>NC_138176.1:223468078-229144263 GCF_964165515.1 Mesoplodon bidens | reverse complement strand
CTGGATCCTGAATTCTTCTAGTTTCCTCAAATATCTGGCTACGACTCTCCAGACCACATTTCCAATTTTCTCCTACTCTTCTGATTTGGAATCACTGTAACAAAGACTGACCCAGAAACTCACAGGGAGGGACTGTACCGGGTCCTCCTCAGTAACCAGACGGCAGCCACGCCTCAGGGCCCACATCTCCCGATTAAAAAGGGCTCCTCCAGACTCAGACGTGCACACCCGCTGGAGCTCTAAAAGCCTATTTGTTTGTGAGGACCCATCTCAAGGATCCCTTCAGCCCTGAGGCTTCCCTCCATTCAATGCTCACAGCACATCTGCATCTGAGTAATAAAGATCCACAGTCTTTTATGTGTAGTTCTGAAAGCTCTCAAGATGGAGAGTTTTGAAAACTCATTTGGTGAGAAATCTGACTTGAACCAACATGAGACTATGCATGTTTTTTTTTAATCCCTCTAAATGTGTCTATTCATCCATTTTGCTGCAGAATATTAAGTGATTAAGGGCTGCCACTCCAGACCTCATTAGGTATAGACACTATATTTCTTTTATAAAACTTAAAATATTCAGGATTCCAAGACAAATCTATCTGGTCCCAAGTATTTAGGATAAGGAGGCTGTAAAACCTTATAATTGATGGTAATTAGCCATAATAAATGTTTTCATACATATTATATCACTGCTTCCAACAGCAGGCCTGCAAGGTGAACAGGTGGCCTGCTTTACAGAAGAGGCAGCTCAGCCTCGGGCTCCCTGACGTTCTCGAGGCTGTGGTCCCAGAGGCCGGCAGGACCAGATGTCAGATCCAGATCTCCTGGCTCCAGATTTTCCCTCTGTGCCACAAACCCCATTGTATAGTGTTTGTCTCATAAATGTTAAGTCCTTTGTAAGCAGGACTTAACTCTGAGATGGAATCCATGGTTGGCATTGCCCATAGCATAGTCTTTAAACAAGTCCTTCATGAAAAGTAGAATTTATACCATAGCAATACTTTAAAGGCTTTGGGGACAGATTAATCTCTGTTCCGGTTGCAGATCTATTTATAGTCTCACTTACTTTGGACAAGTCACATAGGCTCTCTGTGCTTTGGTTTTCTAGTTGTAAAAATGGAGGAAACAATAAAAATCTTTAGAAAGGGAGATTATAACCATCGAATGTGAAAATACACATGAAGCGCACTTAACATTCATTCACAAATTGTTATTATAAGAGGAAAGTGCCCTCATTGATACATTTAACAGATAAAAAATGGATTCATAAAAAAGGAAGACTGAATCTATGTATAATACTGTTCCTGCAAAAAGATTCACTAATCTGTGACAACAAGCTCTTCACTTTGTCCATTTAACATTTTGCTTGTTCTTGGTGACATGGCCTGATTGAGAGTCTTCATGGATAGCCCAGGAATGAACATCTTTGTTCTTAAAGGTCTTAAGGTGGAGTGATCTTCATTCCTTCACATGTTCCCCACTCTCTCATTTCTTCTCTTACCTGCTTTCTCAGACCCCCACCCACCCCAAACCTAAATGACTTCTTGAACTTGTGGAGAAATTTAAAAGAAAGAGGAAAGTAAGGATAAAAGGAAAGCAAAACTGAGAAGGAATCCAGTTTGGAGAATCAGCAGGCACAGCCTTTCCCGTCTGCTAGAAGTCAGCTTGCAGCCCCCTCGCTCCACTCCACCTGAGGACCCACAGGTTACTTAGCTTTGCTGAAGACACAGCGCCAGTCTGCATTTTAAGGATACAGACTGGATGGAACTGCCACTGTTTTTATTTTTACTGTGTTAATTTAAAACTGGCATAGGCCTGGCACTTTATTCAGCTTAGAAGATGGAAAATCACACTATTTTTTAGTCTTTCTCAATTCTGTTTTAGTCCCCAGTGTCTGGGGTACATGGGTCCTCAGTGCGTGAGAGGCGTTTCTGGATTCGTGGTTTACTTCATCCCAAACAATACGAAATGATGCTCTCTTGCCCTTCACCCTCAGCTCGCGCTCCCTCCAGAGCCCACAGCAGCGTGCTCTCTTTGTCCTGTGCCAAACCTTCTTCACTGCCTTTGGTTTTCCTCTTTGCTCAGTGCATCCTGCCACAGTTGGTGGTGGTGGGGGAAGTGGGGAGACAGAGAGAGAGAGAGAGAGAGAGAGAGAGAGAGGGAGGGAGGATAAGTGAGTGAGAAAACTCAGGCTGTTGTGACTTACCAAGGATTTTTGTCCAAGATGAAAGTATCAAAGTGTACCAGATAGAAATAGAAAATGGTGCTTTAAGTAGGAACATATGCTTTACTTTAGAAAAGTAAAAATTGCAGAGGATTATCTTCTTCTATTGTGCTCTCTCTCCTGCTCCTTATTTTTGGATGGAGGAAATGCACACAAAAAGCCAGTATGGGATCCACTTCTCACTGTTTTATACACTATATTTCTTATCTAATACATGGAAAATTAAGAATCCCAAAACAAATCTGGCCCCAAGTCTGTAGGAAGAGTACCTTCACTGCTACCCTCTGCTCTGGACTTGATGATTCTTCTTGCTTCCTAGTTGGTCTCCCTCCTTCCAACCTTGCTGCCTGCCCTTCAGGGGGCAAATCAAACTACTCCTCTGCTCAAGGCCCTCAAATGGGTCAGAGCCACGGTCCTCTCAGAGGCCCACAGAGCCCTCTGTGAACAGCCCCTGCCCCTTTGATGTCACCCTACTGGTTTCCTTGCTGTCCCCTGAACAGGCCTGGGATGTACAGCACTCCTGTCTCAGGGCCTTTGCACTTGCTCTTTCCTCTGTTATGCTTTTCCTCCAAATAACTGAAGTCTAGCTCCCTCATATGGGTCAGTGTTTTCTTGCACCCCCCTCCAATATTCCCTTACCCTTTCTCCTTAGCAGTTAAAGATTATCTTGGGGGGTGAAAGTGATTTTTTTTTTACTCTTTGGACATCAGGGAAACTTTCCTTGAATATCTTTGGCCTCTACTCTGGAATTATTGCCTCTTAGAAGCTTTAAGTGGTAATCTCATTCCTATTTAAGAATCAGCATTGGAGTATAGATACCATGAACTCATAGCTCAAGGTTAAAAGTAAAATGAATATATATATATATATATATACATATATATACATATATATATATATATATATATATATATATATATATATATATTTGTTGTTTCAAAAGTCTATTCTAGGATCCTTCTCAGTTATTCTGCATCCCAGTGTTCAGGTGAGACCCATTTGTAACCTCTTCTCATCCATCCAACAGGGTGGACTCAGCGCCCAAGCTTTTGTTCGTGTGGAACTGGAGGATGTGAATGATAATGAACCCGTGTTTAACCCGTCAACCTATGTGACGAGCATTAGCGGCCAGACCCAGCCAGGCACTGAGATCATCAATGTTCTTGCCTCAGACAGGGATTCCGGGATGTATGGAACAGTGGCTTATGAACTTGTCCTCGGAGACCTGTCATTCCTTTTCACCATCGACTCCACCACAGGTATGTGAGCTTGGAATCAACAGCTTCTGCATAAGAGCCAGAAAATTAGCTGAAGTGTTTTTTCCTTGGCAGGGGTGTTGCAGGACTCATTTCACCTTCCATAAGGCAGCAAGGCATGCTGAAAAGAGCCGGTCTTTGTAGGTTAGGACTGGATCTGATTCCCAGCTTTGCCTCCTCTTGTTCTTATGACCTTCATTGGCCTCAGTCTCCTTACCTTAGAAGTAGTGCTAATAATCCCTATGTTGCAAAGTTTTTGTGAGGATTAAAGGCAGTAAATTATGAAAGATGCTGGCTAGTAGTATTTATTTTGCAAATGTCCCCCACATTTGTATGATCATCTAAGGATGACTTGCATCATTTCAACATACAAATACACCCTACTAGTGTAAAGAGCATTGTACGGACGTCCAAAGAAATCCCTTTCAGTACTAGGTCTGGCATTCCCTTAATCTCTTCGGGACTTAGTTTCCTTGTTTTTGAAATGATACCTAAAGCTCCTTTTAGTTCTCTAATGTGGTAATTGTGTATCTGCCAAAAAAGTCCAATGGGCAAACAATCTTTCAGAAATAATCAATATTTAAGAGGTTACTTCCTCTTCCTATTAGTTTGTTGTTAACAAAAAAAAAGTTTGAAATACTTGATTACCATATTTGGTTATAATATTTGGTATTTTATAACCAACATTTGGTTATAAAATTTCAAGTGTATAATATTACATTATAATCCTATGGAGATATTACAGATATTTTGCCCAAAAATGAGGTTGCAAAGAAAAAGAAAAATATTTTTTTCTTTTGCTTTTTTACTTTTACAAAATATTTTATTTTATTTATTGTAGTAAGAACATTTAACCTGAGATCTGCCCTTTGACACATATTTCCGTGTACAGTACATTATCGGTGACAAGAGGTACAATGTTGTACAGCAGATCTAGGGTTTATTATTCATCTTGCTTAACTGAAACTTTATGCTCATTGATTAGCAACTTGCCATTTCTCCCTCCTCACTGGCCCCTGGCAACCAGCTTTCAACTCTTGGATCCTATGAACTTGCCTACTTTAGATCTTTCATATGAGTGAAATATGTAGTATCTGTCCTTCTGTAGCCGGCTTATTTCACTTAATATCATGTCCTCCAGGTTCATCCATATTGTCCTGTGTTGCAGAAAGTCCTTCTTTTTTTCAAGGCTGAATAATATTCCATTGTAGGTATATGCCACATCTTCTTTTTACATCCATCTGTTGATAGACATTTAGGTTATTTCCGCAACCTGGTAATTGTGAATAGTGCTTCACTGAGCATGGGAGTGCAGAGATCTCCTCAAGATTATATTTCTTCTTAAAACACCTGCTCTGAGCATGGTTGGAACATGTTTCTGGTCTGATGATGATGATGTCAGGTGCTACACTAGGCAGTTTCTGTACATTGTCTCATTGGATCTGTACAACATCCTTTGCAATGACCACATTCATTAGCAACAAGCAATAATTGACATGGAATCTGATCTACCGAGTTAGTTTGCCCTCTCAACGAGCCCCATTAGGTAAAGAGTCATTGCTTCTTGCCTGGTAAGTGTACTTTGCCTGGCATGTATGACTGGCCAGGGGATTAGTTGTTTACAATGGCAGTCTTTATAAAGCAAAACTTTCCTTGTTCAAAATAATCCACTGATGTGGCCCTTTTAACATTTCAAAGATCAGAAGAAAATACTTTTATAAGAAATTAGTCTACTTATCTTGGCTTTTTCAAAATTTATGTAAACTGAGGACCTTAGCTATTTAAATGGTCAGGCCCTCCAGGGCACTAGCATTGCCAAAAATATATAAGTCAGCCAGTAATCAGGGCACAGGATCTAAAAGCATTTAGCAGATTGTTTTTAAAAGACATCAACACACTCATCCTCAAGTTTCCCCTGGATGATCTTGAAGAATGAGCTATACTGTACCGTGTTTTTAGGAGATATTTCTGTTGTTGTGCTGGCTTCAGTCAGTCACAGGCTTCCACTCCTGGCACGGGCATTAGACAAATGCCATTGTTAACCAGGGAGAACACTTTAAGTAGGTTATTATCTAGGGAGTATCATGGTATTTTTTTAAAGCAAAGACCAGCTCGTAATGGAAGTAACGTTGGGTTATTATTGTTGGCAATTTCGATGTTGCTGCATTTAGGGTGAAAATATTCTCAGTCTTACAGTGCTGAGAATGTGGTTGCACCTAATCACAACTCATGAGAAAGTCATAAGAGCCAGTAATGCTTTACTTTAACCTTTAGAAGAGAATGAAACAGTATCATGGTTAACTATGGGAAAAAGTTGCCTAGTGAACAGGTAGCCTCCAGTTTGAACAGTTGAGTTGTTCATCTGTTGGTTGACTACAACTATGGACACATTTTCTATTTTGTACATAATAGTTAGGCCTCGGGCTTCCCCGGTGGCGCAGTGGTTGAGAGTCCGCCTGCCGATGCAGGGGACACGGGTTCGTGCCCCGGTCCGGGAAGATCCCACATGCCGCGGAGCGGCTGGGCCCGTGAGCCACGGCTGTTGAGCCTGCGCGTCCGGAGCCTGTGCTCCGCAACGGGAGAGGCCACAACAGTGAGAGGCCCGCATACCGCAAAAAAAAAAAAAAAAAAAAAAAAAAAAAAAAATAGTTAGGCCTCTAGGCCATGCCATAAAAGTCAGTTTAACTGTTGATGTTCTCAAAGAATAGAACAAGGAGCTGTATTGAAATATGGTTTTCCTCTTCTGGATCTGTGTCTTTGTTGAACCTATAAAAGGCTGGGCTGTCTTGCTTTCCCTATAAAGGCCTGTGTCTACAGAGCCTGCCAGTGTAAACATAGTCTCAAGAAATTGCCTCTGTCAATAAATATATGTGGAATAAATGAATAAATGACCTTTAGAAATAATTGGAAAGTGATTTAAATCCTTATTACATCCTCTTAAGAAATTACAAGGCAGTATCATTGATAACACAGAGAAAACCTTCATTTAAAATCCTCTTTCCCCATTGCAGCATGGCGGGGACACTAGGGCCTACCCCCACTTTCCCCAGAATTCTCCCAAATTCCCTCTCCAGCGTAACTGTGCCAGCTCTTTTCTAGGTATACAAACTAAATACACATACACACACACACATGCATATAGTTGTACATAGTTATATAGTAGAGGAGAAGATTGAGAATTGATAGCCAATTTATACATTATCACTTCTTAAATACTCTAAAATTCTCTCTTAGAGACATTCATTCATTTTCTCATTGGTTCCTTCGTGTTTTCATTTTGAGGCTTCTTCTATCAGACATGCTATTTTATAAGCTTACATACTTTGTGTTATAGCCTCAAGTGTTCATGAAGATGAGATTTTCCATTGATCTGTTTGTGCCACAACCAAGACTCATGCATTAAAAATAGAGCTTTTGGACTTACTGTGTTCATCTGGGAAGAAAAATGTTTTGGAGAAAACTGGAGGGTGTGTGGCGATGTCCTAGTTGTTTTCTCTTGTGGGTTTATCTTCCTGTTCTGTTTCTGTCTTTCTAACTGTGTTGTTGGTTCAAAGAACATTTTTGTATAATGGGTTTCGGCACCAGGAGAGAGAGATTGACTTAAGCCTTTGTTTCTGTTATTCTCAGTTAGTGGGTTCTTTCGATGTGGGCATGAGGCAGACCACACTGTTTTGAGTTTTAAAAGGAGGAAACACAAGAAGCTTATTTATTAATAGCTCTTTTTCATGTATTTTTAATCCTATTTTTTGAACTACAGGTTGATTTTTTTCTACATTGTCTGAAGTAGTCTCTTTAGTAAATAAAAGGAGCAGTTTTTAGCTTTTGTGTTGTCCTATCCTATTTATTTAGTAATTTTACTCTGCAACAAACATTACTTCTAATTCAGATTATTTTAAGGTGACAGGTTTCAAGCATTTGTGTGGGTCATTTATTATTGCCCAGTTACCTCTTTTTCTAGGGCTACCTGTGGTTAAATTTTTGTGATTTATCTCATGTTAATGATATACAGAAAAGTTAAAAGTTCTGAAAAGAAAGGCAGAAAATGGAAGCAAGTTCATTGTTTCCACAGATATGAACCAAGCAGTGTTCTCGGTGTTTGGGATACATCAGTGTATAAGACAGACAAAAATTCCTGCTCACTCTCATATATCTGACAATAGACCTTATGTTGCCTCGCCTATTGCCTGTTCTGGGCTTAGTTGTGCTGCACATAAAAGCCAGGTTGAATACCATGGAAAAACAAGGAATTAAAAGGGCAACTGAATGAGTTAAACCAGCCCTGCCTCTGTGATTAGTTATAATCTCTTGTTTGTGAAGAGTGTGTGGATTTTAACAGGGATTGTAAGTAATGTAGCACAAAGTCTGTTTTTATCTCAAGGGCAGATTCTTTTCTAATGTTAGTTTTACACTCAGTATTCATACCTTGTAATGATTCTCATAATTTTTCATGATTGTCACTATCCTACATTCAGAGCATTCTGATTTATAGTTAACAAATTAATACCACACCTTATTTCATATGGGATGTGAGCTTGCTCATGCCCCCCAAAAATGACTTTCTTTCATTTGCAAGACAGAGACTAAAATTAATCATGAGCACCTAATCAGTGTATGTCACTTTCGTGGGAAACAAAAGCATGTTAGAGGGTTTTCTCATTAGTTTTTCCAGTATAAGATCACAGACTCTTGGAGATGGAAGGGACCTTACAGATCAGCTCCCTCATTTAGTGGAGGAAGAAATTGAGGCAGAAAGGGATTTAGTGACTTCCCTAAAGGTACACAGTTGGTAAATGGCATAATTGGACTTGAACCCCATCTTAGACCTGTGATCTGTCCCTATACTGTTCCATCTCAGACGATACTTTTTGACATCTTTTCCATATATTGCCTATTTGAGCCTTACATCAATGTATGACATAAGCAAGGCAGATGTTTTTATGCCCATTGTAAATTAAGAGACTGAAAACCCTAAGAGACTTAGTGATTTGCTCAAGGAGTTAGTAGTACTCCTGACACTTTTACTTCTCGAACTTCCATTTCAAAGCTCTTTCCATGGGACTTCCCTGATGGCACAGTGGTTAAGAATCTGCCTGCCAATGCAGGGGACACAGGTTCGAGCCCTGGTCAGGGAAGATCCCACATGCCAAGGAGCGGCTAAGCCCGTTTGCCACAACTACTGAGCCCACGTGCCACAACTACTGAAGCCCATGTGCCTAGAGCCCATGCTCCACAACAAGAGAAGCCACCACGATGAGAAGCCCGCGCACCACAATGAAGAGTAGCCCCCTCTTGCTGCAACTAGAGAAAGCCCATGCACAGCAACAAAGACCCAACACAGCCAAAAATAAAATATATATATATATATATATATATATATATATATATATATATATATATATATATATATAACTCTTCCCATGATTATGGTTTAAAAAAAAAAACTAAAGACAAAGCTAAGATAAATGTAAGTTCCATTGATTCAACTAAATAAGATAGAAATGATCTCTCATTGTGACTTCCTATATAAGCCTATTTGAGATAATAATTATCTGTTGATTTATTTACTCTTTTAAGTTGAATAAATAGAATTCACTGGAAAATCTTCCAAAATAGGTACATTTTTCTTAAGAACTGTTTTAGTTGTCAGTATGAGATAGACAAATTCAAAATATTTATCCTACTCCTTTCAGCCAATGCAACTTAGTTACCCAGATTTGTGTGGAAAATAGAGTATAATATCATCTATTTGGTGAATAAGCTTCTATATTCTCACAAAAGGAATATAGGAAGGACACCATAAATATCAATAAGAAATTTATATTGATATCCCATAGTTTTTGGTCTGTCTCTGTTTTTGAGAAAATTACAGACTCCATGTTTGGTGGAGGTCATGATTTTGTGCTTATTTTTGTTCTTTAAAAAAAAAATTTTTTTTTGGTTGTGTTGGGTCTTTGTTGCTGTGCTCAGGCTTTCTCTAGTTGCAGCAAGCGTGGGCTACTCTTCATTGTGGTGCGCGGGCTTCTCATTGTGGTGGCTTCTCTTGTTGAGGAACACGGGCTCTAGGTGTGCGGGCTTCAGTAGTTGTAGCACGCAGGCTCAGTAGTTGTGGCTTGAGGGCTCTAGAGCACAGGTTCAGTAGGTAATTGTGGTGCATGGGCTTAGTTGCTCCACAGCATGTGGGATCTTCCCAGACCAGGGATTGAACCCGTGTCCCCTGCATAGGCACGCGGATTCTTAACCACTGCACCACCAGGGAAGTCCCTTAGTTTTGTTCTTAACTATCCCATAGCTTCCAGTTTTAGTAATGACCTATAGGTTATTTTCTAACTACGAAGTACTACTTTGGTGAAGAGTATCCCATCTTTTCCAGGAAGCTTGATTCTAAAAGTATTGCTTAATTAGTAGAAGAACATGATTTTATTTGTATATCAGATTTAAGAGAAGACCTTTGTCTTTAAGTTCTTTTATTAATCTATCAATTAAAAAAATTCATTCCAGCAATTTCCTCTATTTAAATAAGTGACAAGATAAATAGCATAGACAAATACGATTGCACATTATAATTAGTATGTATAAATCTAAGCACTACAGTAACTAAAAGTTAAAATAAGTAGCGCTCTGTAAGTGAATCAACATCTATTTTTTAAAGTTAAAATTGATCCCCTGAACTGGTGGTTTATGATAATTTACAAGTGTCATGAAAAAAATGAAAGCCAAATAATCACTGTACTTTAAAGTCTTAAAATATAATGTCATAAGTCTTAAGCTGGCTAATATACAGGTAAAGAGAGCTATTGATTTTACTTACTGTCTTATTATTTATTTTATATATCTATATCATATGTAATATATATATTTTTTACAGCTACATTTTCTGGCCCACCAGCTTTTAGTAGACAGCTTAGTCTATTTAAGAACGTTGAATTCAAGTAAGTGAGTTTTCTAGCTCCCCTTTATACTTGAGTGTTTTTAGAAGTGAATGTTTTGAAATATTCCGCATATAGAGGGCACACTTAATCTTAATACTCTCCTCTTCTAAGTGGTGACTGTTCATTCAAAGAAACTTACTAGCTTCTTACTCGTCTCTAGTTGAAACTGTTTCACTGCACAAAGTTGGCTTTGCAAGCCAAAAAAGTAGTCCTTGGCTCAGAAGAAGCCTAGTAAAATTCATACATATAGGCATGAGATGGAACTTGTTCAACTATAGAAAGACAGATTTGGTTATCTCACCTCCCTGCCTAAAATCTTTCGATGACTTTCCATGGCTCTTTGGCCAGAGGCCAAATCCTTGTTATGGTCTCCCAGGCCCTTCATGACCTGCCCTCCCTTCCCCTGTGGCCTGAGCTCCAGCAATTCTCTTTCATCTTTGTGCTCATTCCTTACACCAACTATTCTTCCCCTCCTCCTCTTTCTTCCTCCTTCTCCTCCTTGCCCTGAGCCCACCGTGCTTCCCTCCATAGGCACGTCGTGTATTTGCCCTTTTGCACAGGACATTGGATGGCTCTCTATCCTCTTCTCTTCCCACACTCATGTATTCACCTAGATAACGGCCTGACTCATCCTTCAGAGCTCAGGTTATAGGTCACTTTTTCATGGAGGTGTTTTCTGACGATTCCCTCCCCAAGCACATTAAATCAGGTCCCAGTTTATATTCTAGCACAGCTTCTCTTTATATCATAATTACATATTTTTTGATTATATGATTAATGTCTGTGCCCTGCAGACACGGTCTATTTTGCTCCCTACTGCCTTTCCAGTTACTAGCACATTTCCTGGAATGTAGATGGTACACAATAAATGGTCGTTGATATAAAAAAAGAAAGAATGAGATGGAGCTGTTGCCACAAGAAAGCTTGCAGTCCAGCTGAGTCGACAATAATAGCGCATATAATATACAGAGAAGAGATCGGTGGGTGCCGGAGCTGGGGGTGGAGTGGGGCAGGTGACATGGGTGAAGGGGGTTAAAAGGTACAAACTTCCAGGTATAAGATAATAAATCCTGGGGATTTATGTACAGCATGGTGACTGTAGTTAACAATATTAAATTGTATATTTGAAAGTTGCTAACAGAGTAAATCATAAAAGTTCTCATCACAAGGAAAAAATTTATAAATATGTGTGGTGATGGATGTTAACTAAATTTATTCTCGTAATCAGTTCACAATACATACATATATCAAATTATCATGTTGTACATCTAAAACTAATACAATAGTATATAGTCAATTATATCTCAATAATAAATAAATTAAAAAATCATATTATGAAATTATTATTTATTTTATTTTTTTTTTTTGCGGTATGTGGGCCTCTCACTGTTGTGGCCCCTTCTGTTGTGGAGCACAGGCTCCGGACGTGCAGGCTCAGTGGCCATGGCTCATGGGCCCAGCCACTTCATGGCATGTGGGATCTTCCCAGACCGGGGCACGAACCTGTGTCCCCTGCAACGGCAGGCGGACTCTCAACCACTGCGCCACCAGGGAAGCCCCAAAATTACAATAGTTTTTAAAGTTTAATACTGGCAAAGAAATAGATACTCAGTCCAGACCAGAGTACAGAAAACTATGGAAACATATGTGGAAATATAGGGGGAAAAAAAAACATATAGAAGAAGGCCAGAGACTCAATAATTACATTCTGAAGGTCAAGTATTGAGAGTATGGTGACACACTGTAGTATAGTTATTTGACCAAAAGAAGCCCAGCTGTCTGGCTCCTAAGAATCTTCAACAGATGGCATTCCATACTTAAATTATTTTATCTTCAGACTTACATTAAGCAAGCTCTTTCTTTTGATGTATCAAACTGAATGCCAATTACCAGGTTATAGTGAAAAACCGTAACTGTCACAGGAACTGAATTCTTAAGGCTTTGTGTCCAGTTTGCCTTCTCCACTCAGGCACACTATGGAGAAAGCCAAATCAGTCTGGGAAAGTTTACAGAGAAACGTTGATTTTTAAAGAAGGGAATGAGATAATGTTAATGTTTAATGGTACCAGATTAAAATAACCGGATGGATCTTCTCCATAATAAAGATGGTCTCGCCAGTAGAACAGAACTGTGAAGGCCTGCTGACTCACACTGCTCTGCATTACTCTGCTGTTCACTGGGAGGGAAATACCTGAAGGCTGTTCCCACTTCTCTTTTACAGCCTGGGCCTGAATTTGTGTGCCTAACATTTACCTCTCTTTTGCCTACCTTTTCTGGACTTGTCGTCAACCCTCTGGGTTAGAACTTTTTTTTTTTTTTTTTTTTTGCGATACACGGGCCTCTCGCTGTTGTGGCCTCTCCCACTGCGGAGCACAGGCTTCGGACGTGCAGGCTCAGTGGCCATGGCTCACGGGCCCAGCCGCTCCGCTGCATGTGGGATCTTCCCAGACCGGGGCACGAACCCGTGTCCCCTACATCGGCAGGCGGACTCTCAACCACTGCGCCACCAGGGAAGCCCTGGGTTAGAACATTTTAAAAGATACATTTCAGATACAATCAAGTGTGTAAGCCATAGACTCCCACTGTCTCATGTCTCATTAAGGTGACTTTGCATATTTCTTCTCTGAAACAGAAATTCTAAGGGTAAACTCCATGTATTGATGACATGATGACCACAGGGAGCGCAGACCTTCAGAAGAGAACTTGGGAGAATCTAGAGTAGTCGGGGAACTTGAGCTGAACCTCACAGGAGGGCTCAGATTTGGATAAGCAAGCAGGGGAAGAACGATAGTGATTCAGGAGAAGTGAATAATATAAATGAAGATGTGGAGTGGGAGATTAGTAAGCATTTGTAACAAGAAATGAAAATGGAAGTTAGGGCTGAGTCACTAAGATATATACCAGAGGGATCTGATGCAGGATTATTTACAAAGGAGAGAACTGAAAAGCAGTTTGATTTTTCTACTGAACTTTACCCACTTTGTCAGAAGTATAAAGGTTTCTAAATTGGAGATAAAAGGGTTGATAATTTGGAGAGAGCTGCTGTGGGTTTGTGGGTTACCCCCAGGTGGGGGCCTGCACTTCACCAGTCAGAGAACTGAGTATTAACTCCTGCAGTTCAGGGCTAACAGGCTCAAGTTTGTCTCTCACCTGAAAAATCTAGAGCAAGAATGATGGACGGTGGAAGAAAGGAGGGGTTTCTAGGATGAAGACAAACTCTTCCTGGAGTTTGTGGGGCCCGTGGTCCTCTGTGGTGGAGACAGCTGGTGTGGAGCTGTTTTAGGTCCTGCCCACTAAGGCCGGAGGGAGAGGTCTGAGCGTTGTTAGCTTTTCAGGAGGCAAGGAAGCAGTAAGTGAACAGTCTGAAGAGGGATATGGTTACGTCTGTTAAGGTAGCCTCAGATTAGAAGATGGAAGGTTTCTCAAAAAAACCACAAAAGCACTGGTGATAGAAGGTGGTTTCTAAACAACTGCCCAGGCGGAAGAGCACTGATGCTACATCACTGCGATGCTGCCTGTCCAGTGAGAATGTTCCCACTCCTCTCCCATCCCCTCCTTTCCCCCCAGGTGCACCGAGATAGTTCATAAACTCATATCAGCAATATGAGGAGGAGGAGGAAGAGAGCTAGGTGAGGAGAGAGAGAAGCAGCCAATGACTTCTGACCTACAGCATTTGCTCCACCTGACTTTTTTTTTTTTTTTGCCTTAAATTATACCTATTTATTTTTAATTTTATTGGGGTAGAGTTGCTTTACAATCATGTGTTACTTTCAGGTGTACAGCATAGTGATTCAGTCGTACATACATATATTCATTCTTTTTCAGATTCTTTTCCCCACCTGAACTTTAACTCAAGTTTACACTTTGATTCTTCTAAAGACACTTATATTCTAGTTATTAAATTGAGACTGTTTTGTGACTTAAAGTCACAGAAAGAACTTTAATTGGTTGCTAGTGATTGTGGAGGTGGTAGGAGCTTCCTGAATTTTCACGTAGGGGCAGGAGAAGAACAGGTGGCCATACAAAATAAATCAAAATAGGAAAAAAGAAATTTCACATCATCCTATACTGTGAATATAGGCTACAAACTAGTGTGAAGTTTGGTTTATGTTTAAGAATTCTCAAAGGAAATTTTTACCCCTCTGTTCAGCACCAGGTTTCAAGTCATAAAATTTCACTGGGGAGGCAGGGGTTTATTTCTAGCTCCCTCTTACACTGAAAGTTCTGTGGATCTAAATTTATTTGTGGAAGTCCTGCAAGACTCTCCCTCTCCAACCTGCTCCCATCCCCAAGGGTCCTGGTCTTGTCTTCTGCCCCCAGAGTTCCACAAAGTCATTAAGAGAAAAGTTCAAGGACACTAGGGTTTGGTAAATACACTGAAGGCCAAAGCTAAATTCAGTATCCTGCATATGCTCTGGGTTCCTGACATCACTTAATTTTTTAACTTCTTTACTGTCAATTTTTAAAATGTATTTAAGAGGTTATATTTTTATTTTTTTACAGCACTTGCTTTCAGGGGGAGGATTGGTCATTGTATTTAGTATCAGAAAACAGTTGCTCCCTTTAGTAATTCCTTCAGTGATAGTTTGTAAGAAGTAAATTATCTATCTGTCTTGGTCTTATTTTATGCTTGTGATAGTTAATTTTATGTGTCAACTTGGCTAGGCTATGATACCTAATTTTTGGTCAAACACCAGTCTAGATATTGCTGTAAAGGTGTTTTTTAGATATGATTAACATGTAACTCAGCAGTATTTGGGCAAAGCAAATAATCTTCCATAATGTGAGTGGGCCTTGTCTGATCAGTTGAAGGTCTTAAGGGAAAAGACTGATGTCTGCCCAGGAAGAAGTAATTCTACCTCTAGACTGCTTTCCAACTCAAGACTGTGACACTGACTCCTGTAGAAATTTCTAGCCTTCCAGCCAGCCCTACAAATTCCAGACTGGCCGACCCCGACATGAGCCAATTCCTCAAAATAAATCTCTCTCTTTCCCTGTCTTTCCTGCTCTCTTTCCTTATCTCTCTCCCCCTCTTTCCCTGTCTATCTTCTCTCCCCCCATCTCTGTCTCTGTCTCTATCTCTATCTATTTCAACTATTCGCTTTTGCTTCTCTGGAGAACCCTGACTGATCCAACGTTCCTCCTGTAAAATAGCTTACCTGGGGCTTCCCTGGTGGCTCAGTGGTTAAGAATCTGCCTGCCAGTGCAGGTGACACAGGTTCGAGCCCTGGTCCGGGAAGATCCCACATGCCGCGGAGCAACTAAGCCCGTGCGCCACAACTACAGAGCTCGCGCACCTAGAGCCCGTGCTCTGCAACAAGAGAAGACACCACAATGAGAAGCTCACACACCGCAACGAACAGTAGCCCCCGCTCACTGCAACTAGAGAAAGCCCATGTCCAGCAACAAAGACCCAGTGCGGCCAAAAATAAATAAATACATTAAAAAAATATAGCTTATCTGAGTAGAAAATGCTAGGTAGACAGTTGTTTTCTTCTGTAACTTTCACAATATTACTTCATTCACTTCTGACCTCTATTGTTGCCATTGAGAAGTCTGTTGTCAAAGAATTGTTCCTCTATAGGTTCTCAGTTTCTCTTCTCGTTGCTGCTGTAAGATTTTATCTTTGTCTCTCTTTATTCAGAAACGTCACTGATGTATCTAATTATCAGCTTCTCATTTTCCTGTATATGAGAATGCATTCCCCTCAGAAGTACCACCATCAGCGGCCCTGGTCTTGCAGTCCCCCTTGGGTGGTAAGCACCACCCTCACTGTGCCTTCTCAAAGGTGATCTGAGGCTAGATTTCTAGGTTTTGAACATGAACAATTTACTGTTAGATAAATATTGCCAAAGTGCCTTTTGGACAGTGTACATCCATACCACATCCTTTATTAACCCTGCATAATATCACTTAAAAGTTTTAGCAAACAGTAGAGGTGAAAACAAGAGGTAGTTGTTTTTATTTTGCATTTGTTATTTTTAATGAGTTTGAGCATTATCATATTTATTCATACTTTATTCTTTCTTATCTGAGCTATCTGCCCTTATCCACTTCTACCCTAACTTTTGGTTTTCCTGTATTTTTTCATCTTAGTTACAGAACTCTTCAGTTATTATGTATACTAAATTGTTGTTTATATATTTTCAAAATGTTGTCTTTTGATTTTATTTATAAACCATGGAGTAAACTAATGAATAAGTGAATGAATAAGAAGGATAAAAATCATTAAAGTACAATGTGGTAAATGTATGATAGGCACATGTACTCAGGCCACTGTGGGATCCTGGAAGAGTGGTCTCTGAAAGAGAGTGGAAGGTAAGAGAAGGTCATCTGTGCCAGGTGAAAGTTGAGCTGTGCTTTAAAACATGAGTAGAAATCATTGTCAGAGAAGATGAAGAAGTTATTCCAGGAAGGGGATGCAGCAATCCAAAGGGAAGAGCAAGATCTATTCTGGAAATTAGAAAGAGTTGACTGTGCCAAGAGCAAAATGTCCTGTATGGAGAGAATGGTGAGATGGGGCCACAGAGATGCAAAAGCGCTAATTGAGTGGCTTGGTTATTACGATAAAGCATTTGAACTTCCCCTGAAAACTGGGGGAAGGACTGATAGGCCGAGATTTGGATTTTAGGAAGACTATCCTAATACAAGTATGAAAAATGGTTTAGAAGGAGTCAGTCTGAAGGCAGGAAGACCAGCTTATGGTCTAGTTGAGGCAGGCATTAATCTTTTCATTGTCATAATCATCAAGAGTGGAAAATAAAACTCTTAAAAAAGTCTCAGTAATTAAAATTGAGTTAACTCTAGAAGACTCTGTACTCAGGGAGTGGGGGGTAACTGGGGTAGAGAGACTTTTCATTTTCTTCTGTAGACAGACACTTTTGCATTATTTGAGTTTTATTTTTTAATCAAGCCAAGACTTTAATAAGAAAGAATTTTGAAGCTAATCAATAACGGAGGGGAAAGACCTGACTTAGAAATTAGTGTGATGAGTATTGAGTGCTTTGGTGGACCAGCAAATCAGGGTGAACACCAATTTTAACACGGCTGCTAAAAGTGGGTGTGATAATACTTGGTTACATTAGTATTTTATAAGTATTCCAATAAAGAATGTTTATACTCTTCTTCGCTATAGTCAGATTGTTATGTGGAACCATGTGTTCCTGGATCAACTTGGAGAATGTTCAGGAGAAAGGAACTGCAGGAGAAATGACATAAAATCTTGTCAGATAAGAAAATGGGGATGCTGTGCCTGGAGCAGGTCTGATGAGATATTTGGCTTTGGTTATTGATGATGTGTTTGCCAAGGAGAAATAAGACAGATTCACTAAATTTCTAATGGAAATAGGAACAAGAAATTGGAGTTATAAGAGGGGAGATTTAATATAAAAAAAGAAAGAAATCAAATGGGTGTCACCTTTTTATGCCTAGAATACTGATAATTCTGATGTTTTTGCCAGCTTCTCATAAACTGACAAAACTGCAGTAGTCCTTCATTTAACTAATACTTATGGCCAATTGTGTTGTGATAGATTCCATACAGTTCAGCCACATTTATTTGTATGTAAATTCATTTAAAAGTTTCTCTGTTTTTCTTTTTTGTTAACTACAACTAACATTTTCATTTCTTAATTTGGTTATCTATTTTCATGTTTTCACACTAACACACCAATGGGTGGTGTTAGCCATATTAAATGATTGGTTTTCTCAGCATTACTGGATCTCTCCCCAACTCATCCATTAAGACTTTCTTCTCTCACAAACACTCTGTGTATAAGCCTAACTTATCCCCATGGTTTTAACATTTCTGTTTTCTTACACACAGCCATTGATATTATACCCTCTCATCAATAAAAAAAATGGAGTTCCTTGAAAAAAAGTGCTGCACTCCATGGTCTTATTCAGGGCAAATGGCAAATACCCCAGAAGATAAAACTTTAGTTTCGTCTGTAGATGTAGGGTCCTGGTGCCTGGGTAGATTGTGTTCACCCAAGAACCCTGCATTAGCTTAGACTATATTGGATTACGGGGTATACTCTGCTAGTCCATCATCCTGGGCTGCTGATATGGTAGGAAGGCCTAACAAAAGCAACAGTTTTTGTTTTTCTGGTGAATTGATATACTTCCAAGATGTCTAATATATAAGCTCTAGGAAATATTGCTTACTTGACAGAATTTGGACCATCATTTTGCAAATATGCTCAAGTTCTTTGATCGGAAAGTAGATGTATCAAGGTTCTCCAGAGAAATGGAACCAACAGGAGATATATAAATATAAAGACATATAAAGATAATATAAAGAGACTTATTGTAAGGAATTAGTCCTGTGATTAACAGGCCCCAAGATCTGCAGGTGAGTTGGTAAACTCAAGATCCAGAGAACCAATGGTGTGGCTCCAGGTTGAAGGCTGGCAGTCTCAAGACTCAGGAGGAGCCAAGATGTTTCAGTTCAATTCCAAAGGAAGGGAAAAAACCAATGTCCCAAGTCTAAGACAGTCCGGCAGGAGGACTCTCTCTTACTTGGAGGAGGACCAGCCCTTTTGTTCTAGTCAGGCCTTCAACTGATTGGATGAGGCCCACCCACAGCAGGGAGGCCAATGTGCTTGACTCAGTCTACCCATTTGGGTTAATCTCACCCAAAAACACCCTCACAGAAACATGCAGCATAATGTTTCACTGAATATTTGGGCACACCATGGTCAAGTGGACACATAAAATTAACCATCACAGTAGCATTAACAGATCAGGTGTTACTATTGCTCATCAGTATTTATTGCATGTTATCTGGTTTTTAATTCTCTCCTTCCCCTACCCAGGGATTATTTACTTAACATCAACTCTTAGTCATTTGGAATCCACCACACTTTTGCTGATGGTCTGTGCTCAAGATGGTGGTGGGCTCACATCTGTCACTAATGCTGAAGTCACCATACACATTCTTCAGACAACTCTGGCACCCACTGAATTTGAAAGGCCTAAGTATACTTTCTCAGTTTATGAAGATGTGCCTGAAGACAGTCCTGTGGGAACAGTGAAAGCAAAAGAGTCCTTGAGTAAGTACTTACTTCTTATGCTGCATTGAAATCCATTACTGGAATATTTTCTATATTTTCTTAGTTTGTACAGTCTTGAATAAATCTTTCCTTTTCTCTGTGCAAGAATTGAGACCATACAATATATGGCTTGCTCTTTGTTCTTTCAACATTATTTTTTATCCTACTTATGTTTTCTAATCACAAAAGTAATAGGTACTTTTAACCCATTCTTCAAAGCGCACGTGCACACACACACACACACACACTTCCCTTTTTTTTTTTTTTTTTTTTTTTGGTGGTACGCGGACCTCTCACTGTTGTGGCCTCTCCTGTTGTGGAGCACAGGCTCCGGATGCACAGGCTCAGTGGCCACGGCTCACGGGCCCAGCCACTCCGTGGCATGTGGAATCTTTCTGGACTGGAGCACGAACCCGTGTCCCCTGCATTGGCAGGTGGACTCTCAACCACTGCGCCACCAGGGAAGCTGCAAAAATTTTTTAATGAAAATACGTCCAACTATCTTTGTTGTTCTACAATGACCATTTTTCCCCACTTTGTATATTGTGGACAGTTTTCCAAGTAACTGGACATCATTCCGTCTCATTAAAATAAAAAGTTGCATAGTATTTATTTAAACATTTCCCTTTTGCTATCAATTTGAATGATTTACAATCATTTTTGCTAGTCCAAACAGTACTCAAGCAAATATCCTTATACGACTTGTACAGATTTCTCTGCAAGAAAAATTCTTAGAAGTGAATTACTTGTCCAAAGATCTTGTCATGCTCTGTAACCCTAACCCATCTTCTCTCCTTCCCTTAAATTTTAGGGAGGGTATTTGCCTTTTATCGGTAGATATCATAGAGAAACACCAGTGTAAACTTGACTTTGCTTCCTCAAATATATAAAACAGACTGTAAAACAGGCATCCACGTTATTTTCTGAATACCTTTCCCTTTTACTTAATACAAAAAAGAGGGAAGGAAGATGGTGAAACCTGAGGCTGGTGCCTTGTCCATTGGACATTACTTTTGTCCACTAATACATCTGAAACCATGTGTCCACTTATCAACAGGCTTTGGAGAGCCGAGGAAGATGTGAGACATTACATCGTATTCTCGGTGGATGTGATATACATTAATGCTTTCAGTTCTCAGTGTTTCCAGTAGGTACATTCTTTTGGCATAAAGTGAGTGCTTTCTCTTTTCATTTTGTTCTTTCTTTTTTTTTTTTTCTTCCTTTTCAGATTCCTCAGAGCCAATTTTTTATAGGATTTCCTCTGGTGATCTGGACGGAAAGTTCTTTATTCACCCATGGCTGGGCACCATTCGAACCCAGAAGCCTCTGGATCACGAAACGCAGCCCGTGGTTGTGCTCACCATCCAGGCACAGCTCGGCAGCTCCCCCGCCTGCAGCAGCACAGAGGTCAACATAACTGTCATCGATGTCAATGACAACCGCCCAGTGTTTCACAAAGCCTCCGATGTGGTTACGATATCCCAGAGCACAATGACTGGCACAGCCTTGTACTACGCCCGTGCAACAGACAAAGACAGCGGGCCCAACGGGGTCATCCACTATGCCATTGTCAGTCAGAGCCCGAGCATCTTTTCTGTTGACTCAGGGCTGGGTGTGGTGTACCTCAACGAGAGCCTGGCAGGCGCTGCGCGCCAGGAGTGCACGCTGACCCTCATGGCCCAGGATCTCGGCGTTCCTCCTCAGGCATCCCTGTTAGTGCTGACTGTCATTATTGAAAAACAAGAAAACCCGTCTTTAACTTTTGAGCATTTGGTCTATCAAGCGGAAGTTAGTGAGTCCCTCTCACTGATGACCCCAGTCCTGAAAATCCAGGCCTGCCAGCTTGGCCCACAGCGCACACCCCCGCAGCTCCTGTACTCGCTGGAGTCCGGCACAGACTCGGCTGCGTTTGGCATCCATCCTTACACGGGTTGGATTTATTTGCGGCGACAGCTCGACTATGAATCCACACAAACATATAATTTTAGAGTGTTTGCCTGGATCCCAGAGGACAGAATGTCACAAAACGTGAGCACTTCAGTAATTGTTCATGTCCTGGATGAGAATGACAATTCCCCTACCTTCTTGCATGATGTCTTGTTTCTGAAAGTCAAGGAGAGTCCTGTTCCCCAAGGGGTAATAGGCAAAATTACAGCAATTGACAGAGACTCAGGAAAGAATGGACAGCTGTCATATTTCCTTTTGTCTGATGGAAAATTCTTCAAGATGAATCCTAATACAGGTAGCATTTTGTAGCTTGCACTTATTCCTTTAAAATTGGAATTGACAAAACTCAATTTTTTTAGCAAACATATAGTTAAAATTACAGTTTTTAGTAAATATCTTACTTGATTATAGTCTTGTGATTTTTAAAGTGAAGTCAAAATTGAACAGAATTTTCCCTTAAATGATTCATATTTCTCTTGCCTCACACCCACATACTGTCTGTATATGGGTTTTATTTTGAATTAGAGGTACACTCAGAAGTGGACTAGATAAATTCTTGTGTAAAGTCTAATTCCACCCTCCTGCCCAACCACTCTTTTTCATTTGTAGATGTCTTTAAAATTTTTCAAATAATATTTTATAAAATATAAATGTCATCGGTGAAAAACTAGAGAATAATCCACTTTTTAAGATTTTAAGTTAAGATTTCAAAGTCACTCTTTCGATATATTTCTCCATTCTCATTTTGATGAGGGAAACATAGGGAAAGGGCAAATATTTACACTGAGTTTTTTTTCATGTCTTAATTAGTTAAGTTAAATATACAAATGTTATTATATTGTATACATTTACAAGGTCTTTAATTCCTGCAACTACCTACAAATGAACTATGTTTATACTGCAACCATGTAGTTGGAGAAACTGAAACTCGAGTAGCTCAAGTAACATGCCCAAGGTCACGGAGCTAGAAAGAAGTGAGAAGGTCACCACTTTGTACAATTCCAGGAGGCACCATTCATGTTGTGACCTTTGTACGTGGTGCCCCTTACTCTATAGTGAGACAGAATTTGAATTCAATTCTAATTACCTTCAAAGTGCCTGTCGTGTGGATTAGGAAAAGGTGCCCCTTCCTCCAGCAGATGGAGCTTTACACCAGGGCACAAGGCCTGCCGAGATTGCAAGCTGGATCTCGGCTCCCATTCAGTCCTGAGCTGGGCCCCGCAGCAAGGCACAAACTGCACCGGCTGCACAGGATGGTCCGGCTTGCTCTTTACTTCCACGTGTTAGATAGTTCTCTAGGTTTTCTACTGCATTCGGTAATTTATTTCTTTCGAAAGAAGTTGAAATATACATTCGGTTCCCCCATAATCTTCTCTCTCCCACAGTTAGTCCAGATTCAGAAGACCAGGTGTCCATTCCTAGAATTGCTGTACTGCTAGAAGCAAGAAGCTTCACCTTGGGACTCAGTTTCCTTACCTTGAAAAAAGGAGAGAATTGCCGCCATGCTCCGTGTCCCGCTCTGGGGAGGGGTGTGTGTGGGGGGGGCGGGGGGCGGGTGAAGAGTTAAAGTGTTATGAAGGGGCTTGGAAGGCTACATACTCGTAAGCTGTTCCTGTTCACTGGGGCTGCGGACAGTGGGGCAGCGCAGGGGTTGACGACATCCTCCAGTGCGTGGCATGCATGCGCAGCATGCAGCCACGCCCTCCACGTCCGGGGCTCTGAGCAGCCTCAGGTAGTGACCCGAAACCTCACTCCCATGGAACCCTATGTGGAACCCCCACGCCCAGCCCAGGCTGAGCCTCCTAGTCTTTCTGAACAGCTGCTACATATCAGTCAGAGTTGGTGCAGCAAATAAAAATCTGTTTGCCATTCAGGATTTAGGGTTTTCCTAGAAGAATTGCATTTTGGAACTTTAAAGATGCAGTTGTTGTCTTTGTCATTTTTGTTAGAATCACACTTACAGTAAACAGTTTATAAATATAGTTGATATAGTAAGTGGATATGGTAAACACTGTATTATACCTTCACCAATTCATCAACTTATCCAAATATGAATTTTTTGTTGTTGTTCCTGATTTCACTTTTTGTTTTGTTCTACACACTGTCATTTGTTCTACACATTTCATTCGGAGGAAGAGGGCAAAAAGATCTTGGTAATGGCAATGTTAGGTAGTAGTTGCTTCTTGATTACTTTCTCACAAATAGATATTTTCATAAATAGTGAGGATGTTAACGCCTGTTGGAACTCTGCAGTGGGAGACGGGCTACAGGAGATGGCCCTTGGCAGTAGGTAGAGGCAGTTACGATTTTATGCCTGAGTCTGTGGATGAAACACGAGGCTAGTCGCCCAGAAGACAGTTTTGAGCAAGAATATGTAAAATATGACTTGTAAAGCATGAAGAGTTATTTGGGAAGTCACTGTCCTACTACACATATATTTTGCGAGATAAAAATAAATAACTCTATACGTAAAAGACAAACCATCACCTAGGAATGTATTTGATTTTCATGAAGGTACTTTGCCATCACTTTAAGTAATGATAACAACTCCCACATTCGTAATAACTTAAAGCTTACAGAGTCCTTTTAAATTTATTATTGTGTTAGTGTTTGATAGCCGTAGGAGGTAGGGTCAGAGAGGTCCTTCTGTGCCTGAAGTGAAGAAACTGGTGCCCAAACCAGACCTTGTGATGTCAGAGCTGAGGTGCTTTCTGTATATTCAATATGAAGGGAGACATGCTGTAACTTTAAATCTTCTAAATTATTATTAAATTACCACAGAGTATTTTATCATTTGTTGTTATGAATTCATTCTTTAGTTCAACTGGTTGATGGTAGATAATTTGAAATACAAAGAATGACAAATTGAAGGTGGCAGAAGAAACTTCAGAAAATTCTTTCAACAGCAGAGCTAGATTACTAAAGCATGTGGTCTTGGAAGTTGTGCTTTTAGAGCTTTATATCTGATTTTCCTTTCTGGGAATTGGTCTGAGATTTAATTGGTTGTTCATAATGCCACAATTCTAGTACAAGCGTCAGCCTCTTTCATCCTGCTCTGTGTTCCTCAGGCGAACTTATCAGTTGGGTGGCCTTGGATCATGAGCAACGGGTGCACCATCAGGTGACGGTCTTAGTGACCGACCACGGCTCCCCTCCTCGAAACGCCACCGCGCTGGTGTATGTCTCGGTTACTGACATCAATGATAACAGGCCGTATTTCCCACAGTGCCTCCCTGGGAAGGAATTACACATCAAGGTATGTGGAGCCAAGTAGCCGTGCAACGTTTGTAGTATTCTTAGTCACTTGTTTTGAGCACCATCTTGTGGTAAAAAGCATGAATTTATCCAGTCAGTCTTGTGTGGAAATTCATACATTTCTAGAGCTAGAATTGTCCACATGTCAAAAAAAAAAAAAAAAAACACCACACAATTAAAACAAGAAAAGAAAATGCTTATGTGTGCTATTTGGGATCACACATTCAGTGGTTTTATGATAATGTAGTTCTGTCTGTTGTATGCAAACATCATGGTACTTCATTATCAGTATTGCTCAGATATGTCTTGTTTTTTATTCAGTAATTTGCATGCCTTTCTTTGTCTACAGCTCCTTGTGGGCAATTGAAACACATCTCTAAGATGGTTAGTTGAAGATAGGAGAACAATCTGTAGCTCTAAAGTGGAGGGACTTGCAGGCACATGCGGAAACTTCTCATTATATTTACGTGATCTTATCTTTTTCGTTTCCATGTTTTTGTATGCTTTATAATGTACATAATAAGTTAGCATATTAATTCATGTACATAATTAATAAATGTATCTTGGAGGAACTCATACTTTTTTTAAATGAAAGGGTTATATGAATAAAACGTTGGGAAGCTATTGCTCTGAAACAATTGGACGTTCAAATTGAGATCAAGTATGCATATTGAAAACCTTGAAATAGGTATTGAGGAAGTTAATAACTTTAAACCCATGTTCCAAAATCATATTTAAAGAAAATTCTACCAATGCAGAACATTATGATACTATCCTTATGATTTTTATTAATGTATCATTTTATGTATCATGGCTTAATTAGGCAGTAAGACCCTAAACTTGGAGTTCAATTCCACATGTACATTTTAGTATTTCAGGAAAGTTTCTGTTAATTAATAAGGTATGTTTCCTGAAATAATGGCTTATGTTTATCTTTAGCGTATTTTGGATCTTTTAAAAGAAAGTGATGAATAAGAAGCCAGAATTCTTAAAATGCATCAAAAATCTAAGATTTTTTTAGTCAATTTTATTTCCTTTTTTTCTCAAAATTAGATTAAATGCTGGAGATAATTTGTTCAAATTGAACAAAACATTTAAATTTGTAATGTGGATTGTTTTCATGGTTTTACACCCATATAACTTTTATATGGTAGACGTTTGCATTTTGTGTGGATTTAAATGTAGTTTAAAAAAACAATGCTTAGGAGTAATGTGTTCTGTAACTTAAAGATTCATTGATATTTCTTTTTTAAATTTCACTGACTAATTTGTAAGTCATTTGTCTTAATGACAGGTTCTGGAAGGTCAACCAGTAAATATGTTGGTTACAACTGTGTTTGCAAAGGATCTTGATGAAGGGAACAACGCAGAAGTTGTATATTCAGTATCTTCAGGTAAAAGTTACTATCCATAAAGGATTAAGAGCGTTTAGAATTTCCTCTTTTGTCCACCAGCCATCCGCCTCCTCCTGGGAAAATAGTTAACACTGAAAATAGCACCATATTGCAAACAAAATACATTTGTTATTTTCTAGAATCACCTTAAAAAAAATTTAAAAGTTTAATGGGGGCTTCGGTCGGATCCCAGGGAGAGGACTGGGGTTGGCTGCGTGAACACAGCCTGAAGGGGGGTAGTGCCCCACAGCTAGCCGGGAGGGAGTCCGGGAAAAAGTCCGGACCTGCCGAAGAGGCAAGAGACTTTCTTACTCTGTGTTTCCTGGTGCGCGAGGAGAGGGGATTAAGAGCGCCGCCTAAAGGAGCTCCAGAGACGGGCGCGAGTCGCAGCTATCAGCACGGACCCCAGAGATGGACATGAGACGCTAAGGCTGCTGCTGCCGCCACCAAGAAGCCTGTGTTCAAGCACAGGTCACTCTCCACACCTCCCTTCCGGGGAGCCTGTGCAGCCCGCCACTGCAAGATCCCATGATCCAGGGAAAACTTCCCTGGGAGAACACACGGTGCACCTCAGGCTGGTGCAACGTCCCGCTGGGTTCTGCCGCTGCAGGCTCGCCCCATATCCGTACCCCTCCCTCCCCCTCGGCCTGAGTGAGCCAGAGCCACCAAATAAGCTGCTTCTTTAACCCCGTCCTGTCTGGGCGGGAACAGACGCCCTCAGGCGACCTACACGCAGAGGCGGGGCCAAATCCAAAGCTGAGCCCCGGGAGCTGTGCGAACAAAAAGAAACGGAAATCTCTCCCAGCAGCCTCAGGAGCAGCGGATTAAATCTCCACAATCAGCTTGATGTACCCTGCATCTGTGGAATACCTGAGTAGACAAGGAATCATCCCAAGTTCAGGAGGTGGACTTTGGGAACAATGATATATATATATATATTTTTTTTCTCTTTTTGTCAGTGTGTATGTGTATGCTTCTGTGTGTGATTTTGTCTGTATAGCTTTGCTTTTACCATTTGTGCTAGGGTTCTGTCTGTCCTTTTTTTTTTTAATTAAAAAATTTTTTTCTTAATAATTATTTTTTATTTTAATAATGTTATTTTATTTTATTTTATTTTATTTTCCTTTATTTTATCTTCTTCTTTCTTTCTTTTTGTTCTCCCTGTTATTCTGAGCCCTGTGGAGGACAGGATTTTGGTGCTCCAGCGAAGCGTCAGGGCTGTGCCACTGAAGTGGGAGACCCAAGTTCAGGACACTGGTCCACAAGAAACCTCCCAGCCCCAAACAGCGAAAATCTCCCATAGATCTCCATCTCAATGTCAAGACCCAGCTACACTCAATGACCAGCAAGCTACAGTGCAGGACACTATGCCAAACAACTAGCAACACAGGAATATAACCCCATCCATTACCACAGACACTGCCTAAATTCATAATAAGGCCACAGACAACCCAAAACACACGACCAGATGTGAACCTGTCCACCAGAAAGACAAAATCCAGCCTCAACCACCAGAACATGGGCACTAGTCCCCTCAACCAGGAAGCCTACACAACCCAATGAACCAACCTTAGCAACTGGCAGCAGACACCAAAAACAACAGAAACTACGAACCTGCAGCCTGTGAAAAGGAGACTACAAACACAGTAAGATAAGCAAAATGAGAAGACAGAAAACACACAGCAGATGAAGGAGCAAGGCATAAACCCACCAGACCTAACAAATGGAGAGGAAATAGGCAGTCTACCTGAAAAAGAATTCAGAATAATGATAGTATAGATGATCCAAAATCTTGGAAATAAAATGGAGAAAATACAAGAAACATTTAACAAGGACCTAGAAGAACTAAAGAGCAAACAAACAGTGATGAACAACACAATAAATGAAATTAAAAATTATCTAGAAGGGATCAATAGCAGAATAACAGAGGCAGAAGAATGGATAAGTGACCTGGAAGATAAAATAGTGGAAATAACTACAGCAGAGCAGAATAAAGAAAAAAGGATTAAAAGAATAGAGGACAGTTTCAGAGACCTCTGGGATAACATTAAACACACCAACATTCAAATTATAGGGGTCCCAAGAGAAGAAGAGAAAAGAATGGGACTGAGAAAATATTTGAAGAGATTATAGTTGAACACTTCCCTAATATGGGAAAGGAAATAGTTAATCAAGTCGAGGAAGCACAGAGAGTCCCATACAGGATAAATCCAAGAAGAAACACGTCAAGACACATATTAATCAAACTATCAAAGATTAAATACAAAGAACAAATATTAAAAGTAGCAAGGGAAAAACAACAAATAACATACAAGGGAATCCCCTTAAGGTTAACAGCTGATCTTTCAGCAGAAACTTTCAAAGCCAGAAGGGAGTGGCAGGACAAATTTCAAGTGATGAAGGGGAAAAACCTGCAACCAAGATTGCTCTACCCAGCAAGGATCTCACTCAGATTTGATGGAGAAATTAAAAGCCTTACAGACAAGCAAAAGCTAAGAGAATTCAGCACCACCAAACCAGCTTTACAACAAATGCTAAAGGAACATCTCTAGGCAGGAAACACAAGAGAAGGAAAATACCTACAATAACAAATGCAAAACAATTAAGTAAATGGTAATAGGAACATACATATCGATAATTACCTTAAATGTAAATGGATTAAATGCTCCAGCCAAAAGAGATAGACTGGCTGAAAGGATACAAAAATAAGACCCATATATATGCTGTCTACAAGAGACCCACTTCAGACCTAGGGACACATACAGACTGAAAGTGAGGGGATGGAAAAAGATATTCCATGCAAATGGAAATCAAAAGAAAACTGGAGTAGCAATTCTCATATCAGACAAAATAGATGTTAAAGCAAAGACTATTACAAGAGAAAAAAGAAGGTCACTATATAATGATCACGGGACCAATCCAAGAAGAAGATATAACAATTGTAAATTTTTATGCACCCAACACAGGAGCACCTCAATACATAAGGCAAATACTAAGAGCCATAAAAGGGGAAATCGACAGTAATGCAATCATAGTAGGGGACTTTAACACCCCACTTTCACAAATGGACAGACCATCCAAGATGAAAATAAATAAGGACACATAACCTCTAAATGATACATTAAACAAGATGGACTTAATTGATATTTATAGGACATTCCATCCAAAAACAACAGAATACACTTTCTTCTCAAGTGCTCATGGAACATTCTCCAGGATAAATCGTATCTTGGGTCACAAATCAAGCCTTGGTAAATTTAAGAAAATTGAAATTGTATCAACTATCTTTTCTGACCACAGTGCTATGAGACAATATCAATTACAGGAAAAAAATCTGTAAGAAATACAAACACATAGGGGCTAAAAAACACACTACTCAATAACCAAGAGATCACTGAAGAAATCAAAGAGGAAATCAAAAAATACCTAGGAACAAATGACAATGAAAACACAATGACCCAAAACCTATGGGATGCAGCAAAAGAAGTTCTAAAAGGGAAGTTTATAGCAATACAATCCTACCTTAAGAAACAAGAAATATCTCAAATAAACAACCTAACCTTACACCTAAAGTAATTAGAGAAAGAAGAACAAAAAACCCCCCAAATTTAGCAGAAGGAAAGAGATCATAAAAATCAGATCAGAAATAAATGAGAAAGAAATGAAGGAAATGATAGCAAAAATCAATAAAACTAAAAGCTTGTTCTTTGAGAAGGTAAACAAAATTGATAAAACATTAGCCAGACTCATCAAGAAAAAAGGGAGAAGACTCAAATCTATAGAATTAGAAATGAAAAAGGAGAAGTAACAACTGACACTGCAGAAATACAAAGCATCATGAGAGATTACTACAAGCAACTCTATGCCAATAAAATGGACAACCTGGAAGAAATGGACAAATTCTTAGAAATGCACAAGCTTCCAAGACTGAACCAGGAAGAAATAGAAAATATGAACAGACCAATCACAAACACTGAAATTGAAACTGTGATTAAAAATCTTCCAACAAACAAAAGCCCAGGACCAGATGGCTTCACAGGTGAATTCTATCAAACATTTAGAGAAGAGCTAACACCTATCCTTCTCAAACTCTTCCAAAATATAGCAGAGGGAGGAACACTCCCAGACTCATTCTACTAGGACACCATCACCCTGATACCAAAAGCAGACAAAGATGTCACAAAGAAAGAAAACTACAGGCCAATATCACTGATGAACATAGATGCAAAATACTGAACAAAATACTAGCAAAGAGAATCCAATAGCACATTAAAAGGATCATACACTATGATCAAGTGGGGTTTATCCCAGGAATGCAAGGATTCTTCAATATATGCAAATCAAACAATGTGATATACCATATTAACATATTGAAGGAGAAAAAACGTATGATCATCTCAATAGTTTCAGAGAAAGCTTTTGACAAAATTCAACACCCATTTATGATAAAAACCCTCCATAAAGTAGGCATAGAGGGAACTTATGTCAACCTAATAAAGGCCATATATGACAAACCCACAGCCAACATCGTCCTCAATGGTGAAAAACTGAAACCACTTCCACTAAGATCAGGAAAATGACAAGGTTGCCCACTCTCACCACTATTATTCAACATAGTTTTGGAAGTATTACCGACTGCAATCAGAGGAGAAAAAGAAATGAATGCAAATTGGAAAAGAAGAATTAAAGCTGTCACTGTTTGAAGATGACATTATACTATATAGAGAGAATCCTAAAGATGCTACCAGAAAACTACTAGAGCTAATCAATGAATTTGGTAAAGTAGCAGGATACAAAATTAATGCACAGAAATTTCTTGCACTCCTATACAATAACAGTGAAAGATTAGAAGGAGAAATTAATGAAACAATCCCATTTACCATTGCGACAAAAAGCATAAAATACCTAGGAATAAACCTAATTTAAGGAGACAAGAGACCTGTATGCAGAAAATTGTAAGACACTGATGAAAGAAATGAAAGATGATACAAAGAGATGGAGAGATATACCATATTCTTGGATTGGAAGAATCAACATTGTGAAAATGACTATACTACCAAAAGCAATCTACAGATTCAATGCAATACCTATCAAACTACCACTGGCATTTTTCACAGAACTAGAACAAAAAATTTCACAATTTGTATGGAAACACAAAAGACCCCGAATAACCAAAGCAATCTTCAGAAAGAAAAACGGAACTGGAGAAATCAGGCTCCCTGACTTCAGACTATACTACAAAGCTACAGTAATCAAGAGAGTATGGTACAGGCACAAAAACAGAAATATAGATCAATGGAACAGGATAGAAAGCCCAGAGATAAACTCATGCACATATGGTCACCTTATATTTGATAAAGGAGGCAAGAATATACAATGGAGAAAAGACAGCCTCCTCAATAAGTAGTGCTGGGAAAACTGGACAGGTACATGTAAAAGTATGAAATTAGAACACTACCTGACACCATACAAAAAAATAAACTCAAAATGGAATAAAGACCTAAATGTAAGGCCAGATACCATCAAACACTTAGAGGAAAGCATAGGCAGAGCACTCTATGACATAAATCACAGCAAGATCCTTTTTGACCCACCTCCTAGAGAAATAGAAATAAAAACAAAAATAAACAAATGGGACCTAATGAAACTTCAAAGATTTTGCACAGCAAAGGAAACCATAAACAAGACAAAAAGACAACCTTAGAATGGGAGAAAGTATTTGCAAATGAAGCAACTGAGAAAGGATTAATCTTCAAAATTTACAAGCAGCTCATGCAACTCAGTATCAAAAGAACAAACAACCCAATCCAGAAATGGGCAGAAGACCTATATAGACATTTTTCCAGAGAAGATATACAGATTGCCAACAAACACATGAAAGAATTCTCAACATCATTAATCATTAGAGAAATGCAAATCAAAACTACAATGAGGTTTCAACTCACACCAGTCAGAATGACCATCATCAAAAAATCTACAAGCAATAAATGCTGGAGAGGGTGTGAAGAAAAGGGAACCCTCTTGCACTGTTGGTGGGAATGTAAATTGATACCAACACTATGGAGAACAGTATGGAGGTTCCTTTAAAAACTAAAAATAGAACTACCATATGACCCAGCAATCCCACTACTGGGCATATACCCTGAGAAAACCATAACACAAAAAGAGTCATGTACCAAAATATTCATTGAAGCACTATTTACAATAGCCAAGACATGGAAGCAACCTAAGTGTCCATCAACAGATGAGTGGATAAAGAAGATATGGCAATATATACAATGGAATATTACTCAGCCATAAAACGGAATGAAACTGAGTTATTTGTAGTGAGGTGGATGGACCTAGAGTCTGTCATACAGAGTGAAGAAAGTCAGAAAGTAAAACAAATACTGTATGCTAACACATATATATGGAATATAAAAAAATAAGAGGAAAAAAAATTGGTCAGAAGAACCTAGGGGTAAGATGGGAATAAATATTCAGACATAGTAGAGAATGGACTTGAGGATACAGGAAGGGGGAGGGTAAGCTGGTAGAAAGTGAGAGAGTGGCATGGACATATATATACTACCAAACGTAAAATAAATAGCTAGTGGGAAGCAGCCGCATAGCACAGGGAGATCAGCTCAGTGCTTTGTGGCCACCTAGAAGGGTGGGATAGGGAGACTGGGAGAAAGTGAGATGCAAGAGGGAAGAGATATGGGAACATATATATATGTATAACTGATTCACTTTGTTATAAAGCAGAAACTAACACACCATTGTAAAGCAATTATACTCCAATAAAGATGTTAAAATAAATAAAATAAAATAAAAATAAAAGTTTAATGTAAAATCATATTATTTTTTCTATGTCCTAAGTAGAAGTCAACCAGCCATCCACTTTAAATGAATAATTTTCAGTAATCTGAAATGCAAATCAACTTTTACTGACAGGAATGTGCTAGTTATTGGATAAAAATTGGTATTGAATTTAAAGACATATGATTATGAACACCAAGCATCTGTGAATCTCTATGAAAATTAAATATTCTTAAGGTCAGAGTAAATCATATTTAGAAAATGCAGAGTAAAGTAAGTCAGAAAGAGAAAAGCAAATATTGTATGTTAACGCATATATGCAGAATCTAGAAAAATGGTACAGATGTACCTGTTTGCAAGACAGAAATAGAGACACAGACATAGAGAACAAACGTATGAACACCAAGGGTAGAAAGTGGAGCAGGGATGAATTGGAGATTGGGATTGACATATATACACTAACTAATATGTATAAAATAAATAACTAATGAGAACCTGCTGTATAGCATAGGGAACTCTACTTTGCTGTACAGTAAAAAGTAAAACAACTATTGTAAAACAACTATACCCCAATTTAAAAAAATAGGATTAATTAAAAAATGCCACATATGTACACACATGTATGTGTATGTGGGAATTTTATTGAGACAGGCTTATGTTTATGTTTTTCCTTGAGAATGCACAGGCCTCAGATTGGTTCCAATGATTACCTTTAGTTGGCATTGTGTTTTTATACCATTTTAAAAGAAATTTGTTGCTTTGTCATGTTTGACACAAACATAGGGAAGCAAGGGACAACATTGCCGTTACCTGCAATAATTTAATTGTCTTCATGGTAAACCCCAAATATGCCACAGGCAAATCACTAGAATCAGTAACATAAAAAATTTCTGAGAACAATGTCAACATACAAAAATCACTAGCATTTTAAGAACTAAGCAGGTTTTCAAAGGTTTCATTCACTGTAACGAAGAAAATCGTTGGGTGTGGGGTCCAGTTTACTGTGAAGATCATGAAGTTTAAGGTTCAAGGCTCTTCACTAGCATGGGCTCCTCTGGGGTGGGAATATTGTCCTATTTTCTTTAAAGAAAGACCATCAAATTATGTATTTCCCCCTCTCCCAAAACAGAATCATCTTGACTAGAAGCATAAGGAGGAAAATTTCCATAAAAGATATTTAAGACCTTTATGTAGAAAATTACAAAATAGATGAAAGACCTAAAGTAGAAAGAAATGAAAAGGCAAATCATGTTCATGCTTGGGAAGATGACATAGTGGATTGTTCAGGAACAATGAGTCTGCTGCATACACGCATACACCCACAAGTTAATAGATTAAGCTATAATCCTTCTATGATACCGTTATTTGTAAAGGAACAAAACCATGCTATATATTACTCATGAATATATGGACTAGAAAGATACACCCCCACTTTAGAACAGAGGCAGTCTACAGGGAAGAAGAAAGGGAATGAGATTTGGAGGTAAACACAGGTCTTTTGCTATACTTATATTCTGTCATTTCTTTAAAAAATTTGAAGAAATATTGCGGCTTTACCAATCTGGAAATGTTTACATGGATGGTCATATATTTCTGAATGTTTGAAATGTTGATTTTTAAAAAAAAAATAGCTTCTGAAATGATACTTGGGGCATCGCAATATAAAAATGTGGTGATATCTGTTATGTTACTCATACCTTTGCTTTAACTTTATCCAATTACAAAATAGAGGCAACTACAAAATATAAGATAAAATAACAAGATAAAAATCAATATGAGAAAACTTCATAAAAGTTTTCATTCTCCTATGTAAATGGATCAAAGCATAGAAATCACAACCAGTAGATATTACATAATTTCCTGCTCTATACTCTGATTTTCTTAAGAGCAGGAGTTCTTTTTTATTTGCCTTTATTTCCCCTATAAATGGTAAAGTGTCTGTTACATGATAGTGACTCACTGACAGTTGAATAAAAGAATGAAAGAGAGCCACTAGCCTAGACATCGTCTGACATTCTTTGGGTTGTTTAAAGTATTTAGATTTTATCAAAGAACACAAATCTGTTATTTAACAAACCAAAAAAAAAAAAAACGAACCCTGCCATGATCAATTTGAATTAGAAGTATCAATACAAACTTATGACATATTTTAGTGTGTGCATGTGTGTATTCTGTGACCTCTGAAAATGGCCTAGAAACAATGACTGACCCAGAAGCAATGAGCAGGATACAACCTCCCAATACTGTATTCAATGGAATGAACCAGGAGTCCTTGGAGAAATGACTGACTCCAGGTCTTGGACAGGAAATCTTCAAGATGAGTCTGTAACATTTTGTCACCCCAGATACAAGGAGGCTGTTAAAGATGACTAGGCTCATATCAAAGACTCAGGAACCTCCTTTAAGAGGATCCTAATGTTCAAAGATGGAACAATTTGAACATCAATAGGGATAATATTGGGAATAGATTGAAACTCTTACAATATGTTTAAATTTATGCTTAACGATTCTTAAAACAGAAACTAAACAAACCTTTAATTATCATAGTTGAAGCACTGAAGGATGTTAGTAAACCAATCCATTATTTTGAAGACTGTTAAATAAAAGTTTACCATCAAACATTTATCCTGACTTTTCGTATAATGAACTGGCCCACTGGGTTACCAATAAGTACATAAGAAGAAGTTGCTCTTTAGTAATATATTCCAGCTAATAAATGAAGAAGAGATCATAGACTCAATGTTATACTTTGCAACATTTATTGAATCATTAATGGATCCAGGCTGTGCACCAAAGGGGGCCCACATCACAAAAAGAGACAATCAGACATGTGCCTCTGAAGGAAAACACAAAACAGCATTTATGAAGTAGTCTTCCCCCCAAACAACCTGAATCTGATTCATTCTCTAGATCTACCTCCCAATTTAAGGAGAACATAGAGGACAGAAAAACATATTAAGCTACACTTTGGAGATAAGCAACAGGCAAATCTAGACCATGGGAAGCTTCAGGATACATGATCCAGTTCTTTAGCAAATGAATTGCAAGAACAAAATAAAGAGGTGGATGGCAGGAATGCATAGATTGAAGAGATATGCAAATACAGATTTTATGTTGAACCTAATTTGACTAGAAAAAAAATAAGATATTTATGAGACAACTGGAAATTTAAAAGTTAACTATATATTTGATAATATTTAGGAATTATTACAAATTTTTAAAAGTATAATATGGTACTGTGATGGTATTAAATTTTCCCTTATCTTTTAGAGATTCATGTTGAAAAACATACAGAAGAAATGATATGATTTCTGAAATTTGCTTCAAAAGATGGTGAAGGGAAATATGTGAATGGGGAATAAGATTAGCCATGAGTTGGGCTTCCCTAGTGGCGCAGTGTTTGAGAGTCTGCCTGCTGATGCAGGGGACAAGGGTTCATGCTCCCGTCTGGGAAGATCCCACATGCCGCGGAGCGGCTGGGCCCGTGAGCCATGGCCACTGAACATGCGCTTCCGGAGCCTGTGCTCCACAACGGGAGAGGCCACAACAGTGAGAGGCCCACGTACCACAAAAAAAAAAAAAAAAATTAGCCATGAGTTGATAAGTATTATTGTTATCTTAAATTATTTTCAAAAATTTTTAATAGGATATTGAATATAGTTCTCTGTGTTACACAGTAGGACCTTGTTGTTTATCCACTCTATATATAATAGTTTGCATCTGCTAATCCCAAACTCCCAATCCAACCTTCCCCCACCTCTCCTCCCCCTTGGCAACCACAAGTCTGTTCGCTATGTCTGTGAGTCTGTTTCTGTCTCATAGATAAGTTCATTTCTGTCATATTTTGGATTCCTACATATAAGTGATACCATATGGTATTTGTCTTTCTCTCTCTGACTTATTTCACTTAGTATGATAATCTCTAGGTCCATCCATGTTGCTGCAAATAGCATGATTTCATTCTTTTTTAGGGCTGAGTAGTATTCCATTATATATATGTATCACATCTTCTTTATCCATTTACATGTTGATGGACATTTAGGTTGTTTCCATGTCTTGGCTATTGTAAATAGTGCTGCTATGAACACAGGGGTGCATGTATCTTTCTGAATTAGAGTTTTGTCAGGATATATGCCCAGGAATGGGATTGCTGAATGATATAGCACATGAGTTGATAAATATTGAAGCTAGATGATAGGTACATGAAAGTTCATGATATCACTGTCTACTTTCACTGTCTGTGAAAATTTCTATAATATTTTTTTTAATCTGTTATGTTTCTTGTCTGTATTTTTAGTATTATCCTTATGCTCATATTCTCACAGAGCTTAAGGTAAATAAATCTTCCAAATGATCACAGGTATATTTGCATTAATTAGTTCTCTGTATTCTGCATTGTCAACTAACATTAACTTCTTAATTCTGTGCATGTTTGTGTGTAGAGGGTAGTACTGATCACTTCAAGATTGATGCCAACAGTGGTGAAATAAGAACAACCAGAGTACTTTCACATGATTATGGACCTTCTTACAGGATGACTGTAATTGCCAGCGACCAGGGGGTGCCTCCTCTTCAAGGACAGGCAGTTATTAATATTCAGGTAATAGCTCACATCACACAAAATGTGGAAAGATGCTCTGAGGGTTTTTTTAATTTTATATACAAATGTAGAGTGAAGATACATTAAATATACAAATACCCTTTTTAGAGAGCATTGCAGATGTATGTGTTCAATATATTAAGTTATTTTATTATCACTTGAGAAATGATTAGATTTAAATAATTTTTTATTTTAACTTTGTACGGTTACTGACAAGATACCTCCATCACTATGTGGATGTTTATCCTGCTTTGTTTATAAAGAACAAAAAGTATCTTTTCTTTTACTTTTTCCTAATTGCAAGGACCTGGTAAATTTGCAGGAGAAACGTGTGTAAATAAATGGCCAATATAAATTGCATAGCTTTTGTCATTATTTTTAAAATTAGGAAAGGCACTTGAGATTTGTATTTTAAGACTTTCCTTTAGTCATAATGAGCAAACAAGCTGTAGGAAGTCTCCATAGTAAGAAAATATTACATCAACACATCAGAAGCAAAATGACTGTTTACAGGAAGATTTTTTTGTTCAAGCATGTGATAATCAGTAATATTAATATATGTATGTATACTAATCAAGAATATATGTCCCCAAGAGTTCTGTTTCCAAATTATATTCTTTATTGATTAAGGATATGTGGGTTAGGAGAAAATTCTGTCATAACATCTCAAGACTCTGGTTTCAGTTAAACAAAGACATATGACACTTAAATGTATGCAGATGTTGTCATTAAGGAAATATGAGTCTCTAGGACTTAGAGTAGCTTGGAGAACTAGCTCTCGTACACTGTCTTTGAAGAACCATAAGACTACAGTTCACGTAAACAACAGCGTAGCCTCACCAAACTATCATTGCATCCATTACAGCAAATGGGAGTGGAAAGTCCTATACTTTCTTATCTCCTGGCTATTGTGCAGTTTTCAGTCTTCAGAGGCACACTGGAATTATATAATATAAGAAAAGACATTTTCTCACCAATTAACATGTGTATATTGCACAACTGGAAGGAATTTAGCTTCCAAAAGAATAGCAGCACCTGTAAAGTATTTTTTAAAAAAACCAAATTAACAACTCCTTTTTATTCTTATTTCAGGTGATACCACTATCCAAAGGGAGAGCTCTCATTTCTCAGAATATTAAACACTTAGTTATACCAGAAAACTTGAAGCCTGCAAAAATAATGAGCTTGATAAAGTCACCTGATCACCTTCAACATCATAGTGGAAAGTTACATTTTAGTATCGCTGCAGATGACAAGGATGGTCACTTTGAAGTCGACAGCTCGACAGGAGACTTGTTCCTCTTTAAGGAACTGGATTATGAAATGATGTCTCATTATCTTTTCAGGGTGGTAACTAAAGACCACAGCAGAAGCCCTCCCGTGAGCAGCACAGTCTTCCTTAGTGTTGCTGTGGAAGATCAGAATGACCATTCCCCATCTTTCCGGGAGGAGTTCATTGTGATCAGCGTGGAAGAGAATGCCCCTGTCGGGACTCTGGTGCACGTCTTCAATGCCAAAGATGGCGATGGCGGTTTTTTGAACAGTAGAGTACAATACTTCATTGAAGCCCACCACCCTGGAATGAATCCATTTCTCATCCACCCCTCATTTGGCACTTTGGTCACCGCTTCCCCCCTTGACAGAGAGAGAGTTCCGACTGTTGTCCTGACAGTTACTGCATCCGATCAGGCTGTGAATGTGACAGACCGGCGACTGAGATCGCTAATGGCGAAGGTAGTGATTTTGGATATAAATGACCACAGCCCCACTTTTACATCTTTCCCCATTGCCCTTGTCAAAGAGGATGCCGCAGTGGGCTCCTTGGTGCACCACATAACTGCTCAAGATCCAGACGCAGGAAGGAATGGAAGAGTAACATTCAGCATCCTCTCAGGAAATGAAAATATGGCCTTTATGCTAGATGAGTCATCAGGTACTGTTCTTGTCACTGTCAGTTAAAGCCTGTGATCACTTGCTTACATTTGTCTTTTTCATTTTCCTCTGTTATAAAAATCATAGTTCTCAAGATGCATATGCTTTAAGGAAATTTGACTTAATTTACTGTTTAACTTATACAGATGATAGGCACAGAGGTTGTATTCAGAGAACAAAGAGTAATTGGCCTGTTTGTTAACATTGACCTGCTTTGTAGTTGGCTCACATTTCCTGGGATGAATATACAGTAGCCAACTTCTTTACCCCCATTGTGTGTTTTCATAGGGTAGGAGATGGTACCAAGAGTGAATCAAGGTAGAACATGAGTCAACATTGTTCAAAGACTTTAGTATGGAAACTTATCTCTAAGATCATACAAACATACATTTGTAAATAGTTGGAAATCATGTCTTTTTAAATGGTTGTATTGATGTTGACATTAAGACCCTTAATTTTCACAACTGAAACACTTTATTTTTGGCAGAAGCATTTATTCACTGTCAAGTACTCTTTGGAAATGGCACTCACTGTCACTTTCCTTGTCTTGCTGTTACCATATTGTCAGATAACATCTTCTAAAAATTTTGATGTAGTTTGATGGACAATTATACATTCAAAGTGTCATTCTTGTTATATTGGAAATGAAATTCCCTCAACCTGATTTTCAGAAGATATTGAAGAAATGGACTACCATCTCATTCTCTAAAAAATGAAATCATTTCTGCATGAGCCTTAGAAAAAAATCTCAGATGTATACCATTTGACCCAACTGTTAGTAAGAGCATTATTTGGAATGGGACTGAATGTGTAGAATTTGGAAGTCATGATTATAGTCTGGCTATATACTGTTGGAAAATTTCATCAAAATATTTATTAAATCCTGTGCATATGGTTCCGTTCTGAGACCTGCATGAACACCACCTAAAAGCCCAACTGACAGAGAGATAGTCCAGACCCAGTTGCTGATTTCTGTTAGAGCTGGGGTCTCCAAGGATCTATTTCAATGATATTTAAAATGCTTTCCAAAATGGCTAAGGAAAGTCTATTTCAGATTGTTAAAGAGGGTGGATAAAATCAGAATTGTGTCTCGGTAATATAGATATCCTGAATCTTAAACAATTGCAGTGGCTGTTTCAGTTGAGATATTTTTTTCAAAGACATAAAATGCTAATTGCTGAAGGCACTCATATGAAATAGGCTATTTTTCTCTCACAAAGCTCATATTTTTTATCAAGAAGACAAAGTGATATTTTCAATGGCTTTTGGCTATGAAGTGTAAAATGATAAGCAATTATGGAGAAACCATTTTATATATAAAAGCTGAATCAGTAAGCCTCTTTAATTATTTGAAGAAAAGTTCTTATAGGAGGAGCACGTGTTAGAGGAGCAAACAGCAATCCTAAAAGAAAAAAATGTGACAATTGGAGTTATGTAACAAATATATGTGTGCAAGTTGCTTATATGAGTTACGTGCTTAAATGGCAGTTGGATGGAGACATTGTATTCGTGAAGTTTATTGTCCGAGTTATAAAGCCTTTACTATTTTTTTTTTTTTTTTTTTTTTTTTTTTTTTGCAGTACGCGGGCCTCTCACCATTGTGGCCTCTCCCACTGCGGAGCACAGGCTCCGGACACGCAGGCTCAGCGGCCATGGCTCACGGGCCCAGCCGCTCTGCGGCATGTGGGATCTTCCCAGACCGGGGCACGAACCCGTGTCCCCTGCATCGGCAGGCAGACTCTCAACCACTGCACCACCAGGGAAGCCCAGTCTTTACTATTTTTTGTTAATAAAAAAAGACAGTTAAATGAGATTAGTATAAAGAGACTATAACTCTTTAACAAAAACTAAATCTCTTAAAGGATGTAGCCATACTTTTTGTAACTTGGTCACTTTTACACATGAAGTGTCCTTTGACACGAAGAGGGATACTGTTAGAACCTAGATATTTTTTTTTAAATGATGGTAGAGGGACTTTCCTGGTGGTACAGTGGTTAAGACTCCACCCTCCCAATGAAACCAGGTTTGTGGTTTGTTTTTTTTTTTCGTTACCCGGGCCTCTCACTGTTGTGGCCTCTCCCGCTGCGGAGCACAGGCTCCAGACGTGCAGGCTCAGCGACCATGGCTCACGGACCCAGCCGCTCCGCGGCACGTGGGATCCTCCCGGACCGGGGCACGAACCCGTGTCCCCTGCATCGGCAGGCGGATTCTCAACCACTGCGCCACCAGGGAAGCCCTGAAACCAGGTTTGATCCCTGGTCATGGAACTAGATTCCACATGCATGCTGAAACTAAGAGTTCGCGTGCGCAGCTAAGGAGCCCACATGCAGCAATTAAGACCTGGCGCAACCAAATAAATAAATATTAAAAAAAAATGAAGGTAGATATTGTATAGATAAATATTCTTGATGTAATCATCTTAGTAGATGATACGTTATGGATTATTTCTGAATTCTCATTCATCCTTATAATTTAAATTAGAATGACTTTTCTAATTAAAAATGTTCTATTTTATTCCAGATAATATATAAATTTAAAGTTGGTTTAATAATATTTATTCTTTACCAGAGAAAGCTTCTGAATTTTTAGCAACTTAGATGAGTTAGACAAAAGTAGAGTAAGCATGACTTCTCCAAAGAATATTACCTATTGCTTTTCTCTTCTTTCAAAACAGGTTTACTAATTACTACTTCGCCTTTGGATTATGAGTTAAAAAGTCAGTACATTCTGACCCTTCTGGCACTGGATGGTGGCACACCAACACTTTCTTCATCCCAGACTTTGACAATTACTGTTCTTGATGTAAACGATGAGGCCCCAGTATTTAAACAGCACCTATATGAAGCTTCAGTTAAAGAAAATCAAAATCCAGGGGAGTTTGTCACAAGAGTTGAAGCTGTGGACAGAGATTCAGGTAACTCAAAAATATGAGAACTAAGTAATCGATGTTAAAAGCAAAAATTGACATTTACCAGAAAATTGAAAACGGTTGCTAGTTATTTCAAACTTCTAGAATATCTTTAATTAGCATACACAGAAAAAAAAATTAAATGCATAATGTGTAATTTTTTAAATTAATTTATTTATTTTTGGCTGTGTTGGGTCTTCGTTTCTGTGAGAGGGCTTTCTCTAGTTGCGGCGAGCGGGGGCCACTCTTCATCGCAGTGCGCCGGCCTCTCACTATCACGGCCTTCTCCTGTTGTGGAGCACAGGCTCCAGACACGCAGGCTCAGTAGCTGTGGCGCACGGGCTTAGTTGCTCTGCGGCATGTGGGATCTTCCCAGACCAGGGCTCGAACCCGTTCCCCTGCATTAGCAGGCAGATTCTCAACCACTGCTCCACCAGGGAAGCCCCATAATGTGTACTTTTTATAGCATTTGCTTGTATTGATTTTTATTATTACTTATAGTAGAGTGATACATATCTAATTAATATACAATTTATTGATTTGATTTTGATAGTAAACAGAAGTATAGACGAAGGATCACACTTTTTTCAGACTGTATAGCTAGATACATGGAGTACCAGACGGTAAATCGTTCTTTATTTTCTCTATATGTAGCATAATGGAAGAGATAGGATGCTGGTGTCAGACTGCCTGGCTTTGAATCCTAGAACCACCACTTAAGCTGTGTAACCTTTAATAAGCTATATACTAGCTCTCTCTGATCCTCTGTTTGCTTATCTGTAAAATGGGGATTATAATACAGCCTAATTCGTAGTTCTGTTATGAATATGAATGAGTTATTACCTACAAAGAGCTGAGACCAGTATCTGGCACAGTAAACAGTCAATAAATGTTAACTTCCATCATTACTGTATTACTGTTGTGTTATTAATATCAACCACTGTTTTCAGACAAATGACTTTGAAGTAAACAGTTACTGTGGCTAGGAATTTATAAATGTCTTAGAATTGCTTTTCAATATCACTATGACTTTTTTGGCCATGTAAGCTTCAGTAACTTTAATAATATCCTTTTTTAAATTTTAAACAAAATAATTATAAAAATTATAGTGAAGTAGTTGTCATTAACAGCATATGCTGAATGTTCCCATCTGAATTAATACAAATAGTTTAATAAGCCAGTCTTTTTAAATTCACATTTGTATATAGCAAGTGGCAATACATAATTAATATAATATTTTGTTCTTTTCTTGCAAGAATTGTAACAGATGTTTCTATGGAAATAATAGTATGAAAACTAGCACTTTCCTCCTAAATTATTCATCAAAGTGGTAAAAGATACATTTTCTTGAACTTTTAAATTATATACCATTTAGATGCTTTGCACTTTTGGGAAACATCATCTTTTAATGAAATGCATTTTATGTGATGCAATGAAGACTTTCAAGGGCCAACCCAATTTTCTCTTTTGACCAGAGTGGGGCAGTGTGATCAAAGAGTTTTGCTTACTGTGCTCACCAAGAGGGCTGGAGTGTGCTAACAATTGCTTGTCCCAACTCCGCTTAAAGAATTTAGCACATTTCTGGCAGTGTGGTTTTTAGTTGATAGAAACAATGGAGAATATACATAAGCTTTGTGTTTCCAATATAACCAGTTTAGTAAAGTTCTCTGAGAGCATTCTCTGGTGTAAATTGAGTAATGCAGAGCTCTGGGCAACACAGAAACCACTTCCCAAAGTACACAGACATATGCTGAACCCATCACTGACATGTAATTTAGCAAGCGTTTAAAGCCTGTAAAATGCTTCCTCCCTTTGGCTTTATTTTATTAATTTTATTTTTTAGAATGGACTGTACTTAAAAGATTTATTTGCTTTAATATTTGAAGGCAAAAAGAATTTCTCTCAAAATTTTTCGTATGTCAACTAAAGATGATTACCATAAATACGCTTTCCAAATTTTACTGTCAAATTGCCAAGTGTTAGTGTAATTTTCTTTTGGAATGAATGGTCTGCAACCTGTTACTTATAATTGAATTGAAAGTTCATTATTCTAGAGATTATGGTTTGCCAGGGAATTTAGATGCAAAATTGCTGGTTTTCTGGCTTTGGCTTTATGGGTGTTTGAGATACACATTAGCATCTCCTGAGTCTCACGCACCTTCACAAGTTTTGTGGACAATTTTGGTTTACTGGAAATCTCAGCGTTTTTAATGAAGCCAGATCTGTTAAGCCAGTGGTTATGTAAATGCATGTGAATTTGGGTGTATGCATGTGTTTTTGAACATATTTTTCCTAAATCTTTTTTTTTTTTTTTTTTTTTTTTGCTTATTGAGTTAAGACAATGAAAAAGGATTATGCACAAGAATTAAATGATGTAGTCAGGATTTTAACATAACTGGCATCATATTGGAATTTATGAATGGTTTACTTTATAGTCTGTATTTTTAAAAATATTATAACATTACTTAATACTAGAAAGTTTAACATGCGTTTTCTAGCATTCTACAATGTAGTTTTTAAAAGTGCAAGCCTAACAGCATTGTTTGGCATTCAAAACCCATAGGAATTTGAGCACTGAATGTTTATGATGTATGACTCACACTGGTTCTAACAGGAGTTTTTTCTTGTATTAAAAGGGAAAAACAACTACCACCTTTTAACTAAGATATTAAAACTGCTGCAGCATTTGGTGCCAACGACAAGAGCTCCATTGTTAGTGGGAAAAGACCTATCCCCAGGGGTACCTCTCCCCCAGTCCTGGGAGGAAAGGGTACCCCAGAAGGGAAGATGACTCAGTCCTGGTGATGCATTGGCTTATTCATGGTGAATACAAAATAATTCAACAGCACATCACCATACAAAAATGTCAAATTCTATAATGAAATCTTATTCTCCATCCCATAAAAAATGTATTCTGTATCTGGATTTATCTTGAACAAACTTTACATCTGGTTTCCCAGAAACTGCCTCATGCTGGATGCACAACCCCACCCAACAGCCTGCTCTCGGAGCAAAGGAGAAACACTACCATGACAGTATTTCATCTATTTCATTGAATCTAAGACACTATTAATTGTAAGAAGCAACTAACTTCAGATATATTAAAATTTGGGGGAAAAATGTGTCTTAGAATTAATGAAAAAATTAAATAGAAAAAAAGGGACTACTCACCCAGAGACAATCAGTATTAAAACTTTGAAATATAATCCTATTTCATTTAATACATGGTGTTTTGATTATATGATTGTCTAATTTTCTGCCTGCCTTTTAAGCTGTGAACTCATGGATTCAGAACATATTTTACTTGCTTTTATCCCAGGTCCCTAAGATAATGCAAGCTATGACATAGGAGTTGAGTAAATATTTTTGACTATATGATTTGAGAAACCAGAACATCAGTGAAATAGGCTGCTACAAGCTGCCTTCACTCTTCAGAACTCATTTATTTGTTTATTCCTTCATTCAATCAGCAAGGCACAATCCTGTTTTTCCTTTAGAAATGTTTGAGTTGTGTAGGCATTGTACAGTTGAGGAATTACATGAAAAATGATTTTCATAAAAAGTAAATCTGAAAACAACACTCCCTTGGTCAGAATTCTTTATTAATTCCTCATGGTTTTGAGGATGAAGTTCTCTTCTCTTTTAGCTTAACAACTAGGCATTTTAATAAGAGACTGTAGCTTTCCTCTCTATTCTCAACTCCTATCACTCGCCTGCCTTTACTGTAGGACAGGGTTATGCAAACTTTTCTCTGTAAAGGGCAAGATAGTGAATATTTTAGGTTTTTCAGGCTATATAGTCTCTACTACTTAATTCTGATGTTGGAGCAAGACAACAGCAATAGATAATACATAAAGAATTGAGTGTGGCTAGGTTTCAGTAGAACTTCACAAAATCAGGGGTGCAGGCTGTATTTGTCCAGTGGGTTTGCCAACCACTGGTCTAACAGATGTATCTAATTAAGACATCTAAGTTTCTTACAATTTTCTGATCATCAGATCCAATTATGTTGTCATCACGGTAGTAGATCAGGTGATGATCTACTGGATGCTGAGGTGATCTTTATCTCTGCTGAGTAGATGATGGCTGACAGTGGAAGAGTTTACATAAAGATGTACTGTTGTTCCTGCTGGATGAAAGCAGATCACTTGTGATAGCCCTTACAAATTGGTATAGAGTGTTGGTTCTCATTTCAGTTACTGTGTTCTTCAACTGTTTTGTTGTTCTTTATATTTTCTAACTCTTTGTTTAAAACTTCTTATAACTTCTTGCTCTGTGCATCCATTCATTTCCCAAGTTCTTAGATCATCTTTACACTACTCTGAACTCTTTCTCAGGTAGATTGCTTATCTCCATGTTGTTTAGTTATTCTTCTGGGGTTTTATCTTGGTCCTTCATCTGGAACATATTCCTCTGTTGTCTCATTTTGTCTAAATTTTTTTGTATTTTTATATATGTTTTGTTTCTCAACCTTGGAGAAATGGCCCTCTGTAGGGGATGTCCTAAATGTCTCAGCAGTACAGTCTCCTCTCATGACCCAAGGGCCAGAGACCAGGTGGTCCCAGGGTAGGTTCTGACCTGTGTTTGTGGACTCGGTTCTGCAGGCTGCAGGACTGACTTTTCTTGCTTCTGGCAAGAAAACTGCCCTCCCCCCTGGTGGATGAGGCTGGTCTAGAGGCTTGTGTAGCCTTCCTAGTGTGAGGGGCTAGTGCCTATGTAATAGGGAAGAACCTTTTGTATTCTATTGCAAGTTAATCACTAAAGGGATGTTGCCCAAAAGCTTAAATTATACATAATGACCCAACTCTCAGAACCCTGCCTCCCAGGTAATGAGCATTAAGCTAAAATACCTTTGTTTAACTCACAGGAAACATCCTGACCAGGTCCACCAGTGAATGACTGCAGGGAAGAAGAAATTAACACAGCCCCTCCGGAGGCTGATGGGAACCAGGAAGTGTTTGACTTTACTCCCTCCCCTTTTAGTGTAAAAGAAGCCTGAATTCTACCTCAGGCAATGTGGTTTTTTGGGGCATGAGCCCTCCATCTTCTCGCTTTTCTGGCTTTCCAAATAAAGTCATTACTCCTTGCCCCAACAACTTGTCTCTCAATTACTGGCCTGTTGTGTGGCTAGCGGTATGAGCTTAGACTTGGTAACACTTGCCCACTGATGGGTAGATTTGGGTCTTGGCCCTCTGGTGGTCAGGAGTGTCAAGGAGTATGTCTAGAGCCAGCTGTAGGCTCAGGAAGTCTTTAGGCAGTGTGTTTGCTGATGGGCAGGGCTGTGTTCCCATCCTGTTGGTTGTTTGGCCTGAGGCATCCCAACACTGGATCCTGCAGGCTACTGTGTGAGGTCAGGTCTTGGTGCCAAAATGTCCACCTCCAGGAAAGCCCATGCTGATGAATACTCCCTGGTACATGCACCACCAGTGTCCTTGTCCTCAGATAAACCACAGCTGCCCACCCTCCCTCCATCTCCCCAGGAGACCCTTCAAGATCAGCAAGTAGGTCTGACCCAGGGTCCTATGAAGTCACTGCTTTTGCAGTCCTCCAAGAGTAGAGTCTCTGTTTCCCCCAGTCCTGTGGAGTTCCTGCAATCAAGGCCTGCTGGCCTTTAAAGCCAAATGCTCTGGGGGGTTCAATCCTCCATATTCCAGACCCCCAGGCTGGGGAGCCTGATATGGGCCTCAGAACTCTCACTCCTGTGGGAAAACTTCTGCAATATAATTGTTCTCCAGTTTGTTGGTTGCCTACCCGAGGGGTATGGAATTTGATTACATCATGAATCCTCCCCTCCTACCATCTCACTGTGGTTTCTTCTTTATGTCTTTGGATGTATAATGTCTTTTTTTCATAGGTTCCAGTCTTTTATTGATGGCTGTTCAGAGTTAGTTGTGATTTTGGTGTGCTCATGAGAGGAGGTGAGCTCAAGGTTGTTTTACTCTGCCATCTTGTCCAGGAGGTTCGAGAGTGTTGGTACTCAAAAGGTGGTCCCCGGGACCAGTGACACCATCATCCACAGCCTACACAGAGGGCAACTACCAGAGGACATTTAAAGGATGCTGGTGTCCCTCTAACCAATGGCTTTCCCAGGGTTTTTATGAAGGGAGAATCCTCTGAACTGTTGGTAAATGTAGCTAGAGGAGGGTGGTGGGCATGTCATGATAAATGGCAAATTTACCATTGGTAAATCCATCTTAATGTTCTTCTCCATTTCCTTAAGCTTTTTGATTCCTTTCTGTATAGTATGCAAGGGAAGATCTGGCATCTCAATCTCAATGATGATAGACCACTATTGAATGCAGCCAATCAAAAGAAACTGTCAAGGGAAATAACTAAAAGATCTAGCACATTAAATTCAGAATCTCTGGTAGGAACACCACATCAATAAATCCAGCTGAAACCAAAGTACTATTTTATCTTCCTGGGTTTCACATCCTTAGAATTGATTTCCACACATTTTCCACAGATTTATTCCAATGTAAGTTAGAAAAATCTTGCTATTATTTTACAACTATAAGCTGTCTCTAATTGAGTCATGTTTGCATGTAACTGCCTGCAGTATGTTGAGATCTGACTCTGGTTGTAGGTCTTCTCGTGAATAGGTATCCCCTTGCAAGAAGTTACCTGTTATATATCTGCTGCTCAGTTTGGTTCTGATCTTCAGAGAGATTAATTTGGGGGTTTCCTTGAGCTGCGACTTTAAAGACTCAGCTTATAATTTTCTTTCTGTAAGTTCCCATTGCATTCAGAGACAGCCAGTTCACATCATACTACTTTTACTATCCCATGGCCAAAGTCAGCCGCACTTGGTCCTCTAAGGAATAGAAATCCTTTAATAGTCAGTTCATCACAGTCAAACACAGGTGATAATTTAAATGATCATGGTACCATTGCAAATGAGAAATTACTAGTGCTCCATTTCCTGTGGGCAGGGAACCCAGCACTGTCTTTATGGCCAAAGGCATAACCAAATCAATCTCAGAATCCCTAATACCTGGGGCCCAATCCTGGTGCCAAGTACCATATCAATCAGGTGCAGTCAGGAAAACCAGCAATTACAATACAGGTGTTGGAAGGCTGAATAAACAGAAATGGAATCCTGAAGTAACCCAGAAAAAAATAACTGTAGGAAGCAGCTACCACCCCTAATCCCTGGAAACAAGGAGAAGAGGTCGAGATTATCAGAACCTAGGAAAAAAATGAGAGGAGGGTCCTTGCAGAACCTGGTCTGGGAGTGCCAAAAGAGACAGAAAGTTGTGAGAAGTTTCTACACTAGAAGAAATGGCGTTGCTGACAGGGAAAATAAGAAAACAGGAAGAAGAAGTCCCATCTTCTCTCCTCTGACCTCAGTCTCCCTCGAGGGTCCCTTTGTGGCAGATCCTAAGAGGGGCTCAGCTGGCAAAGGAGATTCTGCACAGCTGTGGTATGCAGTTTCCCCAGCCCCAGCATCGCAGGGCGGAATGGCGAAGAACGGATTCAGAGCCGAGTCACAACAGTTTAATAACTAGTACACCATGTAAAGGACAGAGGGAGGAGCTGGCAGAGGGAACAGCAGCTACAAAGGCTCCAACAGAAAGACACTTAGCATGATCAGAGAGCAAAAGTGAAGCCCGTGGGCCAGGAATATAGTGCAGGAGCAAGTATATGAGAAGAGCTTGAGTCCACATCACATGAGACTTTGCAGACTGCGGTATGGTGTTTGGTTTCTATTTTGAATGCATTCAAACACTTTCTTCCCCCTTCCTTGTTAAATCCTATTTATCTTTAGGGTCTAAGCTTATACAAAAAGCAACACATACTCACTCAGTTTTGTCTTACCATGTGGAATTGTAATTGTTTGCTTACTTCTCTGCATCCAGTGCTACACTATAAGCACTGTGAGAGCAAAGAATGTGTCTTCTTGCCAGCAGTTATATCCTTAGCACCTGGCGTGGTACCTTGGCACCCGCTATCACTCTCTCTATATGTTTATTGAATAAGATAATAAATGAACAAACTATCTACCTGTGATAAGTCTTCCCTGATCCCCTTCCTCGGTGATTTCACATATTCCTCCACACCATCTCCCCCACTAGAGGGGAACTCTGAGGACCAAGATAATTACTCATTATTCAATGGTATCTTTCCAGTGCCTGGCACTTGGTAAATGTGCACTGCATAAATAAACACATAAGTGAATGAATCAATCAACCAAATAACTGGAGCTCAATACATATGTGTCATCTGCATATAGGTGGAAACTGAAGCCAATGAAGTGGGAAGGAAGTGGAGTGAATTCCTTCCTCCTTCCTTCCCTCTCCCCTTCTCTCCCTGCCTTCCTCTCTCTCTCTTTTTTCCTTCCTTTCTGTGTTTTTTAACATCAGTCAGCAATATCTGAAGCCAAGAGAAAACAAGTCAACTAAACATGGTCAGTAGATCTTGCAACCAGAAGCTTATTGGTGACTGTAGAAAGAATAACTAGATATGGCAGTGGTTTCAAGCTAGGTGCAGAGAATTTTTAAAAGATACTTGGCTATAAAGAGGAGGAAAAAACTCTTGTTTCTTACAGCTAAAATATAATTTAAGGAAAAAATATAAATGGGAAAGATTAGAACTGACAGGAAAATTTCAAGAGGGTATTTGAAAAATTACTTTTGCCATTGAGACACAAAGCAGGAGGTAGAGTTGAATACAGATGCAGAAAGTTGAGGAAGCTTTTTCCCAATGCCTCCATTTTCTCTAGGAAATAGGAAGGGAAGTGATTTGTGAGAGTGAACCAGGGGGTGGTCGGGTAGAAGTCATGAATAGGAGAGGGGTGACCAAGGAGATCTGGAAAGATTGCCAGATGACAGTAACATTTCAGTGACCTCCATCTATGCTGTTGTGAAGTTTTCTCCAGCTCCAGTTATATGCTGAATATTCCAGGAGGACAGAGAGATGGCTGGAATGAATCTGGACTGAGGTTTTGCTGGCCTTCTTTGGTAAAAAGCCACAGTACCTGAGGAAATTTGCAAGGTTGCCAAAGTGTTAATTCATGGGGCTGGACTGAAGAGGAAAGGAAATGAACTGAAGAGGGGTATCCTAGAGTAGGAGAAAGCAAGAAGTCATAAGGCTGTAGGTCTTGAGGTCTAAGAACAAATATATGTATGTGCACACACACACACACACACACACATCCTTTGGTGTGTTGTAAGCATATCACTGAATATCTTCAGATCCAGATTTCCAATTTTCTTTGTAAGGTGATGGAATTAGACTCAATAATCTCTATTTTACTTTTATTTTCTTGGTTCTCAAGTTTGATGATGTTGTGTTTGATCTGGAGGATTATAAGTGTGTGAGGAGGAAGAAGCAAGGCACTAATTGAATTCTAAAAGAGCCATAGTATAATACTTTAAATTTAGCTCACATTATTTAAGTTGTGAAGGGTGTGAAGATTGGTGTGTGAAATCGTATATGTGCAAACTACAGTTATAAATAAAGATCTCATTTATCCTTAATAATATACTAGGAGGATTGAAGGTGAGTAGATTGTTACCTTAGGGATCAAAGCTATATAGAGTAATAGAAATGATAAAATCTGAACGTTTCTAAAATGTCAGGGGAGTATTGGATACAAAGGTAAAGCACATTAGAGAATAAGTAGACCAATAGGAGGAAGGGAAATGGAAAAGATTTGAGTTTATGTTTAAGCATGTGAAGACATTTTCTAGATTTGACAAGTGTTAGGAGTTTAAACTGTATAATATATAATATAATATGTAATATATAATATGTATAATGTGTAATAACATATTATAAATGAGTGAATTATTGAAAAATTAAGGGTCCAAAAATTAAAAGATGCTGTTCTCCATGAAAGCTCCCTGCAGGTAGGGGCCATACCTGTTGGATTCACCACTCTCTCTTTGGCAAACAGCACTGTGCTTGGCACCTAGTTATGCTCCAAATATTTGAGGAACAAAGAAAGTAGATCTAAGTTGGTATAGTCCCCATTTTCATAATGTAGGATGAGATAGGAATAACAAATTTTATCAATCTGGAATTTTTAAAAATTCTGTCTTGACCAAAGAAGAGATTAAGATCATTATGAGATCAAAGAAATCACTATGAGCATTAAATAATCATTAATATAATAATATGCCTAATGCCTAATGACAGAATAAATTTTCTGGTGACCTCTGATTATACCATATCATATACTTTGATCCTGCCTTATTAGACTTTTTTCTCAAGGTTATTAAAATGCCTGCAGATAATCCCAAATATCCTTTCTCTTTCAAGTGACATAGTAAGAAGTCATGTATATTTATTCTTGTATAAAACTAGCATTATATTCCACTTTTTCCAGCACTCAGTTCTATATTGTATCTACTAGATCATAGGAGATGAAAATTTATTTTTTAAGACAGGCAAGATGGAAATGTGTAACTGAAGTTTTTTGTTAAGTCCAAAGAAGAGTATTTCATCATTTATTAAAGTGTAAATCATATATGCTAAGTACTATGTCTGTACCTAGATACTCGTCAGTGAAGAAAAGAACATAGGAAAATGACTGAAAGGAACTTGTGTGAAGTGCAAATAAACTGCAATGTCATGGGATAAACTCGTTCAAGTTAATGGTATGAGAGATCTTCATACCCAGTGATGGAAATGATGTGATACTTTTCTCAGAAGGGAAATGAAACTGCAGAAATATAGGAAGAATTATTTTCAAAATCCATAATAACATGGTACCACATTTCTCACTCCAGATAACAGACTGAATGCTAAGTAGAAAACAAAATGAACCAAAGATACACACATGAGCAATTCTACATGCTCACCTCCGGTCTGGAGAATGAACAGAGTAACATAACTGGGCACAAGCATTTTCGTTTGTTTGTTTGTGTTTATTTATTTATTTATTTATTTATTTATTTATTTATTTATTTATTTAAAAATCTTTACTGGAGTATAATTGCTTTACAATGGTGTGTTACTTTCTGCTTTATAACAAAGTGAATCAGTTATACATATACATATATCTCCATATCTCTTCCCTCTTGCATCTCCCTCTCTCCCACCCTCCCTATCCCACCCCTCTAGGTGGTCACAAAGCACCGAACTGATCTCCCTGTGCTATATGGCTGCTTCCCACTAGCTATCTCTTTTACATTTGGTAGTGTATATATGTCCATGCCACTCTCTCACTTTGTCACAGCTTACCCTTCCCCCTCTCCATATCTTCAAGTCCATTCTCTAGTAGGTCTATGTCTTTATTCCCATCTTCTCCCTAGGTTCTTCATGGACATTTTTTTTCTAAGACTCCATAGATATGTGTTTGCATACGGTATTTGTTTTTCTCTTTCTGACTTACTTCATGCTGTATGACAGACTCTAGGTCCATCCACTTCACTACAAAAAACTCAATTTTGTTTCTTTCTATGGCTGAGTAATATTCCATGGTATATATGTGCTACATCTTCTTTATCCATTCATCTCTTGGTGGACACTAATGTTGCTTCCATGTCCTGGCTATTGTAAATAGAGCTTCAAAGAACATTGTGGTACATGACATTTTTTTTTTTTTTTTTTTGTAGTACGCGGGCCTCTCACTCTTTTGGCCTCTCCCATTGTGGACCACAGGCTCTGGACACACAGGCTCAGCAGCCATGGCTCACGGGCCCAGCCACTCCGTGGCATGTGGGATCTTCCCGGACCGGGGCACGAACCCGTGTCCCCTGCATCGGCAGGCAGACTCTCAACCACTGAGCCACCAGGGAAGCCACATGACTATTTTTGAATTACGGTTTTCTCAGGGTATATGCCCAGTAGTGGGATTGCTGGGTCATATGGTAGTTCTATTTTTAAGGAACCTCCATACTGTTCTCCATAGTGGCTGCATCAATTTACATTCCCATCAACAGTGCAAGAAGGTTCCCTTTTCTCCACACCCTCTGCAGCATTTATTGTTTCTAAATTTTTTGATGATGGCCATTCTGACCAGTGTGAGATGATATCTCATTGTAGTTTTGATTTGCATTTCTCTAATGATTAATGATGTTGAACATTCTTTCATGTGTTTGTTGGCAGTCTGTATGTCTTCTTTGGAGAAATGCCTGTTTAGGTCTTCTGCCCATTTTTGGATTGGGTTGTTTGTTTTTTTGATATTGAGCTGCATGAGCTGCTTGTAAATTTTGAAGGTTAGTTCCTTCTCAGTTGCTTCATTTGCAAATATTTTCTCCCATTCTGAGGGCTGTCTTTTCATCTTGTTTATGATTTCCTTTGCTGAGCAAAAGCTGTTGAGCCTCATTAGGCCCCATTTGTTTATTTTTGTTTTTATTTCCATTTCTCTAAGTGGTGGGTCCAAAAGGATCTTGCTGTGATTTATGTCATAGAGTGTTCTGCCTATGTTTTCCTCTAAGAGTTTAATAGTGTCTGACCTTGCATTTAGGTCTTTAATCCATTTTGAGTTTATTGTTATGTATGGTATTAGGGAGTGTTCTAATTTCATTCTTTTACATGTAGCTGTCCAGTTTTCCCAGCACCACTTATTGAAGACGCTGTCTTTTCTCCACTGTATATTCTTGTGGCCTCCTTTATCAAAGATAAGGTGATCATATGTGCATGGGGTTATCTCTGGGATTTCTATCCTGTTCCATTGATCTATATTTCTGGTTTTGTGCCAGCACCATAGTGTCTACATTACTGTAGCTTTTTAGTATAATTGGAAGTCCAGGAGCCTGATTTCTCCAGCTCCGATTTTCTTTCTGAAGATTGCTTTGGCTATTCGGGGTCTTTTGTGTTTCCATACAAATTGTGAAATTTTTTGTTCTAGGTCTGTGAAAAATGTCAGTGGTAGTTTGATAGGGATTGCCTTGAAACTGTAGGTTGCTTTGGGTAGTAGAGCCATGTTCACAATGTTGATTCTTCCAATCTGAGAATATGGTATATCTCTCCATCTATTTGTATCATGTTTAATTTCTTTCTTAGTGTCTTATAATTTTCTGCATACAGGTCTTTTGTCTACTTAGGTAGGTTTATTCCTAGATAATTTATTCTTTTGTTGCAATGGTAAATGAGAGTGTTTTCTTAAATTCATTTTCAGATTTTTCATCATTAGTGTATAGGAATGCAAGAGATTTCTGTGCATTAATTTTGTATCCCGCTACTTTACCAAATTCATTGATTAGCTCTAGTAGTTTTCTGGTAGCATCTTTAGGATTCTCTATGTGTAGTATCGTGTCATCTGAAAAGAGTGACAGTTTTACTTCTTCTTTTCCGATTTGGATCCCTTTTATTTCTTTTTCTCCTCTAATTGCTGTGGCAAAACTTCCAAAACTATGTTGAATAATAGTGGTGAGAGTGGGCAACCTTGTCTTTTTCCTGATCTTAGTGGAAATGGTTTCAGTTTCTCACCCTTGAGAACGATGTTGGCTGTGTGTTTGTCATATATGGCCTTTATTATGTTGAGGTAATTTCCCTCTCTGACTACTTTCTGGAGGTTTTTTTAATCATAAATGCGTGTTGAATATTGTCAAAAGCTTTCTATGTATCTATTGAGATAATTGTATTCTTTTTCTCCTTCAATTTGTTAATATGGTGTTTCACATTGATTTATTTGTGTACATTGAAGAATCCTTGCATTCCTGTTATATATCCCACTTGATCATAGTGTATGATCCTTTTAATGTCCTATTGGATTCTGTTTCCCAGTATTTTGTTGAGGATATTTGCATCTATGTTCATCAGTGATATTGGCCTGTAGTTTTCTTTCCTTGTGACATCTTTGTCTGGTTTTGGTATCAGGGTGATGGTGGTCTTGTAGAATGTGTTTGGGAGTGTTCCTCCCTCTGCTATATTTTGGAAGAATTTGAGAAGGATAGGTGTTAGCTCTCCTCTAAATGTTTGATAGAATTCACCTGTGAAGCCATCTGGTCCTGGGCTTTTGTTTGTTGGAAGATTTTTAATCACAGCTTCAATTTCAGTGCTTGTGATTGGTCTATTCATATTTTCTATTTCTTCCTGGTTCTGTCTCAGAAGGTTGTACATTTCTAAGAATTTGTCCATTTCTTCCACGTTGTCCATTTTATTGGCAGAGGCTTGCTTCTAGTAATCTCTCATGATGCTTTGTATTTCTGCAGTGTCAATTGTTACTTCTCCTTTTTCATTTCTAATCCTCTTGATTTGAATTTTCTCCTTTTTTCGTGATGAGTTTGGCTACTGGGTTTTCTATTTTGTTTATCTTCCCAAAGAACCAGCTTTTAGTTTTATTGATCTTTGCTGTAGTTTCCTTCCTTTCTTTTTCATTTATTTCTGATCTGATCTTTATGATTTCTTTCCTTCTGCTAACTTTGGGGTTTTTTTATTCTTCTTTCTCTTATTGCTCTAGGTGTAAAGTTAGGTTGTTTATTTCAGATATTTCTTATTTTTTAAGGTAGGATTGTATTGCTATAAACTTCCCTCTTAGAACTTCTTTTGCTACACCCCATAGGTTTTGGGTCATGTGTTTTCATTGTCATTTGTTCCTAGGTATTTTTTGATTTCCTATTTGATTTCTTCAGTGATCTCTTGGTTATTAAGTAGTGTGTCCTTTAGCCTCCATGTGTTTGTATTTTTTACAGATCTTTTCCTGTAAATGATATCTATTCTCATAGCATTGTTGTCAGAAAAGATTCTTGATATGATTTCAATTTTCTTAAATTTACCAGGGCTTGATTTGTGACCCACGATATGATCTGTCCTGGTGAGTGTTCCATGAGCACTTGAGAAGCAAGTGTATTCTGTTGTTGTTGGATGGAATGTCCTATAAATATCAATTAAGTCCATCTTGTTTAATGTATCATTTAAAGCTTGTGTGTCCTTATTTATTTTCATGTCAGATGATCTGTCCGTTGGTGAAAGTGGGGTGTTAAGTCCCCTACTCTGATTCTGTTACTGTCGATTTCCCCTTTTATGGCTGTTAGTATTTGCCTTAAGTATTGAGGTGCTCCTGTGTTGGGTGCACAAATAATTACAATTGTTATAAATTGTAAATTTATAACATTTCTTCTTCTTGGATTTCTTCCTCTTGGATCGATCCCTTGATCATTATGTAGTGTACTTATTTGTCTCTTGTAATAGTCTTTGTTTTAAAGTCTTTTTTGTCTGATATGAGAATTGTTACTCCAGCTTTCTTTTGATTTCCATCTGCATGGAATATGTTTTTCCATCCACTCACTTTCAGTCTGTATGTGTCCCTAGGTCTGTAGTGGGTCTCTTGTAGAGAGCATTCCTATGTGTCTTGTTTTTGTATCCTTTCAGCCAGTCTGTGTCTTTTGTTTGGAGCATTTAATCTTTTACATTTAAGGTAATTATCGATAGGTATGTTCTTATTACCATTATCTTAATTGTTTTGGGTTTGTTATTGTAGGTCTTTTCCTTATCTTGTGTTTCCTGCCTAGAGATGTTCCTTTAGCATTTGTATTAAAGCTGGTCTGGTGGTGCTGAATTCTTTTAGCTTTGGCTTGTCTGTACAGCTTTTAGTTTCTCCATCAAATCTGAATGAGATCCTTGCTGTGTAGAGTAATCTTGATTGTAGGTTTTTCCCTTCATCACTTGAAATGTGTCCTGCCACTCCCTTCTGGCTTGGAGAGTTTCTGCTGAAAGTTCAGCTGTTAACCTTATGGGGATCACCTTATGTGTTATTTGTTTTTCCCTTGCTGCTTTTAATATTTTTTCTTTGTATTTAATTTTTGATAGTTTGATTAATATGTGTCTTGGCGTGTTTCTCCTTGGATTTATCCTGTATGGGACTCTCTGTGCTTCTTGGACTTGATTAAGTATATCCTTTCCCATATTAGGTAAGTTTTTAACTATAATCCCTTCAAATATTTTCTCAGTCCCTTTCTTTTTCTCTTCTTCTTCTGGGCCCCCTATAATTCAAATGTTCGTGTGTTTAATGTTGTCCCAGAAGTCTCTGAGACTGTCCTCAATTCTTTTCATTGTTTTCTTTTTTCTGCTCTGCAGTAGTTATTTCCACTAGTTTACCTTCCAGGTCACTTCTCCATTCTTCTGCCTCAGTTATTCTGCTATTGATCTCTTCTAGAGAATTTTTCATTTCATTTATTGTGTTGTTCATCATTGTTTGTTTGGTCTTTAGTTCTTCTAGGTCCTTGTTAAACGTTTCTTGTATTTTCTCCATTCTATTTCCAGGATTTTGGATCATCTTTACAATCATTATTCTGAATTATTTTTCAGGTAGACTCCCTATTTCCTCTTCATTTGTTTGGTCTGCTGGTTTTTTACTTTGGTCCTTCGTCTACTGTGTGTTTCTCTGTCTTCTCATTTTACGTAACTTACTGTATTTGGGGTCTCTTTTTCTGCAGGCCGCAGGTTTGTAGTTCCCGTTGTTTTTGGTGTGTGCCCCGGTGGCTGAGGTTGGTTCAGTGGGTTGTGTAGGCTTCCTGGTGGAGGGGACTATTGCCCGTTTTCTGGTGAATGAGGCTGGATCTTGTCTTTCTGTTGGGCAGGTCCATGTCTGGTGGTGTGTTTTGGGGTGTCTGTGGCCTTATTATGATTTTAGGCAGCTTCTCTGCTAATGGGTGGGGTTGTGTTCCTGTCTTGGTAGTTGTTTGGCATAGGGTGTCCAGCACTGGAGCTTGCTGGTCATTGAGCGGTGCTGGGTCTTGGCATTGAGATGGAGATCTCTGGTAGCTTTTCACCATTTCATATTACATGGAGCTGGGAGGTCTTTTGTGGACCAATGTCCTGAACTTGGCTCTCCCACCTCAATGGCACAGCCCTGACCCCTGGCTGGAGCACCGGAGCCTGTCATACACACGGCTCAGAATAAAAGGGAGAAAAAAAAGTAAGAAAGAAAGAAAGAAGGAGATAAAATAAAATGAAATAAAGTTATTAAAGTAAGAAATAATTATTTTAAAAAAATTTAAGTAATAAAACAAAAAGAAAGAAAGAAGAGAGCAACCAAACCAAAAAACAAATCCGCCAATGATACCAAATGCTAAAAACTATACTAAAACAAAAACAAAAACAAAACGGACACACAGAACCCTAGGACAAAGGGTAAAAGCAAAGCTATACAGACAAAATCACACACAGAAGCATACACATACACACTGACAAAGAAAAAAAAAGGGAAAAAGACATATATATATATATATATCATTGCTCCCAAAGTCCACCTCCTCAACTTGGGATGATTCGTTGTCTATTCACAGATGCGGGGTACATCAAGTTGATTGTGGAGATTTAATCCGCTGCTCCTGAGGCTGCTTGGAGAGATTTCCCTTTCTCTTCTTTTTTCGCTCAGCTCCTGGGGTTCAGCTTTGGATTTAATACTGCCTCTGTGTGTAGGTCGCCGGAGGGCGTCTGTTCTTTGCTCAAACAGGACGGGGTTAAAGAGCAGCTGTTTCGGGGGCTCTGGCTCACTCAGGCCGGGGGGAGGGAGAGGTACGGAGTGCGGAGCAAGCCTGCGGCGGCAGAGGCCGGCATGACGTTGCATCGGCGTGACGTTGCACCGGCGTGACATTGCACCAGCCTGAGGCACACCATGTGTTCTCCCGGGGAAGTTGTCCCTGGATCACGGGACACTGGCAGTGACGGGCTGCACAGGCTCCAGGGAGGGGCGGTGTGGATAGTTACCTGTCCTTGCACACAGGCTTCTTTGTGGCTGCTGCAGCAGCCTTAGCATCTCATGCCCGTCTCTGGGGTCCGCACTGTTAGCCGCCGCTCGCGCCCGTCTCCGGAGCTCCTTTAAGTGGTGTTCTTAATCCCCTCTCCTCGCGCACCAGGAAACACAGAGGCAAGAAAATGTCTCTTGCCTCTTCGGCAGCTCCAGACTTTTTCCCGGACTCCCTCCCAGCTAGCTGTGATGCACTAGCCCCCTTCAGGCTGTGTTCACACTGCCAGTCCTCTCCCTGGGATCCGATTTCCGATTTCCGAAGCCGGAGCCTTAGCTCCCAGCCTCCGCCCACCCCGGGGGGTGAGCAGACAAGCCTCTCAGGCTGGTGAGTGCTGGTCGGCACAGATCCTCTGTGCGGGAATCTCTGCACTTTGCCCTCCGCACCCCTATTGCTGCGCTCTCCTCTGTGGCTCTGAAGCTTCCCCCCTCCGTCACCCGCAATCTCTGCCCGCGAAGGGGCTTCCTAGTGTGTGGAAACATTTCCTCCTTCACAGCTCCCTCCCTATTGCAGGTCCCATCCCTATTGTTTTGTCTCTGCTTTTTTTTTTTTTTCTTTTTTCTTTTGCCCTACCCAGGTACGCGGGGAGTCACTTGCCTTTTGGGAGGTCTGAGGTCTTCTGCCTGCATTCAGCAGGAGTTGTTCCACATGTAGATGTATTTCTGATGTATTTGTTGGGAGGAGGGTGATCTCCATGTCTTACTCTTCCTCCATCTTGAAGCTCTTTGGGCACAAGCTTTTAAACAGAGAGTCCACCTACAGAAATTGTCATTTGCCCTGCAAGCTTATAATGATGTCATTAAATCACAATCAGGTGTTAACAGGAGTAATTAGGAATATGTTGTAGGGTTGCACACTCATAAGAAATTTTTTATGGGAGGGAGAAAATCTTAAGCATTCACTGTGGGAAGGATTTTTGAAAACCCAGCATTTCAGCCAGGAGGCTTTTATTTAGCAAGACCAGCCAGAAGAGTTGTTTTAAGTTTTTGTTTCTGACCTTAATTTGAAGGTTACGTTTCTTGCCTTTTTTTATCTATGGCCTAATATGTTCATAGGTAAAAGGAGAAGAGACAAATGATTTCCAAGGGGATAATGGCTGAGTTTTTCCTCTATATTTTCTTTTAGGAATCAATTCCAAGCTTCAGTTTGAAATCATGCCAGGCGCTTTATTTGGGTTGTTTGAGATAAATCCTGACACTGGGGAGGTGGTGACAACCACCACACTTGACAGAGAAGTTCAGGAAGTCCTCACCCTTCAAGGTAAGGGATCCCTTGACTGTGCTAAACAAACAAAAACAAAAATAGGCAGCAGGTCATTGAGAGGTGAAATTTTACATTTCAGTAGGTTGTATTTAAATAAAATATTGTTGACCCAGTGCTACCCAGTTAATTTGGTCTGTTGCTGTCTGGTTAGGGCAGCATATTTTAGGTATGAATTAATGGCCACTATCTGTGCCGTCTTTTGTTCCTTGTCAGTACTTGTACGTGATGGGGGAGCCCCTGCTCTGTCTGGGACTACAACAATTCTCTGCACTGTGGGAGATGAAAACGATCATGCACCGGAGATTATTGTCCCCAGGCATGACATTGATCGTGCACCAGAGATTATTGTCCCCAGGCATGACATTGAGGTTCTGGAAAACCAAGAGCCAGGGCTTGTCTACACTGTTTTGGCCTCTGATATGGATGCTGGCAATAATGGAGCTGTCAGGTATCACATAATTGGTAAGTTTTATCTTTATTTAAATCCCCCCCTCCCCAGGACACCAACTCGGTTGACACACACTGTATGGAGAGCATTCAGCATTTGGTATCTAGTGCAGTGTCTACAGAATGCACACCTGCTAAGAACTGATTGGTGCCCTGGGCCTCCTCTCCTCCTCCCCACAGCCACCCTGATCCAGTGCCCCCCAAACTCCTGAAAAATCTGCCCTTGACAACTCTCGCTGTTAGTAATCCACTAATATTAGTGCATGTACAGATGGAACAGATAGCTTTTGTTTTTTTCTATTTTCACTTCTCTCATATGATCAATTATTTTTATTATTTTGAGCAGTCAAGACTTTCTTTCAGGCCTGGAGGACATGAGTAGAAAAACAATTCCCAGATCTGCAGACCAATGAAACTCTTCAGATCTACAACAATACCCCAGAGATCAAAGTCTTTAGTAACTTCTACACTACCAATTGTGGTTAAGGACCAGGGTTTGTGTTTTTCGAAATTTCCAATCTGTTGTGACTGATACTTTTGTAAAATCCAATAAATATAAATTACTGGGAGAAAAAATCAAAGGCATACAAAATGCAACCCCAGTTTTTAAAAACTATTACTGTCTTATGGAGACATAAGATTATTCTCTCATGTTGCTATAAAATTTTCTAAATACTTACTCTTAATTTCTTTGTATTTATCTTGTTGAAGACCAGCTACGAACAATCCCCAGACAGCACCTGTCCCCTCTCACAGCATCAAGGACATTCTTTTTGACCATTCACTTCCCTTTCCCAAATGGTCAACAGTTCCTCTCTACTGGCTTTTCCCATCAGTATTTCCAGTATTTCCCATCTTGAAAAGCATAGATGTCTCCCTTCACTCACTGTCTCTTTTCCTTCACAATCAAATTTCTTAAAAATTGTTGTCTACACTCTGGTTTCTGTGTCTTTACTTTCATTTCTTAGCCTGCTGTAAAATGTGTTCCACTGAAGTCATTCCACCGAAACTACCCTTTCCAGAGACATAAAAGATCCCACTGTTGCCAAATGCGTTGGATCTTTTTCAGTTCTTTATTATTATTATTATTATTTTTTTGCGGTATGTGGGCCTCTCACTGTCGTGGCCTCTTCCATTGCAGAGCACAGGCTCTGGACACACAGGCTCAGTGGCCATGGCTCACAGGCCCAGCCACTGTGCGGAATGTGGGATCTTCCCGGACTGGGGCACGAACTCATGTCCCCTGCATCGGCAGGCAGACTCTCAACCACTGCGCCACCAGGGAAGCCCTCAGTTCTTAATTTAATTGCATTGCTTTGTGTCTTTGTGCACCATGCCCTGGACACTTGGTCTCACCTTGACTTCAGAAAGCCACTTACTTTCTTTTGGTCCTTCATCTGTCTTTCTAGACAAGTCTTCCCAATGTCTTTGTTCTTCTGGTGGTTCTCTGACTTGTTAGAGTTTTCTGGATCTTTTTGGCATATCTTTTTCTTTTCTCGTCGACACACTCTTTCTGGTCATTTCATCCAGTTCCTGTCTTCAGCTACCACTGGACCTCAATATCTCCCTATCTTGACTGTACCCTAGATCTAAGTCCCATTGAAGAACATTTTAAAAATTGAAGTATAGTAGACTTACAGTTGCAGACGTACAACATAATAATTCAATGTTTTTATAGATTACGCTCCATACAAAGTTATTATAAAATATTGAGTATTCCCAGTGCTATGCATTACATCCTTGTAACTTATTTTATACCTAGTAGTTTGTACCCATGATTCCCCTTCACCCACTTTGCTCTTCTCCATGACTCCCAATACTGTGTTAAATAGAAGTGATGAGAGTGGGAATGCTTGTCTTATTCCTGATCTTAGAGGAAAAGCTTTTAGCTTTTCAATGTTGAGTTTGATGTCAGCTGTGGGCTTGTCACGTATGGCCTTTATAATGTTGAGGTATGTTTCATCTTTACCAACTTCGATAAGAGATTTTATCAAAAATGGATGTTGAGTTCTGCCAAATGCTTTTTCTATGTCAAATGAGATGATCATATGGCTTTTATCCTCCCCTTTTTTGATGTGGTGTAACACCTTGATTGATTTGCAGATATTGAACCATCCTTGCATCCCTGGAATAAATTTCAGTTGATCATGATTAAAAATCCTTTTTATGTATTGTTGAATTTAGTTTGCTAATATTTTTGTTGAGGGTTTTGCATTATGTTCATCAGGAATATTGACCTGGTAATTTATTTTAGTAGTGTCTTTGTCTGGTTTTGATATTAGGGCTTCATAGAATGAGTTTGGAAGTGTTCCCTTCTCTTCAATTTTTGGTATAGTTTGGGAAAGATAGGTATTAACTCTTCCTTAAGTGTTTGATAGAAACCCTTAAATTCTGGTTTGGTCCTACTCTGATTTGTTGGGAGATTTTTGATTATTGATTCAATTTCATTACTTCAGTCTTGGAAGTGTGTATGTTTCTAGGCATTCTTCCATTTCTTCTAAGTTGTCCCGTTTGCTGCTGTATACCTGTCAATAGTATTCTCTTATGATTGTATCTCTGTGATATCAGAGGTAATTTCTCCTCTTTCATTTCTAATTTTATTTATTTAGATTTTCTCTTCTTTTCTTGATGAGTCTGGCCAGCAGTTTTATCAATTTTGTTTATCTTAAAAAAAAATCTCTTAGTTTCACTGAGCTTTTCTTTCTTTCTTTTTTTTTTTTGGTCTCTATTTTATTTTCTTCTGCTCTCATCTTTATTATTTCCTTCCTTCTGTGGACTTTGGGTTTTGTACTTCTTTTTCTAGTTCCTTTAGATGGAAAGTTAGCTTGTTTATTTAAGATTTTTCTCATTTCTTGAGTTAGACCTGAATTACTATAAACTTCCCTCTTAGAACTGCTTTTGCTGTGTCCCATAGATTTTGGAAAGTTGTGCTTTTCTCTTCATTCATCTCAAGGTATTTTTTTAAATTTCCTCTTTGATTTCTTTGTTGACCCTTTGGTTTTTTAGTAGTATGTTGTTTAGTCTCCACATGTTTGTGTGTTTTCCAGTTTCCTTCCTGTAATTGATTTCTAGTTTCATACCACTGTGGTCAGAAAAGCTGCATGCTTGATATGATTTCAATATTCTTAAATGTATTGAAGATTTTTTTGTGGCCTAGCATGTGATCTGTCCTGGAGAATGTTCTATGTGCACTTGAAAAGAATGTGTTTTCTGCTGTTTTTAATGGAATGTTTTGTAGATATCTATTAACTCCTTCTGATCTACCGTGTCATTTAATGTGTCCCTTATTGATTTTCTGTCTGGATGATTTGTTCATTTATGTAAATGGGGTATTAAAGTTTTCTACTGTTATTGTATTTCTGTCAGTTTCTCCCTTTATGTGTGTTAATATTTGCTTTATATAGTTAGGTGCTCTTGTACTAGGTACATTTATGTTTATGAATGATATATCTTCTTGGATTGACCCGTTTATATGATGCCCTTCTTTGTCTTTGTTATTAACTTTGTTTTAAAGTCTATTTTGTCTGATATGCATATTGTTATCCCAGCTTTCTTTTCATTTCCATTTTCATGGAGTATCTTTTTCCATCTTTTTACTTTCAGGTGAATATGTCTTTAGATCTGAAGTGAGTCTTGTATAGGCAGCATATAGATGGGTTTGTTTTCTTATCCATTCAGCCACCCTATGTCCTGTGATTGGAGCATTTAATCTATTTACATAAAGTACTTATTCACAGATATGTACTTACTGCCATATTATTACATGTTTCCTGGTTGTTTTTATAGTTCTCCTCTGTTCTTTTCTTGTTCCTTTAGTCTATTCCCTCACAGTTTAACTATTCTCTTTAGTTTTATGTGTGGATTCTTTTCTCTTTCCTTTTTGTGTATCCATTGGAGATTTTTTATTTGTGGTTACCATGAGGTTCATATATATCAATTACATATAGTTGTTTTAAACTGATAGAGTTTAAGTTCAAACACATCCTAAAAGCTTTACATTTTTCACTCCACTCCCAACATGCTTTAAGTTTTGCTGTCATATTTTACATCTTTATTTATATCCCTTCAATGTTTATCATAGTTATCGTTGATTTTTTAATTTTTATCTTTTAACCTTTGTACTAGCTTATTTAAGTGGTTGATTCACTGCCTTTACTATATATTTATATTTATCAGTGAGATTTTTTTTCTTCACTTCTTTTTAAAAATTTTCTTTTTATAGCCTTTTCTTTTTCACTTAAAGAAGACATTTTAACATTTCTTGTAAGGCCAATTTAGTGGTAACAACCTCTTTTAGTTTTTGATTGTCTGGGAAACTCTTTCTCTCCTTCAATTCTTAATGATAACCTTGCTGGGTAGAGTGTCCTTGGTTGTAGGGTCTTTCCTTTCAGCACTTTAAATATGTCATGCTACTCCCTCTGGCTTGCAAGATTTCTGCTAAAAAGTCAGCTAATATTTATTGTGGTTCCCTTGTATGTGACTCTGTTTTTCTCTTCCTATCTTTAAAATTCTGTCATTCACTCTTTAACTTTTTCCATTTTAATTATGAAATGACTTAGTGTGAGTCTCTTTGGGTTCATCTTGTTTAGGCATCTCTGTGATTCTTGGACCTGGATACATTTCTTTTTCAGGTTACTGATGTTTTCAACTATAATTACATCAAACATGCTTTCTGCCCCTTTTTTCTCTCTCTTCCTCTCTGACCCCTATAACACGAATGTTAGTATGCTTGATATTGTTCTAGAGGTCCCTTAAATAATCCTTATTAAACTCTTTTTCTTTTTGCTGCTCTGATAGGGTGATTTCCACTATTCTTTTTTTTTTTTAGTTTCTGCTTTATAACAAAGTGAATCAGTCATACACTATTCTGTCTTCTAGGTCGTTTATGTGTTCCTCTGTATCACCTAATCTGCTGTTAATTCCTTTGTATTTCTCCTTTCAGTTATTGTATTCTTCAGTTCTAATTGGCTCTTTTTTATATTTTCTAGTTCTTTGTTTAAGTTCTCACTGTATTCCTCTATTCTTTTCCTAAGTTTGGTAAACATTTTTATGACTATTGCTTTGAACCCTTTATCAGGTAAATTACTTATCTCTGTTTTATTAGGCTTCCCTCCTCCCCGTCCCAGTGTTTTATATTGCTCTTTGCTTTGGAACATGTTCTTGTGTTTTCTCATTTTGTTTGACTCTCTATGATTTTCTTCTCATCTTGTTTGTCTGTCTCTGTGAAATTAGGGAAAACATACTCTTCTTGGTCTTGAAGTCATGTCTTTGTGTTGGAGCAGTTGGAGCATCCCTATGCAGCCTGCCTATGCCCAGTGGCTTTAGTGGTAGAGCTGGATCTAAAGTGATCATGAGACATGTCTTCTTTTGGGATGCACTAGCTGTCACTGCACTGTCAGGGGGTGGGACCAGGGTCTGAGGGGCTGGGGCCACAATCCTGAGTGAGCTTAGTGTCTCCTTGGTGCTATAGAGGTTTCTGCCTTGGCCAGGGGTGGGGCTAGGACCCAGAGGGCTGGAGTAGGAGGCTGGTGCAAGCCCTGGCTTCTCCCAAGGTGCACTGATGGTTTCTGCCTTGTCAAGGAGTGGGGCTGGAGCAGGAGGGGCTGAGGTAAGAGCCTGTCTCAGACAGGGTTAAGGTGCACTGGAGCAGTCATAACAGGCTGGCCAGAGCACCAGGCATGTTTCAGCCTGCTGCCTCTGTGCTGGGACTGGGAACAAACAAGTGAGTGTCCACACTCTTCAAGAGCAGAGTCGAAGTTTCCTACAGACTTCCATTAAGCCCCACTGGTTTTCAAACTACCTAAAGGGGCTTGTATTCCCAATGCTGGCCCCCAGGGCTGGTATACCCAATGTAGGGCTCAAACCCCTCACCCCTGAGGGACGACCCCTGAGCCTGTGAAATCCTTCTCTTCTTCTGGGTCACACACCAGGGGTGTGGGTCCTGACTAGATTTCTTCTCCTCCCCTCCTACCAGACTCCACATGGTTCTTTCTTTGTAATCTTGGTTGTAGAAGAGCCATTCTGCTAATCTTCAGGTCAGTCTCAGAGAGAGTTTCTCTTTATGTAGTTTTGATGTCTTCCTGAGAGGAGGTGAGATCAGACTCTTCCCACTCCACCATCTTGATCCTACCTCCTAATAAATTTTTATTTTCCACTCTCTCTCTCCTTTTTACAGTGAGAAAGCAGAATCAGGGTCAGTGCCTTGGGCAAGAAATAGCATTTTTGTTCACACTTTATGACCTGTGGTAGACTGTGGACTTTGCTCTGTGTCATCCTCACTCCAGAACTTCCCATCAAAGGACATATTTGTATGACTCTCATACAAATATAAAACTAACAACTTCCAAAGATTTTTATTCAACTCATTAGCTAATAAACAACCAAAAAGGTGTTAAAATTAGTTCAAGGAGAAATGTAAGAAACAGACACATACACACACAGAGCAAAAATAAGGAATTCTGAAATGCAGAAGAGGTCTATCCATAGGATAGTAATCAATGACATTCCACTAGACGCAGTTAATTTGAATTTCTGTGAACAAGAACCATTCTCATTATGCATTAGTTTTCAACAATTTACAGAGATAAAATACCTAAAAGACAATGAAGATAAAATACCTGGAAGACAACTCAGATGGCAAAGCCAGACTAGTCACACCCTAATCTTTTATTTTTCACCCCTAGGACACCCACTTATTTTTTCCCTTCTGTTTCAAATTGTTTCACCATTTTTTCTGACAGCCTCAAGGACTCAATTTTTATATCTAGCAGCATTCATTATCAATGTATCCAAAACTGAACTTAACATCACTCCCTTTTCACTCACTTCATCATGGTCTGGCTTCTTCTAGAATCTCTGCCTGCGATCTTCAGCCTTTTTTTGTTCAACATGCCCTTAAAAAAATCTTGTTACAGATGTAAGCACTCAAAATCCTTGTTCACGTTGTTTACATGGGAGGCAGATTGTTGCTATAGTAGTAACAGTTATTTCTTAAACTCCTTCTGAATTATATGCCCCCAAATCAATTAATGGTCATTATTTTTTATTTATTTACTATTTATGAGCTTGAATAGGTCCTAAAATTTAGTTCATAGCAAAGACCCTCTCCAACATAAAAAGGATGTATTTCCTAGGCATTAATGTCAGTCCCTGTTTCAACATGAAACACCAATATTTGGAATGCCCCTTTGCTTGGTAGCCTAGAAACTTTCACACCCTGGTGTGGTACACCTTGGTCAGGTTGGGAGGGGTGAGAGGTAACCTTTCTTTTATAATTTGCAAGAAGGGTGATTATCAAAGTGATTTGGGGAAGTACAAACCCACGAGATCCCAGGGGTTTTCTTAGGCAGAACAATTTTAGGAATAAGGATATATAAACTGAACTTCTGGAAATTACCTTAAAATTTACCTGTTTCCAGATACTCCTTAGATAACTTAATATAACTCCAGGGTCCTCAGACCTTATTTTAAAGACAGCTGGTCTAAACATCCTTGAGTCTTCCCCCTAAGCTGGATTATGAGTCTTCCCTTCCTTACTCCTTATTTCCCTCCTCTATATCTCTGGAGTGTGTCCATTTCCTCAAGGGGCATATTATTGCAGAACCTCCTCATTGCTCATGTAGATACCATGGTAGCCTCCTAATCTTCCTCTAGTCTAATCAAGCTCTGACACTGCAGCCCTGTATTCTTCCTAAAACAGAAATGTGATTCATGACGCTTTCCTGTCTACAATCCTGCAGGGCCTCCCAGTAGATTTTAAAATAATATAGTCTTCAGCAGTGTACACAGGACAGTTCATGATCGGATGCCTGCTTATCTTCCAGATTTATGTTTTTGCCACTGTCGACCCTCTCTCTCCCTACCCTCTACACTCAAATACCCAGAGAACCCAGTGCTCTAGTCACACTAAAATGTTTGCAACGATTAATTTGTCATATTCCTGGGACTTAACCCAGGTTTGTCCCTCTTCCCTCTCCCCTCCACTGAGACTTGTAGCCTGGCTTCCTTCCCTTTAGGAGTTAGTTTTGATGTCACTCTTTCTAAGAAGCATTTCCTGGCCATCCTAACACAAGACCCTGTGCTCATCCTCTGTGCTTCCCAGCGCCCTGCATGTGTGAGTTTCACACCATATTTTAATGTTCAGGTACTGACCTGCCTTTCCTCCTGGACTGTAAACTCTTGGAGGCCAGAATCACATCTTCCGCTCCTCGTATTCCCAGTGTCCAGCACATACTTGGTACATGACAGGTGTTGTTGAAATGTTTACTGAGGGAATGAATAGCTTTATCAACCACAAATGCCACAGAAATGTAGTTTGTCTCACCATCCCTGTGTTTGGTACAAATTAACACATCTTATGAAGACGTACAAATGCAGTCCCTTCTCCTCAGCCCCCAGCACTGCCTGTGGCTAGGCTCCAGTAAGTTCCCACACTGTTGGGAATGGTGCCCCTCATCCAAGAATGTGGCTCGTAGGTAATTGAACTGCATTTTCCCAACTAATTTTTGGGGTGATTTTAACCTGTCTTTGGAAGCTTTTTATCCCTGTGTTCAGTTTAAAATTTTATTCTACGTGGTACCATGTACAATAGCAAAAGGAACTTTTTTTTGAAGGATATAGAGAAGAATAAAACATAATCCTGGCTTATGTTATGGAAGAGATAGACAAATGTTCCAGTATCTCTAACAGAAGTGTTATGATTCACGCACAGAAGGCGTGGAATGTAGAAGAGACCTTATTGCAGTAGTATAACTGGCATTCAATCTGTAGTGAGTAACATTTGGGAAAATTACAGGTATGCTGTCATACATCAATCTGTTATTTTTTTATTGATGTCTAAAAATGGACATTGTATCCTGTTGCTTATACCTGACTACTGTTTTATTTCACATAAAACATACATTTTAATCCTCCCAAAAGGAAAAATATAGTAATATAAAAAGTTGCACACAAAACAAATCATACTGCTGCAAATCAGTCAAAGCAAGTGTTCAAATTACTGATTCAATTAAGATAGATACTGAATTATATTTTTTTGTTGTTTATCTCCTGATAATAGAAACTTCATGAGGTCAGGGACCTTATCACGTACTTACAAAAGTACTTACAAAAGTGCTAGGATGTAATAATCAGAAATAAATATTTGTTGAATGAATATATATATTCATGGCAAAGAGCTGCTACTTTTTGAATTCAAATGTATTTTGAATTTGTTTTCTTTACTAGATGGAAATACTGATGAGTACTTTGCTATTAATGAAACATCAGGAGAACTCTCAATCACTCGTGCTTTGGACCGGGAGCAAGTCAGCAACTTCACCCTAGTCATCCTGTGCTCCGATCTGGGGGATCCACCCCGGAGCTCCATGGTGCAGCTGCAAGTCAGAGTTCTGGACGACAATGACCACAGTCCTTCCTTCTCCAGGCTCCATTACCAGGCCTCTGTGAGAGAGGATGCTCAAGTGGGAACCGTGGTTCTTGTGCTCTCTGCCGTGGACAAGGATGAAGGCTTGAATGGGCAAACTGAGTATTCTCTGGCAGATGAGGCTTCTGGAGCATTCACCATTGATCCCGTAGTGGGCACATTGAGAACCAGCCACATCCTTGACCGAGAAGCCAGAGCTGAGCATACATTTAAGGCTGTGGCCAGAGACTGTGGTGTCCAGGGCTCAAGAAGCACCACGGTGATCATAAAAATACATGTCACTGATGTTAATGACAATGATCCAGTTTGGGAACAGAACCCCTTTGATATTTTTCTTTCCCCCCAGTCACCTACTAACCAGATGACCGCCATCCTGAGAGCCAGTGACCCAGACTTGGGGCCCAATGGAACTGTCATATTTAGTTTTGCAGAGCCCCAGTCAGTGTTTTCTATTAATGAATACACAGGAGAAATTCAACTTCAGCAAAACCCAGCTTCAGAATATTTTCCTATCTGGCTGCAGTTAAAAGCTGTGGACCAAGGGTTCCCAGCTAGGACAACCACTGGTCTCTTGGTCATTCACATGGAAGGAGAAGATGTACAGATTTCATTCAGCCAGCGTGTGTATAATGGGATTGTGCCTGAAAATTGTGAGGCAGGTGAGTGTCAAGTGTTTTGTACATTGTCCCAGTTTTGGCAGAATGCTTAAAACTAAGGATTATAGAACGAGTGCTCTCACGGTTCAGTTATGAATTTTTGAGTCCAGCCAATTCTTGATATGCCAACTTTCATTCAAAATATGTTATTAGAAAAATACACTCAAATACAGTAAAACACGCACACACACTTCTGTTTAAAGACAGCAAAAGGTAGTAAAAATACTGAAAGATAAATCATTCAAGGCTCATAAAGTTTAACTTAAATTTAAAATCTCAAATAAAAACCTTTTTAGTTAAATGTTTATGAATTCTGAACAACTGTACATTTCCTAAAGTACTTTCCTAGAAGTACAATGAAAGGTGAAGTATGTTGTGGTTCAGTGACTGCCACTGTGTGTCCTTGGGCAGCTGGATGTCTCCGCCTCAGTTTCCTAATCTGAAAATTAAGGATAAGTTTGGTGCCTACCTCATTAGGGTACAGGACTGAATAAGCCAGTTCATATAAAGCACTTAAAACAGTATCTGACTCAGAATCAACATGCAATATATGGGAACTGCTGTTATTATTATTATTATACTTCATTTTGATACAGTCAGCATTGCTTTCAAACAATGCAGTAATATCTGATCTTCAAAGAATTTGGCACAGATTATACTGCTCAGAACAGGTTTCAGTGAATGGTAACTATTTTTCCTCATAATGCTAAATTATGTTTCAGTTATTTCCCTACTCAAATGTATGCCATAATGGGAAACATTAAAAAAATTAATTTAAATGATCTTTCTAGCCCAAAGCAAAAAAACCCATTTGTATATAATTGTGGATTGAAAGAAATCCAATCTAGGTAATTATATCTAACTAGAGAGTTGAGAAATAAATCTTCTGAACCTTTCAGCCAGCCAGAGGGCAAAGCACATGGACTCCAGGGCTTGGGAGAGAAGGAGTTTGCCTGCGACGGTCTGATGTGTGCTGTTTGCTTTCTCCAGTTATTTTTTGTTTTTTTTTTGTCATTTTTGATTCAGTTTCACTTTATCCGTACCTACAACAACCACTATTTAAAAGACAACCTTCATTTTTCTGAAATTGATCTATACATTTCATAGTGAAAATATTTTGTTACACATTATATTCTTTATGAAAAGAGAATATTCAATTTAATATCGAATGTCAAATTAGGGTTCTTCTCAGTTGCAGATTATTAACCTTTGATCTTCTTTTGAATTATGGTTATCTCATGGGTTGCTTATTCGGACAGCCTCTTATTGATTCTAAACATAATTAAGGGTAAATTTCAATTACCTTCATTAAATGAAATAATAGCGACTTCCAAATAACTAGAAATGTCCACCCATATACTTAGATGTGATGAGATTTCTGCATAAGAGTTAAATGTTAAATAACATGAGATACTCCTTAGAGCTCTGTTTCTGTACCCCTGGAGAGGTATACATCCCAACCCCAGAGCAGAGCCTGATAGAAAGGAAAGGTGACATTTTCTAAATAATACAGCCCAAAATATATAAATCATCTTGAAATTGATCTGATAAAATCATAGAATTTTTGAGCCCAGCTTTTGTCTGCAATGAACATATAAACATTTTTTTTTCCCTAAATACCCTTGACACATGACCTTTCAGTCTCTACTTGAATATTTCAGTGACTGAAAGTTTAGGACAGTGGTTCTTGAACTTGGGTGTGAAACAAGCACTCTGTGATGATCCCTGAAGTTTCTGCTTCAGTAGATCTGGGGTCCAGGAACTGCCATTTTTAACAAACTCTGCAGGTGATTTGATTGCATGACAACGTTGGAAAACCCTTTCATGTGAAAAGTCATTCCTGCATTAAACCCAGATCTGCCTCCTTTATGTCTGTCCATGTATCCTAGTCCTGCCCTCTGGAGCACTCCACTGATGTACACAGTCACTCTTCAGATATCTTATTTGCTCCTTCAACAAAATTTTTATTGAGTAGTATGTGCCAGGTCCTCTTCTATTGGGATATATTAGTGAACTAAAAGACAAAGATGCTTGTCCTTGTAAGGATTACATTCTAGCAGGGGTAAAGAGACAATATCAATGAACCTAATAAATAACTAAAGTGTAGTGTATGTTAGATGGCATTAAGAGCTATGGTATAAAGAAGCAGAGCAAGGGGTGCTGGGGGAGGGCACAAATGCAATTTTAGATAGCAGGTTAGGGCAGGCATCATTGAGCAAGTGACATTTGGGCAAAGACTTAAAGAGAGGAGGTAGCCATTCATATATTTGGGGGAAGTGCATTTCCAGAAAAAAAGGAGAAATCCAGTGGGAACCCACCTGGTTTGGTCAAAGAACAGCAAAGAGGACTGTGTGACTGAAGCAGAGTAAGCAAAGTGAAGAATGGTAAAAAAATGAGGTCAGAAGAGAATGGACCAGGCACGGCCTTGTAGATCACTGGGGAGTCTTTAGCTTTTACTCAAAATAGTTTTCCTGTCTCTAGTTCTTCACTTATTCTTCACATAATGAGATTTCCAACCACGGCTAATGAACATTCTCATCCAATATAAATTCTGCAGGGTAGTAGGCATTAAATAAATTATCACTCAAAAGAATTGGCACAGGACTCATCGTTGTGTCACACTTTTTCACATTAGTAAATGAAATTTCTAAAAATTGAGTAATGTACCTGGCCATTTCCTAATTAAGATATCCTTTCTCAAGTCACCCATGATTAATTCATTTGCAGGATTAAACCTAAATAAAAGTCAATATCTAAAGCACCCCAAAGAAAATATTTCAGTATGAAATTAAGTTATGGGTTAGTAAGTATAATAATATTTGTAGTTGAATTCAGAAATGATTTAATAATAACCCTAATAAAAACTGCCGTGGAAGGGGAAATTATTCACGTGTTTTCATCTTTTCAGTGTGCCATTCATTTCTGTGTCCGAGACTGACTCTGTCGGTATCGGTTGCCGTTATGGGAAGGAAACTACCCTTACTTTGGTCTGTTTCCCATCACTCAACCTTCCATCTACCCCCAGCCATAACAGTTGGGAGTAATCAATGTGGCGAAGAGTAACCTGGTCTGAGATTAAAAAAAAAAAAAAAAAAAAACTAGGGCAGAAGACAGTGAAGACTAAATTACTTTCTTACCTCTGAAGGTGGGCCTCCTGTTTCAGTTCATTCAGAAAAGCTAGTGAATACATGGGCAGAAGCCTCTATTCTGCTATAGCATCATCGTGTCTTCTTTGACCTCTGATTAGAGTTGTCCTTAGTCCTATTGCATTTAGAATTACTGAACTAAATTTGACTGCTACCTTTTTAATAGAACTTAACACTCTTAAAATTTGTTTATTAAATCTTACACATAAGCAAGGTTAATACCTGGCAGTAATACCGCATATGGTACCCATAAATATCCAGGTAGGTGTACATTTCAAGACATCAGAAGCAATGGGTTGGGACCTTGCTTTGAAGAGTAGCTATGACGTGTGAAGGGCATGGAAGCAAAGGGGAGAGGAGCCTAAAAGCTGCAGCATATGACAGGAAGGAGAATGAGAGAAGGAAAGGATGGTGGTTAAGAAGGCTGTTGAATCTGATTAGATGCAGCTAACCTACACCGGAGTCGGCAGGATTCCCTAGGCCCCAGTGAACAATGACGACAAAGTGCGTAATGTACTGATTGACATATGCCCCAAATATTTCAAGCCGGCCAAAGCTTTGCCTGGAGCATGAATTTCATACATATTGCCAGATCATATCATGGACACCAGAAGGTGATTTTTTTTTTAATTTGGATTCCAGTGGTTTTAAGAGATTGCAAACCCATTGATCAGTGTTAGAATGGTCTTGATATAAATTATTTAATAGCATTTTATAACTTCCAGAATTATTTCTGTCCCAAATACATCTGCAATTTTAATCTTTATTTTCAAAGGAAACATATGTGCCTATTGGAAGCTCACATCATCTATGGCTCACTCAAGCATCCCATCCGGCAGGCACTGCCTGACATGCCGAGTGACTTATGTTCTGTATCATCATAAATCCTATTACCCTAAACTGCTTTTAACATTTAAATTTTTTTAAAGAAAATAAAATGTTAAAATAAATAACTCCAATGTATTTATATTTGTTTAACATTTCTTTCTTGGAAAGCCCACAAGTTTGAGTTTTGATTGACATTATTTTCATCTATTAACAACATTAAACTTAACACTTCAATTGTTTAACACAGTACATAGTTCAATAATAGATTTATATATATATATATATATATACATATGTATATATAATTTTTTTATAGTTTATAGCATTTTAGAAGAAACCCTTCAGTAGGTAAGGTCTCTTTAAGTCATGAAATGTTCATTTATTCACAGAAAGAGTCATTTCAGAAGGTGCCAGTTGCCTGTAAGAGAGAGGCTGGCCATACAACAAGGTGACAAGAAAAGCTGAAGCCCAAATGATTCCCCACTCTTTACCCTTACCACTTGCTGTTCCTTTTCTACCCACATGAGAGGAAATATAACCATTCTGAATCTTTTTGAAGTGAAATATAAACCACTTGGTTGTCTGTGACATTCCAATCCATTAAACCATTTAAATGAACCTTCTAGAAGCCAGCTTTATTTCTTCTTTTCCACTTCCAGAGCTTTGGTTATACCAATGAGGGTGAATCACCAGCCATAATCCCCAATGTGGACTTTTCACAACTTCATGCATTTTTAATAATTAGTAGAGAGGAAAAATTGAAATTATGAATTGCATTGATACCTGATTAAAAATGGAATAGTCAGACATTAAAAGACTTGAGATAAAATGAAAACATGATGATGATACAGGAGTGCATTCTAACTAGTAAAATATATTTACTATTGTCTCATAAACAAATTAGATCTTGATATTTTGGAGGAAAACTTTTCTTCTGGCCCTTTGGCAATCGATCCAGAATTCTGGCTCCTACTGTCGGTAAGGTTGGGTGCATGTACATGGAGTATGGACATTGCGATAGGACTTAATGTAGCTGAGTGAGTCTCTACTGCTCTCCTGCCCAGGATGGGCAAGTTCTCGTTCTCCTTCTGGAGAGTGGAAATAATAACAAATTACTCACAGAGAAACCGTAAGGATCAAGTGAGGTCATGTGAGTGTACTAGTCACAGTTTTCATTGTTATTGTTACCTTCTTTCTGTCCCAAATCCTTGATTGAATTCTATAAAGTTAGCTGGCTATACATTCGCACCAGAGCAACCAGTTGTTACTTAGCAGTTATTTAACAGCAATGAAACATTTGCAGTTTCCAAATCCCTACCACTCCTTTCTGTTCCACCTGGTCCCCAAACCAGGTAAGAACTATACTTTCCAAGGTGACAGAGTTCCCATAATTTTGGAAGTTCTGTCTCTATGTCATCCACGGCTTTGGAACAGGGCCCAACGTATGACTTATGATAATGAAAAGAGGGAAACAAATAGTATCTATCATACCTATTCCATTCTCTAAGGCCAGTCTCCTGTTTGGAATGAAATTCACTGGAATCAGTACCATCTAACTAGCCATTGTCAAACAGTGTCAAATTCCATCACCTTACCTATGATTTTAAGATAGCTCTGGAGGAAACAGAAGGAGAAAGGCCTTACAAGGTCAAGTCCTCTCAAAAAAAGGTGAACATCTCACAAGGAATTTTTCATTTTTGTGAATTAACCCCAGTCCCACATCTGAGCCTCAGCCACCTGGCTTAAGGCCTCATCTTGACAAACCAGGGAGTTCTTCCCCTGAGGTTAGGGGTTACTAACTGTTAGGAAGGAGACTGATACATAACCGAGAGTGCAGTTCCTTTATTTACAGAACTATGATTGCCATGTGGATTATAGTAGTCATGTCAGGATGACCAGCTCTCTCTTTGTAGGAAAAAAGACACAGGAACCCAAACTGTACTCAGAAGGTTGCTTGTTAATCCTAAATAGTTCAAGCAGGATGTGATTCAAGTGTTGAATGTCATCAGCCTGTGTTACCCTTTCTTCAGAAAGAACTCATGCAGCACTGCCAAGTACAATTTTGTGATGCCTTCATGACTGTCTGGTCTTCCGTTGCTCATTAACTTGCTTTTTATTTTTTTACTTAAATTTTTTTTTTATCTTGGAGTAGAGTTGATTTACAATGTTGTGTTAGTTTCAGGTGTACAGCAAAGTGATTCAGTTATACATATACATATATCTATTCTTTTTCAAATTCTTTTCCCATTTAGGTTGTTACAGATTATTGAGCAGAGTTCCCTGTGCTATACAGTAGGTCCTTGTTGGTTATCTATTTTAAATATAGTAGTTTGTATATTTTAAACCCAAATTCTTAATTTATCTCCCTCCCCACCTTTTCCCTTTGGTAACCATAAGTTTGTTTTCTAAGTCTGTGAGTCTGTTTCTGTTTTGTTAAATAAGTTCATTTGTGTCATTTTTGCTCATTGACTTCCTTTTAGCCACACATACCTTATTTTGGTGTCTTAACACCTCCATCAAGCCTTCTGCCATGGGAACGATTCTGTTTTTTTCAAGTGATTTTGCATAACTCTCTTCTGAACCATTATATTTTTTTTAGCGATGTAACAGGGTTAATGTTTTTTAACAACTACTTTTTAAAGACTATTTAGGTACACAGTAAAATTGAGGGGAAGATACAGAGATTTCTCATGTACGCCTTGCCCCATTACATGCATTCCTTCCCTCATTATCAACATCCTTCCCAGAGTGGCACACTTGTTAAAAATCAGTGAACCTACGCTGATACGTCATAATGACCCAAAGTCTATAGTTTATCTTAGGGTTCACCCTTGTTGTTTTACATTCTGTGGGTTTGCACAAATGTATCATGACATATATCCACCATTATAGTATCATACAGAGTAGTATCACTGCCCTAAAAAAAAACATGCTGTCTGTTCATCCTTTCCCCCATACCTCCAGCCCCAAACCCAGGCAACCACTGATCTTGTTATTGTCTCCATAATGTTGCCTTTTGCAGAATGTCACATAGTTGAAATCATACAGTATGTAGCCTATTAAAATTAGCTTCTTTTACTTAGTAATATGCGCATAAGTTTCTTCCATGTCTTTTCACTGCTTGATAGCTCATTTCTTTTCAGCACTGAATAATATTCCATTGTCTATATATTGCAGTTTATTTATCTATTCATCTACTGAAGGACATCTTGGTAGCTTCCAAGTTTTGGCAATCACGAATAAAGTTGCTACAGAAACCAATGTACAGGTTTTGGTATAGACATAAATTTCCCACTCCTTTGGGTAAATTCCCAGGAGTTTGATTCCTGGATCTTATGGTTAGAGTATGTCTAGTTTTGTGAGAAAATGCCAAACTGTCTTCCAAAGTGGCTGTACCATTTTGATTTCCCACAGCAATGAATGGGAGTTCCTGTTGCTCCACATCCTTGCCAGCATATGGTGCTTTCAGTGTTGTATATTTTGGCCATTCTAATAGATGTGTGGTTGTATCTCATTTTAATTTGCATTTCCCTGATGACATATGATGGGGAGCATCTTTTCATATGCTTACTTTCCTTCTGTATATCTCCTTCGTTGAGTGTCTTTTAAGGTCTTTTGTCCATTTTTAATCAAGTTGTTTGTTTTCTTATTGTTGACTTTTAAGAGTTCTTTGTATATTCTGCATAGCAGGCTTTTATCAGATACATATTTTGCAAATATTTTCTCCCAGAATATGTCTCATCTTTTAAATCTCTTGGCATTGTCTTTTGCAGAGCAGAAAATTTTAATTTTAATAAAGACCAACATATTAATTCTATCTTTCAGGGATCCTGCCTTTAGTGTGGTATCTAAAAAGTTATCCCCAAACCCAGAGTCACCTAGGTTTCCTCCAGTGTCTAGGAGTTTTTTGTTTTAACATTTTGAATTTAGGTCTGTAACCTATGTTGAGTTAATTTTTTAAAGGATGGAAGGTCTGTGTACAGATTCTTTTTCTTTTTCTTTTTTTTTTGGCATGTGGAAGCCTAGTTTTTCTACCACCATTTATTGAAAAGACTCTCCATTGTATTGCCTTTACTTCTTTGTCAAAGATCAGTTGACTGTATTTACATGGGCCTATTTTGGGCTCTCTATTCATTTCTATTGGTCTATTTGTCTATTCTTTCACTAATACCACACTGTCTTGATTACTGTAGCTTTATAGTCTTAAAGCTGAGTAGTGCCATTCATCCAACTCTGTTCTCATCCTGAGGGTTAATATTTTTGAACTATATTTGTATTGCCTGTCTGTGGATAAGACCTTCCACCTATTCTGCAAGAGACATCCACTTGTTTTGGATACATTAGGATAGTTACAGCAAAAATGCAAAGAGAGAATATTTTGCCTTTGACAAGCAAAATGGGTGGTCCTTAGTATAAACAAAGATGGCTCCTGAAAAAATCTGCCACATGGAAGGAAAGGAAAGCCCATTCCATCTACTTGCTGGGGAATGCAGGAAAGCCAATGAGAAAAGATGTAGGAAACAAGTGGTCAGCCACAAGCATCCCGGCCCCCCTTCCCCAAAGCTGTCATCCTGGAGGGAGCCAGTGAGACAGCCTAGGAAAAGCTAAAAGCAGAGGACACTTTGGAACTCTGGGAGGACACTGCCTCATGGGGTAGCTTTTTCCTAACATGAGTTAGTGGGAGCAGACTAAAATGGGCAACATGTTTAGGTAAAAAGAAGGCACAAGTGAGTGTTCCATTCCTGTTTGGCTCTTGCAAGGCCTAGAAGACCCCCCATAGTCCCAGCCTTCCCACTGTGGACACAGATTAATGCATAGTACAGGCCAGCTGACTACCATGAGGACCACGGCTGCAAGTGAGGAGATGAGCCCCTTCCCAAATCTGTTGTGTAGACAGCTGAAACGCAGGGTTATATAACATGCCAAGTATCAAAAAACTACAACATGAAAAACAGCTACAGTGGGGCCAGGCCAGCAGGGTAGAGTTCTGAGCCTGTACATGTTGACATGAAAGATGAGATTCACTGCCTGGAGACAAATTCTAAAAGCCAGTGGACAGCACACAAAAATCCCACCTCGGGCTTCCCTGGTGGTGCAGTGGTTGAGAGTCCGCCTGCTGATACAGGGGACATGGGTTCATGCCCCGGTCCGGGAAGATCCCACATGCTGCGGAGCGGCTAGGCCCATGAGCCACAGCCGCTGAGCCTGCACGTCCGGAGCCTGTGCTCCGCAACGGGAGAGGCCACAGCAGTGAGAGGCCCGCGTACCAGGAAGAAAAAAAAAAAAGATCCCACCTCATCACTGCCAGTCTCCCTCCAGCAGTGTCATCTTACAGAGCAGCAGCAGTGCAACAGGCAGGGAGCCTCAAAGACTGAGCATGCATCCCAAAGCTGCTAAGTTACCTGAAAGTACTGTTTCAAGGGAACAGACTGAGATGACATTAATAGCATGTTAAGATGACCATTTTTCTCTGTTGTCCATCAGGGTGGAGCTCCTAAAGAATATTAGACCCATCATAAGAAATATAGAAATGATTTTTTCTTTCCACATCTAAGTTGTACTATGTAAAACTGAACTCTGTTTCATTTATTTTAAGCTCTTAAAGAGCACTCTTATCTCTGTTCTTGAGGACGCCAGATAAATGGTGACTGTATACACAATGTTGTGTGCTCAGTACTCATTTTTTTTTAAGGTATAGGAAATGGGTGGTCATCCTTGTAAAGGCCTTTGAACATCTCTTTCATCTCTTCTCTTACAAGATAGTTTTGATGATCAAATAAGTACTTTGTAATCTCCAAAACATTTTACCTCATTGTTACCAAAAGTTATAAGTGTAAGACATGGAGATGAAAGTACAGCCCGGAGTAGCTGGGAGAAGCTTCCCATTATGAACAGAACCAGAAAAGAGCTTGCTTCTAGTAGGTGTTCACCAAATGCTTATTGAACTCATTTCACGATTTAACAGCTATACTTCTAAGAAAACAAAATGGATATGCTCAAATGAGAATAAAACCAGGCCAAAGGAAAAAAAAAAAAAAAGATAGGAAGACACTTAGTTCTGGGCAGGGGAAGTGGTCCACACAAAGGCATGGGGACTCAGGAGCATGTGGCAAGTTTACCATCCTGTGCAGCAAATCATTTGGAACAGCTAGACAGAGGCTCATGAGATTTCCAATGATGAGCTGGACCAGAGAGACACTGATGGCCTTTCAATTATCAAAAGAGTGACAAAACAAACTTTCGTATTGTAGAAAACTCACTTTGGAGGCCTTGTGAAGAAGAGTGCCTTGGGAAAGAGAGATGAGTTAGAAGGGTACTGTGGTAATCCACATGGTGAATGACCAGGGACCAAGTAAAACTGTGGTCGTGGGGGAAGGCAAGAGGGAATGTGGTCTCTGTGCTTCCAAGACAGCCGCGGTGGGACTTCTTGATTATTTAGACCCAGGGACCTCAACCCTGGCTGCACGTAGATATACCTGGGGAGCTTTTAAAAATTACTGATACCTGGACATCAACTCCCCCAACCCCCAAACAAATTAAATGAGAATCTTTGAAGATAGAACAGACATTGTGAATTGGTAGAAGCTCCCATGTAATTATGTGTGAAAGTCAGGGGTAAAGGTAGATAGAGAGAGGGCTGAGAAGAAATCCAAAGTAATGCCAATATTTTACAGGAGTTGGAGATGCAATGTATCTTCAGAAGAGATTGAGATGGAGAGGCCAAGGCACTGCTGATCATTCCTGGGCGGATGGTGTTAGAGAAACAGGAAGGTGGCACATTCCAGAAGTGGGGAGTGGTCAACCATATCTAATTTGTAGCTGAGGTTTGGGAAGATAAGGACTGAAAAGTGGCTGTTAGCTCAATCGGAGGCCTGTCCCCAGAGCAGAAATGAATGAGGTGGTGGGGTTACCACCCACTGGGAGTGGGGCTACAGCACTCAGAGAACCTTTCCAGGGTGGGGCTGGGAAGAGTGTTACCTGAGATGGTCTGAGCATACCGTCTTGGCATAGGGAAGTAAGAACATGGTAGAAAGGAAGGCATGTCTGAAAAGATAAGTCCGTGCATCAAATACAAAGGATAAGAGAATGACACAATTAGCAAAATGAAGGTCTGGAAGAGTTCAGGAAGGAAATCCTGAGGAGTAGGTTTGAAACTTTGTTATAATTGTTCAGGATGTGGCAAAGAATAAAGACCAATAGCCGAGACCTCCTAACTGAACCAGAGTCGGCCATGACTGTTTACAAGAATTGTGTGCAGCCAGACCTCAGCAGCTTTGGAGAGGATTGTGAACTTTGGAGAGCACCAAGTTGCTAGAGCTTAATATTTTTAGAAACCAGAGTATAGAGGAGTGCAGAGTGAAGTGGAGATGGGGAATTCAGCCATTTTTGACAAGTCTGGGCCAGGAAGGGACAGAAAGGAACGTGGCAATAGCTTTAAGAGCCCTGAAGATCAGAGGCTATTTTATTTTGTTTTTGAAAGCTGAAAGAGATTTAGACATTGGTGATTTACTGCACTTTAAAGTCTACAAAGAATTTTCGTTTACATGTAAGTCAGAAACCACAAAGCACTTAGAAATATCAGAATCTCCATTCATTGCTTTCTGGTCTCAGTCGGTACCTGTCATTTGTGGAGGCTGACCCCACTTTCAGATTATTTTGAGGGCAGCAGTCCTGTCTCCCTGAAGATCTGCTGTGGCAATCAAATGGACTCGTTAAAATTAACCTCATAAAAGGCATTTCTTATAATCTAAGTGAAATATTTTTAAGATTTTGGGGGCCACATTTTATTTGTTTCTTGAAATAATTGGAAATGTGCTATCTCATAAGCAAAGTTGATCACTCATATAAAAAATTGTGTAACCTTTCTTTCTGGACATGTGCAGGCTCTGGATTCTGGCTGACTTTTGGGTTCCAGGAGCTGAACGGAGAATAAGGATGGGTCTTAAAAGTGCAGGGAATGTTAAGTCTGATTATCAACCTGGGGATGCAGCCTAGACAGGGAATGGCTGGAAAATGAGGGGAGATCAGCAGCGGCCGGTCCACAGGCAAGATCTGGAGTCTGACCCAACGTCGAAGCAACAGTGAAAATTCTCAAGCTCATGTTTTGAATCTTCATGTTTTAGGTTTCTGTAAGTTACAAAATTGGAGAGGAAGTAGGGGCCTCCAGGAATCATTTTAGCACTGCGTTTCTCAAGGTTGTTATGAGTGCATTTTTAAATGATTAAATGAAGCCATTTACAGATAATCACTCCTTTTAAAAAAGTTGCCCACTAAAATCTGTAATCCCATTAAAAAATATATTTCAGACTGTTTACTTCTCATTGCATGTATTAATTCTATATTGGTTTTCTTCCTCGTCTCTCTTTTTCTAAAGTACATGAAAAGTCAAGAAGCACTTTTTATGACTTCCTCTATTATTTCCTTAGGTGTTCACAAAAGCAAATGTGTTCAAGATTGCATGCATTTTACATTTTAAAACATAGTTTTCATCTGTTCACAAATTTTGGAAAATTACTCATTTTGAGCATTTTCCATGCTTTATCTCATCACAGGGGTAGAATTTTTGGAAAGCCCTATGTTCAGTCATTTTTTGATGATGAGAAGGTGGGAAGGAAAAAAATCAACTCTTCTTTTTTTTTTTTGGCAGTGGTAAGAAACACATAAAATTTACCATTTTTAAGTGCACAGTACAGTAGTGTTAACAGTATGTATATCATTGTGCAGTGGATTTCTCCAACTTTTTCATCTTTCAAAATTGAAACTCTACACTCATTGAACAACTCTTTCCTCTCCCTCCACTCCAAGCAAGGACCATTCTACTTTTTGCTTCTAAGGGTTTGACTATTTTAGATACTTTATATAAGTGGAGACATGCAGTATTTGTCTTTTTGTGGCTGGCTAATTCACATAATGTCCATCAACGTTGTGCCATAAGACAGGATTTCCTTCTTTTTTAAGATTGAGTACTATACCATTGTATGTTTATACCACATTTCTTTATCCATTTATCCACTTAAAGCCATTTAGGTTGTTTCTACCTCTTGGCTCTTGTAAATAATGTTACAATGAACATGGATGTGCACATAAGTCTTTAAGATCCTGTTTTCAGTTCCTTAGATATATACCCAGAAGTAGGATTGCTGGATCATATGGTAGTTCTAATTTTAATTTTTAGAGGATCATCCACACTGTGTTCCATAGTGGCTATACCATTTTACATTCCCACCAACAGTGTACAAGAGTTCCAGTTTCTCCTTACCTTTAGTGACACTTGTTATTTTTTTGTTTGTTTGTTTGTTTGTTTTGATAGCAGGTATCCTAACTTGTGTGAGGTGACAACTCACTGTGGTTTTGATTTGTATTTCCTTGGTGATTAGTGATGTTGAGCATCTTTTCATGTACCAGTGGGCCATTTGTATACCTTCTTTGAAAAAATGTCTATACAAGCCCTTTGTTCATTTTTCAATTGATTTTGTTTTCTGTTGAGTTGTAGGAGTTCCTTATATATTTTGGAGATTAACCCCTTATCAGATATATAATTTACAATATTTTCTCCCATTCCATAGATTGCCTTTTCACTCTGTTGATTGTTTCCTTTGCTGCATAGAAGCTTTTTATTTTGATGTAGTCCTATTCATCTATTTTTTCTTTTGTTGCCTGTACTTTTGCTCTCATATCCAAGAAATTATTGCCAAATCCAATGTCATGAAGTTTTACCCCTATGTTTTCTTCTAGGAGATTTAAATTCATTTTTAGTTAATTTTTTAAGTATGGTGTAAGATATTCAAATACATTTATTTTGCAGTTATCTAGTTTTCTTAACACAATTTGTTAGACTATCCTTTCCCTGTTGTGTAGCCCTGGCATCCTTGTCAAAGATTATTTGAAAATATATGTGAAAGTTTATTTGTGGCATCTCTATTCTGTTCCATTGGTCTGTATATCTCTCTGTATGTCAGTACCATACTGTTTTGATTACTGTAGCTTTGTAATATGTTTTGAACTCAGGAATGTGAGGTCTCCAGAATTGCTTTTCTTTCTCAAGATTGTTTGGCTATCCAGAGTACTTTGAGATTTCATGTGAATCTTAAGTTTTTTTTCTATCTCTGCAAAAAATGCCATTGGGATTTTGATAGGAATTGCATTGATTCTGTAGATTGTTTTGGGTAGTACGGACATTTTAACAATATTAAGTCTTCTACTCCATGAACACAGAATGTATTTACATGTATTTGGGTTGTCTTTCATTACTTTTAACAATGTTTTGTACTTTTTAATGTATAAGACTTTCACCTCCCTGGGTAAGTTTATTCCTAATTATGTTTTGATGCTATTAATTGGAATTGTTTCCCTAATTTCTTTTTTTGATTATACATGGTTAGTGCATAGAAATGCAACTGATTTTTTGTGGAATGGATAAGGCTTGCTACATATAAGATCATGTCATCGTGTCATGAGAACAGAGATAATTTTACTTCTTTTTTTATTTGGATGCCTTTAATTTCAAAACCTAATTTCCCTGACTAGGATTTCCAGTACTATATCACATAGAATTTGCAAGAGTGGACATCATTGCCTTGTTCCTGAGCTTAGTAGAGAAGCTTTCTGTTTTTCACCATTGAGCAGGATGTTTGTTACCTGTGGGTTTTTTTATATATGGCCTTTATTATTTTGTGGTAATTTCCTTATAATACTTCTAGTTTATTGAGTGAGTTTATCCTGAGAGATTGTTGAATTTTGCCACTTTTTCTGATGTATTGTGATTTCTTATCCTTTGTTCTATTAATGTGGTGTATCATAGTGATGGATTTTCATATGTTGAACAATGATTGAATCCCAGGGTTGAGTCTCAATTGGTTATGGCACCTGATCATTTTAATATGCTGTTTAATTCAGTTTGCTAATACTTTGTTGAGGGTCTTTGTATCTATATTCACCAGGGCTATTGGTGTGTAGTTTTCTTTTCTTGCAGTGTCTCAGCCTGGTTTTGGTATCAGAGTAATGCTGGCCTCATAAAATAAGTTTGGAAGTGTTCTATCCTTTTTAATTTTTTTGGAAGAGTTTGAGAAGAACTGGTGTTAATTCTTCTTTATGTGTTTGGTAGAATTCACCAGTGAAGCCATCTGTTCCTCTTTACTGGGAGATTTTTGATTACTGATTCAATCTCCTAACTAGTTACAGATCTGTTCAGATTTTTTCTTTCTTCATGATTTGATTTTGGTAGGGTGTATGTTTCTATAAATGTATCCGTTTCTTCTAAGTTATCTAATTTGTTGGTGTATAATTGTTCATAGTAGTCTCTTATGATACTTTTTATTTCTATGGCATCAGTTGTAATGTGTCCCCTTTCACATTTCTGATTTTTCTTATTTGAGGCTTCTCACTTCTTTTTTTCTTTTCTAGCTAAGGAATTGTCAATTTTACTGATCTTTTTCAAAATAAAAGTTTTATTGATTTTTAATTGTTTTTATGCTATTTTATTTATTTCTACTCTAATCTTTATTTTTTTATTCCTTCCTTTGTTTTCAGTTTGTTCCTCTTTTTCTATATCCTTGAGGTATAAACCTATGCTGTTGATTTGCAATCTTTCTTCTTTTTTAATGTAGGCAGTTACTGCTATAAAATTCCCTCTTAGTACTGCTTTTGCTGCATCTCATGTTTTGATATGTTGTGTTTTTGTTTCGTTTGTCTCAAGATATTATCTAATTTTCCTTTAGATTACTTCTTTGACCTGTTAGTTGTTAAAGAGCATGCTATTTAATTTCCATGTATTTGTAAATTTTCTAGTTTTTCTTTGTTGTTTATTTCTAGTTTCATTCCATCATAGTCAGAAAAGATAGTTGGTATAATCTTCTTAAATTTGTCCAGATTCTGTGGCCTAACATGTGATATGCCCTGGAGAATGTTCCATGTGCTCTTGCGGATACACTTGGAAATGTTTAATACACATGAGAATGTGTATTCTGCTATTGTTGGGTTAAGTCTTCTGTGTATGTCTCTTAGGTCCAGTTAGTCTATAATGTTGTTCAAGTCCTCTGCTTCCTTATTGATCTTTTGTTTGGTTGATATATCCATTATTGAAAGTGGGGAATTGAAATATCCTGCTATTATTGTGTTACTATCTATTTCTCCCTTCATTTCTGTCAGTGTTTGCTTCATATGTTCAGGTGCTGTACTCTTAGGTGCATATATACTTATAATTGCTACATATTCTTGGTGAATAGACCTTTTTTTATATAATGTCCTTCTTTGTCTCATGACAGTCTTTGACTTAAACTCATTTTGTTTGATATAAGTACAGCCATCCCTGTCGTCTTTGGTGTACCATTTGCATGGAATATCTTTCTCCATCCTTTCACTTTCAGCCTATGGGTGTCCTTATACCTAAAATGAGTGTCTTCTAGACAGTATGTAGTTGGAGTTTGTGGGTTGTTTTTAACCCATTCAGCCACTATGTTTTTTTAATTGGGGACTTTATTTTATTTTTATTTTTTTTTGCGGTACACGGGCCTCTCACTGTTGTGTCCTCTCCCGTTGTGGAGCACAGGCTCTGGACGCGCAGGCTCAGCAGCCATGGCTCATGGGGCTAGCCGCTCCATGGCATGTGGGATCTTTCTGTACCGGGGCATGAACCCATGTCCCCTGCATCGGCAGGTGGACTCTCAACCACTGCGCCACCAGGGAAGCCCCTAATTGGGGACTTTTTATCCATTTATGTTTAAAGTAATTATGATCAGGAGGGACTTAGTTTTGACATTTTAAAATTGTTTTCTGTATGTTTTGTAATTATTTTGTCCCTCTTTTGTTCTCTTGCTGCCTTCCTTTGTATCTCACTGATTTTTTGAAGTGTCGAGCTTTGAGTTCCTTCTTATTTCCTTTTGTGTTTCTTCTATAGGTGTTTTCCTTGTGGTTACCATGGGGATTACATAAAACATCTTCTAGTTTTAGCAATCCACTTTAAACTGATAACAACTTAACTTTAATCACATACAAAAACTCTTCTCCTTTACTTCTCCCTCCCACTTTATGATATCAATTTCACAAGTTACATCTTTTTATATATTGGTCCATTAACATAGTTTTATACTTAAAGTTATATTTAATGCTTTTATCTTTTAGATTTTATACCAGAATTAAAAGTGATTTATGTACCACCATTACAGTGTTGCAGGATTTTCTATTTGTCTGTAGATTTACCTTAACCAAAGAACTTTATATTTTTGTGTGCTTTCACGTTACTATCTAGACTCCTTTTATTTCAACTTGAAGGACTTCCTCAAGCATTTCCTCTGAGGCAGATCTAGTGGTGATGAACTCTCTGAGCTTTTGTTTATTGGAGGTCTTTATTTCTTCTTCATTTTTGAAGGATAGTTTTGTTAGATATAATATTCTTGGTGACAATTTTTTTCTTTCAGCACTTTGAATAAATCATCCCACTACCTTTTGGCCTGGAGTTTTCATAAAGACTTTTTGGACCATCTACTCTTGTTGTTAGACTATATCTCTATGGGGGACTAGATCTAAGGTTTTCTATTCAGTCATCTTGCTGATGTGACTCCCACTTTTTTTTCTTAAATGACTGAAATATGTTCAACTGTTTCAGTGGCTGGACATTTAAGAGATAACAGATATTTCAAAAATCATCCAAATGTTTTAAAAAATCTTTCTCAAGTCAGTCATCTATAAGAAAATGCTTGCATTGCTTAGAAATAACAAAAGTAAAACTCTAGAATTATTTACTCAGGGACAACTCTAAATAAAAGTTCTCATAATTATTTTACCTAAATATATCCACAAATATTGATTTTTATACTCCCAGTGCATTTATTGTTATATAATTCTGCCTTTAAATGGATAGTTCACTGTTGCTGTAGGTGGGTAGTGTTTTAACAGTATTTTTGTAAAGAAGAAAAGAACAAGAACATTAAATGTGTTATACATTTTTACGCAATGTTAGACTTAAAATGAAACTCATAAAAGCCTAAAAATGTAAAAAGCAAATGCTTCTATGTTTCACTTACCTCATGGAAATTGAAGGTACAGTACTTTTTTTTTACATCTTTATTGGAGTATAATTGCTTTACAATGGTATGTTAGTTTCTGCTTAATCAACTATACATATACATATATCCCCATATCTCCTCCCTCTTACATCTCCATCCCACCCTCCCTATCCCACCCATCTCGATGGACACAAAGCACTGAGCTGATCTCCCTGTGCTATGCGGCTGCTTCCCACTAGCTATCTATTTACATTTGGTAGTATGTATAAGTCCATGCCACTCTCTCACTTCGCCCAGCTTACCCTTCCCCTTCCCCGTGTCCTCAAGTCCATTCTCTACATCTACGTCTTTATTCCTGTCCTGCCCCTAAGTTCTTCAGAACAATTTTTTTCTTTTTTTAGATTCCATATATATGTGTTACCATATGGTATTTGTTTTTCTCTTTCTGACTTACTTCACTCTGTATGACAGACTCTAGGTCCATCCACCTCATTACAAATAACTCAATTTCGTTTCTTTTTATGGCTAAGTAATATTCCATTGTATATATGTGCCACATCTTCTTTATCCATTCATCTGTTGATGGACACTTAGGTTGCTTCCATGTCCTGGCTATTGTAAATAGAGCTGCAGTGAACATTATGGTACATGACTCTTTTTGAATTATGGTTCTCTCAGGGTATATGCCCAGTAGTGGGATTGCTGGGTCGTATGGTAGTTCTACTTTTAGTTTTTTAAGGAACCTCCATAGTGGCTGTATCAATTTACATTCCCACCAACAGTGCAAGAAGATTTCCTTTTCTCCACACCCTCTCCAGCATTTATTGTTTCTAGATTTTTGATGATGGCTATTCTGACTGGCGTGAGGTGATACGTCATTGTAGTTTTGATTTGCATTTATCTAATGATTAATGATGTTGAGCATTCTTTCATATGTTTGTTGGCAATCTGTATATCTTCTTTGGAGAAATATCTATTTAGGTCTTCTGCCCATTTGTGCATTGGGTTTGGGTGTTTTTTTTTTTTTTTGATATTGAGCTGCATGAGCTGCTTGTAAATTTTGGAGATTAATCCTTTCTCAGTTGCTTCATTTGCAAATATTTTCTCCCATTATGAGAGTTGTCTTTTCATCTTGTTTATGGTTTGCTTTGCTGTACAAAAGCTTTTAAGTTTCATTAGGTCCCATTTGTTTATTTTTGTTTTTATTTCCATTTCTCTAGGAGGTGGGTGAAAAAGGATCTTGCTGTGATTTATGTTATAGAGTGTTCTGCCTATGTTTTCCTCTAAGAGTTTTATAGTGTCTGGCCTTATGTTTAGGTCTTTAATCTCTTTTGAGTTTATTTTTGTGTATGGTGTTAGGGAGTGTTCTAATTTCATTCTTTTACATATAGCTGTCCAGTTTTCCCAGCACTACTTATTGAGGAGGCTGTCTTTTCTCCATTGTATATTCTTTCCCCCTTTATCAAATATAAGGTGACCATACGTGCATGGGTATATCTCTGGGCTTTCTATCCTGTTCCATTGATCTATATTTCTGTTTTTGTGCCAGTACCATACTGTCTTGATTACTGTAGATTTGTAGTATAGTCTGAAGTGTGGGAACCTGATTTCTCCAGCTCCGTTTTTCATTCTCAAGATTGCTTTGGCTATTTGGGGTCTTTTGTGTTTCCATACAAATTGTGAGAATTTTTGTTCTAGTTCTGTGAAAAATGCCAGTGGTAGTTTGATAGGTATTGATTTGTATCTGTAGATTGCTTTGGGTAGTAGAATCATTTTCACAATGTTGATTCTTCCAATCCAAGAACATGGCATATCTCTCCATCTGTTTGTATCATCTTTAATTTCTTTCATCAGTGTCTTGTAGTTTTCTGCATACAGTTCTTTTGTCTCCTTAGGTAGGTTTAGTCCTAGGTATTTTATTCTTTGTGTTGCAATGGTAAATGTGAGTGTTTCCCTAATTTCTCTTTCAGATTTTTCATCATTAGTGTATAGGAATGCAAGAGATTTCTGTGCATTAATTTTGCATCCTGCTACTTTACCAAATTCATTGATTACCTTAGTAGTTTTCTGGTAGCGTCTTTAGGATTCTCTATGTATAGTATCATGTCATCTGCAAACAGTGACAGTTTTATTTCTTTTCTGATTTGGATTCTTTTTATTTCTTTTTCTTCTCTGATTGCAGTGGCTAAAACTTTCCTAACTATGTTGAATAAGAGTGGTGAGAGTGGGCCACCTTGTCTTCTTCCTGATCTTAGTCGAAATGGTTTCAGTTTTTCACCATTGAGGACAATGTTGGCTGTGGGTTTGTCATATATGGCCTTTATTATGTTGATGTAAGTTCACTGTATGCCTACTTTCTGGAGGGTTTTTATCATAAATGGGTGTTGAATTTTGTCAAAAGCTTTTTCTGCATCTATTGTGATGATCGTATGTTTTTTATCCCTCAGTTTGTTAATATGGTGTATCACATTAATTGATTTGCGTATATTGAAGAATCCTTGCATTCCTGAGATAAACCCCACTTGATCATGATGTATGATTCTTTTAATGTGCTGTTGGATTCTGTTTGCTAGTATTTTGTTGAGGATTTTTGCATCTATGTTCATCAGTGGTATTGGCCTGTAGTTTTCTTTCTTTGTGACATCTTTATCTGGTTTTGATATGAGGGTGATGTTGGTCTTGTAGAATGAGTTTTGGAGTGTTCCTCCCTCTGCTGTATTTTGGAAGAGTTTGAGAATGATAGGTGTTAGCTCTTCTCTAAATGTTTGATAGAATTCGCCTGTGAAGCCATCTGGTCCTGGGCTTTCGTTTGTTGGAATGTTCAGTATTGTTTTTCATGTTTTACCATTTTTACCTTGATGTGAAGTGAGCAGTAATTGTAAGTTTTATCCATATGCCCAGAGACAGACTTTTACTTAAAATCTGTACAATAAGGGAAGACCTAGAATTCCAGACCCTTTAGTTATTTCCTATTTTCTCAGGCAATCTCAGATTTAATCTCTTTGCTGACTTCAGCATCTAATTTGTTGTATTTCATTGAATGATATTTTTTGTGTGCTACTGTTCCATTTGATATTATGAACATTTTATTTGCAATAAAAATAGGATTGTTCCTTTCATGAGAGAGGCCATATGTGATTCTTATTTGCACTTCTGCTCTCATCTTTGTTCTTTTACATGCAAGCAATCTCCATGTTTTCTTTTGTGATTGGTCATATAATAAGCATTCTAACCCGTGAAGAAAAGGCCATCAGCAAGACCGTACATCTTGCCATTGTGGCTGTTTCTCTTCTTACTGCCATTGTTAAGAATATGTGACAAGCCAGTTGAAATAAAATTTCCTGTGTTTAAAAAATAAATTGTATCAGGAAGCACAGAATTGTGATTTAGCACTGAAGATAAAATGTACTGCACTATTGGGAAGGCATACTCCTACCAAAATGTAAGACATTTTAATATTAACAAGGTCTCCTGAAATGTAACAAAGTGAGCATCAGATTATAATGCAATTTGAGTGTTCTCAACATATGTAGTAACTTGACTGAAAAGGATTGATTAAAATCCTTTATTTTGTGACTGAATGACTTCATAACTTGCTTGAAAAGAATAATCATTTGGAAACTCTGATAAATGATTTTTAAACTTTATCACAGTTTATTTTAAACATAATGTTTAAAATAAAGTACAGAGTAACACATCCAGTTTTGGTTTTCCTGTTCTTTCTCCATTATGGATATTGTTTTATGCCTTTTCCACTGCATTTTCAGTTTTGTGGCCAGTATCACATACATGTTTCTTTTAATATTTATAGTGATCGTTGCATTTTTCTTTGAGTGTTAAGTGTTTAAAAGGCTCCTGGGGAAAATATTGTCTGTTCCAAGGCCTTTTCTTTCTTCTTTTCTTTTTAGTGAAAACCTTTTACCTATCCGGAAAAAAAAATATGTCAATTTGACTTCATTTATGGATTGTCTTTACTATGGGCTGTATCAGGATGGGTTTCAAGCTTGTTCCTAGGCTCTCCACAGTAGGATTCAATGAGGAAACCCAGTAGAGATCTCGAATAGGTGCTATTTTTTTTAACTACTACAAATCCCACTATCAGAAGTGGTGTTCTTGCATTGAATAATTAAAACAAAAAAATAGTTGCTGTTGTTTTAGAACAGTCTTGAAGGCAGAGAAGCATTTTTCTAATCTCCCAGCCTGTAACACTTCAGTGATCACCTCTTTTCCTTACTTCCTCTCTCTGTCTCCTCTATTACCTCCCATCTTTCCATACTTATTAAGCACCTGCTTAATAGGTGTACAAAGGAACAATATTTTTCTGCCAGTTTTATTGAGCTATAATTAACATACAACACTGTATAAGTTTAAGGTGTACAGCATCATGATTTGACTTAGATACATTATGAAATGATTACTACAATAAGTTAAGTGAACATCCATTATCTCACATAGATATAAAACTAAAGAAATAGAAAAAAATATTTTCTCCTCATGATAAGAGCTCTTAGAATTTACTCTCCTAACAACTTTTATATGTAACATAGAGCAGTGTTAATTCTATTTAACCTGCTGTACATCACATTCCTAGTATTTATTTATCCTGTAAATGGAAGTTTGTACCTGTTGACCACCTTCATCCAATTCCCCTACCCACCATGACCCTGCCTCTGGTAACCGCAAGTCTGATCTTTTTTATGTGAGTTTGTTCGTTTTTGAAGTATAATTGACCTATGACAATATGTTAGTTCCTGGTACATGACACAGCAATTAGATATATCTATACATTTCAAAATTATCACCATTATAATTCTAGTTGTCATCTGTCACCATACAAAGATATTACATAATTATTGACTATATTCCCCACGCTGTACATTTCAAAATCATGACTCATTTATTTTGTATCTGAAATTTGTACCTTGTAATCTCCCTCACCTATTTCTCTCCTCCCTTCTGGCAACCACCTGTTTGTTCTTTGTATGTATCTATGATTCAGTCTCTGTTTGGTTATGTTTGTTCATTTGTTTTATTTTTTATATTCCACATGTAAGTGAAATCCTATAGTATTTGTCGGTCTCTGCCTGATTTATTTGCATCCATATTGTCACAACTGCCAAGATTTCCTTCTTTTTAAGGCTGAGCAATATCCCATTGCACATATATATCACATCTTCTCTATCCATTCATCTATTGATGAACACTTGAAAATAAAGTGTATTCTGCTGCTTTGGTGTGGAATGTTCTATACATATCTAGTAAGTCTACCCGGTCTAATGTGTTGCTTAAGACTGGTATATCCTTATTGATTTTCTGTCTGGATTGTCTCTCTATTGAGGTAAATGGGGTGTTAAAGTCTGCTACTATTAGTGTTTTACTGTCAATTACTCCTTTTATGTCTGTTAATATTTTCTTTACATATTTAGGTGCTCTTATTTTAGGTGCATATATATTTACAATTGTTATATCTTCTTGGAATAATCATTTTATCATTCTGTAATGTCCCTCTTTGTCTCTTATTACTGTCTTTGTTTTAAAGCTTATATTGTCTGATATAAAGTACTGCTACCCTAGCTTTCATTTCATTTTTATTTGCATGTAATACTTTTTTCCATCCCCTTACTTTCAATCTATGTGTGTTTTTAGATTGAAGCAGGTCTCTTGTAGGCAGAATATATTTGGGTCTTGTTTTTATATTCATTCAGCCGCTCTATGTCTTTGATTGGAGCATTTAATCCATTTACATTTAAAGTAATTATTGATAGGTATGTCTTATTGCCATTTTGTTAATTGTTTGGTGGTTGTTTTTGTAGTTCTTTCTGTTCCTTTTTTTTCTTTTTGCTCTCTGCCCTTGTGATGACTGTCTTAGTGCTATATTTGGATTCCTTTCTCTGTTTTGTGTTGTATGTGTTATAGATTTTTGGTTTGTGGCTTATATACAGCTATGTATATAAATCACACACATATATGTGTGTGTATATATATATATATATATAATTATTTTACGTTGCTGATCTCTTAGTTTGAATACATTTTAACAACCCTACATTTTGACTCCCTAACATTTACTGTTTTTGACATCATATTTCACATCTTTTTGTTTTGTGTATCCCTTAACTACTTATTGTGAATGTAGATGATTTGACTACTTTTGTCTTTTAGCCTTCATTCTGGCTTTATAAGGGGTTGATCTACTACCTTTACTTATATTTGTCTTTACCAGTGAAATTTTTCCTTTTGTAACTTTCATATTTCTAGCTATAGCCTTCTCTTTCCTGCTTAGAGAAGTGCCTTTACCATATCTTAGAAAGTTGGATTCCTGGTGCTGAACTCTTTTAGCTTTTGCTCATCTGTAAAACTTTTGATCTTTCCTTCAAATCTGAATGAGACTGTTGCTGAGTAGAGTGTTCTTGGTTGTAAGTCTTTCTCTTTCATCATTTTAACTATATCATGCCACTCCCTTCTGGCCTACAGAGCTTCTGCTGTAAAGTCAGCTGATAGCCTTATGGGATTCCATGGTATGCAACATTGTTTTTCCCTTGCTGCTTTTAATATTCTCTTTTTATCTTTAACTTTTGTCATTTTAATCACAACGTGTCTTAGTGTCTGTCATCTCTTTAGTGTTGATCCTGTTAGGGACTCTCTGTGCTCCCTGGACCTGGAGTTGTGTTTCCTTTCCCACGTTAAGGACATCTTCAGGTTTTTTTTTGTCTTCAAATATGTCCTTTCTTTCTCTCTTTTCTTCTGGGACCCCTATAATATGAATGTTAATATTGATGCTGTCCCAGAGGTTGCTTAAACTATCTTCATTGTTTTATCCTTTTTTTTTTTTCAGTTCAACTTGAGGGATTTCTGATACTCTGTCTTCCAGGTCAGTGATCCATTCCTCTGTATCATCTAATCTACTGTTGATTTATTCCAGTGAATTATTATTATTATTATTATTATTATTATTTTGCCGTACGCGGGTCCCTCACTGTTGTGGCCTCTCCCATTGTGGAGCACAGGCTCTGGACGTGCAGGCTTAGCAGCCATGGCTCACGGGCCCAGGTGCTCCATGGCATGTGGGATCTTCCCGGACTGGGTCACAAACCCGTGTCCCCTGCATCGGCAGGCGGACTCTCAACCACTGCACCACGAGGCAAGCCCTATTCCAGTGAATTTTAAATTTCAGTTATTGTATTCATCTCCTTTTGGTTGTTTTTTAAATTTTCAAACTGTTTGTTAAACTTCTGTGTTCATCCATTTTTCTCCCAAGTTCTTTGAGCATCTTTATGATTATTATCTTGAACTCTTTATCAGGTAGATTGCTTATCCCTACTTCACTTCGTTATTTTTCTGGGGTTTTATCTTGTTTCTTCATTTGAAACATATAAAGCAGCAAACAGTTGATACACACAACAACATGCTTGATTCTCAAAAATGTGTGCTAAGGCAAAGAAGACAGTTATTGTATGATTTGTAAGTACATGAAACTTTAGAGGCAAAACTAATCTAGATTTATAGAAATATATAGAAAACAAATATATGGAAAAGCTCTTCTGCTCTCATGGAATTTAGTTCAATTTTAGCAGAGAGGTAAGATCAGTCTTCAAATGTGTTCTGAACAAATTCATGGGTGACAAATAAGTACCATCATCTAAGAGCTAGAAGGGCTGGTAACAAAAAAGGAGAAATTCATCTTCTCTATCAGAAATGGTAAATGTCCAGACACAGGACTGTAGTCAAGCCACAGCAATATTTTGTTCAACCCAGGTGGTGGCTTATTTTTCTCTCCCTAAATTAAATATTTTCTGACATTTGGGAATTGGGAGATTTCACATGAAAATAAATATCAGTTTTTGACCTTCTCTTGAAAAGACCAGAATCCACAGTATCCTGAAGCCTGCTTTCCCTGCTGGCAGTAATAAGTTAAAGATGAGTGCCTTAGTTGCATCAGGCAGTCTCTGGCCTCCTCCACCCATCTAGCTCCTACATATGTCCATGTTTCTTGCTTTTACCAAAAAGCATCTGAGCTAATAAGCCCTGATATATACTCATCTCTGACACCTGTTTCCTTATCAAATGTTTCCTTTCACTTTTCCTCTGGTGCTTTGCTGATGCCATCTTATATCAGGCCCCCAGTGATACATACTCAGCAGTCAGAGAGCCTCCTACAGAATCCACCTCATTCCCATCTCTCCCACTCAGTGCAATATGTCTTTGCTAGTAGGCAGCATCCTATAGGTCAGGATGAAAGTTAAGAGGAGAGGCAGGGTCATTGCCAGAGTGGGAGTCTAAAGTAGATGCCATAAGTTATAGGCCTAAGACAAGAGGGTCAGGTTGAGTAAAGAATTATCAGAAGTGGTGGGTAAGTAGAGAACAAGAAGGCAAAGTACAAAGATGAACTAAAAAGGGGATTGGAAATGGCCAGTAATAACATGAAAAGATGCTCAACATCATCAGACATTAGGGAGGTTAAAATTAAATCCACAGGGAGACACCACTACACAGCCACTAGGATGACCAAAATTAAAAATACTGACAATACCAGTGGATGTACAGCAACTGGAATTCCCCTATGTTGCTAGCAGGAATGTAAAGTAGTCGACCACAGTAAAAAACAAGATCTTACTGTATAGCACAGGGAACTATATTCAATATCCTGTGATAAACCATAATGGAAAAGAATATGAAAAATATTATGTGTATATATGTATAAGTGAATCACTTTGCTGTACACCAGAAACTAATACATTATAAATCAACTATACATCAATAATAAATAAATAAATAAATAAAATGGAGCAACCACTTTGGAAAATAGTTTGGCAGTTAATAGTATATGCATGTTAAACATACACTTACTGTAGGTGTTTAACCCTCAGGAATGAAGACATGTGGCCATCAAACCCTTTTACATGAATGTTGATAGCAGCTTTATTCATAAACCCCATACTGAAAACAACCCAAATGCCCATATGTAAGTAATGGATAAACAAATGTAGACTGTCCAAGGGTCTGAGAGAACTTTTTGAAGTGGTAGAAATATTCTACATCTTGACTGTGATGGTGGCTACACAGGTGTGTATAGTTGTTACAGGTGTGTATAGTCGTATATAGGCATGTGTAGTATATAGAACTATATACTTAAACTATGTGTATATTATTGTAAGTAAGTTTTACCATAATAAAGTTGATTAAATAAAAATACTTAAAAATAAAACAGAACAGGCAGTCATAGGAGGGAGACAAATGGACAACCAAGACAGGAAGCAAAGCAGAGGTGAGCAGCAAAGGGCATAAGATATCATAAACAAAGACGGCAAGGTGCTAACTTGGGGCCAAGATGGATTTTTGAAAATCCTCCCAGTGAAATTGCAGTTCTAATCATACCAATTTTCTTATTATCTCTGTCAGTCCTTACTAATTCTTCTCTTATGCTGGTAATCAGTCTGTTTCCTAGAAACTGACATGACTTCCTTCTTTCTTCTCTAATTCCTACCCCTAAATCAACTTCTGTTTTTCCCTTGAAGTTTTCTCTTTACTGCCCCTGCCCTAGCTTAACAATTCTTGAATGAATCTGTATCATGCAGTTAAGACCTTGGTTACTTTCTAGTTGGGTTGCTTTTACCTACAAGTCTACTGTAAACTGGTTAAAGGAAGATTTCTTATATTTATACCCTTGTTACCTCCTTTCCCACATCCCATGCAATGTTCAGGGAAATGTGTCAGCATATGTCTCTAATTTGTCCCCTTCTTTTCATCCCCACCCCCCACTATCCTAGGTTGTTGTCTCTTGCATGGTCTATTGCAGTATTTCTTTTCCTTTCTTACAGCTCCTTGTTGTCCAGACAGCAGTGAGATTGATGCCTTTTAAAAGTAAATCAGATGATTTTACTTATTTCCTTTAAATGCTTCTATATCTTCCCATTGCACTTAGAGTAAAATCTAGTCCCTCCCACCTCGACACTGTCTTCACCATCCACATTTCCCCTACGCACTGTGCCTCACCAAACCAAGCCCTCTCCCAGCCCAGGGCCTCTGTGCTGCTCTTCCTTCTCCTAGAATCATTTTCTTCCCACTCTTTCTGTGGCTTCTCATGCTTCACAGTTCAACTGGAATGTCATTCCTCTGTGGCCTCTGCAAAGGGGTATCCACCTCCCTGCAGAAAAAGTATTTTATATCACATAACCTTGTTTATTTCTTTTCAGGGAACTTAGCATATCTGAAATCTACCTTGATTATGTATTTCTTTAATGACTTATTGTTCATCTCCTTCCATCAGTTAATAACCATCAAGAAGACAGAGATCTTTTCTACCTTGTTTTGTTGCTATATCCCCAGCACCTAGCATGGGGCTTGGCTTTTTGAAGACACTAAATAAATAATCATTGACTGAAAGACAAGTGAAAATATAATAGGCAAATAATAACCACTCACTGTTTGCTCTTGTTTTTCCTGAAGTTTCTTTTCCTAAAGCTCTTTTTTTTTTAACCTAATTTTTACAGGTACTTCTATTGTGACTATAAAAGCTTTTGCTACTGACTCAGTTCGGGACAACATTAACTATTCAATTTTTAGTGGAAATGAAGATGGAGTTTTTTCCTTGTGCTCCAACTCAGGTAATCCTTCTCTACCTTCTAATAGCTTTATTTTCTGCTCCACTTAATGTTACTAATAAGACATACTTCTGCAAAGAAAACTCAAGATTTGAAAGGTAGAAATTGTTAGAGGTAAATAATTTAAAAGGTAAACAACAAAGAGTTTTTCTATGCTGGCTGATGAGAAATCAAGAACTATTTGTTTACATGTACTCCTTAAGAATTGTATTCACATTTCCAAATTAAACAGTACCTATCCTACCCTACTTGTTATTTGATGATACATGGTTTCTATTTATGAGTTACCTATCCATTTGGGAGAATTGGAGATGTAGTAGGGAGATCAGTGAGAATGGGTTTGAATTGAAAATAAACACACATGTGTAGCCTTAGGAAATTTTCATCAGAGATTCTTCTGATTTGCCACTTAATGTCAACAGTGCAACAAAAAAGGATGGCTGGAAAGGTTTCTATGTGGTGGTAAAGAAATTACTTCCAAATACAGCATGTATTAAATTTAGCTTTAATAAGACCATTATTGTGCTTTAAATGAATACCAATTGATTATTTGGAACATACTTTTTTTAACTAACAACTATGTAGTGGATATGTATCTACTGCTTCATTGTCAACCTCAAGAAGAATGTTTTTAATAATTTCTATATTACCATACAACTGCCTTATTTAATCCATACTATGTGCACATGGAAAGAATTGAGAGGGGTCATTTCTTAAGCAAAAGCCTTCTCATCCAGGGTAGCATTATGACTTTTTGGTCCATGCAGCCTTTGCTCAGCAACGTCTCTAAGATAGCCTGCAAGAAGTCTTCATCTCTTCACCCTATCATGTGGTTAAAGGGTGATGCAGGAAGCCTGTTGGCAAAAAGGCCATTTGCAAATACCACCAAACCTTAAGCTTCTAGCAGTTGGGGGTCTGAGGGTTCTGGGAAGGGAGCTGAGATTAGAATGTTGAGGGAGAACGTTGAGTATGCACATTTTCCCAGGTCACCCAAATCCTTCTGCCATCACACACCTAACATGGCCCAGGCTTGGCCTTATTTTCTATAGTCTCTCATTAAAATGCAGATAAAATATGCCTAGGGTTAGTTCAAAGAGTTCATCCACAGAAAACTCTTTATTTTTTTAATTAAGTAGTCATTTATTTAAGTTGAAATGTATTTCAAAATTTTATTGTGAAATAGCTACAAGATGATATGTTGAGGTATACAACTGTTTAATGGACAATAGTAAAATAAAAGCCCATGTCTTTGCCACCCATCTCCACAGATGAGACATTGTTAGAACCTCAGGAAGCCCCTGTGTGTCCTTTCCCTCTCACATCTGTCTTATTTCACCCCAGAGGTCATTGGCAAATCAGTAATCTGAATTTGGTATTGATCCCTGCCTTTTCTTCATTATAATTTTCCCACCCCATTTGAATCCCTAAAAAATGCGTTATTAGTTTTACTTTGATTTAAACATCATAATAGAATTATGTTGAATGAACTCCTCTATGGCTTGATTTTTTGCTCTACATTTTTACTATGATGTGTAGTGCATAAGCCATTATGAACACATTAAGGAAGAATAGCAAAGAATGATATGTACCTGCTGCCAAGGCTATAATATAGAACACCACCATTATCACCGATGCTCCCTTTGGGCCCTTTTGTGATTGCATCTTTTCTCTCCACTGCTCTAGACTGATTAATGCCCAGAATTCAAGGATAATCATCCCCTTGTGACTTAACAGTAAATGTATTTCTAGAAATAGGAATATAGTAAAAGCATTGATTTTGCTTTGAAATTTACATAAATGGATTCATACTCTATGTATTCTATTGATATTAAGTTTTTTAAATTCAAAGTTAGAATCACCCATGTTAATGTGTGTAGCTGGGTTCTTTAATTTTCATTGCTTTATGGTATTCTATTGTAAGTCTATATCACAGCTTATTTATCAGTGTACTGTTGATGGACAGCAAGGTTTCTCTGTCTGGGGATATAATGAACAATCTTGTATGTGTCTTCTGGTGCACATGTAAGGAGTTCTGTAGGCCCTAGAGTGTAGGTTGTGCATGTTTCTCAGAGGGTGCCTATGTTCAGCTATACAGAGAGTGCCAAACTGTGTTATGAAGTGGGTCATCCGACTTTACATTCCACCAGCATTGAACGAGAACTGTCACAGTTGTTCATGTCCTACTTTCTATTGCCAATCTGGTGGGTGTGAAATGTTATCCCACTGTGGTTGTAACTTACATTTCCCTTAGTACAAATATATTTGAGCATTTTTTCATAGTTTATTGACTATTTCTGTTTTCTTCTATGTGAAATGCATATTGATATCTTTTGCGTATTTTTCTGCTAAGTTATTTGTGTTTTTCTTGCTGAAGTGTAAGGATTTTTAATATATTTTTATTAGTGTTTATCCTTTGTTTTTTGTTACAATTTTTTTTTATAATTTGTGACTTGTCTTTCACTCTCATTAAGGCACGTTTTGAGTTTAACGTTAGAATGAATCAGTCTTATTTTATGACTTGCCTTTTTTGTAGGCTGTTTAAGAAATTCTTCCCCACCCTGAGATCATGAAGATATTCTTATATCGTCTTTTAAATTTTTTATAGTTTTTCTGTTTCACATTTATATCTTTAGTGTATCTAGGATTGATTTTTGTGTTTTACGTGAGTTAGAGATAGCTTTTCTTTTTTACTTTTCCTCTCTTCTCCTCTCCTCTTCTCTCCTTTCCTTTCTCTTTCTTGTTTTTCAACCAGGACTCCCAGTTATTCCAATGGCCTTATTACCCTGTGATCTGCAGTACCAGCATGGTCATACATCATGTCTCCTGACTTTACTGGACTCTCGACTCTTTTCCATTCTTCTCTTTGTCTATCCACACACTGACACCACACTGCCTTAATTACATTTGCTTTATAAATCTTCATATCAGGGAAGCAGCAACCCCACAATATTTACCCCATCTTCATATTCTTCCTCATGAGTATATTAGCTGTTATTGTCTATCTGGCTCTAATATAAAGCAGTGTATCCACCTGTTAAGTTTTACACACACACACACATGCCTACTGGGATTGTTTTTCCATGGAAAGGATATTTATTCATGAATTTTGGGATTATATACAGCTGTTCACACCTTCATGCCTGTAACCCATATAACTATGGCATACACATTTGATTTCAGGTGGAATCTTACCCTAATTAACAACAACAACAGCAGCAACAACAACAAATCTCAAAAAAATCATATAGCTCCAATCTAGAATTTAAGTAACTTAATCATCAGGCCAAAGTGTCCTTCTTTTAATCTCACAAAGTCCTGCATAGCTATGCATTGTAGGTAATAATCATCTACGAAAACTTTTCTTGATTGACTTTTTAAAAAATTGTTGTACGAACATTTAACATGAGATCTACTCTCTTAACACATCTTAAGTGGGCAAAACTGTATGTTAACCATAGGCATGGCGCTGTGCAGCAGAGCTCTAGAACCTGCTCATCTTGCATAACTGAGGCTTCATTTGCCACTAACCAGCAACTCCCTGTTTCCCCTGCCCCTACCCCTGGCAACCACTATTCTACTCTCTGCTTCTGAATTTGACTACTTTAGATACTTCACATAAGGGGAATCAAGTAATATTTCTTTTTTCTGTGACTGGCACATTTCACTAAACATACGTCCTCAAGGTTCACCCAGGTCATATATGGCAGGATGTTCTTTTTTAAGGCTGAATAATCTGTCATTGTAGGTATACACCACATTTTCTTTATCCATTCATCCACCAATGGACATTTAGGTTGTTGGAATTTTTACTGGAATTATATTAATTCTAAATATCAGTTTGGGGAAAATGTGTACCTTTACAGTATTATCTTCTAATCCAGGAATAATATGGAAAATCACACCAATTATTTGTTAATAATTTAATAAAATTACTGTTTCTTTAATAATTATAATAAAGTTTTTTCTATAGCATATTTCTTGCTAGATTTAGTCTAAATATTTTATACTTCTTGCTGAGGTAAATGAAAATAATGATTTTTCTATTATTTTTTTAAAGATTTTTTTGATAGGGACCATTTTAAAAGTCTTTATTGAATTTGTTACTATATTGCTTCTGTTTTATGTTTTGGTTTTTTGGCTGTGAGGCATGTGGGATCTTAGCTCCCCAACCAGGGATCAGAGCTGCACCCCCTGCACTGGAAGGTGAAGTCTTAACCACTGGACCGTCAGGGAAGTCCCCAAAAATGCTTTTTCTGACAGTGTTGGTGTGTACACTTGAAATTAGCTTTTATATTTTGATTTTGTATCTAGCAAACTTGTAAACTCTTATTGATTCTGATATTTTTCTGAACATTCAATATATACAATCATCTGAGAATGACCATTTTTCTCTGTTTGCTGGAAGTTATACAGTTTTTTCTTTCTTTTAGTGGTTAGCCTAGCTATTTTTTTTTTCTTTCAGTACGCCGGCCTCTCACCATTGTGGCCTCTCCCACTGTGGATCACAGGCTCCGGATGTGCAGGCCCAGCAGCAATGGCTCACGGTCCCAGCCGCTCCGCGGCATGTGGGATCTTCCTGGACCGGGGCACGAACTCATGTCCCCTGCATAGGCAGGCGGACTCTCAACCACTGTGCCACCAGGGAAGCCCTAGCCTAGCTATTTTGACATCTACAAATAAAGTCTAACATTAATCAATATCGTGCTCCTAAATAATATAGGAGACTTAGAATTCTTTAACTTCTAATATCCCTTTTCCAATTCATAAGATATTTTTGACCACAATTTTAGTTCTTTCAAATTAAGCATTATTAATATTTTAAAATTTACCTGCTTCTTTGCTACTCTCTTTGCTAACTGTTCTTTCTTCCATCTCAGACTTTCCTCTGGAATCATTTTACTTCTACCTAAAGTACATCCTTTTGTGAGAGTCTGTTGCAGTAAACTCTCTCAGATTTTAGTTGTCTAAAAAAGTCTTTAATACTTGTTTTTAAGAGAGATTTTTGCTGGGTTTAGAATTCCAGGTTCACAGTTATTTTCTCTTATCATATTTAAGATATTACCCTACCATCTTCTGGTTTCCACTTGTTGCATTAAGAAGTCAGCTGTTGGGCTTCCCTGGTGGCGCGGTGATTGGGAGTCCACCTGCCGATGCAGGGGACGCAGGTTCGTGCCCCGGTCCGGGGGGATCCCACATGCCACGGGGAGGCTGGGCCCGTGAGCCATGGCCACTGGACCTATGTGTCCGGCGCCTGTGCTCTGCGGCGGGAGGGGCCGTGGCGGTGAGAGGCCCGCATATCACAAACAAACAAACAAACAAGCAAACAAAAAAGAAGTCAGCTGTTGATCTAAATACCATTTATTTGTACCTTTCTTTGGAACTCCAGTTAGACAAATATTGGGGTCATATCGCTCTCTCCTACATCTTTTTCAAATTTTTCATCTCTGTGTGCCTCTTCTCTTCAGCTTAAGGAACTATACTTTTCATTTCCAGAGGTTATCTTGTGTTATTTTTCAACTCTTTTTGGTCTTTTAAAAAAATAACCTTTTGTTCCTTGCTAATGCCTCCAACCTTCTTTTTTATATATTTAAATATTTAATAATTACATATTTTGTGTCCAATAATTTCTGCATCTTAAGTCTTTGAAGATTTATTCTGCTATCTATGGATTTGCTGGCTGTCATTCATGGTGCCTTGCTTCTCTGTGATTTTTGTGCTTGTTAACTATAAGCTACTCCATTGTCCTGGAAACTTTTTCTTTGAGGATTCTTTGAAGCCTGGGTTGAATTTGTTCCCTCAGGGGAGGATGTGTTTTTGATTCTGCAAATCACCTAGACACTCATCAAGCAAAGCTGATGTAATGGCTTACATTAATTTTGGGGAATTTAAAAATATATATATCTATGATAGTATAGCTACCATAAATTCAGGCTTAAGCTAATGAATTCCCAGCAGAGACTTCTTATCTCTTTCAACTGACATCAAGGTCAAGAAAAGCAAGTTTCTGTGCATTCATTTTTAATTTTTGTTTTATTATTATTGACCACTAATTTGAAACATATGTAGCCTTTAAGTTTACAGCTTTATTTTGGTTTTCTTATTGGATCTTTCACCTTTTGTGGGTTCAGGCTTCTTCCCTTATTTTCCACACCCTGTGCAGTGGTCAGAAGTGAATGTCAAGGAAGAGGTTATGTTAAAAACCCTTAGAACAAAAACAAGCTCTTAGTGCTTGCTTGCCTCCCTAAATTACTGTTTTCATTTTTCCCCCCTCTGAGGATTCCTTACTACTGTAGCAACTCAGTAATGCATTTCAACACACACACACACACACACACTCACAATTTATCAAGCATTTTAGTTGTTTTTATGATGAGGATTATTCCAGTCTGTAGTTTACCATACTTCTGTCAAGAAACATTTCTAAGAATCTTTAATTATGATATTAAATTCACCTTTCATGCCACATAATCATTAAATGTGTGTCTAAAGGCATCTAACACAGGTTTTATCAATGTATATTTTTTAAAACATAAGCCAGTTAAAATAGAAAACTGGTATGTATGGCAAATCAGTAAATTTGGTCTCTAATGTTGCAGTCACTTTTCTTCAGGGTAAAATGCGAGGATGTGAGGGCGATCTGGCTGCAACATCTGTCACGCCATTGATCGCCAGTGTTGATTCGGCTGATCTGGCTGGCTAGGCGGGTGTCTCCTTCCTCCCTCACTGCTCCATGTGCATCCCTCCTGAAGCTGCGTGCTTGGTCAAAGAGGATGACCTTCCCCGATAGAGGAGGACCGTTCTTCGGTCAAGGGTATACTAGTAGCTGCGCTTCCCTGCTAGAACCTCCAAACAAGCTCTCAGGGTAAAATGCAAGAAAACCATTTTATTAGTTATTGGTTTAGTAAGTTATGATTAGATGGCTCTCTGATGAGAACTGTGTTTTCTGTCCAGTTGTGCCCGTGTGCCCTGTTCCATAGTCACAAACCACGGGTTTACTTTTGCATCTAAACTTCTTGTCACTGTAATTTAAAAACATCTACTATTCACTGGTTAAACCAGAAGGAATTTTGGAGTTTGACTATTTGACTAACATTGTCTATGTAAATGACAGATGGTGGTTTTCATTCCATTATTTGGTAGAGTACCATAAGACAAAATGATCAAACTTTCAGTGTTTCAAGGATGTAGCTTTAGAGCAGAGAGCTTAAAAGCTTTCGGATAACATCAATGTTTAGCACATCCTGCTTTGGGTGTATACATATGCATATGCACAGTTTGTAATTGACTGAAGTAACTCACTTATGCCATCAAACATTGAGTATTTGAAGAATCTAAATCTCATTTTGATGTGTACTTAAAACTTGGACAAAAGCTATACAAGTCCATATATCAGAAGGAAAATATTACTACAGTTTTCTTCTCAAGTTATTATATAACTGGCATGCTAACATATAAGAATGAACAAAAAGTTGGTATTTGTGAGCCTCTTAGTCTAAGGAAAGCATGGACTTCTGCCCATATATTAGACAGAGCCCAGTAGTACTTTCATCTCACTGGTGACAGTAAATCCTTGATGTCTCTGAGAAAAATATACATAGATCGTCCAAGGCGAATTGTGGATCTAGTAGGTGTGCCAGCCTTGAATCATCTCACAGACTGGTTATTGTCTTTTCTGTTTGCACAACTTTCACAGCATGTGCCAACTATTATGTCAAAAATAAAAACCAAGCAAGGAAGGCATTAGAACTGCAGATCCATTCCAAGTGCAAAATTCCAATGATCAAAGCCTAAACACAAGACTTTTATTAAAAACTCCACTTTGATCTGCACTGTAATTGGCACACTTTCTACTAAGTGACACTGGCAATTTAGTGTGCGTTTCAATTTGATTTTCCTTTACTAATAGTAACAGAACATGGTAGCAAGCTGAAAGCCCTGTTTGGTGGAGACAGAGTTCCAGATGAGAGCTTAGGGTCCACCTAGACTGGGGCTTCTCTGCTCAGCCCTTGTTCCACAGAGACTTCTAAAAATCATCTTCTTTCATTAGCAGCTCATCAACATGCATTTTAATGATTCTTCAGCTGCCAATCCTTAAATCTACTCTAAATTTGCTAAGAGGGGTTTTGGTAACATCAGACCATGGTTTGTAAAAGTAATTTGGTTTTCTGAATTGACAGCTAAATCTGATGACAATAAATGAAAGTGAATTTATGAAGTTTTAAATTTGGCAGTATAGTGAGTTCTTCAATAGTATATAAATATTTATTTTTTCTTAATAACAGAAGCAATAAAATCCCCCCAAAACACTCAATGCCAAAGTTAGACTTATTAGAACAGGATATGATTACTATTAGTATCCAGGTAGGTACATGATAGCCAGAAGTTTCCTTGGCCTATGTTGGTTCTCTAGGGGAACTTGCTCAGATAGAGCAATCAGAACTGTGGTTTCCAGGTCATATTTCCAGGAACTGTACAGGTTCTTTCACCAGAAGAGCAAATTTTAATAGTCCATAGCTATTAAATGCTCTCCTTCTACATTCAGAGCTTATACAGGTATTAAATCTATATCTGCTGATGGAGGGTGTGAGAGACACATGCACTATGTCACTCTCCCAGCAACCCTATGGAGCCATTAGTCATATCCCCATTCTACAGAAGATGAGACTCAGCTTGACAGAAGCTGAGTCACTTACTACAGGTCACAAACTTAGTGGTGGGGGAGCCACGTGCTTTACCTAAATGAAGCAGCCAGGGCTAGGGTTTAGGCTTGGTTTCAGGTTTCTCAAACTCCAAATCAGTATGCACTTCAGCAGACTCCATTTGACAGAATTTCTGACAGTGAGAGCTAAGTAAATCGTGACAATGGAATAATAATAATAATAAATTCAGTAAGAAATTTAATTGTAAAAGGGAAGAAACAAAACAGAATAGAAACTAGAGAAGGGAATTATATCAGGGGAGGAATTTTCTTAGTCTGGGGAAAAACCTGTGTAGGGCATAAACCTCAAGGCTCAGTTTCCCTCACCTGGTTTTACTTGTTACCTGGGAGTGTAATAAATATTATTGGGTGCTTCCATGTGCCAGACCCTGAGGTAGGGATTTGGGAGATGGTGATGTAGGAGGTAACCATCCTCACCTTGTGAATCTTCTAAACCAAGAGGAATAACTCGGCAGAAATAGGTGAGCAAAGGCCCTGCAGGCACTTTTGGAGAGTCTGTTGGGGGCAGACATGGTGATGGTACAGGGCTGGGTGGTCTGGAAAGAACCCTGAGGATGCACAGAAGTGGGGACAATTCCAGGTGGATGGAAAGGCCTGCAGGACAATCCTGAAATGAACGTTTGAGGAATAGAACATTATGAGTCTTACAGCCAGAGCAGACAGGGCAAAGGGGAGAAAGAGAAGAATGAGATTTCTCAGGTGGGAGAGGTTGGAGCAGGTGGTCCTGGGGAGGCTAAAAATGCTGAACTTCATCATAATTGCTGTGGAAGCCAATCAAGGGTTTTATGCAGGACAGTCACAGTGTTGTTTTTTATTATTTAATTCAGAATGGGAACTGGTTGAGTGGGGAGGCCAACTAAGTAGACTAACACAGGGGACAAGGTGGGAAATGCTGGTGGCTTGGAGGAGGACAGCAGCAGGGAGATGGAGAGGGTGGATTCAGGAGATGTTTGAAAGGCGGACTTTGCAGACATGGGCTAAATATGGGGACAGAAAGATGACTTAAGAGAGAGCACCCAGATTTCAGATATTCATGGCTTCTTTCCCTCTTACATGTTTTATTTTTTCGGTATGCGGGCCTCTCACTGTTGTGGCCTCTCCCGTTGTGGAGCACAGACTCCAGATGTGCAGGCTCAGTGGCCATGGCTCACGGGCCCAGCCACTCCGCGGCATGTGGGATCTTCCTGGACCAGGGCACGAACACGTGTCCCCTGCATCGGCAGGCGGACTCTCAACCACTGTGCCACCAGGGAAGCCCCCCTCCTACATGTTTGAACCGTGTAAATGTCTGCCTGTTCTCACCTTTTTTCACAATGACCCGGGGCACTAGGAAAGGGGGCCCAGCCAGTGGGAGGAGTTGAGGGACAGGTAAGCGTGTGAGCATTTGGGTCAAAGGTGATTTGAGACTTTTTAAATAAAATAATTTTCCTTTCTTTTTTTTTTTTTTCTCTCTGGAAATAAAAATAGGAGAACTCACTGTGCAAGAACCCAAGTTTCTGGATTTTGAAGTCAGAAATGAAGTTCAGCTCATTGTTTTAGCTGAAAGTAGGGAGCATAGAGCCTACAGCAAAGTAGCAGTCTTCATCCAAGATGTGAACGATCATCCACCGTGCTTTGGGCAAAGCATTTACCAAGTATCAGTGTCTGAGGGCCAGTTCTACAATGATCACATCATACAGGTAACAGAAATGTGTTGTGCGTGGGGGAGTGTGAATTAAATTTTAAATCTTTCCTTGGCATATACAATATTTGATGCACTGGATGGAACTTTAGGTTGAAGGAAGCCTGGAGTTTCTGAGCTCACTCACCTTCCCCCATCCATTTCATGCTCAGTTAGACCCACCTGCTTTCTCTAGGGCCCCCATAGAACACTAGCAGGGAATCTAGAGGGCCACAAAAAGCAGCTCACCTTACACATGCGTACAATTCAGTGGGGAAGTCAGAAGACTAAGTATACAATTAAATGCAAATCACTAATGTTATATTAGAAGTGTATGTTGAATGTCATGAGAGAAAAGAGGAGGCACAGACTGTTCCTGGAGGAGAGTGTCAGTCTTCATGAAGAACGGGGTTTGCACTCGGTCTTAAAGGGCGAGCAGGCATTTGCCAGGTGGAGCCGCAGCAAGATGAGCATGGCGGCAGCACAGACACATGGAAGGGCACCCTGGTTTGGGTTTGCAGGAGTCTCATGTGAAAGTGATAGATCTGCTGTTTCAAGACCAGCCCTATCTTGGGAGAAAGCCCCATGCTCTGAAAAAAAGAGGGTCTGTTCACATGGCAGTCTTCTTGTTCAGGCTCCAAACCAATCCATCCTTGATAGACTCTACCTGCTTCGGGGACTGGTGCCCATTTTCACCTTTCCCTTCAAGGTTGAACCGATGTTTTGAATTCAAGAAACTGGACATTACAACACCTACAGGCTCTTGGGAATCTGCACAGGAAATGGGTATAAACCCCCATCCTGACAGTCAGCAGCCTAGTAGGACATTCCCTTTGGCCTCTGTAACCCCGCTGCCATGACCCAGCACCGCATGACTTCTTCTCTGGGGTAGATGGGGGCAGGGATCCAGGTGATCCCCTAGGTTATTGTGCAGCTACCTTCACCTGAACATATAGAGACACTTTCCTTTGATTCCTGCCCAGTTCAGATGCACATGTTCACCTCTGATGGTGCAAGCAAGACCAGTAGAGGCTCAGTTGTCTTGGAGTTTTAGCTCTGTGCTCCCCACATGATCCAGGATCCCCGGGATTTCCTACATTATTTCTGCCCATTTATTTTGTATGATTGGAGCCTAATTGCTCCAGGTTCCAGCCTGTGCCAGAAGTGCTGCACCTTTACTCTAGCCATGACAGAGATGCTTAAGAGGAAGGTGAGGAGGTGAAGGTGTCCTCTTGTTCAGCCCCCGCACCCCCAGTGATGCCTGTTCAATGGGGATCATGGATACCTCCAGCACCACTGTGGGGCCTTCTTGGTCACAGAGGACTCCTCCCTGGGGCGCTGGTGCATCACGCTTTGTCACACATGCTAACCTGGACAGAGCTAGACCACTCATGTGGAATATGTGAAGGTGAGGGTCCCATTAAAGCCCATGTACACTCAACAGGGAGACAGCCTGACCTGCCATTGGTTCTGGTGATAAAACCTTTGAGAAGGCCCAGTCAGAGACGGATACAAGGAAATTTGTTCTTTGTATTTTTAGATCACTTAGTTTCCAGGAAACTAAAACTGCCATTTGCCTGTATCCTGTTCAGATAGACAGGAATGTAGAAGGCTCTGGAGTTCTTGCTTTTTGCTACCACACTGCCTATGCACCCTCCTTTTGGTTGCAGCCCCACAAACTCCCTTTAGGAACTGACCCTCCTCTGCCAGATGCAGTCTTGGTGGGATTGTTGGTCAAAGTGGTGACCTCCCCCCAACTCCACCCTGCCACAAGGTGCTGTCAATTGCCTCGGTCCCATAGAGACTTTCTCTCCCTGGAATTTGAATCTTGGATGGTAGGACACCAGACAGAGACATATTAGAGCTGATTCCTCTTGATGGCAACAGCTCAAAGAAGCTGTGCCTTAGAGCTGTTCAGGTTCTTGTGCTTCACCTGGACACTGTCTTTCTGCTATGTTTCTTTCCTGATGAAGTTGGCCATAGTAGATTTGTGTTGCTGGCATCCAAAGACCCTAACTGATACACCTCCTGGGAGGCCTACTCTCTGTAACTCTTTTAAGTGTATGACCTAGGGGACATGATGGACTTTATTCTGCTGGTATGCAGATAAGTTTCTCTTCCTTGTGATCTCGAAGGGAACTGTCTGTTGCTGGCTTTCTGTACCAAATAGCTGGTGTGTGCCCTCCTGATGAGGTCCTGATGAGGTTCTGGATCCCCTGAGAACTCTGGCAGCAGTGTGAAGGATAGATTGAAAAGGAAGGGAGTTACAAGCAAAAACCCACCAGGACATCAGTACAGTCACCCAAGAGACAGATGACAGGGGATGGGAACTCAGGCCAAGGCTGAGGGGCCTAGAAGATAAAAATAAATAGAAAGAGGGACTTCCCTGGTAGTCCAGTGGCTAAGACTTCGTGCTCTCAATTCAGGGGGCCTGGATTCGACCCCTGGTCAGGGAATTAGATCCCGCATGCCACAACTAAGAGTTCGCATGCCACAATTAAAGATCCCGCATGCCACAACTAAAAGATCCCACATGCCACAACTAAGACCTGGCACAGGCAAATAAATAAATAAATAAATAAATAAATAAATAAATATTTTTAAAAATAAATAGAAAGAAATTAGTCTGTCAGCTTGTTCTTAAACAAGATCTTGAATCCACTAATAGAATTAGTTTGTGATTAAAATGTAAAGCAGACTAAATAATATATCTCCATGGAGAGTGATGCAGAACTTTTGTTTTATCTTCAACACTAGTACTTGGACAACTCATCAAATAAATCACCAGGACCTAACTTTGTTAGCACTAAATCTAGGTTTTGTTTCATTTAGCGCAAAACACGCAGTACTCCTTTCAATGAATCTGCAGAATAGTCTTCTCACCCATTATCCACTTTAATGTACATGTAAGCTTCAGCCATGGTTAATATTCCTTTGGTCATTGTCTTTAAAGTGTGTCTGACAATGTGATTCTTTCATAATGCATTTCTCTGAAAAACAGGCTTAACCCATTCTGCAGATTCAATCCTTACCTAACGGAGGAGTTGCTTCCTCACAGGTTTTTGCCACAGACCAGGACAGTGGGACAAACGGCCTCATCGAGTATTCTATTCTCTCCAGCAACCAAGGACAAGTGTTCCAGATGGACATGCTGAGCGGTGTGCTAACAGCAAGTGCAGTTCTGGATTATGAGTACACCAGAGACTACAGGTTTGTCCAAGACTCAGATCCGTTTGACTGGCTATTCTGTTTTGTTGCCCCACAGTGCTTACCCTGCAGGCCTCTTTGAGTAAAAGCACACCCATAAAGTTGGACGACTTCGGGAAGAAAACCTAAGAAACTGTGAACCTTGTTTGTCTCTGGGGAAGTGGTCACTTGGGAAGCCTGGGGCCAAAGAGAGGCTTGACTTTCTTATCATGCATTTCAGTCTGCCTTGTACTTGTGTGTTCTTCTGAAAGGCCATGCACAGACAGTGTTTCCTTTCATCCTCACGGTCACTGCCAGAGAAGTTCAGTTAGGCCTTTTCTCACTCACTAATGAGACAAGGGACATGCAGTGTCTCACTCAGGGCTACAGAACCATTTAACCATTAATCATGGTCTCACTGCCGGGTGTTCTAATGCCAAATCACACTTTCCACCCTACAAGCTAAGAGCAGACCTTCTACTGAGGGAAAAAATCATAGATACCCAAGTGTCAATATTCTCCTAGGCCAGACTACTTACATGTTATATGAAGAAAGTGCAGTGCATGCCTGTGGTTGAGTAGCAAGAGCCAATTAAAATGGGATCTGTTGCTGGGTGGACTGGATTAATTTAACTCTGAAAAACTTCCCAACTCTAAACGTTTGATTAAGTGTTTAGTTCTTTTTGTTTAATATATTTCAAAATATTACTTCAAAGGTATTTTAAAAGTTTAGTTTAAGACATTACCCTGTGTTAACTAGTATAATTTTTTCAGGATTATTTTAGTGTAATCAATTGTTATGATACTTACTATATAAATATATTAAAATCAATAGTATAAATATGTTATAACCTATTCCTGCTACATTGTATCTATAGTAATTTTAAGGGTAAAGCTTTTTTTTCTCTCCATAGATGACTGCATGTAAATCTCAGCCTAGTTGCCACCTGAGTGATTACAAATTCAGAGATTCTTGAAGGTCTGCTGTGTTCCAGGAACTAAGCACTTCCTGATTGCAATGACTTTCTGTTACAATGTTCTTATTCAATGGAGCATAATTAACAATTAAGTTTAACTCCTTTCAGCATTTTCCTATTTGAGTCACAGTTTCAACGTTCCCATTCCTAACCTTTAAATTGGTCCCAATATTTAAAAGTGCTCCTCTCCAATTCCTCATGAATTTAAGCTAGGAGAAGCAGGAACTGAGAGAAGATGAAATCTGCACACACTGCTACAGAGAGACTCAGAGGCAACCACACTCATGCTCACACACACACACACACACACACACAGAGTCTCCACTGTCACTGAGGCAAGGGAACATTTTGAACCCCCTACCTCTCCAGGTTTTCCCTCTTCCCCGCCCCTTGTGGCTTCTCTGTCTTTTTAGTGCTTTTCCTGATATTTAAGACAGTGAGAAAAATAGGAGGATTTTCCCCAGCCTACTACACCTTTAGTGAATGTTTTGGAAAAGATGTCATTTAGCTTTTAACTTTTGTTTTTAACTTTTGAATTTCACTATTTTGTCTGACAGAGGAAGATATTCCCAATTCTAGCCCTCCCTTTTACAGTATAAAATGAGGGGGAGGAAGATATTGTCAGCTGTGATTCTACTCAATATAAATGCATTAAATAATTTTTAGTTCTCATATTAAGCCACATATAGGAAAACTCAGTGGACAGACTATGACAAATTAGTTATTTAGTTCTGTCTGACTGATATTTCTGAATTTTAAAAACTATTTACCAAGCGTGAGACTGGGGATATAAAGACACATGAAACAGTTCTTGTTTTCAGGGAACTCGAAAATTGAGTGCCTTAATAACCCATGGCAGGAAGCATAGTAATAATCACAATAGGTGCCATTTATGGAGCACCTGCTTTACCTATTGAATTCTCATAACAGACTTAAGATCTACAGAGTAAGGAAACTGAAATTCAGAGATGTAAAGTCTTTTGCCAGGAGTAGCCAGCCAGTAAATGTAAAACTGAGATTCTTACCTCTGTGAATGGTCATAGTAGGGCTTCTTACTGTATCATGTGAATGAATCTTTAGAGTATATACCTGTATGTTTAGCAAAACAAAACAGAAAAAATACTTTAGAAACTTAAAGTAGTAATATAAAATAAGTTCCAACTCACAGTTGTGAAATAACACATGTCTAGTTGTGAGCATGCAGAGATGGGATTTGAATCACTGCTCTCCACTGTTTGAGTTATAACTGATGGGGTGAGATTTATCCCTGCTTAAGTTGGTAATCGATATTCATGTAAGTTTTATGAAACTTTAGGGCCAAGATTTAGTTAGTCTTTTCAGGGACTTTAAATAAAAACGAGCAACAAAAAAGTCCTAGGCAAATTTAAATGTTTAAAAATTCACTTTCTGTAGCATAAATATTCAAGGTCAAAGAGCAGTTATTGCCAGGAGCAATGCTAAACTCATACACTCCATTGAACACTCATTATGACCGTGAGAGAAAAAATAAAAAGCAGTTATATATACAAGGTCGGAAATGGGCTGAAATGTTAATTATCTTTTCCAAAATACATGACTCATAAGCAGCAGGGCTGGGATTGGAACCCCAGTCTGTTGAGTCTCCATGGAAAAGGGAATAAAGGCTTTCCAGGCAAGAAGCATGAGGAAGGACACGGACATGTGAATGCGTTTGGTATATTTGGAAATAACAAGTGGTACAGTGCACGTGAGAAGCACTTGAGTGTGGGATTATAAAAAAGAGGCTGGGGGTGTGGAGGAATAGGAGGAAGATAGTCAAAATGTACAAACTTCCAATAAGATAAGTACTGGGGATGTAATGTACAACATGATGACTATGGCTAACACTGCTGTAAGATATACAGGAAATTTGTTAAGACAGTAGGTTCTAAGGGTTCTCATCACAAGGGGAAATGTAGTTTTCATTTTTGTTTTTGTTTTTTTTTCATCTATGTGAAATGATGGATGTTAACTAAACTTATTGGGCTAATGATTTCACAGTATATGTAAGTCAAATTGCACAGTACACCTTAAACTTATACACTGCTATGTATCAATTATATCTGAATAAAACTGGGGGAAAAATCTCACTCAGTGATCTGAAAAATGAAAGGAAGCAACAAAAAAAAAAGCAACAAAAAAAAGAGTCTGGTAGGTCACAGGCACATTTTAGAGAACTTTATATGCCATATACTGGAAATTGTACTCTATTCTGTAGGCTTTATAAAAGTGTAAGCAGTTGAGTGCATGCTAAGATCTTTATTTTTAAGGATATCTGGTAATGGATGTCTTGCAAGACAGAGAACCAGCATCAGACAGACCAGTTAAGCTAGACAACAGCTGACAGAGGTCTGTTATGTGGATGAAGCTGTGAGGATGGGAGGAGGGGACATACTTACTAGTTGACTCAGATATGGAATCCATAGGAACATGGTGATCAGTTGAATTTACTCAATAAGGAAAGAGATAGAAAATGCTTCTGAAGTTTCCACATAGGAAAGGCAGGAAGAAGAATAGATTGGGATTGGGATTTTTTTTCTGGGCATTTTGAGTTTGAAGGGCCAGTGCAAGAGCAAAAGTAAAGATACTCCTTTGGCAATTAAAAATAATGATCTGGAGCTCAGGAGAGAGATCTTCATTCAGGATTTAGACTTGGGCTTCATCCAGGGAAAATGTGTAAAATGGAATTACCTAGGACACTATGTGAAATGAGAATTGGGGGGATTATCATCACTTGGGGGCCAGACAGAGCAAAAGCAGCCAGAAAGATAGATTCAGAGACTACAAACACCAGAACAGAACCTGGAAAAGGTGGTTTCATGGAAACCAAGAGGAAAGGTTGACTGCATGAAAGAATAAGCTTTCAGAATGGGTTTGGATTGGAATTTGCAAAAGTACTCCTGAACTTAAAGAGTTTGCAAGGAATATACTTGTCCCAAATTGTTTCCTAACAAGATAAAGTACACACTGTTGTATTTGTAGGTTAATTAATACAAAACGGTGAAGTTAACTTAAAACTCCAGTTAACAGATTGATTTTCTTTTTTTTTTAAATAAGAGAAAGAGGGACATTTTATGATAAAAGAACTAACACATGCAGCATACATAGCCGTAAACCTTTACATACCAATCAACAGTACAGCCAAATACATAGAAGAATATCATTTTTTTAAACAAGAGAAAGGGGGGCATTTTATGATAAAAGAACTAATACAGGCAGTGTACAGTAGCCATAAACTTTTACATACCAATCAACAGTAAAGCCAAATACATAGAACATATCATTTTTTTTATTGTGATGACATTTTCTTTTTAATATCTTTATTGGAGTATAATTGCTTTACATTGTTGTGTTAGTTTCTGCTGTATAAAAAAGTGAATCAGCTATACATATACATATATCCCCATATCTCCTCCCTCTTTTATTTTTTAATTTTTTAACATCTTTATTGGAGTATAATTGCTTTACAATGGTGTGTTAGTTTCTGCTTTATCACAAAGTGAATCAGCTATACATATACAGATATCCCCATATCTCCTCGCTCTTGCGTCTCCCTCCCACCCTCCCTATCCCACCCTCCTGGTCACAAAGCACCGAGCTGATCTCCCAGTGCTATGCGGCTGATTCCCACTAGCTATTTTATATTTGGGATTGTATATATGTCAATATCACTCTCTCACTTTGTCCCAGCTTGCCCTTCCCCTTCCCCGTGTCCTCAAGTCCATTCTCAATGTTTGCATCTTTATCCTTGTCCTGTCCCTAGGTTCTTCAGAACTGTTTTATGTTTTTTGGGTTTTTTTTTAGATTCCATATATATGTGTTAGCATACGGTATTTGTTTTTCTCTTTATGACTTACTTCACTATGTATGACAGAATCTATGTCCATCCACCTCACTACAAATAACTCAATTTCATTTATTTTTTTGGCTGAGTAATATTCCATTGTATATATGTGCCACATCTTCTTTATCCACTCATCTGTCGATGGACACTTAGGTTGCTTCCATGTCCTGGCAATTGTAAATAGTGTTTCAATGAACATTGTGATATATGACTCTTTTTGAATTACGGTTTTCTCAGGGTATATGACCAGTAGTGGGATTGTTTGGTTATATGGTAGTTCTATTTTTAGTTTCTTAAGGAACTGCCATACTGTTCTCCACAGTGACTGTATCACTTTGCATTCCTTCCAACAGTACAAGAGGGTTCCCTTTTCTCCACACCTTCTGCAGCATTGATGGTTTGTAGATTTCTTGATGATGGCCATTCTGACCGATGTGAGGTGATACCTCATTGTAGTTTTGATTTGCATTTCTCTAATGATTAGTGATGTTGAGCATCCTTTCATGTGTTTGTTGGCAGTCTGTATATCTTCTTGGAGAAATGTCTGTTTAGGTCTTCTGCCCATTTTGGGATTGGGTTGTTTGCTTTGTGATATTTAGCTGCAAGAGCTGCTTGTATATTATGGAGGTTAATCCTTTGTCAGTTGCTTCATTTTCAAATATTTTCTCCCATTCTGAGGGTTGTCTTTTCGTCTTGGTTATGGTTTCCTTTTCTGTGCAAAAGCTTTTAAGTTTCATTAGGTCCCATTTGTTTATTTTTGTTTTTATTTCCATTTCTCTAGGAGGTGGGTCAGAAAGGGTCTTGCTGTGATTTATATCATAGAGTTTTCTGCCTATGTTTCCCTCTAAGAGTTTTATAGTGTCTGGCCTCACGTTTAGGTCTTTAATCCCTTTTGAGTTTATTTTTGTGTATGGTGTCAGGGAGTGTTGTAATTTCATCCTTTTACATGTAGCTGTCCAGTTTTCCCAGCACCACTTATTGAAGAGGCTGTCTTTTCTCCATTGTATATTCTTACCTCCTTTATCAAAAATAAGGTGACCATATGTGCATGGGTTTATCTCTTGGCTTTCTATCCTGTTTCATTGATCTATATTTCTGTTTTTGTGCCAGTACCATACTGTCTAGATTACTGTAGCTTTGCAGTATAGTCTGAAGTCAGGGATCCTGATTCCTCCAGCTCCACTATTCTTTCTCAAGATTGCTTTGGATATTTGGGGTCTTTTGTGTTTCCATAAAAATTGTGAACTTTTTATTTCTAGTTCTATGAAAAATGCCACTGGTAATTTGATAGGTATTGCATTGAATCTGTAGATCGCTTTGGGTAGTACAGTCATTTTCACAATGCTGATTCTTCCAATCCAAGAACATGGTATATCTCTCCATCTGTTTTTATCATCTTTAATTTCTTACATCAGTTTCTTATAGTTTTCTGCATACAGGTCTTTTGTCTCCTTAGGTAGGTTTATTCCTAGGTATTTTCTTCTTTCTGTTTTAATGGAAAATGGGAGTGTTTCCTTAATTTATCATTCTGATCTCTTGTTGTTAGTGTATTGGAATGCAAGAGATTTCTGCACATTAATTTTGTGTCCTTCAACTTTACTAAATTCATTGATTAGCTCTAGTAGTTTTCTGGTAGCATCTTTAGGATTCTCTATGTATAGTATCATGTATGTGCAAACAGTGACAGGTTTACTTCTTCTTTTCTGATTTGGATTCCATTTATTTCTTTTTCTTCTCTGATTGCTGTGGCTAAGAGTTCCAAACCTATTTTGAATAATAGTGGTGAGAGTGGGCAGTCTTGTCTTCATCCTGATGTTAGTGGAAATGATTTCAGTTTTATACCATTGAGAACAATGTTCGCTGTGGGTTTGTCATACATGGCCTTTATTATGTTGAATTAGGTTCCCTCTGTGCCCAATTTCTGGAGAGTGTCTATCATAAGTGGGTGTTGGGTTTTGTTAAAAGCTTTTTCTGTATCTATTGAAATTATTGTGTAGGTTGTTTTTAAAATATCTTTATTGGAGTATAATTGCTTTACATTGTTGTGTTAGTTTCTGCTGTATAACAAAGTGAATCAGCTATACATATACATACATCCCCATATCTCCTCCCTCTTGTGTCTCCCTCCCATCCTCCCTATCCCACCCCTCTAGGTGGTCACAAAGCACAGAACTGATCACCCTGTGCTATGCAGCTGCCTCCCACTAGCTATCTATTTTACATTTGGTAGTGTATATATGTCCATGCCACTCTCCCACTTCGTCCCAGCTTCCCCTTCCCCTTCCCTGTGTCCTCAAGTCCATTCTCTATGTCTGTGTCATTATGCCTGTCCTGCCCTGAGGTTCTTCACAACCATTTTTTCCCTGATTCCATATATATATATATACCATATGGGTTTATCTTTCAGTTTGTTAGTATGGTGTATCACATGGATTTGTATGTTGAATAATCTGTGATAAACCCCACTTGATCATGGTGTGTGATCCTTTTAATGTGCTGTTGGATTCTGTTTGCCAGTATTTTGTTGAAGATTTTTGCATCTATGTTCATCAGTGGTATTGGCTGTAGTTTTCTTTCTTTGTGACATCTTTGTCTGGTTTTGGTATCAAGGTGATGGTGGCCTTGTAGAATGAGTTTGAGAGTGTTCCTCCCTCTTCTATATTTTGGAAGAGTTTGAGAAGGATAACTGTTAGGTCTTCTCTAAATGTTTGACAGAATTTGCCTGTGGAGCCATCTGGTCCTGGACTTCTGTTTGCTGGAAGATTTTTAATCACAGTTTCAATTTCAGTGCTTGTAATTGGTCTTTTTATATTTTCTATTTCTTCCTGGTTCAGTCTCAGAAGGCTGTGTTTTTCTAAGAATTTGTCCATTTCTTCCAGGTTGTCCATTTTATTGGCATAGAGTTGCTTGTAGTAATCTCTCATGATGCTTTGTATTTCTGCAGGGTCAGTAGTTACTTCTCCTTTTTCATTTCTAATTCTATTGATTTGAGTCTTCTCCCTTTTTTTCTTGTTGAGTCTAGCTAATGGTTTATAATTTTGTTTATCTTCTCAAAGAATCAGCTTTTAGTTTTATTGATCTTTGCTATTTTTTCCTTCATTTATTTTTCATTTATTTCTGTCTGATATTTCTGATTTCTTTCCTTCTGCTAACTTTGTTTTTCTTTCTTCTTTCTCTAATTGCATTAGGTGTAAGTGTAAGTTGCTTATTTGAGATTTTTCTTGTTTCTTGAGGTAGGATTACATTGCTATAAACTTCCCTCTTAGATTGCTTTTGCTGCATCTCATAGGTTTTGAGTCATCGTGTTTTCATTGTTATTTGCTTCTAGGCGTTTCTTGATTCCCTCTTTGATTTCTTCAGTGATCTCTTGGTTATTTAGTAGTGTATCATTTAGCCTCCATACATTTGTATTTTCTACAGTTTTTTTTTCCTGTAATTGATATCTGATCTCATAGTGTTGTGGTCAGAAAAGATACTTGATACAATTTCAATTTTCTTAACTTTACCCAGGCTTGATTTGTGACCCAAGATATGTGCTATCCTGGAGTATGTTCCATGAGCACTTGAGAAGAAAGTGTATTCTGTTGTTTTTGGATGGAATGCCCTATAAATATCAATTAAGTCCATCTTGTTGAATGTGTCATTTGAAGCTTGTGTTTCCTTATTTATTTTCATTTTGAATGATCTGTCCATTGGTGAAAGTGGGGTACTAAAGTCCCATACTATTATTGTGGGATTTCCCCTTTCATGGCTGTTAGCATTTGCCTTATGTATTGAGGTGCTCCTATGTTGGGTGCATATATATTTACAATTGTTTTGTCTTATTCTAGGATTGATCCCTTGATCATTATGTAGTGCCTTTCTTTGCCTCCTGTAATAGGTTTATTTTAACATCTATTTTGCCTGATATGAGAGTTGCTACTCCAGCTTTCTTTCGGTTTCCATTTACATGGAATATCTTTTTCCATCCCTGCATTTTCAGTCTGTATGTGTCCCTAGGTTAGAAGTGGGTCTCTTTTAGACAACATATATACGGGTCTTGTTTTTGTATCCATTCTGCTAGTCTATGTCTTCTGGTTGGAGCATTTAATCCATTTACATTTAAGGTAATTATCAATATGTATGTTCCTATTACCATTTTCTTAATTGTTTTGGGTTTGTTATTGTAGGTCTTTTCCTTCTGTTGTGTTTCCTGCCTGGAGAAGTTCCTTTAGCATTTGTTTTAAAATGGTTTGGTGGTGCTGATTTCTCTTAGCTTTTGCTTGTCTGTAAAGGTTTTAATTTCTCTATCAAATCTGAATGAAGTCCTTTTCGGGTAGAGTAATCTTGGTGGTAGATTTTTCCTGTTCATCACTTTAAATATGTCCTCCCACTCCCTTCTGGCTCTCAGAGTTTCTGTTGAAAGATCAGCTGTTAACCTTATGGAGATTCCCTTGTATGTTATTTGTTGCCTTTCTGTTGCTGCTTTTAATATTTTTTCTTTGTGTTTAATTTTTGATAGTTTGATTAATATGTGTCTTGGCATATTTCTCCTTGGATTTATCCTGTATGGGACTCCCTGTGCTTCCTGGACTTGATTGACTATTTCCTTTCTCATATTAGGAAAGTTTTCAACTATAATCTCTTCAAATATTTTCCCTTTCTTTTTCTCTTCTTCTTCTGGCTCCCCTATAATTCGAATGGTGGTGCGTTTAATGTTGTCCCAGAGGTCTCTGAGAGTGTCCTCTATTCTTTTTTCTTTATTCTGCTCTGTGGTAGTTATTTCCACTATTTTATCTTCCAGGTCACTTATCCGTTCTTTTGCCTCAGTTATTCTGCTATTGATTCCTTCTAGAGAATTTTTAAGTTCATTCATTGTGTTATTCATCGTTTGCTCTTTAGTTCTACATCCGTGTTAAACATATCTTGTATTTTCTCCTTCTATTTGCAAGATTTTGGATCATCTTTTCTTTCATTTCTTTGAATTCTTTTTCAGTTAGACTGCCTATTTCCTCTTCATTTCTTTGGTCTGGTGGGTTTTTAGTTTGCTCTTACATCTGCTGTGTATTTCTCTGTCTTCTCATTTTGCTTAACTTACTGTGTTTGGGGTCTCCTTTTCACAGGCTGCAGGTTCATAGTTCCCGTTGTTTTCGGTGTCTGCCCCCAATGAGTAAGGTTGGTTCAGTGGGTTGTGTAGGCTTCCTGGTGGAGGCGACTGATGCCCATATTCTGGTGGATGAGTCTGGATCTTGTCTTTCTGGTGGGCCGGACCATGGCTGGTGGTGTGTTTTGGGGTATCTGTGACCTTATTATGATTTTAGGCAGCCTCTCTGCTAATGGGTGTTGTTGTGTTTCTGTCTTACTAGTTGTTTGGCATGGTATGTCCAGCACCAGAGCTTGCTGATCCTTGAGTGAAGCTGGGTCTTAGTGTTGAGACAGAGGTCTCTAGGAGACCTCTCACCAATTGATATTACGTGGGGCTGGGAGGTCTTTGGTGGCCCAATGTCTTGAACTCGGCTCTCCCAACTCCGAGGCTCAGGTCTGACTCCCGGCCAGAGCATGAAGACCCTGTCAATCACACAGATTGAAGAAAAGGGAGGAAAAAAAGTAATAAAATAAAATGAAGTTATTAAAATAAAAAAGTTATTAAAATAAAAAAATAATAAAAAAGAAGAGAGCATCCAAACCAATAAACAAATCCACCAGTGATAACAAGCACTAAAATTTGTACTAAGAAAAGCATAAAAATCAGAAACTAGTCAGTTGCATATAGCAAACCCCAAGTCTACAATTACTCCCAAAGTCCACCACCTCAATTTTGGGACGATTCGTTGTGTATTCAGGTATTCCACAGATGCAGGGTACATCATGTTGATTGTGGAGATTTAATCTGCTGCTCCTGAGGCTGCATGGAGAGATTCCCCTTTCTCATCTTTGTGCACACAGCTACTGGGGTTCAGCTTTGGATTTGGCTTAACTTCTGCATATAGGTCGCCCTCTGGTATCTGTTCTTAGCCCAGACAGGAGGAGGTTAAAGGAGAGGCTGATTAGGGGGATCTGGCTACTCTGGCTGGCAGGAGGGAGGGCTATGGAATGCGGGGTGAGCCTGGAGCGGCAGAGGCCAGCATGATTTTGCAACAGCATGAGGCATGCTGTGTGTTCTCCCAGGGAAGTTGTCCCTAGATTATGGGACCCTGACACTGGTGGGCTGCATAGGCTACCAGGAGGGGTGGTGTGGATAGTGATCTGTGCTTGCACACAGGATTTTTGGTTGGCTGCAGCAGCAGGAGGCTTAGCGTTTCATGCCCGTTTCTGGTGTCTGTGCTGATAGCCATGGCTTGTGCCTGCCTCTGGAGCTCGTTTAGGCAGTGCTCTGCCTTCTGTGGGCAGACAAGGTAGGAATCCCGTCTCCTGGCTCACCGTGAAACAATGGTCTCTTGACTCTTAGGCACTTCCAAACTTTTTACTGGACTCCCTCCTTGTGAGCTGTGGCACACTAGCCCCCTTCAGGCTGTGTTCACTCAGCCAACCCCAGTCCTCTCCATGGGATCTGACCTCCGAAGCCCGAGCCTAAGTTCCCAGCCCCCACCCACCCCAGCGAGTGAGCAGACAATCCTCTCAGGCTGGTGAGTGCTGGTCAGCACCCATCTTCTCTGCAGGAATCTCTCTGCTTTGCCCTCCGCACCCCTGTTGTTGCGTTCTCCTCTGTGGCTCCAAAGCTTCCCCCCCGCCACCCCACCATCTCTACCAGTGAAGGGGGTTCCTAGTGTGTGGAAACCTTTCCTCCTTCACAGCTCTCTCCCAGAGGTGCAGGTCCCGTCCTTATTCTTTTGTCTCTGTTTTTTCTTTTTTCTTTTGCCCTCCCCACGTATGTGGGGAGTTCCTTGACTTTTGGGAGGTCTGAAGTCTTCTGCCAGCTTTCAGTAGGTATTCTGTAGGAGTTGTTCCACATGTAGATGTATTTCTGATGTATTTGTGGGGAGGAAGGTGATCTCCACGTCTTACTCCTCCACCATCTTGAAGGTCTCTCAGGCTTAATATTTTTACCTTCTTACATCCAATTCTTTGTATTCAGAGCACTATTCATTTAATCAATAATCAGTGTTTACATAAAATGAGTATACAGGTATTTACTTCAGAGCCAGGTCATACTGTATAATTATATTTCCTTCCTTACCCTCCCCCTTATCCCCAGCATTAATGATTATCTTTGGGTTTTGCTCACCTGCTTTGCTATATCCATGTACTTAATTCCTTGTAAATATTCCATTAGCTCTGTCAGACATGCCCACTCATCTTTCTCCACTGATATGCCTCTCATACCAAATATTCTGTGAAGTCCTCTGTTCCTTGGAGACCTTGGTCCTACTGCTTTCTGCCCTCCTGATCTAGCTGGACAGTGTGGCTCCCTAAGCCCACTGCAAAGCTGGACCCCATGACTTGTGACTTTGGTTTACTGTTCTCCAATATTGGGCCTATGATTTTCAGATCCCGTGTCTTTCTCTTACTTTTCTCTTCCAGTAGTTTTGTAGGAAAAGGTGCAAAGGAAGTAAATTCTCTGAGTTCTTGCACATCTGGAAATGCCTTTATTCCACTCTCACATGTGATTTATGCAATGGATAATATAAAGTTGAACATTTCTTTTAGATTTTTAAAGGCATTGTTCTGTTTTATTTTATTTTATTTTTTTATTTTATTTTATTTTATATATTTTTTCTGTGGTACACAGGCCTCTCACTTTTGTGGCCTCTCCCATTGCAGAGCACAGGCTCCAGACGTGCAGGCTCAGTGGCCATGGCTCACAGGTCCAGCTGCTCCACGGCATGTGGGATCTTCCCGGACCGGGCCACAAACCCGTGTCCCCTGCATTAGCAGGAGGACTCTCAACCACTGTGCCACCAGGGAAGCCCTCTGTTATATTTTAAATCTCCATTTTGCTATTGAGAAATCTGATGCCATTCTAATTATGTGTTTTGTATATGATTTGTTTTTTCCATCCTCTGTGGAAATTCTTAGGTTATTTTCTTTATCTACAATGTTTGGATATTTTGTCATTATGTACTTTGGTGTGGGTCTTTCCTTGTGCTGAGTACTTGGTGTGCTCTTTTAATGAGGATAAATGTTTCTATTTTTTGTATTATTTCACTGATAATTATCTCCTTTTTGTTTATTGTTTTGTTTTATTTGTTTACTTTGCCCTGTCTCTTTTTCCTGGATCTTATTCAGTCAAGAGTTAGACTGCCAGGATTGATCCTTTGTCAGTGATGTTTTATTCCCTACTTTCCATTTCTTGTTGTGTGTGGGTTTATTTTTGTTGTTTTATTTTTCTGGGAGATTTTCTTAATTATAGCATTCTAAACTTTTTTTTCACTGTTTGGTTTGAAAATTTTTGAATATTTTGTATTTTTTATTTCCAAAAGCTCTTCCTTGATCTTTGAGCTTTTCCATAGCATCTTGTTCTTGTTTTATGCATTATCTTTATTAATGTCTCCAAGGACATTAATTAGAATTGTTTTTACATTGTCTTTTTCTCTTTCAATATCTCTGCATCCTTTGGGTTTATTTCTTCCCTTTTTCTATTTTACACTCTCTTTTTCATGTGGGAGACTTTCTGTAAGTAACTAACAATCCTTGGTCCTAGGTGAGGCAATAGCAGAATCTCTGGGTGGATCTCATTGACCAGCACACTTGGCTTTCAGATGAACCAGAGAAGAACCTGATTACTTTGCAGGATGACATACAAATAACAGTATATAGAGAGAGTTTTTTCCCCTTTAGGAGGGGATTTCATTTCTTCAGGGACAGTCCCTTGATATTACTTACTCTTAGTATGAACATCAGATATTGTTTTGTCTGGGAGTGAAGAGCAATGGGTAAGGGGACTTGATCTGTATTTTGAGTTTAAAAGAATCTTTAAGCTATTTTTAGCTCGATATCTCACCCTGCCCTTTGCCATGTTTTGAGCTTCTCCTTGGTTATATGAGGGCAAATCTGTTTCTCACTCATCCTTATCTCTTTACAAATGCAGAATGCATTTTAATCTATGGTTTCCTCTGGCCCACTTATCTGTAACCACTTCTCAATCTGCTTGTATTTTCCAGAAATTTGTTTAAATTTCTCCCCCACTCCACTCACTAATATCTTCTCACATTTTCTTTTTTAGCTTTATCAACATATACCTTATTTTAAATTCTTTTGCCATCATTATAGCAGAATGTCTAGAGGAAGAGGAAATAAAACGTGTGTAGATATAACTAGAAGTCATAGCTCTTCCTTTCAGAAGTGTTATGATTTTGGCTGATATTTTTGTTTCTCTTGGAATTTCAGTAGGAACACTTAATTCTGGGTATACATTTAATATATTGTTGAGAGAGAGCTTTGAAAAATCATCTACCACCATCTTAAGTATTAAGGCAATCAGAAAAGATTCTGCCTGGTCAAAGTCTCATTTAAACTTTAACATGGTAAGAAGCAGCTTTCCATCAGTGGTAGAGTAGGAGAACTATGCTCTGAGCTAGAATGGGACTGTTTTTTTTTAATCTAGTCAGCTTCATTTATTGTCTCTGCTGATACACTAATCAGGGCAGCAGTTCTGGAACACGGAACCAGTTGGACCAGCTAAGAGTTTTACAAACTTACCATGGAACCAGCTAAGAGTTTTACAAAACCTGCCAAGGAGCCGTCACAGAAAACTTGAGGTCCCTTAGAAGTTATGTGTAGAATTTCAGTGGATCTACCTTCATAATTTTTCATTTGTTCTTCAAACCATTGACTTGTCCTTTTGTTTTGAAACAGAATCATATTTCTCACTATATCAAAGAATCTTGCTTTTTTAACCTGACATAGGCATTACATGGAACCCCTGAAGTTGTAATACTGTGAAAATAAGAGTGGTTATGGCTATAGTGGAAGAATCAACAGAGCCATAACTTTGATGTCTTGGCTGAGACTTTAGTATGACATTGGGGAGGGGCAGGCAGCAGGGGCAGAGAACATGATGAGTTGATTATTTTTAGTAAAATTTTTCCATGTGTACCTGACTTATGTTCGTGCTGACAAAATAAACTTTCTACATGGAATTATTCCTATGCTCTAGAAATGTGAAATTTAAATAGTTGTTCTACTGATGTCCCAATTTCAATAGCGTAGAACACAGCCTGTGTTCTTCGTGAACAATAGATAAGTAGTGATCGTTTGCTACTAAGTGGAATTTAAGCCAACAAAAGGTTGATGCTTATTTTACATCATTTTAAACATTTAAGGTAGGAAGATAAAGAACACTTATCAGGTAAGCTAGCAATGGAAAATAAAGTAGAAGTGTGTCAAATTCCAAGTCTCAGTTTCTTAAACGATAGTATCACCAACTGGCTAAGACTAATTCCACTTCTGAAATGAAGATCATCTTCCGATTGACAGCTTACTTTATTACTCAGCTACCCTCCTGGAACTCATAGTGTTTAGAGGGGAGTGAAAAGCTAATTATTATGCATTAGTGTGTGATATATACACAGTAAGAGAGGCATATTGAAAAGTATCATATAGTAGAGCACAAGCTTTCCAGTCAACCAAGACCTGGGCTTGAATCCTGGCTCTGTCATCTGATACATTTATAATCTTGAGCAAATCTTGAGAAACCAGTGCTCAAAATATATTAAAGAAAATCAAATAAGGCAGGACATCTACCCTCAAGGAACTTATAGGAGAGGCAGACAAATCATTAAGAAGAAAAGGTGATGATTGCTATGGTGGAAGAATGTACAGTGTGCTATGGGGTAGAGAAAGGGGCATCTAAATCAGATGAGAGGCCAGTGAAATCTTACAGAGATGTGAGCTTTGAAAGACAAAGATAGTGTAGGGGCTGGAATTCCAGGCAGAAGCTGTGTCATAGAAGGTCATGTGTATGTGTGCAAGGCTTGTATTACTTCTTGTAGACATGGAAAGCTAAGGAAAGGTTTTAAATAGGGGAGTCAGGTTTTCAAACCAGGATTTTCGATAGAGCAATTGAGGAGTTGCAATGTGGAGGATGAAGAGGAGCAGGTGAGACTTGCAGTAGGCAGATTGATGAGTAATAAGTACTCCAGTTGAGAAAAGATATAATGAATACAGAGAATGCAAGGTAAAGATGATGAGGGGATGAGGCTACAATGACCAACTTATCCTAGTTTGCCTAGGACTGTCCTGTTTTAAAAAAACTGAAAGTCCCATGTCCCAGGAAACTTTTCAGTTCCTGCAGAGCAAGATGGTTGATCAGCCCATCTGAGGCTCTGAAGGTAGGAGTGAAACGGATGGGGACACTGATCCAAGTCATACTCAGATGGTAAAATCTATAAGATTCATAACTAGTTGGATGTTGTCAGGGTGGTGACAGAAAGGGAGAAGTTGAAGACACTAATCAGGTTTCTAAGTTGGTTGCTGGAGTAGCGAGTTGTACCATCATCTGAGAGAGATTGAATCACTGTGTGTAAATTCTTTCAAATCATGGACTTTTACCTCTACTTTATAGTCCTAGTCAATAGTGCCTCTTTTGCACATGTATTATTCATGGCAGTTCTCTCTCTTAATTCTACAATTTTGATTGATTTGCAATTTAGATCTGAAAAAAAATAATACAAAGCAATCTTTTAGTGGCTCTATCTTTTGTTAGTGCGGTAACATGGAAATATGTAGCAGTACCCATACCCTGTGTCCAGGCTGGAGGCAATCTCCTTATCTAAAAAACAGGTGCTGGTGTTTGTACTTTTTAGGTTGTTCTTAGTAGAAAGGACTGAATTTTACAGTCGGTGTCATAGAGAGAGTTCATCTGTTTTAAATACTTCATGACCCCTGGTCTTTGGATGTGATTCCCTAAATGTGTCAAAAACAAATACATGTCAGGCCACTATTCTTATAAAATAAATTTTAAATGATGCCATTTAGAAAAGTCAGGGGAGACATAAAATTAACTAGTCAGCTCATTTTTAAATTTTCAACTGGATATTTCATATTTATGTTGTTTTCTTATTCTCTGAATGATGGATAACATTCCTTGATTCTTTTCCAAACCAGCTTGATTGTAGAAGCCACAGATAAAGGGATACCCAGGCTTTCTGGTACAACTGTGATCAAGATACAAGTGACTGATACAAATGACAATGCCCCGGCTTTTCTCCCCTCTGAAGCAGTGGAAGTTGCAGAAAGTAAGTGTGGTGATTTGAAATATCAAACTTGTATAATACCATCTACCATTTTCTCAGCTGGGTGCTATGTGAAATATAAGTACTAATACTCAACAACCACATAACATAAATAGTTTTTATCTTCATTTTACAGAATAGAAAATGGAGGGTCAGAAGTTAAATATCAAATGTCAAAGAAGTTAAAAGTTAAAGTTGGGATTTGCATTCAAACCAGCAGGAGGCTGGTTTCCCAAGGTCAAACCACCATTCCACACAACTTCTTTTTGTGTATGGACATTGCTTAAAAGTGAAATCTCTATGAAGAGTATCTTTTGTTGACTGTGTTGCTCACCCTAAAGCTCCCCTGAGAGGCAGTGATGTTCTTGGACTAATAACTCTGTTAGTCTTTGTGTTGCTGAACTCAGGTCTCGCTGCTCACCACTCGAAAGCAAGATTCAAGAGGCAAGTGTTGGTAGAAAGGAAAGGCTGCTTTTTTTCAGGAGGCCAGTAATTGAGAGGGGAAAACATATTTGTGTCCAAAGACCAATTCCCCACTGCTGATCAGGGGTCAAGAACTTCTAAAGGGGAGTTTCATGGGTGTGTAGCCAGAGGGAGGGGGCTACGTGCAGAACAGCACAGTCAGCTCTGAGGATCATGTTGAAATTGGTCATGTGGTGGTCTGATCAGCATCATCTTGATTGCTTTAAGCCCAGTTAATCTTCAGTTCTAGGGTCAGTTTGTTCCCATTTCTTTAAGGCTGATTCTCAGAATTGTGGCAGCTTATGTCATGGCTACAGCCTGGCCATCATTTGGTTAACTTCTTGATCTGGTAGAGGTTTCAGTATCTACAAAACAGCTCAAAGAATATGGCCCAGAATATTATCTATAGCCCTTGAGGAGGAGCTAAAGGTCCTTGACCATGCTTAATGACTAAACTATTATGATTTTGTCCTGTTTGACTACTTTTCTTTTGTTTCTTTATTTCCTCACACTTCTGATTAAACTTATTCTTTTATTTTTTTCATTTTTTGGTCATGCCACATGGCTTGTGGGATCTTAGTTTACCTACCAGGAATTGAACCCAGGCCCTCAGCAGTGAAAGCATGGAGTCCTAACCACTGGACAACCAGGGAATTCCCTAAATATATTCTTTGACTAAAGTTTTTCTACAGACAAAAGAAATGGGGAGGGCATGGTGGGGAATCTGTCCCAGGGAAGCCCCATAGGTTTCTGCTCAGTTTTATTTGAAGTACACTAATGACAAGTAATAAGTGAAGGGAGTTGGATGTTCTTCACACAGAGTTATCATTTTCCTCTAGTGTAAACTAAACTTCAACATTTGCAGAAAAATTTTACCACATTAATGGTAGAAGTTGAAAATACAAAGTTTTACATTGTATTCTGATTAGCCTTAATTGTTTGGGTCTCTGGGTTATATGAAGACTCCATAGTCTGTGATCTCAAAGTTGTTTGTGGTCAATGGCTGTACTGGTAAAACCCAACCCAACATTTTATAGTTGAAGTTGCAAATAGTGGCCCTTCACTATCCTCTCTCCTTTCACTCTTAATATCCAACTTCTTCCTAAAATGTGCCTAACATTTTGTTATGTTCACTTTCCAAACAAATTATAAACATCACTGCTCGCAGAGGGCTATATTCCAGAAATTTTTATATATAAGGATACCTACAAATATTTTTTTAAAATCTAAAATACTCTACCAATAAAAAATTGTCTAGTTTCGCCTCTCACTGATTGGATATATTTTCCCCAGCTTTTACTGAAGGTAAGAGTACATGCACTGGAATCAAAATGCAGCAATGTGCCCAGGATAAATATATCACAAGAACAAGCTGTATAAATCAAAACATACCAAAAGGGGTCAAGTGTGGTTGTTGCATGTCAAGAATGTTCAAATTTGAAACATGAAAATTATGAGTCTCCCACACAGTGGAGCTCTTCTGAATGCCTTGGCATCTTCTTTCCATCTGCACCATACCTGTCAGCTCCAAAACAAAGTCCCTGTCTTGGTAGTTTAGGCTAGAGAACATATATGACATGTGAGACATTTACCATGTCATCTATTTTTGATTTTTTGGTGAATAATATTAGATATCTGTTTTCATCACTAGTATGAAGTATACTTTCTATAGTCTTGATAATTTTGAGAGTCAGATTTTAAGAGAAGGAAGCAGTGTGTGCCACTCAAAAGAAATACTTTTATAAAAATGAATACAAGGAACTAAGTATCTATTTCTAACTTCATTATCCAAATATTTTCATTTAAATCTTGCCTACTTTTCAGAAATTTATGTTTTGTATTAATGTTTTGAGTAATAACCTTCTTCCCACCCACATCCCCATTAATATATGGTTTTGATATAGAAACTATATAGTACAAATAAGTGGCTTAGAATGTTTCTTGGTGCTGGAATTGTGTTATAAACATATGATGAAAAGTGTAATATAAAAATTGAATATACCCTACTTCCTCACTTCCATATTCAGTGGTAAATTTTCACTTTTATTAGGCTCATAAATTCTTCAGAGTTTTTGTTCAGTTCATAACGAGCCTTGTATAAGAAATCATGCCAATAAATAGCAAATCATGTTGGACTTAATATCAAAATGCTTGGATTGAACTGTTAAAGAAAAATATTTCAAAGGATGACTTTTAATGGAGACTGACAGTGCTCATGACTATTTCAGATTCTTTGCCTGGTGTAATTGTGACTCAGATATCAGTTCATGATGTGGATTTGAATCCAGCTTTCATCTTCAGTTTCGTCAAAGAGAGTAATCCTGGAACTAAGTTCGCTATTGATCGGAACACTGGGGTAGTGGTGCTAGTGAAAACACTGGACTTTGAAGAAGCTACTGAATATGAGCTGCATATCCAAATTTCAGATTTGGTGCACCACACAGAGGGGACACTCATCGTCCATGTGCTGGACGTCAATGATAACCCACCAGTATTTTCTCAAGATTCTTACCAGGTAGAGAACTTAAAGGGATGTTGAAACTGTAGCCAAAACTTGAAAGAATAGGGAATAATGTTGACAATAATTTAGACAAACAGAGAGTATTCACTGTTTTTACTGCCTAAGTTGTTGCTGAGAGTTTTATATTTAATATTATGGAGGATAGAAGTACATATGAAATTGAATATCACATTCAATTCAGTTTCTTAGGTATGTATCACAAATCATCATATGAAAGTATGTCACCATTTTTCTAGTTTTTAGGGATTGGGATCCAGTTGCTCATAATAATTGGAACTTGCCTAATATTTGCAAAGCCACAAATAAGACAATAAGGTAGTTTGGATTATCTGCAGTTAATTTGAGAAAACCTTTTCTTTCCTAGGCATATATTTTTGAATATATTTATTAACATTTTGCAGAAAAAAATCATGAACAAAACTGTACAGTGTAAACTGTAGATTTTAGAGTATAGTATATGTTTATAGAAGTAAGGACAATGATAGCATTCACCTAAGTACTTGGATATGGGCTCCAGGACTCTTGAATGTAACAAATGCAAGGTTTACCTATAAACTCAGGAGAGAAACTAACAAATGCAAGGTTTACCTGTAAACACAGGAGAGAAGCTAACCTAAGTAATGATCTTCTGTGAAGGCTTGTTAAATAATACAATGCTCATAATTATAAAATGTACAGTATAATAATACATTAGTAAATGCATTAGTTGTCCTCTACCACACAGAAATAAGTTTTAGAAGGAAAATTTTTCATAATAAAAATCAAAACTAAATGAAAAATTTTAAAAGTTTGTCTTTCTGAATTCTGGAACTACTAATACAATCTTCTTAATATGTCCACTCTATAAATTAATCTGCCTAAAAAAGTCAGATTCTCTGTCTTTTCTATAAGCAAAATGAATAAAAGGGCCTCAGGTCCTGACCCTGTTCATAAAAATAGCTACAACCTTTAATCACAGTGCCCATCTCCCTCTTTTTCCCTCAGGTCACCATTTCCGAATCGGTGCCTGTGGGGCACACAGTGCTCACCGTGGTGGCCACAGATGTGGAAAGCAACGAGAACATTTCTTACAGGATCCTTTCTTCTTCTAAGTCATTTTCAATTGATCCTACAAATGGTGAGTTATTTATAGTGGCTTTAGCATTCATAGGTTTGAGTTACAGAGTGGAAACCTGAAATAATCCTTTCCAAATGTGCCTAAAATAGCCCCCACGTCCATCCCCACACGCTGGTATCAAAGACACCACCTTCTTATTTCTCTTCACGTCAAATGCTGTGGTAGCAGATCCTGGTGCTATTTCTCTTCTCCAATATCTCAATGGCTGGAAAGCGAAAGGAACTGATTAAATGCTGGCAAATGCACGGAAGTTCAGAGACCTCAGTATAGTAAATACTAGCTCATCCAGCTGATCAAGCACAGTTGAGGTAATTAGCCCAGGCCTCAACAAGAATCAAAATGAAGTCAAAGGGGTTCATTTAGAGCTGAAGACTTCATGTTACCAGAGTTTAGAAGCTTTTTTTCCAAGCCAAGTACAAGAAGTTCAGAAACAGCATCACATATTCAACAAGGACCAAAAAAAAAAAAAAAAGAAAAATTATTTGAGCATCTCTACTAAGTGAAAACCATTGAGGATGTTCTTGTTTCTTTGATGCCTCTCAAGTCTCTTCGTTTTGTTATCAGAGATCAAGACATTTGTGGTTGTGAAATGCATTCAGGCAAGTGATTTCAGGTTAGAAAAGTTAAGCATTGTATAGAGAAAATTTAACAGCAAGTAGACATTAAAAGCTAAATTTGATAAAGATGAATAATTAGCAAAGTGCTGTCCCTAGGAGAGCACATGCTAGAAAAGAATAGGGCTGGGGCACGTTACACTGTGTGTTCCCCATCTCCACCCACCACTGCATTGTTTCACAAATGAGAGCTGACTTATAAGTCAAACTCTGGATGATCGATGTTGATTAAGTTTACTCTGCTGATCACTTTACAGTTACACAAATATCGAATCCTTATGTTGTACACCTGAAACTAATATAATGTTATATGTCAATTATATTATCAATTTTAAAAAGTTAACCTCAGGATTACCTGAAGGGAGAATTTAGTCACAAAATACCAGTATGAGGCCCTCAGAGTATGGTAACGGGGAGAAGTAGGTAATGTTGCCACACAGTCTGTAGATGAATGATTACTGTGTGGACTCGAACATGTCAAGAATTTGGCTTTCCTCTCTCTCTCTGTCTCTCTCTCTCTGCCACAGCAAATTGCAGTGTGAGTAGTCCCTCTGAGCACTCAATCCTGGCAACACTTTTGCTTGATATACATTATCAACAAACTTTACATTGATTAGAATGTTTTTAAAATCTTGAATATTATCAGGTCAACTGAGTTCATGGTGGGACCCAAACTGAAATGTGGCATTTAAAAGATACCATTTTGTATTCTTTCTTTGTGACCATACTTAAAACACATTTTCCTTAGAAAAATATCATTACATACATACTTAGAAAAATTATATATTTCTATATTTAAGATGATAAAACATATTACATATATTTCATCAATAGGGGAAAAATCCACTTACTGAATTAAACAAGAACTTTAGGAAAAGCATCTCTAGAATTAAGCAATAGTTGTAAGTCTGCATTATCATATTTACTACTTTCATTTGACTAGCATGAGTGTTATCCAGCATTTCCAGAATAAATATCTTTATGCCAGAATGTCTCTATACATGTGTCTCTGTGTAGTAGAATGGGGTATAAATTATTCAAATAAGAATACATTTTCTTTAAAAAGTAATAATGGAACAATTTACTATACAAAAATAAAAATTTTAAAAAATTGTGGCAAAGTCATCTTCAAGCAGCACACACATTTAATAGAGTGAATGCCATGAATATTATTTCTGAATCTTGTGTTACAAATGTATAAATATAATAATCTAAATTTTCTATTTGGAGTTACCTTTGGTTGTAACTAACAGATATCTTTACATATTAGTAAATATTTGCTGACTAAGATGATCATGAATATTTTACTTCACAACATTGAAAGCCTATGTCTTGTTTTTCAGGCACAGTATATACTATCAATCCTGTCTTACTTCTGGATAGAAAATCAACAATTCGATTTCTTGTTGAAGCCAGTGATGGTGGAATTCCTGACCTGAAGGCTGTTACCTTAGTGGAGATAGAAATACAAGATGTGAACAATTATGCCCCTGAGTTTGCAATAGAATATTATAATCTTAGCTTGAGTGAAGACACTCCAATTGGAAGCACACTTGTCACCTTTTCAACTGTTGACCATGACTGGACCCATGAAAACACTCATGTTGAATATTCCATCATCAGTGGTAATTCCCAGAACAATTTCCATGTGGAAACTAGTTTCATTCATTCAGAATATACTTACAAGCAAGTTGGTTACCTGGTGTTGATTCAGAATCTGGACAGAGAAGTAACCGCCCGTCATAAGCTTGTCCTTCTGGCATCTGACCATGGCTGCCCTCCACTGAGTTCCTCAGCCACTGTGTCAATAGCAGTACTCGATGTGGATGATAACCCACCTGCATTCAGCAGTCTGGAATATCATGCCCACATCAAGGAAGGTACCCCTCGAGGGAGTCCCATCACTGTGGTCTCAGCAAGTGACTGTGATGTGGCTTCACATGCAGAAATCGTCTACAACCTAATCTCTGGAAATGAGAAGGGGCATTTTCACTTAGAAGAAAAAACTGGAGTTCTTTATTTGATTAAACCTTTGGATTATGAAGAAACGATAAAATTTACTTTAACTGTCCAAGCTTCAGATGAAGAAAAGAAGCATTTTTCTTTTGCAGTTGTGTTTGTCAATGTCCTGGATGATAATGACCATGCACCTCAGTTTATGTTCCCAAACTTGAACTGTGCTGTTCCTGAAAATCTTCCTGTTTTGTCCAGCATATGTTCTGTAAATGCTTTGGATTTTGACACAGGTCCTTATGGAGACTTGACCTATTCTATAATTTCACCCTGTTCTCTCCTTCATGAGATGCCACATGATCATGACCTCTTCCTCATTGACCCCTTATCAGGGGATATTCGTGCTCAGCAAGTCCTTGACTATGAACATGACAAAAAATACTGCCTCACAGTTCAGGCCAAAGACAAGGGTGACTCAACAGCCTCCTTAATGGTTTGGGTGGACATTGAAGGGATAGATGAGTTTGAACCCATTTTCACTCAGGATCAATATTTTTTCAACCTCCCAGAAAAGAGTAATGTAAGACAGTTGATTGGCAGAGTGGAAGCATCAGATGCAGATGCTGGTATTGATGGAGTTATTCTTTACTCTCTCGAAACTCCATCTCCCTTCTTTTCAGTAAATAAAACTAATGGAAATATTTACTTAAGGAGAGCCCTTCCCCTAATAAAAAGTCAAGTCAGCAAAGAAGACACCATAGAAATGAAAATAATTGCTCGTAGCCCCAAACCGGACTCCAAGTTTACATCTTGTACTGTTTTTGTGAATGTGTCTTTTTCCTCAGAAGGAAAACACTCCACAGAATCAGCTAGCAGCTTTTTGATCAGTCTCACTGTCTCCTTTTTAGTGTTTTTGTTACTTGTCTTCATTCTAATTGTACTGATTTTAAGACATAAACAAAAAGATGTAATAAACAATTATGAAGAAAAGAAAACCTCATCATCCTTAGATATCAGTGTGAGACCAACCAGGGATGCCAGCACACTGAAACCCTTCCAAAAAACTAATGAGAGTGATAATGAGGTAGTGCCCGTGGACTCCATGCCTGAATGGTTGAGTTTAACAAAAATTATGGAGAAAGACATTGCACATCTGTACAGGCACTCAAACTCCAGTGGTCACTATTCTGTGGAAGGAGAAACTGCAGAAGATAAGGAAATCCAGAGGATAAATGAGCACCCTTACAGAAAGGACTCTGACTCAGCTCTCAGTGGTCAGGAGTCCAGGGTGCCAGACTCCGGCATTCCAAGGGAATCAGACCAGCTCTCTTGTTTGTCTGGGGAAACTGATGTGGCGGTCACTGCTGAAACAGCAGAAACCAGCCATACATTTGAGGAAGGAGATCAAGGAGAGGGCTGTGGCATTACTTATGTTCAAAATAACGTCTTACTCCAGCCTCTAAAGAAGAGAGAGGTAAAAGTGGGCATCCTAGCTGATGTCAGAAAGGAGGCTGTCTTTATTTCAGGTGATCAGGAAGCAGGATGTGCAGCTCTTTCAACCCAGAGAAACTCTGATCATGATGTAAGAGGCAACTATCACTGGGATTATCTCCTCAGTTGGGAACCCAAGTTCCAACCTCTTGCATCAGTATTTAATGATATTGCAAAACTAAAGGATGAGCACTTACATATGCCTGGCATTCCAAAGGAGAAGAAATCTTTTGTTTTTCCACCACCTTTGATAACAGCAGTAGCCCACCCCGGGATTAAAGCAGTTTCACCAAGAATGCCAGCCATAACCCTGGGGCAGGGACTTCGGAAATACCCACACTCCCCCATTCGCTATCATCAAAGTTCTCTGCCGGAAGCCATGACGCCTAGCTTTTCTCCATCCCTTTCTCTGCTGACCACACAGACCCCTGCCATAACCGCGCTGCTGTCAGCTGGAGAATTATTAGGAACACATCTGAGTGGTACATGCCATGAACCTAAAGCAGCAGATGAAGTTCAAATATAAAACAATTGTGATGTCAAGCACCTGCTCTCCATTGGTCATGAATGATTGGACAAAACATTCCTAAGTGAGCTCCTTGAGATTGGGTTCATTTATCTATGAGTGAGGGATATAATTTAGTCTAGGTTTTTAGAACCCTCTCATTTAAGTTTAGAGAATTTGTTTCAGTCTTAATGAGAAGCTACCCTGTCTTTTAACCTTTATGTTTTGCTCTCAGGACTCAAGTTTGTATATATTAAGTAGTGTATATTCTGTCACACCTGGTCTTCTGTATGGTTAGATTTCCAAAGGACATAGTGAACTTGGCTGACTGCCAAAACATTTATATGAAAATAAATGGAAATAAAGTATACTGTATTCTGGTCACTTTACTGCTGATTATTCTGCTATTTATAAAACAAATTAGTAAAGACTGAATAAAAAATGAGTGTAGAAAGTAGCAGAGAGGGGAAATTTGGAAGGATAAACAAGTTGTAAAGTGAAGCAGTTTTCTGCAGATCTGATATACTTGGAGAAGCATTTTCCCCATAAGCCACACTTGGGGAGTTTAGCCATAATTTGAATTTACTATGGTGTCTTTTGGAAATCTAATGAGAAATTAGAATGAATTTTGTCATACCTCTGTGCCAAATAAGAAAATTATTCTTGACTAAATGAACCAGAAATGCATGTTCTTAATGGAGAGCCAGTATTGATAAAAGCAATAATGTGTGGTTAACTGCCACTGAAGACATATTTCCTTGTCCTTCTTTACAAATAAAATAATTTTTTTTCAATGCTCTGTCTTGTAACATGGTACAGGTACAGACACTAAACTCTGAAGATTAATTTGTGTATATTTCTTCATTTTATTTTCTTCTACATTCAGTAATTTTTGGTGAGAAATAATTTATCCACTCAATGACAGTTTAAAAATTTTCACTCAGATACAATTATGTTATTTGCTAATGATAAATTTCATAGAGTAATGTAGCAATATATTTTTAATGAAGATTTTTTATATAAATACTCCTACTATAAAAGTTACAAATGGATGTCAGAAGTTTTTCTACCATTTGTTTATACTCATATTTAGCTTCAACTGTCACTAGGCGGAACAGTTTGGCAACATGGTTAAAATAATTCTGTTTTGTACAGCTACTGTTTCAGAAATATAACGGTATTGTGTGGTGCCCATATATATATGTATATGTAAAATGCTATCTCCTTCTGTTTGGTGAGCCTGAGAATCCGTCAGAGATTCTTATCCCTTCCAAGAAAGCAGAGCACATCCTGATGAGGCTGGTCCAAAAGTCATCCATGGTAGGCAGCGTGGCCAGGCTTTGGAGTAAGAGTTTAGGATTCTAATGTCGTATCTAGAGGGCATCTGGTGTAGTTTTCTTAGTAGTTAGTGTGGGATTCAGCTATAGGAATAGTTCCTTTATGTTTTCTTTCAGTAGTCCTCATCTGTAAATTTATGTGGGATGACTAATGTCTCTTTACTGAAAAACATTGTAGGATGCCATGTTTGATATCTAGTTTTGTAGATAAATAATTCTAAGAGTTCCTACACTGATTTTATCAAATATATATTTGAAATTGTATGAAACATGAAGGTTTTTGGACAAGCCTGGAATACTAGGGAAAGTGATTTAGGCATGGAATGCTTAAATATTAAAGGATGAATGCTTGTTTCTCTTTTCTTCATGGCATCCGGAGAAGAAGATTTCATGGTTTTCCTAAAAAAAAAAATAATTATTATTACAGCGTTCCAATGTTTATTCTCTCTTTGATTTCCTTCAAAATATTCCTTTGAGCCTACGAAGAAATGCTATACTGATTTTCTTTTCTAATTATACATGGAAGTTTTGTTTTGCAACAGAATTATTTCTAGGAAGCAAGAACATTTTGTTGTTTTTAATTAAACAGGTTCTTCATTACTTATGCTTAAAAAGATATCTATCTAACTCTTCTGTAAGTTATTTGCCAGTGATTTTATTCCTCATTCTGGACATGATTCTGCATTTTTTTCTAGACATTTAATAAAAACAGAAGACATGAAGAATTTAGAGCTATTCCTTACCAACATCTAGTGGATTTTTAATTGATGACTTTATTAATACAGTATCCAAAGCCACACCACTGCCAAACAACTATTACAGTAGGGTTGAGAGTAAAAATGTGAACATGCTGGTTAAGTGTTTGCAGTAAATCATATGTCAGCCCTTTCAACTAGAGTGCTTTTTCCCTAAGTAAACAATATAATTTGTACAGTTTTCCTTCAAGTTTAATATTAACTTGCCTCATATGTTCTGTGTTACTTTGCTGATCTACACACCAGCTTTAGCACTCTGGAGGGGGTACAGAACTTGTTAGTGGAAAATCATATTAAGCCCCAAGTTCATAAGCTATAAAATAAAAGACAGTTGTCTCTTGTGGAATTTTGCCTGCCTGAAATTCTGGACTTTCTCGTTGGCAGCCTTAAAAATACTGGTGTAAATCAGGACCAAATGGATATCAAAATTCCATGTCCTAGTAGTAATCATGGAGTTAGCTTCCAAAACAGATTCCCAGGCAAAGAAAAGCAAAAATGCAGCATCTTTAGGGATTTGATCATTTAACTGTTCTTTAAAAATATTAGAATGCACTGTAAACTACCAGCTGCTTACAGGTGTGCACACTTGGTCCATGATAGATGTCCTGGTGAGACAGGGCTTGTGTTTCTCAGCACCTTCACCCTCAGTTTCAGAGTCCCCCTTTCTGTGTTTTCCTGAAGTTATGGTGATGACAATTAATTATTAATTTAAAAATTATTTCCACCCAGGGCTTCCCTGGTGGTGCAGTGGTTGAGAGTCCGCCTGCCGATGCAGGGGACACGGGTTCGTGACCAGGTCCGGGAAGATCCCATATGCCACGGAGCGGCTGGGCCCGTGAGCCATGGCTGCTGAGCCTGCGTGTCCGGAGCCTGTGCTCCACAACGGGAGAGGCCACAACAGTGAGAGGCCCACGTGCCGCAAAAAGAAAAAATATATTATTTCCATCCAAACATGTTTTGTTACTTTTGTTTTGACCTTTTACACATACCTTATTTTTAAGTTAAAAAAAAGCAAGACATAACTAAGGATCTAAGATGTTAACCCACTTCAGAGTAATGAAGGATATGGAGTGAACGTGGCTAGTGGATTCTCACGTGATGTCATGGATAAGCTCATTGGGTTTATTTTCATTGAGCTCAAAACTATAGAGCTATCTGTTTGGTCATAGCTGGAGAGTTTGTATGGATAATCATTCTGTCCAAGAGGGATGCCAGGACCAGGAAAGTTGCAAAAGTGTTGCTTATGACCCAAACCAAGCATTCCAGTGTGAGTCACTGAAAGTAGCTTTCATCCATTGTAAAGATGGAGGGAGAGAAGGAGGAAAGGAGAGAAGGAACAAAGGAAAGGAGAGAAAATAGGGGATCAAATCTGAAAAGGAATAGTTTAGGGCATGGGTAAAGAAATACAAGAAGGCAAAAGGATAAGGACTTGTAAAAAGAAATTTTTAAGTGTAAAGAGTTTGCTGAGTCACTTGCCCTTCCTGGTTCGTCCTGTTGAGGAATCTCCCTCTTTTTTTAAGGAATTTATTTTCTCCTTCTTATCTACTCCTCTCAAGTCTCTCCCTCCATCATCTGAAAATTTAGGTTTATCAAGTTGTGAACCTAAAGCTAGACAATAATGAACTAGAATGCATTTGACCATAAGCACTTGAATTTGTTATGGGGTGGGTTTTTTTTTTTTCTTTTTGGTGAATTAAAAAATTAAAAACTCGGAATGATTACCTTACCTTATTCCCCACTCTACATAACTTCGGCATTGCAAGAGCCACGATTTTAAGTTGGTGACTTCATACCAAATAATGAAAGTTCAGAAGGCAGTTGGGACAGAATATGGAATTTTAGTACCTAGTCATTTTTTCTGGTAGCTCATCCTTTTTAAAAATGAGCACTTGCTTGGTAATTGGGATTTTATATTAAAATGTTACATTTTATATAACTTTTAAGCCACAATATAGGCATAGTCGATAATTTGTTCTCAAGTATTGTCAATTTTACTTGAATTCTGGTGACATAAATTATTTTGATTCCATATTCATCAAAGAAATCTGTCTGTTAGAAACAAAATTATGGCAATCTTAGAAAGAATCAACCCAAAATGACTGGAGTATCAGACTATTTCTTTCTCTTAGACACTTGGCACTTGGCTATTTAATGACAATTTAGCACTTCCTACTGTTTTGGTCTATATAACTTCCCTCATCTCACCCAATATATTTGCTAAGCCAAAACTGTGAAATGAGTAGTAGAGAGGGGAAAGTATACCAAATAAATAGCAGATGCACAAGTGCATCTCTTGAGTGAGAAAGCCTTATTTTGGTTAGAAAACTAAATACACGGATTTTGTTGTTAGATAGTAAACCCTCAGGGCAAAGGCCTGGTCTCCACCTGTATTATGAAATACAGATGTTCTTAGAATGAATGAGTACATATGTGAATGTGCACAAACAGGGCCATAGTGTGAGGGTGAGATGCATAAGCCTTGACCCCATTAGGTGGGAATTCTAACATAGTTCTGTGATTTTGACCAATCGTAGGAGAGAAAGAAAGTCAGTGTAAAGAGCCTATCAAAATATTATAGAATATCTTAGGTAAAGTCAAATGACCAGGTAATTCCTTCTTCAATATGATTTGTTTTCTCTTTCTCCCTTCCTTACAATATACATACATTTCTTGTGAGTTTTAGACATAATAGAAACAAGTTATAGATGACATTCAAAAGCATATTGTTTGAGGGCTTCCCTGGTGGCGCAGTGGTTGAGAGTCCGCCTGCAGATGCAGGGGACATGGGTTTGTCCCCGGGTCCGGGAAGATCCAACATGCCGCAGAGCGGCTGGGCCTGTGAGCCATGGCCACTGAGCCTGCATGTCCGGAGCCTGTGTTCTGCAATGGGAGAGGCCACAACAGTGAGAGGCCCTCATACAGAAAAAAAAAAAAAAAAAGCATATTGTTTGAGACAGTGACATTACCTGACTAAGCACATTGGTTTAATTTAATTTCAGTTCCTGGATTAAACCACAACTACCCTATGCCTAGCAGAATGAAGTTCTATCAGTAAGAGAAGAGAATATAGTTCAGTAGATATGCCTAGAATGTTTACATCAAAACTTATTAAAATATAAAATAAAAGCAATATGAGGAATTTATGAAGGAAATTCTATATATGCATATATTTAGTATGTGTTAAAAGTGATATTTTAAACAAGTACAGATTATTTATCAATAATAAATGCATACTGGGGAATTGAGGGAGGGGGCAAATATGATGTATTTCTTCTCACACCATAAACAAAGCTGATTTCTAGCTTGATTAATGAGTAAAAGTTAAAATGAAACCATAAGGACTGGAAGAAAAGCATAGAATAGAGGTAGGAAAGACCTTTTTTAAATATAAAAGCAATAAAAAGTATTGCTTTTTATTATGACAATAAAAAGTACTGTAACAAGTTATGAGAAATGATAATTGGGAAATACTTCATAGGTTTAATCAACAAATACTTAATACCTATTTTGGACAAGTCATGGATCTGGGCTCTGGAGATACAGGAGTCAGGAGAATAGATAAAGCCAGTGAATTTATAGCATTTACTTTTTACTGAGGGAGATAAAAATAAAAATACAGTTTCAAGTAATGTTAAGTGTTATATGAAGAAAAAATTTTAAAAGCTATAAAGAAAAACAAAGACATTGACAAGGCTGTGGTGGAATACAGCAACGCAGTCCTGATTGAATCTTTGGGGGAGGTTTCTGATATGATGCTATTTGAACTGAATGAAGTGCATGAGCCATGCAAAGATCTGAGGGGAAAGCATTGAAGGTACATGTGTCAGCAAGCACAGGGGGCCTGGGGTAGGAGCAATTGGAGTGTTTGGAAAACTAAAACCAGAGTGGTCTAGAATTAGTGTGAGAGGAAGAGTGGCATGAAATAAGATCATGGGGGTAGCTAGAGTTCAGATTATGTAGGGTCTTGTAGGTTATGGTAAAAGGCTTCAGATTTTGTTCCAAGTGTTATGGGAAGTCTTTGGTGGCTTCTGCCCAGAAATATGATATTATCTGATTTACATTTTTGAAGAGTAACTGGCTACTTTGTGAAAAATAGACCAATGCAGTGGTGGGGAGCAGGTTAGTGCAGTAATAGTACCCTAGTCAGTTGGCTATTGCAGTAATCTCAGCTGGTGATGATTGTAGTTCAGCTGGATTGTTATAGTGGAGGTGAATAGAGTCAAGATATATATTGGAGGAAACGTTGCTAGTTCTTGATAGTGAATTGGATATGGGTATGGAGAAAGCTAGACATGAGTCCACGGCTTAAGAGGGAATTTAGGGCTATAGGGAGAAATTGCAGTCATCAGATTATGGATATTATTTAAAGTCAACTGGATGAGATCAGTGAGGAGTAAATGTAAATACAGAAAAGATCCCAAGACTACCTCTTGGTCCCTACCAAGAGGTCAAAAAATAAAGAATATCCAGCAAATAAATCCCAGAAAAAAACAACTAGTGAGAAAGAATAGAAAATCAGGAGAGTTTGATTTTCCAAATTCCAAGTAGGGAAAGTGGTTTACGTTCTGATTAGGGCAAGATAGCAACATCAGTGTAGATTTTAAATATTCTCAAATGAACTTACGAAACAGAACAAGTGAAGTCATTCCTACAAATTCTATAATATAGGCAGGCAAAACAAAAACACCAATTATTAGCAGTAACAGCAATGAGCAAAGGAGGAATTTCCAACTTTCAGCCAGAGAACCAGGAATCTCCAACAAGTACATGCCTATGCAAGAAAGATCTATCCTTGGAAGAGAAACCTAGCAGGCAGGTTTGAGAATAACTGTCAAAGCTGGGAAAGGGACTTCCGGGTAAGATGGCGGAAGAGTAAGATGCGGAGATCACCTTCCTCCCCACGGATACACCAGAAATACAGCTACACGTGGAACAACTCCTACAGAACACCTACTGAACGCTGGCAGAAGACCCCAGACCTCCCAAAAGGCAAGAAACTCCCCACATACCTGGGTAGGGCAAAGCGGAGAGATTCCCGCACAGAGGATCGGTGCCGAGCGGCACTCACCAGCCCGAGAGGCTTGTCTGCTTGCCCGCCGGGGCGCGCGGCGCTGGAAGCTGAGGCTCGGGCTTCGGTCAGAGCGCAGGGAGAGGACTGGGGCTGGCGGCGAGAACTCAGCGTGAAGGGGGCTAATGTGCCACAGCTAGCCGGCAGGGAGTCCGGGAAAACTCTGGAGCTGCCGAAGAGGCAAGAGACTTTTTCTTCCCTCTTGGTTTCCTGGTGCGCGAGGAGAGGGGATTAAGAGCGCTGCTTAAAGGGGCTCCACAGACGGGCGCGAGTCGCGACTGAAAGCGCGGAGCCCAGCGACGGGCGTGGGACGCTGGGGCTGCTGCTGCCGCCGCCAAGAAGCCTGTGTGCGAGCGCAGGTCACTGCCCACACCGCCCTTCCGGGAGCCCGTGCAGCCCGCCACTGCCGGGGTCCCGGGATCCAGGGGCGGCTTCCCTGGGAGAACGCACGGGCGCGCCTCGGGCTGGTGCAACGTCACGCCGACCTCTGCCGCTGCAGGCTCGCCCCGCACTCCGTGCCCCTCCCTCCCGCCCGGCCTGAGTGAGCCAGAGTCCCCGAAGAGGGTGCTCCCTTAACCCTGTCCTGTCTGAGCGAAGAACAGACGCCCTCCGGCGACCTACACACAGAGGCGGGGCCAAATCCAAAGCTGAGACCCAGGAGCTGTGAGAACAAAGAAGAGAAAGGGAAACCTCTCCCAGCAGCCTCAGAAGCAGCGGATTAAGCTCCACAATCAACTTGATGTACCCTGCATCTGTGGAATACATGAATAGACAACACATCATCCCAAATTGAGGAGCCCGGAGTCAGTGCTGTGCCTCTGAGGTGGGAGAGCCAACTTCAGGACACTGGTCCACAAGAGACCTCCCAGCTCCACATAATATCAAACGGCAAAATTCTTCCAGAGATCTCCATCTCAACACCAGCACCCAGCTTCACTCAACGACCAGCAAGCTACAGTGCTGGACACCCTATGCCAAACAACTAGCAAGACAGGAACACAACGCCACCCATTAGCAGAGAGGTGGCCTAAAATCATAAAAAGTCCGCAGACACCCCAAAACACACCACGAGACGTGGACCTGCCCACCAGAAAGACAAGATCCAGCCTCATCCACCAGAACACAGGCACTAGTCCCCTCCACCAGGAAGCCTACACAACCCACTAAACCAACCTTAGCCACTGGGGACAGACACCAAAAACAACGGGAACTACGAACCTGCAGCCTGCAAAAAGGAGACCCCAAACACAGTAACATAAGCAATATGAGAAGGCAGAAAAACACACAGCAGGAGAAGGAGCAAGATAAAAACCCACCAGACCTAACAAATGAAGAGGTAATAGGCAGTCTACCTGAAAAAGAATTCAGAATAATGATGGTAAAGATGATCCAAGATTCTATTTCCCAGATCCAAAATCTTGGAAATAGAATAGACAAAATGCAAGAAACAGTTAACAAGGACCTAGAAGAACTAAAGATGAATCAAGCATCGATTAAAAACACAATACATGAAATAAAAAATACTCTAGATGGGATCAATAGCAGAATAACTGAGGCAGAAGAACGGATAAGTGAGGTGGAAGATAAAATAGTGGAAATAACTGCTGCAGAGCAAAATAAAGAAAAAAGAATGAAAAGAACAGAGGACAGTCTCAGAGACCTCTGGGACAACATTAAACGCATCAACATTCGAATTATAGGGGTTCCAGAAGAAGAAGAGAAAAAGAAAGGGACTGAGAAAATATTTGAAGAGATTATAGTTGAAAACTTCCCTAATATGGGAAAGGAACTAGTTAATCAAGTCCAGGAGGCACAGAGAGTCCCATACAGAATAAATCCAAGGAGAAATACGCCAAGACACATATTAATCAAACTGTCAAAAATTAAACACAAAGAAATCATATTAAAAGCAGCAAGGCAAAAACAACAAATAACACACAAGGGAATCCCCATCAGGATAACAGCTGATCTCTCAGCAGAAACTCTACAAGCCAGAAGGGAGTGGCAGGACATAATTAAAGTGATGAAGGAGAAAAACCTGCAACCAAGATTACTCTACCCAGCAAGGATCTCATTCAGATTTGATGGAGAAATTAAAACGTTTACAGACAAGCAAAAGCTGAGAGAGTTCAGCACCACCAAACCAGCTTTACAACAAATGCTAAAGGAACTTCTCTAGGCAAGAAACACAACAGAAGTAAAAGACCTACAATAACGAACCCAAAACAATTAAGAAAATGGGAATAGGAACATACATATCGATAATTACCTTAAATGTAAATGGACTAAATGCTCCCACCAAAAGATACAGATTGGCTGAATGGATACAAAAACAAGACCCATATATATGCTGTCTACAAGAGACCCACTTCAGACCTAGAGACACATACAGACTGAAAGTAAGGGGATGGAAAAAGATATTCCATGCAAATGGAAACCAAAAGAAAGCTGGAGTAGCAATTCTCATATCAGACAAAATAGACTTTAAAATAAAGACTACTAGAAGAGACAAAGAAGGACACTACATAATGATCAAGGGATCGATCCAAGAAGAAGATATAACAATTGTAAATATTTATGCACCAAACATAGGAGCACCTCAATACATAAGGCAAATACTAACAGCCATAAAAGGGGAAATCGACAGTAACACACTCATAGTAGGGGACTTTAACACCCCACTTTCACCAATGGACAGATCATCCAAAATGAAAATAAATAAGGAAACACAAGCTTTAAATGATACATTAAACAAGATGGACTTAATTGATATTTAAGGACATTCCATCCAACAACAACAGAATACACATTTTTCTCAAGTGCTCATGGAACATTCTCCAGGATAGATCATATCCTGGGTCACAAATCAAGCCTTGGTAAATTTAAGAAAATTGAAATTGTATCAAGTATCTTTTCCGACCACAATGCTATGAGACTAGATATCAATTACAGGAAAAGAGCTGTAAAAAATACAAACACATGGAGGCTAAACAATACACTACTTAATAACGAAGTGAACACTGAAGAAATCAAAAGGGAAATTTAAAAATACCTAGAAACAAATGACAATGGAGACACGACGACCCAAAACATATGGGATGCAGCAAAAGCAGTTCTAAGAGGGAAGTTTATAGGAATACAATCCCACCTTAAGAAACAGGAGACATCTCGAATATACAACCTAACCTTGCACCTAAAGCAATTAGAGAAAGAAGAACAAAAACATCCCAAAGTTAGCAGAAGGAAAGAAATCATAAAAATCAGATCAGAAATAAATAAAAAAGAAATGAAGGAAACGATAGCAAAGACCAATAAAACTAAAAGCTGGTTCTTTGAGAAGATAAAAAAAAATTGATAAACCATTAGCCAGACTCATCAAGAAAAAAAGGGAGAAGACTCAAATCAATAGAATTAGAAATGAAAAAGGAGAAGTAACAACTGACACTGCAGAAATACAAAAGATCATGAGAGATTACTATAAGCAACTCTATGCCAATAAAATGGACAACCTGGAAGAAATGGACAAATTCTTAGAAATGCACAACCTGCCAAGACTGAATCAGGAAGAAATAGAAAATATGAACAGACGAATCACAAGCACTGAAATTGAAACTGTGATAAAAAATCTTCCAACAAACAAAAGCCCAGGACCAGATGGCTTCACAGGCGAATTCTATCAAGCATTTAGAGAAGAGCTAACACCTATCCTTCTGAAACTCTTCCAAAATATAGCAGAGGGAGGAACACTCCCAAACTCATTCTACGAGGCCACCATCACCTTGATACCAAAACCAGACAAGGATGTCACAAAGAAAGAAAACAACAGGCCAATATCACTGATGAACATAGATGCAAAAATCCTCAACAAAATACTAGCAAACAGAATCCAACAGCACATTAAAAGGATCATACACCATGATCAAGTGGGGTTTATTCCAGGAATGCAAGGATTCTTCAATATATGCAAATCAATCAACGTGATACACCATATTAACAAACTGAAGGAGAAAAACCATATGATCATCTTAATAGATGCAGAGAAAGCTTTCGCCAAAATTCAACACCCATTTATGATAAAAACCCTGCAGAAAGTAGGCATAGAGGGAACTTTCCTCAACATAATAAAGGCCATATATGACAAACCCACAGCCAGCATCGTCCTCAATGGTGAAAAACTGAAACCATTTCCACTAAGATCAGGAACAAGACAAGGTTGCCCACTCTCACCACTCTTATTCAACATAGTTTTGGAAGTTTTAGCCACAGCAATCAGAGAAGAAAAGGAAATAAAAGGAATCCAAATTGGAAAAGAAGAAGTAAAGCTGTCACTGTTTGCAGATGACATGATACTATACATAGAGAATCCCAAAGATGCTACCAGAAAACTACTAGAGTTAATCAATGAATTTGGTAAAGTTGCAGGATACAAAATTAATGCACAGAAATCTCTGGCATTCCTATATACTAATGATGAAAAATCTGAAAGTGAAATCAAGGAAACACTCCCATTTACCATTGCAACAAAAAGAATAAAATATCTAGGAATAAACCTACCTAAGGAGACAAAAGACCTGTATGCAGAAAATTATAAGACACTGGTGAAAGAAATTAAAGATGATACAAATAGATGGAGAGATGTACCATGTTCTTGGATTGGAAGAATCAACATTGTGAAAATGACTCTACTACCCAAAGCAATCTACAGATTCAATGCAATCCCTATCAAACTACCACTGACATTTTTCACAGAACTAGAACAAAAAATTTCACAATTTGTATGGAAACACAAAAGACCCCGAAGAGCCAAAGCAATCTTGAGAACGAAAAATGGAGCTGGAGGAATCAGGCTCCCACACTTCAGACTATACTACAAAGCTACAGTAATCAAGACAGTATGGTACTGGCACAAAAACAGAAAGATAGATCAGTGGAACAGGATAGAAAGCCCAGAGTTAAACCCACGGACATATGGTCACCTTATCTTTGATAAAGGAGGCAGGAATGTACAGTGGAGAAAGGACAGTCTCTTCAATAAGTGGTGCTGGGAAAACTGGATAGGGACATGTAAAAGTATGAGATTAGATCACTCCCTAACACCATACACAAAAATAAGCTCAAAATGTATTAAAGACCTAAATATAAGGCCAGACACTATCAAACTGTTAGAGGAAAACATAGGCAGAACACTCTATGACATAAATCACAGCAAGATCCTTTTTGACCCACCTCCTAGAGAAATGGAAATAAAGACAAAAATAAACACATGGGACCTAATAAAACTTAAAAGCTTTTGCACAGCAAAGGAAACCATAAACAAGACCAAAAGACAACCCTCAGAATGGGAGAAAATATTTGCAAATGAAGCGACTGACAAAGGATTAATCTCCAAAATTTATAAGCAGCTCATGCAGCTCAATAACAAAAAAACAAACAACCCAATCCAAAAATGGGCAGAAGACCTAAATAGAAATTTCTCCACAGAAGATATACAGAGTGCCAACAAACACATGAAAGGATGCTCAACATCTTTACTCATTAGAGAAATGCAAATCAAAACTACAATGAGATATCATCTCACACCAGTCAGAATGGCCATCATCAAAAAATCTAGAAACAATAAATGCTGGAGAGGGTGTGGAAAAAAGGGAACACTCTTGCACTGCTGGTGGGAATGTGAATTGGTACAGCTGCTATGGAGAACGGTATGGAGGTTCCTTAAAAAACTACAAATAGAACTACCATATGACCCAGCAATCCCACTACTGGGCATATACCCTGAGAAAACCATAATTCAAAAAGAGACATGTACCAAAATGTTCATAGCAGCCCTATTTACAATAGCCCGGAGATGGAAACAACCTAAGTGTCCATCATCGGATGAATGGATAAAGAAGATGTGGCACATATATACAATGGAATATTACTCAGCCATAAAAAGAAACGAAACTGAGCTATTTGTAATGAGGTGGATAGACCTAGAGTCTGTCATACAGAGTGAAGTAAGTCAGAAAGAGAAAGACAAATACTGTATGCTAACACATATATATGGAATTTAAGAAAAAAAAATGTCATGAAGATCATAGGGGTAAGACAGGAATACAGACACAGACCTACTAGAGAATGGACTTGAGGATATGGGGAGGGGGAAGGGTAAGCTGTGACAAAGTGAAAGAGCAGCATGGACATACATACACTACCAAACGTAAGGTAGATAGCTAGTGGGAAGCAGCCGCATAGCACAGGGAGATCAGCTCGGTGCTTTGTGACCGCCTGGAGGGGTGGGATAGGGAGGATGGGAGAGAGACACAAAAGGGAGGGGATATGGAAACATGTATATGTATAACTGATTAAATTTGTTATAAAGCAAAACGTTTTAAAAAATAAAAATAAAATTTAATAAAAAAAGCTGGGAAAGGGTTAAAGAACACCCACTTTGTAGATGAATGTAGAAGACTAAAGTGAAATTAGACTATGCTGGTGTGTCCAAGTCCTCAGAGCTTTCAGAAATACACAACCGAATTGCCTTCTAAAAGAGCAGAACCCCACACCAACTCTCCTGAAAGTAGAATTCAAATTCATATGACTAGTAAAGGGAAAGAAGTCCTAGATACAAAGGGGGAAAGGGGACCAGAGAAACTAGAAGGTACAAAAAAACTCTTATTTATAAATAATTTGCAGAAACAAGAGAAGAGGCGGTCCTAGAACCATGAATCTAGGAAAGCTCTTCTGGTCTGTCATCACCCCTATATGGTAACATTCTAAAATAAGGAAAATCCATCTCAATAAAACATGAGCAACAGAAAATAATTGCAGTACAAAATATATTGTAAGCAAAAAGACTAATTCTCTGAATGATGTAACAATGGACAGTGAAGACACACTAGAATAATTATGGCTAAAAGGCCAAAGAAAACTGTGACTTAATATTTCAAAACTCGCTAAAAAATAATAAGGAAACACTTTTTAAAACACTGTAAAGTTTGCATAATCAATCAGAAGAGACTAGCTAAAAGACATTAAAAGAAATAGCTAAATGAATAATTAAAAAGAAAAGAAAAAAATCAGAAGACTAAACTAGAAGGAACAAAAAGTTAATAGATACTAGTGAAATGATAGTAAGAGAAAACGAATGAAAAGAAAAAAATGGAAAAAAATCAAACAGAATTTTTTTAAATGAGTAAAAGAATTAGAGATGATAGATTTAGCAGACTGGAAAAAATGATTCAATGTGTGTATAAATTTCATTCCTTAAGAAGAAAACTAAAGAAAGCAGAAAAATCATAATTCAATAACATTTTCCAGACATAAAACAAAATTTGAATTTACATATTGAAAATGTATACCATGGAAAAATCAACCCATGTTAATACTAACATAGATTTTTTTAAAATCTATTGAGCTTTAAAGAGAAAGAATATATCCTTTGGGCTTCCAGATAAAAAAGCCAAGTGATTTGCAAGGTGAAGAGATTGACTTACTTTTCAACAACAGTATTTTAAGCCAAAGACTGTGGGGTAGTATATTTAAGATTCTTGAAGAAAATGTAAGCCAAAATTTTGTATCTAGCTAAACTTACATTTAAGTATACATATATCATCAATGAGGCTGTAAATGTGCAAGACCTCAAGGAATATTTTTAAAGAATCAACTAGGGAATGAATTCTGGGAAAGGTTCACCATAAAGACATTAAATATATTTAAATGTAGAGCTGATAGTGAATATAAAGGTGGTAGCATAGTATTGAATATATACTTAATATATGCCCTGGCAACGCTTTTAAATTACAACTTTAAAAATGGGGAAAGAAAGGAAGAGCACATGGAAATAGAATGCTTTTCAACTGCCTTATAGGTCCTAACTGGGAATAAAAGGTATTAGAATTAGAAAGTAGAAGAAATTAAAGAAAAACCAGACATTATTGAGCTATAAAACAAACAAAAAGATACCCATGGAGCTTATGAATAAATAAATCTGGTTCTTTAAAAATCAACTAACTTAAATCAGTTAAATGTGAGAAAATACAAAACTAGAAAATAGCATGTAAAACTAGAAAATACTATACAAAATAAGAAATGGAAAGAGGGAGTAATGATAGCTGTCAAAAAAAAAGCTAAATCAAAAGAGACTTTTCTGCAAACTCTATACAAATTCATTTGACACTCTAAAAGAAATAAATAATTTTCTAGGAAAATACAATTACCAAAATTGACCCAGGTAAACATAGTCTAAACAGAATGAATTTAAAAGATTAAAGATATAAAGAATCTTCCCCACAGATATTTCTATAGTGAAAATTTACAAAACCTATAATGATTAGGTCATCCAAATGCTATTTAAACTATTTCAAAACATGAAAAAGTAAGGAAAATAATGGATTTAATATAGAATTAATATCAAAACCTGAAAAATAATGTACAAAACAGAAAAATAGTCTATTTTCACTTATAAATAGATATGTAATTCTTAATTAAAATATTATTTAAAAGAATTAACAGTACATGAAATGGCCTTCATCAAAAAGTCTACAAACAACAAATGCTGGGGAGGGTGTAGAGAAAAGGGAACCCTCTTGCACTTTGGGTGGGATGTAAATTGATACAGCCACTGTGGAGAACAGTTACTTAAAAAAATAAAAATAGAACTACCATACGACCCAGCAATCCCACTATTGGGCATATACTCTGAGAAAAACATAATTCAAAAAGAGTCATGTACCACAATGTTCATTGCAACACTATTTACAATAGCCAGGACATGGAAGCAACCTAAGTGTCCATCAACAGATGAATGGATAAAGAAGGTGTGGCACATATATACAATGGAATATTACTCAGCCATATAAAGCAATGAAATTGAGTTATTTTTAGTGAAGTGGATGGACCTAGAGTCTGTCATACAGAGTGAAGTAAGTCAGAAAGAGGAAAACAAATACCGTATGCTAACACACATATATGGGATCTAAAAAAAAAAAAGTTTCTGAAGAACCTAGGGGCAGGACAGGAATAAAGACACAGACATAAAGAATGGACTTGAGGACACAGGGAGGGGGAAGGGTAAGCTGGGAAGAAGTGAGAGAGTGGCATTGACATATATACACTACCAAATGTAAAATAGCTAGCTAGTGGGAAGCAGCCGCATAGCACAGGGGGATCAGCTCGATCCTTTGTGACCACCTAGAGCAGTGAGATAGGGAGAGTGGGAGGGAGATGCAAGGGGGGGGGAATATGGGGATATATGTATATGTATAGCTGATTCACTTTGTTATACAGCAGAAACTAACACAAGATTGTAAAGCAATTATACTCCAATAAAGATGTTAAGGAAAAAATAAGGAATTAACAGTACATGAAAAAATTTACACCATAACATGGGAGACATTTCATAAATACAGAGATGATTAATTATGAAGAAATCCATCAATATAATTCATCATATTAATATACTATGGAGAAAAAAATTATACGAACATTTTCTTAAATGGCAAAAAGGCTCTTAACAAAATACAACATCTATTCTGAACAGCACTTGGTCGTCATGAATGGACACTTACATGTTATGAATATTTCCTTAAAATGATAAAATCACGTCTAATCCAAAAGTCAGTATCTTCCCCAGAGATACTGAGACACTCTAGATCCTTTGTTGCAAAAGCCAGGAACAAGACAGTATGCCTACTATCTCCACCAAAATCTAATATTGTAGAAATTGGTCCACAGAATTAAACAAGAAAGCAATTAGAAACAAGAATTTGAAAGAAAAAGGTAGGACTGTTTCTACTTGTAGACTATGTTATGTATTTCTGGAAATATCAAATTAATTGATGGAAAACTATTGTAAACAATAAGAGAATTCAGTAAATTTGCAAGATATAACATTAATATACAAACATCAACTCAATACCCTTCACATATATGAATAATAACCAGTTAGAGGATGAATGGAAGAGAAGACTTCATTTACAGTAGAAAAAAATCTAAGTAAAACGTTAATAAAAAAATACCTAACATTCATATGAGGGAAGTTATAGCATCTCCTGAAAGACACAGAGGAGAGATAAATAGATGTTTTTTAATAGACTCAATGTAAAAAATGTCAGTTGTTCCTAAGTAAATTTATAAATTTAACCTGATCCCAATACATATACCACTTTTTTTTTCTGGAGTTCAATAACTTGATTACACAATTTATTTGGAAGAATAAACAAGCAAGAATAACTAGGAAACACTGAAAAATTATGAGCTGTGTGTCTGTATTTTTGTGTATGTGTATGTGCATTAACTCTACTAGATATAAAAATATATCTTAAAGTTCTCTATAATAAAATAAAGTGGTATTGGTGCATGACTAGATAGGCTAATGGAATAAAATAGGAAACCCAGAAATGAATCCAAGTGCATGCAAAGTCTTCTTGTAATGATGAATTAACTTGTTGTATACCAATTCCCCTGCTGAGAATAAGTAAAAAGCTGAATAAGAATAAGAAGGATAAGGAGAAAAAGAAACCGTTTTTTGTATATGTGTGTGAGAGACATCAGAGGACTACCAAGCCAGTGAACACTGGAGGAGCCATGTGCCTGGAGAGAACAGAAACACAGAGAGCTATACTTGATAGACTGTGTCTCAAACCCTCTTGAGATGGAGTGAAAAATGTCAGCTGCAAGGTTGAGAAGCTAAAAGCTGCTACTGGAAATTTTATGGGGACAAATATTAGAGTTAAACGCCTACCAAGGAGGAGGGGCTTATTGATAAATACACCAGTGAATAAATTGGAACTCCTAGAAAGCTGTCCCAGGAGTAGGGGTAAATCAGAAAAGGCAAGCCTTCACAAAATCTGTAGCCAAACTTTGAATAAAATCAATTACATATTTGTGTATGGTGATCTGTCTGTACTCTAACTGCTTGCCAAAAGTAATATCTAGTCCCCTATAGAGAATAAAATCATTCAGAATCTTTATGATTATTCACAACAATATCCAGCATTGAATAAAAAATGGCTAGATGTACTGAAGAAAAGGCATGCATGATCAAAACTAAAAGAAAGGGCTTCCCTGGTGGTGCAGTGGTTGAGAGTCCACCTGTCGATGCAGGGGACACGGGTTTGTGCCCCGGTCTGGGAGGATCCCACATGCCACAGAGTGGCTGGGCCCATGGGCCATGGTCACTGAGCCTGCACATCCGGAGCCTGTGCTCCACAACGGGAGAAGCCACGGCAGTGAGAGGCACGTGTACTGCAAAAAAAAAAAAAAAAAAAAAGCTAAAAGAAAAAAATTATAGTAGAAACAGACATACAGGAGATCCATATATTGGCATTATCTCACATGGACTTTACATAACTCTTCAAGAAATTAGATGCCATATGGAGGACTTCAGGAGAAAACTGAACTATAACAACTATAAACTAAATTATAAAAAACTATCTTTAAAGTATAAAAGAGAAAAAAGGTAATTCTAAACTATAAAATACAACTGCTACTTCACACTCTCTAGGGTGGCTATAATAAAAAGTATAGATAATAACAAGAGTTGGTGAGGTTGTGGAGAAATTGGAATTCTCATATATTGCTAATGGGAATGTAAAATAGGGCAGTCTCCATGAAAAACAGTCCAGGAGTTCCTCAGAAATTTAAACATACATAGAGTTACCGTAATTACCCAGCAATCTCACTCCTGGGTGTATACCCAAGAGAAATGAAAAGTTATATTCATACAAAAACTTGCCCATGAATGTTCATAGCAACTTTATTCATAATAGCTAAAAGTGGAAATAACCCAAATGCCGATTAACTGATAAATAGATAAATCAAATGTATATCCACACAGTGGAATATTATTCAGCAATTAAAAGAAACTAAGTATGAACACATGCTACAACATAGATGAATTGGAAAACATTATGGGAAGTGAAAATATTCAGTCATGAAAGAACACATTGTATGATTCTGTTTATGTGTAATATCCAGAATAAGCAAATATATAGAGACAGAAATGAGATTAGCAGAACCTAGGGATAGGAGTGTTGGGAGAAGGTGGGGAGTGACTGCTGATGAGTATGGGGTTTCTTTTTGGAGTCATCAAATTGTTCTAAATTTGATTGTGGTGATGGTCATATAACTTTGTGAAGATACTAAAAATCATTGAATTAGACATTTTAAGTAAGTGAACTGTACAGTACATGAACTATATCTCAATATAGTTGTTAAAAATACAATACTTGAAATAAAGAACTCAATAAGTATGTTTAACATCAGATCAGACAAAGATGAAGAGAGTATTAGTAAATTAGAAGATAAATCAAAAGAAAATATATAGACTAAAACACAGAAGGATGTTTGGGAAATACTGAAAAGAGAATAAAAGATGTATGGAATGTGGTTTAAAGGTCTAACATATGTGTAATTGAAATCCCCAAAGGAGAATGGAAAGAATAGGCCAGAAGCAATATTTGAAAAAGATGGTGGCTGAGAAGCTCCCAAAACTGACATTAACTCACAATTCAAAATGTGCTAGAAACCCCAAATATGAAAAATAAAAAGAAAACCATAATCAGACACATTGCAGTAAAATTGCTGTAAAACAAATGGGAAAATGTTACAAACATTCAAAGAGAAATGACACATTACATTCAAAGAACTGAGTATATGGAAATATAACATAGGATACAGGCAGAATATCAAATTAGTGAAGGAAAGAAGTTTGAAGTGGGGTTGGGATAACTAGAGAGCCAAGTGGAAAAAAGATTAGATCGATCTATTCTTCATACTACACACCAGGATAAGCCATACAAATAAATACAAGTAAATACTAGAGGAAAACCCTAGTGTATACTTTTATAAACTAGAATGGAAAAATCTCCAAGAGTCAGAATCCAGAAGCAATAAGGGACATGAGTGATAAATTTGACTAAAAAATATTTTGCAATCACAATGTTCAGGAGGATGGATTCTCTGGCGCCATGTTCAACATTGTGTTGACAGGTAGGACTGTGTGATTGGTAAACATCTGGTGGAAAAAGGCCAATTCCTGAAATGAACAGATGTCTATCACCATAACACAACAATTTAGATGCAGTTTTTCACATTGCATGTTCACTTATAAAACTAATTTATAAAGCTAAACCATAAATTTACCAGCCTTAAGTGCTATTTCACAGAGCAGAGTTTGCTGGTATAATAAGCAGAGGGCTAAAACTTTACAATGTTAGTAACTGAATCTTTATTTGGTCTTTAAACTTGGATTTTAATTTTTTAATTTTTAATTACCTTATTTCTTTTTCTGTCATTTCAAGCCCATCATTCATTTTTCTCTTCAGCTAATGCAATGGATGTAATTTTCCTATTGTTAGAATATTACAGCAGTTGTCAACAATGAGACAAAGTTTAGTGGTCTTTGATTATTTTATAAAGTTTTCTTTTTTAAATTTAATTTATTTAAAAGTATAGTTTCCATTTCTTATCTAAAAATTCTGGGAAATCCCTATACTACATGTTAATTACTGAAAGTGTGTGCTTAATTTTATAAAATAGACAAATTGAAAGTCATGAAAATAAAAGACTTCAGATTATTGTCAAATTCCATGTTATATAAAAGGGAAATGTATTAACCTTTGTGAACTTAAATAAATAATAACTAAATTTTATTGAGTGTTCATTATGTGCCACATACGGTGCTAAATGTTTTATGTGTACTATATTTTGTTTGATCTTCAGAATAACCCTTTAGTGTAGATACTAATATGATCTCTTTTTACCTATAAGGAAACCATGACTGAAAGAGTGAGTAATTGGCAGAGCCTGAAGTCCAACTCACTGGTGTTACTAGAAGCTCTTCTCTTAACCCCTTCATTATATTGCCTCACACTTGGAAGTTCCTTAAGAATGTCTGTTTTTTAAAAAATCATAAACTTCTATTGGTCCCATTTAAAAAATTATTTAAGATGTGCAGGTCATGTTTAACATATGAGCCATATGGCAACTGGGCAAGTGGTTTGCTTTGTGTTGGGTTTTACAGACACAGGAGTTTGATAATTTAGGGACTATTCTACAGGCACATAATAAGTATAATTTTCTTGATTCTCACCTGTTCTTACATACAAAAACTTATATAAAAAAATAGAACCAATAATATTTTTGCCCAAAATGGCTCTGAAAGTTTACATATTGCTTCAGTCTCAGCTGCAAACAAATAGTAAGAGATAAAATGTTTTAAGCCAAAGTAAAAATAAAAATGATATAGGTTCAAAAACAGGATAATCATCTCCATGGCAATATCCAGTAAAGTTGAACATGCTTTATAAGCTGGTTAAGTCCATTTCTAGGTGTATATACTAGAGAAATTATCCCAAGATATTGAACAAGAATAGAACAGAAACTCAGTACAGTGACCATGGCTGAAGTTTGGGCTTCCTGGGCTGCTCCAGGAAGCAGGCATTGCTAGACACGGACATGCAGAAAAGTGCTAAAAAGATTTTATGTAAGATGGAAACCATAATTAGGGTAAGTGCTTCAAGTCAGGGACTAAGTAGGGCTTCTGAGCACCCTCCAACACATAAAAGGATGGACAGAGGTTACTGTTCACCTGGGACTTTGGCTGTTGGTAAGCTGGAGAATTTGACAAACAGAAGGGTAAATACTCAATGTTATTATGAATGAGAACACATTTGCCCACAATTCAGTGATTATTCTACAATATCCAATATTGCTTAGAGACTTAAGCCTTTGAAAGTCATTATAAAAGTTGATTGTGGAATCAGCATTCCCATAAATATCAAGAATGATTTTTAAAAGACCTCTTATATTGCTATTTTAAAGTGTACATGTAGTTGTATTTAATGCAGTAAAACCAGGAAAAAGAAATAAGGTACACATTTGAAAAAAAGAGGCAAAAAAACTCTTTATCGGCAGACAGTACCACTCCCTATACAGGGATTCCACATGTAACTTATTAAAATTAATAGAGAATTCGGCAAGTTTGTGAAGATCAGGATCAAATATCATTAGCATCCTTATATGTCATCAAGAATCAACTAGAATATGTAATAGATTAAAAGCTCATTCACAATAACAATGAGGACTATAAGGTATTAAGAATAAATCTACAACATTTTGAAGACCTTTTGGGGAATTTTAAAAACATTATTGTGGGAAATAAAAGACCTAATTAAATGAAAGTATACAGTGAAGGGGGATACTCAGTGAGCTCAGTATCAATTCTCTATGAATTCATCTATGAACTCAGTGCAATGCAATCAAAAGGCCAATGGACATTTTTGTATTGGATCATATTTGTATTGAATTGGACGATGTTATTAAAAAATTCATATAAAACAGCAAAGACCCAAGAATAACAGAGATAACGTTGAAGAAAAAGAAAGGATGGGGAGGGAGGAGTCACTTTTCCTACCAGATATAAAGACATGGAATAGATTAGAGAGGCCTAGAAATAAACATATGTATGGAAATCTCATATGAAGATGGCTTACTAAATATGGAAAGGGTGGATAATTTAATAAATGGTGCTGGGGGGAGGAGCTTCAGGATGGCAGAGGAGTGAGACTTGGAGATCGCCTTCCTCCCCACAAATACACCAGAAATACATCTACATGTGGAACAACTCCTACAGAACACCTACTGAAAGCTGGCAGAAGAACTCAAACTTCCCCAAAGGCAAGAAACACCCCAGGTACCTGGGGATGGCAAAAGAAAAAAGAAAAAACAGAGACAAAAGAATAGGGACGGGACCTGCACCAGTGGGAGGGAGCTGTGAAGGAGGAAAGGTTTCCACACACTAGGAGCCCCTTCACTGGTGAAGTTGGGGGGTGTGGGTGGGCGGGGAGGAAACTTCAGAGCCACGGAGGAGAGTGCAGCAACAGGGGTGCAGAGGGCAAAGCAGAGAGTTTCCCACACAAAGGATTGGTGACGACCAGCACTCACCAGCCTGAGAGGCTCGTGTACTCACCCACTGGGGCGGGTGAGGGCTGAGAGATGAGGATCGGACTTCGGAGGACAGATCCCAGAGAGAGGACAGGGGTTGGTTGCATGAACACAGCCTGGAGGGGGCTAGTGAGCCACAGCTAGCCAGGAGGGAGTCCGGGAAAAAGTGTGGACCTGCCTCAGAGACAAGAGACCATTGTTGTGGGGTGTGTGAGGAGAGGGGATTAAGAGCACCATCTAAACTAGCTCCAGAGACAGGCATGAGCCACAGCTATCAGTGTGGACAAGAGAGATGGGCATGAAACACTAAGGATTCTGCTGCAGCCACCAAGAAGCCTGTGTGCAAGCACAGGTCACTGTCCACACCTTCCCTCCTGGGAGACTGTGCAGCCCACAACTGCCAGGGTCCCATGATCCAGGGACAATTTCCCTGGGAGAACACATGGCACACTTCAGGCTGTTGTAATGTCACTCTGGCCTCTGCCACTGCAGTCTCACCCCGCATTCTGAACCCCTCCTTCTCCCCAGCCTGAGTGAGCCACAGCCCCTGAGTCAGCTGCTACTTTAACCCCAGCCTATCTCCATGAAGAACAGACACCCTCAAGCGACCTACATGCAGAGACAGGGCCAAATCCAAAGCTGAATCCCAGGAGCTGTGCGAAGAAAGAAGAGAAGGGAAATCTCACCCAGCAGCCTCAGGAGCAGCAGATTAAATCTCCACAATCAACTTGATATACCCTGCATCTGTGGAATACCCGAATAGACAACAAATTATCCCACAATTGAGGTGGTGGACATTGGGAGCAATGATATATATTTTTTTTTTTCCTTTTTCTTTTTTTCCATTTGGCTGACAGGGTCCTGGTGCTCCAGCCGGGTATCATGCCTGTGTCTTTGAGGTGGGAGAGCCGAGTTCAGGACATTTGTCCACCCAGGGACCTCCCGGCTCCATAAAATGACAAAAGCTCTCCAAGAGATCCCCATCTCAACGTGAAGATCTAGCTCCACTCAATGACCAGCAAGCTACAGTGCTAGACACCCTATGCCAAACAACAAGGAAGACAGGAACACAACCCCACTGATTAACAGAGAGGCTGTCTAAAATCATAATAAGGTCACAGACACCCCAAAACACACCACCAGATGCAGTCCTGCCCACCAGAAATACAAGATCCAGCCTCATCCTTGAGAACACAGGCACTAGTTCCCTCCACCAGAAAGCGTACACAACCCACTGAACCAACCTTAGCCACTGGGGGCAGACACAAAAAACAATAGGAACTACGAACCTGCAGCCTGAGAAAAGGAGACCTCAAACACAGAAAGTTAAGTAAAATGAGAAGGCAGAGAAACACACAGCAGATGAAGGAGCAAGGTAAAAACCCACCAGACCAATCAAATGAAGAGGAAGTAGGCAGTCTACCTGAAAAAGAATTCAGAGCAATGATAGTACAGATGACCCATAATCTTGAAAATAGAATGAAGAAAATAAAAGTTTAACAAGGACCTAGAAGAACTGAAGAGCAAACAAACAATGATGAACAACACAATAAATGAACTTAAAAATTCTCTAGAAGGAATCAATAGCAGAATAACTGAAGCAGAAGAATAGATAACTGACCTGGAAGATAAAATAGTGGAAATAACTACCACAGAGCAGAATAAGAAAAAAAAAGAATGAAAAGAATAGGGGACAGTCTCAGAGACCTCTGGGACAACATTAAATGCACTAGCATTCGAATTATAGGGATCCAAGAAGAAAAAGAGAAAAAGAAAGGGACTGAGAAAATATTTGAAGAGATTATAGTTAAAGACTTCCCTAACATGGGAAAGGAAATAGTTAATCAAGTGCAGGAAGCACAGGGAGTCCCATACAGGATAAATCCAAGGAGAAACATGCCAAGACGCATATTAATCAAACTATCAAAAATTAAATACAAAGAAAAAATATTAAAAACAACAAGGGAAAAATGGCAAATAATATACAAGGGAAGCCCCATAAGGTTAAGAGCTGCTCTTTCAGCAGAAACTCTGCAGGCCAGAAGGGAGTGGATGGACAAATTTAGTTTAAATGAAAGGGATGAAAGAGAAAAACTACAACCAAGACTACTCTACCCAGCAAATATCTCATTCAGATTCAATGGAGAAGTTAAAATCTTTACAGACAAGCAAAAGCTAAGAGAAATCAGCACCACCAAACCAGCTTTACAGAAAATGCTAAAGGAACTTTTCTAGGCAGGAAACACAAGAGAAGGAAAAGACCTACAATAACAAACGCCAAACAATCAAGAAAATGGTAATAGGAACATACATATCAATAATTACCTTAAATGTAAATGGATTAAATGCTCCAACCAAAGGACATAGACTGGCAGAATGGATACAAAAACATATATGCAGTCTACAAGAGACATTAAAAGGATTACACACCATGATCAAATGGGGTTTATCCCTGGAATGCAAGGATTCTTCAATATATGCAAATCAATCAATGTGATACACCATATTAACAAACTGAAGGATAAAAAACATATGATCATCTCAATAGATGCAGAAAAAGCTTTTGACAAAATTCAACACTGATTTATGATAACAGCCTGTTGGAAAATAGGCATAGAGGGAACTTACCTCAACATAATAAAGGCCACATATGACAAACCCACAGCCAACATCATTCTCAAGGGTGAGAAACTGAAACCATTTCCACTAAGATCAGGAGCATGACAAGGTTGCCCACTCTCACCACTATTATTCAACATAGCTTTGGAAGTTTTAGCCACAGCAATCAGAGAAGAGAAAGAAATAAAAGAAATCCAAATCAGAAAAGAAGTTAAGCTGTCACTGTTTGAAGATGACATGATACTAGACATAGAAAATCCAAAAGACGCTATCAGAAAACTACTAGAGCTAATCAATGAATTTGGTAAAGTAGCAGGATACAAAATTAATGCACAGAAATCTCTTGCATTCCTATACACTAATGATGAAAAATCTGAAAGAGAAATTAAGGAAACACTCCCATTTACCGTTGCAACAAAAATAATATAATACCTAGGAATAAAACTACCTAAGGAGTCAAAAGACCTGTATGCAGAAAATTATAAGACATTGATGAAAGAAATTAAAGTTGATACAAAGATGGAGAGATAGACTATATTCTTGGATCAGAAGAATTAATATTGTAAAAATGACTATACTATCCAAAGCAATTTACAGACTCAATGCAATTCTTATCAAACTACCAATGGCATTTTTCACAGAGCTAGAACAAAAAAATTTCACAATTTGTATGGAAACACAAAAGACCCCGAATAGCCAAAACAATCTTGAGAAAGAAAAATGGAGCTGGAGGAATCAGGTTCCCGGACTTCAGAATATACTACAAAGCTACAGTAATCAAGACAGTATGGTACTGGCAAAAAAAAAGAAATATAGATAAATGGAACAGGATAGAAAGCCCAGAGATAAACTCATGCACATATGGTGCACCTTATTTTTGATAAAGGAGGCAAGAATATACAATGGAGAAAAGACAGCCTCTTCAATAAGTGATGCTGGGAAAACTGGACAGCCACATGTAAAAGAACGAAATTAGAGCACTCCCTAACACCATACACAATAAATAAGCTCAAAATGGAATAAAGGCCTAAATGTAAGGCCACACACTATAAATCTCTTAGAGGAAAACAAGCGGAACACTCTATGATATAAATCACAGCAAGATCGTTTTTGATACACCTACTAGAGATATGGAAATAAAAACAAAAATAAACAAATGGGACCTAGTGAAACATAAAAGTTTTTCACAAAAAAGGAAACCATAGGCAAGATGAAAAGACAACCCTCAGAATGGGAGAAAATATTTGCAAATGAAGCAACTGACAAAGGATTAATCTCCAAAATTTACCAGCAGTTCATGCAGCTCAATATCAAAAAAACAAAAACCCGTCCAAAAATGGGCAGAAAACCTAAATAGACATTTCTCCAAAGAAGACATACAGATGGCCATCAAACACATGAAAGAATGCTCAACATCTCTAATCATTAGAGAAATGCAAATTAAAACTACAGTGAGGTATCAATTCACACCAGTCAGAATGGCTATCATCAAAAAATCTACAAACAATGAATGCTGGAGAGGGTTTGGAGAAAAGATAACCCTGTTGCACTCTTGGTGGGAATGTAAGTTGATACCGCCACTATGGAGAACCATTTGGAGGCTCCTTAAAAAACTAAGAATAGAGCTACTTTATGATACAGCAATCTCACTACTGGGCATATACACAAAGAAAACCATAATTCATAAAGACACATGCACCCCAATATTCACTGCGACACTATTTACAATACCCAAGACATTGATGCAACCTAAGTGTCCATTGATAGATGAATGGATAAAGAAGATGTGGCACATATATACAATGGACTATTACTCAGTCATAAAAAGAACGGAAATTGAGATATTGGTAGTGAGGTGGATGGATCTCGAGTCTGTTGTACAGAGTGAAGTGATTCAGAAAGAGAAAAAAAAATACCATATGCTAACACATATATATGGAATCAAAACAAAATGTCGGGCTTCCCTGGTGGCACAGTGGTTGAGAGTCCACCTGCCGATGCAGGGGACATGGGTCGTGCCCTGGTCCAGGAAGATCCCACATGCTGCGGAGGGGCCGGGCCGTGAGCCATGGCTGCTGAGCCTGCGCGTCCAGAGCCTGTGCTCCGCAACGGGAGAGGCCACAACAGTGAGAGGCCCACGTACCGCAAAAAAAAAAGAAAAAAAAATGTCTATGAAGAGCCTAGGAACAGGACAGTAATAAAGACACAGATGTAGAGAATGGATTTGAGGACACTGAGAGGGGAAGTTTAGGCTGGGACCAAGTGAGAGAGTGGCATGGACTTATATATACTACCAAATGTAAAATGGATAGCTAGTGGGGGGCAACTGCATAGCACAGGGAGATCAGCTTGGTGCTTTTTGACCACCTAGAGTGGTGGGTAGGGAGGGTGGAAGGGAGATGCAGAGGGAGGAGATATGGGGATATATGTATACGTATAGCTGATTCACTTTGCTATAAAGCAGAAACTATCATACCATTGTAAATCAATCATACTCCAATAAGGTGTTAAAAATATTGTGCTGAACTAATAAGTTATTTGTATTAAAAAGAAGAAAACAAAATTTGATTTCTTTTTCACATAGACAAAATTAAAGTGAAAATTAAAACTTTTAAGCTTTGTGAAGAAAATACAGGAGCATATCTTTATGACGTTAAAGTAGGGAAGACAATTAAACAAGGTACAAAACACGAAAGAAAAGATTGATAAATATAATTATGTTAAAATTAAGAATGAATAGTGAAACAAAGACAATAAATGACCAAAGTTATAGAAGAAATGTATAACCTAGAACAAAGCATTTACAATATACAACATGAAAAAGACTTAATATCCATACCTTACAACATTAATATGAAAGTGGTAGCTTAATAGAAAAAAAATGGACAAAGAGTGTTACAGAGGAATGTTGTATGGCCAATAAGCATATATATGCTCATGAGATATACTATTGGCAAAAATATGACAATACTAAAGGTTGGCAAGATTGTAGAGGAACTTTCATACAATGCTTGTGGGAATTTCATAATGTTCATACACTGTTGTTATACCCTTCATAGAGAGCAATTTGGCAACATTTAGTAAATTTGGAGATATTCTCTCTGACAACCCAGTTAATCCCATTTTTAGGTTTATACTCTAGAGACAATCTCCCTTATGCATATAAGAAGACATGTATAAGCATGCTTATTGCAGTACTGTTCTAAAAGCAAAAATTGGAAACAATATCATTTTTCTTCAAAAGAAATACTGATAAATATTTGTGGTATATTCATAATGCTAGCCAGTAATTAAACTGAATGAGCTAAAGTTTTTTTTTCAATATGAATAAGTTTTAAAGTATTCTATTTCAGAGTAACTTATACTATTTGATATAATTTACATAAATTTTAAAATATGCAAACAATGCTATATAAATTCTTTATCAATATATACATATACAGTACATATGTAGCATTACTGTAAATACATGCCTAGGAAAAGAAATCAATTCACACTGGTGCTTACCATTGGAAAGAGCTGAGCATGGGGTTTCAAATGGGTTTATAATATTTCATTGCTTTTAAAACTCTGAAGCAAATCACAAAAATATATTCATAGAGCTGAGTTGTCAGTAAAATTTCTAATTTAAAAATATATGGTATTGATTATGAATATCAGTATCGCAAGGATTTGACTTGAAAACTTTGGCTTCATCTAAATTCACACTTCTAACTTAGGGAAACTGAGTTGTCTTCTAAAGTAGAGTGTTTTCCCCATGAAAACTGTGGCAATGAATCTAAGCATTCAAGTGTTGTGGAAAATTCTTTAGACAGTATGCTTTAATCAGAATCTTCTACCAATGATTTTTCTTTTCTTTCACATTACAAAGAATGCCAGGAGAATGAATGCAATCATGCAACTACATGATTATTGGGGTGAACCACAGAACCTGAGAACGGCCAGGGTTTTTCAAATACACGTTTTAATTTGGAGAAATAGAGTCCCTTGTTTCTGTGATGAATGTGATGTGGCATTTTCTGATTGACAAGTGACCCATAGAAAGCACCCAGGGAATGATCATGTCACAGTCCAACTTCATAATCAAGTGTAGCTTTGTTTGTGGCCTTAATTGCATTTGTTGGAAGCTGAGTCCTTGATTTCCCAATCAGGTCTGCATGTTTACTTGCCCTATGTAAAAATGAATAAGAGGAGGTATATCTCCATAGCAATATAAATTTGGGAGATTTGTCTGGTATGGATAGCAGTAGAAAGTTTATCTTATTATTTAGCTGGCATCGTCCTCCCAGGAAAAAAGCTGAACCTTCATAACATCTGGGAGTTTTAGCTATTCAATATAATCAAGAATTTGTCCTTTCAGCTACATGCTGCTAATCTGATACTTCTCCCTAAACTGTGTTGACTCAATTACTAAATAAGCTGGTTTAGGTGTCTAGCTCTTTGACATAGCTTTATATACACAGATGTTCCACCCCAGGACAATCATCACTTGCATCTTCCCTCTGGAATAAATAATATAAGGAAGTTGAAAAATATGAAAATGCTCCTGGAAGTAGGAGAGAGTCACATTTATGTAACTCCATGTTCTTTTTCCTTTAAAGGAAAAAATGATGCTTAGTGGCTACTGGCATTTTTGAACGTGGTTTTCTTCAAGGAGAGCTGGGTGGAAAGAAAGGGTATGGTATTCACTATGGCCAAACGAGACCCAATTTTCTCAGGAGGATGAACCTTCACAAGTCCACAATCAGTGTCTGGCAGGCAGTGGGTTCCCAGTGTACCCATGGTGATTCCAGAAGCATCCTCATTTCAACATGCCAGTCTACGTGCAGAGACAACTTTGTTCCACCTATAAATAAATGCTTGCAGCACCACTAGGCTTGTAGAATAAAGGATTCCCGTGTCTATCACTGGAATGTCTCTTTGGACACGTTTGCCTGAAATCATGCCTTTACTATTGTCAATACCGTTGTTATTGGCGGACCCACGGGCTGACAATGATTCATCACACAGGTGTGGCTTTGGGAGAAGGCAGAGAGAAGCTGACTCTTGGAATTTCTGCTTCAATTAGAGGTGGTGATATTCATTTTTATGACTTCAGACATTAAACAAGATCACAAAAACTCATGTTTTGTAGACTTTTCTCTCTGGAGCCCCAAATCACGTCAGTCCCAGTGTGGATCGAGGTAGTGTCCTATAGATGAAATATGTCTCAGCTCTCCATTTCTTTTGCTTTTCAAAATTATTCCTGTAAGCCTAGATAATTCCAAGATGTAGAGAGCATGAGCCAAAAATCTGAATACGTGCTTTGTTGTCCACTTTCACAAGCAGCTCTGCTGACAGATTTCCCTCCCCAACCCTATTTCCCCATCACCTCCACATCAGTCCTAACACCTGACTGCCTTAGAATCTCTTTTCTAAGAATCAGCAGATTGCTTTGAGATGAAAAAAAAAAGGAAAACAAATGATAAACAGCAGAACATTCTGCACTAACAGAAAGGCAGTGTGTCTAGAATAAAGCTGGGTAATACTTAAGCGTCAAATTGCCTGGGGTTGTGAAGGAGGGAGGAGCCTAGGAGGATAAGATTGCTCACCTCTGTGACCTGTGAAATTACTATGTAATTTGACAAGCCAGTTTCATCACGTAAGTTCATTTACTTAACTCCTTGAGAGTACCCATTCTCTAAAATGATGTTATATTTCCTTGACTGAGACATGAATTGATGCATCAGAATTCAGAGAGGACTGGTCTTGTGGATGCTAGTACCTAACAGAACACAGGAATGGCTCCCTTTAAGTCCAGGTTAAGACCACAGAAAGTCCCCTTCATGAAGGCAGGTTGTTGTCTGTGCAGCCAGTCTTGACCTCTTCCAGGACAGCACATTTGGGCAGCAATGGTAGGGAAAATTGTCACTTGTACCCAGTACTATAGCCTGGTTTCCTGCTGGGGTTATACAAATATTAATTTTGATATTAATCTCCATTGCTTCAAGTCTTATGTGGCCAAGCAAAGCCATAAAATGTGTCTTATCTTTCTAATCTCCTTCCTAGAGCAGCTCTCTAGGACTCCAGGACTCCCAATCTGTACAGAGCCTCCACTCTTTCCCCTCCTCCTGGCTCCAGGACTCCCAATCTGTACAGAGCCTCATCTCTTTCCCCCTCCCATCTTTTCAGAGTTAACCACTATCCTGAAATCTCTCTTAATCATTCTCTGACTTTTTAAAAAATGTACAGTTTCATATATATATACATAGATAGAACTATATATATATATATATTTGCTCAGCTTGGCTTATTTCTGAACATTATAGAAATAATATCAGACTGCTTTCAATTTCCACAACTGGCTTCACAAATTCAAGATTATGTCTCTAAAATTCCTTCAAGTTGTGTCATTCATGCAGCATTAGCTCATTTCTTTTTATTGGTATGCATGAAACTACCATAATTCATATGGGACATTTGGATTGTCTCCAGCTGTTTGTTATTGCAAATGATGACATGATCATTCTAGCACATGTTTTCTGGGAAACATGTTGAGAATTTTGTAGGGCTTATATTTAGGAGTGGAATTGCTAGATTAGAGGGCATGTGGATTTAAAGGTTATGAGATAATGCTACATTGTTTTCTAAAATGGTGGTATCAATGTATACTTTCACCAGCACTTGGTATTTTCAGACCTCTTAAATTTGCCAATCTATTAGGAGTAGTAAAATGACATCAGTTGGTTCTTTAAATTTTCATTTTCTTGATTGCTAGTGTATCGGAGCATCTTTTCATATGTTGTTTGGCCAATGTGCTTATTATTCTGCACTTATTCATGTGCCCTACCCATTTCTGGGGGATGCTTTTTTTTATTAGTTTTTATTAGTTTGTAAGAGTTCTTTAACACTGGATATGACATCTTTGTGAGTTATGTGGATTGAATACATGTTCTTCAGTGTTGTGTTTTGCCTTTTTACTTTCTTTTTGTGTCTTGCTGAACAGAATTTATTTTAATTTACTTGAATTTATCCATCTTCCCTCTTTTTTTTGAGATAAAACTGACATATAACATTATATTAGTTTCAGGTGTATGAAAGATCATTTATTTAAACATCTCTTTTGGAGTATAATTGCTTCAAAATAGTGTGTTAGTTTCTGCTTTATAACAAAGTGAATCAGCTATACCTATACATATATCCTCATATCTCCTCCCTCTTGCATCTCCCTCCCATCCTCCCTATCCCACCCCTCTAGGTGGTCACAAAGAACCGAGCTGATGAAAGATCATTTTTAAAGTCCATAATTATAATCATGGTTATCACTGCTCATTGCAAGGGAACAATTAGATATAATGAGTTAATTTAAGATAATTTAAGGATTCACATTTTCTTCATTTAGTAGACTATTAGTTAATACTCTAAAATCATTATCTATTAGGAACAATGTGTGGACATTTTTACTGATAAAAGGTGGGATGTGAAAAAACAGACTTGGACCCAGACTTCCTTGTACTTTCCATGTAACCCTCGCAAGTTCTTTTTTTTTATTATTAATTTTTATTGGAGTATAGTTGCTTTACAATGTTGTGTCAGTTTCTGCTGTACAGCAAAGTGAATAAGTTATATGTATACATGTTATGTATAAATCTTTTTTAGATTTCCTTTCCATTTAGGTCACCACAGAGCACCAAGTAGAGTTCCCTGTGCTATACAGTAGGCTCTCATTAGTTTTTTATTTTATACATAGTAGTGTGTATATGGCAATCCCAATCTCCCAATTTATCCCACCCCACCTTCCCCCTTGGTAACTGTAAGTTTGTTCTCTACAACTGTGTCTCTGTTTTGCAAATAAGTTCATCTGTAACATTTTTCTAGATTCTACATATAAGCATTAATATATGATATTTGTTTTTCTCTTTCTGACTTACTTCACTCTGTATGACAGTCTCTAGGTCTATCCACGTCTCTGCAAATGGCACTGTTTTGTTCCTTTTGTGGCTGACTAGTATTCCATTATATATATGTACCACATCTTCTTAATCCATTCCTCTGTTGATGGAAATTTAGGCTGCTTCCATGTCCTAGCTATTGCAAATAGTGCTGTGATGAACACTGGGGTGCATGTATCTTTTCAAATTGTGGTTTTCTCTGGGTATATGCCTAGTAGTGAGATTGCTGGGTCATATGGTAATTCTATTTTTAGTTTTTAAGGAACTTCCATACTGTTCTCCATAGTGGCTGTATCAATTTACATTCCCACCAACAGTGCAAGAGGCTTCCCTTTTCTCCACACCCTCTCCAGCATGTGTTGTTGGTAGATTTTCTGATGACGGCTATTCTGACTGGTGTGAAGTGATACCTCATTGTAGATTTGATTTTCATTTCTCTAAAAATTAGTGATGTTGAGCAGCTTTTCCTGTGTTTGTTGGCCATCTGTATGTCTTCTTTGGAGAAATGTCTATTTAAGTCTTCTGCCCGTTTTTTGATTGAGTTGTTTGGTTTGTTAATACTGAGCTGCATGAGCTATTTATATATTTTGGAGATTAATCATTTGTCTGTTGATTCATTTGCAAATATTTTCTCTCATTCTGAGGGTTGTCTTTTCATCTTGTTTATGGTTTCCTTTGCTGTGCAAAAACTTTTAAGTTTCATTAGGTCCCATTTATTTTTGTTTTTATTTCCATTACTCTAGGAGGTGGGTCAATAAAGATCTTGCTGTGATTTATGTCAAACAGTGTTCTTCCTATGTTTTCCTCTAAGAGTTTTATAGTGTCTGGTCTTACATTTAGGTCTTTAATCCATTTTGAGTTTATTTTTGTGTATGGTGTTAGGGAGTGTTCTAATTTCATTCTTTTACATGTAGTGCTTATTGAAGAGACTGGCTTTTCTCCATTGTATACTCTTGTTTCTTTCTCATAGATTAGGTGACCGTAGGTGCATGGGTTTATCTCTGGGCTTTCTATCCTATTCCACTGATCTATATTTCTGTTTTTGCACCAGTGCCATACTGTCTTGATTACTGTAGCTTTGTAGTATAGTCTGAAATCAGGGAGCCTTCCTCTGTGATTTTTTTGGTAGAGTTTGAGAAGGATAGGTGTTAACTCTTCTCTAAATGTTTGATAGAATTCACCTGTGAAGCCATCTAGTCCTGGACTTTTTTTTGTTTGAAAAATTTTAATCACAGTTTCAATTTCATTCCTTGCAATTTGTCTGTTTATATTTTCTATTTCTTCCTAGCTTAGTATTGGAAGGTTGTACCTTTCTAAGAATTTGCCGTTTCTTCCAGATTGTCCATTTTATTGACATATAGTTGTTCATAGTATTCTCTTATGTTCCTTTGTATATCTTCAGTGTCAGTTGTAACTTCTTTTTCATTTCTAATTTTATTGATTTGAGTCCTCTCCCTTTTTTTCTTGGTGAGTGTGGTAAAATTTATCAATTTTGTTTATCTTTTCAAAGAACCAACTTTTACTTTCATTGTTTTTTTTTTTTTTTTTTTTTGCAGTACGCGGGCCTCTCACTGTTGTGGCCTCTCCCGTTGCGGAGCACAGGCTCCGGATGTGCAGGCTCAGCGGCCATGGCTCACGGGCTCAGCTGCTCTGCGGCATATGGGATCCTCCCAGACTGGGGCATGAACCCGTATCCCCTGCATCGGCAGGCAGACTCTCAACCACTGCACCACCAGGGAGACCCTAGTTTCATTGATCTTTGCTATTGTTTTCTTCATTTCTATTTCATTTATTTCTGAAATCTTTATGATTTCATTCCTTCTACTAAGTTTGGATTTTGTTTGGTCTTTTTTCTCTAGTTGCTTTAGGTGTAAGGTTACATTGTTTATTTGGGATTTTTTCTTGTTTCTTGAGGTGAGACACTATTGCTATAAACTTCCCTCTTAGGACTGCTTTTGCTGCATCCCATAGGTTTTGGGTCATCGTGTTTTTGTTGTCATTTGTTTCTAGGTACTTTTTGATTTTGTCATTGGTTTCCTCAGTGATCCGTTGGTCATTTAGTAGCATATTGTTTAACCTCCATGTGTTTGTGTTTTTTAGATTTTTCCCCTGTAACTGATTTCTATTCTTATAGCATTGTGGTCGGAAAAGATGTTTGATATGCTTTCAATTTTCTTAAGTTTACTGAGGCTTGATTTGTGACCCAAGATGTGGTCTATGCTGGAGAATGTTCCATGTTCACTTGAGAAGAAAGTGTATTCTGCTGCTTTTGGATGGAATGTCCTATTAATATCAATTAATTCTACCTGGTCTAATATGTCATTTAAGTCTTGTGTTTCCTTATTAATTTTCTGTCTGGATGATCTGTCCATTGATGTAACTGTGGTGTTAAAGTCTCCTACTATTATTGTGTTACTGTTGATTTCCCCTTTTATGGCTATTAGCATTTGCCTTATGTATTGAGGTGCTCCTATGTTGGGTGCATATATATTTATAATTGTTATATCTTCTTCTTGGATTGATACCTTTATCATTATGTAGTGTCCTTCCTTGTCTCTTGTAACAGTCTTTATTTTAAAGTCATTTTATCTCATTTGAGTATTGCTACCCCAACTTTCTTTTGATTTCCATTTGCATGGAATATCTTTTTCCATCCCCTCACACTCAGTCTGTATGCGTTCTAGGTCTGAAGTGGGTCTCTAGTAGTCAGCATATATACAGGTCTTGTTTTTATATCCATTCAGCCAGCCTCTATCTTTTGTTTGGAGCATTTAATCCATTTACATTGAAGGTAATTATTGATATGTATGTTCCTATTGCATTTTCTTAATTGTTTGGGCTTTGTTTTTGTAAGTCTTTTTTCTTCCCTTCCTCTTTTTTCTATTCTCTTGTGTTTCTTGCATAGAGAAATTCCTTTAGCAATTGTTGTAAAGCTAGTTTGGTAGTGCTGAATTCTCTTAGCTTTTGCTTGCCTCTAAAGCTTTTGATTTCTCCATCAAATCTGAATGAGAGCCTTGCTGGGTAGGGTATTCTTAGATGTAGGTTTTGCCATTTCATCACTTTAAATATACTTTGCCACTCCCTCCTGGCCTGCCGAGTTTCTGCTGAAAAATCAGCTGATAACCTTATGGCAATTCCCTTGTATGTTCTTTGTTCCTTTTCCCTTGTTGCTTCTAATGTTTTTTCTTTGTATTTAATTTTCATTAGTTTGATTAATATGTGTCTTGTCCTCCTTGAGTTTATCCTCTATGGGACTCTGCACTTCCTAGACTTGGGTGACTATTACCTTTCCCATGTTAGGGAAGTTTTTAACTATGATCTCTACAAATATTTTCTCAGACCCTACTCTTTTTCTTCTTCTTCTGGGACCCCTATAATTCAAACGTTTGTGTGTTTAATGTTGTCCCATACATCTATGAGACTGTCCTCATTTCTTTTCATTCTTTATTCTTTATTCTGACCTGCAGCAGAGATTTCCACCATTCCTCCAGGTCACTTATCCATTCTTCTGCCTGTTATTCTGCTGTTGATTCTTTCTAGTGCATTTTTCATTTTGGTTATTGTCTTGTTCATCTTTGTTTGTTCTTTAGTTCTTCTAGGTCTTTGTTAAGCTTTTTTTTTTTTCAAGGTACGCAGGCCTCTCACTGTTGTGGCCTCTCCTGTTGTGGAGCACAGGCTCCAGACATGCAGGATCAGCGACCATGGTTCACGGGCCCAGCTGCTCCATGGCATGTGGGATCTTCCCGGACTTGGGCATGAACCCATGTCCCCTGCATCGGCAGGTGGACTCTCAACCACTGTGCCACCAGGGAAGCCCTGTTAAACTTTTATTTTAACTTCTCAATCTGTACCTCCATTCTGTTTCCAAGATCTTGGATCATCTTTACTATCATTACTCTGAATTCTTTTTCAGATAGGTATCTTACCTCCTGTTCATTTAGTTGTTCTTGTAGGTTTTTATCTTGCTCCTTCATCTGCAACATATTTCTTTGTTGTCTTATTTTGTCAGATTTATTATGCTTGTTTTCTCCTTTCCACAGGCTTCAGGATTGCCATTCCCTTGCTTCTGGTGTCTTATTCCTTGTGGGTAAGGTGGTCCAGAGGCTTGTGCCATTATCCCCTTGATATGGGGTTTGATTGGTGTTGTGGTGATCAGATCCTGCCCTACACATTGAGTGGGGCCTCTCCTTTGCTCTGTGGTTGTCACAGCCCTGTTAGGAGAAGGGTCTGCTCCCTAGTTGTTGGAATAGACGTCCCCAGATCTGTTTCTTGGCTGTGATTTTGATCTGTGGTGAGAGGCAGCCAGGATTGGAGCACTCCCACTGGGAGGGAAGCCTCATTAAGTTTTCCTCTTTTGGAGCTATTCACCTGAGAATGTGCTCTGTTGTGTGGGCTCAAAAGTATACTGTTTTGGGCACTGCTGTCAGTCCCGCCTTAACTGTGGGTGTGCCAGCAATTGGTCTTGGTGACTCTCAGGCATTGTTTTCACCCAGCCACCATCACGGGTCCACTGAGGTCAGGTCCCAGGACTGCAGTAGTCATGCACATTGACTGTGGAGGCAGCTTGAACTCTTGTCCATCCTACCCCCACGTGTACATGCCCAGAGAACCCACAGCTGCTAAAGCCAGACTCGTCCCAGCTGCAAGAGCACTGGTTGTCCTTTCAGATGTTTTGCAGGCATTGAATTTAGGAAGCCATCAGCAGAGGTGTAACTCCGCAGTTTGTGCAGCCACGAGGAGAGGTTTCAGCTCTTCTTCATTAGTCACATAGCCTCTGGGGCTCGGCTGTGGTTTCAGCCCCTCCTCTGGGAGATTTCCTAGTGGGGGGAGTTGTCTGCTCCCTCCCAGGACAGCGGGTTGGGTCCCAGCACCCACTGGCAGATTTCCTAGTAGCAAGAGTTATCCACACACTCCTGGGACAGCTGGGTGGGTTCTAGCACCTACTGATGGATTTATCAGTCATGAAAGGTATCTGCGACCTCCCAGGACAGCATGGGCAGGTCCTGGGGCCAGCTGGTGGAATTCCAAGTTGCTGGATCTGTCTGTACCCTTCTGGGTCAATGGGAGTGGGTCCTGTGATGCACTGGTGGAATTTCTAGTTTTGGGAACTGTCCATGCCCTTCCTGGTCAGCAGGGTCTAAAGAATCCGGGGTCTAAAGAAATTTGATATTTAATGAATGTCAAGCGGCCTCCTGTCAAAAGACTCTCCATGTTGTCAATTAGTTATGCATGGGTCTGTCAATAGAATGTGCTCACATCCAGAAACAGATGAACAGAACACTAGCAAATACATTTACAGAGGATACACACAAGCTTGAATCTCTTTCTTCTTGGACCAGCATTTCCTTAGATTTAATCAGTTTAAACCAGAAACTACAGACATTCAAATAGAGATGTAAGGGAAGTTTTTATAAGGAGGCAAATTCCTCACAGAAATATTTATTGTTTGAAATATAATCAAAAACTAATTTTGCCACAATTTAAACCTAATCAACAGATTATAATACAGCTTTAAAGAGTTTCAAATATTCACCATTGGCATTATTCTATAGAACAGTAACAAAATTTAGAAAGAAACAAAATTTTTTTAAATGGTTTAGTTTGGAATTTTTTCAAAGGCAAGTTTTTGCTCTCCCAGCTTTTTCCATTTCAAAAATATTACTATTAAATACTTTCCTTTTCTGAAAAGAAAAGCAGAGAATGCAATGAGACTACATAAATAAATAAAGTTGTCATTAGAAAATCTAGAGAAGAGACCTGATTTTTGATGTTAATTTTTACTAGGGAATTAATTTTTTTTTCTACAATTTCCGCATCTTACAAAATTACTTCCTCTATTTGGTGGATCTTTGGAAGAAACAATCAATCTATGAATCTCTCCTCCCAGCCCTCCCCAGTCTCCTTTCCCTTCCCACTAGCCAGGGAGATCCCTGGAAGGAGAATAGGAAAATTCCATCCTAGCCCTTCCTCTAACTTCATGGCCTTAGGCAAGTCTCTCAACCTCTAAACCTGGTTCCTCAATTTAAATGTAGGTGTTGAAAGTGGTTATCTTCAAGAGTCTTTCCAAATGCTAACATTCTATAAACTTGTAATTTTTAGAAGTTGTGTTCATTAGCTGCTCTATATCAGCTAATATAGGAACCATTTATATTTGCCCTTGGAATGCTTTCTGTTCTTGTAACTGATTCTGTCTGAGATGGAGCCCAGCCTACTCCATTATGAAGCGCCCCTTCTGGGTCTTCCTTTCCAAGTGTCCCTAGCCCCTTAGGATAATAGAGGATAATTCCTCAGGAGAGCAGCAGCGTTTGAAGAGGACGTGATTAAGTGATGGAGTTAAGTGACTCTGTCAGATTATACCACTTGGAAGGACAAATAAGGATAAGCAACATTTGAATATCAACCTTTGATTATTTTACTATTAAATATTTTTATGTACTCTGTTTCACTTTTTGCAGTGGAATATACCTGACATAAAGTAGAAACAATTGAAAACAAAAAGACTGCTTGATACATATGAACCTTTACAAGTACGCCTAAGAATGCTTTGGAAACTCACAAGTCCCCTGAGACAACCTCAGAGAACTGAGTGACCTGCCCAGGTTCAGGTGCGCTGAGGAGAGAGCCTTGGGCAGTGGTTTCCCTGTCTCCCAGTCCCTGCATCACTCTAGCCTGGGGGACAGGGAACACCAGTGCTCTGTGATTTGTATCCATTTTCTTAACTGGTTCTTGTCTGGCTTCCCCTTGGTCACACCTCATCTTGTACTGCAGCCCTAAAGACCATATTGAGATCTTGTCCTCAGATGCTCTCCTAAATTCTAGTTGGCTTTTTGATCTGACCTTGTTCACCACACTTTTATAGTTTCCTGAAGTGTGATGTCACTTCCCAGTGGTTTGGGTAGCCGTGCTTTTGCCTTGTTTCTCCAACTTTTCAGCTGTAGTTAGCCTCCCTCTGAGGCCGTGGTCCAAAGCTGTCTGGTCCTTTATATCTATGTTTCTCTATTAAAAGAGGATAAATAACAATCATTTTAGCCCCACGAATTGTAGTGACATTTATTAGATACCTGGCACTGTGCTAGGACTGAGGTACAATAACAAATATGAAATTGTTCTACTCTGGAGTTGCTAACAGTCTAGGGTCAGGGTTCTGCCTGTGGCCTCAGGATCATCAGAGCCTCCTGAAAAACCACATATACTCCAGTCATTTTCAACCGTGGGGTCAGTTCTGGGGTTTGAGGAGTTTTGTTTGTTTACTTGCTTTCTGTCTGGGTCTGGGTAGCATCTTTCTTGAGAACGTAGTACACAATGTCTGCTTAATAAACCAGATTTTGATGATCATAATTGAGATTGTAGTTTTTTCTGACTTCTTTGGAGAAGATTCCAGTCCTAAATGAGGGCATTGTCACTTTCATTTCCTTTTAATCTTTCACCCTTTAAAGAAAATACTCATAACAGTAGACTTGTGTAACACGATTAAAACGTTGTAAGGCGTTTGATATATTGTCCCCAGATGAGACATGTAAAATAGGATGTTTGCCCACAAGTCCTCTTCCAGAGCTTAGCAAACAAGAGGGTAGGAAGGAGCAGTAGAGTTTGCCAGTTCTCTGGATGTATTTATTTATTTCATCTCCTTGCAAATTATTTCTGTGTCTTATTTTTTGTATATTATCCCACAAAGAGATTTACAAATGACTTATAAAAGTACCACTTTATACACCAAGAAAGTGAGGATAGGAGAGTCACAAGGTCTCCCAGGAAAGTCAGTGGCTGAGTTGAGCCCAGGGATTGGGACTCTGGTGTGGGTGGGAGAGGTGTTTATGGGGGTGTGACATCATGATTTATGATAAGAAATATATTTGGTTTTCATCCCCATTTCTGGTACAAAGCTCCTAAAACTCTTGGAATTTCCTAAATGCTGAGAGCAATAAAGGGCTTCTGTTATGTTAACGAGGTGACTTTTGGATCCCACCTAAGAATGGGGGGTGGCTGTCAACAGAGCCAACTGTGATTAGAGGGTTGGAACTTTCAGTCCTACCTGCCCACCCCCAATCACCCACTGACCTCCTGGAGGGGAGAGGGGCTGGAGGTTGAATCAATTTCCATTGGCCCATTATTTGACCAACCATGCCTATGTAATGAGGCCTCCATAAAACCCCCAAAAAGCAGGATTCTGAGAGCTCCCAGGTTGATGAACACAGGGTGAGCAGCATGCTTGGGAAGGGCATGAGGGTGTCTCACCCTTTCCCCACACCTGACCTTGTGCATCTCCTCTATCTGCCTGTTCCTGAGTTATAGCCTTTCAAAATAAACCAGTAATCTAGTAAGTAAAATGTTTCTCTGAGATCTGTGAGCCACTCTAGCAAATTAATCAAACCCAAGAAAGGCGTCATTGGAACCTCCGTTCAATAGCCAGTCAGTCTGAAGCACAGCTGACGACCTGGACTTGTGATTGCTGTCTGCAGTGGGGTACAGTCTTACAGAACTGAACCACTAACCTGTGGGATCTGACACTTTCTCTGGGTAGACAGTTTCAGAACTGAGTTGAATTGTAGGGTATCCTGAGCTGGTGTCCAGCTGGTGTCATGAAAATTGCTTGGTGATAATGAAAAAACCACTTTCCCACCCACGTTGGAATTAGGTGTCAGAATCTCAGCTTGTCTTGCCAGTTCTGCATCTTGATCCTGCCCATTCTTTCCTCTTTCCATCCCATGGGCTTGGTGGTCTGGGTGGTCCTTTGCTTCCTGGGACCATAATTCAGGTGTCCAGAGGATAAGGCTCCTGTTCATTTTTTCCTCATAGTCTGCCCACTTCAATGCACAGTCCCAAGGACATCTTGATTGTTAAGCCCTCCTTGTTCCCTGAGATGGTGGTTGGACCCCAGGGAGACCTCCCAGACATGTCCTGAACCCTGTCCCTAACAGTGTTCTCATGGACCTGACAGGGGGGAAGTCCATGGAACTTGGAGATCCTATGCCTCTGTTTGTAGACAAACTCAGTAAAGCATGTCTACATCAAGGACAGAAAACATTCTCACCTTCAGGGAGAGGACTCACCAAGGTCATGGGAAGTGGCAGTACTAGATGGGCCTAGATCCTTTGGGCCTGCCATTGACACCAGCCCACTGAGCTCACTGTGCCCTGCACTCCTGAACTGGGCACTAACCTTTCCTATTGCCCCTCTGACCCTGGTGGCCACAGGGGATGGGTAGGTGGTGAGAAAAAGCCTAGAAACAGGTCTGGCCCTGACTCAGGGTAAAGCTTCCAGAAAGGAAAGATAACTTGGATTGTTTGGAGGAGGCAACAAAGCAAAAGAAGGATTAACTGATCTAATTATGGCCCTAAAAATTCAGAGCATCTTATAAGCGGTTTCTTTTCTCATTGCTCACTTGGGTTCAGGAACCCAGGAATAAGTGATAAAAAATAGTCACACTGTGACAGGGTCTGATCCACCATCTGATAAAAGTGAGTGTCTTCTCTTACAATGTTCGTACTGTTTAAAATGGAGATGGATACATTTTGCCGTTAACATAAATCATTTTGGGGACTTCCCTGATGGTCCAGTGGTTAAGAATCTGTCTTCCAACGCAGGGGATGTGGGTTCGATCCCTGGTCAGGGAATTAAGGTACCACATGCCACAGACCAACTAAGCCCATGCACTGTAGAGCCCACACACCACAACAAGAGAGCCCCAAAGCCGCAACTACTAAGCCCACTCACCACAGCTAGAGAAAAGCCCACATGCTGCAATGAAGAGCCCGCATGCTGCAACTAAGATCCGGTGCAGACAAAAATAAATAAATATTTGTTAAAAAAACATAAGTGCTTTTCTTTACCTTATTTTGCCTTTTATTATTGTGGGGGTAAGAAGGGGGTGGAAGGAGGGTGTAGGATTCAAGACAGTTATTGGGAAGTCAGGAAGAACATCCACCATCCTTCAGCTCCCAGACCCATTGTTAACATAGGTTTCCTTTGCCTGTTCCACAGGGCTGGGACAGGGACAGAATCCCACGTGGAAGCCAGCTGGGGGACCCTGACACCCTGTGTAGGAAAATAAACTGCAAATCAACAGCAAGAGATTTGCTTTCAAGGAAGGAGATTCTTAGAATAGTTCTCAGTCCCATTATGGAACCGAGTGCATCAAAACCAGATGATGCCTTTTAGGCTGATCTCTGGAGGAAAAAAACATGTGATTCTCCACACTTTGAGGGATTTACCAAAGCCTCTTTATCAACCATGAATATGTCCACACGGCTTTTAAAAAAGTCTTTAAGCCCCTAAGACAGTAAAACTAGGGTAACATCAACACCGACCAGTAACTTCATCCTTCTAACCCACTGAACACTATATGATGCAACTTCCAAACATTTGTAACTAAGGAGTTGCTTAAAGAATAGGCAGATCTCCCAAGGAGAAAGAGCTGCTCGTTTCAGTAAAAGGCACAAGTGTCCAGGACCCAACTGTGTATGTGCTTGTTTTGTTTTGTTTAACTAGCACTGCCCCAAAAGTACATATCGATACCCTCTCTGAAATCAATCTTCAAGGTTTTTCTCATTTTCTTTTAATAGCTATTTTTTTCTTTGCTGTTGAAAAATAACTGCCAAATCATGTCAATAATCTGTTAACTTTTACATTTACTTCTACTTATGCTTTAAATTGCCTTAAATACACCTCCCTTGAATTAAAAAGATTTCATCATCCCTTGATTTTTAGATTTAGTGAATAATTTCATGGATTTTTTTTACCATATGCTTTTCCTAAACTCACTTGGTTTTTTTGTTTAGTTTTGTTTAGCTTTGCTTTGTTTTGAAGAGGGGTAGATTTCTTAAGATTTTCTACATTGTCAATTATGTCATCGGTGAACAACAGTTTTACTTCTTTTCAAATTTATATGGATTTCATTTTACTTTACTTTTTACCTTATTTTATTTTAGTGCCTATTGCACTGACTAGCACCTCCAATACAAAGTTGATTAGAAGTGATGAGAATGGACATTCTTGCTTTGTTATTGATCTTACTGGGAAAGCATTAAATCTTTCATTGTTAAGCATGATGTTGGCTGCAAGTATTTTACAGGTGCCCACTTATCAGTTGGAGAATATTTTCTTCTGTACCTAGTTTGCTGAGAAAAATTTTTAATCATAAATAGGTATTGAATTTTATCAAATGTTTTTCTGCATCTATTGAGATGATCGTGTGGTTTTCTCTTTTAGTCCATTTATGCAGTAAATTACACTGATTTACAAATGTTAAACCAACATTGAATTCATAGGATAAACCCTACTTGATCATGATATACTATCATTTTTTATATATAGCTAGATTTAGTTGCTAAATTTTCTTAAGAAGTTTGAGTCTATATTCATGAAGGATATTAGTTTTCTTTTAATGTATCCACCTGGTTTTAGTATCACAACAATGATATCCTTATAAAATGTTTCTTCCTTCTTTTATTTCTCATAGAATTGGAATTACATAGAACTGGAATTATTTCCTCCTTAAATATTTGATAGGATTCACCAGGTTAGCATTGTGGGCATGGAGTTTTCTTTATGGAAGTTTTTAAGCTATGAATTTAATTCTTTTAATCATATAGAACTAGTAATGCATATCTATTTCTCTTAAATGAGTCTTAGTAGTTTGTTACTTCTTTCAAGGAACTTGTCCATTTCATCTAAGTTGTCAAATTTATTTGATTTAAAGTTGTTAATAATATTTACTTACTATCCTTTTGATGCCTGTGGGATTGGAAGTGATGTCTTCTCTCTCATTCTTGATATTGGTCTTCTTCTTCTCCTTCTCCTTCTCTCTCTCTTTTTTCCTTGAACTGTATGGATAGAGCAGAGTTTCTCAAACTTGACACTGTTGACATTTTGGGCTAAATAATTCTTTGTTTTGGGGAATAGTCCTGTGAATAGAGGATATTAACATCATAATTTAGTCTTTACCCACTACATGCCTGTAGCAACTATAATACAACCTCTCCATTTGTTCCAATCAAAAATGTCTCCAGACATTGACAAGTGTCCCCTGGGGTGGGTGGAATCACCTTTTGTTAAGAACCACTGGGTCAGAGGTTCATAGATTTTTGTCTCCTTGACTTTTTAAAAATATAACCTGTTTTTTTTAATTTCATTGTTTTCTGCTCTTATCTCTATAATTACCTTTCTCTTGTTTACTCTGGGTTTAATTTTTGTTGCTTCATTAGTTTAAGATCTTTCTTTTTTATAATATAAGCATTCAGTGCTGCATATTACTTCTTGGCACTTATTTAGCTGTATCTCATTAATTTTATATGTTGTGTTTTTATTTTCATACAGTTCACATTATTTTGTAATTTGCTTCTAGATTTCTTCTTTAACAAAGGGTGTCTTAGTCTGGTTGGATTGTTACAACAAAACGCCCCAGACTAGGTGCCTTATAAACAGCAGAAGTTTATTTCTAAAGTTCTGGACGCTGGAAGTCTGAGATCAGGTTGCCAGCAGAGTTGGTCCTGATGAAGTTCCCCTTCCTTCTGGGTTGCACACTGTCAACTTCGTGCTGTGTCCTCACATGGCCAAAGGGGCTAGGAAGCTCTCTGGAGCCTCTACAAGGGCACTAATCCCATTTATGAGGACACTGCCCTCATGACCATATCACCTCCGAAAGGCTTCACCTTCTAACTTCACCTGGGGCATTAGGGTTTCAACACATGAATCTTGGGGGGAACACAAACATTCAAACATAACACAGGGATTATTTAAAAGTATTTAATTTTTAAATATTTGAGAACATTGTCAGATATGTTCCTGATCTTCCTGTTATTGTTTTCTAGTTTAAATTCATTTTGGCCACGAGATTTTTAAATATTTCCATTTTAAAAAAGTTACTGAGGGAGTTTCCTGGTGGCCTAGTGACTAGGATTCTAGGCTTTCACTGCAGCAGCCTGGGTTTAATCCCTGGTTGGAGAACTGAGATCCTGCAAGCCATGTGGCATGGCCAAAAAAAAAAAAAGTTACTGAGAATTTTTTTTTTTAATCCCAGAATATGGTCTATTTTAGTGAGTGTTTCATAAGCACTTAAAAAAGTTGTGTATCCTGCAGATATTGGTAAAGTGTTCTATAAGTGTCAGGTCAAGTTGGTTGCATTCTTAAAGTCTCCTACAGCACTACAGATTTTTTATTTGTTCTATTTATTAACAAGTGAGAATTGTTATAATCTCTGTATAACTGTAGACTTGTCAATTTCCCCTATTAGTTCTATCAATTTTTGCTTTATGTGTTCAAATTTTTTGTTATTATATGCATACACATTGAGAATTTTTCATCTTGAACTTACCTCCTTAATCTTTATGAACTTTATCCTTGATAATGCTCCTTGTTCTGAATTTTGCTTTGTTAGATATTAACATAGCCAATTAAGTTTTCTATAAGTAGCTTTGTATTTTGTAGCCTTTTTCCATCTTTTTACTTTTAAACTATCTGTGCCTTCATATTTTAAGTGGGTTTCTAACAAACAGCATATAATTCCTCAGGTTGTCTAGTTTATATGAAACTATCTTTAAGTTTACTAGCACTTTCTTCTCTCATCTCCAACCACCTGTTAAGACTGTCCAGTGTATGTTTTATTTTAGATATTAATGTTTCAGTTCTATGATTTCAATTTGGTTATTTCCAACATTTTCTACTTCTCTCTGGCATTCCTTATTTATTCACTTGAGCATATTTTCCTTTATAGTGTTGAGTATATTTAAAAAGCTGCTTTAAAACCTTTGCTAATTTCAACATCTGTGTCATCTTCGGGTTTGTCTCCATTGATTGCCTTTTATTTGAGCATTGGTCACATGTTCTTATTTCTTCACATGTCGGGTAATTTGAGATTGTATCTTGGAGATTGCTAATGATATGATTTTGGTTTCTCTTATGTCCCTCTTTAGAATATTGACTTATTTTATCAGATAATTCTCTTGACTGCACTCATACTATAAACTCTTTGTTTGTGTGTTGTGTGAAGCAGTGGAAACCTAGTTTGTTTCTTCTAGCATTGGTTGGGCTGCTTGGAGCCTTCCCCATGCACGTGCAGTTCAGGGATCAGCCAAGGATTTAAGTACAATTTATGTGCAGAATATAAGTCTCCTGCATGGCTCTCTCCTTTCTGAGATTTGATATTCAGTTTCTAGCTGCTGTGGTCCCCTTGAAACTTGTCCTCTGATTATTCAAGCCTGTAGGACAGTGGATTTTCTGGCCAAGTTTTAGCCACCCCATCTGCCATACATTGGGGTTTGCTCTCAGGTAAACAAGTTGAGAAAAAATGAGAAACATATCCCATGTCATTTCTTCCTTCCAGGAGTAGACAGCTATCAAGTTTCTGCCTGTATTTTTTTGCTCTCCAGTGCCTTCAGGTAGTTGTTATATTTTCTCCAGAGTTCATAGTTGTATTTTGAAGAATATTTGGCCCAATAAGAACTATTCTTCCATTACCAGAAACCAGAATCCCATCGCTCTGGCTTGAATTCTTTTAATATACAAATACAATGCCTTATTCTTCTCCATCACTGACAATTTTCTGTTTATTCTCAAAGATAAATCAGATCTTTCAGGAGTCTATTCTTATCTTAACTACCCAAAATGACTTAGTATCATCCCCAAATATATTTTGTTTTGTTGTCTCTCTTTCAAGTTATTTATTAATACATAAAGTCTTTATAGAACTCTCTTATTCACCTATTTCTATTCAGAGAAGTGTTCATTTATTTATACCATTTGTTTCTTATCTCTAAACCCTTTACAAGGTAAAATAGACTCTTCACTACAACCTGACAAGATTTTGAAAATAGCTTGGGTGAAACTGTGTCAAAGGCCTTTTGAAATTCTCAGTGGACTATATCAACCAATTGTTTATGCTTATGCCTTTTTAGCTCTTTAAGGACATCAGTATTTTTTTTAATATGGGAAAATATAACCAATCTCTCTGTGACAGGGCACACATTAAGGACATCAAAAATTTATCCATAACTTTTTTGCTTTTTTTTTTTTGTGTGTGGTACATGGGCCTCTCACTGCTGTGGCCTCTCCCATTGCAGAGCACAGGTTCTGGATGCACAGGCTCAGCAGCCATGGCTCACGGGCCCAGCCACTCCGCGGCATGTGGGATCCTCCCAGACCGGGGCACAAACCTGTGTCCCCTGCATCAGCAGGCAGACTCTCAACCACTGTGCCACCAGGGAAGCCCTATGCATAACATATTTTTTAAATGTTTTTCTGAAGAACCCATGTTGCCTCATGTGTTATTTTAAGAGTTTGATAGTCCAATCCTTTATTAATTATAATCTAATATCAGCTTGTCTAGAATAGAAATGTGATGTAATTTTAAATTCTTGGATTCTTTCTGGAGTTTTTTAAACTGTTATTACAGTTTATTATTCTGACCTGGAAATCATAACAAGTCAAAATTTACATTTTGGCCACACATCTCTGATTTTATACCTCAGTGACTTTAAGAGTGCCAACTGATTTTGGTGATTTAAGATAAATTTATTTTGCTAATATTAGCTAATATTTACTGTGCATGTATTAGATGCCAGACAATGTTCTAAGTGTATGATCTCATTTTGTCCTCCAGTTGCCCTATAAATTGCCTTCATCATTCCCATCTACATATATAAAACTGTTGGAGCACATCTGAGGTATTGGCCACCATTTGATCTAATGCTTCTAATTTTTTTCAACTTAGAGGGAATTTTGGAACAGCACATCTTTTTTCTCAGTAAGCCTTCAAAACACAAGGTTTCTTGACCCAATCTTTAAACTGGTTGGACAAGAATAATATGTTTTTCCCCCAGGGAGGGAGAACTTTAAAAAGTGGGAGAAATGACAAAGTCAGGAGGTTGTCACTCAAAAAATTAGAAATGCTGCAGCTGCCAACAGAAATAGACTAGCATGTTGTGGGGTAATAAATCATATTTTATTACTCTCAGAGCATCATTATTTTATCAGCATTTGAATAAAACAGGTATGTTTTACAATTTTTTTTCCATATGTTTCTGGCTCAGTTTATTTGCCCCATATGTTTTGTCTCTTTCTTTTCCTATTTTGGGTTATAGTTTGATTTTTCTATCATTCACTTTGAGGTATTCCCTTGCAGCCTTTTTGCTCTTGACATATCTTTTCATTTTTTTTAAACCTTACTTTTTGTTGGGAGAGTCTTTTCCTTTTCTTATCATTGTCTTTTTTTAAAAAACTATTTTATTTTTCCATTTTTCTCTTTTCATCTTCCTAGTCAGTTTTGATTCATTTTCATTCTTTGTGTTTTGAATTACAAGCTTCCTCCCACAGTGCTTATTCTCTGCTCTCTTTCATAATTTTCCTTTATCTCTTCACAACTTATATTTTTCTTTCTAGAATTAACCATCTTATTTGACTGCCCCAGTTTTTGTGATTTCTCCCACAGTGGGGTCCTTTTCCTTCCTTCTTTCCTTAAACTCTTCTGCCAGCACTCTGATTGGTAATTCACTGGGTTGAAACAAAGGATTTCATGACATTTCCATTGCTTCCATTCCCTGCTTTTCAAAAACAAGTCCTTGAAATTACCCACTGTCTTTTTAGACTGTAATCCTCCCTTCAACTTAGATTAAATTATGACAGGTGTAGTTAGCAGATGCAGTTGGAAGTTGCCCACATTAATCACATAGAGTATCTGGAACAAAGCACATCTGAACTAAGGACATGAGTGTAAGAGCTCTTACTGATGAAAGCAAGGTTTCTAGGTGTTGAGAAGGAGCAGAAAATAGTCCTCTCGATCAATGAGGTGAGAGATGAGCTGGTGTTGATTTGAGTTCTTGTTTCCTGAAGTAGTAAATCACTGAAAACAAAAACAATATTGAAAAACATAGTTTACAAAATGTTTTCTAGAGTCTTACTGCCTTCCTTTGGATTGTTGCTACCTTGCATTTATTTGGTTCTTATTTCCAAAGTGTTTTTAAATATTATCTCAGTTAATTCTGTTTATAACTCTGAGAGAAAAGAGCTGCAGTGAAATTATGCCCAGTTGAAAGGTAAACTCACTGAGGTATGGAATTTCACTTACCTGACATACAATCATTATTTAATAACTAAAAGGATTTAAATCTATGTCTATTGAGTTGTGTGCTTTCTCAACTTTTATTTCCCTGCCACCCTCCCCACCTTACCTCTGCACCTCCTGGTTTTATATTCCTGTTTTTCTCTCCCTTTATAACTCTTGAGTTCATTCTCCTTTATCACCAGGAGAACTAGGATGATTTGAACTGAGGGAGAAGGAAGTAGTCATCATTTTCATGCTCTCCCATGAAAGTGGACCATATATACCCATGCATTTAAACCTCATCTAATAATTATTTAAGTTCAAAGTTAGTTACTATTCCTGAGGGGTTCCTAAAGCTTTTCAGCAGAGAGAAAAGACAGATGAATCAAGGGTGGAAATAATGCGGAAGGTGGTTTAGTAGGGAGGATGGCTAAAAGACCCACACAGGGCGGGAGGCTGAGGAACAGAAAAAGATTTTTCTGTCTTTATTGTTTCTACTTCCATGGCCTTCTGGTAGTGTCAGTGACAGCCTTGACTCTCCTCAGGTTCTGGAATAACCAGGAGCCCAAACTGTGCCTCCTGTTGTTTTCCTGTGGAAGGAACAACTGAACGTCCTCAAATGGCTTCTTGTCACAAGCATCCAAAAATTCTTTTGAAGAGCTCTCAAGATATTCTCTTTTGTCAGCTGCTTTGTTTACTTTCTACAAAGCCTAAGGGACTCACTCCCTGTGTTCTCATGAAAATATTTACAATCCATTGTTCCCTCCCATTATCCAGCTTGAGTCAAGGTCACCCATTTCACTGCTCAGCTGAGCTTCCAGAGACCGGAAGTAGTGCTGAAGAGTATAAGGAAGTGCTGGGCTTGCCCCCGGGGAAGCAAGCACAGTCCTGCAGCAGAGGGTGACTTTGATTAGTTCCAAGAGGTCTCTTTTCATCTGTTGGGCTTCCTCACTAGTAACTTCCACTGTTGACACCTTTGATGGAGGTGAGGGTGCGGCAGTGTGGAGCATGGGTAGAAATAGAAGCACACCTGAACAAAACACTCTCTGATCACCTAGTCCTGCTAAAATTTGACAACCTCATTGCACTATCTGATAGGAGAAGCCAGCAGGATGGCAGAGTGTCTGTGGTCTGTGGTCACAACCCTTGGTCCAATCTAAGTTGATGAAAACTTCTTTTGGAAATATTTCATTCTAAAGCTAGCTTGAATAAAAAATCTGGTGTGAAATAAATCTTATCCTGTTTCCCTGCCATCAGTCACTTTTCAGAGTTCGTCCTGCAATACAACATGCCGAATAAATTTAGTCTAAGGAGAAGCACTATACTATACTTTAAATACACATTTTTAATGGCCAGTAGCAATTTATCCAGAGAAATCTGTTTTCCACCAACCTCTGTAGCCCAGTAAATGGCTCAGTGCATGGTGTTTGCCATAGCCAACAACTCTTGCTGATGCTTTTCCAAAGAGCCACACCAACCAAGAAAAATATATCATGAATGTTATTGAAAGTAAATTGGTTTTTGAAACAATGAAAACATTTTATTCATTTAAATTAAAGCAGAATGGCAGTGGCCTGCTTTTAATTCACGTAGTCCATGAAATTGAAGTAATTCATTCATTTTGAGTTTTTCATGCTCATTGTCCCTATTTTTAAATGGTCAACTTCAATTGCCTCTTGTTTGCTCAAGTTGTTTAATTTTTTTTTAAATAACTGATTTCTAATTTTTATTTATATGTGTGATTCTTTTTTAAAATTAATTTTATTCAAGTAAAAAGAATATGAAAAAGTGGTTTAACTTTGAGTCTGTTTTTGACCAAAATTAAACAAGTGCATTAAAATGTCATTGTTTAACACATGGCCAGTCATCTCTTTCAGTGAAGCAACTTGTCCTTGTAGAGTATTCAGAGCCCCCAAAGATGGTATTCTCCTTGACAATGAAACAATGTTGTGCTTAGGGATTTGGTAATGGGAAGAGAGTATTTGCTAGTACTGAAAAAGCTAAAATTGAAAAAATCCTCACAAAATAGTCAGAAGCCAGTATATGCAGTCATTTAAAGTATGGTGTGTATATATATTCCATCATTTTCAGAATCAGCTTCACAATTAGGAAATGGAAGAAGGTGATTTAGTCAGACAGGTTCCAAGTGGTTTTGTAACCTGATACTGATAATTTCTAAAGTCACTCTTAGCCCCTACAAATTAGAGATGTGTGACAGGCATACAGAAACATCTTCATTTTTTGGGATAAAAACTTTGTAATTTTTTTACACCAAACTTTTCACATTAAACTGATGGCTTGTGTTAAAATGTCAGCTTCTGCAACTGGCACAAAATTTTTAAATATTCTAAATATCTCAAAATGGGTGACTATATAAAAAACCTTGTGCCTCAGAAACTTTTATTTGTGTCACCAAAACCAGGGAATAAATATGTTGTCTAAGTGTCCTTTGAGTTGTACATGTCAGCACCAATATTCATTTATAGTTGTTTATCATTAAATAATTGTGAGCAGCATTTACACACAGTTTTCTTTTATAGAAAAAGATCATCAAACCACAAGACTAGGTTAAAAAATTTTTAATTTACAGAATATTTCTTAAGGAAATTGAATTTTTTATTTTACAAAGTACAGATAGAGTGGTATTGAATGTTTATAAATAGAATGAAAGGGAGGAGTTATGGTCCTTAATAGACTTGCACTAAAAATCCCAAGGACCTGTATAAGGAAGGGGGTTGCTAGACCTGGAAGCAAGAGAAAAATGAAAGAATCTTTACTCTTTCAACTCCTATTTTGAAATAATTAAAAAAAACTGCTTTGAAAATCAAATATTTTATTCTTAAGGACCCAAAACATTTTCAATAAGGAAATAATTTTCCATTTTCTATTAAATAGGAATCATAGGAGTGGTGTTTCAATTATGTAAAATTCTGGATTAGTGGAGTACAAATTAAAGAGGAATTATGGTAAAATAGAAACAGATTGTACAAGTTTAGTTTTAGAGGTACTTCAAAATTCAGCCACAAAGCAGGATTCTGGAACATGTCATGATTATGGACTCTGTGCGCAGAGGCTGCCTTCTGAGTTTGGAAGAGGCTACATGTCTGGGTTGCCAGGCCTTCATTTCTCAGAGGATGCCATATTGAAATGACTTAGCGATCTCCCCACAGAATTTAGTTTGAGAGGAAGATGAATTGGAACTTCAGAGTGAAAATGAGCAGTGGAGCTTTCATCATGGGAGAAAGAGAAGTTTTATAACTGGACACATATGATAGTCATTTACTTTGCTATTAATGCTTTTGAACCTAAGTACATCTAGCATTATGGATATCACACAAAGAAGAGGCTATTCTTTGGGCTGGAATGAACTCAGAGAAAGAATCCAAGTATTTCTCTGGTGGACCTGAATATTCTGGGCAATTTTTTCCCCATCACTCCCTATTTATTGCCACTTTGGTTTCCTGTATCCTTCTATCATGGGCTACATCTAGTCAATGAGTCACACAAAGCTCACATTGTGAATTTAGGAGGAAAATAATACCTCTGACCCCAGTCCGAGTCCTGAACTCACTAAAATACAGAGCAGAACTCCTATAGATAGACATCAGAAAGTTTGATTGAGTAGTAATAAAGCCATTTGTTCAATATAGTTTAGGTACAGCCAAAAATGGGCTTGATAGCATTTTTCTGAATTAGACATTCACCACCAGAACATAAGCTTTCTGCAAGCAGGTATCGCTCCAAAAAGAAAGCTCAATTCCATCTCTGAAACTTAACATTCACCATAAGTGGTAAAGAGAATTTAGGAGTGTTACTCTAATGCAGTGGTTCTCAAATGTGTTCCAGGGCTTGGAGATCCACAAACCCTTTCAGGAATCCACAAGGTCAAAACAACTTTTGTAATGATACTATTATTTGCCTTTTTCACTCTCATTTTCTTGCAAGTGTACAGCAGAGTTTTCCAGAAGCTCTATGACACACAGTGTTACAACAGACTGAATGTAAATTCAGAATCCAGCTGACTTTCATTAAGCTGTTCATTAAATAGGATTTTCAAAAATGTAACACAAGACCACTTTTCTCACTGAATTGTTTCTTTAGCATCTTAAAAACTTTTTTGTTTTGAAATCATTTTAAACTTACAGAAGACTTACAAAGGTAGCACAAACAGTTGCAGTGTACACTTTACCTGACTTCTATCAACATTTCATGTAACCATGATGAAATTATCAAAACTAAGAAATTAACTTCGATGCTAAACTGCAGAATTTATTCAGATCTCACTGCTTTTTACACTAATGTCCTTATTCTGATCCAGAATCCAATCCAGGATATGTCATTGCATTTAGTTTTCATATCTCTTTGATCTCCTCTGATCTGTGACAGTTCTTCAGTCTTTCCTTGTCCTCATGACCCTGATACTTTTTAATCATACTGGTTAGATATTTTGGAGAATGGCCCTCAATTTAAGTTTGTCTGATACTTTCTCATGATTGGATTGGAGTTATGGATTTGGGGGAAGAATGCCCTAGAGATAGTGAAGTGTCCTTCTTTGGGAATATGTGATATTCCTATCTCATGTAACTGGTGATGCTAAACTTGATTATTTGGTTAAGATTGCACCTAGCATGTTTCTCTAGCAAGTTACTACTTTTCCTTTTGAATTCAATAAATATTTTGTCTATGCAATACCCTGTTTCTTTTTAAAATTTTGCCAACTAATTTTAGCATTCATTGATGGATCCTCCCTGAAGCAATTATTATTGTGGTGTTCTAATGCTGATTTTCTATTTCCCTCACTCCATCTACATTTTTAATTTAAAAAATTTTGTGGTTATCTTTATCCCTCACATATTTATTTATTCAATTATTCATTTATATCAGCATGGACTCATGGACATTTATTTTATCCTTTGGACTATATAAATTATTTTCATTAATTATTTTGTTGCTCAAATTGTTCCATCTTTGGACATTGGGAATTCTTTCATCTTGGATCATGGGTTCTTTTGAGACTTTTTTACTTTCTGACACTACAAAAAGTTCCAAGGTCATTTTGTACTATTTCTGCCCCAGTCCTGGAATCAACCAATTCTCCAAGGAACACTGGTTCCTTTTACTAGAAAAGATATTTAGAAACGAAGATCTCTGAGTACTGGGTGTGCTCATTGCTGTGGGAGTGTCACTGCCTTTAGATCCTAGAGCAAAGGTATATGTATGTGTAGTAACCCATGTCTATCTGCCTGCTTATTATCTATCTAGCATCTATTTTTTTAAAACACATGAGTTCATATACATAACTCCAAATCCAATCCAGCATCACATAACACATTCTAGAATCTCCCCTTTGCTTATCTGTAACTAATTTCTGTTACAGTGAGAAACTGACTACTTATTTGTTCAACTCTAATATACATGTAAGGAAAATTCAGAATTTCTAACCTAGACTTCTGTGAGAAACAAATTTACCAACTAAAACAGTGTTTGCATAAAATTATTTTTGTCTTTAGCCTCACAGCAGCTAGACAGCACCGTTTCCAAAGTTAGACCAGCTCCTTTGTTCCATACCTTCTTCATTGTCATTATGTCATACATTTGTAAGGTAGTTAGATATAATTATCACAGTCTATATTCCATCTTGGGTCCCAATGTTCTGGTTGATTTTTTATTAGTTCACGTGCAATAAAATTCTCTCATTGTGATGTACAGTTCTATGGATTTTGAAAAATCCACCACCAGGACACTCTACGGAACAGTTCCATCACTCATAAATGTCCATCATTCTGTCCTTTTACTTATTTATTTTTCAATTTTTTAATACATCTTTATTGGAGTATAATTGCTTCACAATGCTGTGTTAGTTTCTGTTGTACAACAAAGTAAATCAGACATATGCATACATATATCCCCATAACCCCTCCCTCTTGAGCCTCCCTCCCACACTCCCTATCCCACCCCTCTAGGTGGTCACAAAGCACCGATCTGATCTCCCTGTGCTATGCTGCTTCTTCCCACTAGCTATCTATTTTACATTTGGTAGAGTATATATGTTGATGCTTCTCTCACTTCTCCCCAGCTTCCACATCCACCCTACGTGTCCTCAAGTCCATTCTCTATGTCTGCATCTTTATTCCTGCCCTGCCACTAGGTTCATCAATACCATGTTTTTTTAGATTCTACATATGCATTAGCATATGGTATTTGTGTTTCTCTTCCTGAATTACTTCACTCAGTATGACAGACTCTAGGTCCATCCACCTCACCACAAATAACTCAGTTTCAATTCTTTTTATGGCTGAGTAATATCCCATTGTATATATGTACAACTTCTTTCTCCATTCATCTGTCGATGAACATTTAGGTTGCTTCCATGTCCTGGCTATTGTAAATAGTGCTGCAATGAACATTATGGTACATGTCTCTTTTTGAATGATGGTTTTCTCAGGGTATATGCCCAGTAGTGGAACTGCTGGGTGGTATGGTAGTTCTATTTTTAGTTTTGTAAGGAACCTCCATACTGCTCTCCATAGTGGTTGAATCAATTTACATTCCCACCAATAGTGCAGGAGGGTTCCCTTTTCACCAGACCCTCTCCAGCATTTGTTGTTTCTACATATTTTGATAATAGCCATTCTGACCAGTGTGAGGTGATACCTCATTGTAGTTTTGACTTGCATTTCTCTAATAATTAATGATGTTGAGCATCTTTTCATGTGCCTCTTGGCCATCTGTAGGTCTTCTTTGGAGAAATGTCTATTTAGGTCTTCTGCCCATTTTTTTTTAATTTTTTTTTTTTTGCTTTTTTGATATTGAGCTCCATGAATTGTTTGTATATTTTGGAGATTAATCCTATTTCTGTTGTTTCATTTGCAAATATTTTCTCCCATTCTGAGGGTTGTCTTTTCATCTTGTTTATGGTTTCCTTTGCTGTGCAAAAGCTTTTAAGTTTCATTAGGTCCCATTTGTTTATTTTTGTTTTTATTTTCATTACTCTAGGAGGTGGATTAAAAGAGATCTTGCTATGGTTTATGTCAAAGAGTGTTTTTCCTATGTTTTCCTCTATCAGTTTTATAGTGTCTGGTCTTACATTTAGGTCTTTAATCCATTTTGAGTTTATTTTTGTGTATGATGTAAGGGAGTTTCATTCTTTTACATGGAGCTATCCAGTTTTCCCAGCACCACTTATTGAAGAGACTGTCTTTTCTCCAACAGTCTCCAAGACTGTTCTTGCCTCCCTTGTCTTAAATTAGGTGACCATATGTGTGTGGGTTTATCTCTGGGCTTTCTATCCTGTATCATTGATCTATATTTCTGTTTTTGTGCCAGTACCATATTGTCTTGATTACTGTAGCTTTGTAGTGTAGTTTGGAGTCGGGGAGCCTGATTCCTCTAACTCAATTTTTCTTTCTCAAGATTCCTTTGGCTATTAGGGGTCTTTTGTGTTTCCATACAAATTACAGAATTTTTTGTCCTAATTCTGTGAAGAATGCCATTGGTAGTTTGATAGGGATTGCATTGAAACTGTAGATTGCTTTGGGTAGTATCATCATTTTCACAATATTGAGTCTTCCAATCCAAGAACATGGCATATCTCTCCATCTGTTTGTGTCATCTTTAATTTCTTTCATCAATATCTAATAGTTTTCTATGTACAGGTCTTTTGAGTCCTTATGTAGGCTTATTCCTAAGTATTTTATTCTTTTTGTTGTGATGGTAAATGGGATTGTTTCCTTAATTTCTCTTCCTGATTTTTTGTCGTTAGTGTATAGGAACGTGAGAGATTTATGCACATTAATTTTGTATCCTGCCACCTTACCAAATTCATTGATTAGTTCTAGTAGTTTTCTGGTGACATCTTTAGGATTTTGTATGTATAGTATCATGTCATCTGCAAACAGTGACAGTTTTACTTTTACTTTTCCAATTTGTATTCCTTTTTCTTCTCTGATTGCCATGGCTAGGACTTCCAAAACTATGTTGCATAAGGGTGGAGAGAGAGGACATCCTCGTCTTCCTCCTGATCTTAGAGGAATTGCTTTCAGTTTTTTACCATTTAGTATGATGTTTGCTGTGGGTTTGTCATATATGGCCTTTATTATGTTGAGGTAGGTTCCCTCTATGCCCATTTTTTGGAGAGTTTTTATCATAAATGGGTGTTGAGTTTTGTCAAAAGCTTTTTCTGCATTTATTGAGATGATCATATGGTTTTTATTCCTTAATTTGTTAATATGGTGTATCACATTGATTGATTTGCATACATTGAAGAATCCTTGCATTCCTGGGATAATTCCCAATTGGTCATGGTGTATGATCCTTTTAATGTGCTGTTGGATTCTGTTTGCTAGTATTATGTTGAGGATTTTTGCATCTATGTTCATCAGTGATATTGGTGTATAATTTTTTGTGTGTGATACCTTTTTCTGGTTTTGGTATCAGCGTGATGGTGACTTCATAGAATGAATTTGGGAGTGTTCCTCCCTCTGCAATTTTTTGGAAGCATTTGAGAAGATATAGTGTTAGCTCTTCTCTAAATGTTTGATAGAATGCACCTGTGAAACCATCTGGTCCTGGACTTTTGTTTGTTGAAAGGTTTTTAATTACAGTTTCAATTTCATTACTTGTGATAGGTCTATTTATATTTTCTAATTCTTCCTGGTTCAGTCTTGGAAAATTTGTCCATTTCTTCCAGGTTGTCCATTTCATTGGCATATAGTTGTTTGTAGTAGTCTCTTAGAATCCTTTGTATTTCTGTGGTGTTAGTTGTGATTTCTCCTTTTTCATTTCTAACTTTAATGATTTGCATCCTCTCCCTTTTTTTCTTGATAAGTCTGGCTAAGTGTTTACCAATTTTGTTTATCTTCCCAAAGAACCAACTTTTAGTTTCATTGATTTTTGCTATTGTTTTCTTCATTTCTATTTCATTTATTTCTGCTCTGACCTTTATGATTTCTTTCATTCTACTGACTTTGGGTTTTCTTTGTTCTTCTTTCTCTACTTGCTGTAGGTGTAAGGTTAAATTGTTTATTTCAGATTTTTCTATTTTCTTGAGGTGAGACTGAATTGCTATAAACTTCCCTTTTAGAACTGCTTTTGCTGCATCCCATAAGTTTTGGGTCGTCTTGTTTTCACTGTCATTTGGGTCTAAGTATTTTTTAATTTCTTCTTTGATTCTTTCAGTGATCTCTTGGTTATTTAGCAGTGCACTGTTTAGCCTCCATGTATTTGTGTTTTTTAGTTTTTTTCCTGTAACTGATTTCCAATTTCATAGCATTGTTGTCAGAAAAGATGCTTCATATGATTTTAATTTTCTTTAGTTTTCTGAGGCTTGAATTGTGACCCAAGATGTGGTCTATCCTGGAGAATGTTCCATGTGCACTTGAGAAGAATGTGTGTTCTGCTACTTTTGGGTGGAATGTTCTATAAATATCAATTAAATCTATCTGGTCTAGTATGTCATTTAAAGCTTGTGTTTCCTTATTTATTTTCTGTTTGGATGACCTGTCCATTGGTGTAAGTGGGGTGTTAAGGTCCCCTAGTATTACTGTGTTACTGGCGATTTCTCATTTCATGGTTGTTAGTATTTGCCTTGTGTATTGAGTTGCTCCTATGTTGGGTGAATAAACATAATTGTTATATCTTTTTCTTGGATTGATCCCTTGATCATTATGCAGTGTCCTTCCTTACCTCTTGTAAATTCTTTATTTTAAAGTCTATTTTATCTGATATGAGTATTTCTACTCCAGCTTTCTTTTGATTTCCTTTTCCATAGAATATCTTTTCCCATCCCTTCACTTTCAGTCTGTATATGTCCCTAGGTCTGAAATGGTCTCTTGTGGACAGCATATATATGGGTCTTGTTTTTGTATCCATTTAGCCAATCTATGTCTTTTGGTTGGAGCATTTAATCCATTTACGTTTCAGGTAATTATCGATATGAATGTTCCTATTGCCATTTTCTTAATTGTTTTGGATTTGTTATTGTAGGTCTTTTTTTCTCTTGTGTTTCCCACCTAGAGAAGTTTCTTTAGCATTTGTTGTAAAGCTGGTTTGGTAATGTTGAATATTCTTAGTTTTTGCTTGTCTGAAAAGCTTTTGATTTCACCATCAAATCTGAATGAGATCCTTGCTGGGTAGAGTAATCTTGGTTTTAGTTTTCTCTCTTTCATTGCTTTAAGTATATCCTGCCACTCCCTTCTGGCCTGCAGTTTCTGCTGAAAAATCAATTGATAATCTTATGAGGATTCCTTTGTATGTTATTTTTTGCTTTTCCCTTGCTGCTTTTAATATTTTTTCTTTGAAGTTAATTTTTGATAGTTTGATTAATATGTGTCTTGGGGTGTTTCACCTAGCATTTATCCTGTATGGGACTCTCTGTGCTTCCTGGACTTTGGTGACTATTTCCTTTCCCATGTTAGGGAAGTTTTCCACTATAATTTCTTCAAATATTTTCTCAGTTCCTTTTTTTTTCTCTTCTTCTTCTGAGACCCCTACAGTTCAAATGTTGCTGCTTTTAGTGTTGTCCCAGTGGTCTCTGAGATTGTCTTCAGTTCTGTTCATTCTTTTTTCTTTATTCTGCTCTTCCACTGTTATTTCCACCATTCTGTCTTCCAGCTCACTTATTCATTCTTCTCCCTCAGTTATTCTGTTATTGATTCCTTCTAGTCTAGTGTATTTTTCATTTCAGTTATTGTATTGTTCATCTCTGTTTGTTCTTTAGTTCTTCTAAAGAAGAAGCATGTTTCCATCCTTACCATGAAAAAGAGCCAGACAGACTTCTAATTTGCATCTTATGAAAAATTAGCTCAAAATAGATCACAGACATAAATATGAAATTCAAAATTATAAAACTTCTAGAAGAAAACATGGAAGAATTTCTGTGACCTTCAGTATGCCAAATAATTTTAAATACAGTAACAAAGCACAATCTAAAGAAGAAAAAACTGATCAATTGGACTTACTTACTTCTCTTCTTTAGAGCTTTGTTAAATATTTCTTGTATTTTCTCAATCTGTACCTCCATCCTACTTCTGAGATTTTGGATCATTCTTACTATCATTACTATGAATTCTTTTTCAGGTAGATTGCCTATTTCCTCTTCATTTACTTGCTCTTGTAGGTTTTTACCTTGTTCCTTCATCAGTGACATTTTTTTGCCGTCTCTTTTTTTTTTTTTTTGATGGGTGGTATTGTGTTTCTGTCTTACTGGTTGTTTGGCCTGAGGCTTCGAATACTGGAGTCTGTAGGCTGTTGGGTAGAGCTTGGTCTTTGTGCCCAGATAAGGCCTTCTGGGAGACCTCACTCTGATGAATATTCCTTGGGGTCTGAAGTTCTCTGTTAGTCCACTGGTTTGGACTCAGAGCTCCCACCACAGGAGCTTCTGCCTGTCCCCTGGCTTGTGAACAAGGATCCTGCAAGCCATCCAGGATGGCAGTTTGCTTGGGGGTTTCTCCCGTTTCCTTGGGCCTCGAGGTGCCCCACCAGTGTCTGGCAGGTGCCCTAGTCGTGGGGAGGCTTCAACTCCACGTCTTCCCACGCTTCCATCTTGACTCTGCCCTACCATGCTGTTCTTTTATAGTCAAGCCTCCCCCCCTGCAATGCCTAGCAACCACTGATATGTTTTCCATCCCTATAGTTTTGCCTTTTTCAGAATGTTATATTTTGTGTCTGGATTCCTTTACTTAGTGAAATGTATCCATCTTTTATTTTTTTATGAATCAATAGTTTTTTTTTGTTTTTAACAAACAGTTTTCCATTGTATTGATTGTACCACAGTTTGCTTATCCATTCATCCACTGAAAGACATATGGGTTGTTTCTAGATTTGGGCAATTGTGAATAAAGCTCTTATGAACATTCACATATGGGTTGTGTGTAAGTCCAATTGATCAGTTTTTTCTTCTTTAGATTGTGCTTTGTTACTGTATTTAAAATTATTTGGCATACTGAAGGTCACAGAAATTCTTCCATGTTTTCTTCTAGAATTTTTATAATTTTGAATTTCATATTTATGTCTGTGATCTATTTTGAGCTAATTTTTCATAAGATGCAAATTAGAAGTCTGTCTGGCTCTTTTTCATGGTAAGGATGGAAACATGCTTCTCCCACTTTTTTATATCCTGGTATGTAAGCATAAGTTTACTAAATTGGGGGGGGGGGGTTGTCCAAGAAAATATACTTATTTTCCTTTTTCTCCCACTTGCTTGTTTCTTTTTAAAAATAACTTTATTGAGATAACTTCGGCATATGAAAATTGTATATATTTAAGGTGTACTTGATGTTTTGATATACATATACACTGTGAAAAGATCTACAAGATCAAGCTAAGTATCTTATATATCATATCTACATAGTTACCATTGTGTGTGTGTGTGTGTGTGTAAGGTCTATGGAAAGATGTTATTTATGTTAGTAAGCAACAGGTATAGTATTGTTATATTTAAATAAATAAACATTGAAAAAATCATTTGTTTTTAATTTCTAATTCCTTACAAGCTGAAGTAACAGAGATGTATATACCCTCCTACCTTAAACAACAACAAAAAAAGAAAGAAACAACAGTTTTATACATTAGACAAGTAGCATAGGACTGTGATATTAAGAGAGGGAAATAAACATGGAGAGTCCAACAGTTGCCTCAACTTACTTCCTTGAGAGAGTTTCCAGGCCTCAAGGCAGACATGAAGAAACCTAGGTGAAGCCCAGACATTTCTTTGAGTTCAGAAAGTGGAGCTGGGTGTTTAAGAAGGCTAGGGAAACTAGAATTCACAGAGAAGAGTACTGTAGAACAGAGAGCTGCACAGAGAGAGAGCATAGGAAATGTGTAGAGAGCCTCCTCATGTCCTTAGCTGAGTACTGATGAGTGCATGCATTAAACACACACACACACACACACACACACACACACACACACACACACACTACACAGCACTGGGAAAGGAACACTCATAATAATCCATAGGGCTCACACATGACCAGGAATAGCTTGTGTTCCCATGAGTCAGAATGAAAAAGAAAAACAAAAAACCTGCAATAGGTAAGGCACATGGACAGAGTATTCCGAGTGCTTGGTATCTGTAGTGGGGCAAAATTAGCCTTAGAGTAAAAGCTGTTTTAGTCCCACTTAACAAAGGTAAAAAGTGTACCTAAAGGGTCAAACTATTTCCTAGCAACTTAACTATGTCTCAGAATAAACCTAAAAATATTTTAAAATATATCTGAATATCCAGCATCCAACAAGGTAAAATTCACAGTGTCTTCATCCAATCAAAGATGACTAAACATGCAAAAAAGAAAGATAATATGATCCACATTGAAAATGACAGCATATTTCTCATCAGAAAGACTGCAACTTAGAATTCTATACTGAGAGAAATATATTTTAAAAATAAGGTAAAATAAAGACTTTTTCAGATATACAAAACCTGAAAATGTTCATCATCAGCACACCTGTACTGCAGAAAATAATAAAGTACTCAGGCAGAGGGAAAATAATACCAGAGGGAAATATGTGTGTATAAGGAAGAACAAAGAGCAATGGAAAGAGTAAACATGCAGGTAAAATATAAAATATACTTTTCTAAATTTGAGCATCATGTTAAGGTAAAATTAATACAGTATATGATGGGATTTATAAAATATGTAAAGTAAAAATTCCTGACAACACTGGGACACAGACTGGGAGAGGAAAAACAGGAGTATACATCTTAAGGTTCTTATAGTGTACATGAATTTATATAATATTACTTGAAAGTAGACTATAATAAGTTGAGGGCATATACTATCAACCCTAAAGCAACAATTAGGAGAATAGAAAAGGTATAGCTATTGTATTAGATTCTCAGCATAGTTGTAACAAATTACCACAAATTTAGTGGCTTGAAAAACCACAAATCTATTCTCTTGCAGTTCTGGAGGTCAAAATTCTAAAACAGGTCCAAAGGGCTGGGTTTTCTCTGGAAGCTTCAGGGGAGAATCTGTTTCCTTGCATTTTCTGGCTCCTAGAGTCACCCTACATTCCTTACCTCATGTCCACTCTTCCATTTTTGAAGCCAGCAACACAGAATTATCTCTTCTCCAACCTCCTGTCTCCCTCTTATAAGGCCTCTTGTGATTACTGCAGGCCCACTCAGGTAATTCTGATCTCTGCCTTCATCTTTGCATGGTATTCTCCCTGTGTCTTCACATTGTCTTCCTCTGCCCTCCTTTCATGGCATTCTCTTTATAAGAACCCAGTCATATTGGATTCGGAGCCCACTCTACTCCAGTATGATCTTATCTAACCTAATTACATCTGCAAAGGTCTATTTTCAAACAAGGTCACATTCTGAGATACTGAGGGTTAGGACTTCAACACATAAATTTTGAGGTAAAATAATTTAGTCCATAACAGACACAAATTACCAAAGCCCATTCAATAAGAAATAGATAACTTGAATAGCCTTATATTTGTTAAACAAATTGAATTTGTATTAAATTTGTATTCAGAAACCTACCCACAAGGAAATTCCAGAACTCTATGGCTTCATTGGTGAATTCTACTACCAATAAGTAATATACATTCTACACAAACTCTTCAAAAATTAAAGAGGAGTGAATACTTTTCAATTTATGTATGAGGTCAGGTTTACTTGATACCAAAACTAGAAGAAAACATTAAAGGAAAAAATATAGATCAATTTCCATCATTAAAATAGAAACAAAATTTCTTAATAAATTTTAGTAAATTGAACAAAAAAATATGTAAAAAAGGATAACACACAATGAGCAAGTAGAGCTTATCCTAGGAATGCAAGGCTGGTGCAAATTTTGAAAATCAATGAATGTAATTTAAGCTAAAGTAGAAAAATCATATGATCATTTCAATAGATGCAGAAAAAGCATTTAACAAAAGTTAACATCCATTCTTTAAAAAAACACTCAAATTAGGAATACAAGAAATTTCCTCAACTTGACAAAGGTCATTTACAAAAAGCCTGGAGCTAACATCATAGTTAATGGAGAAATACTGAATGCTTCCTCCCTAAGAAGGTGAACAAGGTAAGAACAGTTGCTCTCATCACTTCTATTCAATATCAAACTATAGGTCCTAGACAGTGCAATAAGGAAAGAATGTAAAGGGATCCTTAAAACAAAAAGATGGAGAACACTAATCTAATGGAAATTCCTTCACATAGACAAATGAAAGGTGAAAAGTAGTCATTTATTTCTCAAAGTATTTTTTATTATTTATTTTCCTAAGTTTAGACTCTTGTCTAAATATCAGATTCTTCTCTAATAATGATTACCATTTTTGAATGACTGCCATGAGTTTCACAAGAAATACATATATTATCACATTTAATCCATATACCAACCACATAAATTAACGTCATTTTAGAAACAAGGAAAATGAGGGTCAAAGATATTAATTAATGTGCCCACAGCCACATAAGTGGCAGAATTGGAATTCAATCCAAGCCTGTCTGATTTCAAAGCCCATGTTCATTCCTCTATATCATGGGCAGGTAAGTAAATGCCCTCAGCTCAAGGGGATGTAGAACACTTTCTCATCTTGTAATGCAGGCAGAGGTAGTGGCTTTTCATCACATGTCTATTCCAAGGGACTAGCTTCCAAAATGGGAGGGAAAGGGATGGGGAAGGTGGCAGTGTTGTACAGACACCTGGTGCTGCCAGAAAGGGCCTGTGAAGTTTCCATTGCATTCTCTGGAGGACTGAGGAGAAGGCAGAGGGGGAAGTTTAGGCATCTGGGAGAACTCCTCACCCGCCTTTTCCCAAGGGTCTGAAGACCATGGATGAGGGACTAGGTGTATGGTCATCAAAGATTTAGTGTGTATCTTTAATGCATAAAACAAAGAAGGTAGTATTGTATTGTTATGTCTTGGGAAAGCAAACATAGACTTCCCTATCCCCAAGCCCCTTTCTGGAAGCCTACAAGGTCATTATTTTGCTTTTTTACTCTCTTTTATGCATGTACAGTACAGTTTTCCAAAGGCTATGTGATATATGAAATTGCAGCAGATTCAATCTGCAGAAGCAGATATGTGAATCTGGCTGTCTCCTCTTAAGTCAAAACATTGAAAAGTTTTGCAAAAATGCAAAACAATGTTACTCTTCTCACCAAATTTATTTCTGCTCTGGAAAATATAATTTTCACAATCATACATTATGTTAATATGAAATGGGTTTGTTACTGGTATTGTAAACAAATTAATAACTGTTTAAAAGATTTCCAATTTTTAATTTCTAATATGGTAATTACCAATAGATAGAACCTATGTAAACAAAAGCTCTTTGGAGTCCTTAATTTTTGAGTGTGGCAGGTCCTTAGATCAAAAAGTTTAAGAATCACTAGTCCAATAGAGTCATATTAAAGATGACTAAGCTGAAGCTCACAGAGTGGAAGCAAATCGCCCAAAGCAGCTACTATCTGGCAGAGCTTAGACTCAAAGCCAGGGTTTCCCACTCCAGACATTTCCATTACACCACTCTGACCCTCTCTCTTTTGCCCTTTCTCTTTCTCTCCATGCTGCCTGCCCAACTACAGCCACTGTACTCAAAGGTGCATCACTTTTGTTTTTACACAAACATATCTGACCTCACAAACAGGGGTCACAACTTGTCACAAGCCACACTGACCTTCCCCTCCTCATCACAGATGGCCTCTCCATCCTCACCTGGTTTGGAACTATTTTAAACATAGCTCACTCTCTTCCCAGAAGCCAATGATTGGAAACAGCCATTGAATCTCTGCACCATTTCAGGGTGGTCCTCATGGAGATTTTCCCCTTCAGCTCTATTTCTAAATTCTGTTTCTTTTCTTTAATTCACTGGCACGATAATGTATTTGCATGAATTTAGAATTTCTATAAACGAAGTCTGGAAAACTTAGCCTGTGTCAAGGTTATTTACAGAGTAGAAGTAATGTGTCTTAAAGTGAGCAGTTGCAGGAAGAATGCCACATTCCCCGCTGTCCACTCACTAGCAAAGAATGTGTGCGCTTTGGAAAGAAAAGACGTCATTTAAATGGATGCTAAGGGACAGACTCTGGATCCATTGGGGGAATTTCTTCTGTCCTCAGTTAGTGCCTAGAAAAATAAAAGAACCAAAAAAAAAAAAAATCCCAAAGGCACATTTTTTTCAGATAGCAACAAGATCACCTTTCTCTACTATAAATACAAGTTTATTTGAATACTGAGACTAAGTACTTGACAAACACCTTCAAAGGAACACAATTATCCAGTTCACAAAGTCAGTGCTGATTAGGAAAGATTGGGGGCACTTCTAGTAGGGGTCCTCTCTGCATTCTGCTGCCCCATGTATGAAGCTATGCAGCTCCTCTGATTGAAGGCCCCTCACACTCGAGTAATCTGGCTGCCTCTGGCCTCACAGCTTCATCACATGCTCATTGGGATGGTACCTCAGTGTTCTGAGCAATCACAGCTATTGACCAAATGGAACTGCCCAATAGATTCTCTCTGGGGCGTCTGACTCCCCACACACATCATTCATTTTCTTCAAAAAAATGCACCAAATATTCTTAATAACTCTTTGTAATTTTCTCCCCTTCTAACTTCTTTCATAGGTTTTTTTTATACTTAATGTGGACATTTGATAGAAGGAATGGGTTTGTAGGAGATAATTACACATAGAATAGAAACACTTCCATTGACATGTGGAGAACTTGAATCTGAACCTTTTGTCCATCCCTACCAGAGTTCTCAGGATGGCTCGGTGACTGATTTCAGTAACTAAGTACCAATCTGGGAGGAAGCTTTCATATCTGCTATTAATTAATTCTGTTTTCCCCATGCTTAGATTATTCCTGGTGATGATGTGCTCACCCCTTCCCAAGGGCATTAAAGATCCAGTGCACCTTAGCAGAGCCTGCAAACTATCACAGAGGCATGGTTTGCAAACTCTTCCCCAGGGCCACTTCTGGGGAGCACTGACAAGCTGTGCAATAAAGGAAAAGAACAGGAATCGAGTTCCCTACCCCGCTCCCCACCACCTACAAGGGAGGGTCAGTTTGCCCTTCCATACTTCTTATTTTCCAGCAGACTTTCCAAAGATGTTTCACTTAACAGGAAGCATTTATTACTGTGAACATTAAAGGAATGAAATTTACAAAAAGGAAAGTCACGGTTTAGAAATTGTAACCATTTCCTTACTTGAAAGTCAGCAATGGAGCAAAAAATACTTTGGCAGATGTGTATACTATAATACTATAAATACTATATAAAGAGTAAATACTGTAGCAGTCAAGCTGTGAACATAGGTGTCTCTAGGTAAACAATAACTTTCTGGGCACACCATGTCTCAATGGGTGTAAAAGTGGTGGCAAGGACAGCCTTGCATGGGACCTGAATTGTAAATATAACGTGAGTTCTTTCTGCAGAAAAGTGAAGAAGTACTTCATTTTCAAATCCACTTTCCATTAATCCTAACAACATCTACCAGGATTCGTTACACTATCCTGAAACCCAGAGCAATTCAGGACCATGTTCAGACACAGAGTGCCCAGATTTGACAGACAAAGGTAACTTATGACTTTATTTTAAACATTTAATAATTAAATGCCTCTGTGAATCACAGATTCCCAGATGGTTTGTGAGGAACGCATGAGCCACACTGCAGGCATCTCCAAGGCAGTCGGCACAATTGCTTGAGGACTGTGCCAAACAGCTAAATGCTGCTGATGGAAAATGTGACCATCAGCACATTGGCATGTGACTGCCGTGACTGCCATCCAAGGGGGGGAAGGGGGAGAGCTGGGCTCTGGCCACCACCACCTGCTGGGGCTAGTGATGGAGACCCCAAAAAGGAGAAGTTCACCACACCCCAAAAAACCACTCATTTAAGTTGAATAAATGCACTTTGAATTCTCTTTATCTTAGACTGGGCAAAAAATGGTTAAAAATGAAAAGATTGTTAATAACCCTGACAACAGCTTTCTTCCCCCTTCAAACAAATCACTTTTGTGTGTGTGTGTGTTTTCCTTCAAAATAACTCTATGCTTTATTCACAAAGCAAACTCTATGCTTTATTCACTTTTTCTTTGTGTGTTTTCCTTCAAAATAACTCTATGCTTTATTCACAAAGAATAACTTGAGATTCCAATGTATTATTTGAGGTGGGAAAGCTGGAAGTTGAAGCAGAAAGCCCCATGTTTTTGCACTTATTTCCCCTTTGCATCCCCCCTCGTGTGTTCCCCAGGGAAGGAGCAGAACTGACACACGGGGTAGGGTGTCCACAGAAAGAACTGAGCAACTCTCGTGGTGAAGATGTGCTGATTGTAAAAGGTAGTAGAGAGCATCAGTGATAGAGTGCTGTAGACTCACAACTCATTTCTTACAAAACTACAGCTGTTTACTGTTGATTTTTATGCTACTTAAGTCTACAAAAATATTTTATTCAGACTATAAATAGTTTCGCTCCAATTAGCTTTGGGGCTAAATTGTGTTATGTTGATGCTCTCAGAAGGCCATCTGGGGACTTCCCTAGTGCTGCAGTGGTTAAGAATCTGCCTGCCAATGCAGGGGACACGGGTTAGAGCCCTGGTCCTCAAGATCCCACATGCTGCAGAGCAACTAAGCCTGTAAGCCACAACTACCAAGCCCGCACGCCACAACTACTGAGCCCGTGCACCACAACTACTGAAGCCCGGGCGCCCAGAGCCTGTCCTCAGGAACAAGAGAAGCCACCACAATGAGAAGCCACTGCACCACAACTAAGAGTAACCCCTGCTCACCAGAACTAGAGAAAGCCCGTGCACAGCAATGAAGACCCAATGCAGCCAAAAATAAAAAATATAAAATAAATAAATATTTTTTTTAAGAAAGAAGGCAATTTGGAAAGAAAGGTGAAAAAGATGTGATCTCCTGGGGAAAACTGTACAGTACAAGTGGAATTTTCCTTTTGTGTGTGTGTGTGTGTGTTTGTGTGTGTGTGTATTTCAATAGATGGGAAAGCGATGGGGTTTTAAAAAATACAAAATGTTTCCTTGATCTCCTTTGCTAAGATTGAATAGAATTGGTTAAGGGTTAAAGAATTTATCAACAAATGGAAACAGCATAGAACACATGTTGTTTTATAATTAAAATTTCTAAAAAAAAAATTAAAGAACACCAAGAGTAGAATCTAGTTAGACACACAGGCATCCTTATATGTGAAGGCACAGAAATCATTCCCTGGAGTGCGTGTATCTGTTGTCTCATCCTCCTCTCAGAAACGCGAGGGCGCTACCATACATAATGTTCCAGCAATCCTGTGTGCACACGTCTACACCCAAAGTACAAGTCAGACCCTTGGGTGGTTAAAGCGTGGATAGCGAATACGACAACCTTGTTTTCAAAGGGACATTGACTTTGTCCATGGTGCTTTTGGGGGCAGGAGTGAGCTTAACAGAGCCGACTGACTAGTCTCTGGGTCATGGCCTGTGGGAGAAGCTTAATGGAGGGAGGTGTTTCCAGAAATCTCTGAGAGCCAGCGAGTCAGAGACAGATAGGAAGCACAGACAAAGAGAAAGCCAGGAGGCAATCCTTGGGAAGAGAGTTAAGAATCAAGTTTGAGGGAGGGGAAGATGGCAGAAGAGTAAGACGCGGAGATCACCTTCCCCCCCAAAGATACACCAGAAATTCATCTACGCGTGGAAAAACTCCTACAGAACACCTACTGAACGCTGACAGAAGACCCCAGACCTCCCAAAAGGCAAGAAACTCCCCACGTACCTGGGTAGGGCAAAAGAAAACAGAATAAACAGAGACAAAAGGATAGGGCTGGGACCTGCACCAGTGGGAAGGAGCCGTGAAGGAGGAAAGGTTTCCACACACTAGAAGCCCCTTCGCAGGCGGAGACTGCGGGTGGCGGAGGGGGAAAGCTTCGGAGCCGTGGAGGAGAGTGCAGCCACAGGGGTGCGGAGGGCAAAGCGGAGAGATTCCCACACAGAGGACCGGTGCCGACCGGCACTCACCAGCCCGAGAGGCTTGTCTGCTCACCTGCCGGGGTGGGCGGGGCTGGGAGCTGAGACTCGGGTTTCGGGTTTCAGTCGGAGCGCAGGGAGAGGACTGGGGTTGGCGGTGTGAACACAGCCTGAAGGGGTTAGTGCGCCACGGCTGGCCGGGAGGGAGTCCGGGAAAAAGTCTGGAGCTGCTGAAGATGCAAGAGACTTTTTCTTCCCTCTTTGTTTCCTGGTGCGTGAGGAGAGGGGATTCAGAGCACTGCTTAAAGGAGCTCCAGAGATGGGCGTGAGCCGCGGCTGAAAGCGCGGACCCCAGAGACAGGTGTGGGACGCTAAGGCTGCTTCTGCCACCACCAAGAAGCGTGTGCGAGCACAGGTCACTATCCACACCTCCCCTCCCGGGAGCTTGTGCAGCCCACCACTGCCGGGGTCCCGGGATCCAGGAAAACTTGCCCAGGAGAACGCACGGCGCGCCTCAGGCTAGTGAAATGTCCTGCTGGCCTCAGCCACCACAGGCTCGCCCCGCAACCGTACCCCTCCCTCCCCCCGGCCTGAGTGAGCCAGAGCCCCCGAATCAGCGGCTCCTTTAACTCCGTCGTCCTGTATAAGTGAAGAACAGATGCCCTACAGTGACCTACAAGCAGAGGTATGTCCAAATCCAAAGCTGAGCCCCGGAAGCTGTGCGAACAAAGAAGAGAAAGGGAAATCTCTCCCAGCAGCCTCAGAAGCAGCGGATTAAATCTCCACAATCAACTTGATGTACCCTGCATCTGTGGAATACCTGAATAGACAACGAATCATCCCAAACTGGTGGACTTTGACAGCAAGATTTATTATTTTTTCCCTTTTCCTCTTTCTGTGAGTGTGTATGTGTATGCTTCTGTGTGAGATATTGTCTGTATAGCTTTGGTTTCACCATTTGTCCTAGGGTTCTGTCAGTCCATTTTTCTTTTACTTTAAAAAAATTTTTTTCTTAATTATTTTTTATTTTTTATTTTAATAACTTTATTTTATCTTACATTATTATATTTTATCCTTTTTCTTTCTTTCTTTCTTTCTTGTTTTCTTTCTTTCTTTCTTTCCTTCTTTCTTTCTTTCTACTTTTTCTCCCTTTATTCTGAGCCATGTGGATGAAAGGCTCATGGTGCTGCAGCCAGGGTAAGTGCTGTGCCTCTGAGGTAGGAGAGCCAACTTCAGGACACTGGTCCACAATAGACCTCCAAGCTCCATGTAATATCAAATGGCGAAAATCTCCCAGAGAACTCCATCTCAACACCAAGACCCAGCTTCACTCAACGACCAGCAAGCTACAGAGCAGGACACCCTATGCCAAACAACTAGCAAGATAGGAACACAACCCCACCCATTAGCAGACAGGCTGCCTAAAATCATAATAAGGTCACAGACACCCCAAAACACTGACAGACGTGGACCTGCTCATCAGAAACACAAGATCCAGCCTCATCCACCAGAACACAGGCACTAGTCCACTCCACCAGGAAGCCTACACAACCCACTGAACCAACTTTGGCCACTGGGGACAGACACCAAAAACAGCGGGAACTACGAACCTGCAGCCTGCAAAAAGGAGACCCCAAACACAGTAAGATAAGCAAAATGAGAAGACAGAAAAACACACAGCAGGTGAAGTAGCAAGATAAAAACCCACCAGACCTAACAAATGAAGAGGAAATAGGCAGGCTACCTGAAAAAGAATTCAGAATAATGATAGTAAAGATGATCCAAAATCTTGGAAACAGAATAGAGAAAATGCAAGAAACATTTAACAAGGACCTAGAAGAACAAAAGAGGAAACAAGCAATGATGAACAACACAATAAATAAAATTAAAAATACTCTAGAAGGCATCAATAGCAGAATAACTGAGGCAGAAGAATGGATAAGTGACCTGTAAGATAAAATAGTGGAAATAACTACTGCAGAGCAGAATAAAGAAAAAAGAAAGAAAATAACTGAGGACAGTCTCAGAGACCTCTGGGACAACATTAAACACACCAACATTAGAATAATAGGGGTCCCAGAAAAACAAGAGAAAAAGAAAGGGACTGAGAAAATATTTGAAGAGATTATAGTTGAAAACTTCCCTAATATGGGAAAGGAAATAGTTCATCAAGTCCTGGAAGCACAGAGAGTCCTATACAGGATACATCCAAGGAGAAACACGCCAAGACACATATTAACCAAACTGTGAAAAATTAAATACAAGGAAAAAATATTAAAAGCAGCAAGAGAAAAACAGCAAAAAACACATAAGTGAATACCCATAAGGTTAATAGCTGATCTTTCAGCAGAAACTCTGCAAGCCAGAAGGGACTGGCAGGACATATTTAAAGTGATGAAGGAGAAAAACCTACAACCAAGATTACACTACCCAGCAAGGATCTCATTCAGATTTGATGGAGAAATTAAAAGCTTTACAGAGAAGCAAAAGCTGAGAGAGTTCCAGCTTTACAACAACTGCTAAAGGAACTTCTCTAGGCAAGAAACACAAAAGAAGGAAAAGACCTACAATAACGAACCCAAAATAATTAAGAAAATGGGAATAGTAACATACATATCGATAATTACCTTAAATGTAAATGGATTAAATGGTCCCACCAAAACACACAGACTGGCCGAATGGATACAAAAACAAGACCCATATATATGCTGTCTACAAGAGACCCACTTCAGACCCAGGGACACATACAGACTGAAAGTGATGGGATGGAAAAAGATATTCCATGCAAATGGAAAGCAAAAGAAAGCTGGAGTAGCAATTCTCATATCAGACAAAATAAACTTTAAAATAAAGAAGAGACAAAGAAGAACACTACATAATGATCAAGGGATTGATCCAAGAAGAAGATATACCAATTGTAAATATTTATGTACCCAACAGAGGAGCACCTCAATATATAAGTGAAATACTAACAGCCATAAAAGGGGAAATCAACAGTAACATATTCATAGTAGGGGACTTTAACACCCCACTTTCACCAAAGGACAGATCATCCAAAATGAAAATAAAAAAGGACACACAAGATTTAAATGATACATTAAAAAGATGGACTTAATTGATATTTATAGGACATTCCACCCAAAAACAACAGAATACACATTTTTCTCAAGTGCTCATGGAACATTCTCCAAGATAGATCATATCCTGGGTCACATATCAAGCCTTGGTAAATTTAAGAAAATTGAAATTGTATCAAGTATCCTTTCCAACCACAATGTTATATGATTAGATATCAATTACAGGAAAAGATCTGTAAAAAAAAAAAAAAAAACACGGAGGATAAACAATACACTACTTAATAAGGAAGTGATCACTGAAGAAATCAAAGAGGAAATCAAAAAATACCTAGAAACAAATGACAATGGAGACACGACGACCTCAAACCTATGGGATGCAGCAAAAGCAGTTCTAAAGGGGAAGTTTATAGCAACAAAATCCTACCTTAAGAAACAGGAAACATCTCGAATAAACAACCTAACCTTGCACCTAAAGCAATTAGAGAAAGAAGAACAAAAAAACCCCAAAGTTAGCAGAAGGAGAGAAATCATAAAGATCAGATCAGAAATAAATGAAAAAGAAATGAAGGAAATGATAGCAAAGATTAATAAAACTAAAAGCTGGTTCTTTGAGAAGATAAACAAAATTGATAAACCATTAGCCAGACTTATCAAGAAAAAAAAAGGGAGAATACTCAAATCAACAGAATTAGAAATGAAAAAGGAAAAGTAAAAACTGACACTGCAGAAATACAAAAGATCATGAGAGATTACTACAATCAACTCTATGCCAATAAAATGGACAATCTGGAAGAAATGGACAAATTCTTAGAAATGCACAACCTGCCAAGACTGAATCAGGAAGATATAGAAAATATGAACAGATCAATCACAAGCACTGAAATTGAAAATGTGATTAAAATCTTCCAACAAACAAAAGCCCAGGAAAAGATGGATTCACAGGCGAATTCTATCAAACATTTAGAGAAGAGCTAACACCTATCCTTCTCAAACTTTTCCAAAATATAGCACAGGGAGGAACACTCCCAAACTCATTCTACGAGGCCACCATCACCCTGATACAAAAACCAAATAAAGATGTCACAAAGAAAGAAAACCAGAGGCCAATATCCCTGATGAACATAAATGCAAAAATCCTCAACAAAATACTAGCAAACAGAATCCAATAGCACATTAAAAGGATCATACACCATGATCAAGTGGGGTTTATTCCAGGAATGCAAGGATTCTTCAATATATGCAAATCAATCAACGTGATACACCATATTAACAAATTGAAGGAGAAAAACCATATGATCATCGCAATAGATGCAGAGAAAGCTTTCAACAAACTTCAACACCCATTTATGACAAAAACCCTGCAGAAAGTAGGCATAGAGGGAACTTTCCTCAACATAATAAAGGCCATATATGACAAACCCACAACCAACATCGTCCTCAATGGTGAAAAAGTGAAACCATTTCCACTAAGATCAGGAACAAGACAAGTTTGCCCACTCTCACCACTCTTATTCAACATAGCTTTGGAAGTTTTAGCCACAGCAATCAGAGAAGAAAATGAAATAAAAGGAATCCAAATTGGAAAAGAAGAAGTAAAGCTGTCACTGTTTCTTGATGACATGATACTATACATAGAGAATCCTAAAGATGCTACCAGAAAACTACTAGAGCTAATCAATGAATTTGGTAAAGTAGCAGGATACAAAATTAATGCACAGAAATCTCTGGCATTCGTATACACTAATGATGAAAAATCTGAAAGTGAAATTAGGAAAACACTCCCATTTACCATTGCAACAAAAAGAATAAAATATCTAGGAAGAAACCTACCTAAGGAGACAAAAGACCTGTATGAAGAAAATTATAAGACACTGGTGAAAGAAATTAAAGATGATACAAAAAGGTGGAGAGATATACCATGTTCTCGGATTGAAAGAATCAACATTGTGAAAATGACTCTACTACCCAAAGCAATCTCCAGGGTCAATGTAATCCCTATCAAACTACCACTGACATTTTTCACAGAACTAGGACAAAAAATTTCACAATTTGTATGGAAACACAAAAGACCCCGAAGAGCCAAAGCAATCTTGAGAGAGAAAAACAGAGCGAGAGGAATCAGGCTCCCTGACTTCAGACTATACTACAAAGCTACAGTAATCAAGATAGTATGGTACTGGCACAAAAACAGAAATGTAGATCAAAGGAACAGGATAGAAAGCCCAGAGATAAAACCATGCACATACGGTCAACTTATCTTTGGTAAAGGAGGCAGGAATGTACAGTGGAGAAAGGACAGCCTCTTCAATAATTGGTGCTGGGAAAACTGGACAGGGACATGTAAAAGTATGAGATTAGAACACTCCCAAACACCATACACAAAAATAAGCTCAAAATAGATTAGAGGCCTAAATGTAAGGTCAGACACTATCAAACTCTTAGAGGAAAACATAGGCAGAACACTCTAAGACATAAATCACAGCAAGATCTTTTTGACCCACCTCCTACAGAAATGAAAATAAAAACAAAAATAAACAAATGGGATCTAATGAAATTTCAAAGCTTTTGCACAGCAAAGGAAACCATAAACAAGACCAAAAGACAACCCTCAGAATGGGAGAAAATATTTACAAATGAAGCCACTCACAAAGGATTAATCTCCAAAATTTACCAGCAGCTCATGCAGCTCAATATCTAAAAAACAAACAACCCAATCCAAAAATGGGCAGAAGACCTAAATAGACATTTCTCCAAAGAAGATATACAAATTGCCAACAAACACATGAAAGAAGGCTCAACATCATTAATAGTTAGAGAAATGTAAACCAAAACTACAATGAGATCTCATCTCACACCAGTCAGAATGGCCATCATCAAAAAATCTAGAAACAATAAATGCTGGAGAGGGTGTGGCGAAAAGGGAACACTCTTGCACTGCTGGTGGGAATGTGAATTGGTACAGCCACTATGGAGAACAGTATGGAGGTTCCTTAAAAATCTACAAATAGAGCTACCATATGACCCAGCAATTCCACTACTGGGCATATACTCTGAGAAAAACATAATTCAAAAAGAGTCATGTACCAAAATTTTCATTGCAGCTCTATTTACAATAGCCAGGAAATGGAAGCAACCTAAGTGTCCATCATCGGATGAATGGATAAAGAAGATGTGGCACATATATACAATGGAATATTACTCAGCCATATAAAGAAACGAAATTGAGTTATTTGTAGTGAGATGGATGGACCTAGAGTCTGTCATACAGAGTGAAGTAAGTCACAAAGAGAAAGACAAATACCATATGCTAACACATATATATGGAATCTAAGAAAGAAAAAAACGTCATGAAGAACCTAGGGGTAAGATGGGAATGAGACCTACTAGAGAATGGACTTGAGGATTTGGGGAGGGGGAAGGGTAAGCTGTGACAAAGTGAGAGAGTGGCATGGACATATATACACTACCAAACATAAAATAGATAGCTAGTGGGAAGCAGCTGCATAGCACAGAGAGATCAGCTCGGTGCTTTGTGACCACCTAGAAGGGTGGAATAGGGAGGGTGGAAGGGAGGGAGATGCAAAAGGGAAGGGATGTGGGAACAGATGTATATGTATTACTGACTGACTTTGTTATGAAGCAGAAACTAACACACGATTGTAAAGCAATTATACTCCAATAAAGATGTAAAAAAAAAATCAAGTTTGAGAAATTGGTACAAATTATAAACAGCAGGTCAGGCGAAGGATGAGGGACCAAGGAGGTTTGGTGCAGATAAAAACTGTAGTTTGGTGGAGATTTTAAAATGGAGTGTGGATGCAAAAAATTTGGGGATGCCGAGTGTAAATGAGGCAGGAAGGCAGTGGAAGGAAGCAGCAGTTGACAAGCTGTGCCCAAGGGTTTCATGATGCCTTGTAGCTGGAAGCAAAGATTTAACTGGCAAAGGAATTGCCAGGCTTTGTTTGCACTGGGGGTCCAGCCTGGAACCACCCCTTAGCCTGGATAGGAGACTCCCCACATAGACGCAAGACCTGATTCATTTAACAAGACCTGATGATTCCTGGAAGGTTTATTTAGCTTCTGTAATTTTTTAAACCCCAGAGAGAAAAGTGGTGATAAAATATTTGCCCAATTTGGTGCAAGCATCTTAATGTTTCTACTCTTTCTTTATGCCTGACTCAACACCAACACATTAGAAAAAAGAAATGTGCAAACAAACCCAAACTGGGCTGGAAAAACCATTTACAAGCAATGTAGGGGGGTCTTAGAGAGGGAGACAGGGATTGTGCACATATTTGGAAAGAAAAATCTCCTAAGAACCCTCCCTGAACATTTATTTTCTTTCAGGAATGCTACTCCTTGAGGCAGTTCCTGCCTCTTTAACCCCGTCTTCACCTGCTTCTCCCCTCTTCCCATCCTCCTTGTCCCTCCCCTTTTGTCCTGGATTCTTCACTTCTGCCTTTGGCCCCATCTTCTCTCCCACAGCACAGTTTGGCCTCCTCAGATTTCCCATTCTCTCCACCTATCATCTCTCCCTCAGGGTGTCCTTTCTCTTTACAACGCAGGAGAAGGGAAGGATTTTACATGTAAAAAGTAACTTTCCCTGTCACATAAGGAATTCAAATCATTGCTTCCAGTTCCTTGCTCAGCGTGATACAAATTTGAGTCAAGCATCTCGATTTAGATGCTGGGGTGAGATGCTGGGAAAGAGGACTGTGGCCAGTTGGGACTCTTGGGCTCCAGTCCCAGCCCAGTTACAAAACTGAAGTACAAGCCTAGCACTTCTATGAGTTTTGTGCAACATGAGGACATCGGCCTGGACGACAGGAGAGCAAGTGACAGCCAGCACCTGGACAAAAAGCACTCGCAGGTCACAAAGCAGTTTTCACAGTTATATCATTAAATTTTTGCATAATCTGCAAGGCTTTGGGGTCCACAGTTGACAGATGATGATAATCAGAAGGATTATGTAATTTGTCCAAGGTCACACAATTAGAAAGTGGTCAAGGCTGTATCAGAAACACAGATGGATGTAGAAGCCTAAAATTCCAGTGCAAATTTAGATGCCCTTCCCCTCCAAGAGCCTTTTATTTCTCCACTGAAAAAGACACGGTCAAATACATTTGGTGTCAGTGAGCCCCAATAGCTTCAGGAACAACTACATGTTTCTAGTGTATTTTAACCCTTTATAAAAATTCATTCCCATTTATTCATTGTATTAACATGGGACTCAACATGTCTTCAAATTCCATCTTCTAATCTTTTGAATAAGCTGATATTACAGAGTTGACACTGCTATCAGAGAGTCAACAGGCTTCTTCAGAAAGCTTGTTAGAATGCAGATTACTAAGCCCTGTCCCAGATATTCAGGTGGCCTGGAGTCAGGGTCCAGGTGACTTGTGCAAATGGCCCAGGGTCCACATACTAAGAAACACTGGTCTTGCTTATAGCCCCTGGAAATCCAGAGCCACTGAGTTTTCTTGGAATAGAACTGGAGATTTCTTTTCTGATAAGCTTTGAGACTGAGTAGAAATACACAATCTGCCCACAGCCTCTATGTTATGGCTGGCCACGGTGCTAGAAATCAGGCAATCTGTTTAAAACATTTTTTTTCCCTCCAAGGAGACCATTTTCCTTTAGGGAAGACATTAAACTTTCATGTTATTGGGGAAAAAAAATCATTTTAGAGTTTAGGGAATTTAGGAGGGAGGGAGGAGACCTGATGGAGAACAAAGAAAGGAGGCCCAGAAAGAGAAAAAAGAAGGACCGAGAACATGCTCCCAGCAGGTCCTCAGCCTGGGCTCATGTCCACCTGGGAAGATCTGAAAATAAGAATGCCAGTGTCCCGCCTCCAGAGACTCTGATGGAATTAGTCTGCATGCAGCCTAAGCGTCAGGATTTTTGAAAACTTTCCAGATGATTCTAACATACCGCCAAATGGAGAACCGTTCCTTACTTCTATCTCTGCTCGCTTTGCTCAGAAAAAGGTAGGAGGTTTGTGCCCAAGTGAAAACTGTAGCTGCAAAACAGCACATCCACTGAGCCCACAAGGGACTAGAAAACCTTATGTTCCGTGTTGCCATGCTCCTGGGGCCACAGCAGGTGTTGACTGAGTCAAATGTATGGTTTTTTATTTTTATTTTTTGTCCATGCCACGTGGCTTGTGGGATCTTTGTTCCCCAGCCAGGAATGGAACGCGGTCCCTTGGCAGGGAGAGCCCGGAGCCCTAACCACTGGACAGCCAGGGAATTCCCCCAAATGTAAGGCTTTTAAAGGAGCAGCATTTTGTCTTGCACATTGGTCTTGGCATAGATGCATATTCAATGGATCTAGATAATAGCAAACTGATTGCAAGCACTCTGGTGTTTAGTGTGCATGTAAAAGTTTATCGTTTATTGAAATGGGCACCAGCAAGGGTCTTCTAACCCACAAAGGAAGTCTTTAACGGCCTGTGGGTTGGCAGCTCACAGTAGAGAGAGCGGGTCTCTTTTTTCTGTTTGTTGCGGGAATTGGGTTCGTGAGTTTTCGCGATTTTCACTTATGTAAAATCCCAGCCACAATGTTGCATTTCCATTAACTTAGTGGATACAGTTGTGTGTTCTGGCATGACTTCCAGCAATAGTCCCTGCACTGGTGAAGTCTTGCTGTTTGACACTGACCTATAAAACGTGTTATAATGATCTAAAATAAGGGAAAGAAATGAAAACTAAAACCAGCCACAGAGGCATTTTGAAATGAGGTAAGATTTGAAATGGCTTTGGCACGTGCAATGTCCTATAAAGTCAAGTCCACGACTCAGCTTTTCTTTCATTTTTAAAAGACTCTTGAAAAAAAAATCCAGTAATATTTATATGATAAAAGACTGAAGATTGTGAATTCATAGCAAAAGCTGTCTTACAGAAAGAATCAGGACCTGCTTGCTAACAGCTTATCTTGTACATCTTATAGCCAGACACAAGGAGTCACAAAAATCTCTAGGCTGTGTTTAGAGATTGTCTACCAAGAGCAGGTTGTTATATAAAGATGTCTAAGATAGCACTTAGTACCCATCACACAAAACACCTAATTTCCATTTAATGACCAAAAATATTATCATCAACGTTCTTAAAAGAAACAAGCTTACACACATCAAACTCAAAAATGAAATGCCCTAGTTGCCACCTCCTACCAAACAAGACCCCAGGACCACCTATAGAGAAGATGTCTATTTCAAGTCTAAGAAACATCTCCCAGACTTGTATGTTCCTTAAACGTCCTTTTACCTTTTTAAGTGAAAAGCTGTGCAGAGCCGTGGCTGAGAGCTCAGCTTTGAAGTCAGGTAAAGCTGGGCTTGACTCCTAGCTCTGTTATTTACTGGCTGTTTGACCAAGCCAGCTACTTATCCTCTATTGGAATCAGTTTCCTGATTTGCAAGGTGGACCTTAGCTACTTCATAGGACTGTTGTGAAGACCAAGCTGAGTCGTGGACTTAACTTTATAGTACACCACATGTGCTAAAGCCATTTCAAATCTTACCTCATTTCAAAATGCCTCTGTGGCTGGTTTTAGTTTTCATTTCTTTCCCTTATTTTAGATCATTATAACACGTTTTATAGGTCAGTGTCAAACAGCAAGACTTCACCAGTGCAGGGACTATTGTTGGAAGTCATGCCAGAACACATAACTATAGCCACTAAGTTAATGGAAATGCAACATTGTGGCTGGGATTTTACGTAAGTGAAAATCTCAAAAAAATAAACATGAAAGGCTTAGTAAAGAGCACCACAGTAGAGTAGCTTCTGCAGAATTAGCAGCACAGGGTTGAATTTGTATGGAATTATCTTTGATTCAGCATACAGTGGCTGGTGGATGTAGGGGACAAGGAAACAAAAGATGACTTTCAAATTTTTTGCTTAGTAGCAAAAAAAAAAAATTTTTATCTTTTATATCATCTTCATAGCCAGAATGCTCTTGTTGATTTATTTAATGCTTTTTACTCGAAATGTTAATAGTAAAGTTTCTGACACTGGGTTACTTTCTGCATTTTACCAGTCACCTAAGCTCTTTTTCTTAGTCTTCACTGAGAGAAACACTAAGGAAAGAGAAAGAGAGAGAGGGAGATACTCGGTTAAATTTTAGTAAAGTGAGATCCTCATAACCCCAAGGCCCCGAGCCTAGGCTGGCAGTGGATGCTGGGATGGCGGGAAGCGGGGCAGCTCTGTTTTCCTACCTCTCACCACCTCACACTTACACTTAATAATAAATAGTTATGGAAACGAGGGAATGAATTAGCCCTGCTCTGTTGTGTGCTGACAGCTATTTGTGTGAACTAACAATGACAAATGCTTCCCTCAGTATCTCAATTCCTGGGTAAGTCAATAATATTTATCCTGAAAATGCTGGCTCCATGGGTGTCTGGAATATTCAGCACTTCCTAAGACGTCTACCTGTACATAATTCCATTGCCAGTGCGTTGGCTGCAAACTTCGTTATATGAATAGTGGACAGTTATGAGCATTTTTGGCCTTCAAGCACATGGGCCTCTTTCCTGTGCTGGGGAAATCTTCCAGAGTGGGGATTCTTAACTGGAAGTGGAGTGCCACTTCTCAGAAGCTCTGAACACCCTTATTGTTCCAGACCTCTAGAGATTGGCATGAACCTAAATTCTCCTCCACAGACAATCACCACGGAGTCCCAAGGTCTGAAGTGAGTATGGCACGGGGAGCAGAGGCAGCTGACGATACCTTCCAGAGGCAGAAGGAGTGCTTGCCTCCATCTCCAGTCTCTAGAGAGACATCAGAGTCAAGAGTCCAGTGCTGCAGCCAGGCGTCCATCATCAGCTCTGTGACAGCACTCTGTTCCCCACGTGTGTTCTGCCTAAACTCTCCCTTGCTCCTGCCTAGCCTCCTTAGGTGTCTGCCCATCTTCTAAACAAAGCTGGTTCTCCAGAATTCTGGTTGAGTCTGTAATTTATGAAGTATTTTCCCAATAAATTCCTTTACTGATTAAGTTACCCAGAATCGGTTTGTATTGTTTTCAACCAAGAATTCTGATAGTTACAGTAAGAATGGATGGAATTTGTGAAAGATGAATAAGGGCATACAATCTTTTTAAACTAATTAATCTTTTAAAAGTAATTGTCATTACACTCATGTAATTAACACTAGTTGGGGTCCTCTGTTCATTTTTATAATCAATCCAATGCCTAGCATGAATTAAGAACTCAATAAATATCTTTGTTGAATGAATGAAGAAAATGCAATAATTGAAAGTAAGAACTCATTAGCTAAGCTTGACACCAGGTTGAACATGCATAGACAGGTGAGCTAGAAGAGAGCTGAGTAGAAAATTTTCAGGCAACAGCAGCTGCAAAGAAATATGTTTGTGCTTTATGTCCCCATGAAACTTACAGTCTAGCTAAGAAGAGGAGACTGACTTTCCAGAAACAATTTGTGAACAGCAAAAGACAGAATTGTGTGTAAATAAGGGGCAAATGGGGAAAAGTGATGGAAGAATGTACATACTGTGCTCATTTGACATTCCTCTTTTGGTGTTTGTTGAATTATCCCTCACTCGCCAAGCATAAAGATGTGGGCAGGAAACGATCCAGAACAGAATATCCATGTACTCATTGTATTAGTTTTGAATGATGTCAGCTGAAACATTTATTCTCTGAGATCTGTGTATGGACTGAGCTATAATGCCAGGTTTGTCTATTGAGGTTTGGTTCAGAAATAGCCGTTGTTCTCTCTAATTAGAGAAGGCAAGGAACCAGAAGTCTTGTTCAGCGACATCCCTGATCCCAGTCAACCTCTGTGGAAGCCACAGAGTCATACAGAGGGCTCCTCTGTCGCTAGATGTATCGGCCAAGCACAAGCTAATCAAAATAATTTAAGAAGGATTTAATATAGAGACTATTTTCAAACGGTGTCAGGAGCTCACAGGGGATAGTGAAATACCCTGGGCTGTTACCTGCTCTAGACCCAAGGGGACAAGGCAAGAGAGTAACTATTAAAAATTGGAAGGAGAAGGTCATAGAGAGATGGCCACCTAAGAGGAAATGTGACTTTGAATCAAGGGAATCAGCCTGCCCTGGAAAACACTGCTGAAAGTAAATCTGACTTACTCTCCTCCTTAACTTATTGAATAACCCAGCCAGAAGCCAGAGGATAAGAAAGGTTGCTGGTATCATCTATGTAGCCTCCAGGAGACAAGGAGCAGGGTGGGGAGGGGAGGGATAAATCTGGAGGGAAAAAGGAACATTACCTATCCCACCATAGAACAGTGGTTTTCAGTGTATTATATCCCTTACCTAATTTGAAGGACACATAAAGATTTTCCTAGGGGTATGTGACAAGGGGAGCTCTAAGACACACAAGCTCTATATCTTTGGCTTGAATTTGTATTATTTCCTAATATTGATCTGCCAGAGAATGTGCCTTTGGTTGAGGCTACTTTTTTCCCTACCTCCCGTTCCACAAAGGCCCTAATTAAGCTTTTATTTTTTAAGTTGTATCTTACCCATCAAGAAAGATATATCTCTTATCTATATTGATGCATTACCATGAAGTATGAAAACCTTTGAAATGACAAACAAAGGTACAACTTGAAACATTGGTGTCTGTGAACTCTCTTTCATCAAAATTTATAACATATTTAATTTATTGTGATCAATTGTACACCTGGTAAATTTGCAATGGTTACTCAATCCACAGGAAAATTTTTCTGACATTTAGAGCAGCGATTGCCAACAATGGCTGCACATTATAAAGACTTGGAGAGATGTAAATATACCTTAATGCAAAAAACACCCAAGACCAATTAAATAAGAATTTTTAGGGGTAGGACCTATATATCAGCAATTTTTAAAGCTCCCTAGGTAATTCAAAATGCAGACAAAAATGAGAACCATTAAATTAGAGACTTAGAGAATTAGAAACCATTGGTCATAAAAATTAAATTCTAAAAATATTTTGTTTAAGAAAAATATTACATGGAAATCACAAGACATTTAAGTCTAAGATTACATTACATAGGGATCCTACATTACATAGGATACCTTTGGATAAACTAGAATGAAAATATGTAAATAAACCAGTTCAAGGAATGAAAGAAACAGTTCTAACATAGAACTTCTAAACAAATAGATAATGGTATTTACCAAATTTTTACTATGTTGGGCTAAGAGAAAGTAGCTTTCAGCAGACCATACTTCTGATGAGGCAACTAGAAAGGCTGAATAAAACACAAATAAAAATTCTCTTGACCTCCTGGAGGTCATCAAAGAACTAATAAGGTAACCAAGACTTGATGAGCCAAAATCTCAGAGCAAAGAAAGAAAGGTGCACTGACATTCCTTGAAACAAATTACAAATTGAGGTATTTGCTGATTTCAGCCCTGGACAAGAGGCTGAAGACTCAAGAAGAGCATCATGGTGAACAGGCACAGAAACCAGCAGAGCTTTAGGCAATCTTACAGGCTCAGGAGGCAAAATTTATAGTTAAGGATGCCGAGGCATCTAGGACTTGGGGGACCAAGATCTTAGAGAAAGGATGTACAAAGAAATAAGCCCCGTGCAAAGTGTTTTCCCCTCAGAGGAATGCGCCAAATATTAATCTTCTCAGGGCAAAATGCTATGTATCTAAGCCAAACAGCTTCTGAAATGCAGAGTGGTATTTTCAGCAGTGTCAGAGGGCGGTAAGATTCACTGATTGTAGCAAATGTACCACTCCGATGAAGGACGTTGGTAGTAGAGGCAGCTGTGGGGGGTGGGGTGGGTGGGTGGGGTTGAGCAGGGGGTATTTAGGAACTCGTTCTTCTTGCTGTCCAGTCTTGCTGTGAACCTAATACTTCTCTAGAAATAGAGTCTATTTCTTTTTTTTTCTTTTTTTTTTTTTTTTTTTTTTTTGTGGTATGTGGGCCTCTCACTGTTGTGGCCTCTCCTGTTGCAGAGCACAGGCTCCGGATGCGCAGGCTCAATGGCCATGGCTCACGGGCCCAGCCGCTCCGCAGCATGTGGGATCTTCCCAGACTGGGGCACGAACCCGTGTCCCCTGCATCGGCAGGCGGACTCTCAACCACTGCGCCACCAGGGAAGCCCCTAGAGTCTATTTCTTAAATAATGTCAAGCATACCAAGAAATGGGACCAAAAAGAAGAAGAAAAGAGAACTATTGATGACCCAGTTACTGAAGTACTAGACACAGACTTTCATCTGTGTCAACATATTCAAGAAAATGAATGTTAGATGGAGAATTTCAATAGGAAGCTAAAATATATTTTAAAACATCAAGTGGAAATTATCGAAATGAAAAATGCAATAATATAAATAAGGAATTCAATAGATAACCTTGCCAACAGATTGGATATAAAAAGGATTAGTGAACTGAAAGACAGAATAATAGATATTCTAAAGAGAGAGAATAAGAATAAGAAATATCCGGAGCATAATGAAATTCCATCAGAGGGACATACTGTACTCTACCTGACTAGCACTCCTCAAAATTGTTAAGGTCATCAAAAACAAGAACAGTCAATACCAAGGGGAACCTAAGGAGACATAACAATCAATGTTAGTTTATTAATTATAACAAATGTACTATATTAATGTAAGATGTTAATAATAAGGGAAATTATATGTGGCACTATATGGGAATTTTCTATAATACCTGCTCAATTTTTCTATAAATATAAAACTATCCTAAAGTACAAAGTCTATTAATTAAAAAGAGGACATTATGAATAACTTTATTCCAATACATTTGAAAGTTTAAATGTCTGCAGATAGCTCAAAAACCACAATTTACCAAAATTGATGGAAGCAAAAAATTTTTAAATCTGAATATTCTTATATCTGTTAAAGAAATTGAATCTGTAACAAAAAATCTTCTTAATTACAAAGATATCTCCAATACCACCTAATTTTAGAGGTAAATTCTCCAAAATATTTAAGAAAGAAATGACTCCAATCTTAAACAAACTTTTCCAGAGAAGAGAAAAATTGCTTCTTTAATGAGGGCGTTAAAAATATGATTTCAAAATATGGTAAGACCATTACAACAGACAAAAATTATAAGCCAATCTCTTAAGAACACAAATATTTAAATCTATGAAAGTATTAGCAAATTAAATCCAGATATATATCATACACATACACATACATATATGACAATGTAATTTACCCAGTAGCAGAATAAGGGAGAAAAATTATATAATCATCTCGATAAATAAAGAAAAATATTTAATATAATTTAATACCAATTCATAATTTTAAAAGTTTAGCAAACCAGGGATAGAGGGGAGTATTTACAAAAACTTTCTTTCTCTGGTAAAGAATATTTACCAAAAAATGCCATATATAATTAGTACATATTGACAGCTGTCTTCATGAGATTAGGATGAGTCAAAGATGCCCACCATCACCTTTTCTATTCAACACTGTATTTGAGGTCCTATCCATTTCAATAAGGCAAGGAGAACAAAGTTTTAATAAATGGAAAGAGAGGAAATTGTCACCAGAAGATGACAGTATTGCATGCATAGAAGCTTTCCAATTAAAAAACTAATAAAATTAATAAAACATTTTACAAATTTATGAATAAAATATTAATATATAAAAATTAAATGTACTTCTATATTTCAACAATAAAGAGAAATTTAATTTTGAAGTGATACAATTTATTTGTTAGAAATCTAAAGGAATACTGAAAACTACAAAACATTATTGAGAAAAATTGAACAAGATCTAAGTAAGTGGTAGACTTACCATATTTATATGTTAGAAGGCTCAGTATTAGAAATATATCTTCAAATTAATCTAATATATACTATATATCACAATATATATCGATATAACCTCAGTCAAAATCCAAGCTGGTGTGTGTGTGTGTGTGTGTTTGTGTGTATGTGTAAAACAGATTCTAAATTTTGTATAGAAATGGAGAGAGTCAAGAATAATCAAAGTAATATTGAAAATGAATGAGATGGGAAATGTATACCACTAGACCATATTATAAACCTGTTGGGATTAAGACGGTATGGGACCAGCACAAGAAAGGGCAAATAGACTAATGGAACTGAATAGTCTCCAGAAACAGCCACGCATATAAGGTCACCTAATTTATAACAAAGATGGCCTTGTAGTGTTATGTTGAAATAAACGCCTTTTCAGTAAATGTTACTTGGTCAATTGTATGTAGAGGGAAAATTAATATTAGATCTACCTCACACAATGCACAATCAATTCAAATTGACTTTTACCTAATCAATTAGATAGTACAATACTAGTTGTATAATTAAATGTGGATGCTATACAAATAAATGTAGATGAAAACTTGCAAGAATATCTTTTTGAGGTTGGGTGGATAAAACTTTCTTATACAGGATACAAAAGGTACTAACCATAAAGGGAAAAAATTGAAAATCGGTCTATGTTAAAATGAATAACTTTTACATTGAAAGGCACCACTGGTAGAGTAAAATGAAAGCCAAAGAGTAGAAGAAGATATCTGTGAAAGGTATCAATACATCAGGTAAAGGACTTACACAGAGAATATATAAAGAACACCTATAAATCAGTAAGAAAATGACAAACTCAATAGAAAAAATGAGAAGAAATCTGAATACATACTTCACAAAAACAGGATATCTAAATGGCCAAAATTATTGGAAAAAAAGCTCAAACTTCATACACATCAGAATAAGGAAAATGAAAAAGACAGACTCCCAAAGGATGTGAAGCAACTAAAATCATCATGCACCTCTAGTAAAATTGTAATTTGATACAAACACCCTGGAAAAATGTTTCATAGTACCAAACAAAGCTAAATATATGCTTGATCTTATGATCTTAACAATTCCACTGTTAGATATTTACTTAACATAAATGTTTACATACTTCACAAAAGGCATGCACAAAAATATTTATAGCAGCACACTCATAATAGCCCAAAATTGGAAAGAAGCCAAATGTTCACCAACAGCATAATAAATAAAATGCGGTATATTCCTATCATGGAGTACAATACAGCAACAAGAAAGAAGTATTGCTACATGCAACGTAAATCTCATAAAGATAAATCTGAGCAAAAGAAGCCATACTTAAAAGAATAACTACTGAATAATTCCATTTATATAAAGTTTAAGAATAGGAAAACGAATCTATGTTGCTAAAATCACAAGAACAGTTACTCTGGGGCAGGGGAATGGCTTTGGGAGAAGCAAAGATGAACTTCCTGATTTGTTTGTTTGCTGGTTACATGGATATGTGGTTTACTTTTAAAACCAGTGAGATGTATACTTAACACTTGTGAACGTTTTTTTTTTTTTTTTTTTTTTTTTTTTCTTTTTGCGGTATGCGGGCCTCTCACCGTTGTGGCCTCTCCCGCTGCGGAGCACAGGCTCCGGACGCGCAGGCCTAGCGGCCATGGCTCACGGGCCCAGCCGCTCCGCGGCATATGGGATCCTCCCAGACCGGGGCACGAACCCGTATCCCCTGCATCGGCAGGCGGACTCTCAACCACTGCGCCACCAGGGAGGCCCTTGTGAACGTTTTTAATGAAGGTTATACTTCAATAAAAAGTAGGTTTTTAAAAAAATAACTATGGTATTTTGATGCCATTAGTATCTTTAAAAGAATAAAATAATGGTTGAAATTTTAAATGTTATTTATTGACAACACGCTGGAAAATGATATCGTTTACAATTATTTAGTGTCTTCGTGAAAGTATTTTAGATGTTCACTTAAACATTTGTCAGACAGTATATCATGTTTTAATTTAAAACATTTTGGTAGATGTCTGAGAAAAAAGATTGAGGACCACTATTATAGTTTGTGGCACTCTTGGTAGAGGAAGCAGAGACTTATTCAGGTGCTACTTCAGTAAGGGACTGTGGACCTGTATTTAATACTTTCCCAGTGTAGGTCTCAAGTTTGCCAAACATTAAGGTATGTTTATAAAGTTGGTGATATAAGTAGGTGAAATGCTCTAGCTGATGAAAAGTTGTTAGTGAATTCAATGGTCATTCCAGCAGTGCTCTAGTATGTCCTTTGTGGGCAGAAATCATCCCTAGGATCAGCAATGCTTTCTTCTCCCTGTCCTTCCCACGTGTTACTGGTAGAGGGGGAGGCAGTGGTCATACAGATGAAGGAATAAACCTTTCTACCGATCCTTTCTTGCTTTCTGGGAAATTGTTCCCTGTTAGGCAGATCTTCAGTCTTCCGTCCCAGCTTTGGGCATATTTGGAGGTAGGGGCAATGACTTGTTCTGATTCTTCTGCTTCTAGAAATTTCTAAGTCCACCTCTTTGATCAGGTCACTCTGCTTCTTCTCCCCTCTTCCTATGCTTGAAGTCTTCAAGAAACTCTCCCCATAAAATGTAAGTTACTGGCCAGTTCTACGTCTGCCTCTGTGCTGACACCCTCCAGCCTCATCCTTCAACCTCAAAATCTCTGCACCTTCCTCCTCCTCCTCCTTCACCTGTGATTGCAGTCTCATCTCTCTCCCCTGTTTCCTGCTTCATCCATTATACTGTTCTTCTATGTATCTTCAATGTACTTGCTGCCAATAAATTCTTCCCTTTTGTTTTAGCTACAAAGTCTTTATTCTTCCCCCAAATTTCCCTTTTGTCTCTATTTCCCCCTTGGGTACCAAATTTTGTTGTCCATCTCTCTGAAAGAATAGTCTGGTCTTAGAAACACACTTGCACTCCAGTCATTCGCTATGTAAACTCATACTATCTGGATCCTGACCCATAATTACATCGAAATTCTCATGGAAAAGTTGTCTAATGGACAAATCCAATAACCTATTTCAGTCCTTATCTTCTCTGACTCACCTGTGTCATTTTCCCCTGTAGACCAGTCTCTCCTCTGCAGGACAACTATCTTTGCTTTGATAAGGTGGAAGTTACTGACCTAGTTACCTCTCTCATCAACTCCTTCTGTGTCTTCCTTGCTTTCTCTTGGCATCCAGCCTTGTACAAGGGGGAGTTCCTTCAGGCACTGCACTGAGAACACCTCTTACTACACCTCACACTCCTGGTGCTTGCCTTCTCATTCATTCCCTGGTGTTGGCCTTACACATAGGAGCTCCAAACATGCGTGGCAGTGAGAACTGAGGCCTCAGCAAGGGCTCTTGGGTTGGATCTGTTGACTCTTAAATCATTTATTTATTTACTCACTCAACAAGATGATGGTTGCACGGTGTTTTGTGTGTGTGTGTGTATGTTTGGCATTAAGCTGGAATGTTTTCAGTTTTAAGGTACCCAAGAGCAGAGGCCACGCATATTTAACTAACTTTCCACTCTTTAGTAATGATGATGTTGGTGATTTGAAAGCTTCATCTTTCTTACTTCTTTAAGTCTCGCAATAACATCTCAAGTGGCCCTTTTCCCTGATAATCCCAGGTTTTCACCAATGACTTGGTCTCTGGATGTAAGGGCAGCACATGGGAAAGCAGTCAGAAAGAAATAGTGTTTCTCAAGCAGTGCATGAATCAGCAGCCACAAGTTTACATTTTGGAAATAGTTTTGGCAGTTGGGGAAATGATCCTGAGCTCATTGGGACTGTTATCTCTGAGTGGAAAGAAGGAGTCATCTGAGGGTGAGGTGGGGCAAAATGAAATCCGTGGAGAAGAGGTAGCAATTAGGCCAACTCAACAGCAACATGGGAAAGGTTAGAAACAAATATTTCACTGAAACTGAATGTGATTTAGAGCCAGAAAATTCCTGGGAAACCACATGAGCCAAACCTCTTATTTCACAGATAAGGGGCCCAGAACGGTTGTTACATGAGTATGTCAAAGGCAGAACCACACCAGGATTCCACAGCTCCAATGCCCAGTCCTTGCTGCCTTGGGATGCTTTCAGGACACAGTCTGCCCAGTGCTGGCCTGATGGTCCTCTCTGGTGGGCCTTTTAGGCTCTCAGGAGTCTTCAGAAGCATAACCAACAACAACTTAGCAACACTTTCACAGAAAATCAAAGAAGGCAACAACTTTGCAGGAGCTAAGTTGCCCAGGTTGTACGTAGATTTTTTTCTTCCACCAGAGTCTTAACATCATCCTAGATGAGATTATCCACGTGTTGACTCAGCCATCTTCCCAGTCTTGTGGTTTCTTGACCTTATACTCCATTCCTACGCATCAGTCCCCTCCCAGGCCCACAGTCCAGACTGCCACTGCCAGCAACTGCTGTCTCAGGAAAATTTCACTCTCCGACGTCTGTCTCTGGTTCTTCCACTTCTCACACTAGCTATGTCTGTTCTGTGAATTTCCCCGTCCCACTCTGCCTCCCTACCCTCCCACACTTCTCTTGGCTTCACTTTTCTCACCCAGCTTGGACCCCATAGTCAGTAATTTCAACCATATCCTTGCCAGCATCTTTGAGTCTCTCACCTCCATGGTCTCTGAGGGTTGGGGCCACCAATTCATAACATCACTTAACCCCATCACTTCCATTTGCTCTGTTCCTGATGGCCTGCTAAGCTCAGTTGAAGAAAATTACAAAGTTGTAAAAATTAGCCACTGGTGCATATTTGTCATTTGTGCCCTCACTTGGGCCCTCACTCAAGCTCATCAGTCTTTTTATTATCAGCCTCTTTCTATCTCCCAGATTGCGAAGTTCTCACTTTAGCTCTTTCATTTGCCTGCCATGACCCTCAGAGATGACCTCATCTCCTAAGAGACCAGAAAAGGACCCAATGATGTACCACCCTCAGATTCCACCTTCCCACCTCCAAATAAATACATCTTTACCCACACTAATCTTCTTCAACCTTCTCTCAAAAAATATGTAGCTATTTAGATACGAACGCTTGTGCTTACTCCATTCCAATAATTAGGGAAACCTCCTTACTGCACAGAGACATTAAAAACCATCATTGCACTGAGAGAAGTTAAGCCTTCTGCTTTCCCTCTTTTCACTTGCTAATTGAGTGTCTAGGTCTAGTTTTCTCTAAGTTTTACACACACACATACACACACACACATACACACACTTTAATTTAAGAAGTCTCTATAAGCCAGTAAAATTAATGTCTTTGGTTAGTAATGGATTTTCTTTACAGAGGTCAGGGAAAAATAAATTTTGGTACATGTTAGGTCTGAACATTGTGTTTCTACACAGTCTCCTAGTGAGTGATTCATACTAGTTCTACCAGTAATGAAATGCTGATTCTCAGCAGTTAACAGACATAGTTAACCTACTGACATCGTATGAAGTGAATCTTTTTATTTGCAAAATTTCTAAATTGACAAGTCAGGTTTGGGGTTACTTTATAAGGCATTCCTGATACTTATGATCTCCAGGAATGTTTCCCAGAACTTATGTTAACTAAGCAGCAACTATACACATTACATTTTCCCCATGAATACCATTTCCACTGGGAGAAATTACTTAGCCATCTGCACATCAGGAAAAAATGGACATTTTGATGGCCCAGGATCTTGGCAAAAAACACACTCTATATTTCATAGGAAGGCTGAGAAAAAATACAAAGGTATGACATCCCCTAAATAAGTATCAGTATTTGTCCCTCCTTATCAAATAAACATAAGAAACGTTTGAGTGTTTCTTGACTTACAGCTAGGTTGCCATTAGACAGAAAAAAAACCTCACATATCATAGGAGAAGGAGATCCTACGTACTTGCTTTGGCTAGCTACCATTTTGAGTTTAGATATTTCCAAACTCCAGGCTGATGGCCATAGCAATGTTCTGTCTTTCATAAATTTGGGGTAGATACACACTCTGAATTCCTAAGGCTTCCCTAGGCAGTTGATCCTGACCTTGGACGTCCTTAATCTACAGAGGAGGATGGAATGAAGAGACTAGGCCATGTGTTACCGTGTTTTATCATGACTTGTTCATAACTTACTTATTACACTTGGCACATGACACGATGTCCACAGCTGTACTTCTCTCCTGACTTTGTTTGGAGCTGATGGATGATGGCCCCTGAACCAGGCTGGGCTGGCCCCCATTAATGGTGCCTTTTGCAAAGCTATTTTGCCCAGTGTCAGAAATAACTTTGCATAACTTATTGCATTGCTTTATTGAGTCTAAATAACAATGCGTGTCATCTGATAGTTTATGAAGTAATGCACACATGCTCTTAATATGGCAAGCGATGCCCAGAGGTCGGGGGGATTTAAACATTCAATGTCTCCCCTTCTCTCTCTCCCTCACACCAAAAAAAGAAAGAAGAGGGAAAGTTATCTTATTCAGGTGTTAATCAGGAACTCTAACAGTTTCAGGTAGGGTTTAAGGATTTTATGTGTTCTATCTTTTAAAAATAGCCATAAGATGAAAATCTTTGGGAATGTTTAACCAAGTTTAGGAGAACTTATGAATATTTAGTTCCTATGGCATTTTGGAGAATCCCAGAAAGAACAGGAATCTCTTCCTTTGTGCTTACTGTCAGGGTTTCCACTGATGTTGCTGTGGTTCTGAGCACTTCTGTAGACCAGATCTCAGGACAATAAATGCAGCAAATTAAATATGGCTCCAGTGGTTTTGGACCTGAACCAATAAGTTATCTTTATTAATGCATGCAGAGGAAAAGTTCTCATTTTTACTGCATTGTTTCCTTAATGATAAAGGCAGTAACAACACTGAACCAAAACACACCAAAGAAATCTCTAGCTTTTGGCAGCCAGGTTAATTTCCCTGTGTGCTCGGTACAGTTAGGACTTGGCACTGTCTAACTCACTCACTCCTGTGTTCCAAAAGCAGCCCCCTCCCCCTTTTCTCATGCTGCCTCTCTTTGCTTACTCTGACATTTTCTTGGCTTTAGCTGAAATTTTGACACATAAATCCCACTTGTCCAATGATATTGTAAAACAAGCATCCAAGTGTCAGCACATGGCCCTATGGTCTGGGGACCAGAGTAAAATGAGGAGCTTTCATCTGCCTCCAGCCATCTGCAAGTAACTTGAAACCCGTCTCCAGTGCAGCTCGGTTTTTTGGCCTGGTAACACACGCACAGCAAAAAGAAAGCACCAGAGTCATCAGAACCTGTTAACTCTGTAATGAGCAGATAAAACTGTATGTTTTTTAAACCTGCCTCAGACCCATCCATTAGCATTCAATCAGCTGGTCTAAAGTCTCTTTTCAGTTACAGTCTCACCAAACTGCTCTAGCCCGTTAAGATATCGAATTTGCAAAACACTCCCACTCTCTTGGTCTCACATCTCTGGACCTGAAAATGGCTAAGACCCTGATAGGACTCCTGTGATCCTTCTGTGTGTGAATCTGAGACACTTCCTTATCACTTAAGGATAAAAACAGAGACTTGAAGTCAAGATGTGGAAAGTGTCTTATAAAGAAGCAGGTATCTTCTTTTTCTGGACCAATCCATAAAATATCTGTGATTTTTCTTTATTCTTAGCAAACTTAGAGAGATTTCTGTGGAAATTTTGGTTTGGTTTGCAAGAATGGTACAAAATTCCTGTAAAGCAATGAGGAGAAAATCAAGAAAGAGAGGATGTAGAGAGGGAATGACTGATAGAAAATGCCAGTCCATTCCAGGTCCTTGCCTGGACAAAGTCAACCTCATTGAATATCAGTTTCTTCATCTATAAAATGGGGATGCTAATAGGTACTTCAAAATGGCTAAAATGAATCCAGAAAATTTATCTAAACTGCTCAGCAAATGTTAGTATTTATTATCTTCTTCTTTGCACTGCTCCCCCAGCAGTAAGAAACAAGTATAAGAACCAACCAGAGACAGTTTTGTTACTGAATTAAGTCATGTGGACCCTGCTGGGGCCATAACCCAGCCAAGGTTCTCTGTCTTAGTGGGGCAGGGTTCTTTTTCCATTTGGGTTCAATCAGCTGCATAACAAAACTGCAGCTGAGACCGACACAGCACAAGCTTTATTCAGTGGCCAAAGAATGGAGAAAGGGGAACTAAGTTCATGGCTCAACTTCTTACCCACCTGGTGAAGGATTTAATTTTGAAAAGTAAAGACAAAGGGAGGAGGAGTGAGGCTAAAGATGGGGAGGCACGTGCATCCGTCTATCTGGGAAGGGGCGGAGCTTTGTTGAGAAAGTGGACTGTCACCCCCTCTTTATCCTTTTTTGGTCCTTAATGTCTGGTCCTGGCTGCTGGTAAGTGTGTCATTTAATATGCTAATGTAGTCAAATCAGCATATAGTGAAACTCGGGGTCTGTTGGAGATCAGATTTGTCGCCATCTTCATCTTGTTAGTTCCATCTGGTGCTTTTTGTTTGTAGCTTCCTTTATTATCTCTGGACACTTTAATTTAAAGATTCATGTTAACTCCTTCACAATGATACACATGATGACTACCCAAACATACGCTGACACAGCAGTACCTGACTTTTGTCTTTGTTCCCCATTATCACCAGTATGTTAAGATCATTTGAACCTTTAAAAATCAACTTTGTAAACCAACCTAAATCTTGTAAAATGGTTTTAAACTATTTTTTACATGAAAAAAAATATTTATGTTAACTCCTGCTAAAGGTGGGGTCAGTGGGTTTTGAGTGAAGACTTGGAGCAGCTCTGGCAACAGTTTCACTGTGAATCTAAAGAAGTTAAAGCATCAGGGCCCCTCACATGAACATTCTCTCATCTAAAAGAGACCCCAGCAGTATATCAATACACTTTTAAGATTTTAAAAAGTAAAATATGGCTATAGTAACAAAACTAGTTTTTGAATTGACATCACCAATTCAAGAAGATTGAAGGTCAATCTTCACACAATAAAATTTGAAATAACCTGAAAGCCACAGTTCGCCTGTAAAAGAGACTTGATAGAGATTTTTCTCCAAATTTGACAAGAATCCTCAATTTTTACATAACAATACCATTAACAAGTTGTGAAGCTGAAAGAATGTTATGAAACAATAATAAAAAAAAATTCTGATCATCCCTGCTGGAAGAAATATTGTTATTTTTCTTTTCTCGCAATAAAAAACGATCAAACAAAAACATTGTCATATGAAGCGGTAATTAAAGAGTATGCAGGCCAAAAATGTAGGAAAAAAGCATTTTAGAGGTGTGTCAGAAAGTTAAGTCATGGAAATATATATAATTTTCTTGGAGTTTGTAATATGGTAATTACTGTTTTCAAATATTGTGATTTATTGTTGTTGGTCATATTGATGCCGAATCCTGCCTGTGTAGCCCGACACCAAGTCAAATCTTGGAGACAGAGTTTTGGGTGAAGTAGAAAATAATAGCTTTATTGCTTTGCCAGGCAAAAGGGGCCACAGCCAGCTAATGCCCTCAAAACTGTGTGTCCCAGCTTGGAGCAGGTAGTGAGGTGGTTTATAGTAATGGTTCAAAGGGGGCGTGATCAACTTGTGGACATTCTTCTGATTGGTTGGTGATGAGGTAATTGGGAGTCAACATCATCAACCTTCTGGTTCCAACCAGTCTAGGGTCTACTTGCTTGTGGGCATCATACAGTTAACTTCTCCCATCTTGCTCAAAGATATTGTTATGTATATCCCTGGAGGGGGAACCAGGACCCTGCCCCAAGGCTGCACTATTGTTTCTCGGCTGCTCCTCCCTTGTCTCTGCATCCCCTCCCTTCCCTGATTAACAACTGTTTGAATTTGCCCCTTGGAGCTCAGGAAAGTTCATAGAGGCTGAATGAAGCCTACTACCTGTAATCAAGAAAACCGGAGACACAGAATGTCTTTTGTACCCAGGATCCCCATAGTGTCCTTCTCGGTTTCAACATCATTATAAATTAATACTCACTTCCATATCAAGTCTTTTCATAATTTTTATTCTTCTTCTCAAAGAGGGCTTCTATAATTGTATGCACTTCAGGCCCCGGAACACCTAGATTTGCCCATGAGGCCAAGGAACAAACTACACTCCTGTGATCACAGGCAGGCCGGGCAGGCCCTCGGAAAAGCTTATACTAGTTTACTTTTGGACACAGCTGTCCCTGCTGCCCCTAGTGTCTAATCCTGGTTTCCTCTTTCTGCCTGTGGTCTGGCCCTCTGCCCTTTAGTGTCATTCCACTAAGGCCAGAAACCAACACAGTCCTTTGCACCCTGCTTCCCCTCTTCTCTGCCTGTGTCACTGTCCATATTCACCTGTGTAAACTCATCTTCCAGAACCTTGCTAAGTCAGAACCAGAAAGCCCTTTATAGTTTACTATGTGACAATCAGTTACCTGACTAAATGCTAGACTGTGTAAATTAGCCATGCAATCTTGTTGTTACTGAGTTTCCCAAAACTCTTAAGCTTGTCCATCTAAAAATAAGAATACCATTGTTTGGAGACATCAGGGCAGGAGGTATTTTCTTCATCTCTCAGTGCTGGAGCTTCTTTTCTAGTGGCTGGCAGTTAGTTGGAGATCTTTCCAGAACTTAACATACTGTAGCTGGTTCAGAGGAGTCTTTAAAGACAACAGCTGCCTGCTTTGTTTCTATTGTTCAGACCTTTTCACAGACTATTACTGAGATGTTTGGATAATGCAGTCATCCCAGAGGACAAACCCATGGGCTTTAGTTTACAGAAGTTTGTAGACTTCCCACTCTACTCTGGGCACAGAAGGAAAACAACCTCTGCACACATTTCCTACTGCCAGACCCTTCCCTTAGAAGCCCTGCCCACCCATTGCATAGTGTTCCCATCACTCACCACCAGGACCATCACAGGACTGGCCCAATTTGGTCACTGGTCACATTTTCAACCTCATTGTTGCCCACGAGGGGGTCCGTCTGATTCAGTGGTCCCCAAACCTTGCTGATTGGCAAAGTTCAGGAGAGCATGTGAACAGCCCAGCAACTCAGCCTCACTGTGAACACACTGAGTTGGGATAAAGGGGACAGGTCTCCAGGTAATGTCGATGATTTGTTTATTCTTCATTCTCAGATATATTTTCCACACTAGTTGCTGGCCAGTCTCCCCTGTGCTCTTTTACAAGCCTCACTATTTGATCACCCTTCTTTGATAAAGCCTCAGTCTCCCATCCCACCTGAAAGAGATCCCACACCTCAGTGTTTCAGGAGCAGAACATTCATTCAGTAAGTCCCCATCACTGTTCATGTTGCCTGTAATGATCTACCGACCGGCAGTCATTCTGGGCCCTTTATGGGGGCCAGACACACAACAATGAAAGTGATCTTTGCAACATACAAATCTACATATATCACTGAGAACCTGTTCCGGGGTTTGCCTGGCACAGCCTTTCCCATGTCCGGGTCCCCTTTGGCACCATCTGCCACTTCCATCTCACAGTGCTCCTCCAGCCTGCGCCTCCTCGGTTCTTTGAATCGTCCATGTTATTTCCCCACCCCAAGACCTTTGCACATGCTATTCCCCCTCATACATATTGCACAACCAGGAGATTAAGCATATTCTTAAAGCCAGTAAAGCCTCAGCAACCAGAACCTGAGCAAAAACACCTTTAGAGCATATTTGGAAATTAAAAAGAAAACATTAAAATAGTTATGACAGGAAAAGGGCACAACTTTGTCGGCCTTCCTATGTTATTTGAAAGTTCAGTTTAGTTAAGTCTTCATTTTTAAACACATGCTACAGGGAGGGTGGCTGGGGAGGAGAGCTCCATCATTTTGTTCTGGGCCCCATTCCCAGAGTTTCTCATTTAGCGGGTCTTGTATGGACCTGAGAATATGTATGTTTAACAATTTCCCAGGTGCAGCTGGCATTGATCATCCAGTATTTACAGCTCTGAATACGCAACAGAGTCACTCGCTGAGCTCTTAAAAATACAGTTGCCTAGGCTCACCCCAGCCATATTAACTAGGAATCTCTGAGGACAGGGCTCAGGCACTTTTATGTTAAGATTTTCAGGTGATGTTTTGCAGTAAAAATGGAAAGCCACTAGTTTAGGAATCACTGTCTTAATCTAGTCAGAGGACTCTCACTCATAGAACATTCCTCCCCTCTAGCTTGTTAATTTTTACCTATCCTTTAGATGTCAACACATGTCACTTCCTTTCTTATAAGCCCTAAGATATCTGTGTCTCTTTCCTTGGAAGGCTGTCTCAGGCTGTAACAGCAGATCATTGATATGATGATTTTGGTGCTGTCTGTTTCTCTGCAAGTCTGTAAGTTCCATGGATCTGGGCTCATCATTGAAACCCCAGAGTCTAATGAAGTGCATAGCACATCACAGTTCTTTAATAAGTATTTGTCACATGAGCGAACCATAAACTACCTAGTCACCACTCACCTCTCTCGTATCTTGTGATTCTAAGAAACCTGTAGAAGGAGCTTCATAAGTTTGCTGGCAGTGTGTAGGAGACAGGTCCAACTCATGCCACAGAGCAGCAAGCACACAGATGAATAAGGCTCAGAGCCTTGAACCAGTGCCCGCGTCATGGAAAGGAACACCCATTGGCTCATGAAAGAGAAAGGAAGTTTCCTTCTTTCTGTAAGTCGGTGTCCAAAAAGAGTCATCCATGAGAAATCAAAAACCAAGATATGCCCATGTGTGGGTAAGAATCCCAAACTGATACAATCTGCACAATTCTACAACACCAAGCTGAAATGTTTATGGTTGGGAGCCAGTGTGAGGTGCAGGGGCACGAAATTTATTGAAGATGCATTCACAATAAAAAAATTTACAAAACTCATGAGCATACAAACCACTGTATTGAGAGGCTTAATGCAAAAGACCAAGCAACACCGAAGTCTAGGAGGACAATAAAGATGGGTTTAAAATAAATATACTTTAAAATGATTAAAGATATAAATTAACAAATAAAAACTTTAACAAAAGAACAAGATGTGAATAAAGGGGTATTTAGAGGAGCTTCAGTGATGAGTACATCCCAGGCTCAAGAGGCACCTCAGTGAACCAGGAAAGCCTCAAAGCACCCCAGGTATCCCAATCCACAGGGGCAGAGAAGTAGACAGTCCTAAAGGGAGGGTTGGTGCTAAGAAGGAGGAAACGGAGACAGATCACTTGCGTGGCTGGAGGGGTCTGGAGACAGAGGAAGGACTGCGGTCCCAGAGCAGATGTGCAGGAGTTCAGGATGATGCTGATGCTGAGAGGAACTGGGCCAGAGAGGGCCAGGCACAGTGATGTGACCAGAGCCTGTCTCCTAACTCAGGGGAAAAAGGAAGTCATGCCAGGGGGAAAGGAAAGAAAGCAGCATGGGAAGAACTGAGATTGGCTGAGCACTTACTCAAAGGGGCTGACTAATTCAGAAGCAACTGACTTCCTTAAAAATTTTTTATAAGTTTATTCATTTATTTGTTTGTTTGTTTATTTATATCTGCTTTGGGTCTTCGTTGTTGTGCACAGGCTTTCTCTAGTTGCAGCGAGTGGGGGCTACTTTTCTTTGCGGTGCATGGGCTTCTCATTGCAGTGGCTTCTCTTGTTGTGGAGTACAGGCTCCAGGTACGCGGGCTTCAGTAGTTGTGGCACGCGGGCTTAGTTGCTCCGTGGCATGTGGAATCTTCCCGGACAAGGGCTCAAACTCGTGTCCCCTGCATTGGCAGGTGGATTCCCAACCACTACACCACCAGGGAAGCCCTGACTACTTAAATTGACAAGTTTGTTATGTGCCATGGAGGGAAATGGGGACTGAGTTAACAGAAATAAAGTTTCTCCAGAAATATAGTTGCTGTGCTGTCATGGCTGACTTTGCTTTTTATTGAAATCCTTACCTATTACCCGACACAAGAGGGTTTTTGCTGTTTTGTAGTAAGAGTAATCTTCCTACCACATGAATAATTTCATCCTTGGATTTGTCAGTTTGCAAGGAAAATGCTGGTGCTCCTTTTAAACGTTGTGTCATGATACAAAGGGCAGGCCTGCCGGGGAGGGGACACAAGTCTCTACCAAAGATTTTCTCATTTCTTGCCCACCTCCCCATGGCAGAGTGTGGAGGACGTGTGTGCACCCTAACTCCTAACTCTCTTATGGCAACAGCAGCCGGTATCTGGGTAGGTACACCCTCACTGCAGATTGACACGCTGGTGTGCTGCTCATAGGTCAGCCTTGTCACCCAGTGGTGCCAGGCTGTCCTTAAAAGATGGAGTCCTGCTCTCTTGCTATGCTGAGCAATCCTGTGTCAGAGCCTGCCAAGCTGAAGGTCAAACTTCCGACCATAGAAAATTCCCACTTGGGGTCATTCATCTGGCTTTTCCCCTTAGTACCTCTTGCCCACACCCATACCTCTGCTGGCCCTGACTAAACCTTCTGTTTGTACATCTATGTGCAAATAACTTGTTGAACCACAACTACCAGGTCAGCACCTGGTGCCCATGTGCCTCCCTGTTTGCTGAAAGATTGATGATCTTTTAATTTTATCTCCGTCTCATGCACCATGACAATTCTTGGCGGTATGGGTTACTAGGGGTCCTTTAGGGTCACTGAAGAAAGGGGGGACTCAGATGCAATTAACCTAAGCCAGAAGTGCTTTGTCAATATATCTATGAGCTGACTGTAAGGGTGCTGGCTAGCAGCAGGTGCAATGAACCCAGGGGACGCGGTAACCCCATTTTGTCCACGGGGCAGCCTCACGTGTGGACCACAGCAGTGCTGTTATTCCCTATCTGCTTGCTCTCACCAGGCTTCTTGACCAGGTTGAAGTTGAGGCTCTCCCCTCACTTTAATCCTGCCTGGTAGCCCACCTCTGTCACAGTTGGACCTGTAAGAGTCGCCAAAAAAGGAGAATAAGATGAACTCAGGGGCTTCTAGTCTTTATTAGCAACATTTTCCTAAATAGGGACTTTTAAAAATGTCATCATTAAAGCCTCAAGAAAAAGAAAGAGACTTTAAAATATGTCTGAAAGACATATAAGTAGATTTGAACAAATGAAAAGATACACCTTGTTCTTGGATAGGGTGTGTCAACATCATAAAAATGTTACTTCTGTCCCAGTTAATTCACATTCTTGATAAATTTACTCTAAAATACTTTATATTTTTGTGTGTCTCTTATGGCTTTTATAAATGGTGGAGGGTTTTCTAATGCAAATTTATATCAGAATAGAACCGGAATCTCTCTTTCTCTTAAAGCTTCAATGGTGATATTTTTAAAAGTCCTTATTTAGGAAAATATCTGTCCTTTAAAAAACACCTATCAAGCTTAGACATACACTTGGCGAAAATATTTGCAAAACATATAACTGATATAGGACAGGTATCCAGAACATATAAATAACTCTCCAAATTCAATAGTAAGAAGCCAAGAAATCCAACTTTTAATAATTGGAAAAAATATTTGAACAGATTCTTTACCAAAGAAGATACACAGGTGGCAAGTAAGACATGTAAACATCTTGATATCATAAGTACTTACAGAAACTCAAGATAAAACCACAGTGAGATACTATTTTATAACTCTCATAATGGCAAAGAGAAGGAAGCATGGAAAGATGAAAAGAAGGAAAGAAGAGAAGGAGGGAGGGGGAGAAGAAAGAAGGAAATAAGGGATAGAGGGAGGGAGGGAGGAAGGGAGGGAGGAAGGAACGAAGGAGGGAAGGAGGGAGGGAGGGAGGGAGGGAAGGGAGAGAGAGAGGGAGGGAGGGAGGAAGGAAGGAGGGAGGGAGGGAGGAAGGAAGGAGGGAGGGAGGAAGGAAGGAGGGAGGGAGGGAGGGAAGGAGGGAGGGAGGAAGGGAAAAAACTTTGACAGTAAGTGTTTGTTGATGAGGATCCAGGATGTGTAGAGCGACTAGATCTAGAACTCTCACATGTTGCTGGAAGGAATGCAAATTGATACAGAAACTCTGGAAAATAGTTTGGCAGTCTCTTACAAAGCTAAAAATACACTTCAAATAAAAATCAACAATTTCACTCCTAGCTGTTTACCTAAGAGAAACAATAACCTATGTCCATACAAATGTTTATGGTGGTTTTATTCAAAATCATTCCAATGTCTAAATGTTAAATAGATTTTTTTAATGTGTGCTATATCAATACAATGAAATACTACTCATCAACAAAAAGGAATGATAAAAGGGATCTGCTAATTCTTACAACATGAATTAAGCTGCATTATACTAAGTGAAAGAAGCTGGACTCAACAATCCAGGGCATTTAAATGACATCTGGAAAAGGCTAAAACATAGTGAGAGAAGACAAGATTATGGGCTGCCAGGGACTGGGTGTTGAGGGAGGGGATAGAATAGAAAGGAGAATGAGGAAACTTAGTGGGTGATGGAAATGCTCTATGGCTTGATTGTCGTGTGGCTACATGACTGTATACAGCTATGAAACCCTCATAGAGCTCTGCCAGGGTGAATTTTACTGTGTGTAAAATAAAATTCACTTAAAAACTGTAAACATGATCAGAGAAAATAATTGATTGAATTTACTTTGGAATACAATTTCTCTGATTGTACTTCCTCTGTGGAATATATTCTAGGACAGAAAGAACTGAAATGAAATCTTAAACTTAGTATGCTTAGTATTTGCAGTAAAACTGATATTGTAATTATAAAACTATCTTATGTATAGTGTAGGATAAAGCAGTTAAGTACATATATTAATATTATTAGGAACTAGTATTTGAACTAAAAGAGAAAAGAAGTATTAATATAAAATTAAAGTTAAAATCGTGTAATTTTTCATTTTTAATTGAAATTAGTATGAACTTACAACTTATATGCATTCTGGCATTGTCTACCCTAATCAGCTAGAAATAATGGCACCCTAATAGGAATGAACAGAATTGGTGTTTAGCTATTGATTTCTAAAGATGGTTCCACACTATACAGTGATTGTTACAGTGATAGCTAATTCTGGATCTGGGGCAAGGAAAATAAAAGGGGCAGTGTAGAGTAAGACAGCAACAAAGTGCTCAAATACTAACGGCACTAAATCAAAGAAACACAGGAGCCTTCTTGAATTAACTTCTACTAACCAAATCTGGAACATTTGAATGTCAAAATGAACAATGATGACAATGAATTATAATACAATGACTTTTTTTATTGAGTCCATAATCATATTAGAGGAGGAGTAAGATTGAGAAATAAGAAGATCTCCTTTTTGTGGAAGTATACCAGTTAATATATGAAGAAGGAATAATGGAATTGGAAAAATTACCATTTTGCAATCACCAAGTAATACTTGTAACAGGCAAGAATTATGGATAGAACAAGAAAATAGAAGATGAAAGTGAACACATCATTCACAGTCAAGGTATTCCCCCCACAGATTATTTACTAATCTCAAAGAGGGAAATGTACTTCACTATGGAGAGATCACTCTAGTGACCACTTTAACTGAGTGACCAAATTTGGGATCACTGGTGGTGGGACAATATGACATCATGTACCTCCTGGTGTAAAGCATTAAGAAATATACACCATCGATATAATGTTCTTGCCAAAGCATCTGAATCTAACAATGAAAAATCAATCAGGCCAATTCACAATGTAGATGATTCCATAAGAAGACTAGCCTGGAATCTTCAGAAAAGTCACTGTCATGAAAATTAAAGAACAAACAAAAATGTGAGAGACCTATTCTAGATTAAAGGAGACTGAAAAGACAACCAGATGCAACCCATCAATTATAATTGAATCCTACACCAATAAATTAATAAGTACAACAGAAAACATTTGGAAAGTAATTGGGGAAATTTTAATATGACCTTTATGTTAAATGATACAATGGACTTATGATTAACTTGGGAATGTATGATAATGGTGCTGTGGTTATGTCCTTATGCTTAGGAAATGCATAATAAGGTCCATAGAGGTGAAGTGTCATAGTGTCTGCTAATTACTTGCAAATAATTCAGTAAAAGTACATAAATAAATAAATAAATAAATAAACAAATAAATAAATAAATAAATAAATAAGAAGTGTGAAAAATGGATAAATCTAGATGTAGGGTATGGCTTTTTTATTGTAGTAGTCTGTATCTTTTATGTACTTTGGAAATTTTCAAAATAAAAAATTTGGAAGGAAAAATAAATAACTGCCTCAGTCAATGAAGCAAAGGCCTGAGAGATGTATTTGCACCACATTGAGCAATGCATTCTGTATTGTGGTTTGGAGAAAGAGGTTAGCTTCTGAGGTTACCGACCTGTGGAGGGCTTTGGTGCTGTTGGGAAAACCTGAGGCACTGATTTCTATGCCTAAGGTTCCACTGCCCAAGGCCAGAGTGCAGACTTTGCATTTTCCCAACCGAGAATCTGGAAGGCGCATGCAAATACTGAACAACAGAGGTCTGTGCTTCCCAGAAGTTTAAGCAAAGGCATTGGGCCAAAAAGTTATTAGTCTTAATTCTAGCTAAACCGCTGGCAAAAATGATGGCTCCTCTCAAATTCCTTGGGAATGGATGGAAAATACAGGCTTCCTTGGAAACCTGCAGTAGGATTTCTGTGGGATTGCTTTGGGAAGTGATTTTCATTTGTTAATTAGTTTAACAAAAAACCATTTATTGTCACTCATTTTTAGCTAATCATTAGCATCACATCTAATCAAATTTAGATACAAGAGGAGACAAAGTCTTGGTATGAAATTACATTGCTTTTTTTACTTTGACAAACATTTGTGAAAGTATGCATTTTTTGTTTTTTGTTGTTGTTTTGTTGTTTTTCTCCTCTGCTAGATGTTTCATGGAGAGCTAAATGTTCTTCAAAGTATATTGTGGGGAGAGAGGGCTCTGGCTGGACAGAGAGATGAAAAAGCAAGTTTTCCAATGAAACAAATGGAAGAAGTTCTCCAAGCCATGTGTATACCAAGGGCCCATCCCAATCAAAGAACTCAATCCAATTCACTCCAATTATAAAAGGAGGCTTTCAATACTCAATTTCAATACAATTCAAGCCAGACTTTTGGTTGCTCAATCTTTGTAACCAGGTGCCAAAAACTTGGCCAAATGTATGGAAATGGATTTCTCTTCTATGAATGGCCACAAGAACTTTGATGTTTATGCCAAGGAGAAGGAATCTAGGTTGATTACCCTCTCTTCCGAAAGACCACCCCTTTCTTGGTAAAGAGCATTCTTCCTGATTTATCCAGCTTGGAAGGACACCATGAATTTGGAATGCCAAACCTACTTGCTAAAAATCTCTTCCTTTTTTTGATCAACCTTAAGAATCAAAAATTCTCACACAACAAAGTAATTAACTTTTGCAATTTTTTTCCTGAAAAAAAATCTGTTTTTAAGATAACCCAAATGTAATGTGTATTAGCATTTTCAGGGTATTATTTCTTTTTAAAAAGCAGCAAAATTAAAAGCCCTTTGATACTAGATTTCATAATTTGAAAAGTGAGTTTGCCTTGTGTTTCCCTACCCACCTGAGGTTTCTCCTGAGAAACTCTTGTACAATGTACTGTTTGTTATTCTTAAGAGTCAATTGTATAACGTAAAAATATAACTAACTGGATATTCCAATGAAAATCCGTGTAAATACCTCAGTATGTAACATTTTTAAGGAGTTACTACATATAGCAACTCCTCTCCTTAGCGCTCATTGAAAACATCTTGTTTTAATTAAACAGCTGACATTTTTTCAGACTTTGAGCACCCTTGATTAATTTCTGAATCTCAACTGACACTCCTAAAAGGGTGAAAGAATTAATTATTCTGATGTCATTTCAGATAAGACGAGCGCGAGTTTTAAAATGCTCGTTTGGCATGTGGGATTGGAATTTAAGACATCCTGTATATAAAATTCCTACACAGCAATTGGGAAGTTAGTCATGGACCCAGGCACTAGAAAAACATGTTTGTTTTTTGATACCTCTGCAAGGCAAATTTCACTATTCCCTCATTAAGAGTTATATAGGATCGTTACACAGAACCTACCGTCATCACTTGTAAAGAGAAAACTCGATGCTTGTTTATTGTATGCATAGGTACAGCCAACCAAACATGCTAAACCACTTAAAGCAGTTCATTGACACTGGCAAGAAACAACAGTTTAGAAAAGCAAATGATGTAGATTGTATACTGTACAGTTTTCAAGGTTTTTCCAACCCCCACTCCTGTGCTCTACTTTTCTTTAGAACAGCTTTCTACATTGAAAACATGTCAAGAATTTGGAAGCAGCAAGCAATCAGGTTTTTTTTTCTTACTAAAGCTATAATTTGGTTATGTGCCCATCTCAAAGTGGACTTTTCAAATTTAATCAGTTTCACTTATTCAAAATGTGAAGGTCTATCCAACAATGAATACATATAGGTATTGGTTAGGTCTTTTGAGCCTGAACCAGTGAGCAGAAATCAAGCTAAAGATTTGCAAAGAGCACCTCTCTCATCACCAAATTCCAAAGTGAAAAAAATAGTGCTAATATCATTCACATATTCAGTTTTACTTTTGACCAAATACTACAGTTAATTTTATGTTCTATGTGAAAAAGTAAAATTAGCCTCAGTCTACAAGCACTCAGTGAATAGACTTCCTTTAAAATATAACATATGAATCATATGATATGGATTTTGGCAGAGTACTATGTGATGTGATGATTATATCATCGTGTATCATTACTGAATCACCAAGTCCCAACAGTTAACATTTTGTTAACATAATGGATGAGAACACTACCAAACTGGATTTTGTCCTGTCATTTAGCAGTTCTGTGACCTTGGATAAGTTAATTAGCCTCCTTCTGCCTCAGTTTCCTCATCTACAAAATGGGGATAATAAGACCTTCTCTTAAGTAGACTACATGAAGATATGGATGAGAAAATATCTGTAAAATCATTAGCACAGCTCCTATCACATAATAAACAGTTATTGAGAGCTATTTCTTTTAAACTCTAGAAGACTTCTTTCTGGAATAGTATTCAATTTGGTTCATAAAACAAATACATCATTCTAATTCACCCACAGACATTTCCTTGAGAAACCTTGATTTTTTTTTCTGACCTCATCTGACTCCTGTCTAGCCTGCCAAGTCTTCTGCATTCCCAAGGAGAAAGGCAGCATTTGCATGCCAAGCACATTAGATTTGGAAGCTCATTATTCCTCCCAATAATCATGAGGCAGGAACCATGATTATTCCCATTTTATAGCTGAAGAAACCGAGCCTAAGAACTTTCCTAAGGTTACACACGCAGCGAAATGGTGGGGGCGGTACTCAGATCTGTGACATGACATTGGATAATAATCACCAACTTAGAATCTGTCTGGCCTTATATTAAGTTATTTAAATTATGTGGTAGAGAAGAAAACAATATTTAGCAGGTGGAGAAGGGGAACCAAGTGCTCGGGGCTCACACTAGGAAGTGAGGTTTGGAGTTTGCGTTTTAGCACCTGCAGGACAACAGAAACATCTCATGGTTCAAGAACACTGACTCTCCTGGTTGAGAGGGGCATCCATCACGTCTGTATACATGGCCCACGTTTGAATCCCATTCCAAGTCTGCCATTGATTTTGCCTTTCTGATCCTGGAGTGTGATAACAAAATCCAGATTCACATAGCTAATGTATGAATGATCCAAGTCTGAGATAGACTGTAACAAGGTGAGGAAAGTAGGATTAAACCTCTACCCTTTCTACCTCAACTAACAGAGCTACCTTGAGACTTTGGGCCAAATATCAGCAACTGCTCTGGTTCTCATCATTGTGCCGTTTGCACTTGATGGCGTATGAAGCAGTCCTAGTGTTTTGTGTTTATTAACTCCTTTCATTCTCACAAGAATCCTAGATGAGGAAACTGAGTCAGGAGAACTTTGCACATCGTGCCTCATGTTGCAAAGTCCGCAGATGGCGTGGGCAGGATTGAAGCCAGGGGGTGTGACGGCACTGCCTCACCGCCTGAGCCCCACTGACCACGAGTCTGGACAGGGAAACGCCCGGCACCTGTGTGATTCACTGCACACACTCACACACCTTCACACTTGCTTTCAAAAAATAAAGGTAGGTGGTTGAGAGTCCGCCTGCCGATGCAGGGGACACGGGTTCGTGCCCCGGTGTAGGAGGATCCCACGTGCCGCGGAGCGGCTGGGCCCGTGAGCCATGGCCGCTGAGCCTGCGCGTCCGGAGTCTGTGATCCACAACGGGAGAGGCCACAACAGTGAGAGGCCTGTGTACCACACACAAAAAATAATAATAATAATAATTTAAAAAATAATAAATAAATAAAGGTAAGTGATTGCCAGGGACTGTGGGGAGAGGAGAATGGGGAGTCAGTGTTTAATGGGAATGAACTTTTAGTTTGAGATGATGAACAAGTTCTGGAGATGGAAGACCATTATCCATCCACGATGGTTACACAACAAGGTGAATGTACTTAATGCCACTGAACTGTACACTTAAAAATGGTTACGATGGTGTATTTTATGTCATGTATAAATTTGATACCTACAGTTTTTTTTTTTTTTTTTAATCAGGAGCCAAAGGAGAAAACTTGCATGAGGTTAATCTGGCTGAAAGTGTCAACTCACTTTCAGTGAGTGCTCAGGCTAAGAAACCCTGGGTCACAGAAGGGGTGACAGGAGAGTGACAGTGTCCTGCTACATTGGGTATTGATTGGACTGGTTTTATTTTGAGAACATGAGTGTTTGCTGTCTGCTTTTTCCCAGAGAGAATACAGGCCAGAGGTTTGTTAAGCTCCTGGGAAATTCAGCAGTTTCTATTGGAAGAGGGCTTGTTTCAGTAGCTGGATTTCCATGGCTGGAAACACAACTTTCACAGAATAATAATGGTCATTGTCCAAAGTGGCTTGCGGGCAGAGGTGACCTTGTCATCTCTCAGTGTTTTTTTGGAGAAAAAGTGATGTATCTCCAGTATTATCTCTGCTTGTTCATTCAAAATTAAAGAACAGCCTTCAAGTGAGAACAGATTTTCAGATTTAGAAAATCTTTTTTGCCCACTAATCAGAAAGATGGAAAAGGAGAACAAAACTTTGGAAATGGCTAAAACCCCAAACTGTGGCATCCAGGCCTTTTGTCCATAAGGATCCCATCTCTCAATGAATCAAATCCTTACTCTTGAAGGTCAAGGTTTTCATACCAACCAAGACAAATAAAACTACAACTGTTTTTTTCAGAATGTCTGTTAGAAATATAATTTCACATACCTGCTTTTTAAAAAAATCCAGTCTTAAAAATGGAAAATAAAATTTAATACCATGTTATTACTTACAGTTGTCATTGGCAAAGCTTCTAGCTGCCTTCTGAATTTTCAAGCACCACCCAGAGTTGTTTTTCTTTCAAAAAAGATTTTTCCCTCTAGATTTTATGAAGATCTCTAAGTAGAATTGCATGCAACCCTATGAAGGGTATATTTTATTCATTTTACTTCCAGTTTGATTTTTTAAATGTTAACTTTGTAATTTTCCAGATGCTGCAGGATTTACACCATATGTATTCACGTGGCCCTGTGCCTGGGAATCTTATCTAAATCCGTCATCCCTATGGGCCCCAACTGGGACTTTATCACTGGAACCAAAGTGCTGGAAAATCTTTTGTAATACTTTAGCTTTTATTGTATAAAGCTGTTGATGGTGATAATAATAGAGATATTGAGAAAAAGTAAAACAGAGTGTGCATAACACTTTTTGCAAGGCCTAAACTATTTCTAGTTGTTTCCTCAAGGCTTCATCTCGTGCATCCACTCAACAAATGTACATAGATCATCGTTCAAGTGCCAGACTGTCTCAGGCAATGTCAAGACAAAGGTGAACAAAAACAGTTCAGTTCCATCTGCGTGAAAATGAGTTTAGTAAGAGGGTTAGATCTCATACTACCAATTAAACAGTAATTCATTAAACTGTGAATTATTTAATTATCATTGTAAGTGCTCCAAAGAGAAACAGAGGGCGTTGTGAAAGTTCAACTGTAGAATCTGGCGTTGTCTGGAAGTCAGGGGTGAAGATTTATTTGAGAAAGGGATGCTTGTGCTCAGTATCACCCACAGGTCCAGGCCAGAGCCCCTGGCCCTGTGCTGGAAAAGAGCCCACAACTCCAGTTCCCAACCATGCTCAGGGTACCCTGAACCTCTGAATCCCTGTCCAAAGTACCTCAAGCCTGGTTCTGAGGTTCATGTAGGATTAATTTGTGGATCTGCCATGCCAAGGGGGGCTGCAGGCAAGTGGTTTCAGGGGAGCCCAGGAGGGACCACTGACATAGCGTGAGTGTGCACTGACCTTGATGTGCCCACGGGGATGTTCACAAGTCCTTTCATGATGTGCATAGGAACCAAGGGTGGGGAAGGAGAGTCGCTCATGCATGGAACTCGCATGGAGGAGTCTGAGAGTCCAAATCCCATCTATAGTGTGTGACCATCCATCTGTACTCTTGCCTTGAGCCCTGAAAATGTTAGGGGTGGTCCAATTTGACCTGGGCTTTGCAAGCTGAGTTGGGATTGACGGGCAAGGAGAGGGGGAGTGATCCCGGCAGAGGGGCACACGTGGGAGCCGGCTCTGAGTTGGGAAAAAGATGATGTATGTGAGGAACTGAGAGGAAGCCACTGCGTCTGGGCCATGGAGAGTCTCCCGGTAGCCTGACTGCAGAGCTGTCCAGGGCAATGAAGAACATCCTTGGGGAGGAGCAGATGACATATGACGTGACCATAAATGAAAGCTCTCCACTGCATATTGTTGAGTAGGTATTTTAAAAATTATGAAATGATTTGTTTTGCTAAACTATAATTTCTATGCCACATATATAAAAAAATTGAAACAATTACTTTGAAAATAATTTTCTTTCAAACACTGAATTATCAATCTTCCAATCTCTGCATAATCCCATGAAATAGAAATAATCCTTCACCACATTCTTCAAGTCTCAGGCCTAGGAAGGCGGATCTGTTCCCCCCTGTTACTCAGTTTTTCTATTCAATAAATATTTATACTATGCATTCATTTGTTTACTAGTTTAACTCAGCTGTAATTTCCTCAGCTGCAATATAGGAATAATAATTAGTATTAATATTAATAATAATAAATTAATAATAATAATAATAGTATAACAGAGATGTTGAAATCTCTCTGTTGGGAGGATGAAATATATTTATATATATATATACATATATACATACACATATATATACACCTATACCTATACATACATATACATACACATACATAAATATATATGTACATATGTATATATATATATATATATGTGTGTGTGTATATATATATATATATATATGTGTGTATATATATATATATATATATATACACACACACACACGCACAGAAACCACCAGGCACATAACAGGATGATATGGTTCCTGTACCCACAGGAGCTTCCAATTAGCAGTAAAACAAATGTACAAGTAATTCTATGATAAGTATATAAGAGTAGCAAGATTCTAAAACCACAGAGAAGGAATTGATTCCTTCTACCTGTAGAACAGGATAAGGTTTCATAGAAGAGGAGATATTTAATCACAAAGATTTCAATAAGCCCAGAAGGGAAAGGATAGCTACCCTCTTGACAAAAAGGATGAAGGCATAGAGTAAAGGAGAGTGTGGGGGCGAGACTGGGTCACCAGTGTAACACGGGATGGATGGATCTAGTGTTGGGAGTTGAGCCTGGTGACACTCAGAGTTGAGCCAGATTAAAAGGGATTTATAACATATGCTGGGAAGTTGGACCTGGCAGTGTTTCTCAAAGGGTGGCACTTGGACATTAGAATCCCCTGGTATTTGTTAAAAATGAGGGTCCGTGGGTCCACTACAAACTGAATGAATTAGAACACAAACTTTCCAGGAGATTCTTGTTCATGTTCATGATTGAGATACTATGAAGCATTAAAGGAAGTTTTCAAACATATAATTTATACAAAGAGCTTTCTCTGAGACAAGTGTGGGGCTACATCCATACTATTGAGAAAACCAAGAAATTCAGAAATGTGAGTTTCTCAGAAACTAAATCAGTGTCAGATGCTTATTGGGTAGATATGGTTAAGCTGGGGGCAGAAACAATCTGAAAGCAAATATATTTTTGTTTACTTATACTCACTGTTCCATAGGATCCTGATATCCAAGGGGGAAAAGATATGAATTCTCCTAAAAATATCATGACATTAGTTTTTCTCTATTATGTAATACCTATTAAAGACCCCTAACCTAAAATAGCCTCAGGGTTTGTAAAACACTGTTTAGATAATAACTTGTCACAAAACAATGGCAGGTATGAAAATTGGTAACGTTTCAAATTTCTATGAATGAAGGTCAACTAAATGCAACACTTTCAAACCTTCTTCCTTAAGATGCGTCATCTTAAAATGTTATATGTTGCTCAGTATACACTCCTAGGGTTTAAGATGTTTACAGCTTTACAACTCTCTTCCTAATAAGCCTGTGTTTAATAAAGGGAATAAAGAGATTTTGCCAAAATGGAAACACATCACATAGTTCTGTTTTGTTATTACCCTTTATACTATTTATGGAACATAACACCTTCAAAGAATATTTAACAACATGGGAAAATTAACGTAATATAAAAGAGGAGGAAAACATACTATATCTATACACACACACATATATAGTATATATACATATATATGTGTGTTTATATCATCATTAGTTCATTAAAACTAAACCCCTAAGTGTAGATTAAAGATTAGAAGAACATAAAATAGCAGCTAACTCTGTGAATCCAGGGATGGTGGCATTACAAGTGATTTATATTTCCTTCTCTGTGGTTTTTTAAAATTTTGAAAACCTCTAGAATAAACTAGCCTTAGTTTTACAATTTGAAAAAGTCCCCAATTGTGTACATGATGATGAGGTGGAGTGGTACAAGAAGCAGGAATGAGACACAGCAGTGGGCGATGACCACCTTGGGCTGGGAGAAAGATGAAACATCCCCCTGCCCAAAGCAGACCCAACTTCTCTTTCCTTTGTGGCCCCCCTCTGTTGGGATCTTCCTCCTTCATAACTGTGAACTGCCTGTAACTCATACCTGTAAGGCAGCACCTAAGGCAGAGTCTGGCCTTGAGATGTTCCATGGTGACTTCAATGAATGACTGGTCTTAGTTCTGCAGAAGCCTGTGCTGACACCCCATCTAGCCAAACCAGGCTCTGGATTCTGCTGTTGGGAGATGCCCTCTTCACTTTGGGAGCTGATCCTCAGCTCAAGCAGGATGAATGGAAATGATGATTTCGTGTTCTGCCCCAGAGAGCTGTGGACAGAGCTCGGTGGCAGGTGCTAAGGAGAGGGCTCCCTGTTTTAAAACACCTACACTGGCTCCTGGCATTCTACCATCATAGCTTCATTCCTTAGGGGTCTGAATTCTTGTAACAGTCCCCTATAAAAATGCAAATGCCTCTGGGAGGTGTTAAGCCTGTCAGCAAACACCAGGTTTATTAACCTGCGCCTGAGCTGACAGCCATCTGACAGCAAGTGCCTGTGGGAAATCGATTCTCAGAGAGCTGGGAGCAGTTGGAGGACAGCTGGGACCCTAGGGTAACTAAGCCCAGAATGGTCCCAAGATTTCCAGAGCTGGAGTTGGTCAGCGGGAATGGGTTGGGACTCTACATTGTCAACAAGGTGACAGGGAGGGCTCAGGGGGCCTGTGTCTCTTGGGCTTGGTGGTCAAGGTGAAGACCCAGGTGGGGCATATGGCAGGTAGGCTGTTCTGGGCCTCAGCACTCCCAGCCTCACAGGCAGTTTCACTTTCTCATCAATTTCCATGGCACCTAGAACTAGAAACAGAAACTTACTGATAAACCTTTTTGGGGGTTGATCTGGTGTGGTGTGATTTGGTTTGTTTTTTGTTTTATTTGTTTGATTGGTCAGTTTTGTTTTTATTTTTGTAAATAAGATTGGTTGTGATTTTTGAGTCCTAAGCATAAATTTTCAGTGTTTGGGCCCCAGCTATGCATCTCAGCATTTAAGTTATTAGTGTAGTAGCTATTTTCCCCTTCATCTTTCATAAATTGATTCACACATATTTAATTCCTCTCATGTCTCTTCAAAATTCAAAGTCTTCATTTCTTTTTTTTTTAATAAATTAATTTTTTTTTTCTGTGTTGGATCTTCGTTGTTGCATGCGGGCTTTCTCTAGTTGCAGTGAGCAGGGGTTTCTCTTTGTTGTAGTGCTCGGGCTTCTCATTGTGGTGGCTTCTCTTGTTGCGGATCATGGGCTCTGGGCATGCTGGCTTCAGTAATTGTGGCACACAGGCTCAATAGTTGTGGCTCGCAGGCTCTAGAGCGCAGGCTCAGCAGTTGCGGTGCATGAGCTTAGTTGCTCCGCGGTATGTGGGATCTTCCCGGAGCAGGGCTAGAACCCGTCTCCCCTGCATTGGCAGGTGGATTCTTAACCACTGCGTCACCAGGGAAGTCCCCAAAGCCTTCATTTCTGAAGTATTTTAAAAACTGTTCTATGATAGCCCTCCTGTTTATCTGTGTCTTTCTGGAAATGCCATGACTAGAGAAATATGCTGAATTTTCCCACTTTCATATGTGTTATTAGTCACCACGGGAGAGCTAAATGGCACTCTGGGTGAGTGAATAAGAATAAGATTTCCTGAACAGTTTTCAAATATTTGGGGTTCAGAAAAACCCAAAATGTGTTTTGCCAAAGCATTTGCTTTCCTCTTCTTCTTTTTTTTTAAACCCATGTTTACTTCAAGGAGCATTTATTCCATGTGTTGTTAATGTATTTACACTCAGTTCATTAAAATGCTACTCTATAACAGTTCCTTGGTGTCCAAGAGGCCCATGGAGCCCTTCTGCTTTGAGAAGGTGGGTGTGTGGTGCCTGCCCCACCCCGCCGGTTGGGAGGACTCAGCTGCTTCCTGGACTGGCACGAGGCACTCGCTCCCCAGGCCTTGGCGCCAGGGAGCCCTGTCAACCTCTACTGTGCACTTGGGCCAGGTAGTGGTCAGGAAGGTCCTTGACGTGTTAGTGCTCTGATCAGAATTTAGGTGTTTAGGACTCGGTCCCATCCTTCCCTTGTGAATCTTGGTACTGCTGAGGATTCAAGGGCCAGGCTGCAGCGCCCATGACCTTCTTAAATGTCAGCACTGAGACTGAGAGGGGGATTAGGAGCTGAGGAAGTTCCCACTGAGTCCAGTCCTGTAGTGGTGAGGAGTGACTCAACCCTCTAGAAACGTTCATACAGATTTGGTAAATTGAAGTTGCTTAGTAACTTGCAAAGATACCCTGGATTGGCCACCTCCCTGTTTTGTTCTGGATGCATTGTCCGAGCCTGAATGCCATTGGGTTTCTAAAGGAAGGGGGATGCAGTGGCAATTCTAAAAAGAAGGGGGTTTGGCTGCCTGACTTTGACGCACTGGTAGACTAGCTTCCGGTAGAATGTTTCCAAACTAAAATGTCTCCACGCGTGCTTCGGGCTGTTCTCCATTTACACAGTCTTACAATGTGTCTAGCACTGGGCTCTCGTCTCTGTGTGATCCCATTATATCCTTCCCACGGTCTTCCAAGGTAAATGTTATTATCCCCACTTTGCAGATGAGCAAAATGAGGTGCAGAAAAGAGCAACTTGCCTCAGGTCATGAGGAAAGGGGCAGTGGTGGGCAGGGTTTGCTTTGGTTCTCAGACCAGCTGGGTTGTTCCATAGGAGGGTCCAGGCCAAAGCCAGTCCCTCCAACACAGGAAACACCCAAGGAGACCAGCCTTTGAAGAAAGGCAAATATTTTGAGAGGACTTGAGAGGACGGCAGTGCTGGGGAGATGGAGGGATTTTCTGAGGACAGTCTTAGCTTTGGAAGGGACCCCAGAGATTACTTTGTCCACCTTTTCTCAACTCTTTCTCTGTCAAAAAACAAAAAACAAAAACAAAAACAAAGTGCTCTAGGTTCTCATTTTCCCTCTTATAGTATAGGTCACAGAATGAAACACAATCCTGCAGGTGTGGTCTGGGCACCACTAAAGGGTAGGGCTGCCTGGCCCCCTGCTTTTGACAACCTATTAACAAAGCTGCACTTCTCCTACTTCCCAAGCTCACTTACTGTGAACTTACCTCATTGTGCTGTTGCTTCCTATTCAGCTACCAATTAATAAACACACTTAACCTTTTATTTTTTGTTTACTGACTTATTTACTTATTTTCTCATTTCCCCCAAGCCCCCACCTGTTAAGTTCAAGGTGGCCTACACGTTTCCTCCTGCTCCTGAGTTTCCAGTAGTCTCATCTCACTGGGTCTGATGACCCATTTCAGGTTTTTTCTCATTCACAGGAAATGTGGGCATGGCCAGCGTGGAGGGGTTCTGTTTTCTGAGACTATCTGTTTACTGCTCTGCTGTCCCTGTTCAGAACCCTAAGCTTCCTTGTTCTTCTCATTCAGTCAATATTTTGAAAAATGTCCCTTTTCAATGTCTCCTGTATTTTTAGAAAATGTCAGCTCGTTCTGATGCTGTTTCTTTGGTGTTTTGTCATAGGCCAGGCCATGATTTTGTATTCTCCTTAATTTGGGGGCCAACTTCCACCTTTAGTCCTTTCCTAGCCCCAAGGGCAAGCTGGGAAAGCGTGATGATTCCTTGAACCTTTCCTTTTTGTTTTTTCTCTCATGTTTTAGGTTCAGAATTTTGCCTATTTAGACCCTTCCTATCTTTTGGGCAACTGCCCTTTAGAAACTCTAGCGGTAGAATTATACAAACTTTTCATGAATTTTTTGAAACATGTTTTTCCAAATCCCAGGTTCTGGCCAATGCCCAACATATTCATTTTTTGACAGAATTATTCAGTGATAACATGGTCACACTTTTCTCTGGTTTCTATTATTCCCAGATTCCCCCTTAATTTACATTACTGCTCAGAATTAAGACCAAGTAGCAATTCCACTTATTGCTTCCCTTGAGTGCAGCAAAGTAAACAAAGCCTCTACATCGCGCAAAATGAGCCATTAAACAGACATCCAAATTGATGAAGCCTTCTATCTCTATCACAAGGTGCTTCAGTGATGGTTTTGTAATCTACAGGAGGAATGAGTTACCCATTTCTTGGAGGTGGCAGGGTTGCTCAGATTTACTTCCTCAGTAATGTTTTTTTGATCACTTTCTTTTTATTGTCTCCCAAGTTCTCTTCAATATCCTTCCATGTAAAATCTCACAGAATCACAATTTCCACATATTTGTGAGAATGGCCCAGAGTTTGGAGTAGAAGGTCTTGGTGTATAACCACTCTTGCCACTTCTGTATATTGGATATTGGAGGTGTAAATACTTTCCTCACAGGGATGCTGGGAGGATTAAACATGGCAATGTTTGGGTGAGGGTCTATGTAAATTGGAAAGGGTGGTAGAAATGTTTGTAATAATTTTTACTGAGTTATTATTTCTCTGCCTCTTCAATGAAGCATGTCTGTGGAATGAGATATACCTCTCCTTTACAGCATTCCAAACTTGAGTCTTATTCTATGACTCTTCATAAAACCATATTTACCTTCCTATGTTAGATTGTCAAGGTCTCATTGCTGATTAGACCTAATCAATGTGTTACATAATAAGAAAAAACTTCTTGAAGACAAGGAGCATCTTTTATTTTGTAACACCAGGCACCAAGCATATACTAAGATCAGGCTTTAGGTGTCTGGAGAATATAGCATTTTCCTCTTCAACCTGTAGTTTTTGCCTCAACAATCAAGCTCTGCATGAAAAGGGGAACAAACTATAGGAGGTTGACCACCTGTAGGTAGAAAAGATGATACATCTGTTTTACTATCAACCAAGCAAGGAGAAATAGGAAGAGAAAATAAATTATTACATAGTATACAACTTAAATTTCCCAAGTTAAAGCCATAATATTTACCTCTAAATATCTTTATTAGGATACAATTCACATACCATAGGAATCACCCATTTAAAGTATACATTTTATTTATTTATTTATTTTGTGTGGTACACGGGCCTCTCACTACTGTGGCCTCTCCCGTTGCAGAGCACAGGCTCCAGATGCGCAGGCTCAGTGGCCATGGCTCACAGGCCTAGCTGCTCCAGGGCATATGGGATCTTCCTGGACCGGGGCACGAACCCGTGTCCCCTGCATCAGCAGGCGGACTCTCAACCACTGCGCCACCAGGGAAGCCCTAAAGTATACATTTTGATGGCTTTAGTATATTCACAAATATGAGCACCATCACCATAACCGAAGTTTAGAGCATTTTCATCACCCCAAAAGAAACCCCGTACTTATTATCAATCACGCCACATTTCCCCCCAACTCCATGCCTCCACAGCCCTAGGCAACTGCTAATCTACTTTCTCTTCATATAAATTTGCCTAGAGTAGACATTTGTATTAATGGAATCAATATGTGGTTTTGTGTGTGTGACTGGCTTCTTTCACTTAGTATGGTTTCAAGTTTCATCCTTATCGTAGATTGTCATTATTTTGTTCTTTTTTAGTACAGAATAATATCTCACTGTATGAATATCATAATTTATTTATCCATTTGTCAGTTTGAGGTGGTCCCCAATTTTTGACTATTGTGGATAATGCCACAATGAACATTCACGTACAAGGTTTTGTATTTTCACAAATGGAAAACATGGGAATGGGTGTTTTCATTTCCAGGGATATGTTTAACACTTTGAGGAATTGCCAAACTGTTTCCCAGAATGTCTGTACCTCATTACAGTCCCACCAGTAAATTTATGAGGGTTCCCATTTCTCTACGTCCTTGTCAACACTTGCTATTGTCTGTCTTTTTTTTTTTTTTTTTTTTTTTTTTTTTGTATTATAGCCACCTAGTGTGAAGTGGTATCTCATTATAGTTTCGATTTGGGCTTATGTGATGACTTATGATATTAAAACTTTTCTCATGTCCTCACTGCCATTTGTAAACCTTTTTTGGAGAAATATCTATTCAAATCCTTTGCCCATTATTTAACTGAGTTGTCTTTTTATTATTGAGTTTTTTAATTCTTTATATATTTTAGATACCAGTCCTCTACAGCTATGTGATCAGTAATTTTTTTTTAATTCTGTGGGTCGGGTTTTCACTTTCTTGATTGTATCATTTTCAGCACAATTTTTTTAAACGATGTGGTTCAATTTACCTGTTATTTCTTTGGTTGCTTATGCTTTTGGTATAGGATCTAAGAAACTATTTCCTAATTATACGTCATCAAGAATTATTACTATAATTTCTTCTAAAAGTTTTATAGTTTTAGCTCTTAAATTTTTATATATAATCCATTCTGAGTATTTTTGCATGCGGTGTAATAACGTAGTTGAGCTTCTTTTTCATGGGGATATAGAGTTGTCCCAACACCATTTGTTGAAAAGACTTTTTCCCCCAATAAATTGCCATGGTACCCTTGTTGAAAATCAATTGACCATAAATGTAAGAACTTATTTCTAGACTCTCAATTCCATTCCACTGATCTAAATTTTTAAACTTACGCAACCACCACACTGTCTTAATTACTGTATATTTGTAGTAAGTTTTGAAGTTGTGAGTGTAAGCCTTCCAACTTTGTTCTTTTTCATGATTGTTTTGGCTATTCTGGATCCCTTGCATTCCCATATGAATTTTATGATCAAAAGGCTTTCTGCAAAAAAGGCTATTGGGATTTTGATAGGGATCACACTGAACCTGTAGATCAGTTTGGAAAGTATTGCTATCTTAACAATATTAATCTTCTGAGCCATGTATATGGAATGTCTTTTTATTTACTTAGGTCTTTCTAAATTCCTTTCAACAATGACTTATAGTCTTCAATGTACAAGTCTTGCACTTCTCTTTTAAATTTATTCCTAAGTATATTATTTTTTTGATGTTATTTTAAATGGAACTGTTTTCTTAATTTCTTTTTCAAAATAGTATATAGAAACACAGGTAATTTTATATGTTGATCTTGTATCCTAAAATTTGCTGACCTTGTTTATTAGTTCACATAATTATTTATTAGATTTATTAGGATTTACCATATATAAGATCATATCATCTGTGAATAAGGATACTTTACTTCCTCCTTTCCAATGTGGATGCTTTTATTTATTTTTCTTGTCCAAAGGCCCTAGTTAAAACCTCCAATACAGTGTTTACTGAAAATGGCAAGAGCAGATATTCTTGTCTTGTACTTGATCTTAGGGAAAAAGCATCTAGTCTTTCACCATTAAGTATGATGGCAACTGAGGGTTTTTCATAGATGATCTTTATCAAGTTGAGGAATCTTCTTTCTGTTGCAAATTTGATAAGTGTTTTTATCCTGAAATGTATTGGATTTTGTCAAGTGCTTTTTCTGCATCTATTGAGATAATCATATGGGTTTTTTTCTCCTTTATCCTCTTAACATAATTTACTGTATTGATTGAATTATTTGGATAATTTCCACTTGGTTGTGATATATAATTTTTTTATGTGTTGCTAGATTTGGTTTACTAGTATTTTCTTGAGGATTTTTGGGTCTATATTCATAAGAGATATTGGTCTGTACTTTATCTTTGCCTGGTTTTTGGTATCAGGGTAGTCATAAAATGAGTTGAGAAGTGTTCCTTCCAGTTTAATTTTTTTGAAATCCTTTGTAAAAGATTGTACTAGCTCTTCTTCCAATAAAATTCACCAGTGAAGTCATCTGAACCTGAGCTTTTCTTTATGTGAAGCTTTTAAACTACAAATTCTATCTCTTTACCTGTTATGTCTATTCAAATTTTCTATTTCTCCTTGAGTCATTTTCAGTAGTTTGTGTTTTTCTAGGATTTTTTCTAGTTCTTCTAAGTTATCTAATTTTTTGCCACTTAATATTTAATTTATTTTTATATCCCTTAAATATAGATTTTGGCTATAAACTGGTACAAATTTTTTTTTACCATATGTCATAAAAACACACACATTTTTGTGTACACATGTCATTACAACTTTACCATTTAATCATTTCTCTTTATGCCCCTTAGAAGGCTGGGTTGACTTAGATATGCAGCTCAATGTAAAACACATCCTCCAAATTATTATAACTTTTGTCTAATGGTGATATTAGTAGAACCAACACTGGCTTAGAATAGCTCTTTTTAAGCTGTGAGCTAGGCTGTCTTTTTTTTTTTTTTTTTTTTTTTTTTTTTTTTTGCTGTACGCGGGCCTCTCACTGCTGTGGCCTCTCCCGTTGCGGAGCACAGGCTCCGGACACACAGGCTCCGCGGCCATGGCTCGCGGGCCCAGCCGCTCCGCGGCATGTGGGATCTTCCGGGATAGGGGCACGAACCCGTGTCCCCTGCATCGGCAGGCGGACTCTCAACCACTGCGCCACCAGGGAAGCCCTAGGCTGTCTTTTAAAATGTACTTCCATGTTCATTCTCTGCTACCTTTGGTCAGATGTGGAAATTCACACATATAATATATATTGCAAAAAAAATCACAAATTCAAAAACTCACTTTCTTTCTTTCTATTTTTTATTTTTATTATCTTTGAAATACTCAGAAGCAATGAGAAGGGAAGATAATTTGGTCCTTGGGATTGTAGCTCTCCAGTTATATGTTTTGAGAACTCTCCCACCTGAAGTCAGAACTCCTAATATTGCTTTTATTTAACAGTAATCATAGTGCTTTAAAGACTAGGTTCACACAGATAGACATACACGACATAAATTTAAGCAACTCATATTAATTTGTATTGTTAGCCTAAAGAAGAATTTAAGTTCCTTCTAGACTTGTTTGATTCAATAGTCTGAGAGATTCCTTCCAGGGTCATAAAAATTGAGGGCAAAAAATGATATTCTTGCCTTTGCATTTCACTGAAAGAACAAGTACATACTTAACTTTTACCAGAATGGCAAAAGCAAAGAAGCTTCCTTATTTTTAAACATAGCAGTAAACACCGAAGGAACATTGTCTCTGTTATATAAGCATAAATCCCATAGTCACTCAGGAAGTCAGATATCCTAGGTACCTCCCCTTCTTCAGTCACTCACTGAGGTGCAGTGAGCCTCCTCACTGTCTCTACGAGGGTTAATGCCTGACCATCTCATCTAATGTATTTTCCTATTCACTTATGAGGAAAAATCTCCTGGCCAAAAGAAAATATGATATGGATTTGGGTTTTGCCTAAGAGTCTTTCCATTTCATTCTATTTCCATTCATACTTTTAAGTCTTGTTCATTTTCAGTACAGCATTAGGCAACTAATAGATCCAGAATTGAAGTAAAAAGGTCTGACTGGCTACTTATATCCACCTTAAGCCCTTCCTTTCCAATTAAATCTCAACTCCACCATTTACCAACTCAGTCTTTCTCCCAACTGTGCCATTAAATACCTGCCCTCAGTGGAAAGCAGGGTCATGACCTGAAGACCTGGCCTTGTTACCCCATGAGGCACTTAGCTCCTATTCCCCTCTCTTGCCATGTAGGCAAGCATTCCACCTGCCCCTGGGACACAAGACATGGATTTTTTGCCTTGTTCTGATCATACATCCTCAGTGCATATGCTCTGTGACCCAGCAGCATCAGCATCCCCTGGGGGCTTGTTAGAAATGCAAAATCTCAGCCCAACCCAGGCCTACTGAATCTGAATTTGCATTTTTGTTTTTACAACTTTATTGGAGTATAATTGCTTCACAATTGTGTGTTTGCATTTTTATTTAACAAAATTGCCTGGGGATTCCCATGCACCTTAAAATCTGAGAAGAAATGTTCTAAATCAGTGGTTTCCAAACTTTAGTGTGCACCAGAATCCTCTAGTGGGCTTGTGGAAACACAAATTGTGAACCCCTCCCCCTGGATTTCTGATTCAATGGGTCTTGAGTGGAGCTTGAGAATTTGCTTTAAAAAGTTCCCAGGTGAGGGCTTCCCTGGTGGCGCAGTGGTTGAGAGTCCGCCTGCTGATGCAGGGCACACGGGTTCGTGCCCCGTTCCGGGAAGATCCCACATGCCGCGGAGCAGCTGGGCCCGTGAGCCATGACCGCTGGGCCTGCGCGTCCGGAGCCTGTGCTCCGCAATGGGAGAGGCCACAACAGTGAGAGGCCCGCGTACCGCCAAAAAAAAAAAAAGTTCCCAGGTGACGTTCGTTCTGCTGATCTGGGAACTGGACTTTGAGAAACACTTCCTTAGAGGTGTCCCATCCCACCCATGACTAGGCATGTGGAGGAGGCTTCAGAATCCAAGATGAACTGATTATAAACAACTCATAATATGATTGAAGCTGCCTCCGTGTTTTTTCCTGCTTTGCCACATTCTCCTACTACCTGCCGGAAGTCTGCTGGGCTGGTTTTCCTCTGACATCTCCTCACCCCACAGTGTCAACGTGCCCTCCCTCACTCCCATGCTGGAACACAACAGGCATCTGCCAAGCTCTGTCTGGCCTGGCATTGATGGGAGAGACTTCTCTCCTACCCTGCCTTGGGCCACCTCCCAGTGAGTGAGCCCCAGGACTGTCCACTGCCACCCTCTTACCCCTGGCTCTCCCTCCCATTTACCACTTTCTACCATGCGGAGTCATTTTACAACCCTGAGGAGGAAGTCAGCTCAGGGTCAGTACCTCTAAACTTCAATGCACCTCTCTCCCCATTTTCTCCTTAGCCTAGTCAGCTGTACTGTTTTCAAGATATTTCTATCTCTGACAGGGTTCTAACACAATTTTGGCAGTTTACAAGTTTACCAGAAAGGACCCAGAGTCGAAGTTGGACATTACTGGAAATGCTAACTGGCACGGCTTCAGACTCTGGGATAGATCAGGGTAGGAGAGTCAGTGTGGTCTGTTCCCTACAGGCAACCAGACTTGGAAAGTGTGCCCGTTTCCCTGAGGAAGCACCTAACACCCTCAAGTCCGTTGGAAAAGTGGTCTTGTCATGTGTATGCTCTCGGGCCAGTTTTTCAAGCCACAGCTTAAATCCATCAAAATGTTTAGCTAAAAAGTGTTCGAAGTGTGGTTTATAGGAGTCCTGCTTCAACCTCAATCAGTGATGAACTAAGACTGCAGAGAGACTAGAGAGCACTTAGAATCCACTTTTTAGAGCAGTTTCTACTTCCAAGGCAAGGAAGACTATTTTCTTTATATAAAAGCACTACCACCTCACCCTTGCCCCCCAAAGCAGTTTCATGTAAAACTCTCCCATTTGCCTGAATGAGAAAAGCATCTTTAATACAGTTGTATAAACGTGATTTCCTCACTGGCGAATATGACATTTTTGTGGGTTTGCAAAAAATAAAACTCCTTTTCCTTTTGGCTGAAAACTGCTTATGAAAAGGAAAGGCGGTTTTGGGTTTTGGTGCTTTCTTTCCCAAGGAGGACATGGTTTTTTTTTTTTCAGTGGTGAGAAACCGCCTCTGTGATACACACAATCAGTTTTCACCTGCAATCGGTTTCACACTAAATTTCCCATTTGGATGAGGAAACCATAGTTTACCTGGTGAACTGGTAACATGTTATCCTGGACCAAACTAGTCAGCACCTATAAAACTGTCATTCGCAGAGGAATTTTCCCCACAAGCCAGGAAACACAAGGACATTTTGCAATGAAATGAGGTGAAAAATAATTCAAATTTTCAGTCAAACTGAAGGCAAATCATGTTCTCTTGGGGCCCAATTGTCCCTGATGGCCGGGCGGGATCTCAGAGATTTGTCCTTCAACTGAGCCACCAAGACACTCTGCAAGGGCTTTTCTCCCCCCAGGGCAGCACTTAGTTTCCTCCACCTCAACCAACACTTAAGGAACCCACAGATGAGAGGAAGGGCGGTGAGGTGAATTCTTACTCAGGACAAATTGTCCTTTACAAATCATGGATTTACCAGACATTTTGTTTCTCTCACATTGGATTTTTGTTTTCTGGGTTTTTGTAAATTCCTTTTCTCATGGATACGTTCATTCATTGAGGCGCTATAGGGGAGGAGGGTCCCTGACATCAGTGAGATGCTCTCAACAGCCCCCACTGGTGAGAATGAGGCTGCTTCCTGGGTGCCACCATCTTGCAGTGAGGTGGGACCAGAAGCAGTGAGGTGGGACCGGAAGTCAGTGGCCAGGACCAGCCCACGGGCATGATTCCATTGCCAGAATCTGCTGCCCCCGGTGACTGGCTACAGTAAGTCCCCTACATGGGAGCCTTCAAGTTGCAAACTTTCAAAGATGTGAACATGCATCACAAAAGTTAGTTCACGTGTCTGGTGTATATTGTCATGTGTGTGCATCCTCTACAGTAGTTGTGCTTTTGTGTACTTTACTGTACAGTGCTGCATAGAGGACAGCAATACAGTATCTTTATTTCAAGCCCAGGATGTCTGGAAGCAAGTGTAAAAGCAGCAGTGAGGTAGCTGGTACTTTTCAAGGTATCTTACTGTAAGATTAAAAATGTTTTCTTTATTTTTTTGTGTTTTTGTTTTTATGTATTATTTGTGTGAAAAGTATTATAAACCTATTATCGTACAGTACTATATGGCCAATAGTGCTAGTTGGGTACCTAGGCTAAATTTGTTGGACTTACGAATGAATTGGACTTAGGAACACGCTCTTGGAACAGAACTTGTTCATATGTAGGGGACTTACTGTATCTCTCCAGAGTCAGTTTTACCCTCTCTAAAATGAGGAAAACACAGTGGAGTTGCTTCTAAGGTGGCAAGGGAGACAGGTTCCAAATTTTGTACTTAAGGCAAAACACATGTATAAGCAAAACTGCCCTTGAAAATTTCCAGCTTGAAACAGCTGTTTCTTTTATTGAGCTTACATTCAGGGCCACATTAAAGGGAGCTGTGTAGCGCTTTCCTCTGAGCAAGGCATTCTTCCTGCGCAGAGAACAGGGGAAACAGATCCCAAGGAGGGCAGATTCACACCTCAGGCTGAAGCGTGGACTCACTGAGGGGGAACAATGCATCCTCCTCCTGTCCCTCCTCCTCCCTACCTACCCACCCCCACTGGTAGTAATTGTTTATGGAATTCAATTGAGTACATGTATAATATGAAATACTATTGTACTGTCTATGAATGTGAGAATAACCATGATGACGATGGTTTATATTTGCCTAATGTTCTAGAGTTCATAAGATATTTTAATATTTATCTTCAATTCCATTTTCACAACTCTATGAGGTAATTATTGCTAATTTTATTTCACAGGCCAGAACAGAGAGGTTCAGAGAGGCAGGGCTGAGACAGGGACCCAGACTCCATCTGTAGCCAAGATGCTTCCACAGGAGAGCACCCGCCTCAGGCTGGACACAGAGAAAAGATTAGGATTCCAAATCAGCCAACATTGAACACATGACTCCCACATGCGTTCCATTTAAAGGTTTTGTTGTATGATTTAAAGTTAACAAAACTAACTGAATTTATCATTTGCAATCACTGTAACCACTGTCATAGTCTCTGATGCATTCATAAAATGTACACATAACAAAATATTTCTGCCTTTTGGGCTTATTAGTTACTATATCTCATCAATACAATTTCCATGCCTGCTCTGTGGGGAATCAATAACGCTTACAACAGTGTGGTACTTAAGCACCTTGATCTACTTCACTCTCTAGCTTTTTTTAAATGGTTTTTAAATGGTTTCAATTTCAGTGTTATTTATAATTATAAAAAACTTATAAACTAACTCCAACCATGGGAGATCCTACTAGTATGTGTTTTTACTTCCAACAGGACTTGTGACACCAAATGCATGTTTTTGTTTTTTGCTTGTTTGTTTGTTTCCCCACACTTACCAATTCTCTGACACAATCTGGGTGTCCTACAACTCAGTTCAATTCTGATACTAACTACCTGGAGTGAGTGGCAGACACCACAAGTGAAAGGCTCAGCCCCACGAAACTGCATCCACTTCAGACACCAGTCACAAGTCCAGGCCACCCATACTCCGATATATAAGTTGGGGCTCCCCCAATCCCCTACTCAGGTTTGATAATTTTCTGAACTGGCTCACAGAACTCAGGAAAATATTTTACTTACAATTAACAGTTATAAAGGATACTGCTCAGGAGCAGCCTGAAGAAAGAGATGCACAGGGCAGGGTATGTGGATGTGGGGGGAAGAAGGTACACATGGAGCTTCCTAGCCCTCTCCAGGTGCACCGCCCTCCAAGGACCTCCATGTGTTCAACAACCCAGAAGCTCTCTGAACCCTATGGCTTATTGGAGGTCCCAGCATGTAGGCGTAGTTGATTAAACCATTAGCAGTTGGTAATTAACTCGATCTCCAGCCTCTCTCCTCCCTCTGTAGATTGAGGGGTTGAGGCTGAAAGTTCCAACCTTCTAATTCTGCCTTCCTCTATCTGGCAATCATCCCCCATCCTGAAGCTGTCTAGGAGGCCCCCAGGCATCAGCCATCTCATTAGCACACAAGACTCTTATCACTGCAGAGATACCAGGGGCCTTAGGAGCTCTCTGTCAGGAGCTGAGGATGAAGACTAAGTATATATTTATTATACCACATATCACAGGAGATTTACAAAATAAATTACAATGAGTACAGGGTACATGCAATGGAATACAAGTACTGATATTAAACATTCATATTGTAGAGGGCTACTTATTGGCATGAGAAAATGGTCATGATTACAGAATAAAGAGTATGCTATCTAGTGTAAAGTAAGACCTCCATATCCATGGGTTTTACATCTGTGGGTTCAACCAAATACGGATCAAGTATATTTGAAAAAAGATTCCAGGGAGTTCCAAAATGCAAAATTTGAATTTGCCACACACCAGCAACTATGTACATAGCACTTACATTGTATTTATGACTATTTATGTAGCATTTACAATGTATTAGCCATTATAAGTAATCCAGAGATGATTTAAAGAATACAGGAGGATGTGTGTAGGTTATACGTAAATAATAGGCCATCTTATATAAGGGACCTGGAATCAATCCCCGGAGGATACAAAGGGATGACTATATACATTTTTCAAAAGTAGTTACGGTACGTATGCATGCCAAAAAAAAAAAAAAAAAAAAGGTCTAGAAGGTCATATAACCAGAATTTACCCCCATAAAATGAGTTTTTTTTTTATATTTGTCATTTTCTGTGTTTCTCAATTTTTCTACATCGAGGATAGTTTAGTTTTGAAATTGAGGGAGAAGCATTATTAAACAACAAACCCCATAGCTTGAATTGCACAAATCTTGAGGTACATTTGTGCAAACAAAAGAAGAGGAAAGAGAGTTTTGCTCACCATCTGAGTCTTTAGAGATTAACCTGCTGTGGTTGCTGACCACTCAGTGCTTCAGGCAGAAGAGATTAAGGAAATAACAAGATGCTCTGTGCTTTGGACAACAGGCCCGTTAGATAGTTAGATGTATCTCAGGAAGAATTTTAATGAACCCAGCTTCTTGCATCTTCCCATATATAGAAAATCACAATATTCATTTACTTGAGACATTTGTTCTTTTTAACTAGAAGTAATCTTTTATTAAGATGCATGCTTGACTGCATGTATTCCCAACCTGCCCCCAAAAATCATATATAAATTAGCCTCTACCCCTCCCCCCAACCCCAACTTCTTCAGGGCAGTTTCTCAGAGCTACTGAGAGGTTGTCTCCCAGGCTATAGTCCTCAGTAAGGCCCTGAAAAAACTTAACTGACAAGTCTCACATTGTGCCTTTTCTTTCAGAGACATTTGTAAGGGTGCCAGGCAATTTCCAGGCACACCATTGTCAATGACAGCCTGGAGGGTGTTGAGAACTTGCTGACACCACAGAACAGGCCCAGGTCCCCTTGAGACTGACCTCCCCAACATGCACCACCACACTGAAGGATTTTTTTCCCCCTCAAACTTCTTTATACAAGGTTGGAATTTCCCTCTTGCAAAAGACCATAGTAAGACAAGCTAAAGTTTCCGTACTACTAATATACCTATTTTCATTTTACATCTTGGTTCTCTGGTAAGATAAACTGTGCATGAGAAAATGGAAGATTAAAACATTTAAAAATTACATAATGAATGTAAAATTGTGCAGTATTTGTGCTTGTGGGTGGGTGTGGTATTGGAGGGTGGTGGTTGGGAGGAAGTTGACAAATTATCCACAGAATTACCTGTTTGCCCTCACTGCTAATGGGTCAAGCACCATTTAATGGTAATCTAAGTTTAAAATGTTATGACTTTTATAATTACATGAATTAAGGAAGTGCAACAAAATCTCCTAAGCATCTGTATTTCTAGTTTGAATTTTTAATAGCTCTTTAGAAAGTAATTTAAGTAATTTGTAATATCTGTTATTTGAATCTAAACCTTAAACAATCAGTTTTATCAAAATAAGGTTGTTTTTCATATTATATGAAATCTAGAACATAGAAAGACTTCGACAAATTTGAAAAGACATTCTTTTTTAAAGAAATGATCACGATCCTTATCTCCAGGGAAGAAAATCTGTGGTATGGCCTTCTAAATGTTTTTTTAAATGAAGTTGAATTCCAGAATTTTCACACTAAATTTCATGTTTCAGTCAGGTTCCTTAGCTGGTAAAAAGAAATGCTTCTGTTCTGGCAATTCTCTATCAAGACTTTACAGTGTTCCTTGATCAAGTGATTAAAAAATACATAGTCTCTTTAAAAGAAATATTTTGAAGATGAATCTTTTAAAAATCTCTTTTTGCCTCCACCAAAAGCTTGTATGCTTCCAAGGAATAGCAATTTCATTCTGACAGAATATTGTAAAGATTTTTCGCAAAGCTTATTGCAGATCTTTTCATCCATTCTTGCATTCAAAACCTCACTAAATTCAAAGGTGGCTACAAACTCACATTCTGTAGAGTACCATGATGGATCCTGGGGATGGTGTTGAGAACAACCAGCAGATATAAGTCAGTGAGAGTTCACAATTCTAACCCCTCCCCCACATAAAGTTGAAATTTCCAAGTAAAACCCATCTACTTTTCCCATTGTCTAGGTTGATTCCACATGGACTTAGAAAATACAGTGTTCATGTGTAAATATGATTTTTTGGGGGCTGTGCCATGCAGCTCATGGGATCTTAGTTCCCAGGCTAGGGATCGAACCCAGGGCCTCGGCAGTGAAAGCACAGAGTCCTAACCACTGGACTGCAAGGGAATTCCCTGTAAATGTGATTTAAAATATGAAAGCAATTAAACAATATATCCTGGTTTTAAATTCTTCTGCTGGACCAAAGCACCACCCCAGCCCACTAATGAGCTTATCTTTTTTTTTTTCTTCCCTAAAATGAGAAATAAGAACTGCTGGAGAGGGGAAAGATAGGGATTAGAGCTGACAGGTATCTGTCTTCATGGTGTGAGTTAAGAGAATCTCTAAATTTTCCCAGACCAGAATATCTTCTGAACTGGAGGAGCTTCATCTGGGTTAGATGCTGTCAGCACTCAGGTATCCACCAGCCCCTTATTTGGGAAGGTGGGCACGGGGAGTGAGAGAAGACAACACATTCTTAGAGGACAGTAGGTTTTCTTTTCTCTTTTAATACTTATTTATATATTTTTTACATTGGAAAATAATAAATGCTAAGTACATATTTAAACATAAAGAGTTATTGAGAAGATGTAAAAAATTATGAAAAAATCTCACTACCTAGAGAGAAGTAAAATGAATATTTTGGGGTATCTTTCACATTATTCTATAGCCATCTGCCCATCTATCCATCTATATGTTTGATTCCACTTGCTTCACTAACTTCAGGTGAATTGTATCTCTTATTTTTTAAAGTATTCTTAGATAGGAAAAAAACCAAGCATCTCCATCTTGAACAAATCAAGAACACTGGCATTCCCTCAGTCCAAGGAGCTTAGTCCTTCCTTGCAGTCTTATCCATTCCCAAATAAGTGGGTTCAGTTCCCAGCACACAGAGTCACAACTGGACACTGTCCCTTCTCCCCTCGGTCCAATGGACCTACGACAAGCCACGGCCACAGCCATTCCTGGGATGGCTTAGATCCCTACACTGGCAGCTGGGGTAACCCTCCGCTGGTTCTAAGGTTTCTGTTCTAGGTTTTACTCAGAGGTCTAGCTTTTTCACCCTGTACCAGGATGACTGGACCCGGCATCTTCTGGGCCAGATTCAGCTTTCACTCAAGAACGCTTGGGCTCTGATATGAGCTTCATTTGTTTAATGATTGCTGAATATTCTGTTATACACATGTGACAATTTACTTAGCCTTTCTCCTCTTATTGGATATTTCAGGCTTTTACTTCTAATTTTCCTAATATTATAAATAACCATAATCAACATCTTTGTTCATATGTCTTTGAACACACCTCTGATTACTTTCTAAAAATAGAATTGAAATCAAGGAGGATCCTCTGGGGTCCTCCTGGGTACAAAAGCCTTTCCATGTCCCCCATTTCTTGTTTGTAGGAAAAAGCTTCAGTGTCCTGACCTTCCCCATGTTCCAAACGTCAGATTCAGACAATTACTAATTATGGAAGTGAGGGAATGCAGAAACAAAGGAAAGGCAGTCAAACAATAGTGTAGCAATGGGGCAGGGTCCTGGTTCCTCCTCAGGGGATGTGCCTAGCAATCTGATACACATCTCTGAGTTCTCCTACAGGAGCTGGGGCCCCCACCCAGGTGGAGGATGGTAACTTCGGGCTGAGCACAAGCACAGAGACCCCAGACTGGTTGGAACAAGAAGGCTGATGATTGAGATTCCTGGAGCACCACCCTGTTACCTCACCACCAACCAATCAGAAGAAAGTCAAACACCCTGCAGCCCTGACACCAAATTTATCGTTAAAAACTCTTCCCTGAAACTCATTGGGGAGCTCAGGTCCTTTGAGCATGAGCCACTCGTTGTCCTTGCTCGGCCCTGCAATAAACTTTTCTCTGCTCTAAACTCTAACGTTTCGGTTTGTTTGGCTTCACTGTGCATCAGGCACATGGACTTGGGTTCAACAGCAGAATTCCTAAGTCAAAGTGTATGAAATTTTAAAGCTCTTTTATACATATTGTAAAGTTGTGTAGTAGAATCTTCCAATCAAAACCATAATGAGATGTCACCTCACACTGGTTAGAATGACTATCTTTAAAAAGAATAGAGATAACAAGTGTTGCAGAGGATGTGGAGAAAAGGAAACCTTTGTGCACTGTTGGTAGTATTGTAAATTGGTGCAGCCACTATGGAAAACAGAATGGAAGTCTCTCAAAAATTAAAAATAGAACTGCCATATGATCTAGGAACTCAAGTTCTGGGTACTTATCTGAAGGAAACAAAATCACTGTCTTAAAAAGATATCTGCACCCCCATGTGCACTGCAGCATTATTTACAATAGTCAAACCTAGTGTCCATCAAGGGATGGATGGACAAAGAAAATGTGAAAATATTACTCTCTCTCTCTCTCTTTCTCTCTCTCTCTCCTTCTCTCTCTCTCTCTCTCTCTCTCTCTATATATATATATATATATATATATATATATATATAGTAATATAGAAAATGTGAAAATATTACTATATATATAGTTATATTATTCAGCCATAAAAAAGAAGGAAATCTTGCCATTTGTAAAAACATGGATATGCTAATGAAATAAGCCAGTCAGAAAAACAAATATTGTATTGATATAATAGCACCTATATGTGGAGTCTTAAAAAAACCAAACTCATAGAGAAGAGATTGCTGGTTGCCAGAGGCACAGGGTGTGGGGTGGACAGAATGGGTGAAGTTGGTCAAAAGGTACAAACTTCCAGTTATAAGATAATGACTTCTGAGAATGTAATGTACAGCATGGTGACTATAGTTAACAATATTGTATTGTGTACTTAAAAGTTGCTAAGAGGGTAGATCTTAAAAGTTGTCATTACAAGAAATAAAAATTGTAACTATGTGTGATGATGGATGTTAACTAAACTTACTGTGTGAATCATTTCACAATATATACAAATATCAAATCATTATGCTGTATACCTAAAACCAATACAATGCTATACATCAGTTATATCTCAATTAAAAATAAGTTAAGATAAAATAAAATACTAGAGTAATGGTACAATTAACAACAACAGGAAGTTGAAAAGTAAAATAAAATAGAATGAATAAATGGAAAAGAAATCACACAGGTGGAAGCACAAAAATCCAAACACAAATGCAGTGGTGCCTACTTCCCCATGTGCAAGGCTGATGTGACCAAATGAAATTGGTGAAAAGAAATGCTATCACAGTTATATTTACATGGTTTTATATTATGTGTAGGTACTCATCTAATAACTGATATTATTTTTTAAATTAACTTAATATAATAAAACAAACCTTGCTAATTGGATATATGAAAATTGATGTCATTGTTTCAATTCACATTCTTTCATTTGGAACATGAGGTTTAAAATTTTCAGGCAAGTAAAATGAAGTCTTCAGAACACTGAGAAGCTCACACACTCAGAGATGGTCACTTTTTTATTGGAAAGATTCATTACTTGGATTTTCCATTTTTAGTTCAACTAGACCTTCCATTTATAAATTTCAAACTCCATTTGTTTGTTGTTGTTGTTGTTGTTGTTTACTGGCAATGTCTCTTCTTCTGCCACAAACATTGTACATGACCCAATTCCAAGCACCCCCTTGTAAAAGGCAGTTAATTAAACCAACAAACAAACCAGCAGGGTAAAGAATTATAGGGGACCTCTCTGAGAAACACAGGGTCCCAGCATTATAAACAACATGGAAATAGATCATAGAATTCTGTCAAGTATCCCAAATCTAATTTATGTGGTTAATAATATAATTCTTTCCATCTCTGCGAGAAACTTATCCACCACACTCTTGTGACTATATAGTTTGAGTACAATTTCTCCTCTAACCACGCCCCTATTAAAATGTAACACATGTCTATAGCGAGCATTAAATCAAAAGACAAAGTACAGGAAATTGTTTTCATGTGTCGCCTGTGCTTTAAAAGAATGAAATAGAGGAACCTTTGCAATTAATGCTATCTTAATGTTTTATGGCTCAGTATGAAGAATCATGCCTGTTCCTGACCTACTCTCTACTCTTGAGAAATGATGCAATCTCAATCATTCCTGCTCTCAGGTGAACCAAGAGGTTTGTATTTTGTGAATGGTATCTAAATAGACTTTCTTACATGAAACTAAAAGTGAAGAATATTTATGTGTGCATTTTCCCCATGAGTGTAATTATAACCAGACACAAGATCTAAAGTGTTACTACAAGTTTTAGCTGCCTGTCCCAATTTCTCAATAAAAGTAGGAAACCCCTAAAAGAGTAACTATATTCTGGAAGGTGCTAAATGTGCTCTAAGAAGAAGGAAGTAAAGGCAAAATTGCTTGTAAAACCAGCACGAGTGTTGACCTCCTACTCTCAAGCATGGTGTGTCAGACCCACTGCAATGGATGAGGGTTAGGGCAACTCCCCACCATGGCCCAGCCATGAGACACAGCCTGTCACTGGTAACATCATTGTCAAGTTCATCAGTCTCAGGGGGTTGGGACAACCTAAGACACTTAACAATGTCGCTGTCACATGAGCATCCAGTTGACCTAAATGGAAGCTCAGAGTCATTGAGTCTGAACTGGCTTTTTAAGAAGAGGCATACAAGCATTGCTAGTTTGGGTTTTTTTTTTTTTTTAATGTTCATTTGTGAGAAAAGCAAAACTCCCACTTACTTAGGTAGTCCATGAATTGAAAAAAGATTGATTTTCTGTTCCCTCCATGTATGTAATGCAATTAGATGCACCGCTCATGACATAAATATATATAACACAGCTCCTTTACTTACAAACTGGCTAGTTTCTGGAAAGTTTTCTCAAATTCAGTTGTTTATGAGACCAAAGTGATTTTTATAAAAGAGACTGTTATCCCCATTTGTTGGCAATGGACAGAGTCACGGTTCTTATGCTCTTGCTCATACCTTTTATAAGCATGAAAATATGTAAGTTGAAAGTTTATAAGAGGTAAGTGTCAATACTACAAATAAATGTATAACCCATGTGTTAGTTCCCTAGGGCCGCTGTTACAAATTACCACAAACTGGGTGGCTTAAAACAACAGAAATTTATTCTCTCACATTTCTGGAGGCTAGAAGTCTGAAAATCAGGTGTTGGCAGGGCTGGTTGTTTCTGGAGCTTCTGAGAGAGAATCCATTCCATGCCCCTCTCCTTTCTCCTGGTGGTTGCTGGCAATGCTTGGTGTTCTTTGACTTGTAAATGCATCCCTCCAGTCTCTGCCGCCATCTTCTCATGCTGTCCTCCCTGTGTGTCTGTGTCACTCTGTGTCAAAATATCTGCTTATTAGGTTATTAGTCATTGGATTAGGGCCCAGCCCAATCCAGTATGACCTCACTTTAACCTGATTACATCTGCAAAGACCCCATTTCCAAATAAGATCACACTCAGAGACACAAGGGGTTAAGACTTCATTGCATCTTTCTTGGGGACACAGTTCAATCCATAACACCCATCGTCTCCCAAACAGGGTGTTTACATTCAACTAAAACTGTTAAAATTACCTTTGTGTAGATGAATGAACAAGTTTTGAAAACTTACTACTTATATCTTACACTCTACTGGTAGCTTAACATATATATCTACTTAGTTTGAGAAACATGTATATTCTACTATCGACATAATAGCAAAGCCTTGTGTACATATATATTAAAATTTTTTATTGAAGTATATTTGAATTACAAAGTTGTGTTAGTTTCAGGTATACAGCAAAGTGATTCAGTATTCTTTTTGAGATTCTTTTCCATTATACGTTATTTCAAAATATTGAGTATAGTTGCCTGTGCTATACAGTAGGTCCTTGTTGTCTATCCATTTTATATATAATAGTGTGTATATATTAATCCCAAATTCCTAATTTAGCCCCTTCAGAGTTCATGTATATTATTTATGGAGATACATATGCACCCACACAAACACACACAGACACACAATCGTTTTATACTACACACTGCATGAGAATGTGATGAAGCTTTACTGTGGTGTTTCTCTTGCTTTGCACATACACACATATACAAGTTGGGCATATCTAAGAAGGCTCAACCGTCTTTGAACACATTCCACAAGTCAGTGTCTGGTATTGGAAAATGTTATTCCTCCATTAATCAGATTCACAGTGCATGTTTGTTAAAAAGTGGAGGAGCAGGTTATCAAATAACACATTTCAACTCATACCTTATTCCCTCCTTTTTGTTTCTTGAATTGGATGTTCATGGATGTTATGGCTAACTATTCACCAAACCTGTTTCTTCTTCATCCTGTGTACACGTCTAGATGACATTTTTTAGCCGGGTAGATGTGACCATAGACCTGACTTCTAGTCCGTGGAATGTGAGCAGAAGGAATGTGTGCCATTCCAGGCTTGGCTCATGAAAACCTCCTGCACACGGTCTGCCTTCCTTTGGCTTGAGTCAGACAAACAAAGCATCTTTGGAAGCCCTATGTTGAAGGGGAAAGAACCACACGAAAGGAGCCTGCATTTCTGAATCACTGCTTGGTGATCATGAATTCACACTTTGAGCTTTATCATGTTTGAGCTCTTACATAACTTGGGTTTGTTTGTTACAATACCCAGCATTACCTTAACTTAATACAGTTGCTACAAAGGGGTACTTGAGCTTACATAACTCAGGGCAGAAGGTGGGAGAATGACTGAAAAGGAATATCATTATTGCTTCTTTGCAACGCTCTCCCCACCCCACTTGTGCCATGAAGCCCGTGCAGCTGATGGCTCCCTCAAATGACTTCCACTGAATCGCTGAATTCTGCTCATAGTTTCCTACGTGCCTACTGCCAGGCATGTTTCTCTCTTATGTCAAATCTTAGTCTTTTCTCCTTAATTAAATGGTAAACACGTTGAGGACTTTTGCTTTGTCTCTTACAGCTCCTAGTTCAGGGTACAGCATTATTGAAATGCTCAATATATGTTTATTGATTTGTGGGAGGACTGATTCTTAACAAAGCCAAGGGCAATTTTTACCAGCTAAATAAGTTTTGGTGTACTTAATCACTTTAAAAACTGGTTTCTAGGCCATAAGTGAATAAAAATGTATATATATATATATATATATATATTTAAAGTATAAACATTAAGAACCATAAATGCTATTAAAATCTATTTAAATGTATTGCTCTCTTCATTCAAGAAGATGAAAGAGGTTTTATATGATATCTCTCATAGCATTTTGAGAGAAGGCAGGACATTTTTGGACATAATTGATTTTGAGCTGAAATTTTCAATGTGTTTGCTGCCACACCTCTGCTAATTTATCAAATTATAGTTAAAATTAAATTAAAGGGAGAAAAACACACTCTTTCTCAGGTTTAATCACAGTAAATAGGCTCACAAAACTAAATCCACACTCTCTGTAAATTACTTCCTATCCCTGTGTAAATTCTGTTTCCCAGTTGGATATTATACTAATGAAAATATAACTCAAGTCCAAATCAGATTAGACTCAGTTAGTTTAAATGGCCTCTGTGAAGACCCATAAGCTTTTTTGTAATACTAGGAGATGAATGGAAAGACAAAAACTAATAGAAGGGAGAAGGTGGGGATTTGTCCCTCTAATGGCTGTTGTCTTTTTCAGACCAGCATTTCTTCTTTTTTTTTTTTCTGGTAACTTAACCTACCCCCTCAGCTTGATGAGAAATCAGAAGACCTGGACTCCGCCAATTATAGTGTCCTTCTGTCCTCAGACATTGTGGAAGCCAGGATGACAAGTGATGGTCAGGGAATGCAAACAGATCTCTCCTGAAATTGTTCCACCTGAGGTTCATGGGACAGAACTTCTTTACATTTCTGGGCAGAGCTATAGGGATGACTTGAAGGATACCTTTTCCCATCACATGGAGAGAGAGATAAGAAAGGATGTGGTCAGCACAGGTAAAAAGCAGAGATGACAAACAGAAATAGAGAAAGGGATAGACTTAACAACATTGATGGAGTGTCTTGAGAATATTCAGGGATGATATTGAGTCATTCCAGAGGCCAATACTATCCTTTGTCCTGAGACTGATTTTGTAAGCCTATAACCTCCCATTATTGAGTGAATGCTAGCTTGTGTTCTATTATTGTCACTTGAAACTAAAAGATGTTCCTATATTAGTGGTCCCCAAAGCTGAAGTTTTCTTTTCACTCTGGCTTGGGATACTTGGTTTCTGCTAGTTTGGTTTTATTCTGCCCTTAGTAATCTCATTTTTGCTATTGTTCCGACTATTTTTCCAAACTGTTTTCCAACAAGACCTTAAAGGATATACCTTGTACTACATATGCATAATGAATGTTCTGGAAGATTAAGGATATTATCTTTGTATTATAGAAATCTCAGAAATGTTTCTGTATACTCCACATAAAATTCTGGATTTTCTACCTCACGGCACCCCATTTCACAAGCCACTCCATTTAACAAGCTGGAAAATGGCTTGCAAAGTAAGCTCAATGGAATTCTATCACTCCAGGAGACATTTTCGGTGTTTTAGTAAAAGAATGCTTGGCTGGAACACAAAACATCTTTTAGTCTTCTTTCTAACATCCTGTAAGGATTGGGATTCTGGGAAAGTAATACAATAAAAATAGCAAAAATCGCATTTTCCAGGATTCATAATTAGTTGGGAGCCAATCGTTTTGTAAAAGAGTATTCACTGAATTTAGAATTAGAAAACCTCTGGTACATATTTGATTATAAGTGAAAGAAACATAACTCCAGTGATCTCATACAACTTTAATAACCATTAGTCTGGATGCAACTGATACTGGTCATATCAATGGCTAAGTCAAAGTCACAGAGGAATTTACCATAGGAATACAACCATTTCTTGTCTGTTGATAAATTCTAATTTTTTTTCATTCCAGCATTTTCCCAGTCTTTGTACCACCTGAACTCTTGATATATGGCATGGGAGGAGGTCAGTGTTATTATCTAAAAATTCATTTTCCAAATCCTAACAACTAAGAGTTTGAGAAGAACCATTAGTCAGCATAACATTAAAATATTTACTAATCAACAACTCTGCATTAATAACATTAGTCCCCACCAAAATATCCCACCCAGCTTCACACTGGTGTCTATTTTCTTACTTCTGATCCTGATGTCTTTCCAGTTGTGACATGAAATTACAAATCTTGCAATGTAGGTGTTCCACCAAGGTAAGGAATGTTTTTTAGAGAATTGCTGGAATCATATAGAAAGCTATGTAAAAATGAGACTCTAGCACGCTTAAATGCCATGAAAGCCATCAAAGAAGACAAAAGTCAATAAACATAGGGATGCAAAATAAAATGATTTGGATATCAAAATAAAATGACATTGATGAAACTCATATTTTTGCAAAATAAACCATTTATGTGCTATTGCTCTTCTGCTATAATGTCATTTGTCAAAAAAAGGCTATTTTGATCCATTCCTTATATGTCTTAATAACTGTAATATACATAAAATTTAGTGATCATCTAAATTTTGTTTAATAAATAAAAATTATTTTATGTTTTCAGTTTTAATTTTCAAGACTAATTCTCAGACAAACCTTACTTCTCTAATTTACTTGGAAAAGCTGATCTCCACTTTAAATGAATTCATTTTTGAGTGGCCTTTTCTTGGTTCCAATTTTCTTTTGGTAATAAGAACCCTTGTGTCTCTCTGACAGCACTCATTACATTGTTGACATTTATGTTTCCCATACGAAACTATGAATTCTTTAAAGTCAGGTACCTTCTTTATTTCATGCTTGATTCCTCTAATGCTTAGCTGAGTACCTGCTCATAAAAATGGTGGAATAAATGAATGGATGTGTAGATGAATATAATAGGTATCAGCAGCTATTTGTCAAAGGACCCGGATTTTTCTTTTCTATTTTTTCTTTAACATCTTTATTGAGGTATAATTGCTTTACATTGTTGTATTGGTTTCTGCTGTATAACAAAGTGAACATGCTGTATGTATACATATATCACCATAACCCCTCCCTCTTGCGTCTCCCTCCATCCTCCCTATCACACCCCTCTAGGTGGTAACAAAGCACTGAGCTGATCTCCCTGTGCTATGCACGTGCTTCCCACTAGCTATTAATTTTACATTTGGTAGTGTTTATTTGTCAATGCCACTCTCTCACTTCTTCCCAGCTTACCTTTCCCCACCCCATGTCCTCAAGTCCATTCTCTACTTCAGCGCCTTTATTCCTGTCCTGCTCCTAGGTTCTTCAGAACTTTTTAATTTTTTTTTAGATTCCATATATATGTGTAAGAATATGGTATTTGCTTTTTTCTTTCTGACTTGCTTCACTCTATATGACAGACTCTAGTTCCAAACACCTCACTACAAATAACTCTATTTCGTTTCTTTTTATGGCTGAGTAATATTCCATTGTATATATGTGCCACATCTGCTTTATCCATTCATTTGTTGATGGACATTTAGGTTGCTTCCTTGTCCTGACTATTGTAAATAGTGTTGCAATGAACACTTAGGTACATGACTCTTTTGAATTATGGTTTTCTCAGGGTATATACACAGTAGTGGGATTGCTGGGTTGTATGGTAGTTCTATGTTTAGCTTTCAAAGGAATGTCCACACTGTTCACCACAGTGTGGCTGTATCAATTTGCATTCCCACCAACAGTGCAAGAGGGTTCCCCTTTCTCCACACCCTCTCCAGCATTTATTGTTTGTAGACTTTTTGATGATGGCCATTCTGACCAGTGTGGGTTGATACCTCATTGCAGTTTTGATTTGCATTTCTCTAACAATTAGTGATATTGAGGATCCGTTCATGTGTTTGTTGACAATCTATATATCTTCTTTGGAGAAATGTCTGTATAGATCTTCTGCCCATTTATGGATTGGGTTTTTCCTTATTTTGATATTGAGCTGCATGAGCTGCTTGTATATTTTGGAGATTACTCACTTGTCAGTTGCTTCATTTGCAAATATTTTCTCTCATTCTGAGGGTTGTCTTTTCGTCTTCCTTATGCTTTCCTTTGCTGTGCAAAAGCTTTTAAGTTTCATTAGGTCCCATTTGTTTATTTTTGTTTTTATTTCCATTTCTCTAGGAGGTGGGTCAAGAAGGATCTTGCTGTCATTTATGTCATAGAGTGTTCTGCCTATGTTTTCCTATAAGAGTTTTATAGTGTCTGGCCTTACATTTAGGTCTTTAAACCATTTTGAGTTTATTTTTGTATATGGTGTTAGAGAGTGTTCTAATTTCATTCTTTTACATGTAGCTACCCAGTTTTCCCAGCATCATTTATTGAAGAGGCTGTCTTTTCTCCATTGTATATTCTTGCCTCCTTTATCAAAAATAAGGTGACCATATGTGCATGGGTTTATCTATGGGCTTTCTATCCTATACCATTGATCAATATTTCTGTTTTTGTACCAGTACCATACTGTCTTGATTACTGTAGCTTTACAGTGTAGTCTAAAGTCCAGGAGCCTGATTCCTCCAGCTCTGTTTTTCTTTCTCAAGATTGCTTTGGCTATATGTGGTCTTTTGTGTTTCCATACAAATTGTGAAATTTTTTGTTATACTTCTGTGAAAAATGCCATTGGTAGTTTGATAGGGATTGCACTGAATCTGTAGATGGCTTTGGGTGGTATATTCATTTTCAGAATGTTGATTCTCCCAATCCAAGAACATGGTATATCTCACCATCTGTTTGTATTGTCTTTAATTTCTTTCATCACTGTCTTATAGTTTTCTGCATACAGGTCTACTTAGGTATATTCCTATGTATTTTATTCTTTTTGTTGCACTGGTAAATGGGAGTGTTTCCTTAATTTCTGTTTCAGATTTTTCATCATTAGTGTAAAGGAATGCAAGAGATTTCTGTGCATTAATTTTGTATCCTGCTACTTTACCAAATTCATTGATTAGCATTAATAGTTTTCTGTTAACACCTTAAGATTCTCTATGTATAGTATCATGTCATCTGCAAACAGTGACAGCTTTACTTCTTCTTTTCCGATTCGGATTCCTTTTATTTCTTTTTCTTCTCTGATTTCTGTGGCTAAAACTTCCAAAACTATGTTGAATAAGAGTGGTGAGAGTGGACAACCTTGTCTTGTTCCTGATCTTAGTGGAAATGGTTTCAGTTTTTCACCATTGAGAATGATGTTGGCCGTGGGTTTGTCATATATGGCCTTTATTACATTGAGGTAAGTTCCCTCTATGCCTACTTCTGAAGGGTTTTTATCATAAATAGGTGTTGAATTTTGTCAAAAGCTTTTTCTGCATCTATTGGGATGATCATATGTTTTTCCTCCTTCAATTTGTTAATATGTTGTATCACATTGAGTGATTTGCATATATTGAAGAATACTTGCATTCCTGGGATAAACTCCACTTGGTCATAGTGTATGACCCTTTTAATGTGTTGTTGGATTCTGTTGGCTAGTATTCTGTTGAGGATTTTTGCATCTATGTTCATCAGTGATTTGGCCTTTAGTTTTCTTTCTTTGTGACATCTTTGTCTGGTTTTGGTATCAGGGTGATGGTGGACTCATAGAATGAGTTTGGGAGTGTTCCTCTATCTGCTATATTTTGGAGGAGTGTGAGAAGGATACGTGTTAGCTCTTCTCTAAATGTTTGATAGAATTCGCCTGTGAATCCATCTGGTCCTGGGCTTTTGTTTGTTGGAAGATTTTTAGTCACAGTCTCAATTTCAGGGCTTGTGATTGATCTATTCATATTTTCTATTTCTTCCTGGTTAAGTCCCGGAAAGTTGTGCTTTTATAAGAATTTGTCCATTTCTTCCAGGTTGTCCATTTTATTGTAATATAGTTGCTTGTAGTAATCTCTCATGATCCTTTGTATTTCTGCAGTGTCAGTTGTTACTTCTCGTTTTTCATCTCTAATTCTATTGATTTGAGTCTTGTCCCTTTTTTCCTTGATGAGTCTGGCTAATGGTTTATCAAGTTGTTTATCGTCTCAAAGAGCCAGCTTTTACTTTTATTGATCTTTGCTATTTTTTCCTCCATTTCTTTTTCATTTATTTCTGATCTGACCTTTATTATTTCTTTCCTTCTGCTAACTTTGGGGGTTTTTTTGTTCTTCTTTCTATAATTGCGTTAGGTGTAAGGTTAGGTTATTTATTAGAGATATTTCTCGTTTGTTGAGGTAGGATGGTATTGCTATAAACTTCCCTCTTGGAACTGCTTTTGCTGCATCCCATAGGTATTTGGTTGTCGTGTTTTCATTGTCATTTGTTTTTAGTTATTTTTTATTTCCTCTTTAATTTCTTCATTGATCTCTTGGTATTAAGTGGTGTATTGTTTAGCCTCCATGTGTTTGTATTTTTTACAAATTTTTTCCTGTAATTGATATCTAGTCTCATAGCATTGTGGTCAGAAAAGATACTTGATATGATTTCAATTTTCTTAAATTTACCCATGTTTGATTTGTGTCCCAAGATATGATCTATCCTGAAGAATGTTCCATGAGCACTTGAGAAGAAAGTGTATTGTGTTGTTTTTGGATGTAATGTCCTATAATTATCAATTAAGTCCATCTTGTTTAATGTATCATTTAAAGCTTGTGTTTCCTTATTTGTTTTCATTTTGCATGATCTGTCCATTGGTGAAAGTAGTGTGTTCAAGTCCCCTCTATGACTGTGTTACTGTCAGTTTCTCCTTTTATGGCTGTTTGCATTTGCCTTATGTATTGAGGTGCTCCTTTGTTGGGTGCATATATATTTATAATTGTTATATCTTCTTCTTGCATTGGTCCCTTGATCATTATGTAGTGCCCTGCTTTGTGTCTTGTCATAGTCTTTATTTTTAAGTCTATTTTTTCATTTTCCATCCCCTTGCTTTCAGTCTGTTTGTGTCCCTAGGTCTGAAGTGGGTCTCTTGTAGACAGCATATATATGCATCTTGTTTTTGTAACCATCCAGCCAGTATACTTTTGGTGGGAGCATTTAATCCCTTTACATTTAAGGTAGTTATTGATATGTATGTTCCTTTTACCATTTTCTTAATTGTCTGGGGTTTGTTATTGTTAGTCTTTTCCTTCTTTTGTGTTTCCTGACTAGAGAAGTTCCTTTAGCATTTGTTGTAAAGCTGGTTTGGTGGTGCTGAATTCTCTTAGCTTTTGCTTGTCTGCAAAGGTTTTAATTTCTCTGTCAAATCTGAATGAGATCCTTGCTGGGTAGAGTAATCTTGCTTGTAGGTTTTTTCCTTTCATCACTTTAAATATGTCCTGCCACCCCCTTCTGGCTTTCACAGTTTCTGCTGAAAGATCAGCTATTAATCTTATGTGGATTCCCTTGTATGTTATTTGTTGTTTTTTCCCTTGCTGCTTTTAATATTTTTCTTTGTATTTAATTTTTGATACTTTGATTAATATGTGTCTTGGTGTGTTTCTCCTTTGATTTATCCTGCATGGGACTCTCTGTGCTTCCTGTACTTGACTTACTATTTCCTTTCCCATATTAAGGAAGTTTTCAACTATAATCTCTTCAAATGTTTTCTCAGTCCCTTTCTTTTTATCTTTTTGTTCTGGGATCCTATAATTCAAATATTTGTGTGTTTAATGTTGTTCCAGATGTCTCTGAGATTGTCCTCAATTCTTTTCATTCTTTTTTCTTTATTCTGCTCTGTGGTAGTTATTTCCACTATTTTATCTTCCAGGTCAGTTATCTGTTCTTCCACCTCAGTTATTCTGCTATTGATTCCTTCTAGAGAATTTTTAATTTCATTTATTGTGTTGTTCATCACTGTTTGCTGTTTAGTTCTCCTAGGTCCTTGTTAAATGTGTCTTATATTTTCTCCATTCTATTTCCAAGATTTTGGATCATCTTTACTATCATTACTCTGAATTCTTTTTCAGGTAAACTGCCTATTTCCTCTTCATTTGTTTGGTCTGGTGGGTTTTTGCCTTGCTCCTTCATCTGCTGTGTGTTTCTCTGTCTTCTCATTTTTCTTAATTTACTCTGTTTGGGTTCTCCTTTCACAGGCTGCAGGTTCGTAGTTGCTGTTGATTTTGGTGTTTGCCCCAATGGCTAAGGTTCATTCAGTGGGTTGTGTAGGCTTCCTGGTGGAGGGGAATGGTGCCCATGTTCTGGTGGATGAGGTTGGATCTTGTCTTTCTGGTAGGCAGGGCCATGTCCAGCAGTGTGTTTTGGGGTGTCTGTGACCTTATTATGATTTTAGGCAGTCTCTCTGCTAATGGGTGGGGTTGTGTTCTTGTCTTGCTTGTTGTTTGGCATCGGGTGTCTAGCACTGTAGCTTACTGGCCGTTGGGTGGAGCTGGGTCTTCATGTTGAGACAGAGGTCTGGGAGAGCTCTGGCCAATTGATATTACTTCGAGCTGGGAGGTCTCTGGTGGTCCAGTGTCCTGAAGTTGGCTCTCCCACCTCTGAGGCTCAGGCCTGACAACTGGCCATAAACGAAGACCCTGTCCCCCACATGGCTCAGAAGAAAAGAGAGAAAAAGAAGAAAGAATAAAATGAAATAGAATAAAATAAAAAGTTATTAAAATAAAAAAATTTTAAATTATTATTAAAATAAAAATTAAAAAATAATTTTTAAAAAAAGAGAGCAACCAAACCAATTAACAAATCCACCAGTGATAACAAGCACTAAAAGCTAAGCTAAGATAAACATATAAATCAGAAACTAGTCAGTGGCATACAGGAAACCCCAAGTCTACAGTTGCTGCCAAAATCCACCACCTCAGTTTTGGATGATTCATTGTCTATTCAGGTATTCCATAGATGCAGGATAGATCAAGTTGATTATGCAGATTTAATCCAGTGCTCTTGAAGCTGCATGGAGAAATTTCCCTTTCTCTTCTTTCTTTGCACAGCTCCTGGGGTTCAGCTTTTGGATTTGGCCTGTCTCGGCATGTAGGTTGCCCTCTGGCATCTGTTCTTTGCCCAGATAGGAGGGTCTAAAGGAGCGGCTGATTATGGGTCTCTGTCTCTCTCAGGCTGGGGGGAGGGAGGGGTATGGAATGCGTGGTGAGCCTGCAGTGGCCAAAGCCAGTGTGAAATTTCAACAGCCTGAGGCAGGCTGTGTGTTCTCCCAGGGGACTTGTCCCTGGATCACAGGACCCTGGCAGTGGTGAGCTGCACAGACTCCTGGGAGGGGATGTGTGGATAGTGACCTGTTCTTGCACACAGGATTCTTGCTGGCTGCAGCAGCAGTGTTAGCGTTTCATGCCCCAGCTCTGGTGTCCACACTGATAGCCGCAGCTTGTGCCTGTCTCAGAAGCTCATATAGGCAGTGCTCTGAATCCCTTCTCCTCGCATGCCCCTAAACAGTGGTCTCTTGCCTCTTAGGCAAGTCCAGAGATTTTCCTGGACTCCTCCCCGGCTAGCTGTGGCACACTAACCCCCTCAGGCTGTGTTCACGCAGCCAACCCCACTCCTCTCACTGGGATCTGACCTCCAAAGCCTGAACCTCAGCTCCCAGCCCCCACCCACCCTGGCGGGTGATCAGACAAACTCAGGCTGGTGAGTGCTGGTTGGAACGGATCCTCTGTGTGGGAATCTCTCCACTTTGCCCTCTGCACCCCTGTTGCTGCACTGTCCTCCATGGCTCCAAAGCTTCCCCACCCACACATCCCCCTGCTTCCGCCATTTAAGGGGCTTCCTAGTATGTGGAAACCTTTCCTCCTTCACAGCTCCCTCCCAGAGGTGCAGGTCCCATCTCTCTTCTTTTGTCTCTGTTTTTTCTTTTGCCCTATCCTGGTACGTGGGGAGTTTCTTGCCTTTTGGGAAGTGTGAGGTCTTCTGCCAGCGTTCAATAGGTGTTCTGTAGGAGTTGTTCCACATGTAGTTGTATTTTTGATGTATTTGTGGGGAGGAAGGTGATCTCCACTTCTTAGTCCTCCTCCATCTTGAAGGTCCTCAAGCTCTGGAACTTTCATTTAAGATTGATGTTCTCAGTCCTGGAGGTCTTAGTAGTCTATTTCTAGAGTCATAGACTTGGATCAGATAATCTCTTGAAGCCTTTAAACTTTAGCAATCCCTAAACTATTTTGCATTGGCTTCCTTTGAAAATATAATCATGAAGTGTAGTTTAAATATAGATAGTTATAACTCACATAAAAAAACAGGTTCCCAAGATATCCAAGGGAACTGATCCTTTACAAAAATATTTCTTGTCACTAAGAAGGGCCAACTTTTAGGTGAGAAATCAACAAGCATATCTTCCAAGAGTTATGATAAACACTTGAGAATGGTCTAGTGTCGATTCAAGGAGCCAGTGGCATGGTAAACTGCTGCCAAAAAGGTCTTGGGACAGCTCAAAAAGTGGCTCAGAAGCTGGCTGAACTTGGAATGATGTTGGCCCCAGAAGGGTTTGCACACTCAGCCCTAAGTTGGCGACATGCTTCTTTGATTCACTTAATGGAAAGTAACCCTAAAGGGAGCCTCTCTGGCTGGCCTGGAACTATACAGCTCAGACTAAACATATTAAATTCATTACAGCAAATTGGTCTTTGGCCCCTGGTGGCTGCAGGGCTACAGGGAGGACAAAAAGCCTTGCTGCTGTCAGGACATTGGAAATCTGCCACTGGAGATACAGATGGAGGTGGGAATGGATTTTCCACAGATTCCAAAAATGGGAGTCATTATGCAATTAAAATAGATTGATTTAATGGCTTAGAGGATGATATAATGTGCCCAGGAGGGACCCACAAAGGGCTTTTGTGGGCTTGAACAAGCACTCTGAAAAAGCATCCCTGGAGTTCCATGCAGGGCTAAATGGCTCTGCATTTGGTGACATTTGAATGCCACACACAGGTCAATATTAACAAGAATAATTTACATCATTTCTATGCCCTAAAGAGAGACCAATGAGAGGTGACAAATGCAGTTCAATTTACTGATCACCTACTATGTCCCAGGTGTCCTTCTAGGCAGTGTGCTGTAGACATGTCTTAGAAGTGCTCTAAGATCTGAATCAGGCTTCTAAAAAAGGCCAAGGGAGGAAGTCTGAAGTATTTAGATAGCTCTGGTTCAGCTGACTCTTACACCTGCTGTCCATCCAATTCAGATGTTTCTTTGGATAAAGATGAGGAGGCAGTGAGCAGAAAAGCTGTGACAGGTCCAGGTACTGTTGGAAAAAGCAAAGTATATTCAGAGTTGTGCAACCATCACTATGATAAATTTTAGAACATTTTTATTGTCCCACAAAGAAATCCCATGTTGGAGACCTGATGTCATCAAGATGGTGACATGGGTTGTTCCCTCCTTCAGTCTCCCTCACAAGAGGACCAACTAACTACTATAGAGACAATACACCATTGTGAAAATCCCAGAACCTGGGGGTGAGCCTGAAGTACACCCCTGGATCCCAGAGACCAAGAAGGGCCACATTAGAAGGGTAAGAGGGGTAGTTTCACTTTCTTCCCTCCCCCAGGCTGGCACAGTGTCACAGTGAGATGGTGCTCTGGGCCTATGGTTTCTCCAGTGAGAAAGGAAAAGCCAAAGTGGACATCCAGCTCCCCCAGAATACTGGGACACTTCCCAGGAGACCCACTAGGGTCTTGCCTCACAGGGGTCACTGGGGGAATCTGCAGGGCTTGACCACTGGAAGCAGATAGAGATGAAGAAGAAGAGCAAGGCTTAGAGCAACCAGCATGCAGATCTCGGATACAATGTTAGTGCTTTCAGCTGTGCCCAAGCAGACATCTCAGCTAGTGACTCTCCCCATTTGTAGAGTCAAGTCAGTGGCCCTGTGTGTCCAAAGAGCTTAGTTGGCAGTTTTGCCTGATTTGGGTCCCTAGTCAATGGGTAATATGAGCCATGGAGCCAGTTCTATGGCCCCACCCAGGCAGAGAAGGAAGTTTGAATCTCCACCCAACTGCAGAGTGTAATCTTCAGCCCCACCCCCCAAGGAAGTTGGCCAGAGAACCCAGGCAGTGAGGAGCCCATCTGATATCCCACCTTGGACAGTGAGCCAAACCAGCAGCCTTGACCAACTGTTGAGCACAGTCTCTGGCCCCACAAAACCAGGGTACCTGAACAGTCACTGTGTGCAGGCTTAGAGACTAGCCTACCATACGCCCAGCCAGGGAGCATAGCTTACAACCCCACCAAGAGAAGAGCCCAGCATTAGGGCCTGCATGAACACAACCTTTGGTCTCCCTCAGGCAGGGAGCCCAGCCAGTGACTCACTCAATCTTGGTGCATAGCCTACAGCCCCACCCTACTAGAACTCAGATAGAGACCATGCCCAACTGCAGAGCATAGACCCCAACCCCACCCAACTGCAGGATACAGTTGGCAGCCCTGCCTGACAAGAAACCACAGCCAGTGACCTAATCCAACAGCAGAGCACAGCAAGCAGCCTACCTGATCACAAAGACCAGCTTGCAGCCCTGCTTGATTATAGGGCACAGCTTGAGGCCCCACCTGACCAGGAGCCACTGGGGAGCCCAGCCTGTAGCTCTGCCCATCACAGAGTCCAACCAGTGGCACTGCCCTGCCAAGGAACAAAAACTGCAAACTTGCCTGACCAGAGGTGCTTACAGGACCCAGCTAATGGTCTCAAAAGAGAAGAGACAGCAGCCCGACCCAGCAAAGGAGCTCATGCAGCAGGCCTGCTTGAATATGGAGCCCAGGAAGCAGGCCCACCCAACTTTCAGGGGCCAGAGAACAATACCTTCCCCTAACTTCAGAGCATGGACAGTTATCTAGCCCAACTAGAGATCCCAATAGCAAGTCTTGCCTACTTGTAGGAATGACCACTGACCCATCTAGTACACCAAGCTGAACTGACTGGTGTAGGTCTTTCCCTGCCAAAGAAAACCTGTGACGTCTAGGAATAAAGACCACTTACTCAAATATGGAGATACCAACATGAGGATACAAGGATCATGAAGAATCAGGTAAACATAAAACCAACAAAGGTCTAATAACTGGCCGTAAAAAAAAAAAATCTATGAACTGTGTCACAAAGCATTAAGAATAATCCTCTTAAAGAAGAAATGCTGAAAGGAGTTCTTCCAGCTGGAATGAATAGACACTGAACAATAATAAGAAAACATGAAAATATAAAACATGCTGGTAAAAGTGAGAATATAGTCAAATTCAGAATATTCTAATATTGCAGTATAGTGGTGTTTTAATCACTTAACTGTAGTACAAAATTTTAAAGGGCAAAAGTATTAAGAATAGTGATAGCTACCATAATTTGTTAATGGATACACAATATAAAAGGAGGTAAATTATGATATTAAAAATATAAATTATAGGGTAGGAGGTAAGTGAAAGAGTAGAGAGTTTCTATGTGACAATGTTAAGTTGTTATCAGCATTAAATAGACTATCTATAAAATGTTTTATGTAAACCCATGGTAATGTCAAAGAAAACCTACAGTAAAGGCATAAAAGATAAAAGAAGGGAATCAAAGCATACCACTATGGAAAATTATCAACCTACAAAGAAAAACAGCAAAAGAGGGAGAAAGGAACAAAGGAACTACAAAACAGCCAGAACAAAATAAGATGACTATAGTAAGTCCTTACCTATCAATAATTACTTTAAATGTGAGTGGATTAAATTTTCCAACCAAAAGACACAGAGTGACTGAAGGGATTAAAAGAAAAAGATCCAACAATATGCTGCCTATAAGAGATTCACTTTAGCTTTAAGGACACACACAGGCTGAGAGTAAAGGAATGGAGAAAGGTATTTCAAACAAATGGTAACCAAAAGAAAACCAGGATGGCTATACTTAAATTAAAGAAAATAGACTTTAAGCTAAAAATGGTCACAGGAGACAATGAAGGTCATTATGTAATGACAAAGGAGTCAATCCAGCAAGAAGCTGTAACAATAGTAAATATTTATGCACACAGCATTGGAGCAGCTAAGTGTATAAAACAATACTAACAGAACTAAAATGAGAAATAAACAGCAATACAATAATAGTTGAGGACTTTAATACTCCACTCTCAACAATGGATAAATCATCCAGATAATCAATAAGGAAACAACTGATTCAGACAACACTATCAACCAAATTGACCTAACAGACATCTAGAGAACATGCTATCCAACAGCTGCAGAACACACATTCTTCTCAAGCACCAACAGAGTATTTTCTAGGATAGATCATATGCTAGGCCACAAAACAAGTCATGGAAAATCCAAGAACATAAAAATTATATCAAGTAACTTTTCTGACCACAAATGGTATGAAACCATAAATCAATAACCAGAAGAAAGCTGGAAAATTAACCAAAAAAGAGGAAATTAAACAACACACTCTTTAATTGTTAAAGAAGAACTAAAAACAAACAAACAAACAAAAACGAGATAAACAAAAATGGAAACAACATACCAAAACTTATGGGATGCAGGAAAAGCAGTTCTAAGAGAAAAATTTGTAGCTATAAACCCATACATTAAGAAAAAAAGATCTTAAATAAACAACATAACATTAAACCTCAAAGAACTAGAAGAAGAACAAACTAAGCCCAAATCTAGCAGGAGGAAGAAAATAATAAAGATTAGAGCAGAAATAAACAAAATTGACAAACCTGTTGCTGGATAAACCAAGAAAACAAAGAGAAAAGACTCAAATAAATAAAATTATAAGTGAAAGAGGAGACATTACAATTAATATCACAGAAATACAAAGGATCAAAAGAGACTACTATGAATAATTAGATACCAACAAATTAGACAACATAGAGTAAATGGATAAATTCCTAGAAACGTACAACATACTATGACTGAATCATGAAAAAATAGAAAATCTGAACAGACTAATAATGAATAAGGATATTTATTAGTAATCAGAAACCTCCTAACACAGGACCAGATGGTCTCACTTGTGAATCCTACCAAATATTTAAAGAAGAAATAACACCAATTCTTCTCAAACTCTTCCAAAAAATTGAAGTGGAGGGAACACTCCCAAACTCATTTTAAAAGGCCAGCATTAGCCAAACTCATCTATCAAAGCTAGATAAGGATGCTAGAAGAAAAGAAAACTACAGTTAATATCTCTAATGAATATACATGCAAAAATTCTCAACAAAATACTAGCAAACTGAATTCAACAGCCCATTACAATGATCTTAAACCATGATTAAGTGTGATTCATCCCTGGGATGCAAGGATGGTTCAACATACACAAATCAATAAATGTGTTACATTACATTAATAGAATAAAAGGTAAAAATCATGTAATCATCTCAAGAGATGCAGAAAAAACATTTGACAAAATTCAATATGATTTCATGATAAAAACTCTCATCACATTAGATTTAGAAGGTATGCACTTCAGTATAATAAAGGCCATATATGGCAAGCCCACAGCTAACATGAAAGGTTAAACAGGTAAAAGTTGAAAGTTTTTTCTTTAAGACCAGGAACAAGACAAGGATGCCCACCCTTACCACATCCATTCAATATAGTACTGGAAGTTCTAGCCAGTGCAATCAGGTAAGAAAAAGAATTAAGAAGGTATTTAAATCAGAAAAGAAGAAGTAAAATAGTGCCTGTTTGCAGATGACATGATCTTATATATAGCGAACCCTAAAGAGTCTACCAAAAAACTGTTAGAACTAATAAATGAATTCAGTAAAGTTGCAAGATACAATGCCAACATATAAAAATCAGTTGTATTTCAAAACACTAACAAGGAGCTATCTAAAAAAGACATAAACAATCTCATTCACAATAGCATCAAAAACAATAAAATACTAAGTAATATTTTAACCAAGGAAATAAAAGCTTTGTACACTGAAAATTATAAGGCACAAATGAAAAAAAATTGAAGAAGACACAAATAAATGGAAAGATATCCTTTGTTCATGGATTGGAAGAATCAGTGTTGTTAAAATGTCCATACTACTCAAAGCCATCTATAGATTCAGTGCAATCTTTATTAAGATTCCAGTGACTTTTTTTTACAGAAATAGAAAAAACAATTCTAATATTTTTATGGAACACAAAAGACTTAGAATAGCCAAAGCAAACTTGAGAAGGAAGAACAAAGCTGGAGGCATCACATTTCCAGATTTCAATCTATATATAAGCCTAAAGTAATCAAAACATCATGGTACTGGCATAAGAACAGACATATAGATCAATGCAATAGAATAAAGAGCCCAGAAATAAACCCATGCATACAGGGTCAACTAATATTTGATGAGAGAGCCAAGAATACCCAGTGGGGAAAAGAGAGTTTTTCAATAAATGGTGCTGGGAAAACTGTATATTCACTTGCAGAAAAATAAAACTGGGCTCCTATCTTAAGCAGGAGAAACTGGTGAAGGTAGTCAAAGGATATAAACTTCTAGTTATAAGATGAATATGATCTGGGAGTGTAATATGCAGCATGGTGATTATAGTTAACAATAATGTATTGTACACTTGAAAGTTCCTAAGAGAGTAGATCATAAAAGAGTTCTCATCACACAAACACACACACACACATACACACAAAAAAAATCATAACTATGTGAGGTGATAGGTGTGTTAACTAACATTAACCTTAGTGGTAATCATTTCACGGTATATACACATATCAAATCATCATGTTATGTACCTTAAACTTAAACAATGTTATATGTCAGTTATATCACAGTAAAGCCTGGGAGTAAAAGTGCTCCAAAACTTATCAAAAAGAATATTTGGCCAGAAGGTCAACTAGATGTGGCCTGAACACAAAGAAATTCTATAGAAATGGAGTATAAGAATTTAGGCAAAACACTACTTAACATTAAGGGTGATTGGAACAGGCCACCACCAATGTTTTTAAAACCTCATACTTATAGGTTTGTTGAGTAGGTCCATCTTGAATAATTTGTGTCTAGAGTTGGGATCTGCTCATCAAACTTCCTGGAGTCATTCACAGCTTCTTGAAGTTAGATTTATTCAAGAGGAAATTTAGAAGATTTTGGTCCTTTAAGTGTAGCTTTCAGGGGATTATGGATAAGGTGAAAATTCTGATCAAGCATTTCACCTAGAATAGGAAATGAATTATTCCAAGACTGCTTCCATCTAAAGGGCTGCTGAAATCCTTGGTTGTAGGAGCTGTGTAACATAATATCTATCAATGTATTGAATATACATATTTTTCTCTTTCAAACGAAATTTTGAGTTGCCTTAGAAAAAGGCCAATCAACAAAAGATTAGTAAAATAGAAATACAAATTCATAAACAAATAAAAAGCGAGATTGCACATATACTACTTCAAAAGTGTAAGCTAAAAATTTGCCTATAAACTTCCTTCTAACCAAGACAAAAAGGACACCACAATTTACATTACTCTCATTTTGGAAAAGAGGAGTCAAATCAGTTTTTTTAAAAAGAAAAAAAAAATCTTCTAGATGCTAGAAGAAATTTCTCACATAAGAATTTGTCCAGAAAGCATTAAGTGATGTAATAAACAATCCTCATACCTTTCTGTATAGCAAATTAAAAAGTGAATGATGGGTTGGTTCAAGGTGGCAGAGTAGAAGGACATGCACTCATTCCCCCTTGCAAGGGCACTGCTGAACAATCATCAAGAGGAAGACACTGGAACTCACCAAAAAAGATACCCCATATCCAAAGACAAAAGAGAAGACACATGACATGGTAGGAGGGTGCAATCACAATTAAATCAAATCCCATAACTGCTGGGTGGGTGACTCACAAACTCGAGAACACTTATAACACAGAAGTCCACCGACTGGAGTGAAGTTTCTGAGCCCCACGTCAGGCTTCCCAACTTGGGGGTCCGGCAACAGGAGAAGGAAATCCTAGAGAATCAGACTTTGAAGGCTAGCGGGATTTGACTGCAGGACTTTGACAGGACTGGGGGAAACAGAGACTCCACTCGTGGAGAGCACACACAAAGTAGTGTGTGCATTAGGACCCAGGGGAAGGAGCAGTGACCCCATAGGAGACTGAACCAAACCTACCTGCTAGTGTTGGAAGATCTCCTGCAGAGGCAGGGGGTGGCTGTGGCTCACTGTGAGGACAAGGACACTGGCAGCAGAAGTTCTGGGAAGTATTCCTTGGTATGAGTCCTCCCAGAGTCCGCCATTAGCCCCTCCAAGGAGCTAAGTAGGCTCCAGTGTTGGGTCCCCTCAGGCCAAACAACTAACAGGCAGGAAACCCAGCCCCACCCATCAGCAGACAAGTGGATTAAAGTTTTACGGAGCTCTGCTCACCAGAACAACACCCAGCTCTACCCACCACCAGTCCCTCCCATCAGGAAAATTGCACAAGCATCTTAGGTAGCCTCACCCACCAGAGGGCAAACAGCAGAAGCAAGAAGAACTACAATCCTGCAGCCTGTGGAACAAAAACCACATTCACAGAAAGACAGACAAAATGAAAAGGGAGAGGGGTATGTAGCAGATGAAGGAACAAGATAAATCCCCAGAAAAACAACTAAATGAAGTGGAGATAGGCAACCTTCCAGAAAAAGAATTCAGAATAATGATAGTGAAGATGATCCAGGAACTCAGAAAAAAGAATGGAGGCAAAGATTGAGAAGATGCAAGAAATGTTTAACAAAGACCTAGAAGAATTAAAGAAAAAACACCTAGAAGAATTAAAGAACAAACAAACAGAGATGAATAATACAGTAACTAAAATGAAAAATACACTAAAAGGAATTAATAGCAGAATAACTGAGGCAGAAGAACTGATAAGTAACCTGGAAGACAGAATGGTGGAAGTCACTGCTGTGGAACAGAATACAGAAAAAAGAATGAAAAGAAATGAAGGCAGCCTAAGAGACCACTGGGACAACATTAAATGCAACAGCATTCACACTATAGGGATCCAAGAGGAGAAGAAAGAGAGAAAGGACCCGAGAAAATATTTGAAGACATTATAGTGGAAAATTTCCCTAACATGGGAAAAGAAACAGCCACCGAAATCCAGGAAGCACAGAGAGTCCCAGGCAGGAGAAACCCAAGGAGAAACACACCAACAAGATACATAGGAATCAAACTGACAAATATTAAAGACAAAGAAAAATTATTGAAAGCAACAAGGGAAAAACAGCAAATAACATAGAAGGGAACTCCCATAAGGTTAACAGCTGATTTCTCAGCAGAAATTCTACAAGCCAGAAGGGAATGGCATGATATGTTTAAAGTGGTGAAAGGGAAGAACCTTCAACCAAGATTACTCTACCCAGAAGGATCTCATTCAGGTTCTACAGAGAAATCAAAAGCTTTACAGCCAGGGAAAAGCTAAGAGAATTCAGCACCACCAACCAGGTCTACAACAAATGCTAAAGGAACTTCTCTAAGTGGGAAACAGAAAAGAAAAGGACCTACAAAAAAAAACCCATAACAATTAACAAAATGGTAATAGGAACATACATATCGATAATTACCTTAAACATGAATGGATTAAATGCTCCAACCAAAAGACACAGTCTTGCTGAATGGATACAAAACAAGACCCATATATATGCTGTCTACAAGAGACCCACTTCAGACCTAGGGATACATACAGACTGAAAGTGAGGAGATGGAAAGAGGTATTCCATGCAAATGGAAATCAAAAGAAAGCTGGAGTAGCAATACTCATATCAGATAAAATAGATGTTAAAACAAAGAATGTTACAAGAGAAAAGGAAGCACACTTCATTATGATCAAGGGATCAATCCAAGAAGAAGATATAACAATTATAAATATATATGCACCCAACATAGGAGCACCTCAATACATAAGGCAACTGCTAACAGCTATAAAAGAGGAAATTGACAGTAACACGGTAATAATGGGGTACATTAACACCTCACTTACACCAATGGACAGACCATTCCAACAGAAAATTTATAAGGAAACACAAACTTAAAATGATACAAGAGACCAGATAGACTTAATTGATATTTATAGGACTTTCCATCAAAAAACAGCAGAGTACACTTTCTTTGCAAGTGCACACAGAACATCCTCCAGGATAGATCATATCTTGGGTCATAAATCAAGCCTCAGTAAATTTAAGATAATTTAAATCATATCAAGCATCTTTTTGGGCCACAACACTATGAGATTAGAAAGCAATTACAGGGGAAAAAATGTAAAAAACACAAACACATGGAGGATAACAATACGTTACTAAATAACAAAGAGATCACTGAAGAAATCAAAGAAGAAATCAAAATATACCTAGAGACAAATTACAATGAAAACACGATGATCCAAAACCTATGTGAGGCAGCAAAAGCAGTTCTAAGAGGGAAGTTTATAGCAATACAAGCCGACCTCAAGAAACAAGAAAAATCTCAAAAAAACAATCTAACCTTACACCTAAAGGAACTAGAGAAAGAACAAACAAAACCCAAAGTTAGCAGAAGGAGAGAAACCATAAAGATCAGAGCAGAAATAAATGAAATATTAACAAAGAAAACAATAGCAAAGTTCAATAAAACTAAAAGCTGGTTCTTTGAGAAGATAAACAAAATTGATAAATCATTAGCCAGACTAATCAAGAAAAAGAGAGAGAGGATTCAAATCAATAAAATTAGAAATGAAAAAGGAGAAGTTACAACAGACACTGCAGAAATACAAAGCATCCTAAAAGACTACTACAAGCAACTCTATGCCAATAAAATGGAAAACCTGGAAGAAATGGACACCTTCTTAGAAAGGTATAACCTTCCAGGACTGAACCAGGAAGAAATAGAAAATATGAACAGACCAATCACAAGTAATGAAATTGAAACTGTGATTTAAAATCTTCCAACAAAATAAGTGCAGGACCAGATGGCTTCACAGGTGAATTCTATCAAACATTTAGAGAAGAGCTAACACACATCCTTCTCAAACTCTTCCAAAAATTTGCAGGGGAAGGAACACTTGTAAATTCATTCTATGAGGCCACCATCACCCTGATGCCAAAGCCAGAAAAAGATACTACAAAAAAGGAAATTACAGACCAATATCACTGAAAATATAGATGCAAAAATCCTCAACAAAATACTAACAGACAGAATCCAACAACACATTAAAAGGATCATACACCATGATCAAGTGGGATTTATCCCAAGGATGCAAGGATTCTTCAATATATGCAAATCAATCAATGTGGTACACCATATTAACAAATTGAAGAATAACAACCATATGATCATCTCAATAGATGCAGAAAAAGCTTTTGACAAAATTCAACACCATTTATGATAAAAACTCTGCAGAAGGTGGGCATAGAGGAAACCTACCTCAACATAATAAAGGGGCCATATATGACAAACCCACAGCAAACATCATTCTCAATGGTGAAAAACGAACAGCACTTCCTCTAGGGTCAGGAACAAGACAAGGATGTCCATTCTTGCCACTATTATTCAACATAGTTTTGGAAGTCTTATCCATGGCAATCAGAGAAGAGAAAGAAATAAAAGGAATACAAATCGGAAAAGAGGAAGTAAAACTGTCACTGTTTGCAGATGACATGATACTACACATAGAGAATCCTAAATATGCCACCAGAAAACTACTAGAGCTAATCAATGAATTTGGTAAAGTTGCAAGATACAAAATGAATGCACAGAAATCTCTTGTATTCCTATACACTAATGATGAAAAATCTGAAAGATAAATTAAGGAAACACTCCCATTTACCACTGCAACAAAAAGAATAAAACACCCAGGAATAAACCTATCTAGGGAGACAAAGACCTGTATGCAGCAAACAATAAGATACTGATGAAAGAAATTAAAGATGATACAAATGGATGGAGAGATATACCACGTTCTTGAATTAGAACAATCAATATTGTGAAAATGACTATACTACCCAAAGCAATCTACAGATTCAATGTAATCCCTGTCAAATTACCAATGGCAATTTTTACAGAACTAGAGCAAAACATCTTAAAATTTTTATGGAGACACAAAAGACCCCAAATAGCCAAAGCAGTCTTGATGGAAAAAAACGGAGCTGGAGGAATCAGACTCCCTGACTTCAGACTATACTACAAAGCTACAGTAATCAAGACAATATGGTACTGGCACAAAAACAGAAATATAGATCAATGGAACAGGATAGAAAGCCCAGAGATAAACCCACACACCTATGGTCAACTTATTTATGATGAAGGAGGCAAGGATATACAATGGAGAAAAGACAGTGTCTAAAATAAGTGGAGCTGGGAAAACTGGACAGCTACATGTGAAAGAATGAAATTAGAACACTCCCTGACACCATGCACAAAAATAAATTCAAAATGGTTTAGAGACCTAAGTGTAACATTGGACACTGTAAAACTCTTAGAGGAAAACATAGGAAAAACACTCTTTGACATAAATTACAACAAGATCTTTTTTGATCCACCTCCTAGAGTAATGGAAATAAAAACAAAAATAAACAAATGGGACCTAATGAAACTTAAAAGCTTTGGCATAGCAAAGGAAACTACAAAGAAGACAAAAAGTCAACCCTCAAGATGGGAGAAAATATTTGCAAACAAATCAACAGACAAAGGCTTAATCTCCAAGATATATAAACAAATCCTGCAGCTCAATATTAAAAAAAACAAACAACCCAATGCAAAAATGGGCAGAAGACCTAAATAGATATTTCTCCAAAGAAGACATACAGATGGCCAAGAAGCACATGAAAAGCTGCTCAATGTCACTGATTATTAGAGAAATGCAAATAAAAACTACAGTAAGGCATCACCTCACAGCAGTTAGAATGGGCATCATAAGAAAATCTACAAACAACACATGCTGGAGAAGGTGTGGAGAAAAGGGAACCCTCTTGTACTGTTGGTGGGAATGTAAATTGATACAGCCACTATGGAGAACAGTATGGAACTTCCTTAAAAACTAAAAATACAATTATCATATGACCCAACCACCCCACTACTGGGCATATATCCAGAGAAAACCATAATTCAAAGAGACACATGCACCCTAATGTTCATTGCAGTGCTATTTACAATAGCCAGGTCATGGAAGCAATGTAAACGCCCATCAGCAGACCAATGGATGAAGAAAATGTGGTACATATATAGAATGGAATATTACTCAGCCATAAAAAGGAACGAAATTGTGTGATTTGCAGAGACGTGGATGATCTAGAGACTGTCATACAGAGTGAAGTATGTCAGAAAGAGAAAAAGAAATATCGTATATTAACACATATATGTGGAACCTAAAATAATGGTACAGATGATCCAGTTTGCAGAGCAGAAATAGAGACACAGATGTAGAGAACAAACGTATGGGCACCATGGGGGGGAAAGTGGAGGGGTGGTGGTGGTGTGATGAATTAGGAGATGGGGATTGACATATATACACTAATATGTATAAAATGGATAACTAGTAAGAACCTGCTGTATAAAAAAATAAATAAAATAAAATTCCAAAAAAAAATAAAATTTAAATTTAAAAAAAGAGTGAATGCCATCTGTTTGTTTCTTGTAGAAAATTGTGCTAAAAGCTAAAAGAATACTATTAAAGCAAAACTTGCAGTGGATAAAGTATTCTGCATTCCAATAGCCTCGCTTGAGCCAAGATTTGAACTTAGAGAAATAAATGGATGCTCAGAAAAGTAAATGGACAGCTTAACTCTTCATTTTAGAAATCTCATAATTTTTCCTCTCTTCCCCCAGAGTTTATAATTCCAGCAATAATATGTCCTACAAAACACAATAAATTTCAAATAAATGGGACAAAGGCAATGGAAAGACACTAACATATATTCTGAAGGACTGATCTCTTGAGAATTTCTGGTTCATATAACTTCCCTATATAGTTTCTCTCATCTTTATTTCTGATGGGAGCACAGTAGAAGAGTTTTGAAGTTATTCTCTTAGATGGGAGTCTAAGTACCAATTGCAAGCACATCCTATAAAGAAGGTCCAATAACCAGGAGAACATTGACAGTTCCATCAGGGTTCTCCTTAGAAGACAGATTATAGGAGCATCTGTGAGCAAAGTAAGGAGTTTCCTGATGGATATAGTTATATATTCACTCTGGTATTTGAAAAAAAAAATCGTGAATTCAGTCTCCAAAATCTCTCATTCTAGAAGGCAGAAATGGTATTGGCCTTGATGTTCTTCAAAGTGTAGAACTGCTGGCTTCATAGAAAACCCCCAATAATATTCCCATGGAACCTGCCAGAGTGACGCCATTTCTCTAAAGGAATGATCTCCACTCTTCGCCACTGTCCTGGTTCCTGAGCTGCATGGGGCAACACTGTTAGATGATTACTGCTGGACGACACTTGGCTAGGGAAGAAAGACATGAACCTAAGTGGTCCTTTTTGCCTACTGAACTACCATCTTTTCCCATCCTTTCAACCCAGGAAAAAGGTGACTGAAGAAGAAGGGAAAAAGACCTTCAGACCATTCTATAGAAGAAGCAGAGTGACATGAAGTCACTGAACCAAGAGACCTCTCACTTTCCCCACTTGGATACTTTGGATCAGGTGGGTGGCAGGGGTTTAGAAATTACTGTTTAATAAACATGGTGTCCTTGACATTGAATGGGAATCAGTTAAATGAATTACACTTCTTTTGAGCCCAGAATATTAAACAAACCAACTGAGTAAATAAAGGTATGTCCTTTGTCATCCACAAGGAAAGCATATGTATGGGACAACTTTCAATGATCTTTTTTTATGAGCTCAGCCCATTAAATTTATGATGTGGAAGAATGGAGGGAAAGGAGCAGAAACTCTAGTCATGGAGGTTGGACTTGACCATAATTTATGAAACAGCGTAGGCCATAAAAACTTCGTTTAGCTCAAGAGATCTGCTATTTTCCTACTAATTATTTATCTCTTGTTTTTCTCCTATATGCATGAAGCTAAGAATCTAAGTTTCTTACTGTGGAGAAGGCAATACTGAGCAGCCCACAAGCAAAGAGGCACTCAACATACCAGGTGGAAATAGATGCCTGGCAAAGGCATTTCACTTGTATTATTTCACTCAACTCTCACTTCTACTGAGCAAGTCCATGTGACTTGGCCTCTTCAGTATCTCATGTCTTCCAAGTCTCTCCATTCAATTCACTGGTTCTGGCCTCAGCCACAGCCATCTGTTCCCTGGTTACTGTAATTGACTCCCAGTTGATCTCCCACTTCCTCTCCAAGATCTTTTCACTTCATCCACCATAAGTGGACTCACAAATATGAGCATGACATTCACCTGGTTAGAAATCTTCTATGGCTTTCCATTGTGTTAAAACACACACACACACACACACACACACACACACACACACACACACACAAGAGTCTCAGGGCCTGGGGGCCTCATCTGAACCCCTTCACTTCATGCTCTATCCTACAGACACACTGGGATTCTTTCAGATTTTCAAACATACCTTACTTCTTCCTGCCCCAGAGGATTCACACACGTTGTTGCTTCCACCTGCCAATGCCCTTTCCCTGAATAGCCCATCCTCCAGGTCTCAGCTAAAATATTGTTTCCTCCTTGACTCTGGCCTTCACAGACTCCTCACACAAGTTAGGAGTCGCTTTATCAATTCCTGCAGCCCTTCTCCGTCAGACCTCAGAGCACTTGGAGCTACTTATTCAATTGTCTTTTACAATAATTGAAAGCTTCATGAGAGAAGAGGCAAAGTCCTTTCTTCAAATTTGTGGGTACAAAATCTAACATAGTGACAAATATTATTTCTATTTAATAGATTAAAGTATTGAAGTATTGAGAGTTGAAATTATTTGTCTAGGGTCTTTAAAGTAGTAAGCAAACCTGAGCATTTAATCTTTATCCATTACACTCAAATGTTTATGATATTTCTATTATTTCACTTGCCTCCTTATCTTTTTTTCATAGACAAAGAAGTAGAAATGTAAGAAACAAGTATTGAATGCCTAGTGTGTTCTAGATTTAGGCTGTTTTCATTAATCCTCAATACCCCACGTACTATTCTGACCTGTCTCCCTGACTAGACGTAAATCCCTTAAGGTCAGGGACTGGTTTTTTTTTTTGGTTTTTTTTTTTTGCATACTTGGCATGTAGAATTTGATTCTAAGCACAAGAGGAGAATAATGTGCTAAGTGATAGTATTTAACGGCTGTCTGAAGAGTAATAGTTTGGAAAACCACCTTTTGGAAGACAGGGGTTGGGAGGGGCTGTAAGGGAGAAGTCTGATCAGGATGACAAGGTAGTTCATGCCCAAACACACACACACAGAGACATCCTCTACACAGAAATATAACAACAATAGATAAAATATATAAAGAGAAACCAAGAGAACATGGTTGGGCTTAAAAAATGACACATCTCCACTGAGCAGAAGTTGATCATAAATGCAAACAGATGAGTGGGGCTGCTGGGCCTGGGCCTGGAAGGTAGGAAGCAAGAGTGGTGCTTAATAGAAAATTGACTCCTACAGAGTGACTGCAACTAAAAATGTTTGCTTGTAAAATGAAGTAAAGAAAGAGAAATCAATGACTGGGATATGAATTTATCCAAGATGAAGCTAATCATATAGAATAGTGTATGGTCAGGACACTCAAGGTGGCTGTTCTCTTGCTCTCTGTACATTCCCTGCCTGACCAGTGCCTGCTTCACCTACACCCTACTCACAAGACTGAGCTTCCTGTGTGATTGTTCTTATCAAATGGGCAGTGAGGGGTGGGCTCCTCTACTGCTTCCCCTGGTAAACAATGAGTCAATCTGACATCAGTTCCCCCTATAACTGGTAACCTCCCACTGCCCCTTGGAGTGAAGCCTGCGACAGTCATGTCCTGCCCTCACCTCAGCAGCACATGGTGGGGTGTCGCTCCAGGACCTTGTTCCAGACGTGTAAGCTCCCCCATCCATTAAACCATTGATGTCTCTGTTGCTGAACCTGGGCTCTTTCTTTGGTCTTAAAGCTCTGCAAATACAGGCCCAGTAGGGTGCTGCCCAACAAATATTCTGATAAAATATTAATAGAAATGTGTTTAGAAACTCAAAAGATGGGAAATAAGAAAGAATAAGATATAAGATATTGAGGATAAGAATAAGAAATAACAAGACAACTAACATAAATTAAGTGCAGAAATCTTAGAGATAAAACGTAATACATATGAAATAAAAATACAATATACTACACATATGATAGATAAGAAATAATTGAGTGATTTAGAAAATTACTTAATGCTTTAAGTACTTAATGATTTGAGGAATTTAGTGAATTCATCCAGAATACAGAGGCACTGAAATCAAGACTATGAGAGAGGAATCCATAATAATAGTAAGGGATTTTGACACATCTCAATCAGATAACAATAGATTATGCAGAGAAAAAATTAGCAAGAACTTAAAATTGGAACAAGAAAAACTAACAGGCTTGAGCTAATAGATGCATTTATAGAACTGACCATATTCTAGGACACAAAAGATATCAACAAATTTCAAAGATTCAGCATCATACAGCCCATTTTCTCCAACCATAAATTGACTAAATTACACATCAAATAAAAATATCATTTAAAAAATCTCACATGTTAGAAAATTTTAAATCCAAATCTTAACTTACTCATGATATAAAGAGGAATCACAAAATCAAATATTTAGAACAAGATGTTAATAAAGTTAACTCACATAAAGATTTAAAGGAAGCAGATAAAGTGGTACATGTATAAATTTTTTAAATAAGAAAAATTGAAAATAAATGCATGAACCAAGCACCTAGGGAAAAAAACTATAGAATGTAGAAGAAAGGGAAAATAAAGATGAGAGTGAATATTGATAAACAAGAATAAAAGAAAATATTAAGAACATCAAAAGCTGTCTTTTGGAAAAATCTAGTAAAATACACAAATCTCTAGCAATATCAATAAAGAAAATAGTGCGAATATGTACAAATAAACATTACCAGAAAAAAAGGGGGAACATAATTATGGAAACAGTGGAAAGTTTTAAAACTCATAAGAGAATATTAAATGCAACATACATTCTAATTCATTTTTTAAAACAGACAGTATCTTATAAAAATATGAATTATTAAAATAGTCTCAAGGAGAAATAGAAAACCTGAAAAAAAATCAGTAACCATTAAAGAAATTGACAAAGTAATCAATTCTTCCATTAGTGGGAGTGATGGTGGGGTGAAAAGATAGAAAGAAATTGTTTTGGAAGGAAGCTGTAATGAATCTACAGCAACAGATAACCTGCATTTTGTAAAGACTGTTTCAAAGAACTGAAAATGAAAGAAAGCTCTCCAATCCTTCTGGAAGGCTAGCTGGCCCAAAATTAAAAGGGACAATACAATTATAGTCCAATAATTATGAATATTACAAATAGAGATGCAAAAGTTAGCTGAATTTAGCAGTTTTCATCATGACCAAGTTTAGTTCAAGGATGTAAGAATGGATGAATATAACCTACTAATTTTTTACATGATAGTAACAGATGAAAGGAAAAATTTTGCCTAATGAAAAAAATTTGGTAGATTTCAACATTTACTCATTCATGATGGAAATTCTTGGTAAGCTGGGCCTAAAAGGAAACTCCTTTAACCTAGAAAAGGATTTTTGTCAAAACCTGCATCAGACAGCATACTGAGTTGTAAAACTGTAATTCCATCTCAATTAAATCAGGACTAAGATGGCTTTAATTGCCATTTGCTATTCAATCTTATACTGAAGATACCATCTAATATAACTAACCAAGAGAAGAAAGGAAAACCTATGGGAAGTAGAAAGATTGACTCAAAACGCTACCCTCCTTTTCAGTCTCCCTCTATTCATCCAAACCCATCCATAGTAGGTTTCCTGATATTCATCCTTAAACTAAATTCTACTTGGTCATGATGAAAAACTCTGCTAAACTTAGCTAACTTTTGCATCTCTCTTCATAATATTCATAGTTTGGACTATAATTGTATTGTCCATTTTCATTTTGGACCCAACTAGCCTTCTAAAAGGATTGGACAGCTTTCTTTTTTCAATTCCCTGAACATGTACCCTTACTTCTTCTGGGGAGTCAAGTCCCCTCTCCATTCTGCTTTGAATCAAAGACACCTTCTCCTCTAGTTGTCACGTAGAGAAAAAAGTGGTCAACTTGCCATTCCATGGGTAGGGGAAGAAAGATATCATAGGGGTTTCCATTCTGATTTGTAAGTTTGATTTTTCTATAAGAAGCTGAAAATTCCAGATACGTCTCACAATGTGGAAATTAGCTTACTCCTGAAATCCCTCATCAAATTACAAATGAGATTTTTTTCCAGTTATATAACTTTGTCACTATTGTCATTTGTCCTTTTCTGGACTCTGAATTACAAGACAAACCTTGGCAAAGAAGATCTCCATGGTAACCACTTTAACGCAATACTTATGATTTTCTCCTGACTGGTAGACAGAGGCTATCATCCCAAATCAGGATTGTATCAAAATTATCAGTCCTTGAAAATTGTAGCTGTTCTTTGGCCCAGGAATCATACTTTTAGGAATTTATTCCAAGGAAATTATCAGATGTTATATGAGGATATCTGTCCCAGCATTATTTATAATAGTAAAAATTTTTAAATAATGTAAATGTTTAACAATATGGAAATCAGTAAATTATAGGTCATTCATCTCATAAAACATTTTGCAGCAAATAAAGAAAAATCATGTTGTAGGAAAATACTTGTCAACATGAGAAAATTGTTCTCAATATCTTGCTAAGCAAAAAAGCAGACTGTACAATTTTGTTTTATAAATGTGACTACTATTTTGATAGTTACCTGTGGGGGAAAAATATTGAGAGGACCTATCACAAAAAAATGTGCTTATCTCAGAATGGTGCAGTTACAGGTATTTCTGGTTTATTTGTGTGTTTGTTGTTTATCATTGTGTTTTTTCACAAGTGAGAAAGTGAGACAGAAAAAATAGCCCCTAACACCTCTCAGCTGGGATCTGAACTGGCTCTAATAGCTGGACCTTAGTGTTCTACTAAGGAACATAAACCATTTCACACTTTCATCTGTGACCATGATGCAGCAAGACAAACACAAGACCATTCTCTAAACATGTCTGAGCACAGACAAAACCAAAAACACTGTGCAAACCACAAACAGTCAAACCAAGGGACTGTGGCTTCTTTGCCAATTATGACATTAGCCCACTCTGTTCCTTCCCAGATCAAAACTATGAAGATACCCAGTCAAAGAACTTCCCTTCTTCCACATCCTGGCAGCAACAATCCACGGCAAACTTACATGTCCTTGAACCCTACCCCGTATCACCCAACACTGCTGAATTCTATAACAAGCCCTGAAGCATGCTCCTGCAATGCTTCCCAGAGGCCTCCCTGGCTGCAGACAGATCAATGACTCTAACTCTGTTTCACTACAGTTCTGTTCCTGGTGGCCTTTGGCCAAAGATGGTCATTGACAAAAGATGTATGTATAGAGCATGTATCCTTTTGTAATTCAAAATATATATATTTAAAAATTGAAATTAAATCATCTGCAGGTGACTTTAGACCTCCAGGAAAGAGGAAAACCCTCAATTGCCCCTGGGATCTTGCGTCTACAACCAGAGAGCCCTCCAGCCCAGCATAGGAGCTGAGCTCCTTAGGTATCATCAGCTTTGAAAACCATCGAAGGTTCTTCAGGCACAGGTCAAGCAGAATTTCTTAACAGCAACCCTATTGGCATTGGCACCAGACAATTCTTTGCTGTAGGGTGTTGTCCTGTGCATTGTGGGCTGTTTAGAAGCATAGCTGACCTCTACCCACTAGCTGCAAATAATACCCCCTCTACTGTGACAACCAAAACTATCCCCAGACAATTTCCTCCTGAGGCGGGGGATGGGGGGCGGGGCAAGGTCGCCTGCAGTTGAGAACCACCAAGGAGGATGGGGGGCGATGCAAAGAGGGAAGGTCGGGGCTGCGTTAGGAGGCTTGGGGCTGGTTCTCTGCCTCTGCGGTCGTGGAGATCGTCATGCTTGCCCTGCCTGCCTCGTGAGGACAGTGTGAAGAGGTGATAGAAAAGTCATAAACAGGCTTGAAAGCAGCTAAAGAGATAACCATTTAATCAACACAGATTTGTCAAGTGTCTTCTGAGTGTATATGATGTTCTAAGTCCTATCAAAGAGCTCCAGGGCTTCCCTGGTGGCACAGTGGTTGAGAGTCCGCCTGCCGATGCAGGGGACACGGGTTCGTGCCCCGGTCCGGGAGGATCCCACGTGCCACGGAGCAGCTGGGCCCGTGAGCCATGGCCGCTGAGCCTGCATGTCCGGAGCCTGTGCTCGGCAACGGGAGAGGCCACAACAGTGAGAGGCCCGCGTACCGCAAAAAAAAAAAAAAAAAAAAAAAAGAGCTCCAAATGAAAAGGTACTGAACCCTAAGTCTGACTCTAAGAAAACAAGGAAATGACAAAATGGCATTATTAAGGATCATTCAAAATTATACAAAATAGCAACAATAATGATTCCCTCAGAAATCATCATATACTTGAGGTAAATTTATTTAATTTGTACTTGTCTGATGCAGCTTAAGAGGGAAAACCAATTTTCGTCTAAGAAATTAAGAAATCAAATTATTTGTCCCAAAAGCAACCTTTCATAGTTTTCTAAATCTTGGCATCAATTTTCATGCAAATCTACAAACTGCAGTCAGCTAACTCTGACTCACTTGATGGATTTATTGAATCAGTTGAAGGAGGGAAGAAAATAAGCAAAGAGAAACCTAACACAGTATGTTAATGTGTACTTACGTGCTAGAAACAATCATTACTTGAGCTTCTAAGCGGGTAAGAATAATAAGGCAATGGTCAGAAATGAAGAAATGTGGGGTCACAAAATAATAACTTGGATAGCTTTTAAGAGCAGCATAAGCCAAAATTAATGGATGTAGAGATGCCTCAGTGCAAGTGGCACAGTTTACTATGTGAGCTGCTTCGAACATTGTAAGAAGGTATTCTAAATAATGAGGTTAACCTTGGAGTCTTAATGAAACTGAGGATTTTTCATAATGTTTTCTTTCTAAACATGATGGGTTTTATTTTTCTTTTCTGTTTTCTGAAAAATAGAAATCAGCTGTTTTTATTTATAAACATTTTATGGAAAATGCGTTATGAGGGACCTTTTAAACCAGCTCTTAAACAACCAAATGGAATCCTTGTCCTTCTTTGCAAAGGATCAGATGTTTCTTATCTCACTTTTTAAAATGTAAAAAGGGAACTGGTCTGGAGTCATAAATAAGGTTTCACAGAACTGAGATGCCAAGATTAAACTCTTTCTCCTACTTATTTAATGCAGTAATTACTAAGGGAAAATGAAACAGTTCAAGACTAGATTCCAAGAGTTGAAAGAGGTTACATATAAGCTGTATAAAAGACTCAAGGGATCACCTGGTCCCAGGAGGTAATTGTTTGAGCTTTGGGGCTTCTTGTTTACACTGTAGATAATTAGAAACACAAGTATTGGTGAGCAGATGGTCAGCTTGGTGAGGACATGGTACAGCTCACTCGCTGAGCTGACGGTGGCACCATCTTGCCTTTCCCAGACCGACCCACCACCCCATCACCCCTTCACTCACCCCTAGCTTCGCATCTCACAGAAAAAATGCTTCTCAGTACGGGAATCTGGTATCATGTTTTTCCTTCTTTTACATTCCCTGTTGAATTTCCACATTTTTCCACTTAGAAGTATCTGGCAAAGATTACGAAATAAATGAAATAAAAAGGGAAAGATCTGCGATAATTTCAAGATACAGAAATGGTTTGTAAGGGGACAAAATCTCATCATGTGGAATTTGTATCTAAGTAGAAAACTTTATACAATAATCTGACCTAGTTTCACCATCTTTCTTCCGCATTTTTTTTTTTTTTTAAAGAAAACACTCCTGTTTGCAAACAAGTCTTTTTGGTCAGTATTGTAGACAATAGGTTGTGCCTATCTTCCTTCAGCAAGTTGCCCTTGACATCTTGGATTCCAGGACACTTTAATTGGGGATTGTTTTCAGAGCTGAAGCACTTCAGTGTTTACTGCGCTTTTAACTCAAAGATGACAAGTCAATCTTAACGTTTAGAGACTTATGCACCGTGTGTATTTCCTATTGCACTGTCGTGACACAGAGGCATGGGGGATTAGGATACGCGTAAAGGATGCCACTTCTTATTATTGAATTAAGTCGTATGGACCCTGCTCTGGCCCCAGCCCAGACCAGGCTCTGTGACCCGGCAGGAGGACCGTTCTTTTTCTGTTGGGGTTCGAGTAGCTGAATAACAAAACCAAAGCTGAGATGGATGCAGCACAAGATTTATTCAGTGACCAAAGAATGGAGAAGCGGGAACTAAGTTCCCAGCTCAACCTCTCCCCCACCTGGTGAGATGGATTTAATTTTAAATCATAAAGACAAAGGGAGAAGGAGTGAGGCTAAGGATGAGGAGGCGTGTGCATCGTCTACCAGGGACGGGGCGGGGCTTTTTCAAGGGAGTGGGGTGTCACCCCTTTTATATCCTTTTTTGGTCCTTAATGTCCAATCCTGGCCACCGGTGGGGTTGTCATTTAACATGCTAATATAGTCACATCAGCATATAGTGAGACTCTGGTTCTGTTGGAAGTCAGATTTGTTGTCATCTTGGCCCCAGCTGGTTCCATCTGGTTTCTTTTTTTAGTTTGTAACTTCCTTTCTTATTTCTGGACCCTTTAACTTAAAGGTTTATGTTAACTCCTGCTAAAGGTGGGGGTTGAGGGTTTTGAGAAAAGACCTGGAGCAGCTCTGGCAACATTCCCACCCTGGAACTACTTAGTACTCCCTCCAGGTAAAGCCAGGGAGTCCCAGGCCTCTGGTATTTAAGAGAAAGGCGGCTAAGACCTTTTAGTGGTTTGTAACTTTAATCACTCACAGTGGCCTGGACTTCACTAGACTGTCAATGATCAACCTGTCTGTACATTTGAATACCCTGGAGAGTTTTTTCAAATACTTATGCCTGTGCCCCAGAAATTCTGATTTAATTCATCTGGCATGGGCCTGTGGTGTCTGTAGTTTTCAGGAACTTCCCAGGAGATTCTCCCACACATCCAGGATTAAGAACCACTGAATTAGACTCTGGGTCCATCTCTGATCTACTGAATCAGAAGTTCTGGGGGAAAATCCCTGGCAATCTGTGTTTGCCGGGCATTCCCAGAGCTCTGATATCAGCAAAGACTTTGCAGAGTCAATATGTAATTAGGTGACACCACTCTGTGGCCATGAAGATGATTTGTCCTTTCTGCAGATGATGAATCTGTGGTTGAAAGAGGTTAGAGGATTCACCCAACTTTATCTGGCCTGAAGGGATAGCTTGGGCCGGGACTTCTGCCTCAGAACCTCATACCCTACTGCTGTTTAATACACAGAATTTCAAGTACAAAGATGGATGGTGAGTTTAGCTCTTGGCTAGATTCTTAATAGTAGTTCACTCTTCTGTTGTATTTCCATAACCTCTGTGTTGATGAATGGCAGAGATTTCCCTAAAATTGTACACCCCTTTAATGTCCCAAGTCCTTTATTTATTTTATTTTTTTTAATGTTTCCAGACCAGGGATTAAACCCTGGCCCTCAGCAGCAAAAGCACAGAGTCCTAACCACTGGACTTCCAGGGAATTCCCCCAAGTCCCCTTTTAAACTATTTTTCTCCTTTGCACTATCTAGCACACCGTACATTTCACCACCGTTCATTTGGTTTCTGACGCTGTAGGTGCCTTTACTGCCACTGCTGGCTGCCACACAACACTGGGGATTCTCCCTCTAAATTAGAGGCCCTGGGAAGCTCTACTAGGCAGAGCCCACACAGTGCCACACAATCTGAATCCCTTGGCTGAGGTGGGAGGGCAGCCACAGGCCCTCTAACTGCACTCGTTGTGCTCCCATTGTATGCAGAATATTGTAAGACACAGGGGTAGAAAGAACATCTGGTTTATTGTCCGTCTCCAGCACTAGTGATTTTCACGTGTTGCTCACTGCTCTGCGCAGCTCCTGGAGGAGCTCCTCCACAGTCTCGAATGAGTAAATGGTTGAAACACTGGCACCTCCATCATCTCTAGGTAGCAGTTTTCTTAGTTCTTCAATGCATCGACCCCATGATATTTCCTCAATTACCCAATTGCCAATCTGGCCCAGTTTCTAACCCTGTTTTGCCTTTATTATGATTTTTAAACATGTTTCTCTTCTGCTGTTGAGCTAGCCTTTCAGTTTTATAGTTAATATAGAGACAACAGGGAACAGTCTTTTGTTGTTTACTTCAATAAAAGAGCACCAACATGACTATATCAAAGGGAAAAAAAACCCACAAAAATATAAGACCCTTCTAAATATGTATGCTATGCTCCATTTTTCCTATCATGTATTGCTCTCTGGAGACCAGCTTCTTTTAGAGGAGACTCAGGACGGGAGCTTCGTGTACCAAAGCTTTGAAACAGTGTGAGGCGAAGAGATGTGCCTTTGGCCTAGTAGAGATGGAGCTTTCCAAATGTGTGGTTCCACTTTACGAAGAGACAGAACTGATGTCAGTTAGGAAAGTGGTTTATTTTCTCTAGAGGTTATATTGAAATGTTCACTGGCATTTCATTTAGTGATAATGAAAATGGCAAAAATAAATGTGCATTAGTCTATTTTATTTGAGGTGGGATCAAAGATCCCTGTGACGTGCTGGACACACCATGGCCTTACCAGCTGAGAGGGGGGATGACTAAATAGGAATCTGATGCAAATACTCAATCAGTATGTGTGATCTGAGTTCCAGGAAGAGAATTTCCAATCCTTTTAATTCTACTGCGCACCATTATTTGTGGAGGTTGCCAAACTGAGAAAAAATAAAATACAAAGCACTTGAACACACCCTTACATAATACATAGTTTTTATTCTGCCAGCAATAAAGCATCCTCAGAGGACCCACAGACCCACATTCCTAAGGACCATGCTTGACATTGATTGATTGTTTTCTAATATATTTTTCAAGCTACCTGGACAAATTTTCACCACAAATCTGGCTCAAATTCTAGCCAGTCCTTCTGAGTCAGCCCACATGACTATCCTCATCTGCACCGTGCTTTTCACTCAGCTGATGTTATTTCAGTCGGACTTTCTAACGCATCCTTTTGGGTTGATGTGATGCTCTGTAAAGGCCCTTTCTACTTATTCCATGGACTCTGCATGGTGCCTCCCCAGCTGCTGAGGGTAGAGACTCTATGTCTTCCTATCCTTAAATCGCTTACTATTCTGTATACAATAAGAGCACAATGAGTGCAGTGAGAAGACCTGTGGCTGCTGTCTCACAGCTGGCTGGGATTGGACCATGCAGCACTGGGTGGTCTCAAACCAGGGGAGGTTCCCAGGGCCTCTGACTTAAAGGGAGGAGCCCAAGCTGCCCTCCCAGCATCGTACGGTCACCAAAGGTAGCCTTAAAGGCATTTTGCCTAATGAGGAGGGACGTGGGGCAGTAAACACCAAAGACCTGGGTGTGGAGGACCTAACACGATGACCACGTGGCCCCAGTCCTTTCTGGCTGCTTAGCCTTTACCCTGACGGTCAGAGAGCAGAGTCCTGGGGAACTGAGTCGGGTCCCCGTCGCTGTGTGATACCACCTTCCACCGGCCTGCCGCCCTCCCACAGGTCACGGCTTCCTTCCTTTCGCCTTTCTGACTCCTCTAGCCTCACCCATCCTACCCTTCTTCCTTTGCTGGCTTCACCATTCACGGAGAACTTCCCTCAAAGCTTTATGTCCAAGGCCATGCAGATTCAAATGTGAGCAAGACTTGATCTCTGCCCTCTAGAAACTTAAAATCCCCTTGGGGAGATGAGGCCTGAACACAGACAGGAGCTAGAGGGCACACTCAGATGCATGGAGAGTTTAGTGAACACTTTACAAAGATGTTGACAGTGTTAGGGGAACTGTAAGGGGTGGTGAAGCACCCAAGAATCAGCAATATGGGGAAACCATCACAGCCCCTAAGCCCAAAGGAGCAAAGGAAGGGTCAGAGAGACCTATGGCCATGGAAAGGGGGCTGCCCCAAAGGACCTGTGGCCTCACGGTCTCCACGTGGATGCTGTCTTGCTCCTCACTTCCCTCTTCTCACCCTTTGCTCCCCTCCAGCCTCTCTCTGTAGCCTTAATTCAAGTCTTTATTCTATAGTGTCTCTTCTTTTCTCCATCAGAAGGTTCCATCCTTACCCAATAAGGTAGTTAGAAGTCCTGGCTCTTGGCTCTTTCTTGTGTCTTATAAGCCAGTATCTCAAGCTTTGTTCAAGTGATGATGGAGAAGTTGTTTTATTTTGACTAGTTTTTCCAGCTGAGAAGGTGCTATGGGTGGGTCCTGCCATCACAAAGGGGCAGGGGAAGGAGGGGTACAGAGCAGAAGTTCCAGCTCCTTCTCACCAACAGGAAGGGCTGCATCCATTCTCCTCACACCTTCACCACAGTGAGTGTTCATTTTCCTCCCAAAGAAAATCCAAAGAAACCTCATGTAGAGAAGGAATTGATCTCCTGTTAAATGACTTGAGAAATATTAATCCCAGAATTTTTGTTCTTTCTGATCCTATTTATATTTAAATTGAAACCACCATACTAGCTTGAAAGGGGTTTGTCTTTACCATCTGGGATATAGCACCAGCCTCAGATTTTAATTTTTAATCCCTCTTTCCTGTTGGCTGGGGGTAAAGAAGAGAGTATCTCTAATCTGCCACAAGCAGAAAGATGGAGAGAAACAGAACCAGGAGAGGAAAGAAAAGTGGTTTTTTTGAAGAGAACTCGTAATATATATTGGAGTCTCTTCCTTAATTACTTTGCACCTCTGATCTTTAAAGAAATATTTATTTGTGTTGTGAGTTGAATTGTGTCCCCCTCCCCAGATTCATATGTTGAAGTCTTAACCCTCAGAAGATGACCTTATTTGGAAGTAGGGTCTTTGCAGCTGTAATTAATTGAGATGAGATCACACTGAAGTAGAGTGGGCCCCTAATCCAATATGACTGGTGTCCTTATAACAGAGGGAAATGCGGACGCAGACACACCCACAGGGAGGACGTCACGTGAAGGTGAAGGCAGAGGTCAGTGTGATGCATGCACAAGCCAAGGAACATCAAAGGTGGCCAGCAAACCTCTAAAAGCTACACGAGAGGCCAGGAAGAGAGTTTTCCTCATGACCCTCAGAAGGAACTAACCCTGTTGACACCTTGATCTTGGACTTCTGGACTCCACACCTGGGAGACAATACATTTCTGTTGTTTAAGCCACGAGGTTTGTGTGCTTTGTTCTGGCAGCCCTAGCAGATTAATATAATTTGAAACCTGGCGCTTGAAATATACCTAGTGGGTATCTTGGCTGCAGGACTGTGACTGAGCCCACAATGGGAGGGACCTCCTTCTCACCAGGGAAGTGAGCACCCTGGACGAGCAAGGTTCCAAGCCCACTACTGTTCCAGAAAGCTGCATGGGGAGGACAGTTCCAGCCCTGAGCAGCCCCTTTGTGGAAATACCAGGGTCTGGGATGGAAATCCTGCTTTTTCCACCTTGGTGATCACCACCAAGACTCATTTATAGACCCCATTACCACTGTGGTGTTCCCAGAGTCATTCAGGATGAGGACTTTCAAAGATGTCTCACTTCTCATGGTCAAGGGAGTAGGAGAGTTGCTATTAATATTAATGAAGCTATGCCTATATTTATCAGAGATAAAATCTGAAAAACTCAGAAAACTTAAAATCTGTAATATTTAAAATCTCAGCTACTGATGTTCATTTATAGACACCTATAATGCAAATCACATTTACAAGTCAGACTATAATGTAACTCTTGGCCACCTAAATGGTCAACATATCCTGGTGCTTTAAATAATAGGGGGAAGTGATTGAGTTCCCTAATCTAACACTTTTTTCTGTTTTCTCCAGCCTGGCATCTTTAAGTCAGTCGTCCTGGCTTTCTGGATTCATAGGTCCTAACTTTGATGACCCTCATCAAATAATGTGTACAAAACAATGCATTTCTAAATGCTTATCCAAATGGATCTAAAATCACACTCTCATTTAGGAAAATAAAAAGCTATACTCTCACATTTACCTATACAAGTTAAGAAAGAGGAGTCTATTATGATGGACAAGAATGGGGAGGGCAGGTAGTAGCCAGAGTATAGAAAAATCCAAAGAAGACAGGGCAAGAAAGCCCAGAGCAAAAGCAGACAATAACTTAAAAGTGGAAGATAGGGCTTCCCTGGTGGCGCAGTGGTTGAGAGTCCACCTGCCGATGCAGGGGACAAAGGTTCGTGCCCCAGTCCAGGAAGATCCCACATGCCGCGGAGCAGCTGGGCCCGTGAGCCATGGCCACTGAGCCTGCACGTCCGGAGCCTGTGCTCCACAACGGGAGAGGCCACAACAGTGAGAGGCTTGTGTACCGCAAAAAAAAAAAAAAGTGGAAGATAAATTTATAGCAAGAAACCCAAAGAGATGAGACAATGAGATGAGATGAGACCAGCGAGATGGGGCTGTAAGGGGCCCTGCCTGAATGAGTTCTGAATTTGTGGCAAACACTTCTTTTATCTCCCAAGCAACTCATCTGTAAAATGGTGCATATCAACTACATTTACGTATGACCAGCATGGGAACAATAAAAGGCACACAGATCAAAATTATACTGTTTCCTAAACATACTATATTATCATTTTTATATTTAATTATGTTGAGTTTTGACAAGTGCAGAATTCCATCAAAATGTCTTTGTGTAATTTCATGGGAAGTACATTTAACCTCAGCTCTATTTAGCTGACCTCGAAGGAATCGTTCTCCAAGTCCGTCTGCCGAGCTGCTGCCTGGAATGCGGTGCAGGGCTGCGATAAAATCCGTGACAGGGTTGGCAGGTGATCAGCCAGCCTTGGACAGAGTGTTTCAAGAACTGCCTGTATGTTACTTTACACGCTTCTGCAGTTTTGACTTTAAGAGATTTTTAATATTTTAAACACGTTTAAGGTTCACATGCTTTTAAGTTTTACACAGAGGGTCAAACTGGCTCCAAGTTTTTTTTGTCCTGCTATTGAAACAAGAAGCTGTACGACTTGCTTTTAGTTCCATGGTCAGCACTGAACAGCGGCGCCTGTGGCCCATCTTCCTGAGCCCCAGCTGAGATGAGCACTGCAGCACGACTTGGACGGTTGCCACGTCCAGTCATTTGACTGTGACCACTCTACATACTCCACTGACGTTGCTAACTTCTGAGCCGGCCCCAAAGACCTGGCTCCCTGCTTCTGCTTGGCAGCTTTGAAGACTGGACATCATAAAGGAGCTCGTCAAGGCCACGTCAGCACCACTAGAATTCAAATTCCAGGCTCTTCTCTATTAACAGACAGACAGCACTGACACTTGAAACGTGCCACTAATTAACTGCCCAGATGTGTAGAATATTGTCTTGGTGCCGACTGAACAAAAGAATACATCTTTAATGAGTCTCTAAATACCTTACCCACAGGAAGAGATAGGAGGAGAAAAATGTGGTCATTATGATTGACTTTCTGCTGTTATTTAGAAATATACTAACCAGCCGTCATTTTACCTGTTGTGTCACGATGGAGCTAATGATGTTTTGGTTTAGGTTTCTAATACCAGGGGTAGCTTATGTCTGGAATTTATGGACTTCAGTATTTTGTCAGTTTTGAGAGATTTCTTTTCTCTGAACTCCCCCAGCTCATTTTTAATGCTCTGATGTTTCCATTCTGTCGATCCCTCCCCCACAACTTAAATGTCCAGGGGAAGAAGTTGAGCACGTTGGGGGCCTAAGCAACATGCAAACTCACAGAAAGATGGCTGGAAAGCCCAGTGACGCACACCCAGGTATTTGATGGCAGAGCGATCTTCCTAAGTCCCGATTACTTGTTCATTCAACTCGTCACTCTGAATCGATGACCTGGAATCATCATAATGATAATAAACACTTTGTCATTTGATAAGTGTTTCTATGCACAGTATCTTATTCCAGACACTCAACCTTGTGAGGTGGGCATTACTACCATAAGCATCTCAACAGCAGATCTGTCAGAAGACTAAGGATGCCTAAGAGCACAGGGCAGTTACGCGGTAGCCCAGAGCCGAGGTGCAGCTGCAGCTCTGAGGACAGAGAGTTGGATGTTGGCTCATTTACTGATCTTGTGTACAATGACTCCATCTTCGGTCAGCTGCCCTCTCGGTGTTTGGGGCCCCTTTGGCTCAGGATGCTCATGGTGCATTGCTTCTTAAGATGCAGGTTTCTCTCACCTGTCACCCCCCAAATGCCCATGAATATTCATTTTCTTGAATATGAAAAAGGGCTACTCTGCAGATGAGCCCCAGGCCTTTACCACCATCAGGCTTCAAACTTCTGGGCTTCAGGCCCTTTCTCCTACTCTTCTCTCTTTTCTCTTGTTTCCTCTTCCTTCTCTGAATCCTTCTGCTTCCTGTTCATATGATCTTGGGCAAGTTATTTCACTTTCCGGTGCTTTAGTTTCCCCGTAGGTAAAATGGGGATGAAAATAATAGAATTGACTTCCTAGGATAGCTTTGAAGTTTGAATGAGTTAATACTTGAAAACAGGTATTTAGTACATACTAAACACTCAGTAAATGTTAGTTGATGCTGTTGTTTCACTTATGTATAAAAAAATATCCATATGGAGACATTTCCTTCAGGTCAGCTGATGAGTTAACCAAGAATCACTTGTGGGGTACGGTCCTTCTGAAGCTTCTAATGCAGGTTCTGGGGCTGCTTTTTGTTTTTTTCTCTGCTTAACTCCTTCCTTGTTTTTCTGATATTAACTGAGGCTTTGTCTGAGTTGCCAGGAGCCCAGTTTCTCAATAAAGTTTTCCTGAAATAATAGGAAAACAAATTTATTCCTATGATGATCCATTACTTGAGCCCTCAAGAGTCTTGTTCACTTCAAAATGATGTACAGAGAATGTGTGGGAGCTGAAGAAAATGTCATAAAGTAGCCCCCAAATGATTAAAAGATTTGGAATAAATGTGTGAATACACCCAAGGTTCTATAGCCTTGAGAAGAGTACGTTAAGTAGGTTTGACTATACTGTCTTTCTTTCTTTTTCTTTCTTTCCTTTTATTTATTTATTTTTTATTTTTGGGTGCACTGGGTCTTAGTTGCGGCTCGCAGGATCTTCGTTGATGCATGAAGTATCTTTTTGTTGAAGTGCATGGGTTCTTCCTTGTGGTGCTTGGGCTTCTCTCTAGTTGTGGCACACGGGTTCCAGAACACGTGAGCTCTGTAGTTGTGGCACGTGGGTTCTCTAGTTGAGGCATGGGAGCTCAGTAGTTTTGGCACATGGGCTTATTTGCCCCACAGCATGTGGGATCTTAGTTCCCTGACCAGGGATCGAACCCGTGCACCTTGCATTGGAAGCCAGATTCTTTACCACTGGACAACCAAGGAAGTCCCTTGACTGTCTTTAAATATTTCTGTACTTATTAAGAAAGGAATGCTAATTGACTTCTCTCTCAAGGCTCAGATAAGAAACTACTCAATGTTATTTCTTGAAGTCATTTTCAGCAGTGGGATTCTGTGATGGAGAGTCGTGATCACATTTACATAATTGGGTACTTTTTCCATTGAAGGCTTCTTATATCCTTATCATAATCCAGTAAATCTTATTTTCAACAAGTCAGCCTCTCCTGCTAAATGGTAAGATTTCAAATGGGGTCTAATTCATTAATGAACCCTAACAGTTCATATAGTATTTTTTAAACTAGTAAATGCTTAGTACAAATATGTTGACTTAATCCAGAATTATAAGCCAAGTGTTCCCAGGCCTCACCAGCTTAGTAACTGTGCTATTTCCTATTCAGGAAAGGGTTAACTCAGCAGGCCTGGGTTGCTCAATCCATGCACATTCTCAGGAGAGGCTTGTCTTCAGGACTGGCCCTTGTCCAACTCCTGGGAGATATTGTCCCTAATAAGAGTGTTTTTGTATGTGTGAGACCTTGGGCCATGCTATACCAGTTTGATCAAATAGTTTAGGCTTATAAGTCTGACTGATGGTAAATGCCCCTTTTCCCTTTGTTGACTTTAATTTTGTTGTTGTTGTTGTTGTTGTAAAACATCATCACCACAGGTATAACAGCTTACCTTGGTCCTGTGAGTCCTTCTAGTAAATTATCAAACCTTAACGGTGGTTTTGGGAACCCCCAGCCCCAGTGCAGTTTCCTATTACTGATGTAAGAAATTATCATAAACTTAATTAGCTTAAACAACACCAATTTATCCTCTTACAATTCTGGAGGTCAGAGATCTAAAACAGGTCAGCAAGGCTGCCTTTATTTTGAAGGCTTAAGGGGGATTCTGTTTCCTTCCCTCCTCTTATCTTCTAGAGGCTGTCTGCATCCCTCACCTTCTGCCTTCAATTCCAACAGTGTAGCATCCTCCAGTGTCCCTCTCCTCCCATTATCACATTGCCTTTTATTCTTCCTCTGACCCTCTTGCCTCCCTCTTATAAGGACACTTGTGACTATATTGGAAACACCCAGATAATCCAGGATACTTTCCCCAACTCAAGATCTTTTACTTAATCACATCTACAAAATACCTTTTACCATTTAAGGTAACATATTCACAGGTTCCAGGGATTAGGATGTGGACATCTTTGGGTCTGACATTATTCTTCCTACCATAGCACCAAGGGGTTCACACTACACAAAGGCCAGAATGACAGTGGCTCTCCATCCCCCCACTTTCTGGACACCTGAAGGACTGCCTTTCCTCTCTGCCCTGACCCTAAGAGTTCTCCCAGATATTTCTTGGAATCTCTAGGGATATCTTTCATATTCTTGCCTGCAGGATGTTGGGTGGGAGAGCCAAGGGAGAACGTAGTGGGTGCCTCTCCAAGGACAGTGCAGCTGTGTCTTCTTGGAAAACGCTGATTTCCAGCCACTCTCATGAACTGGCTTAGAAAAGAAGTCATTTGAAGCACTGTCCTCAAGTTTCAGTCCTAGAAACCACCAGCAGCAGATTCATCTAGCAAATTTGATAAGCTGTACCATCTTGGCTGAGCCTTCATGTGTGTGTGTACAATTTGCTTTAAAAAGTCTGCTTTAGAAATAAGCTCATTCCCAAGGTAGTATTTTTGTAAGGTTTGAGATTCTTTGGCTTAACAAACAGCATTAGCATCATGCAGAAAAGCAAAACATCTCCTTTCTTTTGTCTCCTGGAAAGAATGTTCCACCTTCACCTTCCTGAGCATGTTTTTTCAGGGTCTCCATTTCCCCAGAGCACCCCTGAAGCCTCAATTAACAAAAAGCTCTAAGTCTGGTCATCACTACCATCATCGGTTTATGCCAGATTCTCCGAAACAATTAATATTTGGCTTAAAAACCTCTCCTTCCTCAAAACACTCGGGTATGTATTTATTCTTTCAGTGACTCAAATAAAAATATTTCTAAAATGTATAACTCTAAGGCAATTTGGAGATAGCCTGGAATGTTACAAAACCAAGGCAGGCAATCACTGGGTATGGAATCTATTTGAGACTAAGGATACAGTTGTGTAAAGATAAATAAAAAGTCAACAGGAGGTTGTGAACTTGACGAATCACTGCTCAACACTGAGTATATTCAGCTGTGGGCACATTGGAAAAGGCCAAAATATGCAGTCTTTGGATTGGCTCCTATTTATCTGATTACTTATCTGTATCACAGCAAAAGAAACTTGGGAATTGTGGTCCTGCCACTCAAGCCCTTGAAAACCGTCAGTCTTTGGGGAAAGGGCCAAAGATTTGAGTGCTTTTTGCTAATGTAATCCTGCCTAAGGCTGGTTCCAGGAAACACGCCCAGGGCACCATTGATTCAATGTTTGGGTCATTTAAATTGTGCAGCTGGGTCATCACACACTTAATCCTGGGGAAAGGTGAAGCAAACAGTTATTAATACAGCTCAAGATGTCAGTGGCCCATGGCCAGTATTTGACATGGCCGTGATCTGATCTCCATGTTAAACACACTAACCAAAAATCTACTTAAGCCTCTTCTATTTGTTCGGCTTTTCCAGAAATCAAGCTCTTGTGCTAGTGGTAGGTGGGTTTTGAAGTAGCCCCATGTTTTATTTTTTTGAGTGACTCTCCTCTCACACATTTCTGTAAGGGAACCCCACCTCCAAACTGCCAGGCTAACACGTTGGACAATTTTGCCGTGTTTTTAAAGAGTTTCCAAAAGAAAATTATGCTTCTCAGTGTATAAGTTCTGCCACAGGGAGAGGCTTTGTGAATTGAAAGCCTGGACTTCAGAATTTTCAAAATGATGGCAAATTTAGCCAAATTGGGCAAAAGTGAATCAGGTTTCACAGATTCGGAATGTTTATTTAAATCTTTAAAACATATGTTGCCACAGCTGTGTTTAGCATAAAATTATGATGAAAATAATCCTAATGAAAATGACAGCATATTTATACAACGTCTTCCATCCAACCAGTGCCAAACCCGCGACACAGCTGATCTCATTAGGCCTGACTAAATCCTTTTGAGCTACAACGTAAATATTAGTTCCAATTTACAGATGAAGAAATTGGGACGTGGGCAAGATTATTTACAGCTAAATAGATTAAGTTATAACTAGCCTGACTCTCCCATCTGTGGAATAAGTTGCAATTTAAACAGAGACTCTGAAGTGGGGATGGGGGAGAGGTATCCTGTCTCCCAGTTCCCCACACGGGTTGCCTTGTTCTAGCCATGGGGGCAGGACGGAATGCAGAGCATCATACCAGAGATTTTTATGCAATATTCTTTCTAGGAATTCACCGTACAGATCTACAGGCAGGTATCATCTTCTCAAAACCTGACAGCAAAGGTGAGAGTTGAGAAGGTGGCAGAAGGTTTTATGTCTTGGGTTTCACTGATGGGAAAGGAAGAGACTAATTCCAAGTCCCACACAGCAAGGACCAAGGGTCAGCCTCTGACCTGCTCTTTTCAGCATCGCTACTCAAACTTCTGTCTTTTTCAAATGTTGGAGAATGGTAAGAACATTTTACAAAATGTCCACTATAGGCTCAAATGCTTCAGTTCGGTCTGTGGAATGTTGTCCTTTCCTCAATCTAGATTCTTTTTAAGTGAGACAGTTAACCCGAGCATGCAAGCGTATTGCAGGTCAGTTCCCAGGGGTTTCTGCCAGCTGATGGCTAAGTCCTGCTCATCCCGTCCTCCTTCTAGAAGGTAGCTGTGAGATATCAACTTATTATACGGGACTCAAACCCCCAACCCGAGAACCTGCATGGCACCTGAACACTGAAGAGTTTACCAAGTACTAGTTTTTACTCCCCTCTCAGGAACATATTTGGAATTAAAGCTTTAAAGAAAAGAAAGGTCTGCTTCATCTCTGCCAATCACTATTAATGTTAGGTATGCTCTTTCCAAATTCAATAAAAAATTGCCTTCCTTCTATTCGGAAAAAACTTCCATGAAGCCATTTTTGCCAAAACCTGAATTAAATCTGCCCAGGAAAAGACATTCTCTAGAAACAGAGGAGAAAAACAACCCTTTTGAATGTCGTGTAGACTTTATCTGAATCTGAACTGTCAGAGTGCCACACTACATTCAATTTTAGCAAAAATGTACTTACTCATGCATGGAGGGAAGCTTTTATTTCTATACTCCTTTTTGCCGGGACAGTGATGGAAATAGTGTGTATTTAATACTGTATTTAATTACTATATTTAATATTTAATAATAATCGAAGCTTTTCCCTCAGATGGACCCAGCCTCTAACTGGCCTTGGTTATTGGTTCACTTGGTACGTGACTAGGGAAAGTCTCTCAACTTTCCTGAATCTCAGTTTTCTCATATGTAAGATGGAAATTAAATGGTGGTGAAAATTAAACTTTGACACAGAGATTGCCCAGAGTAGGCCCTGGATGAATGATGATTCCCTTCATTATCATCTTTCCAGGTACCACTCCTCTCCTAAATCTATAAAGATTTCCAAAATCAGTGTGTATTTAATAGACTGTGTGTGTGTGTGTGTGTGTGTGTGTCTGGACTGGATACACCAGAATATCAATAACAGTTATCGCTGGGAAGTAGAATAATAAACAATTTTTTATTTTCTCCTTTGTACTTTTCCAATTTGCTAAATTCACCATCATGTAAAATGAAGATGTACATTTTTAAAAGCTAATTTTTAGAAAAATCACTGTGTAGAGCTATCTTCTTTGGCAAAAAAAAACAAAATCAAGTTCTAAATATTTAGAGCTGTAAAGAATAATAATAATTAGAAATGGCTAACTCCACATTTTCTAATTATATATGAAAGGAAATTGAGGCCCAGGAACCTCAATTTGGAGTCTTTCACCCAAAGACTCCAAGTTGAGGTAAGGCTGGAACCCACTTCTTGGTGTAACTGGTACCCCAGAGCTCTCCAGCCTGTGAGCATAGGTGAGGTGGCAGTTTGACCTTAAGTCTTCTGCTCAATACCCCCAACTGTTAGATGCCTGCCCTGCTCAGTGATTCCACAGATCTGTACAGGTAAATCTAACTGATCTCTATAGTGGTCACGAAATTATTTGACATGTGTGCAACTTATATTAAAGGGCTTGCCATCATTACCTTTGTTAGGGTCCCAAAATGGGAGGCTGAGAAGCAGGGCCTCAGGGGGAGGTGAAGAAGGCACTCATCTCAGGCACCAAATTTAAGTGTCCAAAAGCTTAGTAGCCAAGATAAATAATATTTTAATAGAATTTTTTTTTTTTTTTTTTTTTTTTTTTTTTTGCGGTACGCGAGCCTCTCACTGCTGCGGCCTCTCCCGTTGCGGAGCACAGGCTCCGGACGCGCAGGCTCAGCGGCCATGGCTCACGGGGCCAGCCGCTCCGCAGCACGTGGGATCCTCCCGGACCGGGGCACGAACCCACATCCCCCGCATCGGCAGGCGGACTCTCAACCACTGCACCACCAGGGAAGCCCTAATAGAATATTTTTAAAGATCAAAATTGATGGAAAAAATCCATAATGAAAAAATATCAAAACTTTAAGTAAAAATAGTGTGATATAATAGGAAATACATATTGGTCTTTGTCTCTGATTCCTGGCAAAGAACTCCTAAAGCCCTTGAAATTTCCTGAGTGACAAGGGATCTTTTGTTATTCATAAAGTGTCCTTTTCAACCACACCTGAGTTTATCCTAAGGAGGTGATTCTGGTAGTCAGCAGGTAGAAGTGCGGGTATATTGGGCACCCCACTTGCAGCTGGCATCTCAAGTGGGGGCAGCCTTGTGGGCCTGTAGCCCATAACCCCTGGGGTCTGCCTAACTCCAGGAGTTAGTGTCAGAATTGAACTGAAGTGTTGGACACCCAGTTGGCATCGGAGAGTTGGAAAGCTGGTGTGGAAAAAATGACAAGTATACGGTGTTGTGGGAAAAACACACATTTAGTGTCAGAAGTGATGTAAGAAAACACCACACAGATAGGATCAGTTACACTGCTGAGTCAGACCATAATGGAGCCAGAGACAAGAGGAAGGACCGTCATACTGATCACATCTTTATGAAAAACTTTGATATTTTGTTTATCATGGATTGCTGGCATTATTTTTTTTTAAATATTGCACTAAAATATTTATCCCAATGACCAAAAATCTTGACTAATTAAATGAATAAATAGAACAATGAATAAATAAAATATGGTTAGAGTAATCAAGGAGTCTATAATTGAAGCCAAGATTGGGCTCTGGATTTCTTACCTGTACAAGTAGCCATGGAGCATGAACTGCTCCACAGTCAAGTAATTGCCCTCTTCCCAGATCCCAGGACAATGAGGTTTTCTCATTTGTAGACTGTCCCAGCTTCTCAAAATCCAGATCCAAGAAATAACAAATAGCAAATAACAAATAGCTCTAACAAATAGCACCACTAAAATGCAAAGGACTTGAGTCCTGGTGAGGTCTTCACCGGATATGGTCAAAGGTCTGCTTGGGACATGGAATGGAGCAGACTCTGGGTTCTGGAGCTCCCACAAAGGTGACCAGGAAGAAGCCACCTGGGGTCATGGGCAGCAAAACTAGAAAGGGAGTCTAGAGTAGGATGCAGGGAAATGGACCAGATAGTCCTGGGTCTCTGCACTAAGAGGCAGACATCAACTCATGGCCACTCAGGTGATGGCAGGCCTGGATAATTCCTTGTTAGAGCCTGAAAGGAATCAACTTAGAAAAGAGCAATTCAGATCCCATGATATGCATGGTTTTGGCATCAATCTTTGGCAAAAAATTGTTAAAAGGCATGTTTCTTCACTGTGCTTCACATAATACCCATGCGGCTCTAGATTTCTGGAACTCTTAATATAACCTTCAAATCTCTTGGCAGCAACACTGGAATACCAGAGCTTTTGCTAACACCCAAAGCACCAGGCTTCAATGTGCTAGAAGTTCCAGTTTGCTGTGTGAAACCACTGTCTTCAGGCAGCTTGGAGCATTGACTGACAGGACTGACAGCGATGTAATTCTAGAAGCCAAAAGCTGAGGCTCTACAAACAGGATCACATTTTCTACCCAATGCCAATTGTTTTCCCAAGCTATAATATTTGGATTTTGCCACTTGAGAGATATTTTTCTGTACTCCACTCAAGAAAGTGTCCTTTAAAATAGTTCACTAGGTCTTCACAGCCATTTTGAATACCTATGGAGCAACAGAAATAATAAAATTCACTGAATTATATGAGACTTGGTAACAATGTTATTTGATAGGTTCTTATTTTTTCTAAACTGTCTTGATATGATTTTTTTCTCCTATATTTTGTGGTGCCTCTAGGATGTTACTGAATGCTAAAAAATACTTGATCTTACCTCTTTTTCGTTTGTGATGTTGTTGCTATTTATTTGGTGGTTTGACTTGGTTTTGCTTTAGTTTGGGCTTGGTTGGGAGAGAAGAGCTATAACAGGAGTCTTCCACTCAACTCAGAAGTTTGAGTTGTGAATGCTTATGTTTCAGTGTCTACACTGACAGAGAGGGGAAGATGAGGTCCACAGGGGTTAAGGATCTAACCAATGACACCCACTGGCTGGTGGCTGAGCCAGGGATAGAACTCAGCTTCCCAGCACTGCTCTCATTAAACCACACACTATCACAGTTGCCTGGAAGCAAAGTCTGGTGCATGTGGCTTCTACTGAAAGAGACAAAGTCATAGCAGGTGTTAACATCTCTTTTCCCTAGAATGCAGTGAGATTCCCAGGGGCTTATATGGAGCCTGGAATAAGGGCAAGAGGCATAGATCTTAACCCATTGCTATGCCTACAGTGGGTGGCTGGTGAGAGCTAGTCCTCCTCTGTCTGTCAGGCACAGCTGCTCCAGGTGCCTTCTGAGACATTCCTCCCAAAAGTCTGCTCCATGGACCAAGAAACCCAGAGACCTTCAGCATCCTCTAAAGGCACTTGATGCCCTTCTCAGCCAGTATCCTTTGGCTTCACAACACAACCCACAAGCACCACATCCCCTGCCCATCCCCTACCCAGTCCCCAGGAAGACACTCCTCTCCCTGCTTCCAGATGGGCTACTTCCTTCAGCTCACAGCCCTGGCCTCTGTCTCCTATCAGTGCTAGGACAATCTGCCTTAACCTCCATGAAGAGGCCAAAAGTGCAAAAGCTATTTATTTGGTCCCTGGAAGTTGTATAACGCAAGGCCAGCAGTGTTGGTCTGGTTGTAAAAAGAGAGGACACACTGGCCTTTTATTTCTTATAAATCACTGTTCTCTAGGTGTTGATTTCTCCTGGGTACTTCCAAGGAGAAGGCTACTCCATGGGCCCACAGCTCCCTCTTCCCGTCTCCGTATGCAGAACTCTCCCAATGTTGGCGTCCGCAGAAGCCTTTGCCAATTCCCCTCCCCTCCAACCACCCTTTCCCTTAAACTCCAAGTGTGAAACTCTTCACTAAGCATCTATAGCACTGGGCTTAGTGACCTCTGCTCAGTAGTATAGAAATCCCTCAGAGTGGAAGTACATACCATCCTGATCAGCTCCAAGAAATGAGGGTGAAGGAAAAACATTGGAAGGATAAACCCAGATTAGTATTTAAGTTAACCAGTCATATCTGGATAATGCTTATGGGGAGAACAGATTCTTAGGCATTAAAGGGAAAAATATTTGAAAACATCACTCCAGAGCTTTCAATTGCTCTATGTTCAATAATATTTTAAAGTTATCATATCCAAGGCCATAACTAACACTTCAGAAGAGTTTGATAATGACCTCTTTTTCCTACTTGCATTAAACATAAGGCCAACTTCTTTTTTAATGTTCTTGCTTTATGAAATAAAAGACTTGGCTGGATCTGCTCCCTCTCCTCCTGTATTAGTTTCCTATGGCTTTTGTAACAAATTTCCACAAACTTAGCGGCTTAAAAAAACACAAATTTATTGTTTTACAGCTCTGGAGGTCAGAACTAATAAAATCAAGGTGTCAGCAGGGCTGCTTTCTTTCTGGAGGCTCTAAGGGAGAATCTGTTTCCTTGCTTGTCTAGCTTCTAGAAGCTGCCTGCATTTCTTGGCTCTTGGCCCCTTCCTGACATCATCCCTCTTGTCATCTCTGCTTGTGGCTTCACATCTCCTCCTCTGACTCTGACTCTCCTGCCTCCATGTTTCACTTATAAGGACCCTTGTGATTACGTTGGATCCACCTCGATAATCCAGGCTAATCTCCCCACCTCAAAGTCCTTAGCTTAATCACATCTGCAAAGACCCTTTTGCCGTGTAAGGTAACATACGGGTTCTGGGGATGAGAACATCTTTGGGGGGCATTACTCAGCCTACCACACTCCTTAGCCACTTTGACCTCATCTTGACCTCCTTGACCCTGCACTCACTCCTTTCCTGCCACCCTGACCTCTGGCCCTTCTGGCATCATGACAGACCCCAGAGCTGTCCCTGGCTGGTCCCTCTGCCAGGCAGCCCTGCCCCTAGTGAGCTTCCTGGACCACTCCTTCTGCTCCTCCAGGCCTTTACTTAAACATCACCTTCTCAATGAACCCTCTTCTGTCCACCTTATTTATAGGTTCAGCTTCCTCTCTCTTCTTTAGACACTTGCTGTCCCTTGGCCTAATTTATTTTTCTCTGTGGTAATTATTGCCATCTAACATACTATATATTTTACTCACTTTTTTTATTGCCTCTTTCACTCCTCTCAGATGTGCGCTCCACGAAGGCAAGTTTTTCTTTCTTTCTTTTTTTTTTTCTGCTGAATTTTTTGGACTTAGAAAAGTACCTGGCACATAACAGGCCTTCAACAAATATTGGTTAAATAAATTTGGCTGGGTCATTTATTAGAGAACATCCCAAGTCCATATCTTTAAGTTTTACATGTGGGCTGATTAGACTCCCAATAAAACACTTTTCCTAATTTTTGGAGAGTTCCAAGGTCCAACTTCCCATTGAGTTCTTGGAGCCCACTGGAAGAAGAAGGCTGGGTCCTTGCTATCCAGCATACATACATTCATTTAATCCTCAATTTGCACCAAATACCCTCAGACTTACTTGTCTCAGGAAACTTCAGTCCATGGTTGGGTAAAGGAAGAGAAGTCTCTAGGCTGAGTGGAGTGGGAGAAGTGACCCAGGGGTCAACTGATCTTTAAATAGACTTCTAACCAGTCCTCCTTACTTTAGATGCATTTCACCCTCAGTTCCAGGGGTACCAGGTGCCTTCGGCTCCTCAGGCTCTGAAGGACTCTGCAGTAGAGGTTTTGTTGACTCCTGGTTTCCATGTTCTCTATTATCCTTCACTTTTTAAAAAACCTTTTCCCATTCATTCGACTGTTTTCCAGCCTCCTAAGTTTTACTGCTGTTGTCTCCTCTTTGTTCACCCTTCCTTGGGTGTTTACACCCATAACAAATCCTTTTAAAGTTATTTTATTAGAGTTTTAGGAGGTGGTAAGAGTAGACGGATGTCAGCCCATCACCTTCATTAGAAATGCCCCATATTTTCCTACCACTTTGGGGTTTGGGATCAATACATTGATCTATTGTATGTCCTGTGCATGTTTATTTTCTTAACTTGAACTTTAGGAGAAATCCTGTTCCAAATCATACCCAAATTGGCATTAGGCACATTTCCATTTATGAATAACACCTCACAATTGAATGTTGCTTTAAGTTACATGGAATGTTTTTTAATTTATCTAACTTAATCCTGTGAGGTAGGCAAGGGTCTAAGACTCAGAAGAATTAGGTGACAATGTGCCCAAGATCAATACAGCCAGTCAGTGTGCCCCAGGTCTCAAACACATCTTCTGGCTCCTGACTCTACCATGTGGTTTCTCTCTTTGTCATTTTGCCTTTCTTTTTTACAAAGAAAACACATGAGAAAAAAATGTGTTTCTTTTCATAAATGTGGCACAGTACAGGAAGCTTGCTGAAAAAAAATAGGCATATTCCTGAATGTGAGTCCCAGAAGCTTCCCCACTCTGGTTCTGAGCAGGAAAGACGTTTTGCTGACCCGTTGGGATGGCTACATTTGTCATAGTTTGTCTAGAATGTGCTGTCAGTACTGCCTACCCCACGCATGGGCCTAGTGGTGATTCGGCTTAAGCTGAGAGTCTTTCCGTCAGTCTCTGTGGTCCTTCCTGGGTCTCAAGTCTTCTGAAATCTCATAGACTCTTCCTCTGGTCTCCACGATGTTCTCACATCTTTGCTCCCATAAGGAGATCTGCACATATGTTTCCCATGACTGTGAACCATGAGAAGCTGTCAAGGCCTTTCAATCACTCTAACAGCCTGTAAAAGCTTGCTGTATTTTCAGTTTTACTAAATATTTCTATAATTCAAAAATTATGGAAATGGATAATGTTTCTGTTCTTTGGGAATATATTTAACAGCTGTGTGCATACCAGATGCAAATGAATATATCGAAATAAATTGTGCATTTTATAGACTACACTTCATATTAACTGCCTTCCCCTTCAGGCACCTCCGGCCCTGCCCCTGCCAGAATGTGGAAGATGCTGAGGCACTTTACAGAGGACAATTCGTCTCTTAGTTCTACCTAGAGAAGAGATGAGGTTCTACCCAAGCATTCTGAGTACCAGCACAAGTCCTCCGGCCTAAGCCAGAGCTTCTCAAGGTGAAAAGCAACTTGCTAAGGGTGACTCTCTGCATTAAGAGTGGTGGGCATTGGTTAAGCTGCTAACCCTCTCTAACTCTAGTTTCCCTAGTTGTAAAGTGGAGATATTTCACCAACAGAGTTTACTCAGGGTTAGACGTGGTGAATTAGGTTCATGACAAATAGATCAGTAACTGTGGGCTGGACGGTTGTCACACTTTTGAGTGCCCAACCTCCGAATCAGAAGCTGAAAAGGCCAGTCTTAGCTCTTTCTAACCTCTGGCAACTACTTTGCGGGCACAGGATTTGAAAATGGCCCAGTTGGTTGTCACAGCCTAAGGCTTTGAATCTGAAGTAAGTATTACAAAAAACAAGAGCAATTGCAAAAGCCTCCTTGGTGGCTTGGTGGCAGTGGCCTCCAGGGTCTAACCCTGGTCACAGGGTGGGCTCCAGTGTTTGCCAGCAGTGGCCTAGGCACCTGACCTCCGTGCATCCTTTCTTGCTTCCTCTTCCACTTCTGAGTCAGTTTCTCTGGCTTCCCTACTGCTCTGTGACCTACCCAATAGCCCTCTAATAAATTCATTTTTGGTTTAAGATAGCTTAAAATCGACAAATTCTCATGTTTATAATTAAGGACACTGTTATGAAATACATTTTTTCTTTTCCACACACACACACTGTATTTCTGAAATACATTTTTATTGCCTTCCACCTTTCTAGAGTTTGGGTCCCCGACCTGTGCATTGCAGGAAAGTTCTAAGTACATAATGGAGTTCAGAGCAGAGATTTTCCAGAAAGCTGCTTGGTGGAACCAACCATAGGTCATATGAATTGGTTTACCTCCTCAGAGTTTCCCTTCTGTCTTTTCCCTCATATTCCCAATTATCCAGCTTCTAAAGGCAAGAAGAAGGCTGTGAATGGTATTCCGAACAATCATGAGGGTTAACAGTTGGGGTTGCCTGGGGCAAACTGTAACTCAGGGCTTTGTTGTAAGGATCCTCTGACTAATAAGGGTTGGGGGACACTCTGGAGACTATCAGAGGGAAAACCGTAGTTCCTGTGGCCAAATGTCCCAGACAAATCTACACAGAAGAGCTTCCATGTACCAATCCCAGGTCCTCAGCAATGGCTCTGGTTCCCCAGACAGGTAAGCAAGAACTCATTTGGTGAATTCACTGGGCCAGTATTTAGACCCAGGCCTCACAGGAAGAGAAGTTATACACTTTGCCTGCCTGGATCTAAATCCCAGCTCTACCTCCCACTAGCTGTGGGACTTTGGGCAAGTTACTAAAGATCTCAGTTTCCATATCTGTGAAATGGGGATAATAATAGCATCTATTTCACAAAGCCCTTGTTGTGGAGATTCAATAAGTCAGAACATTTCGAGTGCTTCCAACCGGGCCCAGCACTCAATAAATCATAGTCATTATTGTCATCAATTGCCAGCTGCCAAATCAATGTTGCTTGAAGACGGAGGACCCCATGTAACTAATGTTGCCTTACGAGATGACTGTCAAGTGATTACAAGAATCGGTAACTGTCGTGCAATGGCCGGCATCTTACAAAGAACCTCTTTAGTTAGAGAGTAGTGGTTAAGAGCTCAGTCATGGCATCAGAGAACTTGGGTTCAAGTCCTAATCTATCACGTCATAACCTGGTGATTTTAGGCAACTTCCCTGAGCCTCGATTTACACATCTCTGATAGAAAGTTAATAATACGTACTTCTTGGGGCTATTTTGAGGATTAAATTTGATAATATACATCAACAGCTTAGTTCAGTACCTGACACATGGAAGACACCCAAGAATTATTATCACCTTCCAACAACTCTGTGGGGTTGTAAGTTTTTTATTCTAATTTTCTAGATGAGGAACCTGAGGCTAAAAGACTAAGTAACTCCCTCAAGATCATGTGACCCAGAAAAGGCAGGAGGGAGACTTCAAATCCTACATTTTTCACCTAAACACATTCAGCATCCAAAACTCCTCCATGGTCAGCGTGACATTGTGATTTCCATTTTGGGTGGGTGAATTGTCAGGCTCTATCCAATTTTCTCAAAAAGGGAAAGAAGTTTCAGTGATCCTCAGCATTATTCTAGAATCATTTCTGTCTCTATCTGTGCCCTTTTAATACTAAAGTCAGGTGATCCTCACTTGTAGGGCGGATGACTGGGGGTGAGGAGAACAGAAGCTAATCCCTGTTCCTCTCAGAGAAAGGACAGCCTTCATCCAAATTTGCGTTTTGTCCCATTCTCTCTATGCATTTTCCTCCTTGCCTATGAGTCCTTTGGCATTTGAGACTTCTGATGGAGTCTCCCCTTGTCACCCTCTCACCCTTCTTTATGTTAAACAGGATCACTTCAGGCCTGGAAACGTGTTCCGTTTCTAGAGTGAAGAGCCCGTTTCAGGGCCTTAGATTCAAAACACAGAGAAAACGTTCTGTTCCATCTGTCAGAAAGCACTGCGTCTCCCTCAAGCTCGCTTTCCCATACTTCGTCCCTGCCCTTTCTCTGAATAGACTTGACAGAAAAAGTATTTGGATGGGTCACGTGCTGTCATCTTGGGCCAACAAACTGATGGTTTAATGCAAAATGACATAGCAGCCCAGGAATTTCATGCTGGAACCCACCTCACACTGGAGTTGGGGGAAACAAGTCATCCCACCTGGGAATTTTAAGCAACAGTTTGGCATCCCCCTAATCCGGTCATTGATTTCTTAGTGAAGATACCAGCCCCGGAAAAGACAAGGGTTGGGGAGGGGTGGGCCGCAGGAAATACATTCTCATGGCCCTAAAGACAAGGTTCTCTCCGCCAAAGGAGGGGGACTCTTCTCCAATGGAAACAAGTCTCTCTGTCTCTCTCTCTTCCCCTCCCTACTTGCTCCCTGTCTCTCAACCCACAAAAATGCTCAAAAGAGCTAGAAACATCCAACAACTCAAAAATGATGCCGGGAGTGATTTATTATTTTGCTTTTAGGATTACTTGTTTGCCAAGTGAAATTGTCCAATATCGAGTGACTTAGTAATTACAGCACAGCTTGTTGGAGGAGAGACTCTCGCTTGGGGCAGTGGGTCAAGTTCCTGACACTGTGTGACCTTGAGGAGGTCATTTGACCTCTCTGGGCCTCAGTTTCTCTGGGAATAGAGGTAGTGGGTGGTGAGGAAGAGATGGATAACTGCATATTTCATGACGTGCATGCTTTTTGGACCTCAGGTTGGGAAAATGTGGCTGCCCTCTGAGAAAGAACTAATGAGGAGCTCTTCTAAAAGTCTTCCCTCAGAAGGAGGATGAGTATTAGTTTACATGGAGAAACTATATGACAACTAGGGGGTCTGAGTACATGACAGTTAAAGAGGTAGGAAAATCAATATGATTCCAAGTAAATTTAGAACCGTGGGGATCTTCTGTCCATCCCCTCCTTCTTCCAGAGTGAAACCTGAAGTCCAGGGAGGCCAAGAGTAAGAAACCCCTGAGCTTTTCCCACACACAGGAAGCCACCACCTGTTAGGATGACTCGGCTAGTGAACTATGGCTCCATTCGCTTTTTGGCAAAGAGACCCTCAGGAACAGAATGATGAGTGGAGTCCCCTCATTGCCTTTGAGATGTTAGATGGGACTCTCTCATTTACGCATTTTTCTAGGTACAGAGGGAGAAACAAAAAGAGAGATCAGCTAGACTGGTTTTTTTGGGGGGAAAGTGGCCCTGATACTGACTTGGGGCTCCTGGGGAAGAACAGGCCTAGGGAAGGCACTTGCTCACTTCGTAAGAAGTATTCTGCCTTGACCAAGAAATTTGTCATTTATATACGACAGTTTTTCCTTGAAATTCAGAAAAAAAATGTGTGTCTACTGGAGTCTTATTTAATAATCATTTCCTATAAAGTAAAATTAATATGCTCAGACATAAATATGCTAATCTGTTCAGCTGCTGACCTAACCTGATTCTGTCTTCAGCTCTGAGTGTGTCAACTTAAAGTTTGTGACAACTATCTATGTCAACATTAACTGGCCTCAATTACATTTTTATACAAAGTTAAATTATTTGTTTACTTAACTGATGGCTGCAGTTGCTCACTAGGAACACTTATATTTACAAAGGAGTTAAAAATCAACAGATAATTTCATGAACAAAACAGTAATACAAACACGCATTACCATTTTGCTAGGTTTGATTTAAATAGCAGCCCTGAATGTTGCCTGGAGCCATCAGTTAAATAAATCAACTCTTTCACATTGACTGGTAACAAAGAAAGAAAAGTTCCATTGCATTTGCCATAAGAAGAAAACCAAATTCACAGTGTAGCATGTGAGGAAGTTGCAAACTTCAGTGAGGCAACGGTCCCGCAGCTACCCATTCTTTGTCTATGGGATTGGACATGAGCCAAATCAGCCGCTAAACCATGGTCAACATATTTTAATCATATAAACCTTTAGACGACACAATTACAAAAATGTAATTTGAAGGAGGTAGATTCAATTCTTTCTTCATTGTTTTAGCAGAAGGACACTAGACAGTTTAAAATTCTACTCCACTTGGAGCACTATTTTAATAAAGGACTGAATTTATCTAAGTACCTAGCTTTAAAAAATGTGGTTACATGTATCTTGAAAACCAAGCCAAGAAATAAAAGACCCGTAAAATCCTGAAGCACATTAAATGACAGTTCCTTTCTCCTTAATCCACCACCACAAATATCAATTAAATGTAATTATATCAAATAGGTTCCCCTGAGAGCAAATAAAGATTTGCCAGAACTCAAATTGCAACCCAGGTGAACAATACATAATTTTCTTGAGTACACAGACAAATACAGATAGTATACTCTAGAATGTAATGTAACAAATGTGTGTTTACCATAACATATACATTTATTTTTTTCTTAGCTACCAAATGGCAACAAACCAAAAAATACAAATGAAAATATATGAGTTTTTCTTTCTCTTTTTTTGGATGAGAGAATAAATATGACATTTTATATTAATAACTGCTAATTAAAAGGCTATTAATCAGGGACAATAATACATAAATGGACTCTACTAGAAGCTAATGCCAGAAATAACCTTGCAGATTTGGGAAAAAAAAAAAACACCTTATTTAAACAACAATTTTTCTTATTAAAAGCAAATGTTTTACTGAGCTTGCTGTGAGAGGAAGAAATGAATCCATAAATAGGAAAAAAAAACAGGTAGGATAAAAAGTATGTTCTTAACTATTTAGGGAGCTAACTATTCCCATGGAGGAGAAAGAACAAGGGAGAAGTGAGGCAGAGGGCAAAGGTCAAACACAACTTTCCCAATTATGAAAAGGAGCTGCCCAGCCAACGTTTGAATTCAAAGATCTCAAGGAATATTTCTCAGGAAAGCTCTTTTTTTTTTCCTGCAGGAAAAATGAGAAAATGTCATGCTTGTGTTCCTTTTCACTATATGATGTGTAACGTATGAATTTCTTCTGTCAGATGTTTTTAGGGATGGAAATTTAATTCATTCTCAGTGTCGAATGGAAAACCTTGAAAAATAATCAATTTAAGATTGAATGTGCTGATATGTCAAGTATTTTTAGTCTCTGCCCTTGTTTAAAGTAATAAAAATAATTATCTAAAACAGAATCTTGGAAGCACAGGCGTTTTCCTTTTCCTGTTACTCACTCTCTTCAGATGGAAGCCCCCCCACCGCCCACTGGCCCCATATTGATTTTCATAGCAAGAATATTCCAGTTTCAGATGTAGGAAGTGCTGTGGGGAAGCAGAACCTGGGGCTTTTGAATCTACATGATCCTCAGCTTTCTCAGCTGGAAAATATCAGAAGTGGTCACTAAGAACCTTTCTAATATTAGTGATTCTGTGATTTCCTATAACAGCATCAAATAACATGACCTCAAGGTAGGATTTATCCTTACGACACAGATACTGCTGTGTAAGTAGCTGTCTGCTCCTTCCCTCCTCATTGTCCAAGGTCAGTTCCATGTGACCCTGGGCTTGAGGGAGACTTCTCCCTCACCGGGATGCCCCTCAAGCTGCCTAGAAAGACTCCTTAGGATCTGGGATAGCCTGACTCTGCTGATCTAATGCTCTGTGAGTGTGAGCTCGGTCCTGGTCCTTCCGACTGAGAGTCGGGGGCCGCCCTTTGCACCCACAGAGAGCTCCATGGAGCCAGGCTCCAGTCCAGGGAGGGGAGGCAGGTGGGCTCCTCCAGATGCCTTTTCCCTTCCTCATGCCACTGCCTCCTCCACACCCCCCTTGCCCCCATCACCGATAACCTTAACTCCTCGTATCCCCCAGAGTTCCTTCTTTTCTCCATTAGGTGCTACTCTAGGAGTTACTAAACCCCAAGCTTCTTGTTCTATCTTGTAGCTCTCAAGAGCCTCTTCAGCCGTGGTTGGTGAGCTTTTGCTGTCCTCTCCTTCACTCTCTGAAGCCCAGTGGGAATGGGGCCAGTGAGCTTCCCTCCTAGGACAGGAAAGGGGGAAGATTATAGAATGGCTCTGCATTCCTTCCTTCCTTTCCTAGGCCATCCCACTTTTTCTTCTTTCCTTCCTTCCTTCCTTCTTTCTTTCTCTCCCTTTCTTTCTTCCTCCCTCCCTCCCTCCATCCCTCCCTCCCTCGCTCCATCTATCCATCCCTCTCTCTCTTCTTTTCTTTCTTCCTTTCTTTCTTTCTTTCTTTCATCTTTCTCCACCCTCCCTTTCTTCCTTCCTGCTTTTCTTCTTTCCTTTTCTAGAGGACTTCAGAAACATTAATCACGCTTTCTAGTTCATGTCACATTACCTACAACTGGTCCAAGGAAGGCTGCTCTCTAGTGTTAGTTATTTAGTTATCCCTTTCCCCCATTCTCTTCTGCTGTTTCCCTACTTGAACCAGGAAGCCATTCTAATGTTTGATATGAATCCTCCTGTTTGTGTATGCACTTACAAAATGCATCAGGTACTTCTCTATACATGTCTTTTACTTTATCTGAATGGTATTATGTTGTAGATCTCATAACTTTTCTTAGAAGTTGCTACTCAACCTCTCATGTTTACTGTCACCTGTTGTTCCTATCAGCTGCACAGCACCTCATACCTAATCCATACCTCCTGGCTGGTGACAGCCTCTGCCTACCTTCAACCACAAGAATCACTGCAGTGAACATACTTGCACGTGTCTCTTTTGGGGAACCTGTGAGGAAATATTTAGGACCCATCTGCAGGAGTGGAATGCCTTAATTTGACTGGGTACTGCCAGGTTGCTCTCCAGAAGGGATATGCCAAGCTTCACTCCCACCTGTGTTTCCTCTATCTCCCCAACAGCATGTGGTCCTTGGATGTTATTTAATTTAGAATGATTATCATCATGTATAAAGTGAAAGGAAACTTCTCTATATTCACTGGTTCATTGCTCCCAAAATTTTCCCCAAATTTCAAAAAGAAATGATGTCATACACTTGGGTATATATTAGATGTTTTCCTTTTAGAAAGAATGTGACTATATTATTATAAGATACAAAAGGAATGGAAAAAATTGCATTATGTTGGTCTCAACACCCCAAATGTTATATACTAGGGGAAAAAAAAGTGCTGTGTAAGACTCCAGAAGAAATACATTAGGATCTACTGATCAATTTCAAAGATCTAGCTGGAAGATGAACTCACCTGGTACCCCCTCATCCATTACATCTTAATATAGTCTCATCCTGAATGCTTTCCCTAACCCTCGAGCTGGTTAGGTGCACTCTCTGTGTGTCAGAATTGCCTATTTGCTTGTCTGTTTCCCCACAGGCTCTGTTAGGCAAGCTCCAAGACTGCAATGACTCCTTGTTCATTCATCAGCCTTGGTCATTGCTGAACCCCGGTGCCTAATCCATACTGAGTGTCTGATCCATACTGGTCATTGAAAAAATAAGTGTTCTAATTAGGGTTTTTCCCCACACCACCAAGCAATTCTTGTACCCCAGCTGTGTGTGACACAATTCAATTCAATTCTGACACTATCTACCTGGAGAGAGCATCAGATCCCACAGTTTAAGGGCTCCTCCCACAAACCCCACCAGCACACACATGTCAGATGCCAATCATAAGTCCAGGTTGCCCCTTATCCTTCTGACCAAACAGGTATAAATCTGAGGTTCCAAGTGATCTCGGGGAGAGAGCAGAAAGCAGTGGCTTGAAGCAGGATCTTAGTTCCTTGCCCAGGAATTGAACTTGGGTAGCCTGGATGAAAATCAGGAATCCTAGCCACTAGTCCACCAGGGGCTCGAGGTTAGAGGCAAAGTTGGCTTGCTCTTGCCCCATTTGAAAAATGAATTTCTCAAAGAGGCAAAAACTGGAAAAATAGGTACAAAGTTTATTATTAGAGACATAGCACAACATGTGGGAGAGCACACAGAGAAAGAGTTTGTTTATTTAAGACAGAAGCAAGGCAGAAATACACACCCAGAGAAGAAGGGTGTGGGTGTCCCCCCTAATGAGAAGGTGATTCAAATCACTTATACAGGGCAGTTCTTCTGGGTCTTTGTTTACCTTTGGCCAATTATCTCATTTCCTTTCCACACCTGACCTGTCCTAGGTCCCTCCTGGACATGTGTGCACATCTTTTTACCAAGATATGGCTTCTAGTGCAGAGGCTTATGGGGAGGTTGACACCACCTATTATGGGGTGGCGCCCCCTCCCTTTTGGCCCCCTAGGAGCTTTTCTGCACATGTGTAGTCAGGGAGGTCTCCTTGACCTCAAGAATAAGAAATATGTGGTCTCTTTATCTCTTACCCAAGCAGGCCTCAGCTCCTCTCTGCTCCTGCTATTATCTTTATCTTGGAGTATCTGTCCACAGGGGACAGATTCCAGCTGCTCAGACTGGGGCCATCCATCTCCTGCCTCACAAGGACCTCCCTCCTTGGGTTCTATTAATTTGCTAGAACCACTCACATAACTCAGAGAAATATTTTACCTACTAGATCACCAGTTTATTACAAAAGGTTATAACTCAGGAGTAGACAGATGGAGAGATGCACAGGGCGTGGAGCTTCCCTGCAGTCTGAGTGCACCACTCTCCTCACATTTCCACATGGTCACCAACCAGGAAGCTTTCAGATCCGCATCCTTTTGGGTTCTTATGGAGGCAACATTACATAACCACGATTGATTAAATCACTGGCCATTGGCAACTGATTCAATCTCCAGTCCCTCTCCCCTCCCCAGAGGCTGGAGGTGGGACTAAACGTTCTGACCCCCTAGTTACAGGGTTGCGTGCCTTGGCACACAGCCCCATCCTTAGGTTACAGAGCGCTTTGGAAAAGTTGCCTCATTACATAATAAAACACATCTTAACACATGTTATATAACATAAGACATCTTAACTGTTCTTAACACTTAGGAAATTCCAATGGTTTTAGAACTCTGTGCCAGAAATGGGAACAGAGACTAAATTATATATATTCCTTATTATACATCACAATATCATAGCAAATGTTTCTTCAATAAATGAATGCATAAATAAGTGAATTGGGGCTTCCCTGGTGGCGCAGTGGTTAAGAGTCCGCCTGCCGATGCAGGGGACATGGGTTTGTGCCCCGGTCCGGGATGATCCCACATGCTGCGGAGCGGCTGGGCCCATGAGCCATGGCCACTGAGCCTGCACGTCCAGAGCCTGTGCTCCGCAACGGGAGAGGCCACAACAGTGAGGGGCCCGCGTACCATAAAAAAATAAGTGAATTGATTTGAGGTGGCCAAAACCTAACCCTGTGCCTGGTACAGACCTTGGGTTAAATAAAGGGATGAATGAGTGAACAAATGTCCACTACTCCTCTTGCCCCTTCCTCCCTTTTCTCCTCTGGGCTTCCCCATCAGATACGAATTTTGCCAGATTCCAGGTGGGAGGACAGGGCAGCCCCCAGCAGAGCTTTAACTCATGCTACCATCAGTTGCCCCTTCTCACTCCAGGATCATTAGGTGTTGGGGAAATTCGAAAGGCCCTTGTTCCTGGAAAAGTTGTGGCCCTGGGAAAGGAGTGAGAAAGAACAGCCAAGAGGTAGTAGTCCACGGGGTACACGCCTCTCCTGCCCTCCCCTCCCTCCTCCCATCCTCCCCTCCTCCTCCAGGCTTTACCCTTCCTGACAGTCTAATGAAAGGCTGGTTTGGGGTGGGGGGTCCCCTGATGACACACAGATCTATACGTGAACATACCAAAGAGAAAACGCATAGAATCATATTAAGATGGTTTGTTTTCATATCCATACAGTATAAAAAGTGATCTAAAGTTGACAGCTTCCAGGCACAGTTTTTCCTCCATAAGCCCTCCATATTTTTCCTGGATGTGGAAGACTGTTTTCACAGCCAGAAAAGAGCACTTGAGAAATTCTTGGGGCCTGAGTGATGCTGCAGGCCATCTTCCCTGGTTCACAAGCAGTGGAGACTTCAACTTACACTGTATTTCTACCTAATTAAAATCAGCAAGAGATGGGCCTCCCTGGTGGCGCAGTGGTTGAGAGTCCGCCTGCCAATGCAGGGGATACGGGTTCGTGCCCCGGTCTGGGAGGATCCCATATGCCGCGGAGCGGCTGGGCCCGTGAGCCATGGCCGCTGAGCCTGCGCATCCGGAGCCTGTGCTCCGCAACGGGAGAGGCCACAACGGTGAGAGGCCCGCATACCGCAAAAAAAAAAAAAAAAAAAAAAAAAAAATCAGCAAGAGAGCCTTTCGAATCAAAGCCATCCCATGCCAACTATTTGGGCCAGAGAACTCGGACATCTGATAGCTGAAGTCCCAGCCATTCACACTCCAAATACGATAACACATCTGCTTGTGCTGTAGAGTCTGCTCAGGGTTTTGACGGAAGGCCTCTCACCTCTCTGCACCAACCTTGGTGTTTGTGCTGAGATTTGCAGTAGAACATTGACAGCGCAAATTACAGGGCCCTGACTCACTGTTCACTTAGAGACTACTTTAAAAGAGAGGATTTATGCTAAATTTATGTTCCTTGAGGACCTGGTCTATCACTCAGAGCTTTAGCATAGGGTCTTACCCATACAGTAACCTATCAAGATTGGTTGACTTATCGATATAAATTTAAAAATCAAACTAGTCCTATTGTTATTGCTGGTTCTCCCTTCTAAGGTTGAGGACAGTTGTCCAGCTGTCTTGTCCCACCTCTAACAAAATCCAGGTAAGAGCCCCACCTCCCCTTGGCATTGTCACTGGTGGAACAGTGATTTCCTCTGTTCTTGCCCTCTGCAGGGAAATAATTCAATTGAGGGGCATAGAGCAGTTTTAAGGAGCAAGGATTTTATTAAGCAGAGTGAAAGTCACTCCCAAGAAAAGATGAGAGCAGAAGCAGCCCCACAATGGGGTGGGGTTGGGTTTTTTACAGTGCTCATCCCTCCCTGCGTCCTGTGTCATTTGACTGACAAGTTGATTGACAGCTTTAGGCTATATAACTTTTCTCCTAGTGCTCAGGGACTTACCCATAAGCACCCAAGCAAAACCGGGGTGGGGAGGGGCAAAAACCACAATGCTAATTTATTACGAATCCGCATAATGAACCCCAGGTTACCTTGAGTCACCTTTTAGGTCTTGGTGCACCTGTGACAACCTGTACTGGCAGTTTTATCTTCCTTGGTCCAGATATAGCTGGAAACCTGGTGTTGGTCCTTGACCACAAGAAGGAGGATCGCTGGGTGTGTTCTGATCACCAGAGTCCAAGTGGAAGAGGGAAAGATGACCCCATCCAGGATGCAGCAGGACCTGCTCACGTCTGACTAGCTACATAACAGCATGAGATCATCTTCTCAACTCCTTTGGGCTTCTTAGAAGAATGGAGCAATTTGGGAGCAAAATAAATATCGATAGCCTCCCTTTTCAATAAAACAAGTTATCCTAACGATTAAAGACCATTTATATGACAATATAAATATATATATTTTTAGAAGACCTCCATCCTTGGAAAATAAGCAGGATTTTATGTTTCCATGCCATGGAATTTTCTCCAAGTACCCTGAGCCAGAGGGTAATTCTGCCTATAATCGAGTAGTATGGAAACCTTCACTAAGACTCTGCATAAGAGTGTTCAGCCTCCCAGTCACTGCTTTCTAGACACTTAAACTTCTGGGAGAACAAAAGGATGGGCTGGTTTGGGCCAAGTGACTGGGGTACATTGGGATGAATCATTGGGTCTGTCCTCCAATTCTACATGGTTATAGGCACCTTCTGGAAATGTATCCTTTAAGCCAGGACATGAATGCCATCTTAAATTATTTATGGAATAAAGCAGGGAACACATACTTATATGCTAGATGTCCATACACTAGACATCAAGGGAAGACCTAAAGGCCTAGAACTTCAATCTGACTGAAAATAATAGCTAACATTTATTCAGCTGTTATCACTGTTGTAAGGCACTGTTCTAAGCACTTTACATATATTAACCCATGTAATACTATTACTGTCCTCACTTTGCTGATGAGGAAACTGAGGCACAGAGAAATTAAGCAACTTACTCAAAGTTTTACAGTTCAACAAAGGCAATTGGTTCCAGGGCCTTTTTCTTAAAGAGGATGCTCCATTACATCCCTAATAGACAGTCTGGGATCCCAGAGGGCTCACAAAAGAAGTGTGAGGAACAACTCTGCCTACCAGGACCTCATTGTCTAGGGTACAAAAATCGCGGAGTTGTTTCCAGCCAATAAGAGTGTTGAGCACACATCCAGCAAGCTCCACCCCCCAGAAGAAGGCAGGGGAAATTCGGGTGGGACCGCGGTTTCTCTCACAAGCCCAATCCCGTGCAGGCTGCCTACTCCCCATTCCTTCTATCAGCACAGTCCTGGTCCTGGAGGCTGGGAGAGGCGGGCTGGGTGAGCTGCTGGGGCCCGCAAGCATCCTGCTTGCTTGGGACTCAAGCAAGATAGTTCAGAGGGGCTGCTTTTCAAAATCAGTTATATTCTGAATGTATCCTGGGGAAAAGGTAAAGACTAGAGATAGAGTTAATTCAGGAGATAAATTCTAGCCCCAGTAGAGAGCGAGTCCACCAATGGTGCCAGTCTATGGGAACCAGCATCCAAGGTACCAACACCCGGTGCACATCCTCAGACTCCAGATGGGGAGAATGACTCTGTGGTGGTTATTCTGGTATTTCCCCAACATTCTAATGAACAGTTGCACTGACTCAGATGCCTCACTTCACGGAGACCACCCCGCCTGCCTTCTCAAAGTTTCTCCAGACTCCAGCATAACCCGGGAAAGAGAAAGCCCAGGCTGGGTCCCACTGCCGCCTCCGTCCCCCTCCCCACACCTGTCTTAAAAGCAAATCTGAGTCTGTTTCAAGAATTTCAAAGTAAATGTTTTCAATCTACCAGAGCCTGTTAACAAATATGAAGCTCTTATATAATTTTCCCTCATTTAAAATATTCCTGATATAACCTGTAATGACCAGGACTTACACAAAAGATACATTAAAAGATGAATATTAATGTGTCTACTCTACAAAGATGCAGGCAATTCCCCTATAGAGCAAGTTTCCTTAGTGGGTTTAAAAATGATTCAAACTCCAGCTCCACCCCCCACCTCCACCATACACACTCCATCTTGTTTCACTTGGAGTGAAGGTTTTTATTTTTTCCAGGAACACATTTATTGTATGTTTACTATATATGCTTATCTGGGAACTTATCAGCAGAATTCTCCCCAACAACTGAAAATATGTAGGACTAATCTGAAGTCGAACACAAGAGGTTCTATAAACACTGGCGTCCCCGTCACCCCTTGTTTTTGGCTCTCTGTGAGTAAGTGAGTCCTCATCTCCCTTGGGCTCCCAGAGAGCACACAAGCCTGCTGCTGACAAGAAGAAACTGCTGCTCAAATGACTGACTGGGGCTGGAAGGAGCACCCCACAGAGAAGTATCGGCTCCAAGTCACAGCTTCAACCCACAGAAGAGTATCGGCTCCAAAGAGACGCATCAAAGCTGACAGTCACCTTAAAGTAAACACTTTGACTATAAAGTAGTTTGATGGCCCCAATAAGTGATTTCCACTGTGTCTCACAGGTGTCTGTGCATATTTTTTCTTTGTGGAGGAAATTGTAATATCCTACTCTTAGCAGCATGGAACCCCCTCTCCCAGAGAGCATATTAAATGACCTTCCAGTTTCCAAGGCTTTGTTAAGAGTTCTGTAAAAACAGCTACATATTTCACACAAGCTGTCACTAAGCATGTTGACTGGTTTTCTCTCCTAAAGACACTTCAAGCCAAAAACCCATTCAATTTTGTATGAAAGGAGTTAAAAAGAACTTATTTTTTCTTCCTTTTTCCCCCTACATCCTATCTAAGGCAGTCAAATCATAGCTAGCATGTTGGGAGTATAGTGACATTGAAAATAACTTATGTATCATCCCTACCAACCTCTCGGATCAGTAGCCCAGGATCTGGTTCATTCAGATGCTTCAAAACCCTCATGAGAAGCCACACGTCTACCTCCAAGCACTATCTTTAGTTTATTCTCTATGCCTTAACCAGAGGAATCTCATGAAAGGGGAGAGTTTCCTTTGTTGCTTGACAAAGCAATAGAAGGACAAGCACAGTTCCACAAGTGCCCAGGACCCTGCACTCTGTGTGCATCTCAGTCAACTCGGGCTGCGGTCACAGAATACCACAACCAACAAAGTATTTATTTCTCACCATCCTGGAGGCTGAGACATCTGAGATCAGGGCACCAGAAGATTCCATGTATGGTGAGGGCCCACTTCCTAGCTTGTAGACGGCCACCTTCTCACTGTATCCTCATGCGGCAGACAATGAGAGCTCTGGTCCCTTCATCCTCTTATAAGCACACTAATCCTTATGAGAGCTCCACCCTCATGCTCTAATTATGTCCCAAACGCCCCACACCCTAATATATCATCCCACTGGGGGTTAGGGTTTCAACATGTGAGTTTGGGGGGCACACACACGTGCAGTCCATAACAGTGCATTACCTATCTTAATGAACTGTGTTACTTCCCAGGAAATTTACTCAGTCTCTATCAGAGAGCAGGATGCAAATCAAGCCTTGCTGTGGTCTTTTATTTCTAGCCTGGCACAATGCTTGTACAATAGGTATTCGAGAAAGGTTGTTTGAATGAATGAATAAATGTTTAACAATTCAGGGAGGGGTGGCAGAGATTTTCTCAGCTGGTGTTTAAAAAGGCAGTTGGCCCCTAGAGAGGCACCATCCCCACTGTCATCAGGCAGATGCTGTGGCCTGGCCTTTCTCCTCCCTTCTCCAGCTAATTTTGTTGCACAGCTGCTCTCACTCTTGGTAGGAGGAAAAGCAGAAGGAAAGGGGGCACATTCAAGAGGTTCCTCTTCTCTAAACACCCAAAACAATTTTTCTTAATGACAACTTTAAATATGTAGGTGCTATACTTGCTTTCTTAAAAGGTGGTGGACGGAATTGTTCTGAAGCCTTTGCTTGTTATGGAGAATTCATTGAAAAGGAAAAGAACCATCTGTCCAAATTTTTCTGGATGTTTTAAAAATAGACATGAATCTAAAAAGCTAACCCTGGATTCTTCCTACAGACTAAGAAAACAAATACATTTCTTATTAATTGAGTGCTTCATGTTGCTAGCATATTCCTTTTAAATAGTTTACATTTTAGATATACTGAACCTTAGTTCACTGACTTTCCATATTGCTAAGTGAACTTTGCAAACCTCTGGCCAGAGTTAGGGTGGGTCTAGGTTGCTGATCATTCAGAAAGGGAGACTGTGGAGTCCTCAGGCTCTCTGCTTTAGCTCCTTGCCTTTGAAACTTGGTTCTCTCATCTATAAATTGCCAGATTGGGCTTAATTCCCCAGGGCCTCAGAGAGTGGGGTGGAGGTGTAGGAAAGGCATGAAAGAACGAACCAGAGCAGTTCCAGTTTAATCTGAGTTCATACTGGTTCCATCTAAAATTTTCTTTGATCCAAAAGGAGTTCTGATGTAAAAAAGAGAAAGTCTGCAAACCCCTGGATTAAATGAATGGCAGCTGAGGTCCCTTGGGGTTCCAAATTCCCATGGTAGATATTAGTCTTATAATTTTACCACTTAAGTAACATTCACAGTTTTATAGTTGCTGAGTCTTTGGTTTGGTTTTAAAAGCAAGGAGTAGCTATGCATTCTCTGAGGGTGCTCTCTTGGTAAGGAATGCAATACCTTCATTTATAACAGGTCCTCTGGAAAGATATGAATCCCCAACAAGAAGGCCTTCTTTGCATAAGAATCTCCGGAGGGCACAGGAGAAGCAAAAAGCAAGGGATTGTCCTCTGCCACTGAGAGAGGAGGAGGAGGAGGAGGGTAAGAAGACAGGAGCAGCAAGAGCATCTCAACAGTAGAAGTTGTGGAGAGAGAAAGGTTCCAGAGAAGGAAGTCAAGTATGGAAGGGGAAGACGGTTCTAGGCTGGCTCCCTGCCTTGGACAGAAGGAAGGGGGTGTGAAGAGCCTTTCACTGGTCAGATCCTGCAAAGTCAAACACGGCTGAGAAGGACAGGAGAAAATGAGCGGAAAGTGCTGGAAGAACAGAGAACATGGTGATGGCTTAGCACGGTTTGAGAAGGTTTTCTAAGGAGTGCCTGATGGCTGAAGTGAAATAAAAGGTTAAAACCAGAAGATAAAGATGAACCAGATATAAATTTCACAATAAATGGAGGCAACAAACAGCAGAAAAAAAAAAAAAAACAGATGGATTCGGTCAAGGAAGAGTTTGTTTTAAAACACAGGAAAAAGATGTGTCTTTGGTAGAAGCTAACAGCCTAAAGATCAGCTTCTGAGTCAAACTATCATTGAAGAATCTTATAACTGCCTCATAAATGCCCTTATTAATTTCGTGGCACTCAGATCAGATTCTTTTTTTTTTTGAGAACAGATTCTTAAAACATCTTAGAACTAAAATCTGAGGCTAACTATGTCCAGCTTTTATTCACGAAGCTTCTATACTTACCATCTGCACAACATTTATTTCTCTTAACTTCCTCTCCCTGTTAGATTTTTATCCACACTTTTAAAAGTCAGTGAGGAAATCAAGGAAGAGGAAGATTTCTACAGAGAAGGGAAAAAAAGTGACTAAAGGAAGTAACTCATATTACGGTCTAGGGAACCTCATTTTGCAAATCTAAAAAGTTAAGTGTTTTAAATATTATGACAACTTGTTTCTGTGTAAAGAAAAACCAACTCTATTTTCAATCCATACTCAGTAAGAACTCCCCTGCCCACCAAAATGAGCAAGGTGAGACTCTGTGGGAAGTTAACAAGCTGAGGAGTCCATTCTTCCTTGAGGTTTGAATCTTTCCACGAATGTCTGATGAGTCTGTCATAAAATCTATTGCTGTCTCTTTTTAAAATAGTAACAACGAGTACCCTATATTGATAATAGTGATTATTGTGTGTATTTATTTATTTGCCTTAGCCAAAAGAGCAAAAAGCTCTATGCTTAAAAAGAAGTTAAACAGTTTCCTAGAGCCAAGTGCCCCCAGCTCAATGATGACATTATTTAAGGCAAATGATAAACTAAATAAGCCTTGTTTTGTGCCAAGCCCATAATGGAGAGTTTCTGGGGCAGTTTCCTCCTTATGCAGGGAGGAAACAGGACCTATTGCTGTTCTCTTCTGGAATGTGACTGCTTTGAATGATTTACAAATCTTACTTTGCAGAAATCCCTCTCCCTGTGGGGAGAGGCTTTTCCTCTCTTGCATGCTACAGAAGGAACAAAACAAAAATTAAACCAACAAAGCAACCTGGTAGGGAACATCGCTGCAAGGGCAGAGAAGCATGGTGTTCCCATAGAGACTGAAGCCTGGAAGCCTTTGGGTCTCTGTACTCCTCACCAAAGCCGGAGTATGCAGAACCAGGACTCCAAGGCCCCTTAGAAAGTGGCTCCCACCAGCCCTCGCCCCCGCCTCTCTGCCCAGCAGGCCCCAGGCCCCAGTGCAGCGCGTTACCGCTCACACCTGCAGGATGCAGTTCAAACCCCACCTCCCAGCACAGCATCGCCACCCACCTCTACAGCCTCATCTCTTCCTTTTCCAAATTCCTTCCTCACCCGAGGTCTGACCTGAGAATTTGACATTAAATCTCACACCACCTTTTCTTTCCCTCCAGATCAAGTACAGTTGTTTTGCTGTCGCATTTAGATGGAGAACTAGAAGGAGAAGGGCACGTCATATCTTTTGCTTCCCTGGTGGCCTCAGCCTGAGCCTCACTCAGGAATTACTTGCCCGAAGTGAATTTATTCAGTCTGAACAGTCAGGGGGAAGAGGGCAGAAAAGCAAATACTTTCTAGACAAAGGTCAGAACCCTTCCTCTTTCTTAAGCATGCAAGGGGGGTTGGGGGGTGGTGGTGAAAGACTTCCCCACCGAAGTTCCTCTCTGCTTGTAATCCGGTCAAACAGTAGCCTAAGAGCAAAGGGAGGCCTTTTCTCTCTCCTTGGTACTCCCCAATTTTTAACATTGCTTGTGATTTTGGAGAAAAATAAAAGAATGGGGGGTTTATTAAAGCCAATTTCTGAGCCCTAGATATCTAACTTTTTCTTTTTATTTATTGATTATGTATTTATTAAAAATATATAATTGTTGAGTGGTTGCATTGCACATTATGACATGCGCGGGGTGCACATTGATGGGTAAAAACGTGTGTGGCCGTGACCCTCACGGAGCTTGTTGTCTATCAAGTGAGACAGATTTTGAACAAGTAAACAGACATATAAGACAAAATACTAATGGGTGGATTATATGATCTGTGAATTATATCTCAATAAGACTGTTACTAAAATACTAAAGATGACGGAGAAGGGCCTTCGTAAGTAGAGCGTCAGGACACCTGTCTCCACCTGTGTTGTCGCCTAGTGTTCCGTGTACCATAACCATCCTCTGCCCATCCTCAGTGATATCCAGCCCACGCTAGGTGCTGCTGACAACATCTGCCGCCCACAGCCTGTGGGGAGTCAGAATCGAGCCTTTCCTCTCGAAGATTATGGAGAACAGAAGGAAACACTAAACGTTCAGCTGCCACCTCCTGTCACCAACGTTCTGGCCACATTTTAACGTGGCGAATTGGATCAGCTGTTCCCGAGGCTACTCCTCTCCCCCTCTTTCGGGGGGTAACTTTCATCTCCTTCAACGGCTTCATTTTCGACTTTGGTGAGTCACCGGGCAGAGGATGGAGAATGTTAAGTCATTACTTTCCTCATCTTTGCAGATAATTCGATACCGTACATGGTCCTTTAGAATGTTTCTTCTGTATTTATATCTTGGCAAGGACATGCTACATTGTTCGCAATTCTTCTATTCTCATTGCCAGCTTTTTCTGGAAAAATCATAGAAAATAAGATGCAGGATACATCAAGCCACAACCACTTGGCTCCCTGGTGTAAGGGTTTTTCTCATTCCCCTGCCCCCCTCATTGCTTTCCAGCTCTCTGCCTCTCTCTCTCTCCCCCCACCCCCGCCTCAGCTGATGCCTTTGAAGACACCCTTTATTGACTCTCCTGGGCCCCCAGTTGTACTCTGGAGCTGCCTGAGAACACACTAATCCCCTTCCTCTTTCACACCCTGAAAATTAAACATTCCAGAAGAACTCTTCTTCCAGGTGAGACTGACTGGCTTCACCCCTGACTGGCTTTCTACTTGCATTGATTGGAGAGGCAAAGAAAAATTAGGTGTTCTCCAGCAGACTCTCTGAGAATACAATGAAAGGAAACCCCTAATCTAAACCAGCCCGGAATTCCAACGTTTTGGGCATGTCCCACCATCTACAAATCCATAGAGCTAGCTCCCCTAATAACAGTAGAGATTTTTGGACGTCCAAAAGATAAGTTAAGTTACCATTTGCTGCCCAGAGAGCATTTAGGGAACTTTTTCCTGCAGGGCCAAGCCAGTGGTTGCAGGCATAAGAGTGTTCCTTTGGTGAACAAGAGTTGCAAATTTAGAGTTATTTACCAACGCTCATCACTAACTACGTTAAAATATAAGCCTTGGCCTGTGAGAGTAAAACTGTGTTTTCTTGACATTTGGGTTTAAATGTTTTCAATATACTAAACAAGACTCTGCAGTATTTGTCAGCTTTATGTCAGTCACGTGTCTGAAATATTTCCTCTGAATAAAGAGTGCGACCCAGATTTATTTGTGGGTGGCACTGAATCTTTATTCCCCGATGCATCTCCAGCTGCTGTGGAGACATTCTCAATGACAAGAAGAGAGTAATAAATATATTGTGAGTAGAGAGAACTAAATAAGGAGTTTGGACCATCCCCTAAGTGGAATGCCAAGCAGAAAATTGAATAGCATATTTGATTCAATTATTGCAAAAAGGGTTGCATCGACAATTCAAAGATGCAGTCATGGGTTTGGTAATGAACTTGAAAATGTTCAGTTCCTTATACTTCCTTATACTATATAGGCAGAGCCAAAGGATGTATCATTTTAGTATAGATTTAAGACAACCCAGCAATCGTAATAATAAAATAAACATGGTAGGACACCCTATCGGGGGGTTGACCACCCACATGGATTTTCTTTTTCCTATCAATTTCAGAATTTGACAAAATAATCATTTAGATGATTAGATCAGTTACATAAGTGTGTCTCCTTGACCTTCTTCTGTAGACTTAACCCCAGGAACATGGTGCTGCTATATGTGGTCACCTGACGGAGCCTACATATATTGTTACGTAAAAGTTTGCCTTGTGTTTCAGGAAACCACATATGTAATTAATTGAGCCGGTGCAGACTTGGTTGCTGCTTCCAGTCTCAGGTCAATGGAATCTCTACCCTTACCTCACCTGCAGTTCAGAGCAAACAAAGAAAGGACTGAACTGCAGGTGCCATAATATAAATAGAGCAAGTAGCAGACACAGCCATTGCTCTCAGGGATTTAGATCCTATATCCTTCCTCTCTAAATAACTTCGGTCATATTTTTCCTCTGTTATGATATTGGGTTGTGTTGTGGGTTGAATTGTGTCCCCCAAAGATATGTTGAAGTCTTAACCCCTCATGTCTGTGAATGGGACTTCATTTGCAGATGTAGTATCATTAAGACAAGGACCTACAGGATAAGGGTGAGCCCTAATCCAATTACTGGTGTTCTAATAAGGAGAGAGAAATTCAGACACATGGACCCACAGGGGAGAAGCCCATGTAAATACGGAAGCAGATGCTGGAGTGATGCATCTACGAGCCAAGGAATGCCAGCAATCACTGGAAGCTAAAAGAGGCAAGGACGGGACCTGGATCTTTCAAAGAAGGTATGACTCTGACAAAACCCTTGTTTTGGACTTCTAGCCTCCAGAACTGTGAGAGAATAAATTTCTGCTGTTGTAAGCCACCCAGGTTGCAGAAGGAAACTAATACAGATTGATGTTCATTTTTTCTTCCATTTCAGTTACTTAATCTCTAAATTTTCTACTTTTAACTTCTATAGTGCTTGTGCATCAATTTGAAGATTACATTTTTATTTTAAAATATGTTTCTGGAAATGACAGGTTTTGTTGATGACTTTGCAGTGGAATGTTTGCGTATCAAGGGGGAAGAAAGAAAATGCTTGTTTATGTGTTTAAATACATTGCTTTTGCCAAAATAAAATAAATGTCCATCCACGGTATGACAGTTAAATGGAGACTAATACTGCAGCAGAAAACCTGCAGAGAATGAGCTTACCCACCAGTAAGTGGACACAGTTCACTGTGCAGGGGCCCACCAATGGTCTTCTCCATGAGTTGTTTCTAGTGGGCTTCCCTGCACATTTACATCATTAAGTGATGAGGGACTGACAGGGGGGGTTTGAAGCCTCCTCGTCAAATGGTCTTATCTCTTAGGGTGGCAGCAAGGATTAGATGGGATAACATAGTCCCTGCTAAGCACTGAAGGCCCAGTGAAGAGAAGCCACTACCATTATTATTAAATGTAAAGATACCGAAGATTTTTGTATTGTAAATCACTCTGAATCTTTGTGAAAGGGAGCAAACTGTATGAAAACATGTGAAGTATATTCAGGAGGTAAAATTTACTAGCTCTTTTTCCAGAACCCTTGAAAACCTCTTGATACCCCCAAATTCTCTCATTCCTATGCCCTGGCTATAAATTGGCCTCCACCCCTGCACTCACCAAGTGATAACCGCTGATGTTGACCCCAACTTCCACTGATAAATCCAGTGTTAGCTTTTGACATATCAGCAGTCATCTGGATTGCAAACCTCGTGTCTGCCCAAAAGTTGGAATTGGAAAATCTTTCATTACAGGGCCTACAGCCAAGCCAATATGACGTTTACAGTTCAGCTATACAAGTTCTCTTTAATCACCAGATTAAATCCTCAACTAGTTGATACCTATAGAATCTAAGTTTTAAGTAAGAGAACGTAATTTTCTGAAAAACAGTGGTTTGCACTGAGGCACAAAACTACGTTTGGGTATGGCTGGTTTTAGAAGTAAGACCTGCAAGGCTTGGTGGGTCATACGTCCACGTGTGACTTTGCCTGCTGCTGCCTGATCACCATTGCCAAGACAGCCCCCAGCTGAAGTCATAACAAAGGCCCCTCGGGTCCTCTGGAAAGCCTGTGCGCTGCTGTGGATGCTTGCGTGATGCTCCTGTCATAATCACTGGACCTGCCAGCAAGTGAGACCAGAGCGCCAGAGGTAGCCCCCGCCTCCCGGCCCTCAGTGGTGAGAATCCTTCTCCCCCGCCTGGGCTGGGCTCGGACCTTCTCCCTCCTCACTGCTGGGACGGATGTGGCACGAGATGTCAGGGATATGTGCCCCTGTTTTACTTAAACGAGGTGAGCGTGTGCTCTCAGTATAACAGCCACAGTTAGGGGAAAGACTCCTCGCCTGGCTGTGATTCCCAAAGTTAAGAGCGTAGCCAGCAGAGTTGGATAGAAAGCACGTGTGGAATGGTAGTGGATTTCCCACGTTATCTGGTGACATCAAATTTAATCACATTTGTTTTTGTAAGTTTTTTTCAACTTTTTATTTTAAAATGATTTAAAACAGGTTATAAAAACAGCACAAGGTACACCCCCTATACCTTTCACCCTGAATCATCAATTGTTTATTTTATTCTATTTGCTTTGTTATTCTCTTTCTCCAGATAGATGGATAGACAGATGGATAGATGATAAAGATAGGTAATAAATCGATAGATAACAAAGATATGTATGTAAATGTATGTGTGTACATATGTGTGTTTATATTTTTATATGTGCACCGATATATGTATACATACATATTTTTTTAATCATTTGAGAGTAACTTGAAGACATCATATGCCTTTACCACTTAATGCTTCAGTGCAGTTATCAAAATAAGGATATTTAATTTGCGTGCAATCCTGTTATCTACACAGGCCACTTTCAAAGTTTGTCAAAGGTCCCCAAATGAACTTTACAGGGAACTGTTTGCTGCTCCAGGATTCATGCCAGGAACACACGTTGCATTTGGTGGTCATGTTTCTCAGTCTCCTTCAGTTGGGAACATTTCCCCAGCCTTTGTTTTTGTTGACCTGTTCACTTTTGAAGATCACAGGCCAGTTATTTTATAGAATATTCCTCAGTTTGGGTTTGACTGATGTTTCCTCATGGTCAGATTCAGATTAGGCATTTTTGGTAGAAACATCACAGAGCCATGCTGTGCCCTCCGCAGGGCTCAGATTAGGGGGCTCGTGCTCTGAGCTGGTTCATTATTGGTGATATTGACCTCTATCACTTGGAGCACAGGATTTCTCCACTGTAAAGTTACTCTTTTTTCCTATGTAATTAATAAGCAATTTGTGGGGAGACCCTCTAAGATCATGAAAACATCCTGTTCCTTATCAAACTTTCACCCACTAGTTTTAGCATCTGTGGTTGATTTTCTAAGTTCATCATTCCTTCTGTATTTGTTACATGGCATTCTATTTTATTCTTTTTGATCCTTTTTGATTTTATGATTATTAGTTAACATGTATTTTCTTCTATTTTTCTACTTGTGTCAGTATGAACTTGTAGATTTTTATTTTGTTTGGTGTGTTATAATCCATTACTATCATATTTATTATTATGCTTAAATTGACCCGGATCGACCAGTATGAGCCCTTCCAAGCTGGCTCCTCTGTGCTTTTGATATGTCTCCATTAATCTTTGAGCACTTCCTTACTTTCTAGCAAAATAAGAGGTTCATGAGCACTTTTAGCAAAATAGTTACCTGTTCACACTAACTATAGCCACCAAAAAAATATTGGAGTCAGCCTCGCCTTTGCATGCCCTTGTCCTGGAAAGTTCGTGGACAGAAGGGAAGGGGTTATACCAGGCAAGGAGGCTGACTCTGGAACCTTGTGTCCTCCAAGGCCATAGAGGAGCATTTGGTGGCAGAAGCCTCTGTGTGGGCTTAGGCATTGGGGCCTCTGAGTAGAAGCAACATGTGCTTATTCCATGTATTTCTTATTCATCGTAAGCATCTTTGAATGTCCTTTATCATAGTCTTGTGACAATTTATCTGCTCTTGTTATGCAGGAGGGACACCGAAGAGAAAAAATAATGAGTTTCAAAAAGGATCAAGGATCTTAGATGTACAGCGTCCGTGCCTCGGCCACCAGGAAACACAAAGTGGATTTATATCAGTCGCCTCTGCACCAGGAGACAAGAGTAAGCGGCAACAGCACAGAACGTGGGGGCTGGACTCCACACTGCTTCAGAGTGGACTGCACGTGTGGCCGCAGACACTTCTCAGTTGGCCCACAAGAGTATCGGGATGGGGAAGATGCGAATTGTGAAGGAAATTGGAAGGGAAGTTTATATTTCATGTTGAAACCTAAATCCCCATTCCCTTCTCACAAAGGGTTAAGATGGTTAAATCATTCTCCACTTATAAAAAAGAATGTTAAAAGATTTAACCTCTAATCCCTTTTCAGATCTTTTTTTTTATTAGTTTCTGCTTTATAACAAAGTGAATCAGTCATACATATACATCTGTTCCCACATCCCTTCCCTCATGCATCTCCCTCCCTCCCACCCTCCCCATCCCACCCCTCCAGGCGGTCACAAAGCACCGTGAGCTGATCTCCCTGTGCTCTGCAGCTGCTTCCCACTAGCTATCTACCTTACGTTTGGTAGTGTATATATGTCCATGCCTCTCTTTCGCTTTGTCACAGCTTACCCTTCCCCCTCCCCATATCCTCAAGTCCATTCTCAAGTAGGTCTGTGTCTTTATTCCCGTTTTACCCCTAGGTTCTTCATGACATTTTTTTTTTAATTCCGTATATATGTGTTAGCATACGGTATTTGTCTTTCTCTTTCTGACTTACTTCACTCTGTATGACAGACTCTAGGTCTATCCACCTCATTACAAATAGCTCAGTTTCGTTTCTTTTTATGGCTGAGTCATATTCCATTGTATATATGTGCCACATCTTCTTTATCCATTCATCCGATGATGGACACTTAGGTTGTTTCCAGCTCCGGCCTATTGTGAATAGAGCTGCAATGAACATTTTGGTACATGTCTCTTTTTGAATTATGGTTTTCTCAGGGTATATGCCCAGTAGTGGGATTGCTGGGTCACATGGTAGTTCTATTTGTAGTTTTTTAAGGAACCTCCATCCTGTTCTCCATAGTGGCTGTACCAATTCACATTCCCACCAGCAGTGCAAGAGGGTTCCCTTTTCTCCACACCCTCTCCAGCATTTCCTTTTCAGATCTTAAAAGAAGATGAATGGCATGAGTGCAGGCTCTAATTCTGTTGCGTATCTTGTCTTAAGATCACATTTTTTCCCTAGACGATTACATGATGACAGTGTATTGACCATCATACCGACGAATTACATCCTCTCTTGTTTGGAGGCAACAGCACAACTGGGAGTCGGGTTCTGGAAACTCGAGGGCTCCATAATGCTTCGTGGATAGGGAAGGGAGTAGTAAGTTAGTCCCAGACTCAGCTAAAAAATCAGAATTCTGTGAAACTGTGGGCAAATTGCTGCAGGGACTTTTCATAGATGGCCTTACATCTGTGTTTGCCAGATACGGACCTTACCCCTGAAAGTGGGAAAACACAATACGCCAAATCGACACACATGATGACAGACTTGAAAGAGAAATAAATTATCCTCATAATAGCCTTGATTTAGTCTTTTGGGCATGGTGAGACCGAGCACATGAAGTAAGGCCAAAACATGTCCTCACATACCTCATAACAAAGTAAGCCCTTTTATTTCTGCAGTAAACATTAATGTTATGGTTTGGTTAGGCACCGTCACCCTCACCTCTCCACTTAGAGAAGAATTTCCCCTCCGCTGGAATCCAGAGAAGGGTGGAAGGTGTGGGGAGAAGCAAGAGGCCACAGGCACCAAGTGGTCCAAACGCACCACACGTTACCTTATGTTATTTGGAGATGTGGTGACTTTAAAAGCAAGTTAGAAATAAATGTGTTAGCGTATGGAAAGTCAGCCTCAACAGAATGGATAAGGGGGTCTCTTGGCACACAAAAGGTGTCTGATAAAGTGTGTTCCAGACCAAAGCTCCAAATTAAGTATTTGAGAATGTCATCCAAAAGAAAGGGGGGGAAAAGCCAAATAGTTGGCAAAAAACACAGCTGAATCGTGAAACTGTACACCAGACTGCCAAGTCTCAAAGAATACTCTTAGGTACAATTTACTCAACCAACTAAATAAGAGGTAGCCATAAATTACAGATGAATGCAGATGGTGGTGGACTCCAGGGTCACCTCCAAGCCTGTTAAAACTTTAAACACTCTGGTGCCTGATAGCCTGAAAGGTTGAAAACAGTGCTTAGTGCTGTGGTGGATTGCTTAAAGAGACTCTGTGTGTCTTGCTGTGTGTGTGTGTGTGTGTGTGTGTGTGTAAGAGAGAGAGAGAGAGAGAGAGAGTGAGAAAGAGAGACAGACAGATACACAGAGGTCTATTGCTAGGCACCCATTCTACCCTGCTGGTCCTTCTTAGTACCACAGAAAATAAAAGAAAATGCCCACAGAAACAACCACACGATTCCAATGGAAAATGAAAACAGGTCCAAGAGCAAAGGTGCCAACAGAGCTGTGGCAGTCACAGAGCCTTCACTGAGTTTTAGCAACAGAATGCTTGCATCCGGGGCTTACTTTAAACACAATTCCGTTAAGATAATGCTCGAGGGAAAGCAAGCATGAATGTCAGGTTAGGAAAGCAGCCCCCCACACTTCTACCCCAAGGAGATGAGGCTCTGGGGCAGGTGGAGAGGTGGTTGCAGGTTCCGCAGCTGTTGTGGGTCTCCTCAGACTCCGGGGCACAGCTCTCAGGCCTGGAATGGGTCTGTTTGCCTCGGAAGGGCAAGGGTGACTTGGACCCCCACATTCGCTGTGCTCTGCAGTTTGCAGGAGGCTAGACATACGGTGAAACCTTTAAAGATCCAACTCTTCTAAAATGTGGCATATCTTTTAGTCTGAAATATGTGCTTTAGGGAACTCAAAGTGTAATCCCTAAAATACTGCCTAAAATTTTATGCAGTGGTGAAATGATGGGATCTTACTCAGTTGTCTCGAGATGACCAGAAAGGAAGATGGTCAAGGAGCAGACAATGCAAATCATTAACTGCCTTGACAATAAGCGCCATCCACGCATCACCCACTTCCCCAAACTCCCTCCTTCCACAAGTCGAGGCTGGCACTCTACATAGCCAGATTCTGTCTTCCCAACGCTGACAACTAAAAATATAAATAATCCAGTAACACAGATATACAAGGCAGACTGATGAACAAATGGTTCTGAACACAGCATAAATGATATGTATTTAATCTCACGGCAAAAAGCACATACCAGGGAGTTGGACAGACTCCCAATTGTATCACTTACTGTACTGATGACCTTGGGAAAATTACCTAACTTCTCTGTGTCCCAGTTATCACATCTGTAAAATGGGATAATCATAAAAGTACCTATGGGGCTTCCCTGGTGGCGCAGTGGTTGAGAGTCCGCCTGCCGATGCAGAGGATGCGGGTTTGTGCCCCGGTCCGGGAAGATCCCACATGCCGCGGAGCGGATGGGCCCGTGAGCCATGGCCGCTGAGCCTGCGCGTCCGGAGCCTGTGCTCCGCAACGGGAGAGGCCACAGCAGTGAGAGGCCCGCGTACCACAAAAAAAAAAAAAAAAAAAAGTACCTATGAGTATTAGTCAGGGTTTACCAGGGAAGCAGAACTAATATATATATTTCTATATACAGAAAGAGGTATTAAGGAATTGCCTTATGCAATTAAGGAGGCTGGCAAGTCCAAAATCTGCTGGGTGGTTTAGCAGGGTGGAGATTCAAGGGAGAGTTGATGCTGCAGTTGATGACTGAAGGTCATCTGTTAGCAGAATTCCCTCCTGCTTGAGGGAGGTTAGACTTTTGTTCTATTCAGACCTTCAGCTGACTGGATGAGGCCCACCCACACTGTCGAAGGCAATCTGTTTTACTCAAAGTCCACCAATTTAAATGTTAATCTCATCCAAAAATACCCTCACAAAAACCTTTAGAATGATGTCTGAGCACGTATCTGGGCACCCTGGCCTGGCCAAATCGACACATAAAATTAACCATCACACCACCTCAAAGGATTTTTGCCAGAATTAAATCAGTTGGTTTATGTAAAGTGCTTTGGACTGTGATAGGCACCTAATACGTGTTATACGTGTTAGCGATTGCTATTATTATTACTATTATTATTAGCGTTCTTATTAGGTAAAGAGTCATGAGTGGCCGAGGAGCCACTTTCCAGGAGAGAGATGGCTTCTTCTCCCAAGCATTCGGGAAAGGCCTCGCAAAGAAACTGGAGATTTCTGGAAGTGTGGGAATAAGGAAAGAGTGGCCGAAGGCAATGAGACTAGGTGTGGCTTGGGGGAAAGCTGACTGGGAGCACAGGGGGCTGTGTGGGGAGAAGAGGAAAGGGGTAGCCTTTGGAATAGAAGGTGAAAACCTCAGGCTTCCTTGGAGAGCCCAGGAAGAGTCTCTAACACCTTGGGGTGGGGTCGAATGAACTGATGGAGGGGGTCTTAAGATAACTTCGGCAGAAAATTTGAAGGAAGGGCTGAGCAGGAGGAGGTGAGACCTTCCAAGAAGAAGAGCTTGCCACACTCCTAGTAATGAACAAGGAATGGCCATTTTGTCCACTGCCCCTAAGGACTACAGGAAGGGAGGGGGAAGGTGTATAATAGAGTTGAAAATACGATAGGTTTTCTTGCTGAGGATGTTGAAAACTGCCTGCAGGTAAATCCCCATATGGGGGAAGCTTGGCCCAGGGGGAGAGTGGCAGAAAATTCCGCAACTTCTTTTCACAAGTGTCATTTTCATTCAGTCTTCTCCCTAACTATGCAGCTTATCTCTCACTTTAAATAAGCCTACGCTTCTGAACTTATACCATTAATAAAATAAGACACTAACTTATTCTGCTCAGTCGAAAGGTTCAGACATAACACTGCATATTAGACAGTGACAAATTGTGTTATCGTAGCCTAACTCCAGTAGAAATCCATAATCCAAAAGAAAATGAGAGGAAGAAAGTTAAGTTATGGGATCAGGGAACCAGTAAATCCTCATGCGTGGGAGGTTAAGAAGGGGTGGGGTGGGGGGAGCATTTAGAACCAGGAACTAAGAATGGGCTGCAAAACCATTGGTTATTCAAGACTATGGACATCACTCCATGGACATCACTTCAACCCCTTGTTTCTGCAGTATTTTGATCCAACTGAAGACCTTTTCACTTGTGAAAACTACACACATTTTAAAATAGGTTTTAGTGAAGAAATCAAATTCCTCTTACATAAATAAATTTTATAGTTAACTTTGCTTGAATCCATCTTTTCCATCCATGATATCCCCTCAACATCTTAGTGGTGGAAAGGAATGAAACCTGATCTGAGGCTCTCCAAGGTGCCTAAAGAAGAGGATGGTAAATGAAAGCACAGATACCTGGAATCCCAGATGTCAGTGTCTTGACACAACAGTGGTTAGCATCCTCTGGCCTCTGCCTAAACTACCTTGAAAATTCTTATGTGTCCAAGGCTAGAAGCCCAGGAGGCAAAGCCATAGGGATAAAGATAGCCACATCTTCTCTTTCCATCTTTCCTGAAAAAAAATAGAACAAGGTCAAGTTTACTTCTATTCAATATGTGCTTGCAAGCATCTATTATTGAAAGACTAGATGTTGTGTAGGACCTAACCACTAAATACCTCCAATGGGCTCGCCACTTTTAATCCACTAACTCAAGAGGAAACAAGATCATTTTCTTAAAGAAACTTGATATAAAGATAATAGACCCCCTCCCAAATGGTTAAGTCATAAAGCATATATAGGTAGTTGCACTAACAGGTAGCAGAGATGGCATGTGTGATAGGATTTCTGTAGATAAGGAGCTGGGTGAGCATTGAGAGCCTTCAGAACTGAGAAAAGATGTAGGTCTACAGCTGGTTTCCAAGGATGGGTGGGATTTGAACTGACAGCAAGGAAGAGGTACTCAGTCTTGGTGAAGGAAGGGCCGTAACAGAGGCCTGGGTAACGACAGTGAGCACGGTGGCACCTTCAGGACCCACAGGAGATGAGTCTGCAATAGAAGACAAGGGTGGAGAGGCCACAGGGTCACACTGCATCAGCTTGCTCTCTGGGGAACCCATACTTGCTTTCTTCCCCTGCCAAGATCTGAGTCCAGCTGAATCACTGTGCTGACTTAGAAGAACTAGCCCAGTGTCCAGCATATAATACGTGCTCAATAATTGTTTACTGAAAGAATGGCCCATCTGCTTTGCTGACATCTGTTTCTTCAGTCACAGGAACCAATTCCACAGACATTCTGACAATGGACATGATGAAGGGAAGGGTCAGGCCCCTAGAAGCATTTCACATGCTTTGACTACCACACGCCAGTAGTTTGGGTTGAGTGTGGGAGATGACCAGATGCCAGCTATACTCAAGTTTTTGTAGTAGGTGATGATGAAGGGATATGGATCTTTCAGACATTTTTTTTTTCTCTTGAGGATTTCAGAAAACTGGGAATTTGGGGAAACAATATGTTGAAAATGAATGAGAAGGGAGAAACTTTTTAAAATATACTTTAAAACATACATTTCCCTCTCACTGGGGCCACAATCTCTTGTGAGAGTAAGAAGGGGGTCTGGTTTGATGGTGGTAAACATCACCATTAGCTTATTATTGTTACCGTGCTTTCTCCAAAAGCAGAATCAAGAAAAGATTGGAAAAAATTTCCTGTAAAATTATAAGGAAAATCAGATCTGGAAAAGGAAGACTCAGAACTTAAAGCACTTCAGCTTTGGAGAACTGCCCTGGTGTTACTTCAGTGGAAGCTTAAGAAGCGTAATAATTTGCCACATTCCCTTCCCCCAGCTGTGAAGATCAGGGAAACCCAGCAAGATGGAGCCTCCATCTTGGGTTTCTGGAGCCTGACATGGGCAGCAATCCAACTCACACAGGACACACCAGGTGTGTGAAAAATGAACTTGGGTTGGGTGAAGCCAGTGAGATCTCTGGGTTGCTAATGCAGCAAAATCTACCCTGTCCTGTCCTAAGACAAAAGTCTAGAATAAAAACAGGAGGATAGAGAGCAGAATAACAATCTTCAAAACATGTAATAACTGTTCAAACCTAACGTCTGCAATAAATTATTTGTGGAGGAGACAATAATCATGTATCACTGTTTGGTTCACTTCCTTTCCCCCTAACACATATACCCATAATAACCTTAAAACAAATAAGGTAGGAGATTAGTATTCCTATGAAGAGTATTATATATATTAAATAAATTGATCATGCATGAGGTAAAAATAATGTCTGTCTGCATCCCACTATATGACCCTGGAGATAGGTAATAACAATAGCAAATATATTGAACACGTAATGTGTTTCAAGTACTTTGCCAAGCGTTTTATATACATTACTTTGACTAAATCTCATGACAACTCTATAAGCCACATTTTATGGATGAGAAAACTGAAGCTCAGAGAGGTTAAGTCACTTGCCCAAGGTCACACAGCTAATAAACAATAGAGTTGAGATGAATCCAGAGTGTAGCCTCAGAGCCCACCTGCTTAAGCGATATGCGATATTGTCTCTTCACTTTTCCCAAGCCCAGCGAGGTTAGGTGGTTCTCCCAAGATCACAGAGCTAGCTAGCAGCAGAGCTTTAACTAGAGTCTAGATTTTTGTCTTCCTTCTTCGCTGCTCTCTCTCCCCAGCCTCTTCCCCTCGTCTTTATCTCCTCTTCTCTGCTTGTTCCCCTGCCCCTATCCAGGACTCCGCGTTAGAATCCTGGGTGTGCTCTAGTTCCAGGGGGCTGCATTTCTAAGATACTTTATAACCTTATCCTTCCCTACTAAAAAATGGCAGTGGCACATATATGCTGCTGACTGAATTAAGCTCCATCATCCTACCAGCTATCTCCAGGTTCACCACTTGCTTTTGCTATTTGTGCATTTTTATAAATTTTTTAAGCTTTCCCAGTGATTCTGATGGATAGTCAGAATAGAAAACTCTGCCCAAAAGGAAGTTAAACATGATGAATAAAAGCTGGTCAATCTGCTCCTCCTGTGAACAGACTGTTCCCACACCACCAACTGTGAGGGATCCGACCCGTCTTTATTCTGGGCCAGGGTGGCTCTCCGCAGAGCCCCCAGTTCCCATTCTGCGGCTGCGGAGGCGCCCCCATCGGGAGGAGTCAGGTCTGCGGCCGGCGGGAGAGGAGCCTCCCAGGCCCGCCTCCGGCTTCCTGGCATCCCGCTCCAGCCAAGGATGCTCCAAGGTAACACTAACTGGGAACGCTCTTCTTAGGGAGAATTTTAAGGGTCGGGTAAAGCCTCAGAGAGCCCCTGACTTCTGCTCTTCCTTCCAAACAAGTCTTCGGGACTCCAGGGAAGATGCTGGAAGGAGAGGAGAGAACCGGCTCTGCGGATACTGGCTCAGAGCTCAGGCGGGAGGAGCTGCAGCCAGGTTCTAAAGGTTTATTTTTTTTCCATAGCTCATTGTGGCAAAAGCAGAGGATATGACCTGAAGGATTTGACATATCCCGTCCCCCAACTTTGTAGCTGTTTTATTTCCTTTCAGACTCAGGGAACTTGCATGGGGGGCGAGGGAGGGTGGGGAAATCAAGATCTGGGTTTACAAGAGAAACCCAGAGCCTGAGAAGGAGGTTTGGGGAGAGGCGCTGCTACCGCACTTCACTGCGCACGCGCTTTCCCGCGCCGGCTCCGCGCCTGCAGCCGGGCTCCTAACGCAGGGCCTTGCCTCGCAGAGCCAAGACGGAGAGGGGAGGGCAGAGGAGGTGGGAGATGGGCCCACCCGGCTCAACAAGGAAGGCGCACGATGGCTGTCGTTCAGCCTCCCGGGCCCAAGGAAACTTGACAAACTCAGTTTCTTGCTTTAGAAATCAGAGCAGAATTCCTGATGGTGATCTGAGAAGGGTGGGTGGGGGTGACTAAGAAAAACTAGGTAAAAAACCAACTGTTTTGTTCCCTTGTCTTCATATTTATGAACCAGCAGCTTGGGGGATTCCCAACATACCTGCTCCTGTTATAGCTCTTTATTTATTTTTATTTTTCCTCCCAAAAGTTAGTAGAGCTGAGCCAAGTTTTCTCTCTTCTTTCCCTGGAGAAAAGAGAAAGAAAAAAAAAAAGACCTGTGTCCTGCATTTTAAAACATCTGGTAGGGCCATGAGGAGAAAAAGCGTAAAGGCTATATATAATTTAACTTACCTTTTGGGATAGTTTTTATTACATTTACTTTCTTGGATACACAAAGAAAGTTTGGCATTTTCCCCATTAGTTAAAGCGTTTGGAATTTTGTTAATCAATGTCTAAATGTTCATAAAATAATGCCACCTTTTAAAAGCAGGGGCAAGGACCCACATGCTTCCAGTCAGAAGGAATAATATTAAAATGCGGGTTGCATATGCGGGTGCTAAAACCAGTCTTCGGAGAGTGGGGCATAAGCTCTCAATTATCCCGACCACCTCCAGAGCCAGAGAGCAAGGCCAGAAATGCACCCCAGGCCAAGGAATACACCCAAGGATTGGGCTGCCAGGGCTCTCAGGCAGCCAAGCTGAGCTCCTCACTTCCTTCCACCCAGGCTCCACTGGAAAGTGACCTCTAGTCCAGCCCCAGCAGTGGGGCATTAATCGCTCATCTCCAGGGAGCGGGCTGATGCTCAGGCCCAGTGTGGTTCTCCCTGGAGATTGCATATAGCCCTCTACATGCTGGAAAAGGCGAAAGTGTATCTTACATCTTTCTTTTTTCAGAGCCACACATTTACTGTGACTATTTGTTTATGTCAACTTCTCCCACTGGTTGGTAAAATTAATAAGAACAGGGACTATGTTTTTGCTCACATTCAATATCAAGCACCCAGCACAGAGCATGATATAAAATAGATGCTTAATACGGAGTTAATGAATATCCAACAATTTCACTCCTAGGTAAAAAACAAAGAGAAATGAATGCATTTGTTCATTAAATATCACGGATGCAAAGGTTCCTGGCAGATCTGTTCTTAATAGCCAAGACCTGAAAACAACCCAAATGTCTGTCAGTAGTGGAATGGATAAACATTGATAGAATATGGGGTATTTGTGCAATGGAATACCCAGAATGTTTTTTTTAAAAATAAGAAAATGAAACTACTATTCTATTCAACAGCACAATATGGAGGAACTTCCCTGGCGGTCCAGTGGTTAGGACTCCATGCTTCCAATGCAGGGGGCATGGGTTCGCGCTCTAGTCAGGGAACTAAGATCCCACGTGCCATGTGACAAAAAATAATAATAATAATAATAATATTGAGCAAAAGAAGCCCCCCAAAATGTGTGATTACATTTACATTAAAGTTCAAGAACAAAAAGAACAAATCTCTGATGATAGAAGTCAGAAGAGAAGTTACTTCTGAAAGGGGTGGGTAGCTGTAGGTGGATGGCAAGTGCCAGGGGTATTGACTGGGAAGAGTCCAGAACTCCTTGAGGAGCTGGAAGTCCTGCCTTTAGTTTGAGGTGGAAGAGATGCTGAATTGTCCCACATTGAGAATGATAACTAGTGAAGGAAAGCTGCAGTCTAAGGCTCTAAGAATTTGGACTAATTAATTGCCCTATATAAAGGAAAAGCTCCAGGAAACCAGTGACTTGTCCTTGCTCATCCTGAATCCCAGCATCTAGAACAGGGCCCATCGAAGAGTAAAAACCTTTTTGAATGGAGTCAAACATTGGCCACGCTCCTCTCCCTGATGCTCCCATCCGGTGCCCTGCCATGCTCACTCAACACTCCCCCCGCCTGTGAGAACCCACTAGGCCTGGAGGGCCAGAGGCTACCTTTCGTCAAAGTGTCTAAAAGGCACACCTCAAATTTCCACTTCATCCAGTTCTGTCTCCTGGGCTGCTTCTTTCTCTTCCACGTTCTCCCACTTACCCAGACTTGACACCTCAGCCATCTTTAATACCCTCCACCTCCTCATATACCACAGCTACTCTGTAGCCAAGAGACCATCTCATCGATCAGTTCCCCCTTCCAGTTCCCACCACTATCATCCTAGCTCAACCCTTGATGACTTCCAGGAATATCCCCCAGGAAGCTACAATCCAAGCTCCCCCCAGATCGTCTTCCTTAAGCATAGTTTGAGTCCTGGCACTCTCCTGTCCACAAACTTTCAAAAGGTCTTCATTGCCTACCAGGTTAGACACCATACCCCTTGGCCTGGCCCTGAAGACCTTCTACAAATAGGCCTTAAAATACCTTTATAATCTTCATCTCCTATTACTCCTTCACAGGCATGCTTCATTTAAGTCAAACTGAGTGATTTGAATTCCCCAAGCAAATGTGGCAGTTTCCCACCCCCGACACCTTTGCTCATAACTTCCCTCCTCTCCGCAATGTCTTCCTCTCCTGTCTCTTCACCTGGTGCCCTCTACACCACCATCAGCTCCACTTGAGATGCTGACCATCTTTCACAAATGCTCAACCTACCTGTTGTGTTCTGAATTCTCCAGGTGTTTGTCCTTAGCTCCTGCTTTCAATTGTTTTTTTTTTCTATTTGTGTTATTCTTATGGCACTTACTATATGGTATCTTATGGTTGCATTTTAAGCTCCTTTAGGTCTTAGTCCTCTTTCAACTCACACAGTATCTTGTCCTCAGACAACACTAAATGCACACTGATTGAAAGAATAAATACATGGGAAGAAAATCAACTCTCCATTAGCTGTTATATTGAATAAGACTCAAAAATTAATTTACACTTGGGGTAAATAACTGCTTAAAGAATTATACACACAAAGATATTTTAACTGTAACTGGGGACAACCCAGTTCTTGACACCTCAGCCATCTTTAATACCCCCCACCCCCTCATGTACCACAGCTACTCTGTAGCCAAGAGACTATCTCATGGATCAGTTCCCAATGAACCCAGTTCATTTCTTTCATTAAATGAAAGAATGATTGTAATGATGGAACTTCACATATATAGTATTGGAGCTTCCTGGCACCACATCAAATCAGATCAAGAACTCTTCTGCTTTGGATAAAATCAGCCTTAATGACTGGCTAGGCCTGGATGTTTCAAGGTTCCCAAGAGGTATTTTTCTCCCTTGTGACCTGGTACAACCTTCCAATACCACCAGCTCAAAATAGGACAAGACTGTTACCCTCTCTCTGCCATCCACTACAATGTGTAGTTTGGGGAGAGTGACTGACTTGTCCTGGGCTCAGTTTCCTCATCTGTCAAGTGGGACTGATAATCCTGCTTTGCCACATTCTTATGAGGAAGAGTGACCCAATGCAGGCAAACAGAAGGTGCCAATGTGGCCTTTAGTATCACTGCTTCTACTTGGGCCCTTGACTGCCATAGGTGTGCTTGTGGCTCTGTCTGGCTCCATGTGGCTTTGGCAGGAAAAGGGAACCTGTCCCTCTCCATCCCTGGACACTGCAGGGGGATGGTCTAACCTCTCTCCAGGCTTTGTGGGAAGTTATACTAGGAGGCAATTTGAGGCAGGCTCCCTAAATCTTATGAATTCCTCCACTTCTGAGTTCACTAAGACCAGAGGAGCTTTTCCCAGGGAGGAGAGCAACATTCCAGTCTATTGACATAAAAATGCCCATGGGATAGCCCAGGGGAAATCAGTGAGATCGTACAGGAAGGAGACTGAGGAGAGTACATGGCAGAGACTTCACGAGAACACAGGGTCACAAGGTCAAGCAGGCAAAGTGAGAAAAGGAGAGAGTGCTTCTGCCAGTTCCTGTAGATGATCACAGAGGCTTAGCACCAAGCGCGTGTGCACGTGCACGCACACACACACACACACACACACATTAAAGATACCTAAAACAAATACGAAGTTGGAAAAAATTATAGTCCCTGGAAGAAAAGTAGGAAGTGAATTGTGAGGGGCTGGGCTGTCCTGGCCAGTTTTCACTAGTACCTTGAAAGCTACTGCTCACTCGTCAGGCCAGGACCCCAGGAGGGCCTTCCACACTCTCTGGCTCTCCTCAGGGAGGACTCAGTCCTGCTGCCAACTGGCAGTGCGTCCCAACAAATTGGCAGGGCCCCACCTTGCTCTAAGTGAATGCATGTGCTTCCTTCAACCTCGCAGTGGATACCCACTAGCCTGGTCTGCTGCCCCTTTCTGGAAAGCTCAGGCGGCCTTCAACCAATGCACGACAGAGCCTAACCCATGGGACTGGTCATCCCCTGAGGGGCAGAAAGAGGCCTTTGCTCCCCGAGTCCCTGGACATATAAAGACCTTCTGTTTAAGGAGTCAAATGCCGGCTCTTTCTCGTGTGTTGGCTTCTCTGTGCACATTTCTGTGGTTGTGTGCTGTGTCCAAAGTTAAGAGAAGTGGATAGAACTGAAAATCCTGAACAAAGTTAGCCACTGAGCATGAATCTGAATATGCCCCAGGGAACACAGCCCAGAAAAATATTGTTAATCACATCTCAGTGGAAAACTAAGTCTGACCACAGTCATCTTGAGTCTAAAGCAGAGCAACTAAGGAGTAATGGAGACGCATCCTGTGGGCGTGCCCGCCAGAATCTGTGCACTGCCCGACAGTGGGGAAGGGGGCCGTCTGCACCATCTCCTTGGGAGCCCTTGACCATAATGGGTGAGACCTGAAGGAAGCGGGTTTAAACAGAAGCTGGAGGAGTTGGGGAATTCGTACTTGTCTTCCTTCCCTCCAGAGGGAGCCTCCTTTGCTACATTCTTCTCTTTGTCTTTGTCACAGTCCTTCCCTCACCCCATTTTGGGTCAACTCTTCAAAATAATGGATTTCCTGTTTGATGGTTCTGTTTAGCTCTTTGAGAAGTGTTGGAGAGGGGATCAGTTGCCACTCGCCAAACCAAGCATGTGAGAGTTGAGCAGGTGGGATGGTACAGTAAGTAGCAACTGCTTGAGAAAGGGAGAAGGTTTGGAAATCCTTCTGCAGAGTGGAAAATAATAGCAAACAGAAGGCCTCTGGGGGCACTAAGTGTCCCGCTGTGGTTCAAGGTGACTTGTGTGGAGCGGCACCCATCTATCTGCAAGGCCGTGTGGCTTTCTCCAGCTGTCAGCAGCCTGGTTACAAGCATGGAAGAAACAGGTGTGAGCAAGGCCAGGCTGGAAAGTCTGAGGGACCGTAAGGCAAAGAAGCCAGGATGGTGGCAGGAGACGGGTTGACTTCATGGGCAACATCCAGTCTGCAGAGGAGGGAGGTGAACGCAGAGGGCGGCTGAAGGACAGAGAGAAAACCCAGGGAAAAGAAACTGAGGAGCGTTGTTCTGTAAGTCCCCACCTAGAGCGGGTCTTTATGAGGCCTTCCCTGAACAAAGCCCAGGGGGTCTGCTGAGTGCCTGGGGTCAGCTCTCAGTGGCTCTAGGGTAGGAGCAGGAGACCCCCCTTACACATCCCATCAGCATCTCCTCCCCCACCCACACAACCTCCGCTTCACCTGATCCTCACGCCGGGTTGAAGGGAGAGGCGGAGAGAAGACCAGCAGAGAGGGAAGAAAGCTCTGGAAGGCAGGACCGGAAAGAGGGCGCCAGGCAGGTTTTTGATTCTTTTGTTTGTTTGTTTGTTTAGATCCTTGATGGATGACTATTTAGGAGGGAGAGTCAGAGACACAGGAAATCTACCACCATCACCTTGCTGCCCGTCAGCCAGAGCTCAGGCCACAAGGCAAGGACCACTGGAGTCCAGCGCGGCAGCAGGCAGGCGAACCGCGGCTCCCTCCACTCCTCCGCCGCATCCCTCCCTGTGGGAAGATGGGAAGAGGCGGGCTGTGCCCCTGCCCCTCCCCCACCTTCTGCACCAGCTGCACGGAGGCGGAGCTTCCGGAGGCGTTGAAGCATCACAAGCCCCTCCCAGTGACGCAGCAACATAGTAACACAATGACGCAAGGTCAAATCAGGTTGCAGCCGTGTCCATGCTCTGCCTGATGTACCTTCTGGAGATAGAAGGAAACAAACAAGCGCTCTTTGTTTTTTGGTTTGGTTTTGGTTTCTTTTCTTTTCTGTGTTAATTTTTGAAGCCTAACACATAGCACATCTGTAGAAATTCTCAGTAAGACGAAAGGACAATTTGAATACGCCTTCCCATTCCCTGGAGACGCTGTCTTTGGCTTAGTCCTGCCGGTGTTTCTGCTTGGCTGGCCCTTGGGTCCTTGACACCTCGTCTGACCTGGATCGGCCAGGTGATGAGGCTGTAGGGAATTGTGCACCTTTGAACCTTCTATGAAGACAAAATTGAGAATATCTTTTGAAAGGCAGTCTGATAATACCGTTATAAGTGTTCACCTTACATGACCATCAATTCCACCTCTAGGAATTCATTCTAGGGGAATATGCAAAGATTTAGGAATAAAAATAGTAATAGAAGTTTTCTTTATAAAAGCAAAAAAGTGTTACAAAGTGGAAATTTAGTTGAATGATTTATAACATAAGGGAATATTTCGAAACCATTAGCAATTATATAACGTGTATTTATCCCCAAAAGATGTTCACAATCCAGGAGGCAAATTAAAGGGGGTTATAGACAGTGTGATCCTATTTTGGAGAAATTAAGAAGAGGGAGAGAGGGAAGAGTCTTAAGCCTGTACACCTTAAAATGTTTCTCTGTGTGATGACCTTTCTTTTTTTTATGCTTTATGCATTTTGTAAATGTTCCTTATGAACCATCTTATTTTTTAATTAGAAGGAAAAATCATGTTACTTACACATACATGTGCACACACACCCTGTCGGCTTGGCTGACTGTCTCTGTGGGCCTTGGGGGGCAGGCTCCACAACCTCCCTGTGTGGCTAGAGCCTGTCCTGGTCCTTGTGCTGTTCCCCGAAGCCAGGAGAAAGCCTGGAAGGGGGGCTGGAGCACAGGATGGTAGGGCGCCCGGCTCTCCAAGTTCTCCTATTACTAGTACAGGCGTGTAAACCAAACCAGTTCTCCTGTTACAGAATATTTTTGTTTGCAGAGCACAAAATTCTGAATCTACAGGAAAAGGAGAAAGCCCTGAAGGGTTATGCTGGCTCTAAGTGAGTTATTTCAATCCATGGCCTTACATTCTTGGTCAAAGTGATTTAAATGTTTGTTTCCTGTTGAGGGGTAGTGAGCATGTGCCGTCCAAAGGGTGGCTGGTTGCTGAGTATCCCAGGAGCACCAGCGCCACGACCTTGGCATCTCCGTTCATCCTCCCGCCTCAGTGTCCTCTTGTGTGATCAGAGGCAATATGTATTCAGTATTCCACAGGCCTTTCCACGCTGTTTGAGGAGCTCATGGCTCAGTGGAAGTGCGTGGCCCGGTTGCGGGGGGGCGGCTCTAGTGGGGGCCAAGGAAGAAGCCAAACCAGCAGCACTCTGGATCCCCCACTCCCAGTATAACCAGAGCAGCCACTCAGCTCTTCTGTATTATAAATGTTCAAAGTAAGAGCTTATCTGGAAAGTAGCATTCTACAATAACCAGTTTGAAAACCACCATCCTAATAAGGTAACTTTCATGTCCTTGGTGATAGAGTATCAGCCCCAAACGCAGGGGACTTCTCAGTATTTTTCAGCTGAGGCAGGCATTGATCACCCAGACTCTTTTCCCAATTTGCAGTGTGATTTGTTTTTTTCCCACAGAGGAAGGCTGCTATCTTTAGATACAGCTCCAAAAATGAGATTCAAATAGGCACCAGGAAAGGATGTGTTATGAACTCATCCTCCCACAAAGACAGTGGGAAATCAATCAGCCTGGCATCCCTACAAGGCACCTGGCACCAATTAGTCCTGCCCAGGGAGGGTAAGTGGCTCTGTGCAAGAGTGCTCGAAAGGGAAGTGGAGCTATCTGGGGCTCTTTGCTTGGGTTTTATTGGGTATTTCCTTTCCATATGGGGATATGGTTCATTGCCCTGTTCTCCATGGTAGCTGCTTTTTTGCAATGGTGGTGTCTCTGTTCGTGCATACATGCAATGCCCTTTGGAGGTGGATATCCAAACCTTAAAAGTACATTGAATGAGGATGAAACTGTGCCAAACTTTATTTCTCAAAATGAAAGCACGAACGCAGAACGTTCAAATCTATCTTACCCTTTGATTAAACAAGATTAAAAATTGTAAGCAAGATTGAAAATTCTCTTTTTTTCCTGAAAATGAGAAAGAGGAAGAGGAGAGGGGAACAGGAAAAGAAGAGGAGGAAAGGGGCAAGAAAGAAGAGTGGAAGATAAAGAAATTAAAATTTGTTTAGTTTAGAGCGAGCTTTTTAATCCCAAGTACTAGAGATTTCAGTTCTGGATGGGCTGGGGAATTCTTAGCTTGTTAAATTTCCATCAGCTTGAAAAACAAAACCTTCTATGGGAAGGGCTGCATGGGACCTGGATTTGACTGCATTTTCCTCTCATCTCTTGTGCAATGTTGACGGGGACCATGAAGAGGATGAAAGTCGTGTTGACAAAATCCAGAGCAACTTGGCCAAACCCCCCTACCACCCCCCCACACAAACCAGATCGTTAACCACTCAGGGTTTCATGCTGAGCCCCTCTCCTTACCCCCCCGAGTCCATCCTGCCCAGGCCGGGGAGAAGATGTGGGCAGCCTCTCTGAGAGCCATGTGTGGGATGGGCTGGCCTCCCCCAAACATGGCACACAGAAATCTAACTCCTACATTAGAATGTGAGAAGTTGAAGGACTTTCCTGTAGCTCACAGAGGTTTTACTTGGATTTAAATTAAGTTGGCTATGGGAATTCCCTGGCAGTACAGTGGTTAAGACTGTGCTTTCACTGCCGTGGGCCCGGGTTTAACCCCTGGTCAAGGAACTAAGATCCCATTAGCTGTGCGGCGCCACCAAAAAAAGTTAATTAATTAAGTTGGGCATTTCCCGTATTTTGTTGTTCATGAAAAGCTTAATTTGTCTTATCGTGAAACATCTTCTATCTGTATGGAAGGGCTTTGAAAGTTGATAAATTTTTCCGACTATAGCAGGTTTTATAACAGTGCAGAGAAAACAAGGTGACTTCAGGGTAGGTTTGAGTTTGTGCTTTAGCAGATGTGCTAGGAACAGATCATCTCTGGATGCACAGTACCCCTGCCCCCTGGTGTGTGCTGGCAGTGATCATAAAGCTAACATGTGGTGCCTAACACCATTTCCAGAAACGTCTCTGAGCCCTTCACCTGAGCTAACTCATGTAATCTTTGCCACTCCCCTAGGGTGGTGGGTCCTGTCATGATCCTCATTTTACATGGGAGGTTGGCTCACACAGCTAGGATGTGGTGAGCCAGATGGAACCTGGCACTCTGGCAACAGAATCTAGGGCTGAAACCACTGCATCCCATCACCTCGTTTCAAAAATGAATGAGATTGATTGTGCCTTTGAAGGAAAATACTATCAGATGGAAGGAGGGAGGGGATTGCTCATGTACAGTATGGGGTGGTGATGCTTATGGCTCAGTGGAGAGGGACATAAGGTCACAGTTCTGAGTGGGCGTGTCTGCACTGCAGGAAAGCATGAAAACACAGCAAATAGCAGAGCGTCTGCTTGGCTCTGGGAACTGAATAGAAAGTCAAACATTTTACCAAGTGTCTTATTTAATTCCTGAACTGTTTCATTGCAGCATTTATATCTCTAGATACAGTTGTGTCAAAACTTGGCAAAATTGGGCTGATCTTTGAACAAGCTTTCCAGAATGGGGTCAGAGGGCAGCTGTAAAATGGAAGACGTTCCCAAACTCTGGCTTTCCCTCAACCAAGGCCATTTCTGTTTGTTAGGACCTTGATGGTATCATTGTACTGCTCTGGAAGGCAGCATATTGTGTGTGTGATACATTCTGTTGAAGAAATGTATAAACAAATAAGGGGATCTATCAGCCAGATGCGTCATTAGCAGGGATTAATTCATTGTTTTATCTCAGTGCTACCAGAGATAACACTTGTTACTTTGCCAGAATGGGGCACTGAAGGAAGTGGAGGAAGGATAGGCCAGGCTGATTTAGACTGGAAAACTTGAAAAAAATTGTTTTGAACATTTTTATACAGCAGGTTCTTATAGTTCTCTATTTTATCCATATTAGTGTATATATGTCTATCTCAATCTCCCAATTCATCCTACCACCACCACCACCACCTCCCCACTTTCTCCCCTTGGTGTCCATACGCTTGTTCTCTACATCTGTGTCTTTATTTCTTCCGTGCAAACCAGTTCATCTATACCATTTTCTAGATTCCACATATATGCGTTAATATGCGATATTTGTTTTTCTCTTTCTGACTTACTTCACTCTGTATGACAGTCTCTAGGTTCATCCACATCTCCACAAATGATCCAATTTCATTCCTTTTTATTCCACTGTATATATATGTACCACATCTTCTTTATCAATTTGTCTGCCGATGGGCATTTAAGTTGCTTCCACGACCTGGCTATTGTAAATAGTGTTGCAATGAACGTTGGGGTTCATGTATCTTTTTGAGTTATAGCTTTCTCTGGGTATATGCCTAGTAGTGGGATTGCTGGGTCATATGGTAATTCTATTTTCAGTTTTTTAAGGAACCCCCATACTGTTCTCCATAGTGGCTGTATCAATTTACATTCCCACCAACAGTGCAAGAGGGTTCCCTTTTCACCACACCCTCTCCAGCATTTGTTTTTTGTAGATTTTCTGATGATGGCCATTCTGACCAGTGTCAGGTGATACCTCATTGTAGTTTTGATTTGCATTTCTCTAATAATTAGTGATGTTAAGCAGATTTTCCAGTGTTGGCCATCTGTATGTCTTCTTTGGAGAAATGTCTATTTAGGTCTTCTGCCCATTTTTTGATTGGGTTGTTTGCTTTTTTAATATTGAGCTGCATGAGCTGTTTATATATTTTGGAGATTAATCCTTTGTCTGTTGATTTGTTTGAAAATATTTTTTCCCATTCTGAGGGGTGTCTTTTCATCTTGTTTAAAAGCAAAAGCTTTTAAGTTTCATTAGGTCTCATTTGTTTATTTTTGTTTTTATTTCCATTACTCTAGGAGGTGGGTCAATAAAGATCTTGCTGTGATTTATGTCAAAAAGTGTTCTTCCTATGTTTTCCTCTTAGAGTTTTATAGTGTTTGGTCTTACATTTAGGTCGTTAATCCATTTTGAGTTTATTTTTGTGTATGGTGTTAGGGAGTATTCTAATTTCATTCTTTTACATGTAGCTGTCCAGTTTTTCCAGCACTAATTAATGAAAAGACTGTCTTTTCTCCACTGTATATCTTTGCCTCCTTTGTCATAGATTAGTTGACCATAGGTACATGGGTAAATCTCTGGGCTTCCTTTGGGCAAATTCTTAGAAAGGTATAACCTTCCAAAACTGAACCAGGAAGAAACAGAAGATATGAACAAACCAATCGCAAGTAATGAAATTGAAACTGTGATTTAAAATCTTCCAACAAATGAAAGTCCAGGACCAGATGGCTTCACAGGTGAATTCTCTCAAACGTTTAGAGAAGAGCTAACACTCATCCTTCTCAAACACTTCCAAAAAATCGCAGAGGAGCCCTCCCAAACTCATTCTACAAGGCCACCATCACCCTGATACCAAAACCAGAAAATTATACTACAAAAAAAGAAAATTACAGACCAATATCACTGATGAATATAGATGCAAAAATCCTCAACAAAATACTAGCAAACAGAATCCAACAACACATTAAAAGGATCATACACCATGATCAAGTGGGGTTTATCCCAGGGATGCAAGGATTCTTTAATATATGCAAATCAATCAATGTGATACACCATATTAACAAACTGAAGAATGAAAACCATATGATCATTTCAATAGATGCAGAAAAAGCTTTTGACAAAATTCAACACCATTTATGATAAATACTCTCCAGAAAGTGGTCATAGAGGAAACCTACCTCAACATAATAAAGACAATATATGACAAACCCACAGCCAACCTCATTCTCAATGGTGAAAAACTGAGAGCATTTCCTCTAAGATCAGGAACAAGACAAGGATGTCCACTCTTGCCACTCTTATTCAACATAGTTTTGGAGGTCCTAGCCACACAATCAGAGAAGAAAAAGAAATAAAAGGAATACAAATTGGAAAAGAAGAAGTAAAACTGTCACTGTTTGCAGATGACATGATACTATACATAGAGAATCCTAAAGATGCCACCAGAAAACTACTAGAGCTAATCAATGAATTTGGTAAAGTTGCAGGATACAAAATTAATGCACAGAAATCTCTTGCATTCCTATACACTAACAATGAAAGATCACAAAGAGAAATTAAGGAAACAATCTCTTTCACCACTGTAAGAAAAAGAATAAAATACCTAGGAATAAACTACCTAAGGAGGTAAAAGACCTCTACTCAGAAAACTATAAGACACCAATGAAAGAAATCAAAGATGACACAAACAGGGACTTCCCTGGTGGTGCAGTGGTTAAGAATCCACCTGCCAATGCAGGGGACAAAGGTTCAATCCCTGGTCCAGAAGATCCCACATGCCTTGGAGCAACTAAGCCCGTGCACCACAACTACTGAGCCTGTGCTCTAGAGCCTGCGAGCCGCAACTGCTGAAGCCTGTGTACCTAGAGCCCATGTTCCACAACAAGAGAAGCCACCTCAATGAGAAGCTCATGCACTGCACCGAAGAGTAGCCCCTGCTCACCACAACTAGAGAAAGCCCACATGCAGCAACAAAGACCCAACACAGCCACAAATAAATAAATAAATAAATAAATAAATAAATAAATAAATAAATAAATTTATTTAAAAAAGAAAAAAAGATGACACAAACAGATGGAGAGATATACCATGTTCTTGTATTGGAAAAATCAGTATTGTGAAAATGACCATGCTACCCAAAGCAATCTACAGATTCAATGCAATACCTATCAAATTACCAATGGCATTTTTTACAGAACTAGAACAAAAAAAATCTTAAAATTTGTATGGAGACACAAAAGACCCTGAATAGCCAAAGCAATCTTGAGGGATAAAAAAACAGAGCTGGAGGAATCAAACTCCCTGACTTCAAACTATACTACAAAGCTACAGTAATCAAGACAATATGGTACTGGCACTAAAACAGAAATATAGATCAGTGGGACAGGATAGATTGGAGAGTTTCTGAGCTGAAGGGGACCCTAGCACGAGCTAGTTAGTGAGGAAGACTGAGGTGGAGAATCTGAAGTGGGGCGGGGGGCCCTAAGGGTAGGGGGAGCCTGTGTCCACCATGCACTTGAGAGCCATGGGACTGGGCCCTGAAAGGAGGCAGCCAGACCAAAGAAGGGATGGGTGTGGGCACCCTGGAAATACTTTGCTTTCTTCTATTGTGGATACTTGTTGAAACTGTCATGTGGGGTGGGAGAAAGAAAGAGTGGATTACAGTCATCCCTTGGTATCCATGGGGGATTGGCTCCAGGACCTTCTCAGATACCAAAATCCACAGATGCTCAAGTCCCTTATATAAAATGGGGTAGCATTTGCATACAACCTATGCACATCCTCCCATATACTTTTTTTTTTTTTGATTGCATTGGGTCTTCGTTGCTGTGTGCGGGCTTTCTCTAGTTGCAGCAAACGGAGGCTACTCTTTGTTGCAGTGCGTCAGCTTCTTGTTGCGGTGGCTTCTCTTGTTGCAGAGCATGGACTCTAGGCACGCAGGCTTCAGTAGTTGCAGTGTGTGGATGCAGTAGTTGTGGCTTGTGGGCTTAGTTGCTCCATGGCATGTGGGATCTTCCCAGACCAGGGGTTGAACTCATGTCCCCTGCACTGGCAGGTGGATTCTTAACCACTGTGCCACCAGGGAAGTCCCATCTCATACACTTTAAATCATCTCTAGATTACTTATAATACCCAATACAATGTACATGCTATGTAAATCGTTGCCCAAGCGGCAAATTTAAGTTTTGCTTTTTGGAACATTCTGGAATTTTTCCTCCAGATATTTTCAATCCCATGTTGGTTGAATCCATGGATGTGGAACCCACAGATAAGGAGGGATGACTGTACTTATATACACAAAATTTTCTTCACATGAGGGGGTCAAGGAAAAAGTATAAGATGTTCCAAGATGACACCAAGATTCATTCCCAAGAAAGAGAAAAGATGAACAGCGACATGATAATTAAGATGGCATCTCTTAGGCCTCCTTGGCTGGCAGGGTCCATCTGGATCTATGTTACATGGTTGAGTGAATCTGGACCTCCAAGAATCATAGCAGGCTGCAACAAAATACACAACCTTGGCCTTGGTCCCAAGACCTAGAGACAAAGAAAGACAGAAACCTCTTATCAGTCAGAGCTGTCCTATGTGGGACTAGTGAAGGCTCAGTGAGGGAACAGTGGGGGTTACTTATTGAAGGATAGATGTCTGGGTCCAGACTCACTTCTGGAGTCCATGGGGTCTGGGCTGTTCTTGGGATAGATGTGGAGGTGAAGGTCAGGACAAATCACACACTCACATGCTCTCTCACCAGCCAGACTGGACTTGTGCCCAAGCCCCAGTCCCATCCTAGAGGATACAATAGAGAATTGCTGACCCCTATTTCCAACAACTTGACTTATGTGAAAATAAGCTAAAATGAATATCTTCAAGAACAAATAAGGGAGGGTGTGGCACATGGCAAAAGTTCTACCTTAGTATGAAGTAGGGGAAGAGTAGTAACACCCTTGTTGCCTAGTAACTAAAGCCAAACAAAGCCACCTTTAGATCATGGGCCCACTTAGTAACTGTGTGGTCAAGTTATTCAACCTCTCTGAGCCTCAGTTTCTTCATATATAAGATGGAAATAAATCTTAGAACCTGTCTCAATGGGTTATTGGGAGAATTAAGATAAGGCATAAGACCTGGCACTTATTAAGCATTTCCATCGATGCTAGCTTTTATAATGTGTAAGAGGCAAGGGTCTTATACAAGCACAATCAAGATATCAAGTATTTCCATTACCCTTGAGCCCTTTTTTAATCAGTTCCCTCCCACCACCTTCAACTCCTAACAATCACTGATAATTTCTAGACCTATAATTTGCCTTTTCTCAGAATGTCATAGAAATGGAATTATACAGTATGTAGCCATTTGTGTCTTTCTTCTTACACTTATAATGCTTTTGAGCTTCAAAAAAAGTTGCATTTTTTAAAGCAATTACATTTATCAGTAATTTGTTCCTTTTTATAGCTGAGTAGTATTCCATTGTATGGATGATAATACAATTTGTGTATTTATTCACTAATTGAGGAACACTTAGGTTGTTTCCAGATTTGAGCAACTCTGAACAAAGACGATAAAAATACTCACATACAGGTTTATATAAAGACATATGTTTTCATTTCTCTTGAGTAAATACCTAGGGGTAGGATTGCTGGGTAAAATTGAATGCGTACCTAACTTTTTAAGAAACTTAGCAAAGTGTTTTCAAAGTAGCTGTAACATTTTGCATTCATATTAGTTACTCCACTTCCTTGTCAGCACTTGGTATTATTTTTTGTTTTCTATTGGGGTTTTTTTAGGCATTCTAATAGGTGTGTGGTTGTACCACCTTTTGGTTTTTTTCTTTTTTTTCAATTGAGATATGGTTGATGTATGATATTATGTAAGTTACATAGTGATTACTAGTAAACATTACATAGTGAACATGGTGAACATTACATAGTGAACATAATGATTCACAATTTTTAAAGAGTATACTCCATTTATAGTTACTATGAACTATTGGCTGTATTCCCTGTTTTATACAATTTATTCCTGTAGTTTATTTATTTTATACACAGTTGGTACCTCTTAATCCCCTACCCCTGTCTTGCTCCTCTCCTCTTCCTTCTCCCCACTGGTAACCACTAGGTTGTTCTCTCTATCTGTGAGTCTGTTTCCTTTTTGTTATACTCACTAGTTTGTTTTATTTTTTAGATTCCACATATAAGTGACAGTTATCTCTCTCTGTCTGACATTTAATTTACTATAATACCCTTCAAGTCCATCCATGTTGCTACAAATGGCAAAATTTCACTCTTTTTCATGGCTGAGTAGTATTCCATTGTATATGTATATGACTTCTTTTTTATCCATTCATCTGTTGATGGCACTTAGGTTGCTTCCATATCTTGGAAATTGTAAATAATGCCGCTATGAACATTAGGGTGCATGAATTTTTTCAAATTAGTGTTTTGGGTTTTTTTTCAGATATATAACCAGGAGTGGAACTGCTGGATCATATGATAATTCTATTTTTAAGTTTTTCAGAAACCACCATACTGTTTTCCACAGTGCCTGCAGCAATTTACATTTCAACCAACAGTGTTACAAGGGTTCCATTTTCTCCACATCCTTGCCAACATTTACTATTTATGGTCTTTTTTTTTAACATCTTTATTGGAGTATAATTGCTTTACAATGGTGTGTTAGTTTCTGCTGTATAACAAAGTGAATCAGCTATACATATACATATATCCCCATATCTCCTCCCTTTTGCATCTCCCTCCCACCCTCCCTATCCCACCCCTCTAGGTGGACACAGAGCACTGAGCTGATCTCCCTGTGCTATTCGGCTGCTTCCCACTAGCTATCTATTTAACATTTGGTAGTGTATATATGTCCATGCCACTCTCTCATTTCATCCCAGCTTACCTTTCCCCCTCTCCATGTCCTCAAGAACCTAGGGGCAGGACAGGAATAAAGACACAGATGTAGAGTATTATGGTCTTTTTGATGATAGCTATTCTGACAGGTATGAGGTAATATTTCATTGTGGTTTAAATTTGCTTTTCTCTGATGATTAACAATGTTAGGCATCTTTTCATGGGTCTGTTGGCCATCTGTGTATCTTCTGTGGAATAATGTCCTTTCAGGTCTTCTGCCCATTATTTAATCTGGTTGTTTGTCTTATGTTTTGATTTTGAGTTGTATGAGCTGTTTATATACTTTGTGTATTAACTTCTTATCAGTTGTATCATTAGCAAATATTTTCTCCCATTCAGTAGGTTGTCTTTTCACTTTGTCAGTGGTTTCCTTTGCTGTGCAAAAGCTTTTAAGTCTATTAGATCCCATCTGTTTATTTTTGCTTTTATTTCCTTTGCTTTAGGAGACTGATCCAAAAAAATATTGCTATGATTTATGTCAAAGAGTGTTCTGCCTATGTTTTATTCTAGGAGTTTTATGGTTTCTGGTCTTATATTTTGGTCTTTAATCCATTTTGAGTTTGTTTTTGTATATGGTGTGAGAAAACGTTCTAATTTCATTTTTTTACATGTAGCTGTCCAGTTTTCCCAGCACCACTTATTGAGGAGACTGTCTTTTTCTCCATTGTATACTCTTGCCTCCTTTGTTGTAGATTAATTGACCATAAGTGTGTAGGTTTACTTCTGGGCCCTCTATTCTGTTCCATTGACCTAAGTGTCTGTTTTTGTGCCAGTACCATACTGTTTTGGTTACTGTAGCTTTTTACTATAGTCTAAAGTCAAGGAATGTAATTCCTCCAGCTCTGTTCTTCTTTTTCAAGATTATTTTGCCTGTTTGGGTTCTTTTGTGTTTCCATACAAATTTTAAAATTATTTGTTCTAGTTCTGTGAAAAGTGTCCTTGGTATTTTGATAAGGGTGATGTTTTTTAATTTGTATTTTAAAAATGAATAGTTATGAGGAGTTGAGGAAGATGGCAGAAGAGTAAGATGTGGAGATCACCTTCCTCCCCACAGATACATCAGAAATATATCTACACGTGGAACTACTCCTATAGAACACCCACTGAATGCTGGCAGAAGACCTCAGACCTCCCAAAAGGAAAGAAAGTCCCCCACGTACCTGGGTAGGGCAAAAGAAAAAAGAAAAAACAGAGACAAAAGAATAAGGATGGGACCCACACCAGTGGGAGGGAGCCGTGAAGGAGGAAAGGTCTCCACACACTAGAAAGCCCCTTCATGGGCGGAGACTGTGGGTGGCAGAGGGGGAAAGCTTCGGAGCCGCAGAGGAGAGCACAGCAACAGGGGTGTGGAGGGCAAAGCGGAGAGATTCCCACACAGATGATCGGTGCCAACCAGCACTCACCAGCCCGAGAGGCTTGTCTGCTCACCAGACCGGACGGGTGGGGGCTGGGAGCTGAGGCTTGGTCTTAGGACTTTGGATCCCAGGGAGAGGACTGAGGTTGGCTGTGTGAACACAGCCTGAAGGGGTTAGTGCACCATGGCTAGCCAGGAGGGAGTCCGGGAAAAAGTCTGTACCTGCCGAAGAGGCAAGAGACTTCTCCTTTCCTCTTTGTTTCCTGGTGTGCAAGGAGAGGGGATTAAGAGCGCTGCTTAAAGGAGCTCCAGAAACGGGTGTGAGCCGCGGCTAACAGCGTGGACCCCAGAGATGGGCGTGGGACGCTGGGGCTGCTGCTGCTGCCACCAAGAAGCCTGTGTGCGAGCACAGGTCACTATCCACACCTGCCCTCCTGGGAGCCTATGCAGCCCGCCACTGCCAGGGTCCTGTGATCCAGGGACAACTTCCCCACGAGAACGCATGGCATGCCTCAGGCTGGTGCAACGTCATGCTGGCCTCTGCTGCCGCAGACTCGCCCCACATTCGTACCCCTCTCTCCCCCCGTCCTGAGTGAGCCAGAGCCCCTCGAATCATTTGCTCCTTTAACCTTGTCCTGTCTGAGCAAAGAACAGATGCCCTCAGGCGACCTACATGCAGAGTCAGGGCCAAATCACAACAAGATCCTTTTTGACCCACCCTCCTAGAGAAATGGCAATAAAAACAAAAATAAACAAATGGGACCTAATGAAACAGAAAATATTTTGCACAGCAAAGGAAACCATAAACAAGACGAAAAGACAACCCTCAGAATGGGAGAAAACATTTGCAAATGAAGCAACTGACAAAGGATTAATCTCCAAAATTTACAAGCAGCTCATGCAGCTCAATAACAAAAAAACAAACAACCCAATCCAAAAATGGGCAGAAGACCTAAGTAGACATTTCTCCAAAGAAGATATACAGATTGCCAACAAACACATGAATGAATGCTCAACATCATTAATCATTAGAGAAATGAAAATCAAAACTACAATGAGATCTCATCTCACACCAGTCAGAATGGCCATCATCAAAAAATCTAGAAACAATAAATGCTGGAGAGGGTGTGGAGAAAAGGGAACACTCTTGTACTTTTGGTGGGAATGTAAACTGATGCAGCCACTATGGAGAACAGTATGGAGGTTCCTTAAAAAACTACAAATAGAACTACCATACAACTCAGCAATCCCACTACTAGGCATATACCCTGAGAAAACCATAATTCAAAAAGAGTCATGTACCAAAATGTTCATTGCAGCTCTATTTACAATAGCCCGGACATGGAAGCAACCTAAGTGTCCATCAACAGATGAATGGATAAAGAAGATGTGGCACATATATACAATGGAATATTACTCAGCCATAAAAATGAACGAAATTGAGTTATTTGTAGTGAGGTGGATGGACCTAGAGTCTGTCATACAGAGTGAAGTAAGTCAGAAAGAGATAAACAAATACCATATGCTAACACATATATATGTAATCTAAGAAAAAAAAAAGGTCATGAAGAACCTAGGGGTAAGAAGGGAATAAAGACACAGACCTCCTAGAGCATGGACTTGAAGATATGGGGAGGGGGAAGGTTAAGCCATGACAAAGTGAGAGAGTGGCATGGACATATATACACTACCAAACGTAAAATAGATAGCTAGTGGGAAGCAGCTGCATAGCACAGGGAGATCAGCTCGGTGCTTTGTGACCATGTAGAGGGGTGGGATAGGGAGGGTGGGAGGGAGGGAGACGCAAGAGGGAAGAGATATGAGAACATATGTATATGTATAACTGATTCACTTTGTTATAAAGCAGAAACTAACACACCATTGTAAAGCAATTTTGCTCCAACAAAGACGTTAAAAGAAAAAATGAATAGTTATATGTAATATCTTTTCATGTGCATATTTCCCTTTGAGATCACTTATTTGATAAAGTGTCTGTTTAAATCTTTTGCCCATTTAAAAAAATTGGATTGTTTTCTTTTTCAGATTTGATACATTTTTTCTATGGATTCCGGTTATCAGTCTGCTTTCAGGTGCATCATTTGCAAACCTTTTATTTCCATTTCCTTACTAGTGTTTTTTAATGAGCAGATGTTTTAAATATTTATAACGTCCAATTTATCAAAATTGCCTTTTATGGTTTGTGTTTTTGTATCCTATCTAAAAACTCTTTGCCTAATTCAAAGTCACAAATATTTTCTTCTATACATTTGTCTAAGGGTTTTATAGTTTTGTGTTTTATATTAGTTCTATTATTCATTTGCAGTTAATTTTTTATATAATCTGAGATATAGATCAAAGTTCATTTTTTCTTGCATATGTTTGCCCAGTTTTCCTACTATCATTTGCTAGAGACTATGTTTACTCCATTGAATTGTCTTTGTCTTTTTATTAAAAATCAATTGATCATATATGTGATGGATTTTAGACTCTATTGTGTCCCGTTAAATGTGTATTTATATTTTTGCCAGTACCACAATTTTGATTACTGTGTCTTTATAGTAATTCAAGTACTGAACCCTCCAGTTTATCTTGGCTTCAGATCCTTTTTTATGCTTTAGAACAAGCTTGTGTATTTCTATAAAAAAACTTGCTTAGATTTTGATTGAGATGATGTTGTAACTACAGACTAATTTGTGTAATGAATTGACACCTTGACACTATTGAATCATCCAATCCATTAATCCTTGTATATGTCTCCATTTATTTAGGTCTTTTGTACATACTTTGTTAGATTTATCCCTAAAAGTATTATTTCATGATCTGTGCTGTTATTGTTGTTTTGGGTACTATAGTAAATTTGAAATAAAGAACCATTGTTTTTTATTTCAATTTCTAATTATTTATTACTAGTGTATAAAAGTACAACTGATTTTAGTATAATGGATTTGTATCCTGCAATTTAATTAAAATTCATTTACTGGATATAATAGCATTTTTCTAGATTGAGATTTTATATGTAAACAATCATATCATCTGAGAATAAGGCAGTTTATTGCTTCCTTTCCAATATGAAGTCTTTTTATTTCCTTTTCTTACCTTACTGCACTGACTAGAACCACCAGCACATTATTGAATAGGAGTGGTAACAGCAGACATTCTTGCCCTGACAATCTTAGGGAGAAATATTCATATGATGTTCATACTTAATATATTATGTGTGATGTTAGATTTTTTCACAGCTACCCTTTACCAGGTTAAGGAAGTTTCTTTCTACTTCCTGCTTGGTGAGAATTTTTATCCTGAGTAAATGTTGAATTTTGTTACATGCTTTTCCTGCATCTAATCAAGATGATTATATGGTTTTTCCTTTCTAGACTGTTGAATTACATTACTTTTCAAACATCAAACCAACCTTGCATTCCTGAGAGAAACCCCATTTGGTCATGATGTATTGTCATTTTTATATATTTTTTGATTCAATTTACTATTTTTAAAAGGATTTTTGTTTTTATGTTTGTGAAAGATATTGGTCTTTAATTTTCTCTTCTTATAATGTCTTTCTCTAGTTTTTGGCATTAGAGTAATGCTGGTTTCACATAATAAACTGGGAGAGTCAGTTCCAAGTGGATTTTCAGTATGCTCAGAAATCTGGGAAGGAATTATAATGTCTGACCCTGAGCTGTTTGCTCTTTCTCCATCTGGCTTTTAGTCACAGTGCTATAGTTGGAAGAACTGTTGTGTCTGTTCAGTAAAATTCTGCAATTGAAGGGAAATGGATGTTGATTTTCAACATGAACATTAAGAATCAAGAAAATAAAATGTCACCGCTATGGGGATCTTTTCTTCTTAGTAACAAAAAGACTATGCAATTTATACAATGGTAGATACAACTCCTTTGCTGACCAAAGTGTTTTTTGTTTAGGGTCCTTGGTTACCATATCTAAGGATCATGGGGAAGCAATACTGATTCAATGATTACCACTCTCCAAAGGGAAATTGAAATAAAGCGCCAATATGCCCACTAAATTTTCACTTTGTCTGGTTATTTAGATGAGAGCACGTTTTCCCCAGGCTAAGAACTTACACTTTGAAGACTCACATTTCTATAGACAGAAATACAGATTAGTGCTCTCCAGCAGGATTTTCTGTTGTGATGGAAATGATCCATATCTGTGATGTCTGATAAGGTAGTCACTAGCCATATACAGCTACCAAGTCCTTGAAATGTGACTAGTGTGACTAAGAAACTAAAATTTAATTTTATTTAATTTTTTTAAAGTTTAGATTTTAATAACCACATGTGGCTAGTGACTACCAAATTGGACAGTGCAAAATAGAATGCCAATTTTGCCCTTTGAAAAATTTTAGAAACAAAAGTTCTCACTAAGTAAAGGACAAAACAAGAACAAAAACAAAAACAAAAACAAAACAAAACAAAAAAACCTTGGGAACAAGCTGTCAAGCTAGAGATATAAGGTTTATTGGACAACTTGTAGGTGAAACTTCCATCGGATTGCAGGCTAATGGAGTCTCAATGTTTCTTAAGTTAATTCTATTCTGATTCACTTTGGTATTGTTACCATCATGCTGACAAAAGCACAACATTGACAATGGATGGCAACATCATTGTTTTTATTTGGAAATAGATGTTCTTGTGGTGCTCTGTATTTTTATATTTATACTCTCTGTGGGAGGCATCAAATTGAATATTCAACATGGCTTCTCTGAGGTTTGATTCCCACACACTGAATACATGTTTTGGCTCTTGGGGGTGGTAGCATGAATGCCTGAGCTTTACATCACCAATAGAAGATTCAAAAAGGAATCAAACTTCATTTTTGTGTTTTGTTTCTTGCTGTTAATTTCATTTTCTACCTTTCCTTCTTTCTTTCTTCCTCTCTTTCTTTCTTTCATATTTCTTTCTTAATAACTGAGATGGATGAGGGGAACAGTTAAAAATAAAGGGCATGCTTTTGTGTGGCATTGAGCTTGACTCCATTTCTATGCATTTCGCTCAAAGGACCTTTTATGTTAAATCACTTACTTGCTATCAAAGATACTCAGTGAACACAATTTAGAGATTCATCAAAATGACAAAACTGAGAGTCTCCAGGGCAGGAAAAGGTCACCAGCCTCTGTACAGTGCTTGATCTGTTTGAGCCCTTAACAAATACTCTCAGGATGCTGATGCCTTTGTTCTCACCTATTCTGGTGGAAATGATTTAGTGAATGCTCTGCACCTTTCTCTCCCTTCAATGCCACCCTTGACCCCTAACCCCCACCCTTTCACATTAGATCTTTTTGCTTCACTGGCCTTTCCCGATGAGGAAGAGTCTCACCAAATCAAGAATGCACCTTTTGAGAAGAGGTCAATTAGTCCTGGAGAGTAATGAGGACTAAGCTGCTCTCTCCACTTTGACCATTGATTTAAACACTATTCACAAGCTCCAGGGTGCTAGTGAGGCAATGCTCTGGGAACTGATGAGAGACTTCATCCTCCATTCCCATAACCCATGCCCAGTCACCCCAGAGAATCAGCCACCAGCCATAACTCCTTCCCACCCCGCTACATGGTAACCAAAACAAGCCCCTTCTGTGTACACTTTCTGTAGCGTGTAATTGCCAACTGGTGAAAGAGAAGAATGGAAAGGAAGTGTATTGAGAGAGCTCTGACAGAATGATCATAACAAGGGTTCTGAGGCCCCAACCCTACATGCCAAGAGGCAAACTTTATACCATGGCCCAGGCCTGCAGGCTGGGCAGTGCAGGAACTGCTCCATACAGAGCGTGACCCCTTCACCAATGCCACATATACTCCACGTGGACACCTTGTGCTTCCTAAAGCCACAGACTCTCAGAGTCAGGAGACCATGGAGATTCTTCACCCTTTCTCAGTATGAGGATTCCCTCTTCAAATCCTCCACAAGTGGCCACCAAGGAGACACCACTATTTCCCCAGAATAGATCAAATTGAACCAAATAATTCATAAGCTATCAAACTTTCCTCGGTTTTATCATTTCTGCCCCAAGCTAAGTTTCTGTAGTCCTTTCAGTTGTGCCTCATAAAGTGTGGTTTTTGAAGTTATTTCCTGTCCTAGTCACTTGTATAGTCAAGGTCAGTAAGGACATTCAAGCTCAGCCATACCTATATAGATGTCTTCATTGGCCTCTAAATGTCTTATTGGAGTTTAGCAGAGAGAGTCAGAGGTATGTGAAGAGTGTGGAGGTAGGAGGTCAGGCGAAGGGGCAGTAGCTTTAATCTGTCACTGAAGCAGCACTGGATTAGGGTAGGAATACCTGGAGACAGAAACGAGATTTAGTCTTAGAAATAATCATTTAGTTTTTGAGCACATTTTGGGAGCTATACCAGTCATTTAACATACATTAATCATTACAAGGAAGTAAACCTTACTACTCTCAGCTTGCAATGAAAGTACAAGGCTCATAGAGGTTAAATGATTTACACAAGGTCATATAGCTAATAAGTGGCAAATAACATATTACTCCAAAACTTCTAACTTAGGATCATATTTCCTGGCCAATGCCACATCCTCAAATCATACAAACTACTGAGATCCAGATTTTTTCTGTTTTGACCTTTCAGATCTGTCCAGTCACTCCTCTTTGGTCTGATGTTTCTGGGCTTGCAGAGTTTCTGCTGAAAGATCAGCTGTTAACCTTATGGGGATTCACTTATGTGTTTTTTGCTGTTTTTCTCTTGCTGCTTTTAATATTTTTTCTTTGTATTTAATTTTTGATAGTTTGATTAATATGTGTCTTGGCATGTTTCTCCTTGGATTTATCCTGTATGGGACTCTGTTCTTCCTGGACTTGATTAACTATTTCCTTTCCCATATTAGGGAAGTTTTCAACTATAATCCCTTCAAATATATTCTCAGTCCCTTTCTTTTTCTCTTCCTCTTCTGGGACCCCTGTCAGTCAAATGTTGGTGTGTTTAATGTTTCCCCAAAGGTCTCTGAGACTGTCCTCAATTCTTTTCATTCTTTTTTCTTTATTCTGCTCTGCAGTAGTTATTTCCATTATTTTATCTTCCAGGTCACTTATCCATTCTTCTGCCTCAGTTATTCTGCTATTGATCCCTTCTAGAGAATTTTTAATTTCATTTATTGTGTTGTTCATCACTGTTTGTTTGCTCTTTAGTTCTTCTAGGCCCTTGTTAAATGTTTCTTGTATTTTCTCCCTTCTATTTCCAAGATTTTGGATCATTTTTACTATCATTATTCTGAATTCTTTTTGAGGTAGACTGCCTATTTCCTCTTCATTTGTTAGGTCTGGTGGGTTTCTGCCTTCCTCCTTCATCTGCTGTGTATTTCTCTGTCTTCTCATTTTGCTTAACTTACTGTGTTTGGGGTCTCCTTTTTGCAGGCTGCAGGTTCGTAGTTCCTATTATTGTTGGTGTCTTCCCCCAGTGGCTAAGGTTCATTCAGTGTCCTGGTGTAGGGAACTAGTGCCTGTGTTCTGATGGATGAGGCTGGATCTTGTCTTTCTGGTGGGCAGTTCCACCAGAACCTGGTGGTGTGTTTTGAGGTGTCTGTGGCCTTATTATGATTTTAGGCAGTCTCTGTGCTAATGGGTGGGATTGTGTTTCTGTCTTGCTAGTTGTTTGGCATAGGGTGTCCAGCATTGTAGCTTGTTTGTCATTGAGTGGAGCTGGGTCTTGGCGTTGAGATGGAGATCTCTGGGAGATTTTCACCATTTGATATTACATGGAGCTGGGAGGTCTCTTGTGGACCAGTGTCCTGAACTTGGGTCTCGCACATCAGTGGTATAGCCCTGATGCCTGGCTGGAGCACCAAGAGCCTGTCCTCCTCACAGCTTTGGTGCCACCCTAGTCTCGAAGCTCCTGCCCCAGCTGTGGCTGTAGGTAGGAGGCCTCAGTTCCTTGCCACATGGATCTCTCCTTAAAGCTGCTTGAGTGTCCTCATGACATGGCAGCTGGCTTACCCCAGGATGAGTGATCTGGCCCACGGTCCCCAGGTCTGTCGTGGCTTCCGCTCAAGAGTTTTTAAAATAGAGGATCAATTCAGAAGGTCTGACCTCTGACTAATAGAAGTTCCAGAAAGGACACCAAGTAAACAGATGGAAATAAAAAATCAGATAATACCTGAAACTTTTCCAGAACTAAAGGCCATGAGTTTCTGAGTTGAAAGGCCCACCAAGTGCCTTAGGACAATAAACAAAAAACAAACCGTACCAAGGCAAACCACTGTGAAATTTCTGAATATTAGGATTAAAGAAAAATATCCTCAGACATCCCAGACAGAAAATCAGGACATATAACAAAGGCCAGGAATCAGCAAGTCATTAGATTTTCCAAAAGCACCCAGAAGTCTAGAAGATTCTGGAGGAATACTATCACTATTTCAAATTTTAAAAATATTTTCAATCTAGAATTTTATAGGCAGCCAAACTACAACTTAATGTAATTGTACAATAATAATTTTCTGACTTTCAAGGTCTGAAAATATCTGCTTCCTATGTACCTTATGTCAGAAAGCTACTGGAGGATGTGTTCCATAAAAACAAGAGAGTAAACAGAGATAAAGCAAGATATTCAGAATATGAGGACTATAATCTCAGGAAGAGACTAATTTCAGACATGAAAAGAATTCCTTGAATAACAATAAATGGAATACCCAGGTCAGCAGCTATGTAGCAGGCTTTGAAAGTCCTCAAGTTTGAGTTGGAACAGGAAAATGAAATATTCCAGAAACAACATCTCCAAGAAAAAAAAAGGAGCCAATTCCTGAAGTCATGTTCTCCTGGAGAATGTGTGAACTAATTAGTGTAGGAACATAACACTAAGAAGATTTAAAAAAAAAAAAGACAATTTCAACTCCAGGAAAAACAAAAAGCTGTACAAGAAAGAACATGTAATCATAGCTATGAGCAATATTTGCATTGTCCTAAAAATGCAAACATTGAGTACTAATTTAACAAATAATTATGATTTAACTGCACTGGGAGGATGGGGGCTAGAGAGAAGTATGTGTGCATAAGGGAGTTCAACTTCCATCTTTCATAAAAAATGTAAATAATTATAATAAGAAGTAGCAGTATTGTTATATAATTTAGAAAAATAGCGTGAAATGCTAGGGGATAAAGTTAAAAGAAATGAAAGCAGCTGCCTCTGGGGAGCATGAATGGGAATGGGCAGGCAGAGGACTGCTATTTTGTTTTAAGTCTTGAGCTACTATCCTTTCTTAAATTATGCTAATAAAATAATATATTACTTTATAAAATAATATATTACTTTTGGCAAATATATTTAAAGAGAGAAGCAGGAAATCAAATTTCTAATGGAAACCCCCAGGTTTAATCTGTCAAGAATTAATACAAAATTAAAACATAAAATGGGGGAACACTCTAGGTTCCAACAAAATATCTCCCTGACCTCTCTGTGCCAGATCAGGCCTCTGAGCCATAGCAAGGCTTTGGGGGGAAGGGAATGAAGACTTATCGAGCACCTACTGCATGCCAGTGCCACAGTAGGAGATTTCCAGAGATGCGACTGGTCCTCACCACAACCCTGAGGAATAGAGCAAGTGATTGTCCAGGTGAGCGACTAAGTCCCTAAAGGACGAAGAACTTGACTGCAGCTATTGTTTATATGTCTGAGCTCAAGCCCCAGGCAGTCTGTGGACAGATATAACAATTGGTGATACAGTGAAGCTGTTTTACAGATAAGAAAACTGAGTCTCAACAGGACAAGTGGCTTAACCAAGTCATACAAATAGTAAGTGGTAGAGCTACAATACATACAGCCTCAGCCTCCAATATAACAGCCCACTCTGAACCACCGGAGCACAGAGATTGTGTCTTTTCCCTGCTGGTAGCCCCAGCACCAAGCATACTGTGCCTGGCACACAAGACTTGCTCAGAGAGGGTTCACTGCCTGAATTAGGCAAAGCCCTGAAGAGCTCTCACCTGGTTTATCAACCCAAGAGAATTTCCAGCAGAACAAGCTGCCAAATCCCTCCTCCCTCTACCTGCCATGAACATGACCTAGGAGAGGACTGTGTGGACAGAGCTCCTGCAGGGGCAGGGCCCCCCATCAAAACAAGAGGGAGCCATTCAGTTCTCCTTCAAGTGGCCCAAAGAGTCAGTTTACAGCTCTAGGGACCAGGCTTTCATACTGAAATGTCACACACTCTAAATTACAGGACAATAACAACTTCAGTCTCGAAAAATAGCAAAATTAAACCTTTAATGCAAAACAAAATGAAATTGTGGAAACAATTTTGGAGCTCACAGAACTTTTGAAAATGTCATTAACAAACTGTGAAATCAGGGAAATAAAAATCAGATGCCCAGAGGCAGAACAGCAGTGCCCCCAGCCCAGCCCCTCACCCTGAGTCATGGAGAGCCCGGTTTCTACTGTGCGGGTCCAGGAGATGGGGTTCGGAGCTAATGCATGTCTCCTGCTCTGTGCAGTGCCCAGGCTGGCAGCCTTTGGAAAGCTCAGAATAAGAGAACTCTCCAGCCTGTGATGCTGGAATTACTGGAGATTAAGAGCATAGTACATGGAAACCAGTGCCCTAGGAGAAGGCCTGGGAAGCAGAGGGGAGCTCGTCAAAGAATCTTGGAGAAGTAGTTTCATTCTTGAGGCTCCCCTTTGGTCATTCCACACATCTGTGCTGGAGTCCGAATCACAGAGCCAATCTCTGGGGCTTCCACGTTAATAAATTTAAAATTATTCCCAGGGAATATCCCTTGTTATAGGGGTTAAGTGCTGTAGAGCAGCTGTGGAGAGCAGGATAGAATACAAAATATTTTCAAAAGCTTCTCTTTATTCTTTAAGGACTTTAAGGTCATGGTAACATTAGCAGAATTTGAATTCTGCTCTTGATCAGAAAATTTCAAAGTTGGCTACCTTTATTACTCACAGAGATGCTTTCTAGGACTACAAAGATGGTGAAAGAATATCTAGAGAAGTGTGTCCGATCTCAGCAGGGTGATAACCTATCTAATTCTCTGCCACAATTGCCAAGTTCAAGAGTGAGGCAGCCTGGAGAGCGGGAGAGTTGCAGGTGTGCAGAATAGATCAGTGGGAGGGGCCACAGTTCGATCAGCCCAGGGGCCAGGAAATACAGATGCCCCTCCATCATCCTCAAGAAAAGCAACATTCAAGTCCCCAGAATAGAATTCAGGGATAAGAAACAGTGGAATACTTACATGGATGTCCATACGAAAGGCCACAGTTCAGCTTTCCCAGACCTGCAGCTCCATGGCTTTCTTGCTTTCCTGATCACCAGCTCACAGGAAGTCCTGAGTACTTACCCCAGCCCTCTGGAATATCACATTTTCAGTTTCTTCTCTATGACCATGAGATTGCAGAAAATTTCAAGAGTACAAGAGAGCTTCTGTTTCCAAGCCTGGGTATTAAACACTTAGGAGACATCTGTCACTACACCAAGTGCTGCCAGACCTTGAGGAACCAGCTTCCTAGGGCAGGGGGACCCCCTCTGTTCCCACTTCTGCTGGGTGTCCATTGAAGACCAGTGGATATAGCACCACAGAAATGCACATTTTTTAAATCATTCATTCCTAGGCACCTCTCATTTTAAAAGCATCAGAAGGGAAACAATTGGATGGCGGGGGCCGACATATCATAGGCAAAGCCATGTAGGCAGGACCAAACTGCCTATCCTTGTCTTCAAGAATGTGGTCCAACATCTTTGCTCCTGGAATGCCTGAAAACCTGTAACATTTCCTGGGAGAGAGCTCTTCCCTCCTTATCCAAATGTGCATGATGTAAGCATCCTACGTTAGGGCAGCAACGTAGGCTTTACGACACAATTTGTCTTACAGGCATTTTGCCCGACAGCTGGGAGAAGTGGTCGCTGCGCTGCTTGGCTTTAAGGGGTGTCGCTGCTCTGCAAATCAACAGGCCCAGAGTGCGTTTATGCTTCAACTCAACACAGTCTCTGTCACATTCCTCACACTTACCTCCACCAAAACATTTTAAATGCTGTGAGTACAGGTCACTGTTTTTTCAAGTCCAATAACTGCAACCCTGCTTCTCTGACTCCAGAATCCTTCTACATCAAACCCAAGCCTTATAATAAAAGTTGCCTCAACACTGATGGTGGGATCAAAATCAGCACCACTACTCGGAAAGATGATCTGGCGCTGTATACTATAATAAAGTCCCCTGGGCTTCCCTGGTGGCGCAGTGGTTGAGAGTCCGCCTGCCAATGCAGGGGACACGGGTTTGTGCCCCGGTATGGGAAGATCCCACATGCTGCGGAGCGGCTGGGCCCGTGAGCCATGGCCGCTGGGCCTGTGCGTCCGGAGCCTGTGTTCCGCAGCGGGAGAGGCCACAACAGTGAGAGGCACGTGTACCACTAAATAAATAAATAAATAAAAATAAAGTCCCCCAAATGCACACACCTTATGTCATACTTCATTTCAACAACTTATCCTGTAGTTATATTTAAGGCTATTCCTAAAAATGTTATGTCAGTAATCTTTATAATAGGAAAAATTTGAAATCAGACTGAAGGTCCATTAATACAACATTGTTTCAATTAATTATTATATATCCATACACCATGCAAGATCTATTGTGCCACCAATATGAATGGTGCTGTGAAGGTCTATTTGCTGACAGGGAAAATGCACAGGATGCAATATAGAATGTTAAAGTGGGCCACAAAACAATACACAGTGTGATAAAGTTTATAACATACACATGGATATGTTCATTCATTCAACCATTCACCAGATACATAGGAAACAGTTCTGTGTTCTTACTGTTTCAGACTCTGGGGAGATAGCAGTGAACAAAACCCCCAGAGCTCCCACGTTTATACGGTTTACAATATAAAAAGGTATGGAGAAAGTCAATAAGCAAATAAATATTAAATATAATGTCAGGAAGGGATAAGTGCTGTGAATGAAAATGTTAGGGTAAATAATTAGAGTGCAAAGGAGGGGACACTGTTTTAAGTAGCCTGACCAGGGAAGAGTTCTCTGAGGGGATGACATTTGGACAGAAATCTACATGCAGAGGACAGACTGCAAGCCTGTCCCTGGATGACACCAAGCTCAGATCCTGGGAGAAAAGCATGGTGGGCACATTCAAGGCCCAGCAAGAAGGACCCCTGGCTAGGAGCTAGTGGGAGATGAGGTCGGTGGGCTAGCAAGGACCAGGGTCTTTTGGAAACCGCTAGAGAGTTTTGGGCAGGGACAGGACAGAGGAATCTGGCTGCTGTGTGGGGAATAGTCTATAGGGGGCACAAGAGTGGAAGCAGAAAGACCAGTTCAAAGGCCACTGCAGAAGAGGCTTATGTCTTGAACAAGGGTGGTAGTAATGGAGTTGGTGAGAAGTAGTTAAATTCTGGATCTTTATTAAAGGTAGCATTCCCAGGATTGACCCAGGATTTACAGCATGAGTTAGAGAGAAGAGTGAAGATTTTGGTCTGAATAACTTTTCAAAAAATGCTAAAGCCACTTATGGAGCTAGGAAATACTGGAGGAGGAACAGTTGGGAGGGGAAATCAGAAGGATATATACCAAAGCATATGACCATGATGATAGCTAACACTCATTTAAGTGCTTGCTTGCTCTGGGCCAGGCACTGTTGTAACTGCTTTACATCTATAGTCACTCATTTAATCATCACAATAACTCTTTGAGGTGACACTTGAGAATATGGCTTACTTTTATATTTATCTTTAGATAATATATGTGATTTGCAATGAACAGGTATACCTTACATAATAAAGTGTGTGTGTGTGTGTGTGTGTGTGTACTAATCCCAGTGAGAAAAAAAAATGATGTACTTATAAATTTCAGTCCTTTGCAAGTCTCTGGTGGTTGCTCAGTCTATAGTCCTTTAGTTCAACAGTTTTTCAACTTTTTTTCCTGCCAGGTCAGACAAGTTCACATGCAAGACCCATTCTCATGGACACTCCCAGAGTAACACACGGTTCCCTGCATCTTAATTGTAATTTAACCCCTTTGTTCCTTGAATTTTGAAAACTCAAATGCAATGAGAGAGAAATAAACATTAAAGGGATAAACTTGAATGTTTTACTTTTAAAAATGTTTTAATTTTTTTCATATGAAATTTTGCAAATGGATTACTTTAAACCAATACACTTAATACATGTTCACATATTATGTTCGACACATCCCACATGGATGGACTCTCACAAAGGGGTCCCCACACCAAGCTCTGGTTTGGATGTTTATACAAATCAGATAGCTGGAGGGCATTGATTTCTTTTAAATTTCAACATTTCATAAATGAACACTCTCATTTACTTTTGTCTTTTCTCTCCAGTCACTAGTATTTAACCAACTAGTTAAATTTGGCTTAACTCATTTTGCTTTGTCCAATAAGTTCTATCTATGTGAATGTGCTCAATGGAGCATAGGGATCATGCTTACAATGGACGAACAAGGGGACACTTGGGGCAGGGTCCCCTGCTAGTTACCATAGTGACACGCTCCTGACTGGAGAATCGTGCAACTCCACCTGCCATGGGAGGAACTGATTTGCATGGAATTCTGACTGTCCTTGGTTGCTATCTGATATTTGCATGGTAGGTAAGTGGAAGATGAATTAATCAGGTCCAATTTAAAAGGAAAAGTCAGATTGAGATTTCAGCTCATTCTGCTCCTCCATTAATGCTTAATAAGCTCCCTGATGCTGGAATTATACCAAAGGCAGTCACATTCAATTACTGTAATCCAAAACTAATATCTATTTTTATTTTCTTTTGAGGATGTAGAAAGGAATCTCATCATAACGTGAATCTTATTAAATGGAATTTGATATGCCTTGAATCAAATTGAGTCTCCTGAATCATGAACATTGGAACTGGAAAAGAATTTGAGTTTGCATAGTCCAACCATGTCACTTAACAGATGAGGAAAATACAGTCAGAGAGACTGAGCGATCTGCCCAGGACCACACAGAATGAGGGCCAGCACCCAGCTGCCTTCGTCCTGAGCCCAGAGCTTGTTCAGCCCACCAGACCCTGCCAAGGGCCCTGCTGGTGGTCTCAGTTGGCCCCCAACTGGGCCCAGGATAGGATTCAGGAAATGTCTCCACAACTTCGCCATGTGCCTCCCAGCCCCTGGGCCACCCAGGAAAGAGGAAAACTCATGCAGGCAGCAGGACGGATGCTATAGGCCTGGAGACTGAGAGCCACAGAAGCTTAGGACCTTGCCCTGAAGTCCAACCTAGAGATTGTGAAAGGACATTTGGGGGAACTAAAGAAAGGAAGAAAGGAGGCGGACGAATCAAAGGGTGCTCATGGATGTATAGAAAATTAAGGAGACATTAAGGAAACGTAGGTCAGAAGCATTTAAGAATCAAGATTTGGCCTTTTAAATGCCACCCTCAGTAACAACTATTATCTGAGAACTTCTACCCTCGTTATGAATGTTCCCTCAAGTTCTGAACAAGATAAAATTCAGCTCACTATTATTTTCTTGGCTTAACACATTTCTTCTCTTGCACCTCAGTGACATTTCCTTTAGCAGACCAACGAGTAACAAGATCCCAGCCTGCGTCGCAGTCAAGAGCCAAAAAGCTTATGATAGGAATAATTTTAAAAATTAAAAGTTGGCATCCTATCAGCTCTGTAGTAATCAAAATGTTCTTAGCTTGGAGAGTACATTTATGTGTGGAAATACAATCTGGATTTGATGCCAACTGTATAAATAGCATACTCCTGCCTCTAACTATTTGACACAAGCTAGTAACCAACTACTGACTTTTATATACACTGGAGGGTACTATAAACAGGCTGGGTTTACCTAAAAAACCTTTACCCTCTGTTTTGATGACAAGCATGACAATTCCCAGCTAGCCACTCTTTGAAAAGATTTCCTCACACTGGTGACAAGAGTGCTATGTCAGTTATGCAGCTAGGTTTGGAGTGTCAGCCAATAGCAGTTGGTCTGTCCTGGGATTGCACTGTTGACCGGTCCCTACTGGCTCCCATTCCTGGTTAGCTGTCTCTTGGATTTACTGATTCGGTGGAATCCACAAATAATGCTAGTAAGTCACATGCACAAGTCACAAAGGAAAAACTGCCCCTCTGTTTTAGTTAATAATGATTGGCGATCTTTTGGGAAACTGGTCTGGCTCCTCCTCCTAATGCCGCTGCTTGCTGCACCATCTTGGACAGACTCTTCCCCTCTGAGCCTCTGTTTTCTCATGTGTAGAATAAAGCAGGAAGTGAAGAAGATCCCTACGGTCATCTCAGGCTCTAACATTCTGCAATCTGGCTTTGGAAGAAAGTATCTCTTTATACAGAGGGGTCAGAATGAGAAAGATGTTTCTTATAACTGAAAACAACCAGCCTTGAGAATGTATGAGACTTGTTACAGGCCAGAGCAATCCTGTCCTCAGGATAAGTCAGATGCCAGCCTGGGCTGGAGGAAAGAGGGTGTTTATCTGCATGCTTGGATGAAGGTCTGCAATCCTTTGCAGAATCATTAACATTTAAATGTGCATTTCTGAGCTATCTTTCCCCTGGAGAGTACCAGAAACTTCACATATATGTAACCAAGAGCCAGTGTTCCTTCTCCAAATGCCAGGACATCTCACACTGTCAACTTCATCCTCAACGGGACTCAGAAGTGTCAGTTGGCCAGATATAGATTTCATTAATGTAACCTAATTCTTAATATCTGCTCACTAGAGTCCAGCTCTTTTACTGATTTAGAATCCCAATACTTCATGATTTCTGAAGCTTTGCTGACTCTGTGCAGAGACGGTTGCCTTCATGATTCTAATGCAACAGGTTAGCTCTTGTTAAGGTACCAGATATGGCATAGGGCACTTCTGAGCCCCAACTTTCCAAATAATAGTCTCCAGAAAATATTGCTGACAGAAAAGGTAATTGCAATGATAGAACAGACAGTTTACAAAAGCTACATCGCGTCTGTAGTACTGGATTTATGTGGGGAATTTTATAGCTAATAACCATCAGAGAAACTGTGCATATTTTAATCCTATTTGTGTAGATTAACCTTGTTTGAAGCAACCCCAATCTATAAAAATCTGGCAATATTAAGTTTGTAAACTATATAGTAGTTGCTTTACATAACATTTATTGATTTGGCCATGGACAGAGGAGTAAAATTAATTCAAACCTCTGCACCTGAGACCCCAAAAGAAAAATCTTAGTAATTTACAAAAGGATCCAGAATAGCACTACACCTAAGATGTGCATGCTGTGGGCCAAGCACTATTCTAGGTGCTTTACCAATATGAACTCATTTAATCCTCAGAAGGATCTGAGGGAGGTATTATTATTATTTCTCCATGACACTAACAGATTAAGTGATATGCCAGAATCACTTGCTGTTAAGTGAAGGGACTCAGATTTGCCCCAAAGTACTCTGGATTCATTTTCCATGCTTCTAACCCCTCTGCTATGCTTATATTCATTTTAAAATGCTAAGCTTACTTAGTACATATACAAAAGATTTAATTTTTCCTTTTTTTAAAATCTTAGTTTTAAAACCCAGAATCACAGCCAGCTCTATGAGCACTGCTTCTTGTGGAGTTTGAAGGAGAGACATATATTTGTCACATGTCTCTCACCTACAGTGACAGAAACCCAACTTGGGTTTAAGCAAAAGTAAGACTTATTGGAGTTACAAAGCTGAGCTATTGGGGGTGGAGTTGGCCTCAGGGACCCAAAGGGACTCAAGATACGTCATCAAAGCTCACTCCCTTACTCTCCCTATTTCTCAGCTCTGACTTCCTCTGTCTATCACCCATTGTCCTTTTACTGAGGAGCTTTGTGTGTGTGCGTGTGTGTGCATGCACACGTGCACGTGTGTGTGTGTGTGCTGTTAAGGGATCAAAGGTCGTGGCTATGGGCAGCACCTGGCTCACCTGGTTCCAGGTTAGCATCCCCAGCGCAAGCCCCCAGTGCCCATAGACACATCCTCCCGAAGGCCTCTGATGGGTCTTGCTCTGGGCTGGTCATGCGATCAGAGAGCTCATTGACTACCCATGGCTGGAATCTGGGTTGCAAGATAGTTTCATTATCACTCATTTTTCCCCTTTTATTCATGTATGTTTGGGGTTCTCTTGAAAACATTTCCCCTTAACAAGTTGGAAGAATGTAGTTGACATCTGTTGATTTGGTCCGCCCTAGATCCTGTCTTCCCCTCTTTTACTTGGGAAACTACTTCCATTCTGCTGCATGTGGTTCTAGGGGAGCTATGATCACAGAATTCTGCCTCTCTGCCCACCTGGACGGCCAATCATAGTGATAGTCCAGAAGGTCATCAGGCTTTGCAGACAGCAATCATGTGCAGAAAACAAGCAACCCTTGGTATGGACTTGGGGTGGAAAACAGCAATACATGTGGGCAGGAGCTGAAATCACTGCTAACATAAAACTGTGACTGCAAGTCATCCTCAGTATCCATTAGCTCTTTTCCATAGTAACAGAAAGCCCAGCTGTAAGTTGGACACACCCCAATCTATCTTATGAGTGGTCATGTGCCTAAGTTCTGGCCAAAGAGTGTGAGATAAAAGTGTTCTTATGTTTTGTGAAAAGGCAGTAGGGGATGCCCTTTGCCCATTTTTTCCTTTATTCCTCCATCATTTCTGTTGGCTGGAATGGAGACATAATGGCTGGAGCTACAGCAGCCAGCATGGATCATGAGGTAACTTGGGATAGAAAGAATGCATGATAGAGGAACAAAACCAAATTTGCCTGGGTCCCTGAAGATTCATGAGCAGAACAGCCATCTGCACTATCTACTTCCCAACTTCTACTGGAGAGAAATAAATTTCTACCTTGTTTAAGCTGCTCATATTTTGGGTCTTTGTTACTTATAGCCAAAACAAATCTTAACCAAGTCTAGAAATAAAGGAATGTTTAAACATGTCAGGACATAGGAACCTAGGTGGGCAGGTGGGACTAATGAAGAGTTAGGGGATACTCACCTGGTTAGAGTGTGGAGAAATGAAATTAGTTGTTGTGCTTTCATGGAGAGAACCTCCCTGGAGGCAGGCACAATGCAGGGCTTTGGGCCCACGTTACCCCATTCAGTGTTCCCGCGTCAACTCTCTGAATTCTCTACAGTTGTCTTCACTTTACAATTGAGGGAATGGAGAGTCCAGTAGGTTAAATCTTTTTCCTAAGGTCACACCACTAGTAAGTGACACCCGAACAATTTGTGCCCACGTGGAGCTGTCTCCAAAGCCACTGTTGTCTCTACTCCATGAGCCCTGCCTCCTTGCTCTCCTGGGCCGGGACAATATGTCTGTGACCCGAACACAACATATGGAAACACAACATGAAAGTTAGTCAAATTCTCCAGTCCATTCCAAACCTAGTTCAATTTTCCAATAAAGCATTATTCGACATTAAAAAAGAAGGATATCCTACCATTTGTGACAACATGGATGGAACTTAAGGGCATTACACTGAGTGAAGTAAGTCAGAGAAAGACAAAAACTGTATGTTCTCATTTATATGTGGAATCTAAAAAGGGTTGAATTCATAGGAACAGCAGAAGAGTGGTGGCCGGGGGCTGGGGAGATGGGGAGAGGTTGGTCAAAGGGTACAAACTTCCAGTTAGAAGATAATAAGTTCTGAGGATGTAAAGCAGCACATGGTGACTATAGTTAATAATACTGTATTATATACCTGAAAGTTACTAAGAGGGTAAATCTTAAATATTCTCACCACACACACACACACACACACACACACACACACAAAACCCCTAACTATTATGTGAGGTGATGGATGTGTTAACTAATATTATTGTGGCAATCATTTCACAATATATACAAATGTCAGATCATCATGTTGTACACCTTAAAAGTACACAATGTTCTATTGTCAATTATGTCTCAATAAAGCTTGGGAGGGGGAACCTAGTTCACTTCTGAAAGTTAACTCACACCCAACTTTCAGGAACATGCCTATAACATGAATCAAACTACTCCCCCTGAGACCATCCTCCCTGTGAGATTGCCCCCATGTCCCCCGTGTTGGGGGGAAAGCAGTTTTGTTTTGTACGCTATCCTCACTGATGAATTAAGTTCAGATGTGAAGTGGTTCATCCCCAACTGCAGAGCACATGACAGCAAATCTCCTGGCCCTGGGGCCGTTTCCTTCTAAGACTCGCCTCCACTCTGCAGTCCTCTGGCCCCGCCAAAATCTTACAAGTGTTCAAGCCAGAGCCTGGTCAACCACTATTATGAAGCTGACAGATTCTTGGCTTTTCCAAGTTCTCTCTCTCTCTCCTTTTTTTTTTTTTTTTTTAATTGAATAAGTAGGTCTAGTTAGGTTTATTATAGGAACAAAAGTTCTTCTGGAAAGCTCATTCTTTGGAATGGTTGAAATGAAAAATAATACCCCCTCCCCACCCTTCAGAGTCCACTCTGGTTAAAGCAGATGAAAATGCTAGTATTTCTAAACCCAAGGCTTTGAGTGGGATGGAGAATATAAAGTGCCTTTTCTAGCTATTGTGACAGGAAAGGAATGCACAGGTTTCTCAAGAGAAGATTGCAAGGCCCACACTGATCTAATTTATGTATCTTCCTGACAGGAATAAAACCTCAGGGTTGTGGCACTTAGTCAATGATTTATTTGCTATTTTATATATTCAGCGCATATTTGGAAATAGTTTTAAATTGGGTTTTTTAACTACCTATAAAGAGAAAAAGTACTGTTTTCTTTTTTTAGCTTCAGGACAGGCCCGTTGAAAAGTCTTCCTTCTATGGAGAAGGAGATGAATGATTATCGGACCACACGTTACGAAGCCCAAGGACAGCTTCTAACATTGGTCAGTGAGAGACGCATGGTGCTGTATCTGGCATTGGTTTTCGATGTCAGCAACAATTGCTGGGGAGAACTTCCCCAGCAAATCAGACTTCTTGTTTTTTCTCTTTCTCTCTTAGGTGGGAGAGGAGCAGTGAAAGTCGGGCCCTGACGGGAGTGGGCACACAGCAAAGGTGTGCAGGCAGTAAGAGAGGAAAGGGGTGTGACAGTGACCCAGGCACTGGCCAAAGAAAGAAGCCCTTAGTGTAAGAATCTGAGCATCACACTGTCAAGGTAAGATGGTTTTTAAAGGTCTTTGTGTTGACCATCTTCTTTTCTTAAATGTAAATCCATTTAGAAGACCCACTATTAGAAGGACTATTTAAAAAAAAAACTCTAAGAAAACAGAATATTTAAAAGTTCCTGAATGTTTCATCAGTTCAAAGATGAGTTTTATTTATCTTGATATCCCACTGTGGTGTTAGCTTCCTGCGGCTGCTGTAACAAATTACCACAAACTGGGTGGCTTAACACAACAGACATTTATTCACTCCCAGTTCTGGAGGCCAGAAGTCTGAAATTAAAGTGTCAGCAGAGTTGGTTCCTTCTGGAGGCTCTGAGGGAGCTTGTCTCTCTCCCAGCTTCCAGTGGCTGCCTGCAATTCTTGGCATTTCCCACTTGTGAAGGCATCTCTCCAATCTCTGCCTCCTTCTTCTCCTGCCCTCCAGCCTCTGCCTTGTGCCTGTGTCGCTTCTCCTTCTCTGACTCTTATAAGGACACTCATCCTTGGGTTCAGGGCCCACGCTGATCAAGGATGATCTCATCTTGAGATCCTTACCTTAGTTACACTGGCAAAGACCCGTATTCCAAAGGTCACATTCACAGGTTCTGGGTGCACACATGTTCAGGAGGCCACTCCTCAGCCCCCGCTGCCGTGCTGGTGTCATTCCCCTGGAAGACCCCGAGGTTCCTAATCGTGGCTCCATCTCTCATCTTCTTTCCTTTCTGCTTTGTTTCACTTTCTGCCCCGTCTCCTGTAACGCACACACAACACGGATCTGTAATTCGATTACTTCTGCCCATTACAGTGTTGGACAGACGGCAGCAAGGTATAGACACCTATCAAAATAAAAGACCCTCTACCAGCAGTTCCCTGGTGGCCTAGTGGTTAGGATTCTGAGCTTTCACTGCGGTGGCCCAGGTCCAATCCCTGCATGGGGAACTGAGATCCCACAAGCCACGTGTGATGCAGCCAAAAAAAAAAGACCCTCGCTGTTGAATTGAACTCTTCTAAATCTTATTTAAATATGAACAACATAGAACTAGGTTTAAAGTTCTTGAGCATAAAGTGTTTACTCAACAAGAAAACAAAAACAAATGTACAAAGTAAAGACAGCGAAAGTGCAAAACCAATCAAATTCCAATGTAATCATTCCAAAAGGATTTTTCTCAGTGTCTCTTGTGTGCCAGGCACCGTCAGAGGTTCTTCTTTTTTTTTCTTTTTTTTTTTTTTTTTTTGCGGTATGTGGGCCTCTCACTGTCGTGGCCTCTCCCGTTGCGGAGCACAGGCTCCGGACACACAGGCTCAGCAGCCATGGCTCACGGGCCCAGCCGCTCCGTGGCATGTGGGATCTTCCTGGACCGGGTCACGAACCCGTGTCCCCTGAATCGGCAGGCGGACTCTCAACCACTGTGCCACCAGGGAAGCCCTGTCAGAGGTTCTGAAGACACAACGATAAAACAAAAATACCTGCCCTGGAGGATTACCTTACAGTAAATCAGCAACTAGATAGTATTAATATGCCACAACCAAGCTCCATTCACAACGTGACTCTGTGGGTCTACCTGCTCCAGGGCAGCATCATTTGAGTCCAGCATATCTGCGCTACTGTTTCCCATATGGTGACCCAATCCTGCAACCTCTTTTCTCTATTCCAGCAGCTGCAAAAATCTCCTCCTTAGAGTGAACTGGGGCATCATTTGACACAGCTGCATCATTTACATAGGAAACCCACATTTTTCTTTGCTTCTAAGCCCTCAACAATTACACAGCACGTGACTGCCACACCGTTCCATTTTCTTGCATACCAAATCAGCATGTCACTATATTATACCATTTAAGAAACCAAAATCTTGCTCTATGAAAGCTCCATTCAAGTGTAAATTTCACTGCAAACAGGTAATTTTTCTCTTTGGAACTGATTAAAATAAGTCATGGTCTGGACTTTTTTTTATGACTTCATCGGGATTCCCCGTATTTCAAAACTCTTAACTCCAAACTCTTAACTTACACTGGGATGGAAAAACACTTGCTCTATCCTCGTATTTCATGAATGCAACCTTTGATTTTTTTCTTTCCAGTATTTAGATAAAGATATGGGATACATGAAATATATTTGTCAAATATCAATGTAATACTTTAAATTTAACACTCTGGCTTAGGTGTTACCTGGCAAAACATGAACAATCCAGAGCCACCACAACTCCATATTACTAACAAGGGAGAGAGAGAGAGAGATTGCTGTGATTCCACAGAGACCATTTACGGCCAATCACATCTCCTTGCTGCCCCAGCTACCTGGCCTCTGATTTCCCAGGCCATTCACTAGAACAGATACCCTACAGCTGATCATTCTTTATGACCATGAAGATATATATTTTTTTACAATTATTTTAAAATCATTTAGGACAATTTTGTTCTTTGGGCACAGACAGTGTTTAGACTCCTGGATAAACAACCTTCTACTGAACAGCAGTGGGTGAGGAAGGATTATTGTGATTTTGACATTAGAAGCGGCCAACCTAATAGCAGTCAGACATACTTAGTAGCATATTTAAAAGTTCAATGCTATCTTTTTGGTAATTACACGGTGCCAACACTCAACCACAAATACAAAGAAAACACAGCACCTTAATTGCACGGCAGGGTTCAGTTATCATGTGGTCATCCAGATGATCAAAAAGGAAAGGCAGCATTTTCAAATTCTTAGAAATGACTTGCTGGCCCCGAGAATATGCCTATAGACCCTACCTGGGAGACACAGATCTACACCAAGTCTCAGACTTGCCCCACCCCCTGGTCCCCCCTCCCAGTCCCTCTCCCCCTACGCCCACTGGGACCTCTTGTCTCTTGGTCCTGGCCATACCTTCCCTCTCTGCCTTTGTTCCCATCCAATCCAACCCTCCTCCTACACAGCAGTCTGACTGACCACCCTCGGTACAACCAACATTTTAAAAGTCCTACTGTGTGCCAGATCCTATGCAAAGTCCTAGGAATGCCAGTGATAGATGCAATTTCAGATGCAAGTAACACACTTGAGAGTCTTCCCTTCCAATAACCATGATCTTGTTCCCTCCTTCAAAGCCTCCTTCAAAATGTTTACTTTCCTCTTTTCTTCCCAGACTTATCTTTCCAGGTCCCACTCCCAATAACACCTTCAGTAACTCGCCTAGCAATGACATAGAACCCTCAGAGTTCATGGTAAGTTCATATTTTTATGTATACATTTGCACATATTTTTCTGAGTTCATGCTGCCTCTTTCCTTTAGACTGTGAGCTCCTCAGAAGTGAAGACTTTGGTTCCTAGATTCATTCTTTAAATGAATATTTCCTCATACCAATCACTATTTCCCAGGAGGTAAACATTTTCTCTTCTGTTCTTAGAGTGACCTCTTTGATACCCAATTCAGTCTGAAAATTAACTCAAGACTATATTAAAGGGCAAGAGTCTTTGCTCCCAGAGCTTACAGTATTTGAGACAAGCCCAGGTGGGAATGGAATTTTAGAAGCCAGCCAGTCTAGAGAGGCCAGGCCTTCCGTGCTCCTGAAACCCCACACTGCTAGACCAAGGACACCCTGCAGAGCCCCTAGTCTTCCAGAGTCTGGATCAGTGGTTTGTGTGCTCTCTTTTATATTTGGTTAACCTTCCCTGGGGGACCCAACCTGATTCACACCCTCCCTTAGCTGTGCTTGGTTCCCGTGCTGTTTTTATTTTATCATCTAATAGGAAAAACAGGCCAAGTTTTAAGTCATGGCTGCCCAGGGCAATTCAAAGGCTTTGTAACACCCATAATGTCCAGAAGAAGATGAATTCAAGAGCATTGGAATTACCTGATAATGTGGCACATAAAATAACCCATGAACTTCAAGCAAGGGAATTTGGCAGTGACGAGGGCAAACGAGGTGTGGAAGCACTCACTTTAGTCCATTACATTCTAGAAAACATTCTCCAAGATTCTCATCCTGGAACCGAAGCAGGCACACACACATGGAACACAATAATAGCAGCAAACACTCTTCTAAGACCCTTTCGTATAACTCCCTTAATCCTCATAACGGCCGCATGGGGTGGGTAGTATTATTATTTGAATTTTGATAGACATGGAGATGCATGACCAAGATCCCCTTCAAGGGGAGGTGAGACAGGCTTGGACCTGGGCCCCTTTGCTGCAGTGCCTGCACCTGGACAAAGGTCTCCTTGAGCAACAAAATACAAAGAAACTATACGGGACTAAAAATAACTGCACGCATGCGCAGTTGGGGCAAATTGTAGACAACAAGATCCAAAAAGATTAGAAAACAAAACCACTGCCACTCCTGAAGAGCCGGGAGCAAAAGCAGGGTACTGCACATGTCACCTGCACACACCACCACCAAAGGGGTGGGCAAAGCACCTAAGCCAGCCCTCCTGCCTGACCCCTGGACACCCCCCTACCCTCACCCCATATAAGGAACCAGTTCGGCCCCCACTCAGGGAGCGAGCAAGGGAACCTGTTGTTTGTTCTCGCCGCCCCCCCACCCCGCACACCGCTGCAGCAGGGACCCCAATAAAGCCTCGCCTGAATTTCTTGTCTGGTCTCTTATCAATTTCTATTGATTAAGGAGGCCAAGAATCCTGGTCCGTCACAGAGGGATGTGGTCCACAGACAGCTTCCAGCTCCCTCAGGACCTGTCTCAGCTGCAGAGCAGCCCTGTGCTTACTCAGGCAGGCTGCATCCAGAAAGTGTGTGGGAAGAAAGGCTGAACCCTTCCCCTGCCCAGGGATAACTCCCTCCAGAGCTCCCCGCTGGCCCAGCCCCAGCGTTGTCAGGTTTGCATCACTGTTTGAACTCTCCCTCTGCCCAGTACGCTTCCTCCCTCTTGCTTCTACAGGTGCTGATCTCTAATCAAAGCCCTGCACACCAAATTCCATCTGCTTCCACAGATCCCAGCCTGTGAGTTGCATTTTACAGATGAAGGAGTGTACGCATGGAGTTCCATCACCAGTAAGTATCAGAAGTGAGATTTTAGTCAGGGAGTCTGGCTCCATACTTTTTAGACATTTTGCTATACTGCCAGCAAGAGTTAAAGGACTTTGACGTCTTGCCCTCCAAAACTTAACTTAGCCTTAAATCCTGCAGCTTCAGGGCTGGGAGAAAGGACTAAGGGGGTCTCTGCTGCTCTTCCATTGCCCAGATCCAAGTTATTCTGCTTGATTATCAGCTACCTCTGTGGGTTTTCTTTTAAAAGCCCTCTCAGCTTGTTAATATCAATAGGGACACACAAAAATATAAGCAACTGGCAGGATGTATGGGGGAGTTTTTGAAATCGTTTTATTTTATCTCATCTTGGATGAAAGAGAAGAAAAGTCACACTTAATATATTTAGGTTCAGGTTCTGGGTATGTTTATGTGTGGAAATACATTGACTTGATAGAGAGAACTGACCATAAAAAAGTTTTTGCTCACTAGTGTCCAATTTGCTCTTCTGAATAAGAAAAGGAGTTGAGACAATAATTAAACTTCCCCCATCTATTGCCACTCAATAAATCAGTAAGAGATAAGACACTACTTCTGCTATGATAGCCTTGAGGGGGAAGGAACAGGGAAAGCCAGTCCCTACTGAGCAGGACAGGGCACAGGGGGTCAGAGAAGCCCTTCACACAGAGGAACTGAGGCCACTCTGGGGGTGCCGCCGCCTGCGAGCCATCTGGGGGAGGTCCGGAGACCCACCTCAGGGCCATTTACCTCCCCTCAGGGAAATGGACCAACCGCCAAATGGACGCCACCCAGAAGCGACAATGCTGGGCCATCAGGACTCATTCATCTCACAGTCTATCACCTGCCACATTCACCCTAAAAGGAGATACCCAGACTGTGAGGACACTTAGCATTGGGACGAGGGGGAACCTAAGAGTGTGTGCTGCAGAACTGGGGGTGGGTGGGGGAGGAGCTGGGTTTTACGTCACTTCCTCCTTCTCCAGCCGGGACACTCAGAAGACACCCATGCACACGTCTATTTCCTTCTTCATGGGGTTTATGGTAAGTGCCCCACGTGGTCATACCATGTGAACAGACCAAGGAGAATTTTTCAGTCCATGTTCTGATAAGCTCCTCAGCTAACTCAGAGAAGACAGGCCGCAGCGGCTGTGAAAGCAGCTACTACCCCGACCGGAAACCCAAGGAATGATCAGGAATTCGTGTTTTCCGAGATCTCTCAGCAAAGCTATAATCATCCTTCTTCTCCACTCTCACACACCTCTGTGTGTGTGCCTCCCATGGGACTCGGACTTCTGCCCAGCATTGAGACAAACCCAGGTCCTTTGGTGATGTGTACATCTTCACTCTTCTGGCGGTTTTTGAGAGCACGTGGTTGGAATTCAATGAATGAGTGAAAAATGAAAATAAATATGTTTTGAGTTCCATGGAGTGATCTTTCTCATACCACTGCTGAGCTAGATCTGGGTGGAAAACAAAGAGACAATGTTCTAGAAAGATACAGTGGCCCTTTTTGTGGTGGATCTTCAAGTGGGAGTTTGTCTTCATAAACAAAATGCTTACTGGAACTGTGATGCACCCTCTGAGGTTCCCAGTAAAAGTAGGAAATTCCTTTTAGTGTGACTCTCAACAATGATCCCCTGGAATCATGAAAACCGAATAAGCACAGACACAGAGGCTGGGGAGTGCCTCTTCTGTGGTATGGTGTTGCCTTAATTAAATGTATTTTTAATGCTCCAGGTCAGACTAGATGTTCTGCTGACATGGTCTCATCTGGCCTTCGGTGGTCCTGTGAATGTAGCCCTTAGGTGTCCACTCCACCATGGGAATCTGCCCAGCTCCCTGTCTGGAATTCCCTTCTCCCCACTTACTAGGCTAACCCTTCAAGGCCCAGCTCACATATCCCCTCCTCCACGACGCTTCTCCCCATTCTTCTGACCTCAAGTAAACCCTCCTCTGAAGCCCCACAAGTCTTACCACCTTATCTTTTTAGTCTCCTCTTTATCTGCATGTCCTGACTCCCAGCTAAAATGAAGGCTTTGTCAGCTCAGGAATCAGCGTTTTCCATAAATATTCTTTTTTTATCATATTTTTAGAAATTTAAGAAATACAAAAATACAAAGAATAATCATCATATCACTCAGATTCAACAATGGTCCCCATTTTTACTTCCAGACTCTCACCACCACCCTTCCCATCCCCCTCCCCATGGAGCAGGAAGCTGCACCCTCATGAGGCTGCCGTGTCTCTTACAAACATGCATATGTTGCAAATAATATATGGTAGTATATGTCTGAATACTTACAGTTCAGATGGGGAGCGTTGTGTTCTACTGTTGTTCTGACTCTTGCTGTTTCCACGCAACATTATGGTTTTTCCACTACTATTTATTGCCTTCCTAATACACCTATTGGACACCCTCAAGTGTTCTTGACAGCAACGATGATGGTGAAAGGTGCACTGAGCAAGAGAGTAGCTAGGAATTCAGTAAGTTTTTTATGACCTCAAGAGCTGAGAGCTAAGTATTATATATACTTTACACATCCCATGTTCTCAAGTTATGAGCTGTGTGATCTAAGGCGATTTACTTACCTGATCTATGTATCAGTTTTCTCATCTTTGGAAGGTACTTCAGTACCAGTAGCTACTTCACATAGTAAAAAGTAAATTGGCTGATTCATTTCAGGTGCTTAGAACTGTGCCTGGCCCATAGGAAGCACTCAAAACATTATTATATTTAGGAGTAACCATAACAAATATTATTCTCATGACACAACCAAAGATGCTAGCTGGAGAGATTTGAATGATACAGATTTTGAACCTGAGGAAAGTAGAGAAATGACAAGATCACTAGGAAGTTTATCCCATTATAAATAGTCATTAATTCTCTCATTTATATTTGCCCACAAAGCCCAACTCTTAAAAGCCTAGACTCTTGGCTGTTTTTACCCAGTTAGCTTCAGGCCCGTGGCAAATCGGTTATCAATCATTTTAGCTTCTTAACCTAACTCCACAGAACCGAATATTCCCAGAGAAATCTGCAAAGAATTTGTTGGCTGCATTTTGACTGCAGCTTCTCAGCCTGCTCTTTACAGAATCCTGGGTTGGTAAGAAGAAATCCACTCTAAAGCCACTGTGACAAAGTTATTTTAGAGCTTCAGTAGTTTTTCTTTCTTTAAGCCAGGTTAAAAAAAAAAAAAAACTGTTACCCTTACACTCTCTCTATTTATTTATTTTGGCCTTGGTGGATTAGACCACAGCTAAAACTTTATGGACCTAATAAAATTCCCAACATTCTCAGACACGGGTCGTGATATTTGTGTGCTGGGCAGGAAACAAAGATGCACTTGTGAGCAGAATGGACTTGCTCAGAGATAAGTGAATGGAGGTCAGGCTATACGGTGAAGCTGCAGCCACAATGCATCACAGGCAATGTATGTCTCCAGCGTGACCCTAGCTTCCCATACGTCCTATCCTATGCCTTGTGTTCCCCACCAGTGACACAAAGCCTGGGGCTTTTCCTTGATTACCAGGATCTCCCCCATGTCACTGCCAAGTGCATATCCTGCCCACAATGAACTAGGTCTAGAACTTTCCATCCTACCCTCACATCTTCATGACCTATCTGTCCTGTGTTCCCTTCCCTCACAGCTCAGCTTTCTTGTAGGTGACAGTTGGTTAACCCAATAAGGGATGTTAATTTGTTACCTCAACCTTGTAGGGAAGGCCTTTCAGCAGAAGCTTTCGGGGACCAGTATCTCGGTCTGAAGCAGTGGTTCTATTGTTGAGGAAGTGGATAGAGTTTGTTGAGGAAGTGGTGTAGACTTTTGAAACTATACTACGCCAGTGATTGCCTAATCTACCCGCTGCTATAGACTGAATGTGTTGTGTCCTGTGGAAATTCATGTGTTGAAGCCCTATCCCCCAATGTGATGGTACTTGGAGGTGAGGCCTTTGGGAGGTAATTAGGGTTAGATGAGGTCATGAGGGTGGGTCCATCATGATGGGATTAGTGTCCTTATAAGAAGAGGAAGAGACGTGGAATCTCTTTCTACACAGAGAGACAGAGAGAGAATAAACCCGAGGAAGGCCACCTGAGAACATAAACAGGAAGCAGGTGCTCACCAGAACCCAAACATGCTGGCACCCTGATCTCAGAGTTCCAGCCTCCAAAACTGAGAAATAAATGTCTGTTGTTTAAGCCACCCATTCTATGGTATCTTGGTACAGAAGCCAAAACTAAGACACCCACCCACAGCACTAGACACCAAAACTTGCAGGAGTGTGCAGTACAATACTTCCCTGCAGCTGTGACACTTACTCAGACAGCATCATTTCACCTTGCACTTTCTGTGCTTTATATCAATAATTTTTCAATGAATTTTTCAACTTTTACCTCACTTGATCCTCACAACACCTCTACCTTGCTAGGTAAACAATCCTATCCATGAATTGGTCTTCTCTTCCCTATACCAAACTGAAGTTCTCTTACCAAAAGGATTGAGTGAAATTGGTTACGTAGAAAACTACATTTCATTAGCTAAAAAGCACAAAACTTCCTTTAGGTATTAATGTGTAAAAAAAATAAGAAGTGGTTCTTAGTCCTTTGTAAGGGATTAATGATTTTAGTTCTTTAGGTAAGAATTACTGTTCCTGAAAGAAAGTATAAATCCTCAGATGGTCAGGGCATATCGCCTTTCCATCTTTGAAGATTTGAAAACTCAGTGAGAATATATTACAAGATTAATTATGCCTAGAGCAAATAAGCACTGCTGTCAGTCTTCAGATAAGATTAAGGTTGGGGTTTTATCTTTTTTTTTTTTTTTGCTCCAAAAATATTTCTTCTGTGTACTTTCTATCATGCATGATGTTTTTAAAAACTGCTTTTAGCATTAACATCTTGCCATACTTCCTGTCCCTATATTTTCTCCCTTGCTCCTTACATCTGCACAAGTTTTCAATTTAGATTATATTTCCAGCAGATGTTATATTTTTAGAGTGTTTGCTTTCCCTTCATTAAAAAGAACGTGTAATACATTTCATTATTTTGAAAGAAAATAGTCTAAATAAAGATGTTCAGAAATCCTGAATTATTGCTTCTTAACTCTGTGTGTGTGTGTGTTGTGTGTGTGTGTGTTGTGTGTATGTGTGTAAGCATGCACACAGTTTCTGGGAATAGGTGAGCTATAGGGAGAAAGCTTGTGTTTCACGAACACCGAGGGAAAATAAGACTATCTTCCACTTGTTTCTAAAAAGGTAATATAGAGGAGCATTTAAAACACAATGAGTCTGTCATACAGAGTGAAGTAAGTCAGAAAGAGAAAAACAAATACCGTATGCTAACACATATATATGGAATCTAAGAAAAAAAAAAAAAAGGTCATGAAGAACCTAGGGGCAAGATGGGAATAAAGACACAGACCTACTAGAGTGTGGACTTGAGGATATGGGGAAGGGGAAGGGTAAGCTGGGACAAAGTGAGAGAGTGGCATGGACATATATACACTACCAAACGTAAGGTAGATAGCTAGTGGGAAGCAGTCGCATAGCACAAGGAGATCAGCTGGGTGCTCTGTGACCACCTAGAGGGGTGGGATAGGGAGGGTGGGAGGGAGACGCAAGAGGGAAGAGATATGGGAACATATGTATATGTATAACTGATTCACTTTGTTATAAAGGAGAAACTAACACACTATTGTAAAGCAATTATACTCCAATAAAGATGTTATAACCCCCCACCAAAAAAAAAACAGAATGAAAACCTCCACTACAGAGGAATATTTTCAATATTCAAAACTATATATATGTTAAGCAGGACATTTGTATTTTCCGAAGCTTTCCCTTGCTGCTCAGCATAAACGTTAGCTCAGAACACTCATGAACAACTTTCCGGGGATTTTAAGTATGTAAAAATCTGCATTTAGTTGTATTAATACAAGTTTCACTACAATTCTTTTCAACAGGCTGGTAGCTCTTGGACGAAACTGTTCACCTGAACTACTAATGCCCTCCACTCCCTCTCTTCCTTCTCTTCTCCAAAAAGGGAAACCTTTCAGTTATCATCACTCTTTTTGGATTTAAATCTATGTTATCTCTCTGGAGTAATTTAGATTTTTTTAACACCCTTAAAATATGTAATGATCTCAGTTTCCATTAGCAGCACCCTAGCCATCAGTAAGCAAGGGTGGGGGCAGCTGGGAGAGGCAGGAAAAGGCACTTTGCCTCTGCTCCTGAGAACACCTGAGTTGCTGACCTCAGTAACTGTAACATAAACAGTGAAAAGCACTGAACGACAACAGAATCTCCATGGCACTTGGAGGCTATAAAGTCTCTGAGTTTATGAAATTGGCACATGGGGTTATTCTTGGCTTCTCACCTCTCTTGAGCAGGGAAGCCGTTTTCCATGCATTATGGGGTATTTTATCCTGATTATCTTGCTTTTGTCTAGGTGATATCTAAGGTCAATAATTGTGAAATTCTGGGGTTTTACTCATTTTAGGACCTCAAGAGTTTAGCAGGACTGAAGGAATGTCTTTTTTTTTTTTTTTTTTTTTTTTGCTGTACGCGGGCCTCTCACTGTTGTGGCCTCTCCCATTGCGGAGCACAGGCTCCGGACGTGCAGGCTCAGTGGCCATGGCTCACGGGCCCAGCCACTCCGTGGCATGTGGGATCTTCCCCGACCGGGGCACGAGCCACTGTCCCCTGCATTGGCAGGCGGACTCTCAACCACTGCGCCACCAGGGAAGCCCATGAATATCCATTTTTTAGAGTAAGCTGAGATATCCATCCTGAAAGGCAACTGGAGCAGGATTAATGAACTAGTACAACTACCTGAAAGAACATTTCCAAGACTGATAAAATTAGACACAATAGCCCATTATCCAATTAGAACTCTTTGGGATGGTGCGTCAGCCTCAATCAATGAACATTCTTTGGAAATGGCATTAAAAGATTGAATTTCCTAAGCAAAGTGTTAATGCAGTTTCCGATCAAGGAGTGTCTGGTCTGTTAGAAGAATAAGACAGAGAATCTGGTAATCAGGAAATACTGTGTTGAGATTTTCTGTTTGTACAGGAAGGTTCCAGTTAGTCACCAATTCAGCTCATCCAGCACTTCAACTGGAATTCCAGCACCACAGAAGATTACATTTTAAGGATGTACAACTCGTATATAAATGTTTTAGACTCCATCATTGGTCTAAGGTTGGCCTTCCTCTAAATAGATGACATGAACCTCTTCTTCCCCACCCCAAATTCCTCCTACCTGCATTGGCTAATAACAAAGACTTTCATTCCACAGTGAGAGCTAAGTCTTAAAATAGATCTATCACCTCCCCTTAACCAAAAAATGTAAATGTCTCACATTCAATTGTCCTGAGATTTCAGAGATTGAGCAAGAAAGAGAGGACCTAAGGACCGGGAATTGAGAAAGGAAATGTTAAAAGGAGGCTGAAACAGATGAAAAAGCAAGCGACCTGGAGCACAGAGAAGAGGGCTGCTTACCCCTGAGTTATCCAGGGATTTACACAGTTAAGACATCTCAACATCTGAGCGCTTCCTTCCCTGGAGTTTCAGCAAACACAGCTAGGGGACTGGACGGGAACCACCAAGAAGTCAGAGCTTCACACTCCACGTCTGCACCAAGCTGCCAGCCCTAGTGCTGCCCACGCCCACACCTCTCCCTACTTCAGGCCAACACAAGAAGCTGGAAAACTCAAGTTGTCAGATATCTTCTCCATAAGGGCTCAGAGGACCTCCATTCCTCTCCTTTGGCTCCACTTCCAGTCATGTCCCCCTTCAGCAGTCAGCACTCCAAGGAAGGAGAATCGGAGCCACTGTCTGGAGCTGAGCACCATCTCAAGAGATCTACAACCCCACTTGCAGGTTTTAATGTCAATGTCAATGTGGTCACAAAGCACCGAGCTGATCTCCCTGTGCTATGCGGCTGCTTCCCACTAGCTATCTATTTTACATTGACATTAAATCCCATTATTCTATGGGATTCCCTGCCCCTCACGTGCTTTCATTTGCCCACATGTAAAACAACAAACAGAAGATCAATGATTATTCTCAAAGCAGAGAGGAAAATGTATTTTTCAAAGGAGCTTGATGGTTGGCTTGGTTTGAAAAAAAACTGTTCCTGATTAGTTTATCTTGAAATTCTTAAATTTAAATTGAGCATTAATGGATTGGGGGTAGAGAATAGACTTATTTATTTATATTCTATAACCAAATTACCCTACTAAATTAAAAATTAATATCTTTACCCAAAAATTTTCAAACTTTTATAGCAACATTTTCCCCTTGAGATAAATGCTCTTGTGTATTCAAGTGCATCTTGCTAGCTCTATGTGCAAAAAAAAAAAAAAAGTTTGTATGTGAATATTATCAGTTATTTAAACATTGCCTTCAAATATTTTAAAGCATTGATACCGTGCCTTTAATCAAATACACATTAACAGAGCCATAATAATAAATCATGATTTATTAAAAAATTTTAAAGAGAAAAGCTATAAGGATTACTCAAAAACTAATGGAGTAGAGAAATAGCAATTGTATATTTTCTAATTATGCAATTACATATAGATAAAATCCTGAGATAACAAGATCTTTGACTTCCATCGAAATGTTATCATCTTTCAATATTCTTTTCACCTTCCTGTTCTGGGTAGCAAGATGGGAACCCCCTAATTTACTTCTCTTTGGTCTTTCTGTGAGCTCTGCTACAATGCATTATCTCCAAATTTTCTCCCATCTTCCACTCCTCACTGTAGTTTTCTCCAAATAAACATAGTACTATCTGAAATCTTCCCCCATGAAAAAGTATACCGTAATTTTAATAGATAGAGGAGGGGGGGTGAAAAGAACTCACAAACAGATGCTGTACCACTAGGTGTCTCCACAAGATGGAAATAAGAATTTTTCCCCTAATTTCCATGTGATGGAAAAAGTCTTCATTTACACCCTCACAGAACACATAGAACTATGGCTTGCATATTGTATTTTACAAAACTGTTTAATGTGCTATTAGTTGCATGTTATATCATGTTTTGTTAAGTACAATAAATATTCTATCTGGTAAATCAGGACATTCAATAGGCACATTAGGAAGACCTAACCCCTCCTCATATGTCTATTTACCTTTTTCCTTGTTGCTACACGTATATGTCTATTCATTCCTCTAGTGCACATTCTGTTTCCCATTTGCAATGAAAATTATTTCTTGAGTATTTCTTGGATTCCTAACCTTATTCAGACACAGAGAAGATGGGAAAAAATGATGAAAAAAGAATAGCATCTCAGGAATCTGTTAGATAATGTCAAGTGGTAGAACACGCATGTAATTAGAGTCCCAGAAAGAGGAGAGAAAAAATTGGGGAGAAACTGTTGGAAGAAGTGATGACCAAACATCTTCCAAGTTTGATGAAATACATAAACTTACAGATTCAGCCTGCTCTATGAACATCAAGAAGGATAGCCAAACATCAGAGTCAGACTCAAAAGTCAGAAGTCAGAATCAGAAGCCAAGTATAATGAGTAAATCTGGAAAGCAGAAAAAGAAAAAGAAAAATGACACATTTTATACAGGGGAACAGCAATTCAATTTTTGGCTGACTTCTTTTTAGAAACTATGGATGCCAGAAGAGAGTAGAAAAACACTTTTAAAGTGATGACAGAAGAAAACATCAATCTAGAATTCTATATCTAGCAAAAAAATCTTTCAATAACAAAAACAAAATAATAATATTTTCAGTTTAAAAAAAACTAACAGCATTTATCACTATAAAGCTCATACTGCAAGGAATTCTAAAGAAAGTTCTTCAGGCTGACTGCAAAAAGTACCAAACAGAAATTAAATGTTTAAAAAGGCATAAAGAGCCAATGGAAATGAGGGGTAAATATTTAAATCAAAAATTATAAGGGACATTGATTTCGGGCCATGATAAGCAAACTTGTATCAAATCAACTTTCTCTATCAAAAATACATAACTGAAAGGTACAAACTGCCAGAAACAAACAAAAAACCTTAAAGGAAACACAGAAGGTAAGACAGACTTTTGGTGCCACATTTACCCTCAAGGCATTTGCTCATTCTGAAATGACGACTAAAAATATGAGAACTTGAGCAGAGCTTTCAGAACTCTCATAGGGCTAGAGGGACAAAACTGGAGTTCAAGCTTGTACTAGGTTGAATAGTGTCCCCTAAAAATTCATGTCCACCTGGAACCTCAGAATGTAAACTTATTTGGAAATAGGGTCTTCACTGATATAATTAGTTAAGATGAGGTCCTGTTGGGGTAGGGTGGTCACTAAATCCAACACGACTGGTGTCTCTATAAGAAAAGGGAAGAGATATGAAGACACAGACACACATGGGAGCAGGCCAAGTGACAACAGAGACAGAGATTGGAATGATGCAGCTGCAAGTCAAAGAATGCTGAGGACTGCTGAGACAGCCAGAAGCTCAGAAGAGGCAGAGGAGGATTTTTCCCTGGAGCCTTCAGAGGGAGCATGGCCCTGCTGTCATTTGATTTTGAACTTCTGGCCTCCAAAACTGTGAGATAATAAACTTCTGTTGTTTTAAGCCACCTTTGTGATAATTTTTAATGGCAACCCCAGGAAAGGAACACAAAGACCAGCCAAAGAGCAAGAGTCTAAGAATAAGGGTGAGTCATACATAGACCAGACACCTCAAAGACTAAAACCCAGTGTCAAATCAGCTTAATCTTGAATTGAATTAACATGAGTTACCTGTAACCTAAACACTTGTCAGAAGCAAAAGTAAACCCTCTCTGAAAAAAAGCATGTAACATCTAGAGCTCCAAATTGTCTCTCCGATTACCATACACATTGATTATGATGCAATTGAAAGCAGTCAAGTATGCCATAGAACAAGGTCTAGGGCCCAGCTGCATTCAGAAGGTTTCTACCTGACTCCTGGGGGGTCAAGATCTCTTCATTGCTCTTGGTCATCACACCATTCTGGGAGTCATGTTTTGCTCTGCTTTCTAAGGGCTGCTACCTCGGGGCTCCCAGGGCACATTCTGTACTCTCATCCCTGCCTCCCCCGGAAATCTGCCCTGTCCTCTCTCACCCGTCTCGGGGTGGAGCCCTCTTGTTCTGAAATGAAAGCCTGCTTGACAACTCAGAAGACACCCAGTCATTCCAGCCTTTTGGACTCTCTGGTCTTATGTGCAGAAATGATGTTAGACTTCCTGTTCACTCCTTGTGAAAACTAGAAACTGCATTGTTTCCTTTGTCTCTTACCTTTGTTTAAATCTATTTTGAGTTTTTTGTTTGTTTTCTCCTATTCTTTGCATATTTCCAGGAGAAAAGAAGTTAAAACTAACTGCCACCATATTCCCCGTGACACTTGAACTCTCCAATACATATTTTATATTCAGTATGATCTCTGCTAATGCAAATATCTTTTATAGAAAAAAAGAGATACACAACAGAATGCTAAGAAATAATAATTGGAAGGTGGTGTAATTGACACTGATTTTATTTCTTATTCTCTGAGTTTTTTATCTTTCTTCTATAATATACATGTATTATTTTGTATTCATAAATATAAAGTGGTATCCATATTAAACTATTATTTATAAATGAAATAAAAGTTTAAAAAATAAAAACATATTAATAGAAAAGTATTGTGGTCAGCACTGTAAAGAACACAAAGACGTGTAAGAGAGTCCCTGTTGTGAAAGATCTTGGATTCCATTAAAGGAAAGGAAGACAAGGAAACAATCATTGTAACATAAAGAAAGTGTGGGCAGGTGCTAAGCCTCAAACCAAGAGATTTGAGAGCAGGAGTTAGGAGGATGCACATTCATTTAGTAGGATGAGGAAGAGTTTGTACTGAGAACGTCCTGGTAGCTTTTGACCTAAAAAGGTGGTGAGAGGGAGGAAGAAGTAGAGAAAGGGTCTAGGGAGGGATCTAGATTAGTACAGGTATGGAGATAGGAAACCCCAGATGTGTTTGGTGACTAGTAATGGTCCAGTTTGACTCGCGGGTGGGGCTCATGTAGGGAGATGAGGCTACAGAAAGGGCTGCTGTGGCAGCCCTGGGGCGCCAGGCTGAGTGGTCTCAGTCACTAGCAATGGGGAGTCCTTCATCCTTCTTTGAGCAGAAATAAACATCAAAAGTGTTACATTTTGGGAAGTTTAATCTAGCAGTGGTGAACAGTAAGACTGTAAAGTACCCTATAACAATGATTCAGAAAAAAGGTAAGAATGGTGTCAGTGAAAATGAAAGAAGGGGATATTGTTTCATTAAATAAATATTTATTAAGCATCTGTTTTATTTCAAGTCCTGTGCTAAGTGCTGAGTCTACAGTGGTGAATGAAACAAACATAATCTCTGCTTGCTATGTAGTGGAAAACAGACAAGTACATAATTACAGAAATGATATTAGAAATAAAAATAACTGCTGCATTACAGAATAAAAAGTTAGGAGGGGGAGATGTAATCAGGGAAAGACCTCCTTGAAGGGGTGACATCTAAGCTGAGATGTAAAGATGAAAAGGAGTTAGCTCTACAAAGAAGGGAAGAAGAAACCTCCAGGCAGAAGAACCGGCACAGAAAAGCCCTAAAAAAGGAAAAAGCTTAGCTTAGTTGAAAAGCTAAAAGGCTAATGTATTTACTGGTGGAGGTGTGGGGTGAGGATGGACAGGTAAGGTGATATCCAGTCATACAGAGCCTTGTACACCAAACTAGGGATTATGGGAATGATGCCCTAAGAAGATATCTAGGCTGAACTGAATGGCAGGAGTACAAGAAGCACAAGTGAACAAAGGAATGATTAGAAAACACTGGTGTAATTTTGGATTCACCAGAAGGAAGATGCCATGATGGAATCAGAAGTGCAAGAGCTTTGTTGCAGGGAAATTCCTGTGAAAATTAAGGAGGGAGGAAGCAGGAGTCACCAAAAAAATCCTTCAGACATGACACCGGTCTGACACCTGGGGAGGGACAGGAGTAATGAAGGATTGGGAAGGAAGAGGCTGAGATGGCCGCGCATCTCTGAGAAAGTCTCGGCCCCACAAGGCAGGCTAGTAAAGCAGCCACCTTTCAGGCAGAATAGGGGCTCTCGGGCTCCTCCTGAGCTGAGCTCTTGGCTGGGGGCATCCCTCAGGGAGCAGGGCTTCAGCGTATACACTGAGGTGGGTCCTGAAGCTGCAGCAAATGGAGGCTCTCAGATAACTTCACCCCGGCAGTAAATTCTCACTCAAAGGGACATCTGAGCAGGACATCTCCACAGCTCTCACCTGTGGTAGATCTAAATAATCTATTTGGGGGAGTTATAAAACCAGGTTTAACCAAAACGTCAAATAACAATAGCTTGGAAGACAGGAAGAGGGATTTGGGTTAAAGCATTTTATGATCTCACCTTCTTTCAGAAGAAGATAGAGACATTGATTAATGTTAGGTAACTGGAAGTATTCACATTAAAATATTAAGGGTAACCACTGAAAAGAATATATAGTGTAGGTATAACTTTTCACATCAGTAAAGGGACCTGAGGAATAGAGAAAATGTGATCACTCTAATAGAAGGCAGGAATATTCATTACCTTGTAATGACCTATAATGAAAAAGAATACATATATAAAGAATATATATGTGTAACTGAATTACTTTGCTGTACACCTGAAATGAAAAAAAACAGTAAAAATTAACTATACTTCAATTTAAAAAAAATATAGAAGGCAGGAAAGAGGAAAAGAATCAAAGAGAAAGCAAGGTGACTAGAAAACAATGCACAGCTCAGAAGCAGAAGTGGGGGAGGGAATAGAGTGGGAAAAGCACAGGCAGGATTACTTCCTGTCTGTCATAGTAAAAAGGCAAGCCTTACCTTCAACAGCTGGTGACATCTATGGGGCTGCAATTATTTTATAAAGGTAAGCAATAGAACAATGATCTATAAAATACAACAAAAAATTTGGAGGGAAGTGTAAGTAAGCTAATCCCTTTTCTTTCATAGTGAGGAATTAATAGGTGTTATCTAAAGTTAACAAATCAATTAATAGAGGTGTAAATATACTTCTTAGAGTATCAGGGATAAAGCAAAAGAGTTGAAAAATACAAATGGTTGAAGGTAATTGAGCCTGAGGAACTACTGAGGATGTGGGAGTGAAGGTAAACAGTCACATTTACTTTTCATATGTCTATGTTTTTAAATGTTCAGCCCAGTTTATTTTTGTGTATGGTGTGAGGGAGTGTTCTAACTTCATCGATTTACACGCAGCTTTCCAGTTTTCCCAACACAACTTGCTGAAGAGACTGTCTTTTCTCCATTGTATATTCTTTTCTCCATTTTATATTCTTGCCTCCTTTGTCAAAGATTATTTGATCAAAGGTGTGTGGGTTTATTTCTGGGCTCTCTATTCTGTTCCATTGATCCATATGTCGGTTTTTGCACCAATACCACATTGTATTGATTACTGTAACTTTGTAGTATTGTCTGAAGTCTGGAACGGTTATGCCTCCAGCTTTGTTCTTTTTCCTCAGGATTATTTTGGCAATTCTGGTTCCCTATAACTCTTAGGATTATTTGTTTTCGTTCTGTGAAAAATGTCATGGGTAATTTTGTAGAGATTGCATTAAATCTGTAGATTGCTTTGGGTAGCATGGTCATTTTAACAATATTAATTCTTCCAATCCAAGAGCTTGGAATATCTTTACATTTCTTTGAATCATTTTTGATTTCCTTTATCAATGTTTTATAGTTCTCAGGTATAAATCTTTCACCTCCTTGGTCAGGTTTATTCCTAAGTATTTCTTTTTGATTTTTAAAAGGATTTTTTTTTACTTTCCCTTTCTAATATTTCATTGTTAGTGTAAAGAAATGCAACTGATTTCTGTATGTTAATCTTGTATCCTGCTACCTTGCTGAATTAGTTTATCAGTTCTAACAGTTTTTGTGTGGAGTCTTTAAGGTTTTCTATATATAGTATCATGTCATCTGTATATAAAGACAAATTTACCTCTTCCCTTCCAACTTGGATACCTTTCATTTCTCTTTCTTGTCTGATTGCTGTGGCTGTGACTAGGACTTCCAATACTATGTTGAGTAGAAGTGGCAAGAGTGGGCATCCTTGTCTTGTTCCAGATTTTAGCAGGAAGGCTTTCAGGTTTTCACCTTTGAGTATTATGTGGGCTGTGGGTTTGTCATAAATAACTTTTATTATTTTGGGATATGTTCCCTCTATACACACTTTGATAAGTGTTTTTATCCTGCTTGTAAGCATATATCCAGAGAAAACTCTAATTCGAAAATACACATGCACCCCAATGTTCATTTACAGTAGCCAAGACATGAAAGCAACTTAGATGTCCATCAACAGATGAATAGATAAAGAAGATGTGGCATATATATATATATATATATATATATATATATATATATTACTCAGCCATAAAAAAGAATGAAAAATGCCATTTGCAGCAACATGGATGGACCTAGAGATTATCATACTAAATGGGGTAAGTCAAAAAGAGAAAGACAAATACCATATGATATCACTTATATGTGGAATCTAAAATATGATACAAATGAACTTATTTACAAAACAGAAATAGACTCACAGACTTCAAAAACAAACTTATGATTACCAAAGAGGAAATGAGGGAGGGGGAGGGGAGGGATAAATTAATTAGCAGATACAAACTATTATATATAAAACAGATAAACAACAAGGTCCTACTGTACAGCACAGGGAACTATATTCAATATCTTATAATAAACTATAATGGAAAAGAATATGAAAAAGAATCAGTATGTATAGCTGCATCACTTTGCTATACTCCTGAAACTAACACAACGTTGTAAATCAACTATACTTCAATAAAAGAATGCTCAGTTAAGTGAATGCATTACCTTACTAATAAACTAATAACTACTTGAGAATGAATTTGATCACCTGGAAACTGTAGAGAAGGGAGCTGAGTTCTGTCCACTACAGGCTGGGCAAAGGTGGAAGCGTCAGCAAAGGAGATGCTGGGCAGAGGCACAACCAGAGAGAAAGAGCCAGGAGTCGGTGGCACCATAGTAGCCTAGAGATGAGGATATTCCAAAGAGAGGGGTGCCCTCCAACAGCACTATTGAATCAGGCTGAGACAAGGGCTAAGGTTGAAACTGAACAGTGACTTTGGGTGTTAGGAGCTTGGGGGTCATTGGTCACTTGATAAAAGCAATAATCTCAGTAGACCAAAGTATTGGGAGAGTGATTGGGACATTAGGAAGTAGAAATAAAGTGAGTAAACAGAGCAGGAAAAAAGATTATTTTGGCAACAGAATCAAAAATTTTTGGAAACCAGTGGATATTAGGAACAAAGAAAGAGGAGATTCCATAGATGACTCCTGGCCCTGTGACCAAAGAATGAGAAGTACCTTTAACAAAACCAGAAAAGCAGAAATGGATGTGGAGTATGGAAGGTCAGCTTGTGTCCTATCTGTTCAACCACTTTATCCAGTTTCTGTCTACACATCTACTCCGTGAAGAGTTCTTAAACTCATGGAATGCATAGGCATAGTTCACAGGCAGACTAGAGAGAAGGAAGCTACAAAGAACTGGTTTGATTTCTGTTGTATGTGCCTTGACAGAGTATTTGTTCAAAGGTGCTGGAGTCCCAGCCTTCGTGCTGGCAGGATCACTCACACTCACAGCCTGTGGTTTTGCCCTTAGTTCTGAGACTCAAGAAATTTTCAGGAGGAAGATTTAGAAATCTGCTTTGAATTACAGCACAGCCAGGCAACATTTTTCTTAGCCAGTGGGGTTTTTCTCTTTACTGTGTTGTGGAACACATTGGAAGAGCAGGACATTGGAACGTTGGAAGGGCAGGAGGTCTCTCAAGTTCCCGTCTCCAAGTTTAATAACTTGAATATACTCTGGTTAAGTCATTTTCAAAAACTTGTATCCATTTTGATTGTAATTTTTACTTCTGTAAAGCCATTTTCCAAATTTTAAACTCCTCATAATGGCATGATCCTCAGAACAACGAATTTGAACTTTGTTACTGTCAGTGAGCCTTCATCACCTCCAGGTTCCAACATCCCTAAATTGGAACCGCAGATTGATTTAAAAGTGTTTTCATGGAACATGGAAACCTTGGGAATGCTACTGTGACCTCTTCCTTCAGTGACTGTAGAAGATGTTTACTCAGGAGTCCTGGGTGAGTCCTAGGCCTTCTGTAAAATGGATGGAAAGGTTAAAAAAAATGAATGAATGAATGTAGGAAACCACAAGTCATGTAGAAGTGGTCAGGGACATGAAAGAGGCCAGGGATCCAATGAAAAATGCATGTGACACAGATCCCACACCGTCTAGTTCGAGGGCCTGAATGTCAGCTCCATGAGAGCAGAGCCCTCTTCTTTTTTACCTCTGTGTCTCCAAAACCTAAAACAGGACCTCAAAAGAGTTGGGGCTCAATCAACTAAAGAGCAAAATGGAAATGTTACTGTTACTTGACATTTTGGAGGGAAATGTTAAGGAACAAACAAAAAATCCCCCCTAGCTCACAAAATGCTAATTTCCCATATATCCAGAAGGCTCAAGAATCAGAACTTTAAAAATTGCTTTTAAAAACTGTAAGAGGAAATTCTGAGAACAGAAAGCAACAATTCATGTCTCTAGCACTTTGCCTGCTTTAGGTTTTAGAGTCACTAGTTTATATCCAGTCCATACCACCCTTCACTGAGAAAGACCCCTTGACTATTACATCACAGACTCCTCCAATCAGAAGAGTTACAAGACCCCAGAACAAGTTAAACAGGGCATTTGAGATCTGCTCTTGACAATCTCTATGAAAACTCATTCTGGGAGATACTGAATTCCAACTTCTTTGCAATTCTGTTTTCACTATTCACTTTATAACAAAACCAACCAAGGTGACTTCACTCCTCCAAAAGGGAAAGGATAAAGTTAAAATCCTTTGCAATTGGGGATGTGTATTATTCTTAAGACTTGGACTTTGACAATGTTCAAATCAAGGAAATCTGAAAGTGTATTTTCTCTCCACTGGATTCCATATGTCAAGTACACATTCTCCATACAGCTACGAAGATATTCTGCCATAGTATGCTCAAAATCTAGCACTGTTTTCTTTGTCCTAGAAAACCAGGAACTATTTTCCCTTGAGTGATAATGACTTTGGGACACGGGGAGAGCTGGTTATGACCTGCAAGTCAAACACACAGAAAGTTCCATTTCCACCCTTCCCCATCCCAGCTCTGACGTTTCCCAGGAAGTCCTCTGACTAGTCCAACTGACAACAGCTTCAGACTTCCGTATAGAAAGTTTATCACTGTTGCAATTAGATTTTATCATCTCATTGTTTCTTCCTGTGTAAAATAAATCATGGGGCCATGCAGAGACAAACGGTACCAGATAGGCCATCAAACCCTACACTTATCAACTCCGAGAAATAAAGATCGGCCGGTATTTCATCAGTCTAACCTCACAAATCCAACCAGAGGCTCTATCTCTGGATTTTTTCACATTGCTTTTTATTGCTGAATTGGGCAGTTTTTTCCATTGTTTAAGTATTTATATATTTTTTAAAGATTTGATGAAATTTCTTTGTTTTAAGGCTGATTTGTATTTTATCCTCTAAATCTAAGATACCTTGCTTTTGAACTTGCTCCGTTTTAAGGGATACAAAAGGAAAAATAACATTTGAGTATTTACTTTTTCTAGGCATTTTATAAATATTATCATATTTATACATTTAAGAAGTCTACATGAATGTTGTCTTAACTCTAAAACAAAACAAAACAAACAAAAAAAGAAGTCTCATGATGGATATTATTATCTCTATCATATGAATGAAGAGAATGAAAGTAATAGAAGTTAAATAACTTGCTCAAAATGTTACACAAAAAATGGTGATACAGGGATAGGAATAGAGATCTATCTGACCCCAAAGCCAGTGGTCTTTCCATTCCACCATTTCTTCAGCACAGATCTGGTTATATGGGGAGTCAAGAAAATGTAACAAGCCTGCAAAGTGATCCATGTACTAATATCATCATTAAAAAGGATTCCATATAGTGTTTATAACAGGAATAATAAGGATCCTTCCTTATTTTTCCCCCAAATATGCACAAATATAACTGTCTCAATGCCTTAAGGATTAAATGAGAGTCTTTTTAAATTAAACTATCTATGTGATTAGATTATGTAGAAAATAAATACTGCTGTATAAATCTGTTGGAATTGGGGTCAAATGACCAGAGTAAAGGCCTAGCTTCTACATTTAGTATCTGTATGAATTAGAAGTTACTTATCATTAAGAGTTTTATTATTTGTGAAATGTGTGTGGCAGAGAAAGGTAGAGCTCTCCAGATACACTTCCCAACCTCCCTGTAGTTAGGTTGAGACCATGTGATTAATTCAAGGCCAATGAAACATGAGAACATATGACTTGGGTCACTCTAGATCAAGGCAGGTGTAAGCCAGTGTACCGCCTCCATCTCATTCTTTCTCAGCTGAAGCAACCTTGGAGGCCATATATTCTAGACATCCAATTTGGTGTAGCTGCAAGATTGAGAGGGGTGGCCCAGTTGCCATCAGACTTTTCCTGAGTGAGAAGAAACCTTTGTGGGGTTAAATCACTGAGGTTCCAGGGTTTACCTGCTATGGCAACTAAAGTTAATTAGCCCCAATAAGTACATGGAGATAACAACTTCTACCATACCACACTAGACTATTATGATACTCAAATAAAAATATTGAGGTAAATATTTATTAGCCCTATTTTTACATAGATGTAAGGCCTATTGTTATTATTCATATGTTTAAGGAAATCTGATTTTATTCTTCAAGGTTTTTGTAAGGTCATGATTATATAAACTTTTTGTGGTTTTAACAATTATTTGTAAATGAAAGAATGCTTCTGATCTGCTTAAAATGTGGTTTCAAGTAAAATGAATACTTTGTGTACACTATTCTCTTGTTCAACAATCTTCCACAGATAGATTAGCTTTATAGTATTTAACTCAATTCAATTAAATTGAGTAAATACTAGCTTTAACTCAATTTAATTGAATAAAAAAATACCCAACTACTCTTTTCTTAATTAATGAGACTTCATCGGAGTTTACTTCCTAGGAAATTTCACTGTTTCCTGATCACATAGAGAGTAGAAGAGAGAACAGTTGGCATGGACGTTGGCTTTCATGAAACTAACACTACAGGGCAAATGATCTCCATCCACAATAACATGGTAGCCTGGCTGGCTTTCAACCCCACTAACTATTGGTGTCATTTGAACAAAGCCAACTCATTCACTAGGTACCAGAAAAACAAGCATCCTAGGCAGGGCAAATGAACCTTGTCATGGCCCCTTTCTCTCCATCTGTAGATGCCTGTAAACTTGAATTCAGAATCAAGAATGGGAATCAAAGTCAGAGAGCAAAGCATGACAATGACCTAAATTCACACACACAAAAAAGATGCTAGTTAGAGCTATAAAATAGGCTGGTTTGGAATGTGTGTGTGTGTGTGTGTGTGTGTGTGTGTGGAGAGAGAGAGAGAGAGAGAGAAGACAAAAACAAAGACTGAAGATAAAATGCACAAAAATATGTATCAATAGAGTCCATCAATGGATGAATGGGTAAAGAAAATGTAGAATATAATGCAAAGAAATATTATTCAGCCATACGAAGGAAGAAAATCCTGCCATTTGTGACAACATGAATGGACCTTGAGAGTACTATGCTAAGTGAAATAAGTCAGACAGAGAAATAAAAATATCATATGATCTCATTTATATGTGGAATCTGAAAAAAACCCTGAAATCATACATACAGAGAACAGATTGTTTGTTGCCAGAAGTGGATGTGTGGAGGTGGTGGACGGAGAAGCATGTGAAATGGGTGAAGGTGGTAAAAGGTACAATCTTCCAGTTATAAAACAATAAGTCCTAGGTTTGTAAAAGAAGATGTGTATCAAATAACAAAATATTCTCTTAAAGCCTGCCTTATTTCATTCTGAAGAGCCATGAGGATTCCAGTCTTCGGTAATGGACCCACTTATTGGACATGAAATTTGCTTCTTTCCCATATTTCAGTTTTCAGTTCATATAAATGGGCATATAAAAGTGAGACAGGGAACACACTTATGAGACTATGATGTTATTAACACATGCACACACATACACACTACACACACACCACACACACATACACATAACCAGAACACAAACTATATCTTTGTTTTCAATGATTAAGCTGTAATATTATCAAGTGCCATGTTATATCACAATGAAAAACAGCAGAACTTTCAAGAACTTAGGAGAAAAGACAGTGGGGATGGAGGAGAGCAAGAGTAATGAGAGGAGCAGAAGGGAAAGAAGGGAGGGGAGGGCGGGGAGGGGGGGCCACACAGAGGACAGGCTCGACTTCTGCCAGAGGGTCCATGGGAAGGTAGAAGGTAAGAGGTTATCTGGGAAACCGTGCTTTCTCTAGAGAAGAATATATGAATTGGGAATGAAAACATTCTCTGCTTCCTGGCATATTTTACAATTAAGAAAGCCTTTTGTAAGTCTGCCAACAATCTAGTTGAAGAAGGTCCAAAGCGTCAGGGTTCTGTTTGGGTTTTTTCCTGAACTATTGTGTGCACATAATTGTTTTCTTTTAGAAAAACAAGGCAAACCACTAAAATTAAAAGGATTTTTTTTAATGCTGGCAGAAGAAACATCTCACTGTCACAATAAAGAAAACTCTGCTGAGAACGTCTTTACAAAGTGAGAGCTAAGGCAGTTAAAAATTGATCTTCAAAGTGGTTTGGTTTTGTTCTAAATCATAAGCAGGCCCTCACATCCCCACCCCTTCCTGCTTTCAAATGTTCAGGCCTGGCCCGAGAAGCTGTCCCATGGGGTCATGCTCACAGAGAGCGGTACAGAAGTTAAAAGGTCTGGTTCTCCAGGCGATTGATCAACAGCCAGGAGAGAAAGGACCAGCCAGGAGATCCTCATTCAGGCAGCGCCAATAAGGGCTTATGTCTGAATCGATAACCTTTGCTGCTGGCCCAGTGCTGATCACTCACAACCACAAACAGCTAGCAGGCCCCCAGCAGCTACTAAATTATACCTCTGGACAAGTTGTAACAGTAAATTCAGACATGGGAAAAGACACAGCAGCTTAACCTGGATTTTAAAAATCAATGCCGTCTTAGAACTGTGTAAGTGTTCTATTAGCTAACAGAGTAGGAAGCTTCCTTAATGGAGCCCTCGTCAGCTACCTAATCCTTGAGGAATCTGTGTAGCTTTTCCTCTTCCTCCCACAGACCGTCATGCTGTAGCCAAACCTTGAATCTGAAAGGGAGACCATAATCAGTGCTCTGAGACCTTCTCCTTATTAGTAGGCCTGATTTCTTGGTAGGCACAAAACCACTAATGCTGGCCTCCTGCTTCAGTCCTGTCCTGCCCTCTGTACTGTCAAGTCTACATGGTGGAGAGTGACATGTGATACCACTGGCTCTCTGGTCTCTAACCATCTGCTGTCTTATTTCAGCCATAAGGCGGTGATGGCAATTAGGTTTCCTCATGTGGGACACTTGTAATCATTTAACTTCTTATGCCTAAAATTCTGTGTCAAGAAAGATTCTGAGGATGTATCTGCATTCAGGGAAAAGCATGAAAAATAGAGGAAAAGATATCACTTCATTGGAAAACCTGGGTTTGCAATTTTGTGAAGATGCATCAAGTCAAAATGGAGAAGCAGTAAACCAGTCAGAGGTAACATAAAGGAAAGGCCAGGAGCGTGTGGCTGGTGGAATGTAACTGGGTACAGTTTTTTCTGGAAGGCAATTTGACAATACATATGAAAAGCCTTAGTCCTGTTCATGTTCTCTTGTTCAATATTTTTACTTCTAGGAACTTATTCTAAAGAAATCAGTATGGATGCACTCAAAGATTTCTCTACAGTTGTGTTCATAGGAGCACTGTTTATGACAGCTGAAAATTAGAATTTACACAAATGTTCAAAAAGTAAGTATTCTTTAAATTATGTAAATTACAGACAATAAAATACTATGCAGTCTTTAAAAATCATTTTGTAGAGGACTATTTAAAGATAGTGGGAAATGTTCACATTTTTCACAGTCCTATGGAAAAGTGTTCAAAATAGTATACACAGTATGATACAAATTTATTTGAAAATATAGAATATAAAGAGATATATGTATATATGTTCTAAAATGTTAACTCTGAATATCCTAAATCCTCTACAATAATTAGGTGCCACTTTTGTGATAATAATAAAATCTTATGTGTTTTGAAAGACAATAATATACAGCCTGAAGAAACCCCACCTGTGACTATCCAACTTCACTGCCCCCAAAAATGTAACTTGGGTAAAAATGTAACTTATTTCAGAAAGTGAAAAACATTATGCACAATAAATGGGAAAAGAGGTGCATGATTTAACATACAAGGAGAAAAGCACTGACGTCTCCCAGAGGCGTATCTGGGTTCAGCAGGCTGCATCATCACATATGGAGCAGTTAAGTGGACCACAACCAGTTTCATCCTACAGCAGCAGCATTAGTCTTTCTTCCTGGTGCTTAACTATCTGAAACAACCACCATAACACACTCAGAATTATGTTTTTTCCAAGGTCACCACTAAGTGGCTTAATAAAATTAAATTGGCTATGACGCCAAGAGACTCTGAGCCCACATTGCTCGGAAGTGGTCATGCAATCACCCAAATGTAGAAGATTGTGTTTTGCTTTTTTTTTTTTATCAAGTAAAAGGACATCTTACAGTGTAACAGATGTGTGACATCTCACTATATGAGCCTATTACCAATCCAGACTTGGGTCCACTCCCCCATGTGCAGTAAAGCCAATTTACTGACACCAGGTTGTGGTGAAGGAAAGTACAGCATTTATTTCAGGGCACCAAACAAGGAGAACGGGCAGCTCATGATCAAAAGACCCAAACTCCCTGATGACTTTCAGGGAAGGGGTTTTAAAGTCAGTGTGAGGGAGGGGGCTGCAGTGTGCATGATCAGCTCATGCACAATTCTCGGATTGGTTGACATCAAGGTGAATTTTCAAGCATCATCAGCTTTCTGGTTTCAACCAGTCTAGGTTCTATGTGTTTGCAGTCAGCAGTTTTCATCTGGTGGGAGTCTGCTTCCTATAAAAACAACTTAGGAATGTGTGTTAGGCCTTTATCTATATCTTTCAGTGAGCTATGAGTTCAGTGATTCTGCTATGTGGCAGATTTACAGTCTAAATTATTACCAGTTCCCCAGCTCAACAGCTAGTCTTTGTTTCTATCTTTTCACATTTCCTAATCATTAACTCTTGAGTCAGCCTTTTACTTCAAAAGACAAGGACACATAGGCTTGTGTATGGTTTCAAGCCCAGGATGGGGAATCAATGTCTCATTTTGAGCACTGCTGAGCACTTCTGCTGTCTCTACTTTAGCCCTAGCTTTCCATCCCAAAAGTAGGATGAGTAATCTGCAGTATTCAACTTATTTTGGCCCCAAAGAATGAACATTGCTGAGATCATGTCTGGAAAAATGCTATTTGTAAGTCTATAAAAAGTGGGCGCCTTTTTGTGAATCAGAAAATTCTCTTTTCCTCCTGTTGCCCTTTGTACTATAAACCCAATAAAGGAAACTCTTGCTTTAGTTTACTATTATCTCATTTTCCAGCAAAATCAAATCCTTAACTGATTGAGGTGAGGATATTTGTATACCCTGATTCAAAGTTGTATGGAGTCTTTTTAAGAAGGAAGCACGAGCTAGTTTAATCTCCACTTTCCCATATGGGAGAAAAAAGCAGCCCCCTTGATGATTTGGGTTCAGATTCCCACTAGACTGTCTCCAAATGAATGACTAATACAAGGATTTGACCCTGTGGTTAAAGCAAGCAATCATTAAAAAATCATATAAAGTATCCAGGTATTCAAAAGGAATAAAGGTAAATTAAAGAAGAAGGAGATTTCCATTTCTCACAATCCCAATTAGTAGGAGAAAACTGGAATTTCTAGACTTGATGAAATACAAGGACATTAAATATCTGGAATGCAGAACTTGAAGATCAAATGAATGAAGTTAGCTTTGCTGGCCAGCAATTTATTCTCTGTAAAATAAAATGTCATGAGAGACCAGTCCATAATAGACTTTTAAAACTGACATTTCATCTTAAAAGCATTTTCTAGAGAAGAGGAGAAAATTGTAGACCTGGACTTGAAATCACATATCTTCTCAGGGGAGAACCTTCGACAACCTTTCTTTGACCCTGAACACACTGCTAAGTGTCTCTAAGATGAGGCGCCCTGCCTGTATACTCACTTCCAAGGTCTTTATTGCAAGGAGGTTCTTCTGGCCACAAGTTTGTTGGATACATTGAATGATGTTGTTTATGCTTGAAATCAGACTCCTTGGAATCAACAATTTAAATGTTGCAGTAGGGAACAGTCCAGAGTATTTGGGAACAGAGGTGCCACTTAGAATCTAAGCTAAACATAAACCCTTTTTTTTACTTCTGTGTCTGGTACCAACGTGTAATATTCAGACATTTAAAAGCTTCTTTTCCCTAATACTACATACTGTGGGATTATCATGCTTGTGCCTACTGCACATTTATTGTCATTTTATGCTTTAGCCATATTGGTCACATTGGAATCATGCTTTTGCTTTGCTTTGTAAAACAGCACTGATCATTTAAAAATACCTGAAATTTGCTTTTTCCAAAACTATTTCCCCTAACCTAAAAGTATGAAATTCAAGTGTAATAGACAAAAATAATAGACCACATGTGCACCATACAAAAAGCCAGGTTTGTGTGTTTTTATGTAAGTGGTGGGTGGATGTGGAAGGGAGAGAGACTGACAGTATAGGGAAACACACTTCAGACAGGTGTCTAAGCAGCGTGCTTGTGCTGAGGGAGCCCCACTGGAAAGCCTAAACAATAGTCTGTGATATCGTTCTGCATGTTGAATGGAATTCTATTCCTGTCATGGAGACAAAGTCCATGGTGCTTGGTCTTCATGCAAAATAATAAGCAGGGCCACTACTCAGAAGAACTTCAAAGAGAACATTAAGAGACATTTAATTCTCCTTTTGAGAGACAAATCTTATGAAAGCAATATTTTAGCTTGCCAACACTGCTGCTTGCTCTGATTAAGAAACCACCATCCCCTCAGAAAAGACCCAGCCCTCTCTAAAAGTGAATATATCAGAAGGCTTAGGTCTTTTCTCTTTTGGCAGCCTGACCCTTCACCCCCTTTCCTTCTCCCAGGCAGAGGCCTTTTAAAATTTCTTTTCGCTTTTGTTCTGGATCAATGTTTCCATTTCTTCTGACTCTGGAGTGGTTGGGCTTGTCACCAAATCCAGTGGCTCCAGGAAAAAGCCTGAAGCTTCTCTAGACTCAGAGAAGCTTCTTTCTGTGATGTAGCATCTCGAAAATCTTTTCTCATAGAGGTATTTGATAGTTTTATTTGGAAACAACACAAAAATCTTCTAAGCGTCCCTAAAAACAGCTCATAGGAGGTGGCAAATATACAGTCCAGTCATAGAAGAAAACTTAAATTTTGTCTAAATTGGAACAAATTGCCCATACCACACACACACACACCCCATGCACATCATAATAGATTTATGCTTCCATCAAAATGCTACCAAAAGCTTTTTAATCTGATAGAATTTGGGAGACCTATGAATTTGAGTGGGGAAAAATTAATCTTTAATTTCACTAATTCCTAACAAAAATTCAGTATTTCCTTTCATTAGTAGAGTTCTATTGGCTTGGTCATCAAAAAAAAAAAAAAGCACAGATACTTTCATATCTCTCAAAATTTACCTTTTGCTTATCACTACTTCAAAATTATGGTGATTTGTAGAACCATTACTGCATATTAATATATGATGTCTTAAGAAGTAGAAATGTAAGCATAGCCCAATATTGTTTTTCTTAACACTTTGATAATTCTGTTTCAATACAATTTATTTCTTTTTGAATTTATGTATTTTAAAACGTCATTCTGAGAAAGAATCCACAGGCTTCACCAGACTGCCAAAAGGGCCCATGATCCTTTTGACATAAAGCGGGGAACCCTGGCAGTAAATGTTTTAGACGAGAGTTTACTCGTGGTTTAAATGGATGCTGATATGGTTGGAAGAGTCCATTACTTTCACTTAATCTCTTTTTCTTTAAGTGATATTCAGTATTGTCCAATGAATGTTTCATTTTCTACTCAAGTTCCACCTTTTTCTGGTGAACTACAGAGACAAAAGTAGGATGGTGTTTCTTGAGTTTGGAGTGAGAAATAGTTTTCTTAAAGCAAACACTTCAAGATTCACCTGAGGAACACTGCCCTAGCCCTCGTGGTCACTTTAAACAATGCCTCTTTCTCCATGCACCTTCCAGTCTGTTAGCAGAGAGAACTCATGACCGGTATGAGCTCACCTGGTCTGAGGTCATGTAAGAGACTTTCTTCTGCACAGTGTCACACAAAGATGGCTAGATCCACCCTCTCCGAGGGCACCAGACTTTCTCTCTATGTACCAGGACAGGCTCCACAATGAGCACCTCTCCTGACCCACACCACAATGCGTCATGGGACCTGCTGGGTCACAATCACCGTTCCACCTTCCTTTTATAGGCTTATAAATTCGGGAGGTGTGGATTTTCTTTCACAACATTTGGATACAGGAAATCTCAGATTCATTTATTTTTCTAAATCATTAAATCTGCTGTGACCTCACACTCAATGAAGTCAGTGACAAACTCTGGTCAGTATTGAGAATCCCTCCCCACCCTCAAAGAGGTCTTGCTCCAATCTGGGACTCTCCCATTCCCAGAAAAAAAGTGAGGTGTCAGTCTTGGCACTGTCTTCATTCCTTTGTCCTTTCTCCTAGTCAGTGCCTCTTGGCTCCCAGGAAATGCAGAAATGCCCTCTCAAGGGGAAGTGGTCCTCAGAGAGTTTCACCACTGTTTTCAAGGCTGAAAAGCACACAGTGGACTCTTTACTGGCCTCCCAATCACCCATGGAGGGGTCGCTGTACAGTGCCAGACACAAACCCCTCAGCTCAACTATCCCCTCTCATCTCAGGTACTCTAACTTCCTTCTGGTTTCACTGTGATGGCTTCCACATCTCCAAATACTCTCCTTCATCCTCTCCCTCAGTGAGGACCAACATCATTCCTCTCAATGAACTCAGGCTTTCAGAAGCCAAAGGTAGGACAGGCAATTGCCTTGTGGATGTCTGGTGATTGCTCATTTTTCTCTGTAACCCCAAAGCCCCCTGAGCCAAGGGGACATAAATGCCTGGCTACATTATGGGGGCAAAAGCAAAACCCTAGAGTAACAGAAATAAAACACAAATTAATATTTCAATCAAATATCCTGCATATAAAAGTAAGCACATCTGTTAGAGATGCATCTCTAAGGAAAACAGATCAGTTTAGGTATTATTGTACGGTTCTGGAAACAAAGTTGTTTTGTGTGGCAACTGTAAATGACATTTTTGGAGTCCTCAGTTAAACACACACACACACACATACATGCACATGCACACGCGCACACACTACATTTTAACCTTTAGCTAATCTCAGAGTAAAGACCAAATAAGACTCAGTTAGCAGGCAAAGGTTATTATCAGTTTCAGTGAAGCATCTGGAGATTCTATGTAACCAGTGATACATCAGGGTGTCACATCAAGTAACACAATGATTGCTTTAAAGGTAACAGCGGTGACAGCCTTCATCATGTCCTGTGAGCAGTTCCACAGATCTCTGCTATCCTGATCAGGGCATGTTGAATTTCTGAACTGCATCCCCCACTCAGAGAAGAAAAATATTCCAACTCTTATGGTCATTACTCACTCTTAAAAGATTAATTTAACAAAAATGAATACCCACCACAGTAATGAATGTAATTCAATGGGAGAGTGCCTTGAGAAAGCTAGCCACACTGGAAAGCATTACTTCTTAAATTAATGACAGATCTGAAGATTATTTTCAGATTTTGCCAGCATTTTTGAGAAGTAATGATTAGGCAGGGTGGGAAAAATCCAGATTAGTATTAAGTGTTTGCATGTTATAAAGCAGAATAAGCTAAATGCAAAGATGGGACTTATTACTCAGCCTCTCACCATCAGCTTTACTAGCCAAAATGGACACACAAGTTCAGACTGTGCTGTAAAACTTGGAGAATTAATAGTGTTGGTACGTTAAGACCTCAGTGACGTTGGATCCATCACAAATAAGAGCTAATAATAATAGCTAACATTCATTAAGTGCTCACTATGCCGAGTCAGTGGAAAAGCACTTTGTGTGTAGTATTGCATTTATGCCACAAAACTATGCAATAAAGGAGGTATCATTACTATTATCATTATTATTATTCTCACTTTTAAGATGAGTGAGAATATTTAGGAAAAGAGAGGTGGAATAATATGCCAATAAACACAGCTGGTACATGTGGATCCAGAATTTGATTCTGAACAACATAGTTACAGAGCCCACACCTTTACCCACTATTCAATGCTGTGGCAAGGACCAAAAATGCACACACCCACACATACACACTTGAAGCTCCTCCTACACTTATGCACTGTGACAAATCATTTTCACAGGGTTATCATAGCTAATCCTCACCTAATAATAATAATGATAGTCAACATTTACAGAGCCTGATTTTGTTTCAGCCTCTGCTCTAGCACTTCACATTTATTCATTCACTGAATTCTTAAAACAACTCTATGAGATACTATTATTATTAGTCCCATGTCACATATGAGGAAACTGAGGCACAGAGACACTGAGTTTCTTGTTCAAGGTCATGTAGCTAAAAGTAGCAGAGCCAGAATTTGAACCCATGAAGTTATACTAACCTGACGAAGCAGGTATTATTATGCTTATTTTACAGCTGAGGAAACAAATTCAATAAGACTGGATGTAATTTGTTTCAAAAAGGTGGTGTTAATCTATTGTTAGTTTTTTAAAGTTACAAACCATTGAATAAACTAGTATGTTATTTTATAAATATGTATATGTGTGTATTCTTTATCTTTGGGTTAGGACCAAATAGCTGTTAAAGGTATATATGACTACATCCAAACATTTAATAGGTATCATCTTGAAACTTTTGCCTTTTTCCCACGTCTATGTCACTGCTCACATTGAGATTTTACCAAATCCTTCAAGACCAGGATCAAAATGCTATTTCTTACAAAAGCTGAGCCTGACTGTGTGAGCTCTCTAGGATCCATCCCTAACCCCACCCAGCAGAAGTATTGTGTTGCGTCATGTGTATTAGAACACTTCTAGCGGCCTAACAAAAAAAATTCTTTTTGAGAAGGGTGATAAATATTTTTCAAAACCCCTCCCAGCCCTTCCTTATACCCACAGGACCTGGCAGGCACATGCAATGTTTGGACCACAGAAGAGACCCAGGAGACCTTGTTAATGGGTCATAGATTGCTGGTTGATTTGTAGGTAGCATCAAGTATAAAATTCAGTTAGTCAATCAGTCAGTGATTCAACAAGCAGTAAACTAATAAAGTTCCTGGCCTCATAATGTTTATAGATATTGCAATGAAGAAAAATATATAAGAAAACAAACAAGTAAATATACCTCATGACTGATAATGATAAGAGCTAAGGGTGGAAATACAGTAAAGAGAATAGGGAGATGCACAGGCAAATGGGGAGGGGTTGCTTCTTTATAAGGAGTCAGAGAGGACCTTTCTGGCAAGGAGATGATTGATCAGAGATCTGAAAGAAGGACATGTGGATGAAATGTGTTCCTATCTGCAAAGCATTTTCATATCTGCAAGTCTACTGGAACAGACTTGGCCCACTGTGAGTGCAATATAAGGGCTATCTCTCATGGGAATAGCGTTCCAAACAGAGGGGTTAGCAGGTGTAAAGACCCCAAAGTAGGAGAGTTCCTAGCATCTTTAAGAAGCTGTAAGGAAAACAGCATGGCTAGAGCTGAGTGAGGGAGGATGAAGTAAGGAAAGTGATGAGCTCGGGGAGGTAATGAATTCGGGGAGTGAGGGAGCAGATTCTAGAGCCTAAAAGGCTGATTCTTATTCTGAGTAATACAGGAAGCCATTGGAGAGATCTAAGACAAACAATTATATGATTTAACATATTTTTAAGGAATCAACCTTTTTGCTATATTGAGGTTGAAATGAGGGGATAGGCCATGGCAAAGACAAGAGCAGAAGCAGGAAAGTTAGGCAGCAATTACCATAAGTCTGGTGAGAGAAGAGGGAAGACTGGACCAGAGTGATGGTAGTCAGTTCTGAATATATTTGGAGAGATGAATTGAGCTGGTGCTAGCTTATGGATGGTGTTTAAGAACCATGAGACTATTATTAATTCACATAAGGAATAAGTATGGAGAGAAAATCAAAGAGGTTCAAGGACTAAGCCCTGGGACACTCCGGTGTTTAGAGATCAGAAAATGGGGTAGACAAGAAACTGAAAGGAGTGGAGAGTCAATACAGAAAAATCAAAGTTTTTCTGTAAAGGAACTGAGGAAGCAGCTGAAAGGAGATGGGGAATCAAGAAAGGGTTGGGTTATTTAAGGTGAGAGAAATTATAGCATGTTTGTAAGCTTGTATTCTTTTTCTAAGGCTGCCATAACAAAGTACCACAGACTAAGAGGCTTAAACAACAGAAATTTGGGGGCTTCCCTGGTGGCGCAGTGGTTGAGAGTCCGCCTGCCAATGCAGAGGACACGGGTTTGTGACCCGGTCCGGGAAGATCCCACATGCCGCGGAGCGGATGGGCCCGTGAGCCATGGCCACTGAGCCTGTGCGTCCGGAGCCTGTGCTCCACAAAGGGAGAGGCCACAACAGTGAGAGGCCTGCGTACCGCAAAAAAAAGAAAAAAAAAACAGAAATTAATTTTCTTACAGTCCTAGAGGCTAGGTTTCTAAGGGGTCAGTAGGGTTAGTTTACTCTGAGGCCTTTTTACTTGGTTTGAAGATGGCCATTTTCTCCTGTGTCTTCACATTGTCTTTCCTCTGTGCATGTCTGTGTCTTGATCTCCTCTTCTTAAAAGGACACCAATCACACTGGATTAGGGTACACCAGAATGACCTCATTTTAACTTAATTACATGTTTAGTGACCTTATCTCCAGTCACACTCTGAGATACTGGGGGTTCACATATGTATTTGGGGAGTACACAACTCAGCACATAACCAGACTGATGAGAAAGATGCCAGGAATAATCACTGAAACAATGTTCTTTAATAGGCAAGGAGGGAAAGAATATGGTGCACAAAGGGAGGAGCAGGCTGAAGACAGAACAAGGATGATTCACCCATAATAACAAGAGAGAAAGCAGAGTATCTTGATACAGATATAGGTGGGTGGGTGCATGTGGTGGGGAGCATACAGAAATTCTCTTCTAATAGTCAGCAAGATCATCATAAGAGCATGTGGTTGAAAAGGAGGTGTTGGAAGACTGAAAAGAGAACAGGTCGGTAGTGGTCATTCTGGATGGTGGGAGAGCGAATGGACACTAGGGAAATGTAGTATGGCAGCTGGGCATCACCAAGAGCCCACTTGAGGTTAGCTAACCTGGATTACAAGTGAGACCAGTAGACATGGATGTATTTGGCTCCCATGGTGTTTTGCTGAATAAGTTCAGGCCTGGAGTATACAAAGAATTAGATTTAACCAGGTAAGGAGTGGGGTGAGTTGCTAGACAACTATGACAAATGTAGACTGGGGTAAGGGGTCTGTGGGGGTAATAATGATGACAGACAATAGCACCTCTGCTGGTAGAAAGGTATATTAGTTTCCTGAGGCTGCCATAACAAAATGCCACAAACTGGGTGGCTTCAACAACAGGAATACCTTGTTTCACAGAGGCCAAAACTCTGAAATCAAGGTGGCTTTCTCAGGGATGTGAGGAAAGGATCTGTTCCAGGCCTTTCTCTTTAGCATGTAGATGGTCATCTTCAGGTTTACATGGTATTCTTCCTGTGGGCATCTGTCCCCAAATTTCCCCTTTTTATTAGGACATCTGTCATACTGAATTAGAACCCACAGTAATGACCTCACTTTAACTTGATTACCTCTGCAATGATCCAATTAATGTCACATCCTGAGGTACTGTGGTGTGGACTTCACCATATGAATTTTAGGGAGACACTGTTCAACCCATAACAGAAAGGAAACCAGGACATTAGGTCAGGCATAGCAGAAGAACAACTTAAAAATGGTAGATCATCTACCTTAGGAAAATAGAAAAAGAAGTGTAAATAAACACAAAGTAAGCAGAAGAAAATAAATAATAAGAATTATGCAGAAATCAATGAAATTGAAAATGGGAAATCAGTAGAGAAAAATCAATAAAACAAATCTAGTTCTAAAATCAGTAAGCCACTAGCCAGACTAATTAAGATAAAAAAAAAGAGAAGACACAAATTACTAATATCAGAAATGAAAAAAAAAAGATATCACTACAGATTCTATGGGCATTAAAAGAACAATAAAGAAATGCTATGAACAACTTTAGGCCCACAAATTTGATAACATAGACAAAATGGACCAATTCCTTGAAAGACACAGTTTACCAAAACTCACACAAGAAGAAATAGACACTCTGAATAGGCCTATGTCTGTTAAGAAATTAAATCAGTAATTAATCACATTCCAAAGCAAAAAGCATCAGGTTCAGATGAGTTCACTGGTGAATTCTACCAAACATTTAAGGAAGAAATTATACCAATTCTCTACAATCTCTTTCAGAGTATAGAAGCAGAGGGAATACTTTCTGACTTATTCTACAAAGCCAGTATTACCCTTATACTTTTTGGTAAGACAGACAAAGGCATTTCAAGAAAAGAAAACTACAGACCAATATCTCTCATGAACATAGATGTAAAAGTCCTTAACAAAATAGTAGCAAAATAAATCCAACAATGTATTAAAAAGAATTATACACCATGACCAACTGAGATTTATCCAAGGTATACAAGGCTGGTTCAACATTCAAAAATCAATCGGCATAATCCATTACATCAACAGGTTAAAAAAGAAAAATCACATGATTATATTAATAGATGCATAAAAAGCAGTTGACAAAATTGAGCACCTATTCATGATAAAAAAAAAACCTCTCAATAAACTAGGAATAGAGAAAAACTTCCTCAGCTTGATAAAGATTATCTTAAAAAGGCCTACAACTAGCATCATACTTAATAGGGAGAAACTTAAAACTTTCCCACCAAAATTAGGTATAAGGCAAGGATGACCCTTCTCACCACTCCTTTTCAACATCATACTGGAAGTTCTAACTAAAGCAATAAGACAAGAAAAAGAAATAATATGTGTACAAATTGGGAAGGAAGACATAAAACTGTCCTTCTTCACAGGTAACATGATTTGTGTAGAACATCTGAAAAAAAAGCAACCAAAAAACTCCTGGAACTAGTAAGCAATTATAAAAAGATGCAGGATACAAAGTTAATATGTGAAAGTCAATTGCTTTCCTATATATCAGCAATAAACACATGGAATTTAAAATTTAAAATACATTTATATAAGTGCCAAAAAAGTGAAATACTTAGGTATAAGTCTAACAAAATATGTATGCAATCTATATACAGAAAATTACAAAACTATAATGCACAAAACCAAAGAAGAAATAAATAGAGATAGTCCATGTCTGTGGATAAGACTCAATACTGTCAAGATGTTAATTCTTCCAAATTTAAACTATAGAGACAATGCTATTTCAGTCGAAATCCAAAAAAATTACTTTGTGAATGTCAACAAACTGATTCTAAAGTTTGTATGGAAGGTCAAAAGATACAGAAAAGTGAATGCAATATTCAAGGAGAACAAAGTTGGAGAACTAATATTACCAGACTTCAAGACTTACTATTAAGCTACAGTAATCAAGACAGTATGGTACTGGCAACAGAATAGACAAATAGATCATGGAAGAGAATAGAGAGCCCAGAAATAGACCCTTATAAATATAGTCAACTGATCTTTGACAAAAGAACAAAGGCAATTCAATGGAGCAAAGATATTATTTTCAACAAATGGTGCTGGAACAATTGGATGTCAACATAAAAAAATAGAATCTAGACATAGACCTTACACCCTTTGCAAAAAGTAACTCAAAGTGGACTATAAAACTCCTAGAAGATAACATAAGAGAAAACCTAGATGGGCTTGGTTATGTAGATAACTTTTTAAACAGAATACTAAAGGCACAATTCACGAAAAAAAAATGATAAGTTGGACTTCATTAAAATTAAAAATTCCTACTCTGCAAAAGACAATGTTAAGAGAATTGAAGAGAAGACAAGACACAGACTTGGAGAAAATATTCACAAAAACACATCTGGCAAAGGACTGTTATCCAAAATATACAAAGAACTATTAAAACTCAACAATAAAAAAAGCAAACAGCTCCTCCAGGGATAACCCAGTGATGGAGAGCCTTCTTTGCACATCTAATCTTCATGACAGGTCTATTACAAAGACAAGGAAATTAAAGTCAACTGGTTCTGCCCCTTGCCTGAACTACTCAAAAGTTAGAAAGGAGAGGTGTGGTCAATATGGCAGGGTAGGAAAACCCTGAGCTCACCTCCTCCCAAAGGCACACCAGAATTACAACTATCTACAAAGCAACCATTTTTGAGAACAACATGAAACCTAGCAGAAAAAAGTTTTCAGAACTATAGATATAAAGAAGGAAACACTATGAGTGAAGTAGGAGGGATGGAGACGTTGTATAGTCAAGACACATACCCCTGGGTGGGTGACCCACAAACAAGAGAATAATCACATTTGCAGGGGTTCTCCCCCAGTAGCAAGGGGTCTGAACCTCACATTGGGCTCCCCAGTCAGGGGTTCCAGCGCTGGGAAAATGAGCCCCCAGAATGTCTGGCTTTGAAGGCCAGAAGTGTTTTGAGTATGGGAGAGCCAGAGGGCTGTAGGAAACAGAGACTCCACTCTTAAAGAGCATGCATAAAACCACACAGGCTCTGAGTCCCAACACAAAGGTAGTCATTTGAAAAGAACCTGGGTCAGACTCCCTTGTTAATCTTGGAGAATCTCCTGGAGAGGCAAAAAGCAATTGGGATGTCCCCTGGGGACACAGATGCTAGAGACAGCCATTTTTTGGAACTTATTCTACCATAAGGACACTGGTGCTGGCAGGTGCCATTTTGGTGTCCTCTTTCTAGCTTATTAATACCAAGAGCTTACCAGCTCACCAACAGGCTGGCACCAGCCCCAGCCCCACAGCCAGCTACCACAGGACCCACCCCTCCCACCATCAGGCCAGCACCAGCCCCAGGACTTGGCTCCACCCACCAGTGCCCCCACAGGAATCGGCCCCACAACAACAGAAGAACCTATAGAAATAAACACAAAGAATTAAGCAAAATGAGGAGACAGGGGAATATGTTCCAAAAAAAGAATCAAAACAACACTCTGAAAATAAACTAAATGAAGTGGACATAAGCAATCTACCTGAAAAAGAGTTGAAGGTAATGATCATAAAGATGCTTACAAAACTTGGGAGAAAAATGGATAAACATAGTGAGAATTTCAACAAGAGTTAGAAACTGTAAAGAAGGATCAAACAGCACTTGAAGAATACAATAATTTAAATTTAAAAATACACTGGAAGGAATCAATAGTAGATTAGATGATACAGTGTAACAAATCAGCAAAATGGAAGACAGAGTCATGGAAATCACCCAAGCTTAATCAGAAAAACTAAAAAAGAATTTTTAACAGTGAGGATAACATAAGAGACCTCTGGGACAACACCAAGCATACTAACATTTGCATTACAGTGAATAATAATAAAAGAGAGAGAAAGGGGCAGAGAAATTATTTGAAGAAATAATGGCTGATTCTCCCAAACATTTCAAGAAGAGTTAACACCTATCCTCTCAAACTATTTCAAAATGTTGAACACGAATGAATATTTCTGAGCTCATTCTACAAAGCCAGCATCACCCTGATACCAAAATCAGACAAAGACACCAAAAAAAAAGAAAGAAAGAAAATTACAGGACAATATTATTAATGAACATAAATTCAAACTCTTCAACAAAATATTAGCAAACCAAATTCAATGATACATTAAAAGAATCATAAACCATGCAGGATCAAGTAGGATTTATCTTAGGGATGAAAGGATAGTTCAATATCCACAAATCAATCAATGTGATACATTAACAAGTAGAAGAATTTTTTTTAATGAGCCAAAAACTTAACAGACATCTCACCAAAGAAGAAATATAGATGTCAAGCATACAAAAAGGTGCTCCATATCATATGTCATCAGGGAAATGCAAATTAAAACAACAATAAGATACCACTATATACCTATTAGAATGGCCAAAATCTGGAGCACCAACAACACCAAATGCTGGTAAGGATGTGGAGCAACCAGAACTCTCATTCACTGATGGTGGGAATGTAAAATGATACAACCACTTCAGAACATAGTTTGAAAGTTTCTTATAAAATTAAACATACTCTTGCCTTACAAATCAGCACTTATTCTCCTTGTGTATTTACTCAGAGAAGTTGAAAACAAACATGTCTACACAAAAAAACTTGCATGTGGATGTTTATAGCACCTTTACTCAAAATTGCCAAAACTTGGAGGCAACCAAGGTCTCCTTCAGTACGTGAAAGAATTAATAAACTGTGGTACTTCCAGACAGTGGAATATTATTTTACAATTTTTAAAATGTGCTATCAAACCATGAAAAAACATGGAGGAACTTTAAATACATACTACTAAGTGAAAGAGGCCAATCTGAAAAGGCTACATACTTTATGATTCCAATATATGAAATTGTGGAAAAGACAAAACTAGAGAGACAGTAAAAAGATCAGTGGTTGCCAGAGGTTGGAGGTGGGGGCAGAGCACAGAGGAATTTTAGGACAATGAAATGATACTATAATGATGGATGTATATCATTATACATTTAGCCAAACCCCTAGAATGTTATAACCTTCTGATTATAATGATTGTACTGTGTCAGTGTAGGTTCATCAATTGCAACAAATGTACCACGCTGGTGGAGGATGTTGACAATGGGGGAGGCTATGCATGTGTAAGGGAAGAGGGTATATGGAAAACCTGTGTACCTTCCTCTCAATGTTGCTGTGAACCTAAAACTGCTCTAAAAATAGTCTTCTTTAAAGGGAGATCAATGGATTGTTGGTCTTAGTGAGGTTGTGGGGATTTGGGGAGATAAGGACAAAAAGGAAGCACCTGAAAAGATATGAAGGGAGGAAGGAGAGTGCAATGCTTGTAAAATTTTGCACTATCTTGGGAACATGTGTACACAACTGAGTCAATAACTCACATCAGTGGGTATCTCTCATCAACACAGAATTTCTAGTTTTCTGTGTTCTGTTTTTCTCAAGTGGACCTCTGCATTGTCTGCTTCCCAACCAGACTGATTTTTAATAGATGAAGCCTCAGGAAAATTTCAACAGATATCCCTAGAGCTTTCCTTCACTTCTAAGCAGGAAAGAGAAGTTGCTGTATGGTAACATGGAAAGGGTGAGATGTCAGATATGGCTAGCTGGCGAATGATACATTGAAAAAGCCTTTCCAGAAGCACCAGGGACTCAGAGACAACTATCCTTTCCGTACACACGTTTCCTGCTCTCTGTGCCAGACAGCCCACTAGCCTTGCTGTAGTTCATTCAGCAAATAGTCGCTGAGTTCCTACTGTCTCATGCACTGTCCTAGGTGCTAGAGAGGTGAAGGTACTGAGCTAAGTAAGACATGCTCTCTGCCTAAAAGATTCACAAAGTAAGAGGAAGCAAGAAGGACCAAGGTAAATTAACAAAAATTATAAAGAACATAGAGTAGGAAATTGGCATAACACTAACACAACATAGCATGAGGATGATGGGAAAAGTGTAAGGAACGAAAGTTGTGTGAATGGGAATTAAGAAGGTTTTTGTGAATGGGTACTATTTGCAGCAGAACTTGATGAACAGAGATATTTCAATGGTCTGTGTGTCTGTACAAGTCAGGACAGAGAGGCTGAAATCCGTGGGACATGTTTGGAGATTGATAAGCAGTTTAATTTGCTTGGTGTGAGAAGAGCAATGTATATGCACAAAACCCAGGATGAAATTGGGAACATCTGATGGATTTTGAACAAGCAGGTACCATGGTCAGAATGTGATCACATGAAGGATATTCTGATCAAAGCACATAAGATAGATTGAAATAGGGAGCTGAAGGGGCAGGAAGTGGTCCTCAGGATAGAGGCAAGAGTGGTTGAAGGGAATGGATGAGAGAGCACCGACTGCAGAATATTGCAGAATTAGACTTGATCCGATATAAGTTGATCATGCATTGACTGTGGGGCACAATAACAGGGGAGGACCTGTAGAGGACACGGAGGTTTTGAACCTGAGGACTTGGAGGACATAGGGATATTCACAGATATAGGAACACTAAAGGGATAAGCTGGTTTCAATGGAAAGATGATTCCTCTTTGAACATGCTGAATTAAAGATGCTGGAGGATGTCCAAGTGAAGTCATCTAGCAGTCAGTTGGAACGGTGGGAACAGAGATTAGCACAGGAGATAGGGGCAAGGAGGCAGAAATGTGGTTGTCTTCTTCACAGAGGCGTGGTTAATAAGGATACAGTGCAATAGTAGAATTTTGGTTAGAAAAAACTTATGGAGAAAGAGACGGACAAATTGGTGATAATAGAGAGAAGGTGTAATGAGGGGAAGCAAGTGAGGGAGGGGTACTCAACAACATTAACAATGACATGCTGGAAGACATAGATATAAATAAGAAAACAGAACAAAGTGTTGGATTTGCCAGGTAGTGGGACGGACAATGAGGAAACCTGGAGACTTCAAGGAAATAGACCATCATGAACCATCAACTGTTGTCTGTCTTGCTATGTTTCAAGAAGAGGCTATCAGCCTCTGATTAAGAGGCTTGAATTTGTTTTCAGGTTGTGTGAGTTCAAATCCCTGCTCTTTTAAAGAGTTAAAAGCTCCTGGCCAAGTAAGTCAAGCTCCTTTCCTCATATAAGGAGGCCTTATATAAGGCAAGCTTTATCTTCCTCAACTGTAAAAATACATGGTTTGTCCAGTGATCTTAGATGGAATAACATTGAACATGATAATGTTCATTGTACTGAATGGGCTGGACACCTAGATGTTCTACTTCGTTTGTTACACTGCATAGATTCAAAAATAATCTTAGGGAAGAACTATATAACACAAAGGGAGCCCGTATGTATTTCTCATAGGTTAAACACACATTTCATTTAATGAGTGCCGTCCTCTCATCTCTCTAATTGCTTTTATTCCCAAACCAAGGATTTTTTTAAAAAAGAAAAGAAAAAAAGCAGAGTACAGAGTACAAAGGCAAGAAATTCTAATTCACTGAAAAAAAATAGATCACCTTTTAAAGAAGCTATAGGACTGCATGGGTACTATGGAAACAAGCACAGATTTATGAAGATGGTACTAACATAACAACTACAAACAAACATTTCAGAATACAACAAGGAGGTAAGTGCATCTGTTCCCTCTCTATTCAAATATGTGGGAAAGGCAAATATGCTCCAATCATCAAACAAACCCGGAGAATGTATACCTTAATAAATTAGATAAAGATGTTTGATGTTTCTCTTCTATAGTAAACTAAAGTGGTCATAAAATCCAAAATACTTTATCCAAAATGGACTACAGTTTTAAAGGCTTAAGCCAAGGAGGAGAATGGAGTCTGTTTCCTTTTCGGTCCTATTTAATTGTTTTTAATGACTAAAAGGCTAGTGACAGTGCAGGCTGACTCTGGTATATTTATGGGGGGTGAGAGAAAGGATAAGAGTTCAGCCATTTGATTTTGTTTCTTAAGCAATTTTTATGTCATGTTTTTTTGTTGCGCACTGTGCACAATATCAATGTTTGTAAAATGCTGGTAGGGAACTGATCTCACAGCAAGATATTCTGAAGTCAGGTGGGGACAGAGGGCTGGCCTCTCACTACCCTCTCTGATCTGTACAACATTGGAAAGATGGGCTTAGCAGGTGCTGGGCTTTAGCCATGTTGGGGGTTATAAATTAGGGTTAGTAGGCCAACGCAAATCATGCAGACCGTTGAATTATTAAGAAAGAAGAAAGCATTATAACAAGTTTCTCAACCTCAGAAATATTGACATTTAAGCTAGAGAAATGTTATCCTATGGAAAGGGGAAAGAGGTTATCCCGTGTACAGTAAGATGTTTAGCATCATCCTTGGCTTCTATACACTATTGTTTTCTAACCAAAGTTCTACTATCACACCGTATCCATGTTAACCACGCCTCTGTGAAGAAGACAACCACATTTCTGCCTTCTTGTCCCTATCTACTGTCCTAATCTCTGTTCCCACCTTTCCAACTGACTGCTAAATGACTTCACTTGGACATCCTCCAACATCTTTAATTCAGCATGTTCAAAGAGGAATCATCTTTCCATTGAAACCAGCTTATCCCTTTAGTGTTACTATATCTGTGAATATCTCTATGTCCTCGAAGTCCTCAGGTTCAAACCCTCGGTATCTTCTCCAGTTCTTCCTCATTTATTATCCCCCACAGTCAATGCATGATCAACTCATATCAGATCAAGTCCAATTCTGCAATATTCTGCAGTCGGTGCTCTCTCATCCATTCCCTTCAACCACTCTTGCATCCATCCTGAGGACAACTTCCTGCCCCTTCAGCTCCCTATTCCAATCTATCTTATGTGTTTTTATCAGAATATTCTTCATTTGATCACATTCTGACCATGGTACCTGCTTCTTCAAAATCCATCAGATGTTTCCAATTTCATCCAGGGTTTTGTGCAAATGCATCTCAGCTCTTCTCACACCAAGCAAATTAAACTGCTTATCAATCTCCAAACATGTCCCACGGATTTCAGCCTCTCTATCCTGACTTGTGCAGACACACAGACCATTGAAATTTCCCCATTCATCAACCTCTACTGAAAATAGTACCTCATTCACAAAGACCTTCTTAATTCCCCCCCAATCATGACAACCAAAATGCTTTAGACATCTAAACATGCTCCTGGCTAAGAATCACTGAAATATACAAATAAACTCACAGATGATCACTTGAAATTTACTTTTATCAAGGCATTTTGCAAAAAAAAAAAAAAAAAACCAATTAATCACTTTTTTTTTGACAAAGAAAGAGGTTTTCATAAACTGTGAAAATCCAAATTTCTCAATATTCACCATACTGGAGAAAGGCTTTCTGTGTTTAGTCACTGAGTGGAAGCAATAATCCTGGCAGATTTCCCATTCCCAATATCATCAAGATATTCATGCAGATTGTTCCATAACAAAACCCAGACATTTTGTTAAGTTTCAAAATATGCTCCCTTAACATTGGATGTCTGATATCAAAAGATCCCAAATTCTACATATGACTTGAACTGTGGGACAAGAGTTATGAGAGAAGGGTTATAAAGATAAATCTTATTAATTTTACTTAAGTCTACAGAGTGGTTGCTGAAGAAATAAACTTGCACAATTCTTTCCAAAGAAGAGGATAAAGTCATTAAGTAGATAATCATTTTATATTTTTAGTTCTTCAGATGACAGCCTTACATCTCTTCATGGGATTGGGATTCACAGAAATTATGGATGACTGACACTTATTCCTTTTCTCTCTTATAATAATCATTCTTTGGATTCATTCACAAAACAAAAAAAAAACTAAAAAAAATAGAAACTAGGAGAATTTGAGGGGATTGGATCAAGATGGCAGAGTAGAAGAACGTGTGCTCACTCCCCCTTGTGACAGCACCGGAATTACAGCTAACTGCTGAACAATCATTGACAGGAAGACACTGGAACTCACTAAAAAAGATATCCCACATCCTAAGACAATGGAGAAGCCACAATGAGATGGTAAGAGGGGCGCAATCACAATTAAATCAAATCCCATAACTGCTGGGTGGGTGACTCACAAACTGGGGAACACTTATACCACACAAGTCCAACCACTGGAGTGAAGGTTCTGAGCCCCACGTCAGGCCTCTCAACCTGGGGGTCCCGCAACGGGAGGAGGAAATCCTAGAGAATCAGACTTTGAAAGCTAGCGGATTGGATTGAAAGACTTCGACAGGACTGGGGGAAACAGAGACTCCACTCTTGGTGGGCACACACATCAGGACCCAGGGGAAGGAGCAGTGACCCCATAGGAGACTGAACCAGATTTACCTGCTAGAGTCAGAGGGTCTCCTGCAGAGGCAGGGGAGTGTCTGTGGCTCACCTTGAGAACAAGGACACTGGCAGCAGAAGTTCTGGGAAGTGTTCCTTGGCAAGAGCCCTCCCAGAGTCTGCCATTAGCCCCAAGAAAGATACAAGTAGACTCCAGTGTTGGTTGCCTCAAGCCAAATAACCAAGAGGGAGGGAACCAGGCCCACCCATCAGCAGACAAGCAGACTAAAGTTTTACTGAGCTCTGCACACACCAGTCCTTCCCATCATGAAACTTGCACAAGTCAATTAGATAGATTCATCCATTGGAGGGAAGACAGCAGAAGCAAGAAGAACTATTATCCTGCAACCTGTGGAACAAAAGCCACATTCACAGAAAAACAGACAAGATGAAAAGGCAGAGGGCTATGTACCAGATGAAGGAACAAGATAAAACACCAGAAAAACAACTAAATGAAGGGGAGATAGGAAAACTTCCAGAAAAAGAATTCAGAATAATGGTAGTGAAGATGATCCAGGACCTTGGAAAAAGAATGGGACAAAGATTGAGAAGATGCAAGAAATGTTTAACAAAGACCTAGAAGAATTAAAGAACAAATGCCTAGAAGACTTAAAGAACAAACAAACAGAGATGAACAATACAATAACCAAAATAAAAAATATACTAGAAGGAATCAATAGCAGAATAACTGAAGCAGAAGAATGGATAAGTGACCTGGAAGACAAAATGGTGGAATTCACTGCCAAAGAACAGAATAAAGAAAAAAAATGAAAAGAAATGAAGACAGCAAAAGAGACCTCTGGGACAACATTAAATGTAAAAACATTCGTATTATACGGGTCCCAGAAGGAGAAGAAAGAGAGAAAACACCCAAGAAAATATGTGAAGAGATTATAGAAGAAACCTTCTCTAACATGGGAAAGGAAATAGCCACCCAAGTCCAGGAAACACAGAGTGTCCCAGGCAGGATAAACACAAGGAGGAACACACCAAGGCACACAGTAATCAAATTGGCAAAAAAAATAATGACAAAGAAAAATTATTGAAAGCAGCAAGGGAAAAACAAAAAATAACATAAAAGGGAACTCCCATAAGGTTAACAGCTGATTTCTCAGCAGAAACTCTACAAGCCAGAAGGGAGTGACATGATATATTTAGAGTGATGAAAGGGAAAAACCTACAACCAAGATTACTCTACCCAGAAAGGATCTCATTCAGATTCAATGGAGAAGTCAAAAGCTTTACAGACAAGCAAAAGCTAAGAGAATTCAGCACCACAAAACCAGCTCAACAACAAATGCTAAAGGAACTTCTCTAAGTGGGAAACACAGAGAAGAAAAGGACCTACAAAAACAAACCCATAACAACTAAGAAAATGGAATAGGAACATACTTATCGATAATCACCTTAAACGTGAATGGATTAAATGCTCCACCGAAAAGACACAGGCTCGCTGAATGGATATAAAAATAAAATCCATATATATGTTGTCTACAAGAGACCCACTTCAGACCTAGAGACACATACAGACTGAAAGTGAGGGGATGGAAAAAGATATTCCATGCAAATGGAAAGCAAAAGAAAGCTTGAGTAGCAACACTCATATCAGATAAAATAGACTTTAAAACAAAGAATGCTAAAGAGACAAGGAAGGACACTACATAATGATCAAGGGATCAATCCAAGAAGAAGATACAACAATTATAAATATATATGCACCCAACATAGGAGCACCTCAATACATAAGGCAACTGCTCACAGCTATAAAAGAGGAAATCGACAGTAACACAACAATAGTGGGGAACTTTAACACCTCACTTACCCCAATGGACAGATCATCCAAAGAGAAAATTAATAAGGAAACACAAGCTTTAAATGACACACTAGACCAGATAGATTTAATTGATATTTATAGGACATTCCATCCAAAAACAGCAGATTAACTTTCTTCTCAAGTGCACATGTTACATTCTCCAGGATAGATCACATCTTGGGTCACAAATCAAGCCTCAGTAAATTTAAGAAAATTGAACTAATATCAAACATCTTTTCTGACCACAATGCTATGAGATTAGAAATCAATTACAGGAGAAAAAAACGTAAAAAATACAAACACATGGTGGCTAAAAAATACTTTACTAAATAATCAAGAGATCACTGAAGAAATCAAGAGGAAATCAAAACATACATAGAGACAAATTACAATGAAAACATGATGATCCAAAATCTATGGGATGAAGCAAAAGCAGTTCTAAGAGGAAAGTTTATAGCAATACAAGCCTACCTCAAGAAACAAGAAAAATCCCAAATAAACAATCTAACCTTACATGTAAAGGAACGAGAGACAAGCCTACCTCAAGAAACAAGAAAAATCCCAAATAAACAATCTAACCTTACACCTAAAGAACCAAGAGAAAGAAGAACAAACAAAACCCAAAGTTAGTAGAAGGAGAGAAATCATAAAGATCAGAGCAGAAATAAATGAAATAGAAACAAAGAAAACAATAGCAAAGATCAATAAAACTACAAGCTTTTTCTTTGAGAAGGTAAACAAAATTGATAAAACATTAGCCAGACTCGTCAAGAAAAAGAGGGAGAGGACACAAATCAATAAAATTAGAAATGAAAAAGGAGAAGTTACAACAGACACCTCAGAAATACAAAGCACCATGAGAGACTACTACAAGCAACTCTATGCCAATAAAATGGTCAACCTGGAAAAAATGGACAAATTCTTAGAAAGGTATAACCTTCCAAGACTGAACCAGGAAGAAATAGAAAATACGAACAGACCCATCACAAGTAAGGAAGTTAAAACTGTGATTAAAAATCTTCCAACAAACAAAAGTCCAGGACCAGACGGCTTTACAGGTGAATTCTATCAAACATTTAGAGAAGAGCTGACACCCATCCTTCTCAAATGCTTTCAGAAACTTTGCAGAGAAAGGAACACTCCCAAACTCATTCTATGAGGCCACCATCACCCTGATACCAAAACCAGACAAAGCTACTACAAAAAAGAAAAATACAGACCAATATCACTGATGAATACAGATGCAAAATCGTCATCAAAATACTAGCAAACACAATCCAACAGCACAAGGATCATGCTCTATGAACATGTGGGATTTATTCCAGTGATGCAAGGATTCTTCAATATAAATAAATTAATCAATGTGATATAACATATTAACAAATTGAAGAATAAAAACCATATGATCATCTCAATAGATGCAGAAAAAGCTTTTGACAAAATTCAACACTAACTTATGATAAAAAACTCTCCAGAAAGTGGGCATAGAGGGAAACTACCTCAACATAATAAAGGCCATATATGACAAACTGACAGCAAACATCATTCTCAATGGTGAAAAACTGAAAGCACTTCCTCTAAGATCAGGAACAAGACAGGGATGTCCACTCTCACCATTATTATTCAACATAATTTTGGAAGTCCTAGCCACAGCAATCAGAGAAGAAAAAGAAATAAAAGGAATTCAAATTGGAAAAGAAGAAGTAAATCTGTCACTGTTTGCAGATGACATGATACTATACATAGAGAATCCTAAAGATGCCACCAGAAAACTACTAGAGCTAATCAATGAATTTGGTAAAATTGCAGGATACAAAATTAATGCACAGAAATCTCTTGCATTCCTATACACGAATGATGAAAAATCTGAAAGAAAAATTAAGGAAACACTCCCATTTACCACTGCAACAAAAAGAATAATATACCTAGGAATAAACCTACCTAGAGAGACAAAAGACCTGTATGCAGAAAACTACAAGACATTGATGAAAGAAATTAAAGATGATACAAACAGATGGAGAGGTATACCATGTTCTTGGATTGGAAGAATCAATATTGTGAAAATGACTATACTCTCCAAAGCAATCTGCAGATTCAATGCAATCCCTATCAAACTACCAATGGCATTTTTTATAGAACTAGAACAAAAAATCTTAAAATTTGTATTGAGACACAAAAGACTTCAAATAGCCAAAGCAGTCTTGAGGGAATAAAATGGAGCTGAAGGAATCAGACTTCCTGACTTCAGACTATACTACAGAGCTACAGTAATCAAGACAATATGGTACTGGCACAAAAACAGAAGTATAGATCAATGCAACAGGATAGAAAGCCCTGAGATAAACCCACACACCTATGGTCAACTTATCTATGATGAAGGCGGCAAGGATATACAATGGAGAAAAGACAGTCTCTTCAACAAGTGGTGCTGGGAAAACTGGACAGCTACATGTAAAAGGATGAAATTACAACACTCCCTAACACCATACACAAAAATAAACTTAAAATGGATTAAAGACCTAAATGTAAGACTGGACACTATAAAACTCTTAGGGGAAAACAGCAGAAAAACACTCTTTGACATAAACCACAGCAAGATCTTTTTTGATCCACCCCCTAGAAAAATGGAAATAAAAACAAAATAAACAAATGAAACTTAAAAGCTTTTGCACAGCAAATGAAATTACAAATAAGAAGAAAAGACAACCCTCAGAATGGGAGAAAATATTTGCAAACGTATCAACAGACAAAGGATAGATCTCCAAAATATATAGACAGCTCATGCAGCTCAATATTTAAAAACGAACGTCCCAAACAAAAAATCTAAATTTACACAATAGTTGGTACATGGAAAATTCTGACTCTGAAAAGAAGAAACCACCCAAGCTGGAAAAACTAGAAGATTCAACTCAGACTACTTCTTCTCAAGGTGGTCAGCTTTGGCAAGTTGTGCTAGTACCATTATTAATCCTTAGACTATAGCTATATCCAAACCCAGATGCATCATGTCACTTTGGCCATAATTTTAGCCAAAACCATCAGTAGCTGTCTTTACAATGAAATGATTTTGTGTGCTTAAAAGAGTTTACTATTCAGATTTCTTCTCCTAGAAACAGACCAGATGATTGGAGAAAAACTTCTGCTGATAAGAATGAAATGCATCCCAAGCTAAAAAGGTGAAAACTGTGGTCTTCACCATATGACATTGTTCAAACTTGATTTTTATTTCCCTGTACAAAGACTTTGTATAGGCTTTTTTTTCACAGAATGTTAGGATTTTATTCAGGTTTTTAAAATTTGGATAAATAATGGTAACATTGAAAACTCTAACATGATGACGTTTATTGGCTATTTTTCTGCTTTATTCTTGATTATCATATAACTAATGAGATTCAAATAACTAGTGGTATTTCCACTATAATTTTCATCTTTTTTTGCGGGGGGGGGTGTGCACCACATGGCTTGCAGGATCTTAGTTCCCTGACCAGGGATTGAACCCTCACCCTTGGCAGTGAAAGTGCCGAGTCCTAACGATGCCGAAAACACGGCCTCTGTGCCCCAGTGCCAGAATGAATCTCGGAGACAGAGTTTTGGGTGAAGAAAAAAGAATAGCTTTATTGCTTTGCCAGGCAAAGGGGGACAGAGTGGGCTCCTGCTCTCGAAAACTATGTGTCCCTTAATGTTTTTTATTGAAGTAGAGTTGATTTACAATGTTGTGTTATTTTCAGGTGTACAGCACAGTGATTCAGTATATACATATATTCTTTTTCATACTCTTTAAGGACTTTTTTAAAAATCAAGTCTCAATATGTAACAGGCTCACTGATGAACCCTGAAAGTAAAGGAACCAAAACTGGCAAAGATGCCTTATGTTGTGGAGTGAATTCACAGTTCATGCCCTTAAGGTTTTTTCCAGAGGTTTTTGGAAATGCCTATGATTACAACAGAACTTTACTCTTTCTATCTTTTTATACCCTGTCCCCATCTGGCTAGATGTCCCACAGCTTTCAAAGCATCCTGATAATTTTTTTATATAATACTACATATTTTTATTAGGATCTTTCAGTGTACTAGGATTTGTTTAGAGCTCTTGGGTTTTCATTGTTTTGGTTGGGATTTTATTTTTATGAGGTGTTAGGGCAGAAGAGGGGGTGTGTTTTATTTTTATTTTGTTTTTATTTTGATTGCCACACACTCTTCTAACCCTTCCCCTTGTGTTGACCCCTCTGAAAATATAATAATCTCACTTCCTACATCGTAAGAGAAATTCTTAATAGGTCAAGAATCATAATCAGGTTTAGACAGTTATTTTAGCCTTCCTTTTCCATCCCACTGACATTAAACCCAAGATGAGTCAAAATGTGATATGTTCCATGCGTTCTTTTCAAATATCTTTGAAATAGGCACATGGTTTCAGTTTTGTGCTGGAATAGTCTGTTCCAAAGAATTGCAGTTTTCTGATCCTCCTTAATTATTAGCATTGTATTTCTAGAAAGTACACCAAAGAAAGCTTTTTACTGGACACAACCTTAAATGACTAAATTTAACCTTAAAGTAGATGACCTGAATCATATATAAGAAATATTAAAATCTTCCTCCCAAGACCCATGGAAGAAGAAAGGGACAGGACTAAATACAATAAAAAATATTTTCAAAACCATTTGCTTCCAGATCCAAATTGGAAATCTAATTTCTTTTCTGACTTTGAATGGAGAAAAGGACCAATTTAATTGTGTAATCTCCTACCATACCCTTGTGGTTGGATCTGAACCAGTACGACATGTAAGAAGTCTCAAAGGAGAGCAGAACAGTCAGGAAATGCTGTTAGTTCATACAAATGACATCAGGAATTATGTCGAACCACATATGGCTTGATAGTCTTTTTCCTTGAGCTAGAAAGATTGCACTGACAAGAGTAAAAAGACAATACAATCTTTTTTCACTTTTTGGCAAACTTCAGGCTGGAAGTTTTATTTGCCATGTACCAGCTTTAATCCTCTTCCAAAGGTGAAACGAGGGGTCTTGGGGAGAATTTTGATTCTCTGCTCTTCCTCTCTAGTAAAATTACTCCTTTGTTGTAATTTTTTCCAGAACTGATAAATTCTATAAAATTTTTTTCAAATCATGATGACCAAGTAGTTTCCTCTTTCCCTTGTTTCTCGTAATCTTCAAAGTAGAAAGAAATTCCGTAAGTAGAGCCAGAATTACTATTCCTAAACAAGTCATCCATGAACCCAAGTTACAGTCTTAGTCTTGTCCCTAAGGAGAGGCCTGATCTTAAGCAAGTTATCACCTGTAATATAGGAAAAAATAACCTTTTTCCCAAAAAATGTTGTTAGAAGGTTAAGTGATAGGATAATCTCAGTGAATGCTGGTTTCTTACCTGTCTGTCAGCTTTCAATCAATAATCTTGAGTTACATTGGCTTGGTTCATCTATGAATCACAAAATATTTTTCATGTAAAGAATAGTCAAATGCAGCAATCCCACTTCTGGATATATATCCAGAAAAAATTCAAACACTAATTCGAAAAGATACATGCACCTCAATGTTCATAGCAGTACTATTTACAATAGATAAGATATGGAAACAACCCAAGTGTCCATCAACAGACAAATGGATAAAGAAGATGTGGTAAATATATACGATTGAATATTACTCAGCCATTAAAAAGAATGAAATTCTGCCATTTGCAGCAATGTGGATGGACCTAGAGAATATTATGCTTAGTGAAATAAATCAGACAGAGAAAGACCAATACTGTAGGATATCACTTATATGTGGAATCTAAAAAATAGTACAAATGAAGGTATATAGCAAAACAGAAACATACTCACAGATACAGAAAACATGGATGAAGATACAAAAAAAAAATACTACAGAAGTAGAATCACTGTTGTGTGAAAATCTACACTTTTAATCAAACCAGGTACCCGAGGATTAATAAAGAATCTTCACTACCTGTAGCAAAGAATGTGTCATTCTCAGGGGAAAATACAGAAGCCTGGTACCCTCCGGGTTATGGAGATATTTACGCCAGTTTCTACAACTCTGGTTTGCTCTATACCTTTATAGGAGAAGGCAAAGGCTATCTTTTTTAGTCCAACATATATAATCTGGGTGCCACAGTGGATCTTTATATTCTTAATCATCTAACTAACCCACCCAATGGGAAACCTTGTGAATTTGTCATGGAAGTCACAAATAAAACACATGCAGATGTAAAGGGTGGGACACTCACTCAGTATGAAGGCAAATTGAGACTGGTGGAAATTGCTCAAGTGCCAAAAGCACATGTTGATGAGTTCAAATCTGTATCAAAATTCAAAATATTTAATACAAACAACCTATGGATCTCTCTTACAGCAGTTAAAAGACTGCAGGAGCAGAATGCTATTGACATGGGAATCATTGTAAATCCAAAGACTTTGGATGGAGGCCTGAATGTCATTCAGTTGGAAACTGCAGTAGGGGCTGCCATTAAAAGCTTTGAGAACTCTCTAGGTATTAATGTTCCTAGGAGCCGTTTTCTGCCTGTCAAAACCACATCAGATCTCTTGCTTGTGGTGTCAAACCTTTATAGTCTTAATGCAGGATCTCTGACAATGAGTGAAAAGCAGGAATTTCCTACAGTGCCCTTGGTTATATTAGGCGGTCCTTTTACGAAGGTTCAGGATTATCTAAGGAGATTTGAAAGCGTACCAGATATGCTTGAATTGTATCACCTCACAGTTTCAGGAGATGTAACATTTGGCAAGAATGTTTCATTTCAGGGAACGGTTATCATCATCGCAAATAATGGTGACTGAATTGACATCCCACCTGGAGCAGTATTAGATAACAAGATTGTATCTGGGGACCTTCCTATCTTGGACCACTGAATGAAAAATATTGTGCACACTTTATATTAATTATGGGCTAAACAGTTTCTTGCAATGAAATGTTCTCTAGGATTATAAAATGGGCAGGTACTTTATTATGTTACTGTACCCTGCAGTGTTCATTTTTAAGTTGAGTTTTCTGTGGTATGCTTTTAGTCTATGAAAAGCACAGGTAGAAGCAATACTCTTCTTTTTGAAGAAGATCCTGAAAGTTAAATTCATCTTAAAGTGCAATATTGTTTAAGCTTAAAACTGGGGTAGCTCTGCTGGAAAGTCTTTTAACAGAGGCCTCAATGATGGTCACTTTGAACTGCTTGTGATTTTAAAAATAAAGCTGTGAAGCAATACACATGTAAAAAAAGAAAATCAAAAGTATTCACAAAAATATCTCCATCAATAGTTCTTTTTTCTTTGAATTTTATTTTGTTTACTTTTTATACAGCAGGTTCTTATTAGTTACCTATTTTATACATATTAGTGTATATACGTCAATCTCCCAATTCATCCCACCGCCACCACTCCCCAACCAGCCCCTGCTTTCCCCCTTGCTGTCCATACGTTTGTCCTCTACATCTGTGTCTCTATTTCTGCCTTGCAAACCGTTTCACCTGCAACATTTTTCTAGATTCCACATATATGCATTAATATACATGTTTGTTTTTCTCTTTCTGACTTACTTCACTCTGTATGACAGTCTCCAGATCCATCCACATCCCTACAGATGACTCAATTTTGTTCCCATTTATGGCTGAATAATATTCCATTGTACATATGTACCACAATTTCTTGATCCATTCATCTGTTGATGGGAATTTAGTTTGCTTCCATGACCTGGCCACTGTAAATAGTGCTGCAATGAACATTGGGGTGCATGTGTCATTTTGAATTATGGTTTCCTCTGGGTATATGCCCAGTGGTGGGATTGCTGGGTCATATGGTAATTCTATTCTTAGTTTTTTAAGGAACCTCAGTACTGTTCTCCATAGTGGCTGTATCAATTTACATTCCCACAAATAGTGCAAGAGGGCTCCCTTTTCTCCACACCTTCTCCAGCATTTGTTGTTTGTAGATTTTTAAATGATGCCGATTTAAATGATGCCGAGGTGATACCTCATTGCAGTTTTGATTTGCATTTCTCTAATAATTAGAGATGTTGAGCAGCTTTTCATGTGCTTCTTGGCCATATGTATGTCTTCTTTGAAGAAATGTCAATCTAGGTCTTCTGCCCATTTTTTGATTGGGATGTTCGTTTTTTTAATATTGAGCTCCATGAGCTGTCTATATATTTTGGAGATATATCCTTTGTCTGTTGATACATTCGCAAATATTTTCTCCCATTCTGAGGGTTGTCTTTCATCTTATTTGTAATTTCCTTTGCTGTGCAAAGCTTTTAAGTTTCATTTGTTTATTTTTGTTTTTATTTCCATTTTTCTAGGGGGTGGATCAAAAAAGATCTTGCTATGGTTTATGTCAAAGAGTGTTTTTCTGCTGTTCTCCCCCAAGAGTTTTATAGTGTCCAGTCTTACATTTAGGTCTTTAATCCATTTTAAGTTTATTTTTGTGTATGGTGTTAGGGAGAGTTGTAATTTCATCCTTTTACATGTAGCTGTCCAGTTTTCCCAGCACAACTTGTTGAAGAGATTGTCTTTTCTCCATTGTATATCCTTGCCTCCTTTGTCATAGATTAGTTGACCATAGGTGCATGGGTTTATGCTGGGCTTTCTATCCTGTTGCATTGATCTATATTTCTGTTTTTGTGCCAGTACCATACTGTCTTGATTACTGTAGCTTTGTAGTATAGTGTGAAGTCAGGGAGTCTGATTCCTCCAGCTCTGTTTTCTTCCCTCAAGACTAATTTGCTATTCGGGGCCTTTTGTGTCTCAATACAAATTTTAAGATTTTTTTGTTCTAGTTCTGTAAAAAATGCCACTGGTAATTTGATAGGGATTGCACTGAATCTGTAGATTGCTTTGGGTAGTAGAGTCATTTTCACAATATTGTTTCTTCCAATCCAAGAACATGGTATATCTCTCCATCTGTTTGTGTCACCTTTGATTTCTTGCATCAGTGTCTTACAGTTTTCTGAGTACAGGTCTTTTATCTCCTTAGGTAGGTTTATTCCTAGGTATTTTATTCTTCTTGTTGCAGTGGTGAATGGGATTGTTTCCTTAATTTCTCTTTCTGTTCTTCCATTGTTATTGTATAGGAATGCAAGAGATTTCTGTGCATTAATTTTGTATCCCACAACTTTACCAAATTCATTGATTAGCTCTAGTAGTTATCTGGTGGCATTTTGAGGATTCTATATATATAGTATCATGTCATCTGCAAACAGTGACAGTTTTACTTCTTCCTTTCCAATTTGTATTCCTTTTATTTTTTTTCTTCTCTTATTGCTGTGGCTAGGACTTCTGAAAGTATATTAAATAAAAGTGGCAAAAGTAGGCATCCTTGTCTTGTTCCTGATCTTAGAGGAAATTCTTTCAGTTTTTCACAATCGAGAATGATGTTTGTTGTGGGTTTGTCATATATGGCCTTTATTATGTTGAGGTAGATTCCCTCTATGCCCACTTTCTGGAGGGTTTTTATCATAAATGGTGTTGAATTTTGTCAAAAGCTTTTTCTGCATCTATTTAGATGATCATATGGCTTTTATTCTTCAGTTTGTTAATATGGTGTATCACACTGATTGATTTGCATATATTGAAGAATCCTTGCATCCCTGGGATAAATCCCGCATGATCGTAGAGTATGATCCTTGTGTTCTTGGATTGTGTTTGCTAGTATTCTGATGACGATTTTTTATCTATATTCATCAGTGATATCGGTCTTTAATTTTTTTTCTTTTTTTTTTTTTTGGAGTATCTTTGTCTGATTTTGGTATCAGAGTGATGGTGGCCCCATAGAATGAGCTCCTTCCTCTGCAATTTTTTGGAAGCGTTTGAGAAGGATGGGTGTTAGCTCTTCTCTAAATGTTTGATAGAATTCACCTGTGAAGCCATCTGGTCCTGGACTGTTGTTTGTTGGAAGATTTTTAATCACACTTTCAATTTTATTACTTGTGATTGGTCTGTTCATATTTTTTGTTTCTTCCTGGTTCCGTCTTGGAAGGTTATACCTTTCTAAGAATTTGTCCATTTCTTCCAGGTTGTCCATTTTATTGGCAGAGAGTTGCTTGTAGTAGTCTCTTAGGATGCTTTGTATTTCTGTGGTGTCCGTTGTAACTTCTCCTTTTTCATTTCTAACTTTATTGATTTGAGTCCTCTCCCTCTTGATGAGTCTGGCTAAAGGTTTATCAATTTTGTTTACCTTCTCAAAGAACCAGCTTTTAGTTTTATTGATCTTTCTTATTGTTTTCTTTGTTCCTATTTCATTTATTTCTGCTCTGATCTTTCTGATTTCTTTCCTTCTACTAACTTTGGGTTTTGTTTGTTCTTCTTTCTCTCGTTTCTTTAGGTGTAAGCTTAGATTGTTTATTTGAGATTTTTCTTGTTTCTGAGGTAGGATTGTATTGCTATAAACTTCCCTCTTAGAACTGTGTTCACTGCATCCTATAGGTTTTGGATCATCGTGTTTTCATTCTCATTTGTCTCTAGGTTTTTGTGTGTGTGTGTGTGGTAGGCGGGCCTCTCGCTGTTGTGGCCTCTCCCGTTGCGGAGCACAGGCTCCAGATGCGCAGGCTCAGTGGCCATGGCTCACGGGCCCAGGTGCTCCATGGCATGTGGGATCTTCCCAGACGGGGGCACGAACCTGCATCCCCTGGATCGGCAGGTGGACTCTCAACCACTATGCCACCAGGGGAGCCCTCTAGGTATTTTTAAATTATCTTTTTGATTTCTTCAGTCATGTCTTGGTTATTTAATAATGTATTGTTTAGCCTCCATGTGTTTGTGTTTTTTACGTTTTTTTTCCCTGTAATTGATTTCTAACCTTATAGTGTTATGGTCAGAAAAGATGCTTGATACAATTTCAATTTTCTTAAATTTGCCTAGGCTTGATTTTTGACACAAGATGTGATCTATCCTGGAGAATGTTCCATGTGCACTTGAGAAGAAACTGTAGTCTGCTGTTTCTGGATGGAATGTCCTATAAATATCAGTTAATCTATCTGGTCTGTTGTGTGATTTAAAGCTTCTGTTTCCTTATTAATTTTCTGTCAGAATGATCTGCCCATTGGTGTAAGTGACGTGTTAAAGTTCCCCACTATTACTGTGTTACTGTCAATTTCCTCTTTTATAGCTGTGAGCAGTTGCCTTATGTATTGAGGTGCTCCTATGTTGGGTGCATATATATTTATAATTGTTATATCTTCTTCTTGGATTGATCCCTTGATCATTATGTAGTGTCCTTCCTTGTCTCTTTAGCATTCTTTGTTTTAAAGTCTATTTTATCTGATAAGAGTATTGCTACTCGAGCTTTCTTTTGCTTTCCATTTGCATGGCATATCTTTTTCCATCACCTCACTTTCAGTCTGTATGTGTCCCTAGGTCTGAAATGGGTCTCTTGTAGACAGCATATACATAGATTTTGCTTTTGTATCCATTCAGGAAGCCTGTGTCTTTTGGTTGGAGCATCTAATCCATTCACGTTTAAGATAATTATTGATATGTATGTTCCTATTACCATTTTCTTAATTGTTATGGGTTTGTTTTTGTAGGTCCTTTTCTTGTCTTGTGTTTCCCACTTAGAGAAGTTCCTTTAGCATTTGTTGTAGAGCTGCTTTGGTGGGGTTGAATTCTCTTAGCTTTTGCTTGTCTGTAAAGCTTTTGACTTCTCTGTCAAATCTGAATGAGATCCTTGCCAGTAGAGTAATCTTGGTTGTAGGTTCTTCCCTTTCATCACTTTAAATATATAGTGCCTCTCCTTTCTGGGTTGTATAGTTCTTGCTGAGAACTCATCTGTTAACCTTATGGGAGTTCCCTTTTATGTTATTTGTCATTTTTCTCTTATTGCTTTCAATAATTTTTCTTTGTCTTTAACTTTTGCCAATTTGATTACTGTGTGTCTTGGTGTGTTCCTCCTTGGGTTTATGCTGCCTGGGATGCTCTTTGCTTCTTGGACGTGGGTGAGTATTTCCTTTCTCATGTTAGGGAATTTTTCAACTATAATCTCTTCAAATATTTTCTCAGGTCCTTTCTCTCTCTGTTCTCCTTCTGGGATGCCAATAATGCATATGTTGGTTTAATATGGTCCCAGAGGTCTCTTAGGCTGTCTTCATTTCTTTTCATTCTTTTTTTCTTTATTCTGTTCTGCAGCAGTGAATTCCACCATTCTGTCTTCCAGGTCACTTATATGTTCTTCTGCCTCAGTTATTCTGCTATTAATTCCTTCTAGTGTACTTTTCATTTCAGTTATTGTATTGTTCATCTTTGTTTGTTTGTTCTCTAAGTCTTCTAGGTGTTTATTCTTTAATTCTTCTAGGTCTTTATTAAGCATTTCTTGCATCTTCTCGATCTTTGCCTCCATTCTTTTTCCGAGGTCCTGGATCATCTTCACTATCATTATTCTGAATTCTTTTTCTGGAACGTTTCCTACCTCCACTTCATTTAGTTGTTTTCCTGTGGCTGTATCTTGTTCCTTCATCTGGAACATAGTCCTCTGCCTTTTCATTTTGTCTATCTTTCTGTGCTTGTGGTTTTTGTTCCACAGGCTACAGAATTGTAGTTCTTCTTCCTTCTGCTGTCTTCCCTCTCATGGATGAGGCTATCTAAGAGGCTTGTGCAAGCTTCCTGATGGGAGGGACTGGTGGTGGGTAGAGCTAGGTATTGCTCTGGTGTGCAGAGCTCAGTAAAACTTTAATCTGCCTGTCTGCTGATGGGTGGGGCTCAGTTCCCTCCCTGTTGGTTGTTTGGCCTGCAGTGACCCAGCACTGATCCTTACCTGGCTCTTTGGTGGGGCTAATGGCAGACTCTAGGAGGGCTCATGCCAAGGAGTACTTCCCAGAACTTCTGCTGCCAGTGTCCTTGTCCCCCAGTGAGCCACAGCCACCCCCTGCCTCTGCAGGATACCCTCCAACACTAGCATGTAGGTCTGGTTCTGTTTACTATGAGGTCACTGCTCCTTCCCCTGGGTCCCGATGCCCACATTACTTTGTGTGTGTCCTAGAGTGGAGTCTCTGTTTCCCCCAGTCCTGTCGAAGTCCTGCAATCCAATCCACTAGCTTTCAAAGTCTGATTTTCTAGGAATTCCTCCTCTCATTGCCAGACCCCCAGGTTGAGAAGCCTGACGTGGGACTCAGAGCCTTCACTCCAGTGGGTGGGCTTTTGTGGTATAAGTGTTCTCCAGTTTGTGAGTCACCCACCCAGCAATTATGGGATTTGACTGTATTGTGATTGTGCCCCTCCTACCATCTCATTGTGGCTTCTTCTTTGTTTTTGGATGTGTGGTATGTTTTTTGGTGAGTTCCAGTGTCTTCCTGTTGATGATTGTTCAGCAGTTAGTTGTGATTCTAGTCCTCTTGAAAGAGGGAGTGAGCGCACATCCTTCTACTCCACCATCTTGAACCAATCTCAATAGCTCTTAAATGATCAGACTTCACCGTCTGGAATCAATTGCCCTGTGGCGGAAAAACAGATGTTCTATCAAGGTTGCTTTGTGATCAAATAGGCAAAGAGGAAGGGTAGGGCCAGTTCCTGAAACACAGAGCCCTGTACAGAAATGAGACATGGAAAAAATGATAAAGTAGATTGTGTTTGGCCAGAAGTGAAATGAACAAGGGTAGGAGTTATGTTTTGGTTCACTTATGAGCCATCAGTCCTATAGCTGACCAAGAACCACCACCACAATTAGTCCTTAGGTTTCTGATACATAAGAGAAAGATAAGTTTATTATTATTCCACTTGAATATACATCTCATGAGGGCAGTGTCTTTCATCAATTTTGTGCCTTGCATGAAGTAGGTTTTCAGCTTCCCACATGGATGGATGGATGCATAAAGTTGCTTCCCATCGAACTGCATCCTTGATTTGGATGCCTCTCCCATCCTCTTTTAGGTTGACACCAGCCACATCCAAAGCTCCTGAGATTCCAGTATCTTGGTTTGGAAGATGTTGTGGAAGGCCACCTCCTGCAGGCTGAGGATGAAAAACACAACTGTGCAGGTTGCTCCGTAGGGTTGTAGGATTTATTTCTGATCTAAGTTGAGGTCCAATTTACCCCTAAAATGTGAGTTATGAGGACTTTTATAAATTTTACTCTATCTGCTTTTTAAAAATTAAGTCTAATCTTTATGGGCAACTAATCTTAGAGTTTTAAACTGAAGTGTAGAGCTGGTCTTTATTTTCTATTCTTCTTCCTTTGTTAAAATAAAAGAACGTAAGTTCAAAAGTATGTGAAGAAAAGCAAAATATCAATTTTGCATCTATTTAAGTCATCATTTTTCTTCTTTATATTTGGTAATATGGTGAATTATAGACATTGGCTCTCAAGAATTAAAGCAACCTTACATTTCTGGGATAACTCCTACTCTGTTACTATATAATATGTTTTTACATGTTATCAGATTTAATATGCTGATATTTTATGAAGGATTTGCTATCTGTGTTTATCAGGGATATTGGTTTGCAATTTTCTTTGCTTTTATTGTGATATTTTGGACAGCTTTTAGCATCAGGGTTATGTTGACCTCATAAAGCAGGTTGGGACATATTCCCATCTCCTTTATTTTCTGAAAAAGTTTGTGTAAGGTTGGTCTTTTTTCCTCAAATATTTACTGAAATTCAGCACTGAAACCATCTGGACCTGGATTTTTCTTAGAGCCAAAGACCAGTTTGAAAACACATTTTGTTCTTACCCAATTCACCTGAGAGAATGTACAATAAACACTTTCTCTTGGTATCTCATTTAAAACTTTTGAGCCACTGTTATTCAATCATCAGTGACGGTGACCATGAATAATAACTGATGAATTACCAAGGTCAAAAATAGACGTGATGTTCACAGAAAAAGAATGTTCCATTTCCTATTTTGGTTGAAAGATGACTTGATTAGACAGGAGAATTAGAAGCCCAGTTAGGTAATCCAAACCCAAATCCAGCAAGTCAAGGATTGGGGACCAACACTTCCAGTGCTTTTCAAAGCACACTCAGTATAATTTGTCTTTTCTGTCCTTGGCACTCTGATTACTGTCCATGTTCCTAATTTCCAGCATAAAATAAAACATCATCGAGCCTGCCAATGCATTGAAATCAGTTCAATGAAGTAAAAACTGCCAAGAGCAGGCAGATTTGTATTATTACAGATATATATAATTTCTGGTTTTAATCCTCCCATTCCCAAATCCAAGTTAGACTTTCAGGACTCTATTTCACTCACGCACATAGACAATGAATGCAGATGACTCCATTAAAAAAAGACATGTATACTTTTGCTGTGTCATTTTATATTTTTCCATTCTCTATTGTAAGTCTCAACAAAGAATACATTTGTTCTACCTAAAGGACTATGAAAATGTCTTAGATTGAATATATCAAAAGCCATTCAAATGTGTTCCTATCAAAGGATAAAGCATGGCCATAAAGGAATAAGGCTGAATTGTAATAAATAAACTAAAACATATTCATTTCTTCTGTTGGCTGCATACTTATTCCAGTGAGTTTACATGCTCAGTTTACATAAGGAACACTTCTCTTAGAATTGCCTTCAGAAGCTACACCTTATCCTCCTGACTGTCCTCAGTGGAGTGATTTGGGTTACTGTTAACAGATGAAAGTCATTAATGGCTGTGCTGGATATTCTCCATTTGCCCCTCCAGAACCACTCTCCATACCTCTCCACTCAGTCCTGTGTCTTGTGAGGCTGTATTAAGGCTCCCCAGTTCTCTGGCTTTCTCTCAAGTTTGGCCAAAGGGAAACACCATCAGAAATTGGAAGGCAAAGAAGAGTATGAGCTCAGAGATGTGGCTGTCTTCCTCCTCCAAAGTCCCCTGCTCCAGGGAGCATAAGGGATCTGCCATCCCTTGTTGATTTCCCATTACCCTTCTCACATCTTTTGTAAATAGACCCTTTATTAAAGACTTCTCAATCACACACACACACATACACAATGTGAGTAGGCAATATGTTTCCTGCCTAAACCCTAACTAATAAAGGAGTCAAGTCTGCTGAACAAGCTGGGTGATCAAGCTAGGTAACATGACTTTTAGTGCAAAAGATAGACTATATAATCATGAGAATAATTTTTTGACACTACTCATTCATTGGTTCTGAAGTACTTTCCAAAATAGAAGTTCACAAATTGTTTAGAGCATATTCCAAACATTTAGTCTCTGAAGGTGAGTACTTTGATGGAAACACTATTCATTTAGCTGTTAAATTTCTGTTTGTTGTTTTTAAACATCTCAAGACATTATCATCATATTTTGTGTTATCTGTTCATTACTTCCCATAAAAAATAGGTACTTTGGAATTTCTGAATGCATAATCAAATTTGGGGACAATACCGGTCCAGATAGTAAAAACAGGAAATAGCTTATTACTAAAAAGAGAGAGGGAGAGAGAAAGAGAGAAAGATTGAGAAAGAGATATTTGAGAATAGATTGGACATCACAGGATACTGAGAAAGAAACAAAATTGTTTCCAACAAACATTTCATTAAGTAGACATCAGTAAAATTTTCGTGTTGTGAGGGGCAGTTTGTCTATGTAAAATCTGCATATGTTTGAGGAATCCTTGATCTCCTTAGATTCTTCAAGAATCGGTTTCCTTTTTTTAAACACTATTAATACTTAAGACAAAAACTTGAAAGCTGACCTAGTGGCTATTTCTCTATTTGGAGTCAGTTAATTTCATAAAGCTGGTATTAAGTTATTCTCTTTCTTTTCTCTGTACATAATGTACTATATTGAGTTGTTATTGTGCCTTAAAAATACATAACGAACTTTCTGAATGTTCCCAATGTTTTTAATTTAGATTTGCACAATCATAGATATTAGAGATGGATAAACTAGGATTCTTCCTCTTCATATGAACCATAGACCTTGGTCTGGGACTTGGTTCCCTTTTTTTGATTAATAAAGCTGGTTGGGGGAGGTGGTGGTGAAGAAAGCCCTCTGGGCAATTGCTCCCATTATTTCAGGATTTCTGGACTAGCGTTCTCTCTTTAATGGAGCATCATTACTCCAGTGATTTATCCTGGAGACCTAACAAATAATGTCTTTGTCTTGGTATTATACTTTAAACTTATTGGCTGACAGATGTTATGTCTCTATTAACTGCAGTATATTTGAGCAAAGGATGTTGTCACTGCAATTAACTATAATATCAAGATTGGCCTAAAAAAGTCAGCAACATGGAACTCTCCAATCCCTTGTGTTTGGGACCATGAAGACAACCAAATTCGACCTGTCTTTCAGTCATATTTAATTCATATGATGGAATATTGGCACACATAGAATCTATGTAGATTATTTTGTTAACATTTTTCTATAACTTTAGTTCCTTTAATCTGCTCATAGCTTAAAGTTTCTATTTTTTTTTGCCACTCGAGGCAAAATCATCTTTTAAGTCCTATATTATTTTGGAGAGTCTCCTAATTTTGCTTTCTTTTCTCAAGTACAGCTCCATCTTAGATTCATATAGCTGAAAGGAACTTTGTAAATCATCTAGTGGCTAACCTCATTTCAAATATGAGGAAAGTAAACCTCAAAAGTGATTCGCCATTATCCTGTTCAAGCTCTTTCCTGATATTCACTAACAAGGTATAATACATTGCACTTTTAACAATAACAACATTTGAAAAGGAATATGATCTACTTTCTAGGAGTTTAAGCCAAGTTTTTTCTTAACAGTGTGAAATTCTACTAAAATGTTCTGTTTATTTCAAATCAGTTATTTCAAAACCAAACTCATATTTAAGACTGTCTCATCCAATGTAAACAAACCGAGAGCAGATCAAGACTAATCTGGCCCTTATCAGATGCTATGTTAGCTAGCTGTATTTTCATATGTCTCTTATCCTCCTTAACAGATCCTCTTATGCCCTTATGCCTCTTATCCTCTTATGCTCTTTGTTTTTTCCTTCTCCCAAAATGCTGTGGCCCATGCTTTCCATGTAACCAAGTGGACCCATTGATAAAAAATATTGGCAACCCAGAATCCACAGCTCTTAATTCCAATTGACACAATGATATGCCAACATAAATTTTGGGAACAATAAATTAGTATTTATTTTGCTTTAAAAATACACAGAGGAATGAGTTAGTTGCTCTTAGCAGAAAGAACCCAACACAAATTGATAAAAATGTAACAGTGCCTAAAAGTAAGCACATGATTTGAACATGAGCATGGGAAGAACTCCAGTGACTCCCAACCATCCTCTTTGATTGGTCAGAACTGCCCTCTTGAGGGTTCAGCCTAAGACTAGCACTTACGACCAGTCAGTACAATAAAGCAGGTAAAACGCTTCAACTTCTCCTGTAAATTCACGAGGATAATCTATTTGCTCTCTCTGGCTAGAAAAAATTGCCAAAGGGTGATTCTAATGGAATAAACATTTTAAATTATAAATGTTTCATATTTTATGTAGTTCATTTTATACATATTTTTCTGCTTCTTTGTTTAAATAAACAGTGGTCTCCATTGTAAGAATCTCGATTTGTCTAAAATATTAATTAGTTAAAACTAAAATGTTTCTGTCTGTATTATTTGTCTGACATCCCTTGGAAAGAATTTTTAACCAATAGGAAAAAATTAAAATTTATACTGAAGAACATTTTTCTACAGTCCATTTGGCCAGGTCAGTAGGTTTGGAATTTGGCAGTGCCTGTAAATTTTATTTAATTTCACTTCACTTTGAAATTTTGCTGAGTGAATAGAACTAAGGGAATCAGAGAATGATTGATTATAGGCTTTTTAAAAATGTTGCCTAAAATAGTGAGGAAAAGACAAGGAGTTGAAGACAAGAGAACCATTCAGTGGATTAAACAGAATTTTAGAAAGATAGGTACTGACTAAATGTACAAAATGAAAAAGTCTTGAAAAGAATTATTTTATTCTTTATGGGTACAAGTGATATTTCTTTCCTATAGAACATAGCAAATATTTAATGGGCGTTACTAAAGGGAGATTTTAGTAATAAAAGTATAAATTGGAATTAAAAGAGTGAGATGAAGAGTTTGAAGGATTTAAAAAAATGTATTCCATGCTCTGACCACAAATGGGTGCAGCTGTCTGTGTCATCTGAGGAGTGAAACTATTTCCTCTCTCAATGGACATCTTCATTCCCAAGGTTGGCTTCTTAGAAGAGTCATGTACCCCACAATTTTTCATAAACTGAGAACCTCTAAGAACAATGTGGCACACTGGAAAAAGGAGGTCAATGACTTGGGAATGTCAAGGGTCACAGAAACATAGACTAAAGCACAGTTCCAACATATAAAATATTACAGTAAGGAAAGCCTGACTTCAGGAGAATGATCAACTTTAATATGAATTTCCCTCTAGACATTTTGAAGCAAATGCCTGCTACAAACCAAGGCTGGTGGTAAGAGTGGACCTGTTTCCTCCAAATAAGTGTGAGAAATCTCCACTGGAAGACATCACAGTGGAGGTACAGGGACCTAAATGTTCTCTTTTTTTCCCCTCAATCACGGGCAAATCAAGTATAAGTCATACACGAAAGTGAAGGATAAATACCCTTTCCAAGGAAAATTTCCACATGGATACTTGTATGAGATTGGAGTCCCAAAGTAAGAATTTGCCATTGTTAAGACAACCAGGCTTAGCATAGCTTAAAAATTCATCCCAATTTAGCTTCACAGACTCCTTTTTTTTTAATTCCCTCATCACCTTGTGAGGCACCTCAGGCATCTAAATGCAACACGTCCAAAAACTGATACATCATTTTAGAATTCCAGTATAAAGTAATAGAATGAAGGTTTGTTCCAGGGTCTCTAGGAGCTCAAGGGAGAGCTAACTACATTGTGGATGTCAAGGAAAGCTTCACAGAAAAGGCAAACAATGAGCCACATGTTGACAAGCTCACAAGGCGATGAGTACCTGAAGAACATTCCAGGTAAAGAGCGGAGCACATGTAAAAGCAAGCAGGCAGGAGGAGCATGGGGTGTTTCAAGAACTTCAAGGAATGTGGTTGGTTATGATCTGTTTCTACTCACACTTCTGACACCAAGGTAAGGGTGAGGGAGGCGGTTTTCTCACACCAGCCAATACTCCAACTCTCTGAACACCAACTGGATGCCTTACAGTTCAGTTCTGTCACTAACTACCCAGAGTTAGCACAGACCCCACAGATTAAGGGCTCAGTCCCACAAAACTGCCCCCACTTCAGATGTCAGTTGCAAATCCTGGACCTCCTGTTCTTCTACTAAACAACTGGCTGTAAATCAGGGCTTCCCACAACCTCATCCTTGGGTTTGATCATTTGCTAGAATGGCTCCCAGAACTCAAAAACAAGCAAACAAAAAAAACCCAGTTTACTTACTATTACCAGTTTATTATAAAGGATATTATAAAAGATACAAATGAACAGCCAGATGAAGAGCTACATGGGGTGAGGTCTGGAAGGGTCCTGAGCATAGAAGCTTCTGTCCACATGAAGCTGGGGTGCACCACCCTCCCCTCCCAGCTTGTGGATGTGTTCACCAAACTAGAAGCTCTCTGCTATTTAGGGGTTTTATGGAGTCTCCATTATGTAGGCATAATTGGTTAAATCACTGGGCACTGATGATTAGCTCTCTGGAGGGAGAGTGGTGGGGCTGAAATTTCCAACCCTCTAACCACAGGGTTTGTTCCTCTGGCAACCAACTCCCATCCTGAAGCTGTCTAGGGGCCCACTAAGGGTCATCTAATTAGCTTAAGCTAGGTATTGTTGGAAGGAGTTTATTGTGAAAACAAAAGACACTCCTCTTACCCCTGTCACTCAGGAAATTCCAAGGGCTGTAGATGGTCTTGCCTCAGGAACCAGGGACAAAGATCAAATATATATTTCTTATTATATGACAAGATCACATTGGTTTAAAGGGGCAATAGGAGATGAAACAGTGGAGGAAACAGGGATCGAATTATGAAAGGATCTTTTAGTATAAGTTAAATGTATCCAGTAGTCAATAGGGAGTTACTGAAATAGTCAAAGGGAGTGATATGGTCATACTTGCATTTTCCAGAGATCCCTCTAGGAACAGTGTGGACAGTGGATTGGAGACATGAAAGACTGACAGCCAAACCCCATGAGGACTGGAATAGAGCTATGACAATGCCATTGAAGACGCATGGTCAGATTCGGGAGATAGTACAAAGGTAGATGTCACGGGACTTCATAGGATACTCGATGAGAAGAGTAAAGGAGAGGAAGAAATTAAGCCTAACTCTTAGATTTCAAACTTAGGTGACCAGTTGGGCAGTGACTCAAATAGCCAAGAACCCAAGCAGAGAAGAAGGACTAGGCTTTCAGGCAGGAGTCAGTGAGAACTCTTTTGGACATGCTGAGGTTCCCGTGGGTCATTCTGGTGGAAATGACAAGGATGAATTTAGAGCAACAGATCTGGAGCCTCAGAAGAAAAGTTTCACAAGAGATAAGGATTCGCAAGTTATGTGCCTGTGGTTAGCCATGGACATAATGAGTACTTCTAAGAGAGGCTGAGGTGAAAAGATGTCAGGCAGCATCCCTGGGGCAAGCACACATAGAGACCCAACTCTTCACCCATAATAAGGGAGGCTAATTGGAGGGAGAAAAGGGTACATGCCTGGGGTGGGTCCGCACTCTTGATAAAGCTCTGAGGTTAGGAGAGCAGGAGCCTGGATCTGCCTTAAGGAGATTTTCAGCAACACAGCTCTTAGGAAGTAGGTGCACTTAAAGGAGTGGCTTCTAAGGGAGCCTGCATAAGGGCCACCACCAATATAGAGTTGAAAGGGCTCCATGTGGAACCAGAATTGAAGGCTAAAAAATAATGGGTGAGATTATAGTGTGTGGTGATATGTGCAAGGTTTTGAATACAGTCAATCCTCATTATTCCAAATTCTTTATTTGCAAATTCACCTACTAAAATGTATAACCCCAAAGTCAATACTCACAACATGTTTGTGGTCATGTGTGGACATGCATGGAGTGTCAAAAACTTGAGTCCTCGATGTACACAATCCTAGGTGAGGTTGAACAAGCCGATGCTCTGCCTTCTTGTTTCCGCTCTCATGCTATAAACAAATGTCCTCTTCAAGGTAGTTGGTGTCATATTTTTACATTTTTGTGCTTCTAGTTGGTAATTTAGCTGTTTAAAATGGTCGCCAGCACAGTGTTGAAGTGTTGTCTAGTGTTCTAAACACAAGACTGTGATGTGCCTTACAGAGAAAATATAGGTGTTAGATAAGCTTCGCTCAGGCACGAGCTATATAGTGCTGTTGGCCATGAGTTCAATGTTAATGAATCAACAATATATATTAGATAAGGTGTCTTTAAACAGAAACACACACAAAACAAGGTTATGTATTGACTGATTGATGAAAATGTGACCAGAGGCTCACAGGAACCCAACCCTGTATTTCCCCTACGAATAGGGGTTTGCTATTCATTAATTCAGTGTTCACAGTGACTTTACAGGACATAAATACTGCAAATTACAAGGACTGACTATATCTGCAGAAGACTAGAATGAGCCAAGAGCCACATCGGTCTTAAATGAAGCTCCTGATTTATTCAAAATTGTTCATTATACATTCACCTAAGGTTCAGGGAAAGGTATTGTTTTTGAGTGTTTACTTGGGTTCCTGAAGCTGGGGCAGGGTCGGGGTGGGGGAGATATTCTCTTTGAACCACCTGATCATTGACTGCAGTCATGTGAACTGAAGAAGTAAATCACATCATGGAGTCCAGGGTCCCATCCTGCCATGTGCTTGCTCTGTGACCTTGGACAAGCATTTGCCATCTCTGAATCCTCATGCCTCGCCCATGAAACCAGGCAATGACACCACATGACCCCTCAGATTCCTGTCAGCTCTGGCAGTCCATGATTCTGCAGCCAGTCCCAAAGCAAGAGACATTGCCATCAATTGTGATATTAGGATGACATAAGGATTTACTGGAGTGCACTTCCTGTATTTTCCAGTGTAACCTGAGGACAGATTCATTAGATTATTGATTTAAAGATTCTGCAGTTCTTGTCTAATTTTAACTTTTATGACAGGAATAAACCCAAAGGAAAACTGTAAAACTGTAAGAGTAAAATACCCTCTATTATTTCAAACTTAATGGCATTAAAAAATAGAAAGAAACAGCACAAAGAGAAGAGTGTCTAATTTTAATCATTTAAAGCAAATGGCTTGAATGTTCAAGGCTGGACCCAAATGCTGTGCATGCCAGGCCTCCCTGAGCACCCCGCTCTGTATTTTAGGTCTCTCCAGAGGACCCCAGCATATCTTACCAGCAATTGCATGCTCCATTAAGCACTTGGCAAAGGACTGGATGGACATGTGTGACCCAGACGTTTCCATGGAAGCTTAGGCCTTCCAGATGGGGTCCTCATCTTAAGAATGTGTGCAGGGTCAAGATGTAATCCATTGTTCCATAGAATACAATGATGCACAAAATACATGCTCTAGTTTATTTTTCCTCTTCTTTAACTGTAGAGGATACATCAATAAACAGAATCCTTTATTTTACAAAAGGTATCTCTCTTCCAAATTGTCAGAGGGTAACCCTAGGTAGTAGTGGGAAAAGTTGAAAAGATTAAACACATACACACACACACACACACACACACACGAAAATCACCTTGCCTTATCATTTTCTTTAGCCAAATGAAAAATTCACCATGCTATCTTCAGGCTCAGATCTAACATCTGAGGGGGTCCAGCCACCTTCTCTTCCTCCATCTCCATCCTACACTTGGAGGGGCTCTTGTATGCATGGGTGCACCACCAGCATGCAGTGACAGCCTGGTCATCTTTCTAAAAGATGGAAGAAGCCCTTGTAGGCACTGGCTCAGGGCCACTGGGCTGGGGAATTCTGAGGTGCTGTGTACTCGGGTTGTGGTCCAGAAGGTGAGCATCTCCCTTTAGTTCCTCAGGTTTCTCACCCTGTGGGGGAGGGACATAACCAAACTGGCATGTGTACACCTCTCTCAAGATGCAATTTTATTCTTTCTCCACATACGATAATGCACGGTCTTTCCATGGTTTTCCTAAGCACCCCTCTAACTCTAAACATCTCAGCACGTTGAAAGCTGTTCCTCTTGCAGGATTTAAAGCATAATAGTATATTGCAGTGTGTGTAATACACTTGTAAGTGCATGAGAATACTGGCCTTCTGGGGATAACAGTAAACAGTCTCTTCTACACAGAAGCAGCTCAAGACAAAAAATGAATAAAATCAGTGTTTCAGTGAGAAACCACCGTACATTCCTATGCACTTTTATGAAATACAGAAATGCATCATCACTGCTCTCCCTCCACCTGATCATCACCCTCGAAGAGCCATGAAAGCTCCATGGCTGTAGGACCCTGTCCATCTTTGGCACCTGGCCCAGTGCCTGACATCTACTGAATGGTCAATAAATGTTTGTTGAATAAATAAATTTAATTCACTCTTTTAATCTGCAGAACATCAGCGTCTCTGCTCTAAACAATTGGTTTAATTTCAAAACCCACATAATATAGTCGACCTGGGTTCTCCATCCCAAGTCTCTTTCTGTGGCTGGAGATGTTTTTAATCTTGGGAAATGCATGGGGCCACGTGGTGTGCTCAGCTAGTGTCAATTATGAGGACACAGTTTCCTTCTCTAGTGCTCTTCAAACAGTTATGTGAGTGTTCAGCTTTTGACTTTAGGCAACAGACTGGGTCCTGGCGGCAGCAGCTGTGAAGAGACAGTCATTGGACAAAAGGACCGCTGAGGGCGCAGAGACCAGTCATCACTCCTCCTTCAGAGCATCTTCATGATGCACCCAAATGTCCCACGGCTTCGGTTGGGAAACAACCAGGATCCACAGCCTCTCAAGTTAGTTTACTTTGCTCTCGTCATCTTTTCCTGCCTAAATGTCATCGCAATCTGAAGTCTACACATCGAGCCAGCAGCTGCCCAAACAGAGACAAGAACACCATGGAAAGTGTTAGGAGCTCAGGAAAGGCAATACCACTTACCCTGTTCAACTGTTTCTTTACAAAAAAAAAAAAAGTGTGGGGAGCACTTCCCTGGTGGTCCAGTGGTGAAGACTCTGTTTCCACTGCATGGGGTGCAGGTTCCATCGCTGGCGGGGGGGAACTAAGATCCCGCAAACTGCATGGCATGACCAAAAAATAAAATAAAATCAATTGCAATAAACTCAAAAAAGTGGGAGTGGGGGAGCAAAACTATCCACTACAGGCAGCTAGGCCAGCAGACCACCCTCCACCTCAGGAGGGTCCCCAGAGACGCATACCCTATGACAGACGTCAGAGAGAGAAATCAGTAAGGGGCTGGTGGGGAGGGGAACAAATCAGCTTAAAAAAAAAAAAAGCCCTCGCACGGCTTGGGGGATATTAATTCCCCCACCAGGGATCAAACCCAGGCCCTCGGCAGTGAGAGCGTGGAGTCTGACCTCTGGAGCACCAGGGGATTCCACCAGCTGAGAAAAGGCCGGATCCTTTTGGTTGCTTTTCCTAAGAAAAGGAGTATTTAAAGCATTTAGACATCTTAAAATTGATGTCTGTAGCCCGGTAACTAAAGTAAATATCCAAAATAAAAATACTTTTAGAATTACACACTTAGTCAAAAGACCTGCAATAATGTTGTCATCGTGTGATGCAGGTGAAAAAAAGTAAGGTAGAAAACCACATGCCATGCACTCTGAGCTGTGGTGAGCCAGACGCACTAGTGCAGCCTGGACCAGTGTCAGGAAACAGCAGCTGCCCAGGCGGCCCCTGCTGCACTGCCCCACCATGCTGGGGCCCCTCACGCTCCCCACCAGCCAACATCTAAAGGGTTGCAGCAGGTCAGTGCCCCTGATATATAGGTCATTCAAGTGTTGTAATGTCATTGCTAAACATGATCCTCATTTTTTAACTTACATATTCGTGTGTGTGAGAAAATACACCAAAATGTTTAGCAGTGATTATATTGAGACGTGGAATTGTGAGTGACTTTTATTTTCTTCTTTATGCTTTTTGAGTTTTCACAGCTTTCTACACCAAGCATATATTACATTTATGGCCAGAGAAAAGAAGAGTAAGAATACTATTTATAGAGAGAAACTCTTAAAGGAAAATTAAATTATCCCACTATTGACTCATCCCTAATTCAGTGCTGGTAGCAATTTACTAAATCTGATATGGTCTATATCCAAGAAATGTGTCTTGGATGCCTACTGTGAGCCTAGCGCATGGGATACCAAATAATATGAAGCATGACCTCTCAAGGAGTGGAGTTAGGTGTACACACCACACACACACACACACACACACACACACACACACACACACACACACTCCACATACCCTCCCAGTCTTTGCTCAAATACCCTTGCCCCAAAAAGGCCCACCTGACCATCCTGTGTAATACTGCAGCCCACCTCCACCCCACACGCTGGATTCTCTTTACCAGCTCCAACCTTTCTTTTTCTAACTCTTAGTACCTCCTTCAAGAAGAGCGGGACCAGCAGCTCCTCACAGGGCCACTGAAGCTGAGGATGTCAGAGGGGGAGCCAGGAACAGGGGCCCAGACAGCTCCAAGTGCTGTGGAGATGCAAGGCAAAGGGATGCAGAGGAAAGGGAGCACCAGGCTGGAAAGAATAAACTGACCTAATCCTCAAGCACCTGTCCTTGAGGGGAAAGGAAAGACTGCAGAGAGCAAGCTGACTGTTTTTAATTGCAGGGCACTTCAGTCATCAGAGTAAGCCGTTCACTTGTCATCACAATTTCAGGTATAGGGAAATTTAATTCCTTTATTCCAATGGCTACAAGCTAAGGTTCTCTGATCAGGAATAGACTTGAATCCAGGCTCCCCATGTGTTACCTCAGTGACCCTGGGCAATTTACTCAACACCTCTGAGCCTCAGTTTCTCCATCTATAGAATGGGGAGAATAGTAGAGCCCAGGATAAGGAATGGAATGAGAGCAGGAACGCAGAGCACTTTGCTCAGCGCCTGGAAGGGAGTGAGAGCTGGGCTGGGCAATGGTGGAGAAGGGGGCACAGATATGGCCTCTGTCAAGGGCAGCCGTCCTCACCAAGGCATCTCCCTCCCTCCCAGGTCGCCAAGCACACCTGCCTTTTATCAGGTCCTCTGTGTTCAGAGCCGTAACTGCACAGTGGGCAGAGACATCCCCAAAAGCTGCTGCTGTGTAAGACATGCATCTTTCCCAACCACCCCCCACAGCCCTCCTGGGAGCACCTGCCTTTGTCAGGCTGGGCTCTGTACTATTACTGTGTGTGTTGGACAAATGCGAGCAAAACAAGCGATGACACTTGAGAGGCCACGTGTGTCCAGTGAGTGGAAATGTCCTCAGTGTCTGGGAACACGGAGAAATCCAACTGCAAACAGCCCTGCTTTCCTCCCAACGCCATATTGGCAGAATACTCCCGGAACAGCTCAACTCGTAGAAAGAAGACCCAAAGTGACAATGCTCCCTGAAAACCATCAGGAGACCCTCAGAACAGTCACTTTTCTCAGAAAGGGGAAAAGAAGTCTGCTTAATCATGCCAAGGGGTGAGGGGTGCTTCTGGGGTCGACGGAGTGTCAAGAACTCTCATGAAACAGTTTTGAGAAGGTCACATGGAAGAATGGTAGCCTTTTCAAGATATCCATCTGACCCTAGCATCCAAGCCTTGGTGTTTTCCTAAACAAGGCCCCTCTCTTGTTGCTGGTCCTCAGAGAAATGAGAAAAACATATGCTCCACAGATTTCTTGAGTTCCCTGTGTGGGACAACAAAGGTTAACTGTCTTCTTTGTCCCAAAGGAGAACAGTTGTTTGTGGTGTCAGACCACACGCATTAGGGTCTTCCCTGCCTTCCTGTGCTTGACTCTAGCACTGTCAGCTTGTAAAACATTTCTATCCCACAGTGTCACAGTCAATCATTAGAAATTCAATTTTACTTTTACACTTGTCCAGCCCCTCAGACGACACATTACTTAGTCATAACAGCAAACACATCCATCGTGTCTATTTTCTCTCCAATCCAAGCAGAAACTCAAATAATATTATGAGTCTAAAACTAGAAGAAACCATTCTAATTTTCTGGCCCTAGAACTGAATACATTTTTTTTTCCGGTACGCGGGCCTCTCACTGTTGTGGCCTCTCCCGTTGCGGAGCACGGGCTCTGGACGCGCAGGCTCAGCGGCCATGGCTCACGGGCCCAGCCGCTCCGCGGCATGTGGGATCTTCCCAGACCGGGGTACGAACCCGTATCCCCTGCATCAGCAGGCAGACTCTCAACCACTGTGCTACCAGGGAAGCCCCTGAATACATTTTTAACCCAATTTTGAACCAAGTCTCTTTTTTATTTTTTAGGTCTCTTGAAACTGTCTAAAGCAGAACTAAATCTGGGCTTCTAATAATTCATCTGGAACTAAACTAGAATGAAAAACTATTCCTTGAACCAAATGTGCCCAAAACCAATTCTTGGTGCCATTTGAGTAAAACAGGTGTTGCATTCTTCTGTTGGAGTGAGGTGGGGCATGGAGACCTGAATACAACGTGATGTTAGCAAAGTGAAAAGTGCAAACAGTGGTGGAAGATGCAACTTGAAGTCACTGGCCAAGGTCAAGTCAGTGGCCTGAAATAAATGAGACCACAGGTCCACAATAGGAATCTGCCCCAGTTAAGTAACGTCAGAAGGAGGTCTTATGTCAGCACTAGGGAAGCCTATCAGAGCCCAGACATAGGTAAGAATAAGGACCAATACAAGTGATGGGCTGGGTAGGCCAGATCATGCAGAAGGCCAGCTGGGGCAGAGTTCAAGTATCTGGGTCAGGAACCTGAGATTAGCAGGAAGTGGAGGATGGAAGCATATAAGAAATATAAGAAGGCAAATAAAAAGGATCAATGCCCCAAAAGACACTGATAATAGTGGAAAGTTCCCTGGTTTACTGAAAAGATGAAAGCTGACCAGCCTAGCCAGGCTGGCTTAAGCTGAGATGGTCAGGAGGTGACCATGGTTTCCTGACAGCTATCGAGCCCGACCTGCACACTGGGTTTCAAGAGCCCACATGCTACACATAACACATGTGCCTGAAGCATGCTTTTTGAATGAATGAATGAATGAATGGGTTTCTGCAGATCTGAGGTATGAGTTTGCTATCTTTTCTTATATGTACAATGTGTAGCCCACTCAGACAAGAATAAGTCTTGTGAAGATAATAGTTTTTCTCATTCCAGGCAGTGGGATCTTAAATCTGATAATCAGGTAAACACCACCTGGTATGTATCTTTAACACTATCTAGAGACTTTTTTTTTAATTCTAAATTTTAAATTGACCAAAGGATGGTTAAGGACAATATGCAAGCTACTCTTTTTTTAAAATTTTTATTGGAGTCTAGTTGATTTACAATGTTGTGTTAGTTTCAGGTGTACAGCAGAGTGAATCAGTTATACATATATCAATACATATATCCTTTTTTTTGGATTATTTTCCACATAGATCACCACAGAATATTGAGTAGAGTTCCCTGTGATACATAGTAGGTCCTTATTAGTTATCTATCTTGTATATAGTAGTGTGTATATGTCAATCCCAATCTCCCAATTTATCACTTCCTCCCCACATTTCCCCTTTGGCATTCATAAGTTTGATTTTGAGATCTGTGAGTCAGTTTCTGTTTTATAAATAAGTTCATTGTATCATTTTTAATTAGATTCCACATATAAGGGATATCATATGATATTCGGATACCAACATCCAGCTCATCCTTGCTACAGAGCATCAAAAGGAGCAGCTGTGGTATCATCGGGATCCTTTTCTGGATGTCCCAAGTATTCTTGTCCCCGAAGCCTGGTTTGTCCTGCACAATGATTCTTCTGGAAGCACATTTCAGATGTGTACCAGATCAGAAATGAGTCAATGTTCTCCCACCATCAGTTAATAAAAATCCTTCTTCTGGCATCCCTGTGGGTCTCACTCTCCACTCCCCAACTCCACGTAGCTTTCTCGCCAGCTGTGTGGACGGCCATGGCTTTCCCCACTGTCTTGAATTTTTCCACCTTCATCCTTTGCTCATGCACTTCCTCAGTCTGGGGTGCCCTTTTCCCACTTCCTTTCCCTGGGTTGAAATCCATGTATGCCAGATCTCAGGTTCCTCCCTGGGCTGCCGCTACTTCCAACCGGCTAGATCCTGTGATCAGAAGTGCTACTCCAGCAAATTTTCTGCACACCTGACCTTTGGGTCAGATGATCATACTCAATCCAATGCCATTTAGTTTGGGAGACATTTGGCACTTGTATAACACACTCAGGAAGAGGCACTGATCATATGAGCAAACTGCCAAGATGAGAGAAAAAGAGAGAACACACTTCTCCAATGATCCAGAAGTGACGACTTAGGGACAGGCTCCATGAAACACAACTCTGCACCAAAACTTTATAAGTCTTCTGCTGAATGGAGGAAGGACGTGACCACAGAGGGAAAGCACAGGGAGTTTCTAGCAGTGAGGAAACTGTTCTGTAACCTGACAGTGGGGGTGTTAACACAAAAACCTCTAAACGTGGCAAATTCGTGGAACAGAACACCAGGAGAAAGAAAAGTCAACTTTCCTATATGACCTTTTTTTACATTTTAAGTGTTCCACCAGAGAAATGAACTAGGCATTAATAATCAGTCATTAATTTTTCTGAAAATAGCTGTCAAGCAGGGTGGAATTAATGACTTTTGACATGAGTCCAGCACCAAGGTGATAATCAGCGTTTGCTTTGTGTTTGGGAATGAGGGGAGGCAGTTGAGGAAAGAGAAGGTTTTGTGCCAAACAATGCTGTACAGTTTGAAAACTTTGGCCTTGGTCTATGTAGCACCAGACTTAATTTGCATTTTCCTTTCCCACATACCTTAATAGAAGACTTTAATACAAACATCACATACTGATTGTATATATAGCTTTTCTTCACCTGACCTAGACCTTTCTTTTCACTCATTATTTCTTATCTAATTAGTTTAGTTATTTCAACTAACCCTTGCTTCAGGGGATGCAAGCAATTTGTTTCGGAGCCACAAAACTATGCGTGTTTTTATTGTTACTAGAGTTTTCCAAAGTCTGCCTTAATTTCATCATCTGTGACATACTTTATCAGGTTAATGATTCATTTCTTTGTTAGTAGCAATCTGATGACTACACTAAAATCTAGACATGTGAGTTGTAAATTATCTAATTTGCTATCTCTTCCATTGTTTCTTCACATTAATCTAATTTCCATCCTCCTCTCATTCTGTAAAAATCCTAATTAAAAATCCACCAGGGCTTAGTTAAAATTCAGGCTCAAGTGAAAAAGGATTTAAATGAGTTCTTAATGGAACCCAGAGACCTGCCAGATTTAAAAGCCGCCTAATGCCTAGCCAGGTTATAAAAGACAGTGAAAAAGGTTCAGCCCAGATCCTCAGCAGATCTTACTGAGGGCAATGTTTTGGGGTTTCAGGTTTGGGTGTTATTTCCACAGAGAATGCAAAGACAAACAAAATGTAAAAATTCTCTGCTTATTAAAGTTTTAAAAGTTTAAAACTTATTAAAGTTTTAAAAAGCACTTGTACTCAGCCAGGTTATCTACACCATATACGTTTTATGGTATGTCTCTAAACTAAAAAGTCAATATACCAAAAAAGGGAAGGGCCGTTGTTTCTAATCACATACCTCTAAATTTTCACAGCTTTAAAAATACTTAACCTTATTCTCCAATTTGGGCGTGTTACTTTTCTCTCTCTGGGAAAGATTTTAATGGTAGGGTAACAGAACCCTTTTCCCCATGACGGATTCTTCTACTAATTTCTCACTGAAAATTTCTAGACCGAAAGTCCGAGGAAACTCATGCCCAGGAAGGAATAAAGCTCTGGAAACTTGAAAACTCATAGTTTCACGGTGTAACATACAAATAATCATCACGTACAAATAAGGGAGAACTTTATTCAGTCGAGAAATTGCAGTAGTACAAAGTAGTACAAATTGTAATAATAAATCATAACTGTAAAATAGAGGTTCCATTTTGAGGCTTTTTTGCTCCTCCCTTTTTTTTGGTATATTGATTTTTTATATTTTTTTTTTAGTTTTAGCCCAGCCACTGTTAAGTTTTCCCTAGGTCAAATTGCAATTTTAACTGAGGCAGAGAACGGAGGCAACAGTTTTGTCATCAACACTGGATAGCTAGCCTACTGCTCTATAAGAGTATCTGGGACTGTGAAATCGTCAGTTCAGTAAACTAGCCATGAAACATTGTTCTATGTCCAGTGCCTAGAAAACCATCAGGATGGGTCTGAAGGTCATCAGGCAGTGGAACTAAGAGATGCTCCCTCTCTCTGAGTCCCCTTGCCAGCCCCTGAACATGACTCTGCCATTGGGGGCTGCCAAATGATTTTTGCTGGCCAACGCTATCTTCTTAGCCTGACAACAATGAGCTCATTATTACTGACCCTCACAAGAAGGGGAAAGTCCACTGAAAACTGTTGTTTCCGACAGTGGCCATGGATTTGTGTAGAGCCTCCCACATTTTCCTGGGCTCACTTGTGACCACTGGTGGAGACAGGTCATAAGTTCTGGCCAAAGAATAGCCCTGTACAGGGATCAGACCCAGAGTCCCATTAGCACATACTGTCACTAGCCCCTCTGAGAGCTGAATATAAGACTACAGTAATGAGAATAGGTGTGCAAGAGAAACAAAGAATTGGGTAGATGAACACCAATGAATAGGCATTTAATATGAAGAATAATAAAGTATGCCTCTGGAGAAAAACATGAAAATGAGATAAATATATTATAAAATATTATAAAAACATGTACTAGGTCTGTGAATGGTATGGTGTTTATTTTCAAAAATAAGTCAAGAATTAAAGTACTATCTAGCAATTTCAAGTAAAACACACACAGATACACATACATACACAGTCCCAAAGTGCCTTTGCCTCAACTAACAGCAGATAGGAGACTTTTCCAATTACTTAACTAATGAGCAGTCTAAACCTTAACTTTTTAAACTAAACTATTAGAGGTTTGTGTGTGTGTGTGTGTGTGTGTGCGCGCGCTCTAATGTTTGTATTTCTTTTTCTTTTTCTTTCTTTTTTTTAGTAATTTAGTTACACCATTTGTTATTCACTCTTGGTGTCTTTTTTTTTCTTTTACTATTTATTTATTTGTTTATTTATTTATTTTCTTTATTTTTTTGGCTGCGTAGGGTCTTAGTTGCAGCATGCGGGATCTTCGTTGAGGCATGCGGGATCTTTCATTGCGGCATGTGGGCTCTTTGTTGCAGCGCTTGGGTTTCTCTCCAGTTTGGGTGTGTGGGTTTTTCCTTCTCTAGTTGAGGTGTGCAAGCTCAGTAGTTGTGGCATGTGGGCTTAGTTGTCCTGCAGCATGTGGGATCTTAGTTCCCCGACCAGGGATTGAACCCATGTCCTGTGCATTGGGAAGTGGGTTCTTTACCACTGGACCACCAGGGAAGTCCCTAATGTTTATATTTCAAACAAAAGAGTCTTTGGTCACTGATCTTCTATTAGAATTGCCTCAGTTCTCCACCTGGTTATCTCAGCACAGTATTGGTGGGAGGGAACTTGGAGGTTACCCACTTAATCCCCTTCGGTTTGGAAAGAAAAGACCTGGATGGCCATGCGCTTTGATCAGAGAGAACTAGGAGGTGATCACAGCATCTGAAATCCAGGCTAATGCTCACTGCACTACTCCAGGCCAACTGTGCCAATTCACAGCTTAATTATCTAACAAAAGAGAGTGAACAGGAGAGAGAGAAAGTGCCCATCCTTGTGACTTGACTACCTGGGAACATCACCTTATCCTCTCACAGTTTGGGGGTCTAAGATCCCAGATAGTTCCATCTTGTCCCTACAGCCTCAAGTAAAGGATGTGAGGCAGTTTATTGGAGCAATATGAGCAGCCTCAAAAGAGACACTGGAAGCGTTTACTTTATAAATCATGTCTTGTTAAGTTAACATTGGAATAATGGCTAGGGATCCATGATCCTTCCACCCAGCCACCTCAATCAATGTTTCTGAGAGCAATGCATGTTCAGAGATGAAGACCAGGCCAAGGCACTCATTACCCAGAGGGCTTTGTCCCAAACCTCATGATAGTTTTTCTATTCATGTCAAGACTGATCCCTATCCCACAATGAAGGCTCATCTTCGTCTTACAACTCAGATAACAAGCAAATCTTAGTTGAAGGAAATGTGCAAGGGAAAGGAAGGGAAAGCAAAAGTTTCCTTACTGGGCCTAGAGCTGGTCTGAGTTCCCACCACAAGCCTCTTTAGGGCAGGCCAGGCTTCCCAGGAAGGGAAAGTCCAAAATGAGGCCACTGGAAGTCTAAACCTTGAACTCATTGTCTAATTACACAAAAGCTCCATAGTCTTGTCCTGTGGACCAAGAAATAGCCTTGACCTGGATCTATTTTGATCAGAACTCCTTTCCTTGGTTGGGTGCAGGAGAAGGAAAGTAAACACAAAACCTAGTACTCCGACCAAAATCAAATCCCTCGTTTAACTGTGTGCAGTGTAGACACATCCCAACTGAGACCAGACCTAAATAGAGGCCTGCATACCAGACATCCAGCATCACCTCTTCCCTGATTTGGGTCAATAGAAATAATCTCTCTACCACCACCAAATAGCCGCTTGCCTGTGCTCAGGCAGAGATGATGAAGAGCATCTATCATCTCTCCAAACATGTAATAAAATCCTATACCTGGCCTGGGACTTTTAAACTTTGCTCTAGTTCCCTGAGTCTCAGCATATCCATTTGGAAGTGGGAAAGAAAAATAGTCTAAACCCCTGAGGACAAAAACAAGCTCCCAAGCTCTTATTCATTCTCTTGGATTGTGATCCTTTACTTACTATCAAGCATCTTTTGTTAACTTTAGTGCATCTTGGCCTGCCTCTCTCCCAGTGGGGTTCAAGTTGTTCTGATACCATGATGGATAAACACTGAGCAATAACCCACAGGGTCAAAGCACATCACTGTCCAGAAAAGGACATGTGGCAAGACTCTGTCCTCCCATCTCCCATAAACCCATTCTTGCTTCCTGAAAGCTTTTTCCATTCATGCTCAGATCCATTTGGTGGCAATTTTTTGAGTAAAACCTGGACAGCACCTCGTTAGGTCAGGTGTCTCTTTGCTTGTCAGGAAGGAAAACCAACATGTAAGTAGCCTCTTGCTGCACATTTTTTGTATGGAAAGTGATTTCTCCCTTGAAAATTTGCAACAGTCTAGAGTAAAAGCCCGTATGGTCTAGGCTCTGAGTGTATGGGGGTCTTGTTGGGTCTGTGGCCCACCAACAGTTGTTTCCATCTGAGAGAACGGAGGACTTCAATAAAATGTGTTGTTACAAGTTGACCAGAATTTTGCCTCTTGCAGACTCAGACAATTTTAGCTACTTAGGTTTCACATCAATGGTAGATAGTCATTGAGTTGAGTGTGGGATCATATCATATAAAGTAGCCTAAATAATTTTTGGAAGAGATGAATCCAGCCTCTTGGCATAAGGGAATGTCTCTCCCTCTTTAACACATTGGCTGTGTTATCCCAACTATTATGTCTCAGAAGAGTTATGGTTTAACAAACTTCTTTAGTCCTTGAGACACACGTACATGAAAATCAGCAAGATGCCATCTTTCCTGAGAACTAAGACAGCTCTCTTCACCCTGTTGGTAGGCTATTTTAACCCTCTTCAACTCTGAGAAAAGTTTCTCCCTAGCTGCCCTTTTCTAAGTGGTAGAGCTGAGAACAGGACCCCAATTTCCTGGCTCTTGTGGTTTTATCCACAGTTCCTCCTGGTTTTAGAATTACATATACACTTTTGGTGTGCCTCCTTGGCTCCAGCTATGTTATTAAACTATTATTACCTAACAATACTCCCATTAATCACCATGACAGATGGAAACCAGCCCTGGTCATGTTCTCTGAACTCAATGTCAAACAGCCTCAATGTTAATGGAGATGACGCCAGCCACGAATTAGCTCTAAAAGCTTCTGTTTACCCCCTCACCCCCTTTCCTATTACTCTTCACTGCAATGCCTTTTTCTTGTCACAAGACTACATTCTTCTATATAGAACAACTTCTTACGGAATTCTGGGAAATGGTTTTCTGTTGACAGACACCATATAATGATGATAAACGATGGATAAGTCAGCAGTCTTAAAACCGTTATTCCCCTAGCAGCACGCTTCCAAATACATGGAGTATTTCTCCAGGCTTAAGCAGCAGAAAGCTGCAAACCTGGAAAAATTCACTATTCAACCTCCTTTCACAGACTGAGGAAAAGAAGTGATACTAAACAGAAAATGTAAATCACCTGTGAGGTAATATGCCCCAAATGATGCCTTGAAAGTGTTGAGGGTACATAAACAGTTTTTTTACAAAAGAGCTTTGTTCTGACTTAACTATAAATGAGGGTGTGGGTTCTTGTTTTCCCTGAATAAATTACACCCTGAAGTAAGAGTTCCATATAACGCTGAATGTCTCTCTCCCAAAAGATGCATAGTTTTTTTAAGCTCAGTCATGCATTTGGGCTCTTTTAATTGAAATCCATTTGATATCCTATCTCTCTTTTTTTTATATAAATTATTTATTTATTTATTTTTGGCTGTGTTGGGTCTTCGTTGCTGCGTGCAGGTTTTCTCTAGTTGCGTAGAGCCGGGGCTACTCTTCGTTTCGGTATGTGGACTTCTCATTGTTGTGGCTTCTTTTGCTGTGGAGCATGGACTCCAGGTGCACGGGCTTCACTAGTTGTGGCACGGGGGCTCAGTAGTTGTGGCGCACAGGCTTAGTTGCTCCGTGGTATGTGAGATCTTCCCGGACCAGGAATCGAACCTGTGTCCCCTGCATTGGCAGGCGGATTCTTAACCACTGCGCCACCAGGGAAGCCCTGATATCCTATCTCTTAAAAAGCTGTTAGATATATAACTCCACACAACCGACTATTAGGTTATTAACAGAAGGAAAACATATAAGAAAGAGGCCAGTCCTGAAAAGCATAGGGCAGCTAATAAAACTTTCTCTGCTGCTCCCACAACAGATGCTAAAAACTGAATTTCAAAAGGTGGGTTTGCGTGGGTTTGTTGGATGATATAGTTCTACTCCACTGATCCCATTAAGAGATAAAAAGAGAAAGTATCATAAAGAAAAACACCCCAAATGTTGCTAGTGCTCTTGCTATTAACATCGCTACTGATACCTTGCTATTGACTCGATCATTAAGTACCAAAGGCAGAATAGAACTGCGCTGTCCAATAGGGCCACCACTAGGCACAGGATGATTTAAAATTTAAATTAATTAAAACTAAGCAACCTAAACTTAAAATTCAGTTTCTCAGTTACAGAAGGCACAATTCAAGTGTGTAATAGGCACATGTGACTTCGTGGCTGCCATACTGGATAGTGCAAATCATGGAATATTTTCATCGTTGCAGAAAGTCCAGTTGGACAGCAATAGAGCAGAGTATTCGCTCATTGATCGCTGAGTAAATTATTTGCTGAATACGGGAGTGACCAAAACAAAGTTTGTGCTCTCGAGGAAATAACATTCTACAAGGGGGAGACAGACAATGAACAGTCAATCAAATAAGTGAATGAGACTGTTTTATCTAGCATTAGCTGCTGTGAGAAAACGAAACCAGGTGATAAGGTAGATAATGACTGGGTTAGGGGGTGAGGCAGGGATGGGGTTGGGGGTTAGTTTGAATCTGGTGGTCATTGAAGCCCTCTCTGAGGGGATGACATCTAAGCAGAGCCTCAAATGACAAGAAAGAGGCAATCACAGAAATCTGGGGACAGCAATCCAGCCATAGGCAAGAGGAAAACTCAGGCCCTAATGTAGGAACCAGTGAGAGCACCTGTAGGGTAGGGGGAAGGCAGCTTGGCCAGCATGTAGAGACAGGAGTGGTGGGCAATGATGTTAGATCTGTCAGCACAGGCCAGATCCACTAGGGCCCTGTCAGTCACCAGGGAGAGTTCAGAGTTTATTCTTCAAGGGACCAAACATAACACTCCCTTAAAGCTCTCAATCTGGAGAAAAAAAGAAAATACACTGAGGAATAACTCATTCTGTTGTTCCCTCTCCCAAACCAGTTGCCATCAGGAGCATGGCCCAGATCTGCAGGCAGCTGCTGCTAAGAATAACCAAACTTTACTGCCTTTGGTCTGAAAATCATGCAGAATTTTATGAACATCTCATGACTCCCTCCAATACTTCTTAGGAACTAGTAAGTATTGTTCATAAAGGGATGAGCAATGAAAACAATATATCCATTCATACATACAAACATACAAATTAAAACTCACTTAATCAAAGACAGTGAGTGGGTTAGAAGTAAACTTGGCTCAGTGCTTGAGATTGGAACAGATAAGTAGCAGAATCACCCTGCCCAGTTACAAGAGAAAATATGCTCATTTGTTTGGATTAGCAGTAGACTAAAAGGACACTTGTATATTCTAGCAATAGGAAAAAAAAAAAAAAAAAAAAAAAAAAAAAAACTTTTCAAATCTTTCTTTTACAGCTGAGGAAAACTAACACCCGGAAAAGGCAAGTTCACTTCCAGTGTCACATGGCAAATGATTTTCTACTGTTATCGAAATGAATTAAACATCTTTAAGATAAGGAAAAATTGTCTTTATTCATGAACTGAGAGAAAACACTTACACATTGGAGATCAAATCGGTTGTTCAAAAACCCCATGAAAGAGCATGTAGTCCACCTCTCCTTCTTCCGGAATCTGTTGGCACCGTCATGCTCTTGGGGACACAGAGGTTGCCCGCAGGTGCCCCAAGTGATCAGAGAGAGGTGAGAGGGCTAAAGCAGAAGCTAAGGAGACCCCTTGATTTCACACGACATCTCAAGGGAAAGAGGTTCACTCTTGACAGACAGAAGGTGGACACAAGCAAAGGTGACCCCTGTAAAATCTCCTTCCTAAGATTTAAGACAGGCCCGGGGCACAGCTAACCATAGCTTCCGCCAAGACTGGGGGAAAAGACCAAAACATACAAAAGTGAGTTTTTACCTTATTTCTCTTTTGTCCTTCTCTCGTGACTCAGTGTCTCACACAATCAGCCCCAGCGCCTTCTTCATTTTTCTTTTCAACAAAGGGTCTCATTTGTGACGTTACTGGCCAATTTTTTGCACACTTATTATACCAGCTCTTTCTTTTTCAAACCTTTTATATAGAACTCTCAAGTTTGAAATTACAGGCGCCTAAAGTAAATAAATACTTTTCCTGCTTTCAAAAAACCTTGTTCTAATTAGGCGGTTCATTTTTACTGTTGCTGTTGGAAAGCTGTTTTCTCTCTGTGAGAATCGGATGTGCAAAAAAACACAAGTTTTGATTTTTTGGAAATTTGTCAATGTCCAAGTTTGTGTTTGTTACCTGGTTAATGCTTGTGGAGAGTGAACGGAAGGGGCCACGGAGGATACATGGTTAGTGATTGAAGGAGGAAGACCTATAGGTCAGACCCTTCCGCAGGCTGAAGGGCCGGCCCAGCCACGAGGTAAAATGCTTATGTTTCTGAGCGTCTAGTTTCCTCACTAAAACGAAGATAACGCTGACCATTGACTGGTTGCCAGAGTGGAGTTAATGTTCAAAACACGAATCAAGGTCCTTAGAGAGGTTGTCAAGTAGACAAACACACCAACATGAATTAACTCTTTCTTCCCACTTATTTTTGAAATATAGTCCGTTTCTTCCACATGTTTATGGGGACCCAAAACATGATCGAAGTGAGTGAATAATCATTCTAGATTATGGGTGAAAATATACAAAGTGTCATTACCAAACATCTCTAGGGAAGGACATAGGGCTTCAGGGAACCAGACTGGATTCCGCTCAGGGCTGAATCCTGCCTCTGAGGATCACAGCCCGCAAGTTAAGAACAGACCCAAAGTGACTCAGCACCTCAGCACAAGCGGAGCACATGTGTGTGACCTCAAACCCCCAAATGTAGTCACCAGGCGCAGCAGAGCCCAAAACAAAATCCGAGTAGATTATACCACAGACTCTGGACAAAAATGGAATATCCCGGGCTTCCTTGGTGGCACAGTGGTTGAGAGTCCGCCTGCCGATGCAGGGGACACGGGTTCGTGCCCCAGTCCGGGAAGATCCCACATGCCACGGAGCGGCTGGGCCCATGAGCCATGGCCACTGAGCCTGCGCTCCGCAACGGGAGAGGCCACAACAGTGAGAGGCCCGCGTACCACAAAAAAAAAAAAAAAAAAAAAGGAATATCCCAACTGGATAACCAAACCTTTACCACTGAGTGCAACACTGCTGAGATGCTGGAAATGGTGGTGGGGGCCTGTCACCTGTCCTGCTGTAGGTAAACTTTATTCACAATCACTTATTATTTAAAAAAATAATAAAAACCACAGAATGCACCTTACAATAGGTATAGTAAAAATTGTCCTTGTTTGCAAAAACCATCTAACAATTAATTGGATGCTAATTAAATTAACTATTAGATGCTAATAATTAAATTAAAATGCACTGGCCCCACCCCCAACCTCATGATGAACAGACAGGAATAAAAATAATACATCTTCCAGCACCAAACATTTCACCACAATCATTTGGTTTGAAAGCTCTGAAATCCCAATGACTGGATGAGGAAATGAAATCTCTTCCATGCCCAAGTTTAATATTTTCTGTAGAGGATGTGGTTTTATCCATTGTCAATCCCAAGTCTCGCTGGAACACACTTTTCAAATTTGTCCAGAAAGTTGTCAACAGGTTGCCCATAGTTGCCCAGTCCTTCCTGGGCTGTTGTTCCTTGTGGTATTTTGCAATAACTCATAAATAACTCGCCTCACCACTATCTTTGTTCTAAAAAGTAAACTACATTTTTCTTCTGTTTTGGAAAAAAACTAAAGTTTTTTCAAAACAACAGAGTCACCAGATCAAAGAAGACTGATCGTGTATACATGCCCAGGAAAACCACTCCTCACTGAGTCACTGGGTACTGAATGAACATTTTTGCAAGTGCCCTTTTCCATGGGCACAGCACAACACAATTTAGACCCATGTCCATTGGCTCAAGTCTCTTTTGCGTGTGTGGTGTCTGTGTGTGTGAACGCGCGTATGCACGTGTGCAGACAGAAAGAGAGATTATATTCAACCAAATGCATGACATTTACAAGATAGTAACACTTAAGATTCTTCACTTCTGGAATCTTTCTACACTGTTGTTGGGAATGTAAATTGGTATAACCACTAAGGAGAACAGTATGGAGGTTCCATAAAAAACTAAAAATAGAATTATCATATGATTCAGCAATCCCACTCCTGGGCATATGTCTGGAGAAAGCCATAGTTTGAAAAGATACATGCATCCCAATGTTCATAGCAGCACTATTTACAATAGCCAAGACATGGAAACAACGTAATGTCCATTGACAGAGGAATGGATAAAAAAGATGTGGCACATATATACAATGGAATACTACTCAGCCATAAAAGAGAATGAAATAATGCCATTTGCAGCAATATGGATGGACCTAGAGATTATCATACTAAATAAAGTAAGTCAGACAGAGAAAGACAAATATGATATCACTCATATGTGGAATCTAATGTTTTAATGATATAAGTGAACAGACTCACAGATTTTGAAAACAAACTTAAGGTTACCAAAGGGGAAACATGGTGGGGAGAGGATAAATTAGGAGCTGGAGATTAACATAAACACACTACTATATATAAGATAGATAACCACCAAAGTCCTACTGTGTAGCACAGGGAACTCTACTCAATATTCTGTAATAACCTATATGGGAAAAGAATCTGAAAAAGAATGAATATATGTATATGTATAAATGAATCACTTTGCTGTACACCTGAAACTAACACAACATTGTAAATCAACTACACTCTAATAAAATTGTTTAAAAAGATTCTTGACTTCTACTTGGAAGATGTGTTTGTTGATGGAGAAGACACAGAGAGACATTCTAGAGAAAGTCAGGCATCGAGTAATAAATCCTTCCAAATTTTATAATCCCTCCTCAAGTCAGCTGCCTTGTTCATTGATGCTCAAAAGGTTCTAGCATCAAGGGGAAATAAAGATAGAATGTCAAACTGGCTGATGCTAGGACTAGTCAAGACTAGAATCTCTCAGAAAGTGATAGCTTCCATTAATTTCAATATGAGCATGATTTCTGGGGTCAAAATGTTTCAAGCCTTCTGTAGCTGAACTCCATTCCCTTCCTCATACAAACTCCCCATCACCCCTGCCCTCACCTGGCTGGGCCTTGTACAAGTTCGTCTCTGACACTCCCAGGCTCTGGGTACCATGTTTGGCCTCACTTGGTGGCATCTCTTCCTACCTTACTTTGTATTCATCCTTCTCCCCAGGGAAAGTGCTTTAGTTCTCACCTCTGAATACTTTTAAATAAACATTTATTGAGCACCTACCATCATCAGTTCCTACATTAGATGCTGTTATCAGAGACCTAAAGATAAATAAAGCATTTTAAGGGGCTGACAGTCTACTAGGAGCAGAAAACAAGGAAAGAATTACTATAGTGCAAGACAGAAAAAGTGCAAGCAGAGAATAACAAAAATAAATGACTCATTCCTTAACTGGGTTAATTTGGGCATTTCTTGGGTGGTGATTAGCCAAAACTTCACTGATCAAGAGGATTTCAATTGGAGAAGGAGTGAAGGACATTCCAGACTGAGGGAGCAGCATTGATCTTGGAGAGGCAGCAGTGAGCGGTGGCATGAAGCAAGGTCTTAATTCCTTGCCCAGGCATCGAACCTGGGTAGTCTGGATGAAAACCAGGAATCTTAGCCGCCAGACCTCCTGGCTCTTGCCCCCAGTGAAAAATGCATTTCTCAAAGAGGCAAAAACTAAAAACAGGTACAAAGTTTATTATTAGAGACATAGCACAACAACAAGTGGGAGAGCACACAGAGAAACAGTTTAGTTAAGACAGAAGCAAGGCAGAGATGCACACCCGGAGAGAAAAGGTGTGGGCCTCCCCTGTAATGAGGAGGAGAGCAGTAAAGAGGCAGTTAAATCATTTATATAGGGCAGTTCTTCCCGGTTTTTGTCTACCTTTGGCCCATTATCTGGTTTCTTTTTCCACACCTGACCTGCCCCAATACGTGTGTGCAACTTTTTTCCAAGATGGATGCCAGCCCAGAGGCCTATGGGGCAGCCTTAGCATCACATATTATGGGGTGGTGCCCCCTCCTTTTTGACCCCCAAGGAGCCTTTCTGCATATGCGCAGTGTCTCCCTTGCCCCAAGGATGGGAAATATATGACCTATTGATCTTTTCCTCAAACAGCGGCGTTTAGCCCCTCTCTGTTCCTACCATGACTGTTATCTTAAGGTATCCTCAGGACACAAAGTCTGGCTATTTATCCTGTTTCTGTTGTTACTTCCATTTCGGAGAGCAAACAGGAGGCTGGTTATAAATATCTAACCTGGAGCCCACCTACCTCCTGTCTCAGGAAATGCAAACAGGAGACTAGTTGTAAGTGTCTGGCCTGAAGCCCACTTTTTCCTGCCTCAGCCTCAGCCCTTAGCACATAAAGTGTCAAGAAATGGCCATAAGTCCAGGGAGGGTGGTAAATAGTGAAATTTATGGACAAATGTTGATCAGGAGATTTAGGGAAAGATGGAGAGCCTTAGATGCTGTGCTCAAGAGATGTGCAGCCACTGAAAACTTCTGAGGCAGATTATCCCGGCAGCCCTGGGAAGGAGGGCAGGAAAAGGCCCCCCTGGGCACAGAGCTGGACGGCTGACAGTACTCATGGGGTGGTGAGAGCTGACAAGGGCTAAACCAGGTCAGGGGCAATGAATGGGATGGAAACGAGAAAGAAACAATACGACTGAATGATTGGTGGGCTGTGAAAGATAAAGAATGACCAGATAAAGGGTGTCTATGAAACCAAGCAGGCTCTGGGGCACAAAAGCCTTTCTGTGTCCCCTATTTCTTGATTACAGGCAATAGGCTTCATTCAGCCTACATGACCTTTCCTGAGTTCCAACGTCAGGTTCAAACAGATGCCAATCAGGGAAGGGAGGGGATGCAGAGACAAGGGAGGAGCAGCCAAGAAACAACAGTGCAGCCTTGGGGCAGGGTCCTGGTTCCCCCTCAAGGGATACAAATAACACTATCTTTGAGCTGTTCTGCAGATACTGAAACCCCCACCAGGTGGGAAAAGTTAACTGTATGCTGCCCACAAGCACGTAGACCCCAGACTCGTTGGAACCAGAAGACTGATGATGCTGACTCCCGCTTACCTCCCCACCAACCAGTCAGAAGAATGTCCACGAGCTGATCATGCCCTCTTTGAAGCATTACTGTAAAACTTCTCACTACCCCCTCCAGGTCAGAACACACAGTTTTGAGGGCATTAGCCCTCTGTGGCCCCCTTTGCCCGGCAAAGCAATAAAGCTATTCTTTTCTACTTCACCCAAAACTCTGTCTCTGCAATTTAATTTGGTGTCAAGCTACAGAGGCCGGATTTGGCTTCACCTATAAATAAGAATATTTTGGTGAGTGATGGAAAATTCTATTACACACGTATTGAATTTTGAGCTGAGGGTATCCATAAAAAAAGGCCCAAGAAGCAGTCGAAATGTTGGAATTCATCTTCTTGGAGATGGTGTTTGAGGTCCATTGGATGAAATCAGAGCAGAAGCAGCCTTGACTTGTTCACTGTTGTTGGATTACAAGTAACTAGCATAATTTCAAGTGCATCTTAGGTACCCATTAAATATTTGTTTAATAAATAAATAAAATCTAGAGGGAAGAATTAAGCAGAGAACGAACATTGAGGAAGGCCTATATTTACAGAGGAGACACCAGTGAAAAAGGGGCGGAAATTAGTAAGAAATACAAGGAGACTACAACATCGCAGGAGCCAATGACAGAGCAAATCTTAAGAAGCAAATGTATTCAATCATTTATTCAACAAATTTTATTACTAACCTCCTCATGCCAGATACTCTTCTGTGTGTTGAGGACATGGCAGAAAACAAGACAAAAAAGAGTCCTGCTCCTATAGGGCTCAGTTTCTAGAGAATCGTGAGTAACGCCTGATGCCACTGCTTCTGAAGATGATCAGGATGTGGATAAACAAATAATGGGTTTAGCAATTAGAGTCTTCAGTTGTCAATCCTCAATGACCTTTAAAGAGCAGTTTAGTGGAGCTGTGGCAATAAAAGCCAGTTTTACCACTTATGTGTCTGTTTTTTTCCCCAGAAGCTCTCGAGGGCAGGAACCCACCTTATCTGTTGCTGCATTCAATGTCTTGGCAAACCCTGGTTTGATGCAGTAGATATGAATTCTTGACAAGGGATTAGGAAACACGTGTTTGGGGATGAAGAGAAAGCAGAGAATGAACTCTTAAGTGGATTCATTCATTTAACATCTGTCTATTAAATGAAGTGGAAAGATGGACCATTATCTTGTCATTTATATTGGTCCGGGTTTGGTTTGAAAAAAGAAAGATACAATCCATTTGTATTAGTTTAACAGGGTTTAACAGAGAAGCAAGACCACTATGAGTGATATGGAGAAGGGGATTCATGATGGGAACAGGCCTTGTGCAATGTAGAAGTGGTAAAGAATCCAGTGGGAGCTTACTGCCTCCGTGTACCTGGAGCACGCCTGAAGTTGCTGCAGGTCTGAGTCCTAGCAGGAAGAGAAAGGATGGGTGTGAAGTAGGGGAACCTGCAAAGGCAAACTGGAACCTGTACCTGTCTCTCACCACCTCCAACGTCAGTGACACTGCTGTTGTTCAGGAGTTGGTACCCTTCACCATGAAGCTCTGCACACACCTGACCTACAATTCCCAGAGACCAAAGGAGGATCTGATAGAAGCTGTGGGAATGTGGGTCCAGCCAGAGATCAGCCTCCCTGTAAGGGAGCAGCAGATGCCTTGTGCCCCCCCACCGGCCTCAGACAGCTTCACTTCTGCCTTCTAAATCTCATGCGTATCTCTTCTGGAGTCAACTGTAGCCTCATCCTAACCCCAAACCACAGAGGAAATGAATTCTGGGAAACTTAAAGTTCTAGCCTAATTGACACATGACCAAGTCACCACAGTCCTCCACTTGTCTACAAACCTCTTTTAACTATCCCTAATTTGCAAATAAAAATAATTTCAAAGGCATGCCTCTACCAAACATTATGCGACCCTTGTCCAATCTAAAACACTAACCCCTGTCCCCAAAAGACACAAAGTCCCTTTATCCATCTCTTGGTGATGCTCATCCTTCTAGTTGAGTCACACTTCCCCTTCGATACCCTGTAATTTAACTACTGAGATATAAGTTTACTTGGTAGGAAAATGGAAGAGGGGCAGAGAGTTTGTTTATATGTACATAGACATATATATATATATATATATATATATAATTTGTTTGATTATATATATATATATATATCAAAATAAGAAAAAATACTCATATTATAACTCTTTTTACTGAACTAGTCCTGTGGCGTTAGCTGATACTTATAACTTCCTTCTTTTTTTTTTTTTTTTTTTTTTTTTTTTTTTTTTTTTTGCTGTACGCGGGCCTCTCACTGCTGTGGCCTCTCCCGTTGCGGAGCACAGGCTCCGGACACACAGGCTCCACGGCCATGGCTCGCGGGCCCAGCCGCTGCGCGGCATGTGGGATCTTCCGGGATAGGGGCACGAACCCGTGTCCCCTGCATCGGCAGGCGGACTCTCAACCACTGCGCCACCAGGGAAGCCCATAACTTCCTTCTTGTACTACCTCTTCCACGTTCCCTTTGTCCTCAGCAGGCCCCTTAGTTGGTCATAGTTCTTTGCCTGGTAAGGTGACCCAAAGCTTCATTCCTGGAGGGTCTGCTCTATTGTGCCTGAACTGGGTTGTCATAACTCTCCACTGACTTTTATCACAGAACATAAGAGTACAGAGAGGCTCCCCAGGGAGACTCTGAATTCCAGATATGCTTCTTTCCCCCATTGTTTAGTAGCAACCCTCAGTGATCAGAACCAACCCCCCTCCAGGAGAGTAATCCCCCCAGTACAGTAATCCCCCAGTACAGTAATCCCCCCGAGTACAGTAATCTTCCCACCAGTACAGTAATCCCCCCTGTACAGTAATCCCCCAGTACAGTAATCCCCCTCAGTACAGTAATCTTCCCACCAGTACAGTAATCTCCCCCAGTACAGTAATCCATATAGTAGTGCTTACTGATTGACTGACATGAGCCCCGTGGCCAGGGGGATGCTCCACCTTCCAGTTTAATAGAACCATTACTGCATCCCCTGATGGAAACCTTCCTCCTCTGGGACCTAAGTCTTCTACACTAGCAGAACCCAAAGTCACAGGGATAGGAAGCAAAAATTTTGTTAGCAAACTTGCAGGGTTAGTAGTGAAAGAAGCCACTCCCATTTCCACACCTTGATTTCCTGGACACACGAATCCTGCTTATGGAAGAGAAAACCCCGCATATTTGTTGCTGAATTAGAACATATATCAATACATCATTTTGAGGACATTCCCTAGGCCATGCAATATGTTTCCCCCCAGATGGCACCATCAGTGAATCTTCAAAAGGCCACTATCTTATTTGGCCATCTCTTCAGAGTGTTGGGGACCTTGGTAAAACCAGTGATCTGCATGAGAGGAACCCATTGCCAGGTTTCATTTGCTATCAGATGAGTGCTTTGGTCAGAAGTGATGCTGTGTGGAATGCCGTGATGATGCATAAGGTATTCTTAAAGTTCACAGATGGTGATTTTGGCAGAAGCAAATTTGTATCCAGAATAAGTGCATATTTTCATAAGAACAAGCACCGCCCCTTCTCTGACGGAAATGGTCCAATGTAATCAATCTGCCAACAGTGGCTGATGATCCCCTGGAGGAGGATGCCACATTGAAGGTCGCGTGTCAGTCTCTACTGATGGCAGCCTGGGGGATCATCTGTGCTCTGGCCCCATCCCTTTGTTGCATGGAATCCAGGTTGCTGAGACCAAGCATAACCTCCAGCCCTGCTGCTTTAGCCACTTATCCATGGGCTCATTAAACAAGGACAGAGTTGCCTGGGAAAAGAAACAGACTGGATTCTACAGAACCATCGACCTGGTTGTTTAGATCGTCCTTACTGAAGTAGCTCTTTGGTAAACATTCATGTAGGACACAAATACATTTATGCTCTGCCTATTTGGAAAGGTCTATTCACGTACCTCTTCCTCAGACTTCCTTGTCACCAGTTTACCCATCATGCCCCTTTCAAGTACTTGAGAAGCTAGCCAAACCATTAGGCCTGTGAATCAGGACCTCTCTTCCTCCATGTCAAATGTGCAACAATGGCCGGCGGTCAGTGTTCAGCCCTTTAGGAGGCCCTCCCTTTAACACTGTCCTCATGGTCCCCCAGGAGTGTGGTTATAGTGCTGTGACCATCCACATTCAGGTGATGTCAGCATTTTTATGACAAGTTATGAAATGACCTGCCAGAAAAATGGGAAGTTAGAAAGGACAGATTCAAGTCTAAGTTTCCAGAAATGGCTCCCAAAGCCATGACACAAAACCAGGCCACCAAGGAAACTGCTGCACCTGCCATGACCAAGATGCTGTATAACCACGAAGCCCTCAGATGAAAGCGGAAACCATTGTTGTAGCTGCAGGGCGCAGAAGCATGCCACCTCTGCAACAATGCATTCCAACAAAACGGGCCTTCTCTCCTCACCCCGCCATGGCCAGGAAGCTGACACGAGATACGGAGGCCTCTGTTCCAGCTGCCCCAGAAGAAGAAAACACCTTTAGGACTGTGGCTTCCCAGGAAAGAAACAGAAATGTGACTCTCGCCTTATGTTTCATTTTATTTCCATTTTCCAAACCTCATGTAAGTACCTCTAACTAACTGAACCTAAATCATATCCAAAATCCCAACTTCAAGGTATTCAGGCAAATGTAGCTTTCAGCCTCCCAAACTCTATAGCACAGCAAGGAACACATGCAGAGTTTGGAGTAGATGGTAAGCAAGCCAATTTCTGTTACCCACCACACAGGGAAGTGGTTTCAGAGTGAGGTTTGCTCACTTTAGGAGTCATGTGAATACATTTAGAGGAAAAGAAAAAGGACACATGAAGGAGAAGATAACTGATACAGCAAAATCATAAAAAGGAAAGAAAGAGGTGGAAGGTTAAGCCTTATAAAGGAGGAAGGGCACTGTGTCTCCAAAATAACAGAGAAGGATGCACAGGAATGTTGGGGTAAAACAGAGAGGCATCCTGTTGGATGACCTCAACATTTTCAGTGAAGTAGGAGGCAAAGTCATCCACCATCAGTGGGTGGTGAGTTTGTAAGGGTTTGAGTGAGTGGGAAGGTTTGGAAATGTGGGAAATGAATTGAGAAATGATTACAGATAAGTGAGAAAAGATATGTGCATTTCTATGTGTGGACTCAAGTATTTAATAAAAGCCAAAATATTGGGATTTGCCAGTCCCCCATTAGAACTGATAAGGCTTAATGGATGCCTATGCCAAAGATGGCCATATTCCAACCTTGTTGCATTCCTAGACTCCTCTTAACGTCTTTCTTCTCCCCCCAGGTGTAGGTACATTTTAACAGGAAACAAGAAACCTTCCATTTAACCTCTAAAGCTTCAATTGTTAAACTTCAGTCATCAAGGGTACTCTGCAGCCTACAATACTTTCTTGGGGCCAACCACACTTAAAATGAGAGAATATAAGATAAGTAATCCCCATAAAATCTCAATTGAGACAGCGATTTGGGATCATATTTTTTTAATTCAGTGAACCAACAGATATTTCTTGGATGCATATCCAAGAAATGCATATATACATAAACAGGTCTAAGACAAAATCCTGCTTTTGACAAAACTGCCTCACCCTGTAGATAAAAATGAAATGAAATCCATATCCAATATTACAACAAAGGTAGACTCAAGATGGATAAAGACCTAACAGAAAGTTCTAGAAACTTGATAGAAAAAAATATAAAATATTTTTGTAACCTAAAAGTGAGGAAGAAGTAGTAAAGAAAATCCTAAAAGCACAAAGCAAAATAATAAGTTAACAATTTGCTTATATCAAAATTCTTAAAGTACACCATTGATAAAGTTAATGAACAGATGATAAATTAGAGGAAAAGCATGTGTGTATAAAACCAATTAGGAACTAATAGTTTGAATATATTAGGAATCCCTAAAAATCAACAGTAACAAACCAAGGAAGAACACCAATATAAAAAAAAAAGTCAAAAAGGACATGAATGAACAATTTGTATAAGAAGAAACCCAACAGACTACAGATTTTTAAAGAGATGTGCAAACTCATTAGTTGTTAGGGAAATGCAAATTAAAATAACAATGAGCATTTGTTTCACACCCATTAGACTGGCAACATTTTGAAAGCTGGATAACAGCAGACTTTGCAGAGAATTTGAGGAAAAACAGAGAAACCTTTTATGAACTTTCAGTGGGAACGGCTCTTCTGGAGAGTGACATGCAGTATTCACTGTGCTAAGCAATTGAGGTTTGTAAACAAATCATGATTTTGTGTATCTTGACTAAACACATAGATTGATACAACGTGGGGCACAGATGTTTAAAGTAAACAAACAAACAAATATTTGACATTGATGGTCAGGGAGCAGCACTGAGAACATTGTTATGAGAGGCTGAAAAGATGGTGATGCTTCTTACACTTGGTTAACTGTTGCCTGCAGTGACCTGGTGCATAGACCCCACGTACCTATTGAACTTGTATCTCTAAGGGAAAGGCTGGAAAACAGAGCCTTAGTAATGCCTGTTGGTTGTTATTGACTATTTGGCAAGGAATTAAAAACAAAGGGATGAACTAAAGAAAACTGACTGGTTTACAAATAGATACTCCAGAAATTCAGGTGGTATTGCAAAGTTGGAAAAGCCTACAGTTTTCCTGACACCAGCTCTTAAGAGATGGAGAAGTCTTTTGAGAAATAAAGACCCAAAGTGACACAAAGCAAAGATCAGCCTAAGAGTCTGGTGCTTTATAAAATCTTTCAGTAGCAAAAGAAAGAAAGAAAGAAAGAAAGGAAGAAAGAAAGAAAGAAAGGAAGAAAGAAAGAAAGAAAGAAAGAAAGAAAGAAAGAAAGAAAGAAAGAAAGAAAGAAAGAAAGAAAGAAAGAAAAGAAGGAAGGATGGGGTGGGGAGGGAGGGATGGAGGGAGGGGAAAAGGGAGGGAAAGAAAGAAATAAACAAACTTGAGGTGAAGTTCAGTGCATTAAGGCTGTGGCCGTCCCATCTGTTTCCCAGCTGGCCTGGAGGTAGCCCCATTAGGTTGAGAGAGGTGGGTATAAATGAGAAGTAAAGCAATCAAGTACATTTGAAAATTATGCCTCACAAAGAACTTAGGTATGGCTAAGTTACTGGCTCACAGAACTGACTATAAGTAAATAGAGGTTTATAAAGTGTTGAAGATACCTGCATTACCAAAGAAAAGGCCATTGAATGTCTGAGGGTAAAAACACCCTTCCTTGCACAGGACAAAGTTTAAGAAAGCTATGCAGCCCCCAAGGAGAGCACTCTCCCCAATTCCCATTTCTTGTATTGTCAAGAGAGAAACAGAAAAGAAAGATCTCCCAGAAGGGCAGGGCGGGAATCACAAAGGTCCTAGATCCTACACCACAGACCTGACTATGGTCTAGACAATACTGAGCCTGCCATTGCCCGCATAAGCCTCTGCCAGGCCTGCCTGAAATGCCAACCTCCATACCAATTTCCTAAATCCCGCCCTTCTTGAAGACCCAACTCAGACACCACCTCCCTTATGAAGACCTTTGGTCTTAGGGCTCCTCTAAACTCTTAAAAATAATTGAGGGCTTCCCTGGTGGCGCAGTGGTTGAGAGTCTGCCTGCCGATGCAGGGGACACGGGTTCATGCCCTGATCCAGGAAGATCCCACATGCTGCGGAGTGGCTGGGCCTGTGAGCCATGGCCGCTGAGCCTGCGCGTCCGGAGGCTGTGCTCCGCAACGGGAGAGGACATAGCAGTGAGAGGCCCACGTACCGCAAAAAATAAAAATAAAAAATAATTGAAAACCTCAAAAAGATTTTATTTGTGTTAACTACATCTATTGATATTTACTGAATTTGAAGTGGAAGCATAAATATTAATTATTTTTATTACTATAATAAACCATTCGATGTTAATATAAATTACATTATTTATGAAAATTTAACTGTATTTTCCAAAACAAGAGAAAATTCGTGAGAAAAGTGGCACTGTTTTCATGTTTGCAAGTCTCTTTACTGTCTGGTTTAATCAAAATCAGCTGGCTTTTCACATCTGCTTCTGTGCTTAATCTATGTCAGGCAGCCTCTGGAAAATTCCACTGTACACTCAGGTAACAAGGAGACTTAAAAGGGCAAATAACGTCTTGGAACTGCAGGTCTTACTTAAATGGCTTTGACCTCAGGAACCCCTGGGAACCCAGACCGCACTTTGAGAACTGCTGGTTGTGGCCAAAAGGCTTGTCTTCTCTACATGTGTGTGATATACATTGTGTCTCTACCCCAGCAAGTGAGCCCAGAACCCACTTAGTTTTTGTCTGTAGCAATCATCACCTTCTAATAGACTGTTTAATTTGTATATTTGTGTGCATGTGTGTTTATCATCTGCCCAACAACTAAAATATGAAGTTATATAAAGGGGGGATTTTCATCTGTTTTGTTCACAGTCTCCTCCCTGGTCCTCACCAATGATGGGTGCTGAGATGGGGAGTGAGAGGGTGTTATAAATATATGTATAAATATCAAGCACAATTATTAAGCTAACATGTTCATGGATTCTATGACAGAGCATCAGTTCTCTATTTCACCCAGTTTGAATGCCTAAGAAGTGACTGAATTGTCTTTTATTATGTAGAGGATCAATAATCATTGGTGAGCACTGTGCCACACTCCCCAACTCTATGACAGGAACTGTGCTTCCTGGCACATATTTTGAGGCTCCTGTGTCCCCTACCATCTCTATTAGCATATTTGAAATAGAAAAGTCAATACTATGCTTCAGGTATATTATGCGTCAAATAGCACTCATCAGCTGACCAAGGACCTCAGGCACTATCCTGGCTTGTATAATGAAAGCCAAACACTGACTTGCAACAAACTTTTGCAAGTTCCATCTTTTGGAATCCATGCCTGTTAGAGCTCAGAAGGGGGTCTAGAAAAGACATAAGGGACAGGTGCTGCCAGAGTGCTTGGAGAGGAGAAAGGAGGCCCTTCCAGTGAGGAGAGCAATTTGAACCCAGATGTGAAGTGGGATAAAAATCCAGAAATTGCTGGTTAAACTGATGCATTTTGTTTAACCAGCAATTAAACAAAGCGACTTTGTTCAGAAGACATGGCAAAAGTACAGCAAGGTGGGCAAGTCTCCGTCTCCCCCAAATCTAGGAACTATAGAGCGCCAGCCTTTCACCTGAGAGTTTCTGATGAGAAAACGAAATCATCTGATGACATCATCAAGAGGATGTTACCCAGAACCTTAACTGCTCAGTTCACTATGCCTCTCTTAGTCCTGCCGACGCTTTATATCAGTGCTATCCACCGAAATACAATGCAAGCCTCATATCCCATATTTTAAAAAGAAACAGATACAGTTATTTTTAATAATATATTTTATTTAACCCACTGTATCCAAAATATTATCATTTTAACATGAAAGCAATATAAAAATTATGAGTGAACATTTTATATTCTGTTTTTCATACCTCTCATCTCTTACTGGCTATAGCCGTCTAGAGATTAGAGAAAAGCCCAAAAAGGATTCAGAGCTTTTGAAAAGCAGAAATTGGCATGTGTGTGCTAAACGCTTCTCCAAAAGACATGCTTTGCAATGTTTGAAAAGACTCCATGTCATTTTATTCAAATGGTGGCCTACACAAGTCAATGTATGCATCCAAATCAAAGGAATTAAAGAAAATATAAGCAAAATAGTGCACAGTATATGATTCTATTTATATAAAGTACAAAAATAGGCAAAACTAAGCTATGCTGTTGGGGCAGGATAGTGGTTTCCCTTGGGGAGGGGTACAACTTGAAGGAGGCATGAAGAGCCTTCTGGGGCTTTGGCGATATTCTATGTCACCATCCAGGTGCTGGCTACCTGGGTGAGCTCAGCTAGTGAAAATTCGTTAAGCTGTTCATTTATCATATGTGATTACTGTACGTGTGTGTGCATGTAATCTGTATATGCACATTGTGTGTCCGTGTGTGTGTACATCTGCAAAAAAGAGTTAAAATATAAAAGGAAAAGGACTTGGGCTTCTTTCTTTAGTAAAATGAAATGATTTAAGGATCAAAACTTTGGGTATAGGATGCCTTTATTGGCATTATCTTCATAAAGGGTGAGTAACAAAAATACTGTGGCATGAAAGATTTATGAGGCATAAATTCTCCTGTTTTCATTGGTGAATAAATGAAACGTTACCTTTCCTTTCACCTTAACTGATTTGAACACTGACCATGCGACTTCAAAAAATTATCTTCAAGGAACTTCCCTGGCGGGCCAGTGGTTGGGACTTCGCCTTCCAATGCGGCAGGTGCGGGTTCGATCCCTCGTCGGGGAGCTGGGATCCCTCATGCCTGGCAGCCGAGGGGCCAGGGTGTGAAGGGAGGCAACGCTGCGGCAAGTTCCATAAAGATTTTACAAGTGGCCACAGCAAAGAAGAATCTTCAAAAAAAGTATCTTCAAAAGTATATTTTGAAGTAGGATCGAGTAGCTTAAATGAATGAATGAATCTGTATTTCGGGATACATGTATTCCTTAGATACTAATCTACTCCAGCTCTTCCTTACATGCTCGTGAAACATGCAGCACATTCTTTCAGGATCTCTTGGAAAATCTGTTCCTTATGAGAAACTTGAAACCTAGCACTTACTAAATAGAACATTCAAAGAAAAATGCCTTAATATCAATAAGAATCATTATTACCTTAATTTTAGATCATATGGTGATAAAGATGTATTCTCAAATGCCTACAGTATTGCAAAGAGAGCACCAAAAGAAACCCAGGAGATAATCGAAGATCAAAAAACATGGGATCAAGACTCAACGTTATCTCCCTCAAACAACTTCATTTTCAATACCTCCCCCTCACCTACACACACACACACACACACACACACACACACCAGCAATGCGTCTGGCACCAAATAAACAGAAGCGAACAGAAACTAAGTTCAGTACCTATGGTGCAGAGTGGAATGCTAGGGCGCCCTGTAACTCAATTCTGCAATCCTTATACAAAACACTGTAATTCTGTCAATTCAAGGGAAGTCTTACTTTAGGTCACGCCCACTGGATAGAGAAGAGGTGGCCTCCTACAGCCAGTTCCAGGATGGAGCCCTTGCTGTCCTCCCAGGACACGGCATACTCGCCTTTAGAACGATTCTGCTGTATTTGAATAGCTAGTTTACTATCAGTCTTTTCCTACCTAAACTGTGAACCCCTGAAGGGGAAAATATTTAATATAATGCCTGGCACATAGTAAGTACTTCTTGAATTTAATTTAAAATGTTTTTACTAAAATAAGAGGAAGGCTCTAACAATTAAATGCCAAGAGACCTGACTCTGTGGTTAAAAATAATATATTCTTAAGGCATGGAATCACCATAAACTCATATTTATTGTGGCTCAAGTCAAAATGTGAGTGTATAGAAGGGGAAGAGGATAGATGTAGGACTTTAAAATGTATACAAGCCTTTATTTCCTTTTAGTTGTCCAAGAAGATCCACCTTAAGAGTCCTTTGGAGTGAGACCTTAGTACTCTGGAGAGTTGCTGAGATGTGTCTGGTACACTACAATATGCCCCGTGCATATTGGAATAGTTCCTAGGCATGGTACACCCATGAGAAATATTTATTGAATGAATGCACAAATAAACTAATTATCACAAAGCACTTTGTGACCATTTTTATAGTGCTCTCTGCTCTCTAAAACTCTCACTAGAAAGCTGCACAGTCCAACCCATCATAATCACCTGGAATGCTGGTTAAAATGCAAATTCCTGAGCCCCACCTCAGTGTTCTCCAGAAAAATAGAACCAATTAAATACATACATATATATATATATATATATATATATATATATATATATATATATATATATATATGAGAGATTGAAAGAGAGAGGGAGAGGTAGACAGAACGATATTTATTTTAAGGAGTTGGCTGACATAATTATGGTGGCTTGCAAGTCCAGAATCCATACGGCAAGCCCAGAAGACTGGAAATTCAGGTAAGAGTTGAATCCACAGAGCAGGTCAGCAGGCTGGAAGCTTAGGGAGGGGTTCTCTGTTCCAGTCTTGAAGCCAAATTATTTCTCTTTTAGAAACCTCAGACTTTGGCCTTAAGACCTTCAACTGTAAAGACACAGACATAGAGAATGGACTTGAGGACACAGGGAGGGGGAAGGGTAATCTGGGACGAAGTGAGAGAGTGGCATGGACATATATACACTACCAAACGTAAAATAGATAGCTAGTGGGAAGCAGCCGCATAGCACAGGGAGATCAGCTCAGTGCTTTGTGTCCACCTAGAGGGGTGGGATAGGGAGGGTGGGAGGGAGGGAGACACAAGAGGGAAGAGATATGGGAACATATGTATATGTATAACTGATTCACTTTGTTATACAGCAGAAACTAACACACCATTGTAAAGCAATTATGCTCCAATAAAGATATTAAAAAAAAAAACCTTCAATTGATTGGGTGAGGGCCACCCACATTATGGAGGGTTATCTGCTTTACTCAAAGTCTCTTGACTTAAATGTGAATTACATCTTAAAAATACCTTCACAGCCAACGTCTATACTGGTGTTTGACAAAACAGCTGAGCACCATAGCCTTGCCAAGTTGACACAAAAAATTAATTATTACACCCACCATGGAGACTCACCTAGAAGTTTGTCTAAAATGCGAGTTTGTCTGGAGGTGGGACTCAGGGATATGCATTTTTAAAAAACACCTCAAGTGATTCTGATTCAAGTGTTCTGTGGAACTACAGCCAGAGAAAGACAGCAGGTTATATGTTTCCTGGATAAGCTTTTCAAAGAACATGATATTACCCACATTCTGGAATTTGAAGGCAGTAGCATGGAGTGCTAATATCTCTAATATTACTAATATGACTAATACTACAAATGTCACAGTAAGGTCGACATGGCTGGTATCAGGGTTCAGTCAGAAAAGCAAACACCCAACAGTTGCTCTTTTAACAGAGAGAATTTAATACAGGGAATTGTTTAAATATTGAAGGACTGAAAAAGCCAAGGGAGCCCTGAGGGAACCCAAGGAGAGTTACTGAAGAGGGCAGAAGTCACCCTGCAGGTTGTGGGAACAAAGGGAAGCGATTGGAATTCTTAGAAACTGGAAGCCTAGAGCTATATCCCTGAGGCACCGCAATGAGCCTAATTCTGAGAGTGGGGGGAAAACTGGACACTGGACCCAGCTGCCACTGCCAGAATGAAGAACCACTTCTGGGGCAACAATAACAGAAATAAGAAGTAGATCAAAAGGAACAAATTCTTCCTCCTCCCTCCTTGCAGACTCCCTCTAGTGCCCCCTATTGGCAGAACCTAGCAGGGAGCCACGCATAGCAGACAGGTACCCTGCAGAGTTCTAACCCCTGCATCACAGTGCACAGCACAGAAGGGTGAGTTTTGAAGCTGACAGTCAATAGCTTGATTATCAAGATACTGGTGTTACCAAGTGAACACATCACCAGACCACCCCAAATGAAATAATAGCATCCAAAAGAAAATAGACAACCCAGGCAGTATATAATAAAGAATCTCTCCTGCTTGGACCAGCACATTTTCTGTTTTCACACAACTAATGCCAGACCTTCAGTTCAGTAGTCCAAAAGCATACATCAGCTTTAGCCATTTATAAACCAAAAGACTTGGTGAATTTAAGCAAACTTAAACACAATATGGTTCAAATATAATTTCTACAAACAGAAAACTTAGAGATATTCTAGAACAGTGGTCCTCAAAGGGCCGTCCCTTGACCAGCAATATCAGCTTCACCTGGGAACTTATCAGAAATGCAAATTCTTGCCCCCAGCCCCAAACCTACTATATCAGAAACTCTGGGGACAGGACCCAGCAACCTGTGTTTGAACAAGCCCTCCAGGTGATTCTGATGCACACTACAGGTTGTGATCCACTATTCCAGCACGTGTTAATAGCTTCATTCATAAACTTTCTGAATTGAAGCATCTTTACTTACCTCCTCCCTGATGTAAGCTTTACATGTACCTTTCTCTGGCTCTCATCTGTTATCAATCATTTTCTTGCCACAGATGATTGATTGCTAGTCAAAGCCAAGCAGAGCATAAATTATAAAAGTTCTCTGTTTATTCTGGGACATGCAAATATCTTGCCTGTTTGTATCTATAATTTTTTTTTAGACTCGTCCCGTAGTCTAAGGGCCCAATTTAAGAAAAAAAAAAGTACTATTCTCCATTGTATTTTTAGTAATATGCTAAGCAAATAAGTCTTTTCTGTTTCCTGGAGCAGTCTAACTTTTCAGAGAACTTTAAAATGAACAAAGAAACGTCAGTTAATAGGCATAAACACAAGGGAATCAACTTACTAAAATTAAAGTCCTAGAGAGGTCACAGCATATAACCAGATCTGGAAGGGGTTAAACGCATTATTGTGCTTCTTTCCTTCAACTACCCATGCTGTTTTCTGTATTAATGTTCTTCTCCATAGTTATGCAGGAAAAGATAGATTTGACATGTGAAAATGCGAGAATAAACTTAAACCCAAAAGAGGTTTTCTAAATCAGAGGTTGCACACTGGTGCCCAGGAATCAGGTTAAGCCAGCAGACATACCTTGTTTGACCCATATGCTATTTTATTTGTTTGTTTGCCAACCTTTTAAAATTGGGAGATTTCACATAAAAATCCAGAATTCCAGCTTCTCTTGATCTAGCCCTACTGGACCTCCATTCCTCCATGACTAACATGGTGGAGTCCCGTAGCAGCTGCTGTCCTAGAAGGGCACAGATGTTCCAGACCCCCAGAGTCCCCACCTACCTCCCTCCCCTCACACCAGACTTTGTGATTTCTGCCTTATACCCTACACAAAGGCTTTCCAAATTGGGAGGATGGTGTCCGCTGTCCCTTAAGACACCAAAAAAAAGTTTCACTCTACAGACCAGGCCTATCGAAACTGCTTTTTTGGAGGGACGTCCACCTTTTGTGGAAGGCCTACACATTCACCTGGACCCCTGGCTCCACCTGAATGCCCTCCCTCTCATCCCTCCTGGCCCTTCCCCCTTTCTTTTACTATTGGAACATGGCACAGATTTTTCAAGCCCTGAAAATAAAAAATAAAACACCTCCTTCAGCCCAAGTCTATCTTGAAGGCACTGTTCAGCCTGTTTACCACCCACCCTTTCTCTTTCACGTCTGCTTCCTTGTTCCCTGGTTAGCTCCCTACGCCCACCATCAACTGTAGTGTATCTGGCTGATGTCACTCATGGCGCCCCAGTTGCCAAATCTAGTAAACTTGTTTCAGTCTGTTCCCTGCTCCCACTCCTGCGTTGGGGCCTTTCTTAATCTTCCTCATTCTCCAAGCGTCAGTTCAGGCCTCACTCCCTCCTCGGAGCCTCTCCAGGGCCCTCGGGTGGGCGAACACCCCTCTGAGCCGCGTCTCTCCTGACATCCTGTTTTGTCTCTGTCATCCCACTCTGGACATAGTACCACAACTCTTGCTTATGAATCTGTCTTCCCCACAGCCAAAGACTGTGCCTTATTCACCTTTGTATGTACAGCGACTTTCACACAGGAAGTAGTTGACAAATATCTATTCATAAAGAAAAAAATGGATGAATGATTGAATGAACCAGGAATTAAAATACTTTTTAAGTTTGTTAAGAGTAGAAAGGTCTGAAATTCCTCCAGAAGTATCTTGTCCCAAAACATTGGCTTTATGCAGGAGGTCACCCTACATAAAGCAAATTAAATCAGGTGTAGAAAAAAGTATATGCTTTTCTCCTTTCCTTGCTGAACATTTAAAAGAGTCTGAATTAGTAATGTCCTTCAATGTCTCCCGGGGATCTTAAGAAGGCACCACCCCCAAGTGTTTTACAGATCCAGATGTGGACGTACTCAGAAAGACTCTGCATTGAAACAGAGTGGAAAACCACCCTAACCATGATGTCCAGAGATTCAGAGCAACAGAAATAACATAAAGGAATAACAAGGTGAGAATGAAATAAATGTGTCTCAAAGTCCTTTAGTAAGTCGTTTGTTGACATCATCACACAGAATCAGCTCTATATAGTAGCTAACAACAAGGCTGGGAAGTTACTCCCCCCATTCCTCACCTTTTCCAGAGTTCTGCTATCACCAGCTCCGCTCTGGGCCAGCAGAGAGATGGAATGAAAAATAAGGAATATGGTTAGAGGTCCCAGGCAGGGACAGTCTACCTGTGTTGGCAAGAAGGAGGGATGGGGAGGTGGGGGGGGGAGATCAGTCTGCGTTAGCAGGAGAAGAAGACAGCTTCTTGTGTCCCTCACACATCGCAGTAATTTTTTTAGCCCATATTTATGATAAATAGATGATAGATAGATAGATAGATAGATAGATAGATAGATAGATAGATATAGGGACAGAGGTACACACAGACATAGATTCTCTCTCACATCTGGGCTCAAAGATCTGTGCATGAAAATCTCCTGTGCTGCTCTCACTCACTTCCTCAGGTAGCTCCTGGTGTCCAGGTCACCATGGTAGAATTTCAACACTTAGCAATGGCTGAAGGGTCTTGGTGCTGGGACTGGCTGCCCACCCCAAAATATTCAAGCATTTTTCATTCCCATTAAGCAACTGGAACCCTCCGCCAGACTCACCCCTACATCCCTCTTTGTGTATCTAGAAACATCTGAATTGGCTGAATGTACTCCACTCAGGCCCAGTAGAATCTCTAGGCCCCTCACGAAGCCCCTTTCCAGTATATGAAGAGCAGTCACATGGCAGGCATGGAGATCCTATATTCCAGCTCCCTTGGTGAAGAGGGGCCTTATTTACACCTCCGCTCTCTTTCTTTTTCCTTTCCTCCATCCTCTTTCTTTCTTACATTGCCAGTTGATCAAACATAGTAAAAGAAAGGAGCAGTGGTTTTTAGAATCTCCACAGAACAAGATGAAAAGGAAAAATACTATTTCCACTCATGCCTTTCTCCCAACTCAAGTGCCTTGCTTCATCCATTCCACAGCAACCCTCCGAAAAGACTGTGGTGGAAACTAAAACTATTTCACTGATCAACTGATAAGCGCATCATGTAATTTCCAGACAATTGTTATCAGATATATTCAAAAACATAATTTTGAATATCTCAAATTACTGCCCCACTGGCTCTGAGATCAGCCCATCATTCCTTAAATTAACAACAGCTTTTTCAAAGTAATGATCCCTATGGCAAAAAATAAATAAAATTGGAAACTATGATAACTGAGACTGCCATTTTATATAGAAACTATTTGAAAACTACTAAAGATTTTTCTACGAGAGATATGAGTATTTTAAGTTTCTAAATAATTTCATCATTAACAACATTTTCTGAGCATCTCTATGTAAAGTACTGTGCTCCCTGTTTTCTTTTTTTATTATTTTTTAATTTTTATTTTATACTGGAGTATAGTTGATTTACAATCTTGTGTTAGTTTCAGGTGTACAGCAAAGTGATTCAGTTATACATATACATATATCTATTCTTTTTCAGATTCTTTTCCCATATAGATTATTACAGAATATTGAGTAGAGCTCCCTGTGCTATACAGTAGGTCCTTGTTGTTTATCTATTTTATATATAGTAGTGTGTATATGTTAATCCCAACCTCCTAATTTATCCTTCCCCCAACCCCTCTCTCCCCTTTGGTAACCATAAATTTGTTTTCTATGCTTGTGATTCACTGTTTTGGAAATAAGTTCATTTGTATCTTTTTAAAGGATTTTTCTACTAGCGATATGAACATTTTAAGTTTCTAGATAATTTCATCATTAACAACATTTTCTGAGCATCTCTGTGTAAAGCACAATGCCCCTGTTTTCTATTTGATACCTACCTTAGTGAAAAAGACAATTCAGCCCAATCCTAATACAAGAAAACTATAGTATTTGATGACATGGAGCTTGATCTTCAGTATCTCTCAGCTCCTAAATGCCAGTGTTTAAAACAATTATATTAATCACTAAGAGATCTGTGCTCAAGTTATTCAGATGGGGAAAGACATGGTATGCAATGTCCCTGCTGAGTTCAGTAGGCTGTCCCGAAAGGGTACATTATCATGTTCACTTTGCCAATGGTGCATGCGCAGGGCTGGCCTATACCTCAACTCTGCCAAAACCAGCTGCCCTGCCTGAGCCTCTAGTCCCAAGAATGCAACTGTTTGCCTGGTGTTTTCCAAAGCCTTCCCCTCCCTCAAGACACTTAGGGGCAGAGAATTGAGAGATTAAAAGCTGGGAGAGTCCAGGGGGGATTCAGACTCTTGACTTCTGGCAGCTCCTTTCCTCCAGTCCCCGTGGTGCTTGATCAGTGATGAGTGTTAGATGGTCACTTAACATGATTGAAACCTCGCTCCCACATGGTTTTCTCAGAGTGACATACACAGTATCTCTGTAGCATCCATTTGTATAGCAAATGTTCTGGATGCAATTATCCTTTGCAACTAATAAAAAAAGATGTAATTACAGAGGTACCCTTAGCAGTGCCACTTCACATTTAGGCTGACGTGTGTGTGGCTGTCTGGAATTCCAGATCTAAGCACTGCTTACCACTTTTGCCCACACATTGCCGCTGCTCAGGGCGAGAGCTTTCTGGGGCGGCACAATCACACTCTTTGGGGGGCCTTTCTGCCTTCTTTCTAGCTCGCAGCTGCACTTTTGACCCTCTCCTGAAGAGCTTACAAAAGCATCATTCAGCCCAAGCAGAGCCCCTGGTCGCCACCCCGAACCCACAGTCTAGTGGCCTGACTTTAAATGTCAGTCTGCTGTCTGCTGGTTTCCATAAGGAACAGAGATTTACATCCAGAGGCCTCAATCAACATTTCAGAAAGAACCCACTTGGACTGGGAGATGACAACTTCTCTTCATTTTCTACAATGAGCATACATCATTTCTTTTCAACAGAAAAACCATGCAACAAATGTCATATAAAGTCAGGAGGAAGCCAGGTCCTTCCTTTTGAGACCCTCCACCCACCCTATGGGAACTCTGCAGGTACGTGAAAACTTACTATGCGACGTACGGACTCATGGAAACGTTAAGGGAATTCACCTCTAGAGACTCAACTTCCTCAACCAGGGCCTACTGAAAACTGTGCCTGAGATGTGTACAGTCACTATATGCAAGTTATATCTCAGCATAAGAAATATTTTAAAAAGAATACATTGATGAGGTGTGTTCAGAGGTAACAGATAGAAAGACCAGTTGCCTAGGGTTTCTCTGGACTCAAACACCCTAGAGGCAGCAGGACGTATCCGCAGCACCTGGTGCATGTATGTCTGTCAGAGACGTGTCCACATCTTACGCGCACTCCGAGCACTCCCGTGAAGCCCTTTGGCCTCTGAGGACAGCATCGCCTTAGAGACAAGCCAAGCAATTTGCCCTCGCGCTGCCCATCAAATGAACCAGATGGACCAAGAGGATCGGTGCAGACAGATAGGAAGGAAGTCAGACCACCTGCCTCAGGTCATCCTCCTGGATGGTTAATGCCCAGAAACGGCTGAGACATCCGGGAGAAATCAGCCATGGAAGGTGGAGGTCTCACAGAGGACCAGATAGAGGGAGGGTCCAGCCTGAAGAATCCTGAGGATGGTGCAGCTGACGGGGAAGTTAGTACAGTGTCCAGAAAGAATCACAGGGAAGATCCACTCTACCAAAGGGGCCCAAGGATATGGGACTGTGAACCGTGGCCAGTGGGGTGACTGGGGGCCAGGCTGCTGGAGCCCAAACACTGGATTCTGCAGTAGGGAAGCTTTGGGAAAGGTTACAGATAAGAACATGGGGTGGGAGAACAGCAGAATGGCCAAGAGTGTCAGCCCTGACCTCAGACAGCCTGGATAGGGGCTCCAGCTCCGCCCCATGCCTCACATTGCTGTGAGAACTAAAGCAAGTCAAGTTCATGGTGCCCCAATTTCCTTTCCTGTAAAATAGTGCTAACAGTAGTCCTTGTCTTACAGACGGTTGTGAGAATTAACCAGAGTAATTCAGGTAAAGCGCTTACCACAGGGCATGGCACAGGGTAAGAGGCCCGCTGTCAGAATTATCATGACTTGTTCCCAATTTTTTCAGGCAGAGGAAGATGTCAAGTCAAAGCTGGAGTTTTGTCTTCTGCCACCGTCAGAGGCAGACGGATAAAAACGAAGACGGGGGAGGGTGAGGAAAGAATGGGCTGAGCAGGGACAGTGACTAAACTACATGTCAAGGGTTTTCTGTGCTTTTCTTTCCTAGAACACCAGGTGGGCCAGTCAGCACTGGACCCTCACAGATGATGACCCTCTAAGAAGGAGGGTTGGAGGCCAGGGGGCACCAGGGACCTGGGAGACAATCAGCACCCCGGAAGTAGATGAGAACAGCTCACGCTGCGTTCAGTGTGAATGCCTAACTTGGCCAAATACCAATTCATTCAGATACAGTTTTCTGCTAATTCATTCCCTCAGTAAGCACGTGCTAAGCATTGATCACATGCCAAGTACTGTGTGAGGGACCCAGGATGTAAAGATTTTTAAAGCACACACACACACACACACACACACACACACACCCCTCCTGTCCTCTTACTCCTGTACAGTCTAATGGTGTTTGAATCAAGACAGATGTTAACAAATTGACTCTGAGACTTCAGAAGTTAAACATGCTGAATGTTCATTTTCCTCCCGTGTTTGCACGGTGGGAGGGGGCTTGTTGAGGAGCGGAAGGATCTGCTCACACAAGTACTCGGGCACCTAGACGGACAGATGCCGGGCATCTCGCCACCTTGCTGGTGACTCAGCAGAGCTGGAGAGGGCTGGGGGGCTTCACCCGGACACGCACCCTTCACTGCTTGAGTCTGGAGTGGCCCGCACCTCTTCTGAGACAGCCCATTGGCCAGAGGTGGTCTCATAGCCCTGCCTTGCTACAAAAGGCTAGGAAATGGGAGAGAAGACGTGGGCATTCCGTGAGCCATAAGTAGGGGAGCAGATACGTAACAGTCCTTAAGTAGGACTTAGACACTGTCTGCTATGGGGGAGGGACACAGTAGAGGGGGCAGGGAATAGGGATGACCCTAGAGGAACAGGAGAGGAGGACCAGAGGTGGAGAGAAGAAGAGAAGCATCCTCAGGGGACAGTGATCAGAATAGGGATGACCCTAGAGGAACAGGAGAGGAGGACCAGAGGCGGAGAGAAGAAGAGAAGCATCCTCAGGGGTCAGTGATCAGAACCGATCTCCTTCCCTTAAGCAAAACATCATAAAAGACGCTCTGCGTGGTCACCTTCAGACATTCGCTTGCAGTGTGGAGCAATCAAGTGTTCTCTTTACTACGAGTTGAGACCGTTACCCCAGAACATCGTGGAACTTCTCCTTCACCCCGGATCTTCACATCACCTATTCTGGCAAGGTTCATTTTGTAAAACTGGGCATTCTTGCAAAGCTAGAGGAAAATATCCTGTTTGCATGCCAAGGGATGCTTTTAACTTGCTATTGAAGCAAGCCCTATGCATGGGGAACAATTAATACCTACCCTGCCCTGCCTACCTCTCAGAAGGACGGGTGGCTAAAATGAGGCCACTCATGTAGAAAATACAAAATCTTATGAAAATATATGCCATAGCTGTTGGTAAGATATTCTGGGTTGTTTCCATAAGTTGCAAATGAATTATCTCACCGCCTCACTTCAAGAAATAATGACATCTTACTGAGCCAGGTAATGTCATTCCAAGGAGATGCACCCATCTTCCTATTCTTTATTCAACTGATATTTATGGCACACCACCTGTACTCTGTACTCAACACTCAACAGAAATGACCCTGGTCTTCGTGGAACTTATAGTCTAAGCTACACATCACATTTGTAGGCTAGGAAATTAGACAAAAACTTCAATAAGGAAGCTGCTGGAGCATTTTACAGAAATAAACACATGCCAACAGCCACATCTTTTCCGTGAATGAAGGAAAAGGAAGTAGTGAATCTTTTCCTGCCGCTAAGATTGCGCAGTTGATAGAATCAGGATTAGGATGACAGCTGCTTGACCCAAAAACCCAAACTCCTTTCCTCGTACAATTCTGGGTCTCCAGCCAAGGGGGTGATGGTTAGGCAGGCGATTTTTAACCACCAAAAGGTGATAGTTTTATCTGTGCAGACCCGTAAGATAAATAAGTTTAGGTGAACCAGTCCTGCCCATGTCCCCCAAATCATGCCATGTACTACTTGACCCCTCATAGGCTTGCTTTGTAATAACCGACTACAGGTGTCTCCACACTCTTCTCCGATCTTTTCTGATCAGTTCATACATAGCAAATGGAAGTGTTTCAAAAGATCACAGTTCGAAATAAGAGAGCATATCCCCAGTCTAAGAAATCCCATTGGGGAATGTATTTCTCAGAGCTTTCTGCTCATAGCCACCGAGAAACTCTCTTGAACTGGACAGAGAATTTTCTAGAATTTCTCACCAGCAGTGACAAGCACTGCTTGGTTTTTGTTAAACACCCTTGAAAAAACTCCAGGTATTCTTCAAAGAAAGAAAACCCTTCTGTGCAATCCAGCTAATGTCTAGTGCACTGAGGCAACAATTTATTATTGAATTGTGCTCTTCTGAGTCTGAAATGTCCCAGACTGGTTCCTTAAATATGGTTCCCTAAGCTGGGAGACACTGGCTCCCGAGCCACTGGCATTTATCAGGCTTTTTCTAAAAACCATAAATCTGACCACAAGTAAGTGTTTTCTAACAAGCACAGAGTGTTGTAAAAAGACTTTCCTGACTGTAAGTTTGTCCCGCGCTAAACGGCTGCCCTCCACAGTGGCACTGGCAGCAAATGGCCAGAGGCCACCTGATGAGCTTGCTGCTGTCAGGAAGCCGGGACACTTCCACTGTACTTATGGGTAAAAGACCAAGTTTTGAGGACAAAAATTTAAAAACACTACTCAATCTCAGAGAAATCTTAAATATTATAACCTTTCTCCATGCCTCTTTTGAATTCCGCACCAACATTTTTTTACGCCATGCATTAAAATGTTAACAGTGGTCCCCACCTCACCCCACTTACCCCCCTCCCCGTGGTGGGACTTGGGGAGTATTTGATTTCTTCTTTTACCTTTTCCCTATCAGATTTTGTAAATTTTTCTGCAGTGAGCATGTAACATATTTGTAAACAGAAGAAATAAAATAATTATTTCTCTCATGAGGATAGGGTATATAAAAAAGAAATTTATTCAAAAATTAAGATATCAGGTTAGCTAACCTGCTCTTTCTTCTATTTCTCATCTGATAGAAAAGCATATTTGATAACTGCTGAAACTTATGAAATTATTTTTTTACAAACTGTGGAGATCTCTGGGATGTTAATTGATGCAACATTAAATCATCTTGACCATTTCTACATGAGTCACCAGAACAGCTGACAGTAATTTCTCTCTTCTGGCAGATTTTAGTTAAAACTCCATTGATTATTAGTAAGTCTAAAAGGTATAACAGTAATTTTTTTTAATAAAGAAAATTCAAACCAAAATATGACTTCAGTAATCAAGGCCAAGTACTTCTTATCTTTTAAAAAGTTTTGTTACTGTCAACCACAAAGTGATAATAAACAAGGCCACAGCATAGCTCTTTGACCTTATGGAATTGCCACTAATTTCACACAGAAAATCTCAAAGAAGAAAGTGAAATCCATTGGGAGGTGCACCCGGCCTTCTCCCTTCCCCAATACTTCATGCTGTTTCTTCTTCACTAACCAGCTTCCCATGCTACCTTCAACACTCTTCTCTTGGGGCCACAACTGCACATCATCCTCAACCACCTGAATGGCTCCCCTCAGCCTCCTTGCCTTGAGAGAAGCCTGGCTATCCTTGAGGACATAGCTTTCTCGGCCTCCCTCTCTCCGGTAGAGGCTGGCATTCTTCCAGACCCTTCAAGGTCAAGGCTGGGAGTTGGCATGAGTCACCTTTCTTATTTCCACAATAGTCTTTCCAGATCATTCCTCCTCCATTGTTCTGGGAAAACCGCACTCCTCTTCAACATTGTCATCTTTAACCGCCATACCCCCCAGTCACCCCTCTCATTCATTGAACACTTTACTACCTTCTCACTGACTTCATCCCAGCCTGCAAATACTCATCTCCAAGTTTCTCTGTTCCTTGATCTGCCTGATCCTTGGGGTTTAAGAGGTAATGAGAGATTTTACTAGACAAATTATCATGTCTGATCATCTTGAGTAGACAGACATACTAATACAGAATAACTATCTTTACCTGTGATCATGCCACCTCTGAAATACCACACTCAGACTTCCTACTCTCTCATCAGAGTCTCCTGCCCTAGATCTCTCACTGAGTTATTCCCTACACCTATCAGCCCCACGTGACTGTCACTACACACAGCCAGCTTCGATTCTATCATCTGACCACTCTCTTACCAATATCAGTGACTCATTTGCCCAACTGGCCTTCCATCATTTCTCCTTGGAAAATCCTAGATCTGTGCACATCCAACTTTCCACCTTCTCCATGCCCCATCTATGCTGCTTAGCACTAGCTAAGGACCAAACTGGTAAATTACTATTAGAATAATAATAATAACAATAACAACATCAGTAATAGAAAATATTTAACAATATTAATTCTTCAATCCAAGAACACATGGTATATCTTTCCATCTGTTTATGTCATCTTCAATTTCTTTCATCAGTGTCTTATAATTTTCTGAGTTCAGGTCTTTTACCTCCTTATGTAGGTTTATCCCTAGGCATTGTACTCTTTTGATGCAATGGTAAATGGGATTGTTTCCTTAATTTCTATTTCTGATAGTTCATTGTTAGTGTATCGAAATGCAACAGATTTCTGTATATTAATTTCGTATCCTACAACTTTACTGAATTCATTGATGAGCTCTAGTAGTTTTCCTGGGGGTGTGTTTAGGATTTTCTATATATAGTATCATGTCATCTGCAAACAGTGACAGTTTTACGTCTTCCTTTCCAATTTAGATTCCTTTTATTTCTTTTTCTTCTCTGATTGCCATGGCTAGGACTTCTGAAACCATGTTGAATAAAAGTGGTAAGAGTAGGCATCCTTGTCTTGTTCCTGATCTTAGGGAATGCTTTCAGCTTTTTACCATTGGGTATGATGTTAGCTGTGGGCTTGTCATATATGGCCTTTATTATGCTGAGGTATGTTCCCTCTAGGTCCACTTTCTGGAGAGTTTTTATCATAAATGGGTGCTGAATTTTGTCAAAAGCTTTTTCTGCATCTATTGAAACAATCATATGATTTTTATTCTTCAACTTATCAATGTGGTGTATCACATTGATTGATTTGCAGATATTAAAAAATCCTTGCATTCCTGGGATAAATCCCACTTGATCATGGTGTATGATCCTTTTAATGTATTGTTGGATTTGGTTTGCTAATATTTTGTAGATGATTTTTGCATCTATGTTCATCAGTGATCTTGACCTGTACTTTTCTTTTATTGTGATATCTTTGTCTGGTTTTGGTATCAGGGAGATGCTGGCCTCACAGAATCAGTTCAGACATGTTCCTTCCTCTGCAAATTTTTGGAATAGTTTGAGAAGGATAGGTGTTAACTCTTCTATAAATGTTTGGTAGAATTCACCCATGAAGCCATTTGGTGTTGGACTTTTCTTGGTTGGGAGTTCTTAAATTACTGATTCAATTTTGTTACTGTTAATTGGTCTATTCATATTTTCTATTTCTTCCTGGCTCAGTCTTGGGAGATTGTACATTTCTAAGAATTTACCCATTTCTTCTAGATTGTCCATTTTATTGGCATATAGTTGTCTGTAGTATTCTCTTATGATCCTTTGTATTTCTGTGGTGTCAGTTGTACCTTCTCCTTTTCATTTCTGATTTCATTGATCCGGGCCCTCTCCCTTTTTCCTTGAATTTTTTTTCCTACAGATTCAATGCAATCCCTATAAAAATGTCAATGGAATTTTTCACAGAACTACAACAAATAATTTGAAAATTTGTATGGAAACACAAAAGACCCTGAATAGCCAAAACAATCTTTAGAAAGAAGAACATGCTCCCTGACTTCAGACTATACTACAATGCTATAGTAATCAAAACAGTATGGTACTGACACAGAAACAGACACACAGTACAATGGAACAGACTAGAGAGCCCAGAAATAAACCCACATACTTATGGTCAATTAAACCACAACAAAGGAGGCAAGAATATACCATGGAGAAAAGACAGTCTCTTTCACAAGTGGTGCCAGAAAAACTGGACAACTATGTGTAAAAGAATGAAATTAGAACATTCTCTAACCCCATATACAAAAATAAACTCAAAATGGATTAAAGACCTAAATGTAAGATCAGATACCATAAAACTCCTAGAGGAAAACACAGGCAGAACACTCTTTGACATAAACCATAGTAGTATTTTCTGGGCTCCATCTCCTAAAGCAAAGAACGTAAAAGCAAAAATGAACAAATGGACCTAATTAAACTTAAAAGCTTTTGCACAGCAAGGGAAACCATTGACAAAATGAAAAAACAACGTACTGAATGGGAAAAAAAAATTTTTGCAAATGATATGACCAAAAAGGGATTAATATCCAACATACACAAACAGCTCATACAGCTCAGCATCAAAGAAACAAACAACCCAATTTAAAAAATGGGCAAAAGAACTGAATAGACATTTTTCCAAAGAGGAGATGCAGATGGCCAACAGGTACATGCAAAGATGCTCAACATCACTAATCATCAGGGAAATGCAAATCAAAACCACAATGAGATACCACCTAACACCTGTCAGAATGACTATCATCAAAGAGAACACAAATAACAAATGTTGGTGTGGATGCAGAGAAAAGGGAACCCTCCTACATTGCTGGTGGGAATGTAAGTTGGTGCAGCCACTGTGGAAAACAGTATGGAGATTTCTCAAAAAACTAGAAATAGAACTACCATATGACCCAGCAATTCCACTCTTGGATATATATCTGAAAAAAATAAAAACAATAATTTGAAAAGTTACATGCACCCCCAATGTACATAGCAGCATTATTTACAATAGCCAAGATATGGAAGCAGCTTAACTGTCAATCAACAGCTAAATGGATAAAGAAGATGTGATATATATATATATATATATTCAATATATATATTTAATGGAATACTACTCAACCATTAAAAAGAATGAAAGTTTGCCATTTGAAGCAACATGGATGGATCTGTTGGGCATTATGCTAAGTGAAATAAGTCAGACAAAGACAAATACTGTATGATATCATTTATATGTGGAATCTAAAAAAATACAGTAACAAACTAGTGACTATAACAAAAAAAGAAGCAGACTTACAGATATAGAGAATGAACTAGTAGTTACCAGTGGTGAGAAGGAAGGGGGGAGGGGCAATATAGGGGTTGGAGATTATAAGGTACAAACTACTATGTATAAAATAAGCTACAAGGACATACTGTATGACACAGGAAATATAACAACTATTTTATAATAACTATAAATGGATCATAACTTTTAAAAATTGTGAAGCATTATATTGTTCACCTGTAACTCATATATTATACATCAACTATACTTTGATTTAAAATTTTTTAATAAAATATTTATTAACTGCTTACTACATACCAGACACTGTGCTATCTCATTTAATCCTCCCAACAACCCCATTAGCAACCCAGTGAACTAATGTTATCTCTACTGCATGAAGAAACTGAGTATCAGAGACTTTACATACCTGCCCAAAGTTGCACACAGAGTGTCAGTGTAGGGACTTATGGCGGACTGAATCCAGGCATGTCTTATCTCAAGCCCATGCTCCTTACCACCACAAGGAAGGGTCACTATTTTCCACCTCCATTGGCCCTAAACTGTCCTATGGTGCTGTTTCCCACATAACACAGCAACCATTCCAAATCTTCATTCTACTCAGACCTCCCACTTCTAACCATCACCTCCCACCTGAAGCTGAGCCCCTCAACTCCTGTTTTACAGGAAAAATAAGAGCCATCAAAAAAGAGAGCAACTGCCTCTGCTTCCCATTACCAACCCTATAAAATTACATCCCACCCTTCCATCCTTTCCTCTTCTTTCCTAAGACTAATTTCTCCACTTCGGCCTGAGTCCCATTCAACCCACTCCTTCAACTCTGTCTTTAATTTTCACTCATTTTAGCAGGAAAGCAGGCTATTTCTCACCTCTGGTTCTCTACTACACAACTTCTTCCACCTGAGACAATGTTATTCTCCTCCTTCACTGACTGGGATTCACATTCTGCCACTTCCTCCAGGGTTTCCCAAGTGATGTATACCCATCCTCGAAGCTCCCTCTCACCATGGTCTAAGCTTCCCTCTATCACTGACTTACTCTCCAGGCTTCTGCTAGATGGCACACTCCCTAAGGGCAGGGACCCCATCCACTGTATTCTTGTCAGTCCTGGCATAGTGCTTGGCACAGAGTAGGCACCAGAAATATATACTGAATGAATTAATGAGTGGATTAACAGAGGCAAGGAGAGGCAACCTGAGAATTTTAAACTTGGCAAAGAACTCAGACTTAATGAAATAAAGGAAAGGGAGTCACTGAAGGTTTTGAGCAAAAGGATGAAATGATAAAATCTGAGGGGTTGGAGACTTCCCTGGTGGTCCAGCAGTTAAGACTCCACGCTTCTGATGCAGGGGGCCCAGGTTCAATCCCTGATAATGGAACTAGATCCCACATGCCACAACTAAAGATCACACATGTCACAATGAAGATCCCACGTGCCACGACTAAGACCTGGTGCAGCCAAATAAATAAATAAATTTTTTTTAAATCTGAGGGGTTTATTGTTTTGTTTTATAAGATTCATCTTGTTGTGTCTTTGGAATAATGTTTTGTTTTACAAGATTCATCTTGCTGTGTCTTTGGAATAAAATGAAGTGCAGAGACTAGAGTTCTAAGGCTAATTAAAGCAATAATACCAGCATAAAGTAACAAATGCCTCATCCAGGGTTATAGTTGTAGAAATGAAATCATATTTTTTTAAAAATCAACAAGACTTTCTGATGGACACATTATGTGGGCTGAGTACAACTGGACAAGTCAAAATAACTCCATCTACTTCAGGATTTTATAGTCCATATGTAAAAGACTCTATACAGTGTAAAAGACTATATACAGGGTATAAGGTGCTTTGGTTACTTGCCTAAAAGTTATTTAACCTGTTTTACTCATTCAATATGTCCTTTGAACTGAGCATGATACCTTGAATGTGGCAGATGCCAACTGAACAGGTGAATGAATCTAATTCCTCTTTTATTGCCTCAGGTCACTTTATGGAAGGTAGGAAATATAATATAACTATGTTTACATATAGTTTTAGATATACAGTTGTGTGTATTAGATATGTGTGTACAAATAAGCATATGTGTGTGCATATATGATTATACAAACATTCCTGTTTCCTCTGATGTCTTTTTTCAATCACAAAAGTCATAATAACACATAGAATGAAATTTTTCCTTGGACTTCTCTAACCAAATATTAATCTCCTATTAATCTTTTCCAAATCTCTTTCTATCTGATTTACCAATGCATTTTTCTCCCTAAAGATATTATTATTATCTGAATAGATTTCACCAGAGAACTGCAAATGGACAATAAAGCACATGATAAAGTCCCCAACGTCATTAATAATCAGAGAAATGCAAATAAAAATGACAATGAGATACCACTTCACATTCACTAGGATGACTTTAATCAAAAAGACGGATAGGGGCCTCCCTGGTGGCGCAGTGGTTGAGAGTCCGCCTGCCGATGCAGGGGATACGGGTTCGTGCCCCGGTCTGGGAGGATCCCATATGCCGCGGAGCGGCTGGGCCCGTGAGCCATGGCCGCTGGGCCTGCGCATCCGGAGCCTGTGCTCCGCAACGGGAGAGGCCACAACAGTGAGAGGCCCGCATACCGCAAAAAAAAAAAAAAAAAAGACGGATAACAAGTGTTATTGAGGATGTGGAGAAACTGAAACCCTCATACAGTGCTGGTGGGAATGTAAAATGGTGCAGCCACTATGGATAACAATATAGCAGCTCCTCAAAAAGTTAAACATAGGGTTACTATTTGACCCAGCAACTTCACTCCTAAGCATATAGCCAAGAGAAATAAAAACATACATACACACACACACGCATGTGCACACGCACAAACTTATACACAAGTGTTCGTAGCAGCATTATATATAATACCCTAAAGGTGGAAATAAATCAAATGAAGGGATAAACAAAATATGGCATATCCATACAATGAAATATTATTTGTACATAAAAAAGAATTAAGTACTGATACATGCTACAACATGAATGAATGTTGAAGACATTATGCTAAGTTAGAAAGTCAGTCACAAAAGATCACATAGTATACTATTCCTTTTATATGAAATGTCCAGATTAGGCATATCAGGTAAAGACAGAAAGTAGATTAGTGGTTTGGGGGAATAAGGATCAAGGGGTGGTGATGGCTAAAGGGTATAGGGTTTCTTTGGGGGGTAATGAAAATATTCTAAAGTTGATTACAGTGATGATTGCACAGTTCTGTGAATACACTAAAAAACATTGAATTGTACACCTTAAATGAGTGGATGTGCGAATGTATGATATGTGATTTATATCTCAATAAAGGTACTACAACAATATTATTATCGAAGCAGCATTCTTTTACAAGCTCATTTATATGGAGAACAGGACAAAGAAATGGGGGCGGGGCAGATACTGTTTTCAGCAGTGAAGGGTGGGGCTTATTTATGCCGACCGACTGCTTTTCAGGGAATAAATCAGGAAATGTAAAATACACAGCATTAATCGAGGGCAGTTTACTTTTCTATATATTTATTTATTTATTTATTTTTGGCAGCGTTGGGTCTTCGTTGCTGCGCGCGGGCTTTCTCTAGTTGCGGTAAGAGGGGGCTACTCTTCATTGTGGTGCGCGGGCTTCTCATTGCGGTGGCTTCTCTTGTTGCGGAGCACGAGCTCTAGGCGTGCAGGCTTCGGTAGTTGTGGCTCATGGGCTCTAGAGCACCGGCTCAGTAGTTGTGACACACGGGCTTAGCTGCTCCGCGGCACTTGGGATCTTCACGTACCAGGGCTCAAACCCGTGTCTCCTGCATTGGCAGGCGGATTCTTAACCACTGCGCCACCAGGGAAGCCCCTCGAGGGCAGTTTAAATACACCAATAATATTTCCTCCTTGCCTCCACTTAGGATAAATCCTTATGTTAATTAATAAACATCTTTGTCTATCATTTTACTGAATTTGGTTTTACCTGTTTTGTTCAAAAGCAAGTGAGAGTGTCAAGGACGCGGGGAGGGAAATGGATGATCTAATTTGAAAAATACTGAGACAGAGATTCTTTCCTTGTGAGGGAAGTTAAACTGAAAGTATCTCAAATTCATCCTTCTCTGAGATCTCATACAAACTCCATTTTCTCACTTGTAGAATGGGGAGGAAGGTTTTTAACTAGGCACCTCTAAGGTTATTCCTAATTCCAAAATTCTATGACTATGGCACAGAATTCACCTGCAGAATATGTGTAAGAATTGTGGTCAAACTTCGTGAATTAAAGAGCAAACTTTCCCAGGTGCGTGAATGAAAACCACATCTCAGTAGTTGAAAACCCTTGTCTAAGAGCTTGTCCTTTACACTGACTCTTTTATCTGAAATAGGTTAGGATGGGGAAAATTCAGTTCAGCATGATTGCTAGCTCTGCTTTCTGTAATACCAACTGACAATTAAGGTGTGGAGTTAGCCTGAATTGTTTCAGTCACTGTGTGAACAGGAACAATCACAGAAAGCTTCTCTCTGAAATTATCTGGTCTGTTCAGGCCATTGAATTGGGATTGGCAATTTCTTCCAAATACGATTATGTTATTTTCATGGAGTAGGGACTCAGCAAGAAATTTTTCAGACCAAAGTGATATATTCCTTTTCCCCCTTGATAAGTTTAGACAAGTTGGGGTATTCAAAATCAGGCGAAGGACTTTGAGACAAGGAATGCATGTTGGCTCCTTAGCTTTGGAACTGGAAAGCAAAATTCCAAGAAGTGGAAACTCAGAGACGAGGTGGTCCACTGGGGAAGCATAGCTCTGCAATGGAGGAAGCTAAAAAAAACAATAATAATAAAAACCTAATGAGTTTTCCAGGAATTGGAAATGCTGAGTAGTGAATGAAATTCAGAGAATTAAAATTGGGGTAGATAGAAAATGTATTTTATCTCTTTGTTTAAAAAATATTTTTTGACAGACCTAGGCTATCTGGGCAAGGTACTAAAAAATGCTAATACGATTACAGCCTAGTGTTAGAGGTTCTCTTGGCTGTTCTTAATCCAATGGAACTAGTCTCTGCCTTCACCCCATAAGGAATAAACCAAAACCAGCCTTAAAAAATGAAATGGGTTGGGACCACTCAGACCAGCTCAGATAGTTTCCATCTTCCTAGATTTTAGTTGGCTTTTAGGGAGGAGGCACATAAAAAGTAAGCTTCCCTCTCCAATCCATAAATTTAATTTTATTCAATGTAAGTAGGCCTTGACATCAATCTGGTGTGCACTTCGGCTCTGTTCCAGCTGGACTTATAAAGGCTTTCTGTGTGGGGCAGCAGGGTGCCCAGTTTCATGCCTGAAAAATTAATTTCAGGTTGCATAGATGGTACATAGGTAAGGAAAAATAAGGAAGACTGGAAATAGTACTATACAAATCGTATTGTTGTGGATAAGGAAAGAAATGTGGAAGGGAGGTTTGAAAAATCTATTTGTCAGTTGTTTTAACAGAACATCAGACTTTTTTCAAGATACCTAAGATGGCCTTTGATAAGATTTGACTGGTATGTAGGACTTGTAACTAGAGCGAGGGTCCTGTCTGTGAGTTATGAGACTATTGTGACTAGTTCAATCCATCCACATACAAGGCAATAAATTAAACAGAAGCCCACCAAAGACTTGTTTCCTACAAAAGCATAGAGACACCTCAATCTGAGTTTCCAGAAACTTCTGCAAATGGGACTCAGTTTCAAATTTTTTTCAAATGGAAATGTGAGTTCCTTGGAAGCAAAGTTAGTATACTACCCTACATTCTCGGTATGAGGGTAACTATGTTATACCATTACATTTCTCCTGCTTGACTTAAATTATATGTGGTAAGTAGAATTTACAGCAAAGACACTGCAAAGGAATTCAAATATTCAATGCATTTACAGAAGAAAAAAAAAGGAAATCATTATAGGGTTGAAAAAATGAAAAACTCTCAGATCCAAAATGAAACTACACATTTGTCTACGAACTTACCAATAAAATGCATGCCCTGGAAAACACTAAGAGGAAGTATACTAAGTACATGGGAGGAAAAAAATCCCTGATATCCATGGGGCTTTAAGGAAATAGGAACTTTTCATGAGGTCCTATACATACACTGTATATAACTCAGTCCTCCCTACAACATTGAGATGTAAGTGTTACTCCCTGTCTCACAGCTGAGGACACCGAAGCTCAGAGAGGCTAAGCATTTTGTCCCAAGTCAACCCAGCTGGTAAACCAAGCCAGAATTTGGACACAAATCTGTCTGGCTCCAGAGTCCAGGCCATTAAATCATGCTCCATGAAACACCCCGTGCTTTTATAAACTAGAGAAAAGAATTACCTGAGCAGTCTTCCTTCTTTGCCCTCTTTTTTTTTTTTTTTTTTCTGTAAGGGACCACCTCGGTCTGAATATAGCAACAATCCAGGCACAAATATATTTCCTTCCCACCCCCACAGACTAAAATAAGCTCTGCAACATCCACGTTGTTACTAGAAATACAGTGTATGAAAAGAAGTAGAAATGCTCGAGATAAGGTTAGTTTTCCATCTGACTTAGTCCAGTCAACAATGTTCATAAAAGGAAGAGTGCATCACAGGTGAGCTCTTCACATTCAGTTCTTTCAAAAATGCAACTTCATTAAAAATAATATTTTAACTATGCTTTTTAAAGCTTTTTTTTCCCAGAAGCTCTACTCATTTAATTTGATAACTATCCATGGGGTAGGACAGGTCCTCAACCATTTTATTAGTTGCTATTATAATATGGGCAAGGTATAGCCTCACTAGACAAATATTAATAAATACTTAATTGGCATATTAACTGCTTGGATACAAATGGATTATACAAAATACTTAAAATGAGTTATTTTACATACAAGAGACTCTCAATTCACCATTTCCAGTGTGGGATAGCTACTGAGCCATTTTGCCTTCCTCCCTAAAAAATTACTCTTTTTATTTGTTTTCCATTATTAATATTCATTCAAAGTGGTTTTTTTCCTCTGAAGGTCCACTGAGGATAAGAAACAGTGCTGGACATCATGGAGGCCACAAAAACGAAGGATCCCTCAAGGACCAATAGTTTGACAAAATAAAAATTGCAGTACTACTAAAATAATCTACAAAAATGTCACATATTAGCCGACACAAATACTTGGCTGCGTATAGGAATCACTTGGTGAGCTTTAAAAAGTACTAATAACTGGGTCACAGCCACAGAGATTTTGACTTAACTGGTCTGGGAAGCAGCCTGGGCATTGGTGCTTTTAAAAGCTCCCAGATGATTCTGTATGGTGCTGAGGTTGAGAAGCACATAGGACCACAGTGATGGGAGCCCAGAGGTGCCTGAATGTTGAGGGTGTCAGTTCAATAGCTGTGGCACATTGTAGGGATCCCCTCCCTCCCTTCTTTCCTTCCTGAATTGACCCCTTGAAGGAGAGGCAGTATGTACACGGGGCCATGAAGAATGGGGGGCCTTGAAGCATTGGAGAGAAGGTAGACAAAGGGTGTTGGAGGAGGGGGAAATGCTATACACCAAGGCAAGGGTGCAAGGAACATTTCAGGGATTTTAACTTTGAATGGAGAGGAGGCCTGGGGAAACTAGAGGGGAGAGTGGGTCAGAAATGTGGGCCAGGGCCCCCAGGCAGAGGGACCCATGACAATTCAGTTTGGAGCTGATTTCAGAAGCAATAAGAAACCACTGATAATTCTTGAGCCAGGAAATGATAGGACCAAATAACTATAACTCTGTAACTGGAAATTTAGAAAAATTCATCTAGAGAAAGTGTGGCATGGGCTTGCAGGGGAGAGCCTGGGGAGAGAGGGAGCCCAGGGAGGCGAGGGAGGAGGTGATGAAAATGAGGGGCCAAAGGTCAGAGGCGCTGAACCAGGGCCATGGCAGTGGGAGGGCAAAGGACAGATTCCAGGCACATGGTGACGGAGGGAGCGACAGGACTTAATTGGATGATAGGAGACGAGGAGAGAAAGGGATCAAAGATGGCAGCAAGATTTAGTGCTTGGTGACATGATTAACAGAGATGGGAAGTCAGGAGGAAGAAGCAGGTTATATATTTTGCTTCAGCTGCCATCATGTCATCAACTTGGAAATGTCCAGTGACACATTTGAAATTAGGAATGGGAACACAGCAGAGAATTTCAAGGTAGAAGCAGAGATTTGGGTGTCATATCACTGTGGGTCATTAGGGAAGGTGACATGTGAATTCTCTGAGGGACAAGAAATAGATAAAAGCATCTTTGGCTATGCTTTGAGGGGGTTTGTGAAGGAGACAGGAAAACACAGAAAGGGACAAGGACAGGCTGTGTCTCAGGACTCAGAAGAAGAGATTCCAAGAGCATGGCATAATCTATAATGGCGAATGTTGCAGGAAAACAATCACAAATTAAGGCAGATAAAAAAAACCGGGGTATAGCCATTCACAGATCATTGGTGACCAAAAAAATACTAGGATGAAGACAGCCTCCGTAGCAGGTGGGTTGAGAGCAAGACGGCTGGGAGCTGAAGGTGGGGGGCAAGAAAGTGGAGCCATGAAGTCAGGTCCACTGACTCAAAGAGTCTGCAGGTGGAGGAGAGGGAACTACCCAGACAGCTGAACTACCCATTCAGAGCAAGTGAAATCGATAAAGGAGCCCCATGAATGTGGACACGTGTGGAGGCTAGAGCAACAGGGGGAGACTTAGATGCCCAAGGGGAAAGGGTGTTTAGGAGAGGGTGAGGGGTCATTCAGAAGGTAGGTCAAAATGCAGCCCTTCCCAGGAAGGGAGGCTCGGTCATCCTTTTCTTGGAAACAGAAGGAAAGGAGAAGGGATCCAAGAAAGGACAGCTCAGCAGCAGTGGGAAGGAGAATAGTGGGGGAGCTGGAAAACCTGATGATCGAGGTCTTCCCGTGACCCAGAAAACAAGGGTCCCTTCGAAAGATGGCAGAGCAGGTGGCACAGAGGCAGGAGGATGCCTGTGCGTGGGCGGGGGCAGGCAGAGCCCCGACCTGGGCTAGACAGACGACCCGAAGGAACCAAAGAACCCAGCCAGCACCAGCCTCAACGTGGTCTCCCTTTAAGTGCTATCACCCAGAAGCAATCTGAGTGTACAAGCCCCTCTCCACCGCGCAAGCTCCCCTTGAGGTCTTAAACCAGTAAGTCATTCCCACCTCCCACTTCGGGTGTCAGGAGTTCTTCAAAAGGCTGCAAACCTCAGCCTGGCCCGACGTAAGCCCCCCTCCCCAGTTCAGCTTCACTGCTGTTATGTTCACTTTCAAGGCTCCTATGGCCCAAACGGGCAGATTCTCAACCCAACCTGCGTTCGTGAACAAGTCACATATCACGCGTCTCCTGGACTGGAAAATGAAGGGTGATGATGATGGGGCTCGGCCTCCAGCACAAAGGGCTTCTGAGGATTAAAGGACAAAGGGCTGAGCAATTTGCAGTTATGAAGCCATAGAAAAGCCCCGCGATCATCTCTGCCTGGCTGGGCACAGCGCAGTCCGGCACACACAAAGGCCACAGTCAGACCTTCCCAGGTGCCAAAGACCCGCAGAGAGCTGGTCAAATGAAGCAGAAGCAGAAGACAAAAGAAAATCCCTCGACAAAACAAGGCCAGAGGAGAGAGGATACATAGAGGAAAGGGATTGGGCGGTTAGAGGGTCATGGGGTTTCTGCCGCTGAAATTCCCCCGGACAAAGAAATCATTTCATGTTTCTGTTTGGGTTCCAATACGTGGGTGCATATATAGGAGACTGTGCGTTGACCCCAACGCCAGCTAGGAAATCTATCTGATGGAGTGGGAGAGGTCTCTGCGCAGCACAGTGCCACTGCGGTCCAATAAAGCCAGCTGCTGTGGCTTGTCAAGCCCACTGCCATGCATTCCTCCTGTGGAGCGCTTCCCTCCAGGGAAGAAGCAGCACCTCGAAGTATTGGGGGCGGCCCTCTTTTCCTTTTCTACTCAGCCAGAGACTTGCTCCATGGGGACTTCATGAACTTTAGAGACTTTCATCTTAAATAATAGTCTGTGCAAAACTTTTTTAAAGCCTACTAAATACCGAAAGTCACCAAACTTGTCCACCCTTATGAGTGTTGTAAAGTGCTATGGAATGAGCATCCCCATGGCATTCTGAAGAAACATACTCCTTGGGGTGGGTCACACTTGAAGTTGTTGTGTAACGCAGGGTTCCCAGGACCCTGTCCAGGTTTCAGGCCCTAGAAGAACACGTGAGCACGGTATGTCTTGGCTCTGTGAGTGGCCCTCATCCACTAGAGAGTGGTGATCCCCAGGCTCCATGTTCACAGGTTTCTGAGAGGCCCTGAAAGGGCAGACAGGGTGGTGATCTTGCATGTATTCTGACAAGAGCTGAGCCAGTGTCTTTTCAGCCTGGCCCCGCGCTCCAACCGCTTCCTCCATCATGCAACTCTGGGCTCCCTGGGCTCCAGGCCACTGTCGTGTGGTTGTCAAGCCCACCATATCCTGTGCTGTCTCGTGACCACAGCTGCCCCTGGCTTCAGCCCTCTCTGTATGGCCAGCCTCCACCTTCCTCATGGTCTCCGCCTTATGATGGCCGTGCTACGTTCCTCCAGCTGACACAGAAAACAGCTGATACAGAAAATGTCCTCCTTGTTCAGAAGAGTGAGGGACAGTCACAGCTCTGGGGTCGGGGGTGCTTGTGGCATGATTTTGTCACTTCGTCCTCAGCTGCAGCCCCCTCTCACAGAACATGTGGGTGAAGGAGGGAGGACCACAGTGGTCCTTGGTCCCCTGTGCCCTCCTGACATCACTTCTCGGGCTTGGTCTGACCCATGCTTTCAAACTCCTCATTCATTCCCGGTGGTTTTCTTACAGGGACCCTGCTCCCAATCTTCCCTGAACCAGGTTTCCAAGGGGTAGGAGTGGGGGAACTCTTACAGGGATAGTTAGTTGGATAGTGTAGTCAGTCCGTCATGTCAGGATAGGTCTGAACATCAGTTGTGAATGAGCTTTAAACCTTCTTGAGTGGCTTCTGGGCCTCTGGCCTGCAGCTCATCCTCTTAGAAAGGTCCCATTAAATGACTCAAGCCTGGGGCCACACTCAGTGGGCACTTGGCCCCTGGGAAAGTCATCTTCTTGCCACTCTTTCCAGTGAGAGGACAGGCCCTGCTGCTGCTATCCTATTCCCCCTGTCAGGCAGCTCTCCTGCTTTAAGAGGATGCCTGACCTCCAAGAGCGGTTCTCTTGAAGCACTATGCCCACCTCCTCCTGTGAAATACGTACACATATGCACAAGTGCGCATGCACGTAAACACACACACAGAGCCAGTACCTCCTAGGCTGGCACAACCCTATCTTGAACTCCTTACGCTGTACTTTGATGGCTGTCTTCAACTCATCTTCTGAAGGTCTAGCCTTATCCTGGATAGGCTGAGCGGGTGACAGGTTTTCGTGACTGGCTCTGCTATAGCCTCTTACTCAGTGCAGCAGGGAGGTCTCTGGCCCCCTCTCTGGAAAGTAGGAGTTACGTACTGCTTTGTTCTCAGCTTTGGGGCAGCAGCTGAAATTAGAACAATGGGATATCATTTATTTATGTATGTGTTTAGGATACTGAATACAAATTATTGATATGAGTTAATGGTTGTTGAAAAGCAATGGTTCCTAACAGTTTTTAATATAAATTAGCCAGTATTATATCTGCTTCATGATGAGATACTTTTCAGAGTATACTCATAATTGAATGCATGAGAAAAGAGATTATAAAGGTTTACTGGAGCTTCAAAAGAATAAGGAAGAAATCCAACATAGAGGCATTTAATACTGATTATTGCACTTATTTGAAATCCAGTGACTCACTTTTGTTCACCAAGCCTCTTCCAGGCAGTAACAGTTCTGATTGCTCTAAGAAGTCTACAGTAATTGGAAATCAGGAAATTAGTTGAAAAAGTGACTCTTTTCTCTCACATATTAAAGTACAAAACAAGATTCACCCTATGTAGGGTCTAGCTATTAAGTTGAATTATTAATGGAGCCCTCAATACCAGAGTTTACCACTCAAGTAAAAATATTCCCAATAAGTTAATATGCTTCCAAACCAAAGACAGTGTACTATTTAACATCACCCAGAAATGGTCACACAAGACACATCTAGCTTGACATTTAATCCCTGCTGTCATATTTTTGGCTCTCTCTGTATCACTGACCAACATAAATATAAACTTCTACTCTGAACCTAGACTCAGTAAATCGGCTGTATCTTTTGCTTGGGCTCTCTTGGCAGAGTTGGCAAGTTTCGACACAGAAAGAATTAGGAGCAGAGGCATCCCTGACAATCCCACTGTTGATCTATCCCTGCGGTTTTCGCCTCTGAAATGTAGTGCATCCACAGATGTTGTTGAGATACTGTTGGCCAGAGAAGCAACTCAGGCAGCTGGTTCCACTCGGCACGGTCTTCATACACAGCTGCATCCCCCCCACCACAGAAACCACTGCTTCTCTCGGAGCCGTGGCACTTTTGCCAGCACTTCCTCAGGTAACAGCATCTGCAGATGCCCCGTCCCTTACAGTCCCCCTTTCCGGCTTCACCCCCACCCCGGGCCCATTGCCCTGAGTCATCACACCCCAACAAAATAGGGAAAATATGGCTTTGACTCTCCCACCTCTCCCTTTCTCCACCATTTTTTTCTTCAGTGTCATCTCCTGGCCACAAGTCCCCAGGGGTCTTGAGTTTGTTCCCTCCTTCCTAACAGAGTATGTTCTCAGGAAAGAATCAGGACAAGTCATTAGCTCATTGAGACTGAAGTACAAAAGACTGACAAGGTTGCACTTTTCCTTAATGACTTTCACAGTCGTTAAGTCCCTTGTTTGGCTTTAGCTGGAGCTCTGATTGTGGCAGACCTCTGCCAGCCTGTCTCTGCAATAAACTCTCATGGTCATTCCTTCATAACTAGCTTCCCAGTCTCATGACCTGATCTGACACAGCCTTCTTCCCCCTACATACTCCCCCCACCCCCAGCCATTTCACCTCTAAATTTCTAACAAGATTCGCCTTTTATTCTCTGCCAGTTACCTGCTTCCCCTCACCCCTGACACACACACCCCTATCTCTCAACCCTAAGACTTCCTTATCTTTCCCCATTCAAGTATACTCTTCACTCACTCCTCTAGCTATAAGCAAAATTGTTAAACAAACTTTCTCAGATAGCTCTTATCCACAACCTCTTGAAAGAGAAAAGAGAAATTGTAAGTTCCCTAAAGTGAATTTACAGCTTATTCCTCCATTACACTAAAAAAGCAAAGGAGAGAAGATAAAGTACCCATCAATTCTTGGTTAACTGAAACCAAGTTGGTGTGTTTTCAAAAAAACCTCTAGCACAGGATAAAATTAGTTAGCCAAAGAATACTAGGTTTAATATATGGAGAGCTCATTTTTAAAAAATCAGTGATTTCCAATAGGAAATGTAAAAGTTACCTGAACAAAAAATATAAAAAGAGGAAATGTAATTGGCTATAAAAAGAGAAATCTTCTCTCTCTACATAGTTAACGCTTCAACAAAATTTTCATTTTTCATGTACAAAATTAGAGGAACAAAACGATAATACTCAGCATTGTGGAAGAGTAAATTCAGAGACCCTTTTGGAAAGCAACTTGGTAAAATATATCTAGTAGCCTTAAGAAGTTTATACTCTTTAATCAGAAATTCCATTTCTAAGGAAAAATTCTAAATGCAAAAAAAAATAAGATTATTAAAAGTTTACAGTAGCAATGCTTATAAGAGCAAAATGTTGGAATAATCTGAAGATCCAATAAAAAGGTATGATAAAATATGATATATACACTTTATAGAATGGTGAAACAGAATGAAAGGTTTTTATATACATATATTATGCCTAGAAAGATGGAAGGAAATATACTAAAATGTTAGCACTGTTTTGTCTGAGAGATGAAGCTAATGGTGATTATTTCTTTTTATTTGATATTCTCCATGATGAAAAGGTACTCCATTTATAGTTTTTTTTAAAGTATACCTTAAAAGAAATCATTTATAAGCTATACTTATTTTCATCCTAATAAATCTAGAAATCCAAAAAGTCTGGAGAAGCCTGCTCACCAGGTTCATCCTTGGCTACTTCTTGATGACAGCCTTCTGATTCTCACTGGGGAAAATAATCAATCAAAGGATAGAAAGTAATCCTAGTTCGAGGTGGTAAATTGAACATACACACATGCACACACACACCTGCCTTCCGTGCTGACGGGGTGCAGCAGAAACTGTTCTGGGCCATCTGTACCCAGTTCTCCTTGCCTTCCTGGGTACACAGCTAAACTTCATTTCTCAGCTTCTCCTGAGGAGTCCAGCCATTAACGCTGGCAGAGGCGCTACACCGCACTTCAAGGCCTCTCTGTAAAACCGCTCTAGCTCTAGCTATCTCTCTCCTGCCTGCATGGCTGGAAGTGAAGGACTCAGCTTGGAGGACAGCTGACCAGAAGAGATGCCCAAACAGGATCAATCAATTAGACTCTAGATGAGGCAGAAATACACCTTTACTATATTAAGCCACAGTGATGTCAGGATTTGTTTGTTATTATAGCACACTCTAACCTTCTCTGCCTAATACGCCAAGGCCCTGGTGAAAGTAAAGGAATCCATGTAGAAATAAACCCATAAACACATTTTGAAAAGAGAAGGCCAAGGGAGGCAATTTGATGGAAGAAACAGAGGAGAAAGGGCCGCAGCTCCGAGTGTGCGCAGGACAAGGCTGCAGCTGTGGGAGCATCTTCCCACGAAGACCTAAAGATGATGTCAAGGAGGACACAGGACAGGTCTGACAAATGGAGCTGAAAACAAGGAACTGGATGGATATCTATCAAGGGGAAAGCTATTCCAGGTACCCTGCTCTCAGCAGGAGGTTAGCCAGCGTCTACCTTCAAGGAAAAATAATGTCTTCCCAAAACAGCAGAAAGAAGAGGCACTAAGAAGAAAGATCCAGTAGGATTTCCTAAATAGAGAACACGGAGAGCAGGAAATTATTAGAGAAGTGATAACCAAATATCCCCAACCTGAAGAAAGGGAGTGTTCTGATTGTCAGGGCCCATGGAGCATGCACACAGAAAACATAAGTGGGCTGAGCTAGAAATACCATCGTGAAATTTCAAAACTGCACAGAGTACAAGAAGATCAGTTCAAGATAACGGAATAGTCAAGGTGGCCAGCCACAGAATTGAAAACTGAAACAGTTCAAAGTGACTGCCTCTGACAGGGACTGCTGCTGGGAGGGGTGGGGTGGGGACTTGCCTTGCATTTGAGTATTTCTATCATATTTCTAGTCAAACCCATACCTGAATAAGAGACCTTTACAGAAGTGTTATTTGCATAAGCAAATTCTGTCAATTGATTCAGCATATTCACCTTCCCAAATATCTGTGGTGGGCCTCGGCCTCTTTGCTTCTCTCACTAACCCACTTTAGTCATTGGCAGGAACGGGGATGAAATGCGTACTTATGTGGTAAGGTTAGAACTGCAGTCAGAGTCCAAATGAAAGTGGTTAAGATTGGGAACCATTTAAATCATTGTCTTTTTCTTCCTGCATTAACAACTAGTAATTAATAGTTCCACTTAATGTATTCATACTCTGCCATTCTTCAGGAAAAAAACAGATTAGAAGTCACTTACAAAACAAATATCATAAGATACCTCAAAATAGGATGAAAAAGAAGGTAACACAAGGGTAGAAAGAGGAAATCTAAAGGCCAGTCATCATAATGGTTGTGGTACGTGTGACTCAGCATAACCAGCATCACATTTTCTGGAAACTGAAGTTTGGGGAGGGAAGAAAAGAGGGAAGATTCTCATAGAAAAAAACACAAAGCATTCCTTAGGAAAGACAAAGGTCTTTCTTGGACCAACTTTGAGAGAAATACACTGGGTGGGGCATGACAGAGAGCTTTGAGAAACAGGAGAGCAACGTTCTTTCAGCATCTTCTCAACAGAGGCAGAAAGCTTCCTCTGACTGTTACTCAATATTTATCATCCCCACCCCCGACCCCCCACACACATCCAGTCACAAAAGCCACCCCTTTTAAAATGCCTGTCCTCATTATAGGAAGTGAGTAATTCCCAGACTTGCCTGATCATAGCAATCAGCTGGTCCATTTCCTCAACTGGAGACTCTGATTTGATGAGTCTGCAGGAATCGCCACAGTGAACACACTCCCCAGGTGAGCAGGTGAGTCTGGGAAACAAGGTGATAGGGGATAGTCTCCAGCTGTAAATGAGCATGCTCCTCTGGTTGATTACAGCCCTGTGGTAACCTCCCTCAGCTGGACTCTCTCCAGATGATAGCCGCTCTGACATGAATTTGCAGGAAAGCATCTGAGAAAGATAAGTTACGTAACATTTGTTCCTTGATGGTAATAACTCAAAACTTTCCCCTCCCTTCCTTCACAATACTAATTTCATCCGTGTTACCATGAGAATTCACTAGAGGCTCCACATGAGGTACATCACCCACACGATTTGATACAAACACATCTGTGCTGATGTGCACAGCTCTTTATCACTACAGATGATATGTAGGCCGCTGCAGAATGTTTTTAAAGTCTTAAGATTGCATCTATTATTTCTGAAACGAGGGAGGAAAAAAATCTCCCTGGGAAAAGAGCTACATACAATGGGGCATACATTACTTTTGCTAGACTCCCATGCTGAATTAATTGCACTTCCAAAACATTCTTGCCTGAACCACGTTTCAAGAAGGCTCTTAGCTACAGAGAATGAAAATTCCCTTCCATACACATCAAAATCAGGAAATCAGAACAGGCACCAGATTTCCCCCCACAGTGTCTTGTTTCCCTCCTGCCATTCATGAGAAACCTGGTCCAAGATGTTGCATTGCAAAGAAATTGGAGATGAAATGGTCACAAAAGTAGAGAGATGTTTAGCCTAAGGACAGTTATATGTGTTCCAGAACAAAGGAAAAAAAGGTCAAACCTAAGTCAAGGGACTGGCTCAGCTTTCTCTAAAATAGAGACAGGGAACTTTTCTCAGCTGAAAACATAATAATTGCAGGAGAGGAAAGAAACCTGAGAGGGAGCTCGATAGCATTCTCTTGACTTGGCCAAATGTTCATGTGGATCGTCAAAATTCATGGAGAATCAAACTGTGTGCAAAGCCTAAAGGTGAAGTATGACCTATAGATAAATACAAAAATCCTTAATCATGGGTTAGGAGTGGGGGTTCCCCAAAATACATTGTCCATGTACCCTGAAATTTTAGGATGCATTGGAAGCCATAGATTCAAAATAGGCCAACCAGAGAGGCCAGACCTACTACATGCATTCCAAGTCAACCTAACCAGTCGAACCCTGGCTGTCCAAAAAGGATTAAAGATTAGTTATCATTTCAATCCTGTGAAAGAAGATCTGTATTTCTCTTTTAGACACAAAATTCTCTAGAGGATGGTGCTTGCCAACACTCTGAAAAAATAATCTCTCAAAATTCTTGCAACCCACTGTGTTATGATTTCATCTCATGAAATACAACACCTTTACATTAAACCTCATAAAACTAAGTCTCACTGGATCTCTTCCAAACTCAGAGAATAAGCAGCTCTGTTGGTGATGCTTAGAAAAGTGAAACACAGCCTCTCCTCATTGGGTTGGTTCCCACCACTGGGTCCATTTTGCTTTACCACATATTTACATGTGATTAATCTCACACATAATAGACCTTACAAATGCTTTGTGATTGAAATAACACCTTCCAACATCACAAAGTTAATTACCTTAAAAAGGATCTTTTAGGGCTTCCCTGGTGGCGCAGTGGTTGAGAGTCCGCCTGCCGATGCCTGCCGATGCAGGGGACGTGGGTTCGTGCCCCGGTCCGGGAAGATCCCACATGCCGCGGAGCGGCTGGACCTGTGAGCCATGGCCGCTGAGCCTGCGCGTCCGGAGCCTGTGCTCCGCAACGGGAGAGGCCACAACAGTGAGAGGCCCACGTACCACCAAAAAAAAAAAAAAAAAGGATCTTTTAAATTGAAATGTACACAACTTCATTCTGGTTTTCCAGTCTATGAAAGTTATATCTAGTTGTCTTGGATTTGCCTGTGGGTGGTCAAAAGTGTGAATATAAGTTCAGAAAGAACAAAATGAAAGGGTCTTCTGGCTAAGGAGAAATTCCCTTGGGTTTCCATTATATTCTTGACTCAAGAAAAAGAAACAGTTGTCTTGTGAGAGAGACAATATCTCCATCTATCATACACACACATTCACACAAAGTAAATCTTCACATGCTTTCATCAGTGGTTATATGTTTTCCCAATACTGTAATTTTCAGCAACAAGGTCATCTCTTGGTAAAGATCTCACCAAGAAACCAATCCATGATCAGCACCCCCAAGACCAATACCTCGTGCTGTCATATTCTTATCATTAGACTCGCCTCCCTTCATCCACATTTACCATCGGTCTCTCCATTTGTCTCAAAGGTGGGCCAAACATCAAGGTTCCACTGGAACCCCACATGTCTTCTCACACTCTCTTTGATACCATCCTTCTTCTGTCGGATGTAAAATGATATGGTATAGACTATGCTTTGGTATCATCACAGACAACTTTCCATACACCCCAGCAAGTATCACTTGGAATAGAGGCTAGTTTCTTGGTCTGGGAAATTCTTCTCTAGTCAGGCATTCATACGATAGGATAGAGTTACCATTTTATTCAGCAAATAACTGTTGAATGCCTTCTTTGAACTAGCATGGTGATGCAAAGGGGTATTAGGTAGTAATGTTTATCCACCCAATGAAGAATCTATTCTCATTTCAGAAAGATAAATACCATATGATACCACTTTTATGTGGAAGCTAAAATATGGCATGAATGAAGCTACCTATGAAACAGAAACAGCATCACGGACATAGAGAACAGACTGGTGGTTTTCAAGGGGGAAGGGGTTGGGGGAGGGATGGAGTGGGAGGGTGAGGTTAGCAGATGTAAGCTTTCATATATACAATGGATAAACAACAATGTCCTACTGTATAGCACAGGGAACTATATTCAGTATCCTATGATAAACCATAATGGAAAAGAATATTAAAAAAAGAATGTATATATATGTATAACTGAATCACTTTGCTCTACAGCAGTAATTAACACAACATTGTAAATCATCTATGCTTCAATTTAAAAAAAAGAATCTATTATCATTTCTAATGCACCTTCTAAAGAGCATTAGTACAGATTTGACATCTTTTTTACCTTTTCTATGTACATATATTTTCAGGATTCAACCCACTATTCTTGAGTAAATAGTGATTAGTCAGTGACATTTAGATGTGACATGGGAATTCCAATGTTCTACAGAAGAGTTTCAGCTGGTCTTCTATAGCATTCAAATTCCTAATGTACTCACGTCCATACTTATTTCAGGAATATATTAATAATTTACCCACAATAGGCTCTCAGACATGTAAATCTATTATTTCTACTACTTCCAGATTAGTGGGGTAAAGGTTATAAACCCCATGTTTCTAGTGGTAGGAAAAGACAGGATGAATGTGCCTGTATTATTCTTGGTCCCATCAAGCTTCCTTTATCTCATTCAGGTTGTCAATCATTTACATTAATGTTAACATAGAGAAAGTATTTTATTCTTCAGAACATCAAAATTCTTCTCCCATTTGGTATTTGCTTCCACTGCACCCATAAAACTCCCTGTATTAACCCTCTCTGGCTGCCCCTGGAATATGAATTAAAGACAATGCTTGTGTTCCTACAGGGTTGATAGGGGCCATGAGCAGTTAATGTAAATTCCAGTGACATTTTCTCATCTAGATGTAAACACTCTTGTTCTCTGAAATGATACACAAGAAATACAGAGTAATCACATAATTACTCATTCACTTAATATGCCATTAAAACATTTACTCTTGTCCCCAAATCTGGCTGTATAGACAAGAAATGTGGGGTGCAAAATTTGTAATACAATTATCATGAGGTATGAGACCTTAAGATGTTTAATTTCTCTGAGCTTCCTCAGTTTTCTCATCTGTAAAATAGAAATGATACCTTTTTACAAGGGTTTCTGTGATTAATTGAGAATAATACCTATGCTTTTTAAACTAATATTAGTAGTAGTAGTAGTAGTTGTTGTTGTTATTAATAAGCCCAGATTGAACTTTCCAAGGCTACTCTTTCATGAGATCATATATTCATTCTACAGATACGTTCTGAGCCCCTGTGAAGGGCTGCCAAGCACTGCATGTCTCAGTGATGACCAAAAACAACTATAACTTCTGCCTTCATGGAGCTTTTTAAGGTCTGCCTAGTGAGGGGGAAAGACAGTATTTTAATAATCACACTAAAAGAGAAAAAAGAAAAAATGTAACTGTAATAAGTGATTTGAAGGAGCGGTACATAGTGTTATGAGAATTTCTCATAGCGGATTTTGACCAGAAGGGGCCATTATGGTTCATTTATTTAACAGTATTAATTGGACACATGAATTGCCACACACTGTGAAAGTGCCAGGGATTCAAAGACTAAAGCATGATGCCAACCCCCAGCCAGATCACCATGCAGAGAAAGGGGTCACGTGGGTAAACAAGCAAGCACCGTGCCCAGGGGAAGCCAGTGAGGCACCAGGAAGAGGGAATTCTACAGAGAAAGGAAGGGAAAGGAAGATGAGAAAAGAGTTTGTAAATGAGGTAAAAGCCAAGACTTAAGTGGTAAGTAGAAGCCTCTCAGGTGTTCACCCAAGAAAGGGCAACACAGAAAGAAGCAGAAATGTGAGCAAAGACAGAGCAGTGGGAAGCGTAATCCACTGGAGCAGTAGTTGGTGGGGGGAGGCGTGATTTCCCCCACCCCTACAAACAGGGACATTTGGCTACGTCTGGAGACATTTTTGGTTGTCACAACCTGGGGGAAAGGGGAGGTACCACTGGCATCTAGTGGATAGAGGACAAAGATGCTGTTAAACATCCTACAAGGCACAGATGGTCCCCCAACCGGTGAAAAATTACCTGGTCCAAAATGTCAACAAGGCTAAGGTTGAGAAACCCTGCGTTAGAAGAAATATGGTAGAAAAGCCTCAGTGCTCATACATGTATGAAAGAAACACAGAAATGTTTCCTTCCTTATGAGAAACAGTCCCCAGAATTGGATGTCCTTCTTCTCTGGGGCGTCGCCCACATCTCCCTATAGGAGACATTCAAGAAGTGCACACTTTCTTTCAAGAGAAAGATCTACAATGGAAATATAGGCTTAGGGCAGATCAGGAGGTGATGACTGAGGTCCTGGGAGTGGACAAGACCATGCAGGAAACATGTGTGATATACTGAAAATAGGAGAAGGCCCAACACGGAGCTCTGGGGAAACAGCACCATCTAAGAGGCTGGCAAAGGAGGCAACAACAAAGGGGAACAGGAGGGGATCAAAGGAGAAGGGCACCTGTGAAAGTCAGGAAGGACAGGCTTTCAAAATTGAGGAGCCATGACCCAAATGAGCAGAAAACCTGTACACGGATGTTTCTAGCAGCTTTATCCACAGTTGCCAAAACTTGAAGCAACCACAATGTTTTCAACAGGCAAATGGATAAACAAACTGGAGTACATCCACACGATGGAATATTACTCAGTGATAACAAAGAAATGAGCTATGAAGCCACACAAAGACATGGAGGAACCTTAAATGCATGGTGCAAAGTGAAAGAAGCCAGTCTGGAAAGGCTCACACTGTGTGACTCCAAGTATATGACATTCTGAAAAAGGCAAAACTATGGAGACAGTAAACAGATTAATGGTTGCCAGGTTCAGGGCAGGGGGTGGGGGGTGGTCAATAGGTGGAACACAGGAGATCTTCTAGGGCAGTGAAACTATTCTGTTTGGTACCAGAACTGTGGATATGAGACATTATACATTTATCAAAACCCATTCAACTGTACAACACAAAGAGCGAGCCCTAAGGTAAGCTATGCACTTTAGTTAATGATGTATCAATATTGGCTCATCAGTTGTGACAAATATACCACAGTAATGCAAGATGTGAAAACTATGAGAGAGGAAAGAAGAGGTATATGGGAACCCTCCCTGTACTTTCCATCCAATTTTTCTGTAAGCCCAAAACTGTTCTAAAAAATAAAGTTTATTAATTGTATTTTTAAGACTAGGATTTAGTAACTTAAGTTCAATTAATATGCATACTAATGAATGAAGATTAACATAAAAAGATGCTAAACACTACCTTAAATGTTATAATTTATAATTTATCTGCATTAACCACCCCCCCAAAAAACCTGAGTGATAAACTGTTAAATATCATAGAGAAGTCAAATAAGGAGGTCCAGAACTGAATCTACTCAACTTGATAATCAGGATATCATGGTGACCTTTGACAGACAGTTAAGTGAAATCGTCAAGGTAAGGATTGCAGAGGGCTTAACAAGAATTAGCAGTAAGAAAGTGGAAAAAATAAGTGTAGAAACTAATACTACAATGGGAATGATATTGCAAAATATAAATGTATCAAATCAACATGTACACCTTAACCTTACACAATGTGATACATTAACTATATTTCGATTTTTAAAAATGAAAAAAAAGTGTAGACAACTCTTTCAAGAAGCTAGGCTGTGAAAGAATAAAAGGAGAGTGGGATGCAGAATAAAGGTCTTTTTCTTAATATAGGAGGGACTTGAATTTATTTGTAAACTGCAGGGAAGACCCGGCAAAGAAGGAGAGATTAGAAATATGGTAAAGAGAGATTACTAAAGAACAGGTCAATGAAGAAGACATGGAAGATAATTGACTCAAGTCTTAGAGGAAATTACAGGGACATTTTTCTTTACTATTTTAATAAGGAGATTTTGAAAGACAAGGGGTAACCTGGGAGTGGAGAGAGTAGCAAGACCAGCTTTGTCTCCCTCACCATCCAGCCTGGTCCTCAGTCTCGGATTCTCATAGACCAGCATCAGAAGCACTGGACAGGCTGACATGGCCAGCTTTCCATGGATTTGTGGACTTGAATTAAGAATCAGGAGTTCTAGGGCCTGCCCCCACCCCACATCTATTGCATCTCCATACCACTATCAGCTTCATCTCCTAGTGATTTAGCTAAGTTGTTTGGCCCTCTTGGGACCTCAGGTACATCACCTATAAAACAGCAGAAGCACTAAATTCCCAGCCAAGGGCTGAGTGCCTGACCAATTGACCTTGGGATTGTACAGCCAGAGATACTGCAGATGGACCAGCACTTTGGCTGAGGAAGTAAGCCTTCTGGTCATGGAGATTTTCCTTCAAACATCATGGAGAAGAAAAACAAGTCAACCAAGCAGTATTCTCCATGGAGATTTACAATATCTAGCCTCCCCGAAGTCAACCTCAAAAGATAAAGTTGCACTTTGAGGTCAATATGAACTTCAACATGAGCCAATTCTAATGTTAACCAACACTGGCATTCATCCAATTTTTTAAAGCCTTTCTGTTTATATCAAAGGAAACTGCACTGAGGCAATCACAGATGGACTAAGCAATCTCTGAAACAAACAAAAAACAGTTTAAATGACTTCATATGGACTAACAGTCTTTATCACCAACTTTTGACCTTACAAGCATGACTTTTTTTTTTTTTTAGATATTGGGGGTAGGAGTTTATTAATTAATTAATTTATTTTTGCTGTGTTGGGTCTTCGTTTCTGTGCAAGGGCTTTCTCTAGTTGTGGCAAGCAGGGGCCACTCTTCATCGCGGTACACAGGCCTCTCACTATTGCGGCCTCTCTTGTTGCGGAGCACAGGCTCCAGACGCGCAGGCTCAGTAGTTGTGGCTCACGGGCCTAGTTGCTCCACTGCATGTGGGCCTCCCAGACCAGGGCTTGAACCCGTGTCCCCTGCATTAGCAGGCAGATTCTCAACCACTGTGCCACCAGGGAAGCCCCAAGCATGACATTTTTTAATCAAGAAGGGTAATGTTCAAAAAAAAGGTGGGAAAAGCCAAAGAGGTTAAAACCACATCATCCCAAAGTGTGTTTCCACAAGCTAGAGATCAGAGTCTCAAGACCCATGGCATCCTATTCCCACAGATAAACCATCTTGGTCTGAGAACTTTAGCAGAGTATGGCATGGAAATCTTAGTTGGAGGATTTTCCAAGGGAAGACATTTCAGTGCTGTAGAAATGAGTTGGCAAACTTCCTACCTAACTTTAGTCCTGCATCCTGATACTTTGAATTGATTCTTCTGTAGCCTTATCCCAAGCCTGGCCAGAATGAAAGTGCCATGGATAGACCATGCAGTAGCCTGAGTCACAAACCACACATTCAAGGCATGACCAGGCTTGCCACAAAATCTTTGATACTAGCCTCACAGGAACACTAATGAAATCTGAGGAGAACTAACAATCCTAAGTGCCCCTCAACTCATGCTCCTGGAGGTTCTTTCAGCCAAGGATGACCCAGTGCTGGGCTGCTCCATGCTCATGCCTTTATCCATGCCACTCCGCCTGCTACCGTGTCTTCAGCCCTTGACCAGAACCAAAGGACATTCTGTGGGAAGGCAGGTGGCATGACCTGTCCTTGCTGGGAATTCATTCAACTGTCTCAGGGAACCAGAAACTGGACCGAGTGTTCACTGACAAATCTAAACCTAGGGCTTGCCAGTAATGGAAGAAGTTGGATTATACCTTTGTGTGTGTGTGTGTGTGTGTGTGTGTGTGTGTGTGCGTGTATATACACGCACATATATATGTGTGTGTGTGTGTGTGTATATATATATATGTTAAATTATGGCCGGAAAATAAAACTATGTGCAATCAGAAAGAGCAAACATTTTTGAGTCCCTGAAATATGCAAACAAGAAATTAGTCATGATGAGGGATACCAGGATACAAAACAACAAGATGCCAGGAGTTTACATCCCGCCTCTGAGCCCTGGCTGTTAGTGTGCCTTTCTCTGTCTCCTTGTCTCCTGTGCATTGCCTGCACAAAATGGTGACATGGAATAGCAGCAGGACGCTTGTTTCTTTCAAAGCCACACCAATAGAATAGAGACCATCCTGTGGCTATAACAGGTGGATTGGAATGCTTGTGTCTCTTGAAGCAAATGCCTTAGAGTTCCAAAAGGAAATTTATATGGATCGTTTTGTAGTAGAAAACACACTGTTGAACATCTCATACTACAAAATAGTCCTGCGAGTATTTATAATGTGACTTTAGGAGCTCTGAGGACTAAGTATTTGATGCACAAAAATATCCTTGTGGTACCCAAGCTGCCACAGTGAATCCAAGATGTTTGTAGAAAGATCATCTAAGAAAAACTTGGAACCAACTGTTGGCACATGGGGCACTTACTTAACATGAACTGCCTCTCAATCTGTAGTCCTGTTTTACTCCTATTAGAAGTTAAATTCTGGATACACAAGGAACACGTTCTGTCTTCTCCTTTCCCTTCCTCTGTTGGATCCTCCCTCACCTCACTAACTCACACCCATTACTGTAAATGTTTTCAGTGATAACCAATATTGAATGAATGAATGAATGTGTTTGGCTATAAATGAATGTAAAAAATAAAAACTTTCACTACAAGGCCTTACCCAGATATGGGTTTACTTTGTCTCTGGCCACAGGAAGTCTAAGGATAGGAACACCAGGCTGGCAGAGGAGCTCAGGATGCCACAAGTCTCTGTCCTCAGGATCACTAGACAGCCACTGCTCTTCCAGATGCCAAATCCACTCTCCAGGAAGCAAGACCGTGTGAGGGCTAATGGTCTTTTCCCCAGGCAGCTTGGTCTTTTTGCCTGGGAATGGGTGCTGGGCACCTGAATCACTGGCCAGCACTGAGCCACGTGGCCCCCCAGACAGAACATGTCCAAGAAAAGTGAGTGTTGAGCATCCCAGCCTCTTTAAAGGGGGAAGGCAAGGGACAAGCCGGTTGGGAATGGGGTTGAGTGAGCCAAGCCCTGGAACTGTGTGCTAACAGCCCTTCTCCCAAGAATAAATGGTTTTTACATAACTTGATCCTCACTGATACTGTTTTGTTCTATTTATTTAGTCCAGGCTCTTGGGTTGCATGTGATGAAGGGTCCTCTTCATTTCATTCCAGTATTTCTAGAGTCCAGTGAGAGCCTTATGGTCCAGCTCTTCCAACCATTTTAAATTGATACAGACAGCTCAGATTTCTGCCCCAAACTTCTGTCCAATTATATTTATTTCAATATCAACTTTTTTCACTTTGATTAATTTTGTTAACATTCTTTTTACCCTACTTTGTTTATAAGTGAGAGAGCTTGAATTCAAACTCAATCAGATCGGTAGTCACCATTTTTTAGCTGCTTCTAGAACACCTGTGACTCCGGGGATACTTGGACACACTTTGCCATAGCGAGGATTTCCACGGTGTTTGCTCACCAAAGTCTGTATAAAGTTGCCTGGTATGTGATAACACATAAAAATAAAATATAAAAAGAATTATTTATGGACTTGAAGGGTTGGCTATTACAACCCTATCTCAGACCATTCACAAAAAGCAATTCCAGGTCAATTAAAGACTATGAAAAGCAAAATTTCTAAATAGAATGTTAGGATACATTCTTATGAAGTTATGTTGAAAGGATTTCTTAACCAAGTCATAGAAAACATAAAACAAAGGCAAAAAGAATTATAATTTTGCCTAAATTAAAGTTACTTCTAGATGAAATGAGACAATTATAAAAATTTAAAAGACAAGATCCAGAGAAAGTGAAAATACTTGCAATTTATTTCATGGAATTTTTTTTAAAAACATGACATCCAGAATATATAAAGAAGATCTATAAGTCAACTAAAGAAATAGAAAAGACAAAAAATAGAAAATAGGGGGAAAACACGCAATTGGCTCAAGAAGAAATCTTAACAGCCCATAAATATTACAAAATATATGTTGACCCTCAGTTGTAATCAGGGAATTGAAAAAAAATTAATACGATATTCATTCACACCCATCAAATTGGTAAAAAATGTATGTCTGCCAACACTAAATGTAAGAGTGTGGGAAAATAGGAGCCCTCCAACATTGCTGGTGGGATTTTCGATTGGCAAAGACACTTGGAGAGCAATTTGGACTATCTAGTACATCCCAAGACTCAGCAATCCTATCCCCCAATACATATCCTGAAAAAAACTCTCCAGTGTGCAAGAGAAAACATATGCTAAGGTGTTCACAATAGCTTTGTTTGTGACAACAACAATTTGGAAGCAATTTAATTGTCCATCAGTAGGAGAATGGGTGAATAAATTATATATTCGTCCAGTGGAATACTATAAAAACATTAAAATGAATGAGAGAGCTCATGGTTCAAGATAGATAAACCTCCAAAACATGGGGAGATAAAAGAGCACCTCCCTTCATCGAGCTCTGTGCCTCGCCTTCCATTTCCATCCTCCATCTGTTTAAATTCCACCTCTCCTCCAGAAACCTTCCAGAAACTTTCCCTGCTGTTTCTAACTTTGATCCTTCCCTGGGGGCTTGTGGTTTGTATCTCTATGACACTCACTCTCAGTGCAGCACAGCAGAGTGCCTTAGCATCATTGCCTCCCTGACATTCTTTTTTCTTAATCTTGGATCATTTGATAGAAGGGAAAAATCTTACTTTAATGCATATTTATCGATTGCTCATGGGATTGAAGTTTTTTCATACGTTAATTATTTACGTGTATTTCTTCTGTCTTATTTACAGCATCCTCTACAGCCTTTGAACATGGTGCCTAGCACATATTGAAGACAGCAAAGAAATTTTGACCTGAGTTGAATTAAAAGCTAGAAATTCAAAGTAAATCAACAAAAACACTCAAAAAAATGACTCCAATATAAGCAGTGTACTAAAATATAAAAGCATGCCACTAATACTACAAGCTTGCCTGTTGAGGTCCTTTCTTAATTAGGGAAATGGAACACGTCTTATTGTTTATATGATGCCAGGTGTAGGAGGCATCCACCCCTTTAGGCTTAAATAGCTTCGCTGGTTTGAGGAACAAGTGGAATTTGATGCAAACAAAAAGAATACAGATGCCAAGAGAGTATGTGCCAGCAGCCAGTGTTCACTACAATGTTCCTAATGTGAGACAGGTAACCACCCCAACAAACCTTGAATTCCACAAATATATGACCTTACTCCCCAAGTTTAATGTATGTGTCTTTGGAAAGGTTTCTATTAACCTCATGACTTCTGGGGTTTATAGCTAATAAGCAGAATTATAATTGAAATGATTATATAAATACAGAGAGTTACTTTTCTTCCAGAAAATGTAAGCTATTTTTTCCCAGCAGTTCACAGGGCATTTAGTGGTCCCTGGGTTTTCTATTATTTCTTCGTAGGATTCTAGAGATCCCAAGGTTCATTTCCAGAGAGCATAGTTTTTCCTAACAGCTTCCAGTAACTTATTCTGCCATTCAAATTCAGAGGTTCAACTTGGGAATCAGAAGTTCAGTATAAAAAATATCTGTAGCTAAAAGAACAGCTATAGCACTGGAACTACCAAGATCATAGCCAGTGACCATCTCTGCAATAATTTTCTCTCTTTTCATTTATGAGTAATTTATCACTCTGTCTGGATTTTGACATGTAGCATTAACCAACCCAGATTTTAAAAGAGCACTTGGCTCCCAGAGTGCTGACCAGACACAATCTCTTCTTTCAAGGGTAGTCAGAACATCAGGGTAGAGCTCTTTAGGAGATTAACTCTAGAATACTACTTACTCAGGATTTAACCTGTAATGAACCCAACTGAATGAGGATGAGGTTTTATGATTATCACAGGACATTAAAAACAAGGAAATTTTTTTTTGAAAAAAACAGAAAGGGGGCCTCCCTGGTGGCGCAGTGGTTGAGAGTCCGCCTGCCGATGCAGGGGATACGGGTTCGTGCCCCGGTCTGGGAGGATCCCATATGCCGCGGAGCGGCTGGGCCCGTGAGCCATGGCCGCTGGGCCTGCGTGTCCGGAGCCTGTGCTCCGCAACGGGAGAGGCCACAACAGTGAGAGGCCCGCATACCGCAAAAAAAAAAAAAAAAAAACAGAAAGGACATTTCCATTACTTTATCCCTTTATGGGGCTGTATTATAAGAAGGTAAAAACATTATTCAGTTGAAAAGCAAAACCAAGAAAAATAACAATGACAGCATTGCCCAGAAACATTATGCTTCCTCTGAATATTCTACCAGCTTCTAAACTATATTTTCACTGATATAAATTTAAATGTAACTTTATCTATATGTTGTAAGGTGTTCAAGGGATGTTTCTGCTTTTCGTTCATTTGTTGTTTTTTGGTTTTTTTTAGTCTCATGCAAAATAAATAAGACTTTGTACTAAATCTGTAACTATCATGAGTGAATACTTGTCAGAGAGTTAAAAAAAATCAGTGTAAACCAGGCTTTATATTAAACAGTTCCCTAGGGAACTGGGTTTTACATTTGAGCCCTGTTTTAGCTAAAAGATTTATAAGGGCACATGTAGAAATACAGGTCCCTATTGGGTGATGAACCAGGGCTGAGACATAATTATGATTCTCTCTGCTCTCCATTCCACTGGAAACTGCTCCCAGGAGCCCAGAGGTGAGCTGGTGATCGAAGAAGAACATAAATGCTCTACACAATAAGACCATCTGGTCACCTTCCCAACTTCCAATGCCAACCCAAAGGATACTAGAAGGTGATGCACAAATCTTTTCAGATATTCAGTTAATCAGAACATTTGTTTCTCTTGGAAAACTCATGTCAGTGAAATGTTTTGTAGGCCTTGAAGCCAAATTTGGTTGGATCTACTTGTGCGTTATCACTCCAGGCTGCCACTCGGCTCAGCCTGTCACAGGTGCAGTGACAGCCTAAGCAAAAGATGAGGTCGCCACGTAATGTGTGTAGAACAGACCAGGAATGGAGAATTGAAATTTTCCTTGTAAAAAAAAAAAAAAAAAAAAAAAAAGAAATTGCTCAATAACGTGCTGAAACTTCTCAAGAGTGAGGTAACACACTGGGAGGCCTAATCTTGGCAGCCCGTCACCTTTGAAAATGTCCCCAAGTTATCACCTTAAGGGACAGAGTGGGGAAACCTATTTATCAGTCTACTAGGGAGCACCACAAGTTTCTTACAAGCCTCAGGGTGTGTCAGTATTGTTGCCATCACTGAAGTATCACAGCAAAGGTCTGGGCCACCCAGAAAACTCCTCACAGGAGCCTGGTAATCACCAGCCACGGGCCCAGGAACACAGGGGTTGAATGTCAATATTCAGTTATATAACCAAAACAAGATTTAACAAGGAGATTACACGGAAAAGTGTCTATTCTTTCTCTCGATGACACCCACCCCACCACCAACCACATACCCTCACCTCTGCCAACAGCTAAATGAGTGCAACAGGGTTTCAAACTCACAAAACTTTGATAACCACCCTTCCCATATGAAAGCTACCATGTCATCAGTTCTAAGAAAACTATACATATTCTGTACCCATATTTTGTACAGTAGGTAAAGGTGTAAAAAGTCAGAAATGTACAAATCTGGAAAAAAATTAGGCAAGGTATTGTTCAGAGTATTTTCTGAAAGTTTGTTCCATATGGAGAAGTCAAGTAAGTTCCATATGGAGAAGCAATTTCAAATTATTATTCTAACCCTATTTAGTTCTGTGGAATAAAACACTGGTCATCATTAATTGTTTATTCCCTAAAGTAAGATTGCTTACATACTTTTCTAATATTTCTGTTGAGGATTTTCTATTCCTTTGACAAAAGTATTTCACTATTATAACTTTACTAGCTTGCCACTATTTTTATTTTTCTTATTTATTTTATTTTCACATCCAATGTGAGGTTTCATTGTTTAATCTTATAAAGTGTTTATGGAAATTAATGTCATTTTTAGATACCCCCAACATCGAGCTTTCTCCACATTAGAATAAATTTCATCTGCTAATTTGTGTAACAATCTGCCCATCAACAAACGGTCTCTTTGCCTGTGGCTTTAGCTTAGGAACTGGACAGTGGATTCACAGATGTCCCTTGTGGTTCCAGGTATTAAGCAGTGTGACCCATGAACCACAAGCCACACGGAATATAATACTGAAACCGTCCTATAACTACTGCATAAATAACAGGTGAAGTTTTCCCATGACTGGCAGCCTTTCTCTTGATCATTACCACAGTTTCTTATGGCTTAAAGCAATAATGCAGTCTGTGAATGTATTTGTGCCTTATTCTCAGTTTGAGAGGACTACTTCCTTATCGTTGGGTGTGTGATATTCAAAGGTCGAGGAGGGTAATCATCACTGTATGTTGCCAAATAAGGACAACCTTTATCCTCCATATTCATCTAACTAGGTCCAAATGAAAAAATTGGTAGTAAACATGGAAATAACACATGCACTGAAATATTTATTTTATGGAGATAGATCTATTTTTAACAACTGACCTTTCAAAATTAAGAGCAACATGAAAAAGTAGGAAGGAACATCAGAACAGAAGCAAACAGAGAAAATGTACGTGCCTACTACATAAGGACATCTGTGACATTAGGAAGAAATGTACATAAGAACAAACAGGCAAGCCAGATGCAGGCTCCACCAACTGAGCACTCATGGGTGAAAACAAGCGATGCGTCATTAGTCAAAGCAGGATGAATCTTCTGCTGCTAAATAAGAATCTACTACACCCAAGAGTTTGTAAATATCATTAAATGAGAAGGGCAAAGACATAATAAAAGAGGATGCCTCACTGAATATAAGTAATCTAGATTATAATGACCTACCCAAAGGTCATAAATAAATAACATTTGTCTACACAGAATAGAAAGAGCAGCTCACTGAAGCATGTAGAGCAAATCTGTTTGCTTTATCAAATATCTGCAATTATCTGCCACTAGCCATTTGGAAACAAGAAATCACAGTATAATCAGCACCTATTTCCAATAAGAATGCCCTTCAACGGTAATGAAAATTCATTGCATTACTGATAAGTATGAAATCCCAAAAGACCATCACACATGTAAGGCCTGCCTGATGGGATCAGGCGCTAAACCACGTGGAAAATCATCTCACTTTCAAAACAGCAAAAGTACTGATGTGCCCAGGCACCCTCATGGGCTGTTCTCTCACATCTCCAATGTTTTTAATCTAATCTGCTTTGGCTTCCAACCGGTGAGCCCGAAGAATAAAGAGATGCATCTCAGTTTATTTCACTAGAGTTCATTTGAGAATTGAGTGCTTACTATGTACTAGGTACCATGCTAGACTCTGGTAGCCCAAGAGGGAGAAGGCAGGATTCCTGTCATTCAGGAGCTCACTGTCAAATATGGTCATTCAAGAGGTGATCAAATAAAATGAGGCCATTAGGGTGGGGCCCTAATCCAATATGACTGGTGTTATAAGAAGAGGAAGAGAGGAAAAAAAACAAAAAGAAGAGGAACAGAGGGCAGGGGTGTGCGTGTGCAGATGGACAACCACGTGAAGAGGCAGCGAGAAGGCGGCACCTGAAGCCAAGGAGAGAGGCCTCCAGAAACCAAGCCTCCTGCCACCTTGATCTGGGACTTCCAGCCCCCAGAACTGTGAGAAAATAAGTTTGTGTTGTTTAAGTGCCCGCACTCTATGGTATTCTGTCATGACAGCCCTGGCAGACTAATACGGCATTCTTCCCTGTACCAGGGTTCCTTGGTGAACACAGGAGACAGTGAAGGGAGTTAGATGACCTTGAAAAGGAGCTCATGAGGGAGTTCCTCATCCCCATGTGTGTTCAAGGAGAAACTGGGTGAATCCCTGTCAGGGACATCACACTGGGTGGGAAAATGGACCAGCTGGTCTCGAACCTCTTTCCAACACTTAGATTCTATCATTTTTCTCTACAAACTTCAACTTATCCATGGAAGACAATTATCTCTTCCATCATCAACTATACTTTGGGTTCTCCTATCTAGAAATTTAAAACAAAACAGAAACACATTTAAATACTTGCACTTGACTCCTCTGGCCCGTCCTTCCTTTGACTCCTTAATTTCTCAAACACACAGTGTCTTACGGCTGCCATCATCTTTCTCCCACTTTTTGGAGATGAGTATTTGAAATGGAACTTGAAGGTCCGATGGGACCTTACCAAGTGGGAGGGAAAGGACTGGGAGTTGTCTTTCCAGGTGACAAGAAGGAGGACGATGAACCCCTGTCTCTACTGTCAGAGTCACAGAGAGCTGAGATGATCTTTGAACAGCGACAGTTACAAGTATTCTAGACTCTTCTGCCAGGCTCAAGAGTCAGCAGGTTTGCATCTACTCTTGTTGGTTGTAAAGAGTCAACTCACCTTAGGGAACTGTGACCTGTGTTAAGTTATTAGCCAGTCTAACCAATTCTGTTGTAAGAAGAGAATAGCAAGAATAGTGGCTATTGATAATACAACATTTTCATTTTGGTCAATAAAATTCTATTTCCTACACCAACAAATCATTTTACAAAGCTGTTGCTGAGAGAACCCATTAAATGATAAGGGTGTCCTTGCTCTTTTGTACCCTCTCTTTGGTAAAAATGCTAATGAACAGTAGATTCCCCAAAATGTGAATGGCACTTTGATCAAAAAGTTAATACATCTACTTAATGTCACTGAACTGTGCACTTTAAAAAGGATTAAATGGTAAAGTTTAGGTTATATGTATTTTACCACAATTTTAAAAAAGTAACACCAAGTTTTAGTCACATAATAAAATAACACCTCTAAGCCTGTCAGCCTTCTAAGAGGGTAGGTCATGGATAAATAAAACCATGTTGGTCAGTGTGGTGGGGTGGGAATAGGAATGGAGAGTTGAGAATTATATCATCTGCACCCAAAGAGACTTGGAGTCTCTATGCTGAGAATAACACTCAGTATGAACTTGTCTGCAAAACATGAGTCCCCTTGCCCTGGCAGGTTTGACAAGGTTACACTCTTATGCTGTTTGAATCATTTTTCTACGAGCACTGTCTGTCTACTGTTTTGGAAGGAGAAGGTGAAGGCCGAGGGTGAAGGGCCAGACGGGAGGCTCCTCCTGTTAGACCCCAGTTCACTCTTCCCACGTGGATTGTCTCTGAACACCGTGTGTGATTGGAAAAGGGAATGGTTCTGCTCCAGGAAACCCTTCTGTTCTATGTTTGAAGTCTAGGACTTGATGTCCTACTCGCACTGCAGAGGGTAACAAACTACTTTGATTATACACTTGCTGTATGCACACCACACCACTAAGTCTTGGGGCTGTGGCAGTACCCAAAAAATATACTCCTGCCATCCCCAGGCCTAGACTCTGGATGGGCTGAGAAAATGTGTTTCTAATTAGTAACGGTTACCCTGAGATTACCAGTGAAGATGAATTACAAGGGTTTTTCTTGAAGTGCCAAAACTGTTTCCCTCAGTTAATATTTCAACTACTTGTCATCTATTTTGGAATACAATTCTGACTTCAAATTCAAATTCCAACAACAGTAACAACATTTAAACAATAATTAGATCTCTTTCCAACTTAGTGAGTCTGATTTCCTTTTGAACCTGTGTAAAGCATAAGTCGGATTTGTCTTCCCCTTCCCGGGATGCAGGTGTGGAGTCCACCCCTGGCCCAGTCTTTCACAGCTGAGTGGCACTCCCCGTCTCCTAATGATCCAGGGCTTTCTTTGTGACCTGGGCAAGTCTCTTAACACTTCATTACACCCACATGAGAAGTTTCCAGAGGAAGCCTCGTGGCTAGAGTTGGCTGACATCATGCACTAATGACTACCTAGTAGAACAAAAATAATAAACAGCACTTATGTAAAGTACTTAACTGTACTGCTAAGTGCTTTATTCCTTTCACCAGGCACATTAGTATCCCGTTCAACTGGTGAAGAAACTGAGGCACGGAGAGCTCAGGTAACCTGCCCAGAATCTCTCAGCTAGAAAACTGAAGTTAGATTTGAACGCAGAGTTTTCACCATCAGGCAGCCCCAGGAATCAGCCTTGGAGAAGCTGATCTCTCCCAGTACCAAATGGATAGCTCAAATTAAGCCACAGGATTTGCTTTCTTCGGTTGCAACCCTGTTGCAAGAGTCTCTAAGAAAACATCTGCAATCCTCATTCCCCCTCTGTGACAAGAAAGACTCTGACTCCCCTCCCCTGGGGAGTCTTGAAGCCTGTTCTTTTTGGCATTCCTCGGTCCATGGAAAACAAGAGAATCAAAATAGTTCAGAGGGTTCCTTTCTCTTCCTTCCCTCAATCTGCCATCTTTATCTAATTTCCTGGCAATTTACATTTCATTGAACATATTTGCATAGCCGGATCACCTTAAAATGCCACCAGAAAAATCTAATCCGTGAAGACCAGAAATTCATGTTATACAAAATACAACATAATATGTATTCCTGGCTAGAGCCCTGATAGATTTCAGTTTGCTCACGGATTTTATTTTATTAAAAGAAATTATTTCACAAAGTCATTTTATTTCTTCAAGAGTTTTATTCTCCCAGATTACATTCTCCCAGAGAAATCATTCTCTAAGCTACATAATGGAAACATATTATTAAAGCAAATTTCCATAGATAGGTCCTTTAGGTAATGCTCTTATTTCCTATACTACTGGAAACACCTATAGGAGTTCATTAAAATTACCAATTAGAAATGTAGAGGAAATTCTATAGCACCCATCAACTCAGGCCTCTCAATTCCAGGGAGCAGGTTTATATTTCTCTAGACTTCTTAACAGTGGCCTATTTTTATTTCTTCTTGTAAGTTGACAATGCCAGTTAAAATGCAGTGGACTCAGATCATAACCTAGCTTGCTGTCATGTAGATTCTTCTCTGATACAACTCAAAGCATAACCATAGAAAAAGGTTCATGTAATATTTTCCAATTGTCAATTTTTTCACTAACTCCAACTTTACAGCATAGTATAATATATAAACCTTACCAGTATTTACTTATTACTTGACATTTATTGACATTTATTGATTAACAATAGCAGCTTAAGCACAGTACAAAGCATGGAATTAGATGTGGAGTGTGTACATATACGCGATAGGTGTTGCTACCTTTCTCTGACATCCAATTCTCCACTTCCAGCCGCAGGGCAGGAGTGCACATTCGACCCGACCCCTCTGAAGTTAGGGGTGACCTTCTTACTCATTTTGGCCAATGGAATGTGAGTGAAAGTGACATGTATCATTTCCCAATGGAAGCATTTACTTCCAGTAATGGATTCACCAGCCCTTTGCCTGTTAAGTGATTATGGGAGCACATCTTGATATGGAAATGCCATAAAATAAAGCAGCTGGGAATGCTGAGCCGAGAAAACAGCTGCCCTGGAAGAGCCCCCTGATCCTGACCCACAACAAACTTTGCATTAGTGACAGACAGACTCCTGTTGTTTGGTGATGATTGTTACAGCAGTAAAACCTCGCCTCTCCTGACTGATGTGGTATTGTATGTGATGCATGATTTGCATCACACTGAAGCCCAGGGCCATGTGTGTAATTCCTAAGTAAACCAGGCAATTTGCTTTGTCAATGGCTAAACATCATTGTAACCCTACCATCTTGAAAATGAGTACTAATGTGTGTTACAAGGAAAACTGAGAAAGATAATTTGCATAAATAAGTGTACATTCCCTTGACTTCAATAAAAGCGAGTGATGGCACATATCTTAATGATTAATGTTCAATAGGACCATCCTCGGCCATAAAGGACAGTTCATTACATCTTGTAAATCAAAAATCTATTTTAGCTAAATTGATGCTAGAAGTAGAACATAGATAGACACAACGTATCCGACCATGTCCAGCTATTTCATGCCAGCACGAAGAGCCTTACGAAAGGTCTTATAGGCACACACTGTGTGAACACACAGAGCACCACTCATGGGAGTGTGTCAGACCCATCCTGACTCTGTCTCCTTCGAAAACTACACCCACCAGAGAGGAGAAAAGGGACCCTCCTACACTGTTGGTGGGAATGTAAGTCGGTGCAGCCACTGTGGAAAACAGTATGGAGGTCCCTCAGAAAACTAAAAGTAGAATCACGATATGATCCAGCAATCCCACTCCTGGGCATATATCCAGACAAAACTATAATTTAAAAAGATACATGCAGGGACTTTCCTGGTGCTCCAGTGGTTAAGACTCCAAGCTCCTAATGCACGGGGCCCGGGTTCAATTCCTGGTTAGGGAACTAGATCCTGCATGCCACAGCTAAGATCTGGCACAGTCAAATAAATAAATAAATACTTTTTAAAAAAAGTTACATGCACCCCTATGTTCATAGCAGCACTATTCACAACATCCAAGATGTGGAAGCAACCTAAATGTCCATCAACAGATGAATGGATAAAGAAGATGTGGTATATATATACAATGGAATATTACTCAGCCATAAAAAAGAATGAAATAATGCCATTTGCAGCAACATGGATGCAACTAGAGATTATCATATAAGTAAATCAGAAAGAGAAAGACAAATACTATATCACTTATATGTGGAATCTAAAATATGAAACAAATGAACCTACCTATGAAACAGAAACAGAATCATGGGCATAAAGAACAGACTGGTGGTTGCCAAGGGGGACGGGGTTGGGAGAAGGATGGAGGGGCAGGTTGGGGTTAGCAGATGTAAGCTTTTATATATAGAATGGATAAACAACAAGGTCCTACTGTATAGCACAGAGAACTATATTCAATATCCTATGATAAACCATAATGGAAAAGAACATTTTAAAAAAGAATGTGTATATATATATCTGAATCACTTTGCTCTACAGCAGTAATTAACACAACATTTTAAATCAACTATGCTTCAATTTAAAAAAAAATACCTACACCCATCTGAGAGTGAACACATTCTTCTCCCAGAAAACATGACCTCATGGAGTGGCAGCCCTTAACCGTGACTCATCCTCCCCTCACCTTCCCTGTGGATCACCCTCGTGGCAGACAAAACTGAGCCTTCCAAGGATGTTCTCCAAGAACCAGAAAGTTCTGGTTCCCAAAGGACATTCTTCTCTGCACAAAGGGATATTTGAAATACATGAATGGGAAAAAATGGCTCAGAAAAATAAGAGCTAACCCTTCTCAAATTCTAACCACGCCATTTTTGAGGTTAAAAGCTAAGCTCAATTGCTTTTTTCTTTTTTCATTGCAAATCTAAAATTCCTCTTTTCAACCAAGTTGATATGGGAAATATGAGAAAAACAGTTTCTGCGTTGTGGCCAACCTGTCCAAATGCCAGAAGACATTATGATCAAACTAATATGTTGGAAGAAATCTGGACAGTGAGGTGCTTACCCAGACCCATGTTAATCATGATAGGCACAAATCAGTCACTACAAAAGCAGTGTCACTTATGAGCCGGTAAGAAACTGGAGAGGAAACATCAATGCAGAGGAATTCACTCATGAAATTGAATATGGTTCAAATATTATATTCAAAGGTAATTTATTATGACATAGATCAGCATTTGTTGACATATGGAAAGTTGTTATAAACAGTACGTATGTTTGACTGCATTTTTATAAAGCTTTGTGTGTATTCATTTTCTCTTAAATTAGAAAAATACAATTGTTTCTCATTTTTTGGCAAATCAGGACAGTGAAATTAAAAAATTTCCACTTTCCTCTTTATAATTCTCTGTGTTGCCTGAATTTTTTACATGTATTACCTTTACAAACAATAGGCATTGGTGGGGGGGAGCAATTCATGAGTAAAAATGAAAGTTTCATATTAACTTGATCTAATTTTCAATTCATTCCTTCAGTCCTCTATCCAGTTGTCTGCTGTTGATTTGGGAAATGCAGCTGTGCAGGATACATCATTTATCTGGTGGTTAATGAGAATTTCCCATGTATCTATTACAGTCCAGAGTTTCTTAGACACTGAATATTCTTCTCTGGAAGTAGCTTCATAAACTGGACAGAATGTAATCTCCTTTTGTTAGCTTAAGCTGGTCCATCTGTTCCTCTCAAGATCTTTTACAGAAGGTTTTTCCGATTGCCTGCTTTCTAATAAGGCTTATGACTATATTCTATCACAATTCAAAAAGGAACTAAGGTTCTCAGACATGACCTACAACACATATTTTGCTCTATGCGAATCTTCATAGCTTTCACAGCCTTTTATCCAAGTGCAGCGGGGAAAAGTCTTTATCCTCAGAAATATGTGCCATCTTCACCTTTAAAGCTAAACGCAGGGAAGTGGAAATTTTACCCTTACCTGCAAATACTAAACCATAAACCCTTTAAAGGTGGGGACCTTTTGATTACTCCCACAGTATGGGGTAGAGGCCCAATAATCTTTTTTTTTTTTTTTTTTTGCGGTACGCGGGCCTCTCACTGTTGTGGCCTCTCCCGTTGTGGAGCACAGGTTCCAGACGCGCAGGCTCAGCGGCCATGGCTTACGGGCCCAGCCGCTCCGCGGCATGTGGGATCTTCCCGGACCGGGGCACAAACCCATGTCCCCTGCATCGGCAGGTGGGCTCTCAACCACTGCGCCACCAGGGAAGCCCCCAATAATCTTTTGATTGGATGGATAGAATTAAACCCTGAGGAACTTGAGGAATTACTTCTTTATGGCATTAGGCTGCTAATTACATCATCTATGTTTAAAGAGAAGAGCAGGGCAGAATATTTGTCCTGCCTCTGGTGATATGGCAACATTCCATGGAAATAATTCAGTGACTACCTGGCTAAGTCTTTCAGATACCATGAGACTATCCTAGGGAATAATACATTCTTTCACCAAAAAAATAAATAAATAAATAAATATCCAAAATAGAAGAAATCTGGTTGTGAGGCGGGGTACAAGCAAAACTGACAACCCCCCTCCATCTTCCCCCTACCACCACACCCAACTGCTCTGAACGGAAAGATAACTGGCATAAGAAGTAAAAGTTTCAACTTAATAAAACCAAACAGCTTAGAGTTAAAGACTTGTTTATTCCAGGGAAGAATTGATAAAAGAAAACATCAGATAATCTGGCTCACTTTGAAGCTCTAATCCAGACAAACTTGGACATGGAAAGGGTTTCTGAACTAGTACAAATAATAATAAATTAACTGTACTCATAAAAGCACTCTTTTCTTCTTTATTTTCTTCCAGGGCAGAACTTGTCATGAGTGTCTTTAATTAATGAACATTTCAAGGAAACTAAGGGAAAACAGCGAAGCTGTGGACGACATGTCTAAGATGATCCCTAGACACTTCACAGACTGGCCATCTCCCAGAAACCCAATTTAACATTTGGAACTGTTATTTCTATGTAATATTTCACTCCCTGTTGTACCACTGGAGATTTACAAGCTATTAAGAAATATTAGGCTTGCTAATGAAACTTTAACATTTAATGCCAATGAATTCATTCAGAGTGCTGAGTCTGTGTGTTTGGATACTGTAGTTTGAAGTTACAGGTTACACTATTAGCCCTAAATTAACTAAAAACAAATGCTTTTTCTAATTTACAGATTTCTTTGTTGCTGTGAATACCTGTGACTTACTGAGTATGTCATAAAAGGATGAATCACTTTAATGAATCTGACAAATGTCTTATTTTGGGCAACACAAAAATCTACCATTATAGAGAAAGACCTAAACAGACAAACACACACAGAGTATGAAAAGGTGTCCCTAAAAGTCAGTTCGGTAAGAATGACAAAGGGCTTTTGATTCTGGGATTTGTATCTGGAAAGGCCGTACATGTGTGCAGGAACTCAGATTCCATCTGTTGCTTTAGAGCCAACAGAATTTATTGTATTGACTTTGTGCTCTTATCTGATGGCAGTAAATTCCCAACAGAGTGAAACACCAGCTTAGCCAGTGACCCCTGCTGTTCAAATCAGACAATGGAGCAGGTCTTTCTTCCCAGAGACACTCTGTGGCTTCTGGACGCCCTCTGTGAATGGCCTTGGGATTCTGCACTTTCCATTCAGGATTTCCTAATGTGGGCAATTAGGAAATGCTTCATTTCAAGAGTCTCATCAGCAGTTGCAACACATCGGTGAGCAATGAACTACTGAGACCCCAGAAAGAGACAGGAAAATTGGGAAGAAAGGGGCAGGGGAGAGGAAAGGGAAAGTATCCACGGGGTTCCTTGCACACAAGTTGTGCTCAGTAAGTATTTCTTTAAGAATGCCAAATGGACTAGCTGTACACAGGTGACACGAACTCCAAGTTTTTGAACCCCCAAGACCAAGGAGTTACTATTGGTCCAGCAAATTTGAGACTTTCTGCTGTAAACAAAAAGTTGCTGAGGAGGATGCCTGCACTGCACAGAAATAGAATCTCCTTCCCAGAGGTCCAGGCCACTGAACCACCTCAGGTGCTTTTGTTTGGTTGGATGGGTTTCTTTCTGTTTTTTCTTTTGTTTTTGTTTTGAAGCAGAAGCAGCCCCGGGATGCAAGTAGGACATACCATGCCCTAGCTCCATCCTTATTCCCAAAATGTCTAGGGCCATTTTCCCATTGAAGGAACAAGAGAAGAAATGGAAAGTGGTCTCTCCCAAGGCAGACAGCCTCCATAATGTGAAAAGTATACTGAAACAGCTTTCTCAGTCCATCCCAAGTCAGCTTTGACTAAAACCCTCCACTGACCGGGTAAGAGCAAGAAAATGGTCTGTTGCACTAGCAGATGATCATTGTAGGTGTAATTGTTTTTTACCATTTTGGAGCGACTGTTTTTCACTAGTTTTCTATTGAGCTCCAGGAGTATCCATCCACAATGCCTTCAGACCTTTCTCAGCTAGTTCACTGTACTCGGTACCCAGAGGCCTCGGGAACCAGGGGTTCGCACTGGCTTTGGACCCCCACCCCCAGAGAGCTCACACAGACCCGAGCAATTACAGCTCTCGCCGGCGGGCTCCTTCGCTGCCAAGTAGGGCCCGGAGACGACTCCTGCTTCTCCCCCAGGGACTCGTCGCCCCGAGCCCTGCGCCAGGGCTCCGGTACAGCGCCGACCACAGTCTGGTCTCCGCCGCCCCTCCCGCTCCCTTCCTCGGCCAGCTCGCCGAGTCTGAGCCTCTCTGGACCCTTCGTTTGCTCTTGCAGCGCGGATCTGGGGCCCATCAGCCCCTCAAATCTTAAAGAAGGAGATAAGCGCGAGAGCTTGGGTTAGCAGCCGGTAAACTGTTCGCTCTCAGCCTTGACTTTTCTTAAAATGCGAGGCAAAGGCTTTGCGGTCGCAGGCACGGACCTCGGTATTGGAAATCCGCGACTGAACCCTTGGACTCCGAGGGCCCAAGGGGAGCACAGAGTGGGCGTCAGGAGAGCTGCGGGCACTTGCCCCGCGCGCGTTTGCGCCGGACACCTTCACGTCCAGCGGCAGTCGGCGTCCCGGCGGTGGGTGTAGGGGAGCGCCAAAAGCGAAACATCCAGGTAATCCCTTCCCGCTGCACATTTAAAAAACAAACGAACAAAACACCCTGACGCCCAACGTGTAAAAATACAAAAGATCTCAGAGCCTCAACAGAGTAAAGGAAGCCGATTTGCAACCCTAAACGGGTTTGGGGAAACGATCTGTTTTGGGTAATGGCGCCCCCAGATGGCTGCCGCGAATCCCACGAAAGATGCTGGGGCTGGCGCGCTGCTCCGCCCCCGGGGAGCAGGGAAGGCCCGGGTCCCCAGTCCCACTAGGAGAAGGTGACGTCACCCACCCCGCCGGCCTGCGCGTGGACGAAAGCCAAACCACCGCGCTGTCCTGACAGGTCAGGGTGCATCCCCACAGCCGCCGGGGCAGGAACCTCACCCAGCCGAGGCACGTGCAACACCACCAGCTGTGCCACACGCTGTGTGACCCTGTTCTGGTTCCTTAACCCCTCCGTGCCTCAGTTTCTTCGTGACTGCTTATTTGCAAAATGATAAGAATCACACCCACCTGCCGGGTGGTAGTGAGGGTTTCCGGGAACGGGGGTAGCGCTCAGCCGGTCTGTTAGGGCTTCGGCGCGGGGCGGCCTTCTCCGTGCTTACCCAGGCGCTCCGGGCCTGCCCTCTGTAACTGCATTCTTCCCCACTCACGAGGTGTTGTAAAGGCTTAAATCGCAAGAGGCCGTGCATTCTAACAGGGAGCGTCGAAAGCCAAGCTTTCCGATCTAGTGGGGGCCAAGAAGCTTGTTTCCGGTTCGAGGTGCCCCTCCACCGGTGCTGGATTGTGAGAAATTAAGACGTCGGTTTATCACACGTGTCGTTCCCCTCTCTTGCTTGCACCCCCTCTCGGAAATAAGAGTCTGAACGCCTTTACTCAACTATTCTCGGGGGTCGGGGGTGGGGGGTTGGAAGGCTCCGTTTCCCCGCTTCTCCGCCGAAACAGAGCAGACGCAGAGGTCTGGAGGCCTCCTGGAGACCGCCCCAGCCCCAGGGCAGAATCTCCGGGCCGCAGAATGAGGGTCCTGCCTGCCCAGAAACTCTTCCAGCCAGCACAGGTTTAACCAAGCAGCCGAATTGTTCTGGCGACATTGGCAGGAACTTTCTTTGTGCCTCATGATTCTTTAGTGCCTTGACAACAGAAAATAAGCAGAGAAGCGGGGCCAAATCCAGAACACGGGGTTGCTGAGGTTCTCAGGCCTGCAGCATTCGGGTGGGGGTAGTTCACCGTGGCGGGGGTGGGGAGCACGCCCAACCCCGTCACCTGGGGCCCATGGGCCACCCCTTTAAGCAGGTCGCCCGGCAGTGTACTTCGGTCCTCAGAGGAGTGGTCACCCCCACTACTTATCCTGGGTTTGGGCGCATAGTTTCCGTTCCTAAAAAACGGCAGGTACTAAATAGACCCCGGAGGAGTGGGGGGCGTAAGGGTGAGGGGGGTAAGCACTGACTCTCCATTTGTGGAAAAAAAAAGCCTTTGGCGGATTTTGATAACTTGCGTGGATCAGAGGAGACCTGTAGGCCCAAGGGCCGGCCTGGAGGGCAGTAGAGTTCGGGTTACTGAAGGCGCCGCTGGGCTGCACCACGTGCGCCCATCTCTCTGCGGTGGCGCAGCGACCCGGGCGGGGGAGACGCGCCAAGCATCTGTGTTCGAGCATTTGACACACAGACAACGGTCCGCGCTCGCGTCCGGGCCTCGGGGAGAGGTTATTCTCTTGTTCGTCTGCAATCTGCTCGTCTGGCTGGTGCGCCTGTCACACGCGCACGCGCTTGGCCAGGCGCTAACGAGCGGCGGAAGAGAAAGGGAGCGGGCCGCGACCCGAGGTGGGGGAGGAAGACGCAGCCTGTGCAGGGTGAGGTCTAGGCTGGTTGGCGCGGGTGCGTGGAGGGGCCGCGACCCCGGAACCAGGCAGGCCAGAGCGCGAAACTAGGCGCGGCCGAGATGGAGCCCCTAGTGCTGCTCCCGACGCCCCCTGGCGGCCAGTGAGGCAGCGAGTTCTCGAAACAATGCGTCCGGCCGCGCGGGCCCCAAAGGCTCCTGGGCTCCCAGCCTCTCTCGGGTGCACGGCCGCGCACCGCCTCGAAGCCGCCCGACCGGCTTCGGGCTCCTTGTGCCCCGGGCTCCTTGACCCCCTCGGGGGTCTGAGAAGCGGAGGGGACCCAGGGGAAGGTGTTGGGGCTGGGGGCGGTGGAGGCGGGAGGGCCCTCATCCCAGCCCCGGGCCCAGGTCCTAACATCTCTCAGAGCTCAGGCTCTGAATAGCTGCTTGGTTCGGTGTGCTTCCGTTTTATTTGAGGTTTATTTTCAAAGTAGTTTGTGCTGGGGAGCGGGGCGTTTAGGCATCTTAGTGCTTTAGTTAGACACGGAAAGACCCAGGACGCATTCGGCGGAAGAGCGGCCTTTTGCTGCAGCTCCCGGCCCTTCTCCTGCAGAGCACTGGCGTCAAAGGAGACAAGACGCAGCTGGGGTTCTAAGGACCCAGATGATTGGGTCAGAATCCAAAGATACTCTCCTTCCAGGTGGCGATTTTCCTGGAGGGTTCACGGCCAGGATGGGGTAAGAGAAAACACCGAGTGGGCTTTCGCCATCCCACGTTAACCCCTCCTCTAAGCAGTGGGACCACAAAGCTAGCTGGGCGACTTGGGCCTGGGGGGCCGCCAAGGCCAAAGCATCTTCCGGAAGGAGGGAAATAGAGAATCTGTGGACGGAGCCCACTGATGGCTCTAAGTGACCGGGAAGTGGTAACAATGCGCCCACCTTCCATAGGAAAGAACCTTGGGAGTCTCGCTCCCCGGGGATTCTCTCTTTGGAGCTGCACCGCCAACCTGCGGGGAGGCGGGGTGGCTGAGAGGGAGGAGACGATCAGCCACAAGGGGAAACTCGGGGCGATTAGGAGAAAGGAGCCCCCCCCTCCACACACACACCTTCCTCCTGCTGACACCCTAGTGCCGGTTTACAGCTGTGAACTTGGTCTGGAGTCCTCCGGGGCACGAGGTCCCCAGCTCCGCGAGCGCACAGGCACTCTGCCTGTTCGCCTCCGTACACCCGGTGCCCGCCGGCATATGTAGCATGAGGGAGCCGCCTCTGCCCAGGCTTCGTGGATGTCTAAGCAGGGCTTCTTCCTCTACCCCCACCCCTGCCCAGCCTGTCCACCTGGGGCACTTTCTACCAGTCCCTTGTGCCGGGCACCAGCCTTTCCAAACCGTGTCCTCAGCGCCCGCCGCCAGGGCCAGAGTGGGTTAGGGCGCGTGGTGCCTTCGAGCCTTGAGTCAACCCGTTCCTTTAGGCAGGGAGGGCAGGTCTCTTCTCCCAAACCGGGAAGTGGTGGGCAGTCGTGTGTGATTCTGACGAAACTCTGTAGAGGCGCTTCCACAATGGCCAAAATTTCTAGGCTTACCCCAGCAAAACAACACCCCCAAGGTTTTATTGATATTTCCTTTTTCATGTAAAAGTTTTGCTCATAGGACTCTAGTTATATAAATTCTGATATTTGAAAGGGCAGGCGGGAGCCACTGTACGGGTTGGGCCAGGCTGGGAACCGTGGCTGGGGATCCGAGAGGAGAGCAACCAGGCCGAGACAGCCTCGGGCGGGCAGGCCCCGGGCGCGGGCCAGGGTCACAAAGAGCCTGCCAGCTGCTGGCTCGCTACTGCCTGGAACGCAGTTCCGCCCCGCAGCCCCGGGGCCCGAGCAGAAACTTCGTGCTGGGGTCAAACAAACCCACGTCCGGGCCTCGCGGGGGCGGAGCGCGTTCCCTCAGGGACCTGGCGACAAGGCCGCTGGTCACGTCCCCCTATCTCCCGCAGCCCGTGCTCCGCACGCTCACTGTTGGGGCTTAGCTGCCAGGCTGGTCTATTTGTTTGTTTGTTGTTTACAGCAGTCCTAGAGCGCGCGCTTAGCAGCATCCTGTGGGGCGGGGGGAACAGGGGTCCGTGGGGCGCAGCCAGAATTTCCTTCCAGGGAGCGCGTGAGGGGCATTCTCAACGGAAAACCAGACCCAGAGAATAGTGACCAAACCTCCTCGGATTACTCTCCACTGGCTCCTCCCTCGCTCCCCCCACCTCCAGATTTGCATAAAAAAGGCCAAGAAAACGCTGGCCGGGCCCCAGCAGTGGCTCACTCTGCTCCCCCCGGGTCGGAGCCCCCTGGAGCTGCGCGCGGACTTGCTGCGCGGAGCCGAACGCACAGCACCTCGCCGCCGCAGTCCGCGCGCCCGGCGTCCCGGCGTTCCCACCGCCCGCTTCCCAGGCCCCGAGCCGCGTGGAGCGCAACGAGCGGGCGGGAAAGAGCTCCCGGCCGCTGCCGCCTCGCGCTTCCCCGCCTTGGCTCCCTCCGCCCCACCGGGGGTTGCGCGCCCACGATGCCGCAGGGGCCCGGCTCGCTGCTGCTGCTCGTCCTCGCCTCGCACTGCTGCTTGGGCTCCGCGCGCGGGCTCTTCTTCGGCCAGCCCGACTTCTCCTACAAGCGCAGCAACTGTAAGCCCATCCCGGCCAACCTGCAGCTGTGCCACGGCATAGAGTACCAGAACATGCGGCTGCCCAACCTGCTGGGCCACGAGACCATGAAGGAGGTGCTGGAGCAGGCGGGCGCCTGGATCCCGCTGGTCATGAAGCAGTGCCACCCGGACACCAAGAAGTTCCTCTGCTCGCTCTTCGCCCCCGTCTGCCTCGATGACCTGGACGAAACCATCCAGCCGTGCCACTCGCTCTGCGTGCAGGTGAAGGACCGCTGCGCTCCGGTCATGTCCGCCTTCGGCTTCCCCTGGCCCGACATGCTTGAGTGCGACCGTTTCCCCCAGGACAACGACCTCTGCATCCCCCTCGCTAGCAGCGACCACCTCCTGCCGGCCACCGAGGAAGGTAAGCCCTCCCCCATATTACACCCCCCCCAGCTCCGCTAAGACTTTCCGGGGGTGTTCTCGCGGCCCCCGCCCCCCATCCCGATGCTTCCCCGCCGGGGGTGCCAGTCCCGAGCAGGGCAGACTCTTTCCTTGCCCTGGTGTGTCATCGTGACAAATCTGAGATACCTCCCCCCCGCCCAAACACACACCCAAGTCTCTCATTCCCTTCCCGAGTTATACCAGTTACTCTTTCTTAGGGACCGTTTAAAAGGGGGGTGCGGGGAGAAAACGTAGAACTGGAAGAGATCTTTCCCGTGTAGATATATGTCCAATTCTTTTTGAAGATGCTAGCAAGGGGGCCGCGACTTAGAGTGTTGGAAGTGGTCCTGCTAGGAGGAGTTGGCGGTGAGCACCCTGGCCAGAGCGCGCTGGCCTCAGCCTCACGCAGCATGTTCTTACCACGGGGCAGGATTCTAGGCACAGAGACATTCCCTACAGGCACGATCGCCAAAATGTGCAAACAGATAGTCTTTTAAGGCCCTCTCTGTTCTTTGCCGAGTTAGGCTTTGAAAATAAAAAGCAGGACTGGCTCATGCGTGTTGAAAATTGAGCGTTGGTTGTAACTGCTCAGAGGTCCAAGCAAGAGGGCACAAAGGGAATCTCCAGGAATCATTTTTCTATCACTAATCAGCTTTTATCTTAGGAGTGGTTTTAATTAACTGGAGAAAATCGTGCAAAAGAGAGTTTCCCAAGTTTTTTAGAAAATAGAGGGGGAGTTCCTGTGCAGAAACCATCAAAGCAATGAAAACCTCATGGGCTCTTGATAGTCTTCCTGAAAGGAAAACATATACAATGTGTCTGAGCTGATTTAGGTCCCCCCGGGATGGAAAGGGGGCTTCCTAATCCCTTTCAGGGCTCCACCAGCATCTCCCTTTCCATCTCTAATTGTTTTCCTACAGCCATCATTAGTTAAAGAAAATGCAAAGTTGCTTAGCAATCTTTCCTGGCAGGCACCGTGAGTTTGCAATCATCTTATTGGTTAGATTTATAATTTATTGCAAATGTTTGGCATATTTCAAACATTTGTCCAACATATACCACAGACCAACCAACACAGGTTAGTAACATTTTATATACACTCCTAGAGCTCCTAATTGGAAAAGTTTCATTTTGTTTGAGACAGGGGAGTTAAGGGCAGTTTTATGTGTGTTGCTTTTGTTTTTATTTTTCACAGCCCCACCAGCATTATATATTACATTTCTCGAAAAAGTCATTTCTCCCTTCAAAATAAAAGTTTATGTGTTTCAAAATCTGCTCTGCGCTTTTTCTTATTTGATAAATAACTTCTAAAGTGAGCCATATAGTTCTTTTTTCCCTGCGAAAATGCAATTTCATATTAATGAAATTTCACCTAAATTTTAAAGACAGCATTAGTACATTTATAAGTGGGAGAAAATGAATGTTTTCTTTTTTCCCTTTTCCCAAGGAATCAGACTCTTAGAAGAGCCTTTAGCAGGCTCTCTCATGATTGTGCTAGTGCACCTTCCTGGGTTTGGTCAGATTTTCACTGGCTTCAGGAGAAGCTTTGGGTTTTTGTTTGTTTGGGTTTTGTTGTTGCTGTTGTTTTGTCTGTTTGTTTTCGAGAGTTTGAAACAGGCAAAGAGAGGCAAGAAGAATCTGCACCAGGGATGAAGATAACAGTGAAATAAATGCTGCTTAACTCGAGCACAAACTCGGCAGACAGCACGAGGTGATACAGAGCCATTTAGAGCAGGCTATAGTCATTAGCAAGGTGTGCTTCCAAGGGGGAAGAACCCAGACGTGAGCCTTACAGTGCTAGCCACCCCGCCCTGTCCAGACCTGAAAATATCTTGAAATGACTCCCCCGAGAGACAAGGCAGCTGAAGAGCCCAGCAGAGGCTAGGCTGCGCCAGTGACCTGCAGCTGAGAAAGACGATCTTCTGGCCGTAGTTTGTGGTTGCTAGTTTCCCAAAATCCCTTAAGGGTCTTTTGGTGCTTTCTCCTCAGAGAGGCTTTGGGACTAACTTTTTCAGAGACCGAGTTTGTCCCAGGAGTGGGAGGAAGAGTGACAAGCTGCAGCCTGTCTCAGTTACCTGCGGCTGCACCGGCACACTCCACCAGGGCGCCCTTTGCCTGGGGAGTCATCATACATGAAACACAGCATGTGGGCATTTTTGCCTGTCCAAAAGATGGGAGGCATGGGAGACTCTCTTAGGAATGAGTGGTCCTTCTTTCATAAATGAGGCAGAAGCTGGGGTCTTACAGGACAGTTGCTACTCTTGCCGGAATAAGCCCCTGTGAGTTGTTTACAAATGCCACCTGCTGTTTCGTTTTAAGCAAACTTACTAACCTTCACGTTTCTAGCTCCAAAGGTATGTGAAGCCTGCAAAAATAAAAACGAAGATGACAACGACATAATGGAAACTCTTTGTAAAAATGATTTTGGTAAGTAATACACCACTAACAACAGAAGTTTTATTGCCCAGTACAACTTAAAGGTACAATTCTTTAAGATGTTACTAGATAAAGTTTGGGTGACATATCATCACAGCTCATCTTTCCTTGAGCGAATCATCTGTGTTATCCTACTTTCCTCCCTATGTAACTATCTTGTATCGAGTTGTATCTTTTTAGGTGAGAGTCATTGCTCTGTTAAGCAATAATCAAATAATGAGAATTGTTCGCATTATGAATTTCTGATGGCACATTTTTCATTTCACTATGGCTTTTTCTTGCCAACAAGCGTAATCTTGGACCATGTTCTCTTTTAGTCACTTAACCTGTGTCCCAGGGATGGGAACATGTAAATATTAGCCTCAGCAAAACAGATTCAAGGCATGAAGTTGGCCAAAAATTGAAATTTACTCCAGTGCCAAACAAGTATTTTTACGTTATTCGTAACCCATGATGTTCTGCTTCCCATGTTCCACCATCAGTGAGTATATCCAAGGTACTGGTTAATAATATGTCGGGGAGAGTTTCCTTAAATTTAAAAAGAAGAAACAATAAAGCTAGGAGTTTACTTTGGCAAGATACATGCCAGGTGCCGTGATGACAGGGTACTGGAGGACAGTAAATAATGTGCGAGGTATGTTACCCAAGTTCCACGGCGTGTGGGTCACTCCCCTTAAGAAAGAACTATAAGAGGAAGGAGGGTTGGAGACTGTCCACCCAGAGCTGCAGCAGCACCTCATCTGTGTCCTCAGCCCTCCAAGGGGATCAGAGGAGCCAGCTAGACACAGATCAGTGCTGTGTTAGGGCAGGAGTGGGGGGTGGCCAGGAACTTTGCAGAGGTACCTGAGACGTTCGTGTTTTCCTCCCATTCCAAGAGCAGGCACTTTTGGGTGTGTTTGAGGGGTTGGTATTTAAAAGTATTTATTCAGGCAGAAGGTTGAATTTACTGGTAAACAGATGTGGTCCCTGTTCTAGCAAACAATAACAGACTGTACCAGATCTGTATGAACACTTCTACATACTCAACTAAGTCCTGGAGACAGAGAAATCACTCCAGCGCCCACTGTGGAGGACTGCCCTCCCACCCTCTCCTTACAGCTTACCAGCCCAGAAATCTCAGACCTGGCCAGGTCCCTGAAACTGGAAACAACCCAATCACTGCCCCTTACAACCCCAGGTCTCTTGCAGGAAGGGTCCTGGGCTTAACCTTAGCAGGCCCCGGGACATCCGTAGCTATAGGAGAAGCTTCAAACAGCTGAGGAAGGGGAAAGGAAGGAGGTAACTCTGAGTCCTAGCCAGTCCTTCCCCTCAGTGAGAGCCACAGATGGATGATAGGGTTTCAAATGTCTATATTCTAATACATACAACTCTCAAAGTAGGAGAGGGCCAGGCATGTTGGCAAAAGCAACCCTAAAGCTCCAGAGCCTTGCCCAAAACACGGTTCTTAGCTTCCATGCTACAGGATTTGATTAAGGACAAAAAATTTTAATATAATTTTAATAAAGTTTATATTAAAATGTAATAAAATATTATTTTATTCTGGCAAGTTATGGCCTTTGCACTAGATTTCGTACAGACCACTCTCCTGACCTCCATGAAAACGTCTAGTGGGGCTCCAAACAAGTGTAATTCAAGCACACGCACACACACACATATGACCTGCTTGCTTTGTGGCTTACCTTACAGAAGACCTCCTTCCTAAGGATGCTGTATCAAGACCTGGGCCAAAGAAATGTGTGTGTGTGTGTGTGTGTGTGTGTGTGCATTCAACGTTCTCTCTCCTTAGAGGAGAGAGCCTCTCAAAACAACATGGAAGTCATTACACTTAAGGTATCACACATGCAGATACCTCACAAGCTTTGTTTTCTATTTCTCCGCCTTCAACTTGTCCCAAAGGGGATAATGAACCTAAATTGTAGGGGGTGCGTGTTATACTGGTTTATAAGCGGTTCTCCACATCGCCTCTGTACTCTGGGGGAGTAATGAAAGGGTAGAAATCGGAATCATCCATGAAAGCATGACACTCTCCCCACTGCACTTGGAGTACAGGGAAGATGGAGAAGACCTCCTCATTACAGTGGGGAAAGTACTGGTGAACAAAGAATAGCCCAGAACTGCCTGCCTCTGTATGCAGCCTATTGTTGGAGCAGACATTATCAACACCCTGCCTCCTACCATGTGTGGCATCCCCATTCACATCTTCCAGGGCAGGAAAAGTTATTTGACGGCTTTGATTCCCTATATTTGGTCCCAGCTGAAAACCCAGGGAGGAAATGTCTGAAGTTTTCCCATGGTAAGCTCTTACAAAGTTGGTTATTTCATAGCTAGAGAAAGATGAGTAATAAATCTCCCCCCTTGTTAAAAGTGATCATTCTTCTGATATTTGGAGCTCAAGAATGTCTCATTTGACCAGGCGAAATCTCACACATGCTCTGTCTGTGCTATGGATGAGGCTCCCAGGTAACATTACAATCACTCCTCCCACCATATACCTTCCCCACTCCCAGCCCTTAGGCAGAGACCATAGGAACATGTGACATTGCCATGTGGCTTATCTCATGATAAACCCTGAGAACTCAGTACTACAGCCCAGATGCATATCAGACCAATAATGGTTGGCCAAGTCCCAGTATCCTTGATTTACCTGGTTGAGCCTCAGTCATTTCCTGGTTGACTAGAAAAGCCATGCTTAGTCAAATTCTCCTTCTGAGAGAGAAAGAAAGAAAGAGGAAGAAATTTCCAGAACAGTGATATACACAAAAAAACCTCTTCCTCTATTACTAATTTAAACAATGCATTAAACTCCATCAGAGTCAGGAAGTCACACCTGCATGTCGTCTCTATGGAACAATTGTTAATGTCACCAGGGGTCTGAAGACACATTACAGTGGGCGTATTAATGCACCAACCAGGACAAGAAATTCGATACTATGCCTAAGAGATCACAGTGGTGTTACAGGAGGAGGTTTGGGGACCAGAGTTCTGAGGATTAGACTCAGCCAGGGCACAGCCTAACGGGGTGACCTCATGTTAAGTCACTAAGCTTCTCTGGATTTCAGATTCTTTGTGTACCAAGAAGAGATTTTAACTGGATGATCCCTCACAACCTTAAAATCCTATCCTTTCCCTGCCTTCATGGAGTCTTGAAATTTAATTCCAGCATGTGTGTTTGTAGGGTTGTCTTTCCCAAAGCATACTGTTCATGACTATAAAATGTGTCTTTTATCGTAAACCACTTACTTTTGGTCTTAGCATTCTAATGAGTCTCCATATCCATCTTGGAAACAGTACATATATGATCTGTAAACGCCTTGGCCTCGGACAGGCAAATGATAGCATATGAGGATGAGGTCTTCAGAAAAACAGTTTTACAGCTAAACATGTTGTGCTCTTAAAAAGAGTCTTGGCCGTTTTTTCTGAGTTACTTTACCAAATCAAATGCAGCTGTAAGATCAATTCTCCTTCCCTGTAGTTTGTTCTTTAGAAAACAATGATTTGTGATATAATTTCCTTACAGGTTTGTCCAAAAACCTCTCCGACGTAATAAATTGGGTTTAACGTTTACGGCCACAGAAGGATCCTGTTTCACCTAAGAGTCAGGCATTTCTTTTCATGCTGAAGTTTCCAATAGGGGAAGTCATTTGTCAAGGAGAGCACACACCACAGGCAGCCTACGTACAAACACAAGAACACAAGGGCAAGGAAGAAAAGTCAATTGAGTCCCGGCAAAGAGAGTTTTTAAAGGATGGCTGGTTTGAAACAAAGTGCCTGACAAACTCTTTGAGGCTTTAGAAATGGAGCCACCTGCTGCCCTCAGCTCCCAACCCCCTCCCCGCAGCCCCTGGCAGCCCCATCAGCCCTGGGAAGCTCTTCTTCCCTCTCCCAGGCCGAGTCACAAATAATGCGGTGGGATGTGTTCCCTCCTTATCACTGTCCTCTCTTGTCTTCGTAGCACTGAAAATAAAAGTGAAGGAGATCACCTACATCAACAGAGATACCAAAATCATCCTGGAGACCAAGAGCAAGACCATTTACAAGCTGAACGGCGTGTCCGAGAGGGACCTGAAGAAGTCGGTGCTGTGGCTCAAAGACAGCCTGCAGTGCACGTGCGAGGAGATGAATGACATCAATGCGCCCTACCTGGTCATGGGGCAGAAACTGGGCGGAGAGCTGGTCATCACCTCTGTGAAGCGGTGGCAGAAGGGCCAGAGAGAGTTCAAGCGCATCTCCCGCAGCATCCGCAAGCTGCAGTGCTAGTCCCGGGGCCACCCCCGGGCTCTGCTGACCCTTTCCACTTCTGCTGTGGGACCTCAGCACTCATTTCCCAAGCCCCAGCCTGGAGCGGCTTCCCCTGTCTTTTGCACGTTTGTACCCCTGGCATTTTCTGAGTTATAAGGCCCCAGGAGGGGGAACAAATAGTTGTTTTCACATAAAGGAAAAACCCACCCAAATCTTGTAGAAATCTTCCAACGAATAAAATCGCGAAGATTTTTATGAAGTTTTAAAATAGCTCACTGAAAAGCTGGTTTTGAGTACGTGCAACTGTGACTTGGGTTTGATTTTTTTTGGTTGTTTGGTTTGGGTCAACCGATTTTCACTTTCTGCTGAGGTTGCCATAATGTGCAAGGAGCTTTACTTTTCTATGTGGCCCAAACTTTCACTTTTCTGTTGTGGGTCCAAAACCCAGTTGAGATAAAGCTGGCTGTTATCTCAACTTCTCTCTCAGCTCCAGCCTGACACTCAGCACCTAAGTCTTATAACAATTCACCTGTCATTTTACATCCCTGTTGGGAACTTACAACTCTAGCATGTATTGCATTTTGCATTTCCAGGTAGAGTACTTCCATTTATAAAAACCACATTAACCACCGTAGCATGAGTTCTTCAAATAAAGGGCAAGACAGATTGATGTTATGATTGACCCGAGTACTTTAAGATTTGTTTAAAACATTTTTTTACTTAATTTTGCAAATTAAACCATTGTAGCTTACCTGTAATATACATAGTAGTTGACCTGAAAAAGTTGTAAAAATACTGCTTTAACCAACACTGTAAATATTTCAGATAAACATTATATTCTTGTATATAAACTTTACCTCCTGCTTTACCAATTCCTGGTCTTGTGTCTTGTCTTCTTCGTGGGAGGAACTGGGAAGGGAGCTGAACAAGAGCCGTCACCTCCTTTGTCCTGAGGCCCAGCCTTCCCGCAGTTTGAAGTGCCATTTCCTCTGTGACTCAGAAAGTGCGTTTCCCCACACCACCCATCACCCACTCCTGCCCCCCATCTCACTCAGGTTTTACCACTGCGGACCCTGCTGGGAGACAGGGATGGGAAGGCTTTTGCCTGGTCTCAGCAGTCCCGGGGCAGCTCATGGGGACACTAGTCTTAGCCTACGGTTCACAAGCTTGACAGTTGTGCTTTTCATTTCTGCAGATTTCTGTAATGAAAAAGAATCACCATTGCAAAAATGTTCATTCTTTCCCCACTTCAACTTTAACGCTCAGCTAAACAGAGCCATGATTTAAAGAGTAGCCATTGGAAGGCAGAGGGTAGGGAGGGGATGATGAGAAGGGCATCCATCCACAAAGCTCCCATCCAAACGCTTCGTTGTTCTATTTTAGGAGCCTCCAGACAAATTCTATTAAACGCACGAGGAAACAGGCTCAGCGGGGTTAGGCGGCGTGGACCCACTGCCACAAGGTAGAGTCAGAGCTAAAACTCAGGCCTTTCAGATGACAAATTCTATCTTCTATTTAATCCAGGATGGATTATAGGAAAAGGTTGGCACTCATCTATTCAACAAATACTCATTGGGCATCTGCTGCATGCCTGGCCCTGTTCTAAGTGCTGTGGACATGTACATCAGTCCTTGTTCTCATGGCGTTTACATGAGAGGGTGAAAGAAAACAACCACAATTACAATTATATATTTACAACTGATAAGTTACATGAAGTATAAGGACAGGTAATACATGAGAGCAGCAGAGTGTCCTCAGCAAATCTGAAATTTTTAGTGGTGTTCGTGTGAAGACTTTATCTGATAGCATTTTGTTGATTTAGTTTAAAAGTTTCCTGAACATACAGCCATGATCTCTCTACAGCACTTCAAGCTCTTCTAGCTCCAAAAGTCAATAGAGCCCTCTGCCTACCTGAGCTGCACAATTCCTTTCATCTTTCTCTGAATTACCACCTGACTCTGCTTCTCACCAAACCAATTCCACAAACGCATGGCACAACCCTCTTCCTAAAAGGCACGCATAGACTGGAAGAGGGACACTCATGACCAAGGCCATTATTCATTGAAAACATTTGAAACAGGAAGCTAGGAACCCTGGAAAAGGCGAGAGAGAGAGAGAGAGAGAGAGAGAGAGAGAGAGAGAGAGAGAGAAAGATAAAAGACAAAAGAAAGTAGACCAAGGATTTAAGAATTAGAAAGTGAAAATAGGTACAATACATCCAAAAGTAGTGGAAAGAAACAATTTGGAAGAAACTGACCTGTCTGAATGCCCCTTTTCCAATCAAAACAAAAGCCACCTGCCGGTGTTAAGGGATGCAAACTCTCCAGCTCTGGAGAGCTCGTTGATGCCAGACACAGTCTCCTTTGGTCACGTTGTAAAGAAGTAGCAGAGGCATCACTCCCGTGCCTGCGTCCTGCCTTATGGACTCTATGGACTTTCCCATCCCCACACACATCTTGTTCCCATCTTTGGCAAGCCTATAAGCCAATGAGACATGTTTGGACAGAGCAGGTAGGTTTTTGGTTCATTTTTCATTCTGTTTTATTGTTTTCTTTTGCACGATGATTCAAATATATATATGGCTCATTTTTGAAATAATCATGGCTGTATTCTTTTTCTTTTTTTTTTTTTTTTTGTGGTACGCGGGCCTCTCACTGTTGTGGCCTCTCCCGTTGTGGAGCACAGGCTCCGGATGCGCAAGCTCAGTGGCCATGGCTCACGGGCCCAGCCGTTCCGCGGCATGTGGGATCTTCCCGGACCGGGGCACGGACCCGTGTCCCCTGCATTGGCAGGCGGACTCTCAACCACTGTGCCACCAGGGAAGCCCTCATGGCTGTATTCTTAATTAGTTTTTCAACTATTAGGTTTCTTTCGTAGGCAGATAAAAACACAAATGTTCACCCATTATTGGAAAAAGAAAGCAAGCCATCAGAAGACATTGGATTTCTGAGTTTCCTAATATGATTCATGACCTGTTAATAAACTGCTAAAATGCCCCAAATAGGAGATCAGGAAAGTTTAGAGATATAAAAACTACACATCTACTACACATGTAACTCCTCTTCCCTTTCCTAAATAACTTGAGAAATGAGTTGTGTACAAGAACACATTTATAAGACTTCTGGGGCAACATTTCCTAAGTGTTCAAAGGCTCTGTCTATGTGCACTGAAATTCATAGAGTTAAAAAAGATCCATTTTATCTAATAACACCCTCCAGTCTTCACTTCCTATTCTGTCATCAAGTGATAATTTGATTTTTTACCTTTCAGATCTTGTTTACTACCAGGTTTTCAATGTTCTTGATAGCGGGAGGGGTCACCTTGGAAAGCAAGTCCAGGCATATGTATCCTGCGTGCAGTCACTGCCTCTGGATTATGAAACAATGTGATTTTTGCCCATGAAACTTGTTGCACAAATACACATTAATTCATTAACTCAGCAAAGATTTTCTGAGCACCAACTATCGCCATTGATGTATTCACTCAATAATAGGTACTGAGTGCTTACCCACATGCCAGGCGCTGTTCTAGGTGGTGGATGCACAGTGATCCTGCCCTCGTTCAGCTTCTATTCTAGAGTTAGAAATTGTGTTAGGCACTGAAGATAGACGGATCCTTCCCAAAAGGAACTCTCAATCCAGTAAGAGAGAGAGGCATGCAAACAAATAATTCCAACATTCTCTGTTAAGAGGGAGGTATGCACATGCCCAGGGATGGCATAAGGGAGAGAGTGGATTAACTCAGGTAGAAAATAGAATGTTTGGTTCAGGTCGAACTCAGGTAAAGGTGCTTGCAAGGAGAGAACTTTCACTGAGTTGTACCAGAATATTTTCTAATAGGACAGAGTCCTAGAAATTAAGTATTTATCATCAGTTTTACATATTGATGAATCAACCTTGTACAATTATCGTGCTGAAGGTATTGTTCTAGACACTACAAATAAACCTGGCATAAGGCCCATTGCCTTTGTAATCAATAAAATCTCCACATCCTCAAATTACAAACAAATGAATTCACATTTATCTGAGAAACAAAGAGCAAGTGAGCATAATAAAATATTTCTTAAAGCTGTCCATGATTGTCCAGAGAATAATGCAGATAGATAGGTGTTAAAAAAATCTATTGATAAAAATAGCAGTTAATACAGATAGTGTTAGAAGAAAAAAACCAAAGAATTTAACTGTCCCAAGATGTCCCAGTAGAGAGTAATAGTAATTATTAATTTAACAACCCAGACATTCTGCCATACCATGAAATGTGCAAAGCACGAGAACTTACTGTCATTAACTGGCTCCCCAGTAGCAATACCTAAAAACCTATGCACTTCCTCATGCATGCATGTGCTTTCTTGTACACCCACAAACAAATGTAGCTCTGGCAGGAAATCTATAACTGTATAATCTAAGGGATGTCAGAACAAACCACTTAATAGACTAGAAACTGCAGTTCAAGTGGTAAGCACCTTGGTGTAGCTTTTGAAATTCAGAGAGACCTAGGCAAGTCAATAGTTTCTGCAAGCCTGAGACTACTCATCAATAAATAATTAAGAATTATTACTCTATAAGTTATGCTTAATCTCAATACATTCTCATCTCTTGTTCATCATCTGTTTTAAGGTGGAATTCTCAGAGCTTGTTTCTGTGTAAGGAGGCACCCAGAACAGGAAGGAGCATCAGTCTGCAACCAACCTTAGTCCTACCCCGACACACTCTGCTGCCCCACCAGCAACCCCAGGCTCTTCAAATTCTTGAGCACATTGGGTTGCTCTAGGTGGTATGGCTGATCACGGCCTGCTTGGAAGCAGCTTAGGCAAATAAGAGGGGGAAAATGGAACCATACATACTATCTACTCCTCCCTTCTTCCCAAAAGATTTTTCCACCCCCAAAGAAGATTCGGGTGCCTCCATGCTGCCCTCTAACAGCATCAGGCTTCCAATCTGCAGCAGAGTGCTGAGAGTCGTTTCAACTATTCAGCAATCTTACATTGAACACCTACTATGTGCCAGGTGCTGTCCTAGGTGCTGAGGTCCCAACAATGACCAACATACATGCCTACTCTCAAGAAGAACACAGGCTAATGTGTCATATACACATGTGACATACAATATTAACTGAGACTCAAAATTCTCCAGACTTTCCTGAACACAGTCTTCCTGGGTTCCATTTGTTCTTATGGGTACAGATAAGTTCACATTAAAATAATACGAAAAATCAAAATCTCTAGGCCCAGAAAGTGTCACTAGAGAATTTTGCCAAACATTTAAAGAATAACTGACACCAGTTTTACATAATCTTTTCCAGAAAATAGAAGAGGAAGGAATGCTTCCCAACTCATTTTATGAGGCTAGTATTGCCCTAATACCAAAACCAAATAAAGGACAAAAAAAAGAAAACTATACACCAATATCTTTAATGAATTTAGACACAAAAATCCTCTACAAAATATTAGCAAATCAAATCCAGCAATGTGTAAAAAGAATAATATACTACAAACACACTGGATTTATTCAAGGTATGCAAGGCTGTTTCAATATTCAAAAATCAATGTAATCCACCATGTCAACAAGTTAAAGAAAAAAAATCATACAATCATGTCAATTGATGCAGAAGAAAAAGCATTTGACAAAATTCGATACGTATTCATGATAAAATCTCTTGGCGAACTAGGAATAGATAGGAGCTAGGATACAAGGTTGACATACAAAATCAATTGTAATTATATATACTAACAACAAACAAGTAGATATCAAAACAAAATCACAATACCATTTACAACTGCTCCAAAGAAGTTAAAATATTTAGGTATAAACGTAACAAAGCATGTATGGGTTCTGTACACTGAAAATTACAAAATACTGATGAAAGACATCAAAAAAGACCTAAATAATTGGAGAGACATACCATGTTCATAAACTGAAAGACTCAACATGGTGAAGATGTCAGCTCTCTTCAAACTGATCTAAGGGTTTAATGAAATTTCTATCAAAATCTCAGGAAGCTTCTTTGTAAATATGGACAATGTTATTCTAAAATTTGTATTGAAAGGGAAAGACCCTAGAATAGCCAGAATAATTATGAAAAAGAATAAAGCAAGAAAAATCATTCTTCCTAATATTAAGGCTTACTTTAGAGCTTCTCTAATCAACACAGTATGGTACTGTGGGATAGACACACAGATCGATGGAATGGAATACAGAACCCAGAAATGAACCCAGCTCATTTTTTACAAAGATGTAAAAGCAACATGATGGAGTAGGGATGGCCTTTTCAACAAATGGTGCTGGAGCAACTGAATATCCTATAGGCAAAACAAAAAAATCTAAACCTTACATGGTATACAAAAACTAACACAAAATTGATCATGAACTTAAATGTAAAACTATAAAAGTTTTTGAAAAAACAGAAGATAAATTTATTATTTCAAGACCTAGGACCTGGCAAAGAATTCTTAAATTTGATACCAAAAGCACAATCCATAAAAGGAAAACCTGATAAATGGAACCTCTTCAAAATGTAAAACTTCTGCTATTCAAGAAAACTCCATTAAATGTATATCAAATCATTACATTGTACACTTTCAATATTGTACGATTTTGTTTATCAATCATACCTCAACATAGGGGTGGTGGGAGACCCTGTTAGAAAATGAAAAGATAAATTACAGATTAAATACTTGCAAACCACATATTTGACAAAAAGACCTGTATCTAGAATATATAAAGAACTCTCAGAAGTCAAAGGTAAAAAAAAATCAAACAGTGCATTTAGAAAATGGGTAAAGATATTAACAGACATTCAGTGGAAGAGGATATGAATGTGGCCTTGATGGTATCTACCACACGGGCTTGGGAAGAGGGAGTGGTAGCCACGCCCCAGATGCTTGCCACCCAGGCCCTAAGGGGCAAAGGAGACTTGCAGTGCTTGATTCTGTGGTGGGCAACACATTGTGTTTAGAGTGCCAGTAAAGCAGGGGTTCTAAAAACAGGACAACTGGGGGAAAAGCATTGATTTTGGTTTTTGATTTTTTAAAAAAGCATCAACATAGTCACCATAGAAGAAAACCAAACCATTGTATGCTTACTTATACCTTTTAAAATAAGTTAGTGTTTTTTTGTTTTGTTTTGGGGGGGTTTTTTGTTTGTTTTCAGAATGAAAATATGGGGGTGATGTGGGGAGGTCATAACAATATTTTTAGTGTTTTGGACTTCTAACAATCTGAACACTGACTTACTGCTGATATAGAAAGGGGAGAGGTTCTGAGTGTAACATGGTCCCTTCATGCTTCCTGGCCTAGCTCCTTTAAATTCTTGTCCTTCAGAGGATTAGAATGTGCACACTGGCCTGTGATGAAAGACTAGAAAATAAAATTTAAACTAAAACCAACCCAAACCAGTAAAGTTACCCCCTGCTCAGCAGATCCAGACCAAAAACCTGAATCTTGAATGACTGTTTATGGTATGAGAAGGAGTTATCTAGACAAAGGAGAAAGTGGGAGGGGACAAAGTGGACAGACAACTCAACAATAATAGAAGCTTCAAAACCCACTTTCAGCAAGGGAGTGAACAAATAGCTGGAAGATCAAAAGCAAACAGAAGACTCCAACACACTATAAGCCAACCAGACAAACAAACGTCTATAGAACTTTCCATCAAACAACCGCAGAATACACATTTTTCTCAAATTGTTCTATAAGTGACCCCTGTATATTGGTTCTCACGTTGTTTACTTTTTCACAAGAAGTTGGCACCATCAACCCAAAGCCAAACTCAAACTCTTACATATCCAATTGCTTTAAAATATATCCAAAGTAAACACATATTTAGCCTTTAGAGCCTGCCTGCTTTGTATACCCTGCAAAACTGCACCCAATATCTGCAAACCATAGAGAAGACAAACCCTGTAGGCGTAAAGGACCCAGAACCACTGCTGCCCCTCAGAGCTCTCTGTTGCAGAAACCCCCCCTACCTTGCTGCTGAGTGACATCACCTTGACACATAAGCCCCCTCTCCATTTCCATCTTCTCTGGGGGTTCACTTACCCTCTCCCCCTTTTGGATGGTGGCCCCTGTCTCTGGAAGATCTTCTGCTGTGAGGCTCTTCCCCTCGCATGCAGCCCTGTCCAAATACTGCCCAATAAGCTCACTGTGCACCACAGCCATCTCATGCTCCGGTCTTTCCTTGATCAACTCCAAAATCCTCAAACTCAACACACAAGTGAATGCACACGGGACATTCTCCAGGATGGACCATGTGTTAAGCCATATAAGAAACCTCAATATATTTAAAAGGGCCAAAACCATGTCAAGAATGTTCTCCAATCACAAAAGAATGAAATTAGAAATAAATAACAGAAGGAAATTTGGGAAATTCACAAATATGTGAAAATTAAACACCACATTTTTAAGTGTGTTTGAAATTTAGTTGAATGAAAATGGAAACTCAATATACCAAAACATGTAAGATGCAGTTAAAGCAACACTCAGAGAGAAATAGATGTAAATGCCTATATTAAAAAAGAAGAAAGATTTCAAACCAACAACCTAATATTCCACCTTAAAAAACAAAAACAGCAAATTAAGCCCGAAGTGAGCAGAAGAAAGTAAGTTACACAGATTAGAGAAAAAATTGATAAAATTGAGAATAGAAAAACAATGGAAAAAATAAATGAAAATAAAGTTTATTGTTTAAAGAACTCTACAAAACTGACAACATTTTAGCTAGACTGACCAAAATAAAAAGAGAGAAGACCCACGTTACTAAAATCAGGAATGAAAGAGGGACATTACTGCCAACCTCACAGAAGTTATGAGGGAATACTATGAACAATTTTAACCCAATAAATTAGATAATGTTAACACACATTAAAGAAGAACTAACATCAGTCTTTCACAAATTCATCCAAAAAATAGAAGAGGAAGGAACACTTCTCAACTCATACTAGGAGGCCAATATTACCCTGATACCACAATGAAACAAAGAAATCCCAAGAAAATAGACTTCCAGCCAATATTCCTTATGAATATAGATGCAAAAAGCCTCAACAATCTAGCAACATATTGAAAGGATTATGCACCATGACCAAGTGGGGCTCATCCCAGGAATGCTAGCTTGGTTTAACATACAAAGATCAATCAATGTAATACACTATATTAATATAATGAAGGACAAAAATCACATGATCATATCAATAGATGCAGAAAAACACTTGACAAAATTCAGCACCTTTTGGATAAAAACACTTAATTAACTAGGAATAAAAGGGAACTTTTTCAACCTGATGAAGCCAGCTACATAGCCACAATTAACATCATACTTAATACTGAAAAAAATAAATGCTTTCTCTTTAGGATCGGGGGAAAAAAGAGTAATATCCACCCTAAGCACGCTCACTCAACATAGTACTGAAAATTCTAGCCAGCATGATAAGGAAAAAAGGAAAACAAAACAAAAAAAAGAAGGAAGGTGAATGGTGGAAGGGAGGGAAGGGAAAAGAAGAGAGCGGAAGAGCACAGAAATCCAGATCAGAAGGGAAGAAGTAAAACAGCTACCTCTATTAGCAGATAACAAGACCCTGTGTACAGAAAATCTTAAGAAATCCACTACAAAACTATCAGAACTAACAAGTGAGAGCAACAAGGCTCTAAAATACAAGATCGACATCCAAAAATCGATTGTAATTCTATACTCTAGCATTGAACAATCCAAAAATGAAATTAAGACAACAATTCCATTTACCATAGAATTAAAAAGAAGAAAATATTTAGGAATAAATTTAACAAATGAAGTGCAAGATTTCTATACTGAATACGATAAAACATCATTGAAACAAATGAAAGAACTAAATACACGAAAAGACATCCACGTTCATGAATTGGAAAACTTAATATTGCTAATATGGCAATACTCCCCCAAATTGGTCTACAGATTCAATACAATCCTTATCAATATTCCACCTACTTTTTTATAGAAATTGACAAGCTGATTCTAAAATTCTCATGAAAATGCAAGAGACCAAAAATAGCTAAGACAATCTTGGAAAAAAAGAAGAAAGTTCGAGGACTCACACTTCCCAATTTAAAAACCTAATACAAAACTAACAGTAATAAAGACAGTGTGGTACCGGCATAAGGACAGAAGAATAGAACTGTAGGTCAAAAGAATAGAACTGAGAGTCCAGAAATAAACCATTATATTTTGGTCAATTTATTTATTTTTTTTTTAATTTTTTGTGTGTGTGTGGTATGTGGGCCTCTCACTGTTGTGGCCTCTCCCATCGCGGAGCACAGGCTCCAGATGTGCAGAGCCAGCGGCCTTGGCTCACGGGCCTAGCCGCTCCACGGCATGAGGGATATTCCTAGACCGGGGCACAAATCCATGTCCCCTGCATCGGCAGGCAGACTCTCAACCACTGCGCCACCAGGGAAGCCCTGGGCAATTTAGTTTTGACAAGGGTGCCAAGACAGTGATTCAATGGGGAAAGAATGGTCTCCAACAAATGGTACCCGGAACACTGCACATCTGCATGCAAAAAAAAATAAAGTTGGACCACTACCTCACACTATGCACAAAAATTAACTTTAAATGAATCAAAGGCTTAAATATAAGAACTAAAATTATGAAACTCTTAGAAGAAAACACAGGAGTCAACTTTTACAATCTGAGATTAGGCAATGATTTCTTAGATATGATACCAAAAACATGGTACAAAAGAAAAAACAGTAAATTTCAAAACTTTTGCACTTCACAGCATCCCATCAAAATAATTAAAAGGCAACTCACAGAATGGGAGAAAATATTTGCAAATCATATATCTACTAAAGGACTGATATCCAGAATATATAAAGAACTCTTAAAAGTCAACAATAAAAAGACTAATGACCCAATTTAAAAATGGGCAAAGAAAGACATTTCTCCAAAGAAGATATACAAATGGCCAATGATCACATGAAAATATATTTGACATTATTAGTCATTAGGGAAATACAAATCAAAATCACAGTGAGATACCACTTCACACCCACCAGAATGGCTAGAAACAAAAAGTCAGAGGATGTAGAGAAATCATAACCCTCATGCTTTGCTGGTGGGATTGTAAAATGGTACTGCTAACTTGAAAAGCAGTTTGGCAGTTTCTTAAAATCTTAAACATAGAGTTACCATATGACAGAGCAATTGTACTACTAGATGTTATAATCAAGAGAACTGAGAACATATATCCACAAAAACACTTGTATCTGAATTTTTATAGCAGCGTCAGTCATAAGAGCCAAAAAGTGGAAACAACCCAAAAATCCATCAGTTGTTGAGTGGATAGCAAAATGTGGCATAACTGTATACTGGAATATTATTTGGCCATGAAAAGAAATGAAGTACTGTTACACGTTACAACCTGAAACATTATGCTAAATGAAAACATTGTACACAAAAGGCCACATATTGTGTGATTTCATTTACATGAAACATCCAGAACAGGCAAAGCTGTATGGACAGAAGGTAGATTAGTGGTTGCTAGTGGGTGGAAGAAGGGGGAAATGGGCAGTGACATCTAATGAATATGGGGTTTCTTTTGGGGCTGAGGAAAATGTACTGAAATTATATAGTGGTGATAGTTGCACTGCTGAGTCATATACTTTAAAAGGGTGAATTGTATAGTATGTGAATTATATCTCAAGTCTATTATTAAAAAACAATGTCAGGTATCCTAAGGCTTAAAGTGACATACTGTGTATGTTGTAAGTGACACTTGAAGCTTGCTTGATTCTGAAACTCATTGTCTTAACGAACAACTATACTCCTGGGCTGCCTTCTTTTTTCACATTGACTTTCAGGACGATGCCATTCATCCTATAGAGTGAATTTGGCCAACACCAGATCTCTATCTCTATCTCTTATTTTTCTCCTGAGTGGACTTGTCTCTCACTGTGGACTACTCTGCCTGTGTGGCCTAGAGAGGCCTCAAAATCAATATGTGTTAAATTAACTAAAGTCTGTATGAAAGGCAGACACTCAATCCATAAGACCTTAAATAAAATGCCTAAAATATATCCTCAATTTACACATCTGTAAAATTAGAACAAGCATTTCTTAATCCATTTCACAGAATTGCTGCTATAAATATGCAGATACAAATGACTATAAATAATTAATTATCTGAAATTCCTAACTCAATGTATAACATATCAATGCCATCAGTGACTGTTGATTTTTATTATTGTTATCATTATCATTTTATTCAATGTATGTCTTATCACGATCTGCCTTCAACATCTTTTTCCAGTTATTTCAACCTATGTATTCAGATGTCAATAAAATGATACTGAACATACTTGAAAAAAAATCAACATGTGTTAAACCAAATTTAACTTCACCTTCCACAACCTTATCTTCCTTTTATGAACAGCTTTCACTGGGAGTTATTCCTAGTTCACTGCTGTCCTTTCCATTCCTCAGGCTATTTGGAAAGCAAAGATACTTAACTTCCCCCAAGTCCAGTAAATGCACAAGTTTTTCAGGCTCATGTTACCAGCTCTGACCATTCTCTTTGCTGATTCTTCACCCAGAAGACATATTCCCAAGAGATTTTTCATCCTTATTTCACATTAATAATGCCTTAGGATATGAACACAATAGCAACTAAGGGGAAATGATAAAGACCCTGTCTCCAAAAACTTCTAGAGAGCCAGCAGTGGAAGTAGGACATGGACTCAAGTCTTGCTGTGCACTGGGAACACACATGCTTGTCTCCACATGAAACTTCCTTTGACTTGTTCTCTTAAAGTCATCCCCAAGACTACGGTCATTCTGGTGGATATCTTCAGGAAAATCTTAAACTGGTAAAGTCGAACTATTCCCTAAGTTATACACTAACTATTGTATCTAGGATAGCTTCTAAAAGTTTCCTTCTTTTGAGACCTAGCAAAATATGTTTGCTATAAAAATTAAACATACATAAGTAATTTTATGCCAAGATATTAAAATTTAAAAATAGCCATAATTAGACAACACGCTCAGCCCCAAAGTTTTCTTTATAACCATTTAGTTACTTGGAATAATTGAAATCCTTCATCCTCCCCCGCAAAAAAGGTGCAGTCAACAACAACCAACCAAAGACACTAATATTCCATTTCTCTCATACTCTAAAATAATATAAATATGTGTTTTATTTCCATCCATGCACTATTCCAACTATTATATGATGTGCTAGGATTACTGCATTTATGGAATAAATTAGAAAAGCAACTATATCATCAACACTCATGTGCCACATATTTTCAGCAGTTATGTGGCTAAACACCAAAATTTATGTTCCTTCGACACAAGGATAAAATAACAAGAAGAATGGAACAGACTCAAGCCTTAACCAGGCACGGCTTTCCTTCTCCCAATCCCGTGTCAGCATCTCTAAGTGATGGCAAAAGTATGTCCCTGCCCTGGTGAACAATGCCACATCATAAAGCAAGTAGTATACATACATTCTGAACTGGATGGATTTATGTTCAGGGCACAGTTTAGGCCTCTTATTTTAAGTCCGTATCGATGTACAGAATTCTCGATGGTCCTGTAATGGGTAGATGGCTAAAGTCTGCGGCCACATTGACAGCAGCTCCATCTCCTTCCTGAAGGAAGTTCTGCAGGCGATGGGCTAAGGGAACACATCCGTCCTATATATACACTACCAAATGTAAAATCGATAGCTAGTGGGAAGCAGCCGCATAGCACAGGGAGATGAACTCGGGGCTTTGTGACCACCTAGAGGGGTGGGATAGGGAGGGTGGGAGGGAGACCCAAGAGGGAAGAGATATGGGAACATTTGTAGATGTATAACTGATTCACTTTGTTTTAAACCAGAAACTAACACACCATTTTAAAGCAATTATACTCCAATAAAGATGTTTAAAACAAAAAGAAAAAATGAAAACATCCGTCCTGGGAATGTGACCACACCACCAATTCCATTTGGCTCCAGGCCGGGCATCGTGCTAGATGCAGAGGTGGAATAAAGATGAGAATGGGTCTCTGCTCTCCAAGCCTTTGCAGTTGGTGGCTGACAGAGACATATGTGCCAGCACCTTGAACACAAAGCAGTCTGGAATAGAGAGGCAAATGCAAAAAGCTGTGGGAGCACAGGATTGAGAGAGATGTGTTCCCACCTGGGATCTGGGAAAGCCTGGTGAGAGAACAAAGTTGTCCAGGCCCTTGGCTGAGGGGTGGGACTTGGGCAGATCCAAACGAGGAAAGGAAAGGGCATTATAAGCAGAGGGGATGGCCCAGAAGCCCTTATTTGTCCTTAATTGTAAGTAATGGTAAGAATAGTACACCTACCTCCTAGGGTGGTTTTGAGGATTAAGTATATGTAAAGTACCTGGCACTGGTAGGCACTAGAAAAAGTCTTAGCTATTATGGCAGGCCGGGAACAAAGTAAGTAAGGCCAGAAAGGTACACTGGAAGGCTTTTTACTCCAGAAAATAATAACTGTGTCCTCTTGGCATTGCTTTTATAACTGATCTTGTTCCAAGCCCCCAAGTAGGACAAATATCTCAAGTCAAGAGAAAATAGGAATGTTAGTACTTCTCTTTCACGAGAATGTGACTTTTGTGGAACAAAGGTGCAACGTGATCTTGGCAATTAACCTGAGGTAGAGGAATTACGATGGCAAGTCCTTGGTCTTAACTAGAAATGACAAATACAACTTCCACACCAGGACGGGGTTTCCTGGGGGCACCCCCATGAAGCAGGGGACCTCCCACCCCACCCAGGGATTAGGGCACTAGTGGGGCAGTGTCGCAGCTCAGCATTCTTAGATGAAACAATTACCCTCTTCTAACTTATATGGCTTCATCTGCAAAATGGAGATGCTGAAGCCTGTCACTGGGGGTCATTTTAAGGATTAAATGATATTAGACACGTAGCCTGCTTAGCCCAGAGCATGGCATGCTGTAGGTGTTTGATAAGTATTAACTCTTTTGATAGGACAGGGGAGAGGCTGGCTTGCCTGGGACAGGATGTCTGGCTTCCAACTTAGTAAAGATCAAGGATTTAAATGTGGTTTTTCCTCCTGCTGAGAGGGCTCCTGTACTCAATAAACCGAAATGACCCAGGTTGAACTTTCAGGCTTCAAAGTATAGTTGGTTTTTAAAAGGAGGTCTTCGTTTTCTAGATCAGTTATTCAGCAGAACTGGAAAGCTTGCCCTCAGAAGAGGCTTAGTCCTAAAACCTGCAGGGAAAACCATGAAGAGTGGGGATGTGCCATCTCTCTATAGGAAGCGGGAGCCCCATACATGCTATTGTTTGATCACTGCGACTCGGCTGCCACCTCGATTTTAAATTAACCAGAAACCCGAGAACCTGAAAGCTAAGCTCCAGCTAACATTATTTAAATGAACCAGCTGTTACATGAACTTTAAACCACATGTCATTTGGTAGTGGGGCTGCTCTGGGCCAAGAGACATCAGTACAGAGAGTTCCAAGCTCACAAGTGGACTGTGTTCCAAATGTGCATTTGGAAGGCTGTGGTTTGAAAGGCAAAATACACTTTCCCAAAGCAGCGATGTTATAAATGGTGATTAGGGCCACACGCCAGCTCACAAAACTCCATGTAACCATAATATAGCTAAATACTGAACATTTTAGCCAAAAAAGTAGAAGTCAATAATGTTACAATACTAATAATTAAAGAATGAGATAATAAAGTTGAACATCTTTCATTTGTCTTGAGTACTAGTGATTAAGCAAAAGCAGATTTAATTAAAGGAAAATGTAAAGGTCTACCCCGTGAGGCTGAGGGCCCTGGGAACACGGCTACTGTAGTCAGGAGCCCAGGCAGTTGGCAATCAGATGAGCTTGCGTGATTTCTGCCGGTGTCTACACCTGAAGACTAACCTATCATCCAGAGGGGGATGAGGGGATGGTGGTTGAAGTGCCGGGGTGGAAAGTCAGCCTAATTATCTCTATGCAGCCACTCCATCTTCTAAGGTAGAACCTGGCTTTGGGGTCGCTTTCCTTTAAGGGATGATTGCCCCCATCAATGACCCAGGCTGCCCCTGACCCCGAGAATCACTGAAGTGCAGAACTTTTGGCGCCTCTTTTAATACTGATTTTTGAGACCAGGCAAGCAGTTGATTACTCACATTGCCTGGATGGTTTTGAACTTGACTCAAATGCCCCATTTAGACTGAATCTGCCATTGACAGCCCTTCACAGAGGAGAGGCCCCGCCAGGCTCCTAGACTCCCTCCCTCCAGCTCCTACTCCACGTGACCAGCACTGCACCTGGCTGAAGACATCCTGAATCACCCATTTTAGCTGTAATGATGAAGATGAGATACAAATTTTATCTATCACTATGAGAAGGGCATGAGAAAGAGGAAAGGGGCACAGGGAAAAAGAAAGTTGCTTGGAAAAGATCATTTATAAAGCAATATAGTGGTCTTTTGAAAGATCAAACCATTAGGGGGCACCATCAGCCATCAGCAGTTTGGTTGTTCTCAGCAGAGAACGGGGAAATTAATAGATGGTCAGAATGGGTGGGAAGGTGGAAGGGACACACTTTGCATTCGCTAATTTAACATATACAAGGCATCTCTGTGAAGCATGCACTTTATTTTTTCTTTTTTTTTTTTTTTGCGGTACGCGGGCCTCTCACTGTTGTGGCTTCTCCCGTTGCGGAGCACAGGCTCCAGACGCGCAGGCTCGGCGGCCATGGCTCACGGGCCCAGCCGCTCCGCGGCATGTGGGATCTTCCCAGACCGGGGCATGAACCTGTGTCCTCTGCATCGGCAGGCGGGCTCTCAACCACTGTGCCACCAGGGAAGCCCGAAGCATGCACTTTAGATTAACTCTTATATACATAAATGCAGTAATTAATTCTCTTTAAATTACAAAAGCATCTCATAACTATTTCTTCCAATTGGTTTACATCCCTTGACCATTTTCTAATGATTTAGATTTTTTGAAAAAAATTATTTCTGAGCACTGATCCTTTGACAGCTACATAAATGCAAATATATTCCCTTGGTCCAAGGCTTGCTTCTTTTTATTTTTATTTTTTTATTTGTGTGTGTGTGTGTGTGTGTGTGTATACCACATCTTTTTTTTTGAATTTTTGAATTTTATTTTATTTATTTTTTTATAGAGCAGGTATTTATTAGTCATCAATTTTATGCACATCAGTGTATACATGTCAATCCCAATCGCCCAATTCAGCACACCACCACCCCGACCCCCCACAACTTTTCCCACTTGGTGTCCATACGTTTACTCTCTACATCTGTGTCTCAATTTCTGCCCTGCAAACCGGTTCATCTGTACCATTTTTCTAGGTTCCACATATATGCATTAATAAACAATATTTGTTTTTCTCTTTCTGACTTACTTCACTCTGTATGACAGTCTCTAGATCCATCCACGTCTCAACAAATGATTCATTTTGTTCCTTTTTATGGCTGAGTAATATTCCATTGTATATATGTACCACATCTTCTTTATCCATTCATCTGTCAATGGGCATTTAGGTTTCTTCCAGGACCTGGCTATTGTAAGTAGTGCTGCAAGGAACATTGGGGTGTATGTGTCTTTTTGAATTATGGCTTTCTCTGGGTATATGCCCAGTAGTGGGATTGCTGGGTCATATGGTAATTCTGTTTTTAGTTTTTGAAGGAACCTCCATACTGTTCTCCATAGTGGCTGTATCAACTTACATTCCCACCAACAGTGCAAGAGGGTTCCCTTTTCTCCACACCCTCTCCAGCGTTTGTTGTTTGTAGATTTTCTAACGATGCCCATTCCAACTGGTGTGAGGTGATATCTCATTGTAGTTTTGATTTGCATTTCTCTAATAATTAGTGATGTTGAGAAGCTTTTCATGTTCTTCTTGGCCATCTGTATGTCTTCTTTGGAGAAATGTCTATGTAGGTCTTCTGACCATTTTTGGATTGGGTTGTTTGTTTCTTTAATATTGAGCTGCATGGGGCTTCCCTGGTGGTGCAGTGCTTGAGAGTCTGCCTGCCGATGCAGGGGACACGGGTTCGTGCCCCGGTCCGGGAAGATCCCACATGCCACGGAGCGGCTGGGCCCATGAGCCATGGCTGCTGAGCCTGCGCATCCAGAGCCTGTGCTCTGCAACGGGAGAGGCCGTGACAGTGAGAGGCCCATGTTCCACAAAAAAGAAAAAAAAAGTTGAGCTGCATGAGCTATTTATATATTTTGGAGATTAATCCTTTGTACATTGATTCATTTGCAAATATTTCCTCCCATTCTGAGGGTTGTCTTTTGGTCTTGTTTATGGTTTCCTTTGCTGTGCAAAAACTTTGAACTTTCATTAGGTCCCATTTCTTTATTTTTGTTTTTATTTCCATTACTCTAGGAGGTGGATCAAAAAAGATCTTGCTATGGTTTATGTCAAAGAGTGTTTTTCCTATGTTTTCCTCTGAAAGTTTTATAGTGTCTGGTCTTACATTTAGGTCTTGAATCCATTCTGAGTTTATTTTTGTGTATGGTGTTAGGGAGTGTTCTAATTTCATTCTTTTACATGTAGCTGTCCAGTTTTCCCAGCACCACTTATTGAAGAGACTGTCTTTTCTCCATTGTATATCTTTGCCTCCTTTGTCATAGATTAGTTGACAATAGGTGTGTGGGTTTATCTCTTGGCTTTCTATCTGGTTCCATTGATCTGTTTCTGTTTTTGTGCCAGTACCATATTGTCTTGATTACTGTAGCTTTGTAGTGTAGTCTGAAGTCAGGGAGTCTACTTCCTCCAGCTCCGCTTTTTTCCCTCATGACTGCTTTTGCTATTTGGGGTCTCTTGTGTCTCCATACAAATTTTAAGATGTTTTGTTCTAGTTCCGTAAAAAATGCCATTGGTAACTTGATAGGGATTGCATTGATTCTGTAGATTGCATTGGGTAGTATAGTCATTTTCACAATATTGATTCTTCCAATCCAAGAACATGGTATATCTCTCCATCTGTTGGTATCATCTTTAATTTCTTTCATCAGTGTCTTATAATTTTCTGCATACAGGTCTTTTGTCTCCCTAGGACGGTTTATTCCTAGGTATTTTATTCTTTTTGTTGCAATGGTAAATGGGAGTGTTTCCATAATTTCTCTTTCAGATTTTTCATCATTCGTGTATAGGAATGCAAGAGATTTCTGTGTATTAATTTTGTATCCTGCAACTTTACCAAATTCATTGATTAGCTCTAGTAGTTTTCTGGTGGCATCTTTAGGATTCTCTATGTATAGTATCATGTCATCTGCAAACAGTGACAGTTTTACTTCTTCTTTTCCGATTTGTATTCCTTTTATTTCTTTTTCTTCTCTGATTGCTGTGGCTAGGACTTCCAAAACTATGTTGAATAATAGTGGTGAGAGTGGACATCCTTGTCTTGTTCCTGATCCTAGAGGAAATGCTTTCAGTTTTTCACCATTGAGAATGATGTTTGCTGTGGGTTTGTCGTATATGGCCTTGATTATGTTGAGGTAGGTTCCCTCTATGGCCACTCTCTGGAGAGTTTTTATCATAAGTGGGTGTTGAATTTTGTCAAAAGCTTTTTCTGCATCTATTGAGATGATCATATGGTTTTTATGTTAATGTTAATGTTAATAATGTTAACATTGTGTATGTGTTCATGTTAATATGTTAATATTAACAATGTTAATATGGTGTATCACATTGATTGATTTGCATATATTGAAGAATCCATTCATCCCAGGGATAAATCCCACTTGATCATGGCGTATGATCCTTTTAATGTGTTGTTGGATTCTGTTTGCTAGTATTTTGTTGAGGATTTTTGCATCTATATTTATCAGTGATATTGGTCTGTAATTTTCTTTTATTGTAGTATCTTTGTCTGATTTTGGTATCAGGGTGATGGTGGCCTCATAGAATGAGTTTGGGAGTGTTCCTTCCTCTGCAATTTTTTGGAAGAGTTTGAGAAGGATAGGTGTTAGCTCTTCTCTAAATGTTTGATAGAATTCACCTGTGAAGTCTTCTGGTCCTGGACTTTTGTTTGTTGGAAGATTTTTAATCACACTTTCAATTTCATTACTTGTGATTGGTCTGTTCATATCTTCTGTTTCTTCCTGGTTCAGTCTTGAAAGGTTATACCTTTCTAAGAATTTGTCCATTTCTTCCAGGTTGTTCATTTTATTGGCATAGAGTTGCTTGTAGTAGTCTCTTAGGATGCTTTGTATTTCTGCAGTGTTTGTTGTAACTTCTCCTTTTTCATTTCTAATTTTATCGATCTGAGTCATCTCCCTCTTTTTCTTGATGAGTCTGGTTAATGGTTTATTAATTTTGTTTATCTTTTCAAAGAACCAGCTTTTAGTTTTATTGATCCTTGCTATTGTTTTCTTTGTTTCTATTTCTATTTCTTTGTTTCTATTTCTATTTATTTCTGCTCTGATCTTTATGATTTCTTTCCTTCTGCTAACTTTGGGTTTTGTTTGTTCTTCTTTCTCTAGTTCCTTCAGGTGTAAGGTTAGATTGTTTATTTGAGATTTTTCTTGTTTCTTGAGGTAGGCTTGTATAGCTATAAAATTCCCTCTTAGAACTTCTTTTGATGCATCCCATAGGTTTTGGATCATCGTGTTTTCATTGTCATTTGTCTCTAGGTATTTTTTGATTTCCTCTTTGATTTCTTCAGTGATCTCTTGGTTATTTAGTAATGTATGGTTTAGCCTCCCTATGTTTGTGTTTTCCACGTTTTTTTCCCTGTAATTCATTTCTAATCTCATAGTGTTGTGGTCAGAAAAGGTGCTTGATATGATTTTAGTTTTCTTAAATTTACTTAGGCCTGATTTGTGACCCAAGTTGTGACTTATCCTGGAGAATGTTCCATGCGCACTTGAGAAGAAAGTGTAATCTGTTGTTTTTGGATGGAATGTCCTTTAAATATCAATTAAATCTATCTGGTCTACTGTGTCATTTAAAGCTTCTGTTTCCTTATTTATTTTCATTTTGGATGATCTGTCCATTGGGGTAAGTGAGATGTTAAAGTCCCCCACTATTATTGTGTTACTGTCGATTTCCTCTTTTATAGTTGTTAGCAGTTGCCTTATGTTTTGAGGTTCTCCTGTGTTGGGTGAATATATATTTGTAATTGTTATATCTTCTTCTTGGATTGATCCCCTGATCATTATGTATTGTCCTTCCTTGTCTCTTGTAACATTTTTTATTTTCAAGTCTATTTTATCTGATATGAGAATTGCTACTCCAGCTTTTTTTTTTTTGATTTCCATTTGCATGGAATATCTTTTTCCATCTCCTCACTTTCAGTCTGAATGTGTCCCTAGGTCTGAAGTGGGTCTCTTGTAGACAGCATATATATGGCTCTTGTTTTTGTATCCATTCAGTGAGACTGTGTCTTTTGGTTGTAACATTTAATCCATTCATGTTTAAGGTAATTATCGATATGTAGGTTTCTATTACCATTTCCTTAATTGTTTTGGGGTTTTTTTGTAGGTCCTTTTCTTCTCTTGTGTTTCCCACTTAGAGAAGTTCCTTTAGCATTTGTTGTAGAGCTGGTTTGGTGGTGCTGAATTCTCTTAGCTTTTGCTTGTCTGTAAAGCTTTTGATTTCTCCATCAAATCTGAATGAGATCCTTGCCGGGTAGAGTAATCTTGGTTCCTTTTCATCACTTTAAGTATATCATGCCACTCCCTTCTGGCTTGTAGAGTTTCTGCTGAGAAATCAGCTGTTAACCTTATGGGAATTCCTTTGTATATTATTTGTCATTTTTCCCTTGCTGCTTTTAATAATTTTTCTTTGTCTTCGATTTTTGCCAATTTGATTATTATGTTTCTTGGTGTGTTTCTCCTTGGATTTATCCTGTATGGGACTCTCTGCACTTCCTGGAGTTGGGTGGCTATTTCCTTTCCCATATTAGGGAAGTTTTCAACTATAATCTCTTCAAATATTTTCTCTGGTCCTTTCTCTGTCTCTTCTCCTTCTGGGACCCCTATAATGTGAATGTTGTTGCATTTAATGTTGTCCCAGATGTCCCTTAGGTGGTCTTCATTTCTGTGTGTGTGTGTGTGTGTGTGTTATGCAGGCCTCTCACTGTTGTGGCCTCTCCCGTTGCAGAGCACAGGCTCCAGACATGCAGGCTCAGCGACCATGGCTTACGGGCTCAGCCACTCTGCAGTATGTGGGATCTTCCCAGACCACGGCACAAACCCGTGTCCCCTGCATTGGCAGGCAGACTCTCAACTACTCAGCCACCAGGGAAGCCCTGTCTTCATTTCTTTTCATTCGTGTTTGTTTATTCTGTTCCACAGCAGTGAATTCCACCATTCTGTCTTCCAGGTCACTTATCCATTCTTCTGCCTCAGTTATTCTTCTACTGATTCCTTCTAGTGTAGTTTTCATTTCAGTTATTGCATTGTTCATCTCTGTTTGTTTGTTCTTTAATTCTTCTAGGTCTTTTTTAAACATTTCTTGCATCTTCTCAATCTTTGCCTCCATTCTTTTTCCGAGGTCCTGGATCATCTTCACTATCATTATTCTGAATTCTTTTTCTGGAAGGTTGCCTATCTCCACTTCATTTAGTTGTTTTTCTGGGGTTTTATCTTGTTCCTTCATCTGGTACATAGCCCTCTGCCTTTTCACCTTGTCTATCTTTCTGTGAATGTGGTTTTTGTTCTACAGGCTGCAGAATTGTAGTTCTTCTTACTTCTGCTGTCTGTCCTCTCAGCTTGCTTCTTTTTAATGGCAACTTTCCATTGTACAGAAATTTTACTTTTTTTTTTTTTTTTTTTTTTGCGGTACGCGGGCCTCTCACTGTTGTGACCTCTCCCGTTGCAGAGCACAGGCTCCGGACACAGAGGCTCAGCAGCCATGCCTCACAGGCCCAGCTGCTCCATGGCATGTGGGATCTTCCCGGACTGGGGCACAAACCCGTGTCCCCTGCTTCGGCAGGCGGACTCGCAACAACTGCGCCACCAGGGAAGCCCAGAAAGTTTACATTTTAACGTAGACTAACTTATGAATCATTTCCTTCATGGTTTGGTCTTGACTCTTGTTTAATATATCTTTACTATATTGAGATGACAAAGATATTCTTTTAAATTGTCTTCTTAAAGTTTTGCTTTTTAAACCATCTGTTTGTCTTGTTATGCTGTAACTTTTTTCACATGGATAAGCTAATTACTACCCAGTCCATCCTTTCGCTGCTGATTTGCCATTCTTCTCATAAAGATAGTTCCTGTCAATGCATGTGTCCATTTGGAGTCTTTCTGCTCTATCCCATGGGTCTATTTCTGTCTTCCTGTACAATATACCATATTTGTCTATCTAGTCTTGACTCCACCTTGTTTTTCAAGCACCTTTATGACATTATGTCATTTCTTCTCTTACATCATTACAATCACCTCGGGACTCTAGACCAGGAGAGGATGGGGGCAGCAGACTGGGGCTAACATGCTGAAGAAATTACAGCTAAACAACAGGACTAAAGTTCATCTTTTCCACATTGATGACAGAGTCAGCTGCCAACCATTCTATTTGGGAAACAAAGTTGAAAATTACATGGGCTGGACCCAGAAGACAAGAGTTCAGGTGATCTCCCAGGGGAAGGCCCAGGTCCTGGAGGAGCACAGCAGTGAAGGGGCTCTGCATTCTCCCACAGTGGAGTTTCCCTCCTTTGTCATCTGTGCAGGGGCTGATGGGACTCTACCAGGGAGCTGTCCCACCTGACTGAGGCTGCAGATAACTGAGGAGGAAGGGTCAGGGGGCTGGACAGGCAGCAGAGGGTCAGTCTCTGGGCATGTGGACCATCACCTGAACTCTTGTCTTCTGATAAACCCTTCTGAGGGAGAGAACTGAGGAGAAAATGACTTCGTTCGTTCTCTCTCCTCTCTCATCTCCACTGCTCACTCTTAGACTCCCTACATCTTATCCTTCCTGTAACCTGGTAACAGAGCCACTGGGTCCAGCCCAGAGCACGGGAAGGGGGAGTGGGGCACAGGACGTTTCACTAGCGATGGCAGCTGATGGAATGGCTACACCGTAGAGGGCCCCGAGACCCAGAGGGTCTCCTCAGTGGTGATGGTGACCATCATGTGCGTCTCTGCTCTGCAGGAGGCTCCCCGTGCTGGTACCGGGACCGCACTGCCTGGGGCTGGGCATCCAGGCAGCCTCCACCCGCGGACTCGGAGACCCTCGGCAGCGGCTGTGTGTGCCAGAGGTATGGCCGCGGGGGTGATGCTGGGGCTGGGGGTGCCCCCCCAGCACGAGCAAGTACCGGGCATGGGGTGCGGGTGTGGGGGGGACACCGGGCTGGGTTTCCAAGGCCCGCACAGGGGCTGGGAGGCCACATGGATAGGTCTCCGGGGTCCCCCGCCAGCACCCCGTGTGAACTGGCCTGGGATGGAGGGAGGGATGACCTTCTGGGAAACGCTGTCTCTTCGGCCCGCCCCGCCCCACCCCAGGAGGCCGAGCTCCTCTCCATTTCCCTCTCTGTCTCTCCTTTTCTTCTCCCCTTCCTCCTCCCCTTCCCCTCTTTTCCTCCCTCCTCCTTCCCTCCATGTCTCCCACCCACTCTGTCTGTTCCAGCGTGAGCCTTCTGCTCAGCCCTATCCATTCTACTCAGCCCTCTCCATTCCCTGCCCTCCGTGCCGGCTGCACCCCTCTCTCCTCCTTGCTCCCTGGCAGAACCGGGTGAAGGCCGAGGCACTGGAGGAGGACAGCTGAGGAATGATGGATGTACATCAGGCTCAACTCTATGGTTCTCACCCTGGAGCAAGCGTCAGAGCCACTTGGAGGGCTGGTTAAAAAGTAGATGTAGATCAATTGCTGGGCTCTGCCCCCAGGGTCTCCAAGCCTCACCTCTGGGGTAGGGCCTCACCATTTGCAATCTAACCAGTTCCCAGGGGGTGCTACTGCTTGAGCTTTGAGAATCACTGGGCTAGCACGTTCTTCCTCCTGCTGGTGGTGATTTCAAACCCAATCGTTCATTTATTTTTCATTCATAGGACAATTCTTAGGTCATGACCAGATACTGGGAACTGGGGTGGGGGGGTGGGGAAGAATACGATTAGAGGTGGGCCTTTCCTCTCGGAGCTCACATCCTGGAAGGAAAGTAAAACTAGGACACAAATAACTCATTGAGGGGAGGAAGAAATTACTGAACCAAAAACAGGTTCAAGTGACGCTTTGTAGGGTTTCTAAGAAACAAGGGATTGCTCCTGGCAGCGGGGATGGGCAAGGCTGGTGGGGGGCATGGCATTTGAGCTGGTCCTTGGAGGATGGGTGAGATCTGACCTTGTGGCTATGAGGGGAATGGAAATTCTAAATGGAGGGAACAGCAGTACCAAATTGCTTGGAGGTGAAGAACAGTGTTGGGGGATGGAGACCCTGGGGAAAAGGGAGAGGGAGCAGTACTCACTGTGACCCTGGTAGAAATCCAGGGTTCATGAAGGCTTGTAGTGAAAGATAAGGGAGAGAGCTAGGCTGCTGCAGGCCTCATGTGCACTATGCATTTGGGAGTTCGTCTCCAAAATGGAGAAGTTCTAAGGAAACTCCATGGCTTCCTTGCTGGTTTCAAACCCGGATCATCCAGAGAGAGAGTTATGGATGAAGACCTCTGCACACCAGGAGGGGCAGAAGACTGGCAAGGGTCACTTTTGCTGCTGCCGTTTGCTCTCCCTTAAGGCTGACATCACTGTCTTGCTGTCGCCCTCAGGAGGCATGGTCCCTCTCTTAACTGGGAGGGACCCACAGCTTTCTCCTTAGCCCCAAAGACAGAGCTGTGTGGTCCAGGGACCAGAAGCCAAGGTGTCACCTGAGAGTTATTTAGAAGTGAGAGTCTGTGTCCCCATCCCAGACGTACTGAATTAAAATCTGCATTTTAACCAGACCCCTGGGTGACTGCACATCAAAGTTTGAGAAGTGCTGGTTTAAACCAGACTTTATAAGAGCTGGGGATAACTAAAGAAAAAGAGATAGGGTTACTGAGCACCCAGTAAAAATTTACTGACTCTAAACCTCACCCTGTTTTATTTTCCTTCATCGCCATTGCCACCTGAAGTAGTCTATTTGTGTATTTGTTTCTCTAAGAGCCTCCATCACCTCCCAAGGTCCAAGAGAGCAGGCACTTCACCTGCTTTACTAGCTACTAGGTTTCCAGCACTGAAAATAGTCTGGCAAATGGCAGGACGTCAAGAAATATTCACTGAAAGAATGAATGAGTGGACGAATGAGCAAACAACCCCATGACCTGGGACGCAGTCTGCGCAGCTCCCAGCCAACCTCTCTGTGGCAGAGGTCCGCCCCATTCCCCACCATCCTCCTCCCCCCAGCTCAGCGGCACCCCTGGGGTCTGCTGAGCCAGCTAGCCTCACGTGCTTTTGAGATGCCTCAAAGTTGGGGTGCAAGGGAGCAGAGAGTGTGGATTCATGTGTTCCCTCTTCTGCTTGACTGAGATCTGCTTTGCAGGCTCTATCGTCCCCCGAGAAGACCCACTTCTGCCTCACGGCCCTCCCGTCCTCTCTGTGCACAGGAATATTGTCCTCCTCCCCGTAACACGAATTCCTTATCGCTGGACACAGCGCTCCAAACCTAACACCCTTCCCTCCCACTCACGTGTGCCCTAGGGACATCAGTAGTTTGAGTTTACTGTTCTGCTTTTGCCACTCGTTTTAGCAAGATTCTTCTGTCAGATGGATTGTCATGAAGGAAGAGTTGAAAGGGAAAGGTAGCAGCTGGGGTGAGAAAGGATAAGAACAGACACCAGTGGGGGTTCAGTGATGAGGGTGGCCCAGCCCTGCCCTCCTGCAGATTCAGACATGGAAATAGTCATCAGTGACAGTGCAGTGCATCAACAGTGTTCACGGGCCAAACCTGAAGGGCTTCCTGGAGGACGTGGGTCTAGGACAACCCACAGGGAGGCTGGGAGTGCAGAAAAAGCATTCAGGAGATAGAAGGTTCTGCTCAGTTGGAGCAGAGGGTGTGCAGGGGCAGTGGATGGAGGTGAGGCCAGAAAGAGACACGAGGCCTCATGAGGGACATTAACAAGGGTGGCCAGGGGGATGCTAATGTGATCAGGTGGCTTTGGATAAGATCACCTCACTGTTTGAAGAGGGGAAAGGCGAAGGCAAGGGCCCCGGGAGGAGGGGAGCGCCCTGGTGCCTGGTTCCATCTCCATCTCCTTCCCCGCCCCCCATCTAGAGTCAGGACCCCTCCCCCACCACCGGTTATGCTTTATCACACATTGTGTTTATTTTCTTCTAGGATTTACTCCATTAGGTAATTGTTTTGTTTATTTGTTTATTGTCCACGCTTTCTGTCGCACACAAGGCTCCATTCATGAGAACACAACCTCGTCTGTCTTATTCTCCATTGTATGCCAGCCCCACCCAGTGCCTGGCACACAGGAGGTGGTCAATAAATATTTGTTGAATGAATGAAAACAGGGATGGTACAGAGGCCATAGAGGTGGAAAGAAGTGGTTTGCGAGGTCTTTAGAGGTAGTGTCAATGGGAGCATGACAGGCTGGAGGCGGAGGGTTAGATCAACAATGGTGCCCCAGGTTTCTGCTTTGAGCGATTGGGTAGATGGGACATGGGGCTATTGGGGGAGGTGGGGGGCGCTGAAATGGGGGCAGTTTGGGTGAAATTAGTGTATTCAGTTTGGGGCAGGTTGAGTTCATGTGCCTGAGGGACATCCAGGTGGATTTGTGTAGGAGTCACTTCAGTAGAAGAATCCAGAACTCCAAAGTGAGATTTGGCTTAAAAGGAGAGGAGAGGTCGATTGGAATGATGATGCAGGGATAGGAAGAAAAGGGCTTAGCAACTGACAGACAAGGAGAAGGGGCAAGTAAACACGACTGCTTGATTTCTTTTAAGTGCCGTGTTCATGTAGAATATATTCAAAAAAAAGAAGTAAATATCCCAAGATCCAGCACCACCCATGGGTCATGGTTACATTTTGGTAACTGTTCTGGATCTCTCTCTCTTCCGGATGTCTCTGTTCTTCATTCTATATAACTGCATATTTACACCGATAGGCTCATATTATACACAACTGTTTTTGGAGCATGCATTTTTTCTTAACCATACATCATGGAAATATTTCTGCGTTGATAGATACGGCTCCGCCCCATCCTTTTAAAGAGCTACATGGATTTCCTTTGCAGAGAGATACCATAACTCATTAACTGATCCCCCCACACACACTGACACATAGATTGTTGCCACTTTTGCAATATTATAAATAAAATTACATGAACACCTGTGTCATCCTTCCTTATCTCTTCATTTCCTGAGAGAATATTCCTAGAACATTCCACACTAGAATAGACAAACACTTACAATTTTGATATGGGTTGCCAAATTTCTCTCCAGAGAAACTGTCTTAATGTACACCCACACGTGACATGCGTGAGAGGGCTATTTTCACCCGTTTCATTCTTTTCGATGAAAATTATACCTTGTTGTTATGGGAACTTTTTCTTTTTATTGTTAATTTTTATTAAAGTTTTGAACATCCCAAATTTAAAGACTCATACATAATTCTGTAAGACTTAAAACAAACAAAAAAAGCACCCCCACTTTCATTCACCTTTCCCCATTCCTGATTTCCACTCCCCAGAGGCAACAATTTTCAACCCTTCCACCCATTTTTTCTGGTATGTGTTCCATATTTTCAATAACACGATCATGCAGCATTTCTTGATTTTTAGTCACTGGTGTTATCTGATTGATTCCCTACTGTGGATGGTGAGAACTATACTCTCTCCCACCAGCCTGTCCACCCGACCCCCACTGCTTTCCTTTCTTCCATCCTCTCAGTTTAGTTACATCACACATCTTGGCTAAGTCTTCACTCACTGCCTATGTTAGCGACTCTAGTGAGTACTAGTCACTCCCAGGCGGGTCGCTACACATGCACTCTGTACTATTCTGCTTTCCCTTGAGTTTCATGTTCTGGTTTCCTTAGTTTTCTGTGTACCAGTCACCCATTCATCCCCAAACCCACTGCTGGAATTGTATGGATCTTCTCAACATTCCAGAACACACTGGCTGATCTCTCAGCTTCATCTTTTTCTTGGAGATGCACTTGGTGAAACCCCCCATGCCTGGTCCAGTCTAGGCTGGCCGCATCCCCAGTCTGAGGCCCAGACACCAGTCCTGGATCCCCCTCCACCGTCCTCCTGGGGCATCCCTTCACCTGGAGGGGACTCTCCTGGTTGCACCCCTCTTTCCTGGAAATCCAGTTTTTCTCTTTCTCAATTTACTCTGTTGTTTTAGTCGAGCCTCCTGAGACAGGACACATGGGAGATGAATGTTTTTGAAATGTTGCATGTCCATAAATATCTTCATTCTGCTTCCAGACTTGATTGGTAGTTTGTCTATAGAAGTAATTTTCCCTTGGAAGTTTGAACACTTTGTTCTGCTCTCTTTGTAACTTGTGGAGATGGTGTTCAGGGGTCAGTGTCATCCTGAGTTTTGTTCCTTTACATTTGACCTGCATTTTCTCTCTGAATAGGCTCTTCCTTCTGAACCACAATTCTCAAATTTCCAACTGGTGTGACTTGACATGTCTCTTTTATCATTTATTGTGCTGGGCACCTGGTGAGTCCTTTCATTTGAAAACAAGTGTCTTTCAATCCTTGGGAATTTTCTTGTAGAATTTCTTTTAAATTTCTTACTCTCAGCTATCTTGTTCTCTTGTTCTGGAACTACTCTATTTTGGATTTGAGATTTCCTGGCCAGATTCTCTAATTTTCATATATTTTCTTTCTTGTTTTCCATCTCCTTTGGTGGTTTTGGTTATTCTTTCTGAGGGAGTTTCATAATTTATCTTCAACTTTTCCATTAGATTTTTAATTTCTGTTCTCAAATTTTTCATTTCTAAGAGCTTTTGTTTGTTTCCATTTTTAAAGCCTGGGATCCTTGTCATCATTGCAGAACCCTTTCCTGACTCAAGGACTTGGTGATCTTTGGCCATCTGTTTATATTTAAGGGGAGACACTAAAACACTGTTCAGACGCTCCCGTAAGCAGAGCGAACTTGCTGACAGGCAGGCTGCACTGGAAGGGGACCTACCTGGACCTTTTCACGGGAAGAATAATGACGGTCCATATCTGTAAGTTTTTTCTCTAGTCCTGGATGGTTTTACAAAGAGTCCTCTGGTCTTCCATGTGCTGCCTGGCAGCCAGCATCCCCAGTCAAGTGGCAGGCCCACATCTGATAGGCCCAGGGCAAGAGTACAAGTAAAGTCCCACATGCCACACGTCTGAAGATTATAAGCCAAGCTGCTCTGCCAGGCTTGCCTGCAGGGTCCACTCGGGACCTGTGCAGCCTGCTTGACCCAGAGCTTACAGGGGTCATGCCCTCCCCACCCACCCCGCTGCTTGCAAACCGGAGTGTATAAAGACCTGCTGGGGCTGGACATGCGTGTATCCATTTCCCAGAGCTGCCATAACAATAGGAATTTACTGGAGAGATAAATTGGGAGATTCGGATGACATACAGACACTACTATATATAAAATAGATAACTAATAAGGACCTAGTGTATAGCACAGGGAACTCTGCTCAGTACTCTGTAATGGCCTATATGGGAAAAGAATCTGAAAAAGAATAGATACATGTATATGTATGACTGAATCACCACGCTGTACACCTGAAACTAACACAATATTGTAAATCAACTGTACTCTGATAAAAATTATTTTAAAAATACAGAAAATAAAAGAAATATTGACAGAAAAGGGAAAAAAATTAGAAATTTACTCTTTCACAGTTCTGGAGGCCAGAAGTCCATAACCTGCATATAGGCAGGGCCATGATCCCTCCAAAGACCCTAGGGTGAATCCTTCTTTGCCTCTTCCAGCCTCGGGGGACTCCAAGTGTCTTTGGCTTATAACTGCTTATCTCCAGTCTCTGCCTCTGTCTTCACGTAGCCTCCTCCTGCATGTTTCTCCTCTGTGCTTATGTGTCTCTGGGTGTCAAATCTCCCTCTGACTTTCTCTTATACGGACACCAGCCGTTGGCTTTAAGGCCCACTGTAAATCCTGGATGATCCCATCCCAAGATCCTTAACTTGATCACATCTGCAAAGACTCTATTTCCAAATAAGATCACAGTCATGGATACCAGAGGTTAGGAATTGGCCATATCTTTGGGGTGGGGTGGCAGACGTGGAGGCACATAGTTCAACCGACTGCAGCACGGAAACCAGGGAGGAGGACTGGTCCCATCAGACGCCCCAAGGACCTGGGGTAGGAAGGGCCCCCCCGCACACCTTACTTCATCACTTCTCAGACTTAGGATTTCCAGGCTGTTCCTAGCTCCTTCCAAACTAACCCCACCACAGTGGAGGGAGAGATGCAGTGCGGTTACAAGGGGGACCCCATCTGCTTAGACACCAGCTTCGGATGGCCTGGGCGGGTGGGCAAATAAAAAACTCTATGTCTGATTTCCCAGGGCTGGGGCTGTTCTTTATTTCCACCCTTCTCCCTCAACCCACCTGAGGGCCTCCACCCTACACCAGCCCTCTTCTGTCAATTTCTACTCAACCAGCAACAAAACTTTCAAAATATTTTCTTAAGAGTTAGTTAGAAAAGACAAAAAAAGTTTTTGTGTTTCCAGGTTTGAGATGCACAGGGCTTTGTAGAGCAAGGCAATGCCCGTGGGGCCTGATAGAGGATGGGGCTGGGATCCCTCCTCCAGACACAGGCTTTCAATGCCCCCACCCTCCCTCCGAGCTCCTGGGCCTCTGAGCCCCGTCCAATTGCCCTAGGGGTGGGGTGCAGGGGAGAAGGACACAAAGCCTCCCACCACTCTTAACTGAACCTTCTGTTTTCACCCAGCTGCACCCACACTTCCAGAAGTGCTAGGACCCCTCCACCCCTCAGCCTTCCCAAGGGTCTTTAGCACAATCAGTCTTCTTGCACAAAGGCTTTTCCAAAGTTTTTACTAGTGAGTTGAAACAACTTTTCATAAATGAGCCATTTTCATTTGTATTTTATGAATTTCTTGTTCATGTGCCTTGCCCTTTGGAAATGTTTTGTCTCTTTTGGATTAAATTGTAAAAGCTCTTTTTCTCTTCAGGTTATTCACTTCTTGCCTTCACATATGTTGTATCTTCTCCAGTTTAATTTGTCTTTCAAATATAGGTGATCTAACGTATTTGATTTTTATGTCCTCAAAATTCATCAATTTTTTTACTTTACAATTTCTGGGCTCCACGTCATACTTAGAAGTGCCTTCTTCACTGCGTGATTATTAAAATATTTACCCATGTTTACTTCTAGCCCTTTTAAGATTTTCCTTTTTACATTTAAATATTTGATCCTTCTGAAGCCGGGTATGGATCTGGCTTTACATTTTTCCCAAATGACTAGCTAATGGTCTCAGCACCATTTATTGAACAATCCATTTCTTTCTCACTGATTTCTCACTGCTTATCATATGTAGTTGGGTCTGTTCCTGGCCTCTGTGTTCTGTTCACTCATCTGTCTTCTTTTTCCTGGGCCAGTAATGCTTTCAATTAATTTCTATGGCTGTATTATAGATTTCAGTGGCTGATAGGCCAAGTCTTTACTCTTCTTCTGAATTTTCCTGGCTATCCTTATGTTTATCTTTCAGATAAGCATAAGTCTTAGCGTCATTTCAATTTCCAAAATAAATTCTCTTAAGATCCCAGTTGCGCTTACATACCAGAAAAAAATTGTCGAAAAGTAGATTCCACCCTAGAAAAAAATATTGTACTATAGGGAACAATTACTAGGAAAGAGATGTCTCTAAGCGTATCATTATCATTTCCATCATCATCATAGTTTGCTTTTTCCCTAGGAAATAAGAATATTGTTTCAATATCACCTGATCCAAGGAAGTCCTTAACTGTATCCAATATTTAGCAGAAATCTTTTCAGCTATAATTTACACTCCCTAAGCTTTCCTGGTCTTCTGTAGAATAATTTATCATACTTCTTTTAAAATGACTTGAGAAACAGACTAAAAGATATAGAAAACAAACTAGTGGTTACCCAAGTGGAAAGGGAGGTGGGAGGGCAAATTAGGGGTGTGGGATTAAGAGATACAAACTACTCTGTATAAAATAGATAAGCAACAAGGTTATACTGTATAGCACAGAGAATTATAGCATTATCTTGTAATAACTTTTAATGGAGTATAATCTATAAAATACTGAATCACTATGCTGTACACCTGAAACTAATATAATATGGTAAATCAACTATACTTCAATGAAAAAAAAGGGCTTAGAATCTGATAGATAGTTACACATTTATGCCCAGGGCTATATTGCTTGTAAAAGTCAAAGGGAATTTATCTTCTCACCAAAAAACCCAGTTCCCTGTTTTAAGGTTATCTGAACAAAAAGCACTGTGAATCCAAAGATCTTGAATAGCAAAAGGAAAAGGACCCAGGGAGTCTTTGGTTACAACTTTTACTGAGATAACTGGCCCTTGGATGAAGCACCTTCTTACAAAACTCTCATCTATTGTCTTATTTATACTCACAGTACTCCAGTGAAGTAGACAAGAGCAGCTTTTATGTCAATCTCCAGTCTCTAAGATGGAAATGGAGACAAACACAGGTTGGTGATGTGCCCTGGGTCACCCAAAGCCCCAGTCAGCTCGATGTTTAGTGCTGGGTGGTGCTGGGTGGCTGCATGGCTCAGGGCTCCAAGCCCATCCAGTGTTTTCTCCCCCAAAGCAGATGTCAGACGAGTGGGCCCTATCAAGACAAAGGAGGGGACTCGGGTACCACTCTTCCCTGAGGGCTGCCACTAAGGTTTTGCTCCTGGAAAGCAGCCTTGAGCCCAGGTGCTGTGACCTCCATTTGGATATCAGGGACCACCTGGTAGGACCACCAGTGGGCAGAGAGCCCAGGAGAAGCTTCCAGCATCCCCTGCTTCCTCACCCACTTCCTCTCCTGGCATCATCCAGCCAGCCCTCGCGTTGTGCAGATACAGCCCAAGCCTCTGCTTAGCTGTATCGCCTGGAGCTTTCATCTCTCTTATAGGGGAACCCCTCCAGCCTCTGACCAAGGCATAGGTGTTTTATGGAACCTGTTGACCTCAAGTCAGAGAAAGCCTAGCCTGAAATATGGATGGCGCTGTTTCTTTCCATCTGTCAGAATTGCTTATGCCATTTGAAGAAAACAAAGGGAAAAAAAGCTGGTAATGTCAGATTTGTGTAACAGATGCTTTATTTGCCTTCTCTTCTTTGCCATCATTAGGGATTTTTAGTTTTTGATGCTCCTGGACTAGAGATTAAGCAGCCTGTGTTCTCCATGAAGGTTATACGATGACGTCTTTTCGAAGATTGGCCTTAAAGGCTTCAAATGACCCAATGTAGTGGATTAGCAGTGACCAACGGAAGGCAGGCAGCATGTGGGAACACTCTGTAGATCAGCCTAAAGCACTTCCTGGGGATGGTCTCTATGCTCTCCCGCTCAGTGTGCAAGGGCAAGGCCACATTACCCGCCATCCCTGGGGTCAGGGTTTAAATTAAATTAACAGGAGGACACAAAAATGCTGCAAACAAGTAGCTGGTCAGCTCTGACTCTAAAACCTTGAACTTGGAGATTATATTTACTCACTGGCATCATTTAAGACACCAGCAAAACAGATGTTTTTTAGAGGTTCTCCAACTCACAGATCATATATCAGAAGCCAGGGTAACATTGCCCATTAGGCGGCCACTCCCTACAACCCTGGCTGAATTGCCAAACAAAACCACAGGAATGGGGCCTCATCTGGTTCTCTGACCTTAGACAGAAGAATCAAGTATTTATTAATAGTGACCTGATTACTGTTTTGTTTAGGGTGTGTATGTGTATGTGTGTTTTTGTTCCATAAGCAAATATTTTATTAGCACTTTCATCCTAAACTATTCCAGTACTAAGAAACATCACTCTTTTTCATGGTTTGGGTTTCTCGTGTAATGCTGTAAAATACAAGCTAAGAAAACAAGAAAAATTTGAGAAGGGCCCTTTTTATGTTTTTCAGATCTCTCACACAAAGCTTTCTGCAGATGATGAGTGGAAGTAAGTGATTTGTACTTTTTTATAGCTGATATACTAAAAATTAGACTTCCATCTTAACAGTTTGAGAAATTAAATGAAGCCATCATTTTATTTATAAATTTCCCAGGATAGAAGGTGGGTTAGCATGGCCATGTGTGCACAGTGATTGTATAGACCAAAACCACAGGGATTTCATTTGTTTTCTGCAGTAGGCTCCATGCAGTCCCACAAATGCATATGTCCCTCAGTACATGTCCTTATATGTCCTTGTCCTCTGAGGCACAGACACATCTGGTTTTCTTTATAGGCTGTTTCCCCTGTGCTATGGTACCTACTGTGGGACCATTGGACCCCTATGGGCACCAAATGAAATAAAAGTGAAATGTTCCTCCTTTTTTGCATTATGGTTATCAATTATGAATGTATTCCTAATCAAAGTAGAAATATTTATTACATTTGTACACTGCTTTATACCTCCCAAAGTACTTCCACATAGGTTAACCATCTGAGATGCATTTTACTGTACATGCACAAAATAGATTAATGTCATAAAGTATATTTTGTTTGATATCTATGCAAGCCCTATTTTACACTGATGATAAAGTCACTCTTCTATCTACATGGCCTAAGTTGAAGTCCACTCATTACAGAGAATATTAAATAGTTATTTGGGATTTGGGGCTGTAAAAACTATAACTAAGTGCTTGTACCCTTTTATTTTTTATTTTTTTGCACTTCCCATTTCTTCAGAAGAATGAATATATTGTTTAAAGAGCTTCTAGAAATCATTCTTGGCTCCTAAGCTCAGCTTCCAACACAGAAACTAATAGCCATGTAATTTTATTCAGGTTGCTTACCTGATGCGGATTTCAGCTTCTTCGTTTGATAAATGAAGGGGTCTCAGTACATCTATGGCACCTCCCAGCACTAACATCCTCAGATTCCATCGCAGAAAAGTTGAACTCAAGCAGGAATATTTATGAGGGTCTGTGGGCTCATTTTTGTGCATTCTCCAGCAGGGGGCACCCCTGGGATTTGAATGGGACTCTTACTGAGGCAGCTCTGTAGAACTGCTGGTAAAGACAAGGTCTCAACCCAGGTACACAACAAGTGCCTTTAAAAGGTCACGGAATGTTACCCTGGCGTGCTTTCTGATCAGTGCTCTAACTAAACATATACTGTGACCAAGTCATAAGTGGACACTGAGAGATTTTGTGACCAGTGGTTCCCCACTTGGGGTGGAAGATAATGCTAACCAATATTTATAAAATAATTGAGTGGCAAGATTCATACCTTTCCCCCTTTCCCCTAATCTTGATCCTGGACTGCTCTCTCCTCTAGGTCAGTGAATCCCAATCTTGGCTGCACCTTAAAATCACACAGGGAACTTTAAAAAGTACTGATGCCTGGATCCCATCCTGGAAATCTCTATCGGTTTGCTCAGGCTGCCATAGCAAAGCACCACAGACTGGGTGCTATAACAACAGAAATCTATTTTCTCACAGACTGGAGGCTAGAAGTCTAAGATCCAGAGGTCGGTAGGCTTTGGTTTCTTCTAAAGCCTCTCTCCTTGGCTTGCAGGGGACCACCTTCTCCTTGTGTCTTCACATGGTCTTCCCTGTGGGAGTCTGTGCCCTCACCTGTAAGGACACCAGTCATGTTGGATTAGGACCCGTCCTAACGACCTCATTTACCTTAATTCCCTCCTTAAAGACCCCCTCTCCAAACACAGTCACATTCTGAGGTCCTAGGGGTTAGGACTTCAACATATGAATTTTGAGGGGAACCAGTTCAGCCCAGAACACCCAGCAATGCTCACTTCATTGATCTGGGGTCCAGCCTGGGCACCGTGATTTTTAAAAGCCCCCTAGTGACCTCCAACTCACAGACCAGGTCAAGAGCCCCTGCTCTAGATTCTCTTAGAGGCCACTTCTGCTGTAGGAAGTTAAACCAGATGACCTAATATTTTAGTGGTTTTCTCTACCATTGTATAAAATTAAGAGTCCAACTAAACACTGAAGCATTTAGCCATCCTCTGAATGTTTGTGCCTAAGATAATACTTAGGCCTCTTCTTTCTCCTTATAATGAAAATGATTTATACAACTCAGGAGTTTTCTGTAGCCCCGCGGATAATATTCTCTTCACAGGCACCATCTGCAGGATATCCTTGTACTTGAGAATGTTAGCAATTACTTGAAATTACCAATATTTGACTGGGTTTTTTTTTTACTTTCAAAAATGGCAATTTCATATGATTCAACCTAATAGCAATTATTATTCCTCATATAGGTATAAATAAAATATATATTTGCTTTACAGTTTTAGACCAATCCTGCGAGGTACAGAGGGATCATTATTTGAGATTTGCAAATGAGGAAACTGAGGCTCAGATAGAATAAGTGACTTTCCCAAGGCGATCAACGTTGCAGATCAGGGGCTAGAACCCAGGTCTTCCCAGGGCCCATCAGTGAGCTTTTGGCCCCATCACTTTCCTTGAAAGGACAAGGCTGAGGCCAAAAGCACGTGGGAAAGCTAAGGCCGGAGAGGAATTGGTTTTGCTGACAAACTCAGGCTCCTTCTCTCCACTGTCCCTTCCCCAAGCCCAGGGCAAAGGGAGGAACCAAGAAGGACTTTGGAAAACTTTGTAACCAAAGCTTCAAAAACCCTACCTTTGAAATTCCCAGTTGCTTCTTGTAAGTCCCACCTATTTTTCTTGTTCTGCTAAATGTGCCGGAGTTGAGGGCTTTTTCAGCTGACCTCCTTTGCTGGTTCCAGCCTACAGCAGGAGAGGGTGTACAGGATGCACCGGGGCCATGAGTCCACGCACATGGAGATGATCTTCATCTTCCTCTGTGCCCTGGTCATCGCCCAGATAGTGCTGGTGCAGTGGAGACAGAAGCGTGGTCATTCCTACAGTGTGAGTCACCCCGGGGGCCGCTGGGAGCCTGCTCCTCTTCCCACCGCATCCCTCCTTTGTTACCACTTTGAAGGAAATGGTTTGGTTTCAGTTGGTGGCTCTCAACCCAGTACAGTTTTGCTCTCGGAAGCAACATCTGGAAACATTTGTGATGGTCACGTCTTAGCGGGAGGGGAGGGGGGATAGGAGCTGCTACTGGAATGTAGTGGGTAGAGGCCAGGGATGCCGCTGAAAATACACAGGACAGCTCCTCGTGACAAAAATGTCAATAGTGCCAAGATTGAGAAACCCTGGTTTACGTAAAACCCAATTTTCCTTTGGGGCATGAGCTACTTCTGCCAGTGGCCCAGGACAGGAGGATTAGGAATGGCAGAAACAAAAGACTGAGTCTGTCTAACTTTGCTTCATTAGCAATAAACTGTCTTGGCGTTGATGGTTTCCATATCCAAGGAAGCGTGATAAGGCAGACACTGCACTGACCTTGGCCACACAGAGCGGGATCCTGTTGTCACAGACCAATCCCACCCAAGCACGCCCACTGAAGCCTTCCCATCTCATGGCCTCAGAGTCATACCCCAGGCTTGTTGGACCTGAGACCAGGCTACTGCAATGTGGAAAGCAGTGGTGCTCACATCCTAGGGTGCATCAGAATCACCTGGCGGGCTCCTTAACTCAGATTCCCAGGTCCCACCCCCAGAGTTTTTGATTCAATAGGGGCCAAATAATTTGCACATCGAACAAGTTCCCAGGTGGTACTGATGTTACTGGTCCTGGGACAGCATGCTGAGAACCAATGGTTTAGACCTGAGTATGGCCTGAGTGGAGAAACGTTGCAGAGGAGAAAGGCCCTCAATTAATGCTCTCCATGGTTCGGGTCTTGGACTGGTCGTTGTATAATAAGACTTGCCTGTGACATATGAAGGGCTGGCTTAGACCGGTATTTTATTTTCTTTTTACCCATCATAAATATTACTTCCTACATAGCATGGGATCTAAAGGAATTCTTTTGAGTTCCCTATAATATTTAAATTTAGGTAATTTTGAACATTTATTTAGAAAGGGGAATCTTGGGGGGAGGAGTTTGTTTTTTAAGCAAATGCATCCATGTCACCACTGTCTTGTCAATTAAAATGAACACCCTCTATATTCCACTTGGACAAAGTTTCTTCAATGAAGGAGATGAGAATAAAACCTCATTAGTTATCTTATATCAAAGAAAAGCCCCTTAAATATACGGTTTCCTTATCTTCAAAATGGAAATACCTAACATAGAATTTCTAGAGTCCTTAAGAAGAAACCTGGCTTCTTAATGAAAAGGTGCATAGCCCTGTTCCATCCTTCCTTTATAACTGTTAATTACCTCTGGATTAGATTTTTTTGCCGTTTCCATGATGACACAGGTGTGGATTTTACATAGAAAGAAATTCCCCTGGAAAGGAAACACCACATGAGCCAACTGACTTGCACTGTGTCCCACCACTCCTCCGCCATTTTTATTTGATGATTTTTGAGGGACTTATGCCAAAAAGAATCTGTCCTTGTCTTGTATTTGACGAAGTTGCTCATGTGTCAACTCTCTGAAGCAAATACATCCATGTGCTGCCATGCCACCATTGCCTTGTCAATTAAAATGAACACCCTCTATATTCCACTTGGACAAACTTTCTTCACTGCGTCCGTCAATGTGGAGTTCACACACTGGCTATACCACAGATACACCTGCCCATGAGTCAGAGGCCCCTTGAAGGCTTGTTGCCATTGGAGGTTCCAACCCTTGGTGGCTCAGGCTACAACTGTTGGTTAGCTGGAGTGGTCTGCCCAAGTTGTTTCCTGTTGCTCACTATACGAGTTGTACTGCCTAGAATGCCTCTCCAGGGACGTTGCTTTTGACTGTACTCCACTCTCCCCCCAAACTAGACTCCCTTAGTCACCCCACTTTTCCCTGAGGTTCCTGTTTCTGTCTCCTTCTGTCACACAGCTGTGCTATTTTATGGCTACCCAGAGGGCCTCTGTGGTCCTAAGGATACCTTGGAGGTACCCAGGTGACTGTGATCATGGCATCTCTTAAGATGACCCAGTCTGGCACTTTGACAAAGCCAGGAGTCTAAAGATGCCCTTAGGGGTCAAGGACAGATATGGGTCTCATTGGAACTGTGGAGCCATTGGAACTGTTCTGGGTTGGCTCATAGATACAGCTGAAAATACAGTGGAGTATTTTCTACTCCTTTGTCCATCTGTCCATCTATTACTGTATTGCCCCAAAGGAACAGGTGGAGTAGCCCCCTTCCCCTGCATGTCTCTGATGACAATCTTTAGCTCAAGGTGAGAGTCAGTACGTGAGGCTGAGCTTTCCCCATGCTGCAGCTTTGACTTTGCCCTATGCTGTGCATCCCTACTTGGAGGTTCACTACAAGAGCCAACATCAGAACTCAGCCATTTCAGGAACTCTTGGTGACATCTGCAAACACTGGGCCTGGAAATGGTTCCCAGAGCACCAGTAGCTGATTCCAGCACTGGTTTCCAGCTTTTTTATTGTGCTCTGCATGAATGGTATCCAAAAACCTGAACCTAATACACTGCTCAGTTTAATATCTTTGGGATGGAATTTGCTGAACATGTTTCCACAAAAGCTGACCTAAATAGCCTTATCATCCAAAAATAACCTAACTTTTAACTTGTTTCTCTTGTCATTTAAGATTATGTAGGACCTACCAGTGCTAGAGCTTTGAACATGTTCATGAGGTTCCTGGCTCTTTTCTTTTTTTATTTTATTATTTTTTTTAATTTTTACATCTTTTTTTAACATCTTTATTGGATATAAATGCTTTACAATGTTGTGTTAGTTTCTGCTGTATAACAAAGTGAATCAACTATACGTATACATATATCCCCATATCTCCTCCCTCTTGTGTCTCCCTCCCACCCTCACTATCCCACCCCTCTAGGTGGTCACAAAGCACTGAGCTGATCTCCCTATGCTATGCGGCTGCTTCCCACTAGCTATGTATTTTACATTTGGTAGTGTATATAGGTCCATGCCACTCACTCACTCCGTCCCAGCTTACCCTTCCCCCTCCTTGTGTCCTCAAGTCCATTCTCTATGTCTATATCTTTATTCCTGTCCTGTCCTTAGTTTCTTCAGAACCTTTTCTTTTTTTTTAGATTCCATATATATGTGTTAGCATACAATATTTCTTTTTCTCTTTCTGACTTACTTCACTCGTATGACAGACCCTAGGTCCATCCACCTCACTACAAATAACTGTTTCGTTTCTTTTTATGGCTGAGTAATATTCCATTGTGTATATATGGGCAACATCTTCTTTATCCATTCATCTGTTGATGGACACTTAGGTTGCTTCCATGTCCTGGTTATTGTAAATAGTGCTGCAATGAACATTAAGTACATGACTTTTTGTTTTGTTTTCTTTTTTGTTGTTGTTTTTTATTAGTTTCTGCTTTATAACAAAGTGAATCAGTTATACATATACATCTGTTCCCATATCCCTTCCCTCTTGCGTCTGCCTCCCTCCCACCCTCCCTATCCCACCCCTCCAGGCAGTCACAAAGCACAGATCTGATCTCCCTGTGCTATGCGGCTGCTTCCCACTATCTATCTACCTTACGTTTGGTAGTGTATATATGTCCATGCCTCTCGCTCGCTTTGTCACAGCTTACTCTTCCCCCTCCCCATATCCTCAAGTCCATTCTCAAGTAGGTCTGTGTCTTTATTCCCGTTTTACCCCTAGGATCTTCATGACTTTTTTTTTCTTAAATTCCATATATATGTGTTAGCATGAGGTATTTGTCTTTTTCTTTCTGACTTACTTCACTCTGTATGACAGACTCTAGGTCTATGCACCTCATTACAAATAGCTCAATTTCACTTCTTTTTATGGCTGAGTCATATTCCATTGTATATATGTGCCACATCTTCTTTATCCATTCATCCGATGATGGACACTTAGGTTGTTTCCAGCTCTGGGCTATTGTGAATAGAGCTGCAATGAACATTTTGGTACATGTCTCTTTTTGAATTATGGTTTTCTCAGGGTATATGCCCAGTAGTGGGATTGCTGTGCCGTATGGTAGTTCTATTTTCAGTTTTCTAAGGAACTTCCATACTGTTTTCCATAGTGGCTATATCAATTTACATTCCTACCAACAGTGCAAGAGGGTTACCTTTTCTCCACACCCTCTCCAGCATTTATTGTTTGTAGATTTTTTGATGATGGCCATTCTGACCATTGTGAGGTGACACCTCATTGTAGTTTCATTTGCATTTCTCTAATGACTACTGATGTTGAGCATCGTTTCATGTGTTTGTTGGCAATCTGTATATCTTCTTTGGAGAAATGTCTATTTAGGTCTTCTGCCCATTTTTGCATTGGGTTGTTTGTTTTTTTGATATTGAGCTACATGAGACGCTTGTATATTTTGGAGATTAATCCTTTGTCAGTTGCTTCATTTGCAAATATTTTCTCCCATTCTGAGGGTTGTCTTTTTGTCTTGTTTTTGGTTTCCTTTGCTATGCAAAAGCTTCTAAGTTACATTAGGTCCCATTTGTTTATTTTTGTTTTTATTTCCATTTCTCTAGGAGGCAGGTCAAAAGGATCTTGCTGTGATTTATGTCATAGAGTGTTCTGCCTATGTTTTCCTCTACTAGTTTTATAGTGTCTGGCCTTACATTTAGGTCTTTAATCAATTTTGAGTTTATTTTTCTGTATGGTGTTAGGGAATGTTTTAATTTCATTCTTTCACATGTAGCTGTCCAGTTTTCCCAACACCACTTATTGAAGAGGCTGTCTTTTCTCCTTTATACATTCTTGCCTCCTTTATCAAAGATAAGGTGACCATATGTGCATGGGTTTATCTCTGGGCTTTCTATCCTGTTCCATTGATCTATATTTCTGTTTTTGTGCCAGTACCATACTGTCTTGATTACTGTGGCTTTGTAGTATAGTCTGAAGTCAGGGAGCCTGATTCCTCCAGCTCCATTTTTCTTTCTCAAGTTTGCTTTGGCTCTTCAGGGTCTTTTGTGTTTTCATACAAATTGTCATATTTTTGTTCTAGTTCTGTGAAAAATGTCATTAGTAGTTTGAAAGGGATTGCATTGAATCTGTAGATTGCTTTGGGTAGTAGAGTCATTTTCACAATGTTGATTCTTCCAATCCAAGAACATGGAATATCTCTCCATCTGGTTGTACTATATCTAATTTCTTTCATCAGTGTCTTATAGTTTTCTGCATACAGGTCTTTTGTCTCCTTGGGTAGGTTTATTCCTAGGTATTTTATTCTTTTTGTTGCAGTGGTAAATGGGAGTGTTTCCTTAAATTCTCTTTCAGATTTCTTATCATTAGTATATAGGAATGCAAGAGATTTCTGTGCATTAATTTTGTAAACTGCTACTTTACCAAATTCATTGTTTAGCACTAGTAGTTTCCTGGTAACATATTTAGGATTCTCTATGTATAGTATTATGTCATCTGCAAACAGTGACAGTTTTACTTCTTTTCCGATTTGGATTCCTTTTATTTCTTTTTCTTTTCTGACTGCTCTGGCTAAAACTTCCAAAACTATGTTGAATAATAGTGGTGAGAGTGGGCAACATTGTCTTCTTGCTGATCTCAGTAGAAATGGTTTCAGTTTTTCACCATTGAGAATGAAGTTGGCTGTGAGTTTGTCATATATGGTCTTTATTATGTTATTATGTAGGTTCCCTCTATGCCTACTTTCTGGAGGGTTTTTTATCATAAATCAGTGTTGAATTTTCTCAAAAGCTATTTCTGCATCTATTGAGATAATCATATGGTTTTTATCCTTCAGTTTGTTAATTTTGTGTATCACATTGATTGATTTGCCTATACTAAAGAATCCTTGCATTCCTAACATAAACCCCACTTGATCATGGTGTATGATCCTTTTAATGTGCTGTTGGATTCTCTTTGTTAGTATTTTGTTGAGGATTTTTGTACCTATGTTCATCAGAGATATTGGCCTGTAGTTTTCTTTTCTTGTGACATCATTTTCTGGTTTTGGTATCAGGGTGCTGGTGGCCTCATAGAATGAGTTTGGGTGTGTTCCTCCCTCTGCTATATTTTGGAAGAGTTTGAGAAGGATAGGTGTTAGCTCTTCTCTAAATGTTTGATAGAATTCACCTGTGAAGCCATCTGGTCCTGGACTTTTGCTTGTTGGAAGATTTTTAATCACAGTTTCAACTTCAGTCCTTGTGATTAGTCTGTTTATAGTTGCTATTTCTTCTTTGTTCAGTCTCGGCAGGTTGTGCATTTCTAAGAAATTGTCCATTTCTTCCAGGTTGTCCATTTTATTGGCATATAGTTGATTTTAGTAATCTCTCATGATCCTCTGTATTTCTGCAGTGTCAGTTGTTACTCCTTCTTTTTCATTTCTAAACCTACTGATTTAAGTCTTTTTCCTTTTTTCTTGATGAGTCTAGCTAATGGTTTATGAAATTTTTTATCTTCTCAAAGAACCAGCTTTTAGTTTTATTGATATTTGCTATTGTTTCATTTCTTTTTCCTTTATTTCTGATCTGATTTTTATGATTTCTTTCCTTCTGCTAATTTTGGGGGGTGTTTTTTTTTCTTTCTCTGATTGCTTTAGGTGTAAGGTTAGGTTGTTTATTTGATACTTTTCTTGTTTCTTGAGGTAGGATTGTATTGTTATAAACTTCCCTCTTAGAACTGCTTTTGCTGCATCCCATAGGTTTTGGGTCATCAAGTTTTTATTGTCATTTGTTTCTAGGTATATTTTTATTTCCCTTTGATTTCTTCAGTGATCTCTTGATTATTTAGTAGTGTATTGTTCAGCCTCCATGTGTATGTATTTTTTACAGTTTTTTTTTCCTGTAATTGATATCTAGTCTCAGGGCTGTGGTCAGAAAAGATAACTGATATGATTTCAATTTTCTTAAATTTACCAACGCTTGATTTATGATCCAAGATATGATCTATCATGGAGAATGTTCCATGAGCACTCGAGAAGAAAGTATATTCTGTTGTTTTTGGATGGAATGTCCTAGAAATATCAATTAAGTCCATCTTGATTAATGTATCATTTAAAGCTTGTGTTTCCTTATTTATTTTCATTGTGGATGATCTGTCCATTGGTGAAAGTGGGGCGTTAAAGTCCCCTACTATGATTGTGATACTATCGATTTCCCCTTTTATGGCTGTTAGTATTTGCCTTATGTATTGAGGTGCTCCTATGTTGGGTGCATAAATATTTACCATTGTTATATCTTCTTCTTGGATTGATCCCTTGATCATTATGTAGTGTCCTTCTTTGTCTCTTGTAATAGTCTTTATTATTAAGTCTATTTTTTCTGATATGAGAATTGCTACTCCAGCTTTCTTTTGCTTTCCATTTGCATGGAATAACGTTTTTCCATCCCCTCACTTTCAGTCTGTATGTGTCCTTAGGTCTGAAGTGGGTCTCTTGTAGACAGCATATATATGGGTCCTGTTTTTGTATCCATTCAGCCAATCTGTGTCCTTTGGTTGGAGCATTTAGTCCATTTACATTTAAGGTAATTATGATATTTATGTTCCTATTACCATTTTCTTAATTGTTTTGGGTTTTTTTACTGTAGGTCTTTTCCCTCTCTTGTGTTTACTGCCTAGAGAAGTTCCTTTAGCATTTGTTGTAAGGCTGTTTTGGTGATGATGAATTCTCTTAGCTTTTGCTTGTCTGTAAAGGTTTTAATTTCTCTGTTGAATCTGAATAAGATCCTTTCTGGGGGCTTCCCTGGTGGCGTAGTGGTTGAGAGTCTGCCTGCCGATGCAGGGGACACGGGTTCGTGCCCCGGTCCGGGAAGATCCCACATGCCACGGAGCAGCTGGGCCCATGAGCCGTGGCCGCTGAGCCTGCGCGTCCCGAGCCTGTGCTCTGCAACGGGGGAGGCCACAACAGTGAGAGACCCGCGTACCGCAAAAAAAAAAAAAAAAATCCTTTCTGGGTAATCTTGGTTGTAGATTCTTCCCTGTCATCACTTTAAATATGTCTTGCCATTCCCTTCTGGCTTGCAGTTTCTACTGAAAAATCAGCTCTTAACCTTATGGGGATTCCCTTGTATGTTATTTGTTGCTTTTCCCTTGCTGCTTTTAATATTTTTTCTCTGTATTTAATTTTTGATAGTTTGATTAATATGTGTCTTGGTGTGTTTCTCCTTGGATTTATCCTGTGTGGGACTCTCTGTGCTTCCTGGACTTGACTATTTCCTTTCCCATGGCAGGGAAGTTTTCAATGGTAATCTCTTCAAATATTTACTCAGTTCCTTTCTTTTCCTCTTCTTCTTTTAAGACCCCAATAATTCAAATGTTGGTGCATTTACTGTTTTCCCAGCGGCATCTGAGACTGTCCTCAATTCTTTTCATTCTTTTTTCTTTATTCTGCTCTGCAGTAGTTATTTCCACTATTTTACCTTCCAGGTCACTTATCCATTCTTCTGCCTCAGTTATTCTGTTATTGATTCATTCTAGAGAACTTTTAATTTCATTTATTGTGCTGTTCATCATTGTTTGTTTGCTCTTTAGTTCTTCTAAGTCCTTGTTAAACGTTTCTTGTATTTTCTCCATTCTATTTCCAAGATTTTGGATATCTTTACTATCATTACTCTGAATTCTTTTTCAGGTAGACTGCCTATTTCCTCTTCATTTGGTCTGGTGGGTGTTTACTTTGCTCCTTCGTTTGCTGCATATTTCTCTGTCTTCTCATTTTGCTTAACTTACTGTGTTTGCGGTCTCCTTTTCACAGGCTGCATGTTCATAGTTCCCATTGTTTTTGGTGTCTGCCCCCAGTGGCTACGGTTGATTCAGGGGGCTGTGTAGGCTTCTTGGTGGAGGGGACTAGTGCCTGTGTTCTGGTGGATGAGGCTGGATCTTGTCTTTCTGGTGGGCAGGACCACGTCCGGTGGTGTGTTTTGTGGTGTCTGTGAACTTATGATTTTAGTCAGCCTCTTTGTTAATGGGTGTGGTTGTGTTCCTGTCTTGCTAGTTTTGCAGCATAGGGTGTCCAGCATTGTAGCTTGCTGGTTGTTGAGTGGAGCTGGGTCTTAGCATTGAGATGGTAATCTCTGGGAGAGCTTTCACTGTCTGATATTATATGGAGCCAGGAGGTCTCTGGTGGTCCAATGTCCTGAACTCAGCTCTCTTACCTCAGAGGCAGAGGCATGACACCCAGCCAGAACATCAAGACCCTGTCAGCCACACAGCTCAGATTGAAAGGGAGAAAATACGAAAGAAAGAAATAAAAAATTAAAATAAAAACAAATAAAGTTATTTTAAAAATTATTAAAAATAGAAAAATTAAAAAGTAATTAAAAAAAGAAAAATGGAAGAAAGAAGAGAGCAACCAGGTCAAAAAACAAATCCACCAATGATAACAAGCACTAAAAACTATCCTTAAAAAAAAAAGGACAGGCAGAACTCTAGGATAAATGGTAAAAGCAAAGCTATACAGACAAAATCACACAAAGAAGCATATATATACACACTGACAAAAAGAGAAAAAGGAAAAAAATATGTATATCTATATATTTTTAAAAAGGAAGAGAGCAATCAAATCAATAAACAAATCTACCAAAGATAATAAACTCTAAATACTAAACTAAGATAAACCTAAAACCAGAAACCAGTCAGTCACATACAGCAAACCTCAAGTCTACAGTTGCTCCCAAAGTCCACCACCTCAATTTTGGTATGATTCATTGTCTATTCAGGTATTCCACAGATGCAGGGTACATCAAGTTGACTGTGGAGATTTAATCTGCTGCTCCTGAGGCTGTTGGAGGAAATTTCCCATTCTCTCCTTTGTTTGCACAGCTCCTGGGATTCAGCTTTGGACTGGACCTGCTTCTGTATGTAGGTCGCCTGAGAGAGTCTTGTTCCCCCCCAGACAGGATGGGGTTAAAGTAGAAGCTGATTAGGGGGCTCTGGCTCACTCAGGCCTGGGGAAGGGAGGGGTATTGAATGTGGGGTGAGTGGCAGAGACCGGCATGACGTTGCAACAGCATGCGGGACGCCATGTGTTCTCTCGGAGAAGTTGTCCCTGGATCATGGGACCCTGGCAGTGGCAGGCTGCACAGGCTCTCGGGTGGGAAAGTGTAGATAGTGACCTGTGCTTGCACACAGGCTTCTTGGTGGCTGCAGTAGTAGCCTTAGCATCTCATGCCCATGTCTGTTGTCTGCACTGATACCCGCAGATCGTGCCAATCTCTGAAGCTCATTTAGGTGGTGCTCTGAATCCCCTCTCCTCGTGCACACCAAAACAATTGTCTCTTGCCTCTTAAGCAGTTCCAGACTTTTTCCCAGCTTCCTCCTGGCTAGCTGTGGTGCACTAGCCCCCTTCGGGCTGTGTTCACGCAGCCAACCCCAGTCCTCTCCCTGGGATCTGACCTCCGAAGCCCAAGCCTCAGCTCCCAGCCCCCACCTCTCCTGGCGGGTGAGCAGACAAGCCTCTCAGGCTGGTGAGTGCTGGTCGGCACCGATCATCTGTGCGGGAATCTCTCCGCTTTGCCCTCTGCACCCCTGTTGCTGTGCTCTCCTCCGTGTCTCTGAAGCTTCCCCACCACCACCCACCATCTCCACCTGTGAAGGGGCTTCCTAGTGTATGGAAACTTTTCCTCCTTCACAGCTCCCTCCCCAAGGTTCAGGTCCCGTCCCTATTCTTTTGTCTCTGTTTTTTCTTTTTTCTTTTGCCCTACCCAGGTACGTGGGGAGTTTCTTGCCTTTTGGGAAGTCTGAGGTCTTCTGCCAGCACTCAGTATGTGTTCTGTAGGAGTTGCTCCACATGTAGATGTATTTCTGAGGTATTTGTTGGGGGTAAGGTGATCTCCACGTCTTACTCCTCTGCCGTCTCGAAGGTCTCCCCTCTGCCCTCAATCCTTTTCATTCTTTTTTCTTTATTCTGCTCTGCAGTAGTTATTTTCACTATTTTATCTTCTAGGTCACTTATCTGTTCTTCTGCCTCAGTTATTCTACTATTGATTCCTTCTAGAGAATTTTTAATTTCATTTATTGTGTTGTTCATCATTGTTTGTTTGTTCTTTAGTTCTTCTAGGTCCTTGTTAAACGTTTCTTGTATTTTCTCCATTCTATTTCCAAGATTTTGGATCATCTTTACTATCATTACTCTGAATTCTTTTTCAGGTAGACTGCCTATTTCCCCTTCATTTGTTTGGTCTGGTGGGTTTTTACTTTGCTCCTTCGTCTGCTGTGTGTTTCTCTGTCTTCTCATTTTGCTTAACTTACTGTGTTTGTGGTCTCTTTTTTGCAGGCTGCAGGTTTGTAGTTCCCATTGTTGTTGGTGTCTGCCTCCAGTGGCTGAGGTTGGTTCAGTGGGTTGTGTAGGCTTCCTGGTGGAGGGGACTAGTTCCTGTGTTCTGGTGGATGAGGCTGGATCTTGTCTTTCTGGTGGGCAGGACCGCATCTGGTGATGTGTTTTGGGGTGTCTGTGAACTTATTATTATTTTAGGCAGCCACTCTGCTAATGGGTGTGGTTGTGTTCCTGTCTTGCTAGTTGTTTGACATGAGGTGTCCAGCACTGGAACTTGGGTGTTGAGTGGAGCTGGGTCTTATCTTTGAGATGGAGATCTCTGGGGAGGGCTGTCACCTACTGGTATTACATGGGACCAGGAAGTCTCTGGCGGTCCAATGTCCTGGACTTGGCCATCCCACCTCAAAGGCACAGGCCTGACACCTGGCTGGAGGATCAAGACCCTGTCAGCCACATGGCCAGGTACGTGGGGAGTTTCTTGCTTTTTGGGAGGTCTGAGGTCTTCTGCCAGCGTTCAGTAGGTGTTCTGTAGGAGTTGTTCCACGTGTAGCTGTATTTCTGATGTATTTGTGGGGAGGAAGGTGATCTCCATGTCTTACTCGTCCGCCATCTTGAAGGTCCTCTCCCTGACTCTTTTCTATAAGGGGCCATATAGTGAAGTTTATTTCCATGATTTGATATTGTAACTTCCACCAGTATATTAGTAGTATATTATTATATATAAACTAATTATAATTACTATAATAATAGTTACTCCATAGTAATAATAATTATTATATCACCATAATAATATACTTATATACAAAATACTATATATAAATTTATATATAACTATTACATCTTATTATAGTTGTAATAAGTGCTTTTTGTACACTATCTAAGTTACCCTGGGAGATAATAATTTTTTTTCTTCCCTTTGTGAAATATAGTTCAGAGAGATTAAATAACTTGGTCAAGGTCATATCACTAATTAGTTGCAGAGAGGAGACAAGGATCCAACCTCACTAGTTATTTTCTCTCATATCAAGGATCAGCTCCTTCAATATCTCTGAATCACGGTTTCCTAATCTGCAAAATGCAAACACTGCAGATAAGAGCTCATCTCCCAGACTTGTGATTCAGAATATTTCCCTGTGAGAATATCTAGATACATAATGAGTGTTCAGTACCATTAGTTGACTCTGAATACATTCGAGGGATATGACTTGTATATAACATTTGTGCAAATTTAATCATACACTGTAAAAGCAGTTTACTAATAAAAGAGTCCTTTTCTGAATGCTTTTGTAAAGCTAAAATGAAGACACCCCCCATTAAATTACATTCTGTGTTAGGAGATTTTGATGTATTGTTTTTTCAAACATCACACCTGTTTACCCTGCCTTAGCACACCCTCCTACTCTACCATCTGCTTTGTCTAGGAGTATTCCCCGGGCTGGTTCTGTGAGATGTATTACCGGGAACCAGGGGCAGGCTGTGAAGAGAGGAGCACTGGCTTAGTAGTTAGACGACTGTAGCTACTCATCTTACCACAGTGATCCTGTTTCCTGATCTTAAAATTGATGGAATTTTTAAAAATAGGAAGGCCTTCTAGTTTCAGCTCTAATATGTAAGAAGCTTGAAAGTCATCACTCCCATATAACAAGAAAAAAAAAAAGCTGAACAAACTGAATGTCAGTGACTTTTCCTGGACCTATCAGAGAATTGAGGTCACAGGGAAAGCCATCACCCACAAAACTGGAAAGACAGATGAATACAGCAACTCAAAACTAAGATCTGCTTATTGGGAGCAGAAGCTGCAAGAGCCATAAACTGGAGGAAACACTTAATGGGTAACTTGGAAGAATTGCTGGAAGTAGAGTTTAGGCCAGTGTAAGAGTGAGAAACTCCTGGGGCCACAGTCTTAAGGACAGCCCATATTTTTGTAGGTTTTACCTCCAAGGATCCCACCAATTCTTCTCATGGTAAAAAGCAAAGAAAAACTTTTGTGCTTCTGACAGGGTTGGGGAAAAGTTAATTATTTTGAACTAGACCCAGAGTGTTCACCATGACAAAGACCTGCACCGCAAGGGAAAAGATTTTATCAGAGACTTAGCCAATGTGGAGAAAGGGAAATTACCCAACTCCAGGCCCCTCTAGCCTTCCTGTCTCACCTCAGGGGAAAACAAAAAGTTCAGAAACACTGTGAAGGTCGTAGTATGGGGACTACTAAAAGACCAAGGCTTAATCACAGAATAATAGAACACTTCCACTGCCCACCACCTGACCCCCATATCATCAGGCATCCAGTATAACAGTGGATTACAGCTGAAAGAGCTGCAAGCTACACAAGAATGCATGTCTAGGGACACCAGTGACAAAAAGGGAGACACGAACACGTATACTAATGGAAATTGAAGCCTCTAACACATAGCAAACATCAAACACAGCCCAACTCCTAGCCAAATTAACACAAAATCTCACACTAAATGTTCTTACTACCCAAATAAGAACCTCAATAAGAACTTCTCAACCAAAAATTACGAGTCATGCTAAAAGGAGAAGAGTTCAAAACTAGTTCAAAAGCTAGTTCTTTGAGAAGATCAATAAATTTAATAAACCTCTAGCCAGCTAACAAAGAAAAATAAGAGAGAGAACACAAATTACTAACATAAGAAAAGAATAAAGGGTCATTATTACTGATCTCATGGACATAAAAAGCAAATAAATGAATATTATGAACAACTGTATGCCTACAAGTTTAGATGAAATAGACTAATTCCTTGAAAGGCTCAATCTATACCAGAACTCTCATAAGGAGAAATAGTCTGAATAAGCCTTATATCTATCTTTAAAAATTGAATCAATAATTAATAACCTTCCAAAACATAAAGCACCAGGTCCAGATGGTTTCACTGGTGAATTCTACCAAACTTTTAAGGAAGAAATGATACCAATTCTCTACAATCTCTAGAAAGTCGAAGCAGAGGAAATATATCAGAATGCATTCCTTGAGGCCAGCATTATCCTAATACCTCAACCAGATGAAGACATTACAAGAAAGAGAAACTCTAGACCAGTATCTCTCATGAAAATAATTGTAAAAATCCTAAATAAAATAGAAGCAAATTGAATTAAACCATACATTAAAAGAATTATACACCATGACCAAGTGGAATTTGTTCCAGGTAGGTAAGATTGGTTCAACAACTAAAAATCAGTTTATGCAATCAATCACATCAAGAGGGTAAAGAAGAAAACTTACATGATTATATTAATGGATGTAAAAAAGGCATCTGACAAGGTCCAACACCCATTCATATAAAAACTCTCAGCAAACTAGAAATAGAGGGGAACTCTTCAACTTGATAAGAATATCTACAAAAAACCTACCCTAACATTATACCTAATGGTGAGAAACTGGTTGCTTTCCCCTTAAGATAAGGAAGAAGACAAAAATGTCTCCTCTTATCACCACAATTCATCATTGTACTGGAAGTCCTAGCTAGTACAATAAGACAAAAAAAAGGAAATAAAAAGTACACAGATTGGGAAGGAAGAAATAAAACCATCTTTGTTTGCAGATGACATGTTTGTCTCTATGGAAAACTCCAAAAAAATCAACGAAAAACTCCTGGAAATAATAAGTGATTATAGCAAGGTTGCAGGAAACAAGGTGAATATACAAAGGTCAATTACTTTCTTATATACTAGCAATGAATAATTGGAATTTAAAATTAAAACACAATACCATTTGCAATACCTAGGAAGGAAATACTTAGGTACAAATCTAGCAAAATATGTACAAGATCTATATGCAAAAACTGAGAAGATCTAAAATAAATGGAAAAATAATCAATGTTCATGGATTGGAAAGTTCAATATTGTCAAGATGTTGATTCTTTCCAATTTGATCTATAGGTTCTACAATCCCAATCAAAATCCCAGAGACCTATTCTGTGAACATTGACAAACTCATTCTACAATTTATAAGAAAAGGCAAATGACCTAGAATAGACAGCACAACAATGAAGAACAATGTTGGAGGAGTGATGCTCCCCAACTTCAAGATTTACTATAAAGCTGTAGTAATGACTACAGTGTGGTATTGGTGAAAGAATAGACACATAGATCAATGCAACTGAATAGAGAGCCCATAAATAGACCCCCACAAATATAGTCAACTGATCCATGACAAAGGAGCAAAAAGGCAATTCAATGGAGCAAGGATATCTTTCAACAAATGGTACTGAAACAATTGGCCATCCATATGCAAAAAAAGTAATAATCTAGACAATCTAGACATAGAACTTATGTATTTCACAAAAATGAACTCAAAATGGATCATGGACCTAAATGTAAAATGCAAAACTATAAAACTTCTAGAAGATAACATAGGAAAAATATCTAGATGAATTTGCATTTGGTGATGAGTGTTTAGATACAACACCTAAAGCATGATCCAGGAAAGAAAATATTGGTAAGTTGGATTTTATTTGAAGTAAAAAGTGCTCTGTGAAAGACACTGTTAAGGGAATGAAAAGACAAGCTACAAACTGGGAGAAACTAACTATAAAATACATACTTAATAAAGGACTGCTATCCAAAATATACTTAAAGCTCAATCATAAGAAATCAACTCACTTAAATGTCAAAATATCTAAAAAGACAGCTTATCAAGGAAGATATACAGATGGCAAATAAGCATATGAAAAGAAGCTCATCATCATTTGTCATTAGGGAATTGCAAGTTAAAACAATAATGAGTTACAAATACATGCTTATTAAAATGGTTAAAATAAAAAATCTAACAATACCAAATGTTGATGAGGATGTGGAGCAGCAGGAACTCTTGCTGTGTGGGAATGCAAAATGGTAAAGCCATTTTGGAAGGCAGCTGGGCAGTCTCCCACAAGGCTAAATGTAGCCTTATGATTCAACGATCACTACTAGGTATTTACCCAATTGAATTGAAACCTACATTCACACAAAAACCTGCATGAAAATATTTATAGCACCTTTATTCAAAATCACCCCAAACTGGAAGCAACCAAGATGTCCTTTAAAATATGAATGAATAAGCAAACTGTGGTGCCTCCATACAATGAAGCATTAGTCAGCAGTAAAAAGATATGGGCTATCAAGCCACAAAAATACATGGAGGAACAAGCCAATATGAAAAGGCTATATACTGTATGATTCCAATTATATGACATTCTGGAAAATGCAAAAACAAAGACAATAAAATGATGCGTGGTTGCCAGTGGCTCAGGGAAGGAAAAGGATAAGGATAAGGAAGTGAAATGGGAATTTAAGGCAGTAAAACTGATCTGTATGATACTGTAATTTTGCTTACAAGGTATTATGCATTTGTCAAATCCCATTGAACTATACAGCACAAAAAGCAGACCTTAAGGTATGCAAATTTTAAAAAATCATTTAAGAAGTTTAGGGAATCCCAGGGAGAAATGCAGACCGTGAAGAGAAAATCTAAGTGCATTACAAGTGTGTGAAACAACCACATTGAAGGGAATCAGGGGGAAAGGTGCTACTCTGAGTACCTTTGGAAATGAGAGGAGTCTGTAAGATGAAGGCAATAAGAGCTGCATGTGATCACTAGTGGGTAAGGTTGTTTCCCGTGGGGTACAGGTTAACAATTCTGATACTCCTATATTTGTGTACTGAGATGGAACAATTCAGTCAATCAATGATAACTGGTGGGAGTGGGAGTTTACAGATAAAAAAGGGAGGAATTTAGAAAAAAAAGTAGGAAGTACACACACAATAATATGTGTGAGCAACTTTGTACATTGAAGGTATTATAATTATTTATACATAATATTTATGCTCTGAAGGTATTATTTATTATGCATAAAGTATTATTACTTTCACATTACTTCATGCATAATTTGGACCAGGTACTTCAGAGGCGAGAGACCAATCCAAAAGCTCAGAATTTTTTTAGATACAGCTTTTAACAAATTTGTCTGTCTTCTGAAGTGCTCATTTAATTTGTCTAGTCTAATTCTGTTGCATGGTCTATAGGAGCTGTGTACTTCGGAGCAGCTTATCATAAATACCTAAAGCAAAGGAAATAGGTTATTAAGAAAATAAAGTTGAAAAATATAACATTAACTGCTCCTAGGTGATGCCAAAAAGTTTCTACTTTCTAGTAGAAAATTTTTCATATTTTGTTTGAGATACTACTAAATTCCTGAATGTTTGTAAATACACGATCACATTTTTAGCACAACATAGACTGAAGATCTGGATATTTGAATTTTTCTCTTTCCAGCTGCTAGTGTTGATACAGTATAGACATAGGCAAAGCCTCAGACTTAAATCATTCCCAAATGCTTTTAACAGCATTTAATTAAAACTAAAATTTCATTCAACTACACCCTCGCCACCTTCTTTTATGTATCCTGTTTTTCGTATCTCCAGGAAATGGAGGAGGGTGCACCAACAAAGAATCTTTCTACTGCTCTTCAAATCAATAGAAGGCTTGATGAGTAAGTACACAGAATTTCAGCTTCAGATACACTGTTAACTTGCCTCAATACACAGGCAAATAATTTGCCACAGATTGAAAATTTGCTCTATTTAAATCAAACTTCCTGCCTATTAATAGCTGTGAAACACTAGAACATATTATTGTACCAATAAAGTGTTATCTATTCGAATCTTTTTAATACACAAATACATACATAGTTGTATACATACTTACATGCATACATATATGCCACTGCAGAATCTCCTTTAAGAATTTAAGTAGCAAAATCAACAGTCAATTGATCTGAAGATAGAAATATGGGGCAAGTGAATTTCTAAGAGCCCTTCATATGCCAGGATTCCGTATTTTTACTTGTTCGATTTGCCCACACTCTCCTTCATTGACTTTGAACGGATAGCAGCAGTATTTCCTGGAGCCAGGACATTATAATTTTCTGCTTACCTCTGAGCATCCCTCTGCTCTCCCTCCAGCCCCACCCATACAAATACACACAGACACACTACAAATGGTTGCAGATAGTTTGGGATTTGTAGCGCAAAGGGAATGGGCATAACACAACTTTCTTTCTCTTTTTCTTTCTTTCTCTTTTTCTTTCTTTCTTTCTTTCATACTGTGTGACTCATTCATCATTCTGTACAATTAGACAAATGAAAAGATTCCTTTGTTTTGACTTGATTAGCAGTTCTTTTCAGATTCATTATGTGCATGGCTGCAAGAACAAACATGGTACCTTTCAGCGGCATCTTATTCATCAGGAAATTCCTCCTGCCATGATGTGTGGGTGGGGAGGACGGGGTGATGTGATCCAGATGCACAGGCTGCCCTTTGCCAGGAATGCAGATGTGTTTTATCCACACATGCCCAGATGGTGACCCCTCGGGCATTATTAATGTGTCCCAGCTGGCAGGTTTCCTCCTTTGCATGCATGTGCCTCAATTTCACATATTTCATGCGTTTATTTATGAGGCACAACATTCCTACATTTCATATGTGGCAGTTATTATTAAAAATGAGAAGTTCTAACTGCTCTGGAAATTGATAAAGAATCTTTTAAATTGCTCTGAAATGTGGCCCTCATTTCAAAATGAGTTCTCATACAATTATTGAATTCATCATGCAAACTTCTGACCTTTCCCCTTGCATGTTGAGAAAACATGGCACTGGGTATCCACTTTAAAGATAGTTAAGAAATTAAATATTTGCATACACAATACATTATAATGATATTTTGCTTTCCTTTTATTTCTGATCTCCAAGGGCTGTTTGTTTAAAGTAGCTTGTGTATACATTTGAACATTGTTATTTACTGTTAATTAAATCCAGGCACCAAGTAAGAGAAATTTGGCATCTTCTAGAAATAGGTTGTACTTATAGACCTACAGGGAAAGAACTAGTTTTATAAGAATATAGTCCAGTCGTCACTTCAAACTGTAAAAGAGTGTAGCTCCACTGATTAGAGGAAATGGATTAGTCTTGTAAATTTTGGCTTATAATCTAAAGTATAAAACATAGGAGAATGGTAGTTTCACTAAATTAAACTGAACTGAATCTTAACTTTTTATTTTAAAAAAATCAGCATTTTATGGGGTAGATATAAAAGTGAATCAAATTCTTAAAACAAAAAGATGAAAAATGCAAATGAGAGATGATCAGATTTTGAAAGGTGGAGTTTATGTCCATGTCCTCTTCTAATATCAGAAGTAATAAACTAAGAAAAAAGCCAAAATCTATCATTTATCATAGCTAAAAATCTTTATGATCAGCCATGGGAAATGAATGATCTAGATACAGAGGAGATTTTTCAAGGGGCTGCACACTTTCATTATCACCAGTAGAGTCAAAGTTGCTGACGCTGAGTGCTAAAGGAAACATATCTTGAGTCCTGGTTACCTAGCATGTGGTTTGTGGCCCTCATGAAAACTACTCTACTTCCTTAAGTAAAGCCTGTTTTTCCTGTTTAGATATATATATCTTTATCTCAATTTCAGAAAGAAAGGTGCAAACTCATTCATAAGCTTTGGCGGTACCCACAAAGTAGAATGGAAAATTAAAACAATGATCTGACTAATTTGGACAGAAGTAAAGAGTATTTACTCTTCCCTGAAAGTACTGCCTGTAATTTAAAGACAAAAAAAAGTAAGTTATTATAAGACTTTTTTCCTTGACTCTCCAAATAGTTACTTCAGATTTGATCTGTGTGTATTTTTGTTCAAATACATATATATAATAACAACTGTAGTGTTCTCAGAAAGAAGATTTAGAGCCACTCTAAGAAGACTTCAGATCCAGGCCATTTATGAGATGAAGAAGTAAAAAGAATAAAAAGCCTGGAAGATGTCTTCTTATTTGACATGGAAAGAAGAATGGCTGTAGCCTTGGGCCTTTTTGGTTTAAATCTTGAAGTTCTATCAAATAATTTTGGTTATTGACCTTGAGACTATTATAACCAAGTTCTTATTAAAGGACCCAAAAATATACTCACAAACTTTTTTTCTAAGCCACCTCTTTTTATCACGAAGATGAAGAAAGTAAACAAACAAATGACATCAGTCTTTTTTATACTCAGATGACAAACATGTGACATGCGTGCTGTGGCAACTTTTTCCACATCACTGGCAGACATAATTAACTGATCACGATACTCTTTACTGCTAAACTAAGACCCGAGCTCAAAATCTTACTCAATAGAGTATTGCCAGGTGCCACTACCTATTAAAGTCTACACCTGAGACAAAACCTCTTTGGCAGCCTCCTCGTATATTGGTGCTGAGCATATATAGGTGGTTAGTCTGAATGTGATAAAACATAAAAGATCAAAGGTTATTACTATTGTGCTTTTTATAAGGAGGTGTGTAGTTGACATTAGGCCTGATCTATAGAGTAAGAGTGTCACTATGGTAACCATAACACGTCATTGACCCCACAGCCCATCAGCACAGTCTATCCTGCTTCTTGCCAAGTGGGATTGAGGCCAGCCAACTTACATGACCCTCTGAAGGCTACTTGGACTCAGGTCAGTGGTATAGGCCACAAAGGGGTTACACACAGAGGGACACAAAAGAGTCTGATCCACATCTGGGGCTGCCTGGACAGGGCACCAATAACTGAAGAGAAGAGACAAGAAAAAATATGGCGGGTTGCAGATCCAATCATGAGGGACAAGGTAGCCCCACAGTAGGGATATGAGAGTAGCCCTGCAGGGTTCAGTGGGACAGCAGGCAGGAGAGTCCCAGCTGCTGCTGCATCGACACCACTCCCTCCTTTGCCATCACAGTGCATATGTGCTGTAACAACAGCCGCTCGGCTCCCTGTGGCCCAGTACTGCTTCCAGAGCACTTTCCCAGCTGTAATCTCATTTGTTCCCCACCTCAGTCAACAGAGAGGAAGCAAACATTGTGGCCCCCGATTTTACAACTAAAGTGCAGCTCATTTGTCCAAAATCACATAGCTGTTGTACCCTAAAGTTCCTTTCATCTGAAATATCTGGAGAAGGAGGTGACAGAAGATGGATATTTTGGATTATTTCCCACCGTAATGTTCAAATAACTGTGCCCTCCATAGCTGTGCATGTACAGAGCAGCTTGCAAGTGGGTGCTGAGCCAGGTGCATGTTCCAGACAGGATGGTGAAGGTGGCTTCCCCCTGCCCCAGAGTAGCTTCTGAATCATGTAATAGTAGATATGCCATCTGGCCCTCAGTCACTGAAGGAGCCTTTCTGTTTATCTCTCTGACAGCTGGTGACCCTGTTGCAGATGTGGGTTGTCCCTTAGTATTTCACAGTAAAACTTCACTGGTGGTGGGGACAGGAGAAGATGGCAGAAGAGTAGGACGTGGAGATAAACTTCCTCCCCACAGATATATCAGGAATACATCTACACGTGGAACTGCTCCTATAGAACACCCACTGAATGCTGGCAGAAGACCTCAGACCTCCCAAAAGCCACGTGGAGGACAGTCTCTTGGTGCTCCAGCCAGGCATCAGGGCTGTGCCACTGAGGTGGGAGAGCCAAAGTCAGGACACTGTTCCACAAGAGACCTCCCAGCTTCACATAATATCAAAGGGCGAAAATCTCCCAGAGATCTCCATGTCAACACCCAGCTTCACTCAACAACCAGCAAGCTACAGTGCTGGACACCATATGCCACACAACTAACAAGACAGGAACACAGCCCCATCCATTAGAAGAGAGGCTGCCTAAAATCATAAAAAGGCCACAGACACCCCAAAATACACGACCAGACGTGGAACTGCAACCAGAAACACAAGATCCAGCCTCATCCACCAGAACACAGGCACTAATCCCCTCCATCAGGAAATCTACACAACCCACTGAACCAACCTTAGTCACTGGGGAGAGACACCAAAAAAAGCAGTAACTACGAACCTGCAGCCTGCAATAAGGAGACCCCAAACACAGTAAGATAAGCAAAATGAAAAGACAGAAAAACACACAGCAGATGAAGGAGCAAGGCAAAACCCCATCAGACCTAACAAATGAAGAGGAAATAGGCAGTCTACGTGAAAATGAATTCAGAATAATGATAGTAAAGATGATCCAAAATCTTGGAAATAGAATACAGAAAATGAAAGAAACACTTAACAAGGACCTAGAAGAACTAAAGAGGAAATAAGCAATGATGAACAACAAAATAAATGAAATTAAAAATACTCTAGAAGTGATCAATAACAGAATAACTGAGGCAGAACAGATAAGTGACCTGGAAGATAAAATAGTGGGAATAACTGCTGCAGAGCAGAATAAAGAAAAAAGAATGAAAAGAACTGAGGACAGTCTCAGACACCTCTGGGACATTAAATGCATGAACATCGAATTATAGGGGTCCCAGAAGAAGAAGAGAAAAAGAAAGGGACTGAGAAAATATTTGAAGAGATTATAGTTGAAAACTTCCCTAATATGGGAAAGGAAATAGTTAATCAACTCTAGGAAGCACAGAGAGTCCCATACAAGATAAATCCAAGGAGAAATAGGCCAAGATGCATATTAATCAAGCTATCAAAAATTAAATACAAAGAAAATATATTAAAATCAGTAAGGGAAAAACAACAAAAAACACACAAGGGAATCCCCATAAGGTTAACAGCTGATCTTTCAGCAGAAACTCTGCAAGCCAGAAGGGACTGGCAGGACATATTTAAAGTGATGAAGGAGAAAAACCTAAAACCAAGATTACTCTACCCAGAAAGTATCTCATTCAGATTTGATGGAGAAATTAAAACCTTACAGACAAGCAAAACCTGAGAGAGTTCAGCACCACTAAACCAGCTTTACAACAAATGCTAAAGGATCTTCTCTAGGCAAGAAACACAAGAGACGGAAAAGACCCACAATAACAAACACAAAACAATTAACAAAATGGGAATAGGAACATACATATCGATAATTACCTTAAATGTAAATGGATTAAATGCTCCCACCAAAAGACGTAGACAGGCTGAATGGATACAAAAACAAAACCCGTATATAGGCTGTCTACAAGAGACCCACTTCTGACCTAGGGACACATACAGACTGAAAGTGAGGGGATGGAAAAAGATATTCCATGAAAATGGAAATCAGAAGAAAGCTGGAGTAGCAATTCTCATATCAGACAAATAGACTTTAAAACAAAGACTATTACAAGAGACAAAGAAGGACACTACATAATGATCAAGGGATCAATCCAAGAAGATATAACAATTGTAAATATTTACTCACCAACATAGGAGCACCTCAATACATAAGGCAAATACTAACAGCCATAAAAGGGGAAATTGACAGTAACACAATCATAGTAGGGGACATTAACACCCAACTTTCGCCAATGGACAGATCATCCAAAATGGAAATAAATAAGGAAACACAAGCTTTAAATGATACATTAAACAAGATGGACTTAATTGATATTTATAGGACATTCCATTCAATAACAACAGAATACACATTATTCTCAAGTGCTCATGGAACATTCACCAGGATAGATCGTATCTTGGATCACAAATCTAGCCTTGGTAAATTTAATAAAATTGAAATCATATCAAGTATCTTATTTGACCACAATGCTATGAGACTACATATCAATTACAGGAAAAAATCTGTAAAAAATACAAACACATGGAGGCTAAACAATACCCTACATAATAATGAACAAATCACTGAAGAAATCAAAGAGAAAATCAAAAAATACCTAGAAACAAATGACAATGGAGACATGACTACCCAAAACCTATGAGATGCAGCAAAGGCAGTTCTAACAGGGAAGTTTATAGCAATACAATCCTACCTTAAGAAACAGGAAACATCTCAAATAAACAACTTAACATTGCACTTAAAGCAATTAGAGAAAGAAAAATTTAAAAAACCCCAAAGTTAGCAGAAGGAAAGAAATCATATAGATCAGATCAGAAATAAATGAAAAAAAATGAAGGAAACCACAGCAAAGATCAATAAAACTAAAAGCTGGTTCTTTGAGAAGATAAACAAAATTGAAAAAACCATTAGCCAGACTCATCGAGAAAAAAAGGGAGAAGACTGAAATCAATAGAATTAGAAATGAAAAAGGAGAAGTAACAACTGACACTGCAGAAATACAAAAGATCATGAGAGATTACTACAAGCAACTCTATGCCAATAAAATGGACAACCTGGAAGAAATGGACAAATTCTTAGAAATGCACAACCTGCCCACACTGAACCAGGAATAAATAGAAACTATGAACAGACAAGCACTGAAATTGAAACTGTGATTAAAATTCTTCCAACAAACAAAAGCCCAGGACCACATGGCTTCACAGGCGAATTCTATCAAACACTTAGAGAAGAGGTAACACCTATCCTTCTCAAACTCTTCCAAAATATAGCAGAGGGAGGAACACTCCCAAACTCATTCTACGAGGCCACCATCACCCTGATACCAAAACCAGAAAAAGATGTCACAAAAAAGAAAACTACAGGCCAATATCAGTGATGAATATAGATGCAAAAATCCTCAACAAAATACTAGCAAACAGAATCCAACAGTACATTAGAAGGATCGTACACCATGATCAAGTGGGGTTTTTTCCAGGAATGCAAGGATTCTTCAATATATGCAAATCAATCAATGTGATACGCCATATTAACAAATTGAAGGAGAAAAACTATATGATATTCTCAATAGATGCAGAGAAAGCTTTTTTTTTTTTTTGTGGTACACGGGCCTCTCACTGTTGTGGCCTCTCATGTTGCGGAGCACAGGCTCCAGACACGCAGGCTCAGTGGCCATGGCTCACGGGCCCAGACACTCTGCAGCATGTGGGATCTTCCCAGGCCAGGGCATGAACCCGTGTCCCCTTCATGGGCAGGCAGACTCTCAACAACTGTGCCACCAGGGAAGCCCCAGAGAAAGCTTTTGACAAAATTCAACACCCATTTATGATAAAAAACCTGCAGAACGTAGGCATAGAGGGAACTTTCCTCAACATAATAAAGGCCATATATGACAAACCCACAGCCAACATCATCCTCAATGGTGAAGAATTGAAAACATTCCCACTAAGATCAGGAACAAGCCAAGGTTGCCCACACTCACCACTCTTATTCAACATAGTTTTGGAAGTTTTAGCCACAGCAATCAGAGAAGAGAAAGAAACAAAACGAATCCAAACCAGAAAAGAAGAAGTAAAGCTGTCACTGTTTGCAGATGACATAATACTATACATAGAGAATCCTAAAGATGCTACCAGAAAACTATTAGAGCTAATCAATGAATTTGGTAAGGTAGCAGGATACAAAATTAATGCACAGAAATCTCTGGCATTCCTATATACTAATGATGAAACATCTGAAAGTGAAATCAAGGAAACACTCCCATTTACCATTGCAACAAAAAGAATAAAATATCTAGGAATAAACCTACCTAAGGAGACAAAAGACCTGTATGCAGAAAATTATAAGACACTGATGAAAGAAATGAAAGATGATACAAATAGATAGAGAGATATACCATGTTCTTGGATTGGAAGAATCAACATTGTGAAAATGACTCTACTACCCAAAGCAATCTACAGATTCAATGCAATCCCTATCAAACTACCACTGGCATTTTTCACAGAACTAGAACAAAAAATTTCACAATTTGTATGGAAACACAAAAGACCCCGAATAGCCAAAGCAATTTTGAGAAAGATGGAGCTGGAGGAATCAGGCTCCCTGACTTCAGACTATACTACAAAGTTACCGTAATCAAGACAGTAGGGTACTGGAACAAAAACAGAAATATAGATCAATGGAACAGGATAGAAAGCCCAGAGATAAACCCACACACATATAGTCACCTTATCTTTGATAAAGGAGGCAAGAATATACAGTGAAGAAAATACAGCCTCTTCAATAAGTGGTGCTGGGAAAACTGGACAGGTACATATAAAACTATGAAATTAGAACACTCCCTAACACCATACACAAAAATAAACTCAAAATGGATTAAAGACCTAAACGTAAGGCTAGAGCCTATCAAACTCTTAGAGGAAAACATAGGCAGAACACTCTATGACATAAATAACAGCAAATCCTTTTTGACCCACTTCCTAGAGACATGGAAATAAAAGCAAAAATAAACAAATGGCACCTAATGACACTCTAAAGCTTTTGCACAGCAAAGGAAACCATAAACAAGACCAAAAGACAACCCTCAGAATGGGAGAAAATATTTGCAAATGAAACAACTGACAAAGGATTAATCTCCAAAATTTATAAGCAGCTCATGCAGCTCAATAACAAAAAAACAAACAACCCAATCCAAAAATGGGCAGAAGACCTAAATAGACATTTCTCCAAAGATGATATACAGATTACCAACAAACACATGAAAGAATGCTCAGCATCATTAATCATTAGAGAAATGCAAATCAAAGCTACAATGAGGTATCACCTTACACCGGTCAGAATGGCCATCATCAAAAAATCTAGAAACAATAAATGCTGGAGAGGGTGTGGAGAAAAGGGAACACTCTTGCACTGTTGGTGGGAATGTGAATTGATACAGCCACTATGGAGAACAGTATGGAGGTTCCTTAAAAAACTACAAATAGAACTACCATATGACCCAGCAATCCCACTACTGGGCATATCCCCTGAGAAAACCATAATTCAAAAAGAGTCATGTCCCAAAATGTTCACTGCAGCTCTATTTACAATAGCCAAGACATGGAAGCAACCTATGTGTCCATCAACAGATGAATGGATAAAGAAGATGTGGCACATATATACACTGGAATATTATTCAGCCATAAAAAGAAACGAAATTGAGTTATTTGTAGTGAGGTGGATGGACCTAGAGTCTATCATACAGAGTGAAGTAAGTCAGAAAGAGAAAAACAAATACCGTATGTTAACACATATACATGGAATCTAAGGGGAAAAAAAGGTCATTAAGAACCTAGGGGTAAGGCGGGAATAAAGACACAGACCTATTAGAGCATGGCCTTGAGGACACGGGGAGGGGGAAAGGTAAGCTGTGACAAAGTGAGGGAGTGGCATGGACATATATACACTACCAAACGTAAAATAGATAGCTAGTGGGAAGTAGCCGCATAGCACAGGGTGATCAGCTAGGTGGTTTGTGACCACCTCTCTAGGGTGGGATAGGGAGGGTGGGAGGGAGTGAGATGCAAGAGGGAAGAGATATGGGGACATATGTATATGTATAGCTGATTCACTTTGTTATAAAGTAGAAACTAACACACCATTGTAAAGCAATTATACTCCAATAAAATGTTAAAAAAAAACCTTTACTGGTGGTGATTTCTGTCTATGTGGGGAATGTTCTCAGTTGTTGCCAGCTACGTCCTCTTCAGTGCTACCCGAAAACCCCTCTCAGGGAGAACACCACAGTTTGTATTCCACTCATTCTTTCCCCACCACACCCTTAACTTAACCATTAGAAAGTGTATTTAATTTCCATTTTCCTGATGGGGGCGAGGGTATTACACCTCTTTGACCCTTTGTAGCAAAACTGGAGATTTGCTCTACTGCTGTGCATTCACATTCCTATTTAATGGTGATTCCAACATGTCTGTGAAATTTATTATTTTAGACATCAGCTAGTGAAGGCCTGGAGAAAGAGAAGTGAAACTATTGTTTAAATTTTTTAGAGCACTATTTGCATGTTGACTTTTTCCTCAGCATTTTATTGGATCCCATGCTAAGTCACATCACATACATTTTATCATAAAGCAAGAGTTAGAAGTTTGTACTTCTAACAACTATGTATGTATTTTATGTCTGATAAATCATGAGTAATGGACAAGCTATTATTCTCATAACAAATGAGGCTTTAATATTCCAGTGCTCATTTTAATTACCATTGCCAACCTCTTGAAATGCATCTAATTCCATCAGATCATTCACAAATCTTTCCAAAGGGCTTATAATCTCATAATGTGTCCACAAGTTTCTTCTTGCTCTCTGTGTTCTTGTTCTGAACAAGATCTGAATCCAATCCAGATAAAACTGTTGAGATGAAGAGAAAATGTGTAGTGTTCAATGATAATAAGGCAATGTCAAATTTTGATCTGTGTAGGAGAATAAATCATAAGCTTCTATGAAATATTTTTATGATTTTTTAGCCATTCAGGTATTCTTTTTTAATCCTCTAGAAAAGTGGGAAAGATAAATATCAATTTTTTCTTCTACTTTGGAGAAGGAATATATATTCTGTGAGAGAAACCAGATAAATAAATCTAAAGATAAAGATTGAAATTCAAATAAATGAATTCTTGTTTATGAGTATCTTAATTTAATCCCATTTGGGGAAGAGCTTTAGGGTGGTATTAAGAGACCTTCTAAATTGGCCAGTTTGGAGTTTTACACAGCCTTTGTAGGGCCTGGTTTATCCATCAGTAAATGGACATATGGTACCTTTTCTCCTTCTTACAAAATATAAGTTGTTTAAAGCTTGTGAAAGGGATCTAAGTTTTGGATGAATTGAAATTTACTTGTTTTCATCCCCTGAACATAATCCATATTCTATTTCAATGAGAATGGCTCAATTTTCTACTGTATAATGAATTACCTGAGCTAAGTGCTGTATTTCTGTGCACATGAAGAGGAACTCCAATACCAAAAATACCCAAATGCGGCCTCATGGCACTTCACAGCTCCTATATCTCAGATGGCCAGGGCCCATGCTGTCTGCTGCTCATGCTCACCATGCTCCCACTCCAGCTTCTTCGGGCTGCTCAGCTCCGAGCACTGACACAGTCTGAGAGCAAAGATGCTCCACTGACATCTTAAGAGACCATGGGAGAGGCTCATTAGGGTCCCATTTCTTCCTGGATAAAGAAGCTCCAGTTCATGAGAGGTAGTACACCCTAAGGATCTTTATGGATCGTTGCTTATTCATCATATTATAGGTAAGTCTCATATTAGCTATGTTGCATTTGGAAGTGGAGGATTTCATGACAAACGAGGAAAGCTGGTCGGAGCGAATTGGCATGGGGCAGAAGGCAAACCCAAGAAGAGTCTCCAGTACCAACGCCATTTAAAAACTGGCTGTTCCACTCCCAGAGTATACCAGGGCTCCTTTGTGGAAAAGAGAACAGAGAAAGGGAAGTGGGTTTCCTCTCTACTATAGTTGGGTTGTCTGTCAAGCTATATTCAGGCTCAAAAACAGGCCACAAGCCAGCCACAAAGAGCTGGGCTCGATCACATCAACTCCAACTTAAGGCCAAGCTTCCCTTTTTGGAGGCTGCTCTGACACCAACACAATATCTAATCTAGCATATCTGCATCCAGTGTAATCTGAGTAGCAAGGAAGTTCTGGGCTTTACAAACTCATACCGCCAGTAAGCAGGAAGATTTGGGTGGGGGGAGGGGGGGTACATTTGGAAAACATAACACAACCATAACAACAATATGACATATTGAGTTACTACATTTTCTCACATAATCTTCGGGACTGCTGTAGGATCTGGTGCTACCCTCCTCACTTCATAAACGAGGCAATCACAGTTCAGAAATGCTAAATAGGGTGGCCAAGTTCCCACAGGTAGTAAGCCAGGGAGCCCAGAATCAAGCCACAGACTACTGGAATGCAAAGCTTCTGCCTCAAGAACATGCTGTGGCTTAATTACATCAACCAGCTGCTTTGCACAGAGAAACCTTGCAGTTTAAACAGTTATTAATCAGACACACCTCTAATGCTGATACAACCTTGAAATGGGCAAAAAGTACATGTGGAGTTCAGGGAAGCCCACTCTGGTGCTGCCAATGCTGTGAGGGTTGGAGGGGATATCCTCTCAGAGTTGCCACTTTTCCCAATTTTCCCATCATCACCCTTTTTGGCAACATTAACTTCTGCCTTTATCTTGATGCACTGAACGATGCTCCACAGTGCTCAGCACTGGCAAGTCATGAGGACAGATGGCCCAAGGAGTCACTGTGGCAAAAAGACCCCAAAAGCCCTTTCTGGCTCTCTTTGGAGATGACACAGCCTCATAGTGATTTAAGACAGCTTGTGCAGCCCATGTGAGTTTCCTGCTCCAAGTAACTCTCCATTGTTGAGCCCTCTGATGAGGCAGGATTACACCTATAGGAGAAGATGCTGTCTAGATAATTCTTGTATGTCACTTGCTTGAAGTGAAGAAAGCATTTCATCATAGAAATCATGTAAATGACAAATCATTCCTCAGGCAAGCCCACAAACCCCCATTTAAATCATGTTTCATAAGGTCCCTTCTAACCAGAACTCAGTGAAGCACAGCATCTTTTTTTTTCTTTATTGGAGTATAATTGTTTAACAATGGTGTGTTAGTTTCTGCTTTATAACAAAGTGAATCAGTTATACATATACACCTGTTCCCATATCCCTTCCCTCTTGCATCTCCCTCCCTCCCACCCTCCCTATCCCACCCCTCCAGGCGGTCACAAAGCACAGATCTGATCTCCCTGTGCTATGCGGCTGCTTCCCACTATCTATCTACCTTACGTTTGGTACTATATATATGTCCATGCCTCTCTCTCGCTTTGTCACAGCTTACCCTTCCCACTCCCCATATCCTCAAGTCCCTTCTCAAGTAGGTCTGTGTCTTTATCCCTGTTTTACCCCTAGGTTCTTCATGACATTTATTTTTCTTAAATTCCATATATATGTGTTAGCATGAGGTATTTGTCTTTTTCTTTCTGACTTACTTCACTCTGTATGACAGACTCTAGGTCTATGCACCTCATTACAAATAGCTCAATTTCGTTTCTTTTTATGGCTGAGTAATATTCCATTGTATATATGTGCCACATCTTCTTTATCCATTCATCTGATGATGGACACTTAGGTTGTTTCCATCTCCAGGTTATTGTGAATAGAGCTGCAATGAACATTTTGGTACATGTCTCTTTTTGAATTACGGTTTTCTTAGGGTATATGCCCAGTAGTGAGATTGCTGGGTCGTATGGTAGTTCTATTTTTAGTTTTTTAAGGAACCTCCATACTGTTCTCCATAGTGGCTGTGCCAATTCACATTCCCACCAGCAGTGCAAGAGTGTTCCCTTTTCTCCACACCCTCTCCAGCATTTATTGTTTCTAGATTTTTTGATGATGGCCATTCTGACGGGTGTGAGATGATATCTCATTGAAGTTTCGATTTGCATATCTCTAACGATTAATGATGTTGAGCATTCTTTCATGTGTCTGTTGGCAGTCTGTATATCTTCTTTGGAGAAATGTCTATTTAGGTCTTCTGCCCATTTTTGGATTGGGTTGTTTGTTTTTTTTTTATTGAGCTGCATGAGCTGCTTATAAATTTTGGAGATTAATCCTTTGTCAGTTGTTTCATTTGCAAATATTTTCTCCCATTCTGAGGGTTGTCTTTTGATCTTGTTTATGGTTTCCTTTGCTGTGCAAAAGCTTTGAAGTTTCATTAGGTCCCATTTGTTTATTTTTGTTTTTATTTCCATTTCTCTAGGAGATGGGTCAAAAAGGATCTTGCTGTGATTTATGTCATAGAGTGTTCGGCCTATGTTTTCCTCTAAGAGTTTGATAGGGTCTGGCCTTACATTTAGGTCTTTAATCCATTTTGAGCTTATTTTTGTGTATGGTGTTAGGGAGTGATCTAATCTCATACTTTCACATGTCCCTGACCAGTTTTCCCAGTACCACGTATTGAAGAGGCTGTCCTTTCTCCACTGTACATTCCTGCCTCCTTTATCAAAGATAAGGTGACCATATATGAGTGGGTTTATCTCTGGGCTTTCTATCCTGTTCCATTGGTCTATCTTTCTGTTTTTGTGCCAGTACCATACTGTCTTGATTACTGTAGCTTTGTAGTATAGTCTGAAGTCAGGGAGCCTGATTTCTCCAGCTCCTTTTTTCATTCTCATGATTGCTTTGGCTCTTCAGGGTCTTTTGTGTTTCCATACAAATTGTGAAATTTTTTGTCCTAGATCTGTGAAAAATGCCAGTGGTAGTTTGATAGGGATTGTATTGAATCTGCAGATTGCTTTGGGTAGTAGAGTCCTTTTCACAATGTTGATTCTTCCAACCCAAGAACATGGTATATCTCTCCATCTATTTGTATCATCTTTAATTTCTTTCATCAGTGTCTTATAATTTTCTGCATACAGGTCTTTTATCTCTTTAGGTAGATTTATTCCTAGATATTTTATTCTTTTTGTTGAATGGTAAATGGGAGTGTTTTCTTGATTTCACTTTCAGATTTTTCATCATTAGTGTATAGGAATACCAGAGATTTCTGTGGGTTAATTTTGTATCCTGCTACTTTACCAAATTTATTGATTAGCTCTAGTAGTTTTCTGGTAGCATCTTTAGGATTCTCTATGTATAGTATCATGTCATCTGCAAACAGTGACAGCTTCTTCTTTTCCAATTTGGATTCCTTTTATTTCCTTTTCTTCTCTGATTGCTGTGGCTAAAACTTTTAAAACTATGTGGAATAAGAGTGGTGAGAGTGGGCAACCTTGTCTTGTTCCTGATCTTAGTGGAAATGCTTTCAGTTTTTCACCATTGAGGATGATGTTGGCTGTGGGTTTGTCATATATGGCCTTTATTATGTTGAGGAAAGTTCCCTCTATGCCTACGTTCTGCAGGTTTTTTATCATAAATGGGTGTTGAATTTTGTCATAAGATTTCTCTGCATCTATTGAGATGATCATATGGTTTTTCTCCTTCAATTTGTTAATATGGTGTATCACGTTGATTGATTTCCATATATTGAAGAATCCTTGCATTCCTGGAATAAACCCCACTTGATTATGGTGTATGATCCTTTAATGTGCTGTTGGATTCTGTTTGCTAGTATTTTGTTGAGGATTTTTGCATCTATGTTCATCAGTGATATTGCCCTGTAGTTTTCTTTTTTGGAAGCACAGTATCTTTTAAAACAGCACTGGCCCCAGCCCATACCCACTCCAACCATCCTGCCTAGGCAGCCCAGCCCCAGCATGCCCTAGGAAATCCCCAACCCATGTCACTCCAGCCCTAGCCAACCTGCCAAAGCTGCCCAGCACACACAGTCCACACAGGGGTGCTGCTGCACAAGGCCACCTCCTTCAAGACTGGGAGGTAGCTATTACACCTAATTCATAGAAACAAATACAAAAGGCCAAGCAAAATGAAGAGACAAAGGAATTTGAAAGAACAGAACAAGATAAAATTCCAGAAAAAATAAAGTAATGAAACAGAGATAAGTAATTTACCCGATAAAGAGTTAATGGTCATAGAGATGCTCACAGATCTTGGGAAAAGAATGGACGAATACAGTGAGAACTTCATCATATAGTTAGGAAGAGAACCAATCAGAGCTGAAGAATACAAAAACTGAAATGAAAAATACACTAGAGGGAATCAACAGCAGATTAGATGATACAGAAAAACGGATCAGTGACCTGGAAGACTGAATAGTGGAAATCACCCAATCAGAACAACAAAAAGAAAAAGGAATTTTTAAAAAAGAGGATATATTAAGGGACCTCTGGGACAACATCCTGTATACTAACATTCACATTACAGGGGTCTGAGAAGGAGAAGAGAGGGAGAAAGGGACATAAAATTTCTTTGAAGAAATAATGACTGAAAAATTCCCTAACCTGGAAATCAAAACAGATATGCAGATCCAGGAAGCACAGAGAATTCTAAACATGACGCACCCAAAGTGATCCACATCAACACATGTCATAATTAAAATGGCAAAAGTTAAAGATAAAGAGAATATTTTAAAGGCAGCAAGAAAAAATAAGTGACATACAAGGAAACCCCCAATTTTTCAGCAGAAACTTTACAAGCCAAAAGAGAGGGGCAGGATATATTTAAAGTGCTAAAAGGAAAAAAACTTACAACCAAGAATACTCTTCCCAGAAAGGTTATCATTCAGAATTGAAGGAGAAATAAAGAGGTTCCCAAGTAAGCAAAAACTAAGAGTTCATCACCACTAAACCAGCCTTACAAGAAATGTTGATGGCTTTCCTTTAAGTGGAAAACAAATAGCCATAACTAGACCTAAGAAAATATGTGAAAGAAAAAAAATTCACTGGTAAAGGCAAATAGATAGTGAAGGCAGTGTATCAACCACCAGTAGTATGGAGGTTAAAGGACAAAATTTGTAAAATAAACTATAACTACAATAAGTAGTTAAGGGATACACAAAGTGAAAAGATATAAAATTTGATACCAAAACCATAAAACATGGGCTGGAGGGGAGTAAAAATGTAGTACTTCTAAAATGTATTCAAGTAAGTGACCATCAGCTTAAAACAAACACACACACACACACACACACACACACACACACACACATATATATATATATATATATATATGGTTACATGTATATGAAACTCATGAGCCACAAACCAAAAACCCACAATAGAAATACCAAAAAATAAAGTGAAAATAACTCTAACCTAACACTAAAAATCATCAAACCACAGGGGAAGAGACTAAAAGAAGGAGAAAGGAACAGAGAACTACAAAAAACAAAAAACAGTTAGCAAAATGGCAATAAGTACATACTTATCATAAGAACTTTAAATGTAAATGGACTAAATGTTTCAATCAAAGGACATAGGGTGGCTGAATGGATGAAAAAAACCCAAACCCATTTATATGCTGGCTTCACATCAGATCTAAAAACACACAGTGACTTAAAGTGAAAGGATGGAAGAAGATATTCCATGCAAATGGAAACTAAAAGAAAGCTAGGGTAGCAATACTCATATCAGACAAAATAGACTTTAAAACAAAGACTAAAACAAAAGACAAAGAAAGGCATTACAAAATTATAAAGGTGTCAGTCCAAGAAAAGGATATAACATCTGTGAATATTTATGCACCCAACATTAGGAGGACCTAAGTACAATATAACAAATATTAACAGACATAAAGGGAGAAATCGACAGCAGTACAGTAAGAGCAAGGGACTTTACTGTTCCAATTATATCAATGGATAGATCAGCCAGATAGAAAATCAGTAAGGAAACACTGGCCTTAACTAATTAGATCAGATGAACTTAATAGATATATATAGAACACTGCATCCAAAAACTGCAAAATACACATTCTTTTCAAGTGCACATGGAACATTCTCCAGGGTAGATAACATGCTAGGCCATGTGTCAAACAAGTGTCAATAAATTTAAGAAGATCAATATCATATCAAGTGTTTTTCCTGATCACAACAGTATAAAAGTAGAAATCAATTACAGGAAGAAAACTGGAAAAAATATAAACACATGGATACTAAACAACATGCTACTAAACGACCAGTGGGTGAACAAAGAAATAAAAAGAAAATCAAAAAACACCTCAAGACAAATGAAAATGGAAACACATAGATCCAAAATCTATGGAATGCAGCAAATCAGTTTTAAGAGGGAAGTTCATAGCAATACAGGCCAACCTCAAAAAACAAGAAAAATCTCAAATAAACAACCTAAATTTACAACTAAAAGGAACTAGAAAAAGAAGACTAGACAGAGCCCAAAGTTAGTAGAAGAACGGAAATAATAAAGATCAAAGTGGAAATAAATGAAATAGAGACTTTAAAAAATTAAAAAGATCAATGAAACTAAGAGCTGTTTCTTTGAAAAGATTAAAAAAACTGATGAACCTTTAGCCAGTCTCATTGAGAAAAAAGGAGAGGGCCCAAATAAATAAAATCAGAAGTGAAATAGGAGAAATTACAACCAAAACCACAAACATACAAACAATCATAAGAGACTACTATGAACAATTATATGCCAACAAATTACACAACCTAGAAGAAATGGATAAATTGCTAGAAAAATACAATCTTCCAAGACTGAATCAGGATGAAATAGAAAATCTGAAAAGACCAATTACTAGTAATGAAATTGAATCAGTAATCAAAAAACTTCCAACAAACAAAAGTCCAGGACCAGATGCTTCACAGGGAGTTCTACCAAACGTTTAAAGAAGAGTTAATACTAATCCTTCTCAAACAATTCCAAAAAATTAAAGAGGAAGGAATACTCTCAAGCTCAATCTACAAGGCTAGTAATACCCTGATACCAAAACCAGACTAAAACACTACCAAAAAAGAAAATTACAGCCCGATATCCTTGATGATCATAGATGCAAATATCTTTAATTAATATTAGGAAACCAAATTCAACAATACATTAAAAGGAACATACACCATGGTCAAGTGGGATTTATTCCAGGGATGCAAGGATAGTTCAGCATCCACAAATCAATCAACATGATACACCACATTAACAAAACAAAGGATAAAAATCACATGATCATCTCAATGGGTTCAGAAAGGGCATTTGACAAAATTCAACATCCATTTATGATAAAAACTCTCAACAAAGGGTATAGAGGGAACATACCTCAACATAATAAAGTCCATTTATGACAAACCCACAGCTAACATCATACTCAACAGTGAGAAGCTGGACACTTCTCCTCTAAGATCAGGAACAAGACAAGGATGCCCACTCTCATCACTTTTATTTTTTATTATTATTATTATTTTTTGTGGTACGTGGGCCTCTCACTGTTGTGGCCTCTCCCGTTGCGGAGCACAGGCTCCGGACGCGCAGGCTCAGTGGCCATGGCTCACGGGCCCAGCCACTCCGCGGCATGTGGGATCCTCCTGGACCGCGGCACGAACCCGGGTCCCCTGCATTAGCAGGCGGACCCCCAACCACTGCGCCACCAGGGAAGCCCTCATCACTTTTATTCAACATATTGATAGTTTTGGAAGTCCTAGCCACAGCAATCAGAGGAGTAAAAGGAATCTAAATTTGAAAGGAAGAGGTAAAACTGTCACTGTTTGCAGATGACATGATACTATACATAGAAAATCCTAAAGATGTCACCAGAAAACTACTAGAGCCCAATAATGAATTTGGTAACGTTGCAGGATATAAAATTAATACAAAGAAATCTGTTGCATTTCTGTACACTAACAATGAACTGTCAGATGTAGAAATTAAGGAAACAATCCCACTTATCATAGCGTCAAAAAGAATAAAATACTTAGGAATAACCTACCTAAAGAGGTAAAAGACCTGTAGTCAGAAAATTGTAAGACACTGATAAGAGAAATTGAAGATGACACAAATAGAGAGATATACTGGGGTTATGGATTGGAAGAATTAATATTGTTAAGATATCCATACTACCCAAGGCAATCTACAGATTCAATGCAATCCCTATTAAAATACCAATGGCATTTTTCACAAATAGTCCTAGAATTTGTGTGGAATCACAAAAGACCCCAAATGGCCAAAACAATCTTGAGAAAGAAGAACTGAGCTGGAGGTATCACACTCCCTGATTTCAAACCATCCTACAAAGCTATAGTAATCAAAACAGTATGGTACTGGCACAGAAACAGACAATTAGATCAGTGGAAGAGAATAGAGAGTCTAGAAATAAACCCATGCTGATATGGTCAATTAATCTACAGTAAAAGAAGCAAGAATATACAATGGTGAAAAGACAGTCTCTTCAGTAAATGGCATTGGGAAAACTGAACAGCTACATGTAAAAGAATGAAACTGGACCATTTTCTTACACTATATACAAAAATGAACTCAAAATGGATTGAAGGTTTAAATGTAAGACCTGAAACCATAAAAATCTTAGAAGAAAACATAGGCAGTACACTCTTTGACATCAGTTTTTGCAATATTTGTCTGATCTGTCTCCTCAGGCAAGGACAACAAAAGCAAAAATAAACAAATGGGACCACATCAAACTAAAAAGCTTTTGCATGGCAATAGAAACTATCAACAAAAGTGAAAAGGTAACCTACTGAATGGGAGAAGATATTTGCAAATGATATGTTTGATAAGGGGTTAATCTCCAAATATATAAAGAACTCATACAACTCCATCAAAAACCAACAATCCATTTTAAAAGTGGGCTAAGGACATGAATAGACATTTTTCCAAAGAAGACATACAGATGGCCAACAGGCACATGAAAAGATGCTCAACATCAATCATTGGGGAAATGCAAATCAAAACCATAATGAGATATTATCTCACACCTGTCAAATGGCTATTATCAAAAAGACAAGAAGTAATAAGTGTTGGCAAGAATGTGAAGAAAAGGGAACCCTTGTGCACTGTGGGTGGGACTGTAAACTGGTGGAGCCACTATGGAAAACAGCATGGAGGTTCTTTTAAAAAATGTTTAAGTACAGTTACCTTACCATCCAGCAATTCCTCTTTTGGGTATTTAACCAAAGAAAACAAAAACACTAATTTAAAAACATGTGTGCTCCCCCATGTTCATGGCAGCATTATTTACAATAGCCAAGATATGGAAGCAGCCTAGGTGTCCATCGATAGCTGAATGGATAAAGAAGATGGGGTATATGCCCACGATGGAATATTACTCAGCCATTAAAAGTATCGAATTTTGCATTTTGATTGGACAACATAGATGGACCTAGAAAGTGTTATACTAAGTTTAAAAGTCAGACAAAGACAAATACCATATATTACTTATAGGTGGAATGTAAAAACAAACAAATGAACAAACATAACCAAACAGAGTCATAGATACAGAGAACAAACTAGTGGTTGCCACAGGGGAAGGGAGTGGAGGAATGGGTGAAATAGGTGAAAGGAATTAAGAAGTACAAACTTTGGGACTTCCCTGGTGGTCCAGTGATAAAGGATCCATCTTACAATGCAGGGGACGCAGGTTTGATCCCTGGTAGGGGAACTAAGATCCCACATGCCTCGAGGCAACTAAGCCTGCACGTCAAAACTACAGATCCCATGCACCCTGGAGCCTGCGCGCCACAACTAGAGAAGAGGAAAACCTGCTCGCCACTAGAGAGAAGCCCACGCACCACAATGAAGAGGTCTCGCACTGCAACAAAAGATCCCGCATGCCTCAATGAAGATCCCACGTGCTGCAGCTACGTCCCGAGGCAGCCAAAAATAAATTAAATAATTTAAATAATTTTTAAAAATAGAAGTATGAACTCCAAGTTATAAAGTAAGTAAGTTACAGGAATGCAATGTACAAGCATACCTTTTGTGTCGGGTTCCAGACCACTGCAATAAAGTGAATTTCATAATAGAGTGAGTCACACAAGTTTTCTGGTTCCCCAGTGCACATAAAAGTTTACACTACATATGCTTACACTATACTGTAGCCTATTAATAGGCTGGACTTTTGTTTGTTGGAAGTTTTTTGATTACTGATTCAATTTCATACTAGTAATTGATTTAGTGCGATAGAAATATATTCAAAATAATGTTGTACATACCTTAATTTAAAAATATGTATTGCTAAAATGTGCTAACTATCATCTGAGCCTTCAGCAAGTTGTAATCTTGTTTCTGGCGGAGGGTCTTGCCTCCATGTTGGTGGCTGCTAACTGATCAGGGTGGTGGTTACTGAAGGCTGGGGCTGCTGTGACTATTTCTTAAAATAAGACAGTGAAGTCTGCCGCATCGATTGACTCTTTCATGGACGATTTCTCTGCAGCATGTGGTGCTGTTTGATAGCATTTTATCCACATAGAACTTCTCTTAAAATTGGAGTCAGGGCTTCCCTGGTGGCGCAGTGCTTGAGATTCCGCCTGCCGATGCAGGAGACATGGGTTCATGTCCGGGTCCGGGAAGATCCCACATGCCACAGAGCGGCTGGGTCCGTGAGCCATGGCTGCTGAGCCTGCACGTCCGGAGCCTGTGATCTGCAACAGGAGAGGCCACAACAGTGAGAGGCCCGCGTACCACAAAAAAAAAAAAAACACATAAAATTGGAGTCAGTCCTCTCACACCCTTGCTGCTGCTTTATCAACTGAGTTTATGTAATATTCCAAATCCTTTGTTGTCATTTGAACAGTCTTCACAGCATCTTCACCAGGAGAAGTTTCCATCTCAAGAAACCACTTTCTTTGCTCATCCATATGAAGCAATTCCTCATTTGTTCAAATTTTATCAGGAGATTGCAGCAATTTGGTCGCATTTTCAGGTTCCACATCAAACTCTAGTTCTCTTGCTATTTCCACCACCTCTGCAGTTCCTTCTTCCACTGAAGTCTTGAACTCCTCAAAGCCATCATGAGGGTTGGAATCAGCTTCTTCCAAACTCCTGTCAATGCTGATATTTTTACCTGTTCCCATGAATCACAAGTATTCTTAATGGCATTTAGAATGGTGAATCCTTTCTATAAAGTTTTTTATTTACTTTGCCCAGATCCATCAGAGGAATCACTATTTATGACAGCTATAGCCTTATGGAATGTATTTCTTAAATAATAAGAATTGAAAATTGAAATTGGTCCTTGATTCATGGGCTGCAGAATCGATACTGTATTAGTAGGCATAAAAGCATTAATCTCATTGTCCATCTCCATCAGAGCTCTTGAGTGACCAGGTGAATTGTCAATGAGCAGTAATATTTTGAATCTTTTTTTCTGAGGAGTACTAAGTATTCAGTAAACTGTGTTGCAATCAGATGTGCTGCCATGTAGGCTTTGTTGTTCCATTTATAGAGCAGAGGCAGAATAGACTGAGCATAATTCTTCAGGGCCATAGGATTTTCAGAATGGTAGATGAGCATTGGCTTCGACTTAAAGTCACCAGCTACATTAAACCCTAACAAGAGCGTCAGCCTGTCCTTTGAAGCTTTGAAGCCAGGCACTGACTTCTCTTCTCTAGCTGTGAAAGTCCTAGAAGGCATCTTCCAATAGAAAGCTGTTTTGTCTACATTGAAAATCTGTCGTTTAGTGCAGCCACCATCATTAATTATCTTAGCTAGATCTTCTGGATAACTTGCTGCAGCTTCTTGGTGCAGCAGCACTTGCTGCTTCACCTTGCACTTTTGTGTTACAGAGAGAGCGTCTTTCTTTAAATCTTATGAACCAACCTCTGCTAGCTTCAAACTTTTCTTCTGCAGCTTTGTCACCTCTCTCAGCCTTCAGGGAATTGAAGGGAGTTAGGGCCTTGCTCTGGATTAGGCTTTGGCTTAAGAGAATGTAGTGGCTGGTTTGATCCTCTATCCAGACCACTAAAACTTTCTCCACATCAGCAACAAGGCTGTTTCATTTTCATTTCTGTGTTCACTGGAGCAGCACTTTTAAATTCCTTCAAGTACTTTTCCTTTGCATCCACAACTTGGCTCACTGTTTGGTGCAAGAGGCCTAGCTTTCAGCCTACTTCTGCTTTTGACATGCCTTCCTTACTATGCTTAATCATTTCTAGCTTCTGATTTAAAGTGAGAGACACTCAACTCTTCCTTTCACTTGAACACTGGGACCACTGTAGGGTTATTAATTGGCCTGATTTCAATATTGTTGTGTCTCAGGGAATAGAGAGGGCTGAGGAAAGGGAGAGAGATGGGGGAATGGCCAGTGGATGGAGCAGTCAGAACACACACACTATTTATCAATTAAATTTGCCATCTTACATGGGTGTGGTTTGTGGTACCCCAAAACAATGACAATAGTAACATCAAAGATCACTGATCACAGGTCATCATAACAAATATAATAATAATGAAGTTTGAAATCTTGCAAGAATTACCAAAATGGGACATAGAGACAAAAAGTGAGCAAATGCTGTTGGAAAAAATGGCGCATATAGACTTGCTCGACAAAGGGTTGACACAAGCCTTCAATTTTGTAAAAAACAAACAAACAAAACAAACCCCGCAGTATCTACAAAGTGCAATAAAGCGAGGTCTGCCTGTATAGTTGATAATATAGTAATAACTTTGTATTGTGATAGATGGTAACCAGACTCATAGGGGTGATCATTTCGTAATGCATAAAAATGTCAACTCACTATGTTGTACACCTGAAACTAATATAATATCATAAGTCAACTATACTTCAATAAAAATTTTTTAAAAATAAATTAAATAATGCTGAAACATTGTATCAGTAATACCATAGAACATAAGCATTTGGTGCAATGTCTCCAACAGGGAGGAAGTTGGGGAAGGTGTGAGTTGGGGACAGGGCTCCAAGGGTTAGAGGTAAAAGGGGGGGCCAGGTCTTTCGAGGGAGACTCTGAATGAAGTTTGGGGTGAAATGCAGGAGAGGGACTTCAGGAGGATGAGGAGGGAAAGGGCTGAGGGTGAACAGGGCCCCCTGCCATTGTTCACCCTTGTGTGCAATGTGCCAGCACCCCCTATCTTCTCTGGGCACCAAGCCTGGGCCCCCCAGGTCTTCTCCTTCCACCCTCTTTTCTTGTTCCAGTGGGTAGGGTCCTTGTACCACAGTGTCCCAGGAATGGAGCTGTGCCCCCATCCTCTTCCCACATTCTCTCAGGCACGAAGCAGCCGTGTGGCCTTTCTGTAGTTTTTCTAAGTGCTTTTACTGCCTGGAATGAGGGAAATGAACAGGGTACACGGCTCCTTCTAGATCATCTCCACTCTTGTCCTCCATCTCCATACTCTTCCTTCTCCACTTGGACCCTGTGGGAAGAGGGAAAGGCCTTAGAAGTCATCATGGTGAGTGTGGGACACACAAAAGACCCATCCACATAGCAGAAAAACAAGTCTGAAGCACTCTTGCTCCAGGACTGGGGAGTGGGGTGCTGTTTGAGTGGAGAGGTGATGGGGTGAGGGCTGGTGATGCCTGCCCTTGGGCTGGGGCAGCAGGAGGGAAGAGAAACTCCTGGAGGTCTCCCCTCTAGACTTCTCTTCCCATCTTTTGCTTGCCCCCAAGGTACTCCTGCCAAAACCACTCTAAGCTAACCTAGGGCCAAATGAGAAAAGGAGGAGAGGAAGGTAGGCAAGGTCCCATATAGAATAACCAGTCCTGAAGGCCATTTTTACATGAGGAACATAAATAAGTCACAGTGAACTTACATATGCATATACACAGAAACACATGTGCATGATAGTACTCTTTATATACTGCTTGTTGATAGTGGATTAGAAGAGATTATTACGGGGTTTAGCTGATATAATATACTCATGTTCTGTATATTGCATAATGAATAGAATTTTAGAAACTAAAAATTGACTTATAACAATGTTCTAAAAAGGTAAAATATTTTATAGTGCATCGTGTTTTGTGCTTCTCCCTATTTTTTACTCCACAGATTGCTCTACAAATGGTTTCTTCTTATCCAAAAAGTCAGCTGTGCATTTGGTGCTGTGGGTTATTTGGCTATCATGTTTACAATGTGTGGATTCAATTTATTTTTCAAGTAAGTATCTCCAATTAAGACATTCATATCTCCAAGCACTTGCTTATAACATTCACCTGGTCAAGTTCTCTGTCTCTGGAAGCCACGTTTGGCCCTATACTTTTCCATGCACACGTTGTTTATAGGCCTATCATTGGTATTGTAGATATCACTGGGGAAAACCAGTAGAAAAGGAAGAGAAAACCCACAGATTTAAAAGTTTTCCCAAAATTATAAGCTTTAAGGAGAATCTATACGTGGTCTATAAGTTTAAAAGATCACCATTAAAAGCAGACTGACAGGGCTTCCCTGGTGGCACAGTGGTTAAGAATCCACCTGCCAATGCAGGGGACATGGGTTCGAGCCCTGGTCTGGGAAGATATCATATGCCGCTGAGCAACTAAGCCTGTGCACCACAGCTACAGAGACTGTGCTCTAAAGCCCATGAGCCACAACTACTGAAGCCCACACGCCTAGAGCCCCTGCTCTGCAGCAAGAGAAGCCACCCAATGAGAAGCCCACACACTGCAACGAAGAGTAGCCCCTGATCGCCACAACTAGAGAAAAGCCCGCGCGCAGCAACAAAGACCCAATGCAGCCAATAAATAAATAAATAAATTTAAACAAACAAACAAACAAAAAGTCGGCTGACATTTATGGTAGAGTAGTTCTTACTGAACTACAAATTTCCCTTCCACAAATTTCTGAAGTGTCATTTCCTTCTATAGATCTTCTTCCTTAAAACCTCTAGAAGTATGCTATCCAATACAGTAGCCACTAGCCTATGTAACTACAGGGCACTTAAATTATGACATAAGAGGTGCTGTAAGTCTAAAATACACATTGGATTTCAAAGACAGCATAAGAAAATAAATTTTCTATCGATTACATGCTGAGATGATAGTGCTCTGTTTGTATTGGTGAAATTATTTCATGTGTTTCTTTTTACCTTTTTCGTGTGGCTACAAGAAAACTTTTAATTTTGTCCAATCTATATTTCCACTGGACAGCACTGCTCTAGAATTTTGTTTCTGGTATCCATGAAATCCCTTTTGCTGGGAGCAGTTAGGAAAAGAGGAAACTGAGTACTGAAACTTTCACTGAAAGAGAGGTGAAGAGATTAAAAAACAAGAAAGTCTAAGGAGAAATAAAGGAAATTGGAATAATATCTATGACTCAGAACCGTGCTCCCATTGCGAAGATGGTTGCTGAGATGTGCTATGGGTGAGGGTCTCACGGGCAGAGCTGAGGCTGTGTAATCAACCTATGTCCTAGAAAGGGAATGTAAGACATACCGCACAGCCATGGAAAACATCTCAAATGAAAAATTCACATCAAAGTTACTCTAAATCTCTAGGACCTTAACAGAAATTCAGAGGCAGAGGTCAGCAACCCTTAACTCATAAAATAAGGAAGACAGGGCTTCCCTGGTGGCGCAGTGGTTAAGAATCCGCCTGCCAATGCAGGGGACACGGGTTCGAGCCCTGGTCCAGGAAGATCCCACATGCCGTGGAGCAACTAAGCCCATGTGCCACAACTACTGAGCCTGTGCTCTAGAGCCCATGAACCACAACTACTGAGCCCACATGTCCCAACTACTGAAGCCTGCACACCTAAAGCCTATGTTCTGCAACAAGAGAAGCCACCACAATGAGAAGCCCGTGCACCGCAACGAAGAGTAGCCCCAGCTCGCTGCAACTTAGAGAAAGCCCGCGTGCAACAATGAAGACCCAACGCAGCCAAAAATAAAATAAATTTTAAAAACTACTTTAAAAAATAATAATAATAAATAAATAAAATAAGGAAGACAATCAGATGGAGAGCCAGCCCTGGGAGGAAAGCTTCTTCCTATGGCAACATAGAAATCTGATTTTATAAGTATTTCATGAAACTTTCAGAGTGGGAACTCCTACCATTCTCTAGCAGGAAAGGGATAGAAAATAACTGTACAGATCTATTATTATTAGTTTAAGCTGTAGAAAGACACTGATTTATTTTTTTCAGCACACTGTCTGTATTACTTTAATGAACATAAAAGTATTCATAAGGACTTTTATGAAGTTACTTGGAAATAGAGTTTCCCCAAGATTATTATCCATACAATTTTAAGATCCTTAACCAGGAATTCTCCTATAGTGAGGCATTCAAAGAATCTAACCCTTCAGATGGGAAGGAACTATTTTTTTCACTATTAATTTTTGTTGAGCATTATGGTATTAAGATTCTTTTCTGTGGAAAAACGAGTTCATTGCTACACTTTTTATCAATTAGATTATAAATACTTGCTCCTCTGGGTATGGAGGGAAGGTCATCTTCATTCTTCCTCACTGCCCCAATTCTCAAATATTGAAAGGATGAAACCACCCACTGTGTTGGAATTCCCGGTTCACATTACCAAAAGATGGCTGCCCTCTAGGTCTACACAGCCCTCTGCCTTTACCATTTCCTCCTCAAATTAAGAGTACAAAAACTATCAGAAGAAGGTTCCAGAGACAGACTACCCAACGCCTCTCCTCTCTCCACTTCCTTCCCAACTCAGTCAGACCCACCTACATCCATTGCTAGTATTTGAGACTGCTTACAGAGGTAGCACATCAAAGGTGCAATGATTAAGGTCCAGACATTACATTAGAAGATAATCATTTACTTTCTTTTTGAATTTTTATTTTTTTTTGATACAGCAGGTTCTTATTAGTTATCTATTTTATATGTATTAGTGTATATAGGTCAATCCCAATCTCCCAATTCATCCCACCACCACCAATCGCCCCCCCGCCACCGCTTTCCCCCCTTGGTGTCCATACGTTTGTTCTCTACATCTGTGTCTCTATTTCTGCCTTGCAAAACTGTTCATCTGCACCATTTTTCCAGATTCCACATAGATGCATTAATGTACAATATTTGTTTTTCTCTTTCTGACTTACTTCACTCTGTATGACAGTCTCTAGGTCCATCCACGTCTCTACAAATGACCCAATTTCATTCCTTTTTATGGCTGAGTAATATTCCATTGTATATATGTACCATATCTTCTTTATCCATTCGTCTGTCAATGGGCATTTAGGTTGCTTCCATGGCCTGGCTATTGTAAATAGTGTTGCAATGAACATTGGGGTGCATGTGTCTTTTTGAATTATGGTTTTCTCTGGGTATATGCCCAATAGTGGGATTGCTGGGTCAAATGGTAATTCTATTTTTAGTTTTTTAAGGAACCTCCATACTGTTCTCCATAGTGGCTGTATCAATTTACATTCTCACCAACAATGCGTGAGGGTTCCCTTTTCTCCACACCTTCTCCAGCATTTGTTGTTTGTAGATTTTCTGGTGATGCCCATTCTAACTGGTGTGAGGTGATACTAATCATTTACTTTTTCAAGAAACCTTTACCTTTAAAAAAGAAATAGGGGTTGTCATAGAGAATCCTAGTGCATTTGAAATATGATCCAACTTGCAAAAGGTTTTTTTTATTAACACACGGCAACCACGGCATAGCAGCAAAGGGCCTCAAAATTTGCACTTAATTCCTGGTTTCATTTTGTACCAATTGTCATGTTAAGCAAATCATTTTTTCTAAGTCTCCGTTTTTTCAAAGGTAAATTGGGGATAATAATATCTATCTCAAAGATTTTTAGGAAAGATAAAGTATTTGAAAGCATTCTGTAAAATCTAAGTTTGATAGCAGGGATTCTCAACCCTAGCTGCTGTCCCGACCTCACCTCAGGCCACTTAAATTACAGCCCCTGAAAGTGGGCTCGTGTATCAGTATATGTTTAAATCTCCCTCAGGTGATTGCAATCTACGGTTAGGGCTGAGAACCACTGGACTATTAAAGAGGTTCCTAATGTTAGTGGACCACTGCAATCACCTGGTGTCTGGAGAGCCTCCAAAAATATTGCTGCACAGGCCCCAACCCCAGAAAGCCTGATGTAATTGGCCCAGGGTGCAGCCTGGGGATGGAGGTTTTTACAAGCTGCCCAGGTTTTTCTACACGCAGCCAAGCTTGAGAACTGCTGGTTAGAGCTGGCTTGTCTCAGCACTGCAGTCCTAAGAAGCCTTTAAACACTCTCAATAATGACTTTGTCCACTTAGCCCTGAGTAGTAAAATTTGAATGGGATTGAGAGAATTTTAAATTCTTTCATTAAAAAAAAAATTAAACAAATAAGTGGGGGGAAATATCACCAAGGCTCTGTTAGATACCATGGCAGGAAATACTGCATTGGCCAAAAAGTTCGTTCGGGGTTTTTGACCAAACCAAATGAACTTTTTGGCCAACCGAATACTTTCCAAGCTGCAGCCCTCACCCATCCCCACAAATGCCACATCCCTACTTCCCTTCACTGTTGTTTTCAATAGAATCAAGGCTAGAGATTCCATGGATTTGGGCATCGTGCCCTTGTTCTATGGCCTCTACTATGGAGTAATGGGGAGAGACTTTGCAGAGATCTGCTCAGATTACATGGCTTCTACTATAAGGGAAGCGTTGCTTTCATTCTTTGAAATCTTCTATGGTACATGGAGAAATGGTCTCATCTTACACATTTGCATCCATTTTCAAAAATAGATAAGTCTTTTTTGGTTCTGTCAGCCCAACTGCTCCCTGGATTCTCGTGGCATCAGATTATCTGGAAGTAACCATGTCTAGCATACTCCAATTGCCAACATATAAAGGATTAGTAAAAATTCAGCGATAACAAAAACACTTGATCTCTGTTAATGCAAATAAAAGTCATATTTGATGCACATAAAACACTTTAGAATCAACCAATGCCTCAGAGTAATACTCATCATAAAGATATGATGTTATCATTATTATTATGCAGCAGTTATCATTATACAGCATTTGAAGAAGTAAAAGACAAAAAAGTGTGCTAAATATATTCTAACTGTAATATTCTTCCCTGGAATTTAAAAAAATCCCTAATAGTTTTTTTTAACTCTCTTAAAAATAAAACTCAGAATGGACATACTTTCTGGTTAGATGGATTCCAGATTCAGATATTAGGAGTATCCATCTGTGTCTAACACATGCACATCTCTTAAAAACTTGCATACTAAGGGCTCCAGGGAAGACCCAGTGGTTTCAGAAATTCCACATCTCTGCCCTCTACCAGTCTTTTGGTACACAGCCAGATGTAAAATGGAAAAACCAGTGTGAGTGGCAAGAGAAGAGTGAACTTCTGGACTGTTGTTCTCCCTCTCTTTATGGGACAGGACTGAGTAAACAAGACCTTGACTTCATCCCCCATCTCTGTAGGCCCCATCTTACTCTTTTCCTAGAGCCTGGAATCCAACTTCTATAGTGAAATTCTGGAATCGCCCTGCCATGTGTAATCTCTGAGACAACAGCTTTTCTTATAAGGTTTAAGGTGAACACAGGAGGGAGCATTTTCACTCCTACTTCCTCAAACAAAAACCAGAGCCATCCCCCCTTTAAAAAATTCCCAAACTCTCTTGTGCTTGTTTAGGGACAGGAGAGGAAGAGAAGGGTTGTATGTCCTCTGTTCTCCAGTGGACCAGGAAGAAGAGACTTAACCTGGCAAGACAACCAAGTCTTTAAGCACCAACATCCTGGAGATTTCTCACCTGACCCCATCCCACCAGTCTTCAACATCTTGTCATCTCCTGTCATCCTCTTTCCAACCACCAGATACATAAAAACCCTTGCCTCAAGCCATTGGCACAGCCATCTGTGACTTAAACTGATGGTGTGTGTGTGTGTGTGTGTGTGTGCATGCACACTTGTGACAGAGGTAAAGAGGAAGCAAAGGATGAGCACTCTCCATTCTCACCCCAGCGCCCAAGCCCCACACTAATTGTCAGACTCTGGGAGTGGAGCCAATGCATCTGCTTTGTTTTAAAAGCTCCCTAGGAAAAGGAATGAGCTATTAAGCCATGCCAAACTTGGATGAATTGTAAATATATATTGCTAAGTGAAAGAAGCCAGCCTGAAAAGGCTACATACTACACGATTCCACTTCTATGACAACTTGAAAAAGGTACAGCTATGGAGATGCTAAAGAGATCTGTGGTTGACAGGGGTTTAGGGAGGGAGCAGGATTGAATGTGTGAAGCACAGGTAATTTGTTAGGGTGGTGAAGTTATTCTGTATGATACTCTAATGGTGAATACATGACACTATGCATTTGTCAAAATCAACAGTATTTTATAGTGGAAAGGGTAAACCTTAATGTATGCAAATCTTAAAAAATCATTTAAGATGTCAGGGAATGCCAGGATAGAATGTAGACTGTGACAAAAGAGTTTAACTGTATTACAAATGTATGAAATAACCTCACTGAAGGGGGTGGGGGGAAAGTGCTGACCTAAGTCACTTTGAAATGAGTGGAGATCTAAGATTAAAAGCAAAAGGAACTATACATAAGCACTGTATGCTAGTTCATAAAGTAGTTTCCCTCAGGGCTATGGGTTAACAATTTTGATACCACTATACATGTATTTTGGAATTGGATTACCAAGTAAATGGAAGACCGATTGTGGGAGCTACATTTCTTCCTCTCAGAAGCTTACATACAAGCAAGGAGAAAAGGCTAGAATTATCTATGTAGTAATGGATGAGTCAAAGTCATCAGTCTGAACTCATGTTTAGCTTAATGTATCTTAATGTAGATGATACATATAGAAATATTTATAGATATGTGTATACACATGGGTTAGTATATACAGACATATTTCCTTGCTCTGTCAGCTATGAAGCCGTAGAAGCAATGACACCTCAGTAGCAGTGAGCACACCGAGTACCCAGATCTTGGTTTCTAATACCATTCTATAATAAGAGGAAGCAGTGTTTCTTGGGAAAATGGCTGACCCTGATCTTGGCAGGGAATATACAATATGAGCCTGGAGTATATTGTAGTGTCAGAAAGTAAGGAAGTGCTCAAAAAAAAAAAAACCCACACAAGAAAAAACCCACAGTGATGGGGATATGTCAAAAAGACACAGAAGCTAACTGAAAGAGATCCCAATGGCCAAAGCTGAAACAATTTGAGCAACACAATAGTAGATAGTAGTAGTAGTAATAGTATTGGGTTATAACTCAAAGTATAGAATAAATATCCATGAGTCCATAGTGACATAAATAAATGATTGGATAGATAAATTAAATAAATAAATAAATAGATAGATAAATAGAGGAGAATAGACAAATCTCCTATGTAGAAGAATTCCACATAATTTATGTAGATATTCCACCCTTAAGAAGGTTGTGTGGTTAAATGTTATATGTCCACTTGACTAGGCTCTGGTGTCCAGTTGTTTGATCAAACACCAGTCTACGTGTTGCTTTGAATGCATTTTGTAGATATGATTAACTTTAAGGGAAAGAAAATACCCTTGAAAATATGGATGGGTCTTAGCTAATCAGTCAAAGGCCTTAAGGGCAAAAACTGAAGTTTCCCAGAGAAGAAGGAATACTGCCTTAAGTCTGAAATAACTCTTTGCAGAGTTTACAGCCTGCTAGCCTGCCCTCCAGGTTTCAGACTTCCCAGCCCCGAGTCTTTAAAATGAGTCTCTCTCTCCCTCTCCCTCCCTCCCTGCCTTCCCTCCCTCTCTCTCTCTCTCTCTCCACACACACACACTCATGTATATCCTATCAGTTCCATTTCTCTGGAGAACGCTGACTAACACAGAGGTGGAGCATAACTTATAACTTCCCACTACTTAAGTATGGGCTGCTCATGGTGATGATGATTTCCTTCCGAAGAGTACAGTATAAAAAGAAGTAAAAGAACAAGTAGCTTTATAGTGGAGAAATTTGACAACCACTACCTCAGCCTAGGTGATCAAGGTCAACATCAACAGTGACGTCATGTTGACTGCACGTACCCTTGCTACAGTGTGGTAAGAATGGCACTTCACCTCTGTTATCTTCCTCCCTAAAACCATAACCCCAGCGTGATCAAGTTCAACATCAACAGTGACGTCATGTTGACTGCACGTACCCTTGCTACAGTGTGGTAAGAATGGCACTTCACCTCTGTTATCTTCCTCCCTAAAACCATAACCCCAGCGTAATCAAGAGAATAAACATCAGCTAAATTCCAATTGAAGGACATTCTACAAAATACCTGCCTCCAAAACTGTCAAAGTCAGAAAAAAAACAAAGTCTGAGAAACTGCCAAAGCCAAGAGGAGCCTAAGGAGACACGATAATTAATGGTATCCTAGGTGGGGTTTTGAAATAAAATAAGGATATTAAGGGAAAATCAAGTAATCTGAATAAAGTATAAACTTTATTTCATAATAATGTATCAATGTTGGCTCATTAATTGTGACAAATGTACCATACTGATGTAAGATGTTACTGATAGGGGAAACTTGGTATGGGAAATCTGTACTATCTTCGTATCTTTAAGTGTAAAGCTATTATAAAATAAATATTTTATTTTTAAAAAAGCTTCTGAGACATTCTCATGTGCTGCTAATGTTGAGAATCACTCCTCATCCGCAGCCCTGGGGAGACGCAGTGTCTTAAATTAGGGTTCTGGATGCATTGCCTTCTAATGGGATTAGTCTGTGTGCTCCGTATAATCACTTGGGATTATATTAAAATTTTAATTATATTAAAATTAATTAAAAGATACATAGATGCCTAGGTTTACTCCAGATCTATGAATCAGAGTCTCCAGGAAAATAAAGAGAAGGGTCAGGCTCTGGGTGAGCTTAAAAAGCTTCCCGTGTGAGTCTGAACTTACGGCTCTGGATAAAAACTGTTCCTCTCAAAGGATTCCTTGGTGGGGAGGTTAGGTAGTTATAATTAGTGATGTGCTTTGGGTCCATTTAGGGTTCAGCGGGGTTTTGCCTAGAAACCTTTACCCCACAGTAGCATTGTCCCTATGGGAAAAAGTGTTTCAAGTTCTAAACCAACAGAGAAACAGTAAAGACTATGTTCCCAAGCCTAGCAATGGCTTCCCTGTGCTCCAAGAATGGCGGTGCTCTGTGCTTTTCCTCCAACAGTTCTACAGAGTCAGTGGGATGCCCACCAGGAGCTTGTCAGACAACATCTGTGCCACCTGTGGGCAGATCATCGTGGTGCTCAATGAAGAAGGACTCACTGAAAACACTTACCAGCTTTCGTGCAAGCATGTGTATCCTTTCCACGGGAGACCCTTTGGTCTTCATCAAGCCAGTGCCAGGAGGCAATTTTCAGATAATCTGTGTCAGACGTGGGAGATAGCCAGTCAGGGAAGACTGTCTCATCACTTCCCTCCTTCCTTTCCTCCCCTTACCCCCACCCTCTGCCTTGCTTAACGTTCATCCCCAAACCCCAAGCCTTTATCCTCCCACCCATCTTTTTTTGAGACTTTCTGGGAATCCCTGCTGAATAATGAACTGCTCTTAATTAGCAGGAGGTGAACCTCCTCCCCATCCAGTAACTTCTTTTTTAAAAAGGAATCTTTATGCCACACAGACAGGAGTGCTGCAGCATCTGTGCAGAGGCTGGCTGGGAAAGCTGGCGAAGCTATAAGCGAACAGGTAGCCAAGAAGGACAAGAGAAAGAAAGGGTTGGCGAGTGAAAAACAGAGTGAAGTTTCAGGTGCAGGAAGGAACTCAGGACTCTCCAGGTGGAGCCTGTGTCTGAGTCTCAGAGGAACAAGAACGACAAAGTGGTGTTCTTTGCCTGGAAATAATCCTTAGGAACCTGCTTGTGTCAACAGTGGTGATGGGGGAAGCCAAGTATCAGCTTTGGTCTCGAAAAGAGGATAACGTCATAGGCAGCAGGACACCTTAAGATACACAAGGAGGGACCAAAACGTGAGCATCCAATTCTTGGACTATTTGGTTCCTCTGCCTATGGGCTGTACCCCAAATCGCTATCTACTGGCTGAGGGATCTTTAGGTATTAGGGACCAGACCAGCCTGGGCCTGGAAACCAGCATCCTCTGGGACTCCAGTAACCATGAGGAAGATCTCCACTGTGCTGAAAGATGCTGAGGTCAAGAGCCCAGCATCCTGCCCTGCCTGAGAAAGTAACTCTGGATAGCAGAGTTGTGTTTGCATTGGCCAACAATCAGTATTTTAATTGTTTTCTTAAGAGAGGGAAAAGAAGGCATCATTTATCTTTATTTTATAGTACAATATCAATTTTATAATATTGCTATGCACTGTTCAAAGCTCTGGCATTATGAGGTGGTTAAACCATCTGTCTTTTTCCTCTGAAGCCCACCTAACTCAATCAGTAATACCCTAGATATGCAGCACTCATGATTTGATTCTGTTTAATCTGGACAGATTCCATTTATTCAATCCTGAGAGTCAAAAACTGGACCAAATGCATCTGAAATGTATTATTCCAACATTTAAGTCTTAACATTTTAAGGTGAGAAACACAAAGATACTCCATGTGGAAGTTTATGTGGTTTCTCAGTGTGATACTTTTCCCCAAAAAACTATCATTCTTAGTAGAAATTTTCCAAGTCTGGTCCTAGTTTTAAATACGATTTACTTTTCAAATGTTGGAACAGAGCCCCTTCTGCCATTTGCAAGTGGAAGTATTTTCTCTCTCTTCACCTTTAAAAGCCCTTAGGGATTGTTGTACACGTGTGCATATGTAATCGAAAATGCAGTCACCTTTAAATTTGCTTTGCAGGGAGTATTATTAATGCTCCATTTTAGCATGAGTCATATTAACAAGGAGTGGGCAAACCGGAATCACATTAACAAGGGGGCGGGAATCTGAATCTCGCTCTGCGGCAATTCTGCCAGTGTGGAAGCTTTGCAGATGAGATTTTGAAGACAAAAGAGAATATTAAAGAGGAGATGGACATTTCGATGCTGGCTCGATGACCCCTGAACTCCATACCTATCTGGAAGATGGGGCTGTTCTCCAGCCCTTTTGAATGAAGAGCTGTATGGGTTTTGATTCAGAATCTTTGTTATAACACACTGTATGTTAACGCAAGCATGTTGCAAAAGTGACCCCAACGCCAAGAACATAAAAGAGTGGGAACCCTTAGTTGCACACAGATCTAATATTGAGGAATCATCTACATGGCCTTGACTTGCCTCCACCTTCATACCCTCCATCTGTTAGAGAGGGAACATCATTGTTGTTCACACAGGTGCATAGCAGGCCAGAGACAGGTGCATAGCAGGCCAGAGAGAACATCGTGTGATCTTGATCCAGAAAGCCACACTGGGGTCAACGACTGTAGAAATAAATCAACATGATGGATCTCATTATAGTTAATCATTTTACCCAAATCTATAAGCTGTGGAACCTGGGGGAAATACATTTGCAAAAGTAATCGGTTTTGAATGATTCATTCAAATATATATTCAATAAATAGGCACTTAGGCACTGCTTAAGGTGCTGAGCACAGAGATGAATGAGTCATGGTCCCACAGGTAACATATTGCCCAGGAGAGACATGTAAATACACAGAAAGTCATGGCACAGAGTGACTTGTGCTCTGTAAGACTCCGTCCCTGGTGCTGCAGAAAAACATACAGTTCACTGGCAACTTTGGGGCCAAAGGGTCAAACTTTCTAGACAAGGGGTTGTATACAACTGAGTCTGTAAATGCCTAGAGTTTTAGATGTTCATTATAGGTTTATATTCTATTAAAAATAACTGGCCCCTTATCAGTAATAAAAAGTTGAGAAAAAACTTATGAAGCTAACAGAAATATTTGTACAAATTCTTGACCACAAATAATTTAAACTTGTCTAGCGCCTAATACAAGTCTGGTTACATACATAGTAGGTAGTGAGGAGGTGCACAAAAAGCCGAATGGAGAGATGTTACGGTAAACACAGAAAAATGCATGACAAGCGAGACAGAGAAATACAATATGTTTACGTAAGACATTCCTGTAAAAAAGCATGTCCACATTCTTTATCTAATTTAATCACAAGAATCGAGTGAGGTAAGAACACGTAAGGCCAAGAAGATCAGTAAATTCCTCAGGGTCATAAGCTATTGCAGCTCTGACTCCAGGCTCCTCTGGGACTTGGTGGTTCCCTTGTCCTGCAGAATCTCCCTAACAGAGTGATGGACACAACTGAGTCATAACCGAGAGCCATTCCCACCTCCACCACTCCGCCCTACAGGTGGGATCACTTCCATTACATCATGATGAAGCAGACCTTGCCCTTTAATATCCAGAAGCTTCCCTAACAAGATCCCTAAGGTTTCATGAATTCTGCATCTGAGGTTGGTGTATTGTTGGTAAAAAGCAGACGTGCCTTCACTGCAAAGAGACGGTCAATTTGAAGAGGATGATCAATAACCCGTATCCTTTTTTATAAAGTTATGAAATATTATCTTAAATGTTTTTCTGGTGATGCATTCTTTAAACTTTCCTTATCTTCATTATAGGTACAGCAGAAAACATTCTGTTCTCCCTAACCACCTATTTCGAAACAACTTTCTGGTTTCTTTTCTCCCCTGTGCCTACATTACCATTCTAGTTAGGAAGTTAAATGCCAAAAAGATACATTCTACTCTTTATATTCCACATATTCCACTATTAGGGCTTTAGTGGAAATGTGATGGGATATTACAAAAGATAGGTGAATATATGGAAGGAAAAGATAGGTAGGTAGATAGGTAGGTAGGTACATAGGTAGGTAGATAGATAGACAGACAGATAGATAGACATAGATGTAGATAGATAGATAATAGATAGATAGGCAAACAGATAGATGATAGTAACACGTGGATGGGACGAGTGGGTGGGGAGACAAATAGATTAGAATTGAAATTGTAAAGACCCCAAATGTGAGCTAGAATAGAAAAGTATTTTGAAGGTGTACCAAATTGTATTATGTCCAGACATGAGTAGGGGTTTTTTCCCGACTATTGGCTTTTTTAATTCCTTGCTACAGCTCATCTTTTCTTAGGCTAACCTAAGTAATAATAATTTTGAAAGGAGTGAAGACCTACTACAGATTTGCTCGACAAATGGCAGCAAAAGGATTTTTATAGACAGCAGGGATCCCCAACTGAATAAACCCAAATCTCCTTAAGGTCACAGGAAGGGAATGTCCCCATCCAGAGCTGACTACAAAGACTTAGCCCTCAACCCCCCACTGGTCCAAGACCATCATGTATATCTTCCAGGGGCGTAAGTGGGACTAAAACATATCCCCCCTTAAGCAGAAGGGCACTGAGGGGATGGTTTCCACCTGCCAAGTACTCGCTCTTCTCCTAAGTGACAGCCTTACTGTTCCTCCTGAGTTCCAGTCACCTGCATTCACAGTGCTAACGGAGACCCCCACCCTGCTCCCTGCCCCGCCAACTCTTCAAACCCTAAGTGTTTAGTTTGAACCGGAAGCGTTGGCAGCAACGCCCCCATCTCTGGGGACTGCGGACCAAGGAAGGACTTGCAAGCAGGGCAGTGGAGGAGGCAGCGTGCGTGGGCCCCTGGATCTCAGAGCCACACGCCGACAACAGAGAGCACCCTCCGCGGCCGCCAGCTCCCGTCCCAGGCCTGGCCTTCCTCGCAGAGCCCGTGCGAGGCGGGCACAGGCGAGGCTGACGGCCTGTCATGCGCCTTCCTCCCCTCCACTCGTCGTAACACGAGTCCAGAACAGCTTTTGGTTAATAACTTACTTATGAAACTGCAGTACATAAATCTTTGTTATAAAATTGGTGGTATGATCATAAACGTCACCTTAACAATCATTTAAATAACAAAGGACAATTGGTTTCTCTGAGAGGAAGAAATGGTCTTGAGAGAAGAAATGTTTGAATACTACATGTACTCTTTTTTTTTTCCCTATGAGATACAGAACTTTATTTCTGAATGTAACATCCTAACAACAATCGTCATTCTTCTAAGGCAGCTAAAGAAATACATGTACTCTTTATTGAGACTCAGTGTAAGAGAAAAGCTACATGTGAAAAATCTGCCTTTCTGTTTGGAACATTGCTAACAGAGATACCGGGTATTAAGTTCCCTTAGTACAATTTATCAAAGATACCAGGATAACGGACGTATTATCTGTGAACTAATGTTTTCCTTTGTAATATACAATGAGTTCCCTCCGATGAGCTGAAGGCAGGAGAGCCCAGAGCTGTTTTTGCTCACGACGGTAGTTCCCATTATTCTTGGTTTTCCACTGTAAGCATTCCCCCCTTTCCTCTTTCTTTTAGTATGTGACCCTTGCCTTTTATTCTTGTTTGGGATTATGATATTTGCGGATTTTAACGTGGATGGATTCGATTTATTTTTGGAAATTCGGTGTAGTGTAAATGACAATGACTCTGCTACATGGCTGTAGGTAGAGCAACCTACTTAACTGAGATTCAGCTCGGAGCACACATGCTTTTTTTTTTTAACATCTTTATTGGAGTATAACTGCTTTACAATGGTGTGTTACTTTCTGCTTTATAACAAAGTGAATCAGTTATGCATATACATATATCCCTATATCTCTTCCCTCTTGCGTCTCCCTCCCTCCCACCCTCCCTATCCCACCCCTCCAGGTGGTCACAAAGCACCGAGCTGACCTCCCTGTGCTATGCAGCTGCTTCCCACTAGCTATCTATTTTACATTTGGTAATGTATATATGTCCATGCCACTCTCTCACTTTGTCCCAGCTTACCCTTCCCTCTTTCCGTATCCTCAAGTCCATTCTCTAGTAGGTCTACATCTTTATTCCCATTTTGCCCCTAAGTTCTTCATGACCATCTTTTGGTTTGTTTTTTAGACTCCATATATATGTGTTAGCATACAGTACTTGTTTTCTTCTTTCTAACTTACTTCACTCTGTATGACAAACTCTAGTCCATCCACCTGACTACAGATAACTCAATTTCGTTTCTTTTTATGGCTGAGTAACATTCCATTGTATATGTGTGCCACATCTTCTTTATCCATTCACCTCTTGATGGACACTTATGTTGCTTCCATGTCTTGGTTATTGTAAATAAAGCTGCAATGAACATTGTGCTACATGACTCTTTTTTGAATTATGGTTTTCTCAGGGTATATGCCCAGTAGTGGGATTGCTGGGTCATACGGTAGTTCTATTTGTAGTTTTTTAAGGAACCTCCATACTGTTCTCCATAGTGGCTGTATCAATTTACATTCCCACCAACAGTGCAAGAGTGTTCCCTTATCTCCACACCTTCTCCAGCATTTATTGTTTGTAGATTTTTTGATGATGGCCATTCTGACTTGTGTGAGGTGATACCTCACTGAAGTTTTGATTTGCATTTCTCGAAAAATTAGTGATCTTGAGCATTCTTTCATGTGTTTGCTGGCTATCTGTACATCTTCTTTGGAGAAATGTCTATTTAGGTCTCTGCCCATTTTTGGATTGGGTTGTTTGTTTTTTTGATATTGAGCTGCATGAGCTGCTTGTAAATTTTGGAGATTAATACATCGTCAGTCGCTTCATTTGCAAATATTTTCTCCCATTCTGAGGGTTGTTTTTTTGTCTTGTTTATGGTTTCCTTTGCTGCGCAGAAGTTTTTAAGTTACAATAGGTTCCATTTGTTTATTTTTGGTTTTATTTCCAATTCTCTAGGAGTTGGGTCAAAAAGGATCTTGCTGTGATTTATGTCATAGAGTGTTCTGCCTATGTTTTCAGCTAAGAGTTTCATAGTGTCTGGCCTAACATTTAGGTCTTTAATCCATTTTGAGTTTATTTCTGTATATGGTGTTAGGGAGTCTTCTAATTTCATTCTTTTATATGTAGCTGTCCAGTTTTCCCAACACTGCTTATTGAAGACGCTGTCTTTTCTCCATTGTATATTCTTGCTTCATTTATGAAGATAAGGTGACCATAAGTGCGTGGGTTTATCTCTGGGCTTTCTATCCTGTTCCATTGATCTATATTTCTGTTTTTGTGCCAGTACCATACTGTCTTGATTATGGTAGCTTTGTAGTATAGTCTGAAGTCCAAGAGCCTGATGCCTCCAGCTCTGTTTTTCTTTCTCAAGATTGCTTTGGCTATTCGGGGTCTTTTGTGTTTCCATACAAATGGTGAAAATTTTTGTTCTAGTTCTGTGAAAAATGCCATTGGTAGTTTGATAGGGTTTGCATTGAATCTGCAGATTGCTTTGGGTAGTAGAGTCATTTTCACAATGTTGATTCTTCCAATCCAAGAACATGGTATATCTCTCCATCTATTTATATCATCTTTAATTTCTTTCATCAGTGTCTTATAATTTTCTGCATACAGGTCTTTTGTCTCCTTAAGTAGGTTTATTCTTAGATATTTTATTCTTTTTATTTCAGTGGTAAATGGGAGTGTTTTCCTAATTTCACTTTCAGATTTTTCATCATTAATGTATAGGAATGCCAGAGATTTCTGTGCATTAATTTTGTATCCTGCTACTTTACCAAATTCATTGATTAGCTCTAGTAGTTTTCTGGTAACATCTTTAGGATTCTCTATGTATAGTATCATGTCATCTGCAAACAGTGACAGCTTTACTTCTTCTTTTCCAATTTGGATTCCTTTTATTTCTTTTTCTTCTCTGATTGATATGGCTAAAACTTCCAAAACTATGTTGAATAATAGTGGTGAGAATGGGCAACCTTGTCTTGCTCCTGATCTTAGTGGAAATGGTTTCACTTTTTCACCATTGAGGACGATACTGGCTGTGGGTTTGTCATATGTGACCTTTATTATGTTCAGATACGATCCCTCTATGCCAACGTTCCGGAGGGTTTGTATCATAAATCAGTATTGAATTTTGTCAAAACCTTTCTCTGCATCTATTGAGATGATCAGATGGTTTTTATCCTTCAATTTGTTAATATTGTGTATCACATTGATTTGCGTATATTGAAGAATGCTTGCATTCCTGGGATAAACCCCACTTGATCATAATGTATGATCCTTTTAGTGTGCTGTTGGATTCTCTTTGCTAGTATTTTGTTGAGGATTTTTGCATCTATGTTCATCAGTGATATTGGCCTGTAGTTTTCTTTCTTTGTGACATCCTTGCCTGGTTTTGGTATCAAGGTGATGGTGGCCTTGTAGAATGAGTTTGGGAGTGTTCCTCCCTCTGCTATATTTTGGAAGAGTTTGAGAAAGATAGGTGTTAGCTCTTCTCTAAATGTTTGATAGAATTCTCCTGTGAAGCCATCTGGTCCTGGGCTTTTGTTTGTTGGAAGATTTTTAATCACAGTTTCAATTTCAGTGCTTGTCATTGGTCTGTTCATAGTTTCTATTTCTTCCTGGTTCCGTCTCGGAAGGTTGTGCATTTCTAAGAATTTGTCCATTTCTTCCAGGTTGTCCATTTTATTGGCATAGAGTTGCTTGTAGAAATCTCTCGTGATCCTTTGTATTTCTGCAATGTCAGTTGTTACTTCTCCTTTTTCATTTCTAATTCTATTGATTTGACTCATCTCCTTTTTTTTCTTGATAAGTGTGCCTAGTGGTTTATCAATTTTATTTATCTTCTCAAAGAACCACCTTTTAGTTTTATTGATCTTTGCTATCATTTCCTTCCTTTCTTTTTCATTTATTTCTGATCTGATCTTTATGATTTCTTTCCTTCTGCTAAGTTTGGGGGGTTTTTATTCTTCTTTCTCTAATTGCTTTAGGTGTAAGGGTAGGTTGTTTATTTGAGATGTTTCGTGTTTCTTAGGTAGGCTTGTATAGCTATAAACTTCCCTCTTAGAACTGCTTCTGCTGCATCCCATAGGTTTTGGGTCATTGTGTTTTCATTGTCATTTGATTCTAGGTATTTTTTCATTTCCTCTTTGATTTCTTCAGTGGCCTCTTGATTATTAAGTAGTGTGTTGTTTAGCCTCCATGTGTTTGTATTTCTTACAGATTTTTTCCTGTAATTGATATCTAGTCTCATAGTGCTGTGGTCGGAAAAGATACTTGATATGATTTCAATTTTCTTAAATTTATTAAGGCTTGATTTGTGACCCACGATATGACCTATCTTGGAGAATGTTCCATGAGCACTTGAGAAGAATGTGTATTCTGTTGTTTTTGGATGGAATGTCCTAGAAATATCAATTAAGTCCATCTTGTTTAATGTATCATTTAAAGCTTGTGTTTCCTTATTTATTTTCATTGTGGATGATCCATCCATTGCTGAAAGTGGGGTGTTAAAGTCCCCTACTATGATTGTGTTACTGTCGATTTCCCCTTTTATGGCTGTTAGTATTTGCTTTATGTATTGAGGTGCTCCTATGTTGGGTGCATAAATATTTACCATTGTTATATCTTCTTCTTGGATTGATCCCTTTATCATTTTGTAGTGTCCTTCTTTGTCTCTTGTAATAGTCTTTATTTTAAATTCTATTTTGTCTGATACGAGAATTGCTACTCCAGCTTTCTTTTGCTTTCCACTTGCATGGAATATCTTTTTCCATCCCCACACTTTCAGTCTGTATGTGTCCCTAGGTCTGAAGTGCCTCTGTTGTAGACAGCATATATATGGGTCCTGTTTTTGGATCCATTCAGCCAGTCTAAGTCTTTTGGTTGGAGCATTTAATCCATTTACATTTAAGGTAATTATTGATATGTATGTTCCTATTACCATTTTCTTAATTGTTTCTGGTTTATTATTGTAGCTCTTTTCCTTCTCTTGTGTTTCCTGCCTAGAGAAGTTCCTTTAGCATTTGTTGTAAAGCTGGTTTGCTGGTGCTGAATTCTGTTAGCTTTTGCTTGTCTGTAAAGCTTTTAATTTCTCCATCAAATCTGAATGAGATCCTTGCTGGTTAGAGTAATCTTGGTTTTAGGTTTTTCTCCTTCATCACTTTAAATATGTCCTGCCACTCCCTTCTGGCTTGCAGAGTTTCTGCTAAAAGATCAGCTGTTAACCTTATGTGGATTCCCTTATGTGTTACTTGTTGTTTTTCCCTTTCTGCTTTTAGTATTTCTTCTTTGTATTTTTTTTTCTTTTTTTTGCAGTACGCGGGCCTCTCACTGTTGTGGCCTCTCCCGTTGTGGAGCACAGGCTCTGGATGCACAGGTTCAGCAGCCATGGTTCATGGGCCCAGCCGCTCCATGGCATGTGGGTTCCTCCTGGACCGGGGCACGAACCCACGTCCCCTGCATCAGCAGGAGGACTCTTAACCACTGCGCCACCAGGGAAGCCCTGTATTTAATTTTTGATAGTTTGAGTAATATGTGTCTTGGCGTGTTTCTCCTTGGATTTATCCTGTATGGGATTCTCTGTGCTTCCTGGATGTGATTAACTATTTCCTTTCCCATGTTAGGGAAGTTTTCAACTATAATCTCTTCAAATATTTTCTCAGTCCCTTTCATTTTCTCTTCTCCTCTGGGACCCCTATAAATCGAATGTTCCCATGTTTAATGTTGTCCCAGAGGTCTCTGAGTCTGTCCTCAATTCTTTTCATTCTTTTTTCTTTATTCTGCTCTGCAGTAGTTATTTCCACTATTTTATCTTCCAGGTCACTTATCTGTTCTTCTGCCTCAGTTATTTTGCTACTGATCCCTTCTAGAGAATTTTTAATTTCATTTATTGTGTTGTTCATCTCTGTTTGTTTGCTCTTCAGTTCTTCTAGGTCCTTTTTAAACGTTTCTTGTATTTCCAAGATTTTGGATCATCTTTACTATTCTATTTCCAAGATTTTGTATCATCTTTACTATCATTATTCTGAATTCCTTTTTCAGGTAGACTGCCTATTTCCTCTTCATTTGTTAGGTCTGGTTGGGTTTTGCCTTACTCCTTCATCTGCTGTGTGGTTTTCTGTCTTCTCATTTTGCTTAACTTACTGTTTGGAGTCTCCTTTTCGCAGGCTGCAGGTTCATAGTTTCCGTTGTTTTTGGTGTCTGTCCCCAGTGGCTAAGGTTGTTTCAGTGGGTTGTGTAAGCTTCCTGGTGAAGGGGACTAGTGCCTGTGTTCTGGTGGATGAGGCTGGATCTTGTCTTTCTGGTGGGCAGGTCCACATCTTGTGGTGCATTTTGGGTCGTCTGTGGCCTTATTATGATTTTAGGCAGCCTCTGTGCTAATGGATGGGGTTGTGTTCCTATCTTCTAGTTGTTTGGCCAAGGGTGTCCAGCACTGGAGCTTGCTGGTCATTGAGTGGAGTAGGGTCTTGGCATTGAGATGGAGATCTCTGGGCGATTTTCACCATTTGATATTATGTGGAGCTGGGAGGTCTCTTGTGGAAGAATGTCCTGAACTTGGCTCTCCCACCTGAGAGGCACAGTCCTGATGCCTGGCTGGAGCACCAAGAGCCTGTCATCCACATGGCTCAGAATAAAAGGGAGAAAAAGAAAGAAAGAAAGAAGATAAAATTTAATTTAATTTAATTTAATTTAAATTATTAAAATAAAAATTATTTTTTAAAAAAATTTAAGTATTAAAAAAAAAAGAAAGGAGTGAGCAACCAAACCAAAAAACAAATCCACCAATGATAACAAGGGCTAAAAACTATACTAAAAACAAAACTAAAAAAGACAAACAGACTGAACCTTAGGACAAATGGTAAAAGCAACGCTATACAGACAAAATCACACACAGAAGCATACACATACACACTCACAAAAAGAGCAAAAGGGAAAATATATATATATCGTTGCTCCCAAAGTCCACCTCCTCTATTTGGGGTGATTCGTTGTCTATTCAGGCATTCCACAGATGCAGGGTACCTCAAGTTGATTATGGAGATTTAATCTGCTGCTCCTGAGGCTGCTAGGAGAGATTTCCCTTTATCTTCTTTGTTCGCACAGCTCCTGGGGTTCAGCTTTGGATGTGGACCCGCCTCTGCGTGTAGGTCGCCGGAGGGCGTCTGTTCTTTGCTCAGACAGGATGCGGTTAAAGGAGCAGCTGATTCGGGGGCTCTGGCTCACTCAGGCCGGGGGAAGGGAGGGGTATGGATGCGGGGCAAGCCTGCGGCAGCAGAGCCCAGTGTGATGCTGCAACAGCCTGAGGCACGCTGTGCATCCTCCTGGGGAAGTTGTCCCTGGATCACAGGACCCTGGCAGTGGTGGGCTGCAGAGGCTCCAGGGAGGGGAGGTGTGGATAGTGACCTGTGCTTGCACACAGGCTTCTTGGTGGCGGCAGCAGCAGCCCCAGCGTCCCACGCCCGTCTCTGGGGTCCGCGCTTTTAGCCGTGGCTCGTGCCCATCTCTGGAGCTCCTTTAAGCAGCGCTCTGAATCCCCTCTCCTCGCGCACCAGGAAACACAGAGGCAAGAAGAAGTCTCTTGCCTCTTCGGCAGGTCCATACTTTTCCCCGGACTCCCTCCCGGCCAGCCGTGGTGCACTAACCCCTTCAGGCTGTGTTCACGCCGCCAGCCCCAGTCCTCTCCCTGGGATCTGACCTCACCAGCTCTCGGGCTGGTGAGTGCCGGTCGGCACCGATCCTCTGTGCGGGAATCTCTCCACTTTGCCCTCCGCACCCCTGTTGCTGCGCTCTCCTCCGCTACTCCGAAGCTTTCCGCCCCCTCCCCCCGCAGTCTCCGCCAGTGAAGGGGCTCCTAGTGTGTGGAAACCTTTCCTCCTTCACAGCTCCCTCCCACTGGTGCGGTCCCGTCCCTATCCTTTTGTCTCTGTTTATTCTTTTTTCTTTTGTCCTACCCAGGTATGTGGGGAGTTTCTTGCCTTTTGGCGGGTCTGAGGTCTTCTGTCAGCGTTCAGTAGGTGTTCTGTAGGAGTTGTTCCACGTGTAGATGTATTTCTGATGTATTTGTGGGGAGGAAGGTGATCTCCGCCTCTTACTCTTCTGCTGTCTTGAAGCTCCTCCACACACACTTTTCATATGGACAAATCCTGGACTGGCTTTATTGTCTGGTGGCCTGGCAACCCGTGGTGATAGGAATCGTCCAAGGCATTAATTATTCACTAGGGCTGGAATAGCATGGCACACCTAACCCGGAAGCAATGTATTGCATGTTGAAATATTTTCTAATCCTTAATCCTACATTTAATATTGATATTCTTTTCTAATTTTAGAGATGACCCCAAGAATTTAGAGAACTGAATAACAACTGGCACTTTGTGTGGAAAGAATTTAAAGAGAAGCTGAGCAATGGAATAAACAAATAAAGCGTGCTTTGCATCCCTCCAATTACAATCATTTTCTAATCATAGCATCTGACACATTTGGTACAACCCACTGAGGACATCCCACCTCTACTTTGGCTTACAGTGATCTCATCTGAGGCGTGTTTCAGAGGTTTGCAAAGTACTCCTCACGTACAACTTTGAGTTACAACAAATACCTTATCAGTTCAACATCTTCAAAGAAGTAGGCAGAGTTGTTAAATCTATGGTTTAAGGACAGAGTCTTTTCTGTTCTTTGTGCTTGTTACCATGTGGCAGCTTTGGCACCACAGAGCCCTTCTGTGTAGAGATCACTCCTGAAGCCTCTAGCACCAGTGTGTTGCAGCCCACTCAATGGGCCAGAGCTACACCGGGTTTCCTGGGGCTGCCCCATGCACTCAGCCCGCCCAAGGGCTGCACTAAAGGGTAGAGAAGCACTCTCTTCTTCTGTGCCACTCTGTTCACACACACACACACACACACACAGTCAATCAATGGCCATACTCTACTTTTATTTTCTTCACAGCACTTCCTGAAATCATATCATAGACTCATTTGTTTACTGTTTGCCTTCACCTCCATGAAGACTGGAATTTTATGTTTTGTTCCCTACTATCTCTCCAGCACTTGGAGCAGCACCTGGCACATAACAGGCACTCAATAAATATTTGCTGAACAAATGAATTAATCCAGCAAGAAAGCAAAAATTAACAGAATTGGGAAGACCAGTCAGAACAAATTAACCCAAGAATATGTTGAACTCCCCCAAATTAATTCATTTTTAATTACTGGTCATTTGTTAAACAGCCAACACTGTCTAAATCACACCAGACATCTACTCTGCAATACCTGAAGACATTACACTTGTATGAAGTAGAAAAGAAACAAATCTATTGTCAGAAACATTGGCGACGCATTGCAGAAACTTGGATGGACCTAGAAATTATCATACTGAGTGAAGTCAGTCAGAAACAGAATGACAAATACCACATGATATCACTTATATGTGGAATCTAAAATATGACACAAATGAACTTATCTATGAAACAGAAACAGACTCACAGACATAGAGAACTGACTTGTGGTTACCAGTGGGGAGGGGAAGTGGGGACAGGTTGGATTGGAAGTTTGGGTGAGCAGATGCAAACTATTATATATAGAATGGATAAACAACAAGGTCCTACGGTATAGCACAGGGAACTATATTCAATATCCTGTGATAAACCATAATAGAAAAGAATATGAAAAAGAGTTTATATATGTATAACTGAATCACTTTGCTGTACAGCAGAAATTAACTCAACATTGTAAATCAACTATACTTCAATAAACTTTTAAAAAATATCAGCAACGTACTTAATGCTATACAAAATTCCATTGTAGTTGTAATGACAATAACTCACATTAAGATTTTTCTGGTTGGTAATTTTCTTTCTTGAAACTGCTCAGTGCTTCAGTATTACAACTGGCTCATCATCCAGATTATTAGAAGATTTAACTCTGCTTTATTTCTCTACTCAGCAAACATTTCAACAATTCAATATTTATTATGTACCAGGCATGTGCAAGGATTAAAGAGATAAATCGAGATTCTTGAACTTACAGGCTACAGACAAATAAAAAACCTCACAGCTGGATAAAGCACCAACTAAAAATTAGTTTTTCTTTTGTAGCAGAGCCCTTAAATTCACCTCTGATGTATTTGCCATCTGCCTTTTATGGAGAGCTGAGTGAAGACCCTTTAGGACTCTGGGCAAGTAAACCAGCGTGTGTCTTCATGGAATTCTGAATGACCCTCAGAAATGTTAGATAATTACTAAACAATATCAGAAAAAAATAAAGATGCTATTTCTTTTACACAGTTTAGGCATTTAAACTCTAATCTCAGGGGCTTCCCTGGTGGCACAGTGGTTAAGAATCCACTTGACAATGCAGGGACACAGGTTCGAGCCCTGGTCCGGGAAGATCCCACACGCCACGGAGCAACTAAGCCCGTGCGTCACAACTACTGAGCCTGCACTCTAGAGCCCGCGAACCACAACTACTGAGCTCACGTAACATGACTACTGAAGCCCACGTGCCTAGAGCCCGTGCTCCACAAAAAGAAGCCACTGCAACGAGAAGCCCACGCACCACAGTGAAGAGTAGCCCCTGTTTGCCACAACTAGAGAAAGCCCGCGCACGGCAATGAGGACCCAACGCAGCCAAAAAATAAATTAAATAAATTAATTTTAAATAAATTAATAAATTAAACCTAGTTTCAGTTTTGTGAAGTAATATGTATATACTACCCAGTTACCAGTGGTTATCTCAAGGTAAAGGGATAAGAGCTGATTCTTAATTTCTTTTATATGCTTTTGTTTCTTGTCCAAATTTTCTACAATTTAATACTTGCAATGAGAAAAACAGATTATTTTAAAAATATTATTTTAAATCTATCAATTAACTATGAAGCTTTTCTATTGCTGTTTAAATTATTGAAATTAAATCTACAGGTCAAGTCCACGTTAAATTTGTCTGGTTCTCATGACAATTAACGTTGTGCTTAATGTAGGAAGGAAATAGAGGACTAAAGCAAAAAGTCCATTTTGTGTTTGGTTTCTGTGGCATCTCAAGTCTCCTTCTCCTGAACTTGTCTATTTTTTTCTTAGGCTGGGTACTCCATTACACTCTCCCAGAAGTTTGTGTGAGATAGAAGAACCCACTGTTTGGGTTTCCCAAGGACTAAAGCCTGTCCTGCACTTAATGAACTTATTTCTTTGGGATAACTTTCTGCAAACGACAGAAAATATACCCTAGATCCCTGCTAGTACCCGTTAACACAAAAACATTCATTTACAAACCATAATACATAAGAGGAATTCCTTCTTGGAAAATAATAGTAATAGCTAACACCTACCACAGGCACCTGTCACCCTGTGCGAGTACCCCATGGTACCCATTCTTATAGGGTTGGTCCTCATCCAGGGGCATATGCCAGCACTTTACTGATATTACTGCACATTGACATCTACATCAGACCCTACGATGTATTTATTATTATCCTTATCTTAAGGACAGGACAATATTTGGGATCAGATTGAGTTGCCCAAAGATACATGCGTACTAACCCAGGTCCTTCTGATTCCAGATCCCAACTAACCACACAGACCCAGTTCTGGTTGAAGACTGAGCAAGGTCCCTTCCTTTCACATGTGGTTCCCAGCTTAAGGAGTGAGTTGCATGAAGTCTATAAATAGCTCCTCACTTTTAAATTTAATGTCTTATTATCTAGATTCTAAAAATTAACACATGGAAGTAATATCTATCTTTTAAATTATTGTGTATCAAATATTTCTGAGTCATTGTGAGGAACCTCTAGGTCTATACTTGCTTTAAAATCTATTTAGCTCATACGTACTTTCATAATGTTTCAGAAAGAGAAAAAATCAGAAACAAGACTTTTCAAAGAAGGAAAAAGCCACATGATGCAAGGGAAGCCGACTAGAAGATGGGGCTGAAAGCAGAGTAACCACACACTAATTAGAACTTCACACATAGTTAAAGGCTGAAGATCTGAGTCAGGGATATAGGGGGCTTCTTTCAAATTCTTCAAAACAGAGTATTTATTTCAATAGTTTCATTTTCATAGAAATACATAATTTACTGCATCTTGGGTTATATACCCTCTCTCAAGCAACTATGGCTGGAGAAACTTATCAAATACTGAGAAAGACAGATCCAGTTCATATGAAAATACACCTTCTAGGTTTTTCTGTATCCTGTGAAGCTTACTGGGGACACACAGCACTTTTTTTCTAAGAACAGCAATAACATTTTGCCTTACTGCTCTTGAGAGCCGTCAGGCACAGAAGGGATAGTTGGGGAGATGGAGAACGACCTCTACAGACATGGATGAGTCTCCTGGCAGAAAGCTGACGGACACAGTCATTTGAAATCTTCTGCTCATTTCTGCTGTTTCCTAATGAACTAAGTCAATTGGTACAGATAATTCAGAGATCAATAATGCAGTGAGATCATGATTCTCTCATAGGATAAAGAAAAGCCCAGAGCCATGTTTTTCCAATCTGGTAGCAGTTTTTGAACAGTTTTAGTTGTTTCAGTAAGCAAGTCCTCATTCATATAGTTTACATATAATGCGGTCAGAATGGACTTAGTTATAACTAGTGATAGATCATCAACAGACCAAGCCTGACCCTTAATGAAGGATCCTAGGACTTTATTGCAGCTCTCAAATTTAACCAAAACCCTTCCTGCTGCGTCTCATCAGCGGGCCACTCCAAGTAGGTCTTGGTGTTCATGATCTTCCGCAGCTTACAGAAACGCTTGGGGATGGCCTTTTTCTCAATGGGCTCCAGCAGAATGAGTATGGCAGCATCGTCGTTCTCATCAAAGAGACGAAAATGGGAGAAGTCCAGCTCGTACTTGCACCACTCACTCTTCACAAAGTTCTCAGAAAGCACAAAGATGGTTTTGTGGCTCTTTTCAATGGAGTCAATGATATTGTCGATAATCCACTTGCCAGGAATGAAGTCCCGCTTGTGAAGACACAACTTAAAGGGAGGTCTGAAGTGCTCGAGCTCCTGGACCATGAGGGTCTCCACCCAGTAGGAATCCCGTTCACTGTAGGACACAAAGGCGTCATAGCAGATGTCCCTGCAGGGAGCCTTGCTGGGCTTCCTCTTGGCCTGGAGCCAGGCCCACATCATCTTCATGTACCACAGTCCATGGAAACGGTGGCACAGAACCCCCACGAGCAGGAGCAACAGGAAAAGGGTGCAGCACACGGAAGACACCACGGCTGCCCTGTGGCATTCAGAAAGCGAGAGCCGGGTGTCCTGAACCCGCTGGCCCCGCACGGGGGATGGAGAGTCACACAGGTACTCTTCTGGCCAGTCGATCAGGACCTGGGCCAGGGCTTGCTGCCCCTGTGTGAAAGACAGGAAGTCACAGGAGCAAATGAAGCTGTTGCCACCAGCTTCCAAAGTCTTCAGTTTTTGAAAAGAATCAAGTTGCTCCTTAGAGAAAGTATTTATTATATTTCTGCTGATTCTCATAACTAATAACACAGGTAAGAAGGAGGCATCTGGTAGAGTCTTCAACTTATTTCTGGAAATATAAAGTTCTTTGAGTTCTGGCAAAATCAAAGAAAATGAATCGAGATTGTTATTGCTAATATCTAAAATTTCCAGTGTCTGGGGAATGCAACGGGTTAAACTTTGTATTCTTGTGCTGGATAAGTTCAAATATTTCATTTTTCCTGGCCACTGACAAGTTTCAGGCATTGAATGAAAATTATTCTTACTGATATCAAGGTTAGTCAGGTTTTTCAGAGTAAGCAAAATTTCTCCAGTTTTTTCTAATGATTTCAAACGATTCTGCCTTAAAACTAAGGTTTTTAGGAAGGGCCAGGCATGCTCGCAGGCTGAGTTTTTCAAGGTTTCTTCAGACATTAAGTTTTCACTGAGATCCAAATATTCTAATGATTTTAAATGTTGTGAAAGTAAACAAGGAACCAGAAAAACCTTACTGTTTTCTATTGTGATTCTTTTAACTTTTCCTGTGAGTGAATATATATTACTCAGATCACGATATAAGAAAAACTGTGGAATATGCAACTTCCGTATTGTTAATGTCTCCACGTCACCTAGGCATTTAATTGTGTCCAGAGTCCATGTCTTAAAATCACCAACTCCATCATGGGTACAGTCATCAAACTCTACTTCTAAGACTCCAGAAACATAATTAAACAGTTTCACAACTTCAATAAAACTTTCATCATTGATTTGCACATTTCTAAATGTAAACTTTTTAATGGATGTATTCGTTTCATTGATGGATACCTCTGAAAAATGAAAAGTGTTCAAATTAGTATCTCTCAGTTCTAAATATTCTAAGGAACTTAAAATATCTACAAAAATCTCCAACAGTAAAACAGGCTGCTTCAGATGAAGAATCAGATGGCTGATGTTCTGGATTGACTTTAAACTCTTTGGCGCATACGTCTGCAGATTTGGAGCATTAATCTCAAGTTTCTCAAGAAGAGTTAGCCCAGTGAAATCCTTTTCCTGAATCTCAGTGAAGCTGTTACTATTTCCTACTTTCAGGATTCGCAGATTTGGGAGATGAGGAAAAAGAGGTCTTTCCCCGAGTGTTTTGTATAAATTTCCCAGTAAGTTTAAGAATTTCAAGGCAGAAAGGGATCTGAACCAGGAGGATGAGAAGTAAGATAAACGATTATAGGATAAGTCCAAATATTCAAGACTCCTCAGGGAAAAAAAAGAATCTTCCTCCACTGTGTGTATTTCATTGGCCCCCAGCCTCAGAGTCCTGAGGTTCACACACCTCCGCAGGTCGCTGTTGCTGACATAGGTGATCTCATTGCTGGACAGGTCAAGGCTTTTCACAGCTGCTGTGAGCCCTGAGGGGATGGAGTTTAAAGACCTGGAGCGGCCATCGCAGACACCAGTGGGGTCACAGGACAGAGAAGAAGCCTGATCAGAGGCTCCTTCCTTGGGGAGGCTGATTACAGACCCCAAGACCCACACTGTCCACAAAGCAGGTGGCATTGTCCAGTGATCTGACCTACAAAGAAAAGAGGCTCAAATGAGTGATTGTGTTTGACAACATAGCTTAATTCCAGTTCTTGAGAAACGTTTTGTAAGATGTAGCATGAGCATACACACACACACACACACACACACACACCAAGAAATAACTGACAGGGAAATGGAATGTATGAATAAGGATAAAAAAATGAATTCCCTGACTCATCCAGCAACAGACCGCCACTGAACAATGACTTAAAGGCACAGTACCATCTAGGAGTATGCAGCAGGACCAAACGTGGGTTGAAAGATGAAAGTAAATGAATGAGGGAGGATGAAAAAGCAAGCAGTTTAAGCAAAGGGCTAGGCTTAACCATATGGATTTACAACCTCGTATTTGTATACTTCAGATCTTATATTGGAGCATGCCCCTTGCCTGTCCTGATGCCCCCGTTAGAGATCTCACAGTGCCAAACCACAGCTCTCCTTGAACAACTTTCACTGAATACAGCTCCAGGAGGAGCATGCTCTTTAACCAAAAGAAAAAGGTCCCATGCTCGTCAACCTGTCTTGCACTTGGCACTAGCAGGTGGAAGGGGTGCTGAGAACCCCAGGCAGAGCAAGGTGGTTTGTTGGGCGGAGGGACAATCAGACCATCAGAACCTTCTCATCTGCCGTGAACTAAGTGTAGGAAGCAGTGTTTGACTCAGCACATTTTTCAAAAGATCATTTTGGGGAAACAATCAACAGTATTACCTTTGCCAATACTCACGTGTCCATCTAAGGGTCAGTCTGTTTCAGGGATCTCTAATCTGATCCAATGTCTATTTGTCTATCCTTGTACCGGTAACACACTATATTAAATATATGACATATCTTCATATCCAGGAGAGCAAGGCCTTCCTCCCTGTTCTTCTTTTAAGTGAGTCTTAGTTAGTCTTGGTGCTTTGCATATTCTTATAAATTACAGAATCAGCTTATCAGTTTCAAAAACAAAACCCACTGATTTTTAAAAAATACATTTACTTATTTTTGGCTGCGTTGGGACTTCGTTGCTGCACGTGGGCTTTCTCTAGTTGTGGTGAGCAGGGGCTACTTTTCACTACAGTGTGCAGGCTTCTCATTGCAGTGGCTTCTCTTGTTGCAGAGCACGGGCTCTACGTGCACGGGCTTCAGTAGTTGTGGCACTCGGGCTCAGTAATTGTGGCTCACGGGCTTAGTTGCTCCGTGGCATGTGGGATCTTCCCGGACCAGGGCTTGAACCCATGTTCCCTGTATTGGCAGGTGGATTCTTAACCACTGAGCCACCAGGGAAGCTCAAACCCATTGATTTTAACTGGCAATGCCATGAATCTATAGATATTTTGGAATTATTGACATCACTACAATATTGAATCTTTCAATCCATGAGCATGATATATCTTTCCATTTATTTGGGTCTTCATTATCACAATAATGTCTTATGATTTTCTACACAGAGGACTTGAGTATATTTTGTGAGGTTTATTTCTAGGCATCTGATACTTTTGAAGTTTTGAAAATAGTATTATTACTTATATGTGGCATATACCTATATATACAGAGAGAGAAATTCAATTAAGCTTTACATATCTATCATGCATTGAGCAACCTTGCAAAACTAATTCAGCAATTTCACAGTTTGTAGATTCCTTTTAATTTTCTACATACACAATCATATCATCCAGGTATAATGATGGCTTTATTTACTTTTTCCAATCCTTATACCTTTACTTCATTGTCTTGATTAGTGAATGTTGAATTTTATCAAATTTTTTTTTCTTCCTGTAACTACTGAGATAAGAACATTTCCTCCTTCACTTTGTTAATAAATATTGGTGACTACAATGGATAAATGTCTGTGTTAAAGCAACGTTGCATTTTTAGAATAAACCCACATTCGTCTGGATGCATTATCCTTTTTATACATTGCTGGATTTTATCTATAATATTTTGTTTAGAATTTTTGAATCTATATTCAGAAGTAAAATTGCCCTACAAATTTCTTTCTCCTAATGTCCTCATACAGTTTTTGTTGTTGTTTGTTTTTGTTAAATACATTAATTTAACAGCTATGGAATGATTCAGATTTTCTTTTTATTCTTTTGTCAGTTGTGTTTTTCAAAGAATTTATCATTTTCTTCCAAATTTTCAAATTTACTGACATAGTTGCTTACATCCTCTTATTGTTTTAATGTCTGCAGCACCTCTATTCTATTCCTTAGATGATATTTGTGCCTGCTTTCTTTCTCAATTGTCTTGCCAGAGGTTTATCATTTTCATTAGCATTTTTAAAAATTTATTTATTTTATCCATTTAGTTTTGGCTGTATTGGGTCCTCGTTGCTACGCGCAGGCTTTCTCTAGTTGCAGCAAGCAGGGGCTACTCTTCGTTGCGGTGCACGGGCTTCTCATTGCAGTGGCTTCTCTTGTTGTGGAGCACGGGCTCTAGGCACACAGGCTTCAGTAGTTGTGGCGAACTGGCTTCAGCAGTTGCGGTGCACGGCTTCAGTAGTTGCAGCGCACAGGCTTAGTTGCTCCATGGCATGTGGGAGGGATCTTCCCGGACCAGGGATCAAACCTGTGTCCCCTGCATTGGCAGCCAGATTCTCAACCACTGCACCACCAGGAAAGTCCTATCACCATTTTTGAATAAACAACTTCTCACTCTATAGAGCCTCTATTTATTTTCTATTTCATTAATTTCTACTCATATTACTATTTACTTCCTTCTGCTTTCTCCAGATTTATTTTACGGTTCTCATTCTAATTTCCTGAGATAGATGCTTCCTCATTAATTTTCAGCCATTCTTCATGTCTAATATATCCATTTCAGGTCATGAATTTTCACCTAAACACTAGTTTAGCTGTATTGTCCATGTCTCTTTCTCTTCTGTTCTTTCCATACTTTTGTCTCGTCAAGTTTCAATCGAGGTATTTTCTTCTGATCTATTTTCTAGTTTCTTTTCCTTTCTTCAGCTATGTTTAATGTACTGTTAAATCCATCCACTGCTTTTACATTTTTTGATTATTACAGTTTTCATCTCTATAATTTCTATTTGGTTCCTTTCCACTTCTGCTATGACATTTTTATAGTTTCACATTCTCTGCCAGAATTTTCAGTTTTGTCTTTTCTTGCGTTGAACACAGTAAGCACAGTGTGACAGGCAGCAGAGCACGTTTGACAGCCTTAGGAAGCAGGGAGTCAAATGTTCAGGTCTGGGGCAGTCATGGACGGGATAGACAAGGCTGAACTAGAGGAAAATAAGTCCTCACAGGTTGCAGCACAGCTTTGATTTATCTGGATGGCTCGGGCAGCCTCCATCTCTGAATATGGACTAAGATTATTTCTGGAACGCTAGGGCTCATGGGTACCTACAGAAGCAAAGGAAAATGTTCTCCAGAAGAATAAAACATCATCCTAGCCCTTAGATTTCTTTCTAGAAACAGTTTTTCAAATAGAATGTCCAGTAAAAAATGAAAAACAACTGGGCGCTAACGAAAGCAAGGTGATAAGCATGAGAAAAGCAGAAACAGCAGACAACAGAAACTAACCCACAGAGGCCACAGATCTAGCATTGTCCCACCTCTAAAACTGACAGGGTTAAGATGAAATGGCTATTACTATTTGGCACTATGTCTATCCCACTGTCTTTCTGCTTAATCAGTTGTTGAAAAAAAAAATCCCCTTAGTATAATTGCATTGGAGAACCAAAATTTACTTGATTTTTTCCACTTTGTAACATATTGCACAAATCTTAAGAAATCTATACCAATTTTTGGCTAAGATTTAAGGTCAAATACGTTCATTTTTTATTTTTCCTGGCTTTTTCTCTTTAAAACGTAAAAATTATAAGAGCAGAGATCTTGGGCTATTTCATATACATATTATATGATACCTATTACATGGTCGGTTTTCAACAAATAATAATTATGGATGATGCTAAAACTACAGTTAACAACTTGACACTTCAGGTCAGAATTACTTGTCTCTCCTCCCATTTCCCCAATACACTACAGGAGGGGGCAGAGAACTCCTCAATGTAAGACACTGAGAAAGGGAAGGCGATGGCTCAAGTTAGATGGAGTGGAGTCAGATCTAACAAAGGCTGTGGATCTGCACAAAGTATAAAAATCATCCGCTTAAAGAATTCAGAAAGTTGCCAGAGTGCTGAGGAATTATTAGTCCAAGGCTCGGGATAGGATGGAAGTCTGAGGAGTAAACCTGGTGTTAGAGCCGACTGAGCTGAGAGGAAGTTGAAGCCCTGTGGCCCAGAGTGAAACCAGGGACAGACGCCCACTCTAGGGCAAGGTCTGAGATGCCTGGGTGAAGCCAGACTGGAGAAGGACTCGTGGCGCAGCACGTGGTAGAGAAGTGACAGTGGGCTCTCCATAAAGCCAAGCGCAGAGAAGAGGCTACGCCATATGTGAACAGGGGCCTCAAAAACCTCTGCCCTTGGGCTTCCCTGGTGGCGCAGTGGTTGAGAGTCCGCCTGCCGATGCAGGGGACACGGGTTCGTGCCCCGGTCCGGGAAGATCCCACATGCCGTGGAGCGGCTGGGCCCGTGAGCCATGGCTGCTGAGCCTGCTCGTCCAGAGCCTATGCTCCACAACGGGAGAGGTCACAACAGTGAGAGGCCCGCATACCGCAAAAAAAAAAAAAAAAAAAAAACCTCTGCCCTCTGACCCAGGGTCTCCACCTGGCTAGAAGCTAGCCTCCTAGAAATCTCCCATAAGAAATCAAAACCCAGGCCTGTCACATATGCTGGTGTGGATCCAAATATTAAAAGATATAATAACTAAGAATTCTTCAGAACTGAAGAAAAACATAAATTTACAAATTATAAATGCATATTGAATCCCAAAGAATAGAAATTCCTCATCTAGCCCCAAAACGATGGAATAATAGCCTCAAAGGGCTGAGTAAACATACCTCTTAGTCTAGACATCTATACCCATTTAAATAATCATCCAAGAGTAAAGATAAGACATTTTCAGACATTTGTAGACCTTCATTGAAAGAAGTACCCAAAAACAAATGTTCTTCAACACATGGAAAATAAACCAGGTAAGAGTAGGCAACAAGAAGCAACGAGTGGATTTTTTTAGTGTAACGACAGATAAGAAAGACAGCACTCAGAAACTCAGACATGGGTTTCCTGAATGAGGAAAAAGTAATGTAAATTTTAAATGACATTGTGGAGATAAAAAAATTTTTTTTTGACAAGCAAACCTATTTGGGAGGAGTAAATACAACTTAGATTTACTGAAATATCTTTATAAGGTCACACCCAAGGTGCCACATACAATAAATTATGCTCAATCACTGAAATCAAAACAAGATATTTAACTAACCAAGACAAATTCTTAAGTAAAGCAATGGAAAAAAATAACTGATGGCTTAGAAACTTCCAAAACATGTTGTCAACTTCAGGTAATTTTCATAAAATTGATACATTATAAAAAGTTTAAAGAAGACACAAAGGTTCTCTGCTTAGAACAGGAAGAAGAAACTTAAATATCGGTGAATAAGTCATTTTCAAATAATCAGGTCAGGATATTTGCCTTTTTTGTGTGTGTGTGTGTCTACTTTCAAGTCAGCCATCCTATCTCCCAGTTGCTTTTTGGTAAAGATCTGAGTTAGTAACAGTGCAGACAAGACCTTCCACAAGATTACAAGCATCTCACCCGGCTGAATTGTTTACACCCGGAACAATTTCTCTCTCTCTCTCCCAGCACCGCCCCCCCTTTTTTTTCCAAACAGGAAAAACACTATCCTGGCTGACATCCAAGTTCCAAGCACAAGTTGCCATTTATAGACGTTGACGAAGTCTTAATGGCATGAAGCCCACCCCAGAGCAGAGACCAGGCTCGGGGTTGGGGAGCGAGAGTCCTAGGCAGATGCGAGTCCTGACCCCGTCCCATTGCTGAGCCCTGGTGGCCGAAATCCCATCTTTGGAAGTCGGGTCCCAGCGGTAAGCAGTGAGCGCAGACGCACCGCCAGCAGGACGCACCTATGCAACCTTGAAAGCCTCTACCTGAACCTCGTCACCGCCGCTCCGAGTGAAGGGGCGGGGGCGACCGGGGCGCCCTGAGCCTCCGACGAGAGGGCGGCCCTTCGGGAACCGGAGCCACCGGCCACCGCGCCTCCCGGAACGTGGCCGCCCGCAGCGCGGAGCCCGCGGAAGCTCCCCGCGGCGCCCCCTCGGAGGCTGGACGGCCCCGCCACGGCCCGCGGGCACCGGGACGCCAAGGGCTGGGCGAACCTCGACCACACCCCCGTCCCTTTCCGTGAGGCCCCCGCTTCTCTCACCTCGGCGGGGCGGGTGTCCACATTCCCGTGCGAGGCCTAGCAGACGGGGCTGCAGGAGCGTCGACGGCCTCGGGGTCGGGGACTCCCCCCTTCCCCGGGCCCGCGCCGCACGACTGGGGTCCCGGGTGCCGCCGACTGGGAAGCGGGGATGCCCGGCGTCCGCGTCCGCGCCTCGGCCACCCTGGGACCCTGCCCGCCCGGTCCGGGAAAGGCTGCGGAGTGAGGAAGCCCACCGAGCGTATTTTCGGCCCGATGTATCCGGAGACTGCGCAGCCGCCGCCAGGCCGCGCCTTCTGCCGCCTCCGGCCGGGACCTGCCCGCGCCCCGGAAGAGTGCGCGGGGACGCTGCCTGTGGCCGGCGCCCCCTTCTCCAGGGTCCGGGGACTACCCGTTCTGCGGAGCGCGCCTGGCACCTGTGGCCTGGGGCCCGCCGCCTCCCTTTCCGCGGGCTCCGTCGGGTGAACGTGACCCAGGTGCTACCCCACCGCCGCCTGGTGCCCGGCCCGGGTCGGAGGCGGGCGCTGGGGCCAGGGTGTGGGGAGATGCTTAAGGCCTCCGTGTGGGATTCCCCCAGCACAGAGTTAGATTTCGAAACTAACGAGAAGGCTTATTACCCAACCAGTATTTCCTTGAAGCCTCGGGCACCCGGAGCCTCTTACTGCCCTGAAACACGCCGTCTCCATTCTTCTGCGTCCTTGGACGCCCAAATTCAGGCTCACGAATCATGCCTCTCATTCACCTCCCACCCCGACCACGACCTTTTAAACACAATTTCCCGGTCATTATATCTCCAGGGTCCACTTCCACCCGCAAGTCTATTCTCTCCTGCATTAAAATAACTCACCAGTCACTATGCAAACCAACGCAGCAAGATTTTGCCTGAAGAGCAGATAAGGACAGCCCAGATTTTTTTTAAAAATCAATCTTGTGGCGGTCCCCTGGTGGTGCGCTGACTTTCCCTAGCACCCACCTCCCATCCCTGCTCTTACCCTGAAAAGATGTGGGCTCCCCCTTCCTTATGTCTAAGGTTTTGAACCTAAGTCCTTCCCTTGCGCATTTCCACCCCTGTTTCTCAAAGTGGGTAATTCCCAAAACGAACAGCCTTAGATTGGCTTTCTTCATTGCCACAGAAACTAGTGAGACATGTTTTTAAGGGAAACTAGCTCCCTTTTCAAAATTAAGCTGCCTTACTATTCATAAACTATATTTTATTTTCATAATTACATTTGACCTTCCCAAATTGAGATTGGAGGCTGAAGAAGCATTCTATTTCCTCTTTGACACAGGAGGAAATGCCATGCAAATTCTAAGTGGCAGAATTGAGATTTGAAACCAGAATTTTACCCTAAACCCAGGGTTCTTTGTGTTACCCTATTCCACATGCCTAGTCTTCATCAAAGGCTCCAGCCTTAGGCAAACTTAGCCTATAGGCATGAATGTGAACTTGAGGGGATGAAGTCTGTTTTTCTATACAGTTTACTGATTACCGTGGGGACATTTCTCTGCATCCCTGACCATCCAGGCTCTCCAGCTGTCTGAAACACTTTCTTCTTATTACTTCAAAATCTCCCCCTCTCTTCCTCATGATTTCTCAAGTGTGTCCTTCAGAAAACTTCTTTCCAATTTTTTGCCCTGAAACTGAAAACCTCTGTTCTTTCTCTATGTATCTTTTCTAGATAAGCTGCCTAGATTGACTGATGCTATTGCTTTGTAATCCCAAAGTTGATTAGAATATCCTGACAAAGTTAAGTAGAAATTATGTATTTACCCACAACTTACTACCAGTGTCATCTACATGCAGTGAATTTTTCTCTACACTCTCAGCAAAGCTATTAGCACCTTCTACTCAGGCACATCCTTATACGTGTTCAGTTCTTCACGTTTTCGAAGCACTTTCACATAAATCTTTTCACCTGAGTCTCATAATAACACGTGAAATAAATAGTTCTGATATTATTACGCCTTCAATTCAAGTGACTAAAGAACTTGCCTCAATTCATATGGCTCAGAGCCAAGTGGCAAATCCCAAGTGAGACTCCAAACGCCTTTAGCTTCTTTGCAGTATAAGACCTCCTCTAACTGCCTACACGACGTGTTTGGGTTTTTTTTAAGTTAGAAAATGAACACAGTATGAAAAGATAATTCGGTAAAAAGTAACTCTCATGGTATCTATTTTTTGAGAATCTGACTGAAATTCTAAAACGAAGTTATCAAAAAACACTGTCTTGTTCACATAAAATATTTTGTAATAGAGAAAATAATAAATATAACCGTCAAAAGTCACTTAATGAAAATCTGCTGTAATCCTTGCACTAATACACAGATCGTTGTACGCAAATGCTCATTCTTCAAAAATTTTCTTTGAAGAGATTTCAATAACATCTGTAACTTTTGAAGAATACTATTTATTAGTGTCTATGCAAAATGATAATAGTAAAACTCCGAATCACCATAGAGCTGAGTTTTGAAACCTGAGAGTATTTCATTTTACAGATATTTTTCCTTTAAAAACTAGAATTGTTCTTCAACTGAAACCCTTCCTGCTGGGGATGGCCTTTTTCTCAATGGGCTCCAGCAGAATGAGTATGGCAGCATCGTCGTTCTCATCAAAGAGACGAAAATGGGAGAAGTCCAGCTCGTACTTGCACCACTCACTCTTCACAAAGTTCTCAGAAAGCACAAAGATGGTTTTGTGGCTCTTTTCAATGGAGTCAATGATATTGTCGATAATCCACTTGCCAGGAATGAAGTCCCGCTTGTGAAGACACAACTTAAAGGGAGGTCTGAAGTGCTCGAGCTCCTGGACCATGAGGGTCTCCACCCAGTAGGAATCCCGTTCACTGTAGGACACAAAGGCGTCATAGCAGATGTCCCTGCAGGGAGCCTTGCTGGGCTTCCTCTTGGCCTGGAGCCAGGCCCACATCATCTTCATGTACCACAGTCCATGGAAACGGTGGCACAGAACCCCCACGAGCAGGAACAACAGGAAAAGGGTGCAGCACACGGAAGACACCACGGCTGCCCTGTGGCATTCAGAAAGCGAGAGCCGGGTGTCCTGAACCCGCTGGCCCCGCACGGGGGATGGAGAGTCACACAGGTACTCTTCTGGCCAGTCGATCAGGACCTGGGCCAGGGCTTGCTGCCCCTGTGTGAAAGACAGGAAGTCACAGGAGCAAATGAAGCTGTTGCCACCAGCTTCCAAAGTCTTCAGTTTTTGAAAAGAATCAAGTTGCTGCTTAGAGAAAGTTTTATTTTCTTGCTTACTTGCCAAGAAGAAGGAAGTACCTGGGAGCATCTTTGACATGTACCTGAAAATGTAAAGTTCTTTAAGATGTGACAAAATAAAAGACTACATTGCTAACATCTAATATGCCTAGTGTCTGGGAAACATTGAGTGTTAGATTGTATAGTTTGACACTGGATAAATTCAAGTATGTTACCTTTTCTGGCCACTGATAAGAGTTAAGTAAAGAACCAAGTGTACACTGACAAAGATCAATGTTAGTCAGGTTTTTCTAGAGAAAGCAACATTGTCCCGAGTTTATAGATTATTTTGTCTTAAAGTCAAAGTATGTAGGGGAGAACCTTTGAACTGACTGTTTCAGTTATTCTCCAACCATCAAATGTTCACTGAGATCCGAGTATCCTGTGGATTTTAAATATTGAGAAGGGAGATATGGTATTAAGCAAGCTTTGGCAGTTTCAACTGTGAATATCTTTAGTTAATATAAAAGCATGTTTTTAAAGTTCTGTCATTGTGGAAAATTCTCATAGCTAAGCTCTGTTGTTATTACAGTTACTATTGGGCCTGGTCTGATTGTGGAATCGCAGCCATCCCATTTTCCATTTTCCTGAAGTACAGTCTTCCAGTTCTACATTCAATAACTGATTTTCAAATCTTATTGTTTAATTACTTCAACTTGTTTTACTATTAGTTTTTTCACTGTGGGCCTGAGTATAAGAGTGTCTTTTGTTACTTGTGATCTCATATGAAGAGCAGTATTTCTAAGTTCTAAATATTTTGGAAACTTGAAAGATTGACAAAACCTTTCAGAGTGAAATTGACCTCTTTATATGTGGTCAAAAGGTACAAATTTCCAGTTATAAGATATATACTTCTGGGAATGTAACGTACAGCATGGTGACTATAGTTAGTAGTACTGTTTTAGTAATACTGTTATTATACCTTCAAAAGTTGCTAAGAGTAGATCTTAAAAGTTCTCATCACCAGAAAAAAATAATAACTATGTGAAATGATGGATTTTAACTAAACATATTGTGATGATTATTTCACACTATATATACATATATCAAATCATTATGTTATACATCTTAAACTAATACAATACTACATGTCAATCATATCTCAATAAAACTCGGGCAGGGGGTACACATTGAGATACCACTACATGCCCACTAGAAAGGCTAAAATGAAAGACAGACAATACCGACAATACCGAGGATGTAGAACAACTGAAACTCTCATACATTGCTGCTGGCAATGCAAAATGCTACACCCACTTTGGGAAAGTTTGACAGTTTCTTATCAAATTAAATATGCACTTAAAGATGCAACAATCTCAATCTTAGGTAATTACCCACGAGAAATGGAAAAATAAGTCCACACAAAAGTATGTACTTTATTCAGAGCTAGAAATGACCCAAATATCTATCATCTCATGAACAGATAAAGAAATCGTTGTATGTGTGTACAATAGAATACCACTCAACAATAAAAAGGCAGAGCTGCTGAAATATGCAAGAATATGGATGATCTGAAAAGAATTATACTAAGTGAAAGAAGTCAGACACAAACAAATACATGCTATAGAATTCATTTAAATGAATTCTACACAATTCATTTAGATTTAAATTCTACATAAAGCAAAACTATGACAGAAAGCAAGGGTATCAGGGAGCTGGGTTGAGGAGGGGATTGATTGTATAGGGGCATATGGGGACTTTTGGGGGTGATAGAAATGTTCTGTATCATGATTGCAATGGTGGTTACATGACTGTATCTCTTTGTCGAGCTCATCAAACTGTACTTTATATATTGATAAATGTTATTATATATAAATTATCTCAATAAAACCGACTTTAAAACATCCTCTTCTCTCCAAGAGCAAAGGATGGATATATCAGGCCTCCAAAATAGAGGAGCAAACTTTTTGCTTGCCTCATAGAGAAGGAGGGAGAAAACACCTAATTTCTCTAGCAGGTCATCCTGCCTTGCTTATAAAATATCTCCTTTTACTTTAATAAGTTTACATTAATTTCTCTCACTTGCAACAAAAAGAGACCTGACTAAGATATTTCCTGATGGAAAGAAAATTGTTTCTTAAGTGACTCAGGAAGTCCAAACTACCTAGAAATATAATATCATAAAATCTTCTAATATTATATTCAGATGGCTTTATTCCTTCTGGAATGCTTATTTTCAGCTTTCTGCCTTGCAATACCACTCCATGTGTAATCAGAGCGATTCATCACCCAAATTTTACAAAGTCCATTCCAGGACTAAACTCATCAGACTATAGTGATTCCAGAAATTAAGATATTCCTAGTCAGAATGGTCTAAATGTTCATTTTTTAAAAAAAGAAAGAAAGAAAGAAGAAACAAAGACCAATAAAATCTCTTAGAGTAAAATTGACTGCTTCATCTGTCAGCCCAAGTGGCTGATCTTCTACATTGATTTCAGACTTCTTGGTACCTAACTCCAAGGATTGGAAGCATCAAACTTAAGTTAATTCAGAACAGAAAGTCCATAAAAGTCTTGTTTTTTTTTTAATTTAGAGAATCTGTGAATATTTCAGGAATCTAAAACTTGGGAAAATGAAAAAAGAGAGGGAAGAGACTTTTCTTCAAGTTCTCTGATGCACTATCCCAGATGCAAAGGGCCAAACCATGAAGATGATATATGAGGTAAGTTTGTATAGGTTAGGTCCAAATATACAAAACTCTCAAGGACAATGCAAATAATTTTCATCTGTTGCAAGACTGGTAGTAGATGATAGAAAAGGAGATTTCAAATTCACACACAGCTGCTGAATATGGCTGGATGTAAATTTCATGAGGGCATGGACTTTGTTCTCCCTTTTGCAGTGAAGTATTCCCAGCCCTGAGAACACAGTAGGCACTAATCAACTATTACTTGCTGTTTTAAAAAAATATTTATTTATTTGGCCGATTCGGATCTTAGTTGCAGCACGTGGATCTTTTGTTGCGGCATGAGGGCTCTCTAGTTGCGGCACGGGAGCTCTAGAGCATGTGGGCTCTAGTTGTGGTGCGCAGGCTTAGTTGCCCTGCGGCATGTGGGATCTTAGCTCTCCAACCAGGGATCAAACCCGCGTCTCCTGCATTGGAAGGTGGGCTCTTAACCACTGGACCACCAGGGAAGTCCCAACTATTACTTGTTGAGTGGTGGATTGACATGCCTTTTCAGAACAACAGTTGGGTCTGGAAGAATGGAGTACGGACATTGCAGACACAGGTGGGACTGCAAGGGAGAGAAGTCTGACCAGTGGCTTCTCGCCCCAACTTCCTACCCTTGCCGCACAATAGCTGACCTTGTTTAAAGACTAGAATGAAGAAATATAGTGTATTGTTTCCAAGCACAGAGTCAGACAAAACCATGAGCGAGCAGCTGGTATCATTTTAATATCTGTATGGCCTCATCAGTCAGGAAGAATATGAAAAGAAGGCAGGGCCTCCCTGGTGGCGCAGTGGTTGAGAGTCCGCCTGCCGATGCAGGGGATACGGGTTCGTGCCCCGGTCTGGGAGGATCCCATATGCCGCGGAGCGGCTGGGCCCGTGAGCCATGGCCGCTGAGCCTGCGCGTTCGGAGCCTGTGCTCTGCAACGGGAGAGGCCACAACAGTGAGAGGCCCGCATACCGCAAAAAGAAAAAAAAAAAAAAAAGAAGGCAGAATTTTATCAATTTCTAAGTTCTTTGGAGTGCCTTGGGAAATATATTGAAATATCTTAAGAATCAAATAACTGCTAAATCCAACCATGTGATGTGGCAGTCTGGGTAGAAGTTGCCGTCTTCCATGTGGATGGAAAAAAATGAGCTCATGATAATGACTCAGAGCCAGGGACATGAGCTGTGTGACCACTGCCTTCTCTAGGTTCAGTCCTGTTACAAAGCATAACTAGGGTTCAGTGTGTACCAGTCACGGTCACAGACAAGAATATTGCCAGCTTCCTAGGCCATATCATTTGCCACCTCTCTATGAATGAATTCCCAAATTGTGTATGATGATGTAATGGTTTCCTACGTGTGTGTAAGTATCTTTCAAAGCCTGGAGGTTGCTGTCTTCTTGGCCATTGTATGGACAGTCATACTTGACCCAAAAAGTTTCTCGATGCAATCTCTGGAAGATTTATAATTAGTATTTATATTAATATTTTGTGTTAATGAATCTATGAATATTTGTGTTTTAAAGACTTGTCACATTTTTAAAATTTGGTCTATTAGAGTCAAGGTCAAGCTTGTAATTCCAACTTAAAATGTATACTTCATTTATACTTGTGATTTTAAGTTGAAATTTTTCATTGTTTGTAGAAACACGGATTGAAACATTTGTCATACATTGAAACATTTAAGAGAGCTTAAATTTTACCATATTTATAAGTGTATTAGTTATATTAGAATTGTTTAAGAACTCATGAAAGTTTTACTAAGTCAAACAATTGACACTTAAAGAGAACATCAAATATATTACATTTATAAATGCTGCTAAAATTAATTAAAAGTTTAATTAGCTAAGTTTGTAAATGGGACCAAACAAAAGACAAAGTCCCTTTTAAACTGATGTTTAAATTTAGTAGATTTACGAATAGTTAGTCAAACCTAAAAGCTTAAGGAAGGACAAGATTTTTAACTTGGCAAATTTAGTTATTTAGATATTAAATCATAAAGCCAAAGCAAATTCCTGAATTATCTCTTCTGCAGACAAAAAATTATGAGGACTTTTTTTTTAAAAAAAGCCAACATTGACAAAATTAAAGTTGAGTCACAACAAAGAAAAACTTTGCCATGTCCTTCCTTCCTCTTCTGCTGCCTACGGCCACGGCTTCCTCCGGCTTGAGTCAGTTACAGCCTCATCTTCTGGTCTGATCCTGTGTGTCCTGCCAGTGTCCTTCTGCTCTTCCCTCAGCTACCGCTTCCTTGAGCTGTCAATCACTCGAACAGACTTGACTGTGTATACATTACTTACCATGTGCCAGCTCTAGCCCTTTTAGATTACTAAGAGATGATTTGTACTAAATGTTGGTTTATATGATGGGATTAAATCTATGGGATTAAATCCATGGTTAGGGTTAGGGTTAGGGTAGGGTAGGGTAAGGCATCATCAGATCCAGGAACTCCACTCCCTGATCAAATGTGTGAGTCACTGACTTATCTCCCCAAACTTTTGTAAGAAAACCAGTCCCTCTGAGACTCCCAGCTCACATACGCCATTTGCCCTCATACCCTCCTCTGTCTCTCACCGTCTGCTGACCTCCTACTCCCTTCCTCTCACTTGTCGAAGACTTTGGCATCTGCCCACAGACTTCTTCTTAAGATCTTCCAGGAGTCCAGCTGCTTCACTGTTCACAAAGATGACCCACCCATCACCTCTCGGTTCCTATACCCCCCTTGTCCCCCGAGCTCCTCCCCTGCACTACCTCGGTCACTCCCCGGACCCGGGGATTACAAACAGTTGTCCAAGTTCAAAATGACTAACTCAGCCTCCTGCATCTTGCTCAGAGTCCACTGGTCCCTCCCCTTCCCCCAACCCATTGGTCATCCTGCTTTGTCTTTCTTCCTTATTTAGTGTAGATTCAGGCCAATGCCTGGTGCAAACTGGAGCTCACAGGTGGAAGGGTCAGAAGAACCTGGGGTTCCCATCCTCTAAGCATTCTGTGGAGAGTCATACTTGGCCCCAAATTTCTGGTTCGCTGGGTTCTTCCCCTTTTTACAGGGAAAATACCAGCCTGGGTGTGGCCACCAGATGGTCTGAATATGCATTCCCGTTGCACAGGGGCGCTGGGGGTGCCAGCAGGAGGTCCTGGGGAAGTTGGGATGATGCAGCCTTTCTTACCTCAGAATCTCCAAGACACCCTTACCACCCCCGCAAACCCTCTTGCCAGTGGTGTCGCCAAACACGGAGTTGAAGGAGAGGGCTTTTCCCTCCTCCCAATCTCCAGAAGCCTTCCCTGCCCTTCCGTATGAACAGTTGGTGTTTTCTCACTATCATGTAATGGAAAATAGTGTACAAAAAGCTTCAAGCCCTCTCACTCCTGAGTCAGATCACAACTTCTACATAGAAATTCTAGAGCCACCACTCTCTTTTCCTTATGTTCCTATTCCTCCTATGTGACAAAGTCCTAAACCTGAAAGGTCACTATGGACTTAGAGGAGACCAGGCACTTTTATTACACTTTTCTAGCCAACCCACCTCACCCTCCACCCTCCTCCAGACACTGGCATTCTCTGCCTCCCCACATGCTCTTGGGGATGACTTTGCCTCTTATTTCGCGGAGCAAATTAAAGCCATCCACAGAGATCCCCTCAACTTCTCACTGCTGAGCTCCTACCCACACCCACCCTTCCCTCCTGCTGCAGTAGGAGAGGGCTCCCTCTTAGAATGGCCGCCAGCTCCACCTGGTTCAGTCGAGATGCTCCCTCCCTGTCATCTCAGGAACGATGTGCTGCTTAGTATCCTTTCTCTCTCCTGTATTTTCCACGGCTCCATCTCAACCAGATCATTCCTACCAGTATTTACACATACTCAAGTCTCTTCCATATTTATTTCAAATAAACAAACAAAAACAAATTCTCATCTCCCTCAAGCTTCTCTCTCTCTCCTCCTTCATAGAGTAACTTCTGGAAAGAGCTCTTTATACTTCCTGTCTCTGTTTCCTCACCTCTTGCCCAGTCTTTAGTTTATTCCAAGCTGGCTTCTACCCCTATCACTCCAACCAGCACTTGCAAAGGTCATCAATGACCGCCATACTGCTAACTCCCAGATACATTGTATTCTTCCTGTTGCCTAACGTGTCAGAACAAATCTCCTTGCTGACACTCCTTCCTTCTTTGCTTCTCCCTTGGCTTCCATGACCCCACATACTTAGGCTTCCTTTTCGATGCTCCTTTTCAGACTTATCCTCCCTTACCCTGTTTCCCAAGTCTAGGTCCTAGGCCACTCCTCACTGGCTGCTTGCTTCCTAAGGAGTCTCATTTATGCTCATCTCTATGCCAATACCTCTCAAATTTAAGTCTGCCATGCAGATATCTCATCCGAGCTGCAGACCTAGATGGACAACTGCCTTCTGGAGACATGCATCCACGTGGATGTCTCAGAGCATGTCCACTCAGCAGGTCCAAATCTGAGCTCATGATACTTCTTGCCAAGGCTGGTCCTCTCTTAGTGCTTTTTATTTCAACATGTGGCACCACCATCTATCCAGAAGCATCTGCTACAAGACTTAGTTCTGCTGATTTTACCTCGAATCCATCCAACTCCTTTTACTCCCACTCCCATCAACCTAATTAGAGCTACGTTCACCTCTTGCCTGGACTATGAAAACAACGTCCTGATGGTCTCACCTGCTTCACCTTCTCCATAGCTCCTTCTTCACACTGCATCTAGAGCAGCCCCCTCTAATGAAAATATCATGGGAGCTGCTTATGTAATTTTAAATGTCCTAGTAGTTACATTTTAAAAGGTAAGCAAGAAACAGGTAAAACTGATTTTAATTACATTATATTTAACCCCAAATATTACCATTCCAATATGTAAAGATTATGCAAAAAGTAACAAGATATTTTACATTCATTTTTTACACTGTCTTTGAAATCCAGTGTGTATTTTACATTCACAGCACCTCCCAACTAAGACCAGCAATATTTCAAGTGTTCAATACCCATGTGTAGCTAGTAGCTACCATTACTGGACAGTAGAGATCTAGAATGATCTTTTAACAATGCAAATCTGATCATTTCACCCCATCTCAAATTTAAAATTCTTCTGTGGCTTCCAAATTGTTCTTAGGATTAAGATCCAAGTATTTAACATATGCTACAAGTTCCTGCAGGGTCTGTGGTGTGGCTTGTGCTTCAACTTCTGGCCTCTGCCTCTTCTCACGCTCACCGTCTGTGTACCGCCGCATCATCAGCCACATCAGACTTTCAGGTTTCCAGACCCACGGAGTTTCCACCCACTACAGATCCTTTGCATATGCTGTTCCCTGTGCTGTGGATACCATCCTCTACCACCATCCCCCCCACCATCACCAGCACCTCCACCACCAACATCATCTCCACCACTAGCACCAGCATCCTCACTGCACCATCGCCACCATCTTCACCTGCACCATCACCTCCATCATTACAGTATCACCAACACCATCACCACCACCTCCACCTGCACCATCACCACCTGCCATAGACACTCTCCCTTCTCCTTCAGGTCTCCACTCACCTTCACTTCCCTTACTCTTCAGCCTAGATATGTGTTCCTTTCCTTCATAGCATTTAGCTTAGTTTGTAACTATATCCTCCCACATGTGTGATTAGTGCCTGCCTCTCTCATGAGGCCATAAAAAGAATTGTTTAGCTCACTATTGTATTCTCAGTGCTTACCCAGTGACTTGTATATAGTATGTGTTCAATAAAAACTTTTGAACAAATAAATGAATAAATCAAGATAATCAGGAAATAAAGAACCATAAAATGGGGCACAGAATAGAGCTTGAAGAATGGAGGAGAAGTCAGGGAACACTGTCAAGTTTGGCAGGTAGGGTCCAAAGCGGGATGGAGGAGTGGGAGTAGATGCTTATACTAAGACTGATCTTGTGTTAATATCTCCACTTGAAGTTTAATGCATGTTTGTTTAATGCCTTAACAAGTCTATGAGGCAGGTATTATCTGCATTTTAAATTTAAAGAGGCTCAGAAGGGTTCAGGACTTGTCAAGTGACATAGGAAGGATTGGAAGCTCACTCTGTCTGATTTCAAAGCCCCTGCACCATGCATTTCACTAGATCTCCATAGACAAATGCCTGTGCTTCATAATCTTGCTAGTTTTACTCAATGAGAATAATACTATTCAATGAGAATGTGACTGAACCCTCAAATAATAAAAAAGGCTAGATTTTTCATAGTGCGTATGTAAGTGCCCCTATTTTGTTGCAAGATTTCTTCATACAAATGTTGCCCAAATGCATTGCACAATTCAAGTGTGATTTCCTCATATGAGACACTTAAGCAAAACAAGCCTTGGGCTTCCCTGGTGGCGCAGTGGTTGAGAGCCTGCCTGCCGATGCAGGGGACACGGGTTCGTGCCCCGGTCCGGGAAGATCCCACATGCCGCGGAGCGGCTGGGCCCGTGAGCCATGGCCGCTGAGCCTGCGCATCCGGAGCCTGTGCTCCGCAACGGGAGAGGCCACAACAGTGAGAGGCCCGCGTACCACAAAAAAAAAAAACAAAAAAACAAAAAAAACAAGCCTTGTCTGAAATGATACCATTTACTATTTTGAGAAGGAAGCTAAATGATGATTGTATGGGACCTTCTCAATACCAGTTGACTTTCCCTCCTGTTTAAGTGAGTTTATGCATATAATGTGCTTAACAGAAACCTGGCATACAAAGAGATCAATAACTGTTAGCTGGTATTACCATGGTCATGATCGTTATCCTTCCTGGCTCATAACAGCTTTTCCCTTATTTCCTGCATACATACTAAAATATAGGTTCATAAAAATATGCTATTCCAGATCTAAAGGACTCACATGAATCGCTGCCATAAATCAGCTTCTGGACTGAATCAGTTCAGCCGCCAACCGTGGCCCATGCACCACAGAGCACAGATCCAAAGCCGAACCCGACTGGTTTCCAGGGCTCAGCATAACAGAGTCCTGCTCCTCATCCACAGCGTTATGGGGACAATGGAGCAAAAGGGCCAGAGCTTTGTCGTCAGAGAGACTCGGGTTCAAACCTCTTCCACATGCTAGCATTATGACTGAGCAGATCACAAGACTCAGTTTTTACATCTGTTAAAGGGGAATGATAACTCTTAGCCAGGGTATAATGTCCAGAAGCTGGTACATGCTCAGTGTTAGCTATTATTTTTTAAGAGGCATTTAAACTGTGGGAACTTAGTTCCTGCTCTAGTTTGCTGTAGGTCAGCCAGTCTAATCCAATTGCTGATGGATCAGGAGAAAAATAATGAGAACATTCGTCCAGGGGAAGGAATCCCACACAGTCACTTGTTCTGCCCACAGCCACCTTTCTATTTCCTGATTCAAGGGGCCACTGCCCCCAAACCCCCAGAATCTGGGGGGACAGCAGAAATATCACCTCGACAACCATGAACCTGCCATTGCTACAGTGGGGTCTGGTCCTCCCTTACCTGTCCATCTGTCCAACAGTCCAGATTGACTTTTAGCAAGTTAGGATACTATGACTCTTGTTTGTTGTGAGAAATAATATTTCAAAGTGTTTTTAAAACAGGTCTTCCATGAAAGTACAGTAGGGCGGCAGTGTGTGCTGTGGTTACAGATAGAGGTTGTGGGCCCTCTTGCTAACTGCGTGATCCTCTCCAGTTATCATCTCTATAAAATGAACTTAATACGGTTGTTACGACGATTAGGCAAAGTGCCTTCTGCAAAGCACAAGCAGTGCCTGGCCTTTGGGAGTGCTATGAGTTGTTTGTCAGTAGAGCCAAAAGAATAATTGTATTTATTTTGTGGAAAATCAACTGGAGAAATGAAGATGCCTGTCCATATCTGTGCACAAACATTCAGGATATGAATAATAATAATAGGTGACAAAAGTACACAGTGATGGGGTGGATGAGAAGAGAAAGCAGATTGTAGCTCTGTTGAATGAGGAACTCTTAGACCCGTGAAATTGCAGAACTCAAAGCCGTGTTGGCAAATAATAAAAATTCCGAGAGAAAATTAAATGTTATGAATGGGTGTGGATATCTGGGTAGATTTTTTCCCCCAACTCTTTCCTAAACAAGCATTTGTTTCTAATCTTAAGCTGACGGCCAGGAAAATTACCAGATAACTGTTGCCACTCAAATAATCAGACCCTAAACCTATCCTTCTGGTCCAATGAGGGCAGAAGACCCAATAGGGGAGGAAAGACCTTATCCAATGTCAACCAAATATAAAGTCACCGACCCTCCCCCCGTGTCACTCTCAAAGAAGCAGGCATTATCAAGAAAGAATTATTCCTTGAGGGACCTGGAAAGGACCAGAAATTCTGTATGAAAATGATGCCATAGAAAGTGTTCACTTGGACGAATAAGCCCCTTTGATAAAAGGTAAATACACTAAGGAATGTAAATGTTATGGGGCTTCCGACTTTAACATGAACATTGTTTCCCTCTTACCAACCAGGCAAGCTCAGTTTCTCTCAGAAAATGAGGGTTTGATGACACAGGTGGGGGTGCAAATTGGGAGCAAAGGGTGTGGCCTCAGGCAGGTTCAACTGGGACAATGAAGGCAAAGTATTAGGGAAGGGGGGGGACCCCCTCAGAAGCAGAGAATAGAGTCCAGGAAAGGGGAGGGGAGGAACCCACTCCAGGAAAACCTCATTTGAGAACACGTTTTGCCTCTTTGTCAAGGGACGGCTCCAGGCCACACCCGCAGGCTCAACAATAGCATCTTTTTCCTTTCGGAGGAGAGAGACCTAGGACTGCTCTGGGAGCGGAAGGTCGCTGCTCTCCTTCCCAAGACCGCGGGCCAGCTCTGCTGAGGAAGCTTCCCTGCGTCGCGGGCACACAGGAAGACTTGTTCTGCCTGAAATCTCAGAAACTTGCGCAACTGGACCAACCCCAGCTGTGCCAGGAAGCGGGCAGGACAACTCTGTCTTGCCGCAGGCTGGCCAGGGAGTGACTTCAGTCACGTTCCACTCTTGCATCACATGCTTCCAGAAATTTCAGTTTTAGGAAATGAAAGTGACTGCTCTGGAGGACCCAAGCTTCCTGTTGGAACCACCCCATGCCCAGCACAAGCCATCATGCGGGAAGCCAACCCAGAAAGGGGCGGCCTGCAAAGGGAGGGCGGTAAGAGAGCAGGACTGTCAGGCGCCTACGAGGGGCCAGACGGTGGCTTTGTGTTGACAACGTTTATTCAGCGTGTCCTTCTGTCAGGCGTGGAATTAGCTGCTGGGGTGAACGGCACAAAGTCATGGCCCCTGCCCTTGAGAAGCTCACAGTTTTAAAAAGGAATAAATTTAACAAAACAGAAACAGACTTACAGATACAGACACCAGACTGGTGGTTACCAGAGGGGAGAGGTGTGGGGGAGAGGCAAGATGAGTGAGGGAGATTAAGGGCTACACACTCGTAGGAGTAAAATAGATAAGATGCAAGGATGTACTGTACAGCTCAGGGAATATAGCCAATATTCTATAAGAACTTTACATGGAGTATAATCTATAAAAATATCAGATCACTGTGTCCTACACCGGAAACTAATGTAATATTGTAAGTCATACTTCAATTGAGAACAAAAACTCACAGTCTTACAGGGAAGACATAAGTTGTGCAAGTAATTCCAAGAGGGACAACATGAACATCACACATAAGGCGAAAGTCTCTCAGCATCCCTGTGAAAGATTTATGAACCCCATTTTGCAGGTGGGCAAACCGAGGCCCATAGAGGTCAGAGAAGCTAGTAAGAAGCACAGTCAGGATCTGAACTCCAGTCACCTAATTCCATAGCCCACGTTCTTTCTATCAGCTGCCTTTCAGTCTCTACCACGTGCATGTCACCAGGGTGAGAGCTTGAAAAACTATTTACTCTGAGCCTCATACCTTCCAAGGGTGAAGAGCTACACAAATAGGTGGATTTGCCAAGAGTAGTAGCATGAAAAATGGCGACAGGAAGTGGTGGCCCCACCCTCACTGGGTCGGTGGTCTTCTGCGTGTCAGTCAGTGTTTCTGGGCCTCAATGTCCTGGGAGTGTTACCTTTTTACGGGGTTGTTAAGAAGATTAAATTAGATGGTGGATGTGAAAAGTAGTTTGTAAGTTAAAACCACTGTTCTCATGCTTATTATTCTTACTACTACTTTTCAGCTTTGGAAGATACAGTAGTACCTGCCTTGGGAGCAAAGAGCAGGCATGCTTACTGCCCAGTTGGAAAGATTTGCGTTCCCCAAGCTCAGGGATCCTCTGCTGTTATACACCCCACTGTGTGTGCAGGTGTCACGGGGCCCTCGTCACCGTGCCCCATGGGAATCTGGGCTCAGTGAACCATGCAAAATGCTGAGACTCCAGCTGCTGCCATTGCTGTAAGAAATTATCCTGTCACTGGTCTCCTGTGTTCCGCCAGCATCCATGGGACTGTGACAAGCCAACTGGTTAGCTTGCCTTTGGAAGGTGGAAAAGGCAAGGAAACGGACTTTTCTCCAGAAAGGATTTTAGCCCAGTGTCTGACCTCCAAAACTATAAGATTAAAAATGTTTTCTTGTCTTAAAGACACTAAATTTGCAGTAATTTGCTAAAGCGGCAATAGGAAACTAATACAGCACTGTCCAGAAGTGATCGTATCTGAGGTTTTACCCCAATTGCAAGCTAACCAATCAAGGAATGACCTTGACTCTGACACTCTGGTCTCCTTCTTTCACTTATTAACACACTTATGGTTATATTGGGCCCGCCCAGAGAATCTAGAATAATCTTCCCATTTCAAAACCAGCTGATTAGCCTCCTTGATTCCATCTGCAGCCTTAATTCCTCCTTGCCGTGTAACATAACATATTCACAGGGTCTGGGGATTAAAATGTGGACGTCTTTGGGAGACGATTATTGTGCCTCTCACAAGTAGTAGGAAAGGAATCCACAAGTGTGACAGTTGACAAAGGGAAGCCACTTTGCAGTATAACATTGTCACAAAATATCCACATGTTCGAGTCTGGCTGTCCCAATTTCCTGCATTTCTCAGGACAGTTATAACCATCACTATGAAATAAATCCTTATGAAGTTCCCTACATGAGAAATGGCTTTACTGTAAATCAATGCCTGTCCTCATGGCTTCCATTCTGAAGCTCTTATTTGACAACCAGATTCCACTATGTGACTTTGTGTTCGTTATGTAGCCTATGTTGTAAACCAGACTATTCCAGACATACTCTCCAAGTCTGGCAAAAATGCTAACAGCCAATTTCTCATGACATGGTTAAGACCAATGAAAGTTTTGTTGTATTTATCTGGATTAAGAAACACTCATTTTATATTATCCTATTTTTTGTTTTAGCATAAATTTAGTTCCTACCATGGATCAAATCATATCATCCTTGTGCATAATGAGAATTGGAACTCAGTAATAAACTTATGACAGAGTTTTAGTTGCTTTAGACTTTTCAAAACATATTATATTTAACATGTTATATTTAATGAATAATTTATTATAGGCAAGTATTTCTCTCTTAAGTTAAACAAAACAAAGTTCTCTTCCATTTATTCGTTCATCCAATAAATATTTATTGAGTGCCCACTATATGCCAAGCAATGCTGGGGAATTAGAAGTGAACAAAACAAATCTCTGCCCTCAGGGAGCTTAATTCTTGTCAGGTGGGTGGGTAGGCCAACATGGCGGCATCACTGGGTCCTCTGCTCAGGGTCTCATCAAGCTGAAATTCAGACACTGACTGGGGCTCTCACCACAGCCTAAACCAGGAGAAGAGACACTTCCAATATTTCTCAGGGTTTTGGCTGAATTCATTTCCTGAAGCCGTGGGTTGAGGATTTGTTTCTCGCTCAGGGTCACTGTTGGCTCCTAGGAGCCATGTGAGTGTCTCCAATACAACGATTTACTTATGACAGCTGATTCTTCAAAGCCGGAGGCATAGACAAAGTCTGCTAGCAAGACAGGGATCTTATACAACGTGACATGATTATAAGACCGACACCCCATCACGTTCACCACATTCTATTGGTGAGAAGTAAGTCACAGCTCTTGCCCATACTCAAGAGGAGAATATTATACAAGGGCATGAACACCAAGATTTAGGGATCGTGGGGACCAGCCTAGGGTCTGTCTGTCACACTGGGACCCAGGATGAGTCCAAAGGGGCCAGTTGTTGTGCACAAGGGAAACTCTGGAACATGGCCCCATCCTACATGTCCAGAGGGCGGAGAGATGGAAATATTTGGTGAGCAACATTAATGACCTCCACAAACAAACATGTAAATATACAACATATCAAGTGATAATAAATACTGTGGAGAAAATAAAGTAGTGTAAGGGGAGAGGGATTGATGGCCTGTGGGAATGGGTATCAATCAGGATAGCTCAGGTTATGCTGCTGTAACAAACATACAGAGACCACTGAGGGTCCAGACAAGTCTCCAGGGAAATTTTGCTCTAGTTAGTGACTCAGCAATTCAGGCTAATGTAAGCTGCACCAACCTGTGGTCAAATCATCTGGAACATGTGGTCTGCCCTCTCACTGCAGAAGAAAGCAAACATCAATATTATACATTGACTCTGAAATGCTTCAAACCAGGAGTGATGTGACTTGTGCTCAAATTCATTATCCAAAGCTTCAAAAGTTCATAAAAAACAGAAGTAAAACCTATGCAAAACTTAAGTAGGAATTAGTAACCTCATTTGTCTTGCAGAACTAAGTTAAACTAAGCTTTGCTTGTATGATGACTCAGGAAATTCTCAAGTCTAGTCTCCATCTGTGTTTGATTTTAACAAAAGCGATAAAGGGCAAGGAAGTACAGTCTCCACATGGGCGATAAGGTGAGACCAGGATAGAAGCCTAAGGGGAGAGAGGGAGTATCATGGGGACATGTGGGGAGTGAGTGTTTTGGGTGGTGAGAACAGCAGGTGCAAGGCCTTGGAGGCAGAAGCTTTCTTGGTGCCTTTGAGAGACGGTAAGGAGGCCAGTGCTTGGAGTCAAGTGAGAAAGAAGAGCCGTGTGGGAGACGGGGTGGTGGGAATCATGTCACGCAGGCTCTTGGGGGTCATGGCTCTCACGTGTCATGGAAAGCCACGGGTGGGTATGGAGTGCACGTGTGACACGAGCTGACATATTGAAAGTTCCGGCTCCGGTTGCTCTGTTAAGAATAGACTATCTCAACACCTTGTCACTCAAACCAAAAGCCCACACACTCCATAACCCAACCTTTGTAGGTGGGGCAGACAGAGCTCTCTTAAAGCTTGGCTCTCTCAGAAGTCACTTGTAATAGGTCTCTGAGTATTGGATCTTGGCATTATTTTAGGTACTCTTTCGGAATGTATCAATTCTCCATTTCACCTTGAATAATTACTGGGCAGAAGCTTCCTATCCAGTCATTCTTAGCGATCTGATCCCATTTGCAAATAGTCACCTTTCAATGATGTGCTTTTTACGATACCATGAGCTTCGGAGGCTCTGTAGAAAACAGAGAGAGTAGGTATTTGGTTGTCTCTTTCTGAATCCCAGGCCGAAAGACAAGCCTCTATTTGAGCATATGCCCTTCGGTGGCACAAGGGAAGAGTATGAGACAAACGGCCATGCGGCGCCTGTTAAAGCTTCTCCTGGAAACTAGCACAGTCACTCTGCCCACATTTCACAGCCAAAGCAAGAAACCCGGCCAAGCCTGACAATGGGGCGTGGAGTATATCCCGCCCACAGGGGGTGCTGTTCAGAGACAGCGCGGATATGATCTACCTCGGTCACTAGATCAAGTCAGTCTGGTCTGAGATCCCTTAGGAGGTCTTCAGCTTAGAAGCGCAAGTTCCAGCTGAGCGTGGGGCTCTTTGGGGAGGAGGAGAAGGCGGCCGAGGGCCCAGTCACGCTGACACTCACTCTCGGAGGAAGAGTGGGGCCAGGAAGAGGAGCGGTTGTGAGGAGCAGAGAAGCTCCGGGTCACAGCGTCTGCGGCAGGAGAGGTTCACGAAGACAGGTGGTCTGCAGGAAGTGAAGGTCATTGCCTCAACGAGAGACGGCCAATCCCACTGGGGCTACCTTCCAGCCACTGAGCTCCTGCTTCAAGTCACCAGGATATGATAAAGGCAGCAAAGCCAAGTAACGTCTGCAACTCAGCCTCCAGCTTTCGCTGGTGTGAGCTTTTCAGTCCCATCACACTTTGCTGTGCACAGGTCACTGTCATTTGTTGGACTGCCGTGTAGCACCTCCCAGGGGCCAGGCGCCTCACTGAGGTGGGGGGAGTGGGGGGGGGGGAGGTGTGATTCAGGAAGGGGCATGAGGCACTTGTATCAGTACATATGCCGAAAGCAGGATGCCCAGTAGGAAGATGTCTGAGGAAAAGGAAGCCTTGCCCTGTGCCCTGTATCCTGCTCAGTGGCTGAGGTTGGGTGGGGACCAGCCTTGGTCTCTCCCAGTCCTAAGTTTCCTTGACCACACCTCTGTATTAGGCCAGCTTTTCTCACAGGAATGACCTGAGAAAAACAAAAGGCAACAAAACTTCAGTATTTAAAACATCGTGTTTTAGCAACAAGGTGGGGCTATTCCACAGTTTATTCTTTTGGCAACAAAACACAAAGCTGAGTCTTCCCCTGGCTGACTCATGGCTGCTGGCTCGGCTTGGGCTTAATATCACATCAAAGACCCCAGTGGTCATGTTCTCACCTAGGGTGATCAATTATCCTGGTTTCCTCCGGACTGTCCTGGTTTTAGCCATGAAAGTCTCACATCCTAGGCAACTCCTGCATCCTGGGCCAGCGGGGTGGCTGATCACCCAACTCATCCTTTTTTTTTTTTTAATTTTTATTTATTTTTAAATTTTTATTGGCATATAGTTGATTTACAATGTAGTGTTAGTTTCAGGGGTACAGCAAAGTGAATCAGTTATACATATACATATACCCATTCTTTTTTAGATTCTTTTCCCATATAGGTCATTACGGAGTACTGTGTAGAGTTCCCTGGGCTATGTAGGTCCTTATTAGTTATCTATTTTATATATAGTCGTGTGTATATGTCAATCCTAATCTCCCAATTTATCCCTTCTCCCCCTTTCCCCCCGGTAACCATAAGCCTGTTTTCTAAGTCTGTGAGTCTATTTCTGTTTTGTAAATAAGTTCATTTGTATCATTTTTTAAGATTCCACATATTAGTGATATCATATGATATTTGTCTTTCTTTGTCTGACTTACTTCACTCAGTATGACAATCTCTAAGTCCATCCATGTTGCTGCAAATGGCTTTAATTCATTCTTTTTTATGGCTGAGTAATATTCCATTGTATATATGTACCATATCTTCCTTATCCATTCATCTGTCGATGGACACTCAGGTTGCTTCCATGTTCTGGCTATTGTAAATAGAGCTGCAATGAACACTGGGGTGCCTGTATCTTTTCGAATTATGGTTTTCTCCGGATATATGCCCAGGAGTAGAATTGCTGGGTCATATGGTAGTTCTATTTTTAGTTTTTTAAGGAAACTCCGTACTGTTCTCCATAGTGGCTGCACCAATATACATTCCCACCAACAGTGCAGGAGGGTTCCCTTTACTGCCCACTCTCCCCATCATTTATTGTTTTTAGATTTTTTGATGATGGCCATTCTGACCGGTGTGAGCAGATACCTCATTGTACTTTTGATTTGCATTTCTCTAATAATTAGTGATGTTGAGCATCTTTTCATGTGCTTCTTGGCCAACTGTATGTCTTCTTTGGAGAAATGTCTATTTAGTTCTTCTGCCCATTTTTTGATTGGGTTGTTTGTTTTTTTAATATTGAGCTGCATGAGCTGTTTGTATATTTTGGAGAGTAATCCCTTGTCAGTCGCTTGGTTTTCAAATATTTTCTCCCATTCTAAAGGTTGTCTTTTCGTCTTGTTTATGGTTTCCTTTGCAACTCATCCCTTCTAGTGGGTTCTCCAAAGAACTGCAGGGTGCTGGTGTGGCAGATACGTGGATTTTAGCATCAGGTAGACCCCAAGTTCAAATCTTTGTGTGTGCTACGTCACTTCCAAGCTGTGCGATCTTAGGGAAGTTACTTGTTATTCCAAAACAGAGACAGTATTTACCTTGTGTGATGTGTTACAAGGTCTGTTACAAGGTTCTCACCTCACCAGTCACCGTGTCCCCACCACTCACGTTCTTCCACGTTACTGGCCTCTGTTCTCTTCCTCAAACACGCAAAGCTCTCTGTCACCCCTGTGCACTTCCTGGTCCCCTGTCAGGGAGGCCTGGGTATTCCCAGACAGGATCCTTCTTGTCATTCAGGTCCCTGCTTACCTGTTCCCTCCTCATGAGGTCTCCCCTGCCCGCTCACTCAGGAGTCCCTTTCCCAACACTCGCGGGCACTCTTTGTGTTCTCCCTGTTTCATTTCCTTCCGAGTGCTGACCATGAGCTGGAATTGTCTTGTCTGTTTATGACGGGTGCAGGCAACCTTCTAAAATGGCTCCCGAAGGCCCCCACTTCCTGCTACTCATCTCCTTCCCTTGAGTGGGGGGCAGGACCTAGGGACTTGCTCCTAACAAAGAGAATATGGCAAAGTGATGGCAGGTCACTTCTGAGATTATGTCCTAAAGGCATGACTCCTGGCTTCCCTTTCTCTTCCCATCTCTCTCTCTCTCTCTCTCCCCCCCCCAACCCCCGCCCCACTTGCTTGTTCTGCTGACGCGAGCTGCCCTAATGGGGAGGTGCATGTGGCCAGAAACTGAGGCCAGCCTGCAGCCAACAACCAGCAAGACACTGAATGCTGCCAACAACTCCATGAATGAGCTTGGAAACACATTCTCCCCCAGCGGAGCCTTGAGGTGACTGCAGGCCTGAGGGACACCCCAAACGCAGCTGTGAGAGAAACTCTGAGACAGAAGGCTGAGCTGTGCTGATTCCCGACCCGCAGAAACGCTGACATGATAACGGTTGTTATTTTAAGTCACTAAGTTGGGGGTCATTTGTCAGGCAGTAATCAAGAGCTAACGCAGGGATGTGTCATTGTTTCCCCCTCTAGCTTATTAGCACCCTGGTAGAAGGGAGCATGCCTGCCTTGTTTACTGTGGTATGTCCAGAGCACAAAACAAAGTGTGGCACATAATAGCTGCTCAATTTTATTGAACGAGCAAATCATGAGGACACGGGCTGCCTGCAGGGCACGTCAGGACAGATGAAACAAATATTTGTTGAATGACTGAGTAATTTAGTGGCCAATTAAACCTGAGGAGGGTTGGGAAGAGAGTGTCTGGGCTGACTTATCTGTAACTATCAAGCGCCTAGGCCCCTACTGTGGACTCAGAAGGTGGTAAATGAATAAGTTAGTAAATGAACAAACTCAGGCGTAAATTTAAGTTAGGGATAGATTAGAAGTGATAAGTTTCATGTTGACACATTGAGAAATATCGGTAAAATGTCTAATAGGCATTCAGAAATAAATCTAGCTTTTCATAGAATGTTAGATGAGAAAAGCAATTCACAGAACAGTGTGTATATCCTATTTTTGTAAAAACACATATACACAAGTCTCGAAGGAAACATACTGAAATGCTGACTGGTGCTTTGTGGGCGGTAGGATTACAGTGATTTTCCTTTTTCTTTTTTTCCTTTGCTTATCCATATTTTCTACAACAGACAGAACAAACAATAAAGGTATTTCCACTTATTCTTAAAAAGTTGAGAAACAGCCACGATGGATTTAAGTCAGTACCATGTAAGAGGTCATTCCCGGGGTGGAGAAGTAACCCAGTGAGAGGGAGAAGAGAGGATTATAGTTGCTGTGGGCAAGACCCCCAGCATTTGTAAAGCAAGATTTCTGGTTCTCGGGTCAGAGAAAAAGCATTTGGTGTTGACTGTCAGCAGCATGGCCACCTCCTCTGCGGCCAAGCTCCCTCTGCCTGCCCTGACAGCCCCCTTCTCTGAAACATGCCTCAGGCCTGCCTTTCAAATCCATTTTTGGCCACACCCCAGCCTAGCCTGTCTTTTTCTCACACTTGCACGTCTACTGCTTCCTGCTAGCAACCAGCTTTTCCCAGCCCTGGAGGCTGTCTCGCATTTGACAGCTAGAATAATATCCCATAATTGGGTTTTTTTTGCTTCTTTTTTTTTTTTTTTTTTTTTTTTGCGGTACGTGGGCCTCTCACTGCTGTGGCCTCTTCCGTTGCGGAGCACAGGCTCCGGACGCGCAGGCTCAGCGGCCATGGCTCACGGGCCCAGCCGCTCCGCGGTATGTGGGATCTTCCCGGACGGGGGCACGAACCCATGTCCCCTGCATCGGCAGGCGGACTCTCAACCACTGCGCCACCAGGGAAGCCCCGCATAATTGTTTTGATCATCCTTCTCATTGTAGCCTGGGCATGAAATCGTGAGCTTAAGACTGTTTCAGCCTTCATGTCATCCCCAGTTGAACTTGACCAGACTTTCACTTCCCATCAGGAAGTGAAACATAGGAAACCAACTTGTTACCTCCAGTATAACCACTATCCAGTTCTCTAAGTTCTGTTTCGGAATTACTCCAGCAATGATCCCTTTCTTGGCTACCTGGGTTTCAGGCCTACTAGTTACTCTGGCAAACTGTTTTTGAATAGCTATTCAGGAATTGACATATATTTGTGCCTGTAACCTTAAACCTTATTTTTCTGAAGTAGAAGCAACACAGGGAGCACACACTGTGTTTGAGGAGCCAGGTTGGGCTCCTAGGGCAGACACAGACCGCAGGGACTGTGGGCTGCATCTAGTTCCCCAGGATGTGGAAGCCTGTCGGCGTGGGTGCCGGCCGGGTACCACACGGAACAAGTACCCAACTTTGAGGAACTCCCGGGACAGCGGGGCCGCAAGTCCCATTTCCGCTGGCACTGCAGGGCCTTCTCCCCACAGGGAGGCCCAGGCCTTGTTGGCTGTGTGGAGTTTAGACTCCATAAACCTCTCCAACTAGGGGGGAAATAAAGAAACCTTCTCCAAGATTGTACAGCGTGATTACACATTAGGAGGGCTCAGCGGCATACGCTACCGGCTGCTCGGACACGTGAAAGCCTCTCTTTCCCCGAGTGGGGCCACGTGACTGGTTTCTGCCAATCAGCTGTAGGCGGAAGTGACGTATGGGCGTACTGTACTTCGCTGCCAGGGCCAAGCCCAGAAGAGTAGGCTGGGTTTTGTCAGCCCCTCCTGTGGATGGAAACGGGGAAACCGTTTGCGGAGATGGTCAAGTCACAAGAGCACAGTGGCCTCGATACTGAGTCCCACCAGAGCACAGTTACCCTGGAGTGTCATTAGGGTCTGTTTGGGGATCCGTTTGTTTCTGCAGCGTAACCTAGCCTTTCCCAACTAATACACAATCATCTCTGGATTTTGACACATTATTCTGATTTAATGAACTTTTTTAATTAAAGAAGGAAGGCAAACAAGTGGTTGGTTTCTTTTCAGCAGCACTGCGGTTCAGGAATACGTGATGGATTGGGGGACGTGGCCTAACCCAGTGCTTCTTGCTCCTTTTGTGGCAGGAATTGCTTTTCATGTTGAAATAGACTCAGTGGTCATGTTTCACGCCAGCGTTGCAGCCCACCCAGTCCTGAGGTCACGGCGCTTGGTCTGTTCCTTCCATTTTTTAAACATTGTCAGTAAGTTCTACATCTACAGCGAATGAATAAACATCCAATTGGAATAAACATCCATCCAGATGAAATGACACTGGGTAAAGTTTTTGTTTGTTTTCAGTTTCTAAAGTAAGAGTTTTCCCTTATAAATACTACATACATTCTAGGTAGACAAATAAATACATTTTATTTTACTGACATCTTCTCCATACTCCAGCGGGAGTATTATGTTGTTCAAATGTCTGGGTCACACAGAAATAATTACTTTGAAATGTTAATTAGAGTTTGCATAAATATTATATGTATCTTTTTTAAGTTGTATTTAAAAGGTTATTTTTATAATACTTGCCCTGTGTTTTAACTAATTATAACTAGACTGCATTGCATTTTGTATGTTGCCTATACGAGTGTTTAAAAACATTCTTATATGCCTTTAATCCTAGCCCAAGTAATTACTACATACCTCATTTTATAGGATTTTTATTAGGGAATGCTTAGTGAAAGTTTCACTTTGCCTTTGCCTTTAAATGATGTCCTTTTATAGCATAATATAAAGTTTATTAGGACTTTAGCATTTGTTTTTAACATACTTACTTTCACCATTGTTAAATAAAATATATTTTCCCTTAAGATATAATTAAAAGTTTTGGGAGGAGGTGGAGTGTTAGTAATTACATGCTTATACTAGACAAGACCAAGAAAATATATCAATACAAAAAATGAAATGAAAATCACTCACAGTCCCACCCACCAGATGGTGCATCCTCCCCTTGCCCCTGCCCCAAATTCAGTATGGGCTCATACTGCGTATAAACTGTGTCCTACCTCTTTCATTGCCTATGTCATTCTCTTACAATGATTTTTAGAGGCTTCCTCATATTCCAACATCTGAATGTACTGTAATTTAAACCTATTCCTATCGTGGAACATTTATTTGCAACTCATCAGTGTTCTAAACACTGTAATGAATCTGCTCGTACATCATAGGCAGAATAACAACCCTGCCCCAAAGATGTCCACGTCCTAAACCCTGGAACCTGTGAATACATGACTGCATAGCAAAAATATGTGACTTTGAAGGTATGATTAAGTTAAGAACCTCGAGATGGGGAGTTAATCTGGGTGGAGCCAATCGAATCAATCACATGAGTCCTTAAAAGAAGAGAAACTTTCCCAGCTGTGGTCAGAGAAAAAAGATGTGACAATGGAAGCATGGCCAGAGGGGTTCCACGTTGCTGGCTTTGAGGATGGAGGAAGGGGGCCGTGATCCAAGGAATGCAAGCAGCCTCTAGAAGCTCGGGCAGTCGAGAAAGGAGCAGATTCTCCCCCAGAGCCCCCGCAAAGGAACACGGCCTTGCCAACACCTTGATTTTAGCCCAGCAAGACTTGTGTTGGATTTCTGACCTACAAAACTGTAAGATAATACATTTCTGTTGTTTGAAGTCCCCAAGCTTGTGGGAACTTTTTACAGCAGCAATAGAAAACCGATTTTTGTGCACAATTTTTTTACTGTTTTCCTTGGGAGTCAATTCCTAGAAGAGTTTTCAAGGTACCTAATACACATTGCCCACCAATTTACCATCTATCTCTTCAGCAATGTACAAATGCCTGCTTCACTTGCCCCTTCCCACCCTGAGACTTAAGTTCCTATGTATCCTGTTGTTTCATGTTCTTTCATTTAAATTGATGATAGTAATTATATGGAATACTGAAAGTAGCCAATTGAGGGTTTACTATGTGCCAAGCACTATCTAAAAACTCATTTATTAAATCTTCCTAGCAACTCTATGAGGTATGTTACCATTATTATCCCCATTTTACAGAAAGAGGAAACTGAGGCATGGGAAATTTAAGAATATGCTAAAGCTGGAGTTAGACCCCATGAAGTCTGGCCCCAAAGGGGATGTTATTTGATGAGTCTCCCATTAAAATCAAAGCTCCTGATAGGCAGGGTCAGCCTCTACCACCTTACTTACTCTAGTGATCCTCAGGTTTTCCCCGGTGGTAACATAATCCAATGTAGTAACAGTTGTCATGAAGAGTTCTGTACATGGAGATTGGAGATTGGCATGTATGTATGTATGTGTGATTAGTATGTAAGGAACTGTGGTAATTCTCCTGCCTTTGCTTCTGGTCAGCCACAGAGTAATCAAAGTATTCCCTAATTATTAAGACTCACTTCTTTTTTTTTTTTTTTTACATCTTTACTGGAGTATAATTGCTTTACAATGCTGTGTTAGTTTCTGCTTTATAACAAAGTGAATCAGTTATACATATACATATGTTCCCATATCTCTTCCCTCCTGTGTGTCCCTCCCTCCCACCCTCCTATCCCACCCCTCTAGGTGGTCACAAAGCACCGAGCTGATCTCCCTGTGCTATGCGGCTGCTTCCCACTAGCTATCTATTTTACGTTTGGTAGTGTATATATGTCCATGCCACTCTCTCACTTTGTCACAGCTTACCCTTCCCCCTCCCCATAGCCTCAAGTCCATTCTCTAGTAGGTCTGTATCTTTATTCCTGTCTTACCCCTAGGTTCTTCATGACATTTTTTTTCTTAGATTCCATATATATGTGTTAGCATACGGTATTTGTCTTTCTCTTTCTGACTTACTTCACTCCGTATGATAGACTCTAGGTCTATCCACCTCATTACAAATAGCTCAATTTCATTTCTTTTTATGGCTGAGTAATATTCCATTGTATATGTGTGCCACATCTTCTTTATCCATTCATCTGATGATGGACACTTAGGTTGTTTCCATGCTCACGCATGCCCCTCCCACTCATTCCTTTCCACACACTCCTGTGTATCAGACACTACACCAGGCACCAGAGACAATACTGAACCAGACAAGAGAGGAGGGCTGTATTAGCACTGATGCTGTAACACAGACCCCACACAGCAGTAGCCAAACAAGAGAGAACTTATGTGTCCCTTCCCAGTGCAGTCGGAGCCCAGGGCTGTGAGGGCAGGTGCCTCTGTGGTGTCAGAGATCCAGGTTCCTGCTCCCTTGGTGCTCTTCCGTCCCCTAGAGCAAAGTTCAGCAAACTTGTTCTGTAAAGGACTGGAGTAAACATTTTAGGCTGTTCCCTGTTTGGTAGAGGAATGAGCAGTGGCTGTGTTCCAGTACGACTTTATCCACAAAAACAGGCAAGAGGCCGTGATGTGCAACCCAAACCTGGGCGTCTTGTCACTTCTCTCATAAATAGACCTATTCTGCTCAGGTCTCTGCCGTCCCTCCCACCACGAGGGGAGAAGTGCCCCTGTCCGTCCAGGCTCAGGTGCCTGTAAGTGACACCCAGGGCCCCACCTGCCCCCTCTCTGCCCGGGCCTCGCCCTCAGCACGCAGCAGGCCCAGCGCTCTCCCACCTTGGCCTCGTGTCCCTGCGTCCAGCTCCCCACAGCTGGCCTTCTCCACTGCCACCTCCATCTCCCGTGTCAGCTGGCTGCGGCTGGAACAGCTGAGGACACCACAAGGGTCATGGGCTGGATGCAGCCCTCAGGGATCCCTCATCTGACGGGTCCCCCAGCCTTTGACCCAGCCTGGGCCACTGCCCCCCCTCTGGGCCTCTGACCTCCTCAGTGATTCCGACTCAGTCTTCTCTGCCGCCGCCTCCTCTTCTAAACACGGGGGCCCCTGGCTAAGTGCTCAGGACCCTTCTCCTCCCCGAGAGGCCTCAGGCACTCCCATTGCTCAGAACCATCTGGAGGCCGAGGATGGACGCCCCCCCTGGTCTCCAATCCTGAACTCCACCGACCTTCAGATTTGTCGGGGCCACAGCCTCCGTGCTGTCTGCACTTGGGTATGAGGCCTCCCACACCGAATAGTCCAGCACGGACCTCTCGGCCCCTGGCTCCCAACCAGACCCTCCCCCCGCCCTGGGGCTCTTCCTCTCGGTCAAGGGCATCAGCAGGACCCAGCTCTCGAGGCCCAGCAGGGGCGCTGGCCTCCCTACGCCCCTCCACCCCAGCCTGCTGGCACCGTCCTGTCACCCGCTGCTGCAGGCGACTGACTGCCGGGACTGTCCCTCCCGCCCCGCCCCCCCAGGACCGCTCTCCATCCAGCCCTCAGTGTCTCTGACACTCAAATCAGATGACATTCCCTCTCCCTTAAGACACCCCAGTGGTGCCCACTGCCTTTCCCATCCTCTCCTCGGAGGCCTACGAGGCCTTAGGGAGGTGGCCTCTGCCCGCGGCCTCTGTGCCTGTGGCCCTGGCTCGCGGGGCCCCAGCCGCCCTGGCCTCCCGCCGCAGAGGCTTTGCCCTCCTCTTTCCTCTGCTGGAGGCTCTGGCCCGCTGATCTGGGCGCAGCCGGCTTTCTCGTCACCTAGGTTGTACCTCAGATGTACCTCCGCAGGGAGATTTCCCCTGATACCCTAGGTACCCCTGTCACCTGCCCCGCTGGTCACGTCAGCCCTTGGCCTCTCACCGCTCGCCAGGACCCGAAATACTCATTGAACCTTTTGCTTGCTTTTTCCCTGACCCTGCTCCTGGAATGTGCCAGCAGGACCTTGTCTGTCCCGTCCTCTGCTGTACCCACAGCCCCTGAACAGGTCCCAGCTCCTGGGAGGTGCTTGGCAAATATTTTTAAATGAATAAAAACTTCCAGTTCCCCCATCACTGATTTTAGTCTTATGGCTGAAGATAATATTCCAGCTAAAGCGCAGATTTTTACTTTCTTTTGTATAGAGTGGAATAAAAACTTGTTTTGGTCTTTCCTGATGGGGAATTGAAGGATCAGTGAAAGCAGGAAAATAAATTAGATCAACAATCTGAGCAGAGAGAAGAACGTGTATCTAAATGTCTCAGACTCTCTCTGGTGGGGGAAGTTTTGAATTTGATATTGAAAACGCTTTGGGGCATTTTTCATCAACCTAAATTATTTTACTTTGGTAGAATACACATAACTCAAAACTTACCATTTTAACCGTTTTTACCTGTACAGTCTAGTGACATGAAGTACATTCACACTTATGTAACCATCACCACCGTCCACCTCCAGAACATTTTCACCTCCTCAAACTGAAACTCTGAGCTTATTAAACACTGACTCCCCATTCCCCTCCCCTTCAAGCCCCTGGTAACTTCTATTCTACTTTCTGACTCTGAATTTGACCGCACTAGGTACCTCATATAAGTGGAATCATACAATACTTGTACTTTGGTGATGGGCTTATTTCACTCAGCATGTTTTCAAGGTTCACCCATGATGTAGCATGTGTCAGAATGTCCTTCCCTTCTAAGGCTGAATATCCCATTGTCTGTATATACCACATTGCTTATCCATTCTTCCATCAATGGACATTTAGGTTGTTTCCACCTTCTGGCTACTGTGACTAGTCCTTCAGTGAACATGGTGCACAAGCATTTGTTTCAATTCTTTTGGGTCTATACCTAGAACCTAAATTACTTTTCAGCATTATTCAGTACTGGGGATGGGGGATTCCAAGTCGGTAGCCTGAGAGGTTTCCAGTAGCCGTGCATGCTCGGAGGTGCTCCTTGCAGGAGGGCAGTCCCAGGTTACAGTACACTCAGCCTTCGTCCAGGGTCCCACACAGCCAAGGCAAAGAGAAAGAAAAAGCAAGTGAACCCAGCATTCCACTAAAAAATCTCTCCCACTTCATTTCCAATAAAGACAAAACAAAATGTAAAAATAAGACATTTTTATTAAAAGCTGAAATGTTTTCAAAGTTTATACATGCAAACAGATAATTCCATCACATGGATTTCTAAGATCACTGACAGGCAGATACAAACCAGCCTAGCAAACACGTGCCAGCACCCTAACCCGCTCAGTACTTGTATTTGGACTCAGCCTGTTCACTCGGAGGGAAACCGGACACTTACCAGCATGTCCCTACTGCTGTCGTGCCCCGGTGACTGGCCTGACGGAGGGGAGGGAACATCCCTGTCATGCGGTCGAGCAGAACAGCGCTGGGCTCTGTGCTCCACACCAGCAGCCCTGCCCACCAGGACTGGTCCGTCCAGGCCAAGTGACTGGCAGCTGGCTTCCCAACACTGGAGGCTCGTTTCAATCAACGGAGCACTTGAACCAAAATCCTGGCTGCCTGAGCCACAGGCCCATTACAGCAGCCTCCCTTGGAATGCCATCTGATCAAAAGTCACTTTCTGCAAGCTCCCGGGGAGTCCGATGCCCGCAGAGTCCGGTGCCCGCAGAGGGGGCAATCACTGCAGTGCCTTCTTTCTCAACTCTTACCTTCTTAGAAGCCGCCCTGGTCCTGATTTAAACATTTGGCATGTCTGACACGCTTCTTGAGTTATGAAGTCAGGACACACGGATGCTTCGTTTCTATCACTGATTTGTGAAGGATTAAAAACAATAGAGCACCCAGATTTCATTAAAAAATTTATTTTCATATAAAAGTGCCAAAATATCCACCAACGTCAATCTATGTCAACAACCAGTTTACGCTAGTCATCAAAACACAAGCCTCTTTATTCACATTGTTCAAACCTCGAATCTTTTTCACACGTTCCCACAGTAGCTCGAGTCTCTAGACAGTGGGAAGCTTGCGTTCCTGTTCTCTGTGCTAGTCCATATGTCCAGGTCCATATAGGCACGGAATGGGTTAAACCCAGGGTAGTATTCCTTGCACATGACCGCCTGGTTTTCCATGTGAGTCGAGTGTTCCGTGGTGGGGTTGACGGGGCAGCAATTTTCATACACGTCGCTTTGCGGGGCCCAGATGGAACCGAAAAGTCCAGACATCGGAGACAAGCTTCGGGTGCTTGTGAGGTAGGGCTGAAGGATACATGAGGAGGAGAAAAAAAAACAAAAAAAAGAGATGTTTAAGAAAATAAAGAAGCCTTAGAACGGCAACGGTAAGGTTGCCTGTGTACCCGTGGCGACCACAGCGGAACCAATCCAAGCTACCTGGACATTATCACACTGTTCTCAACCACCTGGGTGGCTTTAATTCCATTTTTCTCAAACAGAAGGTCATGAAATTCCCATCAAACTATTGATAGGTAAACTTTTTTCAACCCAAGGAAGGACCCACAGGTCGAATGCCCTCTATTTGTAAAAAAGCAGCAGAGTGGGTGTCAGAGAAGCACAGAGGGTGTCCCCAGGCAGGAGAGGCAGGAAGCCCTCCAGACCTGCCGCTGACACTGCCTGACCTTCCTGGAAGGTTCATCTCATCTCCTCCCACAGATGAAAGGTCGGCGGGGCCACAGGAACACAGCTGCATCCCAGAGGGCTTCCTGGCCCAAGTTCAATGTCATCGACAACCATCTCTCCTCAGTGTGGTTGGGGGCGTCTTGGCTGCTGGTGTCTGCAAGCCCCTGCCCATCTGACTACGTGTGAGCCCCCTGCAGAGCGTGGCTGGTGACCTAAGGGGAACAAGCCGGGCTCTGGCTGATCTGAACCCAACCCTAAAGCTACAGTGAGACCAGGATGAAGCAGGCCCTGGAGAGAACCCAGGCACAGCAGCACCGGGCGGCACTGACCGGAGAGCTGATGAGGCCGGCGTGTCCCCAGGCGGTCGGCACGTTTGGGGGGTTGTTCCAGGCAGACTGGGAGCTGTGGTCAATGAAGTCTGTCTGAACTTCGGCAGGACAGGGGAAGCCATTGGGGTAGTTAATGTTTTCTACAAAGAATGGGAGACATCGACAGAGGTGAACATTTTTCTGGAGAGAATGGAATTCTCACTCTCAGACAAAAAGCTCTCAAGGCCTCACTTAAAATACAATCTTTAACACTGACAAGTTAAAGATGAACATAAAATAATTACTCCATGACACATACCACCTGGGAAGCCCTCAGGAAGTTCTTCCTCTGGGCTAAACACTACCATAGATTTGAATAGTGTCAAGGTTCTTACCAGTCCTTAAAATGTTCTTTTATTGCCTGTCATACCAATGTCGGCCACCTCCACATACACCATACGCATTGATAAAGCAACAGGAAACCAAGCCCTTCTCCAACAGCAGTAAGAAGGTATAAACACAGCCTCACAGGCAGGAAGAAAGTTACCACAGCACCCCCTTGTGACTATCATAGAGCACTGCATATATCAAAACCCAGATAAGTACAAGCATCTTGTACTTATATTTGGGCCCAAGAACCTGCAATTTTTCACCATTTCCCCTTGAAGCTCCTTCCCTTCCTTCTGCAGCACCATCCAGGGGCATAAGCGTCAGGACATGCTGAGGAACAAGCAGGTAAATGATTCTACCTCGCCTGGGACTTGTTTGCCTAAAAAGAGTAACTAACCCCAGCCTCCCAATGGATAATCCACAGTTTAGGTCCACATAGATCCAAATGACCCCGTTCTACCTAAATAGATTAGGGCTATTTGTACAAGTCCCCAGACACCCGGGTTTAGAGGGCTTTTTGAGGCCATATAAAATTACATATGGCAGGCGTGCTGGACCCACATGAGGGACTGACTCAGCAGCCTCCTGGAAGATCATTCTCAAAGGCACAGTCTTTGCAGTCAGTGCCTTGAGTCCACACACCCTTCCTGCTTTGACTTTCTGAGAATAAAAGAATGGCACTGGGGGACTTCCCTGGTGGTCCAGCGGTAAAGAATCCACCTTCCAATGCAGGGGATGCATGCTCGATCCCTGGTCAGGGAACTAAGATCCCACACACCGCGGGGCAACTAAGCCCGCGTGCCACAACTACTGAACTCTCGTGTCTCAACAAGACAGCCCGTGTGCCACAAACTACAGAGCTCACGTGCCCTGGAGCCCGTGCCACAACTAGAGAGAGAAAATCCGCATGCCACGACTAGAGAGAAGCCCGTGTGCTGCAATGAAAGACCCCACGGGCTGCGACTAAGACCCGACACAGCCAAAAAAAAAAAAAAAAAAAAAAGAATGGCATTAGGATTGTCCAAATAGCTTTACCTTCTGGAAAGGCATTGTAGTCGTTCAATTCCAGGGGGCAGTACACACTGGGAAACTGGCCTTCACACGTTGCATTCCAATCAATGAAACTGCTACAAAAAACAAGGGGTCTAGTTTCAGAAACAGGATGTCAACAGATCAAGGAAAGAAGGAGGAGGACGATGTTATTACCCAGCATCCTCATCGCTGCTAATCCCTCAGCTCTGGGAAATTAAAGAAGTACTTTATTGTCACAGAATCAAAGACTTCCTAACTCAACGCTCATCCCCAGTGACACAGCACTGCAGGACGGATGGCTTGGACTGGATGCCCACTTCCTTTCGATGGGGATGTAATTAATGTACAGCATAGGAAACACAGCTAATCACACTGTAATACCCTGTGTGGTGAGAGATGATGACTAGACTTACATGGTGATCATTTTGTAATGTATAAAAATAATGAATCACTATGCTGTACAACTGAAATGTAATACTGTATGTCACTTATAATTCCAGAGAAAGTCTGAGATGGAGTTTGATCTGTTGAGTACAGAGAGCCAAGGACTCGGGGAAAAGTGGGGGCAGGGGAGCTTTCCTTTAAATGAGACAAGAAAAAGCAATGGATCAAAACCGGCTTTCAGTTTGCCAGAGAAGTACTTTCACTTAGACTGTAAAAAACTTGCCCATGGTTAGGTGTAAAGCATGTAAGCAGGACCAAGATGTGAAAGAGAAAATTGCTCTCACTTTTAACTAAAAGGTATTACATTTTTCAAACAACAACAACAAACTAAAACCCACCCACGTTTGTTAAGTCTAACCAGAGACAGAGCCCGTGGCTGTGGCTTTGTCAGCACGTGGAGGCTGGGACACCGCCGAGGGTCCCAGCACCCACCCGGGGGGCTCAAACACATCCGCTACCAACTGCCACCTTCCACTCGGGGCAAGGCCAGACTATGACTCATGGTAGATGCTTTGATCCCAATTGCAATCTGGATTTTCATTATAGAAATAAGAAAGCAACTACCTCTATAATAAGCTGAACTCCCCAAAAAACTTCAACTGGATTCTGATTAAACACAGATATTAACATTTTCTCAAGGTTTCATAATCGAATGATAAATCTAATGGCAAGTCTAAGGAGCTGCCACTGTGGAACTATTTTTCGATACTCAAATGATTCGATCTTTAAAATGTTTAAATGTGTTCAAGATTAATGCCAAGGAAAAATGGAAATGTTTGTTCTGTTAACGGGTAGGAATTATGAGGGACTGTTTTTGTTTTTTCAGTTTTGCCTCTAATACACGAATAGGCTCGTCTTTTCAGTTTAAAAAGGAAAACACTGACGTGTTACTTTTTTCCTTCCCTGTTTCTCTCCATTCCTGGCTTGAAATTTTTCAGACATCACAGCTCAACTCCAAAAAGCAGCTGGCAACACCCAGCTCAGGAGCTGGGGAGGAAGCCCGGACCCGGCCGCTGCCGCGTCGTCGGGATGGAGCGCATACCTGCTGTGCACCGGGGCGGGCAGCACGGCCGGCCCGCTGCTCTCCAGGGCGCAGCCGAAGCCGCTGGTCACACACACGGGCTGTGCGGGCCACAGGTCCCCCGGGGGGTAGAGACCTGCGGAAGAGAACAGGCCTCTCAGCCCCGCTCCTTCTCATGCAGCCCTCGGCCACCCTTCCTGCAAGGACCAGCTCGGCTTCTCCTCCCTCCAGGAAGCCCCGCCCCCAGCCCGTATCCCCCGCGCGGCTTCTCCACCGCTAGAGCCCTTCGGTCCGTAAAGTGCAAGGGCCGCGCGCTGCTTTGACCTGCACTTCAGACAGGACACAGCCGTCTCCTGGCCCGGTTTACGAGACCATGGTAGTGACTCAACAAGCACTGCAGGGCCTGCCTGCTTCCCGCAGAGCCCCGTCAGGATTCCCAGGACACAGCAGTGAACACGTTGACATTCAAGTGAGCGGAGACAAACAACAAACAAAAGAAGTAAGAAGCTGGGAAAACGGTGTTGTTACAGCCCCAGGGATGAGACACAAGGATTCTGTGGCAGCGGAGGGGGCCAACCTCAGCACAGGGGAGAGAACACCCTGCACCCTGCAGGTACCGGGAGTGACGAGTGAGCCCTGTTTTCCACAACTGCCCCCGAGCCTTCCTCGGGAGGGACCCTGTCCCGGCTCGGCGCTCCCAAGCTGTGGAAGCGCCCGCCTGCTGGGTGTGCCAACAATATGGTCCTGACCTCACTTTGAACACGGTCCCCCTAAACCTTTCCAGGGGACACCCGGCTCCTGCTCTTCCCAGCAAACACCTGCAGCGCCTCTGCTGGTCTCCACCTTCACCGCCACAGCCGTTGCTTATTCGTGGGATGCACGGATGGATGCCATTGGTTGGTGGCATGGATTAAAGGGACAGACTGGCCATCTGCACAGGAACTCCACAAAGAAAGAATAGACTCAACTATTCGAAATGCACTGGGAGCCCGACGGTCTACCAGGCAACCAGGCCACACGGGGATGGGGGGAATACATGGACAGGAATACGTGGACACAACTCTCGCTTTCCAGGCAGCGTGTGCGCCCCCAGGGCTGCACCCCTGTGTGGGAGCCGGTGGCAATCACCCGCCTGGAGACCCGGAGACCTGCAGCTCACGGTGGTCAGAGAGACCCTCGAGCGTTTAAAGAAACACCACCAGAGACCACGTAGCTGTCATAGCTGTGGGGGTCTCTCAAGGACGAGGTCCACCTCCTAAGGCCGCCCTGGTGTTTGGGGCCTCGCTCAGCGGTTGGGCAGGAACCCTATGGTCAGTCCTGCAGGGCGGGGCATCCTGCCGCGAAAGTCCTGTTGAAAATCGCTGGAACCAGAGGCCGCATGAGCCGATTAAGATCAGATCAACCAAGAACCGCCTCTGCACTCAGGTGCTCATGAACAAATGGACCAGAAGCCAAGACCACACAGAAACGAGGGGTGTGTATGCTGCTTCGAGACAATCTCTGTGGGTCTCACGTTTCTTTGCTTCCTGGAACGGACGCTCTGACTGCCCACGTTCTGACCTATCTTTCCAAGGATATTTGCTAAACAAAGCCTCAGAAGATGGAGACAGGGTCTCCCCCTAGAGCAACGGGCAAGTTTGCTTCGTCCAACATAATAAAGATAATGTCTCCTGCCTATTATTAAAACAACAAAACAGAACAAAAACCTTAGGGTCCCTAAGCTCAGGGCTCCTTTCCTGTAACAGAAAGGAGCCTTTCCAACCACTGACCACTGCAGGTGCAGACGGCCACCCGGGCGGCCCTGCGTCGCCCCCAAGAGACTGGGGGCCTGAAGGAAGTGTGCTTACAAGATGCTCAGGCTGCTTGCTGTGCTAAGCGTCCTATTCTCTGACCCAGGAGTCTCTTGTCCTCTGGCAGCAGCTACAAAATCATGGCAGGCTAACTTGTTAGCTCGTAATAAGTGGGGTAAACGCCTCAGACCCTTCCCCGGTCTCGACAGTGATGTGATCTGACTCACGTTCAATATCCCTCTGGCTGCTGTGCTGAAAAGAGACGGCAAGGGGGTGGCGGATGGTCACCAGAGTTACTGTGGTGATCATTTTGCAGTATGTATATATGATGAATCATTACATTAGTTATACCCCTGAAACTAATATAATGTTATGTATCAATCATATCCCAAAAAGAAAGAAAATAAAAGACAATGAGATAGTGAGGTGAGGTGAGAAGTAGAGAGACCTGTTGGGAGGCTGCGGCGAGAAAGAATGGTGGCCGTGGGGAGAAGTGATCAGATTCTGGGTCTGTTTGGAAGGCAGAGGCAGACAGACAACAGATCCCATGTGGGGATGAGGAAGAGTCCAGGATGATGCCCAGACTTCTGGCCGGAGCAACAAGAAAGCCCGAGTGGGAGGCTGTGGGAGGCGTAGGGCTGAGGAGGCGAGCGTTCGGGACGGGACGCCAGTGCAGGCCCGAGGACAGATGGCAGTGGCAGCTGGCTGTGCAGAACTGGGAGCTGTCGGGGGGCTGGAGGTGGACGGACCACCCGGAGAGCATGACCCAGATGCGCATGAGAGCTGGGGGAGCCGAGGGGAACTGCACCGGGACCCCCGAGGTCACAGCCCGAGCCGAAGGTCTCAGGAGGCCGGAGTACGGGGCCCCGGCCACGGAGATCACTGGGGTCCCGCAGACACTGCTCAGGTGTCACGGCACAGCCAGCCCCAGCGGTTTCAGGGAGAACAGGAGGAAAGGAATCTAAGCAGCAGGCAGACGACTCCCCCAAGCAGCTCTCCCAGAGAGGCGCGCACAGAAGCAGCCAGGTAAGGGGTGGGGGGGGGGTCAAGGGAGAGAGTCTGGCTGCCTCTGTGTTAAGGACGGGATGGGAGGTCTCACGGTATGTACGGATGCTGGCGGGGACGACCCGTTAGAGAAAACCCGACGCCGGCGCCGAGCCGGAGCGGGACCCCGCAGAGGAGGGCAGCCTGACAACCCACGGGCCGCAGCGGGGGTGGCGGGTGGAAGACGGGGCAGGCGGAGCCTCTTTCTTCCCCAGGAAGCAGGAAGCGTCAGCGAGGAGAACCAGGCAGAGGACTGCCAGGTGGGCACGCAGCTGCCGGGAGGCTGGCGGCCGGCCGGCTGTGTGTGCCGCCTCCAGTCTCGCTCATCTGCACGGCACGGGGCAGAGAAGCTGGAGAACTGGGGCAAAACCACGCCCGCGGCTCTGCAAGGAGGGCGCCGCGCGGGGGGAGGGGCCCAGAGGTGACGTCACAGCAGGTGGGAGGACTGAGCCTGGGCGCGTGAGGGAGGTGCGGGCAGAGGACGGGGACGGCACCGGCCCTGCGGACGGTGCCCGTGAACGAGGGCTGCTTCTGTAGTGACTTCAAGGCCTCAACAGGGATTGTGACGGGTCATCAGAAAGTAGCTGCAGATTGTTAACAAAGACGAGGTACAAAGGCACTTGAAACACATACACACAACATGGGTAAGACACTAGACGACGTACGATTCTCCAACTGACGACAAAAACAAAGACAGGAGAACATGTCAGGCGTACCTGTTCGGAGACAGGTTTTCTTTTTCCTCACCGTTAATTCAATCCTCTCTCCCCTCTATATCACCTCAAAGAGAAGAGGCGGCACCTTCTAAACCTCCCTAAATCTTGCCTAAGCAAATTACTGAATTTCAGAGTCTTTGTTCATCAAAAGCACTGATTTTCATTGGACCAGTAAGCAGATCCAACTCACGAATAGTTTATTTCTGTTGATAATCTGACAACAGATAATCTCTCTGTAACCACAGAGCTGGAAGCCTCCTGCCTTCAAAGTAAAAGTGCTCCACTGTGCTGGGCAGCCTTTAGTCCAGCACGGTTCACATGAGCAAAAGCAAGAGCTCGACGGTGCCGCAGAGGGTAACAACCAGGCTCATCCTGCCACCATTCCTGAGCCTGGTTAGGCAGGAAGGAGGCGCGAGGAGAAAAGAGGAGACACGAAGGGAAGGAGAAGGAAGGAGAAGGAAGGAGAGGGGGCCTGGAGTTAACCTCCGGGGCAGACCCTGGGCACAGCGGCTTCCCTCCCTGGGCCCCGTGTCCAGGCTCCTGGGCCGCTGTCCCTGCCTGGCTGAGGCCGCAGAAGCTCAGCGCTGGGCCTCAGCACCGGTGCAGGAGGGAGGCTGGATCAGTGGACAGGCTTCTGAGACAAGGGGGAGGGGTGGGGACGGGGGACAGGCAGAGACACGGGAGGTGGAAGTCGGCTAATCGGGGCGCTGGACCCTCCGTCTGCTCCCCGCTTGTCTGCCATCCTAGATGGGAAAGGGAACTAAAGGCGGAGGCAACCCCTGTAAAGGGGCCCCACCTTGCTCCGGGACCACAGGCCACCTGTGCCTTGTGTCCCAGGAGGGAGCTCAGGGTCCGTGCAGAAGGGGCAGCTGAGGCCAGGGGCCCCGAGGACGCCAGGGCAGAGGGCAGGGGCCTTCCCGACGCTCGAGAGCCGGGGCGCAGACAAGCCAGCTCCCCGGCCAGCAGCGCGACATGGACACCTGGCCGGTGTCCGGAGCAAGAGCAACGTGCCTCACCTTTATCTTCTTCAACAGCCGCAGGCCCGGCAGGAAGGCTGGGACAGGGGGCGTCCGCGTGTCGGGGGAAGCTACTCACGTCTCTGCGGGGAGAGCAAGAAGATGAGGAGCCACTGACCCTCTCTGTACAAGGAAATGCTGAATTTCTGTAACTAAGTGTGACTGCGTTTTTACATGAATTCTTCCCCTCAAAAACCATAAAGATACTAGAGACATAAAGGTATACACCCAAAAAGGGCTGAGGAATATTAAATTCCCAAGATCCAGGGAAGTCTTTTTTTTCTTTTTTTAAATAACATCTACCTTCAATCTTCTATTTTGGTGTAAGAGTACGTATGTATGTATTCATTCATTGATTCATTTATTTATGTCTGCGTTGGGTCTTTGTTGTTCTGCGCAGGTTTTCTCTAGTCGTGGCGAGGGGGGGCTACTCTTTGCTGTGGTGCACGTGCTTCTCACTGCGGTGGCTTCTCTTGTTGTGGAGCAGGGGGTCTAGGTGCACAGGCTTCAGTATAGCTGCAGCACACAGGCTCAACAGTTGCGGCACGTGGGCCCCGGAGTGTGCGGGCTTCAGTAGTTGCGGCACGTGGGCTTCAGCAGTTGTGGCTCGCAGGCTCTGGACTGCAGGCTCAGTAGTTATGGCACACAGGCTTAGTTGCTCCACAGCATGTGGGATCTTCCCGGACCAGGGCTCGAACAGTGTCCCCTGCACTGGCAGATGGATTCTTAACCACTGCGCCACCAGGAAAGCCCCCAGGGAAGTCTTATTTTAACAAACACCAACAGCACAATGCTAACTAAAGTAGTCTGCAGTTTCCTATCTGCCTGTCAGCAGCTGGCAGCAACCTCCCACTCCTGGTTTACTCTCTACCCCTAACAGAAAGAGCTCGCATGGAGCTTTCCTCATCCATTCCATTTTTATGACACCACCCCCTGTCCTCTCATGATGCCTAAAACCTAACCACACCCCTCACTCTGAAACCCTCTCCTTCTAACATACCCCCCTCTTCTCCCTCTCAGTAAACGGTGCTTGTTTATTTTGTCCGATGCTGCAGAAATCATCACATGGTGAAACCGTAAACATGTGAGTGTCTTCTAGGTTCTTGCAAACTTCTCTGAATCATCAGTGCTCAGTTTTATTTCAAGTCCTAGGAAAGAGGAGCTGGTTCCCATCCTTATTGTTACTACGGTTCTTCCTACTTTCAGGAGTGACACCTTCTAATGCGGCCGTATCACTGAAAGGACCAGCGATACCAGAGACGCTCCCACACAAGCGTGTTGTCTTGGAAAGATTGTACGCCCTGAATTATTAATAAAATCAGATTTTACTTTCTCACATCCTTAAAAGGTTTTCCTATTTTAGCCTGCAGAACCAAGTACAAAGAAGAAACACACGGAATGAAAGAAAAAAGTAGTACCTAAAACACACTGTAAAAGCTGGAAAACCAAACACTTACGTGGGATTGCAGATGTTATGAGAAAGATTCAAGGAGATGGGAGCTTCAGAGGGAAAGTCATTTTGTGAAACACTGTCTCCTGCATAAAAACAAAAAGGTGATCACAAGCGTTTATAAGCATAATTCAACTGTGTGTATCCTGTGTTAAGATGCAGATCGCTAACATCGTTAACCCCTATGAGTGATTTATTTTTCACTTTTAACTGATATTCACATATTCAGTCAATTTTTTAATTAAAAAAACTCTTACGTATGAATACGTATAAAACTGGTATCATACTTCAAAAATACTTTGTGTTTTTGATCTTTTACACAATTAATTATATTGGGGGGGACTTCCCTGGTGGTCCAGTGGTAAAGAATCCATCTTACAATGCAGGGGAAAACGGGTTCCATCCCTGGTCAGGGAACTAAGATCCCACATGCTGCGGGGCAACTAAGCCTGCACGCCACAACTACTGAGCTCATGAGCCTCAACTAGAGCCCTCGTGCTACAAACTACAGAGCCCACGTGCTGGGGAACCTGTGTGCCACAACTAGAGAGAGAAAACCTGCACGCCACAACTAGAGAGAAGCCCACGCGCCACAACAAAAGATGCCGCATACTACAACTAAGACCTGATGCAGCCAAAAATAAATAAATACATACATAATAAATAAATCTTTAAAAAAATTATACTGGGGACATTTTCCTGATATTTATTATACAACCTCTGAACGTAACTAGACCGAGTCTTATGCGCTGTGTTACAAGCAAGGCCATCACTCACCTTTCTCATTCTCCTGCTGTTGGCCTTATCCCCCAAGCGAGAGCTGCGCTTCTGTTTTTTATTGACGTTAAGCACCAATTTTAAAAACTCTCACGTGAGCACCATCAGGCATACTGCCTTCAGTGTCCAAGAAGACCATCCCCGCCACCAAACAAAACACCGCAAGCCGCCCTGCATCCAAGCCCTTGTGGCGTTCTCCAGCACACAGTAATAAACAGATGTAAGTGTATGTCAGTGGGGGGTCATTAGGCAAAAGCAGCGTCTAAAAAGGCACCTGTAGGAAGGGCCAATGACGCGAAAAAGGCTGAGAAACGGACTGAAGTCACAAGTGGGCATTTGTCTAGGTTTCTATGGTGCCAGGGCCCAGGTCTCCCAGACAGGAGCTTCTTTATAGGTAATCACCGCTGGCAGGGGACACAGCAGAGGCCGCTGTAATGAGCGGGAGGCAGTGGGAAGTGGGCTGGGCTCGGCGGGAGTTAGGGTCCCAGGGCGTCCAACAAGCCACACGACCCCTCTGAGCCCAGGTCCTTGAGGCACGGGGAGCGCCCCCCACGGGCCTGCGTACAGAGTGAGCTTCCCATGGACGCCACAGTGATGCCAATGGAACCCGTCTCCCCCCTGTCCTGATAACAAAGCTTAACCTGTACTATGTTGACCATGACGGGGAAAAGGAGTGAATTAAATCTTTACATAGACATGGAGGTATAACAAACAGCGCTGAGTGAAACAGCAAGGCGCAGCATGCTTACTGAAGCACGATCTCCGTTATATAAGTTAAAAATAATTCTCTGTTTTGTTGATGGATATATGAATGTAAAATAAAGTACAGATTAAAAGAATACACAGCAAGCCCATGACAGTGGACAGTGAGTCTCTCAAGCAGGAGGAAGCGGGACAGACTATAAAATACTACCTCTTAAAAAAAAAAGGAGGGCAAATATGACAAAATTAAGAGTTATTAATTCTAGGTGACAGAAATATAGATGCTTCTTTGACCTTTCCTGTATCTTTAAATTTTTCAAAAACAAGGGAGGACCACTGTTCATAGCAACGTTATTCATAAGACACAAAAGGTGGAAAAACCCAAGTGTCCATCAACAGATGAATAGAGAGATAAAATGCAGTCTATCCACACACAATGGAATATTTATTATTCAGCCTTTAAGAAGGGGGCTTCCCTGGTGGCGCAGTGGTTGAGAGTCCGCCTGCCGACGCAGGGGACACGGGTTCGTGCCCCGGTCCGGGAAGATCCCACATGCCGCAGAGCGGCTGGGCCAATGAGCCATGGCCGCTGAGCCTGCGCGTCCGGAGCCTGTGCTCCGCAACGGGAGAGGCCACAGCAGTGAGAGGCCCGCTTACCGCAAAAAAAAAAAAAAAAAGAAAAAGGAAGGAAATCCTGACATGTCACAACATGGATGAACCTTGAAGACACCAGGCTAAGTGAAATAAGCCAGTCACCAAAGGACAAGTATTGTATGACTTCACTTACCAGATACGAGAGTATTCAAATTCATAGACAGAAAGCAGAATAGAGGTTCACAGGGCTGTAGGGGTGGGGAAGGGAGAGCTACAGTTTAATAGGTACCGAGCTTCTGTCTGGGATGGGGGAAAAGGCCCCAAGATAGATGGTGGTGATGACTGCACAACAATGTAAACGTATTTAATGCCACTGAACTGTACACTTAAAAATGGTTAAAATAGTAGATTTTGTGTTATGCATACTTTACCACAACAAACAAATGTACAAGTGAAAAAATAAACGTGGAAGTTCTTCGAACTGTTTCCAAGATGGACTTTAAAAAATAATAATGATAACGGAGGGAGGCAGGAAGGAAGAAAGAAAAAAGAAAGTGGATAAAATACAAAGCAAAGGGCTTCCCTGGTGGCACAGTGGTTGGGAGTCCGCCTGCCGATGCGGGGGACGTGGGTTCGTGCCCCTGTCAGGGAAGATCCCACATGCCGGAGCGGCTGGGCCCGTGAGCCATGGCCGCTGGGCCTGCGTGTCCGGAGCCTGTGCTCCGCAACGGGAGAGGCCACAGCAGTGAGAAGCCCGCGTACCGCAAAAAAAATAAATAAATAAAAATAAAAGTATTGTTTAAAAAAAAAAAAAAATACAAAGCAAAGCAAGCACGGAAATGCAGAGCCCACCGCGGGCGGGCAGCACGGGAAGGCAGATCAGGCCCCTGTTCTGGGCGCCGGGGCAGGAGGGCCAGGAGGCCTCAGTCCCAGACTCACCGGGCGGCAGGCAGTGCTGAGGGCCCAGCGTGGGCTTCTTGTCCCCGTCACAGCTGCTGGCACTGCTCCAGCTGCCCCAGCTGCCCCGGCTGGCACGCACGCTGCCCGAGGAGCTGCCACAGTCCGAGCTGGAGTCTGAGCAGGACTTCTCCACGCGCTTCTTCTCCGGCTTCTGGAAGTAACCCTCTGTGGGAAGTGAGAGAGGAGCCGTGTTTTGCTCACAGAGTTTTCAACCTGATGCCACTTCCAGTAGAAGGAGAGAGGCCAAGTTATGAAGAAGGCAGGGCTCAGCTTCAGGATCTGCTCCGTCTGCCCGTCCAGCGAGAAGGAAGACGCTCCCTGAAACTGACGAGGGCCCTGAGGAAGCCGCGGGGGGGGAGCCACGGGCCCCACGGGCTCTGCCGTGGGCCGGACAGTGAACGTGGTCTAGCCTGAGAGAGTCAACACCAGTGATAATCTCGACCTAAAAGTGGTTCTGGAAATAACAAGTACTTCTCTCAAGAAAATCAAGGCTACTCTCTCGGACTGGAGACGTGTAGGTAATTTCTCTCTCTTGTATTAAAATGTCCACCAAGATACACGTATGACTGATTCACTCTGCTGTATACCTGAAACTAACACAACATTGTAAATCAACTAGACTCTAATAAAAAGTGTTTCTAGCCGCGGAGCGGCTGGGCCCGTGAGCCATGGCCGCTGAGCCTGCGCGTCTGGAGCCTGTGCTCCGCAACGGAAGAAGCCACAGCGGTGAGAGGCCCACGTACCACAAAAAAACAAAAAAAGAAGAAGAAAAAGTGTTTTTAAATGTCCCAGGAAGACCAAGAAACAAGGCGCACGTGTCTGGGAATGTGCGTGTTGGTGTCCCCACCCCTCCCCCCTCCCCAGTACTTTCCTCTCCTGCCACCCTCCACCCCTCCCTGGACCCAGCCCTGGTGCCCCCAGGTCACTGGTCGGCAGCCCTCGGCGGAGCAGCAGCCTGGCTCTGCAGGAACCACCTGGCGCAGGCGTGTGAGAACGGCCACTGTTCTCCCCTGGCTTTCCCCTACCCCCCTCTTTCACCAAGGGAGTCCTGTCTTGAGCAAGCACCCACTGTTGTTCAGCCGTCTGCATGACACAGTTGAGAATGGCCAGATTTTAGAGGAGTGGGAGGTAGGAGGGGCAACACTGGGGGCCTGCCCAGGCTCAGAAGACTCGCAGCCAGCTGTCTCATCCAGACAGCTTTCCACTCAGGCTTGAGTGAAGCGATAATCTCTCACACCGGACACTTCCCCGAGGAAACAACAACCAACAACAATCCCGACAGAAGCACTGTTCTGTAGCTCCATGCGGTTCCATACCTGCCTCTCCCTGCGAGGCAGGTAAGCTGCTTCCAAGGCCAGCATCTGTTTTACATGCTTCCCCAGGGTTTTCCTGGATACACCAGCTCCTTAAGTCGATGTCACTGCTCAGCTCAGACCTTTCAAATTCACTGCACACCAGCTTTAATTCACTCTGTTCCGAAGGCCTGGAAGAGCCACAAAAAAATCATGTCTGCATTTTATCGTGCATACACACATACCTGCTTTCCTTGAGACTTAGCAGAGGTGAAAATGTGAATCTGGGACAACTCGAGCCCTCTTCTCTCTGGGTCTGCTGGGAGAAGACCATAAGTAAGGGAGAGAGATTAGGAAGAACAAGATTTTGCTGTTTTAGAACGAGAATTAAGTTGGAGCTCATTTAATCTCTTCACATTTTACAGTGAGAGGAGTAAAACTCCACAGGTTAAATGAGTCCCCCAAGGTCAACTGGTAAGTGGCAGGTGCAGGACCAGAACCCATGACCCTCTGTATGTCTTCCTTGGCTTTCGTGTAAAACATGACTCTCAGTAGATGAACCTGCTCCTTGGCGTCTGAGGGAAGGTCTGAGCGTTAACTGAAATCTTTTCTCATTCATTCATTTAGCAAACATTTGTGGAGTGACGACCATGAGCCACGTACTGTTAGGAAAGGTGTGGCGTCTACAAAGAAGAATGAAGTTCTTCCCCCAAGGAGTTCACAGTCCAACACTTATATCTCTCTAACTAGACCATGAACTTGAGGGAAAACCTGTAATACAGCTTTGTAAATGGAGACACAGAAATGTGTCAGAGAACGCTACGTGAAGACCTAGGTGATTATTTCACACAGTCCAACTTCCGTACCTCACGTCATATCTGTAGGAGGACAGGTGTGAGATGAAGCCGATGGTCTCAGTGGGTTGTGACCACTCAGGGTAAAGAGTATAGAGACAGAGGCAGATTGGCAACAGACAGTCCAACAACCACCACCTACATAAGCATCATGTTCTCAAAACATTCTGATTACCTACAAGCTACTTGGAAGTTATTCTTTAACAACGTAATTTGTTTCTTTAGCATGTCAGAAATCTGCTTCCAAAAATATGTTACATTTAATTGGCGAAATTCCACCCTAATTTTATATCTTTCCATATGTCCACATCAGAAAAACATGCCACTTTAAAGTGACCACATAAGTCCATCAAATTTTTAGGAAAATACAAGGTGTGACTTTCCTTTCTATAGGAGACCACATTGCAGCTTTCAAATAATTTAGCCTAGGGCTTCCCTGGTGGCGCAGTGGTTGAGAGTCCGCCTGCCGATGCAGGGGACACGGGTTTGTGTCCCAGTCTGGGAAGATCCCACGTGCTGCGGAGCGGCTGGGCCCGTGAGCCATGGCCGCTGAGCCTGCACGTCCGGAGCCTGTGCTCCGCAACGGGAGAGGCCACAACAGTGAGAGGCCCGTGTACCGCAAAAATAAATAAATAAATAAATAAAATAATAATTTAGCTTAAATAAGAATTACCCATTAGTAAGTAGTATTTAATAATTTAATAATTACCCATCAATAATCTAATAATGCGTATCTTTCCTTTTTTCCTATTTGCATTTTGCTGATTGCAGGACACAGAACTAGAGCTTGAAGGCCCCCTGGGGTCGCCTGGCCTTCCTCCAGCAGAACAGGACATTCGGGGACGGGGGGGCACGTGTTACAGGGCTGAATCCCAGGGTCCGAGCTCCTGATCGCAAAGGGGGCAGACACTGTAAGCAGCGTGTTATGTGCCCCCATGCGGGGGTCCTGGCCACCACGTGGGCGGTTCTGCCACAGTTCCCTCCCAACCACAAGAGCAACCACTACAGCAGGGTGGAGTCCCTTCCCCACGCAAATCTGGAACTGCTAGAGAACAGATATGACGGCAACACATGTAAGTAGCTAGCGGAGCCCACAAGAAAGAGAAATCCCCAGATGCCAGCGCTCAAAGGAAGAAAAGCCGGAGCGGTGGGGATGGAGGGGCAAGGTGGGAGGAAACAGGCTCCGAAGCCCACTCGGGACAGGAATCAGGGAGCTCGTCAGCGCGAGGGCCACCTGAGAGGCTCCCCAGGGACGAGGGCGGAGGGCGCAGGGGCACGGGTCTGCCAGAGGCACTCCATATGTGGCGTGAGAATGGACGCGCACTGACCTGGTGGGAAAAAATTCTCGAGCTGCGGAATTTATGTAAAATTAGGCTTGGAGAGCTACTACTGGGAACCCAGACATATGGGATCCGCACGAACACGTCAGCACCTTCATTTTACAGGTTAGAAAAGAAGCAAGGTTTCCCAAGGAGGCTGCCTGACTGCCTGGGGTCATGTCTGGCTCTGCCCCCGACCACCTCTGGGGCTTCAGGCCAACCTCGCAGTATCTATCTGCAGCTCACTTCCCACGGCGGAAGAACCTACTTTCTGCTGGACGATCGATCGGGGCAAAGATTCTATGCGTGGGGACAATTCTCTTGCATTATCGGGACCCCAGACGGTCAGGGTCAAGCTGGGACCGTGGGCCTGCCTGTGCCCAGGCGTCCTCTACCACCTGCTCCACCAACGCCCCTGGTGTTGGAGGGATGGCTATGCTTTTTCCCTAACACCTGCTATAGCTTTTTACATTTTATTAAGTAAAATTTTAAAATTTTGCTCATCTTAAGGGATTTTCAACAAAATAAATAAAAACATAACCAGAAGATATGTTACTTTTAAGAATATATCTTTATCTCAGAACACAAACATCTACACTCTCATATTATCTGTATCCAACGTAACAAAAATAAGATGGAAACATAATAACTAAATGTAAAATTACAGAGTAAATAATAGATGAAAAATTTAAAGGGACTGTAAAAATCACACACCTCAAGACCTGGGCAGCACCCCTTTTCTTGTTTTTTCTACATGCTCGATTTTTATTCCAATTTAAATTTTGTAAGTTTCCTTCTTTTTTCTCCTGAAGCTTCTTCTTCCTATAAGGATCTTCCTGCTAAAGAGGAAAAAGCAAACTTTTAGTAAGGGTTTCAACTTACTAACACAAATAAAACCTGTGTATGGTTTTTTCTTTTAACTTTTGAAGACCAACTCCATCTGAATTCAGAACATTCCAGCACTAGTGAAAACAGACATACATTTCTCAATCTCTAGTCTGTTTTCATTTCCCTTCTTTCTCTACCTCCCCTCAGCCTCTTCAAAAAGAAAAAAAATTGTCGCCTATAAAATTTCTAAGGGGCTAAAAAGGAAAAACATCTGTTAATAATTTATGGTCAGCTTGCCGTTAACCTCAGCAGCAATAAATCCTCCGACCTTCACCTGTTTATTTGGTATGTGCAATTCACATGAATTACTACTGAAGAAAAATCGTGTAAAAACTCAACTGAGGAGTAATTTGTGTATTTATGTTTTTATTTGTTTATAGATGAACTTTAGGAGAACAGGCAAAACTCCAGAGAATGCTCCAAACTAGTTTAAGCTTTTCAAGTAAATAATGCCAAGAATATGCTTGATGTTTTTTTAATGTGGTTCTGAAAAACTTAATTTAGCATGAGACAGAAATATATTATATATAATATGTATGCATATATATATATATATATACACATATAAATAAATTTTTTTTTAATTTGAGTTTTTTCCTCTTCTAAATGTTAGGCATGGTCTGCTAACAGGCCCAAGGGGAGGGCGATTCCCTTTTTAAGTAGCTCATATCTCTAATGTCTACTAATACTTTCTCCTTTTCTTCCTTCCACCATGCTGCCCCTTTAAAGCAGAAGAAAAACAAAAGGTTTTAGATACCTGCACATTACATGTCTGGGGTACTGAAAGCCTCATGTTTCCATCAAAGGAATATGCTCACTACAGTAAATGAATACTAGAAATAAAATGATATTTTAAGTGTACATGTGATGGGATTATGGTATTTTTGCTTTCTTCTTTACACTCCTTTATTTTTTTCTCCCAATATGTATTACCTTTTTTCTCATTCTGAAGGCATTTTTAAAACATGGTAAGTTAAACACACAAAGTCCTATCCTACAGGACCGTATGCTAATCGTTGAAGTTTGATGCTAAATTGACGCATTAAAGACGTATGATCAGATGCGATCCAATGTTAAACATTAAATACAAACCACGTTTATTCAAGTATTGCTCTCTGTGAATTTCCAACTTTTGCTGGGGGAGGGGGGAGAGTCTGCCTCTCCCCGGCCTCACTCACAGCCAGTACCTGACCCTTTCTGTCCCTCCAGGGTCACCCGCAAGTAAAGGACCAGCCCCAAGTGGAGCCAGGAAGGGTGCTCTGGGCAGGAGTCACTCTGGACGTGGCTGCCTTCTCAGCACAGTCTGGTTAGAATGGCACAACAGGCCACAGGAAGGGAGGCACTGGAGGGCTACACCCAGCGGGGACTTGGTGGTCAGAAGCATCGCCACCTACTGTGAGTATCAGAGAGTGAGTTTCAGGAGCGTGGGGGACATGCTGGACGAGGAGGTGTGGATGGAGTGCTGAGAAGCAGGGTCCACAGCACACACAGGAGGGCTGGGGAAGAGGGGTGTGCGCACGTGTGTGTGTGTGTGTGTGTGTGTGAATGACACAAAGAGAGACCGAGAGAGAAGCGCTGGGCAGTGCAGAGGCATGGGGCTGGGGTCAGCTGGGGGAGGACAGGCCTGCAGCAGACGCCGCAGGTGGGGCAGAGTGGAACGCAACCTGAGAGCCGAAGCCACAGACTTGTCAGAAAATGGGAGGAAGAGGACAGGGGCAACCGGCTCTTTGTTTTCTGGTGGGGAGGTGCCACATGCGACGAAGCAGGACTAGCCGGGATCGGAAAGGGTCCACGCAGACCTGAAGTGAAGACCAGTGCCTGAGGCCAAACCACCCGGTCTGAACCTCACTGCGTGTGACAAGCTGACTCATCCTGGGCAAGTGACTTAGCCTCTCTTTGCCTCGGTTTCCCAGGTCTTCCAAAAGGCTGCTGTGAGCACTGAAGTGCCCGACAGTAGTTAGCAGTTTGCATAAGACTCAGCTATTATCATCCTCATTGTTGAATTATTTGGACTAAGTTCTCCGATCTCCCTGAATGAGGGACGATTTAACTGGCCGCAGCGTGGGGAAAGAAGATTTCCTAAGCTTTAAGAGTAAAAGAAAAGGAAGGAATCAAAGAGAAATCACAGACTGACTGCACAAAGGCATTCTTAAAGCCACTGTACATAAGTCAAAGCGAATAAAAATAAGAGGGAAAGGGCCAACTAAGAAAAAAATCTGTGATACTATTTGATAGACAAAGAGCTAATACCTTCACCTATGTTCTCATAGAAAAGAAGAAAAAAACACTAACACTCAATAGAAAAGTGGGTAAAGGACATGAAATGCAAATTCACAAAAGAAATAGAGAAGGCCAGAAACACGAAGAGTTCCTCCAAAATACTTAATAATAAAGTATGTTTTTAGGAGAGACCAATTACCTCATCTTTCCATTTTGGCTTTAAAAACACAAGTGTGTTGACACTGCGTGTTTATGCCTGCAAACACGAGGACAGGCTAGGGAGGCCGCGTGTGGTACCACGTGTGTCTCTCAGCAGGGCAAGAGAAACCAAGTTAGACATTCACTTCTTAACTTAGAAAAAATATATATATTTTTAAATGTCAGTGGCAGGATCTTGGATGAACGACTTTTTGCTTGTGTTTCTCAGAATTTTACAAAAAATGAAGGAAAATACTTACTTTTCCCTAGTAAGGGAGGCAAACTGAGAGGAGAAACAAAACACAATCACTTACCTATCCCACTGACCAAGATTTTGCCAAAAAACAGTGCTGCTGAGACCAGAGTAACACAATGGCTGTCGTGCACCGTGCATGAGGGGAAACAGGGATCCTGCTTCCGGAGAGCGAGTTGGCGGCACACACCAGGGGCCCTGACAGTTGACACTCTAATTCTATTTTTAGAAACCTATAGCAAGGATGTACCAGATATACAGGCCAGACTTAGTTCATCATGCTATTATGAAAATAAAAAGTTGCAAACAACTTTAATGTCCAACTGCAGGGGAATGGTTTGGATTACGGCACAGTTAAATGATGGAATGTTATGTAACCACTGAAAACAAAGTTTCCCGTTAACTTCTAACATGAGAAAATTCAGAATAACAACACTATAACAAAGCTCCATATACACAATAATAATTATCCCAAGTTTGTAAACACTTGCATAGAGAAGGAAGAGAATACAGAAAAATGCAAAAAGTGGTCCATTTTTGGACAGATCTTGCCCTCCCTTCTTTATGCTTCTGTAATAATCATGAATTCCTTTTCTAAGGGGGGAAAAAAAAAGATCTGCTTACAAGAAAATAAACAGCCAGGGCTGGGATTAAAATTTAGTCTGTGGCTCCCAAATCTGGGCTTCAACCTCCTTTGCCAATAAATCTGGAGGAATGTTCCCCATGTGCTATAGACAGATCTGTAAATTTCCTAAGCTGCAAAGTCAGGCTCCAAGAACGTACAAGAAAAACAAACACTGAGCACTGCATTTGGGAATGTGTTTATTGAGACTGATTTTCTCCAAATGAACAATGACATGGAAAGTACACTCAGGGTGGTTTAAAGAAGAGCCCACAAAACTGAGAGCGGCCCCCGAAGCCAGCAGAGAGGAAAGCCCACAGCTCCGCCCCCATCCTGCCCAGGTGACTACAAGGAACCTCGGAGCCCCAAGCACAGCCCAAGCCCCCAGACCCTCAGCTCCGCTGCAGCCCCCCTGCAGCCAAGCCCACTGTCTGCACCCAGAGCAGACGTCCGTCCCGCCCAGGATCACAGACCGGGAAGGGAAGGAGGAACCTACCCAAGCCCTGGGACCAAGGCCAAGAAGTGTCTGAGTGCCACACACAGGGATCAAGACACGGCCCGTGCCCCCCTCAACCTGGTGTGAAGACACGGCCGGGGGCACCGGCACAGAGGGCAAGTCTGGACGGGAGCCAGGGGAAACTTCAGGGCTGGGGGGCACGTGAGGTGGGGGCACGGCACCCACACACGCGGAGGACGGTGCAGCGTCCCCAGCCTGACATCAGGGTCCCCTCCAGACAGCACTGCACCGAGGGCCCTGCAGTGATCAGTTCCCACCTCTCCTCCCAGGACACATCTGGGAGGGGTCGGCACCGCTCAGCTTCAGCTTCCACGTCACTGCAGGGCAGCACGGACGTCCCCGTTCCCAACGCGTCCAGTCTCTCCTCCCCCAGATCCAATGACTTGCCTTCCGCTCCCGACTGCCCTGTCTCCATGGCCCGGCCGGCGTGCCTGGCCTCGGTCACTATACCTGCTCCATCAAGCAGACTCAGGCCGCTGGTCTCCGTGCACACTTCAGAGAACTCACGTCACCCTTCAATTCTAAACTCCACGGGGACAACTCCCAAGTCCCAGGCCCGGGCCGGCCTCGCCATGGCAGCTCTGGCGCGGTATCTCCCATCTACCAGGCTGTGCCACGTCCAAGTCCAGCCAACCCCCTCTGTCGGCAATGACCACAGTCACACCTGTCATCTCTTTGATTCTTACTACTGGGCAGTGCTTCACAAGTGCTGCTATTCTAACCACTTGTCACATTCACTCCTCCAGTCCTCACGAACCTATGAGGCAGAGATACTATTAATACTCTCAGTTTTCAGGTGAGGAGACTGAGGTGTTGAGTAACTCGCCCAATGTTACAGAGTAAGTGTCGAGCTGGGCTCACACCAGCTGCAAAGTCCGTGCCGCTAACCACGGGGCAACACGGCCCTGACAAACATAAAAATGAAGCCCCAATTCCCCATCTTTTAGTTACCCAGACTTAAAACCTTGGAGTTGTTTTTTGCAAATGGCTCTGCAGGCAAAGCCAGCTCCTCCCCTTTAGGCAGCCGGGTGCTAAGAAGTCCTGCTGGTCTGTCTTCTACACTGTCTCCTGCCTCCTCTTCCCATCCTGCACCCCTGCTCCTGTCCGAACAGAATCTTGATGTCATCACACCTCCCAGAAGAGGAGCAGCCTCCTGGTGAGAAGAGAGCCGGTGTCCATGTCTGCCCTCCCCGAACCAGCCTCCAAAACACTAGGGCTGATCCTTCAGAAATGCATTATTCACACATTCATTCAAGCACTCGCTAAACCACCACACTGGCTCTTTATAACAGGTACCCTGCCCACCTCCATGAAACTGAATTGAAAGATACTCAGTTACGACCCTCAAGAAGATCGCAGCCCACAGGTTGTTCTCCATTTCCTGTACACCCTCCTCTACCCGCCACCCCCTGCCCGGTTCAGGACCCTTCGATAGCATTCCATGATTTGCAGCAGGGTCCCCAGACTGGCCACCCTCAGGCCAAATCCTCCAAAAAGACTTTTTTGTTTGGACCAATGTGCTTTTAAACATTTGATCCTGAAATTCCTGAGCAGGCAACCTTCCCTTCCTAGCGCTTGTGCTTCCTTCCTTCCTTGTGTCTCCCACTGAGATCCAGGGACTAACGTCTGAACTCTGCGTTGGCATCGAGGGCCTTGGCCAGCTGGCAGGACTCTGCCTCTGCCTTCCCCCTCCTGACTGGGATCCTTCTCGGTCAGACGACTCCCTCACTGCTCCCAACCGTGCCAGGAGACCCGGTGGTGCCGGCTGCCCCCCTCGCCTCTTCTGCTTCTCTACACTCCCCCTGCACCTCTACACTCCCCCTGCACACGCTCCTTCCTCCTCGGGGCTTCCCATGGCCCCTGCAAGCTAAGCTGCCGTTCCCATCTCTGCAACCCCCTCTACTATGCACTGACTTTAGCACTTGACTACATGGAAACGTCTTTCTCGACAGACCACAAATTCCTGGTTTGGAATGTCTGCGATTTTCTTATTTGGTATCACTCTCATTCCATTTACTTAAATGAAAAATGCATGCTTTTTGTAGAGTTTAAGCAAAAATTGAGTAGCATAAAGAAGGAAAAAAGAAATCATGCAAAATACCAGCACTCAGAAATAAGCAGGTTCTCCCACTGATTATTTGGCAAACCTTATTCTTTAATGTGTCTTTTTAAGAACCTATACATACATAAGGATGGGAGGACAGATGATGGCAAAAATTTAGAACACCAGGACCATGCATTATTTTTAAATTCAAAGTTAAGGCTCAGTTTTATTTGAACTTAGAAGAAAATGAAGTAGAACCAAAGGAACGCCAACTTTCAATAATTGCTTCTTCTCCACATGATACATTAATTGCCTAAGGATCTCTCTAAGGTTAAGAAAAAGATGCTGAAAGATATTTTCGTAGGTTTTCACCCTTTTAAAGTACATGTTTCAGTTTTGCACAGGATTGGCTAGCTACCAAGAAAGATAAAATTAAAACTTACTTTCACTTACCTTTCAGTCCCACCCCCTGTTTTTGCAGATTTTATTATTATTTTTGTTTTGTTAAAGTTTTAATATTTGCAATCATAACTGCCCACTGTTTAACCAAAGTTCTGGATATAAAATGGACAGAAACCTCAAAAGACCTTTAACACAGCTTCCTCAAACTTCTTTCCTGGTTGGCTAAATTTCACTAACTTCATTTTTCAAGGAAGGCTCCCAAGTTCATTTGAGTTTACAGATGAATGTCTGTTGCTTTCGTGCCTGAGTGCCAGCTTTACTGGACATAATGTTCGTGTTCACATTTTCATTCTCTCGAAGATACTGTTCCACTGTTCTCAGACACTAGATGTTTCTACAAAGTCTGAGGCAAGCCTAGGTGTGTCTTTCTTGATTTTCCTGCCTTTTTCCGCACAACTCTTTAAGCTTTAAGTTCAACACCTTAACCAGGATGTGCCTGTGTCCAATATCACACATCAGCTTTTCCTGGTGTACACAGTGTGCCTTTGGATCTTTAAATTCAGTTTTTCACTCACATTGGGAAATTTTTCTTCTATTACATCTCTGAATACTTTTCTGATCCACTGTTGGGCCATTTACTGAGACAATCATTATTCTGATGTTGGACTGTTTTTGTCTTTGTCCCCTTATCTATCATCTTTTCTCCAAAATCTACAATCTCTTAAAATTTTTCCTCCACATTCACTCTGATTGTCTCAAAGGCTTTCCTTCAGGTTAATAAGTCAATTTTCGGCCACTGAACAGGTAATGTACTGTCTACATTTATTGACTTAACTTTACAATATCTCTTCCCACCTCATCGTAGTATATGAATTTACCTTTAAAAGCTAGAATTTTATTGAATTCATAGTCTGTAGTGGGAAGTATTTTCAGAGTTCCCTTCAGGTCTCTGGATATGTTTTCTTCTAGACTGGGATCTTGGTCTGTCTTCTGTACGTTGTACTCCTTTCCTTCATTTTTTACTATAGTATATTTGAACAGTTGCAGTGCTATTTTTTTTCACTGTGCTTGTGCTAATACACAGATAGCTCTGTCCTGTTGTGAAGTAGATAAATTCTCCGAAATCCCTTTCCCACCTTTATCTGGGAACTTTAGTTCCTATGAGATACAGGGCTGGGTTCTGCTTTCTAGACACTTTGCAGTGGCCTACACAGTGGGAAGGGAAAGAGCTGGCTGGGTCAGTGCACAAGCTTTGCCCTCTCTTCTGGGATTCTGTCATACCAGGGCCCATGCACTGAAGCTAGAAAGGCATTCCTCTCCTGTGGATCCTGGATAATGCTTCTAACTCAGAAAGATTTTGCCCTAAAAATGGATGTTGGGCAACAACTGGAGAGGCAAGATATGTGATCTGGTTCTACTCCACCATCTTTACCCAGGAGTTAATCCATTTGCTTAAGAACAGCTTCTCTTGAGAATAAAAGCTATCTGATATCACCCAAAATTGTTTTAGTGTCTCCTGTATAATTACAAGATAAATAAACTTTCTGAATACATGAACCTCACCAATTATCAATGTGGATTCAAATACATAACTATCCTCTTTGAGAAGTATGAAATACAGATGTACAGTTATTACATAGATATTTGCACTCTAAGTCCTAAACTTGGGTTTTGTTCTAATAGGCAAGAAAAAAAGGAATACAGACCTCGACTGAAGGTACGTCCTGCTTCTCAGAACATACGTCTTCTTTAGACGCTTTGTGAATCTTCTTTTCTGAAGCAGACTTTGTGTCAACCTTTTTCAAAGTTTCACAATTGTCTACTTCATTCTTGACAGGCACTTGCTGGTTATTCCCTTGAATAAATAAAAATGATTCAATTTCTAGCTAATAATTTCCATTCACATTCCCCATAGTTAAACCTTCTTCCTACACCAATCTCATTTGATTTAATGAGATTTAGACTTAAGGACTGTTTTGACATCCACAATGCTCTAGAAATTTATTTTGCTCACAGGTGAAAATGTACTTATATTAAGAGTTTTACAAACAGTCGTTAAAAGAGGTCATGGGAAGAGAGAGCAGGGGCACACCATTATTCATAGCGGCATTATTCATGAAAGTCAAAAGGTAGAAACAACCCAAACGTGCATGGACGAATGGATGGATAAACAAAATGTGGTAAGTACCATGGAACACCATTAGCCTTAAAAACGAATGATTCACTGCGCTATAATGTGAATATAATTAGCATTACTGAACTGTACACACAAAAATGGTTAAGATGAGGAAAAAAAGGAATGAAGTTCCAACACATGACACAACATGGATGAACCTTGAAGACATTATACTGAGTGAAATAAGCCAGTCACAAGACAAATATTGTGTGATCCTATTTGTTTGAGGGACCTAGAATCATCAAATTCATCGAGATAAAAAGTAGAATGGTGGCTCCCAGGGGGTGGGGGGACGGAGTACGGGTAATTATTGCTTAATGGGTATGGAGTTTCTGTTTGAGATGACGAAAAAGTTCTGGAAATGGATGACAGTGATGGTTGTACAATGATGTAAATGTACTTAATGCCACTGAGCTTTACAATTTAAAATGGTTAACTTTTAGGTTCTATATACTTCACCACAATTTTTTTTAAGTTAGGGGAGGGAGAGAGGGAGGTAAGATCTTGGGTTCTGGTCATGACTCAGACACTAATTAGTTTTACTAATCAGAAGTAAGTCTCTTAAGATCCCTGAGCTCCAGTTTCCTTATTTATGAAATGACAATACCACTTCCTCTGCCTACCCTGACTGACTGCTATGAAGATGCAACCAGAACAGACAGAATATAAAGGGTCACCACCAATAGACACATGAACAGCTGGAGCACAGGGCCTTCTCCTGCAGGAAACGCCCACCTGCCCTGGGAACAGCACCCGTGGGGTGAGAACCAAGTGCGAGACAATCACGCTGGCAAGGTCTGCACCGGCAGGAACCACATCTGAAACGTGACCTTTCCTTTGTTTTTTCAAGTGACTTCATTCCTAAGTGTATTTCTTCTTCTATCCTTGACGTTGACAGATGGTCAAATAGACTTCAACCCCACCTTAACTGGGCTCAGTGTTCTAATATGAATCAGAAAGGATTTCAATACCTTCCCCTTTTTTCGTTAACTGAAAATCCCTCACGACACCTTGGCCATCTGAGAAAGTGTAGATGCCCACGGTGCAAATACATCCCAGCAGAGCAGGCTGCCGGCTCCCATCCAGCCCTGCTGAGGGGCCTGGGGCTGCACGAGGCTCTCAACCCAAACGACAGGAGGGGTCAAACGCCCTCCAGACCCTGCAATCCTGAAGCTACAAATCAAGCTCACTCAAAGCAAGATGCATACATTTCAACAATAACGCTTAAAAGGTAAGCATTCTTTTATTTTGTTAACGGAAAATTATGTAAATATTACATAGCTATAAAAATGCCGGGGAAGCATAAATTCCTCTGCAACACAGATTGGGTGCGAGACGCCCACAGAGGAAACCATCCAGGACCGCGATTGAGCCGGGAAAGAGCCAAGAGCAAGGGAGACAGGGTCCAAACAGAAAAAGACATCATAAACAAAGACATCACTTCAGATTCCGGAAGCCATCGGTATGAACAGAATATAGATATTCTCCTCCAAAAATGTGCTGTGACTTTCCTAGGGTCTTAATTCATGAGAAAATGGTTTTCCTCAGGCCAAGAATAGCACTAAAAATATTAGTCATCAAAGTTTCTTAGGAAGCATCCAAATTTAATATCCAACACTAAACTACCCCCTAAAAAGGGATAAAGCACAGACTCTCCGAAAACTACTAATGCTTATTGTGGGGGCCAAGAATTAGGACCAACAATAAAATGAATTCAAATTCAGCCTTTGAGAAATTCTATCACGACAGTATTCAAGAATTCAGAAATACCGTGAGCATATACTTCATTTAAAAAATGGAGCCATCCCATGGCATCCTACTAAGCGTGCTTACTCACATCATTATACGCTTTTCTGCCATTTATCTCATGGCGTAGGAGTATTTGAGCCACAAAGATAACAAAACAAATACAAGAACAGGAACAAGTTAACAGGCCAGAATCCTGCTTGGATTTCTACTGAATCAAATCTAATTGTATGATATATTTTGAGTAAACCACTAGATCTTCATTTCCAGTTATCAGTATCTGTGCAAATGAGACTATTTTTTGAATTTCTGCAAATATTGGTATTTCAGAAATTTTGGAGGTATCTATCTAATTCAATGAAAACTTTCATGTGCTATTAATTTCAAGGTTTTAGGGTATTATTAAATTTAAAAGTTCATTATCCTTTACATTATTATAAGCAGAAACAACGAAACATTTGCTAACTATTCCTGAGGCCAGAAGCAATTTGCCTCTAGCCCTAATTCTAAGTCTGTATTATTTTGATCATATAATGAAAAAATAACAGTTATAAATATTTGGAAAAGAGACAAATTTCAAAAGATCACTTACATGACACATAAAGCCCTGCTGTTGTTAGAGCATCAAGAGACTCTGGACCATGTAACACATGCTTGGAAGGCGTCGCTGTTTCACGGTTGTTTGACAGGCTGATGCCAAAAAACAAGTGTGTGAAACAGAGCCCTGAAGAATCTGTCAAGAGACTGCATTTCTATCGGGAATTTTAATTTATGATTTACTACAGGCCTCTCAGGAGGAGGCAGGAGAAAGAGCAGGAAAGGGGTGACACATTTTCTGTTATTCAGAAAACACTCTGTTTCTCCACAACAACAATGGTGAGCACGTAGCCAGAGCCATTAATAAACAGCCTGGAAGATTTCGTTCTTACACAAGAAGTTACCCTCAGAAAAGAAAACTGTCTCAGAATAAGAGAAGCCACAGTGCTTCAGGCACCTCCAGGAGTTCTGGCAGGTTCGGGATGCCATTTCAGGCACTCTCAGGAGAAAGGCCACCTCCCCAGCCTCCTTTCCCAAAGGCAGTCTTGTCACTAGACCTGGTTCTAAGAACGTCTGTGTACTTTGGGAGAAATGGCTAGAAGGTGGCACAGACACTGACTGGTTTCAACTGAGTGAGTGGAAGTTCCCAAGGGGCCATCAGTTCAGCTCGCAAGACTGAAGCTGTTTTCTTCAGGTTCTAGAAAGGATCTTAAGATGGAAACACAATGTGAAATCCTTTTCAAAATAAGAAAAGAACTGATGCTCAAAGCTGGAAGTGAAAACTTGGAAGGTTCTTACATTTTTGGTTTTCTCATTCTTGAGTGTTCTTTACACCCTGTGACCCCCTGCCTGTCACCATCTGCCAGCTTATGACAATGCTTTCCTTCAAATTCTGACAAAGGAACCCTGAACCCTCAATATGACCAAAAGACTCCATATCTTACCTTCAAACTACAATTTGCTTCCCCTAAATATCTCAGTCCTTTCTTATTTTTAAAATTCTCAATTCTTTAAAATGTTTAAATTGTAAATTGATGGCAGGCCACTTGTTTACTTTTTAACCTCTTTGATATTTTCCTAGAACAGTGATGTAAACAGAAAACAGTCAGAACCAAATACATGTCAGTGAATGGATTTCCCTGTGAGGAACCTCCTGCTGACAGATTAATTCTGGAGAGAAATACAGGGCTGCAGATTAGCACCTTTGAATTTGCTGGTACGAACATGGTGGAAAGGCAAAGTTCTTTCATCAAATCTTATGTGAGCTGACCAGCAATCACCCTGATACTGCTTAACAGGCTGACAAGTCAGCTAAAGAGCAGTTTTTAAAAAACTCTTGAAGTGAGAGACTGGTTTTCATTTAAAGCATCATAAGCATACCAGTCATCTGTACAGGGAGGTAAGGTTCAGGGCGGGTTTGCCATCTACAATGATACAAGCAAACCCTATGTCTGTGGGCTCCCTTATTAAATTTACTCACACTTGCTGAAGCGTTATTAGATATTATATGGTCATCTAGGCTCAACTACAAGCATTAAACAGCCATGTACTGGACAAGAGGATCCAGGAGCACCAAGTCGAATCCTCTGACCCACCCTGGCACTACATGGCTGGTCCATGCCCTTCAAAGAGCTCTGATGCAGCAGAAGGCCTTCCCATCCATCCGCCCACAAGGCCACAGCCCTTGCATTCTGCAGGCACATCTACCCAGATGTCTGATGGATGCACTGGACCACAGAAGACGCACTTCTGGAGCAACAAGTCCCTCAAACAAGTCTGATTTTAAGTTTGTGTAAAGTCAGCCTATGTCAAATACTGTCCTCAGGCCTAAATGACACATGAAACAAGAGAAAAACCCAGCTAGACTCACTCCATAATTTCACCCTTTCACAAGAGTTTTGTAGTCTGGGCCCTAGACAGTGTCAGGACAGAAATGGAAGAACAGACACCCCACTGCCCCACCATCAACAGCCTCAGACAAGGAATGCTGTGACTTCATGAGATCTGGTAGAGGCTCCATCCAGGGGGCGCACTCACATACTGGGGGAGAGGCCGTGGGGATAGCTGGCCCTGCAAACAGGAGTCCTCTTCAAGCGTACGCACTGCTGCCAGGGAAATGGCACCAACAGGGTGGAACAAGGGGCACCGGGAGTGATGCACAAATTGCCCAAACCATGTTCTACTCAGAGGACCCTGCCTTCCTTTTGGATTAGAAACGTCCTTTGATGGAACATTTAAAATTCAGGTTGGTATTTTCCCTACTAAATGCATCAAGCTCATTCGAATCAGCCAATCTACTAATAGAATCTTCTCTACAATATCAAGGAGTGAAAAATATGTTGTTATTTATATTTAGATGTTTCAAATAAGATCAAAGGTAACTGATTCTTCCAGATTAAAAAGTGTCAAAAATTTGACTCTTAATGGGAATAGAAATGTGCTTCTTGAAATGGTCAGGATAAACACACAAAAATAAGCACAGTAAAAAAAAAAAAAAAAAAAAAAAAGTATTTCATTCAAAAATTGTAATAGGGCCTCCCTGGTGGCGCAGTGGTTGAGAGTCCGCCTGCCGATGCAGGGGATACGGGTTCGTGCCCCGGTCTGGGAGGATCCCATATGCCGCGGAGCAGCTGGGCCCGTGAGCCATGGCCGCTGGGCCTGCGCATCCGGAGCCTGTGCTCCGCAACGGGAGAGGCCACAAGAGTGAGAGGCCCGCATACCGCAAAAAGAAAAAAAAAAAATTGTAATAAATATTGAGGAATGAGTAGTAATATATATCTGATTCATAAATAAATAAATAAATAAATAAAATAAAATAAAATAAAATAAAATAAAATAAAATAAAATGACTGAGGGGAAAGTCAATAAGTATATCAAAATATAGTTCTTTGAGATAAGTACCTTTGTATTGCATTAACAACCTAAAATATTAAAGGGTTTCTTCAACAACTATTAAAAAAAAAAATAAGCACAGGCTCTTATGCCAGAAGCCAGAGGGATCAGTTAAAGATTTAATGACAAATGTATGTGTAGGTAGGCTTCCTAGTCTAGTTTTGCTTGCATTTTTATTAACTGCATTTGCTACGAGAGAACATCTACCTTCTTTTAACCAAGGAACACGACCAGACAAGAACCAGGGACAAGGAGCACGCAATGGTGGCAGCTGTTACACACACAGAGTTGGTGAGTTTTGTTCCATCAGAAACATGTCACAGGCTGACTGATTTTTGCAAACAGTCTGAAAAGCCAAGATAAAAGGTACTTCGGAAGAGGTGTCCATAAATTCCAACAATACAATATGATATTCGCATCATTCTAATGAATGGACTGAAAAAAGTAAACTTCTTAACCACGATGCTCTAATAACTTGGTGTCCCGTCCTAAACTTTCCTTCTTAGAAATGGTATTTCAACATTTATACCTTTGCTAATAAAACTTTGTGTGTGAACTAAAAATTCAGCAGCCACAGTTCAAACTAAAGTCATAGATGGGAACAAATTCCACTAACAGACCGGAGACAAACAAGAGAGAAGAGTCACCAAGGAGGGTGGAAGAATTACCATTATTTTTCCTGGAAATTTCTGGCAAGTCTGACGGGCACTGAGGTGAATTTCTCAGCAAGTGATTTTCAGGTAGTTTCTTAGGGGTCTTCAGAGGACAGACCTCTCGCTCCTTGAGCTCGGCTATGTTTTCTGAAATCTGAAGGTCCGTTTCCTTAGGAAACATACATGTCTGTACTCCCTCCTTCACGTGACATTCGGAAGAAGGATTACTGACAGCAATTGCGTTTTTCAGTGTGTTTTCTTCTTTACTCAGTAAGTTTTGGGGAAGAGTTAGATTCTTCTGCAGGTTGACGTTTAGGCCACCTGTGTACTTGAGGCCCACCCAGGTCTCACCCATCCCGGCAGGGCATGCGTCCTCTTTAGCAGCAGCGGGGGAGCCGCCTGGGGCCGAGGCCTGCTTGTCCTCTGCAGGGGCGCTGGCACTGCCGGCGACGGATGCGCTGGCTTTGTGTTTCCCGTAATAGACCGAGCACTTGTGCTTTTTCTGCGAATGGCTGTAGGTGGCCGGGCTCCTCTTCGTCGCGTTCTGGATCCTGCTCTGCGGGGGGTTTACCGGAAGGCAGCTTTTCCCTCGACCTTTATCAGAGGGGCTGTAGGTATCGAGAAAGTTCTTGCAATTGCTTCTGGATTTAAGAAGAAAAACATTTAACATAAAGGCAAACCAAGTAAACCTCTCCCTCTCTGATTCTAACTCCATGAGAAAGAGGGAGCAGTCTGGGGTACACCAAGGAGTTCTCACCTTTCGTTCTACTAAAGCTCCGGGAGTTTAATAAACTAAGTCCTTACGTGAAGTCTATCTTAGAATGAAAGAAATGGTGTAGCTGTCACACAATGACTTAAAGAAAATTGTACTGAAACAAATTTGGAACCAAAATGTATATGACCTTAAAATAAAATCAGAACTGAGTCATACCAAAGGTGAGAACCCTCTCCCCACACTACAAGAATTCTTACTTGTGAGAATGGGAGCCGATTACATCCATCGGACTATTGCTTTGCTGTGAAGAGGAGCTGGCATTTTGCCTCTGTCTTGTTTTCATGAACTCCATCAGAATGTACTGTGCTTGTTGGAAGGCTATTAAAATCACACCCAACAGGGACAAACTGAGGACGAAAGCAACGGGGTTCATTACTGTCTGGTTGTGACTCGCATTAAAAAGACCAGCTCACTAACACAACATTGTAAATCAACTATACGCCAATAAAAAAAAAAAAAAAAGACTAGCTCTACAGAAGAGTGGTGAATCAATCGATAGGAAAAGTCTAAAGAAATGCTATTAAGATTCCATATCTTATGGACATGGAATGGCTCCATAGTTTGACATCTCTTAAAGATTTAAAAAAACTGTTTCTGAAAATGTGAATATTTATAATTCTGACATACCAGTTCAATTGTTAAAGACATTTCCAGGACAAGATCACATAAAGGGTCATTCTAGTCTTCTAATCTCAAACTGCCGTTGCACTGAGCTAATAACACATCCTATGTCACAGATGATGTTCGTATATCTTAAATGTTACATATAACATTCACATCTTCCACCGGGACTGCCAATGAACATATATGGAACACAACTGTCCATTACACTCCTAGGTCCTATGACTCTCCTACAATTAGGTTAGGGAACAGTAAATTCTCTTCAAGCGTACCAGGAACTACTTTGTCTACTTCACGAATGTCAAAATTCCACTCAATTCATATGCTTTGATCCCACCGGGCAATATACATTTCCATGCAACTCGGCTGGATGGCGTCTCCACTCAGTGAGGGAGGAACAGTGGAGAAGGTGGCAGCTGACCTGACAAAGAAGACGGTGAGCCTCCAAAACGACTCCTCCCAGCTGGGTCCCGGAACCACGTCCGCACACAGAGGCAGCAGGTGATGAGGGAGGGTTACGTTGAGAGTGAAGCGAAACTCCAGGTCTGCCGCCGTGGCCAGAGTCAGCTCGCGGATGACCCAGGAAGAGGTGAAGTCTGGAGTAAACCTGACAGCAAGAGGCATCTTTATGAACTTTGATGGTTTTAATTTTAGGCACAAAACAAAATAATCATAATGGCAGCAGAATTTCTTACTTCTGCAAGATAAATACTAACATGAAAACAACTCAAGACATCTTACCAATGAAAAAAAGTTTTTCCCCACAATATAGTAAATGCGACCCCAAACTGAAATGAGGTTAAAGTCCAATGCTCACACAATGCTGATGTCCCGGGACGTGTTGGGGTCCAAGGAAAACTGCTGACAGTCTAGAACTTCAAATCCATAACCTTGGCAATTATACCCATTAATTTTCAGAGATGTCACTGTTATAGGAAGTGGTCCAATATTCTCAACCTTAAAGTTCTTTGTAATTGATAGAATTTGCTTGCTATCTTTCAGTTCTAGTGAGGACGAAAAGTGATATTTAGTACAGATGAACTGAAATTTTTATTTAAAATAATTTACTGAATCAACATTTACTGAATCCACAAACCATGATCTACATGACTAAAATGTAAAAAAATTCAATATAAGCTCAAAGCATGATTCCTAGCTAAATTCTAGAACGGTTCTAGATTCTACTACCAGAATACGATAAAAATACTTAACTAGTCGAGGTTTTTCTTAAGTTAAATGATCTGCCTACGTACCAAAAGTAACCAAAATCTCTTCTTTGTTCTTTTACTTATTAAAGGTTAAGGTGAAAAGTTTATTCTTCTCAGAAGCCTAATAGTTTGGATTTACCACGAGCCACCATTCACCCTGTGTCCCGGGAGCCTCATTCACACCCAACAGGACCAGTTAGGAGGGTGTGTGTGCTTCTGTGTAAAACCATCATGGACACTAGAAACACAGTTCAAACTCCCATTACATTAAGAGGTAGTAAGTAGTTAAATCCCTGCAAATAATGCGAGCACATTTCATGTTGGGAGTTTAAAAAAGGAAGAAGTATCAATGTTTAAAATAGTCCTATAAATTTATAACCCACAATTTATTCCATATTAGGACTAACATTGTATCTGGTTCTACGGTTTATACTCCTCCATAATTCTAACTTTCAAGGCAACTCTAAACTATTGAATGAATGAGTGAATGAATTAATAAAAAAATGAACACTCTGGTGAAGATACTGAATGCAAAATGGCCAGTCTTCTCAAACTCAGTGCTCATTTAGCATAGTTTTCTAAAACAAAAAACATTTACAGTCAGGTGTTAAAATAGCTCTACAAATTATCCAATCGTTTCACCAATCAGTTTTCTCCATAGGAAACATACTGTTACACTAAAATGCTTTCAGTGTGTTCCTAAAATTAAAAATAATAACAGGAAAACAAGACAGAATTTACCAAAAACATTTTACATCTACTGTTTTATTTTTGGCTTAGTTCTTAAGGAAGTTCTTGGAACTAATATATTATATACATGCAAAACTAAGAATTTTCTAATGGAACACTTAAACAAATTTCTAAATCTGCACTGTCTGATACAGTAGCCAGTAGACACATATGGCTACTTAAATTTAAATTAAATTTAAATTAAATAAATTTTAAAATTGAGTTTTTCAGTCACCCGAGCTATATTTTAAGCACTCATTAGCCACATGTAGCGAGTGGCTGCCGTACTGAACAACACAGATGAAGAGCATTTCCATTACTGCAAAAGGGTAGTTAGCTCACCTTCAGCCTTCTCTCTACTTATCATTTTGGTGTGATTTTTTAGGATTAGGTAACTGATAACCAAATTAACAGTTTCACACTATTTACCTTAAATATTTGACACTCTACTGGTAACTTAACATTATACTTTTCCCCCCATATCTATTATTTAAGTTGGGTTAAATATCTAAGGCTATTGTTTCTAATCAAGTGGTACCAGCCTACATATGCTCAAATGTTTGCCTGATTTAATTATTAGCATCAATACAATGAATTTACTGTAAATTTTGAAAAGAATCTTCTCATATCTCCTTTTGCTCTTGGCTTTGGCACCAAGCCTGTCCTGTCCAAGTGCCACATACACAGACCACACACACGGACCACACGCAGGGACTCACGTCTCCGGCAGCCCATCAGTGTGGACTCGGGCACCTTAAAGCGCAGTGAACCTCCAGTGCCAGGAAGTCTCCCGCCCACCTTCAGTAGCTCTCTTGCTCCAAATCCTTCCACGCCAATCATGTCGATAACAGTCAAGTTATTCCTACAGAGAAAGGAGATGCAAATAAAAATGCACTGCAATAGAGCTGTCACAAGATACAATGCACTTGAATTTAAATATTCCTAATTAGCAAAACAAAATTTTTGAAGTTTTGAGAAACAACTCAGTTTAAATAGTGTGGCATCTCCCACCATCTCAGAGCACGGAAGCTGCCAAGCCCGGCAGAGTCAAGGCAAGCTGAGTGGGCAAGAATGAGCAAGTGATCATGATCGCTCTCCAGTTCACACCCAGGAATGGAAACCTACATTTTTCTAACCAGGCACCAGGGTGGTGATCAGATCTCCAAGAGACAAAAAGTGAAGGAATAAACTGGGGGGCCACAAAGAAACATGAACAAATTTAGACAAATTGATAAACATTGTTTATAGGGTGAATTAAGGAGTTTTCATAGTAATTGTGACTATAAGAAATTCTTCCTTAGGGATAATTCTAGAAATGAAATCCTATCCTATCTTTCGAACCAAAGATTTAAAATAGCATCCTACAAATAGCATGTATCTACTCAAGTTCTAATTAGTCAAATAGTAATTCAGACTAGCTTTTGCCTTTTCATTAACTGAAATCAGGATTCCTAGGATGGAAAGTTCAGTGGAAATCATGTTTAAATGATGCAGACTGCAGTGAAAGTCAGTTGCCATTAAGGTAAACTCTAGAAGCAAAATAAACTGAGATATCTTTACACCTTCATCTAAAGGATTAAAACCTTTACTGAACTACTTAAAAGCCTTTAAAGTGATGTTAGATGAGTGATATTGTTTACAGAAAAATATGGTGTCTCTCAATACAGAAACCACCAAAAATAAATTAACTACTATAAAAAACTGAGACTTTCTTTTCAAGCCTGGCACAGTTGAAGCTGGGATGAGGTAAAGCTTATCTCTACACTTCCCATGACCTTAGTTCTTCAACAGAGAATGGGTTTAAAAGGACACACGTTGTCAGCACTAAAATGCTTACTAGAACATTAGTTATTCGTTTGTTCTAGTCAGCATTACTTAAAATGCTTAACAAAACAGTCTCTGTTTTAATTTAATTAATTTTTTATTGGAATATAGATGATTTACAATCTTGTGTTAGTTTCTGCTGTACAAGAAAGTGAATCACTTCTACATATACATATATCCACTCTTTTTTAGATTCTATTCCCATATAGGTCATTACAGAGTGCTGAATACAGTTCCCTGTGCTTAGTTATCTATGTGGCAAATCTTTGATACAACACCAATAGTCAACAAGTGAAGTCTCTTGAAGGTTCTTTATGATGTGAAATCTGAAACTATATTAATGAATTTTCATAGTTTGTTACACTAAAATCCAGTGGTCTATCTTGCACATTTTAGCAGGGATGATTTTTGGATTATCATAATTAGTTATTTGGAAAATACTGTTCACTGTGATATGTAGATCTTCCAAATGTTGACACATTTCATTATACTTATAAAAATCACATTTATTAATATCCTCACTGTGGTTAACAGAAAAGTACTTTAAGTACTGAGAAGATCTGAAGCTCACAGTGGCAGATACAACTTCTCCAAAACTCTACTTTTCATGCGAATGCTCACATTTTATCATTGGCAACAAATACTACCCTTGAAGTGACAGGCTCACTTTGTTCATTTTCAAGAAAACGTTTGCCAAGTACCTGAATCTGAAACAACCATAGTTCTTCTGCTAATCATCCTTTCAAGTAAAAATGGTGTTCCATGAAAAAAAGTGGCTAATTCAGCTTATAATTCAAACAGTCGCCAACATACTTTTCTTGGAGACAACCATGGATGCAGTATGAGTGCTTTATGGGTACTTCTTTTTTTTGGCAGGGGGCCTGTATAGTTGTTTTACAATGAACAAGCAGACTCTTTTAAGAACTTTATCTTAGTGCATTTTCTTTTTAGCAGCATTCACTTGCAGAAGAACAAACTCATATATTAAAGGAAGTCCAGAATAAGAAAGTCTTTTGCCAACTGATATGACACTGGAAAAGCTTAAAATATATATATAACTAAAACATCATTAATGAAAAAACTAAATTTGTGTTAGAAGTCTCACCAATGCAGAGAGAGCTTCAACACAGATCTGTATTTACTGTAAATTTTTGAAAGAAGACTCTCAATAAAGAGTAAAGAGGAAAAAAAGATTCAGAATGAAAAACATTTAGCTGCTTAAATCAGCTGGCAATAATTCTTCATTTAAAAGGAAGGAAAAGAAGTAAAACAAGCCAGTGGGCTCAACTAAGGACTTTTCCCATTGTCCTTTGGAGCTACAGAGAATTCCAGAAGCAAGACAGACATGAGAACAGTGTAAATCCAAATACCACGGAATGAAAACGTATATGGCAGTGTCTCAATTATTGTTCTGAGCTGAGGACAGAAAAGTAAGTGTGTGTGTGTGTGTGTGTTCACGTGTGTGCTCTGCCCTCTGTGACGGTGGATGAGATGCCGCGGGAAGGGTACCACCACCCTTGGAGAGGTGGGCACACGCTCCCCACAGTACAAGGCAGGAACCTGACACACAGGAGGCCTAAGTGTGGAGCCTCAGGGAGCCGCTCTCCTCAGCCACTGCCTCTCCTACCCTTGGACACAGCTCATCGCTGAGGGCCTGAGTGAGTCAATGTCACCTCTTAGCTAAAGAGATTCTTGAGAGAAAGAGAGTCAGCCAACCAATGAGAAAGGGACACACCTACCGGATTAGGATGAGGGAGGTGACTTTTCCATAGTCAGCTGGCGTGAAAACTACACCAACCCTTTTCCTTTCCAAAGGCTGCAAATGTAAGTGGAGGATGCCAAACCTGGATTCCTCAGGATGCACACCCTGCAAGTCATTAATAAATGCAATTAACTCCTAGAGAACAAGATTCCATCTTCATTAAAATGCATAAACATGACTGCTGTTTCTTTAACTTCTGGATCTGACCACCCAAATCAACCTGTGGAACTTGTTTACCACGAGAGTTCACACCCATCAAAAGTTCCCAAGCCCGGCTAAGAAGCAGAGGCAGAGGCTGCAGAACAACCTGACACGGAGGCTGGAAAGGGAACTTGCCGCCTGGACCAGATGGGAGCTGGGGCTACAGGCCTTTGATGCAAAGATGCTTTGGATGGAAAACAGTACCGAGAAAACAGAGCAATAGCCTCTGCTTGAATGCTACAGGGATCTGACCAAACCACCTGTCCACTGCTGGACAACCCTAAATTCTCTTTAATATTAAGTTTATAAAGAAACCATCTTTATTTAGTTTCTCCATTTAGGAGAAACATCTTTATTTATTCATATCCTCCCTTATTCTCCCCAAGATTTCTCACTTTCTCTGAATAAATTTTGTGTTCTAAATTTAATATTCAAGATTTAGTTCTTCGGGCTTCCCTGGTGGCGCAGTGGATGAGAGTCTGCCTGCTGATGCAGGGGACGCGGGTTCGTGCCCCGGTCCGGGAAGATCCCACATGCCGCGGAGCGGCTGGGCCCGTGAGCCATGGCCGCTGGGCCTGCGCGTCCAGAGCCTGTGCTCCGCAGCGGGAAAGGCCACAACAGTGAGAGGCCCGCATACCGTGAAAAAAAAAAAAAAAAAAAAAAGATTTAGTTCTTCATCATTGTGGCAGACTTTCCCTCTTTCCAATGTTTTTTCTAGCTCCTTCTCACTAAAAATAATTTATTAATTCTTTTTTTTTTTTTTTTTTTTGCGGTACGTGGGCCTCTCACTGTTGTGGCCTCTCCCATTGCAGAGCACAGGCTCCAGACTCGCAGGCCCAGCGGCCATGGCCCACGGGCCCAGCCGCTCCACGGCACGTGGGATCCTCCCGGACCGGGGCACGAACCCATGTCCCCTGCATCGGCAGGCGGACTCTCAACCACTGCGCCACCAGGGAAGCCTATTAATTCTTTAGAACTGTAACCATGTAGTCTGCATAATATTTCTCTTTTCTATATTTTTAGTTTTTCAATTTGTTTTATCCCTCAGTTATTGCTCGCATTTCCCATACTATCTGAAAGAAGAAATAGTGATGGTATTTGATTCATTTTCATTAAAATTATAAACTTCATGAAGGGAGGAATTCTGCTTTATACACATATGAATATTGAAAAAAAGCTGCCGATTTAGGGTATTAAAAGCATAATAACAACAGCACCAATTACTAAATAAAATAGTTCTTATATGCCAGGCTCTGGAATATAATTAGGTATATAAAATGCTAAGCATTCTATAAACCTATGGAATCTTCAAACATTATTATGAGTGAAAAAGAGGAGACCTGGAAAAGTTAAGTAATTTACCCAGGACTACATGGAGGAGCCTGGATTTGGAACTTTGAATGTCCAATTCCACATGCTCTTAACCAAAGGAACCGCATTTCTAAAAATAAACCAATGAAACAAAAATGTAGGCCTTTCTTACATGACAAAGAATTCTAATAAGAATTTTAAGTTAAATTTGTAGTGTCTCAGAGACACTGATACTGACTATTCTTTCTGTCAATGTAATACATTAACAATGGTGATATTTCCTTTGTCACAAAAGGTATAACATTCTCCGGGAAAATCTTCAATCACAGATTAAAAATTTTGTGAGTTCCACCATTTGTTTAAATCTGAATAGAACACTGACATGTAAAAGAAACTGGCATTATTTTTGGAATTTCAAATTACATGTGGTTAAACAGTCCTGGGACAAAATACCTGTTAGCATTTTGGACTCATTTACCTCCCAACAGTCCTGGGAGACTGCGTGGTGAAGAGAAGACTGAGAGGGACTGGGCAGGACAGGCTTGCTAACGCAAGACCCTGCTGCCTAGACCAGTGACAAAGGGAAAGGAACGTTACTGCTTGCATGTTTCTTACTATAAATAACTCTGTTAAAAATCCACTTAAAAGCTTGCTTTGATTTGCTCTAACTTACAGTTGGAGGTTATCTGTGGCCCCCCTCTTTCAAGTTAATCTAGAGACAACAGTGTATCTTTGGAGGGTTATGGGTAGAGAAAGAAGAAAATACCCAAGGCGTTTGAATACGTGTGTGTATTAGAACCACAGTGACATGCATATGCGTGTCTATGTGTGTATATTTTTTTAAGAGATGCTTCATTTTTAATTGATCTCAAGCACAGAATACCAGTGACCCACAGAACGACTGCGTGAAAATTCAGAAAGCAGGCTGCCAGTTCCCAGTCAAGCAATGTCCTCGCCACATGACATGTTTACTCCCTCCCTGGGTATTTATGCGAGACCTCATGAGGGCCCAGAGGCTCAAGACTCCCAGAAATCCTTTTTTATAGAGCAGGTGACTATCACAGAAACTGGGTGATCTGCTAAAAACATGAAGCCAGTTTAGTAAGAGAAGATTTCTTTTTAACGTATTTGTTTTTACCTTATCTTGCCCTTAAAAGAATTTGATGGGGCCAAGGAATCTTAAGAGAATTATAAATTCTGGGATCTCGAGTTTTATGGTTTTCTACATAGCTCTGATTCAATTGTTATTTCCTCACTCACATGAATCTAAATAATCAAATTAAAATGATTTACAGGCTCACATGAACCATGGGCTCCTGCTGCATTAGTTAATTGGAAAAAGCTGCTATGTATACTTAACTCCTAGAATATAAAAATAGAGAGCCACATATATTACATAAAAACACTTGAAACACAAATCAGTGAGGCCCATATGCTATGTGTCTAGTTTGTCAGCATTCTTTTTTCTGTTTAAAGATGATATCCTACCCGGTAAGGGCAAGCTTTGGTGAGCTGGAATTCACTAGTTGTGAAATTAATCATCTGCACATCGGTGCCAAACCTATAAAGAAAAAAATGTTAAAAATAGCATTCAGATCACCAAGAAAGAAAGAAGAACATACATGTGCATATAGACACATATGCATTTATTTGCACACAGACCCAATTCACCCCGACCTGTCACTCCTGTGTCCCAGCCCCCCACACTGTACCAGGAATGTTGTAAGAGCTCAATAAATATTGTTAAATGAATCATGTTGGCAGCACATGAATCATATGGTGACAAAAGCTCCCAATATGAAGCAATTTTTTTTTTCCCCCAAATGGTTCACAGCTATGGAACCTGATAGGAAGTGACTCTCAGCCATGGACAGTTCTATCTCCCAGTGGACATTTGGCCACATCTAGAGACACTTTTGGTTGCTGCAGCTGGGGAGGTCCCACTGGCATCTACTGGGTGGAAGCCAGGAATGCTGCTAAACATCCTTCAAAGAACAGAACGCCCCTACCCCCACCCCAAACAGAGACTCATGTGGTCCAAAACATCAGGAGTCCTGAAGCTGAGACCCAGGGATGAGGGCAGGTGTCACTGAGCCAGAAGAGGAAACATTCTAAGTGAAACTGTGACTACTGTGCAAAAATCAGATGTAACAGACGTGAACTATGATCATATCTTGTATAACAACACTAGGTTAAAATACACTGAACCACTAAACTCATTTCTCGTGTTGCCCAGAGGTCACTGTGGTTTCAATTCTAAATTTTAGGAGTACATGTGAAAAATCATGATTGTAAAGGTTCCCTGACAAGAAAAGAATATTCTGCTGGGCCCTGGACTTGACATGGTAACATTCAAGACCCATACAGTACCTAGAACTGGGAATTGCCATCAGGGGTCTGCACTGAGGAGACGGGGGCTGTGGTCACAGGCTGATCCCATGCACATCCACACACAGGTCCCAGGGAAAACGCAAAGGATGTTAAATAATTCGGGGTCTTAACAGGACCTCCCAACACCCCGTGACAGGTCTTCACCAGCTGGGCATTACCATCTGTGCAGCAGGCGGGCGGCAGCCTCGGGCTTCGGGTACAAGGAGACAGGCAGGAGCTGCAGGGAGACTGGCCATGAGGAAGGGTTCTTCACCACAAAGTACTTCACCTAGATGTGCAGAGAGGAGAGTCAGACCCCAGGAAAGGCAGAACCACTCCTGAGATGCCCCTGCAAAAGTGCCTCCCCTGCATCTAACCACGAACCATCACCCAGTCAATTCCTCTCCCCTTTGAACTTCAAACTCACTCACTCCTACTGAAGCCCGTGTTAGGATTTTCTCTGTTGTTGCAGTTGAATACTTTCTTAGCTGACAGATTCTGAACTGAATACAGACTTCATAAAACGTGTTTGTTTTAAGCACTTTCAGTCTGTTCACGAGTTTTACTCCTTACTTTGTTCTTCTGACACCTCCCTCCTAAAAGCACCGAATGGCATACGTGCATCACTTAATTTCAACTAATTTTGGTTCTGAAACAGTATCTCAAGGTGGTGATAGTCTGATAACATAAAAACCCAAGAGCTGTGGTGAAATGAAGAGATGAAAAGACGCAGGACCCTCACCACGCTGTTCCTCAGGGCGGTGGCGCTGAAGTTTAACACGAGGCCAGCCTCCGGGACCAAACGAGGCAGGAAGAGAGCAAAGGGTTCTGACTCCTTGGATTTCTTCGACTGGGCGAACCGAGTCATGCCTAAAACGTTCCTCCTGTGTAATTCGTAAACAAAGAAATTATGAAAAATAATTTTGACAGAAAAAAAGGAAATCACTTCCACTAAGAGGAACAAGGGGATCTTGGGAAAAAATGACTTATTTGGGGTCTGGGTGACACAAACTACAAGATGATCCTGGAAGGTCCTGTTTTACTAGAAAGCAGGGAAGTGCTCAAAGAATGATGGGCACACAGCGCTCCCATCAGGCAAATCTGGGACAAGTCAGCATCAAAAATAATAATGGTGGTAAGGACCAAAGAACCCCTAGTGATGCTCAAAAAGAGTGTAGAATGAACAAAATAATTAGAAACATCACCATGTTTGCGGCCATCAATTCAACAACTGATCCCAGGCAAGGATTATCAATGGATGTCAAAGTCATGGGGTGAAACATTCTTAGGGAACAGGAAATGTACATGGTCTTGAATTATCATAGCACATATTATGTATTAATTGCAAAAGGCAAACTATCTACAATGGAGAGAGTCAAATGATTCAACTGAGCAATGTCAATAATGGGACAAATTGACATTTATGTCCCTCCCTCGGGTGATGAAATGATAAGGACACAAGACCGACCAAGTAATTAGTACTCTTCCCCGAAAGTTGAAAGTTGAAGAAGCAACCCCAAAAAATCCAATGTGTTGAATGTCCTATAAGACAACTGGCTAGGACGCTTTAAAACACTGACACTATGAAAGACAAAAGGTGCAGACACTAGTCTGAAGAAAATTAAGGAAACATGACAACCAAATGCAATGCATGGTCCTTGAATGGACTCTGGATTTTAAAAAAGGAAAAAGAGAGGAGGGACCTTCAAGATGGCAGAGGAGTAGGTCATGGAGATCACCTTCCTCCCCACAGATACATCAAAACTACATCTACACGTGGAACAACTCCTACAGGACACCTACTGAACGCTGACAGAAGACCTCAGGCCTCCCAAAAGGCAAGAAATGCCCCACGTACCTGGGTAGGGTAAAAGAAAAAAGAATAAACAGAGACAAAAGGATAGGGACGGGACCTGCACCTCTGGGAAGGAGCCATGAAGGAGGAAAGGTTTCCACATGCTAGGAGCCCCTTCACTGGTGGAGACGGGGTGTGGGCAGGGGGAAGCTTCAGAACTGTGGAGGAGAGCGCAGCAACAGGGGTGCGGAGGGCAAAGCGGAGAGATTCCCGCACAGAGGATCGGTGCCGACCGGCACTCACCAGCCCGAGAGACTTGTCTGCTCACCCGCCGGGGCGGGCGGGGCTGGGAGCTGAGGCTCGGGCTTCGGAGGTCAGATCCCAGGGAGAGGACTGGGGTTGGCTGCGTTAATGCAGCCTGAAGGGGGCTATTGCGCCACAGATAGCCGGGAGGGAGTCCGGGAAAAAGTCTGGAACTGCAGAAGAGGCAAGAGACCATTGTTTTGGGGTGCGCCAGGAAAGGGGATTCAGGTAACCGCCTAAACGAGCTGCAGAGAAGGGCGCGAGCCGCGGCTATCAGCTCGGACCCCAGAGACGGGCGTGAACCACTAACACTGCTGCTGCAGCCACAAAAAATCCTGTGTGCGAGTGCAGGTCACTCTCCATAACCCGCCAGAAGCCTGTGCAGCCCGCCACTGCCAGGGTCCCATGATCCAGGGACAAGTTCCTCGGGAGAACACACAGTGCGCCTCAGGCTGTTGCAACGTCACGTCAGCCTCAACGGCCGCAGGCTCATCCCGTGTATAACTACTATACTCCTCCCCCCGCCCCCGGCCTGAATGAGCAAGAGCCCCCTAATCAGCCGCTGCTTTATCCCCATCCTGTCTGGGCGGGAACAGATGCCTGAGGGCGACCTACATGCAGAGGCGGGGCCAAAACCAAAGCCGAACCCCAGGAGCTGTGCAAACAAAGAAGACAAAGGGAAATCTCTCCCAGCAGCCTCAGGAGCAGCAAATGAAATCCCCCCAATCAGCTTGATGTAACCTACATCTGTGGAATACCTGAATAGACAACGAATCATCCCAAAGTTGAGGCGGTGGACTTGGCAAGCAACTGTACAGTTGGGGTTGGCAGCCTGCGACTGATTTGTTTCTGATTTTTATGCTTATCTTACTATAGTTGTTAGCACTTGTTAACACTGGGGGATGTGTTTATTGGTTTGGTTATTCTCTACTTTTCTTTTTATTATTATTATTTTTAATTTTAATTTTTTAAATTATTTATTTATTCTTTTCTTTCTTTTTTCTCCCTTTTTTTCTGAGCCATGTGGCTGACAGGGTCTTGGTGCTCTGGCCTGGTCTCAGGCCTGAGCCTCTGAGGTGGGAGAGCCAAGTTCAGGACACTGGACCACCAGAGACCTCCTGGACCTACGTAATATCAATTGGCGAGAGCTCTCCCAGAGAGCTCCCATCTCAATGCTAAGACCCAGCTCCACCTAATGGCCAGCAAGCTCCAGTGCTGGATGCCTCATGCCAAACAACTAGTAAGACAGGAACACAGAGAGGCTGCCTAAAATCATACTAAGTTCACAGACACCCCAAAATACACCACCAGATGCAGTCCTGCCTACCAGAAAGACAAGATCCAGCCCCACCCACCAGAACACAGGCACCAGTCCCCTCCACCAGGAAGTCAACACAACCCACTGAACCAACCTCACCCACTGGGGGCAGACACCAAAAACAATGGGAACTACAAACCTGAAGCCTGCAAAAAGGAGACCCCAAACACAGTAAGTTAAACAAAATGAGAAGACAGAGAAATATGCACCAGATGAAGGAGCAAGGTAAAAACCCACCAGACCAAAAAAATGAAGAGGAAATAGGCAGTCAACCTGAAAAAGAATTCAGAGAAATGATAGTGAAGATGATCCAAAATCTTGGAAATAGAATGGAGAAAATACAAGAAACATTTAACAAGGACCTAGAAGGACTAAAGAGAAAACAAACAATGATGAACAACACAATAAATGAAATTAAAAATTCCCTAGAAGGAATCAATAGCAGAATAACTGAGGCAGAAGAATGGATAAGTGACCTGGAAGATAAAATAGTGGAAATAACTACTGCAGAGCAGAATAAAGAAAAAAGAAAGAGAAGAATTGAGGACAGTCTCAGAGACCACTGGGACAACATTAAACGCACTATTTGAATTACAGGGGTCCCAGAAGAGGAAGAGAAAAAGAAAGGGTCTAAGGGTCTAAGAAAATATTTGAAGAGATTACAGTTGAATACTTCCCTAACATGGAAAAGGAAATAGTCAATCAAGGCCAGGAAGTGCAGAGTCTCATACAGGATAAATCCAAGTAGAAACACGCCAAGACACATATTAATCAAACTATCAAAAATTAAATACAAAGAAAAATATTAAAAGCAGCAACGGAAAAGCAACAAATAACATACAAGGGAATCCCCATAAGGTTAACACCTAATCTTTCAGCAGGAACTCTGCAAGCCAGAAGGGAGTGGCAGGACATATTTAAAGTGATGAAAGGGAAAAACCTACAATCAAGATTACTCTACCCAGCAAGGATCTCATTCAGATTGGACAGAGAAATTAAAACCTTTACAGACAAGCAAAAGCTAAGAGAATTCAGCACCACCAAACCAGCTTTACAACAAATGCTAAAGGAACTTCTCTAGGCAGGAAACACAAGAAAAGGAAAGGACCTACAATAACAAACAATTAAGAAAATGGTAATAGGAACATATATATTGATAACTACCTTAAATGTAAATGGATTAAATGCTCCCACCAAAAGACACAGACTGGCTGAATGGATACAAAAACAAGACCCATATATATGCTGTCTACAAGACACCCACAGGCCTAGGGACACATAAAGACTGAAAGTGAGGGGCTAGAAAAAGATATTCCATGCATATGGAAAGCAAAAGAAAGCTCGAGTAGCAATTCTCATATCAGACAAAATAGACTTTAAAATAAAAAGTATTACAAGACACAAAGGACACTAGATAGTGATCAAGGGATCAATCTAAGAAAAAGATACAACAATCGTAAATATTTATGCACCCAACATAGGAGCACCTCAATACATAGGGCAAATGCTAAGAGCCATAAAAGGGAAAATCAACAGTAACACAATCATAGTAGGGGACTTGAACACCCCACTTTCACCAATGGACAGATCATTCACAATGAAAAGAAATAAGGAAACACAAGCTTTAAATGACATATTAAACAAGATGGACTTAATTGCTATTTATAGGACATTCCATCCAAAAAAAACAGACTACACTTTCTTCTCAAGTGCTCATGGAACATTCTCCAGGATAGATTATATCTTGGGTCACAAATCAAGCCTTGGGAAATCTAAGAAAATTTAAAGTGTATCAAGTATCTTTTCTGACCACAACATTATGAAACTAGATATCAATTACAGGAAGAAAACTGTAAAAAATACAAACACATGGAGGCTAAACAATACACTAATAAATAACCAAGAGATCACTGAAGAAGTCAAAGAGAAATAGAAAAACACCTAGAAACAAATGACAATGAAAAAAAAATGACCCAAAACCTATGGGATGCAGCAAAAGCAGTTCTAAGAGGGAAGTTTACAGCAGTACAATCCTACCTCAAGAAATAAGAAAAATCTCAAACAACCTACACTTACAGCTAAAGCAATTAGAGAAAGAACCAAAAAAACCCAAAGTTAGCAGAAGGAAAGAAATCATAAAGATCAGATCAGAAATAAATGAAAAAGCAATGAAGGAAATGATAGCAAAGATCAATAAAACTAAAAGCTGGTTCTTTGAGAAGATAAACAAAATTGATAAACCATTATTAGCCAGACTCATCAAGAAAAAAAGGGAGAAGATTCAATTAAACAGAATTAGAAATGAAAAAAGAGAAGTAACAACTGATTTCTGTAGAAATACAAAGGATCATGAGAGATTACTACAAGCAACTATATGCCAATAAAATGGGCAACCTGGAAGAAATGGACAAATTCTTAGAAAAGCACAACCTTCCGAGACTGAACCAGGAAGAAACAGAAAATATAAACAGACCAATCACAAGCACTGAAATTGAAAGTGTGATTAAAAATCTTCCAACAAACAAAAGCCTAAGACCAGATGGCTTCACAGGCAAATTCTATCAAACATTTAGAGAAGAGCTAATAACACCTAACCTTCGCAAACTCTTCCAAAATATAGCAGAGGAAGGAACACTCCCAAACTCACTCTACGAGGCCACCATCACCCTGATACCAAAACCAGACAAAGACGTCACAAAAAAAGAAAACTACAGGTCAATATCACTGATGAAAACAGATGCAAAAACCCTCAACAAAATACTAGCAAACAGAATCCAACAGCCCATTAAAAGGATCATACACCATGATCAAGTGGGGTTTATGCCAGGAATGCAAGGATTCTTCAATATATGCAAATCAATCAATGAGATACACCTAATTAAGAAACTGAAGGATAAGAACTATATAATCTCAATAGATGCAGAAAAAGCTTTTGACAAAATTCAACACCCATTTATGATAAAAACTCTACAGAAAGTAGGCACAGAGGGAACCTACTTCAACATAATAAAGGCCATATTTGACAAACCCACAGCCAACATTGTTCTCAGTGGTGAAAAGCTGAAACCATTTCCTCTAAGATCAGGAACAAGACAAGGTTGCCTACTCTCACCGCTATTATCCAACAGTCTTGGAAGTCCTAGCCACAGCAATCAGAGAAAAAAAAGAAATAAAAGGAATCCAAATCTGAAAAGAAGAAGTAAAGCTGTCACTGTCTGCAGATGACATGATACTATACTACAGAATCCTAAAGATGCTACCAGAAAACTACTACAGCTAATCAATGAATTTGGTAAAGTAGCAGGATACAAAATTAATGCACAGAAATCTCTGGCATTCCTATACACTAATGATGAAAAATCTGAAAAAGAAATTAAGGAAACACTCCCATTTACCTCTGCAACAAAAAGAATAAAACACCTAGGAATAAACCTACCTAAGGAGACAAAAGACCTGTATGTAGAAAACTATAAGACACTGATGAAAGAAATTAAAGACGATACAAACAGAATGAGAGATATACCATGTTCTTGGATTGGAAGAATCAAGATTGTGAAAATGACTCTACTACCAAAAGCAATCTACAGATTCAATGCAAACCCTATCAAACTACCAATGGCATTTTTCACAGAACTAGAACACAAATTTCACAGTTCGTATGGAAACACAAAAGGCCCCAAAGCGCCAAAGCAATCTTGAGAAAGAAAAATGGAGCTGGAGGAATCAGGCTCCCTGACTTCAGATTATACTACAACGCTACAGTAATCAAGACAGTATAGAACTGGCACAAAAATATAATTATAGATCAATGGAACAGGATAGAAAGCCCAGAGATAAACCCACACACATATGATCACCTTATCTTTGATAAAGGAGGCAAGAATATGCAATGGAGAAAAAACAACCTGTTCAGTAAGTGGTGCTGGGAAAACTGGACAGCTACATGTAAAAGAATGAAATTAGAACACTCCCTAACACCATACACAAAAATAAACTCAAAATGGATTAAAGACCTAAATGTAAGGCCAGACTCTATAAAACTCTTAGAGGAAAACATAGGCCGAACACTCTATGACATAAATCACAGCAAGATCCTTTTTGACCCACCGCCTAGAGAAATGGAAATAAAAACAAAAACAAACAAATGGGACCTAATGAAACTTCAAAGCTTTTGCACAGCAAAGGAAACCATAAAAAAGACCAAAAGACAACCCTCAGAATGGGAGAAAATATTTGCAAATGATGCAACTGACAAAGGATTAATCTCCAAAATATACAAGCAGCTCATGCAGCTCAATATCAAAAAAACAAACAACCCAATCCAAAAATGGGCAGAAGACCTAAATAGACATTTCTCCAAAGAAGATATACAGATTGCCAACAAACACATGAAAGGATGCTCAACATCACTAATCATTAGAGAAATGCAAATCAAAACTACAATGAAGCATCACCTCACACTGGTCAGAATGGCCGCATCAAAAAATCTACAATCAAGAAATGCTGGAGAGGGTGTGGAGAAAAGGGAACACTCTTGCACTGTTGGTGGGAATGTAAATTGATACAGCCACTATGGAGAACAGTATGGAGGTTCCTTCAAAAACTAAAAATAAAACTACCGTATGACCCAGCAATCCCACTACTGGGCTTATACCCTGAGAAAACCATAATTCAAAATGAGTCATGTCCCAAAATGTTCACTGCAGCTCTATTTACAATAGCCAAGACATGGAAGTAACCTGAGTATCCATCGACAGATGAATGGATAAAGAATATGTGGCACATATATACAATGGAATATGACTCAGCCATAAAAAGAAATGGAGTTATTTGTAGTGAGGTGGATGGACCTAGAGTCTGTCATACAGAGTGAAATAAGTCAGAAAGAGAAAAACAAATACCATATGCTAACACATATATATGGAATCTAAAAAACATAAAAAAGATTCTGAAGAACCTAGGGGTGGGACAGAAATAAAGATGCAGACAAAGAGAATGGCCTTGAGGACACGGGGAGGGGGAAGGGTAAGCTGGGACAAAGTGAGAGAATGGCATGGACATATATACACTACCCAATGTAAAACAGATATCTAGTAGGAAACAGCCGCATAGCACAGGGAGATCAGCTCGGTGCTTTGTGACTACTTAGAGGGGTGGGATAGGGAGGGTGGGAGGGAGATGCAAGAGGGAGGGGATATGAGGATATATGTATACATATAGCTGATTTTTTGTTATATGGTAGAAACTAACACAACACTGTAAAGCAATTATACTCCAATAAAGATGTTAAAAAAGAAAAAGACAGCTATAATGGATATTTCGGGGTCAACTAGGGAAATGTGAATCCAGACTGTATATCAGCTCATATAATTGCATCAGTGTTAAGTTTGTTGGGTATGTAATGGGAGTGTAGTTATATGTAGGAAAACGTTCTCCTTCGAAAAGAATGTCTTTCCTAATAAAGTACTGAGGGTTGAAGTATCATGATGTCTACAGTTTACTTTCAAATGACTCAGCAAAAAGAAAATGTATGTAAGCACACATAGATACAGATGTAGAGAGAGAGAAAAAAGCAAAAGTGGTAAAATGTAAACAACTAGTGAGTCTAGATTGATTGGGAATGTTTGAATATTTACCATACTATACTTTTCAAATCTTCTGAGGTTTGAAATTTGTCAAAATAAAAGGCTAGATATTAAAAATTCAGTGTTGAAATTTCAATAAAGTATTATGTCACAGTATCTCCCCAGTGCTGAACAAAGAAAGGTGAAAACATACTTGCAGACGTCACCATTTTTTAATTTCTTCCATCTTTCATACAGTGTATTTGCAAGTTCGGAATCCACATCCCAGGTAGACCAATCCAGAGAAAGGCTTCCTTCCCAGTTAGGATTTTCTATAAGTTAAATCAGATGTACTATTTAGATGTACGGAAAACACAATTCACTTAGTAAATAATGCCAAGGGCTGAGGGTTAAAACTTCTCAAACTGAGAGGACGGTAAAGTGAGCAATGACCCCCTGTCCTCGGATTGCTTTACTAAAAGTCCCTCTAACTCAATGGCAAATGATATATCAAATCAAAGAAACGTATAAAACAAAACTAAATCGAATTATGTGACGGTAATAACATAAAAGACACATGGCTCATGAATACAGTCTGAAACAAGTTAAAAATCATACTTGGACCATGTTTAACAGCTTTATACCTAAAAGGCTAAACTGCTTCCACATAAGTGCTAGTCATCATCTAAGCCGGGTTACTAGGCAGAATGCTGATGGGCAAATAGCAAGCCTCAGAAGAGAGCCCAGAGCAGGGCTCAATCTAGAGAAGGTGCGTGTTTACATTTGTAAGCTGGTCTTCGGCTCACCTTGCCCTCTCTACTTATCTGTTCTGTCTTGTCTGTGCTAAAGAGCATTATCAGGGCGGAAAAGTGGGAATCTCCCAAAGGAAATCTCTGTGCTATAACACTGTCCTTAGATTACATATTTTAATAAGTCAAAAAGCAGGAAGAAACCCAGGAACAGCTTTCTTTATCAACACCCTGGCCTTCAGCCTCAGACAACAACTAGCGCTCCCTATACGATGTTTATGCTCCTGTACTAGAGTCTTCAAACACAATTCCAAATTATTTTTTTACTAACTTCTAGTCAGCCCTTTTATAAAAGAACCAGAATCTTCCAATTGTTCCTGGCAACAAGGTTGCTATGATGATCAAATAACGTGTCTGAAAAAAATCCCTTACAAAAGTACAGGCTGAGACTTAAGGGGGCTTTAATTACACAAGCACTCAGATGTTTTTGGAGGATTCTTAACAATTTCAAGTCGTTCTATTAATGATCATGCTCTTAAAGAACAGAATATGATGCAATGACGTTAATAGGACTAATTATTCCATCTACAAATACGAATTTTTCTCACTACTTCCCACCCAACCCCAAACTAGAGTTCTACAAAAAGCCTAAGGGCAAAATACTTACCCGCTTTTGATTTTCCCATGAAATAATGCATGCCACAATGTGCTATCACTTGTTCAAAACCCAGACTCCCTTCCTAGATTGAAAAGTAATATATGAATAACTTACAACACAACACTAAACACAAAAATCCTAATGCACTCAAATGCGTAGCAGACGTTGGCCTCCACCTCAGCGAACTTCCCTTTGACCAGAAGCCAAACTGCTAGAAAGGGGTTTCTTGGCTTCCTTTCTCCTTGAATGAGAGCTCTAACTGTCTATCAGAGGCAGGGTCACTACAGTGGATTCTGTGCAATAATCAATGCCCACAGTGACATCCCTTGGGCCCGACAGACACCAAAAGCTGCCTTCTGAATTCAAGATCAGGACATTCTTAGTAGGGTTTTTAACAAACTGTACTCTAATCCATAGTAACTCCTAAGCTACTCAGGACATTTAAATGAATGTCGCACTTCCTAGGCTCGGCAAGCACCACACATGCCTGCAGCCTGCCTGCTCCCTCCCAGGCACGCTTCCGGTATGCATCCCTTGACGGGAGAAGGAAATTTCTAAGAAACCTCCCCTGCTCAAAATATGGATGAATGAAATCAACCTTACATTTTGCTTAGCGTAATTTTAGAAGCCCTATCTTTAAGCTTTTAGCTAAACATGAGGCACTTCTATCTATGAAACACCAACGCTAGTAAGTGAGAAAAATCATAAAGATGGTTGCATGAATGTCTCATAGTGAAAAATTAGAACCCAGCATTATACAGAAGAGCTTGGATCAAAAAGAAGCAATAACAGTAACTAAATGAAAAGAAATAAACATTAAGAAAAAATGAGGCATGTTTAAGATAAGATCTAAATTAAATACAATTTACCCAGATTTTAGAAAGCATTTTCTTAATTGTGAACCCTTTCAGGCTTTAGATTTGGCCCGCTAAGGAAATTCAAGGATTATGAGCAGCTGGGAGCCAGTTACCAGAGGTGCAAATAAAACATTTAACGATTTAGTTTATTTGAAGTCATTGCAAGTACGTACTAAAAGCTCAACTGTGTTTGCTACAGCAAGCACATATTCCTTGCTCCATACATTTTGGAAATAAGTGAAAATGAGATCTATCGACCTGTAATGCGTTATTTCATTTGAAAATTACCTCATATCACCTTATGAGAAATAGAAACTCTCTTCAAATAAAGATTTCTGTATCTGAACAATTTATCATCTAAGACTGGCCTGGTAATATCCTTCAATTTCTTAGGCAGCCTTAAAAAACATGAGCTCAACTCACTCAATAAAGTCCAAGCACCGTAAGATAAGTTAACAAAAAGAAACAATAATTATTACAAAAATTATAACACATATGTACTGTGTAAACAATACCTTGGTCGGCGCCAAGTAAATCTGTAGAGGTACTGCAAAAACAGCACCTATGTTTGTAGTCAAAAATACACGGGTGAATAGATTTATGGCAAAGTCTTTAACGGCAAGTTTCAAAGAAAATATTTTCCAACAGCCTGGAGGTAGAAATAAAGGGCCAGTGAAATTCAGAATCTAAAAAGAAAAGAAGTAAGAGAAATTACTTTCCTAACTAACGCTAATTATGATTAAAATCATTATAATGTGTGATACTAAAGTTTTCTATACTTCGAGAAATACAATTTTACTCAGTTATTTCCAGGTCCAATATTGAAATATTTTTATATAAATGATAGGTTTCACTTAATATTTAGCATGCAACTGTTTTTAAATTTCACAGAAGTAATCTTGAAATGTTCATAGGCAGTATTTTACAAAAACCTAGTATTGTATCATGAACCAGGCTTCTTTTTACTAAATATAATCTTTTTAGAATAAATTATAATTTATAATATTTTTAAGTAATAGTAACAGCAAATATCTCTAAAAGATGTATCCTGGTCCCTTTGAGCTTCTTGAACAATAGTTTGAAAAAAATAAAGAGAGCCTAAATGTAATTCTGAAAACGTTAAAAGAAACACACTTGCTTTAAAATTCATAAGTGAAAGTAAGATTTCGTAAATATCAGTTTCATAGTATTTGACACTAAACAAATCTTAAAATAGGCTAAAGTTGGATAAAAAATACCATGTGTACCTTTAAAACACGCTTGGTCTCCTTGGAAACAAACACATCATTCAATACAACACCACGGTCAAAATGGTTGAGGTACCACATTGACCAAAGCCCCGATGTGTTCTCATGAGTCTCTATGTGAAACTGGGATGCAGAAGAGTCCATTCGAAAATACCTGTGAACACAGGACACGCATGCCATCAGCCCTGTGTGTACAACAGCTGTTAGCGTGCGAATGAGCCTCTAACTGCAAAAATGGTAGCCGCATAAAATGTCAGAGAACAAATGTAAGTACTGGCAAGGGCCAGACAAGCTGCCTTCTTCAACCTTCCTGCCCACGAGTGGAGCATCTGAAGGCCAGAGGGTGCAATGGAGCCAGGACCAGGATGGCTCACAGAGGCCACCAGGCAAAACCAGGACCCGAATGTAACTCAGAAACTGTGCAGTTCTTCCTCCTTCTCCCACACGTGGCCGCCTGGCCTGGATCTGGTCATTCAGCTTCTTCCCTCCCATCCTGCAAACCACCCTTTCACTTCCCACTAGCAGTACTAATGTAGGGAAGGCAAGTCCAGAGAGAGAATCATGCAAGCCTCAGTTACATTTTTAAATCATCTCTAGATGGAGGGGGTGGAGGGGAACCACTCAATACCAGAGAAAGCGGAATTCACCCACCCTTGAGCCACAGGAGAGGAGAGGCACGCTTTTAGTGTTGGAGTGTTTTTTTTCTTCCTGTCTTCTCTCATCCCACCGTCACAGGATGGAGCTGTTTTGAGGTAGGAGGAAATAAATGTGAAGTATCAGTATCTTTTCTTTCATTATCCCCAAACGAAAACAAGATACTTGTAATGTTTTAGTTCCTTCACTCTTCTGGCTCCAATAAAATCCTTTCTTGAACACTATCTTTCTGCTTTCCTGACTGGGTGCCCAGGAAGTTACCCAGAACATGGTGTCTACCTACCCAACCCTCTTTCCTAAAGCAACCTCTCATTTCTTCTTTGGCGGGGGGCAAAGAGAGTCAACGCTTTGTGGCTCTCCTTTTACAGAGATCTTAAGGAAGAGGCAAGTCCTTAGGTCTGCAGAGATGACAAAAGTGAACAGTGAAGAGGTGTGTGTGGAGGCGTGAGTGAGAAAGGAGCAGCTCAACCTGAGAGCACGGAGGAGCTCCCAGCCAAAGGGGGCCCGCGCTGCAAAACACTGCTGAGGCATCGAATCACTTTCAAGCGTTCCTTGAGCCATGGCAGGACATCAAACACTGGTACTGAATTCTTGACTCTGATATTAATACTCAACTCTTTTTTTCTTTTAGTTATATATATGGCTCCCCCCCAAATTCAAACACTAACAAAAAGATGTGAAAATAAAAGTCTACCTTTCCCCCTGACTTCCCCATTACCTTAGACAAAGGAAACAACTGCCAGCAGACTCCCAAGCATCCTTCCAGGTGCTCTAACATATACAAATACACAGATACCCTTAGAAGAACGACAATGCTGATACTGCACGCCCACGCATGCTTCTTAACACCTGCAGACGCTCGCCCCCCCGCTCCCGGAGATGAACTACAATTCTCTGTCAGTGGAGGCTTATACTGTTGTGCTGCCGCAAACAACGCATACTCCTGTATTACAGTTTTGAACGTCTAGAGTGTATCTCTAGATAACCTTCTAGAAGTAGAATTAAGGATCAGAGAGCACATAGGCACATCTTCAATTTCACAGAGACTGCCAATTTTCCCTCCCAAAAAGGCTGTATCAATTTATACCCATGTCAAAAACATGAGGTTTTTTTTCTTCCTAATCATTACCAACACAGAATATTAACATTCTGTTTGATCTTCATAGATCTAAGTCATAAAGTCTACCTCACGTATTGCTTTAAGTTAACATTTCTTTCACCGTAAGTGAGGTGGTGCTTGTTTTCTTATGTTTAAAATGCATTTCTTTGCAGAAATCTTTTGAACTGTAAGTAAGACCCTGAAGATAGGATGGGCTTTATACTCGCTAGACATTCTGCATTGATTTCTACACAAAGAAACAAACCTGGGGCAGCTTAACCTCTCTGTGAAAGCAGTCTGTCCATCAGACTCATATACAACCTGGTCTTTCAAATCACCAACTGAACTACGATCTATAAACTCAAAATTCTGCACATGTGGCAGAATAAAAGCAGCATCACCATCACTTCTTCCATCATGCTACCTCTTATAACTGTTAAGTCTGTGGAACTGAACCGAGCCCATTCACTTCCTAAAGCCTTGCCTACGCTGTCGTTGTGAGTCATTTCACAGAAAGAACTGCAGGCGTAACAACTGGATAATGAAAATAAAAAGACCATCTCCAGTATTTTTAAAATCCGTACCTTTGCAAGTAAAAGAGGCAATTTTTGTGAAGTTTGTTGTGGAAGTAGGTAGGAGTACTGGTTCAAAGTGCAGAGACACGGCATCTCTCTGGGAGAAATGATGTACATCCTGTAACAAAAAACAATCCACAGTACTGCTCTTAGCTGGAGAAGACTGATCCAGTTTGAAGCAACCCTGTTACAATGACTAAGGAGCTCAGACTGGCACACAGAGCAACTGCTCAGCAGACGTGCCTGTAAGGGTACGAAGAGGCGCTGACAACCGTCATCCACATACGGGCTCGAGCAAGGGAGAAAGGGCTTAAGTGAAAGCAAAAGACAATGGAGACAAGTGTTTTCTCAAAAATCCTCACGTTCTGCAATTAAATACACACTTGTAAGTTTACACTACACTTTACGAAAGTATTTACAATTACCTGTATCCATATAAGGCTGTTTCCTGAATGCAATATATACATATTCACTGCCGAATCATCTGTCCAAAAGAATCAGAGCAATGAGATTAAAAGAAAGGGCCATCTCATCCTCACACCTTAATACAGTAGTGAAAATATCACATTACACATTTCTATAAAAAAATGTAACTCACTTTTCAACACTAAAATTGAAGAGAGGAGCTATTTTCTGCTGATTAAGTCACAAGAAAAAGGACCTTGGCAAAAAGATTGACCTGTCAACACAGGCTCTCTAAATGATGGACTACCAGTAGAAAAAGTCTGAGTTTCCAGTCATAGTACTACTCACCTGGATGAAACTAACCAACTGGACAGCTTCAAATAAAGTTAAGGTCTCCTATTGATTAGACGGCCCCTCATTTCCTTATCTGACAACCACACTTGGGAAAAATAAAACCCTGGATATCAAAAGGCAGGCTTCCCTTTAATCCTCACCAACAGAAGTGCTCCCCATGGGACAGGAGTCTTCTCTACACTGATGTCTACCTGGCCATTCTGGGAATCACCAGAAACTATGAACCCAAGGCCAGGACAGCTCTCCTGCTGACCCATGTCCTACTACAGCCAGTTCTGAGGACTGGAAAGGAAACAATGTTTGGCCAACAATTAAGACTCTGCCAACTTAAAGCTATATTTTGGTACCATTTCTTTCTCTGAATGTGTATACGTGTGTACATACACACACACTCTCACTTACCAGAATAGTCTTGATAACCGGTGGATAAGAGCAAACCCTACATGATAAATCACATGGATCATATGTGTCTCCTACAAAATCTCTTAGAAACTTAAACTGATAAACTAGGTTATTTATGGTAAGTAGGACACACAATTGCAAAGATAAAGTTCATAGAAATGAACACTGAAACTCACACTACCCTTACTGATCAGGCATCCAGGACTAAGCAGCAGACAACCAACTATTAAAAATATAAACAGCATGATTTGGTCAACTGAGCTTCTGCACATCAGTAAAACAGAAACAAGAGACACAACACTTCAAATACTTCGTGAATATTTATATTAGATTGTCGTGCCCATTTAATTAGTTTACTATCTTCAGAACGCCAAGAAAAATTCCTCCCAGGGAAACACAGCATGGTTTGCCATTGCCACTTAATTTATTATTTATTTGTTTGTTTGTTTGTTTATTTATTTTGTTGCTGCACCCTGGCTTTCTCTAGTTGTGGTAAGTGGGGGCTACCCTTCGTTGCGGTGCACGGGCTTCTCATTGAGGTGGCTTCTCTTGTCGCAAAGCATGGGCTCTAGGTGCGCGGGGTTCAGTAGGTGTGGCACGCGGGCTCAGACTGTGGCACACAGGCTTAGTTGCTCTGCGGCATGTGGGATCTTCCCGGACCAGGGCTCAAACCCGTGTCCCCTGCACTGGCAGGCAGATTCTTAACCACTGCGCCACCAGGGAAGTCCGTTGCCACTTAGTTACCCCAAAATAATACAGCCTTACTAGCAGATGCAGATTGAGAACCAGTTACTACTGCACTGTGTTAATAATGAAAGCAAAGTCTCTCTGTCTTGGATTGCAATGATACGATCTATAAGTAAATGATATAGAATGATGATGCAGGTTAATCAAAATATGTTGTAACAGAAAAGTTTAAAGATTCCACCTTACCTGAGGTCTCAGATTTATCCGTAGCTACATAAATAATAGAGAGATGATCTAACAAATCTTGTGTGTTTTCTTCAAATTCTTTCGAAGAGTTTTCCATTGTTACAATTATGCTCATTTGTAGCCGTAAAACATCGTCTGATTCCACATAGCAACTCTGAGATCGGAGGGATAGAAAAAAAGGAAAAACTCAAAAATATCATCTGAATTTTTTCATTTTGAACTTCACAGGAAAAAAGCACTTAAGGTAAGGGCATGTGCATTTCTGAGAACAGAACATGCTGTTTTATTTTTTATTTCTAAGCAAAGAGGCAGGAAGGAAGGAAGGAAGAAAACACTAAACTTTTTATTTTACCTTTAGTTGCTGACACACTTTATTATGTAAACTGCATTCCAGTTGCACTTGCAAGAGGCTAGTGTTAGTGGTTTCTGCCTAAAAGCAGAAAAAGGGGGGGAAAGAAATTAAAAGGAAGCAAAAGGCACAATCTACTGTCAATAATAAACAATCTATCATTAATTCCGAAAGGATATTTCTTCATTCATTCACCATATATTTGAACGTCTGCTAAATGCTAGGTAAAATTCAATTTACTGGAAATACAATAGTGAACAAAACAGAGAAAAATCTTTTCTGTCACTGAGCTTACATCTAATGGAAATCATAAGCTCTCCCTTGGGCAACATGAAAATTCCTATTATGGCAATAAGCAGATAAATATGTTCTAAATATACACAGGAACACTGTAGTTTGGCATTTCTTACACTTTTCAAACATTTTGTTCCTACGTAGGAGTCTGCTCTTATTTTTAAGTAGGTTCACCCAGTAAGAGCCAATCACGGTTCTGATGTCTGCTTCCCATCTGCAGAGTGAGCTTAGACGCTATGAGAAAACCATAGGAGATGCCCAAAATTCAACCGGCTATCATTTTTCATGTGTGGAAGAGATGTGGATGGAAGAGACAAAAGTATATGAAAAGACCGAAGAATTTCATCAAGTTCAAAGATCTTAACAGCCACATGGGATGATATTGACATATTGTGAAGACAAAGAAATGCCAAGTCAATCCAGGGATACAGCCATTTGGGTGGGAGGGCGGGGACAGCAGACGGCGAATACACAGAAACGTCAGGTAGTGCAGCACGTGAGTCTAAAGGATCTCCGCTGCGAGATTTCCTCTTCTGTTCAGTGTGACGTGTCTCGCATAGTGGTTATAAACAAGGCACTTGGCTTGTCAGTCACAGTCGGAACACCCGAAAATCTCCGCAAGGTGAGAAGGCATCCCCCAAATCCTCGGCTGACTTTGGTTTTACGTGGAATCACCACAATTACGTTTAATTTGTTAGATTTATAAGAACTACCTAAGTACATTATATAAAAACACATGTTTAACCCCTTCAATTGTCATTCAGCAATTAATGTACAAAATAAGAATAAAATACAGTTGATCCTCTCTGTTCCATGGATGCAGACCGGAAGGAACTTCAGCCTCCTTGGAGTGTGGTATCCGAGGGGGGTTCTGGATCCATTCCCCCACAGATGTCGAGGGACCGCAGCACATTACTTTTTTTTTTTTCACATTACATTTTAAAGTGTAGTAAAAAATAGATAGGGGTTTTAACCAAGCTTGTAAATAGGACCAAACATTAACCAAAGGCTCTTTTAAAAAGTAATTGCGCAGGGGATAAGAATCTGCCTGCCAATGCAGAGGACACACGTTCGATCCCTGGTCCGGGAAGATCTTACATGCCATGGAGCAACTACGCCCGTGAGCCACAACTACTGAGCCTGCGCTCTAGGGCCCACGAGCCACAACTACTGAGGCCACGTGCCACAACTACTGAAGCCTGCGCACCTAGAGCCTGTGCTCTGCAATAAGAGGCGCGCCTGCAGCAACGAAGAGTAGCCCCTGCTCGCCACAACTAGAGAAAGCCCGCGTGCAGCAACAAAGACCCAACGCAGCCAAAAATAAATAAATAAATAAATAATTTTTTTTAAAAGAAACGTTTTAAAAACAAAAGTAATCGTTAGTATCGGCTAGACTTAGAGTCATACCACCTGTAAACTGAACCTCAAACCTTAAAGAAGAGCTAGATCTTCGAATATGTTTTTCTGTGAGCAAGTCCCACATCAAAGACATACACAAAGAAAGCCCACTACTCCCTGAAGCTGCGTTAATCAAAGTTATACGTGACCCCCTCGTATGCAAATCTGACAGAAACCTCTCTGGCCCGACGCTTCTCCGCCACGTCGCCTTCTCTCGGTGCTCCTCCGTCCTCTCGGGCTCCTGCTTCGCTGGCTCTTCCTCCTCGGGCACCAGCTGTTAGTCCCTCCAGATTCCACCTCGGCCCCCTTCCCTCTCTCCCGCGGGGGGTCTGCGACACGCTGAAGCCCCCCACGTTCATCTCAGCAGCGCAGGCCTCTCCGCACACCCACACAGGCAACCAGCGGCTGGGCGCCCCTCTGAATCCTCACCCACGCCCAGAGAGCCAGGCCCTTGCTGTGGGTCTCGTCACTCATAAAGTGGTTTAAGCCAGAAACCTGGAAACCAGCTTCACTTCGCCTCCCTCACTCAGCTCCGGCAAACACACCCAGACCCCAGGTTTGCTGACTGGACCTCCTCAGCAGCCCCTGGATCCGTTCACGTCCCTTTATTCCTAACAAACACCTGAAGGATCAGGGGTCAACTCGCTATGCCGGTAGAGGCCAAATCCAGCCCGCGGCCTGTGTTTGTATATGAAGTCTTGCTGGAACACAGACACGCTCCTTCTCTCACGAAGTGCCTATGGCCGCCTTCGTGCTGCGGCAGCAGAGCTGAGTATGGCCTGCAAAACCGAAGCTGTCTACTCTCTGGGCCTTTACAGAAAACGCTGATGGACCCCTGCCCTCGTGGGAGGGCGGGGGAGGCGGGCAGGCAGGCTGGTACAGTAACTTCCTCCTAGTCTCTCTGCCCTCTCCTCTGCACTGTCCACACCGCACCAGGAACGAGTTTACATTCAGCTCACGCCACTACCTGCTTAGAACCCTTCACAGGCTTCCCGCTCGGCCAAAGCCCCAAGTCCTTTACTGTGGCTACAAAACCCGAGCACCTGCCTCGTCTCTACATCCCTGTTTATGCGGCAGCCTCGCCGGTCCACCTTCTCTTCCACTTGGCCTTCAGCCCCTGAATGTGCTGCTCCTTGCCTTGAACTCGCATCCCCAAGCCACCCTCCCCTCCATCTACCTAAACCTGATTCACCCTTCATGTCCCAGCTTCAACACCGTCCTCAGGGAGGTCGCCCTTGACACCGCCAGGGGGCAAGTGCCAGCACTCACGTCCACACTGCCTTTTACCTGACCTTCCATAACGCCCCTCATTACACTGCAGCAACCTGTTCAAGGTCTGCCTGTCCCAGCGGACAGTAAGCCCCCATCTGTGCTTTTACCACGATGCCTGCCACTTAACTGGCACTCAACAGACAGCTGGTGACGTAAGAGGCGTGGCTGCACAGTCACAGATGTTTGCCTGAAAGGTGCAAGCCTGAAAGGGGCAAGAAACTAAAGATAAACAACGGCTCTAAAATAAAAGCACAAGCAAAACCTGATATCTGGCATGTGCTTCTGATCTGAAACTTTCCCCCAAAAAAGTTTAAAGGAAAACCCATATCAACACACTTTCAACATACACGTTTATAATTAAGTTGGGTTTTGTTTCATCTACAACAATTTAACTATAGGTCCTAACCTGACACGGCAATTTTCTTGCCTAAAATATTCCTTCACACATTCAAATTATGTTAAAGTTCAAAATTATGACTTTGAACATGATTAAAACTCCTACCTGCACAGTGATGTGACGTGATTTAAAGCCCAATATTTTGTCAGTCTTGGTGACAAGTTTATAATTTACCATGAATGAATTTATAATTTACCATGTTAAGCAAGATTCTTCTGTTAGCTGAAAACATAACAAAAATAAACTACATTGTTTCCTTTGCTGTACAACATATTTCAGACTCCCACCAGGGGGAGTTCCTACACCTCCAAACTGCCCTTGAAGCATGCTGATTTTTCTCAAAGAGAAATTTAAATGTTCATGTCTTTCTCTCCCAAAAGAACAAAAGTATTGCAATCTCGACTTAAAATCAGAAACTATAACCAAAACATGAGCCACCTGGGGCAACCACAGGCACACTGGGATTACAAATCACCTCTGAAAGGACACCAGCTGTTTTGACATTTGTTTTGACCCCTTATGCAGAAGTGTGCCTGGGCAGATTATAAAAGAAAAACAAACAAAAACCTACTTCTCTACTTCTGAAACCTCCCACATTATTTTAATAAATTAATTCCTAAATTTGACAGCTAAAAGAAACAATAATTCCGTAGTAGTTTTCTTTTAAGATTTTTTTTTTTGATGTAGACCATTTTTAAAGTCTTTATTGAATTTGTTACTATATTGCTTCTGTTCCCTGAGGCATGTGGGATCCCAGCTCCTTGATCAGGGATCGAACCTGTACCCCCTGCATTGGGAAGCGAAGTCTCAATCACTGGACCGCCAGGGAAGTCCCCTAAGTAGTTTTCACATAAGTGTATGATACTATTTTAGAAGATGGGAAAAGATGTGGTTTGGAGGGGTTAAATGACTTATCAAAGGTCCGAAGGTTAGTTAGTAGAAAAACAGAAAAAAAAAAAAAAAATAGCAGGTCTTTTAACATAAGTCATCAGTATTTTTTCCAAGTAAATCTGAACAGGCCAAGTCTATTTCTCCTAGGTACTTAAAAGCCTAAAAATTCTTCAGTATGAAAATATGTCTTAGAAAACCATACCAGGAGATAATGTAACAGTCAAGAAAATAGCCCTGTTAAGACTTCTTTTGTATGGCATGTATTTTGTGGAGAAGAAGTATGAATTTAGGGAATGGGATGAAAGAGAAAAAAAATCACCTTCCTCTACTTGCTAAAAAATTGGTCTTGGGCTTCCCTGGTGGCGCAGTGGTTGAGAGTCCGCCTGCCGATGCAAGGGACACGGGTTCGTGCCCCGGTCCGGGAAGATCCCACATGCCGCGGAGCGGCTGGGCCCGTGAGCCATGACCGCTGAGCCTGCGCGTCCGGAGCCTGTGCTCCGCAACGGGAGAGGCCACAACGGTGAGAGGCCCGCGTACCGCAGGAAAAAAAAAAAAAAAATCAGTCTTTGTGTACCAGGCCAGGGGCGGAGCGTGATTCTGGGTGTCTGTGTACAATTAAACAGGGAAGAACATGACAGACAAAGTTCTAAGTCATCTGAGATGACTTTCACTAACAAGAGTAAACCATATCCTGACAAGAGTATATGAGGGTCTGTAATGCATTAATCCAGACAGAATGAATAACAGATTTGAAATTATGATGTTCCCAGTATTGACCACATATGAAAACCGTTCATTTCAGGAACATAATGTATGAAATATAAAAAAGTTACTTAGATATATCCCAACCTGAGATTTCTCTTCTCATTTTTCTTCCCTTTCACAATTCTGAATGCTAAATTGTAGAGGTGCTTACAAAGGTAAGTCTCTATACCCACGTGTGTCTCAGTTAGGAACACAGAGCCCACATAAGCCATGTGACCATTCCAGCCAGTGGCCCACACATATGGTGCTATGTACAATACATTCTATACAGCAAATCATTTTGTATAAAATGAGTGCTTTCCTGGGTCCCTTCTACACAACACTCACACTCTTTAACTGAACTAATTTAGTGTCTCCTGCGTAACAGACAGGCTCAGCTGAGTTCGGTTGCTTCACCCTAATATTAACCATCAGTTGTGTTTCAGCCCTCACCACTACCACTAACCTTCTGGTTCTCAGATCTGTAACCACTGAAACAACATCTACCTAGGTTGTCAGACCCACTCACAATAATATTTGTAAAACCCTAAGAACTGGCTGAAATGAGTTGTTTTTATTTGTTTTACGGGGAAAAGGGTTGAATATTCGCCATGAAAAGGAACGAAATTGGGTCACTTGTAGACATATGGATGGACCTATAGTCTGTCATACAGAGTGAGGTGAGCCAGAAAGAGAAAAACAAGTATCGTATATTAACGCATATATGTGGAATCTAGAAAAATGGTACAGATGAACCTATTTCCAGGGCAGGAATAGAGATGTAGACGTAGAGAACGGACATGTGGACACAGTGGGGGAAGAGGAGGGTGGGATGAATTGGGAGATTAGGACAGACATATCTACACTACCATGCATAAAATAGATAGCTAGTGGGAACAAGCTATAAAGCACAGGAAGCTCAGCTCAGTGCTGAGGGTGGGATGGGGGGAGGGAGGTCCAAGAGGGAGGGGATATATGTACAATGAAGCTGATTCACTTCATTGTACAGCAGAAACTAACACAACATTGTAAAGCAGTTAGACTCCAGTTAAAAAAAAAAAGTGAATAGTACTTGGTCAGAGCAACAGATTTCTTTCCAATATGTCATTTAATATTAGACATAAATAAAAACCAATTTTATCACTAAAGAAAAGCACATGTATCACATTTTTCCTTATCCACATCTTCTTCAAAAAGGCAGTGTGGCCAAGTGGCTTTGCAGTCAACATGGACTGAAGATGAAACCTTGGGGCTAATCCCTACCTTTTCCAAGACTCAGCTTCCTCTTGTATAAAACAGTTAATGGACTCACAGCCATGCTACCAGCATTAAATGTGATACATATGCCAATCACAGTGCATGAAGCAGGCCCTCAAAAGGGAGCATTTGCTTTTTCATTCATAACTCATGCATTCATTTAGTAAAATTCCACAACAAATCATTTAAATGCTTCTAGGAAGCATTTTCCCCACATCAAAGTTGTTAGAAGGGAAACTCCTCTTCCCCGGTCCTTTGGTTTCCAAGAGAAGGGATTTTTTGTCTTAAACGTTTCAAATTCTTCTTGTCTTATTTCATAAATGGTTCAGAACCCAAGAAAAGAGAGAAGGGTCATTTACTGCACACCATCTCCCACCCCCCTGAAATGTGCCAAAAACCATTAAAGACAAAACACAATGTGGAGAACGAGTTAACACTGAAATATTAATACTTTTGGTCGGACCAAGTGGCAGTGGCCTGCGTTGTGCAATACCCTGGACTTTTACACTTTGGCAGCTGGCCCTTAACGACCACAACCTGGGCTGGAAGTTCCAGGACAGCCGTGTGGGATTTCCACCTTGGTAAGTCATGCAGCGTACAGAAGTGCGATCCAAAGACAAGCAGCTATTTTTATACAATTGGCTGCCGCTGGGCCTTAAGCAAATGGCAAGTGAGCCCTGAAGGCCAGGCTCAGCCCTTGAGCTTGGACCCACACTCGGCCCAAGTTCAGGCTCTGTGATGCAGGCTGCTGTGGCTTGCCCTTGAGCAATACAGCACGGCTCTGACCTAAGTAAGCATGGCACAGAGAAGGATGTGAAAGAAAGGGTGTTGCAGTGGAGAACAGTACAGCGGTTCCTCAAAAATTTAAACACAGAATTACAATATCCAGCAGTTCCGCTTCTGGGTTCACACCCAGAAGTGACAGGAGGGGCCTGAACAGGTATTTGTACGCCCATATTCACAGCATTACACACAGTAGCCAAATGGAAACATCCCGAAATCCACCAATGGATGAAGGAATAAACAAAACATGGGATATATATACAGTGGAATATTATTCAGCCTTAAAAGGGAAGGGAGGACTTCACTGCTGGTGCAGTGGTTAAGAACCCGCCTGCCAATGCAGGGGACAGGGGTTCGAGCCCTGGTCTGGGAAGATCCCACATGCGGCAGAGCAACTAAGCCCGTGCGCCACAACTACTGAGCCTGCGCTCTAGAGCCTGTGAGCCACAACTACTGAGCCTGTGTGCCACAACTACTGAGCCTGCGCTCTAGAGCCCATGTGCCACATCTACTGAGCCTGCGCTCTAGAGCCCACGAGCCACAACTACTGAGCCCGCGTGCCACAACTACTGAAGCCCGCGCACCTAGAGCCCGTGCTCCACAACAAGAGAAGCCACCACAATGAGAAGCCCGCACACGGCAACAAAGAGTAGCCCACGCTCTCCACAACTAGAGAAAAGCCCACGCGCAGCAATGAAAACCCAATGCAGCCATAAATAAATAAATAAATAAATAAATTATTTTTAAAAAAGGAAAAGGAAGGGAATTCTGACACCTGCCTCAACATGGAGGAACCTTGATGACACTGAGCTAAGTGAAACACGTTGGTCACGAAAGGACAAATACTGTATGAGTCCATGTACGAGGGGACCTAGAATATTCAACTTCATAGAGACAGAAAGTAGAATAATGTTTATTAGGGGCTGAGAGGAGGGGGTAATGAGGAATCACTGCTTAGTGGGGGACAGAGTTTCAGTTTGGGCAGACGAAAAAGTTCTGGAAGTGGACGGTGGTCATGGCTGCATAGCACTGTGAGTATAATTAATGCCACTGAACTGTACACTTTAAAACGGTGAAAATGGTAAATTCTGTGTTATGCATATTTTACCACAAGAAAAAAAAAGGGAAAGGGCAGGGGAAGGAAAAACAAAACAAAAAAGAAAATGGTGTCCCAGTCAGGGCTCTCCTCAAAATAGAGAGAGCTTCCAGAATACTATCTGGTGCTTCTATAGCCCGATCTTGAAGAAACTGTGTTGGGTCCAACTCCAGGCAAGCAGTATAGGCAGGCTGCTCCAAATTCTGTTCCTTTTTATGCCTTATCTTTATGGATACGAGTCGGAACTGTGAGAAGGTTTATTTTAAATTCATGTGGTTGGTCCACAGACTCAAGAGTTCCCCTCCAACTCCCTGGCCCTACAGCTATTAATCACCTAAATGCTAACCGCTGCTTCAGATTTTCAAGATCCGAAGTGGAAGATACATAGATGGGGGCAGATTTTATAAATAAAGAAGCAATAAGGCTAATCTTATTAAAGAGACATGCTGTCATCTTGGGTTGAGTCAGAAAAGCCATTTGACAAAATTATCGCATGCACGAAGAAGGCAACCACTCAGGGCTGTCCTTGGAACAATTAGGCTCATTCCGGAAATCAGAAGGGTACTAGAAGCTTAGAGAAACACTCTCTCATCTTCCTATCAGGACAAGAGGAACAAAAACAAAACAACAAAAAAAAGCAAGGCAGGTTGACAAAACAGGAGGGAGAGAGGGCCACCCTCTGGAGAAAGGTTGACATCTTGGGAAATAATTGGACAGAGGTGCAACAGAAAAGGAGACCTTGACACCCGGCTCAACAGACAGAGACGGGGACAGCCTGGAGTCTAACTCAAGTGAGGGAGCAATATCTTTGTGCTGGTTTGAGCCTTAAAAAAAAGAACCTCTAATAAAGGAAGACGAGCAAGATCTCAGAGGACTGGAATTGCTCCTCCTAAAGGAACCAGGATGCAGCTCCTAAAAGAACCAGGATTCAGTTCTAGGAACTGTGGAGAAACACACTTCTAAAGCCAGGTACAAAACCCACAGTGAGAGCAACTGAGGACCTACCTGCATCTCCAAAGACTGACACGGCTCTACCAAGGGTTACACAAACTCTGGACAGGCTGTGAGGGGTGGGGGTAGCGGTGGAGATCAGAGATCAGACGAAGATGCTCAGAGCACAGCAGGTGGAGAGACTGTCACCGCCGTGCCCTGAGGGAACACACTTGCAAAGTTTACGGAATTAGGACTCAGTCTAAGAGAAGGCATAGCATCGAGGAAACCTACTAAAGGGGAACCAGGGAGAACAAGACAGACTGATGCCAGCCCTAAATTAGATGCTGGTCTATTGGGAGAGCGTCTCCGATGTAAGAGCAACAATGCAGGGAATAGAAGAAGATTCCGCAGGCCCAGAACTCAGCAACTGTATCTCTCTTGCCTTGGGAGAAATCACAAGAAAATATCTAGAGGAACACCTAGAGGAAAAAACAGATTTAGACCAAAAAGGAGAGAAAAAGGTTTAAAAAAAAAAAAGAAAGAAAAAGGAATGCAGCAATTCCAGCAAACAGCAGTAGCTTACAAGCATTAGGGAAAAAGAGACCGGCAAAAGCAGCTGGTTAAACAGCAAGAAACTCATCTAAGCCTCCCTGGCGGGAAAAGGGGACAGGAAGAGACCAGCACATCCTGCAGGCAGAACACAGCCTAGAGACAAAGAAGGGCTCACGCACAAGCTGGAGGAGACAGTGCGGGGCTCGGGGGCCAGGAGCTACCCGCACTGGGCCCCAAGCTCCCCGAGTGTCAACAGCAGTTCCCCCCCCAGGAATCTGCTGCGAACAAGCTCCACTTGAAACAAGCAGGACAAAAAGGGAAAAACCTTCCCAAAGAAGCAGGTTCCAGAAGCCTCTGTGAGCTCCTGGTAAGAGGCAACGGAAACCACACCACAAACAGGTCTCAAAGTCCCCACCCACAGATGCTCCATCCCTTAACAGAGCGGGGACACCACTCAGCACAGGAGTGCCGGAAACAAGGGCTCCCTGCAAACAGGAGAGGACAAACACGCCTGGTGACCGGCCTGCACCACCGCAAGGCTCTGACTCGGAGCACAGACCCGCGGATCTGAGCATCTCGGTGTCACTTCTGAAGAGAGGAGGTGGCTCCTCCCCAAACTCGCCTCCAGACAGACAGCCGCTGCCCATAGAGTTTAAGGGTGCAGCTCTTGGCCTCAGAACAACTGGCACGAGCTGAAGCTGAAACCAAGGTGATAGTTTCAGCCTTCCATCCCTCTCTTTGGCAAAGATGAAGTACTGGGAACAATTCTGGCCAAAATTAGTGCCTTGAGAGCTGGGGGGCATGTTTTCCAAACTTGGTGGATGTAAGGTTGATAATCTAATATTCCTGTGTGTCTTGTTAAGATTCTAGACTCAGGCTTCCCTGTTGGCGCAGTAGTTAAGAATCTACCTGCCCATGCAGGGGACACGGGTTTGAGCCCTGGTCCGGGAAGATTCCACATGCCGCGGAGCAACTAAGCCCGTGCGCCACAACTACTGAGCCCATGTGCCACAACTACTGAAGCCTGCGTGCCTAGAGCCCGTGCTCCGCAACAAGAGAAGCCACCACAATGAGAAGCCCATGCACCACCACGAGGAGTAGCCCCACTCGCCATGACTAGAGAAAGCCCGCATGCAGCAAAGAAGACCCAACACAGCCAGAAATAAAATAAAAGAAATACATAAATTAATTTTTAAAAAAGGATTCTAGACTCAAGCTCCACTTGAAACAAGCAGAGACAAGAGAGACTTAGTGTTGAACTACTGTAATTTCTGAGAAGCCCTGGGGAAGCCATGCACATCCTGGCGGGGGGCTTTCCGAGAAGCCCTGGGCGGGCGGCGGTGGGTGGGGGGAGTTACCCCAGCTGCACACAGGCATGGAGAAGCTCTCTGGCTAAGACCAAAAAAAAAAAAAAAGGAATTAGGGAGGACTTCAAATTCTCTGCATGTTAACTCACAGGCCAACATAATTTGATATGGGACTAGAACCTTGAACTTTCATGTCTTGCCAAGGATTGCTTCTCTGAATTTTAAATTTCTCCCTGAGAGTTTCATAATAGGAGAGGGTTTATATATAAAAACTTTTTTAAGTGATAAATGCATTTTAGCTATGTGCCAGATACTAAGTTCTAAGCGTTTTACATGTATTCATTTATTCAATAACTATAGCACTCCTATGAGGTAGTGTTATCATCTGTTTTATAGATAAACTGAGACATAAAAGGGTTAGGTAAACTGGCCAAGACCACTCAGGACCAAGACTTTTACCCAGGTGGCCTGGTTTTACAATTCACTTTCTTATTCACTTCACTATACAGTTCTGTGATGGGGAATCCTTATGAGGCTGGGTTGTGTTTTTTTTTTTTTTTTTTTTTTGGAATATCTTAATTCTGTTATTTGATCCCCTTTCAAAGCTCTGGTAAGCTTCATTGGATACTTGAAAAGAATTTGGGATGGGAAACAGATGAGGATATGAACTTCAGACTTGGGGCATCGTGTGGCTTTGGAGCAGATTATTGATGAATTATTATAATGCATCTCAGAGCCTTCCAGGGGAAAACTCAAATGTGCATCCCACTGGTCCACAGAGGATCAACAAAGCAGGGCTGGTACCAGTGGGAGAAGGAACAGGCTCAGGAAGGCAGGAGCGTGGCCACGGGAAGTCTGCTCATCTCCGCGCAGAGAGAGAGGGCCATGGGCTTAACAATGGGTAAGCCCAAAGGGTCAAAAGTCCAAAACTGAGCAGCAGTATTAGGAAAGTAAACACAAAACACTAAATACTCCTGATACTCCTGTTCCTTTGCCCCAAGCCTTCCTCTCCCCTCAAGGTAGAGGCAGCTGCCTATTAGTGAGCCACAGACAATGACCCTGTACTGCAGGCAGGGTGACAGGGCGGGGGCTATTGGAGGAGCTGGTTTCTTTTCTCCTCCTCTCTACATCCTGGGTGAGGGTGTTTGTCCTTGATTCAAACACCCCTTCCATAAGAGGAAATGCAGATGGTCAACAGGCACGTGAAAAGATGAATGCTAATCATCAGGGAAATGGAAGTCAAAACCACAATGAGATTATCACCTCACACCTGACAGAATGGCTATCCTCAAAAAGAGCACAAATAACAAACGCTGGTGAGCATGCGGAGAAAAGGGAACCCTGTTACACTGGTGGAGGGAAGGTAAGTTGGTGCAGCCACTGTGGAAAATAGTCTGGAGGTTTCTCAAAAAACTAAAAATAGAACTACCACATGACCCAGCAATTCCACTCTTGGGTATATATTCGAAAAATACAGAAACGCTAATTTGAAAAGATACATGCACCCCAATGTTCATAGCAGTTTTATTTACAATTGTCAAAATATGGAAGCAACCTAACTGTCCAACAACAGATGAGTGGATAAAGAAGATGTGGTATATACATACAATGGAATACTACTAGCCATGAAGAATGAAATTTTGCCATTTGCAACAATATGGATGGACTTGGGGGGTATCACGCTAAGTGAAGTAAGTCAGACAGAGAAAGACAAATACTGTATGATTTCACTTATCTGAAACACAAAACAAACTAGTGAATAAAACAAAAAAGAAGCAGACTCACAGATATAGAGAACAAACTAGTGGTTACCAGTGGGGAGAGGAAAGCGGGGAGGGGCAAGACAGAGGTAGGGGATTAAGAGGCATAAACTATCATGTGTCAAATAAGCTACAAGGGTACACTGTGCAACACAGGGAATATAGCCAATATTTTATAATAAGTATAAATGGAGTATAACCTTTAAAAATTGTGAATCACTATATTGTACACCTATAACTTATGTAATATTGTACATCAACTATGCTTCAACTAAAAAAAAAGTCCCTTCCAATGGGCCACACCACGGTCTACCTGAGGGCGGGAGGTAGCAACTCTGTCCCTCTTACGTCAGCTGACACAGGAGAATGTGGCTTATCAGTAGGATACATTTAGTTTTCTAGCTTCTGATTCTTATATATCCACCAGTTCAGAACCTGAGGAAGAGAGGTGCTATCTATTTATTGGGCATCTTCAAGTCTTCTAACAAAAGTTTCTGGAATATTCTAATATAGTGAATGTTGGCAGAATTCTAATTTCTTGCTCTTTAAGGTCATTTATTCAATTCTCAATCATTTATTTACTATGTGTTCTGTGGTGAGGCTCTGTGCTAGGTGATAAGAAAACAAATACTGGCTAGGACGTGATTCCTGCTCTTTAAGGAGCTTATAATCTTAGCAAAGGAAAACACATACACAGAAACAAAAGCTTTTGCATACTATCCTTGCTAAGACACGGGTCTCTCGGGGCTTTCAGTAAGGAACTAGTCAATTCTCCAGGAGGCAAAAAAGGGACTAAGCAAGTGCTGAGTTAAAAAGAGGGGCCGAGGGTTCCCCTGGTGGCACAGTGGTTAAGAATCTGCCTGCCAATGCAGGGGACATGGGTTCGAGCCCTGGTCCGGGGAGATCCCACATGCCGCGGAGCGAGCAACTAAGCCCGTGCACCACAACTACTGAGCCTGAACTCTAGAGCCCGCGAGCCACAACTACTGAGCCCACATGCCACAACTACTGAGCCTACGCACCTAGAGCCCATGCTCCGCAACAAGAGAAGCCACAGCGATGAGAACCCCAAGCACCCCAACAAAGAGTAGCCCCCGCTCGCAGCAAATAGAGAAAGCCTGCATGTAGCAATGAAGACCCAACACAGCCAAAAATAAATAAATAAAAAAAATTTTTTTTTAAAAAGGAGGAGGGGCCAAGAAACTGTTCTCTCCTGGAACACCGTTCTGTCTTGCCCAGAGAGCAGAGATTTGAGAGAAGCAAACGGGGCTGATGGGGGGAGGAGACTCCGCGGGCTGGGGGGGTTTGGGGGGCAGGGGGAAGCCGAGGAAAGGGGAACACCCCCACCCCTGGGTACCTCCTGCAGCTTCACCAAGCTTCCTTCCTGTCTCCCACTCACCAGCCCTCTAACTCTTCCCAAACTCCCACTCCACTGAATCATTCTCACTGGAGGCTCCAATGAAAAAAAGAAAAAATTTTAAATTTAAGCAATTTCCTCGCTTTAAAAGCCACATTCAGAGGCAGGTAGGTTAACGGCATATATTTTCCGAACATACAGTAATAACTCTCCAGAGTGTGACAGACTAACATTTTTGTGTTAAAAAAGGTAACTTTTATCAGGCAAATAAATGTGATTAAATACGTTATGTTCCCATCCAGATTTGTAGGAATTCTTAGCTATCGCACCCAGAAAATCTGTGTATTTCATTTAACTTATCCTGTAAGACATCAGGAAGACAGGGCAGCCACAGCGGCCTTTAACCTTTCCCTGTTTTTATTTTCCATCTCCAGATCCTCGTTCAGACTCCTGCAACTTATTTGTTACTGAGAAACCTGCCCCTTTCCATTTCTCCTCTGTCGAACTGTGATTGGAAACGTTCCCTGTCCTCCTCCGCACACTGACTTTATAGCTTCCCTTCCAGACCACCGCACTTACTCGGCAGGGATCAACACCTAGGAGGCGAGTCCCCAGAGAGCAACATAGGGCACCCTCCCCGAGCCTGGCCGGCACCAGGCTCCACACAGGCTGGCACCGCAGGCCTCTCCGACACCTGTCCCGGGCGGGCAGGCACGCACAGGGCCTGACGGCAGCACGCCAAAGCCAGGCTGTGCCAGTCTTAAAAGGGTAGCAACTCCTGGTCTGAAGGGTATCAGACATCACACACAATCCCCAGAAATAATCTCTCCTTTACACAATCCGGTAACAGGACACTGTAGACACTCTGAAAAGTTCAGAAAGGAGATGACAAAATATTCTTCCTGGTCACCTGTGTTGAGTGTGACTGGGGTCTTGGGGCTTATTTCTAATTTTTCACTTCTCTGGTTTCCTGTGTTTTCTTATAATTACACTGTAATTTTTTAATCGTCACAATCTCCTTTTGAGAGAATTCAATACTATGATACTATGTTAGCACACACAGATCCACCGTTACTTCGTGGGAACTGTGTCGTCGGCTTTCCTCTAATTTAAAACCTCTCTGTGTTCCCATATTGCCTTATAATTCCACCTTTAACAATAAATATTATTTTACAGTGATTCCAATAATAATAATTTAAGTTCTTTTAACTCTCTGAGACAAGGTTATTGCTATAGTGACCCTATATGCCAGATTCTGAAAGAATGACAATTTCAAATATTCTCTTTTGCCCAAATAAACCACTGAAACATTCCTCAAATCTCAGTGGCTTGGATCCAAAACAACACTAAAGAAAACGTTAAAAAATAAAACTTCTTACTTTTTCATGAGCCTAACACAACTCTATTTACATATTACATCCCACCATATACTTTACAGTTACAATCACAGAGTACAGTCTAGCTTATATTCTATTCGCTTGTCAGACACTTCTACATAAGCATCATAATTGTAACTTGGAAGAACTACTTAATATCCTACTATGTTGATATACTTAAATTTATCAAATCCTTTTTCCACTGTTGAGCCTTTAGGCTGTTTCTACTGTTTTTGCCGTTATAAACATGCTGCCAAAAATTTTTTTTGGCATATACCTTTCCTGGAACATGAATTACAAAGTCAACAATATGAAAATCATTACCTGGGGAAAAATTTAAAGCATACTGAGCCGGGACTGCCAATCCCAGCTCTGTCCTCAACCTCCACCAAGTAACCAAAAACTCTAAGACCATTCTACAATTTCTAAAATAAGAATAATTACCACCTGCCCTGGTAGTAAATCTGTTGAAGGTCATCTGGTTGATGTGGTGAAAAGGTGAAGTTAGACAAATCTTAGATATTACGACTGGAGATATGCTACTTGGGGCTCTTAACTTGGGTGCCCACTGACTCATCTACCTATGAAAAACTCTGGGGGCTGCCCTCAATGTACCAAACACTAAGGTGATGCTGAGATTATGAAAATGAAACAGAAACAGGCCCGGGCCTAGAGAGCCTCATGGAAGAGCAGCGGAGGGAGACAGCCCGGGACACTAAATGTTAAAGCAGCTTTGAGCCAAGCGTCGTGGGACCAGAGCAGAGACTGGCCCGGGAACCTGGAGAGCAGGTGATAGCTGAAGTGGGTCTCAAGGGACAGGATGAGAGGTACAGTTGGAGTCAGAACGGGGGAAAAGCTTATGAAGGAGAGACAGTCTGTACAGGAGGATGGCATATGGTCTAGCAGTGATGGGAGGCTTGTGACGCCAGAGGTGGGAAGAGCAGGGTGGTACCCCCGAGGCTGGAGAAGAAGCTGGACCCAGGTGACGAAGGACCTTGTAGGCCAAGCTAGGGTGCTTGGGCTGGATCCTGCAAACCACAGGGACCCAGCAGTGCAGTGACCAGGGAAATAACGAATAGTTTTGTTTAAGAAGACATCACCAGCATGCGCAGCAGGTGCACCGGAGGGGAGAAAGCCTGACTGGGGGATAATCCAGGTGCCACACGATGACAGGACTGCACCAAAAGCAGAGGGACCTCAGATTCTCACTTAAAGCCACTGTCATAGTGACGTCTTGTCTGCTAGGGACGCTCACTCCATAAACGGCAAAACAAATGAAAAAGAAGGACTAAATGAAAAGGCAAATTAATTCCTCACGTCTGCCCCCGTCTTCCCCGGAGCAGACACACATGTGCAGCAGAGAGGCTGCAATGCACACCCTCCTCTCACTGAACTCAGCCCCTGCTACAGAACTCCCGGCCAGCACGAATTTAGACAGGAGATGAATCACACAAACACTCTTGGCTTCAGCAGAAGAGAGTGAGCCACTTAATCCAGTTCGACGGAGCAGAAAAAATGCAAAAGTCAGGTATGAATGGACACACACGAAAGGGCTGGACTGAGCTCACACTACAAAACAACTGAGATAACCTAACAATGTTTTCACGGGCACCCTAGTTTATTTCACAAGAGGGACACTTTTTTGTTGTTGTTGTTATTCCAAAAAACAAACTGAGATCTTGAACCAAGTACAATCTATATGACATTATAAATATTCCCACTGTTTTCCCCCCATTCATAGAAATAAGATCAAATAAAATGGACATATGTCATCTGACCATGTTCCCTAAATGTCGCTCTTTCAGAAAAGGAGGATGAAATAGCAAACAACGCCCTGTGCAGGGGCCTCAGTAAAGTTACACTCTGTGACCTGGGGGTGGGCTCCGTCCTGGGGCTTTACGGGTGTTCATGTAACGATCCAACGAGAGACAGTGAGCTCAGTGGAAGGAGCACAGGCTTGGGAAAAGACAGACAGCGGGAAGAAATTGGCTTTTGACCCTCATGGAAGTACTTAATTTTCCCTCCAGTTTGTATCCCTAAAATAAACGCATGGGTTTTTTTACTAGCATTATTTAAATTTGATTTTGTCATAGCTAACTGAATCTTTTAGCAGCTCAGGAGACAAGACCAAGTGCTGCCACAGTCCCTCTGTGTGAGGTATCATGTGGTAAGCTGCAAGGGTAAGTGAGCCAAAGTGTTCTGATTACAGAACTTTCTAGTTGCTACCTTAGGAAGCAATTTTAAGTATGTGTGAGCAAAGGCCAGTGACAATCCCTGTATCTGAAAGACTCAGGACATATTCATTTCTGCCTAAACCTTCTCGCTCTTTAGTTTTCTACCAGATGCACTTTCCAGCTCTGTCCTGGAGAAGATTCAGTCATGAGCACTCCTTCCCCCACCCTCCTTCCCCGTTGAGAGAAGAGACCTCTTGAACTCAGCACCCACCCCAGATTATGGGTTCTGGACCACGGGCAAAAGGTAGACAAAAACATGGGACAGAAAGAATATCAAAATAAAGATACTCCTTTCTGGAAAAGGACTGCCGGCAACCTTACAGCCACTTAAAACACAACTTGAACGCATTTTACGCGTGCAGTTTAAATGCAAAAATAATTATAGTCAGGATTTTTTCTGAGGAATGCCATAATTATTTCTTAAGTCTAAATTTTGTAGGTTTTTGTTTTTGTTTCTAGGTGTAGTAAGCCTTGAAAAAAAGACTTTAAAGTTTCTTTTTCTGAATCACTGTAAAAATGAAAGAAATTTAAATAATTGCCTTTTAAGAAATTTTTTTTGATATTTAGACCTCTCAATACTGGGTTCCAACAAAAGATCAGTCAAAAAAATTGAGTTTTACCTTCAAACTCTGAAACGTATTCTACATTGTCACGTCATAAGAGCAGGGACACTGTGCTGTGTTCACTGCCCTATCACTTCCTGGAACATTCAAGAAATGATATCTAATAACAAACTGTTGACTGACTGATGGGGGGAGCTATGCTCAACAGGAGCAGCCTTAGACAGTGACTTGACTAAACGCATAGATCCCAGTATAAATGAAAATGGAGAGAATCTACCATTGGGAACAGAGCTGAAGCTGAGACAGTCAAGGAGAACGCCGAGACACTCCAATGGGGGAAGAACTGTCTTTTCAACAAATGGTACTGGGATTACTGGAAATGCATACGAAAAGAATGAACTTGGATCCCGAGCTCACACTATACACTAAAATGAAGTAAAAATGGGTCACAAGACCTCACTACAAGAGATGAACTATAAAACTCAGAAGAAAACACAGGAGTAAATCCTTACAACCTTGGACCTTGTTAGATTTGATACTAAAAGCATAAGTGACCAAATAAAAAATAGGTGAACTGGACTTCATCAAAATTAAAAATAAAAAGACAGGGCTTCCCTGGTGGCGCAGTGGTTGAGAGTCCGCCTGCCGATGCAGGGGACACGGGTTCGTGCCCCTATCCCAGAAGATCCCACATGCCGCGCAGCGGCTGGGCCCGCGAGCCATGGCCGCGGAGCCTGTGTGTCCGGAGCCTGTGCTCCGCAACGGGAGAGGCCACAGCAGTGAGAGGCCCGCGTACAGCAAAAAAAAAAATAAAAATAAAAAATAAAAAAAATAAAATAAAAAGACAACCTAAAGAATGGGAGAAAAATACATACAAATCATGTACCTGACGAAAGTCTACTATCTAGAATATATAAAGAACACTTACATCTCAACAATAAAAAGACAAATAACCCAATTAAAAAATGGGCAAAGGATCTGAATAGACATTTCTCCAAAGAAGATATAAAAATCATCAAAAAGCACATGAAAAGATGCTCAACATCATTAGTGATTAAGGAAACGCAAATAAAAACCACATGAGGTATCACTTCACACCCACTAGGATGGCTATAAAAAACAAAACAACAACAAAAAAACAGAAAATAACAAGCCTTGGCAAAGTTGCAGAGAACTGGAATCCTCATATATTGCTGGTGAGATTGTAAAATGATACAACCACTTTAGAAAACAGTTTGACAATTCCTCAAAATGTGAGACATAGAATTACCATATGACCCAGCAAAATTCCACCCTTACATATACACCCAAGAGAACAGAAGACATACGTCCACACAAACTTGTCCATGTTCACAGCGACATTATTCATAATAGCCAAAAAAACTAAAACAAATGAAACCAATTGATAAATGTTTAAACAAAATGTGGTATATGCCTAGACAATGTATCATTTGGCAATAAAAAGGCAGGAAAGCCTGATAACATGGATGAAACTTGAAAACACTATGCTAAGTGAAAGGAGCCAATCACAAAAGACCACACGATTCATTTACATGAAATGTCCAAAACAGACAAATCTATAGAGACAGAAAATAGAGTAGCAGTTGCCAGGGACTAAGGCAAAGAAAATGTTCTAAAATTAGACTGTGAGAGAGTGGTGAAAGCTGCACAACTCTGTGAGTATTCTAACAACCAGTGGGGGTACACTTTAAGTGGGTGAATTTTGTTGTATGTGAATCATATCTCGACAAAGCTGTCAAATATAGATAAAAATGCAAAAAAGGAAAAAAGAGACAAAACAGGGTTTCGTACCAGCTAAAGCAGAAACAAGAAAAGCCAAGTCACCGCCGTGGTAGGGGGAGCTGGCCAAAACTCCCCTCAGCCCAAGTTCATGGGCCCCTCCAACGGCAGGCCCCGGGCTGGGCCTGGAAGATATGGAAAGCCAAGTCAGGTGGCCCCCGCTTTCGTGGGGCTTAAATTCCACGAGTGAAAGAGAGAGTGGCTAAGTAACCACACTATGTGGGCGTGGGATTATTTCACCGGATACGAGTCCTAAGGGGGAAGGAAGTCAGTTGTACTGCAGGCCAACCGAGGTCTGGAGCTGAATGGGAGAGACAGCAAGATCCCTGGAGAACTCAAGATGAGAAAGGAAGGATGAAGTGAGGGTTAACTGTGAGAAAAGCTGGGGGAGGGGCGTCTGGGGAAACGGCAGGCGGGGGAGAGGCGGTGTGAGCAGCAGAGGGAGGGAGGCGGGGGAGAGACGGCGCCAGACCGCGCAAGGCCTCCCAGCCACAGCAAGGGCTCCGTTTAAGTCCTAAATCCTACGGGAATGCACGGAAAGCAGGTGACTGACGACGTCCAACTTGCATTTTGGGGAAGAGGGCTTGAAAGGGCCAAAGCAGACGCTGGCAGACCAGTTAAGGGGCTGCTACAGTGGCCCAGACGAGGGTGGCCTGGATGCGGGGCGGGGCAGAGGGCACCGCGGCAAGGACGGGACCTGCCGAGCAGAGTGGGTGGCAGGCACGCTCTCATCACACCAACGCCTCCGAGGCGCTTAATTCCACGTATCCTTCAATTAACAGCATTAACTAAGGTAATCGGATCACCCGCCTCGGTTTCAATGCTTTTATCACCACTAACGTGGCACCAGGCACTCAAAGCTCTCAGTCACCAGAGAAACCTGGCCATTCCCAGCTGCCCCCCCTTCCCCCCGCTGAAGGAGAGCCCCAAGATAAGGCTGAAAGTGCTCACAGGAAAAGCCCTCGCTGTCAGCACATGCAAATTAAACTTTCTCTAGGCCTTCCAAGCCCTTACAAAATGCAGGTCAGATCACAGCAGTCTCCAGCCTAAAACCTTTCAATACAGTCCCACTGGTTTTACAACTTAAACCAAATCCAAATTTGCAAATAAAAAGAAATCTCCCTTAAAATCCTGAGGAAGGGCTATATTCCATTTTATAAAAAAATGGAAATAGTATGTTAAATCCCTAAGAACGACCTATTGGGTGGCAAAGCACCCAGACATTACATTACAGGTAAATTAATTTTGCTTCTCTCCCCACTGGAATGAGAGCTCCATGGAGACAGAGGTGCCAGACTCACGCCTGGCCCAGAGCTGAGGCGCAGTGAAGCTGATGGTGAAGGAAAGCCTGGGTACCATGACCTACAAGAAGTCCGAGCGGCGGGCTTTAGCTATGCATTAGAAAGAAAGGGTAGGTAAGGTGGTAAGCTTCATAATATGTTGGGTCAAGTGCTTTTGGAATTTCAACAGTTATCCACAGTTGCAAGGAAATATAAATAATCGAAGGGAAAAAACGGCCAACCCTATAAGCGATTAATGAAATACGCATTAAAAGAATTGTAAGGTTCCATTATATACCTACTAAGACAATGAAAACATTTCTCTCCCCTGAGCCACACCCAGGCAGGACTCACGGCAGGAGGGCGGAGAGAGGGAAAGACGCTTGCAGGAATGTCATTACCCGCTTGCAGGAATGTCATTACCAGTGACCAGGGAGGGTCTGGCTCCCTGAAAAGCACCCTGGCAAGATTAACAAGCCCCATAAACCGGTTCGTAGTCTTTAACTACAGAATCCTCTTTACAAAATACACCCCAAAGAAACAGGTAGTCCAAAAGAGAAATAAAGAAACCTGTAAAATATGTACACGGCCTAATGGTAAAAATAATGAAAAACTGGACACACTGCAAATGACCAACAACAGGACTAAGCAAACTATGGAATATCAACACCGTGGACTATACAGCCGTTAAAAAGAAGAATACGGATTCCACTGACACTTTACCCACATACGTTATTTCCATATGTACCAGGATTTTTTCCAAAAGCGGAACATGTTAAAATCCCACTTCTGACTAGGTAAAAAGGTCTGTCTGTACTCTGTGTAAGACACGTAAATGTAGAGGCTACAAAGTTTGGTATTTATCAGCATTCAAAATAAATGTCCTACTAAAATCACCTGTGTTTGTGAAAGCTGAACGCTCTGGACCTGTGGAAGCAGAAAGTAAGCATTTGGTAGCTGTTTTACAGACCCTTCTGCAGAGATTCTGCGAGTGCCAATGCCAGATACCTGCAGGAAAGAAAAGAAAATCTATTACTTTTGAAACACATTTGACATAGTGCTGAAATACCTTTCCAAAGGAAATCTGTGTTCGTCAACTTGGCCGTCAAGACTATTAATCCAATTATTATATTTATCTTTGTCCTCCAAAAACAAAAATGCAACAAAAGTTGCTGTACTTAAGCTGAATGTTCCTCAATGCAGCAAATCTCTTCAGAAATAGACAACTTTTCTGATGTGGGACCACGAGTTACATGAAATCCTGTAAGAATTAGCCACCAAAGTGATAGATCTTGGCACTTAAATGAAAGATGTCACAGATACCGCTTAAGATAAGGATTCCTGACTATCTCTGTGACCAACAACAAAAAGACTCCTCTCACTCCCTCCCCAGTGCTTTGCTAGAATAGGGAGCTCCCTGGGGACGGGCCCCCAAGCATGCAGTCCGTGTCCCCAGAGCAGAAACAGTCCTGAGCCCAGGAGAGGAGGAAGCAAAACCCCCAGGGGCTGCCCTCACAAGCTTCCTATCCCTGTACTGCTGGAGGTGAGCGTCGTGAGTTTTGAAACCCCATTATATTTTATACTAGAAAACCGTCCGATAGATTTCTCTGTTTCGTTCTGATACCCTTTCGAGATCCAAGGTGCATTCCAGCCGTGCACTTTGCACGAAAGATGGCCACCTGGCCCGTGAGGCAGAGGAAGGAGGAGGGCTGGTTAGCTGGACGTCAACTAAGCAGCCTTATACTTGACTGACATAAACTAGGCGGCAACATTTCCAAAAGGCTTTTCTTTAACATCCAAACTCCTTCATTACGTCAACAGCCAAATTATATGACCAACAGAAAAAGCTACTTACATGATAAGAAAGAACTCCATGTGAGGAGGTATTAATAAATAAAGAACTTTCAATGCTTCCTTCTTCAGTAGGTAAGAAAATAATTCTGAAGGACGTTTTCCCCATTGCTGGAATTACCTGAAAGAAAGGTACCTCATTAGCCACTTGGAATGGCCCCTCTTTGACAAACTGTCTTTCACAGACTTTCTTCTTGACAATTCCTGTTAACAGATATTTGTGTATTCTTGCACCCTTGATTTATGCATATCATGAATCCCCGAGAATGTCCAAACAGATCAACATCCAACAGTCTAAGAGAAAATATCAAAGAACACACTGTGGACTTAGGGCAAGACAGCTTTCACCCTGAGTGGAGCCATGTGCCTCATACCTTTCCTTTACCCTCCTCTTCCTCCCCCATGTGTTCAAGGGCCTGTGTCTAACACACTTCCACCTCCACTTAAGTAAAGAGAACCACCGGTGTACCGACATGTTGCTACTTAGTAAAAGTCAGGGACAGCGTTTATCTGGACAGACTGTCATGATCAAAATAGTGGGCTCCCCTTACTCCACTTCCTGAGTCCCAGTATTAAAAAAAAAAAAAATGGGGATAGTGAAGAAAATAAACTCTAGTAGGAACCTGGATCTTCATTCAAGTTAAAGACCTTTTAAAAGTTTTAAAGTTAAATTGAATTACTAAAATTAAGACTATTAAGGACTTCCCTGATGGTCTGGGGGTAAAGAATCCGCCTTCCAATGCAGGGGATGCGGGTTCAATCCCCGGTCGGGGAACTAAGATCCCACATGCCACGGGGCAACTAAACCCACGCACCACAACTACTGAGCCCACGCACCGCAACCAGAGGGAAGCCCGCGCTCCCCAACAAAGAGCCCGCTTGCCATGATGAAGACCCGATGCAGCCAAAAAAATAAATAAAATTTTTTTTAATTAAATTAAATTAAAACTATTAGAAGATCAGGGTTTTGAGCTCTGTGTTATGGTGCATATTAGCTTCACAAGGAACCACTCACCCCCCTTAGGCCTGTATTTAGAAAAGAGTCCTAACCATCCTAGCACGCTCGCCAGGTGAAGAGATCACCACTGTAAACTTTACTAGTTACTAAATGCTTCAGCACTGGTAGTCACTACGAGACAAGTAATATTAAGGTTCTTTAAGTATGAAAAAGTTGTATTGAATACACATGCATTACTACCTAGTTTAAATGCGTTAAACTTTTTTTTTCCACATAGGTAATCAAGAGCCACCAAAATTATGAATCTGAACAACTGAAAAAATAAATGTTAAAGCAAACACATAGAAGGAACGCGTCTGGGGAGCAGAAAAAGGGGAGACAGGCAACAGAAAGTGAAAAAACTACAGGCAAAGAAAGCAAGAAGAGCTGGCGGCCCGCCACAGCACAGCTTCCAAGACGCGTCCACACTCACCCTGCAGTGAACGGGAGGCACATGGAAATGTCCCGCAGCTGTAAACACGGAATTCACCACGACCTCGCTCTCCCTGCTAGGGTTATACGCATAGAGAATCTTTGCTGCAGGGTGTCCCAGGAACCTAGGAGGCGAACAAGGAAAAAACGCAAGGGATTGTATGGTTATAAACAAAATCATCCATCCATCCATATATACACTCTAAACGCAGAAAGCTGTTGAACTTCATCACAAAGTTAAAAGCAACAATCCTGTTGTTAATAAAGCATTCTATCCACAACAGTCAAAAAAAATTTTTAATCCTTTCTTTTACAAGACACTCACGCCAACCCACAGTATCACCCCACTGATTTTTGTATTAGAAGAATTCAACCCATCTAGGCCATTGAATGCTTCCCAAAAAACACCTAGGGGGAACTAGGTATCTCTCTGACATGGGTCTCTAATGCAAATGGAAATATGTTTAGATAAGAAACTGTACTTATAGAAAAAGTCAATCTTCTTAGGGTTCATTTTCTGAGTAATAAATTTAAAGATACTTTTGGGGGGAATGGATTTCAACTGGCAAAGAGACTGTATTAAGTCTTATAAAAGAAAACTTAATTGTTAAACACCATTCTTCCGAGAAAAATGAAAGCTCTGCAGCACTTTCTGGCTTTGGCTGTTATTCATTTAAATCATGAGTCTTTCAGAAAACTCTAATGAAAGCTTTGGCTCCTCTATCCACAAATATGCACACAAAAGTGTTATACACACTTTCAAAACTTTCCATGACCCTCAGAGTTAAGAATCTCTGCTCTTCAGCAAATACCCTAACTAATGGAAACCTTGATGTTGAATCTTTTCCGCAGGGCTCTCCACCTACAAGGTGGGCTCTGACAAAAGAACTGCAAGAGGAAAGGGGCCAGTTTCTAGCCCAGCTGCCTGGAGCTACCTGCAATGTTCCCTCGAATCGTTTACTCTGATTGCTACTACCCAATACCAAATTCACTCCAGTTAAACCGCGTTGTGATAAATAGAGAGCCAGTAAAAATTTCACTGACGTCATCTCTCCAGCTTTAACACCCTCAGTGGCAGAGACCCAAATAAACGGTTCTCTTTAGTATGGCCTAGAAATGAAACTATATTCTAAATACAGGGAAAAAAATCATCTACATTATGTTTGTGTTTCTCTCATTTTGTTCCAATTTTTCTTATATTAAAAACTAGGGGGCTTCCCTGGCAGCACAGTGGTTGAGAGTCCGCCTGCCGATGCAGGGGACACGGGTTCGTGCCCTGGTCCGGGAAGATCCCACGTGCCGCGGAGCAGCTGGGCCCGTGAGCCATGGCCGCTGAGCCTGCGCGTCCGGAGCCTGTGTTCCACAACGGGAGAGGCCACAACAGTGAGAGGCCCGCGTACCGCAAAAAAAAAACAAAAAAAAACCTAGGGGTTCACAGTTGAATATTTTAAAAAAACGTGTGCTTTAGGAAAAATTCAGTGCATGCTGTTTCTCTTATATACAATAGGATTTCCAAAATACTGTATTAGGGCCATCAAATCCTTGGAATTTTACTTTCAGCTTTTCCTTCTACTTTTAATCACAAGTCTTAGTTGAAGGCTTAGTATGTCCAATATGTATTTTAAAAGTCCTTAACAGCCAGTTACAAATAAAATACAATAAGTGTGATTAAAACTTTGATTTTTTTTAGAGTGTTCTTAAATAAAACAACTAAAAAAATTTTATACCATCATAGCACCTCAGAAAGCCCTGTGTCAGGAGTACTAGGCTCACATCTGCCTTTTCCCTCAATTAAATTAAATAAATAAGAACTTCCATGACTTTAGGTTTTACGTGAATAATATGAATCAATCAGCAAAGTTATTAATACTTATCCTCAAAGCTTTTGTTTCCTTCACATAATTGGAATACAAGATTTTTAGTTTCAAAGGATACAAATGTCTCCCCGAGAAGCACCTTAAAAAATAAGACCACAAAACTGCAATGTAACAGAGCCCAGTGGCCGTGTCCACCAGAAACCTCACCAGACCTAACAGAGAATGCTGGCTGAAACCTAGTCACCACAGTACTATTTTTATCCTATTTTTTTAAATTCTATTTTTAAAAGTGTTATGAGGATAAGAATTTCCTTCACTAGTGACAACTGGAAGATACTCTATTAATTTACTACTACAAAAGAATGATTAAAATTTCTTATGAATGATTAGCACTTTTAATCTCAGGACCAGCAGAATATTAACCCTTAACATAAACCCTAAGAAGTAGGCAGAGGGCAACTGAATAACATGATCCTGATTCTGCATCCTAGAGGGAAACCAGGACTATGAGAAGGAATGAGGTTTGCTCAAGGTCAACGCCAAAATAAACAATAGTAAAACCTGACCTAGGGCAGTGAAGAAATGAGAACTCTCTGGTTAAAATGTGTATCTAATGCCTATGGATTAGACCATTTGTTAGATGCAAGGTAAAACCTGACTAATTTTTAAAAAGCGTTCTGATTTAGGCTATATTTTGTTATTATTGAGAGTTTTTTTAACTTCAGCAAAAATAATTTATTCCCATAACCATATCCTGGATCTCAATTATGAGAAAAATAGCATGGTACATGCTGGCTTAGAAATCAAAAGATTTACTCTCTCTGTCACTTCCAGTGAAATGACCTTGGGAAAACTGCATTACTTCTCAGCAACAAATATAGGAGCATTTGTAGTACATGCTCCAATACAGAGATATTTGGAAATGATTCTCCCTCTTAGACAACACCTACCTCCAATATCCTTCCAGGATTGCTGTTAAGACTCAACTCACAGGAGACAAGATTGTACTTTAAGAACTATAAACTACTACATAAACAAAACTGAATTACCCAAAGGTGATTCAAGTCTAAAACTCAGTAACCTTTTCAAATCAAGAACTTGAAACATTTCTTTTCAACATGCTTCCAGCTATTAGAACCAGAAATTGATGTGCAGAGCTAATTAACATACACAGATAATACATACATACATTCAATCATGTGCACTGACGACTGTAGGATCTTTTTATATTACTGAAGAGTAAATATACTGTGGACAGCCAGTGTCCCATCAACTGGAATTGTTATCCTAATCTAAGTGTATTTACTACTATCCATCTTGTTATATCTACCGATCTGTAACATACACTTTAAAGTAGGTCCTGCACTGAAATTTCTTTTTACAATACTTTTGACAAAAGCAAAGTGAACTCAGAATTTGAAATCAGTGAGGTTTGATTATAAAACCTCATGCTTTACCTAAGAATAAAAATATAAAAATTCAAAAACAAAAGAGTAGACGCCTAGAATCTTGTAAAATCAGCAAGCTCCCTTCGCACTTTTATCACTTCTTCCTTTTACAGACTCTCCTTAAAAGGCTCAACAATGTGCTTTTAAATTTAAAATTCACTATTCTTCATGGCAGCTCTGATATTTTGATGATCAGAAGGAAATGGAAGGAAGGAAACCAGGGGACTAAAGGCGCGCACACAGGAGACCACCACTAACTCACCCCAGATGCTCTCCTAGCACCGGGGTTATGTCACTCACATAACTTTTCTTGAAACTCAAAAAAGTTCTTCATAAAACTGAAGTGATGTTCCAGGCTGCTAAAACAAGCAGAGTTTTTAATCCTGAAACACTCTTTTACTTCCACCTAGAAACTCTACTAACGTGAAATTACATCTACTCAGTGCAGCAAAACTCTGCATCCAGGGAGTCTTAACACTTCATTACAACCAACTTGAGTCCTGACGTTCCCTCCTGAGCACAGCTTCACCCTTCTCTTCCTTAATTTCTCTGAGTTCCCAGATCAGTCCCTCAACCGACACTCAGATCACATCCCCTTCATCTCATGGTTCTCAACAAGATGTACTACAAGGAATTACAGCTTCCACGCTGTCTTCCCCACTTAACTTGTTTCCAAAGCCTCAATCATAGTAATGTATGTACACTTTTGAATCCCAAAGCATAAGGAGCAGTAAAAACTGAGTGAATAAGTGAATCTAATTTTAAAAATTCAGAAACCATCAATATGTAGAGTTTTTCATTATAAAATAACCTGCTTTGTTTCAGAAAACACAAGGACTTACTATCGACTTAAATTATAAGGTACATACATTAAAAACTAAAGAAGGGGCTAAAACAACTCTTACACTCTCCTTTTCACAAAAATGTTCCTTTTAACAAATTCTAGGATCAATCTCTCTTGATATTATCTATATATTTAAAATATATTTAACATCATACATATACGTAAGAGATATCCTGAAAGCAAACAGTGTCAATAATAAATTATTTAAAATTATAAAGAGAAGATACTTACTGAACTCCAAAATCTAGAACTGATGGCTGAAAATGTAAAGCTTTTCCACTAAATAGCTTGTCTGAGAAGCTAAAAAAGAAAAGACAAGACAGATTAATTTTTGTTGTACTTTTAAAATTTGAATGCTGAGTTAAGAGGATATACTTAGGCCGATAGCTCTCATGAGATATAATTTTACTTCCTTATAAAGGAGTCTGAACTAGATTTTAAATGTTAAAGTTGAATTATTCAAAGTCTAATATAATTCCACAGCTGCAAAAATTTAAGATACTCTTAGATTATGGTTAGTATAACTTCATACTAAATATATAGATTCTATAAGCATTCAGATAAAAAATGGAGATAGGGCCTCCCTGGTGGCGCAGTGGTTGAGAGTCCGCCTGCCGATGCAGGGGATACGGGTTCGTGCCCCGGTCTGGGAGGATCCCATATGCCGCGGAGCGGCTGGGCCCGTGAGCCATGGCCGCTGGGCCTGCGCATCCGGAGCCTGTGCTCCGCAACGGGAGAGGCCACAAGAGTGAGAGGCCCGCATACCGCAAAAAAAAAAAGAAAAAAAAAAATGGAGATAAATTTAATTTTTAATAGGCTTCATTTCTGGGTGAATTCAGGAAACATATCTATTTTCACAAACCCCAAATCAAGAAAAGACACACAAGGACGGGGGCTGAGGGTAAGGGGTTGCAGAGGGAGGGAGCTTCGGCCTCTACATTCGTTAGACAAGTTGTAACAGGGAAAGGATCGGGAGCATAGCCAGGGTTGCTCCCCAAGGTTGAAACCATCACCAGGTCTGTATTTTTAAGATTAACAATCAAATAAAATCTCATACGGAGGGCTTCCCTGGTGGCGCAGTGGTTGAGAGTCCGCCTGCCGATGCAGGGGACACGGGTTCGTGCCCCGGTCTGGGAGGATCCCACATGCCGCGGAGCGGCTGGGCCCGTGAGCCATGGCTGTTGAGCCTGTGCGTCCGGAGCCTGTGCTCCGCAACGGGAGAGGCCACAACAGTGAGAGGCCCATGTAACGCAAAAAAAAAAAAAAAAAAAAAAAAAAAAAAATCTCATACGGCAGGTCATATTTTCAGCAGTTGTTAATCATTACTATGATTTCATTTTCCTTCAGAACCAAAAGCCAGAAATTAAAATACTAAAAAACATATAAAGACATTAAAAAATAAGCTGTAACAATATATATACATACTTAAAGACATAAAATACAAAATATATGTAAAAATATATATAAATATAAAATATATACACGTATGTGTATCAAGAAAGTATTAACTGTCATACGACATTTCTTTTATGAAATTCTTTTTTTAAAAAAACAAAACAAAACAGTAGGTCCTTGTTGGTTACCTATTTTAAATATAGTAGTGTATACCTGTCAATCCCAAACTCCCAATCTATCCCTCCTCCACCATCCCTCTCCCCTGGTAACCATAATTTCATTCTCTAAGTCTGTGAGTCTGTTTTGGTTTTGTAAATCAGTTCATCTGTATCTTTTTTTTTTTTTTTTAGATTCCCCATATAAGCGCTATATTTGTCTTTCTCTGTCTTACTTCACTTAGTGTCACAGGACATTTTAAAAGCCATGTACTCCAAAAATACTTAACTGGAGAAGCTCCTAAATGTAGCATGCATAACTGTTTTCAGAGACTCAAGTAAGTTTTCCAAAATACAATCTTTCCATGTTCTCCTCCCGCAAAGTAGCCCTCCACCAAGCACAGTCCAGAGGTTGGTCCAGGAATAGACATTTGAGTTTGAAACTTGCCGGCCCATAGAAACGCTGTGAGCTTCAGCAAGCCCCTCTCCCATTTTTCTTGAAGGTGCAAACAATACAGAGAACCCCTTCCAAAATCCTCATCTCACAGGAAGAATCCTGGTTGCAATCTCTTCTTCCTCTCTCCACTTTTCTGCCTCTGTGTAAGCTTCCCTTCCTCCATCCCCTCTGCTAAGAATCCTTTCTCTGTTATCTCTTATCTGTATCTCCTTTATTCTACCTCAGCATCAACTGTATTAATAATAAAGGTGACCTCAGTGTCCATCTGCCAACCTCCTCCCTCATGTCCAGCTCGGGCAGGTGAGAGGTATGCTATTTACTGGGCTCTCTCAAGCCCCAAAAGGCCAGTACTAAGTCCATGACTTGCTTGCAAAAAAAGGCCACAAACACACAGCCAGTTGCCTCCAGAAATGTTTTAAAAAGCCACAGGAGGCGACATAAAGAGCTGCCAACATCAGACGCACCGCAGTCACCCCCACTGCAGACAGAGATGGTCAGGGCTCAGCATTCCAGAAGGAGAAGAAAACAGGCAACTTCATATGCCAAGAATGATCTTAGAACAGTCAGGCTACTGTATTAGTAAAAAGTAAAGTAACTAATGAGAGTCTTCTTCCTGCCTTGGGTATTGAAATTGGGTTTATCATCAGATTTCACACACAACCTCTGAATGAAGACAAGGCTTTGGAGGATTTAAGTAATTCACCCAAGATCACATAGTTACTAAGAGGCACAGCCAAAATTCCAATGCAGATCGGTCTATCCAGGTCAGAAACCTGAACCCTGCATGGAGTTCAAGTCCATCCAAGTTCACATGACCTACCCAAGGAACCAAGGCAGTGTCACCTGCCAGGAGAGGGGCAGGGCTTCAGAGCCGGGACCCAAAGCCGTCACTTACCTTTCCAAAAGTCCCAGCCTTAGTATCTGTAACATGAAAATAACACCGGTATCCACCTTATAGTTATCACGAGGTTAAAATGAAATGACACTGCCTTTGCTACACGCCTGGCACACAGTTCAGTGCAATAAATATGAGATCGTGTTACTAAGAGGATGACTGTCGTCTCACAGGCAAAGCATGAGGACAGATGGAGAGGCCAACGGAGCGCGGAGTCAGAGCTGAGCTCAGGACTTACAAGTCCCAAATGGGGCAGTAGTGATTGTCTCTGAATACAACAAGCGAAACATAAACCTGGGCTGTCTCGCACCATAACAGAGTTTTCTAAATCCCACAATCAGGAAGTTTTTCACACTCAGTGAAAATCAGACATTTAAGGTTCAACCTAAAGCAGTATGGTAGAAACTTCAAAGGAACTATTTTTTGGCCTCACAACGGAGAAATAAAACCATGTCCGTATGTTCTCCTAAAAGTCACAGAACAGATTTATCTCTCTCATTTGGTCAGTTTCAGCTCACTTGACTTGAAAATCTGGAAACTAGATCAAGTTGTACGAGGAGATTTAACATCACTATATGAGTTAAAAGGTGAGTTCCCGTAGATAAAACCATTTTAGACACAGGTACTGACCTGGAAAGATCTCACGCACATACATATGACCTCGAGTATTAAAGACTGCAGGGGGAAAAAAGCAGCAAACTGCCAAAATTTAGTCAACTACGGACATCAACAGTTATCCTCAAATATCAGCGCTAGCTAGGAAATTATACTGTGTTTAAAGATGCCAAAGTTTTCATTTCTAAATCGACAACATCAAAGAAATAACTTAAGCCTCAAGAGCTTCAGAAATAAAAGATACACTGTCTTCCCTTGCCTTTTTCTCTCAAAAGTCAGCATTACCCTCTTCACACCTGTACCCTTAACAATATGGATGATTCTTTCATGTGGAAGTCCACCTGGCCTCTTGTACTCTCAGGAGTCCCCACATCTGCCATAAAATAAAGGCATGCATCTTGTAAAACTAAATTATAAATTCATGCCACGTATTTCTAACTTTCACCGTTTCCCCATCTGCGAGATGATTACAAGGAAAAGCCCTTTATTAAAAGAGAAAAATAAGAGCGAGCCTGTTCTGCTTCTACAGCAGGAACGAGGCAAAGAAATAAGACATAAAAGTGACAGCAAACTGAGGCGAGGCGCTCCTGTTATGTGGACCCCGTCCCACGCCCACTTATTCTGAAGATGCCCTCCTCCTGCAAAGAGTCGCGCCTTCCCTCAGCTTCAGGACATGTGGACAAGGACTTCCACACATGCTTTTTTGAAAGAATATCTTTGCCTAAGATTACCTGACTTTTTTATCTTCTTTCTCTCTCATTTTTTTTAACTTTGGCCATCTTTTTTCTCTGTATATAAAACAAAGAAACACAGTTCGAAAAAGTGGCTAGTAAGAGGAAAGAACTTTCACTGGAAATGAGAAGACCTTGGGTCAGGTCCCAGCCAGGAGCTCCCGCATGACACAAGGCTTGGTCTCCTCTTCAGCAAATCGAGGGGGCTGGGCTGGATGATGCCAAGATCCTTAGAAAAGCACTCGGATGCCCAGTCCTCCTTCCTGGGAAAATTAAATCGATCTGCGAATATCAGACACACCCTTTAAAAAAATTCAATCCGGTAACTTAGATATAAAAATGAATTAACTATAACCAACTGTTCTGGCCATTCACCAATGTTATCCAACCAAAACACATCATTTCAGACGCGATGCTCCTCCTCTTGGGAATGAGCATCAGGGCCCAGGGGCTCGGGCCCCTGCCTCACAGCCCTCGGCTGAATTCGGTGTGGCCCAGCTGCACGGGGGGCAGGCGGCCAGCTCAGAAGAGTCTCCCCTGAAGATAGTGATCCAGGAGGCCGGGCCGGGCTTGTGTGCCAACAGGCAAAACTCAAAGCTCAAGAGAGTTCAAAGAGCAGGGGAGGAGAACCTTACTGAAAGAGTCAGGAAAGGCTTCGAGGGCTGGGGCTCCACCGACAGCAACCCTCAATGGAAACTGAACCAAGGCACCTCCAGCCAAGCTAACAGCTTGAGGAAGCACAGGTCACTTCGGAGAACACCCTCTGAGCATCTGGTGGCTCCAGCCAGATGCAGAGTGGGGAGCACAAAGCCGGGCGGGGCAGCGTGAGCAGGGAGGAAGGAGAGCGCAGACCGGAGGGCGGCCCTGAGACTGAGAAGGCACTGCCACTGACAAGGCCACTGCATTGTTAATCCCCTTGGACCCTGAGCAGGAAAGAGGGACTTCTAGGACTCAGCTGCTATTCCCAGGGACCTTGGAGGAATTCAGTACTTCTCCCTTATGCAGTGGAACTGGAACCCACCCCTGTACAGATATAAGAAGCCCCAGCCTGCAGCAGCCCTTAGGAATCGTGCCCACAGTCAGACTGGCCGCCACAGGGCAAGGCCTGCACAGCCCCACCAACGGCACTGACGCTGCCCTGAGTACCCCTCGGATCCATCGGTACCAGCTCTAGGGCCTTCAGTTGAAGAACAAACGGCCCAGGCTGCATGACGTATGAAATGAGTTCTGTAACTACACGAGCTATAAAACTCTACATCATAATTTTGGTAGTACAAGTTGGGTTCTGCTTTACTTTTAATTTAAAAAATACTTCTCCCCAGAAGTTTACTGAAAGGAAAAAACTATGAAATACACAGGCATGTCTACTTAAGTTAGAAATGTCATTCTTCCTGGTAAATTAACTATTCGCAAAGAATCGCTTAAAAATGGAGGCAGAGGGACTCCCCGGCGGTCCAGTGGTTAGGACTCCGCGCTCTCCCCGACGAGGGCGCAGGTTCAATCCCTGGTTGGGGAGCTAAGACCCCGCAAGCCACAAGGCAGGGGGGGAACAATGGAGGCAGAAACCCGTATTCTTCCCGATTAAATTCCCAGAGGGGGAAGAAGTCATTTGGTAGTAGACGATTTTCCTAGTTTCTTCTACTATAGAAGCCCTGGGCTTCAAAGTCAAAGTCGAGGAAAGTCCTTGGAGCAGTACCAACAGTCGTCTGCTGGAGGCGGTCTCACTGACAAGAGATCTGGGATTCTAAGCCGCCTGGCGCGGTGATGGCCAACCCCTCCAGGGCCAGGACGAGAGTCCTCCACAGCAGTCCGTCCCCCGAGTTGCTGATGCCCTTTCTCCATCCACAGAGGAGGTGCTCCTTCTCTCAAAGACGACCCCCACCTCGCCTTTCTGCGCGGGTCCTGGGCTGATTCCAGGGCCTCCCAGCCCCGTCCTGCCCTCCCCAGGGTTTTCACCATCTCCTTACCCGCGCCGTCTTTCTCGTCCTTCTCGTCCACTTACGAGGCCCTGATGTTCCTCACCCGCGCCCAGCCCTCTCTGCCCTCCGCAGCAAGCTGCCGGTGAGAGTACCAGTGACCGCAAGCCCGTCTACTGAGCACTTACAGTGCACGGATGCTGTGCCAGGCGCTTGATTACCCCGTGTAACCCCACACACCCTGTGGGTGCTGTTAGTGCCCCACTTCCACACACAGGGACACAGATGCGCTGAGCGCTTGAGTGCCTTGCCGAAGCCCATGCAGCCCACTGAGCGGCCGGTGGCTGAAGGGGACGGTGAGCCCGGCTCAGAGCCCCTCCCCACGCTGCCTGCGGCCCCCTTCTCTCCCGCATCGCCCCCTCCCTCACCGAGACTGCTCTTGCTGAGGGCTCCAGGGATAACAAGCTGTGACCTCGAGGGCCGCGCTGACTCACTCTCGGGGCTACTCTCTCCCGAGTGCCCTCCCTTGGTTTCTAGGCCATCCCGCCCAGTCTTCCTCCCACCCCTGGGGCTCCCCCTGCTCACCCCTCCCAGGGCACCCCTTCCTCAATTCTCACTCTTTCTGGACCATCACACTCACCCCTTAGGCTCACCCATCACCAACAGGGTGATGCTTCCCATACAGACACCTGGATTTTTCTGGCTGTCCAGCATCTAAGCTTCTTTATCACCTTCACAGGTTTGCCACTGTCACCCCTGCTGAGCTGTGAAAGGGCCACTGACAGGTGACCTCGAACAACACTGGGGCTCAGGGGCTCCGCCCCCACACAGTCAAAAGTCTGTATTAACTTTACAGTCAGCCCTCAGGATCCGCCCCCTAGTTGCGGTTCTGCGTCCACAGGTTCAATCAACTGCGGATAGTGTAGTCCGTATCGATAGAAAGAGAGCACGTTTAAGTTCACCTGCACAGCTCAAACCCGAGATGTTCGAGGGTCAACCGCCCTAGTTTTAGTGGCCCAGCTTGCTGCCGGGCGCCAGCACACGACCTAGACTTGGCCGGGCTCACCGGCCCGGGGCAGGGCAGCGGCTAATGATGCCACAAGGGAGGAAGGAGGTGGGGCTGTTCTGGGGTCGTAACCACCACAGACGGGAAGCGGCAGGGGCCGGGGCATCCTCAGCAGTCTCCTTCCAGGACACGCTCTGGCTGTGGTTCTCGCTGCAAAGTCCCCTCTTGCTTGTTTGCTTTCTGAGCCTGGTTCTTAAGTCTTCCTCGAGATTCTGTACGCTGCCCAGCATCTTTTCAATGAATTCCTTTTCTGCTTAAATCAGCCAGGGTCGGTTCCTGTGGTCTGACTGATTCATTTCCCAAGCCTGTGTATCTGTGGCCTGGACTCCTCTGCTGAGCTTCTGACTTGTGCTTCCATCTGAAGCGGACACCATCCCGCAGACGGCCCCCCGGAACCCCCAAACACAATCCAAGATGGAGCTCAGCATCTTCCTTGGTCTCCCCAGTGGTTCACAGCACTGTCTGCCCCTCCTGGTGAGCGACAGCCAACCTGCCCAGCTGGGAGCCCTGCTGACACTCTACCTTTCCTAACTCCACACGCGGCCGACACTGAGGGCTGTCCTGGCATCTGACATGCGGATACCACACAAAGCCATCCCCTCCTTCTAGTCTCACTAACAGGACCTTACATTCAAAAGATGTTACATTTGCATGTTAAAGAATTTTAAATATATTATTGCATTTACACATTTAATCATACCACAGTCCACATGCTATAAAGAACGCCTTTAGTTAAGTGGTTAAATAACCATGCAAAAACCTATAAAAGAAAAGGCCAGTAATTAAGCGTATGTTTCCTACTCCCAGCCCAACTTTCTCTTTACTGTAAAACATGGCTTCTCATCTACGGTTTAAAGACTTAACATCTTTTCCTAGACTCTACTATATGTTAGAATAGTTTAAAATGATTTTTAAACCTGCAAAATACAAAATACATTTTGCACTACCTTCCAGCTCTAAGACAAGTTCGCATGAAAATGTAAATCAGTACTAGGCGTCTCCAGCAGTAACAGTCTTGGCCAGATGTTACACGTGGTGAAGAGGAAGCCAAACAGAAATTCACACAAACGATAAGTGAATGGGGAGACTGGGAATGAAGGCCTTTTCCTCCTCAGTCATTAGTGGACAATGCCAGTTTGTGCAATACTGTAGCTATATTTAGAAAACCAACCAACGTGCCCATATAAATTTAGATATTAGTTCTCTGAACATGAACAAGCTGTTTTTTTTGTTTTTTAACTGAACAATTGTTGACTTACACCATTGTTAGCTTTAGGTGTACATCAAAGTGATTCTCATATATACACATTCTTTTTCAAATTCTTTTTCATTATAGGTTATTACAAGATACTGAATATAGTTCCCTGTGCTATACAGTAAATCCTCGTTGTTTATTTTATATATAGTAATGTGTATCTGTTAATCCCATACTCCTAATTTATCCCCTGCCCTATCCCCTTTGGTAACAGAAAGATACTCAATGACATAGAAAACAAACTATTTTTTAAAGCATCTTGGTATATAAACATCACTTTTTCTTCAACAGAAAAATTTTCTTTCCTAACACATGGCAAACGTATATATCCAATGTGTACTGATCTTGCACATTTATTCACAGATGACTTCTAAACTACAACCGCCTTGATATTTAAGCAGGAACTAAACGTTACCTTAGCTGATATAAAAAATGCTTTTAGATGGATAACAGTATGAATATACTGGATTGGTCATAGCAGACTTTGATTAATTAGATTAGTTCTATAAATTTAAAGCTTGGGAAAGCCACTACTTTTGCATCTGACGCTTTCAGACGAACAGGATGCAGCAATATTGGCTTGTATTCCAGAGAAATTCCTTTAGTTTTTCTGGTGATGGAACCACCATCACCAAAAAAAAAGCGGCAATGTCAAATCCCACCAACACTAATTCCTTCACTCTACCTGCATTAGACATTACCGCAGCCAAGGCAGTTTGACCTAAGAATCCAAAGAAGAATAAGAGGCTGCCTAACTGCCATGGGCCTACAGTCTCACCTACCACTCATGGTGGAGCACAGTCCATAAGAGGGAAAGATGCTGTGAAGCAGGTTCAGAAAAGCTTTCTGGACGAGACGGCGCTGAGCAGGGCCAGAAGGCTGGATACGCCGTGTTCAGGTAAACACAGAGGAAGGGGTTCCCGACAGGGGAAACACAAGTGACGGCGCGCGGACTTTGGGAAGGCTGGTAACACAAAAACGGAAGAACCTAAGGGGGTTTCTTATAGTTTCTCGGGAGGGTGAAAGAGTACTCCTATATAACTTCAAGGTCCAGAACAACATTTTAATTCAAACACAATGCACTGACTGACTTTTTTTAATCCCAATGTGAGCAAATATATCAAAACAATTTCAGGCAATTACGAAGAATATTAGCAATATTGTCCGAAAAAAATCTAATGAAAAATGCCTAAGCGTTTTAACTGTCCCTTGAAGGGCCAGCCCTCCTGGCCATGGCATCAGCACGCTGCAAAGAGCAAGGATTCGCGTGCTCTGAACGTGCCCCTATTCAACAAGCTCAAGTCCTCTCCCTTTAAAAGAGAAAAACAAAATCTACCCTCTGAATGCAAATTTTTTTTGAAAACAGGAATGTAGAAGAAGCTCTTTTGATTGGCCTATCAGGCTTTCCACTGAACATACTAACACAGAGCCCACACTTGCCCACAGAGCATAATTCACTACTGCCAAGCTCACAGCTTACACGATAGAATCCCACCGTCAGCATGGCTTAAACCCTGATTTTTCTCATGTGAAGCCCAAGGCTTACTGACACTGGAGAAACCATCCCGAGTGTGCCCCGAGAAACAAGGACTCCTTAACACAAGCCAGAGAGACTGGGGTTTTCTCCTAGGGATGGAGGGGCTGGTAACTCAAAAATGGGTTATGTCAAAACCAATCTGCCCTTGAGAAATAATGGTCACGGTGTCATGGTTTCTCCCACAGGGTTCTGCGGCAGAGACTGGCCCTCAACATCCCTTGTCTCCTTCTTCCACTTTGCTTTTGGCTGGGCACATTTCCCAAGCTCCCTTGCAGCGAGGTACGGCCACGGGACCAGGCTCCAGCAGATGGGATGCAGGGTCCTGTGGAGGGTGCCAGGAACCCTCTGGGCCTCCCTCCACCCTTCCTCCCATCCGCTGCCGTGAACACAATGCCGCCACCTCGCACCCTGAGGACCAGGCTGCTGCCCTAGGAGAAGGAATGTGGGGATCCTGGGGAAGCGGGGGTCCCTGAAGACTGCCTGGAGCCAGAGGCAGTGTAGAGCATGTTTTAAACCTCTGGTACTTTGTAGCTCTGTTACCTCAAAAGTTAAGTCTAATTGAAACAGCTCTCACCCTTTTCAAACATCAGAACCGCCAGGGGCCACTGCTCAACAGAACTACCACTACCCAAGAGCCCCATCCTCCCAGCCTCTGCATCCTCCCAGCCTCTGCTTGCCCTGGGGAGGTGGGGTCCAGCCGTGCCGGCCTTTCATGTGGTCCAGAACCAGAGCTTCCCAATAAATCAGCAGACTAAATGGCTACAGCAATAAAAGTAACCCAAACCTGACAGCAAAACAAAAATCCTAAGCAAAGAAAAGACGGCTCCTGCTGTCCCACACTGGGAAAAGCCAATGACTATGGTGGTGGCCTGTGGTGGCTCTGGTCACACACCGGTGCCAACTGAGAAACGCCTGTATAGGAACTGCCCTCAGGACCGGGAATACAGAAACCACCCTCTAGTTTAGAACCCATCGGTCTGCCTCATAACTGCACACGTAGGGACAAGTCTCACATAGGGACCTGTCAGGACCTCTGCCAGACACTTCAGGGAACCCAGAGCCATGTGACCACAGCAGAAATAAAAGAGGTGCTGGAAGGAACACACAGGTGATGTCCCCACCTGGCCTTGTAGGAATAAAGTCCGGGAAGGGGCCTCACCCATCAGAGCCCAACACCAAATACACTGCGGGGAGGGCAAGGAGTAAAAATTATTCTACTCTTGAAAGACTGCTTAGAACTTCCTCAGTCATTGATACACGTGACTTTCTTCCCCAGGGTGACTGCAGGAAGCCTACAATGGGGAAAGGCTATCTTCCTGCCCTATCCAAAGTCCTTCAACACCGTGACAAAGTGCAGAGCTCTTTCAAAACCAGAAGAGGAAAATCGGGGTCAGACTGTGTCCTGCTTCCTACTCAGGCCTGGGAGAAAGGAGTCCAAAAAGGGTTACGGCAGTGAAAGAGAGAAATGTGCTGAATTCCCAGGGCCTAGAGTCACTGGGCCCCCAGCAGAGACCAACTCACAAAGGTGGAATCAATGAGCTAGATGAGTACAAGAGATCATTTGTGTGACCAGAATTTCAGTTTCCAGTACTGTAAAGTTAAGATATCACCCCTAGATCCACTGTGAAGATTAAATGAAATCTGTGTGTAGAGAGCTTTGCAAAGTGCCTGCGGTGTGGTGGACGGTGGGGCGGGGGGGGGGGGGGGGGTGTCTGTTCTAAGGGCAGCAGAAAAGCAAAATGGTAAAGATGCGTGTTCCGATTTCCATGGACTCTCCAGAAGCAAATCAGGACAAGACCAAAAATGTTTCAGAATTTCACGTACCGAGGAGGGGGCGGCTTGAGTTGGGGGGTGGGCTGAACCGCCTCCGACAAGTCCCGCAAGCTGACAGCACCGGGCTGTTCTCTGCTGGAACAGCAGCAAAGTGGCAGGAGCCTCCCTTTCAGTTCAGCCCAGGGAACTTGATTGCTCTTAATTATACAGATGCCGCTCATATGCAAATAGTGCATGAAGGGTTTTCCTTTTAAATTGTAATTTTTCTTTCAAACCCTTGAAGCACGGAAGTGTTACTGCTGAAGAAAGAATGGCCCTGAGGTCACGGGGCCCAGGAGAGAGGCCCCTGGGCACAACCTGCCCTCCCTTTGTACAGCCCTGAGCCCGCCCGGGTCTTGCTCTCAGATCTCTAACACCCTCCCCTCTCCTTGCAGCATTCTCCAGCCCAGACAAGCACAGTGTGAACCCCGCACGGGTTCCAGAGCCCAGCAGAGCAGGAGGGACAAGGATCCGTCAGCAGCAATGTAGCCTCAGCCCTTCAATTCTTCTGTCAATGAACACTAACTGCAAAAGAAGTCCAGCGCTCCAGTGAAAACTGTGCTGCTAAGATAATAATAGCAACTCGGGGGAGGAAAAAAAAAAAAAGCTGCCAACAAGTAAATAAACGGAAACAAAACGGTCCTGTGCAACAGGATTACAACTAAAAACATACAGAGGAAAATGAAAAGGCAAGAACCAAAATATTAACAGGCCATGTTAGGATGGGGGAATACTAGCAACATTTCCCTTTCCCCCGATTTTCCAAATTCATGACAGGGTTCAATGTCTTTGAGAATACTAACAGTTTTCAGTTATGTGCTTTTAGAAAACTCAAGAGCGAGAGGAAGGTACATTCTTCTTAAAGACAACCTGTAATTATTTCTTTTTATCATGCAAGTAACTCATTTGCACTCATTTGCACATTGACAAGTTATCTGAAAGCTAACAAAAGCTTCGACTCTCCAACACTTCTTGTTACTCTGCTCCACCTCCCTGACTCTCTCGGGGCTACGCCTCCTCCACCTCTTTCAACAGAGACCCCCAGGCTCCAGCCCCGGGCCTTCCTCCCCACCTACAACCACTCACTGGCTGAGGCGACCCAGTCTCCAGGCTCCATCATCTGAAATTTACATCTCGGGCCCAGCCCTCCCAGCAATCCCAGTACTCCACCTGCCCACCCACAGGTCTACTGGGATGTCCAAAAGACATTAAAAAAACTCGTCACCCCTGCATCAACAGCCATCTTGGCTCAGCTGTTCCAGCCAATAATCTTGGAATCATCATTGACTGCTCTCTGCCTTACGCCCATATCCATCTATCGGAAATCCTGTGAGCTAGCTCTGCTTGTAAAACAGATCCAGAACCACACCGCCTTCCCCACCTCCACCCAGGCCTGGGCACCACCCTCTCTTGATCTTTTGACCACTGACTGCAATTAACTGGGCTCAAGTGGCCTTCAACACCAGCCAGGACAGCCTTTTTGAACCGAATTCAGCTGGTCTCACCGCTCTGCTCAAAGCCCCCAAAGACTCCCCAACTCATGGGTCTCACAGGAACTAACTCCACAGCACACTCACCCCATGACTCACCTTCAATTCCCTCCCACCTGGGGATACTCTGCTGTAGCCCAAGGTCTTCTGGCTGCTCTGTGAACACTCCAGGCACAAATTCCCACCTTATAGGCCTCTGCACTGGCCATTCTGTCTGGAACATTCTTTTCCCCCGTAGCCTCATGGCAAGCTCCCTTACCTCCTCCAAATCTTTCTAAAATCTCACCCAAACACCCTGCTTATAATGACAGCCCCACCCCACGATCCTCATCCTCTTTCTTCTTGCCCTATTTTTCAACTTTCTCCACACTACATATCACCTTCAAACATCCATACAATTCAGTTGTTTATTATACTCAGATTTGCTGTCTCTTTCCCACACGCTATTAGACTGCAAGCGCCACCAGGACAGGGATTTTGGTCTGTTTTGTGCAGAATGTGTCCCAATCATTTAGACAACAGTTGCTCAACAGCATTTGTTGCAGAGGAGAAAAACTCTTCAACTGGTGTCACAGATTTTTAAAATCACAATCCAGGCCTCAGACTCTCTTTTTAATTATCCAGTATAAAGTTAGTCTCACCAAAATATATCAGAGACCACAGGAAATATCATGAAAAAAGGTTTCCTAAATTTCAATATAAACCTTGACCAAATCTAACTGTTTAAAAAGGAGAAACAAACTATGTATAGAAAAATTTTTAAAACCAATGTCAGATGCCACGGAGCAACTAAGCCCGTGTGCCACAACTACTGAAGCCTGCGTGCCTAGAGCCCATGCTCTGCAACAAGAGAAGCCGCAATAAGAAGCCTGCACACCGCAAAGAAGAGCAGCCCCCGCTCATCGCAACTAGAGAAAGCCCGCGCTCAGCAACGAACACCCAACGCAGCCGAAAATTTAAATAAATTAACTTTTTTTAAAAGTTACCTTTTAAAAAAACAAAACAAAACAAAAACCAATGTCAGGCAAGTTATATTTTGTATTCACCTTAAAAAGAAAAAACGTCAGGTCTAGTCATGCCAAGGGTATACAAATTAGAGTGACTTACTAAATTACAAATGCCACAATTTTTAATAAAATGCCGAGACAACTAAGAAACTAAGAAACAGGGAAGATATTGAGTCTACTGAGAAAAGTAAGGCCTTGAATCAGGCACTGAACCATGCAGAGATTAGGCTAGGACCTAGGACCTAGGACCTAGGACTGTAAGAAGAGACCCGGTGTCTGTTAACCCCTGGCTTGGGGAGGATCTTCGGGAAGCAGCATCCCACCCAGGCCTGGGCCTATTCGAACCTTCTAACTAACATTGAAGCAGCAACATGCCTGAGATGCCCATTCTGGTTCCATTGCTTGAATGAGTGGATTCATAATCCCAGAAGGAAGAAATAAATCTAAGCCTATATAAATAAACAGCAGGTACACAAAAATAGAGGCAAGCTGAGGTGACGCCCGGCACCTGATCCTAAACCTCACTTCTGCTACCTCAGCTGCACCCCGGGTTCAAGCCCCAGTGGGGAGATGTGTCCCCCACACCCACATCCAGTCCCCCAGCTACCATGGTGGCGAATGTGGCCAATGTGGGGATAAAAGATCTGAGGAATGGAGAGAAGGTCCCCGACTCTGCTTACTCCCAAAGCCAACAGCCCTCCTTCTTCCAGGTTGTGAGAACTAAATAATAAATTCCTTTTAATTGGAATCTGTCACTTGAGGCTGAAAAAGTCCCAACTAACAGGTAGATGAACCCGGTAACTAAAACCTAATTCGTGAGATTGGGTCCAAAAGTCAGGAACACAGGTAACCCCTGGAACATTAAAATACATTTTATGACTATTTACGGGAAAAAAAAATGCTTTCTGAGAAATAGGGTGATTCTGCCAAAGCCCTAATAATCTGCATCCCCATCAAAAAAGTGTCCCTTAAAAAGTACAAACTATATTTTCTTTATAAAAGAATTACAGCTTCTATTGAGGGACAGAAACATTCTAAAATTAGATTGTGGTAACAGCAATCCAACCCTGCAGATACACTAAAAGAAACACTGGCCTGCACACTTTAGATGGGTGAATTGTATGGCATGTGTATCATATTTCAATAAAGCTGTTTCAAAAAAGCAAGTACACATGCCAGCCTCCTAACTCAATCATCCTGTCAGGATTCAACGCAGGAAAGGAACGAGGAGGTCATTTCTACAGATGCATCTTCTCAAACACGTAATGGAAGCCCCACAGCTCATTTCCTTTCTGTGCACACAGCCGCCTCTTATGCATAATGAAAATGCCATATGCAGATACGTTTGACTAGCACGTCCACGTTTCCCATTATCATGCAGCACTTTGTAACAAGCTGCCGTTAATGCCTGCCTGTTATCCAAGTGCAAAATCATTCCGCCTGATTGCAAGCAGCCTGGCAGCTGGAGGGGAAGATCAGCCTTGCCCTCCAGTGGGGGCCCATTTGACGTATCACCGCCGTTGCTACAAGGACCCCAATCATCTAGATCTAATCAATTTCAACCAAGCAGGCACATCTGTTAGCATGTACCTTCCAAATGCCAGCATGAGAAGATGAAGAAAAGGGCAGAAATCAGGACTCGTGTTTTGGGGTTCGGGGTTTTTTTGTTTGGGGTACGTTTTGTTTGTTTGTTTGTTTTTTGGCAGGGGGAGGGGAGGCGGTGAAGAAATCAAATAAAAGCAGAACAGGTGCTTACACCAAGAAATGTTCTCCCCTTGCTGTGTCCATCCCCATACTCATCTTCATGGACATGTGAGCCCTGATCCTTAAACCACCTGGCCTCTAGAGCTCAATGAACTCCAGTGCTACTCAATAACTCTGAATTTGCCAGTTCTCCAAATAATCCTTTGACCTCTCTTCTGAGGAGGCATTTCCGTATTTCAAATAGCCTCCATTGTGGTTTTCCTTTAACTATAAACAGAGATAAGAAAATACACTAACAGTACTTCATACAATGAATCAGGGAATTATACTGTGACATTCCATAGTTAGTACAATAACTATGCTGCATATAAAGCTTTCAGTTAAATTTTTAACTCTCATTACAAACAACTCAACTTTTATTCTGCATTCAGTAACACTTTCCAAAATATATTTCTTTCCTTTCTTAATAACAAAAGAAGGAAATCCTGTATACTCCACACTAGAAATACTGCCACATTCTGGCAGTAGTTACAGAATTAATCCCTTTAAATCCAAGAAAAGGTAAATCCCCTGCAGCGGAATTTTAAAATATGTAGCTCCTAAATATTTCCTTCTTTTTAAAAAGAATCATCATAAGCACCAGCTTGCAGAGTCAAGAAATTATTTAGTCTGCTGGAATTCAATTTGGCCACCTCTCAGGATAACCAGAAGCAGCTTTTTTAACATATGGATCCCAGGAATCCACCAGTTCCTCCCGAATCAGAATCTCTGGGGATAGAGCCTGGCAATGTTTTGGGAATAACGTCCCCAAGCAATCCCACCGCCTCTGAACCCACTAGAAGAACAGGAGTAGGTGTGTTTGGGAACCACAGATCCATTCATCCATCTATCTGCGGCTCATTCTGAGATTCGTCCAGTGATACTTCTGTTTCCAATGCAGCTCATTCCCATCATAAAACGTTTCAGTCTCCGCAAGAGTCAGGTGGCAGGAAACACGTTAGCTGTTTTAAGCAGAAAGGGATTTTAATTTAGGGAATTAAGTGCTTATGAGATCATTGGAAGGCTCTAGGGAGCCGGCTCTAGGCTGGGCCTCCAGGAAGGAGCTCCAGAGCAACAGGGAACTGCCCCACCATGGGCGCTGGCCTCTGTCACACGGGGAAGGTGGAGCCCCTTGGGAGGCTGCCCCGGAACCACTGAGCCAGGAGTGTCCCAGGACCTGAAAACACTGTCTCTGCCCCCACCAGATGTCCTATGGCAGGTATCCACTGAGACGGAGGGTGGGAAGAATCACTCACCCTAATGCTCCAGAGGTTGAACTTACATGAGCTGCAAGTGCTCTGATGCTACTGGACTGAACGGTGGTCACCAGGACACAGTCCAGCGGGCCAGCCTCTCTGAGCAGAGGCCCTCACCTCTAACACACACCAGTGCAGCACTTGCCTCCAAGCAGCCTCTGATCCCTCAAATCCTCCTCCCCTACGTGACCTCCTCACCTCCTCAGGCCTCTCTCCTCTCCGTTTCGCCTTCCTGTGGGGACGCTGCTCGTTCAGATCCCACGACCGTACCTAATGATATCTTCTGAATTTCTTCTTCTTTGATTCAGCTCATAATGCAGCCAATCTAGATCTTTTAAGGTCCTGATTTTTATCATCCAATAAGCTGACTCTTTGCCCCCAAGTCCTGTCATTCACCAAATTAATGATTCTTGAACTGAACAGACAGGATTAATTTTTAAAATATACTAATACCATCTTCACTGGAAAATCCTAACAGCGCATTATCAAGATCTGACCAAATTCAACCAACATTTTTTACATGGTATTTTCTGGGCTACATGTCCAACACAGCATGAGATGCTACAAATGCCCCTGAGCACAAACAAGGAGTCGCTATTCTCAGAGGAGTAGCAGAGACTTAAGAAAAAAAGAACAGCAGAAACAGCGAGAACTTTACGTGTTGCAAATAGAACATCTGACACCAATATGAGCCATGAACTGCTCGGACCTGACGGGGACGGTGGTTCTTAAAACATGGTCTCATGAAATGAACATATGGAAACATCTTGTGCAACAGCCCACAGGGTCCACTTTTGCAATTAGATCTTAGTTAATTCAATACACAGTGTGACTTCAGAACATGGGCATATGTCAAATCTGAAAACTCTCCCACAGTTACCCGGATGGGGTGGGGAGGGAAGGCAGGTCTTGCGAGCAAATGAAATCATTCCCGACCCAGGGAGCAGGCCAGAGAACATGTGTGTTCTCTTATGAGTAAAATTAACTTGGTATCGCATTTGTACCCACATTAAGATATCCCCCCGAGGAGTCATTCTTCTCTGCTCATTGGTTTTTCATCTCTTTCAACCCACTCCCTTCCAAAGCAGCAGCGTCTGTTTCTAAATAAGGAGTCCACACCGGTCTCTTACTTTACAGGCTTACTTCCGGTAAGTGGAAACATATACACAGAGTGAGCTCTCTTCAAGGTATGGTTGAAGAGGTGGAAGATGCACACCCACAAATGTTTGCTGATTTAAGTGGAAATTTTACTTTCATTTCTTTTGTAAAAGGATTCCAGCCCATCTATCACACTTTAGAAGCATGCTGTATGCAATTTCCTTAAATAGAAACTTCAAAGTAATCCATCATTCTTCTACTACTCCAAGTACAACCAACTCTATGTGGGACGGAACATTTCCATTTTGTACAGATGAAAGTCAAAGTTCATGGACACTAAATTCAGTGTAATTTCTCATAAGCACCAAGATAAAATTAATCACAAAATATCCCGGAAATCACCAATGATCTCGGAACAGACAACAGTGGCGTCCCGAAGCCCTCTGGACAGTGGGGGTAAAAGCAATGGAAGGTTCTTCCTCACCTCCCAGGACCCTTCCTCCTTAATCCAGAGGATGCCAGCCTCCCAGACCACTAAACACAAACTTTCCCCACAGAAAGGGAGCAAAACTGCAGCGCCTCATGTGACCCACAACATACATGTCAGAGAAGAAACCATGCTGCACAGCCGCATAGCACAGGGAGATCAGCTCGGTGCTTTGTGACCACCTAGAGGGGGTGGGATAGGGAGGGTGGGAGGGAGACGCAAGAGGGAGGAGATACGGGGATATGTGTATATGTATAGCAGGTTCACTTTGTTATAAAACAGAGACTAACACACCACTGTAAAGCAATTATACTCCAATAATGATGTTAAAAAAAAGATACTGAAAAAAAAACACATTAATTAAAAAAAAAGAAAGAAAGAAGTCACCCTGCTGCTTTTCCAGAGTCTAGCCTGTCTCAAGCCCACACTCTCCCAGGGAGGGAACGGCTCCCTCACCCTCCCCCAACCCACCCACAGCAAGTCCTTTTCTCCCTGTGCTCTTTCTATTAGTCTCAGAAACTCTAAAACTGAGGCATATGTTGTAACCGCCTCGCTGATTGTACAGCAACTTTAATACAAACACTTTACGAGACAGGCTGAGGAAGGGAGCCTCCAAGAGACAACAAGACCAGTATTTTCAAGGAAGTAAGAGGAGAAACATAGGAGAAAATGGACACGAGGAAGGTATTTCCTCACGTTCAGGTCAGCCTTTCCCTCCTCTACCTGCTTTTAAACTGACACTTGTTCTCACTGTTTTTAATTGGTTTATTGTTTTTAAACCTAGAGGTTTCCCCCTACATTTTTTCGCAGGTGGATGTTTTATCTGCATTACTGCCACCAGTCTGTACACTCTATTTTTAAAACCAATCCTCTTTTTTCAATATTTTAAAACATGCCACATGGTTTTCTCCAGTCACTGGAAAAGGATACACTAAACATAAAACTCAGGTTTTTCAAGCCACAAAACTACCGATGCCAAGTGCTAAGAGCTCAAGTATGGCCTTACTCTCCGTTCTGTTTTCATAGCCTAGGTTCTCCCTATCAATAAATTTCCATTTTTACAACTAAATAACCGGCTCTTTGAAGAGGCAAGCTGTAACCTGTTTTATATTATCTAGTGCCAAAATCTGAAAGTAAGCAGAGTCTACACTATTTCACCCCCAGTTCTAAAAGTCCAAACGTATCCACACTGCTGTCCACATCACAGAGACAGAACCCGTGGTGAGGACCTGTCTGGGCCGCAGCAGGCCAAGGAAACTCAGAACAGACCACAGGACAGAGCAGCTGCTCACACGACTGGTACAGCCGACGCTCGAAACACACAGGACCAGAAATCAAAGAATCCTCTCACACTGCAAAAATATGGAACCAAAGAGATGAAGCTAAAGAGAAACAAATGCAAGACGGTTCACTAAGGCAGGAAAGGCTAACACATGGACAGTGGCCCATCAATGCCTGGACTGCGTGCCGGTCACACACGCAGCACTGCGGAGGGCGAGGCACCTTCCAGACAGCTGGGCTTTTTTTTTTTTTTTTTGGCGTTACGCGGGCCTCTCGCTGTTGTGGCCTCTCCCGTTGCGGAGCACAGGCTCCGGACGCACAGGCTCAGCGGCCATGGCTCACGGGCCCAGCCGCTCCGCGGCATGTGGGATCCTCCCGGACCGGGGCACGAACCCGTGTCCCCTGCATCGGCAGGCGGACTCTCAACCACTGCGCCACCAGGGAAGCCCCAAGACAGCTGGTCTTAAAAGGGGCCATCCTCACTCAGAGACAGTCCCCACCTCCCCGCCACAGCACATCCCTAGAAACCGGAAGGAACATAAAGCCGACCACATGTTCCCACAGGAACTACAACATTACAATTGTACAATCAACGGGTTACATCCCAGTCACAGGCACCAAATAAACACCAATGACAATGTTGCACAAAATCTATGACACAGCTACAAACCCTCCAAATATTTAAGATAAAGTGATAAAAATCAAGCCCAAACACTGAAAGTTTGTGTTAGAAGTGACCTTACAGACCACAGGGTCTGAATCTCTCCTTTGCCAGGTCAGGAAATGGAAATCCAGAGGACCACTTGCCCACCGCCAGGGATCTAGTTAGAAGCCAACTGAGAAACAAACCCAGACCTCCTACCAGCCAATCATGTGCTTCTAGACAAGCTTACTTTCTTTACAAAAGTCCCTGGAAACAGGCAAAAAACACACACCATTATATATATGCTGTCTCCAAAACAAGACATACGTAAAAAACATAACTTCCATATAAAATATTTCACCTGCCAACAATATCGGTTATTAAAAAGTATATATCTGTGTACTTGTTATTAGCTACCATTTTTCTTTTTGGTGTTTTTTAACGTTACAAAGTACTGGGAGAAGGCCTGGACTGCCCATCCTGAGTAGCCCTGGCTTTTGGCCATCCTCTCCTTCCAGTTAGAGGCTTGGCCTCTCTGGCCACCAGGACCTGCACGTGACCCAAGGCAGGTCCATCGGAGCCCTTCCCCGGACCACATGCACCAGAAGCGAATTCTTGGGGTGGGAAGCTTTGAGAAGGGCCACCTAGCATAGCCAGTGGCCAAACTACCCACTAGACTTTGAGAGGCCAAAAAAGTCAAACAGAAGTGAAACACAGGAGAGAAAGACAGCCTCCCCACACCTAAAGTGAGTTGTGCTGGTCAAACAGTCTTAGTGAGGAGACTGAGAAAAGGACGATTTCTATCCTCGTGGTTCTTTTCTGAATTCCCTAATCTTGCTACAACAAACATGGCTTTTGTAATGAGAAATGTAATAAGAAAACTCTGTCATGAAGGGTAGGGCTGGACTAGGATGGACTCCCTTTCCTGACTACCTAAGCCTCTTCTGATTGGCTGAAACCCTGGGTATCCCCCAGAACATACGGTAAAAAACAAATAAAACTTTCTGCATAATCTATGAGGCTGACTGCAGGGTGAGGGTGATAGCTTCTTTTCTGGGTGTGGCCCCCATTCGGACATAAATTTTATTGTATTTTTTATATGAGTTATCATCCCTAATTTATTTATTTATTTATTTTAATTTTTGGCTGCATTGGGTCTTCGTTGCTGCACACGGGCTTTCCCTAGTTGAGGCGAGCAGGGGCTACTCTTGGTTGTGGTGCACGGGTTTCTCATTGTGGAGGCTTCTCTTGTTGCAGAGCACGGGCTCTAGGCATGCACACTTCAGTAGTTGTGGCACATGGGCTCAGCAGTTGTGGCTTGCAGGCTCGGTAGTTGTGGCTCCCAGGCTCTAGAGCGCGGGCTCAGTAGTTGTGGTGTATGGGCTTAGTTGCTCCGTGGCATGTGGGATCTTCCCAGACCAGGGATGGAACCCGTGTCTCCTGCATTGGCAGGCGGATTCTTAACCACTGCGCCACCAGGGGAGTCCCACACATAAATTTTAATTTTAACACTAGCTAACTGCAGACCTTTTCCCACAATCCTATTGGTAATAATATGTTAACTAATGATCACATGAAAATTCAACTCTAAAACTTGAGGGTAATTAGAAGCATGCAACCTCCTTTCTGACTGCTCTCCTCAGAGCATCCTTCAAAATAGCTAGCCAACAAACTGTGCAAAGGTCAGCCTTTGCATTTCTAAACCTCAGTTCCTCTTCCTCAAAGACTTCCCCTTCTTTTTACCCCAAGTTTTACCTTTGGAATTGCATCAGATCTAGTTTCCTCCTACACAATGCAGTGATGTTTTCCTTCAAATTTTTAGCTTACTATTATGTCTCTCTCCCCTCTCCATCTCATTCTTGAGACAACTGTGCCCTTCTCCAGCCTTAGGCAAACTGCCTAAACTCACGTCGTATAGAAGGAATCCCATTCGACAGACAGCAACGGAGACAAACTAGGAAATCCCTAAATTTCACAAATATCCCTACTTAAACAGCAACATAATTCTGGCAGTTTTAATTAACGTGGTTTGCCAATGCCTGACATAATATTTGGCAATTATATTCACAGGAAACTCTATTTCAGGTCTTTTTTTTAAAATATTTATTTATTTGACTGCGCCGTGTCTTGGTTGCGGCACGCGGGATCTTCATTGCAGCACGCAAACTCTTAGTTGCAGCATGTGGGATCCAGTTCCCTGACCAGGGATCGAACCCGGGCCCCCTGCACTGGGAGAGCAGAGTCTTAGTCACTGGACCACCAGGGAAGTCCCATCAGGTCTTATTTTGACAGGAAATACCAAAGGCACGACAAATGTCCACCGCAAAAAAATATAGGTAATTGTACAGTCACATGGTCTTCAATTTTCTTTTTTTTAGACCAAAGAGAAAACAGTACCATAGAAATATTACACAGTAGTGAAGTGAATAGACAAAGCCACAAAAACCTGCTCAATCCTTAAGTCCTATAAAGTCTAACCATCAACACTCAAAGTGGGCTAAGGGAAAACCCAGCAGCCCGCAGAGGCCGTGGGGATTTCCTCTGACTTTTCTAAATCACCAAAGGCAACTGAAGGTAGGGCCTCAGGCAAACCCAGAGCAGAAAGTGGTCCGTGGGAGGTGGGAGTGGGAGGATGGGGAGGCCCCGGGGAGGGGGGCGGGTAAGGAACAGAGTGAGAGTAAAGGATGAAGGGACTGCGGCAGGCGTGGCCGTAACAAGGAGACCCGGGAGGGACCACCTTCTGGGCAGGCTCTCCAGTCATTCGAGGAAACACACTGGGGACACAGAAGTTTAACAACAGCAGAAGGATCTTGCTCTTAAGAACTTCATCTCACTTCATCTAGTGCAGACAAGCCAGAGACTAGAGGGATGCAGGTGGAAGGCAGAATGTTCTAGCAGAGGGAGCGGCGGCTGGGGGAGGGGTCAGGCTTCCTGAAAGCGACACCCTGGGGACGCAGATGGGAACGCTCTTGGCACTGAATCCACCTCTGCTTCCTTCATCCCGTCCTTTCCTTGCCCTGGTGTGCAGCACACGGCCTCCCTCCCAGCCCGCCTCAACCCCACCCCGGAAGGAAAGAGACTACCTTTCTGAGGCCTCCTCACACTTGCACATAGTGAAAGCCAGCACACCTATTTGCTACCAAGTTATGAACTTAGAAAGCTGAAATTAAAGGGCACAACACAGGAACTCAAAACCCACACGCTGAAGCTTCAAAGGTGAGAACGTCCCATTGCACACAAGGCGGGTAAGGCTTCCCACTCCTCCGCGCCACGTTCTCCCCCAGCGCCTTCCCCGCAGCCACACACAGTCGCACTTGATTCCTCACCGTCTTCACGACTCACATTCCACGTTCCCTCACATCCAAAGAGGAGGCCAGAGGCCCTGGTACGTGTACGACTCAACTCTAAGCCACTCTGCCCTGAGACACAGCCTCAGTAGAAGCACAGACACCAAAAATAGCAAGAGTCATGCTGGGTAGGAGAGTTACAGAATGTTTTTCTTCTTCTCTGTATTGCTGAAAGACTGTGAAATAAACATGCATTTCTTCTGTAATAAGAGTAAGAAATAAAGAACAAAAGACCAACTGCAAAACAAAGCGCACAGGCTACAACACAGACATGACGCTCAGTGAAATCAGCCAGTCCCAGAAGGACAAACACTGATGATTCCACCTACATGAGGTGCTCGGCGTGGTCATGCTCATAGTGACAGACAGTAGCAGGGTGGCGGTCAGGGGCTGGGGGACAGGGAATGGGGAGCTAGTGTGTAAAAAGCACAGAGTTGCAGTTCTGCAAGAAGAAAAGAGTCCTGTGGATGGACGGTGGTGACGGTTGCTCAACAGTGTGAAAGGACCCAATGCCACTTAATGATTAAAACGGTAAACTTTATATTATATATATTGTATCACAATTAAAATAAATAAAATCGGGGCTTCCCTGGTGGTGCAGTGGTTGAGAGTCCGCCTGCCGATGCAGGGGACACGGGTTCGTCCCCAGTCCGGGAAGATCCCGCATGCCGCGGAGCGGCTGGGCCCGTGAGCCATGGCCGCCGAGCCTGCGCGTCCGGAGCCTGTGCTCCGCAACGGGAGAGGCCACAGCGGTGAGAGGCCCGCGTGCCGCAAAAATAAATAAATAAATAAATAAAGTTGGTTTAAAGAGTTTTTCGATGTGTGTACACTACTGCTTCCGTTTGTTTTTGTTTTGTTTTCTTTTTTATTGGAGTCTAATTGCTTTACAATGGTGTGTTAGTTTCTGCTTTATAACAAAGTGAATCAGCTATACATATACACATGTTCCCATATCCCTTCCCTCTTGCGTCTCCCTCCCTCCCACCCTCCATATCCCACCCCTCTAGGTGGTCACAAAGCACCCAGCTGATCTCCCTGTGCTCTGTGGCTGCTTCCCACTAGCCAGCTGTTTTACATTTGGTAGTGTATATATGTCCATGCCACTCTCTCACTTTGTCACTGCTTCTGTTTTATGTTTTGCGTTTTTGGCCACGAGGCATGTGGGATCTTAGTTCCCCGACCAGGAATCGAACCTGCACCCCCTGCACTGGAAGGCGAAGTCTTAACCACTGGACCACCATGGAAGTCCCAATAAATAAATTTTTAAAAGGAACAATCTTCAAGAATTTATTGTATCTAAACTAGGGTCCATCTGTATTTAACACATACTTTTCTCGAGTAATGCACAATGGTCCCAGCAATTAGAACAGAGACTATCTAATTCCTAACCAGAACAGTGAGGGTGGACACGTGTACTGAGAGAATCCTGCCTAGAAGGCCAGGGCCCAGAATTTTCCCTGGAGAAGCAGCCAGCCCCTTCCCTCCCAAGGATACCAGCACCATTACCCACGCCACAGCCGCCGCCACCAGTGGCTGAATCCCCAACACATATTCACCTGATACATGTTCTCTCCATGCCGACAACCACCCTAGGACAGTAGGTATGGTCTCCAGTCTACACAGAAAGAAACGAGGCCCAAGAGGACATAGCCGAAAGTGGCTGAAGCCTGGGCATCATCCACCTGGGGCCAGGCTGCTTCCCAGCGTGGACCCACCATAAACCCACTGCCCCTGAGTCTCTCTCTCTCTCTCTCTCTCTCTCTCTCTCTCTCTCTCTCTCTCTCTCTCTCTCTTACACACACACACACACACACACACACACACACACACACACACACACACACACACTCTGGCTTCCCAGGGTGGACTGCAAGTCTCTCCACCCACTCATTACATACACGCTGGACCCCTGCTCTACAACTTCACGGCACCATGGAAATACTGGATCCAAAGACTTCAACAGAAAAAGCAGAAGCTACAACCACGCCCTGGAAGGTTCCACAGGGCTTCCCGTTAACTAACTCCAAAGAGAAGGGAAAGGAGAGGTCTGTGTGGGGCTGGCCTTTCCTGAGCTCACATCAAGGCTAACTGTCTATCTTTGGGGTTCATTTTAAGATAAAAACAACTCTCCCTTCTAAATCTTAAGTAACACTGGCACCAAGAAAGATGGACCATGGATGTGCCTGAAGCCTCCAGAGAGCCGCCCCCACCACAGTCCAGAGACCCCCCCCGCCACAGTCCAGAGACCCCGCCCACCACAGTCCAGAGACCCCCCCGCCACAGTCCAGAGACCCCGCCCACCACAGTCCAGACACACACACACACACACACACACACACACACAAGCCCACCACAGTCCGCTCAGAGGAGGAAGCGGGTCCGGCTGTCCGGCACAGGGAGGGCCCCCGTCCCGGCCCCAACAGGAATCCCTGGGCCGGTGCTGCTGCCTTCATCATTCACGTGGCCTTTACGCACCGGGCTTCACCCTGGCGGTTCCGTTTTCACGTGCATCAATGTAAACTCCCTGTGGTCAAGGGCTGTCAAACTTCCCTATGCATTCTCGGCACCTAATCCTGTTTCCTACTCATAACAGACACTTGGTAGAGCAGGTTCTTCAAAGAAGCCTTGTGTAAAAGGAGAGTGTGATCGGAGCCAACAGGCCACCTTCCTAAAGACTCTGAATTTCTGTCTCAAAGCCTGATCAGCCGCTCGGCTCCGACGGGGACCAACGAGGATGGCGTCAGCGCATCCGACGGCCGGGGGCCGTTTCCCTCTGTCCCTGATGCTAAAACTAGCCAAACCATAGAGGCACTCAATTCACGTATCTGCTTTAAAATTACATTTGCCTGTTGTTTCCCACCTATGCAAACCAAAGAAAATTAAAGTTTCAAATTGCTCATTCTCCATATTCTAAATGTGTTGGCCAATATGCAGGTAAAGACGGCCAAACTCCTTCCATAGCAATTTAAAGTGTCTCCCTGCTTTCGTCCCAGCCTTTCTCCTTCTATGGTGTTAATGTCACCTGAAGTTTAAGTAAAACTTCACAGTCTCTGTGGCAGGAGTAAAAAGCGATTGGATTTGGGTACAAAGTCTCCAAGTTCAAAAATAAGTATGCTGGGCCACCACATAATTTTCCATCACAGCTTTTGTCGCTTCAGCAACTTTCACTCAAAGTGTGGCCGCAAGCAAGCAATTCAAAAAAGACAGTATTTACACATGACATCACAACAAGTGCTGTCAAAATCCCAGAGAAGTTTCTCTGTTAAATCTCTAAGCAAAGAACAAAAAGTACTGCACACTTACTGCCCCATCTCTCCAGCTGACCAGCACACTCAGGGTGCCCCCAGCTACTTCTCACCTCTCTAAGGGTGCTGGGTCACACCACCCATGTAACAAGGCGCTCACACACAGAAGTTCTCCCCCCACAGGATGGCAAGGAGAAAAGTATTGCGCATACAGACTAAAAACTGATCACAGCATAGGTAAGAAAGGTGGTCCAAAGTTTAAAATACAGCAAATAAACCACGGGCTCAAGTCTCCCAAAGTCCATATGGCCCCAACAGCTAGGATACCCAGGCGCCGGCCCTGACATGGGACAAAGAGAAGAGAGGAGGTGCCATCGGCAAACAGCTAAATGATCGGCACGTGTGTCCCCCGGAGTCACAGATAGCATCAAAAAGCTGAAAAAGGGTCCTGATACATCCCGGGCATACTGCAGATAGACTCTGGGCACCGAGTCAGCCTATTGGGTTTTATAGTAAACATATACTAACATATACCGAAGCCTGTCATTACTTCTTCAAACTGTCACACGTGATTTTAATCAACAGGAAATTTCTCACCTTTGCCCAATTCTCCCTTTGCACACATCATGCTAGACTCTCACCGGTCTACCCCTTTCCCCTGCAACGTCATACACACGTACATAGACCTTCTCTCCAGGGTGAGCTAATGCTGAGACAAAAACGAAGTGATTCGCTACGTTTTCAAGCTTTTCTATTCCATTAACAGTTTCCCTGCTAGTTACACCTGCTTCTTATTTTCAGAGACCTCGACACTGGGCTCAGCCCCTCCTGAGTCTGTTTTCTCTTTGGATCTGCTCTGGGATGTCCTGCCTCGGCCCTGTCCTGCCTTGGCTTTTCTCTTCTACCAAAACACCGCCTTTCGAAATGCTCAGCAGCATCCAGCAGTGCTCTCCAAAGGTGCTCAGGAGATGAGGAGACCCTTTTATGTTAAGTTCTCAATCTGGCGATCACAGCACAGAGCACGTCCAGGGGAACTGGGGAGAAGCCAAACACCTGCTGACCCATCTCAGTTCTAAACCCGGACAGGGGTGGGGTCAAATTACCGCCCTGCATGTGCACCCCGTTCTCCAGGCAGGTCTCAGCGCTCACTGAAAGCCAGTCAGAAGCTGGGACAAAGTGAGAGAGTGGCATGGACATACATACACTACCAAACGTAAAATACATAGCTAGTGGGAAGCAGCCGCAGAGCACAGGGAGATCAGCTCGGTGCTTTGTGACCACCTAGAGGGGTGGATAGGGAGAGTGGGAGGGAGATGCAAGAGGGAGGGGATATGGGGATATATGTATATGTATAACTGATTCACTTTGTTATAAAGCAGAAACTAACACAACATTGTAAAGCAATTATACTCCAATAAAAATGTAAAAAAAAAAAAAGTTCTGCTCAACAAAAAGCTTACTGGGTTCTTTTTGCCCTGTTAAGAAACACACACTCATATTAAGTTTAGGAAATATGGAAAATCAGTCATAAACAAATCACCCTGAAACCCCAACACTCAAGTTGGGCAAATTCTCAAGCCATAAAAATAGGGTTCCAAGAGACTCCTACTCCAGGCAAAGGCTTTACAAAGTGACGTTTAAAGTGGTGGATCACAGAGTGAGTTAAAAAAGAGGCTATAAGGGCACTGAGTAATTTGACTGGGTTATCACAGGAAATCAGCAATGTACCAAAATAGATTTTCAACTTCTGGCTAGCAAAGTCTGGGAACACACGATGGCATAAACACACAAACTACACAAAGAATTATCTTAACTGTTAAAAACCTTCGTAGAGTGTTTCTTTCAATGCTACCATATTTTTCACGAGTCTACTAGGAACCAAGCCTCAGATGAACAAAAGGTGCCTCACCTAAATGCCAGAAAAGCTTAGTGAATAGATTCCATTCAATTTAGCTTTGAACTGAATACCTAACGTGTGCCAGGCAGGGACAGACCCACTTTTGTGGGGTTTGACACTTATTGTTTGCGGGGTGGGGAAGGGGATTCTTTAAGGAAAAAAATACACAATATACTTTACTTTTGAAAATTTAATGAAAAGCCTAACCGTGTGAGCACATTCCTAGGCTCCCACCCATTGAGAATGAGTGTGTTTGTGCAGGTGGGAGGAGGGGCAGGAAACGCTTCCTAGAGGAGGGAGGTATGTCCGACAGAAATCAACCTGGAGGAGGTACAGGAGGAAACCTCCAGGCTCAGGAAACAAGTCCAATGGTGAGAAATGAAAAGTATATAATACCAACTGGGGCCTCTTAGATTAAAATTACAAAGATTAAGAAAATACTGACTGGACTTCCCTGCTGGTCCAGTGGTTAAAGACTCCACGCTCCCAATGCAGGGGGCACGGGTTCGTTCCCTGGTCGGGGAAGATCCCACATGCCACGTGGTAAGGCTAAAAAAAAAATAACAAAATAGTGGTACTCAGGGCTCGGAAGTTTGTGGGCAAACCAGCAATCCTAAAACACTGACGTGAGAAGATAAACCAGAACCACCTTTCAGGAGGGCAATTTGGGGAGAAGGCTTCAAAACATGCCCACTTTTTGACCCAGCAATTCCAGGTCTAGTAATGCATCCTAAAGAAATGATTGTTCAAAGATGCAGATGCAGTGCGGTTGGGTTTTTTTTCCTTTTAAATAAATCCCATATATAAAGTATTAGATTTGAAATTACAGAAAATTCATATAATGTACTACAAAGCAGTCATTAGAAGTGATGGTCAGAATATATTAAGTTTAAAAATCAAGCGAGGGTTTCCCTGGTGGCGCAGTGGTTGAGTCCGCCTGCCGATGCAAGGGACACAGGTTCATGCCCCGGTCTGGGAAGATCCCACATGCCGCGGAGCGGCTGGGCCCGTGAGCCATGGCTGCTGAGCCTGTGCTCCACAACGGGAGAGGCCACAACAGCGAGAGGCCCGCGTACCGCAAAAAAAAAAAAAAAAAAAAAAAAAAATCAAGCGGAACTAACTCGAAAAGATATCTGCACCCCCATGTTCACAGCAGCGTTATTGTAATAGCCAAGAAATGGAAACAACCTAAGTGTCCACCGATGGATGAATGGATAAAGAAGTTGTGATGTGTGTGTATACACACACACTGGAATATTACTCAGCCATAAACAACGAGAAAACCCTGCCATTTGCAACAGCATGGATGGACCTTGAGGGCATCATGCTAAGTGAAATAAGTCAGGCAGAGAAAGACAATACTGTATTATCTCGCTTATATGTGGAAGCTTAAATAAAAAAAAAAAAAAAACCAAACTCACAGAAAAAGAGATCAGGTATGTGGTTACCAGAGGTGGGGGATGAGGGAAGGGGGAACTGGAGGAAGGTGGTGAAAAGATCCAAGCTTCCACTTTTGAGATAACGAAGTACTAGGAGTGTCATGTACAATATGATGACTACAGTTAACACAGCCGTATGGTATCTAGGAAAGCTGTTAAGAAAGTAAATCCTGGCAGTTCTCATCACAAGAGAAACAAGTTTTTTCATTTTTTTGCTTTTTCTCTTTACTGTAGCCATATGAAATGATGGATGTTAACTAAATGTGCTGCAGTAATCATTTCACAATACATGTAAGTCAAATCACTATGCTGCACACCTTACACTTACACAGTGATGTAGATCAATGATATCTCAATAAAACTAGAAAAAGGGGGAAAAATCAAGTTACAAAATTATATGTGTCAAATAATCCCATTTAAAAATATATAGTAAAAATAATATACTTTATTAATAGAAAAAAAGTCCTGGCAGGATACATTAAAACCTTACAGTACACAACTCAACAACAGAGATACAATGAATCCAATTAAAAAATGGGCAGAGGATTTGAACTGGCATTTCTCCAAAGAATAGAAACAAATGGCCAATAAGCACGTGAAAAGATGCTCAACATGACTAGTCATTAAAGAAACGCAAATCCAAACCACAATGAGATGCCACTTCATACCCACTAGCACAGCTACAATCAACAAGTTACCTTAGAAGTGCTGGTGAGGATGTAGAGAAATCAGAACCCTTGTTCACTGCTGGAAGGAACGTAAAATGGTACAGACACTTTGGAAAACAGCTTAGCAGTTCCTCAAAATGTTACACATAGAGTTACCATAGGAACCAGCAAATCCACTCTTAGATAAATACTTAACAAAATCAAAAACATATGTCCACACAAAAACCTGTTCAGCAAAGTTCACAGCAGCATTATTCATAACAGCCAAAAGCTGGAAATATCCCAAATGTACCTCAATTGATGAATGAATAGACAAAAGGTGGTACAGCCACACAACAGCATATTATTTGGTAATACAAAGGAAAGAAATACTGACATATGCTACAGTGTGGTAAAGCTAAATTAAAGAAGCCAGTCACAAAAGGCTGACCACGTATGACATGATTCCATTTATATGAAATACTCAGAACAGACAAGTCCATAGAGACAGAAAGTAGATCAGTGGTTGTCAGGGACTGGAGTGGAGGGGTGGGAAGTGACGGCAAATGGGTATGAGGTTTCTTTTTGGGGTGATGAAAATGTTCTAAAATTAGACAGTGGTGATGACTGCACAACTGCTAATATTCTAAAAACCACTGAACTGAACACCTTAACAGGGTGCATTTATGTGGGACTGTGTGAATTATATCTCAATAAGGCTGCTATTTTGTAATGTTTTCTATGTTTTTTTAATTTATTTTTAATTGAAGTACAGTTGATTTACAATGTTGTGTTAATTCCTGCTGTACAGCAAAGTGACTCAGTTATACATACATATACGTTCTTTTTCATATTCTTTTCCGTTATGGTTTATCACAGGATGTTGAATATAGTTCCCTGTGCTGTACAGTAGGACCTTGTTGCTTATCCATTCTATACCTACCAGCTTGCATCTGCTAATCCCAAACTCCCAATCCAACCCTCTCCCACTTGATTTACAATGTTGTGCTAGATTCTGGTGTATAGCAAAATGATTCATATACATACAAATACACACACAGTGTTTAAAGCTGCTTTTTAAACTACAGTAGTTATTTCCATATTTTATGGTGGCTTTAATTTTCTTTATATTTTATAGTATTTTCTAAGAAAACATTAACAGGCATTACACTTACCAGCTGGGCAAGCTTGAGTGAGTACTACAACTTTGGTTTCCTATTATTAAATGGGGATAGTAGTGATACCCATTTTAACAGCATCTAGCTCATGAGATGGAATAAATGAGATTCCAATTGTAAAAGGCTTTAAAGAGTATCTAACATAAAGCAAACACTTAAAAATTAGCTATTATGATTATAACCTTTAAAATTAAAAAACTATTTCCATTTTGAAAATGGAAACATGTCCTCCTACTGATGTCACTACACATTCTTGACTCGTTTCTCATCGTTTAAGAAGCAGTTCCCTCGTTAGCTGACACAAATGCCAAGTACAAAGTAACTGAGGTGCGAGAGTAACACAGCACTTACTTAACGACAGCCTCTGGCCCTATCAGTGAGCATCTGCTATTGAGCAGACCCCACACTACGAGCTTTGTGTGTGCACTATATGCATTACACTTTCTCAGCACGCTCTGGGAAAGGTACCATTAGTCCCTTTTTACGGAGGAGGAAAGCAAAGCTTGCAGGGATTTATCTGATCAAGGCTATCCAGGGAAAAAGGGGCTGAACCAGGATTCAAACTCAGGTTTATGCTTTCAAAGCCTATGCTTTGCCACATCCAAGGGAGAACTGGTACCTGAAAAAAAGCTGTTCGAAGGAATCCACTTAACATCCACAATAGTGAGAGAAGGAAAAAGAAAAAGAGAGAGAGAGAGAGAGAGAGAGAGAGAGAGAGAGAGAGAGAGAGAGAGGGAGGGAGGGAGGGAGGCAGAGAGAATCATCTGGGACTTTACACCTTAAAAATATAAAACTAAGTTATGAAAATAAGTGTTTTATAGTTAATAAATTTTGTTATAATCCCAACCATGCCCCAAATCTCAGTAGAAACAAAAAGAGTCAAAAGTTGAGAATTTTTAGCATAATTCTTGACAAATACTAGCATGATATGACAAGTAATTTTTGCTAAAATATTTAAGGGCTATATTAATTTTCACAAGCGCATGCCTTAATGTTTTGACATTTAAACCACCCTCTTTTGAAGCATCAAATACATCATCTGTGTCCATTTTCTCTTCTTCCATTGCCAACACAAAGACACTGGCTACCAACCAGATGGGAAATGGGTGGAACAGAAGCTAGTATTAAGCAGGAAGGCATGTTTGAATGGAGACCATGTTTACAAGTGTTTGATTTATTGTTAAATATTTTTATATTATGACAGTGTCTGCAATAGTATGAAACCTCCGTAGTGAAAGTCAGAGAATAAGCAAAAAACAAGAATACCTATACTGTTTTCCCAATACTTAATCTGCTCACGAAATGTAACCAAACAATGCATTCTGCCCTTTTTCAATTTTCAATTTACTCATTTGATAAGTATGTTTTGGTTATTATATCTTTTCAAAACTATCAAAAATGACAGAGTAGAGGTCCTATCCTACCTACTTGAGACTGAGAACAGAAATAAGCTTTTAACGGTCAAATCTCACAATTTTCTCTAGTGAATACACAGGTAAAGGCATCAGGAAAGGCATATACCAATTCCCCCCTCAGGCTGCCAGGACACAAAGTATCTGTAAATGCAAACAGCTTGAAGTAGGGGACCACAGAGTATCCTGACTTTCTCCATGGCTCCATCTACTTCTTCAGGCATTCCCAATCTCTCTAGACTCCTTGATAACTAAAACCAGCAGAAAAAATGAAAATTACCTAAAAATAAAGGCATACCTGAGTGTGACAAACTGGTGAGTTAAAACCCCACCAACATCTACTGATAAATGCAAAGGGCCTGCATATCTAAACTGGAAAACATTCTTTGAGCAGGAGGAAGGCAGAAGACAAGGAGACGTCAGGAATGTTATCGACAAAGGCTCAGAGAAGAATGGGCCTGGAAAAGTTAAGTGATCTTAGGAAAAAAAGAGCGTACATTTTTGGACACCATATTAAAATTTGGCAACTATCCTTTTTTGTTAAAATATTGCTAAGAGGCTTAAAAATATTGAATTATGTCATCTTTCCAGGTATTTTAACTAAGGAAAAATAAAGAAAAAAGTGACACCTGTCTTCCTTCTCATGCTTGCGCCCATAACAGGCCTTCCTTCACATTTTTGTTTGCATAATCCCAAAAAGGATTTGGAAAAACTATGTACTCCACACATTTTGAACTTAACATTCAAAATCTCACAAATGGTTGCAAAGAAGATGATTTCTGGCATACTGTAAATATTGAGTTTTAAATAAAACTATTACATCAGTTTTAAATGTATCTCTTCTGGTCTAAATTCCATCACCATCTCCCACATACCAACATACGTTTAAAAAAATAAATGAATTGACTCTTTAAGAGTTGGAGGGACTTCCCTGGTGGCACAGGGGATAAGACTCAGCACTCCCAATGCAGGGGGTCCGGGTTCAATCCCTGGTCAGGGAACTAGATCCCACACGCATGCTGCAACTAAGAGTCCACGTGCCACAACTAAGGAGCCCACATGCCACAACTAAGGAGCCCACATGCAGTAACTAAGACCGGGTGCAACCAAATAAATAAATAAAGGTATATTTTTTTAAAAAAGAGTTGGAAATTGCACATCATTTCCCTTTCTCCTCGATCTCATCTGTCCTTTCCACTCTCCCCAGAGTATTCCATTCTAATATACTTTTATGCTTGAAAGTCCATCACACCTCAAGTATCTGTAAACAAATTGATATTTATGTATTTAACCATACAAATCAGTGTTAAAAGTTTCTTCTAAATTGAGGTAAATACAATTAGCATTGTAAGGACAAAATTAACCAAAGAAATATTACAAATGATTCTAAGTAAAATTTTACTGGAAATGTACATCTTAATGATACAGATGGTACTCTCCCTCCCATTAGTTTATTCTTTGTAGGAGATTATTACTTATTACTGGAATAAGGCAAGATGCCACATGCAATGTAGGATTGCGTTTAGTTCTTATAGATGCAGGCACTGAGCAAATGAGCTTACATAAACAGGTAGATGGAAATGGAAAAAGATTTTTCTAGCAAAGAAAAATAATATGCATCCATGGCTGTGATATTTAATAAACTCTCAGCTGGCCACTCAATTAAGTCTTCTTTCAATTTTATTGGAAGCATGGGAAATTTATTTGCAGAGGATCGTTTACCCGGTGCTTAGAGTCATTCCCTCCGGCAGCAGCCACACCAGTTTTTGTTGTTTGTTTTTTGTTTTTAATTCATTCATTCATTCATTCATTCATTCATTCATTTTTGGCTGTGTTGGGTCTTCGTTTCTGTGCGAGGGCTTTCTCTAGTTGCGGCAAGCAGGGGCCACTCTTCATCGCGGTGCGCGGGCCTCTCACTGTCACGGCCTCTCTTCTTGTGGAGCACAAGCTCCGGACACGCAGGCTCACGGGCCTAGTTGCTCTGCGGCATGTGGGATCTTCCCAGACCAGGGCTCGAACCCGTGTCCCCTGCATTGGCAGGCAGATTCTCAACCACTGCGCCACCAGGGAAGCCCACACACCAGTTTTTTGATCATCCCTTTGCTCGGCACCCTGAGGATGAGGTGAGAGGTGGCTGAGAGGTGTGCCTTCCCTTTAAAGAGTGGTAATTCTGAAAGGAGAAGTGTGAAAGGGGAACCAGTAGGCTACCTGGGCCACAGGCATTTCCTCAGGCAGGTCCATTTTAAGGCTGATTATACTCAAGATCGAAGAATCTGAAACTGATTCCCTTTAAATGATCGGTGCCAGCATATCCCTCAAAAAGGCTTCAAAGTACCCCCAGGTGCGCATCCTCTTGGCTCTGAAGGCCGTTGCTCTAAGACTCCTGCACGGATAGACCTCAAATTCAAAAGCCAGCGATGACAAAAGACGGGGATGACAAGGAAGCACAGGACAGAGATTAAGAAAAAATTATCCATAATCTGATTCTAATTTGGGCTGTTTCATGCACATATTCTTCGACAAAGGAGAGTCAGGTATCAAAATTATAACGTAAGGATGAGTGTTTTTGCACCCTCTCACATCATCAGACATGCCTTCGCTTTAAAATGAAAATTTAACCTTCTAACAAAATAAACACTGTCCTCCCTTTCCTGATAGATCATATTCCAGTTAGCAAGATCAGAACAAGGGCACCATAAAAGCAGCCGCCAGTCTATTACAAAAGGAATCCTGATGCAGCAATTTCAACTTTGGCTGCCCATATTCTGACTCGATTACTTGACGGTGGAGCCAATAGCATCAGTATTGTGTTTTAACTCCCCAGGTGACTCTAAAGTGTGGCCAGGATTGAGAAGCGCTGAACTAATTAATGACTAAATATTAAAATTTGTTGTGAATTGTGGAGGGGTGATGTACATTCCTGATTTGTAGATTAACCCAAGGTTAAACTATTTTAATTTTCATGATGTATTATTAATAATTTAAAAAGCATTATAGTGATAGAGTTCTATACAGATAAAAATGTACCAACTCTTTCAGTCACTTAAAAGAGGACATTTAAAGCAAACATTAAATCAAATCCCTCAATTGAAGGAAACCTATGAGATACATCTTCAATCAATGTGTGCTGGGAATATAATTAGTGGATGACATTACCTACAATACAGAGGTGAGAAGAAAATATTAAATGAGAAAACATTTACAGAACCTAGGACACCATTTGGTACACAGAGGAAACTCAGTAACTGTGCTTTATGAGTTCTGAACTTAGGATTCAAATGGAACATCTATATAATTTTCTACAGTTCCAGTCTTCATTGCCTTCTTTCATTTGACTCATGGTGACTTCTCAGATTAAAAAAAAATAACATGTACAAACACAGGTATAATACACATACCAAAATTTGATACTTGGACCCTCCAATTTTTCTAATCCTCCTGGCTCAAACCTCAGAGCTATCTTTGTTAAACTCATGAAAATACTATAAGCATATAGTCAACACAACACACAGCAGGGTAAAAACTGAAAACGATGTCTGCCTCACTGTCATTCACATACACCCAAACATCCCTGTCACACCCAAATCCATTCCCCAGAGGTAGTGCTGAATGCTGTCTGACTTTGCCCATCAATTCCTTATTCTAACCATCATTAAACGTGATTCATTGCTTCTTTCATACTCTCCTTAAATCCACTCAGGTTCTACTAAGTCCATCCTAGGTCAGGCCTTTACCAGTGCCCCCCTGGACTGTGCTCAGTGTCTTTTAGCTGATCTCCCTGCCCCCAAGCTGGTTTCCCCACAATCCATTCTATGCATGTGTCAGGTTCTTAGCTGCCAGTCACAGAACCCTTTCTACATGTTTTACAGGCATTTACTGCAGCAGGGGACTAGGCTGTCTCCTAGGCCTAGCGCCTAGGCTGAATCACATTACAGGACTGGTCTTGTAAGGGAGCAGCTACCAGCACCAGAACCAACCAGCCCCGCCGTGATCAGAAAGCTGTCTCTGAAGCCACACCAGCGTCAAAATGGGTATTTCCAGCCTTGCCTCTTTTTTTCACATTTCAGTGGCAAATCCAAGTCTTGCTAGGGGCTCACACTCAAACTGGCGGCACTTAAGTCAAACGTCTGCGCCCTAACAGCAAGAGAGGTTGGTTATACAGTGTGAGGGCTTCTTATGTTTGGGGGTTTTGCTGTGTATTCTCTGTGGAAAGTCAGGATTCACAATAGAGAGAGCTACCCAAATATGGAGAGGATGTTCAAAAGATTCTGGGAAACCACAAAAGAACAGAGGTCTATGGCAATGAGAAGAAATTCGTCTTTCTAAATTATCACTCTGACCACAGTCTTCTACGAAAGAAAAAGTATACGTGGGCATGGAGATGTGCTATGGGTAGACAGCCTCCAGCTCCTTCGGGGTCTGCCTCGGCCACCCACCCAAAAACAGGCCCTTCAAAGGGCAGCCCACCCCCAGTGACTGATGGAGACGGGGTGCAAGAGCCCAAGCCTGGACAGCTCTGCTGGGCGCGAGCCCTCCGAAGCTCCGTGTAGTGCGGCCAGGCCCTGCAGACCCACGGGCGGCTGCGTCTCCTCCCTCGGCCCCACCCGGCTTCTGCCCGTCCTTTCCACAGGCGTTCATCCTTCATCAACAGCCTGCACACCAAGCTCCATCTCAGCAGCGGCTCCGAAGGCACCCACACGGAGACAGAAAACCACCCTCAAGAGCTTCCAATGACGGTTACGGGGGTGGTTTTTACCCTCCCACCCTTGTCTCTTCCTCCATTTCAGTCTTAGACCTGCAAACAAAATACGAAATGCTCACCCTTAGTCAGCTTCCTGAAGCTTCCCCAGTCACTTCTTGGTTAAATAAAGCACATTCTCTCACAAACTCCTCCATAAGGGCTCAAAGGTGCAGAACTCCCTGAGGTTGTGTATGCTTAAAACTGTTTTTCTAGCTTTGATACTTGAAGGACAGCTTGTCTGGCTGGATATAAATCCACGGTTGGCACGTAAAGATCTTTTGCAAATGCTGCTCCACTGTGGCCTTGATTTATATGTCATTTTGAGTAACGTGATAATGAGCAACTCCTTGTTGCCCTTGTACATGATTCAATCTTTTTGCGAGGAATCCTTGAGAATTTTTTTTCTTTTCTTTGAAGTCGGGTGCTTTTTCTAGAATATATCTCCACGTTGATCTTTTTGGGTTAATTACCCCCAAGTACTTGACAGCCTCTTCCAATTTATAGATGCAAGTCTTCTTTTATTTTTGGAAAGGTTTCCTGGATTTTAAATATTAGTACCACCACACACTTTGTTTTTCTTCTTCACAGTCTAATTATACATAAGTTATTTCTTTGCTATCATCTTCTACTTCACTTTCTCTCTGATTTTTCTTGCTTCATGGAAAAGTTTTCATTTCTCACACAAGAATTCAAGCTATCAAAACCTGGTATAACACGTCCATGAGATTTATGTTGTCACACCAAAAAAAAAAAAACCCTCTGCTCTGGCCAGCAGTGCCCTGGCAGAACCCTGGGTCCCACTTCCAATGTGAGGCCCCTCATTCCTCTCAGGTCCTCTCCTGCTTATTTCAAGAGTCTCTCTCTTACCATTCTGACTCCCAGTTACCTCCATTTTTCTGAATCCTTATTATTGTACTGCCCACCTCATTTTAGTGGCATGAGACATATTAGCTGGGCAATAAAATTATAGTACTCTCATACCATTGATGTGTCATGGGCTTTACAACTCGTTTTCCAAACAGAATGAGAGCCTGAATGCTGACAACTTAACATTTTCTTTTCCTCTTCAGTACATAATGTGCTTTCAACTTCTAATTCAACTGATACACAAACATGTGTACACTCACATTATAATTAAAGAATGAGTTTACGGTTTTGGAATTCATTACAGACAGGTATTACACTGCAACTACTTATGGACAAAAATACATTAAGTTGTCCTCATCCTCCCTCCAAGGTCCCCTGACACTTGCTCTCCACCCTATAGTACGCGCCTAGCCAGCCCTAACCTCCCCTCCCACAGGCCCCCTAGAACTGCAGGCACTCTCACGGCTCAGCAAGGCTGCTCACTCTGGAAAACAAGCTGAGATTCAACTGAGCCCATCCATCCTTGACAAAGGCGTAAGGTCGGGGTAACGTGAGGAAGAGGCACAGAGTCAAGGGTTCTGCTTTTCATATACCATAAATGTCACTAGTTTGCAGAAAAAGCCTTTGGTAGAAGAAAATCTGGTAACCTCATTAAAAGAATCATAACATTTTGCTAGTTCTATGGAATAATTGAAAAAAATCACTTATAAGAAAATCTATATTACAACTCAAGACTAACCAAGCCGCAAAATAATTATCATTCTAACAAGCCATTTTTTCTCTTGCTTAAGATAAAACACAAAGAACCAACACATTTAGCTTTCACTACTCATTTAAAAGCAAAGACTTGGGCTTCCCTGGTGGCGCAGTGGTTGAGAGTCCGCCTGCCGATGCAGGGGACACAGGTTCGTGCCCCGGTTCGGGAAGATCCCACGTGCCGTGGAGCGGCTGGGCCCGTGAGCCATGGCCGCTGAGCCTGCGCGTCCGGAGCCTGTGCTCCACAACGGGAGAGGCCACAGCAGTGAGAGGCCCGCGTACCGCAAAAAAAAAAAAATTTAAATTAAAATAAAATAAAATAAAAGACTTCAATATATTTGAAAACAATATTTATTGAAAAGCGGTGAGTTTTCTGCTTTTTCTTTCCTTATTAAAGATTTGCTTCTAGTCTCAGCTATGATTCTTCCATAACATAACCTTACACTCATGACCCTCAATCATTTTCAAAGCACTTCCATAACCAGCATAGTATTAAATTCTTGCAATGAGGCTGGCAAGGCAGACATTAGCCTTATTTTGTCTGTAGTGAAATAAACTAGGCAGTCAAATGACTTGCCCCAAATCGCATCACTAGCAAGCCGTAGGACCCAGGTTCCCTGAATCCTTGTCCTAGCTCTGGCCACAAAACTGAATTAAGGCATGAATTTAATATACACCTAACATTTTTTTCTTAACTATTTAATATTTTGGTTTATATCCTAGTACTTGCTTTAAATAGAATTTAGTATAAATAATGACTGAATTTGAAAACGACAGTCACTGAGACAGAATCTCCTCATTTTGCTATATTTTAAATAGCTGTCCATTTGTGCCACTTAGCCTACTCCATTCTATCCCACCTAATATGGTTAACCCTGTGCTGGTTTATGTTTAAAAGCTATGTTATGCTCCAAGGGCAAGAAGGAATAATAACCAAATCCCTGAAATGTGAAAATTCCTTTGCATTCTAAAAAGGGATAAGGGAAAAAATGAATTGAACAAGAAAGTTATACAGCAATGGAGAACATCACACGAACATTTGTTAAGTGTTAAGGTTCTTGAGAAATTTCCTAAGTGAGAAAGTACTCTGAGTTAAGTGTGAGAAACTGAAATTATGTCTTTGCTTTAATATACAGTTTATACAGTTTGAGATTAACCTTTAGGCATCTCTGAGTTTTGCCAACTAAAAATAAATCTCAAGTATTTGGGTCAAGAGAAATAAACATAGTCAGGAAGACTTAAAAAAAAGATCGTCCTGCAAGATGAGACTTTGCAGTAACTGGCTTTCTAGAAATTTCATCTCTAGGAACAGGGTCATGGACCCCGTAGTTATCCTCCTAACGGAGGGGAATAATGTGAAAAATCTACGATGCAGATTTCCCAGGAGTGACAGTAGAGAGATCGAATAACAAGAAGTTATCAACAGTGAATGCTGCAAGTATCCTCTAACAGCCAAAGGAATCTGCACAAATTGTCTCCATACCAAAAGGGTACCGTATGACTCATACCACCCTCACAAGACAGTCTCAGTAATTTCCAATTTCCTCCGTATCGGCAGATCTTTTCAAAAGTAAGGTTAAACTGAACTTTTTCAGTGGACCTCATTTAAATGAATTTCGGCCATATTAAAAGCTTCTGTGGTTTAACGCCTAGTTGAACACATAATTCTGAAGTGGACCAACGTATAAGTTAATATATCAATGGACCTTTGTGCTAAGTCCCAAAGAGCTGAAACAAATCTTATACTCCCGAAGTCTGGGATCTGGGGTACTACTGATAATTAAAGCCTACTGCGACAGAGAGGATGCTAGCTACCAACCACAACAGCTGTTTTTTCCCTCCTCCTTCAAAGAAATGCTTAAGTAGGCACATGGCTACAGAACAGACTCCTTTCCCCAGCCTACCTTTTGACTGAGATGCAATCGTGTGACTAAGTTCTGGAAACAAAATGTATATTGAAGTTTGGGGACTACCTCCAGGAAGTGGCCTTAAGTTGGGGGGCGGGTAGCCAAATGCTACCGCCGCTCCTTCTTCCTCCCTGGAGAGGATACGAACGTGACCCTGCAGGATAAGCAGTCATTTAGACCAAGAGACAGAGGAGCCACAACCTTGGTGAGCATGGAACCATCATATCAGCCCTGGCCTGCCCACTGCACTCTCAGATAAGCAGTCTGAAGGTAAACGTCTATCTTGTTTAACCCACTTCTATCTTGTTGATGCCACTGAGTTGTCTGTCTCATGAAGCTGATGCTGGTCCTGATACACCGCTTCCCCCGCACAGTAGAGGCAGTGATAGTAACAGCAGCAGTAACACCTGCACACGCACCCGGACAGCTCTTACCACGTGCCAGGAAATACAGTGGGTGCTTGGCACACGTCATCTAACGCTGGCGACAACCTCGTGAGGTGGGCATGCTACGTCCCACGTCCTCATTAGGCACCCTGCACGGTCAAACAGAAGACCCCTGTGGTGTCTTCATTAGCGACCCGACCTGTTCTCCACCAATCCCCACCCGCCTCCCAAGAAGAACCTTCAAGAACCACCCCCTTCTCCTTGCTGTTCTGAAAGTCCACAGCAGGCCTGGTGGACCCCCTTCATCGTCATGTTTCAAGCCTTTCTCTGTCTCCTCATCAGTTACCATCTTCATCCATTTTCAAGCTTCCAGGATGTTTTGGAAATTTCTTATCAACTGGTATCTCCTCTCCCAAACACTTGTTTACTATGGGCTCTTTCTACCTTTTAAATTTCTATCCTGTCATATTAAATGAGGTCTTGGGAGAGAGAGGAGGTGAAGTCACTTGGGGCCCAATTTTCACAACTAGGAAAAAAAAGTGTGTGTGTGTGTGTGTGTGTGTTTTTCTTTGGGCTCAACAGGCTAACACAGGTCCAAATCAACAGGATGAAACCTTAACAAGACCAACTGTAAATACTTACACTTAAAGTTTTGTTTTTCTTAAAGAAGGTAATTAACTACCTAAGTATACACTGAGAAAGAGAACTGGTAAAAAGAAGAAAAAGGATAAGAGAAAAAGAAAGGCTTAAGGGTGTTTTGTTTTGTTTTGTTTTGTTTTGCACGTGCTCCAGTTTTCATTCAGCCATCGTGTTCTAAGTGGGAAGAGACAGTGCAGCCGCGCTAATGAAATCTTAGGCTTCATTCGATCAGAAGAGTCCAGACCAAAAAAAAGAAATGAATTCACTCCATATGGCACCACTGGGATCTCACCTGAACCCCTTTAGCCAGTACTGGTCAGAGTTAAACTAAAAAAAAGTTCTGACCAAGTTAACATTAGAGCTGAAAAAAACGAGGAATAAGTTAGCCTGGAGATGTTTAAAAAATAATTAGGGGGCTTCCCTGGTGGCGCAGTGGTTGGGAGTCCGCCTGCCGATGCAGGGGACGCGGGTTCGTGCCCCGGTCTGGGAGGATCCCACGTGCCGCAGAGCGGCTGGGCCGGTGAGCCATGGCTGCTGAGCCTGTGCGTCCGGAGCCTGTGCTCCGCAATGGGAGAGGCCACAACAGTGAGAGGCCCGCGTACTGCAAAAAAATAAATAAATAAATAAAAATAATTAGGTAAAATGAACCAAGAGATGAGATGTGACATCCGTCTCCAGATCTGTGAAGAACTATCTGTCCTCCGGCAGAGAGGACGGCCGTGCTCTGCACTGCGCCACAAGGCGCACTGCAAGCAGCTGGTGGAGGCCAAGACGGCAGACGGGAAACCCCATCGCAGGACAGCTCAGCAGCCAGACGCTCAACGACGGGAAGCCAGCGCCAGAGGCGGTGAGCTCCCCATCACCCGACACGTCCAGGCCGAGGCTGAATCACCAATCAAGTGTAGAGGACGCCATAAAGGCACTGGTTTCTTCATCCGCAGAGGGTTAGACAACTCTCACCGGGCCTGAGACTCCAGAGGACACGCCGTGGCCTGGCCATAGCAAGCTGCTGGGCGGGTGGGTGCTGGGCAGCTTCCACACACCCCCAGGGGCCTATGGGGGCTCCAGCGCCTGAGATCTCAACATCCCTGACTGTGGGAAAGGGACGGCCCAGGACCAGCGGTCACAAGCATAAGGCGCAGTCTCAGCACCATGAAACAGTGAGTTCAGGCCTGACCCAGCCCTCTATGCTAATAGAAGAAAGAAAAAAATGTCTAGGATAAGCCAGGTAAAGGTTTAGGAAAATCAGAGGCAGCCCAAGTTCTCTACATAAGACAGCATTCCAAGAGAAGGACAACAAAAAACAGTGAGGCTTCCACACTACGAGGCAGAACTGGCCCTGCTGTGCACGACTGGGAGGTTTCTCTTAACTCCAGAGGGTTTTGGGGTTTTTTTTTTTGGCAAAAGCTCCAAGCTGACACAACTGTAAAGTCTGGAAAAGACTCTCCTGCATATGTTGTATAAACTTCTAAATGGCAACTTCTCAAGTTCCAGCTTCTAACCACTAGTTTCCAAAGGGATTGAAAGGGGAAAAGATGAAGGCAAGCGGGAGGCCCAGCCTTGTCCAGAAGGGCCGAGTGAGAAGATCCTGGGGTCCCAGAGGATCATGGGATCTCAGCTCTTCCTTGTTTGCACTCTGCATAAATACTGAGGCAGGAAATGATTTGCATCCTGTGAAGACAGAGTTTAAAAGACCTGAATTCACCCTCCACCTCCCTACCCACCTCCAAAAAGACACACTACACCCACTCTCTCTCTCTCACATAGTGCAATTATCCATGTATGTTGTACTAAAGAAGGTGCAGCCTCTATTCCAGAATCCTGCAAAAAACATTTTTATGAACCAATTCACTAAAACACATGTTCCAGGATTTCAAATTAAGCAGCGAGCCGGAAACGAGTGGGAGAGCCGGGAGAGCTGGCCTCGGCCCCCTTGGCTCTGCGGCTGCAACCCTGCTTCTCTGCCCAGAGTGGACTTTGAGGAACAGCTCCTAGCCGGGGAAGGCCCCTCACGGTCTCCTCATCCTCTTGGGGGGCAAAGGCACATAAAGGGCTGGAGGGAAAGGGTTCCCTGCACAGGCCTCCTGGGGACCCCCACCTCTGTCCAGGACCCACGGAGCAGTGTGTGTGGATAGAGTGAGATGCCCTCTCTCCAGCCTCTGCCCTCGTCTCCCACCCGCCTCCTCAAACTTACACAGACTCGGAGAATGGCAGGCGGACGGAAAAGGAGCCGTGCCTTCAATGTGGAAACATAAAAAGGCAGGGAAGGCAACACAGCCTTTTTCTTAATTTAGCCAGAAACTTCAAAATGCTTGAACACTGGCCTCTGCTACCAAAAGCTTTAAGGATGCCAACAGAAGCTGAATCTACGAGATGTGGCTCTGGACGTTCATTCTACAATTCTTTCAAGATTTCTTCATGTTTGAAATGTTTCACGAGAAAAAGAAAAAAATATTTAAGTATTTCTGCATTTTGAGAGGCATCTTTGCGAACACAGATGAAATGGTAAAAAGTGGAAAAGAGCACAGTCTTTGATAAAGAAGGGCCAGGCGCTAGTGTTTGTCATCACCTTCTAATTTCAAGGCTGTGAGTTCAGCGCCCAAATTAACTTTCTTTTCTACAGCAGCACCAGCAGACGTGACTCAACTGTGGCATGGAAAATGCTTTATCTGAGATGCAGGCTTCAAAAATAGGTCTTTGAAATTATGAATAACATAAAATATGAGACCTGATTTAAACAAATTAACTCTCTAGGTAGATGACCCTATGGAGCAAAAAGTTTCAAACTGGGTGACGGAGTCACGGGTGTGTGACCAGTTTGTCTTGGGGGCCGGAGGACAGGCGCCTAAAACACAGGTGTAACAGGATGTATTCAGCTTCAAGCAGCACGAGGCCTGACTCAGAACAAGCTAAACAGGAGTATCTCTCTCACATGACTCATAGGACCCGACGTCCCGGAGCAGGTTGTCCTGGGCAGGCTGATTCCGCGACTCAGTGACGTCATCGAATTCCCGCCTTGCCATCCCTTCAGCATCACAGCCCCACCTCTGTTCTGGAGACGTGAGGAAAACCTTCCCAAAGTCCTCAAACAACAATCCGTTCAAAACTGTCCTCGTAACGTCCAATCCTAGATCGGTCAAGGGCAAAGGCGAGGGAACCACCATGAAGCTGTCATGGTCACTCTACACACACGTCTATGCAGAGGGCGCCGACTCAGGCTAACTGCCAGCAGCCCCTGGGGCTGAGGGAGGCGGTGGCCTTCCCCACAGCGGGGGCTTCTTGAAAGGCAAATATCCTTTTGCCTCGGTGGGCCTCTCCACCCCCAGTGCAGCAGAGCAGCCTGCGTTTATCATTTGTATTCCAAGCTTCTACAGCAAATTCTGCTTAAATACAGCATTCAGTGATTTTAAATGGTTTTTCTTTTTTTGAAACTATAGTTTAGACCCAGCTTCTAGGCAAGTACTATTTGATACCTTTCTAGAGAATTCCTAACCATTAAATCCACCGCCCGATCTATGTTGACACCCTCACTCCAAACGGGATTCTCTTCAACCAACCACTTTCTGTCTTCGGTTACCCCAACCCAGAGTGCGGCTGGCCTGGCATCATGAGCCTTGCTGGCCCTCGAGGAATTGTCTTCAGACTTCTCCTCTGGCAAGGGCTGGCCTCCACGCCCTAAGCCAAGGCACAGCCACATCCTCTGAACAGGCTGAAGCAGTTCACACTTGTTTGGTAAAGAGCTGCTACCCGCCCCCCAGGACCCCCTCACACCTCCCCAGGATGGAGCAAGTAAAGGGCAGACACCTGGCAAAGCAGGGCCCCCAAGGCCACCACCGCCGTCAGAGCATCACCTCACCCGCACGAGGGCGTCAACTCTCTCCCAGCCCCTCTAACCCACAGCTCCTGATAAATAAATAGCTCTGCACGATTTTCCCTCTCCCAAGGCCTCATAATCCTCCTTTGCAAGAAGACAAGTTCCCACTGTCCAGGTGAGACAGCCTCAGGCAAGGTCTACCACGGGATGCGAACTCCCTCAGCGAAGGGGCTCTCCCCGGCTGCCGTGCTCAGGTGCCATCAGGGACCCTGGTTAGCTATTCTCAGTCTGTTTCCCCTCCTTATTGTGAGTTTCCCTAAGCCAAGATGTCTTATTTTTTAATGTACCTTACGGCATAATAGGCAAAAATAAAAATAACACTGAACTACCAAATGAAAACACTGAACTACTTCAAGTGTATTCTTCCAGACTGCACAAGTGATTCTGTGCAGCATCACACAGGTAGTTCCATGTTTGGGATAGCATGCCCGGGAGGTGTCATAAGGACAAAACAAAGTAATATAAGGGGAAGCCTATCATAGAACGTGGCACAGACCCACTGAGTCGACATCACTCTTTAAGACAAATGGTTCCATTACTGAAGTACAATTGACATATAACATTATATAAGTTTCAAGCGTACCACATACTGATTTCTTTTTTTTTTTTTTTTTTTTTTGCGGTACGCGGGTCTCTCAGTATTGTGGCCTCTCCCGTTGCGGAGCACAGGCTCCGGACGTGCAGGCTCAGTGGCCATGGCTCACGGGCCCAGCCGCTCCGCGGCATGTGGGATCTTCCCGGACCGGGGCACGAACCCGCGTCCCCTGCATCGGCAGGCAGACTCTCAACCACTGTGCCACCAGGGAAGCCCCAACATACTGATTTGATATTTGTATACTGCAAACATGAGCACCACAATAAGTCTAGTTAACATCTGTCCGTAATTCTTTTCTATTAAAAATTCAGTATCATGAACCTCTTTCTCTCACAAACATTTCACTACGACATTATCTATACGGATGTACTGTTGGACACATAGGCCGTTTCTAATTCTTTCCCAAAATAAATTAGGTTGTTTCTAATTTCTTCCCACCATAGAAAGATGAACATCATTTTAAGTATGTCTTGGTAAACTTAGCCTACTGTTTCCTTAAGACACAGAGTATAATTTCTTTAAAGCATACACACACTTTGATATGTGCTGCATATTCCACTCTGAAGAGCTTCCTTTACACGTAACCTTTTTAATCCTCACGCCATCCTGTGACTGTGAAGTATGTAGTATTACTATCCCAATTTTACAGATGAGAAAACTGAGTCTCAAGATCACATAGCTGGTAAAGCCAGAGACAGAGTTCAAACTCTGAGCCTGCGGCCTTAGCCACACTAGCACCGGCTTCTCAAATGCAACAATTCCTAAAAAAAGGGCTCTCCCTGGAGAAGGGACAGGTGCAGGCCACAGCAGGTCCCCTGATGTGACACGGCAGGTGCAACTACAACGAGGACAACCTTCTCGATCTCGCAGCAGGTAATACTGGCGTGCTTACATGCGTGGCGCTGTTCTAAACACCTTACATGCATTTACTTAATTCTTACAACAAACTGCATTAGGTACTATTCATCACACCCACATTTGAGGAAAGGGGAAACTGAGGCACAGCGTTGTGGCAACTTGTTAATAAGTAGGAAGTGAGCTCCAAACCCAGAGGGCCTGGCTGCAAGCACACCTTCCAGCCCCTGGCTACTAACTACCTTGAGGACGGGAAAAACACCCTGCCTCCCTCTGGCCATCCTTCCCGTCTCCACCTGAGCCTCACATCTTACTTCACAGCTCTCGCTGGGACAGCCTCCAAAAGCTGTGTAAGTTTAGAAAACTCACATACTATCATACCGTACGTAATTCTTAGATACTAAACATCCTTATTTGGGAAACCAAAAGAAACCTTAAAAAAAAAAGTTCCCTACAGGGCTTCCCTGGTGGCGCAGTGGTTGAGAGTCCGCCTGCCGATGCAGGGGACACAGGTTCGTGCCCCGGTCCGGGAAGATCCCACATGCCGCGGAGCGGCTGGGCCCGTGAGCCATGGCCGCTGAGCCTGCGCGTCCGGAGCCTGTGCTCCACAACGGGAGAGGCCACAACAGTGAGAGGCCCGCGTACCACAAAAAAAAAAAAAAAAAAAGTACTCTACAAAAAAGCAGTACTCTACAAAATACAGATGTTCCTCCCGTGGGGTTACATCCAGACAAACCCATCCTAAGTTGAAAATATCATAAGTCGAAAACGCAATACACCTAACCCACCGACCGTCAGCTTAGCCCAGCCTACCTTAAATGTGATCAGAACACTTACAGTAGCCTACAGTTGAGCAAAATCATCTAACACGGTCTATTTTATAATAAAATACTGAGTATCTCATGTAATTGATGGAATACTGTGCTGAAAGTGGGGAGCAGAATGGGTGTCTGGGCGCAGAATGGCTGCCTGTATCGGCTGTTTCCCCTCGTGAAGGCGGGGCTGGTGGGAGCTCCGGCTGCCCTGTCCAGCATCACGAGAGTGAATCGTACCTCTTATCACTAGCCCGAGAAAAGATGCAAATTCAAAACTCCAAGTACAATTCCTACTGAATGCGTATCACTTTTTTTTTTTTTTAATTTTTGGCTGCGTTGGGTCTTCATTATTGTACGCAGGCTTTCTCTAGTTGTGGCGAGCAGGGGCTACTCTTTGTTGCAGTGCACGGGCTTCTCATTGCGGTGGCTTCTCTTGTTGCAGAGCACGGGCTCTAGGCCCATGGGCTTCAGTAGTTGTGGCACGTGGGCTCAGGAGTTGTGGCTCGCAGGCTCAGTAGTTGTCGCACACGGGCTTAGCTGCTCCACGGCATGTGGGATCTTCAGGGCTTGAACCCACGTCCCCTGCATTGGCAGGCGGATTCTCAACCACTGCGCCACCAGTGAAGTCCTGAATGAGTATCACTTTGGCAATATTGTAAAGCTGAACAACTGTAAACTGAACCACTGTAAGTCAGAGACCATCTGTACTACTAAAAAGTAATACAGAGATTAACTATATTAAATGTGTATGGAGGGCTTTTACTATGTTTAAAAAAAAATAAATGCACAGACCATACAAATTGGAATAAAATGACCAACGCAACAAAATATTTAAAGTTGCCCCTAAACAGACTTATAGGAATAAAAGTGATTTTTACCAACCTCCTAAAGGATTTTACTTACAGAGGGACAGAAAACTGACAGGGATCACTGAGAAAACAATACAAAAGACTGGAGATCTAACGTCAGACCATTAAAACCTATAACCACATCTACCTGGTCAAAATGGCAAAGCTGAGGGGAGGGCATAGACAAAAACAAACAAAAAAACCCATACAATCCAGGCCGTCTAGCTGTTCCCTTTCTTGTTCCAGTTTCCTATTCTACTTATTTCTCCCCCTCTCCTTTTATTAGTCAAGATTACAGGTGGGCAGGTCTCCTGAAGCATCTCTCTCCTTCTCCAGTTTCCCCTTTAGCCCCAATTCAAAAGCAGAAATAAAAAGAAAAGAACATGTAGACAGTGTCGTGCACTGAAGTGAGAGACGGTCCTTAAACTCAGCAAGAGACCAGGTTACCTGATACCTGTGCGTCCATGAACCTACTCCATGTGCCACAAACACACTTCTGAACTCACAAAAACAAGGCCCAGGAGGCACCTCTGAACCGGGTTTTGGTTTTGTCGTGCTTGTTCCCTTTAGTTGTCGGCTCACTTTTTCAACCTGGAATTTCGGTTTCCAACGGGGAGCAACACGCTTTTAATGGACCCTCACTGTACCCACGGTAACGTTAAGGAGTTTAGGCAATTAGGAATAACCTCCCTTAATTATGGTCTAAATGTGGTGAATTAATGAAACCCATTCCCAACTACCTAAACACATTTCAAATTAAAACGAAGCCTGAATTTACAACCCAGGTTAAATGGATTAAAAGATTAAGGGCTAGAGTGCAAGGGCTTTCTCCACCTCGCTCTCACATTTCAACCTCAAATTACCCCAGCCCTCTAATGACTGGAGGAGTCACTGTGAAAGTGCCTAATTACCCAAGAATTACGCCAACCATAACCAATTTCAAGATCACAGATCAGATGTTCCCCAAACATAAATCTGCTAATTAAAGTTACATGAAAGTCAAACCAACAGGCAATTTGGATAGGACATCCATCCACCTGAAAGTAGACTGATGGATGAAGTATTAAAACCCACAGTAGGGCTTCCCCGGTGGCGCAGTGGTTAAGAATCCACGTGCCAATGCAGGGGACACGGGTTCAAGCCCTGGTCCGGGAAGATCCCACATGCCGCGGAGCAACTAAGCCTGTGTGCCACAGCTACTGAGCCTGTGCTCTAGAGCCCGCGAGCCACAACTACTGAGCCCGCGTGCCTAGAGCCCATGCTCCGCAACAAGAGAAGCCACCACAATGAGAAGCCCGCGCACCACAACGAAGAGTAGCCGCAGCTCGCCACAACTAGAGAAAGCCCGCGCGCAGCAACGAAGACCCAACTCAGCCAAAAATAAATAAATGAACTTATGAAAAAAAAAAAAAAACCCACAGTAACAGCAGCTATGCCTCACTGTTGGCACCATCAGACACCCGGATCATTGCAGTCCAAACATACGGAGGCAGAAAGAGACTCATCTTGATTCAAGCATTTCCAGGGAAGACCAAAGGATTCTCCCTCCAAACCGATGAATGGCTCACAGGGATGTGCTTCAGCATGTGCATCAACCCACAAGGATTCACTTGCTGGGTTTAAAGTAAAAATGAAACAAGTTTAAGATATTGATACTTCCACATGAAGCCCCAACACAGCACACATGGCCTGGCAGCATTTTCAGTAGTTCTATCTTTCTGAATTCTAATTAAAGGACTGTGGTTTGATTTCAAGGCTTTGCCTGTTTGCTAAACTTCAGTGTATTCCAAAATATTCTTCAACCTTCCCACTTATTTCCCACAAATTAAAAAAAAAAATCATAAAAAATACTTGTCCGCGGTGCCCACAGTTTTGTGTAAATAAAGAATTCCCATGGATATGCTCTTACGGATACACAAAGAAATAATTCAGAAATAAAACTCATTCGACCAAAAGGCTAGGTTCAATGAGTCTGTAAGAAAACCCATGGGCCCTAACGCTGACCCTGGAGCCCTGGCAACCGAAAGCTGTGTGACCCGTAAGTGCAGCTCTCAGAATGAAAACGCCCAGCCAGTCCAAACCCAAAGTTACTTCCTAGGAGCCCCAGGGTTCAGGGAGGGCAGGGGAAGCAGGTGAGGGACCCTCAAAGGGCTCACAAATGAGTCTCTGTATGTAACAGGTTGAACCATGTCCACCTAAGATGACGTGCTGAAGTCCTACCTCAGACCTCAGAATGTGACCTGACTTAGAAACAGGGTTGCTGCAGACATAAGTAGTTAAGATCAGGCCATACTGGGGTAGGGCGGGCCCCTGACACACTACGACTGGCGTCCTTTTAAGAAGACAGCCGTGTGAAGACACGGAGACACACAGGGAGAGCGGCATGTGTGGCAAAGGCAGAGGTGGTGGCATGTGGCTGCAAGCCAAGGGACACGAAGGTCCCCGGAGAAGCAGCAGACGCTCAGAGGAGGCAAGGAGGGACTCCCCGCGGGTCTCAAAGGGCGAGCGGCCAACACCTCGGCCTTGAGAATGGAGAGAACACATTTCTGTTGTTTTACGCCACCCCATCTGTGGTACTGTGTTATGGCAGCCCTGGGAAACTAACACAGCACACTTGAACCTGGGCTTCTTCCTCCTGCCCTCCTCCGTCCTGCCCCCGCCGCTGGCAGATACTCCCACTGCACCACGAAAGAGCCCCAGGGAATCCCCGTCTGTGGACCGCTTGGGGAGCACAAGGCAGGCTCAGCCAGCCCAGGCCCTGGTCCCAATTGTCTCCCTTCTCTCCAGCTCCCACCCACCCCTGGGCACCAGCCCCGCTCCCGCGGCCAGGCCAGCACCCCGGACCCAGGCTGGAGGGGGGAAGGTCAGGCAGGATGTGCAAGTGCCCTTCAGTGTGGCTGGTGCCTATGCTGCTCCGGCCCACCCCAGTTCCTGACAGAACTTTTAGAACATTTCTTTCAGGGTTTTTTTTTTTTTTGCAGTACGCGGGCCTCTCACTGCTGTGGCCTCTCCCGTTGCGGAGCACGGGCTCCGGATGCGCAGGCTCAGCGGCCATGGTTCACGGGCCCAGCCGCTCCGCGGCACGTGGCATCTTCCCGGACCGGGGCACGAACCCGTGTCCCCTGCATCGGCAGGCGGACTCTCAACCACTGCGCCACCAGGGAAGCCCCATTTCTTTCAGTTTTTACTGTAGTAGTATCCTTCGTCCTGCCCCCAACAAGCCCCCTACAGACTCACACTCACACACACACACACAGCCATGTGCCCAGAGGGAGCTGGGCCAGGAGGGAGATCCAAGTACACACACACCCTGTACTGCCAGTGGCCACTCCCATCCCATAACTGAGACTTTCTGTTCCTGGGCCAAGGTTTCCTGCCAGACTCACTTCCCTTATAATGAATGAATTATCCCTGAGAAAGTTCCTCAGTTCTGCCTGGAAGCCGACCTTGATGGCCTGCTGGGGCACAGTGGACCCCGACGGACCCCGATGGGGGGGACCCCCACCCCCACCCCCACCCCATAACCAGGACAGAACTCATTTAGGAAAATCGGATCGGCTGGCAGAAGGCTGGTCCCATGAAAGGAATGCAGCAGTCCTAGGTTGGCTCACACCCCGGGCCAGCGACCAGGAGCCGCACTGAGCACAGCCTGTCTCCCAACTGCCACCCGCTGCTTCACCTCCAAGACCATTTCTGCATCTCATTATTCCACCTTCAGCCAAAGGTGGATTTTGAAATGTGCTCCTTTAGATGCCTCATCCTGGACCAAGGGCATCCAAGTCTGGACTTGAGCCACATCAGAATCCCCTGGAGGGCCTGTGAAAGCAGCTCGCCGGCCCCTCCCCTGGAGCTCCTGGTTAAGCAGGGCCTGGGGTGGGGTCTGGAAGCCGGCCTAACAGGTTCCCCCGCGGTGCTGATTCTGCTGGCTCCAGGACTGCGCTCTGAGAAATGCCGCCCCAGCGCCTCCGCTCCGCACTGGGCACAAGTGACAGCCGGTGTCACTACTGCAGCCGGCCTGCCCCTCCTTTCCCCTCTCCCCGGGCACAGCCTGCAGTGTGCGGGGAGCACCACTCCCCAGGGCTGGGGTAAACCCTGCCAATCCAGTGGCCCCACCAAGCCCTCAGCCGGGGAGGGGTTCAGGGTGACCGTGGACCCATGTTGACGTGTGGGGCGTAAGCGGAAGCCGCCGAGGGGCGCTCCTGAGAAAGAGGCGCAGGAGGAAGGCTGTCCTAGGCTGCCCATGGCTGTTCAAGCGGGCAGCCAGAGGCCGTGAGGCCCGGGGGGAGCTGGGCAGGACCGGCAGCCAGCAGCACAGACAGGTGGGAAGGACCCGGCTGCCCGGTGCTGACGCCCACCTGCTCAGCAAACCAAGCCAGCACCACCCTGCTCCCGGCTTCTTGTTAGGTGACATAATACAGTCTTTATTGTTTGAGCTGGTTGGGTCAGGGTTTTCTGTTACTTGAAGCTGAAAATATCTAATCACAAAGCAAAGCAAGCTGCCAGGATAGCACGTCCGTCCAGGACAGAGGGCAACCTCTCAGCACACGTGACAGTGGCGTATGTTCCACAAATAATCCCAAAATTCCAGATTTGAACTTTGCAGACTATTCCAAAAGCTATGCAGCTGACAGTCAGTGGGTGAGCAACACCCAGAAATAGTGTAAACTGAAGAAGGCATCTAGCACCCGGTAAAGGATTATTGAAGACCCAGCTCGGGTCTGTCTTACAAGAGCCATGCTCATTTTTTTCAGGAGTTTCCCAGGAACCCCCCACTATTACTAAAGCTCACCAGAGAATTCAATTGTTTTCACCTATCAGTCTTCGACTTAGTCTCCTTCTGCAGAAAGCAGGTTCCAGTATATCTAGTTGTGGAAATGGTCTTCTAACCTATTCCACTTTAGAGACAAGGTAGACAAGCATATCTAGAAAGGGGACACCTCAACTTATGTGCCTGTGCTGCCAACACACAGCTCTGTGATCTTAAACTGTTTTGCCTTTATGGACTCATTCCTCATCTATAAAATGAGAATACCAGCACATATCCACCTGGTTTTCTAAGGACAAGGCATGTGAAAGTACTCTGTAAACCATAAAGTACAAGGGCAATGACTTAAATCCAGTTTTGAATGGATTAATTGGATTAACATGGCCTGATTTTGAGAGGTAAAGATGAATCATGTTCCCAGAAGAATTACTTCACAAAAAATGCACAGTACATACACACACCTGCCGTGACTATCAACTGGAACACTGCTGCATGTTATTCAAACTGGACTTCACCTATTATCAATAACTTAGTGGCAGCTAAAGGAACCAACATCCACAGGGCACCATAACCCTGAAAGTCACCACTGTACAAAGCATGACATCAACGTGGATTAGTTACTGTGCACATTTTCACAGAGGTCAACTAGGGAGGTTGTGCCTCCGCTGTTACAGAAGCTGCTCCCTGGGAACTACCTTCGACAGCGGCCGTGGGCTCCTCCAGACATCCCACAGGTGGCAAATCCTCTTTTCTACCAGAGAAGTTTAGTTTTAGCCCAACAGCTTCATGTCCTTCAGAGCCGTGTTTACTTGGACAAACTGGGTAGAAACCACAGGACTTGGAGTGAGGGAAAAAGCAGGTACGGCCCTAAACCCATGCTTCTCAGACTGGGATAAGTATCTGTGGAGCAGAGAGAGAATGCCAGGAGCTAAACACGGCCATCTTCCTGAAACATGAATTTTATTAAAAGATTTCTGGAGGAAAAAAAAAAAAAAGGAATAACCAGTGAGTAATTGTTAAATGACTAAAAATTCTCAATAAATTTTTAATTTTTTTTTTTAATTCAAAGATTTCTCATGCTCACAGCAGACCTTTCAAAAGTCCATTCCCACTACTTTGGGGGAAAGCATTGGGAAGGACTACACTTAGCAAATGAAACTTTTTCTTGCATCATTTACAAAGTAGATGCAATGGCAAACCCTAAAGTAATGGTTCCAAAAACAGCTTTATTGAGCACAGCTGAGAAATACTGTCCAGGCTGCCACAGTAATCACTTGTAAAGTGCCAGTGTTCTTTTGTTACATTTATTGGGGGCGGGGATCACTGTTACTCTGGAGTCCTATTTCCTCTGTGGAAGACTCTAACAACAAACTCATAATTTGATGACAATTCATTTAAAATGAGAGTAACAAGCTCCCAGGAGACCCCATCATCGCAGTACCGGTGTTCCTAGACAGAGAACACTGCCTTGGGAAATCATATTTCTCCTTCGAACCCTGAAATCCCAGGTTCTGCCCCCTTCGTAAGCAATAAGAAGCTTGGTGTCACGACACGTCTCGAACGCCTTTACAGAGCTAATCAACACTGCTGCCAATACCCTGGGCTCCACCTAGGGTACCTTTATTTCTCATTGACCCGAAGCACAATAAAGAAGGGCCAAACAGCCAAAACGTCAGCTCGTCTCTTAAGACCTAAGTTGGGTTTCCAGCGACAAAACACCCAAGTCTCTCTCTTGCTCACAGCACTACCTCCTCTCTGGTCTAAAATCAGCTTCTCCGAGTTTCTTATACACTTTTCATGTGGTAATTTCCGTGGGCAAGTCTTCCTGAGCTGTTGAATCTGCCTCACTCTTTCTTCAGAGCACCCACCTGACGGCATGGACTCCATAGTTACTGCCCTGTTAAATACTGCGACAAGTGTGTAAGCAACCAGCCAGGCCCCTGAGTGCCCTGTGGAAGGACGCCAGCTGAGGGCAGGACTTCCCGTGCTGAGTTTAGCCACTTCCCCTCAAGGCATCCCCAAGTCTAACATAATCGACACTGAGGTTCTGGCACTGGACAACCACATTTACAGAACACACCCAAGCTTTCCAGACTTCAATTCCCCATTTTTGTTTCTGGAATATCAACATTAATGAAGTGGTTTGCCTGTTTTTGTTCTAAATTAACCTTCAAAATACACCTGGAATTATGAAAGTTGGTTCAAATATATCTTTTCCATATAAAGATACAAATTAGCACAAGCCTAATCACTCCAGAGTATGTAAAAAAATATATCCACGAAAAGTAAAAATTTCAGTGAAAATCTGAATTAAGATTCTGATCCTATTATCCTATTTTTCTAATTGATTTCAATTGAGGGTTAACTAATTATATAAGTGTCAAAAGCTTTGCTAGAAATTTCACAACCCAAAAAAAATCTGAAAAGGGTTTTGTGGCTTGACAACTTTAATATATACCAAGAACCCTGTTTAAAGCTTGTATTCTAAGGCCAACACCTAAATTATGAGCCCTATTACAGTCAAAGGAAATTCACTTCACACTGTCAGGACCACGAAAACCATGACTCCCCTCTCGGGGCCACATGACCCTGTAGAAGGTTCCACAGGGCACACAGAGATAGAGCTAATAACCCATTCTCGTTAAAAACACGCCAACCGCAGTAACCCAATTTAAAAACTACAACCCCTAATCCTAGTCCCAGTACTGTGGTTTCAATGGCAAATATGGTTTGTATGCTTGGATATGAAGAGCACGTGAAGCATGACAAGCAATCAATTTAAAAGACTTAAAAACAGTAGGGTGCATCCCTTTATTTAGCACCTCCTCTCCTAGGTGTTAGGTAGTGGATTAGGTGCCGGGGTGGGGGGTGGGGGGTCAGCTGACTGAGACTCAGACAGGTGGGCGGGCATCCTGAGAAAGGCAATCTTAAACAGAGTGAACGTCCAGGCCGGCAGCACTGCCATGCTGCGTGTGGAGCAGGACGGGTGTCGGGTGAGAGGTGTGCCAGGGAAGAGAAGAGTGTCTCGGCAAAGAGAGAGGGGGAGAGGCCGTGCGTGAGGGGAAGCGCGGCTGGAGAGGTGGCCTCTGTGCCACGCTCAGGAGGTAAGGCTGCTTGTAAGAGGGATGACGGGCAAGGATGCACGTGCTTCAGATACATCACTTGGGTAGGAACCTGGAGAACGACTGGGGTAGCTGTAAAACCAAGGCAGGAGACCACGTGAAGAAGATGCAGCCAGACCTGGTGACCCGCTGGGGACGAGGCCTATGAGAGGAGGCAAGGGGCGTCCTGATTTCTGACTTACGCTAATGAATGTACGGGGGCACGGGCCAGCAGAGGGGGCGGGGCTATGCCAGGGGAGCAGCCAAAGCGGGGGTCGGGGAGGGCCGTGGGGGAGGCCGGGAACCTAAGGGGACTGAGCCCAGGAGCTCAGTTCAGGACACGCTGACTGGGCGGCACCGGAAAGCACAGGAGAGCTCGCTGGGCAACTGCACAGGTGCGACCCCTGGGCAGAAGGTACCACCGAGTTCAAGTTCCTTCTCTCTCTTTAAAAACCCAAGAGAGCAGGCGCCACCACCCAGGGAAACGACAGATGGGAAGAGAGGAGCGTCCAGGATGCAGCCCTGGGGAGGCAAGTTCAGGTTAAAAATGCCCGATCCTATCAACACAAAAGGAATGTCAATGTTGTGCTAAAAACACAGCTTTCGGTTTCTGAAGAGAAACAAAGAAAAGTGGAAAGTAGTTCCCTTCCCCATGGGGGCTCTGAGATAACTCAGTGCCAGAAGGAAGCTCCCTGAAGACTAAGTCACTTCTGTCTGCAATTACATCTTTCAGTATGTTGCTGAAAGGTTAACGAGATTTTCTTCATGTTCTGACGAAAACGGTTTCAGGAGAACACATGTTGCTGCTGCTACCAATCAGATAAAAGTACATTAAAAGAAAAACAAAACAAAAAAAAACCCTTCCACAGACACCCCCTGGCCGGTCAGTATTTACGATTTTTACCTAACCATTTTAAAAGCAGAATTAATATACTATGCATACTTTGCCAACGCTTAAACTTTTCACATTCTAACAAATATACCCCAAAAAGGCCTTTTGGAGATGCGTCCCGAGAGCCAGACCAGCTTCCCAGACAGTGTCAGCTCTAGGAAGAGCTGAAGTCAGCTCGCTCTCCTTTGCTCCCCGTCACTGAATCCCCAACAGCAATCTTTCTTTCTCAGCAGAGGAACAGATTACTGCTGATATTTGAGAACACCCAAGAGAAAAATGGGGATGGAGAGGAGAGAGGGGAGAACGTTTTCCAAATACTGCTTTTCTGGCTTTCAAGCAAGTACAGTTGCAAAGCATTCACAGAAGATGAAGTCAAGATAATATAAACAAAATCTTCAATGAGGCCAATTACCCTAAAAGCTTTCCCAAACTCTGTTTGAGATCACAGGCAAGCTGCTCTAGAACCCTGCGCCCCAGAATCTACAGTGGTCCAGCCAGGACCCCGCCTTGGCCAGTCTGGGGGGAAGCACAGAGCCCCCTTCACTGCCCAGACTCTCTCCAATGACAGAGGTCAGTGCCACCGCCACCTGTCCTAGGACTACACTTTTCCTAGGAGGTACTGAGACTCCGTTTTACGGTCTAATCTATTTCCCAAGTTAGTAGCTGTTCCTCTACATGGGTTCTCTCAGAGACAAAGCATTCATTTTGTGGAATTCGTATGTGCTGCCTGTGCTGACTTCAAGTTCACCTGAATATCATTAAGGTTAGGGTAGCAGGGTAGTAATTAAAATGAAAATCACAAAAATGTTTGAAAAATGTGTAAGGAGATACCAATGACTTCATAAATAAGGTTAAGAATAAATGGCATTTAGGGCAAACCTAGTATTGGCCTATAACCCAAAGTATAAAATAAATACCCATGACGTAAATAAACAACTGAATAAACCAATAAATGAGAGAGAACAGACAAATCTTCCATACAGAGGAATTCTAAATAATTTATAGAGGTGGAGCTTATTCCACTTAATGACTTCCCTCCAAAGAGTGTAGTATGGAAAAAGGTAAGAAAAGAAGAACTTTAGTGGAGAGAGCTAACAAACAGTACCTCAGCCAGGTGGTCAAGGTCGGCATCAAAGTGTTAAGTCATGCCGACAGTCGATACCCTTGATATATGAGGAGAATGGCAACTTATAACTGCGGGCTTCCTCCTCCAAACCCATAACCTCAATCTAACCATGAGAAAAAACCTCAGACAACCCAAAATTGAAGGATGAACTCCTCAAAACTGCCACGGTTTCGAAAACAAGGGAAGTCTGACAAACTGTCACAACCAAGAGGGTCCTGAGACATGACAACATGACAATCCTGGATAGGGTCATGGGACAGAGAACATTAGGGAAAAACCAGGGAGATCCGAATAAAGTGTGGAGTTTAGTTCACCGTAATGTGCACATGTTGGTTTCTTAGTTGTGACCAATGTACCACAGGAACATAAGGCATTAACACTGGGGTAAACTGTGTGAAGGGTAAATGGGAATTCTCTGTACCACCTTTACAGATTTTCTGTAAATCTAAATCTACGCTAAAGCAAAAGGGCTAATTTAAAAGTGGCAAGAGATTCTATGAGCTCTGAAGGTATTAAAATCTTCATTTTTTAAAAATCCCAACTGCACAGTAGAAGGTAAACGAACAGTAAGTACTTAGGTGACTGACTGACCCATCACAGGACATTAGACTCAGAGAGAATTCATTCATTAGACTCAGAGAGAACACCAGAAGCTACATTTTCAGAAAATGGACACAAAGAAGGTTTTCTGGTTGCAGCATCCAACCTTCATCATCATCTTGCCCTTACAGAAAAGGCAAAAACCCTCAACAACGACAACCAAAAAAACCCCAAGAGGCTTGGAAGTCCAGCTAAGAGGAAAGGGACTAGGGATAAAATAACAGCAAAACACTGGAATATTTGATATTGAGAAGATTAAAACATATAAATCAGGGTAGACCACACTGTGAGTTTTGAAATCAATTCAGTAGTGGCAACCAGCATTTTTTTAACAAAAGAAAAGGAAATAGAAAAGTTCCGTGGTTGTGACGGCTACACAACAATGTGAATGTACTTAATGCCACAGAACTGCACACTTAAAAGTGGCTAAAATGGTAAATGTTATGTAAATTTTGCCACAATTTTTTAAAAAATGAAAATAGAAAATACAGTACACCACAGGCAGCAAAGGTAAGTGCTATTTTATACATAAATAAACACAGGTGTACATATTCGTACATCCACATATATTGCCTGTGGGTAATAAGTAATCATGATATAAAATGTCTTTCATCTGAGTCACTGTCCAAACCTTTGAAAGCCACTGACTCCACTCCCCCTCACCTCAACACCCTCACTCTGGTCGCCTGTGTCGAAAGAGCACAAAGGGGACGTCCCTGGTGGTGCAGGGGTTAAGACTCCACGCTCCCAATGCAGGGGGCCCGGGTTCGATTCCTGGTCAGGGAACTAGATCCCACATGTACGTTGCAACTAAGGAGCCCACGAGCCACAACTAAGACCCGGTGCAACCAAATAAATAATATTTTTTAAAAAAAGAGCACGAAGGATAAAATCTACGTCACACCTTTAAGTGTGACAGGAAGTGGGTGAAAAGAAACTAGTTCTAATTAATAAGAAAGAAGAGAAATACACCTCTGAAAGAGGAAGACCAATGCAAAGGCACATAGGACAATGCCCCTGGAGATGCAGCCTGGCCTTCCTAGCTCCACACTCACCTCAACTGCCTACCTGCATCTTCCCGGGACAGGATGTGTCCCATCAAGTCTGAGATTCCTAGAACAACCAAGGAGAGCTCCTGACTGCCCTTGCGCTAGACCTTTCCCATCACCGTCCTCGTCACCCCAGATGCTCCAGCCAAATCCGAGCAGCCCTCCGTGGTTCCTCTTTCTCTCACTCTCCACAGCTGAGTCAACCCAAATTCATCTCAGAACTTTCCACGTGCCGCTGTCCGCACCACCTTCAGCAGGAACCAGCGTCAGCATTCCTCAGCTCTTTTTGCTCCCAGACACTCAGATACGATCGTGACAAACTTTGAACTCTGCCCCGTATATTTAAGTAATCCCAACACTTAAAATGCTGTACTACTGGTCTTCCCTGGTGGCACAGCGGTTGAGAGTCCGCTTGCCGATGCAGGGGACGTGGGTTCGCGCCCCGGTCTGGGAAGATCCCACGTGCCGCGGAGCGGCTGGGTCCGTGAGCCATGGCCGCTGAGCCTGTGCGTCTGGAGTCTGTGCTCCACAACGGGAGAGGCCACAGCGGTGAGCGTACGGCAGAAAAAAAAAAAAAAAAAAAAATGCTGTACTACTGAATCACTTTGCTGTACAGCAGAAATTAACACACTGTAAGTCAACTATGCTTCAATTAAAAAAATAAATTAAAAAAACATACATATAAGTCAAGGAGAAAAAATTTTTTTATGTTATACTATGAATATGAATGTCTGCAAAGAATGCAATTTCTGGCCTATTATAAATATTGGCTTTTTTAATAAAACTCACTTTTTAAAATATATTCAAAGGAATCTAAATACCATATAATGATATCCATCATTATTCATTTTTAAAAATGTACAGATAGGCTTTCCTGTATTGCTGGATATTCCCTCAAAGAATTTTAACCTAATATAGCTTCATGTTCAAAGCCTTTCTCAACAAAACTATGGGTATAAACTGAAATCCTGGGGTTTTTTAAATATCCTGTGACCACAGGGTCTAAGTGTCAAATTTTTTCTTCTGAATTATCATAATTTTTATTAGCACACAACTGATCTAACAAATTTTACAAATTTTGATAGTTAATTAAACATAAAGTTCAAATTTTATTGAAAATGCACCCTTTAATGAGATTTATGGGACTTTTCCCCCCCTAATTGGTTTATATGGCTATTACTGCTAGAATAAGACAGGGTTAATTAGCAACAATTTAATCTTATTTTCCTTGTCCCTTTTTTTTTTTAATGTAAACCCTGAAAAAGCTTGTTCACATAAATAGATGTGAATGGAAAGAGCTTTGTTACAGCACTGACCCTATACGCTCTACACTCCCTCAGCATTTTATCCACAAATCAATTTTTGATGGTCTAACAACTGACAATTTGATTGGGTTCTCCTTCAATATTATAGAGAGTAAAGATTTGAAAACCACCAAAGTTACTAATGAATTCGTCATCCAGAATTAAATCACTTTCCCCTAACCAATACCAATACTTCAAATTGTCCCTTTGCCCAAGATGAAGCACAAAGCAGGATGGGGGCCCGAAAAGAGGTCTGCCTTTGTTTGGCAAAGTGGAGACGAGAGACTGCGAAAGAAGAGGTGGAAAAGGAGAACTTGCGACCTCAGATCAGTTTTAGGAGAATATGTGGATGTTGGGGATCTAGAAGCTGATTCTCTGAAAGTTATCCCCACGCCCAGGTACCACTTAGGGTCTTCAGGTACCTCCAAGGGACCAGATATCCCAGTCTGACGACAACTAACCAAGAGTGCCCCATGACCAAAGCATTCCCTTAAAAAATGTAATATCTTTTGATTTGCTGGCCCCTGCTTAAAATCTTCTAACGACTCATCCCACACTTAAAGAAATTAAAACCGAACCTCCTCACTATGGCCTCTAAGGTCCTACCTCATCTCACTATCCTACGAAACCACACTGGCCTTCTCCACGTCCCTGGATGGCCACCAGTGCTGCCCACCACAGGCCCCTTGCCCCTGCCATTCCCTCTGCTTGCCGCCTGGCTGCTCCCACACAGCCTCCAGACTTCAGCTCATATGTCACCTCCAACCACCTAAGCATGCTATCCATCCCCTTATTCCCTACCACAGCAACTGAATTCTTGATAGTTCCTACTGTAAGCATAACTATTTTGTTTTGTTTACAATAATGTCTGACTTCCCTACTACACGCAAACAGGTCTTGTTCAGTGTTTTACGTCCAGCACCCAGCACACTGCCTGATGCTCAACACATGTCTGTAGACAGGATGGTGTATGCACGCCATGGGAAAGTGAGGTTGGGGGGGCGTGTCCTAACAGCTGTCAGTGCAACCTTATTTTAAAACAAAGCCATATTCATTATTAGAGTATAGATACCCCAAATGCCAAAGAGAAAGATATATCACAGATAATGTTAAATACATAAACACAGACATATCCCAAGACTTCAGACAGCATCCAAAGTGGCCAGAGAAACTTAGCATGGATTTGCCCCCATTTTTTTCCTTACCTCTGTTCTTGAGACTGATCCTCCATATCTTCTTCAGAATCACCCTATTGAGAAAGAACATGCTTTAACAGTTGTTTCAAAGAAACACAAAATTTCCCAAAACACAAAAACAGTTCTTCAAATCCCACAGGGGTGGTGAACTTGTCTATAACAGTGCCTGGCACACAGCAGGCACTCAATAAATACTTATTGAAAAAAAGAATGACACTAGAACGGCACCACTGAAAGCCAGAAATTCCCAAGTGATCCCTTACATGTTCACTGTAAGTAAACATTCTACCTGTTTAAAATCGCCACCAAAACACAGTCTCAAAATTGGTTTGACATCACTCCTCTCTCCAAGAGCCTTTTTTTGGTGTTTAAGTTTAATCGCACAAGATAAAATTTAATGATAATTAAAATCCCCAAACATAAAGAATCCCCTAAATGAGCACCTGATAGATTTTGACTTATAAGTGGCATAAATATCTCACTCAAATGCGCTTCCAAAATCTTCTCTGAGACCTACCATGCCACACTGTGACCAGAAGTCACATACCAGGTGGGTAAAAAGAGAAGGTGCTTGCAACAGAAGCAAAAGGGCAGATCCAATTAAACGCCGCCTCGGCACTTGCCCGGCACCCGTGCTCTTGGCACGGCTCTATCCTCTCCCGAAGCTGCACCGCTGGCTGCGGAAAACACCCACCCTTCCTGTGCCTCCAGCTCCCCCAGCCCAAGGCTCTCCTGGTCGCCCTGCCCCCCATCCTCCTGGACCCAGACCCCGCTTCACTAACGCCCTCTGACTGTTAACCCACTCTTGGAGCCACAGGGCCCCAATCCCTATCTGCAGCCCCAGCTTCTCACTCCACCACACATGGAGATAAACACCAACCTTCCCACAGGAGCCAAGGCTCGGGCAGGTTAGGTCAGACCCCACAGTACGTGCAGGACCACTTAACCCACAGCTGCGGCCCCACCGCCAAACACCTCCAGGCTCTACGCACTGTCTCCCCAGAAACAACGACACCAGACTTCTCAACGCCAGGGGTCCCTGCCAAGGGAAGGGCCCTCGTGTGTCCAAGAGGCCGTCACACCCCCTGCCCCTGGGAAAACCTGAGGGTCGTCCTACACGGCTCTCCTGCCGTCACCTCCAAGCGTGAAGGTCTCTACCCGCTCATCAGAAATACAGCTCAGACCTGTCCTCCTCCACCCCTCCTGCCGGCAAATCGGCCCAAGCCGTCCGCACCCCAGGCCTGCACCACCACTGCTGACGGGCTTCCACTCTAAGACTGCTGTCTTTCCAGGATGTGGAGAAAAGGGAACCCTCATCCACTGCTGGCAGGAATGCAAACTGCTGCAGCCACGGTGGAAAACAGTACAGAGGTTCCTCAAAAAACTCAAAACAGAGCTACCATATGACCTAGCAATTCCACTCCTGGGTATATATCCGAAAAAAAACAAGAACACTAAATCGAAAAGATACACGCACCCCAACGGTCACAGCAGCACTATTCCCAGTAGCCAAGATACGGACGCAGCCCAAGTGCCCATCAACAGATGAACAGATAAAGAAGATGTGATACACACACACACACACACACACACACACACACTGGACTACTACTCAGCCATAAAAAGAATGAAATTTTGCTATTTGCAGCAACATGGATAGACCTGAAGGGTATTATACTTAATGAAATAAATCAGAGAAAGACAAATACTACATTATATCACTTACATGTGGAATCTAAAAAAATACACCAAACTAGTGAATGAAACAAAAAAGAAACAGACTTACCAATCTAGAGAACAAACTAGCAGTCACCAGGGGGAGAGGCAAGATAGGGGTAGGGGACTAAGAGACACAAACTACTGTGTATAAAATAAATAAGCTACAAGGATATATTGCACAGTACAGGGAATATAGCCAATGTTTTATAATAACTATAAATGGAGGATAACCTTTAAAAATTGTGAATCACTATGTTGTACACCCCAAATTTATCTAATATTGTACTTCAATTACACCCCAATTAAAAAAAAAATTTTTTTAAAGATTGCTGCCTTCAACCCAGCCCATGTGCCACTGTGAGACCAATCTTTTTCAACATCAGTCGTTACTTACGGACCCAGCAGTCAAGGTCACCGTGTTAATCTCTGCTCAAGAACCAACCTCCAAGCTCCTGAACCTGGAATTGAGCAACGGTCACTTGACCTTGACACACCCATCCCAATCTCTACAGCCACACTTCAGCAGGGCTCTGGCTCCCATTCAAAGCATAAAACACACCTCCCCTGTGAGGCTCTGGGCTAATGCAGGTCTCCAAGCGGCCACTCCCTCCCCAAAGCCTTAACAGACCCTCCAATACACACTGCTCCTCTCTCCCTCCTCTCCGTTCCTACATTTCAGCACTTGGATCCAGCTTTATCTCCCCAACAACACCGAGCTCTCAAAGGGCGGGGACCAAACCCCGTAATTTCTCCCCACTCCCTCTTGGCAGTGCCTCCGGACCTTGCTAGCTATTCTAATTCTCTCACAGCTTTCAGGGGCTGGCGCAAATACCAAGTACAGGCCTCCTCAAAGAGACCTACCTTGACCTCTTGAAGTAAAACTGCAACTCCCATCACCCAAATCTTCCTCCAATCTGCCACCATATAGCATTGATGCCCTTCTAACAAACTGCATAACTTATAATTTATTCTATTTCTTACTTATTCTCTATATGCCTCCATTAAACTGCCAGCTCCACAAGGGCAGTGATTTTCTTTTTTTGTTCCCCATGACATCCCCAGTACTTAAAACAGTGCTCAGCCCACAGTACATGCTCCATAAATGTCTGCAGGGCTAAGCACAGTCTAGGTGTTTCTTAAATACTAGTGGGTATCGCCCCACACCTGTGAGATGGCTATCATCAAAAAGACAAGAGATAACAAAGGTCGGTGAGGATGTGGAGAAAAGGCAGCCCTCATGCACTGCTGGTGGGATTGTAATCTGGTGCAGCCACTATAGCAAATAGTACAGAGGTTCCTCAAAAAATTAAAAATAGAACTACCATATGACCCAGCAATTCCACCTCTGGGTATTTATCCAAAGAAACCTGAAACACTAACTTGAAAAGATATATATACACCTATGTTCACTGCAGCATTATATATAATAGCCAACACACAGAAGCAACCTAAGTGTCCACTGATAGATGAATGGATAAAGAAGATGTGGTATGTATATACACTGGAGTATTACTCAGCTATAAAAAGGAATGAAATCTTGCCATCTGTGACAACATGAATAGACTTGGAGGGCATTATGCTAAGTGAAATAAGTCACACAGAGAAAGACAAATACCATATGACCTCACTTACTTGTGGAATCTTAAACAAAACAAAACAGAACAGAACACCAAGTCCACAGATACAGAGAACAGATTGGTAGTTCCCAGAGGCAGAGGTGGGGAGTGGGCAAAATGGATGAAGGGTGTCAGAATGTACCAACTTCCATTTAAAAATAAATAAGAAATGGGGGATGTAATACACAGCATAGTGACTACAGTTAATAACACTGTACTGCATTATTTGAAATTTGCTAAGAGAGTAGATCTTTTTTTTTTTGAGAGTAAATCTTAAAAGTTCTCATCACAAGAAAAAAAAATTTTTGTAACTATGTACGGTAATGGATCTTAACTAGACTTATTGTGGTGATTATTTTGCAAAGCTTCAAATATAGAATTATTATGCTGTACACCTGAAATTAATATAACACTATATGTGAATAATAGCTGAATAAAAATTTTTCCAATAAAAAAATTTTAAATACCAGTAGATATAACTATTTTTAAAACTTCATTTGGACTTCTCTGGCGGCACAGTGGTTAAGAATCCGCCTGCCAACGCAGGGGACACAGGTTCGAGCCCTGGTCTGGGAAATCCCTCAGGCCGCGGAGCAACTAAACTCATGTTCCACAACTACTGAAGCCCGCGCGCCTAGAGCCCATGCTCTGCAACAAGAGAAGCCACCGCAATGAGAAGCCCGTGCACTGCAATGAACAGTAGCCCCCTCTCGCCGCAACTAGAGAAAGCCTGTGCGCAGCAACAAAGACCCAGTGCAGCCAAAAATAAATTAATTAATTAAAAGCAAAAATTTCATTAAGCAAACCTTCCTAATTCAAAACATAACATAAAATTACTTCTCTCGGACACAGGCACCTTATCACCACCATACTACTTTCCTGGTCAGACTGTGCTAAAACTCATACAGTAGCAAAGTGGCCAAAAGCTTGGGCTCTGGAGCCAAACTCCTCCTGGATTCAAATCCCACCACTGCTGTGCGTGTTCTTATCGCCTTGGGCAAGTCACTTACCCTCTGTGTGCCTCAATTTCCTCATCTGAAATCAGCTCACAATACTTCATAGTTTTTAGGATCTTAATATGAATTAAGACTCGTAAAGGGCTAAACAATGCCAGTAGTATTCAACCCATGTTGGTTGTTCTTTTTCTATGTTAATAGTGGAATTTGATTCAACCAAAAAGAAATTTCTATGACAAAAAGATTTCCAAATGCTAGTCAATGCTTCCCAGCCTGGGGCGAGAGACTATTACCTCACAAGGTACCTGAGATACTCATTGTGCCACTTCCTGTTTCACTTTCTACCAATTTCTCTTATCTACACGCTCAGGCCTTAAGTGGGCAAAATAAACAAGACGTGGGATTTTTCAAAGCAGAAACATTCTTATTCATCACTGTACCGCAGGGGTCTATCTGGGCCAGGCCCGGGCCAGCTGTTTGCTCGATGGACTAACAAGGCCAGGATCGCACAGCCTCCCCATCCCATCCCAGACCAACATGCTTCTGCGTCAGGAAACAGCTCCTACTCGGCACCTATGTCCACGCCCCAAACCCAGCCACGGCCCTCGGGAGTGAGGCTTCTCACCCCAGTAAAGTCTGAACGGACTAGATGAACAAACTGTAGATTGCCCTTCTTGCTCCTAGAACTGATACAGAAATGTGACTATTAAACAGTAATTGGAACTCAACGCCTAAGGCATTCCACCTGCCATCTTCAGAAGTGGCTAACCTCATGAACAGGGAAACTGGACAAGACACTGGGCACTGCCTTTCCTCCACCAGGAAGAACCCCGAAGGCCTACTGCACGCACAACATCGTGGCCACAACGGGGCACCCAAGCGTAGATGCCCAAACCCTCTTAAGGGGAGCCCAGTTAGGGCAATAAGGCACACACAAGACAAAGGAAAAAATCCAGACACTCGAGAAACTCAAAGGGGAGGAGAAATGGAGACAGTGTCACGGCCAAGCTAAGGGTCAGGAAGGACTGATCTTGGACAAACGGCAGGGCAATAGCGTTTGTGCTTTCATTCAACAGATGCACGTTGGGCCTGCGCGGGTCAGGGGGCAGGCGAGTGTTCCAGAGGACTGAGCGGAGCTGCAGACAAGGTCACACTGCAAAGGGCCCCGAGGGCCACAGTGGCTCACAGGGGGTCAGGGAAGTTTCTGACCTTGAAGGCGGAGTAAGAAGGCGCACAAAGCAGTACCTTGCACACAGGCAATCACTTCTTGACAATAAAACATTTGACGAAAACATTTGTTTGGCTTCTATAACATCACTACTCTGGAGTCAGTGCAGGGAAGCATGAATGAAGCAGAGAGTCAGAGAAGAAAAATCCTGTAAATCTAAGAACAAAATTACATGTTTTTTCTTCCTTCTCATTATCACCATGGATCAAGTTTTAATGTTCTTACACCAAAACATTTTACAACATAAAAGAGTGTATAACAAAAAGATATGAATAATGTAACTTATCTATGCAACTCCTGGGCACATGATAGTACTGTGTTATCTGCACCGGTTCAGCCCCTTCCAAGCAGGAAAGCTGTTCCATGCTCTCCAGTGACCAAATCTAGGGGTCAGATGAGATACTGCCAAAAGAACAGGTAAGCTATATTAAGCGCTTACTAAATTCAAGGCACTCAATCCTCACAAGATCCTCTGAGATTGGCACCACTATTAACCCCATTTTGCAGATGAAGAAACCAAGGACAGAGAGGTGGAAAGCGATGGAGCCCTAAGTCAAATCCTGGAAGCCAGGCCAGAGGGATTTATAGGGCTGGCAGTTCATAACAATGCAATTATTATATCTGGTTTTACTAATGATGCATTATTCAAGTTCTTGGTCACTTAAGAGACCCACTAAAAAAAGAAAAAGAAAAGAAAAAGGCCCAATCTATAGAAAACATGTCCAAAATAGATAACTGTATAAACAATGAGTGTTGGCAAATGTTAGTATTCAGTTTTTTAATGCCACATCTTCGGACGCTCCTGTTTCACTGATCATTGACAAATCTTAGCTTCTGAAGTCATCTTTTAAGTCTTCTGAAGGGAACCCAACTTACAAAGTAGGCAGAAAACCCTCAAATTTACATAACACCTATAAATATTCTCTTTTCAACAGACTCCCTGACACACATGAGGGAACTTTTTCTGAAAAAATTCAAACTACTTTGAAAAGAATTCCCTAAAAATAACTCTCTTCAGAACTCTGTGCAGTTTATACACACACACACACACACACACACACACACACGTGCAGTTTGGATAGATATGCAGCTTAGATAAATATAGACAGACAGACCCATATCTATCCTCCCCGCCACCGAGGTACATGTAGGGTAAAACAGTCTCTAAAAAATACACATATAGATGGAGTATTTAGAAAATGATTTTGAATATCAGTTTCACTTTCATTATAGCTTCGATTAAAAGAGCTTAGGTATAAATGCTTCTATAGTGAGTATTCCAGAGAACAGCTTCTAAAATTCTAACATTTTTTACCAAAACAAACTGTATTATACATACAAACAAAACCAGAAATTAAGATTTACATAAAATCACTTTTGAGCCTATAAATAAAATCATTCATCATATCAGGGGCTTTGACATTTCCATCTCTGAGCACAGAGACTGAGCCTTTGACTAATGCTATAACAAATGAAAGTCTATCATTTCCTTTCCTTTCAGTCTGGGTTGGCTTCCCACACTAACCAGGGAGAGGTAGAGTATGACTGAGTAAAAATGCAAAAATGTACAGATATACACCAGTGCTTCTCAACCGGGGCAGTTCTGCTCCCCAGGGACAGCTGGCAAGGTCTGGAGACATTTTTAGCTGTCACAACTTGCGGGGAGGGAGGAGTGACTGCCACTGGCATCTAGCGGGTAGAGGCAGAGATGCTCCCAGGACAGCCCCCCACAATAAAGAATTCTCCAGCCCAAAATGTCACTAACGCCTCTGCTGAAAACTCCGATAGACACAAATATGACTATACTGCATTTGTGAAAAGTCAATATGCCCAATGTTCAGCGTGGTTCTCTCAGCAGGAGTTGAGTGATTTCTATTTCGTTCTTTTCATCTTTCTGCATTTTTGTAACACTACACATCTGCCCTTTACAATGGGGGGGGGAATCTATTTAGGAATAAACTTTTAAGAGGAGGACAGACTATCTGCTCCGCATCCTGATGCGGCCTTTTCTCCAAGGACTGGTCTCATTCAGCCTGCCGGCCTTCAGGGAAGGTCCAGTACATTTTCCTCTAAAAAACTCACTCTCCACCTTGAAGCTGTTATTCATTAGCCCTGGTTAAAATGAATATTCCAAGTACCTCAAAACCAGCCCTCTAAATGCTCCACATAGGAAGAAGAACAGTGCAATGTAAAACTGCACAGCCTCGCCAGTGAAGTTATAGCTACACATCCTGTTTTCTAAACAGCCACAAGAGACAACATAGAATTAAGTGCTGCCACCAATGTGAGACGTAATGAACATCTTAAAAATTACCGGCACACAAGCTCACTATTCCCTTACAATTCAAACCACTCCCCCACCCATCCACAACATGCATTTGGCGTCACTCCTGTCGCTGATGAAAAACAGTCAACAACATTATATTTAAATGTGTACATCTGCAGTCAATGAGAAATTCTCCTAAAAGTGAAATCTTAAACACAGAGGCTTTGCAGTACTCTATCTATTGAAGCGGTAAATCTGATGATGCCAGATTCCCAACAACTCATTAGTAATGATTTTTCCACATGCAATCATTATATCACACGGGGCGGGGGTAGGGGGGAATCCGAAACCTGAAATTCAAGTTCTTAACAAGAGGGTGTATTCCAACACAAATTAAAGGCACTTGGACAAGACCCAAGATTACAATCCTTTGAAGGCACATCTTCATCCCAAAGCTACTTAACGCTAACGGCAAGGACCACTCACTAACATTTCTGAAATCAATATTCCATCCTCCCGTGGTCCTCGGGCACACAGCACGGCTCACGCAGAGATCAGGCACGGGGCCCTCGCCCACCCCGGACCACTGGCGGCCGAGGGGCCCGCCCTTCCCCTCTGCACCGCCGCCGCCGGCCGCGGCCCTGCTGAGGCGGCCTCGGCTCCCACCTCCTGAACTTGGGGCCGGCGTGACTCACGCCCTGTCACATGGCACGGGAGGAGGCCGGGCAGGCCACCGTGGCCAGGTGTTCAGGCTCAGCCCGACCGTTTATTTGCATTGCAAAGTGGCCCGAGCGCCGGTGCCGCCGTGAGAGCCGGCGGCCTCCGGGCCTCTCCTCCCTTGCACCCGCGCAGCCGCCCCGTCACCTGGCCGTCCTCACCTGAGTGGGCAGCAGGAGTTCCCCTTCCTCCGCCTGCCACAGCTCCACCACGTTCGGCAAGGGCTCGATCGCTGCACCAACACCAAAAAACACACCGCGTTTTTAATGCACGGAAAAGAAACGCTTCCTGTTTCCCGATTGTCCCCCCGTGCACCCGCCTCACCAAAACAAGCCTCCCTTCCCTTCTAGAAGCGGAGGCCACCCGAGGAGTGAGCCGAAGATCGGGACACAATGGACGGGGTGCGAGCCGGTGGCCCCTCGGACGTGCGGGCTCGGGGGCTCTAGCGCTGGGGGGACGGAGAGGAGAGGCCACCCCGCGGGACCCTGCGCTCCGCATCCCGCAGCAGCTGGGACGGGCGTGTGCGGGACACGGCCCGGGCGGCCAGGCTAGGGGAACAAAGCTGCAGGAAGCCGCGGCGGGGCCCCAGCGCGCGCCACACAAAGCGGGGGCTGCGCCCAGGGCGCCCGGGGCCCGCGCACAAAGGCTCCGAGGCGCGCGCGGCTAGCGGTCCGCGCCGCGGTCCCCGAGCCCCGCGACTTCCCAGCTTTCTGTTGGCGGGGGGCGGAGGGGGCCGGAGGGGACGCCGCGGTGAGCAAAGGGGACCAGCCCGGAATTGCAACTGCTTTCCTTCCTCCTTTCCCGTTCCTCCCCTCGCCCTCTTATAGCTTTCAGCAGTTCCCCCAAAAGAAAGGGGGGGCAGGGTGGAGAGGGAAGCCAGCGGAGCGGCGCCTGGCTGACCTTGTCCCTGAGCCCCTCCCGGGCGACAGCAGGGCAGGAGGACCTGGAAGACGCCCAGCAGGAGGTTCACGGCCGCGGCGGTGAGGCAGTAGCAGCCCGGCTGCGGGCGTCGGAGCCCCGCCATGCTGCTGCTCGCGCTCCTCTGCGCTGCTCGCCGCGCTCGCCTCTCGCTAGCTGGCGCCCCGGCCTCCTCGCCCCGGGCCCGCCCCCGCGCCGCCTGCCCCGCCCCTCCCCGCGCCGCGTCGCCTCCGCCCCCGCCGCCGCCGCCGCCGCCGCCGCCGCCGCCGCAGCTGCTGCAGGCCAGCCTCGGGCGCGCCGCTCGCTCCGCGCGTGTGCGCCACAGATAGGGAGGGACGGAGCGCGGCGGGGCGCGGGGAACGTGGACAATGAGAAGGCCGCGGCCGCCGCCCCGCCCGGCTCGGAGCACATGGCTGCGGGTCCGCCCCGCGGCGCCCTGCGGCTGCCCCGCCTCGAGGCTGGGGGGCCCGGGCACGTTCCGCGGGCGTGACAGGGGCGCCGAGAGCTGGCGGGAGGGGCTCCCGGGCCACTATCGCCAAGAACTTTGGGGCGGTTTCTGCTTTGTCTGGGCACGCGGGCCACGATCGGGTTATTACCCACAGGGGCAGGGGCGGCGGTGGGAGGTGGCAATGAGGAGTTGCCCAGCGAGAGGCCCCAGACAGGGTATTAGTGGAAATAATGCAGTGGTTGTCAGGAAGGGCGAGTGCAGCCACATGGCTACTGCCAGTTCTGCAGCGAGGATATCCGGTGGCTGCAAAGTCTGTAATTTAGAATTTAAAAGAGCTCTCCCAAGACCCGAGAGGCTGACCTCAGCGCCGCGTGGCGGTGGTGGCCCCGGCACCCTCTGTGGAGACGGTCCAGTTTGTGACAGGTGGGGAAGCCTCTTCCTAGGGGGTTTAGAGCTTTAAAGACCCTGCACACACTCCTTTCGGATTCCTATTGCAAAATTTAGTCAGCCTCTTCTGAAACCTGGTTGGGGTCAAGGACGTGGTGAGTTGCTGTCTCTGACATTCACGGGGTAATATAAGTGATACTTGGAAATATATCTTTTGATGCCTATAACTAAAAAGTACGTCTAAGATCTGAGATCTCTTTTAAGTTAATATCATGCCCTTGCCAGCGGTATCAGGAGCAAGGTTTTTTCGGGGATCTATTTGCGCGACCTGGAAGTACTGGCAATCTTAAGATATTTCTAATTTGCTGCTTCCAGAGTAGCTTGTATGAAATTCAGAGAATATGAGCCATGTAGAACGAAGAGGGGAAGTGACCGTGGCACACCTGTCTGCTTACATTGATCCTCTATTTAATTGCTTCTGGTGCCTTAGAGTCTAGACAATGGCAAAGCAGTGGTCGAATAGCAGGACAGATGCGGGGAAGGACTAAATCAATTATGGATCCTCTCTGTCCCAAGGACATAACACAGTACTGTGAACCCAATCTCACACTGTCTTTAAACAAGGTTAAATAGCCTAATTGCTTGGCCAGAACTAAACATTTAAGAAGATTAGCACAAATATAAAACCTCGATGTGAAAAAAAAGAAGGGCACTTTGCATTATCCACTCTCCAGTATTCCCTCTGTCCCTTGCCTTTTTTTCTATGTTGCCTGCCAGCATCTACCTTTCATTAGCAAGGATCTCCAGTCCCATCCCAACACGTCCCTTCTTTTTTCTCTTAGTTTCACTTCTCTAGTTTTGCATTTGCCCCTTGGGCTCTGAAGGTCTTTCTTCTACTGTGTTAAGGGGGCCTTCTATGACAAGAACACTTGCCCAGCCCACTTCGGCAGTAACTGCACTTTCAAAGTTTGTTTCTACATGAAAGTTCTCTCATTGGCCTATTTATTTACAATACGTATTTTTAAGTCCACTTAGGACCATACTACTTAGAAAGGAAAGCAAGCAAACATCAACAGCCTAACAGGTTTTATTCAACAGGTTTAATAAACAGACACAACCCAGAACTTTACTAATTTTTAAATTATTTTACTTTTTAGTAAAAGTCTTTCTCACACCAACCAGTATCTCAGAATCAATGGAAATGGCTTAAAAGATAGAAGAAAATTGCTATGGACCATATATAAACACAGCTCTATTTTTTCTTCTACTGAAGCTTTTGAAAGGCCAGCTTAATTTTTCAAGTTGTAGTCTTGTGGACTTTACAAAGTTGGTAATGCTATTTGACTGTTGTTCAAAAAGCCAGAAGCATGTATCTGCAGTGCCATGAGGTTGGAGAGGGATACAGGGTTACACAGCTGTCTTCTTAGATAAATCTCACCTAATTAGCCTTCTCGGGAGGTATTTTTCATGCTGACTCATGAACAACAGGAAAGTTATGGCCCATTAAGTAGCATCCATGTTTTGAAGTAAATTTGTTCCCCAAAGAAGAGTCTGTGTCATTTGTGCTATATTTCCATTATTCCCCTGTGGATAATAGGTATTCTATTAGAGCTGGAAAAACTTTGGCTATTACGTAATAGTCTAACTGCCTCATTTTACAGAAGAAACTGAAACCCAGAAAGGATGAGAAATATCCAAGTTATAGTGGCAGAGTTATGGAGAAGTATGTATGAAATAATGTTAACTGGAAGAAAATTAATGTAAACATGAATTAACTCAATATGCAAATTATATACAGAAGATTAAAGGGTGGAAGAGACACAGGAGATATTTTACTAGAGTGTATCAATTTTAAATTAGATCCGTGTAATTTTTTTTTAAACCACTCCTAAAATCAACTAAATCTATACTTATTTTAAACATGCAAGACATTGACCATGCTTTTGACTTACTTTACCCTTGTTCTTTTTTTCTTAATGAGTACAGATGAAAACCAAGCAAGTTTATAAATGTGAGTTATAGCTCGACACATCCTGCGTAAAGTTGACGGGGAAGGGTCAAGCCCAAATCACCTATATCTAATCCAGAGAAGATTCAACACACCAGGTCACAAGGTGGTGGTAAAGATTAAATGAGATACTGTAGGGTAAGCATCCAGGATAGGGGCTCAATCAATGCTAGTAATGGTATTACCCTGTGTTCACGTTGTGGGGACGTGCCAGACTATCATGAATACGGTAAATCTGATACTGATGTTCAGTTACTCGAATTACCTCTTCATTGCCATTCACTGTCATCTCTTATCACTCAGACATGCTGGAAATGGGAATGATTAATGAAAATGTACAGGTAGCAGCTGTTTTCTAGCTCATCTATTCATACATTTCTAAGTCTTTTATCAAATCATCACCACCGTCATTGTTGGGATGCAAGCCTCATCCTCGCCTGGGAGGAAATGCCCAGAAGGGATGGTTTTTGAGCTTGGCAGAAACCTAGGGATTATGGTCACGTACTCTTGAGATGCAAACCTCCCCCTTGACTCAAGAGGACCCCTCTTACTCTTTCTTCCATTTCATCTCATCTCAGGAAGCATCAATTAAGTATTCACACCTGTCTTAAACTACTCTGTTGTGTTTTTTTGTTTGGTTGGGTTTTTGTTTTTGTTTTTGGCCGAGCCATGTGGCATGGGAGATCTTAGATCTTAGTTCCCTGACTAGGGATAGAACGCTTCCCCCCTGCAATGGAGGCAGGAGTCAGTAACCACCGGACTGCCTGGGGAGTCCTGTTCTGTTAATACATTGTCCTTTTCTGCTGTGGGAACATCAAACAGTTTGGGGGAGCAACAGTATTCACAGTTAAAAATAGTCATCTTTCTCCATGTTTTTTTTTTTTTTTTTTTTTTTTTTTTGCGGTATGCGGGCCTCTCACTGTTGTGGCCTCTCCCGTTGCGGAGCACAGGCTCCGGATGCGCAGGCTCAGCGGCCATGGCTCACGGGCCCAGCCGCTCCGCGGCATATGGGATCCTCCCGGACCGGGGCACGAACCCGTATCCCCTGCATCGGCAGGCGGACTCTCAACCACTGCGCCACCAGGGAGGCCCTCTCCATGTTTTTTTAAACTCATAAAACTGTACAATAAAAAGGGTAAATTTTACTGAATAAAAGTTAATTAAATTGATTAAAATTTTTATTAGCTTTTTAAAAAATTAAAGACAAAATTTGTAAAGAGAGGCTAGAATGTGATTTACACAGGATGCCTCGAGTGTGGTCCTGCTACATGTTTAATTATGATTAAATAAATGATACATGAGTGAAAAAAAAAAATAGTCACCTTCCCAGGCTCCTTTGCAACTTGGCATGGCTATTTGGCCGACTTCTGGTCATTGTGATGTAAGCAGACTTCTACTGGCATGGCTTCAAGGAAAGCTACTGTTTTCCTGACGAAGACGAATAGACTCAGCTAGTACAAGAGTTTTGCTCTGTGTTCCTCTTCCTGATGGAATATAGATGTGATGCCCAGAGGTTTGGCAGCCTTCAGACAAGCCTGAGGACACAAACTACCCGCTGAGGATGGTGCACTGGAAAGGCAGAAGTCTTGATCCTAGAGGAATTATAGAATTGCTGGATTGTCTACCTTTTAACATCTTGTTTTGTAAGGAAAAGTAACCCCTTCTTATTGTGGTCAAGTTTTCTGTTACTTCCTGTCAAAAACAATCGCAAGTGAGAGAAAGAAAAAACCAATACAAAACTGAAAGTGAGTCATAATCATTAACACTAACCAGTCTCAAAGATATTAACAGAATGCTCATACGACAAGAGGAAATAGCAAGTAATACTTGGTTTGTTTTACAAGTGCAGATTAAAAGAACTATCATGTACCATTTTATATCAACTAAATTAGCAAAATGAATAAAAGCAACAAAAGTAAATACTGATTAGAGGGCTGCAGAGAAAGCGTTTAGCACTTAATAAACTAGTTTATTCTCCAGAGGACAGTCTACTCTCCCCAGGGCCATCACTGTAAGTCTGTGTCAGTGGCACTCCCGTCAAGGGCAGCAGACAATCTTTCTACCACCCTCAATCATCTGCTTTGCAGCTTCTGCCTCCTATGCCCAACCTTTGAAAGTAAGAGGACCCCGGGGCTTGGTCCTGGATATTCTCTCTCTCTCTCTCTCTCTCTCTCTCTCTCTCTCTCTCTCTCTCTCTCTCTCTCTCTCTCTCTCTCTCTGAATTCATCCAGCCCTGTATATTTAAATATTATCTATAAGCCGACGAGTCTCAAGTTTAGAATTTTGGCCCGAACCTAAAGTTCCACACTCATATATCCATCCAACTGCCTGCTTGCCATCCACACTTGAATGGCTAATAAGCATCTCAGACGTAACATGTCCAAACTCTTTATCGTACCCATCCAAACCTGTTAAATCCCCGCTCTCCCTAACCTCCAGTCCATGGCAGCACCATCTACCCAGTTGCTCGAGCCAAAAGCCAAGGAGTCATATTTAATTCCTCTTTCCTTTACAGCCTTTAAATCTCTCAGCAAGTCCTGAGGCACTCAGCTCCAGAGTATTTCCCTTACCTCGCCTTTCTTTCTCTACCACTACCCCGCTAGCACCCCATCGCTCACGTAGACTCCTCCAATTGCCCTCTACTGGTCTCTCTGCTTCCACCCTCATCACTTATATATATGTCAGCTGTGCAGTGGCCAAAATGACCTTTTTAACATAGAATTCATAGTATGTATTAATATGAAACCCTCCGGTGGTTTCCCATACAATTAGAATACAATCCAAACTCCTATCCTCATCCTGCAGGGAACTGCGCGATCTGGCCCTGCTCACCTTTCTGACCTCACCTTCCACAGCTTTCCCCTTGATAACTGCTCTTCAGCCCGGGGGCCTTTGTGTCCACCGAGATCACCAGGCTTGACTGCCCCCCCCCGCCCCACCTCAGGACCTTTGCACTTGCTGTTTTCCCTTCCTGGAAAGCTCTCTGTCCTGATGAGCACACATCTGGCTCCCTCTCATCACGTACACTGGGCTGCCATGTATGCTCATGCCTGGAGCACCCGAGAAGCGGGGCCTGAAATCCAGCCCTGATGCACCAAGCTGGCCCTGGCTCCAGGCTGCCTACAGTGAGAGGAACTGCCTTCTGATTCCACAAGGGCACTGACAGGCCAGACCACATGCCCATGACGCTGCATCCTCCCAGAGGGGGCAGCATTTTCTAATCAAAATATTCTTTCTTTTTTTTTAATTGAAGTATAGTTGATTTACATGTTGTGTTAATTCCTGCTGTACAGCGAAGTGACTCAGTTATACATATATACACATTTTTTCATATTCTTTTCCATTATGGTTTACCACAGGATATTGAATATAGTTCCCTGTGCTGTACAGCAGGACCTTGAAGTTTATCCATTCTAAACATAATAGTTTGCATCTTCTAATCCCAAACTCCCTCCTCCACCTCCCCTTGGCAACCACAAGTCTGTTCTCTATGTCTTGTGAGTCTATTTCTGTTCCGTCGTTAAGTTCATTTGTGTCATATTTTAGATTTCACATATAAGTGATATATGATATTTGTCTTTGTCTGACTTCACTTAGTATGTTCATCTCTAGGTTCATCCATGTTGCTGCAAATGGCATTACTTCATTCTTTTTTACTGTTGTGTAGTATTCCATTGTATACATGTACCACATCTTCTTTATCCATTCATCTGTTGATGGACATTTAGGTTGTTTCCATGTCTTGGCTATTGTGAATAGTGCTGCTATGAACATAGGGGTGCATGTATTTTTTTGAATTACAGTTTTTTCTGGATATATACCCAGGAATGGGATTGCTGGATCATACGGTAACTCTATTTTTAGTTTTCTGAGGAGCCTCCATACTGTTTTCCACAGTGGCTGCACCAACAGTGTAGGTGTTTCTCCACACCCTCTCCAGAACAAAGTATTATTTCTTATGTCTAACGAGAAGGGAGAACTGTCACTGGGCTCTCACTTTACATTCGTGTCTTATGTAAATCTGGCAAAAACGCAATGGGATTAGCCTTATTGTCCTTATTTTACATGTTAGAAACGGAAACTGACAGGGTAGATTGTTAATCTGGAGTTATAATTGGACTCTAATTCTACTGCACCATACTGTCTCCAAAGATAAAAAAGCAAGAATTCACTTGGAAACTTCCATTTTTTTTCCTCATGTTTCAATTCTATTTATTTTAGGATGCTTGTAGGAAGGTTAGAAAAGTCTATGAAGGCCCAGCTACAGTGATTAAGTTACGATTGCACATATAGCTACAAATCATACCCTGTCTGTACAATGTCCAGGTGATAAATTAAGGTCAATATGAAATTCAGTAAAATCTGTCATTTTTCTTTTGAGTCTCCACACTTTCAGACATACAGATCTTGTCCCTTTACTGAGTTTTGTACATACTAGCTTACAGTCTATTTGAGAAAGTTATTTGTGTAAACTTCTAAAATAGTGACTGCATTAACTGATTTGTTTATACTTGCTATTAAAATGTTCTACTTGGGAGTTCAAAATGTGGACCAAGGAGGAGAATTTATTTTTCTCTTCCTTCATTTCTTTCTTTCTTATTTGTTATTGGAAAAGATATAGAAGTAGATTTCATTCAGAAGGTTGGCAAGAATTGCAATTCTGTAAATTGAGTCAATTTCTTGGTAGATGATCTTGGAAAAACTGCTTTTTTTAAGGTCCCACTTAAGCTATAAAACAAGGCCCAGCCTTAGTCTGGGAAGCAGAAATAATAAGCACTTTTTCAGCTCCATTTAACAGTCTAAAGTGATTCCATTGTAATTCAGCTTCCTCTTCTAGAAATAATGATAACCTTCATATGTGGCTTATGTCATGTCAAGCCCTATACTAAGAGCTCTGCTTATATTAAGTCATTTAATCCTTCCAGCAACCATATGGGGTGTAGGTACTATTATTATCCCTAATTTACAGATGGAGAAATTGAGGCACAGATCATAAAGCAATACAGAGCAGAGCTGAAATTCAAACCCAGGCTGTCTGTCTCTGGAATCCACATTCTTCACCACCAGAGCCATACCGCCTTTACTCTCATGTGAATGGACAGTGATGTAATGGTGATCATTAGAAATGTATATAAAGCACATGGAAATTGGAAACACTGAATAAAGGCCATTATGGCACCAAGAAAACTAAGAAATTCTCTTCAAGAGGATGTCAATACTGTACAACCAACTTCTGGTCACTGAATGTGTCATGGTTCCAGAAAAAATGGCATGCTTAGCATTGGAAATGGGTCTGTCTAGGTGAGGTAACCCTGAATTAAGTCATATGAACTTCTACATATTGCTGTAGAAGCTCCCCAAACTAATACCATCTATCAAGTTCCATAACTAGATAGGATTCTGGTAGTAGCATTTCAACAGCACTTATCTGACTTACCCATCTAAACAATCTAACTGCAATTTTGGAAAATGTGTTTCACGACCTTGAACAAGGCACTTCACCTCCCTGGGCCTTTTCTCTTGACTATAAAATGAAGCCATAAAATGATATGACCTCTCAGGTCCTTTCCATGTCCTACGTTGAATGATTTTCTGCCCAGACCTGATGGCTTGAGAGCAGGAAGCCTGCGTTTTTTTTATTCATCCTTTCTTACTATTCCAAAATCCACTGAGTAAAGCAACTTCACAGCTTCCTGAATCTGCGTGCTTTCAGATTACAATCATGTTAAGTTTGGCACTTAAAGTTCAAATAAAAAGCTGCCAGGTCAGCAGCAGGGAGCCAGATGTTATGGTTCTGACGTGATAAGGGGGACTGTTCTTACCTTTCTTCAGACCTGTGCTGCCAGGCTCCAGCCACTGGCTAAGGATACAGTCAGCAGAATCTAGGGTCCTGTCTGGGGGGCCTGGGCAAGTTAGCTAACCTCTCTGTGCCTTAGTTTCTCACCTGTAAAATGGAGAGAATCATCATCTACCTAATAAGTTGTGGCAGAAAATGAGCTCATGTGTATAAGCCTGTAGAAAAGTGCCCGGCACATGGTGTTTTGTTGTTGCCGTTTCCTGTATTAAGAAAAACAAAATGAGAACTTGAAGGAGGTCAGCCCGAAGAGTTTGTAAGATCACAGCAGGAGAGAAGCTCAGGTGATGGCCCAGACGATGCTTCTACCGAGTCAACGTTAATGCCAGGCCCACATGAACAGAATGCCCTCATGTTGTGAAAAGGCCCCACTTCAGTTCTTTTATTTAGACATGTGTTTCAATTCCCAGGCGGGCAAGTCACTATAGGGCTTCCTTATTTTCCCTCCAACTGCAAAATAAAACTGCCCAGCCATTGGGAAAGGAACATCTCGATTAAGATCTGATCTGCGTGATCAAACAATACACGCTCACAGGGCACAACGATTCCACATCCTGCTAAACTCAGACCTCCCACACACCTCCCTCGGGAAAGAAGCGGCACAGGAGCGATCAGGGGTCTCCACGGCGCGCAAACTCAGTTCGCCGCACCTCGCCACCCTCGCGGTACCCTGACCGCCTGGCAGCGCAGGGGAGCAGCCCTAGAAACCAAGCAGCAGGCAAACAAAAGGCAGGGCAAGCAACCTGAGCAAGCCGGCCGGTGCATCCCTAAGTGGGGCGCAGCTCTGAGGCCAAGGGCAGAATCACACACAGCCGGGGGTGAGCCTTGCGCCGCGGCTGCAGCTCCTGCAGCCAGAGGGCTGCAGAGAAAGCCTCCAACATCAGCCGGCGGCTCTTCGGAGACATCTGGATTCCCAGAAAGCAGTGAGAGGCGCACGACGGAGAAAGCACACCGTCTAGGACTCGGGAGGCAGGTTCAGTCTCAGGGGGCTATGCCCTTGGTCCCTCCCGCGGCCCTGTTTCCTCTGTGAGCGCTTTAAACCGGGAGCTGCGGGTAAATGACTCGGGGGGTGGAAGGTTGGCGAATTGGTTAAGAGACTTTGGCATCACCTGTGTGTGAGGAAAGACGGGTCTAGACTAGAGCGGTACCGGCCGTTTTGCTAAACGGCAATCGAGTTTCTCCCGCCAGTGTGTAGGCAGATTCTTCCGAGCCAGCCCAACAGATGTGAAGAAATGACCCCCCTTCCGCTCCCCTTGGACATTATTTTTGCTCTGTGTTAAAGATCATTCCAGTCCTGAAATTTTTTTATTGCCAGATCAGCCTCAATTAAAAGTGCAAATTAAGATAACTCTGCAGTATTATTTCATAATGATTAAATTAATGACAACAAAAACGCAAATTATTATGAAACCCAGTGTTGGGAAAGATTCCAAGAAGCCCACTCTTCACAGCGCCAAGGACAGGACAAGTTGGTACTTTTTCTTGAAGGCAACGGAATACAGAATAAAAGCCATAAAAATGATCGTACCTTTTGACACAGTAATATTCTTGGAAATTTATTTTGAGAAAATCATTTTAAATGAAAAATATTTTACAAGATATTTATGGCAATGTTATTTGTGATAGCTCCAAACTGGAAACACCCGAAATAAATCCACTAACGTGGAAATGGCAATGATAACTATGATAGATTTGGTGAAAACCTACTCAGTACAATGAGAAATATATAAAAGGTCTTCAAAATACTGTACAGAGAAAAAAGTACACACACGTGAGGCTGGAGCAAAGGAACTTCTAGGCAATAAAGCCGGGAAAGGGTGGAGGACAGTGATTCTTTTGAGCAGAACGTGGGGACTGTGAAGTGGGAAGAGAGATGCAGCTCCACTCGGAAAGGTGTAAGTGGCAGGATCCGCAAGGACCAGGCGTGTGGACTGAAACACAAACCAAGACCTGAAACTGTAGGAGAGGAGGTGGGAGAGGGGTGAAGTTGGTAACCTCAGTGGGCGAGGGGATCAGTGGTCGGTCCTCTCTCTGCCCCTCCAGTGAGCAGATAATCAAAGGCACCTCTGAAGGAGGAAGCCGGTATGCAGGTCAGTGGCTTAGAGGGAGAAGGGATCTGGACAGGAAATGGCTAAGACTGTCCTAGTTGTCAAAGGAAGTTGATGTAATGAAGACAGGACTCTGGGAAAATGTTGCTCAATTATTAAGACCTAACATTTCAAATCACCTCTGAAAAAAAAAGCTGGGGTGGTATCTTAAAACAAACAGGTGAGAGGTCAAGAGGATTAGATGGAAAAGTATGTGTAAAAGCACGGTGCCAACTGAGAAATGCTTTGTAAGTACTTGCTCTGAAGGCTAGGGCTTCATTCTAAGGAAGAAGCCTGCAAAGTTAGCCAGTATGTTCTTAACGCTAATTGTAAATCCATAGATGACTTTATAAATCTTACAGTTTTAGTTTTGAACAAGGAGTGGTAAAATCATATGCTTGTATCTTCACCATTTAACCATGTTGACTCTTTTCAAGAGATTCCTGGTGACCTCTAAGCTAACCATAATTAAACTGATTGAGTGAATTAGAGAAATAATCTAAAACGCCAAATCAACTATGATTGGCTCCATGATGTTCGTATTCTGCATGTTTTATGTGGACCAATTTTTTTAAGTCTTTATTGAATTTGTTACAATATTGCTTCTGCTTTATGTTTTGGCTTTTGGGCCACAGGGTGCTTGGGATCTTAGCTCCCCAACCAGGGATCAAACCCACACCCCCTACATTGGAAGGTGAAGTCCTAACCACCAGACCACCAAGGAAGTCCCTATATTACGAATATTTTAAATCCCACGAGCACTCATTCATCCATTCATTCATTCCTTCATGCAGGTCAATCTGGAGAGGAGTGCTGTGTCTGTGTAAGCAGGGTAAACTATAAGGCAATAGGAAGTTACAGAACACTATAGACTTTAGGGAAAGAGAAATACGAAAGCAGGGATACGTTGTACCAATTGTCCTTTCTGCTGATCAAAATGAGTAAATAACTTCCATCTTTGCGAAGGACAACATTTGATCTTTCTTGCTAAGCTTCTCACAAAGCCTGCTGAAGTATGCTCGCTGCGTGCTTGCACTTACACGCACTTGTGTGTTTCCTTGATGTTTGGCTCACCGGGGCCAAGACTCAGCTTCTATTTCTGCCTGAGAGATATCAAGTGTCACTCCTGTTGCTTGAATCTTCTATACGTCCACCGCAACCCACCCACCTTCTGTGCCTTATTAAAATGAACACTTTCTTTTGATTTTCTTCTTGGGACCACTGGGTCTAGGGGTTTTCCTACTGTTGTTAAACATCACCTGCGTCTTTAAGCCCAGTGTCTGAAGAGACACAGCAGCACTTGTCGCTGGAAAGTCCGGCGTCTGGGTTCGATGCCGGTTTACCCCTGTGATGAAAGCACCGTTTCACTGTTGACGGCCTTAGGTTAGCATTTATCCTGGGGGTTGGGTTTTGTGTTGCCTTTACGTGCACACACGCACACACGCACACACACACACAGACACAGCCTAGTTCTTTTTAGGCACCTCTCCAGCTGTGAGTTTAGCAAGCCTTCCTGCTAATGGGGAGACAGACAGAATTACTGCTCCAAACATTCCCCTGCCACTGATCCAGAACATGTGGATCAGTGGCATCATATCACACACTCTAAATTGATTCCGAATCCCTGCCAACAGGGCACAGCCTGCATTCCAAATACCTGAGGCCCTGGGACAGTGAGCTGTAAAACAGAAATAGGCCATGCTTCCTTCTTTAATTTGACGTAAGCATGAGTAAGTTTGCTAAACATGTTTGATTCTTCGAATATGTTCTTTTTTCTGAAAACATAGAGCAGCCCACAAAACCTCTATACCTTAGTGACAATAGACTTTATCCTGAAAGTCCCCAGACCCCCAATTGTTAATGTCACTTCCAATCTCTTGGTGACGGGTGGTTAACAGGAAATAGGGCAAGGCTGAGGGGAGCTCGCATTTAAGATAATAAAGTGACTCTCATTCAACTGGTGAGAGACGTAAACAGTCTGACTATGATGGTCTCCTGGGAGTAGAGGTCTAGGATTTCAAATGGTATATAAACAGTTGCAGAACCTCTGCAATTACTCTGGAAATGAACTCCTGGTCCAGACGGCAATGTAAGGAACAATCATCTATTTTCAGTCCCGCGCTATCCTGTATGTATGACCTGAGCTACTGTCAATTTATTTCTTTTTTTTTTTTTTTTTTTCTTTTTTTTTTTTTTTTGCGGTACGCGGGCCTCTCACTGTTGTGGCCTCTCCCCTTGCAGAGCACAGGCTCCGGACGCGCAGGCTCAGCAGCCATGGCTCACGGGCCCAGCCGCTCCGCGGCATGTGGGATCTTCCCGGACCGGGGCACGAACCCGTGTCCCCTGCATCGGCAGGCGGACTCTCAACCACTGCGCCACCAGGGAAGCCCGTCAATTTATTTCTTGTTCAGGATAACTGTGTAGATTATCGAACAAATATCGCTCAAATTTCTCTTTATTTTTGTGAGTCTTGAGGACTGAAGAGTGGGAGTTGGGAAAAGAGAGAGTCAGTGTCACTGGGAACCTGGCATTGGGAACATCCTGGGGATAAGCAGGGCCGCTGGTTGACCTCAGAAGTTCTGAGTCCCAACCTGGTTACCATGGTGATACCATGCCACCCCATAATGTCACCTGGCAAGGTCTCCATTGTGTCATCACTGCTGAACACTACCCCATCCCACTCTTCCTTGATCCGACTCTTCCTCACTAGGTCCTAAGAGATAGCCACACAAGCAGACATAAGTACAGGGAGTTAATACTTTGTGACAAATGGGTTAATGCCAGAGGCTGAATTGCCAGAAAAGTACTCAAACTTTATAGACGTGGGCTCTGCATATGTCTGAATTAAATTTCATTGCATATGGAAGAGTGGTAGTATCATGTTGGCATGGCTTGGTTTTCCCCAAATGTATCAGCTAGTGCTAACTAATAAATAAAATCTGACTAGCTGCACAATTAGCCCTGATTTTCAGGTTGCTCTGGCTTAATGAAGACACTGCTCTACTAGCCTTCAGGAGGCCTAGTTTCCAGGACCAGCTTATGGCCCACCAGCTGAGTGATTTCCACTCACACCTTCGAGGTCTTTTTTTTTTTTTTTTTTTTTGCGGTACGCGGGCCTCTCACTGTTGTGGCCTCTCCCGCTGCGGAGCACAGGCTCCAGCAGACGCACAGGCCCAACGGCCATGGCCCACGGGCCCAGCCGCTCCGCGGCATGTGGGATCCTCCCAGACCACGGCATGAACCCGTGTCCCCTGCATCGGCAGGCGGACTCTCAACCACTGTGCCACCAGAGAAGCCCCAAGTTCTATTTTTTTTAATTTTTATTTTATATTGGAGTATAGTTGATTTACAATGTTGTGCTAGTTTCAGGTGTACAGCAAAGTGATTCAATTATACATATACGTATATCCATTCTTTCAGATTCTTTTCCCATCTAGGTTATTACAGAATATTGAGTAGAGTTCCCTGTACTATACGGTAGGTCCTTGCTGTTTATCTATATAGTAGTATGTATATGTTAATCTCAAACTCCTAATTTATCCCTCCCCCCACCTTTCCCCTTTGGTAACCGTAAGTGTGTTTTCAAAGTCCATGGGTTTGTTTCTGTTTTGTAAATAAATTCATTTGTATCATTTTTTTTTTAGATTTCACATATAAGTGATATCACATGATATTTGTCTTTCTCTGTCCGACTTACTGCACTTAGTATGCTAATCTCCAGGTCCATCCATGTTGCTGCAAATAGTATTATTTCATTCCTCTTCATGGCTGCGTAGTATTCCACTGTATACATGTACCACATCTTCTTTATCCATTCCTCTGTCCATGGACACTTAGGTTGCTTCCAGGTCTTGCTGAGTGCTCTGGTTCTTTAACAGCAAGACGGAGGAGTTGGGCTGGTGTTGCACCCTGAAGCTCTTTCCTGGGTCTGAAGTCCAATGATCCTTTTCCTTACTGGTCCTTTCTTCTCTGGGATTAAAGATTTAACTGTACATTTCTAGGTTGATTTGTTTGATATTGCTAATTTCAAACCTTTAAGAAATGAAAACAATAATGTTGAAGGAGGAGTGTATATTCTCAAAATAAAGGAATTCAAACCTTATTATAAAAATTTTTTTATAAAACTGACTTTTTAAAAATTTATTTTATTTATTTTTGGCTGCATTGGGTCTTCTTTGCTGCATGTGGACTTTCTCTAGTTGCGGTGAGCAGGGTCTACTTTTCGTTGCGGTGCGCAGGCTTCTCATTGCAGTGGCTTCTCTTGTTGTGGAGCACGGGCCCTAGACGCGTGGGCCTCAGCAGTTGTGGCACACAGGCTCAGTAGTTGTGGTGCGCGAGCCCTGGAGCACGGGCTCAGCCGCTGTGGCGCACAGGTTTAGTTGTTCCGTGGCTTGTGGGATCTTCCTGGACCAGGGCTCAAACCCATGTCCCCTGCATTGGCAGGTGGATTCTTAACCACTGCATGACCAGAGAAGCCCTATACAATTTTTTAAAGGTGTAATTATGTCTGTTTGGGAGAGGCAATACATAAGATTATAATAGGAAAGAATGATTCACGTCTGTTTAAGTATAATAGGTGTTTTCATTTCCTGAAAAGTCAAATTATGAACCATTTTATAAAACTAGGTTTAAAGTCTATGGCAACAAAAGTGGATTCTTCTTAAGTATCAAGACATAAGTCTACATATTTTTAAATTTATTTGTTTATTTATTTTTGGCTGCATTGGGTCTTCATTGCTGCACGTGGACTTTCTCTAGTTTCAACGAGCGGCATATGGGCTCAAGAGTTGTGGCTCACGGGCTCCAGAGTACAGGCTCAGCAGTTGTGGTGCACAGGCTTAGTTGCTCCGCTGCATGTGGGGTCTTCCCGGACCAGGGCTCGAACCCGTGTCCCCCGCATTGGCAGGCAGACCCTTAACCACTGCGCCACCAGGGAAGTCCAAGTCTACATATTAAAGTCCCTCTGGAGGAATGTTCTCCTATGTTTATTTCTTTGTATCCTGTTACAACAGATATCATGATCAGCACTTTGCTATAAAAGCCACTGACTATAAGTATTTGAATTCATTGACCTGGGTCCCAACCCAGAATGTTGGAACTCTCTGGAAGGAAGGAGATCTGCTTTAGTTGATTGTGAGATGAGACTATTTAAGAACCCTTTGAAAAAGGGCTGGAGAACTTTCTCCTGTGTAACCTGGAGCAGGAGCCCGTTGGTGGCGGTGCAGTGGCAGACAGGAACAGACAATTTTCAGTAGGGAGGTCAAGGTGGGCCTCCATAAAAAGATGACATGTGAGCAGGAGTTAACTTTGCAACTAGCTGGAGGAAGAGCATCCAGGCAGAGTCTACCCTGGGGCAGGAGTGTGCCTGCGGAAAGCCAGTGTGGCCGGGGCAATGGGAGAGGGAACATTTGGAAGATGCAATCAGAGGGCAGACCGTCAGGCAGAGTGAGCAGTGCCTCCTGGGCCATTGTCAAGACTTTGAAATGTACTTTTACTTTGCAGAAAGATGGGGAGTCAGGCAGGGCTTTCGGCAGAATGACCTGATCTGATGGACCTTTCGGGGGGATCCCTCTGGCGGCAGTGTTGAGAGTAGACTGTCCGAGGGCAGTGATGCAACAATGATTGGGGGCTAAACGGGTCACCTAGTCTAGAGATTATTAGTGACTTGGAGCAGGTGAGAGCAGGGGAGGGACTTGGAGGTAGTGAGATTCCAGATCTGTTTGTTTTTTGTTTGTTTGTTTGTTTGTTTTTGCCGTACGTGGGCTTCTCACTGCTGTGGCCCCTCCCGTTGCGGAGCACAGGCTCCGGACGCGCAGGCTCAGCGGCCATGGCTCACGGGCCCAGCCGCTCCGCGGCACGTGGGATCCTCCCGGACCGGGGCACGAAGCCGTGTCCCCTGCATCGGCAGGCGGACTCTCAACCACTGCGCCACCAGGGAAGCCCCAGATCTGTTTTAAGCGTCAAGAAGATTTCCTGACTCAGGTTGTTTGTGAATTTTAAAATCGGAGCCAAGAATGACTCCCAGCGACCCCCAGAGCGGAGCCGCCGTCAGCTGAGCTGGTGGTAAAACGAAACTTCCAACTCCCCCACAAATGTGTATTTTTCCTTGCTTTAAAAAGCCGTCACTTTGCTAAAATAGCCACTGTGTCATCCCAATTATCACTCCAGTTTATACCCAAGCTTGTTCTTTGCTCACACCATTCTTCCTGCCTGGGATAATCCCGCCTCTGCCCGTCACTAAAGGGCTAGTTCAAGTCCCACGTCCTGGAGTAAGCCTACCCTGACCACATCCCCAGCACAATACTTCTGCTGTTGTCTTCAATGTCCTCTCTGTAATGATTTATTTTGATCAAATAATACAATTTATGGGATCACTGTTGAGTTTTTTCCCTCACTAGCTACTTTCCCTTAAGTTTTTACAGTCTTCCACTTCTCTTTTTCCGGTTTTATTGAGATACTGACATGAACTATAGTATTGGTTTTAGACGCACTGCATAATGATTTCATATGTGTGCACATTGTGGAATGATCGCCACAATAAGTTTAGCTAACATCCATCACCTCACATAGTTACAATTTTTCTTTTCTTGTGATGAGAACCTTTAAGATCTGTTCTAGTAGCAACTTTCACGTGTTCAATGCAGTATTGTTAACTCTAGTCACCATGCTGTACATGACACCCCCAAGACGTCTTCATTTTATGCCTGGAAGTTGCTGCCTTCTGACCCTCTTCATCCATTTCTCCCACGGCCCCACCCGCCGCCTCTGGCAGCCACCGATTTTCCTTTGTCCATTCTTCAGCTTCTAATTCTCTTACTCATCTTTCTCACTGAGAATTCACTCAACAATGACTGCCCCAATCTGAATACCATGAACTTTATCAGTGGTCGTGTTCCAGGCCTGGGCTGTGCCTTCAAGCCCGACAGCGTTCGTCTGGCCTGGGGGTCCCCTCCTTTGGTCTCACCATCACAACATCTTCAGATGTTTCAAGACAGTTAACGATGAAAGCCCTGCCGAGCTGGTGCTCTGGCTCCCCCGGCCCAGGGCTTGGACCGCAGACGTCTCCAGGGCTGTTTGTAAACGTGAGGATGAGCTGACTCCACAGAGGAGCTTGCCTTCCTAATCCCACACAGTACTCAACTCCCGGAGAAGCACCCAGACTCTGAAAGGGCCAGCTCACCTGTCACAGGGCCAGAAGTTAAAGAACTTCTGGGAAAAAACGTTGGTGTCATTTCCACTTGTCTTCTTGTGTAGTTATTTGTATAACAGGGAGGAGGGCAGTGAACTTTAAAAGGGGGCAGGGAATCCTCCATTTCCCAGGCTCACTGTTTCTCTTCTCCCTCCAAGTGAAGCTTCTGGGCTTCTCATCCAGCCCCATGATTCCAACTCCCACACTCTGAACTGTGCCTCTGTCCCCAGCTTCTCTTCTGGGCGTCATGTTACTGACCACAAACCCACGGCTCTCCCTGGAAATGTACAGGCTTCTCAAACTCCAAGAATTCAGAATCGAATGAATAATCTCTTCTTCCCGTGCCTGCTTCTCTTTTTCCATCACCTCTCTTGGTGTCTTGCTCAAGGTCAAACTAATGATGTCACCGTCAACCCTTTCTATTCTCTGAATACTAGTAAGTGCTACTCTGAATTTTCTCCTAACTGTCTGGCCCTCGACTCCACTCACAAAGGAACCTATGGGTGTTAGCTCGAACATCCCTTTACTGCAGTTCGCCTTGAGGTTGCTGCCAGGGACCCCTTTAAAACACAGATTTGATGATCTCCCTGCCTTAAAACTTTGGATGGGTTCCTCTTGCCTACGGAATACAGTCCACATTCTTAGCAGAGCCTGAGAGGCCGTCCTCTCTGACTTCTGGCTCCCCCCCCAGCACTTCTTTACTCCCACCCCTCCCCCAGTCACCCCCCACTCCAGGAGTGAACTGATTGAATTTCCTAAAAGGCTCACTGAATTTCCCACCTCTGTGCTATTGCTATGCTATGCTCTCTCCACACAGAGTAGCTGACCCCCTTCTTCCCTTTGCACTTCTACTCATCTTTCAAGACAAAAAGATGTTGATGTATTCTTTCAAATATAATTATAGCAGTCACCACCCTATGCCAAGTAGGGCAGGAAGCTACCTTAAAATCGGTAACAGTCACCCCCGCCCTCAAGGAGCAGCAGAGTGTTTGAGCCAGATGGATGGACAGTGGATTTTGTAACTACACGAGATGATCAGTGCTGTGGGCCCGGTCCTTGTCGCCTGGGGGTACCTTCTCCACTCTCGCAGGAGGGCTGGCGACCCTCTTACCTATAGAGGCAGAGGTGCTCACCCTCTCTTCTGCGTTTCCCTCAAGTAAACTTGATCACCCTTTTTTGATCTTACGTGTCTTTGTACCCCGGGAACCTGGAACATCTTCTGCACGTGTTTCAGAACCAGGTGGCAGTGTCCTCAGGAATACTGACCAGAGCCACCTGTGTCTTCCACTGGACTCAATCCAAATGGCAGCGAGCACCAGGGACAGCAGCAGTAGACGTCACCTCCTGAAGTCCTCATCTAGATCTAAATAAACATCATTTCTCTAGCAAACTTTCTAAAATGTCTTTTTTTTTTTAACCTCTAACGCATTTTTATCATGCCTTTCCCCCACAGAATCTACAGCGGCTTCCCACGGCTGACAACGGGACTGTAACTGGGATACCAAGTCACTGATTCCTCTGTTTCCACCCTGATGGCCGGGAGAGGAGAATGTTGCCCAGAATTGGCACAGAGGGGCCCTGATTCATCCCATCCATTATATTCACTGAGGTTAATGAGACCCTCTTCTGAGACACAAGTGTATCTAGCTGTTGTTCAGATTTAGAACACACTACTTCAACCAAGTAATTTCAAACATGTATTGACTGCTAAGCACTTAGTGACCATGGCTTACATATGCCTATGACAAGGCGGTCAGATGGTCTTCCAGTTCTGAGGAATTGGAACCTTTACTTGAAGGGCACTTTTAAAAGGGATAGTTTTAAGACAAAGTGTAGTTTGAAGAAGATAGACGTGTTCTGGGAGTGGCTGTGTTGGTGCGTAGGGCCAGGGCACTCAGAGGACACTGAACAATTAGGATTATGCCCATGAAGCGTGACAGGCAGGGAAAATTCAGGGAAAAGAGAATTCAGTCATTCGTTCATTCATTTTTGTTGAGGATTTTGACGATATACCTTCTTTGCAAACCACTTGTAAATCGTTTGGGGCGGTCACAGCCTGGACAATATGGCCAAATTCAAACCCATTCAGACCTTCATATTCCCCACTTGAACCACATTCTCACCTTAAGTCACAAGTTACTCTCACTCTAACTGGCCGTACCTGCCCCTGCTTCCACTTTTGGATTATTCTGCTCACCAGGGGCTCGAATGTTACCTAAGACCTACCCATCCCTCATTCATTTATTCAGTCAACAAATATTCACCGAGGCTCCACGTTTATGGGACGATGCTGGGAGGGGCCACGAGCACCGGTGAGCACCAAGCTGGTCTCCACACCAAAGTTGTTCTTATTTGGGTGCTTTTTCCTCCATTAAGGCTTCGTTAATAGTTTAGCCAATATTATCTGAACAAAAAAGCAAGTCACACACCTGCCATGAGGTATGACGACAGCTCAGGATATTTGAAATCCAGTCTGCTCTGGAAAGTGTAATTAACATCCTCCTTTCTGTCCACACTGCTGTACTGTCTGTGAGGTAAGGAACTGAGGAAAGAAATGGTTTTCTTAGTCTGGACTGGAGTTTTGGATGAGACTAGAGCCTGGTGGCAAATGGACAGTGGGGATGAGAGTGAGAAAGACAACAGCCCCCCTGGAACACTAGCTGCTTCTCACTCTCGTGATGCTAGTCAAGAAAGCTACTCTGGGAAACTCTTCTTAGGTTTTGTTTTGTTCGGTTTTGTTTTAAATAGAGTTCATAGACACTACTACCAGATTTCAAAACTCTAGTGGTATAAATAACTTTGGACATGGTTCAGAGAAGACCCCCGGTGAGAACCACCAGGACTAAAGCGTGGGCAAAGGTGTCTATTAATAGATAAAGAAACGGAAATCACTTAGCTTGGGGGACAGCAGGTTTACGATAAACTTAATCATGATCTTTAGTGGATAAAAGACCACAGAAGAGCAATGGACCTGTAGAAAAAAGACAGTCTTCCAGCTACTCCATTTTAGAATCTCTGTTTTTAAAAACGGGTGATAGAAGTGGACATAATTTTGTTACAGTGAGGTTGAAAAATGAAGGGTCGCTGAACACTATGTGCAGGGTGTGGTTTATACAAAAAGTAGGAAGGAGGCTCTGCATTCAGAGCGGTAAAGGATTTTTTAAATAGCCATCAAATGTACTTAATGCCACTGAACTGTACACCGAAAAATGGTCAAAATGGTAAATTTTACACTACATATATTTTAAACACACACACACACAAATATCCATGAAATAAGGCTAGAGCTAACACATTCCCAATTGCTAAATAATGTCACTTTTAGGAAAATTATTTCACAGCACCCAAAATACACCAACTCCCATATTTTTCTACGACTCTTATAATAGCCTCAGTTTTCCTGCAAAAGCAAAGGACTCTTAAAAGGAGAAATGAAAACTGTTAGCACATAGCCTTCTGACTTGAATCCAGAGGCAGAGTGATTGGATGTAGTGGATGGTCAAAGCATTGTCTCCTAGACCACCTCTGTGTAGAATTTCAGTCAAGGCTGGGGAACAGTATACCCGGGAGGCTGGCTGGGTGGGACAATATTTTTTACATCAGGCCAAAATGTCTAAGAACGGCGTGGAGAAGTATGAGTTCTTGGGCCTTGTTCATTCTTGAATTTTCTCCTTCCAGATCCTCCTTCCTCCAGTCCTGAAATTAGAACTTCCTTCCATTTTGTTCGTGGAACAATCAGTGGTCTAACTTGTAAACTGAGACTACAGGGGCCACACAGTTTCCTCTCCCAACTGTCTTGACAGGAAGAACACTGACTTTCTTGTCCAGCTTGAAAATACAGGCCTTTTCTAGTTTCAATCTTCCAGAAAATAATTTTACATTAAAACAGCTCAGGATGACTTGTAAGAAACACGAATGTGTTCCCGCAAAAGAAAATCTTTTAAAATCTATCTAAATATATATTAATATATTTTAGATATATCTATATCTAAAAATCTTCAAAAGGTCTAAAAACTCTAGTGTCTCCCATTCCCCTTTTGTAGTGCCTTTGAGTTATTTCCATGGGGACCATGTCTGTGCATCAGCTGTTGTAAACGCTCCTGTTTTCCTAGGTTCCTGCTCTGGGCCTGAAGAGATGGGCCAGGGGTTACTGACAGGCCCTGGTCCCGCGCTTAACAACACAGACTTCAGAGCCTACTGAGCTTGGGAGACTCTTTTCAGGGCCAGCTGTCATTTCAAAGCACAAGGTGAGATTCAGCGTGCCTTCCCATCTGCCATTACCACAGGTGCCCTGCAGTGACTTAAAGAAAAAGGACTTTTTGATTTGGGGGGAATAAGGTCAAAAGCCAACTCCAAAGCCATTTTTGAGCTGATAAGGGGAGTCTTATTTCAGTAAAAGGCACAGAGTTTTGAAATTAAGGTTAGAGCTGAGAGGAGGAAAGTTATGAATTTCTTTAATTCACTTGATCTAAAAACCAGAACCCAGCTGAGAACTCAGTGTCCAAAACTTGGATCCAGGAAAGGTATTCCTTTGTCAGGAATTCTACTTGAAAGAGCAGAGGCACGCCTCTTCCTTTTTTTTTTGCTCCCATATATTCTACGCAGAAAATTCTTATGGGGGCTCAGGGGTCAGGGAGAGAAGGGGGGCGGGAATCAAGAGGACTGAGGGTTAGCTCTGTCCTCAGTCTCATCCACTAATGGATGGTCTCTTGTTTGTGAGATTAAAAAGAACCCATCCCAGGAACTAAGAGGCCTTTGCACAAGGCCCTTGAAGTCCAGCCCCAGCCTCTTCTGCAACCAAATAAATGCTAAAAAATGTATTTGCTGCTGTAGCAGTTTTTTAAAAGTGATACGGATATATACACTTTTTTATTTTTTTTATTTTTTTTTTTATTTTTTTTTGGCGGTACGCGGGCCTCTCACTGTTGTGGCCTCTCCCGTTGCGGAGCACAGGCTCCGGACGCGCAGGCTCAGCAGCCATGGTTCACGGGCCCAGCCGCTCCGTGGCACGTGGGATCTTCCCGGACCGGGGCACGAACCCATGTCCCCTGCATCGGCAGGCGGACTCTCAACCACTGCGCCACCAGGGAAGCCCCACTTTTTTATTTTTAAGAAAAATCAGACTCTGCATCATGCCTCCCACTTAAAAAAGTATAGGCCCATTCATCTTTAAAATGGAAGGCAATTCTGACACACGCTGCAACCTGGCTGTACAATATGCTAAATTAAATAAGCCAGTCACAAAAGAACACCGATTCCATTTACGTGAAGGACCTAGAATAGTCAATTCCTAGACACAGGGAGTAGAATCGTGGGGTTGCCAGGGGCTGGGGGAGGGGGAATGGCAGTTATTGTCTAATAGGTACAGAGTCTCAGTTTGGGAAGATGAAAAAATTCTGGAAATGGTGGTGATGGTTGCACAACAATGTGAATGTACTTAATAGTAGAGAACTGTACACTTAAAAATGGTTAAAATGGTAAATTTGATGTTATGTAGAAATTACCGCAATGTAAAACATGTTTTTTTAAGTGTAGGCCCTCATCTGGTGATAGTTCTCTTTTCTAGATATTTTAACCTGGTGTAATCCATGTCTGGTTCCCAAAATATACTGCAAGACTCATAAATTTGGTTTGTCTCTTAGTAAATATCTTTTTAAAAAGTTTGTATATTTGAAAGTTGCCAAGAGAGTACATCTTACACTTTCTCACCACAAGAAAAACAATTTGTAACCATGTGAGGTGACCAAAGTTAACTAGTCTTATTGTGGCGATCAATTCACAATATATACAAGTATCAAATCATTGTGTTGTACACCTTAAACTTATACAGTGTTATATATCAATTATATCTCAATAAAACTGGAAAAAAGCTTTGCTTGTTAAATTCTTGTGATGTATTTAAGGAGTCTGTTAAGTTTAAACATAGTATATGAATAAAGAAATATTACATTAATATTGTATTAAAAACTCATAAGATCTGAATGATTCACGCTCATAAATTTGGTTTAGCTCTTGGGAAAAGTCTTCTGAATCGCAACTGGGAACATAACAATGACTCAAATCACACCCGCCGTCTGCCAGCTGCCTGCCCCCGATGGAGGTGCGCAGCTTTTACTTTTACAATTAGCCTTGAGCAGGCGTTGATTAAATGTTTGATAAAATAACTTCTCGGAGGCCGTTGCTTTCCTCCTACTTTCCCTCCTTCCTTCCCTCATGAACACCACACAAAAGTTCGTAATTTTTTTCCCCTTCTTTTTAAAGTATTAGCATCAAAGTTGGATGAGGACTTCATTCCTTTCTGAATGCTAACTGCCCACGTTCCAGTCCGGAAATCTCTCTGATGTCTCTCCAACCTAGGCAGTGACTTTTCAAAGAGCTGGCGTCTCATCCATCACCAAATCAGGGTCTAAGGTGCAAAGGACACTTCCTGTGTGTCTTTCCCCCTATGTGGTTGCTTCTTAGGGGGGTGGGGGTGGGCGGGGTAGGGCGCTGAGAAATAAAGCCCTCTTGTCCCCCGGTTCCTCTTTCTGTTTCTGCAGTTCTCACTTCCCCTGCTACCAGAAACCCCCCTGCGGCGGCTACGCTTTCTCCTCTCCTTTCCCGGTCATTTCTTTTGCGTGTCTTCCCTGACACCTCTTCCGGGCTGGTCCCCATCACCCCGCTGCTGCTACTTTCTCTGTCTTCACATCTTGGCTTCCATTTCCCCCAAGGTATTGGCAGACGGTTTCAATACTTTCAAGAGTACCGTTCACACTTGCAATCCCAGTTGGCCATTCCTGGCGCCTTTTCACACCGCAGACACTGGGTGAAGGAGCAGCGGCTGCCGTCTGACGGCTGTCACTTGCCAGCTACCACCAGCTATCTGGGGTGAAAGGGAGAGAACTTGTGCGCAGTTCCCTGATGCTCCCTGGTGAGTCAGAGAGAGATTTTGGGGAAGCCTTTACCGTAATCGCACTCTTTCTTGGAGCTACAGGTCCCCACTTCACTGCAATGGTGTCTTTTGGAAAAATAGAAATGAAATAATGTTGTATTGAGTAAGCTGCCTCTGAAGCCTAAAATCTCATCAGGGACTTTGCTGCCTGTCAAAAATTCCAGTCCTGGGCTTCCCTAGTGGCGCAGTGGTTGAGAGTCCGCCTGCCGATGCAGGGGACACAGGTTCGTGCCCAGGTCCGGGAAGATCCCACGTGCCGCGGAGCGGCTGGGCCCGTGAGCCATGGCTGCTGAGCCTGTGCGTCCGGAGCCTGTGCTCTGCAACAGGAGAGGCCACAACAGTGAGAGGCCCACGTACCGCAAAAAAAAAAAAAAAAAAAAAAATTCCAGTCCTGTAGAAACATCTAAGTTCCATCTCAGCTGACTCTGTTTAAATGATTCTGACTTGGTCCCAAGAATGCTTTCTGCATCTTTTCATTTTAGTGTGCTGGTGTGGTTAAGCCTTGCTCATTCATATCCTACTACATTCTAGGACGTGTACAATTGCCCAGACATGCTAAACTGGTTTATTTCTGCACTTTATACCAAAAAAAAGAGTTTGCCGTTCGTAGTGGTTATAAATATCAGTCCACAAAATCATTTTTGCAAGAAATATAATTTTATTTTCTACCTCAATTTCTTTTCCATTTCAAGCCCCATCCTGCAGGATGGGAGATTTAACCTCAGCCCTTTCTGAGGCTCTTCCCTGCCTGTGCCACATATCTGGGGTCTCACCTATTATCAGGGGCTCGTGCAGCTGGTCCTCTGCTCATAGAAGCTCCCTGTCACAAAGATGTCCCCTCAGGCCTGGCAGCTCTTGACTTCTGCAGTGCCAAGTCTGGGACATGGGGTTCCTTGCCCACCGACACCCTTCTTGTCCTTAGCAATGCCGCTAAGAAGCAGCGCCCAGTACCCCTCAGCTCTCAGGACCCCCAACTTTCCCTTTCTTTCCTCCTCCTCCCAGCCGGGAGGAATTTCTAATAGCAGGAAAGTCTTCCCTTCATGTTTCTGGCCAAGATGCTTTGACTACGCCCCCTAATCCTCTTCCCACTGCCTTTAAACCAACAGTTTACCTCTAACCAGGAGTCCACTACACTCACTAGGGCTCAGGCCTTTGAAAAAAAAAACAAAGCCAGGATTTCTGCTTTCCAGGGTGGCCCCCAAAACAGGAAGCATGAGGCCACAGCTGAACAGTAAGAGAAAGGGGACCCCAACTCTCACTTCAGGTCACACTGTCAGCAGGAGTTTTTGAACACAAGCACTGAATGTGATAGTTACAAAGGATTTTAATTTTATTTATTTATTTATTTTGGGGTGATTAAAAATATTTATTGAGGGCCTACTAAGAGCACAAACTTATAGGCATACAAAAAAGTATAATCGCCTCCATTTTCTAGGAATTTATTCTTTTTTTATATCAATATGTTTTATTGAAGTATAGTTGATTTACAACGTTGTGTTAATTTCTGCTGTACAGCAAAGTGATTCAGTTTTATATATATATATATATACATTCTTTTTTTCATATTCTTTTCCATTATGGTTTATCATAGGATACTGAATATAGTTCTCTGTGCTATACAGTAGGACCTTGTTGTTTATCCATTCTATATATATGAAAGCTTACAGGGATTTCCCTGGTGGCCCAGTGGTTAAGAATCCTCCTGCCAATGCAGGGGACACGGGTTCGAGCCCAGGTCCGGGAAGATCCCACATGCCGGGGAGCAACTAAGCCTGTGCGCCACAACTACTGAGCCTGCGCTCTAGAGCCCGCGAGCCACAACTACTGAGTCTGCGTGCCTAGAGCCCATGCTCCGCAACAAGAGAAGCCACCGCAGTGAGAAGCCCGCGCACCACAACGAAGACCCAACGCAGCCAAAAATAAATAAATAAACAAATAAATTAAAAAAAAAAAAAAAAGCTTACATCTGCTAACCCCAGCCAAGGATTTTTAGGTCTCTGATTGAAGAACACCCTTTTCTCTAAAGTAGTTGTTTAATCTTTATATAAACATGTGTCTGTAGTGTAAAAAGTTGCATTTCTTGAAAACTAGTTCATGAGTTATTCAAACTCTCTTTCTTGGAGAAAAATAGGAAGGCATTTCTAAGTTTATGTGTAATATTCCTCCTATATTTTAGGACCACCAAACAGGCCCACACCTCTGGCTTGCCCACTGATTTTTATAACTAAGAAAGTAAAAAGTAATTACAAACATCCAACAGGGTATAGGAAATCTATTTTCACTCAGTGTGCATCCTGGAGAATCATCCTGCTTCCATCCTAAATATCATTCCAAACTCGGCATCATTCAGCAGACTTTTAATTATGGACCAGGGCTGTGGCCATGACAGCGTTTCCCATTTCATTTATTGATTTATTCAGTTTCCATACAAGTAGGTACTTCAGCAGCACTTTGAAATAATTTTGTTTTCAAGATATTAATGGACATTCGTATATGAACCTACAGTTTACAGAATGCTCTACGTCCATTACCTTTTGACTCCCTCCTAATCACTATAAGTAGTTGTGGTTTTTTAAAGGACTTTTAAAATAGTATCTGCAGCTGACATTTGCCTACAGATAAGTACTGAGGCAAGGGCTTACTTAATGAGGGGATTCCCAGGCAGTTCTCTGGGGATGTGAAGAAGATGCCATATTAGAATAGCCATAACTCCTCCCATTTTTGTTATTTTTGTGGAAATCTGTGAATAGCATTACCTTGAGTGTACTACATCCTGAAATACTCAAGTGGTTCTGAAAATGTACTAAGAAAAAGGTTATAAAATGGATCAGTGGGAAAAAGGAAGAGGTTTAATTTATATATATATATATATATAATTTTACATGTAATTTATATATCACAATCAAAGTTACAAATAATAAAAGTATTCCTGTAAAATTTACAACACAAAAGGTATTCAGTACCAGAGAGAGAATGAGAGAGAGAAGAGCAAGAAAGCGAAAGGTGGGACCTTAGAAATCTTGGCTGTCTAAGCTTTCTAAATCTTGGGACTTCCTTCCCTTAGAGACATAAAAGGTGAGAACAGAAAACGTGAGGGCTAGAGGTAATCCTTCTCACAAAAATAAATATTCACACACACACATACACACACACACTGCTAAAAACAGCTAGAAAGATTCTTCATTTCTTTTTTTCCTCCAAAATGTAAATGGAAGACTTTTTTATTCAACTGTATTTCAAGGGTAAGTTGACACTGGACGCCCCTGGTGGAGCAGTGGTTAAGAATACGCCTGTCAATGCAGGGGACACGGGTTCCATTCCTGGTTGGGGAAGATCCCACATGCCTTGGAGCAACTAAGCCCGCGAGCCACAACTACTGAGCCCACACGCCTAGAGCCCGTGCTCCGCAACAAGAGAAGCCACTGCAATGAGAAGCCCATGCACGGCAACAAAGAGTAGCCCCTGCTCGCTGCAACTAGAGAAAAGCCCGTGCGCAGCAACGAAGACCCAATGCAGCCAAAAATAAATTAATTAATTAATTAAAAGAGGGTAAGTTGACACCATCATCTGAGAAGTTACTCCAGCCAGAAACTGGGAGTCACCTTTAACATCGCCCCATCCCACCCCCACCCATCCCAGCCAACCAGCCAATCAGTCTTTTCTACTCGAGTTGTGAAATACGTTTAAGGTCTGTCGACTTCTCTCCCTCCTCGTCCTAATCCAAGCCTCCACCACTTCTGACCCGGATTCTCACCGAACCCGTCTCCCTGCTGCCAGTCCCTCCGTCCACACTGCACACCAGGAGCCCCCAGACAGACCTGCCATTGCAGAGTGAACGGCAGGAGGAAAAGCATAGGACTTCAATTTATCTCATCCTTTAAAAGGACTATTCTGTTTTCTTCGGTACGCGGGCCTCTCACTGTTGTGGCCTTTCCCGTTGCGGAGCACAGGCTCCCGACGCCCAGGCTCAGCGGCCATGGCTCACGGGCCCAGCTGCTCCACGGAATGTGGGATTTTCCCGGACCGGGGCACGAATCCGTGTCCCCTAGCATCGGCAGGCGGACTCTCAACCACTGCGCCACCAGGGCAGCCCAACTACTCGGTATTTTATAATACACATAACATGATGTGTATACAAACGTGCTTGTATTGGCATGCGGAATTTAAATGTTTTATTGATAGAGGTATACTACTTAAAAAGTTTGGTGGGCACTACTCTATACAGCAGTCAGAGGGATTTTTTTTTTTTTTGCGGTACGCGGGCCTCTCACCGCTGTGGCCTCTCCCGTTGCGGAGCACAGGCTCCGGACGCGCAGGCTCAGCAGCCATGGCTCACGGGCCCAGCCGCTCCGCGGCACATGGGATCCTCCCGGACCGGGGCACGAACCCGTGACCCCTGCATCGGCAGCCGGACTCTGAACCACCGTGCCACCAGGGAAGCCCCAGAGTAATTTTTAAAACTACAGATCTGGTCATGTTAATTCTTTAGCTTAAACCATTCAATGGCTTCCCATCATCCACAGAGCCCAAACTCTGTGACAGTTCCTGCAAACCCTGAAGGACGTGTCTACGTCTCTGGTCGCCCTGTAACCTCCTCCCTTTCCCGGGCGTGGGGCTCGGTGCCCCTGACTCTCTGCTCCTCCTCTGAAGCCACGTTTTTCCCTGCAGGAAACCACACACGCGCTTCCCTCGGCCCCCACGAAGCTTTAGGTCTCAGGTTTAATGTTGTTTTCTTCCCTGACACCCCCTGCCCCACACACCATCTCTCTCTAATCCGAAGGTCCTTGGGTTCAGACCTCCTAGCGCCCTGCATTTTCCACCACGGGACTTGGCAGAGCTGCTATTATACATGTATAGTTTTCTGTTCAATGTCTTCCACACTAGGCCATAATCTTCAGCAGAACCTGTTTGCCACTGTAACTCCCAGTACCTAATAAGGGCACAATAAATGTTTGTTGAACAAAGAATGAATTCAAGTACCAATTCCCACCCACACACTTACTTCCAAAAGTTAGGGAGCCTCAGAGGATTGTCAGAACATCGTCTCAGGGAATCTCTGGCCTTTCCGGGGTTCACCGGCCCCACTACAGAACACCTGAAGACTGGGCCCTGAGGAGCCATCTCTTTGTCTACGAGGACTTTTGCGAGGCCCCTGAACAATCCCTCCCCAGCACCGTCTGAAAAGCTTTATCACAGCACTTAGTGATATGTAACCACCCCTTTCCTCTTCTGCTTCTGCACCAAGACTAACTGTCTTCAGGACTTGGTGCTTGGGAGTAAAAAGGAGGCATTTCACAAGTGACTAGAGATTTCTGGTGTCCCAAGTTCTTTTGTTAAAAAAAAAAAAAAAAAAAGTTTCAGCTTGTTTAATTTCCAGAATTCGCAAAAAGTTGAGACTATCCCTTAGAACAAGGCAAATGTACTGGGCGGGTATCTTTATTTTTCTTTAATTTTTATTGAAGTATAGTTGATGTACAATGTCGTATTAATTTCTGCTGTACAACAAAGTGACTCAGTTATACATATATATATTCTTTTTCATATTCTTTTCCACGATGGTTTATCACAGGATATTGAATATAGTTCCCTGTGCTCTACAGTAGGACCTTGTTGTTTATTTATCCTGTATATAATAGTTTGCATCTGCTAATCCCACACTCCCAATCCATCCCTTCCCCACCTCCCTCTGTTCTCTACGTCCATGAGTCTGTTTCTGTTTTGCAGATATGTTCATTTGTGTCATATTTTAGATTCCACATGTTAAGTGATATCATATGGTATTTGTCTTTCTCTGATTTACTTTGCTTAGTATGATAATCTCTAGGGCCATCCATATGCTGCAAATGGCATTATTTCATTCTTTATTATGAATGAGTAATATTCCACCGTAAATATACCACCTTGTCTTTATCCATTCATCTGTTGATGGACATTTAAGCTGTTTCCATGACTTGGCTATTGTAAATAGTGCTGCTATGAACACAGGGGTGCATATATCTTTTCTTTTTTCTTTTTACTTTTAAAATTTATATATTTATACATATGAGCAAGACTTACCAAAACAGTAACTATATTTTTTTCTCTATAGAAGGATTACAGGTGATCTTTATTTCATGTTATGTTTGTCTATGTTTCCCAGCTTCTATGGAGGTGTATATTAATTTTATTATTTTATTTTTTAGAATTTTATTTTTGTACACAACATGTTCTTATTAGTTATCCATTTTATACATATTACTGTATAGGTCAATCCCAATCTCCCAATTCACACCACCACCACCACCACCCGCCACTTTCCTCCCTTGGTGTTCATACATTTGTTCTCTACATCTGTGTCTCAAATTCTGCCCTGCAAACCGCTTCATCTGTACCATTTTTCTATGTTAAACATATATGCATTAATATACGATATTTGTTTTTCTCTTTCTGACTTACTTCACTCTGTATGACAGTCTCTAGATCCATCCACATCTCTACAAATGACCCAATTTCATTCTTTTTATGGCTGAGTAATATTCCATCATATATAGGTACCATATCTTCTTTATCCATCATATGTCGATGGGCATTTAGGTTGCTTCCATGATCTGGCTATTGTAAATAGTGCTGCAATGAACATTGGGGTACATGACTCTTTTTGAATTATGTTTTTTTCTGGGTATATGCCCAGGAATGGGATTGCTGGATCATATGGTAATTCTATTTTTAGTTTTTTAAGGAACCTCCATACTGTTCTCCATAGTGGCTGTATCAATTTACATTCCCACCAACGGTGCAAGAGGGTCCCCTTTTCTCCACACCCACTCCAGCATTTGCTGTTTGTAGATTTTCTGATGATGCCCATTCTAACTGGTGTGAAGTGATACCTCATTGTAGTTTTGATTTGCATTTCTCTAATAATTAGTGATGTTGAGCAGCTTTTCATGTGCTTCTTGCTATCTGTATGTCTTCTTTGGAGAAATGTCTATTTAGGTCTTCTGCCCATTTTTGGATTGGGTTATTTGTTTTTTTAATATTGAGCTGTATGAGCTGTTTATATATTTTGGAGATTAATGCTTTGTCTGTTGATTCATATGTAAATATTTTCTCCCATTCCAAAGGTTGTCTTTTCGTCTTGTTTGAAGTTTCCTTTGGTTTGCAAAAGCTTTTAAGTTTTATTAGGTCCCATTTGTTTATTTTTGTTTTTATTTCCATTACTCTAGGAGGTGGATCAAAAAAGATCTTGCTGTGATTTATGTCAAAGAGTGTTCTTCCTATGTTTTCCTCAAAGAGTTTTAAGGTGTCCGGTCTTATATTTAGGTCTCTAATCCATTTTTGGTTTATCTTTGTGTATGGTGTTAGGGAGTGTTCTAATTTCATTATTTTATATGTGGCTGTCCAGCTTTCCCAGCACCACCTATTGAAGACACTGTCTTTTCTCCATTGCATATCCTTCCCTCTTTTTTCATACATTAGTTGACCATAGGTGAGTGGGTTTATCTCTGGGCTTTCTTTTTCCATTGATCTATATTTCTGTGCCAGTACCATATTTTCTTAGTTACTGTAGCTTTGTAGTATAGTCTGAAGTCAGCTCTGTTTTTGTCCAGCTCTGTTTTTTTTCCTCAAGACTGCTTTGGCTATTCGGGGTCTTTTGTTTCTCCACACAAATTTTAAGATTTTTTGTTCTAGTTCTGTGAAAAATGCCATTGGTAATTTGATAGGGATTGCATTGAATCTGTAGATTGCTTTGGGTAGTTTTCACAATATTGATTCTTCCAATCCAATAACATGGTATATCTCTCCATCTGTTGGTATCATCTTTAATTTCTTTCATCAGTGTCTGATAGTTTTCTGCATACAGGTCTTTTGTCTGCCTAGGCAGGTTTATTCCTAGGTATTTTATTCTTTTTGTTGTAATGGTAAATGGAGTGTTTCCTTAATTTCTCTTTCAGATTTTTCATCATTAGAGTATAGGAATGCAAGAGATTTCTATGCATTAATTTTGTATCCTGAAACTTTACCAAATTCAGTGATTAGTTCTAGTAGTTTTCTCATGGCATCTTTAGGATTCTCTATGCATAGTATCATGTCTTCTGCAAAAAGTGATAGTTTTACTTCTTTTCCAATTTGTATTCCTTTTATTTCTTTTTCTTCTCTGATTGCCGTGGCTAGGACTTCCAAAAATATGTTGAATAATAGTGGCGAGAGTGGACATCCTTGTCTTGTTCCTGATCTTAGAGGAAATGCTTTCAGTTTTTCACCACTGAGAATGATGTTTGCTGTGGGTGTGTCGTATATGGCCTTTACTATGTTGAGATAGGTTCCCTCTATGCCCACTTTCTGGAGAGTTTTTATCATAAGTGGGTGTTGAATTTTGTCAAAAGCTTTTTCTGCATCTTTTGAGATGATCATATGATTTTTATTCTTCAATTTGTTAATATGGTGTGCCACATTGATTGATTTGCATATATTGAAGAATCCTTGCATCCCTGGGATAAATCCCACTTGATCATGGTGTATGACCCTTTTAATGTGTTGTTGGATTCTGTTTGCTAGTATTTTGTTGAGGATTTTTGCATCTATATTCATCAGTGATATTGGTCTGTAATTTTCTTTTTTTGTAGTATCTTTGTCTGCTTTTGGTATCAGGGTGATGGTGGCCTTATAAAATGAGTTTGGGAGTGTTCCTTCCTCTGCAATTATTTGGAAGACTTTGAAAAGGTTGGGTGTTAGCTCTCCTTTAAATGTTTGATAGAATTCACCTGTGAAGCCATCTGGTCCTGGACTTTTGTTTGTTGGAAGATTTTATTAATTTATTTATTTTTGCTGTATTGGGTCTTCGTTTCTATGGGAGGGCTTTCTCTAGTTGAGGCAAGCGGGGGCCACTCTTCATTGCGGTGCACGGGCCTCTCACTATCGCGGTCTCTCTTCTTGAGTAGCACAGGCTCCAGATGCGCAGGCTCAGCAGTTGTGGCTCATGGGCCTAGTTGCTCCGCAGCATGTGGGATTTTCCCAGACCAGGGCTCGAACCTGTGTCCCCTGCATTTGCAGGCAGATTCTCAACCACTGCACCACCAGGGAAGCCCTGTTGGAAGATTTTTAATCACAGTTTCAATTTCATGACTTGTGATTGGTCTGTTCATATTTTCTTTTCTTCCTCGTTCAGTCTTGGAAGGTTATACCTTTCTAAGAATTTGTCCATTTCTTCTAGGTTTTCCATTTTATTGGCATAGAGTTGCTTGTAGTAGTCTCTTAGGATGCTTTGTATTTCTGCGGTGTCTGTTGTAACTTCTCCTTTTTCATTTCTAATTTTATTGATTTGAGTCCTCTCCCTCTTTTTCTTGATGAGTCTGGTTAATGGTTTATCAATTTTGTCTATCTTCTCAAAGAATCAGCTTTTAGTTTTATTCATCTTTGCTGTTGTTTTCTTTGTTTCTGTTTCATTTATTTCTGCCCTGATCTTTATGATTTCTTCCCTTCTGCTAACTTTGGGTTTTGTTTGTTCCTCTTTCTCTAGTTCCTTTAGGTGCAAGGTTAGATTGTTTATTTGAGATTTTTCTTGTTTCTTGAGGTAGGCTTGTATTGCTATAAACTTCCCTCTTAGAACTGCTTTTGCTGCATCGCATAGGTTTTGGATCCTTGTGTTTTCATTGTAAGTTGTCTCTAGGTATTTTCTGACTTCCTCTTTGATTTCTTCAGTGATCTCTTGGTTATTTAGTAACATTGTTTAGCCTCTGTGTGTTTGTGTTTTTTACATGTTTTCCCCTGTAATTGATTTCTAATCTCATAGTGTTGTGGTCAGAAAAGGTGCTTGATATGGTTTCAATTTTCTTAAGTTTACTGAGGCTTGATTTGTCACCCAAGATATGATCTATCCTGGAGAATGTTCTGTGTGCACTTGAGAAGAAAGTGTAATCTGCTGTTTTTGGATGGAATGTCCTATAAATATCAATTAAATCTATCTGGTCTACTGTGTCATTTAAAGCTTGTGTTTCCTTATTAACTTTCTGTTTGGATGATCTGTCCCTTGGTGTAAGTGAGGTGTTAAAGTCCCCTGTTATTATTGTGTTACCATCGATTTCCTCTTTTATAGCTGTTAGCACTTGCCTTATGTATTGAGGTGCTCCTATGTTGGGTGCATATATATTTATAGTTGTTATATCTTCTTCTTGGACTGATCCCTTGATCATTATGTAGTGTCCTTCCTTGCCTCTTGTAACATTCTTTATTTTAAGGTCTATTTTATCTGTTATGAGTATTGCTACTCCAGCTTTCTTTTGATTTCCATTTGCATGGAATATCTTTTTCCATCCCCTCATTTGCAGTCTGTATGTTTCCCTAGGTCTGAAGTGGGTCTCTTGTAGACAGAAGATATATGAGTCTTGTTTTTGTATCCATTCAGCAAGGCTATGTCTTTTGGTTGGAGCATTTAATCCATTCACGTTTAAGGTAATTATCGACATGCATGTTCCCATTACCATTTTCTTAATTGCTATGGGTTTGTTTTTGTAGGTCCTTTTCTTCTCGTGTTTCCCACTTAGAGAAGTTCCTTTAGCATTTGTTGTAGAGGTGGTTTAGTGGTGCTGAATTCCCTTAGCTTCTGCTTCTCTGTAAAGCTTTTGATTTCTCTGTCGAATCTGAACGAGATCCTTGCTGGGTAGAGTAATCTTGGTTGGAGGTTCTTCCCTTTCATAACTTTAAATATATCATGCCACTCCCTTCTGGCTTGTAGAATTTCTGCTGAGAAATCACCTGTTAACCTTGTGCTTGTTCCCTTGTATGTTATTTGTCGCTTTTCCCTTGTTGCTTTCAACAATTTTTGTCTTTAGTTTTTGTCAATCTGATGACTATATGTCTTGGCATGTTTCTCCTTTGGTGTGTCCTGTAGGGGACTCTCTGTGCTTCCTGGACTTGGGTGGCTATTTCCTTTCCCATGTTAGGGAAGTTTTCAACTATAATCTCTTCAAAGATTTTCTCGGGTCCTTTCTCTCTCCCTTCTCCTTCTGGGACCCCTATAATGTGAATGTTGTTGCCTTTAATGTTGCCCCAGAGGTCTCTTAGGCTGTCTTCATTTCTTTCATTCTTTTTTCTTTATTCTGTTCCGCAGCAGTGAATTCCACCATTCTGTTTTCCAGGTCTCTTATCTGTTTTTCTGCCTCAGTTATTCTGCTATCCTTCTGGTGTAGTTTTCATTTCAGTTATTGTATTGTTCATCTGTTTGTTTGTTCTTTAATTCTTATAGGTGTTTGTTCTTTAATTCTTCTTGGTCTTTGTTAAACATTTCTTGCATCTTCTCGATCTTTGCCTCCATTGTTTTTCTGAGGTCCTGGATCATCTTCACTATCATTATTCTGAATTCGTTTTCTGGAAGGGTGCCTATCTCCACTTCATTTAGTTGTTTTTCTGGGGTTTTATCTTATTCCTCCATCTGGTACAAAGTCCTCTGCCTTTTCATTTTGTCTGTCTTTCTGTGAATGTGGTTTTCCTTCCACAGGCTGCAGAACTGTAGTTCTTCTTGCTTCTGCTGTCTGCCCTCTGGTGGATGAGGCTATGTAAGAGGCTTGTGCAAGTTTTTTTATGGGAGGGACTGGTGGTGGATAGAGCTGGGTGTTGCTCTGGTGGGCAGAGCTCAGTAAAACTAATCCGTTTGTCTGCTGATGGGTGGGGCTAGCTTTCCTCCTTGTTGGTAGTTTGGCTTGAGGTGACCCAACACTGGTGCCTGCCTGGCTCTTTGGTGGGGCTAATGGCGGACTCTGGGAGGGCTCACGCCAAGGAGTACCTCCCAGAATTTCTGCTGCCAGGGTCATTGTCCTCATGGTGAGCCACAGCCACCCCCCGCCTCTGCAGGAGACCCTCCAACACTAGCAGGTAGGTCTGCTTCTGTCTCCTATGGGGTCACTGCTCCTTTCCTTGGGTCCCGATGTGCACAGTACTTTGCGTGTGCCATCCAAGAGTGGAGTCTGTTTCCCCCAGTCCTGTCGAAGTCCTGCAATCAAATCCCGCTAGCCTTCAAAGTCTGACTCTCTAGGAATTCCTCCTCCCATTGCCGGACCCCCAGGTTGGGAAGCCTGACGTGGGGCTCAGAACCTTCACTCCAGTGGGTGGACTTCTGTGGTATGTGTTCTCCAGCTTGTGAGTCACCCAGCCAGCCATTATGGGATTTGATTATATTGTGACTGCGCCCCTCCTACCATCTCACTGTGGCTTCTCCTTTGTCTTTGGATGTGGGGTATCTTTTTTGGTGCGTTCAAATGTCTTCCTGTCAATGCTTGTTCAGCAGTTAGTTGTGATTCCGATGCTCTTGCAAGAGGGAGTGAGTGCACATCCTTCTACTCCGCCATCTTGAACCAGTCTCTCTTTTCGAATTATAGTTTTATCTGGGTGTATGCTCAGGAGTGGGATTGCTGGATCATATGGCAACTCCATTTTTAATTTTTTGAGGAGGCTTCGTACTGTTTTCCATAATGGCACCAGTTTCCATTCTGTGTGGGGTATCTTTATAAGGCTTATTTTGGTATATTAAATGTTTATATCCTACCCTTCTTGAGAACCTGTTTTGTCGAGGGGGTGGAACAAGAGAATTAACTGTCTGCCTGGTTCTGCTTTTTTCTTCTCCCTCTTAGAGAAACTAACTTAAAAGAGAGGGTGAGTCAGGAACTGAGCGTAAACCTGGAATAAACAGCAGAGAGTACATGGATGCTGCTTTTGCCCATATCCACAAGGACGTAAGAAAGAGAAGAAAAAGGAAAGAAAAAGACATTCTTGATGCTCTTTCTGGTAATTACACAACATGGAAACATCAGAGAGTTAGAAAAATGCTTTCTTGGGACTTAGGATGGATTTAAAACAGAACAAGTAATTGTTTTTGTGTTAGGACACCAATCTCATACAGATCACCTATATTCATATCTAACAGCTTCATCCAAAAGACAGTATAATTGATTCATGTAGTATCTTCCAGATTCTACACACAGGGCAGCCTTAATCTTAGCCCCTGAGCTGTTTAATTTTTAAGCTTGGATCCTAATAAGGGTTCGCCTTGCTTGCTTCAGTACCAAGAAATGCAGTGGAACAGCTTCCATACAAGGGCAGGAAGGCTTCTAGGAGGGGTGGGGGAGGGGCGCCACTTCAGCACAGTGTTATGTAACCACAAGGGGGGTGCTGCAAAGGGAAAAGCTCCCTCTGCCTTGCTTCAAAGTATTGAATTCTAAAAATGTCTCAGAGACACCTAACAAGCACATTTGAGTTGCTGGAGTTAGAAGCTCAAATATAATTAGACCCAGAAAATCAATTCAATCTGATGGGCTTATACGGCTGCTATTTTCAATAACTTCAGATACTTGGTGTCCCCAAGAAACAGTTGTAAAAATGTATGTACAGTATGGTTTCAGCAGGAGAAATGTCAATTCCTTTTTCATTGACAATGAGTTATGCATGTTGATCTACCAACAGTCCCTAAACAAGTTGCATTCCAATAGGTCCTTTCTAAGTCAGTCGTTAGGCTGGAACATAGTTTCCCATGGAAACAATTTTAGATGTGGTGGTTCAGATGGCCAGATATGGCCAAAGAAGTCCATTAACCTAATTTTACTAAAGACCCTGACCACCATGGATGACAATGCTTTTCTGTAAGAAAATGTTTCCTAACCTCTGAGCTGGCCTTCCAGTAACTCATCTTCCCCTGTCCTGGCAGGAGTGGAGGAGGCCTGAGTGCAGAGGCTGGCTGGGGGTGAGGGTGATGCAGGGAAGTGTAGGCCACTCCACGGCAAGACCAAGGGCTCCAAGGTGAGAGTGAGGTCTGGTGGCACCCAGGCCCTGGAAGGCAGTGCACCTGTGCAAGTAACCACCATCACTGTATTTGCAGTATTCTATTTTCTCCTGACAAGAACTTCCTAAATGTTCAGAATGACATGACTATCTTCTGCTGAGCCTATACTCTGTGCTAGAGCACAGTGTTAATTGCTGTATCTACATCATTTCACTTAATTCAAACAAACTCCAGATCTTTGAGGCCAGTTGTTTTATCTAGATTCAAGAAACAGGGCAGGGGGGAGGAGGGGCAATATAGGGGTCTGGGAGTGGGAGGTACAAACTACTGGGGGTGAGACAGGCTGAAGCCTATTGTACAACACACGGAATAGAGCCAATACTCTGTAATAACTGTAAATGGCATGTATAAACATTGTATAAAAATTAAAAAAAAAAAAAAGAAACAGGGCAGGAAGGCGTAGGGATATTAAGTAACTTGCCTAAATTCACAGTGAGAGCCAGCACTTGAACTAAAGCTTGTTTGATCCAGATCCATACTGTTCTCCAGGGACTTAGGAAACACTTCCAACAGTCTATTGTTTACTTTCACTCAATGGTTTTCATTAAGACAAAATTATCCCGCTCAGCGAATGGATTGGATTAATTGATTCGAGAAATATTAAGTGCTTTATTTATATGTGGATGATGCAAGGAGGTATAAGCTGGGAATCTAGTGGATACAAAACATCCACACATGAACATTATTTAGGTAACATTACAAATGACCAGTGCCACATGAGTGGACATACCTTAACTTGTTATATAGAGCGATGGCTTATGGGAGGTTACTGTGAGCTGGTGTTAAAAGAGAAGGCCTCATGAAGGACGCTGGACTTGAGCTGCTTCTTGAAGAAACAGGGTTTAGATAGAGGACATGCCTGATGAAGGGCTCAGATGAGCAAAACTTGCATGCTAATGATCCTTCGATTAAGAGATGAGACTAGCTTAATTTGTATCATGTTGCAGAGAAGTGTAAAATAAAATTGAAAAGTTGGGGCCAGATGGGCAGAGACCTCTAGGATTTCTTTGTTGTAATTCAACTTTTTGAACAAGCAATATACAGTTAAAAATAAAATTTATAAAAAGGAACAGAGGAAAAATCCCTCCCTTTCACATAGATAATCATTATTAAGTTTCCGGTGCAGCCTTTCAGGTTTTCGTGTGTGTGTGTAGACACAAGCAATTATATGTGTTATTTTCCCCCTTTATTAAAAGGTAGCAATATGGTCTGTAGAAATTTTGGATAGCAATAATTTACTTTTGTATATATTTTTCTTACTATTTAAAATGATTATGTTTAATTATTAAAATATAATAGTGTTTCCCACTGTGGATTTATTAAACAGATATCAATAACTGGGAGCCAGAACAGGAACAGTCATTTCCAGAGGTGGACCCACCCAGGGTCAATTTTATATCTATGGAACTACATGCTAGGACGTGTGGGTGTAGGCTGGTGTGGCAGTGCTCCTCTTCCACATCACCCTAACACCTGTACACTCCTCACCTTGGCTTTCTTTAGTTTTATAATTCCCTGCTTGTGTGTCTGCCTCATTCACTTAACTGGAATCCTTTGAGGCAAGGACTATAGAACTCATTTATCTTCGTATCATCAACATCTAATATAATGCCTGGCAAATATGAGATTATTAAATGAATGTTCAAATGATTTCATAAATGGAGAAAAAGAGACTGTGAGTAACCTTCAAAAATGACTTAATTTATCTGAACCCTAGGATATTAGAATATTAGGAGAAGAAATGGTATTTTATCCTATCTGGTAATGTGGCCTGATGCAACACTGTGGAGGCGTGTTAAGAAAGATCAGACAGTAGAGAGGAAGAGTGAAGATACCGGGGGAGGGAAAGAGGAGAAAAAATGAAGCAAAGCAAGTTCTTGGAGCAACCAGGAGGGAGCTGGGTCTCGGCAACAGTGGAGATGTTAGTCTAAGCAGAAGTATGGGTGTGAAAATAATTGGAGGTAGGGGGTTAGGGAGTTGAGATTATGCTTGAAGAGCTCATATTAAGAAAAAAAAAATTTTTTTTAATAAATAGAGAAAATTGAGGAAAGTAGAGTTGAATAGAGAGGCCTGGGTAGCAAATGTTTGAAATAGTTTTAGGGACTGAGAGGAAAAGCTGATTGAAAGTAACAGCTGCTTTATAGCCTTTCTGGAATAAGGCCAGTTATAGCTTTAAGTAAAAGCGTTGATAAGCAATGCTGAGAGTCTATTTGAGGGAGGAGATTATGAAGTTGCAATTCTTTTGTGCCAAATAAAATGTGAGGTGCCCTGGCCCTACAGAGATGAAAAAACAACATGCCCTCAAGTAGCTTTTGTCTAGTAGGGAGAAGAGTATCTTCAAAATATATTTAGTTCCAACACTACCACCTTACTCTTTAAATGGTTTTATTATAACATAGTTAATATTGCCATATAATATGGCTTGTCACTGCTCCTAAATATTGTCTATATATGAAAAAAGTTAAGCAACCTCTTAGATACTTTCAGTTATGGTTATACAAAATAATTTTCATATCCAGGTACTTTAATCCCTCAAGCTGTGCTATGTCAAATGTTGACACCGTGCTAAAAAAGAAGTTATCTTTCTAGGTGCATTAAGGAAATCGTTGTCATTAAAAGTATATTTTTATCTGTTAAAAACAAACAAACAGGCCATTTCAGTCCCTGTAAATACAAACTGATTTTATTAGGGTCCTTAAAGGCAAAATATTTGTTCCAGTTGACCTCAGAATCAAACCAAATCTGCTCGGATGGAAACTTGCTAATAAGCAAGTTAAACTCAGTCAGGTGTGGGTCCCTAGAGCTCACATAACACAGGAAACACATGTAAGCAAGAAGTACGTTTACTTAAACATGGTAACAACCACAACTGGACAGAAAAAAATTACACATCTGTTCAATTTAAATGTGTAAAAAGTTCCCATAGTTACTTTTCAAAATGTTATGAGAAACATGATGCCTTCCAAGCTCCAGCTTGCAAAATAACTTGCCCTTTCTGCATCAAATCCAGTCTCCAAACTGGTAAGGTACATTTTAGAGAGGTTTTTCAGAAAGCATTTGGGATTTCACTTCTAAAAGCTAACCTGAAGACACCTGAGCATTAATTACAACTTTTCTTTTTCATTAATAAATTTCAGCTAAAAGGCAGTAATGTTTACAAATCTGTTTTTGATAAAAAGTTCCCAGATAAGTTTTTACAAATCTTTTTATAATTCATTTCTGAAAACCCATGGAATCCATTTCTGAAAACCCATGGAAAAAGCAATTTAAAAAGTCCTCAAAGCTATTACGATTCCACTTCTTTTCTATAAAATCCAGCTCTATCTCATATTTCTTATATTCTTTTTAGAGGATCAGTTCTTCACGAATAGGGACTCTTTCCTTTTTTCTTTTGTCAAGGAATTCGTCTTCGAAACTCCCATAAATGTGCAAACAGATACTTGGAAATGTTCTTTAGAGGCCAGGTAGTCCCAGTGTTATCAATACATAAATTGTTTCAGAGCGAATGAAAGAAAACTTGCAAATCTTTTTTAAGAAGTTATAAAGCAGAAACTAACATACCATTGTAAAGCAATTATACTCCAATAAAGATGTTTAAAAAAAAAAGCAGGTATAATATTGATACCTAAATCTGAAGAGATAGCACATAAAGAAAAAATTAGAGACCAGTATCACTTATGGATATTCATGCAAAAATTCTAAATAAACTATTAAAAATCTCTAAGATCACATTAAGGAAATAATTCACCATGACCAAGTAGGTTTTATGCCAGGAATATATGGATAGTTGAGTGTTAGGAAATATATTAATATTATTCAACTTATTAATAGATTTTAAAAGAAAGATCATATACTTATCTCCATAGATGGAGAAAACTCTGACAAATTCAACAAGCATTCCTTATACAAATCCTTGAGAAAACAGGACTAGATTAATACTTCCTTAACATTACCAATTATATATTATAAAAGGCCAGCATTTTACTTAATGCAGAACTACAAAGGCATTCCTACTAAGGTCAGAAACAAGACAGATGTTCTGTATCTCCACTACAGTTTTATGAGTGGTATTAGCCAATGCAATTAGATAAGAGAAAATAATTAGAAACATAAAAAATTAGAAAAGAAGAATTAAAACTATGTCTATTCATAGAGAATGGATTTGAGGACATGGGGAGGGAGAAGGGTAATTTGGGACGAAGTGAGAGAATGGCATGGACATATATACACTACCAAACGTAAAATAGATAACTAGTGGGAAGCTGCTGCATAGCATAGGGAGATCAGCTTGGTGCTTTGTGACCACCTAGAGGGGTGGGATAGTGAGGGTGGGAGGGAGAAGCAAGAGAGAGGAGATATGGGGATATATGTATAGCTGATTCACTTTGTTATAAAGCAGAAACTAACACACCATTGTAAAGCAATTATACTCAAAGATGCTAAAAAATTAAATTAAATTTAAAAAATGGAGACAGTTGATAATATCACAAAGCAAAAAAAGTTTAAAAAAACCTAGTGACTTCAGTGTCTTAATGGTTTTTAATTTTGTTTCTTATCTCAGAAGTCTCTTTCAAGAATTATCTATTGGTTAGAGAAGATCTGAAGTTCAGTAATCCCCTTATTTTCCCTTCAGTTTTTAGTTCTGTTACATTTACAGCTAAATTTGATATTTTTATTTTGGAATAGAAAATAAAGTGTTAATTTTCAAAGATTAAAAAAAACTATGTTTATTGAAGATGATATGATCTTGGAAAACCTCAAAGAATTAATTATAAAACAAACTCAAACAAAAAAGAATTTAGCAAGATAGCAGGATATAAAGTTAATATGCAAAACCCAATGGCCTTCAGATACATAAATAATGACCAGTTAGAAAATAAGATGGAAGAGAAAACTCCATTTAAAATGGCAACAAAAAAAGATAAAATACTTAAACACTGAAGAAATATAAAAACTTTATATGAAGAAAACTTTATAGTTTTCTGGAAAACATAAGAGTTTGCTGGAAAAACACAAGAGTGTGTTTGAGCAAATGGAAAGACATCCCTTGTCTTTGAATAGAACGTTTCATCATCAAGATATCAGGTCTAACACTGGAGCCTTCCTGGGCTCTTTGGTGAGGCTAACGGTGGAGTGTGGTAGGGATCACACCAAGGGGTACTTCCCAGAACTTCTGCTGCCAGTGTCCTTGTCCTCAGGGTGCGACACAGCCACCCCCACCTCTGCAGGAAACCCTCCAACACTAGCAGATACACCAGAAATACATCTACACGTGGAACAACTCCTACAGAACACCTACTGAACACTGGCAGAAGACCTCAGACCTCCCAAAAGGCAAGAAACTCCCCAGGTACCTGGGTAGGGAAAAGAAAAAAGAATAAACAGAGCAAAAAGGATAGGGACGGGACCTGCACCAGTGGGAGGGAGCTGTGAAGGAGGAAAGGTTTCCACACACTAGGAAGGCCCTTCGTGGGCGGAGACTGCGGGTGGAGGACGGGGAAAGCTTCGGAGCCGCGGAGGAGAGCGCAGCCACAGGGCTGCGGAGGGCAAAGCAGAGAGATTCCCGCACAGAGGATCGGTGCCGACCGCCACTCACCAGCCCGAGAGGCTTGTCTGCTCACCCGCCGGGGCGGGTGGGGCTGGGAGCTGAGGCTCGGGCTTCGGTCGGATCCCAGGGAGAGGACTGGGGTTGGCGGCGTGAACACAGCCTGCAGGGGGTTAGTGCGCCACGGCTGGCCGGGAGGGAGTCCGGGGAAAAGTAAGGACCTGCCGAAGAAGCAAGAGACTTTATCTTGCCTCTTTGTTGCCTGGTGCGCAAGGAGAGGGGATTAACAGCGCCGCTTAAAGGAGCTCCAGAGACGGGCGTGAGCCGCGGCTAAAAGCACGGACCCGAGACGGGCGTGGGACGCTAAGGCTGCTGCTGCCGCCACCAAGGAGCCTGTGCGCGAGCACAGGTCACTGTCCACACCGTCCCTCCAGGGAGCCTGTGCAGCCCGCCACTGCCAGGGTCCCGTGATCCAGGGACAACCTCCCCGGGAGAACACACGGTGTGCCTCAGGCTGGTGCAACGACAAGCCGGCCTCTGCCACCACAGGCTCGCCCCGCACTCCGTACCCCTCCCTCCCTGTGGCCTGAGTGAGCCAGAGTCCCCGAAGCAGCTGCTCCTTTAACCCCGTCCTGTCTGAGCGAAGAAAAGACGCCCTCCGATGACCTACACGCAGAGGCGGGGCCAAATCCAAAGCTGAGCCCCGGGAGCTGTGCGAACAAAGAAGAGAAAGGGAAATCTCTCCCAGCAGCCTCAGAAGCAGCGGATGAAAGCTCCACAATCAACTTGATGTACCCTGCATCTGTGGAATACATGAATAGACAACGAATCATCCCAAATTGAGGAGGTGGACTTTGAGAGCAAGATTTACGATTTTTTCCCCTTTTCCACTTTTAGTGAGTGTGTATGTGTATGCTTCTGTGTGAGATTTTGTCTGTATAGCTTTGCTTCGACCATTTGTCCTAGGGTTCTATACGTCCCTTTTTTTGTTTGTTTTGTTTTGTTTTTTTAAAAAAATTTTTCTCAAAAATTATTTTTTATTTTAATAGCTTTATTTTATTTTATTTTACTTTTTCTTCTTTCTTTCTTTTTTCCTCCCTTCCCTTCTTCCTTCCTTCCTCCCTCCATCCCTCCTTTTTCTTTCTTCCTTCCTTCCTTTTCTTTCTTTCTTTCTTTCTTTCCTTCTTTCTTTCTTTCCATCTTTCTTTCTACTTCTACTACTTCTTTCTTTCTAGTTTTTCTCCCTTTTGTTCTGAGCCATGTGGATGAAAGGCTCTTGGTGCTGCAGCCAGGAGTCAGTGCTGCGCCTCTGAGGTGGGAGAGCCAACTTCAGGACACTGGTCCACAAGAGACCTCCCAGCTCCAAAAAATATCAAACGGCGAAAATCTCCCAGAGATCTCCATCTCAACACCAGCACCCAGCTTCACTCAACGACCAGCAAGCTACAGTGCTGGACAACCTATGCCAAACAACTAGCAAGACCGGAACACAACCCCATCCTTTAGCAGAGAGGCTGCCTAAAATCATAATAAGTCCCCAGACACCCCAAAACACACCACCAGATGTGGACCTGCCCAACAGAAAGACAAGATCCAGCCTCATCCACCAGAACACAGGAACTAGTCCCCTCCACCAGGAAGCCTACACAAGCCACTGAACCAACCTCAGCCACTGGAGACAGACATCAAAAGCAACGGGAACTACGAACCTGCAGCCTGCAAAAAGGAGACCCCAAACACAGTAAGATAAGCAAAATGAGAAGACAGAAAACCACATAGCAGATGAAGGAGCAAGATTAAAAACCCACCAGACCTAACAAATGAAGAGGAAATAGGCAGTCTACCTGAAAAAGAATTCAGAATAATGATAGTAAAGATGATCCAAAATCTTGGAAATAGAATAGACAAATTGCAAGAAACATTGAACAAGGACCTAGAAGAACTAAAGATGAAACAAGCAACGATGAACAACATAATAAATGAAATTAAAAATACTCTAGATGGGATCAATAGCAGAATAACTGAGGCAGAAGAACGGATAAGTGACCTGGAAGATAAAATAGTGGAAATAACTACTGCAGAGCAGAATAAAGAAAAAAGAATGAAAACAACTGAGGACAGTCTCAGAGACCTCTGGGACAACATTAAATGCACCAACATTCAAATTATAGGGGTTCCAGAAGAAGAAGACAAAAAGAAAGGGACTGAGAAAATATTTGAAGAGATTATAGTTGAAAACTTCCCTAATATGGGAAAGGAAATCGTTAATCAAGTCCAGGAAGCACAGAGAGTCCCATACAGGATAAATCCAAGGAGAAATACACCAAGACACATATTAATCAAACTGTCAAAAATTAAATACAAAGACAACATATTAAAAGCAGCAAGGGAAAAACAACAAATAACACACAAGGGAATCCCCATAAGGTTAACAGCTGATCTTTCAGCAGAAACTCTGCAAGCCAGAAGGGACTGGCAGGACATATTTAAAGTGATGAAGGAGAAAAACTTGCAACCAAGATTGCTCTACCCACCAAGGATCTCATTCAGATTTGATGGAGAAATTAAAAGCTTTACAGACAAGCAAAAGCTGAGAGAGTTCAGCCCCACCAAACCAGCTTTACAACAAATGCTAAAGGAACTTCTCTAGGCAAGAAACACAAGAGAAGGAAAAGACCTACAATAACGAACCCAAAACAATTAAGAAAATGGGAATAGGAACATACATATCGATAATTACCTTAAATGTAAATGGACTAAATGCTCCCATGAAAAGACACAGATTGGCTGAATGGTTGCAAAAACAAGACCCATATATATGCTGTCTACAAGAGACCCCCATCAGACCTAGAGACACATACAGACTGAAAGTAAGGGGATGGAAAAAGATATTCCATGCAAATGGAAACCAAAAGAAAGCTGGAGTAGCAATTCTCGTATCAGACAAAATACACTTTAAAATAAAGACTATTAGAAGAGACAAAGAAGGACACTACATAATGATCAAGGGATCGATCCAAGAAGAAGATATAACAATTGTAAATATTTATGCACCCAACATAGGAGCACCTCAATACATAAGGCAAATACTAGCAGCCATAAAAGGGGAAATCGACAATAACACATTCATAGTAGGGGAATTTAACACCCTACTTTCACCAATGGACAGATCATCCAAAATGAAAATAAATAAGGAAACACAAGCTTTAAATGATACATTAAACAAGATGGACTTAATTTATATTTATAGGACATTCCATCCAAAAACAACAGAATACACATTCTTCTCAAGTGCTCATGGAACATTCTCCAGGATAGATCATATCTTGGGTCACAAATCAAGCCTTGGTAAATTTAAGAAAATTGAAATTGTATCAAGTATGTTTTCGGCCCACAACGCTATGAGACAAGATATCAATTACAGGAAAAGATCAGTAAAAAATACAAAAACACATTGAGGCTAAACAATACACTACTTAATAAAGAAGTGATCACTGAAGAAGTCAAAGAGGAAATAAAAAAATACCTAGAAACAAATGACAATGGAGACACGATGACCCAAACCTATGGGATGCAGCAAAAGCAGTTCTAAGAGGGAAGTTTACAGCAATACAATCCCACCTTAAGAAACAGGAAACATCTCGAATAAACCACCTAACCTTGCACCTAAAGCAATTAGAGAAAGAAGAACAAAAAAAACCCCAAAGTTAGCAGAAGGAAAGAAATCATAAAAATCAGATCAGAAATAAATGAAAAAGAAATGAAAGAAACAATAGCAAAGATCAATAAAACTAAAAGCTGGTTCTTTGAGAAGATAAACAAAATTGATAAACCATTAGCCAGACTCGTCAAGAAAAAAGGGAGAAGACTCAAATCAGTAGAATTAGAAAAGAAAAAGGAGAAGTAACAACTGACACTGCAGAAATACAAAATATCATGAGAGATTACTACAAGCAACTCTATGCCAATAAAATGGACAACCTGGAAGAAATGGACAAATTCTTAGAAATGCACAACCTGCCAAAACTGAATCAGGAAGAAATAGCAAATATGAACAGACCAACCACAAGCACTGAAATTGAAACTGTGATTAAAAATCTTCCAACAAACAAAAGCCCAGGACCAGATGGCTTCACAGGCGAATTCTATCAAACATTTAGACAAGAGCTAACACCTTTCCTTCTCAAACTCTTCCAAAATATAGCAGAGAGAGGAACACTCCCAAACTCATTCTACGAGGCCACCATCATCTTCATACCAAAACCAGACAAGGATGCCACAAAGAAAGAAAACTACAGGCCAATATCACTGAGGAACACAGATGCAAAAATCCTCAACAAAATACTAGCAAACAGAATCCAACAGCACATTAAAAGGATTATACACCACGATCAAGTGGGGTTTATTACAGGAATGCAAGGATTCTTCAATATACGCAAATCAATCAACGTGATACACCATATTAACAAATTGAAGGAGAAAAACCATATGGTCATCTCAATAGATGCAGAGAAAGCTTTTGACAAAATTCAACACCCATTTAGGATAAAAACCCTCCAGAAAGTAGGCATAGAGGGAACTTTCCTCAACATAATAAAGGCCATATATGACAAACCCACAGCCAACATCGTCCTCAATGGTGAAAAACTGAAACCATTTCCACTAAGATCAGGAACAAGACAAGGTTGCCCACTCTCACCACTCTTATTCAACCTAATTTTGGAAGTTTTAGTCACAGTAATCAGAGAAGAAAAGGAAATAAAAGGAATCCAAATTAGAAAAGAAGAAGTAAAGCTGTCACTGTTTGCAGATGACATGATACTATACATAGAGAATACTAAACATGCTACCAGAAAACTACTAGAGCTAATCAATGAATTTGGTAAAGTAGCAGGATACAAAATTAATGCACAGAAATCTCTGGCATTCCTATACACTAATGTTGAAAAATCTGAAAGTGAAATCAAGAAAACACTCCCATTTACCACTGCAATAAAAAGAATAAAATATCTAGGAATAAACCTACCTAAGGAGACAAAGGACCTGTATGCAGAAAATTATGACACTGATGAAATAAATTAAAGATGATACAAATAGATGGAGAGATATATCATGTTCTTGGATTGGAAGAATCAACATTGTGAAAAGGACTCTACTACCCAAAGCAATCTGCAGATTCAATGCAATCCCTATCAATCTACCACTGGCATTTTTTACAGAACTAGAACAAAAAATTTCACAATTTGTATGGAAACACAAAAGACCCCAAATAGACAAAGCAATCTTGAGAATGAAAAAAGGAGCTGGAGGAATCAGGCTCCCTGACTTCAGACTATACTACAAAGCTAGAGTAATCAAGACAGTATGGTACTGGCACAAAAACAGAAATATAGATCAATGAAACAGGATAGAAAGCCCAGAGATAAACCCACACACACATATGGTAAACTTATCTTTGATAAAGGAGGCAGGAATGTGCAGTGGTGAAAGGACAGCCTCTTCAATAAGTGGTGCTGGGAAAACTGGACAGGTACATGTAAAAGTATGAGATTAGATCACTCCCGAACACCATACACAAAAATAAGCTCAAAATGTAGTAAAGACCTAAATGTAAGGCCAGAAATTATCAAACTCTTAGAGGAAAACATAGGCAGAACACTCTATGACATAAATCACAGCAAGATCCTTTTTGACCCACCTCCTAGAGAAATGGAAATAAAAACAAAAATAAACGAATGGGGCCTAATGAAACTTCAAAGCTTTTGCACAGCAAAGGAAACCATAAACAAGACCAAAAGACCACCCTCAGAGTGGCAGAAAATATTTGCAAATGAAGCAACTGACAAAGGATTTATCTCCAAAATTTACAAGCAGCGCATGCAGCTCAATAACAAAAAAGCAAACAACCCAATCCAAAAATGGGCAGACAACCTAAATAGACATTTCTCCAAAGAAGATATACAGACTGCCAACAAACACATGAAAGAATGCTCAACATCATTAATCATTAGAGAAATGCAAATCAAAACTACAATGAGATATCATCTCACACCAGTCAGAATGGCCATCATCAAAAAATCTAGAAACAATAAATGCTGGAGAGGGTCTGGAGAAAAGGGAGCACTCTTGCACTGCTGGTGGGAATGTGAATTGATACAGCCACTATGGAGAACAGTATGGAGGTTCCTCAAAAAACTACAAATAGAACTACCATATGACCCAGCAATCCCACTACTGGGCATATACCCTGAGAAAACCATAATTCAAAGAGTCATGTACCAAAATGTTCATTGTAGCTCTATTTACAATAGCCAGGAGATGGAAACAACCTAAGTGTCCATCATTGGATAAATGGATAAAGAAGATGTGGCACATATATACAATGGAATATTACTCAGCCATAAAAAGAAACGAAATTGAGCTATTTGTAATGAGGTGGCTAGACCTAGAGTCTGTCATACAGAGTGAAGTAAGTCAGAAAGAGAAAGACAAATACCGTATGCTAACACATATATATGGAATTTAAGAAAAAAAATGTCATGAAAAGTCTAAGGGTAAGACAGGAATAAAGACACAGACCTACTAGAGAATGGACTTGAGGATATGGCGAGGGGGAATGGTAAGTTGTGACAAAGCGAGAGAGAGGCATGGACATATATACACTACCAAACGTAAGGTAGCTAGCTAGTGGGAAGCAGCCGCATAGCACAGGGAGATCAGCTCGGTGCTTTGTGACCGCCTGGAGGGGTGGGATAGGGAGGGTGGGAGGGAGGGAGACGCAAGAAGGAAGAGATATGGGAACATATGTATAACTGATTCACTTTGTTATAAAGCAGAAACTAACACACCACTGTAAAGCAATTATACTCCAATAAAGATGTTACAAAAAGATATCAGGTCTATATTAATTTAAAATTTTAATACAGTCTCAATAAAAAAAAAAATCACCTGGGTTTTTTTTCTGGAATTTGAAAAGTTGAAACTAAAGTGTGATCTCAAGTCAGTTGTCACCTTGGAGCAAAACTGTGACTTAAGGAAGAAAGCTGTATTTGGCATTCCTCTCAGAAATGAACTCGCCACCACTGAGCCAGTCCTATTCACCTCTAGCAGATTTGCTGCCATGTGGGTTGCTAAATCAGCCAGTTTCTAAAAGAAGCTGGAAATCTCAATTTGCATGTGGCCTTTTACACGTGAATATGTTGACAACTAATTTAAATTAAAACTAAAACACAGGCAAAATAAAATATACCTCACAGGTCATATCTAGACCACACGCGGTCAGTTTTTGATGTTTTTAGAAGTTGGCAAACTTTTTCTGTAAAGCATCGGATGGTAAATATTTCAGGCTTTGTAGGCTACATACAGCCTCTGTCGCATACTCCTATTTTTACATCATGAAAAAAGTGTGTACAAAAGGCATTCTTAGCTCAAGGCTGTAAAAAAACAGGCCTTGGATTTGGCGCTCAGGGTGGTAGTTTGCCATTCTTGGTCAACAGAAATCATTAGCCTTGAGATTCAATGAATACTTTCAAAGATAGCCGTATTACCCGAACTCTCTCACAAATAATTTTTAAGAAGTCAAGCTGGGATAAACATAATACAAATTCACTGCAGTGGCCATCTCATAATGCAGTACATTTCCCTCCCGATATTCAGGAAGCACATCCTGAAAGGGAGTTTATGTATAATTTTAAGACACGTTCCCCCCCTTCTGTCACATTGTAACTGCTCTTACAAATGATGCCATATTAGCTGGAAAATGCTTTCTATTTACTCCAATCATGTTCTCAAAAAAAAAAAAAAACCCATTATTATCGGGATTACAATTAGATCTTTCTGCTCAGGAATTATTAGGGTGGTTCTTGCTTCTTGGCTGTCAGCTGTACACATTTCCTTTTCTAATCCCTTAGAATCATGTTTGATAAAGGTTAGGATAATAGCACCTATTTCTGAGACAGACCAAGAACTTTATAATCCTATTAGACTAATGATGCAGCAAACATCAGAGGGAAAGTCACATCCAATTCATCCTTATGGATTGCTTTGGTCCTGGCCCAACCTCAGAAGGGACATTTCAGTGATGTGACCTGGCCCTGATTAATTGTGAAACTTACTAGGAAACTGTAAAATCTTTTCTAGAATCCTTTAAAAATAAGACAGGTAGTGAGATTTTTAAAATAACTACATGTGAAGAAGATGGATAAGATGGAAATCAGCTCTCAAATACCTTTTAAACTTCACAATTCATTGAAATGATACTGGGAGTATCAATTATAACATTTACTGAATCAAATTTGATCCTGGATCACTAGTAATTTGACTCTAGGTCTACCTAAGTTGTCCTCAGTCTTCAGATCAATTACAAAACCAACCCAGGACTAAGGATTACCTAGAGTTTGGCTGGACCAATGCCCCTGGGCTTCTTAATCAGTATCTCTAATTACAGGGAAGAGTAAGCTCAAAAGCAGCTCTTTGGGCTTCCCTGGTGGTGCAGTGGTTGAGAGTCCGCCTGCCGATGCAGGGGACACGGGTTCGTGCCCTGGTCCGGGAAGGTCCCACATGCCGTGGAGCGGCTAGGCCCATGAGCCATGGCAGCTGGGTCTGTGCGTCCGGAGTCTGTGCTCCGCAACGGGTGAGGCCACAACAGTGAGAGGCCTGTGTACCGCAAAAAAAAAAAAAAAGCATCTCTTCAAGATGAACAGTTGATGTGCTGGAATAGGCAAAAGCCAACTTAGTAGTGAGCCAGCTGTTAACATCACTAAGATTAAATCCCATAAACTATGATGAACCACATTACATTAAAAACAATGGTACTAAAACTAAGAACTCATCACTCCCTAATTATTTTACATTTTACCATTATCTGTGCTCTTGAGATTTACATCTATTGTATATGCATGGTAGAAATACTATACAACAGTGTGCTACTGAGCATCTTTCCCCAACCCTGCACTGTCATCATGTTGGGAATCTGAAATTGGCTATGCTGAGAGTATTTATAGCACACAGATAGGCAAATACTATAAACTAGGCCCCAGTCCACTTTCCAAAGAGTCAGTTTAGTTAAACATCCACCAGCACATTTCTGGCTTAGGAGGATACCACAACCTCTGGCTAGCTCATGAACAGACTCCATCTCTATCATTCTTGTGCTAGACCCATAAAATATTCAAAAAAATTTTTTGAAGTTGTCTAAATATTTATGAAATAGAATCTTTTAGGGATCATTAGAAATGGATTTCTTTTTGAACATACATACCTTCTCTCTGAACAAGGAAGCATCTTTTAATTTTTAAAATAAAAAAATTTTTTGGCCACACTGAGTGGCTTGTGGGATTTTTTTAAATTAATTAATTTTATTTATTCATTTTTTTTTGGCTGTGTTGGGTTTTCGTTGCTGTGTGCGGGCTTTCTCTAGTTGAGGCGAGCAAGGTCTACTCTTCGTTGCAGTGTGCAGGCTTCTCACTGCGGTGGCTTCTCTTGTTGCGGAGCACAGGCTCTAGGCACACAGGCTTCAATAGTTCTGGCATGCAAGCTCAGTAGCTGTGGCTCGTGGTCTCTAGAGTGCAGGCTCAGCAGTTGTGACACACGGGCTTAGTTGCCCAGCGGCATGTGGGATCTTCCCGGACCAGGGCTCAAACCCGTGTCCCCTGCATTGGCACGTGGATTCTTAACCACTGCGCCACCAGGGAAGCCCTAGCTTGTGGAATCTTAGTTCCCAGACCAGGGATCAAACCTGGGCCCCTGGCAGTGAGAGCGCGGAGTCCTAACCACTGGACTGACAGGGAATTCCCAGAAGCACCTTTTCTAATAAATAGCAAACTGGGTCTGAGAAATTGTGGAATTCCCATTAGTGTATTAGGGAAAGGCTTATGATGGGTTATTTTTATTTTTTTGTCCTTTGTCTCTTACCTCAAATACTTTCTCCTGTGAGAAGGACTATTGCCCGAAGGCAACATAAACTGGCCTTGAGAACAAAGTTGGACCAATAAGCTCCCGCCCACATCCAGGAAGTGATTAAGTAGGTCTGGGGCAAGTCCATGCAATACAAAGACCAGATTCACTAACAAACGGCATGAATACCATCTGGGTCATTTCAGACATACGGAGTACCTCGTTCAAGTTACTCAAAAGAATATCAAAATTGGACAGTGTGAAAAAAAATTAAGGCATGTATGTAACGGGTATTACACACATTAGTTTTTTGTTTTTTTAAAGGCATTTCTTTTTTTTAAAATTAATTTTATTTATTTATTTTTGGCTGTGTTGGGTCTTCGTTGCTGTCGCAGGCTTTCTCTAGTTGTGGCGAGCAGGGGCTACTCTTCCTTGTGGTGCACAGGCTTCTCATTGTGGTGGCTTCTCTTGCTGCGAAGCACAGCTCTAGGCATGCAGGCTTCAGTAGTTGCAGCAGGCGGGTTCAGCAGTTGTGGCTCACAGGCTCAGTAGTTGTGGCACGTGGGCTTAGTTGATCTGTGGCATGTGGGATCTTCCCAGACCAGGGATCGAACCCGTGTCCCCTGCATTGGCAGGCGGATTCTTAACCACTGCACCACCAGGGAAGCCCCCACACATTAGTTTTGATTTTTCTTTTCTTTAAGCTTGTCTTGGAGTGCCTGCAAATACTCTAAATGCCTAAGCTGAACTGGAAAAAGATATATACACAGGGCATACATTATTATTATTTTTTTAACATAATGTTTTCGTTAGTATCTAGGCCATTTCATTCATTCTTCTTCACGGTGCTCAACCGACCTACGTCTTTTAGTTATTTTCCCTGAAGGAAATGAGAATGCCATCTCTCTTTGGTGAAGTCCAGAAAAAGCTCAGTTTTTTTTTCGGTACGCGGGCCTCTCACTGCTGTGGCCTCTCCCGCTGCGGAGCACAGGATCCTGACGCGCAGGCTCAGCGGCCATGGCTCATGAGGCCAGCTGCTCCGCGGCATGTGAGATCCTCCCGGACCGGGGCACGAACCCTTGTCCCCTGCATTGGCAGGCGGACTCTCAACCACTGCGCCACCAGGTAAGCCCAAGGGCATACATTATTTTTAACCTCCTCTTTTTTAGGTAGTTGAAAAAAAATCCCTGAACTCTTCTTGCTGGTTATGTGAGCTATACTAACACCACTATATCATCTTATAAAAAGTGCATATATCAGGACAAAGGGCCACGTGCTTGTTCTTTACAGTAGAAAGGCATCAAACAGTCGAAAGAAAGTAGTTTTCATGTCTAAGGAATTACTACCTAACTCTAAGTTTGAGGAACACCAACTTTCTTTATTTTTTCCTGTGGGAAATTTGCAAATATGATGCTATACACTGAAAATCAATCACTCACATTTTCCACTAAATACTGAGAAATAGTAAAGCAGCCATTAGAGTTTTTAAGGTTATTTCCAAGCATGTATGTATGGGTGTATAGGTATAATACAGCCTTCAAAAGTACCCTTAGTTCTTAATATTTAATATTTGAGAGAAACTAAAAAATGTTATCATGATGGCTTTAATCTATAAAAAATTATTGGTAAAACTAACAGGTGGACGACTTTACTTGCATTCTCTTACTCTAACGAGCACTGAGGGAACATGGCTATTATTTTGCTTTTGATCAAAAAGAGTGCAAAACATCTACACTTTATACTTTATTTAAAATTAATAAAACAAACACAGTTATAGGTAAATGACAACTCAGTACATTTAGCTGTATAATATAAAAATTTACATATTCACAAGCACATAGCTCCTTCACTGACACCAAACATCTTAGTCTACGTAGTCAAAGTCTTCTGGAATTCCAAAATTTTTATCAATTTTATTTTCTTCGAACCCAAATTTTCTTTTGGCCCAAGATTTTATTGCAAATATGTTATCTATAAAGAAAATTGAGAAATATTTTTAAGAATTGAAAACATAATCACAAAACATTTCAAATGTAATTACATTCAGTTTTTTTTTTACTTCTATTACTTTTAGAAGTATCAAAATAAGGAGTTTTCTGTATCTTCAAGAGTAGCAGCAATTAACTTCAGAAGAAAGAAAAGATTTAATGATTATTTTGAATAAACAGATTTCATATTAAAAAATTCAGTAAATTAGTTGCCACTAAAGAATACCTGACTTAAAGAATAATCCAAAGCTAGGGAGAGGTTAATGGTGCCTCTTCCACATTTCCACAGCAGAGGCAGGATTCTGTTACCTCAGGAATTAGAGTTGCTCCTGTTCCCAAATGGAACCCCTTTCCCTCCCCCACAGAGAGAATGGCTTCCAGACAATCAGGCCAGGGAGAAGGGGTGAGGAGGAGGGAAGGGATTCTCTTAAGACTAAAAGAGGAACAGATATATCCTGAATGTCTTCTAGGGAATTTAAATGCAGTTTACCACTGAAAAAAATGTTACATCTATATAAAGGGATTTGTCCCAAGGAAATAAATTGTGTACAAAGATTTATGAGCAAATCTTCATCCCAGTGTAACAAAAGAAAAAAATAAAAGCAATCTAAATGTCTAATCAAGTAGAAGGGTGTCAATGCACAGGCAGTGAAGGATGAAAGGCAGTACCAACGTGCTCACAATGGCTGCACTGAGGGAATGCGAATGACGGTGAGTTTTCTTTTTTTAATTTTACACATTCTCTTTAATGTACATATACCATCTTTATAATGAATATGTATTATAAATACAGAAAAATAATGGTATACAGTTTTCTGGTTCAGATTTCTATAAAACATTAAGCACTGTGTTAGTTGTGATAATGAAATGAAGGGTTAAAGTAGGTTCGTTTGTTGTGTTATTGGCCGAATTATCACCTCCCCCTAATTCATATGTTGTAGTCCTAAACCCCACTACCTCAGAATATGATTGTATTTGGAAATTGGGTCTTTAAAGAGATGATTAAGTTAAAATGAGCCCACTGGGGTGGGCCCTAATCCAATCTAACTGGTGTCCTTACAAGAAAAGGAAATGTGGATACACTGAGACACCAGGGCCAGGCATTGGAAAGACTCTGTCAGGACACAAGGAGAAGAAGCCAAGGAGAGAGAGGCCTCAGAAAAAACCAAACCTGCCTACACCTTGAGTTTGGACTTCCATCCTCCAGAACTGTGAGAAAATCAATTCCTTTATTTACGCCACCTGGTCTGAAGTATATTGTTATGGTACCATTAGGAAATTAATATATGAAGTTCGATCACTCTTAAAAATATTGTTTTAGGAAGTTTAATTCCAAGTATCAAATATTAATAACTAAATGTTTAGAATGAACATTTAGTTATGCTTGCTGAGGTGAATACTACTATATCAAACAGAATAATGTTAACAAAATATCCTCATTTCTTTAAATAAAGAGTTATAGGATATCAACCGGTATTAAAATAAATATTTATGTAATGATCTAAACCAAATCTCTACTTTGCATAAGAACCTAAGAGAGAATACTAATAGCATGAGGTACTCTAGAATAATCTGTTTAATTTGATTAGTGTCTGCACAACCTGTGCAATCTTGACAGTCACAACCAAATATTTATAGAGGGCCCATTGCTACATAAGACAGCTATTAAGTGTATTACAGGTATTCCAGAACATAAAGAGCCTATGCCTTCAAACTGACACAAGAGTAGAGAGAGAAAAATCAATTTATCACTAAACAGTTCCAAAGTGATATGTATGTTAGAGAGAAAAGATCAAGTGTTATGTGTACAGCTTGCAGAATAGGCTCCAAGAATACAGAAAGATTTCCAGAAAACAAGAGGACAGATGCAATGCTGTAGGAGCCTTGGAGGAATGTACTTCAACCCGGGATCAGGAGGGAAGAAAACAAGGCACCATAGTAAGACTAGAGCCTCTGCAGGAAGGAGTTCCTGGTTCATGTGAGGGCAAGAAATCATTTTATTATAAACCTTCAAAGATTCAGAACAAACAAAAGAATAAACAGGGCTTCCCTGGTGGCGCAGTGGTTGAGAGTCTGCCTGCTGATGCAGGGGACACGGGTTCGTGCCCCAGTCCAGGAAGATCCCACATGCCGCGGAGCGGCAAGGCCCGTGAGCCATGGCCGCTGAGCCTGCGCGTCCGGAGCTTGTACTCCGCAACGGGAGAGGCCACAACAGTGAGGGCCGCGTAGCGCAAAAAAAAAAAAAAAAAGGAATAAACAAATAAAAAGCCTCTTTATACAATGCTTAATGGACCAATTCAAAAAGGCTCTGATTAAATATGTCCTTGGGCCACTCGATATCTGCCTTCAAGACAAAGTTACCCGCAATCTTGATAGTTCATCCCTGTCAATTAATTTTTCTATTATGTGGAAATGTTTATGAATGGATAAAAAAATACTTTTTTTTTTAAAGAAACAACCTTAAGACTGGTAGAATTCATATTAATTTATATGGTGGCAAACCCAAGATATATACAGGAATAGGATGGGCAATATCACATGCAAGAGTCTACGTTAGGACCTCACAACATCTTTCCCCCCTCACTCATTAAGATGCCTCTCATACAAAGTCGTGAAAACTCCACTATCTTAGTTATTAGGCAAGGTTTTATATAATTTGATAAACCACTTTTAAAGTTACTTAATGTCACAAAACATTTAGATGTTATATTTCTAGTTATATTTATACCCTGAGGTGACTTCTCATTCTATAAAATTGAAATACTGAATTACTGAACAGTAACTATGCTCAATTTAAAATACATTTTAGGGACCTTTTCAGTATAAAGAAACCAAATCTTAACTAATAATTACATAACGATCTTTAGTTATAAGTATTATTGATGTTTTCTTTTTGTTTGTTTTGAAAACAGGAAGGTTTTCTGAAGTGTAATTCGTTTTAACTCCATGATTTTTTCATAACACTTTTATGTTGGAAGGAGCAAGTTGTAAACTCAAATGGAAATATGGCTCTTAACAGCTGTTTCTACTGTTCTGAAAATATCATCCTTCCTATATGATTTTAAAAGTTTCAGGTTCGGGGCTTCCCTGGTGGCGCAGTGGTTGAGAGTCCGCCTGCCGATGCAGGGGACACGGGTTCATGCCCCGGTCCGGGAAGATCCCACATGCCGCAGAGCGGCTAGGCTCGTGAGCCATGGTCGCTGAGCCTGCGTGTCCGGAGCCTGTGCTCCGCAACGGGAGAGGCCACAACAGTGAGAGGCCCACGTACTGCCAAAAAGAAAAAAAAAATAAAAGGGCTTCCCTGGTGGCGCAGTGGTTGAGAGTCCGCCTGCTGATGCAGGGGACACGGGTTCGTGCCCCGGTCCGGGAGGATCTCACATGCCGCAGAGCGGCTGGGCCCGTGAGCCATGGCTGCTGAGTCTGCGTGTCCGGAGCCTGTGCTCCGCAGCGGGAGAGGCCACAACAGTGAGAGGCCCGCGTACCGCAAAAAAAAAAAAAAGTTTCAGTTTTTTTCTCAGCTAATAACACAAGGGAAAAAAAAGTTGTTCACATTTTTTTAATTATAATTTTCGAAATTTATGATCAACTGGAAAACATGAAAGGATTTTTTTAAGAGACAGGGAAAAGAGGAGTATTTGTTTATCAATGTGTCTAATGGTGTGCTAAACGGCTTACAAACTGTTTTATTTAATACTCCCAAAATGTGAGGTAGATATTATCCACATTGAACAGATGAAGAAGCAGGGTCAGAGAGGTTCAATAAATCACATAGCAAATAAGGAGAACAACCTGGATTCCTTTGAAAGTCAAGTTCCTCCCACTATATACACAGGCTGCCTGTGCCTACTGTTTGCTAAGCTGCTTTGTTAATTAGGGGAAATCACTTTCTGACTCGTCTTATTTTTAACCTAAAAATCCACTTGCCTTTTTTCTTACTCAAAATTTTATATTTCTCAAACCTATATATCACTGTATTTATTATTTATTTATACTTTATTGGACACACATTTCATTATTCTCTTTTATTTAATGTTAGTTTGCTGTTTTTACCCTCCTCTGTTCTTATCACTAAAGCATTACACTGTTTAGGAAATAACTGTAATAAATAAGACTGCAATTTTATAGGAAACAAAGGCCAGTTATATTGATTTTATCAGTGTACTTAATTCTAAAATAGACAAGGAAAAATGATTCTTAAGTTTTCTGTGAAATACAGAGGTCTGGACATGGAATCAGGGAACTCTGGCTCTAATCCCTGTTCTTCCAGCAACTAATCACCTTTGACTTAAGGCAGCTACTTCAAGCTTTCTCCATCTCTGTGTCAGTGCAATCTTATCCATACTGTCCCACAGAAACAGAATAAGGGTAACAAATATAAAGGCATTAAAGACTCTTACCAGGATGGAAATGTTCAATTACCATTATTTTATAATTAAATACTGAAAAAACATCAGTGTAACTTCCAGACAGGTTTTAACAATAATCATACTTGTATATAATTCACAACAATCATTATTTATTAACGTTCTTCTAAATTTTAAGACACACAGATAATGCCTCATTAGTTCCCATTTCTTAGAATATACCTGGTATAGACCAGAGGGTGTATCCATTGGCAAATGGATTAATGAGGCATTTACATGAAAGCAGGTACACAGAGAAGACTACCCCGTGTGGTGGGTGAGAGCTTGGACTCTGAAATCTAATTCCTGTTCCACTGCCTAGCACCTGTGTGACTGTGGGTTCCTAGTGGCCTCAGCTTCATCTCTAAAATTAGGGATAATAATCCTATCTACCTCATAAGATTGTTGTGGAGATAAAATGAGAATGCACCACAGACACGCTTTAAAATGCCTGGCTCATAATCAGCCCTTGACAAATGTTTGCGATTATTATTATGAGCAAGAAGGCAAATCTTTAGGATTGCATGAAACTCTTAAAAGTTGTATCTTGAATTAATATATAAGAAGGTTAAGTGATTAGCCCAAGTGATTTATCTGGGAAAAGTTACACAAAACTTAAAGTAATCATTGGTTTTACAAAAATGCCTTGCACTTTACAAAATGACTCATAATAAGACTTAAAAAATTCCTTAAGTAAATGAAATGATTTAAGATATAAAAACTTGATTAATACATACACTGTCAGAAATGTCTTTTCTTGAACTTAACCGGGCACAATAGCTCCTGCATTTCATATCATAGTAAGTGTACAAGGGTTTGACTAGTTTATCAGGGCCACTGTAATACATACCAGTCCATCTGTTAGCAGCTTCCTTGGCCACTTCATTTGCTTGACCTGAAAAAAACCCAACCATATATATATAGATTCATCTTTTTTGGAAAAAAAAGCTCAAATAGTGACACTGTATCTCACAAACCCGCTCAACTTCCCAAGGAAATTTTAGATAGTTGCAGTTATATTAGTCATGAATAGAAAGTCAATGTGAACAATTTCCCTTTCCTAAATGTCCACTATTATTGTACATCCTGTTTAAAAACATGTTTAACCGATATGTTTCTCAAATAATTTATGCCAGAAGAAGATAAACTAATTTAAGTTTAATGATAAGCATTTTAGTGTATACATATTAGACAACAATAAACTTGACAATACAATTTTAATGGCCATACAGTAGCCCTGAAGGAGGAAATATTTACTTTATATCTAATTATACTTCTTGCTATTAAATGTTATCTGTATCTATATGATGTCGTTCAAGTTAATCTACACAGCACATAACAATGCCACGATCACCTGGGCATAAATAGTATTCATAATGATAGCATTTATTTATTTATTGAAATACAAGTTATATACCAAAGAATTCACCATATTAAAGTGTATTATTCAGCGGTTTTTAGTATATTTACAAGGTTGTACAACCATCATCACTACCTAATTCCAGAACATTCTCATCACCCAAAAGGAAATCCCATACCCATTTGGAGTCACTCCACTTCCCCTTACCCCCAGCCCCTGGAGACCACTTATCTACTTTCTGTCTCTATGGATTGGCCTATTCTGGACATTTCATATAAATGAAATCATATATGTCTGGCTTCTTTTCACTTGGCACAATGTTTTCAAGGTCTGTCAACTGTAGCATAAATACTTCATTCCTTTTTACTGCCAAATAATATTCCATTGTACGGATACACCACATGTTGCTTAGTTACTCATCAGTTGATGGACATTTGGGCTGTTATTACTAATATGAATAACTTAACAATTTTTGTGTGAACATGTTTTCAGTTCTTTTGGGTACCTACCTAGGGGTGGAATTGCCGGCTCAAATGGTAACTATACATACCACATTTTGGGGAACAGATAACTTGTTTTCCAAAGTGGTTGCATCAACACACCATTGTAAAGCAATTATACTCCAATAAAGATGTTAAAAAACAAAACAAAACAAAAAACAAAGTGGTTGCATCATTTTCACAATCCCACCAGCAATCTAAGAGTTCCAACTTCTCCACATCCTCACCAATAATTATTTTGCCTTCTTTTTATTACAGCCATCCTAATGGGTATCTCATTGTGCTGTGATTTGCATTTCCCTAATGACTAATGATGTTGAGCATCTTTCCATATGCTCATTGGCCATTTGTATATTCTCCTTGGAAAAATGTCTATTCAAATCCTTTGTCTGTGTTTAAATTTTTTTTTATTGTTGAGTCATAAGAGTTTTTTTAATGTATATTTTTGATATTGGACACTCGTCAGATACAGGATTTGTAACTATTTTCTCCTATTCTATGGGTTTTCTTTCCACTTTCTTGACAATGTACTTTGACACACAAAAGTTGTTAATTTTGATGAAGTTAAATTTATCTACTTTTTCTTTGGTTGCTTGAGCTTTTGATGTCACATCTAAGAAAACTAGGCTACAGAGACACACATCTATGTTTTTTTCTAAGAGTTTTATAGGTTTAGTTCTTACGTTTAGGTCTTTGCTCTACTTGAGTTAATTTTTGTATACAGTGTGAGGTGGGAGGCCGGGTTGATTCATTTGCATGTGGATAACCAGTTGTGCCCAGCGTCCTTGGTTGAAAACACTATTTTGTTCTGATTGAATGGTCTTGGTACCCTTGTTCAAAACCTTGTTTACTTCTGGATGCTCAATTCCATTTCATTAACCTGTATGTCTATTCTTATACCAGTACCAAATTGCCTTGATTACTCAAGTTTTGTAGTAAGTTTTGAAATAGGGAAATTTCAGTCTTCCAACTTTTTTTTTCCCCAAGGTTCTTTTGGCTGTTCTGGGTCCCCTACATTTTCATATGAATTTTAGGACTAATATCAATTTCTGCAGAAAAGAAATTGGAATTTTGGAGGTTTTACAGTTAATCTGTAGACCAATTGGGGGATATTTCCAACATGACAACATTTAGGTCATTCAATTCATGAACACAGGATGTCTTTCTATTTATATAGGTCTTTAATTTCATTAAATGTTTTTCAGTTTTCAGTACAAGCCTTGCACTTCTTTGATTAATTTTACTCCTAAGTATTTTACTCATTTTGATGCTACTGTAAGTGGAATTCTCTCTTAATTTCATTTTCAGGCTGTTTATTGATAGTTTATAAAACACAAGTGTTTTTTATATATTGATTTTCTATCTTGCAATCAGCTGACCTCACTTGTGAACTCTAAGAGTTGTATTTTGCTGTTGTTGTTGTTGTTTTGTGGATTGTTTAGGGGTATCTATCTATCTAAGATCATGTCAACTGAAAATAGAGATAGTTTTCCTTTTTTCTTTCCAATATGGATGCTTTTTATTTCTCTTTCTTACCTAATTGCCCTGGCTTGCATTTCCAGTACAGTGTTGAACAGAAGAGGTGAGAGTGCTTTGGGGAAAGCATACAGCATTTCACCATTCAATATGTTAGCTGCTCTATTTACAATAGGCAGGACATGGAAGCAACCTAAGTGTCTATTGACAGATGAATGTTTAAAGAAGATGTGGCACATATATACAATGGAATATTACTCAGCCATAAAAAGAAATGAAATTGAGTTATTTGCAGTGAGGTGGATGGACCTAGAGACTGTCATACAGAGTGAAGTAAGTCAGAAAGAGAAAACTAAATACCGTATGCTAACACATACATATGGAATCTAAAAAAAAGGTTCTGAAGAACGTTGGGGCAGGACAGGAATAAAGACACAGACGTAGATCATGGATTTGGGGACACGAGGAGGGGGAAGGGTAAGCTGGGATGAAGTGAGAGAGTGGCATGGACTTATATACACTACCAAATGTAAAATAGATAGCTAGTGGGAAGCAGCTGCATAGCGCAGGGAGATCAGCTCTGTACTTTGTGACCACCTAGAGGGGTGGGAGGGAGACGCAAGAAGGAGGAGATATGGGGATATATGTATATGTATAGCTGACTCACTTTATTATAAAGCAGAAACTACCACAATACTGTAAAGCAATTATACACCAATAAAGATGTTAAAAAAAAAAGTTAGACGTGCATTTTTTTTTTGGCTGCACCACGTGGCACGTGGGATCTTAGTTCCCCTACCAGGGATGGAACCTGTGCCCCCGGCATTGGAAGCACAGAGTCTTAACCACTGGGCCGCCAGGGAAGTCCCAGCTATGCATTTTTTACAGATACACTCTTATTAGACTGAGGAAATTCACTTCTTTTCCCAGTTCGTTGAGTGTTTTTTATTACGAAAGGGTGTTGGATTTTATCAAATACTTTTTTATTGAGACAATTATGTGGGGTTACCTCCACATTTATTCTATAAATGGGCTGCATTAGATTGATTTTTGTACTTTGAACCAACCTTTCATCCCTGAGATAAATGTCACTTAATCAGGGTGTATAATCCTTTTTATATACTGCTGGATTTGATTTGCTAGAGCTTCACTGAGAATACTTACATCTATATTTGTAAGCAATACTTAACTATAGTTTTTTTTTCTTATGAAGTCTTTGGTTTGGGTATCAAGATAATACTGACTTCAAAGAATGAGTTAGGAAGTGTTCTCTCTTTTCTAATTTTTTTTTAATTGAAAAGTTACTTCTTTAAACTGACAGAATTCACCAGTGTAGACTTGGCTTTTCATTGTAAGAAGTTTTTAATTTCTAACTCAGTCTCTTAACATGTTATACATCTATTTACAGAGTTCATTTCTGCTTGAGATAGTTTTGGTAACTTGTATCCTTCTAGAAATTTGTTCACTTCATATAACTTATCAAATTCATTGACATACCACTGCTCATAGTATTCCTTTATAGTCCTTTTTATATCTGTAAGGTCAACAATGATCCTTCTCTTTCATTCCTGATTTTAGTAATTTGAATCTTCCTTTTTTCCTGGTCAGTCTAGCCAAAGTTTGTCAATTTTGTTGATCTGCTTAAAGAACCAACTTTTGGTTTTATTGACTTTCTCTTGTTTTTCGATTCTCTAGCTCTTTTATTTCTGTTCTAGTCATTTTATTTCCTTTCTTATATCTGCTTTGGGTTTAGTTTGCTCTTCTTTTTCTAGTTTATTAAGATAGAAGGCTAGGTTTTTGTTTTGAGAGTTTTCTCTATTTTTTAACATAGGCATTAAAATATTAATAAATTTCCCACTGAGCAATGCCTTCATTGCACCCAAAAAGTTTCTGTATGTTTTCATTTTCACTATCTCATAGTATATCGTAATTTCCCTTGTGATTTTGTTTGAGCCATCCCTTTTGGGAGTGTGTTGATTAATTTCAACATATTTGTGAATTTCCCAAATTTCCTTCTGTAATTTATCTCATAACATTCCACTGTCATCAGAAAACATACTTTGTATTATCAATCCATTTAAATTTATTGGGACTTAAGCTTAACATGTGGTCTACCTTGAAAAATATTTCATGTGCACTTGAGAAGAATGTGTCCCCTGCTGTTGTTGAATGTTCTATAGAGATTTAGTTGGTTTGTAGCATTAAGTCTTCTAATTTCTTGCTTATGTTCCATCTTGCTATTCCATTCTTTATTGAAAATGGAGTATTTAAATTTTAAACTATTATTGTTGAATTGTCTATCCCTTCTTTTGGTTTTTGCTTATGTATTTTGGTTCTCTATTGTTAAGTGTATATATGTTTGTAATTGTCATATCTTCTTGAAGAGTTGATCCTTTTATCATTACAATTATAAACTGTACTTCTTTGTCTCTAGTAACAAGTTTTGTCTTAAAATCTATTTTCTCTGGTATTGGTTTAGCCACTCTAGGTTGCTTTTGGTTATTGTTTTCATGGAATATCTTTTTCCAGCTTTTACTTTTACTGTATTTGTGTCCTTGAGTCAAATGTGACTCTTCTGTAGATAGTATATAGTTTATGTGTTTTTAAAGTATTCTGCCAATCCCTGCCTTCTAATTGGAGAGTTTAATCCATTTACATTTAATACAATTACTGACAAAGTAGGATTTACATCTGCCATTTGCTATTTATTTTCTATAAGTCATATGAATTTTTGTTCCTCAATTCTTCCACAGTTGCTTCATTTTATGTTAAACAGATATTTTAGTGTATCAGTTTAATTCCCTTATTTCTTTTACCAAATATTTTGGGGATGTTTTCTTAGTGATTGGCCTGGGGATTACTATTAACATCTTAATTAGAATGAATACCAATAGTACACAAAAGTTTTGCTCCTATGTAGCTCCATTCCCCTCCCCACTTTTATACTGTTATAGTCACAAAATATATTTTATACATTGTGTGCCCAACAACATGTTTATCAGTATTGCTTTATGCAGCTGTAATTTAAATCAGATAGATAATAACAGATACAAACAAAACTACACTTATACTGTCCTTCAGGTTTACCTATGTAAATCTATTTCATCGCTTCATGTTGATCAAGTTACTGTCTAGTGTGCTTTCACTCCAATGAGAAGGACTTCCTTTTTTTTTTTTAAGGGCAGGTCTGCTAATGACAAACTCTTTCACTTATTTACCTCAGACTATCTTACTTTGCCCTTCATTTTTGAAGGAAAATACTTCTGTATATAGAATTCTTGGTTGACAGTTTTTTCTTGCAGCACTTTGAATATGTCATCTCAATGTCTCTGGCTTCTATGGCTTCTAATAAGAAAAAAGCTGTTAATCTGACTGAAGATCCCTTATATATAATGAGTTGCTTCTTTCTTATTGCTTTCAAGCTTCTTTTTATCTTCTGACAATTTGATTATGGTGAGCCTACGTGTGGATCTCTTTGAGGTTGCCCTAATTGGAGTTTATTAAGCTTTTTGGATGTGTAAATTAATGTTTTTCATCAAATTTGGGACATTTTCAGCCTTATTCTTTTGGCCCTTTCTCTCTCATCACTTTCTGGGACTACCATTGTGAGTATGTTGGCATTCCTGACGCCATACCACAGGTCTCTGAGACTCTGTTAATGTTTCTTCACTCTTTTTTTTTTTTTTTTTTTTTTTTTGCGCGGTACGCGGGCCTCTCACTGCTGTGGCCTCTCCCGTTGCGGAGCACAGGCTCCGGACGCGCAGGCTCAGCGGCCATGGCTCACGGGCCCAGCCACTCCGCGGCATGTGGGATCTTCCCGGACCGGGACACAAACCTGCGTCCCCTGCATCGGCAGGCGGACTCTCAACCACTGCGCCACCAGGGAAGCCCTCTTCACTCTTTTTGATTTCTGTTCCTCAGATTGGATTATCTCTATTGAACTATCTTCAAGTTACTGATTCTTTCTTCTGCCTGCTCAAATCTGCTGTTAACCCTTCCAGTGAATGTTTTACTTAATTACTATAGTTTTCAGCTCCAGAATTTTTATTTTGTGCCTTCTTAATAATTTCTACCTCTTCATTGATATTCTCTACAGTAAACCCCCTACATATGAAACTTCAAGTTGTGAACTTTCAAAGATGTGAACATGTGTTTGCATGTCCAATCAAGTAAGCTAGTTCACATATCTGGCGTACACTGTCACGTGCATGCATCCTCTACAAGTGGTTGTGCTTTTGTGTACTTTACTTACAGTACTATATAGAGTAAAATAGTACAGTATCTTTATTTCAAGCCAAGGATGCCCAGAAGCAAGCGTAAGAGCAGCAGTGATGTAGCTGGTACAGCTAAGAACTGCCAAGCGATAACAATGGAAACAATAGTGAAAATAATTGAGAGAGTGGAATGAGGCAAAATGATGGAATCGGAGGCCCAGAGAAAGGATGAAGAGAGACAAGAGGAAGAAGAAGTAACTGAAGAACTGTAGAGATTCATGACGCAGGATATGGCAAGGGGATTTTCTTTATTTGAGGAGGCACTGTTAGTTTTTGAGGCACAGGACCCGAATGTTAAAGCAGCCATTCAGAATCCAATCCAGTGCTACTGTGTCAACTATGATGAGAAAAAAAGAGCTATGACCCAGACATCACTGGATCGCTTTTTCAAGAGGGTAGACAGAATTGAATCCAGCAAGGAACCAGAAACTGTGCCATCAACTTCAGGCGTGAGTGAAATGGCAGCTTGCCCTCCGTCTCGTATTGCTGACGATCCTTCAGCTCTACCAGCTCCCTCCTCCTCTCTCCCTCATCCAGTAACTCTTCTTGCCTGTTCACTCGATGCCAGCCCCTGTATGCCAGCTGTTGTACTGTACTACTGAACTTTTCAAGTACTGTAAGATTAAAAATGTTTTATTTTTTGTGTTTGTTTTTTATGTATTATTTGTGTGAAAAGTATTATAAACCTATTACAGTATAGTACGTTATAGCTGATAGTGTTAGTTGGGTACCCAGGCTAACTTTGTTGGACTTAGACCAAACTGGATTTACGAACATGCTCTCAGAACAGAACTTGTTCGTATGTAGGGGACTTACTGTATTTGGTGAGATATCATTCTCAGACTTTCCTTTAGCTCCTTAGACATATTTTTCTTTAGCTCTTTTAACATATTTAAAATAGCTGATTTAAAGTCCAAAATCATGCATGAGCCATATTTTCTTGTTTCTTTTCATGTCTTGCAATTTTTTGTTGAAAACTGGACATTTAAACTAATATAATGTTGCAACTCTGGAAATGAGATTCTTCCCATCTTCCCAGGGTTGCTGTTGCTGCTACCTGTAGTTATTGATAATTTAGTGATTTCTCTGAACTAATTCTGTAAAGTCTATATTCTTTGTTATGTGTGGCTACTGAAGCCTCTAGTCAGTTTGCTTACTGATCAGCCAATGACTGAACAGAAGTTTCCTTAAACACCTGGACTAAATCTTCAAGTCTTTGCTGAGAGTCTGTGTGTGTGTGCTGGGGCAGGTTTCAACAATACTCAGGCAATTTACAACTCTGCTTTAGCCTCCACTTCTGTACAGAGTGTCAAGGTCAGCGAGCAGTGGGAGATTAGGACCATCTCAGGTCTTTTCTGAGAATGTGCACAGCCCAAGGTGTGCATGTGGCATTCTAGATTTCCAGGAATATACTGATTTCAAGGTACCTATGAATATCTCTTTTGGCCTCTCCTTTTAAACTTTTTGGTTAGTCTACTCTTTTCCTTAACTGCTATTTATCACCCAAGACAGCTATGAAGTTAAAACTCTTGCCTGTAATTGTTTTAGACAAATACTCCCCAGGAAGGCGCTGTTAGTGATGGCATACTCCAAGTCAGGTCAAAAAAAAAAACCAATCCTTCCTATTGGTGGCTTTTAGGGAAGCACCAGAGACGCCAAATAATGACAATTCTTTGGAGTGAGGGTCTTAAAGAGCTCCAGGTCCATTCTATTCCCTTGATACCAAGAAGGCAGGGCCATTATTTTTCAAGATTATTGTTGAGCTGGAGAGTAGGAGAGGAGAATAGGGCAAGTTAAACACCACAAAGCTTGCTCTTCATGCAGAGATCAGGCCATTTTTCTTGAACAGACAATTCTTCATTCAGTTTCTAAAATTCTGGAAAAGTTGTAACAATGGAATGGAAGTATACATTTTCAAAGGTCCTCACTCCACCATTTTCATTGTCATCTGGGCACTTATTTCTAAGAAAATCTCTTAAATACTTCTAAGATTTACTTTCCAAACCCTTTATTGTGAGAATTCAGTTTTTACTACAACTTATTTTATCTGTTCTCACTTAAATAATGTTCAGAGTAGCTAAAATAAAAATTTATTATTGCTTTTACTTCTCATTTCTTGGATATTTGCAACTAATCTTGTTAATACTTGTTTAGTGATATCAATAATTCAATTGACATGATGAAATATAAATATTTCCTGCAGGAATTATTGAGAAATAAGAGATAATACATAGCTCTATCTACATGAACATAAGGGTTACAGCTATTATCAGCAGAAAACTTGTTTCAAAATAAGCGATGACGGACTTAGAGATAAGCCTGATTATTATAATTTGGGTACTATAGCCATGTTATTAAGAACCGAATCCTATTAAATTTGTGAAACTCATAATCCTTTAATCTAGTATAATCTGTTCTGCAATAACACATGGCCAAATCCTATGAAGCCCATCATTATCAAAAAGCACATTTTAATAAAAACAATAATCTTGGGGGGAACCTTCAAGATGGCAACGAGTAAGACGTGGAGATCACCTTCCTCCCCACAAATACATCAAAAATACATCTACACGTGAAACAACTCCTACAGAACACCTACTGAATGCTGGCAGAAGATCTCAGACTTCCCAAAAGGCAAGAAATTTAAGGGTAAAGATGGAGACCAGAATTCAGGCAACCAGTATAAAATTATAGTTGCAACTTCTATCTCAACTATGCTATTCTACTCTCCAGAAAACACACCATCCTTAACATACTTGAAACGTCTTCCTTCAAGTTTTATTACCTTTCTAAGAGGTGATGCACTTGCCAAAATTGCCGCATGATTCAGAGGTACAAGGGATATCAACATCTGAAGTTACATGCTTGAAATGAGTTTTCCCACTTCATGAATTAGTCTGGCATAATTCTCTACTCTTAGTGATTTTCAGTACCTCAAGATGATCCACTGGCTTACGATCACAATCAGTATATTTCAGAATAGTTTTGTAAGTCTAAATAAGAGGTTTTAGTCATTTCTGTGTGGACAGAAATCATCAAATTGTGAAAAGGACTAACAATGAGAGGTCACAAGTGGAGGTGGTATCAGTCAGGGTCATCTGCCCAGGGAAAGAGCTGTGGCAATACAATGGGGACCACAAAGTGAAAAAGCAGAAGCCTTCACTGGGTATGGCTAAGAGCTATGGGTCCCTAGACAGAAAAGGGAATGAGGCGGGTAAGCAAAGAGTTGGTACTTCAAGAAAAAAGTCCAAGAATTGCACAAAACTAAAATCAGGAAGGAAGGTAGAACCAAGTAAAAGTGATAAATGAAGGATCACATTTGGTTACTGTGAAAACAGAATTTCCATGATCAACTGCTAGAGGGCATAGCTATGCTGATCCGGAAAATAAACCACCTGAAGGTATTAAAAATCTGGGTAAGAAAACTGTTTCTAAAATGCTCTTTCACAAGAAAATGCTCTAGATAGGATACACACCATTTGATGTCCTCTTTAACAAGCAGTCTGTGTCTCCTTTTAAAGGTGAATCATGAGCAGCCCTCACTTCCTAGTAGTGAACTCCTAACTTGTCTCCTGCTGCTTTTATGTGCTTGTGTTCACTGAAGGTCATTTGATATTAGTTAAAACTTTAAAACAGATTAAAGTGCTTAATTTTGTAGCACATTCAGTTAGTACTTTCTTCTGCAGGAAGATGATAAATGAAATGAATCCATGGGCAGCACAAAAGAGCTCACATGTCTCCCCAAGTACTTAATTCACAGACAATGACTGGCTCAGAGGGTTCTTCTGCCTCCACTTTGCTTTGAAAATCACCCTGGGTAATCAGCTGAACCAGGGCTACTACATATTATCTAGGCCGTGCATGGACTACACGTACTTGCATGGCATCTCCTGGAGTTGTGCAAAGCGGAACCTGTCTCTAAAATTAAGTTTAACTTTAGATTATACTAACTGAACTGCTTAAATTTTTTTGTAATTGTAAAGAATACCATCAAAGTTAATTGTAACCAAACTGGTCTCAGGTTAATTTAAAAATACCAAATATTTTCAATCTCTCTCAAAGTCTTCAATCCCATACTATAATATCAGTTTTTCTAGATGTTTCACTTGATAAAGTTTCCTAAATGAAAAGACGGGCTAAAACAGAAGAATACGAGGAAAGTTATGCATACTTTTCTAAGCAATTAAATGCAGTATCTTTCATTTCCTCAAATATTCAAAATTCTATCTTTACATAAATGTAAAAAATATACTGAAAATGAAGCTTTGGGGACTCTGTTTTAAAAGTAAGGAAAAACATCATTGGAATATTTAAAAAGCAAGTCAACACACAGACTACTTTTCTGCAACTTGTAAACTCGTATTTTTTGGTATTACTTTTCCTAGAAGATAATGGTGGATTTCTTTCCGGAGTCAAGGTACTTGAGGCCAACTTGTTCTCTGACTTCTCGGTTTCCTAAGCCGATATTTTATGTCTTTATCCTGCTACCCCACCGACCGTCCTTAGTCTGGAAATGCTCATAATTTCAAAGTTGTCACTGTTCAGTGCTTTAACATTAAGGCTCCTTAATGCAAATATTAATGCAATATTAGTATTATTAAGGGCTTTATTTTCTCATATACGTGGAGAATGGTTACCAGGCAACCAGAAGTATAAAGTATCTTTGTTAGCAAAGTTAAAAACCCTCAAGGTGTAATACAAACTTACGTATTTCTTCCACAACTTGCGGGTCACATTCTTTGTATTTTTCTACTTCGGCCTTTAGCTGTTCCCTTTGGTCTCGAAGTGAAGAAAGCTCTTTTGCTAGCAAGGTTCGCTCTTCCTGTATTCAAAATAACATTATGTACAATTAAGACAAACAAAATGCCATAAGTTTATACATTTTATAAACATTTGATTTTCTCATAACTGATACGCATTAGGTTTTGATGATATTATATATACATATACATATATATTTATAGTATAAGAACGAACTCAATTCTCATTTTTCTCTGCAATCTCAATTATCTTATATATATGTTAACTGAATGGAAATTAATATGTAGAATGGAATGCTCATAAATAGATGAGAGGTTACCAACTATGTCTGAACTCAAAAGAGGACTGTCATCACATTAGGAAAAAAATTATACCACTTCTTGGGTAGTTTCGCAAGATTGTATCTATATATATGTAAGTAATATTTTATGGCAACATCAATCATTATAAAATTTTCCTCGAAAGTGTTCTAGATAATTTTCCAGACTTCAAGGATGATTAACCTTTAAAAATATCACAAATAACAGAACTGTAGCTTGTGACCTCCCATCACTTTCCTTTAAAGGTAAACCAGAATAAAGCTTTTACACAAAATGATCCAATAAACACCATTTGAAATTTCTAGCCACAGTTTTCACTAACAGGTAGAAGTAATAGTGCTATCGGTATTCAGTTCATATGTGTGAAAAATAAGTCCAAATAAAAACCAAATACTGGAAAAGGTTACGGTACAGAATTACAGGAAAAGTCTGAGGCAAAACCAAATAAGAGTTCAAACTGCCTGATGGGACTTGTTTAAGGTTCCTTGCTAGCTTGTATTTTTGTACTTGTATTTTTCTACTTTTGCCTTAAGCTATTCTTCTTGGTTCCAAGTGAAGAAAGCTACTTTTGCTAGCAGTTATATAACAGAATGCATGTACAGACCTCCGAAGTAGCAGAGTCCAACAGAACTGTGCAATGATAGAAATGTTCTAGATTAGTGTTCTCCAATGCAGGGAACTACATAGGGATACTACATAGAGATACTGAGTACATGAAATGTGACTGTTACTGAGAAACTGAATTTAATCGTATTTACTTTTAATTCAAATGTAAATTGTTACATATGATTAGTGTATACCACATTAGCATAGCATAGGAGAGATTTAAAAATAACTGCAATATAAGATGATCATTATTTGCTATTAACACCCAAATTATACATACTCCACAGTGAAAAACAAGAGGAGAAAAAGCTAATGAAGACAGAAGAAGCAGGGTGGTGACTATCTGTGTGAATTCAATGACAGCTCTCCAGATACCCTGAGTTGGGAGCCTGGTTATTAGCACCAAGACCTTTGCCAAATTACTTAACCTTTTCTTGCTTTCAGTTCCTCAAATGCAAAAATGCACATAGTAATAGTAGCTACCTCCTTAGACTGTTGGCAGGATTCAATATAGAAAATGTGTTTGGAACAGTACCTGCCTGGCTCATAGTAAGCAGAATATATATGTTAGCTATTACTTTTTCTTCATTACCATCATCAGCAGTATCATCATCACCATGAATAATATCTAGTAGATAGAAAAAGCTTTCAGATATTTCTGAAAACTTGTGACTAGTGAACTCAGGATGAACACAAGAGTTCATCTTTCTCAGGAGTCTTTCTGAACTACTATAATCTGATAGCTGTAGGTACCAACTGCGTTTGCTAGTGGGTTTTTTTTTTCCTAGTTTCAGTGGTTACAGTGGACTGGGCAACCTTCAGCAGACTGGCTGACTACTTTGGGGCATGAACATGTCACCATTAGTTGAAGGTGCTTCTACAAGTTATTGCCAAATCAAAGGAAAAAAACAGGATCAGATAAAGAGGTGGTAATTGCTGTCAACTGAAGAAGAAATAGAACCGTTTCAGGTTACGCCCAGAACTTACCTTCCCTTAAATATTCTTCAGCAATTACCATTCTCCAATTCCTATCTGTCACTGTCCTGACTATTCACATGAAAGAATGTATGTAAAATAACTCTGAAAAGCATAAAGCCATGTAAACCTGTGATGTATTCTTTTCTATTGGGTTGGCCAAAAAGTTTGTTTGGGTTTTTCTGTAAGATGTTACGGAAAAACCCAAACGAACTTTTTGGCCAACCCAATACAATGTGACAAGTTTTTTTTTTTTTTTTTTTAATTAATTAATTAATTTATTTATTTTTGGCTGTGTCATGTCTTTGCTTCTGTGCAAGGGGCTTTCCCTAGTTGCAGCGAGCAGGAGCCACTCTTCATAGTGATGTGCGGGCTTCTCACTGTCACGGCCTCTCTTGTTGTGGAGCATAGGCTCCAGATGCACAGGCTCAGTAGTTGTGGTGAACGGGCCCAGTCGCTCTGTGGCATGTGGGATCTTCCCAGACCAGGGCTCGAACCCACGTCCCCTGCATTGGCAGGCAGACTCCCAACCACTGCGCCACCAGGGAAGCCCTGTGACAAGTTTTTGAGTCTCTTTCACAAGTGGTACAAATAGAGGTTGAGATGAAATGCTTAGAGGTTCATGTTGATCTTCAACATTTTTTCAAGTCATAAGTCCATACCTGAGATAATGATAAAACTAAAAAGTAAAGTGAATTTTTAAAAACCCCTAACATTTTAAAAAATAAAATAGTAGGTCAAAATTCATGTAAATAATTTAGAAATATTACAAGGCCATGAAGACACTGTATTGATAGTTTTCTTTCTTTCTTTAAATTTATCTATCTATCTATCTATCTATGGCTGCATTGGGTCTTCGTTGCTGTGCCTGGGCTTCCTCTAGTTCCCGCGAGTGGAGGCTAATCTTCATTGCGGTGCTCTCATTGCGGTGGCTTCTCTTGTTGCAGAGCACGGGCTCTAGGCATGCGGGTTTCAGTAGTCGTGGTGCGCAGGCTCAGTAGTTGTGGCTCTGGGGCTCTAGAACTCAGGCTCAGTAGTTGTGGCACATGGACTTAGCTGCTCCGTGGCATGGGGAAGAGCATTGGCAGGCGGATTCTTAACCACTGCACCACCAGGGAAGTCCGATAGTTTTCAATTTATTCAGTGCCAAGACTCTTAAAAAGCTGACTCTTAAAAATTTACATAAACATTTATATAAGGCTTACTTTGTGCCAGGCTCTCTTCTAAGTGCTTTGCAAATATTAGCTAGTTTAATCACACAATAACCCCGGGACATAGATTTTATTATTCCCCATTTTACAACTGAGAAAACCGAGAAGAAAGAGTTTAGGAGACTTTCAAACCCAGGCAGTCTGGCTCCAGGGTTTATGCTTCTATGCTACACTGCTATACACAATTTAATACAATAATAATAAATCTAGATTCACAATTAGGGAATCCTACCAGGTCAAATGTTCACAGCCTTTGCTGTGACTCACTTCTTTTCTAGTGGGAACAGCATCCTCCTCACAGGAAGCTCGATGCTTTTATTCTTCTATTTAGAATTGACATTATTAAAGAATCTACAGATACAAACTTACCGTTTCATGTCGGCCAATTTTAGCTTTCTCGATGCTTTTCTGCAGGTTTGCGTGCTTTTGGTTTCCCTCAGATAACTAGAAAATTGAAACAAATAAAATGGTTTGCTAAGATAAACTTGCTTAACATAAAGTTTATGAATCAAGAAGACAAAATGAGATTTGTCTTCAGCCCAAGTCAGTATAACAAAAATGTCAAAGACTACGTTGGGAACTAAGTTCTCTAATTTGAAGAAAACCAAGTACCATGAATCATTAGGGCAGACTGAAAAAAAAAAGTTTAAAATATTTCTTTTTATACTATACAAAAAAATGTACAATATGCTTTCAATCTTTTCTACAGTCTTGATTTATTAGGTTCCCCGCCCCCAACACAAATAACTTGAGGTATATTATTTAGTTAAAAACTTAACTTGAAAGTTAAAAAAAAATCTGTTTTATATAAATTCTCTCTTCACATTTCATTTCACTTCTGACGAAAGTCTTGTTTGAAACACTCTATACTGTTTCTTATAGGCTGGTAGTACTGTGACCTGTTTCACTAACATAGAATAAAAAATGAACACATCACTGTATACTAAGTTCTTAGAGAAGAAAAAATCTATTAGATTGTTGCCAATTTTAGGCATGTTTTACATACGTTAAAAGTGAGCAGTTTAAGCATTTTATGAAGCTTAGAAAGTAGTAAGTTATATTGTAAAAGGATTAAATAATACGAGCCTAAAGAGACCTTAGATACAGAATATTCATTAGCATGTGGTTGGGCCCACACCAAAAAGGACTGGTTAACTTCAGAACATTGCCTCCCCATCTCAATTTTATTAATCTCACCTGGGCCCAAGATTAAATAAATAATCACAGGAAATTCTCAATACTAAATTCTCCATCACATTTTTTGCTACATAAACTAGTTAGAAATTTTAGACTCATTTGATTGGGTAAGGGCTTTTTAAAAATATATTCCACTCCTCACTCACTCTTGAGTTATGAACATTTGGGAAATAATTAACGAACGGATGAGTAATTTCCTTTGGCTGATTCTAAGAAACTGACGTTTCACCATATGACCTTGTTATATGTAGAGGGTGAATTAAATTTAGATACCCTTTTTTTCTTAAAAATCACAAACAGTAACTTCAAAAAGTTTGTAGCTTTACCCTGACTTTGGGAAATGTTCCACTTCTCAATATGCACAAAGGGAACATTGTCAGTTTTCCTTTAATGGCTCTCTAGTCCCTGATTCTAATCCATAGCATGAACAAGATCCATCTATGATGCCAAGAAGACACCACCACCAAACCAGTTATACCTCTTCTTGAGAGTAATTATCTTCCTAAGTTAAAAAAACAAAAATCTGCTGTAGAGTTAAGAGCCAAAATAAGCTTTAAAGCCCTAAATTTAGCAAAGAGATCTTGTTCTTTAAAACAAGGGTTCTCACTTATAAAATAACACTCTGTTTAAAAGGTTAATATTCTACCCTGAATGACCCACCTGAAGTAATTAATAAATGCATGTAACATCTGAATTCAGGAGTAGAGAATTTTCCAATGAAAAAATACACACATACATTAGCATAACACTTTTCCATTACAAATGTTTTTAAAATAAACAAGTAGGCAGATGTTACCCAAAAAATGAAGAACTATGTAAAAATTAGCCAATAATTAATGGACATATATCTTAATTCTATTAATGAAGTGTCTTCCAGGTATTGTATGTCTGCTTGTAATTATTTACAACTTAAAAGCATTTGAAAGAGAGCTAATTCAGGAATTCCTTAACTCTGAAGATAACCTTATGTATTTTAAATGTGATTTCATGACTCTCATTTTAAGTATCTTGGTAATGGAGGGAGGCACAATCTAAATGAAATTATCAAATGAGAAGCTTCTGCTAGTTATCCTAAGTACTGAAACAATTTGCTTCAACTCAATAGTGAAGGCTTCTTGGCTCTGTTTAGTTCTTAAAACCTCAACTACTGGAAACAATGAAAGCAACTCTTCTGAGGCAGCCCATGCTACCAGTTTTTCATCTACATATCGCTTAGAAGCAATACTGCTATAGTTCCTAACACATACCTTGGAATTAAACCAAATCCAGCCCTCAAGTGATTAAGAGCTGAGATTTTCAGCCACTCTATAGGTATTATCTAAACCACAAGTTCTAAACTTTAGCACACATCAGAATCACCTGAACAGCTTGTTAAAACACAGGTTGCTGGGCTCCACCTCCCAGGTTTTGAACAGTAGAGGTCTGAGATAGAGCCTAATAATTTGCATTTCTAACATGCTTCTGGTTAGGGGCACCACACTTTTGAGAACTACTGGACTACACAAAAACCTGTTTTCTTGCAGTAACAAACCCAACTAAAACACACAAGATATTAATATATGGGAGAATATTACCTAGTTCATCAGCAAAAATGAATTATTGCTAAATACTGTAGTCTGAACTAGAAACAAAATATCTCAATATTTCTGTCACTGAAAGAAATACAAAAGTTCACATTTACAAAAATAGAAAAAGAAGTAATACTCTATAGTTAAGAAAAGTATTCACCACAGGATTCCTTTAAAGAGCAAACTCTCTTGACACATTTCTATAACATAAAACAAGAGCCAACTACATATTAACACTGTAACAAATCCATTTCCAACTTTCACTAAACAAATAATAATTTTTAAAACCAAGTAACTCAGAAAAAACAGCAGCAGCAACAACAACAAAAATGTCTTGTAATTAGTAAGAACAGGAATTCGTCTTTAGACTTGAGGAAGGATCTGACACAATGCTTCTCTTTAATGCATTCCAGACCACCTATACAGATACTCAGGGTTCAGAAACATAATGCCAATGTTTTCTAAAGAGCTGCCTGGAGGAACTGCCTATTCAGAAGAGAAACAGGAAGATTGATTCAAGCTGGCTGCACTGGAATTCTGATTTGCTCCTTTTCAGAAATAAAACAAATTTCAAAGCATTATGAAAAAAATATAGAGTTTTCATAGGTGGGAAAGAATGTCAAGGAACAGAGGATGGGGAAAAGAGGTAATAGCAAGAGAAACCGAAACAGTCTACTGCTTTATCAAAACCCATGTACGGTATGTTATGGAAAAAAAAGGTTCTATGTCTTGTTTTTCCTTAAAAAAAAAAAAAAAAGCAAGGCAGTATAATTTAAGATTTCATATGTTTAAAAACTCTTATTAGTGTATCTACAATTTTAAAATTTATTTTTTAAGGCAATATTCCATTTAGGAATCAATCATAAGGAAACAATGAACACTATAAAGATATATTTATATATAAAGATGGGAGCTATATAATTGTCTTAACAATAGAGAAATGTTAAATCATTATTTCATAGTATGGATGTGTCACAATTATGTAGCCAAAGGAAACGTTTTAAAAGAAATTTTAATGACACAGATACAGAACAGAGTTTTTAAAAAGCTGGAAACAAAAATGTCAATACATTTGAGAGCCTATCTATCACCAAAAAAACTCAAACCCCCCAAAAAACTGCAAGAAAGTGCACAAAACTTAACAAATGGTTACCTCTGTATTGTAGAACATACTTATAAATTTTCTATATTATGAGCATAGATAACTACTATTTAAAAAATCCTTTTCCGGGCTTCCCTGGTGGCACAGTGGTTGAGAGTCCGCCTGCTGATGCAGAGGACGCGGGTTCGTGCCCTGGTCCGGGAGGATCCCACGTGCCGCGGAGCGGCTGGGCCTGTGAGCCATGGCCGCTGGGCCTGCGCGTCCGGAGCCTGTGCTCCGCAGTGGGAGAGGCCACAACGGTGAGAGGCCCCTGTACTGCACAAAAAAAAAAAAAAAAAAAAAAAAAAATCCTTTTCCTGGGAAAGGGGGTGGTGGAGGAAAGGAATAGGTGAGGGAGATTAAGAGGTAAAAATTTCCAACTGCAGAATAAATGAGTCATGGGTATGAAATGTACAGCGTGGGGAATATAGTCAATAATTATGTAATATCTTTGTACGGTGATGTATCACAACTAGAGTTATCATGGTGATCAGTTTGAAATGTACAGAAAAACAGAATCATTATGTTGTGTAATAGGAGCTAACAAAGTATAGTAACTTACGGAAAAAGAGATCAAATTTGTGGTTACCAGAGACAGGGGTTGGGGGGATTGGATGAGGGCAGTCACAAGGTACAAACTTACAGATATAAGATAAATAAGTACTAGGGATGTAATGTATTACATGATAAACATAATTAACACTGCTATATGTTATATATGAAAGTTAAGACAGTAAATCCTAGTTATGACAAGAAAAAAATTTTTTTTTCTATTTCTTTCATTTTTTATCTATATGAGATGATGGGTGTTCCCTAAACTTACTGTGGTAATCAAGGCATGATGTATGTAAATCAAATCATGCTGTACACCTTAAATTTATACAGTGCTGTATGTCAATTATATCTCAATAAAACTTGAAGAAAAAATTATTTTCCCATTATAAGCAATATATGAATATATTTTCAAGAGATTAAAATGAGTACATTTTTGTTTTAAAAGACTCAAACAATGCAGAAGTATTTAAAGAAATTCCCCTTTGCTCTCCACCTCTGCACCATCACCACTACCCCCCTCCTAGGGAGGGACCCCTATAAAGTCTAGGGGGCATCCTTCTTGTCCCAATTCCTTTGCTTCATATACTGATATGATCAATGTGGAGAACATGTCAAAACACACATGGAATTATCCTTTATGTTTCATGTCAACATATTTTCTAAGGTCTACTTCATTTTCTAAAAAATAGATTTTATTTTTTAGAGCAGTTTTAGGTTCACAGCAAAATTGAGTGGAAGTTAGAGAGAGCTCCCATATAACCCTTGCCTCCACATACACACAGGCTCCCCCAATCATAATTCCCCAGAGTGGTACATTTGTTACAACTGATGAACCTATACTGACATATCGCTATCACCCAAAGTCCATAGTTTTCATTAGGGTTCACCCTCGGGGTTGTACATTCAATGGGTTGTAACAAATGTATAATGACATGTATTCATCATTACGGTATCATAGAATATTTTCACTGCCCTGAACATCTTCTGTGCCCTGCCTATTAATGCCTGTCTCCCCCCAACCTCTGGCAACCACTATCTATATAGTTTTGCCTTTCTAGAATGTCATGTAGTTGGAATAAGACATTACGTAACCTTTTCAGATTGGCTTCTTTCATTTAGTAATATGCATTTAAGGTTCCTCCATGTCTTTTCATGGCTTGATAGCTTATTTCTTTTAATCATTGAATGATATTCCATTGTCTGAACGTACTACAGTTTTTTTATGCATTTACCTACTGAAGGACATCTTGGTTGCTTCCAAGTTTTGGCGATCATGAATAAAACTGTTATAAACATTCGTATGCACATGTTTTCCACCCATCTGGGTAAATCTCAAGGAATGCAATTGGCTTCTCTGTACTGCTACACTTATCTGTCTATTCTTACACAACTAGCAAGTTTTAATTACTGTAGCATTATATTTTGATATCTGATAGGGAAAATCCTACCCCATTGTTCTTCCTTTTTAAATACTTCCTTGGTCTTTCTTGTAGTTTCTCTACTACATGAACTTGAGAATTATCCATAAAAATCTAGTGGGATTTTGGTTAGCATAACATATAAATGACATAAATTGATGTTTTTATAGTTGAGTTTACTCATTCATGAATATGTTGCTCCATTTACTTAAGAGTTCTTTCATGTCCTTCAGTAGAGTTTTGCAATTTTCTTCATGTTTGCCTTGCCCATTTCTTGTTAGGGTTTAATACTGGTTTTGGTGCTGAGGGATAGGCGACCACCCCAGGCCTAAGCCTATCATTGTATGAATGCTCTTCTTCACAGTGGTTGATTTCAAGTGTTGAATCAGGATAAGATCAAAGTCTTTTGTTCAATGGTTGTGGGAAACAACTTTCTCCTGCCCTCTGGATTGTAAACTGTATAGCTACAGGGAAGCAAACAAACCAAATTACTGCTGGCAGCCATCTTAGAACCATGAAGAAAGCCAACTTGAGGACAAAGGCATTACACAAAAGGCAAAACCAAGAGAAACAGAGTCAGAATCTTGATTAAAGTATGCCTGAAGCATGCTCTACTTTTGAAATATTTTAATTTAAATGAGCCATTAAATCAATCTCACCTTTATCATTCATACCAAGTAAACTCGGTTTTTCTACCTTTACCACAGTAAACACTGTAACTGTTACAATGGATAAAGCTTTAACAATAGTCTATTTCATACAGTGCTGGCCAGCTATGAAAGCTGTGAAATATTTTGGAAGACATCAAATTTAAAAGATTCTTATTCCTCTATATTGGGTTATAGAACTAAGTCTCCAAGAATAGGAATGAGTAAAGTAATATATACCAGAAGGCTCTTCATTCAATAAACATTTATGAAGTGCTCACTATACACACAGTTACAATACTATTGGCTCAAACCTTTTCACTAAATAAATATAGTAACAAATAACTCAAGACATGTATGAGCACTGAATGTCTGTTGAGTATTTTTGAAATATTTTCCTTATGCTACAAGACAATGCTCATTAAAAGATAACACTCCATGAAGCTAGTAAAAATATAGCATATTAATATTCCATTTAACCAGGAGATCAAATTTCCAGCAATCCAGCCCTGTGGAACACACTTAAGAACCTGAGAAAAGTATATACGGAATCCTAAATAATGGACACAGGAAAAACATGGGAATCCCATCAGGAAAGCAACATAAAGGAAAAGTGAAGCCACTCAGTAAGTGCACACTTGAGGAGAATTCAAACACCCACACATAATAACTGCTGAAGATGAGATCATGGTAATCAAACATTACAGTGTAAAGAAACAAACTGTTAGAGCAGTGCACAACAAACAAGAGATTAGCATTCCTTCAACTAGAAATATCAGGAACATGTTCAATAAGGTTAAAGTGATAAAAGGAGAAACAGAAAGCTAAAGAAATTACAAGAAGAAAAAAGCAAGATTTGAAAATCAACTATCTGAAAATGAACTATTGTAGATGAACTATTTTTAATTTCTAGGAAGCAGTAAAAAATATTAAGAAGTAGTTAAGAGATACAGAAGATATAAAAAGAAGCTCCAACAGAAGCCTTCTGGTATGGTGAGAATGAAGTTAGAAGTTGTGACTTTAGTCAAAGCCTTATGCAGAATCCAATTAGAAGTCATTCAGATATTTTGAAAGCCAAAGCCATGCAAAATCCAAATGATACTGGGAGGGAAGTTAGATACAAAGTTATGGAGGAACATAGACTCGTCAGACATGAGAACTGGGTTCTAATATGACAAACTCAGAAATGAGGGCTAAGTAGTAGGGGCTACGAATTGTCTGCCAACTTCCATTTTTTCTTAGTAATAGGACCTCAAACAATAGTGAAAATAAAGAGGAATTACTATCTTTCAGTGCTGTGGGCAAGAATATGTCCTAGATAGGGAGTCTGTTAAGAAATCCATCTGAGAAGAAAACCCAAAATCCACTTGGTGGAAGGGCAACCCTAAAATTATTTGGAATGACAGAATTGTTTAACAAGTAAACTTTTTTAAATCAAGGGGAGATTTAAAATTAATTATAAAGATGAACAGATCTGTATTATTAATATCTTTGTGTTAAGAAATAACCTATACATATTTTGCATTGTACTCATAGGGTAAAACCATAGAAGCAACTTAATTCCTCCCCCCACATCTGCCATTTTAGAAACAGCTCAGTGAGGGAAGTACTTCCTCTGCCACTAAATGAAGAGTTGGGAGTCCCATGACGTTTTTCATCACTCTAAATCAAGATCTACAATTATTTTAAGTTGCCAAACAAAGCCTTAATTCAGAAATTAGAATGTCTAACATAATAACCAATACTTCAAATCTTGATTTAAAGGTAAGACTTCTCTCCTTTTCAGCAACTGCTGGCTGCCGGTGGGTTTTGCTGGAAAGGGTGCATCGTCCTTTTCTCTTTCCTGGCCTAGAGTTTCTGTCCTCCCTTTAGTCCACTGACTGAAGTTTCTGCCTCCTGTTCCCCACCTCTACCAAGCCTGGAGAAGGGGAGAGAGAACAGAACAAGTAAAGGGGACCCGAAATATCTTACTGTTAAGATGTCTCAGCGCTCTCTGGGCCTGACACGTTTGCTGAATTCTTGCATGGCTGTGCTCCTAGGTTCTTTGTAGTAAGAACCCAGGGTTCCACTATCTGTAATCTCCATGATGCAGAAGACACATTTTATTGCTCTGAGGGCTACACAACATTCCCGCTCACCGTCCCCCTTCCCTAGCTTGCCTTCTACCCACTTCCAGCCTGGTTTTTCAGATTCATTCCACACACACACACACACACACCACACTCTGTGTTAGGTTTCAATGCCCTCTGGAACAGAATGTAACGTGCCTCCAGATGGGCTCTTGTTCTCTCACTTTTGAGAGTTGGCTCACATGTAGTCCACAGGGGCATTCATGTATGCAAAAAACTCCAGGATTGCTGGCCCATTCCTTACTTTTATGTATTGTAATAATTGACAGAATCTACCAATAGAGCTACATAGATGCTAAAATCAGCAAAATTACTTTTACATAAGGAATTGCTTATTTTCCTATTGTCTCTCAAGAGCACTGGGAAATGATATGCTCACATTTCACTCCTAACATTTATGAATACTTCTTGTGAGAATTAAGACTGTCCACTATTGAAATTTCTAATACAAATGTTAACTTAAATACTACTTAAAATGTTTTGATCCAATAAGTTATTCAGTTTAAGTAATGTAGTTTCATTAGAATCTACTCACCGAAAATACAACAAATTATTTGCTAAGAAGCATCAGTTAAAGAGCTTAAGTTAAGCTCAAATATACGTTATAATAAACTTCACCTTAAGTTTATAAAGCCAAAGAAAAAGTCATAAAGAGACAACAGTGCTGAGAAATAGTGGCTGAATAAAGTAGCTGCCCTTAAAGGGTTCTTTTTAAGAGAATGATGCTCTTCTCTTTTTTTTTTTTTTTCCTATTTCTGCCTCTTATAGTGAAAAGATTCAAGAGAACTTGGATTTTAAAGGATTAAGAAAGCAAACGAAGGCCTTTTCTTCCACAGCCTAAGCAGCTTTAGCAGAATGAAGAGAGCAACCTAACACATTTGGATGGTATAAACCAACTCAAGAGCTGAGAGTAGCCAACCAAACTAAGATTTGTGGCAAGTTTAAGTGTTAGAAATTACTGAAAAGGTAAAAATGTATTTAACTTTAAAAACTATAATAATTAACAAAAATTTTAATTGAGGTTTCTTTGTATCCAATCGAAAATTTTAAAAAAGTTATAGACTAGGAAATTTATGGTTATAAATAAATATAAATACTAGGGAACCTGAACAAAGTCCCATATTTGAATCTGATGAAATGCAGGCCTGGAAGTTCGGACCCATGCCCTTTGGTCAAGTAAGAACCATACTTTAAACAAAAAAAGCACCCAACTAATAGGGTTATTTTTGTGAAACTTCTAAATATATAAAACAGCCAGAGACATTATGGACACTGAAATATTAAAATGTACAAAATACTGATATACTTTTTGAGGGCAAAACAAGACAAATGAAATTAGGGCTATCCCAGGAAGCTAAGGATATATATGACGTTGACACTGCCACCACCTGGTGGCATGACACGAAAATTGTAGGTTCAGTTTTTTGTGAAATAAGTCTTTCCAGGTTGGCTGATTTGGGGAGAAAATAGTTATGAATGAGAATAGCTGTTACAAACCTGTAACCCATATGAAGCACAGAAGAATGTTTTGGGTATGGTATAGGGAATTCTATATCTCTGGAGTCAGGTTTCTCAAACTCATCCAGCAAGTAAATCCAACAGCAAAGGAGAATAATTACTGGGGGAAGGTTCAGAAGCCTAGCCCAAAGCTACCTACTACAAAAGCAAAACAAACAAATATAAAAAATAAATCACTGAAATCTTAAGTTCTATGGTAAAAATTCCTGCAAGTTTCAAGTTGTAATATTAACTATTATAATTTTTATTATTTAAAATTATTTACTAATAAAAATCCTGTCTACATACTTCCCCCACCTACCTACAATTTTTGAGTCACTCAACCTCAACAAATATATTTAATTCTTGATTATCTGAGATGGTGGAGAGAATAAAAACATTCAATTTAAAAGACATGACTTTTAAGTGTTTAAAGATATAATTTTGCAGATCTTTTTAGTTGCCTGTCTAAAGCCTTTTGTTCTTTGTAAACAGAACTCCAACTTTGTTCAGATTGGGATGGCAGTGTGCTCAGAGAGAAAGGGTCCCCTCCCATTTAACAGGTCCCAGAGGTTAAACTATGATGGCTTACCCTTCCAGCATGAGCATGTATCTCAGACTTGGCCAATGAGACAATAAAGGGAAGCCTATTAGGGAAAGGGGGCATTCTGGGATTTTCCTCCTGGATAAAAAGAGAGAGATGTGTAAGAAGAAAGCCCATCGTTATTCCTGCTTTGGACACTGTCATGGGAAGATATAGCTGCTGTAGTAGCTATGTGCATCCAAAAAGGGAAAGCCAAAAACCATCAGAGAAGCCAGTCCAGTCCTCTGATATCAATGTGTCTGGGGGGAAGGCTCCTAGACCAAGTATACAATAGTTAGGACTGAGACTAGGCAGTGCTGTATTGACTTACTCATTCATTCAATAACATGTATTTTGTTTCTGTGTGTCTCAGTAACTGCATTCCATGCTGGGGATAAAACATGGTTAAGATATCCCTGCTCTCAGAATGTCTGCCGTGGTAATACGGCACATAAATACTTCACCCTATAAAAGAAATATATGTAAGAGAGACAAAGCACAAATTAGTACTGAACTTGCTGAGGAGGGGCTAAAAACTTCCCAGAAGAAAAAATTTCTGACGTAGGTCTTAAATATCTCTGGTTAATGGACAGGCTGGAATTTGTTAGGTAGACAAGTAAAAGAGCCAGCCAGGTGCAGCATGTGAAAACACAGAAATGAACAGCATTCAGGAAACAGTGTAAACAATTTGGTTAAACTGATGCGTAGGGTTGTAGAAGGGTAACAGCAGGTTATTAGTCTGGCCAGTGGCAGGAGCTAGATTACAGAGAGCCTTAAAGTCAGGTTGAGGAATCTGGACTTGTTATTCAGGAACAGGAAACCATCCAAATGGCATTAAAAGACACTACTACAGCAGATGGAAGAAAGTGAAGACTGGAGACAGGGAGTTCAGTAAAGACACTAATTCAAAATTCTGAGCCAGAGATAACAAGAGTCTAAGCCAAGACAGTAGCAGTGAAGATGGAGAGGAAGGGAGAGATTTGAGAGATATAACTATGTTGAATCAGAAGAGTTTGGAACCCACTGGGTGTGGAGAAAAGGGAGAGAAAAAGAAATCTAAGGTAACTACCAGGTTTCTGGTTTGGTGACTAAGGGGAGAGTAGTTTCAGAGTCTATAAGACACAGAGGAGCAGGTTTGAGTAAAGAACTGAGTTTTGAACAAACTGAATGTGAGTTGCCTGCCAGCCATTCAAGTAGGGATGTGTAGTGAGTAGCTGAATACACAGGTGTGGAGTTCAGTGCAGAGGTATAGGCAGGAGATAAAACCAGGGAATCAGAAGTATACAGGTGGCAATGGAAGCCATAGGAGTAGGTGAGACCTCCCAGAAGAGTGTGCAGAGGTAGGGAAGGGAACTGAGGATATAAGGCTATGGTCCAGTCTGTGGGTCCTTAGTATGTCAAGAGTGGCTGCCTGGCTTTGAGCGCTTTCCCCCCATTTCAAAAATGCTAACAGAAAACATGTATTTACTTAAGATGGGGCTACAAAGGCTAGCTAAAATCTCAGGATTTAAATTCTTCTAAATGGTAATTCTTCAAAAATGAGACTCTAATGGAAAGAATAAACTCAATTAGGGAGACTGGAGTATTATTTTAGAGCCTAGATTTATATCAACTAAGTATGTTAGCACTAGTTATTTCACGTCAATTTTGAAAAGCTTTCATTGGTGTCATATGTATCTCTAGTTTAAAAAAATGGGAAAAAAATAACTTAAAATGCAATGAGGAGCAGAAATAAATAAAACAGAGACTAAGCAAAATAGAAAAGATCCATAAAACTAAGAGCTGGTTCATTGAAAAGATAAACAAAATGGATAAACTTTTAACCAGACTCATCAAGAGAAACAGAGAGAGGATTCAAATAAATAAATTCAGAAATGAAAAAGGAGAAGTTACAGACACCACAGAAATACAAAGGATCATAAGAGATTACTATGAATAATTGTATGCCAATAAAATGGACAACCGAGAAGAAATAGATAAATTCCTAGAAACACACAATCTCCCAAGACTGAACCAGGAAGAAATAGAAAATATAAATAGACCAATTACCAGAAATAAAGTTAAATCAGTAAAAAGAAAGAAAAAAGCTTGCAACAAACAAAAGTCCAGGGCCAGACAGCTTCACTAGGGAATTCAACCAAACATACAAAGAAGGATTAATGCCTATACTTCTCAAATTAATCTAAAAAATTGAAGAGGAAGGAACCCTTTTGAACTCATTCTATGAAGCCAGCATCACCCTGATACCAAAACGAGACAAAGACACCACAAAAAAAGAAAATTATAGGCCACTATCATTGATGAACATAGGCACAAAAATCCTCAATAAAATATTAGCAAAACGAATTCAACAACACATTAAAAGGATCATAAACCATGATCAAGTGGTAGTTATCCCAGGAATGCAAGGATGGCTCAATATCCACAAATCAGTCAATGTGATACACCACATTAACAAATTTTTTATTCTAGTTTTTTAAAAATTTATTTTATTTTTAAAATTTTTGGCTGCGTTGGGTCTTCGTTGCCATGTGTGGGCTTTCTCTAGTTGCAGCGAGCGGAGGCTACTCTTTGTTGTGGTGCATGGGCTTCTCATTGTGGTGGCTTCTCTTATTGCAGAGCACAGTCTCCAGGCACGTGGACTTCAGTAGTCATGGCACACGGGCTTCAGTAGTTGTGACAATGCGGGCTCTAGGGCACAGGCTCAGTAGTTGTGGCGCACAGGCTTAGTTGCTCCACAGCATGTGGGATCTTCCCAGACCAGGGCTTGAACCCGTGTCTCCTGCATTGGCAGCCGGATTCTTAACCACTGCGCCACCAGGGAAGCCCCACATTAACAAATTGAATAAAAATCATATGATCATCTAAACAGATGCAAAAAAAAAAGCTTTTGACGAAACTCAACATCCATTTATGATAAAAAAAACCCTCTCAACAAAGTGGGTATAGCGGGAACATACTTCAACATAATATAGGCTGTATACGACAAACCTACAGATAACATCATACTCAATGGTTATAAACTGAAAGCATTTCCTTCAAGATCAGGAACAAGACAACAATGCTCACTCTCACAGCTTTCATTCCACCAAAAAATTGTTAGAACTAATAAAATAATTCAGTAAAGCTGTAGGATACAAAGCTAATATAAAGTATCTGTTGCATTTCTATACACTAATAATGAACTATCAGAAAGAGAAATTAAGAAAACATTACCATTTACAGTTGCATCAAAAAAGTGTAAAACATCTAGGAATAAATCTAACTAAGGAGATAAAGACCTTTACTTGGAAAACTATAAAACACTGACAAAAGAAGTTAAAGACAAAATATACCGTGCTCATGGATTGGAAGAATATTGTTAAAACAACCATTCTACCCAAGGCAATCTGCAGATTCAAAACAATGACTATCAAAATACCAATGGCAATTTTCACAAAACTAGAACAAATAATTCCAAAATTTGTAATGGAAACACAGAAGACCCCAAATAACTAAAACAATCTAAAGAAAAAAGAATGGGGCTTCTCTGGTGGTGCAGTGGTTAAGAATCTGCCTGCCAATGCAGGGACATGGGTTCGATCCCTGGTCTGGGAAGATCCCACATGCCATGGAGCAACTAAGCCCATGAGCCACAACTACTGAGCCTGCATGTCTGGAGCCTGTGCTCCACAACGGGAGAGGCCACGACAGTGAGAGGCCCACGCACCACGATGAAGCGTGCCCCCGCTCGCTGCAACTGGAGAAAGCCCTTGCACAGAAACAAAGACCCAACACAGCCAAAAATAAATATAAATAAATAAATAATTTTATTTTTTTAAAAAAAGAAAGAACGAAGCTAGAGGTATCATGTGCCCTGATTTCAAACTATACTACAAAGCTACAGTAATCAAAACAGTATGGTACTGGCACAAAAACAGACACATAGATCAATGGAACAGAATAGAGAGCTCAGAAATGAATCCACACACTTATGGTCAATTAATCTACAACAAAGGAGGCAAGAATATACTATGTGGAAAAGCCAACTCTTCAATAAATGGTGCTGGGAAAATTGGACAGCCACAGGTACAAGAATCAAACTAGAACTTCCTCACACCATATACAAAAATAAACTCAAAACGGACTAAAGACTTAGATGTAAGACCTGATATCATACACCTATCAAAAGAAAACACAGGCAATATGCTCTTTGACATGGATCTTAGCAAGATATTTTTTTGGGTATGTCTCCTCAGGCAAGGCAAACAAAAGCAAAAGTAAACAAATGGGACTACATCAAACTAAAAAGCTTTTGCACAGTGAAGGAAACCATCAACAAAACAAAAGGGCAGGGGCTTCCCCGGTGGCACAGTGGTTGGGAGTCTGCCTGCCAATGCAGGGGATGCGGGTTCGTGCCCCTGTCCGGGAGGATCCCACATGCTGCGGAGCGGCTGGGCCCGTGAGCCATGGCCGCTGAGCCTGCGCGTCCGGAGCCTGTGCTCTGCAACGGGAGAGGCCACAGCAGTGGGAGGCCTGCGTACCGCAAAAAAAAAAAAAAAAAAGGGCCACCTACTGAATGGGACAAGATATTTACAAATGATATATTTGATAAGGGGTTACTATCCAAAATATACCAAGAATTCATACAATCCAACATCAAAAAACAAACAACTCGATTAAAAAATGGGCAGAGGATCTGAACAGATATTTTTTCCAAAGAAGATATACAGATGGCCAACAGACACATGAAATGATGTTCAGTATCACTAATCATTAGAGAAATGCAGATCAAAGCCACAATGAGATATCACCTCAGACCTGTCAGAATGGGTTTCATCAAAAAGACAAGAAATAACAACTGTTGGTGAGGATGCAGAGAAAAGAGAACCTTTGTATACTGTTGGTGGAAATGTAAATTGGGGCAGCCACTATGGAAAAGGGTATGGAGGTTTCTCAAAAAATTAAAACTAGAACTACCATATGATCTAGCAATTCTGCGTCTGGGTATTTTTTCCAAGGAAAACTAATTCAAAAAGATATATGCATTCCTATGCTCTTTGCAGCAATATTCACAATAGCCAAGATACGAAACAACCTAAGTGCCCACCACTGATAGATGAATGAATACAGAAGATGATACACACACACACACACACACACACACACACACACACAGGGATATTACTCACCCACAAAAAAGAATGAAATCTTGCCATTTGCAATGACATGGATGGACCTAGATGGTATACTAAATGAAATAAGTCAGAGAAAGGCAAATACCCTATAATTTCACTTATATGTGGAATCTAAAAAACAAGACAAATGAACAAATATAACAAAACAAAAAAGAGTCATAGATACAGAGAAGAAACAGGTGATTGCCAGAGGGGAGCGGGTGAGGGACGAGTGAAATATGTGAGGGAAATGAAGAGGTACAAACTTCCAGTTACAAAATAAATGAGTCATGGGGATGAAATGTACAGCATGGGGAATTTAGTCAATAAAAATAAAGATAAAATGGGGCGCTTCCCTGGTCATGCACTGGTTAAGAGTCTGCCTGCCAATGCAGGGGACATGGGTTCAAGCCCTGGTCCAGGAGGATCCCACATGCTGCGGAGCAACTGGGCCCGTGTGCCACACTACTAACTCTGTGCTCTAGGGCCCGTGAGCCACAACTACTGAGCTCACGTGCCACAACTACTGAAGCCTGTGTGCCTGTAGCCCATGCTCTGCAACAGGGGAGGCCGCTGCAATGAGAAGCCTGTGCACTGCAACAAAGAGTAGACCCCACTCACCACAACTAGAGAAAGCCCACGCACAGTAACAAAGACCCAACGCAGACAAAAATAAATAAAGAAAAATTTTTTTAATAAAATGGGAATAAAGCAATAGAGTCATGAATCTAAAACATAGCCAGGATCAGTGGTCCCCAACCTTTTTGGCACCAGGGACCAGTTTTGTGGAAGACAATTTTTCCACAGACCAGGGGAAGGGGGGATCATTTTGGGATGATTCAAGTGCATTACATTTATTGTGCGTTTCATTTCTATTATTATTACATTGTAATATATAATGAAATAATTATACAACTCACCATAATGCAGCATCAGTGGGAGCCCTGAGATTGTTTTCACTTGCCACTCACTGATGGGGTTTTGATATGAGTCTGCAAGCAACTGATTTATTACGGTCTCTGTGCAGTCAAACCTCTCTGCTGATGATCATCTGTATTTGCAGCCACTCCTCAGCGCCAGCATCACCCCCTCAGCTCCACCTCAGATCACCAGGCATTAGATTCTCATAAGGAGCGCACAACCTAGATCCCTCAGACGTGCAGTTCGCAGTAGGTTCCTATGAGAATGTAATGCCACTGCTGATCTGACAGGAGGTGGAGCTCAGGAGGTAATGCGAGTGACGGGGAGCGGCTGTAAATACAGACGAAGCATTGCTTGCTCGCCCGCTGCTCACCTCCTGCTGGGCTGCCTGGTTCCTAACAGGCCATGGACCGGTACTGGTCCGTGGTCTGGGGGTTGGGGACCCCTGATCTAAGGGAGTAAGTATGGAGAAGAAAACAGCCTTTAGAATGATTCTTGAAGAACATGAAGTGGAGAGAAGAAAACAGTAGGTAACGAAAGCAGAATGGTCAGAGAAAGATTAATTATCAAGAGTAAAGAGCCCTAAGAGACAGTCAACCTCATCAAAACTGTTAGAAGGAAGGGGTTATGAAGACAGTCAGGCAGAAGAATGGCACTGAAGGCATTAAGTGTTGGCACTAAAAGCGCGAAATTCCAGAGACGACACTGAAGCAGCAGCGTCAACAGCAAGACAGAATTTGCTACCGCTTCTCCGTCCTACAACAGTGCCTGCTCGGTTCTCTTTTGCTGAACACGCGATAATCAATTAATTCAATTTATTTACGGTCTAGTCTTTGCACTAAAATATGAATTCACCGAGGACGGGGCTATGTCTTAATCTTTTTATTTCTAGCACCTAGCATGGTGCCACAGTACATGCTGAAGGACGGTGTGTACGTCACAAGAACTTGCTGAAGGACCGAATGGCTCCCCATTTTACTCGGGATAAAAACCACGTGATAGCATGGATGGCCTAACATTGCCTGTCCACCTTCCCACTTTATCTCTCTGCTCTGAGTTCTACTACTCCTTTTCACTTATACTCACTCTAGCCAGACTGGCCTCTTTGACGTTTCTTAAACTTACTGGGTATGCTGGTGTCTTGAGGTCTTTGTGTTGGCTGTTTTCTCTGTCCAAACATTGTCTCTCTCTGGATGTTTCTCCCCAAGGTATATTCACAGGTTAACTCCCTCTCCTCCTTCAAATCTCACTTGTCTCAAGGTCTACTCTGACTACTCTATGTTAAATCTGCACCCCACCCCCCAACTCTAGTACTACTTAAAATTTTTTTTTCACATACCCACCACTTTTTCATACAATACATAGTTTGCTTAGTGATGTTTATTGTTTGATGTCTGTCTCCCTCCACTAGCATGTGAGCTCCACAAAGGTAGGGATCTTTGTCTGTTTTGCTCACTGATGCATGACCCAAGCACCCTGAATGGTGCCTGGCGCAGAGTCTGCTCAATAAATAAACACATGAGTCACAGTGACAGACAGAAAATGAGAGTCTGACAGAAGGGTGTGGTGATACTTTCTCAGCACTGTGAGTACCTGAGGATATTTCAAATTCAGATACTGGAAAAATCCAGGAAAGGAAGAGAAAGCTGGTAAGAAAGAAGCGACGGAAAACACATAGACTTGCCATAGGTATGATCAAGCACAGGTGGCCTTGGTGAAGAAAGTAGGGATAGGGGAAGTAGAAAAATAAATGAACATTTGTATGTGAGAAAGTTTGAAAAGCTGATGCTCTCAGTCTTTTCCATCAAGTAGAATGCAATATCAAAATTCCAAAAAGAACTGGTAATTTTACTTAAGAACTACAAACAGGAAGTAGCTTTGTAATTTAGCTTATTAAAAGGAGAAAAGTTGCCAACTGTTTACCATTTTTATATATATGTGAACATTGTGATATAAAATGCTACAAAAATAAAAGTTCCTTCTTATCTGGAAGAGATACTAAAAATTATAAATCAAGAATGGAGTCATTAAAATGTCTAGTGGTGACTTGTAATCCTTATTGAAAATTATTTGAAGAGGTAATATCCGATACAATAAAGATAGAAAGAACTTCCACTGAGAAAAACTGGCTTGATTTTGATGTATATTACTTCTCACAGTTTTATTTTCTAAGAAAAGTCCATTTTGGAACATTAGTTAAGCATAATTATGGAAGTTTATAATGTGATTATACCATTAGGTGATGAGCCTCTGGCTTACTACAGGAAAACAATGGAATTCTTGTCTCATTAACAAAGGGATATGGAGCTTTGACATGGGAGAGGTAAATATAAAACTTTTTTTGAGAGAGAAAGTTGCACTATCTTCTATGAAACAAATGAGTTTATTTTAATAAACTGAACATAACCTGATAATCCTAACTAAAGAAGCAAGTAATGTCACTTCAAAAAACTGTCACATTCTTCCTCATTTTCTTTTTTCTTTCTTTATGTAAATAAAAACAATGACTAGCAACAAACTACAAATGCAACAAGCCATACAGTCTCTGTGTACTCTCCACTGTCAAGAGTCACTTACCTGTTATAATAGCTACCAATGACTGCCTTTAGAGAGCCAGGCCTGTAGAGGATGCAGTATGTACATGACCTCACTGGAGGTTTTGATATTGCCATTGTACAGATTAAGGAACTGAGATCCAGAGAGATTAGGTAATTTGACCAGGCAGTAAATGGCAATATTGCTGGTTTAATCCAGGTCATCTGGATACCAAAGCCTATGTTTTTCACTGAGAATCCTGTTCCTCTGGGCATCATACTAATACATTAATTTTGTTAACTTTCTAAATACAAATACACAATGTCCAGAACAATTTCAAGGGAGGCATCTCCAAGGGGAAAAAAACCTATATTTTGAGCTATAAAGCATATACTTAGCTAATACTAATCCTTTGTTTTGTTTTGCTTTTGGCCGTGCTGTGCGACATGTGGGATCTTAGTTCCTCGACCAGGGATCAAACCTGCGCCCCCTGCATTGGAAGCACAGAGTCTTAACCCCTGGACCGCCAAGGAAGTCCCCTAATACTAATACTTTGAAACAAGGGATTAGAATAAAATGGTATTTTTGATCAAGAAGAACCTTTCAATGTAGAAACTAAAATTTCTAAAATAAATAAGAGCCTCTGATATTTAAAAAAATCTCAGCAGACAAAATGTGAACACATATCAATGAAAATATATTTGTACAGCAAAAATAGCAAAAAAGAGATTATCTATACAACAAATACGATATTGGCCAAGTATCTCCCTATTTCAAGGATATACAAAAACACAAATATTATTTTGTTGATGCCCTGCATCACCCCTACAACCAAACGGGAAAAAATCAACGATAAAGCAGAGCATTTTCTGTATAACCCATGTATTCACAGGGAATAGGCTACATAACCATTAAACACTTTTATCTGATCAATCGTGCTGCAGTTACAGAATTTATACTCTCACAAAATAACATCCTATTTATAACGCTATGCCTGCAGCCAACCCTTTTGGTTGACTGACTCATCTAAGCCATCCCCAACCTCCTTCCTCCCTTTTACCCACGTCCACTCCTAGTCTCCTCTAGAGAGATGTGACACTTCCGCTCTATAGATGTAAGCCAAAGTCTGTGGGAGAGCTCTGAGAAAGCTTTTGTTTTCCTGCTAAGAGAGACAAATGTTCCAGCAGCTTCCCTTTCCCCTCTTCCATACCATCCCTCAGATATGACAAGAGGAGCCACGGCAGCCATCTGATGACCATGATGGAAAGGCCAAGAGGACCACAAAGATGCGGACATACCACTAAGCCACCGATCAACATTAACAGATACCTACCTCTAGACTATATGTGAGAAAAATAAACTTCCATTTATTTAAGCCACTGTTAGTCAGATATTCCGTTATGTTTAGACAAAAGTATTCTTGATCAAACATACGACTTTCAGGCTAACAAGAACATGGTTTAGAAGCTGGTCAGTTGTCTGATGTGTTCATTCATTCATTTGTTTACATGGTTAAATGCCTACTTTACATCAGGATTTAGTAGTAGGTTTGGGGGACAGAAAGTTGAATACAGCTTTTAGCTTGAGACACTCACACTCAATACAAGAGGGAGATGTGTAAATAAGACAAGTGTAATAAATGCTCTAACAGAGCATGAACAAACTTCAATGACAGCACAAAGAGGAACCATGAGATTTGTTTCTTATTGTTGTTTCAAAAGTCAAAGTCTAGGTTTAAGTCAGAAAAATATAAGACCAGCCAGAACCAGTCGTGTACTGTCCTCTTCAAATGAAAAACTGAAGGCAGGAGAGGCAAGAGAGTCTAAGAGGAAAGGAAGAACATTAGACACTGTTGAGGGTTTCTCATAAGGGCCCTTATCTACCCTCTCTGGTATTGTAAGATTAGCTACAAATACAGAGAGAGGAGTACAACTAGAAAACCTGGAGGGTATAGGAACAGAGAAAACCTACCACTTCCTGTCTGGAACCCTGGGAAGAAGCAGCCTCACAGGTACTGTCCACACCATCATGGCACAGGAGGTGCAAAGAAGCACTCTTACCTCTGTTTTCTGGAGCAGAGTGGGCCTGGGACAACGACCAGCTGGGCAATTTCACGGTGCACACGCCTTATGTGGCCTCCATACTGCCAGTGGAAGCATCTTTCTAAAATAAGGTTCTGACGGTCTCACTTCCTACTCAGAATTCTTCAGCTTAGATACACAGAGCCCTTCATTATCAGGATCTGCCTACCAGTTTAGCTTTGGCTCATTTATCCCTCACGCACAATTGAGCGGTACAAAACAACTCAAGATTCTCTCATACATTATGTAGTCTATACACATCTATCTGGTCTTGGCATATAGTAAAAGCTAAAGCACTTACTATGGATTAGTCATTGTTGTAGGCAGTTATATACAACACATTTAATTGTCACAACTACCCTGTGAAGTAGGAAATATTACGACCACTTTATAGATGAGAAAACAGAGGCACAGGAGGTTTCTAGTAAATGGAAGAAGTTGGATTTGAATCTAGAGAGTCTGGGTCTAGAGTCCACTCTCTTAAACCACTGTGCTACCCTGCCTTAACATACAGGTCTCTGTACTCAGAATGCCCTCACCCTCAACTCCCTTATGGACTCCCATACATCTTTCCAGAATGAACTTAAATGTCTCCTTCCTTAACTGTAAAGCCTTTCCTCAGCAGAACTAACCTTCACCCTCTGCCATCCTCTTCCATGTTGTACATTATCACACCATATTGCAGAGATTTGTTGACATGTGTGTCTCCTCAATAGACTGAAGTCCTGGAGGACAGGAACTACCTAATTTATCATTATATCCCTCTCATTAGTCACAATGCCTGCCATAGCAAGCATTCACTAAACATTTACTGAATTGAATGAATTTCAATAGAGGTAATGCCTGTTTTTATTCAAAACCATTTCAAGCTGTCCACACAGCCCAAGAGTGGACTTGCTCTTTATCAACTCAGTTTTACCAATAAAGAATTCCATATACTGATGGTTCCCAACTTGTGATGGTCTGACTTACAATTTTACAACTTCATGATGGTGCAAAAGCAATCCACATTCAGTAGAAATTGTATTTGGAATTTCGATCTTGTCCCAGCTAGTGACAGGCAGTACATACTCCCCGTGATGCTGCATGCTGGGCAGCAGTGAGCAGCAGCTCCCCGGCAGCCACGCCATCACCAGGGTAAACAACCAACATGCTTACAACCATTCTGTACCCAGACAATACTTCTGTTTTTCACTTTCAGTATTCATAAATTACATGAGATATTCAACACTTTACTATAAAATAGGCTTTGTGTCAGATGATTTTGCCCAACTGTAGGCTAATGTAGGTGTTCTGAGCCCTTGTAAGGTAGGCTAGGCTAAGCTATGATGTTCGATGGGTTAGGTGTATTAAATGCATTTTTGACTTGCCATAGTTTCAACTTCCCATGGGTTTACTGGACGTAAGCCCACTGTAAGTGGAGGAAGATATGTACTCATTTCTAAAAACTGGTAAAAAGGGTTTTTTTAAATTATCCTGAGAATCTATTAGTGTCTCCCAAAACCCATACACTGTGTCTGAAATCCAACTCAGGGTGGATTTCAAAATGTATCATAACCCGACTCCTAGAAAATCTGTCCCCCAAACTATCTTCCACTAGTAATAAATAGGTTGCAAACCAGAACTTGGTGAAGAACTAAGGAAGATCTCAGCAGAGCAAGAAAACAAAGAGTATGATTTCCGTAATTCTGACCCTTTAAATTTAAAGAATCAGTTAAAAACTGCTACAAAGGCTTGCTGCAGCACTAATGAAACTCTTTGAATCAGTGGATTGCTATCAAGACTAACTTCATATCTTTTGTCTCCTCTAATTCTCATTCACTTCCAGCCTTCAGAACCATGAGAAATAAATGTCTGTTGTTTATAAGCCACCAAATCTGTGGTATTTTGTTACAGCAGCCTGAATGGACTAAGATAAACTCTTAAAACTGTCCCTGGCTGACTGCTCAGTAAATTCTGGCTACCGTTACCAACAACAGCATCAGTGGCTCCCTCTGTTCCCCTCAGTAATCTCCTCCATCCATCTAAATCTAGGCAACTTTCAGCTCAAAATAATCATTTCTAAGAAGTCTCCCTTAACTATATAGACTTTTTTTCATAAAAGCTAATTAACATCTTTTCATTAAAACTTAATTAACTATGCAAGGTATTTATCTTGCCTTACCAAGTAAAGTGTAAATTATCTCAACATGAAACACATATTCTATTATTTTTATATTGCTCAAAGAACTTAGCACCAAGCATGTACAGAGGCACACAGTGAATATCTGTAGAAGCAGTTAATAAAATCCACACACAGTTGATGGTTTATTTGCTATCTTAGAAAATGTTAAAGAGAAACATAAATTATAACCATGAGGCTTTTTAGACTGTCTTTAATAATGATCAACATATACAACCTAAAGGCAAGAGAGAAGAAAAAATGTTTCTTGATTTAATTTTCAGACTTGCTACAAGAATGCCCATTCTCAAGAGACAAGAACATTCCTGTACATAATTGGAATCACTGGCAGAAGCAAAACAGAACAGAATGATAGGAAAAAAAAAAGTAAGACCTCCCTCTCTCTAATCTGGAAGTAATTAACAAGAAACTCAAAAGAAGTTAACATTTTACTTTGGCAATATGTTGACCAAACTGATCTTTCAGTGCACTTGAATTTGGAATCTGCTTCAATTCAAAATTAACTGAGTGACTTCTATCTTTATATAAATCCCACCATCTCTTGCAGTGTTTTTAATCTCTATCACTCGTTCAGGCAGTCAGCCATATAACACTTTCCACTCTTCATTTTACTATTTCATGTGTATATATCTTATCTTCAGCACAGGTTACAGGTTCTTTCTTAATAAAGCATGGATCTTGATTTCTACTTTTTTGAATTACCTCCAGTATCTGGTAAAATATTTTGCACATAGTGGACCCTCAAATATTTGTTCTAACTGAACAAATAAACTTACAGTATATACTCCTGGGTGAGTACTGATTTAGTCAAATCTCCAGCCACTACATAACTGAGTGCCTATGTACACCGGCACTTTACATATACCACTTAATCCACTCAACCCTTTGAAGGAGATATAAACATTTTTTTACAAATTGGGAAACTTTAAAGGTTTCAAAGAGCTTAAGAAATTTTTCCAAGATCCTTACAACTAGTAAAAAGTGAAACTGTGATTTCAATCCATGTTTGATTTCTAACTACTTCTCTTCCCATTAAGCCATATTGCTTCCCTAAAATGATGAGCGCCCTTCAAAGCCATGGTTGAGGGGCATAGTATGATACTGACATTCCCTCTCAAATTTCAGTGAGAGAATAAAGTAGGTTTAGGCTGGTGAAATGCTACTGAGTTTCTTTTTGAATTTTACTTTATTTTTTATACAGCAGGTCCTTATTAGTCATCCATTTTATACACATCAGTGTATACATGTCAATCCCAATTGCCCAAATCAGCACACCACCACCACCACCACCACCACCACCACTGCTTTCCCCCCTTGGTGGCCATATGTTTGTTCTCTACATCTGTGTCTCAATTTCTGCCCTGCAAAATGGTTCATCTGTACCATTTTTCTAGGTTCCACATATATGCATTAATATACAATATTTGTTATTCTTTCTGACTTACTTCACTCTGTATGACAGTCTCTAGATCCATCCACGTCTCAACAATGACCAAATTTCGTTCCTTTTTATGGCTGAGTAATATTCCATTCTATATATGTACCACAACTTCTTTATCCATTCATCTGTCGATGGGCATTTAGGTTGCTTCCATAACCTGGCTGCAATGAACACTGGGGTGCATGTGTCTTTTTGAATTATGGTTTTCTGTGGGTATATGCCCAGTAGTGGGATTGCTGGATCATATGGTAATTCTATTTTTAGTTTGTGAAGGAAACTCCATACTGTTCTTCATAGTGGCTGTATCAATTTACATTCCCACCAACAGTGCAAGAGGGTTCCCTTTCCTCCACACCCTCTCCAGCATTTGTTGTTTTCAGATTTTCTGATGATACCCATTCAAACTGGTGTGAGGTGATACCTCATTGTAGTTTTTTCTTTTTTTCATTGTAGTTTTGATTTGCATTTCTCTAATAATTAGTGATGCTGAGCAGTTTTTCCTGTGCGTCTTGGCCATCTGTTCTGTATGTCTTCTTCGGAGAAATGTCTATTTAGTTCTTCTGCCCATTTTTGGATTGGGTTGTTCGTTTTTTTTAATATTGAGCTGCATGAGCTGTTAATATATTTTAGAGATTAACCCTTTGTCCATTGATTCGTTTGCAAATATTTTCTCCCATTCTGAGGGTTGTCTTTTCGTCTTGTCTATGGTTTCCTTTGCTGTGCAAAAGCTTTGAAGTTTCATTAGGTCCCATTTGTTTATTTTTGTTTTTATTTCCATTACTCTAGGAGGTGGATCAAAAAAGATCTTGCTGTGGTTTATGTCAAAGAGTGTTCTTCCTATATTTTCCTCTAAGAATTTTATAGTGTCCAGCCTTACATTTAGGTCTCGAATCCATTTTGAGTTTATTTTTGTGTATGGCGCTAGGGAGTGTTCTAATTTCATTCTTTTATATGTAGCCATCCAGTTTTGCCAGCACCACTTACTGAAGAGACTGCCTTTTCTCCACTGTATATCCTTGCCTCCTTTGTCATAGATTAGTTGACCACAGGTGCATGGGTTTATCTCTGGGCTTTCTATCTTGCTGCATTTATCTCTGTTTCTGTTTTTGTGCCAGTACCATATTGTCTTGATTACTGTAGCACTGTAGTATAGTCTGAAGTCAGGGAGTCTGATTCCTCCAGATCCATTTTTTTTTTTTCCCTCAAGACTACTTTGGCTATTTGGGGTCTTTTGTGTCTCCATACAAATTTTAAGATTTTTTGTGTTAGTTCTGTAAAAAATTCCACTGGTAATTTGATAGCGATTGCACTGAATCTGTAGATTGCTTTGGGTAGTATAGCCATTTTCACAATGTTGATTCTTCCAATCCAAGAACATGGTATATCTCTCCATCTGTTTGTATCATCTTTAATTTCTTTCATCAGTGACTTATAGTTTCCTGCATACAGGTCTTTTGTCTCCCTGGGCAGGTTTATTCCTAGGTATTTTATTCTTTTTGTTGCAATGGTAAATGGGAGTGTTTCCTTAATTTCTCTTTCAGATTTTTCATCATCAGTGTACAGGAATGCAAGAGATTTCTGTGCATTAATTTTGTATCCTGCAACTTTACCAAATTCATTGATTAGCTCTAGTAGTCTTCTGGTGGCATCTTTAGGATTCTCTACGTATAGTACCATATCATCTGCAAACAGTGACAGTTTTACTTCTTCTTTTCCAATTTGTATTCCTTTTATTTCTTTTCCTTCTCTGATTGCTGTGGCTAGGACTTCCAAAACTATGTTGAATAAGAGTGGTGAGAGTGGACATCCTTGTCTTGTTCCTGATCTTAGAGAAAATGCTTTCAGTTTTTCACCACTGAGAATGATGTTGGTTGTGGGTTTGTCATATATGGCCTTTACTATGTTGAGGTAGGTTCCCCCTATGCCCACTTTCTGGAGAGTTTGTATCATAAATGGGTGTTGAATTTTGTCAAAAGCTTTTTCTGCATCTTTTGAGATGATCATATGATTTTTAATTCTTCAATTTGTTAATATGGTTTATCACATTCATTGATTTGCATATATTGAAGAATCCTTGCATCCCTGGGATAAATCTCACTTTATCATGGTATATGATCCTTTTAATATGTTGTTGGATTCTGTTTGCTAGTATTTTGTTGAGGATTTTTGCATCTATATTCATCAGAGATATTGGTCTGTAATTTTCTTTTTTTGTAGTATCTTTGTCTGGTTTTGGTCTCAGGGTGATGGTAGCCTCATAGAGTGAGTTTGGGAGTGTTCCTTCCTCTGCAATTTTTTAGAAGAGTTTGAGAAGGATGGGTGTTAGCTCTTCTCTAAATGTTTGATAAAATTCACCTGTGAAGCCATCTGGTCCTGGACTTTTGTTTGTTGGAAGATTTTTAATCACACTTTCAATTTCATTACTTGTGATTGGTCTGTTCATATTTTCTGTTTCTTCCTGGTTCAGTCTTGAAAGGTTATACCTTTCTCAGAATTTGTCCATTTCTTCCAGGTTGTCCATTTTATTGGCATAGAGTTGCTTGAAGTAGTCTCTTAGGATGCTTTGTATTTCTGCGGTGTCTGTTGTAACTTCTCCTTTTTCATTTCTAATTTTATTGATTTGAGTCCTCTCCCTCTTTTTCTTGATAAGTCTGGCTAACGGTTTATCAATTTTGTTTATCTTCTCAAAGAACCAGCCTTTAGTTTTATTGATCTTTGCTATTGTTTTCTTTGTTTCTATTTCATTTATTTCTGCTCTGATCTTTATGATTTCTTTCCTTCTACTTTGGTTTTGTTCTTCTTTCTCTAGTTCCTCTAGGTGTAAGGTTAGATTGTTTATTTGAGATTTTTCTTGTTTCTTGAAGTAAGCCTGTATAGCTATAAACTTCCCTCTTAGAACTGCTTTTGCTGCATCCCATAGGTTTTGGATCGTCGTGTTTTCATTGTCATTTGTCTCTAGGTATTTTTTGATTTCCTCTTTGGTTTCTTCACTGATCTCTTGGTTATTTAATAACGTATTGTTTAGCCTCCATGTGTTTGTGTTTTTCATGTTTTTTTCCCTGTAATTCATTTCTAATCTCATAGTGTTGTGGTCGGAAAACATGCTTGATATGATTTCAATTTTCTTAAATTTACTGAGGCTTGATTTGTCACCCAAGATGTGATCTATCCTGGAGAATGTTCTGTGCGCACTTGAGAAGAAAGTGTAATCTCCTGTTTTTGGATGGAATGTCCTATAAATATCAATTAAATCTATCTGGTCTATTGTGTCATTTAAAGCTTCTGTTTCCTTATTTATTTTCATTTTGGATGATCTGTCCATTGGGGTAAGTGAGGTGTTAAAGTCCCCCACTATTACTGTGTTACTGTCCATTTCCTCTTTTATAGCTGTTAACAGTTGCCTTATGTATTGAGGTGCTCCTATGTTGGGTGCGTATATATTTATAATTGTTATATCTTCTTCTTGGACTGATCCCTTGATCATTATGTAGTGGCCTTCCTTGTCTGTTGTAACATTGTTTATTTTAAAGTCTGTTTTATCTGATATGAGTATTGCTATTCCAGCATTCTTTGCTTTCCATTTGCATGGAATATCTTTTTCCATCCCCTCATTTTCAGTCTGTATGTGTCCCTAGGTGTGAAGTGGGTCTCTTGTAGAAAGCATATAGATGGGTCTTGTTTTTGTATCCATTCAGCAAGCCTGTGTCTTTTGGTTGGAGCATTTAATCCATTCATGTTTAAGGTAATTATCAATATGTATGTTCCTATGACCATTTCTTAATTGTTTTGAGTTTTTTTTGTAGGTCCTTTTCTTCTCTTGTGTTTCCCACTTAGAGAAGTTACTTCAGCATTTGTTGTAGAGCTGGTTTGGTGGTGCTGAATTCTGTTAGCTTTTGCTTGTCTGTAAAGCTTTTGATTTCTCCATCGAATCTGAATGAGATCCTTGCCAGGTAGGGTAATCTTGGTTGTAGGTTCTTCCCTTTCATCATTTTAAGTATATCATGCCACTCCCTTCTGGCTTGTAGAATTTCTGCTGAGAAATCAGCTGTTAACCTTATGGGAGTTCCCTTGTATGTTATTTGTTGTTTTTCCCTTGCTGCTTTCAATAATTTTTCTTTGTCTTTAATTTTTGCCAATTTGATTCCTATGTGTCTCGGCATGTTTCTCCTTGGGTTTATTCTGTATGGGACTCTCTGCGCTTCCTTGGGTGGGACTTGGGTGGCTATTTCCTTTCCCATGTTAGGGAAGTTTTCGACTATAATCTCTTCAAAGATCTTCTCGGGTCCTTTCTCTCTCTCTTCTCCTTCTGGGACCCCTATAATGTGAATGTTGTTGCGTTTAATGTTGTCCCAGAGGTCTCTTAGGCTGTCTTCATTTCTTTTCATTCTTTTTTCTTTATTCTTTTCCGCAGCAGTGAATTCCACCATTCTGTCTTCCAGGTCACTTATCCGTTCTTCTGCCTCAGTTATTCTGCTATTGATTCCTTCTAGTGTAGTGTTCACTTCAGTTATTGTATTGTTCATCTCTGTTTGTTTGTTCTTTAATTCTTCTAGGTCTTTGTTAAACATTTCTTGCATCTTCTCAATCTCTGCCTCCATTCTTTTTCCAAGGTCCTGGATCATCTTCACTATCATTTTTCTAAATTCTTTTTCTGGAAGGTTGCCTATCTCCACTTCATTTAGTTGCTTTTCTGGGGTTTTATCTCGTTCCTTCATGTGGTACGTAGCTCTCTGCCTTTCATCTTGTCTATCTTTCTGTGAATGTGGTTTTTGTTCCACAGGCTGCAAGATTGTAGTTCTTCTTGCTTCTCGGTACTGAGTTTTTGTGTGTGTTTGTGTTTTTTAATATTTACAGCAAATGCCAAGTGATATCAATCTTTTATGAATGACATATCAAAATCTCACTCTGTGGTGCTGAGAACAGAAGGTATAGCACCTACTGCCTATGACTTTAACTGTGACTTCTGAGCAAGTGTGTGAGATTAAGCTTTGACCTCCAGCTTGTACACGGGGCTGCGAGGATAGGAGTATGTCACAAAACACACTGGAAGCCTACTCTCAGACCAGTAGGGAAAGGAGTATATTGACAGCAACTAATTAGAACATCTTATCCCTCATTCAGGATAAACAATGATATTAAGTTCACTTATTAAAAATAGATTCACTACACTAGCAAGAATCTCTTGCTTACTTTTTATGCCAAACTCCTTCACTTGCTAAATAGAGATTATGTTAAATCCAGAGGCTAAGAAATGAAAAGCATACATTTGGCCAGATTATCTCTGGTTTACAAAGTCAAAAAAGAAATGTTTAATCGGCACCTGTTATGGCTAGTTTCAGGCATGAATAACTGTCTGGAAGAAGGTAAGAAACAATACCAGAAATACCAACCATAAAGAAACAAGTTAATAAACTGGACTTCCCTAAAACTTAAAACTTCAACTCTCCTAAACACAGTTAAGAAAACGAAAAAACGAATCACTGACTGGGAGAAAACATTTGGAAAGCATTTATCTGATAAAGGATTTGTACCCAGGACGTGCAAAAAACTATCTAAACTTAATAATAAAAACAAACATATAGATTTTAAAAAAGGCAAAAGATCTGTAAACAGACACTTCATCAATGAAGATATATGTATGACAAACGAACACATGCAAAATACTCAACAATTTTAGTCACCGGGGAAATGGAAACTAAGATATCACTACATACTTATTAGAATGGGTACCATACCAAGTATTAATGAGGATGTGGAGAGCCCAGAACGCTCATACACTGTTGGTAGGAATCTAAAATGGCACAGGCACTTTGGAAAACAGTCTTGGCAATCTCCTAAAAAGTTATACATACACCTACCATATGATCCAGCCATTCCGTCCCTAGGTATTTACACAATATAAATGAAAACATATGTTCATACAAAGACATATATGAATATTCATAGAAGCTTTATTTATAATAACTCCAAATTAAAAAAAGCAAAACCCCCAAATGTCCATGAACAGGTAAACAACTGTTGTATATCTATACAACGAAATACCACTCAGCAATAAAAATGCATGATAATATATACAGCAACATTGATACATCTTAGTTATGCTAAGTATAAGAAGCCAGGAAATAGAGTATATACTGCATGATTCCCTTAATATAAAATTCTAGGAAATATAAACTAATGTATAATGGCAGAAGGCAAATCAGTGGTTGCCTGGGGATGGGAGCAAGGGAAGCAGGGTGTGTGTGTGTGTGTGTGTGTGTGTGTGTGTGTGTGTGTGTGTGTGTGTGTGTGTGTGTGTGTGTGTGTGTGTGTTGGGGGGTGGGGGAGGGTGGTGGGCAGGAGACAAAGATTAAAAAGGGGAATGAAGAAAATTTTAGGGGTGATGGGTATGCTCCTTATCTTGATGGTGGTGATGGTTCCATGGATGTATATATATGTCAAAACTTATCAGTATATAAACTTTAAATATGAGCAATTTTGGTATGTCAATTATTCCTCAATAAAGCTATTTTTTTAAATAATCAAAAAGATAAGATTTATACATTTGGGAAGTAAAAAGAGTGAAAAATCTGTGATATGTATCCTCTAAGATGGTCCCAATGATCCTTGCCTCTTGGTATTTATGCCCATGTATAATCTTTCCTTGAATATGAACTAAATTTAATGATTTGTTGCTAGGGAATGGAATGAGGCAGAGGTGATGGGATGTCATTTCCAAGATTAAGATACAAAAACCCTGTGGCTTCTGTCTTGGACTCTCTACACACATTTCCTCTGAGGAAAGGCAGCTGCCACACTGTGAGCTGTCCTATGGAGAAGCCCATGATATAAGGAACGAGGGAGGCAGCTGGCTAAAAGCTATCAAGAAATTAAGGCCATCAGTCCAATAGCCTTCCAGGAACTGAAGACCTCAGCCCCAGAGCCTGTAGGGAACTAAATTCAATAACCATTAAGATTGAGTTCAGAAGTAAATCTTCTCCCAGATGAGCCTCCTGATGAGAATGCAGCCCTGGCTAACAGTTTGACTACAGCCTCATGTGAGACTCTGAGCCTAACTAAACCTGATCCACAGAAACTGTGAGATATGAATGTTTGTTTCTTTAAGCCATGAAGTTTTGGGGTATGCAGTTCTGTTCCAGCAATAGATAATTAATATAAGATCTAAGTCACATTTATATAAAAAAAAGTCTTCAAAGCAAATTTATCCATTTTGGATATATACTTTTAGAATACAAAGAGAGTATTTGACTAAAACTACATTAAATGGGGGCTTAATTTTCTTATGCAATATGAAGTCCAGAGGTAAGGCAGTCCAAGGCTAGTGCAGTGTGTCAAAATGCCACCAGAGACCCAAGCCCTTTTAATCCAGGCCCGGCCATTCTTAGGGAATGTCTTCATCCTAACACTTGTTACCTTAGGGTCACAATATGATCTCATGTCCATATCACAGACAAGAAGAAGGGGTTTTCCCTTTATCAGGAAAGTGAACATTTTCTCAGAAACCTCAAGCTAGTCTTCCAAGTACATCTCATTCATCAAAAGTGTTTCCCACTGCCATTCTTAGATGCAAGGGAATCTGGGAAGGTAAACATTTTTTAGCAAGACACACTGCTCCCTCAGCATAGTAAATGTTTTGTTAGTAATGAAGAGGGGGGCAATGTTTATTAGACAGGCAACCAGCAGTATTTGCCAAAGTCATATATTTTATTTATGGTAAAACCAAAAATATTGCAGGAGTTTACAGAAGGGCAAGAACACAGTAAGCTATGGGAGCTTGAGAAGGTTTCTGAGGGGAGATGTTTAGAACTGGCTAGGTAGAAAGGAAAGACAAGGGAATTCTCAAAGGGGATAAAAGCAAGAACAAAAAGTCATGAAGACAGGAAAATGTAACAAGGCCTAAAACTAAATTACCCTGTATAAAGTTTTTAATTGCATAACTAAGTTTAAAAACAATCCTGAGTGATGAATATGCATGTTGTTTCCTAGCAAGGAAAAAAAAATGCATCATCATAGATATGCAACAAGCTCCTACTGCATAGCACAGGGAACTATATTCAATATCTTATAATAAACTGTAATGGAAAAGAATCTGAAAAAGAATACACACACACACACATACACACACACACATAGCTGAATCACTTTGCTGTATACCTGAAACTAACACAACATTATAAATCAATGATACTCTAATAATAATTTTAAAAATGCAGCATCATGTTTAAGAGATGAGACATGGGCAAAGGATGTAAATGGGCATTTCTCTAAGGAAGATATACAAATGGCCAGTAAACATATGAAAAGATGCTCATGATTAGTCATAAGGGAAATGAAAGTCATATGAATGAAAGTCATAATGAGATATCACTTCAAACCCACTAGGATGGCTGGAATCAAAAAGTCAAATTTTGGTGAGGATGTGATGAAACTGGAAGCCTCATACACTACTGGTAGGAATGCAAAATGGTGCAGCCACTTTAGAAAACAGTCTGGAAGTTCTTCAATCAATGAAATATAATGTTATCATATGACCCAGAAATTCCCAAGAGAAATAAAAACATATGTCCACATAAAAACTTGTACATGACATTTTATAGCAGCATTATTCATAACAGTCAAAAGGTGGAAATAACATAAATGGCCATCAACTGATGAGGAGACAGACAAAATGCGGTATATCCAAATAATGGAATATTATTTGGCTGTAAAAAGGAATGAAATACAGATACATATTACATCATGGATGAACCATGAAAACACTATGCTAAATGAAAGAAGCAAGTCAAGAAAGACACATATTATGTGATTCCATTCATATGAAATGTCCAGAACAAGGAAATCTACAGAGACAGAAAGTAAATTAGTGCTTGCCTAGGGCTGAGGGGGTGTAGGTGGGCTGCTGCTATGACCTTGGTTCAAACCACCATTACTTCATAGCTGGATGATTCCAAGAACTTAACTACCTGGTTTCCTGCTTCCATTCTTTGTTTGCTAATGGATTCCAAATGCCTAGAAGAGTATCTGGCACACAGAGGAAAGTAAGTATCCAATAAATCTGTTGTTGTTATTTTGACTTCAAGTCCTGTGTTCTTTTTCTTTTTTTTCTCTTGATTTATTTTGTGGGTATGTATCTATCATGGGAGCATCCAAACCCCCTTCCTACTTTGGCAAATTGCAGGCACCAAAAGGAGGCAGCTACCTCCCACCATAGAAACTAGAAACCCCAATTATTTACTTCCCCAGTTCCCCTGATAACTAGAGTGTGGGCACATGGCCGAGGCTTGGCCAGTCTCATGTACCTCCAGAACTGTGTGCTGGTACAGAAGTTTCTTGGTGGTTTTTTGTTTGTTTGTTTTATTTTGGTGGCAGCAACATCTGGTTCTTCAGCCAGGAGTGCCAGTGGAGTTATCTTCTGAGGTCAGCAATGTCAACAGAGTTCAGTGCAGGGTCTGAGGCACCAGTATCCTCACCAGAAAGGCTTCATGGTGTGTTCTGGCTGTGTTCTGGCTGTGTTCTGGCCGTGTACCTTCTCTCAGTTCCTGCCTACTTTTAGAACTGTGTGTCCACCCTTCCCCATGATTCTGCAAGTCTATCTTATATCTTTCAATAAATTTCTTTTCTGCTAATGTCAGCCAGAGTTAGTTTGTGTTGCTTGTAATTAAGAACACTGACTGAAAGAAGGCTCCCCATAAAGTTGAACCTTCTTAAACCCAGGAGCACCATTTTAAAAAGTGGTGTTTCTGGAGGATTTTCCTGTGAAGAAACACAATCTCACATAACCTCTAAACGGAGAGAAATTAATTTACTTTACTATTGTTGATTAACTTTTCCTGTTCTTGTTATCTTCCAGAAAAATCGGGATTCTTTCTCCCTTCACCCCAAAACGAGTCCACAGTCCCTTTCCCTGAAGTTTCATTCCTTGCCTATATAGTAGTCCCCTCATATCTGTGCTTTCAGATTCCATGGTTTCAGTTACCTGTGGTCAATCACAGTCTGAGAATATTAGATGGAAAATTCCAGAAATAAACAATTCATAAGTTTTAAATTGCATGCCATTCTGAGCAGCATGATGAAACGTTGCACTTTCCTGCTTAATACCACATGGGACGTGAGTCATCCCTTTGTCCAGTGTATCCTGCCCATTAGTCACTTAGTAGCCACCTTTACAAACCAAATCTATTATTTTAAATTGTGGTGGTGTACCTGAGATTCCAGAACCTCCAGCTTACGTTTCCTGGCGTGAAGAGCTTTACTTGGAAAAGCCCAATAATAATTAGATGTTCCAATTCTCTCACAGTCAACCATACCATCATCAACCAAGCTTTGAAGGACTTCTTTTACTGACATAGCAGCTAGGAGAGATAATTTTTAAAAGACTTCATATTAAGACACATCATAAATCAAATTAAAAGGCCAATAACTGGGGAAACACTTGCAATAAATATTATAGATTGAGTCAATAAGTTAATAAATAAGGAGCTTTTAAAAATAGTAACAAAAGAAGACAAATACTCCAACAGAAAAATAAAATACATCAATGGGCATCTATAAAATACATATGGTCACGGACTTCCCTGGTGGTCCAGTGGTAAAGAATCCGCCTTCCAATGCAGGGGGGACGTGGGTTCAATCCCTGGTTGGGGAACTAAGATCCTACATGCCAGGGGCAACTAAGCCCGTGCCACAACTACTGAGTTCGCGCACCTCAATTAGAGAGCCTGCGTGCCGCAAACTAGAGCCCGTGCGCCCTGAAGCCCACGCACCACAACTAGAGAGAGAAAACCTGCACACCACACTAGAGAGAAGCCCACGCACCACAACGAAGAGCCCACATGCTGCAACTAAGACCCGACACAGCCAAAAAAATAAATAAGTATTTTTTTAAATGTACGATATTTGTTTCTTTTTTTTTTTTTTTTTTTGCGGTACGCAGGCCTCTCTCCGCTGTGGCCTCTCCCATTGCAGAGCACAGGCTCCGGACGCATAGGCTCAGTGGCCATGGCTCACGGGCCCAGCCGCTCCGCGGCATGTGGGATCTTCCCGGATCGGGGCACGAACCCGTGTCCCCTGCATCGGCAGGCAGACTCTCAACCACTGCGCCACCAGGGAAGCCCTGATATTTGTAATAATATCGTCAATAAACAAGAAAAATGTTCAAACCCACTAATAATTGAAGAAATGCAAAATAAAGCATGAGATATGATTTCTTGACTACCAAATTTAAAACACTAAAAATTGTAATAAAGGATTCAGGGAAATGGGTACTCTCAACATGGGTGGAAAAATGTAGCAATATGTACCTAAAACCTTAGGTTTATGCATATCTCCCATGCAGAAATTTCACTTTTATAAATTCAGCTAAAGAAAATAATGATGGATATGTATAAGGATGCTTGTCAAAGCACTGTTTTCAATAGCAAAACCCTGGAAGTCAGTACAATAACGGGACTCAAAAGTATTTTTTTTGTTATGATATACAATGCATCATTAAATTTACGTTATAAAATATTTAATGGCCTGGATATATATACATCCAAAATGTATTATATAGAAAAGTAAGTTAAAAGACAGTGTGCACTTATGTGACAGTAGTGATCTTGAATTAAGGTTAAGAGGCAAGTTTTATTTCCTTCTTCTTGCTTATTTTTCGTATTTTTTTTCCAACAATGAACATGTATTACCTTTCTTGCTAAGGAAACTAAAACAAAACTACTATGTAAAATTAAACAATAAATAAATAAATATATTGGATGTTATGGTTAGGGGTAAGATTAAAAATCAGAAAAGAGTTTTTAAAATAGCCTGTAAAAATACAAAGTCATATTTCACGAATGTCTGAAATTATAAACCATTCTTACTTTCTATTAAGTAAAACTATACCAAGAAATTATCCATATTTTAAAGTCCATTTTAATTTTTCCTAGAGCAGATCCCCCAATTTAATAAAATCTATTAAATATTTAAAGATTTAATAAATAAAAAAATAAAGTCTACACCAAATGCAAAACATTCAATCTCATTTATAAAGAAGTACAAACTGAAATGAAATGTCAAAGAATTCTAAAAATGAAAATAGTTCTGAGAAACGAATGTGGGTATAATAGCCTTTCCTGAAGGCAATTTGAGAACACACATAAAAAGCCTAAAACTAGACAAGTCTCTTTTTCTATTCTATTTCTGGGGACATTTCCCAATGAAGTAATATGAGATGTGGGAAACAGTTTATAGCAGGGGGAGAGGAAGGGGTGACTAGGTGGAGGAGCCCAGAGGATTTTTAGGGCAGTGAAAATATGCCGTAGGATACCATAATGACACCGTAATGATGGATCCGTGTCATTACACGTGTTTGTCCAAACCCATAGAATGTACAACACTAAGAGTGAATACTAATGTAAATTATGGACTTAGTGTGATTATGATGTGTCCATGCAGGTTTGTCAACTGTAACAAATGCACGATGGGAAATGGTGCTGATAATAGGGGAAGTTATGCATGTGTGGGGGCAGGAGGTATAGGAGAAATACTGTGCCTTCCTCTCAATTTTGCTGTGAACCTAAAAATACTCTAAAAAATAAGTCTTAGAAAAAATTTATGGATGGCATGTTAATTACACATTAATTTTAGCAGCAAAATTTGGTAACAACCTAGATGGTCAACAATAGCTAATGGGCTAAGCAAATTATGGCACAGTGGGTGGCCACAGAATGAAACATTAGGAGATGCAGATGTTGTAAATCATTTTTTTAAAAGCAAATGACATAGGAAAGTGTAGGTGATATGATGGTATATGGAAAAATACACGAACACAAAACTGTATATGCAGCATGGTTCCCTCTCAGAGAAATGGACAGATACATACAAACACAGATAAACAGAACCTAAGAATAAGATATCAAAATACACCAAAATGTTAACAGTGGTGATCTCAGAATAGAGGGATTATGAACAACTTTTATTTTTATTATATTCTTTATAATTTCCAAATCTGTTAAAATAACATGTATAGCTTATATAATCAGAAAGTAAGGTTTAAAAAAATATATATCATATGTAATGACCCCTCAAAAGATAACCTCCAGAACCTGTGAATGTGACCTTATTTTGGAAAAGGTTCTATAGAGAGGTAATTAAGGACCTCATGATAAAATCATCCTGGATTTAGGGTGGGTCCCAAATCCAATGACACGTGTCCTTATAAGACACAGAAGAGGAGGAAAAAAAAAAATGGGGAAGGCCATGTGAAGGCAGAGGCAGAGATTAGAATGATGTGTCTATAAGCCAAGCACTGTGGGCAGCCACCAGAAGCTAGGAGAGAAGCATAAAATGGATTCTCCCTCAGAGATTCCAGAAGGAACCAACCCTGCCAACACCTTGATTTTAGACTTATGGCCTCCAGAACTATGAGAAAATAAATTTCTACTGTGTTAAGTAGAAATTAAGTTTATGGTAATTTGTTACAGCAGCTGTAGAAAACTAATACACTACGTAAGTCACATTTAACAAATACCAGAACATACATGAAGAAGTTTTTACTTCTTCTGAAGTAAATTATACCCATAAATAAATAAATGTGTATAATTGTGTGTATGTATACGTATGTGTGTGCACACACAGGCATGCATGCATATTCCACTGTAGTTTCCCTAGAGCAGATACTTCAAACACAAGAATCATGGTCATGGCCCAGAAACATTATATTGGGACGTTTATAAACATTCTTCATCTCTAGAAATTTACGGTTCCATGAAGTGAAAGACTGTTGCAGGAAAGATGATGGGTATTTACCAAAACATTCTGGCACATTTTTTTGATACTTACTAATGCCTTTTTCTTTGGGAGCAATCTTCTCCATGTCTTTTAATTGAAATACATCTTTCTGTTTAAAAGAGTTGAAAGATGAAAAACATGCATTTATTTTCTACTATATATTTATATTTACCATAATTATGTTTATAAAATATTGTACTAAAAAACTATGACTGGAAGTGAATAGTGCAATAGAATCGAGAATTTTAGAGCTAGAAGAAACTGTAATTATCTTGTTCAATACCTTCAACAGAACCTAAAATGGACAGATTTTGCATGAACATACAATTCTTTAAAGTAACTGGAGGGCAGAATGCAAAGAACATCTTCCCAATGAAGTATAAAATCTAGTTATGATGAATCATTTGTTAACATGAGATAATCAGCTTCTCTGACACTTTGATTTGAAGAAAACACAAATAGTGCTTTGCTTAGCATATACCATACATCACAGATTAGCAGTTCTAACTAAAAGCAAAACAGACAGCTGTCAAGATTTATTTACATTTAAGGTTTCATGGAAGAGCCACACCTAAGTAAGAAAAACATACAATTTATGGCTGTCTGTCAATCATTCACCTATACATGCTGCATGTCCACCACATGCAAAGCAAAACATTATGGGAAGATATACACAGGGAATATTTAATCTTATGGTTGGAAAAAAAATCTATGCAGAATACTCCTTTCTTCTTGTAATAAGCTGTGGTTGAACTGGTAAAAAGAACTTGGATAATAAAAGTGAAATATTTGAAAAGACTGAAGTATTCAGTAATTAGAACAGAATTATTGTGATTATTGTTATGGAAATCTGGGATCTATTTCTTCCACCATAAACTTGAAAAGGTAACTTCAATAGGATGGAAATTAGACATCATAAAAATTTAAAACTTCTGCTCATCCAAGAGCACTGTTAAGAAACTGAAAAGACTGACTGGAAGACAATATTCACAAAACATACCAGACAAAAGACCAGTAGCCCAGATATACAACCCCCTGCAAAAAAGATGAATTGATAGATGGATAAAGGAATGGATAGATGAATATATGTATATGACAAAGCAAGTAGAGTATAAAATGTTAACGGTAGAATCTAAGCTGGGCATATAGGTATGCACAGTGAAATTCTTTCATCTTTAATAATAAAGTGTTGAAAAAAGTAACTTCATCTCAGTACACTTAAGATCTAGTAAATTAAGGAAAATACTAAGTCATTGGTCCTAGAGTGTGAAATAAGTTTTTGCACATCTGGGAATAAACTGTTAAAAGAGAATTCTGTAGGGTCTCAGAGAACATGCAGTAAATTACTAACTTCAGGCCTCTAATGCGTTTAAAAAAACCCAATTAATCAAACCTATTCGCAAATACCTTAGGAAAAAGAACATGAACTAACTCATTGAGACATCTGCCTAGATGTGGTTATCAAGGAAAAGCCCCAGACACACTGGCTGCCCCAGTGGGCTTGCTATGTAAATAAATGGGCTTGCAAAGAATTAGCCTCAAGACTAAAGTGTGGCCATTTAAGTGGACAGAGAAAATGGTCTCAAGTAAATATTGGTTCTCCCCTACATTAAACAGAGATAATAAAGGAGAGATGAACACAATGGTTCTAGATCTTAAAAACAAAAAACTATGTGTAAAGATGCCATGGAAGACACACAGTTATAAAGTTAGATAACTTTTAATTAAGCACTTATGACCTGAGCATTATAATGTTTTACACAGATTATTTCATTCAATCCTCATACCAACTTTGTGAACTAGGTACAATTATTATTAGCCTTTTTAATAGATGAAGAAACTGAGACTTAGGTCAAGTAACTTGCTTAACGTCACAAAGCTATTAGGTAAAACAGACCTCAGGTACAAGTTCTCTATCTTTGAGCTGTACTGTGGCCATGTTCTTCCTAAGTGTAACAGGCAAAGAATTAGTAACTTCAAATAAATCTATGAATGTATTCATATGAATTGATATGTATAGGAATATATGAACTGAAATCAATCAATTAATACAATTAATTCCTATCTTTACCTAAAAACTCATTGACTACTGAACTTCTTTAACCTCTAATACTCATTATAGTCGTGGTACCTTAGTCATTAGTGTCTTAATGTCATTGAGAACAGCGTTGAAAAAATTTTAATCAAAAACAGCCAACAATATCATAAAGAACAAATTAACTCCCCTCACCACTCTCCCCAGCTTTCCACTGCCTGCTAGGAATTACATCTACTTTTCTTGCTCTAAGACCATAGGAAAAATATTTCAACTCAGCAGAATAAATAGTCATAATCTTTACCTACAAACGTAATCAATTTATCGTCCTAATCATATCATCATTATTAATATGATACTCTGTTCTGAATTGCCCATGGCTTTTAGTAAGTCATTGTACGTAAGTAAGACTAGTAAGATTTCGCTTAAAGGGCAAACAGTTAAAAAAAACAGGACCCACAATACTTCACTTGTTTCACTGAGAATCTGCATTATCAAAATGAAAATGTCAAGTATTATCCTTACTTATTAATTTTACATTCTATTTTGCCATTTCCCCCACCTTCTTCATACTGATATTTGTAAATAATGAAAATAGCCAGTAGGTTGGGGCCAAACCAGACTTTGAAGGTCCTGTCAATAAGTAAGACGTGAGAAATGACTATTTTTGTAGGTCAAAAGTTTAGATTTTAACCTGGAAGCAAGAAAATCCATTGTACCGCCATGTGGTGAAGAAAAGAGGCTCTAGAGCCAGGTGACTGGGTTTGAATCTTGGTTCTGCCACTTAGGAGCAGAAACTTTCAACATATTTCCTGTGAGTGGCAGGCACGAATAACTGGAATACAGTAAGGAGGCTCTGTACCATCACATATGTGTTCTGCCGTGTGCAGGCTCCTACATGTGAAGAGGCTGCATTCAGCACTATCTCTACAACCAGACGATCCCCCTGGGTTTGTATCCCAGTACTATCATGTCTTGTTCTGAGATCCAGGGCTGGTATCTTAGGCTGCGTCTCAGATGTCCAGATCTGTAGACTGAGGATCTCAGAGGGTTAAACCGGACAAAATCAGGTAACTACACCAAGTGCTTAGAACAGGGAATGGCACCTAGGAAGCACTCAGTAGATGGGAGCTATTATCATTATTATTTTCAGGTAAAAGGGGACACAATCAAATATATGCTTCAGAAACTTAATTATGGTGCCAGAGTATAGGGCAGTCTGGGTAGAAGAGACTCTACAAACCCTGGGATAGGATTCTTTCATGCTCCGCAGCTCACAGGAACCACAGGTGTTTGTAGAATTTTATCCATTCTTTAGGATATTGGTCACTATTGATTTCTAATAAAAAAAGGTACCGTTAACACTGGATGACGTAAACTTAAGGAGAAAATTACACAAAATACTAAAAATCTTAAGGAAGACGACTTACCGTCTCAAAAAATATTTCCATCATGCGGGTTCTCTTTTCCTCCGCACTTAGTCCTTTTTTCTTCGACTAAAGCACAAAAGTTAAAAAGTAAACAGTGCAATTTAAAAAAATGCTTTTTAAGACAACTTGGTTCAAAACATGATCAGAAATAATGCATGATCTCATCTGAGACCAAGAGGTTTAATAATTCTCAGAGCGAGGCCTCAAGATGGATTTTAACCACTCTACTACTTTATGCCAAGCCTTGTGGTAGATGCTGCCAGTATAATAATAAGAACTGTGACTGAGACAGTGCCTGGCATTTTGTAGAAGTTCAATATTTATGAAATGATCCAATAAGTCACTGTATTTACCTTCAAAAGACTTAATCTCTCAAGGAAAATAAATAGACATAACTACTTATAATTAATGAACAGGTACATGTACAAATTGCTACCCAGGAAAGAATAAATTAATTCCACCCTGAAAAGGGAGGAGGGTTAGCTAGGAAGGCTAGAGATGAACAAGATTTTGGCAAGTTGAGAAATGGTGAGAAGGGTGTCCTGGACAGATCACACACAGGCACAGTGTTACAGAAGTACATGGAATGCTCCAGAAAGACAAACACTCAGGGACAATTATTATACAAGTGGAGTATGTAGATGCAGTGGCAGATGAGACGAGAAAGGTTGTCTGGGGCCAGATTACGGAAGGCTGACTGTCCAGCCAAAGAGAGCAGACTTTACTTCAGGCCACGAGGAGCTACTGAGCAATTTCTAAAGCAGGGGGTGACAAGGTAAGAGTTAGGTAGCATTGTGGAGGGCAGGCTGGAGGAAGGAAAACCATGTCCAAGTAGAAAATGAAAGCCTACTTCAGGTTATTATTATCCTGTCACTACCCTTTAGCTAACTTGAAATTAAGATAATTAAGATGTAACTGAGGGACTTCCCCAGTGGTCCAGTGGTAAAGAATTTGCCTCCCAATGCCAGAGATGCAGGTTCAATCCCTGGTCAGGGAACTAAGATCCCACATGCCACGGGGCAACTAAGCCCGCGCACCACAACTACTGAGCTTGCATGCCTCAATGAGAGAGAGAAAACCTGCAGGCCACAATGAAGAGCCCACGCACCGCAATGAAAAAGATCTCGCGTGCCGCAACAAAGACCCAACGCAGCCAAAAATATAAAGAAAATAAACAATAAAATTAAATAAATATTTTTAAAAAGATGTAACTGAAATGTATTTTAATAATAAATTTTACCATATATCTTATATAGGGTATATACCTAAAGCTAAAGGCTGAAATTTCAAAACGCCAAATTTCCTCAATGCAAATATTCACAGAAAATAACAAAAGAGAACGAGAACCATAATCTCTAGTACTCTCATGGAGGATTCCACCCTAATGTTTCTGAAGTAATCTGCATCTCTCTTAAAAATTGCATGGGATTATAGAGGAACATAAATTGTTTAGTAAGAACTTTAAAATACTTTATACCACGTAAAAAGCAGACATAAATAAACCAACAATAATAAACCTATCCAACCATAAACTCCATCAGAAACGAGAGCCTACACTAGACAGGGAAAGGAATTTGGAATTGCCGTTCTGAATGCATTCCAGAGTGCATGGTCTAGAAACCCATTAACTCCTTTTCGCAGCAAATTATCCAGTGTTCCTTGATGAGTTGCACAGGTAAAATAAGTAGCCTCAAAGTTTATCTTTTTCTCTTTTCCTGTGTCCACAATTTTAAATACTGCAGTTCCCCAGGGTTCTTTCTCTAATGATCCCCTCTCTCCTCGCACCTTTTCTTTGATCTCACCTGCTTTCATGCTTTTAAAACACCTATGCTGAGAACTCAAATCTTTTACATCATTGGATTAAGTGGGGGCCTGAGCTCCAATCTCACGTACCTACCTGTCTGCTGAATAGACGTCAAACTCAGGAGGTCTAAACTGACCTCTCCTCTCCCACATCTACTCCCCAAACCTGCTGTTCTGGATTTTGAGTTTAGTTAGATTCCACCTTGTTACCCGAGCCAGAGGCCTGGCAGTCACCCTAGGTTCCTTCATCTCTCTCACTGCACATCCAACCAATCACCAAGCTCTGCCAATTTCAGAGCTAAACTGTTTCTCAAATCGATCCTGTCTGCTCCATCCCTACTACCTCTACCTTAGTTCAGGTCTTCATTATCTGTTCCCTACTACATACCTGCAGTCCGCTAACCATGCTTTGTCCCACCCTCCAGCCACATTCCACGCTGCCAAAAAGCAAACCTCTCCTTTGCCATGCCTACCCATGCCTCTCCCTTGCTTAAAACTCTTCAGTGGCCCTCAACCATCCAGAAGTATCCAATCACCCTAGAATGACATACAAGGCCTCCTGTCACCTGACCCCAACCTACCTCTCACAGGTACCACTCCCCACCTCAAATTTACCATAACAACATGAAGAACTAAGCAATTTAAGCTGTAATACAAAAACTACTTGTAATTCTCCACTTGCAGCATGCTCTTTCCCATTTCTGTGCCTTTTTAAAAATGTTGTTCTATCTAAAACACCTTCCTCTCATGCAAATCAAAACCGCAGTGAGGACTTCTCTGGTGACCCAGTGGTTAAGAATCCGCCTGCCAATGCAGGGGAAACGGGTTCAAGCCCTGGTCCGGGAAGATCCCAAATGCTGCGGAGCAACTAAGCCCGTGCACCACAACTACTGAGCCTGCGCTCTACAGCCTGTGAGCCACAACTACTGAGCCCGCAATCCACAACTACTGAGCCCTCGAGCCACAACTAATGAAGCCCGCACGCCTAGAGCCCATGCTCTACAACAAGAGAAGCCACCACAATGAGAAGCCCGCGCACCGCAATGAAGAGTAGCCCCTGCTTGCTGCAACTAGAGAAAGCCCACGTGCAGCAACAGAGACCTAACGCAGCCAAAAAAAAAAAAAAGCCAAAACAAACAAAATGAAACGAAACAAACAAAAAAAACACAGTGAGATATCACCTCACACCTGTCAGAATGGCCATCATCAAAAAGACCACAAATAACAAACCAGTGACAATGTGGAGAAAAGGGAACCCTCGTACACTTTGGTGGGAATGTAAATTGGTACAGCCACTGTGGAAAACAATGCGGAGCTTTCTCAAAAAACTAAAAATAGAACCACCACATAACCCAGAAATTCCACTCCTTTTTGTATATATCCCAAAGAAACAAAAACACTAATTCAAAAAGATACATGCACCCCAGTGTTCATAGTAGCATTATTTACATTTGCCAAGATATGGTAGCAACCTAAGTGTCCATCAACAGATGAATGGATAAAGAAAATGTGGTATATGTATAATACACATATACATATGTGCTTATATACATATGTACATACACACACACACACACACACAATGGATTTTTATGACTCAGTCATAAAAAAGTGGCAACATGGATGGACTTGGAGGGCTAAGTGAAATAAGTCAGAGAAAGACAAACACTGTATGATATCACTTATATGTGGAATCTTAAAAATACAACAAACTAGTAATAAAACAAAAAAGAAGCAAACTCACAGATATAGAGAAGAAACTAGTGGTTACCAGTGGGGAGAAGGATGGGGGAGGGGCAAAATAGGGGTTGGGGGAGAAAAGGGTTATTATGGGATTATATGAAATCATATGTGTGAAACTTGAAAACTGTAAAGTACTATAGAATTTAAAGACTCTTTCATTCAATAAAACAAAGCAAAACAAAACAAAAAGAGTTCTTCAGAACATGAACCGCCTTTGCCTTCCTAGAGGTTAGTGCCAGGTTAGAAGAGCAGTTGTAAAGACCAGCCCTCAATTTCAGGACCATGTATCTAAAATTTGAGGCCGTTCAGATTCCCAAATCCCACAACACCCCTCTGCACTCCCATAAATACATTTCAGGGTGAACTGGTAATAAGGAAGTCTGTGATAACCATTTATTGCCTTACTTGGAGAGATAAACCAGAGGAATCTCAGTTCCAAGAAACCATACACTATGAAGACACGTTCACTAAACCTAGGGTAGAGAGCTAGAGTTCAGTACTACGTTACTAGCCTCCCTTCACACTGGCTTCTGCAGTATCTGAATAAAGTAAGATATCCACACTCAGTTAGAAGGCCCATTCAGCTATTTCTTTAGTCCAGTTGGTCTCAAACTGCCATACACAGAGATTAGAATCACCCCAGGAGCTTTTAAAACTACTGATGCCCAGGCACATCCCATAAGAAATGAATCAGAATCTCTGAAATGGGGCCCCTTGGCCTCATATTTTAAAAATCTTGAGGTGCTTTAATTGTGCCCGAGGATTGAAAACACTGTTTCTCTCAGCCCAGAATCGGAAGGTTAAGTTAGGGGCACTGTGGGGCATTCAGAATCCCTTTAGGACTTTAGTCTGTGGCTGCATCAGTGGAAAATAGAGCCAAAGCTTTAGAAAAGGCTCCTAACAATTTGTTATTATAAACTGCCCCCTGAGAGACCCTGGACTCTGCAAGAATCTGCCACGCAGAGGCAGGCAATGAGGAGAATCTAATGTCCTGAGGGCACACTGTATTAGGAAAGCTCTTATCACTCAGCTCAACAGCTTATGAAAGTCACTCAAGAAATATGGATGGAATCAGGAAGAAATAGAAAATGTGAACAGACCAATCACAAGCACTGAAATTGAAACTGTGATGAAAAATCTTCCAACAAGCAAAAGCCCAGGACCAGATGGCTTCACAGGCGAATTCTTTCAAACATTTAGAGAAGAGCTAACACCTATCCTTCTCAAACTCTTCCAAAATATAGCAGAGGGAGGAACACTCCCAAACTCATTCTACAAGGCCACCATTACCCTGATACCAAAACCAGACAAGGATGCCACAAAGAAAGAAAACTACAGGCCAATATCACTGATGAACATAGATGCAAAAATCCTCAACAAAATACTAGCAAACAGAATCCAACAGCACATTAAAAGAATCATACACCATGATCAAGTGGCGTTTATTCCAGGAATGCAAGGATTCTTCAATATATGCAAATCAATCAATGTGATACACCATATTAACAAATTGAAGGAGAAAAACCATATGGTCATCTCAATAGATGCAGAGAAAGCTTTCGACAAAATTCAACACCCATTTATGATAAAAACCCTCCAGAAAGCAGGCATAGAGGGAACTTTCCTCAACATAATAAAGGCCATATATGACAAACCCACAGCCAACATCGTCCTCAATGGTGAAAAACTGAAAGCATTTCCACTAAGATCAGGAACAAGACAAGGTTGCCCACTCTCACCACTCTTATTCAACATAGTTTTGGAAGTTTTAGCCACAGCAATCAGAGAAGAAAAGGAAATAAAAGGAATCCAAATCAGAAAAGAAGAAGTAAAGTTGTCACTGTTTGCAGATGACATGATACTATACATAGAGAATCCTAAAGATACTACCAGAAAACTACTACAGCTAATCAATGAATTTGGTAAAGTAGCAGGATACAAAATTAATGCACAGAAATCTCTGGCATTCCTATACACTAATGATGAAAAATCTGAAAGTGAAATCAAGAAAACACTCCCACTTACCACTGCAACAAAAAGAATAAAATATCTAGGAATAAACCTACCTAAGGAGACAAAAGACCTGTATGCAGAAAATTATAAGACACTGATGAAAGAAATGAAAGATGATACAAATAGATGGAGAGATATACCATGTTCTTGGATTGGAAGAATCAACATTGTGAAAATGACTCTACTACCCAAAGCAATCTACAGATTCAATGCAATCCCTATCAATCTACCACTGGCATTTTTCACAGAACTAGAACAAAAAATTTCACAATTTGTATGGAAATACAAAAGACCCCGAATAGCCAAAGCAATCTTGAGAACGAAAAACGGAGCTGGAGGAATCAGGCTCCCTGACTTCAGACTATACTACAAAGCTACAGTAATCAAGATAGTATGGTACTGGCACAAAAACAGACAGATAGATCAATGGAACAGGATAGAAAGCCCAGAGATAAACCCACGCATATATGGTCACCTTATCTTTGATAAAGGAGGCAGGAATGTACAGTGGAGAAAGGAAAGCCTCTTCAATAAGTGGTGCTGGGAAAACTGGACAGGTACATGTAAAAGTATGAGATTAGATCACTCCCTAACACCATACACAAAAATAAGCTCAAAATGGATTAAAGACCTAAATGTAAGGCCAGAAACTATCAAACTCTTAGAGGAAAACACAGGCAGAACACTCTATGACATAAATCACAGCAAGGTCCTTTTTGACCTACCTCCTAGAGAAACGGAAATAAAAACAAAAATAAACAAATGGGGCTTCCCTGGTGGCGCAGTGGTTGAGAGTCTGCCTGCCGATGCAGGGGACACGAGTTCGTGCCCCAGTCCAGGAAGATCTCACATGCCGCAGAGCGGCTGGGCCTGTGATCCATGGCCACTGAGCCTGCACGTCCAGAGCCTGTGCTCCACAACAGGAGAGGCCAAAACAGTGAGGCCCACATACCGCAAAAAAAATAATAAAATAAAATAAAATAAATAAATAAAAATAATAATAAACAAATGGGACCTAATGAAACTTCAAAGCTTTTGCACAGCAAAGGAAAACATAAACAAGACCAAAAGACCACCCTCAGAATGGGAGAAAATATTTGAAAATGAAGCAACTGAAAGGATTTATCTCCAAAATTTACAAGCAGCTCATGCAGCTTAATAACAAAAAAACAAACAACCCAATCCAAAAATGGGCAGAAGACCTAAATAGACATTTCTCCAAAGAAGATATACAGATTGCCAACAAACACATGAAAGAATGCTCAACATCACTAATTATTAGAGAAATTGAAATCAAAACTACAATGAGATATCATCTCACACCAGTCAGAATGGCCATCATCAAAAAATCTAGAAACAATAAATGCTGGAGAGGGTCTGGAGAAAAGGGAACACTCTTGCACTGCTGGTGGGAATGTGAATTGATACAGCCACTATGGAGAACAGTATGGAGTTTCCTCAAAAAACTACAAATAGAACTACCATATGACCCAGCAATCCCACTACTGGGCATATACCCTGTGAAAACCATAATTCAAAAAGAGTCATGTACCACAATGTTCATTGCAGCTCTATTTACAATAGCCCAGAGATGGAAACAACCTAAGTGTCCATCATCGGATGAATGGATAAAGAAGATGTGGCACATATATACAATGACTCAGCCATAAAAAGAAACGAAATTGAGCTATTTGTAATGAGGTGGATGGAGCTAGAGTCTGTCATACAGAGTGAAGTAAGTCAGAAAGAGAAAGACAAATACCGTATGCTAACACATATATATGGAATTTAAGAAAAAAAATGTCATGAAGAACCTAGGGGTAAGACAGGAATAAAGACACAGACCTACTAGAGAATGGACTTGAGGATATGGGGAGGGGGAAGGGTAAGCTGTGACAAAGTGAGAGAGTGGCATGGACATATGTACACTACCAAACGTAAGGTAGATAGATACATAGTGGGAAGCAGCCGCAGAGCACAGCGAGATGAGCTCGGGGCTTTGTGACCACCTAGAGGGGTGGGATAGGGAGGGTGGGAGGGAGGGAGACGCAAGAGGGAAGAGAGATGGGAACATATGTATATGTATAACTGATTCACTTTGTTATAAAGCCGAAACTAACACACCATTGTAAAGCAATTATACTCCAATAAAGATGTAAAAAAAAAAAAAGAAATATGGATGAGCTGTATCATCCGTTAACACTGATTTCAGGCTAATTTATTCATCAGTCTCCTTCATCACTACAAAGAGCTTTCAATACTAACCACCGTGGGAGAGTATCATGGCCTTTTACAAGTAACTAATGTAAAAGGATGCCATATTACTTCATATTTAGAAATTTCTCCAAAAAATCAACAAGGGCTCACGTGATACTTAGGATTAAAGAAAATCTCCTCGTAGTATCAGTTAGAGATGCACTCAAATTAGTAAGTAAGGGGGCTTAAAATTTGACTTGAGGACAATGAAGGAAACTTCTCCAACTAGGAGTTAAAGAAATCCTAAGTGGTCCAGTGGTTAGGACTCTGCGCTTCCACTGCAGGGGGCACGGGTTCTATCCCTGGTCGGGGAACTAAGTTCCCGCAAAAAAATGTCCTAAAGTCAGCCCTGTTGATCACTAATACAATTTTGAAAAATTAAAAGTAGATGGTAATTGCTGCCCTCAGAAGTGGCAGACCACACCACAGTTCTCCAATTCCAAAAATATGCTTGGACTTATAACAACTGTTTACCCAGCAAGCGCAACCAAAATTGAAACAAACAGCTATTAATTCACAATCAGGAAAAGAACAAAAGTTATCTTTGATCAAGATAACACTAAACTTAGTTCTTAATAATACATGAAAAATAGGAAGTATGTCTCACAAAAAGTTTTATTCTACCTTGTTCCATGTTTCTCCGTTACTAGAGGTAAACATCAGAAAAGAGTTAAGAGCACATTAAACCATTTAGTATTAGAAGGTGATGTAGGTGTAGAGAGATATTAGGTAAAAAAGACAAAAACCAAAAAATTAATGCATATGGGCTGCATAGTACTCAGTAGTCAGTTTTATCAGGCCAGTAACTCTATGAAGGAGAAATATGGTATCACGGAACACTGGTACCAGATTTAAGTGTGGGCCTGTTTGGCTTCCTACACCATTTTATGCCCAGGTGGCTGGGTTGTTAGTTTAACCACAAAGAAACCGTTATCAGTTTTGATTACATCTGGACAAGTATCTTCAAACAAACATCGTACAACCTATATCTCCGTCCACCACCAGCTTGGCAAAATAACGGCCACTTAATTAAGATATTAAAATCTTAGATCCACTTCATTAGACGGTGATTCTCTGCCAACAGAAGGGCGTGGGGGATGAAACTCTGAAGGTGTATGAAAATGATTTGATGAGCAGAAAGCCATTAAATTCACAAAGAGAAAGAGACGATCTGGAATCTCACCAGGACTTAACCCATCAGGCAATGCAAGGAAGACGAAGTCGGCACGGTGCTTCCCTAATAAAGCGACTCCGAAAGCACAGAAGGGCAGCCCTGCCCTTCGTAAAAACCAACGCATTTTCACAGAAATCCTCTAACTGGCATAAGATGAAGATTTGTTAGGTCACTTTGGAAATTGTGAGTAATACTGAAATGTGCTCTAAATGCTACAACGCCCCAAACCACTCAATCTTCAAAAATCAAGCAAGCTCCTCGGGCCCCCGGAACTCCCCGGCGCTGCCCGCCGACACCCGTTCCCTGTTCTCCACCGGGGGCGGCGCCTTGGTGGCCGGAAGCGGGGAGCCTGGGCACCGCTTCTGAAGTGACTCGTGGCCTTGCTGACAGACGGCTGAGTTCGTGAGACACTCGGGGCACGTTACCGAACGCCCGTATTTAACCTGACCCGCCCGGGAGGCACAAGGACGGGGATCCCAGCGCGGCGCCTCAGCCTAAGGGCTCAGGCGGCGGGAGCCGAAAAGCGCCGGGCGGCCGGGGCGTCGACCTGGCGGGGGAGCCGGCCTCTGCAGCCCACCCGGGGGCCAACGCCGGGCCCGGGTGGCACGCAGCCGAGGGGCTCTGCAGCCGGGCCACTGTGGAGGAAGGGGACCGGGGAGCTCGCCCCTTGCTCTTACCATTGCGCGGGCGGCGCGTCTTCCAGCGGCGGGGCCTGAGCGCGGCGAGGGGCGGGGCGGGCCCAGGCGGGTTTGATTTTGGCGCCGACACCGCCCCGGGGGCGGAGCAGCGAAAGGGAGGCGGGGAAGAGAGACCGGCTGTCGCCCAGACGGCGCGCAGCGACCCCTGGTGGCTCCGCGGAGCGGCCGGCCGGCCGGGGTGGGGCGAGGCCTGTCCTGGGGGCGGGGCCTGGTTGCCGGCCGGTGATGCTGGCGAGCAGGGTCTCCCAGCTGCATCCGCCTCTTCGGTCCTGCGTGCTGACTGTGACTCCTTTTTTTTTTTTTTTTTTTTTTTCCAGAAAGTCGAGCCCTCGCCTTGACTTCTTTCTTCGCTCAGCGGAAACGCGGCCTAAGTTTGCCTTAAAAAGCAGAGGCAGTTTGGCTGCTGGAGAAGGAAATGCTGCCTCCATCCATGCGGATTTGCCTGGTCTGGGGCGGACTTTCTTCCCTCTTCTAATTTTACGCCTCATCTTCTCTCCCACCGGTATCCACTGCTTTTCCAGCTTTTAAAAATCCCTTTGTTTGTCTGCCTTTGCTTTAGGTTTTTTGTTTGTTTTGTTTTCTTAATACAAGAGAATGAATTTCAAATCAAAACGGTCGAAAGTATTCTGCCTCGTTACTTGATGGGGATGCAGATCAAAAGCTCGGGTCCCTTTACCTCAAGGTGCCAGAAAATTGACTCAGACTTTTCCGTTACTTTGAAGATTATTGTACGTTATTTTGAACCATTTTAAAGTATAGTAATTCTACTAGGGAAAAAAGTGGCATCTAAAACGAATTATCTCCTGTTGCAGGGTAAGGGGTATATTAAATTAAACAAGAGTTCCATTTTGTTCTTCCTACAGTTCGATACAATTCAATTGATGAGATGATTTTAAGAGAGTAAAAGGGTATCCATTTAGTAAGTGTTTTAATACTAGTACTAGCAAATGTATAATTAACACACCATACCCTAGATTTCTCATGTATTGCTTAAGATACAGCTGAAGTAGGTATGTCAGTAAAAATTTTTTTAAAATTAAAGTGATATTTAAGAAAAATATTAAGTTATTTTTGGTGCTATGTAGAGTTGTCAAAACCATAAAAGTGGCATTTGTGGGAAGCCTTGCCTTTATCTCCTCGCAGACTGCCATACTCATCAGCTCGTCAAGAACAGTTTTTCTTCACCTGGGTAACTCTTACACATCCTTTCAACAGCTCAGGGGTAGCCTCCAGGAGTCTTTTTCTCTCTGCTTCCTCATGCCACCCCTGACAAGAAGAAAGGGTCTCTGTAGTTTTATCACAGCATCCCAGATTCATTTTGTAATCATTAACTTGGACAACTTCCCTCTAATATCAAACTCCTTTCTGTAGCAGAGACTAAGCCAACCATTTGGTATCACCAAGGCCTAGCACAGTGCCTGACACATAATAAACACTCAATACGTGTGTATTAAATAAATGTACCAGGTTTTCAAGAATACCATCTTGTCATTTACTTAGGGACATCTAGATATGGTTTTCAGGTGAGAAAAACAAAGGATATTTTACTTTGAAAAATCTTTACTTGCATCAAGTAGTGCTTTTCACATTTACTATTTTCACCAATAGAATTCTGAAATTACCTGATATGCCATTCAGATGTCTTGAGATGCTCCAAGTTTTGCAATATTATGGGGCAGGCAGATGTAGTATATGAGTTAAGGATGAAAGCAAATATTTGTAGCATCATACATTTGGATCATGAATCCGCAATTTAGCATTTGTCATAGTACCTAAATGGCATTTGTTTATTGAACAAATTCATGTTTTACAAAAACCTGAAGCACACATTCATATCATTTTAAAAAATTTGAATATCTGCTGTTGGCCAAATATATGAGGATGAAGCAGACAGGCCACACCCGTCAGCAGTTTATATTCCAGTCAGTGCTGCCCCTCCATCTGGGCAACGGGCCCTTGCCCTAGACCTTGCTCTGGGGCTATGTTGGCCCCGCTTCAGCCTCATCACTCCCCATAGCCAAGGAGTCTGCAGGGCGAAAGGGACATGCCCATCTGTAACCCACTACCTTCTGTCTAGACCAGGAACCCTGGAACCCGGTATCCTCTGCCTTAGTTTGAGTTCGTGGAATGACAAAACCTGAGGCAAAGATGTGCTGTTACAGGCATACCTCGTTTTATCGTGCCTCACTTTACTGCACTTAGCAGCTATGGCGTTTTGTACGAATGGAAGGTTTGGGTCGAGCAAGTCGATCGGCGCTATTTTTCCAACAGCATTTGCTCATTTTGTGTCTCTGTGTCACATTCTGGTAATTCTTACAATATTTCAAACTTTTTCATCATTATTATATCTGTTATACGGATCTGCGATCAGTAATCTTTGATGGTTACTATTGAAATTGTTTGGGGGCACCATGAACCAGGCCCATGTAAGACAGAGAACTGAATTGATACGTGTTGTGTGTGTTCTGACTGCTCCACCGACCATCCGGCCATTTCCCTGTCTCTCTACCTCCCCTTGGGGCTCCCTATTCCCTCAGACAAAACAATGTTGAAGCTAGGCCAGTTAATAACCCTACAATGGCTTCTAAGTGTTCAAGTGAAAGGAAGAGTCACACATCTCTCACTTTAAATCAAAAGCTAGAAATGATTAAGCTTAGTGAGGAAGGCATGTCGAGAGCAGAGACAGGGTGAAAGCTAAACTCTTTCACTGAACAACCAAGTTGTAAATGCAAAGGAAAGTTCTTGAAGGAAATTAAAAGTTCTATTCCAGTGAACACATGAATGATAAGAAAGCGAAACAGCCTTATTGCTGATATGGAGGAAGTCTGAGTGGTCTGGATAGAAGATCAAAGCACCCACAACATTCCCTGAAGCCAAAGCCTAATCCAGAGAAGGCCCTCACTCTCTTCAATTCTGTGAAGGCTGAGAGAGGTGAGGAAGCTGCAGAAGAAAAGTTTGAAGGTAGCAGAGGTTGGCTCATGAGGTTTAAGGAAAGAAGCTGTCTCCATAAAAGTGCAAGGTGAAGCAGCACGTGCTGATGTAGAAGTTTCAGCAAGTTATCCAGAAGATCTAACTAAGATGATTAATGAAGGTGCCTTCACTAAACAAACAGATATTTAATGTAGACAAAACAGCCTTCTATTGGAAGATGCCATGTAGGACTTTCACAGCTAGAGAGGAGAAGTCAATGCCTGGCTTCAAAACTTCAGAGGACAGGCTGACTCTCTTACTGGGGCTAATGCAGCTGGTGACCTTAAGTCGAAGCCAACGCTCATTTAACACTCTGAAAATCCTAGGGCCCTTTAAAATTATGCTCAATCTACTCTGACTCTGCTGTATAAATGGAACAACAAAGCCTGGATAACAGCACATCTGTTTGCAGCATGGTTGACTGAATATTTTAAAGCCACTGTTGAGACCTACTGCTCAGAAAATAGATTCTTTTCAAGATATTACTGCTCAATGACAATGCACCTGGTCACCCAAGAACTCTGATGGAGATGTAAAATGAGATTAATGTTTTTATGCCTGCTAACACAACATCCATTCTGCAGCCCATGGATCACGGAGTAATTTCTACTTTCAAGTCTTATTAAGAAATATATTTTGTAAGGCTCTAGTTGCCATAGGTAGTGATTTCTCTGATGTATCTGGGCAAAGTCAATTGAAAACCTTCTGGAAAGGATTTGCCATTCTAGATGCCACTAAGAGCATTTGTGGTTTATGGGAAGAGGTCAAAATATCAACATTAACAGGAGTTTGAGAGAGGTTGATTCCAACTGTCTTGTATGACTTTGAGGGGGTCAAGGCTTCAACAGAGGAAGTAACTACAGATGTGGTGGAAATAGCAAGAGAACTAGAGTTTGATGTGGAGCCTGAAGATGTGACCAAATTGCTGCAATCTCCAGATAAAATTTGAACAAATGAGTAGTTCCTTCTTATGGATGAGCAAAGAAAGTGGTTTTTGAGATGGAGTCTACTCCTGGTGAAGATGCTGTGAAGACTGTTCAAATGATAACAAAGGATTTGGAATATTACATAAACTCAGTTGATAAAGCAGCAGCAAGGGTGTGAGAGGACTGACTCCAATTTTGAAAGAAGTTCTATGTGGGTAAAATGCTATCAAACAGCACCACATGCTGCAGAGAAATCGTCCATGAAAGAAAGAGTCAGTCGATGCGGCAGACTTCACTGTCTTATTTTAAGAAATAGTCACAGCAGCCCCAGCTTTCAGTGACCACCACCCTGATCAGTCAGCAGCCACCAACATGGAGGCAAGACCCTCCGCCACCAACAAGATTACACCTTGCTGAAGGCTCAGATGACGGTTAGCATTTTTTAGCAATAAAGTACTTTTAAATTATGTACATTTTTTAGACATAATTCTATCATACACTTAATAGGCTACAGTACAGGGTAAACATAACTTTTATAGGCACTGGGAAACCAAAACATTCGTATGACTTTATTGCAATATCATACTTTATTGCAATATCTCTGATGAATGCCTATAGTTTATGTGGGAGTGAGGGAGCAGTGAGGATGAGACAGGAGGGAAGAGAAGCCACTGAAGATGTGTGCCCTTCTCAGTTTGGGCATTTAAACATCTTTACAAACCCATCTTCTTTCGCCCAAGAGAATGGAAGTTTGTGGAAGTCTCGAGAGAACACAGGAGAGACAAGACCTGAGGACAGAACTTCACTGGACAGGATGTGCTGAAGCTCCAGGTGCCTCCCAGGCCCTTGGCTGCTTTCTGAGTTTCTAAACCCCCAGCATTCTTCCTGCTGAGAGCTGTGCTTCTTGCCACATCCACCCAATGAACTCTCTGTCAGCTGGGCCGTGCCTGTCTAGACCAGAGCTAGGTGCCCAAGCCAAAGGCTACATGTGTAGGATGAACATAAGGCAGGCCACTTGCCTCTGAGGTGTCCAACGTGGCGCTGATCAGTGATAAATTGACCCCACTGGATCTTCTCTTGGGAATGATGAGTGCTAAGCGCACCTAGAGAGGGTTGGTCAGTGCGGTTGCAACTGTATCCCAAATGTCACTGAGCCAATATTACCATTCTCTGAGATTTCTGGTGTGCACCCCAGTCTTGGAATATCAAACTCAGAATGACCACCACCAAGGAGAAGAGACATGTTCTACGGCCTGTGTTTCCCTTGAATTTTCAGGAATGCACCCCAGACTGAAGACAATCTTCTCATGCCCCTTCCTTGAAATTCTGAAAAGCAGGACCTATAGGAGAACCTTCTTTATTAAGGAAGTAGGAAAAGAAAGTAACATCATTTGAAAGAGACAGAGAAAAGTCTACAGGGTAGAAAAAGGAGTAGGAGAATGAAAAACCAAGAGGAGAAAATTTCAAGGAAGAAATAGTAAACATTATTGACCTCTCAGTCACACCTCATCTCCTGAGTTAGAAATGACAATACTACTATGTCATTTGTGCAGAGCATCAGTCTCAATGGGGGCAATATCAAAACTGGTTCCTGGGGGATGAAAAAATCTTGGATGGTTTGTGGTACAGTGGTTTATGGGCCGCCAAAGGGCTGTAGCACATAAACAGATATAAAGTATACCTCCGGCATTAAAGCGTCATGGGGTGGGGGCAAGGGGTGATTAGGGAAAAGACGTCTAAAAAAGCTCCTTAGGGGGGGTGATAATAGGGAAAAAGGCTGAGAAACACTGGTGTAGTGAGAGAATATAATTTCTCATCCAAACTGGGACGCTCCTGAGAAAGAAAGAAAGACTGCTCTTTACAATTATGCTGGAACAATATGCATAAAGCAGACTGTCCCCATCAGTTATGTGATAACTTGGATTTTCCATCATGCTTTTTTTTTGCGGTACGCGGGCCTCTCACTGCTGTGGCCTCTCCTGTTGCGGAGCACAGGCTCCAGACGCGCAGGCTCAGCGGCCATGGCTCACAAGCCCAGCCGCTCCGCGGCATGTGGGATCTTCCCGGACCGGGGCACGAACCCGTGTCCGCTGCATCGGCAGGCGGACTCTCAACCACTGCGCCACCAGGGAAGCCCCCATCATGCTTTATTGACACTTCTTTTATGGCTCTTCTCTTAAATTACTCTGTATTATAGGTACCGATGCCTTTTTAATCTTTCCATCTGGGATGTGAACTCCTTGAGAACAGGCACAGTAACTCTTTGGTGTAACCCTGCCTCATCTCTCATCATTTCTTCTTGAGCATTGTCTGGCCTCGAGATACTGAACTATTTGTTCTTTCCTGGACGACTCATGCTCTCTTGCCCTCTTTTAGCAAGCCTTGGCGATGCCCCTTAACACCACCTCTTTGCCTTCTCCCCGGGTGAGTTAACAGCTGCCAGCATCCCTGGTCCCACTCAGCAACCCCTGCCACGCTCCACTCCTGGCGGGGGGCTGGGCACAGGTATGGGGCGAGTCTGAGTCATGGTGCAGGGCCTCAGGTATATGTGAGAGTCTGCACTCACTGGGCAAACATCCATATGCCCAAGGGAGTGTGACATTAAGTAGCAAATAAACACCACCACAGGTTGAAAGAGAGACCACAGAAGGAAGGAAAAAGTCTTTTTCATTCTTTTTATCGTGAATTATGTAGCCAGCCCTGTATATATTCATTTAAGTCTCATCCCACTAGAATAAAGCTCCATGAGAACAGGGACTTTTTTGGGGGGGGGAGGAAGGTGTTCACTGCTATTCCCTAGTAGCTAGAGCAGGACGCTAGATTCAGTAAATATTTGCAAATGAAGGTATATAAAAGCAGCTCATGGTGTAATCACCTGGTCCGGTTCATTAACCATACTGTAAGCTCTTAGAGGTTACAGGCTTTATTATTCGTCCTAACAGCCCTTACACATAGCCCAAAGCCTGGTATATACCACAGGTGCTCAGACATTTGTTCAAAGACTATGGAAGAAAAAAAAGAGGCAGCAAGGTGGGGCTGAGCACAGAATGTCACCTGCCCTACCTGCCTCTTAACCTAGGCGATAACAAACTGCAGCTTTAGTTAAACCCTTTGTCTGCTCTGGAAAGGGGTGCCTTCGGCTTTACATGAACCGAGTTCCTAAAAAGCAATCTGAGATATGCTATAACCTGGCACAAGGGCCTCACTCTCAATCTGACTCTAAAAACCTCCAAAGAGCCCATGATGGCAATGGTGCCTGCTTGGTTAAAAGAAAAAAATAAGTGAGGAATGGAATCAGGTGTCAATAATACTAATGTTCACATTAACTAGTTAGCAGTGTCATGTTTGGTCTTTTTCTCATTTTTGTTTCAACTCTCCTTCCAAGACTTTCACCTCTTTCAGACTTTCAATCTGTTATAGAATTTTAATCCTCCAAAAAACAAAACAAAGAAATTTCTGTAGTGTCCCTCCACTTTTAACAAAGGCTATTCTAATTATAACTTTTAGTGTTCACTTCATCACACAAAATATAGATCACAGATTTAATGAAAAACCCTAAAGTGTTATAATGACTTGTTTACAATCAACTAAGGAGGACAAGAGTCCTTTACAAGAAAACAAACAAATAATCATCAAGTCCATACACCACTCAAGATTGAGCGCTTACTTATCCTCAAGACCTATGGGGTACCATCGGATGGGAGGGAGTCCCCAACGAGGAGTAGAAAAACCCTGAGTTCACCTCTTCTCAAGGGCACACCAAAATTACAACTCTGTAAGTAGTAACCACTATCGATGAAAAGACTGAAACCTACTAGAAAAGCTCTTCTACAACTAAAGATATAAAGAAGGAACTGTGAGACAGGTAGAAGGGCCAGAGTTGCGATACAGTCAAGACCCTTACCCCTGGGTGGGTGACCTACACACGAGAGAATAGGTACAGTTGCAGAGGTTCTCCCAAAGGAGTGAGAGGTTCAAGCCCCAGGTTGGGCTTACCAGCCCAGAGGTCCTGCAAAAACCCCCAGAGTATTTGGCCTTGAAAGCCAGCAGGGTTTACTTCTGAGGGACCCAGAGGGCGGAGGGAAATAGAAACTCCTCTCTCAAAGGGGGCACACAAAATCTCACACACTCCAGGATCCATGGAGGAAGCAGTAATTTGAAAGGAGCCTGGGTCAGACCCACCTGCTGATCTTGGAGAGCCTCCTGGAGAGGCAGGAGGCAGCTGGAGTTCACCCTGGAGACACAGACACTGGGGGCAGCCATTTTGGGGAGCCTGTTCTACCACAAAGACAATGGTGCTGGCAAGCGCCATTTTGGAATTCTCCCTCTAGCTTATTAGTCTCAACACCCAGCCCCGCCATCACCCACCAGCCTGGAGGCACCAGTACTGGGACAACAAAGGCCAAGAAACTGGCAGGGACACAGCCCCACACACCAGCAGATAGGCAATCTTAAGAATCCCTGAGCGGGACTTCCCCGGTGGCACAGTGGTTAAGAATCCACCGGCCAATGCAGGGGACATGGGTTCGAGCCCTGGTCCGGGAAGATCCCACATGCCACAGAGCAGCTAAGCCCATGTGCCACAACTACTGAGCCTGTGCTCTAGAGCCCGTGTGCCACAAATACTGAGCCACGTGCCACAACTACTGAGCCCACGTGCCACAACTACTGAAGCTCGCATGCCTAGAGCCCATGCGCCACAAGAGAAGCCACTGCAATGAGAAGCCTATGCACAAGAAAGAGTAGCCCCTGCTAGCCGCAACTAGAGAAAGCCAGCGCACAGCAACGAAGACCCATCACAGCCAAAAACAAACAAATAAATTAATTAATTAAATAACTTAAAAAAAAGTCAGTGTATTTCCCAAAGGCAGTAGTAAATACTGAGTATCTTAAAAAAAAAAAAAAAAAAGAATCTCTGAGCCATCCCTGGACATGGCCTTGCCCACAAGAAGGCCCAGGACCCAGCACCACACACCAGTATACAGGCATTAGACCTGGGATCCCCAGGGCCCTGCAGCCAGAGAACCCTAGGACCAAGCCTGCCCACCAGTAGGCAGACACCAGCCTCAGAATCTGCTGGCTCTGGACCCACCCACCAGTGAGCCTCCTCTAGCCTTCAGACCAGCAACACCCACCAGAGGAGGGACACCAGCCCTAGGACAACTACAGCCATGTAGCCTGCCATGACAGGACCCAGCCCTGCCCACCAGCAGGCCAACACAAGCTTTGGAATACCCCAGACCCCATAGCCAGTTGTGTCAAGAACTGGTCCCACCCAGTGGTCCAACACCAGCTCCAGGACCCCTGGGTCCTACAGCCAGACCCCAGGACCTGGCTCACTCACCAGTGGTCAGGCACCAGCCCCAGAGTCTCCTGGGTCACGACTCTGTCCAACAGTGAGCCAGTGCTATCCCCAGGGCCCCCCAAGGTTCCAAAGCCAGCCACCTCATGACCCAGCCCCATCAACCAGTGGCTGGCAGCCTCCACACAAGACAGGGCCTGGCAACTAACTGACCCAGGGCCAGCTACACCTACCAGACCACCCACAATAGTCAGACCACCACAACAGAAGGACCCATGCAGCCCATGTAGGGGGCACCCCTAGAGCTTATAGCTCTGGTGATCAGAGGGGAGTGCACTGCTGGGATGCATAGGACCTCTTGAAAAGGCCGCTTGTCCAAGGTGTGGAAACGTAACCAACCTACCAGATAGATAGAAATAAAAAAGGAAGTGAGGCAAAATGAGGCAACAGAAGACCATGTTCCAAATGAAGGAACAAGATAAAACCCTGGAGATAGGCAAGCTACCCTAGAAAGAGTTCAAGCTAATGATAGCTACTGATTAAAGAACTGGAGGGAAGAATGGATGCACAGACTGAGAAGTTAGAAGTTTTTAACAAAGAATTAGAAAATATACAGAACAACCAAACAGAGATGAAGAATACAGTAACTGAAATTTTAAAATGCATTAGAAGGAATTAACAATAGACCAAATGATACAGAAGAATGGATCAGTGAGATGGAAGACAGAGTAGTGGATATCACTAAAGATGAATAGAAAAAAAAGAATGGAAAGAAACGAGGACAGTTTAAGAGACTTCTGGGACAACATCAAGGGTACTAACATCCACATGATAGGGGTCCCAGAGGAAGAGAGGAAGGGGCCGAGATCATATCTGAAGACATAATAGCTGACAAGTGCCCTAACTGGGGACAAGAAACAGACGTCCAAGTCCAGGAAGCACAGAAAGTCCCAAAGAGGATCACACTAAGACACTTTGTCATTAAAAAGAAAAGATAGGGCTTCTCTGGTGGCGCAGTGGTTGAGAGTCCGCCTGCCGATGCAGGAGACACGGGTTCGTGCCCCGGTCCGGGAAGATCCCACATGCCGCGGAGCGGCTGGGCCCGTGAGCCATGGCCGCTGAGCCTGCGCGTCTGGAGCCTGTGCTCCACAACGGGAGAGGCCACAACAGTGAGAGGCCCGCGTACCGCAAAAAAAAAAAAAAAAAAGAAAAGAAAAGATAAAGGGAGAATATTAAAAGCAACAAGGGAAAAGCAACAAGCTACATACAAGGGAACTCCCATAAGGCTATCAGCTGACTTTTCAGCAGAAACTCTGCAGGCCAGAAGGGAGCGGCACAATATATTTAAAGTGATGAAATGGAAAAACCTACTATCAAGAATAACTGCCAAGGCTCTCAATTCAGATTTGATGGAGAAATCAAAAGTTTTACCCACAAGCAAAAGCTAAAAGAGTTCAGCACCACCAAACGAGCTTTACAAGAAATGTTAAAGAGACTTCTCTAAGCAAAAAAGGTCACAACTAGAAATATGAAGATTATGAAAGGAAAAAGCTCATTGGTAAAGACAAACATACAGTAAAGGTAGTAAAGCAACCATGTACAAAGCTAGCAGAGTTAAAAGACAAAAGCAGTAAAATCATCTATATCCACATTACGCAGTTAAGGGATACACGAAACAAATAGATGTAAAATATGTCAAAAACAGTAATCATGAGGGGAGGAGAGTAAAAGTGTAGAGCTGTTAAAATGTGTTTGAAATTAAGAGAGCAGCAACTTAAAATAATCATCTATCTATTTATAGATTGCTATATATAAACCTCATGGTAACCACAAACCAAAAATCTATTATACATACACACACAAAAGAGAAAGAAATCCAAACTCTAAGTATAGTCATCAAATCTTAAGGGAAGAGAACAAAAGAAGAAGAAAGGAACAAAAAAGAACTACAAAAACATCCCCAAACCAATTAACAAAATGGCAATAAGGATTTACATACATATCAACAATTACTTTAAGTGTAAATGCACTAAATGCTCTAATCAAAAGACATAGAGTGGGGACTTCCCTGGTGGCACAGTGGTTAAGAATCTGCCTTCCAATGCAGGGGTCCCAGGTTCAATCCCTGGTCAGGGAACTAGATCCCACATGCATGCCACAACTAAGAGTTCGTATGCCACAACTAAGGAGTCTGTGAGCCGCAACTAAGGAGCACATGTGCCGCAACTAAGGAGCCTGTGAGCCACAACTAAGACATGGTGCAACCAAAATAAATAAATTTAAAAAAAAGACATAGAGTGGTTGAATGGATACAAAAATAAGACCTGTATATGTGCTGCGCACAAGAGACTCACTTCAGATCTAAAGACACACACAGATTGAAAGTGAGGGCATGGAAAAAGGTATTCCATGAAAATGTAGATCAAAAGCAAGCCAGAGTTGCATTACTAGTACCAGATAAAATAGACTTTAAAACAAAGACTGTTACAAGAGACAAAGAAGGATTACATAATGATCAAGAGATCAATCCAAGAAGAAGATATAACAATTGTAAATATATATGTACCCAACATAGGACCACCTAAATACATAAAGCATACAGACATTAGGGAGAAACTGACAGTAAATAATAGTAGGGGACTTTTAATATCTCACATCAATGGGCAGATGGCCTTAAATAACACATTAGACCAGATGGACTTACTAGATAAACATAGAACATTCCATTCAAAAGCAACAGAATATATCTCCTTTTCAAATACACATGGAATATTCTCCAGGACCGATGACATGCTAGGCCACAAAACAAGCCTCTGTAAATTGAAGAATATTGAAATCATATCAAGCATCTTTTCTGACCACAATGCTATGAGACTAGAAACTACAAGAAAAAAACTGCAAAAACACAAACAGGTGGAGGCTAAACAATATGCTACTAAATGACCAATGGATCACTGAAGAAATCAAAGAAGAAATTAAAAAATACCTAGAGACAAATGAAAATGAAAACACAACAATCCAAAATCTAAGGGATGCAACAAAAGCAGTTCTAAGAGGGAAGTTTATAGCATTATAAGACCAGGACCAGATGGCTTCACAGGAGACTTCCACCAGACATTTAGAGAAGAGTTAACATCTATTTTTCTTAAACTAGTCCAAAAAATTGCAGAGGGAGGAACACTTCTGAACTCATTTTACAAGGCCAGCAGCACCCTAATACCAAAAGCTGACAAAGATATCACAAAAAAAGAAAATTACATCAATATCACTGATGAACATAGATGGAAAAAAACTCAACAACATATTCAATTCAAACTGAACTGAACAGTACATTAAATGGATCATATACCATGATCAAGTGGGACTTATCCCAGGGATGCAAGGATGTTTCAATGACAAAATTCAGCGTCCATTTATGATAAAAACTCTCAACAAAGTGGTATGGGGGATATACCTCAACATATTAAAGACTATATATAATAAGCCCACAGCTAACAGTATACTCAACATACTCCTCGATGAAAAGGTGAAAGCATTTCTTCTAAGATCAGGAACAAGACAAGGATGCCCACGCTAATCACTTTTATTCAACATAGTATTGGAAGCCCTAGCCACAGCAGTCAGAGGAGAAAAAGGAATAAAAGGAATCCAAATTGGAAAGAAGTAATTAAAACTGTCACTGTTTGCCGATGACATGATACTATACATAGAAAATCCTCAAGATGCCACCAAAATCTATTAGAACTAATTAATATTAGAATTAATAAATTAATTCAGTAAATTTTCAGGGTACAAAATTAATGTATAGAAATTTCTTGCATTTCTGTATATAAACAACAAATTATCAGAAAGAGAAATTACGAAAACAATCCCATTAACTAAACTTTTTCTCCCTAGTACCAACAGTTTGGTTGAGGTACTGATATCTTCCACATATTCTAGAACATACCTTCATTTATTCCCTCGCTAAGAAAGAGGACAATATATAGCTTAAATGTTTAAATAAATAAACATTCACCCTGGAAATGGAGAAAACAAACTTTATTATGATGATTTGAGATTTTGTGCATGGTAAAGATATACACATGAATCTTGTTTCTCCTATGTTTCAAGACAGAATTAATTTAAAGATTTATTGTAGACTAAAGCATCCAAAATACTGTGGTACATAGGTAGCTATGAACATACAAACACTTTGATGCACAGCGTTCATTCTTTTCTTCAAATAGGCAGTCAGCATTTTTATTCATAAAAGAACAAATGATGAGAATATATCAGTATCAGTGTCAGAGAGCGCAAGACTTAGTGTTCTACACACAAAGCATATGAAACAGACCTATAAAGGCGGAATGTACAAAATTTAAAAAGAAAAAAAAGCAAGTGAAAACCCCTCATACTCATACATAGGATTGAAAGGCTATAGAATTGAGAATGATATAAAGAATTCTAAGAATACACTCTGCTCATGACAGAACATTCCCATGTCATAAAGCAAAAACATTGAGTTTAAGGCTGTGTTGCTTTCAAAAGTTATTGGAAATGCTGTACGTTCATTGGAACAACATAGCCAATTTATTCATCTGTTTTAGAATATTAATAGCTTTCATACATTCTTCACAAACAGACCACACAATCACTGCCACACAATTCATCTTCAGAAAGTTTAAGATTAACATCATGATTTGTGGCTTACTGTCATTTAAAACAAAAAACAATTATTTATTTATACCAAATTTTTGATGGGCACTTCATTTCCTTTATGGCAATGCTAGATTCCTAGTTATCAAAAATATTAAAATAATTTTAAAGTTTAAAACCCTGCAACATTTACAGAATGCAACAGTATTACAACTTTTGATTTTAAGCAAAATTAGACAACGTTTGCAGCAAATAACTTCAATTTTATCCTACCTGGAAATGTCTTATTTTTAAATTATACTAAAAATATTCCTCCTTTTTCAGAAGCTGGTGAATAGGGAGGATAAGATACAGTCCAAATGTACATAAAGATTTTTCCCATTTGAAGTAATCTGCAGATTACCTGATGCTTATTTGCTATTTTCTCCAATTAACTCAATAGGTATTACCAAAGCATTTATGTGAACCCTTCAGTGTTAAGGATCCATAGACACTTGCTAGCGTACTGCTTTTCCAGTTAACTCCGTTAGGACATACCCTGTATATTTAGTAGTAGAATCAAGTGTGTTCTAGTTGCATGGACCTCTTAGTATTTATTTGCTTCAAATCTAGTCAAAGAGTAAATTAAAAGAAGGAAACTTGGGGACTTTAGTTACCAGAGATTAAAGTTTGATCAAGATACTAAGAACCATTTTTTTAAAAATGGCTAACAGTCATAAAGGCTTTTTATTCATGTGTTTCTAGGTGGTGAAGTGACTCTCCACCCACCTCCCTGTGTCCAGCAGGGGAGGTCTGTGTCACAGATATAGTTACTAATATCTATAAGCGGGGAGGGAATGCACTGTCACCTACCTTTACATTCTAACTGGCAACATTTTGCCATAAGTGCCCAGGGGAAATCTGAATGGGTAATTTTTCAGTGCTACTTATCGTGAATGTATGACAGGTTCTGTACACTTGACAAAGAGAAATCAAACAATAATGGTAGCCCAGAAAAAAAGTCACTTATTTACTATCCTTCTCAGTTTACTAGAAACCATTTTTCAAAGAATGTGACAAAGTTTCATTTAAATCTTGTCTATTCCTATCTTATCAGCAGCACTTTTCCCCCTAAAATATGCTTACTAATACAGTAAATGCACATATGTATCCAAATTTGAAATGTTATCTATACTTTAACATATATGATTACACATATTTGGGGGATATATAGTGTTTCCTGGAGTGCCCATAGCATGTGTTTTAGTAACAGACAGTGGAACAGGTCTGAATCAAAGTATCTCTTCTTTCATTCCAGTTTCATTCCAATATTGACATGTAAAGAAATTAGCTTTGTATTCAATCTACTATCGGGATATCCAGTCTCATATGGTATGATGGCTGGTTAATTTCTAAATTCACAAGTATAATTTAAATGTGCAAAAAAACCTGTTTAAGTAAACTAGTCTTAAGATCAATGGCCTATGACAGAATCTACATAGGAAGCCATTTTTACTTGTGAAAATAAACTGAAATTCATTTAACCAATTTAAAAAGTTTCCTTTTAAACATTCCAGGAGTTATCAAGGGTCTAGCTTATCTTTTATGCAGAATGTTAATAAACGGTAAAATGAAATTCCCTCACTAGAGTGTAAGCTCCAAGGGGGCAGGGATTTTTGTCTGTTTTATCCATTACTTTATCCCCAGTGCCTAGAATAGCCTCTGGCACCCAGTAAGCGCTCATTAAATATGAATGTTTAAATTCAAAGACTTATTTCACTGACATTAGGAAACAGTGTCTTAGTTTAACATTCTAAAAATGTCATTGATTTATTTAACTTTACCACGGACAGTCTCAAATATTTTGAAAATTCTACCTAACCAAAAAAATACTAAACCTAAATGTAAATCTTGCTGAAAAAAACTTTTTTCAGAGGTTGATTTGGGCATAATAAATTTGATAGATAATTGGAAGATTTCCCTTCTAAATTTAAAAAAGTCCTATATAAGAGAATGGCTGAATTATAAATTAATAAGCAAGAAACATCACATTCATATAGTTATATATGTGGGAAATGTTTTCTTATAGTACAGTTCTAAGGTGCTTTCAGTGAAAAAGGTCCCAAAGTCCTTACTGAAAATGCCAAACATGACATCCTGTTTGGTAGAACTGAGTAGAAAATTAAACAGTGGAAATAGACCACATCTTATTTTACAGTATTAGATTGACTAAATTATTCTTAACATTTTTCAAAATGCATCTATACTTAAAGTTAAATGTAACTCAAGTTGAACTTTTTTTTCTTTTGACCTGTTTTTTGTTTTGTTTTTGAAAGCACAGAGGCCATTTTCTGACTAAAAGTCAGCCGATACAAGCATTCCTGGAAAATGGCAAAAATTACATCTGCTTTAGGGCTTGCTCTACTAGGACGGCTTTAAACTGTGCAGTTAAGGAATGTGCTGAAGATGCTTCTGTCTTTCAGAGTGCTGCCTATTTCAATACACCAAAGATTCAGCTATATATATCTATATATGATACATTCTACCCTACCCTAATCATGTATATATAGTCCTTTAATGCCTCTACTAGTCATTAGACAATGATAAATAACCATAACATGCCCTTACCTGTAATGCTTTTGAGATAACACAACTTTGGTAACACTTGTTTCTAAAAGGAAACCATTGATCAATCACATGCCTTTGGTTGACACCATCAGTCCTCCAAAGGGCTGCTTATGGCTCTCTGTCCTAGGATACTGGTGTCCTACTACATGTGCTGACATTTTGCAGGAGATAAAGCTTTCGCATTCATGAAGTGGAAAAGGAGAGACACATGTGAGAATGTGGCACAGAAAATGTGACTGACTTTTTCTTCATTACATTCCAGTGCATTAATCTGGAGTTCACGGGGCTGGTGTAATATGCTTTTCAAAGTATTAGGAATTTCAGGATTCCCTGAAAATGAACTTTGTTTTTTGATACAAGGTGAGCAGGAGAGAGATGAAAAGAACACATGAAGAACATCTTTGCTCTAACTCAGAAAGGATGTGAAATTTCCATTGATTTTTTTAAGTGCTAAACTCAAGATGCTTGCTAATCCCAGCTGGAAGGATTTTGCAAGACAGTTTCCGTTTTTCCCAAAGTAATTTATATGTAGCTACTAATAACCAAAAAAATGTCACAAGGGTAATACCTACTGTAAAAGTGAGGTTAGAAGATCCCCTGGGTCTTGTGACCGAGGTTAAATAAAGTATATAACTATAACAGATTTTGTTTTTGTTTTGTTTTTGGAAGCTCTGCGCAAAAGCTACCACTCACAGGATTAACAAATACCTTTACATATTCTAGTTGCTTTTTAATGCTTATTTGATTTGCAAAATTAGTTTAACTACATAAATCCCTGTCCTATAAGCCATAGTTCACAGGTGTAAAACTCTGCAGTTTTTATAGATTCAGTAGAAGAGATTTCTTTTTTTTCAACCCTAAATGTGGATTATGGAAATCAGATATGCAGTTTTTAAGGAAATCGTTACATTCAGAAATAACCTTGGAAAGTTCACCGATGATTCCTTCTAGCATGAAAAGTCTAGTATAATCTGGTCCTGCGTTGAGAAATCCATTCCAGTTTATGTGTAAGATCTTTGTAAGGGGGTGTCCAGTTGCCCACTGTTACTGTAAGTACCGATACACCTTGAAACAGTGGTTTCCAGAGTCTGCAACCACCACGTGGCCGTCTGAAGTTAGGGCCAGGCCTTGGGGGCCATAGAGTGGGTCAGCAGATGTGTTAATGTAGGATAGAAACGATCCACTTCCATCAAAAACCTGTAAATATAAAGTCAGAGTGTAATAGGAAAAGTTACAGTAATAGGATGAAATAGGGGTTAGAAAACCCTTAATGCTGATGCTTTTAGTATAGAAGCATGTGTGCAACCCCCCAGGTTTGTTCAGGTCACTATGACAGAAAACCCCTCCCTCCACTTACCTTGCTCTCCCTCCCCTCACTCTCTATGCCCCACAGTCACTGACAAGGGATGTGCCATTGGCCATAGGATCTCACTTATACTCTTGCAGTGGTCACATGTGAGGGGAATGGACCTGGATGCTGCCTGAAGAATAAAAGATCCTTATTTCTCACTCTAAGCTTATTCCCAATCATAAGAGAGAAAATCAGCAACTAGACCACAGAAGAATGTCCTGAGTCACAATGTGCAATGAGAAAATAGAAATTACTTTTTTCCTTTTCAGAAAAGACTAAGTTATACGAAGTCAAGGGTTCCACATGTACGTTTCGATAGAAAGTGGTCTTTTTTGGTCTGTAAGCTTCTGCTATGAGGAAATAAGAGGAACACTCCTCCTTCCCAGGCCCAGGCTGGTTTCTTTCAACCATTCTGGCTGGCCCGTAGGGTGTTTCAAAAGGCAGGTGTGATGAGGGCCACAATATAAACAGCTTAGCATCTGTGGTCCTATACAGAACTGCTTTGTAAACTTCGTTTCCTGTCTGCTTCTGGCTTCCCATCAGATATAGACACCTCTTCCAAATGTAGAGGTCCACTGGGATAATTAAGCAAGATAAATATACTAGAGAAATTAAAGCATACAGTGTTACATTTAAAGTCTCAACCCTTTTCCTGAGAAGTGGATACCTATATCAGATTCAACTGCTCAGCTGCTGTCCTCACAGTAACATCAGAATGCTCCTAGATTTACCCAGAGCACCCTGTGGTCCCAGGTGCACTGCACAGACCCACACAGGCGAGGATGAATTGCCCTGTCTGTAAATGCATGTTTAGGTACATGCAGGTGACTACACAAGAGACATGGGAGAAAAGAAAAGTCTTTCTTCAGTGAGGACTGAAAAGCTTGGCTCTTAATTTAGAGGAAAAGCAAAATTTTGTGTCACGGTCCCCTCTGGTAGTCTGACAAAGACTATAGAGCCCATCTCAAAATAGTGTTTTAATAGTTTTTTTCCCAGAATGTAACCAGTTTTATTATTATTTATATTCAATCAAAATGCCAAATGCCATTCAAGATACCATTATTCCTAAACCATGGAAACATATTTGAATTAATTATAGTTACTCTTTTTTGGTTCACTTTTTATTTTGAAATAGTTATAAATTCATAAGAAAGTTGCAAAGATAGTACAGAGAGATTCTGCGTACCCTCCATCCAGTTTCTCCCAATGGTTACATCTTCTATACCTGTAGTACAATATTAAACCCAGCAAACTGACATTGGAATGTGTGTGTATAGTTGTACACTTTATCACAAGTATAGATTAATGTAGTCACTGCAACCAACATACAGAACTATTCCATCATCACAAAGATCCGCCTCATGCTGCCTCTTTATAGTCACACCCACTCCCCTTCTCCCAACATCTCTAACTCTCGCCAGCCACTACCTGTTTTCCTTCTCTATAATTGTCATTTTGAGAATGTTACCTAAATGCAGTCATACAGCATGTGATCTTTTGAAAGCGGCTTTTTTTCACTCAACATGATGCCCTTGACATGCATCTAAGTTGTTGAGGGTATCATCACTCTGTTCCTTTTAACTGCTGAGTATTATTCCATAGTGTGGATATACCAGTTTGTTTGTCCATTAGCCTACTGAAAGACATCTTGGTTATTTTGAATTTTGGGCTATAATAAATAAAGTTTCTATGAACAACAATGTAGAAGTTTTTCTGTGGACATAAATTCTCATTTCTCTGGGATAAATACCCAGGAGTGCAATTACTGAGTTGTATGGTACGTGTATGCTTAATTTTTTAAGAAGGCTGCCAAGCTATTTTCAAGGCTGACTGTCATTTTACATTCACATTAGCAATGTATGAGAAATCTAGTTTTTCTGCATGCTCACCAGCATTTGGTATCATCAATATTTTTAATTTTAGCTATTCTAGTAAGTGTGTAGTAGTATCTCATCATGGTCTTAATTTGCACTTCCCTAATGTCTAGTGATATAGAACATCTTTTCATGTTTATAACCTCTTCAGTGAAACTCTTCATGTCTTTTGCCCATTTTCTAATTGGACTGTTTGGTTCTTTTATGTCGAATTCTGAAAATCATTATATATTCCAGGTATAAGTCCTCTGTCAGATAGTGTGGTTTATAAATATTTTCTCCCCGTTTGTTGCTTATCTTTTGATCCTCTTAACAGAGTCTTTCACTGAACAAAAGTTTTTAATTTTGATAAAGTCCAGTTTATTGATTTTGTTTTTTTATGGATCATACTCTCAGTATCATGTCTAAAAATTCTTTAGCAAGCCATGTCCCAGAGATTTTCTCTTAGAACCTTCTAAAAGTTTTATAGTTTTACACTTTTCATTTAAATCTATAATCTTTTTTGAGTTAACTTTTACATAAGATGAGGTTCATTTTCTTTCCTTTATGGAGATCTTAATTGTTCTAGCACCTTTTGTTGAAAAGGTTACCATTCCTCCATTAAATTGCTTTTGTACCTTTGTCAAAAAGTCAGTTGGCTGCACACATGTGGGTCTATTTCTGGATTCTCTATGCCGTTCCCTTGACCTATGTGCCTATCCCTCCATTAATACCACACAGTCTTGATTACTGCAGCTACAGAATAGCTATATAATAAGTCATGAACTCAGGTACAGGGATTCCTCTCTCTTCTTTTTCAAAATTGTTTTAGCTATTCTAGTCCCTTTACTTTTCCACATACATTTTAAAATAATCTTGTCTATATCTACAAGAATTCCTGCTGGGATTCGATTCTGTGTTAAACCTGTATGTCAGTTTGGGGAAAACAGACTTTTTTCTTGAGTCTTGCAATCCATGAACACAGTATGTCTCTCCACTTATTTAGATCTTCTTTTCTTTTTTTCATTAGCATGTGAGCTTTCAGATACACATACTAGACATGCTTTGTTATTATATCTAGATATTTCCATTTTTTCAGCAATTTTAAGTGGTATTGTATTTAGAATTTTGGTTTCCACGTGTTCGTTGCTACTATATAGAAATACAATTGAGTTTTGTATGCTGATCTTGTATCCTGTGAGCTTGCTGAACTCTTATTAGTTCTAAGAACTGTTTTGTAGATTCCTTGATATTTTTTTATGTAAACAGTCATGTTCTCTCCAAATAGGGATAGTTTCTTTCTTTCTTTCTAATTTGTAATCTTCTTATTTCCCTTTCTTTCTTTATTGTATTGGTTGGAACTTCCAGCACTAATGTTGAACAAGAATGGTGAGAGCAAACATCCTTGCCTTGTTCCTGATCTTAGAGGAAAAGTTCTCATTCTTTCACCATTAAGTATGGTGTTAGCAGTAGGTTTTCATAGACATTCTTTATCAAATTGAGAAAGTTCCTTATATTCCTAGTTTTCTGAGATTTTTAAATGATGAATAGGTATTGAATCTTATCAAATGCTTTTTTCTGCATAAACTGATATGATCATATTATTTTTATCCCTTGGCCTTTTAATGGGGTGGATTACATTGATTTTTTAAAAAACTCTCCCTTTATTACATTGATGTTTAAATAATGAATCAGCCTTGCGTTCTTGGAAAAAAAAAACCACTTGGCCGTGGAAAGATTTTCACGTATTGTTGAATTCTATTTCCTAACATTTTAAGGAATATTAAAATATTCCTCATCTATAATTATGAGGAATATGGTCTGTACTTTTCTTTTTTGTACTGTCTTAGTCTGATTTTGGTATCATGGTATCAGAAGCTGAGTTGGAAAGTGAACTGTAAAGTGTTCCCCTGTCCTCTATTTTCTAGAAGAAACTGAACTGGTGCTAACTCTTCTTTAAATATTTGGTAGAATTCTCCAGTGAAATTTTCTGAGTCTGGAGGTTTCATTTGGGGGAGTTTTTAAATTATGAACTAAATTTCCTTAATAGCTGTAGAGCTATTCAAATTATTTACTTTATATTGGGTGAGTTGAGGTGTTTGTACTTTTTGAGAAATTGGTCCATTTCATCTAAGTTGCCAAATGGATGCGTGTAGAGTTGTTCACAGAATTCCTTACTATTCTTTTGATGTCTGCAGGGTCTGTAGTGATACTAGCATTTTCTGTCTTTTTTTCTTTTCGGTCTTGCTAGAGGTTTGTCAGCTTTACTAATCTTTTCAAAGAATAACTGTTTCATTGATTTCCTCTTGAAGGTAAATGATTTCTTTCTTTTTTTTTTAATAATAGTGTTTATTTTTACTTGTTGACAGTTTGCTTTATTTATTTATTTATTTTTGGCTGTGTTGGGTCTTCGTTTCTGTGCGAGGGCTTTCTCTAGTTGTGGAGAGCGGGGGCCACTCTTCATCGCGGTGTGCGGGCCTCTCACTATCGCGGCCTCTCTTGTTGCGGAGCACAGGCTCCAGACGCGCAGGCTCAGTAAATTTTGGCTCATGGGCCCAGCTGCTCCACGGCATGTGGGATCTTCCTGGACCGGGGCACGAACCCGTGTCCCCTTCATCGGCAGGCAGACTCTCAACCACTGCGCCACCAGGGAAGCCCCGAAGGTAAATGATTTCTGATACTATCTTCACTCTTTCCTTCCTTCAGCTTGCTTTCAGTGTTTGCTCTTCTCCTTCTAGCTGCTTGAGGTGGAAGCTTGGGTTCTTAATTAGAGACATATTCTCTTTTCTAATGGAAGCATTTCATGTTATTAGTTTCCCTTGCAGGTAGAATGGTGGTTACCAGAGGGTAGGGATAGGGGAGAAATTGGTCAAGGTGTACAGACTTCCAGTTAGAAGATGAACACGTCCTAGGGATCTAATGCGCAGGGTGCTGATTACAGTTATAATACTGTGTTATGTACTGGAAAGTTGCTAAGAGAGTACATCTAAGTGTTCTTACCACAAAAAAAGAAATGGTAATTATGTGATGTGATTTTGAAATATAGAAGTGTATCAAATCAACATGCTGTATACCTTAAACTTACACAGTGTTCTATGTCAGTTACATCTCAGTAGAGCTGGGGGAAAGGAATTCCCTCTCAGCAATGTTTTAGCTGCATTCCACAAACTCTGATATGCAATATTTGCATTTTCATTCACTCCAATATATTTTTAACTTTTCCTTGAGACCTCCTCTTTGACTCATGGGTTATTTAGCAAAATAATGTTTTTAAATGCATAAGACAAAATACATGGGATTATAAAGGAAAACAATTACACTAAAATAGAGTTATCAAAGTGCTACAGAACTGTGATATAGTAATATGGGTGCTTTTTAAATTAACACATTAAATAACAAGGAACAACGATAGGTCTAATGATGACTGTAATTTTTAAGTAGTGATCAGTATAAATGATAATTCGAGATGTCTACAATTGTAATAGAAAATTTCTGTAATTTCTCTTGGTGACAAAGTTATAGGTATTACTATAAGTACTGTGATTATTGCCTATATTCATAATTAAAGGAAATTATAACTTTCAGTTAGAAGTTAGTAAAAATAATGATGTAATATTTTTGTTCAGTGGATCTCTTAAATTCTAGCTACAAATGCTTTTGGGGTGTGTGGGATACACGCTAAGAATCCCTGATTTAGAGGGTTTCACTCTGGTAATATGTTGACTTTTTTCTACTCCACCTTCTTTAGTTTGATTATTTACAGTCTAATTACCTAATCAATGAACAAATGGAAAACATTCCAGTCTGGGGTACAGACGATTCTCCACTTTCAACAAACACCAATCACTCTAAACAAATGAATCCGTATTTTAATCTACCTGGATCCTGCTGTTTCCCCAGTCTGCTACAATGATGTTTCCATTTGAATCCACTGCTACACCCGTTGGAGCATTAAACTGCCCATTTCCTTCTCCATTTGAGCCAAACTTCAACATGAATTCTCCTTCCTGATTGAACACCTGTATGAAATATTTTAAGATTATTTTATTTTAAATTAAAATAGTTAAGCAAACATTATGGCTTTAAAAAATATCTGAGCAGGTTATTTAAGTCATTCTTAAAAAAGAGAGGGGACGTCTATAAGCTAGACTTCCATTCACTTGTGGTTCCCCAACTTACGGTCTAAATCTGATTTAGCCTTTGTTAACCACTTCTTTTTCTAGCTTATATCTGGTTGTATTACTATGTGAAAAGACTTTTGTTATAAATTATAAAATATATACAAACATAAGCTAATACGAGTAAGTAGAGCTGTAATTTCCAACATTATTCTTTCTGCATTTAAATAAACAGCTAATTTCAAGAACAGGCATTGTATTTCTAACAGGATGGATGATCACTCAAAGTTGAATCAGAAAGTAAGAGCTTTTTGTTAAGCCAGATACTCAGAATTTACTACCATTTTACTAAGTCAACATAACAAGAAAGCGTGGTAGGCTGGACCACACACTTATAATAAGGAAAATTCATCGAATGAGTGAGTGCGTATGTGCGTGTATGTGTGTGGGATGGCAGCAGGTGAGGAATAAGAAAAGGACTTTTTAAAACAGATTTTCTCAGAATATATTTTAGTTAGAATAGAGAGTTTACACGACCCTGAGGCTTTGATGAATAGAGCCCATGAGAGAGGGAGGCTGACAGAAGTCGGGGCTAAACAGAACTCTTAAGAACTCTCCAATTCTCTAATATCTGATATGGTCAAGCACTGGGCCGCTGTGCTTAATTAAATATTCTTATTAGTAGAGTGTTACTGTATATGTATCAACTGCAGATTACCCAGATTACTAATCTTGAGAGAATTAAAATTTTAATATGTGTTTAATGATAAGTCTATAGTAAGCATGATTTTATCTCGATGATTCTGGTGATACTTTGAAACGTCTTCGGGAATTATTTTAAGCTTCCATTATCATGCAACATATGTAGAAGTACTCATTAATGAATCAGAAAATGTTACATACAAGGCACCCATGAGGGTAAGGTTCCTAAGATATGGACCTGAGAGAGGTCACTATGTCTGAGCACAGATCTAATCTGAAGATGATCTCAGGACCTTTTAGAGATTCTCCTATTGCCACCTCTGTGGTTATAAAAGATTAAAATGATGCTATTTCTTTTAGTTTCTTTTTTTGTCTTTTTGTTTTTGGTTTTTGGGTTTTTTTCCGCCACACCACACAGCATGCGGGATCTTAGTTCCCTGACCAGGGATCGAACCCACATGCCCTGCAGCAGAAGCATGGAGTCTGAACCACTGGACCACCAGGGAAGTCCCTCTTTTAGTTTCTCATGATGGGAAAGTGAGACACTTCCATCTCTAAAGCCTAAACTTTCTTTAAGGTAAAAAAATGTCATGACCACTTCCTGAATTAATTACATACCTGCCAAGTAAGTAAGCTGCCTCTCTGGTTCTTCGGAAAGGACAGAGACAGGAACCAGCTTTTCCTAAAATATCATGTAAAATCTTTCCTGACTCTTTTTATCTCCTTCACGTAAACAGTCTACTTTTGAAGACCAAAAGGAGTGTTTGTACGCTGGCGAGGACACGACTGATTATTCTCTGATCTTTCCCTTATTAAGTTGTACGGGGGAGGCATAAATTAGGAGTTTGGAATTAATATATACACACTACTATAAATAAAATAGACAATCGACAAGGACCTACTCATTAGCACAGGGAACTCTACTCAGTAGTCTGTAATAACCTAAGTGGGAAAAGAATCCGAAAAAGAATAGGTAGATATATACATACATGTATAACCAAATCAGTTTGTTGTATACCTGAAAACTAACACGACGTTGTAAATCAACTGTACTCCAATACAAAATAAATATGAAAAATATTATGTACAAATAATTTTTTGTCTGTTTGTGCTTATCTTTCTGAGTTAGTATGTTTTCCTTGGCATAGTTCAAACAGCTTACGTGCTTCTGCTCCATTGTGAAATAATGGAGAAGGCCAAGTTTAGTCTTAACTGTTTTGCAATGAGAAAAAGGTCTAAAGTGAAGGTAGCTGAAGAACTAACTAGCCCACTCATCAGCCCTGACCTATAGGTCTGGTTTTTACATTTACCAACAGAGAAGTGACTTGAATACTAGAACTCTTGTTAACTGCCCTCTGTTATATAGGAAACAAAAGCCCAACTATTCCATAGAAGCTATATGGCAACAACTGTCAAAGAGAAGAGAAAAAACAAAATGACTGGGTTTTTTCCCTCTAAATAAGAGGAAAATTGAGTTTAAATAACTAAACTGCCTCTACACTACTGAAAACTTAAAGTGTTTTCATAATCTTAATAATGATGTCACATATTTTCTATTTTTCCCATCTAAAAATGTCATTCCATTATTTATGAATTATTCAGATGAAAACATATTAAGAGGCAGAAGTATGAGCTGAAATCTTTTTTATAGCTTTGCTTTTGGATAACAGATTTTTATAGCAAGTTTTTATAAGTTGGACGATAATCCTTTTGTGATTTCAAAATTCTGCTCACCTCAATACCACCTCCACTTGGAAGTCTTCCCTGACGATCTTAGCAATGGACATGTATTTTCTTCTGGATACCTATAGGACTTTATATGTACCTATTTTTTAAAAGTCATTCATTGCTCCTGCCTTGCATTCTGGTCACTCACATGTTTTATTTCCTCCTCCAGCACCCGTCAGGGCTGGTAAACAGGAGCCCTCCCACATACCAACACTAGGTGGTTCAGAGAGCTGCCTGGGGCATTGGGGCGGGGAAGGCTCTGAGGCCACAGGTGTGCTTAGTAGAAAAGAGCAAGCTGATTAACATCACTGTCTTCTGGTGGGGGTGGGCAGCACCTACGCCAGGCTTTGCTGGCCTTTGACACTGTTAAGATCTATATGCATTTTCTTCTCGTTGAATGCGCTACAGTTAAATGAAGGATTCCTCTATAAAGAGAGTGAAGGGCGGGAAGCCAAGTTATCCTTTTATAGTTATGTTCATCACACAGGACTGTTGCAGCCCCCTGGGAGGACCCTCACAAGCCCAGGCCCTGCGGCCTCTTTGCTCTCTGTTCCTCTCCTCCTCCACAGATTTTCCCACTGTCCTCTTCCTTTTACCAAGGCTGGGCATTGAGGGAGGCGGGGGAGATGAGGATGGAGCCCCACCACTATGGTAGCAACTCTGGAGAGACTACATAGCAGGAAGCAGCCTTACAAGTAAGCAGCAGCGGGCACCATCTCCCCTCGTCCTGCCCCGTCACCATGGCCCACTGTGCTCTCCTCTTTGCACAGGGACTTGACACCCATCTCAAAAGCTCCAGGCCTTCCCATTTACTCAGGTTCAGAGTACCTTCTTCCAGGAAGAGCTGGGGAAATGAAGCAGTGAAGAGAGAGTACCTTAGGGGCTTAAAATCCTATCCCCATCTAGCTATTATTGCCGTCAACAATGGCACATTGTTTTGAAAGTTTGGTTGCTCAATGGTTGTCTCTAACTTTAGTCATTGGCTTTTACCACCTGTGCTGTTGTGTTATCCTCCCTCACAGTTGAAATGCCTCACTTTCAAAAATTTAAATGAATTTCCTTACAAGGAAAACTTCGTATCACTTCTGTAAGTGCAAACCAGTATGACGTGATGTAAACAGAAGGTTACTCTAAAAACATATACACGACCCTTGAAAGAAAAATGTCTGCCAGTGCACTGCCCAGGACCACTTGGCCTCCCTTTCAACGGAACACACATCACACTCTGAGAAGCTTGGTCTAGAATGTTATTAAACAGTTTCTCTTTTCGCTAAGTGAGACATTGGTTTCCAGTCACTTTAGTATTTCCGGGTCTGCTCATAATAAAGGTCAAATCTCTCTTCTCTCCTCTACCTAGTAAGAAAGATGTACTACACTGTTTGGGAGAGGGGGTGGGCATTGTTTTCTCAGGAACACCAAGCGTGTGAAAGGATTCTAAGATGTATGAAATACACTACATGAATGCATGCCAGGGCTATTTCCCTCCCCAAATCTGTTGCTGTAGCAGAGTTCTGATATCTAATTTTGTTTGAAAGGTCTTATAATGCAGAAAATTGAAGAAAGTGATCCATTTTAATTTACTGAATAGCCACAAAATGTTAAGCTTCAGAAAGTTCTGCCTCTCTAAGTTCAAGCAATTGCTTTTTTTTTTTTTTTTTTTTTTTTTGCCGTATGTCGGCCTCTCACTGTTGTGGCCTCTCCCGTTGAGGAGCACAGGCTCCGGACGCGCAGGCTCAGCGGCCATGGCTCACGGGCCCAGCCGCTCCGCGGCATGTGGGATCCTCCCGGACCGGGGCACGAACCCGTGTCCCCTGCATCGGCAGGCGGACTCTCAACCACTGCACCACCAGGGAAGCCCCCAAGCAATTGCTTTTTTGAATTTCATTTTCAAGTTATCTCCATTTACACGTTTCAAATTAAGAAACTTATTGCCACCATATTTTGTTCACTTTTCTGACTCTCCAAAGTCTGTATGTCCAAATTAAAACCCGCATCTTTAAGGAGAAACAAAAATCTACTCTTTTCGGCTACCTCCCCTAGGTCCTGTGTGTATATATGACTGTTATGTTTTCTCCCAGACTGAGTCCTCAATAAAAGCAGTTAAAAGTTAACAACAATTGATGTGTTTATGGTACCTTGACAGAATGATTATGGAAATCTGTAACAATAATCTCATTATTGCTATTTACAGCTGCGAAATGGGGACCTGAAATAAAGATAGGAAAAAATATGTGATGACCATAACAACTAAAATGATTACAACAACACAGTAGTTACGAAACTTCATATATTAACTTAGTTATTTAAGAAAGAACAAAGAACCGTAAATTCAGCCCTTGAAAGGTCATTCAGCCTGACCTCTGGCTCCAGATAACACGAATTCGATAGCATTCTACACTTGTGACTGTCTACGCTGCCTTTTTCCAGATCAAGCTAAGAGTTCCAGCAGCCCTCATGAAGTGGAATGAGCAATAAGCATCAGGATTCATTCTCCGCACCACCGTCTGAAAGTCACATCTGCCAGGTTCCCTGATAGTCACATAGGACCCTCAGCTCTCACCGAGGAGAGACGTGGTAACTCTTAGCACCAATATGTAACATTTTTTTCAAGTAGAGCAGAAACCCCCACTTTATAATTTTGGGTGACATTCAGAGCCTGGCAGAACTGGAGACAAAGCATAAAGAAAGGTTGCGCAAATTAACACGAATGGCCAAAAGCATCCTTTCCAAAAGAAAAGTAATCAACTGTTTTCAGCCTCTTCTTGCAGATGTAAAAAACAAAGTGATTGCAAAGTGGCACACCAGAAAAAGAAGGAAAAGAGACCGCCCTTCCTGTGCTTAGCAAATATTCTAAACTCCTGCTCGCTTATAATCACCTAGACAGGTGAAAAGTGTTCTCATTCAGAAGCTCTTTAAATAAAGCTACAGCTAGGTGGAACCCGGAGGTTCTCCGTGGTTCCTCCAACATTTTTATTTAAAAAATATTTTATTAAAGCTTATATTTTATTTAATGTTAATATTCGAAGGTTAGACTTCTGAGTTGTAAACTGCCACCAATAAAAGCCACACACGGGCTGCAGTTGAACTTACTGTGGGCGGAGTCACTGAGCAGCATCTAACCATGCTTTCGCTTAGATTCCATCCCCAGTGTCTTTCCCAAAGCCAGCAAAAACGCTGGGGATGAGGCGTCTTCAACATGCTCCAACATCATGCAAATGTGAGCAGAAGAGGCATAAAAAAGGGGGTTTACATATTACCATCGAGTGTACCTGCAAACTGCCTGTCCCCATTTCCTCGGCTACCAAACCTGGTGACTATTTTCCCGTTTGGCTGGAAGATAAACACGCAGCACGCCTTGTTATCCACCACGATGATGTGCCCGTTGCGGTCCACAGAAACTCCTTTGGGCCCCATCAACTTTCCTGATCCGATTTTTGTCTGTTAGAAACAAGTGCAGAAATGAAGTTGAAAGCACTACAGAACATGAAGACAGACACTGGTGTCAGCAAACATTTACTTGACTGTTCAAACAGAGGTGCACAGTGCCATGATGAGCATCTGTCTTGGAAAACTGTCTTTATCACATCCATTATCTGTTACCGATATTTATAGGAAATCATTTTTTTAAGGAATCACTACCAAAATTGTTCTAGAATCTCCTTAACTAGGGCCACAGTTCCCTTGTAAAGAGGCAGTGTGGTATAGCAAGAGATCACCGGGTGAGGAGTAGGAAGACCGTCCCACACCTGTCACTTGCTTCGGACACACCTGATATAGTACAAATGGATTTAATTTCCTTAAGATTCAGACTCCTTATATATTAAAAATGTCAAAAAATGACTTCAGTCACTTCCATTGATATTTCTGGAATATGTATTAAGTAAAATAAAGTAGGTAAAGTGTTTAGTGTAGAGCATAATAGCACATGTCAAGCAGTCATTAAAGGGAAGCAGTCACTGTCATTATTATATGTCGTAATTAATATCGAAATTGCGAGACATCTGCCATTGAACTTTACTACAATTAAGTTCCACACGGGTGGGAATCGTGTCTGTTTTATCCAGCACTGTGTACTCAGAGCCTAGCACACTTCTTGGCGCCTAACAGGTACTCAACAAATATTTGTTCAATATATTAACTTCCAGTCTAGCATTGTTACAGGGTAATAATGATGATTCCAGTTTTCACAGTATTTTAAAATGACAAAAAAGCATTAGGTTTCTATTAAACATATACCATATGCATCTAAAATCTTACTCATTTTTCTGAATAGACTATAGTATGCATATAGATGTCTGTTTGTTGCAAGATACATGTCTTATACCTTTACTTTTCTACCTCCATTTTCTAGAGTATTTATCAAGTAGTACTTTACTCATTCACCCATTTATTCACTAATTCTACAAACACTGATAGAGCACCCACTACGTGGCACCTGGTAGACAAAGATGAGTTAGACACAGCGCCTACCCTCAACAACATCTCAGTTGCACTGTCTACTGTGCCGTTTTTAAAGTGACTGGTGTCAAATGTTCAATTTGGTAGATTTGGGAGAATTCAATAGGCCATCTCAGAAGCCATGTGGAACAACGACCTGATGAGACAGGTCAAGGAAGGAGAAGGAGCACCCAAGGCGAGGGAGCGGTGGGCAAGAGGGACTGGGAGGTGACAGGGACGGCAAGGACCGCAGTCCTCCCCGGCACCAGGACGGAAAAGGTCAGGGCGAAGCAGATCTCTCTGTGCTTTTTTTTTTTTTTTTTTTTTTTTTTTTGCGGTACACCGGCCTCTCACTGCTGTGGCCTCTCCCGTTGCGGATCACAGGCTCCGGACGTGCAGGCTCAGCGGCCATGGCTCACTGGCCCAGCCTCTCCACGGCATGTGGGATCTTCCCGGACCGGGGCACGAACCCGTGTCCCCTGCATCGGCAGGCGGACTCTCAACCACTGCGCCACCAGGGAAGCCCTCTCTGTGCTTTTATGAAGGACCTTCAGACATATTACTGAACAAATCAAGGTACAGAACAGTGAGTAGTCTGAGCCCATCTGTATTAAATATGTGTTTGTATGTGTACATATTCCTGGAAGAGAAAGTAAGAAACCAAATAGTGTTTATATCTTCCAAAGTGATATTAGTGACGGTAGGAAAAGCTCTTCTTTTATACTTCTCTGTAGGCTTATTTGAAAAACCTATTTGCATGTGTTACTTTCTAACTTAAAATTTTTAACTTTAAAAAAATTACATTCTCAAATAAAAATGGTTAAGATGGTAAAAAAAAAAAATTACATTCTCAAAGGTTCTGTTTTAGTCCCCTTATTTTCCCTCTCTCTGTTAATGCTGTCTGATAGGAATGTAATGGAAGCTACATATGTAACTTAAAGTTTGCTAGTAGCCACATCAAAAAACAGAAAAAGAAACAGGGAAAATTCATTTTAGTTATGTATTTATTTAACCCAATATAACAAAAAGGTACCATTTCAATATGTAGTCAATATAAAAATTATTAATGAACTATTTTACGTTCTTTTTAGGGGACTAAGTCTTTGAAATCCAGTGTGTATTTTACACTCATGGCACGTCTCAATTCAGACCAGCCCCCTTTCAAGGACTCAGTATCCACATGTGGCTTGTGGCTACTATATTGGACAGCACAACTCTACACGCTTCTAAAATCTCATTTATGCTATGGCATCAACTTTCACCTCCGTGGGTAAGATTCTCAAATCCATATCTTTAGTCATGGCCTATTTTACAGGTTATCACCTCAAACTCAACCAATGTCAAACCAAAAAACCAAAAAAAAGATAAAAAAGAAACCCCAAACTAGCACCTCCTGATTTCCTAATTACTTTTATGACACCACAGTTAGTCCGGTTGACCAGCATCAAAATTTCGGAGCAAAATGCATCCTTTCTTTCACCAGTTTGAACCTCAGTGTCCTCATCTATAAACTGGCAGCTATGCTATTTACCTCCTGGGTCATGCAGATTCTGAAGGATAAAGGAGACTGTCAAGCACCATCTCCTTCTCTCCCACCCTATCCAGCTGACATTATACTTGACTGGCAGGATTATCTTCTTTCCCCCAAACACACGAATATACATGCAGAGAGAGTATGGAGAGAGGGATGGGGACCTTTCCACAGTGGAGGTTCAGACTTTGTAGGATCTTGTAAGTTTATAAATGACTGAGATTCAGATTTGATCTCTTTAGAATAAAGAGGTACATTTACTTAGGGAGGAAACACTGGCATTCTTGCAAGGGAATCTGTTGGGTAATTTAATTCTGATTTTGCAATCTAGCCCAAAGATCAGAGACTATAATATAATAGCTTGCAAAAAAATTATATACTTTCTTTCATGTCAGCATGGAAGATATGTCAGTAGAGATCAAAAGGAAAAGAGGAAACTCTTGAGTATTAACAAGAATATTAACACTACCTAATATTATGAACAGTGTTTGTTACTTAGAATGACTCAGCCATAAAATACCAAGTGGATGATAACTATGTAGCATAAAAAGAAAATAAGCGACCAGTGCCATTCTATTATATGAGAACTAGTGCACGTCTAAAAGAAAAAACTTAAATGTTGAACCAAAACCTCTTTTCCTTCCATTTCCTTTCATCACTCCCCATTTAGCTGCACTAGATTCTACCAAGTGAAATAAGACAATGTGTCCTGACAATGTGCCCGCCATCTTAAACAGAACAATAAGCAAGGATATTTTAGACCCGGGCTTTGGAAAAGTTAAATGAAAGTATTTAACTCAACAAATAGGTCCTTAAATTGAAGAGCGAAGAGATGAGATATTTTAGAATATGCGGTGGCCAGGGGTCTCTGCATCTGTTCTGGGGTCACAAAAGTTTCCTAGATGGAGGGAAGATGGAAAGGAAAAAATTCAAGGCAGAGAGGAATGAAAATCAGGGCTAAGAAGTTGGTGAGTAAAAGAAAGAAAAGGAGATAAGAAATTATATCCCTAGAACTACTAGGAATAAATACAGAGAATCCGCATTTGTGTTATAAGTTTGTCTTTCTGAGCACCTGTTTAATTTTACTGAATTCCACCGAAGAAGAAAATAAGTCTCTTTCTGTTTATGGTCATGGCCATCAGACTTGGAGGAAATCCCATTAAACTACAAAAGTGTTTTCACTTGCTATCCTTTTACCCTTCGGGTTTTGATCAGTATCTACTAAAAAAAGGGAATATGAGGAAACTACACCATATCCATTCCCCCAATCCTCTAGGGGGCATGAGTGTTCTTTCGTGTTTATTCCAATTGTTACCAACAGTATTCCAACTATCAGAATCCAGTTCTTCCAAGAAGAAAGCCTATTACATTTAGAACACTGAATCACTGAGTGAAAAATACTTAATTTAGGAAACACTTCTCTCTTAAATATAAAACCTTTGTTTCAATTTAATATATTAGATATAAAATATTTCAATAAACTAGATATAAAACTGTTTCAATAACTATTTTAGTGTTAGTGTCTAAATGTGAAAAGACAGGTCATAGTTTTGTTAGGGTATGAAACCAGAACAAATGGGTTGCCTCCAAACTAAAAGGGTATTTTCAAGAGGTCGCTAAACAGTGTTCATGCTATTGATGTTAAAGCTGTCATATTTGGGTATGTCTTACCACAAATACGATTATGAAAACAGAAAAGAAGGGGAGGAAGTGAGAGATGCAGAAAGGGAAAAGAATTTCCTGTGTATATGGCCACCATACGGAGTCATCATATCTCTAGTGGAACAGAACACATCAGTGACAATGGAAGGTTCGTGTGCAATACGGTGGAATTAGAGATGACAGTCTTTATTCCCCTAGATTGAAAACATGCTGCCCCATGCAAAACAGGGGCTCCAACTGGAGGGTGAATAACTGCCTAAGTAACTTCTTTTAATACAAATGATGAGGTGACTGTGGTGATCCAATGACTTTAAAAAGGAAAATATAAATTCCTCCAATAAGAGACCGATGAGTGAACTTCGTGTATCTTCTGAATTCCAGAATCGATTATGAAGAGCGTCATCTCTATTAAGGTTGGACAAAGAAGGAGTGACCACCAGGAGGTGGTATGAGGTCATGAAGCCAAAGTCACAGCTGATCAAACAGACGTCATGTTTTGGGCAGGGTCATTAAAGGCACTGGAAAAGAACTCTTCTTCGATGCCTATTTCGTACAAGGCACATATACAATCCAGAAATAAAATCTCATGTAACCCTTACCCAAATCCTGTAAGACAGATTTTTAAAATCCAAATTTGAAATATGAGGCTATTGAGGCTCAAGGAACTCATATAATTTGCCAAAGGCCAAACAGTTAATAAACCGTAGAGCTGGGATTCCAATGGTTTGAACTGACTTAAAGCTCATGTTGTCAACAGAAAGAGAAGCCTGGATGAGGGAATGTGGAAGGCATAGTGAACATGGCCTTCAAAACACCTGTGACAAAGTGTTTCATAATCTTCTTGTGAACAAATGTAGAAAATGGGCTGGATGACAATATTCTTTGATGACACCTTAGAAGAGAGATTTCTGTTGTCATCATCAAAGGGCTCTCTACTCTTCAGTGACTGACTGGATGAAGAAACAGTGGATGATGCTGGGAGTAACAGCAAGTGCGTCAAATGATGGGATCCCTCCAAGTGTAGCCCACTCACATTTCCTCCATGAAGCTGGCCCCCGTTTTCTTTTCCCTCCAATTCCTATATCATATACTATAACACTACGGTTCTAGATTGTACCAAACAATTTATGACTGCTTAAAGGCTGACTGAATTGTTTTCTGTTATCTCTTGTGTATGTCTTTTTTCCTCAAAAGGCTTCTACATTTTTAAAAGGTAGGGACCATGTCTTATTAATTCTGTTTCTCCCATATCATCTATCACAGAAAGTACTGATAGATAGGAACTGAGAAAGTAGAAGGAACTTCATAAATGACAACTTGCAGGCTAATTTGGGAAATATAAATTGCCTCTTAATAACCTTTTCTAAAGGTTGTTGTTTTTCACTGAATTGAGGTAAACCTGACAGTATTTTTTTAAAAAAAGCATTATCCATGACATTTTCCACAGAACTAAAACAAATAACCCAAAACGTTATATGGAACCATAAAAGACCCAGAATTGCCAAAGCAATCCTGAGGAAAAAAACAAAGCAGGATGCATAACTCTCCCAGACTTCAGACAATACTACAAAGCTACAGTAATCAAGACAGTGTGGTATTGGTACAAAAATAGACATACGGATCAATGGAACAGAATAGAGAGCCCAGAAATAAACCCACACACCTACAGTCAATTAATCTTCAACAAAGGAGGCAAGAGTATAAAATGGGAAAAAGTCTCTTCAGCAAGTGGTGCTGGGAAAGTTGGACAGTCACATGTAAGTCAATGAAGTTAGAACACACCCTCACACCATACACAAAAATAAACTCAAAATGGCTTAAAGATTTAAATGTAAGACATGACACCATAAAACTCCTAGAAGAGAGCACAGGCAAAACATTCCCTGACATAAATCGTACCAATGTTTTCTTAGGTCAGTCTCCCAAGCAATAGAAATAAAAACAGAAATAAACAAATGGGACCTAATCAAACTTACAAGCTGTTTGCAGAGCAAAGGAAACTATAAAAAAAAAAAACAAAAAAGAAAAAGACAACCTACAGAATGGGAGAAAATATCAATATTTGCAAATGATGTGACTGACAAGGGCTTAATCTCCAAAATATACAAACAACTCATACAGCTCAACAACAAAAAAACAAACAACCCAATTGAAAAATGCACAGAAGAACTTAATAGACATTTCTCCAAAGAAGACACACACATGGCCAGTAGGCACATGAAAAGACGCTTAACGTCACTAATTATTAGAGAAATGCAAATCAAAACTGCAACGAGGTACCACCTCACACTGGTCAGAACGGCCATCATTAAAAAGTCTACAAATAACAAATGCTGGAGAGGGTGTGGAGAAAAAGGAACCCTCCTACACTGTTGGTGGGAATGTAAATTGGTGCAGCCACTATGGAAAACAGTATGGAGGTTCCTCAGAAAACTAAAAATAGAACTACCATATGATCCTGCAATCCCACTCCTGGGCATATACTCGGACAAAACTATAATTCAAAAAGATACATGCACCCCTATGTTCATAGCAGCACTATTCACAATAGCCAAGACATGGAAACAAACTAAATGTCCATCGACAGATGAATGGATAAAGAAGATGTGGTACATATATACAATAAAATACCACTCAGCCATTAAAAAGAACAAAATAATGCCATCTGCAGCAACATGGACGTAACTAGAGATTATCATACTAAGTGAAGTAATTCAGAAAGAGAAAGACAAATACCGTATGATATCACTTATATATGGAATCTGAAATATGGCACAAATGAACCTATCTATGAAACAGAAACAGACTCACAGACATAGAGAACAGACTTCCGGTTGCCAAGAAGGAGCGGGGGAGGGAGAGGGATGTACTGGGAGTTTGGAGTTAGTAGATGCAAACTATTACATTTAGAATGGATAAACAACAAGGTCGTACTGCATAGCACAAGGAACTATATCTAATCCCCTAGGATAAACTATAATGGAAAAGAATATTTTTAAAAATGTATAAAAGAAAGCAACTGAGCAAACTAATTGCTTTATAAAATGAAGCCACATTTAGGTCATACATGAGTAGATTTATGACAATGTCATTGTGACTCTCACTTCATTAAACTTAGATGTAACGAAGTCAAGATGTCTTTACATATGAACAACTGAATATTTTATTGGATCTGGATCCAAAGAAAAAGACAATTTCATCTTGTATTTCCTATCCCTTCTCTCGACTGGCCAGTTGTAGTTAATCTTACCTTAAACTTCCCATCTGATGAGAAGATGCTAACCCATTTATTATCATAATCTGCAATGATTATGTCCCCACTGGGATGCACAGCTACTCCTGTGGGCCGCTGCAGCTGCCCGGGAGAGCGTCCTCGTATGCCAAAACGACTTTTGAACTGTCCATCGTTGGAAAATATCTGGAAGACAAATTACATTCATTGGAATGTGAACTAGCATAGAAATGAGTGGGAAAGACAGGCAAGAACATCTGTCATGAGTACTACAGGTCAGAACATGCAAACTCTATCTGAAGAAAAGCCTATATACACATCATAAGCTTCCCTTTCTTTCCTTGCATCTTAAGTCTTAAGTAGGAAACTCTGCAGGTCTATTTATCAGTGTAAGTGGTTAAAGGTATACAGTTAGGGGCCATACCTGCACGCACTGGTTGTTACTGTCTGCAATTAATATCTTCCCATTTGTAGATGCTGCTACCCCTTGAAGGTTTGTAAATTCCCCTTTATTTCTTCCTTTGGTTCCTAAAAATAAACGATAAAACCACAGAAAAGTAAACAATAGAGAGTTAGATTTCTCAGTTTCGGCAAGAGAACATTCAGTCTTCTATAGGTAGCCTGAGAATGCAATGTTTTTTTAAATTACACTTAAAAAAAAAGAGGAACCCCTCCCCTGACTTAATCCATATCGTACTAAACTTCTCTTCCAGACCAATTCTGTAAAGTCTTTGCAAAATCACCTTTTGGGGGGCAAATACCAATCTTCTCTTATTAAACTATAGCTGCATATTAACATGATTAAAATATATTTAGATTTCACAAAGACACAATTATAAAAACTAATGTTACAATTGAGGACACTTTATAGGAGCGGGCCTTATTTGGGAGCTGTGCCAAAATCCCACCCTCTCACTCAGCAGCTCTTAAGGCACCTGGACACTTGACTTTCAGCACTTTAAACAAACCATAAGGTCAGAGATGTTATAAAACTAGCGGGCTGATTTTCATACACTGGAGTGATTTCTTTTCAAAGACTTGGTGTCTCATAAGTGTATCTTTCCTGTAAAAGATATCCTGACCATGTTTTCTAGATTAAATAAATAAGAAAGGCAAAAGAAAATTAATTAATCCAAGGCATACTCTCATCCTACTAGAACTTCTTATGGAAGAGATGAAGCAGGAGAAAAAATAAAGCTATGGTGACTACAGTTAACAGATGTTTGTTTTTCTTTCAAATGAAGTGTTTATAACTTATTTTAATAAGACCATGCAAATATTAACAGAAGGAACTTTGCTCAGAGACGACCAGGAAGGAGGTTTAAATTTTCACAGTTGGAGAGAGAGCGCTATGCCTCAGTTTTATCATTTCATTCATATTCAAAAGAGCAACTTGATATTTGTGTTTAGACGTCAATGCTGGGCCTCAGGAAAGAGTAGAAAAGATATGCTGCCGATGGCCAATGTCAAGCCCGTGCTTAGACTGCTTAGGAACAGGTAGATTCTTCTGAAACTGGTTTTTGCATTTAGGAAGTAAAACTGCGATATAATTAAACTCAGAACAAAATCAACAACAGAACTGCTGGGTGAAGTATCTTATCACCTGGTTCTCACCAGACCCACAGGGTAGTTGCTTTATTGAGATCCTGGACCCTAACAAGATGACTCACCGCCTCTCTATCTCTTCCTAACATGAAACAAAACTCTGAGATCCAGATCCTCAAAAGAATGTCTTCTAGGTTGTAGGGCAAACGATTCTACTTTATTTCAGATGTTTCAGCAGAGATGATCTTTGTACCTGATCTGCACAGAATCCCTATAGTATTCAAGTCCATGGGATTAGCTAACACTCTAAGAATGGTGTGTTGGCATCTGTTGGTGGGTGGCAGGGAAAGGGGTGGTTGGCCCCTGAAGGAGGTATGTGCCCACTTTGTATTAGCTGTTGGTCATTCCTTCTGATGTCTGAGTAACACCTGGTTAACAGGTACAGCAAAACCGAAGGACCAGGAAAAGAAACAATTCTTCTAAAATGCTCAGTTTATAAATACTTTTTAAAAGGTAGTGGGGGCGAGGCCAGGGTCTCTCAAGAATAAAAACTTAATTCATCAAAAACGTTGATAAAAGGCTTCCCTGGTGGCGCAGTGGTTAAGAACCCACCTGCCAATGCAGGGGACATGGGTTCGAGCCCTGGTCCGGGAAGATCCCACATGCCGCGGAGTAACTAAGCCCATGTGCCACAGCTGCTGAGCCTGTGCTCTAGAGCACGTGAGCCACAATTACCGAAGCCCGCGTGCCTAGAGCCCGTGCTCAGCCACAAGAGAAGCCACCACAGTGAGAAGCCCATGTACCACAACGCGAAGAGTAGCCCCCGCCCGCTACAACTGGAAAAAGCCTGCATGCAGCAACAAAGACCCAACACAGCCAAAAAAAAAAAAAAAAAAAAGGTTGATAAATAGAAGCATGGAAATTATTAGCAGGATGAAGAACTGAGGATCAAATAAAGAAACATAATAAAAAAGAGTCCTACCAGTGAGACTGGAGAAGAATTGACTGTAAAGAAAAGCCCAGGCTGTTCTAGATCCTGCTTTTGTAAAATTGGAAGTGCACCCATGGCTCAGAGGACATACAGGCAGGGGAAAGAAATACTGAAAACGGGGAGGGGAGTAAGAAGCACCTGCACAGAGTACACGAGCGTTGGTTTGCTGTCCTTAAACCTGCCTGCCGCCCTCTTCTATTTAAACTTTGGTCCGTCCTGCTAAGGACAAAGCCTATTCTATTCAGAGAAGGCTCTGCAGGCAGCAGCAGTTGAGTTTTGAAATGAAAGGAAAAATGGAGACACGTGCTTTAGTAGAAGTTCAGGGGTGCCTTAGCCAAAAAGATTTAATTGTCCTTTGGAAAAAATAGAGGTGATGCTGAAGGAGAATATATGAGCAAAAAATACTAGCACGTTTTTTTTCTCTGCAGAAATAAACACACAGTTTTGAGTGTCAGTATAAATGGGAAAGAATTGTACTTGGGGGTATAATTTTAAAACTTGGGAAGACATTTAGTTGGACTCTGTATCAGTACCATTTGGACCAAGGAGAAGGAAGATTCTGCCCAGTTTGAAATGAATGTGAGGATGCTCAGTACCTGCCATGAGAGCAACACATCTACATTGCAGAGGACCACACTGCTGGCGGGAGGTTCTCCAGCCCCCTCCAAGCTCCAGGCCGATGCGTAGGCCCCCCTGTTATTCTTGGTCTCAAGTTAACTAGAGCTTGAGTCTGCTGCCCCACGTGTAAATAAAAAATCACAGGGTTGGAGGCACATCTGTTAGTCCCAGATTGCTTACATACTTTTGAAAGAGCTAGATGCAACAGGCATTGCCATTTAAATTTTATATTTGTTTTAAAAAATCTTTCTCTTTAAGCCACAGGGCTCGGTTTCCAAATAGCTGGGGTTGGCATTTTCGTAACAACACTTGATTCTTATGAGCATCTTTTGTCTTGTCAGAGCTATTGATCATCACTTTTCTTTTTTTTTTTACAAAAAACTCTATTTGTGGGGGCTTCCCTGGTGGCGCAGTGGTTGAGAGTCCGCCTGCCGATGCAGGGGACACGGGTTCGTGCCCCGGTCCGGGAGGATCCCACATGCCGCGGAGCGGCTGGGCCCGTGAGCCATGGCCGCTGAGCCTGCGCGTCCGGAGCCTGTGCTCCGCAACGGGAGAGGCCACAACAGTGAGAGGCCAGCGTACCCACCCCCCCAAAAAAAAACCCCAAAAAACTCTACTTTTGTTTTTTTAAGTACAGCAGGAACACAGTGTTACTCCCAAGGATTAAAGGAAATCCACCAGCATACTCTTGAGGGACAATTAATGCTGACTATTTTTACTAGCAGTTAAACTAGAAAAATCTTAATGTTGAGTAATGATGCAGAACTACAGCATAGTATCATTACACTGAAATGCCCAAAGTCCAAGTGTTTGTAAAGTGTCTTGGAACCAAAATAAAAGTGTCTCGCGACCAAAATAAAATAACAGAAATTCCAGAAGTTAGAAATAATTTGGGGTCATGCGTCCCTCTTCAAAATATTTAGTAAATACTATTTAGTCTATAGAAAATTTCCCCACCCTCCACACAGTATTCTAAATTATGAAAACTAGTTCTTTCATAACAAATATAAATGTAACATAAAACATATACAGTAGTTATAAAATCTTTTCCTGTCTACTCTGATGTAAAAGATTTCACTTGATGGTTAGATTTGGGCTAGTAAAATGAGCAATGTGAGTTTTAAAAGTAATTATGAACCATTTGACAACAATTCCATAAGATAATTACCCTTGTTTTCCCCAGACTTCCCAGATTTTAAACTAGCCTATGAAGCACAGAATGAATTTTCAAACCAACAGCTTCTCATCTGTGCTCCTGCCCTTGCCTCCAGAAAGATGACGGAAGTAAGGTAATAAGTCCCTGGATTGAAGCAGGGGATCAAGAACTGTACATTTCCTCTCACCCCCACTCCTACTTAGTAAGAAAATTAATGCTCAATGAAACTAGATACTTAGAATGGGATAATGCAAGAGGATGAAATTAAGCCAAACATAGGGTCTAACACAGGATCTTTAACCAAGTACGTGTTTAACGTATGTTTGCTGAATGAATGGGTCCCTAAATGGATTATTAATGACTGAGTAAATTACAACCCACAGTACATCATGGGAGAAGGAAGTGCTCAGTAATATTTACAGCACTTTCATATACATTCTCTTGTGCACTCCCTGTAACAACCCCAAGAGTCAGCAGCATAAATATTATCATTCCACTTTATAGATGAGAAATTGGAGGTAGGCTTATCACAAAGGTAGGGAAGAGACAGACCAAAGAATAAAAGCTGGTTCCCCCGACCCTTTATATAGTTTTTAAATACACACATTGCTTCTAATGGACATTAGGATATCAGGTTTCTGAGGTGAGGATAATTACCCTTTGGGTTCACATGGGTCATGCTTTCTCTATTAAATCTTTCAGAAAACTCCATTTTAACTGGTTCACTGTCTCCCTCACTAAACTGTGAGCTCCCTGGGGGACGAGGCAACATCTGTCCTGTTCTCTGTTGCATCCTACAACACAGCGCAGTGCCTGACACTCGGTAAATAACAGTGGCATCTTTTTACATTTGAAATCCAAGAGGAGTTTCCAAGGATGAGATTCTCAAGGGGTGGGAACAGGGTTCCTATAATGACCTCAGATGCCAAATGAGCATGCTCTCCCTTCCTTTTAGGGAGGGAAGGTGATGGTTTGCAGAGGTGAGGCAGAGAAGAGGGGCGTAAAATCTCATGCCTTCCTGTAAAGCCTCTGAACTCATGCTAAGTGATGTTACACATCCATTTGATATGACAAGAGAGCACACTGATCTGGAGTACAAATGAACGGTTCATTCAACACATCCCAAGGATTCATTAAGGTATGGTGGATGAATTGCATAATTTGAAACAATTCATCTGTGATTCTTTCACTCCCTCCCACCTCTTCAGGCTTCCCCTTTGTTCAGTGATTTTTTTTAGTAGCTGACAAAACCAGCTCATGGCTTCTAGTCAGCAAACTCTGACAGTGCAGGGAAAAATAATCCCCGCGTTTCAAGGAATCAACAGATGTTCTAAGCCACTTCCTTACACTCCTTCAGGACTGTTTTGCAATTCAATATTAGAGTAAGACAATGACTCATTCACAGTGGGCATGCATTATGTTTTCAGGTGTGGGAGATGTCATATATCTCAACTTTGGAAAACCACAGTAGTTAAAGGACATTTTAGATGAAGAGGAATCGTCGTGCAATTGAAAAGGCAGGGGCATCAGAGTCACAGGTGGCTTGGGTTCCTTCCTGGGCTCTCCTGAGCCTCCATTCCTTCAAAGCTAAGGATGATTATACGTTGTCCTGGTAATTTGGCTCTTGAGGGGCAGGGGCTGTAGGGCTGGGGGAGGAGTTCTGATTTGTAGCATTGGCCTGTTTCTATTGTGTAAATACTACCATCACGGCTGACTTCAATGAATTCAGTAATGATGCAGATACAAAATTAACATACAAAGTTCAGTAGTGTTTCTATACACTAACAACGAATTTTCTGAAAAAGAAACAAAGATGTTGATCTTCCTGATAATAGTATCAAAAACAACAAAATACTTAAGAATAAATTTAACCAAGGAGTTTGTGAAAGATCTCTACTCTGAAAACTACAAGATACTGATGAAAGAAATTGAAAAAGACACAAATAAGTGGAAAGGTATTCTGTGTTCATGGACTGGAAGAATTAATATTGTTTAAAATGTTAAAATGTTAATACTACCAAAAACCATCTATAGATTCAATGAAATTCCTATCAAGATTCCAATGGCGATCTTTACAGAAGTAGAAATAACATTCCTAAAATTTATATGGAACCACAAGAGACCCTGAATAGCCAAAGAAATTCTGAGAAAGAACAAAGCAGGGAGGCATCACACTCCCTGATTTCAAGCTATAATATAAGGCTATAGTAATCAAAACAGTATGGTACTGGCATAAAAACAAACAGACCCATGGAACAGAATCAATCAAAATTACCCAAATATATACAGTCAACTAATATTTTGACAAGGGAGCCGAGAATACTCAAGAGAGAAAAAACTTCGTGCTAGGATAATTGAATATTCACATAAAAGAACGAAACTGGGGGCTTCCCTGGTGGTGCAGTGGTTGAGAGTCCGCCTGCTGATGCAGGGGACACGGCTTTGTGCCCCGGTCTGGGAAGATCCCACATGCCACATGCCGTGGAGCGGCTAGGCCCGTGAGCCATGGCGGCTGAGCTTGAGCGTCTGCAGCCTGTGCTCTGCAACGGGAGAGGCCACAACAGTGAGAGGCCCACGTACTGCAAAAAAAAAAAAAAAAAGAAAGAAAGAAAGAAAAAGAACGAAACTGGACCCCTGTCTTACACTATTGACAAAAATTAACTTGAAATGGATTAAATATAAGACCTGAAACCAGGTCTAATTTCTTCCTAGAAGAAAACAGGAATAGAGTTCCCTGACTCAAGCTTTAGTAATGATTTTCTGGATATGACACCTAAAGCACAAGCAAGGAAAGCAAAAATAAACAAGTGGAACTATACCAAACTAAAACACTTCTGTCAATGAGCAAAGAAACCATCAATAATGTGAAAAGGACTTCCCTGGTGGTGCAGTGGTTAAGAATCCACCTGCCAATGCAGGGGACATGGGTTCGATCCCTGGTCCAGGAAGATCCCACATGCCGTGGAGCAATTAAGCCCGTGCACCACAACTACTGAGCCCGCGCACTAGAGCCCACAAGCCACAACCACTGAAGCCCACACGCCCCAGAGCCCACAAGCCGCAGCTACTGAAGCCCACGTGCCTAGATCCTGTGCTCCAAACAAGAGAAGCTACCGCACGAGAAGCCCGCACACCGCAACAAAGAGTAGTCCCGGCTCACCACAACTAGAGAAAGCCCGCGCAGCAACGAAGACCCAACTCAGCCAAAAATAAAATAAAATAAATTTATAAAAATAATGTGAAAAGACAACCTACAGGATGGGCAAAGATATTTGCACACCATATATCTGATAAGGGGTAAATATCTAAAATACATAAAGAATGTAATACAATTCAGTAGCAGAAAACTAAATAACCCAATTAAAAAATGGGAAAAGGACCAGAATAGACATTTTTCCAAAGAAGATTCACCAAAGTCCACATGAAAAGATGCTCAACGTCACTAGTCATTAGGGAAATGCAAATTAAAAACACAACAAGATACCACCTCACGCCTGTGAGAATGGCCATCAACAAAAAGACAAGAGATAAAAAATGCTGGCATGGATGTGGACTGTTGGTCCTTGTGCACTGTTGGTGGGATGGTAAATTGGTACAGCCGCTATGGAAAACAGTGTAAAGGACCTTTGAAAATTAAAAATTGAGCTACCATATGATCCAGCTATTCCACTTCTGGGTATTTTTGCATAGGAAACAAAAACCCTAACTCGAAAAGATACATGCACCCCCATGTTCACAGCAGCACTATTTACAACAGCCAAGACATGGAAACAACCTAAGTGTCCATCGATGGATGAATGGATAAAGAAGTTGTGGGCCGTGTGTGTGTGTGCGTGTATGAACATTATTCAGCCATAAAAGGGAGAAAAATCCTTTGCAACAACATGGGTGGACCTTGAATGTATTATGCTAAGTGAAATAAGTCAGACAAAAAATGACAAATACTGTATGATCTCACTTATATGTGGAGCCTAAAAAAACCCAAAAAACAAAAAACCAAACTCAGAAAAGAGATCAGACTTGGGGTTCAGAGGCGGAGGTCTGGAGAGGGGCAACTGGAGGTGAAGTAACTTCCCCAACTGCATGGGTAGGAAAGTGGCAGTGTTGGGGCTGGAACCCAAGGCTGTGTAGCCTCCGAGGCTTTAACCATTCACTCTTCTACCTCACGCCCCTACATCACTCAAGTCAAACAGCTGGAAGTTCAATTTGGTCCTCAAGTCCTGCGCTCTCCCTCCTAAGCGTGCTATAAACCTGCCACGTCCTCTCTACTCCACCGCATCACTCTTAATTCTGGCACTTGTAGCAGCTCACATGGACCTACTGCAACAGGAAGCAGCTCTCTGCTTCCCGGGGGACACTGTCAGCAGATCCCTTATAGTGTCCCCAGCCTCTCTATAAATCAGTGTGTCAGCAAGTCACTACATTACACTGTTCAGTGCCTCCCCATCACCCACATGGTTCTCAAATCTCAGTGTGCAGAAGCATCGTGGAGCTGGTAGAATGCAGATTCCTGGTCCCTCCCCCAGAGATTCTGATTCTGTAAATGCAGTATGGAATTCAGGAATTCTCATTTTTACCCAGCACCCCAAGGAATTCAAGTGCTTTATGGGAAACACAGGTATACAGAACAAAGTCTCAGCTCCTTTGCAAGGAAACAGAACCTCTTCTCTGCTATCTTACTTCGTTTAACACTCCAGGTAATGGAATCATTTACAGTTCCTCGAAACTACTTAGTTTCTCGTCTTCTTTCCCTCCATCTAAAACTCCCTTTTCCTCCTTTCATCGACAGACTCTTTCTCTTTCAAAGCCAGCTGAGGTTTAGATGTCATCTCTAGATCCTTCCTTAACTCCCTGCTGCTTGCCAGCCTCCTCCCCCACCCCACCCCAGCCTCTGAAGGTACGCATACTGAAGGTACCACATTTGTCACACGCCTGTCCCCTTCCAGACTATGGCCTCCTCTAGGTCAGGGTCAGAAGTTCACCCCTCCCTTTATACCAGGACCCAGCCACGTATGAGGCACATAGTAGGAGCTCAAACAGCAGGGGCCCATCTAACTACGGTGCTGGATAATCAGGGAGGAAGGTGAAAATGTGAGTCAAAATTACCCCTGAAAATCCTTTATATAGCCCAGAAAGTGATGGTTCCCTTTCACAAATACACAAAATTAACACACGTTATTTAGGGTTGTTAAATGAATCCTAATACATGTTTATGAAAACAATGTAGCTTATGACAAGAAATCAGTGCCTCAAGAAGCTCAGTATGTGGGACCAGTTGAGGGAACAGCAGAACCCCAGTTGCCAGCTTATGTGTGTAGTTGGATTTGAATGAATTCTGACTTCAATACATGCAGAGGGGGAACTGCTCTAATCATGAATGTTCCAGTATCATGGAACAACCACCTAACAACCTGCCTGTACAGTACAGACAAGCTTAGAGTCCTAAAACAAAGCTATAACTGTAAAAGAAAGTTGAACTGTTCTAATTATTTATATAAACTCTCCCCCTATGTAGCCAACAGTATAGATTCTGAAAAGACAGGTTCTTAGAAGGCCAGTACTGTTTGTCTAATACTGCCTAGCACAGCTCTGTGTGTGGGAATACATGAGATGATTGCCCTTGAGCTTAGTGCTTTGTTGCCTGGTCTGTGTGTCCCTGGGCTTCAAAACTGGAATCTGACAGTGGTGAGCAGGAAGTTAAATCATGTGGTGAGTCATGACTTGATTCGATTCAAATAGGCAAAGTACTTAGGCAAAGTGTTCTTGTGGGTTGGGGATTATAAATGATTAAAGATGTCATCTTTGACCTCAAGTAATGCGTAATATCATCAGGAAATAAGACCTCAGCAGAAATAATAATCCACCACAGTGGATTCTAAAAGAGAAGGTGGGATTTGAGGGAAGGATAAGATTGGGGACAGAATTCACGGATGGAGGAGCCCAGGTGTGAAAGCACAGAGGGTGTTCAAGGAGCTGCAGACTCCAACGCTCACCTGTCCAGCTCCTCTCCCCAGTGCCCCCCCCCACTTTCCACCCCTCTGACCTTTGTCCCCCCGCATCTTCTCATGGACGTGTCCCCCCTAAAACGTTAATCACGTTCACTCCTCTTCCCCTTGCCTTTGTCCTCCAACCGGTCCCTTGCCCAGGATGCCATTTCAACTTGGGTAAGTTGTATTGGCCCTTCACGTCTGGTTTAAATTCCTTCTCCTAATCCATGCTATGAGTAGATCACACATCTGTCACCCCAAACCTCTGTTAAGTTCCTAGAGGGAAAAGATCTCATTTCTTTCATCTCTGTATTCCCAACACCCAGCAATGTTTTATGAGCTATATTACTGCATAATGGTGGTGTCTTTTGGCTAGACTCTGGATTAGATTCATAAAGTTAAAGAGGAATGGATAAGTAAGACCCATCTCCCTTGCTGCCCTTACATACCTGAGGTGTATAGCATCTGTTATAAGCTGAACTGTATCTCCACAAAATTCATACATTGAAGTCCAGTCCCAACCTCCAGTACCTCAGAATGTAACTGTATTTGGAGTTAAGATACTTTTTTTTTTTTTTTTTTTTTTTTTGCAGTACGCGGGCCTCTCACTGCTGTGGCCTCTCCCGTTGCGGAGCACAGGCTCTGGACGCGCAGGCTCAGCGGCCATGGCTCACGGGCCCAGCCGCTTCACGGCATGTGGGATCTTCCCGGACTGGGGCACGAACCCGTGTCCCCTGCATCGGCAGGCGGACTCTCAACCTCTGCACCACCAGGGAAGCCCTGGAGTTAAGATCTTTAAAGGTGATTAACTTAAAATGAGGCCCTAACCCAATATGACTGGTGTCTTTCTAAGAAGAGGAAGAAACAGCAGGGGTGTGCGTGCACAGAGGGACAACCATGGGGGGACAAAGCAGCCAGAAGGCGGCCGTCTGCAAGCCAAGAAGAGAGACCTCCCAAGAAACCAACCTTGCCGCCACCTTGAGCTTGGACTTCCAGCCTCCAGAACTGTGAGAAAATAAATTTCTGTTGTTTAAGTCAGCCAGTCTGTGGTATTTTGTTATGCCACCTCCAGCATTAATAAACCTGGACCTAGTGCCATATGCCAGGTACTGTTATAAGCATTTTACAAATGCTTCAACATTTAAACACCTTCCCACCAGTGCCAGTGAATCACTACGGCTGCATTTCTCAATGGGTAGGAGGGGAGAAGAGTGTATCCCTTTCCCTCTAGGGTGGGAGCTGGGCATTCAGAATAAATATAGTTGGGGGAAAAACACCCTAAGAGGTATACCTCTTTTCTCAGGTGAGAATCACAGGTGGAAGGGTGATGACTGATAATTATAACAATAGTAAAATGATTGCCACCATTAACTGAGCAATTACTGTACATAGGCAAGTACCAGCCGTATTACAAGAATCCCTTATCATTTCACCCCCACAGCAACCTTAAGAGTTAGGTAATATTTCATTCCCTTTATTTTACAGAGGAAGAAACCAGGTTAAGAAGGGGCAAGCCAGTTGTCAGCTGGCAAGGAGAATCAGAATCAGACACAGATCTGGGCCTTTTTCCACTCTGCACACTGCCTGGGAAGTGGACTGGGGTCCCTTGGCTGGGGGAGGGGAGATTCTAAATGCGAGACAGAATTTGTTCTTAATGCAGATCAATGGGGAGCAGCAAGGTCAATTGTTTTAGAAGAAAAGGCAGCAGGGAACACCTAACAGCCTTAATAGCATGTGCAAAAACAATCATTCTCTTTATTTAGCTCCTCCTACATGCCAGGCATTAAGCTTGGAACTGAGTCCTGAGAAGCTGATATTTTTATCTTTTCTTTTTATGGACATGGAAACTGAAGGTCAGGGAAGCTGAGAGACCTGGCCAAGGTTGAAATAAGTGGTAGAACTGGAGTGGTAGGCCTATGAGGCTCCAATCCTGCGCCTGTCCCGGCCCACCCACTCTGCTTTGGCAGGTATCTCAATGGCTTCTGTACCCACACTGCATAAATGGCCAGTGAATGCAGGAGGGCCTCCATGCCCTGAATGGAGAGTTTACTTGCCATATCATGGTCTTTACCAAGATTCAACCTAAAAAATAATAAATAATATAGAATACTAAATAATAAAGAGAAATGAATAATAATGGAGTAGCTTTTGCCCAAGAATGCTCCAAGGAGCCTTATTTTCCCAAGATGTTCCATGGAAAAACTTCTATGGTCAGACAAGTTTGGAAGTGCTGCCTGTTATCCCTCCACTGCCTTTGAGACTGCCAGTGTGGCAGTAAAAAAACAAACAAAAAACTGTGTACATCAACAGATTCTAAAGGTACTACAGTAAAAAAAATTTTTTTAAATCTGATTCCTTCACTTAAGCTAAGCTTTCCCCAATCTTTCTGAACCACAGAATTGTTTTTCTACATGTGTCAGTGAACATACCTCGCAGCATCCTTTTAGAGATACTGCATTGTAGGACTGAGGAAGCAGAAAGACAAGCAGGCTGGAGCCACTTTTGGATATGGTAGCTAACATGCAGACTTTTTTCTTAAGAATGATCAAATTGTGGGGACTTCCCTGGCAGCCCAGTGGTTAAGACTCCATGCTTCCACTGCAGGGGACATGGGTTCGATCCCTGGTCAGGGAACTAAGATCCCACATGCCGTGTGGAACAGCCAAAAAATAAATAAATTTGAAAAAAGAATTATCAAATTGTTGGTTGTTTACGTTTAGTTTGCTTTCTATTGAGAAAATAAACAGCTTGAAAAAATCTGACGCAATAAATCTGACAAGGGAAGGGCTATTTGCTTTCCCAAATCTCGTGGCTCATCCTAAGTCTTCTTGTTTCCGCCCCAACCCCATTCCATTCTCCAGGTTCCCACCCACCCCTTCCTCTTCGGGGCTGCTCTCCAGCTACAGGCGACTGGACATGACAACGTGCAATGCACCATGTCCCTCACCCCCAGCCCTTACAATGAGGAGGCAGTGACAGAGAGGCATCAGACCCTCTGCCCACAGTTATAGCCCACGCTGGCAGATTCCAGAGAGATGCGTGGACTTATGTGGTAGAAGTATGTCTCTGCCGTGGGGTTAGGCAGGAGTACTGTAGACATTCCCACAGCGGGGCGGAGGGGAAGGTTGCCAACAGTTCCTTTAAAATGTCCAGATTATGTACACGGTGCTATATTTAAAATAGCACAAGGAACTGTACTCAGTATTAGGTAACAACCTAAATGCGAAAAGAATTTGAAAAACAATAGATACGTGTATATGTATAACTTTGCTGTACACTTGAAACTAACACAACATTGTTAATCGCCTATGCTCCAATATAAAGTAAAAAGTTTTAAAAAAAACCCTGCTACCAAAAAAAAAGTCCAGATTATGAGTGCTGTGATTTTTCTAATTCTTTTTGCTTATTTTCAGTTTCTAATTTTCCATAATGAATGTGCAGCGCTTGTGTGTTAAGGAGGAGGAGGAAGAGGGGGAAAGAACGGGAGAGAGGCGGGGTGGGGGAGGGGGAAGGAAGGAGGGAGGGAGGAGGGAGGAGGAGGGGAAAATAAGTCATAAAATCTCCGCAGAAGGAGACGGCGTGAGCTCACCTAATCAAATACCCGCGTATCTCCCAGCACCGTCAGCCTCACTTGTGACCTGCAAAGCTGCAATTTGCAACACTTTCCCAGTCACCCCTTGACCAAAGCAAAGCTCAGAATTCAGGTGCAGCGCCGCCTCCCCCTTACCCACGCGGAAGATCAGATCGTCTTCGATGGGATTCTCTTTTCGTTTCCCGGTGCTGTACATGCTAGCGGGTCTCTTCACAGCCTTCTGCTTCACGTGACCGCTCCCCGGGGACTTCACGCGCCTCTTCACGCCCTCGGTGGTGGGGGACACGTCCGCCGACCGGATCACCTTCAGCTTAAACGGGCTGCCGCGGATGTGCTGGTCGTAGAGCCGCAGGGACAGGGTGAAGTCGCCCTCTTTCTGTACTGTGTACAGGAACTCGTACGTGCCGTTCTTGTTGTCCAGGATCTCCCCGTCCGCCACGCTGCCGTCGGGCGTGCTCAGCTCCGCCGTGATGTAGGCGTTGCCCGTTTTGCACAGCTCGCCGTCTTTGTCCTTGGTTGTTATGGTGACGGACATGGGCTGCCCGATGATGGTCTGCCGCAGCCCCTCGCCCGTGGCCACCGTCTCGGAGGCGACGGCGTTGGTGGTTAAAATCGTCCCGAGGTTGTGGATGGACTTCTTGAGCCCCTCGGTCTCCACGATGAAGTCCAGCTGGTCGTTTTCTCGCGGGTGCAGCGGAAAATCCTGGTCCGCCAGTTCGTTCAGCTTCTCGCTCATTTGCTTCTTCACAAGCAGCACCTCCGTCTCCGTGCCATGGTTGAGGGCCTGCGCCGTGAAGCTGCTGCAGCTCTTGATACTCTCCTGCCCCTCCAGCAGAGTATCCAGCTGCGACTGGAGGACCTGCGGGGAAACCAAGCCGGGTGAGCTCTTCCCAGGGCGCCCGCGCCCGCACCTGCCCGCGCTCTTGGCCCCCGGCAGGGGGGGTTCAGTTTAACCCAGGGAGCCCCATTCTCACGCTGAATCCTAAATCGCCTTACCACTCCCTTCTCTTTCCCCTCCTCCTCGCCTGTCTCTCCCACACACATATTTATGGGGTCATGTGTCTTGGATAGGCGCAAGCAGAAACGTCACCGACAGCTTGGCAGCCAGATTGCTAGGCCTGACATCTGAAATTTTGTTCATTATTCAGTATCTTTGTCTAATGTCCAAAGCTTCCCTGTCACCACCTAAAGGAACAGAAACCAGACGAACGAAAACTCCACTCCTGAATATCGGAAGCTTTCATCCCTGGTTTTGTGACGGGATGTGCAGAGTTAAACAAAGGCAGAAGTCTGGGTTCACTCTGAAGTTGACTAACAGGTTGGTGTGGGTGAGAGAGCAATTAAGAGACTATTAGACATTATAATTAAGGAAGGAAAACAATCCAGTTTAACCCTAAATCCTGAAAGCATTACTTTATATTCAACTTCGCCTTGTGTCAAGTTATCAAGTGGTACTTAAGGCCACAGAATCATAGTTTTGCTGCAAACAGGAAGGAAGAAATAGCTGGATAAGCCACTAAATAAAAACTACTGTTTACTGAACAACAGTGACACTTAACCCACTAGAGTCCCCTTTACCGCTGGTAGAACACAGTAAGCTAGCGCCAGGGAGGCCCCGGATAGTGCACCTCTCCCAGGATGTCTGTAGGAAAGGGTGGAGTCTTACTTTGTGTTTGAGACCATAGTTGACTTCCAGCTCCATAAGCAGCACGCTCTTGCGCACATTTAAAGTCTTCTGGAGTTCATCAAAGGTAGAATGGATGTCATCCACAATGCTGGCCTTTTGGTCGGTTAACTGATGGATGATTTCTGAGATGAACTGAAGAGCAGAATCTATTTCTGGGAGCCTGGAAGACAGTTATCAGAGGTCGTTATTATAATAAGATCCACACGGAAATAGTAAAAAAAAAAAAAAAATCTATCCAAACACTATATTTTGTCAAGAAACATCTTCTGTGCTTTTCATCATCTTTAAAAAGTAATAACTGAAGAACAGAGTGAATAAGACATGACATAATTACTGCCTTTGAGAGAAGAGATTTTGAGGGTCCATGTCTACTTCAATCTACCTCAGTCATTTAATTTTAAAAATTGATGGTACAAAGCTCTCAGAACCCCATGGCTTTTTCTCACACTCTAAATCAGCTGTTCTCTACAATGGATAAACAACAAGGTCCTACTGTAGAGCATAGAGAACTATATTCAATATCCTGTGATAAACCACAATGGAAAGGAATTTTTTTAAAAAGAATGTATATATATATGTATAACTGAATCACTTCGCTGTACAGCAACAATTAACACAACATTGTAAATCAACTATACTTCAATAAAAAAATAAGAAGAAAAAGAAAAAATAAATAAATCAGGCATTCTCTAACTTGACATATTGATATTTTGGGCCAGATAATTCTTTGTTGCAGGCGGCTGTCCTGTGAATTGTAGGATGTTTAACAGCATCCTTTCCTCTACCCCGCCCCCACACACAGTTGTGACACCAAATTGTCTCCAGGCATTGCCAAATGTCCCTTGGGGGGTATCATTGCCCTTGGTTGAGGACCACTGGTCTAAATATATAGCTGTATCTTTTTACCCAATCACATGAAAAACTTATCCAAACTCAGAGTTTCCTGGGAATTTCTTGCAAGTTTCCAAGTTCTTTTAATTAGTATAGAATAGCCACACTTTTCTCACTTCAACTTTTGGTAAAGAGATTTATTTTCATTTTGCTGTTTATTTGCTCTCTTTGGTCTTTCTCATGCATCACACAGCTACTCTGTTTCTTCATTTCCAAATAAAGAGCCTGGAAGTGGGGAAGGAGAAGGAAAATTGAGCACTTGCTGCTCAGGACCATTTTGCTCAGACAGAGATGAGCCAGTCACGGTCTGCACAGTGGCTTCTAAGTGTGTCAAGAACAGCAGCTAAGAAAGGCTCTTCAGACAGCCTGGTTTCAGGCACAAATTTCAGAGATCTCCTGAGAGTGTATTTTCCTTGAGTATATTTTGTTCATTTAATCTTACTAAGGTACTAAAAGGAAAACCACCACTCATAACAAAACGGGGCTGGAATTTTACCAAGGGGCAGGGGATGACCCTCATCACTCACTAGTTTATGACTACAGCCCTATGATCAAAGGACAATTTATTTAGGTGACATGAATCTTCTATCCCACTGGGACACGAGACCCTGAGGCCACAGGCGGCCAGTCAGGAGCCAGGCGGAGGTATGCACACCTTTTGTTGACGGCGTCCAGCTGGACCTGGAGTGAGGCCTTGTGCTGCTCCACCACGTCCTTGAGGGGGACTGTGGGGTGTTCCGCGTGCTCCCCCTCCGTGCACTCCCGACACATGGCCGTCTCGCAGGACTGGCAGTAAAAGTCCATCACCTGCGGGTGACACAAGAGCAATTCCAGGTTTGGTGCCAGTGACTGAGTGCTGACCATGCACTAAGCCTTCACCTGCACCCTCTCAGTTAATTCTCACAGCCTCCCCAGGATGTGGGCAGTATTATATCCAGTTTCACAGGAGAAAAGGAAAGATAAACTTTTATGTTCCAGGTCCCGAACAGAGGTGGATTGGACTCCAAAGCTGTTGCTATGGCCACAAAACCAGCTTTTCTTGGCCACTCCCCTAAGGCAGAACAGTATAGGGCTTTGGTGCTCAAACTTTTTGGTCTCAGGGCACCTTTCCACTCTTTATACATGATTGAGGATTCCGAATGCTTTGTGTTTATATGAGTTATATCTATAGCTATTTATTATGTTAAAAATGGAAACTGAGAAACATTCAAAATATTGATTAATTTATCAAAAGCAAAAATAAATGATAACATTAATAATAGAATTTATGAAAAGTATATTTTGCAAAACAAAAATTTTGTGAGGAGAATGGCATTGCTTTTCATATTTGTAAATCTCTTCAGTGTCTGGCTTCATAGAAGACAGCTGGATTCTCATATTTGCTTCTGCATTCAATCTGTTTTGCTAGCACACATAGTAGAATCTCTGGAACATGCCACTGAATACTCTTGAGAGGTTGAGAGTAAAAAAGGTAAATAGGGCTTCCCTGGTGGCACAGTCGTTGAGAGTCTGCCTGCTGATGCAGGGGACGCGGGTTCATGCCCCGGTCCAGGAAGATCCCACATGCCGCGGAGCGGCTGGGCCTGTGAGCCATGGCCGCTGAGCCTGTGCGTCCGGAGCCTACGCTCCGCAACGGGAGAGGCCACAACAGTAAGAGGCCCACGCAAAAAAAAAAAAAAAAAGGTAAATAATGTTTTAGTATTATCACAAATATAGTTTTGACCTTGTGGGTCCCCTGAAAGGGTCTGGAGACCCACAAGAGTTCCTGGATTGCACCTTGAGAACGGCTACTGTTTGGATAAGAGATGAGCTGGATGCAACAGTTTGCATCCTGGCTCCACCACTTATGTGACCTCACCGTGTCTCAATTTTCGCTTTGGCAAATGGAGACTAGTCATGTAACATACTAATCTACTTCACAGGGCTGCTATGAGGATTTGGTAGATTAATATGCACAAAGAACTCAGATGATGCCTGGCACTGGCACGTAGTAAGTTCTTAATAAGTAGTAGCAGTGGTGATGGCGCTGATGATATCATTTGCTTACCTGAAAATAAAGCCACCTTACCCTGACTGTGGTGAACTCACGGTATCAATATAACATAAAGCCTGAAGGTTAGTTTCTTTGTGAAGGCATTCCCCTTATTCTCTCAGCTGGAAATAACTTCTTCCAATATTGAATTCCCAAAGCACTTGGGGCGGGGGGAATATTTTTCTTGAAGTATAACACACATAAAAAAATGGCATAAATCCTAACACAGATTGATGGATTTTCATAAAATGAATGCACCCACTAAAACAATTTTATTCATACCCCTTTTATGAAATATTTATAAGATTTTAAGTTACTGAGCACTGAAACTCTCTCATCCAGAGCCTAGATAATTCCCTGCACATAGTACGTGTATAATAACATTGCTGAATGTGTGAACTCTATGCTGTTTATAAGATACTCACATTAGGTTGAAAGTAGAAAGATGGAAAAAGATATTCCATGCAAAGAGTAACCAAAAGAGAGCTGGAGTAGCTATTCTAATATTAGACAAAACAGGCTTTAAGACCAAAGTTGTTATAACAGACAGAAAAGGACATTATCAACTATACTTCAATTAAAAAAAGGACATTATATAATAATAAAATGGTAAATCCATCAAGACGATATAACAATTATTAATAAATATATAACCAACAACAGAGTCCCAATATATATGAAGCAAAAACTGACAGAATTGAAGGGAGAAATGGAGAGTCCAATAATAATAGTTGGACATTTCAATATTCCACTTTCAATAATGATATAACTATTAGACAGAAGATCAGTAAAGAAATAGAGAACTTGAACAACATTATAAACCAACTAGGCCTAACACACACATGTGGAACACTCTGTTCAATAACAGAAGACACATTTCTGTCAAGTACACACGGAACATCTTCCAGAAGAAACCATACATTAGGTCACAAAAGTCTCAGTAAATTTAAAAAGACTGAAGTCATACAAAGTATCTTCTCTGGCTACAGTAGAATGAAATTAGAAATCAATAACAGAAGGAAATCTGGAAAATTAACAAATATGTGGAAATTAAATAACACAAACAAATAATGAGTCAAAGAAGAAATTATAAGGGAAAGTACAAAATATTTTGAGATGAATAAAAACACAACATATCAAAACTTATGAGAGTGCTCAGAGCAAAATGTATAGCTGTAAATGTCTACATTAAAAAGAAGATCTCAAATCAATAACCTAGGCTTCCACCTTAGAGAACTAGAAAAAGAAGAACAAACTAAACCCAAAGCAAGCGGAAGAAAGGAAATAAAGATTAGTGTGGAGATCAATAAAATGGAGAATAGAAAAACAATAGAGAGAATCAATGAGCCAAAAGCTGGTTCTTTGTAAGAATCAACAAAATTGACAAACAGAATCCTATGGACTGTTGTATGTCAATAAATCAAATAACCTAGATAAAACGGATGAATTCCTAGAAACACACAAACTACCAAAACTAACTCAGAGAAGAAATAGAACATATGAATAGACCTACAATAAGTAAAGAGATCAATCAATATTCAAAAAGCCTCCAACAAAGAAAAGTCCAGGGCGAGACGGCTTCACTGGTGAGTTCTACCAAACATTTCAAGAAGAATTAACACCAATCCCCAAACTCTTCAAAAACAGAAGAGAAGGGAACATTTCCTAATTCATTAGGCCAGTAATATACTGACACCAAAGTCAAAGATATCACACAAGAAAAGAAAATTAGAAAAGAAAATTAAAGACTAATAATCCCTATGAATATAGGTGCAAAAATCCTTAACAAAATACTAGTAAACTGAACCCAGCTACGTATTAAAAAGATTAAACACCATGACCATGTGGGATTTATTCCAGGAATGCAAGGGTGGTCCACATACAATAATCAATATTTGTAATACACCACGCTAATAAGATGAAGGAGAAGAATCCTACATGATCAGATCAGTAAATACAGAAATAGGATTTGACAATACCCAACACCCTTTCATGATAAAAAAAACAAAACAAAAAACACATCAAATTAGAAATAGAAGGAAAATCCCTCAACTTGAAAAAACGGCATCTGTAAAAACCCCACAGCTTACTTAATGGTGACTCCCTCCTAAGATCAGGAATATGACAAGGATGTCCACTTTTGCCACTTCTATTCAACAATGTACTGGAAGTTTTAGCCAGAGCATATAGGCAAGAAAAATAAAATGCATCCAAACTGGAAAAGAATAAGTAAGAATTTCTCTATTCAGAGATGACTTATATATGGAAAATCCCAAAGAATGTACACATGTGCGCGTGCACACACACACACTATTAGAACTAACAAATGAATTCAGCAAAGTTTTAGGATACAACATGAACAAACAAAAATCAGTTGTATTTCTATACACTAGCAATGAACAATCCAAACATGAAATTAAGAAAATTCCATTTATAATAGCATCCAAAAGAATATAAAATACTTAAAGAATAAATTTAACAGAGAAGGTGCAAGACTGGTACACTGAAAGCTACAAAATATTGTTGAAAGAAATTAAAGAATACCTAAATAATGGAAATAAATGGAAAGATATCCCATGCTCATGAATTGGAAGACTTAATATTGTTAAGAGGGCAATATTCCCAAATTGATCTACAGATTCAATGAAATATCTATCAAAACTCCAACTTTTTTTTTCACAGAAGTGAACAAGCTGTTCCTAAGATTTATATAAAATTACACTGGTACCCTGAATAGCCAAAACAACCTTCCAAAGAAGAACAAAATTGGAAGCCTCACACTTCCCTATTTCAAAACTTACTACCAAGCTAGAGTAATAAAGATTGTGTGTTACCAGCATAAGGATAGGCATATAGATCAATGGAATAGAATTGAGAGTCCAGAAATAAAACCATACATTTATGGTCAACTGATTCTTGAAAAGGGTGCCAAGACCACTCAATGGGGGAAAAGAGTCTTTTCAACAAGGGATGTCAAGACCACTGGATATCTATGTGTAAAAGAATGAAGTTGAAACCTTACCTCACTCCATATACAAAAATTAACTCAAAATAGATTAACAACCTAAATGTAAGAGATAAAACTATAAAAATCCTAGAAAAAAAAAACATAGGGTTAAATTTTCATGACCTTGGACTTGGCAATAGATTCCTAGATATGATAGCAAAAACACAAGCAAAAAAAGAAAAAGTAGATAAATTGGACTTCATCAAATTAAAAACTTGTGTATCAAAGGGCAGTACCAGGAAAGTAAAAAGAATGGGAAAAATATTTCCTAGTTATATATCTGATAAGGATGTAGTATCCAGAACATACAAAGAACCCCTGCAACTCAAGAACCCAATTCAAAAATTGTCAAAGGAATTAAATAGACATTTCTTCAAAAAGGCTAAACAAATGGCCAATTTTCACAGGAAAATACTCTAACATCATTAGTCACTAGGAAAATGCAAATCAAAACTGCAGTGAGACACCACTTCACACCAGCTAGGAGGGCTAGACTCAAAAAATCAGATAACAAGTGTTGGTGAGAATGTGAAAAAATCAGGACTCTCATACTTTGCTGGTGGGAATGTAAAATGGTGTAATTCTATGAAAACAGTTGGCGGTTCCTCAAAGGTTAAACATTACCATATGACCCAGCAATTCCACTCTCCTAGGTATCTACCCAAGAGAACTGAAAACGTATGTCCACACAAAAACTGTACATGAATGTTCATAGCAGCATTATTCATAATAGTCAAAAAGTGGAAACAACCCAAATATCCATCAACTCATGAATGGATAAACAAATTATGGTATAATATTTAGCCATACAAGAGGAATGAAGTTCTGATATATGCCGCAATATAGATGAACCTTGAAAACATTATGCTAAGTGATAGAAGCCAGACTCAAAAGGCCACATATTGTAGAATTCCATTTATATCAAATGTCCACAATGGACAAATCCTTAGAGACGGAAAGCAGGCTGGTGGGTGCCAGGGGTTGGGGTGTCGGGGAGGGGATGAGGAATGGCTGCTTAACAGGTATGGAGTTTCTTTGGGGGATAATGAAAAACTTCTGGAATTAGATAGTGGTGATGTTTGGACAACCTTTTAAACATGCTAAAAGCCATTGAATTGTACACTTTAAAGGGGTGAAAATGTTGAGTTTTATGTTAAGTGATGTTAACCTCCATTTTAAGAAACTGATTCCATCTTTGAAGAGATAGCAACAGACCTGGGCAGTTGTCCCTGGTTCTGTATCTTGCATGTTTCTTGGGAAGTAAAGGCCCTGAAATCATTTTGAAGCGTCTACAACTAGTCATTCTCTAATGCTTGTGCTCAGGTTCTGACAGCTTTGACTCAAGCTGAGACTTCATTGTGGGAGGTGAGCAACTCAGTTGAACTCATCCATCTTGGGTGAGAGGACACTGGTGCTCCCAAGGGTGGGTGGGCCAGAGCCCAGGATGAGCTTGTTGTTGTTGACAAGTAGTCACCATTTGTGTTCATTAGAAGAGGAGATGGCAGGACTATATGCATAATAACGTGCTGAAAAGGATGGTCAGGGCCTTGCAGCCACCACCCCGCCCCCGCCAGGCTTCTGGAAGTGGGGGCTGATTAGTAGCAGGGCATTCTTAATGAGGATCTCTCCTTTGCACCTCTTAACATGCTTGTTAGGAAGGCACCTAAGCCAGCAACAACAGGGCTTAAGGATCATTTGTGTTCTGGGACTTTGAGGCATGAGCTCAGATGTCTGCTTTAAGTGCAAAGAACCTCTTAAATCACTGACCATTATTCCCATTTTTCTTTGTATTTGAACAATGCAGCCATGGCAGTTTAATTAGAAGACAGATAGTGTCACAGCACTTAAAGTAAATGACAGGCTTTCATCCACATGTGCTAATCAGCACCAGGCAGTTTATGAGGGCAACATCCTGCTTCATTGTTAATTACCCGATTTTATGAATCATTTGAATTGTTTTTAAAGATTTACCCATGGCAATTAACTGCAGCCATTTATCTGTAATATTGCATGCATTTGACTTGAATATGCAGGGAGGACCCCCGTTTCGGAGCATCAGCAGAGAACTCCTACAATCTATGGTGGAACAATAGAATGATTCAAGACACACAGTAAATTTTCCAAGGCTTCTTGCTAGTTTATACGTTTTATGATTCCAAAGACTCATAATGACCCAGCATAGAAAAAGTGCTCAAAACACACTTTAAATAGCTTCATTCACCTCCAGGAGGATCCATTTCTTTAGAGTTAATTTTTAATGTGATTTGATGTGATATGTTTCATAGAGAAACAGGGAACGTTTCAACCTAAAGGCTTCTTTACCTTTGCTGGAATTAGCATCTCTGTGACTGTTTCTCCTTAGCAGCCTATGGCATCCAAGGGTCTCTATTGCTCAGGCATGCTCAGGAAATACATCTTTAGGAATTCTTTGTGAAGCTTAATATTTATTTTCTCCTATGATTATTAACTGTTTATAGATCTGTGAATTTTTCAAGTTCTAGGCTCATTTTCTTTTGTGATATTCAATATTTTTCTTAATTAGTAAGTAAGTGCTCTTACACGGTAAAAGTTTGCTGGGGTATTTTATTTTATTTATTTATTTTTTAAAAAATTATTTATTTTGGCTGCGCTGTGTCTTTCTTGCAGCACGCGGGATCTTCTTTGCGGAATGCGGACTCTTAGTTTCGGTATTCACGCGGATCTAGTTTCCCGATCAGGGATCAAAACTGGGTCCCCTACCTTAGGAGAGTGAAGTCCCACCCACTGGACCACCAAGGAAGTCCCTGCTCAGGTATTTTAAATAAGAATTTTACAGCTACTTTCATAAACGGAATGATTCATAGTTTTCTTCTTGTTCTGTCTTCACTAGATTTTGGTTTCAGAGGTAATGAGTATATCATAGGTGAATTTGGTAGCTTCCTATCTTTTCTTATGATCCAGAAGTATAGATACTAGGAATCATATCTGTTTTATACAGGTTTGAAGGCATTCAGTTTTAAATGAACTTTCACCAGTTTTCTTCAAGATTATAGGTCTATTTGGGTTTTCTTGATCATTTGTAGTTTCCTAGATAATCATCCACTTCATTCAAACTTTCACTATATTAGCCTTTAGCACAGAGAATTGATCTACTAATTTTAAAATCTTCTTTTTATCTATACTGATATCTCTTTATTAGTCCCAATTTGATTTATTTATATTTATCCTTTGGTGCTTTATCAGATGTCAGATTATTTCATTAATTAAAAAAATTCAGCTCTTGGATTTATTCATCAACACAATTGTTTCTTTTTTTTTTTTGCGGTATGCGGGCCTCTCGCTGTTGTGGCCTCTCCCGTTGCGGAGCACAGGCTCCGGACGCGTAGGCCCAGCGGCCATGGCTCACGGGCCCAGCTGCTCCGCGGCATGTGGGATCTTCCCGGACCGGGGCATGAACCCATGTCCCCTGCATCGGCAGGCGGACTCTCAACCACTGCGCCACCAGGGAAGCCCTGTTTCATTATTTTCAAACTCTCCAAGGTTATCGTTACTATTTTCTTTTTTCGTGTGCCATATATTTATTTTAATGTTCTTTTCCTAACTTCTTGAAATGAACTCTTTTTAAATAAAATACTTAAACATATAAAATTTCCTGAGTATAGATAATGACTTTATCTTATACATTTAATAGATAAAGCTTACACTTTCAATATTTTGTAAATAGTCTAATTTTGCTATTTTTTCTTTGATTAAATAATTACAAAGTTTTAAAAAAGATTTGGGGTTTCTTCTGTACCATATGTTACTAGTGTAATTTTATTGCATTGTGGTGCAGGAACTTGGTCTACACAATGGAAAAATACAGTGATTTTTTTAAATGACCTATTATATGATCAATTTGAATCGCTCAAATTCTCACAGTCTTAATAGCTTAGTTGAACAGATTTTCGTATATGCCTTTTTCTTAGTGGGAGGCAGATTCTCGAGTGAAAGAATACTCTCTTCTCTGAAATTCATCCTTCCTTCTCCAAGTCCATGGGTGCTTTTCTTGTTCTACCCCTTATCATCTCGCATTTGGACAACTCAGTACTAAACTCAACTGGTGGTGCAGCCTCCAGTCTCTGCTATGCTCTTCCTCCACAATGCCATTAACATACCCATCTCCTGTTTAAAAGGTTTTAATGCTTCTCCACTGCTTATGGAATTTAGGTCAAACCTTTCCTCGATGACATTCTTAGCTCGTCACAGTTTCTCCCCTCTACTTTTCTAGACTCATCCTGTATTCTCCGGCCCGCCTCTGTTCCCACCACCACTGGGCATCTCCGTGCTCCAGCTGTGCTGGGCTGCAGCTCATCCCTGAATTCCACGACGCTCCTGCCTTTACTTATTGATGTAATCTTTCCAGTTGCTGTTATTTCTCATCCCACATGACTGTCCTTTACACCCCAAATTTGGACCAGTGTCTATAGTAGATCTCCTAAAGTTTCTAAAACTTTACTCCCCTATCAAGTCAGATCTCCAGAGAGCTCCACCTGGACTACTCTTGAAGGGGACTCAGGTACCTGATGGAAATGCCTTCCCAGACCAGTATTCAGAATGTGAGCCCCAGGGGGAGACAGCCTTAGCATTCACTAAGAGCCAGTGTGAGAAGCCATCATAAGAGGGCACCCTTTAAAGATCCTTTTGCAAAACTTACATGGTAACTCTCCCTTGGAGTACAGTGCGCAGAAAATCTACAGTTATCGATAGCCTGGTGTGCTTTTGATTAAATAATTAAGGATATGTAATCCACGATGTCTCTCTTGTTTTGGCTAGCAAAACGCTCAGGATGCTATTTCCTCCTGGTCTAGCTTTTATGATGTGTCAACTAGCTATGTTACTTAAACTGTTCAAGTCTCAGTTTCTTTATCTATAAAATGAAGGTAACCAGTACGAATTTACACAGAGTGGTGTGTGAGAAGCCTAGCATGGTGTCTGGCCATTTGTTTAAAAATATGTACTACTGACTTTTGAGAGACTGAATATAAAAATGCACACGGGGGCTTCCCTGGTGGCACAGTGGTTGAGAGTCCACCTGCGGATGCAGGGGACATGGGTTCATGCCCCGGTCTGGGAGGATCCCACATGCCGCAGAGCGGCTGGGCCCGTGAGCCATGCCCGCTGAACCTGCGCCTCCGGAGCCTGTGCTCCACAACGGGAGAGGCCACAACAGTGAGAGGCCCATGTACCGCAAAAAAAAAAAAAAAAAAATTGCACACAGACCATACAAAAATAAAACTCTTACCCACAACCTGCCCAAGAAACCAACCCCCTTATTCACAATGAAACAAACCAGGAAGCCAGCCTGCTCTAAGTCAGACCGCTATCTCTGTTAACAATCCAAAAAGCTAAACAATAACTTCTGTACCAATTGACCCCAAATGGCTAGGTCTTGATAATTAACAGCTTCTAAAATTTTTGTCCCTGCTTCCAACTTAGGACCGACCAGAGAAAGCCAAATCTGCACCCCTAAGCAGTCACGTAGGATGTCCCCCTTCTAACTAGTTGGCCCCCAGCTTCCCCATGCCAACCACTCCCAATCAGGGCACAGCTGAAGCCTCCCCTTTTTTCCACTACAGAGCTGTCCCGCTCTTCTGCCTGACTTTGAGTCTCTGACGAAACACAAGTGATGGTCTGATTCCTTGTTACAGCAAGTGCTGAGTAAATAGCCTTTGCTTTTCCTCATTTGGTTGGTCTCTGTTTATATGTACACTTCCATGTGTAAGATGCTGTGCTGAGTGCTAGGGGTATAATGATGAACATGGTCCCTCCCCCTCGGAGCTCACTTTCTACAAGGAAAGCCAGCACATACACAGCTGGAGGCAGGCAGAACACGGCAAATGTCATGAAGGAGATCAAGACACGGTACGATGGCGGGAAACCGGGTGTCAGAGGCGGTCTGCCCTAGAGAGTGAGCTAGAGAGGACTGCCTGGTGTAGGAATGTGAGCTGAGACATGGAGGATGAGAATGAGCTAGCCACATAAAGAGGGAACGAAGAGCATTGCAGGCATGAGGAACAGAGAGCAGCCAGGGCCCAAGGTGGGAAACCACTTGGCAAGTTCTAGGAGGCCAGTCAGGCTGCAGCACAGTGGGTCTATGAGCGGTAGATCAACAGTTATTAGTGACGGCTAATAATTATTGCTTTGCCCTGAGAACCTCATGTTACTTCAGTGGTTTGATTATAGCAGTTTCAAACACTTTTGAAGGGGCCACTACATAAAGAAAAAAGTGAAATAAGCCACTAATTAGAAATCATTTTAATAGCTAATATTTATAGAGAGCTTACAGTATGCTTTCTATGACTAAACTATTTAATTCTCCAAGTAAGGACTAAAATATTTAATTCTCCAAATATTTAATTCTATGACTAAAATATTTAATTCTCCAAATAATCCTGTATGGGAGACTGTTCTTTCTGCAGATGAGGAAGTGGGACAGAGAGTTTAGTAAATTTCCCCAAGCTGACACAGGAAATGAGTTTGAAGAGCAGGATTTGAATCAGGCAGTCTGACTCCAAAGCTGGCAGTGAGCTGCTATGCAATGCTGCCTCTTCAGGCCACATAGCTGCCGTGAATCCATCGTTTGATGGGACACACCGGTCCTCCCGAGTTTATAATGGTTACTGGGTTTGCTGGCAGCAGGAAGTATGTCTGGAATCTACAGGCTATAATCTCTGATCAGGGATTCACATAACTTCAGAGTGTTTATGATTAAGGAATAGGGTCTAATGGAGCATGAGAAAAATTTCCCTCACAAGAAAAATAAAACACTGTAAATAACATTTTAATAATCATTCTCAATTTGCAGAACTTATCTACTATTAAATCTTTCTCCATAATTTATTACACAGATGTTTGTGGGTCAAAGTATGCCCAGCTCGCAAACAGTTGTCAGTTTGCTCTCCTGGGGAAACCAACAATTTGTGCTAAGTCGGCACAATGAAGATTGATCTTATTATTTAAATTAATTGGGTCAGAGAAAGGAAGCAGGCAAAATAGTCTGAGGACAGGTAAAAAGTGTTTTCAATCACTCATTTTCCAGGTGGAGTTCTGTTTCAGTGTATATACCCTCTGATTGACCAAAGCCTCCCCAAATCAAGCAGCCCCTCAGCCAGGCAGTGCCTGCAATCCGCTCACTTACATTCCCATCGTGGTTTGGGCAAGAGAGAGGTTTCCCCGCAGCCACAGCGGTGACTGTCTCCAGGATGGAGGACTCCTCAGCATTGCTGCCTGGAGTTCGCTGCAGCACGTCCATCAGGTTTGTGATGAAGAAGTTGTTCTGGAGCGCGGCCACCCCCTTCTCGGGCAGGATGGAGGTCTGGCGGCACACGGGGCAGGAGAGGGTTAGACTGTGGGCAGGAATGTAGTTCTGCAGGCACCTGTCGCAGAAACAGAAGCGGGGCGGTCAGCACAGTGGGGCTCCTGCAGGGGCTACCAGACAGGTTCTCGGTGACTACAGTGCTACTTTGCATAACTTCCGTTGTGGTCTCCTTCACTAGGAAAAGATTAGTTCTGAAGTCAATAGGTCACCTCACATTGCACCAGTCAACTGATCAGATTGTCTTATTGACTTTGGTACTGTTTCCTCGAGGTTTGCCACACAGGCAAAGTGTGGTCCACAGGTGAGCATCACTGGCCTCAACGGGGAGCTTGGAAGAAACGCAGACTCTCAGGACCCACTCCAGGCCTCATGAATCAGATTCCCAGGCGATGTGTATGCACATTTAAGATTGAGAAGCACTGGCCTAGAATGCCTAGTATGGCGTTCACGAATTTGTGGACTTTTACACAAATTGGAAGAAACATGTCACATGTTTTCTGTTAGTGCTGAAACTCTTTTTACATACAAAATCATAAGCAGATTTCAGATGTTAAAAACACATCGAAGTGGAAATGTTTGTTTGAAACAGGGATGGGACACCCAGAGTCCCACCAACACCATATCTTCTTAAGAGCCTCTCCTTAAGAGCCATCAACTTAATTCATTTAATTAGCAAAATGTATGGCTAATACAGTTGACCCTTGAACAACGCGCGACTTAGGGGCGCCGACCCTTGGTGCAGTGGAAAATCCGAAAATCCACGTATAACTCAGAGCCAGCCCTCCAATTACCCAGCTCCTCCACATCCGGGGTCCTACACCTGCAGAGTCAACCAACCACAGGTCTTGTCATCCTGTAATACGGACTCCTGAAAAGAATCCGCACGTAAGTAAACCCATGCCGTTCAAACCCGTGTTGTTCGGGGGTCAACTTTACTTCCAGTCATCCTGTGATCACTTTTAAATGTATGAGGAAAGACAGGCAGAGAGAGGGTAAGTTACTTGCCCAAGGGACTTAGGCCGTCAGAGGCAGAGTGGTTGCTCAAACCTAGGCAATTTGGCACCAGCATCTAAGCTCGACATCACTACAACGTCTCCCAGTTTCTCCAACACATTTGAAAACCTCTGATTTCGCCCCATTTCTCTTATTTTGCAGATGGGGAAACGGACATCAAGGAGGTTAAGTGACCTTCCCTATGTCACACAGTAGATAGCACTGAATCAATACCAGAGATGAAACAGCTTTTGCTAAGGTCACTGGCAACATCTAAATCTAATACACATGTTTTGATTGTGTCATTCATCAAGCTTGAGCACTGCCTCCCCACCCCGCCTTTTTATGACACTTTCTCTTTCCTTGGTTTCCGATACCACACTCACCTGGTTCCCCTTCTGCCTGCTCTCTTTTCTACTGAGTCAATAGAGTTTGGAGTTAATCAAGGCTTATCGTAAGCCCTCTTCTTTCCCTGGGTATTATATTATAATGCACGATAAGCATAACACTCTCATACGTATGTTTCTTCCCACGGATGCCTCCTCTGAGCCCCGTAACTGTACACCAACTGCTCTCTTGACATCTCCTCTTAGAGGTCTCACAGGTCCTAAAACTCAACATGTTCAAAACCAAACCCATGATATTCCCGCACGCTGTGTCCTCCACCCATCAGTGACCTGCACCTCCATCCCTTCATCTAAGCAAACCAGAACTATGAGTCATTCTAAAAACAGTCATTCCCACACTGGTCTTCACTGTCCACATGCAACCCATCACCAACGCCTGGAAATTCCTCAATATGGTTCCAGCCTCCCCAGGTCTCTTCTTTCATCTGTATGAAGACACCCTTGCTTAGATATCTGCAGTCGCCCTACCCCTGGTATAATGCCATCCAGCTTGTACCCTGCCTCACCCTTCTCCATACTGCAACCAGAGTGACCTTTCCAAATGCAAAGCCGACCATTTAAATCTCCTCCCCCTCACATCTAAGATGAAACCCTTCCATGGCTTCCACTGTTCTTACAGTGAAGACAAGAATCCATATGTGGTAATATGGATTACCCACCTATATGATCTGGACCTATTTATTTTCTGTCTTTCCCCCTCATTTGCTGCACATTTGGGCCTATCTAAGTTCTTCCAAAGTGTTACAGGCCCTCTCACTCTATACCTTTGCACATACCTGAAATTCTTTTCTTCTGCTCACTCCCCTTTGCTAAATTAATTTTTCCTCATCCTTGGGATTTCTGCCTATTCATCACTTCTGCAGGGAAGCCTTCCCCGATTAGAGCAAATTCCCCTATTACGTGGTTGCCTGTGTACTTCTGGTATATGGCCCTTGTCACTGGCTTAATGTCACATTAATCTGAGTGAGTACGTGTTTAGTAACTGGCTCCTGCACTTGGCTGGAAGCTTCATAAGGCCGGGGACTGTGTCTGTGTCCTCCAAGCCCCACTGATGGCATTTTAGGACAAATGAGAGTAAGAGAGCAGCTGTCCACTGAGCAGCCGGTGTTTGTGCCCAGCAGGAGATGGAGATACGGGGTCCTGGGTCTCTCCATGACCAGCCGTGAAGTTTTGTCTCTGCATAAACCGAATTTTCCCATCTTAGGGAAAGTTGCCAGCACCTTCAAAAGGAAATCAGTTCAATGCACACGATGCTAAAACAATTTCAACATATTAGCATTCCCTAGGGACTTGCCATGGTGGGATCCTGAAAATCGCCAGCAGTAGCTACTGGATGGGGAGTAGAAGTGGCGTGGGCTCGACCTAATTGAGAGAGCAGGAGGCCAACCCCGGGCAGCCCGGAAGTGCCGCTTCTCACCTGCAAGAGCAAGGAAACGGGAGCCAAAAACAGCCTGACGAGACACTGAACACTGGGGAATGGGGCCGCCCTGCTAAGCTCAAGCTGAGTGGCTCTCAGCGTCGTGTATAAAGAGGGCCCAGGGCTTCCCTGGTGGCGCAGTGGTTGAGAGTCTGCCTGCCCATGCAGGGGACACGGGCTCGTGCCCCGGTCCGGGAAGATCCCACATGCCGCGGAGCGGCTGGGCCCGTGAGCCATGGCCGCTGAGCCTGCGCGTCCGGAGCCTGTGCTCCGCAACGGGAGAGGCCACAACAGTTAGAAGCCCGCGTACCGCAAAAAAAAAAAAAAAAAAAAAAACAAAGTGCCCAGCTATGTCGACTGCTCCCTCTCAAGTAATGCCCTTACCATGTGAGCCCAGGGACCCATGGACAGTTAAAGCTGGTGGTCATGCTTTAGCTACATCCACTGAGTGAGGGGGAAAAAAGTCACTCGCCATGTCGCCATTTTGGAATATGAATTTTAAAGTACTTAAGCCAAGGTATAAAATTATGAATAAAGTACAAAGTATCAGTGCCCTATATACCACCACTTAAAACAAACAAAAAACTGTGTACACACACACACACACACACAACCCCACAACAACCCAAAACAAAGAAAGCAAAACAAAACACCACAACCACCAGTAACAAATCCACCTTCTCCATCCATCCATCACCACCAAAGATGTAGTTATTCTGTTGCAGTTGAGACCTTCCAACCAACTCAAAGCACGTTCAATGAGATAAAAAATGTACTATAAACTGGATGGTAAATGTAATTACCATTGATTTGAAGTCATTGGAAATACCAATTTCCTGTTCTATGATAGGAGGTAAAAAGTTTTAACTATGTGTATTAATTAATAAAAGAAAATGTACTTAATAAACTGCTCTAAAACATAATTAACATATTTGCCTTTGAGAAAAATATGTAAACTTACTAGGGAAATACTAAAATTAGACCACAAATAAATTAATTACCAACAACATTTTTTTGTGCTTAATTGCTGATGGGGTAAGTTGAACGAGAGGGTAAAAATATGTTTTGAAAACTGATTAATTCAATGTAAAAAAACTATTCAAGAAATTTTTTTTAAAGAAGTGTGTTTTCAAAAATAAATAAATAAATAAATAAATAATTTTAGTTTACAAAAAAAAGAAGTGTGTTTTCATATGTAGCAAATTTTATATTCAGGTGATTTATAATCATTTAATATATATAGTTTTTTTGCTTTATCCAAAACATCATAATGTTCAAATATGCCATTAGTATGTGTCTTCTGTGGAAGAAAGCTCCCTCCTTTCAACTAACTCCTCATATATGTAGGTATTTTACTTGATTTGTTATATGGGAGAAAATGATAGTTGTTTTTTTTTTAAGATTTTTTTGATGTGGACCATTTTTTAAAGTCTTTATTGAATTTATTACAATATTGCTTCTGTTTTATGTTTGGTTTTTTGGCCACGAGGCATGTGGGATCTTAGCTCCCCAACCAGGGATCGAACCGGCACCCCCTGCATTGGAAGACAAAGTCTTAACCAATGGACAGCCAGGGAAGTCCTGAAAATGATAGCTTTTTAATTGGCCCTCACCAAAGATCCACCATGAGGGACCTATGGTTGGCAAAAACTGTTTCACAAAAAACAATAGGAAAATTTAAAAAATTTTTGAATCTTAAAATATTTAATGCTCCATCTCCTGTGGAAATAAATCAGTAGCAATTGGATTGCTTTCTCCCGCTTATAATAGTTCTTTGAAATAAAGTACATTCTTGGCAACTCATGATTGCGTTTCTAGATGTCTATCAGAAGCACAAAAGATTTATTGTCTCCCAGAGGTAACTGTAGAATTCTGGAAAGAACCCTTTGGCAGGTTGTAGGAGGTCAGTCTGTGAAACCCCCTTCTCTGAGCACAGAGGAGGCTTACCTCTCGCAGAAAGTGTGCAGACAGGGGAGAACCTTGGGATTCTTGTACCTTTCCAGGCATATACTGCAAATCAGAAACTGCTTGTCAATCTGGCGCACCACAGGACTTGGGATGTTGGTGGCTTCACTTGCCATCCTAGACCACTGACATGGGGGGCCGGCTGTCTTTGACCCTGCACGCTGCCGCTGTCAGACAGAAAAACCAAAACGGAAAAACATATAATAATCTGCAAATGCAAATCAATCATTGGTTTATTCGCTAGAGGCATTGTGGTATGAATATGGGTAGAATTCCATGTTGTGACCTTGACATGACTATAACCAACCCTCATCGCTATAGAGGGTGTACAGTGAGGGGCCTATTTGTAGATCAATAAAGTAATCACAGGTTCAGCATGCAAAGAAAACAAATTAGAAGAAGGTATGTTGTACAGAGAGGTAGCTTGCTGGGAGACTCACAGATATAGAGAACAAACTAGTGGTTACCAGTGGGGGCAGGAGGGCGATAGAGGTGGGGGAGTGAGAGGTACAAACTACCACGGGTGAGACAGGCTCAAGGATGTGTTGTACAACACGGGGAATAGAGCCAATATTTTGAAATAACTAAATGGAAAGTAACCTTTAAAAATTGTACTAAAAATTAAATTACTGCAAGAAACAAAGAAGAGGTAGCTTGCTGGGTTTCAAAGTGAGGGCAGCTGAAGGGATAAATACTTACATAGTCCTGCCTGTTCATGACTTCAGCCATGACTATATCTGAATATATATATATATATATATATATATATATATATATATAGTCTTATTATAGTCTATATTAAATAGAATAGTCTTACTAGGATAGAATGTGTTTTCCCAACTATTATACTTGAAGGGGGTCAAAATATGCCACCCCCAAATAAGCCACTTTGATATAAGGATTATTTTGAGCTGAAGGCAATTGAGAAGCAGCAGATGAGGAAGAGCCCTCTCCCTCTGCCATCTGCCTGAAAGCAGGGCACACATTTCCCATTTGTAAAGGTGCCCCACTCTCCTGTATGCATAACAAACCTTACTAAGCCACCCTTATCTACCATACATATCCTGGTCCCCTTCCCACAATTTACTGCCCCTTGGAGTCCAAACTCCCTTTTTCTTTGTCTAGTCAATTCTCCATAATCTGTGGTCTTGGGTCTAATGGCCTCTTCTTTTCTGTGAAGTCCCTATGCATGTAAAATTTAAAATAGTAAATCAATGGAGTTTAATAAAATATATATTTTATTTTGGAAAAATGAAATATCAATAAAATGTGTATACCTTTTTCTCCTGATATCTGTCTTTTGCCAGTTTAATTCACAGGCTTCAGTTACAGAACTTAAGTGTATAGAAGAAAAGTATTTCCTTCCCTACATACTGTTAATATCCAGGAATGAAATAATTAGAATTTTTCATTAAAAACTTTGTATGGGGTTCAGAGTATTTTCTTCAGAACTAAAATGTGTTTGCCATGGAATGGGGAAAAAAGCTAGAGGTAGTCTCTATTATTTTAAGAAATGTCTGTTGGTATTCGCGTGTGGGTGTCTGAGGGCCTGGTGAGTGAATTAATTCAGAGGAGGTTTCAAAATGTGAAAGTTCAGGCCAGAAAATGAGAATTGGAAGAGGGTAACAGAGAAAGCAGAGGGCTTATGAAAGAATAAGGGAGGGAAAAATTACAACATAAAACATAGCTCCATTTATCACCTTAAAGAATTTCTGGCTTGTATCCCAAAGGGGTGAACCAAAGCTGAGCTAAAACTCACTACCTAATTTTCTAAATATTTGGTAAGGTGTCCACATCCTCTTAATTCCCAATGGAAATGCTCTTTCCAAAAAAAAAAGTAGTTAAGGTTCAATATGACCCTAGGCAGGAAGTAGTATTATTCCCATTCCATAGATTTTTAAAAACCAAGGCTCAGGTAGGAAGTTTGCCAGAATGCAAAACCCATGACCTTTTCACCCGTTAAACAACCACAACCCTTGACCTTGGGTTTTCAAAAAGCTGTGCTATGGAAGCTTGGTTTACATATAACATTTTAACTTGGCCTGGGACCTGTTTACAGAATCAACAATTCCACATTTTCTAAAGGAAACACTCTTTTCCAAATATAAATGATGGTCTTCTTTCTCCCCCACCAAATCACCAACTTCTAAAAAAGCATGTCAACTTTTCTCCCGAAAATTCTGCTATTTACACATATTGGAGTATAGTTACAAACATGACACACCCATTTTCCAACTCTGTGCCTTCTAGGTAAGTTCTCTAAAGAGCATGATTAATAAACAGATCAAGCTTGTAAAAGCACCTGCTGTACAAGAGTGTCACCTTCAATTGGAGCTCCATGCATTAGTTAAACAGCGTAGGTGTGACATACCTAATTAGCCAGCATTATCTGCTAGACTTTCATAGACTGTCTTCCTAAAGAACCAGAGTAGAGAATGATACCCATTGATTGGATTAAATGCAGCTCTTCTCTCAGGAGCTAAAAATGTTGGCACATTGTCTGCTTTTCTTTAACTGCATCCCTAAGACATCAGCATAGGGAAGGAATGGATTTGTCTGGCTTTAAGATAAGGAAACCAAAGCTGAGGGTTTAAATGACTTGCCCAAGGTCATCCAATAAAATCGGTGAGTCAGAAAGCTCGGATTTCAAGATTTCTGCCTTATCTGATAAGTTGATGTTACCTAATCTGAAGCAAGTTTAACACTTTCCTGGCGTGTGTGTGTGTGTGTGTGTGTGTGTGTGTGTGTGTGTGTGTGTGTGTGAGAGAGAGAGAGAGAGAGAGAGACATAAAAATTGTAGAGTGCTCAATTCAGCAGCACTAATATTGGAACGATACAGAAGATTGGTTTGGTCCCTGAGCAAGGATGACACATCAATTTGTGAAGTGTTCCATATTTTTTCAAAAAAATCATATTAAACTTTTCAGTTAAAATCAGTTAAAAAGAATTTTATTTTGAATAGCTTTTGAAAATGTTCCTTTAACCCTTCAAAATAATCAGTCATGTGGAGTATTGAAACAAGCAGGGAGAAAACATCATATTGGATTTTACTTTTTTTTTAACCTTAAATTTTGGACTTTTGGCAAGGAAAAAACATTTGTTTTAATCAAGTGATATATGTTGACTAAATGAAATTTCCTGAGCTGACATTTTTATTCTCCAAAGTGGAAATAAAAGACATTTCATTCTAATTTTCACTCTAATTTCATGATAATTATTGTAGTGGGTGAGAGTAAGTCTTTGTTAGTATTGTTAATTTATATGGTAAATTAAGTTTACTCATTAGCAGTAATTTAAAATTATGACAATATTACAACCTGTCACAAGTGACCTGTTGAAGACGTCTGGATTTCAGGACTCCCAGAATCAACACAAAAGGTTTCCAACCCCCAAAGAGCCCCAAACCAAGATTTTGCCAGGATAAGGATGGTTCCCTGAATATAACTGGACACCCACAGTAGAAAGGAATTTGACTACTCCTGAAGGGAAAACGGAGGCACGGGGCATGCTGCGAAGCCCTGTGGGAAGCCTTCTATCCAACGGAATATGCCGCAAGGAATATACACGAAATATCTGACAGCCTTTCATCAAAGTGCTTGGGCACACCACAGTTTCTGGTCTCCTTTGATTAGAAAAGCTGTAAATACTTATCTGTACTCTCGGCTGTTCTCCTTTCACCATCTTGGTTTCTGAACTGTCAAAGATCCTTCTTACTCACATAACCAGCAGAAATAAGTGTATGATAATAGAGATCAGAATATAGAACTGCTCTTCTGCTGGAGATCTGCAAAACTAATTTCTAGAGAGAAACACATGAAAACACACCTGGCTGGACTTTGTCTCTGAAGGAGCCAAAACGCTTTCGGATGCAGGAAGTAGTACCAGACACGTTGACAAAAGGCCAACAGAAAGGAAATGATACAGAAGCGAAGGCAGGAAGAGCCATTTTAAAACTACACAAATAGCCTACATGAGTGTAATATTGACATGAACCAGCTATGAGAGCTCTTGTGTGGGGAGACCAGCTGAGGTTCCTTGTCAGCAGAAAACCAACAATACTGCTTACAGAGGGGTTCACTCCCCTCTCCAGCTCTGCGCTTAACATCACCTGACCATTCTCATCTGACCATTCTGTTTCTAACTGAAACTTGCCCCTATCTCCTAGCACTTGCTACCACCCCCATCACTGCTCTGTTTTTCTCCATAGCACTGGTCTCTCTCCAATTCAGTGTGCAACGTATTTATTTTGCATATTGTCTCCCTCCGCCCACTAGGATGTAAAATTCATGAGGGCAGGGATTTTTATCTGATTGCTCTGCAGAAGTCTCAGCACCTAGAACTATGCCTGGTACATAGTAGACACATTTTTTTTTTTTTCAAATGGACTGAACAAATGAGGTATAACATGGGAACAGACTCGGTCCCAGTAGCAGAAAAGAGCAGCACTTGCTGATCTCATGTGAACATTTTCACTTGACATCAGACATTACCTGCCTTCCTAAGTGATAGTCTAATGTTTAGCAACATAAGCCGTGATCCAGAGGGTAAATATTTAGTGACGTATTTCAACACACTCACAAATGCAGGAAAAGAAATTGAGAACTATTGAAGACACATATGCATGGAAATAAAAAAATCTAAGGAGGTTGGCATATAAGTTCTTAATTAGTGGGGATTTGCCAACTAAACACAGCTTGTGTGGGTAAAAACAACGCAACCATCACAAAACAAAATCCTTGGGCATAGAAAAACCCTGTCCCAGCATTTTTTTCCTCACGTCATCTCTGGTATTTTGCCCGGCTCGCTGTCTCAAATCTACAACTTGGTGGAAATTACAACCAAATGGAAAAGAAGAATTTGATAGGAGGAGACGAAATGAAAGAAAAATGCCCGCGTCCACAATTCCAAAGTTGAAACCGTATTTCCCATTCCAAATTATACCACTGAGATCAGAAAACTTTCCAAACCCTTTATTTCTGACACTAGAGTGAGGAAGAGGAGGAAAAGAGGAATGGAAGAGAAAAGACAGACTGAAAGCATCTTCTGGAGAAGGAGAGGGAGTTGGTGAAAGCTTGTCTGGCTGGGCTAGGAAACATGGTAGGGAAAGAGGTCAAGAATCCTCAGGAAAATCAAATTTTAACATGTGATTTGTGGGCAAGAAGGAGCATATTTGATTATAAATCATCTTAAAGGCACTAGGTTCCATTTCTATTGTTTAATTTTATGGCATTCCTGGATTATGGTTTCTCTTTGTTGCCACTTAGCTGAATTTATTTATTAATATATTTACCTTTTTTATTGTGGTTGGGTCAACGACAGTGGTGTGGCCATGCTAAAATCAGCTTCCCAAGAAGTTAAAAACCTCCTTTTACATTTATAGAAAGTAGATCTTCAACCACTAGGATTATCTCTAACTCCCAGTATGCTACCTTTTCCCTGCCAGAGCAGGTGGTACCTAGAGCTCAAGGCACAGATTAAAACACAATTTTAAAAACAAAGTATTTTGAATTTTTCAACTTTAGGAGCATATTATTATTCACCTTCAATGGGATCTGCATCGTTACTGAGGACTCAACCAGAGGAAAGAAAAGAGGACGATCTTCAGTGAAATTAAAACAGGGTGACCTATTTCCAGTTAAATCAAGCCTCTATCCCAAATGGGCCATTTTGTAAATTAGAAAAGCCAGATGCAATATCTTTCTTGACAGTAGGTGTGTGAGTGTGTGGGGGGTGAAGAGGGGGACCTGAGGAGGCCGTCCACTTTAACTTCTGTCTCCAGGGAAGGATGTGCCCAAGCTCTCCAAGGGCTCTCCTTCTCTCCAGGGTCAGATGTATGACAGCTTCCCTAGACTGCTGGGATTTACCATATGGAAGTTGATTTTTTTTTTTTTTTTTGCGGTACGCGGGCCTCTCACTGCTGTGGCCTCTCCTGTTGCGGAGCACAGTCTCCGGAGCGGCCATGGCTCACGGGCCCAGCCACTCCGCGGCATGTGGGATCTTCCCGGACCGGGGCACGAACCCGTGTCCCCTGCATCGGCAGGCAGACTCTCAACCACTGCGCCACCAGGGAAGCCCCTGGAAGTTGATTTTTAAGCCATGCCCCAACTTGTCTTTATAATATTTATGCCTATTGCCCCTACCTCTTTCCTTAGTAGAGATAACTGTTTGTCATTACCTTCTTCATAAAAGTCCTCACCTTTTGTAGTCAGTTCTTAAGATTTGCTTTGGGTTTTCAGGACTTCCCTGGTGGCGCAGTTCTTAAGAATCCACCTGCCAATGCAGGGGACATGGGTTCGAGCCCTGGTCTGCGAAGATCCCACATGCCGCAGAGCGGCTGGGCCCATGCGCCACAACTACTGAGCCTGCGCTCTAGAGCCCGTGAGCCACAACTACTGAGCCCGCGTGCCACAACTACTGAAGCCCGTGTGCCTAGAGCCCGTGCTCCACAACAAGAGAAGCCACTGCAATGAGAAGCCCACACACCACAGAAAGAGTGGCCCCCGCTCTCTGCAACTAGAGAAAGCCATGCGCAGCAATGAAGACCCAGAGTAGCCAAAGATAAAAAAAAAAAAAAAAAAGATTTACTTTGGGTTTTCTAAGTTCCAGAAGGCCGGCTCTGTGTGATGAAGTGTTAAGTGGTCAGGCTAATTGACCTTCACTTTACAGTGCCCTGGGACAGTCAGGGTGAGTGGGGTCTCCTCTCCCCACATTCATCACCTTGCCAAGTCTCTTCCCTTGCTTTCCTTGGGGACTACACAAAGAGGCTGAATATTCTGGGAAAGGCAGAGGGCAGCCAGGGCCCTAAGCTCTGGGAGTTGGGTGAGGTTAGTGAGAAGGGGGAAGAGAAATGCATTCTACATCAAAACTTCAAAAGACACAGCCCTACAAAAACAGCAACCCCCTCTTTGCCCTGGTGGATGGAAGCATATTATTTAAATCTGTTGTTTATTAAAATAAATGTTTACTTAAACTATTAAGTTTTCAAGAATAATAATAAAAAGCACTTAACAGAGGAATGGAAGCTATTGAGAATACGAAGGAAGAAGAGGACAAAGTAGGAAAAGGTAGACAGACTAGCATGCAAAAAGCAGGAATGAATGTCTCCTCCAGTGATGCTATTTGAATAATTACATTGGGCTTCTTTTTCTTCAGTATTTGGTCTAATCTATATCTTCAAATTCTAGAAGGAAACCTGATCAGTTAAATTCAAACAATCTGCATAATAATAATATTCAAAGAACCCTAATAGCCAAGCTCATTATAGAGCATATTCTATAAAATCTACACTAAAATTCTTACATAAGTAATAAAGGGGCACAGACGGCATCAGAGATTTTTTTTAAAAAAGCAATTACAGGTGTGTGCAGATGAGAATTTTGCCACAATTAGAAGTAATTCAGCCACTTTTTTTAAAAGAAAAAAAACTGACAGTAAATAATTTGGTAGCAGTGTTTTTAAAGTTTGAAAGTACTTCTCTTCTATACATATCAATAATACACACAAATGTTTGGTTAAAGTCTTAGTTTTATCTGAGAGGTAATGAAAAAAGGCACATGGGAGTCAAAAATTAAGCTTAGTTAAATTTTTTAAAATTGCCACATATTTAGGATTTTTTTTCTACTTAATAAGGATAGATAAAAGAAAGTCATGAGTTTGGAGAAATTAATGTCTAATGGTATCCAAGTTAAGGACATTTTTATTTCTGAGTAAGACAAAGAATGAGTATTTTTTACTTTATTTCTCAAGCAACAAAATCCACTCAGCTTTTGTTATCATATAAATAAAAAATTAAGTCATCTCAGGATTATAACATTAACTATGCTGAAAATATGTATAGATTTTATTCTCCATTTTAAAAATGTGTGGGTTATATTACGTTACATTCCTCCTTCTTGAAGCAGCACATTCTATCCGAGAACATTTTTACTTCAGCCGTGTTTTAACCTGTCCGATGCCAATCCCTTGTGTCTTTCTAGGAGAAAATTGGAAAGAAATACTTAGAGGTTTAGGAAAGGCCACTATTCCCTGCAACAGAAAACTGCTTTCTTGTACCACAGCACACAGGAAACTTCTCATTGTGTGCTTGCATGGGTGGGGCGTGCATTATTTAACACCACAGTGGCTTGGGAAAGATGCTGCTAAAGCATCTGCCCGAAAATACTGAAAGACACCAGAAAATAGGTTCACAGTAGGCAGGAGTGAATCCTAATACTTAAGAGATCGATTCAAGCAACTGGGCAAACAAATGGCTCTCCTTACATATTCTAATTAAAATAAAACCAAGAACAAAAAACCTCTAACAATTTATTCACGAGGAATAAAACTACTGTAAAATGATCTAAGCCAAAGAACCGAATAATTTTTTAAATGCCTCATTCTGAATTGAGATCTGTTCCTTAAAGCTGTGACACTGAAACCATCGTTTAAGACAGAAATATCATTTTACCTTGATGTTCAGAAATCTACTAATTAACATTCAATTTTTAGTTTAAAATAAATAGCCTTCCTGCTTGCTCTCCTATCCCGCCCCCCACCCCACCAAGTAAGGAATAATGACAGACAGGGTGGGGCATCATTGTTTCTGCAAAGATGATACAAAATGAGACCCACTGTTTCAGGAAGCAAACCTAAGGTCCAACCCAAGTTTTTTTTTTTTTTTTCTTTTTTATCTCCCTTCTGTGTAATGCTACCATTGAACTCCACCCAGATTTGAGCCTATTTCAAAGGCAGGGAAAAAAAATGCCAGAAAAGACCCCAAATGATCTCCTGCATATTTTCCAATTATCAATGGCATTCAGAATTCAGAGGGTCGAGGCATGCATTATGAATGAATGGGTTTCCAATGGTAACTGGGAACTGTGGCACTCAACCCCAGGGTTCTCTCACAGAGGACACAGTGGGGGAAGGGTCGAATCACAGTCTCCTCCACCCTGGGGTACCAAGGAAGGAATCCTGCAAATGAAACACTTCATCCCCATCTTTGTACCCAGCAGAGAGATGCCTGGGGAAAACAAATCTTATATTTAAAATAGGCCGACATACACATTAAAATAAAGACGAGTAAAAATAAAGATCTAGTCAGATCGCATTAGAAAAGTGATAAGAAAAATCCTGCATGACTTTCCCCCTATTCTTGTTAATGTGATGCTTTTGTTTAAGCAGAGTGGGGGTTTCCCTCCGTCTTATAGTTACAGAGCATATAGCATCACCATGAGAGAGAAGGGGTGGGAGTCTCGGGGAGCCAGAGCAGAGACAGCAGAAGAAATTAGTTATTCACCTGGCATAAGACTAAGCAAAATCCGAACATGTAGGACCTACCCATTTCTGCAGACAGACTAATTAACGAGGCAAAGAATTCAATCCTCCCCGGCCTGGCGCTGCAGCCCCGCGACAATCCACAAGATCAATGCACGTTTCTGCTAACATCTCAAGTTTGGAAACACCATGCAAAGAGACTGGTTAAAATTCCCTACCATGCAGTGCAGCCATCCTCAGAAGCCCAGCATATCTTCTGCTCTATGGAGTTATGTGCCAGCTCATGAACAGAAGAGAGGAAGAGAAAAATGGAGGAAATAAGAGGAGGTTCAGGAAAGTCGGCAGGAATGTTCCTGGGTCATTAACAAGTAGGAGACCCCTTTCGGTATTCAAACCAATCAATCTTTATCTTACAGGACATCTTTTTCTCACTCAGCGTCTGTTGAAAAGACTGCAGCAGACCAAGCAAGGGATTATGGGATAGGGATGCAGCAGCTAGCTGCAATGAGATTCGTGGGTAGCTTGCTTTCCCCTCTGAGTCAGCAGTCAGCTGTTTCCACGTTCTGGTGCTGGGCCGCTGGGGTCCATCACCAGAATGTGGCTGCACAGTTACCAGGGGGAGGGCGGCCCGTGCACATCTCCTGCGCCACGCAGCCGGGACAGGCGCTGGGTTACAAATCGTAGAGGGTGTGCTCTTAAGTAAGCAAAAGGGGATGCAGTGGGATCCCAGATCCCAGAAAGAAAACTAGGCACACGGGACCTCAGTATGAAAATTTCAAATTTAGAGGAGTGTTTTGGGTGAGTGTGAGCACACACTCACTTTCTTTAGTAAGGAAAAAAAAAAGAGCTATTTCCTTAGACTTTTTAAGTAGCTTGAAACACCAATGCAAAGTTTTAAAAATGCAAAACAGCCCAGTTCAACAAGCCTCTACTACTCTTGATATTTACCCAGAAAAGGGTCTATAAAATACAGTTCCTCAAAGTCAGATAATGCAAATGACATTTCTCTGCTTTTTGTGGTTCTAGTCATTTACAGAAAAATCATATAAATCAACATTTACTTGATTCAGGGAGTGAACAGAACCTTTTGTTTTTCTGATGATGCAAAAGTTTTCAGTTTAAAGGTTGAGAACCTTGTCAAACTTGACATATTGACATAACCCCTATAAGGTCATTCAACTGATTTTGAAAAGCTTTGAATAACATAAAAATGATCAGAAAAAATATTACAAATAAAACTTTAGAATTAAAAAATCTTACCTATCAGAATGGAAGTCATAATCATTCCCTTTTCTACAGCAATGGAGGTAGGGAAACTGATTGCATTCTATTCCTTGGTTAGTTACTAGCTTAAAAGTAGACACTAATCATTTTCTGTAAATAATTAAGACTGAATTTGCATATTTGATGACATTAATATTCATCACACTCTTTCCATGTAGTCAGGCGTTGCAGTGAGCCCTGTGAAGGGGCGCCCAGCTCTGCAGAGGGGAGGGGGGTCACAGAGAATTCAGGCAACTTGACAGACTCAGGGAAATGCAGACGTGCCAATTCTGGCACACTATTCCGGGTGGTACATAGTTCTCAAAAGCCCAGGTTAACACCCTGCTTTAGAAGTATTGTTTTGTTCTTAACAGCTTTTTTAAATATAAGTCACAGGCTGTACAATTCATCCACTTAAAGTGTACAGTTTCCATCATTAAAAAGTCACAAAGAATAAATGCTGGAGAGGGAGAAGAGAAAAAGGAACCCTCCTACACTGCTGGTGGGAATGTAAACTGGTGTAAGCCACTATGGAGAACAGTATGGAGGTTCCTTAAAAAACTAAAAATAGAGCTACCATACGATCCAGCAATCCCTCTCCTGGGCATATATCTGGAGAAAACTCTAATTTGAAAAGATACGTGCACCCCAATGTTCATTACAGCACTATTCACAATAGCCAGGACATGGAAGCAACCTAAATGTCCACTGACAGAGGAATGGATAAAGAAGATGTGGTACATATGTATATAATGGAATATTACTCAGCCATAAAAAAGAATGAAATAATGCCATTTGCAGCAACATGGATGGACCTAGAGATGATCATATTAAGTGAAGTGAGAAAGACAAATATCATACGATATCACTTATATGTGGAATCTAAAAAAAATGATACAAATGAACTTATTTACAAAACAGAAAGAGACTCACAAACATAGAAAACAAACTTATGGTTATCAAAGGGAGAAGGCAGGGGGAGGGATAAATTGGGAGTGTGAGATTAGCAGATACAAACTTCCATATATACAACAGGTGAACAACAAGGTCCTACTGCATAGTACAGGAACTATATTCATTATCTTGTAATAAAAAAACTGAAAAAGAATATAATTGAATCACTTTGCTGTACACCAGAAACTAACACAACATCGTTAATCAACTATACTTCAATTAAAAAAGAAAAAGCTGCACCCTTTAGCTATCACTCCTACCTTCCCATACCCCACAGTCCTAAACAACCACCAATCTACTTTCTATCTCTACAGACTTCCCTATTCTGGCCTGTAACATGAATGGGACCATATAATATGTGGTCCTAGGCATCTGGCCTATTCCACTTAGTGTAACATTTTCAAGGTTCATCCACATTGTAGCATGTGTCAGTACTTCATTCCTTTATATGATTGAGAAATATTCCCTTGTATAGATATAGCACATTTTGTTTATCCATCTATCAGTTGATGGACATTTGGGTTGTTTCTACTTTTTGGCTATTACTAATAATGCTGCTATTGTGTTTGTGTGGACATGTGTTCTGTTCTAGAAATTTACAATTTAATTAGAACCAACTTTGGAAACTACAGGCAGGCAAACCCCACTGCATGTTACAATGTCCTCTTCCTGAGACAGGCCATCACAATGGTCCCTGACTTGCTAAGACAGGAGTCCCCTCTTCTTCTCATGTGTGTTTCTGATGAAATTTACTGACCACGATGAATCCAGTAGCCAAATTCTTCAAAAGTGGATCCTCCCCTAGGAAGTTCCTCTCCCCTGACCTCTCTTCTTCTCTTCTTCCACTCAACCCAAACTCTGGGGCACACAACTGGACTGAGTCTCTGTTCTCACAAGATGGTAGAGAAATCCTTGGTCTTGTTGCTGGGCTTGTAGTCAGAGAAGGTTCACTCACTCTCTCAGTCATTCATGGCAGTGAACACTTACTGAACATCCAGCATGTGCCAGGCGCTGAGTAGCCACTGAGGATACAGAGGATAGATGGTTTCTCAGCCCCCAGGAAGGTCACAGTCTAGTGTGGGAGACGGATTAGTAATCAGGCAACTGCAACTGCGAGTGGTAGGTGCCTTGACTGGTGGCCGTGGCTGTTGGTATAGAAGGGCTCAGTTGCTTTCTGAGTTGTAGTCTGCTTGTACTGAGACCTTATGCAGCCAGAGTGCGAGGCCATAAGAGCATAGAAGAGCCCAAGATCCTTGGGATTGAGTCTGCTGCACACCTTACTGACTTCTTGGAGCCGTCTTGCCCCTCCCCAGGGTTTCCCTTCAGTTGAATGGACATTAGAGAGCTAACCGTCATCAGCCAGTTTGACTGTGATGTACACTCGGGAAGTGTACAGACAGTGCATATGCGTAAGAACAGGACAGGTGCTAACTGAAGTGGGTTTGGCAGGATCCTGAGAGATACAGAGCCCTGAATTTATTGACCATGTATTATGTGCCAGGTTCAATTCAAAGCCCTTTAATATACCATCTATCTATCCCTAATCAAGGATGTTTCCCCTACAAAGTAAACTCCTTAGGATGGCATATAAGGCCACTTATGATCTGGCCTCTACTTTCCTCATTCTTTTCTTCCCCAACCATACTCTGGTTCCTAAGCCATGCCACTGTTCATTTTTTAGCAGTCGCTCTCAACCAGGGAAGGGTACCAGTCTCCCTGATGCAGCAGTGACGTATGCATTTGTAAATGGGAAGGAGCATTTTTTTTTTTTTGGCGGTATGTGGGCCTCTCACTGTTGTGGCCTCTCCCATTGCGGAGCACAGGCTCCGCACACGCAGGCTCAGCGGCCATGGCTCACGGGCCCAGCCGCTCCACGGCATGTGGGATCTTCCCGGACCGGGGCACGAACCCGTGTCCCCTGCATCGGCAGGTGGACTCTCAACCACTGCGCCACCAGGGAAGCCCCGGAAGGAGCATTTTTGACTGTCATACTGATTGTGTGTTTGGGGGTGGGGGGGTGGGGAGGTACTGTGACATTTCGTGTCTGAGGGCAGGGATGCCTGCCATCCTCCAATGCATGGGAGGGTCTCATACAAGTACCTTTGTCCCCTCAAATTGCTGATAGCACCCCCTTTGAGAAACACTATTCTCTAGGTTCACACGCCACTTGTTCTGAGAGGAATGCTCGTCCTCTCCTGACTCCTTCACCTGGTTAACTCCTTCAAATCCTCCAGAACTCAGCAAAGACACCTGCTCCCTAGGGAGGATTCTCTGCGACTCCTCCAATCCCAGACCCTCCCACCCCCGTCTGGATTGGGTATCAACACCATGTGCTCCATAGCATTCTTTGCTGAAAATTACTGACAGCTCCATCTTTTACCTCTAACTCCCCAGCCCCTATGCAGTGCCTGTCACATAATAGGTGCCCAATAAGTAGATGCAGAATGATGGAAGTCCTTCTATTGATACAAATGGATGAGTGACATAACATGATGTAAAGGTAAACGCTCATCTCAGAATTAGAAAATAGTTGGATCAGAGACCATTAGGGAAAGGCAATTCTTCATATCTGATTGCTGGTTTAGAATTTAGAAACCCCCTTCATAATATAAAGCAAAGCAAACCCAGAGACCGAGTGTAAAAGGGAAGAACAAATCTGAGTCCACATTAGCTCTTTTTTCTTTTACTTTAACCTCTGTATTCTATTGCTTTTGCTACAAGTTAAGAATGTTGCCTATAGTCTGAAGTATGCCGGACAGTGCATTCTCAAGGCTCTGACCTCTAAAGGTATAACACTTTTCCATTCATATAGAGATAAAAAGAGTTGCAGAACAGAGCATAATGTCTTGTTGGAGGTTTACAGGAACATTGTGATTGGACCTACGTGGACAGCTGCAAGAACAAAGGGTTCTGGCATCAAGAGGTTTGCTGCAACCAAGCACACCCCGTCCCCTTTTAGTATAAAAGATGACTGAATTCTAACTCGGGGAAGATGGTTCTTTGGCACACTAGTCCACCATCTTCTTGGCCTGCTGTCTTTCCAGACAAAGTCACTATTCCTTGCCTCAACAACTCGTCTCGATTTACTGGCCTGTCATGCGGCCAGCAGAACAAGCTTGGACTTGGTAACAAGAGCAGACTTATTATTATGTTAGTGGAAACTGAAGTTCAGAAAGTTTACAGGACCAGCCCAGAGTGGAAGAGCCATTAAGCAGTAGAGGTGAATTAGAGTTCAGACTCTGTGACTGGTATAGTTCTGCTTTCAGTGTGCACAAGGATGGGCAAAAGCTGAGACAGTTATCAGGCAATTCCGCAGTGGAAAAAAGCCAGCTGATTAGAGAGGTGATGTGTTTCAGTGAGAGAGAAATACAGTCAACTAGGAGGAGGCAGCCTGAAATCAGGAGCCTATAAAGTCTGCCCAATGCAATCATCATTTAGTTTAGTTTTTTTCTTTTTTTTTTAATCTTTGCTTGCAAAAGCTTTTATGAAAATTGTTGCCAAATAGTCTTCTGAAAGAAGATGGTAAGGAAAAATTATTTCCTGCCTTCAGTTCAGGCTTGAGTGAGTGGAGAAGAGATATTGTTAGGATGGATTCCACAGGTCAGCACCCCACGCGGGACCCCTCAGAACCAGGCTCTTCCAGCCAGTCCAGACTCTTTGCAACCAGTTTGAGGGAGTGGTTTGGCTTGGACCCCAAGAGGCTCCTTCCTCTCTATTGGTAGAGGCTGCAGAGACCCTCCCCCAACACTGGGAGTTAGGGGCCATTCTTTAGTGGCCATGGGGAGGTCCTAGACCAAACAGGACTGTTTGAAAATAATGGTGATGAAGCAGAACGGATCTTCCCTTTAAAAATGTCCTTAAGAAGAGAGATGGTCCAAGTTGGCCTTAACTTAGCCGGGTCCTGCGGATAGAAATAGAGTCAGCTCACCCAGTTACAGCCCAGGAACTCACACCAGAACTGGTCTTGGGATTACCATGCAATGTGGGGGAGGGGGTGGGGATTACCATTTAATGTTATATATTTCACAAATAATTATGTACCAGGTGGTATACTAGGCACTGATGACACAAAAATAAGTAAGACATGAGCAGAACCTCTCAAAATCACTCCTGGGGACAGAGTTTTCTGCCTCCAAGTCACAGGCAAGTTGACTGGGCCTCAGGAGTGAGGACAGGCCTTCCCAGACAGGCAGAGTGTTTGCAGAAATGGTGACCCAGATCAAGCACCCTGATTCCCTGCCCAGTATCTTAGCATCACCTCCAGATGTCTGTGCATTTCTAGGGGGTGCTGCTTAATAATGATGACATAATCCAGGCAGGGTCTGCCCAGCACAGAAGAGAGGGAGACCCATCATTTTCCTTGATCTAGGCCGTATCCTTTTATTATAACCTCTGAGTTCATTTTACCTTTCTTGGCACTTTTGTCATTTTGAATCATATTGAACAGATAATTAAAATTCACGTCTAGGGGCTTCCCTGGTGGCGCAGTGGTTGAGAATCTGCCTGCCAATGCAGGGGACACAGGTTCGAGCCCTGGTCTGGGAGGATCCCACATGCTGCGGAGCAACTAGGCCCGTGAGCCACAACTACTGAGCCTGCGCGTCTGGAGCCTGTACTCCGCAACAAGAGAGGCCGCGACAGTGAGAGGCCCGCGCACAGCGATGAGGAGTGGCCCCGGCTCGCCACAACTAGAGAAAGCCCTCGCACAGAAACGAAGACCCAACACAGCCAAAAATAAATAAATAAATATTTTTTTAAAAAAAATCATGTCTAATAACTCTATCAAAAAAGGAACTCCAAATTGGTCTGGTATAATTTATTCATATGGAACGTAGGATGCTTTCTTTTCTACATGCTTGTAAACCATCCCGTTAACACTCCCCTATAAAATTACACTTGATAGAGCTCCTTAGCCTACAATTTGTGGGTTTGATCTTTGTAAATAAAAAGTATATTTGCCCACCTCCAGTCTTTAAGAAACTCACCTTTTCCCTAAGATCTCATAAAAATCAGGAGCTGTGATTGGGCAATCTTGGCTATGTATTATTTAAAAACACCTAGAATGTCATTTACTGAAGCCAGGGGATTTAAAATTTATTTAAGGCAACTGAATTTTCTATTTTTACCTACTGCATTTGTTTCCTAGGCCTGCTGTAACAAAATACCACAGACTGGCATGACTTATAACGGCAGAAATTTATTTTCTCACACTTCTGGAGGCTAGAAGTATAAAAATCAAGGTATCAGCAGGGTCAAGTTCCCTCCAAAGACTCTAGGTGAGGATCCTTCCTGTCTCTTTCAGCATCTGATGGCCCCAGGCACTCCTTGGCTTGCAGGCACATCACTCCAATCTACTTTTGCTGTTACACGGCTATCTTCTCCCTGTACACATCTATGTCTTCACATGGAGCTCCCGTACCTGTATCTCTGTGTTTTCTTCTTATAAGGACGCCTGTCATATTGGATTACGGCCCACCGTTACAGAGCGCGACCTCATCCTGATTATATCTGCAAAGACCCTATTTCCAAAAAAGGTCACATTCATAGGTACTGGGGTTTGGGACTTTAACATGTCTTTTTGAGGGACGTAATTCAACCCATAACGCCTACTGTGGGTAAAAGGCTAACATGAGGCCTGGGCTGACACAGGTCCACCTGAAAATGACCTGGCTTTCCCACAGCACTGTTCTCTCAAAAATAGAGTTGAGATAAATGGAGAATGTTATATCTGCCTTGTTTCTGATGTGCATTAGTGGAGCTGTGAGGTGGCTGCATAACTAGGATGGCATAAAAGGTTGGTGGGAAAAAGGGACTACAACTTGTGTGTGTCAAGGTGAGTGCCACACACCTTGGCTCTCATCCCTGGTACATACCCCAAGTGGGTGAGGAGCAAAGAAGCTTCTGGGCCTCCCGATGAGATGAAGGTGCTGTATCTCCTGCTTTGCCTCCTTTGCCAGTGCTTACTAACCATATTATTAAATTAAAGCCTCTTTGTGTCTTGTGAGTCTGACTGGCAGCTTGAACCCACAGCTGTGCTGCTGGCCTCTGCTAGTCCGAGTTCCTTCTTATTAGCCCCCTGAAGCCCCTTCTCAGCTTCAAGATGTCCTATGCACAGAAGACTCAAGCAAAACACAAGGCTCTGCCATTCGACATACATCAGACACCCCAGCAGCATACTTCCTCTCCCTTATTCTTTGTCTTGGTCTGACTATGACAAAAATAACAAGTAAAAGCAAGCAAACTAAGTGCTCTTTTGTTTTGCCTTCTTTGGGCCTGGTTAATTTTAAGCTGACTGTCCTTAGTATACCTGGAAGATAACCTCCCAGTCCTAACTCTGGATCCCTAGTTACACCGATGTCCACACTGATGAGCACATCAGGACCCAGTGTTGTTTTTCTCTTCATCAGTTTCGTGATTACACTTTTCATTTGGACAATTAAATTCAAGTCAGTGCCAAGTTCCTGCTTGCCTCAGCGGTTTACCTTGTTTAACTAATCACTGCAGGGGCTCTGACTACCAGGTTGAGATTTAGAGTCAGGGATCCTAGGTAGCAAATTTCCCTCGGTGACTGCCCTGCCAAATGCCCTGCCAAAGCTGAGGCCGCAGAGGCCGAGCCCAGACCTGAGCTGGGCGGGGCCGGCAGAGCCCCGACCGGCAGGCGCCGGGAGCCGGGAGTCGGGAGCCGGGAGCCGGGGGTGGCTGATGTGGGTGCGCCGCTGATGATGCCTTACTGGACGCTGACTTCCTCTCTTCCCCATGTTCCTTCCTCTCTGTCCCATAAAAGGGATTATTTTTTAACCAACATGTAGTTGAGACAGAACCTTACAAAAGTTCGTGTCTGTTGACCAAGTAATTCCGCTTCTAGAACTCTATTCTAAAGGAATAATCACAGATACGGGCCGGTCTCCCACAGCCCGGGCTCCCCAGGCCAGACGGAGCCCGGAGAACATTCACCGGTCCCCACACCACCGCGTGGTGGTTTCTATGGCAACAGGCTCCTCCCCAAGAGGCCTTCTGCACAGAGGCGTCCGCGGCTCAGCGTATATTTTAAATCTCCTTCCGCCGCCCCCCCCACCCCCCGAGGTTTCCTTTCCTAACCTTATTTCTTCCCGGGAGACAGGACGACTCTATAAAATAACTGATTCAAGTGGTGGCGATGGCAGCGGCGCCGGGGTGGGGAGTCAGGCCTTTTACTGCGGCGACAGAGTTCCAAGGATCGCCCAGGCCTGCCCCCTACCGAAATGTGGGCGCGCCAACTGCGGCCCTTTCCCTTCCCCAGGACTGCGGCGCTCCTACCTTTCTCCCGGCTGGGTTCCGCATCTGAGTTAACGTGACGAAGGTGCCACGCAGTCAAGGGGGGACTTTCTCCCGTTAACAGGCCTGAGAGTTTCTAGAGCTCTGTGCTCTAACGCGGAGGGTGGTACTACCGGAGGAGGCTGGGCACCTTGGCAGGGGGAATAATCACCCGCAGGAGGCTGCCTCCCCCATACCTGTAATCAGGAGAGAGGATTTTCCTAAGCAGCGAATGCGGCACACGCCACACTGGTCACCTATATTAGAATCATACTGCGAATGTCAGCATGAAGCTGTAATTAAGGCACAGGCTCTGGAGACACATCTGTATTGCCTCTGCAAGCAGGCTGCTCCTTGCCTCTGTAAGCTCACTTGTGAGCGGTCACCTCATAAGGCTGTCGTGATGATTAAATGGTATAGCGTGTAAGGGTCTTAGCACCTTGCTCAGTGCACAGCGAGTCTCAAGTAACTATGACCAGGGCAGTGGTGGAGAGTATGGGCCTAGGGCCAGGGTGGGTTTGAGTCCTGACTCTGCCAAATATGACTTTGAGCAAGTAATTTAACCTCTCTGTGCCTCAATTTCCTCCTCCGTATAATGGGGATAATAACCTAGTTCATTGGGTTACTGTGAGAATTAAATGGTTTAGTCTATGAAGAGAACCTACCCCAGCTCCTGACACGCAGCAGTCAGTTCATGTATTAGTAGAGCAGTGGTACTAGCAGTATCACCTCTATTAGATTTGAGTTCCTTTAGGAATGACTAATGAGCCCCTTTTGTATTCCTAGAGGCTGGCTTGTGTAGGGATTCAAATAACATTTATTTGAATGAATGAATAGACTAATAATACACTACTCCCCATTAAATTCTTTTCTTATGCCAACTAAAATAAATCAAGAAATGAGAGTGGGCAGAATCATGCAAAATCAGAAACAATGTATCTATCTACTTTTCTCATCCCGGAAGGACAGGCTTCCCTTGGCCTCGGCCACTTAGCACTGCTTGCTGTCTCCCAGCTGGCTTTGACACAGTTGAGGAAGAGGCTGTGGCGCTACTTTGTTGCTCTGGGTGAGCTCTCACACTAACTCCCAATCGCAGGTCAGCCCCAGGAAGGAAGAGGTCTCTGCTCCAGCTCCCCTGCCCCTCGTTCTTGTGACAAACAGCCCTGGTACTTTCTGCTGGTCAGCAGCCAGTGGAAATGAGTCCTCATCAGCCAGTTTCTCGCTTTGAGAGTCAGCAGCCTTCTTGGAAAGATAAGAAGAGGGAGGATTCCTTCTGGCATCTTTCCAAAGTTTTTCCCTTTGATGAAAGTCATCCTCTCTAAATGTAAGAACGGGAGGCCTCGCTTTCATGTCCTCCTCTGAATGGACTTGCTCTAGGTACCGACGGGCCCAGCTCTCTTCTCTCCCTCAGCAGTTGGCAATGTGTCTGGGCTGGATGCCAGGAAGCCACGGTGCCACCAGAGGCGAGGGGATCAGGGGCAGGAGAATGGGAGTAGTTAGGCCGCAGCAGAGGGGTGTGCACACCAGTCCCGTCAGGCCTGCCCAGCCCAGGGCGTCCTGTGAGATCTGGTACCAGGTGAGCCACCTTGGTGCCAGGCAGAGCCATCCGTGGCCTGAGGGCCAGTGCCGGAGGCGTCCCGACTCTTCCTTGATAATGGCTTTCCTCTTCCTGTGTCTCTTCCCCTCTTCTCCTGCCCTCTCCCTCCTCCCCACCCGCTTCCTTCATTCAACCAGCTTTTAATGTCCTTCTACTACGTGCTGGGCACTGCGCGGGGGTCCACATTCAGTCACCACCCTTAAGGGACGTGTGCACTCTCATGAGAGACAAACATAAAGTCTCAATTAAACATAAATTAAACTAATAAAAATAAATTTGATCTCAGACAATTTTTATCTGTGGCCTCCACCTCAGACCCAGCGAGGATGCTCACGGGTGTCACTCCAGCTGACTGGGATGGCGTTCTCTGGTGGATGATATCCCGGACTCTGGAATCAGAGAGATATGCATGCAAATCCAGCCCTGATGCTAACCAGAAGTGTGATTTGGGGGAAATTACACAACCTCTCTGACCCTCCTTTTCCTCCTCTGTAAAATGGCAATAAAAGGGTTGTTATGAGGATAAAATAAGCTAATGCCTGAAAGACACTGAGCACAGTGCCTGGCACCCAGTAAGACTCAAAAGACATCAACTGTGGTGGTGGTTTTAATTACTCAAGCCTGGGGGTCAGCAAGCTTTATCGGTAAACATTTTAGACTTTGTGGGCCTGTTAACACAGTACCTGTTAGAACTACTCAACCCTATTGTCATAGAGTGAAATCAGCCATAGACAATACATTAAGGAGTGTAGCTGTGCACCAACAAAAGTCCATTTATAAACACTGTTTGTGAAATTTCATATAAATTTCATAGGCACAGAAAATTATTTTTCTTTTGACTTTTTCCCCACACACTTAAAAATGTAAAAACCATTCTTAACTCACAGGCTGTACAAACACAGGCAGCGGGCTGGATTTGGTCCACAGGCTATAGTTTGCCTACCCCTGATCAAGCCTAATGCAAGGGCTGGCACTTCCTTTCATGGATTTTGCCTCAAAGGGAAATCCAGTTGGTGGGTCCATAATACCCTAATTCAGTGTCTACTTCAAGCCTGACAAACTTTAACAAGTGTACAGACCAACCCAAGGACAGCAAAAATCTCATAGAAGAAAAACAATACCTACAATTTACATGTGTCCAAGATAAGAAATAGAAAAGAAAATCCGTTCCATAGATGTACAATTGCCCTGTGTTTTGTAGACAAAGGCAAGCTGTTTCCACAGGTGCAAGAATTAGCAATGTGTGTACTGCACTTCTCAGGGCTGTGTACAGAGACACCCAGCTGTAGGAAACGTCACAGAGAGTCACAACACCCCTAAGGTTTATACAAAGGGAGTGAAAGAAAACAGAATGTGTGGCGAGTGAAGAAGCCTGGGGAAAATGAGGGTGGGCAAGAGACACCTGCAAGAAAACAGGCCAAGTCCCACCCCCCGTGGAAATCAAATTGCAGATGATTGTTTATACAACAGTTAGGGACCCCAAGTAATGCCACATAATTTCTAAGATGATTGTTTATACAACAGTTAGGGACCCCAAGTAATGCCACATAATTTCTAATTCCCGCCTCTCCTTGCCTCCTCCCAAACTTCCTCAGTATCTGCAGATGGAAACAGGACTTTGTGCTTCACTTTCCACTGCAACCTAAGAAGGTTTTCATTCTCTAATTCATATCAAATTCCTCTCAGGCCAGACATTCTTTCTCTAATGCTATAAAAAGGCCATATTCTAGATACACTGCAATTAATAACTAAACTTGTTTCCCTTGACCCAGAGGAAATGCAAAGACTTTCTTATAAAGCCATTCCAGGAAACAAATCGGTTCTTGTACATCTTTTAAAAACTATACACACTACTATATATATAAAGTAGAACCAACAAGGACCTACTGTATAGCACAGGGAACTATACTCAATATTTTGTAATAACCTTTAAGGGAAAAGAATCTGGAAAAAAAAAAAGATAGATATGTATGTATAACTGAATCACTTTGCTGTACACCTGAAACTAACACAACATTGTAAATCAACTATACTTCAATAAAAAATAAATTGAAACAAAACAAAACTGTGTTATCCATGTCCTGCTCTCATTAATTGCCTGAAGAACCTGCTAATCCTGCCTGACTGAACTGTCGAGTAGCCCTCAGGGTCGGATATCATAATAATGTCCTCTAGCTTGGCGGGGACTCTCCCCAGGAGAAGCACAGCTCAGTCACGGACATATATATAGTTCAAGTCATCAATAACCTGCTGGCTCCCTGCTGAACTGCCTCTCTGTTTTAACTGCTACCTAATGTGGAAAGAAAGCAAGGCTTCTTTAGAAAGGAAAAAGGGAGGAGCTGGGATCTAGGAAGGAAACTTGGCCAGGATTTACCTTGGCAGGGAGGGAGCGCCCAATCCTCCCTCCCTGCCCATCCAGAAGCACAAGTCCGAGGTCAAAGAACCTGGCATTTTCTTTTATCTTTCCCCTACCACGTGGCGTGGCACTGGTACTCTCTAAAGGGATACAAGCCACCCCTCTGTCATATGGATCTTCAGTCTCAGACCTTGTCATATGGATCAAGGGCATAAACTCCGTCACTTTCTAGTCCCACTGGGGGCCCAGTGCACCACCCCAGCTCCTGGCCTGAATCCTGATCCAAATCCCATCTTGCCCCAGCAGAGCCTCTCCACCGGTGACTGGAAGCAGGAAGGCACAAGACTCTCATCCTTTCAAAGACTCAGTAGTATTTAAAGTTGGACAAGACAGAGAGATGATACAGTCCCATGGTTTTAGAGCCGCAAAATACTTTCTCTAAAGACCTGATCCTGATCCTGGGGGCCCTGCCAACTTGCCTGCCTCTCACTTTGCTGGGCCTGACGCATCTCTTCAGAATACCTGGAGCTCTTGTGGCCTCTGTGGCCATATCTAGTCCAGATCACCAGTGTATAGACAATGAAACAGGCCTGGTAAGGTGATGTAACTCCCCTGATGCCGTACAACTAGCTAGTGGCAAAGCGTGACCCTGAGTGCACTCACTCCTCTCTCCATTTGGCCCCGCCCTCTGTGTACAGGCAGACCTGGGGAGCCGTCTTTGCAGGCTGCCTGGGTTTCATTATGATTCCATTAGTTCTCTGGAGACTGTTCCCCAACAGAAACGACTGGAAATACAAACACAGGTGTATGTCTTGTCAAGTGAAAACAGGAAACTATATTGAGGAATAACCAACAGCTCTCACACTACAGCTGGTCTGCTTGAAGAGTTAAAGGTTCAGAGTTTATGAATACGCAAACCTTGCAGCCAAACAGCAGGAGTTCCCAAGATAGCAGAGAAACAGGAACCCGCCACAGAGGATGAGAGTACTAAAAGGTTAAAATGCCGGCCATCCACTCAGCAAAGGGCAGGGAAAAAATAAACCATGACATCCTGTTAGAGCGGGATTCATAGAGAAGGCAGGCACCTGGGAATAGAAAGGAAAAAAAAAAGAAAAGATACAAGACATAATAGAGGATATTTACCAACTTTGCACAGTTAAGAAGCTGCATATCTTCAGAATGACCTTGACAATAAAAATCTGACACTAAAGTAAACACGGAAGAGTGGAAGTTAAATCATTAGCTGTTGTATAGACCGCATATGAAGCCTTTTCAGCGAGTCAAATTTGAGAGTAGGGTAAAGTGATAAAAGCACACAGGTTTACTCAGAAGAGCACGCTGTTGACATCAGATGGCCAGTGTGTTCTGGCCCATCTCTTTTCCATTCCCTGATGGGCCCCGGTACAATTTCCATTCTATTTTTAAAAAGCTATTAACACGTGTTTGTTTGTCCCGGGAAATGGAAACAGAAGAACCCAGTCTTAATTTAGACTTGCCCATAAAGCTGATTCATGATAAAAACAGGTTTTATTTCTATTTTTTCTTTTTATTCTAACAGTCAGGGCTCTCCTAGCAGCATTCTGGGACCTTTCTCCAGCCTTCCTGTGCCCTCAGGCTCCTGCTCTTCCGTCCACTATTTCTGGCTTTTCAAGAACCAGGCAACCGCGGGCTTCCCTGGTGGCGCAGTGGTTGAGAGTCCGCCTGCCGATGCAGGGGACACGGGTTCGTGCCCAGGTCCGGGAAGATCCCACATGCCGTGGAGCGGCTGGGCCCGTGAGCCATGGCCGCTGGCTTGCGCGTCCGGAGCCTGTGCCGTGCAACGGGAGAGGCCACAACAGTGAGAGGCCCGCGTACCGCAAAACAAAACAAAACAAAAACCAGTCAACCGGGAATTCCCTGGCCGTCCAGTCATTAGGACTCCGTGCTTCCACTGCCCGGGTTCGATCCCCGGTCAGGGAACTAAGATTCTGCAAGCCGCGTGGTGTAGACAAAAAAAAAAAAAAAAAAAAAGGACCAGTCAACCCATTACCTCAAGTCCACTGAGATCTCAAGCCCAGAGAAAGAGGCTGCCTCTCGTAAGTAAGTGGCAAAATGACTGTGTCTTCACGAGGGAGGACTCTCTGTGCCTACCGTCCCACTGCTCCCAGCCCCCCACCCCAGGTGCAAGGCTGGCTCTCTGCCCAAATGATGCCTCCTCCTTGAGGCCTCCCCTGACCCTCTCATTGTAAGTGGGTGTCCGCCCCTTTGTTTTTTAGCACTTTACCCTGTTGGAATCCTGTATGACAATTGGGACCGCTTGTAATGACATATCTTTTTGCACGCTTGGTTAGAGCTGTCTTCCCCACCAACCTGTAAACCCCATGGGGACAGGGTCCTACCCCAAGGATGCCACAAGTGCACATGAAGTCCTGGCACGCGGCTTCCAATAGCGCACGAGGCAGACCCACCAAGAGTCGGCCTGCCTGCATGTTCCCCAGGCTGGACCAGCACGCCTAGGAGAACACAGTCTCACTGGCCAGATTCTCCTGTAAAACACCTCCAGAAATACTTGTTATGATTGAACCTCCACTAAAGATAACTTTGAGCTTTATTTGTAGAAGGGCTCTGCTAGGAAAATGGTGTAAGCAAGACGATCAGGACAGTGTAACCTGCTTAAGAGTTACATTCCAGGTAAAGGTGTTCGTACCACTTACTGAAAATGTTTTCATCCAGTAAAGGTATGCCTTATAACACACTTACATGGGTGCTGGATAAGTGTAAATCTTGGAAGTCAGAAAAATAAACAGGTTTTTCGATATTCTGTAACTCACTCTTGCTTTTTCATGTATTCTGAATTAGTGAGACCTCACACTATGTAGAGTCCTAGAAGCAACAGAGAAAAGGATACCTTTTACTCCCAGACTAAGTCCTTTCACAGTGGGTGAAGCTAGCCTATTAAAAGTTATTTGATATTCTTTTTTTTTTTAAGTAAGAGAAAAATACTGCTTATGCAAATATGTCGTTTTGAAAGAGTAGTTCAAACTGCAGTGTAAAACCTCCTCCTTCAAATAGGGAGCCTAAAACCATATTGGAAAGAAAACACTACCAAATAAGATGTGTCTCTTTATTTTTATTGCTTGGCCTTAAGTATCTGCCATCTCATTAAAGGGAAACCTTTCCAAAAATAGCCTCGCAATCCTTATGCACAGTCTGGCAGTAATAATCTTTTATATTTAATTCAAATAAGGAATTATGGATGTGATATTCAGCTTTTTTTTTAGTGATCCTATCTGTCACTGCAGGAAGTTCAGATGTTCTCATGCACGGGCATTTTATGCTTCTCTAAAATTCTGCTTCTGATTAAGCCAAAGATGAACAAGGGAGATACTACCTGATTAACAGTCATGTTATTTGTTGAAGAGAAAAGAGGAAAGTGGAGAGGAGAAAAGGAGAGAGGACCAGGAGCAGGCCACTGATTCACGACATGCATTATCCCTTCCTGCCCTCCACTTTCACTCAACAATGATGTTACTGCTTTACCGGGCAGCACTTCTGCACAGAAGGGGAAGTCAAAGCAGTATGATGGTGATTCTTTGACGATTACAAATAAGGCGATAACTTTTTCTCTAGATCAGAAGGGACTAGAAAGAGAATAAGAAAACAGAAAGGCAAAAGAAAAAGAGAGCTGCCTATATGATAAAAATCTCCAGAACAATTCAATCAAAGCCAGAGTTACTTTCTGGGACTTCCCTGGTGGTCCACTGGGTAAGACTCCACACTCCCAATGCAGGGGGCTTGGGTTCCATCCCTGGTCGGGGAACTTGATCCCGCATGCATACTGCAAGTAAGGAGTCTGCACACCACAACTAAAAGATCCCACAACTAAGACCTGGTGCAGCCAAAATAAATTAAAAAAATAAAATAAAAAAGCCACAGTTATTTTCTAACTGGGAGATTGAGCACTAATCTCACTATGAGGACGCCACCTTCATGACCTCATCTACCCCAATTACCTCCCAAAGGCCCCATCTACAAATGAATACCATCATATTGGAAGGTCACAGCTTCAACATCTGAACTTTGGGGCAATCAAACATTCAGTCCATTACAGGAGCCTTTAGGTTTTGGTACAAGAGGGTCTGGACCTCTTTGGCCTCTGTGACCTCATATCCTGGTCCCCCCTGCGGTGACTAGAGCATTGAAACCACTCCAGGTCACTGTACACACTAAGATCCCACGACTGACCATGGGACACTTAAGCCCAGCCGCTGCAATGCACGTACTTGGGGCTGGAATTACTGCACTTATTGGCTCCAGGCTTGCCCTCCAACAAGTCTGCTATGAAGGATTTTAACTGCACCCATTCTAGGCCTCCAGAGAGTCCTGAGTTATTCCTCTCCCTGTGTCTTTTATACATGCTTTCCCTCTGCCTGGAATCCAATCCTTTTCTTCTCTTGCTAGAGATTCAATTGATACATCACCTCTATTCTGAAAACTGTCCCAATAGCCCTTTCACTCAGGCAAGGTATTCATCCCTCCTTGTGTGTACTACTATTGCTGTACTTATCACCCTCTGCAGCAATTAATTGTTTTAAATGTCTGCCTCTCCTACTAGAGAGTGAGCTCCGGGCCTGGGCCTTACCTGTCTTTTTATCCCTGGATATAGCAGGGTCTAGATGTAAGTAAGTACTCAGTAAATAACAGTCACTTATTCTATGAATATTACTTTTCCCTTACACACATTTTGGTTCATGGTATGTGAATGGCAAGGGAACTCACATTTATTTAGCACCTACTATGTACCAGGTTCTATGTTAAATACCCCATTTTATTCTCAAGACAAATTCGTAAGATAGGAATCATTGGTTTGAATAAAATGGAGACCAAAGAACCATCTTATTAGAAATAAGAGAAGAGTATTTATTCAAAACGTCTAGGGACCTACCTAATCTACTTTGGATTAATAATATTTCTGGAGCTTAGTTATCTTAACTCTAAAAGAGCAGTGATTGAAAATGGGGCTTTACAATCCCACTCCTAGGCATGTATCCAGACAAAACTATAATTCGAAAATATACATGCACCCCTATGTTCACTGCAGCACTATTTACAATAGCCAAGACACAGAAACAACCTAAATGTCCATTGACAGATAAATGGATAAAGAAGATATGGTATATATACATAATGTAATATTACTCAGCCATTAATACATATATACACTACCAAACGTAAGGTAGATAGATAGTGGGAAGCAGCCACAGAGCACAGGGAGATCAGCTCGGTGCTTTGTGACCGCCTGGAGGGGTGGGATGGGGAGGGTGGGAGGGAGGGAGATGCATGAGGGAAGGGATGTGGGAACAGATGTATATGTATGACTGACTCACTTTGTTATAAAGCAGAAACTAATTTAAAAAATTAAAAAAAAAATATTACTCAGCCATTAAAAAGAATGAAATAATGCCATCTGCAGCAACATGGATGAACCTAGAGATTATCATACTAAGTGAAGTATGTCAGAAAGAGAAAGGCAAATACTATATGATATCACTTATATGTGAAATCTAAAATATGACACAAACAGCATATCTATGAAACAGAAACAGACTCACAGATATAGAGAACAGACTTGTGGTTGTGAAGGGGTCAGGTGGGAGAGGGAAGGTTTGGGAATTTGGGATTAGCAGATACAAACTATTATATACAGGATGGATAAACGACAAGGTCCTAGTATATAGCACAGGGAACTAACTATATTCAATATCCTGTGATAAACCATAATGGAAAAGAACAGGAACAAGAATGTACACATACGTGTAACTGAATCACTTCGCTGTACAGCAGAAGTTAACACAATATTGTAAGTCAACTATACTTCAATAAAATTTTTTAAACAGTGCTTTAACAAGTACCATGTGTTATATGAATGATTGAAATTTAACATTTAGCATAGCCTGGACCTACCAAAACATGTAAATGACCAAGAACCACCCAACTTGGCACTGACAGTAAGAACACCTTGATGTTAGTGGAGCGGTCCACCATGGTCCAGCTGACCCTGTATTCAGTGGACTGTGCTGTTGCAACACCACCCACTAGTCCTTTGAAGCTGGTGGATCACAGCATCCCCACTCACATGGTTCCTCGGCACAAATGTTCTTCAGTTATCACACTGGCACGATTTTAAAAACTGGATGAAAAAATTCTTTAAAAATAATGCCACTATTTGGATACTTCTGGTGTTCAGATGCCAAGATAAATGACCTTTTATTGTTCTGATCTTGTGGTTTCCTAGGACTAACATCAAAAGCGCACAGAAGTCATGTTTTGGTCATCACCAATATACTCCACATGTGTCTCCTGTCAGAAAGGGAAGATGTGATATTTCACAACAGCGAACTCATTACCTTTACCTCCAGGGAATCTGCTTAGGTGTAAATTGTGAAATGTGTTATGCCACATGGCATGCCTTAATAATTTTGGAAGTTAGGAGCCGTCAAAACACATACACAACTGAGAACTGGCAAACTTTCCCTAAAAACTGCTGTGTTAATTGGGTTTGTCAACTTGTTCCTGAGTACGGTTTGGACTCAGACACACAAAAGCTACAGCCACCACCCCCTTAAGGCTCACAGTTACTCAGGGGTCAGATGAAAAGAGGGGCACAAGCACAAATAAAGGTCAGAAGGTCCAGCCGCCTGGGCCTCTGCTTAGAGGCAGGCAGTTCAGTTTCATGTATAAAGAAACTGAGCTTTAGACTCTCTGGACCCAGGACCAGGTCTGAAGGTCATTCCACGGCCCCCGCACCACCATGGCAGATGGCCCATCACACACCTCAAGCTTTGCACGACCAGGGAAGCTGCAGACCACAGAGGGATGGAGTTGGAGAACAAACTACCAGTGGACCTTCTCGTCTTTGAAAAAAGAAATAAAATTAGGTTTCAATGTTTGTAAGCCCATTCATAGGCTGTCCTGATCCTCCAGTTTTTTGCTTGATAATGTAGAGTATATACGTATATATATGCATATACAACGACCACCCACCAATGTGTATGTGTATTTACATCTTCACATTTCATATACTTCGATTCTTTGTTTTATTAGTATGTACACTCCTAAGTCACTAAGAACCATAAACACTGGACTTGAAGGTATATTCATTCTAAAAGAAACCAAACCACTAATTAATCATTAATTCATCAAACATGCTTATTGATACCTGGTACAATGTGGTTATAACATGGTGCCAATGTACAGTTAAATGAATTATATTTAAGGATCAAAGGGCAAGGGTTAAACTCTAATCTCTCCTACCCCAACCCCCCAAAGTTAAAGCAGCAAGCAGAAAGGAGAGCCAGATCTGGCTGATTTTCAGTTCTGTTCGTTTCCTTACTTATGAGACACGACAAGTAACATGATGTTCCAGACGCTGGAAAGTTCACATAGACGTTTAAGACACAATTCTAGGACTCAAAACACTTGCCGTCAAAACCAAATATGTAAATAAGTTGCTGGATAGAGGACAATCTTCTCCAGGAGAGAAGACCGTAGCAGATTGCAGACGGTGCAGAGGGGGATGGAGGAAAGTTACTTCTGTTCATTAACAAATGGATCAGAAAGGTCCTGGAATTGTCATATAGTAGCACTGAAGAGGGCTTCACAGGGTTTGTGGGGCCCACTCCACAGGGAGGGAAAACAGCCTGGTTTTCCATGGTTAAGGTAGAGAAAAATAGAAAAGTCTGGAACACTAAATAGAAGCCATCTATGGGTAGTCCTAACTGCCAGTGTTAACTGCCAGAGTGCAGTGACAAGAGCAGTTTGAGAAGCACAGGGGGATGACAGAACTCTAAGAGAACTAATCTGCTTGCAATTAACAGAATGAATTTCCCAAAAGAGAGAAGGCAGGAACACCAGTCAGGAAGTAGTTACAGCAGTTTGCTCATCCATCCATTCATTCATCGAGGATACATTTATTGATCATGTAATATATTTTCGGGCATCTGCACGCACTGAGGGAGACTGAGGCACAGAGCCCTCAGGACTTAGACTTTCTTAGGACTTTCTCCAGGGAGAAAAAAGGTACCACAGTTCAGGAGGCAAGAACTCTGATGGAGCTGAGCACAGGTGCCCTGGAAGGTGACCCTTGGGTTGAATCTTAAGGGTTAGGTAGGGGTTGGTCAAGGGAAGAAGAGTGGGAAGGGTAACTGGTCAGAAGGAACAGCTGGTACAAAAACACTGATCTTGGACAACCTGACACATTCCGGTCTGTGAGAGGCTCTGGTCCAGAAGGATATGAACTGAAACTTTTATTATTTATTTAAAATAATTATATTAAATAAACTAACAATCACAGCCATTTATTCATTAGGTACTTAGTATGTGCCAGGCACTATTCTTTACACTGTTAATTTAATCCTCACAACTCTATGAGGTAGACATTTCTATTCCCATTTTACAGATGCACAAACTGACTTCAAGTGCCTCAGAAATTTGCTTCTCAGAATCACACAGCTATTGGGATTAACATATACACACTACTATATGTAAAACATATAATCACCAAGGACCTACTGTATAGCACAGGGAACTCTACTCAACACTCTGTAATGGCCTATATGGGAAAAGAATCTGAAAAGGAATAGATATATGTGTATGTATAACTGAATCACTTTACTGTACACCTGAAACTAACACAACATTGTAACTCAATTATACTCCAATATAAAATAGAAATTTAAAAAAAACCATAAAGCAACCAGGACTAAAATAAAAATTCTTTTTAGTACTTAAAAAAAAAGAAAAGAATCACACAGCTATTAACTATTGATCAGGGGATTCAAACCTAAATCTTTCTCACTTGAAAATCAACCTTGAGCCCTGAAAAGACAAGTAAGAGCTATACAACAGAAAGATGGAGCAAGCATCCCAGGCAGAGGAAACCTCAAGGCATGCATGTGTGGGTCACCAAGCAGTTTGGAATGATCAGAGAGGGAGGCACAAGGCTTGGGTGGGAGAGATGAGGGTGGAGAGGCAGTCAGAGGCCAGGCCACGGTGGACCTCGCTTTGTAGGCTGAAGGGTGTGAACTTTAACTTGGAACCCGTGAGAGCCACTGAAGACTTACATACATGAAAGGCTGGAGGGGACGGACACATATGCGCCGCGGTGTGGTGAGCGGGGAAAGACTGCTGGCAGAACCTCACTAATCCAGCGAGTCTCGATGGTGACCACGCTCAGAATTCTCTTCCTAGAAGAATTAGTAAGATGATGCTCAGACAGCCTCAGTGAGAGGGAAGTGATGGCCCCTCTCATAGAAAAGTGGACGCCAGAGCAGAGGGGTCTGTGCGCTTGGGAGGGGGGATGGGTCGGCGGGAGGGGGTGGATTGGAGAGAGAAGGTGCTGATGAGCTGAGTTCAAGTTTGGACCGTTGGGTTCACAGTTCTAGTCTCAGAAGAAAGGTCTGGGTAGGAAACAAAGGTTTGGGCTATAGATCTGGGCAGGAAAAGAAATCATCATAATAAGCATGGACTATTAACCAGGTACACTCCATAATGCTTTCCATGTATTTTCTCTGTAATCCTTTCAACAACCATATGAAATAGATATTGTTATTACCCCCGTTTTACAGACTATGACTCCAACTAAGCCACGAGGACATTAAATGACCTGCCAAGGGCCACACTATTAGTAAAGGACCCATACACCACACCTCAACTTCTCACACATTTGTGAATGTGATCCACAATAGAAACACGTTTTACATTGCCGTCCAGTCCAGAAATGTGTATTTCACTGAAACAAAAGTTGCCTGAGACCACACTTAGCCCCCTGCTGCCTTCTATTCTATTTCATTTTTTAAATAGGCTACTGGCAACCCACAACTTGATCCACAACCTGCTCGTGGAACCCACAGTTTAAGAACGGCTGTCCAACTCCTCCTACCTCCCTCACCTGAACTCGGTGACAGGGGTGGGACCTCAAAGGTGAGGAGAGATGTCAGTGACATCATAGACCACAGGAGGGAACTTCACTGCAGGGTGATTTAAGCCAAAAGTATAACATGATGAGAAGTGAATTTATTTTGCCAAATTTCACCCTGAGGACCTGTCTGTGGAAGCTAGCCCTTCGGCAGTGAGCCGTTCACTGCCTGTCACACACATTTATGGGGATGGAAGCATTTTTGCTGCCAAGTGTTTGCACTGTATGGTTCAGGAAAAGATGCAGATGCACTTTGGAGAATACTGAAGTTGTTAGTTCTAAAATTGCTACAGTATTCCGTGGCAGCGGAATGTGGGCACACAGCCCAAAGCAAACCAAATTCCTGCAGACAGTAACTGCAATAGGAAACAATACCTCCAAGGCGGAAGTTGTGGACTATGGCAGTCAACATCTTGCTCAGCAGGAAATGATTTTGCTGGCGGGACTTTAGGAATCCACCGCCAAAATATATCATAGACCCTGAATGTATGCACTCTCTCTGCCGCCTCATAGGAAGAGGGGAGATGTTCCTTTTCCCTAGAATTGACCTGTTCTGAGTGGCCTCCAGGGTCTCACTCCCTCAGTTAACCCTTCCTTCCCCTTTAGCGCCACCATTTTCTCCTATAACATAACTTCTCTCCCTTCTGACTTCAAATACACGCTTGTTTCCTCTCCAAAAGCCCCTCAGCACGCAGGAATGTTGGGGGAGCTGCAACTGCCCTCCACGTCGGTAGCGGTGGTGGTGACACGACTGTGTGCACGGTCAAAACTCAGAGAACTGAACACCAGAAAGGGTGAATTTTACGATTTGTAAACTGTATCTTTAAAAAAACATGACTTCAGAATAACCCCCCCCCCTTTCCGAATCCTGCCGCCCTGGGGTTACGTCCTCTTTTTTCCTTCCTCCCTTTCCCCACACTTGCTCTTCCCGTGGTCTTCATTTGAGCTAAAACCCAAGTCTTCCCCCAGGTCACCATCCCAACTGCTTCCACCCCCCAGTTCTCTTCCTATTCCCTTCCCACCCTCTACAGCTCCTGAAACTGCTACTAGAAACTCTTTTAATTCAGAACTTCGATATCCCTCCTCTACCTCTTTTAACGCTGCTGCTTTGACTTCCTAGCAATCCTCTGACTCTAGGAATTTGCCAAAATTCCAAGCCCGCTGCCTTCTCCTTCTGTATTCTCTCCCTCAGAGATCTCGCCCACTCTTGTGGATTAGAGGACAGCTTGAGTGCATCTGACTCCCAAACCTATGTCTACAGAGAGGACAGCTAGCTCGGGTTCCCAGGGACCCAGTGGCCATCTCCACTCTGTCACTGCCTCAAATTCAGCACGTGCAGCTGCCTTTGCCAGCTGCCCTCACTGGTGTGGAAGACTTCACCGTTGGCCTTTCTCCCAGGCCAGAAACCCTGGGATTCCAGACACAGCCATCAAGATCAAAGCAGGTAGCACAGCGGAAATGCTCTTGTGAACTGTCATATTCTAGACTGATTATCATTTCTACTCCTGAAATCGTTTCAACTACTCCGTTGAAATGTCTGCAGATTTCACCTATTGTTTTCACCAGCCTCTGCTGCCAGCCTACAGCTCCCTCCCTTCCGTCCAGTGTACACTGTATTCTGTTGTTTGTCTATCTTTACTGAAACAACCTCTCCCCCTCTTACTCCGCAGCTCAGGACTCTTTAAAACCTCCTGTCATGGGCTGAATTGTGTTCCCCCAGCCCGGAAAAACAAAGATGTGTTGAAGTCCCCCAGCGCCTCAGAAAGACCTTAGTTAGAAATACGGTCTTCACAGAGGTGATCAAGTGAAAATGAGGTCATTAGGGTGAACCCTAATGCAATATGACTGGTGTCCTTACAAAAAAAAAAAAAGGAAATTTGGACACAGAGAAGGAAGACGACATGAAGAAACAGGGAAAAGACCATCTACAAGCCAAGGAATCCTGAAGCCACCAGAAGCTAGGAGAGAGGCATAGAACAACTTCCTCCCAGCCCTCAAAAGGAGCCAACTCTGCCCACACATGTTATGCACAAAAACATCAGTCCATGTTTCTCCGTTTGGCCCTAAAGATCTTTGATCTGGCCCCATCTTCCCCATTCAAACTTAATTCCCACGACTTCCCTACATAGACCTTCTGGTCAGTCCCTCTTCCAATCAGATGTGTCTCCCTCTAATCTACATCTGGAAATGGCTCTCCGCCTTTACTTGGGATGTCCGCAACAGCCTGTTATACCCTACCCACTTCTTTCTCCCATCTAAACCTAGCACGTTCTTTAAGCTCTAACTTCAGTCCCTCTTCCTCCATTACCCTGTCACTATTGTTTTCTCTCCCTTCTCTGAACTGTCAATGTACTAATCGTCTGTGTCCTATGAATTGACACCTGATCGTGTCTCGTTCACATAGTTCCTTAATGGTTTCTTGTGTAACAGTCTCGGTCTTGAGTTAAATTTTAAGTCCCCATTGGAAACCACTTTTCCAAACGCCTTTGGAAAAGTGGTTTCCAATTTGTTTTCTCAGTAAAACATCCTTTCGTCCAGAGCTTCCCACAATTCTTGTATTATTTTATCACATAACATCTGATCAAATATTACTGAGCATCATTTGGGTTAGCGAGAAGGACATCCTAGCTGTGATTCCTAACTCTTCCTTTCCTGGAAAAGTCACTGGACTTCCCAGAGCCTTACTTCCCTCACCTCTAAAATGTTACTTCTCAGAGTCATTGTAAAGATAAGATGGAACCATCTATGTGAAAGTGAATTTTAAAAGGTAAAGATTTGCTCAAATGTGAGATTAAATCATTATTATCATCTCAGTGGCAAGTTAGCTGCCTTGCTGAAATTATGGGTTTGAGTCAAGTGAGCTGGTTCTTCTAGGTTCGTGCCACCTGGGCCAATAAATTTCACGGCTAATAGCGTGGGAAGAAGGATGGAGCAAACCGTGAAGCACGTCCAGCGGGTCAGCAGGGTCACCTTCATAAATAAAAGATAGACAGGGCGCAGTCACCTCAGTCTACCTGAAGGCATGCAGTACCCCAGGCTCTCAGAAGACATAACTGACAGTCCCTGACACCATCAGCTCTGGTGCAATAAATCTGCAGGTAATATATTATGCTGAAGTCAACAGGTTTAATGTTTTGTTCTGTTTTTATTTGGTGATTTAACTCTACTGGTTTTATGACCGAAAGCTAAACAAGAACTGCTAAATATGCCTGAAATACAAAAAGCAAGTCAACCTCTGTCAATTTAGAATCTCAGTAGGGTTCATCCCATGAGCATATTGAATCAAAGAAGAGCCAAGCTCTCTCCAATTTCCAAAGAAGACAAGCTTTAGTGGTATATGGAGTTGATGTGTTTGGTAAGTATCCACATCCCCAAACCACCAAACTTTCCCCAGCCATATGAATTTAGACTTGTTGTTTTTCTCAATTTAAATGTTGCTTTTTTGAAAGGGGTTAAATTAACTTTTTTTCTTTTACTTCACTCTGGTACTTGTTCCAAAAACTTTAAAGCCTGGCCAATGATTCCGAGTGAATTAAGTGAGCCGTCGTAAGTTGTGGATGCCAAATACAGCCTGCATGTTAAGAATGTAAGTGTTGTAGCAGTTTTTATGTGTAGAATTCAGAAAGCTGAGCCTTGGGTCTCTACGGCCTGGAAGATACATCTAGGAGACAAGCAGGAGGTCTGAGTGTCTCCACTGGGAGTGACTCCCTCCCTCTGGTCTGCTGGTGACCTCCTGTCCCCACGGACCACCCATCGACAGATTCTAGCTCAACAGGTGAATAATGCAGACTGAAGACCAAAGGACTTGTAGAGAGACCTGGCGGCACTTCGGTGAATGCCTTTACCCAAGGGACTTGATGAAGAGGAAATGGTTTGGGAAAAATATCTAAGAAAAGAAATCTATTCAGTTCTATTTCGATTTAGTTCTAGCATGGAGCATCCTGTGTGGAATAAGCCCCGAACATGTTAAGAATATCTTGCCCTCCCTTACAAATTGAAAACCAGCTCCCATGCAGGTGGAATTCAGAATTTTATAACTCAACAAATCTGGCTCCCTCCCATTACAGAAACTGCTTTTAACTATTCAAAGCAAATTCTTAATTATTCTTGACATGTGAAGGCTTTTTTAGAAAGCAGTATGAATTTGATCTGTGATAGATGCTTATTAAAAATTCAGAAGCTTTGTTTAAGCATTTCCTCAAGTAAAAGCCTTATAGAGGAAATCCCAGAGAGATCCTATTTTTTTTTCTTTTAATGACATTGTGTTAAAAATGAATAAAACATACCTTCTCCTGTGGGGTCTGTAGCTGAAGCAGAGACATTAGAATAAATGTCACAGGAAAAAGGAACACTTTGCACAGACACCCCCTCACACTCCCGCCTCTTCCCGTTTCAGGCTCCTAGATCTTTCCATGTAGTTTTGGTGGGTGGATTGCAGCCTTGAGTGGGTTTTTGAGCCTTCAGGCATCAGTTACTTTGTACTTCAGGTTTCTGGATTGAGACGTTTGGGGAGGGAGGGGATGAAAGACAGTCGAAAGGTAATTGCTACTTGATGGCTGAAAGCAGACAAAAACAGCACGAAGACCCCAGTTAGCCTCTGCTCATCCCTCCTCTGAGCAAATGGCACCCCGTCACATTACTTCCTTGTACAACATGACTGTGTGACTTCCAGGTGACCTGGGGCAAAAGACAGCATTTGTCATCTAAGGCTCTTTTGTTGTAGAGTAGGTAGCACAACAGATTTACGGGCGTTGCTTCCCTAAAACGGAAATAGCTTTGTAAAACAAGACTTCTTTTCCATGGTACCAGGTATCTGGAGACCACGTTCTGTAGCTATCTGTTAACTTTGGCTCTGATCAGTGTCCTCACTATTGGCTAAGATTTAGAAGAGAAAGGCACCTAAGTTTTGCCATTTCTGTTCTGCAGCTATCAAGACGCAAACATTCAGCCCTTTCGAGTACCTTTTTATCGTCTTCCCTTGGGTGACTTCTGATTGGTCACACTAAAAGAAGAAGGGTATCCAGGATATGTGCTCATGTTTCATAAGAGGTTCACTTTTACAATCTCCTTCCCTGACTAATCGGGCAATTATTTTGCATTTCATAAGCAGAATCCAATGCAGGAAGATCTAAATAGACATTTCTCCAAAGAAGACGTACAGATGGCCAAAAAGCACATGAAAAGCTGCTCAACATCACTAATTATTAGTGAAATGCACGTCAAAACTACAATGAGGTATCACCTCACACCAGTTAGAATGGCCGTCATCAAAAAAGTCTACAAACAATAAATGCTGGAGAGGGTATGGAGAAAAGGGAACCCTCCTACAATGCTGGTGGGAATGTAAATTAGTACAACTACTATGGAGAATAGTATGGAGGTTCCGTAAAAAACTAAAAATAGAGCTACCATATGATCCAGCAATCCCACTCCTGGACATATATCCAGATAAAACTATAACATGAAAAGATACATGCACCCCAATGTTCATTTCAGCACTATTCACAATAGCCAAGACATGGAAGCAACCTAAATGTCCATCAACATAGGAATGGATAAAGAAGATGTGGTGCATATATAAAATGGAATATTACTCAGCCATAAAAAAGAATGAAATAATGCCATTTGCAGCAACATGGATGGACCTAGAGATTATCATACTAAGTGAAGTCAGACAGAGAAAGCCAAGTATCATATGATGTCATTTACTTGTGGAATCTGAAAAAAAATGATACAAATGAATTTATTTACAAAGCAGAAACAGACTCAGACTTAGAAAACAAACTTATGATTACCAAAGGGAAAAAGTGGGGGGAGGGATAAATTAGGAGTTTGGGATTAACATATACATACTACTATATAGATACTACTATATAGATAAACAACAAGGACCTACTGTATAGCACAGGGAACTCTACTCAGTATTCTGTAATAACCTAGAAGGGAAAAGAATCTGAAAAAGAATGGATATATATGTATGTATAACTGAATCACTTTGCTGTACACCTGAAACTGACAAAATATTGTAAATGAACTATACTCCAATAAAAAAACAAAAAAAAAAACCCAATGCAGGAGGCAAGCAGAGGGAGCCCTGGACATATGCTGAACAATACTGGAGAGCCAGCTGCCCCAAATCTGCAAGGAGATGATTCACTCACCAATACCGAGGAGATGACTGTGCACTGAGATACAGCCTGCGCTGCCACTAAAGCAAACTGTGCCACATGAAAAGATGCTCAATATCATTAATTATTAGAAAAATGCAAATCAAAACTACAATGAGGTACCACCTCACACCGGTCAGAATGGCCATCATTAAAAAGTCTACAGGGAATTTCCTGGCAGCCCAGTGGTTAAGACTCCACGCTTTCACTGCCGAGGGGCCAGGTTTGATCCCTGGTCGGGGAACTAAGATCCCATAAGCTGTGTGGCATGGCCAAAAAATTTTTTTTAATTAAAAAATAAATTTTAAAAAGTCTAGAGGGCTTCCCTGGTGGCGCAGTGGTTGAGGGTCCGCCTGCCGATGCAGGGGACACGGGTTCGTGCCCCGGTCTGGGAAGATCCCACATGCCGCGGAGCAGCTGGGCCCGTGAGCCATGGACACTGAGCCTGCGCGTCTGGAGCCTGTGCTCCGCAACGGGAGAGGCCACAACAGTGAGAGGCCCGCGTAACGCAACAACAACAACAAAAAAGTCTACAAATAACAAATGCTGGAGAAGGTGTGGAGAAAAGGAACCCTCCTACTACTGTTGGTGGGAATGTAAGTTGGTGCAGCCACTATGGAAAACAACGTGGTGGTTCCACAGAAAACGAAAAATAGAATTACCATATGATCCAGCAATCCCACTCCTGGGCATATATCCAGACAAAACTATAATTCAAAAAGATACATGCAGGGCTTCCCTGGTGGCACAGTGGTTAAGAATCCACCTGCCAATGCAGGGGACACGGGTTCCAACCCTGGTCTGGGAAGATCCCACATGCCGTGAGCAACTAAGCCCATGTGCCACAACTACTGAAGCCCACGTGCCACATCTACTGAAGCCCACGCACCTAGAGCCCATGCTCAGCAACAGTAGAAGCCACCGCAACGAGAAGCCCGTGCACTGAAACAAAGAGTAGCGCCGCTCGCCACACTAGAGGAGTCCCATGTGCAGCAATGAGGACCCAACGCAGCCAAAAATAAAATAAATAAAATAAATTTATTTTTAAAAAAAGATACATGCACCCCCATGTTCATGGCAGCACTATTCACAATAGCCAAGACATGGAAACAACCTAAATGCCCATCAATAGATAAATGGATAAAGAAGATGTGGTACATATATACAATGGAATACTGCACAGCCATAAAAAAGAATGAAATAATGCCATGTGCAGCAACATAGATACAACTAGTTACCATACTAAGTGAAGTAAGTCAGAAAGACAAATACCATATGATATCACTTATATGTGGAATCTAAAATATGACACAAATGAACCTATCCATGAAACAGAAACGGAATCTGTACATAGAGAACAGACTGGTAGTTGCCAAAGGGGAGGGGCTTGGGGGAGGGATGGAGTGGGCGGGTGAGGTTAGCAGATGTAAGCTTTTATATACAGAATGGATAAACAACAAGGTCCTACTGTATAGCACAGGGAACTAGATTCAATATCCTATGATGCACCATAATGGAAAAGAATATTAAAAAAAGAATGTATATATATGTATAACTGAATCACTTTGCTATGCAACAGAAATTAACACAACACTGTAAATCAACTATACTTCAATTAAAAAAATATTAAAACTAAAGCAAAGCGTGCTGTTAACCTTGAACTACACAAAAAGGGGAGGGGTCAGAACTGACCCCAAGCTTCCCCTCTTTTGAGTCCTGCAGGTTCCTGTGCTTTCCCTTCCCCATCCTGCGCCTCCAGTCCACTATCTTCACTCCCAGCAGAATTATAACTAAGGCAGCCTGCCCGGCTACAAAGACAGCTGTGCACCCTCCCATTGTGTCCAACAGTGAGGATATCCAGACAAGCTAACAAGATGCAAATCCCCTGCAATGTGGCTAATGCCTTTTTTATCCCTATGCAAAGGCCCAGAAAATTCATTCTTTTAGGTGGTTTTATAATATAGCTTCGACATCATTGTCGAATGTGCAACACTAATTTAAATAAATTGCATGTGTTCAGCAAAAGAGACAGTTCTGTCTTTGTTTAATCTGAGAGGTTATTTTCATGATTAAAGAGACCTGATCTCGCCCTCTTAATTAAGGCAAATCTCAAGGATAGCTATGCCCCCATTGTGGGTAATTCTGATGCTAGCCTGGTCACTGTCAAACTGCTTGGTGGCTGTGGAAGGAATATTATAGGAATAGAGCCTTGTACCGAATAGGAGTCTTCGGGATAGGTAGAAAGTGTCACTTTGTCTGGGTCATGTTGAAGAGCCAAGAACACACCTTTCGCTGCCAAAGGAATCAACTCTCAGGTCAAGGGGCCATCATGATTCCCTCAGGAATCTGAGCTGAACTACACAGGGGGCTCCTACCACAGCCCTAGACCTGGTTTCCTAGGTGAGGAAATCAGAGAACAGGTGGGAGAAAGATGCTCGCTAATGTCTAAAGGTACCACCAAGGCTTGAAAATCCCTTCAAGGTTTATGCTCTGCCTTTTACACTACTGTACTTTTCAGATCATAAAGCAGGGGGTCTGAAACATAATATTTGTTCAATAAATCGTCTTGATGGAAGACTGGGCTGGAAACACAGCTTTCCTTTCTTCTACCTGATTGGACAGGACACTCTAAAACAAAACTGGGTCTAATCTTTCACATTTTGGGTCTTCAGTCAGATCTCTCTTTTCAGGAGTCTTAATCTGAGAGCCTTTCCATGTTGTTTGCTTCCTGGTCCTCACAATCGGCATCCCTGAAGGTCAGCAATGAGAGTCCTAAAATGCTAGCTCTGATCCTAATAGGAAAGAAGCAGGTCAGCCAGACTGTATGCCTCTCTCCATACTTTGGTTTAAATCAATTAATATTTAAACTAAAAAAGACATCCCTCCAACAGCAGACATTCTGAAACCTGAAAAACATTTCTAATAAGGAGACCGTGATTTAGAAAGCTAATCAACTCCCAGAACTCCAATTGCCTCCAGCATATTTGTACACACTGCTCTGGTTCCAGAAGTCTGCATGTTGATTCATTTTACTGCAGTCGGGTTGGAAGAGAACCAGTTTCACAACTTCTATTTGGGACCTTCTAAACTGTCACAAATTAATAAAGATGCTGACCTATACAGTGTTTTTGTGACTCAGGGACACATCCTAAGCTTCCTGGCCAGCCCTTCTGCCTAAATAAATTTCATCTAGACATCCACTATGTTATGAAAAAGAAGAAGGTATTGTAAATTCTAGGGAGAGGATATTTCTGTTCAAGGATTAAGATGAGATTCAAAGGCAGGATATGCAAAAATAATAGTTTTACATAGGAAGGAATCAGTATTCATTAAGGCAAAATATTTGCCAACAAGAGCTCAAATTCTGAGGTTGAATTTCCACTAAACTCTTTCTTTTCTATAAGTTTCTTTCTTTTATTTATTTTTGGCTGCACTGTGTCTTCGTTGCTGCACGCGGGCTTTCTCTAGTTGCGGCAAGCAGGGGCTACTCTTCGTTGCGGTGCGCGTGCTTCTCATTGCGGTGGCTTCTCTTGTTGCAGAGCATGGGCTCTAGGCACGCAGGCTTCAGTAATTGTAGCACTGGGCTCAGTAGTTGTGGTTCTCGGGCTCTAGAGCGCAGGCTCAGTAGTTGTGGCGCACAGGCTTAGTTGCTCCACAACACAGGGGATCTTCCCAGACCAGGGCTCGAACCCGTGTCCCCTGCACTGGCAGGTGAATTCTTAACCACTGCACCACCAGGGAAGCCCTCCACTAAACTCTTAAAAAATACATAAAAGCTGAGTGGCTGGTAAACAGTTGGCTTAGTCTCACTAGGTTTATTCCTCTTCATTTCCCCTCTAGCTACTTATCTCAAAGGCTGCATTTACCAATTCTTCTAAGAACAAATACTAGCCATATCAAAGACCTACCATTCTCTTCCAGAGAAAATAAACTAAACTCTCAGATAACTTGCAGTGACTTTTTCAGACCTGCCAACTGGCAGGTCAGTCTTAAGGTCTGATATCTAACAGCATAAGAAATAATGCTGGAGACGGAGTATGCCAGTGCCTCAGCCTTGACTCAAGGTTTTTAAGATAACAGTCTCAGAGAAGCCTCTCAAACAGATATTCGGGAAAGTATTATATTTTTCTTATGAAACCCCAAAGGAAAACCGTCACCTTTCCTATCTGCATCATTAGCAGCAGCAGCAGAAGCGTACTGCCAGCACCTGCCAGCATAAACCTTTAGAGCCTGTATAAATCAAGCTAAGATTGTCTTTTGGCGATTTATAATCCAAGATGGATTTTGGTGTAAACCAAGCAGTGTCATTTTTAGTGGAGTAATGAGAGAAGAAGAACATGTTATCTTCCCAGATTTTAGAATTTCAGTATGGCACTTTGAAAGGTTTGTTCAGCATTGCTGTATTACCAGATTGGGTTTTCTCTGTTGAGCAGGCCAAATTCTCACCAAGCAGTGGCTGGAGAGGTGGTGAGTTACTGCTGCTCAGAAAAGGCCAAATAAACAGATCATGCATGAGCCCCAAGATAAATACCCAGCCTCTTTCTAGAGGAAGCAGTGGACAGAAACTCCAGTGGCAGAATTCAACCCTAGGACAGACCAAAGAAAAGGTCAGAGTGTGTGCTCTTAATTCTCAGGGAGACTCCTTAACCCACTTATACTCAGTGTCTTATATGCAAAGTTCTTTCTTTTTTTTCCTCTTTTTTAATTAATTAATTAATTTATTTATTTTGGCTGCACTGTGTCTTCGTTGCTGCGCGCGGGCTTTCTCTAGTTGCGGGGAGCGTGGGCTACTCTTCTTTGCGGTGCGCAGGCTTCTCATTGTGGTGGCTTCTCTTGTTGCGGAGCATGGGCTCTAAGCACGTGGGCTTCAGTAGTTGTGGCGGACGGGCTTAGCTGCTCCGTGGCATGTGGGATCTTCCCAGCCCAGGGCTGGAACCCGTGTCCCCTGCATTGGCAGGCGGATTCTTAACCACTGCACCACCAGGGAAGCCCGCGAAGTTCTTTCCATTTGTGTTTCCATATGAAGCAGAAATAAGCTGACCAGACAATCAGGAAACCATGCAAGTCAACATTAAAATGATGATGCAAGAGAAAGAATTCAAGATGTAGGTGCCATATTTGCTTTTGAAAGATACAACGGAATTTCCAATGGAGGATTTAATAGACAAAGAATTTTCCAGGGAAACAAAGGGAGGATTTGGAAGAATGTTCTGAGAATACTGATAAGGGGACACTGTCATCTAAACAAAGTTGACTCTAAAAGGTAATTATATCCTAGATTCCATGATCCAAAAGAATGGCATGGTATGTACCTAAATAAGACAGTATAGAAAATGGTAGGGGAAAAAAGGGAGGGTCCAGGGAAAAGAATGTGCAAATATGGGGGTGATCTGGTGCTATCCTCTTGTACCCAGTCCAGAAGATGAATTATCTCACCATGAAGACATTTCATTAGTGTAGGTGGCCATGCCCGACGCAACCAAATCTGTGTTTATCCTAAGGGTGGAGGGAGGTAGAGTTTTTGCTTGTTTTTTTATAATTGATCCTTAATTGCTAGATATACTTAGGTTTGAAGAGGAAGTAACAAAGTAATGTGAGTCGTAAAGAATTCAATCAAATCCCTGGCAACTTTGGTCAAGGTTGTGGTATCCCAAGGATTCTGAGTCATTCCTGCTCTTTTGTTTCTTTCCGCCATAGGCAGGTACTAGGTCTGCAGGGTTGAAATCACGTGGCAAACTGAGACTGGAGGTCAAGAGAGCAGGGTGGTAGTGAAACAAGCACATTACCTCTTCCACCCCCCGTAAAGGACTCGGAAATACAAGGAGCCGCGCAACAAGTCCATAACTGTATTCTAAAATGACTGATGGAAAAGTTACTCTCCATTTTTAGAAGAAAATAGGCTAAAAACTGTCTCGTGGGGGAAAAAAGGCATTGGTGAGCATACCCTACCACCCTAGGGGCTCAGCCACTCTTTGGATGTCTGGAATTCCAGGTGCTTTAAAATCAACCATTTCAAAAGCGGTTGAATCTAAAGGTGTCTCTGTTCATAAATTAAGGTTCCTGAATTCTGGGGGGAGGGGAGGGGTGAAGACCCAGTTGCCTGTGGGGTTGGATTAGAGGTGGGAACCAATTTAGAGTTCATAGAAAGCTTGGGACCTGACAGGCACTTCACGCGACGAACGTTCCTCTCCACTCCCAGCCTCTTACCTAATTTGTAAGCAGCATGCAGTTTTCAACATGGGGCATGTCTTTTCATAATGTATCAATCCAAAAAGCCCTGAAAACCCTCAAAAATCAACATCTCTCTCCTCAAGAACTTGGGCAGAGGATCTGAGTAGAGGCTAATTAGGAAGGAAATCGGTTTCAGTAGTTGGTTGTAGAGAAACGACCGAAATGTAAAGAGACAGAGAGAAGGAAACCCATCTTTTCAACAATTATTACATCTACTGCTTTAAGGTTGCAGAATATCTTTTCTTTTCTTTTCCCCTCAGTTGCAAAATGACGAGAAAAGCGTTTCTTCCGAAGCTCGGCGCACACCTTTCGGGACTGGCGGAGAGTCCCCGCCCCAGGAGAGCGAGGCAGGCGCGCGGCTGGCGGCCGGTCCCTGGCTCCCCCGCCATGCACACCCCCGCCCCACCGACTAGGACCCGGAAGCGGAGCCTCCGCCGGCTCCGCACACCTCGGTCCACGCAAACCTTGCCCAGAGGGGAGGCTCCAGGGGGCCGGGTCGGGCCCACCGGCGCAGCCGCGTACGCACAGCCCGGACCGCGGCCCAGCAACAACCAACTTACTGAGCGACGGCGACCCGCTCGGCGACAGAAGAGGCGCGCACAGCCCGCGGCGGGTGAAGCCGCTGCACCGCCCGGCGCTCTAGGGCTCTATGCTGAAGCCGCGGAAACCCACGAGCCGAGGGAGAGCCGCCTCCCGGCTGGATCCCGAAGAGCCTCAACTCGGTGTCCTCGCTTCCAAGATGCGCTCGGATCGGTCACTTCCATCCTGTGCTCAGGCCCAGGGCTGAGCCATCTGTTTTCCATCAACCGCGCGACCGCGGCAAATCCTGGATTACGCACTGCCCGGCGCCCGCCGCGTTTCCGGCCCCCGGCGCGGCCGCTAATCTCCGCACACGCAGCAGGCAGAGCACACGCAACGCGGCGCCCGGTTCCCGACTGCTTTTCGCGCGCGCTGACTGCGGACTCCCGCGGCCCGCCGCGGGGGAGGACCAATCGCAGTCCCCGGGCAGAAGAAAGGTGGGCGCGGTTCTCAGGGCTACTCCTGAACACGCGTCCTCTCCCCAGCCCTGTAAACACGCTGCAAAGTCTGACCCTTCGGGGGAATGACTTCAGTTTGCCGTGGCTGCAAAGGGCCAGTCTCCAGGACAGAATGGCTCATTACTCAGAGCAATCACAACTCCTGAAAGTGAGAGAGGAAAACAATCTCTGCGTTTACTTTCAGTGAATTCTGACCATGAGTCAACGAGGACCCAATTGGCCCCGAAAATGAGGAGAAATGACTGCGTCTCAAGGTCTTATATTTTCCTCTGTAAAACAGGTCAGCGTAGGGAGTCTCCCCGCGCCCTCCCCTCCCCTTCCTTCCGCCTGGAAACGTTTGCGTGTCCCAGGCACTAGGCTGAGAAAAGAAAGTTGGAAAAAGCCTTAGGTCTCTACTCTCAAGTGCCTTACTAGTAGCGGGGCGGGGGGCGGGGGGAGAGAAAGGGGGTGGAAACCAACAATGCAGTGCATTGTGAAACTGCTGTTAATAGTCTACGCTCAGAGGGTTACTGGCACCCAGAAGCAGGTTTTGAATCATGCTGGAAATCAAGGAAGGCTTCCCAGAGAGGCTGCGTTTGAGTTTAGAAGACTGAGCAAGCATCAGGTAGAATGAAGACAGGTAGGAGGAGATCTGAACGTCTGTATGTCAGCAGAAAGCAGGCGAGAGGTGCAAAGGTGAGAGATGGGGTTATCCAGGGTGGCAAGCAGTCAGACCATAAAGATCTTATCAGCTAAACTCCAGGATGAGACCTTTGTTTGGAAGCTATGAGGCCCCTCCGAAGAATTTTAAAGCAGATAAGTTGCTTAGATTTGTGTTGATTAGATTTGTGTTTCAGAAAGATCGCTGTGGAAGGCATCTGGAAGGGAGTGGGGGTGGGTCTGGGGTGCACAGAAAAGACTCCAAAGATGGGCTAGAGGTGTGACCTTTAGTATTTGATGACCCGTCACAAGGGGTGAGCACAAGGGGTGAGCAGAGTTGTAGGCTGTCACTCAGGTTTCTGACAGTGGGCAATGGGGTAGATACAGCAAGAGACAAATGACGAAGGGGGAACAAGTGGCATCTGAGAAATGGCGAGTGTGCTTTAAGAGGTTCTAGTTTCTGTGGGCTATCCAAATGCAAATGTCCTAGCAGACAACACTGCCGCATGGATCTATAAGGTATTTGGGGGTGTTACGGGCTAAAAACACAAATAAAGCAGTTGCCCCCCTATAATAGAAGAAGATCAATACGGGGGTAAAGGATATTCACATTTGCTAGGACTGCCATAACAAAGTACCACCAACTGGGTGGCTCCAACAACAGAAATTTATTGTCTCACAGTTCTAGAGGCTAGATATCCAAGATCAGTGTGTCAGTGGGGCCATGCTCCCCCAAGGGCGCCAGGGAAGGATCTGTGCCAGGACTCTCTCCTGGCTTCTAGTAGTTTCTTGGCTCGTGGCAGCACTACTTCAATCACATGGCTTTCTCCCTGTGTGAGCGTCTGGGTCCAAATGTCCCCTTTCTATAAGAACACCAGTGATAACCGGATTAGAGGCCACCCCACTCCAGTATGATCTCATTTTAACTAATTACATCTGCCCTTATCTCTATTTCCTGTTTGGAAATTACCCTATTTGCATATAAAGTCACATTCTGAGGTACTGGCTGTTACGATTTCAACATACGGATTTTAGGGGGACACAGTTTAACCCCTAACATTCGCAGTGTGAATTCACAGCAGGATTGAAGGGACTTCCCCAGGGGTCCAGGGGTTAAGGCTTCACTTTCCGATGCAGGGGGTGCAGGTTTGATCCCTGATCGGGGAGCTAAGATCCCACATGCCTCCTGGCCAAAAAACCAAAACATAAAACAGAAGCAATATTGTAACAAATTCAATAAAGACTAAAAAAAGAGCAGGACTGAGTTTGGAGATGTGGAGAAACACCAGTTTTAAGTGGACAAAGAGAGCAGCTCTGGGTGGAAAGTGAGAGAAAAATGATTAGAAAGGTACAAGAGGGGTGACCCACAAACCATGAAGAGAAATGTTTAAGAGAGGAATGATTAACATTGCCAGATGCTTACAAAGTCAGGCAAAACGGAGCTAGAAATCGCCGTTGCCTTTGGCAGTGCGGTAGTCATTGGGGAACTGTCAGAACACATGAACTTCAAAGGGGTTGTTTAGCTCCAATACTTTCTCACTTTAAAATCGCTGTCCAGGGACTTCCCTGGCGGTCCAGTGGTTAAGACTCCGCACTTCCAACACAGGGGGCGTGGGTTCGATCCCTGGTCGGGGAACTAAGATCCTGCATGCCTCTCGGCATGGCCAAAAAAAATAAAAATTAATAAAATAAAGTCATTGTCCGGCAAACTCCCTGAGGGAAGTGGGGGGGGGGGTGCCGGTGGACATTTGTTTGACACGTCTCCTACAACCAGCCTGCTTTCTCAGCCTCCTTTGCAGTTAGGGCTCGAAACTGCGGCCTAGGCTCTGGCAGTCAGGCGGATAGATGCTAGGCTTCGGTCTGGATGAAAGCAATATGGGAAATCAGACTCTAAGGAAGCTGCTTTCTGTGAGGTGATGGAGTCTGGTGGAAGGGTATGGAGGCCCAGAAGCAGCAGGGGCGAAGGTCCTAGGTGCCTGTGCCCGGAGGAGCGGTACTGGGGCTCATCCTGGAACCATCCTGTGATACCATTCAGGCATTGTTCTCAGTGGGGTAGCCTCCAAGCCTTCAAGAAATGCAAGTTTCTATATTTCTTGAAGATTCTCTGAGTCATGTAATAGTCTTTTTAAAAAACCAAAAAACAAAACAAAACAAAAAAAACCCCAAGCCCACAACTGCTTTTATTGAGATATAATTCACATAGTATAAAATTCATCCATTTAAAGTGGACAACCCCATATATATAAAATAGATAACCAACAAGGACCTACTGTATAGCAAAGGCAACTATACTCAATATCTTATAATAACCTATAAGAGAAACGAATCTTTAAAAAAGAGATATATATATGTATAACTGAATCTCTTTGTTGTAAACCTGAAATTAACACATTATAAATCATACTTCAATAAAAAAAAAGAATCTTCAAAAAAAAACCAAAGTGTACACTCCAGTGGCTTTTAGTATGTTCACAAGGTAGTGTAACCATCACCACTATCTAATTCCAGAACATTCTCATCACCCTGAAGAGAAACTTCACACACACTAGCTTGTCACTCCCCATTTCCCCCTCCTCCCAGCCCCTGGCAACCACTAATCTACTTTGTGTCTCTGTGAATTTGCCTATTCTGGACATTTCATATAAATGGAATCATATACCATGTGGCCTTTTGTGTCTGGCTTCTTTCACTGAGCAAAATTTTTTTAAGATTGATCCATGTTGTAGCACATAGCAGTACAGCATCCCTTGTATTGCCAAATAGTATTTCATTGTCTGGATGTACTACATTTTGTTTACCTGTTCATCAGTGGATTGTTTTCACTTTTTGGCTAGTATGAATAATGCTGCTATGAACATTTGTGTACAAGTTCTTGTCTGAAATATATTTTCATTTCTCTTGGATATATATCTAGGAGGAGAATTACTGGGTCATGTGGTAGTTCTATGTTTAAAAATGTGAGGAACTGCCAGACTGTTTTCCAAAGCAGTTACATCATTTTACATTACCACTAGCAATATTATATTAGGGTTCCAATTTCCCAGTGGGTATAAAGTAGTATCTCATTGTGGTTTTTACTGGTATTTCCCTAAGGCTAATAACGTTGAATATCTTTTCATGTGCTTTTTGACCATTTGTGTATCTTCATTGAAAAAATGTCTATTAAAATCCTTTACCCATTAAAAAATTCTTTTATTTGTGGTTAAAAATATATAAAATTTACCACTTTAGCCATTTCGAAGTGTGCAGTTCAGTGACATTAAGCACATTCATTCACATTGTTGTGCAATCATCATTCTTTGCCCATTTTTGTCTTGTTATTTATTTATTTATTTTTGGCTGCATTGGGTCTTCATTGCTGCACGTGGGCTTTCTCTAGTTGCGGCAAGCGGGGGGCTACTCTCTGTTGCGGTGCACGGGCTTCTCATTGCGGTGGCTTCTCTTGTTGCAGAGCACGGGCTCTAGGCGTGCGGGCTTCGGTAGTTGTGGCACGCGGGCTCTAGAGTGCAGGCTCAGTAGTTGTGGTGCATGGGCTTAGTTGCTCCGCGGCATGTGGGATCTTCACAGACCAGGGCTCAAACCCATGTCCCCGGCATTGGCAGGCGGATTCTTAACCACTGCGCCACCAGGGAAGTCCCTTTAATTGCTTTTTTAAATTTATTTTTTAATTTTTATATTCTGGAAACAAGTCCCTTATTGAAATAAGACTTGAGAAAATTTTCTTAAATTCTGTAAGTTGTCTTTCACTTTCTTGATGGTGTTTTAATATTCTTTAACAAATTCCTTTTATGCTCAAACTAACTAGTGTTGACAGTAGCTAAGAACATTGACAGATGCGCTGGGCTCTGTTAAATACCATCTTTTATTATCTTTTTTTTTTCTTTTTTGCAGTACGCGGGCCTCTCATTACTGTGGCCTCTCCCGTTGTGGAGCACAGGCTCCGGACGCGCAGGCTCAGCGGCCATGGCTCACGGGCCCAGCCACTCCGCGGCATGTGGGATCTTCCCGGACCGGGGCATGAACCCGTGTCCCCTGCATCGGCAGGCGGACTCTCAACCACTGTGCCACCAGGGAAGCCCTTTCTATCTTTTTTTTTTTCTGTGACAACCTGTCTCATATCACACATTCTATCCAATACTGCCTTAGAATTTTGGTTTCTGGTTTTTTTCCTAAAGACTTCCCTATTCTATCTGAATCCCACCCCATGATATTGTGATTTATAATAAATATATATTTGGTCTTCGTTCCATTTCTGGCACAGAGCTCCTAAAATTTTTGGAATTTCCTAAGTGATGAGACCCATAAGAATGTTTTTTTTTTTACGTTAAATGTCTTTTTATACACCTAAGGATGGGGGCTGGTTGCCAGGAGAACCAACATTGTCATTTGCAGGTTGGAATGTTCAGTCCACACCCTGACCTCTGGGGAGGGGGAGGGACTGGAGGTTGAATCAATCGCCAATGGCTAATGATTTAATCAGTTATGCCTATGTAATAAAGCCTCCATAAGAACTCGAAAGGACACAGTTCTGAGAGCCAGGTTGGGGAACACATGGAGATCTGGGGAGAGTGGTGCACCTGGAGAGAGCATAGAAACTCCTCACCCTTTCCCCACACCTTGCCCTGTGCATCTCTTCCATCTGTCTGTTCCTGAGTTATATCCTTTCGTAATAAACTGGTGATCTAGCAAGAAGAATGTTTCTCTGAGTTCTGTGAGCTGCTCTAGCCAATTAATCGAGCCCAAGGAAGGGGTCGTTGAAACCTCTTGTCTGTAGCCGGTGGATCAGGAGCATAGGTGACAACCTGGACTTGTGACTGGCCTCGGAAGGGGGTGGAAGGGGGTGGAAATGTGTGTGGGGGTGTAGTCTTGTGCGACCAAACCTTTAACCTGTGGAGTCTGATGCTCTCTCTAGGTAGCAGTGTCAGTGTTGAGCTGAATTGTAGGACACCCTGCTGGTGTTGCAGAGAATTGCTTGGTGGTGTCAGAGGACCCAGCCCCCATACAAACATTGAAAATTGTGCTCAGAACTCTTTTACACCCACATCTTACATTTCCTGGGCACAGACCCAAAATATCAATGTCCACAATTATGAGCATAACTTCCAACAGCTCTTCCATTTATTTCCCACCTCTATCCAGTCCCACTGCAGACCCCTGCAGCCCTGTGCAGCGACCCCCCACCTCCCCTCCACTCCCCCCTTTCCTGTTACAGTGCCGTATATTCACAGGAGATCTAATGAATGAGATCAATGTCCTAGTTAATCTTTGGATTATTTTCAGTGCCCAGGACAAGGCTTTGCAAAAATTTGGAGCACAATAAACGCAAGTTCCATGGAACCGAATCTTGTGCCTTATTTCCTTGTGTTTTTTTATTCTAAAATTATATTTATGCAGTCCTTGATTTTAAACTTTTCTCTTAATGACCACCTTTGGGGGATTAGGGCCTGAAATGGGCAGCAGGGCAAATCTATGATGTTCAATTTATGACTGGAGGAGTGGAATTCTTTGGGGAATTCATCTCTATGAGTTTGTGAAATGGTGAAAGAAGGCAAAGCTTTACAGATGAAGTTCTCAGGACCCAGAGAGGAGCTAAAGAGTAGTATTGGGGGCATCACAGGTCTAAGGTGAAGTTATTTCCTGGCAGATTCTTCTGGGGGGTTGGGCTTCATGACTACCATTGCTCAGTGCTTTGGGGATACTCAGTCTTTGTAGGCATCTCTGATCTCACCTTCTGCTCCTGGGCCTGTACAGCAGTCTTCAACTCTTCTGAGCAGGTGCTAACTGCAGGGCACCTGTTGGAAATAGCTGGAAAGAGCCCATGTTCATTCAGTCATAGGTCCATACACAGAAATCTGTCACACTTCTATACACCAACAATGACAGATCAGAAAGAGAAATTAAGGAAACCATCCCTTTACCATCACATCAAAAAGAATAAAACAGCTAGGAATAAACCTACCTAAGGAGGCCAAAAATCTGTACCGTGAAAATTTAGGATGCTGATGAAAGAAACTGAAGGTGACACAAGAGATGGAAAGATGCAGCACGTTCTTGGGTTGGAAGAATCAATATCGTCAAAATGACTCTACTACCCAAGGCAATCTACAGATTCAATGCAATTCTTATCAAATTACCAATGGCATTTTTCACAGAACTAAAACAAAAAATTTCAAAATTTGTATGGAGACACAAAAGACCCCAAATAGCCAAAGCAATCTTGCAAAAGAAAATCAGAGCTAGAGGAATAAGGCTTCCTGACTTCAGACTATACTATCAAGCTACAGTAATCAAAACAGTATGGTATTGACACAAAAACAGACTTATAGATCAATGGAGCAGGATAGAAAGCCCAGAAATAAATCCACGCACCTGTGGTCAATTAATCTATGACAAAGAGGGCAAGAATATACAATGGAGAAAAGACAGTCTCTTCATTAAGTGGGTGCTTGGAAAACTGGACAGCTACATGTAAAAGAATGAAATTAGAACACTCTCTAACACAATACACATTCAGTCATAGGTCCAACTGTCTATTAAACACACACCTTATACAAGGCACCACTCTGGGCACAGAGAGGAACAAGATTCATTTCCTATAATCAGGAGTTGGGTGACGAATAGGGGGTCAAGACAAGCACCATTAACTATCATCCAAAGCAGAATGGACCTCCAATAAAAGAGGCATAAAAGCTGTTTTGAGGATTCAAGGGAAGAAAAAATCACCCACTTTTTCAAGTAGCAGGAAAGGCTTTATGGAAGGTGGGGAAGGAGAGCTAGGCTTTTGCTTAGGTACTCAGGACCTCTAAATCATAATCCCTGTTCTCCAGTAGCTCCCAAACCAGTTGGGATGAACATCATACATAGAGTGGCTCCAATTCAAGACCATATATATTAAGATCAGTATGAAAGAGTCATAGAAAAGCTAGAGGTTATTTCCTATTAGTGTAACCACAAAATACTTTATGGAAGGGTGGACTTGGGCCCTAAAAGATAGAAAGGTTTTATTAAGAAAGGTTTTATTGGGGCCTCCCTGGTGGCGCAGTGGTTGAGAGTCCGCCTGCCGATGCAGGGGACGCGGGTTCGTGCCCCGGTCTGGGAGGATCCCACATGCCGCGGAGCGGCTGGGCCCGTGAGCCATGGCCGCTGGGCCTGCGCGTCCGGAGCCTGTGCTCCGCAACGGGAGAGGCCACAGCAGTGAGAGGCCCACATACCGCAAAAAGAAAAAAAAAAAAAAAAAAAGAAAGGTTTTATTAAAATGCATATTTTGGACAAAAAGCAATTAAATGCTCTAGAAAATTTGGAAAACCCAGCAAAGTATAAAGAATAAAATAGATAATCTATAGACCCACTACCTACAGACGAATACATTGCCAGACATACAATATGCTTAATAAATATTTGCAATATGAATAAATATCATTACAATTTATTATCTCTATATTTTTCCTCATGCATATTTTTATTACATACATAATTTTGGAAAATGCTTTTTTAAAACATATTTATAATATGCAAATTTATATCAGTAAAATTATTTGAAAACACATTTTTAAACAGCTGAAGAATATTCCATTAATTGATACGTCATTTATGCAGCCAGTTTTCCAAGAGTTCACATTTAGATTGTTTCTAAATTTCCAATTATTATAAATTAAACTTCAGTGAAATTGTTAAACACACACCTTTGTCCACACCTCGGTATTCTCAGCATGGATTCCTGTAAGTGGAATTATCCCATCAAAGTGTATTAATATTTCTGGGGCTCTCAAGAGAGTAAAACATTGTGCAATTACTTTCTAGAAAGGTTGTAACAGTTTACATTCCCATTAGCAATGTGCGCCATGAGACACACACCCTCGCCAGCAGTATCATTTTAAAATATTTGCTAATCTGATAAGGAGAAAATAGTAACTCATTGTTTTTAAATTTTGTATTTATTTGATCACTAGTGATGTGGAACATTTTGAATATGCTCCCTTCCATGAATATTTTCTTTATGTTGCCAGTTTATATGTTTACATCAAGTGTTGTAAGTGAAATATTTTGGTGTGGGGGGGAACTTGGAAAGACTCTGCTGTTCTCTCAGCTAGTCTTGGTGTTCTCATGGCTTTCATTGTGTGAGCATCCTGCCACGGCAGGTAAGTGTGACCTTATTTTTTAAAGATACAGTCTCCTTCCTTCATTTTCCTCTCTCTCCCCTTCCCTCTCCCACACACCGCACAGCCAGCTACATACTTCATTTGGTGCACAAAGAAACTGGTCTGTTGCAACCCTGGAGAAAAAATTGATGGCATCAGAATTACTGAGACAAAATATCCAGATTGTCAAGGGCCATTTAGTCACAGTGACTCTTTTTAAGTGCTGATTTCAGAGCATGACCAACCCGCTCTTATGCCCTAAGATTAGCCTCCACAGTGCTCCCTTCTGACTCCCTCAGTTCCAACTGCACTGCACTTTCCTGCTTCCTGGTGCCCGCTCCTGCTGAGCCTGGTGTGGCCTTGTCTATGTCTTCCCCAGTCCACAGCCTGCCTGTCCCTGATTATGATGCTCAAATGGCGGCCCTTGGAGGAGGATAATCTTTTCCTCTGAATCCCATAGCACAGCACGGTGTCTTTTAAAGCATCTCCAGTCTTCTAGGTATTCTGGTTCTTTGTGCATGCAATCATCTCCTTCATTACTTTATATAAACCCCTGGAGGCATCTACTTGAGTAGGTCTATGTCTTCTTTATGTCTAGATTCCCATAGTACAGTTAGCAGAAATCCAAAAATGTTTTACATATTAAAAAATTAAATGTCATTTAACAGAAACACTAGGGGGAAAAAAAGACCTACTTTGAAAGGGAAAACAAAGCTTAATTTTTCTTTTTCTTTTTAGGCCACGCAGCACGTGGGGCTTTAGGTCCCCAACCAGGGATCCAACCCACACCCCCTGCATTGGAAGTGTGCAGTCTTAACCACTGGACTGCCAGGGAAGTCCCAACAAAGCTTAATTTTAATTGTAGTTACTCTGGTAATGTTATGGACTGAGTTGTGCCCTCCCTCAAATTCATATGTTGAAGCCCTTACCCCCATTTATTTCAGGGATATTTGGAGACGGGGCCTTTAGGGAAGTAATTAAGGTTAAATGAGGTCATAAGGTATGGCCCTAATCCAATAGGATTAGTGTCCTTATAAGAAGAGGAAGGGACCCCAGAGATTTCTCTCTCTCCACATGCAGAGTGAAAAGACCATGTGAGGACACAGTGAGAAGGCTGCTATCTGCTAACCAGTAAGAGGGCTCGCATCAGAACCCACCCATGTGGGCACCTTGATCTTGAACTTCCAGCCACCAGAACTGTGAGAAAATACATTTCTGTTGTTTAAGCTACCCAGCCTACGGTGTTCTGTGATGTCACCCTGAGCAGACGAACACAGTGGTGAGATATTTGGTAGAAATGGAAGAAAGTCAGTCTAAATAAAGGAATATTAATAACTCAATAAAAGAACTCACAGAATCTCACGTTGAGACTTTGGCGGGGTGGGGGGAGAAACGAAAGGAAGAACTGGGAAACATGGCTCCTTCTGTCTTGTCATGAAAGGTCCTCATCCTGCAGCCACGTCAGTTCTCTGTGGCAGAGGAATAAAAACTGATAACAATTACAACTGGAGTCCAGGAACTAAGAAATTGAATGGGGCTAAATAATTCATTTTAGATCGAATATAAAGTCAGCAGAGGGAAATAAGCACTAAAATAATATTTTACAACCATTGATAAGGAAATTGCAACTGGCTTCCATTAGAGTAAGAGCATACTTTCTTATAATGTTTTCTTGAAATGATGATATATTGATCTTCTTGGGCTGATCCATTAGCCATGGAAAGATGTACCTGAGTCTTTAGGGACATTGCTGAATAGAGGCATCAGGCCATATCACAGAACCCAGTATCTCAAAACCAAATATTAAGGAAGAACACATTAGAAAGAGAAGACAGAAAGAGAACAACTCTCTCTGGGGTCATAATCATTATTCTCAAGTCCTTGCCAAAAACTCATTCATCATAACTCTATTTTTTTTTTTTTGCGGTACGCAGGCCTCTCACTGCTGTGGCCTCTCCCGTTGCGGAGCACAGGCTCCGGACGCGCAGGCTCAGCGGCCATGGCTCACGGGCCCAGCCGCTCCACGGCATGTGGCATCCTCCCAGACCGGGGCACGAACCAGTGTCCCCTGCATCGGCAGGCAGACTCTCAACCACAGCGCCACCAGGGAAGCCCTGACTATTTTAAATTTGTGTCATACTTTTGAAGTTTCAAAGAAAAAACCTTTCTTGGACAAAACCAAAACAATAGAAACAGGCAAAGGACATTTTTAGAACTGTATTTCTTAGGAATATTGTGGTTTAACGTCTATTCAATTCTCATATTAGAGATGAGAAAAAAAAGGAATCAAGAAACTGTTTCTTGTAAAATCTCCTTTTATCCAACATGTGGAGAAAACATGGTGATGACTGAGTCATTTTCTTATTCTTTACAATGGATTCCAATGTTTTCTATCCCTAACTTCCAAAAGGTTATATTTAAAGTTTTTTTTTTTAATTTATTTATTTATTTGGCTGCGACGGGTCTTAATTGTGGCATGCAGAATCGTTCGTTGCGGTGCTCGGGGTTCTCTCTAGTTGTGGTGCATGGGCTCTAGAGCGCACGGGCTCCGTAGTTGTGGTGCATAGGCTTCAGTAGTTGTGGCTCACGGGCTCTAGAGCACAGGCTCAGTAGTTGTAGCACACAGGCTTAGTTGCCCCATAGCATGTGTGATCTTAGTTCCCTGACCAGGGATCAAACCTGTGTCCCCTGCATTGGCAGGCAGATTCTTAACCACTGGACCACCAGGGAAGTCCCTGATAGTGTTTTTTTTAATAAATTTTAATTTTTAAATTTTTAGAATTGCAGTACAATTGATTTACAAAGTTGTGTTAGTTTCAGGTGTACAGCGAAGTGATACAGTTATACATATATATATTCTTTTTCAGATTCTCTTCCATTATAGGTTATTAAAAGAGATTGAATATAGTTCCCTGTGCTATACAATAGGTCCTTGTTGTTTACCCATTTTACACATAGTAGTGTGTAAATAAACTTTTATTAAGTATAAATTACAAACAGAAAAGTGCCTAAGTTCTAAGGCAATAACTTCATGAATTATCACAAGGATAATTCATCCTTGTGATAACAGGGTAAACACCATCCAGATCAAGAAATAGAACATTACCAGCACCTCAGATGCTCCCACCAAAATGTAGTTTTGAAGCAGACATATATTTTATTTTCATAAAAATAATATCATGAATGATAGTAAATGCCCAGATTAACTGACAACATCCAAAAGGCTTATGGACACATCGCCCAGGGGCTCATGCAACTGTTTAGATTCCTTAATCAACTGCATAGCACTCATGGGAATACAAATTAGCATAAGTATCCAGTGTTCCGGGAAAATAATTTTGTGATATATACGCAGATCCTTAAAAATATTTCTATCTTCTGCCCTAGTAATTCCAGCTTCAGAATCTTTCCTGAAGCAATATCAGAGGTGTGGTCACAGACCTATGTCTAGACAGCATCATAAGACCAACAGCTTTGAGATAAGTCTGCCATGTCCTAATTGTGCAACCTGGGACAAAATATTTAACCAACTGCTCTGGCCTCGCTTTCCTCATTGGTGAAACAGTACTCATAGTAGTCACAAAGATTAAGTTAGTTACGATGCATAAAGAACTTGAAACAGTGCCTGTCACCGTTAGCAGTTCAATAAATGTTAAGAATTATTAGCTATTATTACAGAAACATTCATCATTATATTATCAATAATAGGAAAAAATTTTGAACGAAGTTAAATAACCAGAAATAGGGGCCTGAATACATACACTCTTCTGTATACATATGAAAGAATACCACGCATCCCTGGGGGTATCGCATATTGGTTAAAAATGCAGCTTCCGGAGCCAGAATGCCAGCCTGCCCCTGACCAGCTGTGCAACCCTGGACAATTTTCTTAACTCTCCAAGCTTGGTTTCCTCACCTGAAAACAGAGAATGATAATACCTACCTTGGAGGGGTAACTGGTTCGTATACACAAAGCACTTAGAACAGTCCCTGGCATACAGTTGGTGCTTAGTTAGTGTTAGTCCCTCCATTTTAAGGGCTGGAGCCTGACGGCTCTGTGCTCTACCACACCCACAAAGCTCCCCAGTCCAGGGCTGGGAAAGTGCATGCCTGGGAACTGGAGGAGATCAGAACCAAACCGAAGCTCCCCCGGCGTTAATAGAAGGCATTAGAGACACAAGCCTCGGCCTGGGGGCTACGAGCTGGAAAGAGCTGTTCCACGGGCTGCACCAGAACGGGCTGCGTCGATTCAAAGGAAAAAAACGAAAGGCCCCCAAACAAAACCTCCCACCGCAGTAACAAACAAGCCTTGGCGAGAGGAAGGAGCTGGAAGCTTTTCCTCCTCTCCAGCCCCGCCCCACTCCGCCTCTTTTCTTCTCCCTGCCTGCCGCCCCCATCCCCTTCTCAGGCTTTTCAGAGACTAAAGAACAAAAATGGAGGAGAAGGGAGATTTACAACCACTCGGGGGAAGGGATCTGCAGTATCAGCTTCCACAGAAAGAACTGGGAGCTGCTCTGATGGGACTCCCTTCCCCACCCGGATCCTAAAGCCCTCATAAGGGTGAGGATACAAGGACGTGGTTTCCACCCTAAAGGAGCAGGTTTACAACCAGCCTTGGAAACCCGGAAGGTATTGAGACGTTTCTCTGACCCAGTGACTCCAATTCCCGGAAAGGACAAGGATCAGCGGTCGCCAAGCCCTCCCTCCACCGGCCCTATTCCGCCCTGAGCCCAGGTCCCCTCCCCCGAGGACCCTGCCCCTGGTAATGAGCCCCAGGTCTGTGTGCAGACGGCAGCTGCGGAGCCCCGGTCGGCGAGGAGGCCCGTGGTCCCTGAATACCCCGGACAGCGATGGGGGATGCTGGGCGGCTGCCAGGGACCCCTCCCTCCCGCCAGCGACAGCGCAGACAATGCCACCCCTGCTTCAGTGCCTGAGTTGAGTGTGGGAAGAAAGCTGCTTTTCTCAGGCCGTGTCACTGCCTTTCCTTGTCACAGTTCCAGCAAGGCCTCTGGGGCTTGTAGGGTCACTGCTCTAGGGGTCTTTCCATTTTCTTTTCCTAATGGACTGGCATTAATTAATATTTATGCTGCCCCCCCCCTCAGTGTGCCCAGATCACAGAGAGTATCCAGAAGACACAAGAGCTAGCCTCCCTGAGGGTATACTGAAATGGGCCACATTTCTGAGAAATCACCGATGGCTGCTGTTTTCTCATTAAAAATGCTCTTAAGATAATAGAATCATCCAGTGAGGAGCACAGGACAAGAATCCTGTATCCTAAGAGTCCTGGTTCTTGTCGCTTGGTTCCCAGTGCGAGAACCTGTGTGTTAGTGACATAGCAAAGAGACTCGGCTCTCCTGGGCAGTCGTGGAAATGCAGTGATGGTCCAGGCGCCCGCGGAGCACTTGAGGACCACGGAAGGAGCTGGCCTCGCAGATTTCACAGGGCTTTTGCACAAAGAGGCTCCTCAGAAAGATTCTGCTTAAAGCTCCTGCAGTTAAAGTGAAATCACCCAGTGTTGTGACTAGGAAACTATACGGACTTGAAACTACCTTGGAAAACACGTGAGTGCCCTTTATGGTACATAGTTCTGAGGCCAGGTTACAGCTTCAAAGTTCAGCGTGAACTCTGTTTTACCCTTGTGGGCAGAGTGGGAGAAGTCGGAGGGGGGAAAAACGCACCCAGGGAGAACTCTGTCCTTGGAGGGTCCCTGGTGGGATCTCAGTGAAGATAGGCTCATCTCCGTAACACACTGAAGAACACACATTGGACACGGCCTGCCCTGACCAGGTCTGTACCGAGGCTTTGAGGATGCTATAGACTTAAATACCTCCCTCCTACACAACCATTAAGGATGGACAGCATTTGCCAAGTTAGTTGCAGAGACCGGTGTCAAGAAGCATATCTGGCGCTTGTAAAGTCAGAGGTTGGCCCTTTGGCTCCTTGCGGTTTCTGTACAGTCAACCGGTTGAGGAATTTCACTGAAGTCCTATTTTGCACAACAGCTGCAAAACGTGAAGTGTGCCGTTCCCTCAGTGTTGACTCCTCAGGTATGGTACTAGAAAGCAAGGGCCAAGAGTGGGCAAACACACCTGGTAGTTAAAGACCTACATACCAGGAAATGCTCTCCTTGAAAGGCTGAACAGGACTGCGGGTGTGATAAGGGATCCTGTTCCCAGCAGGTTTGGCTTGAGGTGAGATGATGCTTATCTAAATGGCTCCCAGGGGCTCCCCAGGGGATGAAATCCCTGTCTATGGTTCTGATCTGCTTTCCATCTTTCTTGATGGGTCCTTTTAACACCCAGGATGACCAAACTGCATGCTTATTAATTATCATTAATTGCATGTGAGTGGTGGCGTGAGTGTGTCTCACTTGACAATTTAAGTAGACAGAGAATACGTGAAATGCAAGGGATTATAAATATAAATCAAATTGGGGTTCCATTGCTCTAGGTAGGGAGGCCTTGGGAGAGCCAAGGTCACTGGGCTCTCTGTCCCTTAGCCATCTGCAGGGCTAACCTTGGTAAACTCACACGTGTCAGTCTGTGGTGTGGATGTTTTTCAGGCCACTTGTCTAGCCCCAGATTTGCTTCCAGCTCAATACCTTGCTTTGCAGGTTCTTGCTCGTGTAGCTTACAGAACATTTCAAGGTTCCCTGCTTGGAACCCCCTACAGCATCATCTGGAAACCTCAGTCAGAATGGATGAGATGGTTCATCTGAGAGGGAAAAGGTATGATTCCATGCCAAACACTATGGAGGGATGTCTGCATGTTCTATCATCTCAATCCTCATAACAGCCCAGTGAGGTGGACATTATTACTCCCATTTTCAGATGAGGAAAATGAGAACTGGCGGGGTTCAGTAACTTGACAAGGTCTCCTGTAGTCACTAGAAACCAGAAGACCTGGGATTCAAGTTCAGCTCTGTTTGAGCTATGTTCTGGTCTTGGTGCATCCTACTTTTTACAAAATTTATTATGAAAAATTTAAACAAACACAAAAGTAGACGATGGAGGACTTCCCTGGTGGTGCAGTGGTTAAGAATCCGCCTGCCAATGCAGGGGACACGGGTTCAAACCCTGGTCCAGGAAGATCCCACACGCCACGAAGCAACTAAGCCTGTGTGCCACAACTACTGAGCCTGTGCTCTGGAGCCCGCATGCCACAACTACCGAAGCCCACGTGCCTAGAGCCTGTGCTCTGCAACAAGAGAAGCCACCGCAATGAGAAGCCCGTGCACTGCAACGAAGAGTAGTCCCCGCTTGCCGTAACTAGAGAAAGACTGCGTGCAGCAACAAAGACCCAATGCAGCCAAAGATAAATAAATTAATAAATAAACAAATAAATAAATAAATTTATATATTTTTTTTAAATAGATGACGGATCCCTAAATATCTACTACCCTGATAAAACAGGTGTCAAGGTCTTGCCACTTTGCTTCAGCCTTATGGAACAATTTTCTTTGGCTTCATTTTCTGTCAGTTTCATCTCAGCCAGGATCACTCATTCACTCACATACTAGGTTCCAACCACACTAAATGAGCAGTTTAGTTGTTCCCTGAACACTGCCTCCTGCCTCTGGACCCTTCGGCTCAGTGGTTTCCAGCCCTGGTACACAGATGTTCACAAGACCCACCACTGACCGACCACACCAGAGACTTCTAGCACGCCACCCTTCCCTCCATGTCCATTTGACCCACTCCTCCTGCGTCTTCAAGACTCCCTTCTGGAATCCTCCCTTTCTCCACAAAGCCTTCGCTGATATCCCCAATCTGGCTAAGGGTGCTCCCTCCCACCCTCCCACCGCGCCTCGTACATATTTCTATCATAACTCTGCCCTGGTGGTTCTCTGACAGACTGTGAATTCTTCCAGGGCCGACACCATGCTTCTGAGCTCTATGTCCCCAGGGACTTGCACATAGTGACTAGGGATCCGTAAATGTCTGAGCGAGGAAGGGAGGAAGAGGAAGAGAGCGGCAGGAGAGAAAAGGAGAGAATGTGAAGCCACCCTGGTTCCCAACCCTGCCGGTCTTGGGAGGTGAGGAACCCCTAGCACCTTTTTGATAAGCGTTTGGCACAAGAGTTGCCTCCATTGCAGGACGCAGTGTGGGTCTTAAAACAGCCAGCTGGTGGGCAGAGAGAATAAGAAAGGAAATGACGGTCCACCGCTTGCCCCTGCTGACCGCGCAGCAGCAGCACACCTCCTCGCTTGCCTGGTGGGGCCCTCTGCCCTAGGAGAGGTGTCTACTCCGCCCCAGGGGGCATCCAGGGTGATGAAACCAGGCACCGATGAACAGCCCTCTGCCCTCGCTCACCGACATGCCGGAAACCAGACAGAGCCCCAGCAGCGCTAGCGAAACCCATTTCAGGGCTCAGCGCCACCTCTCACGTGATGTCCTCTGGCTCCGCGGGCTTCTCTCTTGGCTAGTCAAGGACAAATGCTCTAATCGCCCGGGGCTTCCCGTCATTCCTGAGCCCCACTGCAGCTGGCTTTAGTACCTTCTGAGCACTTTTGTGGGACAATAAAACTTTACAGCCTGCAGCTCTAAACCGTTCCCAAATTTCTGAATAGAACTATTTATGGCAAACAAGACTACTACGGTTTGCCCTCTGAAAACACCAGCAGAGCTTAGACCCTTTCAAAGCGGGTTAGCTGAGTTACACGGGCTAACAGCTGGCTTACAGAAACCCCACAGTGGCAAAGCTAAACTCCCGTCTGTGAACAGCTAAGTTAGAAAATAAAACAGGCTTTGAGTCTCACAGCATCACCAAAGTGCCCTACGCTTTGCCTCTTCCGTGTTGCTTTAGTGTCAAACCCGCTTGCTTGCATCTCTCCCCAATTTTTTCCTTCCCTTCTCCTTTCTTGTCAGCGTTGACAGGGATCCCTATGAGCTTCGCCTGCAAATCCAGAGAACCAATCTCTTCCTTCCGTCTTTAGCAGGCAGAAAATTAAAACCAGGAAAAAGCTAGCAATTCAAGCACAACTTGTTTCTCCAAAACAGTGCTCAGGATCAACCAGCCAGCCCAGAAAAAGCATCACCACACACTTAGAAGCGCCCTTACCGGTGTTCCATATCAGCCACTCCAGTGCATCAGAGACGGGCCCCAGCCTCCTCAGATGTGGGGACTCAGCTCTCTGCAGCCCACAGACAATCGGGCCCATTATAGTCATCAGGCTGCCCAGTTAAAGGGTGGCCCTTACAAAAATATAAACAGCTTGTCAGCACAAGCCAAGGGGGCGGGGCTTCAGCCTCAGTGGACAATGGGAGCCAATGATCAGCCTCTTCGGGTTCTGTTAGCTTAAGATATTGTGTTTCATTTTGAAGAAGGGGAGACAGAGAGCAAACGCTGGAAGGCCCAGCCCAGCAGCATGAAAGGGGTCCAAGTTGAAAAGTTTAATCACCGCTTGCAGAGCATTTTCAAGGAGGAGTTCGCATGCCTCGCACATAATAATATATATTTTTAGAACTCAGACATTTGTGTTGCACTAGCCATCTCTGGTCTCCTGGGGATAAAAAATGTAGTATTCATTGGGGTAGAATGGAATTTTTCAATCAAAGAACAAAGGAAAGGAACAAAGTCCAAGGACAATGCTTTCATGATCCACTTATTTTGTTGAATATAATATCCGATGAGACGTACTCACTACATCTACAGAGAAAATGCTTGATTCGATACATTTGTCTTCAGAACCCAGAGAAGTGGGCTTATTTTATTCCCCAAATATAAATGCCTCACATTTTTTAAAAAAATGCTCACTTAATCTGATCATACTTATGCACACGAAACAAGTTAGTTCCGTGTATTTGGGAGAAGGCAAATACACTGGCTGTTTTCTCTCTTCTGAGCTTAACTAAATTCTGCTTGTAAAGCTACTAGATCAGCTTAACCTTTCAATACCCTATGACAATAACCAAGAACCAGAAAATAAAACTGTGGCTTTTTTTTCCTTGTATATATTTCTAAATAATACACTGAGGTAAAAATAAAGTTAAGATCCATTTGGCTGCTTTGCGGTATCAGGTAAATTATAGGCAAACAAACTGAGAAAAATACAGTCATTGTAATTTGGAATAGTCTCCTTATTTATAAAGGGAAGCACAGTAGCTACCAAAATTAACTAGCATAGAAACAGAAAAATGTTGAAATACTGGGTTGGCCAAAAAGTTCGTTTTGGTTTTTCCATAAGATGTTATGGAGAAACCTGAATGAACATTTTGGCCAACCCAGTATCATCATTTCCACAAATTTTGTATCAAACCTTCTGACTTTGATTTTAAACATAATAATTCAAAGACACTGTCCTTTCTGATCTATGATAAGTTTAAAATACTTATGATTCTGCCACTGATGTTTAATTTGTATTGAAGTGAGATTCCTCTAGTCGCTTCTCTAAACAGTGCTTGAGGTGGCTTCTGGCCCTTCTATTCTTCCATTGATTCCAAAGGAGCTGTTACATCTGTACTTGCAAGGCTCTGGATTTTAAAGTAAAGTTACCTTCTGGAAAAGGTCTAGTTTTCCTCTAAAGCATTACGTCCCCGTCATAAAAAAAGCTTCAGGACACCAAAAGCATGAACAAAAGAAAAAAACAGATAAATTGGAGTTCATCAAAATTAAAAGCTTTTGTGTATCAAAGTCCATTGTCAAGAAAGTGAAAAGACAACCTACAGAACAGGAGAAGTATGTGCAAATCATATATCTCATATGGGTCTAGTTTGCAGAATACACAATGAACACTTACAATTCAACAACAAAAAGACAAATAACCCAATTTAAAAATGGGCAAAGTTCTTGTAGAGAAATGTCTCCAAAAATGATATACAAATGGCCAACAAGCACATGAAAAGATGCTCAACATCATTAGTCATTAGGGAAATTCAAATCAAAGCAATGAAGTAGCACTTCACAACTATTAGGATGGCTATTAAAAAAAAGTGTTGAGGAGGATAAGGAGAAACTGGAACCTTTGTACAGTACATTGCTAGTGGGAATGTAAAATGGTGCAGCTACTGTGGAAAACATTCCTTCAAAAAGTCAAACATAGAACTACCATGTGACCCAGCAATTCCACTCCTGGGTGTGTAGCCAAAAGAACTGAAAACAGGTACTCAAACAAATACATGTATACTCGTGTTCACAGCAGCATTATTCACAGATAGCCAAAAGATAGAAATATTCTAAAGGCCCATCAACAGATTAATGGACAAACTGTGGTATATACATACAATGGAATAGTGTTCAACCATAAAAAGGACTACAATATGGATGACCCTCAAAAACATTATAGTAAATGAAGGAAGCCAGACACAAAAGGTCACATATTGTACGATTCCATTTATGTGAAATATCCAGAACAGGTAAGTCCATAGGGACAGAATGCAGATTGGTGGTTGCCAGGGACTAGAGGGAGCAGGGAAGGGAGAGAAACTGCTTAATGGATGCAGAGTTTATCTTAGAACTAGATAGAGGCAGTGGTAGCATAACTGCACATGTACTATATGCCATCAAATTGTTCACTTTAAAATGGTTAATTTTATGCTTTATCTTACTTTTTTTGTTGTTTTTTGTTTTGTTTGTTTGTTTGTTTTGCGGTACGCGGGCCTCTCACTGCTGTGGCCTCTCCCGTTGCGGAGCACAGGCTCGGGACGCGCAGGCTCAGCGGCCATGGCTCACGGGCCCAGCCGCTCCGCGGCATGTGGGATCTTCCCGGACCGGGGCACGAACCCTCGTTCTCTGCATCGGCAGGCGGACTCTCAACCACTGCGCCACCAGGGAAGCCCCTATCTTACTTTTTATAGCTTCACTATCTTCTGGATTCAACAGGAGCCTTCCTTGAAAGGTTATCCCACGAGTATACTGAAAAAAAATTTTTTTTTAATTTTGGAATTTTATTTACTTTTTTTTTTATACAGCAGGTTCTTATTAGTTATCCATTTTATACATATTAGAGTATACATGTCAAACCCAATCTCCCAGTTCATCACACCACCACCCACCCTTGCCACTTTGCCCCCTTGGTGTCCATACGTTTGTTCTCTACATCTGTGTCTCTATTTCTGCCCTGCAAACTGGTTCACCTGTACCATTTTTCTAGGTTCCACATATATGCGTTAATATACGATACCTGTTTTTCTCTTTCTGACTTACTTCACTCTGTATGACAGTCTCTAGATCCACCCACGTCTCTACAAATGACCCAATTTTGTTCCTTTTTATGGCTGAGTAATATTCCATTGTATATATGTACCACATCTTCTGTATCCATTCACCTGTCAGTGGGCATTTAGGTTGCTTCCATGTCCTGGCTATTGTAAATAGTGCTGCAGTGAACATTGGGGTGCATGTATTTTTTTGAATTATGGTTTTTTTCTGGGTATATGCCCAGTAGTGGGATTGCTGGGTCATATGGTAATTCTATTTTTAGTTTTCTAAGGAACCTCCATACTGTTCTCCATAGTGACTGTATCAATTTACATTCCTACCAACAGTGCAAGAGGGTTCCCTTTTCTCCACACCCTCTCCAGCATTTGTTGTTTGTAGATTTTCTGATGATGCCCATTCTGATTGGTATGAGGTGATACCTCACTGTAGTTTTGATTTGCATTTCTCTAATAATTAGTGACGTTGAGCAGCTTTTCATGTGCTTCTTGGCCATCTGTATGTCTTCTTTGCTGAAATATCTATTTAGGTCTTCTACCCATTTTTTTATTGGGTTGTTTGTTTTTTTTAATATTGAGCTGCATGAGCTATATTTTGGAGATTAGTCCTTTGTCCACTGATTCGTTTGCAGATATTTTCTCCCTTTCTGAGGGTTGTCTTTTCATCTTGTTTGTAGTTTCCTTTGCATTGCAAAAGGTTTTAAGTTTCATTAGGTCCCATTTGTTTATTTTTTTTATTTCTATTACTCTAGGAGGTTGATCAAAAAAGATCTTTCTATAATTTACGTCAAAGAGTGTTCTTCTTATGTTTTCCTCTAAGAGTTTTATAGTGTCCGGTCTTACATTTAGGTCTGTAATCCATTTTGAGTTTATTTTTGTGTATAGCGTTAGGGTGTGTTCTAATTTCATTCTTTTCCATGTAGCTGTCCAGTTTTCCCAGCACCACTTATTGAAGAGGCTGTCTTTTCTCCATTGTATATCCTTGCCTCCTTTGTCATAGATTAGTTGACCATAGGTGTGTGGGTTTATCTCTGGGCTTTCTATCCTGTTCCATTGATCTATATTTCTGTTTTTGTGCCAGTACCATACTGTCTTGATTACTGTAGCTTTGTAATATAGTCTGAAGTCAGGGAATCTGCTTCCTCCAGCTCTGTTTTTTTTCCTTAAAGACTGCTTTGGCTATTCGGGGTCTTTTGTGTCTCCATACAAATTTTAAGATTTTTTTCTGGTTCTGTAAAAAAATGCCATTGGTAATTGGACAGGGATTGCATTGAATCTGTAGATTGCTTTGGGTAGTATAGTCATTTTCACAATGTTGATTTTTCCAATCCAAGAACGTGGTATATCTCTCCATCTGTTTGTATCATCTTTAATTTCTTTCATGAGTGTCTGATAGTTTTCTGCATACAGGTCTTTTGTCTCCCTGGGTAGGTTTATTCCTAGGTATTTTATTCTTTCTGTTGTAATGATAAATGGGAGTGTTTCCTTAATTTTTTTTTCAGATTTTTAGTCATTAGTGTATAGGAATGCAAGAGATTTCTGTGCATTAATTTTGTATCCTGCAACTTTACCAAATTCATTGATTACCTCTAGTAGTTTTCTGGTGGCATCTTTAGGATTCTCTATGTATAGTACCATGTCATCTGCAAACAGTGACAGTTTTATTTCTTCTTCTCCAATTTGTATTCCTTTTAGTTCTTTTTCTTCTCTGATTTCCATGGCTAGGACTTCCAAAACTATGTTGAATAAGAGTGGCGAGAGTGGACATCCTTGTCTTGTTCCTGATCTTAGAGGAAATGCTTTCAGTTTTGCACTGTTGAGAATGATGTTTGCTGTGGATGTGTCATATATGGCCTTTATTATGTTGAGGTAGGTTCCCTCTATGCCCACTTTCCAGAGAGTTTTTATCACAAATGGGTGTTGAATTTTGTCAAAAGCTTTTTCTGCATCTACTGAGGTGATCATATGGTTTTTATTCTTCGATTTGTTAATATGGTGTATCACATTGATTGATTTGCATATATTGAAGAATCCAGCATCCCTGGGATAAATCCCACTTGATCATGGTGTATGACCCTTTTAATGTGTTGTTGGATTCTGTTTGCTAGTATTTTGTTGAGGATTTTTGCATCTATATTCATCAGTGATATTGGTCTGTAATTTTCTTTTTTTGTAGTATCTTTGTCTGGTTTTGGTCTCAGGGTGATGGTAGCCTCAAAGGAGTTTGGGAGTGTTCCTTCCTCTGCAATTTTTTGGGAGCATTTGAGCAGGATGGGTGTTAGCTCTTCTCTAAATGTTTGATAGAATTCATCTGTGAAGCCATCTGGTCCTGGACTTTTGTTTGTTGGAAGATTTTTAATCACACTTTCAATTTCATTACTTGTGATTGGTGGGTTCATATTTTCTGTTTCTTCCTGGTTCAGTCTTGGAAAGTTATACCTTTCTCAGAATTTGTCCATTTTTTCCAGGTTGTCCATTTTATTGGCATAGAGTTGCTTGTAGTAGTCTCTTAGGATGCTTTATATTTCTGTGGTGTCTGTTGTAACTTCTTTTTCATTTCTAATTTTATTGATTTGAGTCCTCTCCCTCTTTTTCTTGATGAGTCTGTCTAATGGTTTATTAATTTTGTTTATCTTCTCAAAGAACCAGCTTTTAGTTTTATTGATCTTTGCTATTGTTTTCTTTGTTTCTATTTCATTTATTTCTGCTCTGATCCTTATGATTTATTTCCTTCTACTAACTTTGGGTTTTGTTTGTTCTTCTTTCTCTAGTTCCTTTAGGTGTAAGGTTACACTGTTTATTTGAGATTTTTCTTGTTTCTTGAGGTAAGCTTGTATTGCTATAAACTTCCCTCTTAGAACTGCTTTTGCTGCATTCTATAGGTTTTGGATTGTCATGTTTTCCTGTCATTTGTCTCTAGGTATTTTTTTATTTCCTCTTTGATTTCTTCAGTGATCTCTTAGTTATTTAGTAACGTAATGTTTAGCCTCCATGTGTTTGTGATTTTTACATTTTTTTCCCTGTAATTCATTTCTAATCTCATGGCATTGTGGTCGGAAAAGATGCTTGATATGATTTCAATTTTCTTAAATTTACTGAGGCTTGATTTGTCACCCAAGATGTGATCTATCCTGGAGAATGTTCCATGTGCACTTGAGAAGAAAGTGTAATCTGTTGCTTTTGGATGGAATGTCCTATAAGTATCAATTAAATCTATCTGGTTTATTGTGTCATTTAAAGCTTGTGTTTCCTTATTAATTTTCTGTCAGGATGATCTGTCCCTTGGTGTAAGTGAGGTGTTAAAGTCCCCCACTATTATTGTGTTACTGTCAATTTCCTCTTTTATAGCTGTTAGCAGTTGCCTTATGTATTGAGGTGCTCCTATGTTGGGTGCATATATATTTATAATTGTTATATCTTCTTCTTGGATTAATCCCTTGATCATTATGTAGTGTCCTTCCTTGTCTCTTGTAACATTCTTTATTTTAAAGTCTATTTTATCTGATATGAGAATTGCTACTCCAGCTTCCTTTTGATTTCCATTTGCATGGAATATCTTTTTCCATCCCCTCACTTTCAGTCTGTATGTGTCCCTAGGTCTGAAGTGGGTCTCTTGTAGACAGCATATATATGGGTCTTATTTTTGTATCCATTCAGCGAGCCTGTGTCTTTTGGTTGGAGCATTTAATCCATTCACATTTAAGGTAATTAACGATATGCATGAAAATTTTTTAGAAGAAGATTTATTCAATTCAATTTATTCATTCATTCATTATTTGTGTATTGTTCAGCATCTGTTATGCATCAGATACTGTGGGGCAGTGGGTGCCAGGAGACCCACTTGCACCCTCTCTCTCAAAGGTGAGAAAGAACAGGACCATCCAACAGGGAAAGGAACATGGCAGGCAGGGTGAGAGAATTAATGTTTGATAAGTGGCTGCTACCTGCTAGGTCATCTCATGTTTGATCTCATTTACTACTCAAAACCACTGGGACTGGAGGTGGTTAGAATTATTGTTCCCATTTTTATCAAGGCAGAAACTGAGAGTCAGAGAGTTTAATTACCTTCCCAAAGTCACCCAGCCCATAGGCAATGGGGCATGTTCTTTCTCTTCCACCAGCTGCTCCCAGAGCAGAGATGTGTGAGAAATAGGATCCATTCCCAAGGCAGAAAGAAAAAATACATAGACTTAAATTTACTAAGAAGCGTTTTAGATGTCAAAAAAAGCTGTGTGGCTCTCTTTCTAATGGGATAAAGACACAAAACCAGGGGAAAACATAAACTTGTCAAAGCCTTACTCAGAAAGTTTCATTTTCAGAAAACAACCACAGAACTTTGACACAGAGGAATTTTCTAAGTAATCTGACCAGATACCCTCATTTTTCTGATGGGAAATCCAATTCCCTGCAGAATTAAGTGACATGTCCAGAATTATACAGCAAAATAGCAGCAAAACCAAAGCTCGGATTCAAGTCTGTTAACTTCTATGCCACACACACAAAATTAAGAAACCAATCCCAGATTAATCTTTTACTGAGTAGATCTCAAATTCTCTACCTGTCCATAGAATTAGCAGACATAATTTGACTCTCTATTATAAACTCCAAGTGTAATGACCTACAGCATATATTTGATGTTCTCTGAGAGTTTACGATTTCTTTCTTCATGTAGTTTGTTAAACACCAATAAAGAAGAGAGAGATTCACAAGTTATAATTTGGGAAGGATTATCTTTGGACCCAGTTGTTTTTAACACAGGTAAGCCTCTTGGAAAGCTGGAACAGTAAATGAACTGAGAACAAGGAGAAGGAGGAGGCTCTGAAAACACAGAAAGGAGACTTTGCCAGGACTTTCATCAAGAAAACACAACCATGTAGGACTGAAACTCTCTGAGCATGCTGTCCCACACAACCCTGAGGCCTGGTCTTTACTGACCCCTGTATCCTTTGGCATTGGCCTATTGCTGTTACTAAACATAATACACAAAATAATTACAGAGGGACATGTATGTTCTTTTAAAAGATGGAGAGGTGACATCATTACTTTCTAAATTTCAAACCATTAGATTACGCAATTCAGAAAATTGCTATACCCTCTTTGAGAACGCTCATCATCCAATTAAAATTTTACCCTTGATCCGAAACAGCTACCTCTTAGTCACCCAGTTCTTGGCAACCTGAAGCTTCAATTACCCACGAGCAGAGCTTCACCCAACCCTCCTAAGAGCTGAAGCCTCAATTAAATGACTTAGTTCAACATCCCACAGTGCTCTTGTTATCAAGCCCATGAGTTGCCAACATACAACACACTATACTGAAGGAAAACTATTAAATGGTCTACTGATGTATTTTTTAAAGTGATGCACAAATACTAGATTCTCATGTTAGCAGAGCATACAGTTAATGGAATTGTGTAGTCAAAATAGAGGTCCTTTGGGTAAAATATGGATGAATGGTCAGATGCCTTAAGTCTTCTCAGAAGATTCTAGAAATTATAAACTTCTAAGGCTAAATCCTTTACTTTCTTTTTAGGGAAATATAAGTGATCAATAGGCAACATGTCTTAATAAAGAGGAGAAGCTGAAATTTAACCATCAGTGACATTGAAGGACTTTGTAGATAGAAGGAATGAGAGTTACAATATTTTCTTAACTTGACAAAGCTTTTGATTTTGTTCTGCTTAGCTGCTCCCTAATGCATTGTCAATTATGGATAAAAATCATTCATTCTTGGTCTGCCCACAACTTGTTAAAGAGATGAAAAGTTCTAAACACATTCCACTAAGTTTTCATCATCCTCAAACTCACTTGTTCTCTGCAGATGAGGCATTTATAACTAATTATGTGGATGTTCCAATATTATTATTCTATTCTCTGAGGAAGACAGCAATGGTAATGCTTAAAGTCAGGTTCATATGAAGATGGGCCATGAAGAGGACTCTGCTAACAACACATCAACATGAACGTACTTTTATTTTTCCAACCATGCTGGTGGATTTTTACTTTTTTTTTTTTTTTTTTTTTTTTTTTTGCAGTACACGGCCCTCTCACCGTTGTGGCCTCTCCTGTTGCAGAGCACAGGCTCCGGACGTGCAGGCTCCGCGGCCATGGCTCACAGGCCCAGCCGCTCCGCGGCATGTGGGATCCTCCCGGACCGGGGCACGAACCTGTGTCCCCTGCGTCGGCAGGCGGACTCTCAACCACTGCGCCACCAGGGAAGCCCTCCTATAGTCTTTTGCTCTGTCCCTAAATGAGCAATGGCCCACATTTGCAAAATAATGCTTAAAGTTAGGCTGTAGCCGTGGAAGAGAAAGGTAAATTGACTTATATGGTGGACCACGCAATGACCTTGGGCCCATCTGCTCACCCAGCCCATTGAGCTAAAGCATGACAAGCTTTGACACCACAAAGCCTTTCAATTAGTTTGTAAAGATCATGAGGGGGTTTGCTGAAAACCTAGTTCAGAATTAAGCCCAGGACCCATAAGAAAAGGTCCTTCCAAGAATAATGCAGTGTTTTCACCAATAACCCATATGATGGAAGAAAAGGTACCATCAATTTTGAGGAAGCTACAAGTTGAGCCACCCCTTCAGAAGTGGGAGCAGAACTTAATAATAGAGGTAAAAATATGTTTACAGCATCTGCAATATGCCAGGTGCTGTTATAAGAGCATATACATATATTAACTCATTTAATCCTCCCAACCAACCCTAGGCAGCAGGTACGCACACTCACTTTACAGACAAGGAAACTGAAGGTTAGAGAAGTTAATGAATAGCCATCTAGGTAGAAGTAGCCAAATACCAAGAAAATAAAATTCTAACAGGACTAGTTCCAAGAAGGAAAAACAAACAGCAGAAATAAGATATAAGGGGAGTTCCCTGGCGATCCAGTGGTTAGGACTTCATGCCATGGCCCCAGGTTCAATCCCTGGTTGGGGAACTAAGATCCCACAAGCCACATGGCACCAGCCAAAAAAAAAAAAAGAAAGAAGATATAGGGTTATAACCAGCTAAGGATAGTAAAGAATAAAAATACCTAGGGGCCCTGCATTAGTTTGCTAAGGCTGCCATAACATATTACTATAAGTGTTAAACAACAAAAATTTATTGTTTTACAGTTCTGGAGGCCAGAAGTCCAAAATCAAGGTGTTGGCAGGGTTGGTTCCTTCTGGAGCTTTGGTGAGACTGTTCCGTGCCTCTCTTGTACCTTGTGGTGGGTGCCAGCAGCTCTTGGCTTACAGCTGCATCACTCCAATCTCTGCCTCTGTCTTCCCATGGCCTTCCCCTCAGCATGTCTGTGTCTTCTCCTTTGATGTTGCTTTAAGACCACTCGTCATCGGACTTAGGGTGGGCCCTAATCCAGGGGGATCTCATTTTGAGATCCTTACCTTAATTACAGCTACAAAGACCCTTATTCCAAATAAGGTCACTTTTGAGGTTCCAAGTGGAATATCTTTTGTGGGTCACATTTCAATCCACTATGAATCCTGAGAAACCTCCAGGGCCAGGGAGGGTTCCTCATATCAGAAAGGAGGAGAGGGGCAAGTGTAGTTAACCCTATACAGGGAAAATCTGCTGAGCAAAGGTGTTTCTACTACCACTCCTCATCCCCAACTTAAAAAAAAAAAACTAAGAAGAAGAGAAATTATTGATCAAATCTTAAGAAAAGGTGAAAGTTCTCAACTTAAAAGCCTTGGGAAACAACCCCAAAGAACAGATTTATGGATCTAATCATCCCCAATTTTTTGTGACTATTTTTGATAAGTTTTGACATAAATGTGCACCTACGAAATCATTACCGCAATCAAGACAGGAGTATACCCATCCCCTCCAAAAGCTTCCTTGTGCCCTTTATAATCCCTCTCTCCTGCCCCTTCCTGTACCCCAGCCCCAGCCCCAGGCAACCATGGATCTGCTTTCTGCTACTATCAATTAAGTTGCTTATCTAGTATTTTATTTTAAAACGGAATCATACAGAATATAGTCCATTCAGGATGCTAGAACAAAATACCACGGACTGATTAGCTTGTAAACAACAGACATTTATTTCTCATAGTTCTGGAAGCTAGAAGTCCACGATCAGGGTGCCAGCCTGGTGAGGGCCCTCTTCCTGGACGCAAACGTCTGTTTGTATCCTTATGTGGTGGAAGGGAGTAGGAAGGTCTGTGGGGCTTCTTTTATACAGGCGCTAATCCCACTCATGAGGGCTCCACCCTCATGCCCTAATCACCTCCCAAAGGCCTCAACCCCTAATACTATCATCACACTGGGCATTAAGATTTCAACATATGAATTTGAGGGGGACATGAACATGCAGACCACAGAAACTTCTTTTATTCCACCTTTTTTTGAGATTCATCCAGGTTGTTGGGTGTATCAGTAGTTCATACATTTTTATTGCTGAATGTTGTTCTACTATATGAACATAGCACAATTTGTTTATCTTCTCACTTCTTAAAGGAGTGCTTTAATCAGTGAATTAATTTGATATTCCAAGATTGGGGGAGAGATGAGAGAACATGAAGAATCTGGGTTTTCCTCTTTCTTTCCTCCTTCTCTCTCCCTGCCTCACCTCCAAATTATTCTCACATGCTCAGGCCCATGTCCACACTTCTTTCTCCGGCCCTCATTGCATCAACCATTGGCCCAATATTGCCACTGGCTCAATATTGCCATTGGCTCCTGAATTCCACGCTGGAGAGTAGGGTCCTAGTAAGGCAGCCGCTGAAGCCTAATTTAGCTGCTTCTCATCAGCCTTTCCCGAGGCCCGCTCCTCTCCCCATGTCTACCTGGGTCCCCCCACCCTTACTCTCACTTGCATAGGCCTCCTTATTTCTTTTGCCTCTTCCGAGTTGCCAACTTCAACTCTTCTACACTTGGATGTGATCCACTGCCTCATCTCCAACATCTGTGCTCAATCACCTTATCCAGAAAGCATCCTATGGTTGGCCCCAGCCCAAATCTGTGCAGTTTGGGGTTTCTGCCAAATATATTTCAGTTAAGTAGGGGAGGCAGCATGGTAGTGTTTGAGAGCACAGACTCTGGAACAGGCTGCAGGTGCCTCTGTTTCCTCATCCACAAACTGGGGACAGTAATAGTCCTACTTCATACGACTGTCATGAGGATTAGATGAGATATATTTGTGGATAATTTAGAACAGTGTTTAGCACGTAGTAAACATTATATACGTTTTCCATAAAACAAAGAGATAAAAATAAATGTTCAAGTGCTCTTTCTCATCACAAAGAATTCTACTTGCATTCATAGATTTATTCACCCAAAAATTATTTATTGAGGAAGTCTTTGTGCCAGGAACTCTTCTAAGAGCTGGGGAATAAAGCAGTGAACATAACATACACAAATTACTTTCTACTAGGGGAGACAGACAACACACGAATTGACAACTAAAAATATAGACCATGTCTGTTAAATGCCGTGAGGAAATATAAAATAGCCTAAAAGGACGATTGGGAATTTCCAAGGGTGGGTTGGAGTGGGCTGGGCTGAACAAGAGAGCTGTGGTGAGGATGACCAGGAAGGGCCTTGCCTGGAAGATGCTCTCTGAGGGAAGACCTGAATGGGCCCAGGGAGACTGCCATGGGGCTGCCTGGGGAAAGACCATCCTTGGCAGTGTAAATAACAGGTACAAAGGCCCAGAGGCCCTGGCACCTAGTTGTTCAGGGGCTATTGTGAATTGGCTGACTGTGGATGGGCACAATTTGTTGAACTTTCATTAAGTTCATGCGTTTTACCTGCAGACCTTGACGTTTAAATTTTTAAAATATCTTGACATTTTTTTTTCTCCAAAATGTTTAGAGATTGAGACTTTGATTGTGAATTTAGAGCCTCAACACTTTTTAGCATATGGATACAGTGCTGGTTATGGTGGAATAGAAATGAAATGAGTTGGCCGCGTGGCACTGTGGTTACACAATCACCACGATGCTTGGAGCAGTGGGCGCTAGGAACGACCCCATTGTCCTCAGGGCTTCACTAGATGACTGACCACTTAAATCTGGGCTTAGCATCCGACAGGGAATTCGGAGATAGTTGAGGGGCTTGTAGTAGAGAGTAACTAACATAATAAAAGAATTGGAAAATAAATCCAGAAGGGACATTTTAGGGTCTGAGCATGCAATTACTTAGTATGAAGAAGAGATGCTTATGTGTTCTTACCCATTTCCTCTGAGAACAAACTGGAAGAAAACTGACTTGACTTGCAGCATGATGACTTTAAGGACATTTGTAAACAAACGAACAAACAAAAACACTGCAGATTGTTTCACCCCCAGTCTCTGAAATTATTGAAAGGAAGGGGAATATATATATATATAGATAGATAGATATTCCTACAGAAAACAGGAAGCTTAGCTAACATCTCCCTAGAATTCTGCCTGAGTACATTTCCCCAAGCACAGCTTACTTGAGTTCCACTGAACCCTGTGGTACACTGAATCAGTTGTACAACTATGCATTCTGATTTAAACATTTTTAAGCTTAAAGGTACCCATATTCCTCATTATTGTGTTCTATACATCCACTTGATGGTAGCTGTCCAATTTATAGTGATTTCTCCTTCTCTGGGATGGCCCATGACACAGAGGTGGCCCCCAAGGGAGCTGGTCTTTCTCAGCCCTTTGGATGGAATTGCTGGCAGGTCCCCAATAGCTTTTTCAGTCACATGCAGGTAATTAAAAGCTCTGACAAGAGTCTGTATTTATAGAGACCCTATCATGTGGCACACAGTTCTAAGAGCACTAAGTATCGTTTCCTTCAGTCTCACAACTTCATGAAGTGTTGTTAGAAATGTAATGTTGTATACGTGAAACTTTAAAATATATATAGATATGGATTTTACCAAAAAATTTAAAATACAAATATAAAAAATAAATAAGTAAAGGTCTGCTGAGCACTTTCAGTACCAGGGAAATCTCATTTCAGTAATTTGAATGCCTTATAAAGCAAAAAGCACAAACAATAACAAGGAAAATTTGATAAATAGAACTTTATCAAAATTTAAAAACATCTGGTCTCCTGGGGAATTCCCTGGTGGTCCAGTGGTTAGGACTAGGTGTTTTCACTGTAGTGGTACAGGTGCAATCCCTGGTTGGGGAACTAAGATCCCACAGGCCATGCAGCAGGGCAGGAAAAAAAAAAAAAAAAAAACCTGGTCTCCAAAAGATACCATTAAGAAAATGAAAAGACAAATCACAGACTGAAAGAAAATATTAGCAACTATATCTGACAAAGGACTTGTGTCCAGACCATATGAAGACTCATACAACCCAATAATCAGAAAACAAATAACAATAAAAAATAGGACAAAACATTTGAACAGGTATTGACAACCAAAAGTCTATGAATGGCCAATAAGTGCATAATAAGATGCTCAACATCATTAGTCACCCAGAAGATGAAAATTAAAACTACAATGAGATAGCACTACAAAACCACTAGAATAGCTAAAATTTAAAAGTCTGGGCTTCCCTGGTGGTGTGGTGGTTAAGAATCCGCCTGCCAACTTAGGGGACACAGGTTCGAGCCCTGGTCTGGGAAGATCCCACATGCCACGGAACAACTAAGCCCGTGCGCCACAACTACTGATCCAGCAATCTAGAGCCCGTGAGCCACAACTACTGAGCCTGCGTGCCACAACTACTGAAACCCGCGTGCCTAGAGCCCGTGCTCCACAACAAGAGAAGCCACCACAATTAGAAGCCCATGCACCGCAATGAAGAATAGCCCCCGCTCGACGCAACTAAAGAAAGCCTACATGCAGCAACGAAGACCCAATGCAGCCAAAAATAAATAAATTAATTATTAATTAATTTTTTTTAAAAAGTCTGACATGACCAAAAGTTGTCAAAGATGTGGAGCAACTGGAATTCTCATACGTTGTTTGGAGGAGTAGAAAATGGAACAACCAGTAAGGGAAAACATTTTGACAATTCGTTCTACAGGTAAACACACATCTATCAAACAACCCAACAATTTCCACTCCTAGGTAATTACCCAGAAAAAATGAAATCATGTACAATGAAGACTTGTACAAGAATGTGCATAGTTTTATTAATATTAGCCCATATCCGGAAAAAACCCAAATGTCCATCCATAAGTGAATGGAAAATAAACTATAGTCTATCCATTCAATAGAGCACTACTCAGCAATGAAGAGGAACAAACTGCTGATACACACAACATGGATAAATCTCAAATATATTACACTGAGTGAATGAAGCCAGACAAGAAAGAGTACATACTGGTATGACTCCATTTGTATGAAATTCTATAAAATGCAAATTAATCTGCAGTGGCAGAAGGGAGATTAGCGGTTAGCTGGGGCTGGAGGAGGATAGGGAGTGGCTGTCAAGGGGCACAGGGAACTTTTGGAGATGGTGGAAATATTGTGTGTCTTGACGGTGTGGTGGGTATGCAGGTATAGACAGGTGGACAAAGAACGTCACCGGCTATATTAGTAAACAAAGGATGCTGTGGCCATCTAGCCATCAGCCACTGCAGCCTGAGGGGATTCAGGATGGAGAAAAACATGATACTGGCCCTAGATAGCTAAGGCACCTATCAAAGGAACGAGTTCAATTAAGCCCAGACTCTTGCATCTTCCCATACACAGAAAAGCACTAAGTTCATTAACTTGAGATGTCTGTTTTTCTTTAATTAATGGTAATCTTTTGATGTTCCGACTGCCTGGTCTTTGTTGCAAAAACTCCTGTACAGGGCTTCCCTGGTGGCGCAATGGTTGAGAGTCCGCCTGCCGATGCAGGGGACACGGGTTTGTGCCCCGGTCCAGGAAGATCCCACATGCCGCGGAGCGGCTGGGCCCGTGAGCCATGGCTGCTGAGCCTGCGCGTCTGGAGCCTGTGCTCCGCAACGGGAGAGGCCACCACAGTGAGAGGCCCGCGTACTGCAAAACAAACAACAACAACAACAAAACCAACTCCTGTACATCCCGGATCCTCCTTATCTATTTGGAACCGTCCCTCAGAGCTCTCTGAGAGGCTGTTTCTGAGGCTTAAGTCCTCAGCTAGTCTGCTAAATAAAACGTAATTCTCAGCTTTTAGGTTGTGCTTTTTTATTTTCAGTTGACACACAGTTGTCAAAACTCACTGAATTGTGCACCCAAAATGGGTGCAGTTTATTGTATGTAAGTTAGACCTCTTAACAAAGGGAATTTTACCTCTTCCAGTGTAGCGATGACAACTTCAACCCCTTGGTTTATTTAGGGCTTCTCCTTCCCCAGTTCCTTTACGCTTTCATCCTGGAAACCCGAGTGGAGATATGGGGAAAAATTGGATTGTTTTCCTTCTGCTAGATTTTACTTCCTTCTCCCAATGCTGTGAGGTTTCTAACCTTCTAGAGTTACCCTAAGGAGGGAGAATTGGGGAAAAATGGTCACAGTCTTTGGGTACAGATATAATAGGACACTGGTACCCTTGGGACTTGGCAGATGTCGGAAGCTGTCACTTGTCTCCTGGAAGGCTTTTGAGGGTCTTGGAGCTTGCTGGGTTGTGAACCCCAGTTGGAATTCCCATGATGTGGCTGCCACTGAGGGTCAGTGCCTCATCATTCGGGGTCGACCTCACACAGACTCTCCCTTTATCAAGGCCCAGGCATTCCTCCACGCAGCTCTCTTGGGCAAGGGCCTCTTGAAGTGGCTCCCACTGGGCCCTCAGGAGAGGGAAATTTGTCCCCACCACTCGGGGGCAGCAGTGACTCTCAATGTCACCTTCTTCCTCTCCCTCTGTCTCATACTAGTCCTTACACTCTTACAGCCTTTGGGGTGAGTGTCAAACTCTGAACAATCCTCTTGAATTTCCCCTTGTCACGTGGTTTAAGGTGAGCAAGAAGCACGCCCTCCCTCGGCCATGGGCGGGGGTGGGACAGGGAAACGCACACAATGACAACCTTTCCAAAGATCCAAAGAAAGCCTCAAATTGGGTGATGGGCTCAGGGCCCCAGAACAGGTACTGGTCCCCGCCTTGGTAAGCCCTTCACGGAGAACTTATCTTGCTTTTGCTCCTGAGCGTAGGCGGCATCTACTAATTTTTTCTTGACCTTTGGAGCCTTTGATTTCACCGATACAGAAAGCATTCTGTGTTAGCATTCTAATTACATATATATGATTGGTGACTGTAAATACCTACAAATAAATTCTGATATTTCCATGAAAATATTGCTCAAACTTTCTGAAATTCGAATTTATCGTATTTGTGATATGGTAATAGATCCTTAATTAGAGTTATATAGAATTTTCTCTTTGTAAACAGTGTGTTTTACAAATATGATTTGAATTTTTAATAGTGGAAAAAAAATTTGCAGTACAAAAACAGCCTTTGCTATTTTGTGGCAAGGGAATTTATTAGAATTGATTTCTTTTTCTGGAAAGTACCAATAAATGTACTATCATCAATCTATTGGGCAGCTCCAACAGTTTGTGTTTTCCATAGACCAGCTTCCCCATGCAGGCAAAGTTTACTTTCTCATTTTTCCCTTCTGGTCGTTTCTTAAGGTCTAGAAGAGCAGGCTCCTTCTGATAACAAGAGAGACGGGTGGCAGACAGGGAGCGGCTCTAATTCATTCAGAGCACAGGGAAGAAAGGCCCAGGCTTGAGAGAGCTGTGCCTCCCTTTCAGGGACTTGGCAGCTGGAACAATACTTGAAAAGCTGCCCTCAGGTGCAGCCAGGTAGCATCTTATTCTGTGTAACTCTAGAAGATTCTGTTCCAGGCTGTCCCTTGAGTCCCAGCAAGAATTCCTTCCTTAGTGACAAAGCATGAAAATGAAGCTCTTGCAGTTCCTTTTATGGATTTTATGAGGATGAAATGGTTCAAATTTTTAAAGATTCGCCTGGCATTTAAGCACTATTTCTTAGTAAGTCTCTTAAAAACCCTCCACATTTCTTCTGCTTCTTTAAAAGCATGAAATTCTGAAGATATTCACATCCCGTCTTTAATCTCCAGGTTGATTCAACTTCACTGCATCACAGAATGTTAGAGCCAAATGTAACCTAAGAGGCCTTTACGTCATAGATAAGGAGACCGTGACCCAGGGAGGCGAAGTGGCCCAGTTCCCACCACTCTGACCGGACTCCAGCCTCTCCGCCAGCCTATCACGGGGGCTCTCAGCCTCGGCCCTCTTGCTATCTGGGCTGCAGAATTCTGTGTTGTGGGCCTGTCCTGCGCACTGCAGGAGGTTTAGCAGCATCCCTGGCCTCTACCCACCAGAAGCCAAAGTACCTCTTCTCCCTCCTCCATGGTGACAGCCCAAAACGTCTCCAGACATTGCCAAAGGTCCGGTGGCAGGGGGGCAGGCGGGGTGGGGCAGTGGCGAATCAGCCCTGGTTGAGAACCACTGGTCTAGCAATTTCCTCGGCCCCCTTCCCACGGTGGGCTAAGGGATACCCAGTTTTAATAACAAGGTTGTCTGCACAAGCCCCCCTTCCTCAGTTCCCTTCCCCTAACCAGCTGCTAATCGAACTCAACCTTTCTCATCAAACTCCTCCTCAGTGAGAGATGAGCCCCAGTTGGGTTAACAGGCCCTCAGAAATCAGTTCTCCTCACGTGATTTCCTGTCTATGTACAGCCTCCCCAACTCCTTTCTGAGCTCCTGAGGGTGGAGGTGTATCCTCCTTGATTGGTGTAACTCAACCCATGGCGGCCCCTACTGCCTGCAGTGTTAGCCACTGGCTAACCAACTCTTCAGGAAGGCTCTGTTCAAACACAAAGGCACAGCTGCTCAGATCCCATGTGTAAACATCAGAGCAAAGGTGAAAGGAACGTCCCTTGGAAACTGACTCAAGGACAGTCGCTCTAGGGCTCAAGACCCACGGAGTCATCCAGAGAACGCACAGGCTGTGAGCACACGGAGGTAAAGTCTTGAAGATCGACGTTCTTTCTCACTTTATGTAAGTGAGGCTGGAACTCACTTGAGGTAAAAAGGCCAACACGGCAAAAATGAAAATATTCCTGAGATTTCCAAACGTATATACTAAGTAAATAGCTGTATGATGAGTCTGTCACTTAAGGAACTAGCCATATTAGGTGCTCTTTCAGCCAGAAAGCTTTTGTGGAACTCAGCTCTCAGGAAACTACAGTCAAAATGAAAGAGACTCATTCATTCATTCATTCATCCATTCACCCATTCATTTTGTAATTCATTCAATAAATACTTGGGAAGAATGTATGTGTAAGAAAGGATGAATCATTATGGAACAATGCTGCTGAGGGAACATCAGAACGCCCTGCTAGGGAATTTGTCCTAGAAAGTGGTATTTGAAAGAAGACTGTATTTGACTCCCCAAACTAGGCATGGCATCCCCACCACAGAGAAGATGATGAGGCAGAAGTGTGCTCTGGGTGGCATCGCCAGGTGTGAAGGGTGGGCCTGTACTTCTGGTGAGGGTTCTAGTATCTGAGGATGCCCATGCCACTTCCCGAGGACAGGAAAAAAGCAGCAGTACTGATGGTAACGTCCTGAATTCCAGAGGGCCGATCTTTGCCATGCACACGGGAATATCACTGTGAGGCCAGTCACAGGAGAGCAATGCTGAACCCATCCATCCTTGCACCTGGGATCCAAAGCCCGCCCAGGCTACAGCTGGGGAGAACAGGCCCTCTTCAAAGTGCCCAGAGGACTTCCTGTCCCTCAAGCTACTCCTTATCCTCCCGTGTATGGACTGAATATTTGTACCCCTGCCCAGATTCATATGTTGAAGCCCTAATCCCCACATGGCTGTATTTAGAGATGGACCCTCAAGGAAGTAATTAAGGTTAAAAGAGGTCATAAGGGTGGGGCCCTGATCTGACAGGATTAGTGTCCTCACAAGAAGAGACAACAAAAAGCTCTGCTCTCTCTCTCCATGTACACACACTGAGGAAAGGCCGTGTGAACACACAGCAAGCAGGTGGCCATCTGCAAGCCAGAAAGAGAGCCCTCTCCAGAACCCAGCCATGCTGGCACCCTGATCTCAGACGCTTAGCTTCTAGAAGTATGAGAAAATAAATTTCTGTTGCTTAAGCAACCCAGGCTGTGGTATTTTGTTATGGCAGCCCAAGCAAACGCCCTGCCCAAGGTAAAAGGCCCTTGGTTCACCCAGTCCATTCTGGAAGCTCATCACCATGCAGCCTGGCTTTTACACTATTGAGTGTACATGCTTTACCCTGATGCTCCCACTGAATCTCTATGAGGTTGGCAATTGTCATCCTCACTTTACAGATGAGGAATGTGAAGTTTAGAACAGTTAAGAAACTTGCCCAAGAAAAGACTGACCTGTGTTGTGGAGCTGGAATTATATAGAACACAGCTCTGAAAGCGCCTTGTCATTTGACCCACACCTGCAAGGGCTGCTAACTTCTGCTTGGGCGTTTTTCTCATTGCGAATCTCTGACCTTGCTTATTCCTTCATGGGGCACCCTAGGCTCTTTCTCACCCACAGGCCAGGCCCCTGCATTCCACATCCTCTCTCCTGGATAAGCTTCCTACAGATTCCAATGTACTGATCTGGCCCTGATCTCACATCATCTTCTCCCTTCCTCTATAGCACTCTGGACCATCCTGTCTTACCCCTTGGGTGTAGCTCAGGTTCTCAGCACCTGTGTGCAGAGCTGCGGCTGGAGGCATGGTCCCCATCCCTGTTCCAAGCTTTGTCACCTTCTCAATACAGCCCTCCGCTACCTAGCAGATGTCTTTTTCTTTTCCTTCACACAATGCAGGAACATCATTCATCACGCTGAGGCCACAGGGCTTCGTCATGGGAATGGGAAACACTGCAATTGTGAAATCATAAAGACGAGTCTGAGGGGTGAGAAGCAGCCCATGCATCGTCTCCCAGGGACGGCACAGACACGAAGGCTGCGTCTGCAGAGACAGAGGTGGCTGTACACCAGCACAGGCAGGAAAGACCCTGGAGCAAGCGGCATCTGAGGCAGCGTCGTGTGGTGGGCTCAGGCTTTGGGGCCAGATGCCCATTCATTCATTCATCATGTCTTTATGGTGTTCCAGGTCCTATGATGGGTGTTGGAGATACAGCAGTGAACATGCTCTCTGGGGAAATCAGACAGTAATGGATCACAGGCTGGGACAACAGCTCTAAAGGACTATCCAGGGTCATGTGATAGAGGGTTCAAGGGACAGGAAGTGCATCTTGAGGAAGTGGGGAGAGCACCCTAGGCAGAGGAAGGAGCAGCCCTCAGGTAGGGAAGCACTTTTTTGAGAATGAGGAACACAAAGAGGCCAATGGGGCTGGAAGACAGTAACAGTTTTACTAACTTAACTCAAGAATTAAATTATTCTGAAACACCTGATGGTTTGGGGAAGAAATCCACAAAATCGTAAAATGAACAATTCTATATTGTATGCACTCCAAATACTGAAAATGAATGCTTTTTAAAATTTTACTGAAGTATAGTTGCTTTACAATGTTGTGTTAGTTTCTGGTGTACAGCGAAGTGATTCTGTTATACATATAACTCAACTCCCACTCTATCCCTCTCTCACTCCTCCTCCCCTTTGGCAACCACAAGTCTGTTCTCTATGTCTGTGAGTCTGTTTCTGTTTCATGGATAAGTTCATTTGAGTTATATTTTAGATTCCACATATAAGTGTTATCATATATTTGTCTTTCTCTGTCTGACTTAATTCACTCAGTACGATCATCTCTAGGTCCATCCATGTTGCCGCAAATGGCATTATTCTGAAAATGAACTCCTGTTCCATGACGCCAACACTGGGTGGGCATCTACTGCATGGCAGGCGCTGTGCTCACTGCTTTTATTTTCATTTAGTAGCTCACTCAATCCTAATAACAGCCCTATGGAGCATGCCCTACTTACAGATGAGAAAACTGAGTCACAGGCACACGTTACCCAAAGACACATGGCTGAGAAGTAGCAGGTGGGGGCTCAAACCCACGTACTCGGGCTCCAGGCCTGGGCTCAGTCATACCACCACCTCTGACACCTTTTCTCTAAGGCCCTTGGAGAAGAGCAGCTCCATCAAGAAGCCTGGCTTGGACTCCACTCTCTTTATTATTCCCAAGTTCTATGATCTCAAAAAATACTCAGTGTCTGCAAGTACAGTGGTTCAGGCTGCGGCCTCAGGAGGCTCACCACCCCAGCGCCCTCGCTGCTCTGGCTTCACTTCTGATTCTGAACCAAAGGATTTCTTCCTCACCTCCTATCACGTATTATCTGTCCAAGGGCTTCAATTTTGTCACCTGTAAAATGGGCTGCTGTGAGTCCTCAGTGGACTAGAGTGGGTAGGGAGCCTTCTCAGCCCTTTCCTAGCTTTCCCCTCAAATACCAGAAGGAGTCAGAGGCCCAGATGAAGCAAACCTGTTCATTAGGACTCAGCCCCACCATTTTCTAGAGCACGCCCATTTCTAAAAGCAAAGTACTCCATTGCCAGACAATTGTCTGGAGGGTGGAAACCCACGTCTTCTGACTCCTGTCCAGCACCCTCCCCAGCACAGGGCGCCAAGTGTCATCTGGGGACAGGAAGGGAGTCATGAGCTGGGCCACGAAAGGGGCAGGGCAGCCAACAAGCATCTGACGGCCCCAAGTAAGCAGGATGCCCTGTGCGTGCTACCTGCAACCCTGGTCTACAGGAATGCTGGGATTGAGTCCAAACAAGAGGGGAAGGGTGCCAGGACTCATTACTGCCACATTCCTGTATCCTGCATTCTGGCCCCGTACCCTTATCCCTAATGGATGAGGGAAGGCTGAAAGCCAGAGCTGCCTTCAGACCGGGAGGTGGTGGGGTGCAGGACCACAGTCTGCACAGCCTCTCACAGTCCGGAAGGTGTTTGTTTGGTGTAAGTCTTTCTGGTGTGTCTGCTGGGGGCTGGGAAGGCAGTGAACCTTCATTCTGTTCAACGGCTATCCCAAACTGACTCAGCCCTTGGCCATCACATGGTCCTTGCCTCGTGTGCTAGAACCACTCCCCTGGCCTGACACTTGTGATCAGAGCTCATGGGACCTTCAGAACTGCCTCCTTTCCCTAGCCTGCCTCTTAAGGGCTTTCTAGAGATGCAGTATGGCTGAGTGGTTAATGCAAACTGCCTGGATGGGATGCCACCTCTTCTGTGAGATCTGGGCAGGTCACTGCACCACTGTGGGCCTCTATTTCCTCATCTGTAAAGTGGATTTAATCATGGTATCCACTTCAAAGAGTTGTGATTGAAACCGAGCAGGACCCTGCGGGGCTCCTGGACATGGAAGCCTTTCTGTGTCTCTGTTCCTTGTTTGTAGAGAACAGACTCCAGCCTCCATGACCTTCCCTGAGTTCCAAAGGGCAGGTTCAAACAGTTGCTAATCAGGGAAGGGAGGGGATGCGGAGACAAGGGAGGAGCAGCCAAGGAACAACAGTGCAGCCTTGGGGCAGGGTCCTGGTTCCCCCTCAAGGGACACACAGAACACTATCTTTGAGCTCCTTACAGAACTAAAACCCCCAACAAATGGAAGACGTTCACTACCTGATGAAGCGTTCTTCATTCCAGAGAAGGTCACAGTTTGATAACCACAGAAGCTCATCAGGAGATCACCTGAGACCAGACTAAAGGAATGCAGGCCCTGCACACACCCTGATCCTTATCAGCAACCCCACCCTTGAACCACTGCTATAAAACTCCTCACCAAACCTTCCCAGGTTGGGACACACAGTTTTTGAGGGCATTAACCTGCTCTGACCCTTTGCCTGGCAAAGCAATAAAGCTGTTCTTTTCTACTTCACCCAAAACTCTGTGTCCGAGATTCAATCTGGCAACTGGTGCAGAGAGGCTGAGTTTCGGCATCATGATAAGAATACATAAGTAAGTACTTAGAACAGTGCGAGACTCTTTATGTGAGAGTTAGCTCTTGTTCTCACTATTATTACAATTATAAACGTTCACTCTCCTGTGGTCTTCTTCCTCAGCCCTTGTCACTTTCTACACACCCAGAGGGCTCTATGTGACACTTGGGACAAATGACAGGCACACCTCTGAGGGCCTAGCACAGTAGGTACTTCACACGTATTTACTGAATGAATGAATGAATGAATGAATGCAGTACTCTGTAGGATGCCTAGGAGCTAGCGAGAGTGGTTAGTTAGTATTTTTCCCAAGGAGTATTTTTTTTTAATTTCTGGGCAAGATTGCAACCCCCCCAACTTGCCTTTCAAAGGCTTTGTGCTCACACAGCTAAGACTTGGGACCCGGAGCCTTGCCTCTGCTTCCAGCCACGTCCCAGTTCGCTGCAACACCTGAGGCTGTCTAAAGCCTCTTTTTTCTGATAAGAATAACAACACCCAATCCTAGGGGTATGGTCAAAATTAATGAGATGGCATGGGAAATGTGCCATGAAATTTGCAAAAGCAAACCTTACTATTTATTCCTATAAAGCAACCGTATTTAAAATGTACCCAAAAACACATTGAGTTAATGGGGCTGTTCCTTTATGGAAGACCAATTCCTCTTGTTTAGTCCCCTTCCCAGAGGCAAGGGGACAGTGTCATCAGCTCTCTGAAGATAAAGCAAATCCATTTATTCACTGCAGCTTTCAAATGCAAAGTGAAACTATCCTCCCTCATCTCCTCACCAGCTTAAATAAAACTTCACTTAGTATGAATTCTGAACAATGGACACGGTTTGGAAGAGAACTCCAGGTCTTCACTCCTTGTCCGGTTAACCATTATAGACCGGGTGATGACAGTCTCACAGCTAAGGCTGTCGTCCCCCTGAGGAGGCACCCTAAGCGCACGCAGAGCCGTGGCCATCTCCATTCTGGGCCCCGGCAGGCTTGCTGCCACAAACAACGTGTTGATACATTCTTTAGAAACCACTCAGGTGCCAATCCACCTTTCCCCGCAGGACTGCAGCTGCCATTTGCTTCCAAATTCAGCCATCTGGAAAAAACCTGTCATTATGTTTAATAGTGACTTATGCCCATTGTTTGCACAATATGTACCATCAGAATCCAGAGTTGCTATATCAGTATGAAGCTGAAGGCAGTTTAATAAGAGCTTCATGACGCAAAAGCATCCTTGATATACCATTTTCCAAAGGCTCCATGGGAGAGAAGCAAGTAGGGAACAGCAGGAAAAATTCAAAGTTGGCAACAAGAAGGCTGGGGACTGTGAATTAAACAGCCTTCCTCACTGCAGAACTTCTCAGAGTTTTTAGTGTATTATTACGTATTGTGAACATTATAGTATACATGATCCTCAAACAAGATTATAGTATACGTGATCCTCAAATTGGTTTGACCAGAAATCATTTTTCATTCCCCTTGCCTCAAAGCCAATATCTCAAGGGACTATAAAAACTGCTTATTAGCATAGCAAACTTTTCCACAAAATAGGCCTTTTTATCCTCTACCAACTGCAAAATAAATATTACTCTTGTGTCTCTGTAAGCAGCCAGAAGAATATTACTCTTTTATTTTTTTTATTTTGTTGTTCTTAGTTGCCGCAGGCAGGCTCCTTAGATGCGGCTCACCCACTCCTTAGTTGTGGCATGTGGGCTCCTTAGTTGTGGCATGCAAACTCTTAGTTGCGGCATGCATGTGGGATCTAGTTCCCTGACCAGGGATCGAACCTGGGCCCCCCACATTGGGAGCACAGAGTCTTACCCACGGCGCCACCAGGGAAGCCCCAGAGGAATATTACTCGTCTGCCCATAAGTACGGGAGGCAGCCAGAAGGCACTAGAGTCTTTATTCTGACTCAAGATATCCTCTTCAGTTTGTTGTTATTTTTAATAGTCTGTCCTCTTAGACCAAAACCTTCTGAGGGAATAATCTTCAACAAGTAGAATAATTGGTCACTGGCAAGTGAGTCTCCTACAAATCCAGTTTGGCTGAGTGGGGTTGGGGTGGTGGTGGAGCGCTGTTTGAAATGGCAGAGTATTATGGCACCAACAGCCTGCAAGCCTCACCCACTGCATTACCTGAATTGCATTCAAGGGGGCCAGCCTGACGGCCCAGCTGGGCCCTTAGGCCACAAGTTCATGGAGGCTGCTGGGCAGAAGCTGTCTCTGTCAGGTGACCTCATTTGGTAGAGGCTGCTAATTGTTTGCTCACTGTCCATTCTCCCTTTGTTCCATATACCAGAAGCCCTGATTTAAAAGAATTTTTTTTGCATGGAAAGCCATTTTATGTTAAATACAGCAGTGTGTACATGTCAATCCCAAATTCCCAATCTATCTCTCCCCCTGACCCTTCCTCTCTGGTAACCATAAGCTCGTTTTCTGAGTCTTTTTAAGTTTTGTAAATAAGTTCACTTGTATCATTTTTTTAAAAAGATTCCACATATAAGTGTTATTGTATGATATTTGACTTTCTCTGTCTGACTTACTTCACTTAGTATGATAATCTCCAGGTCCATCCATGTTGCTGCAAATGGCATTATTTCATTCTTTTTTATGGCTGAGTAATATCCCATTGTATATATATACACCACATTTTCTTTATCCATTCATTTGTCAACGGACATTTAGGTTGCTTCCATGTCTTGGCCATTGTAAATAGTGCTGCTATGAACATTGGGGTACATGCATCCTTTCAAACCATGTTTTTCTCTGGATATATACCCAAGAGTGGGGTTGCTAGAAGCCCTGATTTTTAAATGGACCCAGGAACACCTATAAAGGATTCATTTCATAGGTTCTCTTCCAACGAGCTGTGGCCAGAGACTACGTTTTGACCAGTGAGATGTGCGTGGAAACACTGAGTGACAGCTTCCAGGAGACCTTGTTTTAGGACAGCTGACCTGGGCCCTTTTGTTCTCCCTCACCCTTTTCTTCAAACCCTTCCTTCCTGCTGACTAGATTGAGGGAAATGGCTGGTACTTAAGCAGCCCTCTTAGTCCATGAGGTAGAAGCCAGTTACAGAGGGTACCCAAAAAAACGTGAGCACTGGAGCCCTAGACCCTGACAACTTTATGAACTGGGCTACTCACCTCTGGATCCCTTTTACCTGAGAGGGAAATACATTTTCCTCTTGATTAATCTATTGTGGGTTTTCTGTCACAGCTCAATTAAGTCTTAACTAATGCAACAGATAGCGCCTAAACATTTTCTTATTGGGAAATAAATTTAAACTTACGGAAAAGTTGAATGCATGTTACAGAGAATTCTGGTATACTCTTTATCCAGATTTGCCAATTTGTTAATATTTTGCCACGTTTGCTTTATCATTCTTAACCTCTCTGTTTCACTTTCCCTTCATACACACACAATTTTTAACCACTTGAGAAGGAACTGTGTACATCATGCTCCTTTACTCTTAAGTACTTCACTGTGAACAAGGACAAGAGCTCCCACATAACCAGAGTCACCAAATTCAGGAACTTTAGCATTGATACAATACTATTACCGAATCTATAGTTCATAATCCAATTTTGCCAGTTGCCTGAATAATGTCTTTTCCTGGACAGCTACATGTAAAAGAATGAAATTAAAACATTCTCTAACACCATATACAAAAATAAACTCAAAACAGATTAAAGACCAAAATTTAAGACCAGATACTATAAAACACCTAGAGGAAGATATAGGCAGAACACTCTTTGACGTAAATCATAGCAATATATTTTTGGATCCACCTCCTAGAGTGATGGAAATAAAAAAAAAACAAAAACAAATGGGACCTAATTAAACTTAAAAGCTCTTGCACAGCAAAGGAAACCATAAACAAAACGAAAAGACAACCTACGGAATGGGAGAAAATATTTGCAAACAATGCAACCGACAAGGGATTTATTTCCAAAATATACAAGCAGTTCACACAGCTCAAAAACAAACAACCCAATCAAAAATTGGGCAGAAGATCTAAATAGACATTTCTCTAAAGAAGACATACAGATGGCCAAAAGTCACGTGAAAAAGTGCTCAACATCACTAATTAGTAGAGAAATGCAAATCAAAACTATAATGAGGGGGGCTTCCCTGGTGGTGCAGTGGTTGAGAGTCCGCCTTCCAATGCAGGGGACGCGGGTTCGTGCCCCAGTCCGGGAAGATCCCACATGCCACGGAGAGGCTGGGCCTGTGAGCCATGGCCGCTGAGCCTGCGCGTCCGGAGCCTGTGCTCTGCAACGGGAGGGGCCACAACAGTGATAGGCCCGCGTACCGCAAAAAAAAAAAAAAAAAACCATAATGAGGTATCACCTCACACTGATCAGGATGGCCATCATCAAAAAGTCTATGAATAATAAATGCTGGAGAGGGTGTGGACAAAAAGTAACCCTTCTACACTATTGGTGGGAATGTAAATTGGTGCAGCCACTATGAAGAACAGTACGGAGGTTCCCTGAAAAACTAAAAATAGAGTTACCATATGATCCAGCAATCCCATTCCTGGGCATATATCTGGAGAAAGCTATAATTTGAAAATGTATGTGCACCCCAACGTTCACAGCAACACCATTTACAATAGCCAGGACATGGAAACAATCTAAGTGTCCATTGACAGATATGTGGTGTATATATATAATGGAATATTACTCAGCCATAAAAAGACAATGAAACAATGCCATTTGCAGCAACATGGATGGACCTAGAGATTACCATACTAAGTGACGTCAGACAGATAAACACAAATATCATATGACATTGCTTATATATGGAATCTAAAAAAATGATACAACTGAATTTATATACAAAACAGAAATAGAACAGAGACATAGAAAACAAACATGGTTACCAAAAGGGAGGGAGGGATAAATTCAGAGTTTGGGATTAGAATATACACACTGCTATATATAAAACAGATAACCAACAAGGACCTACTGTATAGCACAGGGAACTCTACTCAATATCTTGTAAAAGAATATTTATGTGTGTGTGTGTGTGTGTGTGTGTGTGTGTGTGTGTGTATACCTATTTATATATAACTGAATCACTTTGCTCTACACTTGAAACTAACACAACATTGTAAGTCAACTATATTTCAATAAAAACTTTAAAAAAAAAAGGACAGTCTCATTAAAAGTTATTAACCATAAGAAAAAGTTCAGGATCCAATTAGAATCATATATTTATTTGTTGTATCTCAGCTAACCATTTTTTTTTTTTTTTTTTTTTTTTTTTTTTGCGGTAGGCGGGCCTCTCACTGTTGTGGCCTCTCCCCTTGCAGAGAACAGGCTCCGGATGCGCAGGCTCAGCAGCCATGGCTCACGGGCCCAGCCGCTCTGCGGCATGTGGGATCTTCCCAGACCGGGGCACGAACCCGTGTCCCCTGCATCGGCAGGCGGACTCTCAACCACTGCGCCACCAGGGAAGCCCTCAGCTAACCATTTTTAATGGAGTATTTCTTAAAAAAAAAAAAAGAAAAAGAAAGAAGAATCCAAATTAAAAGAAATCAGATTATTTGCATATCCAGCTCCCCGCCACTTCTACCTCTTTAGTGATTCACAATCCGCCATTCTCCTGCTGTCAAGCTCAATTTTAGGCCCCTGAATGCAGCAGCACCCCCGCCCCACTGTGTCTTTCTAGATCTCCCCACACCCCCTTCTCCCATTATTCCCCATGCTACTTCCAGGAGTTCTGAGCGTCCCAGTGACAGCGAGGCCACGGTAACTTCAGCGTTAGCAGTTCTCACCTACGGGGTAGTCAGGAGTGGAGATCACCCCATCGTGCACACCATTTCCAATAACTGCCTGATGGACTCAATACTGGAAAAAATTGCACGGGCACTTGACAAAGAGGGGGGAACAGTGATCGTTTAAGCCTCCTGGATGTAACCAGCCACTAAACAGCTGTCTGAGTTTTGTTCAGATGTAGCAGCCATCAATATCTTGAATGCATTCGATAAGGTGACTTAGGAGGTATGATTTATTCATCCTTGAGGGTTTATTTCCACCATATCTGTCTCTACGGCAAGAACCAGGCTTGCTGACAGCCCATCGCTGATGTATAGCAGAGCTCTCCGCATCTTCACTGAGCTTATTCTTTGGGCACCAGTCAATTCTTTCCATTTTATAAGGAAAGAGATAGGATTTTTTTAATGAATGAAATTTACTAATAGGCGTAGATGGGTATATTACTAAAGTAGTCTCTCTGCTCCCAAGAAAGAGTTACCGAGGAATCATCGGGGGCGGGTTGGCTGCCGCTTTGTGGGGAGGGCAGGCGGCCTGATAAGTGAGTTGACAAGGACCCCTCCTTTGGACACCCTTGGGGATCCTGCTGATGAGCCAGGGAAGCCCCACACCTAACGATAACCCCACTGGCCTAGGAGACACTTAGGTGCTGTTTCTCTCCATGGAACTGGGGTCTCAGGCTGAAGCCTGGAGACTCCAGCCAGCTGGAAAGAATAGGGATGGGGTGGGAGGGTCATTGACTGCACTTGCAGGGAAGACCACTGTCTGCATAGTTCCTGCCACATCTTCAAACTGCAGTTGCATCGATTCAGAATCACCGGATGGGTGAGAAGAAAACCATGGTCAGTGCAAACGTTTCCCCCGAGAAGGAAGCCGTCCTTAAAGTACTTCCTTCTGTGGCTGTCAGACGGGCGCCCTTGCCCTTGCGCATGCTGTGATGGCCGAGGGTGGGCCGGCTTAGAGGGAAGCGGGGCTCCAGGCCAGATGGCAGAGAGAAGAGGTGTGGCGGGCCGCTCCCACCTGTGACCTGGCACCTCTGGGGCTGTCCCTCCTGAGGCCACTATGAGAAGGTGTCACCTGCCTTTCTTTTATAGAACTTTGAACCTAAAGACAGAGACATCAGTGCTCTAACTTCTGTCTCCATCCAGCTGTAGCCCCACTGGGATGCTGCTATATCTCCCACAGTGGATACAGGGCAGGCACACAGCAGGCCTTCAATACACATTTGTGTGCTGAAGGAAGGATTTCGGTCTAACCCAGAATCCCATCAACATAGACACCGTTCCAGAGGATACTGGGAGTGAAGAACTCCTGAAAACTGGGCACTATCAACGCCCCCCAGGAAGGGTTTCCTGAGTCAGCTAAAAATCACTGTAATGGACAAATGCCCTGGTTTCTAGAAAGAAAAGAAAAGAAAGGGAAAGGGAGGGAGGGAGGGAAGGAGGGAGGAGGGAGGGAGGGAGGAAGGGAAAAAGAAAAAGTCAGTCACTAAAAACAGAGGCATGGGAGGGACTAGAAGAGAAAAAATACAAGGGACCACCAAATGCAATGTGCAGATAATTTCCATTCTGATTCCACAGAGTATAAAAAAATGTTTTTGTGACAACCAATATGAATATGAATGAGGTATTACATGATATTAAAATGTTACTGTTAATGTCATTAGGTATGACAATTGCATGGTAGTTATGTTGTTGGGGTTTTTTTTAAGTCTTAGTCTGTTATCCATATTGAGTATTTATAGTTGAAATGACCTGTCTGGGATTCGCTTTAAATATAACAGCAAAAAACAAAACAACAAAAAGTTGGCACGGAAGGGACAAGGCTGGCAAAATGTTAATTGTTGACACTGGGTTTGGACTCGTGGAGGTTCATTATACCATTTTTTCTACTTTCTGTGTAATTTTGAAACCTTTCAAAAGAAAAATATTTTACAAGTGGAATCCACAGTCTCCAACCCCTGAACCAGGCTGTATCATCTTTTTTCCATTAGTTAATTCAATGCATATTTACTGAAACCCTGCTATGTGAAAAGCATTGAGGTAGGAACTGTGAGGGGTACAGAGCTACATAAGACATGATCAAATATCAAATATGTACAGGATAAATATCTCTGGTGATTTATATTTGGTTGCCTGGGTATGGAAAACCCTGACTCTTCCAGGAAGCTGGGTATGCTCAGCAGTAGTCAGCAGCCTCCATTCTAAAGCTGGCCACACCCCTTACTAACCAGGCTGTCTTGGACAAGCCACTTACCTTTCCTAAGCCTCTGTTTCCTCGTTTATAAAAAGCAGCTAATGGTAGGACCCACTTTGTGAGCTGGTTATGAGTATTAAGATAATAACAGGCTTAGCCTAGTACCTGCTTAGGCTATTGATACAGAGCCAATGACAATGACCAACATCATGGTCTGGTTAGAGCAGCCTAGCAGTAGCCCTTTGTGCCATTAGAAAAAAGTGCCCTTTTCTCAGGGCTTGCACGGCCAGGAACAAGCGTGAAGGGCCTGGCTGGGCTCCCCTGTGTAGGGCTCAATCTGTGTATCATATGTGGGGCCTCTGAATACGTTTCCCAGGCCCACCCTGATCCCCCCTCAAAGTTCCCAGAAGGAAGGAAAGCTCCAGTGCTTGCCTACAATTGAGCATGTGGATGAACGTGCTTAGCATTCAAAAAGCACACTGGTGCTTGGTGCTGACCAACTTGTGTTTGGGGGTTATTGTGGCAGGATTGCCAGGTTAAGAAAAAACAACCACCTATAGAGCAGACGCTGTACAACCAACTCCCCCCAGGCCCACTCTGCCCCTCCACCACCAGGCTTAACCTCACATGGCTGGGGTCGTGTTAAACATGCCATTCCTAGCGCTCAATCCTATGGATGGATTTTAAAATTGTATTTTCATTTCTCCTAAATGATGGTAATAGGAATGGTGACTAATGTATTAATGTAGATTAATTGCTTGTTTTACTGGGAATGAAATTTACTTTATCACTAGTCTTGATTATCCGTTATTTTGTTTTGTCTCCTCTTTCTCCTCCTCCTCCTCCCCACCCCCCTGCTTTAATTAAAAGGCAAACACTGGGGGCTTCCCTGGTGGCGCAGTGGTTGAGAGTCCGCCTGCCAATGCAGGGGACACGGGTTCGTGCCCCGGTACGGGAAGATCCCACATGCCGCGGAGCGGCTGGGTCCGTGAGCCATGGCCGCTGGGCCTGCGCGTCTGGAGCCTGTGCTCCGCAACGGGAGAGGCCACAGCAGTGAGAGGCCCGCGTACCGAAAAAAAAAAAGAAAAAAAAAAAGGCAAACACTGTTATGGCCAACAATCAGGCCATTCACTTCAGCAAGTATTTTGCTATGTGGTGGATTGAAATGTACCATCCACATCCCAGCTGCAGGCGCCATTAATGCTTCCATGGACAGTCACACAAGTGCACATCTGTTTTGTAGATGCAGATGAAGCTAGAATGTGCCTGATTGCGTGGATGCCATTGTGAAGGGACACGTGCCTCATTCATGCAAAGCACTGGGCTGTAGGGGGAAATGTACATGGTTCACGTGTACCACATTCAGGACATTCAGGCATGGCCAGATGCTACACGTAGACATTCAGAAATCAAAAATGCAAATATATTCAAATCCATTCCAGACTATCTGGAAGGCTGGAGAAATATTTCACAAGGTTGGCGCTTCTGTCATTGTTATGGCCAAGGATCACAGGGAGCCTTCATCAATATTAACATCTTTACAAATACTACGGCTTAGGACTATCTTTTCTAGTAAAATGCCCTTTAATTACATATACATTTGTACACATTTAGAAATTTTGAATTACACCAGAAAAATGACAGATAAAAAATGTTGCCTCAAGGGCTTCCCTGGTGACGCGGTGGTTAAGAATCCGCCTGCCAGTGCAGGGGACACGGGTCCGAGCCCTGGTCTGGGAAGATCCCACATGCTGCGTAGCAACTAAGCCTGTGCACCACAACTACTGAGCCTGAGTGCTGCAACTACTGAAGCCCGCGTGCCTAGAGCTGGTGCTCCACAACAAGAGAAGCCACTGCAATGAGAAGCCTGTGCACCTCAACGAACAGTAGCCCCCGCTCGACGCAACTAGAGAAAGCCTGTGTGCAGCAAAAAAGATCCAGTGCAGCTGAAAATAAAAATAAATAAATAAATTTATTTTAAAAAAAATGCTGCCTCAAATAGTCAAGGGAAATTAAATCCAAATTCATATAGCAAGGTAGATTGCAATAGCACAGCATATTACACAGTTTTTCTTTGACTAGTCCGATAACTAAGACTACTGCCTTCCAGATAACAAGTGTAGGGATAATTTTTAAAAGCAGACAAGAAACATTAAATCTATATTAAAGCATGGTGTGTGAGTCTACATTTTCTAAGGCATGCCAGTCACAATGATACACTTCTTCCAAGAATCTGCTTGAAATAATTGGCTGTATGTCATGAGTAACAACCTCTCCACCCTTCAACGTGGATTGACTTCTTGAAGAGAACAAGGTGCCTCCAGTACCACAGAATTTATATCACATGAAAATCTTTTAAAGAAATTTGAGTAAGTGCTAGATTAGAGCTGGAAAGGTCAACACTTTGGGAATGTGTTTTAAAGATCTTTTAACAATGCAATTAAATCACCCACTGTATATCACTACGCTTTCTAATTTAAGAAACATTCTTTTTATATCTTTAAGCCTATTAAACTGGTTTCATTTGAGAAAATGGAGAATTAACATTTTGAGTTATTTCAAAGAAGGTCTCTATAGTTTTAATCTCAATCAATCCTGATTATCCACTATGTGTATATTAAGGTCTTTTGCTAACTCCATGCTTCCCATTGTCTGCCTTTGGTCACTTTATAGCTATATATATATTTTTTCTAGTTTCAAAAGCAATAAATGCTCTTTGCAAAAGTTCAACTATCATCTATTATCCTACCACACAGAAATGATTACTTAACAATTCAGCATCATGTCAGATGGTTTTCTAGGCAAACATATTAGTAAAACAGTGCTTATTAAAACAAAATAATTCACAGTAATTTATCATTTCTTTTACCTTCCTACCAATAACATATCATGGATAACTTCCCTTATGGAAATGTTTGGGCCTATAAGCCTATTTTTTGGTGTGCAGCTGCATAGCATGCTGTTTTATGGATGTAGCATAATTTATTTAACCAATCCCCTATGTGGATAAATCAATATCATAAACAAATGCAAAAAAAAAATTCTTGTACATACACCTTTGCAAATTTCTCCTATTTAAAATGTTTTCTTGGGACTTCCCTGGTGGCCCAGTGGTTAAGACTCTGCACTTCCAATGCAGGGGGAGCAGGTTTGATGCCTGGTTAGGGAACTTAGATCCCACATACCCCATGGTGCGGCCAAAAAAGAAAAAAATGTTCTATTGACATATAAGTAGCTGGTTATATTTCCCCTGTTTTATTATTTTCTTTAAATCACCATAGATAAATCAAGAATTAAGTGACAAGGAAATGGGCAAATGAGCCTTGGAAAGTACATGTTTTTATATTTTATGTTACTCAAACCCTTCATATTTTGTCATTTTCTATGGTTTTGAGCCAGAGAATCTGAAGAAGAGAAATTCTAGGTGGAGGGATTTAGGGACACTTTCAACGACAAGCATAGGCCCTTGGGGGACAGAACCTCAGGCCTGTCTCCTTCTTCCTGAATTGTGCTGTTAGTGAGGTTTTGACCAAAGTCTGTCTGCATCTCTCCTCTCCTGCACTTGGGGCAGTTGTTCTGCTCCCATTCTCACTGTGGGAGGTGTCAGGTTCTCTGCATCCCATAGTCATACTTTTCCCAGAGGCAAAGGGAATTCAGGAGCTGAGGTCTAGCCCATGCTAACTCTAGGTATGGCGTGTGGTGGTGAACTGGAAACAAATAACTTGTTAAAGATTCCAAACATGAAAACCAAATAAGATTTCAAAATAAATGTTGTTTCCTTGCCATTTTGTTGGACTGCTTTTGATCCTTCTGTAACACAAAATTTTCATTCAGGACTTCTTTCTATGCTGCAATTTGCCATTGCATCATCCTCCTGTCATGGTATATTTCTCAATGGGCTATTTGTTTAGAGACTTTTTCTTTTCTTTTTGCCAAGTTCTGTGAACAATGAATTACTTCAGTGCGAAACTCCATACCATCTTTGCAGAAAGATCATGTGTGCAATTGTACTCCTTTGTGCTTTCATTGGTTTGGTTGTACAAGAGAAATCATTTTAAAAATACAAAATCGATAGTTCAGATTAAAGAGAAATAAATTCTCTTTAACTTGAAAAAGAAATGTGCTCTTTTCTTCCCTGGGCATTGCGATGTTCACCTTTAGCATGGAGTCATGAACTACAGGGCTTAGGGAACTTGACCGAGGTCACAACTAAGATATGAACCCAAACATTCTGGCTGCAGAGTCCAAATTCTTGATATTATATACTATATGGCTGATTCCACCACACACACCCAGTTTTGTGGTTAGGTAAAAAGTTTAAAAATTATTCAAGAGGAGAATTTAATCTGAGCTCACCAGATGGACTCCTGGGAGGTCAAAGCATCTCAAGCTAAAAGCTAAAGATTAAAATGAAGTCTGCATAACGAATGATAAGCATTCCAGATTCTGTTCTCTTTCATGCTCCCAGAATGGTGGAAATCAATTTCATCCATCCAAAGCAGAAGTATTCTTAGGAGACTTCTTAGTCTTAGAAGAAACTAAATGTTCCCATTAAAGAAAAATCCTTACAACACTGCCTTCTGGGGTCGCCCAAAGAAAAACGTGGCTCACTGCCAGATCTTTCTTCAAAGGAGGTCCACCAATTACCAAACCAACCAATTACACAAAGACTGCAATCAAACGCTTTAGAGCCTCACTCTTAACTGTGTGTGGACAAAGATCTCCGGACACGTGAGTCTCAAACAAACAAACAAATAAAAATAATGGAACTCAGAGGCCATAGAAACAATACAGGGAGTAGGAAAAAGGTTTTTAAAAATCCACTGTGTTTAATATCTTTGGAGCCAAAAAAGAAGATACTGCAACCATGAAATGACAAGATATTTTTTAAAAATTAAAAAACAAGAATGACACCTTAGAAATTAAAAATTTGAAAACAAAAGATCTCAATAGCATGAAAGATAAGAAAATTAGAAGATCAGTTCAAGTGGTGTGTGGTTCAGCTAACCAGAGTTCCAGAAGAGAAAACAGGAGGAAATAAAAGGGAAGGAATCGGTAAAGTGAAAATAAAGGACATTTTCCCAGAAATGAAAAGCATGAGTTTCTGTATTAAAAAGGGCCAAGTGATCAGAGTAATTAATGAAAAAACACTCAAATCATGGCAAATAGCTGTGAAATAGCAGAATATATAGGGAGAAAAGACACTGAAGGAGATGGAGAAAGGGAATGAATGGCAAAGGACTTGCGAGTAGCAATCATGGAGACCAGAGGCGAGTACATGAGCCTTTAAAATTCTAGGATAAACTATTTTCATCTAGAGATTCTATACCCAGCCAAACTATGAGGTGTGTGGGTAGAAGAAAGACATTTTCAGATATACAAGGACTCAAAATTTACCTTGTATGTACCCTTTCTTTAAAAAGCTACTGGAGGATGTATTTCAGAAAAACAGAATTAAATCAAGAAAGAAAAAGACACTGGGGTCCAAGAAAAGAGAATCCAACACAGAAGAATTGACAAAAGCATGTCTCCAAACAACAGCTCACTGGGAGAAGAGAAAAAAACAAAACAAAAAAACAGTCCAAACTGGAAAACAGAGGCCATGTGACACATCTGCTAGGACAGTTGGAAAAAAATGTTAACAATTGGCCCATAGAAAATCTAATGAAAAAATGAAGTGTTTATTAGCTCTGGGTAAAATAAAATGCAGTATATAAACTACATTGCTCAGCAGTGACAACATTTATATAGTCATAATGTAAATAATGATTTAATCAAGACTTGTACTATAACTAAGTTGTGGGGAAGGAAGTGAGGAAACACAGTATAAGAGAGAAACCTAAATTCTCATCTTCTGTGACTGAGTCAACAGATAATACCCAAAATTGATCAGTAAACAGTAGTGTATGTATATGTAAGGAAATCTCAGGAAAAATATATGAGGGGTGGGTGATATTGGTTGCCTCCAGAGAGGGAGTTAGAGAGTCTGGGGACCAGGGTTAAAAGGAGACTTTTCATTATTTTTACCCTTTTTTCTTTTGAATTTTGAACTGTGTTGATATACTACCTTTTGAATAAAGAAAAGAAATAATTAAAAAGAAATAGCAGAAAGAGGATAATTTTTAGAAACATGAAACAACTAATGAAAAATGGTTAAGACTGTTCAAAGGGGTTATTTTTAGGAAGGAGAACTGGGGAATGGGGTAACAGATAAGAGCCTGCTGTATTTAGGTATAAGCTTTTAACAATACCATTTTATTTTTAAAATGAAGTGCATGTATTTATATAAATAAAAAGTCAGACAAAGTTAGACTATGAGAACAATTGTAAAGGTAAACTAGGTGAGGTGAAAGAAAACTGGTTACAGCAGGAATTTATGCAGATGTCAACCCTGAGTGAGCAAAATGTTAATGTCTTTAATAACACCTTTTTCCCCCCCCAAACACCTTTTGTCTAAAAAGGTACAGTAGAAAATAAATTTGTATGAGAATAACAAAAATAAATACTACTTAAATCTCAAAGAAGGGACATGTTTCCTAAGTTTCTTTACATCAGAGCACATTTTTAACATGTAAATCTAGAAAACTGATCCCAGAGTACATGACATGAGTTATGATTTTAGAGAATCAATAATCTACTAATTTCAGAAATCTTCAGTAACCACCTAACTGCATTAAAAAGCAACTAAAGAGGGCTTCCCTGGTGGTGCAGTGGTTGAGAGTTGGCCTGCCAATGCAGGGGACATGGGTTTGTGCCCCGGTCCAGGAGGATCCCACATGCCACGGAGCGGCTGGGCCCGTGAGCCATGGCCGCTGAGCCTGCGCGTCCAGAGCCTGTGCTCTGCAACGGGAGAGGCCGCAACAGTGAGAGGCCCGAGTACCGCAAAAAAAAAAAAAAAAAAAAAGCAACTAAAGAAAGTAGTCTTGAATATGGCTATGTATACTCGGGTAACATAAAGGTTAATTTTTCCGTTACGTCTTGGAAAAGCTAGGTTCTTTCATGTTGTTAGGATTCTGATGCCAAACAAAATCTTACCCCTGAATTCCAGAGAGCATGATACGTGTGTCAACCCCTTTAATTCACTTGATCCAGTGATTACTGATCACTTGGGCACAAGTGGCCAAAGGAAGATTCTCCCAGAAGCTTGGGCATCATGGTTTCAAACTCTGTAGTCTGTTGGAGCTGCCCCACGAGGAAGAAGAGTCCTTTTTATTAGTAAGATGTCATTTTAACTGAAGCCTGCAATAAGAGACCAACCCCTGACATCTCGCTTGCTCTGCTGCAGTCCAGAAACTGCTGCTTCTCATTGTGATGGTTAATTTTATGTGTCAACTTGGTTGGGCCACGGGGTGCCCAGATATCTAGTCAAACATTATTCTGGGTGTTTCTGCAACTGTGTTTTTGGATGAGATTAACATTTTAATTGGTAGAGTAAAGCAGATTGCCCTCCATAATGTGGGTGGGCCTCATCTGATTCACTTTGTTATAAAGCAGAAACAAACACACCATTGTAAAGCAATTATGCTCCAATAAAGATGTTAAAAAAAAATAAAATAAATAAAACACAACAAACTAGTGAATATAACAAAACAGAAGCAGACTCATAGATATAGAGAACAAACTAGTGGTCACCACTGGGGAGAGGAAAGGGGGAGGGGCCATACAGGGGTAGGGGATTAAGATGTACAAACTATTATGTATAAAATAAGCTACAAGGGTATATTGTACAACACAAGGAATATAGCATATATTTTATAATAAGTATGAATGAAGTATATTGTGAATTACAATATTGTACACCTGTAACATATAATGCTGTACATCCATTATACTTCAATAAGAAATTTAAAAAAAAAAGGACTAAATAGAGCAAAAAGACGGACCTTCTCTCGAGTAAGAGCAAAATAACCAGCAGAATGCCTTTGGACTTCATCTGCAACATTGACTCTTCCTGCCTGATGGCTTTTACCCGGAACATTGGCTCTCCCTGCATCTCCAGCCTGCTGTCCTCCCTACAGATTGGACTTACCAACCTCCAAAATCACATGAGCCAATTCCAATCAGTCAATCAATCAATATCCTATTGGCTGTGTTGCTCTGGAGAACCCTGACTAATACACTCATTCAAACAAATGTTTATTTAACATATACTGTATGCCAAGCAACAAGCTAAGCGCCAGGATAAAGAGTTAAAACGACAGTCTTTACCTTTGGAAACTTAGAAATTTGACAATAATGATGACAACAAATAGTTTCTCCTAAGAGTAAGTTGGCAAGAGAGAATTGACACATGAATTTCATTTAGGAGCTTGAGACTTCATCAGGCTTATTCATGATTAGAGCCTGATCAAATTTGCTTAAGTACTTGGCTTTTCCAGTCTTGCCTTATCTGTTTTTTTCCAGTGGATGGAAGGTTCTAGTGAAAAGCTACAACTTCCCACACCCTAATAGGCCAGCTGCTGAGGACACAGTGCATTTACCTGCTGGTGGTCCATGCAGCTACCCTTACTACACTTCTGAGTGGTCTTAGACACAGTTTTCCACCTTGAAATACTGGCCAATAGTCGATCATCCAGGAAATTTGCTGGACCTGCCTTGTACTGGTTGGTTTATGAGAACTAGATGATTCAAGGAAAACTAGTACTGGTCTTGTCTGTGAGAATTGTTTGAGTGTGAACCATTCACTCATTAGAGAACTCTAATGAGACCCAAACTGGGGAACAGACTAGTCCAAAGGATTCTGCTGAGTCTCATACTGTATGACAGCAGAATAGAGTGTACTGGAAAGAACTATGGCTTTAAAGTCAGACAGGTCTGAGGCAGACTCCTGGGCCTGCTTCTTAGTAGCCGGGGACCTTGGACAACTGATCCAGCCTCTCGGACCTTCTAAAATGAGGACAACAGTACCTTCCCACAGGAGTCCTGTTAGGACTCAATGGGATCCCAGCTGCACGGTGACAAGGACGGTGTCTGCTCGATAGCACACGTGGATCTTTGATCCATCTCTGTGCTTGTAAAAGCAGTAGGGTTGGTTATAAACATTAGCTTGCAAAGCATTTCTTTATAAAGGAAGGATTACAGTTCTCATTTCAAAATTTTGTGTTCAGCTTTTTGAACAAAGGACCTATGCTAGTTCCAAGTAAAACAAGATCTTTGTTACTCAGAAAACTAGAGGATGGGTGGTAAGTGGATTTCCAAAGAATCTGGCCAATGAAGAGTTAATTCACATTGGCAAGAAGACCGTGCCTGGTCTCCCTCTCCCTCCTAGGGAAACATAAATGTGAATGAAAGAACAGAATATGGAAGGCTTTACTGTTTGTGAGGCACAGAGCTGGCCCCCAGCCCTCCTCACCCGCCTTTAAAAATTAAGCCTGGAAAATAATCATCTTCTAAAAATCCTGATACTACCTCACAAGACTGATGTCTTTTCCTTTGGGGAAACTAATGAGATCAGTGATTTTTGCTGGATTATCTCAGAAATGCTTTTTCTTAGGAACTTGGTAGGGGGCGAGAGTCAGATATAGTTTACTCCACTTCAAGATTATGTTTAATAAAGACAAACTCAAAGGAATTAAGGAAAGGAGGGAGGGGAGGAGTAGGGAGAAAAATTTCAGAGAAACATCTCGCTCAGAAGGGTTATAAAAACACTCTCAAAACCACAGTGTGAAGACTGCAACGGACTCATCTTCTAAAAATAACACCAAACAATTCTGGAAAGTTGTAAAATAGAGATATAACAATGGAAACACATTGCTCATTGCCAAACCAAAAGCATAGTAAAGTTGTAACTTTTACTTAAAAGAGCTAAAAATAAAGGGTTGTGGGGAAAAGTCCAAGAAGAATAATATGCTAGTGGAAATGAGGCAATCCTATATATTTAATAAAAATTTTTGAGTAGTGAATTTTCACAAGGTTCATCTGTCAAAAAAGGAACTGGAAGTTAGAGTTTAACACATCATTAAACCCAGAGCTACTGTTAGTTCTCCAGACAGGCTGGAGGCCAATACAATACTGACCACAGATCACAGTTTCCTGACAAACCACCTTGAGTGGCAATCTTCTCACAGATTAAGAGGAGTGTATTTAAATTCTGGTTAATTTGTCCAAGTATTAAAGTTTGAATTACAAACACAAAAAAGAAGAGAAAACAAATCCAAGCAGAGATTCAAATGGTCATATAGGAATTTGTGAAAATTTAATGAGCTTTTTTATAAGTGTTACAAGACATTTTCCTTTTCGTAAAGATTCTACGATGGTGCCATATTGTCTTAAGAACAAGTTCAAATTCCTCATTCTTTGAGAATATTGAAGTTGGGTAGAGTCTTACCGTATGTCTTTCTTGTTAACAATACTCATGATAGGTTAATAATCTGGGTGCCATGAACCATGCTGAACCCTTTACATCAATTCCCTTTATTCCTTAAAATAATGAAATGGTCATCCCCACTCACTGATAAGGAAACTCATCTATATGTGTTATGCAAATTGCTCAAGGTCACACACCTTTGGGATACAAATACCTATCATCTGCCTCCAGAGAGGTCTGTTTTCTTTCTCTCTGTTAACCATCAAAAGTGAGTTGCCAACATGAAAAGATGCTCAACATCGCTAGTCATCAGGGAAATGCAAATCAAAACCACAATGAGATATCACCTCATACCTGTCAGAATGGCCTTCATCAAAAGAAAGAAAGAACTCTCCTCCTTCCAATGATTATAAACTATTTTCCTTAAAAAACAAAACAAAAAAAAGGAACACACACAACAAATGTTGGTGAGGATGTGGAGAAAAGGGAACCTTCATACACTGTTGGTGGGAATGTAGATTGGTGCAACCACTGTGGAAAACAGCATGGAGGTTTCTCAAAAAACTAAAAATAGAATTACATATAACCCAGCAATTCCACTCCTGGGTATATATCTAGCAAAAACAAAAACACTAACTCGAAAAGATACACTCACCCCAAGGTTCATAGCAGCACTATTTACAATAGTCAAGACATGAAAGCAACCTAAATGTCCATCAACAGAGGAATGGATAAAGAAGATGTGGTATTTATATACAATGGAATACTACTCCATCATAAAAAAGAATGAAATTTTGCCACCTGCAGCAACATGGATGGACTTGGAGGACATTATGCTGAGTGAAATAAGTCAGATAGAGAAAGACAAATAGTGTATGATATCACTTATATGTGGAATCTAAAAAATACAACAAACTAGTGAATATAACAAAAAGGAAACACACGGAAATAGAGAACAAACTAGTGGTTACCAGTGGGGAGAGGGAAGAAGGGAGGGGCAAGACAGAGGTAGGGGATTAAGAGGCATAAACTATCATGTGTCAAATAAGCTACAAGGATAGACTGTACAATGTGGGGAATATAGCCAATATTTTATAATAATTATAAATGGAGTATAACCCTTAAAAATTGTGAAGCACTATACTGTATACCTGTAACTTATATAGTATTGTACAGCAACTATACTTCAATTTTTTAAAAAAAGTTAAGTTCCCAAATCCCTGACTTTTGAGCCACTGCTTAAGCTGTCTGCCTTTAGGTGAAAAATACCTCCACCTTCTCTGTTTACCTTTCCAGTTCTAGACCATTCCTCAAAGCCCTGGAGCCACCACAGAGTACCTGATTATACCCGCAAGCATCAGTGTCCCCCTTTCTGGCTTTGGCATAGAACAGACTGTCTGTGTCACTTGCTCCCACATTTGATTAGTCAGTCTAGCTCTCCACCTAACACTTTCTTTGTTATACTCTTTATCTGTTTTTGTGTGTGTAAATCTTTCTTCTAAACATGATGGCAACAGCTAGTTTTTAAAATGGTCATATGCTTCCTTCTTTTCTCATACTTAGTGGGAGAAACAGGGTAACTATTTCATAGATTTAATTTAAAATTTTCTGCATTTTGGCAACATGGAGGTACCTAGAGATTATCATACTAAGTAAGTCAGAAACAGAAAGGCAAATACCATATGATATCACTTACATGTGGATCTAAAATAGGACACAAATGAACTTATCTATGAAACAGAAACAGACTCACAGACACAGAGAACAGACCTGCGGTTGCCAAGGCAGGGGCGCCGGGGAGGGAGGGATTGGGAGTTTGGGGTGAGCAGATGCAAACTAGTATATGTAGGATGGATAAACAACAAGATCCTATTGTATAGCACAGGGAACTATATTCAATATCCTGTGATAAACCATAATGGAAAAGAGTATGAAAAAGAATATATATGTGTAACTGAATCACTTTGCTGTACAGCAGAAATTAACACAACATTGTAAATCAACTATACTTCAATAAAACTTAAAAAATAAAATTTTCTGCACTTTGGTTACCCACTATATATAACTACACATTAGGATAATTTACTTTTTGGCTTACCACTATATGGTGATGAGAATAATCTACTTTAAAATAAAATTTTCAGTGGAATTCTTGTTTTTTTAAACCCTTCATAGTTCATATCACTGCATAATTGAACTTTACTAATATTCTTATTAATCTCATATAACAAGAATATTTGATCATGCAGGACAGAGATGAATTGAAGAGTCATGAATATATAGTTGCATTTTAGCCAACAGTATCAAATTTCCCCTTAATCAATTTTTCTACCACCATCATGAAGAAATTCAAAAAAGTGGAATGGAGTTTTACCTTTTCTCTCTGTCCCTGGACACACATAAAGAGATCTTCTGTTAAGAGTAATTTACTAAAAAGAGCCAACCGGAAGTTTATAGAATGGAAAGGCAACTGGATAAACTACCTCAAGAGAAACTAGAAGCTGCTTGCGTAACCCTGGTAGACAGCTCACGGGCCAGGATGCTCCATAGGCAACCTGTCATTATCAAGCCAGAAATGGACGGAACTTGCTGTTCCAGGCATTGGAGGGCAGGCAATTGGTATATTTAACCATCAGCCTGGGCTATGGCTGGAAGAAGGACAGACATGAAGGGAAGCCGATTCCAAAGAACACCCTGAAGGTTGGTCCCAGGACTAAAAGGGGCACCAGTGGGAGGAGTCTTGTATGCGGCCCAGTCCTGAGCCACAGTCCTGAGGCTGCACGGTGCTGCGAAGTGAGTCAGACCCTCAAAGGGTCTTCACAGCACCGCACCTTACACCCTGGTCCTCCGAAGCTGGTCCCCGGCTAGTGGCAAAGGCTGAGGGGGTAGAATGTGGTCATCTAGGATTCCCATGGGGGAACCAACCACTGTTTTTCAGGCAGCCATTAGGAGAGACGAAGATTACACCAGAGGAGAGCATCTCTGCCGCAGCCTAAGGCCTTGGCAGCTCAACATTAGGGCTGCTGTGATTTCTGCCCCCTGCAAGAAACTAATTTCTGGGTTTTGGCATCCCGAATCCAACCAAACACCTGGATCCTATTTCCTTCCCTTTCTCAGGGCTGTTTCCACATTCTAGCTGCAAAACTCTCCTTCCTTTCTCCTTGATAGTGAAATCTTTGATTACGGGTACTGCTTTTTTGACTGGAGAACTGGGGGGCTGGCAAAAGGACTGAAGACAACATGGCCATGGCTTTGGGAGGCTTTTCACAGCCTGTAGAGGGAAACCAGGCATCTGTTCAATTACTCTGGTTTTGCCTGCCTACCCAGAGCCTATGGGAAGCGAAAATGGCAGCTGCTAAAGAGTGCTTTTTTCATTTACGTACTGTGCCGCCTTACTTGACAAAGCTGTTTTGAACAAAGCTGGCATCTGCTCGTTGCCCTGGGGTAAGTGGTCATCTCCTCTGTGCTGAATCCCTGCCACCGTGCACACCCAGGTCTCTGTGTCAGCCTGCAAGGCTGCCTTGTGTCTGGGGAGGGAGGTACCACCCTGGTCTCAGCATTACAGTGGGAGGAACAGCGAGAGAGAGGCAGGTGTTCCGCCTTCCTGCTACTTCACCTGACCCCACATCCGAACAAAATAACAGCAGCCCTAAACCAGAGGGAAAAGGCAGGGAGAATCCAGCCAAGTCGCATTTTAGGGTCTTCTGAGTTTTTCTACTTCTGGCTAAGTTCTTATCTGTGGAAAGTGGTGTTGAATGCCTCCTCTTTGCTCGTGGAGACACACCTTCCGTTGCTTGTGCGTGCAGCTTAGGGAAGGCTTGAGGGAAATTTAAAAGATGTGTGAACTGGGAACTTTTGAAATCACATTTCAACATCAGTGCTGCTTATATGCATGGACAATTTATGGTACCCATGCCCTCCCCCTAACCCAGTGACAGCAGAAGGCAGCTTCAGGACAGTTCCCAGGCCTCCCATAGAACGGATCAAGCTTCTCAATCCTCACTCGCCTTATCTCCGTGATCAGCAGAGGCAGCCAGAAACTCTGAGTGGTAGGCGTTGGGCAGGGGGCATGCTGGTTACTTCTTACCTCGGGGGCCTGTGGGCACTATCCCAATCCCCAGGGCCAGCCCCTTTAACTTACAGTCAGGGGAAGCTTAGGGAACAGAGAATGTTTCTTCATTCAAATAATCTAGAGAGATCTATCAAAGTCTACAAATAATAAATGCTGGAGAGGGTGTGGAGAAAAAGAAAACCCTCCTATACTGTCGGTGGGAATGTAAATTGGTGCAGGACTATGGAGAACAGTGTGGAAGTTACTTAAAAAACTACAAATAGAGCTACCATATGATCCAGCAATCCCACTCCTGGACATATACCTGGAGAAAACTATAATTCTAAAAGATACATGCACCCCAATGTTCATAGCAGCACTATTTACAATAGCCAAGATGTGGAAGCAACCTAAGTATCCATCAACAGATGAATGGATAAGGAAGATGTGGTACATATATACAACGGAATATTACTCAGCCATAAAAAAGAATGAAATAATGCCATTTGCAGCAACATGGATAGACATAGAGATTATCATATTAAGTCAGACAAAGACAAATATCACATGATATCACTTATATGTGGAACCTAAAAAAATGATACAAATGAACTTATGTGCAAAGCAGAAATAGATCCACAGACACAGAAAACAAACTTATGGTTATCAAAGGGGAAAGGGGAGGAGGGTTAAATTAGGAGCTTGGGATTAACATACACACACGACTGTATATAAAATAGAGAACCAGCAAGGCCCTACTGTACAGCACAGGGAACTCTACTCAATACCTTATAATAGCCTATAAGGGAAAAGACTCTGAAATAGATACATATATACACATATATGTATAACTGAATCACTTTGCTGTACACCTGAAACTAACACATCATTGTAAATCAACTATATCTCAACTTAAAAAAGAATAAACAGATAAAATAAATTTACTAAAACAAATAACAAAACAAAGCAAAACAACAGAACTCAAACTAGAAGAGGCCCCGGGATAGGCCCTAGTCCAGCCCCTGCTCCTCCCCTGAAGAGAAGGCACAAGTCTGTGGCTGAGGTTGCCTAATCTGGCCTGTGGGATGTGTTTTGTTTGGCAAGCACAGCTTACTTTTAAATGTTTTACTCTTAATTAGTTGCAACCCTTAAAGATCTGAAGATTCCATATTAATAAATAGATAACTGGATTTCCAGAAATGCTTGATAAAGCGGAAGATCTGGCAAAGCTGGCTGACATCCCCGTGTGCATCACAGCTGCCTTCCCTCCTTAAGCCCCGGCAGCCCCTGGTCCTCCTCCGGCATTTATGCTCCCTGCTGGCCCCTGCAGCCATGGACTTTGCCCTCTTAGGCATGCCCAATGTTTCCCTACCTAATGTTTCACCTAGGAAGCTCTGACAAAATATCCACACCCACGCCGAGACGAGTGAAGGCAGAATCTGGGCCTAGGGAGGGACCTGGGGCTTAGAAGAGTTTTAAAGTCCCTACATGACGCGAACAGGCAGCCAGGTTTATGCAGGGCTGGGGCTAGACCACGAAGGGCAGGTGGTAAATTACTCTCTTTCTGAAGCTCCTCAGTGCCTCATTTTATTCTTTCACCATTTTAGAAGTTCATTCTGTTCTAGTGAACCTGGTTTTCTCTTATTCCATTCTTTTCAGAACCTCACCCAGCCTCAGGATTTAAAAAAAAATTTTTTTTTTGAAAGCTTCACCTCTTTCTGCTACATTGTTATTTTGGTTGCTCCATTCTGAACCCCTCCTCCAGTTTCTCCACATTCTTTTTAAAGTACAACGGACAAAGTTAGAAACAATACCCTAACCATTATTTTACTAGAGTAGAATTCAGTAGGGGCATTTATTCCTGGTTCTATTATATCATACTTAACGCCTCAGAACCACATTAATTTCTTTTCACAATGCCTTTTTTTTTTTTTAACTTCATTATCATCTGGTTTTTGTTAACAAGGAACTCATTTGCAAAAACCCGAGACACCACACTCCAGGATGGAAAACCAAGTTTGGGGGCAAATAAAGCACCGAATATCAATCCTCGTTTCCCTGTTAGAGGGACATCAAACTTCCTCAAGGGCCACAACCTGATCATGTAAAATTAAAGAGGCCATATGGGGAGCTTCCGGGTGGCCTACTGGTTAGGATTCCGGGCTTTCACTGCTATGGCTGGGGTTCAGTCCCTGGTTAGGGAACTGAGATCCCTCAAGGCATGGTGGGGCCAAAAATGAATAAATAAATAGGCCATATTCGTGTCCACGACAGTTTTACTTCTTTACCTATACATTAATTTCCTCCCAACAGGCTAGTCTGTTTTTAGGGGATTTCCAAGCTAACTTGATAACTGCTTTTCTTAGGGTTATTTAATTTTTTTTTCCATTTTGTAGGCTTCTCCTTTCTTTCCTTTTTGTTTTCGTTAACATAATCCTCAACTATCAGGTTATAACAGAAAAGTTGCTTAGTGGGAGACGGGATTGGAACACCAGCATCTCTCTATCATTTTGTTGTGCTCATTTTATAGATGAGGAAACAGAGGCCTGGAAAGGCTCCCCCACCCCACAGCTGACTGCCCACACACCCAACATCGGAGGAGTCCTGGCTCTGGCAGGCCCCCTGAACCTTACCTGACGCTGGATATCAGACAGCACAGCAAGAAATCCAGCCTCAGAGATGACAAGAGTGAGGCTTTCGATACAGTGTCTGGGTATTGCACATCCGGGCCTGAACCAGATTGACATGGAAACGCACACGAAATATTGAACATGATATTCCGGAGCCAGCTGACGCTGTTAAACGCTCCTTGGAACCCCTAGGGGAAGGCCAAGGTTCTTTAAGAAATACATAAACCACGGAGCCACCCTGGCATGATGCCAGCTCTGGAATGTTGGAAGTCTTGTCCAGAAATACATATAAAACCGAAGCTGAACTTCAAGATTCCCTCTAGCAACCAACAGTAAGAAAAAGCACACCCCTTCACCCTCATACTTCGGGGAGAAAAGGGAATTATTTACGCATGGTGTTCATAAAATATCTGCCCTGTTAGAACACAGTGTGAGAGGAGGCGAAGGGAAGGAGCGAGCTCCGGGTTTGGGACCTGAGGCCCAAGAGGCTCTTAAATCGCAAAAGAATCCGGACGGGCCGCCGTCGGGAGGCTCGATGCTCCCGGAGGCCCCGCCACTCCCGGGTCCCCGCAGGCCTGGCCGCGGTGGTCACTGCCATTGCACAAGGGTCCTGCCGGGCGGGAGGCCTAATCTCATTGTTTCGAGCCAACCGTAAAATGCAGCTTCTCCCCTTTCTCAAAAAGGACCCGAGGTACTGGGGGCTGAACAGGACTGTCTACCCCGGCTGCCTAGGCCCGAGGTCTTTTCTTTGTGCATCCGTCCCCAAAGCACAGGACCAGATCCAGCCTCCTCTCGCAGCCAGCCCGGTTGTCGCCTCCTTGTCGCGCCAGCGCGCACCACCTACAGACAAGGCGTGGCGACGCGCGTCGCGAGGCCCTCCCGCAGCCCGATCCCCGGCGGGCCGGCCTCTCCTCCCGCTGCCTTTGCGTCCCCGCCACTAGGCTGGAAGCCCTAGGAGCCGAGCCGCCTGCAAGCAGTGCGGAGCCACAGATACTCACGTTTCCAATTGTTTTCGTGAAGCGCGCGCACTCCCCGCGGCCACTAATAGAAGCCAGAGAAAGCGCTCTGAGAGCCGCCTTTCAGGCCGCGAGAAGTGACCAGCTGGCGCCCCGCTGAAAGCCCCTGGTTTTCTGCAAAAGCTCCCTCAAAATGCGCCTCGGTGCCGCCAACGCAGCTGCCAGGTTTAATAACTGTGTCAGACAGCCCCTCCCCCAAAAAAGAGACACAAAGATGACAGGCTGGGGACCAAGGAGAGCATGTTCGACCGCAGTCACCCTGCCTCATCCCTAGCGATGCCGCAGCTGGAATGACTGCGCAGGCACGGACCGGGAAAAGGTTCAGACTCCAGCCTTGACCCAGGAATTCTCCAGAAACCTCAGTTCTTTCCTAGTCGCTCTGAGCATAAAACTGATACTCTTCCATACTCGTGAAACAAAGCAAGAGGGCGAGTGCCTTTCCAGTTAACCCAACCTGCGTCTCACATGTAAAGGGGACTTAGAGGAACGCAGCCAGCCTCAAACCTATTAATACTTGATTTTCTGGGCCCTGGTGGAATATCCTGGCACTATGCAAAGCGCAAGAAGCTCATCAAACTGGGTTTCGCTCACGTTTTGTCGCGCACACGAATGCTCCAGCCTCTCCAGAGGACACTGGCCAGCAGAGCCTTACTGTTTGGGGGGTGGGGGGCTCCTTTGCAGCTCCTCCTCGACCTGGACCATCTCCAAAGCGCGGGCAGCGCCTCGAGAGCCACTGGGTTTTTATCAAGCCGGAAGGAATTAGTGGTTCTGTTTTGCATGTGAAATACCACATCGAAGGTAGTACTTGATAAAATATAGTACATATATAACCGGTACAGGGCGCTAGGGGCCCCGCCCGCCCCGCCCCGAGGGTTCCTCCCAGCGCCACCCGCTGCGCCCGCCGCACCTGCTTCTGCGGGGAGTGGTTTCCGTGGAAACTCCGGAGAGCCAGTCCTCCCTTCGGACACGCTGTTACCCCGACAACTGCGACCTAGCATCAGGCGGTCCAGGAGGGATGGCAATGGATGCCTGCTTTAAATCACAGGTTCAGAGAGATTCTCGATGCTGGGAGGGCAGAAACAGGAGGGCAGTGAGTGATATTTGGGAATGGAGGCGGAGCCGCGGGAGCCTGCTTGTGGGTGGGGATAGTGGACATCGCAGGCCCGGGGGGCCGCATGTCTCCCCCCCTTACCCCCCCCCCCACTAAACGAGTTTACACTTGGTTTTAGAACAAATTCCCTCATTCTCTTCAGCATATTTACTTTTCTCTATTCTGCTTAAGATACTATATAAAAGTTATTTTGCACAGACGGAGCACTAGCTAGTTCCCGGGAGAAGTGAGGAGAGGCCCACAAAGATGTGTGAAGCCGAGGGGAGACCTCGTGTGAATAATATTTGACTGTGCACTCTCTGCACTATCAGGCCACGGAAAACACATGGCTACAAAATTAAACTCATGTGCTGGTTTGGGTGGGGAAAAGGAGAAGGGTGGATGAGACTATCCATATTTGTTAAAAGGTTCAACGTTCATATGCCATCTTGTTACTTTTGGATACGGGCATTTTATACTCGTCAAACGAGTCGGTATTCACAAGTAAAATGAAACAACTTAATGTGCTTTGTGCAAGGTATAATAGGACTGCAGACAAATACACACATACCCCATATTGGTTTCTCCTTACTCTAAATTGTATGTTTCGTATCTGAGTTATTGAAAGTTTAAAATCAATGGCATATTTGAATTGAGTAGATTTTACTATACACATTATAATAATATGATGATTTTAATTAACCTCTGGGTTGAGACTGAAATACATATATTTGTATGTATGTGTGTGTGTGTGTGTATACACAAACTCATCTCTTTAAAAGTCATAAATGCATTTCTGTTAAGTTCCACATGCACCTAGTTTTCATAAAGGAAGTGATATTTCTATATTTTAAGAAAACAGTTTATGTGAAAGAAAACATATAGGAAATTTTTGTCATAAAGCAAAGACTTTCATCAAGAAGAACCATCTAATTTACATGTTTTGAAAATCCACATGCTGTATCCTGAATCTGCTTTGAAGCACATAATTTTGGAATCATGTGACGTGATGTTTATTTGCAAATGAAGACCTCTAAAACAAAAAAGTACAGCCAGCAATAGAATAGTCATCCACTTCTCTCTCTTATTACATTTCAAGTCTGAGAAAATAAAAGTATCAAGCAGATTATCTTCACGTCTAACAAAATTTAACAGTGAATACTGTAGAAGACAGAAGAATAGGGGTAAAGGAGTTAAAAAATACTAAGCAATGAACCATTTAAAAATATTGCTCCAAAAATAATTAAGAGGAAGTTGATTATATTTAAAATATCGTATTCATAGGTAAGATTAACTGAGATTCAAAACAGTAGATAGTTATGATCCCAATTTTTTTCAAAGTTATGTGTGTGTGTACCTGTACATACGACAATGACGATGCAGGGGAATTCTTGGCTTTACACTTGCCTATATCACTTGCCTATATTTTCTCTACACTTGCCTATGATTTCCACAACAAATATTACCAGTGAGGGCAGTGTGGTAGGCTGCTTGAGAGAAGAGGCTCAGAAACAAATAGCCTTGGTTTAAGTTCCAGCTGACACTTCCTGGCTATGTGTGTTTTCTCATTTGAAAAACTTGGCTAAGAATAGCACCTTCCTCATAAGGTGGCTGGGAGGATTAAGTAATATGAGGCCTCAGCACAGGGCCTGGCACTGTGTTCATTATAGCAAATACATGAATCCCAGTTTTTAGGCTATTTTTCCCAGGATTTTAATTCTACACTGAATAGTTTTGAAACTTCATTTAGAAATTATTGTTTCATATATGCAATGCTGTTTACATTTGTCCACAGTTTTTACCTATATTTCTCATCATTCCTTTTTGCATCTCAGAACTTCCTCTGGGATTAATCTCCTTTTCCTTAAAGTACATCCCTAAGAACATTCATAGTGAGGATTTTTGTTACTGAAATCTCCCAGTATTGGTTTGATAATGTCTTTCTTTTGATTTTGTTCTAGAAATATGGTTTCACTTGACATATAATTCTAGGTTCATGGTTATTTTCAGTCAGCACTTTGAAGATATTCCACTGTCTCCTGGCTTCACTGTTGCTAATGAAGAATAGCTGTCGTGTAATTTTCACTTTTTTCTAGGATATCCGTCAACTTTGAATGTTTTGTTCTTTGTTATGCTCTTATTCCATTATCTTATCTCTTTAAAAATATTAAACACACTTATTTAATATTCTATGCCCAATCATCCAGTATTCATAGCCTTTACAGTTTATTGGCTCACAAGACTCTCATTTCCTTATTTATTTAGTGATTTTTATTTATTGTGAATTCACATACCTTTGAACTTTATCAGTGGGACCTCTTTGAGTCCTGTGTTAAAGTGAAATGCCCAGGTAGATGGGCTGGAGAGGTGGGAGCACTACCAACATGGGACCACTTTAAAATAAATTTTATGTTTAAAGTGTTCAGGTCCATGTAGGAGATGTAAATTTCAGGCTCAAACACTTGTGAGTGGAAGCCTAAAATTGGAAGTACTTTGGGCAGAGTTTTCTTCCCAGTGCCAGGACTGAGGTAGGTAACATTTCCTTATGCAGGCAGGTTGTGCTCTGGTATAGCCATTGTGCTGTCTTTCAGGGGTTCTGGCCTCCCACCCTGCTCAAGCCCACTGATTTTCATCTCCTGCCTCCTGGATGTGGTTCATTCAAACTGAGACTCTGGGGTTGGCCAATGCCCCCTCTCCTTCATCCCTCTCAGCAAAGGCCTGCTTTCCCCTCTACAATCAAGCTTTTTCATAGTTCTGCCTTCCCTTTACTTTACCACCAGCTCTGCAGTGCTTTGAAAGAGTAAGACAAACGATTCAATTTAATTAAATAGGCAAAAGATTTAGACAGACATTTCACTGATGAAGATATATAGATAACAAATAAGAACATCAGGGAAATGCAAATTATGAAATACCACAATGAAATACCACTACACAAGAATGGCTAAAAGATGAGAAAGACTGACAATATCAAGTATTGCCAAGAACATGGAGCTACTGCAAACCTCAGACGTTGCTGATGGGCATTTAAAATGGTATAACCACTTTGGGAATCAACTTAGCAGTTTCTTATGAAGTTAAACATACATATATGTATTCGTTTCCTTTTTTTTTTTTTTGCGATACGCGGGCCTCTCACTGTCGTGGCCTCTCCCGCCGTGGAGCACAGGCTCCACACGCGCAGGCTAAGTGGCCATGGCTCACGGACCCAGCTGCTCCGCGGCATGTGGGATCCTCCCAGACCGGGGCACGAACTCGTGTCCCCTGCATCGGCAGGCAGACTCCCAACCACTGCACCACCAGGGAAGCCCTGTATTCGTTTTCTATTGCTATAACAAAACCACAAATTTAGTGGCTTAAAACTACATTTGGTTTTTATCTCATAGCTGTGAAGCTCAGAAGTCTGGGACAGTGTGGCTGGGTTGTCTGCTCATGGTGTCACAAGACTGAAGTCAGGGTGTTAGCCAGACTGAGTCCTCTTCTGGAAGCTCTAGGATGAAATCCACTTCCAAGCTCAGTGAGGGTGTTGGCAGAATGCAGTTCCTTGTGGTTGCAAGACTGAGGTCCCCATTTCCTTGCTGGCCGTCAGGTGAGGTCTTCTCTCTTAAGGCTGTCCATATTCCTTCTTAGGGGTCCCCTCTGTCTTCAAGTCAGTGAGGACACATTGCATCTCCCCTGTGCTTCACATCTCTCTGACTTTCTATTTTGTCTGAAAGTTTTTAAAAGGCTCACATGATTAGATTAGGCCCACCCAGCTAATCTCCCTTTGCCGTGTAAGGTAACATAATCATGGGGGCGATAGCGCCTCATGTCCCACTGACACTCAAAGGGGAGGGAATTAGGCAAGGGTGAGTATCACTGGGAGTCTTTCTCAGAATTCTGCTTACCATACCATATGAGCCAGCCATTCCATGCCTAGGTATTTACCCAAGAGAAGTGAAAATATGTGTCTACCCAAAGACTTAAAGGTAAATATTTATATCCACTTATTCATTGTAGCAAAAAGCCAGAAAGAACTCAAATATCCATCAACAGGTGAATTAATAAAACAGATTGTGGTATATCCATTCAGTGGAACACCACTCATCAGTAGGAAAGGAGCAGGCTCCTGCCATGCACAACGGCATGGAGAAATCGCCAAATCATGGCGCTCAGGGGAAGAATGTGACTACTGTTGGTCTACTTTATTCTGAAACCTGAAACTGGCTCCCATACACAGAAGAAAGAGGCAGCCCGCTTCGTATTGGAAGGTGGCAGGTTTAATCACCAAGGGAGCTTACTTACGAGGCTTGTCTGGGGCAGCTGAAACATGGGTCGATCGTCACACCTGCCTGCCAGAATCTTAAAAGTTTATGTAGAGGCCTTAACTTAGTTTAGTCCTGTATACTGTCCCCATGGCCTCAGCACCACATCACCATCTCCAGGCTGTGTCCTTGGGTGGTTTCTAGCACAGGGAAGGCAGGCAAAGCTCACATTCCAAGGACGGGGAGGAGGTAAGGAGCCTCCAATTGCCCAGCTCTTGGGTCAACTATTGGTCATGTTCTCTTGATGACCTCCTCCAACAAACACAGAAACTACATGCAGTATGACTTAATTTATATGAAGTTCTAGAACAGGCGAAACTATAGTAATTGGAAAGAGATCAGTGGTTGCCAGGGGTGAGGGGGAGGGGAAAAGACTGACAATAAGGGGGCACAGGGGACTTTGTGGGGTGATGGAAATGTATTGTATCGTGGTTATGGTGCTGGTTACGTGACTCTATACATTTGTCGATATTCACTGAATGGTACAGTTAAAATCAGTGAATTTCATTCTATGTAAATAATACCTGAACAGAATGGACAAAAAAGACTAAGGTTTTTATATTTTATCCAGCATTTTAGGGTTTTCTATACTGGGAGTTTCTCTATCCATTTAATCCACAAAATTCATCTAAGACTTTCTTAACTGTGTATAAATGTGCCTGTACGTTTCATGCCTAGCCCTTACCCTCAGTGGAATTGCACAGTCACTTGGTTATTGCTTATCTCCTCTGGGCTAGACCATAAACCCCATGTGGACAGGGTCATGTTCACCACTGTAACCCAGGACCTGCCCAGAGTGGGCCTTGGATAAATATTTGCTGGTTTACAAAAATATTTGTTAATTAAATGAATAGCCCCTCCCCCAGAGCTATTTGGAACACTGGAAAATCTGATTCCACATCTTTCTTCCAGCTGATCTCTTGTTACCTTCAAATCTATTACTAAAACATTTTCTAAACTGTAATTGAAAGTTGGAGTTAGAAACCATTCATTTAGCCCCATTACGTTATAGAAACCACTTATCCCGGCTTCTGTTTTCTGGGCTGGAAGCCCAGGGTGCACTCCAAGTGTCACCACATGGGCTGAGAGGGGAGAAGTACAGCAGCTGAGGCTGAGTCTGTGGGCTGCTCTGGCTGGACCTCCCCTCACCCCCCACCCCCTCCCGATTTCCTGTCATTTCCAGTCCTCTTTGGTCACGGCAGACTAAGCACCCTATTTCACTCCAAGGCTTAAATTCTGTTTTCTCTTTAAGGTACACATGATTCATCTAAACTTTAAAAATATATGTATATTAGCATTAGTCAGAGGGCAATGTCATTTAAGATCAGGTGATCTCAGTAACATGAACAGAAACCAAAGAATGCAGAGCCCTCTGGGCTGGAGCCAACAGCACCCTCAGAGGAGAACAGGGCCTAGGAAGGCACCAGACATATTTCTTTGTTTAGGGAACTAATTAGGGCCTCCATTCATTTGACCTTGGTCTTTGGTTACTTATTTGTAAATGTCACACCCGCCACTGCCCCCCCACCACCCGCTTCCAGGACAGAGCCAAGGTACAAAACTGCCAAGTGCTAAAATGCTTCCTGGTTATTGTGATCTATCAACAGGGAAAGTCAGGTGAGAAATAGGTATGTCCCTTGCCTTTGCTTTTAGTATACAAATCTATAAGCACAAATTTGGTGCTCCCTTTTAAAGATGCAATATAGTGCACATTGGTTATTTGCTACCCAGCATTTATCATCCCAGCCTGGCAACAGATGCTTGAATTTCCAGAGAAAGTTTGGCTTGGGTCAGATTGAAACTAAATTCCAGGAGTGGGCCCCATAATCTTAAACCAGTGGCACACCCACTTGTGCCCCCAAGTCACCTGGATTGGCACTAACCCAATCAGAGCCAGTGAGCCACAAGAAGATATTTGCTGAGACTTTGGGGGAAAATAAACCTTCTTTTTCTTGTAGTGATTCTGGGAGAACAGACTATCCTTTTTACTCTGGATAGTATGGTATAAGAATGTGACTTTGGAGCTGCTGTAGCAATTTTTCCACTAAGGGAGACCTTGGAGCTGCCTTTGTGGCCACCTTATGGAGGCTGAGGATAAAACCAACACCATAGAAGGCAGAGTGGGGAGGAGAGAAATCTGGCCCCAGGTGGCGTCTGTTGAGCTGCTGGATCAAACCTCACCTGAAGTCAGCACCTCTAGATTTCCAGTTACCACTGAATCAATAAACTCCCTTCGTCTTATAAGGCAAACTGATTTCAGTTTTCTGTCATTTACAATTTTAAGATGTGACATTTAGTTTGAGGATGCTCATATTAAAACTACAGTGTCATTTAGACATTGCCTGAAAGTTCTATTTTGCCTAGATTTTTCATAAATCTTTCACAAAAGTTTCGCAACTGTTTTTCAAACTTTCAGAATTCTAACACGCAGACACCAGGTTGACTGCTGCCCAACGTCCTGACACTCAGTAATTCCCTGATCTTTGTAAGGCTTTTCTACTGCGATGCAACATAGAATGTATGTGCCAGTTCTTGAAGCAAAAGCCTAGAAAAGGCCAAGGAGAAAAACTAGAGGCACAAAGGAACAGAGGCGTCGTTGCTACTTTGTCTGATCCACCTGAGAAGATTGGATCCTCAAAATGCGAACAGTAATTCTGAAGAACATCAGTAGCATGAAAAATGTATGGTACTTGTGATCAAAGACAGATCCTCAGGGTCTGATTTACCACCTTTATTTTAAAAGTTTCATTAGTGATTTGATATGAAGAAAACTTCTACTGAGCAAACATAAATTTATTTTTTCCATCTTATGGCTCTCAAATGAAAGTAGTTGACATTTATCACTGCTGACTGTATGTCAGACACCGTGATATGCTTCACCTCATTTGATCCTCAGATAATCTTATAAAGTTGCAGCTTCATTTTACAGATGAGGAGACTGAGGTTCAGAGTGGCTAAGTAAGAGACCACACAGCACATGTGTGACGGAGCGAGGGCCCAAATCCAGGTCTGAAACCAAAGTCTCTGTTTTAACCAGTTCTCCATATTTGTCTCCAGTTCAGCCTGTCCACCTCAGTTCAGATCGTTCCAGCATTTCATCCACATAACAGCCAGTCTAAAGACACCTTTCCCTGCTGCACTCTATCATGAAAGCATTCTCTTATCTATAAGTGAACCATCCTCCTCCACTAGTCCTCTCTCAGGGCTGGACACACAGGAGGGGAGGAGTAAACAAACACCTTGCAGAGGTGGGAAAGCTGTGGGTTCTGAAGATCACACTTAGCTCTCCCACCCCATCCATCAAAATCCTACACACCCTTCGCCAGAGACCACCCTCCTCAGACCGAAGGAAACAGCTCCCTCTGGGGAGGCTCAGAGCCCTTCACCTCCCTTCCATTTGTCCTCCAGAACTGAGAATACACACCTACTGTGTGACTGCACACCTACTGTGTGCACCACTCTTTGTGTACTTGTCCCATTCTTTCCATGAAAATATTGCCTTTTCTCACTGTTGTAACTCAGAGTGCATAGCATCGGCCCAATGTATTGAGTCAGTCATTTTTTAATAGAAAAAAAGAAAGAGAAAGAAAAAATGTGGACTGCAGCATGCTGCACCACAGCTAATGGGTCAACAAGGGGCGCAGGCATATTTGGAGCACCTACTCCAGGCGCTGGATGCAGGTCCTGTATTGCAGCCAGCCGCACTCTGGGAGGCGGGACCTGTTCCCACTTTATGGAGGGGGAAACAGATGGGGCTTGGCCTGTAACACCCAGGGAAGAGCCAGCGCTGCAGCCAGGGGGCGACCGGGAGTGCGAGAAGATGCTGGACCGTGGGTACCAAAAGCTGCTGGGATTCACCCTGGAGCGGGAGTCAAGCCCCCACACGACACCTAATGGAAGGCTGAGGGGACCACGTCCTAGAGTGAGAAACAAGAGGGAAGGCGGTGGGAGACCAGGGATGTGGCAAAGGGCCAGAAGCAAAGGCAAACTCATTTTCCCTCCATTCTGCCCAAAGTGACCACAGCCCTAACTGGGAATAAAGTCAGCAGGAGCTAACTGCTACAGAGGACGAAAATCAGTCTCATGGGTTCTTGGAACCTGACTGAGCAGTTTGCTTCCTACGAAGCAGGACCTTCCTCCAAATTCCTGTTGAACCTCAGTCTCTCCTGATTGTACGGACACTCATTACAGGGATTTATGACATTTTGTTTAATAAAACTTCATCCTCAATTCCCTGTCTTCAACAACCTCAACAAAAAATGTGCCTTTCTGGAGGTGGGGGGTGGTGATGGTTGCGCAACAAAGTGAATGCACTTAGTGTCGTGGATCTGCACTTAAAAATGGCTAAAATGGTAAATTTTATGTTATGTCTATTTTATCACAGTTTTTAAAATGTGATTACCAAGTGCTTACCAAAACTCTTCACCAACTACTGTTTAGGCCCTGTGACTTTATGGTCACGCCCAAATCGTCCGGAGCCTGGGCTATTAATTGTGCCCTCCCTCCTCTAAGTGTTCCCTGCCTGCCCTCCACCCAGCATCAGTCCCTTCCACCCCCGTCCTACCCTGTACCCTGCAAGCCCCATCAGTCCGAGGGGGCAGGCACAGGCGGAGATAGTTAGGTGTGGGTCTCTCTCGTGCCTCCTGGTGAAGCCTTGTTGCCTGTGTCTGCGATTTTAGAAACAACGTACGTCAAGGCTCAGCAGTCCCTGGCCTACGAATGCACCGCGCATAGACTGAGCTCCTGGCAGAAGGGGCATCTCTGAGGCAGATACTGGGCACGAAATCACTTTCCCTGCAGGTGCTGGAAGCAAAGAATTTCCTGTGTTCTACCAGCGCGTGGTAGGAAACAACCCTCAGGGTGAAGACAGAGGCCACCTTTCAGATTCCGTGTTTTATAGCATCTAGTTTCTTCTTTTAATTCATCAGGCATGAGAAAGATCCCCATTCATATTTCCTAAATCTGCATTCACTGGTTTGTAAAATTCAGAAATGGACTCAAAAGAGGCCAGAGTACTCAAGTGCTATAGATGTGATTCTGTGTTACAGATATACTCCCAAAGAGTGGGGGGACATCAATTGTTGCGCGTGACAATGACAGCTAACTTTTCCTGAGTGTTTCCCTGCACCAGGCACGGGGCTAACTTTCCCCCCATGCTTTGTCTCATGGAATCATCTAGGCAGCCCTATGCTCAGGGCACAAATGAGGAAGTTTGGCACAAAGCAATTCCTTAGCTCACCCCAGATCCCAGTGGGCATACATGGCAAAGCCAGACTTGAGCTCAGGTGGCCTAAGATCAGAGCCCTACCTAATGTTAGAGCTCTTTCTTATCACCAAAGTACAAAGGAACCTTGTAAAAACCTATAAAAGAGCTTTTGATAAACCCTTTCAGGGAGAAGAGAAAGATTCCGCCCTGAAGATGATTGGACCATAGTTCTTTGCATTCTGTACGTTCAGACTTTCATTTATCAGATTTTAAGTGTAACATACTTTCACACAGTTCACCTAAGATGTTTTGTGGCACATTTAACATTTCATTGTCAAGGCAACAATCCAAATATGGTAATCCTTAGAACTTGGAAGAGGAGCCTATATATCACAGTCTGTAGAAAATCAGAGAGAAATGAACATTTCTGCTACCAAAGCCTTTTGTTGAAAAGAAGAAAAGAGGCACTTAGCTCTCTGAGTCATAGAAGCCTTCTGTCATTTTAGATAAGCTGCCAGCCACCGACCAACCAGAACCCACGGGCCTGGGGCGGGCGTCCTTGTTCAGATAAAGGCTGCACATGACCAGAGTAGGAAATAAAATAAAACCCGAAATGCAGTTCTGAGGGTGATGAGAAAGATGCTGATGCTGATGAGATTGTTTGGTACTTTCTCCCTTGCAACCAACACCAGCTTTTGCAGTTTCCTGGGAACACTTGATCCCATGATGTTTGCAGTCAGTGATTCTTGTCTGGAACTGGGTCGTGGGCTGTTCTAGAGGTGATGCTGCCGGTCTGTGGAGTCCAGAGCTGGAGCTGGCACCTGGAGAGCAGCTTCTGCCTCCAGGAGGCTCTGGCCGTCCCTAACGCTGTGGGTTCAGGGCTCGCTCCCATCCTCAACCCCACCCCCTACCCCAGCATTCTTCCACCCTCACTCCTGAGATGCTCCTTCCCAACAACTCAGACTGCTTTGATGTTAAGCACCTGCCATGCGTCTGCTACTGAATCCATGGGGGGAAGGGGAATACCTTTTAAAAAGTTCAATAAAGTAAAGGGAGGAAACCACCCCCTTTGAAACCTTCCCTTCCTGCTTTCTCCTGTTGAAACCATTTTTACAAAAAATAGAGAACTCCCCCAAGACATATTAAATAGAATCTGACTGAGGAAAATTCAGTTTTTCAGACACATAGAAATGTTGTGTCTGTCATCTGGCAGGTTTGAAGCCGAGTAGACACCATGCTCTGTCTGGCAGTCGCTGGAGAATCCTGTGACTCATCTGTGATTCTTCATCCTTGGAGTTTAGGGAGGGGCTGGGGACGTAAGCCAGGAGAGCAGGGTTTGGAGAGTCTCAGACTCAGGAAGCTTCCAGACTTTCATTTATGGTTTTTGGATATAGTCCAGCTGGGTAGGGAGGAAATTACCTGCAGCTCCTGGCACTGCTCAGACTGTGTGTCCCAACATGGGCTGGATAGGGGAGCAGGTGCTGGAAGTTAGGAGCCGGGCTCTAGGGCAATTTGGTGATGCTACAACAACCAGAAGCAGATGTATCTGCTGGCGCCCTGGCTGACAGTCATCCAAGATTAAGTCCAAGATCAAGTGAATGTCTCTCCCTTTCTTACATAGCTTGCACTCTCTTATTCTGTCTGCATGAAGAGTGCAAATGGGCCATATTCTTTTTCTTTTTTTTATAAATTTATTTATTTTATTTATTTATTTTTGGCTGTGTTGGGTCTTCGTTGCTGTGCACGGGCTTTCTCTAGTTGAGGCGAGCGGGGGTTACTCTTCGTTGCAATGCGCAGGCTTCTCATTGCGGTGGCTTCTCTTGTTTGTGGAGCACAAGCTCTAGGTGCGCAGGCTTCAGTAGCTGTGGCGCGCGGGCTCAGTAGTTGTGGCTCGTGGGCTCTAGAGCGCAGGCTCAGTAGCTGTGGTGCACGGGCTTAGTTGCTCTGCGGCATGTGGGATCTTCCCAGACCAGGGTTCGAACCCATGTCCTCTGCATTGGCAGGAGGATTCTTAACCACTGCGCCACCAGGAAGCCCCCCATTTTCTTGAAATCACAACTTTACTTCCACCCGTGTTAAAATCCCACGCTCTACCACGTGTGGCACACCTTGTCCTTGGTGAACTTCTGGGGCCGTTACATCTGTCATTCTTGCCCCCCCCACACAATGAAGGGCCTGTGAATACCCCGCTGCTGCCCCGCCCCCACTGTGGGCTGTTCCCTGGGCATCTCTCAATCCGCAAAGATGCTCCTGCCATGCTTGCTGGAAGTCTCATTATGATTCCGGAAACACCTGCTTGGCGTTTCCCTGCTTTAGTTTCTGCTTCAAAACGATTCTGTCAGGGTTTTACGTCACGATCACTTTCCTAGTCAGTTTTTTCTCCTTTTCTCTTTTGAAAATCATAATGCTGGTGACACTTTGAAATCCCACTAGTACACACGAGGAGGGAAAGTGAATAAAAACCCTCATGGTGTCTACCCTCTGTGCCAAGAACTTTGCTTATGACTCATGTGAAAGTGCATCAAGAAATAGCAAGGGATCATATTGTGCATGTGTGTGTATGTGTGTACATATATCATTATTGAACAGTAAAACTGTAAAAGCATTTTAACAAAACCCCACCCATTATTCTTCTACTAACACACAAAATATTTTTGTAGTTGTGCATTCCATTCCCACCTTTGCCAAATACATACATTTTATATGTTAGATCACAGAAAACATACAGTTTTATTTGGTGACAAAGGAATTCCTATTGACAGTGGTTTCTTTCTTTGCATCTCCCCCAGAGCACATCAGGTAATCCACGTTTCTAGTCTAGCAATTATTTCCCTAAACCACAATTAATATCTGTGTATCATTCCTTCCTGTCGCTAGAAGGGAGAGAGCAGGACCCATTTATCTTTACATTCATAGCATCCAGCATGGCGTGCCTGGTACACAGCTGGCACCTGATAAGTACCTGTTAAGGGACTGATAACAAGCACAATGCAATCTGAGGAGGTTAGTCTAGACTGAGGTTATTCTTGCTCCGGGGGCTGTGAGTTTGTACAGAGTCCAGAGTCCATGGAATCCTAGACATTTAGTACATGGGACTAGAGGGGGCATCCTGAAATTTTCAAAAAGCATGCCCATAGTAAGTTCTCAGTAAGATGTAATCTGCCAGATGCACAGTAGACATGCAAAGGCACGAGGAATGATGAGCCACAACTTGAGCTGTTGCAGCTCAGCTCTTGGTCAGAGGCCTAAGGTAGACTTGCTGAATCATTGGCCTTGAGGGCTGCTGATTGCTGAATGTGATTTGAAAAACTCAGAACTCACATAGCATTCAGCTCGAATTAACCATAGTGATGAACATAAACCATTTGAAGTAACTCACAATCCCCATTATGATGATCAACCTCGACCTGAATCTGCACTATACAGGTGAATTAAGTTCAAAGCAAATAGCAAATTGAAAGGCAAATTAAATTTCATTGGCAGTGAAATGGTCTGAGAGAGATTCTGGAAAGATGGCAGTGGTGAAAGAACAGTTTTTTAAATCACATCAAATTTCCTCATAAAAAGCAACAAAGTAGCAAAACCAAAACCCCATGAACAATCTTTACAATGAAACTGGAATTTAAACCATCCCCACGAACCCCAAACTACAAGTAGCTGAGACACTGACAGACCGTTGAACAGGAGAATCTCAAAGTATCATCAAGTATTCACTGGAGAGCATGATGGAACAGGTTGAGAGGGGCAGATGGAACCAGAAGGGGTCCATCCAGTCCAAGAGCGGGTGAATCCAAGAGGTCTGTGGTAAGCTCAGCCTAATCCCTATGAATCCCCAAAGCAATCCATCCAGAGCCCCCTTCAGGCACAGAGCTCCACGTGGAGGAGAAACTATGCAATCAAAATAGAGCAGGACATGGACAAGAAAGACAGGAGAGAGAAAGTCCAGATAAAGGTAATGAAGGGAAACAGAGCCAGGAAATCTCAGAACACAAGTCACACACACACACACACACACACACACACACGCACGCACACACACACACACGCACGCACACACACAATCAAAAACCAAGAGGGAGTTCTGTGAAGATAGAAAAGCTACCCTACCTCCTTCTAAAAGTGGAGAAAAATTAATTCTTCCTATAAACAAACAATATAAAAAGTCAAATTCCATATAAAGTTCTTAAGGGGGAATAAAAGAGCCAAATAACAATATATAGACATTGAAAGTATACCAGAAAAAAAAGTTCACAGAAAAGATCACAATTATAACTTTCTCTTTAAAAATGAGCTAAAATACATTAAGAAAATGATACAACTGAATAGACATTCCTTCAAAGAAAACATAGAAATGGCCAATAAGTGTATCAAAATATGTTCCACGTCATTAGCCATCAGTGAAATGCAAATCAAAACCACAATAAAGGGCTTCCCTGGTGGCGCAGTGGTTGAGAGTCCGCCTGCCGATGCAGGGGACACGGGTTCGTGCCCCAGTCCAGGAAGATCCCACATGCCACGGAGCGGCTGGGCCTGTGAGCCATGGCTGCTGAGCCTGCGCGTCCGGAGCCTGTGCTCCGCAACGGGAGAGGCCACAACAGTGAGAGGCCCGCGTACCGCAAAAAAAAACAAAAACAAAAAACAAAAAACAAAAACACAATAAAAAATCACTTCACACCCACTGGGATGGCTATAATCAAAAAGACAGACAATAGCAAGTGTTGCCAAGGATGTGGAGAACTTGGAAACTTCATACACTGCTGGTGTTGGCACAGCCACTTTGGAACATAGTTGGCAGCTCCTCAAAAAGTTACACAGAATTACCATACGACCCAGCATTTCTACTTCTAGGTACTTAACCAAGAGAATTGAAAAAATACATCCACACAAAAACTTGTGCATGAATATTCACAGCAGCATTGTTGATAATAGCCCCAAAGTGGAAACAACGTAAATGACAATCAATTGATGAATGGATGGACAAATTGTGGTATATCCATACAATGGAATATTATTTGGCCATAAAGAGGAATGAAGTGTTGATCCATGCTACAACATGGATGAACATATGCTAAGTGAAAAAGCCTGGCACAAAAGATGATATATTGAATTTCATTTCTATGAAATGCCCAAAATAGGCAGATCAATAAAGACAGAAGGTAGTTTAGTGGTTGCCTCAGGAGTTGGGGGGAAATGGGGAGTGATAATGGGTATAGAGTTTCTTTTTGGAGCAATGAAATGTTCTAAAACTGTGATGGTTGCACTTTTCTGTGAATGAAACAGAGTTCCCCTAAAACTGAGTTCCTCTGCCGAGTCTATAATTAACCTCTCTATGCAAAACGTTATTCCCTCTTTGTCCAAAGCATGTTCCCCTGAAGATTGAAGAGTATCAAAGAAAAGGGGTGATTGAAACTGAGCAGGACACTGTGGGGCCCTCCTGAGCACAAAATCCTTTATGTGTCCCTCATATCTTGTTTGTAGGAAAAAGTCTTCGATCTCTTAGACCTTCCCTGAGTTCCAAAGGGCAGATTCGAAGAGTTACTGCTTAGGGAAGGGAGGGAATGCAGAAACAAAGGAAAAGCAGTCAAACCATAGGGCCGCAGTAAAGCAGAGTCCTAATTCCTCCTCAAGGAATATACAGAACAATATCTTTGTGTTCTTCTGTAGCAATTAAGGCCCCCACTCAGGTGGAAGATGGTAACTTCAGGCTGAGCACAGGATTCCTGGAGCACCACCCTGTTACCTCACCACCAATTTACTTCTGACCAATTAGAAGAAAATCACACACTCTGCGGCCCTCACCCCAAAATTTGCCTTAAAAACTCTTCCCCAGGAACCATCGGGGAGTTTGGGTATTTTGAGCACAAGGCACCCGTGTTCTTTGCATGGCCCTGCAATTAACCTTTCTCTGCTCCAAACTCCGATGTTTCGGTTTGTTTGGCCTCACTGTGCATCAGGCACGTGAACTTGGGTTCGATGACATGAATACAACTAAAACCCAATGAACTGTACACTTTAAATAAGTGAATTGTATGGTATGAGAATTTTATTTCATAAAGCACTTGTTTAAGGGAAGAAAATTATAAAAGACATAAAAGAACAATATAAACCAGAATTCAAAACTCTGAAATGAGGCGATAGAATTCAGAAAGAATTAGAAATAAAAGAAAAAAATCTTTTCAGAAATGAGGACTAAACTACAAGAAACAACAGATTGAATAAAAACAATAGATAATGTTTTAAGAGACATAGAAGGTGAAAAGGAAGACATTTTTTAAAATCAAAAAGAAATGAAAGATATTAAAAGGATTCAAGAGAAAGTGACAAATATTGGAAACGAAGAAGATCAAACACATACATAGTAGGAGTTTCTAAAGAAAAATATCAAAGCAAGAGAAAAGAACAAATACTGAAAACTATAATTCAAGAAAACTTTCCTGAAATGAAAAAGATTTGAAACTATGTATTGAGAGATAACACACATCTTGAGTATTGACCGAACAATCGACGCCAAGATCTATTTTAGTAAAATTACTGGAGTTAAAAAGAAAAAAAGGAAGAAAGAAAAGAAAAATATCCTTTTGTTGTCCATGCAAAACTGATGAGAGACTTATAAGAGAAAGAAAATCAGATTTTCATCAGTAGAAAACAGAATAATATGTTTAAGATACTCAAGAAAAGAAAATGTGAGCAAAGATTTTATATCCTGCAAAACTGGCTTTTGGGTAAAAGGTAAAAACTGTTATCAACATCAGAGAATATTGTTTCCATGAGCTTTTCCTGAGGAGTCGATTAGAGAAAGACTCTCGAAAAGCCAGAATGATCAGAGATACATTGATATATGGACTGAGGGGGGAACATTAGACATATAGAACTAAAACTAAGTGAGGGTTAAAAAGGAGAGTATATAGTGTGTCATGGCTGAAAGTGCAGACAATGTGACTATAGAACAAGTATAAAAAATAATAGAGGAGAATAGAAAGAGCGCATGCAAAAGTTTTAGACTATTCTCAATAATTTTATTGGTAATGGTAGTAATGTTATTCTGAGACTGTTATATATGTAATGTGGCCTAAAGCAAATGAGTATTATGGATATACGAATTCTATTATCCCTTCAGAGCCAGGATTGTCGTTTTCAAGGAGATACAACTATAACAGAAAAGAGATTATAAAAAACCTGAAGTCCTGAATTGAACTGGAAATATCAGTAGGAATTCATGAGATATTTTATCTCTATCTATCAATCTATGTATTGATATCTATGTATCTACCTATCTATTGAAAGGGGCCTAGAAACAATCACCCAATCCAGTTGCAGTGAACATTTCCAATACCTGGACGGTGGCTTGAAATACCATTTTCCACTCAAAGTAACCAAGGCTTCCTGAAGCGATGTTTGAATCCTGGTACAGTATTAGCCTGGACTATCTTGTCATACAAAATAGGACTCAACTAGCAAAGACCACTAGAGTCATGTCAGAAGGACTCAGAAACCAACTTGAAGGGGCACCATTGACCAAATAAGGGACAATTTGAGAGTCAAAAAGCATAATAAAGGCGACCAACTGAAATCATGAAATATTTTTCAGTTCAGGGGTTTGTAGGTCATTTCTACGTACTCTATTGTTTGAGGCAGTCACATGCCCTCCCAGATTCAATGGGAGGGGACACAGACCCCACCACTTAAGCTCAGAAGTGCCAGAGAATTCGCAGCCACGTTTTAAAACCATCACAGGGACGAATTCATTTTCTCAGAAACTGGTAATTAAAGCAAAGAAAATTAAGCTATTTCTATGTGAATGGTGCCACTGAGAAAGCAAATACAATATGAAGGGAAGCCACCCTGTACGAAAATGTCCAACTAATGGATAAAAAATAAATGATTAAATAAGAATATCACAATTTTGCAGACCTCAGTGAATGAATGGAGATAGATGTTGAGTAGCAACAGCAGGTAACCTCACAAAAAGAGAGACAAGCAGTGATAACCTGTCTCGTGATGAAAGAAGACACCACCACCTGGAGTCCTGCAGAAGAGACTGAATGTGAGTGTGATCCAGCCTCCGGATCCAGCTACAAATGTGCAGGATATACAGAGGACGGGGGAGATGCTGGATTGTACCCACAAACCTGCAGTCGGGGAAATACAGACTCTGAGGTGTTCTGTAGGTCAAATACCCTAGGTGAACAGATCAATTGAAAAGGAAATAAAGTGAGACAAGCTGGGACCTGGGACCTGGGACCTGGGACCTGGGACCCTTTGCTGCAGTGCCTGCACCTGGACAAACATCTCCTTGAGCAACAAAATACAAAGAAACTATAAGGGACTAAAAATAACTGCACGCATGCGCAGTTGGGGCGAATTATGGACAACAAGATACAAAAAGACCAAAAAACCCAGCTACCACTTCTGAAGCAGAAGGAGCAATAGCAGGGTGTTGCATATGTCACCTGCACACACCAGCACCAAAGGGGTGGGCAAACTACCTAAGCCAGGCCTCTGGTCTGACCCCTGGACCTGCCCCTACCCTCACCCCATATAAGGAACCAGCTCGCCCCTCCTTGGGGAGCAAGTGAGCAAGGGAACCTGGTGTTTGTTCTCGCTCCCCACTGCTGCAGCAGGGGCCCCCGTAGAGCCTTCCCTGAATTTCTTGTCTGGCCTCTGATCGATTTCTATCGATTAAGGAGGCCAAGAACCCTGGTCAGTAACAAAAGGAACAGAGCGGAGCCTGTAGGTTAAAGTAAACTCAAAAGTTTATGTCAAAAGACATAAAATGGAGCTTCCCTGGTGGCGCAGTGGTTGGGAGTCCACCTGCCGATGCAGGGGACACGGGTTCGAGCCCCGGTCCGGGAGGATCCCACATGTCGCGGAGCGGCTGGGCTCGTGAGCTATGGCCGCTGAGCCTGCGTGTCCGGAGCCTGTGCTCCGTAATGAGAGGCCCGCGTACCGCAAAAAAGAAAAAAAAAAGATGTAAAAATAAGGGGGGAGGCGCACAGACTAAACTATAGCGTGTCTAGGTAGGCATGCACATTTGGTTGATAAAACCATGAAGAAACAAGGAAGTGATTACTACAAAAGTCAGCATCGTGGTTACTTTCCAGGGAAGGGAAAGAACTGAGGTGGGAACTGTGCCATGGACAAGGTGTCTGGGAGGCCAGCACTTTGGGTCACATGAGTGTTCACCTTATGATGACTCATTAAAGCTCTGTGTTTATTTGGGGGGGGTTCTATATGCTTGATTTTACAATAAAGAAGTGCAAAGAGAGGGGAACAGAGGAAGACAGAGAGTGATTTTGATGGTGGTGGTAGTGGTATTGGTCCTGGCAGCTAACATGTCTTGCACACTTACTAATTAGATAATGGATTATCTAATTTAATTCTATTATCACCACTATTACCTCCATTTTTCCTATGGTGAAACTAAGGGTTTACAAGAGTTAAGTAACCTCAACAAGGCCTTAAGTTAGTGAGTGGTACACCTAAAATTTGGTGACGACTCACAAACCGAATATTCTCACAAGTTAAGGAAGAGCAAGGCCATCCCCATGCTCTGTTCTCCCCTCCTCTGCTGAGTGAAAAAAAGTGGAATACAGAGTATTTACTCTTTGATATCCATTAGGGAGCGATTGTAAGAGGTACTCTTCATGTTTGGCAAATAGCACTTTAGGGGAGTACAGCTGTCCTAAGCACTTGTGATAAGTTACTGATACACAAGATAATAATTCGATTTGAGATTTACAAAAAGTAATTTACTCTTATCATGGTTTTAAATATCCAGCTACCTTTACTGAAAGCAAACGTCCTACACACCCTTATTATTCATTCTGTTTCTAATCTTTAAAAGGGAAGGAGTTTTAAATCATATGCGTAAAAAAATTTATATAGAGAAAGAAAATAAGTGATTTGGTTTTTAAAATAAAATTTTGGCTATAAAGTGAAGCCATACCATTTATTTATTTATTTGTTTGTTTGTTTGTTTGTTTTCCAAGTTTGTTAATCTTTTATTACGCATAAGAGATTATAGAAATTTCGACATTTAAAAAAAAGGGACATTGGGGGCTTCCCTGGTGGCACAGTAGTTAAGAATCCGCCTGCCAATACAGGGGACATGGGTTTGAGTCCTGGTCCGGAAAGATCCCACATGCCGCGGAGCAACTAAGCCCATGCGCCACAACTACTGAGCTTGAGCTCTAGAGCCCGTGAGCCACAGCTATTGAGCCTGTGTGCCACAACTATTGAAGCCCGTGCACCTAGAGCCCCTGCTCTACAACAAGAGAAGCCACAGAAATGAGAAGCCCACACACCACAACGAAGAGTAGACCCCGCTCGCCGCAACTAGAGAAAGCCCACATGCAGCAACGAAGACAAAACACAGCCAAAATTAAATAAATTAAATAAATAAAGTTTTTTAAAAAAGGGACATTGGGTCCTGACTTAGTCTAAATCCCAGAAACCTAATGCCACAGGTTTATTATACTTTGTGAGAATGAAATTAATTTAAGTGAAATACCTCAACTTTTAAGACAGTATCTGAATCAAAAAAGTGAAAGCAAGCTTTGAAAATTATACAGTATCCATTTTCCCAAGCAGCTTAATTTAAAATCAGTAATCCATGTTGATGTATAATAATACACTTTTTAAAAAAATAAAATGAATATTTATTAAGTGAATGAATAAAACTTGGCTGCAGGGCTTCCCTGGTGGTGCAGTGGTTGGGAGTCCGCCTGCCAGTGCAGGGGACACGGGTTCTCACCCTGGTCCGGGAAGATCCCACATGCCGCGGAGTGACTGGGCCCGTGAGCCATGGCCGCTGATCCTGTGTGTCCGGAGCCTGTGCTCCACAATGGGAGAGGCCACAACAGTGAGAGGCCCGCGTACTGCCAAAAAAAAAAAAAAAAAAAAAGTTGGCTGCACACTGCAATCACTGGGGACTCCAAGTGACTACAAATGCCTGGGTACCTCCCTGGATACACTGATGTCATTATTCTAGGGTGTGGCTTGGACGTCAGGTTTTTTAAAAATTTTGTTTTATTTTTTAAATTTAAATGTAAATTTTTATTTATTGAAGTATAATCGATTTACAATGTTGTATTAGTTTCTAGTGTATAGCAAAGCAATTCAGTAATACATATATATATACTTTTTCAGATTATTTTCCATTATAGGTTATTACAAAATATTTTTGTAATAACAAAACAAGAGTTTTGTTATTACAAAATACAGTTCCCTGTGCTATACAGTGGGGCCTTGTTGTTTATCTATTTTATATATAGTCGTGTGTATCAGTTAATCCCAGATTCCTACTTTATCCTCCTTTCCCCTTTGGTAACCATAAGTTTGTTTTCTATGTCTGTGAGTCTGTTTCTGTTTTGTAAATAAGTTCATTTGTATCATTTTTTTTTTTAGATTCCACATATGTGATATATGATATTTGTCTTTCTCTGTCTTACTTCACTTAGCATGATATTCTCTAGGTCCAACCATGTTGTTGCAAATGGCATTATTTCATTCTTTTTTATGGCTGAGTAATATTTCACTGTATATATGTACCACATCTTTATCCGTTCACCTGTTGATGGACATCTAAGTTGCTTCCACGTCTTGGCTATTGTAAATAGTGCTGCTATGAATATTGGGGTGCATGTATCTTTTCCAATTGGAGTTTTTGTCTTTTCCGGATATATACTCAGGAGTGGGATTGCAGGATCCTATGGTAACTCTATTTTAGTTTTTTTAGGAACCTCCATACTGTTCTCCATAGTTGTACCAATTTACATTCTCACCAACAGTGTAGGCAGGTTCTCTCTTCTCCACACCCTCTCCAGCATTTATTGTTTGTAGACGTTTAATGATGGCCATTCTGACCAGTGTGAGGTGATACCTCATTGCAGTTTTGATTTGCATTTCTCTAATAATTAGTGATGTTGAGCATCTTTTCATGTGCCTGTTGAGGCCATACCTTTTAAAGAAAAACTATTAAAATAAGGTGTCTTCTTGTCTCTCCAAATCACTTTGAAAATTACAAAGCAAAATGTTTTATCTTCTAAGATAAAAGCAGACCCTTTAAATGCACAGGACTTATTAAATTTCTTTTGTGTTCTCTACCAAGAAAATTCAGACGCAGGGCCTGTTTGATAACCAGGCCACTGCTTCCTGAATTTGCAATTAGTGGATTGTCCAGAAGGGGGCACTCGTTCCCCAGGCTACTCAAAGGACGCTTGACGGGGTGAAACAGAGCGGCTAAGAACAAAACAGACACGATCCACCCAGAGGACTGAGAACAAAAGGGAACATTTTTTAAAAGCAAAAGAAACTCAATATCGAATGCTGCCTCCTGTAATCTCCACAAACAGCCCAGAACTAGGCCACAGCTTGTCACAGACAGGCTGAATTCTGAGTTATAAAAATAAACTAGAAAAGACCTGTTTTTTTTAATGATATTGTTTGCTTAGTGTAATAAATTCCATCCTAGTAATACCTATGTATTCAACAGCCAGTTTTGCCTGACTTGTGTTTTCCCAGAATGAGATGCACTCAGACATTGCTGAATCCAAAACCAATAGATTTAAACATGAATCATGCATTTGGTGGGACAAAATATAGGTGCTCTGTTTGGTAAGATAGTGGTCAGACACTCAGCCTCCCCCGAATCAGGCCCCGTGGTGTCCCTGGCTTCGTTCTGGTTTACTACTGAAAACACATCCCATCCACATGAAGAGCTTTCCTCAAATAATTATGCTTTTAAAAACTTAGAGCAAATTTCATGGTCCCGTTTTTAAGAAAACAGTAACCATTCCTCAGCAAACACAAAGAGAGGAATATTTCAGAGTAAGCAACTCAAAGCAAACAAATGGAAACCCAGCCCCTTGTTTACTTACAGGTCTTTAAGCTCCTAATATTGACATTAGTTCCTGAGGTCTCCTGTGCATGTTCTTTTCTATAGCAAGCAAGAGTGCTTGAATCTATAAAGAGGCAGGTTTTGCTGCTCCAGAAAGATGCATTATTTGTCCCCCCAAGGACAAAAGACAAGTAAACAGTTGTGAAGAGCTGACAAGCTGAGTTATTGGGAGCAACGGGCAAGAAGTCTCGATTAGCAAAATAAGCTCCTTTGCATAAGCTATAGCGATGCATTACAGAATGCAGGATAATGACCCAGAACAAGAGACGGACAATCGGAAGATTACAGCGTCTGAGAAGGATTCAGCTACAACTTTTTCTTAGGGTCTGTGTGAAAGTATTACCTTGAACTTCAGCATGCCTCTCCAAAAGGTATTTTTAGAAGCAATTATGTTAAAAGCTTTGAGCTCCTTGGAGTTTTATCTATACGGCTATCTCTTGGCCTAAGGGACCTTAAGGTATTGAATTAAGTGAGTTTCCTCTTAAAAAGCAAGAGCTTCTATATAGAAAGACAGCAGCTACACTTGCAGCACACAAGCTGGAACACATCTGAAGAAGGCCAGGTGCTCTGGGGAGGAGGTGAGAGTGTTTGCTGTCAGCAGTCATTTTCCCTCAAGCGATAAATTGATGTATATATATATATATATAAAATCCATTCTTTTTCAGATTCTTTTCCCATATAGGTTATTACAGAGTATTGAGTAGAGTTCCCTGTGCTCTCCAGTAGGTCCTTGTTGATTATGTGCAGACTGGATAAAGGGCTCATCCCCTTCCAGGATGGTCTCTAGGAAAAGAACTAGACGGCACATAGGGGAGCCCGCTGCTGCCTTCCTTCCCCGTCCTTCTTGCTTTCCTCTCTGCATGAGCCCAGGCACCCGGCAACGACCACCTGCAGACCCGAAGCCCGTTCAGCCAGAGCTCGCCCTGCCCTCGGGTCACATCCTCCATCAGTGACGTTTTCAACTTCTGTGACTTCCCACTCGTTTTCTAGTGCAGGAGGTTTTATCCTGGGGCCTTAAGGATGGATGATTTCAGGGTCTGGAATGCCTTGAAGTCATATGTGAGAGGGGTGGTTACAAAGATGTACATTGTCTATTCACAATAGCCAAGACATGGGCATGTCCATTGACATTAATGGGTAAAGAAGATGTGGTATACATATAAACAATGGAAATACCACTCAGCCATAAAAAGAACGAAACAATGCCATTCACAGCAACATGGATAGACCTAGAGATTAGCATACTAAATGAAGTCAGACAGAGGAAGACAAGTACCATATGATATCACTTACACGTGGAATCTAAACTATGACACAAATGAACCTATCTATGAAGCAGAAACAGACTCACAGACATAGAGAACAGACTTGTGGCTGCCAAGGGGGAGGGGGTTGGAGGAGGGATGGATTGGGAGTTGGGGGTGAGCAGATGCAGGCTATTGTATATAGGATGGATAAACAACAAGGTCCTACTGTAGAGCACAGGGAACTATATTCAATATCCTCTGATAAACCATAACGGAAAACAATATGAAAAAGAATATACATCTGTATAACTGAATCACTTTGCTGTACAGCAGAAATTAACACAACATTGTAAATCAGCTATACTTAAATAAAATAAATTAAAACATAAAAATGTGCATTGTTTTCCTTAGAGGATGAGCTTAAACTTTCATTGGCTTCTCAAAGGGATTTATAGCTCCTGAAGAGCTATGGAAATCACCCCAGAGGGACTGTGGGGGAACAGAGGTTGGAGAAGCCACATTGACTCGGGGACTTGACAGGCAGAAGAGCCCCAAAGAGCTGACAGAGCCTCCCATCCCACGATGTCTAGGAGACCAAGGGACCTCAGAGGTCATCCCATCCAAGTCGTTGATTTTATAAATAAGGAAACTGAGTCTCAAAGTCACCCAGGGTGGGCATAGGCCAATACCTGGGTCCCTAACTCTCACCTGGGAGCTCCTTCCATAATACCACTCAGGATGATCAAGTTCTTCTAGTTCTGATCCTGGAAGTTGTGGGGAGACGTGGCAGGAGAAAGATGACCTCCAACATCATCAAGGTCTGTTCTGACTTTACAGGGTTTACATAAGCAGCATATTGTTGGGAGCGTGGCCTCTGGAGTATGGGTGTGAATCTTAACCCTGCCTCTTCTACGTGACGTTAGGAAAATTATCTCACTCAATGTGCCTGCGACGTGGGAATAATAGTAGCACGCACCATATAAGATTTTGTTGCGAGGGTTAAATGAGCATATATCCCATGTATACAGAAGAGGATCTGACACGTGTTAAGCACTTGGTCTCATCCTCCTCTGTTATTGAGCACCTATTATATTCGAAGCATCATAAGAGATACTAACGATACTAATCAAGACAAAGACACAATTTATTCCCCTCAGTCAGGGGTGGATTGTGGGGGAACCACGGTTAATTAAAATGCACTGTGACAAGAGCCTACTCGATAGTGGTTGGCCCTATGCCCTTGGTAACTGGGAGAGGCACCAACACTTAATGTCTTACATTTTTCCTGAGACTCAAAATGCAAACCTACGCAGGTAAACCACAGTCTGCTCTGTGGGTCTACCTACCAAGGGGCCCTGGAGTGATGAGGGAACACCATACACCAATGCAAACATCAGGGGCAGGGCTGACAGGAGCTCCGGGTGGCAGTTTGGGATTGGATGAAGCAGCAAATTTGGGGGTGAGGGCCATGGGCTGGGGAGAACCTGGGCGTGAGGACCAGATGCTGCACCAGCTGCCAGAACATCCTGGGATCTACTTACACCCCAGAGCTGATGGCCAACAGGTGCAAAGACAAAGACAAGCAGAGCTGGGCTGACTTCCTCCATGGTGGCTGTGCATTCTGTGATCATTTTTGAAGGCATGTGGCCAGGACCCCAAGCCTACCAACCCTCTGGGTTAAGTATAAAGCCCTCTGTATTAGTTGGGGTTCTCCTGAGAATTAGAACCAATAGGACGTGTATATACAGAAAGAGATTTATCTTAAGAAATTGGCCATCCCACTGTGGATGCTGGCAAGTCTGAAATTTGCAGAGCAGGCCAGCAGGCTGGACACTCAGATGGGAGTTGGCGATACAGTCGTGAGTCCGAGGGCTGGAAACTCAGGCAGAATTTCTTTGCTGCCACCTGGTCTCTCTTCAGGAGACCTCAGTTTTTGTTTTTGTTTTTTTTCTTAAGGCCTTTGACTGATTAGACGAGGCCCACCCACGTTGGGGAAGATAATCTGCTTTTCCCCAGGTCGACTGATTTCAATGTTGATCACATCTAGAAAATATCTTCACAGCAACATCCGGACTGGAGTTTGACCACACAACTGGGCGCCGTTGGTCCCACAGCCTCGCTGACTTGACACAAAGTGAACCATCACACCTTCTGATGCCAACACTCACCAAAGGCTGTAAGCCCACGTGAAGGCAGAGGGAAGGAGAGCCTTTTAGGTCTAAAATCCTAGCAAATCTGAACCTTTTCTTCCAACTCTCAGTGACCTTGTCACCTCCTCTGCAAAGGTGCTCCTGGTCCTGTGCCAAGAGTATGTCCCGGTCCCCTGTGGAGGCAGCGTCCCCTGTGGAGCCAATGTCCCCTGTGGAGCTAGTGCTCTCTGTGGAGCCAGTGTCCCCTGTGGAGCCAGTGTCCCCTGTGGAGCCAATGTCCCCTGTGGAGTCAGTGTCCCCTGTGGAGCCCGTGTCCCCTGTGGAGCCAATGTGCCCTGTGGAGCTAGTGCCCTCTGTGGAGCCAGTGTCCTCTGTGGAGTCAGTGTCCCCTGTGGAATCAGTGTCCTTCTGTGGAGTCACAGTCCCCTCTGGAGCCAATGTCCCCTGTGGAGCCAGTGTCCCCTGTGGAGTCAGTGTCCCCTGTGGAATCAGTGTCCTTCTGTGGAGCCAGAGTCCCCTCTGGAGACAATGTCCCCTGTGGAGTCAGTGTCCTTCTGTGGAGCCAGTGTCCCCTGTGGAGCCAGTGCCCTCTGCCTGCCCCATGATCCCGTCAGCTCTGAGTTGTAACCATGTTTATTCTCCCGACCCTGTGTTTCATCCTTGGACCCCCAAGGGCTTAGCTTCACTGTACCTACTGCGCACAGCAAGCGCTCAACAAATGTTTGTTCAGTGATCAAGTTTCTGCTTCTGGAATTCTGCCTGAGCCTACAAGACTGGGGAAGAGAGGAATTCAAGTTCCCTGGCAGACCTTGATGCCCAGAGAGCCCAGCACCCGCGGAGGCAGGAGCCTGTGTATTCGTGTTAAACCTTGAACTTACCCAAGCCCACGTCATGTCATGTGATGAACATGACTCTTCTATGTAACGTGCTAACAGAAACGCATATTTGTCTTATTCACCATCAGACAGCAGCCGTGAGTCCCTTCCTCAGGAGTGGGAGTTCAAACTAAGGATCCTGATGTGGAAGTTTCCAGACTCAGTTCTCTGGGCTTGTCTCTTGTTCATTCCTTCCTGTACCCTAAAAGCATTTCTTGGATGCTGACTGGCCCAGGAACATAATCCCAGTCCTCAAGGAATGCATGGCCTAAGGCTCAAGAGTTCCCTTATATCTTCATAAAGAAAGGCCAGATTCACTTGATACTTTGCCATAAGGAAATATAGTGAATCTTGTGTCAAAACGTATCCTTTTTCAATGACTTCACCTTTAAATTTGACACGAAGTCAGTGCTTTGGGCATGGTGAGACACTGGGCCACTTCAAATTTGTGCCATTTCTTCTCTAGCAAAATGTGAGATATGAGTGTCCCATATCAGGCTATAAATTCTGACACTTTAACCACAGCAAACTTGGAAAAACCCAAAGTCAGGGAAGAAAACTCCCTGCTCTCCCCCTTTCTCTGGCCAGTGCTTCCAAATTGAACGTGGAAAACCGAGGGGAAGAGAGAAAGTTTCCTTTGTAATTATCATAAGATTAGCATATTGTGGAATTTTAGATTACAAATTAGAAAAGGAAATTTGTCCAGAGGGATGCTTTATAAAACCCAATATGGGGACTTTCCTGGTTAAGAACCCGCCTGCGAATGCAGGGAACATGGTTTCGATCCCTGGTCCGGGAAGATCCCACATGCCGCGGAGCAACTAAGCCTGTGCACCACAACTGCTGAGCCTGCGCTCTAGAGCCTGCAAACCACAACTACTGAAACCTGCACACCCTAGGGCCCATGCTCCACAACAAGAGAAGCCAGCGCAGTGAGAAGCCCGCGCACCGCAACAAGGAGCAGCCCCTGCTCGAGGCAACTAGAGAAAGCCCATGCGCAGCAACGAAGACCCAATGCAGCCAAAAATAAATAAATAAACAAATTTATTGTTTAAAAAAACTCAATATGTCTCAGAGTACAAAATATCCTTCAGTTGCGTCTTGCCCACCTGTACAATGCCACCTCTGAGAACTCTCTCTTTTGCTGTCTGCGTGCTGATGAAGCGTGGGAGGTGAGCATTTCATTCCCATGTCTGGCTCAGGAGGGCACAGTTCATGAAGTCCTAGCAGTGTGCATCACAAAGCAATGAAACTAGATTTGAGATATTTTCCAAATAAAGTACAATATTTAAAACATCCAGCTATTTCACGTCTAAAGACTTGCATTTTAGCTGTAGGAGTTAGACTGACGTGGAATTTTAAGTCAGTAGAGTCTGGAGAGCAGTGTTGACAACACCACAGCCTGGGCTGAGGTGACCTCTCCCCAGTGACGTGCTGGTAAATGTTTCACAACCAGCTCTTCCGAAATGCTGTGTGTGTGTATAAGCTTATCACACATTTTCTTGATTTAAAGGATGTGTATAACATACAATTTACAAATAATAATTAAATATACTCCTTACAGTAGATTTCATATCACCACTTGACTCTCACAGAATGCGTTTGTTGAGTTTTGCAGACCACGTTTATCTGCAGCCAATCTCTGTTTGCAGTCCAATCATGATTTGACAAATGGAGTTGCATTGTAATCTGCTAACTCATTTCCTAATAGATTTATTGTTATAAAATCTGGTACGTGACTCACAGTTAAACTATTTCTCATGCTTAAACAGATTATATTCATTAAGTTGAAACCTCTTTCAGCCTCAGCACTAGATATGACATACTTTTAAGTTTAATCTGCATTATTAACATTTTCTCATCACCTTCTTAATTCTAGACCAGGGATTGACAGACTATGGCCAATGGGCCAAATCTGGCTCGAAGCCCATTTTGTAAATAAAGTTTTATTGAAAAATAGCCACACCCATTTGTCTCCATAGTATCTGTAGCTGCTTTTGCACTGCAGGGGCAGAGATGAGTAGTTACAACAGAAACCGTGTGAACCACAAAGCTGAAAATACTATCTGGACCTTTAGAGAACAATTCTGTCAACCCTTGATCTAGATGATCAACAAATGATAAATCAAGCCCTGATTTGTGGTATTAACAGGCTTCCATGATGTAGGTACTCCCACCGCAGTCAGTTTCAAGCTACCAACGAGACGTCACTGAATGCAGAGCTGGGAAGAATTGCTGAGTAGAAACCATCACACAGAAATCCGACCACACAGATACAGTAGATGTAAATGGCCTCAAGACCACAGAGAACAGTAAAATGTTGTCCAATAATTTGCAAATGACAAGTGTTGAGTTTTTATTACCTGTGTCTTTATTATAATGTATTTAATTGTGAGTTTCCATAATTTAATTTTTAATAATGGCTGTGTTTAGCAACTGGCTCATAAAATTCCTAAACATTTAATAATTGGTTCTTATGAACTGATACAGACCAACTCCAGTACACCACTGCCACCGCCCTAAACTAAAACTCATGGGAATGCTGCTTAAACTATAACATATCAACTATAAAAGGCGCTAGAAACAAAAAGGGAACTTGGAGCCGGAGCTGGAGTGGTGAATGAGCTAGAAATAGGAGAGTGGGCCAAAGGGCCAGGGGATGTCAAACCCTCAGGGTTGCAGGGTCTAATGCCCAAACGGGGACAGCAGCCATGTCTGGGCGTGTGCAAGATAACTGAGACCCAGTGTTAAACAGGGGCCGTGGAGGGCAGCCCCTATCTGTAAAGAGATTAGAAAACGACCCAGCAGCCCAAGTAATGGCAAGGAAGCATGTCTCAGGCCTGGGCAGATTTTTTTTTTAATCTTAATTTTATTAGAGTATAGTTGATTTACAATGTTGTGTTAGTTTCCAGTGAAAAGCAAAGTGATTCAATTATACATATACATGTATTCATTCTTTTTCAGATTCTTTCTCATACAGGTTATCAGAGAATACCGACTAGAGTTCCCTGTGCTATACAGTAGATCCTTGTTGGTTATCTATCTTATATATAGTGTGTGTGTATGTTCATCCCAAGCTCCTCATTTATTGCTCCCTCCCACCCACGTCACGTTTCCCCTTTGGTAACCATAAGTTTGTTTTCTATGTCTGTAAGTCTGTTTCTGTTTTGTAAATAAGTTCATTTGTATCTTTTTTTTTTTATTATTTTATTTTTGCGGTACGCGGGCCTCTCACTGCTGTGGCCTCTCCCGTTGCGGAGCACAGGCTCCGGACGCGCAGGCTCAGCGGCCATGGTTCACGGGCCCAGTTGCTCCACAGCATGTGGGATCTTCCTGGACCGGGGCACGAACCCGTGTCCCCTGCATCGGGGGGAGTGGTTGAGAAACCACTGTGCCACCAGGGAAGCCCTGTATCATTTTTTTAAATTAGGTTCCACATGTGAGTGATAGCATATGGTATTTGTCTTCCTCTGTCTGACTTACTTCACTTAGTATGCTAATCTCTAGGTCCACCCATGTTGCTGCAAATAGTATCATTTCATTCTTTTTTATGGCTGAGTAACACTCCACTGTATATATGTACCACATCTTCTTTATCCATTCCTCTGTCGATGGACATTTAGGTTGCTTCCATCTCCTGGCTATTGTAAAATAAATAGTGCTGCAGTGAACATTGTGGTGCATGTATCTTTTTGGATTATGGTTTTTTTCCAGAGATATGGGCAGAATTTTTTTGGTCTCTTATGAGAAATCAAAATCCCAAGCTTGTGTCCAGTGTGGATACGAGGTCCAAATTCATACTATGTGCAGGTTGAGGGGATTACAAGTCAAAAATTACTATAAAAATTGTTCCTGGACCAGTGAAGTCCTAGGCCCAGGGCAGAGGCTAACATGTTTTCTCTGATAAACAGGTTCCAGGTTCCAAGTCACAGATTGGGAGAATGCCCAGAAAAATAAAGACTCCTACAACTCAATAAGAAAAAGACAAACAATCCAATGGAAAAATGAGCAGAGTATGGAATTAACAATTTGCGGAAGAGGAAGTATGTATGACCGTTAAATAATGGGGGGAAAAACTCTACCTCATTGGTAATCAAAGAAATACAAATTTACATAACAAGGGCCTAGCATTTCATACCTATCAAATTGACCAAATGTTAAAGATGCTAAAACCAAATATTGGCAGGGTTGTGGGAAGGTCAGAAGCCTCAGCCAGCACCGGTGGGGATGTACAAGTCACCACCACAGGGGAGAGCAATTTGTTATCCAAACAGAGGGAATGGAAAACGGAAAACGTCAATCCGTCGGGGTGGCTAAGTAAATTGTGGCAATATTCATACACTGGAATACCACGTATCAGATAAGATGAACCAAATCGATGTATTAATATAGATATATTTGGAAATACTTAATGTGAAACAAACAAATAAAATGTGCAAGAGGCTTTTTGTACCTAAAAAGGAACCGAAATACCATGGAGTATGGTATATAAATAAACACACTAAACAACAATATATATATTGAACTTATAAAACCGTGGGTGAGGGACGCATACCAGTTTCAAGGTCATTACTTCTGGGGAGGAAGGAAGTGATGAAGATAAGTGGGATGGCAGTGAGGGCTCCAGTTGTATTTATAAAAATTTCTTTCTCTCCAAAAATGCGTGAAGGAAATACTGCAAAATGTTAACATGTGTTCAGTGCTAATGTTTGGCATGTGGGTATCTGTTCAATTATTTTGTGTACCTTTTTTGTGTGAGTTTGAAAACTTTTTTGAACAGTGTCTAGGAAGCAGTCATGGCTAAATCCATCCACTTGATAAATTGTAGGAAATTGGAATAGAAGACCCTCCATCTCCATCTATTTGGCTCCCTTATTTTATTTTATTTTATTTATTTATTTTTCGTTTATTTTTTTTTTTGCGGTACGCGGGCCTCTCACTGCTGTGGCCTCTCCCGTTGCGGAGCACAGGCTCCGGACGCGCAGGCTCAGCGGCCATGGCTCACGGGCCCCGCCGCTCCGCGGCATGTGGGATCTTCCCAGACCGGAGCACGAACCTGCGTCCCCTGCATTGTCAGGCGGACTCTCAACCACTGCGCCACCAGGGAAGCCCTGGCTCCCTTATTTTAGAAGACAGAAAAAACTGTGGGGCTAATACAGTGTTGAAACTGAGAACTATCTGAATATTTTCTGGCATGGATTTTGCCCATTAGGGGTGACTACGAGATACTGTGAAATAAATGGGAAATGCCCTCAATGAAGGTTCCTTTGCTGCGCATTGTTTTATCATCAGTTCCCCCGAACGTGTATGGACTGAGGCCTGAGACTTCCAATCCTGTCCCTGCCGTGTTTCCCACGGCTAGTCCGGGTGTGCTTTACAAATTAGAGTGGTTAACTGTCATCTCCAAATTACTAAAAATGCAGTTCCTTGGCTTTGCTGCCAAAGACACTGATGGGGTGGGCGGGGGCAGGGCTGGTGGGGGCTGGTGATGGGTTATTTTTAACGTGCACCACGTCGAGGGGGTGGCAGCCTGCAGAACAACAGCTCCAGCCTTTTGGCCACATTTGCCAAGTACCTGCCTTGGTTTCCTCTTCTTTGAAAAAAAAAAAAAAAAAAAAAAAACAGGGGCTAAAAGGAGGCCTGGTTTACTGCTGGTGAACATGAGACCTCAGAAACCAGGGCAAGGCTCATCACCCAACCTCATGGAAAAAAAAAAATACAGACTAGTCGCCAAAATGAAAGTAGATTATATATCTAGTTAGAAATGGAAGCAGCAAGTTTCCACTGTAGGTGCCAGGATGGCGGTAGGGTGGTAAGTTAATGCTTGAAAGAAAGGGGAGTCTGGTCTCCCCCCCACCTTCTTGATGGGCGGAGGGAGAACATGAGGAAGAAACCAGCTGAGAAAGTTCCTGCTGATTTATTCACAGCTGGGTACCGCTCTCTTATCACTAATTCATGTTTGCAAACTGCTCTCAGACTCTCTGATAAAAAAAGGGACAAAATATCGGCAACATGTTCATTATTATTACATTGTAGGAGAGGCCCAGCATGAAGATGAAGATGGCCACTGACACCCCAAAGGCAGAACTCGCTAGCAGGATAGACAGACAGAAGGACAGACTGGTGGCCGGAACGCCAGAATGATATAAACTAAGCCTTATGTGACACACCCTCCACCCTCCAAGCCACGTTCCTTTTCCAAAGTCTCAGACAGGGTCTGTAACTAGCTGCCATGGCTGGTGGCATCCGTCACCTTGGAGACTGATGAACTTTGGGGGAGGTCGTTGAAATGACCCACATGGGAAACCCAGCAGCTGGGAAGCCAGGGCACAGGCACCAACCCAGGCTCAGCCAGGCAGATCCATCTGCCTGGGGCCTTGAAACTTGAGTTAGTGAAGCAAAGAGTCAGGGATGAGGAGACCGTTTTCCAGGCCGTGACCATGATGGCGGCAGAGCTGTGACCACGTCCAGAGTGTGGTGTGGGCGGAATCTTCACAGACAGTTTCTAGGGCACGACTGTGGCTGGGTTCTGCGTTGGGGTGCCCATGTTCCCACAGGTTTCATTCCTCCACGCGGCTGTCTGTGAGCTGCCCAGAGTCCTTTCGGTACATTTTGTTTTTCTACGTGAATCAGCTGGTGTTGGTGTCCATTGCTCACATCTAAGAACCCTGGTGAATTCAACCAATGCTTCAGAGATGAGAAGAGTTCCAAGTAAAGGAAACCACCTACTTAAAAAACAATCACCATAACTGACCCCAGAGATGATAAAGTCAGGAGCTTCAAAGCCTCGTTTGTCATTCATGATGAATACATGTCAAAGATCTCTACACATTTAAGAAGTGGCATAAAGCCTTTGACTCCTGTTCTAACTTTATCTCCAGAAACATTCCCACAAAGATGGTGTTAGCTTTTGGGCTTGACCTACACAAGCATGATGGTGGTAGCATTTTCTGGAGCCTGATGGAGGAAATAGGGTGGGTGGAGGGGGTGGCAATTGAGGGTGCCATTTAGGAAATGTCAAATTTGAGTTGCCCCTGAAGTATCTGAAGGAGGTACCAAGCTGGTACTTGGATGAGTGTAAGAGTCTGGACGTTAGAGGTATTCAAATGAAGGAATAAATTTGGAAGTCATCAGTAAACGGATGAGGTTCCAAGCCATAGATGAAAACACGTAGGAAAAAGAAATTGATAGAGAAGAATGAGAGGGCATATGCAGAGATCAGGGAGAGGGTGACCCGATGAAGGAGACCGGTAACAAGTGTCTGGTGGGATAGGAGAAAATGCTGAAGGCTATTGGATCAGGGGAAAACAAGAGAGGAGAGTGATTCAAGGAAAGGAGGTGGGCAGCTGTGTATATTGCACCTTCCAGGATGGTTATAGTACATGGAAGTTGGAACTGGCAACACGGAAGTCATTGATGACCTTGATGAGAGGCGTTTCAGGGGAGTGATGGAGCCTGAATCCAATCTGGAGCGTATTGGAGAGTTAATTGTAGGTGACAAAGTAGAGGTAACAGCGTGTTGTAGACAACTTAGTGGAGAAGTTTGCTCTGAAGCAGAACAGAGAAAGGCGAGGAAAGCTGAGGGCCTGTGGAGTCAAGGAAAGACCACTTTTCTTGAATAATGGGTGATTCCAGCCCATATTTGTATGTTAGTGGGAATGATCTAGTAGATCATTGGAGACTGATGGTACCAGAAAGAGAGAGAACAGAGGAAGGAAGTTCCCTTCATTCAACAAGCATTCAGTGTTCACACATGTCAGGTGCTGTTCTGCGTGCAGGTTATAAAGCACTGAATGACCCACACAGGGCTGCCACCCCCATGAGCTTCCATCCTGGGGTGAGTTCAGGTGAAGGGGTGGCTTTGGACAGGTGTGAGACAGGTGTAGATGTGGGTACGTTTGCAGGGTAGGGATGGGAAGAGAACTGAGCTCCCGTCTGACAGCTAAGGAGGAGGCAGGTCATGAGCTGACATTACAGGTGGTGGAGGAGGTCATATGAGAGCTGTGAGGAGCGAGGAAAAGTGTGCCACCACCGCCTGGGGAAAGTAAACTCAGTGAAAACCAGTGGGGCAGCCACGTAGTGCCCATGGGAGGTGTGTGGTCCTGGATGTACAGTGAGCCTGGTTGATTGTGTGATTTTTTTTCTGTCAGGGTCAGCTGCTCGAGGGCAGGCTGGTAGAAGGTCCATGTTTGAACCACTCAGAGTTGGGCTTTTGCCACAGGAGTATGGCTGAGAGAACAGAGGGGCATGGGAGTGGAAGAGGCCTCCCAGGGAGAGGCTGGAAGGATGGACCTTGTCATCTGAGCAGGTAAGCAGGACACTGATGAGGGAGGGAGACGGATAAGACACAGGGAGGGAAGGTGGGGTCTTCACTGAAAGAGTCCTCAGGGTGAGGTCCGAGGGCATAGAGGAGAGCCAGGAAGATGGGAGATAGCGGCCGGGGAGGAGGATGTTTGAGACTGATGTCTTGGAGGCGGGGGGATGCTCCTTATGCCAGGTCTACGGTGTGCCCGTGACACACGAGGGGTTGAATGGTAACCCCCAAAAGACATGTTCATGCCTTGGAAACTGTGACCATGACCTAATTTTGAAAGTCTTTGCAGATGTAATTAAGTTAAGGATCCTGGATTATCCGAGTGGGCCCTAAATCCAAGATGTGTCCTGATACCAGAAAGAACAGGAGACAGACCCACAGGAGGAGGCCATATGAAGGGATGGGGGCACAGCCACAGTCAAGGAACAGCAGAAGCCACCGGAGCTGGGAAGGGGCAAGGAAGGGTCCCTCCTAGGGCCCTCGGGGGGACTCTGGCCCTGTCCATAGCTTGATTTGGGACTTCTGGCCTCTAGAACTGTGAGAGAATCAGTCTGTGTCCTTTTAAGCTGTCCTGTCTGTGGTTCCAACAGCCCCAGGAAACTGATACAGGACTTAGCAGCTATGGCGCTGCTTGCCCTCCAGGTGGGTATAAAAGCCACTGAGGCTGATGACGGGGTAGTAGTTGAGGGGCAATTAGCGAGTCGGAGCCAGAGTTATGCATGAGGAGGAGGAGGGGAAAGGGATGGGTGCACGGCCACAGGTCAGTAAAGACGGCGGTGAGGAGAGGCGGGCCGTGATGCCGCTGCATGACACAGCTTCACGTAAGCTGGCGTTCTGAACAGAAAAAAAAAAGAGAGAGAGAGAGAGAAACAACTTGGAAATAGCAATGGGGGAGGGCTCCAAGGGAAGCAGGGTCCGGGGGGACACAGTCTGGTTTCAGTCAACACAGAGATGGCGGGAACACTGAGAGGAGGGGCTGGAAGTGTGGGATCTGCCAATCACAGCAGAGCAGGGGTGAGGTGAGGGGGCGATGGGTCCACTGAGGGGAGGTGGAGGGGGAACAGGGGCAAGTCGGGGACCAGTGCCCGGAGGCCGGCAGCATGGAGTCCTGGGCCTTGAGAGGGTGCCGGGCTGTGGGTCGGGGGCCGTGCTTCTGAGCACGTGACTCTGGGCCTTGGGGGCTCTCCAGCACGCAAGCTGGCTCCTTAGCTTCTCACCATCATTTCCGAAGCGCAGAGCTGAAGCATTCGGGCTCGCTTGTCTAGATGAATGCCCAGATTGTATCTCAAGATTTATATTAATGTATGCCTAACAGTGAGAGGTCTGTTAAATAATCATGGTGCTTTCACACGATGGAAACTTCTGCGACCATTACAATGTGGTTAAGAATATGGGAAAATACAATAAATAGTTAAGTGCAAAAATTGGGTTACAAAACATACAATATGATCCCAGTTTGGCAAAACAAACAAACAGAAGTTTACCTACAAACATACGTAGGCCTAGAAGTAGACAATACACAGAAACAGCAGCAATAGTTCTCTGTGGAGAGGAGTATGAGAATCTTAATTTTCTTCCTACTTTATTGTATTTTCCAAAACTGACAATGAATGTTTATCACTTTTGTGATCTGAGGGAAAAAGGAAGAAAATTTGTCCTAATAGCATGCTCAAAGGTATTCTTCTCTCTCTCTCTGAGAGGAATATTTAAAGAAATTTTCAAAAAAAAGAATAAAAGAAATTTTCAAGGTTCCTTTGGTTCACAATGAATGTGAGACTTCTTCCTATCACAGCTAACCCCTCATACCTCATGCCCAAATCAGGTGCTCCTTGAACTTGATCCTGAGCTATCCCTCCAACACGGGATCAAAGGACCTGGAGTTGGAATGGCCACAGTGTTCTGGATCTGTGGGCCGTTTCTACAGTGTCCCAGGTGAGTGGCCTCCTGGACAGGAGCTGTTCCCATTTGGATATGACACCTGCCACATGTGCAGCCAATTTTTTTTCTTCTGAGAACTGCCCGCCCTCATCTGGTACCTTTAAGGGAGTTCAGGACCCTTAACTCCCTTAAGTTTAAGAGTGAAGGCTAAGGCTATTAACCTTCATTCCTCTGACGTAACCCTGGCTGCTTCTGAGTTGTGGCAGTGACCCTCCCAGGGCCCTCTCCTGCCCCCACCCCGGCTCCCACTCCTCTCCAGCTCCCCCATCCCGGCCCTTGGCCTCAGATGCCCTTTCTGGCACTGCTCCTGCCTTTGGGACTCAGCCAGTATTAACTCTTCTTGGGTTTGGACGTAGCCTCTGGCTCTTTCTGCTCCACTCGGCCCCCACAAGATGCTCCCACCTCTCTTGGACCCCTTTGGACAATCCCTCTCACCGCCTCTCTAGTTGGGTCTTTGAAATCAGGGAGAGGAGGAGGGAAGAAGATTTGGACGGACCTCTTCCTATGTGTCTCTAGTAATTTGCATCTGGTTCATATTGGCCCATCTGTTAAGAATTTTTAATTTAATTCAGTTTCAAGCCCTTTACAAATATGATCTGCGTGTTGTCTCTGCCCTCTTGTTTTAAATTAATTAATCTATTTATTTATTTTTGGCTGCGTTGGGTCTTCGTTGCTGTGCCCGGGTTTCTCACTGTGGTGGCTTCTCTTGTTGCAGAGCACGGGCTCTAGGCACGCGGGCTCAGTAGTTGTGGCTAGTGGGCTCTAGAGCACAGGCTCAGTAGTTGTGGTGCAGTGGCTTAGTTGCTCCGCTGCATGTGGGATCTTCCTGGACCAGGGCTCGAACCCTTGTCCCTTGCATTGGTAGGCAGCTTCTTAACCACTGCGCCACCAGGGAAGCCCCTGTCTCTGCCCTCTTAAAAGACAATGTCTTAAAAGACATTGACGCGTTTGTTGAATGGGGCTCAGGACAGAGCCCAGGGGCAGGTCTCTAGAAAATTCCCATAGGACACAGTAATTGAACCCGTCTAACGTCGATGGTCTGGCCCTCATTCCTCTACATTTTGACAAGTCCAAGGTCAAGGGCCTTGCTGAAATCCCTGCAGAAAAATCTCAGCACTGCCTTGCTCTGCCATAGTTCTTCCTCAATCCCTCTGCTGCTGATGGACTTAGAGCCTCACCCTTCCAGTCTGTACAGTGAGGAGAGTGGTAATACTGGTCTCAGGCCATAGTGAGAGCGCATGTGTGAAAGCACGTAGTGGCTCCCAATTTATGAGTGTCACCCAAATGGTGGTAGTTGACAGTTGAAACCCTACCGAGACAAGGCTGAGAGGCCGGTGTGACTTGTTTTTGGTGATCTGTGCCCCTCCCAGTGATCTTGATTTCTAAATGCTCACAAATCATCCATTGAATAATCTATTGTAGACTATTGCTAGCAATTTTAAAAAAATCAAACTCAATGATCTATAGCTCATAAAAGGAATCCTTTTTCCCCTTTGAAAGTTGAAGTAAACTTGCATACCCTGATGTGTCACTGACATAGTAGTAGTTTCCAGACTATGTAGAGAACTCCAATGAACCAGTAAGAAAAAGTTAAACAGCCCAATAGAAAAACTGACAAGGTCACGGATAAGCAATTGACAGGAGAGGAAACCCGAATACCAAAGATGCTCCACCGCATTGCAAGCAGGAAAATGCAAATTCAAATCATGTTGAAAAACCACTTCTCACCCTTTAGATCAGGAAATATGAAAGTCCGACGATTCCAAGTGCTGTGGGGCCACGGAGGATGGGAACTTCTCACACTGCAGTGGGCGGGGATTGGGTGGCTCTGGAGAGCAACTGGCGACATCTAGTTTAGCTGGAGGCGTGCAGGCTCCCCATCCCCCCACCCTCACCTCCTGCCCAGCAAGACAGAGCCTCAGTGTAGGCTCGAGGTCAGTTCTTGCCCACGCGCCCAAGGAGACATGGACCAAAATGTTCACAGCAGCACTGTTTATTAGGAGAAAAAGTGCAAACAACTTAAATGTTCATCAAAGAGAAAATAGATTTAAAAATTGTGGTATATCGATACAGTGGAATTCTATACTGCAATGAAAATCAATGAACAGGAGAGGGCATATAAGGAAGGCATCTAAACCCTAGTAATGTTCTGTATATATTTTTCAAGCTAAGTGATGGTTATACAAATGCAATCATTTTGTAAAAAATTCCTTGAGCTGTACCTTTAAGATTTGTGAATCTTATTGAATGGCTGTTACGCTTCAATAAAAAAGTGTACCAAGTATGAATGAACGTGAACTACACGCATCTGTATAGATTGATCTAAAAAACACAGGGTTAAAGAAACAGATATCGCTGAAGGTGACATAAAGTATAAGGTCTAAAAACTTGCCAAACAATTGGGTAAGTTGTTTACAGATACACACAGAGGTGGCAAAAGCAAACAAATATGCGTCAGGGTGCAGAGCCTCAGGGAACAGGTTTAGAGGGGCGTAGGAAACCATACACCTGTAACCTTTCATTTCTTATGCTAGGTGATGAGTACACAGGTCTAGTATTATACCAGTATTTATATTTTTATATAAGTAAAATGTTTTTTTTTTTTTTTTTTTTTTTTTTAATTTATTATTTATTTATTTATTTATTTATGGCTGTGTTGGGTCTTCGTTTCTGTGTGAGGGCTTTCTCTAGTTGCGGCGAGCGGGGGCCACTCTTCATCGCGGTGCGCGGGCCTCTCACTATCGCGACCTCTCCTGTTGCGGAGCGCAGGCTCCAGATGCGCAGGCTCAGTAGTTGTGGCGCACGGGCTTAGTTGCTCCGCGGCATGTGGGATCTTCCCAGACCAGGGCTCGAACCCGTGTCCCCTGCATTGGCAGGCAGATTCTTAACCACTGCGCCACCAGGGAAGCCCAGTAAAATGTTTTATTGAAAATTTTTTATAAAAAAATCAGGATACATTCTGTCTGTCTCCAGTTTTCTGGTTCCCTCCCTTTCTCCAGGATTCTCACAGGTGACCCCAGAAGCCAAGAGTTCTGTCTGCCTGTTTTTCTCCTGCTAAAGGGAGGTAGTGGTGAGAACTCTGGAGCCAGACTGCCTGGGCTCAAATCCCAGCTCTTCCATTTGCTGGCTGTGTGACCTTGGGCAAGTGATTGAACCTCTCTGTGCCTCAGTTTACTCATCTAAAAAATGGAGATTATAACAACACCCATCTAACAGGGTTATTGGTAGATTAACTGAGCTAAGACGTCGTGCCTGACAATTGGCCTGCGCCGCATGCGCTAGTTCTGATGGACTCGCCGGGCCAGAGGTCTGCTAACCTTCACTTCACTCTCATTGTGCTGGTCCACTCTTTCCAGCCCTCCTCTTAGCAGAAGGCAAAACAAAAAGAGAACAAAATAAAAGCACAGCATTCCCACATTCTGACTGTTTTCTTCGTGGTCCTTCCCAAGTGAAAGACCTGTTCCTCCCCCTTTTACCTTCTTGCTCTGAAATCCCACTGTTGTCCCCTTTAGCTGTCTTCTCAAGCGTGAGGACCATCTGGGCCTACCTCCCTGACCTTCTGCTTCAGAGGCCATTAATTATCGATATTTTGTTGGGTCCACGTGGTGTTTTAAAATATTTGAAACAGTTGCCTACATTTATAAATTAGGAGAGCTCCCATTAGAGTCTGGATCCTTAGCTGCTGTTGAAAAACTGTACCATTTGGCAACACTGGGCCCACATCTCCGTGTGGCAACCAGGATTTGGGCAGAGAACCAGCCCCAGCGAGCTCCACATCTCTCCCGACTGCCTTACCAGGGTGCCACCCACAGAGGACAGGTGTGCCCCGTGCCAGCGGGCCTGACCAGGGCGCGAGGGCCACTGAAATGTACCCAGGCTCTGCCCAGCAGGCTGTGGTCCTGAAGTGAGGGTGCACCCCCCAGAAGACAGGTCCCCGTTTCCTGAATGACAAAGATGCCATATGGGCTTGAGGCGGCCCTGCTCAGTCCCCTGGGTTGCCCTGGGCAGTTGAGTTGGCGAGTGTCCCTTAGACTGGAGATCCCATGTCCCCCTCATGGGACCATTCTGTTCTGAGTCCTTCTGCTCATCTTTAAAATGTGATCCTCCTGTGAAGTGTATCTACCCTATGAGGTCCTGTGAGAAAGCAACCGAAGGTGACTCCTTTGTGGAGAAAATATTTCATTGACGTTAAAGCATTCATCTGAAATTCCCTGGAAACGTGAAATCTGTGATGGGTATAGGCTGGCACTTCTATGGTACCTGTGTCATCACTTCTGCCTCCAGAGCCTGAAGAGCCACTACTAAAGAATCCCAGATCCCCTGCCTGGGTGCCCGGAGGAGGGGGAGGCTTTGAGGGGCGTGGAGGACAGAGGGGGCTATGCAGGAGGGCAGTGGCTCAGCGCACCCTGTGAGGATGGCAGCCCCAAAGGCCCCTGAGATGTTTGGAGCCTCTGGAGTTTCTCCATAATCACATATGTCTGACCCTCATCTGTTTTTCTCGGTGATTTGCCAATAATAAGCCTTAACCCAACGGGAATAAATGCAGATCTGTGGAAGCAACAAGACAAAAGCTGAGCCTTAAGACTGTCTACTCAGAGGTGATTTGGGGAGAGGGTTGGTGGCTGCAGCTTTGATAGCTGACAAGGAAGGGAAACCGACCAAATCCCAGGCTCTCTGACAGCAGGGAGAAGCAGCCTGGGTCTGCGAGGAGGCCAACGGACTTCTAGAGACATGGCCTCTTTCTCTAACAATAGGTTCCTTCATACTTCTCTGCTTGGAATTTTACTTCTGAGAAGCTCCCTTTTTTCTTGACTATTTTCTTTTTCAGAATTTCAGATCTTAAAATCTGCCATTCTAAAGTCAGTAATCTCTAACCAAAATGTCAGACCTCCTGCAGACCCCCGCGTGAGGGCTGTTCTGTTATTTATTCCAGGACTATGTCTGGGGTCCTTGCGGAATCAAGGCACCACTCCCCCACCCTGCCAGAGTCACCAAAACTTTTCTCCTTTGGCCCAAATTAGATGCAGAGCAGAGCTCTCTCCACTACCTCTGGGAGTCACTTTACCAAGCCCTCAACGCTCACATGAGAGTTGCTTTAACTGGGACTTTGTATAAATTGGAGGTAAAGGAGGATATTGGGACATGATTTGCAAGCAGCTTGAGGTGGCAGACGTACTCAAGTCTCTTTTACTTTCAAGTTTCAGGTTTAGTGTTTTTTTGTACCTTTCTTTCAAAGAAAGAACTGCAAACCCAGTTATCAGATTTCTGCTCAGGACTGAATACGCACTAATGGGCTGCCAGGGGGCGGGATGGGGTGGACCAGCGGGCTGAGGGGAGCTGTTTAACTTTCACGTTTTGTTTGCCCTGATGTGGATAAAGCCTGCAGCGCCAGTAACTGCTTACTGTTTCATGAAGAAATTAAAGAGAAAAAGTGCTTTCTTTCTTTTTTTTTAAAAAAACTATCAGAATATAGGTGGAAGAAAAGTAGTTAAGGGAGAAACGTAAAAGGCAATGCAAGTCTAATGATAGTTATTATATTTAGTGAATGGACACAAAAATCGAACTGAAAGCCAATTCAGTCAAGTTTCTGCCGTTCTGAATTCCTACAGCCCAGACCTTGGTTCCCATGTGAAGCCATTTGAGAACAGAAAAGGAGCACATTTAAATTCTTTGTATGCTCTGGACTGAATGTTCGTGCCCTCCCCCCCCCGCCACCGGTGTTCATATGTGGAAACACTATCCCTCAGGTGATGGTGTCAGGAGGTGGAGTCCTTGGGAGGTGATTAGGAGTAGACGGGGTCGTGAGGGTGGAGCCCTCATGAATGGGATCAGTGCCCTTGTGAGAGTCAGGAGAGAGCCTGCTTCCTTCTCTGCTCTCCACCATGTGAGGATACAATGAGAAGTAGGCATATCTTAGCCCATTCTGATGAAGGCAGAAAGTTACACAGTCGACCCTCAGTATCCATGAGTGATTGATCCCAGGACCCCCACGGATAACAAAATCTGAGGATGCTCAAATCCCCTTAATAAAATGGCATAGTATTTGCATGCAACCTACACACATTCTCCTGTATACTTTAATTCCTCTCTAGATTACTTATAATACCTAATACAAGGTAAATGCTATATAAATAGTTACAGGTGCAAATTCAAGTTTTGTTTCTTGGAACTTTCTGGAATATTTTTTCCAAATACTTTCGATCTGAGGTTTGTTGAATCTGTGGTTGCAGAACCCACAGATATAGAGGGAGGACCATACCTACCAATAAATATATAAGATTGTATGCACCATGGACTACACTTCCCAAATTAAAAAAAACAAAGTACATCTTGGGTCCTGTCATCACTTTCTCATTATACTGTCTTTTTTGCAATGAATAGATCTATCTCTCTTTGTGAGGAAAAAAGAAATAACACAGACTGAGGTAAAGATGTGGCGAGAGTAGGCTGGAGGTGAAAAGAAAGCACAGCAGAAGAGCAGGCATTTTGATTTGGAAGTATTACAGTCCTGATTTTGAGGTCTTCATTGAAACCCAGAGCTCAAAAAAAGGCTTTACAGAGGAGCTGGGTTTAGTGGAGAATCTCTGAACCAGGTTCAGACCCAAGTTCCCAGGCTCCATTCTTCCTTTTTTTTTTGCGGTACACGGGCCTCCGACTGTTGCGGCCTCTCCCATTGCAGAGCACAGGCTCTGGACGCACAGGCTCAGCGGCCATGGCTCATGGGCCTAGCCACTCCGCGGCATGTGGGATCTTCCCGGACCGGGGCACGAACCCGTGTCCCCTGCATCGGCAGGCGGACTCTCAACCACTGCGCCACCAGGGAAGCCCTCCATTCTTTCTTTACCGTCGTACCTGTCGCTTTACCTGTGTAAAAGGATAGTAAAATCCCACACCTTCACAGCAGTTTCAATGTGCCTGTCCGTGTTCTAAGCACCTTGTGCATGTTGAACCATTTGGTGTTACAACAGCCCTTCCACGTTAGTACTATTATTACTCCTTGCCTAGACTGAATAACAGCCCCAAAGCTATCAGGTCCTAATCCCTGGAATCAGTAAATATCACCTTATATGGAAAAAGAGTCTTTGCAGATGTGATTGGGTTGAGGGTTTTGAGGTGGGGAGACTATCCTGAGTTATCTGGTGAGCCCTAAATGCCATCACGTGTTCTTATAAAAGAAAGGCAGTGGGAAATTATAGACACACAGAGGACGAGAATGCAACATGACCCATGGAGCCCGATTTGGGGTGATGGAGCCGTAAACCAAGAAATGCTGGCAGCTACCAGAAGCTGGAAGAGGTAAGGAAAGGATTCTTATCTAGAGCCTCTGGAGGGATACTGATTTCAGACTGTTTCCAGAATTGTGGAAGAGTAAATTTCTGTTGTTTTAAGCCATCCTGTATGTGGTAATTTGTTATACAAACTGGAAATCTGTTGCAGCGGCCACAGGAAACTAGTATATCCCCATTCTACAGATAAGGAAACAGAGACACAAAGAGATTAGGTAACCTGCTTGGGCCTCCCAGCTGGTGAGTAGCATAGCCTGATCTGGACCCAGATCAGGTATCTCTGGGCTCTGAACGCCTCTGCCTACTGCTGAGAGGACACGGTACCCAATGGTTGCCAGGCCCCTGCTTTTGTGCCTAATGTGAGCAGCTTTGCCCCAGAGGCAGTAGGGGGTCCTTCAGGGCCACCTTGGCCACGTGTTCCCCACAGTTTAGCCACCATCCCCTGGCACTGGTGTCTCCGTGGTCCGTACAGACCTGGTGTGCTGCAGAATGTCACCCTGCCCGCTGGCAGTCATCCCTCGAGGTCCACGTCCTCTAGAGACCAGCACTTTGGTAGAAGCAAGAGCACCCCCGGAGAGTGGGTGCAACTCCCCAGTTGCAGCACCTGGAGGTTTCTGGTGGGTTCTGGTCTGGGCTGAAATGTCATGAGAATTAGATTTATATGTGATCCTGGGAAGAAGAAATGAGAACAGATGTCAGAATTTGGCTCTTCCTTAATAAAGGTATGAATACAAACCTATTGGGACCAGGTAGGAGGCTAAAGGGGGAGCTAGTGTTCTACACTGGTGTGGGCTCTGCAGACACAAGCTCAAGACAAGCAGGGGAAAGTGTGCCACTCGAAGAAAAGTGCTGCCCAGCCTCCTTCACGCATTTGTCCCTTTGGCTAATTCCTTACAGCAGAGACTCCCAGTATCTGTTCCCCTCTTCTTGCCTCCCAGTAGAGGCCCTGGTTGTAGCTGGGCAAAAGGCTGCCCAGAAGAAAGACCATGTTTCCTCACCTCTCTTCCAACTAGGTGGGGCCATAAAACTAAGTTCTGGCCAATGAGATGTAGGTGGAAATGTGTGAGACTTTTAAGACACAAACTTAAAGTGTGGGACGTGCCCTTCTCTCTCTCTTCTTTCCAGCTGGTGAAAATCCCAACATAATGGCTGGAGCCCATGCAGCCATCTTGAAGCAGTGAGGTGGAAGCCTCCTGTAGAGGGTGGTGGAGGAGCAAGAGAGACTGGATCCCTGAAGCCTTCTGCTCGGCACAGATTGCTTACCTTTGGTCTTCCTTACCTGAGACCACTGCCATTCAGGATTTTAGCCTCAACTGAGAGACCCTTCTCTCCACAGTCGTAATCACTCTTGTTTGAATCTGAATCATCACAGAGATTCTTTGCCTCCAAATGCACCTAAGGCAGCCAACTTTGTTTCCCCCACTTAGAGAAAGCAAAGAGAAGACATATGTCAGGGACTGGGGGAGGGAGGAGTTCTGGTTCTGCTTAAATTAAAATGAAGCTGAAATACAAAAGCTATTTTTAGATAATGTTAAAGCCATGCCTGTGACGCCTCGGTCGCCCATTTGCTGAGTTAGTTGAACTGCCTTATTGGGCTGTTTCAGTTCTGAAAGAGGAAAAGGATGTATTCAAGCACGCGCAATGGCTGCTCTGGGGTGGTAATTATGTGTCTGCCCTTGTGTGTATGCCTGTCTTGTGTCGCAGCGTCTTAGATCCCCAGCTACATGGTAACTGAGCAGGCACCGCATCTAATGCGTGTTTTGTCTCCATCGTAGTACCCAGCACACGGACTGCCTCCTATAAACGTGCTCACTGGGATGACTCGTGTACGCCTTTAACAGAACTGCTCTAGATATGTCTGCATATTTACATACGTCTCACTCTGTTTCCCTCCTGCTGGTTTACTCAAAGAAATGTCTAATAATCTTAAAAATTTCTCCTCTAAGCAATCTTTCATGGCTTTCTTCTCTGGTCTGAGAATTAGACACAAGTAAGTTTGTTTTTTGTTTTTTTGGGTTTTTTTGCAGTACACGGACCTCTCACCGTGGTGGCCTCTCCCGTTGTGGAGCACAGGCTCTGGACGCACAGGCTCAGCGGTCATGGCTCATGGGCCCAGCCACTCCGCAGCATGTGGGATCTTCCTAGACCGGGGCACGAACCCATGTCCCCTGCATCGGCAGGCGGACGCTCTACCACTGCGCCACCAGGGAAGCCCACAAGTTTTTGACTTGCAAATTCTAACTCAGCAGCTGACTGCTTCAAGCAGAGGCACCTATGTTCCTTTGCCTGTCTCTCTGAAGACCCCTAAAGAATAACTCCATTCTTTAAAAATGCAAAATTTCTCATTTTGAAAGCACCTGTATTGTAATTGCCTTTTACAATGATTATATTATACAAAATTTGTTGGAATTGCATTAAAATAGCCATCTGCCAGCATAAACACACTTTAACAAATGCATACTGTATTTATATGCTATCTTGCAGTTTTTCTTTAATGATTTTACATTTCTTATACTTCCTGCAAAGAAATTTACTATTGCATTATGCTATTTCATTGTGAGTTAGGTTTTTGAAAGACGTCTTGTCCGAATCCTCAGCTATATGCTTTAGTCTTACTATTTATAACCAGAACAGTAATGAAATCGGTGCTTCCAAAACAAACCTTCCAGCTTCAAAGGTCACCTCGTCTGAACTGAGTCTCACAGTTTACAGATGTGGGAAGCCCTCCTGAATGGGGCCGGCCCACCTGAGAAGTCTCATGATGCTTGGAGGAAGCTCCCAAGACAGTGGTGATCAGGAACACGGATTCCAAACTCCTTCTTTCAACAAATGGAGGCCATGTCCACCCTCTAGGGCATAGGGATAAACTTAAGGGATTGATGCATAGCCAGTCACTGACAAACCAGGTAAGCTTGCTGAGTCAGTCTGTGGAACATGTTTTAATTTTAGCTGCTCCACATCAACAAACAGGAGGATTTTTTTTTTAAGTCATCTAATTAAAGATGGAAGGGGGGGCTTCCCTGGTGGCGCAGTGGTTGAGAGTCCGCCTGCCGATGCAGGGGACACGGGTTCGTGCCCCGGTCAGGGAGGATCCCATGTGCCGTGGAGCGGCTGGGCCCGTGAGCCATGGCCGCTGAGTCTGCGCGTCCGGAGACTGTGCTCCGCAGTGGGAGAGGCCACAACAGTGAGAGGCCTGCGTACCGCAAAAAAAAAAAAAAAAAAAAAAAGATGGAAGGGGGTTAAGACAAACCAGCCAGGATACCCTTCTCCTACTTCGTGAATTCTGCATTGGTGCCCACGTTAAAAAGCGCCTGGGCAGAGTCATCCGTAGCCCCCAGAGCTGAGGTCGGGGGGCGGAGGCCCCTCAGGGCTGCTTCTACATTTCGTTCCAGCAAAAGTTGTCCCAGGACTGTGGCCAAGAACAAGGCCTCAGAGGCGCGTGTCATCGTTCTGATATCAAGCAGAAATTTGTGTCCAAGGCAGACAGTAGAGATCCCATGCCCCAAGGAAGAGATATCCGTCTAGAAAGGGTTTTCGTTCCTTGCCATGTTGAATTTAACTGAAATAGGTAGTAAAATTCACAGAGCACTTTTGTGTAGACAGAAGGCCCAGGTGACCTGAGGCAGAAGCGGAAGCGGACGTTCCTGGAAGCCGTCTCCCTTTGCCTGGCTTTAGAGTCCAGGAACCCCTTCTCCCCACTCCTCACTACCCCTGGCGACGGTCAGGTGCTGCCATCAGTTGCTCAGTTTACCTTAGGAACCTTCTACTACTGTTTCTCATCCTCCGCACCACGGCCAGCACGGTTGTTTGTGAATGGTGTTCTCCAGGTGATTCCCTCACAGGAACACTTTGATGCCCTTCAGAATAAAATTTCCATCTTTTTCAGAGCGCCCCTGCTCTGGGACCTGCCTCTCCTCTGAGCCTCCTCTCCAGGGCTTCCTACACGCTCCTGGGTCCAGTCTTCCAGAGTCTGCCCCAAACCCATCTTGCTGTTTTTTATGCCTTTGCACAAGCTCTCCTCCTGCCAGGTGTGGCCTCCCTCCCTCCTCTCCCCGCATCTGTTAATCTCTTGGCCTCACACTCAGTTCCTAGAAGTCAGCAAGAAGCCTTCCCTCACTTCTCAGCACCCTCCCCTGGGCTCCCTCCGTGTCCCAGGCACGTCTCTTTCAGGGAGTTTATCTCATTGTGTTATCAAAGGGGGGGGGTCCTGTATCTCATAAGGACCAGTAGGGTACAGACAATGAGAACCCTGTAGGCAGGGCTGTCCACTATTCAACAGTATTCAGCACAGTGTGTGGCACAAATTATATATTCAATAAATATTAGTTGATTAAGTGAATGGATCCATGGTCTTATAGAAACAGAGTGCAGGAACAGTAGCTGTGCTGTCTACTGCAAACCAAGACATGGTGGAGCCCTCCCCTTTTCCTTTTAGGAGAGTCTCCCACTTCGCCCTCTGTTTCCACCTCTCCCTCCCTGACTCTCCATAGGCACCAGCCTCGTGGGCAGGCCCCTGAGAACACACTGAAGGTGGCGCAAGGGGAGGAACGTTCTAGAAAGGTGCACTGGTTGGTTTCACTATCCATTTCCAGCTAAGCGCCTAACATCCCCCATCACATTAGGTATGGGTGTGAGCCACAACGAGAGCTAGAGCAGAGAGGGGAATGGATTGGGAAAGGAGAGGGGGGAAAGAACCTCTACTTTTGGGTAGTACCAGTGGAAGTACAGTCCCATAAGATGAGTTATAAAGAACCACTTCAAATTGAGAGAGGTACTGCTGAATATATAAATATCAGAAAAATGTAAACTTCCTGTGCACGTAGACGCCACTGGCCGGGTGTGTTCGTTGCGCCCTCAGATCCATTTTCTGCCCTGCTGCTTGTTCTGGGAGGCTGATGTGTCCAGACTGCATCCACTGGGCTTCCTGACTTGGGACAGGCCCATGGGAGGCATAATTAGTAGATCAGAGAGAAGGAGGAGAAAGAGGGTGAGGTATTCATTTCCTTTCTCCCTTCTACCGCCTGGCTTCTGGCAAAGTTCACTTGTCCTATTTTCAACACAACTGCCAGACCGGTCCCGGAAGGGATGAAGGCTTCTGCAATTATTTTAAGGACGTGGTCTCTGCAGCATTAAGTGAGTGGGCTTTGTAAATGTCACTGCTACAGGAACGGAGGAAGCCAGAGAAATGGCGACTGCAGTGGTCCCAGCTGGACTTTGGGCCACGGTGGATAGTGCAAACTGAGACTTTCTCTGAGTTCCTACCTCTCTCTTCTGAGACAAGGGCCACCCCTGCTCACAAGCTCTGTGCTCAGGCCCCTTTCCCTTCACTCATCTAACAAATATTTCTAGAGGACCCAGGACCTTTCATCCTTGGTAATGAATTTGAGCCATGGTAGCGCTCTCCTGCTCAGCGACCAGAGTCAGATGTTCTGTCTGAAAGCCAAATCTCTGTGGCTGCTTCCTTCCGTGGTCTTTGAGAGCCTTCATTTTCCTACTTTCAGGTCAAATGAGTGTTATCGATCGTAGGGAAAATTATAACCACAGACGAATCCCTGTAAGGGAGAATGCTCTGGAGACATCTCCCTTGCTGAGGTCAGGGGCAGGGCTAAGCACTTCCACATGCACTGGCTAATGTCATCTTAAAATCTGTGAGGTGGTGAACACTACTTCCCTCATTTCACAGAGAAGAAAACTGACTACCGAGAAGTCACAAAACTTGCCCAAGGTTACACTAGCTCCCAACTGCAAAGGCCAGATTCAGACACAGAGACACCAGAACGCTTGTTCTTAACCACCACAGTCTACTACTGTGAGAACTCCGACAAGCCCGTCATCCTCCCTAAGCCTGCATTTCCTCCACTGTGAGTAAAGAGGCAAGATAAAATCATTTAAAATTGGAAACTGGGGCTTCCCTGGTGGCACAGTGGTTGAGAGTCTGCCTGCCGATGCAGGGGACACGGGTTCGTGCCCCGGTCCGGGAGGATCCCACATGCCGCGGAGCGGCTGGGCCCGTGAGCCATGGCCGCTGGGCCTGTGCGTCCAGAGCCTGTGCTCTGCAACGGGAGAGGCCACAACAGTGAGAGGCCCACGTACCGCAAAAAAAAAATAATAAAATAAAATAGGAAACTGAACTATTTTTTCATGAGGCTAGGTATTCGAAGGATCAACCAAGATCTTTCAGGTTAACAATCTTCTGTGGCATTTGAGTCACTGAGTGGTTCTCTAAGTCATGCAAATTGATCAGTGTCTTCCCTAGCCCTCATTGATTGATTTGGAGGAACTGACCTACATATATATATATATTTTTTTGGCGGTACGCGGGCCTCTCACTGTTGTGGCCTCCCCCATTGTGGAACACAGGCTCCGGACGCGCAGGCTCAGCGGCCATGGCTCACGGGCCCAGCCGCTCCGCGGCATGTGGCATCTTCCCGGACCGGGGCACGAACCCGTGTCCCCTGCATCGGCAGGCGGACTCTCAACCACTGCGCCACCAGGGAAGCCCTACATTTATGTATTTTGATTCAAACCTATCTTGGTTACTCTTCCCCTTTATAAGTAATAAAGTTGAATTCCAGAAAAAAAAAAAAAAAGTGCCTCTCGCTCCCAAACGCAGGGCTCTTCGGAGGAGGCTGCTTTACCTCTACCAGCCACCAGGGGGTGCAGAGCTAACCGTACGACCTCGCTGTCAGGGCTCCAGGGCCAAGAGCTGCTTGCCCCCTGAACGGTCTCTGACCACGGTGTGGGAATAAAGCGCAAACTTGTTTCCGGTAGTGATCGCTGCAAAGCCACACAGCGTCCACATGGCAGAGCCAAGAGTTTAACCAGCTGGTTTGACTCCTCTGGGCACATGTCCATCAGCTGCACTGCTGCTACTCTCAAGGGGACAGGTAAGACGAAGACCTCTTAGCTCTTTTGAAGCACCTTTAACTTTCCTGCAAATGGCACGGCAGAGTCAACTTTCAAAATGAATAAAGGTTAAGAAGTAGATGCATGCCATACCAAAGTGGATGTTCTCAGTCAATGAAGTAGAGGATTGCTGCTTATAGCACACCCAAACCCACTCTCAGAAATCTCTGTGAGGCCTCTGGCCAGTACCCCCATATGCATGTGTGAACATAAAATAGGCTGAACGTGGCTGGCAAAAATGGAGACATGGTTTGTGGCACAAGCACAGCCCGGAAATTGCTACCCATGGAAATGGATTTCAAGTCCGCAAATGGCATCTTCTAAGTTACAGAAGACCACGTTCTGCTCTAACAACCTCAGGCACTGAGAAGTTACAGGAATTGTCCTCCATATGTCAACTCTTCCTTGCTGGTGGCCCTGGCTGGCCCAACCTTGGCCTGCTTTGTCTCCACGCTCTGAGATAAACCCTGGAGAATAGAAATGGGGCGTGAATGCCTACGGACTTGGGAAATGAAAGGAAAAGGATGGAGACAAGGATTCTTCCTTCTTAGTGCTCTGCCTGAGGTTCATGGGTGTGCCTGTGTGCTAAGTTATAAAACTGGCAGTGACAGCCAGACAGCAAACATTTCCAAGGAGAGAGCATGGAGGTGTTTCCAAGGAGGTGGACAGAGTTACTTCATGAGAGTACAGGATCCCAAGTCCCAAAGTCATAGTTGCTGCACATCCCCTCTCCAGATTCTGGAAGCATCTGTGGCAGATCTAGTAACTCAGAAAAGTTAAACCAGTTATCCTGACAGACTGTGAAGTGTTTTTGGGAAAAGCATAAAAATGTCTGCTAAAGAGAAGAAAATTATAAAGGTCACTATGCTCATTTAGAACTGAGTTTACCAACTTGGATTCCTGTTTTCTCTTCCTGGTGGAAAAGAAAAAAAGTCATTTCAGTCTCCAAAGAGACCATTTTAAAAAATTAAACTGATTTGATTTATTTAGTATGTCAGTGTGGTCTGTAAAGATGGTTCTACAAGGACAGCATTTCCCTCTCCCCCAAGCTGCGTCCCCCAAACACCCCAGGAGCGAGAAATCAGCTACGCATCCAGCATCAACACTCTGGGGGGAGCAATTAGCACTGAGTCAGGGCCAAGTACATGTTGGGAGTTGACACACTTTTCATCGTTGCACACCCTGTGTGAAGAAACATGCACTCATCTTCGATCTTGGTCACTGACTGTGGCCTCCCCACATTACGAGCTGGAAGTTTTGTCAGGCTGAATCAATAGAAGCATACCTGTGACTCCTTCGGTCCCACTTTTCTCCCTGGCATGGACTGTTCTTCCCATGAAATGTCAGCTCTCATGAGCGAAGAGAACAAAGGAAGCCAGAGTATGAGCTGGAGGAGAACTAAGACGCCATCTGGTGGCCGTTCACTATAAATCTTTGCCTCGGATGCAAATTCCTCACACAAAGGAGTCCCGTCTTGTTATCTGTAGGCTGCAGGAAGTCTCTATTACCTGGGAACACCCAAACTTCCAAAGTGGGCAGCCCTCTTTTCAGTTTTTTTCCCAATTCAAAGTACTCAACTGTAAAACACAGGGAACTATACTCAATATCTTGTAATATCCCATAATGGAAAAGAATCTGAAAAAGAATATATCTATATCTATATCTATATCTCTATATCTGAATCACTTTGCTGTACACTTGAAACTAACACAACATTGTAAATTAACTCTACTTCAATAAAAAAATTAAGTACTTGGCCCCAAGTTTTATAATAACATCTTAACCCCGCAGCACAAGAGGCAAACTCCCCTTTGAAGACTTTCACACAGTGAGAAAAAGAAAGTGTCACTTGGGTTGTGATGTTTTACCTTGTCGGTTGTGAGAGTTCTTGAAGGGAGAAACATGCCTGTGAAATGCTGATTTTTTTCCCATGAATGTTCTGCAGTAAAATAGGAAAAAAAGAGCCTATCAGGTTCTCCTTCTCATTGAAAACTTCCTTCACTGACTAAAGACCATTTTTTCAAGACGAGTGAATTACAGACTGAAACTTCCCCAAGTCCACCTCCTTCCGTGGGCCCCCTGACCACAAGCTGGCCTTTGTCCTCTTTTGTAGATGGCAGTGACTAAAGTGCCCTGAATTTGACATTTATTGATGGGTAACCACAGGCTCTCCCTGAGCAGAATCCCTCCCCAGCACTCCTCACACCCACTCAGTGTGCGGCTCATCCTGTCCTAGGACCACTTCTCTCCCTAACTGCCCGCGATAGCCCATCCTGACCAGTGTGGGAGCTTTGTGTCCCAATCTTGAAGAGTCTTGCTTGCTAAGGTAAAAATCTCTCAGAGAGTATTTTTATTTTTAAAGAGGTTTCACAAAACCTGCATGAGCCAAAGGAAAGAATTTCTAACAGTGTAATTTTACTACTTACCAGTGTTAAGGCAGCACAGGGAAACAAACAACAGGGTCACCCCCTGGGTACTCTCTGGATGGGCCATGTCTTTGGGTAGGTCCTTCCCCTGCTCTGAGTCATTTCCAATGTTGTAAGTGTGACCGCAGGCAGCAGCCCCTCCACCCCTAGCGAGCCCCTGCCTTGCGTGTGGCAAGTGGATCTCTAAGACCCTGAACTTGGTGTTCTAAGAATGAACCCCCCCCTCCCTGCTGCCGGAACCCAGCACCCATGGCTCCCGTCCAGAGGAGCCCAGTGCCTTTACCACCTCTCCCACCCTGTGGCTGGGAGGCCCGTGTTCAGACTTGCCTGTTCTGAAATAAATATTTGGGCACTGCTCAGAAACAGGAACTTCACTTTAATTAACAGGAAGAAGACGAAACAGAACCCAGCTCAGAAGGAGCCATTCACCTCAAAGAGCAGGAGGAGGGATTGGGGGAGGGGGGGCCAGGGTGCGCATGGGGAAATGGCCTGCACCTGACCTGGTCAGCGTTCTCAAGCTCAGGTCGGTTTGCCTGTCCTGGTCGGGGACTAGCAAAGGGACAAAGGAGGGTAACTGCCTCAGCACTCGCTGGCTCGGACGGTAGTTAGAGCTAACGGCAGTCACCAGTGCATCCCCATCTGCAAAGGCCAAAAGCTGGGACAACCTGCCAGGAGCCCCTGGATGTCAGGTAATTAGGGGTGAAGAGAGGAGTAGCGGACAGGGTCCCGCACGATGACTTTGTGCCTTTTAACCAGATACCCCTAAGCCCCCAAGCACAGACACTCTCACAGCCACCTGCTGGTCTAGAGCTCCCCCCGGGACACCGAGGCCGTGGCCACAGAGCGGCTTGGAGTCAGGCTGAGGGGAACCCGAGGAGGAAGACGCCGCAGCCTGGGGTCCCCAGTACAGGGGCGGTTCCAGACCCCTGCCAGCCTTGGGTAGCCAATGACCCTGAGATCTTGAGGGAAAGAAAGCCCAGGTTTCTGATCTCACAACTTGTCAGATTTTAAGAACTCCTCATTAGCCATGGATGTGAGAATTTGCCAGAAGTACTTAGCCACTGAAAGGTTTGACGGAAAAATTACGAGGTGTCAGTGCCAAGGCACCACCCTGAGAGCAGAGGCAGAACTGGATGAGAGACCAAGGGAGCCAGGGTGTTACGGGTTCCCCCTGCCAAAATATAGGCTTCCTACCCACTATGTACCTCAGAATGTGACCCTATTTGGAGACAGGTCTTTATAGAGGTAATCAAATTAAAACGAGGTCAGTAGGGTGGCCCTAATCCAATAATGACTGATGTCCTTGTACAAAGGGGAAGTTTGGACACAGCCCACAAGAGAAGAATGCCGGGGGAAGATGAAGATATCCGTCTACCAGCCAAGGAGAGAGGCCAGAAGCAATGCCTCCCTCACGGCCCTCAGTAAGAACCAAGCCTGTGGACACCTTAATTTTGGACTTCCAGCCTCCAGAACCGGGAGACAATACATTTCTGTTGTGTAAGCCACCAGCCTGTGGTACCTTGTTACTGCAGCCCTGGGAAGTGAATACACAGGATGGACCCCTGGGTGTCCTTGGGTGGGTCCCTCCATTCCTCTGGGTAACTAGAAGGTGGCCGGACACAGTCCAGAATCCCCTCACTGGCCCATCACTCTGACGCTCTGGCCTCCGGGCCCCTGAGAACAAGGGGGGCATCTGGTCCACTTGGAACCTAAAGAAATTACTGAACCAAGACCCTGCTTTTGGGCAACAGGTCATGATCGCCATGTTCCTGCGATGCTGCAGCTCTGTTCAGAGATGGGGGTGGGGGCGGGCAGTGTGGCTCGGCTCTAAAGCATTGTTTAAAGGAGCGTCTACCCAGCTGGGCATTTGAAGCATTTGAAGTGTAAATCTTCATCTTCCGCTCGCCGTGCTTGCCTTGAGGTTCAGGGCCCGTGGTTCTTAGGTGTCTTCACTGGACGACGGTGATGAAGACGCCCGCGCCTCTGAACCCACCTCGTTCGTTAGCCACACTAGCTGTTCCCGCCTCTTTCCCACAGCTCCTTCATGGTCTGCTTGGGTTTTGCACGGGGATCTGTGTGTGCCGGGCGGGCTTTGCGTGTGTTTGGGTTGCAAGTGCAGGCTTGCTGGGTGAAGAGATGCAGGAGGGGTGGGTGTGGCATGGGTGGGGACCCAGGCCGGTGCGCGTGAGCAAGCTGGGGAACATTTTGGTGGGGTCTACGTGTTCTTGGAGGTGCCTCCCCCTCTCAGTGCTTGTGTCTTTTTTTCTTTACAAGACAGGTACTAAGCAGGCAGCAGCTGTGGGAACCAGACCTGAAATGTAACAGGTCAAAGAAATCGCTCGTTTTCACTTTCTTTTTTTTTTTTTTTTTTTTTTTGCGGTACGCGGGCCTCTCACTGTTGTGGCCTCTCCCGTTGCGGAGCACAGGCTCCGGACGCGCAGGCTCAGTGGCCATGGCTCACGGGCCCAGCCGCTCCGCGGCATGTGGGATCCTCCCGGACTGGGGCACGAACCCTTGTCCCCTGCATTAGCAGGCGGACTCTCAACCACTGCGCCACCAGGGAAGCTCCTGTTTTCACATTTTGATACCAAAGTCGGTGGTGGGACCATTCTGGGAATGGGTTTAATTGCAAAGCATCCCAAGCCCTCCCCTGGCAGAGGCCTCCAGGTGCGTAACTCTGCTCAGAAAACAGATGCCAGGCAGCAGGAAAGACCAAGCCTGAGGGGGACCTGATGTAATTTCTCCCTCCTGGTTAGTGGGTGGGGGAAGGGAGAAGCCTCTGAGGTACCCGGAAGAAGGGGGGAGGAGGGAGGAGGGGGGGAGGGGGAAGGGCAGGCTTCTTTGAGGTTCAGCCTGTGCTGAGTGACTAAAATGAGGGCGATGCAGTGAAGCCTCTGCAGACTTCCCACTGCTGTAATGCTGCGTGAATAATTCTGATAATGACCCTTTACTCAGCAAGGGTGGCATCCAGATAAGCAGATTGCTAGAGCCGTCCTGTCAGCTTATGTGCACTGCGCACTCGATTGCCATCTGGTGTGACGTAACCCACCACCGTGACTGACACTGCCCCTTGGGGCCCCTGGAGCCCAGGGAGCAATGATGAAACAAGGCCTGTCCAGGTGGGGAGAGGACCCCGCGGGGTGCTGGGGCCCGTCCCCTCCTTTGCGCTCCTCGGGCAGAGGCCCTGCTCTCATCCCTGTTGGTGAGCAGTGGCCACCAGGAGCAAGTCGGGTGGACAGAGGCCTCAGTCTTCAGGGGGAGAGTTCAAGGTTGTCTTTCTAGTCAGGGACCTCGTGTGAGGGGAGAGAGGTTGGCACAGCAAAGAGCCTGGGCTGCGGTGTATCCGTGCATCTCAAAGGCAGAATTCGGGACCAAGACACAGTGAATCTTCGCGTCACTCTTCCCAGCACCCCTCTCCTCCCTGTGGGTAAAAGTCCAACCACGGTCTCTTTGAGGAACCCCCCTCCCTCCATTCTCAGCCCACGTGTTTGGGGGACTTCATCCACCCTTCTGGCCCCAGAGGGGAGCGTGTAGCCCAGGGCTGGCCAATGAGAGCACTGCCCCTCCCAGCACAGGCGCCCGCCAGTCAGGGACACTCCCGGTGACACTGTTGTCACTGTCATCGGGAGACAGGTGCTTTCTTTCTGCTGGAGTTGCTAAGCAAGTAGGGTTCATCGAGCATGGCCAGGGGCATCTCTGCCAACCTGGGAGGAGAGGCTGACCAAGAATAAGGGCAACACAGGCTGAAGCTAAGCGGAACAGAGAGACGGAGGGAGGTGGGAGACGGAGAGAGAGACTGATCCCTGGCGCCTGTTCAAGCATCCAGACCCAGCTTTGTTTGAAACTGAATGGGGTTGTGTTGAAACCCCATTACTTTCAGGCATATAAGACAGTAAATTCTCAATCTTTGTCTCTCCTCCTGTTTTGGGTTGGGTTTCTGTCATTTGCACCTGACAGAGTCATGAGCAATACGCAAAGCCTGTTGCCTCCACAGGCCCAGCACACGGAGTCCACCTGGTCTCCCAGAGGCCCAGCTCTGTTCTCTGGGAAGAGCTGGGGGTCGGGCCACCCCTCACAGAGGGGCCAGTGGGTCTGAGTCTCTGCTACAATGCTCCTGCTCATCTCTCTCTTCCCCTGGTATTCTGCTTTCTTTCTCTTCTTTCTTTTTCTCCTCCCTCTCTCTTGATTTTACACAGGATTTTAAAAGATGCCAAATATTTTGTGTTGCCAGAAAGTAAACGAGAGCTCCAGAAATGATGGGGCCCAAAGATGGAGGAGCAGCTGGCAGGGGCTCTCACTGGCCAATTCTGGAACAATTAGAGCACTAAAATAACGGAGGGCAGTAGTGAATTATAGACCATTAGAAAAGAGGAAACTATGAGTCCACACCAATAATAAATAGATCAATGAATGAATGAGTGAATGAATGAGAAGGAAGAGCTTTTGCCTCAGCAGAATGTCAAGTGCTGGTCAGTAAACGTGAAGGAAATTATGGGTGAAAATGTTTGAAGATTTTTCATGTTGAAAAAGCATCATTTTTGAGCCATCATAATAAAGACTTATGTAGTCAAGAATGGATCAGTGGATGCTAATTTCAGGGGAAATTTTGATAAGAAGCAGGATGTTTTCATAGTCTCAAAGTATCTCCCCACAGATTGCCCATCAGTTGCCAAGGGCGTCAGAGTAACTATCGGGAGGAATAAGACCACATCTTCATTAAAACTAACAATGGCAGGGAGGGCCAGGTGGACACCATGTGCCTCCAGGTGGGACACCGTGAGGAGGACACAACTTAGAGAGTTCCCAGTCCCAGCCACCCCCATAAACAGAATCTAATAATGAGCAGTCATCTGACAAACCCCAAACAGAGACTGTTTTAACAGTTTAGTTATTGTGGTAAAAAACAAATAACGTAAAATTTACCCTCTTAACCATTTTCAAGTGCACAGTACAGTAGTATTAACTACACACACATTGTGGTGCAACAGATTTCTAGAACTTTCCATCTGTGCTCATCATTGAACAACTCCCCTGCTTCCCATCCCCAAAGCCTCTGGCAACCACCATTCTACTGGCTGTTTCTAAGAGTTTTGCTCCTTTACATACTTCGTATGAATGGAATTGTGCAGTGTTTGTCTTTTTATGACTGGCTTATTTCACTTAGCATAACCTCTTGAAAGTTCACCCATGTTGTAGCATGTGTCAGAATTTCCTGCTTTTTAATGGCTGAATAATATTCCATTGTACATATATACTTCATTTTCTTTATGCATTCATGGTTATTGATGACATTTAAGTTGGTTCAACCTCTTGGCTATTGTGAATAATGCTGCTATGGACATGGGTGTGCAAATATTGCTTCAGGATCCTGCTTGCAATTTTTTTGGCTATTTTCCCAGAAGAGGGATTGCTGGATCACATGGTAGTTCTCTTTTTAATTTTTTGAGGAAACTCCATGTGTTTTTCAGAGTGGCTGCACCATTTTACATTCTCACCAACACTGCACAAGAATTTCCTTTCCTCCACATCCTCTCCAACATTTGTTATTTTCTGGGCTGTGTCGGGGGGGGGGTCATTTGTTTTTTGTTTTGTTTTGTTTTCGTTTTTTTCATAGTGGCCATCTTCATGGTATGAGGTGATATCTCATTGTGGTTTTGATTTGCATTTCCCTTATGATTAGTATTGCTGGGCACCTTTTCATATGCTTGTTGACCATTTCTATATCTTCTTTGTAGAAATGTCTATTCAAGTCTTTTGTTCATATATTAATTGGTTTTTTTTTATTGTTGAGTTTTATGAGTTCTTTATATATTCTGGATATTAACCACTTACCAGGTATATGGTTTGCAAATATTTTCTCCCTTTCAGTAGGTTGTATCTTCATGCTGTTGATTGTTTGGTTTCCTTTGCAATGCAAAAGTTTTTAAGTTTGATGTAGTCCCCTTTGTCTATCTTTGTTACCTCTACTTTTGGTGTCATATCCAAGAAATCATTGCCAAATCCAATGTCATGAAGCTTTCCTCTATGTTTTCTTCTAAGAGTTTCATGGTTTCAGGTATTACATATAGGTTTTTAATCCATTTTGAGTTAATATTTTAAAATAAATTTATTTATTTGTTTTTGGTTGTGTTGGGTCTTCGTTGCTGCATGCGGGCTTTCTCTAGTTGTGGAGAGTGGGCGTTACTCTTCATTGCAGTGTGCGGGCTTCTCATTGTGGTGGCTTCTCTTGCTGCAGAGCACGGGTTCTAGGCACGAGCTTTAGTAGTTGCAGCACGCGGGCTTCAGTAGTTGTGGCACATGGGCTCAGTAGTTGCAGCTCGTGGGCTCTAGAGTGCAGGCTCAGTAGTTGTGGCCATGGGCTTAGTTGCTCTGCAGCATATGAGATCTTCCCAGACCAGGACTCGAACCTGTGTCCCCTGAATTGGCAGGCAGACTCTTAACCACTGTGCCACCAGGGCACAGTTAATTTTTGTACATGGTGTAAGGTAAGGGTCCAGCTTCATAGTTTTGCATGTGAATATCCAGTTTTCCTAACACCATTTGTTGAAGAGACTATCCTTTCTCCATTGTGTAGCCGTAGTACACTTGTGGAAGATCAGTTGACCCTATATATGTCATCTCTGGGTTTTCTATTCTATTCCATTGGTCTTTATGTCTGGTTTTATGCCAGCACTATACTGTTTTGATTACTGTATTTTGTAATATGTTTTTAGAAATTAGGATGTGTGAGGCCTCCAGCTGTGTTTTTCTTTCTTAAGATTCTTTTGCTATTTGGGGTCCTTTGAGATTCCATATAAATTTTAATTTTTTTTCTGTTTCTGCAAAAAAATACCATTGAAATTTTGATAGAGATTTCACTGAATCTGTAGATTGCTTTGGCTAGTATAGACACTTTAACAATATTAAGTCTTCCTATCCATGAATTTTGAGTGTTTTTCCATTTATTTGTGTCTTTAATTTCTCTAAACAATGTTTTGTAGTTTTCAGTGTCTTTCACCTCCTTGGTGAAACCTCCTTGGTTAAGTTTACTTCTAAGTGTTTTATTCTTTTTGATGCTATTGTAAATGGAATTGTTTTCTTAATTTCCTTTTCATATTATTCATTGTTAGTGTATAGAAACATAACTGATTTTTGTGTGTTGACTTTGTATCCTGACTTTACTGAATTCATTCATTGATTATAAGTTTTTTGTGGACTATTTAGGGTTTTCATCTTACAAACATTTTATTTTTTAAACAAGGACTGAATTCCTTTTAATTGTTGATTTTATAAAAGAAAGAAAAATTGTGGATGTAGTTCAGAATAAAGGAGACTAAAGCAACATGAGAACTAAAAACAATCCCTATATTGCATCTTATAATGGAGGGAAAATGCTATAAACAACATTATTGGGCCAATTAACAAGACTGGAGAACAGATAGTTGATTAGGTAAAAGAATCATATCAATGTTTAATTTAGTGAAGTTGATAACTCTTCTGTTGAGTTTTATGCACAAAAACAGCATTATTCTTAGGAAATACATGTTGAAGTATTGAGTAAGGGGCTTAATATATGTCACTTACTCTCCAAATAGTTCAGGAAAAAAAAAATAGAGAGAGAATGAGCACAGATAATAGAATGGGCAAAAAAGGTAAATCTAATTAAAGGGTATATGGAGGTGTACCATGTACTATTCCTATTCTCATAACTTCTCTGTAGGTTTGGAGTTATTTCCAGATTTTTGTTGGTTTCAGGATGCTGGCATCTGGTGCAGGGCTAGGGACACCCTCACTCACCTGGGGACAAGGCTCCCACCAGCCGTGCACTTTGCTGGATCACTTTGCTGGATGACCCCTCCTGGCCCACCAGACCCTGCTGTGACTATAAGAGCAGCACGTGAGACATTTTTCCACATGGATTGGTAGTTTTGTCAAGTGGAACTTAATCCTTCCAAATCAGGAGGATTATTTTGGATAAGCCATAAAAATTATTAATTAAAATGTTAGTGTCTGATTGCCTTTGTACTTGTTTATAAGAATTTTCTCAGAGCCTGGGTGCATTGACCTCCCTCTCCTGGCTCACCTGCTGAATCCATGTTAAATCACTCTCCATTTCTGCCTCTACCAGAGGAACCCTCTAAAAGTGGGCACAAGGTTTACGAGAAGAAACATTTTAAGACATGCTCAAAGTTACGAGGACACCAAATATTTTGGACTGAATATTTTTGGAACCTCTAGTGTGTGCAAGGCAACTTGGTAGGGTATGGCTATTGTCCTCAAACAACTTACAATCTAAAATAAGAAAGCAAGGGACTTCCCTGGTGGTGCAGTGGTTAAGAATCTACCTGCCAATGAAGCGGACACAGGTTCGAGCTCTGGTCCGGGAAGATCCCACATGCCACGGAGCAACTAAGTCCATGCGCCACAACTACCGAATCTGCGTGCCACAACTACTGAAGCCTGTGCACCTAGAGCCCGTGCGCCACAACAAAGAGTAGCTCCCCGCTTGCCGCAACTAGAGAAAGTCCGCGCGCAACAACGAAGAACCAACGCAGCCAAAAATAAATAAATAAATTTATTTTAAAAAAAGAAGAAAGAAAAGAAAGCAAGAGAACACACAAAAAGCTAGGTAATCATAGAAGTGGATTGTAATAGTTCCCCACATGAGAAACCACCAGGCAATTGGAAATTAATTGATTCATTAAGGGAAGACTGTAAGGACTCCAAATATTCAGAAAAGAAAAGGAACCCTGTTGGTGGAGAGGGTTAAGGAGACTTTATGGAACAAAGAGGTAAGGCTGAGATGGAAGGATAGGTAGGATTTGTATAAAGGACAAGAGCATTTTCCAAGAGGGAGAGCCCAACAAACCAGCATGTGGAGGTGAGAATGCTCAGGCCTTTTTGAAGCACAGTGAATGAACCAGTTTGTCAGAGGTTGAAGGTTTGTGAAGCAGAATTAGAGGAAAGGTTTTTTGAGTAAATTGGTAATGAATCTCCAGAGCTCTGAATTCCAGCAGTGTAGGCTTTTGTGGGTGATGGAGAATCAAAGAAAAGGCTTTGGAGCAGAGCCTGGGAGTCAGAAACTGCCTTCAGAAGCTACTGACTCTCAGAGTTCACTTACTGAACACCCACTGTGGTTCAGGTACTTCCTATACTTATCTTTGAGCCTCACAGAAACGCTGCAAGGCAGAGAGAATCACCTCCACACTGGCAGGAAGAGCCTGTTTCTGGGAAGGGCAAGTACTCTGCCTGGGGTCATGCAGGTGGGAAGCGGCAGGGCCAGGGGTCAACTCAAGGCCTGTGAGACTTCAGGGAGGAGCCCAAGGAGCCCTCTCTCTTTTATTTTGGCCGTGCCATGCAGCATGTAGGATCTTAGTTCCCCAACCAGGGATCAACCCGTGCCCCCTGCAGTGGAAGCTCGGAGTCTTAACCACTGGACCTCCAGGGAAGTCCGTGGGGCCCTCTCTGTGACACCCGTTCCCCTCCCTGTCTTTGAAGTAGGGCATGGAGCCATAAAGCCTGAACCAGTGCAGTGGCAATGGACATGGAAGGAAAAAGAAAGATGTGGGAGAAATGTGAAGGAAATACTGACAAGCCTGGATGAACAATTAAGTTTAGGAGGTGAATGAAATGGAAGTTAAATCAAGCTTCATTTTGTTTTTCAAGTGAGAACTTATGGTTACTACTGTGTTAGCTATTTGAAGAAAGGAAAAAAAATGATTATAATATTGTCCCTACACTCAAAAATATTAAGGTCTACAATAAGATGTTATAAATGTGCATAAATATGTATAATATGGGAAAGAGGTAGATAAATACTACAAGAGCAAAATAGACAAAGGGCTGTAGATAGTTAGATGGGAGAAAATCTAGGCAGTAAAATCAAATATTCATTGAAGAGAATATATTTGATCTGGACTTTAAGAAATGGATACAGCTTTCCCTGGCCAAGGGAAGTGAGGGGAGGCTATTCCAGATCAGGGTGTCTCAACCTTGGCACTATTCACATTTGAGCCTGGGTGATTCTTTGCTGTGGGGGGGCTGTCATGTCATTGCAGGACGTTTAGCAGCATCCCTGGTTTCTACCCACTGGATACCCCTCCCAATTGTTCTCTAGACATTGCTGGAGGGCAAAATCAACCCTGGTGAGAACCACTGTTCTAATCTAAGAGAATGATGTTAGAAAGGGGGTATGTTTGGGGAATAAAGGAGCATCTGTATCAGTCTGTTTCAGAATGTGTTCCTGGGAACACTAGTGTCTAGTGAGATAGTTGATGGTCCCTTAAATAAGGTTCATGGTCAAATAGAATTGAGAAATACCACATACTTTTCCCCTCAATTGGAAATTCACAGTGTATATTAGGATACTAAAGGCTTTGAGAGATTGTTCAGGAAAACTATTTGACATTGGTTAAATTTAATTATCAAAGAACTTAAAGAAAAAAAGCAACAAGCAAGTATTAACCTCCTGAAGGGTATTATTGTATTGCAGGACACAGCTTGAAAAATGATGGTATATTTGACTGAAACACAGAGTATATGAAAGATTTAAAGCTGGAAAAACAGAGATAGATTCTAGAACCAGATTCAGAGAGCTTGGAATTCAGGTTAAGGTGTCTGAATTTCATTTAGTCAACAATAACCGTCAGGAAGCATAATTAAAACTGTGCTTCAGTTATTCATTTATTGATTCAGCATATTTTAAGCAACATTAGTCTAGTGGCAGCAAGCCAGCTAGACTAGAAGATGTAGAAACAAGAACCAAAGTACATTAGATTGTTGCAAAATAATAACCTAGAGTGGTGATGAAGGAAGAAAGGAGTCCATGCGAAAGACATTTTGGAGAGTAAGAGAACATAGTGTCTGGTTTGTTGGAGGGTGGAACAAGAAGATGAAGGAGCCAATGATGACTATAGAATTTTAGGCTTGAGTTACCAGGAGCTTCTTGGTACCTTTAACAGAGAGAGGATAGTCAGGAAGAAGATTTGGGGAGAAATGAGCTCATTTTGGAAATGTTGAATTTGAGGGGTTGGTAGGACATGCAGCGACAAACGTTGAGTAGGTAGCTGTAATTAAAAATCAAGAGTAAAAATGGAACTGGAAATAGTTTGGGGAAAGTCATCTGCCTTAAAGAAGTTGTGAATGTGAATGCGGCAGTGAAAGGGGGAAACAGCAGGGAGAGAAGGAAAGAGGGAGACAGCTTAGAACAGAGACGAGGAGAACATCTACAGAGAATGGAAGAAGAAAGATGATGTAGAAAGGGAGCTGGATGGATCTGTTAGAGAAGTAGGAAACCCAAGTAAAAACGTCAGAGAGGCCCAGGGGAGGGAGAGTCAAGAAGCATTTGACCACGCTACAGAGAAGTCAAAGAAAATGAACACTGGGGAGAGGCCATTGGATTTAGGATTTACGTCAAAGGAGGCTATTGAAAAGAGTTTCTTTGACTTCCCTGGTGGTCTAATGGTTAAGATTCCGCACTTCCACTGCACGGGATGTGGGTTTGATTTTTGGTGGGGGGAAAAGAAAAAGAAAAGAGTTTATATAGAGTAATGGGGATAGAAATTAAATTGCAAGGACGGGATTTGTGCTGAGAAAGTTCAGACAGATTGCTTTTTGAACAGTTTGCCATTCTGACTGCTTAGAAGTAATACCCATTGAAGGCAACAGGATTGGAGCAAGAATTGTTTGTTTTGGGATGGGGTGATTTGAGCAAATTCAGTGACAAAAAATAAGGAACCAGAGGAGATTAAGAGATTCAAGAAAGAGGAGTAATTATTGATAGGGCAAGGCTTAGGAGGAGTCAACTGAGTTGAGATCAAGGTCAGAGATTCTTTGACAAAAGAGGAGAGATGTGTCTTCTTCTGAGTCAGGAGGAAAGGAAGAAAAGATAGATAAAAAAGAGACAAGTCTTGAGGTGGAGACCTCAACAAATTCAAATGTTAATACCTTCAGAGATCTAGGTCATCAGCTATAATGAGGGAGGCAGGGATGGGCTTGAACATTTGAGGTTACAGGAAATAGCAGTTATGAAGAACACAAAAGAGTTCAAAAGAGATGGCTAAAATGTTATCCAAGCTAGAATGAGATCTAAAGTTTGCTACATGGACTTATAGCTGACCCAGTTAGTATAACTTAGTGACCTTCGTCAGGAGTGCCCAGAAATAAAATGAATTGAGCAAGAAATCAATAACAAAAAATAAGTAGACAATTCCCCAGTATTCCCATACCAGGTAATGTACTACTAAATAACCCATGATTCAAAGAGGCAATCTCAATGGAATTGGAAAATATTTGAACTGAATGATAATGAAAATGTTGCATAATAAAACATGTGGGATGCAGTTAAAGTCATTCTTGGAGGAAAATGTGTAGTCTTAAAAATTAATAGCTTAGGGCTTCCCTGGTGGTGCAGTGGTTGAGAGTCCACCTGCCGATGCAGGGGACACGGGTTCGTGCCCCGGTCTGGGAAGATCCCACATGCCACGGAGCAGCTAGGCCCGTGAGCCATGGCCACTGAGCCTGCGCGTCCAGAGCCTGTGCTCCGTAACGCGAGAAGTCACAACAGTGAGAGGCCCGCGTACTGCAAAAAAAAAAAAAAAAAAAAAAAATTAATAGCTTAGAAGATGATATTTGAAGAGTAAAGAAGACAGAAAATTAATGAGCTATCCCTCTCAATCTGCAGGTAAACTTTTAGAATTAATAGACAAATTAAGCAAATCTGTTGGAAACAAGGTTAATACACAAAAATCAATTGTCTTTCTAAATATCCACTACAAGTAATTAGAAAATTAAATTCAAAACTTGATGTCGTTTACGACAGCATAAAAAATCAAATATTTAGGAATAATTCTAACAAAAAGTGTGCAAGATACCTATACAGAAACTATAAACATTATTTAGAGACAGTAAATAAAATCTAAATAAATGGAGCGATATGCCATGTTTGTGAACTGGAACATGTAATATTGTAAAGACATCAATTTCCCCCAAATCCATAGATTTAATGTAAACCTCAAAAATATCCTGGCAGGTTTTTTTTAAACGTGGAACTTGACAAGAATTTAAATTATATGTGGAACTACAAAGGGCCAAGGACCAAGAATAGCCAGGACAATCTTGAAGAAGAACAAAGCTGAAAAACTCACACTGGATATCACAAGTTATAATGCTAGGTAATTAAGACAACGTTATAATGCTAGGTAATTAAGACAATGTGGTATTGGCATGAGAAAAAAAATAGATCTGTGGGCAGAATTGAGAAACTAGAAACAAACCAACACTTGATTTATAACAAAGATGATACTGTAGTACAGTGGGGGGAAGGATAGTATTCTTAATAAGTGATTCTGGGTCAACAGATATCCATATGGAGAAAACCTCAGCTTAATCTCTACCTCACATGATAAAAAAAAAAAAAAACCACTAAACAAAACAAAACAAAAGCCCAGCTGGATTGTAGATCTAAATGTGAAAAGTAAAACAATTATACTCTTAGAAGATAACACAGGAAAATATTTTTGTGCTATTAAGATATGCTAAAATTTCTTAAACAGGACATGAAAGACACTAGCCATAGATAAATGAGACTACATGAAGATAAAGAGCTTCTGTTCATCAAAAGATACCATTTGAAGGAGTGAAAAGGCAAGCCACAGACTGAAAAAAGAGAAATACAATATATATTTCTAACAAAAGCCTCATTCAGAATGAATGAAGAAGTCCTTTAAGTTACTAAGAAAAAAAAAACAGGAAAAAAATGCTACAGAAAAGTGAGCAAAGGATTTTAGCATGTACATCACAAGAGAATATCCAAATGGCTAATACACATCTGAAAACGTGGTCAACCTCATTATTCATTAAGGAAATGCTAATTTAAACCATAACTAGATACCACTTTTTACACACCAGAATGACTAATAGTAAAACAACTAGAGAACTCCTATACCATTAGCGGATGTGCAAATTGTTACAACAACTTTGGAAAACTGTTTGGCGGTATGTACTAAAACTGAATACATGAATACATTATGACCCAGCAATTCCACTCCTGGGTATATAGTCAACAGACGTGCATATATTTGTACCCAGAAAGATATTAAAAATGTTCATGGTAGTAGTAGTAGAGTAGTAAAAAACTGAAAACAACCCAAAGTCCCTCAACATTAGAGTAGATAAATAAATTATTAAAAAGTTACTTATGGAATGTTATAAAGCATTGGAAATTAATTAAATATTGTTCTATGCAACAACATGGATGATACAAAAATTAATATTACATATATAATATATAACAAGAAGTCAGACACAAATGATACCTACTGAATGGTTCAATTTCTATGAAGTTCAAAACAAAGGCAACCACCTCACACTCATTAACGTGACTACTGTATTTAAAAAAAGAAAACAGAAAAATACAAGTGTTGGAGAAGATGTGAAGAAATTTAGACCTCTTGTTCACTGTTGGTGGGAATGAAAGATAATGCAGCCACTATGGAAAGTGGTGTGGCGGTTCCTCAAAAAATTAAAAATAGTATTACCATATGATGTAGCAATCCCACTTTTGGGTATACACCCAGAAGAATTTAAAGCAAGGTGTCAAAGAAATATTTGTACACCCATGTTCATAGCAGCATTATTTACAATAATCAAAAAGTGGAGGCAACCCAAGTGCCCATTAACAGAAGAATGGTAAGCAAAGTGCTGGATGTACATAGAATGGAATATTATTCAGCAGTATAAAAGAAGGAAATTCTGACACATGCTACAACATGGATAAATCTTGAGGACATTATGCTAAGTGAAATAAGCCAGTCACAAAAACACAGATATGGTATGATTCCACTTATGTGAGGTACCTAGGGTAGTCAAATTCATAGAGACAGGAAGTAGAATGGTTGGTTGCCAGGGGCTATGGAGGCCAGGAAATGGAGAGTTATTGTTTAATGGGTATAGAGCTTTAATTTTGCAAGATGAAAAGGGTTCTGGAGATTGGTTGCACAATAATATGATTGTACTTAATGTTAGTTAACTGTACACTTAAAAATGGCTAACATGGTACATTTTATACTATGTGTATTTTACCACAATTAAAATTTTTTATTAATAAATAAACATAAAATGAATGCGATGATTGAAATCAGAACATCAGTTACCTTTGGTGAGGTACTAGTGACTGGAAGTCACAAGGAAAGTTTGGGGGTTATGAGGATGATCTGTTTTCTGATCTGGGTGGTAAGAACATGAGTGTTTTTACTCTTGAGAATCAATCAAATTATATATTTTGACTTGTGTACCTTTCTACATGCTTCAAGCAAACCAAAAACAAAATTTATTTTAAAATTAAGTCAAAGTAGAACATATACGAATAGTGAAGGATTTGGTGGGGAAGGAAGATGGATAATGAGTGATTACTTACCTAATATCAAAATATATTATAAAACTATTAGAAGAGTGTGATTACTGGCACAGAAGTAGACAATCAAATCAGTGGAAGAAAATAAAGTCTAAAAACAGCCCCATATAATAAATGAAAATTTAATATGTGATCAAGGAGGCATTTCGAATCAAAAGGGGAGAAGATGAATTATTTATAAATGATACAGAAGCAACTGGCAACTTATCTGTGTGTCAAGGAGCTAGAGCCCTACTATATGCCTTACACAAAAGAAGAAATTCTGGTAGAACAAAGATTTGCATTTTTTTTTTTAATTAGTTTCTGCTTTATAACAAAGTGAATCAGTCATACATATACATCTGTTCCCACATCCCCTCCCTCATGCATCTCCCTCCCTCCCACCCTCCCCATCCCACCCCTCCAGGCGGTCACAAAGCACCGAGCTGATCTCCCTGTGCTCTGCGGCCGCTTCCCACTATCTATCTACCTTACGTTTGGTAGTGTATATATGTCCATGCCTCTCTCTCGCCTCGTCACAGCCTACCCTTCCCCCTCCCCATATCCTCAAGTCCATTCTCAAGTAGGTCTGTGTCTTTATTCCCGTTTTGCCCCTAGGTTCTTCATGACATTTTTTTTTTTAAATTCCGTATATATGTGTTAGCATACGGTATTTGTCTTTCTCTTTCTGACTAACTTCACTCTGTATGACAGACTCTAGGTCTATCCACCTCATTACAAATAGCTCAGTTTCGTTTCTTTTTATGGCTGAGTAATATTCCATTGTATATATGTGCCACATCTTCTTTATCCATTCATCCGATGATGGACACTTAGGTTGTTTCCAGCTCCGGGCTATTGTGAATAGAGCTGCAATGAACATCTTGGTACATGTCTCTTTTTGAATTATGGTTTTCTCAGGGTATATGCCCAGTAGTGGGATTGCTGGGTCATATGGTAGTTCTATTTGTAGTTTTTTAAGGAACCTCCATACCGTTCTCCACAGTGGCTGTACCAATTCACATTCCCACCAGCAGTGCAAGAGTGTTCCCTTTTTTCCACACCCTCTCCAGCATTTATTGTTTCCAGATTTCTTGATGATGGCCATTCTGACTGGTGTGAGATGATATCTCATTGTAGTTTTGATTTGCATTTCTCTAATGATTAATGATGTTGAGCATTCCTTCATGTGTTTGTTGGCAGTCTGTATATCTTCTTTGGAGAAATGCCTATTTAAGTCTTCTGCCCATTTTTGGATTGGGTTGTCTGTTTTTTTGCTATTGAGCTGCATGAGCTGTTTATAAATTTTGGAGATTAATCCTTTGTCAGTTGCTTCACATAATATACTATAATAATAATCATATCATGGTTATAACATTTTAAATTAGTTCCCCAAAATACTAGTAAATTTTACCTCATTAAACAGTTTCTATAACTACCAAAACAGAAAGAAAAATTATATATTCTAAAAATATGTGACAGCAAAGGACTTATATTTCTAAGACATAAAGAGCTTTTACAACTGAAAAAGAAAAATGTTCATTTTAAAAAAAGGAACAAATGATATGGAGAGCTATTTCATTTAAAAAAAAAAAGCAGGTGGCCAGTAAACACATAAAAATGTATCAATATCATAAGTTAGCAAAGAAATGCGAATTAAAACTATTACATATATATGGGTTCATCAGATTGGCAAAGTTTAAAAAGAATCTCAGAACCTGGTGTTGGCAAGTGTATGAGAAAATGGGCAATATCGTATTCTGATTAGATTATAAACTACAGGGCAGAATAATAATCTGTATCAAAACTCAAAATTAACTTTCTTTTTGATCTAGCAACTTAATTTCTAGAAATTTACCTTTAAGTAAATAGCCAAATATCCAAAAGATGTCCACTGCAGTGTAGTATATAATAGTGAAATAGTAGAAGAAAACTAAGTGTATGTCAAATCATAGTTGGCTAATGAATTATGATACTCACATACAATGAAATACAGTCAGCCCTCTGTATCCATCGGTCCACATTTGTGTCTTCAACCAACCTGGTATCAAAAATACTCAGGAAAAAAAAGTTTCAGAAAGTTCCCAAAAGTAAAATTTGAATTTGCTGGTGCCAGGAACTATTTACATAGCATTTACATTGTAATCTAGAGATGCTTTAAAGTATATGGGAGGATGCACTTAAGTTATATGCAAAAACTACACCATTTCATAGAAAGAACTTGAGCATCTGGAGATTTTGGTACCCTGGGGGTGGGGGTGGGGGTGTCCTGAAACCAATTCCCATTGGATATTGAGGGACAACTCTACCAAGTAGTCATGAGAAATGGTTATATTTATTGTTCATGAGTAAAAAAGGCAGTTACAAAAAAACCAAGCATAATATCATCCTCTTGAGTAAATTTATTTCTAGGTATACAGACACACACACACACACACACACACACACACACACACACACGGAGCTATCTGGAAAAATGGTCACCAAATTGTAATAGTCATTATCCCAGGGTGATAGAGTTCAGCTTTCTTTTTAATACTTTAATGTTTGAATTTGTTCAATGAGTAACACATTATTTGTAATGATAAGAAAAACAATGTTATTCTCTTTTGAAAAATAAAAGGTCAAGGGACACTAATCTGGTCTGTCTTAGTCACAGGCACTACTTCCACATTCTTGGGCTGCTTGCCGGTTTCCCCACTTGTCCTATTAACCTCCCATTGAAACAGCAAATCAGACTGAACTAAAGGCTGGGAGAGGCTCTTTGGGGTTTAACGTCTCTGCTTAATTCACGGTGACTGGCACTGGAAGGCCTTCTCTGCACCATGCCCATCGCAAAAATCAAGGTGTTTTCTTGCACTGAAATGCTTGCCTTCTGCCAGCAGCTGGCAGCTGGGCCTCCTCCCCCAGCCCCCTCAGAAGCAGGAGATAATGTCTGGGGGTTCCCAGGGCCCCCAGGGATGGCTGAGAGATTTACATTTCTATAGGCCTTTCACAAGGGATCAACGAGCCTGGAGCCATTAATCCTGATTGCAAACTCTGGCGGCCCTTGGGGGCCAGGAAGGGACTAGTTGGTTTGGGTTTTAGGGGAGATATTGATATAATGATGTTCTACCAGTGACAGTGCGTTCTACCAAACGAAGTTTGAAATGTTCAGTCCTACCTACCTATAATCTCTCTTCCACCACGTTTGCTAATCCTACAGAAATAGTCATAATTTTCATTTTAATTGGCATCTGGGAGATGTTAACTCCTAGCAAGCAAGGGAAGAAAGGAAACACTTAGGATTTGGGCTGCTTCCAAGTACCAAGTACTTGGTACTTGGTACCAAGTACCACACTGTTCCCACTCAGGGTTGAGCACACCACTGAAATAAAAACTTAAGCAACTGGAAATTTTGACTTTCTCTCAAGTGGCTCCTGCTAGTATAGACACTTCAGTGCAATGGACATTCTTTTCAGGGGGCAAAGTGTGATGGAATTTTTACCTTTAATGTTTACAGTTTTGAGAACTGGAGATGCTCAGAGTATTGGCCAGAATGCCTCAAAAATGGGCACTAGGACCCACTTGCAAGCAACTCTCTTCCCTGACCTACAGGCAAACACCTTTCTAGAGGGCGACCAGGAAGCCCTACAGGGTCACATGCATCACCGCATGCCAACTCCCCACTCTCTAGGGCACCTCCAGCTAATCTGGAAGTTTGATTATAAGCCGAGGGGTACGGTTATATAACTCTGAAAGTTTAAACTTGGGAAAGCACACACGTATCTAAACAAGAGCCCAATTAAAAGGAGAAAACCACAGCACTGGATCCTGTTTCTCTAGTTTACTGACCTGTTAAGCAATAAAGATGTATTAAGCAATAAAGATGTATTAATTGTTACATTTACCTGTCTTCCTGGCTACCCAATGGCCGTGTCATACAACTAATTAAAAAGAATGTACTTGCTGCATCCTAGGGCCCTTCAAATGTCATCTCCTGTGTTCACATAAAACCAAAAATTCTTGTAAATGTCCGCTGTACTCATCTTTACATTTATTTCTTATGACCAGTACTAATGGGCGTGTGTCCCAGCCCAGGAGAATGAAGATGGCACCTTCCCTGGAGCCTACGTGTCTGGTCAGCAGGAAGCACCCTTCCCACCACTGCACGGAGGCTGGAGGCCGAGGCAGTGTCAGAGAGTTCAGTAATGACCTGGAACAGGAACAAAGAAAGAGAAGGGCCAAGGGCTGAGGGACATGGCCCAGCCCCCAGCCCCCAGCGTCGGGCTCTGTGCTTCTGCTTTCCGTCACCTCTTTGCTGCCAGAAAACTCACTCCATGGGGAGCTGCGGGGCCAGGTGGGCCAGGAGGCAGTCAGGCGGCTCCAGGGCGGGCAGCGTTCCCAGGTGGTGCTGAGAGAAGGAAAGGAAATGCACGCTCGGTGCTGAGAGGAAGACAACTGGCCTGGCTAATCCCCGTGAGAACAGCTCTCTTGGGGAGACAAGGGCAGGAGTCCAGGAGCCAGGGCGCTGGGTGCTGTCCCATGAGAGAGCTAATTCCACCGCCTCACCCTGCCCTGCTCTGTGGGAGAGGGTCGTGGACCTGTCGGGAGGCGGCTGGGGACCAGGAGGGGTACCGTCCCCGGGAGCACACCCCCCACCAATCCCCCATCCTCCAGAAATGGGCAGCCACTGTCCCCAGCTGACATCAGGCCCTACTGCCCGGGGTTCTGTCTATGAGGCTTCTGGAGGGAAGGCAGGTGGTTCAGCTCAGTGCTGATTAACGCATTTTGCTTTGACAAAATGAGAAAAATAAGGAAAATACAGTGAGATTTTAAAAAACTTAAATGTATCCAATTTAAAGATCACTCATTCTACTTCAGCGTCCAGTCTTATGTTCTGATTCGGTTTATTGGTGGCGCCAGTAGGTGATCATTGCTGTTGATGTCCTTACTGGCCAACTTGTCCATTTTTTTCTTTCAATTTTACTGGCCCATGAAAACCCAGACTTCAGAGGAGAAAAGCATCCCAGGGCATGTTATTTTTGCCCGTTTCTTGTGTGAAGAAGAAAACTAACTGTATCTTATTTCATAGTATGAACATCTATCATTCATTTCATTTAGTCATTCAACAGATATTAAGTAAGCATCTACTATATGTAGTGGATGACTTTGTCAAGATATAATATTTCCTTACAGGGGATAAAAATTTTTTTGGAATATTTTGGAAATAAACAACATAAAACAAAAGTATTAAATGGGTATCCTATTTTTCCCACATTTAATCTCTGATAAATTTAGCCAGCTTAGCCACTAACATTACACCAGGCAGGTACCATGAAGAAACTTACTCTTTGATTATGAAATCTAGTTTTCTTTTTTCTTAGCAACATTATATTTAAAAAGTCATGAATCTAAATCCTTGCCAAATTGAAGTGACCACAGCTGCTCTCATTGCCTCTCCTTCTAGTTGCTATCTAGATTTGCTACTTCACTTACCCGACCTAGTACGTGAATGTGGTAGAGACTTCCAGAGACTAGATTTCAGGACTCATTTGTTACTGCAACATAACCTAACCTATCCTGACTCATACGATGACCTACTAGATTAAACCTCTTTTCCTCTGAGTGCTAAGTAGGGCTGACCTAACCCCTGGATATTATTGCTTCTGAAGTGTGATTTGCAGGTTTCTCACCCCAAAGCACTTCTCTCTTTGTTGTCTAAGTTTCTACCTAAAGTAATTTGACCCCAGATCTCTCCAAGCTTCCATTTCCTCAATTTCAGTGTGTCCTCTCTCATAGGGCTATGGTGAAAAATAAGTAATATAGTTGTGTAAATCACTTTACACATGATGCCTACCACACAGTAACAATTCAATGATGATGATGATTGTGGTGGGTATTCCTTTCCTAGGGCTGCCATCACTAAGTACTACAAACTGGGTGCTTTAAAGCAATAGAAATGTATTGTCTCCCAGTTCTGGAGGCTCAGAGTCTGAAATGAAGGCACCGGCAGGGTTGGTTCTTTTTTAGGGCTGAGAGGGAAACTCTGTACAGGCCTCTCTCCTACCTTCTGGTGGTTCGTTGGCCATCTTTGGCGGTCCTTGGTTTGCAGCTACATCACTCTAGTCTCTGCCTTTGTCATCGCATGACTTCTCTCTGTGTGCCTCTGTGGTCACATGTCCATCTCCTTATACAGTAATGACACAAGTTATAGTGGATTAGAGGCCCAGCCTACTCCAGTCCAACTTCATCTTAGCTTGATGACATGTTCAAGAATCCTATTTCCAAACAAGATCACATTCTGAGGCACTGCAGGTTAGGTCTTCAACATATCTTTTAGGGGGAACACAATTCAACCCATGACACAAGAGACAGGATTTTGTCTAGTGTTATCATCATTATTACTGTCTGCATCATTTTTCTACCACGCACTAACCTGGCACTGTGCATGGAGCACCCTGTCACCAGATGTTGGCTGAATGGCAGTTTCTTTTTATTTATTTATTTATTTATTTATTTTTTTACAACTTTATTGGAGTATAATTGCTTCACAATGGTGTGTTATTTTCTGCTTTATAACAAAGTGAATCAGTTATACATATACATATGTTCCCATATCTCTTCCCTCTTGCGTCTCCCTCCCTCCCACCCTCCCTATCCCACCCCTCCAGGCGGTCACAAAGCACCGAGCTGATCTCCCTGTGCTATGCGGCTGCTTCCCACTAGCTACCTATTTTACGTTTGGTAGTGTATATATGTCCATGCCACTCTCTTGCTTTGTCATAGCTTACCCTTCCCCCCCCCCCATATCCTCAAGTCCATTCTCTAGTAGGTCTGTGTCTTTATTCCCGTTTTACCCCTAGGTTCTTCATGACTTTTTTTTTTCTTAAATTCCGTATATATGTGTTAGCATATGGTATTTGTCTTTCTCTTTCTGACTTACTTCACTCTGTATGACAGACTCTAGGTCTATCCACCTCATTACAAATAGCTCAATTTCGTTTCTTTTTATGGCTGAGTAATATTCCATTGTATATATGTGCCACATCTTCTTTATCCATTCATCCGATGATGGACACTTAGGTTGTTTCCATCTCCAGGCTATTGTAAATAGAGCTGCAATGAACATTTTGGTACATGACTTTTTTTGAATTATGGTTTCTTAAAGCAGTCCTGGCCCAGTCCTCCACCGGGGGCTCCCTGCCCTCGGCCAGAGCAAGTTAACCCTCCCGTCTCCACTGCCACCTCCACCGCAGCAAGGTCCCCACACCTTGCCACTCTCCGCCTCCCATTCACCCTTCTCCATCTTTCGCCACCCACATCAGGATGAGGCGGGTCCACACAAATGGAAGCAGGCTGCCTAGAACATAATGAGACTGGCTCTCTGAACCTCCAGGAAAGTGTCTACTGCTGCACAGCCACTGTTCACACGGCGCTAAGCTTGCCTCGTGTCCACCAGGTGTCCTGGCTGCCTGAGGATGTCCGCCAGGGGCCCGTCCCTCCTGTAGGGATAACTCATTTTTGCCATCCCTGGCCTTCCTCAAGGTGACGTGCCAATCAACCTTCCTCTATTTTTAATTTTTTTTTCTTTTTTTTTTTCCAAATGGTATCCTATTTTAAAGGTATAAGGGGAGTTTTACTAATTAAGGAAAGCCTGTTGTCTCTCGTGTTGACAACAGGATAAAATAATCACTCACTACTGTATTTTCAGCAGATGCAGATTTTCCTATGTGGAGTTGGGTCTGCTTAAAGTGGGTGTGCGGGCCTCCCTGGTGGCGCAGTGGTTGAGAGTCCGCCTGCCGATGCAGGGGATACGGGTTCGTGCCCCGGTCTGGGAGGATCCCATATGCCGCGGAGCGGCTGGGCCCGTGAGCCATGGCCGATGGGCCTGCGCATCCGGAGCCTGTGCTCCGCAACGGGAGAGGCCACAACAGTGAGAGGCCCGCATACCGCAAAAAGACAAAAAAAAAAAAAAAAAAAAAAAAAAAAAAAAAAAAAAAAAAAAAAAAGTGGGTGTGCACCTCGACATGGCTATGAAGTTTAAAAACATGGGTGTGCCCGCCAGAGCGAGACCAAGCGATGACAGGCGTATTCAGGCCACTGATTTCTGACTTCTGTCAGGGCCTGTCTTGCAGGATCGTTTGGTACCTGAGACTCGGTCTCTTCCCTCCCTAGAGAGCAGCCACAGTGGGCCCACGACACCCGGGATTACTCTACAGCATCCCTATGGGCCCCTTCCCAGAGTCTGCGGACTCCCAGGAAGCAGTGCAGCTCTGCATCTGGAACCCCATCCTTCATCCCAGACTATCCGTGCCTCATCCACCTTCCGGGGCAGCCGACCTCAGGAGCTGAATTGCTGAGCCCCGAAGAATCTTCTGGACTACATTTACCACCCTGGCTTCGAGTGGAGGGGGAATGAGAAGGGAAGTTCTTCGCCTCACTTTAGAATTGCCAGGGGGTTCCCTGCTGGTCTGGTTGTTAGGATTCTGTGCTTTCACTGTCATGGTCTGTGTTCAACCCCTGGTCAGGGAACTGAGATTCCAGTCAGATTTTGTTCATAAAAAGATACAAGACACCCAGCTAAGCCAGACTCTCACATAACATCAAATAATCTTTTTAACAATCCTAATTATTATTATTATTATTATTATTATTTTTTTTTTTTTTTTGCTGTACGCGGGCCTCTCACTGCTGTGGCCTCTCCCGTTGCAGAGCACAGGCTCCGGACACACAGGCTCCGTGGCCATGGCTCGCGGGCCCAGCCGCTCCGCGGCATGTGGGATCTTCCGGGATAGGGGCACGAACCCGTGTCCCCTGCATCGGCAGGCGGACTCTAAACCACTGCGCCACCAGGGAAGCCCCCTAATTATTTTTAAGTATATGGTTCAGTTGTGTTGAGTATATTCATATAACAACACATAATTTTTAATATAAGTTTGTCCCAGTCAATATTAAAATAATAAAAATTATTCATTGTTTATCTGAAATTTGAACTTCACTGGGCATTCTGTATTTTATTTGGCAACCCTACTGTATTTGCCCTAGCTTATTTTGTTCATTTATTTGTATAACTTGTTCCTTGTCTCTGCAGAGAAAGGATCCTCAGGGGACTGAGGCCATCTTGCTCCATAACCTCATAGGTGAGAGGCTGGCAGCCTGGGATACATATACTAAAAGCTTAGAAGGTGATTTTTAAAAAATTAATTAATTTATTTATTTTTGGCTGTGCTGGGTCTTCATTGCTGCACGCGGGTGTTCTCTAGTTGCGGCGAGCGGGGGCTACTCTCCGTTGTGTTGCGCAGGCTTCTCATTGTGGTGGCTTCTCTTGTTGCAGAGCACGGGCTCTAGGCGCGGAGGCTTCAGTAGTTGTGGCACGCAGGCTCAGTAGTTGTGGCACACGGGCTTAGTTGCTCCATGGCATGTGGGATCTTCCTGCACCAGGGATTGAACCTGTGTTCCCTGCATTGGCAGGCGGATTCTTAACCCCTGCGCCACCAGGGAAGTCCGTAGAGGGTGATTTTGACCAGTCACGACCCTGAATAAAATCATAACACAGGGACAGTGTATCTTTGATACTTCCTGCTTTTCTCTCGTGTCCACTTGTCATCCTGTCCCTCCTTAGCAGCCATCTTCCAGGTTATTAACTCATCCTAGCCAAGCACCAGCTGATAAAGATAAGGTGTTAGCTGCTGATATGCTTAAAATGTGAACTCCTCTCTACCATACTTATTCTTTTTCCCTCAATGGACTCAGATGATCAAGAAAGAAGGGTGGTGACCAAAATGGCAGCTATTGCTTGTGAGGCTGCCCAGCACCCAGGGCAGTGGAGCCCAAGATGCCCATGACCCCTGACCTCTGCCAAGACCCTTCGCCCTGCAGATCTTCTAAAAGGAAGAAGTTATTTGCAAGAAGCTCTTCAAGGACTCCTTGTTTAATGGCAAATTCAAATCCCCCTTGGTGTTCTACGTTTATGGTACATAGATTCTCAGAGTAGAGATATTCAGGAAAAGAAAACCCCAAATGAGAAACCTTTAGAGAATGGATAGTTCCAGTCTAACTTAGAGCAAACCACTTGTGGCTCAGGGGCACGAAGACAGAGGCAAGAAGAGCTTTCTCCTCATTACTGTGCCTGGAGTCCAGGTTAGGAAATACTTACCCAGCCGGGTGTTCCAGTGTACTCTGACACACGTCTTGTTGGTGATGGGCAGTGTGTTAGTAAGATTAAAATACACACGGTGACCCACATGCACAACCAGTTCCTACCTCTCGGGACTTTTCTTGCAACCAATTAAAATAGTAACAAAGGAAACCCTGTAAACATCTCAGTAGGTCTCTAATGAAAATTCAATTCAAAACACATTGAGCACTGCCGCGTCCCAGGCCATGTGGGTCTAAGGACCTCTGAGACGTGTCTCGTCGTGGAGATGCTTCTGATCAAATGGCAAAGATTGACAACAGCACCACCAATCACAGCACAGAGTGGCTTGTGCTGTGGTAAACGTGGGCACAGGATACAGAGGAACACAGAGGACAGCTATCACCCAACCTAGCCATGGGGGGATTGGGAGAGGTGGGCAAAGAAGGCTTCCTGAAGGAGAGGTCTGAAAGAACAAGTGGCAAGTTAAACAAAGGCCTCTCTTCTTTGGCAGAGAGTGTGCTACCACAGAAGCCAACCCAAATGACAGCTGACATCGGGCCGTAGGGACTTGGCCTGCCACCGCCTCTGCCTTGGCTCTATCGACCCCACTAATCTATTCCAGAATTTCCTTTGAGTCTCCCTCCAGTGAAGCCTACCAGCCATGAGCAGACAGAGAAATGGAATCCCTTTTCTCAAGCTTTCTATTTATTCATTTCAGCCAAGCAGTTAATTAATTTTGGGAGATTCCCAGAGTGATTCTAACACTTCCATCCAAACTTCAATTAGTCAAAAGCTTCTCTGAGGTTGTTCTCCAGAGCATTCAGATGTATTCTTTCCTGTTTCAACACTGAATAGACTGCCTTTGAGACCCACCACTTAGGGGGTTCCTTAGTAGTTTGCTGGTTTCCATATTAGGCAGCTCAGCTGTAACTAAGGATTTTGACCACCAGCTGGGCTTTCAATGCCACTTCTGCTCAAGGGCCCTGTCATAAAGACTGTTCTTGGCTCAAAGAGGCCACGTCCCACCCCTGCTTCTATGGCCGTATCCTCTGACAGTCATGTCAACATTCATTCTGTTCTCCCACTTAATTCACACATGGAGAACATTGCAACCCAACTAAATTATCTGAAATTGACTCAATGATAAGATTTTGGGGAGGTTTACATAATAAAACTTCACAAACGAACCCACTAAGGAGCAAAGTCAAGGAAGAGATGTGAACCCAGGAACGTCTCAGTTCCAGGAGAGCAGATGGGGACAATAACTGTATGTGGACCCTGAGGATCCCTTTGGATGAGGGGACTCTGCAGACGTTGTACTGCTCCAAACTTCCCCAGATATATTTAGTTTGAGGTTTGCTTGATGGATACAACGACTAGATACATTAAAACATAAGGAAAATGATTAAGAATAGCTTGGGGCAGAAGAGAATACCTTTGGACTGAGGCATGTGACATTACAGTGTCCATAGCCTGTTGAGGCATGTGGCATTACAGTGTCCATAGCCTCGCAGAGGTTCAAGTGTAATGGGTTCTGCACTTGCCTTCTTCAATTAATCAATCAGTATACTCAAACCCTCTCCCCTTCTCCCCTGCCCTCTCTCCTCTTCATCTCTTCCCTCTTCCTCCTCTCTCTCTTTACTTCCCTCTGTCACTTACACAGTTCCCTGTCTCCCCCTACCCACTCTTACTCATTATGGACCTGCTTGGCTTAGATATGGTTGAACTTGCCTTTACTACATCTATCACGTCCTTGTCTACTTCACCAAGAAGCGAAGACCCAGACCCATAACTCTCAGGTTAAGAGGCCAAATTCAAACCAAGAGGCTAAAGGAGATCGAAAAGAGAGTTTTGTGAAGTCCACCTGGGCTCATCAAATAAAAAAATGTTATCTTCGAATACACGAAGCAGACAAAATTTAGATGACTAGAAGGATAGACGTCCAGCCAGATGGACAGGTGAATCACTGGCGCTAGTTTGCGGTCTCTCTTATTCTGGAAAACAAATCTTCACACAATGTTCCTTGAAGTGACCTTTGTAATTCTTGTCTTCCTACCACTAGTCTGTACCTTTCCAACCAGGAGGTACAGAAGCTACTGCTTCTATTTCCCCACCACCATTCTCTTCTGAAACCTGATCAAACAGCACACTCAGGAGTTGCTCGCTTCTGGACCTTGTGTTCACATCTTGTCATTTCTTTTTCATTGTTGCTTTCCTTGATAGCAACCCATGGTCATCAACTTCTCTTTGATGCTGTTTCCTCTCTTGGCTTCTATGTCAAAACCATTCTCTGGTTCTGCTGCTACCTCTCTGCTGTTTTATCTAAACACACACACACACAAACACACTGTTAGTCAATATGGTGTACTGGTTTGGCAGAGAAATATCCACTCATTTCAAATATAGACAAATTCTGGACTATACTAGACTAAATACATATCTAATACATTGACACTTCCAGGAATAAAATGAGATTTTGTTCAAAATCAGAATAGTAAGCAGGAGCTGAAACACAAAGAACTCACAGGGATATCAGGATTGGATTTAAGTCTTAACCACTACAAGCTTAGGCTTTAACTCTTGCATGGGGAGAAGAGTCCAAGCCATATGCCCAATGTGCAAAGGGAATTAGAACTAAGTTACTAGAATAAAATTGAGATTCAACAATGGCTTCCCACCATGAAAGAGAGTAGAAAAACTTCAACCAGTAGGACAATGTCAAATTTTTCCACCTGGGCCTGTGGGTAGAAAAGTCATTATTCACAAAATTTAGACCCACACCAGTGCCAAGTAGGCAGTGATGTAGGGAGACCAAACCAAGAGATTAGCATTAAAAATTGTTCCAGAATCCATTAATCAGGAGAGACAAAGGAGAGACCAGCTTCTAAAAAAGCTTCTGCAACCAAGGGCATGTGGAACTCCTACAAAACCAATATTCCTGAAGATTATTTCATAGTCAGCGGTTGGAAATCACACAAGGAAACAAACCACCATGGGAAGAGTCAAGAATTATAAATAATAGGAAAAAATCTGAAAAAGTCTTTAAAATAATTATGTTTAAAATATTGAAAGAATATTGAATGTATTAAGGCAAGACTATAAAAAGTAGTCACATATTTTCTTTAAAAATTAATCATTTTAGGGCTTCCCTGGTGGCGCAGTGGTTGAGAGTCTGCCTGCCGATGCAGGGGACATGGGTTCGTGCCCGGTCCAGGAAGATCCCACATGCTGCGGAGCGGCTGGGCCTGTGAGCCATGGCCACTGAGCCTGCGCGTCCGGAGCCTGTGCTCCACAATGGGAGAGGCCACAACAGTGAGAGGCCCGCGTACCGCAAAAAAAAAAAAAAAAAAAAAAAAAAAAAAATTTAATCATTTTAAACCATAATTATTGATATTTAAACATCAATGGACAGGTGGAACCATGGGCTGGATATAGTCAAAGGGAGAATCACTTTGAAGATAAATCTGAGAATATCACCCAGAATACAGCACAGAGATGGAGAGATGAAAAATACAAAAGAAAATTTAAGAGACCAAGAGTCTATAATGAAAAGCTCTAACATGTTCCAAAAGGAAAGAATGGAAGAGAGATAATATTCAAGTATCTGAGAATGAAGAATGAACTGAATTGAAGAATGACAAATAGTCTTCACCTTTTTTTTTTGGCCACACTGTGCAGCTTGTGGGATCTTAGTTTCCCAACCAGGGATCGAACCCAGGCCCTTGGCAGTGAGAATGTGGGGTCCTAACTACTGGATCACCAGGGAATTCCCAAGAATGACAAATATTCTTTAGTTGAAACAATAGCTATATTGAGTTGAATAAATAAAAAGAAATCCCTCATGCAGACACAGAGTACTGAAATCTCAGAATGAACACAAAGAAAAATTATAAAAAATACTAAAGAATTAAGACAGAGTATTTTTTTAAAGGCAATTAGAATGATAGTTGACTTTTCATCAGTGATAATAGATTCAATAGAACATGAAATTTTTATCTTCAAAAAACAGACAAAAAATAATTTTCCAACTACTATTCTACAGTAGCTAAAATATTATTCAGGGCTGAGAGAAAATTCAGACATTCAGAGATTTAGAGACTTTACTAGCTGTGATTAGCAAAGAACTACTAAGTGATGCACATCAGCAAGAAAGAAATTAAAAGCAAAAGAAGGTATAGGATGCAAAAACTAATGATGAGGAAGTAAATTTTAATAAATTTGTTGGAAAATCTAAATAAGACATTAAAACGTAAAGAAGATGGGGTGAAGGGAAGGGCATAGGAAGAAGGCAGCCAAAAGGTACAAAATCCCAGTGATATAAATCAGTGCTAGGGAATTCCCCGGCTCTCCAGTGGTTAGGACTACACGTTTCCACTGCAGGAGGCCTGGGTTCAATCCCCGGTCAGGGAACTGAGACTGGGGAACTGAGACCCTGCAAGCCTCACAGCATGGCCATAAATAAATAAATAAATGCTAGGGATATAATGTACAACATGATAAATGTAATTGCACTGCTGTACATTATATTATGAAAGTTGTTAAGAGAATAAATCCTAAGAGTTCTCATCATAAGCTAAAAACGTTTTTTTCCTATCTCTTTAACTTTGTATCTATATGAGATGATGGATGTTCAATAAAATTATTGTGGTCATAATTTCATGATGTACATAAGTCAAATCATTATGCAAATCAAATGTGTACAGTGCGGTATGTCAATTATATCTCAATAAAACTGAGATATAATTATTTATTTAAAAATAAAATTAAAAATGTAAAATGTAAAAGGAAACTCCCTTTAGGAAGAAAGAAAAGGAATAAATAAAATTCCACCAATCCAAAAGGAGACAGGCATGAAAAATAAATTAATAAAAACCACTAAGTAACATGGCAGGCATAAGTCTCAACATATCACTAATCATGATATCAGTAACACCAAACTAACCAGTTAAAACATAAAGACACTTGATGGAAACAAACAAAAGAAAACCCAAAGAAAGAGTTCTTTATCACATAAGAGTCACACTTAAAGCAAATTGACAGAAAAAGATTAAATATAGAGGCAGGGGAAAATACATAGCAGATTACTACTAGTCAAAAGAAAGATGATGTAGTAATTTTAATATTAGATAATATATAATTTGGAAAAACAAATATTAGTAGGATTAAGGGAGAGTGCTACTTATTAGCTAAGAGAAAAGAAAGTAAGAAACAAATCTCAACATCACTAATCAGGGAAATGCAAATCAAAACCATAATAATACCACCTGACACCTGTCAGAATGGCTATCATCAAAAAGACAACAAATAGGACTTCCCTGGGTGGCACAGTGGTTAAGAATCTGCCTGCCAATGCAAGGGACAGGGGTTCAATCCCTGGTCCGGGAAGATCCCTCCCACATGCCGCAGGACAACTAAGCCTGTTGTGCTGCAACTACTGAAGCCCACGAGCCTAGAGCCTGTGCTCCACAACAAGAGAAGCCACTGCTTGCTGCAACTAGAGAAAGCCCTCATGCAGCAATGAAGACCCAACGCAGCTAAAAATAAATAAATAAATAAATATTTTTTAAAAAAGACAAGAAATAACAAGCCTTGGCAAGAATGTAGAGAAAAGGGAGTCCTGAAGTACTGTTGGTGGGATTGTAAATTGGTACAGACACTATGGAAAAGAGTATGGAAGTTCCTAAAAAAATTAAAAATGAAACTGCTATATGAGCCAGCAATTTCACTTCTGGGTATTTATCCAAAGGAAAAAAAAACGAATTTGAGAAAAATACATGTACGCCAATGTTCATTGCAGCATTATTTACAATAGCCAAGGTACGGAATCGGCCTAAGTGTCTATTGATTAATGAATGGATAAAGAAGATGTGGCATACACACACACACACACACACACACACATATATAACAGAATACTACTCAGCCATAAAAAGAATGAAATTTTGCCATTTGCAGCAACATGATGGACCTAGAGAGTATTATGCTAAGTGTAAGTCAGACAGAGAAAGACACATTCATTTATATGTAGAATCTGAAAAACAAAAAAACAAACAAAACAGAATGAAAAGAGACTCACAGATAAAGAGAACAAATGGTGGTAGCCAGAGGGGAGGGTATGAGAGAGGGTGAAATAGGTAAAGAGCATTAAGAGGCATAAACCACCAGTTATAAAATAAGTAAGCCACAAGGATGTAATATACATCATAAGGAATATGGTCAATAATATTGTAGGAACTTCTTATGGGGACAGATGGTTAGTAGGCTTATCATGGTGATCATAATACATGCAAATGTCAAATCATTATGTAGTATACCTGAAACTAACATAATATTATACATCAACTATATTTCAATAGAAAAGAAACAATTCACTAAAAAGATATAACAAACATAAGCCTATTTGGACCTAACAATATAATTTTGAAAATTTACCAAGTAGAAATGAACCAAATTACAAGAAAAAAAAAAAAAAGATCTCTCAAAAACTGCTAGACTCGGGCTTCCCTGGTGGGGCAGTGGTTGAGAGTCCGCCTGCCAATGCAGGGGACACGGGTTCATGCCCCGGTCCGGGAAGATCTCACATGCCGCGGAGCGGCTGGGCCCGTGAGCCATGGCCGCTGAGCCTGCGCGTCCGGAGCCTGTGCTCCACAACAGGAGAGGCCACAACAGTGAGAAGCCCGCGTACCGCAAAAAAACCCAAAAAACAAAAAACTGCTAGACTGAGGTAAAATGGCATGATATGTGCAACTTACTCTCAAATGATTCAGAAAATAAATTAGATCTAAATCTAAACCTAGATATAAGCATAAATATAAATATAGGTGTAGATATAATAAATAAAGCAAGGGTGATAAAAAACATTAACATTTAATGAAAATGACTGAAGGGAATATGGGACTTCTTTGTACTATTTTTGTAACTCTTTGGTAAGTCTGAAATCAAAAGTTTTTTAAAGTTTTACAAAATACCAATGCTGGTGCTGCAACTGATTTCACTAATTAGATGTCCTGACTTAATAATTAGGGATGAGGTCCCAGTAATAACAGTTATTTAAAGCTCCCAGGTGATTCTAACTTTTTTTTAACGCTGATAAATCAAGCATACAGAAAATAATTAAAGATAGAGACGATTTGAATGGCACAATTATCAAGCATAATCTGATGGGTATATTGAGCAAACAGGAAAAAGGGGCAAGGTACTTAAATGGGCACTTTACAAAAAAGGGTACTAAACATTTGAAAAAAGTGCTCAACTGTATTAGTCAACTGCTAAACACAAATTAAAACCACAATGAGAGACCACTGCATCCCCATCATAATGGCTAAAATGGAAAAAATAATGTAAACTGTTGGAAAAGATTTGGGGCAACTAGAACTGTCAAGCATCATGAGAGGGAGGGAGTGTAGAAAGTGGCTTGACAGAATTTGCTAAAGCTGGTTATACGCATACCTTACGACACAGCAATTCTACTCCTGGGTATATACCCAACAGAAAAGCATATATATATATATTCATCAAAACACATATACAACAATTCTGATAGCACTATTCATAGTAGGCAAAAACTGGGGTGGGGGGACTAAATGTTCAATAGTAGAGTGGATTTAAAAATCATGATAGGGCTTCCCTGGTGGCACAGTGGTTGAGAGTCCGCCTGCCGATGCAGGGGACACAGGTTCGTGCCCCGGTCCGGGAAGATCCCACAAGCCGTGGAGCGGCTGGGCCCGTGAGCCATGGCCGCTGAGCCTGCGCGTCCGGAGCCTGTGCTCCGCAATGGGAGAGCCCACAACAGTGAGAGGCCCGCGTACAGCAAAAAAAAAAAAAAAAAAATCATGATAAGTTCGTACAATGGAGTACTATGTATCAATGATAATAAATAAGCTACAACTACAGACAGCAATACTGATGAAGTTCGCAAATAGAATGTTGAATAAAAGACGGCAGACACACAAATAAGTCTTGCATGATTCCGTTTATAGAAAGTTCAAAACCCAGCAAAATCAATCCATAATGTGGGAAGTCAGGATAGTGGTTATTGTGAGAGGAGAAAGAGACTGGGAGGTCAATAACAGTGGCAGGGAGGGGGCCACTGTGGTGCTAATAATGACCTGGGTGCTGATACATGGGTGCTTCCATCCCATGGAAATTCATCAGGCTGTACACTTAGGAAGTATGCACTTCTCTCTAGATAGCATACGTCAACAAAATGTTCACCTAAAAGTTAAAGTACACATTATTTTCACTTTTAAAAATTATTATTTGAAAAAATGATTCAAGGTTATCCAACATAAAAATACAGGGAAAACATGTTATAGAGGTGAGGACATTAATCACTATAAACATTATGCTATTTTTCTGGAAAAAAATTGAAAAAAATTGAAATTGAAATTGAAGCTATATACTCTTTTCAATCATTCATGAAATATTTATAAAACTGACCAGGAAGGTTGTGTCAATGAATCCCATAGAATACAGACGAGGTTCTCTGACCATAATGCCATTAAGTAATATATGCTCATTGTAGAAAATTTAGAAAATATAGAAAATAAAACAAAAAAGGTAAATTAAAATTGGCTACACTCTCATAATCCAGACATTTCCACTCAATATTTTAGTGCATATACTTCCTGTTTTATCTATGTATATTTTAATGTGGTTGAAATCATTCTGTATATACTCTTACCTTCTCTTTCCTCTTTAAAATGATTGAAGGCTGCAATGGATTACCATGGAGGTTACCCAGAGAATAAGGGGGTGGGGTACCATTTTCCACTTTATAATGAAGACTAAGGACTTCCTACCAGAGGACGAATCCTTTGAGCATATTCTGAACTGTATTTATTGCTGTAAACAACAAGCACAAGCACAGTTCTTCACAGTTTATATTCAGGGACCTGTGACTGCCCTCAAGTAGCTTACCATCTGGTTAGGATAACAGTGTCATTTTTCAGCCCCCCAACCTTCCAGCGTCCCTCCCTCCCAGTGCACAATAGCTCCTTGCTTAGCCTTTGGTGAGTTCTCATGCTGCACAGTTCGGGTGAGAGACCATTCTTGCCTCCTCCAACTCCAACCTCCCGATGCAAAAACCAAAGCAGCCAGATCCTCACATAATTTAGACTTGGCTCAGAAGACCCTCTCTTCTGGAACATTGATTCTTGAGCAAGTAGCACAAGGACGGAGGAGCAGTTGGTGGATATTCTTCCCACGCAGCCGCACCAGCTTGTGGACCAAGCTCCTACTGAGAGACCGTGCTGGGCTTCTCATGACACAGCTTTCCATGCCAGGTGATGTCTGCCCACTTCAACCCCTAGCCCTCCAGCCTCCCGTTGGTCCTGTGAGCTCCCTGTGTCCTTCTGGTAACGTGTCTTTTCACTTAAGCTAGCTTGCCAACAAATACCTGGTCTGAAACCCGACTGTAAGTAAATAACAAAAAGAACTCAGTCCAGAGGGATGAGAAAGCGGCACAGTCAGAGCAGGACCGTCAGATGGAGAGACGTGGGGAGGCCTCAAGGAATCTGTGGGAACTCAGGGGACGACAGGCATTGAGGTTTGTGGGGTCAGACCAAAGCCACCATGGCGCCTCTAGACTCCCCTGAAGTCTATCATCAATAGGCTGGAAGTAGAATTTGATTTTCAGCAGCTTTTATATTATTACTCCTCCCCAATAAGAAAGGAAAGAATTATGTCAAGTAAAAAGATAAATTTTATTTAAATTTTTTTTTCTACATTGAAAATGACAAACATTGCTAAGAGAAACTAAAGACCTAAAGAGTGGAGACATGTATCATCTCAATATGGTCAATATGTCAATTCTATCCCCAAATGATCTATAGATTTAATGAAGTCTCAATCAACTGCCAATAGTGTGTATGTATATGTGTGTGTTTGTGTGTGTGTGACAGAAAGAGAGAGAGAATTGGCAAGCTGATTCTAAAATTTATATGGTAATGGAAAAGATCTAGTATACCCAGGAAAATCTTGAAGGATAACATTGGAAGATTTTCACTAGAAGATATGAAGATTTATTATAAAGCTACAGTAATCAAGACAGCATTGTCTTGACACAGGGATATTCAAATAGATCCATGGAACAGAACTGAGAGCCCAGAAACAGACCTACACATATACAATTACTTTGTTTATGACAAAGGCACTCCTGCAATTCAGTGAAGGAAAGCATAGTCCTTTCAACAAATAGTCCTGGATCGATTCTATTTCTATATGGGAAAAATAAACTTTGACCCTCTATTTTACACAAAAATTAATTCAAAATAGAGTATAGATCTTTATGTGAAAGGTGACGCAATGAAGTTTCCAGAAGAAAACATAGAAGAACATTAAGGGTAGTCCAAGAATTAAGTAGAACGCAAAAGGCAAAACCATTCAAAACAAAGTTGGTCAATTGAACTACATTAAAATTAGGAAACTTGTCATCACCAAAAGATGCCATTGAGAGAGTGAAGAGGAAAACCACAGATTGACAGGTGTTCACAGTACAGTATTTGACAAAGCATTAGAATCCAGAATATGTAGTGAGCTCCTATGAATAGAAAAAGACAATCCGATTTTTTTTTCTTTTTTTTTTTTTTTAATTAGTTTCTGCTTTATAACAAAGTGAATCAGTCATACATATACATCTGTTCCCACATCCCTTCCCTCATGCATCTCCCTCCCTCCCACCCTCCCCATCCCACCCCTCCAGGCGGTCACAAAGCACCGAGCTGATCTCCCTGTGCTCTGCGGCTGCTTCCCACTATCTATCTACCTTACGTTTGGTAGTGTATATATGTCCATGCTTCTCTTTCGCTTTGTCATAGCTTACCCTTCCCCCTCCCCATATCCTCAAGTCCATTCTCAAGTAGGTCTGTGTCTTTATTCTCGTTTTGCCCCTAGGTTCTTCATGACATTTTTTTTAAAATTCCGTATATATGTGTTAGCATACGGTATTTGTCTTTCTCTTTCTGACTAACTTCACTCTGTATGACAGACTCTAGGTCTATCCACCTCATTACAAATAGCTCAGTTTCGTTTCTTTTTATGGCTGAGTAATATTCCATTGTATATATGTGCCACATCTTCTTTATCCATTCATCCGATGATGGACACTTAGGTTGTTTCCAGCTCCGGGCTATTGTGAATAGAGCTGCAATGAACATTTTGGTACATGTCTCTTTTTGAATTATGGTTTTCTCAGGGTATATGCCCAGTAGTGGGATTGCTGGGTCATATGGTAGTTCTAATTGTAGTTTTTTAAGGAACCTCCATACCGTTCTCCACAGTGGCTGTACCAATTCACATTCCCACCAGCAGTGCAAGAGTGTTCCCTTTTCTCCACACCCTCTCTAGCATTTATTGTTTCTAGATTCCTTGATGATGGCCATTCTGACTGGTGTGAGATGATATCTCATTGTAGTTTTGATTTGCATTTCTCTAATGATTAATGATGTTGAGCATTCTTTCATGTGTTTGTTGGCAGTCTGTATATCTTCTTTGGAGAAATGCCTATTTAAGTCTTCTGCCCATTTTTGGATTGGGTTGTCTGTTTTTTTGCTATTGAGCTGCATGAGCTGTTTATAAATTTTGGAGATGAATCCTTTGTCAGTTGCTTCATTTGCAAATATTTTCTCCCATTCTGAGGGTTGTCTTTTGGTCTTCTTTATGGTTTCCTTTGCTGTGCAAAAGCTTTGAAGTTTCATTAGGTCCCATTTGTTTATCTTTGTTTTTATTTCCATTTCTCTAGGAGGTGGGTCCAAAAGGATCTTGCTGTGATTTATGTCATAGAGTGTTCTACCTATGTTTTCCTCTAAGAGTTTGATAGTTTCTGGCCTTACATTTAAGTCTTTAATCCATTTTGAGCTTATTTTTGTGTATGGTGCTAGGGAATGATCTAATCTCAAACTTTTACATGTCCCTGTCCAGTTTTCCCAGCACCACTTATTGAAGAGGCTGTCCTTTCTCCACTGTACATTCCTGCCTCCTTTATCAAAGATAAGTTGGCCATATGTGCGTGGGTTTATCTCTGGGCTTTCTATCCTGATCCACTGATCTATCTTTCTGTTTTTATGGACAATCCGATTTTTAAATGAGCAAAAGACTTCAACAAGCACTTTGCAAAAGAGAATATCCAAATGGCCAATAAGCACATGAAGGTTATTTCACATCAGTACCACATCAGGAGATGCCAATTAAAATCACAATGAAATACTATTACACACCCACAGGAATGACTAAAATTAATGGACCAACAAGGCACAGTGTTGACAAAGACGTTGAGCAACTAGAACATTCATACTTCACTGGCGAGAATGTAACTGACTACAACCATTTTGGAAAACTCTTCGGCAATCTCTACTCTAGCTAAACTAAGCTCACCCTAGGCCCCAGCAATCCTACTGCTAGGTATAAAGTCAAGAGGAATGAGCTTGCCCACACAAGGACATGTACAAGAATTTCCATAGCAGCTTAATTCAAAATAGCCAAAACCTGGAAATAACTCAAGTGTCCATCAATAGTGGAATGGATCGATTATGCAACATGTGTACCATAGAAAAACATACAAAAATAAAAAATAACTGCTACCACACACAGCAAGAAAGAGTCTCATAGACATGAGAGATAAGCAAAGAAAAGCGAACACTAAAGGGTACTTGTTGTATGATTCCATTCATACGAATTTCAAGAACAGGGAAAACTAATCCATGGTGATAGAAGCCATTGAAGTCATTTCGTCTATGGCAGCAGTTGGTATTAACAGGGAAGCAGCATTAGAGAACATTAGAGAGCTTCTGGGACGTTGAAAATATTTCATATCCTGATCTAGGAGGTCAAATATGTACGTATCTGTGCGTTATGCAAAAATTCTCTGGGTTATACAACTGAAACCTGTCTTCCTCAGCATGTAAGTACATATATATATATATATATATATATATATATATATATACACACACACACATACATATAAAAAATTTCAAGGAACTAACTCTTTGAGATAGGAATCTATTACACCTCAGTTTATAGAATAATTCTAGTCTAGCTCTAGATAGTACATAAATGGGAAGAAAAATGGAAAACTTTTCTGGGAAAAATATGGTGGATGCAGGAACTGCAAAAAGTTCATTTTTAACTTAGTTCATGCGACTTGTCTCTGGCAAACTTCCACACAAGCCCCAGAATTTGCAGAGAACTCGTAAACTACACACTGATGGGTACAAAATAGGTCAATAGTGAAACTCCAGCTCAGGGAGAGCAACTTAGTTTCAAAGGAAAATGAGCCTCTGCAGACAGAAAGAAAGTTGTAGGGAAATAAAGGAAATGGTCAAACGTCAACAGAGTTTTTGAATTGGGGTGGGGCGGGTATGTGGTGGGGGGAAGAGGAAGTCTTCCAGGATCCTCCATCCTAATATCTGAGCTCCCCACTTTCCACTGTTAGAGCCAAGGCTGAAGTTGGAGGCATTGACCTTGGGCATTCTGAGGGAGTCAGGGGACGAGTCCCTCATCTTGCAGTGACAGGTGCATTTGAGCTATAGAAAGAAAGGAAGCGCATGGCAAGACGATCAATGTCGAGGTGTTGAATTTTGTGAATCAATGGAAGAAATGAATTATTGCTCTCTGTAACTAAGATGTAGCCAGCATGCCAGTGTATGATCGTGGAGTATGTCCCAGTGTGGATGAAGCTCCCCAAGATAGCAAAGGGGAAGAAGATCCAGTCTAGAGCCAAGACAGGGCTCTCCCCTGGCCACCCTTGGCCAAACTCTTCAAAATATTCTGGTGGAGAGGATTGGGGGTTATCCTCACCATCACTATCACCGCCACCACCACCACCACCATCATCATCATTACCACCATCAATAGTTAACTGTGCTAAGTGTTTTACACACATTTCTCATTTAACCTTCAGTAGTCCTGCACATATGGAGTAGTACTATTATTATCCCTATTTTACATATGAGGAAACTGAGGCTTAGAGAGTGGAAGTAATTTGCTCCAGGTCAACACAGCTAGCTAACACCAGAACGACCTCCTAGTTAGACCTGTCTGATCTGTCGCCACACCTCACTTGCAGACGTTGGTCCAGCCCGATGGAGGTATGGACTCTTCCTTTGAGGCTGTTTCTGGTGCAGGATCGTGGCTCTGAGACAGGAAGCTGACAGGGTCGGAAGGTGAGGGCTAGACCATGTCTAGTAGTTGAGGTGTCTACAGTCCTGGCCAGCGAGTGGCAGAGTTGCACTAGAGCGTCTCTGTTGCTGTGTCCTGGGCTTTGATAAAAGGAGGAAAGTAAGTGGAGACTTGGCACCGTAAGGATGGATTTCAACCTGATTGCCTGTGCAGTGAGTACACAGAGGGGGCCTGGGCAAAGGGCGCCCGCGGGCGTGGGGAAGAAGGTGTCCAGGACAGGAAGTGACCCTGTGGGTGGAGGAAACGTTCCAACAGATGCTACCTCAAGTTAGCTGATTAGACTTCCCATATCAAACAGGACTGATGAGAAAGTTTTGTGCTTATGATGAAAGGAAGAGATGGCACAGAATCAAATACTGTAATTCCAGAAAGAGAAAAAAACCCACATTGTTATCTAAGAGAAAGGTGAGGGACGACAAGACCATTTCCTCAAAGAAAATGGACCAACGGCACATTCTCAGCCTCCCCGGCTCCCTACGTTTAGCCTGGGACACCACGGAGCCCCTGCCTTGTGGCTCTCCGGAGTAGTCCCCAAACCCTCTCTCCAGACTCCGGATGTGCCAATGTCCACACTCAGTGACATGGGGAAAACCAAAGTATGGACGTATGGTGGTTACCAGGACAACCTAAATGTATTTCTAAATGTTTGCCAGGCGCCCGCTATCCGTCACTCAGTTCCTAAGTGAAACCAGAGCAGGACTACCTTTGTCTTCCAAGGCGTGAATGGAAAGCCAGAGTCCAATACAGAAATAGTTTAATTTTTTAATATGTGTATCGTGTAGAAAAATTCATTCTTCACCTATCTTAAGGTGGAGGTAAGTAGAAGTCATGACCGTTACTGATATAATTTTGTTTAATTACGTACAATTCATTAACTTCCTAATCTATCAAACTATTGCCATGTGAAGGGTCTCCGGGTAGCACTAGTGACAGCCTGGATTGGAAGTGAGCAGACACTGCAAAGCGTCCCCTTCCTGCCCTCACCCGGCCCCCTCTGCCCTCTGCATCTAAACCCCGCCCCTTCCTCCTGGCCCGGCTCCATCCCTACCTCCCCGGCGGGGCTTCCCCAGGAAGGAAATTCAGTCATTGTCTCTGCGGTGAGGCCACTGACCCAGAAATGAAAGATGGGAGAGCAGGTTGGACCGAGGGCACCTGATGGATTCGGGAAAGGGTGTACTTTTCTGTTGGAATGTTCTTTTGATGTAAAAAAAAAAAAAGTTAACAATGATTGTGTTAACTGATGACTTAGTGACACCTTGACTGTAAACGCAAAAGGAGACCAAGGCTCTGCAATCCCATCAGATTTCTGTTCTGAATGGCTGTCCGATGATCCAAACCTTTCAAAGTCCTCCTAGAATGTATGGATTCCTAAATGTACTTGCAGACTTCTAGGGGGTCCATGGCCTACAGTTTGAAAAACACTGCCCTGGATCACATGTTAAAAACCCCACTGGGATTGGGGATTACAGTAGAACTCAGTAGTGTTGTAGGTCCCAGTAGGTTGACACACACCACATGAACGGTGTGTCAGGAGCTGTGCGGGGAGGGGTCTCGGCACACCCCCGGAACCCTGCCCCTCTGAGAGTCAAGTGTCTTCTGTGGTGACACCTCCACCACACAGGCACTTTCTCATGCCTTCCCCTTTCTGCAGGCTGGAACAAAATCTCCCATCTAATTCCACACAAGGAAGTGGAAACAAGCCAAGGCCACATGGTCACGAGGGCCTGATTAGAGCTAAGTTTGTCTCACCTTCAAGCTTGAGAGTCTTCCTTGTGGTAGCAGAAGCAATTTGATCTCCTCTAGGTATTGCGTTTCTCAGCGTCAGCCCTCTCAGGGGAAAACCAACCAAAGGAAAAAGCGGTCCTTCCCGCAGTGACGCTGGGTTTCCGCTTCCAGGGTCAGTACATTGAGTGTCCACCGGGGAGCATGGAAGGGAAGGCCTGGTAGAGATGAGAGTTCACCCACCCGGCCGCTGGATGCTTCAGGAATCCACTGTCCAGTCAGCCCGCACACTTCATTGCTGGGGAGGGGAGAAAAGTGCTGTCCTGAGAGACACGTTTGCTGGTCAACACAATGCGGGCTCCATAAGAGCCTCAGTCAAGACCTTGCAACCACGGCTGCCAATTCATTTAGTGTCAATACAAACATCTTCACTCTTCTGTGTGACTGCACGTGCACACACACACACAAATGCACATGCACACACACATACACACACACATACACACAGGCTAAGTTACACTTCCTAAGATGAGATAAGACACCCTCTTTTCAAGATCTTCTTGTCAATGACCTGGATGATTGGGATACGTGAGAGAATCATTCCAGTGAACTACATAGCGTTTTGGGTGCTATCAAGGAAGGCTTTGATCCTCTGTGATGTTGTTAGGAAGTCTGTGGTAGGCTTTCCATGAAAGGTGTTCCAGGCACGCAGTATGCTTGATGAGAACACAGCAACTCCCTGGGACGTCCTGGTTCTCAACATAAATGTCCAAACACACCACAGTGATGCACGTGGCAGTGGTGTCTGGGGTAACAGTGTCAGAGCAGGGAGATGTCAACACCACGAGGAAACCAGCTTCTTGGCAGGAAGGGAGCAGTTCCAAGCAGGTGCCTTCAGGTGATGTTCCAGGCCCACGTGGGGGAGGAAAGAAAGGAAAGAAAGAAGCAGGTGCATCCCTGCCTTGGAAAATCAGGAAGTGGTAATCTCTGGTTCAAGGTAAAAAGGTGGCAGGACAGAAGCCATGGAGGGAGACAGTTCTGGGACAGCAGCTTGGCCAGCCTGCTGCCATTGCAGAGAAAGCTTGCGGGCAACTGGTTCCATCGCTATTTTAAATTCTGACGATGGGAAGCCGAGAAAAAGGCCACAGTTAGGGGACTGGGTACGGCAGTAGAGAATCTGAGCTCAAAAGAGGAAGATTGGTATTTCTATTCTTTTTATGCCCCCAAATTGAATGTAAATTAGGTGACCCAAGTGGTCTACATGCTAAGAAATAGCCTTAGGCTCTATCGTTTTGATTTTTTAAATAGATTTTCAGTCTATAGTAAGTAGCTTAAGAGAGATTGTAAATTTAAGAACAACAAATTGTAGAATAAGTGCTCACATAATAGTGTTTTCAGTGTTTATTTTTCTCATCATAAAATGAATACACAGGAAACTGGATCATCAGAACAATTTTAAATACATGGCCAGTCCCTTAGCTTCCTCATGTCCTGCTGCTTGGCCGACCTGGCTGTGCCCTGCAGGGTGGCCCAGGGTCTCCAGCATATGCTGTGCTGATCTCACAGGCCCCAAACAGAGGGGTCTGGTGCATGTGGCGGCTGAGAGCACCTTGTCTCTGCCATCACAGCTGAGTCAGAGCTCTGCCTAGGCCTGCCTCTCCCCACTGCAGGCGGCCCGACTGCAGCCGAGGACTGTGGCTCCTCTGAGCTGCGTGAAGAAAGGTTTCATTGTAGAAGGTTTGATCCCAAATTCCAATTAGGCAACTGCCCCCTTTTTCCTCACTCCCTTGCACTCTTCTGTCTCTCCCTCATTCATGTTTGAAATCACGCTAACCTGCTACGTTGAATGAAAGGGCTCTCTCATTCTCCAAACCCTCCGTGATGTGCCTCTAAATGAGAGGTTACCTGGGGCAGCCTGGTTAAGTGGTTGGAGCACAGGCAGTGAAGTCACGAAGATCAGAGTTTAAACCGAACTTTGCTGTGTAAACTTGGGCAAATCCCTTAACCTCTCTGAGCCTTTGTTTCCTAACCATTGACTCAGGGCTAATCATTGTGAGCTAATGTGTGTTCAGAGCTTTGTACCTTGTGGGCACTTAATGGGCTTCAATGATTGGTAGTTATTAAAGCAAAATAGAAAACAACGGGTCTTCCCGGGTGGTGCAGTGGTTGAGAATCCGCCTGCCAATACAGGGGACGCGAGTTCGAGGCCTGGTCCGGGAAGATCCCACATGCTGCGGAGCAACTAAGCCCGTGTGCCACAACTACTGAGCCCACGTGCCACAGCTACTGAAGCCCGCGCACCCAGAGCCCGTGCTCCGCAACAAGAGAAGCCACCGCAATGAGAAGCCCGCTCACCGCAACAAAGAGTAGCCCTCGCTCACTGCCACTAGAGAAAGCCCGCACACAGCAACGAAGACTCAACGTAGCCAAAAATAAAATTAATTAATTAATTATTTTTTAAAAATAGAAAACAACGGATGGCTCCTTGGTATCCCTGAACTGTTCAGCTTTGAGCGTAGGTGGTGTTTCTCAGCTTTGGCTATATGTTAGAATCATCTGGAGAGCTTTGAAAAATCCTGATGTCCAGACCTTACCCCAGCCCCATTACATCAGAATCTCTGGGGGTGAGACTCAGGTATTGCCCAGGTAATGCCAGTGTTTGGGTAAAGGGGAGGAAGCCCTGGAAACAGAGATGAGTGGTAATCCCACCCAGGGCACCTTCTCAGTTTGCTGCAGTACAGATACTCAGAGAGAAGCCCCCTCACCTCAGGAAATCCCCTGGAGGCTAATGACAGAGGCGCATCATACCGCCCAGAGCCTAGATGCCCAAATGCCAGGCAGCTGGGGGCAAACGAGAGCATTTCCGCTGCAAAGGGGCCCCCGCCCTTCCTGGGGGCCGTGCGGCCTCTGCAATCCTCCCTGACTCTCCTGGCAAATGGAAGTGGCTGCTTCCCTCTGCCTGGCAGGGAACCAGGCTCTGGTCTGCTCTTCTGTTGAGGCCCCAGCTGTCTGTCTGGCAAGGAGCAAGCAGGCCCTGCCCCACTCACCTTGGGATACCTCTCTGCACCGATGTTTCTATTTTCAGACCATCACGCCGCATTCATAAATAACCTGTGGGAGACACTGAGTAGGTCCCAGTACTGTTTACCTTTCCACTCAGGAAACAGACAGGGAGTTCAACAGACTGATATCCGCTATCCCCAAAGGCTAATTGTACAGATGACACATATTAAAAAGAAAAAAGACAGAACAAAACAGGCTGCACTCAGTCCAACAGGGAGCCCCGGGGGGTGGGGGGTGGCGGATTTTCCAGAGGCCACCAGCACCCTGCCCTCTCCTGCTTTTCTGATGGCGGGGATTTTGCTCCAGCCCATGAATCCACAGGGAATTTCAAGGCACGGGACTCTGGGGGCCTTCCTCCCGTTCCTGTGGCTGACAACAGGGTGCGGAGGTGAGTAAGATGAGCAGATAAAAGAAAACAGGGCCTACAAAGTACAAAGCTGAGCACTTTGGCTTTTAGAATGAATCTATGAAGGAAAAGTGGAAAACAAACTAAAAGGGGAAAGAAGGTGGAACAGAAAAGTTAAAATACAAGAAAGAAAGCTGAAAAAAACGTCTTTTGTCACTGAGTATTAGGACAATGGGTAAATCTTTTTTTCACTTAAACAAATTATTTAATGAACATAGGTTTCTTTACAACAAAATAAACATTCTTAACTTAAAAAAAGCACGGTGACTTCACGTTGGATTACAAATCGATACAACCACTTTGGAAGAGTATGCCTGCCCACACAGTTCAATTCAGCAATTTCAAATTTTGGTGTAACTCAAGACACAGATGTTCACCAAACATACAGATAGGAATGTCTGTAAAGACACTGTTCATTACAGCCACAACCCAGAAACACCCCAAATGTCTGTTAGCAGGAGAACTGATAAACTGCGGTATGCAAAGGACCAAACAGCAGTGACACAGTGCGTACTACAGCTACGTGTGTGGGCAAAGACGGAGCTCACAAGCATATCGAAAACAACATGAACAGCAAAGCTGTTACAGAAAAGACAGTCTTATATCATTTTTACAAACACTCCTTCTCCAAAAAGAAAAATATTGTTTAGTGATAATCATACGTGATAAAGCTACGTGAAAACCACACAATTCCTGATAGTGGTTATTGCTTCTGGGAGGAGGGAGAAGGGGAGGGTTACATCTGGAATGTTCTGTTTCTTAAAATGATACTATGTTTATTTTATTACCCTTCTTTAACCCACGCATATGCATTAAATGCCCTCTTTTTATGTGTGATGTATTTTATAACAAAGAATCTAAGGGAGTAAGATGATGAAGTAGCAAGGAAGACAAGGAAGGAACTGAAGAGGAAGGAATGAATGTGAGAAGGGAAAGGATGAACAGAGAGCCATTCTGGTGAAAAGGCAGGAATCAAACTTGGTCAGAGCTGCAAAAGCATATCGAGTAGCTGTAGTCTGAATGCCGTTGCATAAGAAGATGGTGTTCCCTGGGGTTCCTCCTCCACGACAGCCCTTCCCTAGCTATATACTCTCTCTGACTGATTTAAGCACCCTTCTGGTTTGGCAACCACTGATTTGCTAATAACGACCAAAGTTTTACCTCTACATAAGTCATTTTCACTGAGACTTAGATGCCTGCTATAGAATGAATGTCTGTGTGCACCCCCCAAATTCGTATGTTGAAACCTAATCGCCAGTATTATGCTATTTGGAGGTGGGGCCTTTGGGACGTGATTATGTCATGAGGGTGGAGCCCTTATGAATGGGATTTGTGCCCTTATAAAAGAGATCCCAGGGAGTGAGCATTATCTTCCCCCCTACACTGCTCTTTCTTCTGTGACCCCTTCCCATCCAAAGGCAAGACCACGCACCCAGTGGTTAGAATCCTAGGAGGTATCCTCTTCTCCTCCCTCAAGCTTTTGCTCCATATGGTATAAAACCATGAACTTTTTCTATGCTCCTTTATATCTCTCAAGTATTTTGTATAATTTTTCCCATCCCCACTGTCACCACCAGAGCTCAAGCCGCTCTAACAGCTTCTTAACTGGTCTCCCAGCCTTTGGGCTGGGTGTCCTCACCTTCTCCCTCCACTTGTCATCAGGCTGATCTGGCTGGAACAGAAATCTGACAATGTGACTCACTTACTTAAAACCCAAATATCCGCTTACTGTCTATAGGGTCAAGTTCAAGCTCTTAGCATCCCACGCAAAGCCTGCCAAAATCTAACCCATTTGGGCCTTTCCAAACTCATCTTTACTCCTTTTGACTCTAATTTTACTCTTCTAACTCAGGGAACCCCTTGCAGTTCAACACACACACACACACACACATACACACACAGAGAGAGACACACACATGCACACACCTTCTTTTCTTATACTATTTCCTCTGTCTCTAACGCCGGCCTTCCAAATATTGGCCCAGGTTACCAGCTATTCCGTTTTTTCTAAAGGGAAAACAGAAATCTTGGTTCTCATGAGAAATACATCCATTTTTACATGAAATTTCCCAAATGTTTCAACATTGACTTAAATTTTTGCAAACATTGTAGAGAGTCTAACAAAAAACCTCTGGATTCCAAATTTGGACTCTGAGCACCATTTTGCAAATTTGGCCAAGGTGTTCCCCACTATGTTATCCAGATTTGCTTTTTAATAATTCACCTAACCATCATATATTCTTATTTCTAAAGGAGTAAAGCTCAGGGCTCTCCATACAGATTTACCAATAGATTGCTCAAAATAGCAGAAGTCAGATCTAAAAACATTTTTAGCAGAAAATTGATATATTTTTAGAGCCTAATAGTTTAATATTTAGAAATGTACTGAACACAGTGGTATATATTGAGTTATCTGTGATAAAATATTAAGGAATGTTTTCAGACCGTGAAAGCTTAAGTTATTGTACATAAAAGAAGAAATAATGACTTAGCTCAAGTATTTTTTACCTTTCACCCACCCCTGGTGTTTTGGGGAAATCGAGTCCCACGTCTCTCTTGTTTCCCCATAACCCCTTGGACCAGCTCTCCCACTGCATCTACCATATTGTTCTATATTTATCTGTTGAAGAGTTCGTCTCCCTCAGAAGACTATAAACTCTTGGCAGAGACAAATAAAAACCTACAGTATAAGGCTGTTAGGAGATTAAATGATGTAATACAGTAAAGAATCTAGAATAGGGTCTGACATACAGTAAGACGTGTACAGGGCTTATTTAAAAAAATATTTTTGGTAGGTTATTTTATAATAGCTAGCTGTTGAATGAGTGAAAAATAAATGAATGAAGTCAACTTGAGCTAAAACTCTAGTTGCTATGATACATATATACCTCCTGGTAAGGGCCACAAATCATAGTGAAATCCTCTATTCATATATTCAGGGATTCCCAGACATGAATCAAATCTTATTACAACAAACCTGAGGACTGCGTAATTGCTGTTGTAAGTAGGCCACCAGCTGGGGCTGGGAAATGTTTTTCTTTATAGAGTTTTTATTGTTATTGTTATTATACTTGCAAGTGCTGTAATTGAATTTAACTTAGATCTCTTCTAAAGCATTCGTATACTCACAAAGCTCATGAGAATTTAAAGAAAATATAGAGGGCAGGAATCTCGTGTCCATGTTTTTCTATCAAAAAAACTACAATGCATGTAGTGATTTCCAAGATGTTTAAGGGACTGGATCCTTTGGTTTCTGACCGTCATGACACCAAGAAGACAATTTCTGCTTTCAAAAACTGTCCTTCTGGGCTTCGCTGGTGGTGCAGTGGTTGAGAGTCTGCCTGCCGATGCAGGGGACGTGGGTTCGTGCCCCGGTCCGGGAGGATCACACATGCCGTGGAGCGGCTGGGGCCGTGAGCCATGGCCGCTGGGCCTGCGCGTCCGGAGCCCATGCTCCGCAGCGGGAGAGGCCACGACAGTGGGAGGCCCGTATACCACAAAAAAAAACCAAACAAACAAAAAAACTGTCCTTCTGAATTATTTCTGACTCTATAGCACACCAGCCTACTCCCGGTGCCTGAAGTGAGGGCCTAAGGGAAGAGAGAGGAGAGGCATGTTTAAACATGATTTTGATCCCAGAAGTCCTTTTGCTTGACAAATTAAATTACATTAACTAAAATAATTTAGAAAATTCAGAAACAGCAACATCATGCACAAGTGAAGTTTCCCCTGTATGGAATCCCAGGATGTTTTCCATAGAATTCTAGAGCAGCCTGGAAGGACAAGCTCCTACGTAACTATTTAACAATGGCTCAACATCTAGCCGGCTAAATGTGATTCATTAATTCAACAACTAACTGAGTGCTAATTCTGTACGACTTAGGGTGTGGGGGTAGAGACGACAGGTGACAGGCACAGCCGCTACCTAGGTGGAGCTCTCTGAGGGAGAAATTGGCAGGGAACAGCCCCTTACAATGCACTGCACTGTCCCTCAGGGACAAACTGGAGGGTACAAAGTGGTAACTATTGTCTATAGTTGTAAGTAAAAACCTATCAGGGTCTTCCTAAGCGTTTCACAGCTAATCTCTTCTCAGACTATCCCAGAGGGTTTTGGAATAAGACGCAAACTTTTCCCTAAAAAACACAACCGAACAAGAAACCACACCTAATCGTCTCTTACTGAGATGTCTTCCCAGATTTGAGTTGGTGACCATTTACTGCTTCAAAGCAAATAGATTTAAAAGCCTGACATGGTTTCCTGTATTCGAACGAGTGTCTGATCTTGTTTTTATCCTTGCTTAGTTATTTGCTATAATAATAACTTGTGGCAGTGAGCTCTCCTGGGTTACCATTCACTGGGAAAGGGAAAGGACTGTTTCATTGGTTTAGATTCATGGGGGAACCATTATGCTCCTGTTGAGAGAAGAGCTAAGTATAAGCTGTTAACAGGCTCTAAAAGAGGCCATTCATTGTTCTGCTGGGGATGTGGATGGGGAAGAGAGTCAGGAGCTCTGGCACCTGGTGCCCGTTCTGCTTCCCCGTACAACCATTTCAATCACTCAACATCTTCATCTCTAAAAAGAGAATAAAATGTCTTTTTAAAAGTGCTTGAGGGCTTCCCTGGTGGCGCAGTGGTTGAGAGTCCACCTGCCGATGCAGGGGACAGGGGTTCGTGCCCCGGTCCGGGAAGATCCCACATGCCGCGGAGCGGCTGGGCCCGTGAGCCATGGCCACTGAGCCTGCGCGTCCGGAGCCTGTGCTCCGCAACGGGAGAGGCCACAACAGGGAGAGGCCCGCGTACCGCAAAAAAAAAAAAAAAAAAAAAAAGGTGCTTGAAACATCACCTATTAGGCTGGTGTACCACAGAGGAGTCCTTTCTCTTTGAGGACACACAATAGCATCACAGCACACAGATGGACATGGGGCCACCTTGGGGAAACACCAGAGGCAAGGCCTGTGTGTTCTATAATATATGTATTTGCTCTCTGACTTCTCCTGGGGATGACTTCTTCTGCCTCTAATCATTTCGTCTGCCCAGTCTCTGAGCAAGTCTTTTGAACTAAGGGTTTCAATATTCCATCATCAAATTGATACATTTATTCAGCACTCATATCAGGTCTAAGACTGAGAACGCTTGGGCAATGGTTCTCAAAGTGTGGGGCAGGAACTCCTGTGGTTCCAGACACCTTTCAAAGCTCCAGAAGGCCAAAATTCAAGCATGGATTCTTTCAAAGTACAAGATGGATAAATGGATTTTATGTAATGGAGAATGAAAAGTTTATTGACATAGTTTCAGATGCCACATTACAACTAATTTTTAAAAAACTATCACTTGTTAAGTTTTTGTATAGTATCAAAAAAAAGTATCAACAATTACTTGAAAGGCTATTAAAATATTCTTCTCTTTTGTAACTTCATATCAAAGTGGGGCTGGCTTGTCTACATATACCTTAAAACAACATATTGCAAGTGATAGAGTTCAGAAACAGGTATGAGAATCTAGTTGTCTTCTATTAAGCTAAACTTTACAGAGATCTGAAAAATGCAAAACCATGCCACTTTCTTTGTTTTGAAAAATATACTTATTTCTCATAAAATACTCTATTTGTATTAATATATATTGGGTATGTTGTTATTTTCAATGTATTAAGTAAATATCTTAAAATGTCTCTATTTTCGTTTTTAATATGGTAAGTATCAATAGATAAAACCAACATAAGCAAGCTCTTTGTTATCTTTAGTAATTTTTAAATTAAACTTTTTATATTGAGATTCATATACAGTGGTAAGAAGTAATACCAGAGCTATCAGGTACATTTTACTCAGTATCCTGCAAAACTCTAGTACAACCAGGTTGTTCAGGATGTTGACATTAATACAGTTAAGTTACAGAACATTTCCGTCACCACTAGAATGTGCCCTTTCATAGCCACAACTGCTTTCCTCTCATTTCCATCCCTTCCTTAACCACTGGCAACCACTAGTCTCTTCTCTATTTCTATAATTTTATTATTGCAAGAGTGTTATATAAATGGAATCATATAATATGTAACCTTTTAGAATTGGATCTTTTTCACTCAGCATCATTCTCTGGAGATTAATCCAGGTTTCTGCATGTATTGATAGTTCATTCTTTTTTTTATTGCTATACCATAGTTTGTTTAGTCATTCATTCATCGAAGGACACCTGCATTGCTTTCACTTTGGGGCTATTACAAATAAACCTGCCATACACATTGTTGTACAGGTTTTTGTGTGAACATAAGTCTTTGTTTCTCTGGGGTAAATGCCCAGGAGTGCTGGGTTATATGGTAGCTGTAATGTTTAGTTTTTTAAAAAACTGCCAAATTGTTTTCCAGAGTGGCAGTACCAATTTACACTCTCACCGGCCAGGTATGAGTGACCCAATTTCTCTGATTTGTATCCCCACCAGCATTTGTTGTTGTTATATTTTTTATTTAGGCATTCTGATGTGTTTGTGGTTTAAATTTGCATTTCCCTAGTGGTTAATGATGTTGAACATTTGTTTTTGTTTGTTTGTTTTTGAGGTGTTTGTTGGCTATCTTTGTATCTTTTTTGGTGCAATGTCTCTTCATATCTTTTTCCCATGTGCTAATTGGATTATCTGCTCTTTTACTGTTGAGTTTTGAGAGTTCTTTATGTATTCTAGATAATAGTCCTTTGTTGGATATGTGGTTTGCAAGTATTTTCGCCCAGTCTGTAGCTGGTCTTTCTAACCTCTTAATGCAGTCTTTCTCAGAGCAATCTATATGCCATTTATTTCCTTTTGTTTCCTTGTCACACTAGCTAGAATGTCCAGCACCATGCTTAATGAGCGTGGTAAGAGTACACAATCTTGCCTTGTTCCAGATCTTAGAAGGAAAGCATTCATTCTTTTACTGCTAAGCATGATGTTGGCTATAGGGTTTGGTCTTTTTGGGTTTTTTTATAGATGCTGTTTATCAAGTTGAGGAAGTCCCCTTCTGTTCCTATTTTTTCAAGAGCTTTTATCATGAATGAGTGTTGAATTTTGTCAAATGCTTGTGTTGCATTAATTGATATGATCATGTGCTTCTTCTTTAGCCTGTTAATGTGAAGGATTACATTCACTGATTTTCAAGTATCGAACCAGCCTTGCATCCCTGGAATAAACCTCACTTGGGGGCTTCCCTGGTGGCGCAGTGGTTGAGAGCCCGCCTGCCGATGCAGGAGACGCGGGTTCGTGCCCCGGTCCGGGAAGATCCCATGTGCCACGGAGCGGCTGGGCCCGTGAGCCACGGCCGCTGAGCCTGCGCATCTGGAGCCTGTGCTCCGCAATGGGAGAGGCCACAACAGTGAGAGGCCCGCATACCGCAAAAAAAAAAAAAAAAAAAAACCTCACTTGGTCATGGTGAACAATGCTTTTTACATATTGTTAAATTTTATTTGATAATGTTTTGTAAATAACTTTAGCATCTGCATTCATGAGGGACATTGGTCTGAATTTTTTTATACCCTTTTTGTCTGGTTTTTCTATCAGGGTAATACTAGTTTTATGGAATGAATTTTGAGGTGTTCTCTCTGTTATTTTTTGGAAGAGATTGTATAGAATTGGTATTAATTCTTTTTTAAATGAACAGTGGAATTCTCCAGCAAAATAATCTAAGCTTAGAGATTTTTTGCAAGTTTTTAAATTACAAATTCAATTTCCTTAATAGTTGTAGTACTATTCAAATGATTTATTTCATACTGAGTGAGTTATGGTAGTTTGTGGTTTTCAAAGAAGTGGTTCATTTCATCACAGCTGTCAAAGTTATGTATGTACAGCTGTTTATGATAGTCCCTTATTTTCCTTTTGATGTCTGCAGAGTTTGTAGTGATATACTCTCTTTCATTCCTGATGTTAGTAATGTGTGTCTTCTCTCTTTTTGTCTTGCTAGAGGTTTATCAATTTTATGATCTTCTCAAAGAACCAACTCTTTTTTTTCCCATTGATTTTCTTTATTTGGAAACACATGTTTCTGTTTCAATTTTATTATTTTTGCTCTTACTTTATCATTTTCTTTCTTTTGCTTGCTTTGGGTTTATTTAAGTTCTTGAAGTGGGAGCTTAAATTATTGCTTTGAGACTTTTCCTCTTTTCTAATGTATGCATTTAGTGCTACAAATTTCCTTCTCAGCACTGCTTTATGTATATTCCACAAAGTTTGACATGTTGTATTTTCATTTTCATTCATTTCCTTGTATTTTAAACAATTTCTCTTATGACTACTTCTTTGACCCATGAATTATTTAGAAATGTGTTGTTTAGTTTCCAAGTGTTTGTTTGGAGATTTTCATGTTATCTTTCTGTTATTGATTTCTAGTTTGTTTCCACTGTGGTCAGAGAATACACTTTATATGATTTAAATTCCTTTAAATTCTTTTTTTAATGGCCCAGTGTATGTTTCATCTTGGTCTATGTTCCATGGGTTCTTGAAAAGCATGTGTATTCTGCTGTTGTTTGGTGGAGGGTTCTATAAATGTTAATCAAATCCAGTGGATTGATGGCATTGTTGAGTTCCTCTATATCCTGTTGATTTGGTGTCCAGTTGGTCTATCAATTGTTAAGAAAGTGATGTTGAAGTCTACAACTGTAATAGCAGTTTTGTCTATTTCTCTTTTCAGTTATATCAGTTTTTGCTTTACATATTTTGCAGCTCTAGTGGTTGGTACATACACATTTAGGATTGCTATGTCTTCTTGATGGATTGATCCTTTTCTTGTTGTATATGTTGTTCTCTTTCTTTACTGATTCTATTTTCTCTGAGGTCTACTTTACCTGATATTAATATCTTGTTATGTTTCTTTTTTTGTTGTTAATGTTTTCATGATCTATATTTTATCATTCTGCCTATTTTGTTATAGTTGAAGTGAGTTTCTTGCAGACAGCATATGGTTAAGTCACGTTTTCTTAAACCACTCTAACAACTTCTGTCTTTTTTTTTTTTTTGTGGTACGCGGGCCTCTCACTGTTGTGGGCTCTCCCGTTGCAGAGCACAGGCTCCGGACGCGCAGGCTCAGCGGCCATGGCTCACGGGCCCAGCTGCTCCGCAGCATGTGGGATCTTCCCAGACCAGGGCACGAACCCATGTCCCCTGCATCGGCAGGCAGACTCTCAACCATTGCGTCACCAGGGAAGTCCATAACTTATGTCTTTTAAATGTTGTGTTTAGGCCATTTATACTTAATGTGAGCTTATTAAATCTGTCATTTTGTTTGTTTTCTGTTTGTTCTCTCTGTTTTTCATTTCTTTTCCCTGCCTTCCTGTGTGTTACTTGAATGTCTTCTAGAATTTTATTTCTATTTAACTCTAGTGTTTTTTTTTTATTGTATCTCTTTCTGTAGCTTTTTACTGGCTGCACTAGGTATTACATTATATATACAAAACTTATCACAGATTCCTGTGTTATCATTTTACTTCATTTGAATGAAGTATAAGTATAAAATGAAGTATAAAAATCTTATATCTCTTAGTGTCCTTTCACTCTCCCCTGTCTTGAAAATAATTATCATAAATATTTCCTCTGAATATGTAGAACAACATTATATGTGTTGTGATTTTTGCTTCAATCATTAAACATTATTTAGAAAGCTTAATGGAAGAAGGAAAGCTTATGATATTTACCCATATTTTTGTTTACTGTGTTTTATCTTCCTTCTTGGTGTTCCAAGGTTCTTGATTTTATCAACTTCTTTTTAATAAATTTATTTATTTTATTTTATTTATTTATTGTTTCTGGATGTGTTGGGTCTCTGTTGCTGTGTGCAGGCTTTTCTCTGGTCGTGGCGAGTGGGGGTTACTCCTCGTTGCAGTTCGCGGGCTTCTCATTGCAGTGGCTTCTCTTGTTGCGGAGCATGGGCTCTAAGTGCACAGGCTTCAGTAGTTGTGGCACAAGGGCTCAGTACTTGTGGCTTGTGGGCTCTAGAGCACAGGCTCAGTAGTTGTGGCTCACAGGCTTAGCTGCTCCATGACATGCTGGATCTTCCCAGACCAGGGATTGAACCCGTGTCCCCTGCACTGGCAGGTGGATTCTCAACTTCTGCGCCACCAGGGAAGCCCCTATCATTTTTTGTTTAGAGAAATTTTGTTAGCCACTGTTCTAGGGTAGATTGGTTGATGACAAATTCTCTTGGTTATCCTTTACCTGACAATGTTGTTATTTCCCCTTCATTCCTGAAAGATATTTTTGCTGGGTATAGAACTCTGGGTTGACAGTTATTTTCTGTCAAAAATATTGCGCCACTTCCTTCTGGCCTCCATGGTTTCTGATGAGAAATTCGGTCAAATTGTTTTTCCCCTATAGGTAAGATGTTGTTTTCCTCTGGCTGATTTTAAGTTTTTCTTAAAATTTTCTTTAAAGATTTTTCTTTAGTTTCCAGAAGTGTAATTATGATGTGTCTTTGACTTATTTGGGTTTATCATGTTTGGAGTTTGCTCAGCTTCTTAAATCTATACGTTTATGTATCTTACCAAATTTGGGAAGTTTTCAGCTATTATTTTTCTTTATATTGTTTAGTTAAATTGTTTGTTTGTTTTGTTTTTTGAAAATTTGAATTTTATCTAATTTATTTTTTTATACAGTAGGTTCTTATTAGTCATCCATTAGTCATTCATTAGTCATTTTATACAGCAGGTTCTTATTAGTCATCCATTTTATACATATTAGTGTACACATGTCAATCCCAATCTCCCAACTCATCACACCACCACCGCACCCGCCCCCCGGCTGCTTTCCCCCCTTGGTGTCCATACGTTTGTTCTCTACATCTGTGTCTCAACTTCTGCCCTGCAAACCGGTTCATCTGTACCATTTTTCTAGGTTCCACATACATGCATTAATATAAAATATTTGTTTTTCTCTAACTTACTTCACTCTGTATGACAGTCTCTAGATCCAGTCTGTGCTTTCATGGTCCCGTGGCCCATTCCCCATGTGTCTGTGTCTTCCTCCGCCTTCTAAGGACACCAGCTCTATTGGATTAGAGATCCACCCTGCTCCAGTCTGACTCATACTAGCTAATTACATCTGCAATGACCCTATTTCTACATAAGGTCACAGGCTGACGTACTGAGGATTGGGACTTCAACATATCTTTTGGGGCACACAGTTCAACCTGTAGCAGATCATGAGGCAGCTGGAGCCCTCTGGAACTGTAGGGTTGGGAGACCCCTGGCTGCTGCCCCGCTGGGCTCTCCGGGTAGGGGCTCATTCTCACCTCTTCCCCAGGCTGCCTGCAGAAGACAGAACCACGCCCTGCCCCAGAAACCTGCTGGTCTGAGCCCTGCTGCTTCATCTTTACCCTTGGTATTGTTACTCACATAGACTCACAGTATCTCTGTGCTGGCCCCAAAGACCCTCGGTGGTTTCCATCTAGATGCATCCTGACATCCCCGTGGGTGTGGGTGGAGCCCATGCCTGAGACATTCTGCTCCTGACCCCTAAGAGTTCACAGCCTGGGGAAAAACAGATTAAGATTTGCCCACACATCACCAGGCCCATGTATCTGTAGCCACAGGGCCGTAATGGCCAACGCCCAGTACTCACCCAGGGAAGTGAAAGGGACGGGTTCACGGGTGGTTAAAGCGGCAGGTGACTTGGTCTGGGTTGTATCGCTGTTTATGATTTTCTTTCCTCTAAGGGGTTTGCCCTCTTAATTATGTTTTGCTTAATCTCTGAAATGAATTTATGTTTGCTGAGCACACAGCAAGGGGTAAGAGCAGCCCAAAGAGTTCCGGGTGGCAGGAAGAAGCCAGGCTGGGATTATAAACAGATCATCACAAGATGGGTGAACCCCGGACCTGCCCAGAAAGGTCAACCGGGGGCTGGCCTGGTTGCTTCACCATTCTTATTAACCAAATGCCGAAGAGGCTGTGCCATTTTCAAAGAGTCACGTTCCAGTGAAATACACACAACATGAGAACGCTACCCAGCGCCTCTCATCCACGTTGATTTGGTCACCTCCTCAGAAGCAACATCGATTCCCCAGGCACGTCATTTTGAGTGTGAACGATCCATGGATATAGTGCTGAGCTTCTGAGTGATGTGAGGGCTGGCTCCATCTTGCTGGCCCTGTGATACAATGTAGAAGCTGCTTCCTGATCACACAAGTCAAGGAGAGAAAAGAGTCTGGTTGTGTGAGCTAGTGGTTGTTTAGATTCTGGATTAAGGAGCATTGTCATAATGACATCGGCCTGCGTTTGTATTTGAGGGCATGGGACAAGTGCACTGACTGACCAGTTATTTAGAGCATGTTTGATCTTGCTGGGCAGGGAAAGGCAGGATCTGTGCTGACTCAGACCCCAGCCACAGGAGAAGGCCAGCCCCCCGCTCCTCTGATGGTACCACTGGGACTCTGACGGGCCTTTGGACCGCCCTGCTGCAGACTCTTGGGCTTTCACTGAAAGAACCAAACTTCTGTCTATTCTGCCTCTTAGTTGCCCAGAATTTAAGTCTTGCCTTTCTGTGGGCTAACAGAGCTTCTCCTTTTCCTCCATTTGCACTCAGCAGCTGCCTATCAGAAGGTACCACAGCAATCTCCTGGCGGGTCTGCTCTTAGCTCCAGCCCCCAGGGATGCCCAACAAAACAGCAAGCCACAGATGTGTATGCACAGGTCTGCTGCCTGCGAAGGGTTAAGCAAGTCTGCCCTACGGGAAACCTTTTTCTGCAGCCATCACTGGTGCTGGTCATGAGGTGAGTGCTTGCAGTTGTGGCTGAAAGCTGCTCTGCATCTGCTTTGTGTATGTCATTAACATTGGGGCTTTTATTTATTCAATTTGATGATCACCAAGGCACTGAAAACTGGAAACACCTGTTCAATTAATATGTGGTCAATAGGGACCATGTCTATTTTTGCTCTCATTGTAACCCAGAGACTAACATAGTACCCAGTTCAGAGGAGGCCCCAAATAGGAATTTTTAGGTGAATGAACAAGTGAATAAATGAATGACATGTCAAAATGAGAGACATGGCAATAGGAGCAGGAAGGATCCAGGTGAACCAGAGTCATCAGGGAAGGCTTCTTGGAGGAGTGAGACTGGGCCAAGCAGCTAAGACTGAGTGGGGTTTAATCAAGTCACAAGAGGGAGAAACCACAACTATTTCTGTCAAAGTTCTTCCAGGGAGAAAACTCCCTCTGCCAGTAGGGATGCTGGGGGCTCAGTCAATTAACAACCATCATCCTGGAGGTTCGAGGTAATTATTTTCCCATGGGACCAAGCTAGATCCTGACATGGATGTTTTAGGAATTTGAGATCCTGCAGTGCAGGTCAGCGGGTAGAAGCCATGCAATAGAGGTGCAGGTGATGAATGTGAGCTCACATTCTGCCCAAGGAAAGGGACCCTGAGTGGGTGGGTGTGTTTTATGCTCTGAAGGAGAAGGATTAAGGAATGGCAGCATCTCCCTTCCACTCAGTACCCTGGCCTCTTATCCACTGGCACCGCCAGGGTTTTCACTCGAGCTTCTTGGATTTCCCCTAAGGAAGCCTATCGACAGCACCACCTACTCCCAGTGTCTCGTCTTGATGCCCACACAGACTCACCCATTCCACACATCCTTACTGAGCACCCACCACGTGCCGAGAACTCTCCCAGCGACAGCAGAGAGAGAGGCAGGTGTGGTCCCCGCGCTCATGGAGTTACATTCTCCAGCAAGTGATGAAATCAATAAATAAGATCATTACTGGTATGAAAGGCACAATAAGGAGCCACAACCAGGGTGACATGATGGACAGTGACAAGGTGGGAGGCGGCAACCTTAGATATGGTGGCCGGTCAGAGAAGGGAGCTCCGAAGAAGTGACATTTGAGCTGAACGCTATAGGTAAAGTAAACCCATGCCAAGTGTCAATGAAGAAAGGATGGGGTATAACGTTTTGAAATGTATTTATTTGAAACTGAGATTGTGTTAACAAGAACTAATGAAGTGGCTTGACTAAATGAGAGGTTTATTTTTTCTCATAAAATAAGCAGAGAGGTAGATATCCCTGGGCAAATACAAGAGCTCGTCAGGGCATTATCATTTCTGTTGCTTGACTTCTGGCTTTATGGTCACATCATGGCCCAAAATGGCTGCTAGTACCGCAGCCATTACACCTGTACTCCAGGCAGAAGAGAATGGGAAAGGGGCAATGGGGGCACTGCCCAGCTATCTGTCTCACTTTGAAGGAACTTTTCTAGAAATTCCACTCAGTGAATTCTCATTTGCAGATCTCTGACCAGAACTTAGTCTCATGGCCACAAAAAGATGCAAGGGAGGCAGGCTCTTTATCTCTAAGGTAGCTAACTAGTCATCTCTTCCACCGAGGCCAAAAGATATGTCCACTCCAGACCCTGAGAGCATGAGCTTCTGTTGACAACACCAATGGGACAAAATTTAAAATGGGGCCACTTCCCCACAGATGGTACTGATGGTTTAAATCAGAACTCAGAGCCTGGCTGTGCCTACCCTGCCCACCCAACAGAGACCACCCTCAACTGTCCCCTGACTTTACCCCTTTGTATTAAAGTCATTTGGTTATATACTGTTCTTTTTCCTGAAGAATAAGGAATGAGGTAGGGTTTTTTTTTTTTTAAGTACTTGTAGTAGATTTAACAGTGACCACCCAAATATGTCAAGTCCTTATCCCTGGAACTTGTAAATGTTACCTTATTTAGATAAAGGGTCTTTGCAGATGCAATTAAATTAGGCATTTGAGATGAGATTACCCTGGATAACCTAAGTAGACCCTAAACACCATCACAAGTATGGTTCTGAGAGACACAGAGCAAAGAAGAGGAAGCAGTGTGGCCACAGGCAGAGATTAGAGTGATACAGCTACAGCCAAGGAATACCTGGAGCCTCCAGAAGCTGGGGGAGCCAAGGAGCAGATATTCCCCTGGGACCTTCAGACGGAGGACCATGCCAACACTTTGATTTCAGACCTCTGGCTTCCAGAACTGTGACAGAATAAATTCCTGCTGTTTTAAGCCACCTAGTTTGTGGTGCTTTGTTACAATAGCCTTAGCAAACCAGCATAGTAGTGTGTCAGGCTGGAGGGACAGTATTGAGTTAGAGTCACATCTTATGCCATACACACAAATGGATTAAAGAATTACATTTTAAAAATTAAAGCGGAAAAGCCAGTAGAAAATGAAAAATAGGGACTTCCCTGTTGGCGCAGTGGTTAAGCATCCGCCTGCCAGTGCAGGGGACATGGGTTCAAGCCCTGGTCCAGGAAGATCCCACATACCGCGGAGCAACTAAGTCCGTGAGCCACAACTACTGAGCCCGCATGCCACAACTACTGAAGCCCATGCACCCTAGGGCCCATGCTCTGTAATAAGAGAAGCCACTGCAATGAGAGAGCCACGCACCGCAACGAAGAGTAGCCCCTGTTCGCTGCAACTAGAGAAAGCCCGCGCGCAGCAACAAAGACCCAACGCAGCCAAAAATAAATTTAAAATAAATTAAAGAAAATGAAAAGCATATCAGATTTGTAAGAATATAACACTGTTCTTAATTGAAGAAATACAAGAAACCTCAAAGGAAAAAATCTGAAAATTTAGACATATGCAATTGTAAAAGCTCTATAATAAAAATGATAGAAAAATATTTTAAACTGATGTGACAAAAGACTATAAAACTAAAATATAAGAAAACTTTATTCAAATTTATTAGAAAAATAGTTAGACCTTAACATATAAAAGGAGGAAATATACAAACGGTTTTCACAATGGGAAATTCAGTGAATGAGCACATGACATCATAGTAAGAAAGTTGCCTGTCATTGCATCAGGCTCTGTGTTAGACCCTTCAGAAACACCATCTCAAATCCCTACACAAATCCTGCAAGGTAGGGGTTATCCCCATTTTAGAGATGAGTAACCTGAGGCCAAAGGAGTATGGATAGTGCTTAGGGAGATGGATTTGAACCTAAGTCTGGGAAAATAATTATCATCGCAGGTAATCATTCATTCATTTATTAAATTAGTATTGGTCTCACTTCTACTCTGTAGGACTAGACACTGTGCTAGGATTGGAGATTTAAAGATGGACAAGATGCCTCTTCTCCTTAGGGATCTGGAAACTAAGGGAGCAGGTAGGCAAGTGAACCATCAATCAAAGACTGTGATAAGGGCTGTGATCAGAGCACAGATAGGAGAACCGTAGAGACACCTGTTGGAAACTCCTATTGGTATTCAGGCTGATTTTCAATGCTAACATCCAACAGTAGCACCAGGATGTAGTGCCAACTTTGGAAGGCAATTGTGCAATTCATAGCAGGAGCCAAAAAGATAGTCAATGCCCTTTGACCTCGTAATTCACTCCTGGGAATTTATCTTAATAAAATCATTCAAAGGAAGAAAAAAGAACTATGATCCTATAGGTTTCTTGTAACATTTTAAAAATAACAACAATAGGAAGTTGAGAGGAGGCAAGAGGCATTTTGAGACATCCTGGGATAAAAGCTTGGGCATGCGTGACTGATGTGTAAACAGGAGCGGAGGTGAATGTCCAGCAGGGCTGATCAAACTGCTCTGTGACTGAGCCACTCAAAGCCCTGGTTCCCCAGGACTCCCCCATTGCCTCTGCCTCTGAGTGACAGATGCAGCCTGTCCTGGTCCCAGCATGTGGCTCGGTTACCAGCTTCGCTCTGACCCAGTCTGCACACACAGCCAAGATGGTCACCACGAAGGGAACATGTGCTCATAGAAGATGATAAACACAATGAAATACCGTTCAGCTATTTAAAAAAAACCAGGAAGGCTGTGTCAAAATACGAAAAAATACTTCACAGCAGAAACAGCTTAGATGGCCAGGAGGGGAAAGATTTAATGGGCTGTGACAGGTCAACACAATGGAACATTATAGCAGCTATAAAAAAGAGTAATTATGAAGACCATGTAGGGGATGTGGGAAAAATGTGGATATTGTGATAAGTAAAAATAGCTGAATACAGAATTACATAGATGAACAGGCTATATGAAAGGTTTCTCTATTTTTCATTTCTATAATGTTATATAACTTTTAGCATTATGAAAACGGAATGTATACAAGTAGAAAGTGATATGCAAAAGTTTCTGAGTTACAGTAGAATGAGTGATGAAAACTTTAATTTTTTGTTCACCTTATCTTATGGTGTTTTCAGTAAGATGAACAAAGCTTTTGAAAAATGAATTTCAAAATGAAGAGAATGCTTCCACACCCGCAGAAAAAGAAATCTTTCTTGAGTGTCTTCAAATATGTCTTGAGAGGGAATTTCCAGTGGCTGGGACTCGGAGCTCTCGCTGCCAGGGACCCAGCTTCGATCCCTGGGCGGGAAACTAAGATCCTGCAAGCCACGGGGTGCAGCCATAAATAAATACGTAAAAATAAGCTAATAAATATATAAAGTTAAAATAATGTCTTGAGTGTCTAGGTTCTGGTGTCTAAAGGGTGAAGCCAGCCTGGATGCCTGCTCAGGAGTTGTTCACACTCTGTCTCCGTTCTCCTCGGTAGATTGCCCTCCCACAGCTCCTGTGCTCCTGTGTGCTCCCCCTGTGGAGACTCGGAGACTGTTTCACCTCCCCTTGCGTCAGGGCTGGCCCTGTGACTTGCTTGGCAACAGAATGGGTTGGCGGTCACACTATGACTTCTAGGCTTGGGCCTTGAGCGCCTTCCTGCTTCTTTCTTTGTCCTAATGGAACCCGCTGCCGTGTAAGCAAATCCAGCTGTCCTGCTAGAGAGAGGCCACGTGGGGAGGGGGGTGCTGGAGGAGAGAGGGGTCAGCCCAGCCAGCCCCTGGCTGTTCCAGTCACCCCAGCTGAGTGTGAGTAAAGCTATCATGTAGCCTCAGCTCTGGTGGAGCCACTCAGCCAAGACTCGGTGGAACAAAGGCCAGCCGTCTACACTGCACCCTGCTCAAACTGCAGGACTGTAAGCAAATAAATGCTTACTGTTTGCAGTCACTAAGTTCTGGGGGGTTATGTTACGTAGTGATAGCTAACTGAAACAACTCTACTCTTGAAGAGACTGAGGAACTGCAGGCTGTTCAGCTGGCTCTCTCCCTTGGCTTCTCAGCCCCTCCCCACACACAGCTTGGTGCTTCATAAACGTTGGATGGATGGACTCAGGTGAAAGACAGGAGAGAAGCAGAACATGGATACTAATAGCCCAATTTTATTGAGCATGTTATAGATCCTTTCTACATATTGACTCAGTTACCCTGCATCACAATACAGTTGAGGAAAGGCGGCCCAGAGAGGATAACTAACTTGGCCAAGGTCGCCCACAGTGATAGAGTCGGGCTTCAAACCCAGGCAGACTGGAGTGCGTGCACTCAATTATTTTGTTATACAACCTCTCAGAAGAGCACGATGATGAAGATTAGGAGGAAGTCTAAACGCTGGCTCTTGACGAGCCCCTTCCCATGTAAGTATAGAGAGAAACAGGACAGGATAATTACCAGGTGAGTGCCTGGGCGTGGGGAGCACAGGGCCTGGTTTGGGCGAGCCCTGACTCAAAGGCAATTCTGCATACACAGCCCCCAGATCCGGTCGGCTCCCCCATCACTTGCAGCCTCCAGACACCCCAAAACAGATGTCTAGACTTCAGGGGTTCTCACGGGCTTACTCATGTAGATAGGCTATAGGGAAAGTTAGACCAACTTCATATACAACTTTATATACAACTTCAGTTGTATATAAACACTATGCTGGGGGGGGGGGTGAATCTTGAACCCAGGGCTTGGCAAAGTGCAGCCCATGAGCCCAATCCAGCCCACCATATTTCTGTGTGATTTGCAAGGATGCTTTTCAATGAATGAATGTTTTTTCGATGTTCTTCCATTTTTAATGGTTAAAAATCAAAAGAATAATCTATTTTGTGACACATGAAAATCATATGAAATTCTCATTTTCGTGCCCATAAATACAATTTTATTGGAATACTGCCACACCCATTCGTTGACTTATCTGTATGACTGTGTTCATGCTACCGTGTCAGACCTACAGAGACTTATGATCCACAAACCAAAAACATTTTTACAAGGTGGCCTTTTATAGAAAATGTTTGCCAACCCCTGGTCTAGATAATAATTCATAAATTGACATGATCTTAGCCTGCTTTCTGTATAATTATAAACAACTGAAAATATTATGGTATTGACAAGGTCTGTGAGTAGATAGACTAAATATAAAACACCAGAATGTTAGAGGGACGCTTCTCCTGGTATGAGGTTGAGGATCTAAAAACAAGGTTAGAGACTGAGCTGGGACATTGTTGCATGAACTTGGCCGCATCTTTCAACCTCCCTTAGGTTTAGTGTCTCCATCCCAGAATGGTCAGCTGCAGAGCGAGGATTCAGCTGTCTGCACAGGGGAAGGCAAACCAGTTGTGAAAAATGGAAATACTTCTGAACCAGTTGGTGAATAACTGAGCCCCCAGGGGTTTCCCCCTTCCCCCCCACAGCCCTGGCCTTTCCCTCACTTTCCCCACCCTCTCTCCAAGATTCAGCAACTAAAGGGTTAACATCAAGTGCTTCGGAGCACCTTAAGGGTGGCCAGGGCCTGTGCCTTATGGGTTGTTAAATATTTTAAATAGCATTCCTTTCAAGTGCCCCTTGCAGTAGTCAACCTGTATGATGTATCCATTTTCTTCTAAAGCATATTTTCAATCCCTGGGTTTAAAATCTGTCTTCTAAAATAGTCATAATCTTAAAGTTCTAATCTTTTGTCAGAACTCAGTCCCCAGGTGAGCAATTAAAATGAAAAAGAGTCTTCCCGAAGTGACTTATGGGAAAGAAGGCAGGAGTATGAATAGTCGTGGACTCTGGTTCATTGGATTTTGTGCCTGGTGGGGTGCATGCATGCAAATAACTTCTTTGCCTCAGACAGATGTCCTAGCAACTCAAATTTCAGAAAATGAGGTGACCCATTCCCAATGCATCCTCTCCTCTCGCTGGTACCTAAGTTTGATGAACCTAGACCCGTCACAGAAGAAGGAGTCTGAATAAAGTTTCCCAGGGGATGGTTCTACAGATGCCATTCCTGCCAGCTGCTGAGTTAAAAACAGAAAGTGCTCTATGGTCCTATGGTGTGACCATGACCCAAATAAAATATGGAAGAATTCCATTATCCCAGTGAGTTCCCTCCTGCCCTTTTCCAATAACCCCCCATTCCCGGAGACAACCACTGCTCTGATTTCTATTGCACTAGATTAACTTTGCCTGTTCTTGAACTTCATACAGATAGGCTCATACAGCAAGTCCTTACTTACATCCGGCCTTGTTTATAAGTGTGTGACATTCCTTCATGCTGTGCACATCAGTAGCTGGTTCCTTTCTAGTTCTAAGTAGTGTTTCCTTGTAGAACTGTACCCAATTTGTTCATTCTCTTGTTGGTGGAGACCTTGACTCTTGTGAATAAAGCTACTATGAACATTTTTGGAAAAGTCTTCCTGAGGATAGAAGCTTTTATTTTTCCTGGTAAATACCTAGAAGCAAGAGTGCTGAATGATAGGGTAGGTATATGTTAAACTTTATAATAAATTATCAGATAGTTTTTCAAGGCAGTTTTCCAACCACTTTGAAACAGGGTTTGGCAATTTCTTAGAAAGACCTTGACCAGAGTTTTGAGTTTGCATCTTTTAGAAGCAAGCAGGAGAGGGTCGGCCTTTCTCTCACCAGCAGAGATGGAGAGTTCTGTTGCCCTGTGAGCTCATCAGCACTTGGAATCACCAGTCCTTTTAAATCTAGCTGCTCTAGAAGGTGCGTTTTCTTCCACCTGCCAGCCTCTTACGCTCTGGGCTTGTAGTCCTCTCTGGGGCAGCCTACCCACTTCTCAGTGAGGCACTTGGGGGCTTCCCCTCTTGATCACTTTTCGATATGTCACTTTTCGATATGCTCCGATATGTCACCCATTTGGGCAAAGAACGTCACTTCCCGCAGCCCTAGGAATAGCCTGAAATCCTTCGCAGATAAACAAACCGGGACGTGGAAGACCCCAGCGGCCCGGCCGTCACCTGCCTTTCCAGCCTTACGTCCTCGGTCTCCTCACGCACCTCGTGCCCCAGCCGCAAACTGCCACTTCTTCCTCTGCTGCCCCGGATGCCTTTCAGGGGCTTTAGGGTGGAGGGAGTTTGTTAACCTGAGGTCACTGCTCTTATCTCATGGGCATAGTTGCTGCCAAGCCCTGCCACCCACCCTCTCTCCTCCTGCGCTGGGTGTGAACTGTTATAAGTCGGTTTCACAACTACTGTGAGGTGAAGTCAGGGTCCCTCCCCCAGCAGCTGGGTGCTTTCGGAGATGGGGCATTGGCAGCGTAACAATTAGTGTCCCTCACCCCTTTGCCCTCACATCTCCTGCTCTTTCCACACCCATCCTGAGGTAGGAATTAGGAAGTGACCCTCCCTGGCTGTGTGTGTGCGTGTTATTTTCAGCTCACAGCCCCCGTTTTCCATGCTGCCTGCCCCGGCCCCTTCCTATAGCTCCCTGGCCCCAGGTTCTGTCTGGCAGCTGTGGACAGTACAGATAATGGAGAGCCCTGGGTGAAGAGTGAGCAGTTTTGGGTGCTGGAAAGCAGAGGGGGTGGTGATGGAGGCTGACCTCCATTGGCCAGCCCTCAGGACCATGGGAATCCACCTCCTGGAAGTTCCTGTCTCAGGCTGTCCCTGAGGCCTCTTGGAAAGGGGCCTGGCTCTTGCTGCTGTTATTGGATTCAAGCCAGACCTCAAGGGCTGCTTCTCCCCACTACGCAAACCCCGGCGCCTGCATTCCAGGCTCCACAGCAGAACTGACTGGAGACCCAGCTCTGTTACAGCCCCACCCAGCAACGATGTCTGAAAACAGCACTAGAGATGTTCCCCTGACCTGTGCAGAGCATCAGCCAGGGCCAGGGTCCGAGTAGTCCGCCTATTCTAGCTGCATGGATGTGGGAACAGAGCCATAGACAAGTTAAGTGATTCAGGTGCCAAGACCCAAGACGTCAGGTGATTTTGAAACAGCACCTTCTCTTTCTAATGGGTAGGCTTGAGGAACTTAGACCGCGCGCATATGAAGGAGTCTGAACAGTGTTTCCCAGAGTGTGTGCCTGTTAACACTAGTCGTCCCAGATGCCCAGTGGACCAAAAGTGACCTAAGGTCAAATTTGGAAATCACTGCACACAAATTTAATTTATATTAAAGGCACTGAGAAATTCTGAAGTCAAGAAAATGGTCTCACCCAGGTGTACTAGTTTGCTAGGGCAGTGGTAACAAAGCACCACAAACTGGGTGGCTTAAATAACGGAAATGTACTGTCTCCCAGTTCTGGAGGCCAGAATCGGAGTCAGCAAGTCTGGTTCCTTCTGAGGGCTGTGAGGGAGGGATCTGTTCCAGGCCACTCTCCTAGCTCCTCGTGGTTTATTGGCAAGCTTTGGCGTTCCTTGGCTTGTAGAAGCATCACTCCAATCTCTGCCTTCATCTTCACATGGTGTTCTCTGTGTGTGTGTGTGTGTGTGTGTGTGTGTGTGTCCAAATTTCCCCTTTATAAGGGCACTAGTTATATCAGATTAGGGGTCCACCTTACTCCAGCATGACCTCATCTTAACTACCTCTGCATCAACCCTATTGTCCCGTAAGGTTCCATTCTGAGGTCCTGAGGGTTGGGACTTCAACAAATACATTTGGGGCGGGGGACACAGTTCAACCCACAACACCAGGAGTTCCCACAACTAGTTTGGGCTCCTTGGTTCTGGAAAGAGGTTGATGACACAGGTCAAGGGAACCAGAACATACACTCACAGGGGGAAAGACCAGCCCCTACCGCTGAACTTTCCCCAAACTTGGGTGTCACTGGAGAATCCACCACCTCCTCAGGATACCTACCCTAAGCCTCAGGCTGCAGCCCCTGGCAGGGGCCCACCGGGGGTCAGCTCGGATGAGAGGAGACTGAGGGCTCAGTGAGGGGGCAGCCCATTCCCCAACCCGGAGGAGACACAGAATTATTCAGACTTGCTTGCTCCTCACCCCAGCACTGGGTGTCGGCAGGAGGCTCTGAGCCATAGTACCTACCCTCCAGACCCAGGAAAGAAAGGTCCATTCTCCCGTGATATTCAGCAGCCCCTGGCCATTCACGGTGTCCAGGATTCAAGAAGAATTGACGTTCTGGGACAGGTAGGAATTTGTCCCTTGTCTGGGGCATGAATGTGGCACTGCCTGGTGGGGCTGACGTCGGAAATCCCAGAGCAGTGGGCATTGCTCCCTCTGTGTCACTCCCTCTGGGGAAGTGATCCAGGCTTCTGGGGGAAGAACGGCCCTGTCGGAGCGCTCTCTTCTGATTATCCTCTGATTAACAGGAGGGGGATAGAAGGGTTTTTATCAAAACTGTATGCCCAGCTGGCCTCAACAAATCACCAAAGTTAGCATAAGCATCTTATTAATCAGAGGCTCAATCAGAAGGCCACAGTAGGGAGACTGTCTTGAGATATTATTGGCACAAAAAGTCACACTGAAGGGGACTGGAAGGGTGACATTTAGATGAGTCCAGAGCATCAGCTCGGCCAGACAAGAAGGAAGGAACCTCTGGTTTGGAAGATGAAAGTGGAGGAGAGAATAGGCTCGAAATTTAAAAGATCGTGGACTTCTCAGAGAAAGAGAACATTTTGAAACACTTGAATGAACAAATATTTCCTTGAAACTTAGAGAAAACAGTTGTAGGACAAATAAAAGCAAGTACTACTCTTAGAGCAGGTGGTAAACGAAGAATTCATTAGGCCAAGATATAATACAGGCTGATGCCATTACAAGTAGGTTTGGAGAGTTTAAATCAATAGACTCCATTATGGAATATAAATTTAGCCAAGGGAGGGGTAGCTGGGATTCAAAATGTTCAGTGGGAACTGCTCTACAAATCTCTAGAGCCAGCTTTGAGCCCAAAGCCCAGTGCAAATCCATAGTATTTACAAACATGTTTCTAATTTTAAGAGCTCCTTCCCCTTTTCTACTTTGACTCCTTTATCTTCTTTCTGTCAGCAGCCATGTAGCAAAATATCATAGAAAGAGGGTCACAGGCTTAAGGACAAGAGGGTCAGTTAATTCCCGGTTTTACTTCTCTTGGGGGAAATTTAGGTGAATTATTGAATTTCATTCTGTCCAAAAAAGATAATATCATCAAACTAGATGTTTATGAATCAGTGAGGTAACTTCTGTAAAGGGCTTGGCACATAGTAGATGTTCAATTAAATTAGCTCTCCCTCCCCTCCTCAAGATTCTAGAGTAGAAAGTAGCTTTTCCTGAGGCAGGATAGACAAAGCCCAGATGCTGGCTAGATGGAGAAATTTCTCTAAAGTGAGTCTCGTCCCACTTTGGGGCTTCTCATGATTCCCGCTCTCCATGTTGATGAGACTTCCTTAAAAAGGGAGGCTGGTCCTCGCTTTAACTCCCGTCTTGCTAGGCACCGGACTATGGCCTGAGGCTATGATTCCATGAGATCCAAGGGTCCAACCAAATTCAAATTTTAAAGAGAAGGAGCTTGTAAATAAATTAGAAGTGTGCATATCTCCTTCTCTCTCAACTTCCCTGGTCGTCGAATGCCAACCTTGTTAAAAGCTGTCTTCTTCTTTGTTTGTATATTCTTTGAACACAGATTTACACGCCCAGCACCATGAGACTGTGGGGCACGAGGAAGACCCAGGTCCCTCTTGCTTCGAGGAACTCCCAGCCCAGTGAGGAGGAATCAGAGTTAGTCCTTCCTGTGTGAAAAGCTGTCTTTCCCTTAGACCTTTAAGAATTTCTGAGGCACGAGAAGGCCTGCGGCAAGGGACCTGCCGAGACCTTACTTTATTCCTCAGAACACAGGGAGGGAGGGTTGCAAGAAGGCGAAAGAGAAAGAAATGAAAGTGGGGTGAAGCCAGGGAGAAAGGAGCTGAATCCTCAGGAGCCCAAGCGGCCAGGAGGGCACAGGGCTAAGCGGGCCGGTGAGGGCGGCCCTGGGAGGGAGGAGCCTCGGTGCCGGCTCCACCCTCTTCCACAGGCTGGAGACAAACCCCGGTTTGGCAGGAAAGAGCAGGGCTAACAGGGTTTTCTGTGATTCTGCCGGGAGGAGGGCTACCTGTTCCCACCTGGTGTGGAGCCCCCAAAGGATGCTATGCTGCGTGGGGTCCCCTAACCCTCTTCTCCCTGGGTGAAGGGGTCAGGGGAGTTCTACTGTGTCCTTCACCTTCCCCAGGAGACGATCCTTCAAAGGCACCTCCTTCCAAGGTGGCGATTTGAATGACAAAGAGGGTGAGTAGGGGGAAGAAAAGCGGGGCCCCAAGCAGCCACCTGCTTTAACCCCCTGCCCCTCCCGCCCCTACGCCCCCCCACACTTAAGCCGAGTTCCTGGCTCCCCCAGCAAGATGAAAGCTGCCAGGGGGACCAACTAGTCCGGTGTGCCTGGGTCCCCCCCCCCCCCCCCGAGACCGCAAAGGTGAAAAAATGAGAAAAATGAGCCACAAGCAAGTGCTCAATCTGGAAGGAAATCCGGGTCTGGCAAATTCCCAGAGAGCCCATTCTCTGAAAAATAAGAAATAAAAAGAGGTGCGCGGGATTTGAGGCTGGTGGTATGGCAAGCCACTGGGCAGCTGGAGAGTAAGGCCTGAGAAACAGGGAGCAAGGCCTCCCGGGAGCTTTTTACAAAATGCTCCCCTCCCCCCCCCCAAACCCCCAGAGAATTAGAATGGGGGCAGGGGTGGCACATACATTGTTGAAAAGCTCTCCTGAGTTCTGACACATCCCCACCCCCATGGCCCTGGACCCCTGGGGAAGGCCTGGCTCTTCAACACGAAAGGGACACTGGAGCTTTTGCAAATGCATTTGAACTTCGAGATCTAGAAGTCTCAGGAACATTCCTCTAGCTCTCTTAGGGTCACCACCCCTTATTTCAAGTACCTCCTCCCTAGGAAGTGTCAGGCTGGGAAGGTGGCTGATTTCAGAGACAGCTGTTTGTAACCTTTTCAGAAGCGCGATGCTGTGCAGCCCGGCTTTTCTCTGGGCGCAGCTGGAAGGGGTCAGCCTTGAAAGTAAACCAAGACCAAGGCCCGTAAGAGATCCCCATGAGCCTTTGAAAGTTGGAGTAAAAGCCTTAGTGCCCCCAACCAAGTACTATTTTTCTCACGCTCCTTGTGAATGAATCAGTGCTTGGCTGACATAGAAATGTTTGGGGGAGCTTGGAACACATGTACCATCAGCAGAGGCTGAGGGCATTGCTAGATGGTTCAGGACCTCAGACCAAAATTTCCCAAGAATGTCTCTTAATCTCTCCGAGCTGCAAAATGAACACATCTCTAGTCCTTTCTAGAAGTCCCGGGAATATTTCTTTAATATTGTTTCATTACTTTTAGTCGTCAAATGGAGAAGTCTCCAGTTTTTTCTATAATTCCAAGGAAGTACTTCCTTCAGCTACCAAGAGGGGAAAAAGGAGGCAGTCCCTTGCTGGCTGGCTGTCGTCTTCGAACCTTCCTCCCAGACTTCCTTGGTGGTGCAGTGGTTAAGAATCTGCCTGCCAATGCGGGGTAGACGGGTTCAAGCCCTGGTCCGGGAAGATCCCACATGCCACGGAGCAACTAAGCCCGTGTGCCACAACTAATGAGCCCACACTCTAGAGCCCACAAGCCACAACTACTGACCCACGTGCCACAACTACTGAAGTGCACATGCCTAGAGCCCGTGCTCCGCAACAAGAGAAGCCACCGCAGTGAGAAGCCTGCGCACCGCAACAAAGAGTAGTCCGCGCTTGCCGCAACTAGGGAAAGCCCGCGCGCAGCAACGAAGACCCAACGCAGCCAAAATGATAATAGTTAATTAATTAATTAATTAATTTAAAAAAGAAAAAAAGAAAGAACCTTCCTCCCCAAATCCTCCCCAGCCATTCGTTCCCATTGGTCTCCTGGGTCCATTTTGGCCTCCAGCCCCCAAGGCTGTTAACTTGCATTTATTGAACGTGGCTCTCTGCACCAAGCACCTGCCAGGGGCCTTCCCATGCAAATGTGTCCCCGAGGTCTGTCCCTGACAGTCTCTTGGTTAATTTGCTATTTGATCCCTCAGGCTGGTCGCAGTGCCTGTCACGTGGCTGGCGCACAATCCTAGTGTTTATTATTGTCCTGAGCAGTCTTCAGTTAACTTCATCATAACCTGGAGATGCGCATCTCTCCACTTAACACGTGAGGCTCCGGAAGGTTCCTTGACGCCCCTGGGGTCACACAACCAGAAGGTGACCCTGCAGATCGGCACCTCGTCCCCTCTCTAAGCTGGCGCCCGTTTCCCCATGACTGTTTTCACAGGTGAGCAACTTCCCTCATATAATGAGCACACCTCGGGTGCCCATCCAGCTAAGTGCCCGGCACACAAAGAAGGACCGAACACCAGCAGGGCACTCAGGCGACCTCTTGAGTGACAGCGAGCCCGGAGGTGTGCTCCGTGCTGGGCGGGGTCACCTCTGCTTCAGCTCACTGACAGCTCAGGTTTCCCAGAGCCGGTGACTCTTGCACCGGGTCCCAAATGGCAGAGATCTGCAGGCAGCTGGGGGAGCGGGGCTCGGTGTGCCCGCAGCCCGGCTTGGTGGGGCGGGGGAGTAGTTCAAGAGGGTAACTTCTGGCCACACCCCCTCCCCCTCCCCCACCCCGGTGATTTTCCCGGGCACAGGTCTCTCCCTCCCCAGCTTCGGGAAGTGGTTTTGCCGAAGTCGCAGAGCGGCGTGACTGCGAGGATGGGGCTCGGGGTGGGTGGGCGGGGGAGCAGAGGTTTATGGTGGAATCTGGAAGGATCTGGAAGCTGAGGTGTCGCGTAGCGCGCGAACCTCTTTGCTCCGTGCGGACTCCTCCGCGCTCCTCCCAGGCGGGGCGGAAGTGCCGGGCGTCCCGAGCCCACCACCCACGCCTCTGAGATCACCTCTGGTCCCTGTGAGCCTGCAGGCAGCTGACACGTGTCACCGGGACCTCGGCCTGAACGGCACCCACCATTCACCTCCCCGCAGCAAGCGGGAGAGTTTGAGTGGGTGGCGGGCAGGAGGGCAGTGGGAGGAGGCCCAGCTCTCTGCCTGTCTTTGGAAACTTCAGTCAAGCGCCCAGAGTACACGTGCATCTGCGGCTGCCACGCATCACTGCTGAATTCGCCATCGGAAGGAGCCGGCTCCTGCGGAACCGAAGCGGCAAAGAACTGGGGTCCAGCCTCTGTGCGGGACGGAAGGTTCAGCCGGGCCATCAGAGCCCTGCCCTTGGTGTGTCAGGCAAATTCCCCACATTCCTGGCCCGGCAGGAGAGCTTCAGAAGTCTGGGGGTCCCTGCAGTCGCTTCTTCCCCTCCCCCCTCCCCCTCCCCTTCCCACTTTCCTTAGAAAAGTGCAAAACATGAAGCTCCACCCCCAGCTGCTGAGCAGGTGCTATGCTCTTTGTATGCAGACCCTTCTGGTCTGGAATGTTCCTCCAGTGGCTGAAGGTGGTGCAGTTTGGAGCTTTCTACCCACCCCCAAGCTGCCTCCGGTCCTGGCAGTCCTGGCTCCCTGTGAAGTTACCAGCCTCAATAGCGTGAATAATTTTGTGTGTCACGGGAGCAGTGATATACGAGTCTGTTTGACCGGCTTGCTTTCTTGCACTAATATGTCATTCACGGTCCCTAAGCCTGCTGCGTTATGAATGAGCATAAATCAGATGGGAGAGGACGTTTCCAGGGAGTTCTCCTCTTTCCCCTAAAGAAAAAGCACGGTCTTTTCAGGTGTGTCATTCCCGTGGGGCTGAGATGGGAAAACCTCTGCACGGATTGAAGTCCGAGATCCTATCTATACCTGTTGGAGTCCAAAGAGCTGAGGATCCCAGACCCTCAGGCCCTGTGCCCACTAAGTGACTTGTGAACCTGTACATTAAAGAAAGAGAGAAATCGTATGAGTCATTACACTTTGAAGGAAGGAAAGGGTAAGAGCCTTTTCCACTGCTTCCTCCCCACTCTGGTTCTCAAGGGCCAAACTGGTCCTCTCTGCAAAGCAGGATTTTCTTGGTGGTGCCTGAACCCAGGTCCCCTTTTGGGCTGGTCCTGGGAGCACCCAGCAAACCCGATCTGCTGGCCCTGTTGGCAGCAGGATCATGCCAAGGGGGATTTACTGTGTAGCTGGGACGTGACAGGTGGGCTGGGAGCCTCCTCAGCCAGCACCTGTGCCGCAGCTGAGAGCTCTGGGCCCCCAGGGTGTGTGAAGCTTCTGCCACCCTCGACTTCGGAGCCGCCTGCCCCCGCCTCCCTCCCCAGGTGTCCGGGCTCTGCCCTGCCCACGGGAGCCCAGCGGCCCACTGCTGCCACTTCCAGGGAGCCACCTGCCTTCGCCCCACCGGGGCTCCTGACAAAGGCCCAGAGGGCACAACACCACTTTGAATTTGTAAAGAATATACTGGTTTTGAGGCCGGCTTCCTCTTGCTGCTGTTCTGTGTTCTCTAGAGCTTTGGCCATTGTTGGATGAAGGATGTTAACAAAGATCGCCCTCCCTCGAGGCTGCAACCACAGAAAGTGGACTCCGGGGAGAACCAGTCACAGAACATCGTTCTGGGTAGCTATGTGCTCCCTCCGTGGAGAGAAGGAGACATGAGGTGACCTGGGCCAACACTGTCTCCGTGCAGTGGAGGACAGTGAAGCCCATGCCTTGTCCCGAGTCACACAGTGGCTTCTTGGCTGGACGGGAACTGCTCGGGCCTGCTGATTCTCAGCCCCACTCCAGGGCCCCGTCAGCTCATCCTATCGTACCTTCTGCATGTCGGTGACCAGCATCTAAATGCCTTCATATCTCCATGACTGTTTCCTGTCTTGCACGTCCGCCAGCACCTAAGCTCCCTGGGACTTGGTTTCTCTCCACGTAGTAGGACCTCAATAGGTAGCTGTTGACTGACTGATGACTCCAAGTCCAGTGGCCTTTCATGCCTCTGATCTGCCCTCAGTAGCCCTATGAACCAGGGGTTTAAGAAGACACCCCAAAGTTGAGGCCCACTCAAGTGAATGAAACAGCTTGCCTCACTATTCCCTTTACCTAGTGGACAGGGCTGGTCGCAAACTGGACACATAAGGAGAACAGCTCTGAGTCACTCTCTGGGCTCCTGCTTTGGCACCGGAGAGGTGACTTCACCCACCGCCAGGCAGGACAGACTGCTGGATGACTCAGCTCACAACCAGCTGCAAGCTCTCCCCGATGGGCACGAGGCCGTGCTGAGCAAGTACGTGGAGTGGCCCCAAAGCCTGGGAGACACACGGGTTCCCGTGAACGCCATCAGCAGGGTTGGCTGTGGGGGGGGCCCTCTCACCTTGTACGGTATACATTTGTAGAGCACAAGCGTTTGAAATAAAAACCTACTGTGAGTAACGAAACCTAAATAAACTCTCCCTGGGGATCCCAGACAGCTGTGCTCTCCCCTCCTCCTTCCCTCTTCGTATACGGCCTGCGCTGCAGGCTGACCCAGGAACTCAGAGACCTGGCCTACGCCATAGCTGAAGAGCTGAATTCAGACATATAGGAGAAGGTCTAGGCTTCAAAAGTGGAGACCCCTGGGGACTCTGAGGTCAAAGGATTCACCGACCAATGGGCCAAATAGCTCGCCGGGCTCCATGGACACAAATTGCCCCTCCAACCCCAAGCAACTGCGTCCTTTTGCTAACTGCTTTCCCAGGCCTTTATTCCCTGGATTTAGCACCTTAATGACCGGGTCCTCTCCTAGTGCAAACAGTGCACTAACGATACGCGATGGGCCAGCGCTTTCCAGACCGTGGGTTGCACCGAACCCCCTGGGGAACTTTCTGGAGGATTTGCACCCTACTGACACTCTTGAAGCCCACCGGCAGCCCAGGGAGGATGGGAAGTGAGGAGGGGGGTGGGGGCAGCCTAGCCGTCCCAGGTTGAACTTTTTGTAAAAAGAACCAACTGAATTTATTTATTTTTTTTTTAATTTAAAAACAAGTCCCCCTGGCTTCCCTGGTGGCTCAGTGGTTGAGAGTCCACCTGCCAATGCAGGGGACATGGGTTCATGCCCCGGTTCGGGAAGATCCCACATGCCGCGGAGAGGCTGGGCCCGTGAGCCATGGCCGCTGAGCCTGCGCGTCCGGAGCCTGTGCTCCGCAATGGGAGAGGCCACAACAGTGAGAGGCCCGCGTACCGCAAAAAAAAACAACAAAAAAAACAAGTCCCCGGGTGATTTTGACATTTCCCTAAGGGGAGACCCGCAGCTACATGTCATTCTAACCAGACTGGGCCAAAACATGTCCCCCAGTCCTGTTTCCACAAGGAGACGGAAGAAGCTTGACCCCCCTCAGCCGGGCCTGAAGGTGCTGGGGGGCTGCAGCAGGGACGTGAGTGTCACCAACGGGGGAAAGACACCAGAGCCCCATTTCTGGCACCATTTCTAAGTGCAGGGAGCTCACTTCTGCCAGGAGGCTGGCTGTAGCCCGGGGTTTCCCTGGTTGGACAGCGCTGTGCTGACAACAGATTTCACAGGCCTTGGAGGGGCCTGGCAGGGCACTGGCTGCTGCTGCTGCTGTTTCTGGAAGCCTGGCGGGCCAAGGGGAAGAGGACAGCAGGGGCTGCATCGGTTTTCCACTTGGCCACCTGGTGAGGGACCTGAGGTCAGGGGACAAAGAGGAGATTCAAAGGAAGAAAACCAACGGCAGAGCATTGCGGCGGGTGGGGGGGGGGCAGGGTGCAGTGGGAGGAAGGGAGTAAAGGCCTGAAGGCACGGGAACCCCCAGTTTCCCGGAGAGCAGCCCAGCCTGAAAGTCCAGTTTGGTAAATGGGTGGAGAGGGTTTCCCTTCAGCAAATCGCCGGGTGAGGTCAGCACAAAGATAATGGTTTCTCCCTCGTGTCATGAGGTTCCTTCAGCATGGCCTCGCCAGGAGGGCCCTGCTCATTTTAGAGGCTGCTTCTGAGGTTTCAGCTTCAGAAGAGGAAGGAGAAAGTCCCCGCTTGGGGCCTGTGAGCACAGGTGGAAAGAGAAGGCCCCTTCTGGTGGGGGAACCGAGCCCCCTCTGTCCTGAGAGCGGGGCCAGCCAGCTGGGGACCTGCACGGCCTCTCCTAGGGTCTAGGTGCCGGGTCAGGTGCTGCATCTTCCGGGCAAGGCTGACAGTTTGTCCTGTGACCTTCCTCGCTTCTGGAAAACAACTTTGCTAATGGTCCTTTGCATTACGAAGCGGAGGACTCAGAAGGGCTCTCTTTCTATTTACCCCGGTCAGATCCTAACCGCTGGCTCCCCAGCAGCCCCAGTCCTCCTCCGGACACCCAGGACCACGAATTTACACACCTTTACACAGATGTGTAATCTTCTAAAGGACACGCTTGTTCCTGCCAATGCCCTGCTTACAATTCTCCCATAAACTGTTGCTCTCAGGATACAGTCCGAGTGGCCGCTCTGAGCTGCACCCCGCTTTTACCCTCCCATCTCTCCCACATGCCCCCTTCTCCTGCAGCCTGTCTCCCCTGCTCCCCGGAGCCGGAGCGCTGCCTCCCCGCCCTGGACCTCAGGCTCCAGGAACAGACCCCCGCCAGCCCTGACCACACGCGTGGTTCTGACGCAGGCTTTGACCCTGAGCCCCTGCTCAGGTACCCTCCACCCACAGCCTTCTTGACAAAACACGACCCCAGCCATCGCCCCCTGCGTGCTGCCGGATGTAACCGTCCATTCTTCCCTGCCGCCGACGTCCTGGGTGATGACTCGTTCTCTTTTTTAAACTCATGTGCATGCATCCTAATGGTTATTCTCCTGTCCCCTCCCCTGTGGACAGTGTCCTTGCCAGGTCCTAGCACAGAGTCGGGCACACAGTGACGGTCAATGAGAGAGAAAGGAGGGGCAGGGAGAAGAGAGAGGAAGGGACCGGGTTAGATGCTAAGCTCGAGGTCAAAGCTTTTCTAAGGCAAAAGTACCTGCAGTCAGAGCAGGGCCTAGAATAAGGAAAGGGAGGCCCCAATCTCAGGTGGCACATGCGCAGACCGGCACCCGAGGGCGAGGCCTCCTTAACTTTTGTGCCCTAGGAGCCCCTCTTCCCTCACCCGGGGCCCTGCCCTGCCCAGGCTTCGTTTGCGTTCCTCGCAGCCCAGGTTCACTGCTGACACAAATCCAGTGGCTGTCTGCCGGGCAGCTGCTGGACCAGCTCCGTCTCAGGAGCGGGGCCTAGTCCTACGGCGGGGAGAAAAGCCCTGCCTTTGGAGAACTTGCAGTTACGAGGAGAGGAGACAGTCAGTCAACAGATCACCTTTAATCACAAACCGTAGTGTGGGTTATAAAGGGCGGGGACACGTGGCCTCAACATCGGAGCCAATCAGTGAAAGACACGCCTTCCCCAGAGAAGGGAAGCCGGAGCCAGGACCAGACAGCTCAGCCCAAGGCCGCCCACGTTCATGGGCCCTTCTCTAGGCCCGGCTTCCCCAGCCCCATGCACCTGCCTCCCGTCCCGCCCAGGGCAATCAGGCAGGACCTACGACAGTGACTATACATAGACTGCACACGGGGCAGTCCCGAGGAAAGCTCTCCAGGGTCCTTATGGAGGTGTGTGTGGCAATGTCGACCGTGGTGCCGCGTGTGCTGGCGCAGTGCGTGAGTGACATAGGGGTCCATCAGTAGGGGACGGGTAGGAACAATGTGGTGGCCACGGGCTAAGGACTTCTGTGCATCAGTAAGCATTCCCAAGCCAGACGGGGACTTCCCTGGTGGTCCAGTGGCTAAGACTCCACGCTCCCAATGCAGGGGGCCCCGGCTTGATCCCCGGTCAGGGAACTAGATCCCACGTGCCGCAACTAAGAGCACACATACCGCAACTAAAGACCACACGTGCCGTAACTAAGACTTGGCACAGCCAAATAAATAAGTAAATATTTTTTTTAAAGTTAAAAAAACAGTTAAAATAAAAACCTTAAAAAAAAACAAGCTAGATGAACATACAGCAACATGGAAGGATCATAAAAATAGTGTAGAGTGAAGAAACGGGACAAGATTCATAGCACGTTATCACTTATGTAAATTAAAAATACACATGCAAAGCAATGGGATCTATCTATCTATAGACATACAGACACACAGACACACACACTCACACACACAAACATACACACAAATCTAAAAACAGACATCAAATACCTTATGGTGGGCTCCTGAGGAGAGGGGGAATGGGAGTGGAGATTACAGATGGGGGGAGAAAACAGTATCCAGCATGAAAGGGCTTTGCACAGACTGATGCTAACTGTGCTCCAAGACTGAGTCTGGACAGCTTTATCCTGTGTACCTGTGGTCCAACACAGAGCATGACAACCAACCAGTAAATACCTTGACCTAGAGCACTTCACACTAGCACGCTGATTGCATTCCATTTTTTTCAGGGGCCGTAGAAATTATTCCAACCCAATTCCCCACTTTAAGGTTGAAGAATCCAGAGCCCAGAGAGGGCACGTGAGTTGGCCCAGCTGCACAGCACTTTGGTGGCAAAAGGAAGACTTGATGCAGGTCCTAGCCCCTGGCTGGCCTTCCCTGTGCCACTCTCTGTCCAGTTCCATTTTCTGACCACTCAGCCCAACCTCCCCAGAGTGTTTGTTTAAAGGGCTTAGCTGTTTGTCTTAGCACATGGGTGCCCAGGCTGAGGTAATGCCCTGGCGTTACTGGGCTCTTCCTGTGTAGAGTGCAAGGTGAACGTTCCTAGGGAACTGGGAAGCTCAGGGACTACTTTATCTTTGTTGTTTAGTGCTTTTCCTCTTTCCAGGACAACTGGCTCAAAGCCCAGATGAACTCATTGACTCGACTGGGCAGGTAAGTGCAGAACCTGGACAGGGTTTTAATGGGAGTGAATCCTGTTGGGAGGAAATGACATCATCGTGGTGCTGAGGGCAGGAGGAGTGAGCCTTTAAAGGACCCATCTTTCTCACAGCATTCGCCCTGCCCGTGGCATGTCCAGAAGCCCTGCACAGGGTGCGTACGATGTGTTGATGTCAAGAGATTTGCTGGAACCCACAGACCCATAAAACTGCCGACAAGAATACTGGATAGGGTATTAACGTGGGTAGTTGGTGGAGGTTTATGACCATAACTTTCCTGAGAGAGGGGTATGAACAATCAGTGTCGGGGAACCTCTCCAAGGAGCAGCCTTCGAAATGGGCTTATATCACTAATGCCCCCCTGATCCTGCGTGGCCCGGCTTTTTACAATGAAAGCATAATATACATACACGGGGAAAACAGCATATATCATAAGAATGAATGCTCACAAATTCCACATACCCATGTAATCAATACCCTGATCAACTTTCAGAACATTCTCAGACTGCAAAAGCCCCATGTGTCCCTTTCAGGTGCCTGCCCGCCCTCCAGGGGGTCGCCACTATGCCGACTTCTAATGACATAGATGAGTGTGCATCTCCTGTTTTAACTCCGTCAGATTCCGGGTCAGGGTGTCAGCAGACAAGAGACCCTGTGCTAGTCGATTAAAGCCGCTTTAAACTAGTAAACTGTTCTCTAGTGAGATAGGCAGGTGACTGGCAATGTTCCCAGCCTGGGCCTGCTGAGGCGCCCAGGGAACTAAGGGATTGCCTAGTCTTGGAATCCCTAGGGAAGTCAACAGAAACCTGGCCGCTGGGCCCTGGGCCCGGGCTGGCTCCCGGCTTGCCCTGCACCATGACATCTGCAGGCATCATGCAACGGGCTGCTGCTCTTTGCTGAGCCACCTGGGCCCTGCTGGGAGCACATGGGTTTGATGCGTGTTATAGGCGCCTGGGATGAGCTGTCCGCACTTACCTCCGAGAGGTTTCAATGGTGACAAACCTCAGAGCCTTGAAGATGTATTGGATTGTGGGAAACAGCCAAATATTGTAGCCACATGTGAGAAACAGTGGTCTCATATGCTCAAATCACTCTTAGAATTTCTCTTTTAGAAATTCCTTTGGAGCCAGATGATAAGTCACTGTTCTTTTATCTTGGGGTTGTATCATGTTTGTGATGAAAGATGGTTATAAGCCTGTTGGACTACCCACCATTTTTCTCACATGAGTGCCCAGCAGAAAACAGAGCCCCAGCCAATTGCCACTAAGCAAATGGGAAACATTCATGGAACAGACTTCACTAATAATCCCGGTTACCACTTATTGAGCACCTTCTATGCACTAGAATATATCTCTCATTTTAGTACAATAACAACCCCCAAAAGTGGGCATGATTTTTCCCATTTTACAGATGAGAAACCGAGACTTGGATGGTGAGTGATTTCCCCAAAGTAACCCGGGTAGCAGAGTGGGGATTCGAATCAGGTCTGTCCATCTCCAGAGTCCATGCGCTCACGGGTTCTGAGAAAGGACCTCTGGGGCAACCACAAAAAGAGCGATGGGTGGGCTCTTTGAGCTTCTTCTTGGGAGAGGAGTGAGTCTACTGGCGTGAGATGTGAGTGAATGGAGCAGAAGGGGTGGGCTCTGCTGTGGCCCCAACATCTCTCACACTCTCACCAAGAACCAGACCACTGCAATCAAATAACGTCCGCCCTGATGGGAACTGGGAGGGCGTGGCACCCCACCCTCCTTGGAGGAATAAGGAAACAGACATCTCAAGAAGATGCGTAACTGGCCAGGGTCACCCAGGGCAGGACCAGGAAGGCTCAGGAATTCCAGGCCTCTGTTCTTCCCCCAGAATTGGGTGGCCTCCTTTGTCTGTCTGTCGTGCCTTTCTTGAAGCCACGGTGGCAGATTTTAAGTAGGGGGAGGACACACCCACTCAGGTGACCAAGGGCAGCAGGTGGTCCCACGGTGGACTCAGGAAGGAGGGATGTGCCGGGCTGTGAAGACAGAGCCCTCCCAGCCCCGTTCCTCCTGCTGGGCTTCGTCGACCCAGAGGGAGGCTCCGGGTACAGTGTGTTCCCTTGGCCTTTCCTTGAGCCCACGCCGAGCCTGCTGCTGTCGAGAGCACCGCCCCTCCATACACCTGTTGGGCAACTATTTTCCCAGAGAAAGGACACCAGGAGTCACAGGTGGGAGGGAATCCCCCTGAAGACTGTGACCTCGAGAGTGAGATCATGGGTCTTGGAAGCAGATGCATTCTATAGATCCAATAAATGAGACACACTCTGCCTAGTTATGTACTGGCAGGTGTCAAGGAGCCTTGATTACTCGGCTCAGGGAGAGGAAGCAGAAGCAGAGGCAAAGCTGGGTTCAGTGACCAGATCGCCCAGCCAGAGAGGGACAGAGTCCAGCTGAGGACCCCGTGCGCTGAGGCAGCAAGCTGCTCTGGAAACTTCTGGCCCCCCTGCCGGACGCACATGGGTTTCTGGGCCTCCTTGCGAGCCAGCCCCCATCACCGGACCCCCGAGCAGTTGCCAGGTGTGGGCTCTGACCTAGAATAGTGATGACAGCAAACATGTATACTGTCCAGCATATTTAACCATCTAACCCTCTCAAGTGCTGTGATTTCCAAGCAGAGACGTTAAGCAATTGGTCCAGAGTCACACAGCTTATAAAACGGCAGAGCGGGCAGTAGCCTAGCTGCCCATGGAGGGCAGGCACCCAGCTACGTCCATCTCCCCAACATCCCCAGAAACGTGCCGGCACTCTGTACAAATCAAGGAGGCGGGGTCATGTTCGATATGCCCGGTGCCTGCTTCTTTCTGCTCTCAGTGCCTGAGGCTGAGGCTAAGGGGTATCCAGCTGCCTCCCAACAGGCCGGAGGGCTGGCAAGGTGGCCGCGAGGTTCCCATTGCTTCAGTGTGAAGTGCAGACCTAGTGCCTGGGGTGCCCAGCACTGTCTTTATCTCTGTTCTTGTCCCTTCTCTGGCCTCTCAGAGTCCTCCTCTCCCAGAAGCCCTTTGCTACCTCCATGGGGCCTTCTGCTGGAAGCCTTGGGTGCCCTACCTTTATCTACCAAGGCCAAGTCCAGGCAGAGGCCGTGGTCCTCGATCACGTGTTCCCTTAGCGCACAGGTCCCTGAGTCTTCCCCTCATCCATTCGATTCCATCTGCCCCCATGTGCATGTGGAGCACCCACTTAATACTGGCCTGTGCTGGGTCTAGGAGGGCTCCACAGATGAAGCATCACCCCATCTGCACCCGACACACACACACTCCTAGTCCAGGAGTCAAACACGACCAACTGCTCTACAGCACAGGTGGGGATCAGTGTTATAATCCCAGGTGTTCTTTGAATTCAGGGTAGGAAAGAAGTATTTGATCTGGACTGTAGATGCCTGGGCTTCTGAGCAGCCACTGGACAGCACAGGTCTGGGAGCCCTGTTTTAGAATCCCTGCAAGACTCAGAGCTTTCCAGAATCACAAGCTTTCCTTGAACTCCCGCTGAAAATCTGTCCTAAGGTGACTGTCCTTGCATTCCTACCACATGGTCAAATCCAGGAGGAATGAGTGGCGCTGCCCTGGCAACAGAGGGCCCTATTCCCAGGAGCCCTCCATGAGGACTTCTTGGCACAATGACAAGGATGACTGTCTTGAAGCTTCTTCTTGTGACATATTAAGGTACAGCTGGGCCTCCCAGGAGGTGACCCCACCCCCCCGCAAGGAAAAAGTGGCCTTCAGGGGCTACTGGGTCAACTTAGCAACCGGACCTGGGGCAGCCATCTCACAGGCTCGGAGTCTTCCAGGTGGAAGGGACTTACGTGGCCTCCAGCCCAGGGAGGGGGACATGCAGCTTTGGCATGAACTCCTCCTGTACCTGAAGATTTATCTCCATTTTGCTTCGGAACAACACAGAATAAGATTAATCCCACCACCGGGTTCTTACTGTCCTTTTTTCAGTTTGAACAGTCTTGGTGGCCTCGTCCTCAAGCACGGTGCCCAGACCCTCAGCTGTCCCGTCCTTCCGTCCACCATGATCCAGCTCATCACACTTCCTCCTGAAAGGTGTCCCAGGGCTGAGGTCCAGATGTGGACCGACCAGCTGGATCTCGTGCTGGGTACTATCACCCCCATGAATGTGGCCAAAAGTGGTGCCTTGGGGTAGCCACGTGGCACAACTGGCTCACGTGCTCCCCTCCACCTCTCCCAGAAGGAATTCCTCCACTGAGTTTCACCTCCCACTGGGTCACTGGGACAGTGGGTGTGTGGTGAGTAACTGTCTGCAAAGCCATAAGCTTCTTGGGAGAAAAGCACTAGCCAGAGTCCAACCCATTATGAGCTGATTGAGAAAAGCAGGGGCTGGGAAAGGGCTGAGAGCAGTGGGCACCTTATCTAGGTGCTGATGTGGTGACTCATTTCTGTTGCACAGGAGTCAAACCCCACCTCGGGAGTAGGAGGCCCTGTGGAGGTGGGGAGGCTGTCCCGCCATCTCTCAGCTGGCGCAGGAAGCCTGCCCTGCGAGCAGCCCACCTCTTCCCTCTCCTCCCTGGGGATGAATCAGCTGATGGGGACCGCTGGTGCCTTGGGAAAGAGGGAAATACAGCTGAGCAGCCAGGCTTCCGTCTCTGCTCAGCCACAGCTGAATGGAGTTACTGTTCTTTCTGCTGGAGCATCTTCCGAGGTCGAACCATCGTTTCCATCCAGATACAGCTCAATCGCCTCTACTGCCCTCCCTGAACTGGCAAAACGGTTGTCCCTGGAAGTGGCCAGACTGTGGAGACCTCGGCGACTTCCCCGGTCTCATGGGGAGCTGTTTACAGCACACAGCAGTGAAAGGAGAATGAGTCTGTGCTGACAGCTCTGGAAGGACCCGGGGCCCAGCCCCCCTCTCAGGGAGGGCTCCTACGCCCTAAAACAGGGCAGAGCCGGCCGAGTTCCCGTGGCTGACGGCCTCACTGAGTCAGCACCCTGGAGAGCTGCCCCGCCCCCTTCCTAAGCGGTGAGGTCAGCGCAGATGCGCCCGCCGGGCCCCGGCTCTCAGCGGGAGGAGGAACCGCGGCCGCCAGGCGAAGCTCCCAAAACACAGTTGCAGTGACTCTCATGAAGGCTGTGGAAGACTCCAGAACCCAAGAGGCCCAGGGAGCAGGGCTCCAAAGAGCAGCTTTGCTGACAGAATCTCACCGTGGGCACACAGACGGGTGTGGCATTGCTCAGCACTTCTTAGCGAATTGCTTCTCTGACACTGAATTCTAATCTTCCTAAAAGGCAGCCATTGTGAGACTCGAGTGAAGCGTCACTTCCTATGTTCCCCTGGAGCTGCTGTTCCGGACGCTCTGGTGCTGCGTTCCTGACAGCTCCAGACTCAAAGGAGTGGCCAAGCGTACCAGCAGAGGTGCTTCTGTTGCAAGATCCAAATCAGTCCACCTCCTCAGGCTTCTAGAGGCAGCTCTCCTCCCAACCGGGCACTGAGCTCAGAGTGAGCTGCAGCACCTGCCCAGGGGAAAAGCACCTGCCTCGCCCGGCAGAGGCTCGAAGAGGGGTCCAGGCTGGAGAACGGCCCAACAGCCCTCCTCAGAACCCAGCCTCTGGCCTCTCTCCAGTCCACTGGTTCTCAAAAGCAGGGTGAAAAATGAATCGCTGGGGAGTTGTTGAATGCAAATCTGGGGGCCCCACGGCGTTCCCAGAGATGCTGACTTGGTGTAGGTCTGGAGTGCGACCGGGAATCCCCCAGCAGCCCTGGGTGGCCTGTCGCACGCTGGAGCACTCCACCCAGGGCGAGTGGGTGCCACTGGTGCTCCGACACTGTTAGGGGCCAGGGATCACTGTGGAGAGCCCACTGCCCACAGCAAAGAGCCAGCTCTCACTGAAGCAGCCCACTGGCCCCACGGCTGCTGCCCTTGGTTCACGCGGGCAGGCCCTGGCCACACAGCTGGCCTCGCCACAACCCTGCCACCTGCTTGCTGGTTGTCAGGAGCCTAAGGGAGTGTGGCTGAGCCCAGCTTTCCCCCTGGAGAACTGGAAGCACAAGGCACCCACCTTCTCACTCGGCCAGTGTGCCATCAGGAAGGACAGACGAAAGGTAGTCTCCCACAAGAAATGGCCCATATTTATTGGAGTTGGCCTAGGAGATGGGAGCTTCTAGGCCACGAAGTAGGGGAGGAATGCTTGTGGCACCCTGGTGTTTTCCTCTAGGAGCACTGTTACAAGTGAGGTTCTCCTCTATAGAAACGTTGGTGCCACAGTCCACCATGGAAGGGTTAAAGAGGTTTCTAATGGGCTGTCCTGGAAACCTACCTATAATGCATGACACGGCTGCTCGGGGAATGTGCATTCTGAAAGGCTCAAATCTAATTGCGAGCAAACGTGGGGAATATCATTTGCTTGCAAGGTAGGAACCGCCTCTATGACTCAGCTTTGAATGTTTCTGAGGAAGCTGGGGACAAAGCCCGGGCCCTGACTGCAGAAGCCTGGCATGAATGCGCCTAAGAGGACCTCAGGCAGCATCCTCATGGACAGGCTGAGCCAGCTGCATTCCACAGGCTGAAGGTCAGGTCGTGCCAGGCTCTCGGTGGGCCCTTGGTCAAGGGCCCATGAATAAGGAGACTGTGAGTGTTGCTTAGGGCCGTGACCCCTCCTGCAGTGGGGTCCAATTGTCCTACCTATCAACCACAAAGCCAAAACCTCATTGCAGGGCTCTGGCCTAGAAGACAGAAAAGCCACTTTCTACAACCACAAGAATGTTACCTTTGTCTCCACTGAGGCGATCCAGTGAGCCATAGAGCATTTTACTGGAAGATATTTGCAGATGAAAACACCCCCAGGGAGAGGCTGCTGTGGGTTACGTTTTCAAGTCTGCACAGGATTCATTCTGAGCTATGCACTGTGGCTCCATGGATGCCAAATAGGGTGGCTCTGCAGACCCATTGTCCCCCGTTTTGTTTGTGCTCACGGCCCAAATAATTTTAAGAAGTACTTAGTGAGTGACCAGCTGCAATGTCTCATATTCAAATTTGGCATATGTGTTTACAGTTTGGGGACACATACACTGAAAAAAAACCTCTTCTTTTTTTTGGGCGGGACTGAAGCATGAAGCAGAAGACTAAAGTTTAAGCTTCAATAGAAAATTCTGTGAAATTGCAAAATGTCATCACTGCCAGATGGGAGGAGATAGAGGAAGGGTACTTCATCCTTAGAGGCAGAAGTTGGTGGATTTGTGCACCGCGGAAGCCTGAATTAATAGTTCTACCAAACCATTCTGGAGCCTCTGGCCATAATATATAAATATGCAGACTCTTGAATGAACAATTACGAAATTGTGGTCCCTGGTTTCAACGAGAATCTTTGGGAGGAAGACTAGAACCCAGGTTCCTTGTGAAAGCCATAAAATAAAGGGTATAAAGAAAACTTCTTGAGACTCACTGTGGAAATAAAAGGCCTTGCTTTGGTTTGGGTCAGTAAGCCCTGGTACTGCAGAGATGACTGTAGAGGGAGGGGTCCAGTGCCCCAAACGGCTTACAACCCAGGCAAAACCAGGCTACAGATGTCCACGGGGCAGCAACTCCCAATGAGGACATTGTGAGTCACCTGTTCTCTCATCCGTTGTTGCCTGACCCTGGGATCTTCCTCTAACCCACTGTCAGCTAAACTGGGAGAGTAACTAGGACTAGAACTTGACAGGAAACCCCAAGGTATGAGGCTCAGCTTACACACAATCCCCCTTTCTTCTCAAACCAACACTGTGCTTCAAATAAAAGCACACCTCCCTCCCTCTCTTACTCCTGAGGCAGCCACAGAGGTGAGCTGCTATTTCCCAACAGCGTCCTGAGCCAAAACACATGAGAACACACAGGAGCAGATCCAGACTTGCTGGCCCCAGGGAGATTACACAAAGCTTGGTCCACAACATGGAATAATGTAAGCGTGTATGAGGTGCTGAACATTCCATGGATGGCCCACGTGTCAGATGCATGCCCACATCCCAGGTCTGGCGCAAGGCCCACTCCCTGGGCCTTCAGTTAAATGCAGGTTCTGTGCTACCAAGAAGATACACATCAACAGCTGAATTTTGGCTCTTGAGCCCTCTGAAGATAGGACTGCTGTATCCCAGCCCTCTGGCACCTCCTGCAACCCGCCTTCTCTCTGTGCAGGAAATGACACTCTCTTACTGGGATCACACAGTACACATATCCACAGAAGCAGCCAAGGAGAAAACACAAATCCCATAAACAGGAACTTTATTAAACTACACATTACATTAAAGAACATATAAATGGACCTTTAAATACATTCAGTTTATCTTAAGTTTCTATAGAAACTTATTTACAGTTCTGCATTATATATTTATTTTTCCAAGCTTACTACCAATAAAAGGTAACAGAATGATCACCTGTTCACACAGATGCATACAAGTTGTCCATAGGGCTAAGCAAAACACCACTTCTCAGGAAACTCAGCTTATTAGATATCAAAGCAACAACTCATTCTGAAGGTGCTTTCTTCTGAGCGGCCCTTTATGTGAGACCTCTGCTGTAGAGATGCTGGGGGTTAGTTCTGGAAGCTGATCCCAGGGCAGACATGGGTCCTTGGTTGTTCATGATGACTTGGACTCTTGGGAGTTTGAAGGACTCTTGAAGAGCATGATCGAGGCCATGCCCCTACTTCTGCAGACTGGGAAACAAAGGATTAAGGAGAGGGAGTGACTTGCCAAAACCACACAGCATCAGTGACGGAACAGGGACTCTGACCTCAGTTTCTAGGGTCCCGCCAAGGGGTCCCGACTCTGGCATTACCCACAAATCCACAAACTTTTGACCTCTTTCACAGGCCCTATGGTTTGAACATTTTTGTCTGCATGGTTAGATACATGATTTTTAAGGCTTTTTGAGATGGTGAAAAATGGCTCAGGATTCATCTTTGTGGAGCACTGGAAATACTTACTGAGGGCTGCTTTTTTTTTTTTTTTTTTTTTTTTTTTGCGTTACGCGGGCCTCTCACTGTTGTGGCCTCTCCCATTGCGGAGCACAGGCTCCGGACGCGCAGGCTTAGCAGCCACGGCTCACGGGCCCAGCCGCTCCGCGGCATGTGGGATCCTCCCGGACCGGGGCACGAACCCGTGTCCCCTGCATCGGCAGGCGGACTCTCAACCACGGCGCCACCAGGGAAGCCCTCTGAGGGCTGCTTTTACAAGAGGTTTTGTGGTCAAGTGCCTTACTTCTTCAGCCATGAAGTTTATCTTTTCAATTTAGCTGACTTACGGAAGCTCAGAGTTTCCAATTGATTTGCATGGAAGGCAACAGTCTACAGGAGGGAGACTGTAACGTCGACCGTATGGATCCATCACAAATACATTATATTCGCCAAAGTCCACCTACCGCTGTCAGATGTAAAACGAAGTTTCACTAACAAGTGATCAAAAGTGAAAAAAGGGGGGGGGGCAATTTTTAAAGAACAAAAAAGTTTCAAGAATTCCCCCATTTCCCAATTAGTCAGAGGCAAACAGTGAACTGGCACTGAGTAGAGATAGTACATGTTTGCCTCTTTCTTTTGAATGAAGCCTGACCTTTTTTCCCCAAAATTTCCTGATAATATAAAATCTTCTAAAGCAATTTCTTTCTTTTTTTTTTTTTTTGGTGTTTTTAAAAACTTGATCTGGTTTTTCTCAGGATTTAAAACCACTGTACCAAAGAACAGACAGAAACATTAAAAAGTATCGAGAGAGAGAGAGAGAGAGAGAGAGAGAGGGAGAGAGAGGTGAGAGGAGAGAGCTTCGCTCCAGGCTCCAGGTCACATTAGCAAAGGAAAGAGTGGGAGACTGAAGGTTTTTTTCTTCCCTGTAACTAGAGCGAACACAAGTCATAGCAGCCTTCACTCACTTTTACAACAGATACTCAAATGAGAAAACACAACGGGAAAGATGTGCTCAGCTGAACAGTCCCTGATGACCTTCCATCAAAATATGGCACCTCTAAACTCTGGAAGCTTCAGCATTCTCCAGGGGCTGCCACCCATCTGCAGGGGAGACTTGCCCCACTGCCCACGGTGCCCGCCCCAACACACGGGAGCACCCGATTTCCGTCCACCAGTCTCACTTTCCCCCCTGTCCACACCCAAACCCTCACCAAAGTCAGCAGGGTGAGGCGAGCAAAGAAGAAGGTCTTCAGGAAGACGGGGCCAACCACAGAACACCCAAGGGCTTGCGGAAGTCTAGTTGCCAGCTATGCACGGGGTGGGCAGGTGGAACCCTGAGGCCAGGGAACACAGGAAGATAAAAACATCTTCACCATTTCCCCCCGGGACGCATTTCACTCCGTGAAAGGAACCAACTAAAACAACGTTTAATTTTTATATTAAAAAATAAGTCATTGATATATAAAAACTGGCCCCAAATCTTCTTTTACTTGTTACATAGGAAAGTCATTTTCCTCGTCTGAGTCGTTCACGGGTCTCTGTGGTCTGTTTGGGAGACGGGGTCCGCCTGGTCCACCTCCGGGGCGCGGGCGGAGATGCCTGCCCATGGCGGCAGGACGTCCGTCCGTCCGTCCAGTCCAGCCGGAGTCAGCGCGGCATGGTAGGCGGGACCCACGGCTACACCTTCCGTGACAGGAGCACTGGCAGGTGGCCCCGGCGAACTTTACGTGGAATAGACGTTCGGGGTCGGCCTTTCGCACAAGTCGGTCCTCACCACCCGGACCCCAGCAGGCGACCGGGGAGCGCGGACGCCCCTCACTTCCGCAAGGGATGGAGCCCCTTCCCCAGCGCCCCCCGACAGGCGTCCTTCAGCCGGAGGGAGGCCCTTTCCCCGGCCCCGAGGCCCTTCGGCGGGGCCTGGGCGCTGTCTCCGGGGCCCTCGGCCGATTCGGGCCCCTTCCGGGGGGCGCGGGCGCTGCCGGCCCGCCGCAGGGCGCCGCTGTCCCTGGGGGCGGCGTCCTCGGGGCCACCCTTCACCTTCAGCTGCCGCTGCGACACGGTCCGGGTGAGGCCCGGGGATCTGGCCACAGGGGGGGAGTCGGTCCTCTGGCACCGAGACGAGGAGGCGACCGTGCTGCGGGCGAAGCTGGGGACCGGGGCCGGGCCGCGGGGCGCGCTGGGGGCCGGCGGGGCGCGGGGCGGCTCCTCGGGGCTGTCGGGGCCCTGGGAGCCGGAGCGGCAGATCTTGTTCTCCTCGGGCTTCAGCCGCGGGACATTGCGCAGGGGCTTGGCGCTGGGCTTCCTGAAGGAGCTCCTGGGCGGCGCTGGGGGCTCCCTCCCGGGCCGGGCCGCCGTCGAAGACCTCCCGGGCGACGCGTTCGGGGGCCCCAGCACCGAGCTGCGGCGCGACAGCGGCGCAGGCGGGTTAGCGCCGACGGGGGCCTCGCGAGGGGAGCGCTTGCCGGCTGGGGGGGCGCGGCCGGCGCGCGAGATGGGCACGACCTTGCGCATGCTCTCGCTCTCGCAGCCCGTCAGCGTCCGCACCGGCCCCGCCGCCCCTGCGCCCCGCCGGGCAGGCCCCGCCCTGGACGCCCCCGCCGACGCCTCTTTGAGGGGGCTCCTCTTCGGGGCCATCGCCTCCCTCCCTCTGGCCGGCCTGTCCCTGGGCAGGCCCCCCTTGCAGCCCGGCTCGCTCTTCCCCGAGACGGAGCCGCCGGAGGCGGAGGCGGCAATGGGAGTCTCCGCAGGCGGGTGGCAGGCGGGGTTTGGGGAGACCTGGCTGCCGCCCGTCTCCCCGGCCCTGGAGGACACGGAGCCCTCCCCGTCGCCCTCCTCCCCCGGGTCCCCCCCTTTGGGTCTGGAGTCGGCTCCCTCCGAGCAGTCCAGGGTCAGTGAGCAGTCGGTGGTGTCCGAGATGTAGAACAAAGGCCCAGGATCTTGGTTCTCGGGGTCGCTGCTGCCCTCAGATACCGGAGCCGCGCTGATGGGCTCATCCGGGGCAGCGCTGCCATCCCCTGGGGCCGGGCTGGGACCCCCCTGGGCACCTCTGCCCACGGGCATCGGGCTGCCGTTGCTGGCGCCCAGGGACTGCGGGCTCTCATCCCCCACGGACGCCAGCTCCATTGGGCTGAAGTCATTCACGGTCAGCGGGGCCAGCTCCTCCGGGCCCTTGGCAGCCTGGAGGTCGAACTGGGCCAGACCCGTCACCAGCTCATGCTCCCTAATCCCTAGAGCCAACGGCGAGAGTGGAGGGGACCGCGCGGGACCCAGGCCCACGGGCTCGCTGTTCCTCTTTCGGAGGATGCTGACCCCATTGCACCGAACCCGGGGTAAGGCGGAGGCGGGTTCCTCAGGCCAGGGGGCCGGGAGCTGGCTCGGCCAAGCGGAGGTGGGGTGGGGGGCTTCCTCCTGGCCCTCCGAGGCCGGAGGTCTGTGTGCTGGGCTGGAGCCCTGGTCCCTCTGTTCTCCAGGCTCTGTCCGGGCTCCGCTGGCCGGGGCCTGCCGGGGGCAGCTCCGGGGCAAGCTGTGGAACTTGAGCTCCTCAGGGCTGCCAGTGGAGCTCTCCAGGAAGCTCAGCAGCTCCCGGTCGGCCACGATGCCCAGGGAGAGGCGGGAGCGGCGGGTGTTGGGGGGCCGGTAGGAGAGGATGATGGGCCTGGAGCGCAGGAAAGGGGGCAGGTCCTCCACGCCCCTCTTAGTCAACCGCTCCACGTCGTTCTCACTGCTGCTCCGGCCGAATCCAAGCTCCCCAGCCGCCCAGGAATGCCGTTTCTGCTCCAGCTCCTTCAGCCGCTGCAGCCGCCTCAGCTCCTGCACCTCGCGGTCGTGGTTGTCCTGAAGGAGGGACGGAGAGAAGCCAGAAGATGCATGAGACACGTGGGACCCAAGTGCAATTCCAGAGACAGCTACCCTAAGACCCCACTGAGAGACACAGGCGGGAGGAGAGACCTGGGTCATTTGTTTCAGCGAGGGAGACGGCCTGTGTTTGCATGCGAGTGTGTGTTTGCACGTGCATGTGTGCCCGGGGGGCTGGAGGCCTCTGTTCTCTGCAAGCAACATGGGCGTGGCCGGGCGTGCACACTAGGCCTGGCCCCAACCATCTGCCTAAAGTTCTCATCAGATCCCTGGGCCTAACTTCCAGTCAAGGCATCGTGCCCTCGGTGCGGGCTGTGATTCCACACATGCCCGAGACCTCAACTCGGAGGAAACCCAACTTGGTTTCTAAGCAGGGCAAGAGAGAAAGGACTTCCAGGAAAGTGCTATTTAGGCAAAAGAGCAGAGAGAAAACTACAACGGGTGTTAAAAGAATCTGTGCTGCATGGAAACATCTACACACACAAACTCATGTGCACACATTGTACTTAACGATGATTTGGATGCATAAATGTAGACTCAGGACATTAAGAGATGCCTTTCAATCTGTGTTCTCTGAATGCTCCCTGGTAAAGAACCACCAGAAATGCCACCGAGGCTCTGTCCCTTGTGCCCCACCCGCTTCCCACAATCGGAGAGGAGGATTTGCTTTACAAATCTTTCTACCTTTCTCCCTGCTCCAAGGAGCCAGCCCTCCCGCAACAAACAGAACGGGAAGAAATGCACGCACCAAAGCACGCTTTACTGTCCTTAACTATACTCGTGTCACGTAAACGTGCAGATGTGGCACCCAAATCTGTTATCATTAGTGCTTTTTACTTGAAAATCAATTTCCTCAAACAGTGGACTTTCCCTTCCAAGTTCTGAGAGGCTCTGGCTCTGACCAGAAATTCTGGGCCCCTCCTGCAGCTCTGCCCTCGGGCTCCCCAGGGTCCCGGGTCTTCTCCTTTCAAGGCTGCCTGTGGGAGGGCATGGGGCCAGCTCCTGGCTCTCAGGACAGCTGGGCTGAGAGCATCATACAGGTGGCCTCATGGGCCTGGAGAATTCTGACTGGGAGCGAGGGCCTCAGAAAGAGCCAATTTGGCCGCTACCGCCCACCAGCGCCTCCGCCTGCTGACCTCACTGCTTGGACAGGGGAGAGGAAACGTGGCCACAGGCTCAGCCTCCTCTTCGCTGGACAGAGAAAGGCAGCTTGAGAACTCCAGCTACTCACTTAGGGCTGGGGAGATGTCTGAGCAACCCCTCAGAGAAATTCAGCTAAGGACACATCTGCACTTAAAAATAGGGAAAGAGGTGACCCACGAGTACTTGGTTCCTTATCAGCACCTGAAATGATGGGATGTTATTTTGCTTTTAATTGACAGATGAAAGTTTTATTTGCAAAGCCAAGCAACCCAAAGAGTTTCCTGGCTTCTGCATGAACTCAGAGATTATTGGACCTGGAGGCTGAAGTGCAAGAAAGCAGCAGTCACGTTCGGACAGCAGCAGACTCCCTCACTATCAGGGCACTTTGAAGCCCACTCTGGCCGAGGACAGCCTGGCTCCCCAGATGCCAACCCCTGGCAATGGCTATGGAGCTTAAAACAGGGGAGTGAGGGCCTTCCCATCCCACTGCGACAAAGGTCCCCCTGAAAGAGGAAAGTGTCTCCTGGGAAGGGGGAAGGATCTTCAAAGAGGCGTCTTAATATCGTGACTGCCATCCTAAAAAAACCTAACAAAATGTTTTGAGGGCATCAGAGCGAGCGTAGGAATGAGCAGATAAGTAGCAAAGGCAGCCAAACAATAGATTCCTGCCAACAGGGAAAGGCTCGGGCTGAGACGGCAGAGACTTTCCCCGGGATCCCGAGTGACAGCCGGGCAACAGCGCCCGGGCCAGACCTTCCTTTCCTGATGCCGCGGAGCTGCTGAAGCACCTTTCCGCCACAGGCAGAGGGCTGGCTGGGAAGAGGAAAAAGAAAAATCCTGACAACTCAGGAAACACAGAGCCGTACCTTCACTGCTTTGTTGAATTTGACACAGAAGTCTCTGAATATCTGAAGGCACTCGTCCAGTTTCACGGTGTCTTTGTCTTCACAGAAAAAGTCGATGAGGGTGTGGGCCTCGTCCTGGAGCTCTTGCTTCCAGCACTCCAGCTCCGCCAGCTTTTCCAGGGCAAACTGCGGGGAAGGGGACAGACAGCACACGCCGAGGTGAGCGCTCGGCCTGCTGCCCGGCGCCTGGGCTGCACTTTCAGGGCTCACTGCACGTCCCTCCGAGCTGACAGGAGAGTAATTCACCCCAGACAACACCTTGGGGAAGCGAGGGGAACCCCCATGCAAGGCCTGAGAGCCACAGGAGACTGCAGAGCTTTAAGCTGGAGGAGGCCACCAACCAAATGTTCCCCTGTAATGTCACTGGACACATGGCACAGGAGTGCAGTTGGTGTTGTGAAGGAAAACCCTGCATCTGTCTGTATCTGTTCTTCTTTCTCTCACGACTGAGGCTTAGACTGGGCCAAGGGTCTACTTCAGGGTCCCGGAAGTCACTTATATTGACCAGTTGTCTTATTCAGAGGTCTGCCCCATTGAGAGGGGTTTAAACTTACCCCCAAATGAGCTCTATCGGGGTCAGTGTCACCCCCGCAGGGACAAATGCCCAGCCAGGGCTTCTTATCCGAGTCAGCTCTGTCTATGGCCCACGCTTGCACCCCTCACCCCCAAGCCATTCAGTAGATTTGGGGTGGACCTGCCATTACTTTATTAAAACTCCCCAGGAGGTTTTGATGGGTACCCATGGCTTGGAACTACTGCCCTATACAAATCAATCCTCTTGGCCTCTTTGTTTTTTCCTAATTCTTCTAGAACAACGTCTCCAAGGCCCATACAGACTCAAGTACTGCAGCAATGCAGTGCGGCCGAAGGAAGCCCGCTCTCCTCTGCTGAGCCCCAGCCCCTTCAGGATGGGGATCCCCAGGGCCAAAGGCACAAGCAAATTGTCTCTGACGGCAGCTCAGTGACATTTCCTGTTGAGCTGAGGTGAGGAAGCAGCCAGGTAGAGGAGACGTAGCCCCGGGGAGACAGCATTTGGGGTCACACTGAAACCTGACGGTGCTTTTTCACTGGATAACAAGGCTTATATGAAGAAGGAATGCATGGGGTATATTCTTTTATGAAATCACACTTCTATTTGAGAAAAGTCATCTTGGGTGGAGGGCTGGGCGTGGGAAATAGTGAAGTTGCGGGCTGCCCAACTGGCGGAGGGGCTCACTGCTGGAACACTAAAGAGAATCTCAGGAGAAATTCCGAGAAGACGCATCCCCTCCCACCTACCCCCACACTAACCCCCTTCAAAACCCTTTTCTTCCACCAAGCATATTCGAGAAGTAGCAGGAAACCAAAACTATTTAGGAAACCAAATGCCAGAGAAAGTAACCATCTGAGTCAGTAACCCGAGGCAGTGTGTGCGTTCACGCTGTAGTTTTCTTCGAGGAGAGAAGGATATTAATGGAAGGATAAATCTTTGCCTGTCATTCTCACACAGGGGGAAAGGTGGATTCCAGCCAAGAACAGCTCAAATGCAGAAAAACAGGACTTTGACAAGAATCTTCATGGGAGCTTACGCCACCTGGGATGTCTCATCGCAGATCTTGTGGGGACAGGGAGAGTGCCTGAGCGCTTCCAGTCCCCTTAGGACCTGGGAAAGTGAAACATTCTGAATAGGGCCTGAAAAGCCACCACGCTCAGAGTTGTTTGCCAAGAGCTGGTTGCTGAACCCTTTCCTCATGGTTAAGGCCACAGATGAAAAAGCCCAAAGAACACTGGCAAAGCATGAACGACAGACTGGCAGTTGTGGCAGCAATCTCAACTTTCCAGCTCGAACTTGTCTGCTGTGGACCAAAGTTCCACACCAGTACACTTGGTACCTCTCACCCAAAGGGTCAAAACACTGAAACAGATCTGCAAAACTGTGTTCCTGTCATTTTTCTGCTCAAAAATGGTTCACCATAGCTTAGAGAGCAAAGTTTTCCGACTGGCATTCAGAGCCCTTCATGGCCGGACCATAACCTAACTTAAAAAACTGTATTTCCCCCATTTAAAAAGAAAGTGAACTTAAAAAAGAAAAATAAATAGCTGTGTGGAACAGTCTACTTAGAGAGATAAAGTTGACTATCAGGAAGACGAGTTTAGAGTGAAAACAAGGTTGCTTCTGAAGAGCAGTCCGGGGGTGTGGCTTTGCATCATAAGCCTTTCTGTGCTACTATTTAGCATAAGAGATTAACATTTAACATAAGAACTGAGAAATGAGACCTCCAGAATCCTTCTCCCGATGTGTGACAGGCCTTCTCCTTGAATTTCTGGATTTGTTCCGTTTGTCTTTACTGCTGAGTGTTTTCCTAGCTACTGTTAGATGATTCTGTGGTGGTGTTTGCTTTGTTGTCTCACTTTGAGAAGAAAATCTGTGCACTTTTAAGGGAAAATTAGAGTTTAGGGACATATGAAAGAAAATACAGAACATGTGTTTAATAATAAAAACAAACTCCCAGCAGAGCCAAACAACATCAAATGTTCGCTGACGGGAGCTGCAGCTCACAGCATTTGATGCGACTTCATTACAAGGAAATGAGGGAGGCTGAGGCTGGTCCAACCCTCAAAAGCACTGGTCCCTTTCCACCGCCCAGGGCGGCCCTACCTCATGTATTCCAGCTCATGAGCCTCGAAGCCCTGACACTGAAGGCAGCACACCATTTCACTGAAGACTGAAAGCATGAAAAGGTGCCACCTTTTCTTTAAAAAAATAAGGAAGAGAAAAGAAGTATGTCAGACTGTGATTAGTGAGTCACAGTGAGCTGTCACAAACATGTTCTCTCTGCTGGGTTTTGTTGATGTTATTCCGAACAGCTCCTGCCACACCCTGTGGGGCTGGTGCACTTGGTGGTGAGAGGCACCAACTCTGGTGTGTTCTCCTGCCCTCCCTATAAAATATGCCAAAATGGAGCTTGTTTCTGCCACAAAAACAACGGAAGGAACAACAGCCCAAGTGCTCAGGTGTCTTTAACGATCTCCGTGGAACTTCCTACTGGTGTCCAAAAGTTCGAGTGGGAGACAGGAACTCCTGAACTGTGCTTTAGAAGCAAAACCTGAGTTGCCAGACAGAAGCTGCCAAGTGTAAGCATAAGGGATCCCAGTTCACTCCTAGGCGGTGCCATCATGCAGACAGAGCAGAGATAAACAGAGACCCTGTCCCTAACCAAAGCCTCAGGGTTAGACCATATTCAATATCCTCTGCCAAAAAACCAACCCAGCAAAGGCTGGGCACTGAAATACAAACTTCCTTTTACCGACTTGGGGAAAAAATATGCATGGGAACCTGCTGCTTCCACAAACAGCCCTGCAAACGTAACCAGCCTTGAGGGGCTGCTGAAGATGAGATCAGGGGGACGGACTCGAATCATACACACACCTGAAGGAAATCTTCCATCTGCTGACAGAGCTCGCCATCATGCTGGACGTTCTCCTTCAGAGATCTTGTCCTGACAAAGAGCGAGTGCAGCTCTGCTTCTGTGTTATCCAGAGATAATCTGAAAGAAGAAAGGGGAGAGTGGGTACATGGCACAGGAGGCCAGGTGTCACGCAGGTACATCAAACAAGACCATGGAAACAGAAGGGGAGAGCTACCGTGATTACGTTTACTGACCTCTGTATCTAGAGTTTCCTCCTATGTTTCCTTAAGAGGTGATTCCTTCCTAAAGACACACACTGGTTCAAAGACCAGGATGTAATTTTGTTCTTGCTGGTGAGATAACCGGAAGCACGGGACTTGTGAAGCTTTTCATAAACTAGGTCTGAACGTCTTTATGCTGTTAGCATTAGAATTCAGCAGGACTCAGATCCTTATACTTTCCTCTGGCCATGAAACACAAATACAAAAGCTCTAACCCATGAAAAGCAAGGCAGAGCATGCCGATAAACGGGATATTAAGGGTGATACGGAGACACTACACAGACTGCATGTTGCTCGCCACAGGCAACCAGAGTCAGCACTCTGTGCCTTAGGGAGAACTGACACACAGCTAACAGTTCTGCGGAGAAATGGTGGAATTGATGGCAAGGCTTTTGTTACGTATGTCACACCCAGATTAACAGAGCATGAATGATGTTTCTGTCGCCTGGTAAAGTGAATAGATGAAACCTAAATCCAGGTGGAATTCAATTAGCAAATTCGTAAATCAAGATGCTTTCATGCTTCCATGATCAATTCTAACTTTTTTTTTATGCAATAGTTTTCCACCTTCAGGGGCTTCCCTGGTGGTGCAGTGGTTAAGAATCCACCTGCCAACTCAGGGGACACGGGTTTGAGCCCTGGTCTGGGAAGATCCCACGTGCTGCAGAGCATCTAAGCCCATGAGCCACAACTGCTGAGCCTGTGTTCTAGAGCCCGTGAGCCAAAACTACAGGACCCACATGCCACAACTACTGAAGCCTGTGTGCCTAGAGCCCGTGCTCCGCAACAAGAGAAGCCACCACTAGGAAAAGCCCACGCACCGCAACCAAGAGTAGCTCCTGCTCACCGCAACTAGAGAAAGCCCGTGCACAGCAACAAAGACCCAACGCAGCCAAAAATAAAAATAAATAAATAAAATAAATAAATTTATTTAAAAAAAATAGGGCTTCCCTGGTGGCGCAGTGGTTGAGAGTCCGCCTGCCGATGCAGGGGACACAGGTTCGTGCCCCGGTCCGGGAAGATCCCACATGCCGCGGAGCGGCTGGGCCCATGAGCCATGGCCGCTGAGCCTGCGCGTCTGGAGCCTGTGCTCCGCAACGGGAGAGGCCACAACACTGAGAGGCCCATGTACCACAAAAAAAAAAAAAAAAAGTTTTCCACCTTCACTGGTCACTGGCACCCACCTATGACCTGTTTGTACTTCACTTTCCATTTCAAATAAATAACCTTAGTAAATAAGTTTTTTCTAAGACAATATCTAGCTAACTTTCCCCATCTAACTCTGACCAGAAATGGAACCTTTATTTCTCTATGTATCTCTTAGAAACATCTCCATACTAGGAAGCGGAAAAAATATTCCCACACAAATTTCTGTTAGTAATTCAGAAACCAAAACAGTTTACATCTTTGAAAATGCTCATTCTTTGGGGAGAATACTCTGGTGATCTGTAAATATGAACTGTGAACTGTTTACACCTTTGGACGGATAATCTCACTTTGGGAAAGACATGTCATCTGTGGTTAGATGTTTGCAGTCAGTAACACTGAGATGCGGGCCAGTGGCGGGGTGGGGCTTAGAAAGCTCTGGTTCATGTGTTTATGCATACGGTTCACAGATGTCCCAACTGGATAGAGTCCCTCAGATAACAAGCAGATGACATGCACTGGGTTGATACGTGAGGTAAGGTGCTGGAGCCAGCTCATGGGACACAGCTGTGGCTGTGGGTATCTCTCCCCAGCTCCACAGTCAGTAGTGCCACATTAGGAGCTTGAGATCAGCCATGGCAGCAGTATTTACGCCATGGAAATCAGCAGTTGCTACAAATCAGGACTTTTCTCCCTGAAAAGCTGGTCGTTGAACATTTACCACTGATGCATGGATATGTATTGTAAATTTAAAAGCATAGGATTCAAAATAGCATGTATACACAGATTACAGCTATGTTAAAATACACATCTATATTAGGATCAGAAGTAAACAGTGATGTAAATAGAGCTTTATGTTTGGTAGATACTTTCTCTGCAAAGTTGAGTGACTAAGTTAAAACAGAATCCTTTCACAGCCCTTGGTATGGTTCCAACTTCTTTTAATGCAATAGAAAATAAACGTACCATGTTAGATTCTAAAGGAATCAGTGATGTATGGCCCTGGAAGCTTGCCTGATATATACCAACTCCCAAGGTAACAGGCTGTGTTCTTTGAGCCCTATCTTTTGGGTGTGGAGGTATTTGAAGTTCTTAATCCATATATGTGTGTGTGTATATATATATATATATATATATATATATATATATATATATATATATATATATATATATATATTTACACTGATGAGATTCATTAGAATAGACTGCAATAGGAGTTTTTTAGATTAAAAATAAAGATTAATTTTTCAAAACGCCCAAATCCCAAAGGTGCACACATACCTCTGTAACCAAATGAAAGGAAGGTCTGAAAGTTCAACAAGACAAAACTTTTAAAAGTTCAAACATGAATCCAGAAGTTGTAAAATATTCATCAGTTTTCATAAGAAGGTAGTTAAAAAAAAACAACAAAAAAACTTGTTCTCACAGTTCTCTTCTTTGCTTACCTAGCAGCCTCCTGAACATGATGCAATTTTTCAGAAAAGTTTAGAAGCACGGCATCTTTCTTCTGGGCTTCCTGGAACAAAACCAGAATTTTCTCTCACTATATAGGGATAAAACTGGAATTTTATCCACTATACGGAGAAAATTTTTTCAGGGCTTAAAGGAACCATAAAAATCACTGTTCCCATTTTTAGGCTTGATACATTCAAAGCAATTCACTGAGTCATGAACTCTTAGTCTGATATTCTTAGTAAGACTGACCAGAACTCTCCTACTCTCAAGAAACATTTAACTTCCCAGAGCAACTGCTCTTGACATGAAACACGACTCATGTGCATGAAGACTCAGTGGAAGGAGGCGGCGGCTTAGCAGGGCTCACTGTTCCTAAGAGAATCCAATATATCCTGCTGAAATACCACCCACACCTATGAGTATGCCTCTACTTGACCGAGCTCCTTGCAGCTGTTAGACCAGTTTGCAAACTGAGTTTAATCAGACGGTATAGAGGCCATGGGGGTGTTTGGATCCTTCAGCTGTTCAGAGGGCACAAAGGAGGCAGGTCTGAAGGGGGCAGTTACCAGCTCAGGAAACTCCCCCACGTGGGCAGGGACCAAGCTCCACGGAGCACCGGGATATGCGGATCGAAAAGGGCAGCCGGGAGATGCTGCAGGCCACATGGGATGAGGAACACATTTTCTGGTTTCAATGCCCTGAAACTTGACACAAATTAGTGCCAAGTTCAATGTGCCCTCTGTCTTTTGAAGAATACAGTCCTAACAGTGTGTATTGTTTATGGAGAGCTTACCATATTCGGAACACTGAGCTAATAAGCACGTTCTGGAATTATCTCCCTCCGCCCTCTCAATTACGTAGTTTTGAGGTATCACTACCCCCATCATTAGATGAAGAAATTGAGGAACTTAAGGCTTAAGTAACTTGTCTGAGGAAGTACAGCTAATAAAGGACAAATCAAAATCTCCCCGTTCGGGCTTCTCTGGTGGCGCAGTGGTTGGGAGTCCGCCTGCCAATGCGGGGGACGCGGGTTTGGGCCCTGGTCCGGGAGGATCCCACATGCCGTGGAGCAACTGGGCCCGTGAGCCACAACTGATGAGCCTGCACTCTGGAGCCTGAGGGCCACGGCTGCTGAGCCCGCGTGCCGCAACTGCTGAGGCCCACGCGTCTAGAGCCCGTGCTCCACGGCAAGAGGGGCCGCCGCGGTGGGAGGCCCGCGCACCGCGGCGAGGAGTGGCCCCCGCTCGCTGCAACTGGAGAGGGCCCGCGTGCAGCAGTGAAGACCCAACGCAGTCAAGGATGAAATGAATGGGATAAATAGATTGAAAAAGAAAATCTCCCTGTTCTATTCTGAAGCTCATACTTGAAACAAGGCTGCAACACAGCTTTCCTCCCAGGTGAAGCCATATCTATGTGATCGCTGTCAAAACAACAGGGAGATTCAATGGGAAAAACAAACCAGCACAATTCGTTATTTGAGATAGTTTAACAACAAAGAGAGAACTGTCCTTGGCTGATCTCTGACTGTGTAACTAGTTACTGGGATGTCACATAGACCCAGTCGAAAATGCAAGTGATCGGGCTTCCCTGGTGGCGCAGTGGTTGAGAGTCCACCTGCCGATGCAGGGGACACAGGTTCGTGCCCCGGTCCGGGAAGATCCCACATGCCACGGAGCGGCTGGGCCCCTGAGCCATGGCCGCTGAGCCTGTGCGTCTGGAGCCTGTGCTCAGCAACGGGAGAGGCCACAACAGTGAGAGGCCCACGTACCGCAAAAAAAAAAAAAAAAAAAATTGCAAGTGATGGACAGAGTTCAGACCCCAAACCCTGTGTGAATGGCAAGGCCCTGTAGCCCCCGGTTCACAAAGAAAATACGCAAGTGATCCCCTCATTGCTCTGACTCTTCCACTCTTTACACACCACGGGTCAAAACTCTAGTCAGGTCAACTCAGAAACATTTCAACACCCAGGCCCCTGCTCTCCATCCCTGTGGCCATTACTCTGATTCTCAACTCTCGCCAAACAATGAGCGCCAACTTCCACCAAGAGATAGCCCTATTTCTATTCTCTCTCCACTCTAACCCACCCTCCACGTTGCCTCATTTCCCTAGCAGCAGAAACATACCTGGTCAGGCCATGGTGCAGTGTGTAAACTTCTGTTGGCTCCCCGTGGCTAAAGCATGAAGTCCAGATTCCCCAGCCACCACTCTGCCTCGCCCCCGGCCCCTCCACTTCCCTCCAGGCCTGTAACCCCAGGTGCAGCCCAAATCAGGAATCTGCAAATAGAACCTTCTTGGCACCTACGGTGCCCTTTCCTGACTCTGATGCCACCTTACACCTCTGAAAAACTTCACTCACTGCCTTGGGGGCGGGGGTGGGTAACGTACATTCTCTCTCTGTATCAATCACTTCCACATACCTGTGCAACAAAGTGCAGGAGATTCATCCCAGGTTTATTTGCTTTTGTGTCTGCCAATTTGAGCAAAGAAGATAGTTTAAATCCTACTGCATTGCCAGCATACCCTCCCTAAAGAAGACAAATCAAAAGAAAAAATATACATACACCTTTAGACAGACAGACAAAGTTGGAAATACAACATTAAAAATTTCTTTTGAACTTCACTTACTGCATTCATGATATTCCCTGCTTGCAGCACCAAGTGTAATATCGAATGTAGTTCCTCACATGACATCAGCTCTGTCAGAAAGAACACACCACGGTACCTTAGAGAAGGCTTCAGCTTAAACACACACGAGACAGCTACCACATCCAAGTTCAAGTGCGTCTGAAGCAAGCTCTGACCCTAAACTGTATAAAAGACTGAAACAAACAAAGTAGCACACTGCATGGTATATCTAATGTACCACTGGCCATTGGTGATGCACATCCTAGTGTTCAACTGGGAATCAAATATGTATGACACTTAAGTATCACACATACTTTGATAATGAAAATTTTCAAGGAGTGGAAAATACAAAAGCCTTAGGAAAAGCAGCACACTGTGTCACAGGAATAATCTCCTCTCAGCAGTTTTTTCTTTATGGTTTCCTTTATATCCTTTGAGACTCTATTTATGGACTATGAAAATGAATAGTGCACAGCATTTTGCTTAGCTGATGAGCTATGAGGAGATAAAAAATAAACAGGCTGGGATGACAGGTAAATAACTTGCAAAGCTCCAACCCTTAGCGGCAGGTACCCAGAGAATCTTTCCATTTTATTCAAAACTCTACATTTCATTTGGATTGGCTTAAAGGTTTAACAAGGAACTCATGATTGTCATATATTGGTAAACTAGTTCGTTAAACATGAAGTCTTTTGTACACACACCTACGCAAATAAACAATATTAAAAATTGCTAATGTATTTGAAAAGCTAAAAAGAAAATTTAATTATTAAAATTACTGTATATATAGGTAATAAAATGTCACCTATGATATTGTTAAGTTAATATTCTCCATTAAGTCTGGTATTACTTTCAAAAAATTACACTTGGATCACTGCCTATACTGTGTTATCTAAGAAGGCCAGGTTTTGAAGGGTAACCAGATAAGAAACGTTTCTACCATGCCCACAAATTTGCATCACTCAATATGAAAACATATTTTCCCATCTCTACTTGAACAGGAGAGACAATTCTTTCAAAATTGCTGCTTTAGGCTTGACACAGGAAGAAATTTTAAAAGGTCTCTATATAGAAAGAGGAAAATTCTTCTTAATTCTTAGTCTCTTCTCTAAAATGAAGAAAATATGATGAGCTGAAGAGAAAAACTTAATACACGTCAGAGCAACTAAACAAGAAAACCAAATTGGAATAAACATTCTACCACAATAACTAGGAACCCAGAAAGTGACCAGGAGGAAATCAGGCTGGAGATCCCAGCTGATGAATGCTGGAAACTGTGAGGGCCACAGGGAGCACCAGAGACTTTGCCTTGGAGCCGGCATTCTCAGCACCGTACATGCCAGAAAGCAAGCTCCCAACCCTATGGAATGAGACACTAGAGCAAGCTGAGGAGGCTATCCAAGGGGCGAGCAAAAATTAGCAAGTTGTTCACTCTCAAATGTAATGAGCCCACCAGGCGTTAGAGTCTGGAGGGGACGCGGGTGGGAGAAGACACCACTGGAGCAGAAACGTCAGGAAAGCTGGTAAAGGAAGAACAGGAGATGCCTGGGGAGGAGTCAGGAGGGAAGGAGGGATGCTTCCAGAAGAGCAGGGTCCCAGCCGCCAACAGAGGCCAGAGCTGGAGGAGACAGGCAGCTGGCCCCGGGCCCAGGCTATGAGCACGCGCCACCATGTACACACACACCAGACACACACAACTACACACACCACACACACCACATACACACAACTACACATGCACCACATATTACACACACACCAGACACACACAACTACACACACACCACACACGCCACATACACACAACTGCACAAACACCACACGCAGCTACACACACACCCATACTACACACACACCCACATACTACACACACAACCACACATGCACCACATACTACACACACACCACATAATACACACACCACATACATACAACTACACACACCATACACACACACTGCATACCACACAACTACACCCACACTACATACTACACACACAACTACACATGCACCACATACTACACACACACCACTACACACACACCACATACTACACAGATACACCACATACCACACTACACATGCACCACATACTACACACACCAATACACACACAACTATACACACATCACATACTATGCACACACCAGACACACAACTACACACACACCACATACTACACAGACACACCACATACACACACACTACACACACACCATACTACACACACACACACACCACATACACACCACATACTACAACACAGACACAAAACATGAACCATATATACACTATGCACACACCACATGCACTAAATGCACACCATACACACTGCACACACACCACACACACCATACACAAAGGACACACCATACACACACACTACTATACACCACACACAAAACACACACCACACACACTAAACACACACTATACACACACCACACACATACACAGAAAGCTAATCTAGGAGAGGAACAAAAGCAAGCTGCAACCAACAAGTTTACTCCTAAGCTTGAGATGAAAGAAACCTTTTACAGGAGGATAATATGCTAATTAATTGATTGATCAGTCAATTAATTAAATTAATTAACCGGGGGAGGCAGAAAAGTAAGTGGAAATAAACTTTAAATACCATCCCTGGTAACATCTCATTTCCCTTTTTAGAGCGCATCAGAAATGGAACTTTCCATATCTAATTTTTCAATTGAACAGTTTTTAAAAAATAAACTGCTACCAAAATTAATCAAATCAAATTACACGAAGCATCATGTATTTACTCACCTTTTGTAGCGGTTCTTAGAATGGTTATATCTGTGTATAGAGAAGAACAAGAGGGCAAAAATTCTTTCTTTAGCACCATGGCTTCAATCCGCAGTGAATAGCTGAAAAACAAAAAGTACAGCTACAGTGTAGAATTTGACGTTGTTGATTCCAAAACCTTACTCTGCAAAGAACAGTGATGGGTGATCCTTACTTTGGCACCTGAATTAAGCAGTGCAGAAAGGAGTCTGCTAGGGACAGCTTGGCCACGTCTCCACTAAATGCCTTTAGTTTCTTTATCTAAAAGACAGATGGAAAAGGGGGTCAAGAAAAAAAGGACAAATGATTAAAATGGAACATCATTTTAAATTTCATCTTAGAATTTCTTTAGGAAAATAAGGATATCAGTGCTAAATTCAAATTAATAAAAATGTCAGCCTAAGAAAAGACAGAAAAGGGAATCATCACAGCTACTACTTTGTTGTTTAAAAGAAAAAAACCCAAACAAGCAAATTAGGGAGAGGAGAGCTGTGTCACTTATGTGGGCATAAACAATCCCACACGAACCAGAAGGCTGGAGCCACCGGAATCCTCAGAGGTTACTAAAGGGAAAGGATCAGTTCCAAGGGTGAAAACGTTCTGTAAGTTATAATCTGGAAGGGAGACCACTGTTTGGAAGAAAGAAGAGACTGGATAGTCACCATAGCAGAGCCTTTGAGTCATAAAGGAAAAAAATCTTATTATTTTGAGTATTTTGCATATAAGACACTTAGACTGGGGAAGGGTGTCTAACACAGATCTTCTTTCTGAGGTTAAGTCCTGCTTCACATCTAGTAGCTTTATAGGAAGGGATCACTGGATGTTGAGGTGAGTACACACTGGCTCTCCAGTGTGGCTTAAACAATTGAAAGATCAGTGTCAAGATTTCCCCCTGTGAAAAAAAATCAGGTAACATAAAGAGTGTGTACAGTGGATCCCACTTCTGTAAATTAAGAAAAGAAGTGTCTACTATGCCCGGACCCTTCATGCACACACTACAAACACAGGAATAAGACAAACCAGACGTCTACGCTAGGCAATGCAATCACCAGTCATTATCATTTTCATCTGCTGCTCATTTTTATTTCCTAAAATGTCCACAATAAGCACGTACTACTCCTGTAAAAAGTTATACTAAAAGTTATTAAACACACAAATATTCCTTCAACTGTAGTAAAGAAAAAAAAAAAAAGGGTTCCAACATAGGAATATAGCCAAACAGCTAGCAAGTAGGGATGCAGGCAAAGAGAAAGTTCTCAAACTGCATCAGAAAGCAAGGCATGCCTTCCCCACAGAGAAAACAGGACCAACCCCAAAAACACATCTCTGTCAACTGTAATGGAGAGTCTTCCAACAACATTTTATGGTCAGGAGCACCTTAAGACTGCTAGAGTTTGTAGTAACCTATAAAAGAAAAGAATCTGAAAATATATATATATATATATATATATATATATATACACTATACTTCACTTAAAAAAAAAAGACTTCTAGAGTAAAGCTGATAGCCTGTCTTTGAAGCTAACTGTTCTCAGTAGGCACTTACCACTTTGTTATGTTTTATAAAGCTTTCTCTCTTCCACCCCCTGGATTATGTTAGGTGCCCATAAAAATAACCTACTTTTTAAACCTCTTGAAAAATAGGAAATAACAGTTCAAAAACACAGAGGAGGGGTATTTGCAAAGATCCACAAACTGAAATATCTGCATCAAAATGTAACAGTGCAGATGCACACCCCAGACACCCTGGTATTAAGTCTGGGCCTTAAGACTATATTTTTCCCCACAATGGGCAGAAAATAGCCATTTATAGAAGTGCATTATTTCCCCTACCTTTAGTGCCCCAAATTGAATTTTCCATTTTCAACCGTCCTAAATTTAAGGGCAGATGGAAGTTCTGCATTAGCTAAACCCAAACTAGTGCTTAGTTTCTGAACTGAGAAAGCCACGGGATGAATTCTGTTCCCTCCTGAACTAGAGTCTAATGAGTCACCATATATGAGCAGGGGCTGAACAGGGCTGTGCCTTTATACAAGACCACGTATGTAGCGTGGGCAAAACTTCTGAGACTCACAGCACGGTTTCCTGTCTGAAGCACAAGAACAGGTCATGCTAAGTACACTTGGTAGATATTTCTATTAAACGTGTGCTGAACTGTAAATGAACAATGATTAATTGCCTTCACTTACATAACGAGGGGAAAATGCTCATGGAGTTCAACAGAATGGTGATACTAAAGATAGTATTTGATTTAAATGCCATGTATACAGTTAATTCCATTTCAAAATGAGATTTATGTTCATTAAGAGGGATTACTGTGCCTTCACAGAGAGGAAGGTAAAAAAGAGGGTGGACAGACCCTATAATTATTCTGCATTCTCATCATCATCAAAAAGCATTTAGCAAACGTTGTTAGGCATCATTTTCTTGGCTGAGCCAAGGGACTCTCATTATGAGCCGGCTGTGCCTGGTTTCTGCCCTAACAGCAAACAGCGTGCTCCTCAAGACTCACGTGTTCCGAACGGCACGCCTCCTTCATCCCCTCTAATTCCACTCATGTGGCCTTGCAACAGCAGGGTTTCCCACCAGCAGACCCACCCAACAGAAGACACTGGGGCTTCCTCCTCCCAGGAACAGAGAGTAAACGAACAAGGTAAGAATGAGGTGATAAAACTATCAGGGGAGGTGACTCAACTTGCTGCCCTATAGACAGCAGTTCCACCTCCAGCCCGGCACCCCTGATGCTGACTGTGGCCATAGGGTACCAGCGCCAACAGAGGGAAGGCTCCTTCTCAAGCCGCCTCTCGGGGCCCAGACGGGGAGCGTGCTTTTATTTCTGAGTCTACCTTCTCCCTCTGCACGTTTTAATCATGAGTTTGAGGCAAGACAGACAACGTGCCAGATAAAAGTTCTGCGGTGAAAGGCAGAGAACGTCGGAAAACAAATTGACCTGGGGTGAGCCTGGCAGCTGGGCCGTTTCCGTTCCTCAGTTCAGCGTGCTGACAAGCTGACGTATCATGAGTGACACTCACACCAGCACTTCGTGAGCGCGGAGGCGACCCAAGGCCGGCCTGAAGTGAGGCGGGGTTTGGGGAACCCTTGCCTTTCCTTCCTCAGAGGGCGGTGGTGGAGTGCGGCCCCAGGAACTGCTCTGGGGTCAGACACACCAGGTCAAACCCACCACCCTCGACAGCCCATTAGTCATGTGGCACTAGACAAGCTCTATCTAACCTGTGTGGGCCCCAGCTTTCTCATCTGTTAAATGACGAAGAGCTTACAATGTCACTGCGAGGATTAAATGAAACACACACACACACACACACACCATGGGTGTGATTTATTGACCTTCTGTGTGCCAGGCACTGGGCTGAGCACTTGATCGCCTCTGGCCTCGTCCGGGGCCGGGAACATGGGGCACTCGATCAACGTGTCGCCCATCCTCGTGCTAAGAATGAGCACAGGACGTTACTCCACAGACCTAGCAACGCACAGTGACACACAGCGATGCGTTCATTAGCATTTTTCTGCCACATTCCTAACCCTCTCTCAGCTGGCCGTGCCTCTCCTTGGCCTCTTCTCCACCCTCTGCCCTCTACCCGGGACTGCAGGGTAGGTCCTGCGTCCGGGTGGGGCCGGGCCGCCCAGCACTGCCAGTCTGTCCCTGCAGTGGCAGCGGTCAGGAGGTGGCTCCCTCGCTGGTCCAGGGAGGGCGCCGAGCAGCCCTGAGGACTGTCAGGGTGCACCTGTGAAGGAAGCTCCCAGAGGAGCCCGAGGGTGTGCTGAGCCGGTAATGTAAACAAGCAGGCGTGTCACAAGCAGTCAGATACTCAGACCCCGTCACTCCGGTGACCCTGCAGGGGGAGAGGGAGGGCCTGGCCCAGCGGCTGGGAAGGCAGTGCAGGAGCCCAGGCAGTGCAGGAGCCCGGGCGTCTCGTCTCCGGGCTCAGCTAATCATCTGGGGGAGAGAGAGTGCCTCGGCGTCTCAGGGCAGCGCTGGGGTGGGTTTTAGTCATCACGCCCTTAACAGCCTCTTTCCTCTGAATTATACCCCACAGACAATGCAAGAAACAGGGTTCTTTAAAACATGACAGGTTCGACAGCTAAGCTGCTTCTTTGAAAGGTCCCTTAGTCTTCCACAGGCTTTGCATTTTTAAATTTTTTTAATTTAATTTTTTACTCGCCTCTGATTGTTAAATTAGGAAGGAAGGTATTAAGGAAACCGCATTTAACCTCCTGTCTCTTCAGGGCATGAAGCTGGCAGCCTCCCTCATGCCTAACTCCCATTTAGTTGGAAATTTAGAGCTCCGTTAGGACTGGGTACCAGAGCAGTCCTAAGGAGGAAGCGTGAAAAATGCCCAAGCAGGGAGATTTCCAGAGCAACTAAATCTTTTTGAAAACTCAATTCATTAAACACTATCCATCCTAATAAAAGATCTTGAGTACACCTGAAACTAACACAATACTGTAAATCAACTACACTTCAATTTAAAAAATACATTTTGGAATGCCCATTCTTTACATAAAAGATTAAGGAGTGGGCTTCGCTGGTGGCGCAGTGGTTGAGAGTCCGCCTGCCGATGCAGGGGATGCAGGATCGTGCCCCAGTCCGGGAAGATCCCACATGCCGTGGAGCGGCTGGGCCCGTGAGCCATGGCCGCTGAGCCTGCGCATACGGAGCCTGTGCTCCGCAACGGGAGAGGCCACAGCAGTGAGAGGCCCGCGTATCGCAAAAAAAAAAAAAAAAAAAAGATTAAGGAGTGTTCAGTATACAGGATCCAGGGTAAATTTTGATCTCATGTACCTTTCCCTCAACTCTTTAAGACCCTTTACTAACATTAACAAATGCCATTAATTAACCTTGGCTTTGGTAAATTATAATTGATTTGCAAACAGAAAACCCGAGGTGGAGAGAGCAGCTCAGAATATGTAAATATCCAGTTACCCCCGAAGACCCTCAGTTTGGCATTGTGAGCTTATCACTGATGGAAAAGAAAAAGCACAAATACATTTCTCTTGTTGTTATTAATGGCACTAAAGTCAAGTTCCATAAATTATGTCTAGGAAGTGGAGAGAGATCGGGGAGGGAGGAGCCAGCAATATGTGTAAAAGGATAACTTACACTTCTTACTTTATAAGGCTCTGTATTATTTAAATGTTTACAAGCAAATGTATTCGTGTAACTTCTTACTGAAACTTTTAAAGGGTCACTTCTTCAGAAATAGACAATATCACAATTTTGGACGGTTTTACAAAACTGCTTTTCTCTTTTTTATCCTATCAAGCTCCTAATCATTCATAAATTCAGTTAATTCAGTCCAAAAAAATCAATACTTTATATTGTGGTACTATATTGCGGTCATAGCAATCCCCACCTTTTAATCAATTATACAGACAACATTTATTAACAATTTACCTACCTCTCCAGTTTTTAGAGCATCTTTATTCAAAAGTGGTTGGTTTTTTTCTTTTTTTTTTAAAAAAAGTATATGTATTATGAAACAACCCCAGGTACACCCTAGGCAAAGATCGTCCTTAGATGACAGAAAAGGGAACTAACATTTATTGAGCTCCCATGTGCCATGTACCATGTTAGATACATAACTAGGGTTTAATCATCAACAATCCAGTGAGGTAAACATCATTATCCTCATTTTACAGGTGAGGAAACTAAAGTTCACAGGATTTATGAAAACTTGCCCAACTTTCTCAATTAAGGGAACAGCACCAATTTAAGCCTAGGTTCTCCAACTCGATAACCCATACTCTTTCTACTGGGTAACTTTTCATTGTTAGGCGAGAAAACTCTGGCTCTGGGTAGGAGAGTGCCCTTCCCATGTGAGTTCTGACATTCCTAAAAATATTAAGCTTTTATTATCACTCCTAACATCTAAAACTCACACCCCAAATTCCTTACCTCCTCTGACTCTGGCAAAAGCTTAAGAAATTCACGTAATGTCTCCGATCCATAATGCTCACTCTTTCCTTGATGAATATCTTCCACAATGGACAGAGGAGACCTTGAAAAGACAATGATCAGATTCCCTTTCACATTGGCTGGAGTGCCAAAGAAACACAAGCCAGGGGAAATGAAAACAAACCCCCTCCACCCTCCCTTCCATTCCACCTCCTCCCCAGTCCGATGGGTGGCTTTGTGTCAGCGATCATAAGAGCCCCACTGCCAGGGAAAGCAGGGATCCTGATACACCAGAGGCCCCTTTCCCCAGAAAACCATCCTCGGGCATCCCAGAGAGGGCGAAGGTGGCAACGACCACTGGGAGTCTTCTCTGGGAGAAGAAAAGCAGTGCTGTGGGCCTCCTGGAGCCAGAGCCCTCTCCTTTCCACTGAGGACACGTGAATTTAACACTGTTGGACTCACCCATCCATCTTCCACTCATGGAGCAACACCTCAGGTGAATTTATAAATTCCCTGACATGTCAGGCGTGGACAGATGCCCCAAGGTAATTCTCCCTGGGCTCCAAGCCACCTGATTATGTTTTTATGGAGGGAAACAGCGGAAAGCGAAACACACTTGGGGCCTCCTCAAGCCATGTGTCTAAAAACAATTTGAAAGTATGAGGGATGGCTTTCCCTCGTTAGAATCTGCATTTCGGCTCACACCCACAGACTCTGATGCTGACAGCAGGGATGTGACTAAAGTTTCAAATGTGTGCAAAAATCTTACTTCTTAAACTGCTTTAGAAATATCCCAATGTTCATGCTCCGTTTTGCATCCAAGATAGTAATCTGGAAAAAAACAAAGACACGTAAGATTATTAAAGTATGAATAAGAAGAGTTGGAGGAAAGAAGAGAATTAAAACCTATCAAAATACAACACCAATTTTAATGTATAAGAGAGTAATTCCCCGTATGTAAATCTGGTGATTAACTGATGCACCTAATATAATTTTATGAATATCAAAATACTATTATCTCCCCAAATTTACTTTCTGCAATATATATTTCCTTAATGGTAATAATTACATATATCTGGGCTTCCCTGGTGGCGCAGTGGTTGAGAATCTGCCTGCTAATGCAGGGGACACGGGTTCGAGCCCTGGTCTGGGAAGATCCCACATGCCGCGGAGCAACTAGGCCCGTGAGCCACAACTATTGAGCCTGCGCGTCTGGAGCCTGTGCTGCGCAACAAGAGGGGCCGCGATAGTGAGAGGCCCGCGCACCGCGATGAAGAGTGGCCCCCGCTTGCCACAACTAGAGAAAGCCCTTGCACAGAAATGAAGACCCAACACAGCCAAAAATAAATAAATAAATAAAGTAATTAATTTAAAAAATAATTATATATATCTTTTTGGGTTTTTTTGGCTGTGCCATGCAGCTTGCAGGATCTTAGTTCCCTGACCAGGGATCGAATCTGGGCCTACATCAGTGAAAACGCTGAGTCTTAACCACTGGCCCGCAGGGAATTCCCATATAGATCTATTTTAATATTGTATAATTTAAAATAAATTATATTAACATTTTCTAAATTTTGCAATTTCCTCTTAGAATAGTATAGCCCACATTTAAAACCCCTAATTTGGAAATAGATGTCTTAGCATAGCAAGAATCATATGAGATTTGAACTGAAGCTATTGCAGAGTGAGTCCCAATCCTGATTCAGGGATGTAAAAGGACCAGCACTGTTATTTTCAGAAACATAATAAAATTCTTAATGTTTTTCTAAAGGAAAATTTTATTTTCATTGGGAAAGAATATATATGTCCAGTAGCCCTTTTAGGAGGAGGTAAGAAAGCGGCCTACACTTTACTTACTCAGAATTTAAAAAGGAAAACTTTTGTGCTGTATTTTACCAAGTCTAAGATGCGTTGCTTTTGTTTTTTGGCATATGAATATCTCTAGAATCAGGATATGTCTTATAATATATGCATCATCTTTGATTTAATACAATATGGTGGCTATTCTAATGTACCATCCAAACCCAGATTTTGGCTGCAATAGATTTAAGCTGTTCGGAATTACAGTAGTCTCCCCTTGTCCACAGTTTCAGTCACCCTAGGTCAACAGAAATCTGAAAATATTAAATGGAAATTTCCAGAAATAAACAATTCATAAGTTTTAAACTGTGTGCTGTTCTGAGCAGAGTAATGAAATCTGAAATCTCACGTCTCGGGACGTGAATCTTCCCTTTGTCCAGGGTATCCTGCTCGTTAGTCACTTAGTAGCCACCTTGGTTATGGGGTTATTGTCACGGTACCACAGTGCTTGTTCTCAAGTGACCCTTATTTTATGTAGTAATGGCCCCAAAGCGCAGGAGTAGTGATGATGGCAACTTAGATATGCCAAAGAGGGGCCGTAGAGAGCTTCCTTTAAGTGAAAAGGTGAAAGTTCTCAATAAGGAAAGAAAAAACTCGTATGCCGAGTTTGCTAAGATCTACGGTAAGAACGAATCTTCCATCCAAGAAATTGTGAAGAAGGAAAAAGAAATTCTTGCTAGTTTTGCTGTTGCACCTTAAACTGCAAAAGTTAGAGCCACAGTGCGAGATAAGTGCTTCATTACAATGGAAAAGGCATTAAATTTGTACAAGATATTTTGAGAGACCACATTCACATAACTTTTATTATAGTACATTGTTATTGATGAAATAAAAATTCGTATTCTAAAGCAAATCAAGGAAAATGTAAACATAAAAATTATTCTCTGCCCTTTGGCCTCCTCTTTCCCCTCTACTGTGCATTGCGTATCTGCCTTATGCATCACCCAAACCTCCCCATCAGCAGAAATACCTGCTCAACCATAAAAAGCAACATTCTCCTGGCATCAACAAGATAACTCCTTAGGAGATAACCTTCCTTCTTAATCTTGTAAGGGGCCACCATGACCTATGACCCACTATTCGCTTTGTACAGGTACATCTGGACTGTGTAAACTGTCAATAATACGTCATTTAATGCACAGTCCTCTGACTCAAAAATTTATACAACTGTGCTTTGACTTCTAATGGGCGGAACAGTTCTGAGAGCTTTCTGAGAGGCTGTTCCCAGGTTATAATCCTCAATTTGGCTCGAATAAAATTTTCCATCTTTCTTAGATCAGCGGATCCATTTTTGTTCGCTGACATTATAGTTGGTCTATTCTCTTATTCCTTATTGTTTTTTTTTTTTTTTTTTTTTTGCGGTATGCGGGCCTCTCACTGTTGTGGCCTCTCCCATTGCGGAGCACAGGCTCCGGACGCGCAGGCTCAGCGGCCATGGCTCACGGGCCCAGCCGCTCCACGACATGTGGGATCTTCCCAGACTGGGGCACGAACCCGCATCCCCTGCATCGGCAGGCGGACTCTCAACCACTGCGCCACCAGGGAAGCCCTCCTTATTGTTGTTAATCTCTTACTGTGCCTAACTGATAAGTTAAACTTTATCATAGCTGCGTATGTGTAGGAAAAAACACAGTACAGGGCTTCCCTGGTGGCGCAGTGGTTGAGAGTCCGCCTGCCGATGCAGGGGACACAGGTTTGTGCCCCAGTCTGGGAAGATCCCACATGCCACGGAGCGGCTGGGCCCGCGAGTCATGGCCGCTGAGCCTGCGCGTCTGGAGCCTGTGCTCCGCAACGGGAGAGGCCACAGCAGTGAGAGGCCTGCGTATCGCAAAAACAAAAACAAAAACAAAAAAACACAGTACAGACCTTCCTAGACTTATGTCCAGATAAACCCACCGTAAATTGAAAATACTGGAAAATGCATTTAATACACCTAACCTACCGAACATCACAGCTTAGCCCAGCCTACTTTAAACGTGTTCAGAACCTTTACATTAGCCTACAGTTAGGCAAAATCATCTAACACAAAGCCTATTTTATAATAAAGTGTGGAACATCTCACATAATTAATGGGATACTGTACTGAAAGTGGAAAACAGAATGTCTGTCAGTGTATCGATTGTTTGCCCTTGTGATCGCATGGCTGATGGGTGCTGCTGCACCACCACTGCCCCAGCATCACAAGAGGGGCTGTACCTCAAATGGCTAGCGGGGAAAGATCAAAACTCAAAATTCCAAGAACGGCTTCTACTGTATCCTATTGCTCTCACACCATCATAAAGGAGAAAAATCTTAAGTTGAACCATCATGGGACCATCTGTATATATAGGGTTTGGTACTCTTCACGGTTTCAGGCATCCTCTGGGGGTCCTGGAACGTATCCCCCGCAGATAAGGGAGAACTATTGTAATAATCTGGAAGGGTTTTATCAGACTAAAATTTAGACAGAATCTTTTTTCAGGGGGTGGGTATTATTAAATACAGAAGCCATTTCTTTGGAAGTAAATATCCAGGATACATGGAAGAAAGATAACCTTAAAAGTCCGCAATTTTCCCCATTTGTTTTTTGGAAAAGGGAAACGAGCTAAATAGGAATGTTGTTATAAGGCTCTTTCTTTCCAAAAGTATGTGATACACCGTGAACAAAAAAGAATCAGGTTTCAGATTAAATTCCTGATCTCCGGGCCTGCTTCTAAGTTTATAAGAGGCAGCAAGTCTGTTAACCAAAGTTAATGGGACTTCCTGGCTAGAAGGTTAAATTTTTACAAGACTATGGTTGCCTTCTTTTGAAGACTAATCTTAAACAATCACATTATTTACTGTCCCAGGGGTTTATTTCATGTTAACACAATCACCTGCCAGCCATAAAGTAAACTCCCAAGCTAAAAGGACAGGCTCCTTATTGGAATCCTACCCACGGATTACAGTTCAAGTTCAGTGTAAAGGGAGGGGAGAGGAGAGGGGAAAGAAAGGGTGAGAATAAAACCTGTCAAACTTAACATTCTTTAAGAGAAAAGCTTTTACCAAAGAGAGGAATCTAAATTTAAGACAGAAACTAGGGCTTCCCTGGTGGCGCAGTGGTTGAGAGTCCGCCTGCTGATGCAGGGGACACGGGTTCGTGCCCCGGTCCGGGAGGATCCCACGTGCCGCGGAGCGGCTGGGACCGTGAGCCATGGCCGCTGAGCCTGCGCGTCCGGAGCCTGTGCTCCGCAACGGGAGAGACCGCAACAGTGAGAGGCCCGCGTACCGCAAAAAAAAAAAAAAAAAAAAGACAGAAACTATGTGCTTATTATAATTCACAAATTAAAAAGTAGGAGCATGTGCATTGATCTGGCTGTATATATATATATATATATATATATATCCGAAGAGCTTTCTCTGCACTCACTTCTATCCAGAATGGGGGGAAAACATTTTATATGTTTTCATTACATTACCACCTCCTGCTACATCTAGCCCTCCCAGCCTCCACACCCAAGCCCCACCCCCACCCTCTTCCCCCCTCAACCCTCTGGGACTCTGTGCCCTCAGCCTAGATCCACAGCTATTATCGCTGGAAAAGCGGTGGAGAAATTACTGTTATTGTTCCTATTGGACAGATGAGGAAACTGAGCCTCAGGGATGTCATTTCATACCTTCCCCAAAACAACACTGAACTGAAATGCCCCAGGGTCTCTCTGGTTCCTGTTCACTCTAGTTCCAGTGACTTTCAACATTGTTGCGGATATAGGAAAACAGAGAAGTAGGGAAGGTTGCCCACCAGCCCAGTATCCACACTGGGATGCTTCTCTGGGAATGGGGGCAGATCTGCAGAGAGCCACCCACGGGGCCTGGTCGAGGCCCCTGGTGACCCCAGAGTTGTATCTGTGGGACGAAGCCCAGGACTCACGTTCTCACCAGCTGAGACGGCCGCTGGGAGTGGAGCTCAGGCCGCGGGGAGCACAGGGGGCCACGCCTGGGGCAGCAGCTGTGTCACCAGCGAGGAAACTGGTCACTAATTTAAGGGAATCCAGCAATACTCCTAAGGGAAAACCTGGGCTGGCCATCGCTGAGCAGCGTAAGGGGGAAAACAAAGGCCAGCGCCTCCTCCAAACCACAGGAAAATGAGACAGTTGATAACACTGCAGGGACAGTGCCCTACTCTCCGGGCATCCTCAGCTCTGCCCAGTGCACGGGCAGTCTCCTCTCAGAGGGCATCACACTCAGCCTTCTAGAGCGGTGTTATTACACAGTCCTTTAAAGAGGGTTATCACTACATGTGTAAATTAGCTTATCTTACTTCCCAAAGGCTTGCCGGCAGTTCAGACGCCCAAGCGTGTGCGGCTAGAGGTGCTTTTGAGTCACTCCCAGGAGCGCACTCCTCGCGGACTGCACAGGCGGAGACAAACAACCCTGGGAACAGGGGTGAACTGACCTGGCCCCTCCCTCCCCACCAGTTCAATCAATCCGTATCTACTCTTCTGGACACCGCAGGGCTGCTGAGGCGGGTGTACTCAACACGTACAGAGCTCATGGCCTGTCCCATTAAAGGCCCACCCAAGAGTTACGCCACCCCTGGTGAACAGGGGAGCAAAGGCGATGTGCTCAGCTCATCCACCGCAAAGACGTCCCACCCCCTCGTAACAGTCTCCCCACAGGCTGCCAGGTGGTGGGGCTGTTCAGATCCCTCTGAGGCACTGAAACAGCAGAGCTGCGTGCTCAGGGAAGCACGTGAATGGCTACTCCCCCAGCCCCACCTGTTCAAACCTCCATATAAGCTCTCCTCCCTTTCTTCTTCTGCAATTCTTGCACTCTCATCCATCCACCACAAAATCTGCCTCCCATATTCGTTAAAGGAAGAAGGAACTTTTCTTTTTTTGTTGTGGTAAAATACACGACAGTTACCATCTTAACAGTTTTTAAGTGTACAGTTCAGCGGCAATAGGTACATTCACACTGTTGTGGAATCGTCACCACCATCCGCCTCCAGAACCGTTCATCTTGCAAAACTGAAACGCTGTCCCCCTTAAACACTAACTCCCCACTTCCCCTCCCCAGCCCCTGGCAGCCACCATTCTACTTTCTGTCTCGGTGAATCTGACTACCCTGGGTACCTCATATAAGTGAAATCATACAGTATTTGTCCTTTGGTGACTGGTTTATTTCATTTAGCGTAACGTCCTTAAGGTGGAAGAAGAAATTCTTAAATCACTTTAGCTTCAGTTTGTCAAAGGAGGCTTCCTTACCTACTCAAGTAACACTAAATAGTAGTTATTTCAATCCTATGTCAAATCTGAAAAGCAATATTTTAAAAATCTTCCTGTATCCACTAATATAGACTTAGCTTTTGAGTTCTGATGGTTTTTCATTCTTTTTTTATTTTTGGTTGGCTATTCATTGGGAAATGTCCCTCCCCCAGCTCTGAGGAAAAAAATGATAGTCCGGTTGAAGCTTTTTTTTCCCCTTTCAAATACTCTACCTAGTTCTATAGTTCTCAACTGAGCATGTCTCAGAATTCTAGAACATTCTGGGACCATAACAGAAGTTGACAAAGAATGACTGATACCTGAATTACTGTGTGGGAGAATAACATTACTTTTCATAAACTTAGAAAAACCAATCTCCCTTCCTTCCTCTCTCTTTCCTGTCCTCTCTTTTTCTAATAAGCAATTTTAATTATTTCTTATGTGGTATAATTAACTAACACTAATTGTAATATTACCACAGACACCATAGTGAATGACCTCAAGTGTTTCAATGTTTGCATTTTCTTTTTCATTTCTAAATTTCAGTTTTATGGAGGTATAACTGACAAATAAAACTGTAAGATATTTAAGGTGCACATCATGGTGAGTTGCTATAGGTATACACTACATACTTGTCTACATTGCCTCCATCACCTCACATATTTACTTACTTATTTATTTATTTTTGGGTGACAACAATTAAGTTCTACTCTTTTAGCAAATTTCAATTACAGAACACAGTGTTATCAACTATAGTTGCCAGGTTTCACGTTATGTCCTTAGACCCGATTCATATTATTGTGTTTTCTCTGTGAACCCCTATTTTGACTTATCATACTGATACCTTACAAGATAGCCCCTTTGCTCCCTTGGTTGAGTTCTATCAGTTCAGTTTACTTTCTCTGGAGGATACCAAGTGGCTAGGGCTGTCCTTGCCTTGAGAGCATATCAGATTCTGTAGGGAGACAAGGGTAGCCCCAGCTAACCAGCTCCGAGGGGCTGAAGAGCAGCGCTAACAGATGGATGGGGGCTTCTCAAACGTGAGATCACCAAACTCGGAAAAGAAGTTGGAGTTTGAGTTGAACCTCTTTATTATTATCCCCAGTAATACTCTTTGTTATTTCTAATTACTTTACTAAAGTTTATTATTGTAACATCTGTAGCTTCTTCAAGTTAATTTTTGTCTAGCAAAGATACAAAGATAGTATTTCGTAACCTTTTCCCCCTTTACTACATGTTCTAATTTACTGTTTTAGATGTTGTTCTCCCTAAATTCAGCCATTCCCAAACCCAGCTCTTCCCTGTCTCCCAATAACTTCTTCCTTCGTAGTATAATGGAACTTATTTGTAGTGCTTCATAAGCCCTTTAAAGCCGGAGCCAACCGCATAATGGCAGGCCATTTCTGTAGGAGGCTATTACATTTCAAGGGAACATAATCTGGTCCGTGGCGTGTTTGATTCTTCAGAATCATGAGCTGTGTGGCAGCACATGGGAAGGCCACGTTTCCAGGCTCAGGATGGGTCCCTCGGCCAAACATGCTATGTATGTATTCTCCAGTCCACACAGTGTCAACCCTGGACTCCACTTTCTACAGAGTGAATTGGAAGATGTATTACTGGTCCACGTTAGACTATCATTCTGCTGCGTTGTGACTTCTTTAAAGAAAATCTAATGAGGGAAGAGAACAGCATGTACTATATTCTTTCACCAAAAAAAAAAAAAAGTATATATAATACTTCTAGCCATGTTGGAGATAGCATGAAAAATGGAACTAATTCTGGGTAACCCTCTGTGATGTGACAATATTATCTAATCTGCCCTTAAATCCATCCACCTACACTACTTATCCTACCCGAGTACTGAGAAGTTGAAGAGTTAGATTATCTTATGATACACAGTCACGGCGATTTAATTTTTCTTTCTAGACTGCTATCTCGCAGATTAGAACCTACATGTGTCAAAGATATCTGCACACCCACCATTCATGGCAGCATTATTCACAAAAGCCAAAAGGTGGAAGCAACCCAAGTGTCCATCAACAAATGACTGGATAAACAAAATGTGGTATATACATACAATGGAATATTATTCAGCCTTAAAATTCTGGTACATGCTACAACATGGATGAACCTTGAGGACATTATGCTGAGTAAAACAGTCCAGTCACAAAAAGACAAATACTGGGACTTCCCTGACGGTCTAGTGGTTAAGACTCCGCTCTTCCAATGCAGGGGGTGTGGGTTCGATCCCTGGTTAGGGAGCTAAGATCCCACACGCCATGCGGCCAAAAAAAACAAACAAACGAAAAAACAACTCTCCTGAAACTCTTAAATGGTTCCTTTAAAAAAAAAAAAAAAATGGACAGAAACTGTGTGAGGTACCTAGAGTACTCAGGTTCATAGAGACAGGAAGTAGAAGGGTGGCTTCCAGGGCCTGGGGGGAGGGGGGAAATGGGGAACAGCATTTCAGTTTTGCGAGATGCAGAGGATTCCGTGGATGGATAGTGATGGCAGCCTTCCAACAATGTGGATGTTTCTGTGCCACTGAACTGTACACTTACAAATTGTTAAGAGGGTGAATGTTACGTTATGTATATTTTACCACCATTTAAAAAATAATTGTTCAGTTTCAGGGTTTTTCTTTTTTTAAGTTAAAGAAAAACAAACAAACAAAAAGAGTAAAGAAATGTACCTAGGGTGGAGAGAGGCAAAAAGAAAGAGTCTTTTTACCTGAATTGTAGATCTGGCCTAAGAAATGGACGTCTCTGCTTCTGCCATAGGTGGGAGAAGATGCCACACACCCTGCCACTTCCTTCCATCAGTGGGTCTTCACCCCTCTTGAAGTCACTAACATAAAGCAGCAAGTTCCACACAGCCCCCTGAACTATCACTGGCCAAATAAATGTCCCCAGTTTATAAAGGACACTGCCCTTTCTAACCTGGTCAGCTGCCTCCCCAGGAGCGGGATCAGCCAGACCCCCTTGTGTGTGTGACAGGGGCTTTCCTGAGACAGGAGCTCCGTCTCCACGCACCCATCCACTCTTTTCCTTTAAAATCCTTCAAGGCCAGTAAGGAGAGCTAGGAAACAATGGTGAGCATGACCTACTGCCCAGCAAGGAGCCTCTGCTGGAAGCTGGGGCAGAGGCCAGTGCACTAAGGAAATGACTTCTTGCTCCTGATGATGAAAGGATGCACTGAGAAATGAAAGGCCTTTGCATAAAGGGAAGAGCAGGGAAAGCTAGGTTCAGCGCAGGAGGGCACTACGGATGTCCTGAAGACTTCCTCTCACATCACCTCACAGCTGACGCCTAGTTCCAGTCCTAGGGCTCTCCACATTTTATAATAAATAGACTCTTGGCTATTTCAACAGGGGGCCATACCGCCAGCTTCAAGGGCCCCCAAGTGAATTCCTGAGCCAGACAGAGAAAAGAGGTCAATACTGTGAGCTCAAGAATTCAATAATGCAGAGGGCTGCTCCTTCACTCCAGAGCCCTGCCTGCCCACTCTCTTATCTAGTCAGCTCTATCTTTGACCTATTTTCGCTGCTCCTTTACAACAGATTAGAAAATGATGCATTTCTGTTGCCCCCTTTTTGTGTGTGTGTGGTGGGGGGGCCAGCATTCTTTTCTTTTAACCCTGGTTTCCTAATTATTTCTTCTAGCAAATAGAGGTTTCTTAATTTACTTTCATGTTTCTAACCAGAGAGTACTTAGAAATGTAATTTTTGACTCAGTTTCTATGATGTTCGGTGACCTGTAGCTCTGAAGCCATGCTTTCACTTACCTTCTTATAACTTGCTAGCTTTATTTTATTTTTTTAAAGATTTTTTCGACGTGGACCATTTTTAAAGTCTTTATTGAATTTGTTACAATATTGCTTCTGTTTTTTTGTTTTGTTTTTTTGGCCACAAGGCACGTGGGATCTTAGTTCCCCGACCAGGGATCGAACCCACACCCCCTGCGTTGGAAGGCAAAGGCTTAACCACTGGACCGCTAGGGAAGTCCTAACTTGCTAGCTTTATATTGTCCTCAAAGTAACACAGTTCCCGTCCACTGGAAATGTGCTTTGTAGAAAGTCTATCTGAAAATAGCTTTATGCTTTGGCTCTCTGGAATCTGTTCCACAACGGCCAACACTTAATTCAGAGATCCGAAGAACGAAGGCCACCTCACAACACTTGTGGAAAGAAAGCTGGAGGGAAAGATAAAAGTCTAAGGATGGACACTATTTAATGATGTTATTTAATAGAAGGCACTTTGTCTCAGAAACCTCCAGTTAATCTCAGGTAACTGAGTTCAGGAGCTCAGGTTTTTGTTTCAATGGCGACTCATAATACCGGGCTTCAGCAGAACTGCTCCACCAGGGGAAACCAGGCAGATGTGCTGGAGGCAAGGCGCTGCCGGGAGGCCAGGAGCGAGGCCTCCAGATAGCATGTTCCCCGCATGAGGTCACCATCCTCTGGGATATGTGCCAGGATACAGCTCGCATGCCTCTCACACTTTTTTGCTACTCAGCTCAAGCTCATCTTTTCCAAAGCACGTTCACTTGCATTATCTTATTTCTCAGTGATTCTAGCAGGTTTTGAAATGTACACACGTCCCCAAACACAAAACAGTGCAGTGTGGGGAGAGCCATCCCTCCGCGGACCGTTCTTACCTCTTCTCTGCCCTCCCTGAAGGAAGGATTTAAAGGCCCTCCTCTCCCAGGAGGGGAAGACTTGGTGGCATTTTCTTGCTGCCCAAACAGCTCCTCGATGCTCTTTGTATCAATTTGGTAGTGATGCTGCTGCCTGGCTGCCAAGGTCCAGATGTTGGTTTTGCCACGAACTTGCTCCTCTGGGATGGTTTTCCAAAAAAAGCTCCTTATCCGCTTTTTCTTACCGAGGTGGCTGTAGCCGTTCAGGTGAGAGGTTGGGGGTAGTCCTGGGGCGGGAGGGGGGACCGGAGGCCCTCCAGGCAGGGGAGGGGGAGGGGGAGGGGGAAGAGAGGGCGGAAACCCTTCCCCTGAGTATGGGCATGGTGGAGGTGGAGGGGCTAGAGGAGGAGGCGGTGGTGGCGGCGTTTGCCCGATCATGAATCCAGCTGTCGTGGCAATATTCCCATGTCCTTTATCACTGACCAAGGAGACACAGTTCATAACGTGCATAGTACTGTTGCCTTCTAAGGAGACACTTTCTTGACCCTGGGGAAGCAGACGCCGACATCAAATTTGTGTCATACTTTTCCGCCCGCTAGTCTGCCGCCAGAGCAAAGGCAACTGCGTTGTGTGTCCTCTTCCAAACCTGCAAAGATAAAACAACTTTAAAATCAGTGCAGGAAGACATCGCTGCACTAGTGACTCCCTTCCGAGGCCAGCGCCCGTCCTCCCAGAGTAGTTGGATATTAAAATCAATGAGGGGCCACACATCCAAAAGAGAACTAAAAGGGACTAATACTCTTCTAAATGTGAACCAAATTTTACCACCTGGAAATGCTGCCAAAGCAACAGCAATACATCCAACTTGGAAACCTTCCATTCATCAATAAAACACATATTTACCAAGAACCTGCACTAGGTTCAGCAAGTGTTGCTCACTTTCTGAACAAGCTACTTGTTCATTCACTGGCTCGTCTTCTTTGGGCAGTGGATCCCCAACCCCTGGGGAAATTACCCAAATGGCTGCAGCCCTAGTGACTCTGCCTTTTTCCAGTACGGACATGTCCCCTACCCATCAGTGGGTCAACGGGCATCCTCCACCTTGCACAGAACAGGCAGGGCACTCGGGGATGATCAAATAACGGCCGAACTCCTTCCCCTGGAGTCAGGGCCGTCGTCTCCTCCCTACACTTTGTTGATGCTGCTCCCCCGCAAATAGAGAAAAGAACGCCAGGCGTGAAGATAAACGGTTCCAGCTCTAAATCAAGCTTTACTGCTTACAATTTTAGAAAAGCCATGTTGCCTCACTAGATTTGGAGTTTCTCATTTGTAAAGTTAGGAGGTTGGCACTGACCTCCACCGTCACTTCCGATGCGATCGTTTGGGGTTCTGGTTAAGTAAGCTCTCTGGAGCTTAACTCTCTGGAAACCACCAGAACTTCTCAGGGCCTCTTCTGCTTCTTCTGTGACACTCTCAGCAGAGGAGACACACACACACAAGGGGGTGCTGCCCGAATCACACCTGCCACACGGCTACCCCTTATCCACTCGGTCGCTGACTTATCTTGGTGGCTTGTGTTTTTATTGACCTTTAACTGTTCGTTTTTGTTCATTTGTTGTGGACCTGATGTGAAAACAGGGGTCAAAATAACTACAGTTCTTCAGATGTGAGGACAGGTAAGCGGAGATGTAGAACACGGGGTCCTGTGTAGGCTTGTGGAATGAGCACCCCAACTATCTGGGTGTGTGAAAAGGGGGCTGTTTCGTCTAGGTCGTAAAGGGTCACGTGGAGGGGCTTTTTAGACTGGACTTCTGAGAGGAGTTATCTTTCTACGGCATTACTGTCCAAAGCTCGCAGTTACACATCTTCATCAAACAATGCAGAATTCTACAGGAGTAAATTATCTGACATCACTAATTCAAATATTATTAAATCTTTTACACAGAATCATACATAAAAGGCAGCACTGCCTTGGGAGTAAGAGGGGAGACTCCAAGAACAGACTGCTTTTCCTCAGATCCCAGTTCGGCTACTTCTTTAGGTGTGCAACCTGGGGTGAGGTAGTTTACCTAACCTATGTTTCAGCATCCTCCTCTATACTATAAGCATATACTATTCCATTGGTTTGTATGAGAATACATGAGCTCATACGTGTACACCCTTACCAAGATGGTACATAGTTAGCCATTATTAACAACAACTGGTGTCACAGGTACATACGATTTGTCTTTATTTTCACAGGCACTACGTTTGCTTTAAAATGTGTATTGGGCTTATAGGTAAAACGCTAGGTTACCCTTGGCTACTAGAAACACACCTTTAATATTTCCATTCTCTGCTTTCTAAGTTACTAGGTTTGTGAGCTCTCTCTTTTCAATACTCAGTGATTGTATATTAAGTTATCTCTACATTACAAGAACAAACGTTTTTAGGAAACATTTAAATATTTAAGTTCTGAAAATTATGTATGGGTAGAAAATAGCATTTCCAACTATTACTGGATTTTTTTTTTAGCATTTTAACCACTTTTAAGTGTACCATCAGTGGCATTAAGTACATTCGCAGTGTTGTGCAGTGTTATCATGGGATAATTTTTTAGAAAGTAAAACTGAAAATCTTTATCCAAGCCAACTTACAGCTCCCTTGAGATGCAACCAGCTTCTAAAAGGAGTTTTCAGAATTATCATTAGGGGCATAACTAGGCTGTTTTCAGACTTGGCATCCCTAAAGCAAATGACTCACTGTCAATTACAGTTTATAGTTATAGCTGAACTCTTCTTTTCTCAAGACTGTACAGGTAATCTTGGCAGTTTATCCTTACCTATTTTAAAATACTTCTGTACATGAAATATCTCATGTATAGAAGACTTGTTGATCCTCCAATTCACCTCCAATTCCAGATATGCTGACTTGTTTATATATTATCCCTGTTAAGAATGGTGATAAGTGAAAAAAGTCTCCAACCTAGAAAGCAATAACTCATTCGGTGCTGCGTTAGTATATGCACAGCTGTGCCATTAAACCTCACAGAGCAAATGTAGAGATACTAATAAAGAGTGACAAAGACTATGCCCTCGGAGGTCGTGCAACACCATCTTCTAATACCAAAGCCCCAAAGCATGTGAGTCCTTTTGAGTATAGTCTGTTTTGCAGAGGAAGTACCAGATTAAAGCTTGTCAAAGTAAAAAGTGACACACGTTAGCTATGCATCAGCAGGACTCTAACCACTGTCCCCTCTTGGGAAAGAATGTTATTTTAGAAAGTTAAAGGAACAAAAGAAAATTTACAACATTGTTCCTGGTATGTTGTCTGGCTAATTTTTTCCCAGGGTAACATACAAGGATCCTAGGCCCCCAACAGCTTCTAATGAATGAGTTCTCCAGCAATGATTAGCTGAGATGCTAATGCTTTTACTACAAGCCTCAATAGGGCTTTGATAGGGTTTCCCCCCCACCCCGGGCCAGGATTTCCAATGTCAAAGAGATGGCAGGAAAAAGAGAGTGCAGACACACATTCGAACCCTTTCCACAGTCTCACGAGATATTAAAAACAGAGGATACACAGAGAATACTCGATTTACTATGGCACTGTCCGCAGTAAAGGTGCAAACGCATACTCTCCAAATATGCTAGGAGAACATAGGTGATGCAGCAGCCCCGAAGACGGCTGTTTCACACAGAGGGCAGCTGCCGGCCAGGACAACGGAATTAGCCTTAGGCTGTATCTGGAAAATGTCAAGTGTCCCCTCAATCTCCCCAGGGCAAACAGAGACAGGCGTGTATTTAACATCTCACCTACAGCTTGGGGACCTCAGCAGCAGGGGGACAAATGTCCAGCCCTGAGTAAACTGTACAGCTGTCAAGTCTCTGAAGATGAGAACTTCTCTTTGAGTCGCCTGGGTGCTAATCATGACCCATCGGGGGCAAGTTCCAGGGAAGTCCCCTCCTGGGGAGGCTACTAGCTCAGCTGAGCATCTCCCAACTGTGTGGATTTTTAATAAGGGGAGGCTGTGACCATGTACCTAGCCTTTAGCTGATCAGCAAGCAAAAAGTCTTAGAATGAGAAGGAGAATAAGGGTCTTCAAAGAAGCCCTGTGGCCCCTCCTAAACTCCCTTGCCTAAATAGCCAGGATTACTTTGCTCTTGGTGTCAGAAACATCGTTGAAGCTCTATTCTCTTCAAGGGAGTGGGTGGGAGGGAAGAAAAGAGTAAGTATGCTTCATTTCACAGTGTATTTAGGAGGAAAACATGTTTCTCAAAGCCCGTTTAGGGCTCAGAGCTCGCCTGAAAATCGGTTAGCGGGGCCTTGTTGCTCAGCTGGTCACTCACTGCCTAGGTCAACAATAATCAGAAGTAAACGCCACACCAGAAAAACCTTTACCCCTTGATTCCCGACATGTGTCACAGATGAGGTGGGATAAGGAAAGGCGGGCCCACACCCTTCTAATGACAAACGGGGGCAGAGAAAGCCGGGTGTGGAGGAGAGAGAGAGGAACACACGGCCCTGTTTTCCTGGGGGGAGAAGAGGGGGGGGGAGGGACAGGCCATTTTTAAATATGGAGTTTTTGCTCGCCACCAACTCACTGCGAACAGGCTCCTCCCCCACCACCTATCTTTCAAAATCTTTCTAGATTATTGAACACAGCACGTCAACCCCACAGTCGAACCAGAGCTGGCAACATCCAGCTCTTCACCTTGGCACTCTCGCCAGCAGTGGAAGGACCCAAGATGTTTCCAGTCCGCGCATTTAATCTGCCGCCGCACAACATAAACAGTCCACAGATGCCCCCGAGCGCAACACCCTGGGAGCAGAGGGAAAAACCGCCTGTTTCTGAATGTGCATTTTCAGCTTCTCTCAATGTCCCCAAACAAAGCAAACGGGTGCCAAAGGATGCTCCAGAGAGAGGAAAGGAAGCGCTCGCGACTCATTCCAGGAAGACAACTGTGGGTCAGGAGACGAGAGGGGGGTCACAGACGGCCGAACAGCAGGCGCAGTTTCAGTGCAAACAGCTGTTTGAAAACGGACTCCTGAGTCCTGAAGAAACTCGGCGTGGGGGACACCTGGGGCCCGATTTCTTTTGCAGAGTCTGGACGCCCAACAGTTCCCTAGGTCTCTGCAGTGGCGGGAGGTCCACCGCGTCCTTCCGCCCCCAACCCTCGGCCCGCGTCCCGCCCAAGCCACTCACCAAAGCGCCACCGGCTCGGCCTCACGAAAGGCTCGGAGGGCGCCGCGTCCGTCCGAGTCCCCGGGGAGTCCGCGGGCCGCCAGCCGCAGCGCGTCCCTATCTGGGCGGCTGCGGAAGGAGTGAGAGAGCGGGCGCCGGTGCGCGGCCCAGACAGACGCCCACACGCGCCGCGCAGGCTCAGCGGCGGGGCCGAGGCGCGCGCCGGGGAGGGGCCGCCGCCCGCCGCGCGAGGACACGCGGCTCCACGGGGCGGACGCCGGGGCACGGCGGAACCCTCTACCTCCCGCGGGCACCGAGCGCGCGCGCGTCCTCAGGCAGAAGCCAGTGGAGCGGCAGCCGCACTAGCTCGCCCCTCCCGGAGCCCCGCAGGGCTCGCCGGCCCCGCCCCTCGCCTCGAGGGCCCCCGCCTCCCCCGCGGATCCCCGAGGCCCTGCCCCCTTCGCGGGGGCCGCCGAACCTGGCTCCTCCGAGCGGAGTGGGGGGCTCACTAGGGAAGGTGTCACTGTGCTTGAAGCGAAAGGGGGATCTCCCAGTTTGCGGGCTCCGCCCCCTCCTCGAACCTCCGCGGCGACACCTCCCCACGTCTGGGGTCCGGGTCCCGAGTGCGGGGAGAGAGCCTCACGGCCGCAGTGCGGAGCAGCCAAAAGGAGCGGGGAAGAGCCGGCGAGAAAAACACAGAGGGGAGACTCCTGGTGTTTGGTCGGAGGATTAAACCGAGAGCCCGGTGTCCCCGAGCTGGGGCACCGAAGAGGCTGGAGGTGACCCGCCAGCCCACCCACTTCCTCCCTAAACTTCCACAAGCGCAGGGCTCAACTTCTAAGCTGAACTTCGCAGGGGCAGAGCGAACGTGCCAGAGCGAGTACCGCCTTGTCCTCGGCCCGTATCACCCGGACGCGGTCCTGGCCAGCCCCGCACCACAGTCAGGAGGGGCAGGTCGTGGCTCCCCCGCTGGCCAGGGACCCGGCGCGGGCGCCCCCGGTTGCGCGCTCTTGGACGGGCGGGGAGCAAGTGGGAGCTCAGTTTCGCCAAAAGTCCTGGCAGCTAAAGCTAAATCAGCCGGCCCAGGTTTAACCCGGAGGCGGCCCGGGACCTAGCTGGTCCAGACGCGCGCGTCTTCCCCTCAAAGGACGGATGGCTGTCCTCTGCGGCCCAGGGAGTGCAGCCGCCAAAGTCGGGGGAGCTCAAACCTCCCCAGCCTTCCCGGTGAGGCTCGAAGGCAGCCGAGATTCAGTGCCACAGCCCTCGGTCCTGACGGATCCCCGCCCCCGGCCCTCCGGAGCCGAGGAGGCTCGGTCCCCGGGTGCCCCCGAGCAGCGATCGCCCTGCCTGGGCCGCGCGACTCACTCACCCGCGGCCGGCGCTCCCAGTGCGCGCTCCTCTCTCCCCGCCGCCCGCGGTCTCCCAGCGCCGTCGCCTCCTCCCGGGTCACTGCAGCCTGGGCTGCTCGGGGCCGCGAGGGGGCAGGGCGGCGCGGGGCGGGGCGCGGCCGCTGCCTCAGGTAACAATGCTGCAGACCAGGCTGCTCCCAGCGCCAGCTGCAAAGGGCAGCACGCCCTTTCCAGCTCGGCCCTTCCTCCCTCCCACCCTTGAGCGCCAACATCGGCGCTGCGGCGCTCACCTTCACCTGCGCGGGGCCCCGGGGGCCTGGGAGCCGCCACCCGGCAGGCGGCTGCCAGCACCTGAAGGCTGGAGCGGGGCGGTCACCGAGGAAAGTAGGGGCGGCGGCGGGGGACACAGATGTACGGACTGTGAAGAAGAGCTAGGTGTCCTCGTGGAACCAGCCAGGGGAGGCGGCAAGCTGGCTCTGAACCGGCAAGTGGCTCCACAAAGGAGCCTCTGCGGCAGCCTCCCCGACACCCTCTCCTGCGCACACGCGCGCGCACACACATGTGCGCACACGCACACTCATGCACGCTCCGCTCAAACCCCGCGCGCACACAGGCCACCCTCTGCCCAGCACACTCGTTCTTCCCTGGAGCAGGAGGTAGCATCTGGGTGAACTGTCCCGGCCCGCGTGGCCGAGTCCCAGCCGGGCCGGAGCTTCCCAAAGGTCAGCTTCTCCCTGGAACCTGACATCCTGCAAGTTTGTTACTTTTTTCTTTTCTTTCTTTCTTTCTTTTTTTTTAATCTCCTCGATGATGATGGTAACAGAAACCTTTCAGTTATATATAAAAGAAAAAGTCCACTCCAGGGCTGATCACATGAACAGATGCTGTCTGGGAAAGGCTCCTCACAGGAGGAAACCGGGGAATGGTTTTATCGCATCTTTTTTCAAAGTGACTTATGATGCCAGGCAGTGAGAACCGAGTAATCAAAGAAAACCTATCCCCGGAAAACCGACTGATCTGAAATCAGCTGCAAGGGTGGGGAGGCGCCCTCTGCGGGGATGAAGTCATTGCTACCTTTGGCTCTGTGCTCCCAGTTAACAGACCAGGGCTTATCCAGCCTCTGGAGCCTGATAACTTCCGCCTCTCCACCCTGGTCCACAGCTCCTGAACTCACAGGACAGAATTCTCAACTTCCACAGGAATAGAAAAAGAGAAGCTATTAGGGTAAAAACTGAAAACAAACAACCAACCAACCAAAAAGCAAAATTCTGCCCACCAACGGCCCATTTTTTAGCCATGGACCGGGCTTACACTAACCATCAAGAGAAGTAGATCCAGCTAAGACCACGGAAAATCTCAAGGAGTGGGAAGTGTAATACAAGAGAAAGCCCCGTGCTCGGGGGGTTAATAACCCCAAAGGCATACTGACCGCACAGGCAAACGTTAAGTTACAGAATATCAAAGTGAGGGGCTAATGGCATCCTCTCCTTTTCTTTTATGTCAGCCTCGCCAGATGAGAAGTCGAGCCACTGCACACTTCCTGCTTGTCAAGCCCCCCTCCAACCTGGGCTTCCCCACAATGTACTGAGTGTGCATTCTAAAACCAGTCACTTTTCTGAAGGGTCAAGTCCAGTGACCCGTCCTCAGCCGCTCAGCCCTTTGATGTCCGGCAGCATCCCGGCCCACAGGCCTGCTCTCAGCCTCCTCGGCCTCCTCTGCTGACCCTTCTTGTCCTTTGAGGATGGTAACCAGATTCTTCCAGCTCTTTATTTCCCATTATCCCATGGGGGCTGCCTTCTGACTTCAACCTGAAGGGGCCCAGATTTTGTGGGGCCTGAAGCTTGTGTAACTCATGAGGGAGCTTTTAAAAGAAAAACAATAAAAACTTATGTACCAATACAACACCAGCTACGTGCTTTTGGAAGTGTCCGGGGAAAGTTAGAGGCACGAAAACTTGAGCTCCGAGGTGAACCCACTTCTGATTTCACCTCTATGTCAGGGATTCTTGAATCCATATTGTCCCTGTAATGATTCAAGTCCAAATTCATTGTCCAAAAGTCAACTCCTCTGTCTCTCAAAACTACTACTCTTCCGGCCTGCACCCCTTACTTAAGACCTGACTTTTAACATTCAAAATCCCAGCTTTCCCTTGGGTTCTTTTCCTCTTTTACATTTTTTATATCCAAGTATTTGCCAAATTTGTTGCTCTTTCCCCAGTAAGTTCTCTTCCATCTGTACTTGACATCCACTGCCACTACACGTGCCCCGATTAGAGGGAAGGGGAACTGATGTTCATTTGCTGTTGGCTGTGTGTCAGGCATCACACTTGATTCTCACAACCGTCCTAGAAACCCTGCCTTCCGTGTTGTCTGCCTTAGACACGTGAAACCGGACGGGGGCACCCGCTGCCTCAGCCATCTTTCTGCCTCTCCCCTCTTCTCCCTGCTCTGCTGTTAGGTCAGTGTTTTTAGAAGTCTGATTCTGGGCTTCCCTGGTGGCGCGGTGGTTAAGGATCCGCCTGCCAATGCAGGGGACGTGAGCTCGAGCCCTGGTCCAGGAAGATCCCATATGCCTCGGAGCAACTAAGCCCGTGTGTCACAACTACTGAGCCTGCATGCCACAACGTCTAAAGCTCACGCGCCTGGAGCCCGTGCTCCGCAACAAGAGAAGCCACTGCAGTGAGAAGCCCACACAGCACAAAGAAGAGTAGCCCCCGCTCGCCAAAAGTAGAGAGAGCCCGCACGCAGCAACGAAGACCCAATGCTACCAAAGATAAATAAAATAAATTTAAAGAAAAAAGTCTGATTTCATCACACTACGCACCTGTTCAAGCCTTCTGTAGATTACGTAGGTGCCTACGGGGAAGGCTGCCTCTGGCAGCATCCTGCCTTCATCTCCACAGTGTGAAGCGCCCCATTTCACTCCGTTTGTAGATTTTTTTTTTTTTCCTGCGGTACGCGGGCCTCTCACTGTTGTGGCCTCTCCCGTTGCGGAGCACAGGCTCCGGACGCGCAGGCTCAGCGGTCATGGCCCACGGGCCCAGCCGCTCCACGGCACGTGGGATCTTCCCGGACCGGGGCACGAACCTGTGTCCCCTGCATCGGCAGGCGGGCTCTCAACCACTGCGCCACCAGGGAAACCCTGTAGATGTATTTTTGATGCATTTGTCGGTGGAAGTGAGATCCACATCCTTTTACTCTGCCGTCTTGATTCCCTCCCATTTCACTCGAGCAGCATTGTGTGCTGCCCCTGAATGTGACATGCTTATTTTGATTCTTCTTTTTGGTGGTGTGCATATGAGGGGGCCAAGAAGTACTTGAATAGAGCAGAACGCAGCCCCCACGTAGAGTCAAGGTGCTGACGCCTTGGATTGGAGGCTGCACATCCAGAGGACGATTTATTCTTCATTTATTAATTGTGAGCCACACCGTCATCTCACCTAAGATCGTGCTTGGGAGTGTTCACGACCAAAGGTAAAATCGACAGCTAGTGGGAAGCAGCCGCATAGCACAGGGAGATGAGCTCGGTGCTTTGTGATTGCCTGGAGGGGTGGGATAGGGAGGGTTGGAGGGAGACGCAAGAGGGAGGGTATAGGGGATATATGTATACATATAGCTGACTCACTTTGTTATACAGCAGAAACTAACACACCATTGTAAAGCAATTATACTCCAGTAAAGATGTTAAAAAAAAAAAAAAAAAAAAGGACCTGCCATTCATCTGTATCCCAGCAACCTGCCGGCCACCCTGTCTGCGAGGAAAAGGCTGGAGAGACTCCTGAAGCCAAGCCGCCCAAAGTGAGCGCAGCCCTGGAGCTTGTGGCTTGGAGCTGGCTGTTGCTGCTACGTCCTGGGCTCCTGAGCCTTGATCGGTGGCCAGCCCACACTCCTGCAAGCAAGCCACACCTCCTGGGAGTGTGCCAGGGGCTCACAGTGGCCTCCTGGGTGCCGGCTGTAAGCCCTACTGAAGAATTCTGTTTGCAGCTTGCTCCTCCCTCTCCCCAGGCTGTCCCTTCCAGATCGCTCCATTGCCTTTGCCCAGTTCATTTCCTTTCTTCCAGCTTCACCTCCTCAGCCCTGAGAAGCTTTCAGTTTCTCCTACATCAAGCATTTTGGATTTGAATCTGTCATTAGGAGCCACGAAACAAACTTTCAAACCAAAATGAAGCAAATGCCAGGATGCATTCTAAAGAAGACCTCACAGTTCTAAGACAGGCTTATTTGCTCAAAGAGTAAGTCTAATCCATGAGCTGACTTCATGGGCCCTCTGGGGACCACAGTGGACACACTGAAACGAGTCCCCTCTGGCATAGGATTGAGGCATCAAACTCATTTTTATTTTTTATTTTATTCTATTTTTTTAACATCCTTATTGGAGTATAATTGCTTTACAATGGTGTGTTAGTTTCTGCTTTATAACAAAGTGAATCAGCTATATGTATACATATATCCCCATATCTCCTCCCTCTTGCGTTTCCCTCCCTCCCACCCTCCCTATCCCACCGCTCTAGGTGGTCACAAAGCACTGAGCTCATCTCTCTGTGCTATGCGGCTGCTTCCCACTAGCCATCTATTTTACCTTTGGTATATATGTCCATGCCACTCTCTCACTTCGTCCCAGCTTACCTTTCACCCTCCCCGTGTCCTCAACTCCATTCTCCAGGTCTGCGTCTTTATTGCTGTCCTGCCCCTAGGTTCTTCAGAACCAATTTTTTTTTTTTTTTTAGATTCCATATATATGTGTTAGCATATGGTATTTGTTTTTCTCTTTCTGACTTACTTCACTCTCTATGACAGACTCTAGGTCCATCCACCTCACTACAAATAACTCAATTTCGTTTCTTTTTATGGCTGAGTAATATTCCATTGTATATATGTGCCACATCTTCTTTATCCACTCATCTGTCGCTGGACACTTAGGTCACTTCCATGTCCTGGCTATTGTAAATAGAGCTGCAATGAACATTGTGGTACATGACTCTTTTTGAATTATGGTTTTCTCAGGGTATATACCCAGTAGTGGGATTGCTGGGTCACATGGTAGTTCTCTTTTTAGTTTTTTTTGTTTTTGTTTTTGTTTTTGTTTTTGTGGTACGCGGGCCTCTCACTGTTGTGGCCTCTCCCGTTGTGGAGCACAGGCTCCGGACGTGCAGACTCAGCGGCCATGGCTCACGGGCCCAGCCGCTCCGCGGCATGTGGGATCTTCCCAGACCAGGGCACGAACCCTAGTCCCCTGCATCGGCAGGTGGACTCTCAACCACTGCACCACGAGGGAAGCCCTATTTTTAGTTTTTTAAGGAACCTCCATACTGTTCTCCATAGTGGCTGTGCCAGTTCACATTCCCACCAACAGTGCAAGAGGGTTCCCTTTTCTCCACACCCTCTCTAGCATTTGTTGTTTGTAGATTTTTTGATGATGGCCATTCTGACTGGTGTGAGGTGATACCTCACTGTAGTTTTGATTTGCATTTCTCTAATGATTAGTGATGTTGAGCATCCTTTTATATGTTTGTTGGCAATCTGCATACCTTCTTTGGAGAAATGTCTGTCTAGGTCTTCTGCCCATTTTTGGATTGGGTTGTTTGTTTTTTTGATATTGAGCTGCGTGAGCTGCTTGTAAATTTTGGAGATTAATCCTTTGTCAGTTGCTTCATTTGCAAATATTTTCTCCCATTCTGACGGTTGTCTTTTGGTCTTGTTTATGGTTTCCTTTGCTGTGAAAAAGCTTTAAAGTTTCATTAGGTCCCATTTGTTTAGTTTTGTTTTTATTTCCATTTCTCTAGGAGGTGGGTCAGAAAGGATCTTGCTGTGATTTATGTCATAGAGTGTTCTGCCTATGTTTTCCTCTAAGAGTTTTATAGTGTCTGGCATTACATTTAGGTCTCTAATCCATTTTGAGTTTATTTTTGTGTATGGTGTTAGGGAGTGTTCTAATTTCATTCTTATACATGTAGCTGTCTAGTTTTCCCAGCACCACGTATTGAAGAGGCTGTCTTTTCTCCCTTGTATATTCTTGCCTCCTTTATCAAAGACAAGGTGACCATATGTGCATGGGTTTATCTCTGGGCTTTCTATCCTGTTCCATTGATCTATATTTCTGTTTTGTGCCAGTACTATACTGCCTTGATTACTGTAGCTTTGCAGTAGTGTCTGAAGTTTGGGAGCCTGATTCCTCCAGCTGTGATTTTCTTTCTCAGGATTGCTTTGGCTATTCTGGGTCTTTTGTGTTTGCGTACAAATTGTGAAATTTTTTCTTCTAGTTCTCTGAAAAATGCCATTGGTAGTATGATAGGGATTGCACTGAATCTGTAGATTGCTTTGTGTAGTATAGTCATTTTCACAATGTTGATTCTTCCAATCCAAGAACATGGTATATCTCTCCATCTATTTGTATCATCTTTAATTTCTTTCATCAGTGCCTTACAGTTTTCTGCATACAGTTCTTTTGTCTCCTTAGGTAGGTTTATTCCTAGGTATTTTATTCTCTTTGGTGCAATGGTAAATGGGAGTGTTTCCTTAATTTCTCTTTCAGATTTTTCATCAATAGTGTATAGGAATGTGAGAGATTTCTGTGCATTAATTTTGTATCCTGCAACTTTACCAAATTCATTGATTAGCTTTAGTAGTTTTCTGATAGCATTTTTAGGAGTCTCCATGTATAGTATCATGTCACCTGTACACAGGACAGTTTTACTTCTTCTTTTCCAATTTGTATTCCTTTTATTTCATTTTCTTCTCTGATTGCTGTGGCTAGGGCTTCCAAAACTGTGTTGAATAATAGTGGTGAGAGTGGACATCCTTGTCTTGTTCCCGATCATAGAGGAAATGCTTTTAGTTTTTCACCATTGAGAATGATGTTTGCTGTGGATTTGTCATATATGGCGTTTATTATGCTGAGGTAGTTTCCCTCTTTGCCCACTATCTGGAGAGTTCTTATCATAAATGGGTGTTGAGTTTTGTCAAAATCTTTTTCTGCATCTATTGAGATGATCATATGGTTTTTATTCTTCAATTTGTTATAATAGTGTATCACATTGATTGATTTGTGTATATTGAAGAATCCTTGCATTCCTGGGATAAATCCCACTTGATCATGGTGTACAATCTTTTTAATGTGTTGTTTGATTCTGTTTGCTACATTTTGTTGAGGATTTTTGCATCTATGTTCATCAGTGATATTGTTCTGTAATTTTCTTTTTTTGTAGTATCTTTGTCTGGTTTTGATATCAGGGTGATGGTGGCCTTGTAGAATGAGTTCGGGAGTGTTCCTCCATCTGCTATATTTTGGAAGAGTTTGAGAAGGATGGTTGTTAGCTCTTCTCTAAATGTTTTATAGAATTCACCTGTGAAGCCATCTGGTCCTGGACTTTTGTTTGTTGGAAGATTTTTCATCACAGTTTCAATTTCATTACTTGTGATTGGTCTGTTCATATTTTCTATTTCTTCCTGGTTCAGTCTTGGAAGGTTATACCTTTCTAAGAATTTGTCCATTTCTTGCAGGTTGTCCATTTTATTGGTATAGAGTTGCTTGTAGTAGTCTCTTAGGATGCTTTGTATTTCTGCAGAGTCACTTGTTACTTCTCCTTTTGCATTTCTGATTCTATTGATTTGAGTCCTCTCTCTTTTTTTCTTGATGAGTATGGCTAATGATTTATCAATTTTGTTTATCTTCTCAAAGAACCAGCTTTTAGTTTTATTCATCTTTGCTACTGTTTTTCTTGTTTCTATTTCATTTATGTCTGCTCTGATCTTTATGATTTCTTTCCTTCTGCTAACATTGGGTTTTGTTTGTTCTTTTCTCTAGTTCCTTTAGGTGCAAGGTTAGATTGTGTATTTGAGATTTTTCTCATTTACTGAGGTAGGCTTGTATTGCTATAAACTTCCCTCTTAGAACTGTTTTTCCTGCATCCCATAGGTTTTGGGTCATCGTGTTTTCATCATGATTTGTCTCTAGGTATTTTTTGATTTCCCTCTTGATTTCTTCAGTGATCTCTTGGTCACTTAGTAATGTATTGTTTAGCCTCCATGTGTTTGTGCTTTTACGTTTTTTTCGTTGTAATTGATTTCTAATCTCATAGTGTTGTGGTCATAAATGATGCTTCATATGATTTCAGTTTTCTTCAATTTACTGAGGCTTGATTTGTGACCCAAAATGTGATCTATCCTGGGGAATGTTCCATGTGCACTTGAGAAGAAAGTGTAATCTGCTGTTTTTGGATGGAATGTCCTATAAATAACAATTAAATCTATCTGATCTATTGTGTCATTTCAAGCTTGTGTTTCCTTATTAATTTTCTGTCAGGATGATCTGTCCCTTGGTGTAAGTGAGGTGTTCAAGTCCCTCACTATTATTGTGTTGCTGTCGATTTCCTCTTTTATAGTCGTTAGCAGTTGCCTTATGTATTGAGGTACTCCTATGTTGGGTGCATATATATTTATAATTGTTGTATCTTTTTCTTGGATTGATCATTATGTGGTGTCCTTCCTTGTCTCTTGTAACAGTCTTTATTTTAAAGTCTATTTTATCTGATATGAGTATTGCTACTCCAGCTTTCTTTTGATTTCCTTTTGCATGGAATATCTTTTTCCATCCCCTCACTTTCAGTCAGTATGTGTCCCTAGATCTGAAGTGGGTCTCTAGTAGACAGCATATATATGGGTCTTCTTTTTGTATCCATTCAGCTATCCTGTGTCATTTGGTTGGAGCATTTAATCCATTCATATTTAATGTAATTATCAATATGTATGCTCCTATTACCATTTTCTTAATTGTTTTGGGTTTGTTTTTGTAGGTCCTTTTCTTCTCTTGTGCTTCCCACTTAGAGAAGTTCCTTTAGCATTTGTTGTAGAGCTGGTTTGGTGGTGCTGAATTCTTTTAGCTTTTGCTTGTCTGTAAAGCTTTTGATTTCTCTGTCAAATCTGAATGAGATCCTTGCCGGGTAGAGTAATCTTGGTTGTAGGTTCTTCCGTTTCATCAGTTTAAATATATCATGCCACTCCCTTCTGGCTTGTAGAGTTTCTGCTGAGAAATCAGCTGTTAACCTTATGGGAGTTCCCTTGTATGTCTTTTTTGTCATTTTTCCCTTGCTTCTTTCAATAATTTTTCTTTGTCTTTAAATTTTGTCAGGTTGATTACTATGTGTCTTGGTGTGTTTCTCCTTGGTATTACCCTGTATGGGACTCTCTGTGGTTCCTGAACTTGACTGACTATTTCCTTTCCCATATTAGGGAAGTTTTCTACTATAATGTCTTCAAATATTTTCTCGGGTCCTTTCTCTCTCTCTTCTCCTTCTGGGACCCCTATAATGCAAATTTTCTTGTGTTTAATGTTGTCCCATTGGTCTCTTAGGCTGTCTTCATTTCTTTTCATTCTTTTTTCTTTAGTCTGTTCCTCAGCAGTGAATTCCACCATTCTGTCTTCCAGGTCACTTATCTGTTCTTCTGCTTCAGTTATTCTGCTATTGATTCCTTCTAGTGTAGTTTTCATTTCAGTTATTGTATTGTTCATCTCTGTTTGTTTGTTCTCTAATAATTCTTCTATGTCTTGGTTAAACATTTCTTGCATCTTCTCGATCTTTGCCTCCATTCTTTTTGCAAGGTCCTGGATCATCTTCACTATCATTATTTTGAATTCTTTTCCTGGAAGATTGCCTATCTCCACTTCATTTAGTTGTTTTTCTGGGGTTTTATCTTGTTCCTTCATCTGGTACATAGCCCTCTGCCTTTCCATCTTGTCTATCTTTCTGTGAATGTCTGTATTTAAGTTTTGATAGTTTGATTACTATGTGTCTTGGTTGTGTTTCTCCTTGGATTTGTCCTTTATGGTACTCTCTGTGCCTCCTGGACTTGATTGACTATTTCGTTTCCCATACTAAGGAAGTTTTCTACTGTAATCTCTTCAAATATTTTCTCAGTCCCTTTCTTTTTCTTTCTTCTGGGACCCCTATAATTCAAATATTGGTGTATTTAATGTTGTCCAAGAGTCTCTGAGACGGTCCTCAATTCCTTTCATTCTTTTTTCTTTATTCTGCTCTTCAGTAGTTATTTGCACTATTTTATCTTCCAGGTCACTTATCCGTTCTTCTGCCTCAGTTAGTTTGCTATTGATTCCTTCCAGAGAATTCTTAGTTTCATTTATATTGCTGTTTATCATTGTTTGTTTGCTCTTTAGTTCTTCTAGTCCTTGTTAAACGTTTCTTGTATTTTGTCCAGTCAATTTCCAAGATTTTGGATCATCTTTATTATCATTATTCTGAATTCCTTTTCAGGTAGACTGCCTATTTCCTCTCAATTTGTTTGGTCTGGTGGTTTTTATCTTGCTTCTTCAACTGCTGTGTGTTCCTCTGTCTTCTCATTTTGCTTAACTTACTGTGTTTGGGGTCTCCTGTTCGCTGGCTGCACCTTCGTAGTTCCCATTGTTTTTGGTGTCTGCTGCCAGTGGCTAAGGTTGGTTCATTGGGCTGTGTAGGATTCCTGGTGGAGGGCACTGGTGACTGTGTTCTGGTGGATGAACCTCGATCTTGTCTTTCTGGTGGGCAGGTCCACGTCTGGTGGTGTGTTTTGGGGTATCTGTGGCCTTATTGTGATTTTAGGCAGCCTCTCTGCTAATGGGTGGGGTTGTGCTCCTGTCTTGCTAGTTGTTTGGCATAGGGTGTCCAGCACTGTAGCTTGCTGGTTGTTGAGTGGAGCTGGGTCTTAGTGTAGAGATGGAGATCTCTGGGAGAGCTTTTGCCATTTGGTATTACGTGTAGCCGGGAGGTCTCTGGTGGACCAACGTCCTGAACTCGGCTCTCCCACCTCAGAGGCTCAGGCTTGACACCTGGCCGGAGCACTAAGACCCTGTCAGCTACATGGCTCAGAAGAAAAGGGAGAAAAAATGAAACAAAGAAAGAAAGAAACATAAAATAATTAAAATAAGAAATTATTAAAAAAATTTTTTAAGTAATAAAAAATAAAAGCAAGAGAGAGCAACCAAACCAAAAACCAAATCCACCAATGATAACAAGTGCTAAAAACTATACAAAAACAAACAAACAAACAAAAAAACAGACAGAGAGAAACCTAGAACAAATGGTAAAAGCAAAGCTATACAGACAAAATCACGCAAAGAAGCATACACATATACACTCCCAAAAAGAGAAAAAGGAAGAAAAAAATATATATTTTGAGAAGTCTGAGGTCTTCTGCCAGCATTCAGTAGGTGTTCTGTAGGAATTGTTCCACATGTAGATGTATTTCTGATGTATCTGTGGGGAGGAAGGTGATCCCCACGTCTTACTCCTCTGCCATCTTGAAGGTCTCTCCCAAACTCATTTTTAAATGTAGTTTTTTTTGGTTTTTGTTTTGATCTGCTGCACCGTGTGGCTTGTGGGATTTTAGTTCCCTGCCAAGGGATTCCGACCTGGGCCCTCGGCAGTAAGAGCATGGAGTCCTAACCACTGGACTGCCGGGGAATTCCCCAAGCTGACTTTTAAACTTTTCTCTCCCTCTTTCTTTCTCTCTGATACAGACTGAGATTTACTTAATCTTTGCTCTTCCGAAAACATATCTCTGATGAGATCCAGTTGTTCAGTAGATTATAGGCTGTGTCTGCTCTTACAGCTGGAAACTGCAAAAGAAACATACTATGAACTCTGTAGTTAAACAGACTTGCAGACAAATGGAAAGACTCACCAGCCCTTCTAGCAACAGCCATTTCTAAGAGAAATTGCTAGACCTTGTTTCCTTCAGAGAACGAAAGTGTAAAAACAAAATCAGCAGAATTTCTAATGTAACTATGGATGCAGGTTTGCATCCATAGTGACGTTACTCGCAAATTGCAGACACTGTATTATTATTATAATTTTCCAAACAACTTTGAACTGACAAAGCGATGTTTTATATTTTCAGACTAAGAAATTTAAATTGTAAGCTGCCTTTAAATATAGTAAATAATGACTAGGCTTTGATCATTAAGAGGGAGAAACTTTGCTTCTGGATGCTAAGTAGTGATTTCTGAAAGTTTTAAATAGAAAATGTTTCCACACGTGGTGTTGATATCCATGGTAGCATTAATGGCTTTTCCTTTGCCAGAAGTAAATACAGGTACTTTGTCAACAACAGCGCCTGAGTTGTTTGCGGGTAGGAGAGATTACAGACAATCCTTACCCAATGTATAGTATTGAGGTAATTAGACACCCCATGACCCTCGTCCTTACCTGTCTATGTTTCCTTAGAGCAAATTGTTCATTTTCTCTTTTTTAAGACGTGTGTGCATGTGTGTGTGTGTGTGTGTGTTTGGAGACAGGGAAGGAAGAGGAGACTAAGGTAAGAGAAAAGCTGTAAGTATCACAGAGTTTTCACCCAGAAAACTTTCAGCTAGGCCTTTTTTTAGTTTACAGTTGGTATAGTGCTTAGACAATTGGTGGGTATTAATTATAAATGTATGTCTGCCTGTTATAACATTCAAACTCTGAGGAGAAAAATAGATTTAAAATATAACATGAGGGCTGCCCTGGTGGCGCAGTCGTTGGGAGTCTGCCTGCCGATGCAGGGGGCGTGGGTTCGTGCCCCGGTCCGGGAGGATCCCACGTGCCGTGGAGCGGCTGGGCCCGTGGGCCATGGCCGCTGGGCCTGTGCATCCGGAGGCTGTGCTCCGCGGTGGGAGAGGCCACAGCAGTGAGAGGCCTGTGTACCACAAAAACAAAACAAAACAAAACAAAACAAAACATGAAAGCGTATCTCTTCTTTCCACTACCATCATCAAAAACAAGTGTGAGGGACTTCCCTGGTGGTGCAGTGGTTAAGACTCCGCGCTCCCAATGCAGGGGACCTGGGTTCGATCCCAGGTCAGGGAACTAGATCCCACATGCATGCCGCAACTAAGGAGCCCGCTAGCCTCAATAAGACCCAGTGCAACCAAATAAATAAATTAATTAATTAAATATTTGAAAGAAAAAAAACTGTGAGTCTCAATGAGGAATTAAGGTAAAGAGTATGTTAGATGCCAATTTCTTTTGCTACTGGTTCTCTTTCCAAGTTGTTTACCTTCCAAGAAGTTAGAAGAGCAAACAGTAATTTAAAACCATAACACACACAGCATAGGCAGTCCCCAAACAGAAACCCAGTGAACCAACAATACTGGGATGTGATGGTGTATGTGTGTGTGTGTGTGTGTCTCTGTGTGTGTATCCCTGGGAAAATACTAAGTTCATGTCTTGTACAAGACTTTGTACGGCATATGAAGGTGGGAGAAAGGCCATGTTGGTGACTTAGCAATTTGGAAAGCCTTTCTTACTCCCCTGGGAAATTGAGTTTGTACTTAGTTTATGAACAATCCCTTCACACTAAGCTTCCATTTTATTTATTTATTTATTTATTTATTTATTTATTTTGTTTTATTTTTATTTTTGGCTGCGTTGGGTCTTGGTTGCTGGGCGCGGGCTTTTCTCTAGTTGCGGCGAGCGGGGGCTACTCTTCCTTGCGAAGCGTGGGCCTCTCATTGCGGTGGCTTCTCTTGTGGAGCACGGGCTCTACAGCGCAGGCTCAGCAGTTGTGGCACACGGGCTTAGTTGCTCCACGGCATGTGGGATCTTCCCGGACCAGGGCTCGAACCTGTATCCCCTGCATTGGCAGGAGGATTCTTAACCACAGCACCACCAGGGAAGCCCTAAGCTTCCATTTTAATAAAAAGGTAAATACTCTGGGTATGATAACAAATAATAAAAACAGCCCATAACAATTAGCATCTTAAAATTTCTCAAGTCAGATTTATAAAAATAATGAAAACGGACCATTTTTGGAGAAAGTAAAGAGGGTGAGCTTTTTGGTGGAAATACCGTTATTCAAGTTTTGATTGGTCTTGGCCATAAAGAGGATCCCTGTCAAAATACTCAGCATCACAATTAGCTGACATTTATATCCCTTTGTGGGCTGACCAGGTTAAAACTGAAAGGGGATGCATTGGGGTTAAACCCAGGACTTATCTTTACTCCTAACTTGCTGGCTCCCTCCTGAAAAAAGAGACTCCTGTACTTAACTCGGAGGGGTGGTATTACACATTCAGCCATCTGTAGTTTAAAATGGACGAAAAAATTTCCCCTCACATTTCTAAGTTCCTTTTATCTAGTGTTTTTGTGCATATGATCAACTTTGTGTGTTAAAGAGTAAAATTTACCTATACAAATTAGTTTTCTATTGGTGGTGATTTCTCAGGACTAGGCTAGAGAAAAGAGCAAATGACTTTTAAAAAAAATTTTCTTGAAACGTAGCTGGTTTTCTAAGTAAAACCCCGGACTCACTGCACACCGTATCGCTTTGCTGAAGGCACAGGTGAATGAACTTCAGAATTTTTGAGGTTTGAATTGTCATGTTTCCTGTGGGCTGATTAATGGGCAGTGCTGCTCTGGGTGTCTGGTTTACGAGGGGGGCTGGGGGATGCTCGGGGAGCACACAATTAAGGGCAGGACTTATTTACTTATGCAATGGAATTTTTAAAATTTGGAAATGGCTTCACACACACAAAAGAGGGTGTTTCTCTTTCCAGGAAAATTGAACATCTTCTCACTCTGGATTCGTATTTATTGATACTTCAAGTTTGGGGTCACAAAGACCCATCACACTTGTCATTTTAAGAGGAGTGTAAATAAGTAAAAGCAGAGAACATGCTGGTTGTTCCCGCATCTCGTTCCCCTCCTTCAGACTTCCTGTTATCAGAGATTTGAACATATTTTCTAGCTTTGCTTTCTTTCCAAGCATGCCCTTTGCACAGTTGATCTCAATAAGGAGACTAATTTCCAAGGGCCCTACATGCCTGCTGGGCAGAATCAGGTTAAACCTTGTCTACTGGAGGGGACGGCAGAGGAAGAAATTCTAGCTGGCAGCTCCACTGCACAGGAGCTCATAAAAAAGGGGGCCCTTTGTGATCCCATGCTCACGGTACAGAGTCTACAGAAGTCACTTGATGTTCAAAGACCTTTGTCCTGTGTGACAGGCTGGTTTGAGGCACCATAAAGAAATCAGAGGGGCTGAGAAGGCTGTAGCAGGCATAGCAGGAGAAGGGGGAGCCATAGAGATGAGGAATCACCCCCAAATTCTTATTACCATCAAATTGTTAACAAAAGTCACATGTGTTTCTACTTGGGCCAGAGCTCTGGAGATAACCACCAGTGACATTTTTTGCATGTGTGTGTCTTCCCTGTCAAAGTAAGCTGATTTCTTCATTGGGCTGCAGTCATTGAAATCATAATAAAGGACTTTTACCAGAATTGTTTTCAAATTCCAGAAGGCCATTTTTGCAGATTCTAAGGCTTGCCCGGGGGACCCTGAGACAAGCATGCACCCCAGTCCTTGTGTGTCTAGTTATAATCCACACATTTGAGCAGCTAGGGAACTAGTTATTAATTTTTTTTCCTTTTCAAAAATGGGAGTACAAAAAAAAAAAAAAAGGGAGTATTCAGGTTGACCTCCAGATGGAAACTAAGTCATATATTCTGACCAACAAGTCTCCCCTGATGACCTAGAAGTTATAGACAAGTTCTGCCTCTTTGTCTAAATACACTCTAGTGCTATTAGATAAAAAAAGGAATCAAGCATTCTGATAGATGGACTGGTACCAGGAAAAAAATAGTGTTGATTCAAAGCCTATAAATAAATAACATTGTACTATATTTAACATTTGATTTACGTGAGGGTTAGTCGGACAACACAGATAGGACTGTTTCCCCTCACGGGGCTGCCCTGGCAGGAGGGTAAATGCACTCTGCACCCAATGCACACGCTCGCATTTGGAGCTGAAGGCTGGCTGCTTCCGCACTCAACCACTAATAAATAGCATGTATTCCCCACACCATGCCTTTCGAGGATTTGCACGGACTTTATCCCTATTAAACCAAAAAGTTTGAGGGCAGGGCCACCTTACTTATCTTCATATCTCAGTAGTATCTACCCCCAGGGCTCTGACAATGAATGTTTGTTGTCACTGCGTCTGCCAACTAAACTTGGTCCTCATCGCTGCGAATGAGGCCAAGGGGCCTCCAGTCCTTCCAAGCTGGAGTCTCCAGCAATGATATTCATCATTATCAACAAAACCGAATGACTTTTGTGTGCAAGGCACAGGGAGGGCTACACAAACGTTCAAAACAGATCTGCCCTCAAGAAGCATCTATAATCCAGAAGGGAATCCACCAGACGAGACTCAAGCTCTTTGGAACAGGATATAAGGGCAAATGAAGAGAACAGCCAGGTATCATAACATTTCACAGTGAACTGAAGAAATGTAGGCGTGCACAGGCCAGTCATGGGAAATATTTCTAAGGACACGCTGATGTCCTGAGTATAGCCGTGCAGCCGGGCGATGCACCAAACAACACCTCCAGCTTTGACACGGTTTGGGAGAAAGAGTGATTGGATTGAGTGCACTCTTCTGAAATTTGATACAGAGGCTTGAGAATCAAAAAGAGATGGGAATTCCTGATTTCAGACGAAGAGAGGCCCTTGGAAAGACAGTCGTCTGGCTTTGCCACTGCTCAGGGAACCTGCTTCTGCAGGCCGGGTGTACAAGATCCCAAACAGGCCACCGTGAGGAAAGATGATATTATAATAATGAAAAGTCAGCATACTAGAAATTAAGTAAATCATGAATGAGGTTTTTCTTAATTACTTGGGTGGTTCCAGTTCACTACTAAGGAACAGAAATTCACATAAAAATGAGCTAAAAGGACTAAACAGGCAGAGTTCTTCCTAGAATAGGTCAAGGTCAGTGTTGAGGTCACTGGCAAGGAAGTCTGGAGTAGCTTGGACTGAAGCTACTGTGTCTTGGGGAAAAAAGACTTGTTTTCATTGCTCCAGCCTTGAGCACAAATAGTGACTCTGAAGCTTGAAAACCCGAAGACAGCACAACAGCCTCTTATTATGTCATTGTGGTTTTTTTTAAAGGACAAAGGCAAGTTAGGACTAGAGCCTGCTATGAGCATTTAATACTTTACTTTCCCTGCCCTTGTGAGTCTAGACAAGGTCTCCTACATATATATATATATACACATATACATATACATATATATATAAGTTTTATCATTAGACTTAGAGCTCTTCATTTGCAATTTCTAAGTAATTTCTCTTATTTTATCACTCTTAATTGGAGGAAAATGCTGAACTTCACAAAGAAAATGTAGGGAACTTTTTTAGATAAAGTTTAGAGAATACGAAGACAGATTATTTTTTTAAAAGGCACACCACGGGAAATCTGAATGACAACCTAAAGGCCTGGCCTTCTCCAGTGGCCAACACCCATCCAAGAAGGAATTGTTAGACCCACTTCAGGGACTCTCTGACCCTCTTGAGGGTGTTAGTGGAATCAGGTGATGAAAGGCAGCATGGACACGCTGACTGGTTTGTTCAGCAAATACTCATGACCGTTTAAACCTACACAGATCTTTTTTTTTTTCCAACTCACTTGATAGTAACAGTGATTATATAGTAACCATCGCCATGGTAAAAACTCAATTCTCAAAACATCGTCTGGGCTTTTTACTGCTTCTATTACTGACGTAAACTAGTCAGGAAAGTTTAATCCACAGGATTTTCCTTGTTCTGACCTAAGGTAGGGGTGAGGGAATGAGAAACAGAGAATTTGAGAACAAGGTAAACATCCGTTATTTATCTGGGGAGTTCTTTAAAGATTTAAGCTATTTTATTAATTTAACAAGTGTGAATTAAGGACAACTTGTCCAGCTCTTAAGATATCTTTTCAGACTGAAAATAAGTTATTAAAAATTACCAATGTACAAATACAATTTACCTTAAGAAGTCTAAGTTGTTATAATAAGTGAAGCTCTAAGCAGCTAAGCTTTAAGAAATCTAGAGTATTAGTACAGAACAGTATATATGCTTACTTATGAGAAGAGGAGGAAACATCGAGACAGAGGAAACTTGGTATTAAGCTACCATCAAGTTAGTGTTTGATTCTGGGGCTTAATTTCCCTTATAGTTGCAAATAGCCATTGAGAAAGTTGAGAAAGAGGAGAAGAAAAAAAATCTAGTTTAGTAAATGCACGTTTTCCTACATGACTTTTTTTAAACTAGTCTCACATCCTAAGTTATTTCTATTTCTTCAATTGTCCTAAGTTTCTGTAGACAAATAGAAAACTGTTCAACTTTACACTTCCTTGAATTTCTGTGCTTCCAAGTACAAACCAATTTCTTTTACATGCTGGCAGAGGGGTTCTGGTACCTGCAGGAGGGAAGCAAGTGGTGTCATTGGCTGTAACCGAACGAAGCCCCTGACTGCCACCCCGGTGCAAGAGGAAAGACTTAGGAGAAGGCTGCCTGCATTTCTGGACCAAATATCCTAGATATTTTCTTTTTAATTTTTATTATGAAAATTTTCAAAAAAGTAAAAGTTCAAAGATGAGTACAGTGAAACCCCACACAGCCACCCGCCAACATAAGGCCATATTTATTTTAAGATGTCTTTTTCTTCTTCCTTTTCTCTTTCCCCCAGCTTTCTGCAAGTATGTATGCATGAATGTATACATTTTTGCTGAACCACGTAAGAGTATATTGCAGATATCATGACACTCCACTTTTCAATGCTTTTGGGCATATGCATTTCCCCCAACCACAATAGCACAGCCCCAAATTAACAAAAGGTCGCTAGTCATATCAAATACACATTCAGATTACTCAGTGGTTCCTCTTTTTTCTTTTTTTTTTTTTTTTTTTTGCGGTACGCGGGCCTCTCACTGTTGTGGCCTCTCCCGTTGCGGAGCACAGGCTCCGGACGTGCAGGCTCAGCAGCCATGGCGCACGGGCCCAGCCGCTCCGCGGCATGTGGGATCTTCCCGGACCGGGGCACGAACCCGTGTCCCCTGCATCGGCAGGCGGACTCTCAACCACTGCGCCACCAGGGAAGCCCTCAAATGTTCTATATAGCTATTTTCTTGAACTGTAATCTAAAGTCTCTTATTTTCTAACAAATTTCTAAAATATTTTTTCTTTTGTAACATACTTTTTGAAGAAATTACACCCATTACCTTGGAGAAAGTCCCAGATTCTGGGTTTGTCCAATTAATTCCTCATGGTATCATTTAACTTGTTCTTTACCCAGAAACAACCCCGGCAGGAATATCTCATCTCACAAGTGATGTTGCATAATTTATACTGCATCATATCTGGAGGTACATGATTATCATGTTAGTAGTGATGTTAACTTTGATCACTCGAGCTAGGCGCGAAGCATAAAACTCTTACAAATGGTACTTTTCCCCATTGAGAGATACGTGAGGTAATACTTCATATTATGTACATAATCCATTTTCTTTAAACCTCTAATGATTTTAGATTCCACTGGTGATCCCTGTCTGAATCAATATTTCACTAGGGGCTGCAAAATGGTGACTTTTCTAAGTCTGCCAATATCTCCATTTTTTTTTTTAACTGGCCATTCCTAGTATCTTAGGTAACACCCTGACAGATTCAGAATGTTATAAATGTACCGCCTCCTTTATAATTCATTCACATGAAATGGCAGTGCAACCACCAACAGTTTTTTTTTTCAAAAAAATATTTAAATATTTATTTATTTATTTTGACTGACCTGGGTCTCAGTTGCGGCACGTGGGATCTTCGTTGTGGCATGTGGGATCTTTTAGTTGCAGCATGTGGGCTTCTTAGTTATGGCACGTGAACTCTTAGTTGCAGCATGCGGGATCTAGTTCCCCAAAGAGGCATCAAACCTGGGCCCCCTGCACTGGGAGCGTGGCGCCTTACCCACTGGACCACCACGGAAGTTCCCACCAAATGTTTTTCTACATTTGAATTTTGTATCACAAACCAGACACATTTTTACTACATGGCTCCTTTGAGCTAAGAACCATACAAGGAGTTGGGGATGCAGGGTGAATAAAAAGCAATACCCTGTGCCTTTCTCAAGAGCTTAGAGCCTAGCCTTAATAATAAGCACATATATATTCCTCAAAGGAAAGAAGTACAATTATCTGCCTAAAACCTTAGGTAGCTTTTCATAAAAAGCTTCCTAATACAGAATTAGAAGTCATTTAGGGGGAGGATCAGTCAAGTCGCAAATATAAAAATAATTTGAGTACTTAATTCATCACTCTAAAAACTTCATAATTTTCAAACTTTGCAGCAAGGCCAACAGGATTAAAGTTACCTTCCCTCTCCCTACCCCATAATACCTTCCACTTTTTCCTTACAGTGAGATTTTGCTTTTTCCGTAGAACTTCAATAGTGAAAGCTCCAAGATATCGTGAAGACCCATATGGGTTACAGTTTGGTTCCCTATGTGCCCCCATGGCAGCTCAATGTACATTTCACTTCTAAGATATTTATACAACATACACCTGTACAAAACAATAGGGAAGTCTAAGATACGGAAGGTTACTTTTGTGTCTAAGCTCAACAAAGTGGTCTCATTCTTCTTTGATTTTTCTTATGAATCAACATCTGATGAGAAACCATAGTTGCAGAAAGCTCTCAGTCTTCGACAGAGGATGCATATGGCAAAGCCTAGCTTGGGCCCAAACCAAACAAACTGTGGTTTTATTTTTTTAATGGAAGTTTCACTTGTAACAATGTCACTGACATTCCAGCTCTGATAGCGTATTAATCAACTACCTACTCAGGGGCAGGGTTAGGGCTGTTGGACGGGGCCTTACTTCCCGTCCTCATATGGAGAGTCTCCTCTTTCCACAGCAGAGTTACAACCACAATAATAAGTAGTTCTCACTTAACATACAGAAACTGCTACGAGTCTGTCTTTACTTCACAAAAACAAGGCTGAACTTCATAGTTTTCTGTACATTAGGAGAATCACTTGGCAATTTATTATAAAGGCTCATTTATGCCAGGAAACCTGTTGAGCAGGAAACCTTCAAGTGGGAACACAGAATAGAATTTAATGCAGGTCCTTAAAAGAGGAAGGTTGTTTGCATTGTCATTCTATTTTAACAGGTCTTGCTATGTTGCAAAAATAGTTAAGGACCTGTGGCCCTTGGAAAAGCTTTGAACTAATGCAAAATATAACTGGTCTTTTGGTCAGAAAATAGCCTATTCACAACTGGATAGTCTTAGCCAATATAAAAATACGCAGTCTTACAGGGGGAATAATTTTTTTAAGTGCCTAAATTTGGTTAGAATTGAGTGATGAAGGATCTCAGATGGTCTCAACTCTCCCAGAAAGGTTCAAGAGAAGAGCTAATGGGCAGATGTTAAGGAATATTACTACAAAATATAGGCATTCTTAAGCTTCACAAAAATCAGTACAAATTATATACAGATGTTACACTGAATTAGCAATTTAGATATTTTGCTTTTGTTTTCCACACCTACAGTCATCTCTAGTGAAGGGTAAAGGAGACTGGGCATGAGGTAGATATATTATTCTTCAAATTAACAGTCCCAAGATTTAACTTTAGCTTTTTCAATATGCATAATTTTACTTAATATAGTCCTTTTGAGGTTCACAGTATTTCAGAATACTTTAAGTTAAAGATCAGTGGATCGTAAATACTTTGAAATATATCTAATATGAATCCATCTGGGGGTTGATTATTTTTTTCAACTGAGAAGACATTTATCCACATAGTGCTTTAGTAGAAGAAATGATACTTTTGACACATTGATTTAATTATGCAGTTGAAACTGGAAGGATTTAAAGGGGAATTCATATATTTAGTTGCAAATACTCACCTGGCATTACATTTGGAGTTGGGAGTTGGCTAGGTCAGTTTAATGTTTTGGGGCCTTGTGAAAAAAAGGGCCTTAAACAGATAATCTGTAAGGAAACTTCTAGCTTCAACTCTATGGGATACACTTCAGTAACATCATCAGTGTGCTCTGAATATGGAAAAGATGCTGCTTAAAGTCTAGATTTCAGCTAAATTACTTCTATAAGCCCACGTCCCTCCTGGGCTCTAAGATTTTGGCAACTTTGGGATTATTAAATTAATTTAAAAAGGAAGTCATCAGACTGAGGTGGCTTTAATGCCTTAGTAGCCTACGTAAGCAAACCAATACTTCAGCCACAGATGCCTCAAACTTAAGAAATCAAAACCAAAGGACAACTAATCACAAACAGCCAACTAGGCTTTCCCAGATAATCAACCCTTAAGCTACAGTCAATCAAATGCTTTCCTTCCTTTGCACCCACCTCTTCTCTATAAAAGTCTCTCCCAACCCCAGCTCCTGCTGGTGGAGGGCTAACCACTTCCAGTTCGGTGCTGCCTGATTCAAATAGATTTTAAATATAAACTCAAAATTTTTAATATGCCTCAGTTTATCTTTTAACAGGATGAAGAGTTCAATTTCACAGGCTTGTTCTTCAGTGCATTTTTTTTCTTGAAAATTTTCTATTTTAATGAGAGAAAAGTTAGCCATTTCTACCTATCCTCTGCCCCACACCCCACAACTCCCCAAATCCTGATGGTTCAGCCTCTATCTTCTTGATGGTTTTCCCCTATCCACTTAAAACATTTATAAAATGATGTTCTGCTGACTATATGCATGGTGTCCTTTTATGTATACTGGCTTTAAAAATATGCTAAACAGGCACATGTATATAAATTGGCAAAATCTTTCTTGAAAGCCAACTGGCAATGCATAGTAAAGTCCTAAAAATGTGTATATACTTTGAGGGCTCATTTTCACTTTTGGAATCTAACCTAATGGAATAACCTGATAAGAGTGCACCTTAAAGGATATTCAAACTAGAGCTTACAATAGAAATAACTGGTAACTAAAGTATCTAATTTCAGGGGGATTTAGGGGGTCCCATGCAGTACTTATTGATTTGGGAAGTTATTTATTTTATCCTCCATTTTTGAGGTTATCTTCAAATTCTTTTCTACAAGGAATATGAGTTACTTTCCTAACAAAGTAAATATACCACTGGCTAATATGTTAATTTACTTATTTCTTTTGCACATGTACCCACTACTCAAAATCACTGATAATTTTAGTTTATTCTGAAAAATCATCAATCCATGAAACAATTGAGTTCCTTAGCTACAACTGTTATTGAAGTGTGTAAGAGTGGACATGTTCTGCTGCTCCCAAGAGATTCCAATTGAGGGAAAAGAGTAACTTACTGAAATAAAACAATTTTAAGTGACAGAAGCACCAGTTTTTGTCACTGTTTTTTGCGGTACGCAGGCCTCTCACTGTTGTGGCTTCTCCCGTTGCAGAGCACAGGCTCCGGACGCACAGGCTCAGCAGCCATGGCTCACGGGCCCAGCTGCTCCGCAGCATGTGGGATCTTCCCGGACCGGGGCACGAACCCATGTCCCCTGCATCGGCAGGCAGACTCTCAACCACTGCACCACCAGGGAAGCCCTTTGTCACTGTTTTTTAAAGAAAAATCACATGTCCTCATTTTTCCAAATAGTTGCTTCTTATTTTAAATTATGAAGAGTCAGAGGAATGAGGTACTGAAGCAAACACTTTTAATAAGAATACAAAATTCACACCAGAGGCACATTCTGGGGAATGTAAATGAACTATCACAAGTAGTAATTCTGCTGGAAGAATAAAATAAGGCTCTCTCAGAGTACAAATATACAGGAGGGAATGATTTAAAATAGGTTTATGATTTATAGTCACATTACATTGTGTTAAGCACTGAAAACAGGCATATTAATTAAAAAGCCAGCTAAATGGCATTTGAACATATATAACAAATCTTACAGTCCACAAAGTTTATGTATAACAGTAATTTTAAGTACTTCACTTCAACACAAAAGAAATGAACAGGAGAAGAGATACCTCTCAAAATATTAATTTATGTCTATGTCAAAAATCAAGAGAACTTATATTTTAAAAGGATTACATTACTGGTAACACCACACAGCAGACAGGCCGACCACGTAACACAAAACCAAAGGCACTGAGCAACTGAAACAGCACTGGCCCTTCCAGCCCCCTTCTTCTGGCTACCACCACACGGACCCACATCACCTTTCCTTTAATCAAATGAAAAGAAGTCCTCTGTCTTCCCATTCTGCAAAAGGAATGAAGAAAAACCAAACAGCAAATTCTAGAGTTGACTTCTCCATAAACCTTAAATGTGGCTTAACAAACACAAAGAAACTCAACATTTATACACAGTGCTCCTTTGCAAGGAAGTAACAGACACATCAAACATTATTTGAAAGGGGCTTCTTTATGGATTTATGTACATTGGTTGAATGAGAATTACTGTATCTGAGAAGGCACATATCTGTGATTTAAGGCTTAACCGGTATTGTTACACATAGAAGTCAATGAAAGCTGTCTAGGAATTCACTTCTGTCAAAGTGGAACTTACCCAAAAACTAGCTTTCCAAGCACAGAGTTCTACTCTAGAAACCATGGAGAATTTCTATTCCCAAGTCTACCTGTCAAAAAAATTCTCTTAAGCAGGTTTCATTATGAATCAAAGAAATGGCTAACATAAAGGCTCCATGACTTTGGGTGACGCAAATTCGTAAGTTCAAAAGCCTCACAGAAATGACAGTGTGATTCCTGCGTCTTTAAGAAAAAGTCTTAAACAAAATTATAATGGTACAGATTCATTTCTAAAAAGGCATCTGCCACAGCTCCACAAGCCAATCAGTCATTCACTAGAGCTGCCACCTCTCTGTGGATGCTGCAGGAACACCATATAATTTTACTCTGCAAAATAGTTTCTTTTTTCTTTAAGACAATACATGAAAACGAATCTCTTAAAGATATTTAATATCTTCATATATAAAATATCTGATGTTGATACAAATCATGTAAACCTCCCTTCGGAAAAGGTACAACTGGTCCTCATTTGCAGGACCCAAAACCTTGAATTTTTATCTTGTCAGTGCAAATCTATATTAAGTGTTTTCAAACTACAGAAATAGCCATCAACCCTCACAATACAAAAGGATTTCTCAAAAAGGAAAATTATTGTGTTTAGATTATAGAAATTATGTTTACATTAAAACCACCCACCTTCCCATAAAATTTAACAGTTCAATTGTTAAAGTATGAAAAAAGGGAAAAATTAAAGCTGTTTGTGCAAGAATCACTACAATCGTTGTCACCCTTTCCCTCTTCCCCCAACCCTGCTTAACTCTTATTAGGTTTGTTTAGAAATATAACAACGTGACTTTCTCTTTTTTTCCAGGTGCGATTTTACTGTTCTTCAAGCCAAGACGGGGTGTCCACTCCAGGATTTTTCAATTTGATATGGAACTGTTTAAGTGTCTGTTCAAGCTGCTTCTGATTCCCAGCAAAGTAAGCGGCAATGGCATTGTGGAAAAGGACCAGCTGATTGTGTAACACTTTAACCTGTGAACAGGGCAGAGTCACAAGACCGAGCATTAACACCAATGACAATGAAATATAAGGTGACTTATTACATGTCGTAATGAAAGAGCATATCTCTCCTCCAGAAAAGTTGTTTTGACAAAGTATTTCTCACACACCGATTGTACATTGCTTTGTAAAGTCACTGAACCTTCGATGAAGGTTCTTAACTTCCCTGAAGGGAACAGATCAGTTTAAGATGCTAAATATGTACTCTCTTAACCATTTTCAAACATTATTGAGCTTACTTTAATTAAACAAATCATTAGATCCCCCTTCAAACTAAGTATATTCAAAATCAAATTTTGAAGAGGCAAAATTATACATAAATAATTACTATATGATACATGCTCTATACCAAGTATGGACATCATTAAGGCCACACTTTACGTAAAACTGAGTAGGCTGGATACTTTTAAATACCGCACTTCTCTGCGAAGATTGAAGAAGGATGGCCAAGAGTTGCCCAGAAAGCCAATTAAAGTTCATAGGCCTCTCAGTTACTTTCAACTGCTTATTACTTCTAATGATATCAAGAGTTTATTGATTGATTTATTTATTGATTGATTGATTGCGGTACACGGGCCTCTCACTGTTGTGGCCTCTCCCGTTGTGGAGCACAGGCTCTGGATGCGCAGGCTCAGCGGCCATGGCTCACGGGCCCAGCCGCTCCGCGGCATGTGGGATCCTCCCGGACCGGGGCATGAACCTGTGTCCCCTGCATCGGCAGGCGGACTCTCAACCACTGCGCCACCAGGGAAGCCCAAGAGTATGTTTTAATCAGGTAACACTATCTCTATGACTCTTTTAAAAGAAATCAGCAAAGCATCAAAAAGAGTTTATGAATGAAGTGTTTCCTGAGGTCTTATTTATAACTGCAAATTGTTCAACAGTAAAGTATAAAATACACTCTAATTTACCCATCCAATGCAATATTCATTAAAACTGAGCTTTAATCATTTTTAATAATGTAAAAACATCTGATATATGATGCTAAGTGAAAAACTAGGATTATAACATATACGATGTGACACCTGTGTTCACTGTTAACATATATGACATGACACCTGTATTCACTGTTAACACACACATGCACAGTCTCTCTAGCCACTTCTTCGTCCATGTACCTCTATAAAGGAAATCACACTAATATATTTATAGTAGATATTTCTGATTTGTAAAGCCTTTATTTTAAAAATTAAAATGTTATAAAAATGGCATATGCTCAAGATTATAAAGTAAAATCTCCTGATCCACGCTGCATTTATTCTCTCCTCCTCGCCTGAGAGAAGCACTGTTAACATTTTATTGTGTATCCTTTGAGAAATTTTCTAGGCTTATATACAATATTTAAAAACATAAACGGATTGCACCATGCACACTTTCAGTAACAGATGTTTACTTAAAGTATCTTAGATAACTTTTTATTCCATTCATTTGTTCATTCAACAGACCTTAAGTACCTTCTAAGTGCCAGGCACTGTTCTAGGAGATACAGAAAGAAATTCCTTCCCTCACGAGCTTACAGTCTTGGGGTGGAAAAAGGAGGAGGTAGGCAGGAAACCAAATAAGTACTGACCCCAGGGAATGAGTATCTCAAGCCTTGCGAAGAAGCTGGGTTAACATTTAGGGCATCTGGAGCTGCTGATTCAACTAAAGCTGTTTAAGAAATAAAACGGATTTTTTTCCTCTTTCTCTGACAAAGATAAGAAAGTTTCTGGCAGGGAGATAGCTTAAAAGGGCCAGAGACTAAAAATGTCTGTACAAACTAAAAAAAATACCTTGAATTCACCTGGTCAGAAATTTAAGGCCTGCAACCTTCCTAAATGAAAACCTTTGGTACCAGGTACAAGGATGACCACAAAACCTGACGCATAACACTATGCACCAGGCACAGTACTAGGGACACGAGGATACAAGGCCAAAGCAGAGTGCAGTAAAAATGATGGTTCCTATGATACATGGGTAGTAAAAATACATCTTGTTAACTTAAAAAAAATAAAAAAGGCACTTGTGGGGAGAAGAGGGTTTCTTCAAGAAAGGTTGAAAGAGAACATCGGGATGGGAGAACTCTAACTCCCCTGCCCTCTGGGGTTGAGATAAGGCGGGGGGGTATATTTCAAAGGATGATGAACCTCCACCCAGGGGCAATTATTAAGGGAACAGGATAATGATAGGAAAAGCAGGTTTCTAGAAGGCAATTAGGAGGTGAGCAAAGTATATTATTATAATGACTGTTACAATAATGGCCCCAACCACCCCTCTCAATCCACACTCTTGGGGAGGCTTCTACAATGAAAATAAACTTGGCCTGTAACTTTAGAAAATGAGGCCTGATAAGCAAGGGCTGGCGCTCTGGGACTGGTGTCGCCACGTTGTGAGGAAGCCCTGTGTAGCCTCCCTTTGGGATGAAAACCCACGGGGACAGAGGCCCAGTCATTCCAGCTGCTCCCAGTGCCCAGCAGGCACTGTAGTTGAAAGTGAAACAGGAAGAATCCACCTATCCCATACCTAGGTAATGGTGGGAAATAATAAATCACTGGTGTAACAGGCCACAAAGTAGTGGGTGTTTCATTATGCAGCAAAAGAGGTGCATCCCTGAAAAAGGTTAAAGGGACTTCCCTGGTGGCACAGTGGTTAAGACTCCGTGCTCCCAATGCAGGGGGCCCGGGTTTGATCCCTGGTCAGGAAACTAGATCCCACATGCATACCACAACTAAGAGTTCACATGCCACAACTAAGGAGCTGGTGAGCCGCAACTAAGGAGCACACATGCTGCAACTAAATAAATATATAAAAAAATAAATGTTTATTATATAAAATAAAATAAAATAAAATAAAGGGACCTCCCTGGTGCCGCAGGGGTTAAGAATCTGCCTGCCAATGCAGGGGACATGGGTTCGATCCCTGGTGTGGGAAGATACCACATGCTGCGGAGCAACTAAGCCTGTGCGCCACAACTACTGAGCCTGTGCTCTAGAGCCCGTGAGACACAACTACTGAAGCCCGCACACCTAGAGCCAGTGCTCCACAACAAGAGAAGCCACCACAGTGAGAAGCCCGCGCACCGCAACGAAGAGTAGCCCCGGCTTGCTGCAACTAGAGAAAGCCTGCGTGCAGCAATGAAGACCCAACGCAGCCAAAAATAAATAAGTAAATAAATAAATTTATTTTTTTAAAAAAAGGAAAAGGTTAAGAATGTGCTTTCCTAGGAATAAATGAGGGTCTAGAAAACAATGAAAAGGAGGAAAATCAGAGGGAGGAGGACAGGCCTAGAATGAAGAAAGGCTAAAACATGGCTGTGATACAGGAGAGAAATTAATTGAGAAAGCAGCTAGGGAACAGAGACTCAAACAAACAAGCGACGCAAAACTGCTATTAACCAGGCCCAAGACCTAACTAAGTGCAGTTTAAGAGTACATACAGTAACTTTGAGAACTTTTACTTCCAATTTTCTGGGAAGAGGTGCATTAGGCATAGTTGATACTGGTCACAGCCTCCCCAAATTTTTATTTGTTATTCACCTAGGTCATTAGTAAAATATCCCCATTACTAGTACTGTTCTTTTATAGAAATTACCAGAAAGAGCTCTGGAATCAGAAGGCACGCGTGCCAGTCCCAGCTGTACCACTTCCCAGTTTTCTTTGTGACACCAGGCACGGGTTACTTCTAACTTCACTGGCCAAGGTCTTTATCCGTTTATCAGGGATGCCATTACCAAACTGCATTTGTAGTGCTGTTGTAAGGGTTAAATGAAATGAGATACTACCTAGCACAGTGTCTGACACAGGATAAGTACTCATTCGATTTCAGCGGAATTTAAGTTTACCTAGTTGATGGTTAAACCTTCAAACAACATTGACTTTTTTTAGTAAAATAGAATTTCATTTATTTAGAACCCTCTGATTTGGAACTTGTAAGAAGTAAGATTGTGATACTGTGATTTACAATGAGAAGTAAATATTTGCTCTTCATCCCATTCCAGGCACAGAGCTCCTAAAACCCTTGTTAATTTCCTAAGTGATAAGAGCCTAGGAAGCATCTTCTGTTGTAATATTTGGTCTCTGGTTCTGTTCCTGAAATAGCCCCAGAGCTATTAAAGGTGAATAGAGTGTCTTCTGTTATTCACAACAAGCCCTTTTCAACGGCACCTGCCTTTATGTTAATGAGAAGATTTTTGGAAAGCCCCTAGATAACCACAGCTTGGGGCTGGTTGCCAGGGGAACTAAATTGTGATTAGAGAGTGGGAATTTTCACCCTCACCCCCACCAACCTCAGGACAACGACTTAATCAGCTGTGCCTATGCAATGAAGCCTCCATAAAAATCCCTACAGTGGGGGGTTTGGACAGCTTCTGGGTTGGCTGACCCATCCACAAGCCAGGAGGGTGGTGCACCCCAAGCCCAATGTGGACAGAAGCTCTTGTGCTGAGGACCCTTCCAGACCTTGCCCTATGGACCTCTGCGTCTGTATCCTTTAATATTTTTTGTAATGAACTGGTAATATAATAAGTAAACTGTTTCCTGAGCACTGTGAGCTGCTCTAGGAAATGACTGAAGCTGAGAAGGGGGTTGTGGGAACCTTCGACTTAAAGCTGGTTGGTCAGAAGCACAGGTGATGACCTGGACTTTCGAATGGTGTCTAAAGGTGGTGGTGAGGGGGGTCCACAGTGTCAGAAGTGAACCGAATTGTAGGACACCCAGCTAGTGTCCAGAAGATCAGAGACTTGGTCTGTGTGGGAGAAAAACCCCACACACATCTGATGTCAGAGAAGTGCTGTGAGTGAAACAAGAAATATAGAGTTTTTTCCTTTTCAAAGATAGAAGCTGATGTGAAGTCTACCTTCGCACAGTGAAAAAAAGGTGTGTGCTAAGCCAATAAATTTTGTTGACAAGAGTGCATGAACACGGTTTATCAACACTGCCTGCCTTGACAAGGCCTTCAATCCAAGGGCAGAGATGCTGCAGAAGGAATTCCTCTGCCTAATGGATCACCTCAGAAGAACCTTTAAGGGTCCCTTTACAACCCCATGATTCTGTGCTTCTAAAATGAACACATTTTTCAAGCAACAAGAAGGCACCTAATTTCTGCCAAATTATTCACTGGTTAGCACCATTCAAGTTAACAGTATTACACTAAAAATTTGTTCAACCATTCTTAATACAGACTTCCACTAATTCATATTGACTTCTTTCTCTATGTCTAGACAGAAAAGTTTTGCATTGCAATCACTTTTAAAACAAGCTTTAAAATGATAAACTGATTTGTGTTAAGTGTCTACTAAGAAAAGGTCAAATTATGCTAATTAAAGTTATAACCAGTGTTCACCTTACATGAATGGAGTTTGATTTCAGGACCAAATCTCTTTCCTGTAGTCACTAGAGTCAATGAAAATTACAGCTAGAAAAAAGAAGTAAAGTAAATTATTACAGGCTAGTTCGCATCTGATTCCTATTCACATAAAAATGTTTTCTAAAACTGACCTGTTCTCAGTAACCTCTGCCAGTGTGAATGAGTTTCAGGTCTCTTCTGGAGAACAGACTGTCAAAGACTGGTCAAAGGAGAGCTCTGAGGGCAGTGCGTTTTGACAGAAGGGTGGAAAAGTTTCCAGATGACCTTAGGTATGAAATAACTTCTTCAAGATAAAAAGTCATAGATTATGACGAAAAGATCGATAAATTCAATGACTCTGAATTTTAGAATTTCTATTCACTCAAAGATTGAAAAGACAAGTTACAAACTGGGGAGAGGGATCTGCATTACAGGGGCTGACGAAGGGTACACATCTAGAAAATGTGAAGACCTCCTATACACTGAGAACCCAATTAAAAAGAGCAAATAACATGAATGCCATTTTACAGCAGAGGAAACAGGAGTGGCCATTTAAATCTGAAAGGACTTCCAGTCTCATTAGAAAACAGGAAAATGCAAATTTAGACTGATGTGGGATGGTATTTTTTACCCTCTACATTAGAAAGACTTAATAAGAGCTCTTATACACTGCTGATCAGTGTATAAATTTGTAAAACTACTTTTGAAAAGTTTGGCATTAACTAGTAAAATGAAAGATGAATATATCCTATGGAACAGTAAATTAAGATACAGATATAATGATATATATGTCTCTTTATATACATATATCGACATATCTATATCTGTATCTATTTCTCTTTCTCTCTCTATATATAAAGGCATTCCAGCCCCTAGAGTAATGCCCAACACCAGATCCATGGTAATATTTATTGAGTGAATGAATGTAAGTAACATTTTAGGTGTGGTATTTTTTTTCTCTGAATATATCTTTATATATAAAATAGATAACCAGCCTGCTCCCTACATAAGCCCTATTCTGAGTTTTCTTTTTTTGAATTTATTTTTTATACAGCAGGTTCTTATTAGCTATCCATTTTATACATATTAGTGTATACACATCAATCCCAATCTCCCAACTCATCCCACCACCACCATCCCCCTGCCACTATCCCCCCTTGGTGTCCATACATTTGTTCCCTACATCTGTGTCTCTACTTCTGCCCTGCAAACCAGTTCATCTGTACTATTTTTTTAGGTTCCACATATATGTGTTAATATACAATATTTGTTTTTCTCTTTCTTACTTCACTCTGTATGACAGACTCTAGATCCATCCATGTCTCTACAAATGACCCAATTTCGTTACTTTTTATGGCTGAGTAATATTCCATTGCATATATGTACCATATCTTCTTCATCCATTCATCTGTCGATGGGCATTTAGGTTGCTTCCATGACCTGGCTATTGTAAACAGTGCTGCAGTGAACACTGTGGTACATGACTCTTTTTGAATTATGGTTTTCAGAGGGTATATGCCCAGTAGTGGCTGTATCAATTTACATTCCCACCAACAGTGCAAGAGGGTTCCCTTTTCTCCACACACTCTCCAGCATTTGTTGTCTGTAGATTTTCTGATGATGCCCATTCTAACTGGTGTGAGGTTGATACCTCATTGTAGTTTTGATTTGCATTTCTCTAATAATTACTGATGTTGAGCAGCTTTTCATGTGATTCTTGGCCATCTGTATGTCTTCTTTGGAGAAATGTCTATTTAGGTCTGCTGCCCATTTTTGGATTGGGTTGTTTGCCTTTTAAATATTGAGCTGCATGAGCTGTTTATATATTTTGGAAATTAATCATTTGTCTGTTGATTCGTTTGCAAATATTTTCTCCCATTCTGAGGGTTGTCGTTTTGTCTTGTTTGTAGTTTCCTTTGCTTTGCAAAACGTTTTAAGTTCCATTAGGTCCCATTTGTTTATTTTTGTTTTTACTTCCATTACTCTGGGAGGTGGATCAAAAAAGATCTTGCTGTGATTTATGTCAAAGAGTGTTCATCCTTTGTTTTCCTCTAAGAGTTTTACAGTGTCTGGCCTTACATTTAGGTCTTTAATGCATTTTGAGTTTATTTGTGTGTATGGTGTTAGGGAGTGTTCTAATTTCATTCTTTTACATGTAGCTGTCCAGTTTTCCCAGCACCACTTATTGAAGAGACTGTCTTTTCTCCATTGTTTATCCTTGCCTCCTTTGTCATAGATTAGTTGACCATAGGTGTGTGGGTTTCTCTCTGGGCTTTCTATCTGGTTCCATTGATCTATATTTCTGTTTTTGTGCCAGTACCATATTGTCTTGATTACTGTAGCTTTGTAGTATAGTCTGACGTCAGGGAGTCTGATTCCTCCAGCTCCGTCTTTTTCCCTCAAGACTGCTTTGGCTATTCGGGGTCTTTTGTGTCTCCATACAAATTTTAAGATTTTTTGTTCTAGTTCTGTAAAAAATGCCACTGGTAATTTGATAGGGATTGCATTGAATCTGTAGATTGCTTTGGGTAGTATAGTCATTTTCACAATATTGATTCTTCCAATCCAAGAACATGGTATATCTCTCCATCTGTTTGTATCATCTTTAATTTCTTTCACTAGTGTCTTATAGTTTTCCACATGCAGGTATTTTGTCTCCCTAGGTAGGTTTATTCCTGGGTATTTTATTCTTTTTGTTGCAATGGTAAATGGGAGTACTTCCTTAATTTCTCTTTCAGATTTTTCATCATTAGTGATAGGAAGGCAAGAGATTTCTGTGCATATTAATTTGATTTCCTGCAACTTTACCAGATTCATTGATTAGCTCTAGTGGTTTTCTGGTGGCATCTTTAGGATTCTCTATGTATAGTATCATGTCATCTGCAAACAGTGACAGTTTTACTACTTCTTTTCCAATTTGTATTCCTTTTATTTCTTTCTCTTCTCTGACTGCCATGGCTAGGACATCCAAAACTATGTTGAATAGTAGTGGCGAGACTGGACATCGTCATCTTGTTCCTGATCTTGGAGGAAATGCTTTCAGTTTTTCACCATTGAGAATGATGTTTGCTCTGGGTTTGTCATATATGGCTTTTATTATGTTGAGGTAGGTTCCCTCTGTGCCCACTTTCTGGAGAGTTTTTATCATAAATGGGTGCTAAATTTTGTCAACAGCTTTTTCTGCATCTTTTGAGATGATCATATGGTTTTTATTCTTCAATTTGTTAATATGGTGTATCACATTGATTGATTTGCATATATTGAAGAAGCCTTGCATCCCTGGGATAAATCCCACTTGATCATGGTGTATGATCCTTTTAATGTGTTGTTGGATTCTGTTTGCTAGTATTTTGTTGAGGATTTTTGCATCTATATTCATCAGTGAAATTGGTCTGTAATTTCCTTTTGTTGTAGTATCTTTGTCTGGTTTAGGTATCAGGGTGATGGTGGCCTCATAGAATGAGTTTGGGAGTGTTCCTTCCTCTGCAATTTTTTGGAAGAGTTTGAGAAGGATGGGTGTTAGCTCTTCTCTAAATATTTGATAGAATTCACCTGTGAAGCCATCTGGTCCTGGACTTTTGTTTGTTGGAGGATTTTTCATCACACTTTCAATTTCATTACTTGTGATGGGTCTGTTCATATTTTCTGTTTCTTCCTGGTTCAGTCTGGGAAGGTTATACCTTTCTAAGAATTTGTCCATTTCTTCTAGGTTGTCCATTTTATTGGCATAGAGTTGCTTGTAGTAGTCTCTCAGGATGATTTGTATTTCTGCAGTGTCTGTTGCAACTTTTCCTTTTTCATTTCTAATTCTATTGATTTGAGTCCTCTCCCTCTTTTTTTTTTGTCTGGTACACGGGCCTCCTACTGTTGTGGCCTCTCCCGTTGCGGAGCACAGGCTCCGGACGCACAGGCTCAGCGGCCATGGCTCACGGGCCTAGCCGCTCCGCGGCATGTGGGATCTTCCCGGACCGGGGCACGAACCCGTGTCCCCTGCATCAGCAGGCGGACTCTCAACCACTGCGCCACCAGGGAAGCCCCCCTCCCTCTTTTTCTTGATGAGTCTGGCTAATGGTTTATCAATTTTGTTTATTTTCTCAAAGAACCAGCTTTTAGTTTTATTCATCTTTGCTATTGTTTTCTTTGTTTTTATTTCATTTATTTCTGCATTTGATCTTTATGATTTCTTCTGCTAACTTTGGGTTTTGTTTTTTCTTCTTTCTCTAGTTCCTTTAAGTGTAAGGTTAAATTGTTTGAGATTTTTCTTGTTTCTTGAGGTAGGCTTGTATTGCTATAAATTTCCCTCTCAGAACTGGTTTTGCTGCATCCCATAGGTTTTGGGTCATTGTGTCTTTGTCGTCATTTGTCTCTAGGTATTTTTTGATTTCCTCTTTGATTTCTTCAGTGATCTCTTGGTTATTTAGTAATGTATTGTTTAGTCTCCATGTGTTTGTGTTTTTACGTTTTTTCGTTGTAATTGATTTCTAATCTTATAGCGTTGTGGTCAAAAAGATGCTTGATATGATTTCAATTTTCTTAAATTTACTGAGCCTTGATTTTTGACCCAAAATGTGATCTATCCTGGAGAATGTTCCATGTGCACTTGAGAAGAAAGTGTAATATGCTGTTTTTGGATGGAATGTCCTATAAATATCAATTAAATCTATCTGGTCTATTGTGTCATTTAAAGCTTCTGTTTCTTTATTTATTTTCATTTTGGATGATCTGTCCATTGGTGTAAGTGAGGTGTTAAAGTCCCCCACTATTATTGTGTTACTGTCTGTTTCCTCCTTTATACCTGTTAGCAGTTGCCTTATGTATTGAGGTGCTCCTATGTTGGGTGCATATATATTTATAATTGTTGTATCTTCTTCTTGGATTGATCCCTTGATCATTATGTAGTGTCCTTCCTTGTCTCTTGTAACATTCTTTATTTTAAAGTCTATTTTATCTGATATGAGTTTGCTACTCCAGCTTTCTTTTGATTTCCATTTGCATGGAATATCTTTTTCCATCCCCTCACTTTCAGTCTGTATGTGTCCCTAGATCTGAAGTGGGTCTCTAGTAGACAGCATATATATGGGTCTTCTTTTTGTATCCATTCAGCTATCCTGTGTCATTTGGTTGGAGCATTTAATCCATTCATATTTAATGTAATTATCAATATGTATGCTCCTATTACCATTTTCTTAATTGTTTTGGGTTTGTTTTTGTAGGTCCTTTTCTTCTCTTGTGCTTCCCACTTAGAGAAGTTACTTTAGCATTTGTTGTAGAGCTGGTTTGGTGGTGCTGATTTCTCTTAGCTTTCACTTGTCTGTAACGCTTTTGATTTCTCCATCAAATCTGAATGAGATCCTTGCCGGGTAGAGTAATCTTGGTTGTAGGTTCTTCCGTTTCATCAGTTTAAATATATCATGCCACTCCCTTCTGGCTTGTAGAGTTCCTGCTGAGAAATCAGCTGTTAACCTTATGGGAGTTCCCTTGTATGTTTTTTTTCATTTTTCCCTTGTTGGTTTCAATAATTTTTCTTTGTCTTTAATTTTTGTCAGTTGGATTACTATGTGTCTTGGTGTGTTTCTCTTTGGATTTATCCTGCCTGGGACTCTCTGCACTTCCTGGACTTGGGGGCTATTTCCTTTCCTATGTTAGGGAAGTTTTCAACTTTAATCTTTTCAAATATTTTCCCAGGTCCTGTCTCTCTCTTCTCCTTCTTGGACCCTTATAATATGAGTGTTGTTACATTTAATGTTGTCCCAGAGGTCTCTTAGGCTGTCTTCATTTCTGTTCATTCTTGTTGTTTATTCTCTTCTGCAGCTGTGAATTCCACCATTCTGTCTTCCAGGTCACTTATCCGTTCTTCTGCCTCATTTATTCTGCTACTGATTCCTTCTAGTGTATTTTTCATTTCAGTTATTGTATTGTTCATCTCTGTTTGTTTGTTCTTTAATTCTTCTAGGTCTTTGTTAAACATTTCTTGCAGCTCCTCGATCTTTGCCTCCATTCTTTTTCCAAGGTCCTGGATCATCTTCACTATCATTATTCTGAATTCTTTTTCTGGAAGTTTGCCTATCTCCACTTCATTTAGTTGTTTTTCTGGGGTTTTATCTTGTTCCTTCATCTGGTATATAGCCCTCTGCCTTTTCATCTTTCCTATCTTTCTGTGAATGTGGTTTTTGTTCCACAGGCTGCAGGATTGTAGTTCTTCTTGCTTCTGCTGTCTGAGGCTATCTAAGAGGCTTGTGCAAGTTTCCTGCCTATTCTGAGTTTTGCTTATCATCCCTATTGTTTTTTCCTTTGTAAAAAATTATATATATACATATAGGCTGTGTTTGGTCCCACGGCATGTTATCTAGTTTCTCCTATTGGGAGAAAATATGTGCAAAACATATCTGGCAAAGAACCTGATGCTAGAATATACAAAAAATTCTTACAAATGAATAAGGAAATGACAAACCCAATGAAAAAATGGGGAAAAAATCTGAACAGGCATTTCACCAAAGAAAATATACAGATGGCAAATAAGCACATGAAATGACCAACATCTTTATTTATTAGGGAAATTCCAATTTAAACCACAATGAGGTCTACTACACATCCACCAATGGCTAAAATGAAAGGTTAACCATACCTTATTGGTGAGGATGTGGAGCAAATTGGTCTCTCATATACTATTGGTGGAAATGTTAAATGGTATAACAATTTTGGAAAAGTTTGCCAGTTTCTTAAAAAGTTAAACATGCACCTACTATTCCCATGTGTTTGTATACATACAACCCAGCTATTCCACAACTAGGTACTGACATGAGAGGAATGCATTACATATATTGTTTTGTGTATATACCAAATACTTTTTTAAAAAGAAAAAAAAGGAAAATAATGAAGCTTCATGACTTGTTTCAAATGTAGTATAAAAAATAAAGACTATAAATGAGTAGATAGATTTAAAAATGAAACTAAATTAGAAAGTTTCAAATAATCTTCCTAGTTTCTAATTCTCCCTAAAGCCATAAGTCAGTTCTGTTTATAATCGAGACTTTCACCTTTGCTTGTAGATTCTAAAAGTAATACACTTCAGAGAATTCAAGGAAAACTCCTATCTGGCCCTAAAATATGATGTTACAATCCTTACAAACTGGTATGTGATGCATTTTGATTCTTTGGAAAGCACCCGTAAGTAAAATTTCCTTCTCTAAAATGACATTTCCCTGATTAGGAACAAAGCAAATCTACCACAAATAAACCATTTATTAACTTTCTATTTTCTATGTCCATTAAGTAGATAATCTTTTTCTTTGCCTGTAGAGACTCTTGTTAACTGCAGAAGGAGGCTGATATAGTTGAAGGAGAATGAAAGATTCAGGAAAATTGGGCTCAACTCCCATTTCTGCCTCAAGTTAACCATATGAACTCTCTTCATTTGCATAATGAAGAAACTGAGAGTAAGATCATTTTTATGGTTCCTTTCTACTAAAACTTTCTGAGAAAACTGCTTTCTAAATAGAGGTACACATATATTTGGAAACTCAAATGGCTCTGAAAAAGCCGTTCTGCTGAAAGGCTTTCTTTCAGTAGAAAAACATTATTTCTATTTATTTTTAAGGACAGAAACTGGCACTTCTATTAGAGATGTATTAAATTTAGCTGGAAGTTTATGTACCAGTTTATAAACACTCTTCCCTGTTATTGAGTTATTTTTTAAGGTTTTCATGGTAGTAACCTACTTGAGTCACAGAGTAATTTTCCACCTACTAGTATTATTTGGCCCTCCTTGTTTCCAATTTCAGATGACCCTTGGCTCCTGGAGCAACAGAGCAACTAAAGGGCTTCTGTATTTTTCATATGAAATTCTAATAATTTTTAGAAATAGGTTCTAACTAATTACTCCTTTTCAGACCACAAAAAATTTTTGACTTGAATTTTAACTCCCAGTGTTTTAGAACTTGGAGAAGACAAGGACCTCCCTGGTGGTGCAGAGGTTAAGACTCCACACTCCCAGTGCAGGGGGCCCGGGTTCAATCCCTGGTCAGGAAACTAGATCCCACATGCATGCTGCAACTAGGAGTTCGTATGCCACAACTAAGGAGCCCATGAGCTGCAACTAAGGAGTCCACCTGCCACAACTAAGACCTGATGCAACCAATAAATAAATAAAATAAATATTAAAAAACAAAAAGAATTGGAGAAGACAGTAAAAGAGCACAGGATTTGATTCACGTACTGAACTGCAGAGAGCGGTTACAATGGCCTAGAAAGTTAGAGAGTCAGAAAGAAAGTGGGAAGGGCATCACACAACTTTTAGCTAACCCCACTGCTGTCAACACAAGTCAGAGTTCACACCCCCTGACAGTCGACAAACCTAACACAGAGACACACTTCTTCTTGTAGCTGAGGGAAGCTTGGGAGCCCACCACCCAAGCCTCAAAACGGGGCCATTAGCTGTACTTAAAATGGTCCCCCACTACCCAGTGAAACTTAATCCATGGGAAATAAAGGAAAGAGGATGCTTTTTAGGACTGAATTCTAGTTTTCACAACAAAATAATACAATACCCATTTTCACAAAAACATTCTCTTGGTAACTGTGAGAAGGTTGATGTGTAAAAGCCTTTTAAAGTATCTGCACTTCAGAGAAGTTCCTGGAATAAAGAGAGCCTCTGGGGAGTCACAGCTTTTCAATTATAATTATGGAAATAAAATATAAAATTTCATTGTCACTTTAATCTCAGAAGCTGTTTCATACCAAAACAGACCACTTATCTCATTTTTCTATTAGCACTGATTATGTAAGTGTTATCCTAGTATGAGTTTTAGTTCTGGTAGTAGTCTTCAAAATCAGATGCAAATTTAAATAACAATGGTAAGTTGACTCTTTTATCTAATCAAACCATTACTAAATCAAAAATGAAGGTAAATTAAAATAAACGAATAAATCAGTTCTCAACAGGAGTATACTTTCTAAATTAAATGAATTAAAAACTTAGAATAGTTTGCTTTTCTACTTATTTTTTTCTCTTAAAAAATTTTTTTTTCTATTTTTTTACTCTAATTATTATTATTATTACGTTCGGCCATGCCACGCAGCATGCAGAACTTCCCCGCCCAGGGATCAAACCCACACCCCCTGCACTGGAAGCACGGAGTCTCAACCACTGGACCACCAGGGAAGTCCAATCTCCGTTTATTTTTGACTGATTTTAATTTGCACTAGGGTCTGTACTCATATAATGTATTCAATGCAGCTTTGACTGATAGGCTACAAAGAATCTTCAGAATGCTTTGGTTATTAAGTAAATACAAATCATTACCAATAGAGGAAACATTAAGAAACATTAGAAAAGCAGTTGCAGTACAATTTTAAAGGTAATTTTTGTAACCTTGGTAATGATACTGTGCTGTTGCCACTATATATAATACGCAGTTTTAACAAGACTTAAAAGTATTATTTTAAGTATGGGGCTTGTCTATCAGGTTCACTTTACTAGGCGATCTGGCTTTTTTATAAAGATCAGTCTGGGAGGGCTTCCCTGGTGGCGCAGTGGTTAAGAATCCGCCTGCCAATGCAGGGGACATGGGTTCGAGCCCTGGTCTGGGAAGATCCCACATGCTGTGAAGCAGCTAAGCCCGTGTGCCACAAATACTGAGCCTGCGCTCTAGAGCCCGTGACCCACAACTACTGAAGCCTGTGCGCCTTGAGCCCATGCTCCGCAACAAGAGAAGCCACTGCAATGAGAAGCCCGTGCACTGCAACGAAGAGTAGCCCCCGCTCGCCGCAACTAGAGAAAGACCACACACAGCAACGAAGACCCAACACAGCCAAAAATAAAAGTAAATAAAATAAATTTAAAAAAAGAAAAAAGATCAGTCTGGGAAAGATTCTGGTTTCTCAAGTAGAACTGGCTTGAGGAGAAAGATGAAGAACATAAGGTGGGGGGAAAAAGGTCAAACCCTGCTTTTAGGAGAAGGGTAAAAGCCAAAATGTTGGAGGAAATATTTTAGGGTCATTACACTTTTTCAATTTACTTCTATATTTATGCTATGAAATCATGAGAAGTGATAAGCATACAGTATCAAAGAAACAGCCAAGCATTTTTGGTAGACTATTCTTTGATATGGTGGGTGACACTAACTTTTGTGAAGCACTTTCTGTGTGACAGGTAATATGTCACCCTTACATCTTACATCTTCTGTTCTCTCCATGTTATCATTAAAAAAAAATATATAGACTCAGAAAGTTAAGTAACTCACCTAAGTTTTAGACAGGTAGGAAGCAGATAGGCTGGATTTGGGGAACTTAGGAATGTTTATTCCAAGACTGGTCCATGTTCTTTCACCTATTCTAACCTGCCTCTATTCTACATTTTAGAAAGCTTTTAAACAAAGTTTGAAACAAACAAAAGAAGGTATAACAGATCAGTTAAAGGAAGGGTAGAAATGTAGAAAAGATATATTTAAACCTCCTTCCTATTTTGTCTCTGGTCCTGAAGTTGCATTTAAACAGCCTCAGGACAAGGATCTAATGCAAGGGTTGGAACAGATAAAAGTTAATTTTTTTCTAAAATTATGAAGAATAATGCAATATTAAACTTTCATATAATAAAAAACTTTCATATAATCTTTCCATAATTACAGAGCAGGGAGAAAAATCTATATTGAGCTATTTATGTATGTTATCTCCTAACTTTAAAAAGGTTTAAAGTGGTTATAAGGATAAATAAAACATGACAGAAAAGCAGATTTAAAATAGGAGAAGACAGAGGTAATATTTCCTGTGGTGAGATGATGACAGATTTGACCAACTTTGAAAACCTAACATCAGAAACAGAGTAATTTAGAAACATGCTAAATCACTGTGAACTCAATTACTAAGAACTTTCATAAAGACCTACCAAACAGTGAGCAACTCAGATCAGACACAAGCAAAACCACTATAGCAACATCTGGTGAATGACCGAAAATATACCATACAATACTTTAACTGTTAAAGGGCAAAACAAACTTCAGCACTGACTAATGAGACACAGAGACAAGCTGAGGTTTTAAACAGAAACTGGGTAAGAGAAATTTAAGAGCAGAACTGATAGATGATGTCAAGTGGATCACACTGAAAACTTTCTCCTGCTGATACAGCATGTATCAACAAGATAAACACCACTCACAAAGTTATTGACTAAAAAACTTAAAGTGTTATTTCATAGGCATCAAAACCATAAAAAAGTACTTTATTTCTACCAAATGAACTTTTTTCCAAATCAAATTTAGATTACATGCCTTTTTATCAAAGACACTGAAGTAATTTTTTTAAATGAGGTAATTTCTAGTTAAAAAAGCTATTAGTTTGAATATATTTACAATTGTTAAGTTCTTCAAAGTACTTATTGGCTCTTCCAGTAATTATATAAAATAGGGCTTTATATTAAGTGTACAACAATACTGGGGCAGTACCTTGGCTTAAACATGAAAAGAAAAGCTGGAACAAAATCATTCTTTCTTTTTTTAAAAAAATTAATTAATTAATTAATTTATTTATTTTTGGCTGTGTTGTGTCTTCCTCGTGGTGCACAGGCTTCTCATTGTCGTGGCTTCTCTTGTTGCGGAGCACAGGCTCTAGGTACGCAGGCTTCAGTAGTTGTGGCCCATGGGCTCAGTAGTTGTGGCTCACAGGCTCTAGAACTCAGGCTCAGTAGTTGTGGTGCAGGGGCTTAGTTGCTCCACAGCATGTGGGATCTTCCCAGGTCAGGGCTCGAACACATGTCCCTTGCATTGGAAGGCTGATTCTTAACCACTGCGCCACCAGGGAAGCCCACAAAATCATTCTTTAGTAAGAAGTCTCCAACCACTGACATGTAAAGAATTAATTCCTTTCTTTACTCCCAACTATTTAAAAATGTATAATGATATGCTTTCTCTGCCCATCATTGATCTTTTTCCAGTAAGTAAGAAACCAGAAGAGTAACAGCAGGAATGTATACCTGTCTTGGCCTTTTATTAGGTTTGTGAAGTATAATTTTATTACTTTGTAATAGCTTCGGAAATGTTTGTCATGAAAGCAGCTACCAGCTGAAAAAGAGAAGCACTATCAGAAATATGGGAGTGGGCACTGGGAAGGGAGTGAGAAAAAGGAGAGACAAATATGGGGGTGGAAGGATAGATTTTATTTTTCTGACTCACTGGGATGGTTTCAACAAATCACTGACAAGTGGGTTTTTAAAAAAAAGCATCCTATGAGTTAAGAATGGCAGTTTTGTTTTGAAAAGAAGATAACTGATGAAACGCAATCTGTAAACTCCAGTAACAGTGAGTCACAGCACCACGCCTTATCATTTTTTATCCAATGGTACATAAAAATTCTCAACACACAAGTTTTCTCACCCTTAGCAAAAATGCCTGTGGCCCTTCTGTTCTATGGCTTACCATGTTAGCTAACTCCCTGTCCTCACCTTTCCCTCCAAGAGCTCCAGGTTTAGATGTGACCAACATGGCTTCTGTTTTCCAACGTTATCTCCAATCTTTTCCCTCCAAGCCTTTCTTGGAGCAGCCTTATAACATCATTTACTTAACTAAAAGCAGGGCTATGGAGTCAAGCAGATCTAGATTTGAATCCTGGTCTGGCTCTGAGACTTTGGGCAAGTTACTTAACCTCTCTGGACCTCAGCATCATCATCTGTACACTAGTATACGACCATCTAGATCACAGATTATAGATATACATATAGATATTATATAAAATACTTACAGAAAGCTTCCTCTATATGCAGATTACGTAAAGGTCAGTGTCCATCAGTTCACTTACTGTAGGAAGGGAATGCCCTAAATATGTATCCATGGAGCTTACCTCTAGGAGAAGAAACAGACTAGCAGGCATTCACAGCACAGTATGATTTGTGCTTTAACTGGAGAAAGCCCTGGGCACTATCGTAATACACAGGGGAAGAAAGAAAGAAACTTTGCTCGAGGAAATATTAAGTAGCAGAAATCATTCCAGTTAGCATCTGAACTCCTAGTTTAAAATTAATTTAGGTCCAGAAGAGTAGTTAAGGAACTGGGTATTTCCTTTCATTAATTAGGTGACCCAGTTCTCACTGGCCTTTGGACACTGGGCAACAGGAACTTACAGATAAACCAATGGCCAATTCAAATTCATCTTTACATTCACAAAATAGTTTTCTTTCAGAAGTATGGTTCTGTTATTTTATCTTGGAAAGCTAACTTTTTTCCCCTCTTATACAGCTTACAAAATTCTCATTCCATGCACCTAACAGCTGTTTATAAACTTAATGGAAAAGCTTTACTAAAATTTGTTATTATAAAACCATTATTTTTCCTAAAAAAAAATCCATAAGCAGCAATACTATGTTCTGCTTTAAGAACAGAACAGAAAATATAACAAAAGTTTACAAATCATTGAAACATATGATCCAGGATTTCTTGAAGACTTTTTTTCTGACCTGTTTCTGCCAGTGCTCATGTTCCTCATTCTGTGTGGTCCTGCTCAAGTCACACTGCCACCCAGCCCAGCAAGTACTTCTAGCCCACACTAAGGTTTTCTTCATCAAATTCTTAGGTTTATTCTTCCTCATGCTTTACTCAGCATTTTGTATAGAATAGATTTTACTAAATGTTCTCCATTAGACTGTAAGTTGCTCGTCAGCAAGCTTGTCATAATACCATTATACAGTATTTCTTTAGAATTAGGCATTACAAATAGCCCAAAGCACGCTATTTGTAATGCCTAACTACATATATATATATATGTAATTTAGCATATGTATATATAGTCAACAGGAAAGCACTGAGTCATTACTGAAAGGACTTCAAGGAAAGGTGAAAAAGAACAATGCAAAGTCAAGTTCTTAAACACTGCTGGTATCGTCTGAGATTTTACTAATTAAAGGGCTTACTTTTAAGTAAATCTCAGAGACTGTAACTACTAGGAGCTAAAAAAAAAAAGTGCAGTAATGCCACCACCTCCAAAACCAAGGTGGAGTATCAGTGATCTGTTCAAATCTCACACTGGTTGCTGACTTAAAAACTCACCTTTATCACAAAACCTGGCAAACTGACTTGGGTGATACCCAAGGCTGGCAAAATAAGTGAAATGTGGATCTGAGGCATACACAGTACCAACCATCTAACAGAACAGAGACACTGCAATAGTAATGGTCAAGAAGTTATTTTTTTTTGGGGGGGCTGCATCGTGCAGTTTGCGGGATCTTAGTTCCCTGACCAGGGATTGAATCCGGGCCCCCTGCAGTGGAAGCATGGAGTCCTAACCACTGAACCACCAGGGGATTCCCAAGAAGTAAATTTTAATAAGTGAATCCTATACACTCAAAGTGAAAGGACTGAACAATCCTCTCCTCTATAAGATAAACAACAGAAAAATGAACCTATCCTCCAAATGAGTTGGTCACTTACGACCAAAAGGGGTCAGAAAACCCAAGTACTTTAAATATAATTGCCAAGAAACAGAACTAAGTCAAATACATAAAAACAGCAACTCATGATTATACAGCTATCCCTCTGGAAGGCTTTTAAATCTATTGTACAAAACACCTTTCTTTCACAAAAACTGCATGCTGGAAATCTTAGCACAACCAACAGAGAGACTGTATGAACTGGTCAGCTGGGTGCGTTCTCTCCTGCATTCACCAGCTGAGAAGTGCAAATTACCAACCGACTCTGGATAGATATGGCTTGGTGGATGTTAATTTCAAAGTCAACCCACAGCTCACAGTTCTTTTTGGTTTCGTGATTCATATAAAGACAGTTAACTTCTGCCTCTTGTATAAAGAGAGAAAGAAGACAATGCAAATCACAGGCAAATTTTTCCTGCTCCACGTGTGTTCAGACAGTTTTAAAGGGACCTGGAAGCCAAACCACTAAAAGGAGCAAACATGGCAGCACACAAGAAAGTATTTCCTGCATTAATGGAAGGCCCTATCACATTATTTCTAGTCTGTCACTGAAGATGAAACTGCTTTTCTATTCTTTCCAACACAGAATCAATCATTTGATTGTAAGCTAAGAGGAAAATTATAGGTTATATAAACATGTATAGTAAGCTATGCTTGAAAAATAGAAACCGGGACTTCCCTGGAGGCGCACTTCCAGTGCAGGGGGAATGGGATCAACCCCTGGTCAGGGAACTAGGTCCCACATGCATGCCGCAACTAAGAGTTTGCATGCCACAACTAAGGAACCCACGTGCCGCAACTAAGGAGCTGGTGAGCCACAACTAAGGAGCCTGCCTGCTGCAACTAAGACCTGGTGCAACCAAATAAATAAATAAATAAATATGTTTTAAAAAAAAGAAAAACGAAAAACAGAAATCTAGTTGAGTCTTTTTGAAAACAGAAGGTACATTATTTTAAAAACAAACATTTTCTATCTATACCTATTTTCCTTTCTTTTAAAAATCAAATTTTATTCTTTCAATAGGTAGGATCCAAATTGAAAGGACACAAAAAGCATATAATGAGAAGTCTCATTTTCAGTCCTGTCTCCAAATACTCTGTTCCCCTTATAGCTAAGAAATTTTAATTAGTTAATTCCTTTGGTTTTTCTTTATGCAAACACAAGAAAATACGATTATGCATTCTTATTTCCTTCCTTTCTCACAGAAAAGGTTCTGTACCATATACACTGCTTTGCATCTTGCTCTTTTCACTTAATAGTATGTTCTGAGGATCTTTCTATCAATTGCATCCCTATTCTTTTTTTTTTTAACAGCTGAAAAGTATTCTGTTGCATAAATGAACCACAGTTGATTCGACTAGGCCTTACTGCTGAACTGTTTCAGTTGTTTCTCATCTTTTGATATTACAAGTGACACTGTGATGAATAACCTGTATATAGGTCTTTTCATCCTTGTGTAGGCCTGATCTACCGGTCCAGCTTCATACAGAGCTACTCTCCCCCATTCTCCTCATACTCTGGCCTCACTGAGCTTCAACTGGCTTTTGCATATTCTATTCCTTCCTCCACACACTTTTGGTAACTCCTCTCCATCCCTTTGAATCCTCAGCTCCAACGTCACTTTCTCTACCACATCAAGCCAAGTCCCCTTTGTATATTCACAAGATCCCTCTATTTTCCCTTCACAGTACTGATCATGGTTTGTATTTCTGTAATTATTTGTTTAATGTCTATTTCTCTTACTTGACCAAAAGTTCTATGACAACAAGGCCATTATATTTCTATTACTTAACCCTGTGACCGACATATGAAAAACCATTAATATTTGCTGAATAAAGGAATAAAATGTCAAAGGTGCCAATTACATCAATCTGTTCTTAGTATTTTACATGTATTTCTGTTTTACCTTGTAAGTATCTCTTGAAACCTTCAGTTCATTCCACTTCCACTAACACTAATCCAAGCTCCCATTATCTCTTGGCTAAACTCCTATATTCACTCTTAGGTTCTACTAAAATCTATGTACCATTTTTAAAACCGGTCATTTGCCAGGACTTCCCTGGTGGCGCAGTGGTTAAGATTCCACGCTCCCAATGCAGGGGGCCCAGGATCGATCCCTGGTCAGGGAACTAGATCCCAAATGCATGCCGCAACTAAGAGTTCACATGCTGCAACTAAGGAGCCCACCTGCCGCAACTAAGACCCAGTGCAACCAAATAAATATTAAAACAAAAACAAAAACAGACCCATCATTTGCCAAGAATTCTCTCAGTGGCTTCCCACTGATATTCAAATAAATTTTCCCAAACATGGCCTATAAGGCCTGCATTGTCTGGCCGTTTACCTCCCACACCCTGCCATTTCTGCCAGAAATACTCTTTGCTTCTCACTTTACCTGGTTAATGTTCAACATCACATGGAAGCCTGAGCCTGAGCACTCACTGGTCACAGCCAAAATTTTACATTTATGTTTTGGTGTGATTTGATCAGTGTTGTTTCTTTAACTAGGCTATAAACTCTAAGGGTTGAATTTTTTTTACTTTTGCTCACTGGGTATCACCAATATCCAGAACACTTCCTGGTACAGAGTGTAATACTTGATAAATGTTTGTTAAATGAATGAAAAAAAGAACAGTAACAACATGAGATTATATCAAATTACATGATTAAATACACTGAGGAATTAAGTGTGGAAGTAGAGTTGCAGGACTAAGGGACTGTTTCACAGGATCCAAACGTAGGTAATCATATTTGGCACGGTGTTGAGGTTGCTTACTGTATTTACACATCTCAATCCATAAATATTTATTTTTTATTTAGAACTGGGTGCTTTTACCTATAGAAATTAATTTCACTTGACTTATGAGCAAATACCAAGAATATATGCCTACAGTTACAGAAATAAAGATGACAGTACATCACTGGCATGACTATTTTAAAAATATCAAGAGTAAAAAGTTAGGGTCCTTTTCTTTTGACAATAGGGAAAAAGAGATTTCAAGAATGTATCTGATTGTACATATTAAGTAATGATTAACATGTTTCTTAAAATTTGGCAACAGGTATCCATTTTTTAAATTCAGAGGCTTATATTTTTTCTTCTCAAAGAGAAGAATACCTTTGTTCTCCAAGCTTTTCTAAACATTTAGAGCATACTGTTATAAAAATGTACTACGCTTTGGGTATTTCCTATTACAGTACATATTTGTATAAAGTCACTGGGTAACCACAACTACATATATAGCTGTCTTACATTATGTGAGTATGTTTACTTTGTTCTCTGTTTTTTTTTTTTTAAAGTGAAGTATAGTTGATTTACAATGTGTTTTGTGTTCCCACAAAGTCTACAAAGCACCAGAAATGACTATTTTCTCTCTTGACTATGTTTTCTATTTTCTAGCTTCTGTTTTGTTTTGAACCTTCAAAGGTACAATAAAAAGGTAAACTACCTTAAGTCAGAAAATAGCTCAAGTTACATTATTTAAAGGTCTAGAAGAAAAGAAATATTGATGAAAGGAGAAACATTAGAAGAGCCTAATTAACTGTGTCCTTACTGTTACGCAACTCAGTGTTGTTTAGTAAACAAGGAAGAGAATATCAGAGGGTTGTTTAGGTTAAAGGTAAACACAATATATCAGGAGGGTGGTGGGTAGGGCTGGGGGCTGGATAGAATATAGACTGTAAACAGTAGAAGAATTCAGGTTTTTCCATTAAGGGGAAATGACAAACATGGATATGTGCACATATCTCTCAGCATTAATGCATGCACATACACACCCCGGTATGCACATAGGTATTTTACACACCTATTCCCTTTGTTTTGCCAGAGAGAAGGAAGGTTAGACTAAGTACATATAAACACCTCTATTTTCTAAAATAATAGTAAAGAATCCATCTCCCAGTCCCTCTCAAATTTTTTTTTAAAGTTCAAAAAAAATAAACAAAAATATCTTCACAATGTTTGGCCACTAAAATTTATAACGACAGTCACAGTCTGAGTGACTATTTTACTTCTGCACTATTCTAGCTGTTTGGTTATCTGGTCTCGCATTTTGCAAGAAAGTGTTGCTATGGTAGGGCACTCCAAAAGCCAGGATATGAGAACCAAAAGAACCCCTCCCCTGGCACCCCGCCACCCTCAAAAAAAGCTGCAAAAACAACGTTAGAAAAAAACAGTAGCCTTCAGGACATCATCAAATTACAAAATAGCATACTCATCGATGTTTCAGATAACTTACATTTAAAAAAAACATTTAATATACAATATTTAAGAAATAGAGTATATTATATTTTGGTAAAATTCAAGTGCTAAGTAGATTACCTGACAATTGTGCATAAAAGAAATACTAAGGTACAAATTCAGTTGTAGTTCAACAAGAGAAGAAAACCCCCAATTTGAGGCATTTCAAACTGTCAAGAAAGCAAACAGGAATGACAGGCAATTCCTAGGCCTAAAGGCTTGCTTTTTCCTCCCTTTGTTAGAGCTATAAAAGAAGAGAAAAGGGTAAAAGTTGCTCAACAACAATAATAAAAAACAAAGAAAAATTTTCTCATGGATCTAAGTCTTCACCCAAATTATAGTTGTTTATTGCTTAAAATAACAGAGACGAAAAACATGATCTTTTTATAGTTTTAAAGAATTAAACACAAAAGATAAAAAGATCAGAGTTTCTTTTAGATTTTGTTTTAGACAGCTGATTAATGATTACTGAGTTGAAACTGAAACTTAGCTTGATGACAACTGCGGAAAACCCCAAACAAAGAATATCTCTAGGCTCTAAAAGAACATAAAATCCTTGAGAATAAAGGCAATTTTCTTTTTTATTTTATAGTAAGGAAGGTTGAAAGAAGAGAGGATGTGACAATGACAACACTATCCTCAAAGTAATGACTTCTACACCTTTATCTCTGGAACCCTGACCTTGTTCATCCAAACTGCAAACCCACATCATAAACTTCCCACCAATTGTTTCCATGTGAATATCTTGTTGTCATTTCAAACTAAATACTGGGTTAAATAGAACAAGTTCCCAACCTTCATCCCTCATAAGCTGCAGTCCAAACCAGCTTCCTATGGTGATTTCCTAGTTCCTGTCATGCAGCCTTGAAACTACTGCTCTTTCCTTTCTCTGCTAATGCAATGATCCTAGTCCAGACCCTTACTATGGTGCCTGAAGAGTGTTTTTAAGTCATAATTTTCTGTTACTCCCAACTTTAAAAATTCTTCAATGCCAATAAGATAAAATTGGATGTGAGAGCCACCTGATTGACATGTACAATTTACAGAGATGACCTGGCTGGTCTCTTCTTTCCTCACTTCTCAGTGTGTCTCCTGAGTATGAAGGCTGTTATGAGGATTAAGTGAGAGAATATAAGTGAAATGCCTAGTAACTGACAAATAACTGCCTTCCCTGATTCATGTCTAAATCTGGAGATCTACTGCCAAGTTTCAAAAACAGTTATATAGTAAGAGAAGCAGCAGTCACACAGGCATTATTTATCTTTGTATAATTTGCTTATTTTTATTTACTCTGGCAAGAACCATATAAACATAGATGGTTTAAGGATACTAATTCTTTCAAAATAAGTTTCTCTCCTTTTTATAAAATCAACGTAACTTTTCATTGAAAATGTCTAAAATACAGAAAAATACACAGAAAACAAAAATTACCCATAATCTCACTATCCAGAGAATAGCACACAATAAATACCAATAGATTCCAATAGACCACAATTACCATTTTAAACATTTCCTAAAATAATTTTCTCTATTAGCAGAGGTCCTGAACCCCCAAATTAGACAAATTCCTTTCTTTCCATTCAAATTAGCTTTAGGTAGAGCCCATAAAATTCTAGCATATTTCATTTAGCACCACACTGTACTGTGCTGATTCTAGGGGAGTATGTAAAAAATATTTTTATTTAAAATATATGTCTATATCTAAGTATTGACATATTCCTATCCTTCAAAATATTAAACCAAATGACCGAAATGAATGCCATCTCACATGCTCAGCTAATGAACGCTAAAAGGCTCACTGTGCTCTTGTCTGAATGGTGCTGGGCAAGCTGTCTGATGACTCCGCTGAGGTTTCCTTTACTGACACTATAATGGTTTCAGTGTAATGGAAAATCAGTACTTTTCACCCACTGTAGCTAAAAAAAAAAAAGTGCATGATACTGCTAGCCTGAAGGAAATGTATGCAGCTCTTATGGTAGCCAGAAGAGTTTCTAAGGAAATGTTAAGGAAAACAAGAAGATATCAACAGACAATTAGAACTGAAGAATAATATTAAGACGATACCTGGAAGAAAGCAGAGCTGAAGGTCTATTATGACTTCAGAGGATGTGAAAAGCACAGAAAGGGGGGCACCAATGTGCAATGATGAGACCCCATCTCCAGAGGACTGATCTACACCTCCTCTGTACCCAGCTCACTACTGGCTCTTCCATTTTCAGAACTGCAATCCCCCTCCCCAAACTGAATATGCATGTAATGTTAAACATGGGAACCAGTCCTTCACTTAAACCAAAGCTCAGGAGCCTGTTATTACCTGACTCTACCTCCAAGGAAAGCAGGTCCATCTCAGATTTTACTGTTCTAGTCCTTGGATGTATTCATGTTACATGAAAATAATGTGTAAAATTGGTTTCCTGGCTTATTTATTCTAGGTTATGCTAACTGCAGCCCTCAACGGAACCTTTCAGTCATTCCTCATTTATTAGTTACTGGGAAGAATGATGTTCCCTTCTTGAAATCTGTACCTACCATTAATAAAAATTTTTCAAAATATTCAGAACAGAATCTATCATTATGTAACTTTTTTTTTTTTTTCTTTTTGCGGTATGCGGGCCTCTCACTGTTGTGGCCTCTCCCATTGCGGAGCACAGGCTCCGGATGCGCAGGCCCAGCGGCCATGGCTCACGGGCCCAGCCGCTCCGCGGCATATGGGATCCTCCCAGACCGGGGCACGAACCCGTATCCCCTGCATCGGCAGGCGGACTCTCAACCACTGCGCCACCAGGGAGGCCCCATTATGTAACTTTTTAAAGCACTTGATACCAACACCAATCTGAAGATCAACATCAAGTAATTTTTGCCAATTGTTACATGTGAAAGATGACTTTTCTGACAGAAAGGTAAATATATTTTATGTACTTCTAAAAACTAAAACGCTGATTATAGATGGAATCCCATTTCCAACAATTCCAAAGTTGACCCTTGAACAACATAGGTTTGAACTGCATGGGTCCACATATATGTTAAGTTTTTTCAACAGTAAATACTACAGAATTGCACGATCTGTGGTTGGTTGAACCTGCAGATGTGGAAGCGCAGACTCCGGGGAACTCTGGATTCAGGGGGACCAACTGTGAGTTACATGTGGATTTTTGACTGTATGGAGGGTTGGCACCCCTAACCCCCAATCTGTTCAAGGGTCAATTCTATAATGAAAGACAGTTAACAGAAACAAAAAACTTTCTATTTATCTCTCTTTAGGGTGACTTTAAAGTCCACAGAAAGATCTCAGAAGGTAAAGAATAAATTTACCTTATTTTCTTCTAGAAATTTCAACTTGATAGAAACATCGTTGCGCATTTTATCGTATTTTTCCTTATGTACTTGGAACAAATGCTGTGATTGCTCAATCTTTGGCAGAGTGTTTGCATCACGTGGTCCAAGATTCAGTTCTTCCAAATCAGTACGATATGCATCATATTCAATTCTGGAAAGAAGAGAATAAGTGAAGCACACTACAAAGACAGTGTGAAATAAGTTCAGGGCATGAAGTGGAACTACATAATAGTTCCATATTATACATTAATATATAATAATTCCCACACATATTTGATACCTTCTGCTTTTTTAAAAAATTTAATTAATTTATTTATTTTTGGCTGCGTTGGGTCTTCCTTGCTATGCACGGGCTTTCTCTAGTTGCAGCGAGTAGGGGCTACTCTTCGTTGCAGTGCACAGGCTTCTCATTTCAGTGGCTTCTCTTGTTGTGGAGCATGGGCTCTAGGTGAGCAGGCTCAGTAGTTGTGGCGCATGGGCTTAGCCGCTCTGTGAAAAGTGGGATCTTCCTGGACCAGGGCTTGAACCCGTGTCCCCTGCATTGGCAGGCGGATTCCTAACCAATGTGTCACCAGGGAAGCCCACCTTATGCCTTTAAAATCAAGTATTTCTTTGGTACGAAGAGCTATTAATATAAGCATGGTGGGAGGGGAGGGGAGGGGCTGCATCTTAATCTCATTAACTATTCCTTTCCAAGAACAGTATTAACTGACGAGTAAAATTTCCACAGTTTATTTATTTTTAAAATATTTATTTATTTATTTATTTTTGGCTGCATCGGGTCTTAGCTGCGGCACGTGGGATCTTTTGTTGCGGCTCACGGGCTCTTTGCTGCGGCATGTGGGCTTCTTCTAGTTGTGGCACACAGGCTCCAGAGCACACAGGCTCAGTAGTTGTGGTGCATGAGCTTAGTTATCCCCCGGCACATTCGATCTTAGTTTCCCGACGAGGGATCAAAGCCGGGTCCCCTGCATTGGAAGGTGGATTCTTAACCACTGGACCACCAGGGAAGTCCCTCCACAATTTAAAAACCAGTTTAGGGACTTCCCTGGTGGTCCAGTGGTTAAGATTCTGTGCTTCCAATGCAGGGGGTGCCAGGTAAATCCCTGGTGGGGGAACTAAGATCCCACGTGCCATGAGGCTAAAATAAATAAATAAATAAAGACCAGTTTAAAAAACAGATGTTAAAACGTAATGCTAGCAAGATCAGGGTAGTGATCAACCCCCCATGTGAATTGGTTAATATTGATAAGGCAAAGCAGGTGAGGACAGTAGACTTTTTTTTTTTTTTTTTAATTTTGGCTGTGTTGGGATAGTAGACTTTAGAATGACATAAACTAACTGGTAAAAGGGAGTTAACTGTGGGCTGGCGCTTCTTAAAGTATAGTCTAGGTCAGCAATGCACAATGGAAATATAATGCAAGCCACATATGTAACTTAAATTTTCTAGCAGTCATATTAAACTAATAAAAGTTAACTTCACCTGTTTAACAGTATATTTAATTTTACACAATATATCCAAAATATTATCTCTGCAACATATATCAATGCAAAAAAATTGCTAATGAGCTATTTTACTTTTGGGGGAGAGGGGGACTGAGTCTCTGAAATCCATTGTTTTTTTAATTAATTAATTTTAAAATTTTAAATTTATTTTATTTTTTGGCTGCATTGGGTCTTCATTGCTGCGCGCGGGCTTTCTCTAGTGGCGGCAAGCAGCGGCTGCTCTTTGTTGAGGTGCACGGGCTTCTCATTGCGGTGGCTTCTCTTGTTGTGGAGCACGGGCTCTAGGCACAAGGGCTTCAGTAGTTGTGGCGTGCAGGCTCAGTAATTGTGGCTCGCGGGCTCTAGAGCTCAGGCTCAGTAGCTGTGGTGCACGGGCTTAGTTGCTCCGTGGCATGTGGGATCTTCCTGGACCAGGGCTCGAACCTGTGTCCCCTGCATTGGCAGGCGGATTCTTAACCACTGTGGCACCAGGGAAGTCCCCATTGTGTTTTAAGCTTCCATCACATCTCAATTCAGGCTAGCCACATTTCATGATCCATAGACACATGTGCCTAGTGACCACCGTATGGGAACTCTAGACAGATATCCGTAACATTAGTATTTAGAACGTGACAGTGGCATCTACTACAGAGCACTTATCACCCTGTGCTCCCTGAGACGCCTCCCCTAATACTCTCCCACCACTAACTGAAATAATTACCCCACCACCAACAAACCACAATCCCACAGCACTTTACAATACCTCTGTCAAAGCACCCATGTAGGCATAGCATTACCTTGCTAATTAAACAGTGACTTATCCAGCAGTGTCAACTATTCAGTACTCAGCTAGGAAGAAGCAAAGTGATCTCTAATTTAGTCAAAATCAGCACCACAAACGTATGCCCTAAAACTAAAGCTCTTTATTAAAATATCTATAGTACAATTCATATCTCCTATTTCAGGAATTAGTAAACAACTTACTCTAGAATGTATATACGACGTGAGAAAGAACACATCAGTCCCTCACACCAAGCCTAATTTATTCTCAACTCGTACTGAATTTAGTAACTTTATCTTTCAGGGTCAAAAGCATATCATTTGTTCATTCATTGATACAATGATTCATTCAACAAACATTAAGTATTAACTATGTTCCAGGCACTGTGCTAGAAAGGAAAACTATCTGCTCATCTTCATAGCTTATCTTCAAGAAGCTAACAGCCTAGAGGGAGAGAAGCCCTTAAACAGACAACAAAATGAGATAATGGATACTGCCATGGGGGAAGGAAGATAAGGTATGGTGGAAATCAAGAGGAAGAATTACTTAATCAGGTATCTGAAGAGGCATCTCAGAAAAGAATTAAAACAATTAAATTTCAAAGGATGGTAAGAGTTTATGAGGTGGATTGGGACCGGGAAATTGGTAGAATATTTCAGGAAGAGAACAGCATGAACAAAGGCATAGATCTGTAAGTTACCATGACATATTTGGGAAGTAATTCAATAATTTAGAACCTGAAGTTGGAATAAGATAACGAAAGGAATTAGTATCAGACAGGAAGGCAGGATTGAGATTAAGCAGGGCCATATTAAAGGGATCAGATTGACTCCAGTAGGACAAGTGATGGAAAGCCATGGAAGAACTTTAATCTAGAAAGTGACACATTCTCAGGATAGAAAGGTGACTCTAGTGGTAATATAAGGCATGGAGGATGGACCAGAGTAGAAGATTAAGAAATCAGAAGCAAGGAAACCAATTAGAAGACTGGGCAAAAGAGAAATGAGTCACTGAATCAGGAAGTATAATGGCAGTGACGTTAAGGAGGAGGAGACAGTTACTAAAAATTCAGGAGGCAAGACTGACATGGGAATGGCAAGTTAAATCCCATGGGATCTGTGGCCAAACTGCATGACCACTCGGCCCTTCACTGGCTCTAATGTCTTGAGCTAGTTTTTTTTTCTCTCTTTCTGCTTCAGTTTTTCATCTACAAATGGGAATGATAATCTCCACAAAAAAATATATGTACAAAGTACTTGGGACACCTGCTAATAACTAATATTTTTAGAGTGCTTATTATTTCAGCCAAATTAGAAGAGGGATGGCCTGAAGCAAACATACTAAAAACAGTAAAAAATGAGAGAGAAGTAGACAAAAATAAACAGTAATGTGTGGTGATTTAATGTGAAGACAAATATTCCTCATAGCCTCGGGTATACTTTTAAATAACAGCAGTTAATTTAAACACAGTCAAAGCTATAATACTGACCTTATATCCTTTCATTTATATCCAGTTTGTAGATGGTGTCAAACTAAAACTTCCCCTAAGAGCTTATCTAACAGTGCTCATTAACACTAGGAAGAGAAGTATACTAAGTTTTCAAAATGCAACTCTTCACTTCAAGGTTGCCAGTCTGCCCTGAGTCCATACCAATAAAGTTAGTGATAGCTGGTTACTTTATGGCTTCTATAAAACTTCTAGAGAGCAGGTGTCCACATCTGAAAAGTTTTGACCACAATAGGCTCCCTTGTTGGTGCTGCTATGGAGAAGTGTTGAATGGGCTGTTATAAGATTTTCTATACACGAAGCACCAGACAGCTAGGAAATACTTGTACAATACATAATAGGGAGCATTAAAAGGCCACCCGGACATTTGCCTAAACTGCCACTTTTTGTGCTGATCAAATAGCTGACCCTTGCCCTAAAACTCAATAAATTCTGGTTTTGACAGAGAAGAAAATTCAGCTACTGAGAAACTTTTAATCTGGGGTTCTTTTTCAGTGTTATCCCTCAGTAGACAATGTTTTAGTGTTACAACTAGTCAATGCCGCAGCTACTCCATAAATGTACAGAAAAGTTAACCACCAGGCTAAGCTTAATGAATAAAATCATATATTGCAATTTCAATAAAAGAGAATAAATTATGGGATGAGGTCATTACTGTTGTTGGTTTTTAAAGTACACACAGAGGTATTCTAAAGGTTTCCTGATAACCAGCTACCAAGTACATATAACCTGGTTTATAATTTTGCTCAAGTTTTAAACAAACCTATACATTGGATAAATTGAGATTTTATATCACATTGTACATTAAGTCAGATTCCTCATCATAAGACATGAAACTTATTTTTTATAATTAGATGTGAAAATTTGAGATTAGTCCAGTTCAGGCTTGAGGCCTAATGATCAAAAATAGAAGGTAAGGAGTCCATGGGTTTTCATTTTGGCTTTGAAATTGATTCCTGGGAACAAACCATTTAACCTCTAGAGGCTTATTTTTCTCCTTCGCAAATTTAATATAAAATGTTTTCTGTATGAACAGTGACATCTAATATATTTGTCTTTCTTTAATATGGGTTAATATTTTTAAAAGCATGTTAGGAATTAAGGCTGAAGAGAAACATATGACATATTTCAAATGAAACATATTTTATATTTTAAAATACCTGAAACTAAAAATAGTAGCTAAAATATATTTCAGGACAGGTGGACAATTACAAAGTCTATAGAAACTAGATTCATGTAGTTCTTAACTGGGAAGTGATAGGGGATACTTTTGGAACAAAAGAATTTTCATCTTCAAAAGCACATATTTAAAATAATCTTTTTAGACTAGAAAATAAGAATGCTTAAAATGATTAAAGAGGTAAAAGGGAAAACAAATTAGGATACTAAGAATAGGAATAGATTTGGAAAAGAATCAAACAGTTTACAGAAGTGAAAAATTTACATAATAAATGTATAGACTTTGAGATAATGTATATACTTTGAAAAATACTGGCAATGCCCATGAAAGGATTTAAACAGAGACTGGAAAACCCATTACTGGGAACTGAAGGAAGTCCCACTGAAAGATACCTTATTGAGACATTCCTGCAATGTTATTGAGGAAAATCATATTGATAGATTTCTTCTGTTTCTTTTTTCCCACCTTCTGATTTTAATACTATGTTAGTAAATACTTCAAACAATAAAGAAAAATAAAAAAACAAGCCCAAAACCTAAATAAGGCACACAGATCCATCTGTGTCCTTCTCCCACCTGACAACCACAGCTATTTGTCTTGACCGTCTAAGTCATTAAGAATCTGATTTAGATCTGGTAAGAATCTGATTTAGTATGTTAATACTAAACTGAAAATTACAAACACAGCATAGGATAGAAGCATCTTTTCTTGTGCAAAGATCAAAAGTTAACCTTCCATAAAAAAAAAATCCCGTTTAAAATCACATCAAACAAAACAAACAAACAAAAATAAAACAAACCTAGGAATAAACCTAACCAAGGAGGTGGAAGACCTATATGCTAAGAACTATAAAACACTGATAAAGGAAATTGAAGGTGACTCACAGAAATGGAAAGATATTCCATACTCTTGGATTGGAAAAAATTAATATTATTAAAATTGCCATACTACCTAAAGCAATCTACAGATTTAATGAGATCACTATTCAAATTACCCATGACTTTTTTCACAGAAGTAGAACAAATAATCCTAAAATTTGTAGGGAACCACAAAAGACCCAGAACTGCCAAAGCAATATGGAGGAAAAAGAACAAAGCAGGAAGCATAACCCTCCCAGACCTCAGATAATACTACAAAGCTACAGTAATCAAAACAGCATGGTATTGGCACAAAAATGGACATATGGATCAATGGAACAGAACAGAGAGCCCAGAAATAAACCCATACACCTATGGTCAATTAATCTTTGACAAAAGAGGCAAGAATATACAATGGAGACAATACAGTCTCTTCCGCAAGTGGTGTTGGGAAAGCTGGACAACTGCATGTAAATCAATGAAGTTACAACACACCCTCACACCATACACAAAAACAAACTCAAAATGGCTTAAAGACTTAAATATAAAACATGACACCTTAAAACTCCTAGAAGAGAACATAGGTAAAACATTCTCTGACATCAACTGTAGCAATATTTTCTTAGATCAGTCTCCCAAGGCAATATAAACAAAAGCAAAAATAAACAAATGGGACCTAATCAAATATAAGCTTTTGCACAGCAAAGGAAACCATAAACAAAATGAAAAGACAACGTATGGACTGGGAGAAAATATTTGCAAACGATGTGACCAACAAGGATTTAATTTCCAATATATACAAACAGCTCACACAACTCAATATCAAAAAAATAACCCAATCAAAAAATGGGAAGAAGACCTAAATAGACATTTCTCCAGAGAAGACATACAGACGGCCACTAGGCACATGAAAGGTTGCTCAACATCTCTAATTATTAGAGAAATGCAAATCAAAACTACAATGAGATATCACCTCACACCAGTCAGAGTGACCATCATCAAAAAGTCTACAAATAATAAATAAATGCTAGAGGGGGTCTGGAGAAAAGGGAACCATCCTACACTGCTGGTGGGACTATAAATTGGTGCAGCCACTACGGAAAACAGTATGGAGGTACCTTAAAAAACTAAAAATAGAGTTACCATATGATCCAGCAATCCCACTCCTGGGCTCTTATCTGGAAAAGATGAAAACTCTAATTCAGAAAGATACATGCACCTCAATGTTCACAACAACACTACTTACAGTAGCCAAGACAAGGAAGCAACTTAAGTGTTCATTGACAGATGAAGGATAAAGATGTGGTACATATATACAATGGAATACTACTCAGCCATAAAAAAGAATGAAATATTGCCATTTGTAGCAACATGGATGGATCTAGAGATTACCATACTAAGTGAACTAAGTCAGACAGAGAAAGACAAATACTACATGATATCACTTGTTTGTGGAATCTAAAAAATAATACAAATGAACTTATTTACAACTCAGAAACTCAGACTCACACACATAGAAAACAAACTTTTGGTTACCAAAGGGGAAAGGGGGGGAGGGATAACAGATACATACCACTATATATAAAATACATAAACAACAAGGATTTACTGTATAGCACAGGGAACTATATTCAGTATCTTGTAATAACCTATAAAGGAAAAGAATCTGAACAAGAATATATACATAACTGAATCATTTTGCTATGCAGCTGAAACTAACACAATACTGTAAATCAACTATAGTTCAATAGAAAAAAAAAGAGAGTTTCAGGAGAGTCAGGAGGGTGTGTGTAAAAAGGCAAGCTACAGACACAACAAGGTAGTAACTTTTTATAGCTTGAATTGGAATTGTATAAGTGTTTATAAGGTACAAAAATGTTTTCAATAACTACCACCAATAAATTTTAAGAAAAAAAAGTTAACTTTCCAAATGGTTTGGGCTTTTAGCTATATAAAGCATAAGGACATATATACTTAAGAATAAGTACTCAATAGCAAAAAGTCTAGATGAGTTTAGAGTTTTCATAGGCATTTCTCACATCATTAAACTACATCAAGAGGCCAAAAGTAAAGTTATATATCCAAAAGGTAAAGTTTGCACTATCTTCAACTATGCTATAAAAAATTTCAGAATACAAAGATCACGTTTCACTGTTTCTTATTTAAGACTGACCTACTCTAGATTCAACAAGTTTTATTTCTAATCTATAGAAATACATTTTAACAAAAAAAAACCTTTCTTGCTCTCATACAAATGTTTGAAACACTTGGGAGATTACTCCTAAGGAAACAATCTGTAAAATACATCAAGAAACTGTTAAAACATAATTATTCTTTTGTTAATTTACTTTAAGATTTCAAAAAATTAGAAAAGAACTATAAAAATATTATTCTCTAAAATATTATTCTCTAAAAATCATACCATTATATGTATTCTAAAATGTCTTCAAAAAGCCATTTGGTCTTAAAGCTAGATTTCATCCCTGAAATGTTAGTAATCAAGAATTTAATCTATTTCTTTCTTACAGCTTAAATTTGTTGAGACCCTATGGTGTTTTATATATTAAAACTACTTAGATACATTAAAAAAATAAATAAAGTTTGCACTATCTTCAACTGTGCTATAAAAAATATAACAGGAAATAAAGAAATAAAGTGTTCAGAGGAAAAAAACTCAAAGGGGACAGGAATGAGTGGGGGAAAAAAATTGGGCCTGGAATCAAAAGTTGAAAAATGCTATCGTAGATCTGCTACTTTTTAGACATTTCTAAGTACCTATTAAGATGCATTTTGTTTACCTAACAGGATGGTTATGAGATAGAGAAATCGTGTGTGTGTGTGTGTGTGTGTATAAAAAGATGTATGAAAACACTGCATTATAAAAAACTATGAAAATATAAGGTAAATACTTTATGTAAAAGGTAAAATTTGGAAGAGTTTGAAGGCTGGTTATAATCTGAATAACCAACATCAACAAAATCATGGAGGCAGAAATGAGCTAGTATATTCAAGAGAAATTGAAACTATGAGTCTGGCTGTTGCAGAAGCAGTGTAACTGCTTAGAGGGAAGCAGTGGTAGTATGGTTGAAGAGGCAGGCTTAGGCCAGATTAGAAAGGGCATCTGGTATCTACCTGGCAGAACACAGGGCCCTGTCCTCTTCCAAGGAAGCTGGAGCCAGGAGTCCTCCACCTCCCTATTCCCTAGCAGGCAGGGTTTGGGCACATGGCCAACGCTCAACCGTATACTCTCAACGCAATGAAGCAAAGTACTCAGGAGCCTTTTGGAAATTTTTATTTATGGGAGCTGTAGCAGCATCAAGTACCCTAATTAGATTCTTCCGAGGCATTAACTTGGCTTTGGTTCTTGCTTGTTTCTAGAATCTGTTCTCCTGCCTTTCTGTTAGCTCTGTGGGCTACCCTATAACCTTCTAATAAATTCTTTTTCTGCCCATATTGGCCAGAGTCAGTTTCTCTTATTTGCAACCCAAAACCTTAACCAAATTATGTACCACCTGGTAAAACAGACAATATAATGAAAATCTATACCTACCTGGCACTTTCATACTGTTTCACAGTCATTAATGTATCCTCAATTGTTTTATTCACCAAAGTGTTCACACTGGCAATGAAAAAATTAATGGCTCCTAGAAGAGTTTCTCCATTTTTAGCCAGCAGTTTCTGTGTATCTGCATTATAGCCAAATTCTTCCTAAAACAAAAAAGTCATCTTAATTTATCCAGTTACTAATTAGTAAATGTGACTAAAGAAAATCTCAAACATATCACTATTGGGAAAATATCTGATTTAGAAATCTAGCTTTAGAAGTTTTCTCTTTCAATGTTTAAATAAATAAATAGGAATCTAAATCACAACTAGCTACAGAATTACAGAAAAAGTCGAATAAAACAAATTGCTCAGCTCTGAGGCATAGCTAAAATTAAATAATTTTAAAAAGTGAAACTACTTTGTACTAGAAAAATTATTTTCATTTCTACGTTTTGTTTCTATTATACTGTAAGCACAGCTGTTAAGAAGAAAAATATAGCAGATTATTAATCAGAGAAACTTTAACTTGCACAACCAAATTAGGTAACAATTGGCTAAAACTTTCAGACATAAAATAGATTGCAATTTTTGTGTTTTGACTGAATCTCCTTAAAGTATAAATATTAACAATACACATTTCTTTGTAAACTTAGCAACCAGTTGACTCCCAAGCTCAGATCTATCTGGACAAACAGCTGAGGAAGGATCACTCAACACCAGTTTTAGTTCATTCTTCCTGAATAAACTGAGTCTTAGCTTAGCAAATATTACACATGACTCCTTAACATATGAATGGCAAGGACTAACTCTAAATTTTGAGCAGAGAAATCTTTCCAGTCTAAGTTTGATTAGTTAACAGATTATCAGGAACACATCTGACCAAATAAAAACTTTGATCATATCTTATTATAAGATAATGTATCTTATTATCAATAATATATCTTATTATAAGATATATCATTCAATTTGAGAATTTTGAGTTTGTTAAAAAACATTTTTAAATTTCAGCTGAAAAAAATAATGTAATATTAAATTAACTAGAATTTTAGAAGAGGCAAATTTAATGTTAGTGCTATAGGTACAATTAAATTTCCAGGTGATAGAATATTCAATAATTAATAAATACAGGAAGTAAAATTATCTTTATTATGCTAAAAGCATTTTCCATCTAAGAGAGGTCCATGTAACTCTTTACTTGGAACTCAGTCTTCAAAATTGTAGACCCCCTGATTTGCAAATATTGGCAGATAAGGATTACATAAGAGGACTATCAATCAATGTATGTAAAAACTAAAATAAAAGGCAGAAAAGCTGAAGAGTTTTGGCACCATTTTTACAAGCTAAGTTACAATACTCAAGACTAAATAAATGTTACTGGAAATAGAATATAGGAGAAAACATTAAAAAAAAACTTAGAAAGAGTTCACACAACTGTTATTATTTTCTTTGGTGTTCATTAAGAGGTAAAAGGCAAAATTAAAAAATCACCAAATAAGAGGAAGAAAAATATGAAACTGAGTTGGATATAAATATCATAGTTTTTCTATTCACTGTATAACAAAGTATATGTCATTGTATCATATCCCTGTAACACCGTTCATTGCTAAAAGTTCTCAACATCCACAATTCCACATTAACTCTGAAAATGCCAGAAGTCCTAATTTAGCCACAGGGAGATCTATATAACCTAGAAAGCTGTGCTTTTACTAACAACAAATAAACAAAAAAACTAGAGTACTGTAAGATGAAATCACAGCAGATTGATATGTTATACAGCAGAATTTGGAATCCTATATTTACAGATGAGAAAAACAGCCCTAAATTCAAAGCAGACAGGAGGAGTAAATGGACACTGTTCTGTTTCATGAGTGTAAATCTCGCCCATAATTCTGTGATGAAAATGTGTATAAAACTTCAGATTTTATTGCATAATTTGGAAACTTAATTGGCTAAAATAAAAAAGCTTTTTTATAGTAAGGTACAAGAGACATAGTAGTAAATGTTACAAAACAATTAGGACACTATAAATAAATAAATATACATATGTATATGCATTATAAATACATAATTAAATATGCTTTTTTGGCAATGAAAATAAAATAAAACATGCCTCAAACTTCATTTAGTTGATAAGTTATTTTAGTATTTTCAGTTGGACAGGGGTATTTTACACATTATTATAATAGTCAAAGGGTATACATATCAAGAACAGGGCTGTAGTTCTAATCTGTCAGTGAAGAAGAAAGGCCAACACAATTCCTTGATCTAAAAATTTACTTGCTTTATATATAGAGAGAATCAAGTTTCAAAACACTTGAACTTTTTTTCTCTTCAGCAGCTCCTACATTATTTACAATATTTATCACATGTAAATTTACCAAATATAAATGACCACCATTTCCCATTCAACTTATACATTAGGACTAAATAACAGAAGCATATGATTGGACCTAAAACACCAAGTTTTTGTAATAGATATTATTACCTAATTAATAACAAAGGAGTTATTTAAAACAATAATACAGAGCAGTAAAAAACTAGAATCACAATAACCAATTGATAATTGATAGTAATTCGGACTGTGGAAACTTTCCTAATCTCAATGTAGATGTTATCCTCTAAATTGAGAAAATGCAACTTAATAAGGTGCCATGGTACAACAGAACTAGGAGGAAGAAGGCATGTGATGAAATGGTAAAAGTCTAGTTAGGAAATTCAAACAGTTTGGTAATTCATATCTTGATTCTGCCACTCAATGGATTTGTGTCTCTCATGAATAACTCAAATTCTTCGGGCCTCCATTTCCTTACTAATAAAATGAAGATAATTCCCTTACAAGCTTGACAGGAAGTGTAACAAGGCAACCTGTATAAAGTTTCTGACAGACGACAGGCATTCATTAAAAGATCATTTCCTATCCCCTTCAGGAGATTTGACTTTTTTTTTTACTGCTGGATATTGGTTGTTTCTCTAGAAAATGAAGAAACTGGACTAATCTATAAATTCTTCCTCAACCCCCAAATGGCACAATCTCAACCACAGCTATCATAACCATCATAACTTATCTAGTGCCGCCTATGTGCCAGCCCCTGCACTATGTATTTTCCAGAAATCTCAGTTAATATGGCATACGGTGGAAGGAAGTGGACCCCAGCTCTTCACCACTGTCCTCTATAAACTTTTCCTCAAAAAGAACCAACAGGCAACGAAGGGAGTTACAGTGTTGGCGGGTGTGACTGATCCTGATTACCAAGAACTTGGACTGCCCCTCCACAATGGAGGTAAGGAAGAGTACGCCTGGAACCCAGGCGATCCCTACTACCAGGTCCTGTGATTAATTTCAATGGAAAACTGCGACAACCCACTTCAGGAAGGACTGCCAATGGTCTGGACCTTTCAGGAATGATGGTTTGGGTCACCTCACCAGGCAAAGAACCACCACAGACTGAGGTGCTACCTGAGAGCAAATGCAGTATGGAACGGGTAAATGGAAGAAGCTACAGCCATGTGACCATTTGTAGAAATGAGGACTATAATTCTTTTTTTAAAAATAAATTTATTCATTTATTTAATTTTTGGCTGCACTGGGTCTTCGCTGCTGCACGCAGGTTTTCTCTAGTTGCTGACAGTGGGGGCTACTCATTGTTGCGGTGCACGGGCTTCTCAGGGCGGTGGCTTCTCCTTGCAGAGCACGGGCTCTAGGTGCGCGGGCTTCAGCAGTTGTGGCTCCTGGGTTCTAGAGCGCAGGCTCAGTACTTGTGGCGCACGGGCTTAGTTGCTCCACGGCATGTGGGATCTTCCCCGACCAGGGCTCAAACCCGTGTCCCCTGCATTGGCAGGTGGATTCTTAACCACTGCGCCACCAGGACTATAATACTTATTCCTTCCTTACTTTGTTATGAATGTGTGTGTGTGTGTGTGTGTGTGTGTAAAGTACCTTTGTTTTCTTCCCTCTCTTATCTTTCCTCCCTTATCACATAAGATATATTGACTTTATATCATGATATATAGCTATTATTAACTTAACACCATAGTATTTAAGTTTCAGGAGATCAAGGAAAAAAGTGATCCTCACCCAAGGACTTTGCATCATCTTCTAGGGAAAGAGTTACTGTGTCTTTGATAGTACACAGGATAGTTATATCACATTAGGTGGAAGTAAGACTTTACTGTCTTGATTTGGAGATTAAGTGTGGTTTAAAGAGATGCATGTAAGTGCTGCTAAGCTGACAAAGGGTGGACTGTGATGGTTAATTTTATGTGCCCAATTGATAAGACTATGGTGTCCAGCTGTCTGGTCAAACATCAGTCTAGATGTTGCTATGAAGGTGCAGATTTTGTGATGTGATCAACATTTACGATGATAAACACTGAAGACGTGGTTTAAAGTTGGCTTTAAGGAGATTATCCTCCATAACATGATGGGCCTCGTCTAATCAGCTGAAGGTCTTAAGAGCAAAAGTTTGAGGTTTCCTGGAGAAGAAGGAATTCCATCTTAACACTGTAACACAGAAAGCTTGTCCAAGTTTCCAGCCTTCTGGTCTACCCTATGGATTGCAGACTTGCCAATCCCTATAATAGTGTCAGCCGATTCCTTAAAATAAATCTTTTGGGTGTGTGTGTGTGTGGGTATCTCCTACTGATGCTCTTTCTCTGGAAAACCTTGAATGATACAGAAACATCCTCCTTGTAAATGCTGATTCCAGATTTCAAACTCATCTCCAGTAGGTTCTAGTTTACCATTACTTTTACATTTATAAATACCAATTAGAATGTTCAATTCCATGAATTTAAAAAAATTTCTATATTATATATTTCCTTCAAATCACTTTTGTATACACACTTCCAGCATTTGTTCACTAACAAATATATCAAGTATATTTTGGTGCATAAACATCATAAAAGAAGTAGTATCATGTCTTCTTAGCAAAATAGGATGGTCCAGATTCTTTAAAAAAATGTTGCTTGTTGGAGTTGTTCCTGTTGAACAACTAACTAAATGAAAATACCTGGGATAGTTTGTGCATCAACTTGGTTGGGTCACAGTGTCCAAATATTTGGTCAAACATTATTCTGATGTTTCTGTGAGGGTGTTTCTGAATGAGACATATTTTAATTGGTGTACTGTCAGTAAAGCAGACTGCCTTCCATAACGTGAGGGGGTGTCATGCAATCAGTTGGAGACCTTAATAGAACAACGACTGACCTACCCTGGACAAGAAAGAATTCTACTAGCAGACTGCCTTTGGACTTGTACTGCTACTCTTTTCCTGGGTCTCCAGCCTGCCAGCCTACCCTGCAGATTTTGGATGTAGCAGCCTTGCCAATCATGTGAACCAATTTCTTAAAATAAATCTCTATATAGCTATGTATCCTGTTGATTCTGTTTCTCCGGAGAATCTTGACTAATACAATACCGTATTTCCTTTTGTCCTTAAAAATACATTATTATTCAATGACTCTTTAAGAAAATTCACTTAGGATATCATCATTGGAACACTTATAGCCCGCAATTTCACTGATATGATCAATTTTGCCATCACTGTTAAGAGTCAATAGTGCTATCTCTTTGCAGTCATCTTCTGATTTGTGTAATAATTGTGAAATGTATTCAGCTGGTATTGTAGTCTCTTTCCATTATGTGCAAGAATGAAAAATCCCAAAATTCTTAATTGTGTTGCATGAACATTAAAAAAAACAACAACTACATAAATAGTTTCTCCAGATTTCTTTTTGGCAATGCAAACAAACAAAAAGTATTTATCTCACTATTGTATCATTCTTCTAGGCAATGCTGTCATTCTTTAGTTTTCTTATTGTCTTAGTCACCTTTAACATGGTAGGAAAAAACTGATGAGTAATAATGAAATAATTCCTAAGATGGTGAAACAGCAAAATGTTTTAAGATATAGGAAAATAGGATCATTAAGATCCCATATCGTGTCTGATTTCTAATGGACCCGTATGGTAGTTGCAAGATAACAAGTTTTATTCTATTAAAAGCATAAGTAAATTTTCTCATTGGAAGACCTTCAAGAAAGAATAAAGTCATGAAATACCAATCCTTACAAAGAGTTTAAAATGCTCAAATAAAAAACTCAAAAATTCAAACTGGGTCCAATGGACTTGAATACTGAGGATTACCCTCTCAGTTCTGTTTTAAAAAAAAAAAGGACTTCACATCTGTAAAAGAAAGATAATAAAAGTACTACTAGCTAAGACTGAGCATTAGATGAGCTAATACACATATAAAACACTGTATCTGATGTAGAGTAAGTCCCCAATCTCTGTTAACTATTATAATTAATAGGTTCTACTGAATATAGCATCAGTGATAACATTACTGCACCACTTCCCCAGACCCTATACTCTGGCTACCTCTCTCCACACTGTGGGGATTTTTCTCTGGGTCACAGACCATCTAAAGATTCCACTTAAAGAGACAGCAAGAGATCTTGGAAAGGGACTTCCCTTGTGATCCAGTGGTTAAGAATCTGTCTTGCAATGCAGAGGACACTGACTCAATCCCTGGTTGGGGAACTAAGATCCCACATGCCACGGGGCAACTGGGCCTGCGCACCACAACTAGAGAGCCCATGCGCCACAACTACTGAGCCCACTTGCCCTGGAGCCTGCACACCTCAACAAAGAACCTGTGCGCTGTGTGCTGCAACTAAGACCCGACACAGCCAAAAAATAAATATTTTTTTAAATGCTATTAATTCTTATTTAAAAAAAAAAGAGATCGTGGAGAAACAAAAAAGCCTGGATATAAATTCCAATTCTATCTTTTATTCGTTTTGTGAGTTTATAAAAACTACATAACCTCTCTTGGCCTCAACTTCCTCATCTATAAATAGGGGATAACATTTCTTGCAGTGTTAGATAAATTACATGATATAATGGTTATAAAGCACCTAGCCCATTATATTGAAATTGTGGATACTCAATAATTGCAGCTGTTATGATAACTCGGCTTTCTAAATATTAGTTTCATTCTTCTTTTTGACTGTCTAATGACTCAGTTAGAATTGAATCTCAATGTTTTTCTCAACATTGTCATCTGTAGCCAAACTTTCTTTGTCCAAGATACAAGATATTATCAACTGATTTAATGCTCTAAATTATCTAACTGTGCAAGTTAGAAGTCTGTAGGCAAGGAATTTCTGTACCTTTTCGCTCCACGTGAGGAAAAAAAAAAGACATAAAAGGAGTCACTTAAGATATCATTAGAAGTTGTTAATAATGCTTTGCTGAATACTTACATAGATATATACAGAAAAATAATTGCATTCTAAAATTCATAATTTTACACTAATGATTTCAGTAAAAGTGTATCACAAATCCAGTCAAGCAAGCTACTCTTTGCTCAGGACATTCAGAGACTATGCAGGGGATTTTCAATAGGTGCCTGAATTTACTTTTTACCCACGCCCAGCTATATACATAGCTATGATTCTTTCTAGGCTCAAGCAGGCTGAGTACTCTTTTTCCTTTCCTCTACCAAGTTCCCTTCCCCTGAAACCTCCAGATGACATCTTCTTTAGGGTACAACTGGACCACTATGGTGACAGAAGTCAGTTGGGCCTTCTTGAAAATTATATGAAATATCTTAAAGAACACCACAAGATTACAATTTTATTAAGAATTCAGCAAATCAGAAATGTAACAACTTACCTCTTAGTATACTCCTATTGCCATTTTCATCCCCCTCACCCCCCCAATAGTTATTTCAAATAATCTTACATGGAGTTCTAGTGACTTCAAACTCAGGTCAGCAAATGCATCTCCGAGTTGCCTTTGGGTATGCACCATCTGGAAAAGCTGGGTTGACAATGTCTGAGCCAGTTTTAGAATATTTTCATATTTTTTCTTGTTATCTCTTAATATATCAATCTGAGCTTCAAGTTCAAGGTCCACAGTTCTTGATCCACGGCCCAGCTTCTCAGAGATAATTTGTCGAGTGCACTAGAAGTGGAAAGATATACTTTGTTTAGGAAGAAAAAAAAGAACAAAAGAAAAAAACAGTAATACAGCAATCCAAAGTGCAAATGCTGGAGCATATGGCATACACCATTTTTGGCTTCAAACAAGCTAGCCTAACAAACTGAAAATTGTCAGCCCCCTTAGAGGTTCATCAGGACTCAGAAAGTAAATTTTTTTTTTTTTTTTTTTTTTTGTGGTACACGGGCCTCTCACTGTCATGGCCCCTCCCATTGCGGAGCACAGGCTCCAGACGCGCAGGCCCAGCGGCCATGGCCCGTGGGCCCAGCCGCTCTGCGGCACGTGGGATCCTCCCAGACTGGGGCACAAACCCGTGTCCCCTGCATCAGCATGCGGGGACTCAACCACTGCACCACCAGGGAAGCCCCAGAAAGTAAATTTATCAGACATGTTTATTAACTATTACTTATTAGAGGAAGTTTTAAGACGTATCTAGCTAGTGTATATACTGCCAGATGAGCTCTCTCACATAATCATATTTCACGCTTTGTGCACTTTGGTAGATTACTGAAAACAACTGAGATACCTGGCACTGATTTAAGAACAATACTCGACTATTAATATAGGAATAATAAGAATACCAAAATTCTATTGGTTTCAAATGCTTTTTTTCCTTCGATTTTCCCCTTAAATAGCTGTGTATATGTGTGTGAGTAGGAAGAATGAGGGGAAGAAAGGAAGGAGAAAGAAGAAAGAGGAGGTGGGGAGGGAGGGAAGAGGGGAGGAACAGAGAAAGAGAAAGAGGTAGAGATTACAGATTCCTGAATTCTTCTACTTTTGCCCAGATAAAATTAAATTATGTTATTCTACTCTATGTTATTCTATCTCTGTCCCAGAAATAATGATACAGGAATTTACAATTTTTTAAAGTACCTAACTTTAGAGCACATGAAAATAAGTTTTCTAGGAATTTTTGGTAGAAATAAAAAATTACAAGCAAATTCACTACTCAACAATACATTTTCAGAGTAACAATGTAGGGCATTAATATAATCCTTATCATTTAAATCTAACAAAAATATTCTAAAAAGTAGTAAATAAGTTTTGCAATTTTTAAAATTTGCAAATTTGTTCTTTTATCATGTCTTTCAAAGTTTTGGTCACAGAATTAGTATTTGTTGTAAAAGTTAAAATAATGAATGAAATAAAAATGAAATTCCTCTTCCGTCCTTTAATTTGACTAAATAGTAGAAAACTATTAATAGTTTGATGGGTAGTCTAGACTCTCCTTTAAACCTATATAATCACATATATAATATTCTTAAAGTGCACATGAGCCCATGCTATGCTATACATAATATCCTGAGCATTTCCTTTCTGAGAACGAATATCTTGAGACTTTTCCTTGTCAATACACATAAATTTATATTTAGCTACTCATATTTTTCTATTTTAAAATTGAAATGAATTCCCTGACATTCTCTCTTATCATCAACTAAGGATTTTTATGAATAAACATTTTTTATAAAGCAGTCCTTTTTTTAAAAAGCAGACAGAGGAGGAACCAAGATGGCAAAGTAGAAGGACGTGCTCTCACCCCCTCTTGTGAGAACACCAGAATCACAACTAGCTGCTGGACAACCATCGACAGGAAGACACTGGAACTCACCAGAAAAGATACCCCACACCCAAAGACAAAGGAGAAGTCACAATGAGATGGTAGGAGGGGCACAATCACAGTAAAATCAAATCCCATAACTGGTGGGTGGGTGACTCACAGACTGGCGAACACTTATACCACAGAAGTCCACCAACTGGAGTGAAGGTTCTGAGCCCTACACCAGGCTTCTCAACCTACGGGTCTGGCAACGGGAGGAGGAATTCCTACAGAATCAGACTTTGAAGGCTAGTGGGAATTTATTGCAGGACTTCGACAGGACTGGGGGAAACAGAGACTCCACTCTTGGAGGGCACACACAAAGTAGTGTGCACATCGGGACCCAGGGGAAGGAGCAGTGACCCCGGGGGAGACTGAACCAGACCCACCTGCTAGTGTTGGAGGATCTCCTGCAGAGGCGGGGGGTGGCTCTGTTTCACGAGGAGGACAAGGACACTGGCAGCAGAAGTTCTGGGAAGTACTCCTTGGCGTGAGACCTCCCAGAGTCTGTCATTAGCCCCACCAAAGAGCCCAGGTAGGCTCCAGTGTTGGGTTGCCTCAGGCCAAACAACCAACAGGGAGGGAACCCAGCCCCACCCATCAACAGTCAACTGGATTAAAGTGTTACTGAGCTCTTCCCACCAGAGAAACAGTCAGCTCTACCCACCACCAGTCCCTCCCATCAAGCCTCTTAGATAGCCTCATACACCAGAGGGCAGACAGCAGAAGCAAGAAGAACTAAAATCCTGCAGCCTGTGGAACAAAAACCATATTCACAGAAAGATAGACAAGATGAAAACGCAGAGGGTTATGTATCAGATGAAGGAACAAGATAAAACCCCAGAAAAACAACTAAATGAAGTGGAGATAGGCAACCTTCCAGAAAAAGAATTCAGAATAATGATAGTGAAGATGATCCAGGACCTCGGAAAAAGAATGGAGGCAAAGATCGAGAAGATGCAAGAAATGTTTAACAAAGACCTAGAAGAATTAAAGAACAAACAAACAGAGATGAACAATACAATAACTGAAATGAAAACTACACTAGAAGGAATCAATAGCAGAATAACTGAGGCAGAAGAAGGGATAAGTGACCTGGAAGACAGAATGGTGGAATTCACTGCTGCGGAACAGACTAAAGAAAAAAGAATGAAAAGAAATGAAGACAGCCTAAGAGACCTCTGGGACAACATTAAATGCAACAACATTCGCATTATAGGGGTCCCAGAAAGAGAAGAGAGAGAGAAAGGACCAGAGAAAATATTTGAAGAGATTATAGTCAAAAACTTCCCTAACATGGGAAAGGAAATAGCCACCCAAGTCCAGGAAGCGCAGCGAGTCCCATACAGGATAAACCCAAGGAGAAACATGCCGAGACACATAGTAACCAAATTGGCAAAAATTAAAGACAAAGAAAAATTATTCAAAGCAGAAAGAGAAAAACAACAAATAACATGCAAGGGAATTCCCATAAGGTTAACAGCTGATTTCTCGGCAGAAACTCCACAAGCCAGAAGAGAGTGGCATGATATACTTAAAGTGATGAAAGGGAAGAACCTACAACCAAGATTACTCTACCCAGCAAGGATCTCATTCAGATTCAATGGAGAAATCAAAAGTTTACAGACAAGCAAAAGCTAAGAGAATTCAGCACCACCAAACCAGCTTTACAACAAATGCTAAAGGAACTTCTCTAAGTGGGAAATGCAAGAGAAGAAAAGGACCTACAAAAACAAACTCAAAACAATTAAGAAAATGGTAATAGGAGCATACATATTGGTAATTACCTTAAACATGAATGGATTAAATGCTCCAACCAAAAGACACAGGCTCGCTGAATGGATACAAAAACAAGACCCATATATATGCTGTCTACGAGAGACCCACTTTAGACCTAGGGACACATACAGACTGAAAGTGAGGGGGTGGAAAAAGATATTCCATGCAAATGGAAATCAAAAGAAAGCTGGAGTAGCTATATTCATATCAGATAAAATAGACTTTAAAATAAAGAATGTTACAAGAGAAAAGGAAGGACACTACATAATGATCAAGGGATCGATCCAAGAAGAAGATATAACAATTATAAATATATATGCACCCAACATAGGAGCACCTCAATACATAAGGCAACTGCTAACAGCTATAAAGGAGGAAACAGACAGTAACACAATAATAGTGGGGGACTTTAACACCTCACTTACACCAATGGACAGATCATCCAAAATGAAAATAAATAAAGAAACAGAAGCTTTAAATGACACAATAGACCAGATAGATTTAATTGATATTTATAGGACATTCCATCCAAAAACAGCATATTACACTTTCTTCTCAAGTGCACATGGAACATTCTCCAGGATAGATCACATTTTGGGTCAAAAATCAAGGCTCAGTAAATTTAAAAAAATTGAAATCATATCAAACATCTTTGCTGACCACAAGGCTATGAGATGAGACATCAATCACAACGAAAAAAAATGTAAAAACACAAACACATGGAGACTAAACAATACATTACTAAATAACCAAGAGATCACTGAAGAAATCAAAGAGGAAATCAAAAAATACCTAGAGACAAATGATGATGAAAAGACGATGACCCAAAAACTATGGGATGCAGCAAAACCAGTTCTAAGAGGGAAATTTATACCAATACAAGCCTACCTCAAGAAACAAAAAAAATCTCAAATAAACAATTTAACCTTACACTTAAAGGAACTAGAGAAAGAAGAACAAACAAAACCCAAAGTTAGCAGAAGAAATCATAAAGATTAGAGCAGAAATAAATGAAGTAGAAACAAAGAAAACAATAGCAAAGATGAATAAAACTAAAAGCTGGTTCTTTGAGAAGATAAACAAAATTGATAAACCATTAGCCAGACTCATCAAGAAAAAGAGGGAGAGGACTCAAATAAATAGAATTAGAAATAAAAAAGGAAAAGTTACAACAGACACTGCAGAAATACAGATCATCCTAAGAGACTACTACAAGCAACTCTATGCCAATAAAATGGACAACCTGGAAGAAATGGACAAATTCTTAGAAAGGTATAACCTTCCAAGACTGAACCAGGAAGAAATAGAAAATATGAACAGACCAATCACAAGTAATGAAATTGAAACTGTGATGAAAAATCTTCCAACAAACAAAAGTCCAGGACCATATGGCATCACAGGTGAAATCTATCAAACATTTGGAGAAGAGCTAACACCCATCCTTTCAAACTCTTCCAAAATATAGCAGACAGAGGAACACTCTCAAACTCATTCTATGAGGCCACCATCACCCTGACACCAAAATCAGACAAAGATACAAAAATATAAGAAAATTACAGACCAGTATCACTCATGAATGTAGGTGCAAAAATCCTCAACAAAATACTAGCAAACAGAATCCAACAACACATTAAAAAGATCGTACACCATGATCAAGTGAGATTTATCCCAGGGATGCAAGGCTTCTTCAATATATGCAAATCAATCAATGTGATACACCATATTAACAAACTGAAGAATAAAAACCATATGATCATCTCCATAGAGGCAGAAAAAGCTGTTGACAAAATTCAGCACCCATTTATGATAAAAACTCTCCAGAAAGTGGGCATAGAGGGAAACTACCTCAACATAATAAAGGCCATATATGACAAACCCACAGGAAACATCATTCTCAATGGTGAAAAACCGAAAGCATTCCCTCTAAGATCAGGAACAAGACAAGGATGTCCACCCTTGCCACTATTATTAAACATAGTTTTGGAAGTCGTAGCCATGGCAATCAGAGAAGAAAAAGAAATAAAAGGAATCTAAATGGGAAAAGAAGAAGTAAAACTGTCACTGTTTGCAGATGACATGACACTATACATAGAGAACCCTAAAAATGCCACCAGAAAACTACTAGAGCTAATCAATGAATTTGCTAAAGTAGCAGTATACAAAATTAATGCACAGAAATCTCTTACATTCCTAACACACTAATGATGAAAAATCTGAAAGAGAAATTATGGAAACACTCCCATTTGGCACCACGACAAAAAGAATAAAATACCTAGGAATAAACCTACCTAGGGAGACAAAAGACCTGTATGCAGAAAACTATGACACTGATGAAAGAAATTAAAGATGATACAAACAGATGGAGAGATATACCATGTTCTTGGATTCGAAGAATCAATATTGTGAAAATGACTATACTATCCAAAGCAATCTATAGATTCCATGCAATCCCTATCAAATTACCAATGGCATTTTTTACAGAACTAGAACAAATCATATTAAAATTTGTATGGAGATACAAAAGACCCCAAATAGCCAAAGCAGCCTTGATGGAAAAAAACGGAGCTGGAGGAATCAGACTCCCTGACGTCAGACTATACTACAAAGCTACAGTAATCAAGACAATATGGTACTGGCACAAAAACAGAAATATAGATCAATGGAACAAGATAGAAAACCCAGAGATAAACCCATGCACCTATGGTCAACTAATCTATGACAAAGGAGGCAAAGATATGCAATGGAGAAAACACAGTCTCTTCAATGAGTGGTGCTGGGAAAACTGGACAGCTACATGTAAAAGAATGAAATTAGAACACTCCCTAAGACCATATACAAAAATAAACTCAAAATGGATTAAAGACCTAAATGTAAGACAAGACACTATAAAACTCTTAGAGGAAAACATAGGAAGAACACTCTTTGACATAATTCACAGCAAGATCTTTTTTGATCCACCTCCTAGAGTAATGGAAATAAAAACAAAAATAAACAAATGGGACCTAATGAAACTTCAAAGCTTTTGCACAGCAAAGGAAACCATATACAAGACGAAAAGACAGCTCTCAGAATGGGAGAAAATATTTGCAAACGAATCAATGGACAAATGATTAATCTCCAAAATATATAAACAGTTCATGCAGCTCAATATTAAAGAAACAAACAACCCAATCCAAAAATGGGCAGAAGACCTAAATAGACATTTCTCCAAAGAAGACATACAGATGGCCAAGAAGCACATGAAAAGCTGCTCAACATCACTAATTATTAGAGAAATGCAAATCACAACTACAGTGACGTATCACCTCACACCAGTTAGAATGGGCATCATCAGAAAATCTACAAAGAACAAATGCTGAAGAGGGTGCGGAGAAAAGGGAACCCTCTTGCACTGCTGGTGGGAATGTAAATTGATACAGCCACTATGGAGAACAGTATGGAGTTTCCTTAAAAAACTAAAAATAGAATTACCATATGATCCAGCAATCCCACTACTGGGCATATACCCACACAAAACCATAATTCAAAAAGACACATGCACCCCAATGTTCATTGCAGCACTATTTACAATAGCCAGGTCATGGAAGCAACCTAAATGCCCATCGACTGATGAACGGATAAAGAAGATGTGGTATATGTATATACAATGGAATATTACTCAGCCATAAAAAGGAACAAAATTGAGTCATTTGTTGAGACGTGGATGGATCTAGAGACTGTTATACAGAGTGAAGTAAGTCAGAAAGAGAAAAACAAATACTGTATGCTAACACATATATATGGAATCTAAAAAAAAAAAATGGTTCTGAAGAACCTAGGGGCAGGACAGGAGCAAAGACACAGATGTAGAGAATGGACTTGAGGACATGGGGAGGGGTAAGCATAAGCTGGGAAGAAGTGAGAGAGCGGCACTGACATATATACAGTACCAAATGTAAGACAGATAGCTAGTGGGAAGCAGCCACATCGCACAGGGAGAAGAGCTCGGTGCTTTGTGACCACCTAGAGGGGTGGGAGGGAGACACAAGAAGGAGGGGATATGGGGATATATGTACATGTATCGCTGATTCATTTGTTATACAGCAGAAACTAACACACCATTGTAAAGCAATTACACTCCAATAAAGATGTTAAAAAACAGGGAAAAAAAAGAATTCATTTTGAAAATAATAGGACAAATGGAACAAAATTAAAGGAGCAGGAAGAAGCAAAAGTAAATTATTGCTCTACATAGATCTCCTACTTGGGGGAAGATAATATAATGATGAGCAGTGTATAAAATACCGTAAATCACCACCATATAGGTCATGAATTTACAAGATAGTCACTGGGTACTACTAGTATTTAAATAGCACCAGGAGCTTTTGTACATGCAAAAAAAAAAAAAGGAATAAAACAATTTAAGTACAAGGAAAAGAATAATTTCATGGCAGCAACTGATAGATATTACATTAAAAGAGTTATTAAGAGTGAAGGATAGGGAAAAAGGGAGCATAAAAGGAAATACTAGAAATTGAACAGGGGAGACAGCTCAAGAAGTAAATAAATAAGGTAATATGATAAGAAAAACGGGAATGAAAGTCAAAGATACTGGCTTTAAGACAACAAATATTAACTTGATAAAGGTGTGAATAATGGTGGCACATTCTTAAAACATTTTAAAAAAACATTTAATGTTTGGAAAAGATGCCAAACAGGTCTGAATGCTGAAACTGAGATTATTCTTAAAAAAATAAGATGGACTTCTGAAAGTACCCTATTCTACACTAGGAAAATACAAAACAAACAAAAATGATAAACCAGAGTTCATTATTCACAACTGTTCCTGCAGATGTGAATAAATAAGAAAATAAATTTTGTATTCAAACTGTGCGAATAAAATCAGGTAGATTAAAATAATATTTAAGGGACTCCCCTGGTGGTGTAGTCGTTAAGAATCTGCCTGCCAATGCAGGGGACATGGGTTCGAGCCCTGGTCCAGGAAGATCCCACATGCTGCAGAGCAACTAAGTCCATGCGCCACAACTACTGAGCCTGAGCTCTAGAGCCCGCGAACCACAACTGCTGAAGCCCGCATGCCACAACTACTGATGCCCGTGCACCTAGAGCCTGTGGCTCCACAACAAGAGAAGCCACCGCAATGAGAAGCCCGTGCATGCTCACGAAGTGCAGCCCCTGCTTGCTAGAACTAGAAAAAGCCTGTGCGCAGCCATGAAGACCCAACACAGCTATAAATGAGTAAATAAATTAATAATAATAATAATAATATTTAAGAAGTTAGGTCCAAGGCCTAAACTTAAAATCACTCCTATTACATATTCGGTTTTAATCACCAGACTGCCCTTGGAGCCAAAATTAACAACCAATAAAGGAGGTGCTAATATTCTCTTTTAGGAAAAGCCTTAAAGTGTTTGCTAGAGAACAGAAACAGAAGAAATTAAAGTTAGAAATCATGTAGGAACTGAAGTCCAAGAAAGAAAGGATCAAAGCCATAGCCAGAATCAAGGTCCTCAAGAGTGATGGATAACAAGCAAAGTTCTAATTCACCCAAATCAGAATCAATACTTGAAGGATTATCCAAATGACAACGAAAGTCCTATATCAGCTCACAATTTGGATCAAAAAGGTCAAAAAACCACAAGAATAGAGTGTCATATGTCAGCCCAGACACACTGGGCTACAAACTTCATAAAATCATGTAAGCTAGGACTTTCTCTCTTTTGACTTAGACTGAGATATCCAAACTTTTCTGATGAAAAAAATTTTCAGCTAAAAATAAAGTGATCACTCTGAAGAGAATAACTCTTTCACATAGTACTACGCCATGTGTACACATTACGAAGACTGGTCATTTTTATTAACAGAAAGTCTGAATGTGGTATGTTAATGTAGAGATAACTGGAATCTTAATGATTCAACTCCGATTATTGAAGAGGTAAAAGACAGAAGAAAAGGAATACATGATAAACACACACACATAGGAAAAAAAAGATAAAGAACAAGGAAAACACAAATTAAATGACATAAGAGAGGAAGGCTAAAATGAGAAAAATTTAATTTGGTAATCTGTAAAATTACTAGGATTTAGTTCAGAAATAAGGCCTGTATTCTTTAGGCTCCAAATGTGTGGATAGAGAATGTCAATGGTTAGAGTTAAATTTCAGGAATAAATGAACAAAGAAATGGCTGAACAGAATTTAATAAATAAATGAATGAAGCTCAGTCTGGTATGAAAGATAAACAAGTGGAATAAAAGGGAGCATGAAGGGGAATTCCAAGCAGTAGGCAAATACAGCCCCGTGAACAAAGTAGTAGAGGTGTGAGAAAGCACAGCTTGTTTAAGAAACATCTGGATAACCTGGTATGGATCACTGGATCCCTGGGTGAAGAGAAGAGCAGCAGGAGATGAAGTTGGAAAGGTAGATGGGGTCAGATTCATGCTGTTCTAAAGACAATGGGGATCGAGTGAAGGATTTTAAGCAAGAATGAACCATGTCAGGCAGAGCAGAATATGTAGGCTAAGAGAATTTGTCAAGGAGCTACTACAGTAATGTGAGAGAGTAATCATATGGCTGTGAAGGGTGAGATGGAGACAAGGGGATAAAGTCAAAGAATATTAAAGAGGCAGAATCCATTTAATAATTAACTAGGTATGTGGAATCAGCAAGAAGATGAAGTAGACATCTGAATATTTGGGTGAACTGTTGTGATATGAGGGAATACAAAGGGAAAAACAATACATGGAATGAGAGAATCGATGTCCTTGAGAACAAAAGGGGCAATGAGTAAAGAGAATGTCCTGAGTGGGAACAGTTTCACAGGCATCCACTGATGACTTTTTGACGGCTACCACTGGCATTTCTCAGTTCTACACTGACATGAACTAAATACTTTTTTGGAAAGCTTCATGTAGCAGTTTCAGGGCACTTTTACCATCTTAAGAATACCTGTACTTTTGTAGAAAACTGCAGATCATACTTTAAAAATACTAACTGAAAGAATAAATTTGCTTTTGTATTACTCTTTAGAAGACACATAAGAGACTCCCGTATAAAAATACAGACAATTCCTGACTTACAAACCACTAGGCCCACTACCAATTCACAAATACAGCCAGTGTTAAGGCTAATGCTCTAACTTGAACTGCTAGGGCTTTCACCCACTTAACTATTCTATGAATTCTACCATCTTGTCTCTGTTAAGATTTGAAGGTACTAAGTGGATTTGGGGCTTATCTATTTGTAATACATCAAATATAGTATAGATTAAATAATTTGCTTATTTGTTTTATGAGAACATAAAAAAATAACCAACAATTACAGTTGTTGAAATAATACAACTAACAACAATAAACTTTTGAAATCCAACTCATTTGCTGGGTGTACAGTTAGTGCTTAGTTATTACAATAAATCAGAGAATTCCAAAGTTTGGAAAACTAATATACCTTTTTTGACATTAAGCTGCTATAAAGCATCAAAAAGCTGCAGATTGTGACAAACATATCTAGAGCAGCTCTGTATACAGCTAAATGTGCTCCCTCCCAGGCACTGTATTTCTTCTTCAACTATGTGTTATCTGTCAATTAGTAAGAACTTTAGTAGCTTTTTTTTAAACTCTTGCTACTGACTTTTTAAAATACATTTATGCCAAGATCAATAAGACAAAATACTTCATTTTCTAATTGTATATTTATGTTTAAATAGCATTATTCTCTCCTATATATTCATATAATTGCAAAATAATAATTTGAATAACATACAAATGAAAATTCTTAGAGCCAGATAGGGTAGAAACATTAAAAAAAAATTACAAACCTTGTAGGTATTTAGACTCCATTTTCTAACAAGTTCTAACTTTTCCATTGCAGGATTTTTAGTTTCATCTGCTAGAATAACTGGTCCACTTTTTGTCTGCGTTCTCTGGCCACCTATAAGATCAGAAAAAAAGATAAAAATGCAAACCAGATAAAGACAAGTAGAAAGAAAACAAAACACTGATGTTGTTCAAATTAAACTACTTATGCATTTAAAGAAATAAAAAAGTTCCCACAAGGTGAAGGACTAGAATTTCCTGGAATCATTTTGAGGATAATTTCCTAACACTTAAAAAAAAATGTTTCTGCGGTTTGTCCATCTTCTTAAAAGCAAATCCTGCAACTGGCCTTCTTCTCTAAATACACTGCTGTTTACTTCAAGAAAAAAAAATTTCCACAATTAATCTTATAACCTAATGATTCTAAAAAAAACTGTCAGTGAAAATCTGAAAGGCCACGCACTCTTCACAGTGATCTCCTTTCACTATACTACACAGAAGAGAGCAACAATAGAATGTTACTGTAATTTTGGAGGATTTAAAAACACTATAATTTTAAAGTCATTAAAAATATCTTACCACTAGTATAAGAGGCTGTGTTATAACAAGACCTACACTGTACTTCGTTTTTTCTCAAGAGACCCCCCGCCACTTCCCAAAACAGCCATAATTTAATACAGGCAGTATAAAGCCCTGATAATGCATTGCTCCAACAATCAAGAAATTATGACATAAAAGCAACTCTACAACTATATAGTTCCTAATAGTAAAATATTTTTTGTAGAAGAAAATATTTAATAAACATTTATGATGCTCATGACTTGGGATAGAAACTTCATAATAATTTTAAAATAACAATGAGAAGACAAGAGAAAATGTTTTATAAAATGGCTGTAAAAGGTTACAGTCAGCAAAAATCTCTTTTCTCACTCCTCTAGCCAGCCCAGCCTTTCCCACAGCTTTACCACAATCTAAGAAAGAGGAGAGCATCAAACACATCAAACACATTTAAGAATTTACAAAATTCTCACAGAAACAAAATAGAAACTATTAACATTTCCTGTAAACAGAAATACACAGTTTCTTTTTTCCCTGCTTTTATGGTCCAGCAATATTGAAGTGCAGAGTACTTTAGGATCACATAAGTGAACCAACATTTTCCAGAGCAAAGAGAGGATGACTGAAAATGAGTCGATTGTACAGTGTTGTTTAATCGTAAGGTAAATTAAATTTCGGGTTTGAAATAGAGCCTAATAAACTTTGAAAAGCCAGAAAGATAAGCTATGGCTAGAAAGATTATTTTCCTTATTGTTAAAAAAAAAAAAAAGCAGCCGGCAAAAAAGCCAGAATAACGCACACCTAAGAATATAACGCAAGTGATAAGAAACCGAGTGAATTAGTTTAGTTTCAGCAGTAGCAAGAAGGGCTTTATCCAATCAGTGCAGTGAATGAATACCTGCAGGAACAATTAAATCACTTCCTTGTTGAGTCAGTCGACTAGCTGCCACCCTGCTAGGAGACATAACAGATGGCAGTGGTGGTGCTGGGGAACCTGAAAAGGGCAGACATTTCACTGTGAAAATCCTTTTCTCCCTCCACATAATTACATTTTGAATATAGGTGTACTGACATTTTCTTTAAGATATTCAAAAACTAGGATTAAAAGCTAGAATTAATATACTTGTTTTCTTGCAGAAATGGACTAATAATAAATGGATGCTACTAGACTGAGTTCTTAGTTTCCAAATCAATTAAAATAATGTGATTAGAGTCCCACAGCTGAATGATTTAAAGCTTAAGTAAATATTTTATCACTTGCTACTCTAACATAGGGAGGAAAGCTTTTCAAGTAGAAATCCAAAGGCACATAACACTGTATCAAATTTAAAATTAAAATTCATAGAAATGTGAATGAATCACAGCCTTCACAGAAATTGTAGCCAAAATTTTCATATCATATATCAAATATCACATAGTGTAGGTCACTGCTGCTCATAGTATGGATGCAAGGGGTCTCCATCAATTATGTCACCTGGGAGCTCACCAGAAATGCAAAACTCAGGCCCTGCCACAGATCTACTGAACCAGAATTTGCATTTTCACAAGATCCTCAGGTGATCTGCATGGTTTTTTTTAAGCTTGAGAAGTGCTAATATAGAGTGCTATTCCAATTAATCATAAGCATTACTTCTGAAGCTTTTAAAACATACCTGAGACACTCCATAAAATCTTCTGATTATCAGTGAAACAGGTATCTGTAGGGCTTTTTTTTCTTTTTTGACAGGTTTAGCTTTTTTATTCGATTGATTTTTGGTTTTCATTTATTTATTAGGTAAATAAAAATTATATATTTAAGGTGTACAAAGTGATGTTTTGATATATGTATACATTATGAAATGCTTACATCCATCACCTCACATAGTTACCTCTTTTGTGTGTGTGGTGAAAAAACTTGAGATCTATTCTCAAGTATACATTATTATTAACTATAGTCACCATGCTGCACATTAGGCAACTGTAGTTTTTTAAAAGCTACTTAGGCTATTCTCAAACACAACTAAGTTTGAGAACCAGAGGAAAGAACACAATTTTTGAGTGAAACACAACTGAGTTTTAAATTCTAACTCTGGGCTTGAAATTCTGGCCCTATTTAACCACATAGTATCAATATTTTAGTATCAGTAATTTGCCAGTAACACCCTGGCAAATTACTTAAGGTCTCTGAGCCTTAGTTACCTATAAAGTAAGAAAAACTGACTACCCAACATTGTTGCTAATGGCCGACATTAAACTAAGAAAACTGTCTGGCATTAAAGAAAATTAGCTTCAACTGATTTCTTTATTTTAAATTCTAAAGGCTATATATCTTTAGGGAAGTGATAATTAAAAAGAAGTTGAAAAAATTATTAACATCCTTCCACATTTAGCTGAGTATATTTTAATGTTTATAAGATAATTTTATTTCAACTACACTCTTTCCCAGTTCTCTAGAAAACACATAATGTATCAAAATTTATAATTAAAATTTTCTAATAAGAATCAACATCAACTTTCTCATATCCCAGATATACTAAGTTCTGATCAGAAACAGCCACCAGGTTTAATAATATGAAAACCTTAATCTGGACTGGATCTAATGTTAAAATCCAAACATGCAATAGATCTAAATAGGTTGGTGCTACCTTTCAAAGTGAGAGATACCTGTCTTTAAAAAAAAAAATCTGTTGAGCCATAAAATTTATAACTGGAAGGGGACTTCCTTGGTGGTCCAGTGGTTAAGACTGTGCGCTCCCAATGCAGAGGGCATGGGTTCAATCTCTGGTCAGGGAACTAAGATCCCACATGCCGCTCGGCCAAAACAAACAAACAAAAAAACAAAACAAGAAAACTGGAAGGGACAACGGAAATCAACTAGTCTGACATTAAACTACAGGAGAAATGAGGTGCAGAGAGGTTAAAACAGCTTCTTATTAGAGACTCAGATGTTCCAAATCCACACCACAATGTCTCCATTATTAAATTCAATACAGAAAACACGAATCCATAAATTACTTGTTGAGTTGGAAGGCATTTAATGTTATCCAGTTCAATCACCATTTTAAACAAAGGCTATCTCTACTATCCAAGGCACAAGGGTTTCTATTATATAAGGAAGTGTTAAATAAAAGATGACTACTGTAGTTCCATTTCTTGATGATCCCAGGAACAGAGCTCTGTTGTTCTGGTTATTACTGTTTATTAATCTTACATAAGAGATAATCCCATGACATAACATGAGATATTTATAATATATGTAACAAATGATACAGAACTTTCCAAACTAAAGTAGCAAAAGACATGGTGCTGAGGTAAGTCTGTACCTTCAACTGTTTGCTCAAGGGTAATTATTCTTTGTATCTTCAACCCTTTAAACCACTAACTGAGACTAAATTAGTTACTAAAATCATTCACAATAAGTAAGTAAATCATTCCAACAAAAAATAATTCTTAAAACTCTATGCTTCTGCTAGTTGACTAAATTTGGGGAGTTTGCTCTGTTTTCTCTCAACAGCAGAAATCTAGGAATATGAATGTGTATGCAATGATCAAAACCCCATTAAAACAAAACTCAGATACCAAGTATACTTCACTCTTATGAGTTGATTTATTCATGATTTCTACTATTATTAATTCTACAATGTATTTGCTGGGCAGATTTCAGTATTTCTTGTTGTTAGGCTGAATTTAAGTATCATTTCTTCTAAATTTGCTCTAGAGATGGAAAAGTAAATGGTAATAGAGTCATTTAAAGTTATCATTCAGTCATTTCTCCAGAGAGCTAACATAGCCCCAACTCCTAATATTTTTTCATAAGACCTATTTCTTAAATTCTAAACATGAGAAAATCATGTTCATTCCAATTTATCTATGTATGTCTTCAAATAAGGGCACTTAAGGCTTCCCAGGTGGCGCAGTGGTTAAGAATCCGCCTGCCAATGCAGGGGACACGGGTTCGAGCCCTGCATTGGGAAGATCCCACATGCTGCGGAGCAACTAAGCCCGTGCGCCACAACTACTGAGCCTGTGCTCTAGAGCCCGCGAGCCACAACTAGTGAGCCCGTGTGCCTAGAGCCCGTGCTCTGCAACAAGAGAAGCCACCGCAATGAGAAGCCTGCACACCGTAACGAAGAGTAGCCCCCGCTCGCTGCAAGTAGAGAAAGCCCGCATGCAGCAACGAAGGCCCAACGCAGACAAAAATAAATAAATAAAATAAATAAATTTATAAAAAACAAAACAAAAACAAGGGCACTTAAAACAACTTTCCAATAAATGCTCAACTAATCTGAGTATGGCAGAATGATTATCTTTTTCATATAAACAACAGTTTGTTTTAAAAAGTGTTTTACAAAGTCAATTCAAAAAGACATAAATTACCGCCATTATCATGAAACATTTTTTATTCCAATTTGAAGGATTAGGATAAATCTATAAGCAAGTGAAAGTGACTGGCATTTTCATGCTCATGCACAGCAGGTTACAATGGCCAGCTGACTTTGATTATTGTATAATACTATTCTGATTAAGGGAGAAAGAATAAAACCAAACATCAGCTAAATAATTTCACTGAAAATATTTAAAATATCTTAATTGTAAAAGTTTTTTTTTAATTCTATGTTGACATTTAAATTTGGAAATTGGTGACTGGTGCAAAAATGATGTCACATTATGCAAAGTAAGCCTTATATCTTTAAGCACTCATAATTTTAGGCAATCAGTCAACCTTTTCAAATTCAAAGTTATCTTCTAGAGAATAACACCACAATACTATGCAATGACTACGGAGATACTGACACGTATGCTCCCTTTCTATATCTTTATTTTTCTGAACAAAAGAATGAAAAATGAAAAAAAATAACGTCAGTAGGTAGCCCACTCATTTTACAGCCTAGAGCAGAGGATATTATACTGGGTTATCCTATTCCAGGATCCATTTAACAAAGAATCTATTTCAAAATACAGGTTTAAAAAAATTTTTATTTATTTATTTGGCTGTGTCAGGTCTTAGCTGCAGCACATGGGCTCTTCTTTGCTGCATGTGGGATCTTTAGTTGCAGCATGCAGGATCTTTAGTTGCAGCATGTGGGATCTAGTTCCCCGACCAGGGATCAAACCCAGGCCCCCCTGCATTGGGATCATAGAGTCTTAACCACTGTACAACCAGGGAAGTCCCAAAATATAAGTTGTTTCTGACTAAAGTATTGGCCATTAGTATAATAAAAATATAGAATACTATTATCTGCAAGAGGGCTAAGGATTACAAAGGCATGGAGATATCTTTTTTATTTTGTGAAATTATAATGCAATATTAAAATTAAAATTCTTCACTGAACATCAACTATTACTACTTTAACTATAGCTCTGTCGAGAAAACGATCCATTTTCACGTCCAAATTTCCACATGATTTTACTTTCTTTCACTTGTGTGAAAATGAAAGAATACCTAAAAAATGTTATTACAGGCAAGAGCATTAAAAAAGGAAGCATTTTTCTTTATATTAAAAATAGACATATACACATGGGATGTGTGCAGAAAAGAGCTAACATAGTAGGTCTAACTACTTATCCTTAAAAAGACCAGCTTACAGGGCTTCCCTGGTGGCGTAGCAGTTGAGAGTCCGCCTGCCGATGCAGGGGACATGGGTTCGTGCCCCGGTCCGGGAAGATCCCACATGCTGCGGAGCAGCTGGGCCCGTGAGCCGTGGCCGCTGAGCCTGCGTGTCCAGAGCCTGCACTCCGCAGTGGGAGAGGCCACAACAGTGAGAGGCCCACGTAACACACACACAAAAAAAAGACCAGCTTACAGAAGATTGGCCCTTGGCTGGCATCTAAGAACTTTAATTTTGGGGTGATTCCCTCCATTCCCAAAATGGTAAGACTTGCTCACTATGCCTAAACTGTTTATACAAACAATGTGGTTTACGCTTTCCTTCTGGGAGTCTGGAATCTGGGCACTTGCTCACAGACGGTGCCTATGTGAGCAAGCAATCTCCAGTAAAAACTCTGGGCACTGAGGCTCTAATTACCTTCCCTCGTTAGCAACATTTCACATTTGTTGTCACAGCTCTGCTGGGGGAATTAAGCATGTCCTGTGTGACCGAACCGGGAAAAGATCCTTGCAAGCTTATGCCCAGTTTCCCTAGACTTCGTCTCAGGCATTCTTTGCCTTTGCTAACTGTGCTCGGTATACTTTTACTGTAATAATCATAGCCTAGAGTATGACTATAGACTGAGTCCTGTTAGTCCTCTTAGGAAATTACTGAATCTGAGGGTGGTCTTGGAGACCTCCTACACATATAGTATAGTATGAGCATGTATAGTAAGAAAAATAAAAGTTTCATTTTCCTAATTGCTATGAAACAGGAAATATGTATTTATACAAATCAATATTGACCTATAAATTTTGTGGTTACCCCTAAAATAATATAAATATGCATTCTTGACATAATTTTTGAGTTTTTATTTCAGTATTTTAAAACCAATTCTTAAGTAATAATCCGTGCAATTATGCACATTGATCTATTTATATAGAGGTGACTACTAAACAATTTTTAAATTATTTAAATTGAAGAGAAAAAGGATTATGTTTATAATCAGTGTTTTATCACGGAATTGAAGGGCTCAACCCTCATACTTTATTAATAAAGGCTCCACCCCAGTCATCTTTAAAAATAATGGGTTCCTTACCTTGAAATGCTCCTGCTTCAATAACCCCCTCTTTGGTACTTTCAAAGCCATGAGATGTGATTTGGGTTTCTGAGAGACCAAGTCCAGCTGGTAATGAACGCTTCAAATCCTTAGCAACATTCAAATAAAAGAGAACATCTTGTAACAAACCTCACATAACATTTCAGCGTAACTATGTCCTTTTAACCCACCTTAAACTGTTTTTTCTCTCTACGATGTAGTAGTCCCTTATGCTGTCACAGGGTTCTGTAATGATGTATAATCAGCAGCAAACTCAGTAAGGTTTGCTATTAAGAGATACAGTGTATATCAAGTACAAAATACTTTCATCATGTTAGAGCTAAGCATCAGGCAGATATTAAAATTCAATTTCAAATTTCTAATCCACTGATACGTCAGGAAAATCATTTTAAAGAGTAGAATTAAGATTAAAAAGTCAAGTCTAACATTAAAAAACTCACTGATGTCTAATATAATCATGATGAGCCTGGCTAATGTTCAGTCTAAACAAATCATTCATTTGCAAAATTAAACTTCCCTTTGATTTCCAGGTTAGCTAGGTTAACAGGGCTTCTCTCACTTCAGTCAGGGTGAGATAAAGGCTGAGGTAAAGAAAATTTCTTGTTATTTAGATTTATAATAAACCAACCTATAATATAAATTATATTAGCCAACCTAACTGCAATTTAGCTTTTAATGGTAATAAATATAATATTTGACATTCAGTCTTATAGTAAAAGAAAAGAGAAAAGGCCACGCAACACAGATTTCCAATTAGAAGTCCTTTCTGTCCTCTGGCTTGGATATGAGGAATTACCCAATTTTCATAATCAGAGTCTATGAATGGACCCTACTGTTTTTTTCACAACAATGACAAGTTAGCGATGCACTAAAAGATAAACGTCTTTGAAATCCTTTCTTAATACTCTATTCCACCACATACAATGTACAGTTATCATTTGAAACTCCTGCAGCCTTCACACTGGAACTCCCTATTCTGCTTACCCTGTTTTATTTTTCTCACAGCAGTTATCATTAAGTAGCTAGTAATAAATAAATAAATAATTTATTATATTCAATAAATATTTGTTGGATGAAAAAATAAATGAATTTGTTGAATAAACTAAAGGACTTATGACAACACCATATAGATTAAGAAGTTGATACAGCAATAGGCTTATTGTAAAATTTAATGAGTATTTGCTTTTTCTTACTATGTTAGACTTGCTGGGCAAAGAAAAAGATAACATAAGGTACAGTACTTGCCTCACTGGAGAGACAACATACACAAACATTAATATAAAAGTTGAACTTGGTGCCAAAGTAAAGACAATAAGTATCAGAGGAATTCACAATAGGGACTAAGTCCATGAAAATCGAATAGGAAAAGAGAAAGTACTGCTTGAGCTCTGGAACATAAAGGATTTATTGAATCAACATTTAATGAGCACCAAGTTATGACAGCCACTCCTCTAGACACTACAGATAAGTACTGTAGGAAACAGATGGTCTCTGCCCATCAGACTCATGTGAGGTATAGGGGAAGGAGGAGATGGACAGTAAATAAATGTATCTCAGGTAATAATAAGTGCTGTAGCAAGTACAGCTGATCCTTGAAAAACACAGGTTTGAACTGCATCCCCTTATATGCCGATTTTTTTCAATAAATATGCTTGTACTACAGTACTACAAGATCCGAGGTGGTTGACTCCTCAGATGCCGAATCGTGGATAAGGAGGGCCAAAGGAAAAGTTACACAAAAATTTGACTGTGGGGAGGGTGGGTACCCAACCCATTGTTCAAGGGTAAACTGTAATAAATTGTAAGTGTGTTTGTTTATTTTTTTAAGGCAGGATAAGAGGGATACAGAGTGACAGGCCAAGGGTGCCACTTCAGATGGGATATTCAGGGAAGGTCTCTCTGAAGAGGTAAGATGTGGGCAGAATTCTGAACAAAATGAGGGAGTAAGCCATTTACATATGATCAGTTTGTCAATTTCTACAAAAAAAAGCCAGCTGGGATTTTGAGAGAGACTGTGTTGAATCTGATCAATTTAGGGAGAATCCCATCTTAACAAATTAAGTCTTCTGATCCATGAACGTGAGATGTCCTTCCATTTATTTAGATCTTTTTTAACTTCTTTCCTCAATGTTCTATAGTTTTTAGGGTACAAGTTTTGCACATATTCCTGAGTATTTTCTTATTTTTGATGCTACTGTAAATGCAATTGTTTTCTTAAATTTATTTTTGGATTATTTATTCCTAGAGGATAGAAATAAAATTGAGCTTTGCATATTGCTCTTCTATCCTTCAACTATGCTGAACTTATTATTTTTAAAAGGTTTTTGTGTGTGTGGATTCCTCAGGATTTTCTATATACAAGGTTATGTTGTCTGCAAATAGAGATAGTTTTACCTCTTCGTTTCCAATCTGTATGCCTTTTATGTGTATAGTTATTCTTTATATCTTATACATATTGTATCAACACTCTTTTATATCCAATATTTGATAAAAACATTAAAAAAAGCGGTAAAACCAATGTACACTTAACACCTAGAGTTTTTCATTAGCAAGACCAAAAAGATCAAAGGCAGACTTTTTGTTGGATAATCCAATGGAGATGATATGTCTACTCCAAAAGAGAAAACTAATTAACATTAGTTTTACCAGGGACATTTATTTGAATTGGCCTGTAAAAAAAAAAAAAAAGAGTACCCACTCCAATGATATGTAATAAGCAAAGCTATGACATAATTTAAAAAAAATTTTAAGGATCTCACTGCTAATCATTATGAGGACAAACAAAAACTAATAAACATAAAATAAAAGCACAATAACATAATAGTAAATACAAGTAAGCTGAAAAATTGGTTCTTGCTTTCTTCACCCTAATTAGAGCTCCCCGTGAAATCACCTTTTGAATTTTGTATGGCAAACTTTAAAAATGTTTACCAACAGCAAAGACTCTAAAATCACTTTTTAAAGTTTGATAGTCTCATCAAGTATCAACTATTACTAGAAACATGAAAGACCTGGAAAGATAATTCAGATGGCCTCATTTGAATACTAGTTTCCTATCAATATTTAGTGGCTATGTGATCCTGGGTAAGTACTTAAAAACTTTCTAGCTCCTGTTAGCTCAGCTGTAAAAAGAGGATCAAAATTACCCTAGAGTACTATGACAATTAGACGAGAAAATATGGGCGAGATACCCGGTACATATTTTTAGGCACTCAGTTATTAAGTTGGCCATCCCTCTCCCCTACTACAATCATCTTTACAACTAATTAGTGTTATCACTAATAATTACAATAGCAAACATTTCTCGAGCACTTACTATGTGCCAGGGATTGTTCTAAGCACTTTATGTACAGGCAGTCTTCACTCTGCATGACAGTGCAAGATCAAGATCATAAAAATGACCAAGCAAGTAGAAACTGTGCAAAGTGGTTAATGGGAAAAACTGATTATTCCATGACCTTCAAAAATTCTTGTCAAAACGTTTAAAAACTCTTTCCTTTCTTATGTTGTTAAGTTAGCCTTCATTAAGTTCTTCTGGATCAAATCTAGAGTCTCTCAAACAGTGGCAGTGTCAACATGCCTGTGGGTCAGTTATTTCTTCCACAACTCCGTTTAGGTTTATTTTTCTTTTCGCCAGACTGCGGGGTACATGGATCTTAGTTCCCCTACCAGGGATTAAACCCACGCCCCCTGCAGTGGAATTTCGAAGTCTTAACCACTGGACCGCCAGCCAGGGAAGTCCCATTTAGGTTTTGTTGGGGTATTTTTTATTTTTAATACATTTATTTATTTATTTTTGGCTGTGCTGGGTCTTTGTTGCTGTGTGCAGGCTTTCTCTAGTTGCAGCGAACGGGGGCTACTCTTCGTTGCCGAGCGTGAGTTTCTCACTGCGGTCACTTCTCTTGTTGCAGAGCACGGGCTCTAGGTGCACGGGCTTCAGTAGTTGTGGCACGTGGGCTCAGTAGTTGTGGCTTCTGGGCTCTAGAGCACAGGCTCAGTAGTTGTAGCACATGGGTTTAGTTGCTCCTCAGCATGTGGGATCTTCCTGGACCAAGGCTTGAACCCGTGTCCCCTGCTTTGGCAAGTGGATTCTTAACCACTGTGCCCCCAGGGAAGTCCCCCATTTAGGTTTTTTTTTGGGGGGGGCACTGAGTTTGGTCTTCGTTGCTGCATGCGGGCTTTCTCTAGTTGCAGTGAGCAGGGGCTACTTTTCGTTGAGGTGCGCGGGCTTCTCATTGTGGTGGTTTCTCGCAGAGCATGGGCTCTAGGCGCACGGGCTTCAGTAGTTGTGGCTCGCTGGCTCTAGAGCACAGGCTCAGTAGTTGTGGCGCACGGGCTTAGCTGTTCCACGGCATGTGGGATCTTCCCAGACCAGGGCTCAAACCAATGTCTCCTGCATTGGCAGGTGGATTCTTAACCACTGCGCCACCAGGGAAGCCCCCCAACATACCCCGTTTAGGTTTGATTTGAATTTATGTTATCACTTTTCATTTCTTTGCTGCACTTCTATCTTTGTTCACCCATTCCCTTTTGATTATCCACTTCTGTAAAATGCCACATGGGTTTATGACCAGGAGACAAGGTGATAACAGAACCACAGGATTTGCTGTCTGTGTATGAAATGAATAACAGATACAGTGACCAATTACCAAGAGACTTTGAAAGTGACATGATTACTCAATAATCATGATATGCATCGTCATTCACATGGTGATTTTTGAACTTAAGTGCTAGCAGTGAAGTTTGTACTTTATACAACTACAGTTAATACACTGTGGTGACAGAAATCTGAGCTGTGTTGTTGGGGACAGATATTATTTAATTAAACCACGGTAACCAAAATTAATGCATTTTGGAACTATACAAAGCAAGAACTGCCTAATATTATCTCATTTAGTAGTACTATCACTATTATTTTACAGATGAGAAAACAGGAACACAGAAATAGGACTAAGCTTCAAGACACACTATTAACTGTAATGTATAGTAAATGTAAACAGACACAAACAATTTGTTAGAGACTCAATTTATTTTAGCTAGTATGTTTTCTTAAAAAATTATTTAAAAAATACCTTTTAAAAATAATTGCATAATGTGCTCACTAGTTTAAACACACTAATGCAAATATATTCTCAACTTGTAATTTCCTACTGGTACAAAACAGATAACAACTTTCATTCCATTTCACATATTTCCTAATGTCACGTAAAACCTCTTGTCACACGACAACATCCTTTTCATCTGTGTACTGTTTTGGAGAGCACTTAGAATTAAAAAGAAAACACTCTTTACACTCAGTTTTATTTACTTCTTATTTTTAAACCAAATCTCTGAGTCTGTTCATTTTGCTGAATAAATGATCTTTACCTTCCCAGTTTATTTTTTAATATACTAATGTACTAAATCAATGGTTTCCAGTTTTAAATATTACTGACACTTTTATTCATATTTCCATAAAACCAGATAATTTTTTCTCTCTAAAAGACAAATACATCACTTACAAAATAAATAATGTCAAAGCACCAAGATATTTCTTAAACTCTGTGAGTTTGGTTATTAAGGTCAATTATTTATAGAGTGGTTTCCCTGGATATTGCTTTGCTCCAAGTCTTGAAAGCTTTTTAGCTCTCCTTAAGGAAAAAAGTATCAAAGACATCTCTCAAAATATGAGGGTGAAAAACCATAAACAACATAGAAATGGCAGAGAGGTCCAGGAGAGTTGTATTTGCTGTATTCTTAGAACTTAATTGAAAGAACATTATTCACTTGAATCGTCTGTCCTGTCACAAAACACTGTGAATTCCCAGAAAAGAGATACAATAGTAGTAGTTGGGAAGAGGGGAGCGAGTACAGGTTAAATAGGGAATTTGATGGATACCTCTCATTCCCTAAGTTTTTAAAAAGTTAAGGGATGCTTCCATCTTGTCATGCATGGCCTCTGGAAGAAATGACTTCTAGCTGTCTGAGGATATTACATTTCACTCAAACCCCTCCCAATGGTCTCCCAAGGGTCCTTTACTCAACAAACAAAAGTTCTTCTAGAAAAAAACCTCGTGTCCTTTATGTAAGACAGCTGTAAAATCTGAAAAACACTAAGGCCTTCCTTTGCTTAAATTCTTACTAATAGAAGGAGCCTAACCAAAAGTGGTACAAATAGATCCATTCAGATTGTGAACAGAATTATCATTTTGATTGTGGTCTGGCAGTTAAGTTGCTGCAACACAAAATGATATGCGCTATGAGAGTGGAATGCATGACTTGTAAGAAAACACTCAGTATTTTCTGAGCTTGTTGACTGCTTTCTGTAAAATACACATTCTCTAAGCAATATAATTTAGCCTCATAGTTCACAACAACTTAAAAACGTATCTTTACATAACCCTTAAACTTTTAGTGTCTCAGTTGTAAGGTTGTGCCTAGCTTAGTAACTTTTAAAATATGTTACTGCATTTACTCCTATAGTTTCCAGAATATATTTGAAAGACAACGAGCCCATTTATAACCAACAACGTAAAATCCCTAATTTGCATTTTTATGTCGCTCACATTCAACTCAACTTTTAAGACTTTGCAAAGTCATGCTTAACAATTGCACAATAAAATGGAATAAACCTGAAGTTAATTTTCTATTCAAGCTACTAGGATAATACTGGAGTATTTAACAGTTTTTAAAAATAAATCTTCAAACAATTAAAATAAAATATAATGCTTTTGGCAAAAAAGTTTCATGTATAGTTTAAGTTCTTTTCAGAGGATACAAGATAATACTTGTAGTTACAGCTTCCATAAAGCTGTGAAGGGATGCTCATTTTCAACCAAAATAACTTGCTTCCATTTGCATATTTTAACAGAGGTAAGAATAAGAATGAGGTTAAAAATGTAACTTTATAATTTAGCATAGTAATCTACTTTTGAACTGAAGTTAGTGCAAAATTAACAATTAAAGAACACCAAATGTTCAGCAAATTTGCTTTAAAATACACATGCTTTGGGGATTCCCTGGTGGCACAGTGGTTAAGAATCCCATCTGTCAATGCAGGGGACATGGGCTTGAGTCCTGGTCCGGGAAGATCCGACATGCCACGGAGCAACTAAGCCCGTGCGCCACAACTACTGAGCCTGCGCTCTAGAGCCTGCGTGCTACAACTACTGAGCCTGTGTGCCACAACTACTGAAGCCCACGTGCCTAGAGCCCGTGCTCCACAACAAGAGAAGCCACCGCAATGAGAAGCCCGCCCACCGCAATGAAGAGTAGCCCCCACTCGCTGCAACTAAAAGAAAGCCCGCGCGCAGCAATGAGGACCCAACGCAGCCAAAAATAAAATTAATTAATTAATAAAGAGAAAATACACATGCTCAATAAGATGCACAACACTACAGTATATAAGCAGAACAAGAGATTTTAAGCTTGGTGCTTTGTGACCACCTAGAGGGGTGGGATAGGGAGGGAGGGAGGGAGACACAAGAGGGAGGAGATACGGGGATATATGTATAGCTGATTCACTTTGTTATAAAGCAGAAACTAACACACCACTGTAAAGCAATTATACTCCAATATAGATGTTAAAAAAAAAAAGAACTAGAGATTTATTAATGAATTCTCCCCTTTTACTCAGAGAGAGGAGGAGAAATCTTTTAAAAAGGAGGAATTCCCAGGCTTCCCTGGTGGCGCAGTGGTTGAGAGTCCGCCTGCCGATGCAGGGGACACGGGTTCGTGCCCCGGTCTGGGAAGATCCCACATGCCGCGGAGCGGCTGGGCCCGTGAGCCATGGCCGCTGAGCCTGCGCGTCCGGAGACTGTGCTCCGCAACAGGAGAGGCCACAACAGTGAGAGGCCCACGTATCGCAAAAAAAAAAAAAAAAAAAAAAAAGGAGGAATTCGCAAAGCATGCATTGTAACCACCAACCATCTGCAAGGATTCTCCAAGCATTCCACAAACTACACGAACTCTCTTCTCCCTAGTTTCCTTACACTATATTTTCCCAGTTTTCCTCCTATCTGCATCTTTAAAAATGGCTTGGTGTTCTTTCCTGGCTCTAGTTTCCCTACAAGAGCAAAGTCCGAAGTTCACTTCCCTTCTTCCCAGGGTGACCTGTCTCCCTTGTCTCTAGTCTTGTCAGCCCTGAAGTTCATTCTTTGTACAGCAGGCGGAGACAACTTTCTAAAATGAGAATGTGATGAGGCACTTGAGTTTTTACTCATTTAGTGGTCCTCCACTGCTTTTTAGGTGAAGTCCAAACTCCTCCAAACGATTTTGAGGTTTTACAGGACCTTGGCCCTACCTACCCTCCAACCTCATTTCTCACACACCTGCCCCCACGTTCCCCACTCCAACAATAGTGAATTTTCAATTCTATGGTCTCGCACCTTTTTCAGGTCTTTCTAGTTGCCTCTGATGGGACCATTCTTTACTCTTCCTTATCGGGTTGGCTCATCCTTTAGATTCAGCTTGGATAGCACTTCCTCAGGTAATCTTCCCATACTTGTTCATACCCGTTATCAGCCCATGCTATACCGGGCTTAGCATATCACTTCTCACACAGCATTGACATTATTTGTCTACATTCTCTCTCCTGAAGACGGTAAGCTCCCTAAGACCATCTATTTTGTTCTTCTTTGGTACTCCTAGTATTTAGCAGATATAATACTAACAATTCATTTAATTTTCTCAATTTAAACACCTTCTCTCATTCTTCAAAATGGATAAAACCTTCCATAGCATTTACACAATATAATTTTAAAAGAAACAAATTGAAAATTTTATGTTAAATATTCTATAAACTTTGGTAATTTAAAACCCCCTTTTGTTGTTTTAACAGTTAGCTGCTTATAAGGAGTCTCTGCCAGAAGCAAAGCTGTTATTCAACAGACTTCCACATTCCTAATTCTGCTGTAAACATATTGCAACATCCTTAACCTCCTCACGGTGGCCTCTCTGACACTCTACAGTTATCTTGAGTCAAAGTGGACTATTCTCTAACATTGCTTATCAAGCGGGTAGAGGGAGGGTCAGCATTTTCTCAGCTCTCCACTTCCTAACTACCAGTTCTCAAACTTTGGCTTGGGTAAGAATCACCTGAGAAAACTACTAAAAATGCAGGTTCTTCTTAGCTGCCTATTGTAATTCTGGTTAAGTTGAAGTGTGGAGCCCAGGAGTCAGAATTTCAAACAAGTAAGTGAGGTGACTCTGATGTAGGTAACCCTCTGTCGACACTCTGAGGAACTCTGCTGTAGTGTGCAGTGCTGACTCCCACCCCTCACTGCCCTTGTGGGCCGCCCCACCTACCGACCCTCCGTCACCCACCTTCTTTCCGGTCAGTCCCCTCAATAATGAGGGCTTTGGCATATCCAGGTCTTCTGCTCTATCCCCAACTTTTACCATTATCCTGGGTGTTCCCAACATTTTGCATGTCATTGGGCACGCTTTCAGGGAATGACTCTATGTTCAGTTTGCAATTACTTCCAAAGTGATATGTAAGGTGTCTAAGCTGAGGTTTTGTTTTTTTTTTTGCGGTACGCGGGCCTCTCGCTGTTGTGGCCTCTCCCGTTGTGGAGCACAGGCTCCATACGCGCGGGCTCAGCGGCCATGGCTCACAGGCCCAGCCGCTCCGTGGCATGTGGGATCTTCCCGGACCAGGGCACGAACCCGTGTCCCCTGCATCGGCAGGCGGACTCTCAACCACTGTGCCGCCAGGGAAGCCCTAAGCTGAGTTTTACAGCTCATCAAAAACATACTCTACTAATGGCATGGTATGTAGTCTGTTGCTTTATTTTTTTAAAATACAAACTGTGAAATACTTAAAATGAAATAAAATCTATCGCATGAGCCTGCCTACCTATGTTGACGCAGAATGATGGGTTGCAGTAATAACCATCTATAAAGATGTATGATTTTTTTCCCCCTCAGTATGCTTGTAGGAAGCCTAAGGTTGGTAGTTTCATTCAGATTTGGTGATCTGTAGTTGGACAAGGGGCCAAAAGAGTGTGACGGCAGATAAAAGATATATTCAACTAATACAGTACATCCCAACCTACATTTTAGTCTCAGATTTCATTAACTTCTTCATCTCTAATGCCTTTCACCTTTCATGCCCAATTCTACTTAAGCAACTGGAACTCCCATGGCCACTCTTTGGATCTTGTCACAGCTCAGGAAGCAACACTTCTGGAATCTTAAATCTAATAACTTATTTTATGATCACCATCTCCTCCCATATCTGTTACTCCAGTTGATCAAGACAGCAAATCTCCTGACTTACCTATTTTCGTCATTTTATCAACACACACACACAATCTCAATCTCATTTCTCTCTCTCTCTCTCCCCAGTTCCCTTGCATTCACTCAACAAACATTTAACAAGAACTTAAAGCATCACTATCTTCTGGCAGTTTACTGTCTATTCTCTTGGTTCCACCCCAATCCCTGCATCTTAGACTAAAGTCTAGATTCTAAGTAGTACTGAAGTTAAGATGTACCAATTTGCATCAAGGAAATGCTGAATTCATTCAAAGACTATCACTATGGAAATGTTTGTATATAACTACATTCAAAACAATTTCTCCTAAATAGTAAAACACTTATCCATGATAGCATTTGTTTATAAAGGTGCAATCTAAAAACTATAATTAAGATACATATGGCTTCAACTTTTCATTAAAAATTATACTTATTCACAATTTTCAACAGGAATATGAATCCAGAGTTAATTTAATAGATGTATATATAATAAACATATATTTTAAAACTTAATTTGTGGTAATAGTACTAATAATATATTCTATACTTAAAATAAGTAAATATTAAAATGAATTTAGATTTGCATGGATTAAACAACCCCTGAAAAACATTTGCCATACCTTTAAAAGGATCTAAGATATACATGTGGTAAAAACTGGCCTTAGGAAAAAGCCCTCATCAAATCAATGCTGCCAATGACAGAGCTACTAAATTTTTCAGACAATGCAGAAGCATTATATTGTATCACCATATAGTATGGGGAAAAACTGTCATCAGATGCTACTCAAACTCTAGGATAGGATGGCTGAAGTAGAAATTATGTTAAATTTAAGTCATAATGAAACTCATTCTTTCACTGAACAACTACTGTGAACCATAAGCTGTGCAGTGCGCACATACCGTCTCTGCCCTAAACAGAGTGATTCCAAGCTCTTGGGAAAAGCAGATAAATAAATGGACAGTTATGACATTAAGGCGAGGAGAGGAAATATGTTCTAAAAAGGGTTCTTATAATTTCTATTCTTATATTCTTTCCCAAGTCTTCTTTAGACTGCTAAAGTATGTTATCCAGACTAATAAGTAAAGGGGAATGGAGAAACTACTTAGTTTAACAAAAGAATTAAAGAGTAAAAGAAAAATGACAATAAAAACTTTCAAAACAATAAAACTTCCAACAACAACTACAACAATGATGACCATGATGCACGTGGAAAATTAAGGGCAAAAGATGTGTCAAGTCTAAGAGTATAATATCTCTTCCTGTTGTGCCATAGAAGTCTAGAAACCGTGTTTCTAGTCCTGGTTCTAACATTTGTTCATTCATTCACTAAACATTTAATGAAAGCCTGATTATCTGTTATGTGCCAGCAATGCTGCCAGGCCCTGGAGATAAGGTAATGAATGAGCATTCTTGCCCACACTGTACTTACAGTCAATCACATAAGCTTTTGGTACAGCAAGTTAATATGGGTAATTCCATCACAACCTCAGGGCCCCTTTTCCTCAGTTGTAAAATAAAGTAGTGAGACACAGGGATCTTCAAGGTATTCCTACTGGATTAAAATCCTGTGATTTAACTCAAAACTTGTAGATTAGGAGTAGTTAAAACACAGGGAACCTAAGGATCCACCTGCAAGGTTCAAGGGATCCTAAACTCCTTCAAATTTAACACAAGATTTGGTAGCTTTGTGTATATACAGGTTTTTCTAGAGAAAAGGTCTATAGGTGGAAAAACCTAAATTATGAATTTTAGTTTTGGGCCTACCACAGGAAACGTTTTATTTTAGCTATATTTACTAAGGTAATTTTTCTAAATCTGCCAAATATAACTTAATTCACAAGAAGTTTCAACTTAATTCACAAGGAGCTAATATTCACTTCTTTAACTCATGGTACAAATTGCACATTTCTAATCTAACATTTTGACCAGCACTATAACAGAATAAATTATAAATAATATGTGGTTTATAAGTAAAAGAGTAATTTGTATTCTTTAGAGATTAAATTTTACTACTCTTTAAAAACTAACAATTACTTTTTATTTAGAAGCAAAAATATTTTTGCTGTAAAGAACTGCGATAATACTAAGATTATTATCCTATCCTCTCTACATATAGCTGTTGCCCCTCATCTTAATAAAAAAAGTAACAAACCTTGAAACATTAACACATGTTAAGCTGCTGCCAGGGAATTTCTAGGACAAATTCTCTATTTCAATGTGAATGTTGAGTTAAAGTCCATCAGAGCCTCTCATAGTAGGAGACTAAGAAGGGAAATTAAATGAAAAATGAAACATCGGCAGTGAGACACAGAAAGGAGAACAGAATCATTTACAATTTCACTGCCTGGGCCACAGTGACGCCAACTGGCCAGCCAAGTTATGACAACTTAATAAGCCATCATCTTAATTTCATACAAGACTTTATAATTTTTAAAGTGCATTATGCAGTATGCATTAAATAAAAGCCATTATATGATTTTATTTTATTTCATTTTTTCAATATTTTTTTATTGAAGTATAGTTGATTTACAATGTTGTGTATTGTATGATTTTAAACATCAAATATGTATAAAAGATGTATATTAGTAAAATACCCTTAGTTATGAGCTAGTTTCTCATGAAATCTCTTTACTAGTCTATATAATGCTAAGCAGTACGTTATTCACAATTTCCTTGTGAACTTTTATCTATATTAAAAGAGAAATATGAATATGACGTTAAATACAATTTCCCTTTTATTGCTCAGGAAAATAAAGGGGTATGCCAAAATGTAGGTAAATATATGCCTAACAGTCTTCAGTGTAATTTATTTAAAAGAGTCAAAAGATGCTTTTGAAATACTGTTTTCACTCATAGTAAAAGGGATCACATAGCCAAGTTTTATTTTAAAGAATGTTAAATATGTAAGAGACTCTCATGATATATATTGTTCATAAGAGCAGCTACAAAGAGAAACAACTTTCATGATGTTGAATTTCTTTAGGGAGGTAAAGTGGGGTGTACTGTTTGAAGTGGATTATTGCTTCTAAGGAGTCTTGCCTACTGGTAAAGTTCACATCCAGTAAGAGGAGAGCTCAGGACAACATTTCCTTTTTTCCTTCTTTACCCCCCCCATAGAAAATGAAATAACATTACAGGGGACTCTCCAGAAAGAGAATTAAACATTAAATAAGAAGTAAACTTACAAAGCAGCAAGTTAACTGGCTTTGACTGCCTAAGCAAAGAACTTATACAGATATATAATGATTTAATTCACTTCACTCTAATAAGACTCTATTCTAAAGTTAAAATTTGAAAGGATTAAAAATAACTTTTCAGTACTACTCAAAGGCAATAAAGGTTCTTAACTAAAGCCTCATGAATAGGTTTAAGGTACAAAGCAACCCTGCAGAAGAATGAAGCTGGCGGAATTAACTACTAGGTATCACGGTTGAAGCTAGTATTTGCTCCAGACTTAATTACTCTAATAAGTAAGTAGGTAAGATAGTGTGGTATTATTGCAAGGATAGACAAAAAGACCAAGAAATAAAACAGCCCAGTAGCAGAGCCACACATATACGATCACCTGATTAACAGCAATGGCCCCTATGTGGAGAAAGGATAGTTTTTTCAACAAATGATGAAAATCACATGCATATGAGAAAAGAAAATGAAACTTGACTCCTACATCATGCCATACACAAAATTCAAGGTGAATCACAGACCTATGTGTAAGAAGTAAAACAGTAAAACTTTTAGAAGAAGATAGAGTATCTTCATGATACTGGGATAGGCAAAGATTTCTAAGAAGGGTCACAAAAATCATTAAAGGGAAAGAAACACTAATAAATTGGACTTCATTAAAATTAACTTTTGCTCATCTAAAGATACCATTAATAGAGTACAAAAGCAAGTTACAGACTGGAGGTAAACATCTGCAATACACACATCCATACAAATGACTTATACCCAGAACATATAAAGAACTCCTACAAATGAATTAGAAAAAGGCATATACTTAATAGAAAAATGGGCAAAGGACTTGAAAAGATACTTCATAAAAGATAATATTCAAATGGTCAATAATAGTCTGAAAATATGCTCAACATCATTAGTTATCAGGGAGATGCATGTTCAAACCACAATAAGATAACCATTAAGATTCTATCAGAATGGCTAAGATTTTAAAGTATGACAATACCAAAAATTGGTAATGATGTGGAATAACTACAATACTTATTCACTGCTGTGAGGATTGTCAGCTGGTTTGATCACTCGGCAAACTAGGTGACAATACCTACCAAACCCAAACATCATCATGACTTGGCAATTTCACTCAGGGTATATACTCAACAGAAATAGGTGATTATGTACACCAAAAGACTTGTATAATAATGGTCACAGCAGCTTTATTCATAATAGGCACAGGCTGGAAACAACCTAGGTATCCATCAACTGAAGAATGGATATACAAATTGTGGTGTATTGACACAATGGAAAACTATATTACAATGAAAAAGAATTAAATACTGCCAAAGCAACAACAACAATATTATAGACATAATGTTGAGTGAAAGCCAGTCAGAAAAGAGTACACACTGTATGATTCCATTTATATGCAGTTCAGGAAGAATCAAAAGCAATCAATGACAACAGAATTATAGCAGTAATTACCCTGGAAGGGAGGGAGGTATATTGCTTAGAACAGGGCAAGAGGGAGCCAGGTAAGGCAGGACCTCAAAATGTTCTACTTCTTGATGTGGGTAGTGGTTCTGTTGAGCTTTACACTTAAAATATTTGTGCTTTTTACTATGTATAAGCTATAGCTCAAAAAAAAAAAAAAAAAAAAAGAACAGGCTTAAGGCTTAAGATGGAAGATGGCAGGTGGATCCCCAAAATAATGCAGCATTTTGTATGTGTTGCATTTTTCTCAAAGGTTTCATTAGACTGTCTATTAGAGTGTCAACTCCCTGGTGGCAGGTATTTCTGTCATTTTTGTTGTGGTGATATCCCCAGTGCCTGGTATACAACAGACATTCAATAAATGTTTGCATAATAAATTCACAAAAAGGAGCTGTTACCAAAAATAAGATGAAGCAATCATTAACTAAAATCCTGGTATAACAAATTATTTGAATTAATAGAAGTTTATAAAGTAACTGGTAGACTGTCTAATGATGGTAACTTGAGTCTCCTTAATATCCAAGTGTGTCTTAGTGTTTTCAAATACCAGAAAGTGAAAATTTCCTTTGAGCGCTCAGAATTTAAGTCTTTCTTCTGTCAGTCACCCTATATTGGGCCATGGATGCTTAGAAACCGAGTTAAAACACTTGCAATTAAAATAAACATATCCCAAACTTGAAAACACATTTGTTTCTTCCAAAGGACTGCTGAGTCAAAAATAAGTGAAATTCAGTGGAATTTTCTAAAAATCCACTAAAATGATCTATCTAAAACAGTAGTTTTCAACCAGAGGCAAGTTTTCCCCTACCCTTGACATGTGGCAACATCTGGAGACATTTTTGCTCGTCACAACTGGAGGGTGCTACTGGATCCTCCACTAAGGAATTTACCTGGCCCAAAATGTAGACAATGCTGAGAATGAGAAACCCTGATCTAAAATATCACCTTCTGTTAAACTAAAATAAAGAATTTTATTCTTAAAACATATGAAGTAAAAAGAGTCCTATTTAAGCTGTAAAATAATTCAAGTATCTTTCAACCAATACTTTTTCAGAATATGAAACTATATTTTTAAAGTTATTTAAAGTTGTACACATGTATCAAATGTCATAAAAAGGGATGTTTAATTCAAGTATCTCCAGAAATGATAACCATCATTAACATTTCTAGGACTATATTAGGCATATAACTTATTTAAATCTCATTTAATATTAATATGCCCATGAAAATAAGATCTCACTTAAAGAGGTTAGAAAACAACAACTAGAAGAGATTAAGTGAATATCTGCCCAAGGTTACACTGCTAGGAGTGGCACAGCTGAAATTTGAACCCATATTATCTCTAAACCCATGATGCTTCCATTAAAATGCATTAAATGTCCATTTCAAATGCGCAGCAGATCAAAATTAAACACACCCCAGGTTTCATTTTCCACTGAGTCAAATATGCCATTTTAGAAAGTAACGGCAAAGTCACGAGAAGCCTACTGAGGAATTGTGTACTAAGGAATTATGTACTAAGAAAAGAGATTAAGATAGTACCAATTCTTTAAAGGATAATCTATAGTTAATATTTTTTCTTATCACAAGTAAAATGAAGTCATTTTCTATAAAGTTATATGCCAAAATCATCAGATATACTCTTGTTCTGGTCATGTAATAAAATTGCAGATAGTAACATCAAAACCTAAATGCTTTACTGGCCTGGAGCTTAATCTTGACAAATCACTAACATGACCCACCTAGTCATTCCTCGGTAATAACACTGGATTCCTGGCATTTCAGCCAATCTAAGAGCATATTCCTATATTAAACTCTATTACTTTTGTCTCAGCTTTAAGGGCTTATCATGGTTCTTTGTATTAAGAGACAGAAAAGTGTTCTTACCCTATTAAAGCCATGTTCATGAGAGTCATCAACTTCTCCATTACTAGTCACTGGAATTTCTGCTGCTGAATTTTTTGGAGATTCTTGAGCCATAGTAGACTCCTAAAAAAAGGAGGAAAGAAATAGTCATAAATAACACCAAATCATAAAAGGCAAATATTCAAAAGACTATATTCATGTTTATAGCACTTAAAAGCCACCATTATAGCCCTTTTGAAAAATAATTACAACCGGGCTTCCCCGGTGGCGCAGGGGTTGAGAGTCTGCCTGCCGATGCAGGGGACACAGGTTCGTGCCCTGGTCCGGGAAGATCCCACATGCCGTGGAGTGGCTGGGCCCATGAGCCATGGCCGCTGAGCCTGCGCGTCCAGAGCCTGTGCTCTGCAACGGGAGAGGCCGCAACAGTGAGAGGCCTGCGTACCGCAAAAAAAAAAAAAAAAATTACAACCTACCTAATCCTTATGAAATAAACATGATACCAATATAATAAAAAACACATCTGGACTTTAAAACTGCATTCAACTTAGATTTCTTGATCTTATTGTAGGTATCAGGGGGCAATATCCTTACCTTGTAAATAGTACAAATGACACAAAAATCAAAAAATGCAAATAATGTCTTAGTATTATTGAAAATAGTTTTGACTTTACAGGCTGCCTGAAAGATTCTTGGATCTACAGATCACACTTTTTTTTTTTTTTTTACATCTTTATTGGAGTATAATTGCTTAACAATGGTGTGTTAGTTTCTGCTGTATAACAAAATGAATCAGTGATACATATACATATGTTCCCATATCCCCTCCCTCTTGCGTCTCCCTCCCACCCTCCCTATCCCACCCCTCCAGGCTCTCACAAAGCATGGAGCTATCTCCCTGTGCTATGCGACTGCTTCCCACTAGCTATCTACCTTACGTTTGGTAGTGTATATATGTCCATGCCTCTCTTTCGTTTTGTCACAGCTTACCCTTCCCCCTCCCCATATCCTCAAGTCCATTTACAGACCACACTTTGAAAAACACTGGTATAGACAAATTTAACCAACATTTAGTGAAACTTGTTACGTGCAAGGCACTGTACTAGATTCTAGAGAATATTAAAAAAAAAAAAGATAAGATAGGCACTGCTCTGGGGGAAAGTACCACTGACTCACTTTGGGAGACTGACTGGACTCTTCAGTAAATACCTAGAACAGTAAGTATCTGCCCCTCTTTTGGATCCTCTAAAACCAAACCTTTTGGAATAGTTATAGATTGCATAAATCCTACGGTCTTCCTAGGCCAGATTTCTATTTCCTGGCAGCTCTAGAAATGTTCTGCTTCCCATAGATCCACATTTATATTACACTTCTACGCCTTATACAAACCTCTTTTTCTTTACCATGACAAATTTTATACATAGTAATGTTTCTAGTGTCTGACACAAAATTTAATAGACTACCTCTACATCTTTGTATTCCCAGGGCAACAGAATACAAATCTAAACAAATAAATGAATACATTCCCTTTTAGTAAAGTCAGGTCCTTGAGGACAGAGACAGTCATAGACATCTCTGTATCATTAGAGATTAGCCCAGGGTCCTCAATAAATGTTTTCTGAATGGAAAGGATACGAGCTACATCAAAAGTCTGATCTGTAGTTATGAAGGTGTTAAAATGATCATTGTACACTTAGGTTCCACCCTCACTCTCTCCCTTGTCCCACCCGTTAAGCATGTAGTCACACATTCGTTACTTCTTATGGATATCACTGCAGTAAAACAAACCAAGGGGAAATGTCGAAATAGCAAAACAAAAAAAGTGAATTACCAAGTATCTCAAAATCAATGTACTTTAATTATATGGAGACAGTTTTAATAAAAGACTAAAATATCAAACTGAACTTGGTTAAGCCAATGAAAAGAGAACTTTTATAATAAGGCAAAACCCCGTTAAAATCACTTAAAACATTTCCCAGAAAGCTCAGTTATTTCCTTGCATTCCTAAATATCTTATTAAAAAAATACTGGCTTAAAAAATGCCGTATTTCAGAGTTCACCTTACCACAGGCTCGGAACTAGTGAGGGAATCAATAAACTGAACATCTCATGTAAGACTTGAAGATTAAAAAAAAATTTTCAGAGAGAAGATTTCAAAAGTTCAAGAGGGGAAAACAAAAACTTCTCTGCTTTAGATTGGATTCTGGGGGAAGAGTCTCTGAATGCAGTGAGTGAGGGTAGTAAGACTGGACGGAGCTGCAACGCTGTTGTTACATCATAGGCCTCGGCCAATCGTACATGGAGCACTGAAGCTGAGGTGGCTCTGTAAAGTTGTTCCAAATTAAGGGAAGGGGGCCAGGCCTCTGTACCCCAGCATCCCTACCCCTGGTTATTAGATGCAGGCTATCCCCTGGATAGGGGTATAATCGTGGACAAGGCAGTACTCTTTGGCAGAGGCAATTCCTGGGGAGACTCAGCTATGAGCCCTCAGCAGGCATCACTCCTGGAAGGACAGCCCTGGTCCTAAAGGAGGTAACTGAGCCCCTCACCATAGCATCCACTATATCTTCCTTATTATTATTCTAAAGCAGTATCTACCTTAAAAGGATTTGAAATGTCATTTAAATTATATCTGGCTACTTTTATGCATATATTTACAGACTTTCACTGATCTCTACTAAGAGAAACTGTCTCTTTCACAGTCCCCAATTAAGGGGTGGCCCCTGATTGAACCAAAGAAGAACCCCTGACACAAGGCCTTGCAAGCTACAGGTTTCAAGGTAAGGCCGGGTTAGAAAACCATTGCTCAACAGAGGAAAGAGGAGTTTCCTGAGCTAATCAGACTCTTTCTGAAGGTGTGAGTTGGGGATGCTAAGCAAATCAGTCAACTAGGGTACTGGGAAGACAAGTGAAAGCACAAGAAGAGCAAAGAATAGAATTATTTTGATGAAAAGTCACAGCTTAAAAATTCACAAACTCTACTTGACAAGTGTTATCAAACTTGTCAAAGTTTGTTGACAAAGTGTTATCTGTATCTAGATCCTCCTCTGTTTCTAAATTATGACCTTATGAAAATCTTGTTTTTTTTATTATGGTAAAAAACGTGTAACGTATAATTTACCATCTTAACCATTTCTAAATGTATAGTTCAGTAGTGTTACGTATAGTATTCTCATTGCTGTGCAATCTCCAGAACTTCTTCATCTTGCAAAACTGAAACTCTATACCCATTAAACAACAACTCTCCATTCCCCTCCCCCACTATCCCAGAGCCCTTGGCAAGCATCATTCTACTTTCTATTTCTATGAATTTGACTGTTCTGAATACCTCATACCAATGGAATCATATAGTATTTGACTTTTTATGACTGGCTTATCTCATTTTACATAATGTCCTCAAGATTCATCCATGTTGGACATGTGTCAAAATTTCCTTTCTTTTTTTTTTTTTGCGGTACGCAGGCCTCCCACTGCTGTGGCCTCTCCCGCCGCGGAGCAAAGGCTCTGGACGCGCAGGCCCAGCGGCCATGGCTCACGGGCCCAGCCGCTCCATGGCATGTGGGATCCTCCCAGACCAGGGCACGAACCCGCGTCCCCTGAATGGGCAGGCGGACTCCCAACCACTGCGCCACCAGGGAAGCCCCTAATTTGTCTATTTTTACTTTTGTTGCCAGTGCTTTTGATGTCATATTCAGGAAATCTTTGCCAAATCCACTATCATAAGCTTTTCTTCTAAGAGTTTTATAGTTATAGGTCTTACACTGAGGTCTTAGATACATTCTGGAGCTGGTCTTGTGTATGGTATAAGACAGGGTCCACCTTGCATGTTGATATCCAGTTTTCCCAGCACCATCTGTTGAAGAGACTTCCCTTTTTCCATTGAAGGGTCTCAGCATCTTGGCTTCTTTTGAGATCCCTATTTTGCTCACTGCCACTGCCTCCTTACAATATATACCCAGCTACTGAGTTGAGGCTACTGGAGTTAAGCTTCTGCTCCTTGTGGTTAAGAGATGTACAGACACTAGGTATTTGGTCTCTAATCCAATTAGGAAGATTAAGATCTAGCTATCTAAATAATCATCACTCTTCCAAATTGTAAGATATGCTCTTACTTTCTTCCTCCTAAAAATAGCTGGTGATCCAACAGGTATTTACTATCTTCTATGCAGTATGCATGGGATGAAATAGAAATAGAAATCAGATCTTAGGCTTCTAGGAACTAGAAGTGTTGGTAAAAAATAATTACAGTACAGTGTGGTGAGCACCAGAGGGAAGCACTTAACATGGTAAGCACTCAGAGGGAAGACTTAATCAGAGGTGATATTTAAGCTGAATATTATAGGATGACAGATGGGGACACAGTAAAGGAGAGATTCTAAATAGAAGGAATAACAGGAGCAGAATAGAAAGAGTCTAGTATATTCTAGAAACTGCAACTAAAGCAATTTGGGTAGTATGGTGATTATTCATTCATACATTCATCAGTTCTACTAATTTATTGAGCTCTCTCATGTGCCAGGCACAATCAGATACTCAGGATAGAGTGGTGAACAAAACAGACAAAACTCCCTACCCTCATAGAGCTCATATCCTAGTTGGGGAAAACAAATAAATAAATACACATGTTATACAGTCATAAATGCTAATGGGCATGTGTTCATGAATGTGCTGCTTTAAATAAGGTAGTCAGGGAAAACCTCAGAAGAGGTATCATATTTTTGTGAGACCTGAATAAAGTGAGGGAGTGAGCCATAAAGATATCCGGGAGTCCAGAATCCCAGGCAGAAGAAATAGTAAATACAAAGACGAGGAGGTGGGAACATGCTCAGCTTTTCAAGGAACAACAAGAAGGCCACGCAGCTTGAGGGTCAGAGGAGAACAGAAGGAAATGTCAGGGAGGCAGCGAAGCGCAAGAACATGTGCAGCTTTAAAGACCATAATAAGAACTTTGGATTTTATTCTTAGTGAAATGAGAAGCCACTTGAAGGATTGAACGTAAGAGTGAGATGACCTGATTTATGTTTGAAAAGGATCACTTTTTTCCTGCTGTGTTGCATTAAACTATAAGTGAGCAAAGGCAGAAGCAAGAAGAACAATTTAATGGAATAATCTGAGCAAGAGATAATGGTAGCCTGGAGTAAGGTGACAGTGGCTGAGGAGGTAAGCAGTGGTTAGATTCTAGGCATATTCTGAAGGTAGAACCAATTGGAATGCCTTACAGACAGATGTGAAAGATGGGAAAAAGAGAGGTGAAGGACAACTATAGAGGTTTTTGGCCCAAACACCTGGAAAGGTGGAATTGCTGTTAATAGACCTGGGCAAGACTGGGGGTGGAGCACAACATAGAGAAAATAGCTAAAGTTTAGTGTAGGACATATTAAGGTTTATGTGGATAAGGTTACTAGGCTCTTGGATATATGAGCCTGAGTCCAGAAGAAAGCTTGAAGCTGGGGATAAGAAATTTAGAAGTCATCAGTGTGTAGGCGACATTTAAATCCCTTGGATTGCATAAGATCACCTAGAACAGGGGTCAACAAACATTTTCTATAAAGGGCCAAAGAGCAAACATTTTAGGCTCTGTGAGCTGTAAGGTCTCTGTTATAACTACTCAACTCTGCTGTTATAGCCCAAAAGCAGACACAGGCAATACATAAATGACTAGGCATGGATTTGGCTTGACCTCTGATCTAGAAAGTTGATGTAGATAGAAGAGAGAGGTTTGTAGACTGAGCTCTAGGACACCCCAATATTTGGACGTGGGAGGAACTAGCAAAGGAAGCGTATAAGGGATGGCAAGCAGGGCAGGAGGAAAACCACAACAGGAGGCTTCCAAGGACAGGTTTCTGCTTCTGGAACTAATGCACTAAGACCCTATACTAAACCTCCCCAACCCTGCACAGTAAACAACTGTAAAAGCGGAACACAATTTAAAAAGCAATTAATTGAAGGCACTGAAGAGTAAAGAGACTCTGGTGGAGAGCACATGCTTGCCTGGAGGAGGGGAGACAGGGAGCTATGCAAGCAAGTTTCCATCTCCTTGGCTTTTAGCCTAAAACTAAATCCTATCTATGCTGTGCACCCGGTAGCTGCCAGAGCATCCAGGGGAAAACTAGTCCTTCTGAGTTGGGGAAAAGTTAAGCTCACATAAGTAAAAGGTATAGGGGAATCCTGAAAAGGAAAGACCCAGAAAGGGGATTCCCAAACTCTGTCTACTCACATCTCTAACCCCTCAAGGTACCTGCACAGAACAGACTCGAATGAGCTCACCTAAAGCCAAAAGACCTGAATTGAGACCAGAGCTGCCACCCAAGAAACAGTCTGTAATGCAAGTCCAGCCAAGAAAATTATCGGCCAAAACAAAGGGAGCAATACTCACTGGAGAAAAATAACAGAATCCAGATCTTCACATCTCAATGTTCAAAACATTCAGGATACAATCCAAAATTATTGGGTATATAATGAACCAAGAAAATGAAACAGAATTCCCAAGGGAAAAGAAAATCAATTTAGTCTGGCTCTGAGATGAACAAGAGATTGGAACTAACAGATAAGGATTTAAAAGACACTATTATAATACCTTCAATTAAGTAAAACAAAATATTTTCAGTGAATCAAAAATCTCAGTGAAAAAAACAGGAAATCTCAGCATAGTAAAAATGAATCAAATGGATTCTAGAATTGAAAACTACAATTTTTCAAAGAAAATATTCACTAGGTGGACGTAGCCAAATGAAGATGACAGGAAAGAGTAAAGTAAAACTAAATTAAATCAATATAAAATATCCAAGGTAAAGAACAGAGAGAAAAAAAGACTAAAGAAAAAGAGCTTCACAGACCTGTAAGAAAATATTAAATATTCCAATTTATGTGTAAGTAAAATACCAGAAGAAAAGGAGAGAGAAAAGGGTAACCTCAAAAGCAGCAAGAGAGAAAAAAAAAAATTACTATCAGAGAACAACAATCCAACTAATGTCTGATTTCTCATCTGAAACTGTAAAGGCCAGAGGAGAGTGGGACACTGTGGTAAAAAGAAGAAAACTATCCACCTAGAATTCTATATCCAATGAAAATATCCTTTAAGAATTAGAGGGCTTCCCTGGTGGCGCGGTGGTTGAGAGTCCACCTGCCGGGTTCGTGCCCCGGCCTGGGAGGATCCCGCATGCCGCGGAGCGGCTGGGCCCGTGAGCCATGGCCGTTGGGCCTGCGCGTCTGGAGCCTGTGCTCCGCAACGGGAGGGGCCACAACAGTGAGAGGCCCACATACCGCAAAAAAAAAAAAAAAAAAGAATTAGGATATTATGGATATTTTCAGATAAAGCTAAGAGAATTCATCACCAGCAGACCTGAACTACAAGAAATGCTAAAGGAAGTTCTCAGGCTGAAGGGAAACAAAACCAGACAGAAAAAATAGATGTTCAGAAAAGAATGAGAAGGAAATGGTAATTCCCTGGGTAAATGCACAAACCTTTTTTTTTTCTTTTTGCCTTTTCATCTCAATTCTTTATAAACCATAAAACTGCTTAAAGCAAATGTTAGAACATCATTTCTGTGGTTTACAATGTATCTAGATGTAATATATATAAAACAACTGTATTAAAGAACAAGGCGGGGGGGGCTTCCCTGGTGGCGCAGTGGTTGCGAGTCCGCCTGCCGATGCGGGGGACACGGGTTCGTGCCCCGGTCCGGGAAGATCCCACATGCCACGGAGCGGCTGGGCCCGTGAGCCATGGCCGCTGAGCCTGCGCGTCCGGAGCCCGTGCTCCGCAACGGGAGAGGCCACAACAGAGAGAGGCCCGTGTAATGCAAAAAAAAAAAAAAAAAAAAAAAAAAAGAACAAGGGGGGAGGTAAGAGAAATATGGATACAAAGGATATAAAATTTCTGTTTTAAGAGAAAAGCAGTACATTATTAATTATAAGTGAAACATGAAAAGTTTAATATATATACCATATATATATACTATAATCATGGCAACCACTAGAAGTATAATGCAAAGAAGTATAACTAAAAAATTACCAGGAAAATAAAAGTGAAATTCTTTAAAATATTCAGATAATAAATAAAAAGGCAGGAAAAGAGGAGGAGAGAAAAAATACAGAGGAAAGAAGTGAAAAACAAAGAAACTAAGAAGGTAGATACAAAATCAACCACATCAATAATGGCATTAAATATTATTGGACTAGACATTTTAGTTAAAAGGCAGAAATTGTCAGAATGGAATTTTTATTTTTTTTTGGCCATGCCACACATTTGCGGTATCTTAGTTCCCCAACCAGGGATTGAACCTGGGCCCTCGGCAATGAAAGCGCAAAGTCCTAACTGGTGGACCACCAGGGAATTACCTGGATATTTTTTTTAAATGACCCTACTATCTTCTATCTATGAGAGATGCACTTTAAAGCCAAAGGTATAAATAGATGGAAAATAAATGGATGGAGAAAGATACACCATGCAAAGAGTAGGCATAAGAAAGTTGGCATGGTTTTACTAATATCTGATAAAATAGTGTTTTTTTAAGTATTACCAAAGATAGACATGTTTCATAATGATAAAATGATCAATTCATCAGGAATATGTAACAATCATAAATGTATATGTTGGTTCCAGTAATAGAGCTTCAAAATAAATGAAACAAACATTGACTGAATTAAAATGAGAAACAGATAACTCCACAATCATCTTTGGAGACTTTACCACCACTCTTATAGCAACTGAAAGAACAACTAGACAAAGAAAACTGGCATAGACATAGAAGATCTGAACACCATCAGCCACCCTGACTAATATTTATGGAATAGGAAACTTAATAATGGCAGAATACATATTATTTTCACACGAACATGATGTATTTAGCATAACAGGTCATATTTGGTGCCATAAAACAAGACTCAATAAATTTTAAAAGAGTGAAATCATAGAGAGAATGTTCTATGACCACAGTGGAATTTAATTACAATCAATCCATACAGATATGCAGGAAACCCCCAAAATTTGGAAATTAAATAACACATCTAAAAAATTAATGTGAAAAAGAAGAAACCACAAGAGAAAGAAAATATTTTGAACTGAATGATAATGAAAACACAACATAGCAATATTTGTGCAATGCACCTAAAGCAAAGCTTAGAGAGAAATTTATAGCTTTAAATGCTTATATTTGAATAGAAGGAAGATTTTAAACCAACAATCTAAGATTGTACCTTAAGAAAACAGAAAAAGAGCAAATTAAACTAAAAGTAAGACGTAGGAAGGAAATAATCATGAAGACCAAAAATCAAGGAAATAGATGGTAGGCAGTAGAAAAACTGGCTCACATGCTTCAAAAAAGCTTAAGCTCATGAAAAATAAAAGTAGATGAACTGTTGCAGATAAAAGGAGACAAGATAAATGCCAGCTAAATACAATATACAATATGGACTGGATCACAAAATAGGAAAAAAATAGCTATAAAGGACATTATTGGAACAACTGTGGACTGAATAACAGTACTGTATCAATTGCCTAAATAATTTTCTAATTTTGATAAAAGTACTGAGATTATATAAGAAAAAGTCCTTGTTCTTAGGAATAAAGGGACACGATGTCTGCAAATCACTCTCAAAGGGTTGAAAAGAGAAGAAACTATATATATATATAAAGAGAAAACATTAAAGTAAATGGGACAAAACAATGACTGGTGAATCTGGATAAAGAGTTTAAGTTTTCTGTATGAAATTTTATCAAAATTTAAAGTTTGAAAAATAAAAATAACAAAAGAGGCTAGAAAAGTATGCAGGAGACTATCATGATGGACTTTATAAATGCCAGACCAAGAAGTGTGGACTTCGCCTAAAAGGGATAAGGGAGAAAGAAGGAGAAGAATCTGATGAATTTATTTTAGAGGACAGTCTGGTAGGAGGTTAGACTGAAGGGAAAGACAGGAAGACTAGCAGTAGAAGAACGATTTAGGAGGTATTTCACAGCCCAAGTGAGAAATAATAAAGATCTAAGCTAAGGTTGTGGGAATGGAAAAAGGTAGATTCAAGAGTTCTTTAGGAGGTCAAGTAAGAGACTTACAGAGTGACTAGATGGTGGGGGATCAAGAAGGGGGAGGAATGTAGGATGACCCATGCCCCCTCCCTGCCCCCTACCCAATTTTTGGCTTGGGCAAGGAGAAAGACGAACATGTCACTCACCAAAGGGTACGGCAAAGTCCTGAGAAGCACAGACTGTTTCATCCATGAATGCCAATGATTTTCAAGAACTCTCTGGATCTTAGAACTACCTGGGGAACTTTAAGTTTTAAAAGTTCACCAGGAGATTCCAACGTGTAGCTAATTGAGAACCACTGCTATAAGCAGGCACTAGACTCTTTAAACAAACAAACAAACATAAAACTTGAGTATTGGGGAGGATCTACAAGTCATTCAGTTCAACTTGTCACGCAGATTAAAACCACAAATCAGATACTAGTGTACACCCATTAGAATGGCCAAATTTAGAAAGAGTGACAAAACCAAGTGTCAGCAAGTATGTGGATTCTCATACATTGCTGGTGCAAGTAAAAATTGGTAAAATCACTGTGGAAAACTTTTTGGCAGTATTTAACTAGTAAAGTTAAACATATGCCTATCCTATGACCCAGCAACTCCACTCCTAGGAAATACACCCAAGAAATATAGTGCATATGTCCATCATAAAACAAATACAAGAATATTCATAGCAGCTTTATCCAAAATAGCTAAAAACTGGAAACAACCCAAATGTCCATCAACGGTAGAATGGATAAAGAAGCTGTAGTATAATCATACAGTGGAACTCTACACAGCAATAAAACAGAACTGCGGCTATTAAAAACAAAAAATCTCACAGACAATGTTGAGCCAGTGAAGCCAGGCCCAAAGAGTACATACCGTACGATTCAGTTCAAAAAGAAAACCAATAAGGAACGATGACTGTAGGCAGAACCATGGTAACCTTGGTGTGAGGAAGCACTCAGTCATGACCTTGACTTCCGGTTTCATTTCTGCATGGAAGGAGCCTGGGAGTCACCACTTCATTCTAACAACAAGTAAGAAGCTGAACAGACTAAAAAGTCAACAACTCTTCTTGAATTCGTAAAAGGGGAGACACAGGGCACACCGCTACTCCCAAAATTGGAGAGACAGGCAAATGCAGGGAGCCATGGCTCACCAGAGCAAAAACCACCTCAGGAACCAGTGCTGGGGTAGGAAAACCTGAACTGTAATCGATGAGCTGCTGGAGGCTCAGTGTGGACAACTGTGAGAATTAAAGACTCCAGGGCGACCCAGTCATAAGCAGGGTCCCACAATATTGAGTTTTGCTTCCAAGAGCCAGACCAGGTTACCCCTGCAAATATCAGAAAAAAACCCTCATCCTTCCAGCAAGTGGTGGAGAATTGAAACCATTTTGAAATACATCAAGCACTCTGTTCTTAACAAGGCCTACCCTCAGGAGAAACCAGAACCTAACCTGCTTGGGTAAAACCAGCACCTAACAGAGATGAGGAAGGGAAATACCCAAACCCAGCACACTCTAACTATCCTGTCCCACCTAAGGGGAGGACAGAAAAACTGAGAAACGCTGGTGAAGTTCATAATCCAGAGGCACAGGCTCACTAAAAGACTGAGACCTAATCATAGGACTACATAGTGCTTCCCTCCTCCCACACCTTACCCAGACATTGCTAAAGGCCTATTTACAGCAGTTCTTTTTACCTGATACATCATGGCTGACTATAAAGGAAAAAATTACAAGGCTTCCAAAGGCAAAAAACACACTTGGAGATCAAAGAGCACGCATCACAATCAGAAATGGCAGGGATGTTGGAATTATCAGACCAGGAATTTAAAAACAACTATGATCAATATGCTAAGGGCTGTAATGGATGAAGCAGACAGCATGCATGAACAGACGAGCAACTTAAGCAGAGATGTAGAAATCCTAAGAAAGAACCAAAAAGAAATGCTAGAGACAAAAATCAGTTAATAACAGAAATGAAGAATGCCTTTGACGGGCTTATTAGTAGACTGAACAATGACCTTGGGGTAGGCAAATGTTTCTTAGGAAACAAAAACCATAAACAATAAGAGAAACACTGGTAACCTGGACTTCAACAAAATTAAAAACATCTTTTCAAAAAGACACCCTTAAAAAAATGAAAAGGCAAGCCACAGATAGGGAGAAAACAGATGTAAGATATGTATCTGACAAATGACTGGTATTCAAAATATATAAATAAGTCTTAAAATTCAATAAGATGACAAACAACCGAAATAAAATATGGCCCAAAATTTTAACAGACGCTTCACTGAAGAAAACAAATGAATGGCAAGTAAGCGCATGAGAAGATGTTCATCACTAATCATCAAGGAAATGTAATTTAAAGCCACAAGAAGATACAACTATATACGCAATGCAATGGCTAAAGTTTAAAAAGACTGACAGGGCTTCCCTGGTGGCGCAGTGGTTGAGAGTCTGCCTGCTAATGCGGGGGACACGGGTTCGAGCCCTGGTCTGGGAAGATCCCACATGCTGCAGGGCAATTAGGCCCGTGAGCCACAACTACTGAGCCTGCGCGTCTGGAGCCTGTGCTCCGCAACAAGAGAGGCCGCGATAGTGAGAGGCCCGCGCACCGCGATGAAGAGTGGCCCCCGCTTGCCACAACTAGAGAAAGCCCTCGCACAGAAATTAAGACCCAACACAGACATAAATAAATAAATAAATAAATAAATAAATAAATAAATAAAAAAGCCAAGCATTTAAAAAAAAAAAAAAAAAAGACTGACAATACCAAGTGTTGGTAATGAGTAACTGGAATTTGCATACACTGCTGGAGGAAATGTAAAAAACTACTTCACTCTGGAGAACTGTTTAGCAATTTTTTATAAAAGTAAACATACACTTGATCATATCACTCAGTCATTCTGTACCTAAGCATTCACAAGAAAAACAAAAACAAATGTCCCAAAGAGACTTGTATATGTGTATTCATAGCAGCTTTACTCGTAAGAGCCCAAAACTAGAAAAAAAAAAAAAAAGCCCATTAACAGGTTAATGGATAAAAAAATTATAGCACATACATAGAACGGAATATTCCTCAGCAATAAAAAAGAGTGAATTACTGATGCATGCAATAACTGTTGATTAATCTCATAATATTATGCTGAGCCAAAAAAAGCCAGACACAAAAAGAATACATGCTATATGATTCCATTTATACAGAACTCTAGAACACACAAAATTAATTTATCACGACGAATCAGTTGTTGCCTGGGGACAGGGGTGGATAGGGGAGGACTGATGGCAAAGGGGCACAAGAAACTTCCTCTGTATCTTGATTGTGACTATGGGTTTCCTAAGTTTATACATTTGTCAAAACTCGTCGAGCTGTATATTTTAAATGAATGCATTTTATCATATGCAAAATTTACTTCAATAAACTGTCAATTTTTTTTAAGGGTGAATTCCATTCTATCATCTAAGGACAGAGGATCTGTTTTGCCTCAAAGCCCAAAATCCACCCCCAGGGAGACCATACCAGTCTGATGCGGGGAGGCATATGGCCCTGATCATGATCTTCCTTGCCCACCTACAAGGAAGAACGGACTTGCAGCTCTACAACCCAGTAGCAAATAAAGTTTGTCACCTTCCAAAATATGTGTTCATGACAAAAATAAATTAGGTCAATACCCTCTCACCATAAAAATTACTGCAGAATCCTAAGTGTCATTTACAGACATATATATTCCCTGTTTGATCCAGAGTCTGAAAATTCACAAGCACTTGCCTCTAAGAGAATATCTAAAAAATGGCAGAGTATTAAAAAAATCCCTCTGTTCCTCAGATCCAGTGTCCCTCATCCTAGATCTTTTAAGGCAGCCATAGAGGCAATGACTGGTTTGCCAAGTCAGACTTTTAGCCAAGTACTGTGTATATCTCATTCTCCTGGCTGCCCAGCCTCAGTCCCCCTTAATGTTGGGGAAAGCCTCCACCTAAGTCTGGGGAAAGGCAGAGCCTGCTTCTTATTATATATAAAGCTCAAAACACCAGATAATCAAGCAAATATCTGGAGCCAGATTACTTGAGTTCAATCCCTGGCTCCTCCACATACTAGCTATGTAAACTTCCTAAACTTCCTAAAAGTCTCTTTCCTCATCAATAAAATGATAATAGTATTGTGCCTACCTTACGATGTTGTTGTGAGGATAAAATAAAATATAAAGTACTTAGAAAAGTATCGGGCATATAATAAGTGGTATATAGGTTACATTATAATTATTTCTTTCCCAAACTCTGGGGGCACTGCCATATGACCTTGGCTCTGCCAAATCAAAGGCACTTGCCCCAGACCTGGAATCAGAAACTAGCGATGGCAAGAAAGAGGAATGATGAGGAACTCACTCTGGGGCAGCCACAACTGTAGTGAGACCAAATGCCTTCAGCAGTGGCCACAGCACCAGGGGCAGCACCCAGTCACCAGAGCTAGTCACCAGAGTCCTGGCAGCGCGAGGTGCTAGAGCCAGTGCTAAGCCATGGCAGCGACAGTGCCCTCACTGAAATCGTGCTGAACCGTGATTTGGAGCATACTCCCAGATATGGAGCCTGCATTCTGGTTTTCCAACCTTCCAGTAAGCTACCTCAGATCCTCTTAGTAAATGTCTTTTCTATGTAAGTGAGCTGGAGTTGGTTTCATTTGCTTGCAACGTAAGATCCTGACAGCTGACCTGCAAAAAGTGGGTAAATGTGAAAAGGTCTTATAGTATCTTTATGAGTGCTTCTGCATACCAAGTGATAACTATGAAATGGTCTAGAAACTTTTGAGAATGTTCGTGAACAAGTTAGCTATGGAACTTGTTTGATACCTTCATGATTCCCTAATCTAATATGCCAATAATAACCAAAAAGCTGACCTTAATTAACTGCCTTCCACATGCCAGGCATGGTAGTAATAATAAGCACATGACAGGAAATATTTCCTTTAACCCTCACAACTGCCCTGTGAGGTAGATAAGATTTTCCCAATTTTACAGATGAGAAAACTGAGGGCTAGGGAGGTTAAAGAATTTAAATGATTTAAATAATGTATCCTCTTGCAAATGGAGCCCTACCAGAATAGTAAGAGCTAACAATGAGTACATACCAAGTGTCAGGCACTGTTTTATACGTTTTTCACATACTAACTGATTTAATTCTAATTATGCATTAACTCATTCAAACCCACCACAACTCGCGAACCGAGATACCATTATTATTCCTGTTTTACAGGTAAGAGAACAGAAAGATTAAGAAATGTGCTTAATGACATGCAGCTAGCAAGTGATGAACTGGGATTCAAATCTGGCAGTCCGGCTTCAGAGACCTTATTTTTAACCTCGACATTATACTGCCTCCCTAAAGGTGACTGAAATACATCAATGGGCCATGCCAACCAATATATATGCCTTCAGATATTTGTGAGTCAAACGTACTGCTTTCTTGATGCTGACAACTTGTACTGTTGTTTCTTCTGTTTCCATATCAACCTGCGCTACTCTAACTGTGCTACTTGTCTTAAATCTGACCCAATCCAACAATTCAAGATGGAAGCAACAGCCTCCAGTTATATCATTATTGCTGCCTTTTGCTAATAACAGAGCCCTAGAGACAGCTGTGACCAGGAACTTCCTACTCCTAGCTGTGGGAGGTTGCAGAATTAAACTAGGACATCTGGGAATCAGGAGCTTCAGGATATGGACTAAGCCTGATGCTGCAAATGGCATCAGCTGCCAGAAAATATGCATGTTATTATTGATCCTGATAACTCCTTGGTTAGCAATTGGGGTCAATTTTAGTACCCATCCCCCCAAACAATGTCTAGGGACATTTCTGGTTGTTATAGCTGGGGATGGTGTGCTACTGGCTTCCTGAAGGTACAGGCCAGGAATGTTGCTAGAGGTCCTACAATGCACAGGATAATCCCCCACAATAAAAAATCATATAGGTAAATATGCCACAGAGTCAAGGCTGAAAAACTGTAAATAGCCTGATGCTATAAACTGCTTCTTATAATAGCAGGCCCAATGGGTCTTAATATTTACTCATTTTATCAAATTACCCAAGACATTTTTCACAGAAGTAGAACAAATAATCCTAAAATTTATATGGGACCACAAAAGAACCAGAATTGCCAAAGCAATCCCAAGGAAAAAGAACAACGCTGAAGGCATAACTCTCCCAGACTTCAGACAATACTATAAAGCCACAGTAATCAAAACAGTGTGGTATTGGCACAAAAACAGACATATGGATCAATGAAACAGAATAGAGAGCCCAGAAGCAAACCCATACACCTATGGTCAATTAAGCTTCAACAAAGGAGGCAAGAATCTACAGTGGAGAAAAGACAGTCTCTTCAGCAAATGGTACTGGGAAAGCTGGACAGCCTCATGTAAATCAATGAAGTTAGAACACACCCTCACACCATACACAAAAAAACTCAAAATGGCTTAAAGACTTAAATATCAGACATGACACCATAAAATTAGAAGAGAACACAGGCAAAACATTCTCTGACATAAACTGTACCAATGTTTTCGTAGCTCAGTCTCCCAAGGCAATAGAAACGAAAGCAAAAATAAACGAGTGGGACCTAATCAAACTTATAAGCTTTTGCACAGCAAAGGAAACCATAAACAAAATGAAAAGACAACCTACGGGCTGGGAGAAAATATCTGCAAATGATGTGACCAATAAGGGCTTAATTTCCAAATTATACCAACAGCTCATACAACTCAATAACAAAAAACAAACAACCCAATCAAAAAATGGGGAGAAGACCTAAGTAGACATTTCTCCAAAGAAGATATACAGATGGCCAACAGGCACATGAAAAGATGCTCAACATCACTAATCATTAGAGAAATGCAAATCAAAACTACAATGAGGTACCACCTCACACCAGTCAGAACGGCCATCATCAAAAAAATCTACAAACAACAAACGCTGGAGAGCGTGTGGAGAAAAGGAAACCCTCCTGCACTGTTGGTGGGAATGTAAATTGATATAGCCACTATGGAGAACAGTATGGAGGTTCCTTAAAAAACTAAAAATTGAGTTGCCATATGATCCAGCAACGCCACTCCTGGGTATATATCCAGAGAAAACTATAATCTGAAAAGATACATGCACCCCAATCTTCACAGCAGCACTATTTACAACAGCCAGGACATGGAAACAACCTAAATGTCCATCGACAGATGAATGGATAAAGAAGATGTGGTGTATATATATATATACACAGTGGAATATTAGCCGTAAAAAAGAATGAAATAATGCCATTTGCAGCAACATGGATGGACCTAGAGATTATCATACTGATGTAACTCAGAAAGAGAAACACAAATACCATAAGATATCAATTATATGTAGAATCTAAAATATGACAAAAATGAACACATTTACAAAAAAGAAACAAACTCAGAGACATAGAGAACAAACTTACGGTTACCAAAGGGGAAAGGGGGTGGGGGAGGGATAAATTAGGAGTTTGGGATTGACAGATACAAACTACTATATATAAAGTAAACAACAAAGTCCTCTGTATAGCACAGGGAATTGTATATAATATCCTGTAATAAACCATAATGGAAAAGAATATGTATCTATATGTATAACTGAATCACTCTGCTGTACACCAGAAACTAACACAACATTGTAAATCAACTATACTTCAATTAAAAACAAAACTTACTTTAATGTCATAAATGTAACCCATTTCAAAGCAAGACCAACTGCACTGGGTGAGGATAACTCCCCCATGCCCTCCTTTGGTGCACCACTTAACACTATCCATCACTCCAGAGAACTTTCTCAACACTACAATAGCTATAACATGGCTCTTAAAACTGCTGACAGGCTGACCCCTACCTACTTCTCCAGCCACTTCTCAGACCATATTCTTCCCTAACTTTCTCCATACTGGACAACTAAATGTCTGCTCACTTCATGGTGCACAGTAACTCTTCTCCCTGTAAATTCAACTCCTAGTCTATGGCCTTTTCTGTAGCTGCCCAAGACCAAAGCTAAAAGAAAAAAGCTCGTGTAACTTTTTCTGGCACTACTTATGTTTTTCAAATCCTGAAAATATACCTTGACATTAACATTATAAAAGGCTTTACATTAGACAATCAGCATCTATGGGTGAACACTTCATGGAAAATAAAAGATTCAACATTAACAAAAATTCACCCAAAGACTAAAAATCTATCTTAGTAATGCAAGAGAAGGATACTGGAAATAAGTTTCTTGATGTTATCAATATATTACATTATGAATGGTAAGACCTAATTTCTAAAATGCTTATTAGAAAAAGATAGAAACTTTCTAGAAAGGGTGTAAAAGAACTTGTCTTAGCCTTAATCAGACTTCTGGAACAATACAAGGCATCACATCTTCTAAAACACACATATTTAACATTGTTCTTTAATCCAATTTACCACTGAGCTGGTAAAAATAAAGTGGTATAATAATAAGCTTAAAGTTTTTCCAATTGTTTCTTACATCTACCATTTTTTAAAAAAAAGTTATTTGAAAATTCATTGAAAAGCACTATGAAATATTTCGAATGCTCAGTAGGTATTTTGTTCTGCTATCAAGTAGTTCTTCTAATTTAAAGGACTGAATTCTTAATTTCAGTCAAATCTAGACAAAAGAGCAGTGAATAAAGTAAACAGTGTGGGGAAAAAAAAAGAAAAGAAGGGAAGCTACAAATATTCAACTCTAATTGTTCTAGTTATGGTTTCAGACAATGAAGGTCGCAGTGCTTAGTGAACTAATTATGTACGTCAACAGAGACCATATTTTGTTCTAAAACCAAAAAGCACAAATGCCTTCTGTGTCAGATGAAATTATTTAGATTTTTGTTTGCCTACAAAAAAAGAAAGCAATTCTATTAAACTCATAATTCAGTCTTTGAAATTTCCCTCTGTATTAGTAAAAATATGACCTTTAAAAACTGGTTAATGTATTTACAGCAAAGTTAATTTAACATTTAAACTCATAATTCAGTCTTTGAAATTGCCCTCTGTATTAGTAAAAATATGAGCTTTGAAAACTGGTTAATGTATTTATAGCAAAGTTAATTTAACATGGTTCAAAAGTATTAGGTGAATAAGCCTACCCATGAGGTCTCAAGATAACTAACCAAGGTGTCAGGAGACATAGATTTAAGGACCAGCTCTGCCACTGTTTTATAAGTTTACAGAAGTCATTGTACTTCCCTAAGTTTCAATGTCCTCATTTATAAAATGAGATTCTTAACTTCACCTATATATCATACAGCTATTATAAGAATCAAATATGAAATTGCTTGGCAAACTGGAAACGTTATAAAGATGTTATAATTATAGCATACTGATTTCGGCTAAGGACAAATATTGGAGTAGTCCCATCAACACTAGCATTTACCAGCATAGCTACTCCTCCTAACTGTCACTATGGGTACCCTAAATACATTTCTCTAAAACAGACCAATATCAAGACAGAGCTGAAATATGGTTACAAATGTTATCGTCTTTGGCCAAGTTCTTTTTTTTTTCTTTCTTGGCAATTTCATGGTTTTAAAAGGAAGATGATCCTACATAAGGATGGAGAAAGCAATGTGGTCAAGTCCAAATAATTACTGAATCTGGATGATTAATATATGGTAATTCATTTACTACTTCACCTTCATTTCATACGTTGCAAATTTTTCTTAACAGATGTTTTAATCTACTAGTATCAACACCTATTTGTCTTATATTTTCAACCACTTGCTACTCGAATACTGCATGTCAGGTCTCCCAAGTTTCTCACCTTCTGCCTGTCATTCTCATTTCTGGGTCAAGCCAATCTTTGCCACTAGCTACCACTTGAACCGCATTTCCGCCCACTCCTCCCTCACTGACCCTCAGTTCCAGCCAGAGTTCTCACTGCTATTCCTCAAACATACCAATCTTATTTTTGCCCTTGCCTTTGCTCTCTCTGGAAGGTTGTTACTCCCAGATTTTCACATGACCCTTCCTCATTTCATTTAGGTTTCTGCTCAAACAGAAAGGGCCTGCCCTGACCAAAGGATGTAAATTAGCACACTTCATCACTCTTTAGCCCCTTATCCTGCTTTACAGCAGTAAAGACTACTTTACATTATATTATAAAATAATTTATGTATATATTTAACATGTCTGTCTCCCTCCCCAATATGTTTACAACATAAAAGCCAACTCCTCCTGACACTCACAATCCTTCCATGACCTGAACTATGTTCTTCCCATTTATTATGCTTCTTCAGATACCCTATTAAATCAAACTTAATTACTCACACTTCTCAATTTCCTTTCTCTACAACTCAGCCCAAGCTGTGACCATCATCATTCACATACTCAAATTCTACCCACACTGTAAGAAACAGTTTAAACACCACCTTTACTGATATTCCTGGCTGATACTTCTCTGAACTGCCACAATTCTTCATCTGTACCACTCTAAAGGCATTATTATTCTATATTTTATTTATTTTAAAATATCCTCTAATAATCAACATGCAGCTTGAGTGCAGGATCTAAACGAATTCACTTTTAGACCTCTGGGTTACTTACATAAAAGAGAAATGGAAATATTTGTATATTTTTTCTTGGATATTAGAAGTAAGTATATGTATTAGTGTTACTGTATCAAAGGGCAGACAGAAAAGGAGAATTCATGCAATAATCCTAAGATACACTAATAAATACCTAACACAACTATTTTGCTTTCTTTCCTTTTTTATTGTTGTTAAAAATACACTTGTTTTCCCAACTTCCTTGATTCCATCTTTACATAATTTTTTCCTATAAAATTTCTTACATTTACTCATATTTCCCACTTTTCTTTGGGTTCAAATCATAGCTCTTTTCCTCATCAGCCATGTTAACCCTTCCAGGTCTCTGTTGCCTAATCTATAGAATGAGGGAGAAAACCTCAACTGCAAACAGGTTATTATAGTATTATATGAGATAATATATCTCATAAAACCCAGTACAGTGCCTGGCACCTAACAGGCTGTCAGTGAATGGTGCCTATTTGGCTATTATTTCTTCTACAGATATAGAAACTGCAGTTTTTAAACACATTTCAGGGTATAAAGTTTGAATATTAAAAAGACAAAAACAAAATCTACCGTTTTCTGCTCTAATCAAGACTGGAATAGAGTACAAAGCAAGCCAAGCTCACGTTTTCGTCTTTTTTAATTCAAAAAGAAAAAAAAAAACCAAACAACTGATGTCATAAAAAAAAGAGAAGAAGAAAGCGTTTTTATGGTCACTGATAGGATGGATATCCTAATGAAAACATCATTTGATTGAGAGGAAATCACCTGGATTCTGCAATTAACTAGCTGAGTGATTCTGCACAAAGGCAATTCACCTGACAGAACCTAAAATGAACCTTAAGTCCCTTCTTGTTCAGGGTTGATACTGTCTTTGGCTCAGTTCAAAATGCTGGAGTTTTTGTTGTTGTTTTGTTTTGCTCTTAAAGAAATGAAAACTATCATTCAGGTCATCATATTCTATTCCTAAGAAACCAGTATCCATATATCGTTTATACTAGTGGAGTGAGGACTAATTCATTCATCAAACTGACCATCGGTGATGTGCCAACCTCTGCTAGGATTAGCCTGAATTACTGAAAAGTCCAATGTATAGAACATTTAATTAAGAGTTAATGGCCATAATACATAGAGAGTTATAATAGATTAAAAGAAGGGACTTTCCTGGTGGTGCAGTGGTTAAGAATCCGCCTGCCAATACATGGGACACAGGTTTGATCCCTGGTCCGGGAAGATCCCACATGCCACAGAGCAACTAAGCCCACACGCCACAACTACTGAGCCTGCGCTCTAGAGCCTGGGAGCCACAACTACTGAGCCCACGTGGCACAACTACTGAAGCCCGCGCACCTAGAACCCGTGCTCTGCAACGAGAGAAGCCACTGCAAATGAGAGAAGCCCACGCACCACAACGAAGAGTAGTCCCCGCTTGCAGCAACTAGAGAAAGCCTGCACGCAGCAATGAAGACCCAATGCAGACAAAAAATTTTAAAATATAAATATATATACACATATATTAAAAGAACTCTTATAAGCAAATCTGACCCCCAAAATGTTTTCATCAAGGATATTGAAAAAAGAAGATTTAAGTTAGTAGAATACTAATATTGATAAATGGGGAATTTTAAAGTTACAGAATATTCCTAAATCCTACTTTGGTTAACTGTAAACTCATACAATGCTTTTAAATTTGGGTATAAATTCAGATTATACTCATACACCTGGCCTTTTTTTGTTTTGTTTTGTTTTGATTACCATATTCCCTGTGGATGCTGCACATTTGGGCATGGCTAAAAACACTGGGAATGCCTAATATGAATTACAATGTTAATTTACAGACAAATTTGAACAATTATTTGGCAGTGGATTCCTTCAGATCACTGTCATCCAGCCTTAACTCTCTTGAGCAGATTTCTAGTTTAGCATCTACTGGTGTGACATTCACATAGAAGAAACTCACAGTGGTAAACCACAGAGGGAATACTTTCATTTATTATGATGAGTCCCATCACTGACAGGGCTGCCAATCCTTCCTGTAGTTCACAAGCATTAAACTTCCTCTGACCATCTCTCAACAGTATAGATTCAGAGATCTGATCATAAAAAATCAAATCCATGAGTTAGGACAAATACAGTATACATAATTCCTTAGGTTCTCAGAACTAAATATAACTACAACACTGCTTTGACAAATGGTAAACAGCCAAACTTTTTTTTTTCTGTTTTAAATTTATTTATTTATTTATTTATTTTTGGCTGCGTTGGGTCTTTGTTGCCGTGCGCGGGCTTTCTCTAGTTGCAGTGAGCGGGGGCTACTCTTTGTTGTGGTGCGCGGGCTTCTCATTGCGGTGGCCTCTCTTGCTGCGGAGCATGGGCTCTAGGCACGCGGTCTTCAGTGGTTGTGGCATGCGGGCTCAGTAGTTGCAGCTCTCGGGCTCTAGAGCGCAGGCTCAGTAGTTGTGGTGCACGGGCTTAGTTGCTCTGTGGTATGTGGGATCTTCCCGGACCAGGGATCAAACCCGTGTCCCCTGCATTGGCAAGCAGATTCTTAACTACTGCACCACCAGGGAAGTCCCAGCCAAACTATTTTAAATCAAGAAGAATCCTGAATCCCTCACAGATAATACATATTTTGCCAACCAGAACTCATCTTTGACTTGTGGGCGAAAAATAAATTATCCAGCTCTAAACCCTACATTAAAGTCTATCACACAGACTCAGCGTCTTGGCGTGATGATGAAACACTGTGGCTAACACTGTGCCACATACACAGAAGGCAAACTGGTTCAGAAACACTGCAACTGGAGCCGGAAGAACCCATGTTGTGTTCCAGCCTTGCCGGTTACTCCAACTCAGGCACTACCTCTGTGAAAGTTAAATATGATCAACAAATAAATGGGGGAGATAATGGTTGTTCTACTTGCCTAACTGAATTGTATCAAATCAGTCTAAGGATCAAGGCGGGACAATATGAAAGTGCTACTCTGTAAATCTTTAAGCACTATAAATCTGAGAGATGTTACTAGGATTAGGTGTTCAAAAAAGCATCTGATGACTTGAATTCGATATAAAATTAACTTCTTAACATCCTTCTACTCTAATGAGCTAGAACAGTGGTTCTTGGGTGGTATATATTAGAATCACCTGTAGAACTTCCAAAAAGAAAACACACACACACACACACACACACACAGCCCGGTGTCTATCACTACAGACTCAGATTTCGTGAGTCTGAAGTAAAGTCCAGAACTCAGTATTTTTTTTAAACACTACATTTGGATTCTGATGCATAATTAACTACAGAGAGAATATGGGAGTAGATGCGTGCAAATGTGAACCAGTTACCACTGTTATTTCAACAGAAACTTCATTTCATGTTTAAGCTTAAAACTATAGTTCGACCAGACTTTTATGTTGATTATGGGACAGGTATACTCTAAAATTTCATATGCCCAAAGGCAGATGTTAACTTACTTCCAATTATGAAGAGATAGCTCTCTCTCCTCCCACCCCTTTCCTGTGTCTGTGTGTGTAGAACAGTTTATTTAGAATGGCACGTTTAGACACACTAAGTCAATTTGGACAGTCTAAATTTGATTGATATGGGTTGACTTTAAAAAAACAATATAAATACTACCCATTCACCTCAGAATTAGACTTGACTTCTTCTGTGGCTGGCTTAGATGTACCAAGAGTTGTAGTATCATTGCTGCAGTCAGACATACCTAAAAGTAAAACGTGTTAAGCACACATTAAATAATTTAGTTAAAAGAGCTATATCACCTTACCGATATTCTTACAAATATTCCACAACATAAATCATTTATTTGCAGTCAGAACTGTTTTGCAAAACTATCTATAACCACATGAGTATCTATTGATTATAACAGATAAACAATTCTAAAAACAGACAAAAATTCAGGAAAAGTTTTTATGCAAAATGTAAAAACACATATCTCAGTGAGTAAAAAATAATTTCATAAAACCATTTTAGATATGAAACAATTTAAAAGATCAGAGTGTCAACTTGATTTGCTAGATGAAAAAACTAAGATCAAAAATGTCAAAATATCCAAAGATAAAGCCAAAATATTAGTTATTCATGGCCTATATAAAATCAAAGTTTCAGACCAGAACTCAGATATCTTCCAACTCTCTGACCAGTGCTCTTTAGTACTGATAACAGATGTGACTGCTCATTGTCAAAGTCAAATTATACTCAGATTTCATTCAATAAAACTTTAATGTGCTATTTCTGCTTCTAACTTATTCAACAACATTTAGAGAATGCCAACTACATATGAAGAATTCTGCTAGGCATTAAGGAGAAAGAAAAGTAAAATCTAATTCAGGTTATAAGAGCATAATGCCCTCCATATCTGCAGGTTCAAAGGTCAAAAATATTTGAAAAAAAAAATTCCAGAAAGTTCCAAAAAGCAAAACTTGAATTTTCCATGCACCAGTAACTATTTATATAACATTTACATTATACTATATATTATAAGTAACGTAGAGAGGATTTAAAGTATATGGGAGGATGTGCATAGGTTATATGCAATTTTATACCATTTTATAAGGGACTTGAGCATCTGCAGATTTTGTTATCTGTGGGTGTACTAGAACCCATACCCCATATATAGCGAGGGCGACTGTACTCTGAATCTAATCAAGGAGACAGATAGATAAGTACAAAACACCATATTAGGTACTATAATGTACAGAAGCAAAGTTTTACTCATGAAATACAAGGGAGGGAACAATTTTATTGTTCACAAATCGAATCCAGTACCACATTAAGAAAATAATACAACATGAACAAGTGGGATTTATTCCAGGAATACAAGGCTGTTCAATTAAGAAAGCTATTAATATATAATATATTCATAAATCTAAGGGGAAAAAAACATGGTTTTCTATGTAGATGTTGAGAAATCTATTGACAATTCAATACCCATTCATAATTCAATACTCAAGGAAAAAGGAATTAAGGGAGATGTCTTCAACATGATACATGCTTTAGTCCTACAACCATTATTTTATTTAATAAAGAAATAACAGAGGCATTTCCACTACGAACAGGAACAATGCAAAGGAACCCACCATTTCTGCTACTATTCAACACTGAACTAGAGGTATTAGCCAATCCAAGTAGATAAACCAATTAGAAGAATAATAGGTAAAGAAGTAAAACTATTTCTTTTTGCAGATGAATGATAGTACACCTGAAAAACTCCAAAGACTCAATGGTAAAACTAACTAAAAATTAAAAGAATTCAGTGAAAAAGTAGGATAAAAAATTAACATACAAAAGGAGTTTGGGATTAACATATACACACTACTATACACAAAATAGATAACCAACAAGGACCCACTGTATAGCACAGGTAACTATACTCAATATTTTGTAATAACCTATAAGCGGAAAGAATCTGAAAAAGAATATATATATATATATTATATATATATTATATATATATATGTGAATCATTTTGCTGTACACCTGAAACTAACAGAACATTGTAAATCAACTATATTTCAATTAAAAAAAACTCAACAATTTTTGAACTGTTATTGAAAAACAATAATCAGTGGACATAAAGGCAGAGAAAAATCCCGTTTACAATTACAACAAAGAAGATTAAATACTTAGGAATAGATTAAACAATGTATAAAACCTATATGAGAAAAATGTTTAAACACAACTGAGAGACACTAAAGACTGAGCAAATGAAAAGACATCCTGTTCTCGGCTATGATGACATTATAAAGAAGTCATTTCTCCCTTAGTTAATTTACAAATTCATTGCAATAGAGAAAAATATAACAAGCTAAATTATACAGTTAGATAAGTTATACTAAAGTTGATATGGAAAAATCAAACATGCAAGAGTAGTCAGGAAAACACTGAAAAAGGAAACTCACAAGGGGACTAACTTTGTCAGATGTTAAAACATACCATGAAGTATCTAGACTTAAAGCACTATGGTATAGCACATGAATAAACAAAGAGACCAGAATAAAAAGTGTGAAGTTAGACCAAATATATACAAACATTTAATATATAACAAAGGTGACGTCTCAAATTGCTTAATTAAAGATGGGCTTCTCAATAAATGATGCCAGGAAAACTAGGTAGCCATTTGGAAAAATACAAAATTAGACCACCACACACAAGAATAAACTCCAAATGGATTAGGAATCTAGATGTAAAAAATGAAACCATAGATGAACTGCTAAAATAAAACATAGATGAATTGTTCTTTAAACTTTCTAAGAATCTAGAGATAATTTTAAAAATTGATTAATTTGACTAAATAAAGATGTTTTAAAAATTGTATAACATAAGCACTATAAACAAAGAAAAAAGACAACTGAAAAACTAGGATAAAATATTTACAACAGGGGCTTCCCTGGTGGCACGGTGGTTAAGAATCCGCCTGCCAATGCAGGGGATGCAGGTTCAAGCCCTGGTCTGGGAAGATCCCACATGCACAGAGCAACTAATCCGTGTGCCACAACTACTGAGCCTGCGCTCTAGAGCCTGTGAGCCACAACTACTGAAGCCCATACTCTTCAACAAGAGAAGTCACCGCAATGAGAAGCCCGCGCACCGCAATGAAGGGTAGCCCCCGCTCACCACAACTAGAAAAAGCTGGCGCGCAGCAATGAAGACCCAGTGTAGCCAAAAAAAAAAAAAAAAAAAAAATTTACAACATATGCCACAATGGGTTAATATTCCTAATATATAAAGAAGTCTTAAAAACAAAGGGGAAAAAACCAAAACCAGATAGAAAGCAGGAAAAAGACATGAACAGACGATTCACAAAAAAAGATTAAAATGGTCTCCAAAATATAAAAAATGATCAAATTCACTCATAATTAGAGAAATGCAAGTTAAAACAACACTGAGATACCATTTTTCATCTATTAGACTAGCAAAAACTTTTTTAATGTAACAAAACATTCTGTTACTGAGGATGTAAGGAAAGAGGCACTCATATACATTGCTGATAGGAACACAAATTTGTATATCCATTCTGGAAGGAACTTTGGTAATGCCTAAGAAAATCACACATGTACTTACCTTTGAAACCAGCAATCCCATGTCTAGGAATCCATCCCAGGAATACATCTCCAATAATACAAAAATACTTACACATTGCAGCATTCTTCATAATTGTAAAATATTGGGAAGAGCCTAAATGTCCTTACATATGAAAGTGGCTGAATAAACTAAGACACATCCAGACAAGGAAGTACTGTGCAACTGTTGAAAAAAATGAAGATCTCTATGATATACTGTAATTTCCAGGACATAGTGATAAGCGAAAAAAGCAAAGTCCAAAAATACCTATAGGTACGCTGTCTCCATGTAAGAACAAAGAGGATACATGAAAATACATGTTTCTGCTCATTGGAACAAAAGAAATACAAGAAGAATAAACCAGAAACTAAAGAGATAGGTTACCTACAAGGAGAGGTGGGAAAAGAGTGGAAAAAAAGGTAGGAAATGGGAACAAAGTAGCAGGAATCAAGGAGTGACACTTCTCTGAATATATAGTTTTAAATAATTCTGACTCTTAGAACCATAGAAATTTTCACACACCCCTCATAAAAAAAAAATAAAACCAACCAGGATTTGAGAGGAATTCAAACAGTAAAAAATCACTAACACATGAAACCAACTGTATTAGAAATGAATAACCCAGGAAAGGGAAGGGGGAAAGGGGAAGGCGGGGCAAAGAGAGATGGGGGCGGAGAGGGAGAAGAAGGGAGGGAAAGGAAGAGCAGGAGAAAAGAGTGTCTTGACTGGACACCACGAGGCTGAAGACAAAAAGAATTATACACAAATTCTGTTAATATAGTTAGTAAAAGTACTTCTCACAGGGGTATAGGTTAATAATTCTTAAAGTACTTTATGTGTGTAACAGAACAGGACAAATATGCAAACAGAATGTAGATATTGAGAATTTGGTTTCTCACTGCTAGAGAAAAAAGTAATAAAGAAAGGAGAAATGCTAAATAAACCTTGTGTTACTGGACTGGAATTAGAGTTATCAGTACAAACACATGGTTTTTAATATGTGTGTGTCTGTATTCGTGTATATATATTTGTTATACACATACATATGCATGTATGTATAGGTTTCCTAGCTTTGTCCACTGAGAGGACCTAGAAGCAGTGATACCCAGTAACAATGAGTACACTTGGTGCTCAAATCTTGGTCTCTAAACACCATTCTCCAATAAAAGGAACCACAACTCTTAAGGAAAAGTGGTTGATTCTAATATTGGGGCAAGGAAAATACAAGAGGAGCCTGGGGCATTTTTCTGGTGTCAGAAAATAAGAAAAAATTCAAAAAAGGACAGGGGCTTATTGAAAGAAAAAAGGACCCAACCTGAAGGCCCCTAATGACCAATCCTGAGACATCTTGAGCAACAAATAATGACAGTACTGAATTGAAACTCCTGGAATAAAACAAATATTAATGAATCCATACTGATAGAAATAAATAATCAAATAAATAGGTAAATGGGGGTAAAGTGACAATTCTTCACAACAGAATCTCAATTAATAAACACAGAAAAGAGAGAAAACCAGAACTCTCCATCAGGCAAACATCACAGTAATAAGTGTTGCAGAAAGACTCACTGATGGATGCTAAAATTAGAGAGCAAAAGTTTGATGAGAAACAGCATTTACATAATCTCCAAAATCTCCCACAAGGTACTCAACTGAAAAAAGAAAGACAGTTAAGGGGAGAAACTCACAGTTCACAGTGAAGAAACTCAGCAGATCTAACTTAACCAAGTGATTAATTAATCACCAGTAGTAAGACATATCAAGAGCGTAATCCCTGATACACTGCACTGAAAAGGACAACATTATTTTTCGTGGTATTCTTCCCCCAAATGCATTAACTCAGTCCAATCATGAGAAAACATTGGACAAAACCAAACTGAGGAACATTCTACAAAATAACTGACCAGTTCTCTTCAAAGTGTCATGGTCATGAAGACCAGGAAAGTGTGAGAAACATACAGATTGAAAGAGACTATGGAGAAATAACCAAACTCGATATGGGTTCCTAGATAGAATCCTGCAGCAGAAAAAAGGACAGTTAGTTGAAAATTTGGTGAAATTCTAATAAGGTCTGTAGTTCAGTTAATAATATTATATCAATGTTAATTTTCTATTTTTTTTAATAAAAATTAATTTATTTTTCTTTTACTTTTGGCTGCGTTGGGTCTTTGTTGGTGCACGCAGGCTTTCTCTAGTTGCAGTGAGCAGGGGCTACTCTTCATTGCGGTGGCTTCTCTTGTTGTGTAGCATGGGCTTCAGGCGCGCGGGCTTTAGTAGTGGTGGTGCGCAGGCTCAGTAGTTGTGGCGCACGGGCTTCATTGCTCTGTATGTGGGACCTTCCCAGACCAGGGCTCGAACCCGGGTCCCCTGCGTTGTCAGGCGGATTCTTAACCACTGCACCACCAGGGAAGCCCCTAATGTCTTATTCTTGATAATTATATTATGATTATGTAAGACGTTAGCATTATGGGAAGTAGGGTAAGGAATATAAAGCAACTCTCTGTACCATTTCTGCAAGTCTAAAATTAGATCAAAATAAAAGTTTTTAAAGAACAGTAAGGAATGCTGAGCAAAGGTAGAGGAATTACCCTTAGATAGAAAATCTCTTCCTTAGATAGAAGGAAGAGTGAAAGAAGGAAGGAACCCATGGAAATAGTGAGGAATGGAATGGAAAACAGAAGAAAGCTAAGGCAGTTCATTTTTGCTGTCTTCTACTTTCTTGTGAAATAGGAGTTATCATCCTTTCCCCTGTATTCATCAGTTGCACCAATTAGCAAAATATATCATTATCAACCAGCTCAAGAAAAGACCAAATGATAGCTTTAGAATGGGGCCGGTCACCAGGAAGACCAAGCCATGATTAGAAGTTTGGAACTTTCAGAGGTGAAAGGAGCGAGAGGAGTTAATAACTGATAATGCGTCGGTGAGGAAGCCTCCACAAAAATCCCCGAACTATGGGGTTTGGAGAAATTCTGTGGTGAACACATCCATGTCCTGGGATCGTGGAACACCCCAACTCACCGAGATAGAAGCTCCTGTACTCAGAACGCTTCCAGATCTTGCCCAATGTCCTTTCCATCTGGCTATCTATCTGTATCCTTTATCATATCCTTTACTATATAATAAACCGATAAGTATATTAAAAAAAAAAGACCAAATAACTCCAAGCAGATAGGGAAACAGGGAATCAAATTTCTGAGAATTACGGAGTCAGGTACTAAGTCTGTGTTTTATTCATATTATTTAAATGGTCTTACCTTCACATTTTTTAAAAGTTCATTTGTTCATAACTTTAATAATGGACACACACAGGGAATGACAACAAGATTTAAAGTTAATGACTTACTCACTGAACTTACTGTGATAATCACTTCATGACGTATGTAAATCAAATCATTATCACCTTAAACTTATATGTGCTATATGTCAATCATATCTCAATAAAACTGGAAGAAAAAAAAACTTATAATTATGGGAAACCAAAAAAGAAGTTAATGACTTGCAGAATGTGCTGTTTAAGATATATGTGTTCTGATCTTTACACGAATTTGAAGTTATCTTTAAATTTGTCTTCAAAATAAAATGATAAATCATTATTACAAAACTGCCATCAATGTTGAGACTTCACAGACTGGTTTATACTGGAGGCCAAATATGCCTCAAGTCATCTCTGGGGCTCTACTTCCATAAATCAGCCAGGGGTATTCATTAACTAATGAGTGTAAGAACCAATGACCTATAAAGTGAATTACTAATTAACATTTGTAAAAAAAAAAAAGCATAACTAATATTACCTGAAGTTTATAATTCATTCAACTTTTTGGAGTTGTTTTTGATTTATTATCAAAATCACATTTTGTTTTCTATAAACTGAATAGACTAGATCTATTCAGTTTATAGAGGGAAACTATATAAGAACTTTAACCAGAATTTAATGAGGGAGAATTTTATATCCTACAACTGTTAAGTGCATTTAAGGTCTTTCCAAGGACCCAGGAAAGAGAGGGCAGGAGGTAAGAGACTTGCCAGGATCCTAGAAGATAAGAAGAAACAAATACTCCATGGATACCAGAAAAGAAAAAACTGCATTTACAATCTCCATGAGTTAAAGATTCAGAATTATAATATTAAAGAATGAATGTTGAATAGAAATTATAACATGAGCACATTTCAAATTAAGGTACTCACATACCACAGGGGATCTGAAATGGTATACTCAAGGCACAGGAGAGCAGATATAAACAGGATAGACACAGCACATCATAGTGGAATGAGAATTTACACTTTTTTTAAATGAAAATAAGTATGCTGTTATGGAATCTAAAACAAAATTCACTTGAATAAAATACACATAAGCCTTCTAAGAAATTTCCTGAATTTTTATGATGAAATACGAATCTCCAAAGGAATATCTGAAGAGTTATTCTTTCTAGGGGTACTTCAGTAAAAAAGTTGGAGAAGTACTATAATTAATTTTGATGTATGGGAGTAAGGAGTTCTGACTGGAACTCAAGGACAATGCTAGGGAGGTAAATACAGAAAACTGAGGGCAAAAAGTAGCAAAACTTGGGCTTGCTTTGGTCTGAACTTGCTTAGCTTCTCTAGACTGGGTATATCACTGATTTCAGAGACTGGTTAGCGATTAAAGAAAATGGCTCTATTTCTTTCACTCAAATATGTCTATCTTTTCTTGCTCATAGATGAACAGGAAGAGAATGGTAAGATTTGTTTTAATTTCATAATTCAATATTAATTTTCAAGTTGAACTGACTTGTTTACAGTAAAAAATTTAGAGTTAAAATACATAGTGACTACATTAAATAACTATATATGCTAAGAGTGAAAAATAGTATCTAAAATACATTAGCTTTCTAGTTTTGGTCAAAACAATTTAAAATAGTGGGGTTTTTTTATGATGGTAGTTTCCTTAACATGGAGGAAAGATCCTTTTCCCTATTGTCAATGCAAATGATGCTAAACTGAAAATGGTTTACCACACAATATGTTCAAAGTATATTACATTTTCTTTGATAAGTAGAATAATCAAGAGTAAGATAAAGAATCATCTACATTATACTGCTGTCTTTATGTCAACAACTATCTGGTATCTGTAAAAGCTATTTTGTTAGATACTCCTAAATTCTTTTAGACAGTGATAACTTAAGTTCACGTGGATCATTAAGATAAACACATCAGTCTAGATAATTCAAAAGTAGAAAGCTTTGACAAAAAAAGTTAATTCTCAATTATATGCAGTAATGAGAAACAATTTAAAAATCAACAGATATTCAACTATTCTCATCCTCACCATCATACCACCTTCTAACCAAGTGACAAAATGAACAGTTTGGAGAAGTCTTTTTATTTTCCCCATTCAGACTGTGTTACAGAGAAACTAATGAGAAGTAAAATGATAAGACTCTCAAAACTAAATTACTCCCTGAAAAGAAAGCTAGCTGTAAATAAACTCTAAATTATTCAGTGTACTGTGGCCTCATTCTTCACAAACGGCTAGCTAAGGTTCAGAACATTCGCAATGAAGCCAACCAAGAGAATTGGAGAGTTACTGTAAAATTCTGTATTAATTCCCAAAACCATATAAAATAAACCCCTCAATATTCTCAGGTAATTTTTTCAATGGGAAAAAGCTCAGAGGAAATAATCTAAGAAGACAGCTTAATAATATAGAGAGTTACACAGAGAAATATTTATAGATATGTGTATATACATGAGTTAGTGTATATTTCCTAGAAGCAACTCCAGCAACAATGAGCACACATAGTGCCCAGATCTTGGTTTCTAATACCATTCTCCAATAAAGGGAACCAGTGCTCCCTGGAGAAATGGTTGATTCTAGGACTGAGGCAGGATTACATACAAGATGAGCCTGGAGTATCTTGTAGTGCTGGAAAGTAAGAACGTGCTTTAAAAAAAAACACCATAACAGAACAACAACAAAAGCTCAAAAGAATATAGGAACCAACTGAAAGAGTTTCCAGTGGCCAAAGCTGGAACAATTGGAGCAATAAAATAAAGTAACACTGGATTATAATGCAAAGTATAAAATAAATAACCATGAGTCAATGCTGATATAAATAAATGATTGAATAAATTAATAAATGGGAGAGAAGAGGCAAATCTCCCTTACAGAAGAATTCCAAAAAATTTATGTACACACTCCACTGTTACGGAGGTAGAACATAATTCCCCACACATTAAGTGTGCACTTCACATAATGACTTTCTTCTAAAAAGTACAATATGCAAAAGGAAGAGAGGAAAAGTAACTTTACAAGGTACAAACTTGACAAACACTGTCTTAAGCCAGGTGATCAAGGTTAACATCAACAGTGGTAAGGCATATTGATTGTATTTACTCTTTTTTTTTCCTTAAATATTTATTTATTTATTTACTTGGTTGCGCTGGGTCTTAGTTGCAGCTCCAGGGGTTCCTTAGTTGTGGCATGTGAACTCTTAGTTGCGGCAAGCATGTGGGATCTAGTTCCCTGACCAGGGATTGAACCCGGGCCCCCTGCATTGGGAGCGTGGAGTCTTATCCTCTGTGCCACCAGGGAAGTCCCTGTATTTACTCTTGATATACGACAAGAATGGCAACTTGGGGCTTCCTTGGTGGTGCAGTGGTGGAGAGTCCGCCTGCCGATGCAGGGGACACCGGTTTGTGCCCCGGTCCGGGAAGATCCCACATGCCGCGGAGCGGCTGGGCCCATGAGCCATGGCCGCTGAACCTGCATGTCTGGAGTCTGTGCCCCGCGGCGAGAGAGGCCACAGCAGTGAGAGGCCTGCGTACTGCAGAAAAAACAAACAAACAAACAAAAAAACCAAAACAAACAAACAAAAAAGAATGGCACTTTACCTCTGCTGTCTTTCTCCCCAAAACACATTACCCAGTCTAATCATGAGAAAAGAATCAGCCAAATCCCAACTGAGGGACATTCTACAAAACATTTGACCAGCAATCCTCAAAACTATCAACTTGTCATCAAAATGAGGAGTCCGAGAAACTCTTAAAGCTAAGAGGACACATGATAACCAGGATTTATTCCTGCATAGAATCCTGGTATAGAAAAAGGTCATTAGGAGAAAACTGAGGCAATCTGAACATATGTTATCTAATAATGTATAAATACTGGTTCATGAACTGTAACAAATGTACCATACTAATGTAATATGTTAATAATGTGGGAAACTGGACATGGTGTATATAGGAATCTGTATACTATCTCTACAGTAATTCTGTAAATCTAAAGTGATTCTAAAATAAGAGTTTATTATAAAATAATCTAAGAATACTTTGCTATATTATTATTTTATAATTATTGTTTTTAATAATTAATATTAATAATATAAATTTATATTATTAAAATATTTCATTCTTTTACATGTATGCACCCCAATGTTCATTGCAGCACTACTTACAATAGCCAGGACATGGAAGCAACCTAAATGCCCATCAACAGATGAATGGATAAAGAAGATGTGGCACATATATACAATGGAATATTACTCAGCCATAAAAAGGAATGAAATTAGGTCATTTGTAGAGACATGGGTGGACCTAGAGTCTACCATACAGAGTGAAGTAAGTCAGAAAGTGAAAAACAAATGTCGTATATTAACACATGTATGTGGAATCTAGAAAAATGGTACAGATGAACCTATCTGCATGGCAGGAATAGAGATGTAGACATAGAGAAGGGATGTGTGGAACATGGAGGTGGGGAAGGGGGGTGTGGGATGAACTGGGAGATTGGGATTGACATATATACACTACCATGTGTAAAACAGATAGCTAGTGGGAACCTGCTATATAGCACAGGGAGCTCAGCTCAGTGCCCTGTGGTGACTTAGATGGACGGGATGGAGGGGCAAGGGAGGTCCAAGAGGGAGGGGATACATGTATACATATAGCTGATTCACTTTGTTGTACAGCAGGAACTGACACAACATTGTGAAGCAACTATACCCCAATAAAAAAGAAAAACATTTATTTCCATGCACTTGGAAAAAACAGCATAACTGGCAGTTTAATATATTTATAAATATTTATATTTAAAATCCTATATGGCAGAACTCCATGAACTGAAATCTTTAATACTATCAACTTGGAAATTCAATCAATATTTAGGTGTCAGGCACTGGTCTAGGTCCTTGGGAGTCAATAATAAGCCAAAAAAGAAAATAAGATGTGGTCCCTATCTGCATGGATATGGCGGTAGCGGAAGAGAAAGACAATCTTACTGTCACACATATAAACGTAAACGGCAACTGTGGAAAACGTATGACATTACTACCTCATCTGGGAGGTCAGGATATGTCCTCAAGAAGCAAAACTTCAGTTGAGGTGTGAAGGATAGCTAAGAACCAACAAGTGAAATGAAAGAAAAGAAAGAGTGGTAAAGACAGGGAGAAAAGCATGGGCAAAAGCCATGTAATGCAAGGAGCAAGACAAGTACAAAGGGACTAACGAAGGCCAGCATGGGTGAAATGGAGAGTTAAGCAGAACAGGATAAAAAATAAGGCTGGACCATTGTTAAGGAGTTTCGTTTTTATCCTAAAAGCAATGAGAAGCCATAAAAAGACTGGGGAAGAGGAGGGAAGAGTGACAATCAGACGTGTGTTTCAAAATAAATCACTGTGCCTTCAGGATGGATACTGGATTAGAGAGGGGATGAAACAGAAGTGGGTAGACAAGAAGGAAGGCTACTGTAGAAATTTCAGGCAAGATGATGGTAACAAACTAAAGTGGTGGTAGTGGAAACGGGAAGTAGCAGACAGATTTAAGAGATACTCAGAAAGTAAGATTAATAAAACTTGTTGACAGACTAGACGTATAAGGGAGAGGGAGTTATTAAGGATCACTCCTACTGTCCTGCATTTTCCAACTGGAAAAATAATGGAGTCATTCACTGAAATAAAAAGCAAAGAAAGAGGACCAACATTTTGCGGGGGTTTTGGGAGTGAGGGAAAAACCAGTTTAGTTTTAGACCTTGTATTTGCGATATCTAATATATGCAAGAGAGGTGCCAACTAGAAAGCAAAATATATAGATCTAGAGCTCAGACGAGATAGAAAACACTCACGTCCTTAGAAAAGCTGACATCTTTATCCTAGTAAAGCAGCTAACTATAATTGCCAAATATCCAAGAAAAACGTTAGACTTTGACCATCTGTATTTAGTTAAAACAAAAAGCTGAGACAGAACATGGCAGTAATATTTCATCAACTACAACAAAAACTGCTAGGCACCATGCGGAACACAGAGTTTTAAAAATCTTGTTTCAACAGTATATTTATTATGTCACTAATCATACAGTATTTTAAAGTTTTAGCAGGGCTGGCCAATGTCCTTGGAAATATTCAATACCTGCACTAGTCAGTAAAGTAGCCACTAGCCACATGTGGCTACTGAGCACTTGAAACGTGACTGGTTGAACTGAGGAACTGAATTTTATCCTATTTTATCTTAACTAATTTAAATAGTCACATGTGGCTAGTGGCTACTCTATTGGACAGGAGCATTTTAGAGCTTCCTTGTATATTTCATCTAGTCCCAAACCACCACCTTGTGAATTAACTGAGAGCCAGTGTGGGGGATAGAGGGAGTAAAGAAGTAGAAGCTCTCATTCCATCTGCTTGTTATATTATTTGAATTTTTATTTCAAGAATATATCTTACTTGTAAAATTTAAAATATTTTTAATTTTAAAATTAATTAAATGCACAGAAAAATTAGGAAATACAGAAAGAGGAAAATGAAAATAATCTGTAAACCTACTTTAAGAAATAATCTATAATTAACATTTAGCCCTATATGAAGAGGATCTACAGTTTTAACCCTTCTGTTAGAAGGCGCACCAATGGCCCGTTACTCTCTCTGAGTTTTATCATATTTCTCTTCTACCTCATCCCCATCCCAAACACCTTAAGAATCCTATTAGAAAGCTATCATCTCTAGAACTCTACCTCAAGGCTGCCAAAAATAAACACTTCATAGTCCTCTTGCTTATCTCCCTTTCACCACCACCACGACCACCCTCTGCCACCACTGTAACTGGAACCCAATCTCTACCCCACAATATCATGGAATCATTAGTCACTATAGTGAAAAAGAGTACAAGCTTTGGAGTCAAGCAACTTTGAGTCTGTGGTTCTCCTTTTACTATTTGGATGACTTGGACTAATTACTTCTGCTGGTTTCTATACCTGTTTCTTCATTTGTTTATAGAAAATAAGGGTACCTAATACACAGATAGCATCTATAAAGCATAATGCCTAGCCAGAGTAGCACTCGATAAATGACAACTATTACGGACTTCTATGCGCCTGGCGCTGCCCTAGATACTGAAGGGGAGAGCTCTGAAGCAAAACAGAATCCCAGCCATCCTAGAGGTTACGTTACACTGGCTTAACCCCAGGGCCTCTTTCCATCTGGGATGTGAATTCCTGATCCATCCCTTATTAGATGTGTGATCTTATGCAAAGTACTTCATCTAAAATCTAAATTTCTTCATTTCTAACATGGTAATGTTATCTGCTCTTACCTACTTGAGATGGCTGGAGTAAAAATAAAATGAGAATGTATGGGAAAATGCTTTGTAAATTATTATATGCTAAATAAAAAGAAGGTATTAAAGAGTATCATATTTCTCCTCTCTTGGACAAAGCTTTCCAATCAATATGCCAAGAATGGATTACAGGGACTTCCCTGGTGGGAAGGCAGGGGACACAGGTTCGAGCCCTGGTCCGGGAAAATCCCAATCTTAGTTGTTGCTCCGTGGCAACTAAGATCCCTTAGTATAAGCCCGTGCGCCACAACTACTGAGCCTGAGCTCTAGAGACCGTTAGCCACAACTATTGATCTCATGTGCCACAACTACTGAAGCCTGTGCGCCTAGAGCCCTTGCTCTGCAATAAGAGAAGACACCGCAATGAGAAGCCTGCGCACCACAATGAAGCGTAGTCCCCATTCACTGAAACAAGAGAAAGTCCGTGCGCAGCAATGAAAGACCCAGCGCAGCCAAAAATAAATTTTTTAAAAAAAGGATTACAGACATGCTGAAATATTGACACCCCCTCTCCCTGGCCCCCTCGGCCTACAGGGAGCTGGGGAATCTGCCATGCAAATAATCATTTTTATGTGTGCCATGATGCAGAAGTTTGGAAACTTTGCTCTAACACACTATCTCATGTCGGCAGATGCTGGAGATGGCCAAATGACTCCCTCCTCTGGATGATTTAGGGCTCACCACCAACTCTGTTATTCTTATGATCCTGCTTCAAAGACAGTGATGTCACAGTTCCCCAAAGGATCAAAAAGGATCAAGCCCGAACATCAAGGAGCAGCTAGTCCAATGCCATCATACATATACAAAAAATGAAACAAAATAAAAACTCTCAGGTGACAATACGGCAAAGATGTTACCATATTTTCACAAAAGATTTGAGCAATTTCCAGCAATATCTGCCTAGAACCATCTTAAGACAAAAGTTTAGAAGTAATGGAAGAGAGGGAAATAGGGATGGAGGGAAGATGAAAGAGAAAAGAAACAAAGAGAAAAAGAAAATGTAGACTTTTGTCTTGTAGAAAATAGCTGAGAATCCGTAAGAGCTAATCACTGGCTTCCATGACTGCCTAAAGCTAAACTAGAGACTAAAGAGAACAAGATTATTTTCAGGTTCCTTTGTTTGATAGTCTTTTTCATACTTCCTAGAACTAATGCTGGTGTATGTCTGACTTTTAGATTGTTATGGTCCCTACGACATCATCATCCATATTTTGTGGGACTACTGTTTCCAATCTGCACATGTATTGTTAGTTCTTCATCCACAGCCATATTATCTTAAATTCCCTATTAAATTTACTCCTTCCTCCATCCTGAATTTATTCCTTACCCCATCCCAAAGTTATCATTCTGGAATGTATTTATAGCTCCAGACTCTTACAATGCCAAGTCTATTACTTAAAACCTTTATTTTCACATTTTCCACTCCTCATATGCCATCATACATACATACAAACACACACACACACACACACACACCCGACAAACACATACACATATCCGCCCTGTGGGAAAACTATCAAATAACACTCCATAGGCCTCCTCCGAATTCATTTCTTTTTGTCATACTTTTTGGTATGATATTCAACCAGGTGTTCAGCTACTGAAGGTTAATAAAGGAAAAGACCTTCTTTACTTAATGTCTGATAGAAAATAAGGTGAGATACCCCAACACATGCCAATAAAAGATGTAAAGAAAATATGGTAGAAGCAGCCTAGAGTAGTAGTTAAGAGCTCACAGTCTGGATTCAGATAACCTAGGTTCAATCCTGGCTTGACCAGTGTAATTCTGAGCAGATTACTTTAGCTTCAGTTAATCATTTAGTTTCAACTTCTTCATCTACAAAAATGAAACATTTAGCCACTTTATAAGGTTGCTGTGAGGATTAGATGAGATAATCATATAAAGCACTTAGCATCATGCCTGGCACACAGTAAGTAAACAAATGTTAACTGTTGTTATGGTATCAGATATAATCAATCTTCTGACTTTGTCATTACCTTAGAAAGAAACTAATTTAGCATAATTGACTCTTTATAAACTTATGTTTTCTGCCCCCCAAAGTGAGGATGCTAGACAGAGGGAAAATTATTTTGGGCGCAGAATACACTGGTTACTCCATATGGACTATGATGAGCTGTATAGGTCTCTTCAAGTTCTAACGTTCTATGAAACAGGTGTCAAACATTTTAGCACGTCAACCCTTGATCAACAAACACTTTACCATCAAATCAGTAAGTTCAAATATGCACTCTAAACTTACATTAAGTTTGGAAGGATACTATCTTAGTCACAAAAGAGAACGATCATTAAATTCCTAATATAGAGGTAATATGGAGGGAAAGGAGATGTCGAGATAAGCAGCAACATGCCAAAGGCTTACAGACCACACCACTGAAACATCATTTGCCCTTCTGAACAAAGCCGAAGCCCAAAGTAGATGCCTCAAGTGAAAAACAAGAAAATGAAAACAAAGTACACTAGAAATTTATACTTTTAGTCTGAACTGTACCCAGTAGGTTGGTGATACTAAATATGTATTAAATAATAATAAATGTATCAATTTATAAATCCACTGGATCGCCACAACATTGGCCACAAATACTTATCCATAAAAAGAAACCTCAAAACCACAAATCAGGAACTAAATAAACAGGCAGTCTTACTTCCTTCTCTAGGTCTAGGAAGAAATTTAGAAACACTGAAGTTTTGAAGTAGCTAGAGATTTCATCACTATAAAGCTGGAATCTCTGCATTCTACTCTCCTTGGTGCCCAAACTAGCTATGTACAGTTTGAAAAAGTAGTAGCTCCACAAAAAAAGTTTTCATTAACTTCAAGACACTGTCTAAGGAGTGGCTTTTAATCTACCTGGAGGTTATATATCTCCTTTGAGAATTTGATAAGAAGAATGGACATTCTCCCCAGAAAGGAGAAAATGCACTGAAAACAAAACTGTGCACTTAATTTCAGGGGTGGGGATGAGAAAGTCCCCTGAAAGTCACTGACCACTAGACCACAGTCCCCAAAGGCATGACCCAGGATTAAGGCAAACTAATTTATCAATTTGAAACGGAATGAAAGTAACTGAGACCGAGATTTTAATCCAGAAAATAAAACAAGATTAGAAATATTTTGTTTTCTCAGCTAATGAGTGTTAGACGTGGTGGCTGGGAGAGGGTGTTGGTCATGTTGAGTAGGGAAAACAAAAAAACACAGGACTAACAAAAGACAAGTGGAATTAAAACAGTACTGACATGTAGTCTCTTGCATTCACTCTCAGACAGCAGCAATAAAATGGCCAATTCCTGCAGCGTTAACAAGGAACGATTTAAGGTACCCAATTTTGGTGCACATTCCCACGCCAGTGAAGTTAATTAAATGGCAAATGTGAACCCACACCTGCCACACTTGCAGGTGAAAGCACAAGTTTAACCAAAGTCCTGCAAATCATTTTTTCCTTAAGAACCGACTGAGAGAAATTATATGCTTTAATCTAGGAGAAAAAAAGGAAGGGAGGGGGCCAGCAATCCTCAAACGGGGTGGCTAAAGGATCTGCAGGAAGTGTTAACTACAAACCTTTTGAGATCAAAGGTCTCAAGAGGGAGATGAGAATAAAACAAAGGAAGTAATAATAAAATAAAGTAAAAGGGAAAAGCGTCTAGAAACTGTTCTTAAAACAAAACAAAAACCTCTTTCCTTTTTCCTAGACACGTAAACAGTAGTAACTTGGCAAAGAGGAACGGACGAGACGACGGCACAACTTCCTTCCCAAACTCCAGCATTCCTTGGACGTCCTCGCAAGCAGTCAGGCTTGGGACATTTCACAGGCAAGGCTCCTCCCTGCACCACTGCCCGAGAAACCTCTCGCAGGGACTATCGCTAGCTCCCTTCCTCTCACTGCGGGAGAGGAGAAAGAGGGGATGCAGGGAAAGGAGGAGAGAGATAAAGGCTGGACACCAAACCTGAAGGTGGCCCGCTCCGAGACTCAGTCGAGAAATTCCTGGATCCTGCAACCCCTTTCCCCACTAAATACAAGCAAAACCGGGAGGGTGCCGCCCTGGGAGGGCCAGTCCTACCTCTTCACCCGGCTGTTTCGGGGGCACACTCAGGGGGACAGGAGGAACGAAGGAGCAGAAACCCAACGCCGAATGCCTGGGCAGAGAGAGACGGCACACACAGACTAAGGACATAAGTGCCCCGTGGAAGTCCGGAACTGCGAGCCCCAGAGGCAACGTGTCCAGCCCCGCCAACCATCTCCGAGAAGCATTCCCCCGCCTCTTTCCCAGCCGGCCAGCTCCGCCCTCACCTGTCTGCAGGGAAGCCGGCAGCTCTCACGTCGAGGATTATCCCTGCCTCTGCTCTCCGGAGTCGCCTCAGCCCTGGCAAGAAGTGAGCGGAAACGCGACCCGGGCCTTTTCCTTCCTCCCCTTCTCCCACGCACCTCGGCTCCTCGGGGGTGGGGAGCAACAGCAGCTGTCACAGCCTCACACTGACCAACCGCCGAGGACACTCAGACCGGCGGCACCTCCACCAGGCCTACAGCTCCAACACCGCGAGCAGCGGAGCCGGAAGTGAGGGGACCGGAAGTAGCGTTGTCCGTAGCCCTGGACGGCCTCTCTCTCCCTCAGTCTGGCCGGCCCAGCCACGTCTCGATGGTGCCAGCGCGCTTCCCCCGAGGCCCCCTCCGCCCCGCTCCAGGAGGCGGGCCCCGCCCCTCCCGCTGCGGCCCCTAGCAACCACATCCGGGACTCAGCCGGCGCCTTTGCCCGGGTAATTTTTTGGCTGCGGCTAGATCACTGTGGGGGTGTGTGAGCACGGGTCCAGATGCACCTGCCAGAGCTGGGAGCTTGCCGAAGGGCGCGCCGGCCTGGTCTTGAGTGGTCGGAGGTCCAGGAGCCCTCGGCATCCTTTTCTCACCCACACACCCCAGCCTCACGTATTAGGCGTCCCCCCAACAGACGGTGAGCCGGTGGCGGGAGGGTGGAGGTGGACGTAGCTCACCGCCTCGCAATCACAGGAGAGCCAAGCTTCTTTCTCAGCTGCCAGAGAGCACGTAGAAGGTTATTCCAGCCCCGTGGGAGGTAGGAGGGTGGAGGGAATGCGGGGTTTAGGGAGCAGACGGGATGCGGGCGCCTCACTCTTCTTCCCCAGTGCCTGGGAAGCCACCCTCTGGCCACGTCACTCACGCCCACCCGCTTCAGGAAGACCAGACCCCCTCGCGCGGCATCCCTGAGTTCTTATGATTTGCTCTATCTTTGTGATCACCTTCTGCTCTGCTCGCTCGCAGACAGTGTATCCATGATACTGTTCTTTCCTGCTCCTGTTTATCCAGAGGACTGATTTCTGCTTTCTTCGCTCGCCCCGTTACTTAAGTAGATCACTGCCCTGTCTACAGAAGCCGACGAACAGTCCTTCTCTCAGATCCCTTTGTAGTTTCCTAAGTGGAGGCCCCAGTCTGTACTTCGGATATTCTCCCTGTCCCCAGCACCGTATGGCTCTGCAGTGGTGCTAGACAAACCTGAAGCTCAGTTACATACAGTACATAGCGGTGATCCAGCCGAGCGCATCTCCCTTCAAGGTTCCGGACTCCGCTTTTACTTTGACAGCCTTGGGTGCTCATTTTCACCACCATTTCACTTGCAAGAATGCCAAAGGCAACAGTGCACTCCGTGGGACCTACCCCTCTTTAGACCATAATTCTCACCTGCCTTGTCACATTAGTTGACAAGACATTTTTAATGACTAAGTGCCCGATGGCAGAACTCTGCTTCTCCAAATTTGTAGGGAGTTTCAGCGTAGTGAACTGTATATCCCTGTACAGATAATCTTTCCCATATCTGTGAAGAGTAGATACCCGTGACACCACAAGTATTTCAAAAGTAAATATTTATTGTCTGAAATCTCCAGGACACCTTCTCTGACAAAAACCGTAATGAAATCCCAAAACATAAATCTGTGGTTAAAGGGCCCTTATCTTAAATGGGTGAATATATATGCCGATTCATTTAACTTAAGTTCTACAGTTTACTGTGGATTTTCCTGTTCAAAGCCATCCTGTTAGTCTTCTCAATTATAAGAAAAGGATTCTAATCTAGGATAATTACTGCTCTTATTATATAGGAACAGAATGGAACTTAGTAGTAGATGGAAAACAGTGAAAGTCTATGCACTTTCTTTGGGAAAAAGGAAGTAGTAGTCGTTATTCTTGGGTTTGGGGAAAATTTTTCATACTAACTCAAAGACTATTTTAAACCTAACCTTGCTTAGATGGAGACTTTTTTTCATCTCTCTCTCTCTCTCTCTCTCTATCTCCCCCTCTCCCTACAGCTTGGGGAATTCTGCCTGCCCATTCTCCTTAGGAAGAACAGAAAAATACTACTTTTCTTTTAACTGCCATTGTGTTTGGAGAAGTAAGACAAAAAGGGAATAGCTGCCTGTCACATATGCTTATGACATGGGGCTTATCTACTCATTTACCTTTGCACTGCTATTGGCTATTATTTAGCTTTAGAAAAATCAGGTACCATTTATTCACTTGGCTTGTGGGGAACTGTGGCAGCCTATCTTTTATTTATTGACCGGGAAGGAAAGGAGGCAACAGGTTAAAGGATATTGTTATTTTTCCTTTCTGAGTGAATTAAATGTGCATGCAACCTTTTCTCTTTGCTTTAGATGTTGAATACTGTATTCTGCTTATCAATATTTCCTTAGAAGAAGAAGGTGCTATTTTTCTTTTCTAGGGGAATTCTGGTAGTGTCCCAGTAATTTTATCACTGTTTATTGACAGCTTCCTTTTCATGAAGAGATATTCAGTTACTGATTGCACAGTGTCATTCTCTGGAAATAAACCCTTGATTAGAGGGTACTGATTAATGGAACATTTAAACAAGCCCTTGAATAGTAGAATGAGTAGAACATCAGAGTAGAAATTGTTTTAACTAAGAGAACAAAAACGTGTTCATAATTCCATTTTCTGGAGTTAACATTCAACATTTTGGTCAGGATCTTTTTTTTCTGTGAGTATTTTTTTCTTCATTTATTTAACAGATCGTTCTTAAGAACCTACTGTTTCCTGGGCACTAAGCACTGTAGGAATAGCCATGAGCCTTTGCCCTCATGTAACTTTCAGTGTATGTTGTATTTGTTGGCGTACAGTTTTGTATTTTGCTTTTTCCACTTAATATAGTATGGAATTCCCATCATATCATTAAATAGTCTCCTTCAGTGACTCAATAGTATTTTAGCATATAGATATTCCTTAATTTATTTATCTAATCCTTTTTGTTATACATTTGGATTATTTTTGGTTTTGTCTATGATTATAAAACAACAATATGAGGAACAGTCTTGTGTGGTTGAATTCTTAGATGATTCCAAAGATGTTCACCTTGTATAATTCCCTCCTCTGTGAACATGGTAGTATATCATTCCCATGATTATATTATATTACATACAAAAGGAATTTTGCAGATGTAATTTAGGTTACTAATCAGTTGACTTTGAGTTACTCAAAAGGAAGATAATCTGGGTGGTCCTAAACTGACTACATGAGCCTTATATTTTATTTTATTTTATTTTATTGAAGTATAGTTGATTTACAATATTATATTAGTTTCATATGTACAACATAGTGATTCAATATTTCTATAGATTATACTCCATTTAAAGTTATTACAAAATAACAGCTACATTTCCCTGTGCTGTACAATATATCCTTGTTGATTATTTATTTTATAAATAGTAGTTTGTATCTCTTAATCCCCTATCTTGCCCCTCCTCCTTTCCCTCTTCTCAGTGGTAGTCACTAGTTTGTTCTCTATATCTGTGAGTCTGTTTCTGATTTGTTATATACATTCCTTTGTTTTATTTTTTGTATTCCACATAAAAGTGATATCATAGATTATTTGCCTTTCTCTGTCTGACTTATTTCACAAAGCATAATACCCTCTAGGTCCATCCACATTATTGCAAATGGCAGAATTTCATTCTTTTTTAGGGCTGAGTAATATTCCATTGTATATTTATACCACATCTTTATCCATTCACCTGTTGATGGACACTTAGGTTGCTTCCATATCCTGGCTATTGTAAATAATGCTGCTATCAACATTGGGGTGTGTGTATCTTTTCATATTAATGTTTTTGTTTTCTTCAGATATACATCCAGCACTGGAATTGCTGGGTCATATGATAGCTCTGTTTCTAGTTTTCTGAGGAACCTCAATACTTTTTTCCACATTGATTGCATCAATTTACATTCCCACCGACAGTGTACAAAGGTTCCCTTTTATCCACACTCTTGCCAACATTTTTTTATTATTTTTGATGATAGCCATTCTGACAGGTGTGATGTGGTATCTCATTGTGGTTTTAATTTGCATTTCCCTGAGTATTAGTGATGTTGAGCATCTTTTCATGTGCCTGTTGGCCATCTGCGTATCTTCTTTGGAAAAATATCTAATTAGGTCTTCTGCCTATTTCTAATTGGGTTGTTTGTTTTTTGATATTGAGTTAATGGGCTGTTTATATATTTTGGATATTAACCCCTTCTCGGTCACATCATTTGCAAATATTTCCTCCCATTCAGTAAGTTGTCTTTTCTTTCTGTGTATGGTTTCCTTTGCTGTCCAAAAGCTTTTAAGTTTAATTAGGTTACATGAAACTTTTAAAAGCAGAGCGTTTTCTCCTGCTGGTGGCAGCAGAGGAAATTAGAGAGGTTTGAAGCATGAAAGAGATTTGACATGAGGAAGGTTCTCTGTTGCTGAAATAAAGAGGGCCACAGGCAAGTACCTGAGGGAGGCTTCCAAGAGCTGAGAACAGTCTCTGCTCACAGCCAACAAAAAACCCAGAGACCTCAGCCCTACAACCACAGAAGCTGAATTCTGCAAATAACCTGAATGAACTTGGAAACAGTTTCTCCTCCAGCCTCTAGATAAGAGCCCAGTCTGACTGACATCTTGATTTCTGCCCTGTAAGACCCGAAGCAGTGGACTTAGTTAAGCCCACCTGGACTTCTGGCTACAGACTGTAAGATCATAAATGGGTGTTGTTTTAAGCCATTAAATGTGTGTTAATTTGTTACACAGCAATAGAAAATAAATATATTTGTAAGCTAGATTATTTTTACATCTACAATTTTTGGGGGAGGGGATAAAATCCTCAGTATGGACTTGCTGGATAAAACTTATGCACATTTTTAAGGTTGTTTTTTTTTATTTATTTATTTATTTTAATTTATTTATTTTTGGCTGCATTGGGTCTTCGTTGCTGTGCGTGGGCTTTCTCTAGTTGTGGCGAGCAGGGGCTACTCTTCGTTGCAGTGTAGGGGCTTCTCATTGTGGTGGCTTCTCTCGTTGTGGAGCACGGGCTCTAGGTGCGCAGACTTCAGTAGTTGTGGCTCACAAATTCTAGAGCGCAGGCTCAGTAGTTGTGGCACACGGGCTTAGTTGCTCCGCAGAATGTGGGATCTTCCCAGACCAGGGCTCGAACCCGTGTCCCCTGCGTTGGCAGGCAGATTCTTAATCACTGCGCCCCCAGGGAAGCCCCCTTTTTAAGGTTTTTGTACTGTATTGCTAATTTGCCCTCCATAAGCTTTGTACCAATTTATTTAACATAGGTTCCTAGCAACCTATGTTACTGCATCCTGGCAAACACTAGATACTACTGTTCTGGGAAATAAAAGCAAAAACAAAAAGGTATCTCCTGTTTTGAAGGAAGATTTACATTTCTCATATTGCTGACCATTGTTTTCTTTATTTGGAATTCAGTTGGTAAGTCTTTTTTAGTGAATTGCCCGTTCTTAGTCGTTAGTTAGCTTTACTGTTGACATAGAGAAGGTTGTTCCTAACATGTAGTACAGCATTTCTCTTGTAATATTTTCAAGGGGTAGAATGATTAATTGAGAGAATGATTAATTAATTGAGAGAATGAATAGTCTAAGAAATATTAGCTACTGCCATCTCTCCCTGCAAAATAATAGCCCAGCCATTGTACTGTGGGAGAATGGAAAATGTCAGCTTCATTGATTAGGCAGTATTGGTGCCTTCTTCTTCGCTAGGGAAAAAGTTTAGCATGTCTGGTTTGTCATTAGAAGTGTGGTTGTTTCAGGAATAAATATATATTGCATCTTACCATGGAAAATTGTAGATTTGACTACTGTTCAAGAAGGAAATATATACTGTTAACTTCAGAAAAAAACTATCTTCCTAAATAAACATATCACTATTTTCAATTTGATCAAGATAATCAGTAATCTCTGATTGTGTATACTACATTGCTTTATTTGGGATGGGGTAAGGGAGAAAATTCAAGTCACTTTTCTGTAATCCTTGTTATTTGAGATGATAGGGTTTATTTCTGACAAATGAAATAAGGCAGAGGGAAAAAGGAAGGAAAGAAGAAAAGAGGAAGAAAGGAAAGAACAGAAAGAAGAAAGAGATTCCCTCTTTCTTTTGGAGAGTAGTTTTCCTTAATTTTTCTTAAGAAATTGGTTCTTGCTACCTACATTTCTGAAGATTGGTATCTTCCTAATGAGAGCAAGATATTTTTAATTTTTAATTTTGAAATAATGGTAGATTTATAGGAAACTGCAGAAAAATATACAGGGAGGTCCCATATATGAGTAAGATTTTTTTTTTTAGTTGAATGGTCAAATCTTATTTACTTAGAAAGGTAAATACCTTTCTAAGGTAAATACCCCCACCCTAACAGTTGGATATGGAACGTGGTTGCTATTTGTGTCCACAGAATTCATAATGGCTATTCTCCTATGGAGGCCTGATATTGCCTTTTGGGGTGGGGGGTAGGTTTGGATAGGCATTGGAAATGCTGAGTTGGCTTGGTGCTGGAGGCATAGAATGTGCCCCTGTTAGAGGAGCCACACCATGTAATTCAAGGACACTGTAATATAGTGAAAAGAATGTAGACTTGACATTAGAAAGCCTGGATTCTGGACTGCATTCAACCACATTATAACTGTATGAGCTTTGAAATCCACTTTTACCTCCCTCCCGTGTTGTTTGGAATACAGGAAGTAAAGCAGTTTAGAAAGTAACACTCTAGGCTCTCATAATTATTTTTAAGACCTTTTTTTTGCAATAACAGCAACAACGAAAACTCCTTTACTGGTTGTATTTCCTATAATAAAAATTACTTCTTTGATTTTGATGACAAAGGCAGAGGAATTTTAACAAAGTTTTGTGCAAAAAAAAAAAAAATGCATGTGTCATCTTGAAACCTCGTAGGACAGAGAAAAATTAGAGGAATGGAATGCCCACACTCTCACAGGGAAGTAACACGGGTTCATCAAATTAGCTTGTTTCCTTGGCCTGCAGGAGGCCCAAAGACTGTGGTTTCCAGTAGGGGAGATGCTACCTGGGAAGGTAGAGGCGAGCCCACCTGGGGCCCTGTGACTGTTCTCACAGTACTATTTGGCTTAAGAAGAGCTCTGCTTTCAGTATATGTTTTAGGTGGGATTCTCGCTTCTCTTTGAAGTACAATTTCATTAAATCTCTGAATTTTATAGATTGACACAGATGAAAGGAACATTAGAGAGAAGACAATGATGATGATATCATCAAACATTTATTGAACACTCTGTAAGGTGCAAAATACTGTGCTAAGTGCTTTACACCATCTCACTGAATGTTCAGTTACCCCACGAGGTACTTGCTGTAGTCACCCTTATTTTACAAATAAGGGTGCCAAGGCTTCAGATGGTTAAATAAACTACCCAGGATCACATTCAGTACTAAATGGCAGAGTCACTTGTCAATTCGGGTGTGTCTGGCACCAAAGTCCATCTCCTTACACTATGGTAAGCCCTTTATTTTACAGATAAAAAAGTGGAAGTCCTGAGAGATTAAGACCATGGTCACTCTCCTTCTAACTCTTCGTCTAGGTCTTTTTCTGCATTATATCTTCTCAGTAATTTGTTTATTCCTATGCATTTTATCAAGTATTTTTGGCCTTTATGCATCCAGCTAATGTGTCAAATTGATAAAAAGTTACTAGATTTTTAAGCATTTAGATAGAATAAGATTTTGATTTTTAAAATTTGTAATGGAATCCCTTGGTTTGATTTTTAGTGAAGCATTTTGTACCAGACTCCTATAAAAGAGACACTGTCTCCCATGTGCTATTAAAAGTTGGACCTTGTGACCACTGTCTGACTGTGTTTTTCTTTTAGAGAAGTCAGAGGGGGCAGTTTGTGACTTCATGGAAAAAATAGCCACCAAAGATCTATCCAGCATCATTTTTAGTTCTTTAATTTTGGTAAGCTCACATTTTCAAAACAGATTAAATTTGTCTGATTTATTTCAGAAGTATATATTACAAAGCATTCAAAGGCAAGTGAGAATTCAAAGGCTCAGAGCAGAGCTAGAGAGCTTTTCACAAAGACACCATTTAGGAGGTAAGCATTTCTCCTGGAAACTTTAGTTATTGTATTTTTAGAAATATGTTCCTATTCTTTTCATTATTATTAAAAGCATAACTAATTAGTATAAATATTTTTTGATATTCAGTTGACATATCATTGTTAAAATTGTTGTGTGTTTTTTTTTTGTTTTGTTTTTTTAATATTTCAAGAGATAGAGGAGATCGTCAAGTCCTAGAAGGGTTCTACCATATTCTTCTCCATCCTAAAGAGACTTGGAAATTAATGGGTAACATTTTGCATGAAATTACTGGATGCTTTTCTTCTTATCTCTGAGGCCTTCTGTGGAGAATTAAGAGGAGGTTGAATGCACGCATGGATAAAATGGATCATCTTAAAGGATTGAAGTTCCAAAAATACATCAGCAGGACTGGACAGGTTTGACATAATGAGATTTCTATTTTAGCTTGACTTCTGGAACTCCGAATAAACTATAAACTGAGCTACACAAGGTCCTGGGGAGGAAATTTCTCTTCTAAAATATTCTAGCTGCAGATAACATTTTTCTTATTCAGATCCTTTGAAGAAATTATTTACTCATCCATTTTCTGAGGAATACGACTATTAGACACTTACCGACTTTTAATATATGAAGTGGAATACAAAGCAGCAACTTGTATCATACTGGAAAATAAATTTTCATCAAGAAACAGACCCAGAAAGAGAAGACATCTCTACGTAAGCACAGGGTGAGATGGCAGAGGCTCCTGTGGATGCCTCAACTCTGCCCGTAACTGTGAAGAAAAAGAAAAGTCTATCCATTGAAGAAAAGATCGACATCATAAATGCAGTAGAAAGTGGTAAGAAAAAAGCAGAGATTGCAGCTGAATATGGAATAAAGAAAAATTCATTGTCTTCTATTATGAAGAATAAAGACAAGGTTCTAGAAGCCTTTGAATCTCTGAGATTTGATCCAAAGAGAAAAAGACTGAGAACTGCTTTTTATACAGATCTGGAAGAGGCACTAATGAGGTGGTATCGAATCGCCCAGTGTCTGAATGTACCAGTTAATGGTCCAATGTTGCGCCTAAAAGCTAATGATTTTGCCCAGAAACTGGGACATAATGATTTTAAGTGCAGCAATGGTTGGCTGGATCGCTTTAAATCCAGGTATGGTTTAGTATTCAGAGCTCAACCTGTAGAAGCTACAGGTGTATCAGTAGACCCTTCAGATGTCTGGCACCAAAACATACTTCCTTATTATTTAAATGATTATCATCCTAAAAATGTTTTTAATGTAAAAGAGACTGGGCTGCTTTATCGAATGTTGCCTACAAATACATTTGCATTTAAAGGAGAAACATGCTCAATTGGCAAGTTATGCAAAGACAGAATAACTCTGGTGGTTGGGACAAACATGGACGGCTCAGAGAAACTTCCTTTGCTTATCATTGGAAAGAACAGAAATCCACATTGTTTCAAAGGTGTAAAATCATTGCCTGTGTATTATGAAGCTAACAAAATGGCACGGATGACCTCAGTTGTATTTGAACAATGGATGCGGAAGCTTGATGAGAAATTTCAAGCCCAGCAAAGAAGAGTGGTGATTTTTGTTGAATCGTTTCCTGCACATCCAGAGGTAAAAAACCTAAAATCCATTGAGTTAGCATTCTTTCCATCATGCTTATCTTCCAAACTTATAGCCATGAAACAGGGTGTTATTAAAAGCCTTAAAATCAAATATCGACATTGTCTCATTAAGAAATTTTTAAGCTCTGTTGAAGGCAGCAAAGAATTTATGTTTTCCCTGCTAGATGCAGTTGATACGTTGCATCTCTGTTGGAGGGCTGTCACCCCAGAGACTATTGTTAAGAGCTATGAAGAGGCAGGATTCAAATCTCAAAAGGGAGAAAGTGACAAGACAAATGCAGAGACGGACACTGGTCTTGATTTGGTTGTCCATGCCCAGGCGGCAGGAGTGGAATTTCCTGAAGGCTTATCCATAGAAGAGTATGCTGCCCTGGACGATGATTTAGAGACATGTGAAGCAGCACCAAGTGGTGATGCTGTATGGACCAAAGAAAGTAAATCAGATGAGACTGGATTTTATACTTCTGACGAAGAGGATGATGGTGGATCTCTGGGAACCGAACTCCCTTTACCATCAAAAAATGTGGCAATAACCGCTTTAGATACTCTGAAAAGTTTTCTTAGAAGTCAAGATATGAATGATGAGCTTCATAATTCTTTAGCAGACCTTGAAATTTTTATTAACTCTTTATCATCTAAGTAATTATTTATTGTACAACATCTGAAGATAATAGCTTTTTGTAATACATTTTACTATTTAAGGTATGTAAAGGGAAAATACTACTACTTAAACCTAAAAAATGAAAAACTAGTAATCTTTGGTTTAATTGCAAATGTCTTTAGTCTGAAGAGCAAAGTTCCCTAGGTAGATTAAATAATGAGTAAGTAAATGAATAATATGAATTTCAATTTAGTAAGGTTTTGGGGAGCAGAAAATGAATTTCAGAGGCCTTGTACTTGAAACATACAGCATATATGTCAAAAATAAAAAGAACTCTCCAGCTGTTTGATTCATACAGGTTGAACTGGTGATTGCTATTTTCTGGGTTTTTTTAAGTTCAGATCATGTTCTAGGATATTTTAATTTATCTACCTCATCTAAGAAACAAAATATCTATCTACTGGTTAGATATTTAGTTTTATAAACATATATATTCTAACTAGACTTAAATATCGAATGTTAATTTTAAATTATTTTTCTCATAACTAGCTAATCGTCCTAATAAAAACTATGAAAAATTACTGAAAATAAAATCTGACCCAATTATATACCGATATGTTTAAAAATGTGTCTAACTTTCAAGTTATTTCTATATAAGATCAAATAAAAGACTATGACCTTATCAGATTTTTTTTAATCATCTATAACCAGAAGGTGATATGGGTTCTTCCTAAATATTTGTATGTATATGTGTGTGTTTAAATAGAAAAATACATTATTGAAACATATATTAAACTCCTATGATATTTATATTTTAATAAGATTACTCTTAAAAAGTAAATATGAATATACATATGCAGTTACTAAAAAAGAAAATGTCTTATGTAGTTCTTAGATAGTTTTCTGATTTTAAGAGCTGAAACTTTTAATCTGTAATGTTGAATTTTTTTGGTTTTACTGAATTTTATTTTCAGGACTGATTGTTCTTTCAGCATATTTTGATTTTTTTTTTTTTTTCAAATCCAGTGGGTAACATTTTGGATTAACTTTCTGTTTGGGGAAGTTTTGTCTTCAGAATGTTTTAAAATGTTGTATGAAGTTATTTATATTCCATCCATAAAATAGTCTTTAACCAACAGAAAAAATATAACAATGTGTCAGACTTTTCTGTTGTTAAATTTTAAACACTACGTTTATTTAACTTATTACATCTAATTTAGTGTTCCCTTTGAAAAGTATTTTGAAAAAGTATAAAACATTATATGGATGATTTTTATTCTGAATTATCATTAATCTGCCAACACAAGACACATTTGGAAGGAAATATTTATAGAAAGTATTTTTATTTTCCACTGTTGATTTACTTTGCTTTTGAGATTTAGTAACAGTAAGCCTTAAAAATATATTAATATTAAGAAAGTTTCTTTTAGAGTGAAATACGGATTATTTAAATTTAATTAAAAGCATTTTTATTAATGATTTGTTTTAAAATTTTAAAGTGGTGGAATCATGGACCTAAATCATGGACGTTGATCTCTCTTAAGAGCCCCACCTGTAACTAATGTACTTGGTGTATACTGAGCCCTCAATAAATTTTTTCTTTCTTTCTCCACTTCATACCATTTTGGTATCAAATATTTTACTTAATCATTCCAGATATTTTATGACATAAGAATTATTATCTCCATTTTTAAAGATGAGGAAATTAAAACCTGGAAAGATGACTTGGTTAAAATCTCAGGACCAAAACTAAAATGCAGTAGTGCCCCGTCACCTCGTCCTGTGTTCTTCTAACTATATACCACAATACTTCTTTTCTATACTCTATAAAAGAAAATTCTGTTGTTTTTTCCCTTGAGTTTAGGGCCCCGAGGTCAAAGTATTTCAGAAAATACCCTGCCTGGATCTTTGCTGTAGTTGTATTCATTAACATCTCTCCTGAGAACATTGTTGCTAATGAAATACCAGGACCTTTTGATTTGGTAGTTCTGTACCACTTTAACACAGAGGTTCCAGTGGAGTTCTAACGAAAAAATTTAGAACAACTTTAATATTCCTAAAGTGTTGAAAGTACCTACTCTTTTTTCCTCTGTATGACATCATCCATTTTTTACTTCTGGGGCATAATAAATCTAAAGGTGATAAAATAAGACAAGGCTCCTATAAAGAATAAGCAAAAGATGCCTGCAGATTTAAATTCAAAGATAAACTTTTAAGTTGTTGATGATGTGTATGCTTCTGTGTAATTTACAAGATATATAGATTTAAATCATTCTCAGAACAAAAGTTTTAAAAAGTCACTTTTCCTGGGCTTCCCTGGTGGCGCAGTGGTTGAGAGTCTGCCTGCCGATGCAGGGGGACACGGGTTCGTGCCCCGGTCCAGGAAGATCCCACATGCCGCGGAGCGGCTAGGCCCCTGAGCCATGGCCCCTGAGCCATGGCCGCTGAGCCTGTGCGTCCGGAGCCTGTGCTCCGCAACGGGAGAGGTCACAACAGTGAGAGGCCCGCGTACCGCAAAAAAAAAAAAAAAAAAAAAAAGTCACTTTTCCTAAGACAGTCACTACCTGCCTGCCTCACTCCTGATTTATCTTCTCTATACACAGTCAATAAAAAGTTGGGACTAAATGTCACTTGTCTTTTCAAAGAAGAACTTGATTTACAATTCACTCATTTTTCAATTAAATGTGGCATTATTTTCATTATTCTTCCTTATAAATTCCTACTGTTTCAACAATGTTTTTGCCTGTTTCTACTTCATCAAACAACAAATCTTGTATTGGATTTGGGACATTGATTCACTCCACTAGTAAGAGATTTGCTTCAGGATAAAGTAGGACAGTGAGTAAATCAAGGCCTGTGGGTTTCATGTTACTTGCCTGGCTTCTTATTTGGACCTAATATCAAATGTTAAACCTCCCTCTTAGTGTATACAAAGCAGAATAATTGGAAGGGGGTGTAAAGTAGGAGAGGAAGAGTAGAAGGAGAGCTTGCCACACAAACACCTCAGATGTCTAGAGCAGCCCTCTCAATCACTGGCCCAGCAGGGGCATGGTAGAGACAGGCAGACAGAGGTTTGCCTCTAGGAAAGACGACACCACACATCTGCCCAGAGGTTCAGAGTCCAGTGGTGGGCTGGATCTTTGGGGCCACTAAAAGCTACTTGGGCTGAGGACAGCGTGGTATAAGGCAGCCAGACAGCTACCCTAGCTGCTGAGAGGAGACCCCATGAGAGAAAGACCTAGGTTAGGGGCCACGATATGCATACAATTAAGTTCTCAGAAAACATTTCATTTGCTGGAATATATGAAATCTGGCCCTAGTTCTAGGCTACCTTGCAAAAGACATTTCATTTCTCTGAATCTCAGTTTCCTCCATCCATAAAATGAGACTGACACTTCATTTGAATTTATTTTGAAGATGAAAGAAAAATTTGCATGTGAATGCCTTTAGCAAACTCTGAAGTGTTCCAGAACTATAGAGAATGACCAGAAAGGTGCCTCTATGTTACTACTCCCAGATATGCACAAGTATTAATATTGTGGTCGCTAAACACCACCGACAGTTTTCTCATTGAGATTCTTCTGTGCAGTAAAATAGGAAAGCCAACACTTCTAGAAATATGCAATTCATCTGTAGAAATAAAAAAATTATCTCCTTTTTGAATGAGGGAATAAGGCGACTTAGAAACCTTCATTTTTAAAAAACTGATCCTCACGGAAAGCAATTCAGTACAATAAGTACTCATTGTGAAGTAGCCCTTTCTAAGTAGCCCTTTCCGTCACCACGCTAGCTGATTTGATTGTACTGTTTCCTTGGCCTGTGATTAACTTGTGTAGCTGAGGGTAACCCCGAGTCGGGGGGAATACTAATATACACACTACTAGTGTAATCTGCTTGGGTTGCCATAACAAAATACCATTGACTAGGTGGTTTAAACAACAGAAATTTATTTTCTCACCATTCTAGAGGCTGGAAGTCTTGAAATCAGGGTGCCAGCTGGTCAGTTTATGGTGAGGGCTCTCGCCTTGGGTTGCAGACAGTTGTCTTCTTACTGATGCTCATATGGCCTCTTCTTTGTGTCAGCACAGGGAGAGAGCGAGCAAGTGCTAGCCCTCTGATGTCTCTTATAAGAGCACTAGCCCTTCGCGAGGACCCCATCTTCATGACCTCATCTAACCCTGATTACCTTCTTAAAGCTCCATCTCCAAGTCCCATCACACTGGGGAGTTAGGGCTTCAACATGTGAATTCTGAGTCATTCATTCTGTCCATAACGACTACCTCGTACTGATGAAGGTACAGTTGACCCTTGAAAAACACAGCTTTGGAGCTATCTGTAATGAGGTGGATAGACCTAGAGTCTGTCATACAGAGTGAAGTAAGTCAGAAAGAGAAAGACAAATACCGTATGCTAACACATATATATGGAATTTAAGAAAAAAAATGTCATGAGGAACCTAGGGGTAAAACAGGAATAAAGACACAGACCTACTTGAGAATGGACTTGAGGATATGGGGAGGGGGAAGGGTAAGCTGTGACGAAGCGAGAGAGGCATGGACATATATACACTACCAAACGTAAGGTAGATAGATAGTGGGAAGCAGCCGCATAGTACAGGGAGATCAGCTCGGTGCTTTGTGACCGCCTGGAGGGGTGGGATAGGGAGAGTGGGAGGGAGGGAGACGCAAGAGGGAAGGGATGTGGGAACAGATGTATATGTATGACTGATTCACTTTGCTATAAAGCAGAAACTAATAAAAAAAGAAAAAGAAAAAGAAAAACACAGCTTTGAATTGCAAGGGTCCACTTAGATGTGCATTTCTTTCACTAAATACATACTACAGGACTACACTGGCCCCCAGTTGGTTGAATGCATGGATACAGGGAGCAGACTAAATTTATACGCATATGTTCAACCTCTTGGAGGGTCGGTGCCCCTAACCCACAAGTTGTTCAAGGGTTAACTGTTCTCACATATTAATTTAGTTTTCAATTTTCTATAAACTAAAAAGGCATGCATATTTCAGAACTTGTTAATTAGCTGTAGCTATTAGCAAAAACTTTAAAGTTTATGAAACTTTAAAAAGAAATGGGAACATATTTCATGTCGTTGAACAAATGGAAAGACTCAACTTTGAAATATGTCTGTTTTCTCCAAGTTAATTTCAAACAAAATCCCAATCCAGGTTTGCTGAAAATTTTGCAAAATAATTCTGATTTTTATCTGGAAGAATAAAAATGTATCAATATCTAAGGAATTCTTGAAAAATAAAAATAGGTAGTATTTGACCTATAGCAGAAGTTTAAACGGTATAGTGTTGGCAAGGGAATTAATAGGTCAATCAAATGAATAATGTATGATGTCTAGAAGAAGACAAAGAATTTGCATATAATAAAAATAGTTTTTAATCAGTGGTGAAAAAGATGGATTATTAAGTAACTGGCACTGGGGCAACTGGTTAACAATATAGGATTTTTTAAAAGTCATATTCAAAATGAATCCTAGAAGGATTAAACTCTTAAAAGGAAGAAAAGAAGGAAAGAAAGCAAAAAAGGAAGAAAGGAAGGAGGAGAGGAAAGGAAAAAGAAAAAGTGAAAGGAAGAGAGGAAAGAAACTTGCAGACACTAAGAAAAATATAGGTAAATGTAAATATTTTAATATTACTTCAACAGAGATCTTTTAAAAAGTATGATACTCAAGAAAAGTAGTTGAGTGTCAAAATAAAGTATGAAAATATTTTCAACATCACAAGAAATGCAAGCAAAAATGGGATATCTTTTGGGGGAGGGTGTAGCACATTAGAAAAGATTATAAAGAAGGATAATACCAAATGTAGACAAGAGCACAGAAAAACGGGTGCACTGTTGTTGGAAATATAAATTGGTACGCTCTGTTAAAATTATAGCTGACATGTATTAAATGCTTACTAATTACCCAACTGTTCTAAGTGTTTTGCATACGTTGTCTCACTTAATCCTCAGAATACCTCCAATTATTATCATTTCCATTTTACCACTGAGAAAATTTAAGAACAGCTACAGCTAATAAATAACAAAACAAGGATTTAAACCCAGAAAACCTGACTTAGAAATATGTTGTACATGATATAAATTCATCCTAACAAAACAAAGATATTAAGAATATTTGTTGCAGTGTATACAGGACCATAGTTCCTTATCCAAAACCTTGGGGGCATATATGTTTCAGAATTAAGAATTTCTCAGATTTGAAAAAGATAATAATGCATATACTTCATATTATATAACACCCCCTGGGAATACTATGGCAGCATCCCCAAACAATAATTTTGCGGTGAATCATACTCACATGAAGTCAGATATGTAAAGACTATAAATAGCTTAGTAGCTTCCTAGTTTTTACTGCCAAATAAGTTCATGTCAGGTCAGCTTTTACCACCATACAGGTTACAAAAAGGTTTTCAGAGCTTTTCACGTTTCAGAATGCAGATAGCAGATTGCAGTCCTATAATAGCTTAAAGCAAAAACAAAAAACCAAAAACTATTTGAAGGTTTTTAAGAAAATTGATTACATATATGTTCACATTGATGAAACATCAAGCTCTAAACTTTTTTAAAATTTCTTTTATTTGTGTGTATATGCAAATTTCCTTGCTTGAACTGAAGTGAATATTTTCTAAATTCAACTTGCAAATTCTGGAACTAAAATCCCCTTCTGATTCTCCTTTTTGAACATCTTACTGTTACCACAAGGCTAGAAAATTCCTTGCCAAGTGAAACAGAAACTATACATAGTATCGAATTGGTGAAAAACTAGACTTGCTGGTTTAAGGTACTATAAATTACGTGTTCACCTTCGCACATTAGTCCAATACAAGTCCAAAGAAGTCAGCTTCCTTGATAGGAAAACTCTTAGCCAATGTGTCAGGGAGAAAAATCAGAAGAATAGGAGCCCCGTTTCACTCCACTTTTACTTATTTTTTTCTGAGTCATCAAATCCCAACAACATCATGTTTTGCTTTTTAAAGGTGGACTCTTATATAATCCCTTTATATCCTTCCAATAGTACCTATTAAGTATAGGCAGATTGTTGATATGATTAAATATTTGCTCAATTGGGGAACTCAATGACGTTACAGAGAGTCTTGTTTCCTGTATTAGGAATAAAGGCCACGTTTTGTTTTGTTTTGTTTTCCCCTAACTTCCTCTTTGTATGCCACTAAACTCTCCTGTTGTTAATACAAAGTCATACCAGCATTGCTGGCTGGTGCCACGCGTTATTTTCTGTATCTCAAAATAGATAACTCAGCGTGGAGATAAGAGTCATTTTCATGTTATTACCTGCCCCACTGAGCACAACTGCTCCCAAAAAAAGATCCAGAAGTGCATTTCTCAACACTTGGAGTGGTTTGCAGAGAGATATTTGCCCCACCCCTACACTCTAAATATCTATGAGAATTTCATGCTGTTTACTGCAATGAACAGTTAATTCCCAAGTAAAATTAAACCAAACAAATTAGTTACCAAAAAAGTAAGAAAGAAAATAAAGCAAATAACACCAAAAAACTCAGACCTATGCATTGCAACCATTTTAATTGTTGTAAAGTCACCCAACAATAAACTTGGTAAAAGAAGACTCATATACAATATCATAAGAGAATAATCATTAATTTGACATACTCTAATTTTTAATTTAAAAGTATGGGAAAGTATATACAATACAAATATCTACCAATTTACATAATATGATGTTTGCTTCAGATGACCATATATATCCTTTATTTTCTTAATTTATTCCTAAATATTTTATAGTTTGGTTGCAACTGTGAATGGAATAGTTTTTTAATTTTTAATTTTCTGATTATTACTAGTATAGAGAATAGTGAATGATTTTTGACTATTTTATATCTAGTCACATCATCAAAGTTTCTTACTAATTCAAGTATGGTTTTAGTCAGATCATTTCATTATTTAAAATTGGGATCACTTAATCTCTGTTTTTTTTATTTATACTAATTATTTTATTTTTCTTGTCCCTACTTCAAGGCCGTGAAATAGTCCTCTGGATTTTCTTCTAGTAGCTTACAAGCTTTGTTTTCATATTTGGATTTATCCTTTGTGTGGTAGAGGCAAGGATCTAATCCTGTTTTCCTAAAGGGAAAGTTATCATCCTGACTAGTTTACTCTTTTGTTATGTCTTTTCTATTTATAACAAGTTCCTGCACCTGCACTGAGAGGTCATGCTGAAGAGTTTAAATCCCACAATGTCTGAGTAATTTCTAAAGTGAAATTAAATTTTAAACCAGAAGACAATTAATATTTTAAGTGGAAAGATTGTTGTTTTTCTGCTGCTAAATGGAAATGGGGGCTTGTGGACAAGTAAAGTTTAATTTCTTTTTTTTTTAAATTTTTGTCTGCATTGGGTCTTCACTGCTGTGCTCAGGCTTTCTCTAGTTGTGGCGATTGGGGGCTACTCTTCATTGCAGTGCGTGGGCTTCTCATTGCGTTGGCTTCTCTTGTCACAGGCTCTAGAGCACAGGCTCAGTAGTTGTGGCAATCGGGCTTATTTGCTCCGCAGCATGTGGGATCTTCCCGGACCAGGGCTTGAACCTGTGTCCCCTGCATTGACAGGTGAATTTTTAACCACTGCGCCAGCAGAGAAGTCCCTTAAAGTTTAATTTTGTAAAAAAAAAAACAACGTATATTTTTGCATTCCTGAATTGTAGCTGTACAGTTAAAGTCTACTACAAGGCTAATAACCTATTACAACATCCACCTAGGCTGTGGAATTTCAACTTTGTCTTTTTTCTTTCCCTACCTTTGATCATTATCTGCCATATTCAGTTATTCTGTTAGAGAAATAATACAAAATCCTAGGAAGTCCAGATTGATATTGCCTAATTGATTTTGTTGCTCAGAGAATTTTCCAGATAGACTTGAATCAAGCCTAGTGACTCCAGAAGATTATAGTGAAGAAAAAAAATGGCTGGTTATTCCATAAGAGCCTATCACACTCATTATGCGAGGGACTGCGGGTTGACCGGTGAGAGTGAAAAAAAAAGTCCCCGCCGTGATGGAATTGACAGGCTAGTGGTGGAGGCAGACGGTACTCAATAATGACACGAAGAAAAATAAAATTACGACCATGCTGAAATATGTGAAGGATAGTACCTGCTTCTATAAAACCATATAATATGGGAACCTGACCTAATCCCAAGGTCAGGAAGGAAGTGTCGGGACCTGAGATCTGAGATTTGCCTGATAAATAAGGGTCAATGAGTCAAAGGAGATGAAAGGAGAAGACGTTCTAGGCAACGGTTCTCGGAGGGAAGGAGACTGAATGGGTTAAAGAACCGGAAGAAAGCATCTCAAGTGATGAAAAGTGGGAGGAGGAGGAAGAGGCCAGGCCTGCAGGGACTGGCCTACAGTCAGGACGGGGTAAGCGTTCGCTCTCTTATTTACCAAAACAGAAATAAAATGGAGGAGGAAAAGGAGAAGTCTTCCCATGTTTGTTTTCCAAAGCCTGACTCGGAACATAGGCAAAGCATTAGAAAGGAGAGTTTGGAGGCTCCTCTCAAGAAGAAAAAAATTTCCTCCAGGTGTGGCGAGAAAAGGAAGGACCTGGGAACCACACAGGAATGAGGAAGATTATAGCCAGGGTCATTGAGATGGACATTGTTTGGAGGTCAAATAACTACGGGAGCTGAGTTGACTCTGCAGATGGCCCAGTGCCCCCTGGGATGGGCCGTGTCCGTTGCCCCTCCCTCCTCATGGCATCCGGGGAATCCTCCTTCCACAGCAGCCAGTACCTTGTTTGGTGACCGCCTTGCAGAGGTGGTTCCAGTCTTAGCCCCAAGACCTTGGCAGATCTTGTCCACTTCCCCACGTGAGCAGCCTGCCTTTCAACTGCCCAAGAGAAGGGGTGGTGGACCTTGGATGCCTCTGAGATGGCGGTGGGGACGAGGAAGAGAAATCTTCCCATTCCTGAAATAGGACCTAAACGGAGCTCATTTAAGACCCCTGTAAACTGTGCCCCCCTCCTCCCAACATACTCTCCCAGTGCTGAAACCATTTCCTTTATGTTAAGATGAATTATAACCTGGAAGGAAAGAATGTGTCTATGGAACAAATAGATAAGGTCATGCTGTAAGACATACATCTTTACAAGACAATAAAATAGATTTCAACAGTCTCATATTAACATTTTTTAAAAAACTGAAGTAGTGATTTACAATGTTGTGTTAATTTCTGCTGTACAGCAAAGTAATTCACTTATACATATATATACATTTTCAAAATATTCTTTTCCATCATGGTTGATCACAGGATATTGAATAGAGTTCCCTGTGCTGTACAGTAGGGCCTTGTTGTTTATCCATCCTGTATGTAATAGTTTGCATCTGCTCACCCCAAACTCCCAGTCTGTCCCTCCCCCACCCCACATATTAACATTCTTGCTTCCCTTTCTGCCACTTCTCTAAAAATATCATGACTATTGTGTGTAATTGGGAACCACAGGTTAAATAATAACCAAGGTTCTCCTAATTCTCTGTTTTGAGGTGTGGTTTATCGGGGGCAGCTTGAATTATGTTAGGCCAGTGCTCTCAAATGGTCTCATTGGGAATGAACATCCTCCTTGGAATAAAACATCCTCAATACTATTGGGGAAAAAACTAAATAATCCACCTGAAAGCTATGTCTTTTAAGATTCAAGCCTCAAAAGGAGGGTCTGAAAACACTTGAGGAGGGGAAAAAAAAAACATGACAAAAGGCAAAATTAATGTCTAAAAACAAATGATTCTCTAATAAATGATTTTCCCCTCCTTTATTTTTTTTCTTATCTAGTATAGTAACAAGATGTGCTGATCTATATAACAGGCTGGGGCTCAAGAAGGAATAATAAAGGTATATTCTAGGAGGTAGAAAGCAAAACAGATAAGGTTCGTTCTCTAATTGTTAATTTTGGCTCTTTGGTGTTTTAATCATGTTCTGCAGCTCTCCTTAACGTAAAAGATAGAATATATATTTTTAGAATGATTCGCTGTCCTCTCCAAATTCTGTTGTCCCTTGAATCACCACTGTTCTCAGCTCGAGTATCATTCACTGCTATGTGACGAGCACATGAACAGGAGCCGGTGTCTTTAAAATGATTCACTGACAATCCGTTTTTCTTCTCACACTACTCCATCTCCCCCTGTTTCAAAATGAGAAGCCAGACTTCTAAAAAATTATCACACATAATGCCCCTGGTTAGAAGATGGTTCTTTGGATTTTTGTTTTCTGTAAGAACCTTCTCCACAAATTTGGCAATTTTTTTTTTTTTTTTACTTTCAATAATGTGTGGAATAGATACATTGTGCAGATCAGTTCAAAAACGTCTGAGTCTAGGGAAGACCTGGCTCCTAATTAACTGCCCAGAGAATGGTTTCACTGTGTGGAAATCCGTTTAGTACTTATAGTGGTTTTTGTGGGGCCTGAGGGAGATGATACATGTCTTTAATCAGGCAAACTAAAAAGCTAACACTTTTTAATGACTTAGCAGCCCACTGCTATGAGGACTCCAGATGTTCAAAGCTCTGGAGAGCAATTCTAGAAATCCTTGTCAAGTTCCATCGGCCCATGGGATCGTTGTATAAGCCTAGCCTTTGAATAAATACTACCTGTGCGTTTTTTTTTCTGTTTAATTTTAAGATTGTTAAAGGTACAGGATTTGGGGGGTTGTTGTTTACTTTAAAAGAACTGAAAAATGCATTGAAATCTGAGACGTACTTGGAATAAAGGGAATTTAGAAGTGTCTACGTCTCTCCTACTAAACTCAGAGTAGTATGGAGGAAGGTTACCTGTGTTTTTAAATCTTTTCTGATTAACAGCCCCTTCTGAGAATTCAAATAAAGCTTTGGACTTTCTCCAGACAAAGGACGTGCGTATAAAATTTGTTTAAGATTTCACTATTAAGAAACCCTGCTTCATCTTTCCACCGTATATAAAGTATTCAGTATTAAAAGTTATACAAACTGTTAACAAAAGAAAAAAGAACTCTCAGTCTCTGAGGATATTAAGCTAACATCCCACGTCTTCCTCCTCTTTTTCAAACTCTTCAATGTTACCAATAAACACTTAAAGAAATTGTAAGAGAATTATTTTTCTAAACTTGTATTTGAGTTAAGAAGTTTGGTCTTTTGCACATTATTTTTAACTTTCTTCTTTGACTGTTATTTTTAAAAGCTTGCTTGTGTATTTTTACCAGGAATTAAATCCCCTTGCCAGATCCAATTAATAAATAGAACTGTCTGAGGCCTTGGCTCTCTAGAAGCTGAACACAGAGTCCGAAATTAGCCCCCAGCTGAATCTCCACCACCAGGACTTGGTCATTTTGACACTCAGAGATATTATCATCTGGTGAAGCATCTGAAACACAATGTTTAAAAAGTGAACCCTACAGACCCCAAGCTAACCTCTTCAGAATGACGTATTTTCTGTTTTCAGAGCAAAGAAAATAAAGATTCAATCATAGGATCGCTATTAGTTGAGCTATTTCTGAAATGGGAAGAGGACTATCACATAGGGGTAAGATATTATTTTGAGAGCTTTCTCTGCCAGTGCATTGTGTTAGGGAGTGAGAGGGGATAAAGAGCAGTGAAAGGCCTCATCCCTACCTTGGATTTTGCCATCTGGTTGGGAAGACAGAATAAACACACTGGGTAGTAAAAGCCATTGTATGCTAAGTTTCAAATCTGTGTGGTAAAAGAACTCCTAGAGTATAGAGAAAAGCTTGGCATGAGCTGCTCTAGTCAGGAAGCTTTCCTGCAGGGGGTCCCAGGCCTGGACAGGTGACGTGCAGGGCAATAAAGCCAGGTTGGAAGAATTCAGAGGTTTTTAATTTGATATTTTCTGTGCTGTATATAAGGAAGAAAGAGTGTACATCTACAGTATCTCCAAATGTAGATTGTAGAAGAGTCCATGAAGTCACTTGGGGCTTCGTACATGTTGTAGATAAATCTACAAAACGCCACCCTTGAGTGCATAAAGCTCTGAAGAGAAAATGCCCTTCCATTCCATATGTGCACAGAATCTTCACAGGAAACCAAAAATTGATTAAAACAGCAATTCCTGCCCTAGATATGAAAGAAAAAGTTAGAGGGGCCTAAGCTTGGGCTTCTGTAGGATATCTGGGGTAGGGTTGGCTGAAAGATCAAGTAGGGAAAACCCGAGTCCAAAAGAGCACTGAGCTCAGGGAAATTATTTTGGGAGCTAGAAGTTCATATCAAGTATGTTAAGGAGTGGCTGGAAAGGCACCTGGCTCATGTTACTGCTTCTTCCTGCCCCAGCAGCAGCAAGGTGACTTACAAGGAGCACGAGTCTGCCTGCTTGCAAGGGTGTGAAGAAAGAACAAATCACCTCCGCACTCCACTTGCTATTTGGTTCACTTTCCAGTGATTCAGTTTCTCAGTAACTTTAACCCTAACCAGTTTAAGAGTGAAAGGTATTCTAAGTAGTCTCTTCAAAATCAGGTCCCACTTCCCACTCCCCAATTCCAAACCATTAAAACTTAAGGCTCCACTTAAACCAGGTTTGTGCTGTTAATAAGGTCTTACGTAGGTGAAAAAGTCACTAAGGTAGTGATAGAATAGGGGAGCCAATTCTAGATGGAAGCGGTTCGTCTCCTCAGAGTCTCACAAACTTCTCTTTCTGCCCTTCTATTCTATGACAGTAGCTACCTACACTGGATGCTTACAGTGTGCCTGGCACTGTGCTAGGAATTGTATGTTCACTATTTCACGGAACATCCAAATAGCACTAACACTGTGAGGCAGATATTGTCCTGATTTTGCACATAGGGAAACCAGTAAATGGTCAGGCTGGAATCCAAGCACGTTAGAGGATGACTGTGACCTCATCCCCCGACACCCTCCCTCCTCCTGGAATGCCCCTCCCACTCCACTCTGCCCGCCCAAATTGAGCGAAGGCCCAGCTTCAATCCTATGTCCTCTGGTAAATGCTCCTACTGCCTACATTGGCCTCATCTCAGAACTTGTAAAGCACTTATTTACTGAACTCAGAACAGCACATTGGTAAAACATGGAGGGGTGGTGATTTCATAACCTAATCAGAGTTAAAACATATTGAGAGGCTTCCCTGGTGGCGCAGTGGTCGAGAGTCCGCCTGCCGATGCAGGGGACACAGGTTCGTGCCCCGGTACGGGAAGATCCCACATGCCGCGGAGCGGCTGGGCCCGTGAGCCGTGGCCGCTGAGCCTGCGCGTCTGGAGCCTGTGCTCCTCAAGGGGAGAGGCCACAGCAGTGAGAGGCCCGCGTACCGCAAAAACAAAAACAAAAACAAAAAACATATTGAGTACTTACCATGTATGAGGAATTGTTCTAAGACTTATGTATGGATTAACCAACTTAACTCTCACAACAAGGCTATGAGGTCAGTGCTATTATTATTTCCACTTTACAGATGGGAAAATTAAGGCAGAGAGAGGTTAAGTAACTGTCCTAAGAGCACAAGCATTAATATGTGTGAACATGTAGAATAGTTTCTGGAGCACAGAGTACGTAAGGGTTACCTATGATTACTACTTCATTCTGCTTCCTCTCCAAAAACGTCCTGTCTCCATTCAGTTGATTCATCTTCCCAGGAAAAAAAGAATGCATCTTCAATGAGTCAGATGCTGGGTCCATAGTGGTCATTTCATTTCATTCATTTATTGAACACCCACCATGAGCCAGGACTTGGCCAAGCCCGAGCTGTAGAGACTGGGCAGTAGAACCAGAAACTGTATCTCAGGTTTCAGAAGAGCATGAAATAGTAAGAGGTCATTAAAGTTAATCTAGAATGGTGTGTGTGCATGTGTGTGAGTGATTGCTATAATAAACCTAGCCAATGTTTAATCCACAGGAGATTGGGCCCCTCACTCTTCTCTTATCTAATTTCTACTCATCTTTCAGGTCTCAGCTTAATATTGCTTCCTCTTGGAAGCCCTCCTGATTCCCAAGACCTGTGTTAGGGATTTTTTCCTGTGTGCTCCCACAGTGTTCTATACGTCCCAGCTTCTTTTCTTCATAGTTTTCTTGTCTAGCTCCTCAGCCAGACCATAAGCTCGGTGAGGAACTAAGCCACACACATCTTTTTCAGCCTTGCATTCTCAGCATTTAACAATATCCAGTCCTGGCACATAGTGGCACCTCAGTAAATAGTTGTGTGAAAAAGTGATTCTGTATCTGGATTGAAGAGGTGCAGGGAACTTAGGTTCCCAGTATATTTATAGGAAACGTCCAGAAAGTTGTTCTGCTAGCAATCTCTTATTATCATAAAGCACATGAGGATCACGTGCTCCTAAGGTGACTCTGAGACCAGGCCAACATCCAAGGTCACACTGTTTAAGTGCTCAGAAAATATCTTGATTTCTGATTCCTAGATGACCTTTGCCCACTAGCCTACTAAAGACCTTCATGTGATAGATTATCCTTGATGGTGTGTGTCTGTAATGAAGGCTTAAGTCCAGTTTTGGGATTTGAGCACAGGTGGGAGAAGTGCTCCTTTTTCACTCTTTTTTTTTTTTTTTTTCAGTACGCGGGCCTCTCACTGTTGTGGCCTCTCCCGTTGTGGAGCACAGGCTCCAGACGCGCAGGCTCAGCAGCCATGGCTCACGGGCCCAGCCGCTCCGCAGCATGTGGGATCTTCCCGGACCGGGGCACGAACCCGTGTCCCCTGCATCGGCAGGCGGTCTCTCAACCACTGCGCCACCAGGGAAGCCCAAAGTGCTCCGTTTTAAGAACTCAGCTTCTGATGTGTAGACAAGCTTGAGAGAGACTGGAAGGGAATCCAAGCAGTGTTGTATTATTGGACTTGTAGGGGGCGTACAAGTATCCTTGTCAGCTTCAGAAGGGTCAGTGAGTATGCTGTTCACTGAAAAATTTCATACATTGCAAGGAGATGAAATGGTATGGAGAATGAAATGAAATGTCACCCACAGTGAAATGAAATGTCTGGGGGAAGGAAAAGGAGGCTGACAAGGATGACATAGTTGACAGTCATGGGCAGACAGCATTTAGCATAAGTTAATTTACCGTCCAGCTCAATCCAAAAGGATGCTTATATCTGCCTCACACTATGACATATTAGCCTCTAACATGATGGGAGGAGGGGGAGAAAATAAGGGCCATTTCCAAGGGCATAATGTATTTTATGTATGAATTGCAGAAGCACAAGAGAGACCTAGAAGAAATTGTTTTTCATCTTTTTTAGACTCCTGCCATCCTCCTGTCTATGCCAGCTCCTTCTCTGGAATGCAAGGCCCAAGCAGTTTGATGCATCAAGTTAAACTACGTATCTCCATGGAGGTGAATAAGAGATTTCACTGGGAATCAGCCAGAGATACACATATACCACGAGTTAGAATTTGAAAACAAGTCAGCCATGTGACAGACATGTCTCTTAGTATATGACTTTGTACTGGAGATTGGTAAATAAACCTCTGGTTGTAATTCAAAAACATTTAAAATGAATAAGACCTTGGTTTCTAACAGCTTGAAATATTTGGAAAGACTAGATGACAACTTGATTTAGTGCTTTTCTAATTATCAATAGCTGACAAAAACAATTCCTAGTAAAGCATCTGAAAGTTTTGATACAGGGAGAGAAGCACAGAAGCAGTTACACAGACAAACACCAAAGAGGTAATGACAATAAAACACAGTTAGGCGTGAGCCACACCCCTTGGAACACCTTGGACAGAGTAGGTGTTCAAGTTCCTTTACATGAGGCTGGGGTGAGGGTTTCCTTCTGAAGGAGGGCTGAGGTCTTCTGCATTTGAAGGTGACTGGAGTGATGATCCGGGGACCCTGCCATCACTGTCAGTTGTCACGTGCTGGTCAATAACAGTAAAGGCCCAGGGAAAAGAAGAGCCAACGTCCCGGCCAGGATGACTATGCCCAGTCGGGGTGTGGCTCCCACCTCTGCAGCCCTTCCTCCTGCCTGACCTCAAGGTGCCAGGGGAGCACTCAGGTGGGTGGGACAGGTGGGAGCTGCAGATAGAATACCTTGCCTACCGCTGGCTGTAATTAGATTTGCAAAGAGTCTATACTCTTTAAATTTTGGATTTAAATATAAAATGGAATCATATTATAAATGCACTTCAGAAGTTGATTGTGTAAAGGGCCTCCATGGTGTACCTTCCCTCAAGTGCAAACTCTCTTACTGTAAAGCAAAACAGTACATATAGTAATATTTTAACCAATATAGCCTTTAAATTTGACTTTTAAATGGCAGGTTTTCTTTTCTTATGGCGAAATACCTTTAGATTCTGAAATCTATTTCTGTGATTATTCTGTGTTCCAAAGCAATAGGTTAATAAGTCATTGAAACATAAAATATATTCAGTAAATTTTTTTTATGGTACAGAACAACAAAAAGTTGCCCTCTTGGGCTTCCCTGGTGGCGCAGTGGTTGAGAGACCGCCTGCCGATGCAGGGAACACGGGTTCGTGCCCCGGTCTGGGAAGATCCCACGTGCCGCGGAGCGGCTGGGCCCGTGAGCCATGGCCGCTGAGCCTGTGAGTCCGGAGCCTGTGCTCCGCAACGGGAGAGGCCACAACAGTGAGAGGCCCACGTACCGCAAATAAAAAAAAAAAAGTTGCCCTCTTTAAATTTTGTGAGGTAGAAATCTATTTTTGCTATTATTTCATTAAAAAAATACTAATTTGGCATACAGAAAGTAAAAAGGACATAGCATAAAGGTCAGCTGGTATAGCCTAACAACAAACACAGATGAAATATAATTTTACAAATATATACATAGTGTTTGAGTTGAGAAGAATTGCAATATGAAATTTTGTTTTACAATATTACATTTATATAATTGTTAGCTTGATACACATTTATCAGCTTGTGGTTATATATTCAATGAGATATCATGAAGTAGAGTGTAAGTATTCCATTTATTCTCATATTTTGCCTTTATCTTTCACTATTAAACTCTGTTTCTCATAGATTTGTTAACAAGAACGGAAGTGACACTCTTCATGGCGTTTCCCTTAATTTGGAATATTCTGTGCAAACAGAAGCAAGTTCGCTGACAGCGCTGATGCCACACTCATTCTCTGCTGGGCCCTGAAGAACCCAGGTGCCTATAAGAAACTCCCACTCAGTGATTCCGCTTAGCTGAGACTGGGCAGCTGGAGGCCCCGGGGCCTCAACTCAGGGCCTGCAGGGTTTATAGGGAAAGATGCCTTGACCTATGAAAACTTCCCTTGGACCAGGGCTGTGCTATCACCCAGCATCTGGGAACCACTGTCCTACAGGATACAGGTAAAAGTCAAGTTTGCTTCTTTTTTTTTTTTGCGGTACGGGGGCCTCTCACTGCTGTGGCCTCTCCTGCTGCGGAGCACAGGCTCCGGACGCACAGGCTCAGCGGCCATGGCTCACGGGCCCAGCCGCTCCACGGCATGTGGGATCTTCCCGGACCGGGGCACGAACCCACGTCCCCTGCATCGGCAGGCGGACTCTCAACCACTGTGCCACCAGGAAAGCCCCAAGTTTGCTTTTAATTGTCAACAATCATGAGATAATTTGCTGTAGTAAGAATAACAAGTTAATCACATAGAGTAAAAGAATTTCCTGTCTTATAAATGCATAGTCTCCCCCTTTTGTCCATTTCCTGCAATAGGTCACACATTGTAGTGGTTCGAATAATGACCCCCCCCAAAACTCATATCCGCCCAGAACTTCAGAATGTGGACTTATTTGGAAAGAGGGTCTTTGCAGACGTAACGAGTTAAGGATCTTGAAATGAAATCAGGCTGGATTTAGGGCAGGCCCTGAATTCAATGGCCAGTGTTCTTATAAAAAGAGGAAAGACTGTGCCAGGAACTGACACAGTGCTGTAGGTCAATTACACCTCAACAAACAAACAAACAGAAAGTCATAGAAAAAGAGATCAAATGTATGGTTACCAGAGGTGGGGAGTGGGGGGAGGGAGAGTTGGATGAAGTCAATCAGAAGGTGTGAACCTCCAGTCATAAGGTAAATAAATACTAGGGATGTAATGTACAATATGATAAATATAATTAACACGGCTATATGTTATATGTGAAAGTTAAAAGAATAAATCCTTAAGAGTTCTTATCACAAGGAAAAAAGATTTTGTTTTCTTTTTCTTAATTTTGTATCTGTATGAGATGATGCATGTTCACTAACTTTATCGTGGTCATCATTCCACGATGTATGTATGTCAAATCATGACGCTGCAGGGAGATCAGCTCGGTGCCGTGTGACCACCTAGAGGGGTGGGATAGGGAGGGTGGGAGGGAGGGAGACGCAAGAGGGAGGAGATATGGGAACAGATGTATACGTATAGCTGATTCACTTTGTTATAAAGCAGAAACTAACACACCATTGTGAAGCAGTTATACTCCAGTAAAGATGTTAAAAAAAATCATGATGCTGTAACTTACACAGTGCTATATATCAATTATATCTCAACAAAACTGGAAGAAAAAAATTCACCCCTAAAATAATAAAAATAAAAAGAGGAGAGGTCACAAGACAGAGGCAGAGATTGAAGTGATGCTGCTACAAGCCACGGAATGCCAGGAGCCACCAGAAGCTGGAAGACACAAGAAAAGTTTGTCTCTTGGAGCCTTCAGACGGAGCATGGCCCTGCCGACACCTGCATTTTGGACTCTGGCCCCTGGAACTGTGAGAGAATAAATTTTTGTTGTAAGTCACCGAGTTAGCAGCCCTAGGAAAGTAATACAAACATCTTTTGCTTTTTATGACTCAGTTCTCTTTCTGCTATACCCTGTGCAAGGATGTGGTTATTAAACTCAACAAGTGAATCTTTGTGGAATCTCTTTGTTGACCAAGGAACACTTCACACACCCTCGCCAGTTTTCAGGCTCCGTCTCTTGGTCATCTGTCTTGACTTCTCACCCTGTGCCATTTATCCTGTTTTTGCTTCTGTTTGCTTCCTTGTGCTCTGAGAGTGTACTTGTACAGACAGATGGATGCCTCATCTGCTGTTCCTTTTTCCACGTAATGCCTGAGGAGACTGGGAACTAACTGAGAGGATTTATACTTGGAAGAATCAGTTATGCTCACAGGCCTTTTCTAAGACTTTCTTGCTTTTACGATTCATCTTCTGACATCAGCATATAGGCATTTCCCACTGATATTTATAACTACTGGCCCATTTCAGAGACTCTCTCTTTTACCAAAACAATGTCCCCCTATTTGGTAAACCCTTCCCGGCTGCTGCCTGTCTGCTCTGGAGCTACAGTAATCGCCTACTAAATGCAAGGCTGAAAGCAGACTCATGGCTCTTTCTTAAACAACTCACATCATAATTTAAGAAAGGACACACGTATTTATGGAGGCCCAGGTAAGGGCCTGGCCCGGTATAGGAGGGCTTCATGTGTATGTATCATCATGGATCCATCTATCAGGAAGGAGAGAGATCCCTTCGTCTTCATTTCCAGCCCTCTGGCCCTCCCCAGATGCTGGGGTCCTCTCTCCTCTAAGTCCACCAGCAGCACAGACAGGGTTGTTTCCTTGCTCAGACACCTAGAGTTTCTCCGGGAAATGTGAAAACAAAGGAGAAATACTTCCTCTGCTGTTCCTGAGTCCTATTTTGTCTGTTAGGTAATAACGCAGAGGGGAAATGAAACCATCTATGCAGCAGACACCCCTCAAATCCTCCTGTCCTGGGCTGCCCTCTCTCCTGTGGACACCCCCTCTCCCTGAAACCCCCCTCCTGTCTCCCTGATGCCAGTTCCCAAAGGGAGCCTGCCAGAGCCGGGTGAAAGCGTCATCGGAGCAGGGGCCCCTGGAGTCGCCGGGCTGTAGGGAGATCTGGAGGGCTCGTAGGGGAGAAGCCTGGGCAGCAGGGGTGATGGGGATTCCTGGGGAGCTTCAGGCAACAGCACGGTCAACCCGTGTAGAAAAATTTACCATTTTAACCACTGGTATGACCGTCGGAGGGTGCCAGCGGGTACCAGCCCTGCCCCTCTGTGTGGCCAACACTAAGTGACGTAATCTCACTAAAGCCCAAATGCCTCATGTGTCAAAGGAAGCATATTTGTCTGCCTACACAGCATTATAATGGGTCATAGTCTGTGATGGATGCTTACTGTTTCACAGCAGGATTTAGGCAGATTTTATCTTAACTTTACCTGTATATTGGCCAGGACTACCTGTAAGATCTTGAGCAAATTATTTACCCTGTCTGTGCTTCTTTCTTCATCTGTAAAATGAGAGGTAAAAATAGTCCCCACCACACAAGGCTGCTGTGAAGATTACATGAGTTGGTACATGGAGGGTGCTTGGAACAGTGCCTGGCCCAGTAAGTTAGGTGGCACTGAGTTGGCAGTTACCTAAGTCCCAGAAATTGAAGGAGAGGCTCTGGGCTCTAATTATGAAAATGAAAGCCCCAAGGATGACCGGAAAGGGAAGCTGTACTTTTGTTTTGTTTGCTGGATATTTCTATTATCAGATGCTGATAGCTACCAAAACAAACAGAAAAGGTAAAAAGGATTATTTTCCAACCCTTACATGCCTTCTAAAAAACGTCATAAAATACCATGCAGCCTCTTTTCTTGTCAACTTCATTATTTTTCTACTACTCCCTTATGGGACCTTAGGCAAATCATTTCAGTTCCCAGAGCCTCATTTTCTCTTCTGTTAAACAGGGACAAGCACATGGGAATCAAGGAAGATAAGGTAAATGGAAGTCCTTTGAAAATGAGAAACATTGTGTAAATATTATGAAGGAAGACAATTTTTATGATTGATTTTGTAAGCACAAACTTCTTTTTAGGGTTGAAAATGTTCCCATAAGATGCATTAAAGTCTTAAGGTGGACAAGAGACCTATGGAGATACTGGAAAGGATGGGGGGTGATGGTATAGCTTGAAGGCGGGTAGACCAGAAGCCTGAAGAGGGACTTACGGATGGTATTCAGATACAGAGAAACAGCGAGGATTCTGTCCACCTGTTTTCCATCTTCACTGATGACAGAATAAAAGAAATGAGGACTTCCCTGGTGGCGCAGTGGTTAAGAATCCTCCTGCCAATGCAGGGGACACAGGTTCGAGCCCTGGTCCAGGAAGATCCCACATACCACGGAGCAACTAAGCCCGTGTGCCACAATTACTGAGCCTGCGCTCTAGAGCCCGTGAGCCACAACTACTGGGCCTGTGTGCCACAACTGAAGCCCGCGCGCCTGGAGCCCGTGCTCCGCAACAGGAGAGGCCACCGCAATGAGGAGTCCACACACCGCAACGAAGAGTAGCCCCCACTTGCCACAACTAGAGAAAGCCTGTGTGTGGCAACGAAGACCCAACGCAGCCAAAACTAAATAACTAAATAAATTGATTCTTTAAAAAAAAAAAGAATAAAAGAAAATGGGCATCCACAGGAGGGATTTAGACTAGACACGAAGAACTTTTCTGCTAATGAGGGTTTTAAAAAATTGAAATGCATGGCTCAGTCTGCATGGGGTTTCTTCTCTGAAGGTCCACAGATCCAGGGTTTGCTAGGACTGAGGAACGCTGGGTGAGAAATGGAAGAGAACCACCCATGCCTAGAATATCCCAGTCGTTCCCAAACTGCCATGGCCACAACCACACTTTTCTTGAACAAATTTATACTTTTATCCTTTGCTAATTTGCTGATTCATGTGCATCCTATATCTAAATTAGCATTCTTGTTTATTCCAGGGTTGTTGTGTCTACAGGTTAGGAGTGCAGACTTGGGAGTCAGGAAGCCTGGCTCCAATCCTGATTTTGCCCCCTTTCAGCCGTGTCACCTTGGTTCATTACAATAGCAATCAATTTTTCTATACCTTGGTTTCCTTACCTGTAAAATGGAGATAATAATGGTTCTTACCTCAAGGGTGGTTGAAAGCATACCTGGCACAGAGCAAATACTCAAAACTGTAGCCAGTATTATACTAAAGCCCTCTCTTCATGGCTTCAAAGAGATCTCACGCTTGGAGATCTGTTCTGTTAGTTCAGTGTTTCATATGTGTCAACTTTCTAGTCTGTAGTATATTCTTCTTCATCTCTAAAAAAACATCCATTCTCACAGGAAAGTACTTTTCTCTCCTTGTTTACTCTAGCTGCCATTCTCTGAACTTTCTCAAGCTCTATTACATCTGCCTTGAAGGGAACTGACCTGGAATTGTTCAAGGGATGTCCTCCCTAAAGGCAGAGAGATGGACTGAATAATTTATTAAGGTACATCCTGGCAATATGAATCTATGCGATGACTCTTAGGTTAAGGGAATTTTCATTTTTAGACTGCCTCATCGGTTAGCAGAGATCTCTTTATAACACTAGAGGTCACTGTTCAAGCAATATTTCAAAAGCATCAGCTTTACACCAGCAATAAAATTGAGACGATCCTTCAGATCACGCCAAGTGAGAAGTTGGCATGAGAGGTTGAGGGCAAGAAGTTGAAGGCAAACTACCAAGGGTAGTTTGAGGGCAACAGCTGGGATTTTATCAAGTTCCTAAATTGAAATCCACTTCTAATCTCCTCCTGTTTCTCACCCCTGGAAAACACATGTTTCCCTTGTGGTAGTAAGACCCCTACCCAGGGAAGATCTGGGCTGGAAAGGTGTGCTCTGGCTTGGACTGCTGACTTCCAGATCAACCTCTCCTGCTCTGACACATCAGTCAAGCCTGCTTCTATGTTTCCAGTCATCTCCAACTCATTTCCCCTCTGCCTGCACCTTCAACTCAAAACCTGTTAAACAGGAATCAACTCCCCAGTCTATTCTTCCCTCCACTTTCACACCGAAGTAGCCTCCCTTCTCAACTCCCTTCTGGTGATTAAGACCAGATTCAACCTGCAATTTAAGCCCTTTGTTCACCAAGTCCTGTTGTTTTTCATCCTCCCTGCGTTTTGAATATATCTTCTTTTGTAAAATTGGAATAATAACGGTACTCACTTCACAGTGCTGTGTGGATTAAATAGGGCCCTAAAGAGGGCCCAGCTCAGGGTAGACCACCCCTGTGCCAGACCCCACACCCCTCCCAACAGCCATCAGGGGGGAGCCCCCAAACCTGTCCAACTCCTATCAAGTCCCCCAGATCCCTTGCTATCTGCCTTGTGACCATCACGACTAACCCATCGTGTCCCTTATCCCCACCGATGCCCATCCCCACAAGACTCGGCATTCACAGGTCATCTCTCGTCCCTGGGAGTCTAATCCCCACGCTATTTTCTGGCCTCATTGGGCCCCCCTCCCCATCTCTGAAACCGTCTCACCTGCCCTCTGGAACGTGGGTCAGTCATCAGCAAAACCCTCCTTCTCTTACCTCTCCTGAGCAGTCTCTTGTCCTCCCTAACTGAAACTTGGCCCTGTCCCTCAGGGACACTCCCTCCCCTGCAGCCTCTGCTGGGGGCCGGATCCCCACTCACAGAGCTTGAAGGTGGGGTGGGGCTCTTCCTTGTCGCGTTATCTCTGATGATCTTGCCCTCAGACCGGAACACCTAGTCTCCAGTCATTCGTATCACTTTTTGATTATTTTAATAGCTGTCTCACCTTCCCTTCACTCCCTCGTTGATCTCATCTAGCTTTAAACATCACCTATATGCTGATCATTCTAGCATTTTTATCTCCAGCACAGACCGCTCCCCTGAAGCCCAGACCAACATATCCAGCTGCTGACGTGACATCGCTAATTTATCAGGTCCCAAACTGAACAGCTAAATCCACCCCCTGCAGTCTCCCCCGTAAACATCATTCGATTTTTTCCATCTGCTCAGCCAAAACCCTTAGAAATCCTTGGTTTCTGTCTTCTCTGTCTTCTCTTTCTCTCTCTCTCTTTCTCTTACACACACACACACACACACAATATCTGATCCATCAGCAAATTTTATTGACTCAACCTTCAAATTCTAATCAGAGACGGATCACTTTTCACCATCCCTGTTGTGACTGTTTTGTTCTGAGCCACCATCATTTCTCTCCTGGATGACAGTACCATATCGGTTTCTCCGAAGTCTGCCCTGGTCCCTGCAATCTATTCTTAAAAACCAGACGGGAGTGACCCTGTTAAGATTCAAGTCCCATCACGTCACTCTTCTGTTCCAGGTGCTCCATTTCCCAAATCACTTAGAGTAAAAGCCAAAGTCCTTATTATGACTTTCAAGGTCCAACAAGATCACGACCCCATCACTGCTCCTAGCATGTCCCCAGTTCCTCTTCCTCTCATTAGCTAAGACCAAATGACCTTCCTGCTGTTACTGGAACTTACCAGGGATGCTCCGGCCTCTGTGTCACACATGCTGTTCACTCTGCATGCAGCGCCCTTCCCCCAGATATCTCTGTGGCTGGTTCCCTCATTTCTTCACGTCTATTCGCATCTCACCTTATATCGGGGTCTTGTGTGGCTCTGCTCTCTAAAATCTTTACACCCTCCACAATACTTTATTTCCCCTTTCCTGCATCAGTTTCTTCTCCTTAGCTCTTAGCACTATCTAACATGCTACTAAATTGTATTTATTGCTTGTTTATTGTCTGTCTCCCCCAGGAGAATGTAAGCCCTATGAAGGCAAGGATTTTTTGTTGAGCTTATTCACTGCTGTATCCTATTGCCTGGTTCTGTATCTGGCATATAGTAGGTGCTCAATAAATATTTATTAAGTGAATTCATAAAATGAAATAACTCACTTAATGACCATAGAACAGTGCCTAGCATATAGTAATAGTTTTTATTAACCTTAACTGGAATTTTTTATTGCTCTAATTATCATCTTCTTCATCACTACTGGATTTATTCCCTCCTCTCCATCCCCACAGTGGTTTTCCCATTTCAGCTTCTTACTATCTATTGCCTTGACTATCTCGCTAGTCTCAAACCAGTCCGTGGTTTTGTCTCCTTTAGACCCACCCAGCGCTGCCATAGTTAGGTTTCTTGAAAACAAATTTGATCCTTTCATTCCTGAGAAATGTCACATTTTTGGTGACTCCTCACTGCTTTCAGATAAAGTCCCAGCACTTATGTGACAGACAGACAAAGGGACAACTGTCTGGCCCCTGATCATCTCTCCAGTCTCCTCCACTCGCTCTCTTACACTTAAAATTCCCCAGCACCCCACACTGTGTCGCAAGGCTGTGTCTTCCCTGCCTGGAAGGCCCTTCCCTCACTGCCTGCCTGGTCGGCTGCGAGTCATCCTTTAAAACCCTCTTCAGGCCAATGGCCCCTCCTCTGCAGAATTCATTTCTGACTCATTTGTGCTGTCTCTCTTTCTTATAGGTATTTCTATGAGGAATTACATCCTTCATACGGAAAGTCTTTATATATTTTCTGCCCACTTTCTGAGTCTAATTTTCGCCTCTTCCTGCCTGCCTCTCCTGCTTGGTGTAAACTCTTTTCTCTCTTTAGGCCCCGTGTTGGTTGAACTGAGATCGACTCCATGGTCTGCCCTATCCATGTTTCTCCAGCTGTGTTTGTTCGCAGCCCTCTAGGATTCAGGCTTCTTAGATGGGAGTATGAGCTAGACCATCACTCCACGTGGGAAGGGGCCTTACTGGTTACTACTCACTTCGTAGGCCTAGCATCTGGCTCATAGGAGGGGCTTAATCAAGGTTTGATGAATGAATGTTTGAAACCATGCATATCCCCCTGGAGAGTACAAGGCCAGTTTGGGTAGGGATGTGTGAAGTCACATGGATAAAATATATTTTCCTGTAATATCCATTTTACTTGAAGATTTGAGGGAAAAATATTCAAAAGTTTAACTAGTATGGCACCTAAATCATAGTATATTGTAAAACAAACCTATTAGGGACAAGAATATTAAATTCACAGCAACTTTAAATTCTAAACAGGACATTTAAAAGAAGTTTTGAGTTTGTGGCAGGTCCCTCTGGGCTGTGCCTTCCGGTCCGTCAGAGGTCAGAGCTCATTCTCCTCTGCCTGCTGGTGAAGCCGCTTTCCCTTCCACTCACTCCTCCTCTCATTTTACTTGCTCTTATAGGCACCGTGGGAAGTTTCCATTGCACCTCCGACCCTGTGTCCGTTCAATACTAGAGGCTTTCCTCTTGTTACCCTTCACCATCGAACCCTTAAAATCCATCCTGACTCCCCCCCAAACATAACACCCACATTAGTAGATATTTCATAATTGAGAAGCTACCCAAAGTCTTTGTCCCCTTCCTCCTTGGGGAAACTCCTCCTGGTGTGAGTGTTGGTGGGAGACAGGACCATGCCTGTCACCACATGATTTGGGCTGTAATTTCAGTGATCCAGCTGCCCTTGGCTTCTTGATCCACGTTTCCTGCCTTCTGTCAATTCTTGGAGCTACCTTGTAGCCTTCCAGCAAAATTATTTCCTGCTTAAGTTAACTAGATTTCTGTTGCTTCCAAATAAGAACTCCTGCTGACATTGCGTGCCCACACATGCACACACAAACACACACACACACCCTGACATTTTTTTTAAGCTAACAGTCAGTGAGCATTTACCATGGGGCGAGCGCTAGGCTAAGACTTTACGTGCATTATCTCATTTAATTCTCATAACAACCCAAATGTAGTATCTGGATTCTACCTATGAAAAAAACAAACACCAAAAGGTTTAATGCTTTGCCCAAGGCCACACCACTTATTAAGTGCTAGAGGAAGGAGTTAAACCTAGGGAATCTGATGTCTGAGCACCTCCTACTCCCCACAATAACATGTTGCCTTAACCTCCTGAATTTAACTGTCTTCAAAGCCTATGCTCTCTGAAAGCGCAGTTCCCCGACTTCCTTTATGAAGCCGTCTTGTCTACACCAACACACATGAGAGGGGCCCCTTCTCAACTCCCATCGCACTCACTGCTGATGCCAAGTAATTCAACTCTTGTTGTATATGTGTGCTATTATTTCAATTCAATACACTGTGCTACAATAGGTTGTGCTATTATTTAGTAGCTTCGTACAGATTCATTTTTTCTTCTCAATTCATTTCTGCTCCCCTTGAACAATCCAGTACTTCTCTGATACGCCCCTTTAGCAACAGAGGGTTAGGCTAGACAGGGTCTTGTATGAGATCCTAGGTCTCTGTCCATGGCATGGTAAGGGCTTAATAAAGACTAGGGACTCGGGTTTTTGAGGCTCATTCTATTACACTCCAGATGAATTTTTAGTACCTAGATCACAAATAATAGAGAGCTCATAGGCTTTAGGGCCACACTGTCTCAGGTTCATTCTAGACCTGTCACATTACAACCCCAAGTGGCTTGTTTAGAGAGCCTATTTCTTCATTTGTACAAATGGAGAAAATACTAAAATACACGGTCTCAGTGAGCATGACAGGTATTAGGTAGTAAAGCCTAAACTGCTCAGTATGACTTTCTGCTTTTCTCCCTTGTCCACCGCCCCTCCCCACAAGATGGCTCTCAAGAGACATCTGAGAATCCTTTTCTTTTAAACAAAATCAGATACAGCAGGGTTTCTCAACTTGAACATTATGGACACTTTGAGCGGGATAATTTTTTTGGGGGGTAGGGGTCTGTCCTGTGCATTGCAGCACGTGTAGCAGCACCCCTGGCCCCGACCTTTCCACTAAATGCCAATACACGCCCCCGCCCATCCCACCCCTCAGTCCTGATGACCAGTGATGCCTCCAGACCTGGCCACACGTCCCTGGAGGACAAAGTCGGGAACGTGTGAGATAAGCAACATGAAGACACTCTGCAGGGCGGGCGGTTTGTACAAATGACACCCTAGTTAGCAGTTTATACAAAAATCCTTTACAACTGAAAATGACCTACTTGCAACTTAGGTAATTAGACAAAACCTTGAGGATCAGGTAAGGGAAATAGTCCTTGCTTCTCCTTGAGGAAGGAATTTCCTTTTGACCTTTGCCCAGACTGGCCTGCTTTCTACAGTGGGGCCAGTTGCGGCAGGCAAGGGGAGGCTGGTCCAGCAGCGTCAGAGCAAATAAACTGCTTTAAAGATTGGAGATACTTTCCTCTTCCCGTTTGAAGTCAATATATAAAAAAAAGTGAGGACGTCCCTGGTGGCACAGTGGTTGAGAGTCCGCCTGCCGATGCAGGGGACACGGGTTCATGCCCCGGTCCGGGAAGATCCCACATGCCGCGGAGCGGCTGGGCCCGTGAGCCATGGCCACTGAGCCTGCGCGTCCAGAGCCTGTGCTCCGCAACGGGGAGAGGCCACAACAGCGAGAGGCCCGCATACCGAAAAAAAAAAAGGCTTGATTAGTTGTAATCAATAATTAAAATTATTCATAGAGCACCCGATCAGATGCCCAAGGTGAGCATTATGAAGAAAAGGGCAGCTTGTAGAATGGTTATTATTTCTTGGGATTTGAAGAACATTTTAAATAATTTCTGAATCTAGTTTAAAATTTTTATTATGAAAAAATACTTTATAGTGAAGGTTTCAATATTCCTCTGTAGAGCTGCACTCTTCCACCTTATAAAACAGCTATTTTTTTTCTCTTGCTTCCTTTTCCATTTCAGAGAATTCTAGAGTTTCCAAACTGACAACCGCTTTGGAGGTTTTCAGGAGTTCTTTATTTTTTGTGTCATGGACCTCTTTGGCATTCTTGTGAAGCCCACTGTCCCCTTTCAGAATAATATTTTTAAATGCATAAAATAAAATGCATAAGATTCCAGAAATGTCAACCATGTTGAAATATAGTTATCACTATATATTATTATTATTTTAAAATTGTGATCAAATACACATAACATAAGATTTGCCATCTTAACCATTTTTAAAGGTACTGTGCGGGGTCATGAAGTACATTCACATTGTTGTGAAACTGTCAGCACCGTCCACCTCCAGAATTCTTTTCACCTTCAAAACTGAAACTCTGTGCTGATTGAACAAACACCCTCTGTTCTCCCTCCATCCCAACCCTGCCCCAGGCAACCACCCTTCTACTTTCTGTCTCTATAAATCTGTCTACTCTAAGTACCTCAAAAAACAGGGGAATCTTATGGTATTGTCCTTTTGTACCTGGCTTATTTCACTTAGCATCATGGCCTCAAGCTTCATCCATGTTGTAGCATGGATGTAGCTTTTCACAGCTGAATAATATTTCATTGTAAGTATAAGCCACACTTTATTTATTTCATTCATCCCTTCATGGACATTTGAGTTGTTCCACTTCTTGGCTATTATAAATAATGCTTCCATGAATATGGGTGTACAAATATCTGTTTGAGCTCTTTCTTTCAATTCTTTTGGGTATATACCCAGAAGTGGAATTTCTGGATCTTATGGTAATTCTATATTTAATTTTTTGAGGACCTATCATACTGTTTTTCATAGTGGCTGCACCATTTTACATTCCCACCAACAGTGCAAGAGGGTTCCTTTTTCTCCACACCCTCTCCAGCATTAGTTATTTTTGTTTGTTTGTTTGTTTTTAAATAGTAACCATCCTAATGGGTATAAGGTGGAGTTTTCAACATATTTTTATTTTATTTATTTATTTATTTTTGCGGTACGCGGGCCTCTCACTGCTGTGGCCTCTCCCGCTGTGGAGCACAGGCTCCAGTCACGCAGGCCCAGCGGCCATGGCTCACGGGCCCAGCTGCTCCGCGGCATGTGGGATCTTCCTGGACCGGGGCACGAACCCGTGTCCCCTGCATCGGCAGGCGGACTCTCAACCACTGCACCACCAGGGAAGCCCTCAACATATTTTTAAAAACAAATTTGTAGTAATATATATATATATATATATATGCTTTTTATTAACATGTTGTTTTAAAAAAAATCTAGCAGCTGGTCTAATAATTACCATAACTTCAAAGTAATAATGAGCCTAAACAATATTTCAACATATTTGCAGCAATTGCCAAATGAAGATATCTTTGGTTTCTATTGGTGGCAAAGCACAGCTGATACATAGCTAATACAACTGTGGTTTGTTGCCTACGTTCACAATGGGAGGAAATGTACTTTTTCAGCTAGAGGTGAGTAGAAATACAATGCAGTTTTTCCCCATACAAGTTGATTGACCCGAATATCATCCTCGAACACCTTGGGGGTCGTAGACCCCAGGTTAGGAACTACTGATCTAGTTTCTTCCTCTTTTTATAGGTGAAGAGAGTGTGGCCTCCAGAGGTTAAATGATTTGCCAAGAGTCACACTGTCAGTGGCAGACCCAGGACTAGAACTCAATCCCCCAATTTCTAACCCTGTGTGTCCCTCATCCAACATGCAAAATGCAAAATGAGCTACACCTGAGCCATCTCTGTATGCACCAAAGCCTTTAGTGCATTTCTTTGCACATAGTGGGTCTCAGTAAATAGAGAATGAGTGGCGTGTATCACCATAGGCAAGAGAGACCCAAGCTGAACACATGATCAGCCCTCTTGGCTGAGAATCTTAGTGTGAGGGCATTTTTCTATCTAGCAGCAATCATAAGATAGAAATGATTACTTCATTTATATGAATAAAGAAAATGAGATTTAAAAATTAAAGGTGTTGTTTTGGTTCCAACATACATGTATAACAAACATTTTTTTCCAAATGAGTTCATGAAAGCCTGGGCTTTTAAAAAGTTTTCTGACTAATATTTAGACATAGGTCTTAGAAAATGGTTTCAGATTCCAAACTATTTTTAAAAACACTGTTACCATTTAAAATGTGTGTTTCAGAGGCTATCTCAACAGCATATGTCCCCGTATCAGTTCTTACTGGTTTAGTTTCTAAGACATTAGCTGGATACTGTTAAGAAAAGACTTGCCCCAGCCTGAAAGCAAAAGAAGCAGAAGTAAAGACCCAAAGAAAAATAGACAATGAACTTGGCCTTTCCTTACATTTATTTCCTCGGTCATCTTCAGACCCTTGTTTACCATCTGAAGGGATTTGCTTGATTTTGCTAGTAATTTTAAGTTTGTTCTTAAAACGTACGATGACTAAGACACAGACGTAGATGACAATTCTTCTAAAAGAGATGTCTAATTATTGTTAGATGCATTGATTCGTTAGATTGGTTATTTGTATGATACAAACCCTACTGCAATGGAATACTTAATGCCAGTTGTTCTAGTCCATAATGGGCTGGGTGATATCACCAACTTTTTATTTCTTTGATTGTGAGAGAAGCTACAGAAACTTTCAAGCCGCTGTTTGCTTCAGTTTTATCCGTCTGCCAACAAGGCGCTTACCTATTCATTTGCCAAATGGCTGAACTAATAAGTGTTCCTGGAAGGGAATCACCTTCATTTCTGATACGTCTGTGGACTTGGCGTGTCTAGCTTTTATCCGAGGCAAAGGGCCAAGTCTCTTAAGAAGTTTGACCTGTGTCAAGGCTAAGGGACTGTTGCTCTTTTATCTAAACAGATGGACTGTTCCCTAAAATATCTTAAACTTACAAGCAGAGAGAAACAGTGGAATCATTTGGCATCATTTGTATTTTGTTTTCTTGGCTTTGGGGAATGACAGGAAAAAAAAAAACCTTTATATTTTCAAACTTCCAACTCTTCAGAGGCTTCTATTTTTTACTCTCTGACATACAAGTCATATTTGGTTCGTAAATCCTGTCTGTCTGACGTGACAAGTCCTATTTTTACTTTTTAGTATTTCACAATCTCAGGAAGTTTTAGGATGAATAAATGCACACATTTTCACAAGGTGGGGATGTAACCTCACAGGTTGCTCAATACCGCATATGGGGCTGTTTTTAAGAAAACTGCTGTTCTTAAAACATATTAGACAAGAGTGCTGAGCACCGTGGCATGTAACAACCCTGCTTCTCAAGGTCCGGAATTATCATTTTATTTGATCTCCCAGACAGTTGTTTTCTTTTTCGTTTTTTCTTGGCACCAGACTAGGCCTGTCTGCTAAAAATTATTTTGAAAATGTGGCCCTGGATTCCCCTGTAATTCTGCAAGATCATCAACATTCTAGGCAGGTGAATGTAAATCTCCCTTTAAATCAGCCTGCTCCTGTGTCTCGCCAGATTGAAAAATTATAATAACCACAATGCTCTGTGGGTTATGCCTTAAACCTCAGGAGATTAATTCCAACAGGTTGTGAAGCCCCCTGGGGAGCCTGGTGAGGGGGCTTCGTGGTATTTTAACCCTTGGACCTTTGAAATCCTGTTTCTGACAGGAGAGGGCTGCTGAGCAAAGATGAAATACACCGGCAGCAACTCCTCCACCCTCCAGGCACACACATTTTAGGAGGGCCCACAAAGGGAAAGCGGGGGGGTGGTGGAGCCCAGACTGTTTATGTGGAATGATCTGAACAGCAGGAAAAGCGCTCCCCCTTTCATCCTCCTCTCCCGCCCACCCCACCATCTCTTCCACAGATGTTTGCTGTTCTAGCAAAAGCACACTCCTCTCCGTGGCTTTCTTTCTTTTCTTTTTTTTTTTTTTTTTTTGCGGTACGCGGGCCTCTCACTGCTGTGGCCTCTCCCGTTGTGGAGCACAGGCTCTGGACGCGCAGGCTCAGCGGCCATGGCTCAATGGGCCCAGCTGCTCTGCGGCATGTGGCATCTTCCCGGACCGGGGCACGAACCCGTGTCCCCTGCATCGGCAGGCGGACTCTCAACCACTGCACCGCCAGGGAAGCCCACCTTGGCTTTCTTTGAAACGGCTCATACTGCCGAGAAGCTGCAGCAGATCTGATCACTGTGATTGACATCACCGACTCCTTTCCTCCCGTCGGGCCAACAGTGCGCGGGAGAACAAGGAGAAACGGCCCCGGGGACGGTCTTGAGTTAAACGCACCTTCCGACCACTTATTCATCCATTGTCACCCAGTGAACAAATCCCGAGCTCCTCAGGCTGCAGCCCTGTTCTGGGTGCTGGGATCCAGTGGGACAGGGTGAATAAGGAGCCCAGGCTTCCGTCTCTCACGGCCTCACATTCTAATTGGTCAGGGAGAGGAGAGAAAAACAAACAAACAACAGGGCAAGATGAGCTCCTACAGTGATAGATGGAATAAAGTGTTTCTTTTCGGAATCCCAAATTTAAGCTTTTAGCTCTGCCAGGCTGGTTGCCCGGTTCACGGGCACCCTGGTTCAAGGCTTTGCTCCTGTGGTTCTCTGTTCTGGAACGTTCTTTCCCTAGATTTCCACTTGACGCACTCTTAGAGTGGCCTTCCCTTACCACTACATGTATATGTAGTGTACATATATCCTGAACCATCTGAAAATTAGTTGCAGGCATTTTGATGCTTCACTCCAAAGTACTTAAGCATGTATCTCTTAAGAATAAGAGACATTTCCCACATAACCACAATACTGGAGATCGGCCTCTTGGAATCTGAGCTCCCCTGGTGCCAGGCAGTGTAACCTGCCATGAAACTGTCCCATCGTGCCCTGGGAGCAGAACCAAGGCCTTTGTCGCTGGTGTCCCTGAGTTAGATGAGGAGGGACTTGTCATGGAGGGATGTGTGTGTCGGTGTCCTAGGGTATTCCGAAAAGAACTCAGAGATCTCCGGTTGGAAGTGCCCTGTTCCGTAGAGGTGCCTTTCCTTCGGCCTGTGTAAGGGGCGGAGATGAGAAAAGTATCCACCTTCCCATTTAACTCCTAAGGAGTATTATTGCCAGGACGGGCTTCCCAGGCCCTGCAGTCACACAGGGTCCTACACTTAGAAGGGCCCAGTGCTTAGTTTAATGCTCTGTTATTGCTGTCTTGAAATTCTTAATACTTTGGTCTTTTTTTCTGGTGTAGAGGGGGAGCACTGCAGGGCATGCGGGATTTTTTTTTTTTTTTTTTTAAGAAAGGAAATGTTGGAGTCCTTGGACCAATTTCTCAATGTCTTTGGGAGCTCTAGGTGTTTATTTTTCCTAAACGTATTCTTTGGAGAAGGCTGGAGAGGAAAGAAAGTGGTCCAAGTGCACACAGATGGTAAACCCGCGGCTCCCATCAACAGCAGCAAAGAAATCGTCTTGACTCAAGCAGGCAACCTCTGAGATAGGAAAGGAAGCCTTGGGGTACGTGGGGAACTAAAGTCCCTGAGTTGGAATGATAGGCAGCTCCCAGGAGACCCACAAAATGGCACCGAGTCCTGTCCTTTCCCAAGAGGGACATTTTTTTAAATGGCAGCAAAGTAGATATTGAGCTGGGCAAACAGTCATGTCATTGGACAAGTTGTTCTGATTTTCTGCAGTTTTGCTCACTGGACCATAAAGCCATTAAATGATATTGTTTGGAAAGAACTGCAAGAAAATATAAGTGAATATTAATCTCTTGAGGTAGGGAAATCCTTTCTAAACACGGCATTAAAAATAGAACATTAAAAATAGAACATAAAAATAGAACATAAGGGAAAAGATCAGTGAATTGGACACATTAAAAACTAAAAATTAAAAATGTCTGTATATTTTTAAAAACCACTGTAAACAACATTAAAAGGCAAATGACAACCTTGAATGATGTTTCCAACACACGTACCTGACATAAGACTTAAAATCTTAATATACTCGGAACACTTCTAATTAAAATAAAAGAGAATACCCTAATAGAAAAAATATGTTAACAAACAAAATGGTTATTTATAAGAAAAAAATGCAACTAGCCAATACTTTTATGAAAAAAATTTCTATAAAACTAGGTAACAAGGAAATGCACATTAAAACAATCATAAGGAACCATTTCCTCCAAATAAATTGCTAAGGAAAGAGAAACCCAGCATTGGTAAGCATTCTTTAAAAAGTCATACTTTCATATATGCAGAATACAATTTGGTATGTTTCTGAAATTCAGCAATATGTATCAAAAGTCTTAAAAGTGATTTTTCCCTTTGGCCTAGGAATTGTCGTAAAGAAATAATTAAGTGTGTACAAAATTGTGCATTCAAGGATGTTCAATTCAGTATTGTTTACGACAGTAAAAAAGCCCCTGAGCTGGACTGATCTCCATGAAGAGGGGATTTAGTTAGGTTCAGTAAATTTCGTTGCAGTATGATTAAGTGGTTAAGAGCATGGACACTGAGACGGCCTGGGTTCAAATTCTGCCTCTCCACTTACTAGCTGTGTGGCTTCTCTGTGCTTCAGTGTCCTCATACGTAAAATGAAGATAATTTTATAGCATCTGCCCCATTAAGTTATTGTGAGAATGAAATGAGTTACTCTGTGTAAAGTGCCTGCACTATTCTAAGTGTTAGCTGCTGTCAGTATTATTATTCTTTTCATGGATTCAACATGGCCATTAAATATGGTGTCGAAGAATATCTGAAAATGTGAGGAAGTGGACATGATGTATGAAGTGAAAAAAAGAGCCGATTACAAAGGAGACAACTTTGGGAACATATAACATATATGTAGACAAAGCAAGGCTGGCAGCAGACTGAACGTGAACAGTGTTTATTTCTGGATGACTCTTCTTTCTTCTTCAGCCTTTTTAATGTTTGATAAATTTCCACCATAACAGTATTTTTGCTTTTAATCAGAAAAGTAAAAACTACGAATCTATTTTGAAACGAACATCACATAGCTAGAGGCCTGTTGATTCCCATGTCTGACAGAGGCCGGGTGAGGTAGACCCCGCTTCCTGCTGGTTTGTTAGTCTTTTCTTTCACTCCTCCCTTGAGTTGGTGTCCCTGCATCTTCCTTTCCCTGGCCTTAGGCTGGGCTCTGCTCTGGTCCTGGAGGAGCAGATGGAGCTGGAAGGACTGTGGGTCCCGTGCGTCTTGTTAGGGAAGGCAGTGGAAGCAGAAGCAGGCGTCTCCAGGTAGAACCGGGCTGTGGGAGCCCCTGCTGGTCCCTAACTGCTGAACAGGAGAAGCTGAGAAGCCGCTGGTAATAATGGGGCTTCTGCTGGAGCAGGGCCTGGTGTGCGAATTGAGTTTCAAATGCTAAAAATACTCATGTTCCTGTCACTATGATTAATAGCAAGAATTATCAGGCAGGTAGTGTTCATCCTCACCTCTGGATTGGGCAATGGGGCGAGGTCTTTAAATGCCTGGCACCCCGTGCTGGCCATACTACCCAGCATTGCCAAAGGATGGGTCTGCTTACACCTCCTAGGGAGGACTGTGGGGTGTGAGGCCTGCGGTCCTAATTGGTTAAGGGAGGCCCCGGCACTGAGACTGCAAATAAAACAGGTTTTCCCCTTTCTCCTTGGCAGAAAGCAGAGAGGTTTGGGTGTGTCTAGGTCTCTGAGTCACTGATGGGCTAGTTGAAGTCTTGCCTGAGGCTTTCTCGGTCTCTTGTTTCTGGAGCCGGGCATGCTGTGGGTGTTCCACTAGCATTGTTGACCGGCAGACAGGGAAGTGGATGACTGAGGGGTGGAATAAAAGAACGGACAGGAGGATGGCTTTGTGGCTGGAGACTGGGGAGCTCCAGGCTGACCTGCTGGAGCTCCCCAAGCTTTCTCCTCTAACTTTAAACTTCCTGGAGGGAAGGACGCCCCCCCCACCCCCACCCCATGCCCCGCACCTACGCCTGTTAGCACAGTTTCTCCTGTTCTCAACCCTGAAGCTGAAGCAACAGCAGGCTGCCTAAACTGGAGAAAGCTGAACACTGGTTATCTGGTGCAAATAAAGCAAGTAATTTGATAGCTGTGGGTTAAGAAAAGCATTTTTCCAAGTGACATCTCTTGGGAGAAGGACAGCTACCAAAATTTCCAAATCGAGTCCTACATCCTGAGTGTCAACGTCCACATAGCTGGACTTCATAGACATCTAGGTGGACAAATGGTCAACACTTAACAGAGCTGTCACTGGGTATCAGGGGATTCTGGTGTCCAGGGCTAGGAAAACCAGTTTCTTGAGGTCTCTGGGTCTAGGGCAGAACTTTATTTACAGGTGAGAACACGGAGAAATACGCCCCTAGGAAACTGGGCTTTAGGCCAGTGATTCACCGTCAGGGAAATGGAGCAGGAGAGAGAAACCACAGATCAGGGCAGGGCGGCTCCAGAAGGACTCAGGGTCCAACCAGAATGCTGATGACGGGGGCCCCGTTTTCCTGCTGAGAGCTGCAGGTACAGGTGAGGGCCTGGTGGCTGCCGAGGGGAAGACAGGGCCCCTAGATGTGGGCAGCCCAGGAGACCTTTACACTCTTGAATCTAGTGTGTTAATTATCTCCTTCATCTTTGAACATTACCACCCCATTGGTTCCTTCTTCCTCTGAATACCAACCTGGATTAGGCTCTCTTTCTGTTTTTAAAGGGAAAGTACTTTTTCTTTTTTTTAAATTTATTTATTTTTATTTATTTATTTTTGGCTGCGTGCGTTGGGTCTTCGTTGCTGCGCGCAGGCTTTCTCTAGTTGCGGCGAGCAGGGGCTACTCTTCGTTGCGGCACGTGGGCCTCTCATTGCGGTGGCTTCTCTTGTTGCAGAGCATGGGCTCCAGGTGCGCGGGCTTCAGTGGTTGTGGCGCACGGGCTCTAGAGCACAGGCTTAACAGGCGTGGCACACAGGCTCAGTAGTTGTGGCTCGTGGGCTCTAGAGCGCAGGCTCAGTAGTTGTGGCGTGTAGGCTTAGCTGCTCCGTGGCATGTGGGATCTTCCCGGCCCAGGGCTCGAACCCGTGTCCCCTGCATTGGCAGGCGGATTCTTAACCACTGCACCACCAGGGAAGTCCTGCCCCAGGCTCTCTTAAAAAAAAGAATCCTACATTGCTCTCACCTTGAACCAGGAGCAGTCATTTTCCCTTTCACTACCAAAAATTTCTAACAAGACATCTACACTCAGTGTTCCTCTACCTGCCTTAATCCCTTAGAATATGACTTTCTCTGATGCGTCTTAACTGAAATTGCTACCAAAGGTCACCGTGACCTCTAAGTCCCCAATTCAGTCACCTCTGTTCAGTCCTCCTTCCTGACTTTTTGGTAGTATTTGACATTGATGAGCACGGCTATCACTTGGAATTGTTTCCTTTTTGGCTCCCGGACATCTCAGTATCTTGATTTCCTACCCCTGGGACTGTTCCTTTCCATTTCCTTCTCTGACTAGTTTCTCTCCTTTGCCTAGGCTGACATTACTTAGTGGGACAGTTATAGTGCAGCGGTCACGCGTCTGCACTTTGCCGTGCTCAGCCCAGTGCCTGGCTTGTTGTAAACACTGGGAAAATGTAGGCCTGAGAGACAAGAGCCTGTCCTTCCCTCACACCCCTTGGCCAGCTGTGTTCCTGCAGCTCCGCACACACCTCCACTGCAGATGGCCCTCGGCCCTGGGATCTGTGATTGCAGGAGGGCCTGTTTCCTTTACAAACATGAGAACTCCACAAGGGAAGGACTTTGTCTCACTTTGAGTCGCAGTGAGCAGCACTGGGTGGGATACTGGAGATCCTCTCGTTTTTGTTGGCTTGACTGTAAAAGGACCTCAGTGTGAGTAACCTAAGCACGTGTCTCTGGGCGGCCCTGGCTTTCAAAGCTGCAGCTTTGTGTTTCTAACTGCTGGACATTTTCACATAAATGTCTCAATTTAACGAAAACCAAACTCACGGTTTGGAACAGTCATTCTCCCAGAAAGACTCAGAATTGCACCTGCTCTCCGTCACTTCTGACATGCAGCCACCTGATCCTGGGGTGTCTTCCTTCCCTACCCGCTCATCTGAACCACGTTTCTGTTCCCAGAACCCCATCCTGGCCGAGCCCCTCCCACCTAGACTGACAAGGTGGCCTCCTAACTGTTCTCCTCACTTCCCGACTCACCCACGCTCTGATCCAAGCACGTTGGGGCCAATCAATTCTGTCACTTCTGTATCTCCAGTTAGCCCTCAAGTGCAGCAGGTGAGCCTCTGGCGTCCGTGCACACCTCCATGTTCCATTCCTCTCGACACAAAGACCAGGTGACTTGCTTTCTCCACAGACAGCGGGCATTCTCACCTTTGTGACTTTGCCTTGGAAAACCTCTCCCCAGTTTTCCCCTGACCAGCTCCTAGCGATCATTCAGGTAAGTGCCACCTGCCCGGGGTCGCCTTCCCTGTATACCATGGTTAGAAGTGACCTTCTCTGATCTCCCAAGAAGCTTGTTTGTACCTCCCCCCATGAAGGAGTGTAGATGTATCAGTATATATCTCGTCCTCCCTTGAGGGAAGGGGCTGTGTCCACAGTGCCTGGCACATTATAGGAGATGGATATTCATTTGCATGATTAAGTGAATCACTTGATTGAAACGTTTCACCCAGAGATCTATGATCTCCACAGTTACCATTACCAGCTCATTTCCACCCGAGATAGGTCTGCGATAGTTGGTCCCTACGGAAAAAAGATTCCATTAGGTTTAGGCTCTGGGCCAAGTGTATATGGCCTAAAGAATGAGCCAGATGAATGCAACCGTTTCTCAAACGTGGGGGTTACTGAGGGCCAGTGAAAGGAAGGGGAGGGGCATTTCATGGGGATAGTGGAGCCGCTGAGCCCTTTTGGAAAGTTTTCCTGGGGATCGAGGTTTGAAACTAACAGCACATCTCAGATTCCCCATTCGGCTCTGAGCCTTAAGCTGGATCTGCCTGGGGAACATAATTAGGAGTTCTTCCTTGCTTTCCTCTGAATACCCTTGTTTCCTTTCCCCTTTTTTCCAGTCTCTCAGCCTGTCCCTTAACCCATTTCTGCAGTCTTAGTTCCTGAACTTAGTATTTCCCAGGAAGTAATGTAGAAGGCAGAACACAAGAGAAGCAGTGGATATTCTGCTAAGAAGAGATGCCGTTCTTGACCCTCCAGATCTAGTCCTTCTTCCTCCTGGCTTCAGGGGAGCACTGGAGGTGTTCAGTAGGCCCTGGCCGGGTCAGAAGAGCTGTAGGATCTCCAGGAGAGAGGCAGACTGCAATCAGCCTGTATTTAGTGGAGTTTTATAGGTAGTGATTAAATGCTTGTTAAAAGCAATTACTAAATAATTTAACACCTGTGACTGACCCCTCCCAAGGGTGTGGTCTGAAGGCCACCAGTATCAAATTGTCTAGGATCTTGCTTGAAATCTAGAATCTGAGGTCTCTATCCCAGGCCTACTGAATCAGAATCTGTAGTTTTAGCATGATCCTATAATAATTTGTGTCCACGTCAAAGTTTAAGAAGCACTGCCATTGACATTCTATATTGGGCTCTTAAAAACATGTTCCAAGAGCCAGTATTATAAAAACTGTCAGCAACCAACTACTCTGCAGAGACTTGCCTCCTTCTCAAAGGCAAACGGAGAAATGGTGTCCCTATTGAACTGCCCCATTCCTCCCAGTTCTCACCTCTCTTTCTGGCTCAAATCAAGGGGCAGTTGAGATTCCAGAGGCCACTGGAATGGGGGCGGTGGGAAGGAGGAAGGCCGTAAGGAGATGTCAGTGCTCCCCACCGTAATTCCCAGGCTCTGTGGAATTGTTGTCAGCAAGTGAAGGTCCTTGTCTTCTTTGAAGAAAGAATTCAGCAAAGAGACCAAGATTGCATAGCAGGCACAGAGTTTATCAGAAGCATAGTAAGTGTGGGAGAACACACACGAGAACTTGCAGAGGGAGTTGCACCCTATATGGGTAGCTTAGGGTGTTAATATGGGGTTAGTCTTCAGGGCTTTAGATAAGGATGACTCCCTTTTTCCCTCCCCTATGAGCATGTCATCTAGAATTCCTTATTTGGGCTTCCACCAGGCGCCATTTTGAATCTTTCCAGTGAGCACCTGAGAAAAACCCACGGGGAGGGGGGCTGTCACAACTGCAATGCTAATGATATTATAATGATATTACAGGGCAGCCAAGGTTACTAGAAGATGACTTGAGAGGCCTCCTGTGCATGTGTTGGACCGGGAAATCCTCTCAACCACAGAAATGAGGAGGCTGCGCTGGGCTGCTTTGTCTTTCACCCAGTCAGGGCGCATTGTTCCCGTTAGTAGTTTATCTTAAAGGGTCAGCATGAAACTGGCTTCAGCAGGTTTTCCCAAGGCCTATCTACCTCCTACCTCAGAATGATTTCCTGCTGCTCTCACTGGGCAGGTCAGGAGGGGTCAGAGCAAGAAGCCAGAGTGAGGAGCTCTGGGTGTTTCCTAAAGAACTGCCAACCTGACTGGTTTAAGAAAAAGGCTGCCCCAAACCTTGAAACAATTGAAATGTTCATCAAGAGATGAACGGATAAACGGATTGTGGTGTAGCCATATGGTGGAATGCTACTCAGCAGTAAAAAGGAATGAATTATTGATGCATGTGGCAACATGGATAAATCTTAAAATAATTTTTCTGAAAGTAGCCAGACCCTCCCCAGCCCCACCCCCCAAAAAAGAGCAATTCTGTATGATTGCATTTATGTAAAACTCTAGAAATGCAACTAACCTATAATGACAGCAGGTTAGTGGTTCTTGGGAATAAGGGGCAAGCAAGGGCAGGAGGAGGGATGACCAAGGGGGCACAAGGAAGCTTTGGAGGGAGATCTGTAGGTTCTCTATCTTGATTCTGGTGAGGGTTTCCTGGATGTAGGCACATGGCAAAATGTATCCAACTGTGAGCTTTAAAGTGTACAGCTTATCGTATATCAGTTATACCTCAAGGAAGCTGCTAGACAGAGAGAAGCTGATGGCCAGAATACCCGAGAGCCAGGAAAGAACGTTGAGGAGAAAGACCAGTGGAGAGAGGCCTGGGGCCAGGGCGAGGCAGAAACCAGGGGCAAGGTGAATCCTCATCCTGCCCTCCATGTGCTGCTCGCTAGGGACCCCCCTGGGCTCAGCAGCCTGGAGAGGAACTCACCTGGGAGAACCATCCAGGGCCCAGTTCAACTCGGGCCCAAAGGATTCTTTCCAGAAGCAGCAGCTGGCTGGCTCCCAGGAACACGTGCCTTCCGCATGGAGGGAACCCACAGTCTCAAACTGGCTCAGAGCTAGACCTCGCTCATCAGGGTAACCAGCAACCAGGGGACCTGGTTTTCTAAGCCAGAGCCAGGCAGCTTTCTGCTTGCAGAGTGAGGCACTGCTCACCAGGACAGCTGCCCCTGCACCCACCTCTGGCACTGGGCACTGTGTCGGGGTGGGGAGGCATGGGGGGTAACCTGGGTTGGGGACCTTCTTGAGTTTGTCATGTGCTGACCACAGGGTAGGCAGGGCTGCCTCCTCTCACGTTCACCCTAGAGGTCATCCTGGGTGCTCAGTGGCTCGTGGTGGCCGTGTCCTACATGACCCCTGATGACTTGACGTGTATAAAGGGCAGACCTGACAGTGTCCCTCCCAGCTGGATTTAACCAGCTGCACAAGCTGACTTTCCTTACCAGCATCACCTCTGTCAACGAAGCAGCAACAGCAATTTCCTCCAGAGCTGGAAAAGCCTGTGGCAAAACTACATTCCTTTTCAGCCACTCTGAGGTGACATTTCTCATACAGACGGGGAGGAGAGAAGCAGTGACATGGCCCTTCAGGGGAGGCTGACTGGAAAGGTGACATCGTAAGCATTTACACAGGCTACCTGGAGACTCTGGCTTTGTATTTTAAAAGCTAAGGTATAGTTTATGTAGGGTAAAATTCACCCTCAGTGTATAGTTCTGTGAGCTTTGGTGAATGTGCACAGTAGTGTAACCACCACCCTAATTAAGATCTAGAACACTCCATCACTCCCAGAATTCCCCCACACCCCTTTGTAGTTAACCCCTCCACACCCCCAGTCCCTGGCCACCACTGGTCTGTTTTCTGCCCCTAAAATTTTGCCTTTGCAACAATCTCACAAAAATATCATGATTATGGAAAAAACATACATTATGTGGATTTTTGAGCCTGGCTTCTTTCAATCAGCATAATGTTTTGGGGGTTCATCAGTGCTGCGGCATGTATATTAGTAGTTCCTTACTTTTCATTGCAGAGTAATATTTCACTGTACGGATGAAGCATATCTGTTCCCAGTGGAAGGACATTTAGGTTGTTTCCAGCTTCGGGCAATTTTTAATAAGGCTACTGTAGACATTCAAATAAAGTTTGTTATGTGAACATAGGTTTTTATTTCTGTTAGGAGTGGGATTGTCGGGTCACATGGTAAGGTATGTGTTTAATTTTATAAGAAACTGGCAAACTGCTGAAGTTTTCCAAAGTGGTTGTCCATTTCACATCCCCATCAGCAGTGTATGAATGTTCTTGTTGCTTCACATACTCACCAGCACCTGGTGTGGTTAATTTAGTTTAGTTTTAGCTCTTCAAATAGGTGGTGGTATCTCAGTGTGGTTTTAATTTGCATTTCTCTAAGGACAAGGGACACTGAGCATCTTTTCATGTGCTTGTTTGCCATCCACCTAGCTTTTCAGGGGCTCATTCAAATGTCTTGCTCTAGCTTCATTCTTAGTAGCTGAGCTTGAGGCTGTCTACACAATAGGCTTCTTGTACCTGTCAACACAAGCTGTTTTAGAAACTCAAAGTAAAACAGTGCGCCTGAGAAATTGGTGGGGAGGGGGGAGCAGGTCAGAAAGATCAGTGTCATGGCGTTTAGTTATGATGTAGAAAGGCAGAGGGAATGTGTTCTCAGTGACCCCACCATCGGAGGAGGACAGGATGGGAGAAGGGGCCCTGGTTCGTTTACAGGAGCAAAGGTGCCGTCAGCCTGCGGGAGACAAGAAACATCCTGCTGCTCTGGAAGGCACTCGGAGAGATGCTGCTTCCCTGAGCCTTTCTGGAGGAGAGGAAGGAGGCTGAGTGATAAAGCGAGTGGTCTGGAGTTATAAACACACAGCACAGAACTGCAAAAAATGTGGCTAGAAAACGGCTGTGCCTCGTGGTATTTAGCTTCTTGTCAAGGTTCCTGAAGAATCTTTCTAAGAGCTCTCTCCCCCTTTGCACGTACAAGGTGGTGGTTTTGCTTCTCTGCTGGAGCAGAGGCATTCCCAGGACCACTGTGTATTTACCTCTTAACTTAGGTTGATCAGGAAACCTTCTCAGTGCTGCTTGGCCAGAGGGCTCACGGTGTGAGGGGCCGCCAGCTGGGCCGTCTCCCTGCTGTCCTGCTCAGTCCTCCTTTCTGGGGCCTCGGTCTGCACAGACCCTCTGAGTGCTGGGAGGTGGGGAAGGAACAAGCTGTGGGTAGCCCCTGACATCGCTGAGGGTGGGCTGAAATGTAGATTTAATTCCCTGTAGGCAGGCAGGCTAGGCCGGGAACAGACGCCTTCCATGCACATCTGTACCCAAAGATCACCCTGGAGAGGAAGCAAGTCTGGGGTACTTTTGTTCAGCAACAGGGCCAAGAGAGAAGGCACAAGGCATCTGTTCAGCCAGCGCCCAGTGGAAATGCAGCAACAGGGCACCTCGCTCTTGGCCACCAGGTACCCAGGTGCAAACAGTTGCCTGGATCCCTAACCTGCAGGGCAGGGCCTGTGAGTCATTCTGGTTTTTGTATACCCCTTGCCCACATCACCTGTTTAATGGTGACAAGACAGATAAGGTGCAGGGTGAGTGTGGAGAATGCCAGAGGCTGGCTCTCGCAGATAGAACGCTTGAGATGCTTGCATGACTTTTGCTCCCCCTGAGAGTTCGTTAGAAGACAGTCATTGTTGAAGCAGCCAGAACCCAGGCCGGGCCCAGCAGTCCTGATGGGTCCCTCCTTTGTTTTCCTTAGGAGGGTTGTCCCAACACAGCACTGAGGGGTTGGGACCTGGACCAGAGGATGTTTTCACTCTCATGACCCTATTCCGAAGATGTATAGATTTCTTTTTACTTTGCAGGCTTAGAGATGTCCCAGTTTCAAATATTTGTCTTTGTGCAGTGAATGATTCCCTGTCCCCTCACTCCCCACTTGCTGATCCTGTCCTTTCTAGAAGCTTACATGAAAGAAGACACATTCCTTCCCTTTCTGGCTCCAGAGACATTAGAGGTCAAAGGTGATTGTGTCCTTGAGGATCCACTCCCTTTAACTGGGTGGGTGGATGACCCAGGGCATCGGGTGTGACGGAGTGAGTACTCCCCAACCCAGGGCATCACCTGTGGTCCCTGTTTCAGTGGAGAAAGACCTTCACTGGAAGAGGCCTGGACCCGAGGCTTGTTCCTCAAGGGGCCCTGGCTTCACACTGCAGAATCTTCCTTCTTCACACCTGCACAGCTTTGGTCCCCATTGTACGGGGGTCTCAAACAGAGTCACTTGGGCAGAGAAATGCCAGAGAATTTACTACTTTACAGAGGGCTTCAAACACCAGCTATTAATTGTTTAGGCACTGCTGCAACATGCACGTTTTGTTCATTGAGTCCTATAAGTATTTATTATGGTGTATTTGCTGTTGATATTAATCATTTAGACTTACGAGTTGGCTAGTATAAATAATTAATAAATTCTTAGGCATACCCTCCAGAGCCCTGGAATCCTGAAGAAATCATTATTACACACGTTCTCTTCTTAGATGCCTTTGAGTAGCACTCTCACTGCAAGTACAAAATGGGAGTCCAAGGGGAGATTTAGTAGCTGCCTTCTTTCTCATTGAATGGGACATGGGTGGGAGGCTGGTTTTTTTTCTTTCTGCTCCCAAAGAACTATTATTTCCTGGTATAGAGAATAACATAGAGCTAAGTATTTAATTAGGAGAATAAACACCCGGGACACATAAAGAAATTAGTGTGGGGAGAGAAGAGGGAAATTTTAAGGATGGGCAAAGAGGACTTTCTTACACAAAATAATATACACCCATGGAAGAGAAATGATAAAATTCAGAAAAGCAAATTGGAGAAAATTAAAAAGTCACCCATCATCCCCTTATTCCGAGTTAATCACTGTTAATGTTTGGATGTTTGCTCTGAGTATATATGTTGGAATGTGAGTATGTGCATTTGCATATGCACATGTGTGTTTTTACATACAATTTTTTTTTTTACAAAAGCAGCATTCTGTGCACGTTTTATAACTTGCTTTTAAAAAAATCAAATATATCATGCCAATCTTTTCAGGTCAATATGTACTAAATAAAACATCATCGTATGGGTGTACCACAATATCCCAACTAATTCCCTCCTAGGCATGCCTTTTGCATCAAACTCATCAGCCAACTAACAAATCCTAAATGATTCTGGCTCCAAGGTCCAGAAAAGAACTTTATGAACTAAAAAGAAATTGAGTATAATACCATAGGCTGGGGAAAATAACTAACCATGTAGAGTAGGGGAAAGAACCATTGTGTAATATGCTGAGGACCTAAAAATATTAGGCTGAGTATAATGGAAATCAGGTAATGGATCTAAAATAATTAAATCTATGATGTCAAAGAAAAATATAGTTTCAAAACTGAAAATTCTAATTCTTTTCTTAGGCAAGTTGCATAGCTTTCCAGAGCCTCACTTTCTTAATCTATAAAATGGGAATAATTGTTTCTATATCAAAGAGTAACTGCAAACATAAAGTAAGTTATTATAAAAGACCTGAAGAGTGCTTGTCACAGAATAGAATAGGTGTAAGTTAAAAAAAATTTTTTTTTAATTTAAAAATAAATTTAAAATAATTAAAAAAAAAAAGAATAGGTGCCCAAAATGTCTTAGTTTCTTGCTCCACTTCTACCCTTTGGGTTGTATTCTTCTGAGACACTGTTTGGGAAGGAGAGCTGGACCCCTACACTGTGAGCAGACATATGTGCTATTTTGCTCTGATAACATAGGGGCCAGCTGTAAAGGCAGTCAGAAGGTAATGGTTTCCATGGAGACAATTTCTGAAGTTAAACACAGCTTCTATGGGTCTAAGGCCTTACTGACATTTTTTTCCATCACTAATCTAGTTGGCCAGCAGGAACTTAGAAATGCAAATTCTCAGACTTACTGAATCAGAAACTTGGGGGCGAGGGGGCTCAGTGACCTGTGCTTTAACAAGCCCTTCTGGAGATTCCGATGTGTGCTAAAAGCTGAGGACCACTAGTGTGGTCCACTAGACCTGGACCACTAGACCTGGAAACCAAGAACCACTAGGTCTAGAAAATACTCTACCTCCCCAATTCACTATGGGACTTCGGGCAAGCCACTTCATTTCTTTAAACCTCCATTTTCTCATCTGGAAAATGGGAAAGTAATATCTCCTTGTGACCTCAAATGATTCTTTCATAGAAAGAATGAGTTTAGGAAGGTGAAAGATATTTTTTAAATGTATTATATAAATGGAAGGCATACTTATTATTCCCTGTCCTTAGGCAGGGTGATGTATAAAGCATCCCTACTTGATGAAAAATGATTCTGTTTTCATTGACCTTTAAAAGAAGAATCTGTGACCTCCATGGAAAATCTCATTGGGTGCTCTAACAACCCTCACATCATTTTCTCTTGTGTAAACTAAATCCCTTGTGTGAGCTCTTTCAGCATCTCAGAGATGTTCTGAGGACGATACCAACCAATGGGAAGGAAAGGCGTTGGGCAAAGTAAAAGCCCTTACACAGGAGAGGAACATTTGTTATTTGTTCTCCTTTTTTGGTCCTTAGTGAAGATGGAGAACAGCAGGTCAGCCTGTGGGGCAAACCCTTCATCTGCATGAAGGGTGCTATTAAGTTGCCCCTCACTTTCTTTCTTTTCAGGCTGAAGAGCTCTGCTTTTTCACCTCTGTTCACAGGCTTCATTGTGCTCCCTTTAGCCATCCCTGTTTCTCTTCTCTGAGCCCTTTCCATGTGCTATAGCAACTGCCTTTTGTGAAAGTGCCATACAGGCCCCTTGAGTTCTGGAGCCTAGGATGTACACAGAACCTTGGTCACCATCAGAGGGGATGCCAGGAGCATGACCTCATGGCTCTAACCACCTCCCTCACAGACAAAGCACAACCCCGATGCCTCAGAGCAAGACCATGGCTCTGGCAAATCTCAAATGCTCTCCGCTTTAACTTACCGACTCATTCATGTTTTCATTTTCATTTCCCTTGGTGTGCCATCTTTCATTTGCGCTGAATGATCTTTTCTACTCTCTCAACATCTTTGATTTCTCTAATAGAAAAATAAATTTAACATATTTATATATGCATAGAAATTTAGAATATATATGCATAAAAAGATTGGGAGGAGAAACGCTAGAATCTCAAAAGTCATTCACTTTGGGGAATGAGATTACAAGCGATTTCATTTGTTTTCTTCTTGCTTCTCTGGATATTTAAATTTTTCTATGATTGACACATCAATCGCTTAATTTTTTGAAAAAGCAAAAAATAAAATTGGAAAAATAACTCCCTGCATGGGTACAGGGCAACAAAGAAGACAGAAGATGCTTGTGTTAAGGAAGGTCTCACTGGCCCACCTGAGTTTCCATTCCAGAAGGATACAAGGCCATAGGGTGACCAACTGACCTGGTTTGTCTAATACTGTCCCAGTTTTAGCACTGAAACTAGCAAGTCAGGACAGCTGGTCACTTACCTCCCAGTGCTCTTTTCTGCTGAACTGCCGCTTGCTGGCCTGTGGGGCATTCCTCTCACGTGTCTTTTTTTGCCACTACTGGGAGGTTCTTGAAGACGAGAAGAAGCCTCAGGAGCATCACCTGTGTGGTTGGGTCCAGGGAGACTTAGCAGTAGAGGCAGGTGTGAAGAGGCGATTGAACTGAGCTCCCTACCGGTGTGAAGGTCGGTGGGTGGGGTGGGGGGAGTGCGAGTGAAGACTTTGGGCCAGGATGGAAGATGAAGGTCCAGTGGAGGAGTCCGTGTGGCTTCAGGGGCCACTGATAGTGCTTTGTGGTGATGCTTCTCAAGCGGGTGAGGGCAGAGGAGGTGACCAGCCAGGGCTTCTTCCCCTGGACATGAATTACTTGGGGACTTTTGTTAGCTGTATTTCTCCCTTTTGCTTTAAATGTGCTCTAAATTGGTGGTTCTCAATCCTGGCTGCACAGGAAGATCACTTGAGAAGCTTCTAAAATGCTCAGACCCCGACCTAGACCATGTAAATCAGAATCTCTAAGAAGGGAACCTAGGGAATTTATATATCTATATAATATAAAATAATTACATATAACTAAAGGAATGTATATATATTATTATATATAATATATGAACTTATATAAAGAATTTATATATAATTGCATATAATATGTAATCATATGTAATTAATATATAATATATTAACTACATTATATATAAATTCCTTTCAATATTATATATCATATTAATTATAATAGTTTACATATATGAATTCCTAAGGAATTTATATATAGGTATATGTATAATAATTACATATAATATATAAAGGGATTTAATATAATATAATTACATGGAACATGTAACTTAATATACATAAATAATATATAATGTAGTATATTAGTTATAATATAATAGGATATTATATTGTATGTAAATATATGTAATAAAATTTCTTAGAAATTCATATATATGTATATATAATTACATATGTACTATAATTACATACAGTATATAAATATAAAGGAATTTTTATATAATATTGTAATCAATATAATATATACTATATTAATTATATATGATTATATATTGTATTTGATTATATTATATATGTAAATTCCTTTATATATACAAACTTACATATTATATGTTATGATAACATATATAAATTCCTTTATACATATATTATATACGTATTATATTAATTCCTTTATACATTATATATTATGTGTTATATATTATAATTATAATTATATATATATATACACACACACAAATTCCTTAGATTCCCTTAGGCTCCTTCCTTAGACCCTTCTTTGTTTCCTCTCTGCACTCACCCTCTTGAGAAGCATCACCACCACAAAGCACTATCCATATGTATATATATTATCTTCTTTATTTCTTTTCTTTTTTTTTTTTTAGCTGTGTCGGGTTTTCATTGTGGCGTGCAGGCTTCTCTCTAGTTGCAGCTCGCGGGCTTCTCTCTAGCTGTGGCATGCAGGTTTTCTCTCTCTAGTTGTGGCGCGTGGGCTCTGTAGTTTTTGCTGCACACAGTCTCTCTTTTTGAGGCGTGTGAGCTCAGTAGTTGTGGTGTGCGGGCTTAGTTGCCCCGTTGCATGTGGGATCTTAGCTCCCTGACCAGGGATCAAACCCATGTCCCCTGCATTGGAAGGCGGATTCTCTACCACTGGACCACCGGGGAAGTCCCATGTATGTATATAATCTTCTCAGGGGAGTCTAGCCATGACTGAGAATCATTGATTCAGATATTTAAGATGTATGATGAGGGGACCGTGGGGGTCAAGGTTGCTGACTGAAGGACTCATAGGGGAAACGAGTCAGCAGGTCCTATCCGCAGGGTGGATAAGGGCAGACAGGCACTAAGGTGTGCAGAGGAGAAGGGATCTGTCTGCAGAGATGTGAAGCTCAAGAATGGACCAGAGGCCTGCACTGTGGTCCTTTAAGGTTCAGGACTCCAGAAATCTTTCTCCAAGTGAACAGGGAGTGTCTTACCTTGTAGGCACTGCTGATTCAATGAGGGGTCAGTGGTGTGGGCCATGGGCCACTAGAGTCCACTGCATTAGGCTGAAGGATCAAGCGATCCATGTCACAGAGGGGACGAAACTGAGCCAGGAAAGAAAACTGGCTAATACACCTGCCCAAGACTGAGATAAAAGTGTTGCCGCATTCTCGGTGAGAGAACGGAGCACCAGACCAGCCTGGGGAGGGGCCCCCTTTGAGGGAGCGCTTGGATGAGCTGTTGGCCAGCGTGGTTTGCTCTTAACTGCCACGCCCAGCCTGCGTGGGGGCCAAGCTCTGACCATTCAAAGCAGCTGCACTGATGGGATGCTGCCTAGCTGGAGGACACTGTGTTCGCAGCAGGTGTTTAGAAAACACAAGAGACATAAAGGACTCCAGCATCGGCCTGTGCTTTCCCACACTGAGCAACCCAGAATCCAAATGGAGTTATTTGGTAGAGCAGGATGTGTAGACCTGCTGGAGAAATGAGCTGCACGCGTGCTTGCTTCATCTTTTCCCAAATGTTCTTAGTCAGGTTGTTGGGGATATGAGCAGCAAACATGAGGCCAAGGGAGCCACAGAGAGCAGGAGGCCTCTCTGACCCTCAGCTCTCAGCCCAGAGGCTCTCAGCCAGTGGTTCAAAGCTATGGGTGTACAATAGAATCACCTAAGGATTTCTTAAGAATACACATGACAGGTCCCCACCCCTAGGGATTCCAACCTAGTTGGTTTGAGGTGGAATCTGAGATATAACATCATTTAAATATTCTCCAGGTGATTCTAAAGGGTAGCTGGGGGAGAACCTCTGATTTGGCTGGGCAACCAAATGGGTGGTCAGTCAGGAAGGGATGGTAAAGGGTGGCGGTGCTAAAGGGAGTCAGAGGAGCGTTAACCCTGGAATTGGTCCAGGTGCCAGTTTTTATTTTGCCCTTTTGCCTATTGATCTTTTCAGTTTTATAATTCTTAATGTTTGAAAATGTCTATTTCCCTTTTGGATCCTCAGATTTTGGCTGCATCAGAATCACCAGGAGAATCTGTTAAAACAGATGCTGGGCCCTACCCCCAGAGTTTCTGATTCAGTAACCCTGGGGTGGGTTCCAATCATCTGCATCTGTAACAAGTTCCCATGTAACGCTGCTGCTGCCTGTTCAAGAACCATACTTTGAGAGCTGCTGGTCTTAACCTGTTTTATCATTTCATCCTTTCAGTCTTTTAGTTTTCTGGATTTAATGTTTCAGTTAGATCTTAATTTTCCTCAGCTTTTATTTTCCTCTTCTCATTAAACTATGCTGTATTTAATCTTTTTTCTTAATTTATATTTTATCTAGATTTTTCTTACTACCTTTAATTTATCCTCTATTTTATTCTATCAGTCTTTTTAACTTGCCCTTTTGACCCATGTGACAGACGCTCTCGCCCACTCAAGAGTCATTTTATACCCCCTACCTCCTGTTTACTAGACCCCTATTAGGTTGAGGGACTGGATAGTCATATACTTCATGAGCCCCTCTAAAGTCTTTTTTTCAGCTTTATTGAGGTGTAGTTGACAAATAAAATTGTAAGATACTTAACGTGTATATTGTGATGATTTGATATATGTATACATTATGAAAGGATTCCCATCTAGTTAATTAACACATCCATCGTCTTATATATTTATCTTGTGTGTGTGAGAGAGAGAGAAAGAGAGAGGGAGAAAGAGAGAGAGAGAGAGAGAGAAGGAGAGGGAGGGAGGGAAAGAGAAAGAATATTTTGCTTGGCAAATTTCAATTATTGTACTACAGTATAATCAGGTGGGACTCTTGATTAGGCTAAACCAATAAAGGTAATTCCATTTCCCCTGCCAGTGACTGGTATAAAAAAATGGCAATAAATGTGAAGGGAAGTCAGCTGGTAGGTCTCTGGGAAAACTTCCCTTGGAACAGGACTCAGGAACATTCTCTGTGCCAGTCTTCAGACTGTTATGTGAGGTTTGATACTTGGAGGAGGAATAGCCGTCTGACATCTATGAGGGAACAAGCCTCAGGACCAAAGTCAATACCTTGAAGATGGCAGAGTACAAAGATGGGAGGAACCCACGTCCTTCCTGGATGATGTCCTTGGGCCACTGAACCAACAAGCTCTGGAGGTGCCTTATCTCCAGACTTCTGGTTATGTGAGATTCTCTTTGTTTAAGCTATTTAAGTTAGGTCTTCTGTTTGCTGAAGTCAAAAGCATCCTAAATGTTATATGTTATTTTAGCCATCTTAAAATTACTATATTTTTATTTGTCTGCAGATATTTGCGTGTATATCTCAAAAATTCCTTGAGATCAGGAATGATGATTTTTGGTTGTTGTTGTATTTTTAGAAAATGCTTCATATTTTTAAAGTAGTTTTAGGTTCACAGCAAAATTAAGAAGGTACAGAGATTTCCCATATACTCCCTGCCCCACACATGTATAGCACCCCCAACCCCTGTTAAAAGATCTCCCATCAGGGCTTCCCTGGTGGTGCAGTGGTTGAGAGTCCGCCTGCCGATGCAGGGGACACGGGTTCGTGCCCCGGTCTGGGATGATCCCACATGCCGCAGAGCGGCTGGGCCCGTGAGTCATGGCCGCTGAGCCTACACGTCTGGAGCCTGTGCTCCACAACGGGAGAGGCCACAACAGTGAGAGGACCGCGTACCACAAAAAAAAAAAAAAAAAAAAAGATCTCCCATCAGAGTGGTACATTTGGTACGGATGAGGAGCACACATGGACACATCATTATCCCCCAAAGACCGTAGTTTACATTAGGGTTCACTCTTGGTGCTGTACATTTTATGGGTTTAGGCAAATGTAAATCACATAAGTCCACAACGGTAGTATCATACAGAGTAGTTTCACTGACTTAAAGCTCCTCTCTGCTCTAGGTATTCATCCCTCCCCAACCCAGCCCTTGGCAACTACCAGTCTTTTTACTGTCGCCATAGTTTGGCCTTTTCCAGAATGGCGTATAGTTAGGATCCCAAAGTATGTATACCTTTGCAGATTGGCTTCCTTTACTTAGTACTATGCATTTAAGGTTCTTCCATGTCTTTTCATGGCTTGAGAGCTCATTTCTTTTTAGTGCTGAATAATATTCCATTGTCTGGATGGACCACAGTTTATCCATTCACCGACTGAAGGACATCTTCGTTGCTTTCAAGTTTTGGCAATTATGAATAAAGCTGCTAGAAACATCCATGTGCAGGTTGTTTTGTGGACATAAAATTTTCAACTCTTCTGGGTAAATACCAAGAAGCAAGATCGCTGAATCATGTGGCAAGAATTTGTTTCCTTTTGTGAGAAGCTGGCAAACTGTCTTCCAAAGTGGCTATAATACTTTGCTTTCCCACCAGCAATAAATGAAAATTCCAGTTGTTCCACATCCTTGTCAGTATTTGGTGTTGTCAGTGCTCTGGATTTGGGCCGTTCTAATAGGTGTGTAGTGGTATCTCTTTGTTTTAATTTGCATTTCCCTGATGACACATGTGGAGCATTATTCCATATGCATATTTGCCATCTGTATATCTTCTTTGGTGAGGTGTCTGTTAAGGTCTTTAGCCCCTTTTTTAATTGAGTTGTTTGTTTTCTTATTGTTGAGTTTTATGAGGTCTTTGTATATTTTGGATAAGAGTCCTTTATCAGATATGTCTTTTGCAAGTATTTTCTCCCAGTCTGGGTCTTGTCTGCCAATTCTCTTCATATTGTCTTTCAGAATCATGATACTTTATGTGGAGTTTTTCTAAGGTCTTGAATACAATGTTGTTGGAGAGAACAAATGAATTATTTATTTCCATAAACATTAAGACTCACTTTGTGTAAAGCTTATGCTAATCACCATGAACTCTAGAATGAAAATAAGCATGGAGCACTTTTGATTGTTCGAAACAAAAACAAGGCATGTGGTCCCCTTAAAGAGAAAGGCGGTTTATTATAAGGAGGCCTGTGGATGGACCACTCACAGCTCCTCCATCCTCTCCTTGCCTCCAGCTTCTCTGACCCACGTGGTCTCCTGCATAGGCCTCTCTTTCTCTGCTTGTAAATTCTGCCTTCTCCTTTCACTACCTACTGGCCAAAGGGCCACAAATCATTTAGTCCTCATTTCAGAGGGACAAAGTTTGATTAGCTTGTGATCACCTTCACAGGGCAAAAGCCCTCAGGCCCACTACCTTATGGGTCACTGGACAGCGTTGGATCGAGGGCCCCCTAGAGTGACAATGACAGTGACAACCTCAAGACAATAAAATATCCTGATGCATCTTCCCTGAAACTGTAAGAGGAAGTTAGGAGTGAAAGGCACCATGCCTTGCATGTTTAAAAGGATGACTTAGAAAACAACTCTAGAACTAGAATCTTCAGTCACTGCTGTGATACCCTCATGGTACTAACTGTGCCTCCGTGACCTGGAGAGCTGTGAATGAGTGACACGCACTGATTCCCCCACCGCAGGTTTAAATAACGAAGTAAAATTGAATCAAAGCCTCTCTTTTAGAATCAGCAATGATTTTTAACCTGTTTTGGGGAAAAGAGATGAAAATTGAATTATCAGGGCTGAAACAAAAATGTGCTCTATAGGAGCAAATTATCCACAATATCATAATTTCTGAAAGACTAAGAATATTTAGAAATGTTAAATTAACTAGTTTAAAAAAAAACAATTCATGAGGCAATGTTGTAGTTTTTTTTAAGGGCAAATACTTTTCTACATGCTTTATACTCCCAGAGAGGTTATCACATTGGCATAAACCTCACCAAGAAGAAAAAGAGTTACCTGGAGGATAGATTAGGTTTATGTATTTACTTAAATGAAAGATTTTAATTAAAAAAAATTTTGTTTATTTATTTATTGATTGATTGATGGCTGCTGGGTCTTCGTTGCAGTGCACAGGCTTCTCATTGCCATGGCTTTTCTTATTGCAGAGCATGGGCTCTAGGCGCACGGGCTTCAGTAGTTGTGGCACACAGGCTCAATAGTTGTGGCGCACAGGCTTAGTTGCTCTGCGGCATGTGGGATCTTCCCAGACCAGGGCTTGAACTCGTGTCCCCTGCACTGGCAGGCGGATTCTTAACCACTGGACCACCAGGGAAGTCCCAAGATTTAATTTTTAAACAGGAAAACACAAGTGTGATTTCAGAATTATTCTTTGAAAAAAAATGATAACTTATCTTTATTAATTTGAAAAAAACTCTAGAAAGAAATAGTGGGTGACACATTTTCTGCCATCTACTTATCTGCACTTTCTAATGTTTTTACAAAGAGAAGGTATCACCAGAGAAATATATAAATGTTGTATTAACATATGAATTGGAAGCAATTAAAAGGCAAAGACAGCCATTTATTTGGTGTAGTAGCCAGCATGGTGCCATAAGTAAGTAAATAAGGGCTCTCTTTTCTAATGCCTTTGAGTATGATGATCTCCATTCCAGAGTTAGCACATGTAAATGACACTACATACCCTGGGAACACACTGGAGCCTATTTTCGTGCATTTGATTTTAGAATTGGAGTAATAAACCCATTTGGGTTAGCTCAGATGATGGTTAGTCATGTGAGTATTTGTACTATGACTTCACTTACTAGGTACTTAAATAGGCACCCAGATGGACAGCTGTGCAAGATGCTATTTTCATCTGCCTCCAATCTCTCGGAAAGTGGTTTCATCCAAATTGCAGCAAAGCACCCAGTCCTCGATGAAAACCCATCAACATCAAATGCAATGCTTTCAAAAGCAACCTGTTTTGTAATACGGGCAGGAAGAATAAATGTTCTTTAAAAGACAATGTTCTTCATGGAGCAGGCTTACTAAATACCAGTCAAGTCGTGTCACCACTGCCTTTAACAACATCCAGGGTTCCTTGTCACCGACAGAATCCAATTCCATTCCTCACTCCGTCTCCAGCCCTCGTCCTAGCTTCCTCTCTAACCTTATCGCCCACCACGTCTCGTGATACACCCCACTTTCTGACCATGTGAGATTGCCCTTCCCTGAGCAAGCCGAGCACTTTCATATCTCTGTATATCAAAAACTCCTTTTGCAGGTGTACAACCAACGTGACTAAGAGCCACTACGAAGGAGAAAACTCTGTAGCTATTTCACTGACACTTGAATAATTTTCGAACAGTTTCTTCTGATCACTACACCCTGGAATTGGGACATGCCTACTTTGTGCTTCAATGGCAGCCCCTTTCCTGGAGTATAGCACATATTCACTCAACCATTTGGTTCCAAGAGGACTTCGGTGTGTCATGTGGGTTCCACGAGAAAGTCGGACGAGCATGGAGCCCAGGCCCAGTAGCTGGATTCCAAGCTCTGTGACCTTGGGTCGCTCCCAGACTTTCCGGTCCTCAGCTGCCTCAGGGACATGAGGATGCCGGCCCTGCTTCCCTCAGGGTTTGAGATGAGGAGTAAACGGGTGTGAAAACACCTTGTAAGCTGTAAAGCACACCCAGGGTGAGGTGTTCACGTCTCAATCTCAATTTTCACTTTAGTCTAGTACAGGGGTTCTCAGCCTCAGTGCTCTTGACACTTGGGGTGGCTGGATGATCCCTTTGGTGGTGGTGCTGGCCTGTGTGTTGCAGGATGTCTCCTTACTCGATGCCAGTAGCATCACCAAAAATGTTTCTAGACATTTCCAAATGTCCCTGGGGAGAAAGTGCCCCTGGTGAGAACCCCTGGTATAGAATGAATTTTTAGAGTTGTGTTCTTTTGTCTTGTTTTGTTTGGGGTTTTTTATTTTTGGCCATACCACACGGCACGTGGAACGTCCCTGACCAGGGATTGAACCCGTGCCCCTGCATTGGAAGCATGGAGTCTTAACCACCGGACCACCGGGGCAGTCCTTAGAGTTGTATTCTGGTCACCCTTCCATCTCTCCCCCTAAACTGTTCCCTCTAGCCCCATTCACAGTCTTTTCTCATCATCAGATAAACAAGGCTTTTTAAAATTCCATGTCCGACGCCTTCTCCCACTCTCTGCCAACCTTTTATAAGGATGTTTTTGCAGTTATCCATGTGCAGACTTAGTAGCTTCTCTGGATTCTGTCCACAGAATCTCCCAGGAGAAAACTTCATTTTCTGGACACTGAACTCAAAAACACTTCCTCTTTTCTAACTCATCCTTCCATCTTTGTTTACTAGACAATCCTACTTTTGACACACAATTTCTCTTAAAAATCCAAGTTTTTTCCAACCTACCTGCAGGCCTAAAAGTCATTCCCTCATTGTGGGGTCTCTTTTTCTCCTCACACATCTCTTTTGCTCTGTTTGTTAATATTAAGAAGGTAATACATGTATTACATTGTTTCCGATAGTACCAAAGTGTATTAAAGGAGATCTGTCCCCTTGATTTCCCCTCCCCTTCCTCCTGCCCCCTCCTGCCCGGATTTCACTGTCCCTCTCCAGAGATAACTGTTAATTCCTGGTGGATCTTATCCTCCAGTTTTCTATCCAGATGCAAGCATATTTTTTCCCCACTGCTTTTTCAACGTGCTAATGTTTGTATATGATGACGATGAGTTTTCTCTTATTCTGTGTCTGGCCGGAATAATTCTCCATCCCTAAAGATGGTCAAAGAGGAGGTTTTATTCGTGCTCTGCAGGTATCGGAAATAGAGTCCACTCCTGCCAAAGCCCCACGGGAGCAGCCACATGTGCCGGAACCACTGGGTAGCCCAAGAAGGCCAGGCGAATCCCTTCAGGTATTCACACCCTAACCCTCACATGAAGACCTCCATTCCATTCTCTTGGATTCTTTTTTTCTTTTAAAGAAGCAACACGTTTTGCAAAGGACCCTGAGGAGAGAGGACAGACAGGTTTATGCAATGGCAAAAAATAGCTACACCAGAGGAGGAGAATTAGGCAGGGTGTTACTGGGGCTCATTCCAGGGACTGTGCTCCTTTGAAAAGGCTCTCGGATTAAATTCCTGGCCGGGAGATGTTTCTGATTCAGTAACTCGTGACTGTTTACAAATGCAGGTGCCCAAGCGCAAAGAAGAGAGTTTTAAAAATCCCACTTGAATAAGGGCCATTTTTAGATTCTTCCTCTAATCCCTCTGTTCATTCAACATGTATTCAGTTGTTTTAGGCTGTCTTGTGGGGCAGAGTTTTGAGGAGACGGAAGTCATCACGTTGATTCAGACAAGGATCCTGCTCTCCAGAAGCACATGGTCCATCAGGGCAGAAAGAGAGTGTCTAAATTATATAATCCAGGGCTTCCCTGGTAGTGCAGTGGTTGGGGGTCCGCCTGCCGATGCAGGGGACGTGGGTTCGTGCCCCGGTCCTGGAAGATCCCACATGCCGCGGAGCGGCTGGTCCCGTGAGCCATGGCCGCTGAGCCTGCACGTCCGGAGCCTGTGCTCTGCAACGGGAGAGGCCACAGCAGTGAGAGGCCTGTGTATTGCAAACAAATAAAAAATAAAAAAAACAATAAATTATATAATCCAAATATAATGTGATAAAGGTCACGAGTACAGCTAACATGCTGCGGATGCTATCAGTATACTTCCTCTCCAATAAATACTGCCATGAACAGTGTTTCCAGCCCAATTGTCCAGGGGCCCAGAGATCCAGGAAGGCCATGGGTGAGAGCTCAGCATGACTCAGCCATGTACATTCGCTGGCACTGGACTGAACACTGGCCCCCACACTTGGCGGGCAGGAAGGTGACAGTGGCGAGTTCAGTGTAAACAGCTCTAGCTCCACAAGCCTTATCTTTACTGTTTACAGGATGGTGTGACACAGCCACAGTTCTCAGTGCTTTCACAACTTCTCCAAAAGCAGCTCTTATTTTCTTCTCTGACATTTTCTATTCAGGTCTGCAACTTGTGAATGAAGAATCTTAAGAGCTATATTAGTCAGCTATTGCTGCACTGATGCTATGTGAAAACAACCCTAAATCTCTCCATAGCTTACAACCATAAACATTTATGTTCATGGATCTGTCAGTCAGTTGAGATTTGGCTGATCCAGGCTGAGCTGGACTGGTTTCCAGGTTGCTGATCTTGTTGAGGTCTGTTTTGCATTACGGGGCTCAGGATCTCAGATCACAGAAATGCAAGATCCCGGGAACACAAGACGGCGAGCCAGACTGTGTGATGGCTCTGAAAGAATGTAGCCCACACTGTCTCTTCCACCCGTATTTTTTTGGTCAGAGCAAGTCATACATGGCCTGGGTCAAGATCGAGAAGGCAGGGAAGTAAATGTTGCCTACATGAGTGGGAGAAACTGCCAAGTTACAGGGCGTGGGTGAAACTCTTGTCCTTCCTATCTAATCAGCTATAAGGGATTGCCATTCTCCTCAAGGGAAAACCTCACAATGAGATCTAGAAGTAAGCGACCTCTTACCATGTAGTGGAGTTGTTGCGGACCCGTGGGTGCTGCGACACCAGTGCCAGTGCCCCTGTGTGGTTGTAGCTGAAATGATCGTCACTGTAGAGACTTGAAGACTTCTGTCCCCGCCTTCAGATAAGTTTTGCGCCTGCTGCTTCACAAACAGTGAAGGAAACGCATCATCTTTCTTTTCCGTGTACTTGCCTGTTTACTTCCTTCCTCCTGCCCCAGATCCACAATTGTCATGCTGCTCCAACCCCATGTTAGTAGCTGCTCCATTTCAACTTCATCATACTCAGCTGTCTGGCAATTCTGGAGGTCCTCCGCCCTCCTCTCTCAGTCAGCCCAGGGCTGCAACGTTGCTGTAAATACCTGCCTACATTTCTGCAGCTCAGTGATGAAGGACAGGCTTGAGAATGGGCTGGGTTGTTTGTTGCAGGTCCTGTCTTTAGAAGCTGAGGTCTATTTCTCCACTAAGAAGTTTTAAATGAGGATGCTCTCAAAAGAACCTCATAGACTCATAGAATATATGGGCTTTAGCAATCATCTAGTCAACCCCACTGTTTCACAGACAAAGCAAATGAGGCCAGAGAATCTAGTTCATGAAAGAATTAAGACTGGGGCCTTGAACTTGGGATTCTCAGTCCAGTGGAGCCAGTGTCCCACCACATCCGTCCTTCCTCCAGGGGAGTTAGTTTCACTGTTATTGAAATTATCATGAACACGGTGGCAGGATACTAGATGAAATTAAAAAAATATGTGGACTGGGGGGGGGGCTCTGGACTCCATTTACACACCTGCCTAAGGACCCCATAACTAGCAAATTAGGCTACTATTTGGTCTAGGAAAAGGAGAACTCAGCTAAAATGCAAAGATAAAGAGTCAATCTCTTGTGATCTTCTAAAGGCCCAAGGAAGGAGACAGCCCCCCCTACCAGCTCTGGCATTCCCAAGGCAGTCTCAGAGAAAGCTGGAGGATGGAGGGAGAGAGATGACGGGTTATATCTGTGACTGTATTCAGTTTACCACGACCAGAACTGAAATTTGAAATTGATGCTATAATAGAAAAATAGAGCAAATTACCATTTTTCCATACCCGAGTTTGTACCTACAGTCTGTTGGCAGGATAACGACATGAATGGCTAGTGCTGCAAGTGGAAGTAGAAGTGATACTGCTAGCTAATATCTATAGAAAAAGATCTGAAGGATTTAAACATGGAATACATTTGTTTTGCTTATATGCATTTAAAATTGTTCCACAGTAGGGACTTCCCTGCTGGCGTAGTGGTTAAGAATCTGCCTGCCAATGCAGGGGACACGGGTTTGAGCCCTGGTCTGGGAAGATCCCACATGCTGCGGAGCAACTAAGCCCGTGCGCCACAACTACTGAGCCTGCGCTCTAGAGTCCACGAGCCACAACTACTGAGCCCTCGTGCCACAACTACTGAAGCCTGCGTGCCTAGAGCCCATGCTCAACAAGAAAAAAAGCCACCGCAATGAGAAGTCCACGCACCGCAACAAAGAGTAACCCCCACTTGCCGCAACTAGAGAAAGCCTGTGCACATCAATGAAGACCCAAATAGATAAATTTATTTAAAAAAAGAGTTCCACAATAAACATGTACTGTTTTTGTAATTTAAAAATATATTATTTTAAATTAAAAACAATTACATCCCAGCCTCCCCTACTCTCTCCCACTTGATTCAAATCCTCCCAATTTTTGCTTATTTTTGGCATGACCCACATACCTTGGCACTGGAGTTGTTCCTCGTGGTGTCTTTCTTTATTCCATTATAATTTACTATTTCCCCCAAATCTTTGTGCCTTTGTATTTTCTAGTTTCATTAGTGTTGAGGACTTAGTTGGCCAGTACCCCATCGACTGTGAATCTGGAAAGTCAAATTAAACAGAAAGAGAAAGAAAAGAACAAGCCTTGAGGTCACTCATCTGCATTTATCATTCTCAAGTGGGCTTTGATATAGATACTCTGTATTTTTTAGTGATGTATGTCCTACTTCAAAAATACTTGAAGGGACTTAGAAAGAAAAGCTATCAAGATATGATTTGATCAAAACTGAAACAGCAGTGGAAGGAAGTTTAACTCCTTTGAACAGGTGTGGGAGGCCACCAGGGCAGTCAGGTGGGGAGACTGACCAACCGGATCTTCTTGGTACATTCTGATGTGTGTTGTGGGATGAGGTGGGGGAAGGCCCCTTAGGCCAGCTGGAGGCAGGGGGAGGCTTCTGAGAAGGTTCCCTGGTGGAGATGTCTCCTAGACTAAGTCCTGAAGGATGAGTTAGAGTTAGCCAGGGAAAGGAATGTCCCTAGAAGTGGTAAGGAAACCTGGGCTAATGAAAGTTCTACACCCAAGCTTTACTTCTAGTTCCAGGTTTTTTGGCAAACAAGGCAAAAACGAAAATACTTCGTGCTATTTATTTCTTACTGTGCGACAAAGGGGACATAACTTTCTAGGAACCAAAAATGAAACGCAGAATAGTGATTCTCTAGTTTTATCGTGTGTGAAAATGCCCCCAAGCATCATTAAAAATGCAGAGTTCTGGAGCTCAGCTCCAGAGACTCAGACTCAGTAGTGCTGGGGTGGGGTCCGAGGCTACGCATTTGAACAAACGCCCTGAATAATTCTGGGGTAGCTGCCCCCACCCCCAGCCCACCTACAAACTACGGCTGTAAAGGGAGTTTTTTATCTGTCTACTCATTCATTCATTTGTTCATTCAAAAAAACAAACCAGGGCTTCCCCGGTGGCGCAGTGGTTGAGAGTCCGCCTGCCGATGCAGGGGACGTGGGTTCGTGCCCCGGTCCGGGAAGATCCCACATACCGCGGGGCCGCTGGACCCGTGAGCCATGGCCGCTGAGCCTGCGCGTCCGGAGCCTGTGCTCCGCAACGGGAGAGGCCACAACGGTAAGAGGCCCGCGTACTGCAAAAAAAAAAACAACAAAAAAAAACCCAGAACAAAACAAACACTGTCCTAAATGCTGTGGCTAGACTGGAGAACCAGACAGAGAAGCCCCCTGCCCTCAGGGGCTTGCTGATCACTGAGAGGAGGGCCCTGCATCTCCAGACCAGCCAGCTTCTTCTCCTCAGGGGCTCCCCACAGGACCCTCCAGACCAGAGCCCACACGCCACTTCAGCTCCTAACTTCAATCCTTCTCAGTTTCGTTTTTGGTGACCAGACCATCTGCTTAGGCCCTGAAGACTCTGTCGAGGAGGTGTAATAGGGAAGAACCTTTTGTACTCTATTACAAGTTAATCACAAAAGGGATGTTGCCTATAAGCTTAAATCGTACCTAATGGCCCATCTCTGGGAACCCTGCCTCCCAGGTCATGAGCATTGAGCTAAAATACCTTTGTTTGGCTCACAGGAAACACCCTGACCAGGTCCACCCGTGAATGACTGCAGGGAGGAAGAAAGGAACACATCCCCTCTGGAGGCTGATGGGAACCAGGCAGTGTTTGACTTTACTCCCTCCCCTTTTAGTATAAAAGGAGGTTGAATTCTAATTCAGGCAAGATGGTTCCTTGGGGCATGAGTCCACCATCTCTCGGTCTGCTGGCTTCCAAATAAAGTCATTATTCCCTGCCCCAACACCTCGTCTCTCGATTATTGGCCTGTTGTGCAGCCAGCAGTATGAGCTTAGACTCAGTCACAGAGGAGGTCCAGGCTGAAGCTGCTGGAATTCCCCAAATCCTGCAACAGCTTCTCGGAGTGACCAGCTGAAGGGTGAGTGACCAGGGTTGGCAGCCAGGATGCAGAGCCACTGAGGGTTCTGCTGAGTCACAGGGGCTGGTCAAGGTGAACCTGGCAGTGTGGCCTCCCAGCTTCAAAGGCAGTTTGCTCAAGACTGAACGCTCATGTCCCACCAAATTCAGATTGGAAGCCCTAACCTCCCACATGGTGGCGTTTGGAGACGGGGCCCTTGGGGGGTGATTAGGATTAGATGGGGTTGTTAGGGTGAGGCCCTTACGATGACGTCAGTGTCCTTGTGAGAAGATATGCCAGAGAGCTCACTCCGCCTCAGTGCTGTGTGAGGACCCAGCAAGACGGCAGCCGTCTACAGATCAGGAAGCGGGTCCTCACCAGGACTCGATGTGCTGGCCCCTGATCTTGGAGTTCCAGCCTCTGAACTATGAGAAGATGTGTCTGTTGTTTAAGCTGCCCAGTCTGCATGGCAGCCCAGCTGACTAAGACCCAGTGGAAGTGTTGTCAGGCCCTCTCCTGGCTGGGCTTCCCTGGACGCTGTGGAGGTCTGCTCCAGCCCCTGCCCTGCCCACTCATCTCTCTGGACACTCCTTTAGACCCTGGGACCTTAACCTGTACCCTCCTAGCTGGCTTTAGAGTGATCTACAGGGCCCACCTGATGTTACTATTACATTGTCTGAGGGCCTACCCCCTTGTTAAGCAAACAGTGCAGACTCTTTAACTACTACCAGCTAGCATTTAGACAGAGAAAGGAGCCCCAGAAAGTGTGTGCAAGTGTGTCAGTGTGAGTTTGTGTGTGTGCATGTGAGCGTGCATGTACATTTATGAGTCTGTGAGTGTTCGTGTGGGTGGGTGTTGAGACACTGTATACAGACCACGGCCAGGGCATATGTATGTCCGTGAAAACAGAACTCAGACCTTACCTCTAGTGACTGGTCCAAGAAACTGAGCCACAATCCCTGTAAGAGTGGGCCCTAATTATTCCTCTGCTTCCAATTTAGGAGAAGCCAGATATGTACCCCCTAACCAATCACTGGAACCAGTCACTAGAACTGGTTTCTAGTTCCCCACGCCAACGGCTCCCATCAGGGTGCTGAAGCCTCCCCTTTTTTCCACTGTAGAGCTTTCCCACTCCTCTGCTAGACTTTGAGTTTCTGCGTAATGCAAGTGATGGTGGCCGACTCCCTTGCTGTAGCAAAGCTCTTGATAAATGGCCTTTGCCATTTGGCTTGTTCTCATCTGGTTGGCCTTCCTGTATTTCCACAGCGTCCGTGAGTGTGTGTAAGCATGTGTAGGGGTGTGCCTGTGTGTTGGACATGGCGAGGTTGGTGGCTAGAGGGGGGAAATGGGGGGGGGCGGTGAGCTCCCTGCAAGATCTTGTCACTTCTGGGCTGTTCCCTTGGAGTCCCTCTTCCTTTAGGGCTGAGGAGGAGGGGCAGAAGGGACGGGAGGAGGGATTGGATGAGAGTTGATTGTAAAAGCCAGACTCCTGTGTGAAAGTCATAAAGAGCACCTCCAACCAGTAACGGGCTTCTCTTCCTGCGCTCCTGAGCAGGAGGGGGCCTCAGGGCACCTCCTAGGCACCCTGCCTCCTTACCTCCCCTCCTCCTTACCTCCCCTCCTCCTACCTGCGCTGAGAGCCGAAGGCAGGCACCGCTGACCTCACCCCTGGCCCGTGTGCCTGCCATTCTCTCTGAGGCTCCCGCTGCCTCACAGCTGTGACTGGGGCCCTGACTTCCTGCCACGAGTGTATCAGGATTTAATCTGAGGCCAGGCGGCCACTGCCGACATGAATGGTTGGTAAAATTAGAACAAACAAAGGTAAATAGCCCTTTACCTAGTGCACAGTCACCCTGGGATTTAACTGCAGCAAAGAGATCACGGAGGTGCCACAATTTTCTGATCAAGGATGGTAATTTTCTTCCCCTGGAGATCAGCTTATCACTCGAAGGGTCTTAGAGAGAACAGAAGTCAAGAGAAAAGTACAGGGTGATGCAGGGTTTCCTCTGTGGCTTATTTTGCACATCATTCTAAGTGATGTCGTGTTGCCTGCTCAGAAGCAACGCTGGGCACCCTTAGAGAGACTGAGACACTGGCTGGCAGGGTGTGGGCTCCACGGAGGTCTGTGCTCCAGCCGCAGACACCTGACTCTGCAAAGCCTCCAGCAAGCTGTATTTTAAAATCAAAGAAAAATCAAAGAAACCAAGGCTCACAAACTTGCTGTTGCCAAACACATGCCTCAAGCCTGGGATCCAAGATTGTTTTAATAGAGCGTAAATGGCAAAATGAAGAGATCTCCCAAGCCCTGGGTCTTCTCTCTGGCACACATGCGTTGCAGCGGGAGAAATGCCTGCTAGTGCAGGAATGATCGCCCTCAAACTTAGCACTAGAGGGTCTTGGAGCCAGTGGTCTTTTCATTTGCTCATCGACAGTCTGATTAACAGGTCTTTCTCCATTGTTTTCAAATCGATCATCCAGTTTTGAACTCTTTTCTTCTGCTGTTTGTTCTGTATTGTCACCTAGAGCGCAAAAGCATATTTTATCAGGAGTTGACTTAACTGCCAGTTTAAAATATCAAAATGCAGACTGTAAATCCATTAACAGGGATTAGTACGTGAATCATCAACGTATTTCTGTGGATAAGAACTGAGATAAGCAGTGACTAATGACAGTGAAGAGCAGCAATGCACTAAACAAAAAATTAATGGCTACGTCAGGGGCTGCAGAATCCAGTCACCTCGTGGGCTCACAGCAATTGGATCAGTGAAGATGGTATGGATCAGAAGTTGGTAACTCACGATAGGCTGCCAGCAAAGGGTTAGAGATGAGATGGGTGTCTGATGCCTCTCTCTGTCTGCCTGTCTCTCTTGGCACCATAACAAACATGAGTATGAAATCCCATTCTTTTTTTGTTGATTTTCTATAAACTTTATTTCTCAAAACAGTCTTACGATATTTGTGGGATAAATACTCAACGTTTATGTGAAATTTCATTCTGCAGTGTTTAGGATCTAGACGTAAACCAAGCAAAGGACTTCAATAGGACACAGAAAACCTTACCTACTCTAATCGCCCCAAACCCTGCTATGGATTATCACCTCCTTCCTGCATTGTTTCAACTGGGTAGGATTTCCACCCCCATTCTAATCCGACTCAGTTCTAGTTTGTTTGTTGTTAACAACCTCTGAGAAAATAGTCATTCAAGAAGGAAGAAAGGTAAAATACAGCATTTTTTTTTCCCCCGAGAACATATTCTGCTTTGGAAATTGGCCCCTTAAAAGATCATTGATCTCTTACCATAGATCCAGCAATCGAGCGCCTTGGTATTTTCCCAGAGGAGTTGAAAATTTATGTCCTCAAAAATAGCCGTACACGGATGCTTCTAGCACCTTTGTTCCTAATCGCCAAAACATGGAAGCAACCTCGATGTCCTTCAGTAGGTGAATGGATAAATAAACTGTGGTCCATCCAGACAATGGAATATTATTCAGCACTAAAAAGAAATGAGCTCTCAAGCCAGGAAGAGACATGGAGGAACCTTAAATGCATATCACTAAGTGAGCGAAGCCAGTCCGAAAAGGCTACGTACTTCATGAGTCTAACTATCTGTCATTTTGGAAAAGGCAAGACTGTGGTGACAGTAAAAAGATCAGTAGTTGTCAGCGGTTGGGGTGGTGGTGAGGGCGGCATGAACGGGTGGAGCACAGAGGAGTTTTAGGGCAGGGAAACTACTCAGTATGCTACTATAAGGATGATACACATCATTACTATACCTTTGTCCAAACCGTAACATATACAATGCCAAGAGTGAATTCTAATGTGAACTATGGACTTGGGGTGGTTATGATGTATCCATGTAAGTTTATCAATGGTAACAAATGCACCACTCTGCAAGGGGTATTGATAATGGGGGAGGCTGTGCATGTTTGGGGACTGGGGGTACATGGAAAATCTCTGTGCTTTCCTCTTAATTTTGCTGTGAACTTAAAACTGCTCTAAAAAATAAAGTCTTTATAATGCAAAAAAATCAACCAACCAAACCTAAACAGATGATTTCTCTCTGGAGAAGGAGAGCACACCCTTCAGGCATGGGTGTAGCGTTGTCCTTTTTCTTCTGATGAGCTGTGGGGGGCAGGGCATTCAGGGCCCAAGGAGGAGCATGTGCCTGGCCAGAGAGAAGTGGGATGGCCACTTCCTGACAGCACAGGTGTCCCTACTGTCTGGTGTCCAATATGGTAGCCACCAGCCACATGGAGTTACTTAAATTTACATTAAAAAAATAAAAACTAACAATTCACTTCTCGCTAGCCCTATTTCGAGTGCTCAGCAGCCTATGTGGCTAATGGCTACTGTATTGGACCTCTCCGATTCAGAACATTTCCATCATGTCAGAAAGTTCTAGCGGAGAGCGCTGCTCTAGACTCCAGGCAGCCCCGGAGGCTGACCTGGGGACTGAGGATCCATACAATCACAAATCGAGAACCGACCCCCAGTCCCAGATTCTGAATGACATCTGAGCAACGGACACTGCTTCCACGGGGACAAGGTCAAGAGATGGAGGCCCACGCGGGGCCGGGACGGAAAAAGGCTTGAGAGGCGTGTTAACTCAATCAGTGCTAGAAGAGCAACTTCTCTTTGGCAATTCTTGCTGGTCTGACAGGCTCCTGCCGAATTACATCACTTCCTAAAAAACAGGCAAACACCTCTCCTTCAAGTCAGCACCGACCCAAACAAGCAGGAAACAGGAAACGTTCACGTTTCTGCGGGGCTGAAACTGCGCGCAGCATCACGATGCCGGGGCGCGCGGATCCCCAGGCTGCCCGCGCCGCCCTCGTCTTCGCCCTGGTCATCGCGTTCCTCCCCGCCCGCCAGGCGCAGGGTAAGCACCCCTAGGCTTTCTACTCCAGGCGAGGAGGATAATGAAGGCTTGTCTCGTGCCGAGGCTACACAGCTCTGCCGGGGAGGGTAACACCCAGAAAAACCTAAGCCTTCCTGTGAAAAAAGTGGAGAAAAGTCGGACTGTCTTTTTTGGGGGGAAGGAGGGAGGAGGGACTTGGCTTCGTTTGCAGCCGGCTAATCCAGCTCCGGCTCACTCACTGAATTTACCCCCTTCCCGCAGCCTTTGTTTTCTAAGATGTAATTTACCGGTCCCCGTCATTTACCGGCTTTAACGGGCATATTAAGAAAATGATCAGCTCTGTGGCAGTTCCTGTAAAAGAACGTTTCAATCAGCTGAAACAGAGAAATTATGAATTTACTTTTAATAATGTGGGCTGAGAAGTCTGCTGGTTCCAAAAGTTCCTGGAAAACTGGGGTATGGAAATTTCCTACTGGAAAGTAGACTAAAGAAACACCGTAATTTAAAAAAAAAAGTAAACAGGAAATTATCTGAGGAATTACCAGGCATCCACTTTAACTTATTAAGTCTTTCATCTGCTTTCCTTTGAACTTGTTACTTTGGGAGAGATTTTCTTTGCATTGATTGCCACTAATGAAGCTTTGTTTTAAAAAATAATGTGACAAAAAAAAAAAGTAATGTGACTGTAGTGAATCAAAGGTACCAGAAAAGACAAAATATTAAATCTCATAATTATGAGCTAAGAGCAGCAATTGATTTATACCCTGACAACAAGTACAGTCACCCTCCATTGTCTCTTACAGTTGTGTGGATTTGCCCTTGGGTAAGTAAGCTAGGTGCCTGTGGTTCCTGTCAGTGGACACCGCCTGCTGCTAGTGTAGAGCTGTACTGGGGGTGCAGCTATACTGAGTGTACAGCTGTTCTGGGGGTGCAGATGAAGAAACTGAGGTGGAGGAAGGTGAGACCCACCGACAGTCAGCTCTCCTGATTTGGACTCTAGGGTCTCCCCTCTCCCCGCAGGGGATCGACAACACCCCCTGCCCGGACCTCTGGACCATATTCCTTTCCCTGAGGGGCGTCCCTCAGCACCCACGGGAGCAGGGCCCAGCCATCCCTCTTCACCTCTTTTAACTCTCACAGCCACCACACTTGCCTCAAACACGCTCCTGAGAATGACATTTAACCTGCCTGAGTAGTTTCTTGAGCATCTGAAAATGATTGACTCAAAGTGTCTGCAATTCAGGAGATGCATTGGACTCAGGGAAAGGTGTCCCTCTGAGACCCGTATCTGATCAGTGACTCTTCCCCTGAAAGAGCTCCGGTGGCTCCTCACTTATGGCCCCTGGCCTCTCACTGCAACCTCCTTTCCACGGTATCTCCTTCTGTCTCCCTCCTGCTCCCCAGCTGCAGCCCCTCAGTCACGGTACAGAGTGCGCTCCAGGCCTCTGGGGCTCTGGCCACAAGTGATGACAAGTTCCATTTTTTTCTACTGAATGGATGCCTATGTAACCTTAAAAGGCTCAGACTGAACGTTACCTCTTCTTTGGTGTCTCTCTTACTGCTCCTTCCCTGACATGCTGCCTGTTATGCCCCCAGAGACCTAAACTTCTGTAAACCCAGCTAACCACCTGGAATCATAACTGTGTCTATGTCCATGCCTCCCACCAGGCTGTGAGCACCTCCAGGGAAAAGAAAATCCCCTTTTGTTCATCTTTGATTTCCCCAAATCTTTAAGGGGTCAACATAAATTAGGAACTCAGTTATTCTTGATAAATACTAAAATCATCCTAGAATGGATATGAGACTGATCACTAAAGACTGATGAGCTCCTGAGAGCAGGTAGTGTTATGATGTCAGGAGAAGTGGAAGATGAAAAGCTGCATTTCAGGGGAGCACAGGGATTACCTGAGTCATCCCATACACTCACCTGTCTCCATTCCCAGTGCCTGAAAATGCAAAAATGCCCACTTGCAAGCAGCTGTACAATCAAAGCTTATTACTTTGAGATTAGCCAAGGGAATGGCTGTTCTAAGTTAAGGACTGACTATATATTGTAAAATTAAGTAAGGTATATCCTTTTGAGCTAATGGTGCCTAAGACTTTAGGATGTGAGTTCGTCTAAAGGTGTCACAGTTGTATCTATTTCCTTGAGTTCTTCAAAAAATACCTTGGAGATGTTTGGTAAAAGAATCCGATCTACTGAACAGCCTGATTCTCCTTTGCAAGCATAATCCAGGTTTATCTCAAGTCAAGCCTTTATTAACCGCAAATAGGCAACCTTATTTAATAACTGCAGTTACCTGCGACCAGCATCGTTATGGGTGAGTCAGCATCTTTGTTGCTTTGTGTAGATAGAGTCTGGTGCAGAGCTGATTACTATCACGAGTGAAATAATCCACTTAGAAGGGAGAGAAATGAGAAAATAACTTTTCTGGGATTTTGACAAAACAGATGAGAAAAATTAAAGAAAAGCTCTGGGCCTAGGTATCTTGGCCAGGGTAGGATGCTAAGAAAGTTCAGACTCAAGGCAACATTCTGCCCGTTGAATGAAGGGCCACCTCATTCCTTACCCTGTGCCCTCTCAGTGTCACCTTAACACTATCAGAAAGCTAAAAGCAACTTCCAGATACCAAAAGCACGGGATGTATTAGCTGCTAAAAGCAGAACGGTCTGTAGAAAGAAGAGCAAAAAGTCACAAGGCAGAAATAAGGCCTCTGTAACTGTTTTGGTGACCAGAGCTAAACATGGAATTTGACAGAGAGGACTAGGAGATTTTTCTGGGCTGTTTCAGAACAGTAAGGATCATATAATTATTGGACGAACCTTCAGAAGGAGAGGAAGAAGAGAAGAAAATACTGGTTGCAAAGATGAAACTGCACTTTCTGATACTGTTCTTATTTCAATGAATGTGACTGCCACCTGCTATTTCCTGGGACGGTCCCAATTTCAAGTAGTAAAAATAATAATGGCCAACATAGATAGTGCTCAGTGTATGCCTGTTCTGAACACAGGACCAACTCATTTAATTCTCATAACAAACCTTATACAGTGGCTACTATTATTCCTATTTTACAGATGAGAAAACAGGCACAGAGGGGTTAACTGACTTGCCCAAGGTCACACAGCTAAGTAGTGGATCTAAGTAAGATTCAGCCTCAGGAGTCCACGCTCTAACAATACACTGTATTACCTCTGGGTTTTCAGGCTCTGCCAGGCTATGTGTCTAGTTTTAGGTTTGGAAAAGTATGTCTCTGGTGCCTTCCTGACTGTGTAGGTGTATCACACAAACTCTTGGCTGGGCTGTAAGTTTATCACATGTTCATAAAGGAGCTGTATTTGTTTGATTGGGTCAGAGACTGGCTGACAGGAAAAGGGATAGTGGAGTTGGGTTAAACTTTGGCCTGTGGAGGGGAAGGGAGAGGCTGAAAGGTACAGAGTGAGCAACAGAGAATCTGGGGATTAGCATAGTTAAGACCAGAAGCAGGAAAAACAGAATGTTGAAGTCACTGGGTAAGAGGCTTCGGGGTGTGGGAACCAGGGAGAGAGAAAGCCCAGCCTTCTGTCAGGCAGAATCACTGCCGTGGGAGAGCCCTGCTGAGAACTGACCCCAAGGACCAAACAGCCCTCAGGGGCAAAAAGAAAAGAAAAAAAAAAAACAACAAGCAGAGAGGGTTTTATTAGGGCTTAAAGTTCTTCTGTGTCTAAAAGGCTGACCCAGGAAACCAGAAGAGGGCAGGACTTTGGCTGGGATAGGCTCAGTTCTGTAAAGAAACAGTGCAACCTGCAAGTTGCCTACCTGTGTATAGTTTGCACCACCCTCAACTGTTGGCAAAAATGTGGAGAAACAGGAACCAGGCACCGCCCACGGGAGGGCAGATCAGTACAGTCCTCTAGTGTCTCCTGCTGCTGAACCCATGCACTGGGCTTTGAATTTAAGTTACCATATTTTTCATCTCTAGAAAATCCTAGAATATTGTACAATAGAGAGAGAGAGTCTTGGTTTTATTTTTCCTTATTTATTCCTTCTTTTATGTCTTTAAACATACTATTCACTATTTGATCATTTTTATCTGAAGTTTATGTAGATCGAATCTTGTCGCTTCTGGTATCTGTTACCTCCCATCATGATGAAAATCTTGGGGGAATTTGGGCAAAACCCAGCACACACAGCTTGGCCCACCCTATTTAACAGAACCCCAAATTTTCTGATCCTGTCACCAAGCTACTGTAGATACTTTCCCAGGGCAGCCTCCGTCCTGTCACCACAAAATAGGGTTTGGAAGAAACTCAGATAGGCGTGTGCTGTGGGCTTGAGGAGAGCGGGTGCTTGGACCTCAGGCTTAAACCCCAGCCTCGGGATGGGGAGAGGGAGACCTCAGGGATCAGCCTCCAAGAGCTGCGTGAGGTACCAAAACCTCATTAGAGGTGCAGGCCAGCAGAGGCAAGCCGGTAACCAGAAGCAGGTGACCAAAGAGACCAAAGTGACTGCCAAGGAGAAAGAAGTAGACAAAACCAAATTCAAAACCAGGCCATGGGTCAGGGGTCCACAGTGTCAGGATGATGGTGAGGTCAGCCTGGGGGAAGTGCAGCTGACTTTGAACTTTGCCAGAATCATTGCAGCTGCCTTTCTTTTTTCTTTCTTTCTTTTTTAAAGCCATGAACTGGTGTTTTAGCTTTCACTTTTGACCCAGTAGGTGGACAGGAACGCCTGAAAGTACTATGTAGCTTCTCATATCCCGTGGGATTCGGGCAGGTCCCCATAGGTGGATAGGTATGGCTCTGAATGTAAATTTCCTCTACAAGTTTTTTTTTTTTTTTCTTTCTCCATATTTTCTGGGCCCTGGGGATTTCCTTGCTTTTTTGTGATTTCTTTATACATTTAAGAAGTTGTTTCTTCTATTTCATCCAGTATTTCTAGGTGCCGTCCGTTACTGGGCAAATTTTTCAGGTTACTAACTATATGAGGTTATTGGAAAAGGAATTGTTTTCGATACGACGATTCTGGAGAACAATCTGGAAATATTTAGTCAACTGGAGATGTTCATACTCTACAACTACAACAATTCACTCTCAGATCACTCACAAATGTACAACGGCAAAGAGTCGTGGCCGAGGATGTGGACTGTAGCACTGTTTGTAAAAATGGGAAAAATAGAAACAACCTAAATATCTGTTAACAAAAGAAAAACACATGAAACTTGGTATAGTCACAGAATGAGATATCATAGAGCGGGTAAACTTAATGAACTACAGCCAAACGTATTAAGATAAATCAGTCTCAGATGTAACGTTGACCAAAAAACCAGTGGAAGATTATTATGCACAGAATAATTACATTTATTTAAAGTTTTTAAAACACTCCAAGTTCTGCTTCTATTGCTTAGGGACACGGGCGTATCTGGAAAGTGTGGGACTGATACGTGCTAATTGAGGAGAGCCCTTAACTTGAAAGAGATTGGGGGAAGGAGGGCTTCAGCTGTGTTTACAATGTTGTGTTTCTTTAAGAAAAATACACGGGGGTCCAGGGTCAGCAAACCAAGAATCATGGGCAGAACTCAGCCAGCTTCCTGCTTTTTTCCAACGCTTGAGCTAAGAATGGTTTTTATATTTTTAATGGTTATATAAAAACAGACAATAGCCTGTATTTTGCCTCTTGGCCCACAAGCTCTAAAACAGTTACTCTCTGGCCTGTTAAGAAGAAGTTTGCCAACCCCTGCTCTAGTCATTATGGGGAAATAGAAGATAATTAGGGTGGGTCCCCTGTTATTTGTTACATTCATCTCTATGCCCTTTGGTAGGTATACGTTCATAATGAAAAGTGAGGGAGCCTGTGAGCTCTTTTCCACCTCTCCTGAGTCCTCGCGAGCTCTCCTCCCACTTTCCTTTCTATAACTCCCAGTCTCTTTGAAAGACAGCCAACACATCTTCATTTTCACTCTCCGTTCACTTCTCAACGCCCTGCGATCTGGCTGCCATGTCAAGCACCGCGCTCAAATTGCTCTGTCTGGGTCACCAGTGCCTTCTAATAGCCGAACCCGAAGGACCCATTTCCGTCTTTATCTTCTGTTTTTCTCTGTAGCACTTAACATAATCAGTTATTGAAACCCACCTCTTCCTTGGGTCTTATGAGGCCATTTTCTTCTTGGTCTCCTGTGACTCTGATTGTTCCTTTCCCGTTTGGAGTTGTGAGTCTTTCTCTTCCACCTGTTCCTTTTGTATTTATCTTTTCTTTTCTCACTCCTTACATCATCTCAGGGTCGTGACACACTTTCATCGTCTTTATCTCCCTCCTAGGCTGATGGTTCCCCAAATCACTCCAACCAGGGATGTCTGCCTAGCTCTAGCGCTACATATATTCATCGTCTGTCCTCCTTGGAGACGTCCCAGGGGCCCTGGGCTCAGCTTGGCCGAAACGGAACTCTTTCTCTGCTCCCTACTGGTTTAGGCCCTTCTTAGCTCTCACCTAGGTTACTTCATTAACTTCTTAACTCGTCTCTTTGCCTTTAGTCTCCTCCCCAACCCAATTTCACATAACCTCCAGAGTGATGATTCTCTAACAAAACTGTGATTATTTTTCTCTTGTTTTCACCCCTTCAGTGGTTTTTCATTTCCTTCGGATAGATTCCAGCCCCCTCGGCCTCATTACGAGGCCCCTTGTAAGCTTGCGCTGTGTTCCTTTCCCACTAGACACTTCCCACCGTGCATCCTATGATATAAGTACTTGAATGTGCCAACCTCTGTCGGGCCACGGAGCTTTCTATAGCTGTGCTTCAGCTGCAGTGCCTTCCTTGCCATCGTGGCTTGACGAACTCCTGAGATTCAATTCAGTGGTCACCTCCTCTGGGAAGCTCTCCTGAATCCTCCACCCCGGATGCAATGAATGCCCCTCCCCTGTCCTCGTGACGCTCTGTGCCCAAACATATTATGGCTTTTATGAAGCTGTAATGGAATTACTGATTTGTATACCACTGTCCCTACTTACCAGTCATGTCCCAGGGAGGGTGGGGCCGGGTCTCATTCACCCTTACGTCTCTAGAATAGTTCCTGGTACATGACAGGCACACAACTCACTGACTAAAGGAATGAATGACATGAAATTTATTCTATAGCCCAAGACTTACTTGTGTTTGTGACAAAATTATAATCATTTCAATAATGCAATGAAACTGTGGTGATACCTGGATAAATATGACTTTTCGTTAATCCAGTTTTATTTTGTTCTGAAATGTTAAAAGTCTCCCAAATCATTTTGTGTGTGAATAGTTCAGTTCTGGCTCCTCAGACCAAACAGGGAACAGCTATAGCTCCCTCTCCTGTAGAGAAAGCTACGTGGCTGCACCTATGAGTAGTTCCGAGAGAGCCTTCTGTCCATCTCCCTCTCAGAATATAGAGGGAAGTTCAGACTCAGAAGATAGGCATTGAGCAGCATGACAATTCGCAGAAAAGCCAGGTAGTTACAGACATTTTGGGGAAGTACTTTTTTTTTTTTTGCATAATTATTTATGTATTTATTTATTTGGCCGTGCCCCACGGCATGCCGGATCTTAGTTCTCCGGGTAGTTCCCCGACCAGGGATCGAACACGTGCCCCCTGCAATGGAAGCACAGAGTCCTTACCACTGAACCACCAGGGAAGTCCCTGGAGAAGTATTTTTGAAAAAAAAGGGGGAATATTAGTTTCATAGACATGAAATTTCAAGCCAGTAAGAGCTGATTTGAAAACTTGAAAAGTTATGTAATATAAAAAGAATAGAAAAGTCTGCCTCTGGTGCTAAAGACAGCATAGAAGCATTTCCTGAGAAATTAGAGGAGGTGCTTGGAAAGGAAAGCTATCCACCACAGCAGGATCTGATGGGTGGTGGTGTTTTGCATTTGCTTCCTTAAAACAAAACCAGTAAATCTAGTTTTTTTTTGCAATCTGAATTTTTTTCTATGTTTCTTTATTTTATATGAATTAAAACCCCATTGTGGCATTCAGAAACAGGAGCCTACTCGTTAGGAGGGTTTGTTGACATTTTTTTTCCCTGACAACACTGTTTATTAATTTTAAAATATATTTATTCTTTTCTAAAATTATGCTTATTTATTTGTCTGTGATTCAGATGGCCAGATTTAGCAAATAATATAAAACACTCAGATAAATGTAAATTTCCAATAAACAAAAATTTTTTAGTATAACTGAAGTACATCCCATGCAATTTAATGTAAGTATACATAAAATATTGCATGGGACACATTTATACTAAAACATTATTTGTTGTTTACCTGATATTCAAATTTAACAGGTGTCATGTATTTTATCTAGTAACTCTATTTATGATTATGATGATCTTTTGCCAGGCAAAGACCATCGCTGTATTGGTGCATCACTAAGACCAGAGACATTTTGGCTATGTAGCCAGTTAACAAATATTAGAATATTTAAGTTGAGTCCTAGATCAGTCATTCAAATAACAAGGAATTATCACTAAAAAATAAACAAACAAACAAACCCCTGGTGATTAAGTAGACCAAAACTAGGAATCCAAGAGTGGATCAACTTTAGAGAATCTATTCATGTAATTTGTCACATCAAAAACTAAATGAGAGGGACTTCCCTGGTGGTGCAGTGGTTAAGAATCCGCCTGCCAATGCAGGGGACATGGATTCGATCCCTGGTCCGGGAAGATCCCATGTGCCACAGAGCAGCTGAGCCTGTGCGCCACAACTACTGAAGTCCATGCACCTAGAGCCCGTGCTCCGCAACAAGGGACACCACCTCAGTGAGAAGCCCACACACCGCAACCAAGAGTAGCTCCCGCTTAGCTCACCGCAACTAGAGAAAGCCCATGTGCAGCAACCAAGACCCAACACAGCCAAAAATAAAATAAATAAATAAATTAATTAATTTAAAAAAAACTAAATGGGAAAAAGTCATGGGATTGTATTAATAAACGCAGAAAAGAGGTTGACAAAAGAGAGTGAGAATAGCCCAGAAGCTCAAGCTGCGATACTGAAATTCTGAGGACTTGGATGGATGTGCAAGGATCTTGGATGGAAGGGCAGGATTGATTCTCTTTGGAGGTGAAATAGGATCACAAGCCAGGCCAGCCTTAGAGACCTGCTAAGTGGCTTTGCTGACCCTAGAAAATTCCATCCACCATTTTCACTGCTCAGATGCCACTTGGAAGACCTCACGAACTTGCTTGCTTCTTGAGCCTCCTGTAAGAAAACTTCCAACAGCAAACATACTCTGGCCCTCTGCTGCCCCAAGGGCTGGCACGGAGAACTTTTGGTTATACCCTCCCCCCTTCCCTCCTGCAGCTCCTGGTGAAGGCACATCAGCCACTGAGCTGGGCGCCCACATCTCCTTCCCCTGCCTTCCTCTTCTCTGATGACCACAAGCATACATCTACCATTTAGGTTTTGGTTTGTCTCTCCTGCAGTGGCTTCTGGTAACACTGAGCTTGTGCTGACCTGAGCAAGGAGGCCAGGCCAGCACAGAGACCTGTGTGACCTGCCCCAGAGTTCACCTCATTTATCCATCCAGAGGGAGGCTGACACAGCAGCCAGGGAGGGCAGGGCAGGTCGAGGAACATTTGTTTTCACGTTACTCTTTTACATTGTGATTTTGAAATTGGCTTCAAAAGAGAGGCAGAAATATAATAAAAGTAGTAATTATCATTACTAACCTGAATACTTTTCTATCACTTAATAATATTTCTTTTTTCAATTTAAGCTATTTTTCACACTACTATATATAAAATTATCAACAAGGGCCTACTGTAGAGCACAGGGAACTCTACTCAATACTCTGTAATAACCTATATGGGAAAGAATCTGAAAAAGAATAGATGTATGTGTATGTATAACTGAATCACTTTGCTGTACACCTGAAAATAACACTGTAAATCAACTAGACTCCAATATAAAATAAAAATTAAAAAAATAAAGTACTTTTGTATCTATCATCCCACTGATGGTAGGAAGAAATTTTAAATGTTAAAAGTGTATTCTGTGTCATAAAAATATATACATTTCTTAAAACTGCCAGGTACTGACAGGCCAGGATAGGATTCCAGTGTTTGAAAAGGTACTCAGATGGTCAAAAATGCAGCTTCTCCAGGTGAGTAACTTCAAACCAAAGACAGCCTTAGGGTCTGGGCAAGTCTGCTTAGAAACAAGCAAGCTTTCTCTGAAAAAGACACCAAATAAAAAGTATAAAATGAAAAATGCATCTGAGCATGTGGGCCTCCATGGTGGGACATGTTTTCCTTTCTTTTCTTTTTTTTAATGTTATTGGAGTATAGTTGATATAAAATGTTGTGTCAATTTCAGGTGTACAGCAAAGTGATTCAGTTATACATAAACATATATCCAGTCTCTTTAAGATTCTTTTCCCATATATGTTATTACAGAGTATTGAGTAGAGTTCCCTGTGCTACACAGTAGGTCCTTGTTAGTTATCTATTTTGTATATAGTAGTGTGTGTATGTTAACCCCAATCTCCTGATTTCTCCCTCCCCACCACGTTTCCCCTTTGGTAACCATAAGTTTGTTTTCAATATCTGTACATCTGTTTCTGTTGTGTAAATAAGTTCATTTGTATCATTTTTAAAAATTAGATTCCACATATGAGTGATATCATATGAGAGCCATGTTGTAATCTGATAGTAAATTGCAATTGCAGGGTGCTTCTCAAGGCAATGGGGTAAAACACAATGGTGCTTCACAGATGCTTTCCAGAGCGGACTATTGTATGAAAGCCTTTTATCAGATGACCCTGCTCAAAATAAGCAAAAGAGACATTTCTTAATGATCTTTCTACATAATGCATTGTCACTTTTAGTCATCTGATGGCTGAAGAAAAAGGGTGTATGAAACACAGGCACCACTTTACCTAAACTGCCTTTCGGTGCTTACAATCTGCCATTAACCTTCGCTGATTTTGCACTGAGCCTGTTCACCCAACTATTTATTTGTCTTCAAGTATAATGTCAGAAAAAACATACTAAGTGAACATATTCACTTTATAAAAATGGTCAGATGCATTTATTTACATATACAACAGAGCTTACAGAGGAAATAACAGTCCCTCCACCCCCGCTAGTCCTGCTCCCCAGAGAGAGTTCAGGTGCCTGGACTATACACATGGGGAACCCTGTGACACACCTGATTCCAAAACCAAAACCAAAACCAGCAAACAAAAAGAAAACCCAAAAAGCTAGAAACGTGAAATTTCATCATTAGAGATTCTTAGCTTTTCACTAAACAATTCCTCTCATTTCCCAGTGTTTTCTTTAAAATTCAGATAAGTTTTTGAGAAAACCACCGTAGATCCCTATTCTCTCTGTGACTAAGAACACACTGTGTGTGTTCCTGGAAGGGGGTTAGGTTGATTGAGGGAGGAAGATATCAGTCTCTTGATAAAAAGGCGAGAGGCCTGTCTAGCACTTTACCTCTGACTCATCTGGCCTTTTTCCTAAATAGCTGTTCAGTGAACAGCAACCATACAGCAGACACGGTTCCCGGGGCTGGAGATGGATACAGAGCAGAACAGAGGAGGACACAGACAATAAGCAAATAGGTACAGGGAGGAAATCATCTCAGGTAACTAACAGTTCATAGTACTGTTTCAAAACCGAGTAAACTAGAGAAAGGGCAGAACCCTTCAGAGCTTCCCCTGTGCCTTATGCAGGATGGTGTCCCAGTGGCACCGTCTGGTCCACGCCAGCACCCCAACACCGAGGAGGTGGTCCTTCCACTCGGCGTTAGTACCCCCTGCATCAGCACAGTCATCCTCCTGCAGCCCAGCTTGGGCCTGGGGAGTCTGGTAATGTCATTTGTTCCTCTTGTATTCCCGTTTTACCCCTGGCCACATCACAGATGTCACAGATACTGAACAACTGATTTTTTAAAAAAGATGTCAGAGTTGAAGAGATAGACTGCTTGACAGGTACATGCACCAATTTTTGTTGTTGTTGTTAAAGTATAGTTGATTTACATTATTATATTAGTTTCAGGTGTACAGCATAATGATTCAGTATTTTTATAGATTATACTCCATTACAAGTTATTACAAGGTAATGGCTATAATTCCCCATGTTGTACAATATATCTTTGCTGCTTATCTATTTTATACATAGTGGTTTTCATCTCTGAATCCCATATCCCTAATTTGCCCCTCCCCCCTTCCTTCTCCTCACTGGTAACCACTAGTTTGTTTTCTGTATCTGTGAGTCTGTTTCTGTTTTTCCTATAGATTTATTTGTATTATTTTTTAGATTCCACATATAAGTGATCTCATACAGTATTTTTCTTTCCCCGTCTGACTTATTTCACTAAACTAATATTGTCTAGGTGATTCCATGTGGCTGCACATGGCAGAATTTCATTCTTTTTTATGGCTGAGTAGTATTCCATTGTATATGTTGGGTGGGCCAAAAACCGCCTTCAGTTCTTTAAGGAAAAACAAAAGACACATTTTTCATTTTCACCAAGAACTTTATTAAACAATGTCTTCACCCTTTTGTCCCACTACCTTCTGCCATTTTTCAGGCAACTTCATAATTCCATCTTCCCAAAATGTTTTATCTTTTTGAACAAAGAACTGTTCCTGGTGCCTTTTACAGTCTTCCAGGGAATTGAAATTTTTTCCATTCAAAGAATTTTGTAAAGACTGAAATAAATGGAAATCCGAAGGTGCAATGTCTGATGAATAGGTGGATGAATCAGAACTTCCCAGCGAAACTGTAACAGTTTTCACCTGGTCATCAAACAAACATGCAGTCTTGCATTATCCTGATGGAAGATTTTGCGTTTTCTGTTGACTAATTCTGGACACTTTTCATCGAGTGCTGCTTTCAGTTGGTCTAATTGGGAGTAGCACTTACTGGAATTAATCATTTGGTTTTCCAGAAGGAGTTCATAATAGAGGACTCCCTTCCAGTCCCTCTATACACACAACATCACCTTCTTCGGATGAAGATTGGCCTTTGCTGTGGTTGTTGATGGTTCATTTCGCTTGCCCCACGATCTCTTCCATTCCACGTTATTGTTCAGCATCCACTTTTCATCGCCCATCACAATTTGTTTTAAACACAGAACGTTTTCATTACTTTTCAGTAGAGAATCGCATGTGGAAATATGGTCAAGAAGGTTTTCTTCGCTTAACTTATGTGGAACCCAAACATCAAAGGAATTCACATAACCAAGCTGGTGCAAATGATTTTCAATGCTTGATTTGGATATTTTGAGTATATCAGCTATCTCCTGCGTGGTATAACGTTGATTGTTGTTAATCATTGTTTTGATTTGATCACTATCAACTTCAGCTGGTCTACCCAACTGTGGAGCATCGTCCAGCAACAAATCGCTGGCATGAAACTTTGCAAACCACTTTTGACACGTTTGATCAGTCACAGCACTTTCTGCATACACTGCACAAATCTTTTTGTGCTTTTGCATTTTTACCTTTCTTGAAATAATAAAACATAATATGCCGAAAATGTCGCTTTTTTCCTTCCATCTTCAATATTAAAATGGCTACACAAAAATTCACCAATTTTGATAAGTCTTTTTTTAAATGCATGCTGATATGACAACTGTCACTATACGATCTAACAAAATTGTTTCGAATGAAGTTAAAGACAACCAAGTGCTACTAGAGCCATCTTGAGGAAAAAACTGAATGAACCTTTTGGCCCCCCCGATATATACCACATCTTCTTTATCCATTCATCTGTTGATGGACACTTGGGTTGCTTCCATATCTTGTCTATTGTAAATAGTGCTGCTGTGAAGATTGGGGTACATGTATCTTTTTGAATTAGGATTTTCATTTTTTCTGGATACATACCCAGGAGTGGCATTGCTGGATCATGTGGTAGTTCTATTTTTAGTTTTTTGAGGAACCTCCAGACTGTTTTCCACAGTGGCTGTACCAATTTACATGCTCACCAATAGTGCAGGAGGGTTCCCTTTTCTCTACACCCTCTTCAGCATTTGTTATTTGTAGACTTTTTGATGATGGCCATCTGACAGGTGTGAGGTGATATCTCATTGTGATTTTGATTTGCATTTCTCTAATAATTAGTGATATTGAGCATCTTTTCATGTGCCTGTTGGCCATGTCTATGTCTTTGGAAAAATGTCTGTTCAGGTTCTTTGCCCATTTTTGGACTGGGTTACTTGTTTTTTGATACTGAGTTGTATGAGCTGTTTATGTATTTTGGGTATTAACCACTTGTCATCCATATCATTTTCAAATATTTTCTCCCATTCCGTAGATTCTGTTTTCATTTTGTAGGTGGTTTCCTTTGCTGTGCAAAAGCTTTCTGTAATTAGGTCCCATTTGTTTATTTTTGCTTTTATTTCTTTTGTATTAGGAGACAGGTCTAAAAATATATTGCTACAATTTATGTCAAACAGTATTCTGCCTATGTTCTCTCCTAGGACTTTTATGGTTTCAGGTCTTACATTTAGGTCTTTAAATCATTTTGACTTTATTTTTGTATATGATGTGAGGGAACGTTTTAATTTCATCATTTTACATGTAGCTGTCCAGTTTTCCCAGCACCATTTATTGAAGAGACTGTCTTTTCTCCATTGTATATTCTTGTCTCCTCATAGATTAATTGACCATAGGTGCTTGGGTTTATTTCTAGGCTCTCTATTTTCTTCCACTGATCTATGTGTCTGTTTTTGTTCCAATACCATGTTTCTATTACTCTGGCTTTGTAGTATAGTCTGAAGTCCGGGAGGGTTATGCTTCCAGCTTTGTTCTTTTTCTTCAGGATTGCTTGGGCAATTCTGGGTCTTTTATGGTTCCATATGAATTGTAGGACTAATTGTTCTAGTTCTGTGAAAAATGTCATGGGTATTTTGAGAGGGATTGCATTAAACCTGTAGATTGCTTTAGGCAGTATTGATTCTTCCAATCCAAGAGCATGGGATATCTTTCCATTTCTTTGTATCATCAATTTCCTTCATCAATGTTTTATAGTTTTCAGAGTATAGGTCTTTCACCTCCTTGGTTAAGTTTAATCTGAGGTATTTTCTTCTTTCTGATGCCATTTTAAACAGCATTTTAAAAACTTTCTCTTTCTGATAGTTCATTATTAATGTAGAGAAATGTAACAAATTTCTGTATATTAATCTTGTATCCTGCAACTTTGCTGAATTCATTTATTAGTTCTAATAGTCTGGGGGTGGGGACTTTAGGGTTTTCTATATAAAGTATCATGTGATCTGCAAATAGTGACAGTTTTACTCTTTCCTTCCAATTTCAATGCCAAAATATACCTTATTAATTTTGCTCCCAAAGGCTTCTTTCTGTGTAGGATTCTCCAGTCATCTTTAAAGCTAATAGGACTATCTTCATGAATAACAGAAAATTAAAGTCAATTGAATTATGATTTAACTCAGTAATTTTCAACCCAGCATAAATACTTAATGGACTCATCTAGGGAGCTTTAAAAACATTCTGTTGCTCAGGGCCACAACCTCAGATGTCCTCAAGTAACTGATTTGGGTGGAGCTTAAAAAACCAGATAGTGCTGGTGCACAGTAAGTGCCGTGAACAGCAATAGGTATGACTGATAATTAAACACAACTCCATGAGATTGTTTGGGCCACTCAAACCCATGGTTCTCCAGGTATGGCCCCCAGACCAGCAGCATCAGCATTTTGTTAGAAGTGAAAGTTCTTGGCCTCATCCCAGACTTGCTAAATCAGAAGCTCTGGGGGTGGCGCCCAGCCATGTGTGTGGGAGGAGCCCTCCCGATGATTCTGGAACGCACTAATGTGGGTGGACTGCTGGTTCAGACCTCCAAGCCGCTCTGCCAGCAGTGACCTTTGCTGGAGACGTGGTTTTTAAGTTCCAGCACAATCTCTCTTATTAATAAGTCTCTTATTCAAACTTATTCGAATAATAAGGTACAATTGTCACAGCTCTCTCTCAATATATCCCGGCCAGAGGCTGTCAGGGGTTCAAGGCTTCAGTGATGATTTTTAAATGATTGTGTTCTTGTGATAGAGTGGGCATCTGCTGGGAGCTGGGATCCAAAACCCTGGCCCAATTCTCCTCCAGTTCACCAAGAAGGAACAGAGAGAAAGAGGGGTAGACAGGGCAGGGCCAGGAGTGGGCAGGGTCTGGAGCCCTGGTTCTCAACCTTGGCTGCACACTGGACTCTGTAAAAGATACTGAGGCCTGGGTTCACCCCCAGGTATTCGGATGTAATGGTTTGGGTATGCGCCCTGGGCATTGGGAGGCCCCAGGTGACTCTAATGTACGGCCAAGGCTGAGAAGCACTGGAGGACTTCTTGGTTTGGTTTGATCTCTTCCTTCTAACATGAATCTGACTCTTTGCTGTAGACAGAGGTACGGGGGAATGGAAAGTGGGCAGGCTTCTTGGGTTTGGTTTCTTGAGCATCTTGAAATCCTTATTAAATCCAGTTTCTCCACCGAGCAGGACAGCATTTGAATACCTGACGCCTGCCGTGTTTTCTTCATTTCACTACCTGAGTTATAAGATGGTTTCAACAATCTGTGTATGGAGTCGACATAACAAGTGAAAGAATGGAGCGTCTGACTGAGGTCCAACATGCTTCCCGATATTCTGAGTTTAATAACATTCCCTCCTCATTGTTTTATTTTACATTGTAATATCAGTGTGGCAACCTTGCAGTTGCTATATAAGACTTTTATTTTAACTTTAAGAACTAGAGCTTGGTCGCACATTTGTTCCATTTTCAAAAAGAGAAGTCAGCTAGTTTGCTTCACCGAGAAACAGAGTCACTTCCACTGGGGGACGATGCTCGGAGCGGTGACAAAGGGGCGAGGTGTCCACCTGGTTGCTGGGCTGCCAGGCTCACCTCAAGCATTTTCCCTCTTTTCCCACTTATGAGGATCCCTCCCAGGGTCCCCGCCAGATGTGTGAAATACGCATCCCAGCTGTGTTTGTATGGATATTGTCAATAGTCGTTTTCAAGTGACTCTCTACACTGTGCAGTTAATTATCTGGCCATTTTAGGATTTTAGGATTAAAAGTAAAGGGAAGTATTGCAGCTTAATTTCATCGCTCACATGACCACTCCCATTATCTCCTATTAATGCTCCATTATCTGAGCAGAGAGAGAGAGAGAGAGAGAGTGGAAGGGAGAATCCCGGGAGGTTTGCACTGGGGTCACTGGAGAGAGCGTGATTAAGGCCCCTGGAGGGAAGAGGGGTGCCGGCAGACCCGCCCTCGAGCCCCTACAGCAGTGCAGGCGGGGCTCAAAGCCACGCCCACTGCCCTTGACAGGGCCCCTCTGCTTTCAGCCATGGTCCTCCTCCTTTCTTCTGCTTCTCCTCTTGTGCACTTGGCTGGCTGCCGCGCCTCTCTCTGCTCCTACGCTTGGTCCTCTCCCTATTTCTGCAGCTTCTTCAGTTTTACCACCCCCCAACCCCTGGCTGCACCCCTTTTTCCATGAAATATGTCTACATTTAGATAAGAAGACAAAATGAAGAAGTTATACCGGACAGATTAGTCTCCTGCGCAGCAGAGAATAGATCAGTCTAGAGATGGGAAAACAGAGTGGGCGGAGGACGGAGGAAATAGCAAACTACCAACGCCAGGCCTGAGCGTGGGCCTTTGTGGGACACACAGCGTTTTCACAGCTGGGATTCCTGTCCCCCTGGCGACTCGCTCCTGGTTAGAGATGCCTGGCCCGCCCTGGTTTTCCGGCTCTCGCTTTGATGACATTTGATGCTCTTGGCACAAACTCTTGGGCTGATGCCCAACATTTTCAACTTTTCCATCACAGACCCCCTGCGTACCCAGCCCTTCTCCAACTCAGTTTCTGCCAATTCTCATTGCGCAGGGACTGGCTGGAGTTGTCTTGGAGCAGTTGTGAGGGCAGACCCCCCAAGAGCAGTTTGGTGCTGCACCCAACCTCCCCTCCCCAGTCTGGAGATACACTGCAGATGTGCAAGCTGACAGGTGTGCAGGGGCGATTGTGGCAACATCATGGGAAACACAAAAGAAATAACCTACAAACACAAATACAGAAGAAATAACCTAAGTCCCCACCAATAGGAATAGGTTGTGATATATACAACTAATGGAAGGAAAAGGCAGCTCTCTGTATACAGACAAGGAATCATCTTCCAGATCTAATTTTAAGTGAAAAAAGCAAGGGGCAGCACAGTATCTAAATTTTGCTACCATTTGTGTCAAAAAAGGAAACAGGAAATGATACTTACACTTGTATATACAGAGAGTTTTCTGGCAGAAACAGTGGTTACCTCTGGGGAGGGAAACTGAGTGGCTGGGGAAAGGGTGTAGTGAAATGTCTTCTCTGAGCTTAGTGCCATGTGTGTAGTGCCTGTTCAAAAAGTCTAATTAAAAACAAGATAAATGCTTTAGAATCAACATAGAGATGTGGAAATAAATGGGATCTTGGGTCTCATTCCTTAGTTGTACAGATTAGAACATTGAGCCCAAATTTCCATAACCACTAAGTGACTAGAACCCTCACCGTCACTGGCACCTATGCTCAAGGGAACACAGCTTCAAAGCCCTACATATCACATGCACCCCTATGTTCACAGCAGCACTATTCACAATAGCCAAGATATGGAAGCAACCTCAATGTCCATCAACAGATGAATAGATAAAGACGATGTGGCATATATATATATACAATGGAATACTACTCCGCCATAAAAAAGAATGAAATGCCATTTGCAGCAACATAGATGGATGTAGAGATGATCATATTAAGCGAAATAAGTCAGAAAAAGACAAATATCACATGATATCACTTATATGTGGAATCTAAAATATGGCACAAATGGACTTATCTACAAAACAGAAACAGACTCACAGACATAGAGAACAGACTTGTGGTTGCCAAGGGGGAGGAGAGTGGGGGAGGGAAGTATTGGGATCTTGGGATTAGCAGATGCAAACTATTATATATAGGATGGATAAACAACAAAAGGAAAGGGAGGGTTGGAGGCGAGAGAGGCTCTTCCCAGGTCACTGTATAGCACAAGGAACTATACTGAATATCCTGTGATAAACCATAATGGAAAAGAATATGAAAAGAATATATATATATATTATATGTGTATGTGTATATATATATAGACACACACACATATTATATATATATATATATATATATATATATATCTCTGAGTCACTTTGCTGTACAGCAGAAATAAACAACATTGCAAATCAACTGTACTTCAATAAAATTTAAAAAGAACTCTGTATCAGTAGAGCTGACAGTGTAAATATCAGGGTTGTACCACAGGGCGAGACATTGGAGACTCAGTTTCTTTATTTGTACTGTGAACAATGAACTTGTTGTGAAGATAGTTAGATGGTGCATGTTTATCCTACTACCTAGCATATACTACCAGCATCTGATAAATGACTGTTATTTGTTCTTTGGAGCTATTATGGTCTTGTTTGGGAAGGGAGGGACGTGAGGAAGGATGTCACAGGAGTGTCTGGAGATGAAGGCTTGCAGAATAAAGAAAAATAAAACACACACAGAGAACCCTTGACTGTCATTTATTTAAATAGCCACTAGAGAATCAGAGAGAGTAAATGATGGTTAACATGGAAAACATATGTTAGGGTGTGTGTAAGAGGGATATTGTGGAGAAAATTTCCAGTCCTTTTCACTCCAAAATGCCACTAAGAGCCACCTGTGCCCAGCATTGTCCCTTGTGCTGAGAAATAAATGTGCACAACCCAGGACCATCTGTGTGCTTCTCTCCATTTCTCTTTCATGCCTGATTGTCCAAACACCCTCATTATTTTTGCTAGCTTATTTCCTTTCCCATTTTCTCCTCTTCTGGGGCAACAGGTCAGGTGTGACTCAGAGCTCTGAGTGTTCTACTGGGAAATTGTTCGCCTTCCGTGGAGAGGCTGGAAAGATCCTGTTGTTCTGGGCAGCTCTGCTCACAGCTGCCTGGGCTGAGGAGCTTAGCAAGAGTCCAGTGAGAGCCCCTCATTGCCTTTGTGCCAGAAATCCACCTTCCTGTAGGCTGAGGGGCGAGAACACAAGTTTCCCTCTCTTGGTTACCACTTCATGATTTGTAATCATTCCATTCCTGCCTGATGGGAAGGAAAATATTGTGTGAGGTTCCAAGCTCAGGTTCTGTAATCACCCCTCCTGGGTTTAAATCTTCACTCCCCTGTGATAGCTTTGTGGTTGTGTGCTAGTTGTATAAGCTCCCTGCTCAGTTTCTATCTGAAAAAATGGTGGGGACAAAATGAGATAATCTGGGTACAAGGCAGAGCACAGGGCTTGGGTCTTAGTAAATTATCTGAAAAGGTAACTTGAAATCAGAGCAGCAGCTATAGCAGTAGCAGAAGTAAATAAACAGAAGAAATAAAAAGGAGGTCTGGTTATTGGAGGAAGGTCCATCAGCACTGACTTCAAGGAATAGGGCCATTGTCACCAACTGCATTTGTGTGTGTGCCACTGCTCCTCCCACTGCCCACCCGTCCCCCCCAAATGCATCCAGTCTTTGCTGGCCTGGGTTACCAGTGAAGAGTGCTGTTTGGTCCCAGTAGATCTGCAAGCAGGGTGATTTTAAGGAGGAGATTGTCCTGATGGACAAATATCTTTTCCTGGTCCAGGGTGATACATGATATATCAAAGCTTTTAACAAATGTGTGAATACGTCATTGACTTACCTTATTTCAAAGACATAAATATAGGGCAAAGTCACTTAACCCTGAAGGCAGAGGTCAATAAGTGATAGATATTTTTTAATCCTGCTTTCAGTATATACACGAGAAGAACACCAGTTACTTAGACTCTGCAGTTTGTAATTGATTCTGAGGGTTTGGGGTGGCACTAACAGATATGATTACCAAGTGGATCCCCTGGTCTTTGGAGAAATTGAAGTGTTTATATAACTGAAAAGTTAGACTGTGATCAAAGGAATACTTTTATAAATCATTGTCATGCAGTCATGTGGAGAGCTAAGGACTAATTGACCCTGCCATGCCCAGTCAGTCACCCTCTGGGTGGTGGCCTAACATGCCTGAACATGGCTTCAGGAAGTGGACATCTTCCTTTGCAGAGTAACTTTCACCTTAGAAAGAACTTTCACATAAATTATCCCATTGGATAAGTTGTCTGTAGCCTCAGCTCATATGCTGGTTTTCTCATTGGACCCCACCTGAATGATAGGCAACACTGTACCACGATGGGAAGAACACCTGGGCTCTCCTGACCATGGTCACTACAGAGCCAGGTGAGGAAAGATATTTCAAATAATCATCTAGCTACTAGTCTTCTCCTATCCTGTGATGAACCACGGATGTTTTCGAACACAATCTGAAGTCCCAACAGAATAAACCAGCGTATAGCTTATTAATAGGGAAAGTTCTAAAGATGCATGTTATTCAATAAATTTAAATATTGGTGCAGTTTCCTTAGTTTCTAAGGGAACTTCCCCTTGAGAATTTCACTTTACAAATGAGATACACATTATATTTTTATTTAGAGTCCAGGAGGATTTCTGTAGGATCACTTCAGAGGCGACTTAGTTCTCTGCAGAACTGAGGCCTACACTGACATCTGATCAGTCACCCTGATTTCAAAGTATTCTTTTCCATTGGTAGGTAAACTTTTATTAAAAAAAAAAAGTAGGACACAGTGCAATCCTTTTACCTAAAATTGTTACGTGGCAAGTGCTTAACTCTCAGTAAAAGGGAATTTAGATTTATTCAGAAATGTTATTAAAATACCCTATAGGATATCCTGGAATATCGCCCGTGACACAACAAAGCTTCTCAACGCCCTTGGCTTAAGTGCGTCTAACCTGCCTGCCTTTGTGGGAGGTTTATCTCTGGGCTCTGATCCGTGTTCAATATCCTCCCAGGTTGAGCCCCATTTATGTTCCATCAATAGTATTCTGTGTCACACTGAACTGGAAGACCAAAGCCAGTGGATCAGGTTTATCACTGGATGCATGTAGGATAAATTTCAAATCATTGAAAACATACCATACTAACTTTGTCTCCATGACAATCTCAATTTTGTGTGTGTTCCCACAGAAATGGAGGAAACAGAACTGTCAGCAGAAATGCCCACAGACATGGGAAGCTCGGATGAAGAGGTTACGACTCCAAACGTATATGATGCGGTGACCACAGAAATATTCACTGTCAGTATGAGTTATACCCTTATTGATGAAGGTGCAGGCCAATTACAGTTTATATTAATGGGGTTGATCCCATCGATTTTATTGGCCGTCCTACTTTTATCTGTTATACTCTTTGTAGTATACCGTAAAAGAAAAAGGAATAAACAAGGTAAATATTTTGCCTGTTCCCATTTCCAGAAAACTGCTTCATATGTTAATGAATAACTGATAAAACACAATACTTTTTGCTTCCACACAGAGCCCTCTAGCCAAGGATCTCACAGTGCTTTACAGACAAGTAAGTATTATCCTAACACCTGCCTGGAGTTGGGATGGTGTGGGAAAAGAAACCGAGAGGTTTTTAAGTGAAGCAGCTACATAAAATAATACGTGATGAATGACTTGTTTCAATGAAGTTTTCCAGAGTTTAGAAATGCCATATTCCTTCCTATTTAAAAAAAAAAAGAGAGAGAGAGAATGCTTTCAGCCTAAATTGAAAATTAAAATACACAGCTGCCATCTCTGTATCTAATCTAGATGAGGGCCCTGTGTAATTTTGGCCAATAGGTCAACGTAACATTTCCTGACCATTGGAGGAAACAGTTAGGCTGGTGAAGCTGTGGGTCAGATTGCGGGCAGGGTGGGAAGGCTGGAGTCCTTGGGCTCATTGCCACAAGAAGAGGATTCTTCCATCTGTGCTTTGTCACAGATAGTGTTTTCTCCCCCATGCCCCATCCTCACTTAATCTTGAAAAGGCCTGGGTGAAGTATGGTTCTTATTCCTATTAAAGCTATGCTAACTTTTAGAATGAAACCCTTGATCGGCTAAAGATGACTATCATCAATGGAAAACTAATCTGATAGAACATTCCTGGGGTCAGAGATACACTCTGAGAGGATTCACTTCCAATGCCAGGACTATCAAATACTAGGTGTCGGGATAGTTCTGAGTCCGAAGCAGACTTGGTTTCTTTTGGCTTGTGCTGGTGAAAGTGACTCCAATTAGATTTTCAAGTTGAAGCCTTTAGGGATTCCAAGAATCACTCGAGGGTGATAAGATACATATTTATATGTGCATACAAAACTCACTCTGTGTACCTCACATCCACTAACAGGGCACCTCTGGCTTTGAGATCATGCCCTTGGCCTGCAGGCCCCCTCACCATCCTTGTACCAGGAGAGGCTTTAAGCTCTTGTGCAGCTGTAAATGGTCATTTTCCATTATGCTGGCAGGTAGGGCAAATGCGAGCTGGGAAGGAAGCAGAGAAGAGCATTACCTTTCATGGCAGGGTAATAGATTCCAAGAAAGTAGAAGATACATATGTTTCTCCACTGCTTGCAATTTCAGGGTGACCGAATAACAGTCATCACGTGGGAGCTCCTTTGTAAGCTAGAGAAAGAGAAAAAGCAAACAGAGCTGCCTGGACCCGTTTTTTTTTTTAAGTAGGGAAAGTAAGAATTTCCTGCCCAAACCCTAGCCTATAGCTGATCTTACCTAATGGAGTCATAGAGTCAGGGAGAGGTCGGGGTTGACTAGTCAAATGGTCATGCTCTGAGGCTCTAAATCCAGAAAGGGACTTTTCACTGAATTTTATTCGGAGAATCTCAAAATTCAAAAGCCATTCACAAGTGAGAACTGACCTCAGACACGGTCCAGGCAGTATTTGCTGTTCCCTTTCCTGATGTCTCCATGCCTGATTGATGCTATGTCTTCTGTCTGGAATTTCCTTCTTGGTTGCTTGGCAAACTGCCACCCCCTTCTTCAATGCCCAGTTCTAAAGTTTTTATGAAGAGTTGAGTAATCACACCCCAGGCAACATTAATCACCACCTCTTGACTGTTCACACTTATTGTGCACAGTATTTACACTGGCATAAGTTGGTGACTTGCCTTTTTTTGGTCTCTCTTTCTTACTAGGTTATGTTCTCTTTAAGGTCCAAGAGAACTAAGAACTTTTTCAATAGTGTGGCGAGGACAGACTTTGGAATACTCTGCCTAGTTGGGTTTTGCCTTTCCTAGCTCTATGACCTCCGCTTCAGTTTCCTCATCTGTCAAATGGGCAAACTCAGCACCTACCTCATAGAGTTGTTGCGTGAATTAAGTGGATTCCTCTCTTTAAAGCACTTAGAGGGCTTCCCTGGTGGCGCAGTGGTTGAGAGTCCGCCTGCCGATGCAGGGGACACGGGTTCGTGCCCCAGTCCGGGAAGATCCCACATGCCGCGGAGCGGCTGGGCCCGTGAGCCATGGCTGCTGAGCCTGCACGTCCGGAGCCTGTGCTTCGCAATGGGAGAGACCACAACAATGAGAGGCCCACATACCGCAAAAAAAAAAAAAAAAAAAAAAAAAAAAAAAAAAAGCACTTAGAAAAAACAGTACCCAGCATATTGTGTCAGCTAATTATTATCCCTTTCATCTAACAGAATGCCTAGCCCAACACATATATTAGGTGCTCAATAAATGTGTTGCAGGAATGAGCTGATGAAAGAATGTGAGAACTTTTTTTTAGAGAACACTTATTCTCAGAGGTAAAAGTAAACTTGCACATTATTCTTAATACAAATTGGCATATCGTTTTTACTTTAAATATGCCTCACTTTAAGAAAACACAAATGGAAAACTTAGAATTTCAAAGCAAGTGCTTATCACCAAAGTTTTTGGTAAGGAGTGCTTTATTGGAATATTTTCTTTTACTTTAATATAGATTATTAAATAGAATAATACTCCTTTGATATAGATTCAGATGGTTAACTGATGAATCTCTCTTCAGACAGACTGACAGAGAAAAGGTTCACAACCACTGCCCACTGAAGTCCCCCCATTCATATTTAGCATTATAATGCAAGTCAATAAAAGGAGAATATATTTAAATGAACAGAATTTGATTTAAATATATTTTTAATTTATTTTTCCAGGAAAAATAAATCTGTCGTACTGGGTCAGAACAGCATTTTGCTTGGAAAGTTCCCAAAGGAATGTTTTGTGGGAGGGCATGGGTGATGTCTCCGGTTAGGAATAGACACATTGTTTCTGTCCTCAGGTGAATAGAGCCTGCTGTATTCTTCCACACCAAGAAATGTCTTTAAATTTGACAGCCGGGGAGCACTTGGCCAATATTTGTAGAAAGAACACTTCACCTGTTTGGAAATTACCTTTTTTCTTTGGGCCTGTCGGTTCCTTGTCCAGGAAAGGGAAGACTGTGCAGTGACTTAATGTGCTATTGTCCTTCTCCCTAGACTTGCAGGCATTAGATTTGCAGTTGTTATTATTTAACATTTATTAAGTGTCCTGATGTGCTGCATCTCTGGGAAAGAGCTGCAGGGGAAACAGCTGGCAGTAAAGCATCCCTTTAAACAGGCTTTAACTACAGGACACCTGGCTGGGCTCAAGCTCCAGAAAGACACTCTCTCACTCACTGTTTAGCACAGAAACCAGATAAGCGAGCCGGTGTCCTGCTGGGTCCCCCGTGCCCACCCCTGCCCTGCAATCCTACCGTCAACTGCACCCGGGAGTCTAGCCAGCAGGGGGCTAAGTGGGGCTAAGTGGGTGTCAGGGGGGAACTGAAGGAGGCGGAGGGAGTGGGGAGGCCGACAGGAAGTGGCAGGGCTGTGGGAGGGAAAATGGAATCAAGTGCGGGTCGTGGGTTGTGTGAGACCTGCGTCTGCCTCCCGGTGCAGAAGGAGTAGGTGGCTATTAATAAGGAGACAGAAGCCAGGTGGAGTGGAGCGGGCAGCGCCTGATCGCTGAGGACGGGTAATCGGTCTCCCCCCCCCCCCCAGTTTAAGGCTCGGCTCCCGGGCGCTCTCCCAGATGTTTTCCCGTTGCCATGGCGACCGGGGCAGGGGGAATGGCCGTGGAACAGGGGAGAGGAGGCCACAGGAGGCTTTTTGCTCGCTTTGAATACTGATTACAGGAGCTTCGCGTTTGGTGCATCTGGAGCACTTTTGTAATGGGTTTTTAAACTTTTCTATCATCCGCATGCAGGGCTGGCTTTGGCTCACCGCGCAGCCTGCGGGCACCCAGATTAGAAAGATAAATCCCCACCCCCTCGACAGTGGGGCTGTAGGGGTTATTAAGCAGGGAAAGAGGGAGGGGAAGGCGGGAGGGACAAAACAGGGGCATTTTTATGAGTCACCTGTAAGGGAGGTTCAGCTGTATAGGGGTTTTATTGATAGTAAAATCCCTTACGGAAATAGCCTGTACATTTTAGATGAAAAATGCATGGATATAAAATGAGATGAAAATACTCCCCTTTCCCCAATTTAAGTGTCTGAGGAGTCAGGCACCTGCAGGAAGCTTCAGATTCCTACCGAGAGGCAGGAAGACCCAACCTACAGCCCCTCGCAGGGAAGCAGTGATGGCATGAAACTGACATCTGTGCCCAACTTTCCTGGGTTAGCGGTGCCATTAGAGCTTGCCAACCCACAGGAAATTACAGCAGCTCCCGGCTGCCAGGAGCTCAGTTCCAGGTGCCTGCTGGTTGTGTTCCCTTGCTGAGGACCTGCACCTCTGCCTGCCAGACAAAGGAGGCCTCTGATGGCTAAGGATGGAGACCATTTGACTATTCGGTGGACCTCTACAAAGTGGTTTGCTTCTCAGTGGTTTTCACATCATAAAAGGTGCAGTGGGGCGGTGCTGTCCACTTGCTGGCCATCACTGCCTCGTTTCTCTGGGTGCATTGGTTCCCCTGCCAAACGAAACAGAGTTTGGCCACTGGGCTCTGATTCTTGCCCGTGTTCATCTGGAGTCTGGTCAGCATTCAAGCCATTTTGCAAACTGTTACCTGACTTACCTCAACTAACAGCAACAAAAAGCAGGCTTGTTGGAAGTTTCACTATTATGAGGATGCTAAAACCAAAACATTGGGCACGAATTTAACCCCAGGGCTGGACACTCCAGGTTAAGACCTATTCATTTATTCAATAAATATTTATGGGGTGTTTGTCAGGTACCGTGCAAGCTGGATGGGGCAGGGCTGGGGGATGCCACCATGAACAAGGCAGACATGATCCCTGCCCTTTGGCAGCTATGGTCTAGTGGGAGTGACAGACAAAAAAGAGTTAAACAGAGAAACTGATCAATGACAAATTGTGGCAGACACGATGAAGGAGCACATGAGGATCTGAGCTGGGAAGCAGTAGGAAAGATGGGCCTTACTTCAGACAGAGGAGGTCGGGGAGGCCTCTCTGAGGAAAGAGTATAAGCTGATGTAACTGGGAAAAGGGCTCGAGTGCCCCCGGTTCAGGAAGCCAGGCTCCGAAACAGCAAAGGAAGCCAGAGTTTGCAGCAAAGGAAGGATTTATTGCAGGGCGCCAAGCAAGGGGGTGGGAGACAAGCCTCAGATCCAGTCCAACTTGATCACTGAGTTAAGGGTGTTTTTAAAGAAGAACAAAGAAGCTGCGATTAATCATCGTCTTGTGACATTTCTGTGACATTTCTTAATCGTGATTCTAGGAGTCAGGACGTTTCTGGTTTACGATTCTCTGACGAGGTGGTCCATGGCTGGGGGTCTGTGAGCACCACTTGCCCTGGAGAAACAACCTGAGTTTGTGCTTTAATGATGAGATCTGCAACAGCAATTTTAGTACATTAACGATGTTAGCGATAACAGCAGTTTCAGTCATCTGACTCTGGTTGATTAGTGCTCAGTTAGCACAGGACTGAGGTCAGAGGGAACAAGAAGGAGAATGAAGATTTGGATAGAGAGATTAATCATAAACTTGGTAGGGGACCTTCGGTTTTAGGGGGGACTTGGTTTCACTGAGACCAGAAGGTTGTGAGAGATCCACCCACACAAAGAGCAGGGCGAGAGGAGCGTTCCCGGGGGAGCCGGTGATTGATAACCCACGTCCTACTCCGGGACAAAGGGACAGTGTCACGTTTGGTTTTTTGTGTTGCAAGGAGATAGCAGTGGTTTGAACCGGCACATCTGGGGGCCCAGGAACAAGCCCTCTATTCAACTCCTCCTTTCTCCATCTTACCACTCTTTTCCTCTTCCTATGGGTAAAAATAGTCAAGAGGGATGGACATCCGCTGTGAAGGGAGCGCTCTCAGAGGACCACCAGATCTAAAAGAACAGCTTTCACGTGGATGGGACCTCATTTCAATATGGCAGTCTGACCTTGTTTGACATAGAGGTTAACTACTGCTCCTTTCAAAACGTTATCTACGTGAAGTAATTTCCTCTCTTTGTAGAGGAGATTTCAGCTGTTGGAAATAAAAAGTTGTTACACACACTGAACGTTAAAATGACTTTTATATTTACTCTCTTTTAGATGACCTGGGAAGTGAAAACATGAAACTGTAAGTTCCCCACTGCATCCAGTCCAGCTTGGGATGGGCCAGGATGTCAGGGGATGAACGGATTAGCGAGCCAGCTTTTCAAGAGTTTTGGGTTTGACACCCCTTCCGGGGACCTTTGGCTTCCCCAGCCCCAGGAGGATGTGCCCGAGTGCCCACACCTCACCCCAGGGGAGATCTGAGAGGAGGGCAAGGTCCTTTGCTCAGAAAAGAACTTTTTTTTCTGACTGCTACTGATTCCAAATGCATTGTTGGTTGAGTATGCTGACGCTGGGTGTATTTCAAGGACATCCGTTCGTTTATTCTAATTAAAAATTTTATCTCCAGGGAAGAGACTTTAGCTGGTTATTAAGGGAGGGGAGCCCTGGTAGAAGCCTGAGGTTTGTATGTTGAGAAGCAGTGCGTGGTGGGGAGAGGGGGCGAGAAGAGGAATGGAGGTGGCGGGAGGGGGTGGAGGAGAGAGAGGAAGAGAGGATGCCACCCGGAGGAGTGGCCTGGGGCGATGTCACCACCACCTCTGTCCTCCCCCCCCCCACCCCGGTTATTTGGACACTAGGCTGGCCTCCTCTGCAGGGTGGCGCCTACGCAGCACAGCGGTCAGAGCAGGTGGTCCCCTCCCCCAACCCCACCTACATTAACCTGGGCTTCTCCCGTGAACCGCGCGCTAAGCCCCGGCCAGGGAGGACGGTGGATTTTTGAGCACAAGGGCTCCATTTCTTCAAGGCAGGAAAGCCTGGGAATGGAAAGGCGAGGTGTTGAAAGTAGCCTGTTGACCGTGGCCTCTGGACCTGGAGCACTGATCAAAAACCCCCAAAGAAAGGGAAGTGAAATTGAGCAAGGCTAAAATGCTAAATGTGGCAACTCCCCGGAGGAGTCTCGGGCTGGGTACCTTCCGGAGAAGCAGAGTCTCCCGGGCTGCCTTTCAGCCCATCATCAGTAATGGATGACTGTTTATTTTCGTTTTTGCCTTTTTTTCCTATTAGAGTTTGGTCCTCTTGAATAGGGCAAACCCCCAGCCTACCCTGCAGTGTAAGACACTGAATCAGGTTCGTCTTCCTCACAGCCAACGGTCAACATGCTAGGCGCTCCTCAAACGAAATTTAACACATCTCACATGTTGGTTTTGTTTTTTGTTTTGTTTTTTCCAACAAGCTCTTTATTTTCTCTCTCCAGCCCTATTTTTGAGGAAGACACACCTTCTGTGATGGAAATAGAAATGGAAGAGCTTGATAAGTGGATGAACAGCATGAATAGAAATGGTATGTGGTGTGGAATAACCTAAGGTGGTTTTTTCTGTGCTCTCTGGTAAGAGAAGGCTGCCCCCACTTTGTACCTATGCCATGAGTCCTGGAGGGACCCTGTGAGCCCAGCCACATTACATCTGGCACTTGCACGAAGTAAGCGGGGGGCCTGACCATCCTTAAATATGCAGTTTAATTATTGCATCAATTGTTGCCACTCTTTCGTATTTTTGCACAAGTTTTTCAAGTGGGCTTTTTCTTCTTGAAAATGATCTTATTTTCGAGCAAGGAAATCTCTTGAAACCAAACTATCTGGAAAAAGTTACCATCTGGCATTATCTGATATATTATAGAATCTAGAGATCTGTGATTTTAATCTGTATATAAATATAAAACTTTATCAAATATGGTTTACATAGATCTGTCTGTCTAGTAGGTACTAGCCATATATGTCTATTTAACTTAAAATTGAAAAAATTAAATGAAATTAAAAACTTTGCTCCTTACTCCTTCCAGCCACCGTTTGAGGGCTCAGTAGCCACCTGTGGGTAACGGCTATTATATCAGACAGTGCAAATCTAGAACACTCCCTTCACTGCAGAAAGTTCTAGTGGACAGCACTAATAGAGATAGTAATATAAATATCCAATTATAACTTAATTTCCAATTGATATCTGGCAGTAATTGTAGTATATGTCCCTTTTCATTAAATCAACATTTAGATTTAAAAATGATGACCGCTGTTTTTTCTATTTTTGATTCCTTTAAAAAATCAATAAATTATTTTAATGCTCATGCTAAATTAATACAATCTACTATTTATATGATCATATCACTTGTATTTTTAACATTTATTTTAAAGAAAATACCCTGGGAGCTGTCAGATTCAACAATCTACAATGGAGTTCTCAAATCCAGAGGCTTGGTGTTAGAATTTTTGTACCAGAGGCTCATCAAGATGAGCTTTCCAAAAGATGAGAACCATTTAACTAAATTGTACAATTTTGAACAGTTTTTCATAGTCCAATATTGAGGGAAGAATGGTTCTGTAAAGCATTTGAGGATGGGGTGGGTCATTGAGATAGTCCTTAAGGTAGTTTCATTTTGTTGTTTTTAGTTTATAAAAATAATATACGTACACAGTAGAATTTGGAAAATGCAAAAAAAAAAAAAAAAAGAGGAAGAAAAAAAGTGTTCCACCACCCAGAACCAATCTCTCTTAATATTTTGGTGTATTTCCTTTTGTGACTGAGGTAGTTGTAATATAAAATCATGATCCTGTTACACTCACTAAAACCAGAAATCTGGAAAAATGCATTTCCATTTGACAACTAAAGCAGAGAGTGGCTTTGACACTTAGGTGATAGATCCAGTGGATTTTTCTCCCCCTTGAAAACAGCAGTCGTGTAATAGGAGAGAATTCTGATGACTTTAACAAGGTCGGCTGTTCCCCACTTTACCTGCTTCTTTCCTGTTGTGCCTCCAGACTGAAATCATTCTGCAGACACATCAGGACCTTGGGTGAAGCCGTTTTATTCCAGTGTCTACTCTGATCCATGCAGATTCTAGCCTTTGGAGCCCCAGTGGTGTTCTTCAGGGACTGAATAACCAAGCAGTGATGAATTGTGCCCTTTCCAGTGGGGCCAGAGGCACGTTGAAGTCTTGTATCTGTGCTGTTAGTGCTTTTTCCATTTCAAGAGCCTTGCCGTCATTAATCTTTTAACCTCTGACACTCCCTGGTGAGGCCATTTCTGCACAACTAACCATACAGATCCGAGAAATGTGATGCTCAAGTGCACGAGTTTTGTAGATAAAACCAGAATTTTAGTGACTAACAATGAGCTTGCTTTTATTCTGTCCTATAGCCAACTATGAGTGTTTACCTACTTTAGAGGAAGAAAAGGAACCAAACCACAGCAACCCAAGGTACTTCTACTTTCTACCACAGATTATATATGGTCGGGAGGGGGAGACTGGAGACCGCAGTTGAGGACTTTTGCTCACCTTCTCTGTGCCTATAAAATTTTTTTAAAGATTTCTTTATTATTCATTTATTTATTTGATTATTTTGGGTCGCGTCGGGTCTTAGTTGCTGGCACACGGGCTCTTTGTTGTGGTACGCGGGCTTCTCTCTAGTTGTGGTGTGCGGGTTTTCTCTTCTGTAGCTCAGGGCGCCAGCTCAGTAGTTGTGGCGTGTGGGCTTAGCTGCCCCGCGGCATGTGGGATCTTAGTTCCCCGACCAGGGATGGAACCCACGTCCCCTGCGTTGGAAGGTGGATTCTTTACCACTGGACCACCAGGGAAGTCCCTGTGCCTATAAATTTTATGTGACAATGTTCATGGGTGTATGGAGAAATGGAAGTGTGAGTTATGGAAAATAGAAAGGTACAAAGTAAATATCCTAGTGACTCTTTATCTTTAGAAATAAATTAGTAGTGACATTTTTTTGCCCTTCTAAAGAGACACTGTTGAGTCGGCTTCTGTTTTAGTCCTAAAACTTTCTGATTATGACAAACTGTAGGTTTGTTGACCTTGGATGAGTAGATATTTGGTGAGGAAAACAGATGGAGGTGACGATCTCAAAGGGGTAACTGTAAACAAGAGTGAGTAAAATGAACGTAAACAAAACAAAAGAAAACCCCGCCTGGATTGGATTGTTATATGAGAGAAATTAAATGAGATTTTTAAAAACCCATATTCCATTCTACCACTAGGTGGCTCTGCTTAATAGAAAATTTTAGTGCACTGGGGCCTGTGCGTCCTTTAGCCTTCCACAGTGTTGTTTAAATTATATTATCTTTTGTGAGGATAGAAATTACCGTGTCTGGGTGTTTTTGATCAGAGAATCCTTTGGTCAGGACCTGGGACATGCTCGCAGGAAATAGGACTGATGATTCAGTAAGTCAGGGACTTGCTCCACAGAGCACTGCTGTGATTTGGGGGGCACAGAATTGCTGATGGGGTGACTCCGAGATGACCAACAGAGTAGGGAACTTGACTGAGCCTGTAACTGAGACATTACACTTCTGTCGGAATAAACAGAATAAACTTTCAAAGCAGGATAAAGACCACCCACTGTCTCTCCTTCCGAGTGAACCAGAGGTCCTGCACCAGTCACCTTAAATGTTTCCAGGGTGCAGTCACTTGTCATAAGCAGTTCCTGAAGCCAGAGCAACGCAAGGAAAGACCGATCATTAGACAGGGGTTGGGGCAGTCAGATGTCTGTCTTCCGGACCCTTGTTCTGCTTCCTCCCCTAAGCCTTACCTGAGAAGTCGTGCCACCACAATCTGACTGAGGTGAACCTCCACTCTGATGCAGAATGTGCACGTTATTGTAGATGTCAGTCATTGTTACCTCTGCAGGTACTTGCATGTTAGAATTCATCACTGGTTCAGAAAAGAGTCCATCCTATTTAAAGGAGCTATCAGACATTAACAAGTAGATGAAAGGAAAAAAGAAGGCTGGTGGGAGTATCACAGAGGACATTACGAAGGAATTATTTCCTTTGCATTTTTACCTAAAAATGAACATCTATGTGTGTCCAGTTTAGGGCTCAGATCACCCCCAAAACCTTATAAATATCTTAGTACTGCATCCCTGATGTGCACCCTCAAAAGATGTGAGATGTCATTGGTTTTTTTTACGAGATGTCATACCTGCTTCTTGTTCCTTGAAATTATTGGCAACACAGAAGAAGCTTAACGTTAGAGAACTGTATGGTGATCAAAGCTTCTTAGAAATCATGTTTTTGAAATACCGAGAGGCTGGTCTCTGAAATAAGCTCTACCACATTTCTGCCTCTAAGGCAAAAAGGCTTAACCTATTCGGGGAGCTGCTTTATGCTAAATTATTGATTTTCAGGGGGAGGTTGATCGGGTTTTAAGTCACAGGACAGCTGTCAGGCTGTCGTCTCGTTCCATCTTGATGAAGAGCCAGGACCAGGGTTATAGAACCAAGAGTGGCAAGTCCCCAGTCTTTGGTGCTGATGACACTGTCTGATTACTTCAAAGGGCGTCATGATATTGCACAGCAAATTTAATTGTTATTCACTAAAAACTCAGAAAAGTACAAAGCACTTAGAACAAATCCTGGTACAAAATAAACTCTCAATAAATATTCGTTACTTTTAATTATGGTACAAAGTTAGAATTGCTATACATAAACTTATTGCCTTTTGGGTTAATGAGCCCGTGTCCTAAGGTCCAGGAACATCTAGTATGTGGCACATTATGTTTGCTCCTGGTTTCCCTGGGGACTTCTTTTTGGAGCTTACCAATCCTGAGAAATCATGAATTTGTTTCATCCCCTAGTAATGATCTGGAGCCTTTAGGTTCCCCATCCATCACCAGCATAGGTAATATGCTGGTGATTTCAGAATAGTCCTCTTAGCCGTCTGGAATTTTTGAAAGGGTACATAGTTTGGGTTATCTTATAGTCTGGATAATCTTTTCTGTCATGATTTTGTTTACATTTCTTTCTCTTATTGTCTTAATTACATTGATAATTGATGAAACATTTACTCTGACTCTCAAAACCAGGACAGATAGAAGATTTTTTTTCTGAAAGCTTGTGAATCATTAGAGATACAGGTGACGGCTGCAACGGTCACTGGGCTTAGAATCAGAAGACTGGTTTCAAGACCCGACTTGGATGATCATTTGTTCTTTGTACTAAGACAAGTCACTTTAACTCTGTACGCTTCAGTTTCCTCATCTTGTAAAATGGATATAATGCCACCTGTCCTTCTAGTTTCACAGGAGCCCAAGAGAGAAAAAAACTTTGTAAGTTTTAAAGCACCACACAAATGAAATGAATTCTTTTATGCTCTGGCAATAATTCTCCCCATCCTCTCCAACTGACTTTTTTTCTTTTTTAAAGATTTTCTATTTTAGAGCAGTTTTAGAGTCACAGCAAAATCGAGCCGTACCCCTGGCTCCCACATGCACAGCCCTCCCCGCTGTTGACACTCCCCACTAGAGTGGGACCTTCGTTACAATCGGTTAACCTATTTTGACACATCATTACGTCCAAAGTTCCCCAGTGGTTTTGACCTCTGTGAATCATCCTTCCTCTACCGTCTAAGCAGTATACGGGTGACTCTAATGCTTCAGAAAGTATAGAAAGAAAGTCACTGCAGATTGAACTTAGTGGAAAACACACTTCCCCATCCTGCTTGGATTAGCAGGAGGATGGGGAACTAAGACTTCTGGAATCCATTTACTTCTTCATGCTAGAAAGACACTGTGACATAGAGCCTCTGTTATCCATAAAGTCCACTCTGATCCTGGGAAAAACAAGGTGATCTGGTCACCATCCTACACTTAATGCACTACATTGTGTGCAGACTGCAACCCTTCACCTTCTCTTGTTCAGGTCCATAATCTCAGGTCTTTCCGGACTTTTCCCACACATCCCATTAGCCAGCAGTTCCTCATTACTTTGCCTTGTCCTCACTGAGTGGACGTTTTCCTTGAACTGTGGAATCTGAAATTTAGCACAGGATTTTAATAAGGGCCAGGGATGTACAAAGTACCATGGGAAGTTTAAAGTATGGTTTTCATGTTTTCAAAAAAATCAGTGGGAAAAGACAGCAAAGGATGGTGGGGGAAGGGGAATTCTATATCCTTATTCCCCACCTTAGCATTTTCCCCTATAATTCGTACATGTTACGTGCCAGGCAACGTATGGGGTACCGGGAACAGTGTCAGTGGAACAGTGTCCAAGGGGTGGGCAGGGTGGAGCCGAGGTCTGCCCTAGAGTTGAAGAGAATTTCATCACTGACATTGTTCAGCCTTGCCAGCGTGTGTTGATAACAAAAAACAGATCCATTGAGTTGGTTTTATTGTTGTTTAAATTGTCTTGAAAGAATTCACTCCCTTATTGTCTACCCCCATCCTTACAATACCTTCTGAATGCCACTCGACAGTGGCAAAAACAAGATGGAATTCCTTTCATCTTGGTGCTTACAGTCTGGGCAGTCTCTTCCTTCTTCCTGAGGCCTTTATAACTAGACAATTTCCTGAAAGCGTGGTGTTTCTGCCTCTGCAAGCTTAGGTGAATAACCACAGAAAAGGAATTGCAAACATTAGCCAAGCGCACGTCTTCTTTCCCTTTATGCCTGTTGGCCACAGTGATGATTTTATGTTGAGTAACAGCATTGGGAAAGATTGGGGGAGAATTAGATTTCATCCAAGTCAATTTATAACTTTGAAAGTACAGTAATAACAACAATAATAAGACACTTATTCTAGATGCCAGATACCTAGCTACTACTACCTAGGAAATTAACCAAGTCAGAGAAAGTAAGTAACAATATACCTGTTCTGCTTTTGTAATAATTCCATTGTCCTTTTTTTTTTTTTTTTTAAAGAATCTTGGGTGTGAGACTCAGACACCAATGTATTTTTATTAATTTTTGCTGTGTTTGGTCTTCGTTTCTGTGCAAGGGCTTTCTCTAGTTGTGGCAAGCGGGGGCTACTCTTCATCGCGGTGCGTGGGCCTCTCACTATCGCGGGCTCTCTTGTTGCGGAGCACAGGCTCCAGATGCGGAGGCTCAGTAGTTGTGGCTCACGGGCCTAGTTGCTCCGCGGCATGTGGGATCCTCCCAGACCGGGGCTCGAACCCGTGTCCCCTGCATTAGCAGGCGGACTCTCAACCACTGCGCCACCAGGGAAGCCCTCCATTGTTCATTTTATGATTCATGTCTGAGCTCAATAATATAAAAATGTATCACTTTAGTATTTCTCAGGAAAATGCAGGTTAGCTTAATAGAGAATTTTTGAATTTCTTCCTGTTTCTTCCCTTCTCTTTGTCTTTTTTTGGAGAAAGTATGATCGTCAGTGTAATTTTTCAAATATATTTATTCAGTGCCTAATATGTGCCTGGCATTGTCCACATCATGCCAAGACAACCAGTTAAAAATGAACCAATCCATCTGAGTAAACCTAGAACTCAGAGAGGTTAAGTGATTTGTCCAAGTTTGCACAGCAAGTTTTTGATGAAGCTCAATCTAGAGAAGAGTTTAAAATTGGATTTTCATTTTCTATTACTAATTAGTTAAAATAAAAGAGCTATTCCATAAGTGAAAAGACAAATTAGAAACTTTTAAAAAGAACCCTTAGTAGCAAGAAAGCCATCCACCACGAGGCCAACTATGAAAGTCTTCGGTGGCTGATGCAGTGCAGACATTGACAAGACTGAACCATGAATTGCAAGAAAACAGCAGTTTTGTGTGAACCGTTTTGGCCTCTCCACTCCAGTAAATCTCTGTGGCCGCTTCCAATTACTTTATGAGTTTCCTTCCTCTTTTTCTCTCCAGTCCCTCAAGTCACTTAAAAGTCAACAAGTATTAAATATTAAGTATATTAAGCACCAACTGATTTCCCTCAAATCCGAGCTAAGTATCATGAGGGATACAAAGTAACAGTTTATAATCCTGCAGGATGCTAACCTCAAATGACATGGTTAACACGCAGGGGTGTGTGTATGTGTGTGTGTCTACGCCTGTGTGTGGTGGTTGAGAGAAGATGCACTAAATTCAATACACCACAGCCTTGTCTGAATACTAGCCCAGATTGTGTCTACACCGTGGGCATGATCTATGTGTCTTGGACCAATTCTGGGCCTACCTCTGATGGCAGCCAGATTCTCGTCTCTATAATTCCACCTGGGCAGGCCTCTTACAGGGAGGAGAAGGGACGTTCTGTTGATGAAGAGGAAGAGAGAGAGAGTGATCTAACTGTTCCGTGACTTTGTGCTAAACTGAACTTTGCACCCCTCCCCAAACCAAGTTAGAGAGCGTCATAATTAGAGAAAGGTTTAGCATAGGTTTATTACATCTTGGGAGACAGGCAACATTAGCTGTGGTCAGAAGGAGGGATTGTTACAAGGTAAACTGGTCAGAAGGACAAAGATGGCTTATCTGATCCTGACTGCAACCAAGGGGCAGTTATGAAACGAGGTGTTACAATCGCACCTCCTCATTTAACTGGTGGCGTTCCACTTAAGTGCTTTCTTAAAAATCATCAGATGATGCTTTTTAATCAATTCAATTGGTTTTTTACAGTTTGGAGGCTTGTTACTATACAGCTTTTGGGAAAGCTACCCCACATTCTTAAAATATCTACATATAACCCTCTGAGAAAGATCACTCACTCACGCCGCTGTCACAGATAAGTGACCAAAACCGTACGAATTATCATCAAGGCAAGCAATAGAGGTTTGAAGCGGGATCACTGATTTTATTTATTGCAATTCTGTGGCAGTTTGCCAAGATATTTTTAACAGGGAACTCTAGGATTTGCCAGAGCTGGAAACGTCAGGGCTGATTCGATCATTTCACAGAGATGATAAATAGCCACAAAGATAGCAGGGAACACATCTCACTCAGTAAAGGAATGAGCGTGAGGGAGAATAATGCCTCCAGGCTCGGGCATGGGTGGGGAGCCAGGTTCCGGGTTGCTGACTTGCTAACAGGCACGTTGGCCATCACACCACCGGTGAAAATCGCGTGTGAGAGTTGCGACACTAGGAATAACCTGCTGACCCACTGCTGAAGCAACTTGTACCCACACTGGGACTGTCTCTGGTGTGGCGGGCCTGGCACGTTGTCAGTGGCCAGATCTAGAAGCACGTAAGTTCCACACGTATCATGAGTGAGGTCCTGTGCTCTTTGATGCTTTAAATGAATGGGTTCTGGCTGGTGGACAGTGTCACACTCTAAGCCTTCATAATGTTTGTAGAGTGTTCTAAACAAACCGCATTTAGGTTACACTGTCCTCAGAAACTGAAAGTTTGTTTTGGAAGATCGTTTCTTAAAGGCTCTGGATATTTGAGGCCATGTTCAAGCTTGTGTTTAACTGAACATTTGCTAGCAGAGAATCTAGCAAAATCAGAATTCCCGTTCATGTGTCTGGAGGTCAGGCCTGTGGCATAGAGCTTCGCCTACATTTTCTCATTGATCTTTTCCAACAGCCTTCTAAGGCACATGGTATTATTATGCATGTTTTGCAGATGAGATGGGCTAAGAAATGTTAACTTGCTCAAGGTCACACAGCAAGAAAGTGGCTGAGCCCTGATTTAAGCTCTGCCCACCTGACCCTGTGCTCAAAAAAGCCACCATGAGCACACGCCAGCATTGGCTCAACCACAGAAGCAGCCCAAGAAGAGAAATACCTAGGCAAAAACTTAATCAAAAAATGTATGGATAATATAAAAAGAAATTGTTCAAATTTTTATGGAGGGACATCAAAGATATAAACAAATGGAGAGAGACGTACTGTGTTTCTGAATGAAAGACTCAACAGTGTGAAAATTATCCTTTTAAATTCAACTTAGTCTTTTAAGGATCCCAATGAGCATTTCATCTGGAAGAATAATTGTGCTCAGATAGTCAGGGTAATTCTAAAAGAAGGAAAAAGAACAATTGTGTGTGGGGAGGTGGATTTGCAGGGAACATGCTCCAATAATTAAAACTGTGTACACCCAGAACCAAATAAGTATTACTGACATAGAATAGAATATTCAAAACAGCCTCAAGCATATGTAAACATTAAATATATTATAAAAGTAGCAATTCATAGCAAGTGGATTATTCAGTAAATAGTCTTAAAACAACTGACTAACGGGCTTCCCTGGTGGCGCAGTGGTTGAGAGTCCGCCTGCCGATGCAGGGGACACGGGTTCGTGCGCCGGTCCGGGAAGATCCCACATGCCGCGGAGCGGCTGGGCCAGTGAGCCATGGCCGCTGAGCCTGCGCGTCCGGAGCCTGTGCTCCGCAACGGGAGAGGCCACAACAGTGAGAGGCCCGCGTACCGAAAAAAAAAAAAAAAAAAATGACTAACATTTGAAGGGAAAATTTAGAACTCGACCTCACACTTTAGATTAAAATAGACTCCGGATAAGTTTATATGTGAAAAAGAAAGAAAAAAATCCAGAAAAATTAAAGATAAATATTATAACTGTAAGGTGAGGTCTGGTTGAAAACATGACACACAGTCAGAAACCATATCAGAAAAGGATAGACTTAACTACATTAAAAACTGAAATTTTTTATACTTCCAAAAACACAATATAAAATTAGGAGGAAAATGACAAATTGGGGGAAAGTATGTGCGATATGTATGATGAACAAAGAATTATTATTCTTAATATATAAATCCATAAAAAGATAATGTCCCACATGGGCAAAGAATATTAATAAGCAGTTTGGCAAAAGAAGAAATTAAAATTACCAACAGAGATTTGAAAAAAACTTTAGTCTTCCTAGTAACAAAAAAAAGTAACCCAAGAATACGTTAAGGTAAATATTAGATTATTTTCACCTATTGAATTTACAAAAGCTAAAAATAATAATATCCAGTATTAGAATGTTGGGGAGAGGATATTTCCCTAAAGAAAAGTGTCAAGAGAAGGTAAATTTCTAGGGAAGGGGGGTAATTGGACAATGGGCTGGTCAAGCTTTAAAATTCCATACATTTTAACCTAGCAATTCCTCTTCTAGATATTTATGCAAAGGTAACAACTGGAAGCATGCAAAAATGTAGCAATTTTTATAATAAATAAAAATTATAAATTGGAAATAGCTTAAATGTTGAACAATAAGGATATGTCTAATAATGTTCTTAGTATAGTGAGACAATGGTGTGCTCTATAGCCAATTAAAAAGATATGGTATATTTATTAGCCAGAAAAGAGGTCTATATATGAATGAGAGTGAGAAAAGCAGATTACAGAACACTATGCATAACATAATTCCATTTTTATACAAAAAGAATATATATCATTATCACAGAAAAAAGTTTGGAAGAATAAATACCAAAATGTTAACTGTAGTGAGGTTGTTAGTATTTTTATTTGGCTTATTTGTATTTTGTATTTTTTCAACAATGAATGTGGATTGGTCTTACAGTAATTAACTTTAAAAATCACTTCTATTTTAACTGCTGGACACAGATTAGCGTTGTGGACAAAAGAGAGATTGTGCCCATTGCTGTACAGCCTTGTATTTTGGTCTGCTTAGAGTAGCTGAAATGTCAAGATAAGGCCACAAAAGGAAAACATGCACTTCAGAGACTTATGCTCCATAGAGATGAACTTCTGGATCTCAGAAATATTATCTTGCTACCACCCAATTTCCAAGAAAGGAAGCCTCCTTGCCCAGTTTAAGAGCTGTTCAGTGTGACTTATGAAACGGGTTGTTACGTTTGTTCTTCAGATAAAGAATGTCTTCATTTGCAGTCAGGTTTCCATTAAATAAGTTTTCCTACATAAGTTGTCCTTTTGTCCATGTCTGCTTTCCCTTTCTTTCCCATTGGTCAGCCTTCCTGGTCACAGCTTCTTCCCCCTGTCTTCACAACACAGACACAGACACACAAACACATACATAATGTCTCCTCTCCTCTTTCTTGGATAGATCTAGCTAGCTAGCTAGCTCTGTATCATCTAGCTAGCTAGCTGGCTCTCTGTCATCTAGCTAGCTGGCTCTCTGTCATCTAGCTAGCTGGCTGGCTCTCTATCATCTAGCTAGCTGGCTCTCTATCATCTAGCTAGCTAGCTGGCTCTCCATCATCTAGCTAGCTGGCTCTTTATCATCTAGCTAGCTAGCTGGCTCTCTATCATCTAGCTAGCTAGCTAGCTGGCTCTCTATCATCTAGCTAGCTAGCTGGCTCTCCATCATCTAGCTAGCTGGCTCTCTATCATCTAGCTAGCTAGCTGGCTCTCTGTCATCTAGCTAGCTAGCTGGCTCTCTATCATCTATCAAGTTGTTTCAGAGACCTTTTGGAAACACCTAGTGTGCCACTGAGCAGGCGAGAACTGAAGTAGGAGTCAGGGAAACATGGTCTATTGCAGCCTCTCCGAGCCTCTGAGCTAAGGAGACACCAGGTCCTGTTGATGGTCGTCATTCAGGCATTTCCTTGGAAACACAGGTCACTTCAAGTGGAGACATGATAGAATTTGGGTGAAAGGGCACAAAATTTTAAAAAAGTGGGTGGAGGTGGGGGAGGTCCAGTAGTCTGCTTTCCAGGAGACTTGGGTGGAGACATGGTCTCACTGGGAAAGAGCTATAGAGCCAGATCTGTGGCCGAGGGAGCCAAATGAGAAACAAAGGCAGAAATTAGCCCGCTAGCATGGTTATGTCCACACCCCATGTCCATAATTTATGTCTACTCACACCTCAAGATGCCTGATGACTGAATTCTAAATGACACTGAGAAAGCACTTCCAGATCCTCTGTGCCTGGGGGAAAAAAGGGGGACTTTTGAGAACATGCCAGGACCACAAACCCTTGAGAGAAAATAACATATCAAAATTTTATTTTAAGGAAAAAGAAAAGGCAGTTTGGCATCTATTAATAGAGAATGGGATTCGATTTCTTTAAAGGGGGAACCCCGGCTCCATCTGGTTCTCTCCACATCAGCCCTGGGGAAGGATATTACAACTAGAGCTAGGGATTTTTTCTTGGCTTTCCTAGATTTCCTCCTCAGGGTTCAGATATAAAATCCAAACTGAACTGACCTTTGTTTCAGAAATTGTAATCTGGACACCGTCGGCTCCCTGACTGCTTATGTTCTCCTGAGTCACCTCCATAGCCGAGTGACCAGCTCTCAGTAGCTTCTTGGAAATATACTATTGTTCTGTTTTTTGCAGTGACAATGAATCCTGAAACTGAATGATGCTAATGTTTTCCAAGAGAAAGCAGCCCCGGAGGGAGCCTGCTGGGCCTGCCAGCAGAGGATGAAGAGGATCCGAATTTAATTAATTTCAAATCAATGTAAACACAAGAACCTTTTGCTGTTGCTTCCAGCGCCCACTCTTCCAACGCCCAGTGCATCACCTGTACTTGGAAGAATGCTCGATGGAGAAGTGCTAGGCAAAGGCGTGGCTGCCATCCACCCCTGAGGGTGGAGGAGCCATAAGATGCAGTCAGCGCTTATCAGTGGGTGTTCCCTCCGCTCAGCCAACCTCTAGGTGACGGTACCATCACCCTGGCCACGCTCTCAAGTCCTTGTTACCTTCCTGCTTCATTCCTCAGGGTACAAATCAGGAAGCTGTCTATGGTTTCCTTCTGGGTCACCTTGCGACCTAGCTAGCTTTGGATAATTTCCTCTCATCAGTTAAGTTCTCTGGTAGGTCAATTACATTCAGTGGGAACTTTGCTCAAGGTGAGTTATGTCATGGAATAGACAGTAAATAAAGCAAGTGTTTCAATGTGGACACCATCCCAGGGGGTGGGTAAGCTCATTTCCACCTGCCATGAGACACAGTGTGAGAGCCCACAGTCCTGAAGGGATGCTGTTTGGGGACGTGTCGACCCTGAGTTGGCCAGGTGAGGGAGGAATGGAATTCTCAGTGAAAGAGCAACTGTTTTCCTTCTCGGAGAAAGTCAGCTGCTTGTTCACATTTCCCCACGGCTCATCCCTGCCCTCCCCACAACTCCCTTGCGTGTGATGTATGGATAGATGAGTGCAGCTGGGCCTCCTCTGCCACCTTCTGTGTCTCTGAGATCCTTAAGGTTGTTTGGAACAAACAGAACAGCAATAGGCTCTGCCTGTGGCCGAGGCAGGTCCCCTTCCTCATACTCAGGGTCTTTCCTGCCAGCCTGACCAGGGCTCGTGTCCTCAACGCAGCTCCCAGGAGGCCACCGCCGGTCATCAGAGATGACATTCTACGTGACATTTGTTGACATCCTCCTGCTAGAAGCAATGGTGCAAAATGCAGAAGGGCCGAGTTATCACTCCCACTCACGTCAAATCAATCGCCATTTAATCCTTAATTTTCCAATTCTGACCTTTAAAGCAATCTAGCAAATTAGGAGCCCTCAGCTCTTCCATGGCACCAGATGTTTTATTCCAGGAAAGAAACAAAGAATGAAAACTGTACCTTACTCCCCGCATATAAACTGAGGAGGGGTTGAAGTTCACCAAATATTTGCTGCTGTTATTTGGGGTCTTGTGTTTGAAAGCCTGCCTTAATGCATAACAAAAACAGTCCTTTTTTTTCCAGAATCCCTTTAACCAGCACTTGCCTTCCAAACTATGCCCACAATTTTAAAGGCAGAGTTCCAAGCCAGGGAGGTCTTTCCACTGCAGTGAAAGATAGAACTATCTGGCTGTGTTTAACCACTGCTCTTATGCCATCCCGGGATTGCAAAGAGCTGTGGCAAAAGACAGTTTTCATGGTACAGAACCACAACAGATCTGTCTGTTGTATTCTCTTTAGCACATCCTAATATGGCATTTTTGTTTTCATTGCTGTTTTGCATGTTCATATTCAACTTGTGGTCCATAGTGACTCTCAAGATATTTATGCCAAAATTGCTACTTTCCAAATCATCATTTCTGGCTGTTTTGTTACTTTGTTTCTCATCCACATTTTGACTCTGTAAAGAGTCTCTTCTTTCTCTAGGTAGCTAAGATTTTTGCTGAACTTTTAGGCCTGTAAGCGTCATCCAACCCTATCAAATAATGGACTTTAGCGGTTCAGAGAAGGATAGGAGGTCTTGGAGTCTCACTTTGATGAAGTGATATTTTATGATATGGTAAAGATATTCTCATTCAGTATTTGAAATGACTTCAAATTCCAGAAGAAACAAACTTCAGCAATATATCATTGCGTTTATATCTGAAAAATGTACTAACCTCTATAGTTGCATAATGTGCAAAGCACTTTAAAAAAAGAGTTTATTCTGGCAAGATATATGATATTAGTATGAGTCAAAACAGCCAAAGTTCAATTCTAGCGCTCTGTATCTTTTTATTACTGTCCGGTCAAGAGGCATCATAGATTATGGTCATTCCAAGAATTGTTTTTAAACCTAAACTTAATTTTTATGTTTCAGGTTATTGTTAGTAAAAATCTTAATAATTTGCCCTAATTGGGTAGCCAATCAGAGCAAAATCTGACATTAGAATATTTTCAAATGTGTAAATTTTATCGTATTTTTGTACATATTAAGTAAGCTAAGTTAGCAACATTGCCTTGTTGAACTCCTCAGGAAACTTGTTGTAATAAATATGTGAAAATCTCAGTCTTAACTCAGTGATGTGACTCCTCTCTCTCGGAAGGTCATTGTCATCCAAACAGCGAACACATAGCATGCATCAGTCTTGACATCCATGGGGTGACAGATGCTTCTGATCACCCTTGTAGCTCTAGCAATGTAAACGGGTGCTTTAAAAAATACTTTTGTCTATTCATTTGTTTTGGTTGTTTAAACTATCAGTTTTCACCATCTCTGTAAGAAGGCCCTTATGCTGAGTAAACATAAAGTGTACACATTAGTTTCAACTTGTGTCAGAATTAGTACATATTCTGAATATAGTAGAGCAATAAGACATGGCTCACACTGGGAAGACATGGCCGAAATTCTCACTGTGACGAAAACATTGACATTTTCTACTGAATTAAATTTACACATGCTGCTTTTTCACACTCAGGATGAATTCTGACCTGTCTATTTAATATCCACAGTAGGCGGTCCAGAGTAGCTTCATTCACAGATTACATTTCTTTGCTCTTACAATAACCAGAAGATCACCGTATATTAGTATGGTGTGGAAGTAGTCAAATTCGTTATGAATAATTGCTAAACCCAAACACCCAATTGCCTGAATTATTTATTTTTTTGAACAGCTCTTTCACATTGCCTTGATACGGTCTTGTCTGGTAGCCAAATTTCTTTTTCCTCTTAGTCCTTTTGTAGATATCTGGTGGGGGTTGTATTGTTTCTTGCCCTCTTATCTTTTCTAAATAATACGTCATGCTCATGGGACAGCAATCCATACAATTATATAAAATAAAACTTTTTAAATCACCTCTATGGATACTCTAAGCCCTTTCTGAAATGATATTTTAAGAAGCTAAATTCTTAAACCAAAGTACTTACAGTAACATAAGGACTTTAATCGCATTGCTGTACAAGATTAGAAATATATGTTGAACTGCTTAAGACAACCAAAGGTGGATGGGATCCCGTGCCAACTGGTCTCCAGGTGCAGACGCTCAGTTCATCATCCTCCTTCGTTGCCATCATATTATTGTCACGGGCCTTTGGTAGGTTATAAATAAATAACTAGACTTTTACAGAAAGTCTATTCTTCACATTTTTCACTTCTTTGGTCTGCATGGAAAGGAATAAGTTAATGATCTCTAGATACTACAAACAGTAGGTAACATCTTTTCCAGTGTAAAGATCAGTTGACTGAACCTTCAAGATGGCGGACGAGTAAGACGTGGAGATCACCTTCCTCCCCACAAATACATCAGAAATACATCTACATGTGGAACAACTCCTACAGAATACCCACTGAACGCTGACAGAAGACCTCAGACCTCCCAAAAGGCAAGAAACTCCCCACGTACCTGGGTAGAGCAAAAGAAAAAAGAATAAACAGAGAAGAATAGGGACAGGACCTGCACCAGTGGGAGGGAGCCGTGAAGGAGGAAAGGTTTCCACACACTAGGAAGGCCCTTCGCGGGCAGAGTCTGTGGGTGGCGGAGGGGGGAAGCTTCAGAGCCGCGGAGGAGAGTGCAGCCACAGGGGTGCGGAGGGCAAAGCGGAGAGATTCCCGCACAGATGATCGGTGCCGACCGGCACTCACCAGCCCGAGAGGCTTGTCTGCTCACCCGCCGGGGCAGGCGGCGCTGAGAGCTGAGGCTCGGGCTTCCATCGGAGCGCAGGGAGAGGACTGGGGTTGGCGGCGTGAACACAGCCTGCAGGGGTTAGTGCACCACGGCTGGCCGGGAGGGAGTCCGGGGAAAAGCCTGGAGCTGCCGAAGAGGCAAGAGACTTTTTCTTCCCTCTTTGTTTCCTGGTGCGCGAGGAGAGGGGATTCAGAGCGCCGCTTAAAGGAGCTCCAGAGACGGGCTCGAGCCGCGGCTATCAGCGCGGACCCCAGAGATGGGCATGAGACGCTAAGTCTGCGGCTGCCGCCACCAAGAAGCCTGTGTGCGAGCACAGGTCACTCTCCACACCTCCCCTCCCTGGAGCCTGTGCAGCCCATTACTGCCAGGGTCCCGGGATCCAGGGACAACTTCCCCGGGAGAACGCACGGCGCGCCTCAGGCTGGTGCAACGTCATGCTGGCCTCTGCTGCCGCAGGCTTGCCCCGCATCCGTACCCCTCCCTCCCCCGGGCCTGAGTGTGCCAGAGCCCCCGAATCAGCGGCTCCTTTAACCCCGTCCTGTCTGAGCGAAGAACAGACACCTTCCGGTGACCTACACGCAGAGGTGGGGCCAAATCCAAAGCTGAGCCCCGGGAGCTGTGCGAACAAAGAAGAGAAACGGAAATCTCTCCCAGCAGCCTCAGGAGCAGTGGATTAAATCTCCACAATCAACTTGATGTACCCTGCTTCTGTGGAATACCTGAATAGACAACGAATCATCCCAAATTGAGGAGGTGGACTTTGGGAGCAACTGTAGACTTGGAGTTTGCTGTATGTGACTGACTGGTTTCTGGGTGTATGTTTATCTTAGTTTAGTATTTAGAATTTATTATCATTGGTAGATTTGTTTATTGATTTGGTTGCTCTCTTCATTTTTTTAAATACATAGATATATATATTTTAACTTTTTCTCTTTTTGTGAGTGTGTATATATATGCTTCTTTGTGTGATTTTGTCTGTATAGCTTTGCTTTTACTATTTGTCCTAGGGTTCTGTCTGTCCATTTATTTATTTATTTTTTAGTATAGTTTTTAGTGCTTGGTATCATTGGTGGTGGATTTGCTTTTTGGTCTGGTTGCTCTCTTCTTTTTTTTTCTTTTTTTAAAATTACTTAAATTTTTTAAAATTTTTAATAATTAAAAATTTTTTAATTTTAAAATTTTATTTCTTTCTATTTTATTCTTTCTTTCTATCTTATTTATTTATTTATTTCTTCTTTTTCTTGCGGTACGTGGGCCTCTCACTGCTGTGGCCCCACCCACCGCGGAGCACAGGCTCCAGACGCACAGGCCCAGCGGCCATGGCTCACGGGCCCAGCCGCTCTGCGGCATGCGGGAGGGATCCTCCCGGACCGGGGCAGAAACCCGTGTCCGCCACATTGGCAGGCGGACTCTCAACCACTGCGCCACCAGGGAAGCCCTTTCTTTCTTTTTTTCTCCCTTTTCTTCTGAGCCGTGTGGCTGACAGGGTTTTGGTGCTCCGGCCGGGTGTAAGGCCTGTTCCTCTGAGGTGGGAGAGCTGAGTACTGGATGTTGGTCCACAAGAGACCTCCCAGCTCCATGTAATATCAAATGGCAAAAGCTCTCCCAGAGATCTCCGTCTCAACGTTAATACCCAGCTCCACTCAACAACCAGGAAGCTACGGTGCTGGACACCTTATGCCAAACAACTAGCAAGACAGGAACACAACCACACCCATTAGCAGAGAGGCTGCCTAAAAACATAATAAGTTCACAGACACCCCAAAACACACCACCAGACGTGGTCCTTCCCACCAGAAAGACAAGATCCAACCTCATCCACCAGAACACAGGCACCAGTCCCCTCCACCAGGAAGCCTACACAACCCACTGAACCAACATTAGCCACTGGGGGCAGACACCATAAACAATGGGAACCTGCAGGCTGCGAAAAGGAGATCCCAAATACAGTAAGTTAAGCAAAATGAGAAGACAGAGAAACACACAGCAGATGAAGAAGCAAGGTAAAACCCACCAGACCCAAAAATGAAGAGGAAATAGGCAGTCTACCTGAAAAAGAATTCAGAGTAATGATAGTAAAGATGATACAAAATCTTGGAAATAGAATGGAGAGTATACAAGAAACGTTTAACAAAGACCTAGAAGAACTAAAGAGCAAACAAGCAATCATGAACAACACAATAACTGAAATTAAAAATTCTCTAGAAGAAATCAATAGCAGAATAACTGAGGCAGAAGAACAGATAAGTGACCTGGAAGATAAAATAGTGGAAATAACTACTGCAGAGCAGAATAAAGAAAAAAGAATGAAAAGAATTGAGGACAGTCTTAGAGACCTCTAGGACAGCATTAAATGCCCCAACATTCGAATTATAGGGGTCCCAGAAGAAGAAGAGAAAAAGAAAGGGACTGAGAAAATATTTCACAAGATTATAGTTGAAAACTTTCCTAATATAGGGAAAGAAATGTCAAGTCCAGGAAGCACAGAGAGTCCCATACAGGATAAATCCAAGGAGAAACATGCCAAGACACATACTAATCAAACTATCAAAACTTAAATACAAAGAAAAATATTAAAAGCAGCAAGGGAAAAATAACATACAAGGGAATCCCCATAAGATTAATAGCTGATCTTTCAGCAGAAACTGTGCAATCCAGAAGGGAGTGGCAGGACATATTTAAAGTGATGAAAGGGAAAAACCTACAACCAAGATTACTCTACCCAGCAAGGATCTCATTCAGATCTGACAGAGAAATTAAAAACTTTACAGGCAAGCAAAAGCTGAGAGAATTCAGCACCACAAACCAGCTTTATAACAAATGCTAAAGGAATTTCTCTAGGCAGGAAACAGAAGAGAAGGAAAAGACCTACAATTACAAACCCAAAACAATCAAGAAAATGGTAATAGGAACATACATATTGATAACTACCTTAAATGTAGATGGATTAAATGCTCCAACCAAAAGACATAGACTGGCTGAGTGTATACAAAAACAAGACCCATATAGATGCTGTCTACAAGAGACCCACTTCAGACCTAGGGACACATACAGACTGAAAGTGAGGGGATGGAGAAAGATATTCCATGCAAATGGAAATCAAAAGAAAGCTGGAGTAGCAATTCTCATATGAGACAAAATAGTCTTTAAAATAAAGACTATTAAAAGAGACAAAGAAGGACACTACATAATGATCAAGGGATCAATCCAGGAAGAAGATGTAACAATTGTAAATATTTATGCACCCAACGTAGGAGCACCTCAATACATAAGGCAAATGCTAACAGCCATAAAAGGGGAAATCGACAGTAACACAATCATAGTAGGGGAGTTTAACACCCCACTTTCACCAATGGACAGATCATCCAAAATGAAAATAAATAAGGAAACACAAGCTTTAAATGATACATGAAACAAGATGGACTTAATTGATATTTATAGGACATTCCACTCAAAAACAACAGAATACACTTTCTTTTCAAGTGCTCATGGAACATTCTCCACAATAGATTATCTCTTGGATCATAAATCAAGCCTTGGTAAATTTAAGAAAATTGAAATTGTATCAAGTATCTTTTCCAACCACAATGCTATGAGACTAGATATCAGTTACAGGAAAAAAATCTGTAAAAAACACAAATACATGGAGGCTAAACAATACACTACTTAATAACCAAGAGATCAGTGAAGAAATCAAAGAAGAAATTAAAAAAATACCTAGAAACAAGTGACAATGAAAACACGATGACCCAAGACCTATGGGATGCAGGAAAAGCAGTTCTAAGAGGGAAGTTTATAGCAACACAATCCTACCTCAAGAAACAAGAAACTTCTCAAATAAACAAACTAACCTTACACCTAAAGCAATTAGAGAAAGAACAAAAAAAAAACAACCAAAGTTAGCAGAAGGAAAGAAATCATGAAGATCACATCAGAAATAAATGAAAGAGAAATTAAGGAAACAATAGCAAAGATCAATAAAACTAAAAGCTGGTTCTTTGAGAAGATAAACAAAATTGATAAACCATTAGCCAGACTCATCAAGAAAAAAAGGGAGAAGACTCAAATCAATAGAATTAGAATGGAAAAAGGAGAAATAACAACTGATACTGCAGAAATACAAAGGATCATGAGAGATTACTACAAGCAACTGTATGCAAAAAAAATGGACAACCTGGAAGAAATGGACACATTCTTAGAAAAGTACAACCTTCAGAGACTGAACCAGGAAGAAATAGAAAATATGAATAGACCAATCACAAGCACTGAAATTGAGACTGTGATTAAAAATCTTCCAACAAACAAAAGCCCAGGACGAGATGGCTTCACAGGAGAATTCTATCAAAAATTTAGAGAAGAGCTAACATCTATCCTTCTCAAACTCTTCCAAAATGAAGCAGAGGGTGGAACACTCCGAAATTCATTCTATGAGGCCACCATCACACGGATACCAAAACTAGACAAAGATGTCACAAAGAAAGAAAACTACAGGCCAATATCACTGATGAACATTGATGCAAAAATCCTCAACAAAATACTAGCAAACAAAATCCAAAAGCACATTTAAAGGATCATACACCATGATCAAGTGGGGTTTATCCCAGGAATGCAAGAATTCTTTAATATATGCAAATCAATCAATGTGATAAACTATATTAACAGATTGAAGGAGAAAAAACATATGACCATCTCCATAGATGCAGGAAAAGCTTTTGACAAAATTCAACACCCACTTATGATTAAAAAAAACCCTCCAGAAAGTAGGCAAAGAGGGAACTTTCCTCAACATAATAAAGGACATATATGACAAACCCACGGCCAACATCGTCCTCAATGGTGAAAAACTGAAACCATTTCCACTAAGATCAGGAACAAGACAAGGTTGTCCACTCTCACCACTATTATTCAACACAGTTTTGGAAATTTTACACACAGCAATAAGAGAAGAAAAATAAATAAAAGGAATACAAATCAGAAAAGAAGAAATAAAGCTGTCACAGTTTGCAGATGACATGATACTATACATAGAGAATCCTAAAGATGTAACCAGAAAACTACTAGAGCTAATCAATGAATTTGGTAAAGTAGCAGGGTACAAAATTAATACACAGAAATCTCTTGCATTCTTATATACTAATGATGAAAAATCTGAAAGAGAATTTAAGGAAACACCCCCATTTACCATTGCAACAAAAAGAATAAAATACCTAGGAATAAACCTACCTAAGGAGACAAAAGACCTGTATGCAGAAAATTATAAGACAGTGATGAAAGAAATTAAAGATGATACCAACAGACGGAGATATATACCATGTTCTTGGATTGGAGGAATCAACATTGTGAAAATGACTATGCTACCCAAAGTAATCTACAGATTCAATGCCATCCCTATCAAACTACCAATGGCATTTTTCACATAAGTAGAACAAAAAATTCCACATTTTGTATGGAAACACAGAAGACCCCAAAGAGCCAAAGCAATCTTGAGAAAGAAAAACAGAGCTGGAGGAATCAGGATCCCTGACTTCAGACTATACTACAAAGCTACAGTAATCAAGACAGTGTGGTACTGGCACAAAAACAGAAATATAGATCAATGGAACAGGATAGAAAGCCCAGAAATATACCCACACAAATATGGTCACCTTATTTTTGATAAAGGAGGCAAGGATATACAATGGAGAAAGGACAGCCTCTTCAATAAGTGGTGCTAGGAAAACTGGACAGCTACATGTAAAAGAATGAAATTAGAACACTCCCTAACACCAAACACAAAAATAAACTCAAAATGGATTAAAGACCTAAATGTAAGGCCAGACACTGTAACATCTTAGAGGAAAACATAGGCAGAATACTCTACGACATAAATCACAGCAAGACCCTTTTTGACCCACCTCGTAGAGAAATGGAAGTAAAAACAAAAATAAAGAAATGGGACCTAATGAAACTTCAAAGCTTTTACACAACAAAGGAAACCATAAACAAGAGAAAAGACAACCCTCAGAATGGGAGAAAACATTTGCAAATGAAGCAACTGACAAAGGATTAATCTCAAAACATACAAGCAACTCATGCAACTCAATATCAAAAAAACAAACAACCCAATCCAAAAATGGGCAGAAGACCTAAATAGACATTTCTCCAAAGAAGATATACAGATTGCCAACAAACACATGAAAGGATGCTCAACATCACTAATCATTAGAGAAATGCAAATCAAAACTACAATGAGGTATCACCTCACACCAGTCAGAATGGCCATCATCAAAAAATCTAGAAACAATAAATGCTGGAGAGGGTGTGAAGAAAAGGGAACCCTCTTGCACTGTTGGTGGGAATGTAAATTGATACAGCCACTATGGAGAACAATATGGAGGTTCCTTAAAAAACTAAAAATAGAACTACCATGTGACCCAGCAATCCCACTACTGGGCATATACCCTGAGAAAACCATAATTCAAAGAGTCATGTACCACAATGTTCATTGCAGCTCTATTTACAATAGCCAGGACATGGAAACAACCTAAGTATCCATCGACAGATGAATGGATAAAGAAGATGTGGCACATATATACAATGGGACATTGTATATATATATATATATATATATATATATATATATATATATATATATATATATAATATGTATATATATATATATAATATATTACATCCATAAAAAGTAACAAAATTGAGTTATTTGTAGTGAGGTGGATGGACCTAGAGACTGTCATACAGAATGAATTAAGTCAGCAAGAGAAAAATAAATGCTGTACGCTAACACATATATATGGAACCAAAAAAAAAAAAAAAACAATGGTTCTGAAGAACGTAGGGGCAGGACAGGAATAAAGACGCAGATGTGGAGAATGGGCTTGAGGACACGGGGAGGGGGAAGCATAAGGTGTGATGAAGTGAGAGAGTGGCATGGACTTATATATACTACCAAATATAAAATAGTTAGCTAGGGGGAAGCAGCCGCATAGCACAAGGAGATCAGCTCGCTGCTTTGTGACCACCTAAAGGGGTGGGATAGGGAGGGTGGGATGGAGACGCAAGAGGGAGGAGATATGGTGATATTTGTATACATATAGCTGATTCACTTTTTTATACAGCAGAAACTAACACAATATTGTAAAGCAATTATACTCCAACAAAGATGTTAAAAAAAAAAAAAGATCAGGGGCTTCCCTGGTGGCGCAGTGGTTGAGAGTCTGCCTGCCGATGCAGGGGACACGGGTTCGTGCCCCGGTCCGGGAAGATCCCACATGCCGTGGAGCGGCTGGGCCTGTGAGCCATGGCCGCTGAGCCTGCGCGTCCGGAGCCTGTGCTCCGCAATGGGAGAGGCCACAACAGTGAGAGGCCCGCGTACCAAAAAAAAAAAAAAAAAAAAAGATCAGTTGAGATTAATCACTGTATTAGTCTGACTTAGGTGAAACCCGTGAAATTATAAATAACATAAGGAACATGGGAAAACTGCATGTTTAATAAATGTCAGCTTTCAGAAAGAACAAGAATTGTAGTGATTCAACAAATTAAAAAACAATCTGGGCTTCCCTGGTGGCGCAGTGGTTGAGAGTCCACCTGCCGATGCAGGGGACACAGGTTCGTGTCCCGGTCCAGGAAGATCCCACATGCTGCAGAGCGGCTGGGCCTGTGAGCCATGGCCACTGAGCCTGTGCTCCGCAGTGGGAGAGGCCACAACAGTGAGAGGTGCTTGTACTGGAAAAAAAAAAAAAAATCAATCTGGTAGATCAGCAATAATTTAGTATGTGTATATCTTGCTTTTAAAGTTAAAAGTGAGATTAATGTAAAAAAATACTGTGTTAGATGCTCTCATTTAACAAGCAATGTAAAGTATTTCCTCAGGAGGTCAGTAAGATCATCAGATGTCATATTTATCACTTGGCTTTTGTCCCACCAACGTATAAATTCTACCTTGTAAGCCTCATACAAGAAATGGTCCCATTGCTGCTGATTGCAACTGATTTGCAAAACTATCAAAGTTTTAAGAGTGATTGAAGGTTTCAGGTTTTTTTCTCCTACCTTGCATGCTGAGAATGATATATATAATAATATTTTCTTTATGACTTATGGCTTCATAAATGTCAGGTATACAAGTATAAATATATATATATATATGTATAGATTATTCTATTCTCAGCTGCATGGTTTTTGGTATATGTTTATATGCCAAATTGCTCATTCAGCAGTGATAGACTGAAAAACATTTCTAAATTTAATTGAAAAAGCTCTACAAGATAGGAGAAAAGAATACCTTCTATGTTAATATGTAGGTAATTAATATGTAGGTAATTAAGGTATAGCAATATTTAGAATAAATGTTTATTTGAAAATAAGATATTTGTTTACTAAAATGTTGATGACTTAGTATAAAGAGGTGAATTATGCATCTTTCTAAAGGAAAATCCTTTTAACTTAACTTCCATGACTATTTAAAAGGATTGTTACCTTCATAGTCGTACTCTTTTGATCCATATACATCTTTAAAATAAATGAAGCAACATCAATGCAAAAAATTCTCATAGAATTGAACCTGCTTTATGCAAAATTGTCGAGACAAAAAATTAATTGGATTATCTGCATATCGAAAAGGTATTATTACCCATTCTTGTCTTTTTCTTTCTTACAAAGTGTTTTTAAGTTGAGGAATAAAATTTTTTTTATTGTTTTTTGTGGTACACGGGTCTCTCACTGCTGTGGCCTCTCCCATTGCAGAGCACAGGCTCCGGACACGCAGGCTCAGCTGCCATGGCCCACGGGCCCAGCCGCTCCACGGCATGTGGGATCTTCCCGGGCCGGGGCACGAACCCATGTCCCCTGCATCGGCAGGCGGACTCTTAACCACTGCACCACCAGGGAAGCCCTAAAATTTTCATTGTCTATGGGAATGTAATTTTTAAGAATATTTTTAGTAAAAATGGAAAAATCTTAGAGATAAAACCTTCTGTTATTCCTGATTACTCACTTTTCTTCATGCCTTTAATTCTAATCTCATTTTCCACACCTTGACATTGTAACAGTTACAGCAAGGCCGACTGGCAGGTTCATGACGTAGAAAACATGAAGACTTCTTTGAATGGGGATGCATTCTTGCAGGTCACAAAAACTAGTCAGTACCTTGACAAATGATGAGCAGAAAGATTCCTCCTCATGGTCCCAATTAAAGTAAAAGTAGTCAGGGACTTCTCTGGTGGTCCAGTGGCTAAGACGCAACACTCCCAATGCACGGGGCCCGGGTTCGATCCCTGGTCAAGGAGCTAGATCCCGCATGCCACAACTAAGCGTTCACATGCCGCAACTAAAGATCCCACATGTGGCAACAAAGATCCTGCGTGCTGCAACTAAGACCCGGTGCAGCCAAATTAAAATAAATATATATATATATATTTTTTAACAGTACCAACTGTTTAAATAAATAAATAAATAAATAAATAAAGTAAACCTGGTCAGTTATGGCATCGATAGGCCTCTAGAGTCTGCTGCAGTGTGGATTTCCTTCTTATTTTAACTGGAATGACCGAGCAACTGAAGTGATGGGACCGATCTGCCTGGAGATAACTTGGCCCCAAAGAGCACACAGTTTCCACAGTTTCACAGAGTTAGGGAAATGATGCTTAGAGAGAACAATAATTTCGACTAGCGTTTATTATGTGTATCAGATATGGATTAAGTTCAGCCTCTAATAAAATTGTTTTTGACAAGATGGTTTTTGTCTCACACACGAAGGAGTAAAGAGGTAAGCTGGTATGGTAACTCCGTGGTCATCTGGGACCTGGGCTTCTGCTGACTCTCCCCCATGTCCATCAGTGCTGAGCTTCCATCCACGGGGTCACCATGTGATCGAAGATGGTTGCCCCAGCTCCAGCATGATATTCACAAGAAGGGGAGTGAGGGAACCAGGGCGAGGGTGAGGCTCCAAACTAGGTCAGCCACTTTTCCCCACCAGCCCAATGAAACAACTCGGCCTGCATCTCGTTGGCCAACCCATCTGGAAGGTAGCAGGGAACTGTAGTCTCTATGGTTGGAACCTATCACACCCAACAGTGAGGGATCTGTTTCACAAAGCAGTGACAGAATATTGGGCATTTGATGGAGTAGCAATCCTGGCCATAGGTGATAAACACTTAATATGTCATCTCATTTTAATGCTCACAGTATACTTTTCAGGTCTCCCCAGCTGCAAAGCACATTCTTTGGACCACTGTTTGACACTGCCTCCCCCCATTATAAGCAAGAGGAAAATGTTTCAGAAGGTGTTAATCATTGTCAAGGAGGCCTGAAGGTGGGCACTGCCTGAGATAAATAACAGAAGCTGCAGCATGGCAGTAAAGGCAGGACCCTGGAGCCAATAGAAATGGTGTATCATGCTGAGAAAAAAAGGCCAGGTCTTAGAATAGGGGTGAAAAGGAAAAAGCCTAGTTTCTGGACCCAGGTACTGGTAAGGGTTTGGTCACCTGGGAAAAAAAATAAAGTTCTCACTTGCTGAAGCTGAGATCAGCAGGATAGCAGGTATAGTCTTGAAGGTTGCAATGGAGAGGCATGCCCAGATAATCTCAAGAACGGATGTTGGGGGCTTCCCTGGTGGCGGAGTGGTTAAGAATCTGCCTGCCAATGCCCGGGACACAGGTTCAAGCCCTAGTCCAGGAAGATCCCACATTTCGCAGAGCAACTAAGCCCGTGATCCACAACTTCTGAGCCCACGTGCCACAACTACTGAAGCCCGCACGCCTACAGCCCGTGCTCCACAACAACAGAAGCCACCACAATGAGAAGCCCGCGCACTGCAACAAAAAGTAGCCCCTACTCGCCGCAACTAGAGGAAGCCCGTGCGCAGCAAAGAAGACCCAGGGCAGCCAAAAATTAACAAATAAAATAAATTTAAGAATGGGTGTTGATGTTAGAATTTGAAAGAATTTAAAATAGCCTGAAATATCACCTCTTTCACAGTCACAGTCATCCTGGCTTTCAGAATAGCCAAGCATCGGGACTTCCCTGGTGGCGCAGTGGTTAAGACTCCACACTCCCAATGCAGGGGGCCTGCGCTCGATCCCTGTTCAGGGAACTAGATCCCACATACATGCCACAACTAAGAATTCCAATGCCACAACTAAGGAGCCCACGTGCTGCAACTATGGAACCATGAGCTGCAACTAAGGAGCCTACCTGCCGCAACTAAGACCCGGCGCAACCAAGTAAGTAAATAAGTAAGTAAGTAAGTAAGTAAGTAAATAAATAAATAAATAAAAAAGAAGAATAACCAAGCCTAAGGTATACATAAGACTTGTGTAGAAGAGGAAAAGCAGCACTGTTTGGGATTCAGCCTGAGTTCAAGGGGCCCACCTCTGGATTCATTCATACTGCCCAAGAGAGAAAATTTGATTGGATTGGTGCTTTGGCGATCTGTTGCTGCTGAGCAAACCAGCTCAAAACTTAGTAGCTTAAAATAACAACATTCATTAATTTCGCTAATGCGTCTGCAACTTGGGTGATGCTCAGTGGGAATGGCTCATCTCTGTTCCGCATGGCATCAGCTGGGGCTGGGGTATCCACTCTCGGATGGCTCAGTCACATGGCTGGCAAATTGGTGCCAGCTGTTGTATTGGAGCTCAGCCAGGTCTGTGGGCCAGGGGCCTTGGTTCCCATGGTAGGGGCCTCTCCATGGATTTCTTGGGCTTCCACACAGCATGGTAGCTGAGCTAGTCCAAGAGCTAGTCTCCCTAGAGACCAAAGTGGAAGTACATGGCATTTTTATAAGCTGGACTCAGAAGTCACATCCCATCACTTCTGCCATACTCTGTTATTTGAGACAATAAAGAGTTCAAGGGGAGAGGACATACACTCTACCCCTCAGTGGGAGGGTTGTCAAGGCCACATTGTGAGAAGACAAGTGAGATAAGAGATATGCTGTAGGCATCTTTGGAAAATACGATCTGCCCAAATTGGTGTAGCCCTAAGCATTACAGAGGAAATATGTTAGGTAGTCTCACATCAGGTGTCCTCAGGAATATATGACATCTCTTGAAGCCAGTGCCCCTACGGCTGTCTTTGGCTTAGACGTACATCTCCGGTCCAATAATTTTTGGTAGGTGGTAGAACTGGTTTCACCCACTTCATGAGGCATGAGCCGTGGCACAGAACAGATTGTGGGTGGGTCAGACACATAGAAATTTATGACTATTCTCAGTACATAAGGTTATGACGGGACCGGATTTGTTGTGAACACCTTGAGGATAGGAGTTGAAAAGTCTCAGGCAAGTGTATCCCAAACTAGTAGATGCTCAATAATCATGGAAAATCCAATCACTTACTGAGCTAAGAGTCACTGTACTGCCCTTACTCTGGTACCTAGTCAGTCTTTATCAGCAGAGAGAGCAGAACCCAAAGAATTACTCAATTTCCATCACTATTTTCTCTCCAAGTTTCCCAGTTTGTGTTTTTTTCTCACCTTCCATCTAGTGGATTCTGATATCACTTTTTATCTTTATTTGAAATTGTCCCACTGTATGTGTGTTTTATTTTTAGCTACCTTAAATCTACTCTGGAAGGAGGCAGAGAACAATCATAATTGAACTAACAAGCAAGTGGAGCTGGAGGAGATAAAGTGGCCCCGATTTGGAGGCGGAAGGAACCCTGGGGAAGGAGCCCAGCAGATCATTAAGATCCTCCCCACAGTTCTCTCCGCCTCAGCTCTGGGCTTCTCTTCTTTGCCCTCTGGAGGGTCCACGGAGAAAAGAAATACAGGTTTTATTAATCAAAGAGTAAATAATCTATTTAAGGTGATGATACAAGCACAAGATATGGGTTGTTTCTTCTCTGGGCAGGAAGACAGGTTAACTAGATAAGAGGTGCTAGACATTCTTGCCGAGATGTTCTCCAGCCAGCGCCGGATGTCGGTGAAGGCAGCCAAGCCAGCTGACGGGGCGAGAGAGTAAACTAGGAGACCCATTCATTTCACACTTCCATGAATCTGGACAGAAATGTCTCCATCTCGTTCCAAGTGGTGACTGATGACTTTTTACCTGGTGTGAATGTATCCCCGCCCCTGTTCATTCCAGATGGACCTCCATCCTTCCTCTGTGCTTATACTACCCAACTTCCATCTTCAGGGAGTTGGGATAGATATACCTGAGGAAGCAGCCACATGGATTAATGTCAGGATTTGTGTTCTCAGTGGGGCTGGGAAGTGAGCAAGGAGAACTTAGTGGGCTGGGGGTTGGGGGAGAATGTGAGAAAAAATTCTCAGGGAGTTCTCTGGTTAAACAGGAGAAACCAGGATTAGTTGTGAAGATCAAAAAAGGGCAGGAGAGGGCTTCTCTTGTGGCGCAGTGGTTGAGAGTCCGCCTGCCGATGCAGGGGACACGGGTTCGTGCCCCGGTCTGGGAAGATCCCACATGCCACGGAGCGGCTGGGCCCGTGAGCCATGGCCGCTGAGCCTGCGCGTCCGGAGCCTGTGCTCCGCAACGGGAGAGGCCACAACAGTGAGAGGCCTGCGTACCGCAAAAAAAAGGGGGGGCAGGAGAGGAGTCAAAGCCTGGGACACAGATTAGAGGCAGGAGTTAGAAGTGGGCTAGAAAGGGATGGGAGTGGGGTAAGGGGCTCTGGCTGATTCCACAGTGGAGCCGAGATGTCCACAGCCTGCCTCTGTTGGCCCCTGGACGCACAGGGAGCGGTGGTCAGCCTGGCCTAATGGTGGGAGGGCAGGAAACACACCGAAGAGCCAATGCTTTCTCTTCGCCAGAGTTGCACACCGTCCCTGTCAGGTGAGGAACCCCAGCTCCAGGGAGACAGCATGGACAGCAGGCCCTGGGCTAGGACTGGTGTCCCCACAGCACAGGGCACATACCCAACTCCTGTCAGAGCTGACAGGGCCACCTGAGGGAGAGGGCAGGCCACCTACGTCTCTGGCCAGATCCAGAGCGGTGACATGAGGTGTGGAGGGGGCAAGGCCCAATGCTTTCCTTTGAATAAACAAAAAAATTACCCTTAATAAACATACTTCTCCTAATTCTTTTTTCTTAGATGTTGGTGTGTTTGTTTAAACAAGACTCTTGTTTCCAGTAAGAAAATGTCCCACTCAAACTGGCCCAGACCAAGAAACTTAGGGACTCCTGGACCCAAACTGGGGAAAGGCAGGAAGACAGCCAGTACCAGGAGTGTCTGGAACGAGGGATGCCCGCCCGGGGACTGCAACACAACGAGGCTTCCAGTTTTCTCTCTATCCTTCATTCTGAGACCAGCTTTCTCCACAGGGCTCTAACGATTGCAGCTAGTAGCTCCAGGGAGCTCATCTTTCCATCTTGTCCATCAGAGTAGAAGGGACTCTCTTTCCTTGCATCAAATTAAGAAAAGTCCCCCAGAAGGAAGTAGATTAGACCATCTGGGTTTTATGTCTAACCCTGTGAAAATGGGGATTGGGACTGACTGCGATGGACATTTCTTCCTCTTGCCACAGGCTGAAGTCTGCATGTGTGTGCATGCACTGGTTGCTTGGTTGGATGGGTGGGTGGGTAGGTGGGTGGTTGACTAGTTGGTTGGTTGGTTAGTTGGTTGGTGGAGGAGAAGAGGATGTGGGGGAAGCAGTTTCCAAGGGGAATCAGAGCCTGGCAACCAGATGAAGGGCACTCGGGCCCAGCCAAGTGCACAGTTATTCACTACTAGGTATGCTTCTCTTTCCCATTCCACTCATTTACCCATGCAGAGAGTCAGAGCTCCAGAACCACCCAGGTCCTCAGGATGGTGGAGTTACCGCTGCGTTTCACATCCTTCTTTGTGCATTTGAAGTATTTTCTAAATGTTCTGCAGTAAATATCTATTACCTTTGTAGTATACGTTTTTAAAAAAAGAACAGAGTGGGTAAGTTTTCATTAACCAAGGCAGAACTATTAGGAACCAAAACATAGAAAAATCCTAATTTTAGGTCTGACATTCTTGCAGCATAAATGTCTTTTGAAACTTAGTTGCAAAGCCGACTAGGTTTAGGTGTACATGACCAGGACCATTTTTTGTAGGTAGGAAAAAGGATACTGAAAAAAAGAAAACGGTAAGAGGCCTTCAAAAACTTGCTCCATAAGGCAGAATATATAGATTTTTCTACATGCTCCCCTGTAAGCCAGGCAGTTTGCCTCTTTCTCCTTGGAGACTATAGGAGAAGCAAGGCAGTTTCTGGAACTCTGTATAGACCCTGGGGATGAAGCCACTGTTCAGGACAGGAGTGGGGGAGGCTAAGGCGATCGTCAGGACCCTGAGAAGCTAAACAAGACTAAGGCAGACCAGGAAAGATGTTCTCTCCCCATAATGCATAATATCTAATCACTAGGGTTCTTTTCATTTTCTTGCCCTAAGGATCATTTAACATTGAAGAAGATTTTGAATAAAGAGCAAAAATATTCTCCATTTAAAACTCTCTTTCTCATGCACTTTTGCAGCAGCCAAAGTTTCCACAATGAATACACACAATTTTGATAGAGTAAAAAGTTATTGAAAATAAATTCCAGTTAAAATCCTCTTTCTAAGAAAGAGGAAGTGAGAAGAGGGCTGGGGGTGGACCTTGGTGGGGCGATCGCGGGTGACTCCCTCAAGCAGCGGAGCAGGGTTTCCTGAGAAGGGCAGGCTCACTCTCCAGCTGCTATTGAAGAGTTTAAAAAAAGGGTCAGTGAGAGAGGAAGCCAGTCAGAAATCCTGTATAGAGAAAATACTGGAAGGCTTCCCTTCCACTGGGATTCCTTCATTCAGCAAACATGTATTGCGTGCCTATTATGCTCCAGGTGTTAGAGACGCAGAGGGGAGGTGGAGGAGCCTGGTAAAGCCCAGAGCCCCTGGAGCCAGATGGCCTGGGTTGAAACGCTGGCTGTGTGCCCCTGGACAGGTCACCTGACCTCTCTGTGTCCTAGTTGCCTCATGAGATTTTTTTGGTGGATGCTCTGAACAGTGAGTGCCTGGTGTGTGTTAACGATTGTATAGCACTGGCTGGTGCTCTTATGGTCTCTGCCTTTCAGGAGTTCAGTCCACAGGCCGAAACAGCACAAACCAGAAATCTATGAAACAAGATGAAAGACCTGCCAGGTTCATTTCGTCAAGTTACAGAGTTGCTGGGAGGCTCCCCCGATGAACAGCTTGTGGGGAGTCGTGCTGCCCAGGGCTCTGGCCCCAGGTGCCATTTGTAGGTCACTGGGTCACAGAAGGCAGTTCTCACAAAGGGAAAGTCCTACTAAGTCAGCATGACAGGGCGATGATGAAGATTTTATTGAGTAATTCCTCTGTAATAGGCACTTTCCTAAGTGTCCATGTGAGTTAACTCGCTTACCTCACCAGATAGGTATATTATTACCCCCATTTTACAGATGAGGCAACTGAGGCACGGAGAGGTGAGGTAACTTGCTCATGGTCATACAGGTAATATGTGGTAGAGCTGGGATTTGAACCCAGATCATCTGTTTCCGAAATCAGCCTGCATCTCACCAGGGTCACCGTGAAGATGTGCCATTTTTATTGACTTCAGAGAAAGTTTGCAAAGTGTGACCCTGGGTGCTGTTTGCATGCTTATTTGAGTTTCATTCATCTGTTCCTTCAGTTGCCATTTGCTGAGCCCCTTGCTCTCAGTGGGGCACAGTGAGACCTGTTGGGTGCAGAAGGGAAGTTAGGATCCTCCCATCAAGGTGTTTTGGGCGATAAGGCTTGTGCCCAAAGGCAGAGAGTGACAAGTTCCTGGTGAGGAGCAGGTACAGAGCTCAGAGACACAGGAGCAAAGATGGCTTTGGGATGGGAAAGCCGGCAACACCTCAGGGAAAGAGTTGACTTGGGGCAGAGTCTTGAAGGACAGAAGGTTTCTACAGATGGTCATTCAAGAAAATGACATTGCAGTCGATGATAATTTCTTGGTTTGACAAATATATCATGGTTATGGTAATATCACTACATGAAGTACATATGGAAACTCTTTGTACTATCTTTGCAACTTTTCTGGAAATTGAAGTTTAGTCCAAACTAAAAAAAAAAAAAAGTTTATTAAAAAAGTAATAGCAGTGAATATGAAAATCTATAATAAGTTTTGGATACATTAAATATAGATCGAATAATATTTACACATGAGATATTGAATCTCCACAGGATACATTTATTTACTGCAGGGCAGTGCCAAGATTATGTCTGTATTATAACATTTTAATCAACATATAGCAAACTATGACTTTGAATTTATGACTACTGACTTGCTAAATTAACATCACACAATTTTACCTATCAGGCAATAATATCTATGCTAATTCCATAATTTTTAAAATGTCCTAGTAAAGTCCTCATTTCTATTTATCAAATTATTTCTCATTTTTGTTTAAAAGTACTTTTTGCATCTTCAGTGTATTATTATACATCTCATACATTATCATACAGGCAGCCTTTGGAATATGTAACAACTTAGACACAATGGGTGTTTAATAAATGCTGGCAGAATCAATTAATAAAAGAAGTTCAAAAAAAAATAGAAGGAGGGGCTTCCCTGTTGGCGCAGTGGTTGAGAGTCCGCCTGCCAATGCAGGGGACACGGGTTCGTGCCCTGGTCCGGAAAGATCCCACATGCCGCTGAGCGGCTGGGCCCGTGAGCCATGGTCGCTGAGCCTGCGCGTCCGGAGCCTGTGCTCCGCAACGGGAGAGGCCACAACAGTGAGAGGCCCACGTACCGCCAAAAAAAAAAAAAAAGAAAGAAAGAAAATGGTATTGCAGTTCCCAGGGAAGAGCAAGGGGAATGGCAGGGAGACGGAGGCACAGCGAGGTGCGGTGGGGCTGGAGCACACAGGGGTGGGAGGGAGACCGGCCGGTGACAAAGGCTGCACAGTTCAAGTTGGATTTCACTTGGCAGGAAACGAGGAGCTCGTGAAGACTTTTGAGAATGGGGGCAAAATAATCAGCCCTGGGATTTGGGATAATGATGCTCAGTCCGTGGAGGGTGAGCTTCAGGAAGAGAAGCAGGCAATAGGGAACGAGTGTGACAGCGGATGGAATTAAGAAAAGAGGAGGAAAAAACTAGGAATGACACCGCAGATATGGTCAGGTCACTGCCCGCCGTCTCTTTGCCACTTAAAACCCTGCAAATGGCTTCCTGCTGATCTTAGAGTGAAGCTCAAAGTCCTTGATATGCCTGCACCCTGCCTTTGCCTCTTGGATCCCTCAAGGCTCCTGGTGCTTCAGCCAACAGCCTTCTTTCAGCTCATGGACTGTCCTCTACCTTTCCTTCCCGGGGCCCCCATACCCAAGGTCCCACCCATCCTTTGGGTTTCAGCTCAGTCGAAGCCTTCCCTGGCCCTCACTGTGTGTCCTCAGCACCTTTTCTTTTGTGTGTAACACTTGCTTGTTTGTGTTTTAGTTGTCCAACTAGTGCCTGCCTGGATTATAAGCGTCATGAGAACAGATAAATGTTTGCCCTTGGTTGTAAGAATCACAAGAATAGATTAATATCTGTCTGGCTTACCATCGTACCCCAGTGCCAAGCATCTCTTGAGATAATATGCCCTCAAAACATTAGATCAATGAGTGGAGAAACTACAGGATTTGATAACTGACTAAGAGGCATGGAGGCTTTTGAACACTAGTGACAGAAGAAGTGGCCCTGCCATTTACCGCAAAAGGGAACAGGAGAAAAAGTCTCTAGGGATGATTATGAATCCACCATTGTACGTGTTGATTTGGAGGGGCCAGCAGGTCATGAATTTGTCCAGCAGGATGTAGCAAATTTAACACTACAACTTAAGGGTAATATTACAGCTAGAGGGAAAGAGAGAAAGAATGAAGAGCCTGTAGGTATATCTGTGAGTTAGTTTGCCTGCATATAGCAAAAAAAAATCTAAAGACGGAGACTTAAATTTGTAAAGGCTTATTTTTCTCTCCCCTAAAAGAAGTCTGGAGGTAGGAAGTCCAGGGCTGGTCTGGTGGGTCATGGTCCCCTGAGCCCACACTCTCCCTCTCTTTTCTGTGCCACCATTCAATCCTCAGAGTTGCCTTTGTCCCCAGGTGGCTGCTGGGGCTCCAGTCATCAAAGCTGTCTTTCTGGCAGCAGGAAGGAAGAAGACAGAGGTGAAATGGACTCCCCTGAAAGCCCAATCCACTGCCATCTCATCGGCCAAAGCCTAGGCAAGAGGTGCCTCTTGCTTTAAGTAAAGCTGGGAATGTAGCCTTTGAGATGCACACACTGCTACATTGAAGAAAGTCAAGGATGCTTCTACTAAGAATAATGTGTATCAGGTGGGTGAGGGCTGATTCTGCCACACAAAGCAACAGCCTGGAGGAGACCGTGGAGGTCATGAGAGGGATGTGAGGTTTCATAAACGTTCGCCCAGCTGAGAGGCATGAGTGTCCAGTAACAGACACGTGGAATGCTAGAGGAACAAGGAAGTTGGGGAATCACCTAGTCAGTCCCCGCATTTTGCTGATGAAGAGACGGCCCCTAGAGACGAAGGGACTTGGCCAACATCACACAGCAAGTAGGAGGCAGACCTGGGCAGAGCCAGAGCCCCTGGAGGAAGTGAGGGAAGGGTCAGCGGGAAGAGGTCGTAGCAGCTGCACCTGAACCTGCCTGAATAAGGGCTCACTTTAAACAACTTTACAGTGACGCAGAGGAGAGCTGGCAGGGAGCAGGCTTGGATTTGAATCCCAGCTGTGTGACCTCGGGCTAGTCACCCAGCTTCTCTGAGCCCCAGCTCCTTTGCTGTGTGAAGGGGGAATGGCGCACAGTAGGCAGTCCATAACTGGTAGTCACTATTATCGGTATTATTAGAAAGCAACAAATCTTTTTTGGAATCACTGAATGAATTGGTGAATAAATAACACATGAATGAATGAAATGAGAACAGCCAGCCAGCCAGCCAACCACCTGAGATGCTTTCAATGTAAAGCTGGGTAGGTAGCTTCTCATGTGCCTCAGCTTTAATTCCATCACTCCAGTTCTCCGCATCTGTCCTACTAACATCTCTGCTTCCTTGGACTCATTGTGGCCTGACTGCCAAACCATGCCACTCTCCTCTGTGACACCGATCCCCTTCCAAACACACCAATCCTGTAAAGGCTTCCTCCACACCTTGATTTCGTTTTCCTTTCTCACCTTCACATATCTCCTCTCCCACTATTTCACCTTCACCTCAACTCCCTCTTGCATTCATCGGGCAACATATTTTGAGTGTTTCCACGAGGTTGAGCTTAGTGTTGCAGGACAGTATAAAGAAGACAACAGTCACAGACTCTGGCCTTGAATTACTTCCAATACGATGACAAATGCATGAGTCTCTAAAGCATCATGACTTGGAGGTAAGATACAGACACCTGTATTGTAGCTATGTTTTCCCCACCTTCCCCCTTTATCCCTGACATTTCCCAACTCTCATGATCTACTCTTTGCTACTTTACATAGTTTTGTGTTAGCATTAGTAATTCTTGTTGAATATAAAAGGCTGGGAAATATAGTTACATTTATGGTCTTTTCTTTCCTATCTTAAAAAAAAACACTTCATCAATTCAATATCAACACTCAAGGTAAAATAGCATAAAACTCCCAAATGAAACATGCAAAATCCATAAACACTGTGAGATCCTCATTAAAATTAATTTATTTTCATTGGGCATATACTGGATTTGAGTTTTATTTGGAAACACAGAATTTACGTCTGTTGTAAAATATGGCAATAAGTCTCCTAAGGCTGTGGCCAGGACTGTATGCCAGCTGGAGAGGAAACAGAACTCTGTATTTGCTTGTCTGGGAAGGTCTCTCATCCGGAGAGCCTGAAGTCCTCTCTGCGGTGAGAACACTCCCGAGTTTCCTCTCCTACGGACTTCTGCAACTACCACTAACTAGCTGGGTGACTTTGGGACAGCTGCTTCACTTCCCTGGCCTCAGTTTCCCCATCTGCAACATCAAGACACTAGATTAAACCATTTCCAAGTCACCAGTTCTCACACTAAACTGTGCATAAAAAGCATCTGAGAAGTTTCTTAAAAATTCATAGTCCTGGGTCATCACCCCAGAGGGGGTTGGCCTGGGAATCAGCAGCTTTAATGAGCACACCAGATCAGTTTCCAGCAGGAATCTGAGGACCACACTGTGAAATCCACTGTAACATCATATTGGATACCACCTCAATATGCTGGGTCTTCCTCGGAAACATATTTCAAATAAATTCTCGAAGAAGAGGAGGAGGAGGAGGAGGAGGAAAAAGAAAAGGGAAGTGGGGGCTTCCCTCGTGGTGCAGTGGTTGAGAGTCCACCTGCTGATGCAGGGGACACGGGTTCGTGCCCCGGTCCGGGAAGATCCCACATGCCACGGAGCAGCTGGGCCCGTGAGCCATGGCCGCTGAGCCTGTGCGTCCAGAGCCTGTGCTCCGCAACGGGAGAGGCCACAGCAGTGAGAGGCCCGCATACCGGAAAAAAAAAAGAAAAAATAAAAAAAGAAAAGGGAAGAGAGGAGCCTGTTAGCACTGAGAAGAGAGGTCTGTAGGGCAGGTGTTATGGTTCCAGGGCCGAGCTGTTTGCGCTGAACTTTTTCTGCCCTGAGCACCCGAGCGCTCCCATCCCCACCATACAATGGGGAGGCCTGATCAGAGGCTGCCTTTTTTACATTATCCAAATGTTCCCACACTGCTTCAAAATGTGAGTGCTCCAGTTGCAGGTCTGCTTTGACAGCCCCCCACAGTGTCAAGTGAGCCCCCCAAGACTTGATGAGATACCAACACAAGTGAGGGGTGTCCAACTGTGAGTCCTGGGAGAGGAGGTCTTTTCAGTTTTTCACGCGGAGGAAAACACAAGCACGACTCCATCAGCGCCCAGGAGCGATCACCCTCAGAGACCAGCTCCCTTCACTAAGGATCTGAGGGGCGGGGGGAGAGGCTTAATTTCCCCCGACGAGGTCTTCTTATTGCTGATCTAGGGTGATGGGCACCACTGGGCACTTTGGGGCATTTAAAGCAGGAACTGCTTAGTACAATAGTTGAAATAACAACCGTGGCTAGAACTCACTTTGTGCCAGGCGACAGTCTAAGTGATCTACCCGCACTAACTCATTTACGTCTCTCAGCAACCCCCTGCGAGAGGAACTATGATTGTGTGCACTTTCTAGAGGCTGAGGGTCACACAGCTACTCAGCAGAAGGCCCAGGATTCCGGGCAGGGCCGTCCGACTCTGCAGCCCAAGTTCTACACTCGGCTCCACCACTCCTTGGATGTTTTGAGGAGTCTCAACTCTCCCTTGGCTGTAGCTCAGGACCCCAGAGCTGCTTAGCCATCCCTTTCTCAATTTGCCCATCTGCATCTTTGCTCTGCAGGAGGGCTGTGCAGAGGGGAGACCCGTCAAAGAGGAATCCGTGCTCTGGAGAATAACAGAGGGCGGCCTCATGCCCTCCTTGGCGGTCAACATTCAGAAGTCTGGGGGAAGCAGAGAGCCTGGTGGGCAGAAAAAATACAGGGCAGCTCAACAGCAATGATCAGACCCTTGGGGGCTCTGATATAAACACACAGGCAATTGCAAGAAAAGCTGGAGCCACTGCAAGCCCTTCTACGCCCGGCCCCAATCACCTTCAAGGCAAAGGTCTAATGCATTTTCCTTTGAGGGTTGTACTTTTTTTTTCTGACCAAGTAACTATGCTCCTTTAGTCTTCGGATGATTAGAAGAAAAAGATAAAACGCCTTGTGCATATAAAGTTTCCTCCTGCAGGAGGTGAGCAGCTGGGAGAGACGCACTGTCATGATGAGTCACCGACTGGATTTGAAGCAAACACCTACAAAGATGCACAGGGTGTAGACTCAGGAAATAACCAGCTGACCGGCACTTGTGAGACCAATTTCAGGTTCGTTTTCCTGATTTTTTTCCTCATCGTTTTTCACTGCTGTGGAGCTGCAGTCAGCAGCAGCCTGCTCAGTGTCCCCATCAAAATGCAGATAGATCTATGTCTCCTCTCTCCTACCTTTGAGTCCTGGGAGCCGGGCTTGGTACAGAAGGGAGAAATGAGGGCAGGGCTAAAGAGGAACATCTAAAAAATAAATGAGCCATTCATAAAAATGAAGATTATTACCAAAAGGAGCCGTCTGCCAACATCTCCGTGTGTATATTAACTCCGGATGCCGGGCTCTGTAACAGCACGGAAGGAAGCCAATGCATCATCTTTTGAGCAGTTGCTCACTTGATCTATTATTGACTTTAAACAACCGATTGTGAAATGAACGCTTGGCTCTGCCATAGCGATGATGGGGCTTCGCCCAGGACTATGTTTTATAATGTAAGCTTGAAAATTGTTAAAGTGAATTTAGCTGTGCTTAGTACACGCTCACAGCTCTCCAAAGAAACCAGATATTTGGGTGGGGGGCAGGGGGGTGGGACCTGCTTCACGCAAACAGCTTCGTGAAGTCATTTGCATGCATTCTAAAAACTGATTTTCTTTCTCTTTGACTCAGCATATCTTCCCCTGAAAAACCGATATGCCAGGATGTTGGGCTTTTTGCTGCCCCTGTGAGCAACTGCAGTGGGCCTTTTTTTCTTCACACCGAAAGACGTACATATTGGACGCCTGTGTTTTCCTCGAAGGTCTGCGAGTCTGTTGAGGTGACGGTAGGAGAGAATCCCACAAACAGCCTTCCTGTCACCGGCACGGTCCCCGAGACAGTCTGAGCGCCTGTTTCTTACCTCTTCCTTGGCATTTTGCTGGGTCACACGAGTCTTCTGGTTCTCTGATTCTCACAGTTGGTGCTCAGGCCCCTCCGGTGAGCTGTGACTCTGAAAAAAACCCAGAAAAACTACTGATTTCCACCTGTGGCTACTGCAATCGGTGTTGTGACTTTGCAGCCATACCTTGTAAATCTCTGCAGGCTACAAGCTTGCGTCTGTCTCCCGTGGTTCCGAGAATAATGTACCGCAGACACCGACAGCTAGGACCGTTATCGTCGCTGATGTCCTCACCATCTGGAATGGTTACAGTTGTCAGGATCTGAGCGGAATCATGGTGCTGAGGAATCATTTCACTAATGGCAGCTCTAATCAGGAGGGATGAAGCCGTTGCTAAGTGCTGCTGCATGAAGAAAACACCCTGCCAGGTGAAAAGGGAAGCCTGTTGATTTGCTCTTGCCCATTTGAAAATAAGGTGGCTTGGAATGTCCTTCTCGGTTGCATCGAATAACGGGCCATCCTTCACGCCAGAATCCGGGCCAGACTTCAGGAGCTTGGGCTGGGGCTATGCGCAGAGGACCTCTCCTTCTTCTCCGCGGCCACCTGTGCCCTGAGGAGACGGAGCAACACCCTGATGGAGGCTTAGCAGTTTGGTGTGGAGAGAGCTGCACTAACAGACGTGGATAAGGTTTTTCACCCAACACCCTGCCTCCAGCATTTGCCCTCGTGCTGCTCTGTGCAAACCCTGAGCTCACCAGAGGCACCCTATTACTGTCACAGTCGGGCCCTGTGGAAAGTTCCATCGGCAGCTGGAGGCTCGGAGGGGGTCACTGAGCTCATCCTGAACCTTAACTGTTGACTCTAGAAGGAATCAGCTCTGGCAGCCCCTTGACCTGGGACTTCCAACCTCCAGAACTGTGAGAGAACACCTTTCTGTTGTTCTATGCCACACTCAGTTTGTGATCATTTGTTATGGCAGCCCTGGGAAACTCATCCAGCAGGGGATCAGCAGACCTTACGTGTCACGAGAAGCAGCCAGCAGACCAGAGCGAAACAGACTTCCCTCCTGACGGAGGGTTTTCATCAGCTCCTCCGTGAGCGGCTACACCAAATATGCTTGGAGTCTGTGCTTAAGACTGTGTCGTAAAATATAGTTTTCATCTCAGGGCGGGGACTGGCCGGGGGGTTGATTTCCTTGGATCAACTCCTTTTGTTACCATCAAGGACCCGAAGTCTAGGCTGAAGGCTCACCCCTGTCCCTCTCCCCCCAACTCCCTGCACTGGGCGGAAACAGGGGTGCCATGACTACTTCTCCTGGCGGTGACAGTGCAGGGTATCCTTTTAAACCATTTCCTGTTCATTGCCATGTGGTGGCCGCATCGTCCTCTTCTTCGATCGTCTTCCCATATTCCTTTACCCCCTGGCCTTGCCTTCTGTAGCTGCTCACGCATTTCACCAGTGATCCTGAGAAACCTTGTTATAAGGAAATCCACCAGCATCCTTAATCTTACAAGAAAAGCTAACACCAATATTTACATGTTACCCGATAAAACTCATTTAATCCTTACAACCAACCTGTTGCATCCCTCTTTCACAGACAATGAAATTGAGGCCACGGGAGGCTAACGTGCCCAAGGTCAACAACCAATAAGCGACAGACGGAGACATAAACCCACAAAGTCTTGCTCAAGAGTCCGATGGGTAACTACCATGTAAACTGCTTCCAAGGTGGGCAGCAGAGGAAAAAGCGCCACCGGGGCTGGTGGCCAGATGCCATCTTCCGCTTCCCGTGCTCACCATCTTTTTGAGACTGGAGCACCCCCTTGTAACACAAGCTCCCCCCTGACCCAGGAGAAGATGAACCACCCTACCTTTAACTCCTCACAGCCACAGCCACGACTGAGCTAAAATCATTAAAGCCAGCCTAAACGAAAGCCGCAGAGAGTGACGCTGTGCTCCGATATCCACTGCAGCCCTGCCTGAGCCTCGCCGCCCTGCTCCCAGGCGGTCTCCACGGTGGAGCCCAGCTCAGTCTCTGCCCCAGGGGGACAGGGCTGCAGAATTATGTCTAAATCCTGGCCCTAGGCCAGGGGGAGGCCACGAGAGGACGGGGTTCCTGTCCACGTGCCCTGCCCTCCCACTTCTAGCTCCTTCCTGAGGACCAGCCTCCTTCCCTGGGAATGACCAATCCCCGCCCCCTCCCCACTCCATGCCAGGAAAATTCCTTTCTTCACCCACGGGGATACGGTCTTACGCTGTGCCCTCAACAAGAGCCCTGTCCTGACACAACACAGCAAACCTGACATCACACCCTGAGACCTGCAGGTCCAGGGCCAAAAGGTGCGAGTGTCCCTTACGTCCCCTGTTCAATGCAGGGGGCAGGTTCTGGCCATCGGAACTGTCACTTCCTCCCGCAGAACCTACGAGCCATTGATTTACTCCTTTTGCTATAATCAAAATGACATTCCTTTCAAGAATCTACTGAAGGGGCTTCCCTGGTGGCGCAGTGGTTGAGCGTCCGCCTGCCAATGCCGGACACGTGGGTTCGAGCCCTGGTCTGGGAAGATCCCACATGCCACGGAGCAGCTGGCCCCGTGAGCCACAACTACTGAGCCTGCGCGTCTGGAGCCTGTGCTCCGCAACGGGAGACGCCGCGATGGTGAGAGGCCCGCGCACCGCGATGAGGAGTGGCCCCCGCTTGCCACAACTAGAGAAAGCCCTCGCACAGAAACGAAGACCCAACCCAACACAGCCATAAATTAAAAAAAAAAAAAAAAAAAAAAAAAAAAGAGCTGGTGACACGTACGTGCGCCGAGACAGCGCGAATTGGAGAAAAAAAAAAAAAAAAAAAACCTCAATAGGTTACCAGAGTAATTCAAGGTAAACTACAAATAAAGGATAATTGAGACAGAATTTAAAAAAAAAAAAAAAAAAGAATCTACTGAAGAGTATAAGGAACATTTGTCCCTTATTTCACGTATCCATGACAACGTGATGGTGCTGTGGCCGCAGTGGACTCGCTGTACTGTCCAATCAGCCCCAAACCCTTAGGAACTGAAACTGACACTGACACCGCACGGAAACAACACCTGGCTTCCAGCAAGCTGTCCTAGGTGCTTTATCCCACCCGTTCCTTACTGCCGAAAACTGGCGTCTGATTTCTGCCTGTGCCAAGGACTCCAACTGTTAACTCGATGCCAGGGTGTGGCGTGTCTGAAAATTATCGCAAATTTAGTGACATCTCAGTGCTGGTCAAAGGCTGTGCTCACTGCAGAAGTGAAAGTATGGTTTTTGCTTTGGGAAAATCTGCAGAACGCTTTCTGAAACCACTGCCTGATGAGAAAGAGAGGGGTTCCCCCCCCCCGCCAGTAGAAACCTATTTCTGATTGGGAAGTAAAGAGAAGTTATATGTTATGTACTGAAAATGAAGTTATCTATCTTTAACCACTTCTGGTTCAAAAAAGCAGCTTGCTATAGAGATTACGATAGCGCTTTAGGATCCAGTTCTTCAAAAGACAAGGAGGATATTCCCGAATGTGATCACATTGAAATACTAAACATTAAAATCTCAATTTATCAACAGTTCATAGGATATTAGGAAACCACTGAGTCAGTTATAGGGCAGCCTCCAGCAGAATCTAGAAAGATGCGTAGAAAATGAAGGTTATTGGTTTTTTGAGTTAAGGAGCAGGAAGGAAACTTAGTGATTCAACTTCTTATCTCAAAGGTGAAGGGGAAAAAAACGGTGTGCAGATAAGTTGGAAAAAGTCATCTGCCTCCAGAAAGGACCATTTTTCAGCCCTGCAGAGCATTCACATCTGGCCACCGGTGCTGTGCACGGAACTGTGGGCTATTTTGGTGTCTAACCTGAACCGAATGCCACAGTGAACCAGACGTGGGCCTCCTCGTCGTTTTTCACACCTCCCTTGCACTTAGCTCCTGCCCAGCTCACTTAAGGTTGGAGGTATTTCATCTTTTAAAACCTCAAGGCTGCACTAACCAAATCAACCACGCTCCCACTCTCTCACCAGTCAGAGGGGGAGGCTAGTACTCACAGCATCTGTTCTTGTTTGCTTGATTTCGTGCTCTTTTTTGCTTTTGTTCTGTTTTATAGCTAATTAAATTCCTCTGCACCTCTGACTGGCTTCGTTTGGGCCCATCAACTAAGCAAGAACCGGGAGGGCTTACCGTCAAGTTTCTGAATATAAAAAGGCTCTTAATTTTGCCAAAAGCTACCCAGAAGACAACCTTAACCAAATCATACTTAAACATGTCCTCCGTCCCTCCTCTGGATCATGCTTTGAAAGAGACTAATTTGGGCAGAAAAAGGAATTGATCGTGTATTCACTTAGGCAAAAGAAAGTGGGGCATTTAAATTTGAGACCAAATTTTAAAAAAAGTAGAGCAGAAATCTACTTTCATACATTAGTAAGCAATACAAAACAAACAAAGAGTGGTTATAGGACCCAGAGAAAGGCTAAGGCAGTGGTCAAAATGGGAAGGCCCTCGTGTAAAGAGATCCTTGTACATTGTTTATACCAACATAAAATTCAAACTAGCACTCTATTCCTAAAGCTATTTTTCAAAATGGGAAATGTTTAATGTAGATGTAATACCTACCTATTATTAAAAATAAAATGAAATTTCGACATCAAAAACAAAACAAAACAAAACACCAGGAGGTCTGGATTTGAAGCTTAACCCTGCTATTATAGAGCAGTTTGAATTTAGAGCTATCATTTAAACTCCTCTGCGCAGCATTTCCTCCTGTGTAATATGGAACTTCAAACTAAATAATTTTTAATTTGCTGAGACCTTAGATGCTTTTTAGTACAGCAAAATATTTTTTCTCTCTTTCTGGTAGATGAAGAAATTGAAAATGAGGGAAGTTAAATGAATTGCCCGAAACTACTACCACAAAGGATTGAGAATGAAAATGAAGTAATAAGCAAAGAATATATAACTTATTTAATACTCTGAATTTGTAGTTGTCTTTGGCAAAATATTGGGATAGATAAGGCCTGTTTTCTGAGCTGCCTTTCAGCCCCGACTTCTCTCTGAGCATCATTTAACTTTGCAGCTATTTTTTGCCAGGAGGGCCGGGGGAACTGGTAATGTAGTTGTAGCTGTCTGGTGTGGCTTTTAACCTTACGCTTCAGGACAGCTGGATTTGTATACCTCGGAAAATATACTACGAGGAATATTGAGAATTAAGCAGCTTTCGGAAGTGTGAAGGTCGGATGCTGGTAGTTTGTCAATCTTAGCCTTTTATGGCTGCTACAGAATCTTGAATGTAAAAAGATTAGGGCGCAAGGAGACAGCGCCTGGAGAAAAGTGGACAAGATGTTGGCAGCTTAGAAGACAATTTCTGGGTATGAAAACCATTCTGTTCTTCCCTCCTAAAAGCTGACCATTTGGAAGGCAACCCAACATAAAACAAAGTTAATTTAGAAAGTGCACGTGAATGAAATGTGATTCATTTTCAAATATCTTCACTTCCATATACTTTGGCTACTGTGGTTCAGAAATGTTGGCCTAAGTTCCTAAAGTAGACTTAGAACTGCATTGGTTCAGGGCTACAAACCATTGTGGGGGTTGCTGGGGGTTCATGTTGGACTTTGGACCAACAGCATTAGAATCACTGTGATATTTCTTTAAAATGAAGATTTTCCAGGTCCTAGAACTAGATTTTTTGAATTGATTGAAGTGGAAAGGAGCCTGGGCATCAGCGTTATTTTAAATGTCCAAGTGCTTGTCAGTATTGAGCAGTCATATACCCAGGAATTCTTTGAGAGGTGTTCAGTTGTTTCAGGACTAAAGTGGAGAGAGCTTGTAGCAAAAGTTTAGTGAAAGTCAGACCTGGACGGGAATAAATGTCACACTCAAACTGGGTAACTCGAAGAAAGATTAATCAAGGGAGAATTACCAAAGCATGGCTAGGGTATAGGGAAGCCCACAAGGCATGGTGCAGAGCCCCAAGACTAGCAAGAGTAGGGACCCCTCACCACCCTAAGCCCAAAGGGCCAAGGGAAAGGGAGCGTTATTGGAACAAACAGAGGATAGCTGTATGGACAGGACCACTGGACAGGATGTATAGCCTTGAAAAAAATGCAGACATTGTACAGCCATGTTCATAGAAGCATTATTCACTACAGCCAAAAGGTGGAAACAACTAAAATGTCCACCAACAGATGAGTGGATCAACAAAATGTGGTATATCCAGACAATGGAATATTATTCAGCCTTAAAAAGGAATGAAATTCTGATACATGCTATGGCATGCACGAACCTTGAGAACAATTTGCTGTGTGAAATTAGCCAGACTCAAAAGGACAAACATTGAATGATTCTCCTTATAAGAACTTCCTAGAGGAAGAAAATTCATAGACACTAAAAGTAGAATAGAGATTACCAGGAGCTTGGGTGGGGGGCGGGGAGGGTGAAGAGCTGTCATTTAATGGGTATGGAATTTCTGTTTGGGGTGATGAAAAATTTCTTGAAATGGATAGTAGTGATCCTTGCACTGTGAATGTACTTAATACCACTGAATTGTGCAACTAAAAATGGTTAAAACTAAGCACTGAAATTGAAACTGTGATTTAAAATCTTCCAACAAACAAAAGCCCAGGACCAGATGGCTTCACAGGGAAATTCTATCAAACATTTAGAGAAGAGCTAACACTTATCCTTCTCAAACTCTTCCAAAATATAGCAGAGGGAGGAACACTCCCAAACTCATTCTATTAGGCCACCATCACTCTCATACCAAACCAGACAAAGATGTCACAAAAAAAGAAAACTACAGGCCAATATCACTGATGAACATAGATGCAAAAATCCTCAACAAAATACTAGCAAACAGAATCCAACAGCACATTAAAAGGATCATACACTATGATCAAGTGGGGTTTATCCCAGGAATGCAAGGATTCTTCAATATATGCAAATCAACACGATACACCATATTAACAAATTGAAGGAGAAAAACCATATGATCATCTCAATAGATGCAGAGAAAGCTTTCAGCAAAATTCAACACCCATTTATGATAAAAACCCTGCAGAAAGTAGGCATAGAGGGAACTTACCTTAACATAATAAAGGCCATATATGACAAACCCACAGCCAGCATCGTCCTCAATGGTGAAAAACTGAAACCATTTCCACTGAGATCAGGAACAAGACAAGGTTGCCCACTCTCACCACTCTTATTCAACATAGTTTTGGAAGTTTTAGCCACAGCAATCAGACAAGAAAAAGGAATAAAAGGAATCCAAATCAGAAAAGAAGAAGTAAAGTTGTCACTGTTTGCAGATGACATGATACTATACATAGAGAATCCTAAAGATACTACCAGAAAACTCCTAGAGCTAATCAATGAATTTGGTAAAGTAGCAGGATACAAAATTAATGCACAGAAATCTCTTGCATTCTTATACACTAATGATGAAAAATCTGAAAGTGAAATTAAGAAGACACTCCCATTTACCATTGCAATAAAAAGAATAAAATATCTAGGAATAAACCTACCTAAGGAGACAAAAGACCTGTGTGCAGAAAATTATAAGACACTGATGAAAGAAATTAAAGGTGATACAAATAGACGGAGAGATATACCATGTTCTTGGCTTGGAAGAATCAACATTGTGAAAATGACTCTACTACCCAAAGTAATCTACAGATTCAACGCAATCCCTATCAAACTACCAATGGCATTTTTCACAGAACTAGAACAGAAAATTTCACAATTTGTACGGAAACACAGAAGACCCAAAAGAGCCAAAGCAATCTTGAGAAAGAAAAATGGAGCTGGAGGAATCAGGCTCCCTGACTTCAGACTATACTACAAAGCTACAGTAATCAAGACAGTAGGGTACTGGCACAAAAACAGAAATATAGATCAATGGAACAGGATAGAAAGCCCAGAGATAAACCCATGCACATATGGTCACCTTGTCTTTGATAAAGGAGGCAAGAATACAAAATGGAGAAAAGACAGCCTCTTCAATAAGTGGTGCTGGGAAAACTGGACAGGTACAGGTAAAAGAGTGAAATTAGAACACTCCCTAACACCATACACAAAAATAAACTCAAAATGGATTAAAGACCTAAATGTAAGGCCAGACACTATAACATCTTAGAGGAAAACATAGGCAGCACACTCTATGACATAAATCACAGCAGGATCCTTTTTGACCCACCTCGTAGAGAAATGGAAGTAAAAACAAAAATAAACAAATGGGACCTAATGAAACTTAAAACCTTTTGCACAGCAAATGAAACCATAAACAAGACAAATAGACAACCCTCAGAATGGGAGAAAATATTTGCAAATGAAGCAACTGACAAAGAATTAATCTCCAAAACATACAAGTAACTCATGCAACTCAATATCAAAAAAACAAACAACCCAATCCAAAAATGGGCAGAAGACCTAAATAGACATTTCTCTAAAGAAGATATACAGATTGCCAACAAACACATGAAAGAATCCTCAACATCATTAATCATTAGAGAAATGCAAATCAAAACTACAATGAGATAACATGTCACACTGGTCAGAATGGCCATCATCAAAAAATCTAGAAACAATAAATGCTGGAGAGGGTGTGGAGAAAAGGAAACCCTCTTGCACTGTTGGTGGGAATGTAACTTGATACAGCTACTATGGAGAACAGTATGGAAGTTCCTTAAAAAAGTAAAAATGGAACTACCATACTACCCAGCAATCCCACTACTGGGCATATACCCTGAGAAAACCATAATTCAAAAAGAGTCGTGTATCGAAATGTTCATTGCAGCTCTATTTACAATAGCCAGGACATGGAAGCAACCTAAGTGCCCATCAACAGATGAATGGATAAAGAAGATGTAGCCCATATATACAATGGAATATTACTCAGCCATAAAAAGGAACGAAACTGAGTTATTTGTAGTGAGATGGATGGACCTAGAGACTGTCATACAGAGTGAAGTAAGTCAGAAAGAGAAAAACAAATACCGTATGCTAACACATATATATGGAATCTGGAAAAAAAAAAGAAAAAAGAAAAAAAATGGTCAGAAGAACCTAAGAGCAAGATGGGGATAAAGATGCAGACCTACTAGAGAATGGACTTGAGGATACGGGGAGGGGGAAGGGTAAGCTGGGACAAAGTGAGAGAGTGGCATGGACATATATACATTACCAAACGTAAAATAGCTAGCTAGTGGGAAGCAGCCGCATAGCACAGGGAGATCAGCTCGGTGCTTTGTGACCACCTAGAGGGGTGGGATAGGGAGGGTGGGAGGGAGGGAGATGCAAGAGGGAGGAGATATGGGAACATATGTATATGTATAACTGATTCATTTTGTTGTAAAGCAGGAACTAACACATCATTGTAAAGCAATTATACTCCAATAAAGATGTTTAAAAAATGGTTAAAACTGTAAATGTTATGTGTTTTTTATTATCACAATTTTTAAAAATGCAGATAAGATAAAAAAGAGGATGCAGCCAACCTGCAGAAATTCTTCCGGGGGCAGTCTCGGGGATGAAGATGCAAATTGTTTGTCCTTTCACCCTCCAGTTGTGGCCAGTCTCTCATCTGTCGATCCTACTGGAATGCACAGAGCAAGAGATCCCGTTTATATGGTTCATGAGAAGTCTGAAGGGACTAACAGACGCTAATTAGCTGGGTCCCGCCATTCAATCAACTGTTCTCTAGAGGAAGCAGCAAACCTCCTACCCTGAACTTAACCCTAACCTTAACCTTAACTCAGCCTCAAAAAAGGGTTGGAATGAGAAAGGCTGATGGCAGGTGTTTCTCCTGATCCAGAAACAGTCGCACACAACAAGTAAACAGAGTGGTGTGTTTTCCAGTTAACGTAGAAAATCTTTGTTTAAATGCCATGATGTTCATTTCTATCATTTGATCTAGGAATCCCACTTCTAGGAATCTACCTTAAGGAAATAATCAGAAACATAGACTGAAAATTACACACAAGGAGATTCACTGAAAATTTTTTCATAAAAAGTTGCACAAAAAAAGGAGCAACTAAATGTCCAGTGTGCACAATATAATATTAGATGAGAAAGCAGGCTACCAACTGAATATACACTGTAATGCCAATCGTGTAAGAGGCTGCAAAGTACACTAAAATATTAGTATGGTTATCTTTGAATGATTGAATTAAGAATGATTTTTTTTCGTATTTTTCAACATTTCTGTATTAAAGGCGATTGACTTGGGTAAACAAGAAAAAACAACACGTGTTAGTTTTTTAAACCTCATGTCTGCCTCACATGATAAATATTCCCAATATAGAGACCTACAGAATCTCCTCTGCCGTCCTGTATAAAAGGCATTGATTACCTGCTATTACCTGCCTATTAACTTGAAGGGAAGCCGCCAGGGGGAGGGCAACCATGTCCTCTGAAATAGACAGCGTGTGTGGCTGAGGGTGCAGCTTCCTTTGATGGAATATTGCTAAACAATGAAATCCTATCTCCTGCAAGAAATTATTTCTGCTGGCTGTGCAAACATCAGGCTGGAGCCTGCCCTTGGAGAGGCGGCTGCATTACTATGTATTTGTAAAATCAGCAGAGCCTGGGCATGAACGGTCATAGTGGTTGATTTTACAAGCTGCTCACGACAGGCATCTGCACACAGAAAACCATAACTCAGAGTAGATTTAGCCTATTGTGATTCCTGCTTATTTTAGGTTTTGCCATTTTGAAAGGGTGTCGTTTTACCCAGGAGAAAATGTGCTTTGTGTAAAATGACTTCAGAGATATGAAATTACAATATATTAACCTAAACTTGGTACATTCTAGTCTACCTTTTATACTTTGCTTAACCATTTCTTATCCTTGCACCTCTCATACTATGGGGATGGCAGCTTTGGAAGGTCCACTCCATGGATGGTCAGTTGACCCCAAGGTTTCAGGGATCCTCTCCAGGAAAGAGGACACCTACGCAGGTCAGAGGCCCTGCTGAGTCTGCTCAGTGCTCGACCTCTATACTTAAGACTTCCTGTTAGTGACAGTGGCCACGCCAGTATTTGGTGGTGGGGAGGCACCAGTCTGCTGCTGGCTTGGCATCAAGTCCTTGCACAGGGTCAGCAGCAGAAGGCAAGAATTTTGAATCCCCACAAACGGTGCTTCCTTCAAACTGAAACTTGGTGAAGTCCCCAAACTTTCCATCCCATCTGCCTAGCCCCAAAGTATCATTTGTTGTCAACTTTACCCTTCAAATCATCTTCTGGACTTGTGGTATTTTAACCAGCAAAGTTAATTTTGCCATCAGTAAAATCAATAAAACATTGCAAAAAGTTCCAAGAGGGCTTTAAATGTTTTTTCCAGTTTTATTGAGAAATTGACATGCATCACTGTATAAGTTTAAGGTGTACAGCATGATGGTTTGATTTACATATATTGTGAAATAATTACCACCATAGGTTTGGCTAACATCCATCTTCTCATATAGATACACTAAAAAAGAAAAGACAGAGAAGGGAAAAAAAATTTCTCCTTGTGGTGAGAACTCATAGGATTTACTTGCTTAACAGCTTTCCTATATATCACACAGCAGTGTTATAGTCATCATGTCGTACATTACACATTTTTAAATTTTTCAGTACAAAAATAAACCATTTGAGAGAAGTTGCTCTTAGCCAATTGGGGTAGGCACAGCAAAAAAAAAATTGTGAAGCTTTTTGTTTTTTTAAAGAAGTGTAGTTGATTTACATTTTTTTGTTTGTTTTTTGGGGGTTCTTTTGGCCATGCTACGAGGCATGTGGGATCTTAGTTCCCCAACCAGGGATGGAGCCTGCACCCCCTGCAGTGGAAGCACAGAGTCTTAACCACTGGACCACCAAGGAAGTTCTTGTGAAGCTTTTTTGACACACTGCTTGGGTCACATCCCAAAAGATTCCAACCTAGTAAGTCTTGGGTGGAAACTGCATGTCTGTATATTGAAAATGCTTCACTTAAGAGCAATTGCATTAAAAATGACTGGAAGCAACGAGGCAATTTTAATAGCATTTATTGTTAATAGAATATCTTCTGAAAAATATGGTTTTTTTCTTTTACACTTGGTTGCATCTGGACAAAAAAATGTTTACCCACTGCTTATTCTCGACCCCAGATTACTGACTTAGGGTTTGAGTGAGGGCCAAAGAGATAGCCACCTTGACATAAAGCAGAGGGATTATCCTCCGACATTAAGAATGTCTTTCATAACTGAGCAGCTTACTTTCCCCACGATTTTCCAAGTTATGGCTGAAAGCTCCCTGATCTCAAGCCAGAATGAGAGGGAATTCATATTTCTTAATGATTAATATGGCATTCTTTCCAGAGAGAAATCAAGTGTGAGCATAAATAACTTGGCTGAGCGTACGAAAGATGAAGACAGACATATCTGAAGAGGCCTCAAGACGCAGAACGTAATACTGTGGGTGCGTTTGACTAAACATAATGTATCTATTCAGAGAGGAAAATGGAATTTTTTAAATCTGTATTGAGCAAAAACTGAATTCCTCTTTTTTTTCTTCTGTGCCACGTAAATGTATCACACTGTTGAAGTTATCGAAACAGTATCAGAGAAGGCCAGAAAGGGATGCAGGGTTGCCAAGGTTTTTTATGCATGTGATTGAGTTCTGAAAAAGTTGTTATATGACCAGGTCAGGTGACAAACGTTCAGTGAACACAAAGGAAAGTGTTGCAATCAAAGAATCATTCCTCTATGAACTTAAAAATACAGAGTGGTAATTGTGTGTTACTATTACTTCATAACCAATGATTCCATCTGTCTGGGTTGAGCCCTCGGGAAAGGTCTTGATAGCGCCTGCTGCGAAGGAAAGACCCAGATTCATTTTCAAGCGGCAACGCTTTCAGAAACAATGACGCTTTGTGGGCTCTCTGCAAATACCAGGTGATCCATACAGAAGAAGTTGGGGGCTTATAGTCCCAGAAAAAGAGATGCTCCCAACAGGAACGAGCCCTTCACAACGTCTCCGGTGGTTTCGGATTTCTGTCCCCTCTCTTATTAGGGATAGGTTAGGAGGAGAGATTTCCAAACAATATCTGGGAAGAAACAATAGTAATAGCCGGAGAAGAAATTCCCTTGAAGATGAGACTAACTGAGATGAGGTCAAAAGCAGAAACACCCTGCCGCCCCGGTTTGGGGGACTGCCCTGCGAACCCAGTGCTGTTGTCTGGGAGTTTATGTTTAAATCTCTGCAGCATCTCCCCTAGATCTTTCCAGAGAAAGAATTACTAACCAGGAGCAGGATGACCACATCGTTCCCACTTGAACTCGATGCGATGAGCACATTTGTTTGTCCTCACTAAGTGCAGCATGGCCAGCTCTAACGGACATGCAGAGGCAGCGTGCTGGGGCCGGGCCAGCGAGCCGGGAGCTGGGCAGGAGAGGTCTGCCCGAGACAAGCTTTGCCGCCCGGGGAAGTTAGCTGCGTCCCTGAGATCTTGGGTAACTTGTCAATAAGCAGAGGCCTTTAGGTAGAGGTTTTCCAGAAGCCCCTGGGGTCCCAGGAAATGCCCAAGGCTACCTCAGGGGTCGCAGGATGGCCAGACAGGGGCATTGCCTACAGACCCTTGCTCCCAGTTCAAGCAGGGCATCTCTGATTGGATCCTTTATGTATATTGAGTTCTAAGTAAGACAGATTTTAAAGGTGTGAAACCACAGGACTAGCTAAGCTTCACATTCCTTACTTACAAAAAGGCAAAGTGAGGAATCTGATCATCTTTCTTCGTGGCCAAGCATAACGGCGGTTAGAAGCATGGACTCTGGAGCCACTTGCCTGGGTTCAAACCCTCATCCCTTCTGTCTGGAGCCAGGTGGCCCTGGAAAAGTTTCGTAACTTCCCCGTGCCTCAGTTTCCTCATCTGTGACATGTGTGTAATAACAGTACTTGCCTCACAGGATTCTCGTGAGAATTAGATGAGGTAATATGTACAAAGCCCTCAAAACAGTGCCCAGCACAGAAACGGGTGTTTCTTATTATCCTTGGCCCCAGTTAGCAGCGAGCTTCTGGGCCAGCATCGTTCATAAAGCCACAGAAGGAAACACAGAGGAGCTCACTCATTCCCTGTAAAGGTGCTTGGGAGCATCACTGGACTGGCTGAAAGTGCCTTCTAAAATGATACTGTTGGTTTCTGAATCACAGTTAGTAAGAAAAGCAGAACAGAAGGTGATGAATGCCTTTATGGGAGAGCTTGGCACAAGAGGCAGGTGCGACAGGAAAGTTAATTGGTGACTGGGGGGTGGAACCTCTGGGCAGAGGCGGGCTGACAGCGCGAGCTAGCTCCTCTCCTGCTCTGCTTTATGGTAATTAATTCACTAGGGATTCTGAAAGCCCGTTCTTGGGTGGCTGCTGGTCCTGCCTTTGCCCAGACAGGGATGATGTCAGCCTACAGTTCGCGGAGTTCTGCAATCCTCTGGAGGATTCCGGGAGCTTACAGAGCGTCTCCAGGCTGCCAGCCAGCACTCTGAAAACTAAATCCCATTTGGATCTTGTGCATCCTGGCTTGCCTGTGTCTAGCAGATCTTGGTGGCTGTTGCTCTCTGTACAAGCACGGGGGCATGAGAAGCAACCTCCGGAGTTCCTCATGAAAGACTCACTTTTCTAGCCCCCTGGCTCGCTGAGAATTCGGCTCCGTTTCTCAGCCTCTTCTCTCTTTCACAAAGGGCAGGGAATGGGCTGACACACCAGGGATAGATCGAATTTAAGATGCAGGATTTCAGATCGTAAAATGTATCGTTATTTTATGTACCACTAAGCAAGAAACAAATACCTGCTAATTAAACTCGGACACAGCTTTTTTTTTTTTTTTGCGTTACGCGGGCCTCTCACTGTTGCGGAGCACAGGCTCCGGACGCGCAGGCTCAGCGGCCATGGCTCACGGCCCCAGCCGCTCCGCGGCATGTGGGATCCTCCCCGACCGGGGCACGAACCCGTGTCCTCTGCATCGGCAGGCGGTCTCTCAACCACTGCGCCACCAGGGAAGCCGTCAGACACAAGCATTAAAAAATCAGTTTGAAAATGCTCTTTCAGACATACTCAGATTTTTTTAAAAGGCACATATCACTCTTGTGCACACATAAAAAGAAAAATAGCAGGTTGGGGTGTTCCTAAAACTTTCTGCATGCAGAGTCTGTCTTCTGAATCACTTTTTAATCCTCAGTCAACAATATCTGTGTTTTCCTCACGTAATGTCATCCTCTGTGTGGTCGGGAGCCCTGTTTATGTAGAACGTCAGTCAAATCATAGAGTAAATTTCTGAAGACATTGTAAGTGGCCTGGGGACGCAGCACAGGTAGTGACAACAGGCACGTATCTCAGTTGAAATGCCCCATGAACAGCTGTGACAGGTCCAGCAACGACAAGTACTCCTTCACGACTGCCATCAGACCAGCAGCAACTGTAAAGTGCCTGAAAGAACCTTGAAATGTGAAAAAAAGGTGCTTCTTAAGATCCATGAAATTGGCAATAAAGATTTACTCTTATTTCTCTAAGAGGATGGGTTACATTCTCAGGACACTTTTCATGGATTATTGAAAAACTGTACTGCATCCTATTAGTGAGAAGGTATATAGTGAATTTTTGGCCCTTCTCAAAAACTTGACACTTTCTCCAGTCAGGGTATTGCTGGAGGATCAGAGGATTCCAGAGGTGAGAGTCAGCCTTGGGAGAGGACAACTGCTCTTGTGATGTGTTTTACATTTGCTGAAAGTGTTTTCCCCCTAAGTAAGAGTCACTTATTTGTGTGATGCCATTGCTATTCGCTGTGAAAATACAAGTACCCTTAGAAAGGTCACTCGGTGTTCTTCCTGCCTGATTAATGATTTCTCCCTTCTAGGGTGGATTTTGCCAGAGTTTTATTTAAAGGAGCCAACCTTTTAAAAAGAAAAATCTCTGAATGTTTCAACAGCATAAAGCTTAGATCACAAAACACCACATATTGTTTGATTTCATTTACATAAAATGTCCAGAATAGGAAAATCTATAGAGACAGAAAGTCAATTAGTAGCTGCCAGGGACTGAGGGGAGGGGAGAGCAGGAGTGATAGTTAATGCGTACAGGGTTACTTTTTGGAGAGACAAAAGTGCTCTAAAATTAGATTGTGGTGATGATTGCACAGCCCTGTAAATATACTAAAAACATTGAATTGTACACTTTAAATGAGTGAATTGTATAGTATATGAACTATATCTCAACAAAGGAATTTTTATTGAAGTATAGTTGATTTACAATGTTGTATTAGTTTCAGGTGTACAGCAAAGTGATCCAGAATTTTCCAGATTTCCAAAGAGTTTTCCAGATTCTTTTTACATACAGATTATTACAGAATATTGAGTATAGTTCCCTGTTCTATACAGTAGGTCCTTCAACAAAGAAATTTTTAAAAACACTTAAGAGAATGTGCTGTGTGTATATTAAATAACCTAAACGGAAGTTCTTTTACATTTATCCCAGTGATATTTATTTAATAAAAACTTAGAATTATTTTGTTCAAATCAATTTGACAGACTCAGCAAAGCAAACTGTTACGGGCTGTGGCAAAGAAGAGCTGATCTCCCCTTTGAGGAACCCACCATGAAGGAGGGGCAGGAGAGAGACACATAAATAACTCCGGAGGACAGAGGAAATATTCTGAAAGGCTCCGAGGATCTTTGCCGGTGAGCTCTGGATTTGACTTTGCTACGTAGGTATGGGGGGAGGGGACGGGGGACATATATGGAGCAGAGAAATGTCTCCGATCCTCTGCAGCTGAGAGAGACTTTCTTGGAAAGAGGACCCACTGAGAGCTCCTCTGGGCTGAGTTTAGGAATCGATGAGCCGAAGAACATGAGGGCAGGTAGAGTCGATCCAGAGAAGGTTCTCGGTCTGAGGGGGAGAATGCTGTCAGCAGGAATAGACCATGAAGCGATGCGAAAGGATCAGGAGAGTCCAGCAGGGTCACTCAGCTGGTTGCTGAGACAGATCATGAACTCAAATCCAGTTTCCTAACTCTCGGTTCAGTCATCACTCCTCGGAAATGAATGGCAGAATACCTTTGGTGCCGTCCCCAGCAATGGCCACCAGTGCTCTTGGGAGACTGCAGCCTAGTGGACAAACAGTCTTTGGAAGGATGAAAGACAAAAGTCAAGGAGATGGCAAAGTAAGAACCTGCCATTGGTCCTTTTCCTTACTTCTGCAACCTCTCGCTTTAGGATCAGAAGCGCTCATGTTCCATTAACATCCACTCCTGCAAGTGTGGAGTAAAACCCACCTTGGCAGGAAAAAGTCCCCTCCCACCCCTGTTCTCTAAGGGGTGCTGCTGACCTGGTCTGCCCACTCTGGAACCTTGATTGCAATTAAAATTGGCTTCATGGAGGACAGCTTTCTTTCTTTAACAAAGCCTCAGAGTTTTTTTAAAAATTCAGGTCTTTATAAAGGCCCTCAAATAAGTAGAAATTGATTGAATCCATACTCTGGTAACTAACAATATAGAGGTAACCAGTTAACCCAATGGTTGACCCAAATAGTTGACCCAATCAAAATGTGTATGTACTAAACCTATAAACATATTCCGAACAGTTCGAGAGTTAACTTTTAATCCCTCCTCACGGGGGATTTCACTGAGGTCACTGTGTCTGTGTTGGCCTGTCAGCATCTTCCCTTTTCTTGCCCTGGATGTTTTCATTAAGTAATCCCCTACTAGACTGCATGATGTTCTTTAGCCATGCTTGTCGTCATCAGAATGGTTATTTCCGTGCACGAAGGCGTTTCATTAATTTTCCGTCTCCATCTGCGGTTGCCTGAAGTGCTCCTTTTAAGAACAGAGCCTTCGTCAGCCGTGTTTCTGCCTTGGGCCAGTAAGTCTACGTGGGGAGCAGACGGCAAGCGTTTCCTCCCGGGGCTCACGTACTGCGGCGGCCCCCTGTTATCCAGGAAATTCTCCCTCCGCCCTCTCTCTCAGCTGATTCTTTGCTCTGTGCTGAGCTGTCCCCGTAAGCTCTCAGAGAAGTGGAGAGGATGTTTACAACTTCTAGTTTTAGTGCTACCTTAAAACAAATCTCCTATCCTGCTCAGAAATCCTTGGTGTTTGCTGTTGAACCTGCTCTGGGTAGGCTCTGCTCAGCTTCTGCTCTTGGTATGGGCATCTTTGCTCCCTGGGGTGGTAGACTTACATGCACCACAGACACAGGCACATGTGCCACTTCTGCTGTGGGGATTATTCCATTTAAAGGAAAAGCTGAAAAAGACAAATATCATATGATATCACTTACATGTGGATTCTAAAAAAAAAAAAAATGGTACAAATGAACTTATTTACAAAACAGAAATAGAGTCACAGATGTAGAAAACAAGCTTATGGTTACCAGGGGGGCAGGGGTGAGGTGGGGAAGGGATGAATTAGGAGATTGGGATTGACATATACACACTACTATATATGTAGCAGATAACTAACAAGGACTTACTGTATGGCACAGGGAACTCTACTCAGTACTCTGTAATGACCTATGGGAAAAGAAACTAAAAAAAAAGTGGATATTTGTAAATGTATAACTGATTCACTTTGCTATGTACCTGAAACTAATGCAACATTGTAAATCAACTAGACTCCAATAAATTAAAAAATAAATAAAGGAAAAGCTGAGAGGCTCTGGTAGGGCCCGCCTGGCCTCTCAGCCCACCTCTCCCCAGCCTTGATTTTGTACCTGAACTATTTCCTTCCTTCATCAGTAGATACATGCTAATATACTGCTATTACTGTAGACACCTAATTCATTCAAGCAGTGAATATTCCTGTCCATTTCTCCTCTCATAGTGGACAATCAAAAATCTGCACACTTATCTTTATTAAATAAAAGAACATGCTCTCTAGTTCCATAATGTCACTCACCAAAGACTCCTTTCCTACAAAGTATTTGAATAGACTGGCTAATTCATGCTATGTGATCTTTTAAACTGCTTACCAATTTATCAAAATGGAAGGAATTCAAAACAGATATTTCTAGAACATGCATTCTTCACAAACCAGGAAAGGACCCCTAACTCTGAATCTCAGATGTTTGAATGTTTTATCTGAACCTGTGATGATAACCATGATGATAAAACCTTCTTTTCACTCATTTTGTCAGATCAAATGACTTCTTTATCGTGACTGATAATTGAACAAGAGCAGCCTTGGCTAACCCCTTTCTTGACATTATCTCTTCCCATAAACACCAGTAGAGGAAAGTTCTGAATCCTTAAGGATGGTCATTTTCTTTGACTGACTCTTCTGTGATTATTTCCACCAGCATTCTTGATCTTCAGTTAAACATTCCCAACAAATATACAAATCAATGCCTTTCTTGCCTTGTAGGTCTATTTATGGACAGCACTGTTACTTAAAATTATTTTAATGGCTTATAATGTCAAATGATTATAAACCTGAAGAGTCCAAACAGTGGAAATTTTCAAAAATTTTTGAAAGTTTAAATAGTCCTCCCCTCCTTCTTAAAGCCAATTATCTTGTGTTCACATTTTGTAAATTATTCATTCAACAAATATTAATATTCGATCAACTAGTGAAAACATAAGTGGCAGAAGCAGTTGATGGTCAATAAACAGATAAAGAGAAAATGCACAATTAAATATGGTATAAATGAAAAGATGCAATGGGATACTAATGGTGTGTGTGTGTGTGTGTGTCTATTTAGGTAGAGGGAGGCCTCTCGGAGGAGGTCATACTGAAGCTGAGGCCTGAAGAATGAACAGAAGGTAGACAAGCAGAGTAGGGGAGCAGGGTCCCAAGCAGAAGGAAGAGTAAGTACAAGGCCTTGAAGCAGAAAAGGGGTTGGTATATTCAGTTAGAGAAAGGACTTCAGTGAGGCTGAGAGCAAGGGAACAGGTGGGACAAGATAGGAAAAGGGAAGAGGCCAGATCACATAGGCCATGAAAGAAGTCAAGATTTTGTTGGGAACGTAATTCATTTAAGGTTGTCAAACGGTAGTGTATCATGATTCAATTTGTGTTTTTAAGAAATTACTCTGGCTCTCTTTTGGCAGGAAGCAAGAGTGGGAACATGGAAGTCAGTTAGTACACTACTGCAGTGATCCAGGAAAGAGTGGAGAATGACTTATAGGTGGAGAGAAACTGCTGAAGATGAGAAATAATCAAGGAAGGAGAAATGACAGGATTCATTGAAAGGGAGAGAAAGAGGCAGGGAGGGATTGAGTATGACAGGGCCTTTCCGATTTAGCAACTGGATGGAGGATGGTACAACTCAATGAGATGAAGGAAAACCAGGAGAGGGAACATTCTGAGGTGGGCATTGGGTTGAGTCAAGAGTTTTATTTGGGAGACACTGAGTCGGAGGTGCCTGTAAGGAGAGTTCTGAATTCTAAAGTACGGTCATGCTCTAAGATTCCTCTGTGATTGTTTCCACCAGCATCTTCAATCTTCAGTTAAACAAGGGAAACGGCAAGGAGGCAGTTTGATAAGTCAGGGGAATGTATAGGATATATGAGCTTAAAGGAGAGGCTTGGAGAAGTATTTAAATCTTGGAAATAGATGACCTGCCCTAGGGAGAGGATATTGATGAAATTAGGGCTCCAGACTGAACCCTGGAAAACTCCAGCATTTAAAGAGGAGGAGAGAGAGAGAGACAGATTGGGAGTTTGAGATTGACATGTACACACTGCTATATTTTAAATGGATAACCAACAAGGACCTACTGTATAGCACAGGGAACTCTGCTCAGTACTCTGTAATAACCTAAATGGGAAAAGCGTTTGAAAAAGAATAGACACATGTATATGTATAACTGAATCACTTTGCTGTACACCTGAAACTAACACAACATGGTTAATCAACTAGACTCCAATGTAAAATAAAAATTAAAAATTAAATTAAATTAAATTAAAGAGGAGAAGTCATCAAAGAAACCTGAGAAAGGGTGGCTGGAGAGGTAGGAGGGGCACCAGGAGGATGTGAAGTCAGGAGAGTATTTTGAGAAGGTGGAGTTGATCATTCATTTCAAGAGGAGAAATTTTAATGAACTGGTAGAAGCTGAGGCCACATGGAAAGCTGGGACAACCCAAAGATCACTGGTTTTAAATGCTCTGTTTAGTCCAGCTGTGTATAAAGTTTGGGTTACAAACTAAAATTCTACGGACAGCACAAGTCCAAAAGTCAAGCAAAACGTCTAAGGTCCCACAGGATCCTTCATTCCTGGAAGGAAAGGGGAATAGAAGAACTTAGTTAGGCAGAACTTGTGATGTAAAAGATTTGGCAACGTCTGCAGTAAATTTCAGTCAACAGATCAAAGAACAGGTTTTTGTTCAAGTGGGTGGATTTATTTGCTGTTAAATATCTCTGCATAATATTTCTGTATAAATACACTATGCGTGTAACTATATTTGAACTATTCATGTGGGAGGTAACATGTAAAAGTGAAGTTTTGTTCAAGTTATGATATTTACATGGTTTTTAAAAATATATAATGTTTATATTGCTATTTTATTATAGTTTTCTAAAAGAATGAAAAAAATCTATTTCATGTGACATGGAAAGAAAGGAACTCAGGTTTCTGTAGTTTCTGCTCAACAGGTATATATTTTTGGGCAGACATGCACTCCCCAGGTCCCCAAGCCACACAGAGAGGCAGTGTGGGAGAGTCAGTAACAGGTATTCTTCATTAGCGTGTGCAATTCTTTTTCCACTGTTCCTTCAATATTACCAGATAACCAATCCATCACTCTAAAAATCTATTTTTCATTTTATTTCCCTAACTTCTCTTAGTGACAAGATCAGAACTGGCTATCAAGGCCGCGTTATTTATCTGCCTCATTTCCCACTGTGATTTTTGAACCTAGACATGATTCCGGGAGTTTGTTTCTCTGGGTGGCTGGACCACCATGGCTTCCCTGGCAGCTGTCCAAACCCCAGCTGTACTGGATTTGGGCAGAATTCCAGGGGAGTAGTTGCCTTAATGTTATCAGCTAATACTTTGTTACTTCATTATTGGCACCTTCCTGCCATGAGCCAGCAGAGAAATCTCAATTTAGTTCCTGAGGTCGAAGGTGGGATGGAGCAAGGGAAGAGAAGGGCCAGGAGGAACGTGGGTCAGTCTTCGCCGACCTCTCAGCCCAGTGCTCGCTGAGGTCAGTCTCAACATCAGCTTCTGCTTATTAAGCATGTGTTGTGATCTTTGGGTGGTCACAGTGTTTGTTGCTGGCCAGATTCTTAAAGCAAGCCACGACGATGATCAATTATGAGAGACAAAACAGTATCAGGATATGTGTCTTTTCGAAATACAAATAGCCTGGAGAAAAGTAATAAGGATTGCCACTGCTTTTGTAAAATTCAGAAAATGTATACCCTGCTTCTCTGAGCCCCATTTAACACCCTTTACACGTCTACCCACTCAATTAGAGGAAACTGACAAGGTGAGAGGCATAGAGCTTTCAGATTAAAATTTATCTCAAGAAGTTTTTCCATGCTCCAAGGTAGACTTCTAGATAAATAAAATCTCCCTCTTTTAACTTTACAAAACTGTTTAAAGCACCTTTTTCCACACTGTAGTCAAACTATTATTTCTTATTCCTTACTTTTAAATTTGTTTTATTTTAGAGCCAGCTACTTCTCCTCTCAGTTACTGTGACATCAGTTTATATTTGAAAGAATATAACCTAAGATCAGGCAGTAATGATATTATTTGAAAGGTGGGTCATTTACTTGCATTAAGAAAAGACAAATTTTTTTCAAATGGCATCTTCAGAATGTGTGTAAGCATCTTTAAGAAGCCACTCCATTATGACATTACAATTCTCTTTAATAACCTGATTTTAAAGCTCATTCCTTTTCCATGACATCTTTTAATGCTCCCTTTGCACAAAAGGTTCTCAGAAGGATGGAGAGAAAAAACACTTAAAAAAAAAGATAAGATGTTACATAAAAGGGTGGTATAAAAGCAAAATGGCTTAGAATCTAGAGACCTAGATTAAGTCCTTCTGAGCCTCAGTTTCCTCTTCTGTATAATGGGGATAATAACAGTACTCACCTCCTAGAGTTATCATGAGGTGTGTGATAGATGCGGCTATCATTATCAGAAAGTTTTATTTGGCATTTGATCCTGATGAATTTGCTTTGGGAGGATGATGCCCCAATTGGGAGTATAAGGATAACTTGAACCTGTAGGGCCATACATGTATTTTTTGATTCTGTGACAAATTCACATTAGATATCCCAGTTTATAAGACATGAGAGAAATTTCAAAGCCTTTGTAGAGAAAGAAATCTTACCGAAGTCTTCTTAAAAGAAACATTCATTTATTAATTCAGCAAATATTTATTGAAACCTGCTATAAAGCAAGCATTGGGGTAGGTACTGGGGAGTGAGCTAAATAGTTTCTGATTTCATTGAACTTGGACTCATGGAGGAGATTGTGATTAATCAAATAACCACCAATAAATAACACAGTCTATAATAAAAGCTATGAAGAAAAATTCTGATTTTTTAAATCTTGGAGAATAGAAGAGATGTTGAAAAAGATACTTTGGAAGTGTAATTTTGCCATTTCTCAGTCTGAATCTCTTTCAGAATTGACAGTTATGATGTTAGTACTTGGGCTTCCTTGTTTGTCTGTGTGTTTGTTGAGAAAAACTGTACCAATTACAGCTTGAATTTTCCAAATTGGATTACAACATGGAATCGTTAAAATGACAAATGGATGACTCCCTGAAGCTTCAATTTCATGTCATGGCCATGCACACATTTTCAAGGGGCAAGAAACTCCGGACAGGAAGCCTGGCTCAGAGCTGGGGAGTGGAGGCATGAGCAAGGAAGGTCAAGGTTCCCAAAGCAGCTATCGAGCCCCCTCGACCAGGAAACCCTGAGTCAGAGCGACAACAGGAGCGGGGCAGGACCAGACGGACGAGGTCATGGCACTCAGGAAAGCAGGCCTCCAGTGGGGCCCCTTTTTATGAGTTTTCATTTGTATTCAAAGAATTTATCCGGAAGGCCTTCCTTCTCTGAGTATTTTTCTAAAAGTGGGTCATGACCCATTCATGGGGCACAGAATACATTTAGTGGGTGCTTACCGGCATTTTAAAAAATGAAATAGAAAAAATTAAGGTAGAAAATGTCAGTGTGCTCTCTCTGTAGTAAGGGTGAGGGGTTCTGTGTTTTGGGGTGTGTGTGTACTAAGTGGGCTCTGGAGCTCAGAGCCTATTCAGTAGTGGGAGTTCTCTGAGGAACATCCTGTCCCCTACTTTTCTCAGGATATGGTCCTTGTTAAGTTCAAACCCTCTCCCAAGCAAGTTGGGCAGAGACAGGGGCCGCAGTGCAGAGCTCTTGCCCAGGCCAAGTGCAGGGATCAGCTCGAGCTAAAGATGGTGTCTGGATGTGGGGCTGGCCTGCAAAGGAACAATCCAGGAGAGATATCCCTTGAAAGTGAATGAGGTAGAGACCAGGTACAAGGCAGAGCTGCCACCTCCCCAGATGGGAAGGAAAGGCATAGGTTGGAATTGCTGATATTTGGCCATTTTTGACCTGCAAATCTGGCAGTCTCATAGACCAGACTAATAGGTGGGTTGGTCAGGCCTTAGAGAGGTCTCCTGAGGACAAGGCCTCCTTTAGGATTTGAGTGGGAAAGGTGCTGATAGAAGAGACAACTGGATCAAATTGAGGGCTTACATCCATATTTTCTTTGCTGGGTTCTTTGCCCTTGAGCAACTGCTCTGGGCACGGCACCTGTCAGCTGCCTGTAACTGAAGCCTTTGTGTTTTAAACAAAGTAGTCTTAGAGGGAGCTTCCTTCTCTCCTTAGCACCTTTATGACTAAGACTGCTTTTCAAATAGTGTAAATGTTTTCAGTTTTATTTCCCCACTTGATAAGATACTTCTTTACCATAGTTAAAAAAATTAAGTTAACTTATGTAAGAACTTTTCCCAGAAGGATAAAGGGGACACAATTTCTAACTTCAGATCTTCCCACATTGTTGTTTTTTTAAAAATAACAGCTTTATTGAGATATAATTCACTTGCCATAAAATTTCCCTATTTTAAAGTGTTCAAGTCAGTGATTCTTCCCCCCTAGGATTGTAAGACATTTTTTTCCAGTTATACATATACATGTGTCTATTCTTTTTCAAATTCTTTTCCCATTTAGGTTGTTACATAATACTGAGCAGAGTTCCCTGTGCTATACAATAGGTCCTTGTTGGTTATCCATTTTAAATATAGTTGTGTGTACATGTCAATCCCAAACTCCCTAACTATCCATCCCTCCCACCCTTCCCCCCTGGTAACCATAAGTTCATTCTCTAAGTCTGTGAGCCTGTTTCTGTTTTGTAGATAAGTTCATTTTTTTTTTAGATTCTGCATAAAAGCAATATTATATGATATTTCTCTTTCTCTGACTTACTTCACTCAGTATGAAAATCCCTAGGTCCATCCATATTGCTGCAAATGGCATTATTTCATCCTTTTTAATGGCTGAGCAATATTCCATTGTATATATGTACCACATCTTCTTCATCCATTCCTCTGTGGATGGACATTTAGGTTGCTTCCATATCTTGGCTATTGTAAACAGTGCTGCAACGAGCACTGGGGTGCATGTATCCTTTTGGACCATGTTTCTCTCCAGATAGAAACGAAAAGGCAACCCACAGAATGGGAGTAAATATTTGCAAACAGTGTGACCGGCAAGGGATTAGTCTCCAAAATTTACAAACAGCTCATGTGGCTTAATATCATCAAAACAAACAACCCAATTAAAAAATGGGCAGGGGCTTCCCTGGTGGCACAGTGGTTGAGAGTCCGCCTGCCGATGCTGGGGACACGGGTTCATGCCCCAGTCCAGGAGGATCCCACATGCCGCGGAGCGGCTGGGCCCATGAGCCACGGCCGCTGAGCCTGTGTGTCCGGAGCCTGTGCTCCGCAACGGGAGAGGCCACAACAGTGAGAGGCCCGCGTACCGTAAAAAAAAAAAAAAAAAAAAAAAAAAAAAAAAAGGGGCAGAAGACCTAAATAGACATTTCTCCAGGGAATACATACAGATGGCCAAGAGGCACATGAAAAGATGTTCAACATTGTTAATTATTAGAGAAATGCAAATCAAAACTACAATGAGGTATCACTTCACACCAGTCAGAATGACCATCATCAAAAAGTCTACAAACAATAAATGCTGGAGAGGGTGTGAAGAAAAGGGAACCCTCTTACACTGTTGGTGGGAATGTAAATTGGTGCAGCCACTGTGGAGAACACTATGGAGGTTCCTTAAAAGACTAAAAATAGGGTTGCCATATGAACCCACATTGTTTTGGGGTGACAGAGAGAATTCTCAAAGAAAAAGGAACGGATAATTGGTCTTCCTTAGAGTTCTTAGAGCATTCCAAAGAGGACTCCTTGAGGACAAAAGGGGAGGAGAGTCAAGGGGTGACTTTGTATGACAGTGTGGTCACTTTCTGCTGAAAGTTTTCAGCTGGTGGGGAGGCGGGGAGAGAATAGGCTTGTCCCTGGAATATAGACAGATAAGCCACGGGGGAAGAAAAACTACCGCAGCCATGAAAGATGCCAGCTTTCACGGCAGGTGTGAGTGCTGAGGGGCAGGGCTGGTTATCTACAGAGGCTCAGAGAGGAAGGAGAGTCTCCATCCAATGACCCAGAATGTGGCGGAAACCGTCAAGACGGAGATGGAAGATCTCAAGGATCACCACCCTTTTCTTTTCTCTTTTTAAAAAATTTTATTGGTGTATAGTTGATTTACAATGTTATGTTATTTTCTGCTGTACTGCAAAGTGCATCATTTGTACATATACATACATCCACTCTTTTTGAGATTCTTTTCCCATATAGGTCATTACAGACTACTGAGTTCCCTGTGCTATTACAGGAGGTCCTTATTAGTTATTATTTTATATATAGTAGTGTGTATATGTCAATCATGATCTCCCAATCTATCCCACCCCCTCCCCTTTCCCCTCTCGTAACCATAAGTTTGTTTTCTACATCTGAGGATCACATTTCTTTGAAATGACCTACCCGATACTTGCTACTTCAGCCTAAGTCTCTGACCTACTCTTCAAGAATGTGAGTTCTTCCGCAAGCTTTTCTTGGTCAAGTCTGAAGGCCTATTTGCTTCACATGTGGAGAAAGAGAGAGGGAGAGAGACGTGTCTTTAAAACTCTAACATAAAGCTTTTATGTTGTAGAAAAAGTGTGTGCCTGGAAATGAGACAGACCTGGGTAGCACTGTTTAAAATTCTCACCTCAGACTAGCTCTGAGCCCTTGGGTAAGATAGTTAGCAAGTTAGGCAACTCAAAGAGCTGCAGTTTCTTAACCTGAAAATAAGGGAAATAATACCTCTTTTGTAGGGTTGTTGTAAGGATTACATAAGATAAAGTGTATAAAGCACAAGGCCGTTGCTGGGCATTCAGTAAATGAAGTCGGTATGTATGTTATTATCTTTCCATTCCAGGAAGCAGTTAAAGGACAACCACAACAGAATCTGTGACTCTTTCAGAGCACCAGTGTTGATCGTAATATAAACATTTGGGGCACATTTACAGAATTATAATTCAAGATGGGGTCCTTTTAAAGGCTTTCATGAGAGTGTTGCATGAAGTTGTTTAGACAGTTACGTTAAAATCCCATGTCAGAATAAAAGGAAACATATCCAGTTTTAATTCTTGAGTGAGTCTCAAATCTAAGAATTAATCTAAGCACTTCGCTGTTCTTCCCTTCCACTTCTGCTGTGTAACCTTCGTCTGTTTTATTTAATTTTGGCTTCTCTAGTATGGTTAATGTGAGCAAGTTTTGGAACAAGGGCTTAACAATTATAGAGATTTTAGACTCAGAGCTAAAACATACCTTGGGGATTATCCAGTGTAGTATTTTCCAGATGTTACTCATTCAAAAATAACATGTCACTATTTTATGGCATATCCTCGTAGCATTTACTTAATATTTTTCTTTATGTTGACTGGCTTTTAAAAAAAACTTAATACCTACTTTACTTCTAAGCAGTAATATTCACAAACATCACAGGTTTTATAAGCTAGTAAATAAATACATAACTTCAAGCAATTATCCACATACCACCTAAAATCATCTCCTCTACAACCAGTGCCATGGGTAGCACACTTGGGTAAACACTGATCCCATGCACCCCTCACTTTATAGATGAGAACACTGAGACCCAAGGCAGGGGAGTGATTTGCCCTGCGTCTCTCTGTGATGGCAACTCCAATAAGAGTCTTGGTACAATGAAGAATTTGGTAATTAAAAACCATCTGGGTATTTCATTTGGACCAACTCTCCCTTTCCATATTTCCCATCGACTCCCCAAGATCCAAGAGAATAGGCAAACTAAGGATTAACCTTGGTGACAGAGAAAACACTACTTATTGTATGTAGCCCCTTCCAAAAAAGCATGGAGATGGGTCAAATGACAGAGAATTAGATCTGTAACTTGTTTCTCTCTTAAAACAACTTTAAAAATCATCTGGGGCTTCCCTCGTGGTGCAGTGGTTGAGAGTTCGCCTGCCGATGCAGGGGACACGGGTTCGTGCCCCGGTCCGGGAGGACCCCACATACTGCGGAGCGGCTGGGCCCGTGAGCCATGGCCGCTGAGCCTGCGCATCCGGAGCCCGTGCTCCGCAACGGGAGAGGCCACAACAGTGAGAGGCCCGCGTACCGCAAAAAAAAATAAATCATCTGAACACAGCAAAAGCTGAAACACGTTTCCCTCTTTGCTTATACCTGTTGATGGAGTTTATTCTTACTGATCAGATTCAGGTCAGCAGTACTGGCCTCCTCCTGACCCTGAATGCCTTGTTCATTGAAACCCAAGTGTTAGTTCCTGTTTGCACCATTGAACCTTGTGAGGGAAGGTATTTCTCTTCTCCAGAGAGTGAACAATAAGCCACTGTATGTTTGGTCTCTACAGTTCATTTCTTCATGTTTTCATTAGTTTTATTCATAAGATTCTATTAGAGTCAATTGTTAAATTGCTGGAAATGTCCCCAACGAAGGACAAAACGGTTCTTCTATAAAACAAGAACAGCCCATCCCCTGCCCAGACTTGAAGGACCATAAATTAGCGCAATAAATTGTAGAATATGAGCAAGTAACTTTTCTTCCTACTCTCCTAGGCGCCTGGGATTTGTGAGTCCACGTCTGAAAGTAGGTCAGTAGCATAATAAAAAAAAAATCCTACTAAATACAAGTTGAAGTTCACTGCTTTGAAAGATTGTAGTCCCATCTAGTTAAATCAGAGTCCATTATGTTCATTTTGATGGATTCAGGTTATGGTACACAACCTGAAGGAATTGAAAAGATTGTTATAAGGGTTAATAATATCTCCTTTGAGGTATTCCTCTTTTTTTAAAGTTCTCCTTCCACTTCCGGAGGTTATGGTCTGAAGAACATTCCTCAGTTTATTGTCAGGGTTTCATTTGACACAACTCCATTGTAGCGTCACATTTCTCTAGCGTTTTGAAGATCCTAGAATCCCTTCCTTGCTATTTTGAATTGAAGGAAGCATTTGAATATAAATTTATTTTAATTTGTTGTCACAAAAAGCACATTATCCAAAAAGGTGCAAAATTTGAGGGTATGCCTGATTATGTAATTTCTAGCCAAGAACATAAAGGGAAATAAACCACTTAATATTCATTAAGAATTAAGTATGCGGGGGGTTAGTCACTAACAAAGACAGAAACACATGCCATACTATGTCGAGTGAGAAATTTGAGCATATTCATTGGAGCAAGCCTTAATCTTTTATGAATAGTACAATTTAAAATAAAGCAACATGGGGGGAAATTACAATAGAATGAAGAAAAGAGGCAATTTTCGGGAATTATAATGTATTGAAAACACATGCCAAATACTTGCCTCAATACTGATGAATGGGATCAAGCCGTATTCTATCTGATCTTCACATTGTTTTTCCATCCTACATTCTAACAAAGTCTGAAAAAAGCAGTGTAAGGAGGTAGGGATGGAAATGTTGCAAAAATATTTGTTTTATAGTACAATGGATGTTTACCTTATTTTAAATTAAATCTTCCCTAACAGACAGCTTCTTAATGGCCCGCATGCACTCCCCTTCCCCCTCCTCTCTTGTCATTTTTGCCCCCAGCATTCCCCTAACACTGCCAGAGTGGCTTTTGCTGTTCTTGGAATTTTAAAAACAAATGGCCAACCATCTCTCTAATGCTGGTGGAGTGTTCCCGGAACGGTTACTAGGCCCTCTATTACACATCAATGCCTAGTTCATTCCACGAACTTCAAGACAATGTCCCAGCTGCTTATTTGCTTTTAGCACTTTTCCCTGCAAACTCAGAAACCAGCTGCCATTTCCTTTATACCCTTAAAATGAGGTGGGAGTGTGTAAAATGATGAAGGGCCCCATCCCTCCCCACTGCACCCGTGGAAGAATTTCTTTAGGAACTGAGGGAACTTCCAGGGGCACTGCCCCTGCCTGGGCTGCAGCCCCAGCCACTGGCACCTGCAGAGTCCCACCTTGCTGTGGAGGAGAACACACCTGCCAGGCTATGTCAGCCCTCTCCTTCACTTGCATTTAAAAACAAGGCAGAGGAGACTCCTGAGTTGGAATCAGGAATCATGCTCCAACAGTGCCCTTGTGAACTGTGTAATTTTAAGTAAGCAACATGGGGACATTACAATAGAGTGAAGAAGAAAGGTAGTTTGGGGCATTATAATGTATTGAAAACATATGGCAAAAACTTCCCTCAATGCCAGTGTATGGAATCAAACCTCTCTGCTGATCCTTAATGCCAGTGTATGGAATCAAACCTCTCTGCTTATCCTTCTGGCCCCTTGAGCTGGACTTGCTTTTTCCATCCACTCCTTGGACCCTTATCTGGACACCTGGACTCCAAGCTCTGCCTTCTTGCCCACTCAGGACCCTTAGTTTCAGTAGCTATTTGCCTGCCCAGAGGCCCCATTTTGCCATTCCCTCTAGGTCAGTCAGAGTCCTCACTCTGCTTCCTCCTGTGTGTGGCCCCTTCACGGTCTACTAAGCCAGATCAGCCAAGACAGCGTCACCCTGGGACATCCTCGATCCTGGTTCTCTGTAGTCTATGCTTCCCCCCACCTCCTGCAATCTTGCACTGACTCCACTCCAGTTCCCAAATTCATGAATTAAGGAATCCAACAGTAGATTAAAATTCTGGCCCCAACTAAAAAAAAAAAAAAATGTAGTTTTGTTAAAAATGTGAAAAACGTAAAGTACTTAGGTAATCAATATTCTCAAAATGTATCATTTACTCAGAGGAATTGAAAGTTTAAGCCAATAAGTACTTCTTAGTACCGTGTCCTGGAGGGAAAGCGGTCAGATCTTCACTTTGAGGGGAGAAAGTAGAGAGAGGGTAGCAAAGTGAAAAATGTGAAAAGGGTTGGAAAATGGGACCAATGGGAAAGATGAAAGGATGGATGTGTTTGTGAGAAGAAATTATTTTGCAACGTCTTGACTCCCTTTAAGAATGTGATGTTATTACACGAGCATTGGACCGTATTGTCCTGTTGTCCTCTCATTTCTTTTGTTCAATGAATTCTACTGACCCACCCCCCAGTAAAGGAATGTGAAGAGAATGTATTCATTCTAGTGCTTACTGAGGGTGGGACAGGCAGTGGCTTAAAAGCCATATCATGAAGATAAGGAAGATCTTCTTGACAGTCGCCAGACCAGTATTTCCCAGCACCCTTATTTCCTCTCCTGTCATCAGCATGGCCCAGGTCAGGTTGTCTAAGGATAAGTAATGGACTGTTCCCACTCTGAGGCCCAGTCAGTCCACTTTGAAGAACATACTCCAAGGACAAAGAAAAAAGTAACTTCCACAAACTCGTTCATAGCAGCATTATTCATATCCTTCAAAGGTTGTGATATCTTTTAAGGCTCAGGCCAACCCATAATCCCTCTTCTCTAGGAACTCCTCCCATTCCCCACCCACAGGGGCCCTGGCATCCATGTCTGCAGTGGATAATCCCACCTCCTGATCTACAATTCAACCAGGAACAGATTTAATACAAGCTAGATATGGAACTGGAATGCAAAACTGCAGGTCAGTCTCTGTAGTGGATGGTCAGGGTGGTAAAGTGAACCAGGCCATGGGATAACTCTATTCCCCTATAAGGAGAGATAATCAAGGTAAGAGAAGAAGAATGAAGCAGATTCACCAAGAAACATGGAGATAAATAAAGGATGGACTGACAACTTTCTGGCTTCTTCCAGATGCCCAAACTGCATTTTTTCCCTTTGACTCCACGATATACCCCTCTATCTTTGTAATAACCCTTTCAACTTAAAGTAACTTCAATCACTTTTTTGTTGCTTATAACCAGTCTTAACTGAGACACAACAATAAAAAATCAGAAGCGACTCAACCCCAAATAAGAAAATTATTAAATGAATTACTATCTGTTAACATAATTGAGTATCTTTTAAAGTGATGAGGTTTCAGATTGTTTACATGAAAAAAATGCAGGCCATAAAGCAAAATGAACATATTGCTCGCAACTTTTAAATTGTAGATTTAGTCAACAAGGACTGGAAGAGTATACAAAGAAATGTAAACACTTACTAAGTGTATGGGATTTTTTGAAACACTGTTTATACAATATCTTTAAAATAAAATTTAGACTACTGACATTTTTTTAAATTAATTAATTAATTTATTTATTTATTTATTTATTTATGGCTGAGTTGGGTCTTTGTTGCTGGGCAGGGGCTTTCTCTAGTTGCATCGAGTGGGGGCTACTCTTCGTTGCAGTGCACGGGCTTCTCATTGCGGTGGCTTCTCTTGTTGGGGAGCACGGGCTCTAGGCCTGCGGGCTCAGATGTTATGGCTCGTGGGCTCTAGAGCACAGGTTCAGTAGTTGTGGCGCACAGCTTAGTTGTGGCACACGGCTTAGTTGCTCCGTGGCACATGGGATCTTCCCAGACCAGGGCTCAAACCCATGTCCCCTGCATTGGCAGGCATATTCTTAACCATTGCTCCACCAGGGAAGCCCTGGACCACTGACATTTTGAAATAGTGATTTAATAGTATCCTCAAATGTTTCCCAGCATATTCATTATTCTGATACCAATATTTCCCATCAGTCTTCGCTTAAAATACAGAAGTTGTTCTTGAGTCTTTCTTTTCTCCAAGGAACCTTTTATTGGGAAATGGTATTTAGAAGTCACAATTCTGGGTGTGATTTTAAAATCATCCTTGCTTTTATTTATTTATTTATTTCACATCCTTGCTTTTAAATAAAGGATGGAATAAAAGCAAGTTGAGTGGAATTGGAGAAACTGGTTAGGAGGTGGTGTGCTAATCTACTTGAACTACCAATAAAAGAAATCAGGGCTCCTTGGAGAGTAAGCTGCTTACAAGTCTGGGGCAAGAAATGTGAAAGACTAGCCTGGAACATCTTGCTGTAAGATAACAGTGAAGCCATCTAAGACTACTGAGAACATGTCAAAAGGATTCAAGAATCAATGGGAAAAGATGCCCACTGGCCCCACATGGGATAATCATATACTGGTAAAAATAAGAATTGCAAGAGATTGAAACAGATTAAGGTAAAACTCACAATGATGTACTAAAAAAAAACAACCTTTGAAGGATACTAAATGATAACTTATGTGGAAAATCCCAAAAATCATTTTTAAAGCTCTTGAAACTAATTTGTGATTTTAGTGAAGTTGCAGGATACAAGGTTAATATACAAAAGTCAACTGCTTTCTTATATACCAGCAATGAGTTTGAAATTAAAAACACAATGCCATGTACATTAACACCAAAAGAAATACTTAGGTATAAATTTAACAAAATATGTTCAAGATCTATATATAAGGAAAACTACAAATCTCTGATGAAAGAAATGAAAGATCTAAATAAATGGAGAGATATTTCACATTCATAGACAGGAAGACACAATATCGTCAAGAAGACTCAAGATGTCAGTTCTTTTCAACTTAATCTATAGATTCAGCACAATCCCAATCAAAATCTCTGCCAGTTGTTTTGTGAATATCAGCAAACTAATTATAAAGTTTATATCTTTTTGATGCTAAGGAACCCACTTATTATTTTGAAAACTGGTAAATAAAGGGAAAGAGTAAAGCAAAAATAAAAGTAAATAAGATATGTCACTTTTCAGATTAAAACCTTTCAGCTATTTCAAATTGCACTTTATTTATTTTTTAGAATTTTAATTTAACTTTTTTTTTTCTTGGCCACCATGTGGCTCGCAGGATCTTAGTTCCCCGACCAGGGATTGAACCCACACCCTTGCAGTGAAAGTGCGGAGTCCTAACCACTGGACCACCAGGGAATTCCCTCAAATTGCACTTTAAATAAAAAACAACCTGTAAATGTTGTGCTTGATCTGCCATCTTTTAACCACACTCATCTTATTTTGTGCTACTTAACTTCTTGATTATGATGTTCTAGCCATAATAACCCTCAAATAAACTCTGTTTTTTCCTATCCTAGGCTGATTCCTCATGCTTCAGATCTCAACTTACCTTTTCAGAAGAAACTTCCCTGACCATTTTAGCAAGAAATCCTATTTGTTTCCCCCCTAGAACTTACCAACTTTTAATTTATTTTTTTTGTTCACTTGTTTTTGCTTGTTCCTCCCAGTAATTGTAAGTTTCAAGAGGGGAAGAATGCCTTGTTTCTGACCAGGACCTACAACATACAGGCATGACATAACTATCTGTGGAAAAAGGGAATGAAGTTAACCATCAAGATGAGGCTAGATGGCTGAAAAATAGGTGAAACTCTCAATTAAATCATGGAGGGTGATTGTGAGAGCTCTGAGAGGGCAGAAGTGCCAAGGTCCACACATATGAAGGAGCCAGGAGAGGACTGGGAATATAGAGAAATGTGATTTTTCTGTGTTTAAAAACCAGGTAGGATTACCTTAGTCTTTTGTGGTGTGCTTAATTTTTAAAAATTGTAAATACCACTTTAAAAATAAAAATTGTAGAATTCCTGGGCCTTAGACTTTTATTCTCAATTAACTTTTCCCATGTTACAGATAATAAATAATGGACCCTTTTCACTATGCACTTGGGTGTGGCATTGGTACTAATAATTCTAAGAACTTTTAAAATTGTGTCTGGTCATTGATATGTCTTAAAGTAAGCTTACGTGTATGTATGGAAAACCCATCACAGTTATGTTTTGTGATTTGGCAGCTTTAACAATGACCCAGTGCAAGTTTATCCTTTATGATTAGGAGTACTATCATACCAAGCACTCTTTTAAATGTTTTTTCAGCCAAGAGATTTTCTGAGGTTAGTTGTTGGTGAAACCTGTCTTTAGAATTTCTGAAAATTAAGACTAGGGTAACTGAAATTCTTCATAAAAACGCCAGGAAACTAGCGGGTTCTGAAGAGCATATGACTTTTTTCTATCTGTGCCTTAATTAATCAAACAATATAAATACATTACAGAAAGTTTGGAAAATCAAAAAAAGGTGAAGGAAATCACACATAATCAGGTCTCATCACCCCAATGTTATAAATGTGATATATTTTCTCATATATTTATTGTTTCCTAGTTGTAATCAGTGCACGTACAAGTTTTCATTCTAAACTTTTCCTTCATTCTAAAACAGAAGGCAAATACAATAAATAAGATAATTTAAGTCAGACATTGAAAATGCGAAATAAAAGAGAGTAATGTAGAGTGAGTAGTTAGGAAAAGGATCACAAAAGTGTCATTTGAGGTGGGACCTGATTAACAAGAAGGAACCAGCCTTGTGCAGGTCTGGGCCAGTGCTATCCTCACACATGGGGCAGCAAGGGAAACGGACCCAGGACAGGAATGGACTTTGAGGAACAGAAAGGTGGCTGAGTAGATGAGCCAGGGGAACATGGAGGGGGATGAGTTGAGGGAAGGATGGTGTGTGTGTGTGTGTGTGTGTGTGTGTGTGTGTAAGAGGAGAGAGGATCCTGTGGGACCTCATAGCACATGGTAGGGAGATTATCTCTTGGTCTCAGAGCAACGTGAAACTATTGTAAGATTTTCAACAGGGAAGTGACATGTCTGATCTAGATTTTAAAGAGTACCCTGGTCACCAAAAATACTGTACAGAAATTATTTCTGCATGAAAGAGGACACAAATGTTAATGACTGAAGCCCAACTCAAATTGGCATAACTACTGTAAACCAAGTGTCAGGAATACTCATGTAAGTGAAAAGTATAGGGGGTTTAGGTAGGGTTATATCCAGCGGTCTGGAGGATGTCCTCACATCTTTCTTTTCTCTTTAATTAATTCTGTCTCTCTTGGGACTTCCCTGGTGGTGCAGTGGTTAAGAATCCACCTGCCAGTGCAGGGGACACGGTTTGAGCCCTGGTCTGGGAAGATCCCACATGCTGCGGAGCAACTAAACCCGTGCGCCACAACTACTGAGACTGTAATCTAGAGTCCGTGAGCCACAACTACTGAGCCCACGTGCCACAGCTACTGAAGCCCGTGCGCCTAGAGCCTACGCTCTGCAACAAGAGAAGCCACCGCAATGAGAAGCCCGCGTGCTGCAACCAAGAGTAGCCCCCAGTCGCCACAACTAGAGGAAGCCCGCAGGCAGCAATGAAGAGCCTATGCAGCCCAAAATAAATTAATTAAATAAATAAATTTTAAAAAAATTTTGTTTCTCTTTGTATATTGCCTCCATCCTCCCCTCTGCCCTTCTAAATCCAGTCAGTGGAGGGTAGAGGTGCCAATAACCCAAGATCATCCAAAAGGAAGAAAGCCTCTGTCTACCTTCACTTTGGAAAAATCTGGGAAAGGACTCAAATTGGTCAGACAAGAAGAAGGTATCCTTCCTTTGACCAATTACCATGCCCAGGGTCATGTTACATTGTCACTAATCCAACCTGGGTCCTATGCTCACCAGTTGGCAGAGATGAGGTTGAGCCATCATAAGGCACATTCCCACCAGGACCACACAAGATTGAGAAAGATTCTCCAAAGAAAAGGGATACTGTTAGCAGAAGGAGATTGGTAAGCAGAGGGGGGGAAACCCCAAAACAATAGCTGCATTGCATGGTCATTCAATTTACATAATGATCTCTTTTTTTGCTGAATAATATTCTACCATACATATATTTCGACCATTCAAATGTTTTTCTTCGAGCTATCATGTGCCAAGTTCTATGTTTAACTAAACGAATTCCTGGTTGTTATGTAATTTGGTTGCTTCCAATCTTTTATACTCATAAACAATATTTTATGATTGTCCTGGGGCATATGACTTTTCCATACCTTTTATCTTCTTCATCTCCAGAAAAGGGACCCTGGATAAAAGGGCACGAGATCTTTTTTTCTTCTTGATACATTTTGTCAAATTTATTACTGTCTACAAGGTTGTATCCATGTGAAATGTCACTAGAAATGCGTAAGCATATCCATTTTCCTGTCCCTTCTACAGTCATGAGTATCATCACCTTTTAATTTTGCCAATTTAATAAGTGAAAATGACATAAATTTGTTTTACGTCTTGCTTTTTAAAATCACAGCTGCCAGTGAACATTTTTTGTTTAAAGGTAGTTGTAGTAGCTCTTCTGTAAATGTTCTGCCCACGCTCTTTGCTGGATTATCTATTAGAACCTTAGTAATTTTTATACCTATTTATCTGAATTACTTACAGTTATTAGTCTCTTCCCATAAATGATTTCTAGTTTGCTGTTTGCCTTTTTAACTTTCAAAGGTATGTTTGTTTTTATGTTGTTAGGTTTTTATTTCTTCTATTTTTTTCAAGCTTAGAAAGTCATCCTTTTCCAGAGGCTTGAAAAATATTTAATTCTATTTTCTTTTAGTGTATCTGAAACTTGATTTTTCTTTTTCATCTCTTGACATATTCTGAAATTTATTTTTAATTTATTATGTGAGGTGAAGATATGAGTTGATTTTTCTCCCAATTGCTAGCTGTTCAGACCATTACAGTTTATGGAATGAGCTTTCCTTCCCAATTGATTTGTGATACAATATTTAATATGTACTTTATACATACTGGAATCTATTTATAGGCCATTGTGTTCCAGTGAGAGATTTGTCAACTCAATCTTCATACCAGCACCACAAAGTTTTAATTCTTATTGCTTATGTTTTAGTGGTGGATAAAGCTAGCTCTCTACCTCATTTTTCTTTAGAATATCCACGTTGTTTTCATTTGTTCATTCTTCCAGATGAAGGTTAGGATAACTTCCAAGTTAAAAAAAAAAATCCTATTGAGCCATTGATTGGAACTGCATGACCCTTAAGGGAGAAAACTGGAACAGACCCAATTACTAGAATCAGAGTTCCCTGTCGTCAAGTAGACCTTGTTCTCCTCTGTCCAGTTCGCTCCCTCTTTTTGAAAATAAAATTCATTTGGACAAAGAAGAAACTTCCTACTCTTGTGGAGTTATTATTTAAACTTTGGTATTAAAAGAATAGCTTTTTTGCTTTTCCAGGCAAAGGGGGACACATAGTTTTGAGGGCACAAGCCCGCTATTCTTTTCTACTTCACCCAAAACTCTGTCTCCAAGATTTGATTCGGTACTGGTAAATAGACGCCGAGTTTTCGGCATCAATCTCAGAATTCAAGGTAGGACTTAATCAGTGGGTTTTATCAACTAAAATTTCTACACTTTTTGTTGTCTTTTTTTTAGTTTTAGTATATATATATATATATATATATATATATATATATATATATATCTTTCGTCACTTAAAAAAAGAGACAGAGATTCAGGATGGAAATTTTACTCATTAAATTTATTGTACTTCTCAAATTTATTTGAAAATATGAGTGTCATGAACCACTTGTTTGGATAGCTAGCTATCTGGGTTGCTTAGTCATTTATGAGTTTATTATAGAAAGTAAGATCTGAAATTTTTACCAGTCACTAATCCTTAGTTTTCTGCTGCAGATCCCAAATTATATGAATGGTGCCCCCTAGAGTTGGGCAGTGTATATAACCCACATGGCCATGCGCTATAGCCTTGGTGATAACCATCTGCTGAACTTGAAAGCAAATCTATATATTTCCAGTCTTCCAAGGTCACATCAAGTGTTGCACTATACCCTAAAATTACTTAGGTGCTTTCCTGGGTACCTCTTGGACAACCAGCATTTTTCGAGGGAGGAAAGAAATGATGGTGATGGTGTACCAATAACTTTTGTTTTCATTATCTCATCTTATCTCCATTATAACTGTCTGTTGTGGAGGACAAGTGTTATTAAGCCCCTATATTAGAGATGTGGAAAATGAGGTTCAGGCAGACTATGTGACCTTTCAGGCTAGGAAGTAGTAGAACTGAGCCTTCTGACTGTAAAGCTCTACCTCCACACTATTTCCTCCTTTAGAGATAGTCAAGGACTGTCCCCCACCTGTAGTAGTCCAACCCTTTAAGGCACTTTCGTAATGTTTGGAATCTCGGGGGATTGTGTGTGGGTTTCTTTCAAAATCTAGCTTGAGTAGGTTATAGCTCTCAAACTCTATGTTCAACTTTGGGCTCTCCGTGTCTGTAGTGGGATTTAGGGAAAATCGTACTGCTTTCCTTGCGTCATGTTTCTTTATCACTTGATGCATTGCAGTTGTTGGACAGATAAAACCGGCTTAAAATACACACCCAGGCCAGATTTGAAGAATACAGGAAGTAACAAAAGGTCAGCCAGAGGAGTGCGTGTGGAAGAAGGAAGGGGTAGCACTACCTCTCTGCCTTTTTGGTGACGAGAAAGATGTCCTAATTGTATAAGCCCTTGTTTTGCTTTGTTTTGTTTTAACCGTCAAATAAGACACCTCCTTCTCCTCTCCTTCCCATGGCTGTGTTCAACTGGCTATAACTTGGAGATCCTTAGAAAGAATACAGCCTGTGCGTGTGTGTGTGTGTGTCTGAGTGACTATATCGTGTCTCCTCCGATGACTTACAAAATCATACACAAGCTTTCTGACTGCTTCAGGAGATCGTAATTCTTCCATCCATTTATATGCAACATGGACTGTTTCACCTTCACTTTTATTGAGGTGTTTTCCCTGACTTTATATATTTACTTAGTCTTTGAACTTTTGTTTTTGTCCCAATCCATTTAATTTAAATCCCTACTTAATTGTCACACTCCCTCAAGTTTTTCTTTTCCCTCCTTCAGCAGGTAAACATATGCTCTCCTGAAGAACTTTGTGGTCAAGAGAATAAAAACCTCTTTGTAGTTCTCAGAATAAGGAGCAGTTTCTCTTCTTTCTTTACTGTATACTGCCTAGCAGTGCTTTAGGTGGCACTCAATAGATATTTATTTACTCAAAATAAAATATATTCTAAAGAATATTACCTCAAATGTCACATTCATTCATTCATCTAGTTCCTGTTAGCTCCTTTTATATTATGCTGGAGTGCAAGTCAGGAGCACAATAAAGCTTCATAGACTTTTCTTTAAATTAATAGATTTCATTATTTTAGAGCAGTTTTAGATTTACAGAAAAACGAGGGGAAAGTACAGAACGTTCCCATAAACCACCTTCCCTCCCCCCGGTTTCCCCTATTATTAATATCTTTCACTAGTTTGATATATTTGTTATAATTGAGAAGCCAATAGTAATACATTTTTATTAACTAAAGCCCATAGTTTACATTAGGCTTCAATCTTTGTATTGTATGTTCTATGGGTTTTTGCAAATACATAATGACATATATCCACTATTAGAGTATCATACAGAATAGTTTCACTGCCCTAAAAATCCTGTGTTCTGCCTATTCATTCCTCCTTCCCCCAAACCCCAGGCAAACCACTGATCTTTTACTGTCTCTGTAGTTTTCCTTTTTTCAGAACAGCATATAGTTGAACTCATACAGTATGTACCCTTTTCAAACTGGCTTCTTTCACTTAGCAACGTGCTTTTAAGGTTCCTCCATGTATTTTCAAGGCTATTCACTTTTTAAAATTTATCAACAATATGTATTAAACAGCAGGCAGAGTGATAGGTGCTAAGTATACTGCAGTACACAAGACAAGCAAGATTGCTGTCCTTGACCTACACTTCAAAACAGTCAGATATTCAGCTCTCAGCAACAGTAGGTTTTCCAAGACCATGAGTACTGCACCTGTTACATTAAAGGTCTTCTCTTTCTTCCCTAAGGAAATCATTTGCTTACATCATAAACACAAGGAGACCAGTGGTGTCCACAAATGATTTACCGTATTCCCGACTCACCAGTTCTCTCTCCATAGTGTAACAGGCATGCGCCTTCTGGTTCACCATGTAGACCCTGTTCTAATTCTTGACTAGGTAACTTGATGAAGCAAGAGAAATGCAACTGCCCCAGAAGGTGGTCTCCACCTGTTTCCTAAGCCTGGAATACATCTGGATCTTTCTTCCTACATATATAAATTTATTTCTGCCTATAGTCAGTGGTGAAATCTACATTTGTAGTTAAACTTTCAAAGATAATTTATGAATCACCAATAATACTGATGTAAATGAAAATATAAGGCATCTTCTAAGTCATTAGCTGCTTCCTCACCCTGAGATAAGCAAGATCATCCTGTATGTACTAGATTTCATTGGGTTAACGAAATAAGGAATCTAGTCTCAGGCTCAAGTCAGTTCTATTTCATATTTTAAGGTTTTTGTTTGTTTATTATTGTTCACTTAAAAGATGGAACTAAAGAGATGGATCTCCATTATAATTCATAGTAGTTTAAGTTTCCAGTGAATGCAGGGCATAATTTACCCTAATTTAAGATATTTATCTTCTGTTTAGACCCCAAAACATGCTAAAAGTAGAACATATTACCAAACAAAGCAGTACTACATATACAATTATAAACAATACTACTAAGAACCTGAAAATGTACAGTGAGCAGATCAGTGAGTTATGTTAGGTGGTTTTTTTTTTTTTCTCTTTAAACCTTGAGGTTTTCTGTACTATAAGGTATATTTACAGAGTAATAAGAACCAAACCAGTTTTAACCAGATTAGAAAATAGACTGCATATGATGATATCATGACATCTGAAGAAATAAATTGAATAATTAAATCTCTGATTAATACATGAACACAGTGGTAATACTGAGATACCCTACCTGTCACTCAACACTTTCATGGATTTTATTTTAAAGTCTTAGGCCCACAAAAGAGGACTGTCAAAATGGTTATTAAATCACAAAGAACATGAATGCCCACAAACAGAAAAATCTTTTCATCCCTACTGCAAGAAAGAAATCTTTAACTGAAATATGAGAAACCCTGGAAAGGGGCTTTAAATAACATATTAATTTTATATCAAGAATGTGCATCTGTTTATGACCAAAAAATTCTACACCAAGATAAGAAGGGGACATGATGATTTCGATTATTCAGGATGATTATTATTAGTATAAAAAAGAGCATTTTAAAATGAAAAATATTTAAGATAATTGCTTGTTTTTTCCCCTGTGGTCTATTGTCACATGCAGGATGCAGCTGAAGTTCTTTGTCTTGGAGACAATCTGTATTCTTTTGCTTACAGACCTGTATATTTTTTTCCTTCGTTAGTTTTCTATCCTTAGATGTCTTAATCACAGCCCCTGTTTTCTTTCCTTCCTTTAATGAGGGAAGTAATACATGGAAGGAGAGAAAACTGTGGTCAGATGAATGGGTACCTGGGACCTGTCAGGCTCTAGCAGATGTGCTGAGAGGATCAGGGTTATGAGCCTGTCATTCAGGCAGAGGGGGATGAGCCAGTGCTACCTGGAGCCATGTTGGAGCCTGAGGCTCAGGAAAAATCAGTCATACTGATCCTGTCTTTATTTAAAATTCTGACATCATCAAATATCATCATCCATGTTTTGCATTAATTTTGATTTATAAAATGTTTACATAAAGTGTTATATAATATAAATAAATATTATAAAGTGGAGCTAGTTAATATGTACTAGATATGGTACATTCTGTAAGATACATGTTTTAAAAGGTGATGGGAATGTTCTAGATTAAAAAAGACTAAAGAGATAACCGAATGCAAAGAGTGAAATTTGACTGGGTACTGATTTGAAAATACTTGATTACCGAGTTTTTTGCTGTCCTCTTAAAATTTGTATTTCAAGTGAGTGCCTCCCTTGCCTCACCCTCATGCCAGCCCTGGAGTGGACAACAAGGGCAGTGTAAACCACAGGCTAAATGATCTAAAGGGGGAGAAGACACATCTTTGCTGAGTGTCATCAGCAAAGTTTTCAGAAGAAGCCTTAAAGGGTGAATAGAATTTCTGCCTGCCAGACACAGGTGAAGGGAGAAGAGGGCACATGTGAGCAGAGGCATCTCATGCAGAAAGAACAATATGGACAAGGGTACCAGCAGCGCAGGCATGAGGGCTGCAAATAGCAGGCAGGCCAATCAACCTGGGAATGGGTCATGGATAAGCCAGTAACGAAAGAAAAAGCTGAATGGAGAAATGTAGATCCTTCAGTGAACTGCCTCTATGTTTAATTCAGGAGGCAAGGGGGAGCTACTGACATTTTCTTTTCTTTTGGTTTTGAAATAAAAATGCATCTTAAATGTTTTCTTAAATTGTTTTCAAGCACTTTCATAGAAGTAGCTTAAAACTTAAAATGTATTTTTGCTGTTGTTCAAGATATAGGCCTCTGGGCTTCCCTGGTGGCGCAGTGGTTGAGAATCTGCCTGCTAATGCAGGGGACACGGGTTCGAGCCCTGGTCTGGGAAGATCCCGCATGCCGTGGAGCAACTAGGCCTGTGAGCCACAACTACTGAGCCTGTGCATCTGGAGCCTGTGCTCCGCAACGAGAGGCCGCGATAGTGAGAGGCCCATGCACCGCAATGAAGAGTGGCCCCTGCTTGCCACAACTAGAGAAAGCCCTCACACAGAAACGAAGACCAAACACAGCCAAAAATAAATAAATAAGTTAAAAAAAAAAAGATATAGCCCTCTTCTAAATCTAGTGTAAAGTGATGTGAGTGAAAATAGGATATCAGAGAGAAATTTAAAAAGAAATGATCTATCAAGCCATGAAAACACATGGAAGAACCTTAAATGCTTATTACGAAGTGAAAGAAGCCAGTCTGAAAAGGCTACCTGCTGTATGATTCCAACTATTCCAGAAAAAGGAAAACAATGGCGACAGTAATAAGATTGGTGGTTACTAGGATTTAGCAGGGAGAGAGGGATGAATAGGTGGAGCACAGAAGATTTTTAGGGCAGTGAAATGATTCTGTATATTATAATAGGGCATACATGTCATTATACATTTGTCCAAACCTATAGAATATATGACACCAAGAGTGAACCCTACTGTAATCTATGGACCCTAGGTGACTATGACGTGTCAATATAGATCCATCAGTTGTAAAATGTGTACTACTCTGGTGGGAGATGTTGATTCTGGGGGAGGCTGTGCATGTGTGAGGGCAGGGGGGATATGGGAAATCTCTGTATCTTCCTTTGAATTATGCTGTGAACCTAAAACTGCTCCAAAAAAATAAAGCTGAATAAAGAAAATTATGGTAAGTGAAAGAAGCCAGACAAAAAAAGACTTCTGTGATTATCTCCTTGTGGTGGTGTTTAACTTATACCTCAATGCTTTGGAAGCTAAGTCTAAAGGCTTGATTTATTTTGGGTAAGAATATTTCATAGGTCATGCTGTGTACTTCTTATTACATAACATGAGGAGGTAAATAGATTGTTCCACTGTGTGATACTCAATTTGATCATCTGCTTAAGGTGGTGATTGCTAGATCTCTCCTCCATGTAGGTCTATTTTTTCGTTTGCAATTAGCAAGTGATCCATGGACTATGCATTAGCAACAAGTGAATATCTCATCTGCATTCATGGATAATCCTTGCATGGACTGATTATTTTATTCGGTTTTTTAAAGCATTAATTTAAAATTTTTCATTATTCTTCCTCAGTGAATTAGCTGGCTTTCTTCTTAATCAACTGGGACTGAAAAGTTTTTGAGCAGAACAAATTTCTCATGTTTGTTTCCCTTGACAAATCATGCTCATCCTTCAATGAGCCCCTCTTCTGAAACCCTAACCTCCTCCTTCTTAACTTCCTAACCACAGAAGCTAAGTGTTTTCAAGCCATGTTGCAAATAGTACCGTTTTTTCATTCATTCACTCATTCAGAAATACATACTGTGTCCATGCCATGTTTTAGGCACTGTTCTAGGCATTGGGCACATAGTACTGAATAAATCAGATGAAGTCTCTGGTCTATACTGTAGTGTGTGTGTGTGTGTGTGTGTGTGTGTGTGTGTGTGTGACTATGAGTAAATAAATATAAACATAACAGAATGCCATAATAGAAATACCACTGTAAAGAAAAAGAAAGCAATGGAGGAAGGAAGGGTAATGATGGGGTGTGTGTTATTTTAGATAGGAAGTCAAGGAAGGTATAGCTGACAGCCATCAGCGCCCGGCCCACATTCCCATTCCCTAAGCACTCTGGAATGATCCAGTTCAAGACAATCTTACTGGCAGCACTTGTGACTCTCTGTCCGTGGCCTGAGGGCTTCTCTCTATCTGTTTGTGTGACAGGTTCATGCTTGAGGAACAGCTCTCAGCCAATGGCCAACAGGAGTGGAAGGACAAACATCCTGTTTCCCTGCCCCCTTGAGTGGGACATCTTTGATGTGTGGTCCACGTTTCCCAGAGGATCCCTGTGGGCTGAGCTCCAGCTGTCATTGGTAGTATCCTGCTCATTAAAGTGCTCTGGATTGTTTCTTTTCCTTTGCGTCTCACGTCTCCACTCCTCTATCACTGCTTCCTGGTATCACATTTTACTCTTCAAACATAACCACTCGCACTCAAATCCTTAAGTTTTGGAGGAACACAGCCTAAGTCAGTAGGTCCTAGAAGTGATGCAAGGAAGGAGACCCTCAGAATAGGATTCTAGAATTGGATCACTTGCTGGTCAGATGGCAACTAAGACCCTGCTACTGTTGGTAAGTGAGGTCACGATAATGTCTGGCTACTGTAGCATCACTATCACTAAGAGTCTTACCTCTGGTGAATGGGGCTGGTGTGCAGGGGTAAGACAATGTTCTGACCTATAGAGTAGCTCATGAACAGAATGGGGAGCAGCGGCAATTATTAGAATTTTGGAATTGGTTTGTTGTTGTCAACTGCTAGAGGAGCCATGAAAGAAGAAAATAACAGGCTCAGGTCAGGTAAACATTAATTGAAAGAAAGCCAGAAGTCTTCCATGTCATCTTTTAAAGGGGTCTCATTTCCTGTAGACAGAGGGTAGACTGAGCTGAAAAATAAGACCTCAAATTTGATCTTAAATACAGCAAAGCTAAAAAAGGAGGTTGACTTCACAGCCCAGAAGTGTTCTTATGCTAAAGTCAGGAAACAGAAAGGGAAGAAGAAGAGCCCATTTGGGTAGGTGGGATTGAGGATTTAACTCTCTAGATTCCTCTGAATAATCTGAGCCAGAATTCTCTGGAGCCCTACCTCTTGCTAGAGAAAACTAGTCTCCAACTGCCTGGAGATTGTACAAAGGTCTTACCTAGGGCAGACGCTTTGTAAGATGATGCTTGTCAGTAGATCTTTCCTTCCCTCTCTTTATTGCTCCTAGACCAATAATTAGAAGTCTTACTATGAGCCCAGCAGAGAAATACTACTAATCGAAGAAAGAGATTATTCACTGAAAGCACTGCAGAACCTGGCAGTGTTATGTACCACCAGGAACTGGGAGAATTTGCCTGGAAATGGATATTAAAGGTGGTGGAATCATGTGGGACAGATTGTGAGGCTGGATAAAAGAGAGTTTATTAATATGGGTGCATTATTCAGTGACTCAAGACTTACTGTCTTGGTAGGATGCCTAGAACTGTCCCTAGTACATTGCAGGAATAGCTCTTCGAAACTTGAAAACAATGATGAGATGGAGATGCTTGAATTTCGTAGAAGAAAGCTGAGGAAGGGGTAAAAATATTCCAAGAGACTAGATTTAAGAATGCATTTATTACATAATACCAGATAACCTACCTGCTAACAACATTCCCTGGGTGGGGGTGGGGGGTGTTCAGAGGGCACTCTCTTCACTAAAATATGGAATGTGCTAGTACATTCTGAGAAGCTCAGAATTGTTTGTCCTCTACATTAAGCTTGTTGCCCCAGAATCAATGGGAATAACCGGATTCTAGGGGCCAGGCTGGCAGCACTATACCATCAGAGGCAACGGGGATGTAATTATGATCACATATATCAACCTGAATAAATCTTACGGGCCTAACGTTGATGGGGGGGGAAGTGAATCCCAGAAGAACATGTGAGTTATTTAGATTTTAAAAACACACAAAATGAAAATGTAAGTGTGTGTGTGTGTGTGTGTGTGTGAGTGTGTGTGTGATGAGAGGTTAGTAAACACAAAACTAGAAGAACGGTTCTGGGAGGAAGGGGGAAGAGAGAAGGGTTGGGGAGGTTGTAACAAGACTTCTAAGGTCTTGGGAATATTCATTCTCTCAAGCCAGATGCCGAGCACACAGGTGATCACTTTACTGTCACTCTTTATACACATAAGTTATACGTTCTGAATGTATTCAATATTTTTTAAAAGACTTATTTATTATTTATTTATTTATTTTTGGCTGCGTCAGGTCTTAGTTGTGGCACGTGGGATCTTTTCATTGTGGCGCGCGGGCTCTTTGTTGCGGCGCATGGGCTCTTTGGTTGTGGTGCGTGGGCTTCTCTCTAGTTGTTGCGTGTGGGTTTTTCTCTTCTCTAGTTGTGGTGTGCAGGCTCCAGGGCACGTGGGCTCTGTAGTTTGCGGCACACGGGCTCTCTAGTTGAGGTGCAGGAGCTCAGTAGTTGTGGCGCACGGGCTTAGCTGCCCCGCGGCATGTAGGATGTTAGTTCCCCGACCAGGGATGGAACCCACGTCCCCTGCTTTGGAAGGCAGATTCTTTACCACTGGACCACCAGGGAAGTCTTGAATGTATTCAATATTTAACAAAAATAATTTAAAGAAATAAAGCCTAACCACAGTTTCTGGCTGGTTGTGACACAGTAGAGAGTAGTGAAAGGAATGCAGGTATTGGGCTTTGGCATCAGATAGAGCCAAATTCAAGCCACTTACTGGCTACACAACTTTAGGAAAGTTACTGAGTCTCTTGGCGATAGGTTTCTTGTCAGCAAAATGATTTTGATAATAACTATCCAGCAGAGTAGTGGTAAGGATTAAATGAGATCATTCACATAAATCTTATAGTCAGCACCTGGCACATATTAGGTGCTTAAGATACAGCAGTTGCTATTCAAAAAGTTTGTCCATGCTTCCCATTTTTTTCCCTTTTAGGAATTGTCCATGTTCCTCACCTGAATTTGACTGCATTCACCTTAATTATTTCCTGAAAGCACAGCTTCATGTTGGGTGGGCTATGTCTTATTTAAAAATTTTTTTAAGTTAGTTTCAAAATACCATTATCTCATTTGACCCTCTTTTTTATTTATTTTATTTTATTTTTTTAAATTTTTATTTATTTATTTATTTTTGGCTGTGTTGGGTCTTCGTTTCTGTGCGAGGGCTTTCTCTAGTTGCGGCAAGCGGGGGCCACTCCTCATCGCGGTGCGCGGGCCTCTCACTGTCACGGCCTCTCTTGTTGCAGAGCACAAGCTCCAGACGCGCAGGCTCAGTAGTTGTGGCTCACAGGCCCAGCTGCTCCGTGGCATGTGGGATCCTCCCAGACACGGGCTCGAACCTGTGTCCCCTGCACTGGCTGGCAGACTCTCAACCACTGCGCCACCATGGAAGCCCCTGACCCTCTTTTTTAATCCTCAGTTCCTAGCACAGGTTGGAACATGAAAGGAGCCCCAATAAATCTTAGCAAATGAATGCATGTAGCAGGTAGGTATAATGGGCTGAATTGTGTCCCCCCCCCAAATCCATATACTGAAATCCCAATCTCCAGTACTTTCAGAATGTAACTGTATTTGGAGATAAGGTCTTTAAAGAGGTGATTAAATTCAAAAGAGGCCATTAGGGTATGGCCCTAATCCAATATGACTATTGTCCTTATAAGAAGAGTAAGAGGGGACTTCCCTGGTGGCGCAATGGTTAAGAATCTGCCTGCCAATGCAAGGGACACAGGTTCAATCCCTGGTCCAGGAAGATCCCACATGTCGCAGAGCAACAAAGCCTGTGTGCCACAACTACTGAGCCCGTGCTCTAGAGCCTGTGAGCCATAACTACTGAGCCTGCGTGATGCAACTACTGAAGCCCGTGCACCCAGAGCCCATGTCTGCAACAAGAGAAGCCACTGCAATGAGAAGCAGGCGCACCACAACGAAGAGTAGCCCCCGGTAGCCACAACTAGAGAAAGCCCGCGCACAGCAACGAAGACCCAATGCAGCCCAATAAATAAATAAATAAATAAATACACACATAAATCTTAAAAAAAGAAGGGTAAGAGACAGGCCATGTGAGGACACAGGGAGAAGGCCAAAGAGAGAGGCCCCAAGAGAAACTAACCCTGCCGACACCTTGATCTCGGACTTCCAGTCTCCAAAACTGTGAGAAATACATTCATGTTGTTTAAGCCACTTGGTCTGTGGAAGTTTGTTATGGCATCTCTAGCAAATCAACAGAGTAGGGCAATATTACTATCCCCAGGTTATAAATGTATAAACTGAGTTTCAGGGGTTAAGACCTGTACAGACTTAACATAAGCAGTAAAAGGGTAGAATTGCTCACTGAATTGAATCTAGGTGTCAGATTCTGACATTAAAGATGCTTCAATCTATACAAACAATTTTTAAATCAAATTCTTATTTTTATCAAAGTTAATATATGGGTTTCTGAAAATAACAAGATTCACCTGCCTTTCCCTCCTCTAACGTGGCTTCCTCAGAGGCAACCCATTTGAGCACTTTAGGTGTTTCTACGCTTGGTATACGTGTCTAGATAACATGCTGATACAGAATATGTGTTGATTTTTCAAACCAAGACCTCACCTACGAGGTTCGCTATTAAAGAGGAGTCTTAATTATCTCCACACACACACAGAGACACACACGTAATCACTATCTTTCCCCTTTCATCTCAAAGTTTTCTCACGACCTTTGGCAATTTTTCTTCTTCTGTATTGTCCTGGTTTTCTCCAGGTTAATTTTATTTTTTGCTTTCATATTAGACTTTCCTCAAATGTCTGGTGATCCTTGGCTGCCCATTCACATTTAAGAAAGAGCTTTTTTTCCACTTTACCCTGCTCTCATCCTTCAAAGGTGACCAGTGACTTCCATTTTTGACATTTCCTAGGGTTTCACGTCAGAGGTGGGCTAGTTATTGCTGGACACTCTGCAGGGACTTAGGTTTTAACGTCATTTTCTCTGAGTTAGTTGTTCATTGTCTAGAATTTCCTGACATCTCCTCTCTGCTGTCATTTCATCTCCTGTTATGCCTTTTTATTCCTTAACTGTTATCTTAGGGGTTTTTGAGAGTAGAGACAAACACAGGCTTTTAAACAGAAGCCTACCTTTCTAATTCTGACGTCCCTTGGGTTTTTACTATTAGTCAATAAGTCATGGTTAGTATCAGCTCAATGCAAATGAATAAAAATATCCGTATTTTTTCAGTTGCCTTTTTCAAAGCCTCTTTTACTTTGAAAACCTTGTGTGATGAGTTATGAGTGCCACAAATAAGAATAACAGGAAGTTTCTTACTTAAGTATCACTTATACCTGAAGACGTCTGTGCACTGAGCAAGGCTAGGAGGGTGTACACACAGGACAAAGAGCTGGTGTGGAGTCCCATGGAGGCTGGCCCAGTGTGTGGTGACAAAGCCTGTGTAGGGAGAGAGGTGAGGATCCATGCAGGGGCAGAGTCGGGGGGGGGGACAGGTCCTGGCCAAACAAAGAGGTCACCCACACTACGGGGCGGCCTGTGGTGAGGTGAGTGAGAGGGTGTCCACCTGCGGGGATGTCCCACCATGGGATCTGAGCACATGCAGGGCATCCTCACAGGGGAGGGGGCAGGGACAGTGATGGGAGTTTGGTCATGTATCAAGAGATTGATCAAATAAGTAAAAAATACTAATGGTAATGAGAGCCAGGGTTCTCGCCCTCAGAGAATGAAGTCATAAACACGGAGAGGGAGAAAACCAGAATACACCTTCAAAATTGGAATTAGAATTTATCAGTGTGAAATCACGGACTGCAACGTATCTGTATCTTTATGGCATCAATGTTGATATATAAATACAGATGTAAATGTCTGTGTGTGTGTGTACACATGTTCCCTAGCTCTGACCATCAAGAGAGCCTAAAAGCTGGGAACTCAAATTGCAACAAGCAGCCCTATCCAGATTGTGGATTCTAAATACCATTTGCTACATAAGGGACCCAGGGCTCCTTGGTAGGGTGCCAGATTTAGTATATAAAAATACAGCAAATATTTAGCAAACAAGAAATTATTGCATGGGACAGACCTACTCTAAATATTTATTATTTATCTGACTTTCAAATTTAACTGATTAACCTCTATTTTATCTGGTAACCCTATTCCTTGGAGAAATGGCCACTTGCAATACTGGGGCAGGGAAAGGACAATATGAGCTGGGAACATTTTGTTGCGTCAGGAAAAAAAGAAAATACTCACAGGAGGATGGGACAAAATGACAAAGAAGCCAATTTGAAGGGGTTCCCAAATATGGGACAACGTGAGCATCAAAATAAATAATAATAGTAACAAATTATAACCCAATGAACAAAATAGGAAACCAGGAGCTGATACTGACGTGAATAAAAGTAAAGGCGTGATAAGGAATAGGATGTTTATTTAGATCTAAAGTATTTCTTTGCAAAATTAATACTTGATAATTCCAACTGGAAAAAATAGTAACTTCATTTTGGAGTTACCTCCTTGTGGAGAAGCCTGGTAGACACCGTTTTAATCAAGCGATTAAAGTGAACATCACCAGTAATAGGACAAATCAAAACTGAGTGTCACCTGAACACAGCGTCACTTTGGTGATATTCCTGCCAAACACAAACACCCAAACTGAGGGATATTCCACAAAATAACTGAGTCTTCAAAAGTATCATGAAAATCAAACAAAGAGTGAGGAAACATTTTTGACTAAAGAACACTGAAGAGATGTGACAATTAAATGCAATACATATTCTGAAGTGTATCCTTTTTTTTTTTGCGGTACGCGGGCCTCTCACTGTTGTGGCCTCTCCCGTTGCGGAGCACAGGCTCCGGATGCGCAGGCTCAGCGACCATGGCTCACGGGCGGGCCCAGCCACTCCGCGGCATGTGGGATCTTCCCGGACCGGGGCACGAACCCGCGTCCCCTGCATCGGCAGGCAGACTCTCAACCACTGTGCCACCAGGGAAGCCCATGTGTCCTTTTTTTGCTATAGAAGGTATTCTGGGATGATTGATGAAATTTAATGAAGGTCTTAGGATTGTTTAATATAAGTGATCCGTGTTTATTTTGATGGTTATATTGTGATTATGTGGGAGAGTAACTGATTGCACTCCCTTAAGTATTTGGGGATGATGGGGCATCAGGTTGGCAACTTACTCCCAAATGGCAGTTCAAGATAAAAAAGTTCCTCCTACAGTACTTGTAACTTTTTGTAAGTTTCAGATTGTTTTAAACTAAATAAAAATAATGCTTATGTTTGGTTTTAAAAGGGAAATGAATATTTAATCATTCTTACACATGGGTCTAAATCAAGAGCTTAAAATGCCACTAATAAGCAGTGTTTTGCTATGATGATGTAAGAGATTAAAAACAAACCACATGGAAGTCACAAATTCATTTATTAAAAATGCTCCTGAAACTATATTGCTGGAATTTTTAAACTACAAGAAGCCAAAAAGAAAATTCTACATATTACTGATGTTTGTATGCCAAGCATTGGGGAAATTGCCATTTAAAACAAAAACCGTGGTAGCTGTTTCTGGGGTTTAGACCTTGGCATTTCATCTCTGGGGTAGATGGTCTTTTTAAGAAAAACATCTTTAAGGGAGCTATGGACTGAATGTTCGTACGTTGAAATCCTATTCTGCCCTGCCACCCTCCTCTCCTTCCCCCCTTGTGATGGTACCAAGAGGTGAGGCCTTTGGGAGGTGATTAGATGCGGTCATGAAGGAGGAGCCTCATGAATGGGATCAGGGCCCTTTTAAAAGTTAGGAGAGAGGTTGCTGCCCTCTGCTCTCTATCACGTGAGGATGCAAGAAGTCAGCAGTCTGCAACCTGGAAGAAGGCCCTCTCCCCACCATGCTGGCACCCTGATCTCAGACTTCCAGCCTCCAGAACTGCGGGGAATAAATTTCTGTTACTTATAAGCCACCTAGTCTATGGTAATTTCTTATTGCAGTCAGAACAGACTAAGACAAAGTGTGTCAGACACTCCTCATTTCCTACTCCTTGTCTACTCTTCCCGCTTTCCTTAGTTATAGAAATCCAACCTCTTGTTGGGCAACAATGCCCAGCTAAAATACTACTCAGCCTTCTTTAGAGCTAGGTGTGCCCCAAGGCACCACTCTATCAATTAGACCTAAACGGAAGTGTGCTGGAAATGTTGGGAGAAGAATCAGCTTTCCCTCATACAGGCACCACCCGTTCTCCTTCCTTCCAGTCTGCAATTTAGCTGTAGCTCCTGAGGAACAGCAGCCTATTTGTGACTCATTAAACAACAGGCTTGATGATAAAAGTCAACATGACATGGATGGCAATGAGGACAGCAAGGAAAGAAACACAGCCTCTGGGTACCTGATGGCATTCCTGAGCTGCTGTGCCAACCTTGAGCTCCCTACCAGTGGATTTGTTATTAAGAGAAACAGCAAACTCTCTACATGTTTATGCCAGTTGGGTTTTCTGTTACTTGCATCTGTATAAATTATTAACAACAAGTTTGATGGGCTTTTTAAATCAAAGGTGGAGACCCAAGACAGTTGAATTGCTTGTAATAAAGTAAAAGGAATCTTGTATTTAAAGAGACTGTTCTGGAGAGATGTGAAGGGGATGTGGGGTTCGAGTAGCAAACCCAGGGTGACTGGAAGACCTAAGGAACGACATAATCAGTGAGAAATTCCCTAAGGTTGCAAATGACCAACAGTTTTAGGAAAAGTTATATCTGACATCAATTTTGAAATTGTTTCCTGTGCTGTAAGTTGGTTCTTATACTATAATAACCATTTGTTACCCCTCAACCTAAAAGTCTGCTACATAGAACAGTATTATGTTGATGAAATGAAATACTCGTGTCCAATGAGGGGCAAGGCACTGAAATAATTTGAGGACACCAGCCACAGTGGAGAGAACTGGCTCTGAACTTTTCATAACATATAAGATGGTAGGTCATAACATTTTGTTTGGTTATTGAAAGAAATGTCAATCCTGCAACGACAGGCTGGAGAACCGAAGGATATCTTCTCATCCTCGAAGTGGAAGCCTATTGGTTGACAAGGAAGCCTTCAACAAATATCTGGAGGGTGCTGATGTTATACCATGTGATTCTTCCACAGAAGAGTCAGTACCTAGGATTGTTGCTTTCTTTTCCCTAAATGTCATTTCATAGCTTGAATTGGAACTCAGAACTCATATTTCTATAAAAATATAACAAAAGGGGGTTGCATTTTCTCGTCAGGTCACAAAAGCTTACTTATATCACTTAACCTCACTAGATTAGAATACTAACATTCTTTATGTTTTAAATGCAGACTTGTTATTAAACTCAGCAACTTAACATAACTTTATATGTTTTGCTCTGTTCACTGTTTAAGTCAGATAGCACTTCTCCAAGCAGCAACTAAAGAATCTGGACTCCTTCTAGCATGTGATCCAATATCTGCACATCCTTTGCTTCTAAGCCTGTAGACAGAGGAGCTGATTATCTCATGGGAAACTTTAGGGATCAAGCCTGGGCATGACACACATTACTCCTGCCCACATTCTGCTGGACAGACTAATCACTGGGCTCCAGCCTAACTTCAAGGGAGGCTGGGGAACAGTCTTCCTTTGTGGCCAGGGAAGAGGAAAAAGGAACGAGGGCATCTTGCACCTACTTTGCAATGTTTTGTGAAGATTAAATGAAATAACTGCACATTCTAGGTTCTTGTCAAGTATGTCTTTTCCTTCCTCTGGAATCAGCTAAGTACATACTGTGGTGGCAGGCTGCAGTGGTGGTGGGTTCTGGTGCAAAGGACTCCTAGTGAAAGGGTTTTGGTAACGAAAATCAGATGCAGATTCTGGTCGAGTTAAGCAGAGGTTGTGGTAGCCTGAAAGACAGGTAGAGAATGAGAACATAAGGAACTGTTAGATGCTCTTGAAAGGGTTCCTAGAAATTTAGGACAAATTCAAGGAGAGGAGAAAGAGGGAATAAGGGATTTGGCTGGAAGATCAGAGCCTTCCAGGGAATACATGGTGGGGCAAAGGCAGTAGGAAGCAGCGTCTGAGAAACTACAGGTTGTTTTCGGAAAATAGAGGAATGCTTAGCACCTCCCCCAACCACTGAAGCCGCACGGGGTCAAAGGTGAGTGAAAAAGCCACCGAAGGAAAGGAGATCACCCTTTACTGAAAATATATGTTCTTAGTAGACTTAAAAATATAACATTTTTAAAAGGAAATGATATAATGTAAAGCAATTACTTCCAAATAGTATTGGAGAGCCCAGTTTTTAGTTTCCCTAAAAATATTTACATTTAAATATGATTGAAGAATGCAATGTGTGAACCTTGATTGGATCAGGTTGGGGGGGAGGACACAAGCTATCAAAAATAATGTTGGTATTTTATGCTTGAAATTTGCTAAGAGAGTAGATCTTAAATGTCCTCCAACCCCCCCACCCCCCAACAAACACACAAAGGTAACTATGTGAGGTAATGGATTTGTTAACTAACTTTATTGTGGTAATCCATTTCACAATATGTGGGCATATCAAATCATCACGTTGTACACCTTAAACGTATACAATGTTATTGGTCACTTATATCCCATTAAAGCTGGAAAAAATATTGTTGGGACAATCAGGAAAATTTAAATGTGAACTAAATTTAGATATAGATTTTTGTTAATTTTCTTAGATCTGACTAAAGGTTGGGGTTAGGTATATCCTTTTCCTTAGGTGATACCTGCTGAAGCATCATCACCTAAGAAAAAGGATGAAGCATCATGATGCCTGCAATTTAGTTTCAAGTGTTTCAGAAAACATACATAAAGCAAATATAGCAAAATGTTAACAATGACTAAATCTAGGTGGAAGGTGTATGAACAGAAATTATACTGTTCTTTCAATGTTTCTGTATTTTAAAAAACTGTCATAATGAAATTCTGAAAAATGACAATATGACTGAAGGTTTCTAGCCAGTGATCATTTATTTGCTTATCAAGAGAACAAAGCAGTCACCCAATTATTCATAAAATATATCATCAGATGATAATATAGCTCAAATAGTTTTAGATGGAACTGGCTGGGGTCAAGTATCAAGCCTGGGACATACTGGCACCAGACCGTGAACTCCATGAAGCCAGGACACCATTGTTTTCACCATTATACGTCCAGCACTTAGTCAAGTGCTAGGAAATAGTAGGTGATAAGTACATTTCTGTTCATTGAATGGTGAAGTAAATGTGAAAGTTCTATGCTTAGCATAGATATTGCAACCCTTTTGTGTTTTCTACATACCACTGCTTTTTGGAAGACAAAAAATATACAAATAATATTTATGCATCTGGTACCTTTGGCAATTCCCTACTGTTAATTCAATAACTCAGTTTTGAATTTCAAGCCAAAACATTTAGAAACCTGTGCTTTTCAGAGCTAAGTTACGTGTAAGCCTACCTTAATATTTTTATGAAGTTATTTTCTTTAAGGCTGTTTTCACTCGATATTTTATTTTAAAAATAACAGCTAGATTTTACTGGATAAAAATAGTGACTATTAATGACAAAATCAAATTAAGGATTCTTCTGAAACTTTAAAGGTAAATTATCAAACATAACAAAATTATTTCAAAATTATTTTATTAATTTATTTTCCATTAAAACTAGTAGTCATCTATCATTCATTTTTAGAATCAATCTTTATGCAAACCTAGATGATGATAAAGGCCACACAGGGACAATCGTATCAAACAGTTGATAAGTTTTCTAGATTGATTTGTTCTTGTATTTAAAAATGTCTTTAAGTTCTGATATCTTGCAACATTTTTAACAGCATTGTGATATTATTAGGGAGCTGATCACCAAATCCGAGGGCGTTTGCTGCATCATTTTGACACTACCAACCACTGCTTTCTTTCAGTTCTTTTTTCAGATGTTGAGGAAGTATGGTAATTCTCTGGAGAGGCGATCAGGCCTAGTGACAGACTGGCTATAAGGGATGAAGGCAAGAGTGGAGAAACCTTCTTTTTAAAAAGCAGGTTTCCATGTTACCCCTTTTTAGCACTATTATTTATATCAATCTCTAAAAATTTTATTCTTTTATTTTTTATTTTTTTCGGTATGCGGGCCTCTCACTGTTGTGGCTCTCCCGTTGCGGAGCATGGGCTCCGGACGCGCAGGCTCAGCGGCCATGGCTCACAGGCCCAGCCGCTCCGCGGCATGTGGGATCTTCCCGGACCGGGGCACGAACCCGTGTCCCCTGCATCGGCAGGCGGACTCTCAACCACTGTACCACCAGGGAAGCCCCTATTCTTTTATTTTTATTTAGACCAATCTTAATCTGATCCTAAAGCTGTTAGGCTTAAAATAAAGTAACCTTACCCAACGGTAGAGTAAGAGGTTTGCCATGTGGAAGTGAAAAATACTCTATAGACCAGGAGAATTAATTTACCTTACTGCTCCAGGAGCCTGAGGGCCAGTGTGATATAATAGCGAGCATACTTTATTTTGAAGACTTGGGGCCAAGTCCAGGCTTCCTTTGTACTTGCTCTTCTGACCCTGGGTAAGTCATTTAACTTCTCTGGGTCTTCCTCCAGTCTTATATTATCACTGACTCTAAACAAAGAACTGACAGAAAAGAAAATGATAAAACAGTCAAATAGAATATGCTGGGAAAATTTGCCAGAGAGTGACATGGATAGTATGTATTTGATATTAATGAGTGAAATGAAAAAACAAACAAAGTATGTATTTTAGCAGGAACTTTAGGAGGAAAGAAAAAGCCATTGAGACTTTTATAAAATGAATGAACATTGGAAACGAAAAAACAATTTGTGCTGGTGAAACGATTTGTTACACAGTTGCCTATAAAATACAAAGCAAGGAAGAACAGACTTTAGTTACATAGATTCAAGAGAATAAACATCTCGCTTTACATACTTGAGGGAAACTAAGTCGCAACAAAACCGGAAACCATCATGATGGATTCCAGCAACACTTTAGTAGCCGAAAGCATGGCATTATTTTGGAATGTAAAAAATATAGCCTTATAGGGCTTCCCTGGTGGCGCAGTGGTTGAGAGTCCGCCTGCCCATGCAGGGGACACGGATTCGTGCCCCGGTCTGGGAAGATCCCACGTGCCGCGGAGCGGCTGGGCCCGTGAGCCATGGCCGCTGAGCCTGCGCGTCCGGAGCCTGTGCTCCGCAACGGGAGAGGCCACAACAGTGAGAGGCCCGCGTACCACTAAAAAAAAAAAAAATATATATATATATATATATATATATATATATATATATATATGGCCTTATAGTCCTACTTTTAAGAAGTTTATCATCAAATTCATAAGAGATAGTTAGGCAAACTATAATTATCCTTATTTTGGAAAGAACTTGTCCCAAATGTAACTCATTTGGTAGTATTACCTTACCTGAACTATATTATTCAAAAGTGGACTGACTATAAAAGGATATTGGAAAATCGGGTATCTCAGTGATTAGGCATGAAAACGATAACACATTTCACAAAAGAAGAACTACAAATGGCTAGTTGATATACGAAAAGGTCCTCAATAGCATCAGCAATCAGGGAAGTGCAAGTTAAAACCACAATGATAAGTATACACCCCCACCAAGCTGGCAAAGCTGAAAGGCCTGACTATACCAAATGTGGTTGAGGGTGTGGAGCCATGAGGCTCACACACAGTGGGCGTGAGTGTAACACTTGAGAAAGCAGCGCGGCATGATCCGTTCAAATTTATAATACACGTAACCCCTCCCAGGTATACACCATACAGAAACTCACATAGATGTGACGGAATACATACATGAGGAATATTTACAGCAGCATTTGTAACAGTTCCAAACTGGAAACAACCTAGATATCCATCAACAATAGAATGCCTAATAAATGACGGCATATTGCTACAATAGAAACTGTAATATGCAACAATTAAAATGAACAAACTACAGTTATAGGAACAACATTATGGATTAAAAACGATGTTGAGCGAAGCCGTAAGCACAACAGGTTACATATTATTTTGTTCCAAGAAAGGGCAAAACCAAACAATATACTGTTTAGGGATGCATGCATGCTTGTGATAAAACAATAGAGAAAAGCAAGGAAATGGTTATCACAAAAGTTAGAATAATGGTTACCTCTAAAAGGGAGGGAAAGAGTTGTGTTCAGGAAGGTCACCAGGGGACTTCTGGGGTGCTGGCAGTGTTCCAGTTCTTGACCTGGTTGGTTACATGGAGGTTTCTTTTACAATTACTCATTACAACTGAATAACTGATTTATGCATTTTAATGCATATGTCACAATAAAACCGCTAAAAGTAACTGAAAATTGTAGATGGAATTTCTAGAAAGAAATTTTGCTAGAAAATTTAGCTTATGAAATCTTTGACAGCAAAAGCTACTGATGTGGGATAATAAAACTGATAAGATAGTTTCTCAGACGAGCTCACTTTCAAGTGTAGCAGAAAAGAACCTTATACAAATATCCCATTGTTATATTTTAACATAGTATGCAGATCTTTATCATACAAACTGATGTACCAGGCAAAGAACGCTGTTACCTAAAACTTCGGATTTTTTTTTTGGAATTGCGAATGAACCAACTGTTTTCTCCTCTGGATTAATAAGAAGTAAAAGAACTAAAGAGATGCAGACCAAGTTGGAAATGTATGAACTTCCTTCTCTGCCGTCACCAGTTCCAGCTGTTTCCTCCAGTTATCATACTGGGTGAAGTGGGTGGATCTTGCCTAGTAAGCTAGTGCAGCTGTAACTTCATCAGTAGGTGGCTGAGTGCCATTCTGCCTCTCAGCACCAAAGTTCTCTGGTGGAGCCACTGACAACGAAAACAGATCAGGCTGCTGAAAAGCTCCACGTGGTTACACACTTTTCTGGAGGCGTCCTCTGCTGGGTTGCAGAGCTCTGATGTTTGCATTCTTTTCATCCAAAGCTCTCAGAACTTAAAATCTGAGGTGCTTGGCTTTACAAAATCCCCTCAATCTGTGTATTTTACTCCTGCCATTTTCATCAAAAAATTAGGAAGAGGAACAAAATCTAAAAAGATTTACTTGGTAGCCATGTGGGGCCATCACTTGCTGGTTTGATTTCCTGTGAGTCTTATTTGGAAGGACCTGGCAAGGATTGGTCACGAGAAGAGAGTCGAATCCAGGGTAGCTGAAAAGTAGGAGCGTTAACCTGGCTCTTAGAGCTTTGGAAGAAGGGTAGCTGGGCAGACGCTACTTTGTGAGTCTCTTCTGGCTTTGGCAATATCCATCTCCCTCCTCCCATCACTTTTACTGCAGCATTTTAATAAAAATGAGCCCTTGGATTTTACCCAGTTACAAGTTTCCTTGGCCTATTTGCACATGGTGGTGGCAGGAGTGTCAGGAACTCTGAGCTCCCCAGATCTGCCTATAAACACTTGCGCCTCACCCCCGAGATGGAAAGATCTGTAACAGCCACTACTGCTGCTTCCAGACGAGGTAAGGAGCGCCAGAGTCCGGAGACCCAACTGTGGAATCTGCTTCCTTTCATCACTGCTGCTTTTATCTCGTTCTCACACTATTCACCAGGACAGGTTCAAGACAGATTTCTGAGGATTCTGAAATCCTTTTATCTTAAAATTTCTTGTCCTAGAGAAACCCCCTTTCAACCTCATGAGTTTTTTTTACTTCGATTTACTTTCCAGAATAACACCCGTAGGAAGACCTGCCTAAATGGTAATGATATTTTGGAAAGGAAATAGCCTTTGAGTCAAACCTGAAACACAGGCCAAAATTTCTTGATGACGGTAATGGACACTGATTAACAACCAATACCAGCTCTCCAAAGCTCCAAACCACAAGCAAGAATGATTCCTGAAAGGGAGGCACTGCTAAATTCTCCTCCTGAAAAAGTAAAAAATCCTTCCACACTCTCCGGGAGGATGGCTCCCTTCCCTCATCCCAGCAATTCGCCTCCTTTTTCACTAAAGACTCAGGTTGTGACTCCTCACTCAAGCCGCACCCCTATTTCCTTGCGGGGAGGGGGACGGGGGAAGAGGGATGTGTTACAACTCTCATCTTTACAATGCTACGCAGTTTACAAAGCGCTTGCACTTCCGTAAAACTCCTCTGAGCTCCGCGAGGGAGGGAGGCATTCATTCATTCATTCATCAAACATTTGCTCGGCCCGACCACGCGTTACCGGGCGCTGGGTCTCGCCCCACACGGCGGGAAGGGTGGGGCGCTCGCTCCCTCGAGCAGGTGCAGCGGATCAAGCTGTAAGATAACTTCTCGCTCAGCCGGGCTTTTCGAAGGCCCGTTGGGGCCAAATGCCTCACCTTCGGGTGATGCGCGCCCGAGCATGGCCGCGCGGCCTGGGCCTCCTCCTTGCTCCCCAAGGAGCAGTCACCACCTGCTCTGAAGGAAACCGCTACGGAGCAAGCTCTCTCCACTGCCCTCGGGTCAGGGGTAAGCTTAGGCGGCAGCTTAGGCTCCACGCGGCTCCTCCCCTTCCTCTCCTCAGTTCTGACGCGGCCGTAGAGGCGGCGGCAGCGGCGGCGAGTCCCGCGGCCCGAGGCGCACCCACCCGCTCGCCGAGCCCGACTTCCTCTTCCCTTGGAGCGTCATCGCGCGCGCCAGAGGCGCCCAGGGCGGGGTGGTTGGAAAGGGGAAAAAAGGCCCGCGGAGGAAGCCTCCGAGCGGAGAGAAAAGGGAGGGGGGAAGAGAGCGGTTGCTAGGTGACTTGCGTCATCGGTCCGCGCCGTTTTCCTCCCGCCCCTCTCTCTGGAGTGAGGCGAGAGCCCCGCACTGAGCGAGGGAGACAGCGAGCTGAGCTTGGGGCGCTACCGCCGCCGCCGCCGAGAGCGTGAGAGCGAGGGAGCATCCGAGAGACCCAGCGCCCTTGCACTGGCCGCCGCCGAGACCTCCGCCTTAACCTGGGCCAGCGGGAGCCGCGGCCACCCCTCTTCTCCCCCCCTCGCCTTCCCGGCCGGCAGCGGCGGCTGCACACGCCGGAGCCCGAGCCCGAGCCGGAGCCGGCGGCTGGGGGGCAGGGAGGCGGCTACCTCGGGTCGGGACTAGTCGGCTGCTCCGCGGTGAGAGGACGCTGAGGAGGGGCCGGAGCTTCTGTCCGTTCCGGGGCGCGGGGCGAGGGACCCCCAAGGTGGAGGGAGGGGGTCCCAGCCGCAGCGACACATGCTGGAGCCGGGAGCGGGGGCGGCGCCGAGCGGAGCCGGCCGGGTCCCCCACCTCGCCGCCGCCTCGGCCACCCGCCCGGGGCCGTAGCATCTTGCCCCGGAGTGTATGAGCCGGGACCCCAAGCCCGGCAACCACCCCCCGACCGGGGGGGCGGGGACCCCGATGTGAAGCGGAGGCCGGGGCGGCGGGGACAGCAGGACCGGCGCCGCCGTCCTTTCCTTCCCTGCCCCCTCCCCTCCGCCCCCTCGGGGGTCTTCTTTCTCGGCCAGTCGCCGGCCCCCCGGCTCCTCGGCAGGACTCCGGGAGGAGTTCTTAGAACCCCCTCCCCCGCCCCAGCCCCGAGGGCGGCGGGGCCGGGGGGGACCCGGGGGGCCGGCCGCAGCCTCCGCCCAGAAGAAACTTTTCAAAAACAAAATCCGGAGCCTCCCAAACGTGACTGTCTGGGGAGAAGTGGCCCGGGACGGGCAGAAGACCCAGCCTGAAGAGACCCAGGAAGAGGAAAAGAGGAGGTAAGCGGGGCCGCCGCCTCGTCTGCCCCGGCGGCGCGGAAGAGACCCGGGTGGCCGCCGGCTTAGCGATCCCAGCCCCGCTTCTTCCTCAGTAACGCGCCGGAGCCTGCCGCAGCTGTCGCCTGAGTCCCAAGGAGGAAGGGAAGCACCCCACTTTCTCAGCGCCCGGCTCGTCTCTAAAGTGTGAGTGGCCTCGGGAAAGGGAATGGAGGGATAGAAAGGGGGAGGATGCTGGGGCGTCCTCCGGAGTTTTGCCGGTGTTTTCCAGGAGTGTTGGGAGTGTATAGACGTGAGCGGTACCTTAGTCCTCACTGCGGGGAGAGGCATCCGGCAGTCCAGTGTTTTGTAACCTTTTAGCGCTCTGTACGTGTGATACGCAAGCCCACAGGTTTCTCCTCGAGGAGTTCCGTCTTTCTCCAGGGTGGACACTTGGTATCTTTTCTGGCCAGTAATTGGCAAAAGGAAATTGAGGAAACCAGAGCCTATGTGCGCACAAGGGACATCTCTGTACTACACATTTTCCTGGTACACCCGGTGGGAAACAGCGCGGTAGTTTTTGTCTCTGGGCAACTCTTATTTGGTTCCCAAGTAGGAACCCCTGACTCTTTGAACCCCTGAAAGTAAAATTACTTTCTTTTTTGCCTGTCTTCCTTGAGAGAGTTCATTTCAGTACCTAGTGGTACAGGAATTTTTTTTACCTTCTCATTTCCTGGGTGCAGTTCCTGCGTATCAGGAAGACACTGTAACATTTCAGTTACTCAGGAAATTCTGAGTTCTTTTGATCACAGCTGATTTGGGGGAGAGCATTTAGTACTTTAACCAGTTTATAGAAGGTATTACATTTTTTCCTTACCCAAATGCTTTTTTTTTTTTTTTTGAGTAGCATATGTCCTGATTGCTAGCAGTTTTTTATTTGTTGGAATGACTTGAAGCTTTGCTTATTTGAGTTATTTCATGCTTCTCTATCAAATGAGGAGAAACTTCTGATGTTTAATTCTTTGAAGAATGATGTTTTTCCTCTTCCTTTATATTAAAGGTGAAGTCTATAAAATCTTTGATTTGTAATTTAGGTATCCCCTCAGAGTGCCAAATTAAGGCGCAGGAAAGTAATTGACATTTCATATGTTTATACAGACCTTAGGGTTAAGCATAGGGTGGAATTTTATATAACAGAACATAGGCAGTAGTGAGAAGTATGGCCCCTCCAGACAACGGTGTGAGCTCACACTCTCTGAAGCCACTGCCGAGAGAAGCTTTGTGGGAATGAATGTAAGCCTGGGATTATCCATGCTAACTTTTCCATTCGGGATCTTGATTAAACTTCTTTAAAACTTTCTCAAACACTTTTCATCCTGTACTTTTTCTCTTTTGAAGAGATGAATTCTGCAAGTTTATTAGCTCCTGAATTATGTAACAGTTCATTTCTATATCCCAAACCTGTCTCTTTATAAAGTTTCAATGAGACACATCCCAAGTTTGTGTTTTGAGAATTGCTAGAACAAGCTGGAGTTCATCTTTTCCTGGTTTGTAGATTTTGATTGTTCCTCTTTACTATCATCTTTCCTGACTTTTTGTCTTGGAATAATTTCTTCCATCCTTTTGATCACTTTGCCCTCCTCTGGAACTTCACCAGCTGTTTTGTTTTTCTTTATATGCCTTTTCCTTGTTATGCTTTTGTTAGGAACCTTAAATTCTACTTTAAATAAGTACTGGCATCAAAATATTGAGTAGTGGGGCTTCCCAGGTGGCGCAGTGGTTGAGAGTCCGCCTGCCGATGCAGGGGGCGCGGGTTCGTGCCCCGGTCCGGGAAGATCCCACATGCCGCGGAGCGGCTGGGCCCGTGAGCCATGGCCGCTGAGCCTGCGCGTCCGGAGCCTGTGCTCCGCAGCGGGAGAGGCCCCAGCAGTGAGAGGCCCGCGTACCGCAAAAAAAAAAAAAAAAAAAAAAAAAAAAATTGAGTAGTGGATGTAACGTTAGGCGTGGAATCAAAAACAAATGTCTCTAGATCTGTTATTTTGTGACCTTGAGGAAGTCATGTATCCCATACTTCACAAAAATAGGAGGAAGAGAAATCTAGCCTTGCATAGGCTGTTTTTTGGGGGAGGAAAAGAGGACAGACCAACAGACTAGTTTGAGCGTAGATTATACTCCATCAGAGTTGCTTACAACTTTGACTTGTATTGTTTTGACTATCGATTGGTTAAAAATCATGGTAATGTTTTATCATATATTTGGGTAGCAAAGAAACAACAGAGCATTTGTGGGTCCCTGCCTTTGAGATGCTTTTGCTTATGGGTGGCAGAGGCAGTGAAACACAGATTGCACAGAATTATAGAAAAGGGGGAATGGACCAGTTTTCATCTACGACCACTGTACATCAGTTACTGTTTGGTACCTTATAGATGTAAATGTATTTGTACATTTTTCACTAGGGAAATGTTGATGTTGGACTATACAGAACTTATTGGAGTGTCTGAGCCAGGAGAAGGTGTTTTTTAGGAAGCAAAGAACAGGTGGAGATAAAGTGTTTAAGACTTTTGGAATTGGAGGAGGTGAGGGACAAATGTAATTAGGAAGTTAGCTTATGGGAATACAGAGGGAGATTGTTGAGTAGGCTTAGGGCCAATTTGTGTTTGTGTGGATACATGTTTACAGCCCAAAGAATGAATTGAGAACAATGTTTCTGAGAGGGTAGTTTTAGACCATTGAGAAGAAATCGTATTTTAAGCCAAGAGGCATTATACCTGGATTAGGATTTTGTTTTTCTAGAGAACTAACATTTTTACACTACAGTCATTGAAGAGCTGTACAGATGGAAGGGTGAAAAAGAAGGTGCTTCCAGTATGTTAGTATGGTGCTAGTGGTTTCTTATAAAAAGTAATTCAGAAATGAGGCAGTGGACTTTGGACATTAAATTTTAGGGTTAAAGTTGGATGCCAATGCAATCTTAAGACAGTAAAATAGTGAGTGATATGCTGAAAATGTAGAATTGGGAGTCATTATAAAAGTACTGAGGTTTCTCTATAGTGCTGATGGAGAGTGGAGAGCTGAAAAATGGGTATTTGGGGGAGGGGAATGTGTTAAAGTTAGCAAAGATACAGGAAGAGGAGAATGGATGAGACTCTCCTGTTTTAAAAGTGAATAAGGGTTGAAATTGAAAAAGGAGGAACAACCTTTAAACATGGGCACCAGTTCAGTCTTAGGGCAGATGATTATTTTTGAAACACCAACAAGCTTTTTGTAAGGTATATAGGTCCCTTGAGATTAAGTTCAGAAGACTGTATAAGATTTCAGTGTTAAGGAACTTATACATAAAAGGACAGATCTGTTTCATCAAATTCATGTTTTTAAAGTTTGCCTTTCATTATTATCCTAAGTTTGGTCTCTAACATGACGAAGTGGGGCTAAAAATAGCTGGCAAAGAACGCTGCTTCCCCTGCTCGCAGTTGGTGTGTGTCTTTGTGTCCCATACAATGGAGGGGATATCCCTGTGTTGGCACAGCAGTGCTGAAAATGCCTTAAAAAAAATCTTTTTATTAAAAAACAAACAAACAAAAACCAACTTGGCACTTAAAAAAAATTCAGACATCTTCGAAGCATTTATGGACACTGGAAGACTGATTTTTTTAAACATTAAAATTTAAAATTTTTGTGGTGAAACTTGCATTTAGTGTTGACACTAACAAGGATTAAGGATTGTGAGGTAGGGAATATGTATATCCACACTTCTTTTGTGTTCCTTAGTTCCAATTCACCTTCTTAGTAGCCTGTTTGGCCTCTTCTTAAGAGTGATAATTCAAATGGCAGGACCTTCCGGGCCACAGCTGTTTAGACAGGGAGCTAGATCTATGGTGGTTCTAGGATCTGGAATATATGCCATATGAGTGCCTTCTCTCCTCACCCTCTGTTTTCCACAACAGTTTTTATGCAGGCGAAATCATGTTTCGGTGAACTTTAAAGGGCAGCCTTTTGGGGTTAACATGATTTACTAGTGAAGACAAGTGGGGAAGGTGGGACCCTGGTAGTAGGGAGTGATCACCTCGTGTGCTCTGCCTTGGCAACTTTGGGACTGATACAGGGTGTGTGTTTGTGTTTGTGTGTTTTATCACCGGATGATCCCAAAGCCCCCCACCTAGGCTAGCAGCAGCCCAATTCGTTTACTTGGAGATGGTTTTTGGAGAAGTCTTGTGTTGCCTCCGGCATCTCATTGTGTAGAGGAGGGGTTGGCATACTTTTTTTTGGTGAAGGGCCAGTTATTGAATAGTAAATAGTTTAGATTTTGTGGACCATATGGTCTCTGTCGCAACAATGCAGTTCTGCTCTTGAAGTGCTCTTGAACGCAGCCACAGACAATATGTAAGTGAATGAATGTGAATGTGTTCTAATAAAGCCTTATATATAAAAACAGGAGGTAGGTTGGGTTTGGCTCGTTGTTTATGGACCCCTGGTATAGAACACTGACTGCCAAGTCCACCAACATGCAGTATGAGCTCCATTCCACTACAAAGCTGGGACTGGCTCTTTTAGCTGGTCTCTGTTTTCTAAATGAGATGTGTTCCTTGGAGGCAGTCTTAAAATGATTCTGAATAAAGCACAGAGTCTACTGTTCAAGGTACTTTTGCCTCCACAGTGATGAAAACTATGGACTGAGGAGCAGGGGCAATGCCATCTATAAAATGATGAAGCTAAAAAGTAGGACTACTTGTATTTCTTATTCAAAGATACCATACCATATAAGATATCATATAGTGATATACTGGCCGTGTATCATGGCCAGAAGTATCTTTGAAGAAACTTGTGAGTATAATTTTGAAAGCTTCTGAAAATAAGTTGTAAAGCATTTACTTTAGATGTAAAATTAGAAGTATTGATGGTTTGTTTGAATCAGATGAAAATATTTGTCAAACTATAAGAACATTAAGGTTTGATGCTTCTGTTTCTTAAAGCTTTGATCTTTTGCAATGACCAATTCATTGTGTAGAATTATTGGCTCCACAATTTTTCTTTTGTTAATTTCAAGTATTATATCTTACCAGATCACTTAAATCATTTAACTCTGTACTTTAAAAAGTTTTACTGTGTTCTTAAGGGTAAATGTAGCATGGGTTAATAGATTCACCCAAAAAATAAATCTCAAATGTGTTGTTTAGAAAGGATAGTTCACTTTGTGCAATTTTACATCATAGCTAATATCAAAACATCTGTTTCATATGTCAACATTGGACGGTGGTATATTTTTACCCTGGTTTCATAAATCTTATTTATCTCAGGAGTTCCCTGTTTATGGCAGGGGAAGGGGTTACTCTTGCAATAGTGACCACTTTTTAGTTTCAAACCTGCTTTTACTTTATATAATGTTTCTACATATATAATTGATACTTCAGTTCCTCTTCATTTAAAAAAGGGGTCTGACAATTTTACATAACCTGACAATTTTAGTATACCTTTTAGAAAGAAGGTCACTGTAGAATTGCTTTTTTTTTTTTTTTTTTTTTGCGGTACACGGGCCTCTCACTGTTGTGGCCTCTCCCGTTGCAGAGCACAGGCTCCGGACGCGCAGGCTCAGCGACCATGGCTCACGGGCCCAGCCGCTCCGCGGCATGTGGGATCTTCCCGGACCAGGGCACGAACCCGTGTCCCCTGCATCGGCAGGTGGACTCTCAACCACTGCGCCACCAGGGAAGCCCTAAAGTTGCTTTTTTATTCATTAGGAGAGGATTCTTTCCTTGCTTTTTAAAAAAATCTTGCTTTTATTTCAAGCTTAAGGGTGAGTGGCAATTTAAAAGACACAAGGTGTCCATCTCCTATCTCCTACCTTCTATCCGAATAGAAATATTCTATATTGGTGACACTTTCAGTGGACCAGGGAAAAGAGTGGTGTATTAGGTTTCATTTATTTATTTTTTTTAGTGGAGCTGAATTGTCATTACAGATGACAATTCCCCACTGAGTGTCAAACCAGTCTGTCTTATGCCTTAGTGTAGTTTTAGATTTTTGCTACTTTTCTATGATACCTCATTGATACTGTCTAATGATCCCTTTCACAATGTGTTTAGAGTGTGTTTCCTAAATCTACATGACATTTCCTGAACACTATGGGATATATATTTTCTAATAATTATACTTTTACACACATGTATATTTAAAATTTCCTCCTGTTCTACATTCAGAATTGTGAAATATTTGAGGGAACATCTGTACTTGATCTGGATATTGAGTGACAAACCAGTGTATAACAGTTTTTTCTAAAATGTTCCCTTAAAAAGTTTTGAGTAACAATTGATTTCTCTAAAACTAAGAAAATATTATGTTTGTGTTGTATTATCCTGCAATACAGGTAGTTGAAAAATAATTAAAAAAAATGGGCAAGAGACGTTATTGTTTGGTATCTTATTTTTTGCTCTTTCGCCTCATCTAAGGGATAGCTAGTAGATCAGTCAGATATTTTGCAGTTTCTGTTGCTCTGCTGTTTCACCTCTGCCCTTTTTTCCAGCTGAAGGTTAGCTACTGGAAATCTGGGTGGCTTTAGGCAGGAGGTAGCATGTGCTGTTTGTGTGTCTGTACATGTATCATGCTAGATGCTCCTTCATGACTGCTGTGGAATTTAGGAAATATTAAAAGATAGTGGTACAAGATATTTTTAATATCACTTAGCCTTTCCTCTGAGAGGATCACCATAGGAGAAGATACTGAACCCATCAATATATGTTAGGCCAAATGTGAAGTGTCAAGACAGATTGCTTGTTTGTTTTTGGAAGAATGTATATATCTTAATGAGACTTTTAGGATGGCATGCTTTTCAGGGTAGTGTAAGGGGTAGTAATAGACCTTTGCATGACATCCTCTAGGTCTGAGAAGGACTTGTCCCACTAATAATGGTGGGTAATTTATAACTATCTAATGGTTGAAAATATGCATGCATGGAGCCAGCAACAGTTGCTAATTCATTTCTCATTTCCCTCATAAAATACGTTGATACTCTGGAGGCAGAAGACTCATTAGTTAGGCAGTACCTTTCTTGGCTTTGTGGCATGGGACAAACTACTTATCCTTTTACTGTCGACTTCATCACCTGTTGATGGGCACATGTCTTACACAGGGTTGTTGTTAGGATTAAATGAGATCATGTAAAACATATGCAAAGCTCTTCCCGTGCCTGGCATATAGTAAGGTGACCCATCACTGTTAACTTACTAAGCTAAAGATCTTTTAAAGTGTGACATAGACAGAAGGCTAAAGTCAGGCTTTATATTGCCGAACACTTAAATTCAGCCATTGAGTTTGACAAATAATACTGAAGTAATTCTGCCGTGTTTTCAAAAGCCTCTGAAACAGTGTATCATTCATTAATGTTTTTATTTAAAAAAAATCTTGAAAAGTAAAGAAATGGCAGAACTGCTGTGCTTATTATAGAAAAGAAAGACTGATTTGAACATAACTGGAATTTGAATTCATCCCTAAAGACTTCAGTAGTGCTTAGATCAGAAAGGACTCTTTTTTGAACAATTTATTATCTCTGAAAATGACTGTGGTTTAAATTGTCCATTTAGAAATATCAGGATGTAATTGGATTATCCAGTCTTTTAACTATCCATCTCTTTAACACTGGGAATAAAAAACTTAAAAAAAATCATGAAGTTTAATAAGTTTTATTTGTATCCTTACATCTCAAATTAAGATTGAAGGAATTTTATTTGAAGGATTTTATTGAAGGATTTTGTTTTAACTAAATTTTTAGTTTTCTCCTTTCCTAAAATGATGAGAGTGAGGGAGGGAGGGTTGGATATTCCCTTTTCATGCTTAATATTTATTAAATACAGGATCAGTTTTCAGAAATAACTTTTCCTTCAAACTTGGCATAATCAATGTTCTATTGGCCAATTCAAGAAATAAATGTTTCTTGATAGTTTTTTTTTTTTTTTTTTTTTTTTTTTTTGCGGTACGCGGGCCTCTCACTGTTATGGCCTCCCCCGTTGCGGAGCACAGGCTCCGGACGCGCAGGCCCAGCGGCCATGGCCCACGGGCCCAGCCGCTCCGCGGCATGTGGGATCCTCCCAGACCGGGGCACAAACCCGCGTCCCCCGCATCGGCAGGCGGACTCTCAACCACTGCGCCACCAGGGAAGCCCTTGATAGTTTTTTGTATTTGGAAAGTACTTCTACTTTGAGAACAATTTGTCTATGCCTTCATAGTTTGTTTATCTAATAGAACTGTATATTTAAGATAAGTGTATGAAAAAAATCCAAAGGCAGAAAGAAAAGATTGAGGTATGTTCCTTAGCACTGTTTGTCTTGCCAACTCTTGTTCTCATTCTTTAACTTTTCTTTTAAGGCAGATTTGCTTTAGATTTTGGTGTAAATGCAGAAATCAGATTGACTTATATATTAGTGAATCTCTGGTTAAGTAGTTAATTTAATGGATATTCTAGTTTTTAAACAAAGTCAGTATTTTAAATATTTCTCTCTGTTGGTGGTGATTGGAGTTATAATTCTGGAGTTAGCTTCTTTCCATTTTAGAGATTTTCAGAAAGAATTATAATTATGAATAGGTTACTGGATAGATGGGAGAAGAGCATAATCTCTAGTGAGTTTAATTTCTTCCTGTTTATTTATTATGTCTGTGATACCAGGTTATATAAGTAAATATGCGGGTCATCAGCTTTCTTTTGCGTGATTGGTGGTCTCTTCATTGACTAACGTAACTTTTGGAATGCTGCTCTAACGAGTAGGGAACCTTTTTTCTACCTGAGTATTACACAGATAGACTTCTTTTCCTTAGAGAAATATAAAAGTTTTAACTTAACTAGGTTAGAAATTGAGAGTAGGAAACACAAAATTTCCAAGTTTTTGTAAAGGCCTTTTAGTAGGAGAGGAGAGATGGGATGTACAGAGGAGGGGAGAGACGCAGAGCGAAGGAGGGAGGGAAGTGGCAGATTTGGGGAGAATGGGTCAGGAAGTTTTGAGGTCAGCCTTAGTCAGAGGTCACACCCTGTTATTTCTTTGGGTTGTGGACACGGGGTGTTACCACTCGTTATCTACCACCCTCTGAAATGTTGATTAGATGATTGACTCTAGCTCCTAGTTTTTCAACATCTGGATTCTTTAAACCATTGAAGTTTTAATCTGTATGGGATAATCAGTGTATTCTAGGGTGGGAAAATATCCACAGTACCTGCTAGGAGAGGGGGCGGACATATGGTTTTTGACTACATTGGAGTTTCTTTTTGGTTTTGGTTTGTTGTCTTTCCTCATTGGCCGCATTTCCGTAGCTTTGCCTTAGAAGGATACTTGTAATTCTATATATGTGACATAGTAGTTGAGAGGCAAGCCTTGTAGTTGATAGACCCAGGTTCCAGCTGTGCTGCTTTGTGACCTTGGTCAAGTTGTTTATTCTGTGTGTGAACCTGTAAAACTGGGATGATAATAATAGTACCTACCTCTCTAAAAAAGTAGTTAAGGGGATTGAGATAATGGATCACAGTGTCTGGCTCAGAGTTAGTGCTCAATAAATGTTAGTTGTTGCAATAATAATAAATATTACAATATTATTGTTATTTTTTTGTGTTTGCTGAAGGTCTTTGTGACCTTTGTTCCTGAATATGTCACTATTTTGAATAGTGCCTTTATTCAGCAGCAGATATTTACTAAACACTTACTGTGCCAGGCATTGATTTAAGTGAACAGAACATTATAATCCCTGCCCTCTTGAAACTTACATTTTGGCTGAAGGAGACAAAATACATAAAGCAAAGTAGATGACCCATCACTCTTCTTATGAAATTTGGTGTTTGACTCATATGTCTAAGCCTCCATTAACCAACCCTACCAGTCTTCACCTTTAGGTCTTTTGCATTCATTCCTGTTGCTGTGCTTGAGAGCGTTTGTGGCAGGAACACCCTAAAAGCACACAACTAGTGTCATTGTCTCCAGCTATTGGGCGATCTTAACTTTAAGGCAGACTTATTACTCCATCACTTCCTTGGCTTACTGTTTAAGTTGGCTATCACAGATCTTTCCTTTCAGTCCTCATACTTCTGTTTCACATTGTTTACAGAAGTGTTGCTCCTCCCCAGCTTATCATGTTTTGCTCATCCATTTCATTTCCAAAAGGGGATAATAGAAACCTCTTCTGAGAAGTATTCCCTGACTAATCTAACTATATACTTTCCTTCTGCTCTTTTTTAACTTCTCACCTTCTATGTGTTGTTAACAGAGATATTTAACTTGCTTATTCTCTGCCTTTTTAAAAAAATACTTTTTTTTATCTGCAATTAAATTGTAAGCCTTTTTAGGTCAGGGACCACTTTTCTATTCTGAGCCTTAGCTTCCTCACTTGAAAAAAAGGTAATACCTACCTCACAGGGATGTTGTGAGATTTCAGAGAGAGAATGTATGGAAAAGATAATACCAAATCCTTAATAAATGTAGTTTTCTTTTCTTTGAACCACTCTAGTTCCCAGAGTTGGTACAGGACATGCATACAGTCAGTGCTTAAAAAATACTTGTTAAGTTATCCTGAATTGAGGTTGGGAGTCTTTTAATTTAACTTCCACTTGTGTGGATAATTTTAGTTTTTACTTCCAGATAAGATTCAAAATATTAACTTTACAAGTATCTGATGAAAAAAGCTGAGGCATGAATAAGAGACAACAGAATGGTGCTTAGAGTAGGGATTGAATCCCCGTTGTGTGGGTTCAGTCCGGGCTGGTTGTGTGACTTTTGGCAGGTTGTTTAACTCTTGGCCTCAGTTTCTTTATTTGTAAGATGGGGAAAATAATAACTGCCTCATGGATACTATGTTGTTGGATTAAATGAGAATAAATGAGAAGCACAGAATGTTGCCTGGCATATAGCAGTAGCCTCAGGGAACACTTGGCAATATCCAGAGATGTTTTTGATGGTCACAGCTGGGGGAGAGGTATGTGTGAGGGTGCTACTAGTATTTTGTGGGTAGAGGCCAGGTATAATCTTTGTACACAGGACAGCACCCTGCTACGAGGGATTATCTGGTTCAAAAGGTCAATAGTGCCAAGATTAGGAAACCTTGCTTTATCGTTAAACTGTTTCTCATTTGGTTATCTTTGTAGTATAAGGTACTTTGCCAGTTAGATTCTGTATAAATACTGACATCCTTCACTTGTATCTAAAAACTATATATCCATTTGTATGCAACATATGCATATTTGTGTGTGTGTGTGTGTATGTATATGCTTTTATGTATGTCTCTGTACTTTGCTATTTCCTCTGCCTGGAGTATAATTTCCCTTTCATCTGTGAAACATTTATCTCTTAAGACTGTACTTAAATATCATCTCCTCTAGGAAGCCTGTCCTGGTTAATGTGAGTAGAGTTAGTTCTTTCTTCTGGTTACCCACAGTATCTATGTGACTTTTATAGCACTTAACATAGTTATTTGTATTTTTCTCTTTTACTGGTCTGTCAGTTTTTTGAGAACAAGGGTTCTATCTTATTCATCTTTTCAGTAAATATCTCCTTCTGCCAAATGCCTAACATTTGCTGCCACATAGTAGGCATATATTAAGTTAACAAATGAATGGAAGAGAGAAAAACAAACTGGAATGGTTTTTTAATAGGCTCTACAAGAAAAGGATATTATCTTGTCACCTTTGTTTCCAAGTGAGTGCTTAGTGTTCAGTGAATATTTATTGAATGAATTAGAGGCCAGTTGCAAAAGTTGATAGATATTTCATGTGACCTTATTTCTTCATTTCTAGAAAGTGTATCCTAGAAGTAAAACGGCCTAGATACTTGGTGCATGTGATGCATTAAGTCGACCTTTCTTTCCTTGACTCACTTAATGAGACTTGATCCAACAGTTACTTCCTGAAAGATGTTTTTGGTTGATTTTTTTTTCACCTGTGTGTCCATTCTAGTGTTGAGCTTGTTGGAAAGATGAACGTGTGGTATCAGTCTTACATTATAATGAGCTGTCATTAAGTACAAGTGTTAAATAAGGCTTTTGATCTCCTTTACATTTGGGCCCAAACTGAGTGAGTATGTATTTACTCTCAAGTATGGATAATGACTGAGGCTAGTGAAGCATGGGAGAAAAGGAGGGTGAGGAAGTTGCCTACTAGGTCTCTTTTTCTCGATAATGACTGCTTTTTACCTCAGAGCTGCCCCCAGCTATTTATAAAGAATTAGCTAGGAGAGGGTTGTGAATCTAGAGGATAAGAATATAGGTTTGATAATTTGATAAAATCCATTAATAATTTGACAAGTCATGTTTTTTTAAATTTATTTTGTTGAAGTATAGTTGTTTGACAATGTGTGTTAATTTCTACTGTATAGCAGTGATTCACTTATACATATATATACATTCTTTTTCATATTCTTTTCCATTATGGTTTATCACAGGATGTTGAGTATAGTTCCCTGTGCTGTACAGTAGGGCCTTGTTGCTTATCCATTCTATATACAATAATTTACATCTGCTAATCCCAAAGTCCCAATCTATCCCTCCTCCACCCCCTCCCACCCCGCCCCTTGGCAACCACAAGTCTGTTCTCTGTGTCTGAGTCTGTTTCTCTTTTGTAGATAAGTTCATTTGTGTCCTGTTTTAGATTCCACATGTAAGTGGTATCATGTGGTATTTGTCTTTCTCTTTCTGTTGACAGTCCTTGTTTTGATTATCCTTGTTATCACTTATTGAATGTTTGATGTATGTCAGGCACTGTGCTAAGGAATTTTACCTGCTTTTTAGATTTATTCTTCACAGCAGTGCCTATGACATATGTACTCATCGGTCTGTTTTATGGCAGAAGAAACAGATTCACAGAATTTTCTAAGAACTTGTAGCTAGGCGTTTGAACGCACAGACCTGAGATTCAAATCCAGATCCAGTGACTCTGTGGTCTCTGTTCTAATTACTGTGCTCCTGCCTCCTAAGTTTCAGTGGAGGAGCTTTGTATTGAAAGTGGTGGTACTGAGGTAGGAGGGGAAAACAATAGGATTTCATCCTGTACAGATGTTAGAAGGAAGAGGATGAACAGACTCATGGAGAAGCCGTTCCCAAGTTTATGTCCTTATACAAAATAATTATGAAATTTAAACCTGTGATTTAACTAACTTACACTAACCTGCATTTTTTTTTTTTTTTGTGGTACGCGGGCCTCTCACTGTTGTGGCCTCTCCCATTGCGGAGCACAGGCTCCGGACGCGCATGCTCAGCGGCCATGGCGCAGGCTCAGCGGCCATGGCTCACGGGCCCAGCCGCTCCGCGGCATGTGGGATCTTCCCGGACCGGGGCACGAACCCGTGTCCCCTGAATCGGCAGGCGGACTCTCAACCACTGCGCCACCAGGGAAGCCCCTAACCTGCATTTTTTAATTAAATTTAGTCTTGCTCTTTGTATCAACATCAGGACAGGTGTCCCAGATACATCTTTAGCAGTAGAAGAAATCTTTCTAGGTAGAATCCAAAAGATCATGAAGCAAAGTGATTTTTATAAATACTTTTTTTCTATATGTAACATGTGTTTTGTAGTTAGAGTTAAATCTTTTGAAAGAGATTTTTGTTTAGGGGATGAGCCTCAGAATTACATTATTTAGGACTTGAAAACCTATGATTTGTTATGCTTGGAAGGTATAGCAGAAAATTTGATAATTGACACTTGCTAGTCTCTAAGATATAAATTATTTAAGTCAGTGGATATCTGTGGAGTACGTTTGCTCAGATGGTGTTTGTCATTAAAAAAAATTACTTTTTCCTTCCTTCTCATACTTTGTACTGGACTATTTCTTACACAGCTAGTTTACTTATAGATGTTGTACATTTAATAAATAAAGTGAGAACGTAGCTTTGGCATCTGTGCACTATTATTTTTATTCATTAGGAGATTTAAATAGTTTTAAATTTTGTTTTGTTACCTTAAAAAGAGCTAAACCTGGATATGGGTCTTTAAAAAGTTTCCTGAAAGATTTTCTCTTTCCTCTTGGTTGTGTTTTAATACTGTATTTGTAACCATAGTTATATGCATTTGAACTTTGCTCCTTTCAGAATTATAATTCAGTGCTTTTGTAAGATTTTATCAAAAGTTACATGCAAACACTCAGAGCAGTGTGCTGAATGGTGTTCTATTAAAGACTAAAGATGCCTGAATGAAATTGAGTTCTGGTAAATAAGAATTTAGGGTTGGGGTACAGGGAATCAGATAATTACGTCAAGATTTTAGGATTCTAAGTCTTAGGCTTGTTAGTGCTTTCACATTATCTACCACAGGTTGCCTTTCTTTTTTTCTTCCAGGCAAACAAGTTTTATTTTCACCTTGTAAGCTTGCATACTTATAAGAAAATGCAGTTTTGTAAAAAGTTTAAGGTTATACAAAGTTTATAAATAACCCTGCAACCATACATAGTAGACAGTCAAGTAAATGTGCAATAACTTTGAACTACATCAGCCGTAAATAACATAATTTCTTTGTAATTCATGGGCTTGGTCATAGGTGCACTTGTCTCCAGGTGTAAAGGTTGGGTTTCAGTATTTTAGTGTCCTGTTTCCAGCATTCATACATTTTCAAACTTGATCAGGTGGAATTGCATTCAATCTAGTGATGGAAAACTTAGTATAAACTTACTATACCAGAACCACTATTCCAGTAGTTCCCGAACTTTAGCATGCATCAGGATCACCTGGAAACCTTGTTAAACCATAAATTGCTGGTCCACAAACCTAGTATTTGATTCAGTAGGTCTGGGGTGAGACCCAAAAATGTAATAATTCTTACAGTTTCACAAGTGATACTGTTGATCGAGGGACCAAACTTTGAGAACCACTGTATTATACTAATGAGGTGATATCAAATCACTTATTTCAAAAGTTCAAGTACTTGCATATAAAGATTAAGACCTTGAATTTGTAACCTTAATTAGCAGTACCCAGTCATAGGCATCAGTTTTTCATGTTGCAGTTGTGACCTAATCCCACTTCTTGGTGGCTTGTGCCATTTTTTGGTTATAAAGCAACAACATTAGCTGTAAACAATATTTATTTGAATTTGAATATTGCATTTTAGTATTTTATTTGCATAAAATAATATTTTTGAAAGGCTTCTATGGCCTAAATAATGTTATTTTCTCCTTAAAATATCCTGAAAAATAGTGTTTCACCTGCTGTGAAAAGACTGAATAGCATCCAGGAGCCTTAAAGGCACAGAAAAGGAAGTAATGAGTATTAAGAGAAGAAGAAAAAAGCCTGAAATGTTATCCCTCCCATGTAAAAGAAACATAAACTATATTGGCCAAATGCACTGTGTCTTTCGGGTTTGTGCATTTCTAACAAGCGTCTAGGTGATGCTGATTTGGTGGCCCTCAAAACTATATTTTGCATAGCAAAGCCCTAGAATGTCAGTTTTTAATGTTTCCATATAAGTTTCAATTAGTATTTAACAGAGGAACAGACTTAATACTCAAACCTGTAAACATATCATTAAGGTTAAAAAATACAGTAATAATTTTTAACTGGCCTGGCAGATTCATACAATTAAATAAAACTAAAAGCCACCCAGGGGGACAGTCCGGCAGGATCCTCAGCAGATACACAGTTTGCCTTTGTTAGAGGTAACTGTTAATATGGTATTATTATAAAAATAATATTGATGTCATCATTTGAGTGCTTAATATGTGCCAGGCACTCTTCTATGTCCTTTGTATATATTAACTCATTCAGTCCTCACTGTAACCCTGTGAGGTAAGTATTGTTAATGTCCCTATTTGATAGTTGAAAATTTGGCCCAGAGAAGTTAAACATGCTCAAAATCTCACCTTTAGTTAGTAGTGGACCTGGGATTGTATCCAGGCAGTCTGGTTCTACAGCCTGGGATCCTAATCACTATTCTGTACTATATTTATCGTCTATACATTTATTTCTTATGTATTATTTAGAGAACAGTGCCTGGCACACAATAAGATCTATAGAAGTTCAGGCTGTTTTCAGTGGCATTTAATTGTATACTACATAAGGTTGGCAGAGCAAGTGTTATTATCCATTTATGGGTGTATATTTTTCTTCTAGTAATTAGACTCCAGACTTTATTCAGGTTTCTATTAGTCTTTTTTTTTTTTTTTTTTTTAAGTAGCTGAGTTCCCTGAGGTCTTAGAAACTAGATGGTTGTCCCAAATTATATGGCCTTGCTAGATCTAAAAATTATCTTTTCTTATCACACATTCACCTTTACTTTCATTCCTTTAGAAATGGATAAGGACTGAGATATTTACTTATTTATTTATTTTTGGTATGTCACTGGTTTAGAAAGACAGAAGCAAATATACTAAATTTGTGTGCCCAGTTGATGGAGGAAATAAATTCTTAGATGTTATAAAATTTCTTTTTTTTGCCTGTAAAGTTTTGAGAGTGGTATCACCTCATCCTACTGATTTGTGAAATTGAATAATAACACATAATGATGTGAAGTATAAGAAATTGTTCTGATGATAGAGCAGATTAGTAGCGTTTAAGAGAAATAATATAAACCATATTTCCTCAAATCTAAGAAGGCATCTGGTTAGTTTTCCATTGCTGCATTGCAGATTACCACAACTTTAGCAGTTTATCTCACACTTTCTGTTGGTCAGGAGTCTGGCCTTGGTTTAGCTGGGTCCTGTCCTCAGGGTCTTACCAGAGTGAAATCAAGGTGTCAGCCAGAGCTGTGATCTTATCTGAGGCTCATGGTTCTCTTCTAGGCTCACTGGTGGTTCGCAGAATTCAATTCTTTGCGTTTGTAGGAATGGCATCCCTGTTTTCTTGCTGGCTCTCTGTCATGGACCACTCAGTCCCCTAGAGGCTTCTAGAGGCCACCTTTGAGTTCTTGCCCTGTGGTCTTCCCTATGGGCAGTTCACAACATGGTGGTTTGCTACCTTAAGGACAATAGGAGACACTCTGCATTCTTTTAAGAACTGATCTCTTTAGGTCAGGCCTACTACAATAATCTCAGTAATTTAAAGTCAACTGATTAGAGATTTTAACTACATCTGTAAAATCCCTTCACGACAGCATTTAGATTAATATTTGGTTGAATAACTTTGAGAAGATGTGTACACCAAGGTGTTAGAATCTTGGAGGCCATCTTAGAATGCTATCTACCACATGATCAATTTTAAGACAAATTGTTATTTTATTTATGACTAAGGAAGAAAATGCTGGCTTAAAGTATGATACAATACATTATTAGTACTTGGATGTTGTCTTCTTTAAAAAAAAAAAGCGGAATTGTGGTCATTCTTCTAAGCACAAATACTTGCTTCACGAATGTCAAACTTATTCCCCATTGCTGCTTTTCTGTGCTTTTTTGCAAGCATAATTTTTTGTTTCAATGCTGAATCATAGTGTAGTCTTTTAGGGGACATTTAAAATTGGGAAGTAAACTCGACATGTATGTACCAAAAGTACACAGAATTCAGTAAAAATTATGGTGATATAAACTGCCATGAGCAAATTCCCACATGCACAGGGAATGGCAGCTACATTGTGACGGCCACAGGGCAAATGGTGATTGCTTTTTTTGTTTGTTTGTTTCCTATTTATTTTCATTCAGCTTTATTGAGGTATAATAGGTACAGTAAACTACATCCATTTAAAGAGTTTCATTTGATGAGTTTTGACAAGTGTATACATGAAACCATTACCACAATCAAGACGTTTCCATCAGCCTGAGAAGAGTCAGCCCGAGGCAGTCACTGATCTGTTTTTTGTTAGTGTAGATTAGTTAGCATTTTCTGGTATTTTAAGCGGTGAGAAAAAAATTAAGACAGTGTTCTTGATTTTTGTGTTTTCTTCACACGCCCCTCATTCTTAAAGAAATCGTTTCTTTGTTAGGTCCTAGGTTTATTCCTGCATTGTGGGGGTAAAATGATTCTCTTCGAACCTTTCTGAACTCAATTCTGGGATGTTCTTGACTTCTTCTTTGCCTAGGTATTTTTTTCCAGCATAATCAGGGTTGGCTCTGCTAAACCATACTTGTGCTTGCATGGCTTCCTGGTCCGCTTTTCTACTTACTGTCTTTGAAAGGGCCATAAACAGAAGCAGTTTTCAGCTGGAAGTTCTAAGCTCCTAAAATATTACACTTTGTTATTGCCTGAAGCTTTTCACTTGTTATTTAAGATAGTCCTAACCCCCAAGAGAATCTCAAAATGTACTCATCTCAGTTTTTCTTGTTAAGATTCATAGTACAATTTGAATTTTAGGAAACGTAAGAGATTTCCCTCCTAGTCACTTCTTAGGATTATTGCTTGTTTCATGTTGCCTGGTGTGTGCAGTGTTTTCCAGTAAAAGAAACACTCTGGGAAAAGTCTTACTTCCTGAGCATAAGACAAAGGGAATTGAAGGAGGACTCATGAAGCTCTGAAAAAGCTCATTTAGCTGCCATTTAACACAACATTGTCCAATAGAAATATAATGTCAGTCAACCTCATTTGAATCAGCCTCTGATACATGAACTCAAAATCATTCATTTTCTAGTTAACACTATTAGCAGTTTGTTTTTTCTGGGGCCTCAGTTTTTTTTTTTTTTTTACTTATCTAGATAGAGTCAGTCTTTTTCTGCTTTTGACATGTCTGAAATAGTAAAAGTAAAATATTTTTACATCTATGTAAAAATTATAGAATGTCTTTATGTGTATGCGTGCATGCGCACACACGCAGAGATACAAACACAGGTGTATAGTGGTATTCTCTCCTATTTTACAGAAAAAAGAGCATAGTATACAGACTTAAAAAAAATTCACAGTGTATCCTAGAAATCTTTTCATAATAGTACATTGAGAAGTTTCTCATTTTTTTTCCCTGTAGGATAATTTCTTCAAATGACTGGCTTAAAAAGTGTATCCACTTGAATTTTGATTACCTATACTTAGAAAAAGAGATAAGGGAATATCAATGGGAAAAAGGACACTATGAGTGGACATTTGTTTACAAATGAAAAAATGGAGGATCAGAAATTTTAAGTAATTGCCCATGGTCATGCAACCAGGGCAGGGTCAGGATGCTAATCTAGGTGTGCCTGATTTTAACTAAGCTCCTGGACTTTCTGTTATATCCATATTGTATTTGATGAACAAAAGGGGAGATATGTCATGCCAACTTCTTTTTGGAGAAAAATAATAGAATTCCAGGCTTTATTTTTGGGATCAGTCCTTTAAGAAGCTTTGCATTCTGAAGCCTATAGGTGTGCTTTTCAGTTTTCAGAAGAACTATTTCTGATATTAAGAAGTATCCTGAAATGATAGTAAATGAAACACTCTAGGATGAATTTGAGGAAAGTACTTGAAAAAGAGATCCCAGTATACATAGGTATTTATCACAGGCAGCATTTCAAATTGGTGAGGGAAAAGTTGGCTGATTTGGTAATTTGTGTTGCAACAACTTTCTAATCATTTGGCAATAACAACAAAAATCAACTGTTCATTGCTTTACTTTTTACATAGAAATAATTAAAAATTAAAACAAAAGGTAATATAAAAAGACTTCGTGAGGTTAGCCTTTTTACTAAAAAGACTGAACTCAGTGAGTATAGTCATGCAAGTTTCATTTTTTTTTTCCAGTCAGTATCTTTTGAATTTTCTTCAGTTGCCCCTTAACATCATCTTGGGTCAAGCTCATAGCTTTCCCAGTATTTTTTTCAGTCACAAAAAGTCTAATTCTGCTCTTGTCCCATATTAGGCTTGACCTGTGGCTGGAGGGATCTATAGTACTCTTTCAGGCTCCTTCCCCCGTTGTTGGGAGTGTAAATTTAGGCAGCCTTTTTGGAGAGCAGTTTGACAATATCTGTGGAAAAGAAGTGCATATGCCCTTTGACTCAGGAGTTATACTTCCAGGAATTTAGTACTACAGATATACTCACACAACTTTATTTGAAAGGTGAGTCCATTAGGGATGAAAATTCTATGTTCTGATAGAAATTCAGAAAAGCTATACTCTGTAACTTAATGTTTATTAACAAGAGAGCTGTTAAACTTATTCTAACTCTTCCAGTAAAATGGTGAGATATGTTATAATTTAACTACTGGACATTTAAGTTGTTCCCAGTTTTTTTAATAAGTATAAAAAAATGCTGCAGTGAACATCTTTGTGTATATGCTACTCATTCATGGGTGTTGAGAATGTTTCTTAATGGCCGTATTTAGAAAAGTCTTCTGCTTTATATTTTGCCCCCGCCTCATACTTCAGGGAGCACAGGAGACCTCAGTTTAAATCACAGCTAATTGTCTAAATGGGTGTGTATGTTTATGACAGGCACTTTAGCCTTCCTGAGCAGGAGGTTCTGCAAATCTGGGCGTCTCAGGCTGACATTTAACAGCTGTAACAAATGCAGTCTTCATTGTTGCCCACTATCACATTCTTCACCATCCTGTAGAGAGTATGTGTCAGTAGGGGTGCTGTTAGTATTTTGGATAAGACAGTCCATTGGTGAGATAGTCCCATGCTTTTCTGGTCTCCTCCTCCATTGTGATGTCATTGGTGCTGCAATTGTGTATAATTACTGATTCAAAAAGCAACTTCAACAGTTATTAAGGAGATAGTACTGCTCCCCGTTGAAAACTACTATAGTAAAAACTTTTGGCAGGAATTATATAAGATTATTTCTGATTTTTATTGGCTTTTCTTTATCACATTCTTTTAGCAAGAAGCAGTGGTAGTTTAAGTTATTTAATCTCAGTATCTACCCTAGAACATGTCATTTTGTTTATTATCCCCATGAAAGACTGGGTCAACAGTAATAGTTTCTTCACAGATACATTAATAATTTGGTATGATATAAAAACAAGACTGTATTCTGATTTATTAGCTTTGCTTTTTAGGTGGTTTTACTTTTTTTTTTTTTTTTTTCAAACTGAGGGAAAAAATGGCAAAAATATTGCCACGAATTCTCATATAGCCTTCATTCAGGTTCCCCAAGTGTTAACATCTTACACAGTGACAGTGCAGTTATGAAAATCAGGGAACTAACGTTGATATAATACTGTTATCTAATCTCCAAGCTTTATTCAGATTTCACCAGTTGTCTCACTAATGTCCTTTCTCTGTCCAGGATCTAATGCAGTTGCATTTTAGTTATCATGTCTCTGCTTAGTTTTCTTTAATCTGAAACAATTCCAAAATCTTTGTCTTTCATAACTATTACACTGTGAAGAGTACTAGCCAGTAATTTTGTAGAATGTCCCACAATTTGGATTTATGATTTCCTCCATGATTCAATTAATGTTGAACGTTTTGGTTGAGAATACTATAGAAGTGACATTATTAAGCTTAGCAGGAGGCACATGATACTGATTTATACAATTACCAGTGATGTTAATTTTGTTTATTGGTTAAGGTGATACAGTTGTCCCCCATAGTTGTGTTTTTCCTATGTAATTAATAGGTATTCTGTAAGAAGATACTTTGTGGCCAGATAATTATCTTATTTTTCGTCATACCTCTCTACTTTTTACTTTCATTGGTGATTCACACCTGAAATGATTATTACTAAGGTGTTTGCCAAATGGTGATTTTCTATTTCCATTATTCCTTTTACATTTTGCACTAATTAGAACTGGAGGATTTCTTCATAAGTTACATTGTGCCAAATATGTTATTTCGTGGAAATGTGGTTGCAAATTTTATTTGGTTTTTATTGGGTATTTGATAATAACAGTTTTAAAAACTTTTCTAAGAGCTTCCTTCTAATGCTTATGGCATAGAAATGTTTGTATCCTTCATGTATTTATTTAGTATAGTGGTCTCAATTTTTTTTCCTTAGGAAAAATCTTGACTTTGACTTAAGTTCTTGGTTCGTTTACAAAAGGTTGGGTTGGCCATCTATCCAGAGTACATTTTTAATTAGGCTTTACAATATCTACAAAATATTTCAGGCTTTTCTGCTCATTTAACTTCTGAAACACGTGTTTGCTCTTAATATACAATATACATTAGATCCCTGTCCCAGACTATAACTTTAAATTTGCAGTCTCTAGAAGTCGGAAAAGGAAAATTGTAAAACATTATTTACAAGCCATCAGCTCCTAGATATCTGAGCTTTTGACTAAGGGAGGGATTAGAACCTCATGTTCTTAGACTGTGTTGTTTTGGCACCACAGAATTCATTCATACTGTCCATTAATTTATCTTGATTTTATCTTGAATTTATCTGTAAATTGTCCTTACCAGTGGTTCTCAAAGATGGTCCCCTACCATTAGTAGTGTCAACCTCATGTCAGAACTGGTTAGAAATGTAAACTTCTTAGGATCCACCCAGAGGAAGCAGTCTGTGTTAACAAGCCCTCCAGGTGATCCTGATGCAGGAGAAACATTGCAGTATACATTTCCTATAAATTGTTTTGGATTGTTGGTGGAGGTAGAGAATACAGTGCCAGTTTATCCATCTGCTGTGTTACATTATGTTTTACCTAGCTTGTAGGGGTAGTGAGATATATTGAAGATTAACTCTCTATTCTCTACCCACCCTGGCCCCTGAACCTGGTAACCTCAAATTTACTTTCTGTCTCTATGAATTTGTCCATTCTAGATATTTCACATAAGTGAAGATTCATACAGTATTTTTCCTTTGTGTCTGACTTATTTCACATAACATAATGTTTTCAGGGTCCATCCATGTTGTAGCATATACGTCATAATTTCATTTCTTTTTATAGTTGAATAGTAGTCTATTGTATGTATGTATCATATTTTGATTATCCATTCATTTGTTCATGTATACTTGGGTTATTTTCACCCCTTGGCTATTGTGAATAAGGCTGCAAAGAACCTTGGTGTTAGAGCCCCTTCTTTCAACTCTTGGGTATATACCTAGAAACGGAATTTCAGGTCATAACGGTAATTTTGTGTTTGTCTTTTTGAGAAACTGCCAAACTGTTTCCCACAGTGGCTGCACTGTTATCCATTCCCACCAACAATGTACAGTTTCTCCACATCCTTGCCAGTACTCGCTATTTTTTTCTTTAAAAAATTTATTAAAAATAATTATAGCTATCCTGGTAGGTGTGAAGTGGGGTCTCATTGTGATTTTGATTCTCATTTCCCTAATGACTCATGATGTTAAGCATTTTTTCATATGCTTCTTTGGCCATTTATATGTCTCCTTTGAAGGAATGTCTGTTCAAGTCTTTTGCCCATTTTAAACTTGTCTTTTTGCCTTTTTGTTGCGTTCTAGGAATTCTTTATATGTTCGGGGCATTAAACTCTTATCAGATACATGGCTTACAAAGATTTTCGCCCACGTGGTCTGTTATCTTTTAAGCTCCTTGGTACCTTGACGTATGAACGTTGTACATGTGATGAAGTCCAGTGTATCCATGTGTGTCTTTTGTTGCGTACACACTGCTGTCATAGCTAAGAATCCATGGCCATGATCCTGGCAATCCAAGATCACGTAGGTGTACCCTGTGTTTTTGTGCGACAATTTCTTGGTTTTAGCTTTTACATTTAGATTTTTGATCCATTTGAGCTAATTTTTGCGTATAATGTGAGGCAGGGATCAACTTCATTCTTTTACATGTGGAAGAATTCGTTGAAGAGACCATCCTTTCTCCACTGAATGGACTTGGCACCCTTATTGAAAAATTACTTGGCCATAGCTATATGGTTTAATGTCTGGACTCTCAATTCTGTTCCATTTGTGTATGTTGTCTGTCCTTACGTATTATTTTATTTTGAATATAAATTTCTCATGCCATTTTATTTACTTAAAAAAACTCCTTCAGCACTTTGCTGTTTTAACTTTTTGTTCTTAATAAAGCTAAAATTATGAGTAACTTTAAACATTAAAAATACTACACTTAGTAAATTCTAAAGAAATACATTTAGTATCACGTGATAGGTACTCTCCTGAGCTTCTGTGGGAAGCATGAGGATGGGCAAGACTTGTTTCTGTTCTCTAACAATTTGCAATTCAGTTCACTAACTTAAAAAGTACTATACTTTGGCTTTGTCACTCTATTTTTTCTGTGAGTTCAACCTTGTGATGTCTTTCGTTCAGGACATGAGATGCTTATTCCTGTTGCAGCAAAATTGGAATGTTTAGCTGTTATAGTATTACTTTTTTTTTCTTTTTTGCTGTTGTTTGTTTACCTAATTTTATTGCTAATTTTATTAGTAATAAGCACCTAATTTTATTACTCTCCTTAACTTTTTGTAATTTACTTCCGTTATATTCTTCAACTAGTTTCACAGAGAACGGTTCTCCCCTGTTTTAGTTTTATAAAAGACTGAGCTGTTATAACATTGAAGTTTGCCTCTTTCTATATTTTTTTACCTATCCATTTGCAAACAACTGAATTTTAGGCAAATTTATCGTCTGATACTGAGACTTGTTCACTGTGTGTTGTGCATATAGTGGGTTGGGCTATTGTAATGTGAACTTCCAGGGTGAATTTTTTTTTTTTTTTTGCTGTACGTGGGCCTCTCACTGTTGTGGCCTCTCCTGTTGCGGAGCACAGGCTCTGGACGCGCAGGCTCAGCGGCCATGGCTCACGGGCCTAGCCTCTCCGCGGCATGTGGGATCTTCCCGGACCGGGGCACGAACCTGCGTCCCCTGCATCGGCAGGCGGACTGTCAACCACTGCGCCACCAGGGAAGCCCCAGGGTGAATTTTTAGTAGTTGATAGTCATGTTCTAAAGAATATGCTCTTCTTGCAAGAACATAATTGCATTCATTTTTAGTTAATCTTGCCTAGAATAGCACTGTGTAATAGAAATATAATTTGAGCCACATAAGTAATTTAAAATTTTCTAGTAGCCTCATTTTAAAAAGTTAAAAAAAAGATTAGATTTATTTTAATATATTTTAGTTAATCTGACATATCCAAAATATTATCATTCTAACATATAAACAATATAAAAATATTGAGATATTTTATATTTCTTTTTTGGACCAATTCTTTGAAACCTGGTAGATGTTTTATATCTCAATTTGATCACCAAATTTTCATCAGAAATACTTCATCTTTCTCACTTTATAAAAATTTATGGTTGAAAAAGTAGATTCACATACCTAAGTTGTTCCAAATAAACTTATGCTTTTCAATATCTGAATTAAGTGCCAAAAAATAAATTTCTCTTGTATTTGCATCCAAATTGATAAAACTGTTTCATATGTTTTTAATAGACTTCATTAGACTTTGAAGCAAAAGCTTAACAGTTTCAAAACTGTGCTACTCAAATTAAGCAAATTCACTGACTCGTGTCAACTCAGTATTATTAACCTCAGATTCCTTAAGGATATTGCATACATTGAAAAGCAACACGAAATTCAGTCAGTATCATAGTGTTCAACTATTTCTTGTCATTTTCTCAGCCAGTTTTCATAAAACTGTCCATTGTAATTAAAATACTGTGTATATGGATTCATGTTAGGGAAAAGTGTATTAATCAATCTTTATTATTGATCTGTATTGTGAAAGCTTTCAATTTCAACCAAAAATTTCCATACCTTGTAGCTAGGTCATAAATAAGCTTGTTCTTTCTTTGATACTTCAAATTAAACTTGTTTACATGTAGTGAGATACCAGTGAAAAAACAAAGAATACTGCCATTTTTGTTGTTGATTATTGAATATTGAAAAGCAATCCTTACTTGAATCAGAGTCAGTACAGTAATACAGTAAATCTTTGTGAAGTTCTTCCACTACTCAACCATTGAGCAAAGAGTACAAGATTATTAAATTATTAAATTATTAAATCTTCTGTTATTTCAATAGTTTTGTAAACTGGCTAGAATTCGTTTTATTTGCATGTACATACTTATCAATTTTAACAAGTTAATCCATTACACTTTTCATAGTTAGTTTTAGAAAGCTGAGCACAGATATTTTCAATGTATATCATACAATGGAACAAAACAATAAGATAAACATCAGTTTCTTCTTCTTTTTTTTTTTTTTTTTGCGGTACTTGGGCCTCTCACTGTTGTGGCCTCTCCCGTTGTGGGGCACAGGCTCCGGACGTGCAGGCTCGGCGGCCATGGCTCATGGGCCCAGCCGCTCCGCAGCATGTGGGATCTTCCCGGACTGGGGCACGAACCCGTGTCCCCTGCATCGGCAAGCGGACTCTCAACCACTGCGCCACCAGGGAAGCCCCAGTTTCTTCTTTTAAAATTCCAATCAGTGTGGATGTTTGAGCTAACATGACTGGAACTGTCTGTTGAGATAGAAACTAATTTTTTAATTTATAGCTGAAATTCTTTGACAGATGTAAAATATGAGAAAAGGTCTGTGCCACAATTTTGATTTTTTAAAGCTACATATCGACATTTCTTCTTAAATTTCAAAGTCCTTTCAAAGAAAATGTGTCTAAAGTTTTAATTTGGCAGTGGCTCTCATATCACATGGCTATCTAAAGCTAAAAGAAAAGTAATTTCTCAAATCTGTTGATTTTTTGATATTGTTAGAAAGGTCTTCCATATGATGGACAATTGTTTGGTGGCTTAAATGAAGACCTTCCACTTTTTGTAAAATAACCTTTTTAGTATTCCTCATAATTTTCTAACAAAATGTCTATAATTGAAATATCTCTATTTCAATGTCTATAATGTCTATAATTGAAATGTCTATAATTGAAATATCTATATTTCAGTGTCTATAATGTCTATAATTGAAATATTTATATATACTATCTTCCCTTCCTCCCTCCTTCCCTCCCTCCCTCCTTTCCTCCCCCCCTTCCCTCCTTCCCTCTCTCTCTCTCTCTCTCTCTTCCTCCCTTCCTTCCTTCCTTTGCCGTTTTATAGCTGGTCAGAGTCATAAGCCCAGATCCCTTAAAAATCTTTTAAAAATGTCTGTGGGACATTTAATTCTTATATCAGGTGACTAACTTTGTTGCTTCTCTTTTTTTTATATACATTTATTTATTTATTTTTGGCTGCATTGGGTCTTTGTTGCTGAGCGTGGGCTTTCTCTAGTTGGTGGTGAGCAGGGGCTACTCTTCGTGCCGGTGTACGGGCTTCTCATTGCGGTGGCTTCTCTTGTTGCAGAGCATGGGTTCTAGGCGCCCGGGCTTCGGTAGTTGTGGCTCGCGGGCTCTAGAGTGCAGACTTAGTAGTAGTGGCACACGGGCTTAGTTGCTCCGTGGCATGTGGGATCTTTACGGACCACGGCCTGAACCCATGTCCCCGGCACTGGCAGGTGGATTCTTAACCACTTCACCACCAGGAAAGTCCCTGTTGCTTCTCTTTTGACTTAGGAAACTTCTTATAAAAATTTATTGCATACTTGCTGAAAATGTCTCTTAATATTGTCCACTTTTTTATTTGAAAAATTTTCTACATAAGAAACAGCTTTTTAATTTTGCTCTACCACAGCTAACTGTGATTATTATTCCTATTAGAATTTGTGGATTATCTTCTTCCAGTCTCACTTTACTGTTCTAGTGACAGTACTAACTTCTGTGTCTCTCCTTGATTGTGCAGGGGTGGAATGCCTTTGTTTTAATTTAAAATTTTTGTTTACCCCCACCACCCTTTTGTCCATTTGTTTTTTTAAAGTTAAAGGGAACAACTTAATTATATTCAAAATATATTAAAATTTAAAAATTAAAGTAAAAATTAAAATGAAAAAGTATCTCCATTTGGTTATCAATTACGATTTCCATAGGCATCACTGCAACTTGTGTTCTTTGCAAAAAAATTTTAAGTAAATGCTTTACACTATCATTACATGGGTATGTAGAAAAAAAGTCATTTCAGTTGAATAGTTAATTGATGCCGCCTAGATCACAACAATACATTTTTCTTTAACAGAAAGACATTTTACATGACTTCAGCTTTTAAATTTAGATAAAATTAATTATAATTAAATAAAAATTTAACTCGATAATGGTAGTCAACATTTCAAGTGTTCACTAGTCACATGCAGCCAATGGCTATTGTATTGGAAATTAAACTTTGATAGTTGGTTATATACTGTATACTTCCAGGTCTGGAAATGAAAACCTTGAGAGTTGGTTATATACTTGCTTAAAATATTTTGGTGACTTGAGACCAAGCATTATAGTCTTTTTTTGATAATGCTAATGTCACAGGAGCAGTACCAAGAGAACTTACGAATCAAGAACCCTGGAAAGTTTCTTAGAACTACAGGAATACCTTGTTTTTGTTTTGCACTTTGCTTTATTGAGCTTCGCAGATACTGTGTTTTTTTTTTTAAAACAAATTGAAGGTTTGTGGCAACCCTGTGTCAATCAAGTCTGTTGGTGCCATTTTTCCAACAGCTTTTGCTCACTTCATGTCTATGTGTCACATTTTGGAAATTCTTGCAATATTTCAAACTTTTTCATTATTATTATATTTGTAATTGTTATCTGTCATCAGTGATCTTTGATGTTACTATTGTCATTGTTTTGGGGCACCACAAACCACACACATGTAAGATGGCAAACTTAATTGATAAACGCAGTGTGTTCTGACTGTTCCATCAGCTGGTCATTCCCCCATCTCTCTCCCTCTTCTCAGGCCTCCCTGTTCCCTGGGACACAACAATATTGAAATCAGGCCAATTAATAACCCTACAATGGCCCCAGTGTTCAAGTGAAAGGAAGAGTTGCATGTCTCTCACTTTAAATTGAAAACTAGAAACAATTAAGCCTAGTAAGGAAGACATGCTGAAGCCAAGATAGGCTGAAAACTAGGCCTCTTGTGCCAGTGAGCCAAGTTGTGAGCAAAGGAAAAGTGCTTGAAGGAAATTAAAAGTGCTCCTCCAGTGAATACACGAATGATAAGAAAGCAAAACAACCTTATTGCTGATATGGAGAAAATTTTGGTGATCTGGGTAGAACATCAGACCAGCCACAATATTCTCTTAAGCCAAAGCCTAATTCAGAGCAAGGCCCTGACTCTCTTCAGTTCCCTGAAGTCTGAGAGAGGTGAGGAAGCCGCAGAAGAAAAGTTTGAAGGTAGCAGAGGTTGGTTCATGAGGTTTAAGGAAAGAAGCTGTCTCCATAAAAGTGCAAGGTGAAGCAGCAGTGCTGATTTAGGAGCTGCAGCAAGTTATCCTCAAGATCTAGCTAAGATAATTAATGCTGGTGACTACACTAAACAACAGATTTTCAGTGTTGATGAAACAGACATATTGGAAGATGCCATCTAGGACGTTCATAGCTAGAGAGGAGAAGTCAATGTCTGGCTTCAGAAAGCTTCAAGAGAGTCAGGCTGACTCTCTTATTAGGGTCTAATGTAGCTGGTGACTTTCAGTTGAAGCAAATACATACTTACTATTCTGAAAATCATCAGGCCCTTAAGAATTCTGTTCAGTCTACTCTCCTGTGCTCTGTAGATGGAACAACAAAACCTAGATGACAGCACATCTGTTTACTACATGGTTTACTGAATATTTTAAATCCACTGTTGAGACCTGCTGCTCAGAAAAAAAGATTCCTTTCAAAATATTATTGCTCATTGACAGTGCACCTGGTCACCCAAGAGCTCTGATAGAAATGTACAACAAGATTAGTGTTTCTGTGCCTGCTAACAACATCCATTCCGCAGCCCATGGATCAAGGAGTAATTACAACTTTCAAGTCTTATTATTTAAGAAATGCATTTTGTAAGGCTAAAGCTGTCATAGATAGTGATTCCTCAGGTGAATCTGGGCAAAGTAAAGTGAAAACCTTCTGGAAATGATTCACAATTCTAAATGCCAGTAAGAACATTTGTGATTCATGGGAAGAGGTCAAAATAGCATTAACAGGAGTTTGAAAGAAGTTGATTCTAACCTTCATGGATGACTTTTTAAAGGGGGTTCAAGCCTTCAGTGGAGGAAGGAACTACAGATTTCTCTTGCTACAGAAATAGCGAGAGAACTAGAATTTGAAGTGGAGCCTGAAGATGTGACTGAATTGCTGCCATCTCATGATAAAACTTGAACGAAGAGTTTGCTCCCTATTGATGAGCAAAGAAAGTGATTTCTTGAGATGGAATCTACTCCTGCTGTGAAGATTGTTGAAATAACAACAAAGGATTTAGAATATTACATAAACTTAGTTGATAAAGCAGCGGTAGGATTTGAGAGGACTGACTCCAGTTTTGAAAGAAGTTCTACTGTGGGTAAAGTGCTATCAAACAGCACCACATGCTACAGAGAAATCATTTGTGAAAGGAAGTCAGTCGATGTGGCAAACTTCACTGCTTTAAGAAATGGCCACAGCCGCTCCAGCCTTCAGCAGCTACCATCCTGATTCAGTCAGCAGCCACCAACACGGAGGCAAGTGCTTCCACCAGCAACAAGATTACAACTCACTGTAGGCTCAGATGATGGTTAGCATTTTTTAGCAATAAAGTATTTTTTAAAAAATTTATTTATGCATTTATTTATTTTTGGCTGCATTGGGTCTTCGTTGCTGTGCACGGGCTTTCTCTAGTTGCGGCAAGCGGGAGCTACTCTTCGTTGTGGTGCGTGGGCTTCTCATTGCGGTGGCTTCTCTTGTTGCAGAGCACAGGCTACGGGCGGGCTTCAGTGGTTGTGGCACGTGGGCTCAGTACTTGTAGCTCGCGGTCTCTAGAGTGCAGGCTCAGTAGTTGTGGCTTGCAGGCTGTAGAGCACAAGGCTCAGTAGTTGTGGCGCACGGGCTTAGTTGATCCACAGCCTGTGGGATCTTCCTGGACCAGGGCTCAAACCTGTGTCCCCTGCACTGGCAGGCGGATTCTTAACCACTGTGTCACCACGGAAGTCCAACAATAAAGTATTTTTTGATTACGGTATGTACATTGTTGTTTTAGACATAAAGCTATCACACTCTTAATAGACTATAGTATAGTGTAAACATGACTTTGTACTGGGAAACCCGTAAATTCGTGAGACTCACTTTATCGTGATATTCGCTTTACTGCGGTGGTCTGGAATCAAGCCTGCAGTATCTCCGAGACATGCCTGTATTTTCATTTTCTTTGTGGCATGCCTCATAGTCATGAAAAATTAAAAACATTTCAAACATTGTTTATGAGTTAAAGGATATTTAGTAATAAAATACTTGGACACACATATTATATATTGAAGTCATGGCCTGCCCGCCTTTTATCCTCCAAGTGTTTTGCAGTAGTACTTGAGAATGGGAACATGTCTATATTCTAAAAACTATTTCATCACTTCGGTGAAAGACCAAGCAACAACATAATTAGGGGAGTTATTTCTTTTAAGTGCTCTCTCACAAAGAATTAAGAACATTTCATCTATAGAGATCTCATCAGGTTCACAACAGATCTTTAAATTACGAAATTTAATTTCAGTTGACATGGATTGTGGAAAGATTGTTAATGGAGCTTAAGTATTTAATATTCTGAGTTTGGGTAAATATGAAAATGTTTTATTAAGTATCCCTCAACTCCTTTGTGGTTCTTAAATTAGGAGGGGCCATATCTCAACTAGTTATAGCACCAACATTTCTTTCTTTCTTTTTTCTTTCTTTCTTTTTCTTTTCTTTCTTTTTTCTTTCTTTCTTTTTCTTTTCTTTCTTTTTCTTTTCTTTCTTTTTTCTTTCTTTCTTTCTTTTTCTTTCTCTTTTGTTCTTTTTTCTTTTTTCTTTTTTTTTTTTTTTTTTTTGCTGTTGTCTTCTGAACAAGCAGTAAGTTCTCCAAAGTTTCTGATTTTCCCAAAATAAAGGAATGGCAATGTTTATTCATTCTCAGTTATGATCTGTGAATACAGGGGGATGTCTAAAGACCTGTTTTAAAAATCAGAGGAGCAAGTCTGTGAATAAAAAGGGAAGTGAAACTTGTCTTAATAGAATTTGTCCACTAGATTGTTTCCAAAATTTGTTCTGTAGAAGTAGTCACTAGCGATGGTCCTTGAAGAATGCTTTCTGTGATTAAGTTTGAAGAAATACTATATACCATAATAATGACCTATTGAAGGTTCACAATGCACAGTGATATATTAAAGACTTTGGGACATCTTACAAGAAAGAAACTTGCTAAAGCTTGTTTATCCTGTGTTTCTTAAACTTCTTGGACAATGGAACTCCTTTTTATTTGTCAAACCTGTCTATCCTATGAGAAATGCTGCCCTCTAGAGGCATAAATTCAATTGCTCTTGAATTTGAGTACCATAATGCTGCCTCATCTTAGTATGTAGAAGTTGTAACAATAAATAGTAAATACATAACAAAATAAAATAGAAAAATCTTATTTTGTCAAATTTTAAGAAAATTTGGGGAGATGGAACAGCAATGTAAAATATATGTTCCTCTTTTTATTGGACATATGCCATATTTATGGCTGCTAATAATCTTTTGAATACATTTTCTTTATTTAGGGAATTATGGACACAAGTCAAATCAAGTCTCCAAACACCATAAAGTCTCTCTTGCTGGCAGAAGTCATCTTTCCCTGTCTTCTTTGAAGACTTGTAACAATCTTGCTTATGAAAGTTACCATTCAAGGGGAAGCCAGTTTCCTCATACTCCTTCCTATAATTCTCATTGTTTCCAGATCTGTAACTGGAGTCAGATTGTAGCATGCTGTACTTTTGGGTAGTCAAAATGAGAAGAAGGGATTATATATCAACTTAAAAAATTTTTTGCTAACATATCAGAAAAAATTTCAGGAGTATGTATAGACATGGGTTCTGATGATGAGAGGGAAACATGCTTTTACATTTGGCTCAGAGTATTGGCATGGTGCAATTACCAGAGATTCTCAATTCATTATTCCAGCTCAAGCAGCTAAGAGAGGTAATTGTTTGTTTCTTTGACTGATCTCAACATTGGCCTATACTAATGAACTTGAATGCCTGTGAACTCATGGTATAATGTAGAGGAAGAAGTCAAAAGATTAAGGGTCAGAGGACTGATGGAGTGGATTTTTCATTGTGCCCATTCACCCACCTCTTCTGTCTCCACTGTTATCCACTAAGAGGTCCAGAAGACACTTTACTCACCAAGGTAATGTGGAATACTTTGAGGACAATAGCAATAATTGCTATTGTCTGTAGGTAGGAGACCTACCTGCATTTAATTTAATTTAATTCCATTGAAATTGTCTTTCTGATTTCAGATGGTGGGAGTCTAGGGTGCCTCTAAATTTCACAGGCAAGGTGGGCATCATTTCCATAAGGTAGCATGACCCGCATGATGATGAGAGATGCAGTGACCTGAATGCTTCTTTTTGGCTGTGGCTAAATGATCATGGGATCTGTAGATCTAAAGTAGATGGGCGGACCATTAAGGTCCTACTAGATCTGTATAACCAAAAATTTTAGGTTTCACAAGGGAAGGTCTGAAGAGTGAGTTGTAGTTCTTCACACGGTTCCTAGACCCAGGTCAGGTCTCTAGAACCTATTAAGTTTTCCTTCTCTGTGTGTTTATGCATTAAAAAATATTTTCATTTGTTTTTCCATTCCCCCCTCCTTTGCAGTTTTGTCCATAGGTTATAGAAGAAACCAGGAGGGTGGGGGACACGACCCAGAGATTCTGATATTGGAGCTGTGCGCAATAACTGATGAGACTGGTTCTCATCGCCCTTTGAGGAACAGAGAGTTTTGTTTGTACAAGGCTTGGTTATAATCTGTCAGGCTTGAGAATCTTGTTTGGCACTTGAAGTTTGGAATAAATGTGCATGTTGTTCAATAGCCAAGATTTGGTCTGTATTTGGTCTAATTTCAAATAACCTCCCACTGTTGGATAAATTGGTATGTTAGGAGTCCTACAGAAGGCAGAACTCAATTTCCTAACATCCCTTGCAGCTAGGACATGGGCACATGACCTAGATTCTGTTGATCAGATGCATCTGTGGAATACATGAATTCAGAAGACAGAATTGTAGGGTAGCAGCTCGTGCTTGGATTGCTTCTTAACGTGGATGTTGGGTCCTGAGACGTTGAGCTTTTAGTGGGGCAGATGTTCTGGTGAGCCTTACAGTCTGAGGCTCTACTTTCATGGCACCAAGGGCTCAAAGAGTGGGAATAATTGGTGAGGATACTTAGGTATTTTTCTGGCTGTTATTCCCCCAAGCTGATTCTTTGCCTCTTTGCAGGGAATTCTGTGCATCATCTAATGTGTTTTAATGAATTCCTTTTCTGGTGAAACTACGGGAAGTAGGTTCTGTTGTTTGTAGGTAGAAACCCTGATTGATCTACTGATTGTAAAGACTTTGTTTATTGTCAAAGTATTTTATTTTTCTAACTAAGATCCAAAAATTACCAAGCACTTGCACTCTATTTTTCCTCCCTGGAGGTCTACCATTTTTTTTCTCCCTAGAATGCCAATTTTTGTACCTTTTGAATTGCTTCCTGTCCTTCACTACTCAGCATGAGTTCCACTGCTGTGGTGGAACCTTTCTTTTACATCGTAGGAGCTGATGGACTCTTTTCTTCCTCTGAATTCCAGTAGCACTTGTTTAGGTGTTAGTGCTGGTTTTTTTCTTTCTGTACGCATCTTAGTTCTCACACTAAGGGATAAGCTTCCTGAGAACTGGTAGTATACCTCTTTCTGTCCCTTGCATTATCTAGCAGAATGCCTAGCACCTGTTGGATTCAAGGTCCAGCACGGTCACTTTTATAACATGTGGTGATTAGAGTTGCTTGAGAATCACAGTGATGCCAGGCCAAGTGAGCTGAGATAATAAACTGATTAGACTCTATCTTGGTCCTAGTGAGACAAAATTGTCTGGCCACGAGGCCCAATTTCGTCTTCCTCAGGAGGTCTGAGACTTGTCTCTCATCCCTGTTTTCATCACTAGGTGGCCATATCTTTTAAATTACCATCTTCAAAATGTTTTATAAGTTTTTGCCTTGACAGAAGCCTTCTATGTATCTCTCTCTTACTTTCTAGTTACTTGCATTGTACCCTCTGGAATTGCTGTTCATAATCAATGAGCTTACTGTTTTCAATCTCTTAAAATGAAATAATTCAAACATACAAAAACGTACAGGAAGTAATATAACAAACACTTTTGTGCCTCGCCTCAAGATCAAGCACATGTTAACTTTTTTCCTTATTTGCTTTTTCTCTTCTTTTAAAATTCTCCCCTCATCCTTTCTTCCCTCCTTCAGAGGTACCCATTATCCTGAAGTTCTGGTGCACCATTCCCCTGTTCTTTCACATGTAAATTTAGTTCATTCTTTTTAACTGCTGTTTGGTATTCCATGTTGAGTGAAACTCAGTTTTATACTGAGAGGTAACTAGGTTCTCCCTTTTGGCAAATAGTATTGTAATGAATAGACTTGTACATAGATACCTAGTCACTGTGTAAATTTATCTAGGCTAGACACCCAGCAGTAGAATTGCTGGATCACAGGGTATAGGTGCCGCTTTATCTTACCAGGTAAAGCCAAGTCCAGTCCAAAGTGGAGGTACTACTTTGTAGGCACCAGCATGTTTTCCCACATCTTAATGACATTTTATTTTATCTAGCTCCTAATTTTTCCCTCTCTGAAAGATAAGAAATGGAATTTCAGTTTTCATTTCATTACTTTGATTTTCAGTAGAGTAGAACGTCTTTGCATTTTGGTCTCCTAGTCTGTGAATCTTTTCTCAGTGTCCTTTGCAATTTTTGTTTTTGTTTTTTCTTTCCTCTTAGGCGTTGGCTTTTACTGATTTATGGCAATTCTTTTTATAATCTGGATATTAATGTTTTTGGTAGTCTGCGTTGCAAGTATCTTTCTAGTCTGTGGGTTGTTTTTAACTTTGTTTAAAAGTATTTGATTTGTCTACTTTCATGTCACTATCGTACTGTGTTAATTACAGCTGTTTTGATATGTCTTGATGTCTCATAAGGTGTCTTCTCTCTCTTAATGAATTTTAGGTCAGTTTGTCAAATGTCACCCCACCTCAGAGAAAATTCAAAAAAACCAAACCCCAAACCCTGTTTGGGATTGTGATTGGAACTTCTTTGAATTTACTGGTTTACAGTCGGGATAATGGTCATCTTATTGGATGACTGTGGTATACATCTCTATTTGCGTATTCTCTAACATTTTTCAATACAGTTGTATTGTTTTCATGAAAGTCTTCTATTAGACTTATTCTTGGGTTTTTTTTTGATTTTTGTTATTGTGAATGATACATTTTAATAAAAATACGTTTTGTAAATGGTGGTTACATACTAGTAACCACCAGTAACCAATTAATATGGGAAACATATTGCTATTTGTATATTGGTTTTGTATTCAGCAACCTTGCTGAACTCTTAATTCTAATGATAGATTCTCTTGGGTGCCCTATGTAGTTAACCATATAATCAGGGAATAATGATGTTTTTGTTGCTCTCTAGGCTTAAGCCTCTTTATTTTACTTGTCTTATTGAGCTGTTCAGGACCCCTTACTAAAATTGCAGCCCTCCCTGGGTCTTGGCTCTATATGAGTGTTAATGTACAGGAGAGGAAGGGAGATCTGAGTTCTGAAGTCTCTCACCAAGGGCCAAAATTCTCATCTACAATCCCTGCATATGAATTAAAGGCCAAATATATACGTTCAGACTAGTAACCCATCCTAGGGCAGAAGCACTGTCAATTTGTAATCTCGTTAGTTTTTCCTGTATTACGGGCACTTAAGGATGTTTCTTTCATGGTAGCTAAAGGATTTATTTAAACGAATGATTTTGATTTCTCCTTTCTGGATGAAGTTTCTGTGGGAAGGCTTTTCATGTGATCTGATCTGATATATTGTTGGGACTAAAGGAGAGCCTATGCTTTCTACATCTCTGTAATTGAACTTTCACTCTGGGGATTCTCTGTGGTCTGTACTGCTGGCACCTTGGTGTTTGATGTACTGCAGTATCGTACTGCATAGTGGTTTAAGAGAACAACCTTTGTTACATCTCTTAAAACTTGTCTGAGTTTGTTTCTTCATCTGCTGTTGTAGTAGTAGTATCATTTTTTTCCTTATAGGTTATTGAAGGAATCAAGTAAATTAATACATATAAAGCTTTAAAACAGTGTCAATTATTGTTCTTAGCCTCCTTTTAGCTGCCACCTACTGCCTTCCTGGTAGATTCTGCTTATTTCTCTAAGACAATGGCTCATTGCTCCTATCTCCTTGTACATTCCAGGTCCTACAGTGATTCTGGATGATTTCAGCATCTGTATGGATGATGCACCAACATTCTGAGTCTCATTTCCCTGACCTCACCAAATCCAGTGACTTTCTCCTCCAGTCTACCCTATTCCTCAATCTCATGGGAATTATTATATTAATAACTGTTACATCTAGTAAATCATTAATAAGCACTTTGTTTCCCTTAGGGTTGTTTCATTAGCTATATAACTGTTGATTAGCCATTATAACCATTCTACCAGTTCATTTATACTTCCAGTCTTTTGGCCTCTCATTTTTCCAGTCATCATACTTTTCCATTTTTCATATCTCTTGTTAACTAAGAGTCTGTTGTCTACTTCTTGTCCATATCCTAAATTTCTTTTACTTGCATGTATTTCTCCCAATTCTCTGGCAAAATCCCAATTCAGAATTATCTGCTTCCTCCCTTTGTAAACCACATGAATGCTGCAGTCAAAATCATCTGAAAGGACATAGTTCTTTCATTATAAATTCATGATAATTAAAACCACAATGAGATATCATTTCACACCTGTCAGAATGACTAAAAGAACCCAAATAACAAATGTTGGTGAGAATGTGGAGCAAAGGGAACCCTCATACACTGTGAGAATGTAAATTGGTGCAGCTACTGTGGAAAACAGTATGGAGGTATCTCAAAAAACTAGACACAGAACTACCATATGACCCAGCAATTTCACTCCTGGGTATATATCTGAAAAAAAATGAAAACACTAATTCAAAAAGATACATGCACCCCAGTGTTCATCGCAGCATTATTTACAGTTGCCAAGATATGGAAGCAACCTAAGTGTCCATCAACAGATGAATGGATAAAGAAGATGTGGTGTATGTGTGTGTACACACACACAGACACACACACACACACACAATGGAATATTACTCAGCCATAGAAAAGAATGAAAATTTTGCCATTTGCAACATCATGGATGGACTTGGGGAGGGTATTATGCTAGGTCAGACAGAGAAAGACAAATACTGTATGATAGTGAATATAACAAAAAAAAGTGCATTCACAGATATGGAGAATAAACCAGTGGTTCCCAGTGGGGAGAGAAAAGCAGGGAGGGGCAAGATGGGGTAGAGGATTAGGAGATACAAGCTATTATGTATAAAATAAATAAGCTACAAGGATGTGTTGTATTATGTATAAAATAAGCTATACTGGGAATATAGTCAACATTTTATAATAACTATAAATGGAGTATAACCTTAAAAAAGTGTGAATCACTGTTGTATACCTGTTACATAATATTCTGTTTTCAACTATGCTTCAATAAAAATTAATAAAAAAAATGTGTGATCTTCAACCATAAGTAGGCCGTACTACTGCTTGGAAATCTGTTGCATTACTCTTGTCAGCTGGTCTCGTTGTCACTGTAACTGTTTCAGTCTTCCACTCTCCTCACACTTCCTCCACCATGGCCCTTCTCCTCCTCCAGAATGCTTTTCCTATTACTTCACAGGGAAATAGGAGTACCCGTAGATGCCCACTGTCTTTACTATTTTTTCTTCTTCTTTTATGTTAAAATACAGGCACCACTGCTTTTTGTCTAAGGCTCTCTCCGTTTCCTTCCCTCCCTCTGGGGTACCTTAACTGTTAATCATCTCCTCCTTCTTTTGTATATTCAGTTTCTTCCTTTACACTGGATTCTTCTCATCAGTGTTTAAACATACCCAGTTCTCAATATTTAAATAACCAAAACTATATGTCTTCATAGGTACTACATTACTGATCTTTTTGTTCTCTTTCCTAGCCAGATGCTTGAAATCATTGCTTAAGTGTGTTTCCATTTCTCACCTTTGACTCACCTCTTCAGTTTATTCACTCCACCAAATAGTATTTGCTAATGATACCAATGACCTCTGTGTTAATAAATTGAGTGGATATTTTTAGACTGGCTCTTACTTGACCTTTGTGTTAGTTTGCTAGGGTTGCCATAACGAAATACCACAGACTGGGTGGCTTAAGCAACAAAAATTTATTTTCTCCCAATTCTGGAGGCTAGAAGTCCAAAGTCAAGGTGTCTAGAAGTTTGGCTTCCTCTAAGACATCTCTCCTTGGCTTGCAAATGGCCACCTTCTTGCTGTGTCTTTCTCACATGGCTTTTCCTCTGTGGATGCACATCCTTGATGTCTCTGCATTTCCTCTTATAAGGACACAAGTCAGATTGGATTAAGACCTAGGTGATGACAGAATCACCTCTTTAAAGGCCTATTCCCAAATGCAGTTATGTTCTGAGGTACTGGAAGTTAGAGCTTCAATATATGGATTTTAAGGAACACAATTCAGCTTAGAACAACCTCCTGGCAGCTTTTGGCATTGTTGACAACTCCTTCAAACCTTTTGGGTCTATTACTCTTACGCCTTTTTTTTTTATAAGCTTCTCTTCTGCTTGGTTATTAAACATTGTAATTTCATGAGGTTTGGTCCTGGCTGGTTTCTCTTGCTTTTTTGTTCTTTCTCCCCAGGCAGTCTCACCATTCCGATCTTCACTAATGAAGTGATGTACGTGTCTGTTGCTCTAGCCCCTCCTTATCTAAGTTACAGACCTATTTTATAACTCCACTTCGCCATCCCAGAGGCACCGCAAACAAAGAGTCTGAATCTGAACTCATGATAATTTCCATGTGATGTGACTAGTCTGTTCCTTGCTATAGCCATTGCTGGCCTCTTTATCCAAATGTGATAGATCGTTTACTCCAGAGCATTTGCTCTTGTTATTTTCTATGTCAGTACAGTCCTCACCTTCATTTAAAAAATTCCCAATTTTTGGGGCTTCCCTGGTGGCGCAGTGGTTGAGAGTCCGCCTGCTGATGCAGGGGACACGGGTTCATGCCCCGGTCTGGGAAGATCCCACATGCCGCGGAGCGGCTGGGCCCGTGAGCCATGGCCGCTGAGCCTGCGCGTCCGGAGCCTGTGCTCCGCAACGGGGAGAGGCCACAACAGCGAGAGTCCCGCGTACCACAAAAAAAAAAAAAAAAAAAAAAAAAAAAAATCCCAATTTTTAAAATATGTCAAAGTTATAAACATTAGTCGTTAAGGAAATGCAAGTTGAAACCATGAGGTGGCCACTTAAAACCAACTAGAAGGGCTAAATTAAAAAAGACTGTAACAACAGATTTTCCAGTTAGATACCCAGAACTCTCATAAGTTGCTGGCATGAGTATAAAATGGGAGAGCCACTTCGGAAAACCATTTGCCATTTATCAGTTTAAGCATACATCTACTTTTGAATCCAGCAATTCTGCTTCTGGGTGTTTTCCCAAGAGAAATGAAAACATACGTCCACAAAAAGCCTTTTTCAAGAATTTTTGTAGTAGATTTATTCATTATAGTTAATAACTGGAAAAACCCAAATATCAGTCAATAGGATAATGGATTAAAAGGTTTTGGTATATTCATACCTTGGAATGCTAGTCAGTAATAGAAAGGAACATGCATGCAAATAAGGTAGATGAATCTCACAAACACAGTGGAAGATGCTGGGCATGATATGGTATGATTCTATTTATATTAGAATCTAGAACAGGCAAAGCTAATCTGGGGTTAAAAAAAAATTGAACTCAAAATTGTTCAAAAGAATTGAACATGGTTCAGTTCCTTTGGTTGTGGGGAGTGCTGGCCCTCCATTGGGAAGAGGCAGACGGGAGTTTCCTGAAGTGATGAACACATTGAGAATCTAATAGAGATGTGGGTTACCCGAGTTTATCTGCTTGTCAAGAGTTGTATAGTTAAGTTGTACAGTTAAGAAATGTATATATCAATATATGTAAATTTTACCTAAAATATAAAAACAGCAGTCAAGTTGGTGGCAGGGTGTGGACGGTATAGATGAAACAAGAATGGCAGGATGTTGATGGTTGCTGAAGTTGGGTAATGAGTATATAGGAATTTATTATGCTATTCTGTTTATTTTGTATATGTTTGAAATTTTCCACATAAAAAGTTTGTTTTAATCTGAAAGTTACAGAGACACAAACAGCACCCATGTTCTCACCACCATCTTAATAAATAAAACCTTACCAGTATAATTCTCTTACCTGTGAACCACACCCTGTTTCCATGTCCCATCTCCCACCAACCACTGTCCTGAATCCCTCTTCTCTCTTAAACATTTTCAAATCTCAGTCTAAATGTCGCTTCCTTGAGGGAAGGTCTTTCCTGACTCAAAACACTCACTAGGTTAAGTGCCCCTGTTACGTGCTTTCATGGCTTTTATCACAGTTGTGATTTATTTGAGTACTCCATATTAATCTCTCCAGTAGACTCAGTTTTCAGAGGGCAGGGTATATTTATTTTTGCTGTCTTAGTGCGTAACATAATAAATTTATTAAATGACTGTGTTGGCGTAGTTTTTTTCTTTACTTTAATGAAGATATCTTAAAAATTGGAGAGCTGTTCTATTATTGCATACTTAGATTGATGGGTCAGTATGTTATAAAAAGTTATGAATGTGAGAGAATGATTGATAGGTAGTAATTCTTTCTGATTTTATTGGCATCAGATAAAAAAGGAACAATAATACTGTGTCCTTAGATCGAAACCATGTCCAAAAGGCCTGCCACTTGGTTCCAAAACGCTCCTGAACTTTATTACTAATTATTTTTAAAATAAATTTATTTATTTTATTTATTTATTTTTGGCTGCATTGGGTCTTTGTTGCTGCACGGGCTTTCTCTAGTTGCGGTGAGCAGGGTCTACTCTTGGTTGCAGCGCGTAGGCTTCTCATTGCGGTGGCTTCTCTTGTTGCGGAGCACGGGCTCTAGGCGCATGGGCTTCAGTAGTTATGGCACGTGGGCTCAGTAGTTGTGGCTCGCAGGCTCCAGAGTACAGGCTCGGCAGTTGTGGTGCATGGGCTTAGTTGCTCCACGGCATGTGGGATCCTCCCAGACCAGGGCTCGAACCTGTGTCCCCTGTGTTGGCAGGCAGGTTCCTAACCACTGCGCCACCAGGGAAGCCCCCTGAGCTTTATTATGTTGTCTTTTTTCTTACTTGGAAGCCATGTGAGTGAAAGACCCCTTTCCTATTTACAAAGATTATTTCTAAATACCTTTTCTTTTCCTCTTCTCTAATGTGCTTCCTCCTTTGCTTATTAGTTTTGGTGTTTATCAGGGATAATGATCTTTAAGGGCTTGTTGTTTTCTTATTTTTTATACTGATACTGTATATTTTAAACTTTGATATGCCTTACTGCCGAATGACAGTATGAAGTAATAAATAATAGAGATTAATAAAAATGCTTTGCTTATAATTGTACCATTAAACATTATCATTAACGCAAATAGACATTAAAAGTATTGAAGGGGAAGGATTGTATTTTGATTTTTGCCATTTTATATTTACAAGGAATACTTAGGCAGTTTAACACAGTAGTTAAATTTCTGCTCTAATTGTTTTTTGTTTTTTAAACTTTTGCTGTCTCTGGAAGACTCAGACCGCCAGGGTTTGAGTCCCGGTTCCATTGTTTCCTAACTGTGTGACACTGACTAAATGACTTAACTGCTTTGTGCTTCAGTTTCCTTATCATTAAAACAGATATTAATAGTACCTGGCAGCATTGTTGTGGGGATCATATGAGGTGGTATGTATAGTGACTGGTACTTAGTAGATGTTAGAACTTAATACTTTTTGGGTTCTAGGGAACCTAATAAAACCTTTTCACCATCTTTAAGTATACAATTCAGTGGCATTAAGTAAATTCACAGTGTTGTGCAGCTGTCATCACTATCCATTTCTAGAACGTTTTCATTGTCCCCAACAGAAACTCACTAAAAAAGCTCTCTACCCATTAAATAAAGTTCTCCGTCTTCCCCTCCCCATAGTCCCTGATACCCTCTACTCTACTCTCTGTCTCTATGAACTTTACTATTCAAGGTACCACATGCAAGTGGAACCATATATTTGTCCTTTTGTGACTGGCTTATTTCATTTGGCATAATGGTTTCCAGGTTCATCCATACTGTAACATGTTATTGTAGCCATTGAGTTTTCTTTTCATTCTCTTGTGATTGGAGAAGATTCTTTGTATGAGTTCATTCTCCTTGACATTTTTGAGACCTGTTTTTTGGCCTGACATATGTAGAATTCTTGGAAGAATGTATATTCTGCTGCTTTGGGGTGACATGTTCTGTAGATATCTGTTCTGTCACTTCAGGTTGACATGAAAAGACACAACTTTCAGTCATGAAGAAATGAAGAGAACCAGTACTTTTCATGTCAACCTGGATGATTTATTTTAGTCCTTCTTGTAAGGCAGCTCTGCTAGTGACGAATTCACTGTTTCTGTTTATCTAGGAATGTCTTAATCTCTCTTTCATTTTTGAAAGATAATTTTGCTGGATAGTCTTGGTTGACATCAGTCTTTTGGCATTCTGACCTCCTTGGTTTCTGATGATAAATTTGTTGATGATCTTATTCAGGATCTCTTATACATTTAGATTAGCTTTTTAAATCAAATTTTGGAAGTTTTTGGCTACTATTTCTTGTAATATTCTTTTTGCCTCCTTTTCTCCTTTCCTTCTGGAATTTCCATTTTGTATATGTTGGTAAGCTTGATAGTGTCCCAGAGGTTCTCTGAGAATCAATTCATGTTACTTCATTCTTTTTTCTTTCTGTGCCTCAGACAGGTTAATTTCAGTTGACTTGTCTTCGGATTTGCTGATTATTTCTTCTACCTGCTGAATTCTGCTGTTGAACCCCTCCAGTGAGTTTTTCATTTTAGCTGTTGTACTTTTTAATTCCAGAATTTTTATTTGTTCTTTTAAAAATGTCTTTCTTCTTATCGATATTCTTTATTTGTTGAGATACTGTTATCTGACCTTTAGTTCTTTTGGCATGCTTTCCTTTAGTTCTTTGAACATGTTGAAAATAGCTGATTGAAAGTCTTTGTCTAGTAAGTCCAGTGTCAGGGCTTCCACAGGGATAGTTTCTTTGACTGCTTTTTTTTCTCTGTGCATGAGCCATGCTTTGAATTCTCTCTGCATGTCTTGTAATTTTTTGTTGGAAACTGGACACTTTAAATTATATAGTATGGCAACTCTGGAAATCAGTTTCTTCTCCCTCTCAAGACTTGCTTTTGTTGTTACTTTTTTTTTTTTTAAGTGATCTTTCTCAACTAGTTTTGTAAAGTCTGAGTTCTTTGTTGTGAAGCCACTGAAGTCTTTGCTCAGTTAGCTTAGTAGTCAGCTAAGAATTGAACAGAGACTTCCTTGAATTCATGGAAGCAGTAAGTCTACTGGAGAGATTGTTATGAAGTACTGAAACAAATTAATCACAACTGTGATAAAAGCCATGAAAGCACATAATAGGGACACAACCTAGTGAGTGTTTTGAGTCAGGAAAGACCTTCCCCTAAGGAAGTGACATTTAGACTGATATTTGGAGAATGTTTAAAAGTGAAGAGGGATTCAGGATTGTGGTTGGTGGGGGATAGGACATGGAATCAGGGTGTGGCTCACAGGGAAGAGAATTATATTGGTAAGGTTTTATTTATTAAGCTAGTGGTGAGAACATAGGTACTGTTTATGTGTCTTCAGAACTTTCAGGTAAAAAAAGACTTTTTATGTGGGGAATTTCAAACATACACAATATAAACAGAATCGTATATTAAATAAACTTTTTTCCTTCATGTTTTTCAGTGTAGGCTGGCTTTTCCGCATTGTGGGAAACCTGCAGAAAGAGCCAGTCTGAATTTTTTATCTTAGCACATCAGCCTCTAGAGAGGTTCTGATTAATTTTTGAGCCCCAAGCATTAATAGACTCACTGGTATGGCTTGGTCAAGTTGGACTAATTCACTGTAGTCTAGGGTCATGTAAGAACACTGAGTTCCCAAGGTAGCTGTTGGGATATGTGTGAAAGGTGGGGAGTTGGGGAAAAGAGATGGTGCTTGGAAGAAGGCAGGGGTGCTAGGCAGACAGTACCTTGGATGTTTGCACTAAGGATTACAGTGAACTGAATTTTATGACTTAATTTATAGATTCTAAATGCAATCTGTTGACTTTAACTGAAACTCATAAAATTGACCAATAATATGACTTTACAATATATGAAAACTGATGTTTTTCTAATACTTTGAAGGGGTTTAAAATGCCTGATTATTATTAGAACCAGTATTTTATTTATTCATTGATAGTTCTCTTTGATTAGCAATTAGTTTAGAAAATGCTAACGTTACATTAGCAGTACATAATAGATATATAATTATACTGAGCATGAATCATATTTGAAAATCTAGCATTCATGTATTCCTGGGGTACCCTGCATGCCCCAAAGCATTATGTATTCTGAAGTTACTGAAAATAGAAGCTTTTGGGGGTTCACATATCTCAGGAGTAAACTTTCTAAAAAAACAAACCTGAACACCATATATCTTATAATTTTATATATCTTATAATCTTTTAATGACTACCCATTGCATAGAATAAAGTCCAAATTCTAGAGCAATAAAAACATGGCCTTTCAAGGACCGACAGACATTTCCTACTAACTCCCTACACATATGATACATTCTAGCCTTGCTAAATTAATTAAAAATGTCTGAGTTTATTGTGGTGTTTCATGTATCTGTTTTTGTATATGCTATTCACTAAGCCTAAGGTATACTTTCCTTTATTTAGCCTCAAGAATCTCCTCATTAAAGACTTATCTTGTTTAAGCTCAATTAATGATATCCTTCATGCTATTATATTTAGTAGTTAATACTATTATAAGCTACCTTATAGTAATTTTTTTAGATGCCTGTCTTACTCCTTAAAGTGAATTGCTCGAGGGCAAGGATTGTGTATTAATCTTTGCAGTATCTTCCATGCCTTGCTTATTGTAGTTGATTGATTAATGCTGATTGGGTAAATGAACATTTTTGTTCTTCATTTTAGACTATTATAGGTGTTGTTCCTTTAGTTGTTTATGAGAAGATGGCACAGATTTCTACACAACTTGGCTCCATGGGAAAACAGAAGAGAGTAATTAAATAAAATATAAGTAGTTTCATCTAGGAACAGCTTTCTGAAGTTGGAACTAATATGTTATTAAATTACCTGGAGTGGAAGGTCAGATTTCTAGAATGATCATGTTTTAGTTGTTAAAGCAAATGGCATGTAAGAGAACTTTCAAGTTTGTATGGCAAAAACAGGGAAAAATGGCAAAGTTAGAGTCTCTGAGGTTTCTGATGTTTCATAGACTAACAAAAGGTTGCTTTATTAGCAGCATTAATGAAGGAATCGCTTTATTGGCTTAGGCATACTGGTAGCTTTGTCGGTCCAAAGAGCTAAGAGTTCTTATTTCAATTCATGATTATGTTGGAGTAGTGAAGTGAAAGCCGTTGACCTTCTCTTAAGCAGAAAATAGAAAGTTTTTACAAATAGATTAAAGCATTATAAGGAATGTGATGAGGAACTAACTTATGATCAAATCACTTAAAATTTGAGTTTTCAGAATCTTTTGTGCACCATTTTTACAACAGTAGTAGATTTTTTATAGACTTATTAATTGGTATTTAAAGTTATAACTTTAATAGGATGGTTATGTAAAATTAGGTCAAAATGATTGAAAAAAACCTGAATTATTAGAATGGATAAACTTTCAGTTCTCCAAATGGTGATACATATTAAGAGCAAGATGAGATACAGGAAGTATTAAACTTTAGAGATGGTGTAATGCCACTCAGATGGTGTACCTTCCAAGTTGTTTTTTATTTAGGTAAATGAAATGCATTTTGCTTTTTAGAATCATTTTGAAAGGGCTGATTTGCTTCTGTTAATTTACATCAGAGATTAAAGCAGAAGGAGGCACTGGGGGCCTGCTTCTAAATTAAAGTTCTTCAAATCAGTAGTTTTAAATACCAGGAATTACAGAACTAAGTATTATATAGGTGTATAACAGAATTAAAATTTTTGTATAGCAGCAATTCATTTAAAATTTTAAATTTCTAAATGATGGAATATTTAAAAGTATAAAAATTACAGGGATGAATATAAAATGCTCATGTATCCATACTGACCAAATTAACAGATATTAATATTTTGCTATAATTGTTTCAGAACTTTTAAAATAAATTAAAAATATGGCTGAAGATTTCTGATCTCATTCTTTTGCTTCCAAGAGGTAATTACTAATCTCAAGGTATCTTTTAAGTTTTTTATACTTTTATGCACACATTTATATAAAAAGATAAATAGTATTGATTTGGTTTTAAAATGTAAATTAAGTAGTATCATATTGTTTACATACATTTGTAGCATGCTTTTTTTCACTCAGTGTTCAAGATTTATACATGTTGATATATGTATGTACTTAAAGTTTGCTTATTTTACCCTTTGTATTATTATTAGTTTGTTCCATTATTTGTGATGTTAAGCTAGATTATTTGGTTTAGCTGGTGCTGCCAAATATCTCTGTTGTAAAGGTATTACAAAGGTATTTTTCCCTTTGGTAATTAATCCATGCCTTCCGGCTGAATTAATATTGTTTCTCAATAACCTTTGACCTAATGATTTTAGTATCCTTTGTTGATTTTTGCCTGAACCGTTGATTATATTGTTGCTTGAAAAATGATTTTCTCGTTTATTATTCTTCCCACATTTATTAGCTGGCAGAGTTTCTGCCCTCCTTTCTTCACTATCTCTTGTGGGCTCATGGATTCTTTTTTTATTCAGTGGGCTAAGATCCATTATTGTTACATTTCTTTTGAAGGCTCAAAATGTTAAAATTCAGCAGTAGGAACTCATTCAGTCTGGTTTTTATGTCTCTTTGATATGTACCATCATTTTAGATCACTTCTTTACTTTCTGGCACAACAAAATGTTCCATTCTTATTACCCTATGCTTTCACTGCCCCTAGACCTGGAAACAGCTATTTCTCCAGTAATCCCCGTTCCTCTTGTTGGGTACTTACAGGCTACCTCATGAGCTCTGAATGTGTTCTGTATTACTGGTTGTCATTGCTTCTAGGGGTTCTTTTCATTGGACAGGGAGCAAGGAGTTATACTTAAAAAAACTACTAATATTTGTGATTCCAGTCCAGTACCCCAGGGTCCTTCTCTTCTCCTGTTTCATATTTGGATCTCTCCTCTCCCACAGTGAGGATATTGGTTAACAGTAGCATCAATATACATATATTAATTTTCTCTGACCTATAATATACATGATATAATATTGGAATTGCCACACCAATACTACTGCCAACAATAAACCCAGTAAGTAAAGAAAGCTGAAGATTTCTGTGCATTTTGTTCATGTAATATATCCCAATGAAGGTATGCATCAGAGTACTATGCTCATAAATTATTTTAATTAGTGATATATTTTTATGCCACCAGTTTGATAAACACTAGGTTCATTTTTTTTGCTTCTATTCAGTTTTAGCGCCCCCATTACTGATTTAATTTAAAAAAAAAATTGAGACTAGTGAAACAGTAAAATGGCTAAAAGTCAAAACTATGTAAAAAGGCATTCTCAAAAGTCTTACTCTCTTCTTCCCAGTTTTCTATTTTCACTCTCTGCAGTTACCAATTTCATTAGTTTCTTGTTTATCCTTATGTGTCCTTTTATAAAAATCAGCGTATTATGTGTTCATGCATTTCTGTTTGTATCTTTATTCATTTTCTTATTTTATACAAACAAGAATATACTATATATACATAGTCTCTATGAGTGAAGTTGAACATCAGCTTATTGAGCTCTGGGAAAACAGTTGTTGGTATTTTTATTTGAATAATGTTACTCATTAACGTGGGGAAATCAGTATCTTTATGAGGCTAAGTCATCCTTTCCAAAAGAATAGGGGATTTTTTTTCATTTGTTTACTTCGGTTCGTATCTTTCAGAAGCGTTTTAAAGTTTTCCTTATAGAGACTTTACACATTTATGTTTAATCCTACATATTTTTTATCTTTTTTGTTGTTTTTGTACATACTGTTTTCAAATAAGCAGTTTGGAACTTTTTCCTTTTAATAGGAGAGTTAAGCCTACTTATATATCTTAATCTGACAGTGTTTCTTCTAATTGATACATTGCATTTACTGCTGTTTTATGCTGTACACTTTTTTTCTTCTCTCGCTATGGGCTGTTTCTTTACTCTTTTTGAAGATTATTTTCTTATTTAGGAAGGTTGATGTTTTTGTTTTAATGGCTAACCTTATAGTAATACTTTTTATCATATCATTAGGGTCCCCTTAGGCAAAGGCTTAGACTGCTGATAATTGCTTTGTTTGCATTAAATGAATATCCTTTGACATTCACTTATTACCTGTTCAACTCCATTGAGCTGATTCTTCTGTTTTTTACTTGTTTTCTTCACATTAAAAAAATTGCATGATAATTTGTCAGAGAATATCATATTTAAGTACTATTCTTCTGTCTTTGTCCATATCTTTGTTTTAGTAATGTTTATCCCACTGTTGTAAAGTTTTTGCCAAAGTTTTTGCTGTCTTTTTTTTTTTTTTTTTTTTCTTTTTGCGGTATGCGGGCCTCTCACTCTTGTGGCCTCTCCCGTTGCGGAACACAGGCTCCGGATGCGCAGGCCCAGCGGCCATGGCTCACGGGCCCAGCCGCTCCGCGGCATATGGGATCCTCCCAGACCGGGGCACGAACCCGTATCCCCTGCATCGGCAGGCGGACTCTCAACCACTGCGCCACCAGGGAGGCCCTGCTGTCTTTTTTTAATGGGATGAATCTCATTCTTTTGTAGATTGCTCAGAATGGGCTATGAATAGTATAGTCCCAGAGTTCTTGCATGTTTTTCTGTAATAGACTTTGTAGTTATAAGGATACTTGACTGGATATAAAATCCTTAGTTTACACTCTCATTCCTTGGGTTTCTAGAAGAAGATGCTACACTGTTACCTCACTTTGACTGTTGCACTTTGGAAATCTGATGTCAACCTTACCTTCTGTCCTGTGTAAGAGGCTTAGTGTTTTTTGTCTGGAGGACCCAAAGATTTTTTTCCTTACTTCCTTTTGAAGTTTTACCAGGCTATATTTTGGAAGTTTATTATTCTCGGTTTTTCCAAGTATATAGTAGGTTGTTGCCAGAATTAATGTATCTTGTATTTCCTCCTGCCCACCACAACATACAAATACATATTTGTTTTTGTTTTGGAAATACTCTATAAATTATAGTTTTAAATATTTGTTCCTTTATTTTGCTTTTATTCTTCTGAGTTTTCAGTTATACATATGTTATAGCTTCTTTAAAGGTATATGTTAATAATGTTTTTGTCCAATCATTTTTTTCTTCTATAGTTCTATTCTCCTGGCTGACCTTCTCTTGTTCCTTATTTTCCTTTATATTTTTACTTGAATCCAACCTTCCTTTTTTTTTTTTTTTTTTTTTTTTGCGGTACGCAGGCCTCTCACTGTTGTGGCCTCTCCCGTTGCGGAGCACAGGCTCCGGACGCGCAGGCTCAGCGGCCATGGCTCACGGGCCCAGCCGCTCAGCGGCATGTGGGATCTTCCCGGACTGGAGCGCGAACCCGTGTCCTCCGCATTGGCAGGCGGACTCTCAACCACTGCGCCACCAGGGAAGCCCCAACCTTCCTTTTCATTACTTTTTTTTTGGCCCTGCCAGCATGTGGGATCTTAGTGCAGCATGTGGGTGAGATCTTACTTTCCCCGACCAGGGATCAAACCCACACCCCCTGCATTGAAAGCATGGAGTCTTAACCACTGGACCACCAGGGAAGTCCCTTTATTACATATTTTAAAAGTGATTTGTCTTTTTCTCCATTTCCCCCACCCCACCCCCGCCCCCGCCTGAGCATGCTCAGTTCTTGTTTCATATCTTGTGTTTTGACCGTTTCTATTTTTGATTTTTGGTTCAAGATTTAAAAAAAAATATGTAAAAGTCTGTTACAGATTCATTTTGGAATATTATTTTACAGTTTTGCTGTTTCTGGATTTTTTTTCCTTTGGTGAGAATTTTCGTTAGCTGGAGTGTTTGGACTTGGAATGTCTGTGTTCTTACAGTAGCTTTTAAAATTAGTGTTGTCTGCTATTTCTGTTCCTTTCATGGCTCAGCATTACAAGTTGTATGTAGATGGGGTGAGGGATTTGCTTAGTTTATAAGGTTTTCAGTTCACGAAATCGCATTTTTGTTGGTATGGTGCAGTATAATTCCTTTAATCTACAAGTTTTTTGTTTTGTTTGTTTTTTGTTGTTTTGGTCTGTGAGGGGGAATGGGTAGGTATATTGTACAGTTTTTGAAATTCTTTTTTGTTCTTGCAGAATACTTAATCTCTACCCTTTGCTTCCTTCTTTTCCCTTCACCACCAGCCTCTAAGGGATACCCAATCCAGATTATTTTACTGTCTCCCAGAACTGTTGCCTTCCTGGGACTGCCATCTTTGATCCTGTGTACTTTAAGTCCTCCTTTTCTATTCTTTAGTAGCCAGTGATCTGATCTACCCTTCTCTCAGACGCTTTTTCTCAATATTTTCTATTCACTGATAACAATAATTATTTGTATTTACTGAAACTAAGGTTCAGGCTAACATCTTAGCACCTATTGTGTGTACTTATTATCTGATTTGTTCTTAAGCCGTTGTAACATGTAGGTGTTACTATGCCTGTTTTACTTTGATGAAACTGAAGCTTAGAAAAGTTAAATAATTGTATTCAATAAATATTGAGTGCTTACTATATCTAAGGTTGTTTCCTATATGCTAAATGTGGAGTCATAAATAAAACTGATACTAATACAAAGATTTTAAAAAAGACATAATGATCCTTGATAATTATAAAATGTAGAATTGCTTGGTTATGTTGTTTGTTACATATATTTTAAATAGGTAAAGAAACACATTAACCAGAATTTGCAAAATAGATGAAAAAATAGAAATCACCTGCATAATCTGCTGTCCTTTCCTGAAAAAGTATTGTAATTCATATCTACTTCCCTGATAGTTACTTGGCATCTAATATTTATTGCCACAAGTTTATTTAATATTTCAATCATATGTCTAAGTGACATATGACAGTTTCTTTTTTATGTACAAAACAAAATGTAGTTGTATTGCATATTGTAAAGCAGATCTTTTTTAGATACCACATGGCTGTGTTTTAGTAAATAGATTAAATAAAAGTGAACCTTTTTGGTTGGGTCTTAATGATATTGCATGATGGAAGGTATCTATATTGAGATTATGTTTATATCTGTATCCTTGTTTATAGAAAAAGGATATTCATTCTAACTTTGCTCTGAAGTCATATGTGATGGGCTACTGTGGGGCTGGGGAGTTTCCACCAATAATATAATATATCCTAATATTGATAATGTAATGAGTAGATATCATTCTACTCTAAGGAAAAGAATAAAAGGAACAGAAAGTGATAAACTTGGAGTGCATATACACATTTCTCTTTTGTAAAATAATTCATTTACACTTGGAAACTTGATTAAGTAATTTGGGTTGTTTGCTGTGATATTTTGCTTACTGTAATGCCTTTTTAAAAGAGGTATGCATGACGTGAATGTTAACTGAATATTTTCCATATGGAAGTAATTGGAGATAGGACGCATGGGACTAGAGACTGAGAACTTTTTGAGTACAGAGCTGTGCAGCCAAGTTTTACTTTCCGTGGCCTATTCCCAAATATTTATGCTTAGAAAGGTTTCAAGTCATCTTATTAGCTATCCCATTGGAAAGTTTGGAATCTGCTGTATATTTTCTTAAATACATAAGCTTATTATTATGCCAAGGTTATGTCCATTGGTGTATATTATTTCTTTTCTTAATGCTAGATAAAATTTGTTAAAACAGGTTTTGGTGCTTGAGAAAATGTATGTTTCCAGATTTTACTCATTTGTAAAGATTATTATTAAAGATAAAATAGAAGACAATTCAAAACTTTTGTAAAATGACCATTAAAGACAAATTAAATGATAGGTTAAAAAGATCATTGTTACAATTCTTTCAATTATGAATGAAAACCTCATAATTGTTTAGTAATTATAAATGTCCACTGTGGTCATATTTAAAGGAAGACCAAACACTACTTTTAGTTAGTTCCTGATTTAAAAATTATCATTTTGACAAATTTTGTTAAAAGTATTAGAAATACACACACACACACACACACACACACACACACTCACCCCTCTATATATGCTTGTTTCTATTCAGTTATTATGAACTTATATTTTCTGTCATTATGAACTTAACATTAAAGGAAAAATATACCTTATGCACTAGTATCATTTGATTTTATTTCTCACCTTTACTGTTAGTTTCTTGTTTTTAAAGAAATTTGTGAGGTCTTACTTTAATACCTGATTTAAATAGGAACTTTAAATATTTGACTGTTTAACCATAAAGTATTTCTCCATCAGGGAATATATTAATGTGTATTTTGTTTATATTGTCTTGTTCTCGATTTTCTAAGGTCTGCTTTTTATGTATAATTCCCTAGCATTTGGTGGTGTGGTCTAGTATGGTCTAGCCTGTGTGAAGGGAGAGTCATGTACCCATAGGATAAATACTATTTGTTAGAGCATCAATTTTACTTGAAGAGTTGGAAAAAGGGAACATTAGGCAATTTAACTGTTAAGTAATTAGAAGGTTATTTATATAATAGCATGAATTCACAAATAATACAAAGTCAAATGCAAAATGTGTGTTAATTTTTAATGTGAGTCAAGCATTCCAAACAATTTGGCTTTCATGTAGGCTGTTTCAGACTGCACCTTTCATTGTCACAGGTTAGATGGAGCTGAAGAGTAGGGGGGATAAGGTTGTTATATGTTTTTTACTTTTACCTTTGGTGGTTTTTTGCTAAACTGAAATGTGAGAAGTATTGTCCTAAGGTATTTACCCCTAACTCTTCAGCTGCCTCTGGTTACCTTCTTTGTGCCTAGGATACCTTCCTAGGAAATCAGTTTGCCAGCATCTGCTTATCAGGACAAGGCCTGTTTCTGGATTGGTAGTATAATACCTAAAGGCTTTCTTGTCTTGAGGTGTATCATCAGCAGAAGTTTGTCTTCCTTTCTGTAGATCTTTAGAATTTTAATCTTAGCCCTTAGATAGTGGTTTCAGTCTTTTTTGGTATTTTTATTGTCATTACTATGTTTAATTTTGTTAACTAGAATCTACATTTTCTTTTTTTCTGTCCATTTAGTTGGGCTTTACACTTTTCTTTGCAAAAATCTTGTGTCCTGAGGTAAATTTGCATCTGAGCATTTAGTAATTAAACAAATTACCATTGTGAGTGGATCTATTTTATATGAATAGTGTGCCACAACTAAATTGTACAACAGTTGATTTTTCCATTTTGTGGAGCTTTTACAGTGTTGATAGTATTTTTGTTTGCCTGCTCTCCCTTATGTATAGCTAAGTAATTACCAAAAAAGGTGTTTTTTGCCATATTTATTCTATAATTGCTACTGTGCAATTGAACTGCAAAAGGAGGACATTCTCACAGTGGTTATATGTCACTGCAATAAAGTGATCAGTTGAGACTTGTATTGATTTAAGGAGTATGAAGGTGGTAGTGAAAGATATAAGACCCAGGCTTAATGAGAAGTATGTTGTAAAAATTGGCAATTGACAAGAACTGTGAGGAATTTAGAAATACTTTTAAGGTTTGTGGAAATGTTGAAGAAAAGCGATGAGAGCATAACTTTATAAAGGTGTAATTGTGTAGTGAAAAGGATTATAAAAATGCAGGTAAGTTGTACTGAAACTTATGTTTTGTAATGTTTTAATAACTGGAGCAAGTAAGATGTTTTAAAAGTGTCATGTGTTTCTTTTTAAATTTGTTGGTAGTTTCTATGAGACTGTCATCAGAACATTGAGGGACTCCTTTCAAACTGTTGGAGGCATTGTGGAAGCATTCCTTTGCAGTTTTGTAGCAATCAGGCAAGAAGCTTGAGAGGAGAGGATAAGTGCTGAGTGCTGTGTCTTCTTTGTTCAAGAAATAGAAATGCAGCCTGAGATTTTTAAAGTAAAATTTTACATCTTTTACAAAAAATTATGATAGTGTGAAGTTTTTTGAAGATATGTGAAGGATAAAATAGGATTTAGTTCTCTATAAGGTAGGGATAAACTGTTGATTTGGATTGTGTTGATTTCTGAAATATTGTAATTAGGGTAAATTGAATGGGTGATGGGCAGTTTGAGAAGTGATTGCTAATGCTTTTTTTTTTTTCCCGGTGAAGATATTTTATTTTTCATAAAAATATAATTGTACAGTGCTCTTCAGAGAAAGAAAAATTACTTCAATGCCCCCAAATACCATGTGATTTAGTAGTAATTTTCCTCTCCTTTAAAACTAAAAAATGTAATTGATAATATGCAATTGATTTCTTGTGAAACATCGCATTTACGTTTTTAAATTTTATTTGCCTTTAGTTTAACTAAAGGTAAGTCTGGTTTTAACCTATAGTTTTTGGAATGAGCCAAATCAAGCCTATCAATTCAAAGATGATAAAATAAAATGCTAAATGGTGATGCTGATAAATACTGTCAGTTAGCTGGTAAACAGTGATATGAATTTGCTGCAGCAAGATTCTGATTCCGATATATTAGAAAGATTTTAGATAAAATAGAAAAAAAATTTAAGAACTTCAAGTATATCCTAAAATTTGATCTAGTCAAACTTATTCCATATTATACTCAGTTGCTCTAATATACAATGGATCTTTGCTAAATTAATGACAGAAAATTAATGACTGGTCTAAATTTTCCCCCTTACCTTTCCTTCTTTGGGAAAAGGAAAAAGGAAACATTACTCTGTCTACTCAGAGAGCAAGGAGAACAGCAGAACAGATGAAAGGGGACTGAGCTCACTGACTCTTCCACTGGCTTCTGTTCTCTCTCAGCCTGTATGTTGTCCTTATAGGTTGAGTGAGAGATGCTAGGGTTTCATCATGCTGCTCCTTAACTGGAATGGGACAATTACTTAATTTATAATTCAAGATCTGATATCTTTGTAACAACTTAAAACTCTTGACTAGCTGAGACGTTGCTTTTTAGATATTTTTCACCAGTCTGGCTCTAACTCTTCCACCTCTAAAATTAAAATAGAAAACAGCAACAAAAAATAACAGAATCCTAAGAAAATATATCATTAACATTATTCAAAGATGCTAGTTTTTCAAATACCAGTTTTTACATAGTTATCATTCATGAGCAATCTGTATTAGGTTTATTGCTGACTGAACAGTGTGTAGTCACTGAATTCACTGTGCATCTTTTGTTTTAGGGGAAGACTGCTCTACTTACATCCTTATCGTCCTCTCTGGGATTTTTAGTATATTACTAGAAATCATGAAGTTAGATAATTTTCCTAACAAACCTTTGTCTAGTCCTGTAGGTTCTTTAGATTTGGGATGGATCTGTTGGCTCTCTGCTTCAAAATATGTCCTAAATGATGATCCTGGTCCTTCTCTTAGTGTTTGTCTGTCTTATTTTAGTGAGATGTGTGACCTCTGGGGAGGTCTCCTTACATTTAGTAAGTTGATCTTTCTCTTTTAGGTAGATAAGCCAAACTTCTCTTGAGGGAGAGTTTTTTCGCCTGTATTTTCTAAAGTGCCTCTCAAATGAACACTGTTGTTCATTTCAAAAGTTGCCCAAAGTGGGAACTGTAAGTCTTAAGTTGTTCTTAGTGAAAATATACAATTTAGAAAGATAAGTACTTGAATTAGAAGAAGCAGGTGTCTGGCTTGGGGGGTAGGTTGACTGATGAAAAAAGTCAGTTTTGTGCAAGTGTTGCTTTTGCAGCTTATGTCTTAGAACCACAACTGAATGGTTGGCTACTTTCAAGTAGAAACCTGATAAATCCTGGCTGGTTGGAGGTTTGGAGAGATCTATACCAGGCCAGACTCGTAGGTAAGGCAACCCAAGACTGAGGAAAGTTATTGTAAGGTTTTGATGAGTCGTCTAATGTTTGTCCAAAGGATACTCAGCCTCTGGGAATTGTTCAGGGAACTAACCTGTTGGGGCCTATGCCATTCTGTTCCTCTGAACATTGTCTTAAGAGACTTATATGACAGGACCCGCCCCTCCAGCTCAAGACAAATTTGTCTTATGCAAATAAGACAGATTTCCATCAACGATACAAGTTTTCAAATCTGATCAAATAATGGTATCATTTAATTTAGAGAGAAGTTAGGTTAAAAAAATAGTTATTAGGTAAATATAATGGAAAAATAAAAGGATATACAGATGAAACTGTTTATATGTTTAATAAAGAAGGTATACCATTGTAAGTATCAACGTAAAAATTTTTAGATATGTAAGAATATTTATTTGGAAGACTTTTCTTCAAACGGTTACTGGTTTTTGACAGTCTTAAATTTTTTCTGAGAAACAGGGCCAAGTAGTGTGCCTTAAGGTTTTTATGAATGCCTGTCTTGGCCATACAATTGCTTTTAAAATCAACTTCTGAGTTGGCTATTAATACTTTTAGTATGTGTGAAGTTATGCATTTGTGAACCTAACTTGAGCCTATGTAGAACAGGCACTGGCAAGACTTCATGCAGAACTTTCTCTGCTATTAATAGAAAATCATAAGGAATCCCTTCTAGGTAAAATTTATATTTACATTGAAACTATTCTTAAAACTTATTAATACAAAATAACCAGACATATTTACTTTACCTTTATGCAGTCTATAGAAATAAATTGAAATACATTGTCAGGAGATCCAGATTTTCAAATGAGTGAGTTACAGATCATTAGTACAATGACCTGGAGTTAATTAACTGAGAAGTGATTTTTCATCTATTTTATTTTTTTTTAAATAAACTTTTAGGGACGTCCCTGGCGGTCCAGTGGTTAAGACTCTGTGCTTCCAATGCAGGGGGTGTGGGTTCAATCCCTGGCCGGGGAACTAAGATCCCACATGCTGCAAGGCGTGGCCAAAAAGTAAAAAAAAAAAAAAAAAAAGAAAAGAAACTTTTAAAATGATTGAAGTATAGTTTATATACAGAAAAGGATAGGTGAACTTTTCTATACTGATGGACTTTTACAAAGCGAACACACCTTTGTAACCATACCTAGATCAAGGTATCTGCTCCTCTGAAGCCTCCCTCTGTTCTGTCCCCAGTCAAATAACCCATTCACCCAAAGTTAACTACTGTTCTGACTTTGTGATCAGAGATTAGTTTGGTCTGTTTCTGAATTCGAAAGAATAATATATAGGCTTCTCCTCCCCTCCCCGCCAGCTGCTTCATACAGCATTGTGTTTGTGAGATGTATCTTAATTTTGTGTATGGCATTAGTTTTCTCATTTTCACTGATGTGTAGGATACCATTGTATGAATATACTACAGTTTATTTCTCCTTCCTACTGCTGACGGACATTTGGGTCGTGAGTTTTGGGCTCCTTAAATAATGTTACTATGATAAATCTTGTACATATCTTTCTGTGCACAAACATATACATTTATTGATTGTATACACAGGAGTTGTATTACTTAGTCATTGGGTATGTGTATTTTCACCTTCAGTAGATATTTCCAAATAGTTTTCCATACTGGTTATACCAATTTCCATTTCTACCTGCAGTGCATGAGAATGCCATTTGCTGCACATGCTCACTTACATTTGGTATTCTCTGATTTTTCGATTAAAAACTAGTCATTTTGGTGTGTAGTAGTATCTTATTGTGTTGTTTATCTGTGTTTTCCTGAGGATTAGTGATGCTGAGTACCTTGTCAATATGCTTATTGGTTTTTGAAATTATCTTTTATGAAGTTTTTTTTGGTCTTTAGCTTATCTTAAAAATTGAGTTGTCTTTTTCTTGGTGATTTAAAGTCTTTTTTTTTTTAATATTTCATACATGAGTCCTTTGGATATGTGCATTGAGAAGATCTTCTCCTACCCTGTAGCTTTTTCATTATAAGAACACAACTTTTTAATGAAGTCCAATTTGCTGTGTTTATCTTTGTGTCTTGTTTAAGAAGTCTTTGCCTGCCTCAAAGTCCTGACAGTGTTCTCCTGTCATCTCACAGCTTTATTGTTTTAAACTTTATTGTTTAGGTCATACTTTCTTCTTCCCTCCTGTTCCATGGCCTGTGGATGGATGTGATTCATTTGACTGATTTTGATTTTAATAGTAGTAGTGATAGAAAATATACTGGTATGGCTTACTCATAAGAAAATGTTTTTATTTTATTTTTATATATGGCATTATAATTTCTGTGATAACTTTTAGTGCTAGTTAAAGTAGATGATTTTTATTTTGTTGATTCTTTAAAAGGAATTTAAAAACTTTTTTTTTGTCTGACTCTAAAAGAGGCAATCAGTTTTACTATATATTATGTCATGTTCTGTCTTATTTGTTTTGTTTTTGAGGAGTCATAGTGTGATGCCTTAAAGACATTGGGTTGTGCAGTCAATGGCAGCTACTATATTTAAGCAGATGAATGAATGAATCTCTATAAGGTTTGGTTTTGTAATCTATAAAATGGAGAGTAAATAAGGTGATTAAAAAAAGTGTGTGTAAGTTTTTTCAAATCTTTGGCAATGTGCCTGACAAACAGTAAGAGCACTATAATATTTAGTGCTTCTTTCTTGAATTTTTGAACTTCGTTTTGAAGATTATTTTGACCTGAGACTTGACTGAAAGGACATATACTGTATGTTTATTATAAAATTATTCACAGCTAACTTTTGTAAGTAGTAAAATTAATTTGTAAGTTTATGCATTTCTTTTTATTGTGGGTAAAATCTTAAATTTTTTTTAGTATCAACATAAGGTGGATTTAAAAATACTTATGTTAATTTTTTAATAAAATAGAGTAAATATATATATTAATAAATAAATATTATAAAATATCTTTCTATTTCATTGGCTCTACTTTAACTCTGTAGATGCTACAGTTACATTGTCTAGCTGCTACTTAAAAGGTGGTAACTAGGTACTAGAATGTAGAGCATGGCATTGTATGTTGATGGTTAGGAATAATTTAAAATATGGATGCTTTTCTAAGACATTGTTAGCATGCTGTTATCTGATTTGTTATAGAGCTCACTCTTTTTGTAGTCTAGTAACTGCCAGTATCTGATAATTCATTAACTTTTCCATATATTACATTTAAACTTTCAGTTGTTTATAAGATTAGGAAAAATTTTGTTAATCATTTGCCAAAGTTCAGCACGTGCTTTGGGTTTTAAAGTACTGTGAAAAAACAAATTGCTGTCATGAAAATGGGATTCCTGCATAGACTTTGCAGATTAGAGGTAACTCCGAAGTTGAAAAATTATTCCTGATATATTTATTTTTTTATTATTTAGGGAGTCTCAACAAGATTTTTAAAAGGCTATCAAATATTTGGTAAGTACATATTCTCCATGTTAAATACTTTGCATGTTACTTAAGTTTACATGTATATTACATTAATGGCATTTATAATAATAGCCTGTGTAAATTATAATTATAATTTATATTTCTTTTAATTTTTACCCAGTATTGGAATTTCTTCTCTTTATATTCTGCTCCTCTTCTGATTCTGTCTGCACATTGCATCAAGAAAATTCTTCTAGCATGCAGGCTAAGTATTAAAAGAGTTCAAAGAAAGTAGTAGCGTTCATGGGCAGAAATGCTAATACTTTGTGAATGAAACAGGATTTTCCTCACTTGAGATTTTTGTAACAGTTTTTGATTAGCTGTTGATACTAGTACAGATATCAAGATTCTTCAGCCATCCCTTACTTTACTCCTTACATTAGGTCCAATTCATCACAATAAGCCAATGTGAAGACTCCGATCAGACCGTATGCTGTTTCCTATCTGGGCCACTCCAGTTTCTTTGTAATAACATTATAATATGAAAATTTGATAAGGGCCTGTAATTAAGAATTTCATAAACTTTTGATTTCACTAGACAGTGATTTTACTTTTTTAAATTTTTTTTCTTTTTTTGCGGTACCCGGGCCTCTCACTGTTGTGGCCTCTCCCGTTGCACTGTTGTGGCCTCTCCCATTGTGGAGCACAGGCTCTGGACGCGCAGGCTCAGTGGCCATGGCTCACGGGCCCAGCCGCTCCGCGGCATGTGGGATCTTTCCGGACCGGGGCACGAACCCGCATCCCCTGCATCGGCAGGCGGACTCTCAACCACTGTGCCACCAGGGAAGCCCTACTTTTTTAAATTTTTGAGTGAAAGTGGGAGAATTAATCTCAGAATGTGTTTTACTTCACTATATAGGATTTTAGAGTTTTGTGCTGTGGTGATTATATAGATGTAACAATGCTTTGGTTGGTTACTCATGATAGATTTAAAAACTATTGGATATACTTCAACAATGAGGGGAAAGTATCAAGTGGCATATGTAGATTTTGATTATTTTAATACAGTCAATAAAATTTTTTCAAGGATGAATACATTTACTTGATTAGCTAAAGGAAATTTCCTAGATACATGAAGAAATATTTAATCATTAATTTCTTTTATTATACTTTTTATGTGTTTGAAACAATAAATATTCAACTGAATGATATTTCTAAAATTCTGTAATAATCATAGTTGATGTAAGTATTCAACAAATTATACCACTCTATTTACTGTATATTTATAATAAATGTAACATTTTTCGGAGCAAATGATGTTACAAAAAATCTCTTAAACAATATTTTACTACTTTAAAATGTGGTAACTGATTTCTGGTGATGTATTAAGTGGAAAAAGCAATTTACTGCCATTTTTTTCCCCATTGTTGCAAATATTTGAGTTAGTTTGAGTGAACCATATTCAGAGTTGTGTAATCATTACTGCTATCTAGTTTTAGACATCCCCCCCCCACCCCGGCCCAGCACCCTAGGCAACCAGTAATATACTTTTTCTATGAATTGCCTATTCTGGACATTTCTTATAAATGCAATCATACAATATTTGTCATTTTGTGTCTGGCATCTTTCACTTATCATAATATTTCAAGGTTCACCCATGTGGTAGCGTGTATCATTTATTTTTATGGCTAAAAAATATTCCATTGTATACCACATTTTGTTTATCCATTCATCAGTTGGTGGGTTGTATCTACGTTTAGGCTATTAGGAATGCTTCTGCAGTGAACATTCTTGCGTAAGTTTTTGTGTGCACTTATGTTTTCATTTCCTTTGGGTGTATACTTATAAGGGGCAGAATTGCAGGTTAGTATAGTAACTGTGTATAACTCTGAGGAACTGTTAAAATGGATGCATGTGTTACAGTCTCACCCCAGGGTATGAGGGTTCCAATTTCTCCACACTCTTGCAGACATTGATTGTTACACTGTCAATCTTTTTTGTATTTTAGCCATCCAGATAGATATGAAATGGTATTTCATTGTGGTTTTGATTTAGATGTGAAATGGTATTTCATTGTGGTTTTGACTTCATTTCCGTAATGACTAATGATGAACATTATTTCATGTGCTTATTGACCATTTACATATGTTCTTTGGAGAAATGTCTGTTCACATCCTTTGCCCATTTTTTAATTAGGTTGTCTTTTTATTGTTAAACTATACACGTTCTTTATATATTCTGGAAACTAGCCCCTTATGAGATAATATGATTTGCAAATACTTTCTCCCATTCTGTGGATTGTCTTTTCACTTTCTTTCTGGTGTCCTTTGAAGCACAAAAGTTTTTAATTTTGATGAAGTCTCATTTATCTCTTTTTTTCTTTTGTTGCTTATGCTTTTGGTGTCATATTGCAAAATTATCTTTAAATAAATATTCATTGATAGTCTAGGTCTGTGACAAGGTTTTAATTATCACAGGGCTGTAAAGCATTGACATTTCCTGTGTTTGACAGCCAAAGCCCAAAGGAAGCAATTATCCTTATATTTGTGCTTCAATTCCTCAGCTAATTGTTTTAAGCAAAACATTATGTTTTGATCCCATGTGTTGCCATGAAAATGTTAGCTGTGTGTGATATGTTTATTGATATTGGTCTCATGAATTCATAGTTAGTTTTTTAGATTGGAGAAGAAGTAAGTATTTAGTTTATCATGGTGTTTATTGCATATTTGATTTCATACCTTAATAAACCATCACTTTTTAGGCTAAGAGTATTATCAGGGTTCTTTTTAGCTTTCCTGTGAGGAAAAAATAGATTTTGAGAATTTTATTGATTTTAATCTTGTACAGGTTATTTGTAGCAGTGATATTTTGATGTTTTTGTAAACCTACATATGGAATACGTATATTTTTCTTCTGCTTTATTAAGTATGTGCCTTTTTAATTTTTATGGGACCATTTTAGTTTCTTATTTTTTACATTATGTGGTTTTTTAAATCAACTGGAGGCATATTTCAGGATGTATTGGCCTGTAATGTTGTCTAATTCAGTTTTATAGAAAAATGGCATGTAACAATGAAGTGTCACTACTCTTAGTAGATTGGCTTTCTGTGTAAGGGCAAGAGGTTGTAATACAGTATATTTGTTATATGTAATACAGTATATTTGTTATAATACAGTATAACAAATATATTTTTATTTGGGGAATTTACTTTTGTATCTTTCATATTATCTAATAGTATTCTGTGTTAACTTCAGGTTAACCAAAGTCTATTTTAATGAAATTTTATAGAGCTAAGATCATTGATATTCTTCTTTTTAGTTGATTTTAAATCATACTGTCCATTGGTGAACAGTCCTTAAGTGCCCATTGGATGAGTGATATTGTTCTTTACATTGATGTGTTTATAGTTTGTGTTATACTATCTGTGGACATTTTGCAATGGAAAAGGAAATAAAAACTGACGTCTCATTCATGGTGGTGTTAATTGTGATAAAAATAAGGAAAAGATTTAGCTGAGAGAGCTACCTCATCCTATGGTTATATGTCAAATATGGTGATTAAGAGGATTTTGATGATCTATTTATGGCTGAATTAAGGTGAAATGGCTTTTGTGTGCTATTCTTTCCCCCTTCCCTTCTCTTGTTCCAAATGCTTCTAAATGCTTACTAACATAATCACTGAATATATATTAATTCTCTTTGAGTATTTATATTTGAAATGAGGTTTTAATATTAGTAGAGACCTCTTTTTCTTACAAGGGTAGGAAGGATTACCCTTTAGTTAAACCACTAATTAGTCACTAAAGTCAATAAGGCCTGCCTTATACTACAGGGGGCAGCTTCTCAGCACATGTAGTAGAGTTTGCCATTCCACTGATCCATAATACCTTGAAGATATTGGTCAGGGTTGTATGGATAGAACAATTAAACTATTCTTCATCGGAGGGGTCTTTCACTACTTTCTTTTTTTAAAAATTAATTAATTAATTTATTTTTGGCTGCGTTGGGTCTTCATTGCTGTGCGTGGGCTTTCTTTCTCTAGTTGCGGCAAGCGGGGGCTACTCTTCGTTGCGGCAGGTGGGCTTTTCATTGTGGTGGCTTCTCTTGTTGCAGAGCACAGGCTCTACGCACGCGGGCTTCAGTAGTTATGGCACGTGGGCTCAGTAGTTGTGGCTCGCGGGCTCCAGAGTGTAGGCTCAGTAGTTGTGGCACACGGGATTAGTTGCTCCACGGCATGTGGGATCTTCCTGGACCAGGGCTTGAACCTGTGTCCCCTGCATTGGCAGGCGGATTCTTAGCCACTGCGCCACCAGGGAAGTCCCTCTTTCACTACTTTCTAATCTTACTCAGGAAAGCTCAGCTAGACTTGACTTATTCTAAATGTCACACTGTTTTTTGCACAGATGTCTGAAAGCTATCGCACAAGTAGTATGACTGTTTTTTCTCCCAATACAGTTACTGTAGTAACCACATCATGCACAGAAGTTTTCCTAGAAGCTTTTTCCTTCAGAACTTACTTTAAAAAAATTTTTTTAAACTTAATTTTATTTACTTTTTTATACAGTAGGTTCTTATTAGTCATCAATTTTATACACATCAGTGTATACATGTCAATCCCAGTCACCCAATTCATCACACCACCGTCCCCATCCCCCGCCACGGCTTTCCCCCCTTGGTGTCCATATGTTTGCAGAACTTACTTTTTAAATGAAAACTTAATCCAGATTAACTCACATTCAGTCTAGTAGCCATCTTAATTTTATTCTTATTAATATCTAAGATTTCCATTCCCCTGATCTTTCTACAGAAATTTCGCAGTCTGTTAATCCAGGGGTCCCCAATCCCCGGACTGGGAACCAGTACTGGTCCAGGGCCAGTTAGGAACCGGACTGCACAGCAGGAGGTGAGCGGTGGGCAAGTGAGCAAAGCTTCATCTGCAGCTCCCGGACATTGCTCGCGTTACCGCCTGAATCACCCTCCCCACCCCCATGGAAAAATTGTTTTCCACAAAACCGGTCCCTGGTGCCAAAAAGGTTGGGGACCGCTGTATTAATCTAAAGAGTTACAACTGTTCATTTCTTCTGTTTTATCCCCTGTTCGTGGACTGCTTTATTTTGCTAGAGTGATATCAGTTTACTGTCTTGAGAGGTTCCTAGTATAAATTCACATCCCCCCCACCCAAGTATAGCCTCAGTGCTTCTTGGTCATCTTTATCTCTTTTTGATCTTCTATTTCATTCCACATTATTAGTTATTTGGAACCTTTCCACTCTCCTCAGATGACCAGTCCTGTCCGTATTTCGCTTATTCTTTCTTCATTTCATATTTCATATTCTTTCTTTCCCCAGTCTGATTTACTCAAAGAATAAACTGTTTTCATTTCTTTCAAAAGCTAACATCTATATTCTCAGTCTTAGTCCTCCTTTCCTTCACTGGAACCTTGTTATTCTCCCTTTTATGCTCCATGCCGGGTTCTCTTGCCTTATCACACTAAATCTTGAAACATATCTTACTTCTACTCTTTTCCTGTCCTTCCCATTATCACTGAGCTTGTTGGATTTCTAGTTGTTGACTAAAGGTGTCCAATTTCTCCACTTCTATTCAACTACCTTCTGCAGTTTGACTATTGTTTCTACTGTTCTGCTTCCTCAAATGAAAGTAAACCACTTTTCTTACCTACCCAGATCGACATTGGTTAGGTTGATGATAGAATGTTCTGTATCATCCCCAAACTAAGACTGAGTTCCAATTGCTAATCTGTGTCTTTTCTCTTCTCCTCCTGTCCTACCTTTTTCAGCATTTGATCTTTTGCTTCTCCTTGACATTCAGTTCTCCCTTGTCTTCTGTGATACTTGAATGGTTTTTCTACTACGTCTCCAACTAAATGCTTGCTTTCTTTGTTATTGCTTTTCTCCTTTACATACCCCTTATGTATAAACTGGGTTGAAGCTTTGCTCCTCCTCATTATGTATCATTTTTAGGAGGTGGTCTCTGCTTTTATTATGTAAATGATCACAATTTGTGATGACTCACAGATGCCACATTTTCCTTTATTACCTGTTTTACTTGAGTCATTAGGTCTTAAGCACCCCAAAATTAATATTTCTCAAGCTGAAAATATTGCCTCGATATATGCATGGAACTCAGTAAATACTTGTTGAATCAGTGAATAACTCATCTTAGTCTCCCAATCTGTTTAGTCTGTTCTTTTTTTTTTTTAGATAACAATTTTAACCATTCACTTATTCTCATATTGCAAGCCTTATAACACCTTTGACCAACTCTTGTCTGTGCTGGTTAATATTAGTTATCGTATTTTGGTCCTAAGCTTAACTAATGAGGCAGATGATATTCCCATTTGCAGATGGTAAAAATAAGGATCACAGAGGTTGTGATCTGCTTATAATTTCACAGGTAGTGGTGGAGTTGAAAATTAACATCTGATTCCTTATCACATGTTTTCTGGTTTTCACAGAAAACATTCTAATGATAAAAGCAGTATGATGAACAAGAAATTATTGTCAGTGTACTATGTGAGTTAAAGCAGAGAAAACAGGAAGGTGGGAATACTTTAAATTGTTACGTGATGAGATGAAGTCCTAATTTGGTGGGAGGAATGAAAATCAAGGATGTGAGAAGTTTGTCCCTCAAGATTAATACAATTTTGACATCTGGTAGTGATGCAGTGATGCCGGTAAAGTATTGCACGATCCCTCAGGTAACAATGATAAAATCTGGATAATATATTGAAAGAAAAACTCTAACTATTTAAAAGCAACAGAAAATGACCAAAAGGAGACAGAAGTCAGCTGAGAAGTTATCCTTTAAAGCCAGAAACTACAATGTGTAAGAGTTGTACATTTGTGTTTTTCTTGCTTTTGGGTGCATCCCAACCTCCTGTATTTCCAGTAGTACAGGACAGAAGTTAAATGTAGCCAAGTAGCTGGAAATTTATTGAGGGAAATCCTAGAAGCAAGTGAACCACTGAAAAGTAAACAAAAACTGATGGAGTTTTTTGCCAGCCCACCACCATACAAGCAATTCTAAAGGAAGTTCATCAGTCTGAAGGGAAATGGCACCAGATTTCAAGTGTTATTTACAGGAAGAAACCAACATCAAAAATAGTGAGTAATTGGGTAATTATAAAAAACTATATACAGTTGACCCTTGAACATTATGGCATTAGGAGCACCGACCCTCCACACTGTTGATAATCTGAATATAACTTTACAGTTGACTCTCTGTATCTGGGTTCCGTATCTGAGGATTCAACCAACCATGGATTGTGTAGTACATATTTAGTGAAAAAAATCGATGTATAAGGGGACCTGAACAGTTCAAATCTGTGTTGTTTAAGGGTCCACTGTATATTTTTATTATTAAAAAAATTACTGATTAAAGCAAAACTTATAATACTGTATTTTTGGGTTTGTAATGTATATATGAGAACAACAGCACAAAGTTGGGCGTGTTGTGTTTTTGTATTTCTCTGATGTTAATGTTGAGCATCTTTTCATGTGTTATTGACTATTTGAATATCTTTGGTGAAGTATCTGATCAAGATTTTAAGAATTGACATATTACACAGTATTTAATATAACATGTCATAATAAGACCTATCATGACAAATTGACATACTAAGCAATATTTAGTCTTTTTTTTTGGCTGCACCGTGCGACTTGTGGGATCTTAGTTCTCTGATCAGGGATTGAACCTGAGCCCTTGGCAGTGAAAGCACTCAGCCCTAACCACTGGGCCCCCGGGAAGTCCCAACAATGTTTAGTCTCCTAACTTATGAACATGGTATATCTTTTATTTATTTAGGTTGTTTTTTCATTTCTCTCACTAATGTATGGTAGGGTTTTTTTTTTCTTAAGGTGATAAAAAAAACTGAACTCTGTACCCATTAAGCAATAATTTCTCATTTCCCCCTCTCCCAGGCCCCAGTAGTATCTAATTTACTTTCTGTCTGTATGAATTTGCCTATTTTAGATATTTCATACAAGTAGACTGTCATCCAGTATTTGTTCTTTTGTGTCTGGCTTATTTCACTTGGCATAATGTTTCCAAAGTACATCTGTGTTGGAGCATGCATCAGAATTTCCTTCCTTTTTATGGCTGAATGATGTTCCATTGCAGTGTTCCACATTTTGTTCATCTGTTCATCTATTGATGGACACTTCGGTTGTTTTCACTTTTTGGCTGTTGTGAATAATGCTGCAGTGAAATTCGGTGTACAAGTACCTGAGTCCTCTTTTCAGTTCTCTTGGGTGTATATCTAGGAGTGGAATTGCTGGGTCATATGGTAGTTCTATGTTTAGCTTTTTGTGAAGCTGCTAAACTGATTTCCATTGTGGCTTCACCATTTTACATTACCATCAGCGATTTACAAGGGTTATAGTTTCTCCACATCCTCATCAGTGCTTGTTATTTCCTGTCTGTAGTACCTTTGTGGGGCAGATTCCTTAGGATTTTCTACATAAACAATCATGTGAACAGAGACAGTTTTACTTCCTTTTTGATCATTTTGCTCTTCTTTTTCTTACCTTTTTATTTGGAATTTCTACAATATAATATTGAATATAAGTAATGAGACTAGACATTCTTGCCATGCTCCCAAACTTAGGGAGAATATATTCGATATTTCATTATTAAGTATGTTGTTAACCATAGGACTTTCATAGGTACTCTATCTGGTTGGAAAAGTTCTTTGCTGAATGGCTTTGTTTGTTTGTCTGTTTTTAATCATTATGGTATTTGATTTTATCACTGACTTCTGCATCTATTGCCACAATCATATAGATTTTCTCTTAAACCATTAATGTGGTTGAATTACATTAATTATTTTTCATGTTAACTCAACCCTGCATTCCTAGATAAACTTTACTTTGTCAGACTGTATTACTGTTTTTATGTATCACTGGATTTGATTTGCTGAAAATTTTGGCAAAACTGGAAAGTGTCCTCTTTTTCTCTATTTTGTATACTACTGGCATGTGTTTATATGCCAAATATATAGTTTGTGTAAATCTGGCATGTGTTTTCCTTAACTGTTTGGTAGAATTCACCAGTGAAATCATCTTGGTCAAGAGTATGTTTCGAAGGAAGGTTTTGGATTTATGGATTTTTTATTCTTCCTGGTTTTATTTTTTTATGGGTAAGTCAGCTGTTTTAGTAATTGGTGCTTACCTGGTTAATCCATTTTTCTGTTATGTAATCTGGTTACTGGATTGGATTTTTTTCTCTCTTTTCAAATAGTAGTTTTATTCCTCATTTAGTTTCCTTGGGTTAGTTACACTAATGAAGAGAGCTACATCTTAAGTATTTAGTGATTTAAAAATATGTAAATGGACTTATATATACTACCAAATGTAAAATAGATAGCTAGTGGGAAGCAGCCACATAGCACAGGGAGATCAGCTTGGTGCTTTGTGACCACCTAGAGGGGTGGGATAGGGAGGGTGGACGGGAGACGCAAGAGGGAGGAGATATGGGGATATATGTATATGTATAGCTGATTCACTTTGTTACAAAGCAGAAACTAACACACCATTGTAAAGCAGTTATACTCCAATAAAGATGTTTTAAAAAAATGTAAATGTATAAATTGTCTTCAGTTCACCCATGTGTCACCTAGGTTTTGAACTGCTTTTTCCTCCCTGTTTTAACGTTTTTGCTTGGATGCTAAAGAGGACTTTATTTCATTGTAGTTTTGTACTGTAGGATTCTTATAATAGCTTTTTGTGTGTATGTGTGTGTGGTCCTATGTTGTAGTATAGTCTTGCCAGGGAAAACTTGATTTCGTTTGATTTAAGGTCTGGTGGATGCCATTTTCCCCCTGTACACTTACTGGTACCCCAGCACAACCTTATATATAATAAAAACAAATTTCTTTCCTAAACTGTAATGTGAACTTTTGTTCTATAATAGTTTTAACCTAACTCAGAGTATACACAGTAGGCAAATTTGAAAAATACCCAGCTGGTTATTTGGCATATGGCAGTTTAATAAGTTAAAAAAATTCCCGTTGTTGCCTATTTTGAAATTGCATAGTATTTTGAGCTAACTAGTGTGATTTGAACCTAAATTTTATTTTATTTTATTTTTTTTATTTTTTTTTTTTTTTTCTTTTTGCGGTATGTGGGCCTCTCACTGCTGTGGCCTCTCCCGTTGCGGAGCACAGGCTCTGGACGCGCAGGCCCAGCGGCCATGGCTCACGGGCCCAGCCGCTCCGCGGCATGTGGGATCCTCCCAGACTGGGGCACGAACCCGTATCCCCTGCATCGGCAGGCGGACTCTCAACCACTGCGCCACCAGGGAGGCCCCCTGAACCTAAATTTTAATGTGAGGCATGTTCTAATCCTGCTTCTCTCACTTAACCTTTCTCACTGTGAATTTCTAATACTTGGATTATATTCTTTGTACTTTCTTAGAGATCCATTTTTAATTTTCTGTTGCACATCCTGAAATTTGTTAGTAATTTTTTTTTCTTCTCCTAATGTTATGTAAGATTTGAATTCCTGGGACAAAACTCTGGTAACAGTGGGTAATTCTTTTAATATTAGCACTTCTTTCTCTCATTCAGTTATGTAGTTATTGCCTGGCAAATGTCTGAAAAGATCTTTTAACACAAATTTAAAGATTTTTGTAGGTATAAATAGCAGACAGTTTGTTTGGTTTTGGCTAAAGTAAGCTGAGCTGGGGACATGTTTCATTTAATTTGGGTGTAGTGGTATATATTTATATGGAGATCAGTCACGACCATGTATAATTAAATTATTGCTAGCTGTCCTATTGTAGGGATGTGTTCTTAATGTCCAGTGGCTCTAGGCATTGTGACAGGAATGTATAAGGCTAGAGCCCATATACATTATGAAAGTGTCCTGCGATGGTCGTTACTAGAAGTATGAGTACACTACTAGTAGCAGCAAAGGAGAAACTAGGTTTGAAATTTACAAAGTCAGAATCAAGTCTGTGGAAACGTTTACAGATACATATAAAACTGTAAGATTAAGTTTTCATCCTCCTCATTCAAAATATCTGTACTCCTGTATAGAAAATAATCCATAATGTGTATATTGTATATTCACCAAATGTTTTTCCTATTTTAGTTGAAATAGCGTATTTAATAAAATTAAATATGTGATTTCATCTGCCTATTGGAACAGTTTAGTAAAGCAAGTATGAAATAATAGACTTCTGATTTGGAAGTGTGTTAAAGGTGTATTCTTTTGTCATATTTACATTTAGTTAAGAATTAAGATAAAATTTAGATTAAATTAATGGAATATGAAACAAAAATGGTTAAAGATGTGCCACAAGTAATTAGAAGTTATTCTGACATTGCAAAGTGAATTGTGACATAAAAATGTTTCGATCATGCAAAAGCAGTAATTCATTTAAGAGGAAAAAATAAATTATAAACAGAAGTAATAGGCTCTTGGTTTTTTGATAATCCAATTAATGAAAAAGAATGAATCATATGAAAATATTGGAAAAATATTTAAATAACTTACTTGTTTGAAACCAGAATCTCTGATCAGTGAACATAGCATAAAACTCATAACCCACCAAGAATGACATTGATGATTGTCTTATCATCAATGAATGTCTTAAATTTAGGGTATGTAAGATTAGTTACTGCACAAGAAAACTTGAATTGAAATCTCAAGTTTATATATGAAAGGAGCGTGATAGGAGTTCCTCATATCTGTCAACTCTCTCAACAACTTACACGACATTCCCAATACCAAGGTTGGGAAATTCGAAGTTTTGTAAACTTTGAATAATAAAAAATAAATTATGATAAACTATGCTAGAGGAAAGACTAACTTCTCCTCCTAATCTCTGTATAGGAAACATTATAAAATTTTGTCACATGAAAAGCCAAGCAAAGATTACTCAACCAAAAAATAAAGGAATTATGGCATAATAGAATTGTGTCAGACATTTAATTAACATGTTATTTTTCTGGATTTATTTATGGTATTTGTCAGTCTTTTAAAAATTAGTATTTTGTTATTTTTTCACATTTCAAATATGTATTCACTTTTTTGTATTTGTAATTTTGTATTCTTTCTTTTAAATCCTCCAATTTTTAGAAGCTTCAGGCCCCTTAAAACTTAGATGTGCCCCTATTAAAGGGATAGAGCACACACAGATGCAAGTGCAGTCTGGTGGGCTTGGTGGGGGATGGTTTAGAGAGACTGTCTTTCTGAAGAGGTGGCACTTGAACAAAGATCTGATTAAAGGCATGGAGAGAACCTTATGAGGGTTTGGCGGAAAGAGCAATTCAAGTAGGGGCACTGTTGTGGGAATGTCTGGTATGCTTATTAAGAGGAGGCATTGAGGTTGGAGCCCAGTGGTTGGAGGTGGGATTGAAAAGGAAAGCAAATTATATACTTAAAGCAATTATATATGGCCTGGATAAAAATTTAAGGAATTTAGATTTTGATTCTAGTTATAATGAGGTTACCATTGGAGGATTTTTCACATTTTCAAACTGGCAATGAAACTTTTTCAAGTGCTCATTTGGGGACCCCGTTTGCTTTCATCTTTTAGGTCCTTCATCCTTGTGCTTTATTTTCATGTTCCAACTGTATTAGGAAGGAGGAATAATCTGCATACCCACTCTCTTAAAATGCCCAATGCAGAAGGGCACACATTGTTTCTAAAATTCATTTTCCTTTGATGAGAATTTAGGTGTAATTGTAAGGCAGAGTGCCCTGGTACATTGCCGTTACTATGGAAGGCGAGAATGAATTTTGGTTAGAAAATTTGTTGTCACTACCACATTAATACTTAGGTATTAGGACCTAATATCTGACTTATTTTGACTTCTTCTTAGGATTCCATATGAAGGTTGTACTATAGTTTAATGTTTAGCCATTCTTTTATTGCTAGATTAACGTAATTTTTAAGTTCTTGGTATCATAAGCAAGGCTGCAACAAGCAACCTTGTTATGTTTACTTGAATATTAGGGTAGCTAACAAAAAGTATAATTGCTGTATAATAAACATTTTTAAAAATGTAATAGATACTGTGAAATTGTCCTTCACATGTTACTCTCGTCAGTGGATGGGTATATCCATTTCACTACCTCCCCATTAATACTTGATGTTGTTTTTGATAATCTTTTAACTGAAAAATATATTCTCTTTGTTTCGGTTTGCATTTTCTTAATTATTGGTGAGGCTAAACACCTTTTTGTAAGTTTTTGGTAATTCTTTCTACTGTGAATTGTCTACTTATATATTCCCATTTTTTCTATTAAAATTGTCTTTAAAAATATAATCTGATTGTCATTTTAATCCTTTGGATTTTACGTCTGTTTCAAAAACATTGTCCCAGTTTGTTGCCAGTTAAAAAACTTTTTTTAATGGTGTTTTATATTGTATGTGGTATTTCTATATTGTTTCAACATAGAAATGGAAAATATTGATAAGTTATATTACTGGTTTCCAAACTACTCTGTGGAAGCAAATATTTTACAGATTCTATAGACTAAAGTTTTTTAGATTAAAAAATTTGATGTTTTTTTCTCCTTTTTGTTTAAAAAATTTCAAACCTACAGTTGAGGAAATAGTACAGTGAACACCTGTATACTCTTCACTTAGACTCAACCAGTTGTTAACATTTTGTTTATGTTTTGCCACATTTTTTTCCAGTCTATATCTCTATTTCTATTCATATCCATATCTACATTTACATATACACATGTAATCTTCTTTTGATTACACATTTAGAAAGTAAGTTTTGAGCAAGCAGGTGGTTGCCAGCAGGGAGGAGGGGGTTGGAGGAAAGAACTAGGTGAGGGAGATTAAGAAGTACAAACTTCCATTTGCAAAATAATTGAGTCATGGGTATGAAATGAACACTGTGGGGAATATAGTCATTAACTATGTAATATCTTTGTACCGTGACATATTGTAACTATACTTAACATGGTGATCATCCTGAAATGTATAGAAAAACTGATTCGCTATGTTAACAGGAACGAACATAGTGCTTGAGGTCAGTTATACTTCAAAGATGAGCAAACAAACATACATACATAGAAAAGGAGAACAGATGTGTAGTTACCAGAGGTGGGGTATGTGGGGAGGGTAATTGGATGAAGGCAGTCAAAAGGTATAAGCTTCCAGTTACAAGACAAGTACTAGGGGTATAATGTACATGATAAATATAATTAACACCACTGTGTGTTATATATGAAAATTGTTAAGAGAGTAAATCCTAAGAGTTCTCATCACAAAGAAAATTTTTTTTCCTGTTTCTTTAATTCTGCATCTATAGGAGATGATGGATGCTCACTAAACTTACTGTGGTGATCATTTCATGATGTATGTAAGTCAAATCATTTTGCTGTATACCTTAAACTTATACAGTGCTATATGTCAATTATATCTCAAAGCTGGAAAAAAAAAGTTTTATACGTTCTGACACTTAACTGCTAAATACTAAGCATGTATGATATAAAAATAAGATTTTTGAAAATGTATAACAACAGTATCATTATTGTACCCATGAAAATTAGCCTTGATTTGATAAAGTCTAATAATACTGTCCATTTTCAAATTTTCCTAATTGCTTTCTAAAGATTTTTATAATCCCCACCCCCATCTGCTGCCTGCCCAATCTAGGATCTAATCCAGGATCACTCGTGTTTGGTTATAATGTTTTTTTTAGTCTCTCTTAATCTGAAACACTCTCTTGCCTTTATTTTGTATTTTATGACACTGACTTTTTAAAGAGTCCCAGCTACTTGCCTTGTAGGCATTTTTACATTTTCAATTTTTTCTGAGTATTTCCTTATGATTGGATTCAGGTTAAAACATTTTGGCAAAACTAAAACATAGGTGATAGTGTATGCTTTTCAGTGTATCACACATGCCAATTTTGCTCATTATTGTTCACGATAAGTTTGATTATTTTCTCAAGGTGGTGATGGCCAGATTTCTTTATTATAAATCTACTTCTCCCTTATCGTTTATAAGTAACCTGAGTGTGATACTTTGAGGCCATGTGAATATGTTTCCTACCAAGTTTTCATCCAACAGTTTTATCATCTATTGATGATTATTGCTTGAATCAGTTATTACACTGAGTTTTAGTGTTTACGGCATTTAAAAACACAAATTTAAAACAGTTGTGGTATATCAAATTTTAAAGTGTTACACAGCAGCTTTTTAAAAGCATTTCCTGCTTTCTTCTAAATGTATTGTCAATGCCCTCCAGCAAAGAGCACCAGAAGCATACCTGCAGTTGGACAAGTTGAGTGTATGACTCATTGCAGCAAGGGAGAACACACACTATAGGAGACCATGGGGTCCCAGTAAGAGGGTGTCAGGACTTAAAGGATTTGGGCTTTGGTTGAGTGATTTTGGGAATGGTCCAAGGTAGCAGAAGTCCACTCTGGATTGGGTACTGTCAAAAAGCAGGAACAGTTTTATGATTTCATACCCCAACAAATCTTACCTATAGGGATGGCAGAATAAAGTGAGACTAGAGCTGTAATTGTTAAAGAAGCAGCATTCACTCATACTTTTCGCAAGAGGGGGATGTTTGGTATTTTGTGGCTTGGAGAGTGTTCATATTTTGCCTGTGTTCAGATGTGATTACTGAGTGGTCTTGTTATAGTCTTGGTTCATCCTGATCAGAGTGACCATGTCTAATGCAAATGTTCTTTGAAATTGTTTTATGTTCAACAGAAGAATATCAAGGCTGGCAGATGGTACTAGGCAAGTTCCTGGATATTAGGAGTTCTTTTCCATCTCTCAGTGTCATTTAAAAGAAAGTTTTAAACTCACCAGTGTGTTTTAAGGAAGTTTTCCAACTGGATATATTCTGTATGTAAAGTTTAAGAATGATGACTCTACTGCATAGGTGAGGGGACTGGAGGGTGTGGGCTCAGCTAAATGTGGCTGAGACTCAGATGCATATATAGCTCCTGTGTTCTTTTTGTGCTTTGTCAATAATGTATATAGTCATTGTGTAGTTAATGAATCTGTAAATATCTCGAGCATATTGTATTACAGATAATATTAGTACTCATTTTAAATTTGGGGTGTTTAGTTTTATACATTTATAATAAGTTAACAGTTGTTGGAAACTGTTAGTGATTTAGCTTTGGATTGAAATGTTCCAATGTATCTTTTAGAAATTTCTTATTCAGGTACTTATCTTTATGTATCAGGATTTTCTTAATATAGTCTAACCCAAACAATACAGAAATAAATTGCTGAAACTGATAAAAACTCATGACTACATATTTTTACATTTATTAGACAGCCACATTGTTTTATTAATTCTCTTTATGTAAGTAAATATAACTCAACATAACTTTACACTAATAATATTGTTCATATCTTTCAAATATTATAGTTCCATTTAAGATTTTGTTTGCAGAAGGTTCTTTTGGGAGGAAATGGTTGAATATCACTATCTTATGAATAGCATAAAGTAAACATTTTCCGTTTGTATGGTATTGTTACTTCTTTAACTCGGAATAGGTATAGTACATATTTATTTATATAGTAATGTATATTTATGTGTATTACATCCCCAGATCTTGCTTTTGAGGATTTCTGACTTCTCCGAATCTATTTGTTATGGAAATTAGCAATTTTAGCTCCAATATAATTAGAAACCTTATGATAAAATATAAATTCCACAGAATTTGTTCTGGATAGTAAAAAAAAAATTAATGTTTTTGATATGACTATTTTAATAATATGTCATACACTTTGCTTTTTTAAAAAGTAGCATATCATGACCATAGTTCATTTTTGGATAACTTAGGGTTTCCCATTTGAATCACGGTTATTGTACAGGGATGCCATTGCAGAGAGTTTACAGTTTAATTCATCCCTGACTTTTCGAAATAGGCAAGTCAGTGCCCTAGGCCATTTTTCTTTCCACATTCCCTCCTTTCCCCCTCCCTTAATACCTATTAAAACCATTGTTACACTCCATTTTATGGTCATGGCAGAAGGTTCTGCCCCCCTCCATCCTTACCTATTATTATCCACAGTTGGAAGGTGTTAGTATTAGGGATTTATAAAGTATTACTTTCTGTACTTTGTAGTACAAAGAAAATTGGTGTTTTTATTGTAGTAGTGACTGTGCTTTTTCAAACCACACTTCCCCCATGGTTTGGAATCACTGCTATATTAATGTAAGGTCAGTCTGCCTATGATATGATTCCCCATTTATCACCAGGGTTAACTGAATTAACTGCTGTCTATAAAAAGAATCTTAGGAATGACTATTGGGTTTGCTCTTTGCACGTTTTGGCTACTCTTGTAGTTAACTTGGCTATAGTATTGTAGCAACTTACTTGCCTCAAAGAGATTTGCCCCAAAGCTTGATTGAAAAAAGTGGATCTGCTGATAGTTTTGTAAATATGATGATCCTGAAGTCATCTTTCTGGCTTGACTATTTTTCTTATGGCATTAATGATAGATGGGATGCTATTTTAGGTAGTAAAGTTATGCTGTAGTCTGAACTTGCTGTACTATTTTGGCTAGTAACTTAGCGGAGAATACCACTTTCTTAGTGGCGTGCAGGCTTCTCTCTAGTAGTGGCATGCACGTTCTTTTTTCTAGTTGTGGCGCATAGGCTCCAGGGCACGTGGGCTCTGTAGTTGTGGGGCGCGGGTTCCAGAAAGCGTGGGCTCTCTAGTTGAGGCATGCGAGCTCAGTAGTTGTGGCACGCAGGTTTAGTTCCCCCGCGGCATGTGGGATCTTAGTTTCCGACCAGGGATCGAACCCACGTCCCCTGCATTGGAAGGTGGATTCTCTACCACTGGCCCACCACTTCTCACCTGTCCTTTGGGGCTGTTGCACTGCACCTTGGAGTGAATCTGCAGAGGAGTAACTAGATCCTGATTTCCATCGGTTGATCATACCAGTTGGGGAACAGTTTAATTGTGGTTGTCTAGCTGTGTTAGGGCCATATTGGTTTTGCTTTCAGCTGTGCTACAAAGTGGAAAAGATCAAATTGCTTATCAATCTCTCATCACACGCTAAGACTTTCCAGTGACCCATAGAAGTGACATAGCAAACCAAACATAACTGGGGTCGTTTTCCAATCACAAGCTCCCACCTTCCTCTCTCTGTCTCTCTCTGTCTGTCTCTGTCTCCCTCTCTCCCTCTTTCTCTGTTTGATTTTTGGACTTGTTTCTTGTCATATCCACACTGTAAGCAGTTCTTTCCAGCTAGAAGTCAGTTGACTTTTTTTTATTATTATTAGTTTCTGCTTTATAACAAAGTGAATCAGTCATACATATACATCTGTTCCCATATCCCTTCCCTCTTGCGTCTCCCTCCCTCCCACCCTCCCTATCCCACCCCTCCAGGCGGTCACAAAGCACCGAGCTGATCTCCCTGTGCTCTGCGGCTGCTTCCCACTATTTATCTACCTTATGTTTGGTAGTGTATATATGTCCATGCCTCTCTCTCGCTTTGTCACAGCTTACCCTTCCCCCTCCCCATATCCTCAAGTCCATTCTCATGTAGGTCTGTGTCTTTATTCCTGTTTTACCCCTAGGTTCTTCATGACATTTTTTTTCTTAAATTCCATATATATGTGTTAGCATACGGTATTTGTCTTTCTCTTTCTGACTTACTTCACTCTGTATGACAGACTCTAGGTCTATCCACCTCATTACAAATAGCTCAATTTCGTTTCTTTTTATGGCTGAGTAATATTCCATTGTATATATGTGCCACGTCTTCTTTATCCATTCATCCGATGATGGACATTTAGGTTGTTTCCATCTCCGGGCTATTGTGAATAGAGCTGTAATGAACATTTTGGTACATGTCTCTTTTTGAATTATGGTTTTCTCAGGGTATATGCCCAGTAGTGGGATTGCTGGGTCATATGGTAGTTCTATTTTTAGTTTTTTAAGGAACCTCCATACTGTTCTCCATAGAGGCTGTACCAATTCACATTCCCACCAGCAGTGCAAGAGGGTTCCCTTTTCTCCACACCTTCTCCAGCATTTATTGTTTCTAGATTTTTTGATGATGGCCATTCTGACTGGTGTGAGATGATATCTCATTGTAGTTTTGATTTGCATTTCTCTAATGATTAATGATGTTGAGCATTCTTTCATGTGTTTGTTGGCAGTCTGTGTATCTTCTTTTAGAAATGTCTGTTTAGATCTTCTGCCCATTTTTGGATTGGGTTGTTTGTTTTTTTTTGCTATTGAGCTGCTTATAAATTTTGGAGATTAATCCTTTGTCATTTGCTTCATTTGCAAATATTTTCTCCCCAGTTGACTCTTAATAGAGCTGGTTTACACAGAGATGGGACTAGGGTAGCAATCCAACATGAGATTATTGTGCTGTCATTTTAAAAAGAGCAAATGGCTGTTTATGAGATGGTGGTTTGTCTAAGATAGTATTACCTACTGAGGTTTGTCTGACCTAGAGCCCAGATGTGTTGATTTCCTAATAATGTCTCAGCATTATGATGGATCATGCACATCTGGATCATTCTTTTTAGTTGACTAAGTTGATACATATTTTTAATCTCTGAGAGTTAAAAATATTTAAAAAGTCAGAAATTTATTAGGCACTCTCTCTGAAGGTGAAAATAACTGTGCCTCATAAACTAGTAAAGTTTATTTTTGACCACTGTGTCAATCTGCTTAGAAAGTTTATTTTAAACATCAACTTACAAAAGTCTCCTGAACTTTCTCCTTTTTATGGTGTTGGGGAGGATAAGAGTGGTGGAGAAGTCCAGTGGAAACTGAGTACCACCACCCTTTTCCTTTACCTTCTAACCAGAAATCTTTCCTAAATTCCACAGTTAATATCTATATTCCAGCTCCAATTCTCAGGTGTCCTACAATTCAGTTTAATTCAGTTTGGAAACTAACTATCATTAATGTTAAATCCCACAAGTTAAAGGGCAAGGTTTCCAACAAAACTGCCTTTACTTGAGATGCCAGCCACAAGTGTGTTCCCCAAGCTACCTGCTCTTCTGTCTGACCTGTTTACAAATTCAGAGGTTTCTACAACTAGAAAGATTGGATGATTCCCTAGAATGATTCACAGAACTCACTGAAAACTCTGTACTTATGATTATACTTTTATTTTAATGTATACAACTCAGAAACAGCCAAATGGAAGAGAGGAATAGGCCAGGTCTGGGGTGAGGGTAGGGGCCATACAGAGCTTCCATGTCCTCTCCTCACGCTCTCTGTGAATGCCACCTCCTACCATATCAGTGCATCCACCAACAAGGGAGATCCCTTGAGCCACAATGTTTAGTGTTTTTATCAAGGTCTTACTATGTAGGGGTAATTGATTAAACCATTGGTTTTGTGTGATCAAATTTAATCTCCAGCCCCTCTCCCATCCCTGGAGATTGAGAGGTGGGGCTGAAAGTTTTTCTGGTGACCAGCCCCCCATCCTGAAGCTCTGTAATACCACTTTGAGTCACCTCATTAGCATAAACTCAGGAGTGGTTGAAAGGGGCTTGACAGAGGTAGTGTCAGAATGGAAGGATTGTACCTTTAATTTGTGCATTCTGACACTAACTCTGGTTAGTATCAGAATTGAATTGAATTGTAGGACACCTAGTTGGTATCGGAGAATGAATAACAAAAGACACTTTATCACTAGGGAAAGTCACGGGCTTTTGCCAGGAACTGGGGCCAAAGACCAAATACATATATTGAATGTATTTTAAATTGTATTACAGTGTCAGTGTAACATCTTTAATCTTTCGAGTTGTCTTTGGGATTCTTTACTTTGTCTCCAGAATGTTTATTAAGATTCTACCAAAAAAAATAGGTTTCAGATTTTAATTTCTCTGCTTCATTTCCATGTTCTAATTTTTAAATTTAAAAAGTTTAGTTTTATTTAGATGTAATTAATGCATAATTTGATGAGTTTTGACACATATATGTACTCATGAAGCCATCACCACATTCAAGATGAATATATACGTCATCCCCAAAAGCCTCCTTATAACTCTGTAATTCCTCCCTCCCCTCCCCCACTTTCCAGGCAAACACTGATTTTCCTTTCTGTCATTACAGGTTAGTTTGTATTTTCTTGAATGTTATATAAGTAGAATTATATAATATGTCTCCTCTTTTCTCTGGCTTCTTTCCCCCAGCTTAATAAATTGGAGATTTACCCATATTGTTGGATGGACTATCAATACTTTGTCCCTTTTTATTATGGAATACTAAAATTTTGATTTGATTTTGATACATCGCAATTTGTTTTCCATTTACCTGTTGCTGTGTTGGGTTGTTAACAGTTTTGGGCTATTGCAAATCGGCTGCAAACATTTGCATGGATTTTTTCATGTGGACATGTACTTTCCTTTTTCCTCTGAGTTCAATAGTGGAATCATATAGTAGGCATATGTTTACCTTTATAAGAAACTAGTCCTTTGTGTAACTGTTTGAGGTTTTTCCCTGTTTGTGGCTTGCGTTTCATTTTTTTTTTAACCGATGTCTTTTGGAGTTTAGAAGTTTTTCATTTTGACGAAGCTGAGTTTATATCTTTTTCTTTTATATTTCATGCTTTTTTGATATATTGTGGGAGGTTGACTAGTATCCCCAGCCCCCAAAATGTCCATGTCCTAATTTACAAAATCTGTGACTATACTATCTTATGTGGCTAAAGGAACTTTTCAGATGTGATTAAGTTAAGGATCTTGAGATGGGGAGTTTATCCTGAATTACCCTGGTGGGCCCAGTATAATCACAGACTCCTTAAAAGAGGGAGGTAAGAAGGTCAGGGCAGAAGAAAGAGATGTGAGACTGAAGGTAAGAGTTTAGAGTGGTACACTCTGAAGATTGAGGAAAGGGCCAGGAGCTAAGGAATGAGGGAGCTTTCTAAAAGTTAGAAAAGGCAAGGAAACAGATTCTCTTTTAGAGCCTTAGAAAGAACACTGGCCTGCCAACACCTTGATTTTTTTTTTTTTTTTTTTTTTTTTTGCGGTACGCGGGCCTCTCACTTTCATGGCCTCTCCTGTTGCGGAGCACAGGCTCCGGACGCGCAGGCTCAGTGGCCACGGCTCACGGGCCCAGCCGCTCCACGGCATGTGGGATCTTCCCGGACTGGGACACGAACCCGCGTCCCCTGCATCGGCAGGCAGACTCTCAACCACTGCGCCACCAGGGAAGCCCCAACACCTTGATTTTTAGCCCACCGAAACTGATTTCGGGCTTTTGACCTCAAGAAACTGTAAGAGAATAAATTCATGTTGTGCTATGCCAGCAGCCTTGTGGTAATGTGTTATAGCAGCCATAGGAAGCTAGTACAGAAGTGGACGGTGCTGCTGTAACCAAAACCTGCACATATAGAAGCGGCTTTGAGATTGGGTAATGAGTAGAATTTTGAGGAATATGATAGGAAAAGCGTAGATTGCCTTGAATGTACTGTTGGTAGAAACATGGACGGTAAAGATCCTGGAGATGAGGACTCAGAAGAAAGTAAGGAGCATGGTAAAGAAAGCCTAGAGCTTCTTAAAGAAATGCCAAAATGTCATAAACAGAATTTGGTGGAAACATGAACATTAATGGTACTGCTGGTAGGGGCTCCGAAGGAGGTGCACATGTTATTGGAAACTGGAGTAAAGGGGATCCTTGTTAGATAGTAACAGGAAGCTTGCCTGACTTTTGTCCTGTAGTTACCTAGCTAACTCTCTTCTGTCTTGCCTTGGTAGAGTAGCAGTCATGTGTGTATAAATTTTGCTCTTCTTTTATGTACTTGCATAAAGTACTTCAGTTTTAATTAAAGTGACAGATTTATATTTGTATATAAATTAAATTTACATTTTAATAAAATGTCAGGATTTTTCAGAGCAAACATCTTAGCAGACTATGCTTATTCTTGAGATGTCATTATTACTGGTCTTTTTGCAGTTTCCCTTTGAATAAATGGATATGCAAAAACAGCTTGCTGTAAAACCCTTAATTTCTGGGTTTTCTTGATGACTTCAAGAAAACTATTTTTCAAAACATAACTTTAACTTATCATTTTGAACTAAAATGGCTATTATAAAACACATACCTTGGTTTTAATGTATATTTGCTCATTGAAGATAAATATTTAGAAAGTAGAAGTGCATGGTTTGGTAAATTAATTTTAAATTTTAAATAATTTTAAATTTTAAAATTAGCTTTTGTTAATGGTTATTATTTATTAGTATGATACAACTTATAAATATCTGTGCATTCAGTCTTTACCCTGTTCTTGCAAATCTTTTTCTTCTGTATTCGAGGGTTTTTGTTTGTTTTGTTTTTGGAGGGAGGATATATAAAGCAGTAATCATTACTATACTTTCAACCATTGCCACGTTGAAACTCAGTGTTTAAATTTGAAACTAAAGTTAGTGCTATTTAAATGTGGAATTCCTAAATATTATAGTTCCCTCTTCTGTCTTTTCAGAGCTATTGCACCATATTAAATGTTTCAAATTAATTTCAGCAAGTGTTTGAAAATTACCAATAGACTTAAATTGCTGTTCGATTCTCTGGAGTTAGAAGGACTCCTGTGTCTGCCATCTCAAATCTCTAGTATTTCTGTTAAATTTGGAATTTGGAATAACCATTATCAAAAATTATTTGTGGGAAATAATTATTTGGGGTATAGGGTAAATGACATAGTGAAGAAGCATATAGACAGTTTCAGGATATAAGAAAACTAAATAAAGTGGTTTCTGCAAGTCAGTGGCATGAAAAAGAGGGGCAGGAGAGTTGCTCTCAAGCGAAAGAGATGTGAGAAACAAGAATCACATACCAAGAGTAGTTCTTTTTAGATTCTGTTTAGATCACATTATCTAAAATAGACATTCTTGAGGCAGTCTTAGAAATTTGAGTATTGACTGGTATTAGTTAATACCTTGGAAGCTTAATTTGGTAAATGTGATATAGTGATTTTGTGATTATGTAAGGCAATGGCAAAATTAAAGATATGTGATGTGTGTGGATGGGGGAAAGGAGTGACATGATATCTGGGATTTACTTTAAAAATACCTCAAAAACAAAAAGAATAAAAGACAAATATAGAAATATCGATAATATCCTGAATCATATTCCTAAATCGTTAAAAGTATTATTTATATTTCTAATAAGACAAATGAGTCTTTTCCCGACCATTTCGTTCTTCTTTCTTTTTTTTCTCCTTATGATTTATCACCATCTCCTATAGTAAATATCTGTTTTGTTGTTGTGTGTCTTCTCCTGGAATATAAGTTTAATGGAGGCAGGAGGGATTTTTATCTGTTTTGTGCATTGCAACTTCCTCATTACCTATCCCTGCCTAGCACATGGGTGGTGCTTAGTAAATAGTTGAATGAATGAACGAATGGGAACTAAAGCTCTTGAATACTGAGGACATGGGGTTTGGCCAAAGACAGAACTAAGGAGAACCCCTATGAAAATTAACCATGTGGAACTTACAGGGGAAAACGTGGCCTAGTACATTAAAATTTAAGGTGATAAGAAGCCGCCTCTCCCGTGTTAGACTCTAAAGTCATAATATATCAAATATTCAACATATTCTCAGCAACAGGAGTTGCTATAAAGTAATTATTATCTTACTGTAATTTCTCTAGTTGTCTTTCATATAGTCTTTAACGTTTCTCCTCTCCCCAGTCATCTGTTTATCACATCTTGAGATGTACAGCCTTCCCTTGGTGTCTGCGGGAGGTTGTTTCCAGGACCCCCCACAGACATCAAAGTTCGCAGATGCTCAAGTCTCTCTTGTAAATGGTGTAGTGCAGTTGGTTCTCCGTATCCGTGGGTTCCACATCTGCCTATATGGAGGGCTGACTCTTTTATTTGAAGGCTATGTATTTCTTCTCAGGGGGGGAGAAATGATTTAAAACTAGTAATTTTGTACAGGTAAGATGAATTTTAGAAACTGTTCTTATGGTTTATTTTTATGTTAGAATATATGTAATCTCACATTTCTCCTTTTTCTAACAACTGCTTTTCTCTCTTTTTCATTGTACATGTGTTTACAAGCTAGATTTTAATATCTCGCTTATGAATATAATTATCAGTTATCTACTACTTTTAAAAAATAGATTTTAGTTTTTAGCATTACTGTGAGACACAGCTGATAATAATTGTACTCAATAATTAAGGTGACCAAGTTGAGTATTAAAATGACATCAGTGAAAATTCAGAAACTTTTTATATTTGATATTTTAAAATGAATGTTTTTAGAATCACTGCTTTTAAAATTGCTGAAGTCATTTTTATAACCCCAAACTGTAAGCCTTGACTGAAGGAAAAATGTGAGCAAAAATTTCTAGTGAGTCTGAACTTTTTTGTGTTTCAGGACCCTATTATACTCTTAGAAATTATTTAGGACCCCAAAGACGTTTGATTTATTTGAGTTATATTTCTCAATATTTAACCTATCAGAAAGTAAAACTGAGAAGTTTAAAAAGTACTGTATTCATTCTTTTAAATTCACTTAAAAATAACTGGTAATTACATGTTCATGCAATTAATATATTTTGGGGGAATTAGCCTTATTTTCCCCAAACAAAAAAAGTCAATAAGAAAGATGACATTGTCTTACGTTTCTACAAATGTATTTAAAGTCTGGCTTAATGAAAGATAGTTGGATTCTCTTATCTGCTTCTACATTCAGTCTGTTAAGATATAACAAACCATGTTGTCTGAGGAAAACTTCATTGTATACTCATGAGAGATTGAGAGTGAAAAACACAACTAACATCTTAGTATTATGAAAATAATTTTGATCTCAGACTTTATGTCAGGGTCTCAGAGACCACCCCCAAGTCCATATTTTGAGAACTGCTGGAATAATTTCTCACTGGGAAACTATATGTGGCAATATCTTAAAGTCTTTTAAATGAAAGACAAGTTTTAAATATATAATAGTGTCAATTGAGTGTTTCTGTTCCATTTGCTCTACTTTAGGGGAACTATTGACGTTAGCTTGTGCTTACTTATGTATATATCAATACATTTGGGCATTGAGGAAGGATGCCCTGACCTGCAGTGTTGTGTTTGTAGATTTCACATGTTTTAGACTACCATGTAATAGCACGGTCACCTTATTTCTTAGAGAAGTAGAAATTTATTCAATAGTAATAGATTCTTAAAATTTTTAAAACAAGTTTTATGGTATTCAGAGTTACTTGCAATTAAGGGGGAAAGCACAACTTTAAAATGCAGTTAATTTATTAAAAAATAATCATGATGCTTAATGTCAGTAGTGGGCAAATATTACTGTTGTTTCCACCTCTTGGTAAATATAACTCTAGCCATACAAAGATAACTGTTAACTGTTTTTTTTTTTTTTTCCCTAAATATGTTATGTTTCTTTTTCTGATAGTTTTTAAAGCTCTTTCTTTGTTGCCTTACCTTCTGCCTCCATCTGTATGCAACCTAAAAATCAATAGTACATTAAATTAGCTGACACGGAAGGAAAAATAATAAGTAATGAAAATAGCACTTATTGCTTACATTCGATTTCAGTTATAACTAGTGTAAGATCCAGAGGGTATTGATGGGGAATGAGGGAAATGAAGCACTACACATCAAGTTATTTCACAAGTTAGTAATCTATACTTTTGCATCTTTTATTTCATGGTTTTGTTTAGAAACAACATTGATGCTGAGTAGCTAGTAAAATAACTTACTTTCACTAACAGCATTTGGTGAGGATTGTTATTGATGCTTGTCTGTAATATTAGACACAATGATTTATTTAAAGGCTGTGTTAATTATAAAGCTAATAAAAACCTCATATTATTATAGGCATGCTATATATTTGTTGACAATATAAATTGCATGAGGTTTTAATGCTCAGTACATTGTCCTTATGTTCGGATGATGTACTAATTTTTTCATTACCTCTCTAAGCTTCCCAGTCTCGCACATTTGCTAGGAGGAGTGCATTAGTAGCAATAAGATCTTTTTCTCCAGCGTGTCTGACAAGCCTCTGAAAATGTGATGGAGCAAGCTATAGCTAGATTTTAGAAGTTCTTTTGTTAAGTCATGTAAGAAACTTAAACTTACAGTACTTCACATTTTCCACGGTAATTTGCTCTTTCGATGAATAGCTGGGTAGCAGCAGCACAGGAAAAGCAGAGTTCTTGGCAATACCAGCTTAATTGCATCTGCAGATGAGGATTTAAAATTCTATGCAGCAGACAGTACCTCCAGCAGGCGAGTAAAAGGTTACTGCATTATTTTGCTTGTTTGTTTCCGTAGCCTTTATCTACAAGCGGTTTTTAAAAAATGTAATGTGAAGTGCATGCCTGTTTTTAGATATTCTGGAAATTGATTTAAGTTTAACATGAATATCAAAAGGGCAGCGCAAGGTGAAGGAAGAGGCAATACTGGCTCTTTTTAGATTTAAAGCAAAGAAGAAATTGAACATGAGACATACACAAATGAAGAACCTTTCAATGCCACAGAAAACAGGACGTTTTAAAAATATACATTTTAATACAAGGTATTTCTTTTTAGTTTTTAGACTATCTTCCTCAAAAACAGTGCTGTTAACAAACTGATAATCGTGGGTCTATGAATGTTCATTAAGTTACAGTTGTTTGAAGTCTGATTCTTTGGGAAGACTATATAAAGTATTTGTATTAATATGACCCTCTCTTGTCCTGGAAATTATAATGTGGATTATAATTACATGGTATACATACATATATATATCTTTATACATTATTGGCAAAAGATACTAGAGTACGGCTAACATAATTAATAGTGTTGTTTATGTTTTCAGGGTGGTTTGTGTTTTTTGAATCTTTTTAATGAGATGCAGGTAACCAGGTAGGACAAGATTCAGTATCAAAACAACCAGGTTTTTGGTGGCTTTTCACTTATTGTCACTACCTATCTATGTAGTCACATGCCCTTTCCTTCTCATTTTAAACTCTTCTTACATTTATGATAGCAGGGGTCTCCTTGGACTTTCTTAGTTATTCTGTCATTATCAACACCACTGTTTTTGCTATAGAATTTTATTGCTCCATATTTCTCAAGTTTAAGTACAATATTCAGAAGGAATTTTTTACTTTGCCTATCAACCACCGTCCTGCCCTCTTCCAGCAATACTCAAAGATTTTTACTAGCTACTGTCTAAATTTCGTTTAAAAAAATAGTTATGCCTATGTTTTTGTATTTTAGATTGAATAACAAGATTGAAAACAATCCTATAAATTAATCTGTAATAAAGAAGTAAAATCAGTTGATTATTCTTACTGTGAGAGTTTGGCTGGCTTCTTGAATCGTAGAGTCATAAAGGGTCAGCAGTTCTGATTGGTAAGTTAAAGAATCCGTCCAGTAATTTGCTCCCTGTTGTTTCTCAAAGCAATGCTGCAGCAGTTCTTTTCCAGATATTGAGCGGTTCTTGAACAGAGTGTATGGGGACAGGGAGGGGTGGGGCTCATTCCTGTTGGTTGTTGAGACAGTGTGCATTTACAGAGGGAACAGGTTGGATAGGCTGAGCCGGAGGAGTAGGCAAGCAGATCTAAACTGATGGAGGACAGAAAGAGTGGTTAGTATAATTTGGGGGTATATTATCTTGAGTTTGCTCCTTTATTCAGTACTTGGGCTTTAATAGAAAACAGTTTAAAATATTAAAGCACCCTACCTTCTTTCTAAAGAGTAGCCGGGAGACTTCTGCTTTTAATATCGAGTTTTTCTTGGCAGTGAGTTTGTGGCTGGTATCTTCTGTAGGGAAGCTGTTGTTTTATTCTTTTTTAACAGTGTTTCTTTCAGCCAGAGAGCTGCAGAATGAGGCAGTTAGCCAATTTTGAGTATACATGGGACATTACCAGTTCTGATTTTTTAAGTTAAATTCTCTGATTTTTTAAGTTAAATGAGCAAGTCAATGTGTGGCTGTGGCTGCAGCGTTATTTCTTCTTTAATGAAGAGGTTGAGCCGTTCGACCTGCTGCTCCGACCTGTTCCCTGGTAGCCATACATCAGACCAGTTGCAGAGATTATCCATCGAGTGTCCCAGGCAACCAAAGGTAACTACATAGATTTATTTCAAATAAAAATATACAATTAAAATGGATGCATTATAACTAAGACCAAATGATTAAAAATAAAAGATCAATTAAAGATGTTCTGAGCAGTTTTCTTGACCTTGCAGTAGCTATCCAGTATCATTTTGTCATCATCAGATTGTGTAGCAATGGAAATGCACTGCAGTAATTGATTTTGTAATAGGATCAGGTGATTTACTAGCTGCACTGACAACCACTTGCTTGCCTGCTCTGAGCTGTGGAGGACTCTAATGGATGTTGTGATTGCAGCCCCGAGTTGCTGTGAGGCTGCTGGCCACTTAAAGCAGCAGCATGTATTTTTAAAATTAGAATAGTAAGTTTCTCTTTTTTGCTTTCTTTGATGTAAGTTATGGGTAACCTCAGTAATTTTACAGGTAATTGAATGCCCCCATGAAATTTTAGAGATTATGTGTTATTTCATCCATCAGTTCATAAAAAGTTCATTGGTACTAGTAGTCTTGAATATAATCTCTGCTCCCTCCTCCTAGTTTAGCATCAACATGTGTATCAACATACTTTGGTATTGATCATGAGAGCACATCTCTAAAATATAACAATTTATGTTAACTATCCTGTGTCATCTAAATGAAACAGAATATTCCTCACATTTGTAAATTTCATCAGTTTCATCTAGCTATAATTATGATAATGGGATTATGGTAAATTCTTGTACTAGTGAGGAGTTGTATTAAGAGTTGTTTTGTATCCTTTTTTGGTCTTTTGCTTTCTTAGTGGTCTCATAGATATAACAACATTTAGGAACTCTGGGTTGAACCAATTCTAAGGAATGTTGAAAACATAGTAGCTATTTTAAAGTAGTGTTTAAGGGTATAGCAATTTAAAAATTTAAAAATTGGATATTAAAAATTTAATATCCAAGATTATGAATTTTCAGTGATTATATTTTAATAATCTTTGCTTTCATCTTTCCTTTATGCATTTTAAACAAATAATTGATTATAAATATACAAGTATAAGACCAAAGCTTAAAACAGAATAGAACTAGTGTTACGTAAAGGACCATCAGACTCAGGTGCCCAAGATTTTGCCCACTTTGAAGTTCTGCTTAGGGCTTTGCATTAGGAAAGAAAATTATCTCCCCTCTCTACATTCCTCACCAACTTCTTTACCTCTCTAGCTATCTAACACGTGAAGTGTTTTGTACACAGCCTGATACATAAAAATACTGAATTCTCCGTCCTTCCCTAATTTACATTCTTAAATCATATTTATGTTCTTGCCACGATAGAGGTGCTATTTCTTTCAACCACATCTAAAACATTTACATTAATTAATGTTAATAATTTGCTATAGAAGCAATTGGACATAAAATTGCCATTGTATATGATAGTCAAACCTCCAAGTGATGACAGCTTCTCTGTGTGATGTACTTAAATACTTGCCCGTAGTATTTGAGGCCTTTGTGTTTCTTGAAAGATGCAAACATTTCTAATATCATTGTATACTTTATCCTAAATTCAGATACTTAAAACTTTAATTATGGAAGACTAATATAATTTAAACACTAGTATTTGTAATCTTTTATTATTCAATTGGTAACAAGTTTATTAACCCCCCGCCCACCCCCCACCCCCCCAAAAAAAATCTCGATGAACACTGATAGCATGAACATAAGGATGTTAACACCATAAGAGATTTGGTCAAGGATGTGCTGAAATTTCATATATATTGAAATGTTAAGTGGTGGATTACCAATAAATTACTAGGAAGTTTCACTGGATTGGTGTACCTTAAAGCTTTTTTGCAGTGGGGCGGGCAAATAGGAGGAAAGGAAGTGAATATCAGAAGTGTTGACTACTTTTTAAAAAGATTGGTTATAAAACATAGGAGATACTGTGACCTGTAATTCAACACTCTGTGAAGTCCTAGCCCTAGTGGAACTGCTTTTTCTTAAGAGCTCTAGATCAAGCATTAGAAGACCTGGATTTAATCACACTCTGCCACTAATCTGTTGTACTTGATGACCTTGATCAATTTGTATATGAACATTTTCAGGGTTCCTTAAGTATGCTTCTAAAATGTCCATTAAAAAGAAATGAGTTGACTCTTACCACTGTGAGGTATGGTAATAGTTGACCTGGAAGCAAGTTAAAGTTAGGAGGAAGGATGAAATTTCTTAAAGAGTCAGGTTCTAGGTGATATTGAAATGTCTCCTTTCATTTTTCATGTTTTGGGGCGGGAGGGCAGAGAGGCACATGTTTTTGCTTAAGAACACTTATCTTTTTGATATCCAATATTCTCTAAATAGGATAATTATTCTAGATAATAAATAAAAGAACAAATTTGGGATTAAATTCTGGAGCTGCCATTTTTTCCTATGCTCTCTAACAAAGATAATGTTGTTAAAGAGTTTGTTTCCACACCTGGCATATTTTTTAGTCAGCATTTTTTTTTAAAGGCAGCCTTTATGTTGCTACTGCTTTTTCCATATAGGGCCTATCAGATAAGCTGAACACAGTCCTCTTTTTTGCCTGGGCAAAGTCGTTTGTGGGTTGATTGAATTAGGTGCATTCACCATGATGATCGTGTCATAATAATTATAACAAAGATTTATTGAACCCTTAACTTGGACCAGATGCTATCCTAAGCACTTCTATGTTAATTATGTCATTTATGAGATAGGTGTTCTTACTGTCATTTTTAAAAATGAGGAAACTGAGGCTCTGAGAGGTTATATAACTTACCTTAAATCACACAGCTAGGAAATAGCAGAGCCAATATTAAAACTTATACTTAAAAAATATATATATACACACACACATATATGTGTGTGTGTATATATATATATTTTAATTGTGGTAAAATACTGTACTTTAATATACTTTTAAAGTATTTGCACTTGCAATTAAGCAGTGACTGCAGAGATGAAGCCAAGTTTTTGTCTGAAGACATTATATGATTACTTAATTTTTGTGTCTTGAATGGGAAGAAAGTGATATATTCCCCTCTTACTCAGCTTTTTGGAATATACTTTTCATTGTTGCAGTAATTATTCATTTAAAGCATTTGTACTATGTTTGCAGTAATGTTTCTCAAAGTGTGGTTCAGAGATCACTTATATCTGTATCATTCAGGATGGTAGTTGAATGCACAAATACACATCAGAACCCACTGACAGAATCACTAGAATTGGGTCCAGGGATTTTCATTTTTAAACAGTCCACTCAGGTGATTCGCATGCATACCAAATTTTATATGTCCATACACATGTAGTGCATATGGTATTAGGTTGAACCGTATGAAATTGCCATTTTTTTAGGCCTAGTGGTTTAATATCGGCATTTTCATGGAGTTTAACCTACCATGACATCAATTTTGAAAATATGTATTAGTTACACATTGTAGTGAGGGAGACTGGAAGCAAATACAACAAATTTATAAAGTGATTATCTCTGGATTATGAGATTATAGATAATTTAAAATATTTCTTCTTTACATGCCTAGGTTTTTCATGCCTTCTTTACATACTAGGTCTTAGATTTGACCTTTATCGTAAGGCAAAACAAGTTGCCTTACTGGTAACAGTTCTAATAAAAATATTAATATAGCTAAACATTTGCACCCAACATCAGTTAGTCTTCTCCTTTGAAATGTAGGTCCATGAGGGCATTCAATTCTGTTTAAGATAAATTGTCCAAATTAAATATTCTGATCCAGGATGTAGCCTCCTTTAGTAGTCCTCCCTACCCCCAACCCCCGTTTTCTTAAGAAAAAGGAAACATGGGAAAGGTATTTTCATGGCTTATTTATCTGTACTCACAGCTTGGCCAGATAGTTTAACACTGTGGAAATCCTGGCAGTTCTTGACCATTAACCAGCCTCTGCTTGGCCTCTTCTACAAAATTTTTATTTTATTTTTCCTTAAGGTCATCGTATATTGCTAAGGCTCTCTCTGTGAGGAAGCTTGTCCCTGATGGCTTTAAAACATTACTATTCTGGAGAATATTTTTTCTGGGCCAAAGTGACTTTCACATTATTCTGACCTCATCCCTTAATGATGAATGAATGAACTAATTCTCACTACAGAAACGTGTTTCGTAGAAAAATAGTGTCTCTAGTTGTCCCATTGCTTTGTCAGCAATCATGTATTGAACTATATTTGTGCACATTCATGTTTATATTTATATATTACCATGTAGTAAAGGAAAGGGGCTTTGGAGTTAGGCTGATTTGTCAGAATGAATCAAATTTAGGTGACTGAGTTTTGGTTGTGTGAGGATAATACTAATTATCTGATAGGATTCTTTTGAAGTTTCAGACAGAATGTACATAAAACATCTAGCACAGTGATTGGCATATAGCAGATAACAAATGTTACTTCCTTTTCTAATGCTGAAATTTGAGACTGCAAAGATTAAGTGACTTGCCCAAGGTTACCTCTCGGCAAGCAAAGGGGCATGTAGCAAAAGTCAGATTCACTGACTACTATAATTCCTATCTTAATTCCTATCCTATCATAATTCCTGTATGTACACGTATACATACTTGTGGGTGCATACATACATGGAGAGTCTCCTACTGATTTAAGGTTTATTCTTCCCTTAGTTGATTAATGTCTCACTAATTCGTATTCTTTTCTATTCAGATATTGATGCTGATAATGGTAACAGATTGGTAGGGAAGCTCTTTACTTTATGTAAGTTCCTATTCTAATTAGACTAGTGCTGCTTTCAAGTGAAGGATGCTGTACTTAAGGTTGTGTCAGCAGTTTTATTCATGCCTGTTTGCACTTTTCCAGTAGACTGTAAACTGTTTCCCTAGTTACACGATAATAGACAGGCATTGGCAAATGCATTGTTTACTTTTTTAAAAAACATGTCATCTTCCCCCAGTCAAAATAAAATATACCAGTTTACTTGTTTTATACTAATGCATTATGTTGATCATACAAGTTTTCCTTTGGAGTAATTTATAAATGAATATGAAATTAATTTGGTTAATATGAAATTAACCCCTTTCTATTTGTTTTTCAGTAAAATTTCTATTCTTTAATATGGTCATTATTTTATTCTTCTATTTATAGATAAAAATACAGCAACAAAGATTATTTTCTTTTCCCAAGCTTGCTACCTTTTAGTATAAAAAAGAAGGAATATCTTCCTATATTTCTGTAACTGAGATTTGTTTACATTACCTGCAGTTATTTACCTCACAATACCATTTGCAGTAATGTTAGAGAATACGCATGCTGTAGATTTTATGGAGGATGTGTTATATGAGTTTGTAGTGGTTGTTATTATGTTCTTTTATGTTTTGAAATTTTAAGAATCAGAACTCAGTAGGATTTGACATTGCACCGTGTCTGGCTTTCATTAAATTTTTGAACTGTTACTCATAATAAAAATTATAATTACATATCCAAATTTGCATGTAGTAAGTGATTAATTTTGAAATCATGTTAACATACAATATTAGAATCAATTGATATATTTGATCAAATCTACAAAGCTTGAGGTGCACAATTATTTTAACTATTAGAAGAGGAAAAATGCTGCTTATTTAAACTATGGCATGCCATCAATTTCAGAGAAGCCGAGATATGAAAAAAATGTGCCTTTCAGAATCTATGAAATATTTCAGGTGTGTATTCAGATTTTAGGGCTTTTTTTCGGTGAGGAGCAAATTTTGTGTTGCTAGTTGTTGAGGACCCTACTTAATTCTCTGTATATGTACAACTTCACCAATTCTTTTTGTTCATTTGTTCTTCCTTTAGTATTTATCGAGTGTCTTTCATGTGCAGAGCTGTGTCATGTTTCTGGCCACATAAGATTTCTTCCTCCTTGGAACTTCTATTACATATCCAGAGCATAACAGTAAACCAGGTTATTGATAATACAAAGTAGTACTTACTTGTATCTCCAGCTAGTTTTCAGGCTATCTTAGGGCAAGATTGTTGGTTTTTACGTGTCATGTATCTGCTTCATTTCCTGTCACATACTTGGTAATTCACTGTAATTTCTTGATTAAACTTCGTTTAAAATGGTAGGAAAGAGAAGTAGCACATACACCTCAAAAGAGTGTCTATATGATTATGGTTTTTTTTGTGTGTGTGTGGTATGCGGGCCTCTCACCGCCGCAGCCTCTCCCATCGCGGAGCACAGGCTCTGGACACGCAGGCTCAGTGGCCATGGCTCGTGGGCCCAGCCGCTCCGCGGCACGTGGGATCCTCCCAGACTGGGGCACGAACCCACGTCCCCTGCATCGGCAGGCGGACTCCCAACCACTGCACCACCAGGGAAGCCCGATTATGTTTTAATAGTAGTTTGTATCTCTTAATCTCCTATTCCTACTACTATGTATAAAATAAATAAGCAACAATGATACATTGTATAGCATAAGAAAATGTAACCATTATTTTATAACAGCTTTAAATGGAGTATAATGTATAAAAATATTGAATCACTGTGATTCAATTATTATAACTATGTTAGTATAATACTAACATTTTGCAGCCTCCAATAAATTAATGGATGGAGACACCAAATATCAACAGCTGCTAACATCATGAAAGGAAGGACACCAGACGCTAGGTGACTCCTAATGAAATAACTCACCACGCTGTGACAGAGGGACCAAACCAAGCCTAATAAAGCCTCTGGATCCAGCTGCCAGTTTGAATGAGGAAATACAAAGGACAGATAAATGTGTTGAACTGTATCACGTGTATGCAATTAGTCAAATCCAGACTATGAAAAACAGATCAAACATAAATTTTAAGAAAGGTATGGAAAATAAATCTGTAGATTGACATAGACTTAAAAGAAATATCGACTGTTTTTTTTTAAATGGTTAAGATTGAAAAACAGTATCTAGGGAGACATACTTGAGTGAGAGAATCATAAACAAAAGGAAATGATTTCTGCAAGAGTGACTTAGAGGAAAGGAGTTACTTAAAGGAAGGGAAGGGGCTATGATTGGGTCAGGGCACATGGAGGCACTTCTGGGATAGTTGGCAAACTTCTAAGTATTGAGCTGTGTGGTAGTTATAAGAATGTATATCCATCAATATAAAAAAATCTGATTAGAAAATGGGCAGAAGATCTGAATAGACATTTTTCCAAAGAAGACATACAGATGGCCAACAGACACATAAAAAATGCTCGACATCGTTAATCATCAGAAATGCAAATCAAAACCACAATGAAATATCAGCTCACATGTGTCAGAATGGCCATCATCAAAAGTCTATGAATAATGAAACGTTGGCAAGGACATATAGAAAAGGGAACCCTAGTACACTGTTGGTGGGAATGTAAACTGGTGCAGCCACTATGGAAATAGTATGGAGGTTCCTCAAAAAACTAAAAGTGGAACTACCATATGACCCAGCAATTCCACTCCTGGGTATATATCCGAAAAAAACAAAAACACTAATTCGAACAGGTACATGCACCCCAATGTTCATAGCAGCATTATTTACAACTGCCAAGATATGGAAGCAACCTAAGTGTCTATAAACAGATGAGTGGATAAAGAAGGTGTATATACATATACATATATACAATGGAATATTACTCAGCCATAAAAAGGAATGAAATTCTGCCATTTGCAACATCACAGATGGGCCTAGAGGGTATTATGCTTAGTGAAATAAGACATAGAAAGACAAATACTGTATGTTATCAATTATATGTGGAATCTAAAAAATAAAACGAATGAATATAACAAAACAAACAGACTCACAGATGTAGAGAACACACTAGTGGTTACCAGGGGGAAAGAAAAGGGGAAAGATAGGTTGACTCCGTATCTTAGCTACGGTGAATAATGCTGCAGTGATTGTGGGAGTGCAGATATCTCTTCAATATCCTGTTTCCATTTCCTTTGGATATATACCCAGAAGTGGGGTTGCTGGATCATATGGTACTTCTATTTCTAACCTTTTGAGGAACATCTATACTGTTTTCCATAGTGGCTATACAAGTTTGCATTCCCACCAGTAGTGTACAGTAGTTCTCTTTTCTCCACACACTCCCCATGAATATTTGGTATGTTTGGGTTTGGAAGATAGTTACTCTGACCTTGTAAGTAGTACCCAAATTGAGTTAAGGTTTGAATTAGATGTCTTTAATGACTGCTAATCTCCTTTCTTCTGTGTCATATTTAACTCATGATGAGGTAACCTATTTTAAATATATTTTTAAAAATATTTATTTATTTATTTGATTGTGCTGGGTCTTAGTTGCGGCACATGGGCTCCTTAGTTGTGGCCTGTGAACTCTTAGTTGTGGCATGCACGTGGGATCTAGTTCCCTGACCAGGGATTGAAACTGGGCCCCCTGCATTGGGAGCGCAGAGTCTTAACCACTGCGCCCACCAGGAAAGTCCTGAGGTAACCTATTTTAAAGTGTTTTTAAAATTGGTAACAGAAGGTTGTTTAATAGCTAATAACATATTAAGTACTCACTATGTGTCAGACACATCTTTAAACATTTTACATGTATTATCTCTCTAATCCTCACAATAATCCTGTGATATAGAGGTACCATTTTAAATCTCCTTTTGCGGATGAGGTAACTGAGATTTAGAGGTGTTGAGTGATATATCCAAGTTTACATAGCTAGGTAATGGTAGAACTAGAATCTGTATTGTCATCTACTACTGAACATGGGCTCTTAACCACTGGGATTTATAACCTCAATTTTATGCAGCTGTTTCTCTATCAATTTGGCTTTGACCAAATGGATCCCCAACCCACTGTCCCTGACCCTGATTGGAAGAAAGGTGATGTTTAGGGGTCTGAGAAAGGAGAGTGGGCCCTATCTTAAGGGGCTTTTATATGATAGAGGTAGTTGTAGTGGTGTCATGTTACTGTCACCTGTGCCCATTGTTTTTCTTGGTGCTTCAAGGTTTTTATTATGCCATGTTGGAAGGCAGGTTGGTCTAATGGAATGTACATAAACCATGGCTCAGACATATCTGAGTTTCAAACATGTTACTAAATCTTACTAACTGTAAATCTTTGGGCAAGTGACCTTAATCCGAGGCTATTTCCTGTTTTGTAAAATGGAAGTAATGATCTCAGGGTTGTAGATTAAATGAATGTGCTGTACCTAGCGTCGTGTTGGTCCCTAGTGGACACTCTGTAAATGTTTGTTGATTACATGAATGCATTGGAAGTATCTTTACTAATTTGAATATAAAAACAGGCTTCTTAACCTATAAGGTTCCCTACTAATATTTTGGTTTCTATATCTGGAGGAATCGAATTGCTGCAGTAGAAAAACAAAGGCCTATTTTATGGCTTTCAATTAATTGTTATTATTATTCTTTTGACTTAACCTTCTACTTTTGTCTAGGGGAGAGGAATAACTTCAGAATGAAGGAACCCTATCCAGAAACTTGGAAGTTCTGAGAAATATTCCTTCAAACAAATCTGAAATCAGTAGTTTTGGAGAGCAGCAACCACCGTTATTGTCTCCCCAGTTATTTGAATGGCTGAGTTTAGTGGTAAAATCCTTAGGCCGTCCTCATTGTGATAAGGAATTCAAGTTGTAACCAACCCACAATGCTTCCTCTTAGTTTTAGATTGAGTGTACAACACAGCATTGTTTGTACTGAAATTGAGGGTGTTTGGAAGTTTGAGAGTGTTGTACAACTACTGCCTTGTTAGGTTTGTCCAGAAATACTGTTCTATAACCTGAAAAATTTTAAAAATTTCTTGTCTGAAAAATGACAGATCATTACATAAGTGATCTAGTTTACTGATTTAATCATTATGACAGTGTTGCTTTATTTCTACATAAATAGAAAAGGTCTTTGTAAGAAGATCATATTTCTTACTATTTAAAAAATAATAGCTCGTAGTCTTTACTAAAAAGAAAGAATAGTTTTGAGTGGATTATAATTGTTTCTTGGTATTAGAATTAGTATTTTACATGTTTTGTTATTTTCTTAGTGGTGGTGATGGGTTTTTTTTTAATTTTATTTTTTTATTATTATTATTTTTTGTGGTACGCAGGCCTCTCACTGTTGTGGCCTCTCCCGTTGTGGAGCACAGGCTCCGGACGCGCAGGCTCAGCGGCCATGGCTCACGGGCCCAGCTGCTCCGCGGCATGTGGGATCTTCCCGGACCGGGGCACGAACCCGCATCCCCTGCATTGGCAGGCAGACTCTCAACCACTGCACCATCAAGGAAGCCCGTGGTGATGGTTTTTACCTTTTTTTCTTTCTTTTTTCTTTTTCAGTTACTGTAGACATTGGTGGGCACTGATGAAACTGGGCTAGAATGAAGTTTATTTTACCTGGTTTCTACTATAATTATATAACTTTTAGAAGTTTTTTTGTCCATATATCTTACAAAGGTCTAACTAGGGTAGATGTTTGTCTCATAATTTTAAAAAAATAGTATCTTTATAATGATTGCACTCTAGTTTTTGGATGCAGGGTTTATGTCTTTGGTCAGCATTGTATCCCCAGTGCCTGGCGCATGTTAGAGTTTAAATGTTTTCTCTATTTCAGTTCAAATACACATTTTCTGAAGGCACATTGTGTGCGGTGCAGTCACGCACTATCTTCCCCCAATATGTCCACTCAACCTTCCTGCCAAGAATTTGAAGAGGAAGATGGAGTGATTGTTTCTGAGAGTCTACATGTGAATAGTGATTTTCTGGCATATTCATCTAAATGAGGTCATTGTTTTGTCTCAGAGAGCAAGAAAAGAAATCTAGGCAGGAGTTACCTGAGTTCTAATTGCACACATACTGACTGACACTTCCTAGGGATCCAGGCATGGGGGGGATCAAGCAATAGCAAATGAGAATAGGATTCCTAAATTTAAAAAGCAAATAATAAGACGACATTTTTCTCCACTTGTGGCTTACTGTAGTTGCCAAGCTAAAATTATGCTCACCAAGATAGGAACCCTATTTAAAAAACAGACTCACTGGTTTTCTATAGACAGTACATTTTCTATATTACAGTGGTGTGCTTTTTCTGAAGTGCAAAACCTTGTAAAATGGTAGTGACGCAGAGTAGAGGCCAGAGTTCCAGGATTTGTTCAAGTCAGTAGTTGCTCATTGTGATGGTGCTGAGTTATTTCTGAAATTTAGCAGATTCTGGCTTTCTTTGGTCCTGTGATCACTGGCTCTTTAAGTAGTGGCTTCAGATGTTGTTTCTTCTAGTACGGTTGCTTATGTGTCCCTATTGTATTCTTCATTCCAAATTCTGTCTGCTTGCTACAGAATGTTTCACAGTGAACCATGTGTTGCTGACTCTTCATCTATGGGTCCAGAGCAAAGAAGACCTAAGCCTTCTTCAGCATGTAACAGTCTTCAGCATGATGGGAGAGTCAAGGAAGGCAGAGAAGTTTTTGCATTGTCTTCAGTTAATTACACATTTTTAATTGAGGTGCTTTTATGTAAAGTGAAAGGTACAGATGAGTTTTGACCAACGTATGCACTTATGTAACCATAACCAACACCTCAATCAATATACAGAATATTTCTGTCACCCCCCCCAAGTTTCCCTCATGCTCCATTCCATTCAGTCCACACTTAGGCAACTACTGTTCTGATTACTCTCACTGTAGATTAGTTCTGTGTATTTGCAAACATCATATAAACAGAATCACATAGTGTTGCTTTTTTGTGTCTGACTTCTTTCATTCAATGTACTGTTTTTGCCATCCATGTTGTTGCATGTATCAGAAGTGCATTCTTTTTTATTTCTGTGTACTATTCCATTGCATGAATACAATTCAATGTATCCATTCTTCTGTTGATGACTACTTGAGTTGTTTCCCGTTTTGGCTATTCTGAATAAAGCTGCTATAAACATTCTTGTACCAGCCTTTTGTGTGGACATTTCTCTTGGGTAGGTACCTAGGGGTGTATATGCTAGCTCACAGCGTAAGTGTGTGTTTTTGTAAGAAACTGCCAAGTGGTTTTCTACAGTGGTGGTACCATTTTACAGTCCAGTAGCCAAATATGAGAGTTTCAATTGTTCCCTATTTTCAGCAACATATGGTGGTGTTTGGTCTCTTTTAATTTTAGTAATTCTTGTGGATGAGAAGTTCTTTTGCATTGTGGTTTTGATTTGCATTTCCTTGATGGCTGATGTTGTTGAGCACCTTTTCATGTGTTTATCAACCCTTTATATCTTCTTTTAGTCAACTGTTTGTCTTTCACCCATTTTTTTGACCTATTTAATGTTTGAATGGTGAACGACTGAATTACTACATGACTGAATTCTGTGATTATTTACCTTACTTGCCCAGATTTCAGCCTTCATATCCAAACCTGACACCCCTCTTGCTCCAAGCCATGATGACAGCGCCACTCTACCTAAAAGACTTCTAGGAAGGATCTGTTTGCTCAGTCGTAAGGTTGTTTTCAGTAGCCTTCAGTTCAGTAGACTTCTTCAACTACCACAAAGAAATAGAAATATCTGGTAACAACTGAAGATGGACACTTACATTTTTGTTTTAAAAATCTATAATCACTAAGCTTTTTTGTTTACAGTCTATAAGAAAAGTTATTGAATATAAAGACAAAGCAGGGTGTATTGAAGATGGATAGAGGTGAGACCAGATTGGGTATGTCTTAAGTACTGTGCTTAGGATTTTGGATTGATCCTACAGAATAGTAGTTTACAAAAGTTTTGCAGAGTCACTCGAGGGTTGCTAATTCTCTCTTCTCCCCTGCGCTCACAAGCTCTCTCTTCACCTTTTTAATATTTTGCTCTCATTTGAGCAAAGGGTTCAGCATGCAAAAAGTTTAAAAGCTGCCACTGAGTTGTTGACATTTCCTGTTCTGGCAGCAGTATAGAGGGTAGATGAGAGGGGCAGGAGACAAAAGATAGGGAGATTACTAGGGATGTTATTCAAGTAGTTTGGGCAAGAAGCAGATGGCATGTGCTTATTAAACAGTAGTAGAAAAGTGGGATTGGCTGTAGTGGACTTAGGAGGACTTAGTGATGATGTGAGTGGGTGACCGAAGTGTGGGGACAGGCAAGGGTAGTTTGTAACAAATGATAGGAACCAGAATGACATCCAGATTTCTCCTTTTCCCCCCTTATTTCAGAAAAGTTCCAAGTACAGTGCTAAGAACTTATTTTGCCCCAGAACCATTTGATAAGTTGCCAAAATGATGCACCATCACTCCCAAACACTTGCGTATGCATTTCTTATAAACAAGGACATTCTTCTGCATAATCACAATATAACCATTAAAATCAGGACATTGGCCCTGGTATATTAGATTTTCTATTCCTCAGACCCCATTTGAGTTTCACCAGTTGTTCAAATAATATCTCGTATAAGGACAAGATTCCATTCAAAATCATGGGTTGCATTTATTATCATGTATCCATGATCTTTTATTTTCATTCCTTTAACACTTTTGAAGATTACAGGCCAGTCATTTTGAACCAGGACCCTTAATTTGGGTTTATCTTGTGTTTTCTCATGTTTCCTCATTAGGTTAGGCATTGTTGACAGGAATATCACAGAAGGGATGCTGTGTTACTCCCACTGCTTCCTATTAAGTAAACATAATTTCAGTTTGTCCCATTACTGACTTTCACTTTCAGCCTTTCTCACTCTTACACTGGGAAAACACTTAAAATAATTTTCTGATCTTGAGAAACTTACATAAAAATTATTATATCTACAGCTCATGGTATACTCGCTTGATCAGAAGTTGTAGATATAATGATTCATTGATCATTGTCAGTGCTCTTTTGAGTACAGAATGCTTTTTTTTTTTTCCTGTGGACATGTTTATTCTGGCAAATTTATTAGCCTCTTCTTTTTGTGTGGTTCCCCCTTCCCACAAAGGATGTCAGCTCCAATACAAGTTAATGGAGCAGATAGAGGAAACTCCAGTTTTTTCTTTTTCTTTTTTTTTTTTTTTGCGGTACGCGGGCCTCTCACTGTTGTGGCCTCTCCCGTTGCGGAGCACAGGCTCCGGATGCGCAGGCTCAGCGACCATGGCTCACGGGCCCAGCCGCTCCGCGGCATATGGGATCCTCCCAGACCGGGGCACGAACCCGTATCCCCTGCATCGGCAGGCGGACTCTCAACCACTGCGCCACCAGGGAGGCCCCCAGTTTTTTCTTTTTTTAACTTTACTACTTTACCTTCTTAACCTTGACCATTTGAGATCCAAATGTGATATGGTACATTCAAGAGCAGCCCCCCTTCCCGCCCCAATATTTAAGACTAAACATTTTAGCCAGCTTTTCTTGGGGGAAAATACAAACCCCTGGTAATTAAGCTTAACTTACTTTCCTTGAAATTAATCTTTTAGGGAATTCCCTGGTGGTCCAGTGGTTAGGACTGTGTGCTTTCACTGCCGAGAGCCCAGGTTCAGTCCCTGGTCGGGGAACTAAGATCCCACAAGCCACCTGGCTCGGCCAAAAAAAAAAAAACACAAAGAAATTAATCTCTTTTATCATTTCATAAATTTTGCAGGCTCATAAGAAACATAATAAATTTCATGTAACTAACTTAAACCAAAATGGGACTCAATTTTTCTTAATGTAGGCTTAGCAGATTTAATTTAAATAAAGGTTATAAATTAATTTTAATTAATGTTATTTACAGCATGAAAATTTATTGACAGTGTCGAATAGTAGAGCAACTGAAATCATAAGGCAAAGCAATATGAATAAAAATATTGCCTAGACACAATTTTATACAAGACTTTGAAAAAACATTTCCTTATTCAGTGACATGATCAGGCTCAAATGTAGACCAAGCAGTTAGAAAATTACTTCTTTTATAGGCTCATATACGCATAAAAGTGTTGGTTTTGAATCTTAAAAATTATATTTACCTCCTTACAGTGAATTTACCGTTTTAATGTAAAAATTGTATTTATTTTGTGTGCTTGTTTTTTGCTTTAGAAATATCATTCAGGGTCAAACATGGGATAAGCAAGCACATACAAATTTTTCTTTCAGCTGAAATGAGACCATTTTTTAGCTTACTCTTGATGTTCATTGAATAAGTAAAAGATTGTTCAAATGTGTGAGAAGTTGGAAACTGTAGCATAATGTTCATTGTTTCTTATGATAGCAGGATATTCTTTGCTTTGCAGAAATCCAGAACTTGTCTGGGCAGATCAGTAAAACTCATCTTGAATGTACTATACTGCAGCTTCTTCCTTTTTTCTCAAGTCAAATTCTCACAATCAGGAGATTCAGAAAAAGAGTACCTGCTCATAGATACACTTGTTTTTGAAAGGGAAGGAAAATCAGTTCAGATTGTTCTTCAGCTTCACTAGGTGGTTTCCAGTAAGACTTGAGACTTGCTGATACCTTCTTCACTTGGGCCTGAGCAGCTGTGGAAACATTTTAGGATTTCTTTTTTGTAACATGATGTTTTCCAAAAGTGTATTTTCCTTTTAAATCCAAGAATTTTGTCCCTTGAAGTCAAAAACATTAGAGACTGAAGAGCAAGTGTGAGATCTGTAGCCGTTCTTCATCTTCAAAGTATTCAACAAAATCTCTTGCTCTGTTGTCTTAAAAGGACCCCTTTCAGCTCAAATACCCTGTTGAGAAGTTTTCCTCTGCTAAGCCACTGGATTTCTTTATGTAGTGGGAGATGTTCTTTAAATACTCTGGAGTGAAATGACCTTTGTTTAATGAAGTTAACCATTTTGTAGTGTCTTCCAGAACAGTTTTATTTCATCACGAGTGTTTTTGACACCAGTATGTGAATACCTTCTGTGTCAGTTCAGGTCCCCAGAGAAACAGATGTCAAGACAAGATTTGATGTGCAGGGAGCCCCATCCAGAGTTGACTATGGGAGCATTCCCACCATGCTCAGTCTTTTGCTGGGAGAAGTCTAGAGGAAGCATGGCCAGGTGTGAATGTTACCATGGATTCCAAAGTGAGGTAGCTGGGGGCTGTCAGGCAGCTCGGCTCCTCATAGCAGGTTCTGTTGAAGGGATATCTGAGCAGGGCACCGCTGTGACCACCACACCCGCGATATCCCATTTGGGGTCTGACGCCATCCTGTCACGAAATGCCTTTCTTACCCTGCTGACGTTCGGCACCCCCACCCAAGTAGAACTTCTCATTTTGCTCTGCCTTTGCCCTGCTGGGCCTCTCCGCTGTGTGGATCACTCCTCACCTTGCTCATAGTCAGGCTGTTTCCTCCCACCTTCCCCCACATACTGGGAAGCCCTCCTCCCTCTGCTTGGACTGACCCCTCTGCTGGACTGCCACCACGTCCCACATGTATACCTAACTTGCCTGGCTCCACTTAATGGCTTTAGGACTGAATTGTTGAGTGGAGAGGATAATAGAAGGAAGGAGAAGAGGAAGAACCATTTGGGTTTCTTAAATCTGCAACTGACTAGAATATGCTTCCATTCACCGAGGTAGAGAAAATAGGAGGAGGACCTAAGAAGAAACTTAGGCGGGTGTGTGTGTACAGGAATTTGTGTTTTAAAATAATGAATTTGGGGCAACTGTGGGGTATCTTGATAGAACTAATAGGCTCAGTGGAGGAGTTTGGCTAGAGAGAATAGAATTCGTTGTCATTAGCTTCTATGTGGTAGTTAAAACCCCAGGTTGCAAAGAAACTGCAGAGAAGGAAGGAGCTGTCAGTGGAGAACAATAGTACTGCCTGGTGGACAGTACTAAGAAAAGGATTATATCAAGGGAAACTAAGGGATGTGAGAATTGTAAAGAGGGGAGTGCTTGTTTAGTAATGTCAAAAGCTACAAAAATGGTAAAGATGCAGTGGGATTTAGCAACCAGTTTAAAATTTAGTTATAATGGAGTAAACCCAGATTGCAGAGGGAGTGGAGGTGAACGGGAGTGAGAAATTAAATTTGGCCAGAAATATGTGTGTTATTTAACTTACATATACACATGTATATGTAAGTTAAATAACATAAAAAGTAGGTATTGACATATGGACTGAAAAATAGTGTTTCTCATCCTTTCTAGTAAAGATATACATGATTGATGAGGCATGTGGATTTAAAATATTCAGTTCAGAACCATAAAACTTCAAATGAATAATTGCTGCTTGTATGAATACTTGTATGATGTGCCCCGTATTGTTCATTTTGTGTTGATTTTATTAATCTACAGTACTAAGGATCTGTTCAGCTAATTTCGCAGCCTCTGGAAGATTTTCACCTTAAGCTGCATAAATGATTTCCCAGTTAACTGCAGTATGGGAGATGTGAAACTAGAATTACTCCACAAATTATGTGCTTTTGAAGTATTCATCTTTTTAGTCACACATTTTTTATAGCATGTGCTGAAAATAACAAGAAATTTGATAAAGGGAAAATATCTTTATGACTTAGAGGAAGATAATTTATAAATAAATGTTAACATATTAGATTTATACCCTCTGAATTTCAAGAGTACAAGTGACTTGTTCAGTACAGACTACAACTTAAAAAAATGTGTTTAAAATATTTGGTACTTTTTTGCGACCTGGCTTGTAGCTCTTCTTTGATGAGGAAAGAATTCTTATCACACGACTGGCTTTAAAAAGATGTAATAATTATTTACTCACTAAATGTTTTGAGGACCTACTGAGCCAAGCATTTTTGTAGGTGCTGAAGATAGTGGTGAAAAAGGTAAGCCTCTTTCCTTATGGAGCTTAAATTCTAGTGGGAAGAGGCGGATAATACATGAAGAAATGAATGGATGGATGGATGGATGGATGAATAGATAGATAGGCACTCTATATAACAGACACTATTCCAGTGCTTTTATACAGTGCTTGGAGCAGAATAAAGCAGGGCAAAGGGGAATAATGTGATGCAAGGGAGTGATTATTTTAAATAAGATTATTAGGGAAAGTACATTTCTTAGAGGATGTTTGAAAAGAGTCCTGAAAGAAATAATGGGAAGCACCATGCAGATATATGAGGGAGAGCATTCAGGCAGAAGGTGTATCCAGTGCAAAGGCTCTGAGGTAGCAGCGTGTTTTCCTCTTGCAGAAAGAACAAGGACAGAAAGAGTGGAGCAAAGTGAAAAAGAGAGAAGAGTGGAATATGAGCTCAGAGTGGTGGGATGTGTGTCGATTATACAGGGCCATTTTAAAAAAATGACCTTTATTGTGAGTGAGATGGGAAGCTCTTGGTGGATTTTGAGGAGCAGAGTGATACTAAGTAAGTGCTACTTAGTATGTGTTCCAGATACTAACCTTTAATCAGTTTGAACATAGTGATTAATTATTAATTTGTCATATAGAGAGTTCATAATATGCAGCTGGAGTATTATTAAGTGGTGCATCCAGAAGAGGAATCCTGGTGATTAGTAAGGTTCTTTTAGGATTCACTGAAAATCCTAACCTGCTTATAGAAGGTGATTCCAAGCTTTGAGTTATCCTTCTCGATGATCAGTACAATTTGGTTGATTTTCCTACCATCTATATCTTAAAGCTTCTTAACTGACTTTGTAGATCAAGCCTAGTGGCTTCTGAAAATGTTAGTATTGCACAGTCTTTGAAGGCTTTGACAATTTGCTTGTCACCCCGTGTACATTAGTGTAACCAATATTCCTCAGTGTCTACTATGATTTCAAGGTTAATCTGTGCCTGGTAATCTTCTTTGGAGGCTCACAATTCTGGTTCACTCTGAGATAGGCTTTCAGAGCTCACTTTAACATGTATATTATGCCCTCTTTAACTAGGCAACCTAAAATAAGCTGTTCAAGTGGTTTTGGATAATCAAAGGTCTTTCGAGAAGCGACATTCATAAGAAACTATTTTAAAAGTTTGTGAGAAACTTAAAAAAAAAAAGGCACTGAAATTAGGTCTGAAGTGCTGCTAAATTAACCAGGTATAATGACTAAAAGTTACCCTGTATTTTCTAGGACTTGGGAAAAGTCACAGAGTAGTTCTCTTTTATCTCAATAACCTTATTATTGATTTTTTTGGAAGAGCAATTATTATAATACTTATAATAGTTCTCCTTCATCCTGGAATGGAGATGCCTGTAGGTGTCTCTTCCTTTAGATACCCTTAAGTTTGGGCCTCTCTGGACTTTCACACTGCCAGGAGAAGCCTGTTCTCCCCACTTACCTAAGGAAAAGTGGTGTCCCTTCTCCCTTTTCTTTCTCCAGCCGTTACTTTGTACAAAGTCCAGCTTTATTTAATATGAGATTTGCCTACTCACTAAAATTTGTTTGTAACACTAAAAATCAGAACTTGTGGTACTTTCACAGTCATTTGTGGATGTTCGCATGCACAGGGTGGCAAAAAATTTGAGTCACCTGACATGGACTTTCCCGTCTGAACCAAGTGACACTCTGCTTTCTTGTTTCAGCTCTCATATTCTACACAAGTGTCCTTTTCATCGTCTGTTTACTGAAACATTTTTCACTAAAAGCTTTTTGTGCTTATTGTTTGTGGTTTTGCTGTTCAAAATGATTCCCAAGCAGTTTTGAGGTACTACCTAGTGTTTTGATGTGCGTTATGGAAAACATACATGTTAGATAAGCTTCTTTCAGGCATGAATTTATAGTGCTGTTGACCATGAGTTCAATGTTAATGAATCAACTATATATTAAATAACATGTATTTAAATAGATATACACATATAAAAAGATTATGTATTGATCAGTTGGCAAAAATGTGACTAGAGGCTTGCAGGAACTCAACCGTGTATTTCCCTTAGGAACACTCATTTGGTGTTTGTGGCAACTTTATAGAACACAGTTACTGTAAATAATGAGAATGGACTCGGACTTCCCTGGTGGCGCAGTGGTTAAGAATCCGCTTGCCAATGCGGGGGACATGGGTTCGAGCCCTGGTCTGGGAAGATCCCACATGCCGCAGAGCAACTAAGCCTGTGCACCACAACTACTGAGCCTGCACTCTGGAGCCCGTGAGCCATAACTACTGAGCCTGCATGCCACAACTATTGAAGCCCGTGCACCTGGAGCGCGTGCTCCGCAACAAGAGAAGCTACCGCAATGAGAAGCCTGTGCACCACAAGGAAGAGTAACCCCCGCTCACTGCAACTAGAGAAAGCCCGCACACAGCAACGAAGACCCAATGCAGCCAAAAATAAATACGTAAATTTAAAAAAAATAATGAAAATGGACTATGTTTAATTAAGGGTAGTGATTTATAGAGACTTTACGTATAAACATTTCATCATTCCCTCTCACTGAAACCATTGTTTTAGATTTGTTTAAATACATGCATGAAGAGTTGTAATGTAAAATTTAATTTTGCTATGGGTTCAGGTTAAAAGTCACTGATTAACTTGTAAAGAAACATTTCTAAGCATTATCTTCTACAAAATTAATATGTGCCTGAGGCATATTGAGTGCTTAGTGGGTATTTATTTTAGAGTAATAATTTTTGAGCATTGTAGGATTCTGGTTTTGGAGAAGAAGGCAATATCAGTGTTAGAGAATAATATTCTTTTAAGACTTTATCATATGTAGTTATGTAGACTGAGGCACATGAAAGAAAACTCAGTTGAATGTCAATTTCTGGTCCCTGCTTTGCTCTAAGCTAGCTAATCTTGAGAAATACTTACTCTCTTTGAGCCCAATTGCTTTGTCTGTGAAGTGAGGAACATTTTCAATTTGTTCAGTTTCATTTTCTTTTATCAGTATTATTCCTGACCTTAAATCATTTCCATTCTCATCAAGGAAATCATACAATTTAATGTCAAAATATATTAGCTGTCACATTTTGTTTTACTGACTTCAACTTCAGTCTCACTGATTATTGATAAAAATGTAAGTTATGTACATGATATATCTTGACATTATATATTGGTAAGAAGAAATAAAAGAACATCCTTAAATTTTACATAATTTTTTTTTTTAGGATATAGGATTCTGTTTGTTGATGTTTGTGTTTCATATGATACCGTGTCCTAAATCATACAAAAAGTTTTCTCTAAAAAAAGTTTAAAATTAGAATTATAAAAAGCAAAAATGGGGGCCTCCCTGGTGGCGCAGTGGTTGAGAGTCCGCCTGCCGATGCAGGGGATACGGGTTCGTGCCCCGGTCCGGGAGGATCCCATATGCCGCGGAGCGGCTGGGCCCGTGAGCCGTGGCCGCTGAGCCTGCGCGTCCGGAGCCTGTGCTCCACAACGGGAGAGGCCACAACAGTGAGAGGCCCGCGTACCGCAAAAAAAAAAAAAGCAAAAATGTGCTTTTATTAATGCCTCATTTATTAATATTTCCCGTATGGCAGTTTCAAGTTTTAGATTATGGGTGCTTAGGTTTTTTTTGTGGGACTTTATAAACTAATTTTTTTTTTGGAAAAATTGCTTTATGAAGCCTTAAGAAGTACTGAGTATAATTAAACTGTAGTCCAGAGTTAGACACAATTTAATAATAGTTCAATTCCAAAATAAAAGTTATTGTAGGTGAGACCATGAAATTTCCTAACACGTGATTTTAATACTTTGCCCTAAATTTTCCAAAACAACTCAGAGGAACCAATCTTTACAGTAGATGGTGTATTTATGAAAAATCTGGCATCACCTATTTCATATATGTATATTACCCAAGATTATATGAACTAGGAAACAGATGTTGTATATCTCAACAACAATACTAGAATGCAGAGTTTGAGACTGGGATTTATAACGTGGGATTTGGGAAAGGAGCAGACATCTTGTTTTCAAAACCTGAAGTTTTTCTCAAGACCGAAGTCAACATTGTAACTGCCACAGAACAGGAAAAAGGGAAGCTTTTCTCCCATCTTCATGAAATAACCTGTCTCCCATTGAATTTCCTTTTGTTTCCTTTCTCGGGCTTCTGCTCTTTGTCTTTCTTCAGGTCTGTGCTTGGCTTCAGTTGCTGCATCAGTGTCTCTGATTTTTAAGTTGAAAGTGACATCCTTCCAAAGGCAGTGGGATTCATACTCATTCTGATCTTCCAACTTCCCCACTTTCTTCTTGATTATAGGCAACTTCTTGGTATCTATAAAAACTGCATTTTCCCCTGTTGAGTATTTTGCATACATTATACCATTCCATTCCCCATCAACTGAGCAGAAAGATTTCTTGTCATTTGGAGAAAAAATCTCAGCAGTAATTCTGTGCTTCTTGCCCCCATAGAAAGGTTTAGTGTGGAAGACGATATTGGTACTATAGCCAGTTTTGGAACAATTAATATTGCATTCTCCGCCTAGTTCCACGCAGGGCATTGTGAGGATAGACCTTCCGTAACCATTGTGGAATGTGAGAATGTAAGGTTCATCATGAAGTACCATTTTACAGCCTGAACCATTCGGTCTGTGGCATCCTTCTGGTCACTAATACTCACAAACAGGTCCGGATGTGCAAAAAAGTCTGCATACATTTCTAAAAGAGATCTTCTTTCCAGAATAAATGTTGGAAGAACTACCTTAGTGAGATCCATTCCAAGCCTAACCTGTGACAACAGACGCATGATAACACTCTTGTGCTCTTCCACCGACCCTGCCTCCCCTTCATCATCTCTCTCATCTCGTGCATCGAAAAGGTCAGCATCACTTGTTCCATTGGACATGGAAGCATTCAGTGATTCTGTGGTATCTGGGCTCCTTAGACTATTCCCTAAGCTGCTGTGTGTCAGGACTGAGGCAGATCCAGAGGAATCTATTAAGGGCTGTGGGGATGAGCCACTCTGATGGAATTCATCCGCATCATAGACTTCATCTTCACTGCTAGAATAAGAGAACTCTGGGACTGTGTTTGGAGACAAGTTGACATGGCTCGGAGAAGTTAGACTGCTTCTAGGTGGTGAGTGCCCACTGCCTGTACTATTTGGTGTTGGAGTCTGATGATGTCCCAAGGTAGCTAATACAGGTCCAACTGGTAGAGAAGATGGATGCTGCTCTGACTTACACAACTGAGCAGGTTCTGGAGGTAAGACAGTCTGGGAAGGCATTGTGTTGATCACACGTTCCAAGGGACTAGGTTGATATATTGCATCTACAGGATTAACAGTACTTTCGGCGATCTGCAGCAACACAATGCAGTGTTTAATTGATTCTACCATGCTATCTGTTGTCTTTTTGAGAGTTGCAGTTTTCTTTCTCTGTTCATCATCTTTGCAGTTTTGAAGTTTGTCATCAAAAAGCTTTAACTGTTCTGTCAAGATTTGTAGGTAAGCATCAGCCTCTGTAAGTTTCTTATCAAAGTTTTGGACACTAGGAACAAATCCTGAATCAAACCCCCAGGGGGCGGCGGGAAGGAGGCAGGGAGAGAACGATATTGATATTCGTGCCCGCGGCCCGGCAAGCAGCAGGGTCCCTGGGGACTCAGGGGTGGGAGCCGGCCCCTCCGTCTCCCAGGCCCTCCGGGTCTAATTACTCCACAAGTAGCCATCAAAAAAGCCATTCGCCAGGGCCCCTGCCCTCTGTGCCTCCAGGGGAGGGAGCCGAGGGCCACTTCCGAGTACCCCCTCTTCTCCACAGTCTGCTGGATTACCGAGCTGCTGCGCAGTCGGTCCGGTCCGGTCCGGTTCAGCCGGTCCCCCGGGACATCCCCTCGCCCCCTGTGTAAACTAAGTTTTGAATGTTTTTTCCCCCTTAAAAGTGTTTAATAGTTGATTCTGATTTCCTATTAATTATTGGATAAATATTTATTATTTTAATTAAGTCATTAGCTTATTTAATAGATTATTATTAGAAAGAACACATTTTCTAAAAATACTGTTTTTTAAATTAATACCAACAGAAAATGAAATTTTCCTCTTAGTTTCTATATATTTATTACTATTTTCCACTCCCAAAATGAGTCAGAGGAATCCAATTTTTATGTAAGTCTATCAGTTAGATATTTTCAGCCTCTTCAAGGATTCTGGAATTCCTGTAATTTGACTTTCAGTTGTGTCATTGAATATTTTTTATTGGCTGTACTTTAAATCTGATTCTTCTACTTGGATTTTCCATTATTGACCAAGTCTATCTTTAAGAATCTGTATTACTCTGAAAGCTATTTACATGCCACACTGTAAATATGAGTCAGTTATCTTTATTGGCTTAAGACATTTCTTCTCTGTTCCCCTCAATATTACACTAAAGTTATACAATGACAGTGATTTGTATTTTTATTATTCATAATTGGTAACAGGAGTGTTCTTCAATGACCAGTACTGGTACTATTTTTGAAATGTCAGTTATAAACTTTCTATTTGTTGATAGGCTGGCTGCTTACCAACAGTCTCCTCCCTTTACATACATTCTTTATGCTTTGTTTTATGATCTTGGTTCTCTCATTTTTTTACTTTGTAAGTTGCTCTTATTATGTCATTTAACCTGTTTCAGTCTTGTAAAAATATGCCTGTTAGTTTGGGTACACAAAGGGCAATTTTCTTGGGGCCTGCATTATCCCAGGCAGTGTCCCTGATTTCATGCCATTCTGTGAATAAACATCCAAGTGCAAAACGTTCTTGTTAGTGTTACGAGAGCTATACTTTAGACACAGTTACTAAAGCAAGATTTTGATTCTAGAAATCCTGTGTATAGCAGATTTACTTTTATATACACAGGGGTACTGTGTGTGTGTGTGTGTGTGTGTGTGTGTGTGTGTGTATTTTTTCATTTGTGTAGGTCACTGTGTTTCAGCATGTTATTTTTAACTTGATTTCCTGTAATATTTTCATAGTTTGTCTTGGACATATACTAGCCAGCAAGATTTTGATGACCTTTATTTTCTGTAGTTTATCTTCTGAAAGCAATGGATATATATATTCCTTTTTCTAAGGAACCCTACCTGTTTGTTACCTCAAAGATAAAGTTTGTATTGTGCTTGCCTGAGTTGTAAATAAGAACCACTTGACTTTTATTTTTATCTTCAAAAGCATAATAACATTTTGTTTTATTTTTAATTTTTATTTTACACTGTAGTATAGTTGATTAATGATGTTGTGTTAGTTTCAGGTGTACAGCAAAGTGATTCAGTTATACATGTATCTCTTCTTTTTCAAATTCTTTTCCCATTTAGGTTTTTACATAATATTTGGCAGAGTTCTCTGTGCTATACAGTAGGTTCTTTTTGGTTATCTACTAGAACCACTTGACTTTTAAAAGCCACATTTAATATATATTACATCATAGTTTATTGATTACATTTGATCATCAAAATCTCTTGCGTGAAAGAAGGTTCCCTTCCTCTTTCCCTAGAGGGCTATTTCATATCTTTCTCTTCAAATTTGTAACATCACTCTCAGCTGATAACCTTGCTTCTTCCTACTTTACAAAGAAAAGGAAAAAATAATTGAAGGAATGAGCAGGGAACTTCCAAAGACTCTGACCACTATAAAAATCTACCTACTTCCAACAGTTCCCACATTGAGAAATATGCTTAAAAGAAGTAAAGTATTTATATAATACTATTCTGCTTTTCCATCTATTACCGTAAATGTAGTATCCCCTTTTCTAACTATCCCCTTTTCTAACGTTTGAACGCTTTCTCATCACCCCCTTTTTAATTACGTAAGGATATCACTTCATTATTTCTTATCTCTTGATAACATTATCGACTTTTTTGTTTTGTGCTGGATCAGTCTTGTCAGTGTACAGATATGCTGCTAGTTCTCTAGTCTTAAAGGATCAAAAATCTTCTCTTGACCCCGTTTTCCCTACCAATTACTACTCCCTTTCTTTTGTTCCCTTTTGCATCAAACTCCGAACTCTTCCATACCCACCATCTCTATTCTCTTTTCCCAGTCTCTTAAATCTACTTTTATCAGACTTCAACTAACGAAAACTGCTCCTATTACTAGTGACTTCCATGTTACTGAATCCGGTGGTCAGTTCTTTGTCTCCATCCTCCTTGATCTCTTGGTGGTAGTTGTCATCATTTACTTTCTCCTGCTGGATGTGCTTTCTTCACGTGGCTTTACGGGGACCTCTTGTTCTTGGTTTTCCTACTCAGTCACCTTTGCTGGCTACTTCTTTTAGAATGTTGGAGGGTCTCAGGTGTCCATCTTTAGAACTCTTCTCTTTCTACATTTATACTTCTAGAGTAATTAGAATTTAAGAATTTTTCCCCCCACACTGTAGCTTATTTCTTAGAAATTGTTGATTATAGAAGAGAAAATAAAATACTGTTATTTAAAAACGATCTTTTGGACTTTCTTGACCCCATCTTAAAATTTGCCGTGAGAACTGTGGACCTTTGGGGGAGTGACCATCTAGTGGCAAGGGTTGGAGAGGTGGATAAGGCTGTTTTATTTAAAGATAATTGTGATATAATGTTGTTACTCTTAGGGCGTGATAGAAAATGGATATTGTATTTCCTTATCTCATAAACCTTAAAGGTATTTTTTAAAGGAATTTTATATAAACTTGTGTAATGTGTTGGCATTATTTTCTGTAACCTCAAGCATGTCCATATAGATATCTGCAAAGGATGAAATTTAAGAAGGAATGTTATGAAAAGATTCTATATCAGATTAAATTTTAGAGCCACTGTTAAAAACATAAAAGTAAACATGCTTGATGCATAAAATTTGAGAAATATGGTAAAAAATGAATTAAAACACCTATCATACCACTGCCTAAATGCAGTTTATATTTTGAAATATTTCTTCAATCTAGTCTTGTGCAGTTTAAAAATCATTCTGTGATCATATAATGTCCTTCATTTTGTGAAAACGTCCATGTTTTCACAAATTTTTTTTATGAACATAATATTTAGGGATTGTACTAAATATATCCCATCTCATGGGTTCCTTTGTCTTGAACATTTGGGTTTTGATTATTTTAACTTACATTTACATTTATTTTTTTTGTTTTTGTGGATAAAGCTGCAGTGAGCATCCTCTGCATCATTTTTTTTTCTGTTTTAGGATTACTTCCTTAGGATAGATTGCCAGAAGTGGAGTGACTGGGTCAGAGGGTATGAACTTACGAACGTTTTTTTCTTTTCTTTTTTTGAAATAAAATTTTTTATTTATTTTATGTCTAGTTGATTTATATTCATTATGAAAAATGAAAATCATAGTGATTATATTTGGTAACTGTCAGGAAACTGTGTCTAAAGGCAAGTTTCTGTGATCAGAAAAGTTTGGGAAATTCCTAAAGTTCAAAAAAAAGCCTTTTAATCTTGGTTTATCTCAGCATTTCCTGAACTTAACTGAGCATTGAATAGGTTTTTTTGTGATACACTTCTTAACATTTTGTGGAAGTTTGACAAAGGGTATAGTTTATGAGCTACTGATCTAAAATTTAAACATGTTTTATTGGTTAGATTATGTTTTATTGGTCAGAGCAACTAAACTATGAACCTTTGTTCTATAATTATTTTTAAAAGGAGATTAAAATAAAGCTGTTTACTATATGATTTTTGTGTATGTCTTTATAAAGTCTCATACTTTTATAATTTAAACTTTCTATACTGACTCCAAAAGAATATCTTAATGTCTCCATGGCATCAAATACTTTTTACAGTCTTTAATGAAATTTGGAATATAGACATAGAACATAAAAGTAGAAGATAATGTAGATTGTACAAACCTTTTTTCCCTCCCCCCATTTTTCTCTACAGAATGTGAAAACCTTTGCATCTTCTGATAGTCTAGCCAAGGTCCAAGAAGTAGCAAGCTGGCTTTTGGAAATGAATCAGGAACTGCTCTCTGTGGGCAGCAAAAGACGACGAACTGGAGGCTCTCTGAGAGGTAACCCTTCCTCAAGCCAGGCAGATGAGGAGCAGATGAATCGCGTGGTGGAGGAGGAACAGCAGCAGCAGCTAAGACAACAAGAGGAGGAGCACACTGCAAGGAATGGTGAAGTCGTTGGAGCAGAACCTAGACCTGGAGACCAAAGTGATTCCCAGCAAGGACAATTGGAAGAAAACAATAACCGGTTTATTTCAGTAGATGAGGACTCCTCGGGAAACCAAGAGGAACACGAGGAAGACGAAGAACATGCTGGTGAACAAGATGAGGAGGATGAAGAGGAAGAGGAAATGGACCAGGAGAGTGATGATTTTGACCAGTCTGATGACAGCAGCAGGGAAGATGAACAGACACATAGTAACAGTGTCACAAACTCTAGTAGTATCGTGGACCTGCCTATGCACCAGCTCTCCTCCCCGTTCTGTACAAAGACAACAAAAGTGAGTACATTTAGTCTGCCCTTCACCTGAGGAAGTTTACAGATCCATATTAATTGTAATGAAACTTTGCTCACAGTCTCTGTAGTATTGCAAAATTAATCTTCAGTTGTGTAGTACTAAAATGAACTAATGTTTGTTTTACAGAAGGTATTAGAAAGTATTAGAAATGGAAATACTGATAATGGGACAATGTTATTACACATGGAGAGAGGGTATTTGATCCTATTACTATGAAAAATCATTAATATCAAATTTCATTATCAGTTTTGTCCCTGGGACAGGGGTTAGTAGGTTGCATGTAGTGGAGAGGGTTGGAGTGAAACGTGGTTTGTGTAGATCAAGTAGTGAAGGCTCTTTTCTTATTTACCAAGTGCAGCTGGGCTGGTGGGCTGTGTATTCACAGGTGTTACTCCAAGGCACTAGTTACTGGAAGTTACCTCATAATTAGTTTTCTTATTATGATGAATAAGATATATCCTTTGTAAATAGTTTTCTCTTTGTTATGTAAACAGGTAAAATTACAGTCTGAATATTAGTATTTGGTTGTTGGGGAAATCTGAGTAGGTATTTTTAAAAGTTAAAATACTAGATGCCGACATATTTAAGATTATGAAACATTTTTCCTACATTATAAAACAACAAGAATGTATGGTGCTGTCTTCACTGCTTGTTTTCTTCTAGTTATTTTATTAAAGTTAAAGCATTTAGGAACCCCAGAGGAAAGGTTTTTTTTTTCCTGATTCCATTTTAGTGGAACACTCCATTTGCTTCTCCAGGCAATTTGAATATTAAGTATAGGATAACCACACCATTTTGGTTGGTATTTGACTGTGAGAAATAGGAGGTGATATGAAGATGCACTTAGATTCCCAACTTCCGCTCAAGTTACTGCCACTACTTCCCTTGCTTGCAGTTTTCCTTTCCCTTTGTTCCTGGGAGACGGCTCTGTTGGATGTGCCTCCTTATCTCATTTAGCTGGTGGTAGCCCATGGAACTAGCCATAGCCATGTTTTAAAAGGTGGACAGTTAGACTCTTGTCTAAACTAGAGGAATCCTATCAGTTCAGGGACTTGGTGACTAATCTAGTGCTGAGACACAATTCCATTTTATACAGTCCTTGGAGGCTGTGCCAGAGTTAAGGACTGGATACACTGTCACTATCACACACTGTCATTGCTTCCCAGAATTGTCCTTGCTGTAGAGGCAGGGAGCTGCTGTCTGAGGTGGAAGCGGGAAGTGTTTGAGTAAATATGGAATGGCCAGTGCTAATTCTGGGGGGTGGCATGTGGGCTTCTTTCCTCAAAACATTCCTGGAAATATCACTTAAAATTGCGGTCATAACAAGGGGCAGGGATTGTGGAGAGAAAGAGGAAGCATTTCCCACTACCCAATCTTTCTATTGTATTCCCTTTCCCCCGTCAAATTACAGTCAAAATGAAATGATACAGTGTGTGGGCTTTGCTTCAAAATAATACTGAAGGGGAGAATAGGAAGGAGGGTATAGATTGGCCATGAGTTGCTAATTGTTGAAGCCGGGTTATAGGGACATAGGGATTCGTGGGTATTCTATGTAGTTTTCCAAGTATGTTTAAAGTTTTCCATAATAAAAAAAATTAAGTTGTAAAGAATATGAACATACACACACACACACACACACACACACACACCCCACCCAAAGTTGGAAATGAGAGTTTTCTTTACGTACCTTGGTCTTGTTCACTAGCTCCTCAGTCATCTAAGCGCTGACTTCTCTTCTGCATTGAATTTTATTTTCTCTGTATTTTGGTGCTATTGAAATTACAGGAAATTCAATAAGGACATCATGTGCATTTCACTGGAGTTAGAATTTATCTTAATCAGTATTTTAGGCAGTGTTGCTAAGTAGTGGTCTATATAAAGAGGAGAGAAAGTAAAAAGAATTATACTCAGAATGAATGAGATATGTAGCATAACTTCTATCCTTTTTTTCCCTTCAGGCTTCTTCGCTCATAGATCTTTATCTTTGCATGCTTTCTGGTTCTTTATCATTTAAAAATTAGATAAAAATCATGAATATCCATGTAGAGTAGACTGTGAGTTAAACAATTCTTTGGAAAGGAGCATTTTAACTCAAATAATATCTTATTTTACAGACATTAAAATAAATAATGGCTGAGGTCGTTTATCCTCTTATTTGCTTACTTTTAAATTTTACAGTGAATCATTTAGCCCATAAACAACACACAGACAGATTTAATATCATCCTCTTTAACTTGACCTGCAATAAAATAGCTTAGACACTCGGTTTAATAGTTGCATTGCTGTATCAGTTTTGCTTCGGCTTGTGAACCTTAAACTCTTTCTAAAACATGTTTATCCCTAATTTCCCTAGCCTATCTGCAAGTTTAGATTTTATTTAATTGGTTTGATCTAGGAACGAAGTGGCTTCAAGTGGTGGTTTTCATCCCTTTTACCATCCCTGTCTCAAGGTGTTGAAGTGGTGCTTTGGATCTCAGCCAGATGGCTCTAACACAACCAGTGGCAAAGCTCAAACCTTTTATAGTGCAATTCGCCCAGCTCATATACCTGATCTCTTGATTTCTCTCCCTCAAGGTTACTATCTCAAAAGAGGAAATTTATATCTCTCCTGTTTTTTTCTGAGGATTCAGTTGGAGGAATAGGGACTTAGTATTTAATTGCATTATCTTATTTAAGAAAGAAGTTTAATCAAAACTAAGCCTTTCAGAACAGTGCAAAGCTATCAATGAATTCTGCTGCATTTTAAATTAAAAACTAGAAAGCCAACTAGACGAAATGTATCATTTCCCTAAAGGAGAAGTCATCATAGTGTTCAGTAGGAAAATTGCCAGTGTACAGATTTGACGGGTGCTTCATCCCTTCCCTTCAAGATGAAACCATAGACAGAACTTTGAGATATGTCTTATACAGATTAGCTACCTCCTTAAAAACAAACATACTGAATTTAAGTCTGTTTCCCCTAGTGACTCTTGAGTTGTGAATACAATTATTGTGTTATACATACAAGGCCACAGGAGTGGCTGAATACTAACAGTAGCAGAGCTAGATGTGTTCATGTGTTTGAGTGTGTGTGTGTGTGTGTGTGTGTGTGTAAAATGCACTTTTGATATACTATTTATCTTGAGGTCATTTGCCTTAATAAATATGGCAAGAAGAATATAAAACTATTTGATTGCCAAGGCAGAGATGCCCTTCTAAAAAGTAGGATGTCAATCTGAGATTGGCTCGTTTTCCTTTTTGTTCGTTCTTGAAACGCTTCTTCAGGATCATTCCCAACAACATTTTATTTTTTCATCAACATTTAAAAAAATCACCTAGTACTGTGTTACTTCAAGAGAAAATGTCAGTCACCCATGTGTATAAATCTTTTAACTACAGTAAACAGGGGGAAAGCTCTCACTGTTTCAAAATTACTTTATTTGGAGCAGCTCTAAATTATTGATTATTATAAACAGAAGACACTTTAAACTCTTGATCATTATAAACATAAGACACTTCTACAGATACTACCCTCAGCCACAATTTCTTTTAAATCCTCTTAAACTATAACTTTTGAGAAGAGTGGAGGTATAATAATTATTTTTAAAATCCCATTTTTTAATGTTAATATGGGATTAGCCTTCTACAGTCTTACCCAGGATACCTTTCAAATGTTTTTTTTGTTTTCTTTGTTAGTTTGTTTGTTTTAGGGCAGTTTCTTAAACATACCCTTTGGACCACTAGACTTATTTGGCATTCCTGAACATGCTATATATGCAAATATGATATTAATGAGAAAAACCATTTTTGGTCCTTCATTGTATTGGTCTTTTCTTTGAAAGCATATTGGAAACTATCAAAACTCTTAGGACAATCTTTTTTCCCCCTAGTCACCAAAGATTTATTCTAATGGGAGCCTATGGCAATAATATAAATTAGAAATTCCAGACTTTCTTAATGTAAAGAGTCAAGGACAGTGGCAGTCAAGAATTGGTGCTTATTAAGTCCATACTGTTTGCAAGTTCCTATGAACTTGCAAACAAACTTAAGCAAGCAGAGCTTGCAGAGAGGCCAACACCCCAAAATTTCACTGTAAGTGGCAAGAGATTTTAAGACAGATCTGCCTAATTTCAGAAAAACCCTTTCTTTCCATGTGCTATGCTGCCCCCTATGGTAGAGTTTGGCAAACATTACTAAACAAGATTTTCAGCAGAATTGTAAGTCTCTAGGTTCTAGGCTTTGAAGTATGGTGGTTTTCTAATACCATATCACATTTGAAATCAACAGAGCTATCCTTTAGAAAGTACGGATTGCTTAGTTAAATGCTTTTCTTTGTGATATTTAACAAGTACTGAAGTTATGAGGGCTCAAGGCTAAAGTTATAACAGGAAGAAGTGACAATAAAATTTGAGACTGGATAACAGATATCATTCCTCTCTGGATTCCATCAAATGTGCTTCTTAATTAGTGGTTGTGTGCCAGCTATTTCTGTAAGTTTGGTTAGTCTGCCTGCAAATTCGAAATTCAACTTGCTTCCCCGCATAGAAATGCCCATCTCTTCAGTTTTAACTCCCTGTGTCAACAGTCAACAGTCAAATTCAGTTTTAACTCCCTGTGTCAACAGTCAAACAGTCAACAGTTTTAACTCCCTGTGTCAACAGTCAAATATATATATATATATATATATATATATATATATATATGTGTGTGTGTGTGTGTGTGTGTGTGTTTGTTTGTTTGTTTATTTATTTATTTATTTATTTATATTTTAAATCTTGTTTCTTGAAGAGATGCCCAGCCCATACTAAAGACTTCTTTTCCATGTTTAATGTAGAGTATCAACTCATTTTCTAGTAAAATGAAAAGCAAATGAGATTAACATCAGGCCAGATCTTGTATCCTCCTGATCTTTTCATGAAGAGAACCATGTTTGAGCACCGATTTCTGCTTCTTCCATGTCTACCATAGTGCCTTTTATTTGTTCTCACATAACTTCATTCCTTATCTCAAATTAATATATATTTTTTGCCATCCTGATTGTTAGATTTCTCCTGGTAACTAAGCTGTTTTTTTTTTTTTTAGCTGTACCGCACGGCACGTGGGATCTTAGTTCCCCAACCAGGGATCAAACCCGCACCCCCTGCAGTGGAAGCGCAGAGTCTTAACCACTGGACTGCCAGGGAAGTCCCTAAGCAGTTTTTTTTAAAATCCTTTTCCCTCAAATAAGAAATAAGTGTTTAGTAAAAATATGTATATATTCAAAGAAGCAGTATGTTAGTGTATAAGAGGCCTGAGACTTTCTTGTCCCTAGATTCAAAACAATAGAGGAACTAGGGGACAAGGATCACTAACCAGTCAGGGGATCAAAATTACAGTTTTGTTTCTAGTCCAGCATCTTTCAGCTACTCCCTTGAGCCAGACCTACTGGCAAACTTTGTAGGACAATGTGGGTAACAACTGAAATCAAATAGGGTTCTAAATTCTACTTTATTTAGGTAGAGTTCTAGAGAGCGAGGGCCATATCACAAAGTCCCTGGCCTTGTCTTGTTCTTGTAAGACAAAGAACCAAAGTTTAAATTCTGTTAGGTAGAGAGAGGTCCAGAGAGCAGTCATCTTGAATAACATCCACTAGGAAACATAGCCCAACAAATAGTCATGCCTCCTGCATTTGTGAAGGAGGACAGACTGGAAACATTCACTCAGCCCAGTTTAACGCAATTTTAAACATGTGGAGAGGGTGGAAGCGGAGGGAAGGGGACACACTGGAGGAGATGGGTTTCCCCTAACTTAGTAGAGTGAAAAGAGCTTTTCAGACTTGAACTTGAATTCTGATTTTGCCGCTCATTATATGGCCATAAATATGTAATCTCATTGAACTGTTTCCTTATCTGTAAAATAAGACTATAATACCTACTTCACAGGGTTTTTGTAAGGATTGAGTAAAATAATTTATGTAAAGCAAGTAGTTTGCAGATGACCTCATCTTGTCTGTCTCTTATCCTTCATCCCTAACCTCACAGAACACACTTCATTCCCCACAGAAGATATCAGTCTACATACTTTTTATGACCTTTAGTGTTCAGTCATCATATCACCCTCTAGTGGAAAAAGTTATTAATAGAGAAATAGATAAATACTTTTAAAAGGATGCTCAGGAGGAGTGGGAGCATACTATAATAAGCTGGGCTGATCTCTGATAAAAATAAGAATAGAACAAATTTCCAAGGGGATGCTTTTCACAGATCTTCCTAGTTGATAGGTAGGCATCATTTCCTTCTATTAGAATTTGTCAGTTTCTCTAAATTTTCTTCTTTAAAACATCTGTATACTTTAAATGCTTTGTGAATTTTACAACTGGATGGCAAAATGAACTTTAGTTTATGGTCAAATTCTAATTAATTCCTGTTAGTGCAGTTTTAAAAATACTTATTAACATTATTTTAAACCATAATAGCTCTCAATGTTGGTCATGTTTAAATCTGTTATCCTGTTCACTGCAAATAATTAATTAATTATGGATTTTAATTATAGACCCAAACAAATCTTCCCACAGAATGGAGAATTTAAAAAATTTTTAATAGTGTTCCATTGATTTGTACTCTATGCAGATGATAACCTTCTCTGAAGTATCCACAAATACCAAAAATAGTTATACTCAAAATGTTCCTGAGGCAGATTATTTCATATGTATATAATTAAAATGAACTGATGTTTATTAATGTTGTTTTTGTTGGTGATAAGGAAGAAGGTATGAACAGGATAAAGGGATTCTGTTTTTACTTTGGTAGGTAACTCCAAAATTAAGTCTCAAGGGCCCATCATTCACCCAGGCCTCAGTCCTGCATTTCTACCTGTCTCTTGGGCATTGTCACCTGAGTGGTCCACTGAAAGCTAAAACTACTACTGTATGTATTTCTTCCTACCAGTTTTTAATTTTCCTCTTTAGATTTTCTAGTCTCTTAATATCCTAGTCTTCTGTTCATTTGGTGAAAAAATGGTTTGACTTTTTCTTATCATCTATGTCTGTGGGTTTGCTGAAGAGTTTAACACATATGAACACTTGATCTTCCTTTTTCTTACCCCCAGGCACTTGTAAGATAAAAATTGAAGAGTCATGTTTAAAAATCTTAAGAGCATCTTTGCTTAATGTTTCTGTTTGCACCAGGCTATAATGCCATGTCCTTGACAATGTGTTGCCAGTATGAATTATTGGATGAATTTTTTAAAATAAATTTTTGTTCTGTATGGATCAGTAACCTCAATTTTAAGTATCTGGTGCTCCATTTCCCACTGATGAAGCCAAATCCATAGGTGGACACTTGAAGTTTTTCACAATCTTACCAATTTTTTCTACCTGATTTCATCTCCATTTCTCCCCTTGCTTTTTTTTTTTTTTTTTTTTGCGGTATGTGGCCCTCTCACTGTTGTGGCCTCTCCCGTTGCAGAGCACAGGCTCCGGACGCGCAGGCTCAGCGGCCATGGCTCATGGGCCCAGCCGCTCCGCGGCACGTGGGATCTTCCCGGACCGGCGCAAGAACCCGTGTCCCCTGCATCGGCAGGCGGACTCTCAACCACTGCGCCACCAGGGAAGCCCCTCTCCCCTTGCTTTTAATAAACTCTAGCCAGATCCTTCAGATTCCAGGCCAAATTCCATCTCTATCTTTACGCCTTCCTAGAATTAGAAAATTCAATTCCTTGAACCCGTTGTTGGTTCTCTGTGTTACAGTTCATTTGGTGTTACCTTGTGACTCTTGCGGTAAGTTTTGTCTTGAGTTGACATTTAATTCTTTTATTTTTTGAACAGTAGAAATTTGATGTATTTGTCTCTAGCGCTGATTCAGGTTGAGAATTGAAGTTTCACAGATTGCAATGTGAGCAATTCTCATTTCACCTCTTAAGATGTACCCAAGCTAGACTATAAATTATAAATAAGCATGCCATTTAAGTTTAGTTTAAAACTCAGATATTCATTATAAAGATAGTTACATTGAGGAACATTATAATAACAATTAGCAGTTGACTCCCTGGAGGAGAAGTTAAAACCCTAGTTTAAGAACTGTGTTGCTAAGATGCAGAAATCAATTGCAGGTAGCTCATACAGTCATTAAAAGTCATATTTTTAAAGGAAATTTAATAACAAGAAAACCTTAAAAATATAATATTTACTAAAAATATAGAACTCAAAACTATGTGTATAATATGATCCTAACTATGAAATAAACATACAGTAATCTATATATATGCATGGGAAAAGATCAAAAAGAATTAAACCAAATGTTAGAAATTATCTCTGAATGTGGTTATTTCTGTTTTTTCTTATATACTTTTCAGAATTTCCCAAGCTTGTTATAACAGGCATATATTATTATTATTTATTAGGGAAAAAAACCATATCTATTAGAAACAGTTCTTATTCTACTTGCTTAGTCTTTTTAGATAACTTCCATAATGTATAATGCTCCAGTGGAAGACTGGATAAAAAGACATCTTTCACAAGGAAGGGCATTATATAATGATCTCTTCATGAAAATGCAGCTGAATACAGTGGGAAAAAAGCAACGAAATCTTTAAGAGTTCTTTGAATAACCAATTCTTCACCTCTAGGACTCAGGTGCCATTCTGGCAATTCTCTAAGGTCACCTTACCACATCATTAGAGGAGGAGTAGTTAGCATGGTGGTATCTTTCTTTGTTTCTAAGACATTTATTTAATATATGGTTTCTTCAGAGTTACTTAGAGTAGCCTTGGCAGCACTTTTGGCTGTCCCTGAAACATGAATATCGTTCATTTAAACATCCTGTGAGCAATTTCAGAATCCATCTTTTAAAATATAATTCTGCAGTGCTTTACCAGGAAGTCACCAGTGCTTTTCCTCCCCTCCCCTGTTCCCAACGCTTCATTTCTTCAAACTGATTAATATATTTAAACTGCTTAGGTTTTCCATCCTAGTTTTAAGTCTCCTGAGATAGAATCCAAAGGGGACCTTTGAGATCACCAAGTCCAAACCTGTGCCCAGTAGCTTTATCAAGAGACTTGGGCTTGAAAAGGAAGTCATCACTAGGGAATACTACAGTGTGCAGTAGCATTGTATTTTTAGACAGTCCTTTATGTGGACATCTGTTACCTTTCTTTGGTCCTTCCTCTTCCATGTAGAGCAGTAACAGCCTTTCTTATAGAAGACCGCTGTCATATTCATCCATAATCTTCTCACCAGACTTAATGCCTTCAACATGTTTTCTAGGATCACCATCCTGGTTGTCCTTCTCTGGACAAATTGATCTTGAAGTGTTTTATGCTATAGTCAGTGGAGGTGCTGCTCAGCTGTAGTAGAGCCAGACTATTCCCTGTTCTTGCTCTGAACCTCATCAGTGCAATGGCAAGCTGCACTGATAACAATGCTACTACTAATAATAAACCACTTATTGAACACTATTTACTATCTGCTAGGACACTGCTAAATACTCTCCATATATAACCTCATTTAATCTCAACAGTCCTGTTAATGTTGGTTCTGAGTTCTATCTCCGTATTAGAGGTGAGAAACAGGTGAAGAGAAGTTAAGTAATTCGTCAGTGGTCAGTCATGTGGTAAGTAGTGGAGCTAGGAATTTGAACCTAGATCTCATTCTGGGTCCAAGTTGCACTTTTGTTAAAATTTGAAAATTCAATGAAACAGTAATTTTGGGAGGAGGGGGACAGTAAAATAACCCATAAAGCCAGCTAGTATCTGTTTTTATCCCCCCCCAAGAGTTTCCCTATCTTAATCTCTACTCCCATGCTATATTTATTATGACTCATTTCGTATTATATTAAATTTGTTTTCCTATCTCCCTCCTATTCAAGCCCTTTGATTTCTTATCTTGCCTAAGAGTACTTATCATGTGTCAGGCACCCATATACCTAATAATTTGTCACTAAGTAATTAGTGAACAAATTTTTACATATTACTTGCCAGTCCTTAACCACACGGATACATATTTTGCATAGCTAGGGTCAGTGTATATACTGTTTCTCATTTCTGATGCTTCTAACATCCATGTGCAGGTTTTTGTTTAGGCAGAAGTTTTCATCTCCTTTGGGTAAAGAACAATGAGCATGATTGCTGGATAGTATGGTAAGAATATGTTTAATTTTGTAAGAAATTGCCAAACTCTTACAGAGTGGCTGTACCATTCAGCATTCCCACCAGCAATGAATGAGAGTTCCTCTTGCCAGCATTTGATGTTGTCGGTGTTTTGGATTTTGGCCACTCTAATAATCATGTAGTAGTACTTCCTTGTTGTTTTAATTTGAAATTCCCAAATGACATAGGATATTCAACATCTTTTCATATGTTTACTTGCCATTTGCATATCTTCTTCGGTGAGGTGTCTGTACAGATCTTTTGCCTGTTTTTTAATCAGGTTTTTTTTTTTCTTATTGTTTAGTTTTAAGAGTTCTTTATATATTTTGGATAACAGGCCTCTATCATATTGTCTCTTACAAGTATTTTCTCCTAATCAGTGGCTTGTCTTCTCATTCTCTTGACATCGTTTTTCACAGAGCAGTTTTTAATGAAGTCCAGTTATCAATTATTTCTTTCATAGATTGTACCTTTAGTGTTGTATTTAGAAAGTCTTCAGCATATCTAATGTCATCTAGGTTTTCTTCTGTGTTATTTTCTCGGAGTTTTATAGTTTTGTGTTTTACATTTAGGTCTGTGATCTATTTTGAGTTAGTTTTTGCATGTGTATGTCCAGTTGTTCCAGTACCATTTGTTGAATAGGCTGTCTTTGTCCCATTGTATTGCCTTTGCTCCTTTGTCAAAGATCAGTCAGTTGATTATATTTATAATGTAATGTAGGTCTGTTTCTGGGCTCTTTATTTTGTTACTTTTTTTTTTTATATCCACAGCATCTTTCCCCAGCATGACCTGTGGACGTCATTGTTGGATAGCTTTCCTCTGTTGAATCACATCCCTGGTGTATAGGTTAGGCAGGTACTATTAGATAGACTTGTGTGCTGAAAAGAATAGGAGGTAAGAAGGCTTACCTGCTCTGTCTCATCCATTAACCTCCGTGAGCCTCAGTTTCTTCATCATGAAACAGGAATAGGATACCTGACCTTATTGCAAAGGGTTGTGTGGAACTGAAATGGCATGATGAATGTGAAATGCTTTGCAAGTGTTAAAAAGCTGTGCAAACAGCGGTGTCATTTTTATCATCCTTAGTATCTCCATTGGTGACATGATCATAAGCAAGGCAGGGATTATCCAGTGTTGCCCTTGCATATTTTTGCCTATTCATTTGCTTACTGGGTTTCTTCTTCCCCAATTGAGACATGCATCTTTGCTCTTGTGATCAGTGAAGGATTCCTTCCAACATGATAAGAGGTGAACCTAAATGATGATAAGCTAATGATTACAAGTTTTAAGACCTACTTACTGTGGAGAAATGCTTGTGCATTATCAAGAAAACAAGTTTGGAAAGGAAAATGAGGACATTTTGTCCCTTTGATTGATTTGTCTATTCTGCTACCAGTACCACACTGTCTTGATTAGTCAGTCCTCTGCCTCTGACTTTGTTGTTTTCTTTCAATATTGAATTGGCTATTCTGGGTCTTTTGCCTCTCTATATAAACTTTAGAATCAGCTTATCAATATCCACAAAGTAACTTGCTGGGATTTCGATTGGGATTGCATTGAATCTATACATCAGGTTGTGAAAAACTGACATCTTGATAATGAGTCTTCCTATCTAAGATCATGGACTATCTCTCCATTTAGTTAGTTCTTTGGTATCTTTCATCAGAGTTATAGTTTTCCTCATTGAGACCTTGGACATGTTTTGCTAGATTTATGACTATTTCATTTTGGGGGGTGCTAACGTAAAGGGTAATGCTTTTTTTTGGCGGTATGCGGGCCTCTCACCGCTGTGGCCTCTCCGGTTGCGGAGCACAGGCTCCGGACGCGCAGGCTTAGCAGCCACGGCTCACGGGCCCAGCTTCTCCGTGGCATGTGGGATCTTCCCGGACCGGGGCATGAACCCATGTCCCCTGCATCAGCAGGCGGACTCTCAACCACTGCGCCACCAGGGAAGCCTGGGTAATGCATTTTTAATTTCAGATTTACTTGTTTATTGCTGGTATATAGGAAAGTGATTCCTTGCTATGATCACTTATTAGTTCCAGTAGTTTTTTTCTTGTTGTTTATCCTTTCTGATTTTCTTCATAGATGATCATGTCATATGTGAATAAAGACAGTTTTATTTCTTGCTTCCTAATCTGCATGTCCCTTATTTCCTTTTCTTGTCTTATTGCATTTGCTCAGAGTCCCAGTATGATGTCGAAAAGCAGTAGTGAGAGAAGACACCCTTGCCTTGCTCCTGATCTTATTTCCTTCAGCTTGTTTCTGCCCTACTTGCTACCTCAGTAGCGGCAGTTTATTTGACATTTCTGAGAACAGAGGAATGCAGACTACTCTGATACGTTTGCTTAAGCTTTTTCCTTCTCTTTTAAATGTCTTCTTCCCTCTGTAGCCTCTTTCAAATTTCTGTCCTTCTTTTTAAGATCCATTTCAAATCTTATCTCCTTTACAAATATTTTGCAGAACTCCGGGCAAAATTCTGTATCTCCATTAGGTCTTTGTTTTTAACTTATATTGTGATAGTTGTAGTCAGCTTTTTTTTTAAATTTATATATATTTAGTTTGTTGATTCTCTAGATGATTGATTCATCAGATTGTAGATTCTCTAAGATTCTGCTGTGTTTTACAGGACTTTGTACTTTGCATGTAGAAAATGCTTAAAAATTGAATTCAGGGCTTCCCTGGTGGCGCAGTGATTGAGAGTCCGCCTGCTGATGCAGGGGACACGGGTTCGTGCCCCGGTCCGGGAGGATCCCACATGCTGCGGAGCGGCTGGGCCCGTGAGCCATGGCCGCTGAGCCTGCGCGTCCAGAGCCTGTGCTCCGCAATGGGAGAGGCCATAACAGTGAGAGGCCTGGAAAAAAAAAAAAAATTGAATTCAGTTTTCAGAAAACAAAATCTTATGTATTTTTATAAACACAGTCTAGTTTAATCCTGTTCCACTTAATGTGAATGTTTATAGGTTTTTGAACCTAAGTACAAGACTTTAAATTTGTCCCTATTAGATTTTCTATTGTTATTTGCCATTGTGCCTCCATCCTCACTGAGTTCACATTTTGTCTCCTTTACCAAGTTCTTGTTTGTTTGTTTAAAAAAAATAAATTTATTTATTTATTTATTTTTGGCTGTGTTGGGTCTTTGTTGCTACGCTTGGGCTTTCTTTAGTTGTGGTGAGCGGGGGCTGCTCTTCATTGTGGTGCGTGGGCTTCTCATGGCGGTGGCTTCTCTTGTGGAGCATGGGCTTCAGTTGCGTGGGCTTCAGTAGTTGTGGCTCGCGGGCTCTAGAGCACAGGCTCAGTAGTTGTGGCACACGGGCTTAGTTGCTCCACGGCATGTGGGATCTTACCTGACCAGGGCTCAAACCCGTGTCCCCTGCATTAGCAGGCGCACTCCTAACCACTGTGCCACCAGGGAAGTCCCCAAGTTCTTGTTTACTAAGATTATTTTGTATTAAAATTCTGTCTTCCAGCATTTTCATTGTCCCTCCCACCTTTGTATTTCTCAACACTTATGCATCCACATTCAAATAATTAAATCAGTGATATCTTCAGTGAGGAAATGAAAGCTAGGCTGAGACCTATAGGATAGGAATTAGTGTTGGGAGGCTGTAAAGAAGTGAAAATGAGGAGTTGTAACTTTTTTGAATAGTGGCAGAATTTTTAGAAGTAATTATAGAACCTTTCTAGGTGACTATTTGAATATATTCCACATATCTATATGGGTTAATATTGGGCAAATTTGTCTAAATTTTCTTTGTTTATATCCTGTCTTTTTCTGGTGATTTACTGATGGCCAAGTGGTACTTTGAGGGGTCATTTGTAGAGTTTCCAGGCTGTAGTCAACTTACTACCTTGACTTTTGCAGGATTGATCTTGATACCAAGTACAAGAACTTCAGATCTTTCTGTGGTTTCTGAAGTTTTTAACTCGGAAATATTATTTGCTTAAAGTTACAGGAAGTGAATGACAGAGCTAGGAGTATAATTTAGATCTTGCTCATATACCAGTCCCCACCTTCCCCCTACAAAACTCCAATATATAAACAATAAATACATATTTTTAAAACATGTAATAAACTTAGGTCCATTTTGAAATTAGTGTTTCACCAACTTTATTTAGACAGTAATAATCAATTTTATGTAATAAAAAATAATAATCAGTTTTTCACCAGTGCTTACAATCTTAATCTCCTCTGAGTCTATACTTTTTTACTCTGACTCTTGTCCTAAAATCTCAATCCCATCTTTGACCTCTCTTCTGGGGAATACAGTTTTCATGTATTTCATTGCTTTGGTTGCTGTAATGAATGTCTGTCATCTATAAATTATGATAAAGAGAAAAACCAAGTTGGATGAATTATAGAAGTAGAATACAGAGAAAGGAAAATACGATTAGAGAATATGGATTAGTTGTGTTCTAAATACCTACCTAATTTGTAGTCATGACACTATTATTTTTGTTTCTTCTTTGAAAATTTCCTTAAATTTAATACTGTTTAGTTTTAATTGAGAAATGTTGTTTCTTCTCTGTTTAGAATTGGGTTTTTTTTTATGGAAAATCTTTAAAAACATTTAAGAGTTCTTTCAGAATCTTTTGGATACTCTAAATATGGATGGTAGTTCAAAAGAAAGCACGTAAAAGTAAAGCCACAGAAGATACAACCTATTTGGGTTTTTGTAGAAGTCATACATGAACATGTTTAACATACTTAGTAAATCAGAGAAAGTATTATTTTTTACTATGAAATGTCATATATAAGAATTAAGAATTCATCTGTTTCTTCATTGAACACTAGAGGGCCATATGGTACCTTACTATTGCTTTTAACGTGTTTAAATATAGTTAGTAAGTGCTTTTTTCTCTTATACTTTGTGTTCTAGTACACTATTCCTTGCTCAGAATTAGAAATTAATATTTGGAGTAGTCATCTGCCCTGTCATATAATATGTGAGATACCTAGTGTTGTCTTTTTTTTTAACCAGCAACTAGCATATATTCATTTTGCTATTTTAAAACAACAATGCCAACAAAAAGTGAACAAAAAGTGAGCCTTGGGATGACAGTACATATGTGCCCAGACTCACTGTGCTTTGGGAATATGTGTATGCTTTTTGAAAATTTCTCAAGTATATGCACATAAGTACATTAAAAACAAAAGTCTTGTCATTGTTAGTTGCTCTGGGCATCCTCATCATGGATGTGAGAAAAGAATGATCCGTCCAGTCCAAGACGCTATCTTTCTTGTTTTGATTTCCTCTTTTGTTAACATAGAAGGTAATATTGCAGCATAGAGCCAGATCATCCTGAACTAAAGAATATTTGAGCAGATGATTCTTCTTCCTCAATTTCTTTTAGCTGCTTGGGGTGAAGAAATGAGAAATATAATCTACAATTCCCAAACAGGTGGTGTGAATGAGTGAAGAAAGAGTCATGACTGAGCCAGTTAGATTGCTCAGGCTCTTACGAACCACAGGGCACATTTGTGCAGGATCCAAAAACACTGACTTTGAGCCACGTTTGACCTCTGGATTACTTTTTATCTTTGATAGCTTCTAAAAAGGAAATTCAACATCTTAAGTATAGCCTTAGTTAAATTCTTATTTCTCCCTCAGACATACTTTAAAGAGCACTGCTTGTTATTAATTTCTGTATTATGTTTTGGAGGGAAAATAAGGGCATTTTCTCTTCAGCTACTATTTATACTTCCCTCTTTGTGAAGGAAGATTAGAATGAACTCAGCAGAAACACATTGCTTATACCTAGAGGAGGGCCTGATCATGTGACAGAGAGAAGGCGCAATAATAGTTAAAGACTTCAAAGAACCTTATCTTTTGAGTTTCTCTTCCTTGTATTTGTTAATTTTAATGTCTTAAATTATTTCCTCAGATTGGTTACTATCAATGTAATGAAGTGGCAAAACTTCGATCTTTAATTCTAAATTATACTGAGGAGTTAGTCCTTTTGAATATTGATGAACTTCTTTTCAACTTAGTCACTGCTATGATAAACAGTATTCTCTGATAAAGTTATATTTTGTATATGTTTGCTTTTTTTTTTGAATCATTACCATTTTCTGAAAACCCCATTTATTGCTGTATTTTTACAGCTAACATCAGCCTAAGTGATTAAAACACTGAGCTAGAATTCTGATCTTTTTGCTCAGATAATGAAATTAGCTACTAATAGAATAATTTATTTGGTGAATGTTAAATGGTCAATAGTGTAAAACGCGGAAGAAAAACCAGATCAGTATCTGGATATGGTGAGAAACACCTGAACTTCTCCCTCCTAGAGAAGGAGAGGTACTAGATGCTCTTGATGGATTGAAGACATTAAAATCCTGCCTCTGTAACATGTTTCTGGAGGAAACATTAGCTTACTAGTTAAAATTTTGTTCAATTCAGCAACATTACTGAGCACCAGAAGAATTGCCATTTTCCTTTTAAGATGTGCCACAATTTGATCCTAGCTCTTATGGGAGTGGGGAGAGGAAGGCGTGGGGCACAGTACTACTGTAAATGCATACAACCACCGTAAGGGTGTCATGTTTCCAAAGGTTAATGGGGGAGGGGCAAGTGCAGGCTTGAGGGTATGGGGTATTTCACAAAGGTTTGGGAAAATCTGGTTAGTATGAGTAATAGAAATGTTTCTAGAATACCATTCACCCTTCTTATAACTAGTTTCTAGCAGTGATTCCTGGACTACGCTGAAATGATTTTCTTCCAGAAAATCTTCTTAATCTCATTTACCCCATCACAATTTATAGGAGACACAAACTCAAGGCATAGGGGCCAGAAAGGAAATTTAAACGAATGAAATAGACTAAATATAAGACCTGGGGAGCCAAAGCATCTCTAGATAAAGGGGATGAGTGAAAATTGGGATACTGATATTGCCATATTTTCCAATTTTTCAGAAGTCACTGGAATTCCAGATTTTTCCATGATAATTTCTCAATTTTTTGTATGTTGACCTCCATATTTTTCACATACATTTCTGTGAGCTGGTTTGACCTATAGACCACCCGTTTCCACTAGACGTTATATGTGGAAGAAGAGTGTGCTGTTCATCACTCACTGCAGAATTAAAATAGTTTGCATCTAGTGCAGATCCATTAAGGGCATTGAGTGGGTTGGAGTGGGAGAGCACCATATGCAGAGCCCATTAAGTGTTTTAGCAGGGACCTATGGACTTTGTGCTTTATGAATTTAATATACTGGTTTTAGGTATTGAACTGCGAAATGAATTAGCCTCGTTTGAAAGAAATATGTATCCTAACTTTCACAAGGAATTTGAGGTGACCTATATATATAGGAGAAACACATATAATAAAATAATCAAGTGTACCTGAAAATCAGAGCCAGGGAAAATAGTGGAGTAGACTATGAAGAAGACAAGGCCATGAGAAGAGCTAAGGAATGAATTACGATGAGTTGGAGTAAGCTGTTCATAGGTTACAGGTTGACCACTCATAAGGACCAGTATTCTTTAAAGTGTGACCCATCAGAAATATCTGGAATGCTTACTAAAAGTGCAAGTTTCTGGCTTACACTGCAGAACTACTTAAGCAAATCTCTAAGGGTGGGATATGTATTTTTAACAGGCTCCCACGTGATTCTAATGTAGCCTAAAGTTTGCACAACATTGGACTGTTAGTCTCTCTGCTTCCTTGTGATAAAATTGCGAGGAGAAAGTGCTGAGTCCTCTCACGAGAAAACATGTCAGTCACACACACGCACGCACCCCTTCTCCTAACGTTACATAAAAGGAATTTCTCACATGGGACTCCGTGAGTGATGCAGTAAACCGTGCCCTCAGGAAGCATAACATCTATAACGAATGCATCAATGCTTGTAAATACTGGTAAGTAGAGATCATGATCTCTGAAATCAGACTGTGTTTTCCCGGTCTGTCACTTCATGGCACCTTGACCTTGGGCAACCTGTTAACTGCTGTTATATAGTTATTTTAAGGATGGTAGTAGCATCATAATACTACAGTATTATTGAGAGGATTCAATGAGATAATGTTTGGAAAGTACTTAGAAAGTAACTGGCAGATGGTAAAGTCCTTAATAAGTGTTAAGTATTATATTCTGTAAGATTTATTGTAGTGTTAAAAGACTATGCTAAAGCCAGCTTAACAAACCTGTCCAGGCTAGATAATGCTATGCAAAATATGTTTGGTTTCAAAGATATCAACTCTCTTAGGCGGGTTGAAACTATTCCACTAATTTTTGCCTGAATTATTTTGACTTGTAGAGTAGTGTTCAGCTGTTCGGGACTGTAAATTTTGTTAGTACTAACTGTGAAGCACTTTAGCTCTCTGATGGGTGTTTGTTTTCCTAATTGATTGTTAATGTTGAACCTAGAAGGAATTTGAAAGAAAACCTAAAAGTACATTTGGTAGTCCTGGGGCTTTCAGTCCTCACATGAGGACTAGTTCTATTCTATAATGTTAGTTCTTGAACTGAATAGCTGGGGAACTGGAATATATGCAAGGGAAAATTCTCTTTGGTACTTCTGTAGAAATTCTAGAATTACTGCTTGATACTATAGGAAATACCTACATTTTCATAATTAAGAGAGTATTGTAAACAAGTGAAAGCCGGCTTTACAAATGGAAGAATAGTTTCAGTCAAGTTAAAATGATCTCTACTTAGGATATATTTTAGCGAACACATTTTGTAAAATGTTGGTATAAGCTACTGGATGTATCTGATGTTCAATATTAACTCGATTGCTCCTAATAATAAGAATTATTGTCAGAGTAACACCTTGCATATAAACCTTAACCTCTAATTATATGAAATGTAAATAGAAGAATGATGATTATTTTCATAGATCACCAGGGCTAAAAATAATGTATAAGATTGGGGGGGGGGTCCAGAAAAGGATTTATTTTGTTGAAATGTACCATGTTCTTCTGTTCAGTGGTCTTTGCTGATGGTACTGTTAAAGGTAGCTTCTGTGCTTTAGAGTAACAATTGCTTTTAGAAGATACTTTACTTTCAGAGTGAGGAATGCTTTTTTTCTGTGTTTCTGGTTGGTCTTAAATGGCAATTTCTAGTTATTGAAATCAGATGCAAACGAGAAATGGAAGTATGAAGAAAATACTGGTGAATTTGGGAGCTAAGTGCCAAGAGTCATTCATTTGCTTAGCTATAGCTGTTGGTTTTATATGTCAACATTATAAATTTAATTGTTAAGAATGAATTGTTTGTACTTTACCAATATACTGCCATCTGTCTTATGGTCTAATGAGTGAAAACATTAAATATGCTGAGGTGCATCTGTAATGTTTATCACTTAAATTTTCAGTTTTCTGACTTGTTTCTTATTTCACTCTGTTAACAGGTATAGAAAAGAAGATTAAAACATTTAGAATCATTATTCTATATCATTTAGATATCAGTAATCTTATATTTAATCTTTATTATATTTTTATGCTTCTTTACTCCAGAGAAGAACAGAGCAGAGATTGCAAACTAGTGTCTTATATAGTGTTTTTTTTAAACAAATTTAAGTATGTTACCAACACTTAAAAATCTGGAGAGTTCACATAAAAATATTGATTCTTCACCTTCTTTTGCAAATGTGGACTGTCTGTCCTTACTGGGTTCCTTTGCTCACATGACAGCAATCAACGGCACCTTTTAAATGGCCTTTCCAGGCCTTAAACCTGACCTGTTTTTCTCCTTTATTTTACCTGAGTGCTCCTCTAGTCATTTGAGTTTGCTTAGAATGACGACAAAAGCATGACTGTAGGAAATGCAGAAGTAAGTTGATTTTTTTCTTTGTCACATGTCAAACTAGTTTGGATGAAGATCCAAGTCGAAGTAATATGTAACCATTTGTCAAGTTTATTATTAAAATAGACAGAGATTTGCTAAACACCACATTTCTAATGGGTATTATCAAGGTGGGAATTTGTCACCAAAGCTTTTACCAACCTCCAAATACCTACTCATTTAAATTTTCATTCTAGCTCACCTGTTATCTTTCCCATTCTTGTTAAATTTTGAAGTTAAAACTCTACTAGGATGACTATCATATTACAACAGTAAACCAGTGTTCTTGGAGCTTCTTGTTTTGTAAGATGTTTCAGTTATCTATTGCCACCTAACTGTCACCCCAAAGATTTATGATTATAACAAGCAACAATTATTTTATTATTTCTCATCATTCTTGTAGGTTATGAATTTAGGAAGGGCTCACCTGGGTATTGTTGATTCGGGGTTGCAGTCAGATGGTGGCTGGAGGTGGAACACAGGGGGCTAGAACAGCTAGCTGGGGTCTAGCCAAAAACTCCTCTTCATATAGTCTCGGGACTTACCCAGATATGGTCTTTTTACCTGGGTTAGTTTGGGCTTCTTCATGGCATGGTGACCTCAGGGCAATCAGACTACTTACAGCAGAGCTACCATGTGAGTATTCCAACAAGCAAGATGGAAATGGAATCTCCTTTGTATGACTTAGCCTAGGAAATCGCATTCTGTCTTGGTTGAAACAGACTCACTTCTCAATGGAAGGAGTGTTGCAGTACATTGTAAGAAGAGCATGCGAAGGGATATTGCTGTGACCATCTTTGAGACACACAGTGTACTATAGAAGGTCATAATATCTTTGCTTTTAGAACTTTCTGGTTGTTTTTTTCATTTGTACTTCATAAAAATCAGGCTCATTAAAACAGATTTCATATATAATATATGTATCTTATGTAATTCCTTAAAATGTAGACTAATGATACCTCACAATCTTGTCATGATACTTAAGTGAAAGAAAGCATATTCTACTAGGAACTCTGTCAGTCTTTTATCCTTCCCTCATATCATTGTACCAATCTGAAATAATATATATTTTTTCTAAGCCCTGTAGCTGCAAACTTCCTTTATATCTCCTATTGATCTCTGATATCTACTATCTACTATTGATAGTAGATATTGATATCTAGATATCTACTATTGATCTCTACTATGCATAGACTTCCTCCTTCCATCCCAAGATCTTTCTGTTTCAGGCATAATCAAGAATTATAGGTATTGAGTTTTGTTTTTTCTTTGTTTTTAATGTTTCTTGATAAACAGTGTTTTATTTATTGGAGAGAATGAAAACTTGGGCTGTCAGTTTAATTTAAACTTCAGTCGATGTTTATCAGACGATGTATTTTGTTGAATATGTAATTTTTTAATATTTATTTGTCTGCATTGGGTCTTAGTTGCAGCACGCGGGATCTTTGTTGCAGCATGCGGGATCTTTTGTTGTGGCATGCAGGCTCTTCATTGCAGCGCATGGGCTTCTCTCTAGTTGTGGTGCGTGGGCTCCAGAGCACATAGGCTCAGTAGTTGTGGCATGCAACCTCTCTAGTTGTGGTGCACGGTCTCTTTAGTTGCGGTGCATGGGCTCTCTAGTTGTGGTGCCTGGGCTCTCCAGTCATGGTGCGCAGGCTCAGTAGTTGCGGCACGTGGGCTCACTAGTTGTGGCACATGAGCTCTAGAGCGCACAGACTTAGTTGCCCTGCAGCATGTGGGATCTTAGTTCCCCAACCAGGGATCGAACCCACGTCCCCTGCATTGGAAGGTGGATTCTTAACCACTGGAGCACCAGGGAAGTCCCTGAATATGTAATTTTGACAATGTAAAAAGGCCAGTGGTGTCAACTGTCAGCCCATCCAAGAATGAGACCCTAAATATGTATTTTCTATAGCTTAATTCTATATTGAAGTATTTTCTATGCTTAAAGTAATTCTATACTTAAATTTGATGCTGAAGTGAATATTGACAAATGAATATTTATAATGAATAAATTATTCAGTGAATATTGTTAAGGCTCATATGCTTTAATAGCATGTTATTGAAAATTATACAATTGAAGTCGTGGAACTATGTTCACCTCACTCAAAATAATTGATTTCTACTTATAATTGCATCAAAAACTCAACAGCTTAAGGAATATAATTATCTGCCCTCTCCTTACTGTTTTACTTTCTTAAGTTGTTAACACTGTCAGATATCTTACGTTTCCATTTATTTTTCATAGGGTACATTCCTACAGTGTGTTAAGCCATCAGTTTGGTGAGCTTCCTGCATTATAGCTTAGTTTAATTCTTTTTAAGTGCAGAAAAACACCACCTACATTACTTACTGTGCTTTAAAGGAATTAATAGTATTATGTCCCTACTTATTACTCCGTGGCCTATAACCCTTTTCAGAACTTTTACAAGAGAGTAAATGATTGATAAATTGTATTTAGTTTAACTGAAAGGTTAATGAAACTTTTATGCTTAAACTTGTTCGTTAAAGTAACAAATCATAAACCTTAAAAAACTGATATTAAATAAGTTTTTGTCCTCTTTGTTACACTTAAATTTTATTTTGAGAATTGTGGAAAATTAAGTTGCTTTTAAATCACTCTGTCATCACATGAGGCTTTTGCATGATTGAAATACCTGTAATTACTATGTCATTTTTGTCATTGTTGACTTAAAGGTGTAACTATAATAATCATCTGCTAAATTCTTGGAGAGCAGCTGTATAAGACCGATTTAACAGCTGGGGTAACCCAGCACAGACTGTAAGAGTTAAACTTAATCTTGAGGCAAGTTATGTTATGGTCATTGAGGACTTCATACTGGGCATTTCTGAAATACTTAAAAAATTCAATCCAATAGTTGGATTTTTGTTTTATCACAAATATTTCTTTAAATGTTTAATGAAAGAGTGAGGAAAAGTATCATTTTGATATTAACAACTAAGACAAAATATGGGAATAAAATCCAAAGTTTACTCATTAAAAAAAATCAAATATACTCTGAATGTCACTGTTCATGCCACTATGGTAAATAGGAAAGGAAGAATACGTTAAAAATATTATGGAATAATATGGAATCAGAAAAATTCTAAGATCCTTATCTTGAATTTCATCTTTTAAAATCATGTTTTAAAAAATCATTTATGCCTGTAACTTTTTTTCCATTGAAAATGTTTTCTTATTGTTAATGCAACATTAATATATATTCACAACACAAGGATAGATGCCTGTTTTTAGAAGCTATACACACAAATGAATTGAAGCAGTGAATTTTATTTGGATATATTTTGTAAAACTGTAACTACTTACTAAACTATAATAAAGGAAGGCTCACCAAATTGACAGTCCAACACATTACAAGAAGGTGCTATACTTGATGCTATTAGAACTGTAATATATATATTCTTCAAGCTGTAAGGGACTTCATTCTTAATCATTTTGTCCAACCTCCTCATTCCTCATTCTAGAAATCTGAAATCTGAGACAGCTTAAGAGATTTACCTATAAGGTCACTGGTTAGTGGTAGAGCTGAAAGTAGAACTTAAAGTTCACCCTATATTTTTTGTATACTAGTAAGTTTACCTGGAGTATTAATTTCAGGTAATTTGGCTGAAAGTTGATTGAGGCAATAATTAAGAGTAATTTAATTGTAAATGAATTTCATTGTAAATAAGTCAGTAAATAGTTGGTGTTTTTTGAGTCATGGAATTTCTAGTGCACTATGCAATGGTGTCATTATATTTAATTTTTAAGGACTTTTTTGGTTGTTTTTTTATAGTTTTTACCTTGTAACTTTATTTTCAGCGAATTCAAAAAAATTAACTGGAATTTTCCAGCAGGATTTGGAAATAACCTAAATGTTCAGCAATCAGACCTTGATTATACAAATCAAAGCAGTTCCAGTACTTTTTTATATAACCTGATATTGTAACATCCTTATTTTGAAAATGCTACACACATATGTATATATGTAATGCTTTTATTTTGCAAATGTCTAATTACCAGGTCACATTTTTATAACACTTATATAAACTGTATGTGCTGTTTTAGAACCCAAGCTAATTTCCCTTAAGTACTTAGGGGCTACACTAAGTCCCTGGATAAAGAAAATCAGCAAGGAAGTACAGTAATAAGTTATGACTCATTAAATGTTTACATGAATATAATATCTTAAATGCATTATAATTAGAAGTTGTAATCTTTCTTAGTGAACACTTTGAGCATTTAAATGTCTTTCAGAATTTTTTAAGGAAATGTTTTGAATGTGATTTTAATTTTTATAAAACATTTCTGTTCGTTTGACTATGCCTTTTATGAATAATAAAACTTTAAGAAGAATGCCATATATTTAAATTTTTCTTTCATAGTAAATTTAATTGTGTTTTTAGTTTCTACAATTAAAGTACGATATGTTATTTGGATTTTTTTTGCAATTGTTTTTTGTTCTCTTGCAGTTGTTTCTAATACAAGCTTGACTGTTCATCATTAAGCAAAGAACTTAATTTCTTGATTCATCATCATTTTTCTCTGTTTTTAAATTGTTCTATCTTTGTACATGACTTGCTTAGACTAGGGAGATAACTTTTAACGCTCTGGTATCTAAGGTGTTAGGAAAGACTAAAGGCAATGACTTAGTAACAGAGAATAATCTGTCTCACTCTATATCCCAGAATAAATGAGTATGCTGTTTATAATACCGTATTTTCATCTCAAAAGGATATTGATTCTGATTTATTTCACTTTAGTAGTGGTGTTAATTTTTAGAATCTGGAATTCTTTTGTTTCTACAGAGAATAAGTCACTGTTGCTTAAATTCACAGAAGTAATAAATAATACTGAACTTAAATGGTGTATGCTGATAGTCTCCCTGTCAAAAGCTTTTGATGTGAGACTGAAAACTTTTGGTTAAAATCATAAATACTTGTAGGTAAACTTGTATCTTCCAAGCGATTTGTTTTAGCTGATTCAAAAATAGTTTATGAAAAACAGAAAATCTTTATGCTGCTCATATGCTGTGGCCTTTGATCTGGAGCAGTTAAATCCTAGCCTTCTGTATAATAATGAATGAAAGAAATGGTAGAAATCCAGAATAAACTACTATAAATCTTTTTGTCATTGTTGTACGAGAATTGGGGTGTATGGAACTTGTAATACATTTTAGAAATACTGTATTGGTGATACTTTGTTACATGCAACATTTATAGATAATCATCGTTGACTAATACAAACTTTTAGAAGAAAGAAAAATCAGAGAGTGATAAACAGGCAAAATATCTTGTATAGAGATCTTCTCTTTATCACAAGTTCCCCAATGTTGAGTTCTTCTTGGATGGATAATGAAACCTGAAGTCTTAAAATGCCAAGGCACAACTACTAAGATGCTACAGCTTAACTTTTAGATAAAAATCTTGACAGAATTTAGGAAGTCTTTCTAAAACTTGTAGATGATTGTGTTTTAAAATATTATACTCCAAAGTTATTATAGGTGGATTTTGCATCTTTGCTTGCTTTCTTAGTGATTTTTAAGATTGAAATGTAATCTGCAAAGCTCTACGTGATTTTTTTTTTAATCCTAGTAGTAGTAGTAATGGCAGCTAACAGTATTGAGCACTTACTAAATGTGAAGCATTGTTCTTTGTGTTTCACTTATATTAACTGTTGTAATCCTCATAACTGTCCTGTGAGGTAGGTTCTATATAGATGAAATTGAGGCACAGAGGCATTGATTTAAGGACATACCACTAATAAGTGGTAGAACCAGGCTTTGAACTATGGCAATTTGACTCCAGCATATATATTCCTACCTACTGTATTATACTCCCATAATATTTATTGATATCATCTTAAAAAGAGCTTGTCTGTTTTGAAAAGTCTCAGTTTGGATGGGTGGATGGGGGGTTAATAATGAAGACTATCTTAAATGATTTTAAAAGGATAATTGAGACCAAGACTTTATTTTTTTCTTGAACGTGTGGAACTAGCTGCATTTAAAAATATTAGCAATTGAGGTTCTCCTACGCATTGTCTTCAGCTTCCCTCACTGACTAGGGTTTTCTTCTGTATTTGAAGATTTTGTAGTTTGCATGTTTCCATGCTGATTTAGGGCATTGCTTTAGAAGTACTATTAACTTGAATCCTCAGAAAAAAGATGAAACTCGGTAGTTTGGAACTTAGTAGTCACTTTGCTCCGTCACTAATAATGTCTCTTCCACAGAAGTGTATTGTTACAGACACATGATTTGATTGAGCGTTTGCTTGAGTTGCAGAGCTCTGTACTGTCCAGTTGAGGGCAGCTACTTACCAATTTAAAAGATGAGCTGAATGAGAATGCCACCACTTGGTATTTACCAAACCTTGGTATCTAGTGTAAAACACCACATTTAATATACAAGACTGCTTTAATTTTCATTCCGACTTTTACCATAAATAATTTCTTAAAAATGAAAAACTAGTTTTACTTCATAGTAATTTCTGCCCTTTCATAAGTAGTTTATGTATATTTTGGTTTTGATTTTCCTAATCCAAATTCTTTTCAATTCCAATCTCCTCCCCCTCCCTTGCTTTAGGATCAGACTCCAAGAAGATTAGAGAGGTTCATAGCATCCTTATCTTCAAACTACCTACATGTAAATACATGTGATTATAAATTTCAATATAAAAGTGAAAACTTATTTTTAGTATGGTGATCTTTGTTAAGTGAAAGTCAAAATTGGAGTTGATCTGTTTGATTCATTTTTCTCTGCAGAATATGTTCCATTTGCAGAATGAAGTACGCTCTTCTAATTTTCCTCGATTGAAATAACACATAGTTTAAATGACATCTTCTGTGTGGTATCAAGAAATGAATTTTGAGGGGTTAATTAACTAACTGATTCAAAGATATCACTGAGACAATTCTTTTGAGAATAAAGAATGTCTACCTAAAACTATATGTAATACTAACAAAGTGACCCTGACAGTAACTTGGAGAGGGGGCATTCCACGGGAGCTGCCTCAACAAAGGGATTTTTCTAATAAGGAGAAACAGACACAATATGACTGAAGGTTATGTTATACAAAAAAAACAAAAAAAAACAAATTAGACTTGTGTTTAGGAATAAAGTGAGCACCAGAAGAGATGCTGAGATTAGAATGAGGCTAGAGACATTCATTCTGCAAGGTAGTAGTCTAGTGGGGCCGTAGACATCCTTATCTCAGGTATCAGTCTCACCTTGTTGTACGGTATCAACTTAACAGATTTCCAGTACCCTCTCTCCTATCCCTAGATCTCTGTTGGGTTTTTTCAGTGGTTATGGTTGTATTCTTAGTCATTTACTTTTTTACTAAAAGAGTTTTTGTATTGTGATTAAATACCCATAACATAAAATTTACCATTTTAACCATGTTTAAGTGTACAATTCAGTAGCATTAAGTACATTCACAGTGTTGTGCAACCGTTACCACTATCCATGTCCAGAAGTTTTTATCTTTTCCAGCAAAAATTCTGTACCCATTAAACACGAACACCTCATTCCTTTCTCCCCCGAGCCCCTGGCAACCACCATTCTACTTTCTGTGTGTAAATTTAACTACTCTAGGGACCTCAGATAAGTGGAGTCATACAATATATATCCTTTTTTGACTGACTTATTTCACTTAGCATTATATCTTCAAGGTTCATCCATGTTGTGTCAGAATCTTCTTCCTTCTTAGGCTGAATAATATTCTGTTGTATGTGTCTGTACCACATTTTTTTACCCATTCATCCATTATTGGTTACTTAAGTTGTCTCCACCTCTAGACTGTTGTGAATAATGCTGCTATGAACATGGTTGTACAAATATCTGTGTGAGCCCTGCTTTCAATTCTTTGGGGGTGTATATCCAAAAGTGGAATTGCTGGATCACACAGTAATATTTTGAGGCCTCTCCATATTTTCCACAGTAGCTCTGTCCATTTCACATTCTTACCAACAGTACACAAGGGTTCCAGTTTCTCCACATCGTTGCCAACACGTATTTGTGTGTGTGTGTGTTTAAATAATAGCCGTAATAATGGGTGTACAGTGTGGTTCTGGTTCTGATTTGCATTTCCCTAATTATTAGTGAAATTGAGCATCTTTACATGTACTTATTGGTCATTTACATATCTACTTTGGAGGAATTCAGTTGTTTACTTTTGTGTAACTAAAAATGTCTTCTCTGCTTAATGATTTTGCATTTTCAACTACATTTTAAATTGTGATATCAGAGAAAGGTGTACTTTAAGAAAGTAGCATCATGGTAGGACTAGGGGTATTTCTTGTGTGCGGATTGACTTCCCAGCAACCCACTTCGTGTATTTAGTAAGACAGATCTCACCAAAGTCAAAGAAGAGACCACCCATTTCTGACATTCTCCTTTCTAACTCTCTCCGTATCACATTCTAAATTCCCCCTTATAAAAATCCATCAAAGCAGGTGGAAGGAGAGGTAAGTGAGATGACTGGCTGTTGGAAGACAAAAATAGAATGGAAGGAGAGAAGAAACATTAGCTGAGCATTGTGAATGGATATAGTTCACATCTATTATCTATCTATTAAAAGTACTATCAATTCTCACACTAGGCTTTTTTAAAATCATCATAATGTTCTAGTTCATGGGCTTGGAAATGAAATGTAGCATCAAGATGAATTAGCATGGCATAAGTAGTTAATTTAGGGAAATATTTGAGATAATTCCGAAAAAGTGAGTGGGGCCACTTTGAGGAGAGTCTTCATCTCCAAACCTTTATCTTAGGCTTTGGGGAACCATTGAAAGTTCTTGAGGAGTGTATTGTACACCCCATTCCGTCTCCATGTTTTGGGAAGATGTATCTGACTATGGTATGTTAGAGAAATGAAGCCCTAAGGATTTGTGATGAACTGGTTAGTTATTATTCATTTTACTTTAATTACTTCCCAACACGGGTTACATTTGTAAATACTTGGGTTTTTTAAATATATTTAATCAGTCACATTACTGTTATACTTGCAAGTGGAATCACTAAATGTTTCCGAATTGTAGAGATTGCAGTGAAATTTGCAAACAACTAAAATGTCTCCTGGTAAAATTAACCTGCAGTGCATATTAATAGCTATTGAGAGCTAGAGTTGATTTAATGTCTTAGTTTGAGATAAAGACTGGTACATATGGAAGAGGCAAAGAGAGCATGCTTAAGACAAAACACTTGAAGATATAGTGCTCATTCTGAATATATCTAAGACAGAACAAATACACGTTTGTATTTTTGGAGCGTGCGTAAATGCTGTCCTTGAATTTGAAGCACGATTCGAAGCACTCCTAAAATATTAATGCTGATATTTGGGTAAGGAAGACTTAATAAACATTTAAGAGAAAATGCAATGTTTATGTTTCGGATTTTTGTAAAGACAAGTTTACTTTCACTTTCTAGGGAATACCTAGGTTAGTCACTGGAGACGCTTTCAAAGGGACCCTGTAGCACAGCCCTGCTTTGGTTGTCTTCGCATTACTGACTCTGTATGGGAGGTTCACCAGCTGTTTGACTGGCAGGAGCAGGAGCTTACACTTCAGTAGTTTATAACTCCTGGCTATTCTAGGAGACTTTGCACTTCACCAAGCCTCAGACAGGTCAGGACATTGGGTAGGAGAAGGTTGAAAGACAAAAAAGCAGCAGGCCTTGGGTTCTCAGCCTTTTATTTTAATTAGAAAGTTGTATTTTAATTTGGTGGTTAGAGTTTTTAGTAATGTGCCTGTATTACATGTAGAGAGTATTCATCAGCCAAGAGGAGTTTTAAAATGTCAAAACCGGGAAAAGCTACTCTAAACCATGGCTTGGTTCCTGTTGATCTTAAAAGTGCAAAAGAGCCTCTACCACATCAAACCATGATGAAGATATTTAGCATTAGCATCATTGCCCAAGGCCTCCCCTTTTGTCGAAGACGGGTAAGTCTCACACATTTGAAAAATAGGAATATTTATTTAAATGAACTACTTCTGCCTCTTTTGGTGAGGAAATGGTTCACATTTCAATTGGATTTATAACTAAAACTATCAGTGCGTTATGTAGCCAGTGAAAGCTTCTGTAAGTGATAGTTTTAATAGTCTGATAGAGAGCCTTGAGGGCAAGGTTACCTAATTCACCGTTTTGTGTCTCTCATTTATTTTTATGGTATTAGAATTCTTTAAACTTACTTAAACTTGGTAAATTTAAAAAGTATGTTTTGAGATATGTCGGCAAATACTAACACCCCAAATCTGTCGTTTTTATTTTGTGGGAAAAGTAAAAAGCTGGTGGTGTGGTCCTTATACGTGATAATTAAAGCATTGAGCTCTCTTACAAAGTTTATCTGCCAATTTAAGCTAGACTGTTTTTAAATCACTCTTTCTTAAATTCAGACCTAACATAATAGAGACGTTACTTTTTGCTGTTATATGAAATAAAAATAGCATGCTATGGTGTGGCAGTTACGATACAGTTTATATATAGACAATTCTGAACTAACATTTTGTAGAACTGGTGCTAATCTATAATCAGGTTATGATCTATTGGATGTTTTTTGGGATGACATTCTCCTCCTCGCCAGATTTGGACCCTGTTAATATTAACAGTTTTGTTGTATTTTCTGTGTTACTTGGTATTACCATTTTGAATTACTAACTAGAGTGATATATTTTTAGATCTAAAATATGTTTAGGACCCTGAACACATTAAACCAAAAAATACCTGTTGGAGGTTCATTGAGTGTTTTTATATATCAGTGCTATTAGTGTTTTAGTTCCTTTTACCAACTCGCCCCCACCCCCGCATTTTTTTTTTTTTTTTTTTTTTACTAAAAGGGAAACATTCTATTAAACAAGTAGGTTAACTTAACAACACCTGAAAAATATTTTTCCTCTTTTGTGAACAAAATCTTCTATTTGCTTGGACTTAAATAGCCTTTGTAAAAATATGTTTTCTAATTACCTTAGTTCTTTTTGAATTGTTTCTACTTCTACTCCAATAAATGGTAGCCATGTTGAAAAACATTTTGAGTAAGTTTTAAATGTAATACAATTTAAACATTGAAAATAGAATATAAATATCTCTGTCACCCACTTACTTTCTTCTTAACTGTGTTTTCAGAAAGTGTGTCTTTTATTTTGTCTTCTGTCACTTTGTCACTTTTATAACTTCTGAATGAGGTCACTGCTCTGATTTAAACATTTACACAGAGGCCTCTAGTAGCTTTAAGGTCATTAATAAACTAATTTATTATTTTAATACTTCTAAAAAAATACCAATACAAGTAAATTTTCAAATTAAGGAGAAGAAGTGTGAGTTTTTAAAATTAAGGGGTTAAGATCTTAACAAGATAATTTTGTTCTTGTTGAATATTTCTAATAAACTTAAGTACAGTTTATAGCAGATTATTCATTATGTCACACTGTATGTTTTCTATCTGTATCTTCTTTACAAGTGCATGAAACTTAAAAGGCTCAGGAGCAGATTCTATAAGAAAAATTAATAGAGAACTTAAGGGCTTTCTTTGAGGGTTTCCTAGGGTCACTATTCAGTTTGACTTTTCTAGGTTACTGTTATGTTAAATTATAGCCTGGCATTTGTAATTATAGAAGAGGACTAAATTCAAAAAATAAAATTCAAACTAGAACATAGTTCTAGTTTGGGGGAAGATAGGTAACAAAATTTAACACATTCAGTTTTAGACTGCCTGCCAATAATTTACTATTGTATAACTCATTGACTCTGACTACTAGAAATATTAGAGGGATCATGTAATTATATCCTCTCCCCTCCTTTTTGCAGCTGGTTAATTTAGGTAGCTTTAAATTGATTCACATGTTCTTTGTTGTTTTAACTTACTAACTTTCCCTTGGTGATGTTAATGATAGATACTTTTTAATATATTTTTTTATCAAAGATTTTAAAGACTTTTGGTGTGATGTGTAATTAACACATTCTGTATCTAACATTCCAGTATATCTTTTCCATTAGGTATGTTTAGCCTCTTTCAATCAGAGTGTTATACACTGACAACAAGTGTACAGACTTCTCTATTTTGTAGGCCATTTTTATCCTTCCAAGTAGTGAGCTAATGTATAGTGAACTCTTACAAGACTGTATGTGGTCTTGGCCTATTAAAAGTTGAAAAACATGTTATTGCGCCTCCATCCATCATAGGTGTTGATCCATTTAATGTTTGCACAATAAAATAATTGTGAAAATTGTGAAAAATTCTTTAAAATAGTTGTCATAACTACAGCTTCAATTTATAGCTCTCGAAATGTTTTCAGGAAATTTATTTACCTCACTATTAAGTACTATTAGTAATGATAGTCTAATTTATTATTATGTAAATTATTCTAGCTCCTCATCAGAGACACTTTGGACTTAATACTAACAACAGTAAAGAAATAGCAATCTAGCTATTAACCAGTTACCGTCAATCAAAATGTTTTTAGTATTTAGGTCCTCATAGTTCGTATAAGTCCTATAGGTAATTCTTAGCATCAGGAATATTTGAGAATATTACTTGAGTATATAACTTTTTATTCTAAAAGAACTGATCGTCCTTTAAAGGAAGAGAATATTTACAGGAAAAACTTACTTAGTCTATAAAATCACCGGAAAATTGTTTTATTTTTCTTTGAAATTGGAATACCTAGTTATGGTAATACTGTATTTCCTAAATCCTAAGATACATTATTTTTCTACATTTTAAACATATGTAAAATTAGTGTACGTCTGGATGGAATTTCATAGCTTAGCTGGAAGCATTTTTTTCTTTCTAGTGATAAGAGAAATAATATCTTACAATTAATAATAGTATGTTGAAAGAAATGTCATTAAAATGTTTAAATTTCATTTATTAACTCATTTTTGTTTGGAGACTTTCAAGCATTGACAATATTCAAAGTTATTCTTCAATGTTACTATTTTGGTAGAAATTTCCAAACGACATGCAATTTTGGTTATGTATATAGGGCTTTTAAAGATATCTGGTTGACTGTGTTGGTTTATAGAAGGAAAATGTTTTTAGAGTGCCTTTATATTCTTGGGTTTGTACCACCGACCGATTGTGTAGCATAAGCATCAGCAACAGAGCTAAGAGAATGGGGTAGAGCTGCTGGTGGGAGCAGCAGGGAGGCGAGGCTGGAGCAATGTGGTACAAGGACTTGTTCACCCGAAACCCAAGAGCTCAGGTAACAATGAAATGTATGACTAGATTTCTGATAGTTGAAAACAATTTTGTACTGGTTATATTCCATATCCAGTTCTGTTTAAAGTACCATATTTAAAATAATCTTTCTTTAAAGTGAAAATAGAAGTAAAATTGAAATAGAATATTTGAGTCATTTGAGAAAATATTTGAGTTAATATCACTCCTGTGTATTGTTATCTTTGAGGGTTAGCTTAAGTCAGGGGTCCACAAACTTTTTCTGCAAAGGGCCGGCAGTTATTTTATACTTTGTGGACCAGATAGTCACTGTTAGAACTATTCAGCTCTGCCATTGTAGCATGAAAACAGCTGTAGGCAATACTTAAAGGAGTAGTTGAATGAGCATGATTGTGTTTTAATAAAACTTTATTTATGAAAGAGTGAAATACAGATTTTTATGATTACAGTAATACTATAGTAAATCTTCTTGTGCATGTATCTTTTTGCTTGAACATAAGTTTCAGCTAACAGTAAATTCTGAGAAAGAGATTGTTAGAGCCATAACCTTTCATTTTCTTTAAAAACGCTCATTCTCTCTTCTAATTCTTTTGTAGCTATATAGAGAAAATTTTTTATGTATATAATCACTGCTTTTTTTTTTTTTTTTTTTTTTTTGTGCTACGCGGTCCTCTCACTGTTGTGGCCTCTCCGGTTGCGGAGCACAGGCTCCGGACGCACAGGCCCAGCGGCCATGGCTCATGGGCCCAGCTGCTCCGCGGCATGTGGGATCCTCCCGGAACGGGGCACGAACCCGTGTCCCCCGCATTGGCAGGCGGACTCTCAACCACTGCGCCACCAGGGAAGCCCAACATACTGCTTTTTAATTTTCCTTCTCGATGTACAGTAGTAGCATAATAATGCTATTAATAATTGCTCTTATTTTAAAAGGACCTACTATATATTCGAGGCATTGTCCAGCTATTTTGTATATTTTAAATAATTCTTAAATGATTTAAACGTTTGTTAAGTACTGTAAGTTAGGTATTATCTCCACTCAGTAGACTAGAAAGCTGAGGCCCAAACAAAAACCTCTCCCCAGTTTTCTTGGTAAATAGTAAAGCTGGTATTTAACCTTAGGACTCTAATGCTGCAGGTAGTAGCCATTCTCTTTCTACTATGTTTTGTGACCTTTGCTTATGAACTTAACTTTTTTCAACTACTATTATATTCATATTTTGGTGGGTAAACCTGGGAGCCTATCATTGTTGACATTGTTTCTTTGAGAAAATTGAAAGATTCAAATAATTGAACTACAAATAACTTTTGGTAGCATGTTACATTTATAAATTTAGGATTTTTTGTGTAATCTCTTTCAAGATGTTTCATTTGTAAAGTTATCCCACAGATGATGCAATGATTATAGTGATAAAAAACTAGAAATATTCAAACAGTATGCATGTTTGTAGTCTTTCTGTAAGCTGAGGGATGATACCTGTTAAAGAAAAAATTATTCATGAACCTTGTTAAAATCGTAAGACAGATTTTATTCAGGGGGACTGTCATGATGTGTATAGGGACTGCTACAAGGGAAGTTTGCAGTAGGGGGGATAGATTAGGCTCAACTGTTAATAGAACAAAGAAAAGTGAGAATTTATGGCCAAGGAGCAGCATGGGGTTCAGTGGGTAGATAATTTCTAAGAGGAAGCATCGGGGTAAAGGGGGGTGGGTGCTCTGGTTAAATGAACTTAATCAAGGTGGTCAGAAATCCCCTGGGGGATGGTGGAGGATGGTGAACCCAACAGATATGGAGAGGGTGACCAGGTACCACAGGTGATCGACATCAAGGGCAGGGAATTCTGGTTAGACTGATTTAGCAGGATTCTTGCTAAAATTTGGTTCCTGAGAACATGCCGAAGGACAGGTCCTAGTTGAAAAAGAGCTCAGGAGCCTGACTAGAGTTTGGTTAAGGAGAGAATCGTTGTCATACCTCAGGGTCTGTGTTTGGTAGGAAACAACTCAGAACAGGGTGTCTGACAGATTAACCATCCTCAAACTGCAGTGCAGTATCACTCTCATCAGTTTGTTTATTTAGTACTTTTGACTATGATGACAGAAATTAAAAACAGCATTATAACTCTCTTAGCTTCAGTACTATCTTGGATTCAATTTTTTTCTTTATTGTTGAACTATTGATGATACTAATTAAAAAACCCTATATTCAAAATTTTAATCTCATTCAGGCATAATCTATTCTGTTGTTTTTGTGTGTATAATCTTCAGTTAGTTCAAGCTATATATAATTATAGTCTATTAAGCTCCTTTAATAGACTTTTTCAGCAAAGGTCTGCCAGTTTTATCAAACAGTTGTATTATCTTTGTTTCAAAAAACAACCTCTCTAATTATTTATTCTACAATAAAATTTTCACTTGTAGGAAGATTTTATAATCCATCATAAATTCTGTTGGTAAAGCAAATTTGTGAGTTATTACCTTACTGAATTTAATAATTTGATAATTCCCTAAATTCCCTGAGTTGAATTATGATATAGAGAATTTTTATTTTCTTCCAGTAGTTAATATCTTTTACTTCTGTTTATAAAAATTAGACATGCTCAGTATGTAAAATGCAGAAGAAATGTTTCTTTACATTTTCCTAAATTATCAGTAATTCCACTGCTCAGAAATAACCACAGTAAAAATTTTAAGTAAATAACTCTTTAACCAAAATCGATACTTTAATCCATTTTTCATATATTGCTAGTAGTTCCCCATGGCTATAGTTATTCAAAAGTGTATAATCTGCCAAATGAATGTGTCATCATTTTCTAACTGCTGTTGATTTGGTCAGTGACCTGCTTTGAACTTTTTTATACATAAATCTTTAACATCTCTATATACATTTTTCTAGAAGTAGAATTACTGGGTCAAGGAGTGTGAATTTTTTTAGATTCTTAATAAATACTGCTAAATTGTTTTCCAGAAAGATTGCACCAAATAAAAAACAGCACTAGGGACTTCTAATGTTGTTTAATAAGAGAAAGAAATCATATTTTAAGCAAATTTATTCCTACCGTGGCAAAGTTTTATGGATTTTACTTAGTTGATACAATATCATTATATTTCTGTGTTTATTGTTCTAGGTTTTCTATTGAAGGAATTTTTTTTTCGTTTTGAGAAAATAATGATATGTGTTTATACTTACAACTTCATTAGGAAAATATATAAATAGATCAAGAAATTATTTGTTGTTCATGGTGATTTCTTAAAATAATACTTTCTGGAAAATAATGTTTGCCATAAACCTGTCACCAATATTATTTTCAACTATAATTTTCTTCTACTCTTCCCATAGTTTTAAAACTATTATCTCTGCTTTTATCTAAACAGATGATCCATGTATATAGTTTTATAATTTATCATTGATTTAACACATTTTTACTGTGTCTTATGGTTATCTCAGTTTTTGTCATCTTAGTTTATACTTTTACATTTCTGAGTTTTAGTGTGTTGTTTGTACAGTTTAAATGACAGCTTCTCCAAAAGTATATTGCTATTAATAATCTTTACTACAGGAGTACTTCTCATGCTAGCAAAAGCAGCTGCCAGAAATACTTGCCTATTTCTTAAAGCACTACAACTTAGTCTTACATTTCTGACATAGCTTTGCCTTTTGCCCCAATCCAGGTTTACCTTTTATTTTTATTTTTTAATTCTAGTCTAGCTATGATTCATTCTCATTTAAAATAGTTGTAACAAGTCTCCCATTCTAAAATGCCTTGATGCCTGAAAGGCATTTCATGAAACTCAACATTTGTTTCATGGAACTCTTAGCCAAGAGGAAATAGATGGATATTTCCTTAACATATAGAAATATGAAACCTTTAAAAAGCCAGTATCATGTTCCCCTCCCCCATACTAATCTATTCAGTATCTGCCAGTTACATTTGTGCCTCTTTCTCCAAATCCTTTCTGTGACCTCACAATCTAGCTTGTCTCTCTGGTTGGAACCTTCCTCCTGGCACTGGTTGCATCTACCGTTGTCCTCATCCATTAGTGGAACGTATTGTAGTTGTTGCAATTACCTTTGGCCCTTAGACATATATGTACTGCTCAGTGGTGTTATTTGACAGCTTCATTTAGTTATCTTGTTTCCTCAGTTGAGGCTATGAACTCTTAGAACTTCAGAAATCATCTCTAACATCTCTTCATGCTCCCAGTGATGTGCAAGAGAAGGTTAGTGTAAATATTTGTTGAAGCTTTTGTTAAGTTTGGAAAATTCTTTAAGGAGTTTTTGTACTGTTAGAATATGGCATGTTTTTGTTTACTAAATGTTTTTAAATGACTGTGCAGCTGTGATTTTGAATATTTCATTTTCTAAATATAACTAAATTCAGATACAGTTTGACACTTAATTTTAAAAGTAATTACTACTTAGCAGTTCCGAAAACGAAGGAGAAACAAACAGGGTGTACTCATTTAGATGGCACTTTTGAGAGTCTACAGTAGCCAGACAAGTCAGAAAATGCTAAAATAAAAATTAGTACAATACTTTGGAGAGAAGGAAGAACAGGGTGGTGCTATGAGCAGATTTGGAGGGAGATTTTAATAGTTTTGCCTGATTTTTTTTTTTTTTGAGTAAACTAAAGTGTGGCTTCCTAAAGTTTTTTTCCACAGATATATTCCATTGGAACTTGGGAAAAAATTGGCATTTTCAGGTCATCTGATATCTTTTATTGTCACTACTTATTTTATCAATAAAGGAATTAACTAGTTACCACATATCAGGTCATTCTATTTTTGATTCTATCAGTTTCTTCTTAAGAATGTTTCATACATCATGCATAAACATGAGTAAACAGAATATAAATTGTAAATTTTCTTCTGGTCTTATTTTCTGTACTGTGCAAGGCAGTGGCTGTAAATAAAAAGGTGATGATTCTTCCTCTCTGCCTGTGGACATACAAAAATGAAAATTACAATCCGTTAAGCATTTAATAGGTAGTGGTAAAACCACAAACAAACCCTTAGACCAAAGGATAATTGCTTTAAATGGACCCATATACAAAGTACTGTGGGAGCATGAGAGGGCCACCCAAGTCTCAATTCAGATGGCTCAGGAAAGGCTTCACAGTAACTTTAAATGAAAACGTGAAGGATGTTTGCTAAGCAGATGATCAGAGAAGTTATGGACAGAAGGAACTTGTATTATTGCTTGGTCTCCCATCTTGTTTTTGTCACATTAATTATACTGCTGCAAAATTATTCACTTATATCTGGATATGAAGTTTATTAATAGTAGTAACAGCCCCAAAATATGTATTAAGGACTTAGAACAGAGTTGGGAACTTTTCTAGAACCTGTAGGTATAACAGTAAAGTAGATGGACAAAGGCCATGCTCTCATGGAGCTTAGATTCTAATTTAGGGAAACAGAAAAGTAACTGTTAATGCTAATGTTTTGATGATGATAAAACAGGGTAGCAGTATATAATAGAGTCTAACTTGGGATACAGGGGAAACACTATTCTAAGTATTTTCCACATATGAACTCATTTAATCCTTAAAATAACCTCATGAAGTAGATTGCATTATATTATCCATATTTTATAGATGTAGAATCAAAGGTGTAGGAAGTTTAACTAACTTGCCCTAGAGCTAGTAGATGATGGAGCTAAGATTCCAACCTAGGTGTCTGGCTCCAGCATCATAAACAGTGTGCTGTACTGACTTGGGTAAGGGTTTGTTGAGTGAATGGATCCTTAGTTTCCAAATATTTCAAGGTTAACTTTTGCCATGTAATCCTGGATTTTTAAATACATAATTCATACTTTGTTTTCACAATTTATGAAGACCTCAATATCTAATTACTGATAACATTGCTTTCTAGATGTTTTTGTCATCAGGTGATGTCATAGTATTAGGTTGTGCCTCAGTTGTCAGATATTAACGCAAAGCAAATTATAACATGATTTGTAAATCTACAACTACAGCATAGAAATAACTGCCCTGAATTGTTATTCCTTTTGTTGATAGTTAATCTGTACAAATAGTATAGTAATTTTAACATCACAGGGCAAGGCTATTTAAATTTGTAGGTTATGTTTTACAGAAACTAAATATTAAGACTTGGAGTATGGGAGACAGATGAAAAATATGCTAAAAATAAACTTGTTACAAAGCTTCTGGCTGGGTAAACAAGTATGAAATAAATCCACGGTCCCTTGTCTGCAAATCAGGAGTCCAGTAAGCCCTGAAAACCAAGAAGTGTTTTAACAAGTTGGCCAAACCTAACCCTAACTAACTTAAGACAGTCACTTTTATTGTTTATCTGAATATTTGTATATTTTGCTGCAGAAATGTTTGTACGTGATGTACTGGAAGTGTTCTGCCATACGCTGTATATATACCATATTACCCTTCTAAACTCCAGAAGTTTTGAAGTCAGGAGCACGGCTTTCTCCAAAATTGCGGAGTTAACTGCAGACCTTTGAGTTTTACAGGTATCTACATCCACATTCAGAAATGGAATACACTTTGAAATGTCAAAGTAACCTAAGCCTTATCTTAAGTCTCTTAGGTACATTCATATTTAACTGCTTTAAAACATACATTACATAAATGAATACCTAAATTTTATTAACCTAGTTATAGGCAGCTCAATATAGTATGATAATAGTTCAGAGCTTCTATATTATTTTTCTTCAGTGACTAAAGGCAACTCATGCTATCAGATAGATACTTTAAATGAGGAATGAGAACTGCAACAACTTTTTAAATTTTTCTCAGTATTTCCGTGGAATATTAACACCGCTAAATTAATTTTAATTCTGCTAATATGTATTAGGCGTATACATACTCCCTGCTTGTGATGCTAATGTAACAAAGATGAATAAGGCAGAGACCTTCCCTTAAGGAGGCCACTGATGCTTTTCTGTCTCTGACTTATTGTCACCATTCCATGATATTCTCGTGATATCAATCATAGGAACATGAATTAATTAATCCATTCAACAAATAAGCATCTACTAATTGCCAGGCACAGTTCTAGATACATTATTGAACAAAACAAACAACAAAAATTCTACCTTTTTAATAATTTAACATTTTGGTGACCCTGAGAATTCCACCTAGGCGTGGAGAGTGTGTTTGATCTGCTCCAGTATATACAGTGTTTCATCAGACTCCTTTATTCAGTTGTACACTTTTCATTTCCAAGTCAACTGGTGATCATTTGTAGTTTATAGTTTCTCCATATGTATATAAGGATACCTCCATACACATGCCTGCATATGCAGACACTCTACCTGACTTGATAGGATTATTTTGGTAACTTAAGTGAAATGTATTGATAGTAAAATCTACAAGTTTTCAAATACTGTTAGGTAGCATCCAGTATATTATATTATTTTGAGGCTCTGAAAGATTAAATATGATTCCATATTATTTCATTTTTCATGTTCTTGCCAGAAAACTTTAGTCTTTAATATCCTATCAGGTCCACCATAGTGATTTCTTTCTGGATCGTACCTGGGTCAGAATTAGAGTTCTTGGCCCTATCCCTGACTTGTTGTGGAAAGTAGCATAAATTAATGTGTCTCACATATAAATCAGTTAAATAATGGTAGATTAATTGCGGTAGATGCAAATAATGATAGATATAATTTTTTAAATGTAGGATTTTTAAAATGTGATGTAAGTTTTACTATAGACGTAATACCAGAAAGGACTACCATTTGTGATAAAAGCAATGACATTCTTATTTCCTTTTACAAAGACCTATTGATGCAGCACATCTCTTTATTTGCATATATAGTGCTTTATTCCTACAATGTGTAAAAGGTGAAATAATCACAGTAGATTTTTAAAAAGTAAATCTGGTATTAGATAAATAAAAGTCTCTGTTGTGGTTTTGGTAGTACCTATGTATATATGTGTTTATGTATACATTTATGAGCTTTATAGAAATTTTTTTAGGTCTGGGGGAAACAATTCAACGGTTAGTATTTCTCAAACATTAATATATAAACATTGATCCCAGAAGCACATAGGTGACTAGCTATTTGTTTATGGTTACTTTATGATATCTTCATGTAAGGTTGGGGAAATCTGTTTTGAGAGAAAAAAATATAATGTTGGATGAAATTCTCTTATCTTAAATTTCTTCTCCTTGCTAGTATTGAAAGTGAAAATTGAAACTTGTGGGTTATTCCTATTTTTAACTGCCTTTTTATGTATGGGTGATTTCATATCATTCACTTGGGAACAATTTGAGCTTAAAGAGCTTTTCAATAATCCACAGAAATCTCTACATTATCACTTTAGATTTTGAAATGTCATTGTTACTACTAGTTTGAACATGTAGGGGCAGTGTAGTACTGTTTTTGTAAATCTCATCTGAATTTGTGGGTTTTTTAAATCTGTAAGTGTCCTTTGAGGAAATACAACTTACATCTTACTTTTTAAGGAATGATTGGTGCTCTTTATTAAGTTGGAACTATTCTTTCAATTCAGGTTCTTTATATATATATATATATATATATATATATATAATACAAAGCTTTTATATTATAGAAGCTCATGGCCCTAATTTATATTTGAAGTCAAGGAATATGTTAAGCTAGTTAACAGGGAAAATGCATTTTTATAGTTAGACAATAAAAACGAGAACAAGTGGATTCGTGGAAATGCTAAAATCAGTGCAATTTTGCTCTTATTCATTCTGTACCAACCTTTCAAAATGAATGTTTAATCATGAGACTTTTTAAAATTTAGTCTTAATTTTTCAACCTGACAAGTAAAGAGATTCCTAAGCAGTCTTATTTTAAGATTCTTTAATTGGTAAATAATTTTTTTAGTATCAAAATGATTAAGGGTTTTTACAAAATTTATGGTAGCTTTTTTTTTCACATAAAGTGATGTACACTTAATAAAAAAACAACTGAGCAGTTATCTCTTCTATCCATTCCATCTATTTATTCAATCTATTCAACAACTTCTATGAACCAAGGACTACTTTAGGCATTTGGAGTACAGTAGTGAATGAAACAGACCCAAATCTTTGCCCTTGTGGAGTTTGTGTCAGGATGGCAGACTGTTTAAGAACATAGAGATAGAGTCAGTTAGACCTGGGGTTAAGTTTTTAGCTCCATCACTTACTAAGCCACCTCTGTAGGATGGCAGTAATAGTAGTACCTACTTCACAGGGTAGTTTTATGGGTAAAATGAAATAACATAGAGAAAGTATGGTTATATAATAAGAACTTAGTAACTGTTATGAAGTCCACATAAGACTTATTTAGATGTGTTGGTAAAAATATAATTAATTCTCCTCATATAATAGTACTTATTTCTTTCACTTACGGTTAATATTTTGAATATTTTTTCATTTTTAGTTTCTTCAGATTGTGAGAGAAAACGCATAACACCAATTTTGATAGTCATTTTTCTTAAAGTTTCCCGAATGACTGTTAATCTCTAAATGGAAAGATACTGCGCATAAAAAATTAATGTGATTTGGATCTTCTTACATTATATAGAGTCATTCAGTGTGACTCTCATGTATATAAAAATTAACCCCAATATGTCTTCCTGAGTTAAGAAAGTAACATGTGCCACTTAGTATTTTGTTTGGAGTTTCTCTGTTCAGAATAAATGTGTTGGTTTCAAATACCATTACATTTTTAGAAATTAAATTGCTATATAAGAATTAAAAATATAGTTTGTTGACTCACATATTATGTTAGAAGCTAAAATGTCTAGGAAATAGTTTTCATTATGATTCTTAAGTTTTGACACCATTTCTTTCCCTGAAGGCCCCAAAATGAGTTAATTAAGAAATGAAATGTAACTTGTTAACATCTTTGAAAACTAGCTTGTCCAAATGGCACCTGGTATATTATTACTATATAGGAGTTGAGACTTAAAACATTTAAAGAAGTGATTCACAAGTCTTAACAAAAATACTTAGAAATTTAGATCCTTCTTGGGTACCCTGTACTGCTTTTGGTTCTTTTTATTTTTTAATTATGTGGAAGACCCATGTTTAACACACACGTGCGTGCACAGACACAAGCACACATCCCCCACATACAAACAAATAAAATTCTCATCACCACCCCCAACCCCCGTTTAACAGCTTATCTGCTATGTTCATGGGACAACCGTTTCATTGAGGGGAAGTTGTTGTTCTGCCATTTTCATATTAGCTTTGTTATCATGCAGGATTTTCAGCTGCTCACACTCATTACCATACAGCTGGTATGTAGAGAAGGAAGCAAGCAGAAGTTGTACTGTCTACAAGAATAAGAAGCTCTCTTGCAGATGGGGTGCTGGCAGATGGGGCATGTGTTTGAACAGGTTTTACTAATGACAGAGTGCATTAAAAATCATTCTGAGAAAGTCTAAGGTCAGTGCCATGAATTCAGAGCTTGAGAGGTTGTTCAGCTTTTTGTAGACCTTTTTAGAATATTAATTAACTCTAATGCAAATAAGTAATAAATGGCCCAACCACAACCTCTTCCAAAATTTTTTTATCAGTTTTCCTTTTTTATTTTAGTATATTTTGTTTCTCTTTAATATAATTTAAAAAGCACTGACACTGTTAGCTAGCGTTTCTCATCATCTTGCACTGTATTTTGTAGTCTTCAAATATATTTACTTAACATTCCAGAGTATGTTTATATACAAAAGTGTTTTGTATACATGCTTTGAAATGTATACATGTATACATTCTTTGAGTGATATAATAACATTCCTCAGTTTTGATATATGAGAGTATTTATCAGAAGATGAAAACCAAAGAGGATTTGGAAATCCATATGTGTAGTGTTGATTACTTTGAAGATTAAGATGAGGTATGTTCTATCTGCATTCAAAATTAGAAGTGGGGCTTCCCTGGTGGCGCAGTGGTTGACAGTCCGCCTGCCGATGCAGGGGACACGGGTTCGTGCCCCGGTCCGGGAAGATCCCACATGCCGCAGAGCGGCTGGGCCCGTGAGCCATGGCCGCTGAGCCTGCGCGTCCGGAGCCTGTGCTCCGCAACAGGAGAGGCCACAACAGTGAGAGGCCTGCATACCGCAAAAAAAAAAAAAAGAAGTGAATGGTATGCCCCCAAATGTATCTGTTGTTAAAATTATTACTTGCATATGTTTCATATTCACAAAACCAAAATGAATAAAGTAGTAATTGAAATATCTGTCAATATTTTTTTAAAGATATTTCAGTGGGATCTTAGTTCTTTTGACCCTTTTCATTAAATGTAGTGTTTCTTGATACATCCTATCTCAATGGGAGATGGTGATAAAGAGCAGGTAAAACAAAATAAAGCTAGGCAATTATATGTAAAAATGCAATTTTCAATTTAATTTTAATGGAAATGGAACTCAGCCTGTTATTCTGTTCATAGGGATTAAGATATATATTGCCAAAGTTGTTTTTTAGTTATAATGCTTTTGGTAACTCTCAAAAACTTACATGCTGTGGATTTCCTGTCAGTAAAATTGAATGCTGTCTGTTAGGTTAATACCTATGAATCAATAGAATACTTGGTAAGTGAGATCTGTAGGAAATAGTGTACATTAAGTGTTGTTAAAACTGTATACTGCCTTTATCAGTAAAAGTTTATATTCTGTTGGGCATTTTTAAAGCTACAGGAAGTCCCAAACCAGGGTGGCTTTTAACAACAAAGATAATTGCATTTTCATTGCATATCAAACTGTATATTTTCTTCCAATTTAATTTATACTTGAATTGTGTAACTGATAAATATGTAGAAAATTTTATTACTTTTCCCTGTGGGGGAAAATATATAAAATATTATGAGTAATAATATGTATAGTACAATACTAAATAAATACGTGAAATGTATTGTTTACCTATTAATATTTTTCAGTTATTATTTCTGTACTTCTGTTATTGTAGACTAGAGTGTATCTACATTCTTAATTATCTCATATAAATATTATTTATTGATACTCTGATATGTGCAAGAACTGTGTGAGGAGCTGAGATACAACAGGAATCAAAATAGACGTGGTCACTGCTTTTATGGAACTTACAGTCTAATGGTGAAGAGAGACAAATAATTAATGTGCACACATTGTGACAGGGTGTTGGGTTCAAGCACTGTGATTCACAGCTTTAAAATGGGGAGGAGGTGGCTCTGCGAAGGAAATTGGAGATGGCCTGTAGACAGTTAATTCCCATGTTTTTATCTTCAATCTAGACCGTTTTTTGAGCTCCAGAGCCAGTTGGAGCATGATATGAGTTGAGACCTGGATGTCTCAAAGACACCTCAAACCAAATAAGACTAAAAAGGGAACTTGTGATCCTCCCTACTCTAGAAAACAAAGACAAACACTGACCTTGTTCAGTGTCCTCTGTCATCTTCCATCCAGTTGCATAAGTAAGAAACTTTGGTGTCATTGTTAATAACTAACTCCCTCTCCTTTATTTCCCATGACCAGTCTGTCACCAAATCCTATGAGTTTTATGTCCTAAATATCTCCTAACTCTTCACTTCTGTCCATCTGTAATGCACCTAGCTAGTCCAGGCCAACATTATCTCTTGGATGGTCTAATGGAATAGCTTCTTCCTCAGCCTCTCCACATCAACTCTCACTTACTTCCCCATTCTGCTCTTTTTTATTTTCTTCTTTTTAATTTTTATTGGAGTATAGTTGTTTTACAATGCTGTTAGTTTCTACTGTATGCAAAGTGAATCAGCTATATGTATACATATATCCCCTCTTTTCTGGATTTCTTTCCCATTTAGGTCACCACAGAGCATTGAGTAGAGTTCCCTGAGCTATACTGCAGGTTCTCATTAGTTAACTATTTTATACATAGTATCAATAGTATATATATGTCAATCCAATTTCCCAGTTCATCCCACCGCCCTTCCCCCTTGGTATCCATACATCTGTTCTCCGCATCTGTCTCTGTTTCTACTCCTCATTCTGTTCTTAACATTACATTCAGAATGATACTGCAAGAGGTATATCTGGGTCATGCCCTTCCCTTGACTGACTTTACTTTCATTACTCTTATGGTAAAGGCCAAAATCCTTTATGAGGTCTTGCATAAGCTGGCCCTTCTCTACTTCTCTAGCCTCATCTTGCACCTGCCATAATACCTTTATTCTGTGCACTGCAGCCCTATGGGTGCCCCTCCCCCGCCACAGCACAGCTTAGTCATTCCTTTAGAGAAGAGAAGCATTCTCTGAAGCCCCAAACTAGGTCAAAACCTTAACCTTATGCATTTTTCTAACACTGTGTAGCATTTACTAGTTTCAGCTTTGCTCTGTTTTAATTGTTTATGCTTTCTCCCCTACTACACTGTGGACTCCAGTCATGAAGCTGAGACCATACTTAATTTAGCTTGTGTATAATAGGCAACCAAGTAAATGTTGAGTGAATGAGTGTCTGTGGGAGATTAAAATAACCATATAAATCTAAATTTGTTGTAATTGTGTATCTTACTTAGAATAAAGGTAGTTAGAGATAGTTGAAACAATAAAGTGTAGGATAGACTCATAGAGATATGCATGTATCGACAATGGTGTTTACTGCTAGAAAGTGATAACCACACATGGATCAAACTGACATTTCTTAAAGATGGATTGGCTCTTAGAAAAAGGTCATATGTGATGAAATTAAGAAACACGGCCAGGGCTTCCCTGGTGGCGCAGTGGTTGAGAGCCCGCCTGCCGATGCAGGGGACACGGGTTCGTGCCCCAGTCCGGGAAGATCCCACATGCCGCGGAGCAGCTGGGCCCGTGAGCCATGGCCGTTGAGCCTGCGCGTCCAGAGCCTTTGCTCTGCAACGGGAGAGGCCACAACAGCGTGAGGCCCACATACCACAAAAAAAAAAAAAAAAAAAAAGAAACACGGCCAAAGTGATAATCACATATTGAAGAGTATGTTCTGTATGTACTCAGATGGAAAAGTGCTGTGTGTGTGTGTATGTGTATGTATATGCACACTCACGTACACATTACTTAGTTAATAAGTATTTTTAGGCTGTCTACTAAATTAAACTAAATTAAAAATCAAGTAGAAGTCATAATTCCCTGTTAAGTGTATTTGGGTTAGAGTAACCAATAAAGAGCACTTGAAGCAGTTCCTTCAATAAGTGTTATAATGTATACAGTAACTTTTGCCTATCTACTATAGCGTTCAGATCATTTTGGTAATGGTGAGAGACCCAGTAGCCTCTTTGAAAGGACCTTCCAGTGAAGACCCTTTCGTTGTATTCTGTTCTCAGCTCTTTTTCATTATTTCACGTTTTGGGGAAATAAAGCATGGAACATGAAGAAATAAGGGTAGGAGATAGAAGTTCTTAGGGTATTTGGGAAAAGGAGGCAAAACCCATGTGTTGTTGTGAGCACCTTCCATCAGACTTTCTTCCACTCTGCCTACTGATGGCTGCTTAGCCTCAGTACATGTCCAAGATGCCATCATCTTGGAGCAGTTCTTCACCAGGGAAGCATTGGCAGTAGTGTGTTAACTCTTTGTCAAGTTGCTCTTAGTAAATTCCCCAAAATAAAGTGTATCAGAGTACATAATTAGCTGCCTAGTTTGTCTTTTCTTTCTCTGTGTCTACTGTGAGTCTAACATAAATTTCATCCATACATCACACATTTGCATACTGAAATAGCCCAGGAAGCATCCCAAAGATGTCTTAACTACCAATACTTCTTGCTATATATGTAGAAAACCCTATTTCATTTTCTGTAAACTGGAGACCAAGATCTCCCTGTGGTTAAATTGCTGTTACCAACTCAATAGTTGTGTGACCTTGGGAAAGTTACTTAAACTCACCGAGCCTGTTCCTTATTTGTAAAATGGGTTAATAGTAGTACCTACTTCATAGGATTGTTAACACAGTTTCAGTGAGTTAATATAAGTAAAGCACCTAGAAGAGTGCCTGGCATATAGTAAGTTCTCTTCCCTGTATATTTCATTTTCTTAAGAGATCATTTTTTTTTAAGAGTTGCCTATTCAAAGTTGAATAGTTTATAGTATCTTTGATAGTGAGCAATGAAGGAGCACTCAAGTCAGAATAAAATCTCGTGTTTATTTTTCCTTTATTCTTTTGGTTTAAAATATTGCCATGTGTGACAACATTTATTTCTTCCTCTTTGTAGGTCTGTGTATTGTCATATAAATTGAGCAATTTTATTTATCAGTTATATTGCTTTGTCATTTTTTTATTGATTTGTCTGTCCTTCCCTCTGAATTGGGGAGTTCTTCCAGGATAGAGACTACATCTTGCTCAATTTTGCATTCTTTTTTGCTTGGAGTCTGGCTTTCAGTAACCTTGGCTAAATATTTCTAGAATGTGGTAGGTCTAGATCTATAAAAATAAAATGTTTGAATCACTGTTTAGTTTTTTTCCACCTCTTGTTTCATTGTTCAGAAAATAGAGAACCATTATATGACTCAGGATTCATTTGGATGAGACTGATAATATTGAAATGAAACGTGGGGTTAAAAGATCACCATAAATTTTTCTCACAGTAATTTCCTTTTCCTTTGCTACGTATATATAAACACACAGAGTGAACTTCACAAAGTTAAGGTCTTTGAAATAAATGAATTGGTGGGGAGTAAATTACACCTTGGCCTAACAAAATCTGTTTATTATAATTGTTCAATAAAAGCTAGTTGAGTAAAAATATCTTAGAAAATACCATCTAATTTTAGTCTTTGCTTTTTTACATTGTGATCATGATGATTAGTATCACCTCATTCAATATCTCTGGAAAAAATTCTAAGTTCTTAATTTGCTGTTTTGTCTACTGATAGAATAACTTTAAAGGAAAGGCTTAAAATGAAGAGGTGTGTATGTGTGTGTGTGTCTGTCTGTCTGTCTGTCTTTATCCTAAGAGCTAACAAAATATTACAATTTTAAGAATATTCTAAAGTTCAACATCTTTCTGCTAGCTTTAACTTTATATTCTTTGGTAGATTTAAGCTGTTCCTCATAGAATTTTTTTTTCATGTTGTAGAAGTTTGAACATGCATTGACTCAATAAAAATAGAATTTAGATTCAGTTTTTTGAAGTGCTCTCATACCACCATGTAACAGTTTCCAGCAGACCAGCTGTGTGCATAGAGCAGTTCTTAATTAAGTTGTATGCAAATTTGTTTAATAGTCAGCATGCCATCACTACATACCATGCTTTCATGCAACTGTTGGGGAAACCCTGATATCCATCCTACAGAAAGAACTGTTTAGAGTCATGTATCAAGTGTGACAAACTTTCAAAGTTAATTTGTAAACATTTGGAGGCCTCAAGTATTTATAGGTAAATATTTTTTAAGTTATGTGCTAAATATTAAAGAACTTTTTAATAAAGAAAATGAACTTATAAATAAAATATTTCTATTACAATAGTCTTGCTAAGATATCAAAGTACTCCTAATCATCAATCTTACAGTTCATTGCAAATAAAAGACTACTGTAGATCAGATACTTTTTCAAATTAATAGTTATTTTGAAAATGTTTCCATGACAGACAAAATTATGTCAAACCCTACTCATGACTATTTCCAGCAATATTTCTTTGTACTCAGATTTTATTTACCGAATCTTCACAGTCTTTTGGAATCTCCTGAAAAGGTAGGAGATCATGTAAGTGTTATGCTAGTCATATAATTCTTGATAGTTTCAAAGTAAATAATGCAGTTCGTTAAATTATAGGTACAGTAATTGCTTTAAAATGTAAATTGATGTTTCTCAAATGAATATTTAGAATCCTCCTTTTTATATGTAGTGGGGGCATGATTACTAGGTTCTTCGCTACTCACTTGACAGCTACGTCAAACACTTGAATACTTAAAGAGCAGGCAAGCTACTCTAAAATAAGTAAAGAATTGATTAAAGATCACTATGATGTACACTTTCTAGAGGAAGAACCCAGTGTGATTTATGTTTCTTACTGGCCTAGCACCAATATGGAATAGGTACTTAATAAATGTTTTTAAGTAAGGGAAATAAGTTCAGGTTCACAGACCTTGATTCTTGACTGGAGTTTGAAGAGATTGGTTTAAGCTATCCCTTCTCATTTTGAATTCTTCTGGAAATTTTTAAAGATATTTGGGAAGAGATGTTATGTTTTAAAAAGTGCAGTAAGTTTGAATCTGGACTTTATGTGTCTGCTAGTCAAATATTTATAATTGAACATAATTATCAAAATCAGTAAGCCAACTAATAGAAGACCACAGAGTTGAGAATAACTTACGTATTTTAGGTTAACCAGGTCCTGGATGACAACGTGCTAGTGAAAGTATACCTAAGAGTGTAACGGAGCCTGTACTAAACTTTAGGTGACGGCTTTTTCCAACCTTAAGATTCAGTGATTATGTTCTGAATTCCTTTATGATCACAGAGAAGCAGTTTTAAAAAGTGTGTCATGGGTAAAATCATTTCACCTCCAATAACTAAGGGTGACCATGTCTTTCACCATTGTAGACATTTGCTAAAGTAAGGCTGGCAGATGCATTAACAATCTACAGAGATCTGAGCCCAGTATCTCTCTCTTTCTGAAAAAGAGCCAAGTACCAATGGAAAGATAAAACAGGGCATAGCAAGTGGAAGAGCAAGGAAATAGAGATGATATGGTAGATACCCTTTCATTCTTATAGAATGGAGTTACTAGATATAAAGGCTTTAGAATGGTGCTTGGTTCATGGTACAGAATAATTATTACCTACTATTCCAATTCTCTTCCTCTTCCAAGTTTAAGAATCTTGGAATAGGTGCTAAGTTTGAGAATTAGTATGAGGTGACAAGTGATAAGGGAAATGGAAGAGTAATTGGACATGAAAGAGTTGAAAAGGTTTTTATGCATTTTCTCTATATGTCTAATTTCAGCAAGTGAGAATTAATTACTTTGTGAGTGGTCTTCAATTTTATATACATTTTTTAAAATATAAAAAATAATATTAAGGACTTCTCTGGTGGCGCAGTGGTTGAGAGTCCACCTGCCGATGCAGGGGACCACGGGTTCGTGCCCCAGTCCGGGAGGATCCCACATGCCGCGGAGCGGCTGGGTCCGTGAGCCATGGCCACTGAGCCTGCGCGTCCGGAGCCTGTGCTCCGCAACGGGAGAGGCCACAGCAGTGAGAGACCCGTGTACTGCAAAAAAAATAAAATAATAATAATAATAATATTAAAACATATACATAGAAATTGTGTATTCTAGAAATCCTCGGAATCCTCTAAGGGCTTCACATTGCACTAGAGTTCCTTAAATCCTCACTCTTGACCGTGGCCAAGATCCTACATGATCTGGCCCTTGGTTACCTCTCCGTCTTCATCTCGTACCAGTCACTTTACCCAGCCAGATTGGCCTTATTCTTGCTGAGTCTAGGCTCCACTCCATTTTAACTTAAAAGTTGTTTCCTGGGTAATACCTTTCAAAATTAGCTACAGTTCTCTACTACCCTCTGTTGACTACTTACTTCTTTCATAGTACCCTGTTTTATTTCTCTCTTAGAGCTTAGCATTCTATGAAATTATCTTTTCCATTTATTAGTTTATTTATTGTGTGTTTTCCCCCACTCCAGAATACAAACTGTATGAGACTATGGAGCTCATCTGCATTGTTTGCTACCTTATACGCAGTGCCTAGAACAGTTGTTAGCACATAATAAGGAATACTTGTTTATTGACAAGTTAAAAGAAAAAGAAGGAAAATCTCTTATTAAGCCATTTAGATGACCACTGTGCACATTTTTATATATTTTTGTAGGCTTTTCCCCATCCATACACATGTGTGCATGCACACACACACACACACACACACACACACTTAAATATGCGTGTATATATTTTCAAAAGGACCATACTTTTTATCATGTGTTTGAATCTCACAACTCCTGCTTTATAGTAACCTTTCTCCTAGTTTTATATATGGTGAACAGTTTCTGTGCCTTCAGAATGCTCTATACTGAAATCTATTCCTTAGCAGGAGGCTTTGAGTCTGGAGGCTGGAGGGGCAAGGCATGGGAAGAAAGGGCTGGGAGTGGAACAAGACAAAGTATTTCATTTTCCAAGCAAGCTGTGTTTTTGAGTAGTAGAGGTCCTTTTGGCCACATGTTGGTGAGAATGAGTCAGGTATCCACCTTGGCCCTGAGTTACGTTTTTTTATTGTCTTTTCATAAAGCTTTTTGGTGAATATGACATTTGAATGTTTATTTAAGAACTCTCTTATATCTGCACCATTCCCCCCTATATTCAAGAGTACAACCTGCTTTTATATATGATTTCTGTATGAGTACCTTTGGAAACAGAAGGACCCCTTCCTAGTCAGTGTTTGTTACTAAAATGAAAGGTCTACAGTCTTCACACCCACACAGTAAAGTTCTCCTTGTACATAAAGACACATATTAGCCCTAAAATGGAAGAATGAATCATGGCAGGAAGTACTTTTGAAGAAACCATTACTAGTAAGTTAAAGACTATTTTAACTGTATTATTAAGTGTTTGAATTAGGAGATAATAGTAGTAAAAAGGTTATTCCCTAATGAGCCTTATAAGGACTAGTGACTGCTAGAAGTCTTATAGATGTTGTCAATCCTTCAAGTTAATGATTGTGGCATTTCCACATATATCACAGGTCCACAGATGATAATTTCCTTCTATCTCCTCAGCATCTACCAAACTTCTGTCTTTTAAATTTACAAGCAAGACTGTATGTTTTATGAAATCTCAGACTAGTTAAATGATTTCTCCATTTTCTGACTTCTTACACTGCCCAATTTGGCACTTGATATCCAGTCAAATATTGTTCTCTATTAGTCTCTTGTCTTGCCAGTTGGATTTTAAGTATCTTAGGGGTGGAGGGTTATTGCAATGTTTTTATTTGACTTCAGTAGCATTTTGCAGATAGTGGGTGATTTTTTCTTAATTGATTGATTTCATTTAAGCTAACTCTTTCTCTCAGTTTCTGTTACCTTTTCCCCATTACCATGTCTTTGCCTCAGATTCCCACGTGTAGCAGAAGCATAGTTACACAGACCTACATATTCATTCCATGAACTGAATAAATCAAGATTTAGTTGTGGTTTGCATATTTAATTGCTATTTGCAAAATATAACACATTTTTCCTTCTTTAGTAATGTCTGATTTTTTTAGCTGAACTTGAGCCATCACATAGCTGATGGAAATCAGTTAAAAGTAGTGAACTTGGGACCTGAGCCTACGCTTCTAAAATAGATGTATGACCCTGAGCAAGACAATTCTCTCCCTCACCTTTCTCACCTGTAAATAATAGTTATTATTTTATAGGGGTACCTCTGTGTTTTCACAATGACTCTGGCCTAGGTTGGTAAAGTAAATGGTATTACCACCACATTTAAGAGAAAACTGGAACTCATCATGGTCAAATAACCCCTACCGAGGTTACACTCTAGTAATGGCGTAACTGTTGTTTAAACTCAGATTTCTCCGATTCCAAAACTTAGGTTCATTCCACAAACGAAGGAGAATTAGATTAGATGATTTCCAAGATCCCTTCTAGTTCTACACTCAATGACTTCCTGCTATTAGTGTTTTTTTTGTTGATTCAGTGGATATAACTTTTTTACTTCTTAGCCTTTATCTCTTTTCTCAAAGCTTTTTAGTCATGACTAGTAGCTAATATAAGAAATTAATTTCAGAATTTTAAGCAGTGCTTAAAATGAAAGGTTATTTTAATATTAAAATACAAGGTTGATATACCACATCTATAGGAAATTTTTCTCAAGCCAGGTAAATATATTTGAACATTACAAACAGCAGCAGTAAATATCCAGTTGGATAAAGAAAGAAGAGCAAATGTGGTTCTAAGCAATACATGGAAGGAAAATTGATTTCATTCTTTCTCCATGTTAATTAAATTAATTCCTGGGTCATATTTGCTGTTTTATTTTTCTTGAACTTAACCTTTTAAAAAATGGTTTCCCATGATATTTTTCTTACTTTACTGAAGGGATTACTACCAAAAATTTATAATAAAAATTTGAGAGGAAACTGCTAGGTATGAATTCAAGATGCTTACTGGTAGTTTATTTTGGATTCTAAGCGTGAGATTTAAAGATTAATTGCTTTCTAGATAATTCAGGATAAACTCCAGAGTGACTTACCAACTTTGTCAAATCATTGCAGATGTTGCTTGTCTACAAAGAAGTATTGTAAGTAATGTTTTGGTATGTGTAGTAAGTCTCTGACAGCTCTATAACAATATACATTTTAGAAGAGCAAACAAGCAGAGCTCCCATCTTCATTATTTTCTTCTGTGCCTGTGATAAATAGAACTCTTAACTTGCATTATTGTGTGAAATTCTGTGTGTGTCTATATTTATGTATTGGTAGATACATATATTTGTGCATATTTATCAGATCAGTAATTTGGCCCAAACTAAGGGATGAAAAAAACTTTTATCTTGAATCAATATTGTAATTTGTGTCAAATCCTCAGGGGCTGCATTTTTATAAAGAAAGTTATAAATATTTTAAACATCAGGAATAAGAAAAAATTTTTAAGTACCACTCCTACAATCATAGTTATCTTAAAATTTTTTTAAACCAGTCTAAGCTGTGATACCTTGATTTGCATTTTGATTTACTGAGGTTAGGATTTTGTATATTATTATAAGCATCCCCCTCACTTCCCAACAAGTGTATTTTAAACAAAGTTGTTATATATTACAATATTTAGTGTTTGGGATATTTTCTAATGCAGTAGTATTTTAATTGTTTCCTTGGATGGTAATTTCAAACTAAATCTGGCTTACCTTGTTTCGTTTTACATATTCTCAAAATTTTTTTTGAACTAATTTCAGTGTGAGTTCTAAGAATCAGATGTGTATATGTATCACCCTATTCTCTGTCTTAAATTGAGCATAAATTCAATGGAGAAAAAAAAGTTTTTTTAATTATGTACTATCCTGTGCCTGACACATAGTTGGTGTAAATAAATGCTTAACGAATGAATAAATGTGAAAATAGCTTATTGATCAATACTGCCACCTACTTGTATTAGGGAAAATGTAGGTGCTGGGCATACATCCTATTTTAATAGATAATACCTGTGATAGAACAGGTTTATTAACTTGCCAATTTCAGTTGTGAACCTTTTAATAAGAACTTGAACCCCAGAAACCTGATGACTGTGGCTTAGTGAGATTTCAAGTTTGTTTCACCCTCAACATGCTTGCCATTCCTTTCTTTGATGTTGAAATCCCAGACTGTCTCTAATCTAAATTCTGTGCTCAGGGCAAGACAGCTAACTGTGCTAGGTGGTTTTCTCAGTGTAACATCAGAGTAAAGAATGTTGTCATAATAGTAATGAAGAGAATCACTGACGTACAAATATAAACACATTATCCTACTATTATAAAATGGAAATAAAATTTTAAATGTTGGCAAAGTAATGCAAAGGACCAATAGTATTTATAGTATCATCAACTAGTTATAATACAATAGTTGGACTTTTAGCACTAAGTATAATTTAGTACTAGTTATATATTTATGCTTTAGAAAAATGATGCCACGGTTGCTACTACTTGCTTGTATGGCCAGTGATTCAAAACTATTAATTATTTGTTATATATCATTTTTCTGCTATGTCTTAGAAAGCTGTGAACCTTCGAGTGGTAGGGGAGAGAGATGTATAAAAATTACAATGAGGTATGATAAGTGCAATGGAAGAATGTATTTAAAATGGAAATGACGAACTCTGAGAGTCAAAGTGAGGAAAAGTACTCTATTAACGACTCCTTCCTCTGTCGACACCATTTATAAAGATATATACTTCTCTGAAGATACATGATACATGAAGACTGTTTTACTGTTTGTATTTTTCTCACTATTTACATGTAGATTGTTTTTTGTTTCTGCCCATAACCACAGCTTGCTCTTCTGAAAACTTAGTCCTCCCCACCAATTGCTTAGAAAGAGCCGTTTCTCTTACACTAGCTTACAAGTTAATCATTCTACTGCTACTGTTTCCCAGAGGCTTACACTCTGGGCCAGTACATCTTCATATCTTTGTGCTGTTTTTCAGTTTTCAAGCTACTGCTCTCATGCATTCCTCATACACCTAGCTCAATGGAGTTGTGATGAAATGAGCACTGAGTCTGAATTAGCAGATAGGCTATAATCTAAGGACTTCATTGTTAGTCACTCCCTTACTAATAGATTTTCAGCAAGGTTTATAGCACATCAGTCAGCACAAGAAATAATTCTTTATAGAATGGGAAATTCATTGCTTAGCTGATATTACATGAAGATTTAGTTTATTGTAGTGAAAATGATATTGAATACACTGAGATATTAATTCTAAAAATGTGGATGACAAGTATTTTCTTAGCTATAATGATTAACTAGCTAGCTTTTTCAGTGAACTTAGTAGCTAACATTCTAGCATAAAGCATAAAATACTTTTTTGGGTAAACTTATTTAACATAGATTATGGACTGATCTCAGTTTTACAATGTTTCTGTCTACCACAGGGATAGTATAGATAAAGGTTCACACACAAAGCCTTTTTCGGTCATATTACTAAAAACCTGAAATCTCTGAATAAAGTTTTAAATGTTTGTATTTTAGCCAAGACTCCCAGAAACAGGAATTTGAGAATGATTTCATTTGCTTTGTTCATATATAGATTATGATGAAAATAATATAATGGATCATAATTTTCATTCCTAGTACTTTAGAGAATATTGAAAATCATTCATTTTTATTCTGTTAATTTGAAATCTACTTAGAGACTTGGTTGACTAGCTTTGCTTGAAAATTCTTTCTTCGCAGTTCAAATTAACATTATAAACAAGATATTAGGGAGAATTGTTTAAATATTTGGAAAAATTAAGTCTTTGTGAGTATTTCTAAGCATACACATTCTCACTTAAAGGATAAACAAACTAATGAAAATCATTTCTAAGTGGGAACCATGGTAGATGGGTGGGTGGGGGTGTTGGAGCATCTTCTCAGTGTTTACTTTTTGCATATCATTTTGATTTTTGAGCCAGATAAATATTTTACCTGTTTAAAAATAAAATATGAATACACATACCTACGTATAAACATACATTTGTGGGAATCAGGTTTTCCTGTAACTTCAGAGCCATACATAGGAGCCATGTAACCAGAAGAGCATTCCGTTGAAGATATTTTCTTCTTCAACTATCCTAGATTTTGAGACAGCATTCCTGGTTTATTAAAGTTGGTCGGTGTCCTCAACTGAGTAGACTTAATGTGAAAAGGTTTGTTCAACAGAGGTAAGACATGATTTCAATTGAAGTCAAGGTATATACCAGTATGTGACTGGTAGGTAGTCTCTTTGTCCTCCGACAAGCTTTAGAGGAAATTTCAGGTGTTCATTTTACAATTAGTTTCTTCAGACAGCCCAGAATGGGAGGAGGGGATATCCTTTCTTTTTTTTTTTTTTTTAAATCCTGCGTGCTCTGAACCTCTAATAAAAGGGTTTATGGGTCTGTTCCTAACATTTGGGATTTTTTTTCCTAAGAGTAAGAGATTTCTTTTTAAAAGGAACTTTCCTTTAAAGTACGCTAATTGTTTATTTAGAAAACTAACTTTTGTTGGGTACATATACATATTGTTTCTGAGGGTAAGAATTAGTTTAAGAGCCAGGAAGGGGATTTTTTTTTTAAAGATAATATGTAGACTATAACTTCCAGGAGAAGATCCAAGATGTACATTTTCATAAAATTTTAGATTATCTTATTGATGTTTTGAAGTAAAAGACAGGAGGGAGATGCAAGAGGGAGGAGATACGGGGACATATGTATATGTATAGCTGATTCACTTTGTTATAAAGCAGAAACTAACACACCATTGTAAAGCAATTATACTCCAATAAAGATGCTTTAAAAAAAAATAAAGTAAAAGATGTTATACTGACTTAATGTCTTAATTAAAAAGGTAAACATTTATTTTTAAAATTATGATACTACTTTATGCAGTATTTAGAATCATTTTTTTTAACAAAAGTCATTTATTACCATAGCAGAGAGTATTAAAATGTAGTAAGTCAAAATAGTATTTCTTTTTTCCTGAAGAAACTTTTTAAGTACTTAAGTAACCATAGGCACACAGTTTACTTGTAATAAAGAATGTTAATGGGGAGGGTAGGAGTTAATTAACTAGGCCCTTAATAATGGGCCTTTCTAGTCCAAGGAATCTTATAATTGCCTCCGAAGCTGGTTTTGTAGCAAGTTGAGCGATGAAATATCTAGATTCGCGTAGTAGTCATTCTAAGAAAAAAGTTGCCTTCAAGCAAACTTTAGTACCTTTATTATTCTATAAAATACCTTTTTAATGATAAGCAGTACACATTGTGAAAGTAAGTTTAGAGGTAGAAGTCCAGTGCCTCCTGTTTACTCAACAGTAAATGAACAAATAATTATAAGACTCTCCAATGAGCACGGTTTTTGCTCTCTTGGGAGAAACAGAACCTTTCAGCCAGACTTTATATACTTAGTTTGTTAATCATAAAAAGATATTCTCATGATTAGTAAGGATTGGCAGTGTGTGGTAATTTTCTTGAAGACTATGTCTTAAATGAATGGAATGGGAAAGCAAAGGGAATATTTACATTAAATCTTAATATAAGAAATATACAGGTTGAAGTATAACTTATTACATAATTTCTGCAAATGCCGTATGCTCCAAACTGGTTTACCATTTTGTAAATCGCCCCAAAGAATACCTAATTCCTCCCTTTGGAATTGCCCATTTTGGACCATCCGAGCTACTTGAAAAACCTGATCCAGGACTGACTGCAATAGGGTAGCAGTTAGTGAAAATAGACTGCTTTGCTTCCGTTGGGAGGACCATATGAAAATATATTCCATTTTCAGAATGTTTCTGAAAGGACTTATTTGCGGAAACGATGCTTGCCATTTAAAACTCTTCAAAAATGCAGGTTTTACAAAATACAAAAATAACCTCCTGAAAGTTTGAAAGGGGAGAGAGGGGGCTGTGGTATGGGGGCGGTCTCCTTCGTTGCCCACCTCCTCCCTCTGTTCAGCGCGCTGTGTGCTTACGGGTTCCCTGGAGCGGATCACCATGTAATTGATGTGCAGTCTGCATTGCTGAATCCTGGACTGCACCATTCTGTGTTCAAGGGAAGATGTAATCTGATCCCTCTGCTGCTGAGGGAGGAATCTGTTCAGTCCAGGCTTTGACAGGGCATAGTCTCCTCCAATAATCTTCTCGGTTCTCTCTCATTATTCCCTTGAGTTCTCCTCAGTCAAGCTGCATGTATGTATGTGTGTCCCAAGAAGCGGTTTGATACTGAGCTGCATTTGCCTCTACTGTGGAGTTTTGTTGCCGGTTCTGCTCCCTAATCTTCCTTTTCTGACGTGCCTGAGCATGTCCACATTAGAATCTGTGACATACCTACCTGAAAAAGGTTTATATTGTCAGAGACTGCCAAGCAGCCGGACACACGGGGGCACAGAATCACTGAAGGGGAAAAATCCAGAAAATATGGGTTTCTACGGCACACTAAAAATGATTTTTTACAAAGTAAGTAAGCTGTTTTCTTCCTGTGTTGTATGATTGTGTGTGTGTGCCTGCCTGAGAAGGAAAATCTGTATCATCAGAGATGGCTGCAGTATCCTCTAATTTTGGTGGGTGGCTGGATGTCTGGTATTCTGTTTTATATCATGAATGTAAGCAAATAATGGAAAGACAACATGAACTGGGAAAAGCTTTACATTTAAAATAAAATGTACATTTTAATCTGAGAATTTTCCTCTAAAAATATATTCAGACTTTAGAAATGTGGCTCCGTTAAATGCTGACCTGGAAATACTCTATCCTTAGTTAGCTTTTAGTGAACCTTTTGCCTTTAATTTTTCTATACCTTATATATAGGTTTTTCTTTAGTTGCCTCTCTTAAAGTGTAGAATTGCTAGAATATTGGGGATTTATATTTAAAGAGGTTATATTTACTTTCTGTACCCCTTCAAAATTGCAGAATTGATTTTTGGTTCTAAAGTCAGTATTTTCAGTAAACAATATAATATTTAAAAGACATATAGTCATACAGAAAGTGCTTTATTTTATAAAATATTCTAAATTTAAAAATCCTCTCACAGCAGTTCCCTTGATATGAATTTCAGGCATTTTTATTCATTGAAGGATTTCTAAGATGAAAATAAAGTTTGCTTTAGTGGCAAATGGCATTTGCACCAATGTATTTACAAGATATCCAGGGAAGTTCTGAAAGCCAGTATTACAAACTTAATTACAGTGAATATCAAAGTTTATCATAACAACTTTGAAAATGAGGGTTTGTGGAAGTTATAAAAAATAGATTTTTAAGGTAATCTGTACTGACTGACCTTCCTGATGGATACATTTGTGTGTATGTGTACATGTGTGTCTATAATTTATATATATGCAAGCATGTGGCTACCTATGTATTAAAGTATTTATTTTTGCTTTTTATTAAAATTATTTGGAGAAAGAAAATAATGGGTTTTGAGAGGAATCACTTTAAAACAATGTTATGAGCACAGAAACTTCTGAAGGGTTGAAATAAGACCAATTCCATTTCTGTCGGTATTTCATGAACTAAGGTATAAATTGTGGATGAGCTTGTCGTATGCTCACCTCTTGCCTCTAACGTTGTAAGATTATCCCTGTGTTTTAGAATACTTTCTTCTTGATGATAAAAACACAGTCTTTATTCCCCAGAGTGTGGTTCAAAAAGCTTTTAGAGTCTTGTTGCTTCTCTCTGGTATTTACAGTGTGGCATGCTGTGTTATGACGTTCCCATGTGGGGAATAGGTAAGAAATTAAGGCTGCTGCAAAGCAAGGATTTTCACCTTATTACAAAAATGAGGGTAACTTTCTATCACCCTGGGATTCCCCCGCTCCCATCATTTTCAATGATACAGTAATTAATTAGCAGACACAAATCTTAGAGGGGTTGCTGAAATAGAGAAAGTTGAATCTTCTCAGATCTTATTTTATAGTTTTATAACATATCTATAGTAAGATGACCTCAGTTAACCAATAGTAAAATATAAAAAAATATATATTTCAATATTGATGATGACAAAATATAATTCTGAATATATTTACAATATTACATACCTATATACCATAATAAAATACTTTAAAACTACAGATGTTGGGTATACCTTACAAAGATGCATAACTCATTCTTTTTAAATCTTTCTGTTTTTCTTGTTGGTTTTCAAGTTAGAATATTTTGTCCTGAGTGAGTATCTGCCAGTAGAGCTATGTATTCTGTGTAAAATATCAATTGATGGCTTTTTTCCTACTGTTATTATACCATCTCCAGATTTCCCTCTTATTAGGGACTTACTTTTTGTACTGTCTTCATTGCCCATATTCATTGCTTTATGCATTATCATAATTACTTTTCAAGAGCATTTTATTTACATTATTCTCCTTACCCTTTTATAATAATGTGTTTTAAATTCAGTGACTATTACTTCCATTCTGATTTTGAAATTTTGAATTTGTTATCTTTCTTAAAATATGTTTTTAAAGGAAAATGTAAATCACTAAGAACAGTATATTAAATATGGTTCTTTTCTGTGTGGGTTGACATGACATGTTCCTCTGTGTTCTTAAACTAGAAAATGTGAAAGGTATAGTACTCTCAAGGAATATATACGATGGATATCAATTTTTAAATCACCATACACTGTTCTTCTGGACAAATATTAGGGGGGAAAATTCACCTTTCCAGTCTTGTAAAGAGTAAAACAAAGTAGAACTAATAGAAGAAAGTATGAAACATTTATTTTCTGTATGAATTAACTATGCCTAATTAACATTGCGGGCATATGAAAATTTAAGAATTTTTTCAGTATTACTGATGCTAACATTAAGATTTGATAGTTGGACAGGTGATTTTTTTTAAATATATCTCATTTGTTTTACCTTATAGATGAAAAGAAAGTTGGACCATGGTTCTGAGGTCCGCTCTTTTTCTTTGGGAAAGAAACCATGCAAAGTCTCAGAATATACAAGGTAATATTAAGTATAATAATTCATTCTCTCATGATTCTCATGTTTCTTTAAAGAGTTGATGATTCTGTCACTAATACTGTAGACTGTTTAACACATTTTGAGATCACTGAAAGTTGAGAAACATACATTTTAGATAAGGAGAAGAATGACTACCACTGTGGCTTTATATTACTGATACACTGAAGTAAGACACAAGCAGAAGTTCTCTTATCAACAAAATTTTTAAATCATAATTTTTAAGGAATTCTAAAAAGTAAATCCTAAAATATGGATATGAGCAAATGTATCTTGTTACTATAGCAACAGCTGTTCTAGGGTGGATAGTTATATATGCATAACTGAAGATACATTTGTTAGCAGTGAAATAGACTGCACAGTTACTAACTAAATCTTATTTCATGAGATTACTATGTTAGAAACCCCCTTTATTTGCTTCGTAAGTCTTATGTTTTTAACACATACATTTCTACACCAGTAGAATAGTTTCCATAACAACTAAATACAACTGTACTCTTGTTTCCTGCACCATTCCATCATTTTTGGATTTTGCATCAGTATAAAACTTTTCCCACTCTCACGCTAATTAGGCTAACTTAAGCACAATATCTATTACCCAGCTAATTAAAAATGGCTTTGGATGTCATTTAGAATGTGGTATTTTAAAATTTAAATGACAAAAGCATCTTAAGGGTTTTTTGGGGGGTCTTTTTTGCATAATTGTCACTTCTTCAAATAACTGATTGAAAGTTATAGAAACCATAAGAACTTCATGATGGTGACATTTCTTTTTTTTCCCCTCAATATTTTGATTTAGATTTATTTTTACTCTTTAAGATACAATAAAATTAACATTGCTCAGACATAAGTTTATGTGATTGAACATTGTTACAGATTGCATCTCTTTTTTCCAGGGAACCAGTTTATACTTTTACTTCATTCAGTTGTGGAATATATTTCTTTCAGATGCTCTTTGGTGAAACTTAGAAATCATAATAATTAGAGTAGTTTTATATACAAAAGTGATACAAAAGAGAAAAACAAGGCTGTTTCTTGGTTACTCAGGAAATGCTTTTTGTGTGATTTTCCCATGTTAACTGTTCCCTTCCTCCCTCTTATGTAGGCTTTGCCTTTTGACAATTTCACTGTGTTTTGGCACTTCCGCCAGAGGGTGTGGAGTGGTAGACAAGTGAAACTATTCACTTCATTTTTGTTTTTTTTCCTCTAATCTTGATAAACTGTTTCTTGGATGAGAAAGTTGAGTTTAATGTTTAAAATGTGCTGTTATTTTTTAATGTATAGATTTCAGTCAACCATATAATTTTGGTCTTCAATTAATATGGCTAATGCCAGGGCAGAAGTATTAAATGGTTCAGTTGTTTTTAAGGCAGTTTATAAATGACTGCTGAATTTTTACCACAGAACACATTTTAGTAAAATTTTTCTTTAGTTGCCGACTTTTTTATTGAGAAAGTACCTGCAAAGGTGAAAGTTTTATTTTTAGCCTTTTAACACACAGTCTTACTAAAGCAAACCAGACAGCATATTGATTGCCGTGTCTTTTTGGAGACTTGATCAGTGTATTTTTGATGTTCTTTAATTTTGTTGAAAGATTTTCTAATAATAAGATGAAACTATGATTTTTCATCATTTTTGTTAGAAAATTTAAGTTATAATCACATCCTGTTTCATTTCAGAGAAGAAAATAGAGCTTACCTTTGAAATTTGATAAAAGAAAAATAGATTTAGTTGTTGAATGTTAGAGACCATCTTAGATGTATAATGCTAAAAGATTTAAAGGTGGTAGATATGAAGATTTTTCTGTATAATCTGGTGACTGAGATGCGTTTTTAAGCAAAATAATGAGATACGCTGGATAGAAAAGAATTGGAGTTGTTTCATTAGTAATTTTTCAGAGCTTGATAGTTAACTGTTAGGATATAATTTATATGTTCTTTGGATTTAAAACACTTTACTGTCATAGCTCAATAAAATGAAGATTATTTTACAAACGCGGTTTTGTTAACTGAATCTTTCTGCTCCTTTTTTTTCCACGTGTCTCTAAGATAGAGATGTTCAGTATTTACCTCAAGTTTAACTAATTTAATTAGGCATTGAAATTAGAAAGTAAAATTTAATATACTAATAACATAGTTCTAACTACTTTTTCTGCTATTAGGCATTTTTAGGAGAGTTGAACAATTTTAGAGATAGATCATCTCTTATTTTACGAGTGGCAGAATTAATTGAATTTCAGGTTTGTGGTGTTTTATTTTTTAACTGTCTCAAAATTTACATTATTGGCTAAAAGTATTTAGCCAAAATGATCTCATTTTACAGTATTTAATTTTGCATATAATAAAGTAAGTTCTCACTACCTACCTGTTTGAGTAAACACATTTCTAATCAAGGCTTATTCCTGTCAAATATTATTTAGACTAAGCTTAATCATAGCAATAGAAATTAGAGAGGAATAGACAAATATTATAAATAACTTAGAAGGAATCTGGGGCAAACTTAAGGAATAATGTGACTAGCGAAATGTCTAAAACATTTAACAGACTACTTCTACATATGATTTTTTTAAAGCATTAATAATCTTACATGCCTTTTTATGAAAGAAATTTAAACTTTTGTTTAATTATGATGCTGAAAACCAGTCATAGGCAAGTGGAACCTGAATCTTCTAAGGAAATATTTTAACATTATTTGTATGTTACCAACAACTTACAGTTTTGCCATAGAGATTCTGTCATTCGGTTGCGATTAGCTGTGCCAGGATAAAAACAGGTGGTTATATAGGAGGGAGGAAACTTACTCTACAATAGCAGAATAGGTTTTGTGCATCCTTGCTCTCTGGAAACAAGCAAATAAAAATAATAGTTTGATTGATGTTTGAAATATGCCATGTCGTCCCATTCTTATTAAACTAGAGCCCATTATTCTTAATAAATATCTGTCTTTGCCTCCACTCTTGTACTTTCTTGTAGTACCGCTGGCCTCGTACCATGTTCAGCAACACCGACAACTTTTGGAGACCTGAGAGCAGCCAATGGCCAAGGGCAACAACGACGCCGAATTACATCTGTCCAACCACCTACAGGCCTCCAGGAGTGGCTGAAAATGTTTCAGGTGACATGTCTAAACACAGTACTTGAAATGCTTCACTTATTTGCTGCAAAAAATAAGGGATTGTTCAGCCATGAAAAGGAACATGCTACACCGTGGATGAACCTTGAAAACCTTATGCTAAGTAGAAGAAGCCAGACACAAAAGGCCACATAATGTATGATTATATGAAATATCCAGAACAGGAAAATCCATAGAGACAGAAAGGAGATCAGTGATTGCTAGGTGATGTTGGGAGGGCAGGTTGGGACTAACTGCCGATAGGTATGGGGCTTCTTTTGGGGGTGATGGAAGTTTTCTGGAATTGGATAGTGGTGATGGTTGCACAGCAAGATGGGTGTGCTGGGAACTATTGAAGTGTACACTTAAATGGTGAATTTTATGTTTGTGAAGTATATCTCAATTAAAAATGCTATTAAAAATAAGGGAACTCACTTTAATTTTTAGGTATATTAATCAAGAGGGTCCAGTGCTTGTTTTGTGTAAGTGTGCATTTGCATTGTTCATTGCTTTTTAGATGATAAGACCTTTCTTTTTCTCTTTTATGTTTGGGTTTCTGGTATTACTGAATGTACGTGTTTTCTAAACTGCACTGTTTGGAAGTTAAGCATTGGAAGAACTCTGCTTATTAGTCACTAGTTGTAACTTATCCATCACTGTCACCCCCATAGCCTCCAAGAGTTGATGCAGCTTCTTTCCATCAGTGCCATGCTTGTGTGTGGCTTATTGTGCTCAAAATTCTGATTACTATATTTTACTATCATTTAAAGTTTTGGGAATTTTACTGGGAAGTTCGGCTACAACCAAACCTTGAATCTTATGAATTTTATAACTCATGATAGTGATATTAAATTGATTTATCTCTTCTTCTAGTGAGAAACATAGAAGTCAAGTATTTAGCAAAGTAGTTGGCATCAGTTAAACACTTGGTTAATTATTCCTTGTAAATAGTAAATAATATAAAGTATGTAAAGTGAAGGTATCTCTGATACTAGCCACTGTACTAATGTAAAATGAATATATTTCCTTACCTCTGGCTACTTGATTGATGGTATTTTATGAATGCATAGAGGAATAATGGTTGAAAAAGAAGATACTTTATAGATTTTATTTGATATTTCAGATTTTTATGGTGTCCATTTATATAAATCCCAATATTTTAAATACCTGGGCAATAACTAAGTAAACGTCCCAGTTTTTTTCTTCTGGAGCTGGAAAACTCACTTGAAGCAATGTTTATTTAAAATGGATTTTAAAAATTGTTTTCTACCCTTCAGGTGATTTCAGAGAAACTAGGATAACTTCTTTTTTCGGTTGATAACTGAAAGGTTAGAGCAGCACTTCTCGACAGGGGGCAGATTTTCCCTTGGTTGAAACATTTTTAGTTCTTACAACTGCCTGGGTTGGGGGTAGGACACTGCTGGCATCTGATGGGTGGAGCCAATGTAAGGGACAGCCTCCCCCAACACAGAGTTATCCAGCCCAAAGTATCAATTGCTGAGGTTGAGAATCTATGGCTTAGAGGCATAAAAGTTATACTTCACTGTTACAATAATGTTATGAACCACTACAATTACAAAGATTTTGTGTTTTGTTTTCACAGTCATTTGTTAATTAAACTTACCTTCCCTTAAGGATCATTCCCTCCCCTCATCTGAGTTCTTTTATCTTAGGTTCATGATTTTTTAATTTTATTTTAATTTTTTCCTACCCATGCCCTCAGAATTCTAAATTATTTGTCACATCCTTTTTTTTTTTTTTTTGCGGTACGCGGGCCTCTCACTGCTGTGCCTTCTCCCGCCGCAGAGCACAGGCCCTGGACGTGCAGGCTCGGTGGCCATGGCTCACGGGCCCAGCCGCTCCGCGGCATGTGGGATCTTCCCCGACCGGGGCATGAACCCGTGTCCCCTGCATCGGCAGGCGGACTCTCAACCACTGCGCCACCAGGGAAGCCCTTGTCACATCCTTTTAAAAAGAGATGTATCCCGCCAATTAGAGCTGAAAATAGAACTCAGACACTTACCAATCCTAAAACAAATGCTTTAAAGACTTGTATCATCTCTGATTAAGCCAAGGAGACAGGAATATGGGTGTGGATTGTCATGCTTACACGCACATGTAGTGTAAGCAGCACAGCGCTTGAGAGTATGCAGAGGCTGATTTCATATCATTTTTATAGGAAAGTACCAACATGATGGAAAATTACACTATTAGTAATAGTTTTATCATCATTGTAGACAGCCTCCAAAATGTTTATTTTATATGCAAAGCTTTATTTCTTATCAGAATGTAGTCTAGACTGAGATTTATTTTGTATGTGGTATAGACCTATTTTTTTTCAATGTTTCAGAGGCCCAGAATATTCTTTGCTAGCCATTTAGGGGTTGTTTTTTTTTTTACCAGTTTTAAGAGAATTATCTCAAATACTGATATATAGTAGGGGGCATTTGTGCTCTCTTTTGCAGTGAGGGTGTCTTAGGGAGTCCTTTGTACAATGTTGGCTTGTTTATTAGCTCACTCATGGGTTTCTTAATGAAACATCCTCCTGTTACCACGTACTGTATGTCGTCAAATCTGAGATACCATAGATTATTAGATGCATCCCAAACTCAGAAATGTTAATTGTAATTTTAAAAACTTGGTTTTTTTAGAATTAATGATATTCAGTAAACTATATTAGGCTAGCTTTTGTCCTATAAAAAGGCCCATTTGATCACTTTTCATAGGAGAAGTGGAAAACTTGTTCTCCGTTAATAAGAATAACATATAGAATTATCCCTGCAGGTACAGTACTATATATTTTTTTTTTTCACATAAATATTCTGTAGCAAAGAAGTTTACTAGAAACAGAAGTTCAGCTAGATGGGTAGATCAAGACCTTAATCCTTTGCGTACCATTTCTGCCTTGACACACCCAAGGCCTCAAGCTTGTCCCCTTACTGTTCTGCTATTGCTCCTAAGATGGTGACACAGCATTGTTTTGGTCCAGCTCCATCTATTCTGACAAAGTACTCTGTACTCAATTTATAAATTGAATGAGAACAAATGATACCCCATTTTAGGAAAAGAGAAATTGAAACAGAATGCCACTCTAAAATAGAAGTGCCAATTAAAAACAAAACTAAAAAAAAAAAATTTTGTAGTGTTTGAATTTTCATTTGCCCTTGATTCTGCTTTTTTTTGGCAGCCCCAGGTCGATGCTTTCAGATTGTTAATTTGGGGGAAGAGGATTGGTCGCTTTTTTATTTTGTTTATGTCATTTGAGTGTTAATATATAGTTTTTCACTTGCAAATAGTAGACTAGGTAAAGACACCAATAACATTAACATTCTCTGATGTTGAAATTGGTATTCAGAGGTATCCTGATGTAATGAGAAGCACTTTGACTTAGAAGAAAAAGCTCTTAGTACAGATTCTGGCTTTCCCTCTTAATAACTGGGTAATTTCATTGATATTATGTAACTACTTTTGCCTGTGTTCTCATCCTCTGTAAAATAGATACAATGCTAAAAAGTTGTCGAAAGGGAGAAAACATGTAAATGTGCTTAAAGCTGTTCTTGGAAATACAGTGGAAACTCAATAAATGTTAGTTTCCTCTCTTGGTCAAGAAATAGCCTTTGTGAACCTCAGTTTTCTCAGGTGTTAAAAGAAGCTATTAACACTAGCTTCCTGCAAATGTCATCAGATTAACATTATTAGCATTATTTTAATCAAAGCATATTTGTATTGTATTAAAACTATGAATGTATTTTGAAAATGCCTGTTATACTCCATAATATTTTTTGAATGATAAAGTAGAAAATACTTCTGTGATTTGAAATTAAAAGTGGAGTAAAAACTATTCCTTTGAAGGACTTAATCAAGTTTTATGGTAACACTTAGAAATTGTACATGTTTTCTAACTTATTTGGATCTCTTTTATTTGCTAGCCAACGACATATTAAAACAGCAAAGTGCCAAATGAAAATGAATTCAGTAATACTTTGCCATTGTATTTGAAACAGTATGATCAAGAAGCCCTGGGGAAGAGTTAAAGAAAGTCATGTATTTAGCCAGAGAAGACTAAGGGAAAAATGTTGTTTCTGTCTAACATTTAAAAGACTTTTGTATAAAAGTAGAATCAGACTGATTCTTGGTTTCTTCAGCAAACAAAACCTGGATCATATTCTTTGAGTCAGATTTTGGTATAAGTTGAACTTAACAATTCGAACCTACCCAGAGTAGAATGGGAGCTAGTAAGTCTCCACTCCTGGAACTGTTCAGACAGACTAAGTAACCATCTTCTGGCGGTACTAGAGAAGTGAGTTCTTTACCACATGAAATTCAGGTGCTAGACTGCCTAAAGTCATAAAATATATATATATCTGAATGAGATACCACCAGGGATCATCCAGACTAGTAACCACTGCTGGTTTGTGAATCACCCGCATCAATACGGAATGAGTTGGTTATTTAAAGCATAAACTGCCCTCAGCCCCACCATGACCACTGAATCAGACTCTTTGATGGTGGGCTGGAGGACTCCATGATTCTTGGACCACTCAAGCAGCACTTGGGAACCCCTGGTCTGGCCAAGCCCCTCATTATACAGGTGAGGCCTCTGAGACGCAGACTAATTAAGGGGCTTCCCTGCAGTTCCACAGTGAGTTTACTGGTGAAACCTAGGCCCCTGATTACAGTTCAGTGCTCCTTCTACTCTTCTCTACTACCTTCAGGTATTCTCTGATTACCTGAAATCAAATACAGCTTCCATGGGGAATTTTCAAGTTTGCATTTGAAATTTTGTCCACAAATTAAATTTTGTTTATCTTGATTCTGATTTTGGAATGTTTTTCCTATCCCTTTCAGTGTGTTCCCAGTAACTTTACCATGAAAGACCAAAGGAAAGTACTTTTTTCTTTTCCAGAAGAACTACTTTTCAGAGCAGAAATAAAATAATTATTATCAGAATTTCCAACACTTTTTCAGATAAAGAAACTAAAGCCTGCAGAGGTAAATTGTAACCTAATTAGTGGCAGTTATCTTCTCCAAAAGTTGTATTTCCTGATCCCCAATTCGGTATTCTTTCCTCTAGTCCTCATTAAAGATTGTTGTGGGTTCAACAATCCACACCAATAATAATAAAATATTATTTTATTTTAATATAGTCATTAACTGCAAGGTTTTCAAGTTAATACATCCTTCCCTTGCTGTTAAACCATGTATGTATCAAAACTGGGAACCAGTCTTGGAACCAGACTAAGCAAGCAAGTCCGAGTGATACCATCAGGTACATAGAATAGAAACTTTCTCAAGAAAGAGTTTTAAGATAGCATTGGTGCAGTATTTCCTGACTCTTTGGGGATTCATTCATTTATTCAACAAATATTTACTGAGTATCTGTCAGGTGCTAGGCCCTAATTTGGATCTGGGATACAGTAATTAACAAAACAGACAAAAACCCTTTTTTGGAGAACTTAACTCTAGTCAGGAAAGGGAGGGGGTTGGGGGATTTCAAACTGGTTTGCAGTTTTAGAAAATTGCACAGAGAAGGTCTCAGAGAAGGAGGTAGGGAGGTAAAGCATGTGGGTGTCTAGGGAAAGAATAGTCCAGGGATCAGCAAGTGAAAAGGGTCTCAAGCAGAGCATGCTGGGTGTGTTTGAGGCACAGAAAGAGTATTATGGCTAAAGTAGAGTAAACGAGGGAAAGGAATAGGAAATTAGAACCTGTAGGCCAACCTGAAGACTTTGGTTTTTACTTGGAGTGAAGTGGGAAGCCACTGGAGGGCTTCAAGCAGAAGAGTGAGTAAGTGACTTTTAGCACGGTCACTCTGACTGCTTTGTGGAGAACAGAACTAGGAGGGCAGAGGTGGAAAGCTGGGAGACTGGGTAAGAGGTTATAGGAATAACCCAGGTGAGAGACAATAGTAGCTTAGACCAATGTAGTAATAGTCAGATTATGGGTATATTTTGAATATTAAGGCCTTAGAATTCGCTGATGGATCAGAACTATCTGATGGTGAAAGTAAGAGAGTTGGGGATGACTCCAGTGCTTTGGGCCTGAACAAACTAATATAATAAGAGTTACATCTTATGGAAATAGGGAAGATTGTGGACATGCATATTTGAAGAGAAAGGTCATAGATATAGTTTCTATTACATACCCAAGAATACATGTTGAATAAACAATTTTATAAACAGGTCTGTAGATCAGGAAAGAAATCCAGGCTGGAGAGAGAAAAGCTAGGGACTACGTGGTCCAGACCTTTGCTGGAACCATCTAAGAGATGTGACTTAAAGTAATTGGACTGTCGAATATGTATGGTCAGTGAAAACAGTCTCATTTACTTTGTAGATTACAGCTTGTTACTAATCTTTGTCAGTTGTATACTTTTCAATAAAATGTCACAAAGTAACATCTGCTGGATATATGTATAATTCAAATTGAAATATAATTTAAATTTTATTTTACTCGTTAAATATTATCTTAAAACAAAATAAAAATATTGTTTAAAGTCTTAGAAGCATTTTGCTATATGGGCATAATTTTCATCATGGACTTTGCCTTAAATATATAGAAGTTTCTGACACAGTTTCTAACATTTACCCAAGATCTGAATTATTTATCTTCTGTTCTGGCTTTTTTCATTCTATACTCCAGCCCCTAAAATCCTTGAAAGGATATTTTTTCATCTGTTAGCAGTTATATACCATGTATTGATACTGTTTTTCTATTCCTTCCTTTTTTAAACACAGTAATAATATGTTAACTGAAAAAAAAACAAAACATGAAACTTGTATATTAACCTTTAATTAGAAATATTCATAATAGTAATTTATATAGAATAGTAATATATTAAATTATATAGAATATAAATTATAATTAGTAATATAAATAGTAATATGTTAAAAGATGTTTCACTATCTTTTTACCATAGAAGATCACATATCTTTATTTAACCATAAATATTTCCAAATATTTCCAAAAATATCTGTAAAGCTGGCATTCATATATGCAAAGGAGATTAAAAAGTTTACATTAAAATTATTCTATCAAGTGTCTTAATTAAAGCTGCATTTTAATCAAGTCAGCATAGTTATCCATCACCCAAAATGGGCATGCTTTTATACTGGTATCCATGAATTCTTATAATGTAGATGGAGCGGAACAGCATATTATAAAAACCCACCTCAAATCCTGTGAGGAATATAAATCAATAACTCAGAGTTTATAGTATTGGTACTGTCAGGGATGAGTGGCGATTGATCAGCATGAGTTTTGTCAAAGAGGTAGTAAGTTTTGAACCAGGATTTGAAGCTATGTGAGGGAAATGGAGTGAAATAAACTTCAAATTAACTGCTTTTAATTGGTCATGTGTGTGCATATACATGTATATGAGTATTTTTAATTTCTATGTATAAATCCTCACCCTAACCAAAAAGGATACACAGTGAGTACTCAAGGAGAATGTTCTGGGTATATGTATGTGTCAAAGTAAAAGGAAAGGACACAGCTTATTAGAGCCTCTGTTTCCTCATATTTGGTGGTAAAATGGGGATATTCTCCAGGGTTTTTATGATGATTAAGTGAGATACACATATATAGTAGTACTGTGGAAGTACTAAAATGTTTGCTAGTATTAGTGTAGTCTACACTTTATGATAGGAAAGAAGAGATGAGATTTCATTTTAGATTCTGATAAATATTTTAAGAAATACTTTAAAAAGTGTTGATATTCTGAATAAGGCTTCCAGTATCCTCAGCGTATCTCAGTTTTCAACTATTATCTATTTCACATGTTACAAAATCCAGGTTCCTAGTTTGAGCAAGAAATGGAATGTCAAAATCCAGCTCTTTCTAGCTCCAAACCTCACCTATTGTTCTCTCTTCTCCCACTTCCAAAGTGGACATAATAATTTACAAAGGTACTATATCAGCTTGCTCAAGGATGTTTTTTCACCTGAGTGTTTCAAGGTTATTTAAGTGTTTTACTGATTTTTGTGAGGGGAGGTCCTAACATTTTAAATGATTCATGTAGCTCTTTAGTTTCTCCTTTTAAGAATCATGGCATTTCTGTGCAGGTGTTCCACACTGGGGAAAAAAAATTCAAACAACCTCGTTAGTATGGTTTAAAGGAGCTCATATTTTTGAGATATAATTGTTTTTGTTTTTCCATACCATATACTTTATTTCTTACCCTCTTTTAGCCTTTGTTCATATTCTAATTTTACTATTAAGTCAGCTACCATTTTCTGTTGTTTGCTGTTTTTTATTTGAAATTATTTTCACATAGCAAATCAAAGCCCTTTTAATTTGTAGAAGACACTTGTCAGATGTGCAGTCTATCCAGTTATTAATCTTTCTCTAGTTGATGCGGCCAGTCTCAGATGAGTGCCTTACTAAAACCATCAACTTTTATGGAGCCCACTAGAAAGAAAGGGAAGAAAGGAAAATCATCTGTCAAAATTCATTTACTTAGTGGCCCAAACCGATGTTTCTGAATAAAATTTTGGTTTCTCAGCCAGTAAGTATCTTGGTGGTAGATGGACGAACATATAACAATTATAATAATACAATGCAAAAATATTTTTCTGTCTATCAAACCTAAAAAAAGCTTTTACAAAATAAAGGTAGCTAATAAACTTAATGAGACTAAATGATTGTCACTTCAGTGCCTTCTACTGTAAGCAGCCACTTTTTATGTTGTGTGTAGATGTGGATTTTCCTTTATGAGTTTATAATTTGAGACATTTATTAAAATAATAGATAAAAATTTCTAATTCCTCTTTGATAGAGCTGGAGTGGACCAGAGAAATTGCTTGCTTTAGATGAACTTATTGATAGTTGTGAACCAACACAAGTAAAACATATGATGCAAGTGATAGAACCCCAGTTTCAGCGAGACTTCATTTCCTTGCTCCCTAAAGAGGTAAGGATTATCAATTATATTCTTCATTAGTGCTATTTGAAAATATAAATCAACAGCTACCATCTATAGACATTGTCATGCTAATTATGGTATTCAGTATTGTCAGTTTAACACTCTTAATTAGTATTAAAGGGGGCTGTAAATGATAAGGTGCTGTGACTTAATATAATTTTCAGATTAAATTATACTTACAGACTAAGTGCCTTCTTTCCATCACTGGAATAAGTCATGTATGAGACTAAGCTATTGAGTTTCGTTAATTTGACTGTTTCTTTACCAAGATTTCTTCCCAGGTTATTTGAAGTCCAACCTTTAGTTGTCTTGGTATGTTCATCTATAGTAGTAGATTTTTTTAAATTCTGATTTTATTAAAACAGCAGTATTTTTTTTCTTTTGTTTTTTGTTTATCCTAAGTCCCTTCAAGACTAATAGTTTCATGATTCTATTGGATAGTAGTTCTCAGTGACTTACATTATGTAATTATTTTGAAGTATATGGAATTTCACATGTACGTTGTCTTCTGTAAATCATTCCCCTTCCTGCTGCATCACACACACACACACAATCATAGATTTCCCATACCAGTTACATTCTTATAGTATTTCTCCTAGAATTATTTATGCCCATTTGTTTTAATATCTTTATATAAAATAAAACATCTTTGATTTTTTATCATAGATTGATTATGACCACATGTGCATTCTCGACTATGTAAATGAGGCATAGTTTAGATGTAGTTCTTTTTTGATGTTGTAACCTTCATAGTTTCATTTTTGTCAGCAAACAGAAATAAGATAACATTAAATAATCAATATTACCATGATTTATATTTTCACATTTTTGTATATGCCACTAATCATAGATCAGCTAAGAAGACAATATAAAATACCATTTATGTTAATATAAATAGAAATGCAAATGGTCCTGAAACTTCAAACTTGAAGAGAAAGGAAGTTGATTTTTTTTTTCAGATTCTCATGCTAAATATCCTAAGGGCATTAAAGATAGTCCCAATACTAATTTCACAATGGATATTAATAAAATGATTTAATCATAGTTAATGGATAAAATTAAGCATAACTACAGGAAAAAGCAAAGTGGAAAAAAATATCTTTTTCCTGAGCTGTTGCTTCTTTGGAGTGATTTTTAAAATGACATTGTCCCAGAAAAAAAAAAATCTTTATTCTTGCTGGCTCATTCTAAAACTGACCCCTTTGGATAGATTTCGCTTATGAAAATGGCATAAGCTCTCTCTCTTTGCTTCCAGAAGGGTGGTAATAATAGGAAGCACTTTTATAAGTATTTGACTGAAACTGAATTTATTCACCTTTGATATATTTTTCATAGTTTTCCTTGATATCCTTCATATTTTAGAAGGTAGTATTTTTGTTAAAATATAGCCTTTTTCTCAGTCTAGTTTGTCCTCTTATGTCTAAAGATTGTGAGGTTTTTATTTTGTTTCGTTTTTTCTTTATTTGGATTTCCATAGTAGCTTTGTAACACAAAAAAAAGTGATTTGAAATCAGAAGAATATAAAAGTATTCTTAAAAATCTAAAATTTAAGCACAAATTATCCATAACCAGGGCAGTAAAGATTTTCTTGAATTAAGTGTTCCTTTGAAGATTGCCTGAGGGGAAAGAAGCTTTGCTAGATAGAATGAGTGAGCCTGACTTAGCATGGCACCTGTCCCCCCCCTTTTTTAATTTGTTTTTTATTGAAGTATAGTTGAATTACAGTGTTGTGTTAATTACTACTATACAGCAAAGTGACTCAGTTATACATACATATACATTCTTTTTCATATGCTTTTCCATTATGGTTTATCAAAGGATATTGAATATAGTTTTAACTGCTAGAAAATTTGAAAAATGCTTTTTTTTTTTTTTCTTTTTTTTCTTGCGGTACGCGGGCCTCTCACTGCTGTGGCCTCTCCCGTTGCGGAGCACAGGCTCCGGACGCGCAGGCTCAGCAGCCATGGCTCATGGGCCCAGCCGCTCCGCGGCATGTGGGATCCTCCCGGACCGGGGCGCGAACCCGTGTCCCCTGCATCGGCAGGCGGACCCCCAACCACTGCGCCACCAGGGAAGCTCAAAATGCTTTATTTTATATGTAGAGAAATAATGGTATAGATCTAAGTCCTTAAGGAAACTTAACATCTTATTGGAGACTAAGTACTATCATTATTTAAAACAGTATTACCTTTGTGTCAGGAAACGGACTTATAGTAATTTTCTTATAATTCCTTTCAACAGATCTCAAAGCTCTTTACCAACATTTACTTATTAATCTCAAAAACCTTGACAGAAATCTCACTAGTCTCACATGGGAGACTTGTGATAAAGAGCACTATCCTTATTTTGTAAGTAAACGCCAAGGAAAGCATAGTGATATAGTAGATGATCTAGAACAAAACCTAAATTCTTAACATAGGATTGGCCAACATTTTCTTTATTCTTTTCTTTTCTTTTTCTTTCACTATTTCAATCCACTGAAATATAGCAATTCTGGGGAAGTATTAGCTACTTTTTAAATATAATATGGTGGTCTTTTATATTGGGTTGGCCAAAAAGTTTTTTCGGTTTTAAGTAAAAATAAAAGACACGTTTTTTCATTTTCACCAGGAATTTTACTGAACAATGTATTCACTAACCGAATGAACTTTTTGGCCAACCCAATATAAGTTATACTGAAAAACAAAAAACAGCAACTCTCATTGAAATGACAAGTTTGGCCGAAGAAAAGATAATCATCTGAAATAAATTTTCGATTTAAGAGCTTTTCTTGTGTGGAAGTAGTCCTTAGGAAGAATTACTAATCAAGAGTTTATCTTTAATACAAATTAATAGAAAACTGCATTAGCTAGAGCATTTGATTTGGCTCCAAGAAACCTGTAACCCCCTCTGTGGTATTGTAGAGATGTAGTTTGGAACAATGGCCACTCTCTGTCCCCTATAAGGAACCCTACATGACAAAACCTTGTTTCTTTTGAGGAACTGGTATAACTAATTGCTGTTTTCTTTTTGCTTGGCAGCCTAATTAAAAAACCATGTAAAATACTGTTGCCAGTATATTTGTGTTCTACTTTTCCTCTAGTTTAAACCTTTTCTATTTATATTTTTCCTGGTTCTGATTTTCTTATTCATATTTTTCTATGTATATTTTCTCTTTTTTAAAAAAAATTATTATTTGGCTGCATCAGGTCTTAGTTGCGGCATGAGGGATCTTCACTGCAGCATGTGGGCTGCTCTAGTTGTGGCACGTGGGCTTCTCTCTAGTTGTGATGTGTGGGCTCCAGAGTGCACGGGCTCAGTAGTTGCTGCTTGCGGGCTCTCTAGTGGCGTGCGGGCTCTGTAGTGGCATGCAGGCTCTAGAGTGCACGGGCTCAGTAGTTGCTGAGCGTGGGCTTAGTTATCCCACAGCATGTGGGATTTTAGTTCCCCAACCAGGGATCGAACCCTTGTCCCCTGCATTGGAAGGCAGATTCTCAACCACTGGACCACGAGGGAAGTCCCATGCTATGCGTATTTTCTGTAATACAGGGATGTTTTGATGGCATGGACAAACATTTAATAAGTTGAAGTTTATGGTTGACTTAGGGACTTTGCTATTTTAAAGGAATGGGTGCCAGTTACCTATGAAGTTAGCACTTCAAATTGCCTTAGCACCTGAGTGTTTCTTTACATTTCTTTTTAATGCATGCAGACACTGGACTAGATGATCCCTTAATCACCAGTAATGAAGGAAATTTTACCTGTTGATTTGGGGATAAATCTAACCTGCTCTGGATTTGTTTCTTAACATTTAGGATCCATTGAATGTTTCTATAAATTACCTGATTTCTGCTTCAGCTGGATAGCTAAAATAAGAGTAGGCTTTTTCATATGACCATTCTCAATATCTTGGGCATTAACTAGCATCTCTTTTCCACAAATATAACTTTGTGCCTGATAATTTCTATGTTAAATATCAGTTTCACATAGAAGATTAATAGTATGGTGTTAAGACTGACACTAAGCAAACTTGTCTAGGCTTTGATTGATTGATAGTTTCAAAATTAATTGGTTTATGGGGTATCCATTTAAAAAATATATTGTTGAGTTATGTATGTATGTGTATATTTGTATATGTGTATGTATGTGTGAACACACACGCATATATGGATTGTTTAATATAGTTATGCCTTTTCATTTTAAATGACTCGGTTTCTGTATATAATACTGAATGGTCGTCTCTGATAGACCAAAAATAATTATTTCACAAAATTTTTCACTGTCATTTATCAATAGTAGTATTAAGTTGAATACTGACTGGTTGAAGTACTTTCTGTATAGAATATACTCAATAAATATGTGATTAATGATGAACTCTGTATATATATTGATACAAAGTCATTGGGAAAGCATAATTTATTTCATGTAATTCCTGTTTACCATCAAAAAATAATTCAGATTGTGCTTTTACTCCCTATATGACCCTAGGCCCCTTAAATGATAGTTTGTTTTAATCTTTGTCACTTAGTTCATGTGAAAGTAAACTTTGCTGCTCTGTTTAGATCACTCTGTCCTAATATCATAATTTAAATTTTTATGTGATTTGTGAGGCTAATTGAATGAGCAGAGTCGGAAGCTGTCGTTCTCCTTTTTCTTCTATTTCCTTTTCTTTTATTTATTTGAATTGACTTTACACACTGGAAAAAAAATTGACAGTTTGCCAGTATTGGAAACAATATTTTTAAATCAGTGATATATCAAAGACTTAACTCAAATATACAACTCTATCTGGCCCATCCAGAAAATCTCCATAAGCAATATAAAGGAATGAGAACCCAATTACTTTTATAGGTCTAGGGAGCAGTTTAATAATTGTTCCCTTTTGTCATTTTCAGTAAAGGATTAAATGTTTGAAAAGTTCATCACTGTGATATAAAGTTTGATACAATAAAGAACTATTAATTATATCTAACTATCTGAAGGATTCTGAAATTATGCCACACAGAGTATACAGGAATCTCATTTCTTAAGTGAAATTATATTGTAGTGAGGACAGAAAAAGACAAAATTTAAACAACTAATAAAGTAAAAAAATATATAAATAAATAGTAGAATTCTTGAGATGAGGTTCACAGAGCAAAGGCAAGAGAAGAGGCAGTGAGGTTTAATAAGTATTCCTTGAAGAGGTGAGGAGTTAGTGGGGTGAAGTTCATAAAAACCAATAGGGTGTTTTTAAATCTGGTATGTATTTGTTAAAATTGAATATTAGAAGGTACTGCCTTTCATAATTTTAGAAATTAGAATGTAAAATTATATTACATTTATCTATAAGTACTTTATACTATAGGGAATAATTAACTTATTTTTTATAGTTAAAAAGAGACACATGGTATACTATGCTTTTTCTTTTCATAGCTTGCACTTTATGTGCTTTCATTCCTGGAACCCAAAGACCTGCTACAAGCGGCTCAGACATGTCGCTACTGGAGAATTTTGGCTGAAGACAACCTTCTCTGGAGAGAGAAATGTAAAGAAGAGGGTAAGGTTCAAAATCACAGAGAGAAAATATTTTGTAGTTCGAAAAAGCAAAGTGATTCTGAAAAATAATAATAAGTTTTATGTGCACATAGAATAAAGTGGTGGATAAACTAAAAAAGAGAACTTTGGCAGCCTATCAAAGAATCAAGACTACGTCTTCATTTACATTCACCTACTTGTATAAAATCCACATGTTATTCCACACATTCAAATGTGCCAAATCTTGCCACTAACCCCTTTAGTGAGTACTGTAACTAATAGTGAATATATCTCATTTGCTTCCCAGTCTCCAGTAGAATTAATAAACAATGAGAAAGTCAAGATGAGGACAATTTAAAGAGAACCCCCAAATTAAACTAGCAATTAAATACTCAAATATTTGTAGTCTATTCATTTCTTCCACAAATATTTCTTGAGCACCTCTTATGTGCTAGATATTCTTAAATCCTGGGACTGTAGTAGTAAAGTCCCATTTTCTTCCCACTATGGAGCCTGTGTTCTGAGACCTGTTTAAAAAAAAAAAAAAAAATCCCCTTTCCTAGTAATGGAGTAGGTATCATCCATATTAAGAAAGGACATTTTTTCTTTCCAGCAGGCATCTAGAAAAATATTACTTTTGAAAAAATTATGCAAAAATATTATTTGCCTTCGACAAGCAAAATTTTTTTTTTTTTTTTTTTTTTTTTTGCGGTACGCGGGCCTCTCACTGTTGGGGCCTCTCCCATTGCAGAGCACAGGCTCTGGACGCCCAGGCTCAGCGGCCATGGCTCATGGGCCCAGCCGCTCCGTGGCATGTGGGATCTTCCCGGACCGGGGCATGAACCCGCGTCCCCTGCATTGGCAGGCGGACTCTCAAACCACTGCGCCACCAGGGAAGCCCCGACAAGCAAAATTTTTAAGAAAGAATCATAGAGTGTAGGACAGATGCGCTATAGGTTCTCTTTAGTAAAGCTGAGAGGTAAAGGAAGATCCAGGATACTTAGTTTCTAATCCTGCCTCTGCCCTGTCTGTGGCTTGGACTACTCAGTGAAACCTTCTCTTCTCAGATATATATAAAGTGGGATTAATTATCCCTGCCATACCTTCTCATAGAATCATTATTTTAATGACTTTTTAAAATTGTGATAATTTATACATAAAATAGAATTTATCACTTTCACTATTTTTAAGTGTATAGTTCAGCGGCATTAAGTACGCTGACTTTGCTATGGAACCATCACCACCATCCATCTCCAGAACTTTATCATCTTCCCCAGCTGCAACTCCATACCCATTTAACAGTAACTCCCTATTCCTCTTCCCTGCAGCACTGGCAACCACCATTTTGTTTTCTGTCTCTATAAATTTGATGACTCTAGGGACCTCATATAAGTGGAATCATACAGTATTTGTCTTTTTGTGACTGTCTTATTTCACTTAGCATAATGTCTTCAAGGTTCATCCAAATGTATCAGAATTCCCTCCTTTTTTAAGACTAAACATTCCATTGTATGTATATACCACACTTTTTTCTCCATTTATCCATCAATGGACACTTCGGTTGCTTCCACCTCTTGGCTGTTATAAATAATGCTGCTACGAACATGGATGTACAAATACCTGTTCAAGTCCCTGCTTTCAGTTCTTTTGGGTGTATGTTCAGAAGTGGAATTGCTGGATCATATGGTAATTTTATGGTTAATTTATTTTGAGTAACCTCCATACTGTTTTCCGTAGCAGCTACATTATTTTATAGTCCCACAAGCATTGCACAAGGGTTCCAGTTTCTCCACATCCTCACCAACATTTCATAGAATTATTCTGAGAGAAGTGAAATAGTCAGTAGAAAACATGCCATACAGATTGCAAATTTACATTAGTGTCTCGTAATAACAGTGTTAGAAATTAGTGTTCTGCATTTCAGTGGTTTTCAGCATAGGAGAAAATGAGATGCATTATAAAATGTGTAATTTGTATTATCGGTGAAGGCAATTATACTCTAAATTTTCTAAACCTTAGGTATTGATGAACCATTGCACATCAAGAGAAGAAAAGTAATAAAACCAGGTTTCATACACAGTCCGTGGAAAAGTGCATACATCAGGCAGCACAGAATTGATACTAACTGGAGGCGAGGAGAACTCAAGTCTCCTAAGGTAACTGAACTCTTGCATGGTGTAACAGAGACCATTAATCAGTGTTAGTACGTAGTGTACTCTTTCATATCTGACAAGCAGTATAATTTGACAACCCATGTCCTGTAGAAAGAAAACAATATATTTTAAAATAACTGAAAATGTAACTGACAGTATTCCTCTGTGCTAATATCTCTAGTCTGACAACTAATTGTACTTGAATAAAAGATGAATTGACTTACGTGTTGTTCTGTCTATTGCACGTAAATGAAAATTTCTGAATATCCTGTTGAATTTTGTGTCATATACATACAGCCTAAGAATTTGCTCCCTCTCTGACTAAGCATGATTTTCTGAGGAGTACCCATGTTTGGGGGGTTTTTTGATGGCTTTTGTGTGTTTTAATTTTATAAATTTAAGCATAATTCTGATTTTCTGCCTTATAACATTTCAATTATATAAAGAATGGCAAAAATACTTGAAATCCTTAGCTATATTTTTTTCAACTGGAAAAAAGCGATTTGGGGAGACATTTTGTATTAAAACGTATACATTATGACAGGCTTTTTTGTTTTAAGTTGAAAAAGTTGATTATTGTCTTTCTACTTAGTAGGTGCTTTTGTTTTTGTGTGTCAAAATTGCACAACTTAAGTGCATATTCTTTTGGTTTGAGCGGATAAAATAGATGATTATAAAATACGTTTGTGTTTGAACCATATTTATGAGGTCTTGACTGAGTAAAAATTTAATAGTTGATGTCTCAAGTATAAATAATAGAATATGGAAACAATAAAATGTTTAATACTTAATTCATCCGCCAGGAAGGATGCTTCATATTTTATACAAATTTTTACTCTGGAAATAGACTATGGATTACTGTTGCTATTTATGGCCTCATTTTTCTTTTCACCAGTATTTTAAAAAACATAATGTAGTAACATACTTCTGATCTGTACATCTATGTTGTAGGTGCTGAAAGGACATGATGATCATGTGATCACGTGCTTACAGTTTTGTGGTAACCGAATAGTTAGTGGTTCTGATGACAACACTTTAAAAGTTTGGTCAGCAGTCACAGGCAAAGTAAGTGTACTTCTCTCTACACTTCGTAAAGTCACCATTTGGTACCTACCTTTACAAGGATCAACCAGTGAAAGGAAAACAAGGATTCATTTTTGAGTCTAGCTTATTTTGATAGCAAATACCAGAGCTTCTAATTCAGCTTTTTTCTTGGCATGAAAATGATGTTTCTCATGATAGGGATGTCATTAGTTTCTTCTTCATTTAAATAGTTTGTCTATCTTTGTGACTTAGCTATTTTAAGATTTTACAGATGTGCTTTTTTTTTCTTTTTGGGGGGTTAATTTTTCCCACTTTTATTAACCATCAAAGTTATATCTCCTTCCTTTTTAATCTTTTTCAAAAATATGACTGAGGGATATATTTTTTCCTTGTAAACTTTGTTGATAACCTACCTATAGTTTAAAAGTTAAATACATCATGTTAATTTTGATTTATCTCAAACCCTGTAAGATAGAAGTTAAGCAGGCTAGTTATTTAAATAGGAGTTTGAAGGAAACAAAGCAGTCCAGGCAGTCAGTTTCACTTCATACAATATTATACTTTAATGGTTCTCTACTGAATACTTATTTTTATCTGTCCAATGGAAAATATTTTCTTGAATTAGGTAATTGACCACCTAAAAAAGAATAGAAGAAAGTGTGTGGGGAGGAGGAAATCTGTCTTTTAAAATGTCTTATAACGTGTTGATTCTTGGGCAAGAATCTTCTAAATATTCCAAGTCAGATGTAAAAGTTTTTTTAAAACTGCTTCGTATTTCCATAGTGTAATATTAGTTTTGGATTTATTTCAGGGTTTTAGTGTCTGTCTTTACTTGTCTAGAAGTACCTTGCCTAGAAGTACCCTAACTACTGCCTTGGGGCAGATTCAGATGAAATGTGGAATGTTGCCACACCCAACTCTGTTGGCATTCTTTCACTGAATCCATTCCCATGGAAGAAACCAAGTTGCAATTTTAGTATTATTTTATCAAAGAGGCCAGGCCGGAGTTGTCATACTTTAGTGAGAAAGGTTTACTGTCTACATACTTGTTCCTCGACTGTGTGTGTGTGTATAATATGCAGTGCTGCTGAGTAAACAAAGAAATACACAGTGATGGGATCATGTTATATTGATGTGAAAAATTATTTTCTAATATGCCAAACATGCCAACTGAGTAAATAACTTTACTTCAGATTTTAATGAACTGCTGAAATGTTATTTACATTGTTTTTCTTTCTACCCAAAAGTAATCATCTTAAGTGTTTTTGCAGTGTCTGAGGACATTAGTGGGACACACAGGTGGAGTATGGTCATCACAGATGAGAGACAATATCATTATTAGTGGATCTACAGATCGGACTCTCAAAGTGTGGAATGCGGAGACGGGAGAATGTATACACACCTTATATGGGCATACTTCCACTGTACGTTGTATGCATCTCCATGAAAAAAGGTAGGGGAAACCCTGTAGGGGTTGGGAATTCTTCCTCTGTTACTTGTGAACTTGGGGCCTTTTGTATAGAGTTCCGTTGTACAGTACTTACTATGTCTAACAGAGAGATAGTGATAATACGCTCCTAAATTAGACTCATCATTCAACTGCAGATATTTCTCTGCTAGGAAAGCAGCAGTGTGTTGCCTTAGAATCAGGCAGTCGGGTGTTGCCTTTAAATGTCCGTCCTCATTTGATGTGCTGTTGGCTTCCACCTTGAAACCCTGTTCTCTGATCTTGACTAACACCTTACTTTATCGTTCTAAATCTTTGATGACTCATCATCTTCAAAAAAATTGGGGGGGGGCATATATTTCCAGTAGCGGGACACATTCCGTAATTCAGGCTTCAAGTCTCTGAGTCTTTTTAATTACCCACCACCCTTCCCCCACTCCATCATATCCCCTGTGTCTGGGCAAAAGCTGAGGCCTGTGGGTTTTAACTTATTCTCTCATTACCTATCACCTGAACTACTGACAGAGCTTTCAAACTCGGTCACCTTTTACACAGCTGCAGAGAACCTCCTCTCATTACAGTAGTACCGCTGCCCTTTGGGAGCCTACTGTTGCCTACTGAATTAAGGAAGAAACCCTCAATCCAGTTTTCAAAATAGTTTAAGCCAAACCAGACTGCTTGCCTTTTTCTTCTCGGCATCTTTGCTGTTGCTTTTATCTTCTCCTACAGAGCCCTCCTATTAAAGTCCTTTCTGTCTTCCATTAGCGTGTCTTCACGGTACCCCTGTTAAACAGATGTGATTTCTACCTCCCTTGTCAGAAAAGGTCTCTCTGAAGGGTCCTCACAGTGAATCCACTCCAGTTTTTACCGTTAATTCATTCTGTCCATGGCATCTTCTTTATCAAGAACCATTACATTTAGCAGATTTCACTTTAGATTTGTAATATGTGCAGAAAAGTACCTTCTCACTTGTAATTTGAATCTACTTTGAACAATGTGCTCTACTATTAAAATTGGGGGGGGGGGATTGGTATCAAGAGACCTTGCATTTCAGTTTCCATTATGTTCTGACTTAAATCGCTCAATGCTTCCATTTTCTACTGTTCCAAAGGTGGAAACTCTGGCCTTTCTTAATCTCTTAGGAATGACATTAAAGACATCTGAGTTTTCAACTCTCCTTTGTAATCCAAAGGTGATTGCCATATTTGTATCACTCTGGTCTTCGGAAGAGAATAAATGTTAGGTCAGAGTTTTAAGGGATTTCTGTTGCCCCTACGCGTGTATGTTCTAAAAATCTGTATGTCTTAATGCCCCAGTAGCCTACAGAATATTTTTAAATATAAACATAAGCAGCCTTTGTTTGAGGACATGTTTAAAACTGGTTAACTTAACCAGAGTATATGGTGTAAAGCTCATATGTTTAGCTGTTTAAATTCCAGATTCTGATTTGTTTTGTTGAAAAACCTTTATTGAATTTTTTCCCTAGTCACAAAGGGACTTTGTGCTCATAATTAAAATTGGAGGAAATGACAGAAAGAATAAAGAAGAAAATTTAAGTTTTTCAAAATACTGCCACCCATTAGCATTTTACACATATTGCCCACACTAACGTTTTATTTCTTAAGTCAAGATCTTATTGTATGTGTTTAGAGCTGGCTGCTTCCGCTGCTGCTTCTTTATCTTCTTTGACTTCATCTTCCTCTTCTTCCTCTTTGTCATTTCTAATTACAGTACAGTAGCCTTAAAACTGTTCCACAGGACCCCAAGGTGCTCCTGGGTCCCTCATAGGTGGAGGAATCAAACAGGCAGAATTCTAGGCTTTCCAACTTCCCATCCCAATCAGGGTAACTCAACTTTTGCATGTTTATATATCAAGGTTTTACATAGTATGTATTTATTTTGAAAACAGGTATTCCTGCTTAAGAAAAGGAAAAAAAGTTTTAATAACCACAGACATTTTATGTATCATGTTTTCTCACAATATCAAAATTCTAATACATTCTTTTTTCTGTTTTCCCCCCTACAGAGTTGTTAGTGGTTCTCGAGATGCCACCCTTAGGGTTTGGGATATTGAGACAGGCCAGTGTTTACATGTTTTGATGGGTCATGTAGCAGCGGTCCGCTGCGTTCAATATGATGGCAGAAGGGTTGTGAGTGGAGCGTATGACTTTATGGTGAAGGTGTGGGACCCGGAGACGGAGACCTGTCTGCACACACTGCAGGGGCACACCAACAGGGTCTACTCGTTACAGGTAAGAGACCTGTCTCTCCTGCTCTCTCCTGAGCTGCTCTGTTGATGAGTCATAAGGTTGTCTTACTCATAATCACTGTCAGATTGCTGATCCAATACAGTCCAAAAAAAGGTGAATCAAATTATTCTGTTTACATATACTTTATTTTTTTTAAATAAACTTTATTTATTTATTGGCTGCATTGGGTCTCTGTTGCTGTGCACATTCTTTCTCTAGTTGCAGCGAGCGGGGGCTACTCTTTGTTGCGGTGCGCGGGCTTCTCATTGCGGAGCATGGGCTCTAGGCGCAGGCTTCAGTAGTTGTGGCTCGTGGGCTCTAGAGTGCAGGCTCAGTAGTTGTGGCTCGTGGGCTCTAGAGTGCAGGCTCAGTACTTGTGGCACATGGACTTAGTTGCTCCGTGGCATGTGGGGTCTTCCCAGACCCGGGCTCGAACCCGTGTCCCCTGCACTGGCAGGTGGATTCATAACCACTGTGCCACCAGGGAAGTCCCTACGTATACTTTAAAATTGGCATGAAGAAAGCATAAATTTTGAAATTATTTAAATGATTTGTTTCAATTTTTCTGTGATTGATTTTCCTCTAAAATACAAATATTTTTCTTGGAACCTGAGACTTTGGGGCCCTAAATTTTGCTGTGTTAATTCATGGGTAGATGGTCTCATAGGAGAATAACCTGGATTTTAATAAACTTCTTAGAGGATTAATTTGGCCGACAGTTGCCCCTTTGCCTTGATAGCTGGAAGTTGATGGAGCATGTAATTGTGATTCCATCCCCATTCAAGGTGGAAGTGCTGGTTTGTAGTCATGAAGAAGTAAATGTGACTTAAACTGATGTTTGGTTTGTTTTCATTTGAACCTGATGTTCTAGAATAGATTGCCATATTTTGACATAAATAACTAGACTAATAGCAAGTTTAGAAAATAGATCTTGTTTCGTTTCGTGAAAGACAACATTTTCAATTCAAAAATACAGTTGACCCTTGAACAACTTAGGAGTCAGGGGCACCAACCACCCCACCCCCACCCCCAACTCCAGTCGAAAATCCTCGAATAACTTTACAGTTGGCCCTCCGTATCTGCAGTTCCACATCCAAGAATTCAACCAACCTGGGATTGTGTAGTAGGTATTTAGCGAAAGAAATACGAGTATAGGTGTGGACCCTCCCGGTTCAAACCCATGTTGTTCAAGAGTCAGCTGTATTTCCTGTTACTTGCATAGCTTGTTTACCAGTTACTGCCCATTAGTAATCAGCAAATTAGTATGTAGTCCCAGGGCTCTCAGTTCTGTCGTTGGGGTATTTGTATCTTAACTGATGGAATACTTACTGTCCATGTCATGAAATATTGACATATAATAAAGATGTCTGTTAACTTAGAAAAGGTTATGAATTGGGAGGAGAGGGAATTGGATGCAATTGTTTGTATGTTTCGTGATATGTTCGAACCTTAATGAATATAATAATCTTATTTAAATAAGCCATTAGATTGAGGAAAGAGGTGGTAACATTATTATAGATCTGGGAATTGGTAGGTATTTGTTGACTTTGGGTATAACTGGGAAGCTGGAGAAGAGATGCTGTATATAGTTTGCTTTTGTTCTCAAAATGCCACCACTTCTAATTCCAGATATAATTATCTGTTGGCACATTTCCTAAATAGCATTAGGTTCTTGTAAATGAAATTTTTATTTTACATACAATTTTTAATGGAACTTACTTTGAAATATCATGAAAGCTATCTCCAGCCCTTTTCATGCCATAGGTGTTGATAAGCACACCCTTTATTCATAAACCACGTCAGCAGTTTAAGCTTCCTATTGGGAAGTAAAACTCAAATGGCAATCCATATTGAATCATTCATGGTATGTAGCTAGTAAATGTGGCCAGACGATCTGAAAATAATATGTTCATTTTAGGTGGTTTTTTGAAAATTGTTCCTGCATCTAGTTTGAAGCCACTGGCCATAAAAATTTAGCATTTCTGGTAGAAGCTTCTGAGAACATGCCCTGTGGAGTTGCTTGATTGCGTGCACTTTGTCCTAGTACCTCCTTTTGTTCCTGGCATTTTGTTCTCATGCTTTACTCCCGTCCCCTTTTAGGATTAAGGTCAATAAATAATATCAAGAATATGTACACTTCTAGTCTAATAAACTGTGTCTGTTGTAGTTTGATGGCATCCATGTGGTGAGTGGATCTCTTGATACATCAATCCGAGTTTGGGATGTGGAGACAGGGAATTGCATTCACACGTTAACAGGACACCAGTCGTTAACAAGCGGCATGGAACTCAAAGACAACATTCTTGTCTCTGGGAATGCAGATTCTACAGTTAAAATCTGGGATATCAAAACAGGACAGTGTTTACAAACATTGCAAGGTAAATATTGGCTACCCACCTTTAGTTGTGTTTCTTAAAAATGAGATTGTTGGTCAAAAGAGAAATATGGAGCTTTTGTGTCACAGAAAGAGTTAACCTCGTACAAAATGAAAACTTATGTTGGATAAGTTTATGAGCCTTTCCACTCTGACTTGAGTAGGAGTGGGAGTAGGATGGAAAGGATTCACAGTGCCCACTGAACTAGAGGAAGAAACATGTGAAAGCCGCTAATACTAAATGAGGCACAGCAGTGTTAACTTCTGATATCATGATTCACTTCTTTTTATTAGTCATAGCCCTTAGAAAGTGTTTTTTTTTTCCATCGAGGCCATCTGCTGGGCTATACTGCAGCTTTTTTACTCAATGATTTTGTCTCTTCCTCAGAGTTTTGGAATAGTGTCCATTCAGCCTTTGCCTTTGACTGGTTAGTTCAGAGTGGTAGGGTAATAGATTGTCCATGAGCAGAATACGTGATGCTGGTACTATCTACATCACACCGAGAGAAGTGCTCATTCATGCAACCAGGACACAAAATGTATGCCTGGTAGCTAACCATGCTTCCTGGAACACAGAACCCTCAGAGATAAACGTTTCAGTTACAAATAGCTACCAGATTTTCTTACATCCCTGCCGATCCTAAAATACTCAGAACACAGTTTCTAAATGTGCAGCGTTTTAAATATTTCATTTATTGTGTGTTCCAATATAGACTCCACAAATTACAGTATAACTGACCCTTAGTCATGATTTCTAACCAGTAACGAAATTCCTTTGGTTTTGCCTAGGTCCCAACAAGCATCAGAGTGCTGTGACCTGTTTACAGTTCAACAAGAACTTTGTAATTACCAGCTCAGATGATGGAACTGTAAAACTATGGGACTTGAAAACGGGTGAATTTATTCGCAACCTAGTCACATTGGAGAGTGGGGGGAGCGGGGGAGTCGTGTGGCGGATCAGAGCCTCAAACACAAAGCTGGTGTGTGCAGTCGGGAGTCGCAACGGGACGGAGGAAACCAAGCTGCTGGTGCTGGACTTTGATGTGGACATGAAGTGAGGAGCAGGAAAGGTGGCATCGTCCCAACGTGTAGACGACATACTCCCTGCCCTTCCCCCTGCAAAAGAAAAAAAGAGAAAAAAAGAAAAAAGAAAAGAAAAAGAAAAAAAATCCCTTGTTCTCAGTGGTGCAGGATGTTGGATTGGGGCAACAGAGCGAAAAGACCTACAGACTCAGAAGAAAAAGAGGAAGCGATGACAAACCGCAACTGACAAGAGAGGCGCCTGCTGGCTCATCCCGGAAAAAGCTTCACTTTGGACTGAGGACAGCTTTGCAAAACGAGACTTTCGAAATCAAACCAGGTGCAATTATTTCTTTATTTTCTTCTCCAGTGGTCGCTGGGCAGCGTTACTGCAGAGACGTCGTTACAGATTCTGCTAGCCTGTTCTTTTACCACTGAGACCTAGAAAGAAGCTGCAGTAACATCCACACAGTACCGGTGGACTTTCTCACCAGAGAGCATCTGCAACAAAAAGTCATTTTTCTGGAGCGGAAAAGCTAAAAAGGAAAAAAATTACTGTGAATTGTTTTTGTACAGTTATCATGAAAAGCTTTTTTTTTTTTTTTTTTTGCCAACCATTGCCAATGTCAATCAATCACAGTATTAGCCTCTGTTAATCTATTCCTGTCGCTTCCACATACACTCTGCAATGCCTGTGTTGCTCAAAGGTGGCAAGTTGTCCTGGGTTCTGTGAGTCCCGAGATGGATTTAATTCTTGATGCTGGTGCTAGAAGTAGGTCTTCAAATACGGGATTGTGTCCCACCCCTGTACTGTACTCCCAGTGGCCAAACTTATTTATGCTGCTAAATGAAAGAAAGAAAAAAAAAAAAGCAAATTATTATTTTTTATTTTTTTTCTGCTGTGACGTTTTAGTCCCAGACTGAATTCCAAATTTGCTCTAGTTTGGTTACGGAAAAAAAAAGACTTTTTGCCACTGAAACTTGAACCATCTGTGCCTCTAAGAGGCTGAGAATGGGAGAGTTTCAGAAAATAAAGAGTGAAGTTTGCCTGCAAGTAAAGAATTGAGAGTGTGTGCAAAGCTTATTTTCTTTTATCTGGGCAAAAATTAAAACACATTCCTTGGAACAGAGCTGTTGCCGCCTGTTCTGCGGAGAAACTTTTCTTTTTGAGGGCTGTGGTGAATGGATGAACATACATAATAAAACTGACAAAATATTTTAAAAATATATAAAACACAAAGTTAAAATAAAGTTGCTGGTCAGTCTTAGTGTTTTACAGTATTTGGGAAAACAACTGTTACAGTTTTATTGCTCTGAGTAACTGACAAAGCAGAAACTATCCAGTTTTTGTAGTAAAGGCGTCACATGCAAACAAGCAAAATGAATGAAAAAGTCAAATGGTTTGCCTCATTCTCCAAGAGCCACAACTCAAGCTGAACTGTGAAAGTGGTTTAACACTGTATCCTAGGTGATCTTTTTTTCCTCCTCCTGTTTATTTTTTTTGTTTGTTTTATTTATAGTCTGATTTAAAACAATCAGATTCAAGTTGGTTAATTTTAGTTATGTAACAACCTGACATGATGGAGGAAAACAACCTTTAAAGGGATTGTGTCTATGGTTTGATTCACTTAGAAATTTTATTTTCTTATAACTTAAGTGCAATAAAATGTGTTTTTTCATGTTAGTATGCCTGTTTCTTCCACTAAGGTAATAACACTTCATTATCAATATTTAGGGTTTGTCTCTGATATTTTAATCTTCGCATCCCCTGTAGTGCAGCATAGAAATTGATGCTTCCAGGCCTGTTGTCCACAGCCAAAGTAAGAACAGTGGGCAGCAAGATGCAAATTGTATTTATTTAAGCTGTGCAGGAGGCTGTGGCACTGTGCTCATCTCTGTTACATTGGGGTATATATGTATGAAATCTCGTCCCTCAAAGAGCCACCAGACTTTTATGGTAGTTGCAACTAGAATTCCTATAGGAAGTTCATTTTTAAAATGTGACCACGTGTCGACTACTTACCAGGAACTTTCTATGCGTTCTCTCTGAAGCTCCCACCATCCTGAGATGTAGACACCATTCTCTCCACTTTAAAGATGAGGGCAGGACTGCGGCTCACACGGGTTAGGTGTTTGTCAGGAGTCAGGTACCTGGCCAAGCACCAGGATTCACACTCATGCCCTTTAAGGAGAAAGAAACCTAGAATTTTGACAGACTATAAAGCAAGATTCGTGGCGGGGGCGGGGGGGATCATTTTTGTGGTAATTTCAGGCTCTTTTGTCACTGTTTTATTGAATAAATCTAGCATTTTATAAAGTAAGGGAAAAAAATGAAGTTCAGTTACTCAAATTAGGTAGCCTCTCAAGTAGCAGGTTTCTGCCATGTGTGTATCTCCAGGAATCTCAACTATCTAGGCCCGAGGTGAACGTTGGAAAGTTAACAAATATTGATGCTACTTAGAGACTAAATTCCTCACAGTCACAAAGTATGTGTTCTTTACTCCTAAGGCAGCAATGCTTGGGCCTCACTCTCCCAAAACTGCTGAATGAGAACATCTGGGGATGGGACCCAAGAATCTGTATTTAAACTAGCTCACCAGGTGGGGTATGGACACGACTTTGAGAACCACTGCCCTAGAGACCTTCCAGTACGTTTGGTTATTTGGTGTTTTAGTCCACAGCACATTACAGGCACAAGAACGTCGGAAAGAAGTGACAGGTTAAGGGAAAAGACAAAAAGCCACATGGTTAAGGACAGAAGTCGTATTAGGCAATGAAGTGCAGGTGAAAGGCCCGGCCTGCTTTAGGGAGAACCGGGGCGAAGCCTGGAGCCATGACTGCTGTTCACACGGACAACTCAGTGATTGAGAAGAAGCTGTAATCCTACTTGGTAGTCTTGAAACTGCTTGATTTTTCATAACGTAAATGTGGCTTGACTCTAATACAATTGAAGAACAACATCATCAATAAAAATAAATGTACAGTATAGAATAGAATGAGTTCACAGACAGATAGGCCTGAATCCAAATCCCAGTTCTGTCTATTTACGGGACCTTCATCAGATTACTTGACCTCATGTTTCCTCATCTTCTAGGAGGTAGAGAATACCCAACTCCTAAGGTTATTGTAGGGATTAAACACAATGTTATAAAGCACATAGCACACTGTTGGCACTTGTAGCTCAATTAAGTGGTAGCTGCTATTACAACTTTAAGAAAATAGACCCAGATAATTGTAACTTGCTATATTTGGGAGCAATTGAATGTATTTGTGACTCATTCAGGTATGAAACAAAAATAGTATTTCTCTATATATAGCAATTTACATTTTTTAAGTGGAGTCACATAGATTTCTCATTTGAGTCTTACAGAAACCTTGTAAAAGACAGATATGGAGCACCTAGGAGTGATTTTATATATGTTCATTAAGTATTATTTATGAATAAATGAATAATCTTTATTATAGTGGATCTATTCCTGAAAGGGAAAATATTACCCTCATCCTAAAGGAATTAAAGTATTGTCATTGAAGTAAGAAATGTCACAAAGGGAACCCTGCTTTGTGGCCTCCTTAATGAAGAAATTCACCACCTTATATAACTGAATTTTCAACTCTTTATACCGGAGTAAAGGCAGTCCCCACATTTAGATGTTACAATTTCCCAAAGATCAAACATTGCCTGAAACTAAAATTAGGACACAGAGTAACCCATAAAAGCTCAGTAAATACCTGTTGAACTGAGCAAAGAGAGTTTACTATCTCTCTCTTTTTTTTAATTGGAATTGTTTATAATTTTGCCACTTGGAAACTCCCTTCCTGCTGTTTAAGAAGCATAGCTATTTCATTAATTTGCAACAGCTAGTACACGCCAAATGGTTAAGTAAATGTTTCAACCTACCTATTTGTTTAATTTCAAAAGGTAGTTGACATTTAGTTAAGTGTATTAACTGTTTTTAAGCCATTTTCTCTATGCCTTTTGGGCTAGCCTGTTATAAAGTCTCCTTTCTACTTCTCTGAATTGATTGGAGGCTACAATCAGATAACAAAGACCTCTGTGCCTTTCTCTTCCCGGAAGTGAAACAGGATAGAGGACAGCTTCCCCAGACCCAGGCTGTGCCTTGTTTTCTGCACACTCTTCCCGGATGCACTCACTGCACTATGTGAAACAAAGACACCAAGGTGGACAGAGAAACTACCTGACAGGACCTGCCCAGCTCTGTCCTGGCTCCTATAACTCCTAACATCCCATATTAATAGAAACCAGCAACAAGTGGCTTGCTTGGCACGAGTAGATTAGATTCACATCACATTGATTCTGATTCCTTCCCTCAGATACAACTGTATTCATTTTCCTTCTATTTGTCATCCTCACCCCCAATAAACGAGTCAGTGTTGTAACCCCTACTCCATCAGATTCATCGGCAACAGAGGATTCGACCTTGTCATCCCTTGCAGCAATTCTAGGAGAAACTCCTAGTTTTTAAAGCCATTTGGAATTCTACCGATAGTCAAAGTGGTTTAGTGTTGCTGGTGAATGAATTTGAATAAATGCTTCTGACACAGGTGGTTTTCATGTTCCCTGACTCACTGCGTTTTGGAGATAGGTTATGTGTGTGGATGTGTATACAACGTGCATATACAAGAATATATTGGAACCTGTTTATATAACATTTCCACTAAGCCTTTCCCCTCATCATCCATGAAAAAATAAAGGAATGGGCCATATGAAGGGAAGGTTGTTGGTGGCCTAGAGACTTCCCAAGTCTTTTCTGTGATAGATCAATGGCCTCTGTGTGAAGAGGGTGTGTTTTCACACAATGTTCTGCATTCAACAAATGGTAATTACCATATGGTAATTTGAAAAGTGGGTGCACGGTTTTTTATTTTGGCATTGCCTGCCAAGGAGATGGATTTTAAATGGGTCCAAAGTGGCTCCACCCAGCTCCCCATTTTGGGGAGTGCCAGTCGTCGATTTGAATTGCAAACAGACATAGCGTGGCATAGTTCACTAGCCAACACATCTCATTGTCCATTTGATTAATACTAGTGATGCCCAAAGGTGGGAGGTTCTTGCCAACTTCATTCCTCTACCACCTTCTCTTTCTAGGTGGAGGACATCAGAAATATTAAAAGGTAATTCAAAGGTTCTTCAAAAAAAGGAAGAGCACCAAAAGTTGAAATGACTCAGAATGCACCTTTCCCCAAAGTGTAAATAAATTCTAGACCCAGTTCCTAGGAAGACTCATTGCTGAGATGAAAGCCTGGCGACTTCCCAGTTTGCAATTGGGTATAAAAATAGCAGAGTTTCTATTTCAGATGATCTGATTCTCCCCAGGATTCTTAAGGACAAGGAACCACTAAGCGGACATTTTGATGTTTTATTCTTTGCTTTGGAAAATCTATCGTGGCCAAACTTACGAAGGCTGTTTATCTTTGGGTTTTGCTTTGCTTCAGCGGTCATGCTCTGCAAAAGGAAAATTATGTTGAAATCACTCTTGCAAATCAAAAGTTCAAACATAATAGAGCACAGAAATATATTGCCAGTTTACTGCTTTACTAGGAGATTCATAGATTATAAAAGAGACATCAAACCACTATTCCCCATAAGAGGAAGGAAGGTTACTTGCAAGACTTTTTAAACATATATTAATGAAGCCCATTAATACTTCACCAAACCATTATGCCTTGCTAAACGCAGGCAGCAAGACAGTCTAGTCCCCTGCTACCATGAGCCTTTCAGTTTGAGGATTCTCTCCACTCCTATAAAGTGACTTTATGATCTTAAATCAATCTTGCAAGGACATAATATGGTGTAGAGATTAAAAGTAAGACTGGATGCACCTCTGTTAAGAGTCAGATCTGAGTTTGGGAGACCTGAAGCTCATAAACTTAAGGACCCTCTTAAAGAAAAGAAAAAACTTACAAAATTAGATCCCAAAGTGAACATTTAGAATGATAAAGATTATGACAACTTACTGAGGCCTTGGTAATTCAGATCCCTTTCTCTGAGATCTCTTTAGGCAATTGCCAGAGTTGCTTAATAGAAGTGCTTCTGACTGCAGGCTGGCTTCTCCTTCCCCCTGCACGTCCTAGCACCCACAGCGCTCACAGAGATCTGTTAAAGGAGGGGCCCTGAAGCTCAGCTTCATCAGTTTCAGGGAAAATCCTCCTCTGTTCTCCCAGCTCTAATCCACTCATCTGTAAATGGGGTAACATGTCAAGGGGATTACATGAGACATTGTACGTTGAGCATTTAGCAATGTGCCTGGTATGCAGTAAGTATTCATTAAAGGTTGTAGATATCAACAGTAAAAATGGTAGCTAGCTGCTATCATACACTTATTATAACTTAGCACGGTGACAAGTACTTTAAAATCATTTATTACTCATTAATCTTCTCAGCTGTCCCATGATATATTATTATTAGCTCTATTTTACAGATGAGGAAACAGGTACAGAGATGTCAAGGCACTTGCTCAAGGCCACGAAGTTAAGAAGAAAAAAAAAAACTTGTAGAAACTGGGATTCAAACCTGGGCTTGTGGCCCCAGAGCCCAAGCTCTTACCCACTTTATTATGCATTGATTCACAACTGCCTTGCAAATATAGGAACATGTAGTATGTTGTAGATCATACCAGAAAATGACACAGTCTCAGTCCCAACCTGCCGACCTGGGAGCTGACAAAGCCACAGAAGCAGGCATGGGCCTGGATTTCAACTAGGGAGCCCTGAAGAACAGTGTGTAGTAGATTCCTGCTATGGTCTGGCTGTAATGAATCCCCTTTTGTTGGAAAATTGGAATCACTTTTTCCAGTTGCAGAGTCAAAAGAGAGTGATTTGCCTAAAAAGAAAGGCATAGCGATGAAAATATAGGAATAATGGGTAAAATAGTGTATTATTAAAAGAGAGTTTGCTTCCAGATCATTTAGGGAAAAATATATGCTATTTCTACAAAAGATGGACACTTTAGATATACAAGAATTTTTTTTTTTTTATAAATCACCATTGATGCCCTTGTGCCCCCCCAAACAACTAGGCACATGAGGAGCAAGCTTTTGCATTCTCAGGATTGATACATGGTGAATCCTCAATAAATGTTAGCAGCCTTTGTTTTTGTTATTATTATCAAGAAATACAAATGTAGTCAAATTCCATCTCAGCCACTTGTGTGACTCTGGAAGACTTTTTTTTTAATCTTTCTGAATCTCGGTCATCATCGGTAGAGGAGAAACTTGTGAATGTTACATGAGATAACTCAAAGTGCCCACGAAGAGGGGGGCACTAATGGGAAGTGAGCTGACCCCTCTATGTGGACGGTGAGGCCAGACACAGGGCTCAGAACTGGGGACTGATTGAAAGTAAGAGCAGGGGTGAGTGGGACCTACCTCTCTTTCTCATCTTCTTGCAGCCAGGGGACCATCTGTGTTGAACCCACCCCTCTCCAGGCCCAACACACTTGCCATTTACAAGAACTATGAAGGGATGTGACACAAACTGCATACCCAGGCTTAGGCAGAGGCAGCGGGGAGTGAGGCTCAGAAATGAAAAGGGAGATTAAGTTACAGTCTGCAGTTCTCCCCCACTCTGTCCCAGAAGGCCAACAGTCTGGCATATACCAGAGGATTCTTTCCCAGAGAAGCAAACAGCAGGGAAAAAAGTTTCCATGTACTGGTGTTGGTGGGAGAGGCGAGAGTCCCTCCAATGAAAGTTGACTCCCCTCCCAATCAAAGGAGAAACTCCTCTTCCAGTGAACCCCAACCAATACAAAGAGCCTTCTCTCTGATTTTTAGTGTCTATCTCTTAAATATGAACAGATAGTCAAGAATCACCAAACATCTGAGAAAGACCTCCAATTTGAAAGACTAAGCCAAAAACGTTATGAAATAAACTTGGAAAAAGAACAGTAGAAAGGTAAAATACTATCTTATAATACAGGAACAGGATGCAATATTTTAAAGGCCTCGTGGAAACTAAAATGTGGTAGAAATTCAAAAAGAAAAAGAAAAACCTTCAATAGAAAATAAAAATTGAGCAAATCAAACAGAAATTTTAAAAAGAGACGGAAATTAGCAGAGAAAACATAAAAGACTTAGAAGATCAGTCTGAGACATCTTACACCTAATAACAGTGTCAATAAAGAAAATAGCACAGAATAAATTATTCAAAAATTAATATAAGAAAAATTAGCAGAATTGAAGGACAGAAAACCTCTAGATTGAAAGGGCCACTCCGTGTCTTTTGAATAAATGGATGAAAAAAATCCATACCATGATTTATTATTATGAAAGTTTGGAACACCTGGGCTAAAAAGAAGTCACTAAAAATTTGTGGAGGGAAAAATCAGGATTAAAAAAATGAGAAGTGGAATTCTGGACTTCTCAATAGCAACATCAGATGCTAGAAGACAAAGGTCTTTGAAATTCTACAGGCAAATTATTTTTAATTTATAATTGTACACCCAGCCAAATTATTGACCAAGTGAGAGGGAGAATTAAAAACATTCTCAGACAAAGGACTCCAAACATTACCTCTCACAAACTCTTTCTTAAGAGGCTGTGGACAATATGGTCCAACAGAACAATGAAATAAACCACAGAAGAGGAAAACATGGTATACAGAAAATTGAGATTTCAATACAGGAGAGGGAGTTCTAGGGTGATAGATGGGCATTTGGACTCAAGAACTACCAGTTGAGGTGTGAGCAGGGAGGGCCTTAGAGAAAGCCCCTAAGAATACAAAGGAAATGATAATTCATCTCACAATCATGGTACAGCATTTAGAGAAAAACACTTCTCAGAATTCAGGACATCAGATGATAAATTCAGAAAAAATTTAAAAGGTTCAATATATTAAAAGCTATGCAACACATCAAAATGAGGCAATTTTTTCATTTTTTTTTGCGGTACACGGGCCTCTCACTGTTGTGGCCTCTCCCACTGAGGAGCAAAGGCTCCGGACGCGCAGGCTCAGCGGCCATGGCTCATGGGCCCAGCCGCTCCGCAGCATGTGGGATCTTCCCAGACCGGGGCACAAACCCCCCCGGTCTGCCGATGCAGGTGGACTCTCAACCACTGCGCCACCAGGGAAGCCGTAGGCAATTATTAATTCAAAATAGTATGTGAAAAAACGTAAGCATAGTTGGTACACTGTGTAGCCCTGCAGTAAGCCATATTCATGCAGCTATAAAAATGTAAATACTGATTAAAGACTGTGCTAAAACGTATGTGAGGGAGGGGAGGGATGTGGGATGGTGGGAGAGTTAAATCCTCCTCTACCATAATTAGAAGTTATTAATGTTTAATATGAAAAAAAAGCTAAAAATAAGAGGATGAGCACGTTATGAAAAGATGGGAGATAGCCATCATAGAATTAGCTAAAAGAGTTAGAAATGTTTGCCTTTGTGCTTGAGGAGACAGGAGAGGGGTGCAGCATTTTGATATGCTTTACTTTTTTTGCATTACTTTGCTAAAAAATATATATTTTAAAGGAAGGCCAAATAAAAATTAGTAGAGCAGGACTTCCCTGGTGGCACAGTGCTTAAGAATCTGCCTGCCAATGCAGGTGACATGGGTTCGATCCCTGGCCCGGGAAGATCCCACATGCCGCGGAGCAACTAAGCCCGTGCGCCACAACTACTGAGCCCGCATGCCTAGAGCCCACGTTCCACAACAAGAGAAACCACCACAAGGAGAAGCCCACATACCGCAATGAAGAGTAGCCCCTGCTCGCCGCAACTAGAGAGAAAAGCCCATGTGCAGCAACGAAGACCCAATGGAGCCCCCCCCAAAAAAAGTTAGTAGGGCAAATTTCAGAACTAATGGCACTTCTTTACCCATGCCAGCCAGCATCCATTAACAAGGAACTGATCAAGCTAGTCACCATGAATTACTAGTCTAATGGCAAAAAAGAGGGGCATGGGGGTGCTCCTCTGGAGGAGTTCCACAGGGTGAGAGCCGTGTGGGCACAAATGACTTAGGTTCTCTTTGTCCCCATTTTTCATCTGTAAAATGGGCCCAATGATAAGCCCCCTCCTTAATACATGATGCATGTGATGTGCTCAGCATAGTCTCTGGCTCACGAGTTTTTAATAAAGGGAGCTTTATTTTTACCACCACCGCTCAGTCTCAGGATGAAAGCTAACTTACATTAAGATCTGGAACTAGTAAGATCCAGTACTTTTGACTTCAGGTTCTGATTTGAGCATGGATAGATGGGTAAACTGAGTTATAACCCTGTGTATCTTATATCAGGAGGATTAGACACTTGTGGAGCCCCAAGGATATAGGCCTCATCCCCTCCCCAACCTGTTTGCCATCATCTCTTTTATTTAACTTAACTTTTATTTTATATTGGAGTATAGTTGATTTACAATGTTTTGTTAGATTCAGACGTACAGCAAAGTGATTCAGTTATACATATACATATATCTATTCTTTTTCAGATTCTTTTCCCATATAGGTTATTACAGAGTATTAAGTAGAGTTCCCTGTGCTATACAGTAGGTCCTTGTTAGTTATCTATTTTGTATATAGTAGTATGTCTATGTCAATCCCAAACTCCTAATTTATCCCTCCCCCACAACTTTACACTTCGGTAACCGTAAGTTTGTTTTTAAAGTCTGTGAGTCTGTTTCTGTTTTGTAAATAAGTTCATTTGTATCATTTTTTTAGATTCCATATGTAAGGGATATCATATGATATTTGTCTGTCTCTGACTTCATGTAGTATGATAATCTCTAGGTCCATCCATGTTGCTGCAAATGGCATTATTTCAGTCTTTTTTATGGTTGAATCATATTCCATTGTATATATGTACCACATATTCTTTATCCATTCATCTGTCAATGGACATTTGGGTTCTTTCTACGTCTTGGCTATTGTAAATAGTGCTGCAGTGAACATTGGGGTGCATGTATCTTTTTTGAATTATGGTTTACTCTGGATATATGTCCAGTAGTTGGGTTGCTGGATCATACGGTAGCTCTATTTTCAGTTTTTTAAGGAACCTCCATACTCTTCTCCACAGTGGTTGCAACAATTTACATTCCCACCAACAGTGTAGGAGGGTTTCCTTTTCCCCAGGCCCTCTCCAGCATTTATTATTTGTAGACATTTTGATCATGGCCATTCAATCATCTCTTTTTAACTAGCTTTGGGTTTTACTTCCAAATTCTCCCACCAGGTATCTTAAGCTTTTTCTCTACTTGGAAATACTTCTCAAATGAAAATGACTCAACTTTTTGTAATGTGAAGTCCAGAGTATCTCTTTTGGACACCCTTAAAATTCTAGATCAAAATTTCAAAAAGGCCAGAGAGGGGTGAGAAGAGCAGAAGCGATGAATTGGAAGGACTTCCATTGTGTCTGCATTAGGTCCTGCTAAATGGAGCACCGAGGGTGAGCGCACAATTCCTCCCAAGTCAAAAGGCTTTTTCCTACCTGGGAAGTGTGCAGCCTGAATTAGTCTGGGTGCGTACTGGTCCCCAGCACAGCACAGCTGTGACAGGTGTGCCGTCACTGTGAGTCACTCCTGACCTTCCAAGCCTGCCTAAAACAGACAGCAGCAGTGCCGTGAGTTCTTCATCTGCCCTGGCTGCTCCCTCTAAAGGCTCTAGAGCCAGTGGAAGCCTCAGAGGTGCACAGGGTTTGGGGACGGGGGCTGGGGGTCGGTGTGGGCTTGCTGCTGCCAGCTCAGCTCTCCAGGCTGAGTTCTAAGAACCACGTGACAGGCTGCAGCCACCTGATCCTTTGGAACACATCCCAGATGGCCAGAAAGCCCCCCCAACCACAGACCTTCCTTGTGGCGCCTGGGTCCTGAGCGCCAGGCTAGTCATTCGTGTACATGTCACTGTGGCTTTCTGGTTGGCGATCTAGACTCTCACCCAACAAGATTCCTGTAGGTTTCAAGGCAACTAGAGGGACCGATAGCAAGCTTGTCTTTTTTGAGGACTGTATAACCATCACTTGACAACTGAAATCAGCTGTTGGTTGAAGTGGGCGGTGTCTTCATTTTCTGAAGTCATCAGTGACTTCATAAGATGTATCCTCGAATGTTAAAGATGTGTGAACAGATCAGGCTTAGTATCATTACCCTCAGTGAAGGTTTTGTGTTCCGGTTTTGTTTTTGTTTTTTTTTTTTAATTTAAAGCAGCCATCAGAGGCCCAGGGTCTAATTTAATTAAGCAACTCGGCTTCATGACCAGGGCTCCAATGAAAGACTCTTCAGTATCGATTTGCTGCTTCTGGAAGTTGGCCCAAGTTCCCACACAGGTGTTGGGAACACCTAGTTCTAGTTGGAAAAGAAACACCAAGGAGAGAAATGCTGTGACATTTCCTCTTCTCTCAGAGCCCAAGTCCTTTGCTTTGGAGTTCTTTAAAACTCCTAGGAGAGGGATTCTGGTACTTTGCTTGCAAAAGCCTCACCATCCTGATCACACACACACCCTCCATCCGCAGGGCCTGAGCGTACACATATCCTAGTGTTTCTGTTTATTTCCACTGACCTAAGGAGTCATTGCAATGGGGAAAATAAATTAGAACTCAATTAGACGGACATTCAGAGTCCTGGAAGCATGACTGCCGATGAGCATTACTGGTTGTTTTATGTCTCCACTGCCTGGGGGTTGGGGGTGAGGTGGCTTCCCACATCAGTAATGGGTAATCTGGCTAATCAGTGCACAGAACAGAAATCTGGAGAGAGGTCCAAATCTGCTATGATGGAGAGTGGCATACAGCAATTCAAGTTGTATCCATCTCTAAGAAAAAAAAAAATCACTTACCTACAGAATATACTCAAATTGTTGAAAAGCTCTCACTTCACTCTTTTCCCTTGCTTACCCTAATTTGGAGAAATCCAAATTAGAAAACTTCCTATTTAAGATAATCAACAGAGGAGAACAACAGATCAACTTGGCCTAATATCAGTAGCAGTGAAGACCAATTAACAAATTCATGAATTGTGTTGTTTACACTTCTAGTCCTAAAGTTAATTATGCGATCAAGTAATAGCTGTTGCCTTGATTACAGGGCCCTTAGGAAATAAAAGTGTGTTTCCACCTTACAAGTATGTTTGCATTTCAGTCCTGCACTGAAAGCACAGGGACTGAGTTTAGTAAGTATCACCTGTACACACCGCTGTAGTCAAAGGGGAGGGTTGTTAAAAAAAGAAACAGGCCCTAAATGGAGTCACTTGTGCTAAGCCCACGTCACCAAACTGAGACTTAATAGCTAACCTAATCGCAGTTTCAGCCTCTCCCAGCAAAGTAATCTTAACCAGTCATTCTGGAATTTCCTGGTCAGCCCTAGAGAGGTAATTCAACTGATAGAACCTGGTTGTCCCCCAGAGGAAGGTGACCCTGCCTGGAACAATCCACTCTTTGCTAGAATAACTTCCTCACCCACCTCCTTCTGCCTATAAAAGTCTCATTTTTGCAGCTCTTCAGAGCTCTTTTCTATTTGCTAGATGCCCAATTCATGAATTGTTGAATAACTCCAAAAGCCAATAAGATCTTTAAAATTTACTCAGTTGAATTTTGTTTTTTAACAGGGTCTTAGCCTCAAGACTCGATGTGTAAACAGAAACATAATTCGTAGACGTACTAACATCCACCTATACATTTTCCCCTTCTCTCTGCTTTAGACTATTTGTACTGTCAATGCTTTCCAGATGTTGTAGATTGGAGAGTGCAGGTCTTTTCTCATTATTCCCTATTGGGAAGAATCAGTAAAATGATCTACTTGGCCTTAAATATATGTACAGAAAAAAGAAACGTCACCGACATTTTCAGGGGACAATCTTAGCAAGCCTGTTCCAGGTCCCTGTGAATAATGGCAGCTTACACTTTTGGAGAGATTGGCCCTTGACAGGCAACTCATATGAATTAATTTGTGTGGTTTTTACAATAAGCCTATGAGGTAGTGTAGGGGAGCCAAAGCTGCCACCCCAAAATATCTCTTTAGACCTTGATTATTTCGAGTTAAAAACAATCGACGTCCAAGAGAGGAAGAAACTCTGACCTTTCCCCTAACTGCCTAAAAGAATTTACACAGGCTCTTTGGTGGAGCTAATGGTGGACTCCAGGAGGGCTCATGACAAGCAGTACTTCTGCTGCCAGTGTCCTTGTCCCTTGCCATGAGCCACAGCCACCCACTCCCTCCAACCTCTGCAGGAGACCTTCCATCACTAGCAGGACCTCTAACTGGAAACTTTTACAACTGACTCATCGTTGGGGGTTGAAGATTGGGAGGTTATTCCTGGGCAAAGTTGAGCTTTAGGACCTGGTAGCAGATTCAGAATGAGGAAAGTGCTATAGCAACTTTATACTCATATAGGAATACGAGCTGCTGAACTGAATCCTAAGGCAGAAGGTAGCAAGCAGATAGAAAATACTCCCAGAAGAATTGTTCAGGACTTCCGGGGAAGATGGCGGAAGAGTAAGACGCGGAGATCACCTTCCTCCCCACAGATACACCAGAAATACAGCTACACGTGGAACAACTCCTACAGAACACCTACTGAACGCTGGCAGAAGACCCCAGACCTCCCAAAAGGCAAGAAACTCCCCACATACCTGGGTAGGGCAAAGCGGAGAGATTCCCGCACAGAGGATCGGTGCCGAGCGGCACTCACCAGCCCGAGGGGCTTGTCTGCTCGCCTGCCGGGGCGGGCGGCGCTGGAAGCTGAGGCTCGGGCTTCGGTCAGAGCGCAGGGAGAGGACCGGGGCTGGCGGCGAGAACTCAGCCTGAAGGGGGCTAATGTGCCACAGCTAGCCGGCAGGGAGTCCGGGAAAACTCTGGAGCTGCCGAAGAGGCAAGAGACTTTTTCTTCCCTCTTGGTTTCCTGGTGCGCGAGGAGAGGGGATTCAGAGCGCTGTTTAAAGAAGCACCAGAGACGGGCGCGAGCCGCGGCTAAAAGCGCGGAGCCCAGAGACGGGCGTGGGACGCTGGGGCTGCTGCTGCCGCCGCCACGAGGCCTGTGTGCGAGCGCAGGTCACTGTCCACGCCCCCCTTCCGGGAGCCTGTGCAGCCCGCCACTGCCGGGGTCCCGGGATCCAGGGGCGGCTTCCCTGGGAGAACGCACGGCGCGCCTCGGGCTGGTGCAACGTCACGCCGGCCTCTACCGTCGCACGCTCGCCCCGCCTCCGTGCCCCTCCCTCGCCCCTGGCCTGAGTGAGCCAGAGCCCCCGAATCAGCGGCTCCTTTAACCCCGTCCTGTCTGAGCGAAGAACAGACATCCTCCGGCGACCTACACGCACAGGCGGGGCCGAATCCAAAGCTGATACCCAGGAGCTGTGAGAACAAAGAAGAGAAAGGGAAATCTCTCCCAGCAGCCTCAGAAGCAGCGGATTAAAGCTCCACAATCAACTTGATGTACCCTGCATCTGTGGAATACATGAATAGACAACGAATCATCCCAAATTGAGGAGCCACGTGTCAGTGCTGTGCCTCTGAGGTGGGAGAGCCAACTTCAGGACACTGGTCCACAAGAGACCTCCCAGCTCCACATAATATCAAACGGCAACAATCTTCCAGAGATCTCCATCTCAACACCAGCAAGCTACAGTTCTGGACACCCTATGCCAAACAACTAGCAACACAGGAACACAACGCCACCCATTAGCAGAGAGGCTGCCTAAAATCATAAAAACTCCACAGACAGCCCAAAACACACCACCAGACATGGACCTGCCCACCAGAAAGACAAGATCCAGCCTCATCCACCAGAACACAGGCAGTAGTCACCTCCACCAGGAAGCCTACACAACCCACAGAACCAACCTTAGCCACTGGGGACAGACACCAAAAACAACAGGAACTACGAACCTGCAGCCTGCAAAAAGGAGACCCCAAACACAGTAAGATAAGCAAAATGAGAAGACAGAAAAACACACAGCAGGAGAAGGAGCAAGATAAAAACCCGCCAGACCTAACAAATGAAGAGGAAATAGGCAGTCTACCTGAAAAAGAATTCAAAATAATGATAGTAAAGATGATCCAAAATCTTGGAAATAGAATAGACAAAATGCAAGAAACAGTTAACAAGGACCTAGAAGAACTAAAGAGCAAACAAACAGTGATGAACAACACAATAAATAAAATGAAAAATACTCTAGATGGGATCAATAGCAGAATAACTGAGGCACAAGAACAGTTAAGTGACGTGGAAGATAAAATAGTGGAAATAACTACTGCAGAGCAGAAGAAAGAAAAAAGAATGAAAAGAACTAAGGACAGTCTCAGAGACCTCTGGGACAACATTAAACACACCAACATTCGAATTATAGGGGTTCCAGAAGAAGAAGAGAAAAGAGAAAGGGACTGAGAGAATATTTGAAGAGATTATAGTTGAAAACTTCCCTAATATGGGAAAAGAAATAGTCAAGTCCAGGAGGCACAGAGAGGCCCATACAGGATAAATCCAAGGAGAAATATGCCAAGACACATATTAATCAAACTGTCAAAAATTAAATACAAAGAAAACATATTAAAAGCAGCAAGGCAAAAACAACAAATAACACAGAAGGGAATCCCCATCAGGTTAACAGCTGATCTTTCAGCAGAAACTCTGCAAGCCAGAAGGGAGTGGCAGGACATATTTAAAGTGATGAAGGAGAAAAACCTGCAACCAAGATTACTCTACCCAGCAAGGATCTCATTCAGATTTGATGGAGAAATTAAAACGTTTACAGACAAGCAAAAGCTGAGAGAGTTCAGCAACACCAAACCAGCTTTACAACAAATGCTAAAGGAACTTCTCTAGGCAAGAAACACAACAGAAGGAAAATACCTACAATAACGAACCCAAAACAATTAAGGAAATGGGAATAGGAACATACATATTGATAATTACCTTAAATGTAAAAGGACTAAATGCTCCCACCAAAAGACACAGACTGGCTGAATGGATACAAAAACAAGACCCAAATATACGCTGTCTACAAGAGACCCACTTCAGACCTAGAGACACATACAGACTGAAAGTGAGGGGATGGAAAAAGATATTCCATGCAAATGGAAACCAAAAGAAAGCTGGAGTAGCAATTATATCAGACAAAATAGACTTTGAAATAAAGACTACTAGAAGAGACAAAGAAGGACACTACATAATGATCAAGGGATCGATCCAAGAAGAAGATATAACAATTGTAAATATTTATGCACCCAACATAGGAGCACCTCAATACATAAGGCAAATAATAACAGCCATAAAAGGGGAAATCGACAGTAACACACTCATAGTAGGGGACTTTAACACCCCACTTTCACCAATGGACAGATCATCCAAAATGAAAATAAATAAGGAAACACAAGCTTTAAATGATACATGAAACAAGATGGACTTAATTGATATTTATAGGACATTCCATCCAAAAACAACAGAATACACATTTTTCTCAAGTGCTCATGGAACATTCTCCAGGATAGATCATATCTTGGGTCACAAATCAAGCCTTGATAAATTTAAGAAAATTGAAATTGTATCAAGTATCTTTTCTGACCACAATGCTATGAGACTAGATATCAATTACAGGAAAAGATCTGTAAAAAATACAAACACATGGAGGCTAAACAATACACTACTTAATAACGAAGTGATCACTGAAGAACTCAAAGAGGAAATTAAAAAATACCTAGAAACAAATGACAATGGAGACACAATGACCCAAAACCTATAGGATGCAGCAAAAGCAGTTCTAAGAGGGAAGTTTATAGCAATGCAATCCCACCTTAAGAAACAGGAAACATCTCGAATAAACAACCTAACTTGCACCTAAAGCAATTAGAGAAAGAAGAACAAAAACATCCCAAAGTTAGCAGAAGGAAAGAAATCATAAAAATCAGATCAGAAAGAAATGAAAAAGAAATGAAGGAAACGATAGCAAAGATCAATAAAACTAAAAGCTGGTTCTTTGAGAAGATAAAAAAAATTGATAAACCATTAGCCAGACTCATCAAGAAAAAAAGGGAGAAGACTCAAATCAATAGAATTAGAAATGAAAAAGGAGAAGTAACAACTGACACTGGAGAAATACAAAAGATCATGAGAGATTACTACAAGCAACTCTATGCCAATAAAATGGACAACCTGGAAGAAATGGACAAATTCTTAGAAATGCACAACCTGCCAAGACTGAATCAGGAAGAAATAGAACATATGAACAGACCAATCACAAGCACTGAAATTGAAACTGTGATAAAAAAATCTTCCAACAAACAAAAGCCCAGGACCAGATGGCTTCACAGGCGAATTCTATCAAACATTTAGAGAAGAGCTAACACCTATCCTTCTCAAACTCTTCCAAAATATAGCAGAGGGAGGAACACTCCCAAACTCATTCTATGAGGCCACCATCACCTTGATACCAAAACCAGATAAGGATGTCACAAAGAAAGAAAACTACAGGCCAATATCACTGATGAACATAGATGCAAAAATCCTCAACAAAATACTAGCAAACAGAATCCAACAGCACATTAAAAGGATCATACACCATGATCAAGTGGGGTTTATTCCAGGAATGCAAGGATTCTTCAATATACGCAAATCAATCAACGTGATACACCATATTAAAAAATTGAAGGAGAAAAACCATATGATCATCTCAATAGATGCAGAGAAAGCTTTTGACAAAATTCACCACCCATTTATGATAAAAACCCTGCAGAAAGTAGGCATAGAGGGAACTTTCCTCAACATAATAAAGGCCATATATGACAAACCCACAGCGAACATTGTCCTCAATGGTGAAAAACTGAAAGCATTTCCACTAAGATCAGGAACAAGACAAGGTTGCCCACTCTCACCACTCTTATTCAACATGGTATTGGAAGTTTTAGCCACAGCAATCAGAGAAGAAAAGGAAATAAAAGGAATCCAAATTGGAAAAGAAGTAAAGCTGTCACTGTTTGCAGATGACATGATACTATACATAGAGAATCCTAAAGATGCTACCAGAAAACTTCTTGAGCTAATCAATGAATTTGGTAAAGTAGCAGGATACAAAATTAATGCACAGAAATGTCTGGCATTCCTATATACTAATGATGAAAAATCTGAAAGTGAACTCAAGAAAACACTCCCATTTACCATTGCAACAAAAAGAATAAAATATCTAGGAAAAACCTACCTAAGGAGACAAAAGACCTGTATGCAGAAAATTATAAGACACTGATGAAAGAAATTAAAGATGATACAAATAGACAGAGAGATATACCATGTTCTTGGATTGGAAGAATCAACATTGTGAAAATGACTCTACTACCCAAAGCAATCTACAGATTCAATGCAATCCCTATCAAACTACCACTGGCATTTTTCACAGAACTAGAACAAAAAATTTCACAACTTGTATGGAAACACAAAAGACCCCGAATAGCCAAAGCAATCTTGAGAATGAAAAACGGAGCTGGAGGAATCAGGCTCCCTGACTTCAGACTATACTACAAAGCTACAGTAATCAAGACAGTATGGTACTGGCACAAAAACAGAAAGATAGATCAATGGAACAGGATAGAAATCCCAGAGATAAACCCACGCACATATCGTCACCTTATCTTTGATAAAGGAGGCAGGAATGTACAGTGGAGAAAGGACAGTCTCTTCAATAAGTGGTGCTGGGAAAACTGGATAGGGACATGTAAAAGTATGAGATTAGATCACTCCCTAACACCATACACAAAAATAAGCTCAAAATGGATTAAAGACCTAAATGTAAGGCCAGACACTATCAAACTCTTAGAGGAAAACATAGGCAGAACACTCTATGACATAAATCACAGCAAGATCCTTTTTGACCCACCTCCTAGAGAAATGGAAATAAAGACAAAAATAAACCCATGGGACCTAATGAAACTTAAAAGCTTTTGCACAGCAAAGGAAACCATAAACAAGACCAAAAGACAACCCTCAGAATGGGAGAAAATATTTGCAAATGAAGCAACTGACAAAGGATTAATCTCCAAAATTTATAAGCAGCTCATGCAGCTCAATAACAAAAAAACAAACAACCCAATCCAAAAATGGGCAGAAGACCTAAATAGACATTTCTCCACAGAAGATATACAGACTGCCAACAAACACATGAAAGGATGCTCAACATCTTTACTCACTAGAGAAATGCAAATCAAAACTACAATGAGATATCATCTCACACCAGTCAGAATGGCCATCATCAAAAAATCTAGAAACAATAAATGCTGGAGAGGGTGTGGAAAAAAGGGAACCCTCTTGCACTGATGGTGGGAATGTGAATTGGTACAGCCACTATGGAGAACAGTATGGAGGTTCCTTAAAAAACTACAAATAGAACTACCATACGACCCAGCAATCTCACTACTGGGCATATACCCTGAGAAAACCATAATTCAAAAAGAGTCATGTACCAAAATGTTCATAGCAGCCCTATTTACAATAGCCCGGAGATGGAAACAACCTAAGTGTCCATCATCGGATGAATGGGTAAAGAAGATGTGGCACATATATACAATGGAATATTACTCAGCCATAAAAAGAAATGAAATTGAGCTATTTGTAATGAGGTGGATGGACCTAGAGCCTGTCATACAGAGTGAAGTAAGTCAGAAAGAGAAAGACAAATACTGTATGCTGACACATATATATGGAACTTAAGAAAAAAAATGTCATGAAGAACATAGGGGTAAGACAGGAATAAAGACACAGACCTACTAGAGAATGGACTTGAGGATATGGGGAGGGGGAAGGGTAAGCTGTGACAAAGTGAAAGAGCGGCATGCACATATATACACTACCAAACGTAAGGTAGATAGCTAGTGGGAAGCAGCCGCATAGCACAGGGAGATCAGCTCGGTGCTTTGTGACCGCCTGGAGGGGTGGGATAGGGAGGGTGGGAGGGAGACGCAAAAGGGAGGGGATATGGGAACATATGTATATGTATAACTGATTAAATTTGTTATAAAGCAAAAAAATAAAAAGACTCAATGTCTTTTTTTAAATTAATTTATTTTTGGCTGCATTGGGTCTTCATTTCTGTGCGCAGGCTTTTCTCTCTAGTTGTGGCGAGCAGGGGCTACTCTTCATTTTGGTGCACAGGCTTCTCATTGCAGGGGCTTCTCTTGTTGCAGAGCATGGGCTCTAGGCACGTGAGCTTCAGTAGTTGCAGGAAGTGGGCTCAGGAGTTGTGGCTCGCAGGCTCTAGAGCGCAGGCTCGGTAGTTGTGTCACACAGGCTTAGTTGCTCCACGGCATGTGGGATCTTCCTGGACCAGGGCTCGAACCTGTGTTCCCTGCCTTGGCAGGCGGATTCTTAACCACTGTGCCACCAGGGAAGTCCTGGGGACATGATTTCTGAGGGAGGGAGTAGAATGTCCAGAAAAATGAAGGAAGTGGAGATTCAGGAAAGCAGGGAAGGGATAAAAAGAAAGAGGGATCCCAAGAAGGAGAGAGCAGGGTGTTAGGAATGGAAGGAAATTCATGGTCCCAAGTTCTGGGCAGTGAGGATTGAGGCTTTCCACTTCTGCTCCTCATGTTGCTTGAGTCAAGAACCTCAGAAACTTCCTGGAGCCTTGAGTGTGGGGACAGTGGCCAGGATGGAATCTGGAGGGACATGGCGCAAACCACACCAGAAATTCCTCCATCATGGAATATGGGGCTGGAGGGCAGCCAGTGTCCTGGCAACAACCTCAGCTGGATCCCGAGACCCCTCCCCAGAATTTCTCTTGCCCAGAGGACAGGAGGGCACTCCCTGGCAACACTCTCCCACAGCAGCAAGAAGTGGTCCTGACACCAGTCCGTGTTGACTCCCTGCTCTAAAGGAGGCCCTGGGGTGGGGTCACACTGCCCTTTGGAACAGAGGGGAGCTGGGGTGGGAGAGTGTTTGGAATGCCAGGGCCAGATCACAGAAAGCAGTTTTTTTCTGGAGCTCTCTCTGTTAATGGTGGTTTGATTCCACCCAATGCCCATCTTCCTAAGAGCACCATAAAGTGGTTTTTGGTTTGTTTGTTTTATAAAGTGTTTATTTTAAATTTCATCTTCTCAGTGGCTCTTAAGATCCTCTCACCAAGACTTTGGAATCACTCATTGAAACATTGATGGGGTGGGGGTGGGGGTGGGGGAATGAAGCAGAGAGAGAGGAGACGAATAGAATAGTCCTTTCTCCCAGCTCTATAAAGGAATCATTAAAAAAATTCCCCAGGGCTTCCCTGGTGGCGCAGTGGTTGAGAGTCCGCCTGCCGATGCAGGGAACACAGGTTCGTGCCCCGGTCCGGGAAGATCCCACGTGCCGCGGAGCCGCTGGGCCCGTGAGCCATGGCCGCTGAGCCTGCGCGTCCGGAGCCTGTGCTCTGCAACGGGAGAGGCCACAGCAGTGAGAGGCCCGCGTACTGCAAAAAAAAAAAAAAAAAAAAAAAAAAGAAAATTCCCCAAGCAGCAATAGATCAGCCATTTGGCCTGGGAAGAATGCACCTAACACGCACGAGCTGCTTCCTGGGCTGGGTCTGTCAGTGCCTGGCCTCATCACATCAACTAACATTTCTGAAAGCCCTTCAATGCACCAATGAGGGTACTCAGTTTGCTGTCCCGCGTATCTGTCAGGCAGATGGTCCATCATATTTTGTAAAAGAAACCAGTCCTGCAGCTCTGGTGGAGAAGCGGGGATCTGTGGGCATACATGATGCAGAACCAGGAGAGGCCAGGGAAGCTAGGGATGGGGCCCCAAGAAGGACCCAAGGAATGTCACCAGCCCGGACCCCTCCCTGGGGACCAGGAGAGAAGCCACTGGCCCAGGAGTCCCCTCAAGAGGACAGTTAGGAGCTGCAGAGGTGGAAATGAAATAGGAGGCACCTTGGTCATATGGATGCCAAGTGTTCTGAGATTCCCAGGACTGTCTTGATTCCCTATTATATTCTTTTCAGTAAAGTTGTGCCAGCATTTCTGCTCTATCGTCATACATTCGTTGCTAAAAACCCTGAGTTCTACAAAGTGGCACACTAAAAAAATGATAGGTCTTATGGGAAAAATAGATTTGGGGCAGCCTGTAAAAATCTGTGGAACTTGGTAACCAGTGCACTAGCAAAAACAATCACAACTCTCATAAATACGAGCCCAGCTACATGTCTCCTGGCATTTGCAGAACATCACTGGCTGTGATTCCTTGCAGCCTCTCCCCGGGGCTTTCACTTCCTTTTTCTAAACCCGGGTCCTGGAGGGTGTTCGCTTCCACTGGAGATAAGTGTGAGTCAGGGTGAAGGCATCCTTAATAATGTTTTCATCTTTGGGGGAAATATAATCAAACTCCTAGATCTAAGTCTATAAGAAACACTGAAGATGGATTTATAAATCATCTTAAATACATGAAGATACAACTAGCTAAATCCACTGTAAACCTGGTTTGAACAAACTAACTGTAAAAATGCTTTTTTTTTAACAAAGAAAAATAAACACTGACTTGTAATAGGTGATATTCGGGCATTAGTATTCACTTTTGTTGGGTGTGATAGTGATTCTGTGGTTATGTTTTTTCAATCTTTATCTATTAGACGTAAAAATAGAGAAACAGATGGGGGGACTTCCCTGGTGGCACAGTGGTTAAGAATCCGCCTGCAAAGGCAGGGGACACAGGTTTGAGCCCTGGTTTGGGAAGATCCCACATGCCATGGAGCAACTAAACCCTTGCGCCACAACTACTGAGCTTGCACTGTAGAGCCCGCGAGCCACAACTATTGAAGCTCACAAGCCTAGAGCCTGTGCTCTGCAACAAGAGAAACCACCGCAAGAAGAAGCCCGTGCACCACAAAAAAGAGTAGCCCCCACTCGCCACAACTAGAGAAAGCCTGTACACAGCAATGAAGACACAATGCAGCCAAAAATAAATAAAGTACTTAATTAATTTTAAAAATAAATATTACATTAAAAAGAAAGGAAAAAACCAGATGGGGTAGATATGTCAAAAAAATGTTAACAGTTGTTAGGTCTAAAAGGTGAGTATCTGAAGTTTCTTTATACGATTCATTTTTCTGTTTGAGATTTTTTTATAATAAAAAATAAATAGGATCTCATCTTGTACTTCCAGAAAGTAAGGAAGGGCTCAGAAAAACAAAACACCATCAATTATGGGAGCAGGCCAACTGAAAGAGCTCCCAGTAGCCAAAGTTGGAACAATTTGAGCAAAGAAAAAAAAAAAAGTAGCACTAGATTATAACCGAAAGTATAAAATAAATATCCCTAAGTCCATACTGATATTAAAAAATGATCGAATAAATAAATAAATGGGAGAGAAGAGACAAATCTTCTGTGCAGAAGAATTCCAAGTAATTCATGTGTTAATGTCTACTCTGTCCTCCACGAGTGGAGCATAACCCTCCTCCTTAGTGAGAGCTGCCAGAGTGACTACCTTCCAATGAGTACAGTACGTATGGAAAGGGGGAGAGGAGTACTTTGCAAGGGGAGAAACCCAATAGGTAATACCTCAGCCTGGTGGTGATCAAGGTCAACATCAGCTGTGAGAAATCATGCCGATATTGTGTACCCTTGATATATGATAAAAAACAGCACTTCACCTCTGTGATCTGCCTCAAAAATCCTATAACCACAGTCTAATTATGAGAAAAACATTGGACAAATCCCAATGGAGGAACAGTCTACAAAACAACTGACCAGTGCTCTCTAAAACTGTCCAGGTCATCAAAAACAAGGAAAGTCTGAGAAACTGAGCCTAAGAGAGTTGATGGCTAAATGAACTGTGGGAACCTGTGTGGGATCGTGGAATGGAAAAAGGACATCAGGTAAGGAAACCTGAATAAAGTACAGACTTGAGATAATAGTAGTGTATCAATATTGGCTCATTAATTGTGACAAATGTACCACACTAATCTAAGGTGTTACTAAGATGTGCAGCATAGATGCGAACTCTCTGTACCATCTTCACAATTTTTCTGTAAATCTAAAACTTAAAAAAAAAATAGGAGCACCCAATGTTCATTGCAGCACTATTTACAATAGCCAAGATATGGAAGCAACCTAAATGCCCACAGACAGAGGAATGGATAAAGAAGATATGGTACGTATATACAATGGAATATTACTCAGCCATAAAAAAATAATGCCATTTGCAGCAACATGGATGGACCTAGAGATTATCAGACTAAGTGAAGTAAGCCAGACAGAAAAAGATAAATATCATATGATATCACTTACATGTAGAATCTAATAAAACAAAAATCATACAAATGAACTTTTTTTCACAGCAGAAACAGACTCACAGATCTCAAAATCAAATTTATGGTTACCAAAGGGGAAACATGGGGAGAAGTAATGGATTGGGAGATTGAGATTAATATATACACACTACTTATATATAAGAGTATATAACATATACACACTACTATACATACCCACTGTACTGCACAGGGAACTCTACTCAGTGTTCTGTGGTGACCTATATGGGAAAAGAATCTGAAACAGAATGAATGAATATATATATATATATATATATATATATATATATATATATATATATATATATATATTCATATATATAAACTTCTTGGATGGTTTGTTTTTAGTAACAGCTTTATTGCCATATAATTCATGTAACCCAAAGTTCACTGTTTTAAAATGTACAATTCAGTTGTTCTTAATTTATTCACAGAGTTACACAACCATCACCACTAATTTTAAAACATTTTCATCACTCCAAAAAGATTCCCATATGCATCAGCAGTCACCCCCTACAACTCCCACCCCAGGGCAACTACTAATCTTCTTTCTGACTCCATGGATTTGGCTATTCTGAACATTTCATAAACACGAACTCATACCATATATGATCTTTTGTGACTGGCTTTTTTTTACTTAGCATAAAGTTTTCAAGGTCCATTCATGTTGTAGCATGTATCAGAACTCCATTCCATTTTTTTTTGTTTGTTTGTTTTTAAATTTGAGACTCCAGGAGGGCTCACACCAAGGAGTACTTCCCAGAACTTCTGCTGCCAGTGTCCTTCTCACTGCGGTGAGCCACAGCCACCCTCCACCTCTGCAGGAGACCCTCCAACACTAGCAGGACGTGGAAGGATAATTGATGGTTGGAAATAATAAACATTATGAATATAAAAAATTGTTAGAACATGAATATAAAGTTGCTCTTAAAATTTTAATGGAGAGGACAGACAGCAGAAGCCAGAAGAACTACAATTCTGTAGCCTGTGGAAGGAAAACCACATTCACAGAAAGATAGACAAAATGAAAAGGCAGAGGACTATGTACCAGATGAAGGAACAAGATAAAACCCCCAGAAAAACAACTAAATGAAGTAGAGATAGGCAACCTTCCAGAAAAAGAATTTAGAATAATGATAGTGAAGGGCTTCCCTGGTGACGCAGTGGTTGAGGGTCCACCTGTCGATGCAGGGGAAGTGGGTTCGTGCCCTGGTCCGGGAGGGTCCCACATGCCATGGAGCAGCTGGACCCGTGAGTGATGGCCACTGGGCCTGCATGACCGGAGCCTGTGTTCTGCAGCGGGAGAGGCCACAGCAGTGAGAGGCCCACGTATCGCCAAAAAAAAAAAAAAAAAAAGAATAATGATAGTGAAGATGATCCAGGACATTGGAAAAAGAATGAAGGAAAAGATCAAGAAGATGCTAGAAATGTTTAACAAAGACCTAGAAGAATTAAAGAACAAACAAGCAGAGATTAACAATACAGTAACTGAAATGAAAACTACACTAGAAGGAATCAATAGCAAAATAACTGAGGGAGAAGAATGGATATGTGACCTGGAAGACAGAATGGTGGAATTCACTGCCATGGAACAGAATAAAGAAAACAGAATGAAAAGAAATGAAGACAGCCTAAGAGAACTCTGGGACAACATTAAATGCAACAACATTCACATTATAGGGGTCACAGAAGGAGAAGAGAGAGAGAAAGGACTCAAGAAAATATTTGAAGAAATTATAATCAAAAACCTCACTAATGGGCTTCCCTGGTGGCGCAGTGGTTGAGAGTCCACCAGCCAGTGCAGGGGACATGGGTTCGTGCCCCGGTGGGAAGATCCCACATGCCACGGAGCAGCTGGGCCCGTGAGCCATGGCTGCTGAGCCTGTGTGTCCAGAGCCTGTTCTCCACAACGGGAGAGACCACAACAGTGAGAAGCCCACGTATGGCAAAAAAAAACAAAAACAAAAAACAAAAAAAAACTTCACTAACACGAGAAAGGAAATAGCCACCCAAAACAGGAAGCACAGAGAGCCCCAAGCAGGATAAACCCAAGGAGAAACATGTTGAGACACATAGTAATCAAATTGACAAAAATTAAAGACAAAGAAAAATTATTGAAAGCAACAAGGGAAAAATGACAACTAACATACAAGGGAACTCCCATAAGGTTAACAACTGATTTCTCAGCAGAAACTCTACAAGCCAGAAGGGAGTGGCATGATATATTTAAAGTGATGAAAGGGAAGAACCTACAATCAAGATTACTCAACCCAGCAAGGATCTCATTCAGATTTGACAGAGAAATCAAAAGCTTTACAGACAAGCAAAAGCTAAGAGAATTCAGCACCACCAAACCAGCTCTACAACAAATGCTAAACTTCTCTAAGTGGGAAACACAAGAGAAGAAAAGGACCTACAAAAACAAACCCATAACAATTAAGAAAATGGTAATAGGAACATACATATCGATAATTACCTTAAATGTGAAGGGATTAAATGCTCCAACCAAATGACACAGGCTCACTGAATGGATACAAAAACAAGACCTGTATATATGCTGTTTACAAGAGACCCACTTCAGACCTAGGGACACATACAGACTGAAAGTGAGGGGATGGAAAAAGGTATTCCATGCAAATGGAAATCAAAAGAAAGCTGGAGTAGCAATTCTCATATCAGATAAAATAGACTTTAAAATAAAGAATGTTGTAAGAGGCAAGGAAGGACACTACATAATGATAAAAGGATCAAGCCAAGAAGAAGATATAACAATTATAAATATATATGCACCCAACATAGGGGCATCTCAATACATAAGGCAACTGTTAACAGCTATAAAAGAGGAAATCAACAGTAACACAATAATAGTGAGGGACTTTAACACCTCACTTACACCAATGGACAGATCATCCAGACAGAAAATTAATAAGGAAAAAAAGCTTTAAATGACACAATAGACCAGATAGATTTAATTGATATTTATAGGACATTCTATCCAAAAACATCAGATGACACTTTCTTCTCAAGTGCACATGGAACATTCTCTAGGATAGATCACATTCTGGATCACAAATCAAGCCTCAGTAAATTTAAGAAAATTGAAATCATATCAAGCATCTTTTTCGACCACACTGCTATGAGATTAGAAATCAGTTACAGGGAAAAAAATGTAAAAAACACAAACACATGGAGGCTAAACAATACGTTACTAAATAAGCAAGAGATCACTGAAGAAATCAAAGAAGAAATCAAAAAATACCTGGAGCCAAGTTACAATGAAAACACAATGATCCAAAACCTATGGGATGCAGCAAAAGCAGTTCTAAGAGGGAAGTTTATAGCAATAAAAGCCTACCTCAAGAAAAAAGAAAAATCTCAGATAAACCATCTAACCTTACACCTAAAGGGACTAAAGAAAGAAGAACAAACAAAACCCAAAGTTAGTAGAAGGAAAGAAATCATGAAGATCAGAGCAGAAATAAATGAAATAGAAACAAAGTAAACAATAGCAAAGATCAATAAAACTAAACAATGGTTCTTTGAGAAGATAAACAAAACGGATAAACCTTTACCCAGACTCATCAAGAAAAAGAGGGAGAGAACCCAAATCAATAAAATTAGAAATGAAAAAGGGGAAGTTACAATGGACACCACAGAAATACAAAGCATCATAAGAGACTACTACAAGCAACTCTCTGCCAATAAAATGGACAACCTAGAAGAAATGGACAAATCCTTAGAAAGGTATAACCTCCCAAGACAGAACCAGGAAGAAATAGAAAATATGAACAGACCAATCACAAGTAATGAAATGGAAATTGTGATTAAAAATCTTCCAACAAACAAAAGCCCAGGACCAGATGGCTTCACAGGTGAATTCTATCAAACATTTAGAGAAGAGCTAACACTTACCCTTCTTGAACTATTCCAAAAACTTGCAGAAGAAGGAACACTCACAAACTCACTCTATGAGGCTGCCATCACCCTGATACCAAAACCAGACAAAGATACTACAAAAAAAGAAAATTACAGACCAATATCACTGATGAATATAGATGCAAAAATCCTCAACAAAATACTAGCAAACAGAATCCAACAGCACATTAAAAGGATCATACACCATGATCAAGTGGGATTTATCCCAGGGATGCAAGGATTCTTCAATATACACAAATCAATCAATGTGATACACCATATTAACAAATTGAAGAATAAAAACCATATGATCATCTCAATAGATGCAGGAAAAGCTTCTGACAAAATTCAACACCCATTTATGAGAAAAACTCTGCAGAAAGTGGGCACAGAGGGAACCTACATCAACATAATAAAGGCCATATATGACAAACCCACGGCAAACATCATTCTCAGTGGTGAAAAACTGAAAGCATTTCCTCTAAGATCAGGAACAAGGCAAGGTTGCCCACTCTCACCACATTTATTCAACATAGTTTTGGAAGTCCTAGCCATGGCAATCAGAGAAGAAAAAGAAATAAAAGGAATACAAATTGGAAAAGAAGAAGTAAAACTGTCACTGTTTGCAGATGACATGATACTATACATAGAGAATCCTAAAGATGCCACCAGAAAACTACTAGTGCTGATCAATGAATTTGGTAAAGTAGCAGGATACAAAATTAATGCACAGAAATCTCTGGCATTCCTATACACTAACAACGAAAGATCAGAAAGAGAAATTAAGGAAACAATCCCATTCACCATTGTAACAAAAAGAATAAAATACCTAGGAATAAACCTACCTAAGGAGGTAAAAGACCTGTACTCAGAAAACTATAAGACACTGATGAAAGAAATCAAAGCTGACACAAACAGATGGAGAGATATACCATGTTCTTGGATTGGAGGAATCAACATTGTGAAAATGACTATACTACCCAAAGCAATCTACAGATTCGATGCAATCCCTATTAAATTACCAGTGGCATTTTTTACAGAACTAGAACAAAAAATCTTATAATTTGTATGGAGACACAAAAGACCCCGAATAGCCAAAGCAGTCTTGAGGGAAAAAAACGGAGCTGGAGGAATCAGACTCCCTGACTTCAGACTATACTACAAAGCTACAGTAATCAAGACAATATGGTACTGGCACAAAAACAGAAATATACATCAATGCAACAGGATAGAAAGCCCAGAGATAAACCCACACACTTATAGTCAACTAATCTATGACAAAGGAGGCAAGGATAAACAATGGAGAAAAGACAGTCTCTTCAATAAGTGGTGCTGGGAAAACTGGACAGCTAGATGTAAAAGTATAAAATTAGAAAACTCCCTAACATCATACACAAAAATAAACTCAAAATGGATTAGAGACTTAAATGTAAGACCGGACACTATAAAACTCTTAGAGGAAAACATAGGGAGAACACTCTTTGACATAAATCACAGCGAGATCTTTTTTGATCCACCTCCTAGAGTAATGGAAATAAAAACAAAAGTAAACACATGGGACCTATTGAAACTTAAAAGCTTTTTCAAAGTAAAGGACACTACAAACAAGGTGAAAAGATGACCCTCAGAATGGGAGAAAATATTTGCAAACGAATCAACAGACAAAGGATTAATCTCCAAAATATATAAACAGCTCACGCAGCTCAATATTAAAAAAACAAACAACCCAATCCAAAAATGGGCAGAAGACCTAAATAGACATTTCTCCAAAGAAGACATACAGATGGCCAAGAAGCATATGAAAAGTTGCTCAACATCACTAATTATTAGAGAAATGCAAATCAAAACTACAGTGAGGTATTACCTCACACCAGTTAGAATGGGCATCATCAGAAAATCTACCAACATCAAATGCTGGAGTGGGTGTGGAGAAAAGGGGACCCTCTTGCAATGTTGGTCAGAATGTAAATTGATACAGCCACTGTGGTGAACGTTATGGAGGTCCCTTAAAAAACAAAAATAGAACTACCATATGACCCAGCAATCCCACTACTGGGCATATACCCTGAGAAAACCATAATTCAAAAAGACATATGGACTCCCACTGTTCATGGCAGCACTATTTACAATAGCCAGGTCATGGAAGCAACCTAAATGCCCATCGACAGATGAATGGATCAAGAAGATGTGGTACATATATGCAGTGGAATATTACTCAGCCATAAAAAGAAACGAAATTTGGTCATTTGTAGAGATGTGGATGGATCTAGAGACTGTGATACAGAGTGAAGTAAGTCAGAAAGAGAAAAATGAATATCATATATTAATGCATATATGTAGAACCTAGAAAAATGGTACAGATGAACCGGTTTGCAGGGCAGAAATTGAGACACAGATGCAGAGAACAAACGTATGGATACAAGGGGGAAAAGCAGCGGGGGTTGGGGGGTGGTGATGTGATGAATTGGGAGATTGGGATTGACACATATATGCTAATATGTATAAAATAGATAACTGATAACAACCTGCTGTATAAAAGATAAATAAAATAAATTCAAAAAAATTTCAATAGAAAATGTCATTACTTACAGAGTAACACATGTAAATCCTATCAGACTAACTGGAAATGTGTATACCTTTACCTCTAAATGTAGGACGCTGTAAATTTAGTTTATTTGAGAAATGGTGTTGGTAATCTTGTGTGGTGTTGAAGGTAGAGACACACATTAGATGGAGGTTTAAAGTCAATTTAATAAAAGTAAATTAATAACTTATTAATGTGAAAAAAATTTTTTTTAATTAATTAATTAATTTTTTGTGAACCAGGTCTTAGTTGCAACACGTGGGCTCCTTACTTGTGGCTCGCCAGCTTTTTAGTTGCAGCACATGGGCTCTTTAGTTGTGGCATGCGAACTCTTAGTTGAGGCATGCATATGGGATCTAGTTCCCTGACCAGGGATCAAACCAGGGCCCCCTGCATTGGGAGCATGGTGTCTTACCCAGTGTACCACCATGGAAGTCCCCTCAATTCTTTTTTATGGCTGAATATTATCTCATCTTATGGAGATATACCATATTTTGTGTATCCATCCATCAGCAGATGGATGTTTGGGTAGTTGCCACTTTTGGGCTATTTGTGAATAATGTTACTATGAGCATTCAAGTGCAAGTTATGTGTGAACATATGTTTTCATTTCTCTTGTGTATATACCTAAGAATGTAATTACTTGGTCATGTGGTAAGTCTATGTTTAACTTTTTGAGAAACTGCCAAATTGTTTTCTCAAGTGGCTTCATTGTTTTCTCATCCCACCAGGAATGTATTAGGGTCCCAATTTCTCCTCACCAACACTTGTTATTGTCTGTCTTTTTTTATTTTACTCATCCTAGTGGATATGAATCATATTGTGATTCTGATTTATTTGCATTTCTTTAGTAAATATTAATGTTGAATACCTTTTCCCCCCAGCTTTATCATGGTATAATTGACAAATAAAAATTATATATATGTAACGTGTACAACTTGATGTTCTAATTTATGTATACATGGTAAAATAATGACCACGGTCAAGCTAATTACATATCCATCATACCAGATGTTGAGCACATTTTCATGTGCTTATTAGATATTTGTTCATCTTCTTTATAGAAATGTCTATTCAAATCCTTTACCCATTAAAAATTGTATTGTCTTTTTATTGATGAGTGATGAATTCTTTATATAGTCTGGATATGAGTCCCTTATCAGACATACAATTTGCAAAAGTTTTCTCCAATACCATGGGTTGTCTTTTCACTTTTTAATGGTGTCCTTTAAAGCACAAAAGTTTTAAATTTTGATGAAGTCCTATTTATTTATTTAGTTATTTAATCTCTTGTGCTGTATGTGTTGTATCTAAGAAATCATTGCTTAACCCAAGGTCATGAAGAGTTATGCTTATGTGTTCTACTAAGAGTTTTATAGTTTTATGTCTTACATTTAGGTCTATGATCCATTTTAAGTTAAATGCATTTTTGTGTATGGTGTGAGGTAGGGATCCAACTTCATTCTTTTGCATGTGGATATCCAGTTGCCCCAGCATCCATCATTGAAAGGACTATTCTTTCCCCTATTGAATTATCTTGCCGCTCTTATTGATAATCAACTGACCATAAATGTAAGGGTTTATTTCTACTTCCTTGTTTTTTAATAACTATTATTTTCTTGTTACAAAAAGTAATATTTGTTCATTGCAGAAGTTTTGGAAAATACAACAACAACAAAAGAGAATATATTAAAACATGCTATAATCTCATCCTCTAGAGCAAACCAGATTTTCAAAACCTGATTTCAAAATTTTTGATATTTGAAACATTTTTTCTTGCAAATCAAAAACCTCAAGGCTTCCCTGGTGGCGCAGTGGTTGAGAGTCCGCCTGCTGATGCAGGGGACACAGGTTCGTGCCCCAGTCTGGGAAGATCCCACATGCCGTGGAGCGGCTGGGCCTGTGAGCCGTGGCCGCTGAGCCTGCGCATCTGGAGCCTGTGCTCCGCAACGGGAGAGGCCACAACAGTGAGAGGCCCGTGTACCAAAAAAAAACCCCAAAAAAACCTTGGGGGTGGGGGTAGAGGGTGATTCTGATGTGCAGCCAGAGTTGAGAACCACACCAAGAAAGGCCATCATGGGCTGTGCAGATGTACTCAGATAAGCTCTGGGGATGAGAATTGTGCAAGCATCCTAGGGAGTAAGTGGCCCAGGACGGCATCCCAGGAGCCCAACTGTCAGGGGAGTCAGGGCATGTGAAGTGCCGGTCTCCCTCACACGTCCCCACCCTCCTGCTCTTGTCATTCTTAGAAAAGCACACCCACGCTACTTCTCCTCTTGTGACCCACCAGACTCGGGATTCAGCTTCCCTCTGTTTCTGCCACTACTGCTTCTGCTTCTGCTTCTGTTTGGATTTCTTCCTAATGTCTCTCTTTTCCTAAGTCGCAAATTCACAACCCTCCAAGAGAAGATCTGACTGGTGTTTCACAATTCAACATGAAACAACATGGAATCCTCCATCCAGGTCACTGGAGGTGACCATATGATTTGTCATTCGAGTTGGGACACTCTTGAGAGTGAACATGAGGGCGGATCGTAATTGAGCTGGAGTAACAGGTATAAACCAAGACTACGCTGGGCAGACTGGGCTGCATGGTCACCCTACTCTAGCATTTTCCAAATGTGCTGTGTGTGAAACACTACATATTATATACTCCCTCTTCCTACCTCTTTCTTGGTGGTTTACAGAGCACATTAGCCTATTAAAGGCTGAGAAGAAATCTGAGTAACTTTATTTAACATTTTCCATATTCATTTGACTATTTTTTCTTTATGTAATATGTGTTTGGTGGACTCCTTTTCCACATGGATTCTTCCTTTTACCCCTGGCAACCTGGCTCTAGACAACTGGGGCATCCCTTCCCATCCCCTTGAACTCAGTGATTGGGTCAGGGATGGTCATGTGATAGAACTGGGGCAAATGAGGGCATTGATCCCAGAACTTGCACAAAAGCTCCCAAAGATTTTCTCTCTCCTCCTCTGGAAGAGATGAGGTAAAGACAAACTTCCTGCAGCCATAAAGTGAAAGTAAGCTTAACGGTGCCATTAGCTCCCCCAAAGGGCAGAGAAGAAAGCATCTGCGTCCTGCGTCCTAAGGGATGACTCAGCAACCTCCCAGCAGAGATTAAAAAATGGCAATTATCCCCATCAACGATCAACTCAGAGGCCATTCATAAGGAAGAATGGGGGGAGAGAAAATAACTTCCCTAGAAAGAAACCAGGTGAACCACTGATGGTTTCTCAGCTGAATCCAGCCCTGACTTGTGTTACTTGCCAATTAAATATCTTTTGTTCCTAGGCCTGTTTGGTTTGGGTTTTCTTTCACCAACAATTTTTTTTAAAAAGCCAACTAGGAGAAAGCTGATTTTTGTCTTAGTTTTCTAGACCACAGACCCCTGGACCAGGGCAGTGGAGGAGGCAGGAAGTGTCACATATCACAAACGCACGTGGCTGCTGATGGCTGATGACAACTTATTCAGGAGAGGGCTGTGGTCACGGCAGGCTGACTGTACTCCTCAGTATTTTGACAATTTACCACGAACTATTTCCTATGTCATCAAACATACTTCTGCAACATGATTTATGATCGCTACATAGTATTCCATTGTATGCATTTGTTATCCGTTTAATTAACCAGCCCCCTATTTTTGTCCCTTTTAAAAATAATTATAAATAATACTATGATGAACATCTTGTGCATAATTGTTCATGTCTATCTCTGATTATTTTCTTATAATTAATTACCAGAAATGGAATTGCTAGGTCAGGTGGTACGATGTGGTCTTCAATCTTTATATACCATTGCCAATTGCCTTCCAGGAACATTGCATTAGTTTACATGCCCAATACACACACATGAGAGGATGGATGCCCTTGAGTCCACACATGGTCATTTAAAAATTTTTGGCAATCAACTATACCTCAATAAAATAAAATAAAATAAAATAAATCTTTGCCAGTTGATAGGTAGGAGATAGGATCTCATTGTTCTAATGTGCCTTCATTTTATTGTTAATTGGCCGTCATGGACTTGTATAGGTTATCTCTAGTCCAAGAATTAGGAAAGGTCCCCAAAGGACTCCGACTACAAATACACAGAGGAAGATAAGCCCTACCCTACCCTGAAGCCTGTGGTGAGGGGCACCTGTGGGCTGAGAAGGTGAGTCAGGTAAGAGCATCGTCTCCCAGGGGTCTGGAGCCAGGCCTGGGACATGCAAGGGAAAAGCCCAAGAGGAAAGGGCAGGACACGAAGGCGGGGAGACTTTACAGGATGTATCAGCCTCAGGGGCAGTTCCTCCTTACAGAGAGGCCTGGAGAGGACCGAAGAAGAGGAAGAGAGAAAGAAAAGGAAAAAAAAAACCAAAACCCAGTCCTTCCCAGAGGAGGAGAGGGCAGCCTGTGGGGCAGAGGGTGTCTCCGGCCTTCCACGCCCGGCCCCCCCAACTTCACACTCTGCGCCTGCCTTTCCTGGACTAGAGGCCAGTTCTCACTTCAGAAGTAAAATTGTATACATTTTGTCGTTCATCTGAGGAACATACTGACACTCATTTCTCCTGGCCGGCAGCCCCTCTTTTCCTATTTGAACCTTTTTTTCTCATCACCATTTGCCTGTGGGTTTGGGCTATTACACACACCACACCCCAAAGGCATTGGGACCTAAGACTGATTTTAAAAACACATGCTTTTTTTTTTTTTTTTTTTTTTACTGACTGCAAAATACACACAAGCACAAGAGCCATAAATAAATAAAAACCGCACATAATTCCACCACCAGAGATAACGACGACTAATATGATAATCCACATACTTAGTGGTTTTCCTTGGCATATACATATCATCTTTTCAAAATGTGATTTTTTCTAAAGGAAATTTCTTCCCAAGTCCTCCCCTCCCCATCCTTTACCCATTTGCTCTGAATAAAATGTGTGCAGCAGACTCATGAGCTTACTGGAGAGAGAACATGACTCTTTAGAGAACATTCTCTGTGATAAACATGAAGGAAATGACCACCTTAACATACATTTCAGAGATTTTCTGTTGTACCAATATGACCTGTCAGATGTCCCCTGCTTTCTAAGCTTCCAGAAGGTTAATGTGAAAGAGATTTTTTATTTTCTTTAACAATGATAAATGGAAAATCAGTTCCATGCTGGGTAGTCCCCGAGGCTGAGCTATCCCTGGGAGAATGAGGTGCGGACAGGAGCAGAGAGCAGGGTAGCTGAGAGGAGGGGTCCCCCCTTGGCAGGCAGCAGGCAGGGCGGTTTTCAGACAAGCTTAGGGGGCCTCCACTGGCCTCGCTCAGGACCCAGTCCAGCCTGGCAGCCCAGATGCAACACTGGTTCTGGTATCTTCTTTGGTGCCCCTTGCTCTGGCCTCCTGGGTGCTGGAGGTGTTTAAGTGCAAGTTTACTGATGATGCCCTGAGGACGGATGGGGATGTCCCAGCTATAGCAGCTGCTGAGAACTGCTGTATCCCAGGGCACCCCATCTCCTGACCCCTGTGGTTCAAAGGCTCCTGCCAATAGGTATTCTCTACTTAGTAGACGAGCTCTGGGTCCAACTTGGTCATTTGAAGCCAGAGAATTTTGGAAAGGGGGACTTCTGGAACTTCAGTTGGCTCATCCAATTTGATGAGATTTCTTTAAAAAGAATAATAAAGTTGTTAGGGACTTCCCTGGAGGTCCAGTGGTTAAGACTCCACGCTTCCACTGCAGGGGGTGCAGGTTCGAGCCCTGGTTGGAGAACTAAGATCCCCCATGCTATGCGGCACAGCCAAAAAATTAAAAAAAAAAGAATTAAAAAAAAGAATAATAAAGTTGTTATCTTGATAAAACAAAGGTAGTTTTTACTCAGATGCTTTATTGGTCCTTTAATCTCTTTAAGAAGACTTTAGAGCAGTGTTTCTCAAAGTGTGGTCCCAGACTAGCATCAACTTGTCAGAAGTGGAAATCACGGTTCCCAGAGAACTACTGAGTCTGAAAATCAGACGTCCTGTCCCAGCAGTCTGCGATTCTGGTGTCTGCTAATTGCTTAGAGCCATTGCTTAGAAGACACACACGTGGATGTGACTAGGAGTGTCTGAAAGCAAAAAGCATTTCATCGGAGCTCCATTTGGGGAAGACTTGGTAGAAAGACCTTGCTGACCCCTCTGTCCCCAGGGGCCCAAGTGCATAGTCAGAATACAATGGCCAGAGCAAATGGCTCCTTTAATAGGCTCATCTTTGCAGAACTAACTCATCCTTCCCTGGACTCTTGCTCCCGTCTCCCCACCTCCCAGTTCCCCACTCTCCCCCCATCCCTCTCCTCCCGCCCTTACAGTTTCTTTTCTTGCCCTGGAGAATCCCCTTCATGACCAGCACCCCCTCCAGGAAGCCCTCCCTGACTCTCCCCAGTGGGAAGGCCTGCTCCCTTTGCTCAACTCCCACGACATTCTGTCTGAATCCTGTTCTAAACTCTTGGACAACCAGGAAAGGAGATCTGAGCTGGAGTCACTTTGCCACACCCTCAGTGGAGCCTGTCACAGAAAGGATGAACACACCTCGGATGCAGGAACGGCAAATAAGAAATCGTAGCACAGAGGGGTGTGGAGGACTTTGAGGGAAGGAGAATGAAAAGGCACAGAAATAAATGAGCATCTGAATGCTGACATGAAGACCAAGACAAATTGGCCCCTTAGTTTTCAGTTTAAAGATCGATGATCACATTAATGTTAAATTTTATTTAAATGAGCCTATTTCTTCACAGTGGGCATTCCGTAAAATATCCCTATGGAACAGAATATAGGAGGGAAGAAGAAAGGCTCAGTGACGATGGGCATCACTAGAGGGAAAACCAACTGCATCCATACAGGTCTCTCTCTAAGACTCGTGTCCCTCGTCTCCAAGGGCGTCATCCTCGTGCTTCTTTCTGCTACCAGTGCAGGTTGCTCCCTTGTGTAACTAACAGTGAGCCCTTTAATTGTCGGCCACTTGACCGTGCACCATTCAGTAAGGTGCATCCTTATTTCCCCAGCCTTTTTGGTCACTTTGACCTTTCATTTCAGGAATGTAACTATTGAAAGGCAGCCTCTGAATCCCACGAAGCTAGAACAGCCTTCCTTGTTTTAGGCTCCACCTCATTCCCCCGTGTTGTTGGGTTTTTTTTTTTTTTTTTTTTTTTTTTTGCGGTACGCAGGCCTCTCACTGTTGTGGCCTCTCCCGTTGCGGAGCACAGGCTCCGGACGCGCAGGCTCAGCGGCCATGGCTCACGGGCCCAGCCGCTCCGCGGCATGTGGGATCCTCCCGGACCGGGGCACGAACCCGTGTCCCCTGCATCGGCAGGCGGACTCTCAACCGCTGTGCCACCAGGGAAGCCCATCATTCCCCCTGTTTTGCCTTGATCCGCTGAACTTAGTTCAACGCCAGCACATCCAGAACATCTCGCACAGACTGTTGGCGGGAGGCAAGACCTCAGAGAACTGCCCCATCTGTCCCGTCCAGTCCAATTGCAGCTGCCCTTGATCCCAGGCTCTGTGAGAATAGCACATTCAAATTGTAGTTGTTTCCACCAGACAAGTGGGGACCAGAACCAGCTGGGCTTCTGGATGCCTGTGGACCCTGGAGATCCACAGGAGCCTGCCTGACCTGGTTGGCTCCTGCCCGAGCATTTGCAGGCTGTGTGCCACTGCCTTGTAGCTTCACCTCCCTCGGCTCAGGGTGCCTCTCCTGTAAAATCCTTACCTCAAAGAGTGGTTGTGAGGACTGGCACAGTGGCTAGCACATAGTAAGCGCTCAATAAAAGATAGCTTTTAGCTAATAATTCTAATGGTAACTGACATTTCTGCCCAGGATCCCTGGTACCTATTTGTTGTTGTTGTTTGCCAGTCACCTCTCCCTAACCTGTTCCTGTCGGAGATGCTGAAGCCTGTTCATGAAAACAGCAAGCCCGCTGGGGGAGGGGGGTTCATCACATCACACAATCCTCAGTCCATTTTGTGAAGCCAGACTCTTCCTCCCTGTCACCTCGTATAGATCAGCCTGATGGCCAGACCCCTGACTTTTAACAACTCGAGAACAGAGACGATGCCTTTTAGTTCTTGCTGAATGAATGAATGAGTGAATGCATACAAAAGCGACCCTGCCCAGTTCCACATTCTCTCTAACTCCTCCTGCATCACCCTTTGCTCTGTTCTCCCCTGTGCCTTGGGCTCTGGTTCCTCCACGGAGGGGGCTGTCTCCTCTCCTGGTTGCGCACGCACACCTCTCCCCTTTCCGCCTGGACCCGCGTGCTCTCCCTTCTCGGGGAAAACTAGGGGTGATGTAGCCAGGCCGAGCTCAGCAGTGGCCGAGGATCAAGGCACGCCCTCTGCCGAGGAAAAAGAGCCAGTAATGGGATAAGGCTGTGCTGTTTAGGACAGTAACCCGGAGCCTGTCCTTCCCCAACCTAACTTCACACAGAAGGAAGAACTTCTATTTGAAGGGCCTTCCATTTTAAACATTATCACTCAATGTGCATTTAAAAGCACCAGATACGTGTTTGGCATTTCACTACATGTAGAGAGTAAGAAAGACAAACTGTATTGTTGTGAATATCAAGAAGGTTTCCCTTACAGTTTTAGAATAAAACATGCCTTTCTGCTCTCTGCTTTACTGGTGACCCCAGCTCCCTTATACACTCAAACTTCTCCTCTAGGAAGGAAACCAGGGGGTCAAAGGATATTGGAGTGGGAAAGTGTATTCACAGCACAGGATTTGACTCCTGTTAATAACATTTTCATATCAACTCAAGTCAATAAACATGATATAGCATTTTGGTACAAAGTAAACATAGAGGTACCAATTCAATATAGTTTAAACTAAATGTAAGCTGTAGTCAATTAATATTTAACTCTGATTTCCTTTTTCATTTGAACAAAACTCTTTTCACCCTTCCATGGTGGTTGGACCAAGTTCCAGACCTTTCAACTTCCACAGTTCCACTGTGTTCGTTGATGCAAGGAACAGAGATGCCGAAAAGTGACCTCCCAGGATGGCCAGGGAAGGATGCTGGTGGGAATTAAAAAGACAGGACCTCCCAGGAGCACAGGCCCAGCCACACAGCCAGGGCTTGCAGAGGTTGGAAGACAGCACAGGACATGGAAGGATCCAGCACAGCTCTTCGGGCTGGGTTCTCTCGCTGCTTCCTTAGGAGTTTCTGGATCCTTTGCCCTTCCTGGCAATCCCCCGCCCCTGCCCTGGCTTCTATTATTCCTGCCTTTACCATGAACTCCCACAGCCTGTGGCCAGGAGGGCCTATACCTTGTAGATTCTGTACCTTTTCTTTATGCTAACTCGGGGTTTCCCTGAGCCTCTCTTAGCCCCTGCTCTTTGATGTGCATGTGAATCTTTTCTGCTTCTGGTTCTGAAACTGAGCAGGACCCTGTGGGGCTCCTGGGCTCAGAAGCCTTTCTGTGTCCCTCATTTCTTGATTACAGGAAATAGGCTTCATTCAGCCTCCATGACCTTCCCTGAGTTCCAACAGGGCAGGTTCAAACAGCTGCTAATCAGGGAAGGGAGGGGATGCAGAGACAAGGGAGGAACAGCCGAGAAACACTAGTGCAGCCCTGGGGCAGGGTCCTGGGTCCCCTCAAGGGATACACATAACACTATCTTTGAGCTGTTCTGCAGACACTGAAAACCCCACCAGGTGGGAGAAGTTAACTGCATGCTGCCCACAAGCACGTAGACCCCAGACTCGTTGGAACCAGAAGACTGATGATGCCGACTCCCGCTTACCTCCCCACCAACCAGTCAGAAGAATGTCCACGAGCTGATCACGTCCCTTTGAACCATTACTGTAAAACTCCTCACTAGCCCCTCCAGGTTGGAACACGCAGTTTTGAGGACATTAGCCTGCCGTGACCCTGCTTGCCTGGCAAAGCAGTAAAGCTATTCTTTTCTACTTCACCCAAAACTCTGTCTCTGAGATTAGATTTAATTCAGTGTCAGGGTACAGAGGCCGGATTTGGCATCAGTTCCATTACTCCACTGATGAATTATCTCATTTTGCCCCCAGTTGGATCCTTAGAAAGAGAGACTCAGATTTCAGCAGCTGATCACCATTGTCTCTGCCTGGGACACGTGCTGCTCTGTGCCAGCTCGCAGGTCACAGGACAACATATGGATTAGCTGTCTTCAGGCCAGTGCCCACGCCACAGCTAGGACGGAAGACAATAAGACCGTCTTTGGCATCTCCCTAAGCCCAGCACCACGATGGCAAGTCCATGTAAGGAACACTTGGGCTTCTAGTGAGATGCTCCTAGCCTTTCTCCTGCCATCCTGGACTGAGGTCCACCAGGACCAAGCAGGTATCCTCCAGCTCTCAGCTGTTCCTCAGTTTATAGCATAAAGTCGGTTCACGTTTATCAGAATATTTTTTGGAATATTGAGTGTCACTGAAAGGTTTTTTTCTGCACTTCTTTGCTTGGCTAAGTCCTACTCAGTTGAGGCCCAATTCAGCAGATTAACTTCCATGCTGCCTCCATCACGCTTGGTTATTTCAACTTCTCTGGAATCATGAAGCATTCTGGGTATGCGTCAGTCTCATGTTCGCACCTTACTCTGTAGTGGTTTATTTTATCGTAGTGAACAACTGTCATTCACAGAGACCTCAAATCTTTTGAACTGCTTCTTCATAATCTGCTGGTTCCCCATGGTATAAATCTCAAATTCCCATCAAAGAATGCCTTATGTTTCCCAGACTCTTGCGCTAGAGTACAGATACTGATTTATAATCCGCCAGTCAGATACACTCATGCAAGACTTGGATTCAGATCTAATTTTCATGGGAAAAGAAGCAGGGCATGGACCATTCTTTCTGCTGGCTCTGATAATGGCAGATGTGATGTGGTTACAGAACCAGCCGTGGTGGCGATGGCTTTCCAATTCAGAGGTTCTTGTCTGTGGCAAGGATAGCTTGTCTTTTGGCAAAAGCTATTTTGGTGGAGTCTTGGAAGCCTAGCCTGGAGCTTGTTTCTTCCCAATGATTTTGTGAGATATTTATAAACCTTAATTAACCCCTTTCAGCTTAAACTAGCTAGAATGGATCATATTGTCTGCAACTAAGAACCTTGACCTTTTTCCTATCAGACTGAACCTTACGAAGGCAGGAACCAAGCCATGTTTGTTTTTGTATCCTTAGCACATAGCACATTTGTGGCACAGAGTAGGGTTTCAATAAATGTTTATGGAAGTGCTTTAGTCATCTATACAGGCTTACCTGTGTACAACTCTTTCTAACTAGTTAGTATTTTTGTTGAAGGCAAAACTATTCTTTTGAGAAATCTTATATTTATATGCTTATCCGGATTACTATCTATTCCAGCAGCTGTGTTGGGCTGTGCATATAATGTTGAATAAGATACAGTCTTCATTCCTCCCTCAAACCATTGGGGAGATCTGTCATTTTACTATATAAATGTGATTTGTAGCTCATGCTTGGAGTGAGAAAGAAAGCAAGTGAGATGATATTTTCCCATCCTAAGATGAGGTATGATTGAACACTAAAAATACTCTTTATGGAATTTCTAAAATATTCCCCATTTAACCAGCATCAGCTCTTGATTATTTCCTCCCTGATGGCAAGGAAAACAGCTTTGACTATCTTCAAGAAGCTGATCAATCAAATAACATTTATATGGGGCTTTGGGACTTTTTTTAAAAAGGATGGCAGAATCTTATGTTCTGGGAATTTATTTCAAGCAGCACGATGAAGCAGAACTGGAAAAACTTGACTCGGTTGGATCTGGGAATCCATCCAGCTTCCCTAGCCTGCCCCTCTGTTCAAACCTCTCCTCTAACGGTCTCAATGCTAGGAATAGACTCTTCATCGGGCTGATTAATGCAGAGCATCACCCAGAGCAGAGCTGCCCTTACTGAATCTTTCTGAGAGTTGGACATATCATTAAGTGTTTCATTTCCACAGGGTTTCCCTGTTGGGATCCAGGGTTTATAGAAAATCAGAGCAACACACAGTTGAGGTGACAATGAAGGAGAGAGAAAATAATCAGTAGCTTGAAAGCTACTGAAAAGATAGAGCCTAATCTGTTGACAACCCTTGGGTGGATTTTATGTGTCTCTCTTTTCTCCATTGTCTTGAAAAAACTACTTTTCTTTAACTCTCCTGGAATCCCAAGTTTCCTTACATAATAGCCATTCTTGGCATTTACTTCTGGCCAAACACTGGGCTAAAAGCTTTCCCTGCATTATCTCATTTAATCCTCATTCTGACACTCCCTGGTATGTATTTGAATTCCAGTGTTACAGATGAGAAAACAGCTCAGAGGCCATAAAGAAGGAAGTGTGCCTAAGACCATATAGGCAAGGATTCAAGCTCTGGTTGTTCTGGCTCCAAAAACTGTGTGCTCACAACTATGCTACAGCTAGCCAACAAGGAGGAACACAAGAGTCAGTTCCAAAACTTCCTCTTGTCCTTTTCAGCATTCGGAGGGGCTCAAAAGTTTTTGCATTCTTACCCTCCTTCAAAAATGGGTCCCTTCAGATTATTTTCAATAGATAAGCCCTTAGGTGTAAAAGCCTACCCATCATATTTTTAATAAACTTATTCCATAATAGAGAATCACATTCTCCCCACATAGGGCTGCTTTCATGGTTGTGTGTGTGTGTGTGTGTGTGTGTGTGCGTGCGCATGAAAACCTACTATGCACCTTCTAAAACATGACTTTAGGGGTCTGGAAAATAACATCTCATGTGTCTATGGTGCTTTTTTGTTTACAAAGGGATCATGCATCCATTATCTACTTCTAATCTTGCCACAAAGCTGTGAGATAGGTATGAGCATTATATTTTACACATAAGAAACCCAAGGCTCAGAAAGGATAAGCAACATGCCGTGCTCACACAGCTGTTAAGTGGCAAAGCTGAGCTGGGTGCGGGTGTCCTCAGACCACGGGCTTCCCCGCACCGCTGCCTCTGCTCTGACAGGTCAGTTGAGGAGAAAGGCCCTGCTGAAGTGATTATCGAAAACAGGACTCAGAAAGCTCACCTGTAATTCCCCACAAAAGGAGAAGGCTTCAGAACAGGCCACAAGTACGTTTCCACTGGCATAAACGTTCCTGACGGTGAGTTTCAGAAGCACAACAGCAGCCAAATGGCTGCTCTTTAGAGTAAGCAGAAGACCTAAGTGTGATTTCACAATTTAGAGCTCACTTTTTACATTTTTTCAAGTAGCTTTCTGGGAGGATCTGTGCATTTTGGGGGTGGCTGGTGCTGACACGTTCTGGCACTTTACAGCCTCCTTGAACTGTGAGAAGAGGTCTCCGTGGGCTGGTGGCTAATACTTCCCCCTCCTTGATGAATTCCTGCCCAACTTCCTGCCTTCTGCAAACGACCCACGACAAAACTCCCAAAGCAACTCTCAGAGCTGCATCTGTCCGCATCAAGGAAAGTTAAAACACCTGCATCTAACATGATCCAAAGTTTGAGGCTTCATTTGCATATTTTATTGATCCCACACACCTTTCTTTCAAGAAGAAAAAAGCGTCAATCTGGCGGCCTTTACCTGCATCATCATGTGAACACTTAGACTGGTTTGGAAACCCCTGGGAGGCAAAATAACATCGCAAAACCCTGAGAATAGTGGTCATTTCAGAGCCTTCCTAGTCACTAGACTCAAAATTTGCCCAGTAAGATCAGTCTTACCATCATAAACATTCAGTAATGTAGAGTCCCTCTACACAATTTTTTTCAGATCTGAAAGTTCTCTTACAGGTATGGGGAAACCCAAGAAAGAAAAGTGTGAAAAGAGGGTTTATTCCATTTTCTTGGGTTTGTTGTCTGACTTTTTTAGGTAGTTTCTGAACAGGGCTTAGGTAGATGGGGAAAATACAGATGTACACACACACATGTGTATGCGTGTGCGTGCCCCTCTCCATGTACCTATTTCATTGAAACCCTCCAGAAGAGGAGAACTACCCCCACCCTCCTTTGGCTACCATGTCTAGCATTGGGAATCAGGTAAGTCAAAGACTTGAGGAACATGCGTCAGGAAACCCAGTTCAAACCAGTTTAAACAACAGTGTAAAGAAAAAGTTAGATTTCTTTAGCTCCTTTAGCTGGAGAGTCTACAAGTAGTGAAGCTTCAGTCATGGCTAGATCCAGGGGGTCATAATCATACAATGCCACAGGACTTGGTCTCCTTGCTTGGTCTTTTAGTGTTGATTTCATTCTCAGCCAGACATTCTTTATCTGGTGGTCCTCATCAATAGATTTAGTAAAAAGTCCTGGGTCAGCAGTCAGCTTGGCTTATGTGTCTGTTGGGCTACACCTCACAGGCCTACAGTACCTGTGCTTGCCCAGCTTCAAGACTGAAGAAAGAGCCCAGAGTCAGGAACAGAGACATCAGTGGTTTAATGGAAGCGGGAGCTTACCTTTCTGGAGCAAGGTTCTGGTGTGACACCCTACCATGTGTGGTGGACGGCGGGCAGGACACGGCAGGCAAGCTTTGCTCCCAGGGAGAAGGGGAGGTTACCAGTTACAGGGGGAACTGATGTCAGGTGGGCTCATTAGTTACCAGGGAAACCAGAAGAGGGGCACGCCCCTCACCACGCCTTTGATAAGAACAATCACTAGCTGGGGCCTGGGGCAAGTATCGGAAGGTCAGTCATGTGAGTCGGGTGTAGGTGAAGCAGGCACTGGTTGGGCAGGGGATGCACTGGTTGGACAGCAAGAGAACAGCTGTCTTGACTGGCCTGACCATACAGTGTCCGTCCCTGAATCAGCATGGATAGATAGGGGGCTAGAACATGTGGCAAGGCCAGGGCTGAGCCAGGTACCCACCCTCAGAGCTCAGAATGGGGTCAACCACCTGCACGTGTGGCCTGAGAGTGGGGGAGGGATGGTTTCCCAAAGCGAAATACAAGTTCACCAGAAGGGGGCATGGCTGCTGGGAGGCCAAATCTACAGATGTCTACTGTATTTACAGACCCCTCAGGAAAGAGTAAAAACCTCTTGTTTTCTCTGGCTTAGTCCCATTATTCTCCATAAACTACTTTTTCAAAGATAGGAATCCTATTAAGCAGAGAGATCGTCTGCCTTACCTTCCTAGTGAAACTGTCCTAACTCGACCTGGTGGAGTTGACTGGATTAATCTTCAAAAACATTTGCTGTGTGATAAAAGTGCATAAAAGTAAACACACACATAAACACCAATGAGAGCATGTAAAATTGGTGACATCTGAATAAGGCTGGTGGATGGTCTCAATGTCAATTTCCTGGTTGTGGTTCGGATGGTCGTGCAGGATGTTACCACTGAGGGAAACTGCAGGAAGGGTACACAGGCTCTCTTTTGTACTATTTCTTACAATGCATGTGCATCTACAATTATCTCAAAATAAAAAGCTTTTAAAGAAGTTCCTTGCACTTTCCTGGGAAAAATTCCTATTTCCCAACTCCATTGATGGCAGACTTGGTCACGTCTTGTTTCGGCCAATGAAATGTGAGCAAAGACAGTGCTGAGCTGAAGCTTTAAGAGTGAGACCATTGTTTGCCATGTTCTCGTCTCCCTCTGCCATGAGGACTGGCCATGTTCAGACAGAGATTGCCGGCTGGGCCAGCCCGGGTCTTGGAGAAGCGCACGAGCAGCCCACGGTGAACAAGTTTTGTGAGCAAGAGAGCAACCTTTGTCACCATGAGCCATTGAGCTGTGAGGGTTATTTGTTACTGCGTCACATCCTAGCCCAGCGCTCCTCCGATTCTGTCGCTTGCTTCGGAACCATCTAGAGAGCTTGTTAAAACACAGATCTCAGAGCCCTGCCCCAGAGATTCTGATTCAGTGCTTTTGGGGGGTGTGGGCTGAGAATTTGCATTTCTAATAGCTTATGCTGATGTGGCTCATCTAGGAGTGTGAGTAGCACTGACCTGGCTTATCTTAACCGATAAAACTTTAATTCTTCAGTGACCCTTCTCTCAAACTTTCCCAACTTGCTCATCATGTCCCTCCTATCACAGAATCCAGAGCTTGGCCTGGGACAGTGCTTTCCATGTTTTCAATGGATCTGCTGAATGAATATATGGTCCAGTGTTCTTGACAGAACCTAATCTACCAGCTCAAGTGGAAAAATGATCTTCCTAGCCTTATAATCCCAGTAAAATGATTGTGATCTTTAAAAGGTATGTTAATTTTTTTTCCTGATTACACAATAAGAAAATGTTCATTGGAGAAAATTTTATGTCAAACACAAAAGTAAAAAACAACCCACAGTTGAATCACCCAGAGGAAGATACTGTCAAATTTTGGTACATATCCTTCTGTTTTGTGTTGCCCACAGTTTCGGTGGAGTTACACAGAGCACCAGCCCAGGTTCAGGTCATGGTTCATTCAGACTTCTTACTTCCCTGTACTCATAACTGTTCTTGTCCAATCGTTTCCTGCTTTGTGTTTGTACAGTTCTCCCCAAGGGTTTCATCAGGCATTGGTCACTAGTGTTCTTTGTTTTGATACTACGAAGCCAGCAAGTGACTAACGGGCCATGGCCCAGGAGTTAGAGTTGCTCTTTCAGTAGCCCCTGAAGGGCTCCTCATGCTGGTGTGAACCCATGTCCACTTCTCTCCTGGGCCTGAGTTCCCTGCTCTGCACCCGGCAACTTTGGGCCTCATGGCTCATGGGAGAACCAGGCCAGGATCCACACCACCATGGGTCCTGATGGGGCCTGGGCAGAGCCCTCCAAAGGAGAATGTCAGATCTGCCCCTGCCATCAGGAGGAGCACAGAGATGTCAGCGATTCCCATAGGCCAGAAGCTCAGCAATGGAGTCAGGTTACCACTCGAAGTCTGACAAGGGAGGGAAGGAAGTAAGTTTATTGAGCACCTACTGTGTGCTGGGACCTTCCCATGCCATCTTCATGGTCCTCGTGTGAGACAGCTTTTAGGTTTTACATTTTATAGTTGAAGGAACTGAGAGTCATTGAGGTTTGGGTACTATTTGTGTGACTAAAAGAAAGGAGCGGGATATCTTGTTTAATTTCCAGGGATTGTTAAACCAGGCAAATAAAAGAATGAACTTCTACATGAAGACAGACTGATGTGCTCACACTCTCCAGCCTAGAAACTCTGAGAAAGAGTGTGTTCAAGGACTAGAACATGAAACAGAAGCTTGTGCTTGACCATGGACTGGTCCACTCAATCCCAGATCCCCACAACAAAGAGAAGATACCAGGGTAAGGGAGGGGGTGGACCCTCAGCCTTGGGACTCCAACTGCTCAGGTTCAAATCCTCATCTTGTGAACTCTGTACCCTTCAGCAAGCCCTTGGATCTCCGCCTCAGTTTCCTCATCTGTTCAAGAAAGGCTGGTAATGATAGTACCCAGTCACAGAGTTTCTTTCAGGATTAAAAGAAGTGACATATATAAAGCACCTTGCAGAGGGCCTGGTACCATAGTACCACGGTACTAGCTATTTTAATCTGGGAACATGTTGTACAGTCTAAACGAGGTAACTGTAGATGAAAAGAAAGCTTACTTGCCAGGTGGGAAGTAAACTTGCTAAACCTATTAGCCCCAAAGACGGCACAAACTGAAAATATAAATAAAATAGAAAAAGGTTAGCTCAGGAGTGGATAACATTTTCTCTACCCTAAGCCAAGGACACACAGGGAAAAACATCCATTTCTGGCCCTGATAAATCAGGGAAGCCATCATGGGCTGTGAAGGGAGTTCAGTTAGTCACTGGTTGCCATGCCAATGCAAACCTTCCACCCACACCCCCGTCAACACATTTGAATAAGTAACAATGATAACAGCATGCACTAAAAATGCTATTTTTAAAAAAGTTAAAGGCACTTCTGTCAAAAGTCTAGTTTTCAGAAATAATTGCTGTAGGCCAGATAAAGATTTGCATAGAATCCCTAAGATGGGTTGAGTATAGTCACAGAAGAGAAAGCGGCTATAGATCGTTAAGGGACTCCGGATCTGGGGCGGGGTGGGTGGGGGAGTTGAGGGGGATGGGGTCCACCTAACATTCCAAGCTTGACAAAAGTCCCCTTTGTGGTGTCAGAAGCGAGGGTGAGACAGCCCTCAGGTGACACTGCCTTCTTCATCCCCTGCTGCCTAATGTGGATCCCTGGACCTCATGGTCCCTTCTTTAAGCATTACTTGAATATTCACAATTTGGTGATGTGTATCTAAAAGTTAAAACAAAACAAAACAGAACAAAAAACTTTGATCTAGGAATTTAATTTCCCATAATCAATCCTGAGAAAAACCATAACTGACATGCAATCAGATTTATAATAGCAAAATAAAAGAAATGAAAACAAAAACAATAGAACTAATCTAAATGTCTAAATTAAATCGTTGTGCATCCTTATGTTAGAATATGATGAACTATTAAAAATGAGATGGTCAAAGACCATTTGATGATGTGGAAAATTATTATACATTGTTAAGTGAAACAAGCAGGTTACAGAGCAAGGATTTGGTAAAATCCGAATTCGATGTATGCAATTTTATGCAAATATATGCCTAGGAAAAACTAGCAGTGTGTTACTCTAAAATGTTAATGGTTATTTTGGGATGATAGGAGTACAGGTGGCTTTTTGTTGTCTTTGTGCCATTTTCTCAAAAAACACCTTTTATGATGACTGCATATTTCTTCTATAATCAGGGGAAAAAATCCAATGAATATCATATACAGAGAACCAAGGGCCTGCTCTGTGTCTGAGGCATGAAAAGGAAGGACTTCAGGGGGCGTGGTGGTGCTGCTGCAGTTGGGTCACCTGTGGCCAGACCCCCACCTCACTCAGGGCACCAGAGGTCACGGCTGAGGTCTCAGCCGAGGTGACTTAGGTCCAAGTCTGAAACGACCTGAGCTCTCAAAGGATTTGTCAGCTCCCTGAGGAAGCCTTTCACACTTGAGCTTGGCTTCACCCAGCCCCACTGTTACTAGTGTTTCAGCGTCTCTGACTGGTCTGCACATTCTGGTCCTGGCAATGAAGGCAGATGTGCCCAAATGGGAGACAGTTTTCTCATGGAAGTTTGTGGGTGTGTGTTGGGGGGCTTTATTGGGCTTGTGGAAGCATCACATGAAGTTTTATGAACAAATAAGCCACCTATAACCTCGCCCTGTCTCCCACAATGCCCTTCCCATCCCCCGGGATCCAGAAGCGCCACATAAAAGGTAATCAGAGAAGCTGTATCCCTAGGACCGCAATGTGGACCATCATGTACAATAGGACTATGATGGTGCCGATGAGAAAAGTCAACCTAAGAGATGGACATTCCTTTTCTGCAGGATTTCTTACAGTTCAGCCCTTCAACCACCTGACCCCAATTTCCTGGCTAGAATGTGGACATTCCTGGGTCCACCCCAGACCTACCACAATCAGAATCTCTGGGAGTCAGGAGTAATTCTATGCGCCCTAGAATTGGAGAACCGCCTCCCCAAGAACTGGAAGTGGGGAAGAAAAATGCCCACGGGACTGGACTAAGAAGTACAGAGGGACACATCCCCTGAACTGGGTGCCCCATCTTTGTGCACTCCCATCTAAAACAACGGCCATTTATTGAGTGCCTCCTGTGTGCTAAGCATACCCCTGGTGCTGTATATCCATTACCTCCAATAACCTTCTCTACCACCCGTCCAGGGCACTTTTTATCTCGATGAGGAAACAGATTAAGAGGGTTTACTGGAACTCACCTAGAAGTCCTTTTATTTGAACTTGACCCCTGTAAACTGCCCATTGTCTATCTTCTGTTTTCTCTTCTCCTTCTCAAACCTTGGCGCACATAGATAAAGTGTTTCCTTTGAGATGAAGTTCCCAAGACTCTCCCACACCACTGGCCCCATGGTTGTCGTCTCTCCTGGTCCCTTCCCTAGAGGGTTATCCTCAGTGCTTCAGCAGGTGGGAGGTCCAGCTGCATGTGTAGAGTAGGGCCAGGTATGGATTCAGCAGCGGGTGGACTTGTCCTGGCTGAGCACTGGGTTCCAGCGCTCTTCACTGGCCTCTGCTGCAGGGAGTGCCCAGGCTGCCCTGTTTCCACCATGCGGGCCTCCTAGGCTCTCCCTCCGTCCCGCCACCATGACTAAGGCACCTGCGTGTACCGTGTACCTGAGACGGCTGCTTGCCACCCATTGACAGCCTAGCAAAGAGGCATTTCCTGGGCAACTTTGAAGCCAGGCTTAGTCATGTGGATAAATTCGGGCCCTGGGAGTGGGGGTGACTCATGCCATTCCAGGGCTCCTGCGGTATGGGTGTGGTGGTGAGCAATCTTGGACCATTTAGGCAAAGTCGCCACCCTAGGATGATGGAGTAGCAAATTGCAAGGAGCCTGGATCTCGGAGAACTTTGCAGAGAAGGGCTGCTGTGGCAGACGCTCAGGAGAGAAAACAGATGCTCCTGTTTAACTGTGATTTGCGGTCTCCTCGCTGCAGTGGTTCAGCTGACACCCAAACAAATGCACTGAACCCACTAAGGTTCTTTCCCAGGAATTTGGAATGGATACCCTGGGAATTAGCTGTCAGGGAGCCCAAAGGTCATGGCCACTGTCAGAGCCACGGCCAGCCTAAACAGAGACCCTGGATAAGCAGAGGAAGCTAGAGAGAGGAGCATGAAGCGAGGTGCAGTGAGAAAAGAGTGGAGAAGAAAGAAGGTAGGGAGAGGGCTGCTGCTGTTCTCGATGGCACCCCAGTCCCCGCACCCCAGTCCCAGGCGCCGGATGTATCCTGCTGTTCGATGTCATAAAATTGTCCTGTGTCCTTTCACTACTATGACTCAGTTTCTCTTCTTTGCAACCAGGTGAGTTGTAATTAAAATACAGTGCCCTTTATTATTATATTACTGTATCTATTAGTTTATATTACTATTATTATATTACTATAAATTATATTATTATAGTTTTTCAGATCTCAGATGCACATTTCCCCCCAGCAATTTAATATTTCTGAAAATGGTATGCACTTTAATCTCACTTTTTACCTAATTATTTTTGTCTGGTATGGTAGATGTTTTATATTTTTCCCTCTCAAAGCAGGTGGTCCATCACGGCTTTGTCTGGTGATCGCTCTCTTCTCTTGGTACAGAAGCTGCCCAAGGGTAGGGCTTTGTTTTGGGGCCAGCACAGTGCTGGGCACACAGATGCTCAGTAAATGTCCAGTGGAGCAAGGGACCCAGTTAGTCCTGGGTGTTGCTGAATCAAGAAATGATTACCTAGGAGCCACGGGGGAGCCGCCCAGGACTCAGCTCCCGAGCCCCAGCTCATTCCCCTCCCCTTGCACTTTCTGACGCCATGTTGGTATTTTGGTCCGAGCTCTTTCCAAACCCTGAGCATGTTCTTTCTTCTCTCTTCCTTTCTTTTAAAGTCCCACTCAAACATTTAAATCTCTGCTCTGCTCGCCCTCTTCTGGGGGCTTTCTAGAGAAACCCACCCCTCAGTGCATTAACAATACTGCTGCCCTCACCCTGAGGTCACCATATCACCACCACTGGCCAGGAAAGGCCGGTCCTTGTGTACTTCACCAGGTGGATCATCCGTCCCTTTGGGAGCAGGATCAGAACTGGTCTTGGCATAGAGATGGCCAACAGGCACATGAAAAGATGCTCAACATCGCTAATTATTAGAGAAATGCAAATCAAAACTACAATGAGGTACCACCTCACACTGGTCAGAATGGCCATCATTAAAAAGTCTACAAATAACAAATGCTGGAGAGGGTGTGGAGAAAAGGGACCCTCCTACACTGTTGGTGGGAATGTAGGTTGGTGCAGCCACTTTGGAGAACAGTATGGAGGTTCCTTTAAAAACTAAAAGTAGAACTACCATATGACCCAGCAATCCCACTCCTGGGCATGTGTCTGGAGAAAACTCTACTTCGAAAAGATACATGCACACCAATGTTCATAGCAGCACTGTTTACAACAGCCAAGACACGGAAATGACCTAAATGTCCATCGACACATGAATGGATAAAGAAAATGGGGTACATATATACAATGGAATATTACTCAGCCATAAAAAAGAACAAAATAATGCCATTTGCAGCAACATGGATGGACCTAGAGATTTTCATACTATCATATACTACTAAAGACATGCTAAGTCTTTCTGACTTACTTTCTGAGGTAAATCAGAAAGAGAAAGACAAATACCATATGATATCACTTATATGTGGACTCTAAAATAGAACACAAATTAACTTTTATGAAACAGAAACAGATTCACAAACATAGAGAACAGACTTGCGGCTGCCAAGAGGGGTGGGGTAGGAGAGGGATGGAGTGGGAGTTTGGGATTAGCAGATGCAAACTATTATATATAGAATGGATAAACAACAAGGTCCTACTCTACAGCACAGGGAACTATATTCAACACTCTGTGATAAACCATAATTGAAAAGGATGTTATAAAAGAGAATGTACATATATATATAAAACTGAATCACTTTGCTGCACAGCAGAAATTAACAAGACATTGTAAATCAACTATATTTCAATTTAAAAAGAAAAGAACTTGTCTTGGCTGTCCAGCAGGGCACGCACGCCGGCTCCTCCCTTACCACCAGCCTGTCGCATCTGGCTCTAGGCACGGTGATGGTGCTGATGCTGGCCCAGAGTGGCCTCTCCCTCCCAACACACTGCTCCAGGCTCTGGGAACCCAGCGGAGGACAAGACGTGTCAACATTTATTCTCAAGGGCACTTACCACTGATGAGGTGCCGCACGTGGGCGGGACTCTTCCAAGGCTCTTCTCTCCATCTGTGCGAGTCATGGTCTGCCATGCTGGAGGCTGAGGGTGAGATGATCAGTAAGATCGGTCCCTGCTCTCCTGGAACTTGAAGGGTCAGAGTGAAGGACACACGTAGAGACAGAGGCAAATTCCTGCTCTAAAGTGTTCCGCTGCAGGGCCAGCTGGCTGGGAACCGCTCCCGGGCCTTTGTCTGAGGCGCTTCTCCTCTCTTGTCACGGCTGCAGGGCTGGGGGCAGTGACGAGCACAGGCCTGATGGGGCTACTTCCTGCCCCTCACCCCAAGTCTGTGGTCTCAGGCCTGGAAGGCCCAGGTCACCCATCCATGCAGGTGAACTCTAGACTCCTGGTTCTCCAATTTGGGGCTGGCCCTGGGTGACCTGAATGATTTTCCTCCCACGGCAGAACAACGGAAAGCTCAGGAAGGCCCTGCTTGCATCGTCAGGGGAGCCCCATGGCCCACCCAGCCCATATCAGAGGGAGGCTCATGGGGGGCTGCTCAGGCTCTCCCTGACCCTGGAATTAGTATCAACAGGGCCAGAGCAGGTGCCGGAGAGAAGGGAACAGGGGCGGAGGTGGGCAGTGTCGCAGAGGCATCAGGATTTGACGCCTAGGGAGACCTTCAGGAATGCCTTCTGGGGTGGGTGAAGGGAGCCGGGATGCACGGTCAGGAACTCTTGCGGGTGGAAGGGAGACCACAGAATCAGAAGGGGCTTTGACCAGAGGAGACCCAGGGCCACCACGCTCACCCGAGGCTGCCACCCAGAGGCCTCACTCATTCCTGGCATGGGAGCCCTCCTGCAGCCGGGGCAGGACAGGGAGGGGGTCTCGAGCTGCCCTTAGAGCTGGCCCGACAGGTTTATGGAATAATTACAGGGGCCCTGGTGTGGAGGTGTGGAGCCTGTTTGCATATGATTTGCATATGAATAGCCTGCGCTTTGGGTTCCCAGGCAATTTTCAACTTAAAAAAAAATATATATATATATATCTTTTTTTTTTTTTTTTTTTTTTTTTTGTGGTACGCGGGCCTCTCACCGCTGTGGCCTCTCCCGTTGAGGAGCACAGGCTCCGGACGTGCAGGCTCAGCGGCCATGGCCCATGGGCCCAGCCTCTCCGCGGCATGTGGGATCTTCCCGGATCGGGGCACGAACCTGTGTCCCCTGCATCGGCAGGCGGACTCTCAACCACTGCGCCACCAGGGAAGCCCTCAACTTAAATATTAACTGTTGCTGCCCTGAGGGTTTTCATTGGTTGGTTCTGCTTTCTCTGTTTCTTCTCACCCACTTGCTGTCAATGACTCCAATCTGTGTGTGTGTGTGTGTGTGTGTGTGTGTGTGAGAGAGAGAGAGAGAGAGAGAGAGAGAGAGAGAGAGAGAGAGAGAGAGAGCGGGGAAGCAGCCCAGGTGTGGAGGATCAGGCGTCTACTAGGTGCAGAAAGCAGTAGGCATGCAAAGCAACAAACCAACTTAGGATGCTAAAGAAACTTCCGGATTCCTCACAGACCCAGCAGGATCTCCTCTCTGGGGGTGATGTGGGACGTGTGGCCCCCAGCCCCGGCTGAGGGGCAGTACCAGACTCGGCAACTGCCTGCCAGCCTGCCCACCCCAGCCCTCGCCTGCCTCCCAGATCTGCCAGCTCCTGCCCGCTCTGTCCCCAGAGGCCCACGCGGCACGGAGGCAGGGACAGGCGAGGCTGTGCAGAGCAGGGTTTAGCTCACAGGCTCTGAGGCCGACTGTGCTGCCTCTGGATCCCGGCTCTGTATTCACAGTAACTGTGCAACTCTGGGCAACGGACTGACCACCCTCGCGCCTCAGTGTCCTCTTCCGTAAAACAGAGTGACCCAGAGTGCCTGCCTCACTGCGAGGTGGGGATGAGGCCAGCGACTGCATGTGGAGCCCTCGGCCCTGGGCCTGCCTGGCACACGGACTGTGCTCCCTGCCGCTGAGCTGCAGACATCCCACCCCAGGTGTGGGTCATCTGGTCCCAGCCTTGCCCAGTGCGGGGCATCCCATGCCAGCATGGCATCATTCGGCTTCGGCGCCAACATTCCCTGAGACGGAGGCTCACTCCTGTTCTCCTGAGGGCTGTTCCCAGCACACACACGATAACCCCATTAAAGGACCCTTAGAAGGGAGCTCCGAGCTTTTCCAGGAGCTGGCCTCTGTGCTCGGCTCTCATCCGGAGAAAGGACTTCCTTGGGCGGCCCCTCAGCTCCCTGCAAGTGGCCTCGAGTCTGTTGTCTGGGGTCCTGCAGCCCACAGCGCCCCTTCTCTCCGAGAGCCCAGGAAACATTTCAGGATGTGCCCCCTTCTTGCGCCTTCTCAACCCAAGCTGCTTAGACCAAGCACCTTGCTCTTGCCCCAGAACGAGGTGGGGCACCAGAGTATCTCTGAGCCACTGACTCAGGGCTCTTTGAGCTTTTCTCCTCCAGCACCTGACTGGGTCTGTAGAGTCCTCCTGGGACGCGTGAAGAGCAGCCTGAGGCTCGCTGAGGATGGCTGCCACTGCTCGGTGCACCAAGCAATGTGCTGAGGGCTCTAAATACACGCGCTCTTTTAATGCTCACAGTTGCTCTAAGAGGTAAGTGCTATTATTATTCCCATTTCACGGCTGTGGGAAGTGAGGCTTATTAAAGCTAAGGAATTTGCCCCAAATGGCTCAGCTTTTACGCTGGGGAGCCTGGTGGTGATGCAGACAGGCTGGCTCCAGACACTGGCTGCTACCAGCTGCTGGACTACTTCTCTAAAGGCATTTTTCTCACAACTGGGTTTTCTTTTCTTTTTCTTCTGTAAGAGGTGACTGGTTCAAGAGATGAGTCCTTCTAGAACCTGCCTGTCTCCATATCTGTGTTGTAAGCACGATTTGGGTATGCAGCGAGCAATGGTCTTTATTTCTTTTGGCTTCGCTTATAGATCTGAGGTCTTGAGTTGACCTTGGGGCGCCCTTATCTATAGGGGTGGCTACTCAACACCCCCCTCCCACCAGGCATCTCAGCACCTCTGAGCCAAGGGCACAACGATTCCCCTCTCATAAGCTCCAACCCAGATTTCTCCTCCTCCTTCCATGTTACCATCATAAAACCTGCTCCCACAGGCTCCACCCCACGCCCCCTTTCACCAGCCCCGATGCTGGGGCCCTCCCAGAAAAATGCAATTTCCAGAGAGCACTCTGGGCTCAGCAGTCTGTGAGTTTTTCCCCCCGGGGATGAAGAATCAAGGCCCCACTTAAGTCATAAAATCACCTCTGATGACCATGACCTTATTAGAACTGCATCCAAATGTGGTGTTCCCACTAAGCTCAGAAGAAAGGTCCAGAAATTTCTGCAAAACTTCAGCCATGCTTGGGGAGTGGGGGGACATCGTTAGGAAAATGGCGAACAAAGTTGTTATTTGCCTCATATCTCCAAGGAAACAGCTCTAGAGTAGGGCTCTTACCCAAAGCGTTAGGAGCCTGTGACATGTGAGGTTGATTCTGACTGTATTGTGAGGACCCAAGGAATGGCTGAATTTTTCTTTGAAAATCCAAGAGACAGCCTGGGAAGAGGAGGCCACATATTCATATTCTTATTTACCTGGACAGGGCATAGCTATTGGTCAGCAAGGTTGCTGATGGGGAGATTAGAAGTTCAAAAATCTCCCATTCAAGTGCCATCCGTATTCTGTCTGGAGAATTCCAGGAGCAGCCTGGGAATGATGGAGACCTGTTTCCAGCTCCCTCTCTCTCTTCAACTTCCCCTCTCTGGTCCTCAGTCTCTGCAAAATAAAGAGGTAGACCTATATCTTCAGTTTCCAAACTTTTAAAACAGCAGTGGCTTCTCTTAAAAAAAAAATCTCTTGTGAAAGTCCAAAGTAAAAGACAGATCAAAGAGCAGCCGCTTTGGCTGAGTTTTCTGGGGATGGTTCCCTCAGGGCCCTAGGAAATCTGACAGGTCAGTCTGGGAACCTCTCCCTACCTGAGCTCTAGGTGCCCATCAGCTCCATGGGAAACAAAGGAGACTCTGGTTCCTGGAGCTTGGACTTAGCCCAGGGAACTTGGACTTGGCCTTGGATGGGCGAAGCAGTCGGAGTGCACTGTGGATAGAGTTTTACGGCGCGACATTTGGTGGTCTTTTCCCTTTCTTTCCTTTCACCTTTTCTCCCACTTTCCCAGTTCTTTTCGTTCTCCCTCGGGCACCTGGAGGCAGGGCTCAGCACCAGTTGTGGTTTGCATTGTGGAGCTTAAAAGCTGCTGCTAAATCTTAATCTGGAAAGATCTCCCAGTCCTACCGAGAAGATGAACCAGCGTTCTCCCAGGACCCCAGCCAGCGGTCCACACTACCTGGAGAACGGCTACCGTGGGGCCCATCACAAATGAGTGGGGAGGGGTTGTCCAAAACAGGCCATTAGTTCTTGAATTTATCACCTCCTTTACCTGTGTCACTGTCGCCAGGAGAAATGTGTTTTAATGTCCTGGATCATTAAAACCCAATAATCGCTTTGAAATGGCTTAACTGCTTCCTGCATGAAGATAAAGTAAATAAAACTGTCGTCCCTGTGCCTGCTGTCACTGTGTGATGTGGCAACTCTTTTCCTTTTTTAATAACTGCATTCATTTTAGCTCAGGCCAATGCATTTACGCCATGCTGGTGGAGTATAAATTTGGTAATTAAATCCTGTTATCTTGACACGATGGGCAGAATAAGAAGCAATTGTGATGCTTCAGAGAGAAAAGACACTGTGGGAAGAGAGAGAAGGAGATTTGTTTTGTATTTTTTAAAAAATCATTTTCATGGAGTCTTTTTTTAGGACTGAGTAGCTGGCAGATGCCTGACTAACAGCGAGATCCTTGTGTGGGGGAAGGATTCTAGAGAATCCTGTGAAATTGCTCTTCACTTTGTTGTCCACCCCGGCAGAGTAGAAAGTGTATGGTATTTGTAATCCTACAGACTTGGAATTTTATCTAAGCTCAGTGGCTTAGCTGTAGGACCTCAGGTCAGTCACTCACTTCTGTATCTGTCAGGGTGCTGCAAATAAGAAAAATCCCTTTCCAGAATGACCAAATCATTAAAGAAAATGTTTATGATCCTATAATAAGAAATTCTGATTTGAGGTAACTCCAGGGATGTTGAATTCAGCAGCTTATCAATGGAAATGAAGAGCCCAGATTCTTTCCAACATTTTCCTCTGCCCTCCTCCAGGGATTGGCCTGGGCTCCTAACCTCGCCCTATGATTGCAAGATGGCTGCCTCATTTCCAAGAATCCCACGCAGACCCAACAGTGTGCAGCAGCAGCAGAGGGCCTGTCTGTTTCATCAGCAAGAAAGCATTTCCTGGAAGCTCTCTAGGAGACACAGCCTCACATCCTATTGGCCAGAAGTGTGTCTCATGCCACTTCTTTTTTTTTTTTTTTTTTTTTTTAAGAAGATGTTGCGGGTAGGAGTTTATTAATTAATTTATTTATTTTTGCTGTGTTGGGTCTTCGATTCCGTGCGAGGGCCTTCTCTAGTTGCGGCGAGCGGGGGCCGCTCTTCATCGTGGTGCGCGGGCCTCTCACTGTCGCGGCCTCTCCTGTTGCGGAGCACAGGCTCCAGACGCGCAGGCTCAGTAGTTGTGGCTCATGGGCCTAATTGCTCCGCAGCATGTGGGATCCTCCCAGACCAGGTCTCGAACCCATGTCCCCTGCATTAGCAGGCAGATTCTCAACCACTGCGCCACCAGGGAAGCCCTCATGCCACTTCTAAACCAATCACTGGCAAAGGGAAGAAAGGGAATCCTTATGATTGGCTCGGATGAATCAGAGTTTCCTCCTCCTCCCTGCCAGGCTGGTGATGGGACCCCTGAAATGCCTGCCACGCAGAGAAGACAGGATACTTAAGTAAAACCAGGGTTCTATTAGGAAGAAAGATGAGAGGTACGACGTTTTTGGGTGGGCAACTGATGGTATCTCCACAACCTGTTTGAGTCTGTTTCTTCATCTGCAAAACTAGGATCATAAATACTTACCTTAAAAATCCTGTTTTGGGGATTCAAAGAGATGAATAATACATCAGACTTTTCTGTCATAGGCAGAGTGTTAGCAGGATAGAGAGCTGATTTGGGGTTGGCCGTCTTTTCCCTAAGAGGCTCATTGGTAGACATGGGTTTGCGTCTTATTCAGTCCCAAGAGGGCCAGAGAATCAGGCTTCTACTAATGATGGAACTTTGTGCTGAATGCTCCCGCCAGTTGCGTGGCTGGCCTTGGAGGGTCCTCCAGGTGGCCTGGAGACTTGCCTCCTATGGTCTGACTTTTACTTTTTCTAATGTGTTCGTGAATCATGTAACTGGAATATGGCAGGGCCTCTTGTTTTCTGACTCAAAAGTTGTCTCCAGCCAGCAAATGGTGCAATCTGGGCTCATCTCTGATCCCAGTGTTGAGTCTGCTTTATGATCCTTAAGAAGAGTGATGGAGGTGAAGCCCAGGCCATCTTGGAGCCACTCCAGCTCCTCATCCTCCAGACCAGACAGGCAGGAACACCAGGAAGGTAAAAGAAGTTCTCTCCTAAACTGTCAGGAGAGTTCTCAGATGAGTAAGCAGTATGGGGGCCCAGAAGTTGGAAACTTCATCAACTCAACCAATACCCTTGTCCAACATAAGGGAGCCAGACCTGAATCATGGAAAAAGGGTATCTACCATGGATGTTCCTTCCCATCCAACACTCTCTTTGTTACCCCCTTGCCCGTGAAGTCTCCTCTTTCAAGTCGCTTGGTCTTCCATCTTCATCCTCTTCCTTGGGAGACCCCATGCCTCCTCATAGGAGCAAGAGTTTCCTCCCCCATCCCTTCCCAAGTCTCACTGACCGACCTTGGGGAGACAATAGATTCCAGAAGCACCAGTGAGAGTGATGGAGGGTGTGTTGATGCTAATTCAGTCTGCAGTGTCTGCTTCCTCAGCGGTTCATCTAAGAGGTAAGCATGCCTCACCTAGGCAAGGTTTAACTTGTCCTGGAGACTACCCAATCTTAACGTGTATGGAGGAAATTGCACTGCTCCTCTTAGAAGAGCTTTCTTCTTGTCCTTTCCATAACATTAGCCCTGCCCTTATTGTACTAAGAAGCGTATGGGTTTTTCTTGAATCTGCTATTGTATTACATTACAAGAGCCTCACTTTAACAGTAAAATGACTCTCTCTGTGGTACCCAGGAGGGATGGCACCCACTTGGATGATATTCTTTTGGATTCCCCAGATGAAAGAAGAGGGGAGGGCTTCCAGTTTATTTCACTCCATGCATTTTCACTTTTAGTCTGTGAACGCACTGTTCCTTCCATGAAAGGTGGAAGTGGGGTGGCCATGGGCCTATTCATCATATTCTGGAATGCCAGGTGGGTAGGTAACATGTAAAGTTTGTACATTAGGACAAAAGGAGGAAATGCCATATTGCTCACCAGCAAATAAACTTTTCAAACTTCTTGCTCCAAGTGGTGGAAAAATTAAAGTTATAAATAGCCTTTAACGAGATTAGGTTTGCACATGGTATGCTTATTTACCAGGACAATCCAAAGAAATTAACTAAAAAGATATTAGAATTAATAAACTAATTTCGTATAAATGTCGGGTAAAAGAAGAGGATACAAAAATCAATGATATTCAATAACATTCCGTGTACTTGGAATACTCAGAAAAATACAAAGGACAAACAAGCAAAAAGTGTTTGGCCTGTTCCTTCTCTGTGGGGTTTTGTCCAGCTACCGCCTACCTATTAATCAGATAGAATCGTAGATGTTATGCCCTCAGAAAGGGCTTCCCAGATCCTTAGACTGGCTAGGTCCCCACTGTAGTGTGCTTTCTGGGCACCCCGTACTTGTTCATTGGAATTACCAACTATTGCTTAAGTGTCTCTTTCTTTCTAGACTGTAAGCTTCTCCACTAGACTGTATCCTGAGGGTAGGACAGAGGGGCCTTGCTTACAGCTAAATTCCTAGAGCTTTGCACAATATTCTTGAATGAATTAAAAAATTAACAAGATGGAACATTCCTTGGAAACATCTCTCTTTAGAGAAATGTGTGTGCCCTATATGAAGAAAAATGACACACTTTACAAAAGGTCAAAGAAAACTTGAAAAGGAGTGACCAGGTGCCTTGCTTTTGGAAGGACAACTGGTATCTACCATGCAGTTGTCCCTTCTGCCCAGAATAATGTACAGTATTGACTTAATGTAACGTCAAGTAAAGTCCTCACAGAATTATTGGGAAAATTATTATAAAATTATTCTGGAAGAAAATGACCATAAAAGAAAGTTCTGGAAAACTAAGCTATGAGCTTCCTGTGTATAGCGTCCTGTTATCTCTCCCCTTTGTCTCCAAGTAGTCTTTCACTCACAGCACAGCACAGAAACCCCCTTCCCCGCCTGCTGGGTTCTGTCAGAGGGGTGGGGAGGGGCGGGGAGCCCCTCCAAGACAGTAGAAATACCCAGGCAGCAAGTCCCCAGGCTCCGGCCTTTCACCCCAGAAAGCAGTGGGAGCTCAGGGAAGACAGGGACAAGTCCAGTTCATGAATGCTCGTCTGGAATTTAGCACTGACATTGACAGTCTGGGACTGGACCAGATGCAACTAGAGCTCACAAGGTTCTGTGCAAGCAGTTCTGTCCCCTCCCAGGGCCCTTCCCCTAAAAGGCCCCTCTCCATATGCTCCTCTGACTGTATCAGTGCCCCTATTGTCCTGCCTCTGTTCACTGTTTGCCGGATCATTGCTCCTTACAGAAGTAGCTGGAGCAGCATCTCCCAGGAAGAGAGGATTCTGTGTCTCGTTCTCTGGTTGTCTCCAGGAGGGTCTCGCTGACTGCAGAGGCTCTTCTAGGCTTCTTGCCCAGGAGTGTCTGTAAATCAAGACCACCTTACTCTGAATGGGGACGCCCCCATCTCCCTTTGGCACGTCTGGCTCAGTTGACTTAGCTGTAGTTCTCAATACAGAGTCAAAAAGAACAATGTGAAGCCTTAGGCAATCAAGCGTTTAAATACCTCATTCTTGAACCAATCAAGCAGTGTTTGACACCATGCTCCCTCACCTTGAACCTCATTCAATCAACTTCGATTTAACGTCCTATAAAAATATACCCACCATGTCACTTTACTGTGTCCCTGAAATTGGAACATACATTGTAAGTTATAACATCCAACCCCATCCTCTCAGACATTTAAACCCACGAGAAGAACTCTCATCATTATTACCAAGTCCCACAATTCCAATTGCAGTGAATTTCCCACAGGACATGGGATCACAAATATTCCCACTGGCTGCAGTTTTAGTAATATTGATATTTTTTGCACCAGGCCAGGAAAATAATTTCTCTCTTTCCCATTTTTGCTTCTAAATGGCTCCAGCTCAAAATGGATGATTACAACGGGAGATTGAAGTCAGTAGTTGCAGAGAGCAAGAGAGCAGGTGGGGGAATTTAAAGTCTAAGAAGCAGAAGAGGGATCTAGGGGGTTCTGAGGCAAAGGGACCCAAGAATGCAGCTGGGGTGGGGAATTCAGGACAAAAATGCAGGGAGCATGGTGGGGTGGGGAACTCCTGGGAAGCCATCAAGAGCAATTGCCTGGAGCTGGTATTGTACTGCTGATACTTCAGGTACCAGTCACAGGTGGGTTTGGATGTACCTGGGGAGGAATAAACAGGACCCCAGGGCTTAATTCCATGGAGCCTCGTCTCTCTCCGTCTTCCCTTGGGGAGCTGAGCCAGTGTGAGTCCCAGCCAGAGCCGGCCCTGACATCTGCTATCTTTGTGTGCAGCTTGAACAGACTCCACCCTGCAGATGACCCAGGATCCCATCGTTCAAGGAGAACCACACTGTCTAGAAGTCCTCTGGGCTCTGCTGTCAACCTTGGATGTTGTAGGTCCTCGAACTGTACTCATTGTAGGGGACTATTGGCTCCTTCCTTAGAGGACTGACCAGGTGTCCTAGTCGATTTCCTCCAACCACTGCCCCATGCTAGCCACATGCTTGACCTCAGCTTGCTTCCTCTTCACCAGCCGAAGTTCTCCAAACACTGTGTGGCTAGGGCCGTGCATAAATCAATGACCAGTAGTGATAAGAATGGGATTAGGAGCTCTAGAATGCTGGATTTAAATCTCAGCTATGCCACCTACTCTCTGGGTCACTTTGAGCAAGGCACGTAGCCTTTCGAAGCTTGAGTTCACCCATCCACAAAGATGGAACTAGTAATTTGTACCTCCTCTGGAGTTGACATGTGAGTTATAAATGAGAGGCTGTACATGAATACACCTAGCACTCAATCAATACATCTTTAATCACATTCATGAATCTTGTAGGACGGGGTACAGTTTATCATTCCCTCCGGAAAAGTCATCCTAGTTTAACCCTGTGGTAGGGACTGTATCCCTTTTCCCCATTCTTCATGAATAGGTGAGCTCCTTGCTGGCAGAAACTGAATAAACCCCACAAAGTCAATCTCAAAGATTTCTATTCCGGGACCACATATTCCAAGACAACCCAGCCACGCTACACACGTGAGAGCTCCCTCAAATACCCGTGGGGAACGGCCAAGGGACTTAGTGGATTCTGTGTTCACACTTGTGCACACACGGTCACACTGCCAGCAGGCTCAACCTGCAGCCAGAAAACGACTGCATAAACATGATCTACACACCCCCCCATGTAGATTAAAAATATAGGCCAATATCTACTTGCCAAGGAAAGGACTAAGCTATTTTCTTAAAAGGATATATTTAGACCTGACAGCAAGTCCCAGTATTTGCCGAGAAGGGGTCTAGGTCTGATACCATCGCTTTCCCACCTGAGAAGGGCTCGTCTTTCACCGCACCTGTGGGCTCCATGCTTGGCCGAGTTATGGTTTTGACAGGTGAGGTGAGGCAGCCAGAAAGCCTTGTTAATTTCAGAGGTGAAATAGCAGGAGTGACAGTTACGGTGATTCCCCACAGTAAGGCCATTGAAACGGTGTTAGTGGAGGGGTGAATGGAAATGGTTCTGATGTCTTCTGAACACGGTGACGATGGATCACATTTAATAAGCACTTTGTGCCTGTCTCTCTGGACTTGGTGAGTGGCTTATTCTTCTCTTGATAGCAGGATATGGCTCCTATTAATCTCAGAGAGAGAAAGGGGGGAACTAGAGGGAACTAGCCTCCAAAGGGGGGCTTTCACTTAGGCTTGAGATTTCCACGGACCCAGTGGTTGGCCGGACAGTTTCCTAGGAATAAAAATGAGTAAGTGGGTGTTTGGAATGGAATCAATTCCACATGCTCCAGACTCTCAATCTCACTACATGCAGCACAGAATACTCGAATGTGGATTTCATAAAAGGAGGATGGGGCAACAGAAGTAGCCTAGCTGAGAGCCCACATGAAGCTGTTTTACAAGAGGGCAAACTGGACATTTCTTGCCACTTTTTCCCCCCGGCAGGTGGGAAGTTTTTCTACTTGATTTTATCGCTCTTGGCACTGACGGTTGGGTTGGATTTAGGACCACATTCGGACTTGAGTTCATTCCCAGTTACTTGGCTTGATTTCTCATGAGTCATGGCTTGCCAGGAAGCTCAGAGATGCTGGGCCAAGCACATGGCCTGTTGGATCTGCCCTCAATTTCTCATTAGCTTACCTCTTTGGAAGTCATGTAGCAGCTTCACCACCGCTGGTAGCATCCCTTCACTGTGGGAAAATGCTATGCAGGGCTCAGGCAGTGAATAAGTAGGGGTGGAAACAGGGCCCCTGTTTTCAAAGTCATCATTCCCTGAACTTGCCTTGTGGAACCCCAGCACCCAGCCTTTGGAAGGATTGCAGGTCTGCTCTCTCTGCTCTCTTTCTCCCACAGGAATCGAGGCAACTTTGCTGCAAGAAACATATTCCGAGACACATCCAAGGCTTGGATTTGTTTGGAAATGGATGACGTGAAGTCATCCCTTTACGTTTTAGTACGTGTGACTCAAATGCCTGGGTATATGTGTGCGTGTCTTCGTTTCCCTCTGCTGAAGGCATTCACAGACTGTCCTCTTTTCTTTATTCTCTCTGGCTGCAAGCAGTAAAAGTGAGGAGTCCTTGCTATTTAAAAACCTTTAAAGCCCTGCCACTGTCTACAGGAAAGTGCTAATTCCTGAGTGTCCAGATGATTCTCGCCTCTTTGTGGATCACTCTGAGCTTTGGTGCTTTGGGCTATAATCAGTCTTATTCTTCACCTTTCATGTCTTTCCTGTCTGTGACACATGGTGTTCCCTGCCAGCTCCCACTTCCTCTCTCATCCATCTATCTCTATCTACCGGCCTGGTTATATATGTATCTACCTGTCTCTCTCTGTAGCTCCATCTCTATGCTCAGAGTTGACAAATGCCAGCAAGACCCATAATGAAAGAGCCCCTCCCAGTTTAATGTACAGCAAGTACACTTCAGTGTAGACCTGAACCCACACTGGATCCTCCACCACACCTCCTTGGGAGAGGATTATTATCTTTTGTAGTCCTTGAGAGGAGAGCAGGGAGAGAAGACGATGCCCATTTCTGGAGAGCGTCTTCCTCTGAAAGGTTAAAACTCTTCTGAAGTTCATTACTTACCGAGCACTGTTTAGGTGGTGGGCACTGTGATGAGCCAGAGGTTCAGAGATGAACAGGCCATAGCCTCTGACCTCCAGGACTGGCCAATAAGTCTAGTGGATGAGGAATCAAGCTGAAGACATTGCAAATGACTGAGTTGGTACCAGCTGTTGCAAACTGGTCTAGAGAAAAGACTCAGTGGAAAGCGGACACTCAGCCTGGGTCAACCAACTGGGAGAACTGGGGAGAGAGGAGGAAAATCTGGCAAAATAAGGTTGGAAAATAGTAACCATCACTGGACCATGAGTTCAGAGAACTTGGCTCTGTTGTGCATTGTTGTATTCCTAGGGTCAAGGACAATACCTGGAACATATCAGGCATGCAAAAAATTATTTGTCGAATCAAGGGATAAATCTCAGTGGCTCATTTCCCTTGCCATTTGCTGGAAGAAATCCCCCCTCCTCCCCAAGATAGGACAATGCCATTAGGCAGGTGTACCTTGGGAATTTGCACCATCTGTTTGGGGCCCCATGGAGAGGGTGTACCAGATGGACTTGAGGTCTATTTTGGTCTTTTCTTTGCATGTTTCTGTTTTTCTGCATCCCATGCAGATGGATACTGTCAGGTTATTTATAGCAGGAGTTTGCTAACAATAATAGAACAGTTGCTCTAATTCCAATGCCAATTGAATTACTTTGGCTTTGCATTCTTTGGAGGACCTGTAGCAAGCACAGTGTTAAATAGCTGTGGGACCAGGACAGTTCCTATATAGTGTCAGCTGCCACCCATTCTGACCCTCTGCCCCAAAACAATTCTCTTTGAAACATGGGACACAGTGACATTGTTTTCATGCATTCCACAGGTTTTAGGAACAGTCTATTCATAGATGCAAAACTTTATAAAATACAGTGTTGGAAAATGTATTATTTAATAGTGTATTAAATACACATAGCCAAGAATGCAAAGATGGTTCTTATGTACAAGAATATTCAGGATCTTAGAATGTATCCTAATGCAGAGCAAAGGAAACCATAAACAAAATGAAAAGACAACCTACAGAATGGGAGAAAATATTTGTAAATGTTGGAACTGACAAGTGATTAATCTCCAAAATATACAAACAGCTCATACAAAACAAATATACAAACAGCTCCATATCAAATATACAAAATATACAAACAGCTCCATATCAAAACAAACAAACAAACAACCCAATCAAAAAATGCACAGAAGACCTAAATAGGTATTTATCCAAAGAAGACATACAGATGGCCAATGGGCACATGAAAAATGCTCAATATTGCTAATTACTAGAGAAATGCAAATCAAAACTACAGTGAGGTATCACCTCACATCAGGCAGAATGGCCGTCATCAAAAAGTCTACAAATAATAAATGCTGGAGAGGGTGTGGAGAAAAGTGAACCCTTCTGCACTGTTGGTGTGAATGTAAATTGGTGCAGACACTATGGAAAACTGTATGGAGGTTCCTTAAAAAACTAAAAATAGAGTTATTATATGATCTTGCAATCCCACTCCTGGGCATATATCTAGAAAAAACTCTAATTTGAAAAGACACATGCACCCCAATGTTCATAGCAGCACTATTTACAATAGCCAAAATAGGGAAGCAACCTAAGTGGCCACCAACAGATGAATGGATAAGGAAGATGTGGTGTATTTATACAATGGAATATTACTCAGCTATAAAAAAGAATGAAATAATGCCATTTACAGCAACATGGATGGACCTAGAGATGATCACAGTAAGTGAAGTAAGTCAGACAGAGAAAGACAAATACCATATGATATCACTCATATGAGGAATCTAAAAAAATGATACATATGAACTTATTTACAAAACAGAAATAGACTCACAGACATAGAAAACAATCTTATGGTACCGAAGGGGAAAGGGGGTGGGGAGGGATAAATTAGGATTTGGGGATTAACAGATACACACTAATATATATAGATTTATAAACTAGGTAAAGAACAAGGACCTATTTATAGCACAGGGAGCTATACTCAATATCTTGTAATAACCTATAATGAAAAAATATCCGAAAAAGAATATATATATACACATATATATGTCTAACTGAATCACTTTGCTGTACACCTGAAACACTGTAAATCGACTCCACTTCAATAAAGAATAAAGTTAAGAAAATAATTTATAATAGCGAATACTTGAAAACAACCTGTATGTTCAACAATAGGGGCCTTGTCTAGAAAATTATCATATGTTCATATGATACAATACTCTATAGCTATCAAAAGTGTATTTCAGGATAATAGTTAATAATATGAGAAAGTGGATATGATATATTAAGTGAAACCTGCAGATTGTACATATACATATACAAACATATGATCTAGTCTTATAAAAAACTATGCATGCCTAGGAAAAAAAGACTGAAAGGATACAGTGAGTAATTTCTCAATGGGTAGATCATGAGTCACTTTTCTGTTTTAACAAGATTTCTAAAATGAACATTTATTACTTTTGTATCTAAAAAAGTATGCTATTTTGAAGGATAGTCCCTTTGGCTGTTTCCAGGTGGGGTTTTGTATCTGAAGTTTATATTAAAGACTAGCTCAGGTCATCTGCTAATAGAGATGAACAAAGGGAAAAGAGGAAGTGTACAGTCATGGTCTTTAAGGTAGGCATTTAAAAGGTTGCTTTTAATCTCAAAAGGAAGAGGTAGGTGGTGTTTTCTCTGCAGATATTTATTAATGCTGGTTTGTACATTATCCAGGCATCTCTCACTTGCCCTAAAGCCTGTCTATAAAGAACCGGCATGTGTCGGCAGCGTGTGTGTTTTCCATATCCATGAACTGTGCCTTGCTCAAGGCCGGTCGTCTATCAGATCTGCCCAGGAACGAAGACCAACCTGTGGAATCTCCTCTTTAAGTAAATAGCAGACAAGCTTTGGTGAGAGGAGGTTTACGAGGAGGAGGACTGTGGGCCCTACTCTTGCTTATATCCTCCCGCTTGCCAGTCCCCTGTCTTGGAACCTGGGCCCCAATCAGGCATTCGGAGCAAACCTGTTATGCACAACCTCCTGTGTAAACCCATCCGGGTTAAAGACACGAGTTTTCTAAAGCCTGAGGGAGGAACAGTCTGACTCATAGCCACTGGTTTAACTTGAACAGTCAAACTATAACAGCTACACAGGGGGCTCCAATGATTAGCAGCAGAATTTATCTTTCCTGGATTGCATGTACAGTGACACACTCAGTGTTATCTGCCCAGATACAGCATCTATAAAGTCAGTTGTATCATGCTCACTATTTTTTTTTTTTTTTTTGCGTTACGCGGGCCTCTCACTGTTGTGGCCTCTCCCGTTGCGGAGCACAGGCTCCGGACACGCAGGCTCAGCGGCCATGGCTCACGGGCCCAGCCACTCCGCGGCATGTGGGATCTTCCCGGACCGGGGCACGAACCCGTGTCACCTGCATCGGCAGGTGGACTCTCAACCACTGCGTCACTAGGGAAGCCCAATGCTCACTACTTTTAACTATAAGAAGAGGAGCCATATCTAATGTAATCTATATAGTGCTGTAATTAAAATGTCCTGCATAATGAGAACATCTAATAAATAAAGTACAGCAAGTATTATGTTTCAGAACAAACAAATGCTGGGATTTAGGCTGCCTTAAAATCCGCATTTGAGAAATGAGGACCAGCCTTTGATATCAGAGAAAACTAGATTAGGGACACCCTTCCAACATGGTGTTTAGACAACTGTTGGAGAGATACAGAGAACACAATTTACTTGACAAAAACTGGTCATCTAAGACAACTTGGAAAGATGAAAAGAAATGGATTAGAGATTGAATCTATTCTGATTCTACTGTAGAATCTGATAATGCTTTTTAAAAAATAATGATACATCAACATCAAAATAAAATAAAATCAAAATCAAACAAATATAGTCTGCTTAGCTCTTTAGAATCAACTTTACTACCATTGCTAATTGTATCAAACTGTTCTGTCACTGCAGTTCCGAGGAAACTTTGGTGGCTATTGTCCTTACATTTCCACTTGAAATTTGCTTCTAGGAAACCCATGGATGTTATTGGTTTCCTCTTATATCTCCCACACGACCTTTGAAATATCTTCTAGACAAGAAAAAAAAATCAGTCCTTTAGTCCTATGAGACTTTTCACTTTAGAGTGGAGAGAATATGGAGGAGACCTTTAGCATTAAAAGAGAGAATGGAAAATACAGTATATGAAGTAGAAAGTCAAGAAGACAAGAAAATACCCAGGGATGCTCTGTATCCCCTTTTGGTGAAGAATTGCAGTGTTTGTCGTCCCTCTGAGCATGAGACTATGCCCAATGCCTCTGACTTTGAGCAGAATGACCATGGGAAATGGATAGGCTGTGATGTCCTGATTGCAGGAGAAACTAAATTCTGGGCAGCTCTTGTAGATCAGCAACTAGAGAACAGACCAGGCTGGCTCAGGATTTCCATGTTGGAGCTCTTAGCAACTACAGCTCTTCCCAGGAGCCCAAGGCTCTGCAGCTTCCATCTGAATGACTTCCACAATGCCAGATTAAGCATTTATTGAATGGATATATAAATCAATGAACTGCATAATTGGAGAAATGAAGGAAAGCTTTGCTAAACCCTGAGGTTACAAAATTCCCTCTAAGTACCACTATCTAAATCCTGTGAGTTTTAACATGTAGTATTATTGTTACAGTTCATAATGGTTTTATTATAGTTTCATTATTATTTCATTTTTAACACACTAATAACACAGAGATAAGGTTTTAGTTTAATATGAATGTTTTACAAAGTTTATCTTTTTATTATTCATTTTAAAGCTAATTGCACTTAGTTATAAAATATGGTCTGAAAATAGAACAGATTCTTCAAAATATATTGAGACTTACTTATTGACCTTTATTCATACCTGTGTTTTCTGATTTTTAATCCAGGACTCTCTACATGTGTATTAAATCAAACTGTTAATTGTGTGGTCAAACCTTTTATACTTTAATTACATTTTTTGCCTTCTAGATCTATTAGTTTCAAAGAGAGGTATGTTAAACTCTCCCACCATGTTTATGGATTTGTCAATGACACCTATAATGCTATCAGATGTGATTTATATATTTGATGCTATGTGATTAGTTCATACAAAATTAAAATTGTTAGTTTTCCTAGAGAATTTGACATTTTATCATTATGAAGTGGCTCCCTAATATTTAAAAGACTTAAAGTCTATTTCATCTATGTTAATATAACTATATATGAATTCTTTTGGCTAATGTTTGTATAATATTCATACTTAATTGGTTACTTTCAATTCAGTCTTTCCATTCCTTATATTTTAGATATGCCTCTTATAAACAGCATATAGCTGGATATTAAAAATATAATCTGGGGCTTCCCTGGTGGCGCAGTGGTTGAGAGTCCGCCTGCCGATGCAGGGGACACGGGTTCGCTCCCCGATCCCGGAAGATCCCACGTGCCGCGGAGCGGCTGGGCCCGCGAGCCATGGCTGCGGAGCCTGTGTGTCCGGAGCCTGTGCTCCGCAACGGGAGAGGCCACAGCAGTGAGAGGCCCGCGTACAGCAAAAAAAAAAAAAAAAAAAAAAAAAAAAAAAAAAATATATATATATATATATATATATATATATAATCTGATAATCTCTAATTGGCAACTTTAGCCCATTTACACTTATTGTGATTTATACTTATTTTTAACATCCTGTGCTATTTGTTTGACATTTGAACACCTTTTTTTCTTTATTTTATACCTCTTTTGCACTGATAATGTTTTTAATAAAACATTTTTCTGTTGCTTTTTGGAAATTATAAACTGTAGTTTCATTATTTTAGTGGTTACCCTTAAAAGTACAGTGGACCTTTGAACAACACAGGTTTGAACTACATGGATCCACTTATACATGGATACTTTTCAAGAGTAAATAGTGCAGTACTCCATGGTCTGTGGTTGGTTGAATCTGCGGATGCAGAAGAACCATGGATATGGGGGGGGGCAACCATAAATTATACACGGATTAGCCCCTGCAAAGTTCATAGGTCCACTGTACTTAACAAAGCCTAGAGTTACATAGAATCTCTTACTCTTTTCTGAACCTTTTAGCACATTTAAATCTGACCACTCCCTCACATCTTAGACACTATTGTTGACTGCTTTTTAAAAATCTCTAAACTACGTACTATTATTGTAGCTCTATACAGTAACTATTCATTTACATTTATTTGCATGTTTGCCTATTCTTGGCTTACATTTCTTCTTGCATCTTAGATCTTCCCTGAGAGAGAATTTTCTTTCTTTTAACAATGTATCTTTTAAAGTTCCTTTTATGATCATTTGTTGGTGATAAACTCAGTTTTTGTATGTCTGATGGAATCTAATATACCCCGGAATGGAGTTGGCAGGATTTGCAGATGGCTGGAATAGAGGGTGAGGGAAACAGGACAGTCAGGAGAGGTTCTAGCAGAGCGCTCCCCCACAGAGGCACCTAAAAGATACGTACAGATGGTGCAGCGGGAGACATTGAAGGGGACTGCTGCTGACCACAATAAATACTGCCTGATAGACATGTAGGCTCGAGGATTAAATCCTGGGTTCCTAAGACCTTTACAAAACATTCCAGGTATTCATTCATCCGCCAACTCACATTTTGGACTTACCAAATCTACTACTTGTTTATTTGTTCATTATTTAATTTTTATTTAAACAGATTTTTAAAGCATCTGCTATGTATCAGGCATAATGCTAAGAGATGAGGATGTGAAAATGGGCAAATCCCTGCCCTTGTGGGTCAGACAGCCTCGTGGGAGAGCAAATAGGAATCAAGTAATCAATCCAACAAATCAGTGTAAATGTGTGGTTGTGATAAGTGCTGTGAAGAAAGGCCCCTTGTGCTCTGAGGAGCACATTGGGAGGTTTGACTATCTGGAGGTCAGGCTTCTCAGAGGAAGAAACATTTGTGCTGATTGCTGAAGTCTGATGAGGCACAAACTAGGCACAGAGTGGGCGAGAGAAACTTCCAGGCTGAGGAAATGGCAAGGACAGCAGCCCTGTGGCAGACAATGGCAGGTACAAAGCCTCGAGGTGGGGAGACAGGCATGGACGGGGGAGCACATCAGTGTGGCTGGAGCAGAGAGAAGAAGGAGAGGGATTCAGGCCGAGTCTGGAGCAATAAGGAGGGGACGGACTCGCGTCCTTATAGGCCACCCAGGGAGGTGGGCTTATCCTGGGAAAAGAACTGCTGATGGATGGAGGCAGAGGGAGTGACCAGATCAGATGTGTGTTGTGAAGAGAAACCATACAAGCTTCTCAGCTTCTTCTCCTGCACTGGCTCACTCAGGGGACTGCACAGTGACTCTGGCTTTTTCCAAACAGCAATGCTCTGCCTTTGTGGGAGGTGGTGGGGTGGGGGTGGTCTGGGCACTGTCCTGCCCGAGATGCTCGTAAAACTTTCAACACAGGTGGAAATGGCTGGCAGGAGGCTTTCAGGGACAGGCACTGGGACTGTCGGTTTCCCCTTCTGTGCTCTAAGCCGGCTCTCAGGAATATGTTCTAAGTGCCTCCAGGAAGCAAAGGTATAATTAATCAAGAACAGCCAGAAAAGTTCTCCTAAACCTTTGATCCCAGAGGAATGAGGAGATGGAGCTGAGGAGGATCAGGCCAGGGCTGCTCAAGGCACTGTGTTCCGTGAGCTCCTCTCCTGGTGGGGCTCCCCCTCCCCCCACTCTGAGCCCTCTGGGGGGGAGGGGCAAGATGGGATCAGGGAAGCAGGAAGAGGAAGAAGGGAGGCGAGAGTCAGGAAGGAAGAGGGTCACAGTGTCACGTGCAGGCCCTTGAGGAAGGAGGGTCCAAGGAGAGCTCCGGCACCGGTCCCAGGCCCCACTCTGCACCTAACCTGCTGTGATGTAAACCCAGGCAGATGATGTCACCTCTCTGTTGGCTTCTGTGTCCTCGTCTGTAAATGAGGGTTTTCCCAACGGTGTCCACACACTTGGGGGGGGGCTGTGAGGGAGGTCTGTGAATAAAGATCATGCAACTTCCTGTGGAGTATCAATCTTTTTTGAGGAAAAAAATGTTTTTCTTTCTTTTTTTTTTTGCGGTACGCGGGCCTCTCACTGTTGTGGCCTCTCCCGTTGCAGAGCACAGGCTCCGGACGCGCAGGCTCAGCGGCCATGGCTCATGGGCCCAGCCACTCCACAGCAGGTGGGATCTTCCCAGACCAGGGCATGAACCCGTGTCCCCTGCATCGGCAGGCGGATTCTCAACCACTGGGTCCCTAGGGAAGCCCCAAAATGTTATTCTTATATTAAAACAAATACAGAGGGGCTTCCCTGGTGGCGCAGTGGTTGAGAATCTGCCTGCTACTGCAGGGGACACGGGTTCGAGCCCTGGGCTGGGAGGATCCCACATGCCGCGGAGCAACTAGGCCCGTGAGCCACAACTACTGAGCCTGCGCGTCTGGAGCCTGTGCTCTGCAACGAGAGGCCGCGATAGTGAGAGGCCCGCGCACTGCGATGAAGAGTGCCCCCCGCTTGCCACAGCTAGAGAAAGCCCTCGCACAGAAACGAAGACCCAACACAGCAAAAATAAATAAATTAATAAATACAAACTGCTAAGCATTTAAAAAAAATACAGATGCAAAATTTGTACTTAAAGAGAAAAGGATTCAATAAGCAATGTCAAAAAAATGGGTTCATGTTCTTTCCCTTATTATTCAGGGTGCTTGGGTGGAGAGGGTTAGAAAGCATTGGATCAGACATGCTCTGAGATGCCCTCCAGCTCCTTAGCATTCTTTGGTTTTATGATGAAGATCAAGGAGAAGGAGGATTATCACTGTGGAGTCTAAAAGGATTTAGGCGACCCTTTTAGGTTTGAAAAGGAGTGAGGATTAACGTGGGCGTCCAGCTGTGCCTCACGCTCCCTCATGCCCTCGTCCTCCCTGCCTGCCTGGCTTACTCCTCCTTGTTCCATCAGAGCTGTCCTAGTGTCCCCTCCCAGGGGATGCTTGGTCACTTCCTTCGTCCTTCCGGCCCCAATCCTCTAAATTGTTGACGTAGGCTCTGCCCAGCTCCTTGTGTCCACAGAACTCACCACACAGCTCAGAGTTTGCACTCACTGAGCTATGCTGTATCACTGTTTTCTGGCCTCATTGTGTTCTTCTGCTATTTAACAAGCCTTCATGTTTTTTGGAGAATAAAGTCCCAATGTGTCGACAAGCCCTTCATGACGTACCCTTGCTGACCTTTCCTGATTTGCATCTCATAACTCTCTGATTTTTGGTTTGGACTGTGGGCATGTCCAACAACGTGTAGTTCCTCCAAGGGCCACGTTGTCCCCTGTCTTTTGTTTCTGTTTCCTGGAGTGCTGTTTTCTGGAATGATTCTATCCTTGTCCACATGAAGAATTCCTCTTTATCCTTCACGAATCGGTTCCGTTGCCTCCCCTTGGAGAAGCCTTTGCTGGCCTCCCGTGGCTTCGCTGTGTGACGTCACTGCCCCTTTACCTCAGCTCTACCTCACCCCCTGCCTGAAGTCTAAGGCCAGAAGTGTGCATGTCTCCTGGGCAAACAATAGCTCATGGAAGACTCTGAGTATGTGCCCCATATGTAGCGTGGCATACGCTCACGTCAGTGAATGCCAATTGAATGAATAGAGAAAAGGGGAGGGGAATGATCATGCTATACTTCCATAAATACCCCCTCCCCTCCACATTAGCCCAAGTAAAGAGGTGAAGTTCTGGGTTTCCAAGGTTGTAGATACAACTTCAAGCATACATGTACTAGTTAATTTCATTATTCACTCATCTTTTGACTCATCCTTATGGAACAACTACTACTCACTCATTAATTTATTCAAAACAATTTGCACTGTCTTAGCTGTTGAGAATTCAGCCTGAACAAACAGACAAAAGGAAGAAACAGATAATCAAGGAAATATTTGCTATGTCAAATTTTGATATATGTTTGTCGAGGAAAAAACAGCAAGGTCAGAGGCCAGATCATTAAGCATCTTAGGTCACTGCTGTTAGGTGTTACTGAGTGAGGAGAGGAATAGCCTGATTTCTTTTACATTTAAAATGCTCACTTTCTATCATGCTCCCTGCTTTCAAACTATATTACAAAGCTACAGTCATTAAAACAGTATGGTACTGGCACAAAAACAGACACATAGATCAATGGAACAGTATAGAGAGCCCAGAAATAAACCCATGTTTATATGTTCAATTAATGTATGACAAAGGAGACTAGAATATTGGAAAAAGACAGCTTCTTCAATAAATGGTGTTGGAAGCTACATGCAAAAAAATTTTTAAAGTCAAACTGAACTACTTTCTCACACCATATATAAAAATAAACTCAAAGTGGATTAGAGACTTAAACGTAAGACCTGAAATTATAAAACTTTTAGGAGAAAACACAGCATATACTTTGACATCAATCTTAGCAATATTTCTTTTGGATATGTTTCCTCAGGCAAGGGAAACAAATGTTAAAATAAACAAATGGGGCTATATCAAACTAAAAAGCTTTCACACAGTCAACAATACCATCAACAAAATGAAAAGGCAACCTACTGAATGGGAGAAGACATTTACAAATGATATATTCGATCAGGGGTTAATATCCAAAGAACTTACAGAACTCAACATCAAAAAAAACACAACCAGATTAAAAAATGGGCAGAGAACTTGAATAGATGTTTTTCTGAAGAAGACATACAGATGGCCAACAGGCACATGAAAAGATGCTCAACATCAATAATCATCATGGAAACACAAATCAAAATCACAATGAGGGGCTTCCCTGGTGGAGCAGTGGTTGAGAGTCTGCCTGCCGATGCAGGGGACACGGGTTCATGCCCCGGTCTGGGAAGATCCCACATGCTGCGGAGCGGCTGGGCCCGTGAGCCATGGCCGCTGAGCCTGCGCGTCCGGAGCCTGTGCTCTGCAGTGGGAGAGGCTACAACAGTGAGAGGCCCGCGTACCGCAAAAAAAAAAAAAAAATCACAGTGAGATCACCTCACATCTATCAGAATGGCTATCATCAAGAAGACAACAAACAATAAATGCTGGAGAGGGTGAGGAAAAAAGGGAACCCTTGTGCACTGTTGGTGGGAATGTAAATTGGTGTAGGCACTGTGGAGAACAATATGGAGTTTCCTCAAAATATTAAAAATAGAGCTACCATATGGTCTAGCAATTCCACCTCTGGATATTTTTCCAGAGAAAACAAAAATATTAATTAGAAAAGATATATGCACCCCTATGTTCATTGCAACATTATTTACAATAACCAAGAAATGGAAGCAGCGTAAGTGTCCATTGATAGATGATTTGATAAAGAAGATATGACACACACACACACACACACACACACACACACACACACACTGGAATATTTGTCATAAAAAGAATGAAATCTTGCCATTGCAACAACATGGATGAACCCAGAGGGTATTATGCTAAGCCAAATAAATCAGACCAAGAAAGACAAGTACCATATGATTTCACTTATACGTGGAATCTTAAAAACAAAACAACTGATCAAACATAACAAAACAGACACAGACTCATAGATACAGAGAACAAATTGGTAGTGGCCAGAGGGGAGGGGTGAGGGGATGCGTAAAATAGGTGAGAGAGATTAAGAAGTACAAACTTCCAATTATAAAATAGTTAAGTCAAGGGGATTAAACGTACAGCATAGAAAATATAGTCAATAATATTGTACTGTCTCTTATGGTGACAGACGGTATCTAGACTTATCATGGTGATCCTTTTGTAATGTCCAAAATATCAAATCCCTATGCTGTACACCTGAGACTAGTGTAATATTGTTACAAAAAACAACTATGTACAGCCTTAAAAAAGGTTCCTTTTGCATCTTAAAGGTCATACATTAAAAGTTAATCACTGGTGAAATATACACATAAATAAGCAAACAAACAAACAAGTAAAAGGCTCCGTCTGGCTGCTGTGTGGAGCACAGTTTGTGAGGGGAGGCGTGGAAGCAGACGTGCAGTCAGGAGATAAGGAATAACAGCACCTTGCCCTGGGATGTAACGGGGGGGGCAGTGGAAAAGGGGGAGATAACTGACGTAGTTGGCAGGAGAGCCAACAGGTTTTGCTAATGCATAAGAAATAGGGTGTGTGAGAGAAAGGAGGCAAAGACGACTTCAAGGATTTTGGCCTCAACAACCAGAAGGATGGAGTTACCACTGACGGAGAGGGGAGACTCTGGGATGAGTGGATACATGGGAAGACCAGGAGTTCAGCCTGGACCGTTCGATTTGAGATGCGGTATAGGCACGCAAGTCATGCAGTGAGTGGGCAGTGAGAGAGACACGTGGGGAGGGGCGGGGACAGAGTCCAGCTGGAGGTGGGAGTTTGGTGCCATTTACACACAGGGGTAATGGCAGCTGTGCGACCTCATGAGATCACCTAGGGAGGAAGGGCTGACACAGAAGAGAAGAGGCCTGTCCTGGGCTTGGGGTATCCCAACAGGAGGACACTGGGGGGATGAGGAGGACCCAGCAAAAGAGTCTGAGAAGGAGCAGCCAGTGAGGTCACAGGAGAACCAACAAGGGGAGAAGCAGGGGTCAGAAGGAGGGAGAGAAATGCCACGATGAATGAGGCGTCCTGAAAAGTATCAGTACTGGAGGTGAAAGGCAAAATTGTGGGGACAAAAACATGGGATTTAGTAGGCCTACCGTGGAACCCTAGAGCTTGCCTTTTTAACAAGGAGAAGCAGGGGTTAGAAGGAGTGAGAGAAATGCCACGATGAATGAGGCGTCCTGAAAAGTATCAGTACTGGAGGTGAAAGGCAAAATCGTGGGGACTTAGGAGTGTACGAGAACTTTCTAGGAAGCCAATCTATTTGTTTTAGGCATACTTAACACAGTACAATTAGCAGAGATAGAGCAGAACTTAAAAAGAAAATTACTTTCCCTCCTACGGAAGAGAGAAAAATAGACTTTATTTTCAATATTGGCAAGTCAAAAGAAGGTCCCTCATACTCAATATGGGCAAATATGGTCTCCAAGATATAGTCTGCACAGAAGAAAGAAAACTCACTTCAAAAGGATCATTCCAGGGCTTCCCTGGTGGCGCAGTGGTTGAGAGTCCGCCTGCCGATGCAGGGGACACGGGTTCGTGCCCCGGTCCGGGAAGATCCCACGTGCCGCGGAGCGGCTGGGCCCGTGAGCCATGGCTGCTGAGCCTGTGCGTCCGGAGCCTGTGCTCCGCAACGGGAGAGGCCACAACAGTGAGAGGCCCGCGTACCGCAAAAAAAAAAAAAAAAAAAAAAAGGATCATTCCAGGAATGTCAAATGGAATAGAAAACCTTCACCTTGTGTGTGCTGGCCAGAGATCAGAAGAGATCTAACACAAGTCCCAGGGATGGTAAGTGAAGATGAAAAAAATAGCTAAACAGAGCCCGAATTTGTCATAGAAAGTGTTGGAGGTTGTGCTATGGCCAGCTCTTCACAGTTTACATCCTCTCTCAGCAGATTCCTCTTGCTCTGGGTGGGCAGGGCTTCCGGCTAAAGGTTGGCTGGCTTTTGGTTGGGGATAAAGCCTTGACTCAGCACCAATTCAAGTGGCACTTAATTCTTCATTAATCCATCTAAAAACTGCACGGAATCTCAATGCTGGATTAGAGATCATTGAGCCCAGCACGATCCAACATTAGGTCATATATCATGTCTAAATCTCCAACAAGCCACACAGACAAGTCACATATGTAATTTAAAATTCTCTAGTAGGCACACTTGAAAAAAGTAAAAGAAACTGGTAAAATTCATTTTAATTTAACCTAATTTTATTTACCCAGTATGTCCCCAATATCATCATTTCAACATGTAGTCAATATAAAAAATGTTGGGGCATTTTACCTTCTTTATTTCACACGAAACCTTTCAAAACCAGTGTGTATTTCACACTTGAAGCACATCTCAATTCAGAATAGTTACAGTCCAAGTTCCCAACATTCTCATATGTCTGGTGGCTACTGTATCAGACAGTGCAGATCTAGACCATGCCCTTCAGTTTACAGATGAGGGGGCTGAATACTAGAGGGAAAGACATGAAATGGCAAAGACCATTTAGCTTGTCAGCCCAAAGAGTTGGCTCCCAATCCAAAGAGGTTCTCAAATGTTCTGCTGTTCAAAAGCAATGTCCCTTTCACTGTTCCTTGGCATCTTAGACCTCGGTCGTAGAAGCCCATCCTCATCTCAGTTTTTCAATTCCTTTCCTTATATTTTGCGTAATCATTTTGTGTGCATCAGAATCACTACGGAGCACGTTCATAAAGCAGGTTCCCTGATCCCACTTTCCAGACACATGGGATTTAGTAGGCCTACCGTGGAACCCTAGAGCCTGCCTTTTTAACAAGCCCTTGGTGATTGTAATGCTGTTTGTTCATGGGCCAATTTTAAGAAATATCCTTCTAGCTTCTTAGTTGTTATGGAGTCCTAGAGCCCTTAAGGGAGATTTTAAAAAGATTGCCACAGGGCATTTAGAAAGTTATATTTCAAAAACTGTTTCTTCCCATATTCTCTGGGTGTCTAAAACCCTCTCAGCCTTGGCTGTTCTTTCAAACTGGAATATTCTATTTAATAATTCTATTTAGTAATTCTATATAATATCTTCTGGAGTCTAAAATACTGGAGGGAAGGTTGGGAATCTTTGGTTTCTCATTTTCTCCCAGGGCCTAGCCCGGAGGGCCAGGAGTAAATGCTTGTTGAATGAATGAACAAATGAACGAATGAATGAATGTTGAGGAAGCTCTCATATCAAACGTGCAAAGGAACAAAGGCACAATTCTTAGACTCTGCTTCTACTCTGTTTACCCCCCCCCTTTTCTTGGCATATTTGCTTTGGGTCTTGGTGACTTAGTATCTCAGGGACTAGAAGAAAAGAGAAGAAATGCCACGATCAATAGGAGAGTGTCTTTAACAAGTACATAGGAGGCTTATAAATAATTTAGAAGTTGCTTTCCTGGGTGAAGCCTCAAAGAATGAGTGGCCGATCTCCTGTGCCTGGAGCAGAGTGAGTCTTACTTTAAATCCTCCAGTGACCCTGGCACCTGGAGATATGAAATAATTTACCTTTATGAACTGACGTTTGAGAGACTGGTTATCCTCTAGGTGTAAGAGAGAAAACCGTGGAAGGACTGAGACCAGCTGGTGGAATTTAATCTTTCATCGAGTGCCTAAAACTATCTATAGGATATTGTTTTGTTTATTTATTTATTTAACATCTTTATTGGAGTATAATTGCTTTACAACGGTGTGTTAGTTTCTGCTTTATAACAAAGTGAATCAGTTATACATATACATATATCCCCATATCCCCTCCCTCTTGCATCTCCCTCCCACTCTCCCTATCCACCCCTCTAGGTGGACACAAAGCACCGAGCTGATCTCCCTGTGCTATGCGGCTGCTTCCCACTAGCTATCTGTTTTACGTTTGGTAGTGTATAAATGTCCATATATACACTATTGCTCTCTCACTTTGTAGGATATTGTTTTAATATATTAAAATAGGCAATGGTTGCAACCGATTTACTTTCCTTACTTCCATGCTTCAATTACACCATCACTATCTCCACCACCGTCTCCACCATCACCTCCCCAGGACTACCATTGCCACCTTCACAACCTCTCCACTGTCATCATCCTCGTCATCATCCCTCTTTGTTAAGAGTGGCTTCTCCTGACCCAAGCCACCCTACAGAGAGATCCTCTGAGTCCATCTGTAAGGTCTAAGTGGGGTTGGGAGTCGAAAGAGGCAGGTACATCTGTGAGAGCTAAATAGAATACACTGTACACACAGAAACTTATTTGAATTTTGTTAATAAAAGAAAATGATGGTTAATGGTTGTTTTACACCTACTCTTCAAATATGTACAAAATCAGTTAATATTCTTTATGAGTAACAGCACAGACAGCCCTATAAAAATGCCTTAATATATCAGCAAATATTACTGAATTATGAAATCCCTTCATTTTCATCTGCACAGGATCTGCCCCACCTCAGCTGTCTTCACAGGGCTGCCAGAAGTTACCCTCTTGCACAGCCTCCGGTGTGGAACATGTTCTTTGCCTCTGGCCCTGTTGATCAGAGGGGATTTGATGAACCACATGGAGGAAACTGAACTGAGCAGATGACCTAGAGCTCGAGGGGGACTGAGAAAGCTTTCATGGCTTGTCCCCAGCCCCTGGCCTGGCACAGGTCCCTCTGCTGTCCAATCGTGACTGCCGTGGCCTTTGTAGGAGACACGGAGCCTCCTCGCAGGGATTCCAGTGGACTTGCTCCTCTGGAGGTTATAGGGCAGAGCCAGGTGGTGGATGTGCATCCCAGACTCACAGGAACATCCCAGAGATGCCCGCCCAGCGTGGCTTCCAGTCTGATGCCCATCACGTGGGGGTAAACCAGAGCAGGGCCTGACACGTTCCAAGGCTCAAAAAATTATCCTTGAATCAATGAATGGATCTGCTCGACAGACCTCTTCCTTTCGCCTCTGTGTTGGTTCATTTGAGTACGTAAATATAAACATACATTTAGATGTGCATAGTTCCCTACTTAAGTGTTTGCTTTTTGCTTTTCTTGGTTTCCTTTTACCGCCCCATCTCTTTGTTCTCCTTCCCCTGAAAGCTTCAGTCCTCCTGGTAGATCGCAGCTCTCTGTGATGAGAGCGGTGCACAGTGAGTGCCCAGAAACTGGCTCCTGGAGGCCGGAAGGAAATCCCAGCTGAGAACCAAGGGGCTCAGCACCCTGGCACAGGTACAAGCGCCCCGGGCACCTCGAGGGCAGACACTGGATGAGAACTCCCCTCCTGTGTGGCCCATGGAGCTGAGGCCCATTTGATTGTTCTTCCTAATTCAGCCAGAATGGGAGCCCATGGTGTCAGGGAACCTGGTCCTAGACCGCGCTCAGCCCAGCCAGGGCCCCAGGGAGAGCATCTGCTGCCTCTGCAAATAGGCTCTGGCTCTGGGCTTGGGATGCAGGAGAGATGTTGCCAGGCTGGGCAGTTTCTACTCAAGTTGGACGGCTGGTCCTGGGGCTGCGGGGGCCTTGGCTGCTGGTGAATGGCTTGTTCCTGTGTTCTGAGCTGGGACACGCTGCCTTTGCTTAAGGGGATATTTGGGAAAAGGGCCACTGAATGAACTAGCCAGGAAGCAGTAAAGAGGACACACGTGGGGCCCTCTCTCTCCTTGTGGCTCTGGTTTTCAGAGGAGAAGGGTCAGGCATCCCCTGCTGCAAGCTGGCCTGGCTGCCCTGGGGGCCTTGGCGCAGGGGCCCCAAATTCCTGGCTTGTTTGGGCCCCTGGTGGCTCTCCTACGTTTCCTGAGTCCTATGACATGTGGGATGCCAAGGCCCCTCTGGGGAAGGCTGTGTGTCTGGTGAGATGCCAACCAGTGATGCCAGTGGGAAGCCTCAGACCCAGGCGTGAGCAAGCCTCCTACTGAGCGTGGGTGTGGGGACACTGACGACAGGCTCAGCTGGAGCCACAGTTGCCTCTTCCTCCTTTCCACGCTCCCTAATTCTCGTGGAAGTTACGGGATCAGGTGAGGCTCGGTGTCGTCAGCAGGAACATTCCCGGGACAAAAGGGAAATGTGCGGGTGAAATGGTAGAGTGGCTCTCCAGCGCTGCTCTCTGCCTTCTGTGCTCAGCCGACCCCTCCTACCTGCTGGTCCACAGGAGCCTCAGCCAAATCCCAGGGAGGAGATGTGAGTGAGCAACTCTGTCTCCAGCACCGGCAAGGGGATCTTCCTGTGGTGCCACTTCCCTTGTGCACCCTTTCCTTCTCCAGGTATCATTACTTCTCCCCCAGAAAATTCAGAAAAAGAGAGACTGTGCCTGGTAGGTCTCTTCCTGATGGTTTGGTTTCTTTCCGCAAGTGCTTGTGCAGTGAAAGACTTCGCTTCCTCGGACTCGTCAGGATACTTTTCTGTCTCCATCTCATTATCATCAGGGAAAATGATGTGAAGCCCTGTTGAACTGGGAGGCACCTAAATCTCTGAGCTTATTTTATGACAGTCTTGGTATCTGTAGACGAACATTCTCACTTTCAGGGTTGGTTTGTCTGTTTTCCAACCCAAAGTCCATTGCACGTAGACACTGCCATTTTGCTGAGGTTCCAAACCGAATGTCACTGAGGCACTCACTGGTGAGGATGGCGAGTCTGCCCAGCCAGCTGGCATCCACACGACAGCCCGTATGTTGCTGTCTACTTCCCGGGTTTCTGGGGAAAATTATGAATTGGGGGATTCCTAAGAGTCTCATAACATATAAGTTTACTGTATTGTTTCTCAGTTTTTGCAAAAAAATATGGAAGTGTAAAATAAGCAATCAAACAAACACATCCCTCCACGCCCAGCCCACACCTGAGGTCTTGAATAGAAAATATTGAGAGTCTTGGGGCACTTGGCATGGGCTCATACCACGGGTGCAAATGTCCTAATGAGATTTTTCTGGTCCTCTGGTAATGATTTTGGATGGGATCCCAGAACCAAATTCCATTAAATATACATTATGGTGAGTCGGACTGTAGGGAGGATCCGGTGGATTGATTTATAAATCTGTGCAAAGTGATGGGCCTGTTACACAGGAGGCCGAGGGAGGGGGCAAAGCCCCAAGAGTGAGCTGTGAGATGATTCTACATTATTAGCTCAGACATTTTACTCCAGAAAGTATTTCTCTCTTTCTCTCCCACGGTTCTGTTTCTGACATATAAACAAGACCTTGAAAGTTTAAACAGATGCAATACCTCCGGGCAGAGTTTGCTTTACTGATATTCTTTGGATGCATTCTGTTCATAGTGAGAAGCTGGGTATTGATCTGATTACTGAGAAACAGAAAAGTGAAGACTCACCCTTCTTCCATGTCCTGGGTGATGGAGACCACTTACGATTTCTACAAAGTAAATTAACCTTGGCTGGATGCGAGAGCTTTTCTTTTTGGGTTTTGCCTTTGAGCAACTTCAAACTTAACCCAAGGACAATTTAAATCATTCATTTCCTCAAAATTAATTTATTGAGTAGCTTAGGCACTATGGGAATAAAAAGAAGGCGCCAAACCATTATGAAAGTCTACTGTGATGTTGAAAATATCAAGTGTTCAAGGATCTATAATAGAAAACAAAGATATAAGGACAACCAAATGACAGGTCGTTCAAAAGGGACATTGAACAGTATGTGGAAAAATTAGTTGTCAGATTGAATTTTCTCCTTTTCTGTCAGTTCCATGGGGTCTCACCCACTAGGGCTTGAGGTAGGTGGGATAAGGCAAGAAGCTTCTTTGTGAGGGACTTATTTCATTGAGAGACCTTTTGGTTTTGTTTCTGTTCCTGGTATAAACCATTCGTGGATTCTATTTCGTCTAGTCTTTTTCTACTTATGTGTTCCCCCCATTCTTCTCCATCATTTTCATGGAGTGGGAGAAGGAGAGGGAAAGGGAGGGTAGGTGGAGAAAGCTTTGAGTAGTAGCTGAGGCTGGAGCTCAAAAAGCTGGGACCACAAGCAGGGCTGAGCTGGGACTGGCGTCCGGTGTGGGGATGGAGCATCAGGTGGGCTCTGGGCTGCTTGCGGAGGGAACTGCTGGGCCAGGAGTCCCGTGTATGAGCGTACAGTTGGTGGGGTGAGGTGTGGGCAGAGACGGGTGGGGCTGCATTGGTTCTGAAGGGCATAGAGGTCAAAGTCCAGAAGGAGCGAATGAGAGAGAAGAAAGTGGATACAGAGTGGGCAAGGGGATGGAGGGGTCTCTGTTTACTCCCTCTTGGTGCTGGTGCTTGCGCACCCGGATTTCTCCACCTGGGCCACTTTCCTCTTTGTTTTGTGTAAAGAAAAATCTACACTCCTCCAGTGTGTCTCCTTTATTCCCCCCCACCACCATCACACTCACGACATTCCTGATGCCAGATGTGTGGGTTTTCTCCCTCACCAAGCAGTTCTCTGCAGCGCCAGTTCAGCGTCTTACAGTTCAACCCAGTTCTGACACTAACTGCAATTAGCGAAGATCCAACAGGTTTAGGGCTCAGTCCCAGGAGACCGCCTCCCACTTTAGCTGCGAATTGCAGGTAGTGGTTTCCAGGAGACCCACAACCTCTTTCTAACTTGGCTACAAACTGGAGATTCCCATGACCCTCCCCTTGGAGCCAATTATTTGCTAGAACAGCTCACAGAACTCAGGGACACACTTACTTACATTTGCCAGTTTATCATGTAATAAAGGATGTGATAAAGAATATAGATGAACAGCCAGATGGAGAGATACATGGGACCCCAGGAGGGTCCCGAGTACAGGAGCTTCTGTCCCTGTGGAGCTGAGGTGCATCACTCTCTCCTCATATAGATGTGTTCACCAACCCAGAAGCTCTCAAAACACTGTACTTTTGGAATTTTTATGGAGACTTCATCAGATAGCCTTGATTGTTCATTAACTCAATTTCCAGACCCTCTCCCCTTTGGGGAGAGAATGGGGGTAGGGATGACAGCTCCAAGCTGCTAACCATAGTTTGGTCTTTCTGGTGGCCAGCCCCCATCCAGAAGCCATCGAGGAGTCACCTCATTAGAACAGAAGACACTATCACCCAGGAGATTCCAGAGGAGTCAGGAGCCAGAATCAAGGACCAAATATTAGAACAAAAGATGTTCCTAGTGCTCTTATGGCTTAGGAAGTTGCAAGAGTTTTAAGAGCTCTACATCAGAAACTGGTGGCAGAGACCAATATATATATTTTCTATTTTGTCACATTTTGCTAGAGCCGAATGCCTCTACAGGCATCCATGCTTACCTTCATCTTCGTCCTCACCACATACTGTGTAGTTGCCTCTTTCCCATGGGTACCATCCAGAAACCTGCCAGCATCCTGAGGGAAGGGGTCTCACCTGTCCTGGTCGCCATGTTATTCCAAGTATCAGGCTCAGCTCAGGGTGTGTGCTCATGAATATCTGGTGAGAGAGTGTCAAATAAATGTCAGCCCTGATGTATGTTGCTGGAAAAGGAAATGCATCAGCCCTTTCCCAGAGCAAATAAATTCCTATCATAAGACTTCTGCCCTGTAATCCTTCATATATCACTGGGAAAGGTGAGCCAGATACTTCCCATCCATTCTTATTTCTTCGCTGACCTGGGGGCGGCCTGGTACTGAACTGGGCAACATGCACATGGCCCTTTGAAATGCACTTGGTTGGATTGCTTCTTCCCATCTGGAGCCTTCATACTCTTAACAGAACATTCTTTAGACATTCGTCAAACTCCCAGCATCAAGCCGCCGTGTTCCAGCACGTGACTTCCTGCAACCAGGTCCTGCTGACTTCTTACTCGTATGTTAAAAATAAAAAGCACACCTACTTCCCCTCTGCAGTGACCTCAGCCTCATGACCGGGGAAACTGTGACTCAAATGCAGGAAAAAAACACAGCTGGTGTCACCAAAAAAACTAAGGAACCTCCTGGGCTGGTGCCGGGGATATTAATAAATCCGTTAGATTGGATGGCTCACACCACCTCTTTTCTCTAGGGAATTTGAATGCTCGGGTGCTTTAAAGTGGAGATAAAACGACCCATGATCCACGTGCCTGTCTTTCTGAAGAGTTTCCTTGTATAAGCTCCGACAACCTCTGCAGTGACTTGAAGGTTAAAACTCTTCTTTCCCAAAAAGGAGAAAACCATCTCACTTTTCTATTCATGGCTTTTCTCCTCCAGCACTTAAAAAGAGAGGTGAATTCCGCCCCACCCCCCACCCCCTTTCATGCTTAACCAGAGAATCTCTTTCCTGCTCTCACTTATCTGGCAATCTGAGCATTAAAAAAAAGGGAGTTTGGGGTTAGCAGATGTAAACTATTATATATAGGATGGATGAACAACAAGGTCCTACTGTATAGCACAGAGAACTATATTCAGTATCTTGTGATAAACCATGATGGAAAAGAATATGAAAAAAAGAATGTCTGTATGTGTATAACTGAGTCACTTTGCTGTACAGCAGAGATTGGCAGGACATTGCAAATCAATTATACTTCAATAGAGAAAGAAAACAAGCAGAGTGTGATTCTTCAACTAATCCTTCAAGAAGACGTTGGTGGTTTTGTTTTTGTTTTTTCCCTCTCTCTCTTTTTGTTTGTTTTTACTGGCTATTAGGCTAGCAAATTTTGGATTTGAACTGCTCAGATCCCAGGCTAGCGGCATGCTGAGTTCATTATGCAAAGCTCACTCACAGGAGAAAATGCCTTCAACTGCCTGGGTCTCAGCACAGAGAGTTTTTTAAAAACCTCTGATTCTGTTTTCTTAACTGGTCGCCTACTGCTCTGAAATGGCATGTTCCAGGCAGCATCTGGCCCCACTAGTATTGGGGTAAGATCATTCAAAACCTTGAATGCTTCCAGGAGGTCTGGGAGAGACTCGGTTCTGGTACCTAGGAATTAGGTAAGGTCCAGGAAGAGGGGTGGCCTGATTCAGAGTATACCTTCAGAGCACTGGAATGTTCTATCTGTGACTTCCCAGAGGGACCAGGGGCAAATGGGCCATGGCCTTTTAGCCACTGCCTCTGCTCTGCTGGTGGAGATGTGGGATCTTGGGTACCAAATGCCTTATGAGGCCCAAGGCGAGTTGAAGAGAATTCCAGCTTCCCGAACCACCCACAGGAAAAGGTCTTGAGGTTTCAATTAAGTGATTTTCTTGAAGATTTTTGACTTTGATTCCCTGAAGACGTTCATTCACTTTCCAAAGCAATTTCCCTCCTAAGGATGGTTTGCCCTCCGAAGGGGAATTTTAATACTGATGTCTGTCATTTATCTCCCACATCTTTTCTGAGAAGACATATTGTAGAAAAGCCATTAGGAAGCACTCCGTATAATAGTTCCTTCACCCTGGAAATATCTCCTGAGAGGTAGGGGAGGTGCTGAGAGTACGTTCCTCCTCCACCACTTGCTCGCTTTTAGAAGCAGAGAAATTGAAGCCCCCTGTGTCCGGTGATGATCGGAAGTGTCCAGCTTCAGGGTCGCCCCCTCCACCTGACCTTGTCTGTTGTCTCTAGGTGAAGACCCTCTGCTCCCAAGAACCCAACTTGTGATTTTCCTTGGTTTAAATCATTCTCATAGATGCCATTTCTCTTTCTATCATAAAGAGCTCCTCCCGTAAGTCTGGTTTTTAATTAAAACTGTAATATAGGAACTTGGTAAAAAAAAATTCTATGAATGAATTTACTCTAAAATACTCAATTCGAGTCCCCAGACCCATCCTTTCCCAGAGGCTACTACAGTTTCCTTAGTGTCCTTCTAGAAACATTCTATTTCCAAGCATATGTGTTTGTATGTACACACACACACACACACACACATACACACAGAGAGAGTTTACATTTTAAAGACTGCTTTTCCCACAGAGGAAAAAAAGTTTTCAGAGATATATTGAAAAAATACTATAATTTTTATTGTTGATTTGGCATGGACAATGATAACGAATTCTATGACTCATTCTCAATGGGAAAAGCGGTATTTCTATTTTCATATATAGTTATTTTCATATATAAATATTCTTTATAAAAATATGTCCTTTACTCATATACATATATATCATTTTGTTTTTATGTAAATGTTAGCATATCATATAGTGTATTTCCCTTTTAAAACTTTGTGATAGTCCTTGGATTTGTATCAATACATACAAGTTTATGTTTCAATATATAGGAATAAACCTATCTCTTCCTTCTTTAACTATGGCATGGCATTCTTTAACTAGTTATTAACTGTTGGACAATTTAGCATTTCTAGTATTTTGCTATTATAATGCTATGATGAATATCCCTGTACAAATCGTCAACATGTTTTAAGTCTATTTATGAAATAAATTGTAAAAGAGTATTTTAATGTGTGCATATTAAAATTTGATATACATTGACAAATTTTGCTCCCCAAATAAGTTGTATCATGTTAAACATCACCAATTACATGAGTGTTTCTTGGTATCCTCATCAACATGCTGTATTACCAAACTTTTTGGTCTCTGTCAACCTGATAGGTTCAAAGTTGTATCTCATTATTGTTTTAACTGAAACAATTATTCAGTTATAATTCAGTGTATAACTGAATCACTGTGCTGTACACCTGAAACTAACACAACATTGTAAATCAACTATACTTCAATTACAAAAATAAATAAATAAATAAAGACTGCTCTTCCTCTTTGAAGATTGACTGATGGATGCTTGGTAACCTTGTATCTTGCTCGTTGACTGTAAATTAGTGCTCAAATTCAACAAACTTCTTAAACTTACCCTCTATTTTTTGTTTTTCTTCTAACTCTTCCTTCCAATTTATTTCCAAATAGTGATTATTTGTTTGGTGCAAATAGTTATCTCTAGACCCTTTGTAAGTAGCTGGAGCAGGATGATCCACATGGTGAGATTATGATGGGAAGAGAGGAAGCCTCAGGTCTTGCTTAGGGATGTCTCAGGCCTTGGGCCACTCTTTTCTTTGGTTCAAGGAGAAGCGGCCCCCAGTGAGGTGTACTCCTCTCCATAGGTTCTTGTGGAGAACGCTGCTTTTCCAAATTATGTAAAAACCAATTCAACTTTAGCTAATGTGGTAATGACTTGTGAAGAGCAGCAGAAATTCCTCTGTAGTTATGTGTGAATTGATACGTGATTTCCTAATGAGCTTAAGTGAGGAAATCATCGTTTTGTGGTAAAATGCTTTATATCTTAAAATGCCAACAACACATATCTAATAAATTTAATCAAACCACTCTCATTTATATAACATTTGCAACTATTATTTAACATGCTGACTTTCTTTGCTGCTTTACTGCTTTGGGTAACTGCAGAGTCTAAATGTTCCCTTTTCATAAACAAGGCCAAAAACTCATTATTTTGGAGTTTTTCCTAATGCGGTCATAAATGAGTTCATTCTGAAATGCATTTGCATGTTGTGCAGGCCAAGACCCCCTTCTCAGAAAATCTTGTAGCCATTGAATGAGTTTGTCAAACCAGGGACATTTGTCCCTGGCATGAGCTAGGTCACTCTCTGATGCTGCAGCTTGGGCACCTAGCAATGTCCAAACCAGTTGGGGAAAAACATTCAATCATCAAAATTTGGTTCCTCTTCATTGAAGAAGTGATGAGAACCAATAAGTTAAGTGGCATGACCAGTGGTCACAGGGCAGCAATGAATCCAATGAATCCAGCACAGAAGACGACATAACAGATTGATTAAGGAGTCAGTGCTGGATTCACATTCTGGATGTGCCACTTAGCAGCTGTGTGACCTTAGACAAACTACTCAGCCTCTCTAAGCCTCAGTGTACTCATCTGTCAAATGGAGATAGTGCCTACTCTTGGGACATTTAGATGAGGTGGCTTATGTAAAACTCCAGGCACACAGCCTGGCACATAGCAATTGGACAAAAATCTGCATTTAGTCAAATAATTACTGGTAGCCTTAAATATTGATAAACATCAGAAGGGGGAAAACTGATACCCACTTCCACCCCAGCATTTTCTCCAGTGGCCAAGATGGTAGTTTGTTCCATTTGTATCTTCTAAGGAGATGAGAGAGTGGCAGGAGTTGATAATGGTTTTATTTCTGGCACCCAAGGTCATTTCTTGATGGGTTGTACTGAGTAGATTGTTGAACCCTAAATGAATGATCTTTCATCTGAGGTGAGTTAGAATTCGGGGTTTGGTAAATGGAGGCCCAAATTGGTTTTTTTTTTTTTTTTTTTCGGTACGTGGGCCTCTCACTGTTGTGGCCTCTCCCGCTGCGGAGCACAGGCTCTGGATGCGCAGGCTCAGCGGCCATGGCTCACGGGCCCAGCTGCTCTGCGGCATGTGGGATCTTCCCGGACCGGGTCACAAACCTGTGTCCCCTGCATCGGCAGGCGGACTCCCAACCACTGCGCCACCAGGGAAGCCCCCCAAATTGGTTTTGAGACTCATATCAAAATTAGCAGGTGTATCTCAATATTCTGTAATAGCCTCAATGGGAAAAGAATTTGAAAAAGAATGGATACTTGCATGGGTATAACTGAATCACTTTGCTGTACATAAGTACCTAACACATCATTGTTAATCAACTATACTCCAATATGAAATGAAAATTTAAAAACTTTTAGCAGCCGTAGACCCAGGGTTGGCAGAATGTATTAGAAATCTGTACGGTACTGGTCTTCCCAAGGCCCCTTCTAAGGAACTCTGCCCTATCCACAGGCGCTGCTCAAGGGGCAGTCCCAGACAGCCATGTTTTGTGCCCTGTGGCTCAGCCCACCCCCTGCCGAGGCCACAGGTGATTGGACAGGCACATGGCCTTGGCCCAGGGCAGTCCTCAGGCTGCCCAACCCCCAGGGCTGGCCAGTTATAGTTCTTCACTCAGTAATTGAAACTAAAAAGCATGCAAAGGCATGGGGCTGAAGAGGCCCTAATGGGCTTTGTGTAATCTGAAGTTAAAACTCACAGACTTACTCCAATATACATTAGGTGCAGATACATATTGTTTGATTCCACTTACATGAAGTACCTAGAATAGTCAAATTCATAGAGTCAGAAAGTACACTGGTAGATGCCAGGGGCCTGGGGGTGGGGAATGGGGAGGTAGTGTTTAATGGGAACAGAGTTGCAGTTTAGGAAGGTGAAAAAGGTGAAAAATTCCGGAGATGGATGACGGTAGGAGTCACACAACAATGTGAATGTACTTAAGCGCTGCTGAACAGCACAGTTACATATGGTTAAAATAGTATGTTTTATATTGTGTGACTTTTACCACAATAAAACAACATTAAAAAAAACTGCACAGAAACTAAGAGAAAGGAGAGGGAGTGGTTGGGAGTGGAGAAGGGAGTCTGCACAGAGAGCGCTGGGTCAGATGATGGTTTTCCAGTTCCAGACACGGTCCCCCCATATTTCAACAGACCCCCTGTTCCTTGAGGCAACTTGAGGATGGACCCTTGCTGGGCACCTACAAGAGACCACCTCAAGCCCAGCGTGGGCTGCTGTAAGAAAGCAGAGGGCAGAATAAATAGGTAAAATAAAGGTAGGGATTGATAAATAGCAGCAACAATATGGAGCATTGTTCATTATTCTGCAAGGAGTCTTGTCATTCGTTTATTTTTTAGAGAACAGTGCAGACCTTGTAGATTGTAACAGAATGTTTGGTTTCTGAACGTAAATGAATAAAAAGATGTAAATTCTCAAGATATTTGATTCTAATGAAATTCAAAGGACTTAAACTCGCATTCAAATAGAGAAATCTATTATCTTTTTAGACAATTGGCTTGTTCATCAGGCCCTTCCAAGGACATTAAGTAAAACACATATGAATGTTCCTTTGTTGCCATCTGCAGAGACTTCACAGTGGCTAACATTTTTCCTAATAAGGAAACAACTTTCTGTCCTTTTCTTTTCCATATTTCCGCTGTTACCACCATAACTGGACCTTGTCCTTCACCTGAACTACTGCAGTATCCTCCTAGGTGGTCTCACTATGCTATGTATACAGTAAGTGCTTATTAAGTGCTTTGTGGGATGCTTCTGCTACACCTGGACGAACCAGAACTCCTCAAAGCCATTTCCTCACTCAAGAAAACACAACTTAAGAAAAAATATATATATATATTACTATGGAAAATTCCAAACATAAAAAGTAGAGAGAATAGTACAATGAATTGCCATATATCCATGACACAGATTCAGGAGTAATCAACTCAGGACCAATCTCTGTACTCACCTATTTCCCCCATCTCCTCTTCTCTCCTCCTGATTTTGAAGCAAATCTAAAATATCATATTATTTTTTTCATGAATATTGCTGTGCATATTTCTAAAAGAAAAAAATTTAAAGTAATCAAACTACCATCATTACAACTAAGCTAAAATAATAATTATTCTTTAGTACTATCAAGTATCCAGGCAGTGTTCAAATTTCCCTAATTGTCTTATCAATGACTTTTTTATCGTGTCCTTATACGAATCATATTCAATAAGCTTAACAATTTAAAATGGCTGATACATCTAAGTCTCTTTTAATTTGTAAGTTTCTCCCTCCCTTCCTCCTCACCCTTCTCCTTTTTCTCCTCCTCTCCCTCTTTCAGTCCCTTTCTCTCTCTTTTCCTGCAATTCATTTGTTGAAGAAAGAGGGTCATTGTCTTGTAGTTTTCCAGTCTGGATTTTGCTGACCACATTTTATGTTGTTATTTTAAAATGTTCCTTTATCCACTCTATTGTCCTTAAATTGCTGTTTAGTTTAGACTAGAGACACACTCAGTTTCGGGTTCAACTTTTTGGCAATACTGTAAAGGCAATATTGTGCACCTCCATCAAGTGCCATGTAATGTCTTTTTGTGTCTGTTTTTCTGATGTCAGAAGCCATTGATGATCATTGCCTAGATCCATTAGACCATTAGGGGTTGCAAAGTGGTGAGGTCCTAATTTTATCATTCCTCTTCATTTATTAACAAGACTGCTTCTCACTTGTCATGATCTGGTTGTTTACCCCGAGCTATAGTTCATAGGAAAGGCAAGGTAAATGTTTGATTCAAAATTGTTTGTTTCTTAGCATCCATTGGATGTGACAATTGAGTTTCTTTGTCAAGGGTTATTCTGAATGCATGGGTTTAAATGTATTTGAGATGTTTCGATCCATTGCAGTTATTATTCTTATGGATGATCATAATGTTCTACCTTTGGATCCTAGGAATGTCTTCAAGTTGGCTCCTGAGTTTTTGACTTGGCTCATGTGGTCTTTGAGGTCTTCCCTGCTGCCTATATAACAAGATGCTCCGGGATCATCTTGCAAGGTTCTTACCCTAGATCCAGGGTCAGCTTTTCCTCCTGGTTCCTTTCAATAGAAAATACATTTAAAGACCACAGGCTGGGTGCTCGGGATGTTCATTGGTACAGGATTGATTTTCATTTCTGGCCCTTTTCAGGGTAAATATGTATTTTGTTAAAAGATGAAATGTATTTTGAGTTCATACGGATACATCCAATTAAAATTCAGGACTATAGGATTTTTACTTGATCAATAGTATATTTTTATCTGTGATTTCATTGCAAATATTTTTTTCAGTTTGTCATTTATTTCTTCTTTTCTTTCTTTTTTATTTTTCTTATGGTGCTTTTTGCCAAACAAAAGTGTTTTATTTTATTTTAACTTGTTAAGTAGTCAGATTATGGCATCTGAGTTGAGTCATAGTTAGAAAAGGTTTCACCACTCCCATTTATAGGAGAATTCATCCATATTTTATTCAACATGTGCATAGTTTCATTTTTATTTACATTTAAATTTCTGATCCATTTGAAATTTATCTTATTGTGTCCGGATGAAGAAAAGATCCAATTTTATCTTTTTTCCACATGACTTTTCATTTAATTCAACATTACTTATTAAAAAGCCCATCTTTTCCTCTTTGATATGGGATGGCACCTTTATCATATATTAAATTTCCACATGTGATTGAGCCTCTTCCTGTACCATTGATCTTTCTGTCTATTCACTTGCCAATACTGCACTGTTTGAATTATGGAAGCTCTACAATATGCCGTTCGTTTTCAGGGTTTTCCAGGCTATTCTCGCTAAAACAAAACTTCTGAGTGAGTACCTACCTCTATTTCTCTTATCAGGGTCCTAAGCCTGTTTTCTAAGAAGGCACCTCGCTGATTTAGTAAATGGGATTGAGGGAAGGTATTGATGGGAGCCTTAAAACAGGAATCGGCACACTACAGCCCACTGCCAAATTCATTTGTAAATAATGTTTTCTTGAAATATACCTATGTTGTCTGTGGCTGCTTTCACACTACAGTGGGAGAGTTGAGTCATGGTGATAAACCCTGTATGATTGGCAAAGCCTAAAATACTATTTGTGGCACTTTACAGAAGAAGTCTCCAGACCCTTGCCTTGAGATAACACACTGGCATTCTAACAAGTCTTCTAGAGATAATGCTATGTCCTAATGGGACCTGCTACTGCAGGGCCCAGTGAAAAATGAAAGTTCAGACCTCTCGTTCAAAAAGCAGGAAAAAAAGTGCTGTAAAAAGAACTCAAATATAAAGCTTTTTCTTTTTGCGTTTCTCTCTCGATTTGCCATGTTATTTTTATATGCTATTTAATGTCATTCTAAGAAAAGGAAAATTAAAAATTAAAATTATTAGCATGAATTTTACCTTTCATCTTCACATTGTACAATATCTCTTTTAAATTCAAATATAAGAGCTTTTAACTTGTATGCACAATCACTGAAATTACACAATTTGTATTTCCTGGCTTATCCCTAGAGGGTGCCTTCAATTGGCCAGAGGTGACAAACACAAGCCAGATTCCGAAAGGTGGGAAGGAGGAAGAGAGGGTCCCTCAGGGCCGGGAGCAAGTACAGACCCTTAGGAAAGGTCAGGGGGAACACTTCAGTGCTCTTGGGGCTTGCCCATTGCCTGCCCACCAGCCACTGGTGAGTTACCTCCCCAGAGTCACGCCCTAAGGCATAGCATCACGGAGCTGCCAGCCTGCTGGGCATTGGGCGGTGGTCACTGAGGAGGGGTGGGGGTCTGAGTGCTGAGAACCTGTCACAGGGAGCCGTCGGGGGCAGCAGGAGGACAGCCCGGTGTGCCAGCGCAGGGTCTAAGCCCCCAACGCACGCTCCATAGTCCCATTAGAAATCACTTAGAAATCACAACTTCAAAGATAAAATGAGTAAGGCTAGGGCTTCCCTGGTGGCGCAGTGGTTGAGAGTCCGGCTGCCGATGCAGGGGACACGGGTTCGTGCCCCGGTCCGGGAAGATCTCACATGCCGTGGAGTGGCTGGGCCCGTGAGCCATGGCCGCTGAGCCTGCGCGTCCGGAGCCTGTGCTCCGCAACGGGAGAGGCCACAACAGTGAGAGGCCCGCGTACCGCAAAAAAAAAAAAAAAAAAGAGTAAGGCTATTAAGTCAAAACGACAGAACATTAAATCCCGAGTTCAGAGCTTTGCACGCCCTTGACGTTGGCCTTGTTCTCAACTAATGACCATGATGCTGGGGAGTGTCTGTCAACACCGCAGCTTGAAGGGAATGGGTGGGGATATAAATATTTTGAAGAGCCCTGAAGATGTGTGCTCCCTCTGAATGACACCTAAGAGGGGCTGTCCATCTGCTTAAATCCTACATTTTTTTTTCTTGAACATGAATTTTTTATTGTGGTAAAATATACATAATATGAAATTTGCCAATGTAATCATTTTTAAGTATTCCCCAATTCAGTGACCTTAAGTACATTCACACTGTGCAACCATCATCACCATCCATCTCCAGAGCTTTTTCATCCTGTGAAACAAACTCTGTACCCATTAGATGATAACTCCCCACTCCCCTCTTCCCGCAGCCCCTGGCAACCATCATTCTATTTTCTGTCTCTATGAATTTGACTGCTCTAGAAACCTCATATAAGTGGAATCTTGCAGCATTTGCCCTTGGGTAACTGGCTTATTTCACTTAGCGTAGTGTTCTCAAGATTCATCCATACTGTAACGTGTCAAAATCCCTTCCTTTTTAAGTCTGAATCATACTCCACTGTAGGTATAGACCACATTGTGTTTATCCAGTCGTCTGCTGATGGACAGCTGGGTTGCTTCCACGTTTCAGATATTATGAATACTGTTGCTGTGATGTGGGGATATCATTTACTGTCTTCTTAAACTTGGTTCCTTTATCACTGAATAAACCTGCACCTAAGACTACAGTGATGCTGCAGCTGCTCTGTGGAGCCTGGAGCCACAGGGAACTTCCCCAGGTCACACTCAATCCTCCACTGAGGATTTCGTTTCTAGCCTGCATAGATTGGCAGTACCAGGAAAATGCTTCAGAAAGAGAAACCACGGAAGCATTATTTTTCTTTGTTTCTGCAGAACAACTTTGCTTTATTTTCTCCCACATGAGGCTTTGTTTTCACCTATGCAAATGTGATTCATCTTTCAGCTCTAGAGAAGGGCCTTAAATAACATAATTGCTTCACCAATCATCTACTTGGCTACTGGAAATCATCTTTTTAGTGAGGTCGGCTGCCGTTGCTTGAGCTCTATACAGAACCCAAATCACGAGCAAACTTCTCTTCTTAAAATGCTAATTAGTCTCTGAAGCGAGCGTTGTTTTAAAAGGGGGATTTAATTGGAGATTAAATCTGCAATTGAAAGATTAAATTATGAAATAAACAAACATATCAGTCTAATAAATCTTTGGAAAGAATCAGGCATTCCACTCTAGATTTTGTTAAGTGCAAATGCGCCCAGATATATATTTAATTCTCTGCCCATTTTGCTGTGCTTTGTAGCTTTCAACCTGAATTCTCTCCTGGGCTAGTTCCAAAGGAAATCATCTCAGGAGACTGCGTAAGCTCGGGATTCTGTGAGCGCTGGCCCCCAAATAACCTTTTGCTTAAAGACTTTACCTGTATAAATGAAATTCAAGAAATGTTGAGAAACCATTTTGAAATGAATAATACTGAAGCAATTCCAAGGGGTATAATTTGGGATGCATCAAAGGTGATGGTTGGAGACTACATTTGCCTCACAGTAAGTTTAAAGAAAATCAAAGATCAAAACAGGTACATGTTCGAGAAGGAAATTAAGAAATGAGAAGTACATCATCGCTGTATAAAAATCCCAAATGATTTTTCAGAAAAGTGTTTCAAGGTAAAGTAATACCCTTTCTAGTAGAAAATAATGTGAGACCCCCAAGTTTATAAAGCAGGCTTCCTGGGAATGGGAAATAAAGATGAATAGCTCTTCAACTTTACATTTTAAAAAGGTACAAGAGGGGCTTCCTTGGTGGTGCAGTGGTTAAGAATCCGCCTGCTCAATGCGGGGTACACAGGTTCATACCCTGGTCCGGGAAGATCCCACATGCCGTGGAGTAACTAAGCCTGTGCACCACAGCTTCTGAGCCTGTACTCTGGAGCCCACGAGCCACAACTACAGAGTCCACGTGCCACAACTACTGAAGCCCGTGATCCTAGAGCCCATGCTCCACAACTAGAGAAGCCACCGCAATGAGAAGCCCATGCACCGCCACGAAGAGTAACCCCCTGCTCGCTGCAACTAGAGAAAGCCCACGGGCAGCAACAAAGACCCAACACAGCCAAAAATTTAAAAAATTAATAAATAAATAAAAATTTAAAAATATGTTCAAAAAGATACAAGAAAGCAAAGATCTTTTCCCTTCCCCTAAAATTAGTACCCATTTGGGAGAATGGTAATACAACCACGATAGGAAGTCTTTTTAATCACAGTTGCCCAGGGCTGGGAGAAATGAAAGGAATATGCATTACGCTCCACCACACTTCAAGCAGCTGCTCTAGACTGAGTACAGAAACGTCCGCGATGCAGGAGTGATGCCCCCACCAAGACAGGAGGCGCAGGCGAAAGCCAGTGATGGTGCGTTCCTCACCTCTTATGAGATCCTTGAAAATATAATAATAGATGGGCAACTTAAGGGGAAAATTCTAATATGTTGTTTGGAGGCAAATATTGTCTTTCATTGACAGTTTATCAAACAGCCATTGTGACCCCTAAATCAGATTAATTTTTAACACATTCCTTTTCCACGTTTAAAAACTCAATAAAGAGATTTTCTATAAGGCTTTATTCCAAGAGTAGTAAATTCAATGAAATAATGTTTTCTTTTTTGAAAGTTCTATACATCAATTTTATTTAACTTTTTTTTTTTTTTTTTGGCTGTGCTGCGCCGCATGCGGGATCTTAGTTCCCCAGCCAGGGATCGAACCTGTTCCCCCTGCAGGAAGCTCAGAGTCTTAACCACTGGATCCCCTGGAAAGTCCCTGAAATAATATTTTTGTTGATGAAACCTTTATCTTCATCTAATGAAATTCCTTGTCAGTCTTTTATGTATTGTCTACTTATAAGGTGACAATAAAGCATTTTGACATCATAGAATGACCAGGTCTGGACACTGTTTGAAGTACAGAAAATTGGTCCTTATATTGTTAGTTTTTAGATGTGATGATGGCAATAAGTTATGCTTTAAAAAAAAAGAGTCCTTGTCCTTTAGAGATATATATTGAAATATTTCCTGATACATATGATATGTTTTGGATTTGGTTTAAAAAGAATGTGCAACCTGAGTAAGTGGGGAGGGACCTGGGTGAAGTAAGACCAGCCAGGGTGCTGATGACGGTGGAAGCTGGGAGTTCAGTATACTAGTGTCTATTTTACATATGTTTGAAATTTTCCATAACAGAAAGTTTTTCTGAAAAAAAAAATGCTGTCTTTGTATTCTTTACTGAAGAATCCGCCACTCCTTTCCTGGAGTGGAAGAGTGAGTGCACAGGAGTCGTTGTCTCTTTGTGAGAGCAGGTTGCCTACAGGTTCTGTGTCTAGTTGTAGCCCATGGTTTTCTGTTCCAGCCACACTGACTAGGACAATCACCCCCCTGACACAACAGCCTGCTCGGGCGGCGGTGTGTGTGTGTTGGGGGGGGGTGGACCAAGGTAGAGGAGCCAGGGCTCCTGCAGGCAGAGATACAGGGTCGGGTCCTTGCACAGTGAACTGAGGAAACTCACAGAGCCCCGCTGGGTCCTCTTCCCCATTTGCTTGTATTAGACGCCACATTCCTACCATTGAGCTTGGTTTACATCGACATTCTTTTTCCTTTCTTTTCTTCTTTCTTCTCTATAAATTGGGATGTATATGTAGCACTGTTATCTCCCTACAAATTGCCAATCCTTTAAGGGAATAGGGGAATGAGAAAGAAAACCGTTTACTAAATATTTATTTATTAAGTGTTAGGTAAAGAGCTGGCACTTAACATATGGATGCCCTGTAATCCTGTGAGATGTAGGATTTTAAAACTCCTGTGAAGTGAAGTGATTTTTTAAAATCCCATTTTGCAAAGGAGGATATTGAGGTTGGAGAAGTTAATGAACTTGCTGGTCTATATAGCTTGGAATATGTTTGGCTGCAAATTAATAGCAAACTAAGCTTAAGCTGTTTCAAACAACAAAAGAAATGTATTGGCTTAGCCCCTTGGTAAATGCAGCAGATTTTAGGGACAGTCCTATCACGGCTTTGATTCTTGTGTCTCGATTCTCCAAATTTTGCTTTCCCTCATGCCAGTTTCCTCCACGGACCCGGCTACCCTCCTAGCAACGAACAAGGCTGCCACAGCCTCAGGCCTCATACCTGCATAACATACCATTCAGGGCAAGAAAAGTTCCTGTCTTCCCAACTAAGAACCAAGTCCTGCAGTTCTCTTGGATGGGACTAAACAATTACCATGGACGGGAATGCCTTCTGGTGAGTGGCTCAGGCCCATCCCTTAACCATGTCCTCATGAATGAGATTATACTGTGGGCCTGGGGCTGTGGTTAATCTTACCCAAACCACAAGGCTGCTACACAGTTAAATAACTGTTATAAAGCAGAGAATTATATTCAGCAGATTTCCACAGAGAAATGACGTGATACAATTAGACATACCAGGGGTCTCTGTGCTCGTCCATGCACAAAGCAGAAGGACTGGGAGATGTGAAGGCCCCTCTTCCATCCATCCTGATGGACCAGCCCCGTGTCTGAGTAGAGGGCAGGAAGTGATGGTGGTCATTTCTGGTTTGGAGAGATGGTGGTAAAGAGTCAAGTGGAGAACTTCTGCCTTCCTCCTGGAAGATATTGAGAGGCTGTTATATAGAGAGAGCCTTTGCCTTGTTCACAGTGATGTTTGCCATTAGCCTTTCCTTCAACATTTGCTAGAGAGAGGAAGGAAAGAATTGCAGCATTAGTCGTTAAATTGCTGTGTTTCTCTGAACATGACACTGAGCTGAGAATGAGCCATGTGGAGCTCTGGGTTTTATTCTGGGTATATAACAAATTGAAGTGCGGTAGAGTCAAGAACCAAGAAAGAAAATTATATGGACAAAGTGTGTTCTGGTGATTTAGGAGCTGAGGTCTGCGGGGAGTGGGAAAAACCTGGATTTGATATTGAGGAATGCAGAGGATTGGGTTGATTAAAACCCAGCTGATTAAAAGTTTTTTACTTTGCCAGTAAAAAAGTTGGGACTGTGCATAGAAGGTAATATGGCCTCTGTGGGGATAAACCAGAGAGTCTGTGTTGAGATGCAGTAGGTTGAACAGTAATAATAAAATGAGCTAACATTTACTGAGCACTTAATATATGCCAGACACCGATCTAAATGCTTGACATGTTTTAACTCATTTTAATTCTCATCGAGATATAAAAGGTTAACTAATTTGCCAGAGGTCACGTGGCCAGTAAATGGTAGAGCTGAGATTTACACGCAGGGATTCTGGCTTCGGCTCATTCTCTTAACAACTATACAGACAGGGAAGCTGTTCTTCCTCACAGGGCAGACTTACTCTGAGTTAGAGGAGGAACCTGTGGAAAGCAGAGATTTAGAAACTTTAGTCTTGTGGCGGTGCAGGAAACAAACCCTCAATGAGGAGAGAACGGAGGTAGAGAGGTAAGTCAATCCCGGGGGTGAGGAGATGGTGGTGGCAGTGGGTATGTGTGAGCAGACTCAGCATCTCCATGAAAACTGGAGAGAGGCAACCTCAGCACGTGAGACCCAATTCATCAGATTTGTCTCACCTCACAGGCCGCTGAGGACCAGGCCCCTGGATGTTGGCCTCTGATGGATAGAGAAGGCAAGGAGAAGCCCAAAGATGAAGCACAGTCTGGGGCAGGGGAGGACAGGGCCAGGGCACGTGCGTGGCTCTGGGCAAGAGGAGGCCGTTGGGAGGGGAGCTGCCAACTTCATCCTTTGCTAGCAGAGTTCACAAGGAAAATGTGATGCATGAAGCCCTTGAGTACATTACAGCAGTTAGAAGCAGTGAAGTGAGTGTGAATACAGCTACATGGAGAGAATGGAAGCATCCACAGTGAGTAAAAAGAGGGGAGAAGCAGAGAGAAGCACAGCAGCATTTATGTCGTGTAGAAATGTATACACTCGCGAAGCCAAATCACACATTTTACAAGGACATAGGCTTTCAAGGATGTGCGTGTATCGGATTTGGTGGAGGGGGGAGGACGGGAATGCAGATGGGGCTGGAATGGAGGAGAAAACGGACAAGACCTCACCCAAACAAGAGAGGGGACTGGAGTGGATGGATGACGCTGGTGTGGCTTGAGCTGGGGAGAGGGTGGCCGCGGCCCCTTGCACCCACGTCCAACAAGGAGAAAGGGCAGGAGACGGTCTCGGCCGCCTGCATGCTGTGCCCAGGCCGGGCCGGGAGAACCACTGTGGGCACAGGCCCAGCTTCCTCTGTCTCCCCTGCTTTGGGCGCTCCGAAAGGGGCACAGGGAGCAGCTCCGGTGGGGTGGAGGTCACAGGATGAGGGACCCGGATAACTCCTTTCCCGTCCTGGGCCTGGTCTCCTCATCTGTGAATGGAGGGTTTTGCGCTGCCTGTTTTCTGAAGCCCCTTGCAGCTCGGGAACGCCTGTCCCCCTCCTGCCCTGCTAGGGGACAGGAGCCCAGCACCTCCGAGGACAGGCTGCCCCTCCCTTCCCTCGCCTCTGAGCCTTTCCCAAGTGTGGAGTCAGGCTCACATTTGCCGTCGGGGTGGTGAAAATAAGGCAGATCCAGCCATGACTCCTCAACAAGCTGATACGGGAATTACAAACACAGTTTTGTAGAAGTTATACTGTGTCTGTAATGTTGCTTGCGTGAGTTTGCATGACTAGTGAAGGCATAAAAATTCGTTTTTCTCTAAAAGAAGGAGTTAGATTCAGTGACTGAAATGAACCATGCCAGTGTGTGTGTGTGTGTGTGTGTATGTGTATTTTCATGTATGTGTGTATTGGGCATGAATGTATGTATATGTGTGAATAAGTGTGTATGTGTGTGTATATGTATATGTGTGTATGTATGTATATGTGTATGTGTATGTGTGTATTTGTATACATGTGTATGAGTATGTGTATTGTGTGCATGTGTGTATGCATGTGTGTATGTGTGTGTATGTATGTATTGTATATGTTTGTATGTGTGTGTATTCATGTGTACGGGTATGTGTATATATGTATGTGTGTGCATGTGTGTATGCGTGTATGTGTCTGTATGCATGTGTATATGTGTGTGTGTGTAGTGGAAACGTGTCTGATTGCTGCAATTTTCCCTTCAGTAATGGACCAATTTCCACATCTAGGCAGGAACATTCAATCCGTCGATACTGTTGAGCGCTGCAACAATTGTCATATTTTAAGACATTTCTCCTTTAATTCACACTTTTGTGTATCTCTTTTGTGTCTGACAACCTCTTTCTCTGGGTAATAAAGGGCCACTTCTGGCTCTCTGAAATCACTTATTTTGTTCCTATTTTCATTACAATGCAGGTGTGAACTATTTATGAATTTGCCTAAGTAACAGGTTTGGAGGCAGATTACTTGTAGAGTCAAAATGTGTTATTTGTGCGGCAGTGGGAGGGACCCTGGGAGTGGAAGGGGGCGTGAGCCAGGTTTCTGTGGGAGCTGGAAAGGTTCTGTCCCCATCAGGAAGCTGGTCACACAGGTATGTTCAGTCTGGGAAAAATTCAGCAACCTGCACCCTAGGTGCACTTTTCTGTATGTTATGTTATAGGTAGGTATGTTATATTTCAACGAAAAATTTTTTTTCTTTTTTCTTTTTTTTGCGGTACGCGGGCCTCTCACCGTTGTGGCCTCTCCCGTTGCAGAGCACAGGCTCCGGACGCGCAGGCCCAGCGGCCATAGCTCACGGGCCCAGCCACTCCGCGGCATGTGGGATCTTCCCGGACCGGGGCACGAACCCGTGTCCCCTGCATCGGCAGGCGGACTCTCAACCACTGCGCCTGAAAATTTTCTTTTTATCTGTTAATCCCAAACTCTTAATTTATCCCACTCCCTTCCCCTTTGGTAACCGCAAGTTGTTTTCTATGTCTGTGAGTCTATTTCTGTTTTGTAAATAAGTTCGTTAGTATCATTTTTTTAAATTCCACATATAAATGATATCATATGATATTTGTCTTTCTCTGTCTTACTTCACTTAGCATGATAATTTCTAGGTCCATCCATGTTGTTGCAAATGGCATTATTTCATTCTTTTTATGGCTGAGTAATATTCATTATATATATATTTATATATATATATATATATATATATATATCCCAGATACATACTACTATATATAAAATAAACAACAAGGACCTACTGTATAGCAGAGGGAACTATATTCAATATGTTGTCATAACCTATAATGGAAAAGAATCTGAAAAAGAACATATATATATATACATATATATAAAACTAAATCACTTTGCTGTACACCTGAAACTAACACATGACTGTAAATCAACTATACTCCAATTAAAAAAAGTAAAGTAACAAAAACAGACAATGTTCTTTTTAAATAAAAGTACTTGAAGTCACCAATAACTCACAAATTTGTGGGGATGTTTAAGGGTTAATTATCATTAATGGACTTGGATTAATACTAGTCAAATCAAATCTCAGGTTCATAGAATTCTAAACTGGAAAGAGACCTTAGAAATAATTTACTTCAATTCCTAATTTACAGCTGAGGAAACTGGGGCCCAGAGGGAAAGTGGCTTGGCCACACCCATGTGGTGAGCTAACAACACAGCCAGCCCAGCCAGGGCTGAGACCACAGAGCTACAGATACAGCTATGTTACCGGCAAAAAGAGCTAAGCTCTTGGAGACAAATATATGCCCTCACATAATTCTCTGGTGGTTTCAATTTAAACTGAGGAATTATTAGTCTTGCAGGTCACCCACCATGCCTTAGCCACCTGGAGCAAAATGAATTGAAATCTGCATCGAAAGGTTCTTCTGTAGGTTCTTACATCTTAAGTCAAAAGATCGTCTGAGTTAAGGCTGGGAAGGAGATAATTTACCAGTACTTGAAATGTGCTGCTTACATATGGGAGTATTTTTTTAAGTTTGGAACTAAGGTAGTTTTGCTGAAAGAGACACAGAACAAGGCAGTGATCATCTCTGCTTCCCACCTTCCTCCTCTGCGGGGCAAGAGATGCTCGGAGGCGTGGCTGCCTGGCTGATAGAGCCCGGGCGGCAGGTAGCAAAAGTCCCTAATAGAGGGAGGCCGAGAAGAGGGGCGTGGCTGGCTGGCCAGCCCTCCTTGCTTCTCTGCTGCCTGCCAGCCTTGTCTTCAGCCCCTAAACCAGGGGCCAGCACCCCTAATCACGGAAGGTCCACGTGCCCTTAATGATGTGGGTCTAATCTGTCTGTGCAGAAGCATGAGCTCACTGCAGCAAATCTGCATTTTGCTTAGGATCTCTTGCCACCTCTTCTGCCTGGAAGAGGCATGTAGACTAAACGCTGCGAGTTGTTTGGGCAGTGGCCTGGAAACTCAGGCTGCCAGCGGTGAAGGCCGCGTCAGTAATTTCAGAGGAATGAAGTGGGTTTGGGGCAGGGGGTATAGGGTGGGGAGAAGGGAAGCGGGGAGATGGGGAGGGAAGGAGAAACAGAAAACACGAGAAAGAAGGCCTGAGGTGGGGAGTCGGCCTTGACGTTTGTGCCTTTGGCCCGAACAAAGACAGAGGCCTTTAGCAGGGCAAGTGCCGAATTCCACAGGTGAGGAAAAGACTTTAAGCAGGGCTTCCCTGGTGGCGCAGTGGTTGGGAGTCCGCCTGCCGATGCGGGGGACGCGGGTTCGTGTCCTGGTCTGGGAGGATCCCGCATGCCGCGGAGAGGCTAGGCCCGTGGGCCATGGCCGCTGAGCCTGCGCGTCCGGAGCCTGTGCTCCGCAACAGGAGAGGCCACAACGGTGAGAGGCCTGTGTACTGCAAAAAAAAAAAAAAAAAAAAAAAAAAAAGACTTTAAGCAAAGATTAAAATAGGGAGAGAAACTCATAACCTATGTTTGTTGTACCAGCATGAGAAGCTTGCGGAGTTATTAGTTCTGCCAGTGGGAGGGAACCCCTCCCCCGCAGATCCTCTCCTGATAACCTGGGCCTGTCAAGGAAGCGGAGAGAAGGTGAACAAGTCACCTTGCTCGTCTCCTGAAGGTCAGGAAGTCACCATGCAAAAAGCCACCATGTTCTTGTCGCTGTTACGACTCAAAATCCTTTCAGAAGCGGGGTCCAGGCTTCAGAAGTCCACCGTGGACACTGTTTTGGGAATCCCCCCTCCTAGCCCCTCCAAGGGCAGAAAAGTGAATTTGCTTCCTCGACACGGCATCAAAGCTCTAGTGAAGCCCCGCCCTGCCTCCGCATCACGGCTCCTCCCCCGGGCGCAGCCCCTCCCTGACTGCACCCGGGGAGATGCTGTCGGTCTTCCGGCCCCATTTCCTTGCCCCTCCTTTCTTCCTCTCCAATTCTTGTCTTTCCTGGACTAGTGTAAGGAGCTAGAGAAGCTGCTGGAAGTTTGGGATTTGGACCTGAGTGGAGACAAATTCTCCAGGGGCCACAGAGAGCAAAGTGGAGAGTCAACCCAGCCCCCTGCTCCGGGTGCCACCCTGCACTGACCTCAGCTCCGGCTCATTTCTGGTCCTTAGGGAATGTTGGGGGTGGGTGCAGGCTCTGCTTCCCTCCAACCCCCTCAGGGTTACTGCTTGTTGTTAAAACCAGAAAGTTGGTGCACAATTCGTATTCCTTCTGGCCCTCCTACCTTCTAGATCCCCCTGAAATTCAGCAAGTGTGAGGCCCTGAGGCCTGGGAAGGGCGAGCATTGGGAGGCTACTGTGCAGGTTTTTACTCTCACCTAGGCCATCCTGACATGCCTACTTATGGTCAAATTTCCATCATCCACAATTGGATAGCCTCCTTTCCAAGAACCTGAGCCATGGGAAAGAAGTGTGTGTGTGTGTGTGTGTGTGTGTGAGTCTGTGTGTGAGTGTGTATGTGTGTATATGTGTGTGAGTGTATGTGTGTGTGTGTGTGTGTGTATGTATGTGGGTATATGTGTGTGTGTAAAGGTGTTGGTGACATATGTGATGTCTCACTCTCCTAAACCTAGCACAGTTTCAGTCATTCATTCAAATATTTACTGAGCTCCTACCTTGTACCGGGTGCTGCTCTAAAACTTATGAACCAGAAGTGAAAACAACTGTTAATTTTGGATGTCATGGAGTTATATTCTAGTTGGAGAGAGAAAAAAAGTTAAGGACTTTAAAAATGAAGGCACTAGTTCTACTGAGGAGATACAGCAGAGAGGGGGATGGGGAACGCTAGGATCAGGGGGATGGTACTAAACAGTGTGATCCGGGAGTCTTCACTGACTGCGCTGAGCTTGGGGAAGTTGCTGTGTTGCAATATCTCCACCTCTGCTTCCCCTTCGCCCAGTGTACGAATGATGGAGATACAGTCAATAGCCTAAAGCCCAGCCATCATCTATCTGTGTCTCCAAAATAAGACATGATTTCTCTCCAATGCCCAAATCACAAAGGCCCAAAGCCTACCTGCCGAGTCAGCAGAAAGCTCAGATCTCTCTTGGGTTTTCCTCCCCAGAGATTCCTGAGACTCACTGGGATGGGTTAGATTTGTCCCTCAGTCACACCGCGGTTTGCCTACCTGCTGCCACCTGCCAGGAGGGGGGACCAGCACTGGTCCCTGGGGGCTGGGAACAGTCATCCGTCTTGGCTTGGCCCTGGCCTAGCAGGCTGGCTCTGAGGTGAGGCTTATGGTCAGGAGAAGCCCTGGCGGACCCAGATTCATGTTCATGTGCACGTTGCTCCTTTGTTACTCCTACAAATCTCTGCCCATTTTCCTCGGCATCAACTTCCTCTGCCTCTGGTCCAGCACATCCCTTCAACTTCCAAGTATGGGTCACCTTCCTTAAGTAAATTTCCTCTCAGGACTGCATTTTTTTAAAAGTGCAATTTGGTTTCATTTGGGAACTTGGTTCATCAAACATAGTCAGGTACTTGGGAACCTCTTCTCCGGCCCTACATAAATTTGTGAGTGAGGAGGGGGACACAGCCCAGCTCCATCTGGTGGCATCAGAGACCTAAATGCTGATGCATATGTTCAGGGAGTGGTGGGATCTCACTTCTCCTCCCACAGGGCCAAACGAAACAAGGGCCTATCACTGACCCCCACACAGGCAGAGTTACATATAGGTTGTGACTGAAAGGGAAAGCAAGGGAATTGATTTCCATAAATTATTGGTGAAAAAATCCATTTTGTTAACATTTAAAATTTTCAAATAAAACACAAAAGAACTCACCATTCAAATTTAACAAATTGTTAACATTTTACTATTTTGCTTGAGATCTTTTATGTTTTTAAAGCAATAAAAAGCTGGTATTCCAGGGCAGGGGAAAACCCACTTCTTGCTAGGAGAGTAGCATGGGCGTCCAGGGGGAGAAGACATCAATGGCGGCTCTCTTTGGAGAAAGGCTACCACACCACATCTCTCAACTCCTCTTTTCACATTCAGTATTTCTTTGTTTGTCTGTGCTGTATTCTGAGTGATTTCTGCAGGACTGTCTTCCCACTCACTAAATATCTTTGTGACTATATCCAATCTAAATTTAATTGCATCTACTGATTTTTTTATATTTTAGTGACTTTTTGTTTATTTCTGAGATTCCTAATTGGTTCTTTTCCCCATCCACCTATTCTTATTATAGCATTGCCTGTTTTTGTTTAATGATTCCTTCTTAATTTTTATAGATTTTATTTTTTATATTTTTCTTTTAATATCCTAAGCATAAATATTTTTTAAAATAATATTTATTTATTTATTTGGCTGCGCTGGGTCTTAGTTGCGGGAGACGGGATCTTTAGCTGCAGCAAGTGGGCTCTTAGTTGCGGCATGCATGCAGGATCTAGTTCCCTGACCAGGGATCGAACCCAGGCCCCCTGCATTGGGAGTGTGCAGTCTTAACCACTGACCACCAGGGAAGTCCCTAAACATAACTATTTTGAACTAGGAAAAACATCAACCAATGTGAGAGATATTTGTGTGCTCAGTTTGATAGGATTTGCTGAAGTGTGAAGAATAACTTCTAGGTTTTATGACTTATTTAGATGGAGAGAGGAAACATGGAAAAATACCAGGCTTGTGGGAGAAAATTATGAGTTCTGTTTGAAGTTTGAAATCCTATTTCAAACAGTTGGACAGAACATAATCATTGATGTTAATTCTGAATGTGGAATAGGAGAAATAGAAATAGTCCACAGTGATAAAGTTTAGTTATTGATCCAAGAATTATTCAATGGCGATAATCTCAAGATCTACTTTCATTTAATTATAAGCTTAAATTTTTAATTCTTCTATGTGCAAGTGAATAAATATCATCTTAGCAACATTTATACTACTTTCCTTATAAATTTGCCATTATTTACTTCTAAATATTTTAAATTTCACTCACTGACCATTGATCCTTGATCCAAATCCTTGCTCCAGAATTATTGTCACATGATTAGGAATGGAGATGAGGGAACTAACAGAGTGAAAGTTGAGATGAATACCAGATCCCAAATTCATATCTTCTGGTGCGTTATCATCCATCTCTTTCTTTCTCTGAATGTATTTCCCACCTTTGAGTTGCTGTCTCCCTTCTCCCTATCATTTATCTCCCTGCTTGTTCTGGCCCAGATGGGAATCAGGAGAGTTGACCTTGAGCACATAGTGGGCTGACCTCTGATAGGACAATGGAGGGGTGGGGATGCTGCAGAGTGGTGGAGGAGAGTGCTCCCATGGATGACCAGCACACTCAAAAGGCAATTCTCCCCAAGTATACTGCTAGGGGGTGTATTTGAGAACTATTGCAAGAGATATTAGCACTCCTAACCCCAGTCCTATACGCTAATGGCAATATAATTGAGGCTCAGAAGCTTTCTTTGTCTTAAGTTAATGAAGTGATATGATGCTTCTTCAAATGCACGTGGTAAATATTCATTGAATGAATGAATGAAGAAACAGACTTGGAGAGATTAAGCAACAATAAGACAACAACAACGGCAAACTCAAATAGTGGTGACTGTGTGTTCTCAGTTCCTGCTGTCCAAAGTGTCCTATAAATTCGATATTTGTTCATCTTCACAGCAACCTTATGAAGTAGGAACTTTCTCAGCTCCATTTTCAGATGGAATCCTGAGACATGAGGGGCTTCACAGCTCTAAGCAGCAGAGCTGGGACTCAACCCTGACAGTCCAGCTCTAGCTTTTAGTACCACTATATGACCTTCTCTGTCTAAGTAACCTGCCCAAGTTTGTGAACCTTAGTCTGCCTGACATCAGATGTGCTCTTAACCACTGCTATGGTCTGAATGTTTGTGTCCCCCTAAAATTCATATGTTGAAACCTAACCCCCACTGTGATGGTGTTAGGAGGTAGGTCCTTTGGGAAGTGATAGATCAAAGGGTGGAGCCCTCATGACTGGGATTAGTGCCCTTTTAAAAGAGGCCCCAGAGAGCCTTTCTCATTCCCTTCCGTTATGTGAGCACACAGCAAAAAGACAGGAACCAGGAAGTGGGCTCTCGCCAGATGCCTAACATGCCAGTGCCTTGAGCTTGGACTTCCCAGCCTCCTGAACTATTGTTTATAAGCCACCCCAGTCTGTGTTATTTTCTTATGGCAGCCCAAATTGATGAAGACAACCACCATTCTATATGGTTTCCCTAAAGAATCATTGCCTATCAAGAAACTTTCTGTATGTCAAGGCATTCTCCAATTGCAGGCTGCCTCATTTACCTGATCAATGAATGCATTTCTCTCTCTCATGAGAGAAAAGACAGAGACAAGAACTATTAAAACTAATTGCTGGTTGTCATGCAGAAAAAAACATACAGTTGTTTGAGTGAAATTCCTACTCAACCATCATCCTTGGAAATGGAACCAAAAAGTTATTTTCCAAAACTCACAACAGAAATCTTTACTAAAGTGACTTGCAAAGGTGCAGACCTCAGTACTTGTTGAAACAGATGATGGAGGCCACTTTCTCCAACCTCTCATTTCATAGGTGAGAAGACGAGGCACAGAGAGGTTAAGTGTGCCTTATTCCAAGTCATGCACCTGGTTAGTGGTGGCCAGGCCTAGGAGCAGATCTCCAGACTCACTGTTTATTCCTGTTTGGCCTCAGGTTTCTCTCTGTAGCCTGAAGCAGTTAGCTTTTCATCTGTTCATCAGTCAGTCACTTATTAACTCATTCATTCAGCCCCTCACATAGGTACTGAGTACTTTCTTTGTGCCATTCTCTGCTCTCTGTGCTGGACGTGTAGTGGGAAAAAGGACAGATATAATTCCTGCTTTCATGGACCTTACAATTTATTGAAGAGACAAGCCATAAATAAATAAATAAACCAAGAAATAAAAAAGGAAAGGATTGGGGAGTAAAAACTGCCACGATGAAAACAGGATGTGAAAAAAAAGAGACTTATTTCAGCTTGAGGGTAGAGGAAGGTCTTATGGGAGCTGGATTTAAGCTGATTTTCGAAGGGGGACAGCCAGGCAGACATCCTGAAGAAAAGCATCCCAGGGCTGAGGCCCTTAGGGGAACATGGGCTTGGAGAGTCTAAAGAACAGAGAAAAGAACAAGATGAGGTAGGGAGGGAGGGTGGTGATGCATGTTATTGGACACTCAGATCAAGAAGTCATCAAGCCATTAAAAAGATGGTTATGAGCCTATGCAGCAAGCTGGAAATTAATCATGATATAATGTCGTAGAGGGGAAGCAGGATACCTGTGTGGAAGCCACAACTGCAACTATAAATTTACATGTGAAAAGCCTTTTAAGGGAATGATTAAAGTGGGACTATGGGATTATGGGTAATATATTTCTTTATTTCCATTTCTTTATTGTTTCCAGTTTTTCTCTAATGTGCTTCATTGCTTAAATGGCAAAACTGAATATATAAAAATAAGCTATAGCTGATACTTTTTAAAAAGGACTAGGTTCCCAGGTGTCCTAGGCTAGATTTTTTTAATTTAAATGTTTTAAAATTTCACTTAATATATGCATTTAATATACGCATATAGATTTTCAGAAGTCAAATAGTACTCAAAGACACAATGAAAAATAGTCATCATGCCCTACACTTACTCAATTCCAGGTTCCATTCTCCTGAGGCGACCACTTTCAGGTTTTTGTCCTTTTTTTTTTTTCTGGTATTCATCCCCAAATTTCTAAATAACATGTCTCTATTTTTATTGTTTGATTTTTCCATCATTTTAGGAGTTCCTTTGATCTCTCTCCTGTGTTAGATTCCACTTTTTCTTAGCTCCCATATTGGTTTGCTTCCTTGTTTTACTGGAGCACAACCTCTAACAAAGAGTGCATGCAGGGGCTTCGCTGGTGGCACAGTGGTTGAGAGTCCGCCTGCTGATGCAGGGGACACGGGTTCGTGCCCCGGTCCAGGAAGATCCCACATGCCATGGAGTGGCTGGGCCTGTGAGCCATGGCTGCTGAGCCTGTGCATCAGGAGCCTGTGCTCTGCAATGGGAGAAGCCACAACAGTGAGAGGCCTGTGTACCGCAAAAAAAAAAAAAAAAAAAAAAGTGCATGCAAAATAAACTTGTGTGCTTGAATTATCTTTTATTCTATGCTCACATTTGATTGATAACTTGGCTGGGTATAACATTCTAAGTAGGAAATACTTTTTCTTCAGTGTATTTGAAAGCATCGCTCTGCTGTCAGTGAGGTTTCATTGGGGCCATTGAAAAGTCTGATAATATTCCTGTTTCTTTTATATGTACCTCTTCCTCCTACTCCCTGCACCAAAGCTGTTAGGATCTTCTTTTTATTCTTATTTTATTGAAATTTCACTCATAATGACTTGGGGTGGGTTTTTTTATTATTCATTTTACTCGGTACTCAATAGGCCCTTTCAAGCTATATACTTGTGTCCTTTAATTTGTAGGATTTTTTGTGTTATTTCTTTAATAGTTTCTCCCCTTCCTGTTTTTCTCTTTTCTCCTTTTGGAACTCCTGCTACTTTTATGTTGGACCTCTTGATTGATATTCACATTTTCTTATCTTTTCCCTGCAATTTTCCACCTTGTTTATTCTACTTCTTGGAAGAGTTCCTCAACTTTATCATCAATCCTTTCTATTGAAATAAGAGAACGTAGATGTTCTCTTTTGGGTCATTTCATTTCTTCATTTCTCTGGTCTTGGAGTTAGAGTGGGAGTGATTACAGCTCTGGAAGCTAGAATTATAGGAGCTAAACAAGGTGAGGGGTTATGGGGGAGGGAGAAGGAACTCATTAAATCCAGGAGGCTTTCAAGAAGTTCTTCAGCTAAGTTTGGTGTCCCCAAGACATCCCTTTTGACTCAATTTTTCCAGAGAGAAATCCACCAATCTTTTCTGGTAAAGAAAGGACAGCCTTCTGGCTATGTATGTGGAGGGGTAGAATCTGGGTCTAATTATTAATTGTACAGACTTTTAACCAGTCTTCTAGTTTTTGGCCTTATCCTTCACCCCTGCGTTCGCATGTATGGTGTGCATCCAGCCTCTGAGGATTTCCAGGGGCCTGCACATATGTAGACTTGCTTTTTGTTGGTTCCCCAACTTTCCTCACTCTTCTAAAGGAACCTAGCAAAGACTGGAAAGCTGAGGCCTAAGTGGTTCATGCTTCTCAAAATACTTTAACTTACTAACATATGTCATTATGAATACATTTTGAAGAATATATTTAACATACATGTATATTAAAAGCACAATAATGCAATGAACACCCAAGAATTTACCACCCAAGTAAAAAATGTAGGAGATTATTAACACTGGTGAATTTCTTCTGAGATGGATTTTTTCCCGAATCAGTAGATTCATGCTTTTCATCAATATTTGTTCAATAACATTTGCATTTCCTCTGCTCTCTCTATTTTCTTTTTCTTTTTTCTCACTTTGTCTTCCACTTTTCTTAACCTCTCTTCATATTTTCTATCTCCTTGTCTCTTGCTTGCATGTAATTTACCTAGCACATCAGTGTGTTTTGGCTGTAGAGTTTGTCAGAGTGTCTATTCTGTCATATTGCTAGAAAAGGAAGTCCCAGATCCCATCCATATCCTTTCTTTCTTGTAATCGTTCATTGATATCACTGGTTGGCTGTCATCATCTTTTCTGTTTTTTTGCTTTTATAATTTTAAACATTTTCAATTCCTTTTCTGTCATTTTAGAGGGGTTCCAGGATAAATTTGAGATAAATGCTTTTGTTGGATCTAAAATGTTTAAATTGAAGTTGGTTAGGATTCTTTTTTTAGAATTGTTTAGCATTGCATCAAGAGGTCTAACATTCTTTTTAAAAATTTTTTATTGCAATGTAATTGATTTACAATGTTGTGTTAGTTTCAGGTGTACAGCAAAGTGATTCAGATATATACGTATGTTCCTTTTTTACATTCTCTTCCATTATAGATTATTAGAAGACGTTGAGTAAAGTTCCCTGTGCTATACATTAGGTCCTTGTTGGTTATCTATTTTATATATAGTAGTGTATATTTTAATCCCAAGCTCCTAATTTATCCCTCCTTCCCTCCCCTTTGGTAACCATAAGTTTGTTTTCTATGTCTGTGAGTCTGTTTCTATTTTGTAAATAAGTTCATTCATATCATTTTTTTTTTTTTTAGATTCCGCATGTAAGCGATATCATATGATACCTGTCTTTCTCTGTCTGGCTCACTTCACTTAGTATGATAATCTCCAGGCCCATCCATCTTGCTGCAAATGGCATTATTGTATTATTTTAAATTGCTGAGTAATATTCCATTGTATATATATGCCACATCTTCTTTGTCCATTCATCTGTTGATGGACACTTAGGTTGCTTCTATGTCTTGGCTATTGTAAATAGTGCTGCTAGAACACTGGGGTGCATGTATCTTTTCAAATTATGTTTTTCTCTGGATATATGCCCAGGAGTGGAATTGCAGGACCATGTGGTAGCTCTATTTTTAGTTTTTTTTTTCTTTAAAAACCTCCATACTGTTTTCCATAGTGAATATACCAATTTACATCCCACCAATAGTGTAGGAGTGTTCCTTTTTCTCCACACCCTCTCCGGAATTTATTATTTGTATATTTTTTGATGATGGCCATTCTGACTGGTGTGAGGTGATATTGTAGTTTTCTTTTATATTTCTTTAATAATTAGTGATGTTGAGCATCTTTTCATGTGTCTTTTGACCATCTGTATGCCTTCTTTGGAGCAATGTTCTTTTAGCTCTTCTGCCCATTTTTTGATTGAGTTTTTGGTTTTTATTTGTGTGTGTGTGTGATATTGAGTTGTGTGAGTTGTTTGTATATTTTGGAGATTAATTCCTTGTCAGTCGCATCATTTGCAAATTATTTTCTCCCATTCTGTAGGTTGTCTTTTCATTTTGTTTATGGTTTCCTTTGCCATGCAAAAGCTTGTAAGTTTAATTAAGTCCCTTTTTTTTTTAAATTTCCATTACTCTAGGAGGTCTAACATTCTCTGAGAAAGAAAAGAAGTCTACTGATGTAGTTGTTTAATTTAGTTTTTGCTTAGGTAAAATTATTGGGACAAACTCCTAAGTGGTATTACAAGTGTTCTCCTTTAACATTCTTTATGGTGAACCATCTTGTGGATGGAAGGATTCATTCTGAGACTTATCTAGATGGAAACTATCACTTTGAAAATACATGTTTTCATTTTATAATAAAGCTTTTAGAAAAGATATATCAGTCATCCTGATTAAAGAACTGAATAACGTGAGCTGGTTTAGAGACACGGAGAGACCAAAATATTCACATGAAACCCATTGTTCTCTTTGTCCTTGAAGAAAGATAATGTCTTGAAATGATTACTTCTTAATTTGGTAACTGGAACATCATCCCCCCAGTGCATAATCATTGCTGGGTAACTGCTGGGTTAATAATAGAATTTGTGGATTTCACAACTTCTTTGAACTGAATGTATTTTTTAAGCCTAAATCCTGGGTATGTGTAGTGTGAAATATTTCACTGGAGGATATTAGGGTGGGCCGGTTTTACATCCAGATCCACGCCTTGAGCAGCACCTGCATCCACTGTTTCCTTTGTGAGATGAGAATCTGCCCACAAAGGCCAGAGGAGGTCATTCCTTTGCTGTGATCAGGTAGGGTTCTTCCAGGCAAGGCCCCGCCTCTTGGCCCCAGCCCCTCTTGGCCCTGCCTACGCCTGGGCAATGTGGCTCCAAGTGGAATTGCTCTTCCCTCTGACAAGCAGTCATCTGTCTTGGAGCACAGGCTCTAATTACCCCTGCCATTAGCCTGCCCAGCAGGACTGCAGATGTTACTAATTGTCATGAAATTATCCAATGCCTTTCAAAACTCCAGAGCCAGCCCTTGTTTGTCCCTGTGACCCTTCACAGTACTTCATTTCTTTGTTCATTTTACTGCTGTATTGAACCTTAACCTTGAGCACAAAACAAAAATTTGGAGAAGAATGTCACTCTCCTCCACTTTGTTTTTTTTTTAACCTCATCAGCCCCCTAACCCCCTGATTATTTTGGAATAGAACTCAAAACTTTACCTCCTTGCTAGACTGTTTATTTGCAGGTAACTCTTGATTATATGGATGTGCCATTCTCCCCATCTCACAGATCTTTTGTCAAAAATTAAAAAGAACTTGTTTCTCCTTATTATAAAATCAATGTATTTTCATGGTTGGAAAAATTAGAGAAATGCCGATAAATAAAAAGAAGAAGAAAAATCCATCTCACCTTCCACAGATAAACACTGTTAAAATTTGATGGTCTACCTTTACATATTTTTCTATGCAGATAGATAGATACGGGATGATACTGTTATAATGTTAATAATAACTAATATTTCTTGACTTATTATTATGTAACAGACACAGTTCAGATTGATTTTCCATGTATTAATTCATTGAATAATTTCAAGAATCCTATGTGGTAGGTTTAATCTCTATTCTCATTTTACAGATGAGGAAACTTAAGCATGGTGAGGTTAAAAATATTGCCCAAAGCTACATAGCTATTTCAGTGGAAGAGGTGGAATTTGAACTAAGCAGTCTGGCTCTAGGCTCTGAACTCTTAAGTGATACATTAGTCTGTTATCTAACCTGCTTTTAACTTTTAATAAACTATCAATATCCTTTCATGTTACTCTTAGTCCACCAGATAATTTTGAATAATTATGAAGACTGAATTAGAATTCAAAGTATGAATATGCTGAAATTAAAAAAATCAAACAATAAAGTGGTTTTCCCTTCCCTAGCTTTAGGTTTATTTTTTGCTCTGATTGACAACACATGGATTATTTTTAAATGGGATAATTCCTTCAGGAATATGATTTAAGGGAAAACAAAAAATAACAAATAATGTGAACAATATTCAGCTTATTTCATGATTGTAAGTGATAGTTTGACTCACTCCTTGGTTCTATTATTTCTAAGTGATAATTACCTACTTTAAAAAATACTAATAATTATTGAACACTTTCTATGTGTCAGCCACCCCCTATTTTTGCTGTTTAAGTGCTGATATTTATTCCACATAATTCAGGTTCTGGTGAAGTCAGGGACATTGAAGGGACACGGCTATTTTGTGGTGTCTCTTCCTGCTATATTCTGTCTTTTTTTCCTAGTTACTCCTGACTGAGCACCAGCTTTTTCTTTTTGTTTTCTTTCTTCTTTTCTTTTCCCTCCCTTTTTCCCTTCCTTCCTTCCTTCTTTCCTTCCTTCCCCTCTGTGTCTGGATATTCTGTGCTTTCCTTCATCTGGAAACTTTTCATCTACAAGTATCCAGAAACTTTAATGCAGTTTCAATCTCAGTCCTGTTCTGGAAGGATATTCTTGGCATGCCATTTTGTCTCATCTGAGTTAGAGACAAGGTCTATATTTGGCCAGTAAATCCAGCATGGCAGGATCTAGTTAGAATTTTTAGCTGATTGTCAGCTGATCTGTGTAAAATGTATTTGAATTGGCCTCTGGCTGATAGGATGGACTAAAAACTGTCCAGCTTCATAACAGGCCCATCCTTTTATGAGTGAGGTTACAACCCAGGTTCCAGACAGGTCACTGATTGATTAATATGTAGGCAGAGACCATGTTTGTTTATTCATTTTTCTACTCCATGCAGTGATGTTTAGCACACAGGAGACACTGGATACCAATTTGTAAAGTTGACAAAGAAGTCTCAGGAAATCTGGATTGTAGTTTCAGTTCTACTACAGATTGGCTGTTGCAACGAACAAATTACGGGCCACTTTGTCCCTCAGTGGCTTCATACACATTACCCTCTTCGTAAATTTTGATGACACAGTGAAATCATCCCTGAAGATCTTTCATTTCCATGGAAGAATTGTTTTATAGGTTTTTGAAGTAATAACTTTCAAGATTAGGAGTAAAAAATATTGACTCTCTTATCTTAGAAGGACATATGATTTGAATTCCAAAGAATTGTGCAGGGCAAACAGGTGATTGCTTAGATGTTTTAGTCTTTTTTCCCCCCTTTTGATGTACATTGCAGATGATGTTCTCATGTAGGATACCCTCCCATGGGTGACCTAGTGTGGGAATAATGGGTTAGGACCAGGATAAGAGAGATTGTGGGATTATATAAAATTCCCAGTCTACTAACTGCTGCCTTAGCCTTCTCTCCCATTGAAGGAAACATATTGACTAAGACGTATTTCAAAACTACCATAATAAAACTCTGGGGTAGAGGCGGAAGAACATGCAAACTGGCCAAAGACATTGTATAGAGAGCTTATCCACTGACCCATGTTTCCATGGGAAACTTGTATATAATGAAACTTCTACCCAAACCAGTGGGGAGAAGATGGATTGTTTAGTGGATGGTGTTGGGAGAACTGACTCACCATGGGGAAAAAAAGTTGGATTCCCACCTTACAACATATACAAAAATAAAATCCAAATGGATTAAAGACCTAAGAATGAAGGGAAGAGATACATACTTTATCAAGAGTATGTAGAAAGAGGAGAGGGGGAAGATGGCGGAAGAGTAAGACGTGGAGATCACCTTCCTCCCCACAGATACGTCAGAAATAGAGCTACACGTGGAACAACTCCTACAGAACACCTACTGAACGCTGACAGAAGACCTCAGACCTCCCAAAAGGCAAGAAACTCCCCACGTACCTGGGTAGGGCAAAAGAAAACAGAAAAAACAGAGACAAAAGAATAAGGATGGGACCCGCACCAGTGGGAGGGAGCCGTGAAGGAGGAAAGGTTTCCACACACTAGAAGCCCCTTCATGGGCGGAGACTGCGGGTGGCGGAGGGGGAAAGCTTCGGAGCAGCGGAGGAGAGCACAGCCACAGGGGTGCAGAGGGCAAAGCGGAGAGATTCCGGCACAGAGGATCGGTTCCGACCGCCACTCACCAGCCCGAGAGGCTTGTCTGCTCAGCCGCTGGGGCGGGTGGGGCTGGGAGCTGAGGCTCCGGCTTCGGAGGTCGGATCCCAGGGAGAGGACTGGCAGTGTGAACACAGCCTGAAGGGGGTTAGTGCGCCACGGCTGGCCGGGAGGGAGTCCGGGGAAAAGTCTGGAGCTGCCGAAGAGGCAAGAGAGTTTTTCTTCCCTCTTTGTTTCCTGGTGCGTGAGGAGAGGGGATTCAGAGCGCTGCTTAAAGGAGCTCCAGAGACGGGCGCAAGCCGCGGCTAAAAGCGCGGACCCCAGAGGGGCGTGGGACGCTGGGGCTGCTGCCGCCGCCACCAAGAAGCCTGTGTGCGAGCGCAGGTCATTCTCCACACCTCCCCTCCCGGGAGCCTGTGCAGCCCGCCACTGCCGGGGTCCCAGGATCCGGGACAACTTCCCCGGGAGAATGCATGGCACGCCTCAGGCTGGTGCACGTCACGCCAGCCTCTGCCGTTGCAGGCTCGCCCCGCATCTGTACCCCTCCCTCCCCCCAGCCTGAGTGAGCCAGAGCCCCCTAATCAGCTCCTGTCTGAGCGAAGAACAGACGCCCTCCAGTGACCTACACGAAGGGGCGGGGCCAAATCCAAAGCTGAGCCCTGGGAGCTGTGCAAACAAAGAAGAGAAAGTGAAATATCTCCCAGAAGCCTCAGGAGCAGCGGATTAAATCTCCACAGTCAACTTGATGTACCCTGCTTCTGTGGAATACCTGAATAGACAACGAATCATCCCAAATTGTGGAGGAGGACTTTGAGAGCAAGATTTATTATTTTTTCCCCTTTTCCTTTTTTGTGAGTGTGTATATGTATGCTTCTGTGTGAGATATTGTCTGTATAGCTTTGCTTTGACCATTTGTCCTAGGGTTCTATCTATCTGTTTTTTCTTTTGTTTTGTTTTTATTTTACTTAAAAAGTTTTTTTCTTAATAATTATTTTTTATTTTAATACCTTTATTTTATTTTACCTTACTTTCTTTTATTTTCTTTTATCCTCTTTCTTTCTTTCTTTCTTTCTACTTTTTCTCCCTTTTATTCTGAGCCGTGTGGATAAAAGGCTCTTGGTGCTCCAGCCAGGAGTCAGTGCTGTGCCTCTGAGGTGGGAGAGTCAACTTCAGGACACTGGTCCACAAGAGACCTCCCAGCTCCACGTAATATCAAATGGCGAAAATCTCCCAGAGATCTCCATCTCAACACCAGCACCCAGCTTCACTCAATGACCAGCAAGCTACAGTACTGGACACCCTATGCCAAACAACTAGCAAGACAGGAACACAACCCCACCCATTAGCAGAGAGCCTGCCTAGAATCATAATAAGTCCACAGACACCCCAAAACACACCAACAGATGTGGACCTGCCCACCAAAAAGACAAGATCCAGCCTCATCCACCAGAACACAGCCACTGGTCCCCTCCACCAGGAGGCCTACACAACCCACTGATCCAACTTTGACCACTGGGGACAGACACCAAAAACAACGGGAACTACGAACCTGCAGCCTGCAAAAAGGAGACCCCAAACACAGTAAGATAAGCAAAATGAGAAGAAAGAAAAACACAGAGCAGATGAAGGAGCAAGATAAAAACCCACCAGACCTAACAAATAAATAGGAAATAGGCAGTCTACCTGAAAAAGAATTCAGAATAATGATAGTAAAGATGATCCAAAATCTTGGAAATAGAATGGAGAAAATACAAGAAATGTTTAACAAGGACCTAGAAGAACTAAAGATGAAACAAACAATGATGAACAACACAATAAATGAAATTAAAGATATTCTAGAAGGGATCAATAGCAGAATAACTGAGGCAGAAGAACGGATAAGTGACCTGGAAGATAAAATAGTGGAAATAACTACTGTAGAGCAGAATAAAGAATAAAGAATGAAAAGAACTGAGGACAGTCTCAGAGACCTCTGGGACAACATTAAACGCACCAACATTCAAATTATAGGGGCTCCAGAAGAAGAAGAGAAAGAGAAAGGAACTGAGAAAATATTTGAAGAGATTATAGTTGAAAACTTCCCTAATATGGGAAAGGAAATAGTTAATCAAGTCCAGGAAGCACAGAGAGTCCCATACAGGATAAATCCAAGGAGAAACACGCCAAGACACATATTAATCAAACTGTCAAAAATTAAATACAAATAAAACATATTAAAAGCAGCAAGGGAAAAACAACAAATAACACACAAGGGAATCTCCATAAGGTTAACAGCTGATCTTTCAGCAGAAACTCTGGAAGCCAGAAGGGTCTGGCAGGACATATTTAAAGTGATGAAGGAGAAAAAGCTACAACCAAGATTACTCTACCCAGCAAGGAACTCATTGAGATTTGATGGAGAAATTAAAACCATTAAAAACAAGCAAAAGCTGAGAGAGTTCAGCACCACCAAACCAGCTTTACAACAAATGCTAAAGGATCTTCTCTAGGCAAGAAACACAGGAGAAGGAAAAGACCTACAATAACAAACCCAAAACAATTAAGAAAATGGGAATAGGAACATACATATCGATAATTACCTTAAATGTAAATGGATTAAATGCTCCCACCAAAGACACAGACTGGCTGAATGGATACAAAAACAAGATCCATATATATGCTGTCTACAAGAGAACCACTTCAGACCTAGAGACACATACAGACTGAAAGTGAGGGGATGGAAAAAGTTATTCCATGCAAATGGAAACCAAAAGAAAGCTGGAGTAGCAATTCTCTTATCAGAAAAAAGAGACTTTAAAATAAAGACTACTAGAAGAGACAAAGAAGGACACTACACAATGATCAAGGGATCGATCCAAGAAGAAGATATAACAATTGTAAATATTTATGCACCCAACATAGGAGCACCTCAATACATAAGGCAAATACTAACAGCCATAAAAGGGGAAATCAACAGTAACACACTCATAGTAGGGGACTTTAACACCCCACTTTCACCAATGGACAGATCATCCAAAATGAAAATAAACAAGGAAACACAAGCTATAAATGATACATTAAACAAGATGGACTTAATTGATATTTATAGGACATTCCATCCAAAAACAACAGAATACACATTTTTCTCAAGTGCCCATGGAACATTCTCCAGGATAGATCATATCTTGGGTCACAAATCAAGCCTTGGTAAATTTAAGAAAATTGAAATTGTATCAAGTATCTTTTCCGACCACAATTCTATGAGATGAGATATCAATTACAGGATAAGATTGGGAAAAAATACAAACACATGGAGGCTAAACAACACACTACTTAATAACAAAGTGATCACTGAAGAAATCAAAGAGGAAATCAAAAAATACCTAGAAACAAATGTCAATGGAGACACGATGACCCGAATCCTATGGGATGCAGCAAAAACAATTCTAAGAGGGAATTTTATAGCAATACAATCCTACCTTAAAAAACAGGAATCATCTCGAATAAACAACCTAACCTTGCACCTAAAACAATTAGAGAAAGGAGAACAAAAAACCCCCAAAGTTAGCAGAAGGAAGGAAATCATAAAAACAGAGCAGAAATAAATGGAAAAGAAATGAAGGAAACGATAGCAAAGATCAATAAAACTAAAAGCTGGTTCTTTGAGAAGATAAACAAACAACATTGATAAACCATTAGCCAGACTCATCAAGAAAAAAAGGGAGAAGACTCAAATCAATAGAATTAGAAATGAAAAAGGAGAAGTAACAACTGACACTGCAGAAATACAAAGAATCATGAGAGATTACTACAAGCAACTATATGCCAATAAAATGGACAACTTAGAAGAAATGGACAAATTTTTAGAAAAGCACAACCTTCCAAGGCTCAACCAGGAAGGAATAGAAAATATACACAGACCAATCACAAGGACTGAAGTTGAGACTGTGATTAAAAATCTTCCAACGAACAAAAGCCCAGGACCAGATGGCTTCACAGGCGAATTCTATCAAACATTTAGAGAAGAGCTAACACCTATCCTTCTCAAACTCTTCCAAAATATAGTAGAGGGAGGAACACTCCCAAACTCATTCTACGAGGCCACCATCACCCTGATACCAAAACCAGACAAGGATGTCACAAAGAAAGAAAACTATAGGCCAATATCACTGATGAACATAGATACAAAAATCCTCAACAAAATACTAGCAAACAGAATCCAACAGCACACTAAAAGGATCATACACCATGATCAAGTGGGGTTTATTCCAGGAATGCAAGGATTCTTCAATATACGCAAATCAATCAATGTGATACACCATATTAACAAATGGAAGGAGCAAAACCATATGGTCATCTCAATAGATGCAGAGAAAGCTTTCGACAAAATTCAACACCCATTTATGATAAAAACCCTGCAGAAAGTAGGCATAGAGGGAACTTTCCTCAACATAATAAAGGCCATATATGACAAACCCACAGCCAACATCACCTTCAATGGTGAAAAACTGAAGCCATTTCCACTAAGATCAGGAACAAGACAAGGTTGCCCACTCTCACCACTCTTATTCAACATAGTTTTGGAAGTTTTAGCCACAGCAATCAGAAAAGAAAAGGAAATAAAAGGAATCCAAATCAGAAAAGAAGAAGTAAAGCTGTCACTGTTTGCAGATGACATGATACTATACATAGAGAATCCTAAAGATGCTACCAGAAAACTACTAGAGCTAATCAATGAATTTGGTAAAGTAGCAGGATACAAAATTAATGCACAGAAATCTCTGGCATTACTATATACTAATGATGAAAAATCTGAAAGTGAAATCAAGAAAACACTCCCATTTACCATTGCAACAAAAAGAATAAAATATCTAGGAATAAACCTACCTAAGGAGACAAAAGACCTGTATGCAGAAAATTATAAGACACTGATGAAAGAAATTAAAGATGATACAAATAGATGGAGAGGTATACCATGTTCTTGGATTGGAAGAATCAACATTGTGAAAATGACTCTACTACCCAAAGCAATCTACAGATTCAGTGCAATCCCTATCAAACTACCACTGGCATTTTTCACAGAACTAGAACAAAAAATTTCACAATTTGTATGGAAACACAAAAGACCCCGAATAGCCAAAGCAATCTTGAGAATGAAAAACGGAGCTGGAGGAATCAGGCTCCCTGACTTCAGACTATACTACAAAGCTACAGTAATCAAGACAGTATGGTAGTGGCCCAAGAACAGAAATATAGATCAATAGAACAGGATAGAAAGCCCAGAGATAAACCCACGCACATCTGGTCACCTTTTCTTAGATAAAGGAGGCAGGAATGTACAGTGGAGAAAGGACAGCCTCTTCAATAAGTGGTGCTGGGAAAACTGGACAGGGACATTTAAAAGTATGAGATTAGAACATTCCCTAACACCATACACAAAAATCAGCTCAAAATGGATTAAAGACCTAAATGTAAGGCCAGACACTATAAAACTCTTAGAGGAAAACATAGGCAGAACACTCTATGACATAAATCACAGCAAGATCCTTTTTGACCTACCTCCTAGAGAAATGGAAATAAAAACAAAGATAAACAAATGGGACCTATTGAAACTTAAAAGCTTTTGCACAGCAAAGGAAACCATAAACAAGACCAAAAGACAACCCTCAGAATGGGAGAAAATATTTGCAAATGAAGCAACTGACAAAGGATTAATCTCCAAAATTTACAAGCAGCACATGCAGCTCAATAACAAAAAAAACAAACAACCCAATCCAAAAATGGGCAGACGAGCTAAATAGACATTTCTCCAAAGAAGATATACAGACTGCCAACAAACACATGAAAGAATGCTCAACATCATTAATCATTAGAGAAATGCAAATCAAAACTACAATGAGATATCATCTCATACCGGTCAGAATGGCCATCATCAAAAAATCTAGAAACAATAAATGCTGGAGAGGATGTGGAGAAAAGGGAACCCTCTTGCACTGCTGGTGGGAATGTGAATTGGTACAGCCACTATGGAGAACAGTGTGGAGGTTTCTTAAAAAACTACAAATAGAATTACCATATGACCCAGCAATCCCACTATGGGCATATACCCTGAGAAAACCATAATTCAAAAAGAGTCATGAACCACAATGTTCATTGCAGCTCTATTTACAATAGCCAGGAGATGGAAACAACCTAAGTGTCCATCATCAAATGAATGGATAAAGAAGACGTGACACATATATACAATGGAATATTACTCAGCCATAAAAAGAAACAAAATTGAGTTATTTGTAGTGAGGTGGATGGACCTAGAGTCTGTCATACTGAGTGAAGTAAGTCAGAAAGAGAAAAACAAATACCATATGCTAACACATATATATGGAATCTAAGAAAAAAAATGTCATGAAGAACCTAGGGGTAAGACAGGAATAAAGACACAGACCTACTAGAGAATGGACTTGAGGATATGGAGAGGGGGAAGGGTAAGCTATGACAAAGTGAGAGAGTGGCATGGACATATATACACTACCAAATGTAAAATCGATAGCTAGTGGGAATCAGCCGCATAGCACAGGGAGATCAGCTCAGTGCTTTGTGACCACCTAGAGGGGTGGGATAGGGAGGGTGGGAGGGAGGGAGATGAGATATGAGATAAGAGATAAGAGATATGGGAACATATGTATATGTATAACTGATTCACTTTGTTATAAAGCAGAAACTAACACACCATTGTAAAGCAATTACACTCCAATAAAGATGTAAAAACAAAACAAAACAAAACAAAAGAGTATGTTGAAGAATATCTTTGTGGCTGTGGGGTCTGAAGAAAATTTCTTAAGCAAGACCCAAATAAACCATAAGAGGAAAATGGATGGATATTGATGAGTATGACTACATCAGAAGTAAAGACTTCAGCTCAAAACAGTTAACCTACATGACACATAGCACTGGGGAAAGATGTTTGCAGTGTCCAAAAATCAATAAGAAATTAATGCCCCAAGAAAGTCCTGCAGGTTGGCAGGAAAAATAGAGGAAACCCACATAGGGAAAATGTGGGTAAAGGATTTAGGCAGTTCAGAGGAGAAATCCAAACTGATAATAAGCATATGAAGAGATACTCACTTCACTAGTAATCAGAGAAATACAAATTTCAATTACAATGCGATCCACTTTAAAATAATCAGATTGTCAAAAATTGGAAATCTTATTAATATCAAGTGCTGAAAGGGATGCAGGGAAATTAGAACCCTCCCGAACTACTGGAGGGAGGATAATCTATGAGGGGACAGCTCTGAGAGTGTTCCTAGCAGCAAAGAATTGGAGTCAACCAGGAGTCCATTGCTAGGACAAGGCAGATGTGGTTATATGTAAGCTGTCAGCTGTAATACTTAGACTTACATACAACAACAAGGATGGATTGCAAAAGCATAAAGTTGGTTAAAAGTAAGAAAGAGAATGAGATTTTTTTCTTTCTTTCGTTTGTGGTACGCGGGCCTCTCACTGTTGTGGCCTCTCCCGTTGCGGAGCACAGGCTCCGGACGCACAGACTCAGCGGCCATGGCTCACGGGCCCAGCCGCTCCGCAGCATGTGGGATCTTCCTGGACCGGGGCACGAACCCGTGTCCCCTGCATCGGCAGACGGACTCTAAACCACTGCGCCACCAGGGAAGCCCCGAGAATGAGATTTTTAGCACATTGCCTTTTGTAATTAAATACACACACACACACACACACACAGCAATACCATGTATTATTCAAGTAGGTATATGCATTTGTCTAAATAAAAATAGGAGGCAGGGGGTCTGGAGTGGGGGAGATTGGAGTGGGGATCAGGAAGTAGGAGAGAAAACCATTATAAGATAAAAGAGAGGCCTTTTGGGGATTGATGATAGATCAGAACTTGAGTAGAATTAATTCAACTCTGTGATCCGAAAGAGAAGAAAAGGAAGTAAAATCAAATTGGAATTTGGGTGAATGAGAGGTACCCTTACGGTAATAATCTTGAAATATTCTGCTTATATACCATATAATAAATCATTGATAAACTTCAATTCTTCATTATTTGTAATAGATTACTTGCCACGCACTTCCCAGCTGTCAGGATCCCAGGGCTGAAAGCCATAGTGGGAGCTGTTTGTGTTCAAATTCTTTGCCCAACGCAATCCTGCAGAGTGAATGTAGCCATAAAAACTAAAGAGAGGCTACTACAATATTTGAAGCAAAATTAGGAGAAAGATTTGGAAAAGGTTTGCAATGATTATTCTATAAAGACCGAGTATGAATACTTCTTTATCCATATTTTATTTCCTCCATCTAATATTTAAAATCTTCCTCTTATATTTGTAGAATGAGAAGCAGAAATCTAAATAGCTCTCTAACATTATTTCCCTAATTCCCACAGCCTGCGCCGCTCGGATGGATGTCATACTCTAAATTCCAAATACAAATGAACAGGAGACACAATCATTTTGTGGGATTCTAAAATGAAGTATTTCAGCGGAACACAGAGAAACAGTTAAATTTTGCAAAGCTGTGAAACTGGAGAGGGGGCTGTCCTCAAAATCTACCAACCAGAGACATGGAAGGAACTGCTTGCTTGAGATTCATTCCTCTCTCTCTCTTTCTCTCTCTCTCTCCCTCTCTCCCCCTCTCTTATTCCCAACCTATTTACACCAAACCTGCCTATCAATTTCATCAAAGAGACACTGGAACAGATTTCCTAATCTGCCCCCACTCCAAATTGATCAGTTAATTAGGTTGATCTCTGTGTGCTTGTTAGAGAACCATGTCTTTTCCTTTCATGTTCCGTAGCCCCAGTGAACTCCCTTTACTGTGGTGTACTTCTCAGAGGCATCCAGGAAGATGAGCATCCCTTACACAAATGGATTTTATTCAATGTGAATTTGGACTTTATTTTTTTAGCACACTTAACTGCAAGTACATTGTGTCATCTCTTTCTTCCAGATCAGAATTTTCGTTTCTTATTTATTTACTACTTGTCGTTTTGAAATACGAAATTCCTGGTCTCAAGCAGGATTGCTATAGATTTACTTTATTCATTTGCTTGGACGATCAGAATGAAACTGGTGAATAACATGGATGTTTCTTGTGGTAACTGACCAGGAGCCAATGTGTGCGCCTTGCGGCTGTGGCTGAGATCACTCTTTGGATCTAAACTCATGAGCATTGTTAAGGACCAGAAGTACTTAGGAGGAAGTGGGGCCAGTGTCCTGGGTACAATCTAACTCCCTCTGAGGGGCTCCAACCACTTGCAGACCATTATCTCATTAGTTCTCAAAATATCCCAGTGAGGAGAAGGGAAGGAAGATGCTAATGAAATAATCACTTCCTTCGCCCCACCCTCAATCCCCAAGCCCAGATGCAGAAACTGAGGCAGAGGGAGCTGAAATTGCTGGCCCAAGATGCCCAGAGAGAGTGGGCAGCAGAAGCGGGGCGGAGGTGGTGGTGGTGGGGATGGAAGGCTGCCACCCAGCAAGTTAATGGAACCGTTTTTCTGTTTTAAGGAAATGCAGAAAGAAGGGCTAAATCACTCACTCAAGATAACAGCAAACTTTTATTTCTAAACCAGCACTGGGTGTGAATGGCAGGAAAGTCAGAAACGTGCTGAGAGGAGGGGTGGGCACTGGGCTGAGATGAAGCCGGGACGGGCTCTCAGAAGTGGGCACTTGGCGTGTAGCTGGCCTCTTCTGCCGACTCAGCAATTTGGTCCACGTCTTTATAGACACACACAGCACCTATGAAATTGACCTCATTTGGTCTAATTCCTCAGATCTTTAACTGAGGCCTTTGAGGCCATTTTCTTAAAGAACTGCTTTGATAAAGACTTTCATTTTTAAAGAAGCTGACTTGGTTTAAGTTTCTTCTCTGCTTTAAAATTATGAGCCAACATCTTATCGAAAAGTGTTTTGAGAATCACCTAACAGTACACTTCTGAGTCCTTTCTTTCATTATTCAAGGGTCTTCTGCTGGTGGAACTCAGGGTCTCCACTCCCAGTACACTGCCCAGTCCCCAGCCCTTCTCAGAGGCCCCCTGTGTTCCTTTGCTTAGATTTCACGGCCTTCATGTGCTCTCCTCCAGGTTCTATGAAATCTTTCTCCTTTGCAGGAGGGGTCACTAAGATACAAACGGCTGGTAAGACATAGGTCAAGGAATGAATCCCTAATTGTGGAATTACAGGCATGTGTGAGAATTTGTGGGAGGAGGGAATTTTACAACATTCCACCAGGCAGCCTACTTGGAAAGGTCAACCCCATCAGGAAAAGATAGCAACATGTTTGAAAAACACAGGTGCTGTTCTTTTCCCCTTAGAGTCAACTTACCCAACATGTTTAAAGTTGCTAATGAGAATGAACACACAGAGTTCATTTGCTCATTCATTCATTCAACAGACTCAAACATGAATTAAGTAATGGGCCTTAAAACCCAGGGGCTCACAGACATGTGATTGCCACAAGTGACTGCAGTGCGAGGGGGTCATAAGAAGCATAATAGAGGTAGATAGAGAAAGCAGACATTTCTGTCATAAAAGTAGAAGTGTTCATGAGTTTAGAGATAATCAAAACTCAAGAAGACATTTATATGCTCCAAGTCCTAGGTGAAACCAGCAGGCATAATATTGAATGGAAATAAATATATGGTCCAGAATAGTTTTTAAAAGACTGATGGAATAATTTCAAGATCAGGGGTATCTGTTGATATGACATGGTGGGCTAGAGCACAGACCACGAGTTGAATGGCCCGTGTTCCAATCATGCCTTTGCCATTTGCTTCTTCTATGATTGTGGACAGATTTCACCTCTCTGCTTTAGTGTCCTCTTCTGTAAAATGGAAGTAATAATGGGTCCTGTCTGAAAAGGTTGGAGGATTAAATGAAATCGTACATTTCAAGAGCTTGGAGACTTGCCTGGCAAAAAATCAGCACTCAGTAGGATTTAACAACCATTATTATTTCTCAAAAAGGGTTCTTTTAGAAAAAGCAAAAAAGAAAGATCTCAAACTTTTATTTTACAGCTTGCCCAGCTGTATTCAGCGATTTTCTGATAAGCTCAGTAGATTGCATACTGCTCTCGCAGGGGAATAAGAGGCAACAAGGTAAATCATTACTTTTAGAGCTGATATTCTGTCCAAAAAAGAAAGGGGTTGTGTCGTCCCAGAGTTCTTGATCAGCAAGAAATGAAAACCTGGATCTGATTGGACACATATGTGAGGAAGGCACATGTTAGGAAACCTGGATAGAAAACAGCCCACTGTGTTTCTGTGACATGTGACCTTTCCAGGGAGGACCCCTCCTGACAGTGAGAGGCTCCGCAAAACAAATTCCTCCCTGCCATCGCAACAGGTTCCCAGGAGGGAGGGAGCAGGGGAGTATTTAAAGACTCCAAGGTAGCTGTGGACTGAATGAGCCCAGGCTTTAAAAGGACTCTTGCAGGGACTTCCCTGGTGGCTCAGTGGTTAAGAATCCGCCTGCCGATGCAGGGCACACGGGTTCGAGCCCTGGTCCGGGAAGATCCCACATGCCGCGGAGCAACTAAGTCCATGCGCCACAACTACTGAGCCCGCTTGCCACAACTACTGAAGCCCGTGCACCCTAGCGCCCGTGCTCCGTAATAAGAGAAGCCACCGCAATGAGAGGGTGGCGCACTGCAACAAAGAGTAGCCCCCATTCGCTGCAGCTAGAGAAAGCAGCAACGAAGACCCAACGCAGCCTAAAAAAGAAAAAAAAAAAAAGACTCTTGCAGAAAATTGAGGAAAAGCACACCACCCAGAGTGACTACAAGAGGCGTGTCGGGGAGGGGAGCTGAGGTGTGCAAAACACTTCAAAAGCCACAAAAAGGGCTTACAGCTGTCTCAGGCAGGATCAGGGAGGGAGAGAGGGACCCAGAGCTTGGAGTAGATGGTGGAATCGAAGCTCGACGGCCTAGTGAAGGCAGAGGTGGGAGAGACTTACTTCTGTCTGCTTCCTCTGACAAGGAGGAGGGTGGAACAATGCAGAGAAAGAATGAGCACTGCTAAGTGACAGTGGAAGCGGATGAGTTTTAAGAAACGCACAGGTACTCTGAATTCAGATCTCAGGAATAAACGGATTATGCTGCAAATTACTGAGGCAAATTGCAGATGAGACTCTGAAGTTGTGACTGGTTGAAATTAGAAGAATCTTAGAGAAAGGAAGATGTGTTAGGAAAAAAAATGCTGGCCAGGGCTTCCCTGGTGGTGCAGTGGTTGAGAGTCCGCCTGCCGATGCAGGGGACACGGGTTCGTGCCCCGGTTCGGGAAGATCCCACATGCTGCGGAGCGGCTGGGGCCGTGAGCCATGGCCGCTGAGCCTGCGCGTCCGGAGCCTGTGCTCCGCAACGGGAGGGGCCACAACAGTGAGAGGCCCGCGTACAGCAAAAAAAAAAAAAAAAAAAAAAAAAAAAAAAATGCTGGCCAGCTACAGGCATTCATTTTTCGAAGTGGAGAGGAAGTTGATTTTACAGACTATGGACAGGTCAGCATGTTGTCCATCTTGGACTTGGTTATGGAAGGGTTAATTTGTGAGCACCTTGAAGAGAACGTGGTGATCACTGGAACAGGGTCGGGGGGGACGGACAAGGAGCTTCCCCCACCCCAACCTCCTCCTCCTCTTTCCCCATTTCCCTTTGATATTCTTGGGCCAAAGTCCTGAGAAATCAACTGGTGAGAGAGAAACGTGGCCACGGAGTGTGTCGGTAGCTGTCACTTCCTGGGATGCAGACAAAATTCCAAGGGCACACAGCCAGCTACTACATCATACGGGGAACAAGGGAAGAAAGAAGCAGGGACTGTTCAGCTGGCAAGATGAAACATTAGAGGCCACCTTGACTGGTCTCCACGCTGGAAAGGCCAGCAGGTAAGAGCACCTGGCTACTCACTCTCCAGGACTCACTCACTTTTCAACTTGCCTGGCTGTTACCTATGGTAAGAATTACATTTTATATCGCAACCCACATATGTAACTGAAATCATCATTCCAGAAGACATTAGTACTCTTACTATGTTCAACTTATTTCGATGTTTTCTATTCTAGTTGGGTCTTGTCTAGTCTATTCCTTTTCATACAAAAATGTTTGTCGAGCCTATAAATTGATTTCCTGACTTATTAATGGGTTGAAATTCATAGCTTAAAAGTCCATGTCTTAGGGACTAGAGCTGGGACCCACAGATGGATGCTACAAGGTGCTAGTTATTGCTTCAGGATCACAAAGAACTTCTATCAGGTGGAGGTGACAAAAGATGACGTTTTGTCATCTCACAGTATTCAAACTTAGGCTGAATGAAGGCATGATGAGAGCAGTGCAGAAAGGACTCAAACGTCAAATGGGGACTGAATTAACTCATCCCCCAGATCCTTTCTGTGTCTGAGATGCTGTGGTTGAATTAGTGAGTGCCGTAGTTGCCGTAGTTGGGATGGGCTGCTAAAGAGTTCCTGCCGTTTCAGGCCACATTAACAGAAGCACGGTGTACGTTTCTCGGGAGGTGAAGGAGGCACTGCTGCCTGCTATTAAAACTGCAAATTGGAGTATCAGAACCTGTCTGGGATCTCAGTTGGAGATATACTTTTGAAGTTATTCACTCATTTGTTCATTTGTCCAACAAATATTTATGGTGTGTCTACTACAGGCCAAGTACCGAACTGGGCTCTGGGAATATAAGATTGACACAGCCCAGGTCTAAAGGACCTCACTGTCTAGTGAGGAAGAGATGGTCATTCCATATATATCTTTTGAGTGCCTAACTATCTGACAGTCACTGCTTTAGGGGCTGGGGAGGTGTCAGTGCATCCATGCAAATATATTTTAAAAATCCCTGTCCTCATGGAATTTACAGATTATACACAACAAGCACACAAATAATCAATCGATTCTGATTGTGGTAAATACAGAGAAGCCAGAAAGGGTGCTACCTAAGCACAAGACTCAGGGATGTATCTCTGAAGAAGTGACATTAGAACTGCCACCTGAATGGTGAGTATTGCTAGTTTCAAGGAGAGTGGGAGGGACGATTGGGAAGGGAACAACAAGCACCTTGGATACGAAAGAAATCTAGGCTGCCGGGATGCAGAGGGGGAGGGGGGAACTGACCCCACAAGGTCAAGAAGTGGGATTTGATCTTGGGAGCAAAGGGAAACCATGAGAGTGGTATGGAGCTACAGAGGGACACAGAGATACAGAGAGATCTAGAGATATAAAGAGAGATGGAGAGATGGAGGAAGAGAGAGAGAGAGACAATGGATTTGAGAAATGTGTGGGAGGTAGAATCAGCACGACCAGGTGTGAGGATGGGCTGGAAGGAGGAGACAAGGAAGACCCCTGTGTTTCCGTCTTGAGCAGCTGGTGGTGATGGTGGGGTGGGGAGGGAAGAAGTCTTATTCACGGAGATGGAGCGCAGAGGAGAGGGAGCCGTGGCTGGGAGAAGACGAGGTCGGTTGGGGGCATCTTTGCTCATGTAGCTTCATCTCCTTAAAATACCACCGTGCCACTTGTCTGCTGGGAAAACACCTGCTTCTCCTCCAACACCCACAAAGCCTGCCTTAAGCCTCCTCTTTGCCAGACAGACGCTCTCCCCACTCTGGAGCCCAATTTCATCCCTTGCAAACTTTGATCACTGCCTCAACCACACTTCTTCACACTTACTTGTTTGCCTATAATGCTGAGTACTCGCGAGCAGTCGGCCAGCCAGGCACTGCTCCCCACCCTTCACAGCTACTGTCCCATTGAATCCTCACGGCAACCCTTATGGTCAACGCCATTACTCCCTCCAGTTCACTGGGAAACTGAGGCACAGGCAGGTCTGGTAACTTCCCCTGCAAACGGGTCACTGCTTGATCGGGCAGAGCTGGGATCCAAGAGCCCAGGCAATCTGGCTCCTGGGTCCGTCCTCTTAACCACTGTGCATCCACTGTTTTTCACTGGATTGTAGATCCTTGAAGTTCGGAACCACATAAAAGTACTTTTTCTTTTTTAAAGAAACACGTTTTGAGAGCTTGAATTAACAAAACAAGAACAATAAACACAATTGCACTTATAAACAAAACAAAATGAGCAGTTATCTAGATCGTTTCCCCCCTACAAATCCCTCAAATTTTGTTTGAAAATCAAGGTGTAACTACTATCATAGAATTCTTTTTTTTTTTTTTTTTTTTTTTGCGGTACGCGGGCCTCTCACTGTTGCGGCCTCTCCCGTTGCGGAGCACAGGCTCCGGACGCTCAGGCTAAGCGGCCATGGCTCATGGGCCCAGCCACTCCGCGGCATGTGGGATCTTCCCAGACTGGGGCACGAACCCGTGTCCCCTGCATCGGCAGGTGGACTCTCAACCACTGCGTCACCAGGGAAGCCCCCATATAATTCTTGAGTTAGATCTGGTCCTACCCCCTAGTTTTAAAGATGAGGAGTTGAGGCACCTCCTGAAAGGTGAAATGCCCAAGGCTGGAGTGTGTGCGATGCTGAAGGGCAGGACCAGGTGCCACCTGTTTCTAATCATGATTCCAGTGCCCTTGAGTGAGCGGCACAGGGAGGCCTCCTCAGGTGGGTGTTGCACTCTGCCTGTAACCTGCCCTCAACCTGGGGTCCCTTCCTCTCCTCTCTGAACCTTTTCCTGCAGGCACGTGAGCACTGGAATGTAATCTACATCAGGGTGGGGATCCTTGTTTTGTCCACTGATGTATCCCGATACCTGAAATCAGCCTGCTGCATCATCTACCCTCTAAGTATTGGATGAGCCACTGTTTTCTGAACATATGCTGAGCTTTCCTGACCCCAGGGCTTTAAACAGGAGTCATGCTAAAAAAAATGTTAAAGAAAAGAAAAAAAAACCTCTTAATTCTCTCCAACTCTCCCAAACCTATCCCATTCTTTAAGTTCAAGTTCAAATTTCCTTTTGTGAAATCTTTCTGAAATGCTTCCTTCCCTTCCTCTGAATTTCTACCATGTCTCTGTGTATTTTTTGTTGTTGCTTGGTGGTGAGAACATTCAAGATCCAGTCTCTTTTTTAAAAAAATAAATAAATAAACAAAACCTTCCCAGTGACCAGCACAGCTGCTGGACCATCAGAAGTCCTTAAAAAGATTGGCTAGGGTGAGTCAATGATATGAAAACCTTGTTCACACGTTTTAAGAGGGCTTGGGATTGCTGACGTAACCCAAAAGTATGGGGTCAGCAAAATTTCTCTATAAAGAGACAGAGAGTAGGGCCTCCCTGGTGGCGCAGTGGTTGAGGGTCCGCCTGCCGATGCAGGGGACACGGGTTCATGCCCCAGTCCGGGAAGATCCCACGTGCCGCGGAGCGGCTAGGCCCGTGAGCCATGGCCGCTGAGCCTGCGTGCCCAGAGCCTGTGCTCCGCAATGGGAGAGGCCACAACAGTGTGAGGCCTGTGTACCACACAAAAAAATAAATAAATAAAAAAGAGACAGAGAGTAAATATTGTAGTAGTCTTTGTAGGCTGGGAGGTTTCTGTAGCAACCACTCAACTCTGATGTATGGAGTGGAAGCAGCCACAGAAAATATGAAAATGAATGCATGTATCTCAATAAAACTTTATTTGTGGATATTGATGTTTGAATTTTGTATAATTTTCATGTGTCATAAAACACTATTTTAAAAAAAAACTATTTAAAAATGTGAAAACCATTCTTAGGCCGCAGACTGTAAAAACCAGGCATTGGGGTGAATTTGGCCTTCGGGCCATAGTTTGCCAACCCCTGCTCTGGACAGAGGCCTGGACCCCATGGTAGAAGTGAGTTTTGATTCCATGGAATTCATGTCAGCCTCATCACCCTCAACAGAAGGGGCTACTCATGTCCTAGCTGCTCTCGTGGGAGATTTCCAAGCAAAGGTCTGGGGATTTTCCAGGAGGATATAGAGGAGATCCCCACTGGGGCACCGGGGCAGGAGGTGTGACGCGAGATGACCTCTAAAAGCCCTTTCCTCTTCTCTATGAGATTCCACGCAGCAGCTTCCAGGGCTTTGAAGTAAAACCACAGGAGCCGAACTGATTGGAGGCCAGGTCATTCTGAATTAGTGGAAAGGTCTGAGTTATAAAATGGTTTATAAGGAATGATGCCTCATTGCGTTCAAGGACATTCAACAATCAAATGAACACTTAACAAAGGGCTGTCAATAATCCATTTGAATCGCACTTTGTATTTTTCCAAGTGCTTTCCAGTACATTATCTCCATTGATCCACCTAGGAACCCTAGGAGACAGAAAACCCCATTTTATGGGCGAGGTCAGATAGCACTCCATCTGAGATGGCTCAGAACCAGGTCCGTGCTGCTCCATGTAGCCTGTGTCGGCTGCTGCTGGAGACAGAGAAATGACAACTTTATATTTTGTATCGAGGGTACGTTATAGAGTCTTAAGAATCTCATTTTTTTTAAACTCATTTATTTATTTTGGCTGTGTTGGGTCTTCTTTTCTGTGCGAAGGATTTCTCTAGTTGCGGTGAGCGGGGGCCACTCTTCATCACAGCGCGCGGGCCTCTCACTATCGTGGCCTCTCTTGTTGCGGAGCACAAGCTCCAGACGCGCAGGCTCAGTAGTTGTGGCCCATGGGCCTAGTTGCTCCGCGGCATGTGGGATCCTCCCAGACCAGGGCTCGAACCCATGTCCCCTGCATTAGCAGGCAGATTCTCAACCACTGCGCCACCAGGGAAGCCCCAAGAATCTCATTTCTATTTGTATGAAGAATAAACATTCCTAACTCACGCTTGTTTTTAACCCCTGAGAATCTACTAGAAACATGGCCACATACCCAGATGAACATGTAGAGTCTGTCCAACTATATTAATAAAACGTCACAAGGGTTCATTAAAAGCTGACAAGCTAGAGAACTCTTCTTCACCTGCTCCCTTAGATCAGGATGAAAAAGGTGCTTCTGCTCTGAGACCTCACACGGGGAGCTGAGTTTTGCCCTCATACACAGCCTAAAGGTAAATGTCCTTCCCGAGTCTGAAGGGTCAGAAATGCATTTTGAATTAGAAAGTCTTCTGAGGGTCCAGAATTCTTCCTTCTGGTAAATTAGTAGTTTAGAGCATTAGAAAGTGCATCTCGCACACGGTTGGGAATCTGATCCAGTTGCCTTGTGGTGGTTTTCCTTCCTCCCCGTCCTGGAAATTGTGACTTGGGAGGAGGGCGGGCGACACAAGCAGCAGCTAGCCCACAAGTCCTGGTGATCTGGGGGATAAATCTGCTCACCCCCCCACCACCACCGCCTCAACATGGGGCTCTCGTCAGCATTTTCCTGCCAAATTAGGCTTTGGCACAGCTAAGGGTGCCTTGGCAAACTTTTAAAATTTCCCAAGAGCAACTTCCTGGTTCTTAATTAGGCCTTTTATTCCTAGGTGTCTATATTTAACTGTGCTCTGTTAGCGCTGACCCCTTTTGGGTACTGCCAAGAACTTGAGGGAGGTGGCCGCTGAGTCTAGACAGGGCAATTATTCAGATAACTAAGTTCTCCAAACCTTATTCTTAAAGTAAGACACTCTAAGGAACGGTTCCGTTATCCAGCGATTCCTCGTTGGCTTCATTAGTTAAGTGCTCCGCGCCTTCCTTCACTTTGCCCAAGGAAGCAGAGAGCAAACCCTTCACCCACAGAGGGATACAGGCCAGCTCTGTCGAGGTCTCACCCGTGAAATTGGCAGTTGGAGGACAGAGCGGAAATGACGGAGGATAGAAGAGGCCTAGGTGTTCTCAGCTGTGCACCAGGAAACCGCAAGAATGCTCATCCCACCCTTGTTTGTAAAAGAGAGAATCGAAAATAACCTGAGCCTGTATCACAGGAGAAATGGGTCTATCTATTGCAGTACATTCATTCATACAAGGAAATACAATTCAGCTGTGTGAAAATGAATGCACTAGAGTTATGCGTGTGGATGTGGGTAAATCTCAAAAACATATTGCTGAGTGCAAAAAGCAACTTGCACAAGGATATAGTAAAAAGTTAAAACATCAATGATAATTATACTGTGTATTATTTATGAATAGCCTATACAAAGTACCTGCATTTAAAAAATTCATAGTAAATCGAATTTTTAAAAAACCCCAACAGATCCATTTTTTTTTCTTTTTAAATGAAAGAAAGAAAATGCATGATAATGCCACATATTAAGTTCAGGAGAGTGGTCACCTCTGGGGAGGGGACAATGAGTCAGTCTGGGCAGGGCTCACAGTCTTCTGTTGAGTCTGTAATGTTTGTTTTTTTCCAGCTGGGTGGTAAATTCATGGGAAGTCCCCATGGTATTATTAGCTGTACTTTTTTTTTTTTTTTTTTTTTAATTTATTTATTTTTATTTTTGGCTGTGTTGGGTCTTCGTTTCTGTGCAAGGACTTTCTCTAGTTGTGGCAAGTGGGGGCCACTCTTCATCATGGTGCGCGGGCCTCTCACTGTCGTGGCCTCTCTTGTTGCGGAGCACAGGCTCCAGACGCGCAGGCTCAGTAGTTGTGGCTCACGGGCCCAGTCGCTCCGCGGCATGTGGGATCCTCCCAGACCAGGGCTCGAACCCGTGCCCCCTGCATCGGCAGGCAGACTCTCAACCACTGCGCCACCAGGGAAGCCCTAGCTGTACTTTTTCGTGTGCCTGGAATCGTTCATTAAAAATGCAGGGGGTCTCAAAGGAGAGTTGGGGCCTCTGTTTGTTGGGGATGGGGTGGAGTGACAGGAAACATCTCAGGAGAGGAGAGCCTATGGCTTCTCTCCTCGCTGAGCTGTAGTCAAGTACCCTTTTAGGAAAACAAGAGTGCTTCTGGGTAGCTCTGGATGGAAGTACAGAGAACAAGATTCTAGAACCAGTTCTGCCTCTCTCAGGATCTGAGAGATGGGCACTGAGCCCTTGCCTTTCCCAGGTCCCTCCTTTGGAATGGATCTTGCCAATTCTGGCTGTCTTTGGTTGTTGGAAGCCGTCCCAGGAGGTCCTGTGAGGCAGCCTTGTGGGGAGTCAGTCCCACTGGTGTTGGCTGCTCGAGATACAGGGTGGGGGTGGGCGGAGTGGGCTTATAAATACTGGACAGAGTTGAGTTAATAATTTGCTTACATAACCTTTTGTGCCTTGCAAATGACTCTGGGGAATAATTACATGGATCAAGAAAGGGTCTTTGTTTGTTTTATTTTGTTTTTTGCTTTTGTTTTGGAGAATTTTGAGCATACATAAAATTAGGTTCTACTACCCCTATTTTTAAAAGTACCCATCAGCCAACACCCAAAACCATAAACTTATGGTCAGTCTTGCCCTGACTATCTACTGACCCACCCACCAGGACTTCTCATATCATTTTGAAACAAATCTCAGACAAAGGACCAGGTAATAGGCAGAGTTCTCCAGAGAAACAGAACCAATAGGATATCTGTATCTACTATCTTTCTATATCTATCTAAGTATCTGTCATCTATCTATCTATCTAGATATATTTTAAGAAATGGGCTTGTCCAATTGTGAGGGCTAGAGCTGACATTGCAATCTTGAACCTAAAGTCTGCAGGGTGGAAATTCAAGCAGGGTTTCTTCTATATTGGAGGCTTGAGGCAGAATTTCTTCTTCTGGAAATCTCAGTATTTGGTTTTAAGGGCTTCAGCTGATTAGATGAGGCCCACCCACATTATGGAGGGCAATCAGTTTTACTCAAAATCTACTAATTGAAATGTTAATCACATCAAAAGAATCATCTTCACATCGACGTCCATATTGGTGTTTAACCAAACTGCTGAGCACCATAGCCTAGCAAAGTTGATGCACAAAATTTACTATCACGAACTATTTTATTAGTAACTATTTCAGTATGTATATCAAAAATAAGAACTCTTTTTTTAAACAACTGTAATGTTATCACACAAGATAAAATTAACCATTATCTTAAAATCATCATTAATCATTCAATTAAACGAATGTTTAACTTCCCAGTTGTCCCATAAATGTCATACTTTTTATTTTTACAATTTATTTTAGTTAGGATCCAACTAAGGTATACACCTTGTGATTGGTTAAGTATGTGTTTTACATCTCTTAATCGACAGGGTCACCTAATATTTCTCTTTCTTCCTTGCAATTAATTTAAAAAATATTATTTCCTATGGAAGCTCTCACAGTCTGGATTTTGCTGGTGGCATTCTCTCAGTGTCATTCATATGTTCTTCTATCCTCTGTGTTTTTTGTAAGCTGGTAGTTACATTTAGAGGCTCAAGCAGCCATTTAAAGAGACATCTTGGGACTTCCCTGGTGGTCCAGTGGTAGAGAATCCGCCTTCCAATGCAGGCGACGCGGGTTCGATCCCTGGTCAGAGAGCTAAGATCCCACAAGCTGCGGGGCAACTAAGCCCACGCGGCACAAATACTGAGCTCGCACGCCTCAACTAGAGAGTCTGCATGCTGAAAACTACAGAGCCCATGCACCCTGGAGCCTGCACACCACAACTAGAGAGAGAAAACCTGCATGCCCCAACTAGAGAGAAGCCCTTGTGCCACAACTAGAGGAGAAGCCCACGCGCCTCAACGAAGATCCCCACTGCCGCAGCTAAGACCTGATGCAACCAAAAATAAATAAAGTAAATTAAAATAAATAATAAATCTTAAAAAAAATACATCTCTGCATAATTTTAAGAGCTCACTGAAAAATTCTTTATTACCCATTCTGCAAACAAAAACAATATGCCTCTCCTATTAGCTTGCTGAGACCTAAAATTGTGCTGCTAGAAATGATTTTGTTTTAATTCCCAATTAAAAGGCAATACTCCTAGAAAAGGGAAAACTTAATTAGATTTTTATTCTTGAGTATGAGTGCTTTTATGAAGTCCTTTTCTGAGCCAGTTTCTGAATGTGAGGGAGGAGAGAGGGATGTGGGTGAGAAAAATACATGGGCAGTGTGTGCATTTCATATCCAGGGGACAGCGGTGTCACTATCGGGACTCAATCTGTTACAGTGGGGCTCAGCCTCAGCTATGAAGCATTTACTGTGCTATGGACACCCTATTCAGTGCTTTCAAGCAATTATTTTGTTTCAATCTTATAAGAACTCCGGGAAGTGAGTAGAATTTATAACCATTTTAAAGATAAAAACACTGAGGCTCAGCCAGGCTTAGGTAACTGGTTAAAGTCATGTGGCTCTTAAAGGCAGCACCGATGATTCCTGCCCACATCCCTAGCCCCTGTGCTCCTTCCACGAACCCATAGCTGCCACCGCCCCCACCCTTCGTTGCTTCCAGCTTTGGGCTGGCTTGACAGGGGAGATGAGAGGTGGCCCCCCAAACATGGGTGCTTTCCCATCTCCAGTGTGACCTGTTCCTGGACACATTCTGGGGCTCGTGCCCAGAGCTGGGTCATCTCAGAGGGCAGTCAGGGATCTGCCCAGTGGCCTCTGAGTCACAAGACTGTTTTGCTTCCTTTTTTTTTTTTTTTTCCACCCTTTCCTGGGAAAGGAGATGGGAATGCTATCTCTGGAAACCCAGCCTGCTGATTAGACAGAAAAGATGCTTATGACTTCCGTGGTGCTCCCACGAGTCAGCCGTATTTTGAAAAATAAATTGTATTTGTTTATTGCACGAATGAAATTGTAAGACTAACAGACATCTTTTTTTAAAAAAAGGCAGTCTCCGAGAATTCCAGCACCCCAACAAAATCAGCAGTCTCCTTTTTTCGGCATTCCTTGTCAGCCCCTGGCTGGAGGCACATGCTGGTTTTCCAGTTCTGTTCGCTTCCTCTCTGAGCCTACAGAACAGTTGGAAGGAGTGAGGAGAGACAGATGTGCCCTCCTCCTCCTCCTCCGATGCCCGGCCAAGTTGCTCAACCTGAAGCATTAACCTGTAAGACTCTGCATCCCAGGAGCCAAGGAGAGGGACCAGCAGAGCCTTATTAACTTACAGCCTCCTCATTTTCTTCTGCTGGCCTCTTTGAGAATGCAGCCATGAACCTTCGTAAGGTAGCTCTTTCTTTTAAAACCAGAAAAGGCAGCTCAAAACTAGCAAAGGTAATTGAGAAAGGAGAAGGAAAGTGCCAAGCAATTCTGATTTTCCTTCACACCGACGTCATGCCCAGCTGCAGCTTTTATTCCTGGGTGACTACAACCTCATTATTTAGAAAAATGTGTTTTGTAGGCAATCGCAACATCCTAAGACAAAAGCAAGTGTGTAGAACCAGTTGAACCTTGGACCACTGTCAGCTGTTTATTCATATTATAGCTGTTCAATGCACGCCTGAGGTACACCACTGCTAACCTTGATCAATTTTGTGCATATTTCAAGAGTTAAGTTATGCTAGGCACAATCTCAGGCTTTAGCCAGCTAAGAGGAGGGTGAAGTTCATTTACTCTCAAGACCTATGCACTGTAATACCTTTGAGACATCCTTAAGGAGAAATGCAACAAGAAAAAGAAAGTTAAGTTTTTGAAAGAAGTCATTTGTCTTTAGCCGAATTCATCTGGGTATGACACGGGTTGCTGCAGACATAAAACTGTCTGGAGCCTGGCTTCAGGGTTTAGAATGATAAAATATTCATGGCGTATAATTTTGCATAATTTGTTTAGCTACCCAAGACATAATTTAGTTATTTGGTGCATGAAGCCTTCAGAAGGCCTAAAGAAGAGAAAAACGGACTTTAGGAAACTAACTCCAGCTTTGATGCAAAGATAGATAAGATGAATGCATCCTGTAGTGCCCTGTGTTCTCAATACACACACACACACACACACACACACACACACCCCATCTGCCTACATGATTCTTCCTACTGATCCTTAGCGCTGTTTTATCAGGCATTTTACATATATAGTCACCTAGTTCCATTCTGCATGTGATTGTTTATGAACCCAAAGGAAAGAGCTACAGAACTAGTCTTCGATTTCAGCAAGGTGCATTTAGATTATAAAATCCCTTGATCATAAGCCTGACGCAATAACAAACATGATAACTGATTTATTCAGAGCACTAATAACTGATCTCTGTGTCCAGTGCTGTGCGAGCACTGATGGGTGTATCTGTCAGAAGTGGTCCCTGCCCCGGGGCACCTCATGGCTCAGTTGAGACAAGATACATAAACAGGAAAAACCAGAGAACAAAACCAGCTCAGAGGCATTGTTTAAGCAAGCACAGGCTGGTGCGGCAGAGCCCTCACACCCGAGATGCAGAAGAACTGCAAGAAGAGAAGATGATTGGTCTCTGTACCTTTATTGCCGTGCCCAGGTCGCGCTCCTGTCCCCTGCCCCCAGGTCCCACGCTGTGACATGGGTCCCCCATCTCCAAGTTTGCAGTCTGGCCCCTTCCAACCCATTCTCCATATTGAAATCGTCGAGGGTCTCTCTAAAGGCAAATCTGACTATGTTTCCCTTGAACTTGAGAAAAAGCCCTGTAGCTTGGTGTACAAAGTCCAACCCCCCCGGCAGAGGGGGGGGGGTTGCCTCAAAAAAGCAGGCTTGCTTCCTTCCCCGTCAGAGCTGAACTTCTCACCACTTGCCCTGTCCTCACCCCTTTCCTCCCCAACCTCCAATTCCTCTTCTATTTCAGCAAAGGCTTTCCCCCTTCTAGGAAGGCTCCTCTAACTCCCTGAGCCTGGGCTATGCTCCCTACTGCCCCCAGGCTCTGGAACTTTCCCCCCGCCTACACTCTGTACAGACCATCCTCAGAGTCAGTACCTGGGAATCAACAAAGTGAGAAGAGCTCTGAAGCCAGACACCTGGGTTTGAAACCAAGACCCGTCATTGACTCGTTTTGTAATCTTTTTTGTTGTTGTTGCAATTTAGTTGATTTACAATATTATGCTCGTTTCAGGTGTGCAACATTGTGATTCAATATTTTTACAGATTATACTCCAGTTAAAGTCATTATAAAATATTGGCTGTATTCCCTGTGCCTAGCTTTGTAATCTTAAGGTAATTTGCTTATGTTCCCCGTGTCACCATTCTTTCTTCTGTAAAACGGGGATAATTATGGTATCTACAGTGAGGGGCTACTGTGATGTACAGATGAGATTGTACATGTGAAAGTACTTAGACTGGGGCCTGGCATGTACTCAGTCTTCTATAAACGTTAGCTGTTTTAGGATAATGCTTGCTTATTAAGGTAATTGCAATGATTTGCGATATGTATACATATATGTACAGACATGCATATATGTATACATACATGTCTATAACATAGAATGTTGTGTTATAGCTAAACGATCTTAGCTATTACTGTGCCAGTTACTGGTTTGTATCTCTCTCAGCACTGTAAACCCCTGCTCCCCCGTTGAGCAAGCTGCAGCAACCACCCCCAAGGGCTGACGATAAATACCCAGCTTGCCGTACCCCTCACGGCCTGCTGTTTGGGGGACTCTCTTCTAAAGGGCAAGGGCAGGGGCCAGGCTGGTTTGTGGCTGTGTCTCTGGTTCTGAGCATCGCGGCACCTGGGCTGGGCTCGATGCTTAATAATTATTTTATTAATGAATGGATGCACTGAGTTGTGTAAGGCTTCTTACAGGAACAGAATTTTTGACAGAGAGTGGAAGAAAATGTAGGATTGGGTTTGTCAGAGGAAAATGGGGAACCTGCCCGTGGGAACAGCATGAAGGGGCCAAGGAGCAGAGTGTGCGTGGGGTCAGGAAACGGCACCTGCGTGTCTTGTGCTGTTCGAGTCGTTTTCTATGCACACGTCACTTAAACCCGTACACCCAGAGCGCCTGACTGGAGAAGATAGCTGGTCTATTAGAGCACTGAATGCGGGGCAGTAAAAATAGAGATGGGGAAAAGCACAAAGGAAGAACAGTAAAAACGAGAATTCTACATGTAAGCAAAATAGCTTTGATTGCAGAATGACTACCATAAAATTGTAATTCCATATGAATTTTAAAACTAACCTTTTACAGATTATAACAGTAATACATATTCATTGCAGTGAATTTGAGATGTGCAGAAAAGCAGACAAAAAATAAAAATTACCCATAATCCCACCACCCAAAATAACCACATTGATGTAGTTATGCCTCTCGTTGTTTTTTTTTTTTTTTTTTTTGCCTGTGCACATGTACATTAGTGAATATAAAATTTTGCATCTTTATCCCTTTGTTGTCAGGAAGAGCCTGGTCCAAACCCCTCATCCTGTGTTTAATTTTGCTTCATGGGGTCTGGGATTGCAGACAGGTTATTACAACTGGGGCCTGAGAGCAGTTAGAGAAAACTCTGCTCGCTGCTGGGCCTTTAGCGGCTGGGGACAGGTATCTCCCTGCTGGGAGAGGCCATGGTCACTGTCAATGTAGAACTGTTTCTAGGTAGCCCCTGGCTGGTGTCCTGCTGTGGATCCTGAGATGACACCACTTCTACAGCCAGGCCCGTTGGAACTCAGCTTGCTTTGTCTGCCTCTCTCAACCTTGACCTTCTGGCCAGTGGGCTCAACTGTTGGACTTTTTTTTCTTTTTTTTGTTTTAACATCTTTATTGGTGTATAATTGCTTTACAATGGTGTGTTAGTTTCTGCTTTATAACAAAGTGGATCAGCTATACGTATACATATATCCCCATATTTCCTCCCTCTATCTGTTGGACTTTTGAGTTGGGTACTAGTATGATCTTGGTGGGTTCCTGGAACCTCTTCTAGGTTGTGACGACACAGGGCCTGGACTTGGCAGATGGATTCCGTGTGTGTGTGTGTACAAGTGGGCGCGTGGACTCAGTGTTAGTTCTTGTCTGCCCCTGGCCTGTATCATGGGAGTAGGTTGAAGGTACCGCCCCCACCCCCTTCCCTGCACATGCTCCCCTCCTGGCCCCCACAGTGGTCGGTTAAAGACGAGACCAGGGCTCCATGCTCAAGACCAGAGTTCACAAGGGTGGACTGATTTCGGAAACAAGGGCCCATTCCAGAGCTCACAGCTGCGATGTCTAGCCTGGACCAGCAGCTCTGCTTCTCCGCTCCAAGTCTCTGCGCGGTGGGTTCCAGCTCCCGAATGATCACGGGGCTGAGGTCACAGTTTGTCCTGAGCCTGGGCCAGGACTGAGCTTGGGGTGGGCCCCTCGGTGAGAGTCAAAGCACCGCAGGATTGAGGGGAGGAGGGCTTCCAGAGTAGAGAGGCAGCCCACTCTCAGCAAGAAGGGGTGTTAGAAATTATAATCCACCTTCCCGTGCAGTGCGAGGATCCCTTCTGTAAATCTCTTGGCAAAAGATCATGCAGACTCTCCTTGGACACATCCGGAGCTGAGGGGCTCACTCGTCACTCAGAATGATGGGAAATTCTTCCCTATTAAGCTGAAATGTGTTTTGGGGACCATCCATGCAGAGGCCTTAGCTCTGCCCTGGGAGTGGCCGACAGCAGACCCGGCTGGTCCCTATGGACATGTGGGCAAACAGTAGCTCCATTTCTTCTTCCAGGCCAGGAGCGAGCTTTCTGCCCTCCTCTGAGCGCCAGCCTGGCAGAGAAGTGAGGCTGGGATAGATGGGATCCAGGAACAATGTAACTGTTACCAACTCTGGTCACAGTGGAGGCGTGGGGTTTGCTTCAGGCAAGCAGAGGCAGGTGTGGGATAAAGCCCCAAGCCGGGAGCCTGGCAGGACCAGAGAGACAGAATACTTCCATCCTCTGGGTGGCCTGTAGCCCTACTGGATGAGGCGCTTGCTAAAATCAGGAGTGACTCTCTCCTCTGCATCAGGCCTAGTAGCTGGTTCTTTTTGTAATAAACCATGATTTAAAAATTTCATGACTCCGGGAGATTTATATGGAACAGCTCTTACTCTCCTTTATTCTCTAGGCAAAACAAAATGATACAATTATTTAGCTTATTTGTTTCTGCCTTCTACTTCTGAGTTAAAGTTTTTTCATAGGTCTCAGCAAGTTTAACCCCTCCCCTTCTGTTTGGGAGGTGGACACATAGGCTGTGGTCACAATGGGACGTGGTTTCAGAGTATCTGACCCCTTTTATCATCTTTAGGGCAGAAATAATCGGTGGGTGTGGCATTTGCTCACAGCCCATTACTTCAACTAAGGGTTTCCTGGGCAGGTCACTCCCTGTTTTTTTGTAACGACATTAAACAGTAAGCAATTTTCCAACTGTGATTTCTCACATTAAATTTGTAAGCACCATATAGACCATTTATTACAGTAAAATAAAATTTAGCCTTCAGAGGTAGCGCACACGGATTTTGGTGTGACTCTAAAATAGTAGTTAAAAGTTTCGGTCAGTGACTTACATCACTTTCCATCTTTTCCCAAGAGGGAATTAAAACGTACGGTATCAAAGGGGCATCAGACCACACTGAATAACTGACCGAAGACCTCCTGGAATGCTATCAAAATCTGACTGCGGATAGAATCAACCTAGAAACCATACCATCCAGCCTAAGAAATGACAGTTCCCAGCTAAGAGAAAAAAGGGACAATTCTATTAAAGATCAGGTGGATTGACTGTACGAGAGTGGCAGTGAGGAAGACACTGGACTTCGGAGCAGGAATCAGAATACCTAACTTGGCTGTTAAGGAAGATCTTCTTGAAGACACGTTGGAGGACTGGGGGCAGAGAGACCATTTATGAGGTGTGTTAGTTAGGCTACAGGTTAGCTGCTGTAACAATGAAACCCCAAAACACAGTGGCTTAAACAACACAGATGTGGTGTCTTATATCCTGTTTGATGTGATGGTTACATGGGGACATACAAATGCCAAAATGTCGGGAAGAGAACCCCTAAGATCTGTGCATTTGGGGGCCATTAATTATACCTCAGTTAACAACAAATAGACATTCATTTCTCTCTACTATAACAGTCCAGAGGTGGGTAGTTCAGTTCTGTGTTGTGGCCAGTCGGCTATTGTGAACATGTACCTCCATCTCTGCTGCGTAGTAAGAGGGATGAGCGTGGAGGAAACCCAAGGCAAGTGACACATCTTTACGTGGAAGCTGACTTGGGATTGGACACATCACTTCTAGTCACATGCCACAGGCCCAGACTGGGTCACAAAGTGACAGAAAAGATTGAGAACTACAGATCTGAGCTGAAAAGCCATGTGACCAGCTGAAATTCCAGAGAATGGGGGTCTATCTGAGTACAGTGGGAGAATGATGCTGGAAAGAGTTGGGGCGCCTCCACCCCCGGGGTGGTCATGGGGACCCAGGATCCATGACGGCCGTGACTCAGTCATTTAGGGACAGAACTGACCCAACTGCGTCACTGTTTGGACCTAGGCACAGAGCTATAGAGAATTGCAATTGGTTATTGGTTACAAGTGGTTGGAGATGGTAGGTCAGCAAACAGTGGAGCCGGGATGGAAATGGGGAAACCAAGACAGCTGGTGTGCTGGGGCGGGGTGGGCAGGAGAGGTGGCCAAGGGAGACTTAGAGTCTCTATCCTTAGAGATGGTTAATAATAGAGGCAGCTGTCACTTTTGTTTAGGGTGTGGCTCTGCCTGAAACCAAGGAGCGAAGTGAAACAGCTTTTCCTTAAACAGCCGGTTGATGTTTCAAAGGTAAAACAAAGCAGGAGCTGGTGGCTGAGAGTGCTGAGAATCCCTCTCACCCTCAAGGCTCCCGGCACGATGTCCACGTTTCAGCTCTCTCCACGGGTCGTGGGCATCTGCAGAGGGTCCATCGCGGGCTTATCACCACCTCTTCTTTAGCACCACCCACAGCTTGCCCTTTGCTGGATCCGTGCTTCTCAGAAGTCTGGCACAATGCACTTCGTGACCACTACTGAGCTGTATCCTGCGTTTGAAAACATGGTGGCAGAACGCAGATCAGGAAGTGTCTTTGGTTGTTAGGCACTGCAGTGGCTGAGGGAGTTTGGGAGTGGGGGTAACTGAGGGGTCCCAGCCTTTAGCAAAGCAGTCAGAAGATATGCCAGATGTGTGTTGCTTGTCCTGCATTGCTGTTCAGCCCCTATGTTGTCTAAGTTGTGAGCTTTCTCTTGGAGAAGATTAGAAAGGCCTTAAACGCAGTGATCACACATCCTTCTTTGTTGCTTTCTCAGCTGCTCCTGACAATGCTTGAGAAATAGATATTTGTTAAATTAATAACCATTTGGATGTAATGCAGGGTCAACCATTTACATATTGATTCCTCAAGAAAAGGGTGACCTTCTTTAACCAACCTCCCTGTGTGCACCACCAGGTGCACAAGTTCTGATAAATCAAGAATTTACAAGGTTTATGCCAACTATAGGAAATGTGAGTATGATTTATCAAGGCATGGGACCTTGGATAAGTCATTTAACTTCTCTGGGCCTCAGTTTCCTCGTCTCAAAATGGATGGGAGCTAGACCAGGTGATAGCTAAGAACATTTTACAGCACTGATATTCCCTGAGTCTCTCTTAGATCAAGCTCGTCCTCCAGGCATTTTCTCAGACATTTGAGTCTGCAACTCCTCCACTTTCCTGTTGAGGCAACAGAGTATTCTCTATAATGTGTTTCCTGGTCTTAGGTGAAAGCAGTTCCTATAATTCTGGCTTGGTTAAGGATATGAGTACAGATATGAAAGCAAATGATCTAACATATAAGCTATTGTATTCGTTTTTCATTGCTGCATAACCAATTGCCACAAAGTTAGTGGTTTACAGCAACACAAACTACACAAATCTGGCAGTTTTTTGTGGGCTGGGAGTCTAGGACAGTCCCACCGGATCCTCTGCTTGGGTTCTCTCCAGCTGAAGTCAATCCGTCAGCTGGAGTGGTGATCTTATCTGAGGCTCAGGGTCCTCTTCTAAACTAATTCAGGCTGTTGTCAGTATTTAGTCCTTTGTGGTTGTAAGACTGTGGTCCCATTTTCTTGCTGGCTCTCAGCTGGGGGTCACTCCCCTAAAGGCTGCCCTCAAGTGCTAGCACAGAAGCCTACTTCTTCAAGGCCAGTACGAGAGCATCTGCTGACATTTCTTTCTCTCCAAGGACTCACCTGACTAGGACAGGCTCACCTAGAATAATCTCCCTTTTAATTACCTCAAAGTCAACTGATTAGGGACCTTAATTACATCAGCAAAATTGCTTTGCCATCAATCAGAGAGGGATATACCCTTGTTCTCACAGGTGCTGCCCACACTCTAGAAGAGAGTTTTCTGCAAGGGGATGGGTGTGTATGAAAAGGAGCAAGAATTCGGGGGGCATCTTAGAATTCTGCCTATCACAGCTATTCAAGCCGAGGTTGCAATCTCAAGTCCCTACAAAGATAGTCAGGCATGATAACCTACGAAGCTCCTGGGGTTTGTTAGGAGGCACTAGGGGGCCTATGGGGAACTGGGGAGGACACAGCTTCCTCAAAGAGGAAAGCCTTGACTTAGTGCCACAATGACTGCTAAGATCACCTGGAAGTCCTGGTTTTCATGTGAAAACGCCTGAGTTTTGAATTTGGACCATCATTTTTAAATTGGATTTAAAATTTCATAATTAGAAAAAAAAAAACAAACAACCCATAGCTGTGGGTCAAAGGCAATCTGTTGACCATGTGTGTGAATTCTGTATTTGAGAAAGCCAAACCCAGTTTCAGGAAATAACAGACTTGACCTTGCTAAGGAGAAACCCCACTCAAGAGACAAAATAGCTTCAGGAAGAATGTGAATGCATTAGTCAGCCAGGTCCCTGTACGTGGCCACGCATCTTGGGCACCAGAAACTGAATTTGTAAATCAGACCCCTGAGGTGGAGTGGGGGTGACTGAGGAAAGCAAGGTGGGAGGTGGGGTCCCGCTGGGATGACTGCAGTACAACAGAGTTTACCCTGAAAGAAGGCTCTTGGCCTTGCAATGTGGTTCCATGAGCAGAGTGGCATATCACCTTGCATTTGTAATGCAACTCCTTCAATGTTTGCTAGAAAATTGCTCCCCAAATTATACTTCTGTGAAGAGTATACAGTAATAACGCACCACAGGGGCAAAGAAAAATGCACTGCAATTGGATACATTGAATAATGTAATGTTTCAACAATACCAGAAAGAATGTTGTATTATTAAAATACCACCGTAGTTTTAAAACGCAGCATTAAAGTTGCCATGAGCAGGCATTAAGACTGAGAATAACAAATACTGAGTTTTTCTCAGAGTTATGATGGGTCAAAAAATCCCTGAATCCACTTATACTTTCAGAGAATAGACAGGCATTTACAGGAAAGCAGGACTGGAGTGAAAAAGAAATCACTTCGGCTCTCATTCAATACAGGAGTGCCAGAAGGATGGAGATTTGAGCATCTCTTTAAGCAATATGCAAGGTACAGTGAAGCAAGGGCCTGAGCAGTGATACAGAGGTCGCGAACAGTGGGCCCGTCTAGATCAGGCTCCAAAATGTCAAACTTTTCTGGAATTGCCCATCTTTGAGTGAAAAATAGTCAGTGCTTTCGATGCCCTTAATGACCTTATAGGTCATTTCCTATAGACCCTACTGGTACCCAGGTGTGTTATGAATTTACAGAACGGTGAACTTGAGTGCTGTTTGCGAACCTCACAGGACTCTTCCCATGGACTCCTTCACTCCAGATCCCTTCTCACTGGCTCCCAATTCCTGCATGGTCCTTAGATGATTTTACTTCCTTGTAAGTCACTCTACCTGGATCTTATGCTTATTTAATGTGTCATCAAACACATCTGATGTTTTCCTGGTCACAGGAGAGGCCCAGAGGAATCCCAAAGCATCCCAATCAAGCCCTTTGATTTCAGGAAAAAGAAATCCATTAAAACTAGTTAAAGAAAAGAGGGAAACTAAGTGGAGAGAGATAGATAATTTCAGAATCCCCAAGAGCAGGCAGCACAGCTGGGCCTTGCATGGCCCTGCGACCAGAACAGGACAACCTGGAAGAGAAGTCACCTTCTCGTTCCCCCCATCCAGGGGCTCTTCATGTAGCAGCACCAATGGGGGTGGCCATCTGTCTGCCAGGAATGTGCAGTTTCTTTCTTCTTCATCTATGTGTATCTGCTTCACTTCTCTCTGCCAGCGGGGGGAAACAACTGTAGTTTTGCAGCACAGATCAGCAATAAGACCCAACCCTGACCAATAAGAGACCTTGGCGCCCAGTTCCAAACTGGGACAAGAGGAAGTTGAGCCGACCTACCTCAAGTCCAGCCAGAATCTCTCCAATTGTTTTCTTTCCGGTCAATCTCATATTCGTTAAACTTTGCATTATTTCAATCCTGTAACCCAAAGTGAATGGAATGGGGACAGGGTCGGGAAATGGCACCATCCGAAAAAAGCCCCCCAAACCTACCATGCAGTGGATGAGACTAGCCATCTGCTGGAGAGGTGACTTGAAGTGTGCTCAGATTAGCTGAGAGAGCCTCCCCAGACGTATCTGAATGACATTGATCTGAGATAATAGTAATCATGGAAACAGTACCATATTAATGATAGAAACGAGTAGTTGCTCTGCTTGGGATATTTCAAAGCATAAAAATAAACAATGAGTTGAAGAGTTACCATTTGTCTCTGGCCCTGGCCAGAGAGGTGGGTGTCTTGATTGGCTCCAGGGGTCTTCTGGCCCACTGGGGGGTGCCACTCATTAGGGCAGAGGCTCATTAGAGCTTGATGGCATCCACCATTAAAAATCTTCCCATGCCCTCCTCTGTGACCTTGCCTTGAGTTAGTAATTTCGTTTTTCAAAAATACTTCCTACTTTAGAAAAAAATGTACCCAGCAGCTGTCAGCCAGTCTCATGAGTTTGATTAACCTGAACCAATCATCCAGAATTTCATTGAAGTCACAAAATTGAGCTCCTGAACCCTAAGATCTGAAGATCTTGGTGATCTTGTCAAGGTGCCAGCCAATGAGCTCCTGCCTCGCTTGAATTACTCCAAAGAAAAATCCTTGAAGCCACAGAGAAGAAGCACAGTGGGAATTCCTGTAACAACTAAGAAGGTCAGTACCCCAGGGCCTTCTTTCCTCCAAAGCCATTAACACATTTGGTGGGGAGACTTCACAGCCAGGCAAGGGGCAGGTAGCCCCAGCACTGTGGCACAGAGACTATGTGGCAGGTGGAACTCTCAGAGTCCTTCAAGTCACCCAATGAAGGCAGCTGCTTCTTCTGTCTGTAAACATGGCAGCAATGGCCTGAAGAAGTCTGGCATGAAAAGCAGAGCTTTGCCTTCTCATGAGTAGGTTGGCAACTTTGACTAAACCTGCCTACTGGGTTTTCTCTCCTTCTATGGCTTCTGTCTGCTCAGGCTGTCATAACAAAATAGCATAGACCGGGGGGCTGAAATAACAGAAATTTATTTTCTCATGGTTCTGAATGCTGGGAAGTCCAAGATCAATTTGTTGGCCAATTTGGTTTCTAGTGAGGACTCTTTTCCTATCTTTCAGACAGCTGCCTTCCCTCTGTGTCCTGACATGACGGAGAGAGAGAGAGAGAAAGAGAAAAAGAGAGAACTCTCTGTGTCTCTTCTTATAAGGGCACTAATCCCAACAGACCAGGGCCCAGCCTCATGATCTAATTATCTCCCCAAAGCCCCATCTCCAATTACCATCACCTTGGGGGTTAGAGTTTCAACACATGAATTTTCAGAGGACACAAACATTCAGTCCTTAACAGCTTCCTTCTTTCTCCTTGTCACTGAGCTTTCCTCAAGGTCAAGAGCCCACTGCTGGCAACGGGAACTGCGGTGAAGGTCAGGGCTGGGAGTGTTGCACAGTGGAGGCTCCACGACCTTTTAGAGAAGAGGTATTAGGGAAGGAAGCGCAGCTCACGGAGCTGCGTGGATGGAGCTGGTCTCTTTTCTCTTACGGTATGACATGCCCAAGGAAAGGTGTTACAGCCCAGGGACCAACCTAAGGTGCTGCAAAGGAGGCATGCAGAGAAGCTACCCAAACAAAACTAGTCACGCACAACTCTTAGGTTCCATTTGGTAGAATTAAGAGGTTTGAGGTGGGTGAGTCTCATAATGCCACATGACCTCGCTGCATTTATTAGCAACTGGCGTGAAACAGACCATACAACCTTTTCTGAAAGCTGAGTGATAGTCCAGAAATCATCCCCTTAAGTGCTTCAACCGTCACCTTTGACGATAGTTCATTTGTGGCAGTGGGAGAATAACCTGAAAGCAGGATGCTACTGTCTTTCTAGTTGGCATCAGACAACCAGATCCCCCAACTCAATGGCAGTCCTGGTCACTTAGGGGATGTACCTTGGGTGCCGTGTCTAAGAGGATAGCTACAGAGCTCACTGGATTTTTATACTTTTTTCACATAAGAGTGGTGAATGTCTTGTAAGGTATTTTGGTCGATCAGCACACTTCTCTGGCTTTGGCGCTCAGGCTTCTATCTGACTGGACTTGGTATGCTCTCTCGGGCTCTGCACAGTTACATCTGGGAGTCTCCTGCCGCCCAGCCCTTGTCCTTAACACCCAAACTAAACCAGTCAGCTGTGCCAGCTCTCCTCGCCCTGAAGTGAGCTCAGGAGGCGACACTGGACAACAATCAGATGGGTATGGGAGGTGAGTAACATGAACATGGTTTGATGTGGGCCCTGATTCAGGACAGATGCGGGCTAAGTTCCAGCTCTTCATGACTTGCTGTGTGACTTTGGGCAAGACGCTTAACTTTTCTGAGCCTGTCTCCTCAACTATCCAGTTATCTGAACATTAACTTCTGCAAAATTCCTGACACATCGAAATAGCACAATAAACTCTGCTTATTATCACTAGTATTGTTATTGTGGTCACACTTAATAGGTGGGAAAAATGCAGTGGTGGAGACTCCAAGGATCCTTTTTCGGGGTCCATTTAGGGGTGACAACATCTGGTAGCTCCTGGGCTAAGTTCATGATGGATGTCAGTCTCAGAAAGAGGGGCTATCAGGGCCAGAGTGGACGGGCCCTATTTTGGGAAGAAAAATGACCCACCAGGCAGGTAGCCAGAAGGAAACCAAGAAGAATTAGACCCAGGCAGAAGCCCCATCTGAGAACTGGGACTCCAGCACTCTGTGTCTCAGCTCAGTGGAACCCCAGGTCTTATAGGTCAGGTGCAGCCAGGGCCCCCTGGTAGCAAAGGTGAGCCTGAACTGTAACCTGGGTTAAACAGGGCTGTTTACCTCTACAGTCAGGACTGAGCCTGAGGAATAGGGGTGTGGAGTTGCTGGAGATTAGTTCAACCAGACTTTCTCGGTGTGAAAAGCTTGAAGGGTGGGTCAAAGTTGGTATCTGGGATGAGAGGAACCCACAGTATGAATTTCCCCAGGCCAGATCCTCAGCAGAGATTTGGCTCTGTGCCCAAGAGAAAATCTGAGCTAAAACCCAAATTACTTGTTTATTAGCAAATATGAATAATGTACAAATTAAACCACCTGCTCCTGTTGAATTAATTTAGGTTATACTGGGGCTGGGATGGAGTGGCTAGTGAACACAGTCATGCAAATTAACACACGCCTGGTTTCCAGGCCGATCCCCACTGTCCACAGCAGGGGCCCTAAGGGAAATCAGGCAACAGACCTGAAAGAAAGCAATAATCTCTGCTTTATCTGTTTTTACAGTTTTCAGCTACTTTCCACGGGAGTCTTTTGGGGAGAATATTCAGTACCTTTTTTTCTTAGTCCAATGATGCAAGGAAGCGGAAAATCAAAACGTGAGAATGAATAACTTAAAAATTGGCATCTTGGGCCCATGTCCCTCTGGTGAGCTGGTGATGTTATTTTTGTGTGTCTCACATTTGTGTGTGGGCTCCTGGGACTTTCTTCTAAGAGACCAGGGTCATTCTCCATCTGGTGGGTTATTTAACGTTACCATTATTTAACAGGTCTCCTTGGGTGATGGGGACTGATTCTAGGATACAAGGGAAAGGAACAGAACAGGACACCTTTTCCTCATTAGCCACAGATGCTCAGGGCCTCAGCTCTGTCAGGACCAGAGAGTAGCGAAGCTGAGTTATTTGTGTTATAGTTTGAGCACACACCCAGCATTCATTTCGCCAAGATTGGGTCCGCCTGTCACTGTCTACTACAGGACAGCTCTATTGGGCTGAGTCTGTTTCAAGCCTCCTCAGAGGTGATTGATCATCCTCGTTACCAGCCTGCATTGGTTGGGACACCAATCCTGGGTAGCCTCAGATGTGGTTCAGGAAGCATGATTGGTCCACTAAAAGAAAGTACCAAGCTGGGGACACAGGAATGTTGTGCTAGAAGAACATTCTTCAGAAGGGGGCTGAGGGCAGGGCAGGTCTTTAGTATATTATAGACCAGCTCCAGAAGAGCTCTGCAATTTTCCTTGGTGCAGGGTGGGTGAGCACTGTGAAAGACACATCATCGCTAACTCCAGACGGGTGGGGCAGGTGGCAAAGACTGCAGATGATGCTGGGGAAGGAAGTTCATCCCAGCTTTTTCTCACCTTGGCCTCTTTGTTCCTACCTATGGATTCTGGAAGCCCACTTCCCACTCTAGATCTCTTGTTCCTGACCCCACCTCATTCATTAGGAGAAGGTCAATGGGATGAGGCGGGAGAATTGAGGCGAGCGATTCGCTGTAGGCAGGCTCTCATCTCGACCGAGACGACTTGGGTCTCACCCTGTGTGCCCCCTGGGATTACCCATCTGTTTTTAGAACCACCTTCTCAGGCAAGAGAAGCACACTCTCTACAGCACCGATGAAGTGCGAGGTCAGGTTCATGGAGAAGCACCCCTGGGACATTTTTCTGGGATGGCTCTGCTAGAGTTTGCAGTGTGTCGTGGTGGAAGGAGCAGGGTACCTGGAGGCAGGTGAGAGATTGGTTAAAGTCCCAAGTTAAAAATGTTGGCTTGGCTCCCTATGGAACTAGCTGTGAAAGATTTGGAAGGTCACTTAACCTTTCTGATCTTTAGTTTCCTTATCTGTAAAATGGGAGTAATAACCTAACCTTAAGAAGTATGGTGGGCATCAAATGAAAAATTTGACTCTAAAAGCATTTTGTAATTCTCAAATGTCATGCAAATGTTTTGTTTCAAACTGTGATTTGAATGATGTTTCTTTTGCTCAATCTGGCAGAAAATTTTTTAAAAAACGCAAAACTGCAATGCTGCCAGAAAAAAAATAGGCAAAAAAGATTAAGAGGAAAATGTCTATTACAGATAAAAGCTAAGATATACAGCTAACTAATTGGATAATATTAAGCCCTTCTCTTATCTAGGTATTCCAATCTCCATCCAGGAGTTGATGACTGGGCCTTTCCCCGCAGGCATCCTACCAAACAAAAAGTATTAGCATCAGAACTTCACTGGGTTTTAAAGTTTGTATCGTATTCCCTGTGGGCTGTTGCATGTTATGTTGAACATATGGTAGGTTGCATGTAGCATTAATTAATTTTTGTTAAACACCTTGAAAATGGGTGACTGTATGAACAGCTGCTAAATCTATATATTGTGGATGTGTTTATCTCTACCTGATGTGTGTAAACACACATACAGATCTAATTTAGAGTTGACATGTAGAAATCAATAACGGATGTCACAGCCTAATATCAGTGAAGGCAGAATGATTCTTTAAACACTTTTCTGAAATGTTCTGCCCTTTTTGTGGGTAATTTGTCTGTCACCTCCTGAGTTCCAGTTTCCCACTGGCTCTGTGAGCAGCGTCAAAGCCTGAATTTCCCTACAGGTAAAGGCACAATAATCCTCTGTTCAAATAGATGTTTTGTTACGCTTGAGGTAAAAATGGTGATGATGGGCAATGTATCCTCAAAATATCTCCAGCTTGATTTGAAGAAATTTTTTTAAAAATTATTTCTGGCCATACTATGCAGTTAGCAGCATCTTGGTTCCCTGGCCAGGGATTGAACCCAGGCCCCTGCACTGAAAGTGCCACGTCCTAGTCACTGGACCACCAGGGAGCTCCCAATGGTTTGAAGAAATCTTGATGGTCTCTGTTGCATAGGCCTCTGGTCTGCTCTAGAAGACTCTGCAGGGTAGCTGCATTCGTTTGCTGAGCTTGCCACAACTAAGGACCACAGACTGAGGCATCTGAACACCAGCGATGTATTTCCTCAGAGCTGTGGAGGCCAGAAGTCTGAGATCAAGGTGTCGGCAGAGTGGGTTTCTTCCGAGGCCTCTCTTGTTGGCTTGTTGATGCCCGTCATCTGTCTGCATCTTCACCATGGTCTCCCTTCTGTGTGTGTTGGTGTCCTATTTATCTCTTCTTATAAGGACACCAGTCACATTGGATTAGGTTTCACCCTAATGGTCTCATTTAACTTTAATTATCTCTTTAAACATCCTGTCTCCAAATACTGTCACATTCTGAGATACTGGGGGTTAGGACTCCAACATATGAATTTAAGAGGAATGTAGTTCCTCTCGTGACAGTGGAGATTTAAAAAAAATTTTATTGAAGTAGAGTTGATTTACAATGTTGTGTTAGTTTCTGGTGTACAGCAAAGTGATTCAGTTATATATAAATATATATATATATTCTTTTTCATATTCCATTATGGTTTGTCACAGAATATTGAACATAGTCCCCTGTGCTGTACAGTAGGGCCTTGTTGCTTATCCATATCCATCCTATATACTAGTTTGCATCAGCTCACCCCAGACTCCCAGTCCTTCCCTGTCCCACTCCCCCCGCAACCAGAAAGAGTCCGTCCTCTATATCTGTGAGTCTGTTTCTGTTTCGTAGATAGGTTCCTCAAAAAACTAAAAATAGAGTTGCCATATGATCCAGCAGTCCCACTCCTGGGCATATATCCAGACAAAACTATAATTCGAAAAGTTACATGTACCCCAACGTTCATAGCAGCACTACTTACAATAGCCAAGACGTGGAAACAACCTAAATGCCCATTGACAGATGCATGGCTAAAGAAGATGTGGTACCTATATACAATGGAATATTACTCAGCCATAAAAAAGAATGAAATAATGTCATTTGCAGCAACATGGATGGACCTAGAGATTATCATACAAAGTGAAGTAAGTCAGAAAGAAAAAGACAGATACCATATGATATCACTTATATGTGGAATCTCACATACGACACAAAGGGACGGTGGGAAATTTTGTTCTTGGTATAGGGCACCCATTCAGCTGATAAAAACCTTTTTTTCCAGATTCCTAAGTACCAGCTTTGTTCTACAGCTTACACTTTTCATCCTCACTTCTTAACTTCCAAAACGAGTTCTGAGTTTTTCCTGAGGCTGTTTCTGGTATGACGGAAGAGAGTTTCTCTGACTCAAAGACCATCAAGAAGTCACTTATGGCCCCAATTTATGCTGACGAAAGAGGATCTGGAAAAGGAGGACACTTGTGGTATGTGGGCAATGACGTCAGTCTGAACTAAACTCTCAGATCCAAGTAATAGCCACTAAGTCCTGAGAACTGAAGGGCTACCCGGCAACGTCCACTGGAACTTTCTGCAATGGTGGAAATGTTCTCTATCTGTGCTGTCCACTACAGTAGCTACTAACCACCATGACTGCTAAGTATTTGAAATGTGGCGATTGCAGCTGAGGAACTGAATTTTTAGTTTTACTTAGTTTTAAGTAATCTAACTTAAATAGCCACATGGGTATAATCCCTGCCACACTGGAAAACATGGATAAATAAGAGCAGCTCTGGTGTCTGTGGGATGCAGTAGGATTGAAGCATGGCAAACCACCACCTCATCCCAACAACACACACACTCCCCATACCCTTTGCTATCAATGCTAATGGCCTTTGCAGAAAGGAGTTATTGCCAAATTCAGCTGGAGTATTCACTCCCTGACACCAGCTTCAAGTTGGGGACCCCATAAAAAGCTAGCTTGGTTTATTGCTTTGCAAACAAAAGCCTCCAAGAGACCAGATGACTGTAGATAGCAATGTTCCTTAGCCACTGTTGGAAAGTTTCTCACTAAGAAATATACCTCTCTGGAAATATTAACCTGGCAGATCAGTTGAAAGCAATTTTAAGCCCATTGTGGCTTCCTTTGCAAATACTGCTCTGAGAACTCAAATCAGAATAGGGCTTTAGTCAAAATAGTACCCATAATGCCTGAGTATGGTTTAGTAACATCCCATACTGCAGGGAGTTAGCATCTCTGGGAAATCGAGTCACTTTTGCTCACTCTTATCATGCATCTGGCTCTGCAGAGCTTAGGTAAGTACCAATTTGGAACCCTACCATTTTTATTTGTTATTTCACAGAGGTAAGCAGGGTGGGAATCCTCAAGACAATGAAGGTAGCCATTACCCTTCATCGGGCTAAGTATATAATTTCCCCAGCGATCCTCTGAGTAATAACAAAAACTTATGTGAGGTACATGTAGTGCTATATTCCCTGGGGCTTAATATGGCTCTCAGTAAAATTGATTTTCTTAAATCTTGCAATATTCCTCATCAAACTAAATGAAACCTGCACTGGTTTTATAAAAAGTGATTGGATTCCGTGTGATAAATTAACCTTCACTGTCAGAGAGGCGCTGGATAATAGGCTGGTTCATTTCAGCCCCCATAGCTGCCATCCAGGATTTTAATTTTTCCACAGGTCCTCATATAATTCCCTCTGGGGCTGGGAGGGGCTGCCACCCAACTGAGAGCCTCTGTGCGCTTAGCCAGCCCCACTGAAATTCATTTCTCCAAGATGATGATTCATCTCCAACTCCACGTGAAGGGAGTGTGACAGTGGTGGAGAGAATGCCTCCAAGGACAGAGAAGAAGGCAGGCATGGGAAGTCTGGGGCTTTAGGGAGATGGATTCTGTGAGTGGTCAGATCGGGGCTTTGTCTGAGGGGAAGAGCCGTTGTGCTTCTCTGTGATTTCTCCCCTCAGCAGCATCATTGTGTTATGTTAGCAGATGTCAGAGGCCCCCTCCTGACCTGCTTTTTGACCTTCATACACATACATGCATATGTATGTGTGTCTGTCTATACATATCTATTTATAACACTCTGAGAGGCTGAAAACAGCTTTGCATCTCTGAGAAAAAAAATGACCAGCTGGGGTAGCTCCCTGGACTGCCATGACTGTCTCTCCCTTCCCTCAGCCCCTCCAAATGGGCCCCTTTCCCCCACGATCTGCTGGGCCTTGACTATGTGCTGTTGGCTTTGTCTGACCCTGTCAAGATCTGGAACATAAGCCTTGGCACCTGGAAGCCCTGTTAGGTTTGATGTAGGTTCTGGGACTCACTTGAACTCCCTCATGTTTCGTTTCATCCTTAAAATAGAGAAAATGGATGTAGCAAGCTGGCGTTAGCTAGGATCTGCCATCTTTTTATCTTTCTCCTCTGACCTCAATATTCTAAGTATACTGAGGTGTATGGGGTGTGTGTGTGTGTGTGTGTGTGTGTGTGTGTGAGAGAGAGAGAGAGAGAGAGAGAGAGAGAGAGAGAGAGACTCTGTAACCAAATCAGAATAATTCCTCCAGGCTGTAACCTGTTTGGGTTTCTAAAGGGTACCTTCAAAGAGAAACCCAGCCCTTTGCTAGCATGTTAAACTGTTCTTTTTAAATTACTTTCTACTTTCGTCATATTGCAGCACTTAATCCTGCTGTCTAACTTTCATCTCTATAAATAAAGGTATTTCACAGAATTGTAGGGTAGTTATATCCTCTTCACCTTCTGTTCTATTTTGCAAAAGCACATTAGTCCCAGAGTAGCCTGTGTTCTGACATTACTCCAGAAGGTGCAAAAAGAAGCAAATTTCTTACCACTTATGGCTTCTTGAGAATTGAACCTCTCAGTCCAAGATATTGGTAGGACCAGATTTGGGCAGTGGGGTTGTTGGTTGGGTCCATCTTACTGAGCTTCTCTCGAAGGCCATGATCTCAGAGACACACTGATGCAGGGCAGAGCTGGCCCAGCAGTGGATGAGGACCAAAGGGAGCACGCAGCAGCCAATGTGGCTTTGGGGCTCAAACGAATGTTCTCAGCCACCACTTCTCCCAACACAGCAGCGGTCGTCTTCAGAACTAAGTCATCAGAGGAGACTTATCCAAGGAAGCAGTCAATAAACACTTTGAATGTTACAGCTTCCATCCTTGAACTTGGATGTGTTTGTTGACTGAAAAAAAGGGAACTTGGGTGGAGAAAGCCCCTTTTCTTATATGGCAATTCAACCCTCTTTTGGTTTCTAATCTTAACCATGTGGTTGACATTCCTCCGCTCACAGGTGTGATGTGACTAAGATGCTGGGCTGGGGAGAGGAAGGGGGGCTAGGAGCAGTGGTAGCTGCTGCGCATGGACCACTGTCCTTGGTCCTGAACACGAACTTCAGGCCGTGCTCAGGCATGGTCACATTTCATAACCTGGAGATGCTAATGTCTCCTGTGCAGCCTCTTCTAGAAATTCTGGGTGAGGCCAAGGAAGAGGCAGTACTAGCCCAGAATGAGAGAGGGCGTCAAAGAGATTTAACTATGGGGTGGGAAAAAGGATTTTTACTTATAGTGATAGAAAAAGATTTTATCTGAACAAAAGTGTTGATAATTTGTTTTAAAAAATATCTTCCTTAAGGGAAAAAAAATCAGTTTTTGTCCTGCTATTGAAGAAACATGGCTGTACTTTATGCTTTACAGGGTGGTTTATGTTGTATAATATCTGGGTGATTTCATGTAAATTTGACAGTTACAAATTATTTTTCCTCTGGGATGTGTGTGATGTGTCACACCCTGCTATGCTCCGGTCCTGGACCCCAGCAGCCTGACACAGTGACAGTCACTCCCTTACTGAGGGTGTGGTTTGCCGTGATCATGAGAATGTTCATGGACCACCAGGAATTCTTAGTTTATATTAAGGATTATCTGAAAAACCCAGCCAAACTGTCTACCTCCTCTCAGATATGCACTCTGCTCTTCCTTGTGTCTCTGCAAGCTTTCTCCCTAAGCGCTCAGAGTCATCTTTTATCTTACCACAATTCAACCTGCAATCTCTTGGCCTTGGAATGGGTTCAGTACGGAGGAGAGAAACCAAGAATAGCTTTTGGAAGTCTCATGACAAGGCTGACAACGTGAGTAGGTTTCTAAGGACTGTGTCTTTTCAGATGGAAACCAAACTCAAGATGTTTCTAATTCTTTGGCAGGCTGTCTCCACCTTGACTTTCCCATGCAAGGAGGTGTAAGAAGTCTATTTACAACTCTTGTATAATGTAAAGGCAAATTACTTTTTTGCTGTGTTTATTCCTGGTTATTTGAGAAAATTATTTCATTTAGCCAAGAGTAAAACCTCTGAGATTTTTCTTCTCATTTCTCTGCTTGTCTGGGGAAACAGGCAGAAGTAAACAATCATGCCCTATTTGATTCCTAGTTAAATGAATTATCATCATAATAATTACCAGTAAAAACATCTGGTTTGGGCACTGCTCAACACAGGGATTTCTCAGTGCAAGGTTTGATCTCTACCATGAATTCTTTTATATTATTTTTAAAAATTTATTTATTTATTTATTTTTGGCTGTGTTGGGTCTTCATTTCTATGCAAGGACTTTCTCTAGTTGTGGCAAGCGGGGGCCACTCTTCATCGTGGTGCACAGGCCTCTCACCGTCGCGGCCTCTCTGGTTGTGGCGCACAGGCTCCAGACGCGCAAGCTCAGTAGTTGTGGCCCACGGGCCTAGTTGCTCCACGGCATGTGGGATCTCCCCAAACCAGGGCTCGATCCCGTGTCCCCTGCATTAGCAGGCAGATTCTCAACCACTGCGCCACCAGGGAAGCCCCTCTATCATGAATTCTTAAACTTTGCTTGGTTTCTCAACCCCTTTGATTGACCACCATACTAGTTGACCACAGGACCTTTGAGAGTTAATGCTACTTTCAAATTTAGATGAGCTATCCCTTAAGGGATGACTTTCTTATGGTTGTTGGGTTGTGCACAGTACCTTTTTGTAGGGCTTTGTTGCTCGTTTAATTTTCTGTGGAAACCGTTTGCATGAAAACAGAGCTTTGCTTCTCACATCTGCTCCTGCTTCTTCTCCCAACGTGACCACCTGAGCTGATGTCCAGTTGCTGTGGAATTCACCAGGATGCCACAGGGGAAGCAAGTCACCTCCTGGGGTTCGATGCTCTGAATTTGGGGAGGGAGGATAATGCTCTTCTCACGTTGAAAATGTATTGACAATTTTGCGGTTCTTGCAATTTGAGCAAATTTTAGTTATCCGGTGAAGGCTTGAAAGACAAAGACCAAAGACAAGCTCACATATCTCAAAGTACGGTCTGCGGACGCCTTCATCAGCGCCACCTGGGATCGTTGTTAAATACAGATTCTGAGGTCCTACCCTGAAACTACTGAGTCCGAATTTCTGGCATGTGTACTTTTTAACACCCTCCCCCCACCCCCAGGTTATTCTAAAGGCACACTAAAGTTGGAGAACCACTGAATTAGAGTATAGGAATATTTCATCAAGCAAAGAACCCTAACCTAAGGGGTTGGGACCCTATGTCTGAAAATCTACCTACAGATTTGGGGCACTTAAGAGACTTGCTTAATGTAACTGATGCTGACGTACGTGTCTCACCATACGTGTGTGTTTTTGCAGTGAGAGCTACATCTGGTTGAAGCATTGAAGCTGTCCTGGGACGCAGCCTGTCAAACAAATTCAGCATTGTTATGGAACAATTGACTGAAACCTCGACCAGGCGGGATGATAACCACTTGCAAGAGTTGTCTCACAACCAGAAGGTCCCGAAAAGGAACATCGTTCTGCTGCCGAAAACTAACCGGGAGAATTCAGGAGGGGCCAAAAGGAAGAGTTGCCAGCCCATAATATTGTGCTACCAACCTCCCAGAATCTTTCTCTCTGAGAGATGAGCGCATGACCAGGAAGGACCCTGAGCCAGACCAAACATGGGCAAGTAAGATGACTAGCCAGAGACAACCTGAAAACTAACTCCATCACCATAAAACCTGAGACTGTGAGCCATGTGGCAGAGAGGCTGGGTTCCCTTATCCTACTGCTTTCCGCCCAGGTGCCCCTTCCCAATAAAATCTTTTTACTTTGTCAGTCCACGTGTCTCCTCGGACAATTCATTTCCAAGTGTTAGAGCCAACTCTCAGGCCCTGGAAGGGGTCCCTCTTCCTGCAACAGTATTACCAATACAATGTGATGCAAGCAAAAATCATGGACCAGGAATCAGGAGATGTGGGTTCCTGGTCTGGCTGTGCTGTCATCAGATGCTCAATCTTGGCCACAGCCATGTTTTCCATTGGGGCCTCAGTTTCCAAATCTGTAAAATGAAAGGATTGGAATAGGTCTGTTGTTTTCATACTATTTTCCTTGGAGTCAAGGAAAATCAAGGGGCAAGAAGGAGCCTGAGCAGTCAAGGTTCAAGAGCTTCTCTTCCACCAGAGAAGCTCAGCTTTCATCTCTTTATACATCACACTTCCACAAAAAAAAAAGTTGTTTTTGAAAAAAGAGGGCTGCTGCTTTAAAAAAAAAAACAATAAAAGCAAACTATTAGACTAGATAATCTATAAGATCCCTTCTTGCGCTATGACTTTAAGGAAATGTTTTACTGGGTTCCAGTTGCTTGACCTAGGAAAATACGTCTTCTTCTCTTTAAAACAGAGGATTAGGAAAAACTACGCCAGCCACTTTGCACATCAGATCCATCTTACAAAATGTTAATTTAACATTTGCAGTTTAAAAACGAGCCAAGGATCTAGAAGTTCCATTTCTCCCAGAAGAATATGGATAAACTTTAGAATGTTTCTATCAAAGAGAAGTTTGGGCTTTTCCAAGCCCAGGATATTTTATGAATAGTTAAAGGTAATAGATGAATCCATAACACTGCTAGGATGTTCCTCAAAGGAAGACAGCAGGGGTTGATGAAATCTGGAATGTTTGTACGGGTTGACATTAGTGGCTAATATTGGGTTTTGAAATATATGTGTATTTTCATTTTCTACGTAGGCTATATTCCACATTAATAATGGACAATCTGGAGTTGATTGCTTTTTGAAAATATCTGCTTAATGCTTGTTTCCCCAGTCACTCTGGCTGAAGGACAGAGCTGTGGCCAGCAGACAAGAGAGAGTTGGGCCAGATCCCATCTGACCACAGGTGAATTGAGAGACCAAGGCAAAGTCCACCAGTCTTTTCCTGCCTCGCTTTTACCAACTGAAAAATAGGGAAAATATTTGCAGCTTCCTTCCTTCGTGTTAGGGAGTATTTTTTTTTAAATTTTTATTGGAGTACAATGTTGTATTAGTTTCTGCGGTACAGCAAAGTGAATCAGTTATATATAGACATATATCCACTCTTTTTCAGATTCTTTTCCCATATAGGCTATTACAGAGTACTGGGTAGAGTTTCCTGTGCTCTACAGTAGATCCTTATTAGTTATCTATTTTATATATAGTGGTGTGTATATGTCAATCCCAATCTCCCAATTTATTCCTTCCCCCTCTTGCTCCCCTGGTAACCATAAGTTTATTTTCTACATCTGTGACTCTACTTCTGCTTTGTAAATAAGTTCATTTGTACCCTTTTTTTAGATTCCACATATAAGCATATCATATGATATTTATCTTTGTCTGACTTACTTCACTCAGTATGACAATCTCTAGGTCCATCCATGTTGCTGCAAATGCCATTATTTTGTTCTTTTTTATGGCTGAGTAATATTCCATTGTATGTACCACATCTTCTTTATCTATTCCTCTGTTGATGGACATTTAGGTTACTTCCATGTCCTGGCTATTGTAAATAGTGCTGCAATGAACACTGGGGGTGCATGTATCTTTTTGAATTATGGTTTTCTCCATAGGGAGTTTTTTTTGTTTTTGAAAGTTCATGGGTGTGTTAGTCTGCTAGGGCTGCCATAACAAAGGACCACACATTGAGTGGCTTAAAGAACAGAAATTTACTTTCTCATAGTTCTGGAGGCAAGAGGACAAAGATCAAGGCATAGGTATGGTTGTTTTTTCTAGAACCTCACTCTTTGGCTTGCAGATGGCCTTCCTCCCACTGTGTTGCAATGAGGTCTGTGTCCCAATCTCCACTTCTTATAATGACATCAGTCAGATTGGATTAGGACACACTCTAATGACCTTGTACTAACTTAATTCATTCTTTAAAGACCCTGCTCCAAATATAGTTCCATTCAGAGGTACTGGGTGTTAGGGCTTCAACAGTTGAATTTTAGGGTGACACAATTCAACCCATAACAATGGGTTAATATGAGTACAGAACTTTAAGTTATACTAAGGAATTACTAAGCATTATTATTGTTATTATTACTATTATAAGCTTGCCATTATTAGGATGCATTTTGTCCTAAATGATTAATTTCTAATCTGGCCATCTGGAATGCTGATCTCTAGGTTTCCAGAACAGAACCAGCCAATTCTGGCCCAAGCCTGGAGTGGAGAGCATGTCAGCACCTCCCTTGTAAGAGGAGTCCAGGTCACAAGAGTATGATGACCTGGCTGTGCAAGTTGCTGGTTTTGTAAATTCTCCATGCACTGATGTCATACACCTCTCCATCCAGCATAAGGTATTTCGTGATGAGATCTTTTAAATTTGGTTTTGAAGTGGGGGAGCAAGTCATAAAATTTTTTTGGAAGATATCAAATAAGTAATAATGGCTTTGCCAGAGTCAGGATTTGAATAGTGGGACAGTACGTCACACTTTGATTCATACAAGAAGGATAAAAATATCCCAACAACAATGGGAAATTATGAGAAGTGTCTACTGAGTTCTTACTGAAAGCCAGTGGGGCTGTGAAGGGAAATAAATATATATCGAGATGCTACCTTCTGCTTGCATCTGCAAGTGCATGTCTTCCTGGGGCCTGGGGCTGGCACCTACTGTGCTTGATAAATGCTGGGTGGTTGATTAATAGAAAAAGATAGGCTGGATATGGGGCTGCAAACCGAGACTTTTTGCTTTTCACACTTAAAGAAGTCTGAACCTAAACCTTCCTGTGTCATAACAGCTTGATTTTAGAGCAGGAAAATGAAGACACCCCCTGGCACTCAGGAAAGCCTATGGACTCAGAGTTAATGACAATCATGGTTAGTCTGTACGTCCAGTCCTAGGAGGACTCACCCAAGTGTCTAGAACAGTTCAATGCTCACGAGCACCCCTTTCGACTCTGATTTTGGAATTATTTTCTTGGGTGTGTCTATGAGTGGATGAACTCTGTGCTGTCCGTTGGCCACTTTTCCCTGGGCCCGTATGGGTCAGGGGGTGGAGGGTTGAGTAGTGTTTTCAACACCTTGTCACTGTCAGGACACATAGAGAGAATGATGCTTGTAGGGCACCCTGGGATAACCAGGTATGTAAATCAGGGCCCAGTTCAGGCAATCAGAAACTGCTCTAGTTACTGTAACAGAGAGAGTTACTCTGTTACAATATAGGGAATTGGTTAAACAGGCATTAGGACTGAGAAGGGAACCCACATGGGGGAAAGGAGGAGAGATGCTGCGATGATCAGACCTGGCGCTTGGAAGAGAGTCCCCGAGCGCTGGGACCAGTCCTCACAGGAGGGGGCTGCTGATCAGCGGGTGCTGGCAGCCGAGGCGCTCGGAGGAGGGAGACCAGGGTGCTGGGAATCTGCTTCCTGGAGGGGCCCTGCCTGGCTGCTGCCCCTGGTCCTTCTGAGAGGGCAGGAAGACGCGATCTGGGCAGGTGGACAGGCAGAAGCTGGATCCCACTGCCAGGGTGGAGGTCAGAAGCTAATGCTAGGTCATCACTGGCCAAACGGCCAGCAAACAGGCAGGAGCAAGTCCTCTTCCTCCCCCTGCCTTCGGGTCTCTCTCTCATGCACCTTGGGGTTGGAACCTTCCGGGCAGTCACCTGTAAAAGGAGACACATATTTGCAGCTCCCCAGCAGCACCAGCGTCATGGGGCAGAGGACGGAGGGTGGCTTTGGAACCTGGAGACATCCAGGGCTCCCAGGTCTGGTAGCCCAAGGTGTCTGGCTACCCCACGTCCCACCCTCCTGTCCGTCTGGGTGGGGGATCAAATCTCAGCATATTTATAGCCCATTGGGTGTTAGATCCATTGGGGAGTTCTGGTTTAAGGGCATAACTGTCAGCAAAAAAGGATGAGCCGGTGTTTTGGAGAGAGGATGCTGTGTGGGGAAGGCAGGGGGACTTGGCAAACGCCGTGAGATGAGGAAGTGTCACTGGGCCCAATGAGGGGCAGAAAGAACACAGCGTTTGAACACGTTTGACTGCCAGACCTAAAGGCAGGTCCCGGCCCTGAAAGCTCCCCTGACCTGGGGCAAGCTTCTTAACCTTCCCGAGCTTCATGGAGCTGCCGTGAGGATTAAACGAGATAATCCGGGTAAAGTGCTTAGCTCAGTGCTAGTCACAGGGTGAGCATTCAATAAGTGTTGGTCTCTATTATCGGAGAATTGGTGAAAGTCCTTCATCCACTCTCCCGGTGACCGTGATGGCTGTGCACACACGTGATGGCTCATTTCCTCATTCGGACAGGTCTGTGATAACCAAATTCTGCATTGGATACACTTTGATCTTTACTGGCCAGTTAGAGACTTCATCCTCCCTTGCAAAGCTGGTGGGGAGAATGGGTCCACACAGGGCCATTTCATCCTGGAGGATTGTCTCCTACTCTAATAAACGGTGTGGCTCTGCCCATGAGGCAAAGTCAGCTCCCCTGGTACTGGGAGCTCAATTTTCTGTATGGTTAGAATTAGCGCCATTGTCCCGTGTTTATGAACAGTGATGCTGGAGCAATCATTACTGAGTACCTTATTACTACTCTTGGGCATCTAACCAAATATGTGATTACACATGGGCTGGTTTTATGGTTCCCCTTGGGAGGCACCTGTCTCCAAGGCCATGTGGCCTTTTTAAGGCACCCCAAGTCCAGGGATGCCACCCATGGGACTGGCACAATAAAATCCACTGCAGTCTGTGAGCAAACAGTCCAAATTTATCTCCTGCTCTTGGTCCTATGGCCCGTGCCTGTCTCCCATACCTAGCTGCTGTCCTTGGACTTCAAGTTTTATCCTTGGCCTGAACAGTTGGCACCTCCCTCATGTTACCTGCTGCTTTGACCTAGATTTGATGCTCTCATCCCTGACCATGCTCTCCTGGATTCTGGCTCAGTGCAGTAGCTCTGCTTGGGCCAGTTAATGTGAGTATGTACCTGGGCAGGTACCCAGATGGAGATGATCTGCCTTGTTTATTTGAAGATAACTAACATCTTGCCTTTAAAGATACATTGCTTTAATCCAAGTTAGAGAGCTTGGGATGGTACTAGTTTTTACTTGGAGAGGGGGAAAGAGTTGCATGATGAAATCATTTGGGAAACACTGGGCTAACCGTGGTTAGACAGGTTCCCTTCACCCCAAATCTTCTCTGAGCTGTTAAGGCGTTGACTTTAACTGTGAACCTCCAAGAAAGAAAGCGTGAAGCAGTCTCCCAATATTATGTAACCGTCAACTCAATTTTTTGAGGCATACCGCTTGGGACTGGAACATATTGCTGGGTTAGGGATTGACTTTTTCTTCTGATCTCTGTCTCTGTCTCTGTCTCTCTTTCTCTTTCTAGGTGTCTTCTTTCTAAATAAAAATACCATATGGTATCACTTATATGTGGAATCTAAAATATGACACAGGGGCTTCCTTGGTGGCGCAGTGGTTGAGAGTCCCCCTGCCGGTGCAGGGGACACAGGTTCGTGCCCGAGGTCCGGGGAGATCCCACATGCTGCAGAGCAGCTGGGCCCGTGAGCCATGGCCGCTGAGCCTGTGTGTCCGGAGCCTATGCTCCGCAACGGGAGAGGCCTCAACAGTGAGAGGCCCCCGTACCGCAAAAATAAATAAATAAATAAATAAAATAAAATAAAATATGACACAAATGAACCTATCTATGAAACAGAAACAGACTCACAGACATAGAGAGCAGACTTGTGGTTGCCAAGGGGGAGGGAGGGTGGGAGGGGGACGGATTAGGAGTTTGGGATTAGCAGATGCAAACTATTATATATAGGATGGATAAACAACAAGGTCCTACTGTAGAGCACAGGGAACTCTATTCAATATCCTGTGATAAACCATACTGGAAAGGAGTGTGAAAAGGAATATATATACATATAAGTGAATCACTTTGCTGTACAGCAGAAATTAACACAACATTGTAAATCAACTATACTTCAGTAAAAAAAAAAAAAGAAGTACTTCTGGAAGGAAATATATATCAAGTCATGATCACTTTAGGGAGAATTAGCCCAATTAGTTTCCAAGCACTCTGGGTTTTTGCTGCCCAAAGACCCTCAGAGCTGTCTCTTCCTTTCCAGCACATCCTGACCATCTGCCTGGGCTGGGCCTGGCACGTGGCATGAAAGAGGTGATTGGAAGGGACTGATGGGGGAGACCTGGCTCCTGAATCACCTCACCTCACCAAGCTTCCAATTTATTCCTTATTGTGTTTCCTCAATTACCAAAATTCTGGCTTTTCTGTCCATCTGTTGTGTCCTCCAGCCCCCCCAGTATGGTCAAGGGTGGGCTTCTCTGGTTTCTGCCTGGTGTCCCCTTCCCCATCCCCTTCTTTCTCAGGTCAGTTTGGATGGTCACTGATATGGTTTAGTTGAAGATAATAGAATATTTGTGATGCAAGGGGTCCTTGTGCTGATCTATACTTGCTTCATAATTCAGGAGAAAGAAGAGGGGTGAATGACATGTTCGTGGCTCCTGACTCCCAGGCCAGTGCTTTTTCTCCTTGAACTACGCTGTCCCCAGGACTTATTAATCAGGACTTTTTATTCTGTATTTTTAATGCTTTGACATTTGGGGCCTTGATAATGCAGAGAGACTGCCTCTCCCGGGGCTAGCTAATTCCTAGAGATAGCAAACAACTCATCTGTCTTGCAAACATGCCTCGTAAACCAACCAATCCAGAGCTCACAGCCCAATCACATCCTAGATCAGACTCTCATACTCCAGGATACTATCCACATTCCTAATACCCCAGAGCCAGGTCCCAGGCAACGAGGGACACCCCTGTACCCCAGAGCCTGCTGAAGTTATTCAAACAGTCAATCTTAAGGTTGCTTACCCGCCTCACCCATTCTTTCCTGTGGAAACCACATTAAAAGCTCCAGCCCCAGATTCCCTCCCTCCCTCTGCCTAGTGACCCTGGTGCTTCCCCATGTGGCCCCCTCCTCTTGGGATCTGTGAGTGTAACAAACTCTCCTTTCAATGGCACTTCTTTCCTGATATGTTGGTCTTACCATACCTGAATAATAATAATAATAACCCCTTATATTTAAAAATGGCCATGCTCCATGTAGTCCTTTCAGTCCATGAGAGATGAGCTGTTTACGGATGACAGTGAAGCCCCCCTCCCACAAGTGCCTCTAGCCCTCCCCCCCACCCCCAGCTACGTTACTGATAAAAAAAACAGCCTCATTATGGGGCCCATTTGTCGGTCACTTCTCCCTCTTTGGATGGGGCCAAGGCAAATGAACGCTGCACTCAGATATTGCATTGGAATGTAACTATTCCATTCAGTCTGCACCTTGACTTAGGGCCACACCCCTTCCTGTGGCCCCAAACCACATGATCCTCTGGGTTTCATCTGCTTCCCAAACTGTTTCCTGCCCACCAGCTCCCATTTATCTCCGACCCTTTAGTTTTGCCTCTTTGTAAGCCTTCTCTCTGATTCTCTTGGACATGACAATCCAACCCTGGCTTGTCTAACTCTGGCCTGTAACCTTGACACTCTGGAAGACGCTGCTGTAGAAAATTGTCACCAAGCTCCGATCCAGGCTCCCAGGACACTGCTGAACAGAGCCTTAAACTCTTGAAGGTCTAGAAGGGATGCCGTGCAGAAACCATGTTATTAGAAACTATTTGCTAAGTCCTTTGTATAGTAAATAAACGTCATCACTCCAGCAAAAAAAAAAAAAAAAAAAAAATTAAAATAAGTTAGAAAAAGAAAGAAAAGGTGGAAGGACTGTGCAAAGGCAAAACAACAGGCTCTTTGAGGTTGTGTGACCCTATTCATAACTATAACAAATAACATTTCTTCCACTGAATAAATATTTATTGAGAACCAACAATGTGTTGTGTACCATGACTTCTAGGCCCTAGGGATATATCAGTAGATTAAACGGAGGAAAATCTCCATCCTCATGGAGCTTCCATTCTACTAGGACGGGGAGACTGGTACTAAACATAATAAATTAGCAAATTAATCAGCAGATGGAAGATGGTAGGTGCTAATGAGAATTAGGAGGGCAGGAAAGGGCATTAAGTCACGCTGGGGAACCTGCAGGCTAGACTCTTAGAAAGAGCGTTCCGCAAAGGCCTCAATGAGAAGGTGACATTTGAGCAAAGACTTAAGTGAAGTGAGGGGAGAATTCATGCAGATATTGGGGCAGGTGGTCTAGGCAGATGGTTCTAGAGGGGCCAGTGCAAAGGCCCTGAGGCATTCAAGGATAGTAAGGAAGCCAATGGCTGCAGCAGAATGCATGAGGGGAGATTAATCAGAAAGGGATGGGCGGGGGTCCCGGGTCATGGAGAGCCCCAGGTCATGGGGGTGGTAGGCTTTATAAGAACTTTGGCATTTACTCTGAGTGAGATGGGGAGCCATGGCCAGCTTTTGAACAGACAAATGATGTCATCTGACTTATATTTGGAGAGAACCACACTTTTAATTTATTGAACACTTCGGATGGTGCCAGGAATTATGCTAATCACTCTACATGCACTATTCTTCCGATCTTCACAGCAACTTTTAGGGAAAAAGATTCTATTATTATAACCTAAACTTTAAGAAGTGAGGAAACAGACTAGAGAACTAAGAAACATGGCCTTAGCTAAGAAGTCAAGGGGGCTGGTTGAACCCCAGCCTTCCTGACTCTGAAGCTAGAACCCGTGACCACCTCCTGGTGCCTTGGGGAGGCTGTGGTTGGACTCACTATGAGTCGAACCCATTAGACTTCCACGCCCCCTCCGGCCACCTTGTTGGTCATATTCTGAAGAGCACAATGCCGGAAGTGAAAATGGGACCCAACCTCGGTTCCCTTTGTGCTGTCTTTGCATGAAGGACATTTCACCCCTACTTGGCTGAATTTAAATCTTTCTCCTTCACATGTGACCCATTGTAGTTCAAATTTCATACTCATAAGCCCAAGCCCATGAAGTCGGTTCACCACAAAGGCACTGATTAAAGCCAAGCATGTGAACAGTGCTTAATAAAATGCCTCTTGAAACTTATGGGTCAATAGGCCCCTGAGGTACACATATGACACCCTCCCCCACCCTCTTCCTATCTGACTGACCCAGCTTGGGAGGGAGACCTCCTTAGCACTCCAGAAAGAAGGGCAGATCATAAGTCTCTGGGTGCCCCTCAGATTCTCACAGTATCCCAGCATCCTTCTCCAAGTGGCTTAAACTGGTCAGAATCTAAAACATGGTCTACTGAGTGATGCTTGGCCCATATAGAGCCATGTGTGTGTGCCTGTGAGGTGAGTGTTTAAGTAAGGGCTGGGAGAGTTGATGCGAAGTGTTAGGATTTAAAAAAAACAGTTGTGGGCTTCCCTGGTGGCGCAGTGGTTGAGAGTCCGCCTGCCGATGCAGGGGATGCGGGTTCGTGCCCTGGTCGGGGAAGATCCCACATGCTGCGGAGCGGCTAGGCCCGTGAGCCATGGCCGCTGAGCCTGCACATCCGGACCCTGTGCTCCGCAGCGGAAGAGGCCACAACAGTGAGAGGCCCGCGTACCAGGGGCGAAAAAAAAAAAAAGCAGTTGTGCTGAGGAAGGTGTGGTGAGGAGCTGGGACAAACTCAAAGGGCTACATTTTGCAGCCTCTTCTGATGGGCAACTCTGTGACCCAAGACTTTTAAGCAATTATGAGAGCAAAAGCTTCATTACATTTAAAGTGCTTTTGCATCTGTGATATTGTGATTTATAATAAGATATATGTATTTGGTCTTTGTTCCCATTGCTGGCACAGAGGTCCTAAAACCACTGGAATTTCTTAGGTAGGGAGAACAATTAAGATGTCTTTTGTTATGTTAATGAGGCGACCTTTGGAAAGCAGCCAGGTAACCTGAGGATGGGGGCTGGGTGCCAGGGGACCCAACCGTGTAATTAGATGGTTGGACCTTTTAGTCCCTCCCCGAAGACTGGGAAGGGAAGAGGGGCTGGAGGTTGAATCAATCGCCAATGGCCAATGATTTCATCAATCATGGCTATGTAATGAAACCTCCATAAGAACCCAGAAGGATGAGGTTCTGAGAGTTTCTGGGTTGATGAACACGTGCAGATTCGGGGAGAGTGGTGAGCCTAGAGAAGGCATGAATGCTCCTAACACCTTACCCTAAACATCTCTTCATCTGTCTGTTCCTGAGTTATATCCTTTCATAATAAACCGGTGATCAGTAAGTAAAATGTTTCTCTGACTTCTGGGAGCTGCTCTAGGAAATTAGTCAAACCCAAGCATGGGAACCTCTGACCTGTAGCTGACTGGTCAGAAGCCCAGGGGACAACCTGGACTCGTGATTGGTATCTGAAGTGGGGGAGGGGGCAGTGTTGTAGGACTGAGCACTTAAACTGTGGGATCTGGTGTCATCTCCGGGGAGATAGTGTCAGAGTTGAGTTGAATTGTAGGACATCTAACTGGTGTCCAGAGCATTGCTCAGCGTGTTAAAAACACACACACTGAAATTGGGTGCAGAATTGTAGCACCTCATTTGGGTGGGAGGTCGTGGGAGTGTACGGGGCAGGAGAAACTCTAATTTGTGGCAGATCAGGCTCAAGTGAGACTCTTCCCAGGGCCATGCGAACAAGAGAAGGTGGACTTCTCCAGGGGAGAAGGTCAGAGCCCCTTCCCTGAAGGTGAGTCTAAAGGAGAAGGCGGCCATTCATCCAGGCCACTGTGCCAAGGGCCACTGTGGGATTCTAAAGGAGCAGCAGGACACTGCTGAAGATGTTTCCGTGTTACCTGTGAACTTGACCTTCACCTGGACGTTATTCCAAGGGCACTCTTGCCCAAGAGGCAGGAGAATGCCTTGGGCTTTGGTGAGGAAGCAGCTGGCAACAGAATGAATACCAACCAGGCTGGGGTGGGGTGGGGAGCGCCACCCCTGTGGAGCCTCTGGCTCTTAACAGGCTTGGCTGGAACATCATCCTTTCTGGCCAGTGTGTGGGCAGCTTCTGTCTACATTGGCACACATCTAGTGTCTACACTACACTTAAGAGTGGAGCAAGCCTGGGCCCAATGACTGTTTTATTTGCAGCTGCATCTTTCAGAGCAGGAAGGTGGTGAGGGCTTAGGAGGTTTAAGTGAATCTGGAGAAAGTCAGATTCCTGGAGCAGAAGGAGCAAAGGAAGCAGCTTGAAGGGAGCTGCTGTTTGGGGGAGGAGTGGGTGGGGAGGCTGACTGGACCACAGATGTCGCCACCTGTGTGAACTCAAGAATCACTGGGGCAAACATTAGTCAGAACTCAGTAGTGCCAGTTCCTTCAGAAAAGATGATACTTAGACCATTCATTCTTTTATTCAGCAATTTTATTTATTTTGCATGATTATCCATCAGGAACTAGGAATGGAGACAAATACAGTCTGGTTTCTGCCTTCAAGGAGTTTGCAGTTCAGAGCAGTGCTGTCCAATGCACCTTCCTGAGGTGCTGGAAATGTTGTCTAACTCTGCACTATCCAATATGGTAGCCACTCACCACATGTGGGCTACTGAGCACTTGGTATATGGCTAATGCAATGGAGGCACTGAATTTTAAATTTTATTTAATTCAAATTTAAATTTAAGTAGCCACACATGAGTGGCTACTGTATTGGACAGAGCAGGTTTAGAGGAGAAATCAATTAGGATGCTTTTGGCTGTGACTCACAGAAGACACAGATCAGAATGGACAGGAAGTCCAGAGATGGGGTGGTCCTTGGATTGAGTCAATACAAACAACATCGAGGACTCAGGTTTCTTCCATCTTTCCTTTCTGCCTTCTTCAGCATGTTGACTTTGTCCTCAGTTTGTTCCCTCATGGCCACAAGACAAGTTGCCACATCTCTGCCCACAACAGCATCGGTGTGAGAGTTTTCTTCCTGTGTTTCTCTTGCTAAGAATAAACACTTCTGAGAAGCCCCTGCTGCCACTGCCCCAGCATTTCACCTCTGGTTTCACTGATGACATTGATCACATGTTGGTTCTAAGATGGATACATGACTGAATGGCCACCACTGGATGGAGTCAGCAGGGTTCACTTCGGAGGCACATGGCTGGGCTGCTGACACTGAACACGGGTTGGGTAGACAATTACAAGGGCTGGCCCAGCATAGATTCTAACATGTACGCAATTCTAACACACACAAACAATAAAGGGTCTAAATGACCTATGAGTAAAGTGGTCTGGGAAGACCAAAGAGGGAGTGGTAAAGTCTTCACAGGAGATTTAGAAAAGATAACTTTTGAGCTGAGCCTTGAAACATGAGATTAAAAATAGTCACTGGACAAAAGCATGGACTAGCTAAGCTCTGCCAGTAGGTGAGGGGGTGGTCCACACTTCTCTACGTGTACATTTCTTCAGAGAAATGACGGCATCATCCTGTGGCTTTCTCAAGCTATTCTTCTTCTCCTGTTTCATTTCTTTTTTCTCTAAGGAGATGGAGAGGGGGGCTCTTGAACCAGTAGCAAAACACATTCCTAATTTCTTGCTTCATGTGGTCACCATCTATCCATCCATTCATCTACCTCCCCACACACTCAATCCTTCTTTGATTCAACTTCCTTCTCTTGGAAGATCAGAGATGGAGGAAATTTGGCAAATGAGAGGCAATGTACAGAATAAGCACGAGACACACATACACACTCCTTCAGGAGGCCCCCGGTAAATGAAATCTCTGCCCCTCAAAGGCAGCCATAGCTGCTCGTGGGTGTGATGACGCAGTAGAGATGTATCTCAATGACACTGATGACTGGATGAAGTTTTCAACAGTCAGGCAGGTTGTAGTAAAGGAAAACCATTAGCGATAATAATAGCAAAGATGGAGGTCTGTCCCAACTCTCCTCATTTTCATCTTGAGTACCCCCAGCTCCTACCTTGAAGATGGATCTATCCCATCGCTGGTCAGGGGCTGAGCTGTCTCTGCCAGCCAGGCCTGGGGCTCAACTACATCCTCTCCAGGGAAACCAGCCAAGGATATGGCCACGTTCTTCTTCAACTGTGGTGTCTCATGAGCCCCATCATACCTTGGGTTGGCAGCTGAGGGATTTCCCGTCCATTAGTGAGACTTTTGAGAGTAAAAGGGGTCCAGAAAGGTCATCTACATAAGTTAAGACATTTTCCTCTTTACGTGCATGCATGGGCACACATCCACGCATGCACTCACAGAGCTGGAATACTAGGGGCTGTCGGAGAATTGCTTCTCTCGGCTATCGCTTTTTCTCTCCATTCACTAAATTTTGCTGAGAAAATGTGGATGACTGAGAAAGAAGAATTAAGTGGTCTGATTTTGGGGAATAGAGTGTGAGGGAAGCTATTATGCCAACAAAATGTTGAGAGTCTTCTAATTTTTTGCCAATTGTTTAAAAGACAACAGATGGTAATGTTTATGAGATGTATAATTCAAGGCAAATCTGTCCAGATAGAGAAGATAAAGCATCTTTAACTTGGCTAACAAATGTTGAGCTGCATTCAGATGAATAAAACCAACCAAACCCAAGGCACATAATTGCAACACTGGAGAGATGGAAAACAATCTCTATTTTTTTTAAAGAAAAGAATGATACAGACAAGAATGAGGAGTTGGGATGTTTCTATCCTTTCCTGCTGATCAGTTAGATTATCAGTCACAGGTGAAGGCAGAATGCATCCCCGAATCTTGAATCTTTAACAACTGTCTACTCTTTCCAAGGTCATGCTACGTATCAGTTTTTCAGTTCTCCCAACTTTTTGTTTTGAGCCAAATAACATGATTTTTGTTTCATTAATATTTAAGAGTAATTTAGATTGTGCCAGATGATCTTAAAGTTCATTTAAATCAGCTTGAAGATAATATTAAGCTTTCTCCCAGCATAATCTACTACCATAAATGATAGTGTCATCTGCATATAAATGATGGACTGAGTATGATAATGAATAGCAAAGATAATCAATATAGAAAGATAACTGCACTGGATTCCAGATAAATCTTTCAAGGATCCACTATTCTGCTTTCAGAGTTAAAGATGTATTGTTTTTGTCCAAGTCTTCTAAAGAAAACACAAAATGTTTTCATGAAATGAGTCTTTTATTATTTGGGGGGGGGTGTCCACAAATTATACATGTACTGTTTTGCAGATACAATAATTAGAGTTCACACAGACCATTACTTTATTGGATTGAACAACTGTCTCCTGGCAATTGCTACTGCGTCTCCTTTTTCTTCTCCTCCTCCTTCTCTTCCTTCCCACTCCTTCTTCTTCTTCCTTCTAAAAATGAACACTTTTAAATACTGTTTCACTTGGGACTGGCTTGAACCCTTATTTAATTTGCCATAGGCCTATGGAATGCCAGCCCATGATACCATCTAGGGAAATCCTTCATAGTCTAAAAATATTTGATTTTAATAAATTGTATCTTCCCTTTTATTGACCTAGAACTTATTGATATCTCTTATTTGAATAAAATACAAACTTTGGATAGCTATCTGTCAAATATGATCTGTAAGAATTAAGGACATATTTTTCTCTCCTAAGAGAAGAGACTATTTTTAAAGTCAAAGAGAAAAAGCATAATAAGGAGACATGTACAAAAAGAAAAGTCAGTGCCAACAGACACGAATTAGTGTGTGGTGGTTGAAGACAGGGGGCTATGGCTGCAAATTCAGTCCTATTTTCTCTTCTGAACAGATGCTGGGCAGAATTGTGCAAAATGGTGATTATTCCTCCTTCCCTCCCATCTCTCCTTCCTTCCTTTTCTCTCTGATGTCCCATCAGGACTCCCCCAAACACATAAGAGTCTCTAATCCACATTAAGGAGTTCTGGGAAGTGCTCTTGAAGTTTTAGAGCTGGGAGAGAAGGTGGGGTTTGCTCCTGGATTGGGAAGGAACGGTTTCTCCACTTAGCAGACTCAGCAGAGCCGGTCACTGTTCTGGGTCCAGGAAGATAGAACAGATGTAAAACATACCAGGGAACAGCCAAGAAGCTTCCTGTGGGCCTGGTGTATCCATGTATCTCTTCCCACAGCCCCTGGGAGGTAAAAGATACCTGACATTTGTTAATGGCATGAGTGAATGTAGTCAGAGGAAGTCTGATATAGAAGCTGAGAGATTACTGCTTCTCTACACCATTGGGTATACTCAGGCAAGCAAACAGCCTTTCTCTTCAGGGACTCCCTCCCCACCCCCTGCTCCCAGCTTTGCGTGTACTTAAGGAATCACTTCTTTGACTTCACAGATTTGGAGAGAAAAGGCTTTGAGAAGGAAAGCCTGGGAGGCAAAGTTGCCTGAGAGGCAGTGCGTGAAGAGGAACTATAGGGACTCTAGGTGTGGTGGGGTGATCTAGGGTAGAAGTGAAGCCAAACTACTGTGCAAACGTCACCCTGCCTCCTGTCTCCATATCTTGGCCTCGACTGTGCTTTATGTCTAGAACGTTCTTGTTGGCCTAGTGAGTTACGACTCTTCTTCCTTCAAGATTCTGCCCCGACTCTCACCTCCTCTTTGAAGTTTTCTAATCTTTTTTGGTAAAAATAAATCTTCTTTCTTTGCCTCTCTAGTACTTTGTACATAACTTTATTAGCACTGGATGTTTATCTCCAGGTGCCTGTCTTCTCCACTAGACTGTGGCCTCTGAAGGGCACATTTTGTTTCTCGTGATTTGTCCTATGCCTAGCACAGGGCCTGGCACATAGTAGACACTTAAAAGGGGTTTGCTGAATGAGAACAATGGCACCTTGAGGTGGCACTGTGGAAAGAGTTGCTGGCAGGCCGCCCTGTACAGTTGTATACGTTGTGCACTGCACATCTGTATGCTGTGACTTAGTTCTGGATCCTTAACATCAGGCTGCAAAGATGCGGAGCTTAGGGCTTGGGAAAAAGATCATCTCAGTGCCTTCTCTGTCCCTCTTCAACTTGTCTCCAGGGCTCTAAAATGACAGAAGTTCTCAAGTGTAACACGTTTTCCAGGACCAGAGGGCCTCCCAGTTTCCTTCCCAGTCTCCCCATCTGTGGCTCGTGTCTTCGTCTCCCTCAATAGACATCTCCATCTTTCACTGTCTCAATAAATAAATGCCTTGGAGTGTCTGGGTGTGTTTTCACTTGAGAATAGTATTGAGACCAGATCTTTTCCTGTCGGGATCATTTGAAGAGACTAGAGAGGAGGAAATCCTTTTGCCCAGAGGGGAGAGAGGGAGGAGTGAGACGGAAGTGGAGAAAGTTGCAGAGAAAATAGCTTAAAGACCAAGGCAACCTCCTTCAATAATTGGCCAGGGTCCTGCCCTGTTAGCTCTGTCTGGGTAGAAAATGAATGAATGTACACAGGGAGACCAGAGGGGCGGCCAGGTTCTGACCACAAAGGGAGGGAGGCTGAGGCTGAGGGTGCTTCAGCTCCGAGGGCAGGGCCACGCTGGGGGCTGGTGGGGGAACCCACACAGAAAAGTGGCTCTGCCCTTTGAAGCCCTTTTTCACTTGTCCAACGGTCTGGCCACTAGGGTAATCATCTCATAATGCTCACTGCTTCCTCTGAGGTCGGTTTATCCTATTCTAACAATGATCATAGCAACACATCACCCTAACACGTTTCCTCATCTTTAATGGTCACAGGTTAATGGTTGGAAAGGTGCCCAGAGGGAGCCACAGCCCCCTGCAGCCCTCATCTCCCCGCGTGGCACTCATCGTGGTGGTACTTGCTGTCTGCTCTGGATGGGCATCCAAAGCCCGTGGAGTGGGACTGCTCCCTTGGAACCGAGGAGGAGATGGCACAGGGACATCGGTTTCCTTCCTTGGGGTAAACTGTATTCTTGGTGGCACTGCCCCAAGCCAGAACTTTCCCACCTGAACATAGGGTCTCCTTGGAGGTAACTTAAAAAGCCCATCTCAATAGGCAGAGTCAGTGGTAAAAAAAAAAAAAAAAAAAAAAAAAAAAGTCTCCTTCTGAAAGAGTCAGAGCAGAGGGTGGGGACTGGGCATATGGACAGTGGTGGGAGCTGGGGAGATCCGGCTCAGTAAGAGCAGAGCTGAGGGGTAAGGACAGCGGGAAGCACGCTCCCCGCGCGCTCTGTGGTTGCTTTCCTCAGTAAGGCGATAGGAGGAAATCTCTAGCCAGATTTAGGAAGCAGATACGGCTGACTTACCTCATAATGATCAGTGAATTAGGCAGGTGTGAGTCTAGTTATGTAAAGCTCTTCTCCCCAAGTACTAGCCATAGTTCTCCAACAAGGACACAGTCAGGGTGGGCTCTGTCACCTCCTGTGCCCCACATTGTCACCCGCTGCTACCAGTGGGAAACATGATCTCCTCTAATAAACAGCCTATGAGGTAGGTGCCACTTTTACCCCCATTGTACAGTTGAAGAAACTGGGACAGAGTTGAGGGCAACGGGACATAAGAGAACCGGAATGTGAACCCAAGGAGTCTGACTCCAGAGCCTGAGCCCTCGCCCATGGCACTAGCCTGCTTTGCCATTTTCCAATAAAACGTTTGTTTAGAATCAATTTAAGAGTTTTACCAGGGATCACTGAGAGCAGAAACTTCTCCTTCTGGATCCCTGGATATCTTCACTGGTGCTCAGATATGGGTACCTACATTTTTACTTACTGAGTAGGGAAAAGAGAGGGTCTTCAGATTTATCACCCCTCTGGGGGTGGTGCTGGCGGTGGGAAAACCTGAGCTAGCCCGTCAGCAGGAGTTATGCTTCTGCTCCTAAAAAGCACGATTCCTTCTCGCCTCGTCTCATAAGCTCCGGGGTCTGTCACCCAAGATCTACTTCTCATTTTGCATACCGAGTGTCGGCTGATTATGGATTCGTCTGACACTGAAAAATGCCCAGTGCTAAAAGGAATGCTGGGTCTTTCAATCTGCTCTCTCCCTCCCTATTTTCTTTATTGCCTGTGTTCTTACTTTATTGAAGAAAACATTTCACTACAAAAAAAAACATTAATGGTTAGTTCTTTTAATGTCCTAGGCACCTTTCAAAGAAGAACTGATCAAACTTTGTCCAAACCCTGTCAAGGGGAACATGACCATGTGAGAGATGAGATGCCTGAACTTGAACGAAGCGGGTGGGGGAAGGGGGTAGGGGGGTGCAAACCAGACGGGGCGGGGCACTGGCTGAGGGAACAGTTCACCCCGCACCTGAGACTCTTACCTTGGCACCACCATGCACGCCTGAGACATTTTAAGCCTCCCAAAGCCCAGGCCACTCCCTGAACTATTAAAGCAGAATCTCTGGGGGAGGTACCCCAACAGTACAGCTTTTAAAGGCTCTCGTGTGATTCCATTGTAGGCTTCTGATTGCCACACCACAACTTATTATGGAGGCAGGAGGTGGGCTTCTATAAGAAAATGGCCCTGCCAGCCAGCTCACACATGAACCCCCAGAGTGGGTCCCATGAGTCCTTTACTTGGGCTTTCAGTCACATCTGATATTCATGGTGTGTTACTTGTCTGTTACTGCATAACAAATTACCCCATACTTAGTGGCTTAAAACAACCAACATTTATTATCTCATAGTTCCTGTGGGTCAGGAATGTGGAAGCAGCTTAGACAGGTGGTTCTGGCTTATAGTCTCTCATGAGGTCGTAGCCAAGATGTTGGCTGAGACTGCAGGATCCCCTGGCAAGATGACTCCCTTGCATGGCTATAGGCAGGAGGCCTCAGTTCCTCACCACGTGGGGCTCCCACAAGGCTGCTTGAGCATCCTCTTGACATGGCAGCTGGCTTCCTCCGGAGTGGGTCACCCAAGAGCCAGAACAAGGAGAAAGCCACCATGCCTTTTATGTCTTAATCTTAGTTGTCTTATACCATCACTTCCACCACGTTCTGTTTGTTAGAAGTAAGTCACTAAATACAGCCCACAGTTAAGGACAAGGGGAATCAGATTCCACCTTTTAAAGGGAGAGAGAACAAAGCATTCATGGACATATTTTAAAACCATCACAGTGGGTATTGGAGGTTAGTGGTTTTCCTCATTTTATTCATCTTTTTTCCCAGATGGAGGCCTTCATCCTGGGTTCCAGAGATGCACCATGAAGCCAAATGCACAGCCAGTAAAGACAATATCCCCTGGTCCAGCTCCCTTACTTCTTCTCTCTTTCATTCTGGTCCTTGACTCATTTGCCCCAGCAACCCTACAGTTACCCTGTCCAGCTTCTTCTTTCTCTTGTCTGGCCTCAGTGTGAATTGTCAGTCTCTTCTCAGTGTGGTTCTGCTGCTGGGGATGGTCATGAGGGTAGGGATGCTTTGGACCAGGAGGGAGGAGGAGGTCAGTGAAAAGAGGCCCTCTCTGTGGTCTGACCCTACATGCAGCCCTTTTCCTCAGTGAATCATAATCTCCTGGGAGCGCATCTCCTATTATGCTAATGGAGTGTTTGTCTTATTGCCAGACTTGAATGACATTATACAGGGTCTGGCCTTGAGCTCTTGGAAATTGGAATTAGAGCAGGAGGGAATGATCTTGTCTACCACATTTGAAACCTGGATTTTTAGTTAATTATACATAATTAGCATAATTTAATTACACTTAGGACAGAAGTTTTCAAAGTGTGTTCTAAGGAACCTAAGATTCTATGAAGATCTTTGGGGAATTTTGCAAATGTTTTATTGAAAAATTTTAAATACCGCATGTTTTAAATTGTAAACAAATAATATATTCTCTACCAGCTTTTAACAATCACCACATAACCTCATGCCTGCCAACCTAACTTCATGGGTCTGAGCCCAGATATTGGAATAAAGCTTCTCCCGCTATCACTGTTAACTGAAAAGTGTCTTGAGTTTGTAAAGCAAACAGTTTTTTTCAAAGCCTGTTAACATTTGCAGCTTCTCACTTGTGGGAATCAGTCTTTCCTCAGGATTATACAATCAAAACAAAATGCTAAAATAAATTGGATGCTTAGACTGGTATGACTTTGATTTATGACCCTAACTCCCCGTTTTAAATTATGCATCACAAAATTTCTCCATTATCTCCCTGATTGACTTCTAATAAATAAAAGTTATGAATCAAAGCCTATAAAATAAATGTTTAATAATAATTTGACCATTTTAATCTGTTTTTTACATTAGTATTTCAGAATGCTTGCCATTGCAAATTACAGAAAACCCAACTCAAAATAACTTAAAACAATAAGAGGATTTGTCATCTTACATAAAAAGAAATTCCAGGGTTGGTGGATTTCATGGCTCAGCAATATTGTGGAGGACCCAGGTTCCTTCCATTTCCTGTTCTGCCTTCCTCGGAGTGTTGACTTTGGGCTAACTCCCCTGAAAATGTCAAGATAGTTGCCATAGTTTTAAGTATCCCATGTACACATGGAAATATCCAATGGGTGGAAGGGGCAAAGAGTCTCCTCTTAGGAGCAAATAATTTTTCCCAGAAGCCCCTGAACAGGTATCCCCTGGCATTTCATTGCCTAGAACTTGTCTAAACCAGTCATGGCAAGGGGAAGGCCCACCATCATTGGCCTTTCCTGAATCATGGACCCTCAACCAAACCGGGGCCTGGCCAGCATGAACGTAGGACAGAAAAGCTGTTGGGACTCTTACTAGCAGTGCCCGCTAGGATTTGGGTTTCTTATATGAATCATTTGATAACATAATTTTGCTACTGAAAAAAAAATTTGTTGGACAAACTAAGAGTATTGCCAACTTTTCCTGGGCCGGCCTTGGGGCTGTTTATGTGGAAAGTTAGTTTTGTTGATCCTGCCCCAGTTTTGCTGGGGAGGGAAGGGAGAGCTCCTGCCTGCATTAGCCTCAGGGCTGCACCCACTCTTCAGCATGGTTCCTCTCCTCAGTCACACTGCCTGACATCTGCATGGAGAGTGACAGTTTACAAGGTGTTTCACATATATTGACTTAGGTAATCCCCAAGCGATGATGCAGTCTAGGGGCTCCAAAACCTAGTTGACCATCCCATCATCCCCATCACCTGGGGAGCACCTTGAATTAAAGAGAGTCATTGGTCTCACCTTGTACCCACTGAATCAGAACAGTGGCCTGGGAATTCATTTTTCTCAGAAAGCTCTTACAGGAAACTGCAAGGGGTTTGACATGGTTGGAGAGTTGGTGCAGCTAGTTGAGAGACTGCAGATGCAGGCAGCAGTCAGGTGAGGCTGGGACTCCAAGTTTAGGACTTGGACTTGGTCTGGTAGGACATCAGATGAGCACCTATGCAGTCGCCATCAGGTGGGACATGGCCGACAGGTGATGGCTGTCAAGTCAAAGCAGCATTGGAGAGAGAAAACAAGACAGGGCAGGAAGAGGCTAAGGATACAAAGCCAACAGCGCTTGGAGTCTTTTTTTAAAAATTAAAAAAAATTGAAGTATAGTTGATTTACAATGTTGTGTTAATTTCTGTTGTACAGCAAAGTGTCTCAGTTATACATATATATACTTTCTTTTATAAATATTCTTTTCCACTCTAGTTTATCATAGGATATTGAATATAGTTCCTGGTGCTATACAGTAGGACCTTGTTGTTTATCTATTCTATATATAATAGCTTACAAATGCTAATCCCAAACTCCCACTCCATCCCTCCCCCAACACCCTCCCCTTGGCAACCACAAGTGTGTTCTCTATGTTCATGAGTCTGTTTCTATTTCACAGATAGGTTCATTTGTGCCATATTTTAGATTCCACATATAAATGATATCATATGGTATTTGTCTTTCTCTTTGTGACTTACTTCACTTAGTATGATAATCTCTAGTTACAGCCATGTTGCTGCAAATGACATTATTTTGTTCTTTTTTATGGCTAGGTAGTATTCCATTGTATATATATATATATATACCACATCTTCTTTATCCATTCATCTGTCGATGGATATTTAGGTTGTTTCCATGTCTTGGCTATTGTGAATAGTGCTGCCATGAACATAGGGGTGCATGTATCTTTTTAAATTATAGTTTTGTCTGGATAAATGCCCAGGAGTGGGATTGCTGAATCATATGGTAATTCCATTTTTCCATAGTGGCTGCACCAACTTACATTCCCACCAACAGTATAGGAGGGTTCCCAGGGCTTGTCTTCTAATTGAATTAAAAGAAAGACCTGAAGTGGCTTCCCAGTCTCTAGCTTTGTGGATTCTGTCTCAACAGCTCCCTCTTCTCTGTCGTTGGCTTTCTGGCTGAGGAAGACAACTTCTCTATCCAATCCCCCTGTCCCTCCTAAAGCTGAATGTTCCAGCATTGTCTATGCTCATGGTTTCCTAACCCTCCTTTCTGCCCACACCTGACCATCTGTCATCACAAAAGAACAGTCATAAAAAACCAGGCTTTCACTGAACTTACACATCATAGTTTTTGTCTGCAGGAAAAAGGAATAAATCCATTTCATGTCAGCTGGAGAGGAAACATCCATATACAATCTAAGTAAGGAGAGGGGCCATGTGGGGCTAATTTGATTTAAATAAAATGTTAATGTTTAAATGAAGAAAACAAAGAAAAGTGAGTACTAAGGAGCCTGGGCTAAATCAGAAGATATTTGAATTCTCAAATTGTATTCTTGCTTGCTTGTATTCATTTTTATTGCATTGCATTCTAAATAAAATAAATGTTAATGTTTTGCTGAAAACCTCATGGAAAGTGTGAATGAACAGAGGAAAAGGTTAAAACGAAAATCCTTGAATTTCATGAATAGTAGGAATTTAAGAAACATTTTTTAAACACATTCAGGAAAAGCTCTGACAAATTTACCTGTTTGTTTGTTTGTTTTTAGGCAATATTTTACGAGCCCCATCTCCAATCTGACCACTTCCATTCTTTCCAAGATCTCTAGGCTGAGGCAGGCTCTGTACCTGTCCTCCACATTTGAAAGTCCCTAACATCCCCAACTCCTTGTTTTGCTTCCTGGAAACCTGGCTCATGGTTCAGTTGCTGACATATCCTGGATGAACACAGGAAGCTCACTTCTTTGCCACTGAAATAAAACACATTAAATGGAGTAATTTCATATATAAAAGGGTGAAAAGGGTGAAGAACTCTTGTGAATGAAAGTCCACCATCTCATTCACTGAAGAGCAGGTGGGAACAATGTTGAAAAAGAAACAGAGGTTTGATGAAATTATGCCATTTGCAGCAACACGGATGGACCTAGAGATTATTACACTAAGTGAAGTGAGTCAGAAAGAGAAAGACAAACACCGTATGATATCACTTATATGTGGAATCTAAAATATGATACAAATGAACTTATCTATGAAACAGACTCACAGACATAGAGAACAGACTTGTGGTTGCCAAGGGAGAGGGATAAATTGGGAGTTTGGGATTAGCAGATGCAAACTATTATATATAGAATGGATAAACAACAAGGTCCTACTGTACAGCACAGGGAACTATATTCAATATCTTGTGATAAACCATAATGGGAAAGAATATGAAAAAGAATGTATATGTATGTCTAACTGAATCGCTTTGCTATACAGCAGAAATGAACACAACATTGTAAATCAACTATACTCCAAGAAAATACATTTTTAAAAAAGAGTTTTGAAATAGTCAATTTTTAAAAAGTGGTATATCTATCCAGTAGAATTTTACTCAACAACAGCACCAAAACTATGGTATTGATGCATGCAAATAAATGGATGAATTTCAAAATAATTTTGTTGAGTAAAAGAAGCCAGACCAAAAAAAATAGATGTATATAGTATATGATTCCATTTTTATAAAATGCAAACTAATCTATGACCAAAAATATGGTGGTTGTCTAGAGATGATGTGTGGGAGGACAAAGTACAAGGTGTACAAGGAAACTTTCAGGGGTGATGGATCCATTGAGAATCTTGACGGTGGTGAGAGTTTCACGAGTGTATACATATGTCAAATCTCATCAAATTTACACTTTAAATGTATGCAATTTATTGTGCCTCAATTCTATGTAAATGAAGCTATAAAAAGAAAAAGCAACAGGAAGAAAAGAGAGGTTGAACCTTCTCAACTGAAAATTTTCAAACAAGATGACTAATCATCATTCTTGAAGGAATTTTTTCTTTATAATTTTACAACTATTTTTGCAGGTTTACGTTTCCATATGAACCCCACAAGTCATGTCAGTAAGTCCTTTCTATTTTCCAGACGCTTGGGCATAAGGAGACTTATAGAGACACAGGTTGGTGAAGACATAAAATTTGTCTTTTGTGTTTTGCTCGGTCCCATTTGCAGCTCCTGGTCATTTCAAGGATTCCAACTCTCAGCCTGCGCTGAAGGCGGGAGCCTCCCTCTGTGCCTGGGCTGGCCACTGTCCAGCTGTCCTTTCTCTCCTTCGTGCTCTGGAAGCTCTCATGAAGTGAGTGGCAGCTGTGCGCGTTGAGATGCTGAGCAGGAGTTCAGGTGCTGGGAGGAGATTCCCTCCCTTGGGAAGAAGTGGTGCTCAGAGGCCAAACATCTTCCCTGAAGAGAAGCAGAGGGAAAAATCAGAGCAGGGAGAGGTGAAATCGAGGGCAGCCTGTGGAGAGAAGGCGCCGTCGCTGCCTGTCGTGGGCCCCTGGGATGCAGGGTCTGTGGAGGTGAGGTCCCAGGGGCCCCTCCTCCTCCTCATCTTCGCTTGTCTGCATTTTCCATTAAAAGACGTTGCTGTGGTGTTTGTGATAACGATGCGCAGATCCTCAGGAACAATCTGCTCAATGCAGGCCCCAGAGCTGACCTACTTAGACTGTAGGATTAGGGCAAAGGTTTATCAAATGATACCTTAACAGTAGGCAGACATTGGTGCTCAAGGAGGTGAACAATTCCAGTTAGAATCACTCCTCCCTCTGGCCAGAATTATATGTATTGAACATATTTGCTATAATTTATGGAGCAGCTATGAATAGTCAGGCATTGTGTTAGGCACCTTATACACATTATTTATTTAAATCCGTACACCTGCACAGCAAGGAAGTCATTATGATCCACATTCTACAGATGAGAAAACCGAAGCTCAGAGAACCAGAGTGTCCCCCCCAAGACCATGTACGTAGCAAGTAGAGCTGCTGGGACTGAACCTTGGCGTGCTCAGATCAAAACCCAGTTCTCTTCCTTCCTTGGCAGACTACCTACTCCTTCCCCAGGCCCCGTTCTGTTAGATGCCGTCTGCTTGTCTCGAATCTCTTCTTTCTGTGTCCTGCTCCGGGTTTTGTTTGCCCCTACATCCCAGTCTCCTAACAGGTTGTAAAATACGATGGTAGCTGATAAAGAATTTAGGTATAGCACTCGCATTTTCAGAACAGAAACAAAAATATCAAAAAGCAGTCTGGGCACCGACTCTGGAATCAGGAAGACTCTAGCGGGGTCAGAAGTACACAGTATGGCTGACCTTTCTTGAGATTTCCAAATCTCCCTTACCGATCCCGGTAGACATCGCTGACCTCCAAGCTTTCTCAAAGCAGTCCTAAGCAATCTTACCATCAAGGAGACAATTTCAAAGTGTGAGGAGCGTGCGTGAGCTCCAGGTCTCAGGGTTCCCTAGGTGGACGCTGATGCCAGGCCTCCTCTCTGCTCATGGAGCCAGACAGGTCCACCCTGAGGGGCCCGTGACATTCATCTGTTTCCCTTCCCTGGTCTGCCAGGGCCTCAATGTCCTCTCATAAAAAAGCAAGGGGCCAGGAAGTGCAAACCAGGGAAACAAGAGAAAATGAAAAGTATTTTGGGAAAGGCAACTGTGACAAATTGAAAGGGTGGAGGAAATATTAGCTCAGACAAGAGAGGGGAGAAAGGTTGCAGGAGAATAAGCAAAAGGAGTCTGTGTCTGTAGCCCCTGGACCAGTGGAACGCTGATTTGTTTCTTATAAAAAGAGATGTGTTATTCTTTTCCTCTTCTCTTGGCAAATAATGAAAAAGAAGAATGGTTGCAGAGTTTACTGAAATGGAATAGTCTGTGGGGATATTCCAAGTGAATGAAATGTGTTCTCAGATATCTGATCATGTTCCCCACTGACTTGTTTTTATTTCAAATTGCCTACAACAGGTGCCCAAGGCTGGGCAAATTATAATAGTGTACCTTGCAACAGCTGTGCATGGAACACGCCTAGAAAGAGTCAAAAAAGGTTACCCAACATGACCAGTCTCCTATGGCTTGGAGCAGCTCTAGAATTTAAAACATTTCCTTGTCCGCGAGTTAAATCCAGCCCTTGTGATGTGTGTTCTGTAACTTAATATGAAAGGCTTCTGATGGATGGGTTGATACCGTAGCCACCAAAGCTGGCAGTGGGAACCTGCTGGAGCATGTTCATCCTGAGTGGACCCAGTTCTGCAAACACAGCCTCTGAGAGATGGGGCTGTTCAGTTTTCCCCACACCTGTAGTTTAATGTGGCTGTCACCTACACCTAAGATACTTCTCCAGCTGCAGCCCAAATAGAATGAACTGTAGTTTCTGAAAATATTTCTGGCACCTTAGTTTCCACTCTTTTTCTGCAACTCAAGAAAACATATATGAATGCAAGTGAGTGACAGTGTTGCCATTAAATCTGTTCTAATTTGATACAAAAAATAAAATAAAATCCCCAAACTTCATTTCTTTTTTTGTAACAGACTCATAGAGGCATGACCTACAGTTGATGCTGGTACCATATGATCCAGTTCTGCAGCTGAGAACCATTGGTTAAGAGGACTGTCTTAATTTGATAAAATATGTCAGTCATAGAGAACATAATACAATTTCTTTCCAAGTATTTTTCTACATGTGACTTGAAATGGAACAGAACACTTTCAGAGGGCAGATGCCCAACCATGTGTCTCAGTCAGGCTTCTGAGTTGCAAGCAACAGAAACAGATTCTGGCTGACTTAAGCAGAAAAGAAACATATAAAAGGGATAATGTTGAGCTCACAGAGTAGTTGAGGCACTACAGGGCCTGTGCATTTGGAACAATATCCCCAGTCAGGCTGCAGAGCTTGCCTGGCCAGGGCACTGATGCTGCTGAGCCTGAGACGAAGTGGCCAGCCCTACCCACACCACCAGCATGAGCACTGCCAGCCCAGCAGCTCCAGTTTTCTGTAAACTCTGCCACTACTTGAGACCTATGAGGTAGCCCCAGATGTTTGGCCAAGTGGAGGGCATGGGTTGGAATCTCAGAAAGTGTTTTAGAGTCAATGTATTATGAGGGAAATCAGTAGATAAACTTAATTCTGACATTTTGCTGGGCTGTAGGCAAGGCCACCATATTTCTTGTTTGCATCTCCATCCCCAGGCCCTAGCATATTACCTGGCACTTAGAAAGGGCCCAATAAGCATTTTTGGAAATGAAGTAAAATTGAATTTTAAATTTAGAAGCACCCTTTCCAAGGGCTGACTGCCAGTCGCTATTGCAAATTAGTTTTAGTAAATCAAATTAAATTAGGAACCAATCAAAAATAGACTCTCTAAGCCCAGTGATTGTATTCACTTACCTCCCATGGCATTGCCCTTAGACCTCTGGGTTAGTGGTCGGTTGGTTTGTTTTTATGCACAATGACACCTTTCCTTTTTCTAGCAGTAACTGTGTGTGCCTGTGCTTGTCCATCCAAGTGAGCATGTTGACTGAAGGTTTTGCTAACAAGAAATGAAACTATCACCAGCCTTCATCTGGAGACCAGGGAATTCCCCAGAGTATTTGCTTCTGTTTTGTGACACTTCTCTCTTCGAGGGGGAGGAAAAATAGAACAGGGGAGGTCTTTCCTTGTGGGCAAAAAAATTTTTTCAAAAACCTATTTGTAATGTGTGGACCATTACATGGTCCTCACATTACGTTCCTGTAGAACTACCCTAGGTACTTTGCCCTGTTTGTTTCTTCCTTGTCCTTTACAGAATTCCCGAGTACAAGACTGGAGAGGAGAGGACATTGCAGAAGATCATTCTGAAGAAGATTCATCAGGATGGTCACTGTTAACACACAATTATACAATTAGTGTTTGAACTGTGCTGTAAAATGGCAGTGTGGATTACTTCCCATAGTGTATATGTCAAAAATAGTTTTAGTTGATTCTGAATAAATCATAAATTTTTATACCCTTGAGTCAGAAAAATATCTTTAAAAGTTTAAAGGTCCAAAATCTCAAGGTCATTGGTTAGGAGAACAGAGAAGCGTTTTGAAATGATCATGAACTAGATTCCATCTGTCTTAAGTTCAATCAATCAGATTAAAGCATGAATGTGCCCATTCTCTGCCACAGTTATTTTCTTGGGGTGAGGGGGTTCCTTTTAGTACATATGTGTGTGTGTTAAGTTTCTCTACATGTATGCTCTCCCTCTTTGGTGCAGAAATTATTTTTTAAAATGATTTGCTTTCTTCAGTTTCGAAAAATGTAGCATCTTGATTCCAATTATGTTTAAAATAAGTATATGTGAATTAAAAATTATCTCTGAATGGGATAATTAATGGGTATTGAATATTTCCCTTTTCCTCTGTAGCTTCTAATTTTTCAATAATGAGCGTGTATGGCTTCCATGATCAGAAAAAAATACATATTACAGGTATTTTTTGTTACATGACCTTCTTGCGTTCTTAAAAATTCCCATTCTGCAAATTCATGCACCTAAAACAACAGAGTTTCTGGGGAAAATAGGGTGGGAGCAGCTCACTCAAACCTATGGAAGTCTGAAACCAGAATATTTATAAAACTCAATAGCAATCCTAATAAAACTAGTGGCATAGGTGAATATATGAAGCTTGGGGCTCATATACTTCCTCTTTTGCAGTATATGTCTTGGAGGGCATTCATTTCTGATAGAGAACATTTTCATCAATATTATAATTTGGATTTAAGGTATAGCCTTCTTCATGAATTCATTGTTTTAACATACAGCATAGTATCTTGGCAGCTCCTTTATCTTCACTTTCAATCTGCTCAGAATAGCTTAAGATAGTGGAAACATAGGGTACTGAAAGTCACTGAACTAGACAATATGCGCACTACAGAAAAGGCAAGACTGGAGAGTTCCAGTGTTTTCCTGAAGTTTGGCATACATTTGTAAGACTTTAATTTTTGAGAAAGCTTGCCTGAGGTTGCTTCAAAGTGCTAACCTGCCAGGGGAAATTGCATAAAACCCAACACTATTTCTGCATTATACTGACTGCATTCCCTGCTTGTTGATCACTTGTGAGCTAATTTATATGACAGAAACATGCATGGCCACAGAACAGAGTGCTTAAAAATTCTAGGCCCGGTCATTGCAGTGCCTAGACTGTAGAGAGAGAGCTGGGAAGAGCAGCAAGAAGAAAAGTCTGGAAAACTAAAAAATTAAAACTTTCCTTGAACCATGCGAGAAAAGCCAAGAAGCCTAAAATCTAAGGAAAGATGGGCTTCTTTCCCCAAAAGATGAGCATGAACACTGGTTCACCCTTGGCAGAGCACAGGAAGAAGAAATCTCACGTTCCATCCTCTTGGGTAAGAAGAGTTTAGCTAAAATGTTAAAGAATTGCCAAAAATGAGGTGGGCTAATGTGAGGGTATAGAAATGAGGGAGCCACACACATTAGGGACATTGCGTCCATGTCTTTATGAACTTCTCTGGGTGCTCATCTCTTGGGTAAGGTTGGGGATGGGGTGGGAGACCTGAGAAAGCAGACCTGGAGGAAGGAGCAATTGCCACTGCAGGGAAGGTACAAAGCCTTCTTTCCTATGGAGCAAAAGCCCTGAGCTCCTGAAGGTGGGCAGCAAACCCCTGACACCTTCAGGACATAAGGAAGGGGTAAAGAAGGGTACCTCTAGTCAGGAGGCATTCCTGGGCCCAGGATCCTACACAAATACCAGGAGAGGTCTCCTACTGCTGGAGGAGGGCAGAAAGCTCCTGTCCATACAGGATGAGATACAAAAGATACAAAGTGGAGTTTGGCTGCCAGAGAAAGGAGGAGCAGGATCACTGAGAAAACTCCCAAACTGAAACTGAAAACATAGGGCCTGCCTAAGGTCGAGGGTGAGCCAGGACAGCAAAGAAGCCACCCCCCACGCCCACCCATCTTCCACCACCAGGGTAGCAAACCCCAAGTAACAACAACAGTTGTCTTCCTCTGGATGAGAGGCGAGAGCATTGAAAGAGACACTTTTTGAGGCACAGGCACCTAAAGAAGGATGAAAAATGAGGCTAGAGTACTTGATACCCTAATCTTAAGGCAAAGTTAGATCAGAGTTTCTTAACAGTGTCACTATTGACTTTTTGAGCCACATAATTCTTGGCTGTGAGAGGTTGTCCTGCACACCGTAGGGTATTTAGCAGCATCCCTGGCCTCTACCCGCTAGATTCCAGTATCATCCAGCTCCTCCAGTTGGGACAATCAAAAATGTCTCTAGACATGGTTTAATTTCCCCTGGAGGCAAAATAACTCCTTGTGGAGAACCACTGCATTAAAGAAATTTCAAGCTAGTGTACTGAAGTGTACTGAAGATGGCCGTAAGCTTAATAAAACTCAAACTCATCTTAACTTCTGACTAGATTGACTCAACCTCACACCAAAGGCCTGGAAGAAAAGGCATACCCATTTCTAGACTTAAATAATATTTACCTCTGTCTCTACTATTCTACACATGATGTCTAGCACTCCACAAAAATCTATGAGACGGACAAAAAAGCAAGAAAAACCAATTCATTGTTAGGAGCCAAATTTATCCACAGAATCAAACTCAGAGACAATTTGGAGGTTGTTACTATCAGACAGGAAATAACGATGATTAATATTTAAAAGCTCTAGTGGGCCAATGAACAACATGCATGAACAGAGGGAGAATTTGAGTAGAGAGATGAAAACCATAAGAAAATAAAATGAAAATAACAAAAATGAAAAACAAGATAACAGAGATGAAGAAAGCCTTTGAGGGCACACAAATATAATTAACACAGCTGAGAGTCAGTGAACTTGAAAACAGGTCAATAGAAACTGCACAAACTGAAACACCAAAAGAAAAAAAAGTGAGAGAAACAGAATAGAATTGTGGGCCAATATAAAATGGTCTAATGTACCTGTAATTGAAATCTCACAGAGTAAGAAAGAGAACAGGGTAGAAGAAATATTTGAAGAGATAATGGCATAGAATTTTCCAAAAGTAAAGAAAAACATCAATTGACACACCCAAGAAGCTCAGAGTACCTCAAGCAGGAAAAATAAAAGAAGGAGGAGGATGTGAGGAGGAAAGTGGAGGAGGAAGGAGGAGAGAAAAAGGAGGAAGAAGAGGAGGAGAGTAAACAATACACATGACACATCATATGTAAACACCTGAAAACCAAATATAAAGGAGAAGATAAGAATTACAACTGATTTCTATTCCAAAATAACACAATTCAGAAGACAGTGGAATGAAAAATTTAAATTACGGAAAGAAAAAAAACACTGTCAATCCAGACTTCTATATCTAGAGAGAATATTTCTCAAAATGAAGGTGAAATAAGCACTTATTTAGACAAGCAAAAGCTGAGAGAATTCATTACCAGCAATTCCGTACCTCATGAAATACTAAAGGAAGCCCTTTGGGAAGAAGAAATATGATATCCAACAGAAACTTAGATTTACCTCCCCTCAGTAAAGATCTCTGGAAATGGTTAAAATGAAGATAAAAATACTTTTTTCTTATTTTTAATCATTCTCTAAAACAAAAGATAATTAACTCTCTAAAACAGTAGTAGGAATGTATTGTGGTTTTACTGCATCTGTAAAATATATAACAATAACACAGAACAAAAGATGGGAAGGAGGAACTGGATGTTCACTGTTATAAGGTCTTTACACTATACATTAAGCCTTATAATATAATTTGAAGGTAGAGTGTAATTAGTTAAGGTATATATTATAAACTTAAGGGTATCCACTAAATATTTGTTTAAAGAGGTCTAAATAATAAGCCAATACTATAGATAAAATTGAATAAAACTCTTCAATCTAAAAGCAGGCAAAAAGAGGAATGAAGAGACAACATATGGATCAAATTTTAAAAAGTATCAGAATGATAGATTTAAGTTCAAATATATTAATAATTGCATTAAATGTAAATGACTAAATACATCAATTAAAGACAAATAGTTGAATGTATGAAAAAGCAGTATCCGAACTAGACGCTTTTTATAAGAAATCCACTTTAAATATGAAGATTTAGGTAGGTTAAAACTGAAAGGACAGAAGAGGACATACCACGTAAACGTTAATCAAGAGAAAGCTAAAGTGACTCTATTAATATCAAACACAGACTGGGAGAAATATTTGCAAAACACATTTCTGATGAATGGCTTATATGTAGAATATATAGATGTTAGAATATGGATGTCAACTAGACTTATTGTGATCATTTATATATTTACATATATTGAATCATTATGTTGTGCATGTGAAACCAATATAAAGTTATTTGTTAATTGTATCTCAATCAAAAAAAGAACATAGAATTCTCACAACTGAATGATAAGAACACAAATAACTTCATAAAATACGGGCAAAAAATTTTAATAGATATGTCACAAAAGAAGCTATATGGATGGTCAAGAAGCACGTGAAAAGATTGGTCATTATGGAAACGTAAATTAAAACCACAGTGAGCTACAACTACATATCGATGAGAATGACTGAAAGAAAAGAAAACCCAATGATAATAAGTGCTGGTGTGTGTGTGTGGAAAACCTGGAATTCTCTTCAGGGCTGGTAGGAGTGAAATGATTGAGCCATTTTGCAAAACAGTGTGGTGGTTTCTTATAAAGGTAAGCATACACTTACTAGAGGACTCAACAATCTCACTCTTAGGTCTTGATCAGAGAAAAATGAAAACTCATGGTCACATAAAAACCAACATTTGAATGTTTATAGCAACTTTATTAGTAATCACCAAAAAATTGGAAATAACCCAAATGTCCTTCAACATTTATTTAATGGATAAATAAACTGTGGCACATCCACACATTTGAATACTTTTCAGCAATACAAAGGAACAAGCTACGGATGTGTGCAGCTTGTGTCTATTCAAAGTGAATCACGCTAAGTGAAAGAAGTCAGATCCAAAAGGCTGTATGATTCCAACTATGACATTCTGGAAAAGGCAAAACTATGGAGACATACCAGATTGGTGGTTGCCAGGGCCTGGGGCTGAGCCATCAGGGTTGACCTCAAAGGGGCCTGAGGGAAATTTTGGGGATGATGGAAATGTTTTATATCTTGATTGTGGTAGTTACATGGCCATAAGCTTTTGTTAAAACAGATAGAGCTGTACACTAAAAAGATTGAATTTCACTGTATATAAATTACATCCAATACATTGTAAACCTGAAAGAAACCTAAAATGGTTAACCAGGGCTTCCCTGGTGGCACAGTGGTTAAGAATCTGCCCGCCATTGCAGGGGACACGGGTTCGAGTCCTGGTCCAGGATGATCCCACGTGCCGCGGAGCAACTAAGCCCGTGTGCCACAACTACTGAGCCTGCGCTCTAGAGCCCACGAGCCAGGACTACTGAGCCCACGTGCCACAACTACTGAAGCCCGCGCACCTAGAGCCCGTGCTCCGCAGCCAGAGAAGCCACCACAATGAGAGGCCTGCGAACCACAATGAAGAGTAGCCCCCGATCGCCGCAACTACAGAAAGCCCGCACGCAGCAACAAAGACCCAATGCAGCCAAACTAAATAAGTAAATAAAATAAAGTAAAATGGTTAACCAAACTAGTTCCCCAAGTGATCTGATGTCTACCGCCAATGAAGATTGGGTGCTGTTTTCTGGGTGGAAAAATGTGGGATCCAAAGGGCTCAGGGTCAGATAACCTCCCTGCAGAGCAGACACTGGACGGGCTTCTCGGGGGTGGGCAGGTTTCTGGTCCCAGCACTGCTCCCCTTGCTAATGCTTGCAAGTTGCCTTCTGACCAGTGCCCAGTGGGAGCTGAGATCCCCCCATACCCGCTCCTGTGGTACACGGATCTGGGGGATTCGGAGCAGCCTTCTGATGCACCCGTGACCTGCCATTGTGGGTGTCACACCAGCACCAGTCTCCAAACCCAAAGTGAAGTTCAAGCTGTCTCCTCCTAGCTCCTGGAGGCAAACCCTCAGTGTACGTGAAAGCATCCCAAAGCCACTAGAGGGGTGTTTTGATCAGCGTAAACCGTTTTGCAGCCTGTGCTTTCAGGGGCCAGGCCAGGAGTTAAGACCCTGCTGTTAACAGTCACTTTATCCTCTCCACCCACGCCATGGAGCCTGGCAGGAAGGCAGCTGGAGCACCAGGCAACAGATGCACACAGGCTGCTGAGCGGAGGCCCAGCAGGTAGGATGAAGACAGCGGGAATGTCAGTCTGCCCACAGCGCTGAATGGCCCCGCTTCCTTGGCGTTAAGCATAACCTTGCTTGCTCCGTGAAACCCCTCTTCCTTTGCATTTATAAACTTTTCCTCATGCACTGATTCCATTTAACTGCTAGATAACTAGCTAGAACTGAAAGTGGGACCTGCAGTTTGAAGCCCTGTACTTTGAGCAATTGTGTGTTTGTACTGCTGAGGTTCTAGGGACATAGCAATAAGGAGGAAGAGAGAAAAGAAGGGTGGAGTAGTCACAGGTTAGAAGAAAGGAGAGTCACAGCTGAAGGACCTGAATCGCTGCTTCTGCCTCTATCACGGCTAATCTTTCCAACGGCCCCTAAGCCCTGACTTGGCTAAAAAGATTTGGCCCTTTCTGGACACGCTTCAAAATGTCTGGCCAAGACAGCTTGGTAGGACAGAGGGGAAAGGGGTCCTTTAAGAGCCCGCCCTGCAGGAATAAGGTGTGTGCTTAAAGCTCCTACGGTCCTCCACTTCCCCAACAGATGACAGAGGAAAGGCTTCCGGAGCTTTCTACAGCAGAAACCTGCTGGCAAGGCAAACATCACCTGGCCCCCCGCCAAGCCGAGTAGAGATGCTGCATGGCAGACACAAGGAGACAAGGCGGTGAGCCTTTGTGCAGCTCTGGTACCTGGAACAAAATATGCTGAGCCGCAAAGAATGGCTTTCAGATGTCACCACTGCCATCTGACATCGCGTTTCAGCTGTTCACGTCTTCATTACTGTGCTGCAGGACCCACTGAGGCGGTTACCGTGTGTGAGACAGACTTACGTCACGTGGGTAACTGTACACGCTGAGCAGTGATGCTCACCAGGGGGTGTCAGGCCGATTACCAGACCCCAAGGTGCAGAAGTCTGCGTCTATCGGTTGCTTTGGGGGTGACTGTGGGCGCATGTGTATGTGTCCATGTGTGTGTACGTGTGTCCATCCCTCTTTCAGGCCCCACGGTGTAACAGCTGAAAGGGATCAGACTCCACACTACAGGAACTTGTTCTCCGCATGGTTTTCTCATCTCCCTTTGCTTCCGTCAGGCCTCCCTCCCAGCCCATCTGCTAGATCCTTCCTCTCGCCCTCTCTCATGCTCCTCTTTGAGGTGGTAACTAACCAACACAGCAATGCCCTTGTGGCTCCTCTTCCAGCCTCTTAAACTCTCTCAGATTAATGGAACAGAAACATGTGCTTGCATCTGATGCCAGTAATCATATCCTGGGTGACCACAGAGAGGGAGATTAAGCAGAGCTCCTGGCCCGGCCCCGGGAGATACGGTTACAGGAAGAAAGCGTTTCTTGACAGCAACGGCTCTGGCTCCGTCTCACCTGCCCCCTCCTCCTTTCCCAGGCTTGTTAAGTCCCCTGAATATTTTCCATAAGATTAATTAAAGTCTATCCAGCAATGCTCCTAGTCACTCAAGTGCTGGGTTTTGTTCTACTTTGTTTGATTTGCATTCATGGATGTGAGCAGAACGTATTTCCATATTCCTGCCTTTGATAAGTAGACTCTCCTTTGGATGTGTGTTTTCAAACCGTGAAAAGTAAACAAATGTATGGTTATCTAGCCTGATGACTTAATTCAACAAACATCAACCGTGAGCAAATTATACTTCTGGAAGGATACAATCCCTGCCCAAAGGGTAGTGGAAGCAATGAGGCACGTACTCAAAATGTTGTGATGTGAGGTCGTGGGTGATGAGTGTGGTGAGAGGAACCCAGGGAACCCAGGGAGCACAGGGAAGGGAAAGCACTCCTGGCTGGGGAAACCCAGGAAGGCTTCTGGGAAGAAGTAGCATTTGAGATGAGCCTTGAAGGGAAGGTAGGATTCTGATGAATGCAAATAGGAAGAAAATAGGCATTACATGAGAAAGGTTCAGCTTGAGCAGAAGCCCAGAGATATGAGGACACAAGGTATTCAGAGATGAATGGGAATTTGAGTTAAATTGCAAAAAAGTATGCTAAAGGGGAAGTGATGAGACATGGATCTGGAGAGACTTGAATTATGAAGTGTGGGACGTCAGGCTTAGGAGTTGGGTAGAAATACCCATTGCAACAGCAATGGGAGCCATTGAAGGTTCTAGAGCAGGGGAGTGACAAGATTCTGTCTTCTTGATTGGACTTTAAGAAAAGTACCCCTGAAGGAGCACACTATGTCGATTGTGGGCAGAGGGGTGTGGGCGGGGGAGAGGATAGAGCTGGATCAGTGAGGATTTTGGCAATGGTTTGGAAAAGGGTAGAAAGTAAACACTTGATGGGACTGGACAGAGATATTGCAAAGAGAGAATCTGGCACCTGGTCGGATTTGGGAGGTGAGAGATAATGTTAAGATTGGAGAGTGGATACCGGAAGGGTGGTGGTGCCATTGAGACAGGAGGATGTGAAGGGAGGAACAGATCTGGAGCAGCAAAGGACCAGTTCAGCCTGGAATATCTGGACGTCCAGGAGAGGCGCCTGGGACGAGACGGCCCTCGGGGGAATGGCATCGGGGGGTGTTGACAAGAGAGAGTGGATGTAAGGACCATCCATGTGGAGGAGTCAGGTGAGGCCCCAGAGCAAGGGGGATAGTAAAGGGACAACAGGGGGTGGGCAGCTAAGCTCAGAAGCTCAGATCCCTGAGGAGATGGGCACGTTAAGAAGAGAGGAAGGTTTCCTGTCCCAGAAACCAAGAGATTTCCTGACAAATGCTGAACCGGTTGAGGATTAGGACTGGACCATGGCTGCCAAGGAGGAGGTCCCCGGGTGCTTCCTGAGGCTCCATCAGGAGAAGAGAGAGATGGGGCGGAAAGCAGCTCAGAAGCCGGTGAAGGCGAGTGGGTGGTGAGGAAGTGTGGCCCAAGTGTATTTTCTGGAGAGCTTTCAAAAATAGGATGGAGGCCCCCTGTTTGGGGATGGGGAAAGGGCCTCCTGTCTGGGAAGCAGGAGATGGACTCTGGAGCCTACGGGGACCCCAAACCTGAGATCTCTCGTGGGTGTTTGTAATGCGATTTCCCTCGGCAGCCAGAAATCCTGGCATGTGTCCTCGTTGTGGGGGTGCTGAGGAGTCACTAGTTTGTACCTCGAGAGGCACTTGTTAGTCCCATACCAGGTCCTCCTTCAGCACGGTCCAGAGGGCAAGCACTGGCTTGGTGGTTTCTAGACTGTTCTTGAGCCTGGTTTTTGGGACTAGCCTGGGGGTGACCAGGAAGCACTGTTCTTCCGGGACCCTGATAGAGGTGCATGAATAATAAACCAAGGGACGTGTCAGTTTCCACGGTCCCTTCTATGTGCCTCAGAAGAAAAAAGTCTGTCCTTTGGAAGACAGATGGGGTTAATTGCTCTTTCCTCAGGAGAGGCTGTCAAACGGAGAAAGTCCCACAGCAGATGCGACACTGTCCTAGGAGGCCCGTTGGGTCGGGGACAGCAGGAGCTCGACCGCCCGCGGTGGGAAAGTCTCCCCGGAGCAGCCCAGCCCAGCCCCACCTCCCAGGACCGCCCTCCCTGACCCCCCAGGTCGAGGCGCCAAGAGGCTGCCAGAGCCACCTGTGTGTGTTTTAAAAACAGACGCCCTGGCTTTGACCAGCTCCTGGAAGGAGAAATGTCCAGAGTCCGGATTTGGGGCCTGTGGATAAGTCACTTGTTACCAGGGGAGGTCAGCGAGTCTCCACCACCGTTCTGGGGGAGGCCACTTCCACTGATACATGTTGTAGCTTTTTTTTTTTTTTTTTTTTTTGATGTTTAAAAAAAATTGTTTTTACTGCGGTAAAAGTCACATAACAGAACACATACTATTTTAACCATATTTAACCGTACGGTTCAGTGGCACTGAGTACATTCACCTTGTTGTGCAGCTCTCTCCATCATCCATCGCCCGAATTTTTCACCTTTTCCTAAACTGCAACTGTCCCCATTAAACACTAACTCCCCATTCCCCACCCCGCACCTCGGGCCCCTGGCATCTACCAGTGTACTTCCTGATTCTATGAATTAGACTAGGTACCTAGACTATTCTAGGTACCTCGTATAAGTGGAATCAAACAGTATTTGTCTGCACCTAATGTATACTGGAATGCATTTTTAAGGTTAGCTTAATATATGTCCTGCAAACAGGTTGTACCTTCTTTTCTTCTTTTACCTCTGTGCTATACAGTAGGCCCTCACCAGCCATCTACTTCATACATAGTAGTGTTGTAGCTATTTATGGAGAGTGCGGGCCTTCCAGCAGCCCGTGCCTCTGCCAATCTGGAGGAATTCTCCCACGTGTGTTATCTTAGAGGGTCTCAATGCACAGCGTCCCACTATGAAAGCTGCAGCTGGGGTGATGGATGCAAGGGTGGGGCGGTGACTCAGGCTCAGTCAGTCACAGGGGACTCTGAATCTTGCAGGAGAGGCAGAAAGAAACGGGTGCCGTTTATAAATTATTGGCCGTTATGGAAAGCCTAGAGTCAGCAGCATCAAGTATCCAGTGTAGTGATACTTAGTGCAGTGTCCTAACCACTTCTTTCCGTACAAGAGCTTCTCAGATCTGGCTCCAGTTTCCTGGGCTCCTTTGCTTTCTGTATATTTCCCAGGCCTGGCCTGGCCCTCTAGCCTTTCTATCTTGCAGTGAATTGGTCTTTCACCCAAGTTAGTCGGACCGTTTCTGTTGCTTGCAACCAAGAACCTTGACCCAATGTGGTACAGTTAAGAGATACTCAGGACCTGGGAAATGGGCTTCACTGGACCCGAGAGGCAAACACTGTGTAAAAGTCACCCTCCTGCAAGGAACTCAGAATGTCATCCCTTTGCTGGGAACGACAGAGAATAAACAAACAAATGTTTATGCATAAATACACATATGTATATATATCAGATGGTGAGAAGAGAAAAGTACAACAAAGGGGTAGAAAGTTGAATGGGCTCTATTTCAGGCAGGGTGGGCAAGGAAGACTGCTCAGAGGACCAGCAACGCTGACCAGAGGTCTGAATGCAGCAAGAGAGCTGCTGAGTCAGATACCCAGGAAAAAGCCTCACAGTCAAGGGAACCCCAAGTACAAAAAGCCTAAGGCCAAAAGAAAATATGTCATCTCTCTATCCCTCCCAGTGGCATAACTTCCTGAGAGCAGGGATTCTGTCTGTTTTGTTGATTGCTGTAGCCACCGTTTCTAGAACATGTTTGGGCTCACAGATATTTGCTAGTTGAATGAGAGAATGCACAAGCGTCCGACTGGCAATCAGGGCAGGGCCCTGTTTTTCACTGCAGCTCTTCCCACGTGCCTCCTGTGGGGGGCAGGGGTCAGATCGGAAGGAACAGTCAGGAGCAGCTCCAGGACGAGGGACCTGGCGGGGACGGGATAGGTTACCTTAGTCATCTCCCGGTGTCAAGAGGATGAAATGACTTTACTGTCTGTAAATTTCCTAGCACCACAGGCAGAGGATGCTCTGAAGGTTGGCCATCATTAATATTACTGTTTTTCCCAATCAATAATAAACCATAGACCTGTATGTCTATGCCCACTTGGACTTGGCCTATTGTTTCTCTGTATTTAATTTATAAATCACCCATCAAATATTCATGTTATTTATCTGCCAAGGAACAAATGCAGGCAGCCTCACTTACACTACTATGATCCTGTTGTTTATCTGGCGGGACCCTTGAACTTCCATACCCTTTCCTTTTTTTTTTTTTAAGATTTTTTTTTTGGATGTGGACTATGTTTTAAAGTCTTTATTGAATTTGTTACAATGTTGCTTTTGTTTTATGTTTCAGCTTTTTGGCTGCGAGGCATGTGGGATCTTAGCTCCCCGACCAGGGATGGAACCCTCACCCCCTGCACTGGAAGGCGAAGTCTTAACCCCTGGATCACCAGGGAGGTCCCTCCATCCCCTTTCCTTGATGCATGAAGGGGAGGGTGGTCTCTGGCCCCTCAGGCACTTGTTTATTCCTTTGGAGGAAGCAAAATAGAATCCAGCCCGGGGCTTCCTCAGTGAGGGACCACCATCCCTGCTCTGTGCCCCTTAGAGTTAGGGACTCACATGGGGACAGTAATTATGGGAGAAGAGCTTCATGGGTTCACAACCCCAGCTCTGGTTCAGCCTCCTTTTCCTTCTCTCACCTTCATGTCCTAAATGTCCTGGTTTCTCATTTGCACCCCGCTCCAGACTTGACCTTCTGTTGGCTGGGTGGAACTGTTCCCCAAGGAGATAACCCCTCATAGCACCTTATATGACCTTCCACATTGTTTACTACACGTTTGGCCAGAGGTAAATGAGGTCGAATGAAACAAAACTCCAAGTCAATGGCCATCACCTCCCTTCCCTCTCTCAGGCACCCAGCTGACCCTCAAGTGAACTGATTCTGAAGCCTTCTCCTGTTTTGACAACAGGTCAGTTTTCCCAGCTCAGGAGGCGTGACCTTTCACAAACATGGTCTCCAGGGCAGGCCAGGTGGGGTTGCTTCTTCCTCCTGGCATCTCCTCTTACCCGGGCAGCTAACACCAGGTCTCCAGGCGAAGGTGGTGCTTTTAGACACCACATCCTAGACTAACTAGCAGGTTCTCCCCATTGCATTGTATGTGGGAATTTAAACTGGTGTAATGGCCTTTGGGAGGGCTATTTGGCAATATATATAAAAAGCCTTAAACATATAGATTCCCCTGACTCAGTAATTCCACCCCTGGGGGTTTATCCTGAGAAAATAATCAGAGATGCAGCCAAAAAATGTATGTATAAGAATGTTTACTGCAGTGCTAGTTATAATGGTAAAAAAAATCAGAAAGAATCCACAGGGACTGTGTTAAATAATTTATGGTACTTCCCTGTAGAGGAATACTAGGCAGTCTTTTTTAAAAAAAAGTGTACTTAAAGCATATATGATGATATGAATCATGGATTCTCTTCCTTTGCCTTCCAGATCACTCTGCAGCATCCAGGCTGCCTGCCCTTGACCTCCCTCTGGGTTTGTCCAGTGGGAGACACAGCAGGAGGCACATGAAGGCAGGGTTCTGGTGCCTGGGTTGCTTCTCTACTTAAGGCATCGACTGTGTCGGGCAGCACCTCCCCTCCCTCTCCCACCCTCTCCCCTCCAGGTCCAGGACTGCCGCCCCCATCCCCCTCCCCATCCTGCAGGCTTAGCAGGAGGACCTCTTCTGGGTGCTCGGTCTAGGTCCCTTCACCAGTTAACCAGGAGGTTAGAGGGAAGCCTGTTTCCTGGAGGACCTGCACTGATGCAGTGCAGAAAAAAAGATGCTTGCTATACATATAAGGATAGGGGCTGAGTCAGGCCAGAAAGCAGCACAATTCCAACTGTGTACATAAATAAATATGTTCAGAAAAGGAAAACATGCTGGAAGGAAATATACCAATGATTAACTGTCTTTGCCTCTGGGTTGTGAGACTGTAGGTGATTTTTCTGGTCTTACACAATTCTATATTTTGCACATTCTTGAAAATAGTCATGTATCTCCGTTAAAGTGAAAAAATTTTAAATTAACCTATGTTTTAAAACTGAAATAGGGCTTCCCTGGTGGCTCAGTGGTTGAGAGACTGCCTGCCTATGCAGGGGACGCGGGTTCATGCCCCAGTGCAGGAAGATCCCACATCCCGTGGAGCGGCTGGGCCCGTGAGCCATGGCCCGTGAGCCACGTCCGCTGAGCCTGCACGTCCGGAGCCTGTGCTCCGTGACGGGAGGGACCACAGCAGTGAGAGGCCTGCGTACCGCCAAAACAAAAAAACAAACAAACAAAAAAAACAAATTAAAACAAATAAAGTAGAAGAATTAACTGCTCGATAACAGTATAATGACAGATCAGTCACCCACAAGTACACTGCAGACAATAGATTTTAACTAAATGTATGATAATGTAATTTAAAAGGAAATATAAACATCTCAGGGTGAATTGTAACTAGGCCTTGACTGTTCTCAATCCCACTTTGTCTAATGCTGAGCTGTGGATGGTAACCGTAACCCCATGGATGGGATGGTGGTAGAGTGGGGATTTCACACGGGCAAAACTTTTCAGTAATGTTTGATTTTGTTCAGATTGCTTTTGTAGTTCCTAAATCAGATGGTTTCTTTAGAAACATACTATGGGGATTACATTTTTAAGAGAGTAAAATTAATTGCTTATACATAATAAATACCCCTTATGCAGGACTGACTTTCAGAGTTTCAGCTAATGGAGCCTCCGCCTTGAAGAAACATTCAGCTGGCTGGTCTCAGATAGAGGTGCAGACTCAAAGAGCACCAGGCAACTTGCTTGAGCTAGTTACAAAAATAAGAAAGAGCTTTTTTTTTTTTTTTTTTTTTTTTTTTTTTTTTTTTTATTTTTTTAATTAGTTTCTGCTTTATAACAAAGTGAATCAGTCATACATATACATCTGTTCCCACATCCCTTCCCTCATGCATCTCCCTCCCTCCCACCCTCCCCATCCCACCCCTCCAGGCGGTCACATAGCACCAAGCTGATCTCCCTGTGCTCTGCGGCTGCTTCCCACTATCTATCTACCTTACGTTTGGTAGTGTATATATGTCCATGCCTCTCTTTCGCTTTATCCTGATATGGTGACTGCTACGTGCCAGGCTGGGTTCTAAGTGCTTCACGTGTGCCCACATAATCCTCAAAACTGGCACTATTGCAATCCTCATTTTATAGATGAGGAAACAGGAACACAGAGGACTTGCCTCGGGTCTCACACGGGTAAGTAGCAGAATCTGGATTTGAACCCGGGCAGGTTGGCTCCAGATTCCAGGCTCTAAAGCCACCAAATCTTTCTGTGCCCTTCAGGAATTTTTTTTTTTAATTTTTGAAATTAAAAAATTGAAGTATAGGTGATGTACAATGTGTTCGTTTCAGGTGTACAGTAAAGTGATTCAGTTATACATATACATCAATATATATGGGAATGTATTTTAGGTTTCACTCTGGAGGAGGTGTAATTTGACTGAAGTCTGCATTTTGCCAATTGTATCAGGAGTCATGCGTGGAAGCCTGAGCTAATGGCTCCGTGTTTCTGATTGATCCCAGTGATCTCTTAGCGCCCTTCGTAGACTGGTAACGGGGAGAGCTGCCCACCTCTTCTGCCCCGAATCCCGCTCTGCTGGGCCTCCAAGTGTCCCTGACTATGGTCCGTTGGAGGAAACATCAGACACAATCTCTCAGTCTCAGAGCCAAGAAAAGCTGCATCCCGGGGTCCCACCAGCTTTCAGTTCCTGAACACACTCTGCCTCCTGATTAGCTGCCAGAGAAAATAGTGTCTGAATCGTCAGGCATCCTTTGTAAGGTGCAGTTGCCTCCTGATCAGGAAGAAGTGACTACAGCAAGCAAGCGCCCGCACTCTCCCTCCCAACCCCAGAGGTGAAGGTGTTCGCTAATTACCTTCATCTGCAAAGACCATGTCTGTCTGAGCAGCGTGCCCTCAGCAGGACGTTTTAAAAACCTGCCGCACGTTAAAAAGCAGACCTGCTTTTAATTTATTAAAAGACTTGGCATTTTTTTTCCACACTGTGCATTTTAAAATGCAATTAGAAAAAATGGAATAATAATCAGGCAAAAGTACTAAGGAGTTTTCACATAGGTGGCTGCGTTTCTCACGCTCCTTTCCCATCCTGGACGTTCCAGCTGGGATGTCTCTGAAGTGGGTGGCTCCTCTCCATTGCCACATGCCTGCAGACCCGGGCTCCGCAGAATCAACCGCCGAACCTTCATGCAACCCTTGCTAGACAGCAGGACTCATCACCCTCACACTGTGCACTGGTCTATCCTTTGTTCGGGATATTTTTGTCAAATTTCCCTCAAGATCAGGATGAGCATGTGCATTTTTTATCTGTTTGTTTGTTTTAAATTTTTTATTTTTATACAACTTTTAAAGGTTACTTTCTATTTACAGTTATTACAAAATATTGGCTACGTTCCCCGTGCTGTACAATACATTCTTGAGCCTATCTTACATCCAACACTTTGTACCTCCCACTCTCCCCCACAGTGCTAACCACTAGTTTGTTCTTTATATTTGTGAGTCTGCTTTTTTGTTATATTCACTAGTTTGTTGTATTTTTTTTAGATTCCACATAAAAGTGATATCGTACAGTATTTATCTTGCTCTGTTTGACTTATTTCACTTATCATAATGCCCTCCAAGTCCATCCATGTTGCTACAAATAACAAAATTTTGTTCTTTCATGGCTGAGTAATATTCCATTGTATATATGCACCACATCTTCTTTATCCATTCATCTGTCAATGGACACTTAGGTTGTTTCCATGTCTCGGCAGTTTTAACTAAGAGCATGAGCATTTTTGAACAGGTTCCTTACTTAGGTAACTGCGTGCACGGCTGAGTTTGAGAGCCGCTATAAACCCCAGGAAGCAGGCCCACACCTACCTTTCCCATCATCGTATCCTTGGCACCAGCACAGTGTTAAGAACATGGATGCTTCAGATGGATGTTTATTGACTACTGGATGAATGAATGAATGAAATTTCATGAGACATGTTACAGGTTTCTATGGAAATAAAAAGGAAGAACAATCCCACCTCACTCACCAATGACAATGGATCAAGGAAATGGGAAGTGAGGAGAGGTCAGGAACCTCACACTGTATGTTTTGTTAACACGGTCAAGCACATACAGTGCACAGGGGTTCTGTGGTGTAATAACACACACCACGTGAAGAGAAGCCTGATGTCAATTAGTCACTATTGGCCCCTTACCCCTGACATGACCAGAACACAGGGATATGGCAGATTAAGCTGGAAATGGCAGGATGCTTACGGCACTGACATCTTTGCCCTAAGTGCCAAAGAGGTGAAGGGGCGTGGATTCTGTGGATTGTGTCATAGCCTCCCCACCTGTCCCCAGGCTGTGTCAGGTGCCCTTCACGTACCCGTAGAGCAGTCCCTGTGCACAGCTGAACATACTGTCTTATGAAATGTGCAACCCTCTGTGCTGGGAGGGCCTTGAGACGAGGGTCTCTACAGCACTTGCCTCTGTGTCCCTGGGGCCCAGCAGGGTGCCTGCTCACACCTACTAGGTGCTCTATAAATGTTTTCGGACTCCATCCACCCAGTCAATGTGGATTTAGTGATTAAACCTGTTTCTGTGGCACTGGGATTTGAACAGGGGAACAATGGGTTCAAAGAGCTCTGTGAGCCTCAGAAGGGAAGCTATTCGCATTTTACCAGCTCTAACTGTCCTATCCCTTTCCTCACCCAAACCCCTTCCCTATGTTTTAATGGGCAACTAAGCTAGTTTCTGTCCTCTGAAAAGAAACTAGCCAGTTTGAAAAGGCTTGCACTGAATTCCATACCCAATCAGGGCACTTCATGGAAGAAGCCAGGTTTGGACATTGGCCAGATTAAATTTCCGTTCAGTTCTCTTCTCCTTGTTTCCTTTCTTCCCTCCTTCCTCCTTTCCTTCCTAATTGTTGCCCCCCGCATGTGTACTGTCTCTGAAGCAGGATGACATTCTCTGTCATGGGCAGTGGGCACCAGATCAATTGCTCCAAGTTCAACTCCTAAAAAATTACAAGAGAAATGATCACCTAGGCAGTGTGTTTGGATTTCAAACCTCTTGGGATTTGGCTGGCCACCAGAGGCCCACCAGTTTGCTTTCTCCGGCCTATGAGAAAAGTCTTGGACATTTGGGCTTGCAAATCAGATTCTCCTCCAGCTACGCTGATATTGACGTCCACGAAAACCTTAATTAACCATGAACAAGTCCCGCTTCCCAGGCCGAGCCTTGCTCACACCTGCGGCTCACATCCCTTACTAGGACATCTGCAACCTCTGTAAGCCAGGCTCTCGGCACTCAGCAGGCTGACGATTCCAAAGTGCCTGGGATAAGGGAGACCCTCGGGGTTGAACCCTGGCTTCTTATTTCTAGGGAGGGAGTGGCTGAATTCTCTCTTGCAGTGACCACTGTTCCTTCGTTGCCTGATGGATGTCCACTGACCATCAGCACACGTGCCAGGCAGAGCACAGGGTGCAGAGTCTATTGGGAGGCTGCCCAACCTCATGCTCAGGAACAAACAAAGCCCAGGCAAGTTTGGGCATCCCCAAATGCACAGATGCAGAGCTCACCAGAAAGTTCACACACTTAAAAATAATACATGATCATGCAAACTTGTAAGTCCAGAGCACAGTTCAAAAGTTGGCTAATAAGGTGACCTTGTGATCCCGCAGTCATTGGATAGGTGCCCAGAAGCCCCTTTCCTTCTGGCTTTGTTCTCTTTTTCTTTCCTGGCCCTCTGCTCACCCCTGGGCTGGAGCCCCATCTAGTGAAGGCTGTTCTTGCTGGCCTTGCTGGTGGATCCTCACGGTGGTGGAGCCTTCACCTCCCCTCCTCCAGTCGGAGGCAGAGGCCATGCCTCTGCTGGGGAGCAGCCAGGAGACACACCAACTTGCCTCTTGCTGACACTTCATCTCACCTTCTTCACCCTGATGCACTGATGTGTCGAAGGACCACCCTCCTCCACGAGGGATGAGAGGAGAACAGACACGGAGGATGAACCAGGGGACCAGGATAGGGCTGCCAGGAAAAACACAGAGGTATTTCATCCCAAATATTTGGGATGTACTTACAATAAAAAAATTATTCTTCATTCATCTGAGATTCATGTTTGACTGGGTATCTCATATGTTTATTTGCTGAATCGGGCAACCCTTCCAGGGAGGCCACGACCACCTTGGGGAGCAGACTCCTTACTTCCTGACACCACCTATAATCCCCATTCAGCCAGCGGGGCTGCTCCTGTGGCCTGGGGCTGGAAGGCCCTCTTCAAAAGAGGAAATGCCACTTTGAAGAATAACTTTGATTTGGGACCTCCACTAGGTTGAGGTCATGTGACCAGGCAAACCCGTAATGGAAGGAATGACTCGGCCTCTCTCTCCTCCAGCCATTAGTGTGAATGATTATCCTGCGATGAGATGGGACCACTTTTTCTCCCCTCAGTGGGCTGGGGTTTTCCTGTGGATATTAGTTTCCTAGAGCTGCTGTAACAAGTACCGCAAACTGGGTGGCTTAAAAGAAATGTCCTGGGCTTCCCTGGTGGCGCAGTGGTTGAGAGTCCGCCTGCAGATGCAGGGGACACGGGTTCGTGCCCCGGTCTGGGAGGATCCCACATGCCGCGGAGCGACTGGGCCCGTGAGCCATGGCCGCTGGGCCTGCGCGTCCGGAGCCTGTGCTCCGCAATGGGAGGGGCCACGGCAGTGAGAGGCCCACGTACCGCAAAAAAAAAAAGAAATGTCCTGTCTCCCAGTTGTGGAGGCCGGAAGTCTGAGATCAAGATGTTGGTTGGTTTGGTTCCTTCCATGGTCTGGGAGGGAGAATGTTGCTTCAGGCCGCCACCCAGCTTCTGGTGTTTGCTGGGAATCTTTGATGTTCCTTATCTGTGGAACCTCACTCCCACCTCTGCCTTCATCTCCTCGTGGCGATCTCCCTATGTGTGCCTCTGTGTCCAAATGTCCCCTTCCCTTAAAGACACAAGTCATATTGGATTAGGGTCTACGCTAAGGACCTCATTCTACCTTGATTACTTCTGTAAAGACCTGATTTCCAAATAAGGTCACGTTCTGACATACCAAGAGTTAGGGCTCCAACCTATCTTTCTTGAGGACAGGGGGCACCAATTCAGCTCATAACACAGAGCCTGCAGTCATGCATATTTGCATTTGCCAGGAAGATAAGGCAGCCTTCTCATCCGGAGTCAGTGGTTTGGTTCCTCTGCCGGCTTTGGGTGGATAATGATTTAAGGGTCATGGAAGATAAACAGCTTGTCACCGCCCACTCTGTGTTCCGGGAGATGGCTTTGCTGGGGGAGGCGGCCCCAGCCTGACCCTCGATGGGCTCTTCCATTACGTGAGGAGTGGGTGATGATGGCCGCCGTTAATATTCAGCCCTTTGGCCTCCATTTCCTGAGCCCTAAGCTCTCCCCTCTGACCCTCCAGAGGGAACGGCAGGACTCTCTTCCCTGAGAGCCTTCTGCAAGTATCTGCCTGCAGCAGAGGCACTGGTGATGCTTTGCTCAGAGTGGTGCTCACGGAGGGGAGGGTGGGAGGGAGAAAGGGGGTCTTTCCTGCAGATCGTCCCCCTCTCCTTCCGATCCAATATCAGAATCAAGCCTCTGCTTGCTTCCCCTCCTCCTTGCTGATGCTGGGAGAACAAGATAAAATTCCTTGTCAGCTTGGGCCTTAAATTCTCAATTATTTATTAGGAAATGGTACAGTCCTCTCCCAGGAGCCATCTCTCCTGCTTGCCTGGACACTGTCCATTACTAAGGAAATGAAGGCCCAGAAAGACCCACTTTGAGGCCAGGGTGTTTTTTTGTTTTTGCTTTTGTTTTTTTTTTTGGTGGCTCTCAGTTTCTGTATCACCAGGGAGAATGCTTTTTTGAAACCTGTCCAGGAAATTTAGTTCTAAGGACAGGCTGCTACTCTGAGCTTCTTCAGGACTATCCGGTGTGATGAATCTGGCATAATGGCCAAAAAGAGGGGCCTCACGGTGGCGGGAAGTCCTTTCTTAGTCTGCTAGGGCTGCCTCTTCAAAGCACCATGGCCCTGGTGCCTTAAACAACAGAGGTTTGATTTAAGATCAGGGTGTTGACAGGGTTGGGTTCTCCTGGCCTCTCTCCTTGGTTTGTGGATAGCTGCCTTCTCAGTATGTGCTCACATGGTCTTCCCTCTTGTTCATGACTGTGTCCTAATCGCCTCTGTTGACTGAAAAAAAATGCACAAGCTAAAAGCTGAGAATTATGTTTTATTTGGTGGACTTGCTGAGGACTTAAGCCAGCGACGCTTCATCTCGGATAGCTCTGAGGGGCCGGACTGTATAGGAGTTTTTGCAACACAAACCAAGTAGTCAGAACATCTAAAGATTACTGTTAATTAAGGGAAAAAAGACATCTTAAGTTAATGAATTTAGCACCTGCCTATATATGGGAAGATGCAAGAGTCTGGGCTCACTGAAATCATTCCTCTGATAAGCACCTTAACTATCTAGGGCCAGTGTTGGAGAAAACATCCTGAATCCCTTCAGGTGCACAGTTCTGGTGGCTGCAGTGGCTGCGGGCTTGATGGCTGCAACATCTTTGTTTATTGATAGGGCAGGTGACATTCTTCATCCAAACTTCCTCTTATAAACACACCAGTCCTATTGGATTAGGGCCCACCCACGTGACCTCATTTAACTTTCATTACCTCTGTAAAGACCTTGTCTCCAAATTCAGTCTCATTCTGAGATACTGTGGGTTAGGACGTCAGCATATGGATTTGGAAGGACACAGTTCAGCCCATAACAGTGCCCTGTCTAAGATTCAGGAGAGACTTGGGTTTGACTCTGCCTCTGGGTAAGTGACTTTGGTTGGAGGTTTTAGGGTGTCAGCCACAGAAGCAATGCAGGCTCACTTGAGCAACACGGGAATTGGACAAGATGCTGTTGAGAGCACACCAATGTGGACGAAAAGGGTCCATATCAGTAAACAAAGGATGTTGCGGCCACCAAGCGTCAACCACTGCAGCCACCAGCACTGTGCACCCGGAGGGGATTCAGGATGAAGAGAAGTAAGACTGGTGCTAGGTAGTTAAGGTGATATCAAAGGAATGATTCAATGAGCCTAGACTCTTGCATCTTCCCATATATAGAAAAGCTGGAAAAGCGCTAAATTCATTAACTTGAGATGTCTGGTTTTCTCTAATTAACAGTGATCTTTTGAGGACGCGACTGCCTGGTCTGTGTTGCAAAAGCTCCTGTACATCCCGGCTCCCCCCTCTCCTCTTTGTAACAGTCCCTCAGAGCTCTCTGAGAGGCTGCCTCCCAGGCTTAAGACCTCAGCAAGTCTACCGAACAAAACATAATTCTCAACTATTAGGTAGTGCCTTTTTTTTTTTTTCAGTTGACACCAACAAGATGGGAAGGCTGGAGACCCAGGCAGTCACCCTGACACCTTGGGTGATGGGAAGCAGGTGCCCAGGAACTGTGCTGTGCTGGGAACACTCCAATCAGGGCGAGGTGGACCAGGCGGGCAGAGTTTCTGAGGAGGACAACTCCCTTGCCGGGTTTGCTGCTGTCCTAGGGCAGGGGGAAGGGGGATCCAGAGCTTTGGCCTCAGTCATGGGAGTTGGGGACCAGGGTTCACGTGCCATGTTAGAGGGAGTGAGTCCTCTAGGGCAGCAGCTGTCACTTATTTCCTTGCTTGGAAAAAAGGGGTTACGTCGGATGATCTATACACTCTGTCTTCATGAAACAGTTACTAAAGCTCCCCACCACTTCTTTCTTGAGTTCTTCCCCTTTCTTTGTCAGGTGGGTGTCGGTACTTCCACTCCTGGCTCTTTATTGCCTGTGGAGCTGCACTGGCCTTTGACTGCTCCCCAGCGTCTCCCCCAGTGGAGGCGCTGGCCTCTGTTTGTTCAGGAAAGTCACTAGGCTTATACGGCTATAAAAAAGCAGGTGAGCGGCTCTCTGGTATGGCTCCGTTTATTAACGTCTTTGTGATTTGCACTGGTAGTAAATAATACATTCATTATGAACAGTCATTCAACCCGCCATTCTTTCTTTGGTCCTCAGCAACCTTGTCTACAAAACAAGAGGGTTGAACTCAATGATTATTAAGGTCTCTGTCAGCTCTAGCTCTGTTGGATTCTATGAAAATTAAACTCCTCGGGGTAGGTAGTCTATGGGGCTTGACTGTGAGGCATCCCCCAAGAAGCTGGAAATGGGGAATGTAATTTCCCTCTGAGAGAAGAATTACCAAGCCAGCCAGCACCAGATCAAAGGAGAGATATCCAAAGCCTCCTTAAATGGACAGGATGGATTTCAGACCAGAGCGGTCTGGATTGACAGCAGGAACATCCCCAGGGACAGATTGGCCTGTCAGGACATGACAGAGCATCACGGGCACACAGGAAAAGGAGACCGAGAATGTGAGTGCGTCAGGATTTATTCCAGATTTGGCCAAGGCAAGGCTCGGGTACAAGGGGCTGGGTACCCACACATTAGAAGGCTCTGTGGTGGAGATGGGTAGGGGCTTCAGGCCCTCGGGACTGGACCCTTAAGCAGAGATGATAGTCCATATCATTAATAACCCATATGGTACAGGCACCAACCAAACACTAAGGGCTTCAGCAACAGCTGGAACAGGGACCTAGAGTCCCCCCAGGCCCATCATTTATCCTCCAGTGGCTGGGACATCTGTGGAGTCCCTGCTGTGGGAAGAGCAATGAGTAGGAGCATATAAGAGGCTCAGGGCAAAAGCTATTTACTGATCGGCTCAGAGTTATTTCAATAGCTTACATGTTTGAATCGTTCAGTTCTTTCTCTTTCTCTGATTCCAGCTCACCAAGCAAGTCACTTGATTTGAATGTGTTTTCCCATATGCTTCTACCTATAGGGAAAGAATGGGTATGACTGGTTACATGATTGTAAGATTATTGTGTTTTTCAAGGTAAACTAATAGGCTTTCTGTTTTATCAGTCTCTTGGGAGCCTGGTCACATTGATCACGTGAATCCACCCTGTGAGAGAAGTCCACTCTTGGCTTGTTAACAAAGTCAGCTGCCTCAATTAAACAAACGACCCAATTTAAAAATGGGTAGAGGACCTGAATAGACATTATACCAAAGAAGACATACACACGGCCAACAGCCACGTGAAAAGATGCTCAACATCACTAATCATCAGGAAGACGCAAATCAAAACTACAATGAGCTATATCACTTCACACCTGTCAGAACGGCTAGTATCAAAAAGAACGCAAATAACAAATGTTGGTGAGGATGTGGAGAAAAGAAAACCCTAGGACGCTGTTGGTGGGAATGTAAATTGGTGCAGCCATTGTGGAAAACAATACGGAGGTTTCTCAAAACACCAAAAATAGCATGAGCAGTATGAACCAGCAATTCCACTCTTGGGTATATATCCAAAAGAAACCAAAATGCTAATTTGAAAAGATACATACACCCCAATATTCATAGCAGCATTATTTACAATAGCCAAGATATAAAAGCAACCTAACTGTCCATCAACAAATGAACTGATAAAGATGTGGTGTATATATACAGTGGGATGTTACTCAGCCATAAAAAATGAAATTTTGTCATTTGCAACAAAATGGATGGACTTACAGGGCGTTATGCTAAATGAAATAAGTCAGAGAGAGAAAGACAAATACTGTACGTTATTACATGTGAAATCTAACAAATGAACAAATGAATGAATATAACAAAACAGAAACAGACTCACGGATGTAGAGAACAAACTAGTGGTTACCAGTGGGGAGAGAGAAAGGGGGAGGGGCAATATAGGGGTAGGGAATTAAGAGGTACAAAATATTATGTATAAAATAAGTTACAAGGGTATATTGTACAACATGAGGGATATAGCCGAAATTTTATAAAAACTTTAAATAGAGTATAATCTATAAAAATATTGGATCACTACGTTGTACACTTGAAATAAGTATAATATTATAAATCAACTATACTTCAATTAAAAAAAAGCCCAGACTCGCCCTATGGAAATACTTCTTGGAAGTAGCTGGCCAGACCCTCTTTCTTTTTAAGAAAATTTTATTGGAGTATAGTTGATTTATAATGTTGTGTTAATTTCTGCTCTATAGCAAAGTGATTTGGTTATACATAAATATTCATCTTCATATTCTTTTCCATTATAGTTTATCACAGGATATTGATGATAATTCCCTGCTCTACACAGTAGGACCTTGTTTACCCACCAGCCACTCTTTCCAACTTAGGGTCAGTGGTCTGAGAGCACTTTTACTATTTTCCTATAGAATCTCTGGCTGAATTTCCATAACGTGTAAAAGTTCGACTGTAGACAGGTCAGTATGATACAGTGGGTTTGTGCATGTGTGTGTGTGTGTGTGTGTGTGTTACTTTAGTAATACTAAATTTATTTTCAAATAAAAATCTCACAAAGGTCTCCGCTCTCCCGATAAGCATATCCATATGCCAGCATCTCTATTTGGGTGTGAGTAAGGCAGCGGGTGAGGGAAGCCTCCCTGAGGGGTCATTTGGACAATGACTTGATTGCTGGGAGGAAGTGAGCCATCCAAAGTCAAGGGCACCCGTGGTTCTAAGCAGGGGCCACAGGGAATGCAAAGCAGAGAGTGAGCTTGGCATGTTTGAGGAGCAACAATAAGTCCAGTGTGTCTGGAGCCAAGAGGGTGAGGGGGAGAGGGGTTCAGTCAGTGAGGTGCCAGGAAACCAATGGTGGACCCCAGTAAGGAGTTTGAATTTTACTGGAAGTACGGCAGGAAATATTGGAGCACTGTGAACAGGGGCAAATCACGATCCAGCCACATTTTTAAACATATTATTTCCCTGCATAGAGAATAAACATACAGAAATAGCAGTGGGAGCAGGAAGATCTATGACAAGGCCAATGCAGTAATCCAGGTAAAAGGAGATGGTGGCTGGCAGTAGGCTTTCAGGTGTGGGTTCCCCGGCTTGGAAGTGATGGGCTTCTAGATATCTTCTGTTGGTGGAAACAGGAGTTTGAGAAAAGAGAACCTGAGAACGATTTTAGGTTTGGGGCCTGAACAGGAGGGGAGGAGCCGATGTAGAGTAGGGCAGGGCATCAAGAATTCTATTTGGACATTTTGTTTGAGGTGCCCATTTCACACCCAAAGAGAGATGCCGGCATATGGATATGCTTATCTGATTTGGGAACCAGAAAATCGAGATTCATGGCACAGCTCCTCCACTAAGAAGCCCTTCACTGTGACCCCTCAAGTCAAGCCTTGGCCTTGCAGACACTTGAGGCCACGCTCTGCCCTGGGAAAAAAAGTTAGGAGAATGGGAAAGAAAAGAGAAGCGGCCCATCTCCCTGATGCCAGAGACAAATCCTAGGGATGTAGAGAAGACCCTGGTGGGTAGAGTACCCCAGTGAGATTTGGGACTGGGGGGCTGACCTGAGACTCTGGAACCCACAGTCAGGGGTTCCCCTTTTGCAACAGTGCCTGGAAGGAACACTACTGGGACCTTCCCTGGGGTTAGTCCCTTCTTCCCATAAAATGCTCAGGAAGCCATGGACCCTGATGTCACCCTGGGTGACATCAGGACTTTCTTCTTTAAAAAAAAAACCCTTTCTTCTTTAAAAAAAAGTTTTATTTTGTTCTTTACTTTACTTTTTTGATAACAAAAGCTAAAATAAGGAATAGAGAAGCTGTTTTTCAGGCTGACAGTCCAATTAAGGGTAGTCAAGACCTTGCATGGTAGAATAGGAATCATAGTGTCAGTGAGGTCCAGTGAGCCTGTGTGAGTCCTTGTGTCATCGTTCGGGGCACTGTTTTTTTATGCAAGGGCAAAAATCTTTGTATCTGAGGGAAAAAAACAACAACAACTTTTCTTTTAATTGAAAAGGAAAATAAAAGAGATTGAGGTCTTCCTAGTGTTACTTAAATTAAGATCAAGGTAAGAAACATTGTAAAAAAAAATTACAGAAGTGCTATTTGTTTCCTAAAAACAGTGATTTCTAATAAAAAGGTGTCAGAACTGGAGAAAAAAAAAAAACCCTGGGTGACATCAGGACTTTTTGGTGACAACTCATTTTCTCTTGAGCCTTTAAGGTCTCTTTCCCTCTTTCCAGTATTGGATTCCATGGAATGTTCAAAGTACCATCACCTCAAGGATGTAAAGGCCATTTCTAGGGCAAAAAAGGTGACAGAGATGGATTCATGCACACCTTCATTGCCTATTTGTTCTCTCCTAGTCCCTTCCACAATTACTCCCATGTCTTACTGATTTTCTCCACTCTAATGTGTCTTTTTGACAGAGACAGGGGAACAAGCTTTAGATGTCCTGACTTCTTGCCTGGACAGAAACATGCTGAGTTGGGATTGGATATAGCTGGGAAAGCTTTCCCCGGAAAGCAGAAGGGGAATGTGGTCAGGTATGCTTGCAGACTCCCGCTGGGTCCCCTCCAGAGCCCCAAAGAGGGTTAACCAGGCCCAGCTCTCACCGGATCCAGAGAAGAGGCCCTCCCAAGTGGCCTCAGCCAGAACTACCTGTTAGAGTGGCTGCAGCTTGGATTTCACCTCCTCCAAATCAGCCAGAACAAATTCCACTGCACAGTCCTTAGGAAGAGGTCCCAGGGTTATCCAACCATTTTTCCTCGCCTGAAGTCCTTTCACAAAACAAAAGAGAAAGTTGCCCATATTCAACCTAACAAATGTCCAGCAGCCTCTGAGACAGTCTGGACACATCCCACAGGCCTGGGACGGCTCATTGCTAAGTCCTTTTACAACATTCCCATCACTATTCTAGAGAATAAAACCATGACTGGCACATAATGTTCCTCATCAGTGTACAGGACAGGCCCCAGGCTCCATTCTTAGCCCTGACACTTACTTAGTTTGGTGACTTAGTAATCTTGAACAAATCCATTCACTTTTTTAAAAATTAAAAATAAAGTCTTAAAATCTAGGCTTTTTCAGGAGCAGCAGATTAAATCTCCACAATCAACTTGATGTACCCTGTATCTGTGGAATACCTGAATAGACAATGAATCATCCTAAATTGAAGAGGTGGACTTTAGGAATAATGATATATATATATTTTTTTTTTTCCCTTTTTCTTTTTTTGTGAGTGTGTATGTGTATGCTTCTGTGTGTGATTTTGTCTGTATAGCTTCGCTTTTACCATTTGCCCTAGGGTTCTGTCTGTCCGTTTTTGTTTTTTTTTTTTAGTTTTAGTTTAGTTTAGTTTTAGTTTAGTTTTAGCTCTTGTTATCATTGGTGGATTTGTTTTTTGGTTTGGTTGCTCTCTTCTTTCTTTCTTTCTTTTTTTTATTACTTGAAAACTTTTTTTAATAATTACTTTTTATTTTAATAACTTTATTTTATTTTATTTTATTTTATCTTCTTTCTTTTTTTCCCTCCCTTTTATTCTGAGTCGTGTGGATGACAGGCTCTTGGTGCTCCAGCCAGGGGTCAGGGCTGTGCATCTGAGGTAGGAGAGCCAACTTCAGGACATTGGTCTACAAGAGACCTCCCAGCTCCACATAATATCAAATGGTGAAATATCCCAGAGATCTCTATCTCAATGCCAAGACCCAGCTCCACTCAACTACCAGCAAACTACAGTGCTGGACATCTTATGCCAGAAAACTAGCAAGACAGGAACACAACCCCACCCATTAGCAGAGAGGCTGCCTAAAATCATAATAAGCCCACAGAAACCCCAAAACACACCACCAGACGTGGACCTGCCCACCAGAAAGACAAGATCCAGCCTCATCCACCAGAACACAGGCACTAGTCCCCTCCACCAGGAAGCCTACACAACCCACTGAACCAACCTTAGCCACTGGGGACAGACACCAAAATCAATGGGAAATATGAACCTGCAGCCTGCGAAAAGGAGACCCCCAAACACAGGAAGTTAAGCAAAATGAGAAGACAGAGAAACACATAGCAGATGAAGGAGCAAGGTAAAACCACACCAGACCTAACAAATGAAGAGGAAATAGGCAGTCTACCTGAAAAAGAATTCAGAATAATGATAGTAAAGATGATCCAAAATCTTGGAAATAGAATGGAGAAAATACAAGAAACGTTTAACAAGGACCTAGAAGAACTAAAGAGCAAACAAACAGTGATGAACCACAATAAATGAAATTAAAAATTCTCTAGAAGTGATCAATAGCAGAATAACTGAGGCAGAAGAACGGATAAGTGACCTGGAAGACAAAATAGGGGAAATAAGTACTGCAGAGCAGAATAAAGAAAAAAAAAATGAAAAGAATTGAGGACAGTCTCAGAGACCTCTGGGACAACATTAAATGCACCAACATTCAAATTATAAGGGTCCCAGAAGAACAGAAAAAGAAAGGGACTGAGAAAATATTTGAAGAGATTATAGTTGAACACTTTCCTAATATGGGAAAGGAAATAGTTAATCAAGTCCAGGAAGCACAAAGAGTCCCATACAAGATAAATCCAAGGAGAAACACCCCAAGACACATATTACTCAAACTATAAAAAATTAAATACAAAGAAAAAATATTACAAGTAGCAAGGGAAATACAACAAATAACATACAAGGAAGTCCCCACAAGGTTAACAGCTGATGTTTCAGCAGAAACTCTCCAAGCCAGAAGGCAGTGGCAGGACATAATTAAAGTGATGAAGGAGAGGAACCTGCAACCAAGATTACTCTACCCAGCAAGGATCTCATTCAGATTTGATGGAGAAATTAAAACCTTTACAGACAAGCAAAAGCTAAGAGAATTCAGCACCAAACCAGCTTGACAACAAATGCTAAAGGAACTTCTCTAGGCAGGAAACATGAGAGAAGGAAAAGACCTACAATAACAAATACAAAACAACTAAGAAAATGGTCATAGGAACATACATATCAATAATTACCTTAAATGTAAATGGATTAAACGCTCCAACCAAAAGACACAGACTGGCTGAATGGATACAAAAACAAGACTCATATATACGCTGTCTACAAGAGACCCACTTCAGACCTAGGGACACATACAGATTGAAAGTAAGGTGATGGAAAAAGATATAACATGCAAATGGAAATCAAAAGAAAGCTGGAGTAGCAATTCTCATATCAAACAAAATAGACTTTAAAACAAAACTCTTACAAGAGAAAAAGAAGGACACTACATAATGATCAAGGGATCAATCCAAAAGAAGACAGAACAACTGTAAATATTTATGCACCCAACATAGTAGCACCTCAATACATAAGGCAAATACTAACAGCCATAAAAGGGGAAATCGACAGTAACACAAACATAGTAGGAGATTTTAACACCCCACTTTCACCAATGGACATATCATCCAAAATGAAAATAAAGAAGCAAACACAAGCTTTAAATGATACATTAAACAAGATGGACTTAATTGTTATTTATAGGACATTCCATCCAAAAACAACAGAATACACTTTCTTCTCAAGTGCTCATGGAACATTCTCCAGGATAGATCATACCTTGGGTCACAAATCAAGCCCTGGTAAATTTAAGAAAATTGAAATCATATCAAGTATCTTTTCCGACCACAATGCTATGAGACTAGATATCAATTACAGGAAAAAAATCTGTAAAAAATACAAACACACGGAGGATAAACAATACACTACTTAATAACCAAGAGATCACTGAAGAAATCAAAGAGGAAATCAAAACATACATAGAAACAAATGACAATGAAAACATGACAACCCAAAACCTATGGGATGCAGCAAAAGCAGTTCTAAGAGGGAAGTTTACAGCAATACAATCCTACCCTAAGAAACAAGAAACATCTCAAATAAACAACCTAACCTTACACCTAAAGCAATTAGAGAAAGAAGAACAAAACAACCCCAAAGTTAGCAGAAGGAAAGAAATCATAAAGATCAAATCAGAAATAAATGAAAAAGAAATGAAGGAAATGATAGCAAAGATCAACAAAACTAAAAGCTGGTTCTTTGAGAAGATAAACAAACTTGATAAACCATTAGCCAGACTCATCAAGAAAAAAAGAGAGAAGACTCAAATCAATAGAATTAGAAATGAAAAAGGAGAAGTAACAAGTGACACTGCAGAAATACAAAGGATCATGAGAGATTACTACAAGCAACTATATGCCAATAAAATGGACAAAGTGGAAGAAATGAACAAATTCTTAGAAATGCACAACCTTCTGAGACTGAACCAGGAAGAAATAGAAAATATGAACAGACCAATCACAAGCACTGAAATTGAAACTGTGATTAAAAATCTTCCAACAAACAAAAGCCCAGGACCAGATGGCTTCACAGGTGAATTCTATCAAACATTTAGAGAAGAGCTAACACCTATCCTTTTCAAACTCTTCCAAAATATAGCAGAGGGAGAAACACTCCCAAACTCATTCTACGAGGCCACCATCACCCTGATACCAAAACCAGACAAAATGTGACAAAGAAAGAAAAATATAGGCTAATATCACTGATGAACATAGATGCAAAAATCCTCAACAAAATACTAGCAAACAGAATCCAACAGCACACTAAAAGGATCATACACCATGATCAAGTGGGGTTTATTCCAGGAGTGCAAGGATTCTTCAATATATGCAAATCAATCAACGTGATATACCATATTAAAAAATTGAAGGAGAAAAACCATATGATCATCTCAATAGATGCAGAGAAAGCTTTCGACAAAATTCAACACCCATTTATGATAAAAAAACCCTGCAGAAAGTAGGCATAGAGGGAACTTTCCTCAACATCATAAAGGCCGTATATGACAAACCCACAGACAACATCATCCTCAATGGTGAAAAACTGAAACCATTTCCATTAAGATCAGGAACAAGACAAGGTTGCCCATTCTCACCACTTTTATTCAACATAGTTTTGGAAGTTTTAGCCACAGCAATCAGAGAAGAAAAGGAAATAAAAGGAATCCAAATGGGAAAAGAAGAAGTAAAGCTGTCACTGTTTGCAGATGACATGATACTATACATAGAGAATCCTAAAGATGCTACCAGAAAACTACTAGAGCTAATCAATGAATTTGGTAAAGTAGCAGGATACAAAATTAAAACACAGAAATCTCTGGCATTCCTGTACACTAATGATGAAAAATCTGAAAGTGAAATCAAGAAAACACTCCCATTTACCATTGCAACAAAAAGAATAAAATATCTAGGAATAAACCTACCTAAGGAGACAAAAGACCTGTATGCAGAATATTATAAGACACTGATGAAAGAAATTAACGATGATACAAATAGATGGAGAGATACACCACGTTCTTGGATTGGAAGAATCAACATTGTGAAAATGACTCTACTACCCAAAGCAATCTACAGATTCAGTGCAATCCCTATCAAACTACCACTGGCATTTTTCACAGAACTAAAACAAAAAATCTCACAATTTGTATGGAAACACAAAAGACCCTGAATAGCCAAAGCAATCTTGAGAACGAAAAATGGAGCTGGAGGAATCAGGCTCCCTGACTTCAGACTATACTACAAAGCTACAGTAATCAAGACAGTATGGTAGTGGCACAAGAACAGAAATATAGATCAATGGAACAGGATAGAAAGCCCAGAGATAAACCCACGCATATCTGGTCACCTTTTCTTAGATAAAGGAGGCAGGAATGTACAGTGGAGAAAGGACAGCCTCTTCAATAAGTGGTGCTGGGAAAACTGGACAGGGACATGTAAAAGTATGAGATTAGAACATTCCCTAACACCATACACAAAAATCAGCTCAAAATGGATTAAAGACCTAAATGTAAGGCCAGACACTATTAAATTCTTAGAGGAAAACATAGGCAGAACACTCCATGACATAAACCGCAGCAAGTTCCTTTTTGACCCACCTCCTAGAGAAATAGAAATAAAACCAAAAATAAACAAATGGGACCTAATGAAACTGAAAAGCTTTTGCACAGCAACGGAAACCATAAACAAAATGAAAAGACAACCCTCAGAATGGGAGAAAATATTTGCAAATGAAGCAACTGACAAAGGATTAATCTCCAAAATTTACAAGCAGCTCATGCAGCTCAATATCAAAAAAACAAACAACCCAATCGAAAAATGGGCAGAAGACCTAAATAGACATTTCTCCAAAGAAGATATACAGATTGCCAACAAACACATGAAAGGATGCTCAACATCATTAATCATTAGAGAAATGCAAATCTAAACTACAATGAGGTATATTACCTCACACTGGTCAGAATGGCCATCATCAAAAAATCTACAAACAATAAATGCTGGAGAGGGTGTGGAGAAAAGGCAACCCTCTTGCATTCTTATTGGGAATGTAAATTGATTGACACAGCCACTATGGAGAACAGTATGGAGGTTCCTTAAAAAACTAAAATTAGAACTACCATACGACCCAGCAATTCCACTACTGGGCATATACCCTGAGAAAACCATAATTCAAAAAGAGTCATGAACCACAATGTTCATTGCAGCTCTATTTACAATAGCCAGGACATGGAAGCCACCTAAGTGTCCATCGACAGATGAATGGATAAAGAAGATGTGGCACATATATACAAAGGAATATTACTCAGCCATAAAAAGAAATGAAATTGAGTTATTTGTAGTGAGGTGGTTGGACCTAGAGTCTGTCATACAGAGTGAAGTAAGTCAGAAAGAGGAAAGCAAATACCATATGCTAACACATATATATGGAATCTAAGAAAAAAGAAATGGTCATGAAGAACCTAGGGGCAAGATGGGAATAAAGACACAGACCTACTAGAGAATGGACTTGAGGATATGGGGAGGGCGAAGGGTAGGCTGGAACAAAGTGAGAGAGTGGCATGGACATATATACATTACCAAATGTAAAATAGATAGCTAGTGGGAAGCAGCCACATAGCACAGGGAGATCAGATCGGTGCTTTGTGACCACCTAGAGGGGTGGGATAAGGAGGCTAGGAGGGAGGGAGATGCAAGAGGGAAGAGATATGGGGATATAAGTAGATGTATAACTGATTCACTTTGTTATAAAGCAGAAACTAACACACTATTGTAAAGCAATTATACTCCAATAAAGATGTTAAAAAAATAAAGTAAAATAAAATCTAGGCTTTAGAATCCACGTTTGTTAGCAATAATACAGCAATGACAATTACTACCATTATTCTCGGATGCCCACAGTGGGTCAGGCACTGTTCTAGGATGTAGAAAAATAGTGGTAAGCAAGGAGACAAATGTGCCCTCTTCAAGGAACTTGTAGCTAATGATCTTGGAAGGGCAATATTTTCTCCATTCTAAAGCCGAGGTCATTCAATTTTGCAAACTTAATTTATGACGTGTGAAGTACTTGCCATTATTGTCTGTTATTAAGTCGCTGCCTCTTAGTTCAATCACACTGGGGACCATGCTTTGCGATGGTGGAGTCCACCATTGGGAAGCCATGTTTATTTTCCCTTTGCCAACTGCTGCTGGTAGCTTCTGTCAATAGGGGGCACTAGAGGGAGCTGCAAGCTGGGAGCTGGAGCAGAGAAGGGACTTGCTTGCACCCTCTTAAGTGCTTTCTGAGGGTTTCCTTGTTGCTTCTGTCCAGTGGTTGCTATTTGTCCTTGTAGCGGCAGCTGAGTTCAGTTCGAGGTTTTTCCAACATCTGCAGAAGCAGCTGCAGCGCACTCCTTCCGAGACTCCAGCACTAGCCAGGCAGCAACCCGTTCTCCCCGATCTGAACCCCAGTTCTGCAGGGCCCCTCCTCCAAGCTTCTAGATGCTCCTAATTCCAACTCTTAGTTTCCGAATCCAGGGGGGTAGCCACTTCCTAAAGTTGCTACCTTCACGATATATTAGTGTTCTTTTTTCAACTCTTTCAATTTTCTAGTTAACAGTTCTTTATTTAATACCCTCTCAGTGAAAATAACTGGTGTGGCGACTTCCCTGGTGGTGCAGTGGTTCAGAATCCACCTGCCAATGCAAGGGACACCGGTTCGAGCCCTGGTCTGGGAAGATCCCACATGCTGTGGAGCAACGAAGCCCGTGTGCCACAACTACTGAGCCTGCGCTCTAGAGACTGCAGCCACAACTACTGAGCCCATGAGCCACAACTGCTGAAGCCCACACACCTGGAGCCGGTGCTCTGCAGTAAGAGAAGCACCACAATGAGAGGCCCACACACTGCAGTGAAGAGTAGCCCCTGCTTGCTGCCACTAGAGAAAGCCCACGCACAGCAACGAAGACCCAACACAGCCAAAAATAAATAAATAAAAATTTTAAAAGATACAAAAAAGAAAATAACTGGTGTGGTTCCTGTCTCTTGACCTGACCCTGCCTTATGCAACGGAGTCACCCAGCTGAGAAAGTAGCAGAGCTGGGGTTCAGATGTTGACCCAACTGATTCCAAGCCTCTGCTCTACCCGCCGATAACGTCTCTGCGGCTGCAGATCCGTGTGGAAGGGGACAGTTGGTAATCTCCGACCACCGAGCCCCCTAAGAAGACCTGGCTTATCCTTCTTGATAGAGAAGGAAGACTGTGTCCAAGTGGTGACTCTCCAAGGAGGACTCACTTGCTGCTGAAAAAGTGACGACAGTCTGCAACTTTCCCTTCCTGGCCACGTTCCTTCTGAGGGCAGCTGGCACAACTTATTCAGTGCTACCCTGCAGCCATCTGCCCGCTTCTTTCCTGTTGATGATGCCTGGGATTTGGGTCAGGCAGAGGTCTCTTGATCTTGGGCAAAGTAGACTCTCTCCCCAAGCCCAAGGTTGAATCACAATTTGTCTAGGCCAGCCATGGTTGTCTCCCTCGCCTTTGCTGGTGATTGGGCATGAGACTTGGTTCCTGCCAATGAGACAGAAAGACGGAGAGAAATGAGGCAGAAGGAGAAATCCACGGGGGCTTCCCTTCAGTGAGGAGAGGGTTACTACCCGACCCGGTTCCTTCCAGCTTGGAGCTCCATCTCAGGACCAGATGATGCTACTGAGAACGAAAAGCCAATAGCTACGGGCAACAAAGCCAAGAATCAGAAAGAGCCGGATTCTTCATGGCACTCCACAGTCCGGGACGCCCATCTCCATGCTTCTTGTATGGGAATGACTATTTTTAAAAACTGTTTTTGTTGCTTAAGCCACTACTAGTAGTCGGGTATTCTGTTGTCATAGCTAAAGGCATTCCCATCCAATACAAAATAACCATTTCTAAAGGACACGGTCACAGCCACCTCGTAAGTGCCTGCCCAGCCCTCACACCTGCTGCTGTGGGCTGCACCCCAGAAAAGGCATCCCTGTCCCGACAGTGGTGGCCACTGGTTGCCTTGCAGTGGTGGCTCTAGCCCTACACGCGCATGTGCACACACACACACACACACACACACACCAGCCCTCTGACCAGTAGGGCATATAAATCAAAGGCCTTAGGTTTTGTGGGCTCATCAATATTTATTCATTCCCAGCGCAGTGGTGGAGCCTGGAAAGGCACAGAGAGACTGTAAAACATCTATGCCGAAGCTCTTGCTGGAGGGAAGGGGCTTCTTTGTTTTCTCACTGCCAAACACAGTGGCACAGCTGAGCTTTAGCGCTCCTGGAAAGAAAAGGGGGCTGGGCCGATCTGGTGACGGAGGACAAGGACCATGCGGGGACCAGGGCAGGCCCACGGACACGAGCTCTGGGCGCCGCTGTAACCTGCCCTCTTGGCGGCTCATCTCAAACGCAGACCATCCGGGTGTCTCCAGGGGCCACTCGACTCTCTTGGCTCAGGGGATCTCGTGGGGTAGCCCATATTCTAAGGGCGGCAGTTGTGGGGTCATGATCAAGTCCTTTGAGGGGGTGCTTGTGTGTCTGATGGAAAGCTCACACCCGCAGACATCCTGGAATCCCCGCCTCGGCTTTTGCCTGCCAGTCGCATTGCCTGCACGCTGCTGCTTTTGCACCCTCGTGGCCTCTCATCTTCACCACTGCGTCCTCCCTGTCTCCGCAGTTTTCATCTCTCCCTCTGACCCAGCCCTCACACAGCCATCTGTTATTTTCTTCGGGCAGGATAGACAATCCTCCTCTCTACCCAGAACGTTCAAACCTCCCCCTGGACCACTGAATCAGGCCCCAAGTCTGTTGCTGATATTTTAAAGCCTCTCCCCTCTGCCCTCAAGCCTGATCTTGATCTCCCCCTTATATGTATATAATATCTGCTCAACGGAAATGATTCTCCAAACCACGATCTCTTCTCCATGGCTTTTCTTAGGCTGTTCTCTTTTCCGGTGATGCCTTCCCTCTTCACCACCCTGAAGCATCTGATCGAATCCATCAGGGCTCAGCTTAAACGCCTCCTCAGTTCCCTTCAACCTCTGCTTTCCTCACTGGGAGAGAGATTTCTTGCATTTGGATCATTGTAACAATTTATATTCATTGCACTAGAATGATTTTCTGCTTCATGGATGATTTCCCCACCCCCTTACATAATAGATCCATGGTTCTCAACCAGGGGGTGATCTCCCATCTCTATCCCAGGCCTATTCAGCATAGTCTGGAGACATTCTTGGTTGTCACACTATGGGGCATCTAGAGGGCAGAGGCCAGGGATGCTGACAGACATCCTACAATGCCCAGGGCAGTCCTCCACAACACAGAATTATCCAGCCCAAGATGCTAATGGTGCCAAGGTCGAGACACCCTGTGTTCGATTATAAGCTTCCTGAAGACCGAAATCATACTTCCTATTCGTTTTATTCTCCAGAGTATTCAGCTTGGAAATACAAGCTTGTTCAACTATTTTAAATGAATGGCTCTAAATATTTAATATACATGTGCATATCTTGTTTGGGACCTGTATGGAGGTGCCTACTGCCCAAAGAGGGATCTGCATTCTCCTCGTAATATTTCCATTAGCCACCACACGTAATCGCTAGGAGGGCTGATGGCCTTGGTGACGCTTCATCATTGACTTTCTGAGTTTCTCCCTGTATCGCGGGACCCCGCAAAGTCCCAGATCATGTTCCCTCCGCTCCTTACAGAAACTCCTTCACTGAACTCTGCTTTAGTCTTATCGTCTTCATAGAGGGTCAGTGAAAGCAGGGCTCTGCTGAGCAGTGTTCTTAACTCTTCTGTGGAACTTTCGTTAGCACTGTTTCATACACTCACTGCACTGGAAGGTGACTTTAATTGCAACCCCTTTGGTTTACAAACGATGAGAGTACGTTTCTCCATGTTATTCCATGTCCTTTATCCGAGGACCTACAATGACGAATTCCTACCTAAGTTTAATTCCAAGAAAACATTTTGTCTCCATAGATGCATATGTATGCTATCTACTGTCAAGAAAACAAAAATGTATGCAACCCAATATGCTTCTCTTTGGGGCTTAGCTGTCAGAAAAGTTAGAACCAAATTCAACACTCAAGCACTAGAATCTGCTCGGCTCAGGTGTCTGAAGCCATCTATTTCTTTTGCTTTCTTCAGCAGGAGTGTTATCCTTAAACGCCTTCTCTTGCGCTGTGTTTTAATCTTTAAGCTGCCTCAAGTCTTGGGGAAGTAAGTAGGATACATTTCTTCACATAAAAAAAAACACACAAAAACTTCTCAGTGTTATTTCAAGCCATCTTCTGCTGTTGGGCACATAGGGCCAGGATCAGGGGTGGGGGCCACCAGGTTAGAACTCCAGCTCTTTCCTATCATCCATGTAACATTGGGCTTGCTATTTAACCTCTCTTGGAATAATAAGAGGTACCGCATAGGGTTGTTGAAAAGATCAAATAAGAACTGATATGTCAATGAAGGCATCTTTCTCTCTGTCCCGTATATTTCTTGCTCTATGTATATTTCCTGCTTCAATGCCCAGCCTTTTTTATAAAGCCCAGTTTTGTATTTACTCTGACTAGTATCAGCCACTTTTCAGTAATACTAACAATTTTACACTTTAACATAGATTCTTATAGTTATTATTTACCTTCCCCTTTAAAGCTAATGTAACTGATAGAAAGTTAAAACTCTCCATTCCTATGATTTTTTTTCTTTCTTTTTTTTTAATTGAAATGTAGTTGATTTACAATGTTGTGTTAGTTTCATGTGCACAGCACAGTGATTCAGTTATACATAGATGTATATATTTTTCTTCAGATTCTTTTCCCTTAGAGGTTAGGAAGTCCATTCCCGTGATTTTCATTTACGAAGGTAAGTTATGTAAACAACAGCACGACACTCCACTTTGGATCCTTCGACGGGCTGTTGTGGTTGCTATTTTCAGCGCTTGGCACCGTTTGTGCTTCTGCCACTTAGGCTTCTGGTTGGCCTTGAGGTTTCACACTGTAAATACAGGGAATGTGGCCAAGAGAGGCTACTTGTTGTTCTTCTTGCTGTAGGATGGGATGAATTTAGAAACCCAATGAAGAATACCCAGTATTCTACATGTCTTTTTCATTAACTGGTTTACCATTTGTTTAGAAGCCTAGAGGCTTTAAAAAGTTAAAAACAAAACAAAACAAAACAGTATAATCACTTTGAAAAAAGAAATTTCAATTTTGAGAGTAGTTGGATTCTCACAACTTGCAAAGAAGAGAGGGAAGAAACAGGTTCCCAGAGACATCAGGGTCTGTCCTGGTCCCACAGCTGCTGGTAGCTGCTCCGATTCTGCAGGGCTATTGCAATCCTCATGGGACCACGTGGCACTCTTGTCCCACGCTCCTGAAACTGCTAAAACTGAGACCCAAATCCAGAGACACTTACGTTCTTTACTGAGTTGAGAGGAGGAGATTTGGGATGAAAGTTAGGAAACCTTCCAGAGCTGTGTATCTTTAAATTTACATTTTTGTTAATGAAAAGGAAATAAAATTAAAAATCCCATTCCTCTGTTTCCCCAGCCACAGTTCCAATGCTCAATGGCCACATGTAGCTAGTAGGACCCACCTTGGGTAGCCCAGAGGTAGAAGGTTTTCTCATCACAGAGAGAGAGCCATTCAACAGTGCTTTAAGAGCCATTTTCTACCTCCGTGGGGACTGACACAGAATAGTGGCATCATTGCATGTCGGCTCTGTCTGACAATTCAAAAGTAAGTGTTCTTCCCAGAGGAGGGGCTTTGTGACCAGGGCTCTTTGTGACCCACCCCTGGGTCTACCTGTTTGGGAGCCTGCACGCTTTGCACAGGGGCCTCTCAAGCAGTTACAGAGCCCTGGGAACCATCGGCAACTGGCCTTTACTCCGAATATATGTGTGTGTTCAGGGGTGTGACCCACCTGCTCACCCAGAGGCCATCTCAAATACCTCAAAGGAAATGTTGCCCTCAAACAGTTTACTTTCTAAATGGAGCTCTTTCTAGCATAGCGCATGGCAAGAATCCCCAGTATTTACCCCAAACAGAAAGATCATAGCTTTCTGAAAGGCCAAAATTGCTCTACCTTTGCTCTTTTTTTTTTTTTGCGGTATGTGGGCCTCTCACTGCTGTGGCCTCTCCCGTTGCGGAGCACAGGCTCCAGATGTGCAGACTCAGCAGCCATGGCTCATGGGCCCAGCCGCTCCGCGACATGTGGGATCTTCCCGGACCGGGGCACGAACCCGTGTCCCCTGCATCGGCAGGCGGACTCTCAACCACTGCGCCACCAGGGAAGCCCCTGCTCTTTTTTTATATTGATTTAGAGAAATTAAAGTGTCCAAATAGGGTATCAGGTGCTTATGTAGTTTCTAACTTCCAAGGGAGGTTTCAACTTTATATATCTCGGTCTATATAAATATACAAACAAAACGCTCTCAGCATTGTCTCTCTGTGTCCCTGAATCCAGCTGACCTTGACTTTTCTTAATTCTCTGCTTCTCTGGAGGCTCTGATCCCCCCCTGAAGGGCCTGCATGGTGCCTTTGAAGCTTAGAACAACCTTTTTTTCTGCTGCAAAAATAGTGCCGCTGTGATTACCCTTGATGCTCTGCTGTCATTATCCCAGGTTCCTGGCTCTGCTTCTCCGCATCCAGATAACGTCTGGCAAAAGGAACATTGTGTCTTTTTTGCCCCTAATTTCACACTTTCCCCCATGTTCTTTGTAATAATAACCACCATCATCCTCCACTGAGCTCTTACCACGTACCAGAAACAGTGGCGAGTGCTTTACAGGTGTTATCTAAATTTAATCTCACAGCTTCCACAGCTCCCACCTTGCTCCAAGCCACCATCATCTCTGGACCTTTGAAAAGCTTTCGAACAGGCCTCCTTTCTTCTGTCCTGGCCCCCTGGAGCCTACTCTCAACCAAGCAGCCAGGAAAATCCTTTAAAATATGAGTTAGAGGACACTGCTCCTCACTGTCCTCTTCTGACTCAGAGTCAAGGTCAAAGACTCTACAACGGCCTATAACACCCTAAGTGATCTGCCCTTGCGCCCTGTGTCACTGCGCGATGGCATGTCCTGTCCCTCAGCCTTCCTTGCTCTGATCCAGCCACACTGGCCTCAGGGCTTTTGCACTGGTTGGTCTCTCTGCCGGGTATCCATATGGCTTGCTCCCTGACCTCCTTCAAGTCTTTCTTTATTCAGGTATCACTTTCCCAGTGAGGGCTGCTCAGCCACTCTATGTAAAGTCAATCTCTCACACACATACACACACACACACACTTTATCTCCATCACACCGGCCACCATTAGCAGGCCATATACTTTACTTGTTTATTTGCTTATTGTCAGTTTCCCCCAACAAAGAATCTGAGCTCCATGAACATAAGGATTTTCATCTGTTTTGTTTACCAGCCTATTTGTAATGCCTAGCACAGTGCCTGGCACATGATAAGGTACTCAACATGTATTTTTGGAATGAGTGGATGAACTCTCATATAGCCTCAGATCAAAGCGAATTCCTGCTTTACAGGTGGGGAACCTGAAGGTGAAGCAACCTGCCTGAGGTCACACAGCTGGTCCCTCATGTGCCCCCCCTCATGGCAATGACTGGCGTTCTGTCTCGACCCCCTGAAGGGTCCCTCTAACCATCATGAGGCACCTGCTCCACAGCCCACTTATGTCTCCAGGCAGAGGACTTCCAGAGGGTGCCAGCCCCCACAAAAGCAAGATCAGCAAATTCCTAAGATGCCATACGATCGTCAGGCATAACTTCTAGAAATAGCAGCATCTACTCCCATCTAGTCCAGAAAAGCTCAAAAAGTACAGATTCTGGGCTTCCCTGGTGGTGCAGTGGTTGAGAGTCCGCCTGCTGACGTAGGGGACACAGGTTCATGCCCCGGTCTGGGAGGATCCCACATGCCACGGAGCGGCTGGGCCCGTGAGCCATGGCCGCTGAGCCTGTGCGTCCGGAGCCTGTGCTCTGCAATGGAAGAGGCCACAACAGTGAGAGGCCCGCGTACCACAAAAAAAAAAAAAAAAAAAAAAAGTACAGATTCTGCACGGACCCTGCAAAAGCGTGCGGAGGATAAGCTACCCCTCTGCCTGGCAGAGCTGGGGATAACAAGTTTGACCTGTTATTTTGACTTAGAATGGAAGATGAAGATTCTGACAAATAAAGGCTAGGCTTTTAGCAGATTTCTCATTGTTATGGTCAAGACGTTAAGTTTTAAATTTAATTTTCACAAGAGATGTAGAACAGAAAGAAAAGTGTTTTAAATATTAGCTGATGGTCAGGTACAAAAAAAACCCTTTACTTTTTTAAAGCATGAGTTTGGAACTACTGGTACACTTTTTTTTTTTACTTTTTAAAAATTGTGGTAAAATATCCATTATATAAAATTGACCATCTTAACCATTTTTAAGTGTACAGTTCAGTAGTGTCGAGTATATACACATTGTTGTGCAACAGATCTCCAGAACTTTTTCATCTTATGAAACTGAATCTTTGTACACACTGAACAACAACTTTCCATTCTCCCCTCCCCCTAGCCCCTGGAAACCACCATTCTACTTTCAGTTTCTATGAATTTGACTATTCTAGATGTCTCAAAGAGTGGAATCATCCAGTATTAGCCTTTTTATGTCTGCCTTATTTCACTTAGCATTATTTTCTCAAGGTTCGTCCATGTTGCCGAATGGACACACTTTTTGAGATCCACTCCTGTGTAGGCTTTGTTTGATTGGGCTGGGCCTAAAGTCCAGAGGCTATTTTTAGAGATGTTTAATTTTTTCATAAGCATTTTGTCTGCATTTATGATATAAAAAAAAGGATGTTTTGTTTATAACCTCTCTGTTCAAACAACGAGGCTTACCACAGAGCAGTACTTTTCCATTTAATTATACTTTTTCCATTAAAATAAGATCATTTATTAAGACTATTAATCATCAATAAATAGAGAACTGTATTTAAATAAGATGTACAGTACCCTGTATGTTTTAGAGTCGTGGTTGTCAAACTGTCCCCAGGTCCTCAGAGACATGTCAGGGGCCACTGAGGAGGGGACTGGGAAAGTTAAATGTCCACCTCACAGCCCCCCACCCAGCTTTAATCAGAGCAGCTCTAGTTGTATATCCCATATTGTGGGCTCGTGCATAATATTTTTTGTGTGTGTGTGCCGTACGCGGGCCTCTCACTGTTGTGGCCCCTCCCGTTGCGGAGCACGGGCTCTGGACGCGCAGGCTCAGCGGCCATGGCTCACGGGCCCAGCCGCTCCACGGCATGTGGGATCTTCCCGGACCGGGGCACGAACCCGCGTCCCCTGCATCGGCAGGCGGACTCTCAACCACTGCGCCACCAGGGAAGCCCCATAATATTTCATTTGAATAAAAAGTTTCCATAGTGTGGTGTCGTTAGTGCTGTCCACCAAATATGCTGGTCCTCCCCACTTCCAGGCATGTGGAAGAGTTGTACTTCCTAAATTTCTGATGGTTGGTAGAACCATGGGACTGATTCTGGCCAATGAGGGTGTCATTCTGGTCTGGAGCATTTAATTCCCAATGCAAGACCCCCCTTGCCCCTGCTTTTTCCCTTTGCTGTGGTGTTACGGACTGCATGCTTGTGTCCTCCCAAAATTCATATGTTGAATCCCTAATCCTCAATGTGATGCTATCTGGAGACGGGGACTATGGGAAATAATTAGATCATGAGGATGGAACCCTCATGATGGGACTGATGCTCTTGTAAGAAGAGACAAGAGAAAGCTTGCTTCCCTCTGCTCTAGGCTATGCGAGGACACAGCAAGAAGATAACCATCTATGAACAAGGAAGGGGGCTATCATCAGGCGCTGAATCTGCCAGCACCTCGATCTTGAACTCCCCATCCTTGAGACCTGTGAGAAATAAAAACCTGTTGTTTTGAGCCACTGAAATTTAAGGGTTGATTTGTCACTGCAGCATAACTCAGCCTATCCTGACAGATACATATAGCTTTTAAAAGTGTGAAAACCACCATTTTGGGGATATAGAAATGCTTATGTTGATTCAGGCACCTCTTCACTAATCTTTAACTCTTCTAAATACTGCTTAATCCAGTCTCATTTTCTGTGGCCTTAGGTTGAACTAGGGTTGACTTATCTTTTCTTTTTCTTAGATGCTCACCCTCCGCACTTGGCTGGGACTCTAGAAGTTTTAGGAGTTTCACCAAACAGTTAACTTTTGTAGCTTTTCTGCTGCTGCAGATTTTAACTTTTTCCAGAAAAGGAATCCTTTGACTGTCATGGGTTTTCCCATTCAGCAAATGCTGCTCTGTAATATTAATACTTCTCCCCAGCTCTCTATTCCCACCTCGACTGTTTACATGAGGGGAACAGTTCCAAATCCATTTCTTCCAGCCTCATGGTAAAGCCACAGAGACAGAGAGAAAGGAGAGGAAGATGGGGAGAAAGAAGGAGGTAAATGAGAAGTAGGAGGCAAGAAATGCCTTTGGCAGCTGGGTTATGTTGCTGGCCTCCTCTTCTAATCATGGGCTTCGGAGTTTGCGGGGTTCTCCTGCATGAGAATCACGTGATGGGCTTGTCCAAAATGCAGGTTGCTCTTCAGCCCCCACTGGGAATATTGGCGTGATTCCCACATACACTAAAGTTTGACTAACACTTTAAAATCATTCTAATACAGCTCCAAAAACATTCTTTTCTTCGTAATGTTGGACAATTCCACTTTTTTTCAGCCTAATCTCAATATGCAAATTACTTTCTGTTTTAAAAAATTGTTGTAGTCACTCAATTCTCAGCCTACTTCAAAACTCAGCTTTTCGGGCTTCCCTGGTGGTGCAGTGGTTGAGAGTCTGCCTGCCAGTGCAGGAGACATGGGTTCGAGCCCTGGTCTGGGAAGATCCCACATGCCGCGGAGCGACTGGGCCCGTGAGCCACAACTACTGAGCCTGCACGTCTGGAGCCTGTGCTCCGCAACAAGAGAGGCCCGTGCACTGCGATGAAGAGTGGCCCCCGCTCGCTGCAACTAGAGAAAGCCCTCGCACAGAAACGAAGATCCAACACAGACAAAAATAAATAAATAAAATTTTATTAAAAAAAAAAAAAAACTCAGCTTTTCTAATATATAGTTAAACAGAATATACTAATATTTTGAAATGGAGAAAAAAGTGACAATTTCACATTTTATGCACTTATTCTTTATACTTTAAACTGTTGAATTCTTAATTTAAAGACACATTAAAACAAACAAATAAACAAAGACAACCTCAATAACTGATTGCAGTGAAGCAAAGTGAGCATGAGGCAACCAGGTCCTGGGCCCCCAGGGTTATCATAGAAGCAAGACATTGGTAGCTGACATTGATCATCAATTACATGTCCAAAACTTGACATGTATTATCTCATGTGATCCTCATAACCGTTCTTCGAGGGTGGAATTATTGTGCTTATTTTACTAGATTCAGAGAGGTGAAGTCACTTGCCCAGGGCCACACAGCTGGTAAGCAGCAGAACATGACCTACATGACTTATACCTACAGCCACTAGCCTTCAAAATCCCTGTCCTCTACACCAAGCAATTTGCCTTGTGAGGAACTATCTGAGACATCTGAGGAACACCAGAACAGGGGAGGGAAAATTCAGGCAGAATGGGAAAAATGTCCCAAAGGGTATCTCCACCTAGACCAAATCATCCTTAGTTTACAAGACTGACCGCAGGCTATGGCATGAAAAATATGGAAAGACTGCATTGCAGACTAGCATCTTCTCTGAAGAGGATTTGCCTGGTCAGGGGGAAAAAAGCCACGTCAAATATGGATGTTATTTCGTTTGGTCAAAGTAGGTCAGAAGAACTGGGTAGAGTGAGCTGTGTTGGATGGAGGAAATTAAAGTAAGATGGGAAGAACACAATAATGCCACAGCATTTCTGTTCACCTGGGTAATATCACGACTCTCCACGGAGGTAGGGACATTTACAATTTCTATATGAAATGTCACCAGGACAGGCTGGCCGACAGAGTCCATCCTAGAAATAACTGCCTACATGGAGAAAATTCTATATGCTGTTGCATTTCTAATTCGATTCCTGCAGGACTGGGAAGAAAATAAACTCGGAGGGGATGTCCTCTCATTCACGGTCATTAATAACTGAAGATGCATGTTCTGGCGCATCCCCAAGTCACCGGATGGAAAGCCACTGGACTTGGCTCCATGTACCCACACAACCAGCCTCGCTCATCATTTTTATTAATATTCCTTTATGTAGGTTTTAATTTAGTTGGGTGTAGAATTCCCCGCTCTGTCTAATCTTCTTTAGCACGTTGCATGCTGTGGAGACATAATACACGCTTATTGATAATGCTATTTCTCTGTTGTGGGTTTTCTATCCTTGTGATGACTTGTCACTAGAGGGGAAATGCTTTGCAATAATAAGTGTCAAATTTTTAATTAAAACTATTACATGGAATGTCTGCACTCCGTATTAGGACACCATAGCGTTAATTTTTAGGGCTGATATATACTTGTGTCGGGGGGCTGGAGGACACCAGTGTCCCTGGAGAGGCTGCCTCGTAACCTGGACGTCTTGCTACTTGGCATGCAGGGGGCACCTGCATTAGCTTCCAGAGCTGCTCCTGGTGTGGTTGTCTTGCTGATGGAGTCGTGTAGATCACGCAAATTTGTTCTGATGGCTTACACTTTAATCATTCTCTCACGGTAATATAATGGTAATTGGTGTCATTTAATCTACTGTGCTATTTAATGCCCTGAGACTTCTGGGGATTTCACACAACCCATCCAACCCTAACCTCCACTATTTATTTTCTCTGGGAAAGAAAAATGTCCCTTTTCCTCAGACACCCCAGCTTTTAAAGACACTGGCTGGGGTAGAATCCATCCTGCTGCTGTGTCCCAAACTGGAGAGAGGTTTTGCCTGCCTGAAGTCTGAACCCCTTGGCTTTTGCATTTTTCCTAAGGAATTCTTGAAGTCACTGAGTTAATTTGTTTATGGGTTTTCCTTTGCTAGTTTTCCATCACCTCAGACTCTTAAGTGTTTGAGGGCTAAGATGAGCCCAGCACAGAGGTAAGGGGAATTCCTCCCTAAAGTTTGCCCTTCTGGGGTCCCACTCTGGGAAGCACAAACACACACAAAAACACAATGCTTAGAGTTTGCCAACAAAAAGACCACACCAGTGTAAGGAGAAGGCATGGATAAAGGAATGAGGGGAAAGTTCAGACTGCTCAGGTCAGATCTGTTCCTAAGCTGGGTACTCTGAACTTCGCCTTCCTCCTGAGCCCCCATCACTCTTGCAGCACAAAAATGTCAGTGCAACACCTTATAAAAACCAATAGTGTATGTCTCACCCTCCCGTGGAAACAAATGACCATAGCAGAATGGGAGAAATAAACTCGCCAAGCACATAAATAACCATTATGTGCATCTCTGCATGACTGCAAGGTATTGGATCCGGAACCTGACAAAACATTAGAAAGATTTGTAAATGGTTGTGGCTGTCGAGGTGGGAACTAGCAAACCCTGTATCTTCAACATTTTCAAATTTATTTTATTTTTTTTCAAAAGGGAGTACCTAACCTTGATCTTTGCTTTCCTGAATGGAATAGAAACAAGATTCCAGTGGACGTCTTTACTTTCCCAGTTACAGGTAGGATGCTAGCAGTGATGCAGTGGGTCCAGGCCCTGGTATGATTGATCATTGCCTCTGAAGATACTCCCTTTGGATGCGGACATGGGAGAAAGGGGCAGGAAGGGTAAACACTAGAGCAGGCGTGGCTCTCAACTTCCTGTAGACCTGCAGTGTATGGGAAAAGAAAACTGGAAAACCAGCAGCATTAGGGGTGGGAGTGGGGACAGGGCAAAGACTGACTCTCTCTTGAGCAAAGGTGGATTATTTCTTACATAGGTTAATCAGATGTTTTGTTCTTCTCCTTTTGCTCCTCCCCTGCTTTTCTTTCTTTCCCTGATCATGAACATCAACCAGGAGTGGTCAGTCTCCAGCACACCTGTCCCCATCTTCTCTTCCAACAGCCATGGTGGATCCTCCTCATAGGTCATGGCACTCTTTCCCCTGAGCTCATACATGGTCTTAGAGCATTTTTCCCCATGCGTTCCAGCAACCTTTGGGCAGCAGTGAAAACTGTTTTTCAGCATGGAACTTACTATCCACGCTGAGTAGACCCCAGACAGTCTAGCCAGTTTCTCTCTAGTTCACCACATATAATAGATGCTCAAAAAATACTTGTTGACTGAAAGAAGGGCCATGACTAGCAATAGAAGCATGGTAGATTCAACTGGAAACTTACAAATAATCTTGAAGGATGGAAGATGAGATTCTAAGATCATATTTTTGAAATCTTGAGGTGCTTTTTAGTTCATCTGTTCCATTCTTTGCCCCATTCGTTATCAAAAGCATAACTAGCTATAGTTAGAAAATAAGCCAGCAACCCATGTTTATGTTAATATTCTAAGAAATCAACAATATAAGATTTTGAGAAATTGTATGAGATTAGCTAATGTCAACTAAAATAACATTTTTAATAACATTAAATAATACTTGTTCATGATAGAAAATATGAAAAATAAACTAAGAAATTTAAAAATCACAAATAGTTCTACTTAAAATATACTAGCATGATTTTTAATATTTGAAATTTCCAGTCATTTTTGGAAGTACATACATATATCTTTACAATGATTTCTTTACCTCCTTCCCTCCCTCCCTCCCTCCCTCCCTCTCTCTCTCTCCTTCCCTCCCTTCTTCCTTCCCTTATTTCTTACTTTTCTTTTCCCTATTTAAGCAAAGTTAATATCATTCAATGTGGTTTTGTAACCCACATTTTTTTTTTTTTTTGCGTTACAGGGGCCTCTCAATGCTGTGGCCTCTCCTGTTGCGGAGCACAGGCTCCGGACACACAGGCTCAGCAGCCATGGCTCACGGGCCCAGCCGCTCCGCGGCACGTGGGATCTTCCCAGACCGGGGCACGAACCCGTGTCCCCTGCATCGGCAGGCGGACTCTCAACCACTGCACTGCCAGGGAAGCCCTGTAACCCACATTTTTTAACTTAAAAATACATTCTGAGCATCTTCCCAGATAAATGTCTCCAATTTAGTTCTCAGAAATGAATTTCTAGTTTTCTATCAGGAGGCAATTTTCTCTTCGGGGTCAAATGCTGGATAGGAACAAACCAACATTTTTCAGAAGATGCTTTCACATAGGCATTTTAAAAAGAACTATCCACTATTTCTCGTCTCCCCACCCCAAATAAATAAGAAGTTAACAATGTCTGCTACCATTGAGATGACATTTAAATATCGATAGTTCTATTGCTAAGAAGTTGGTGGTTGTGTAAAAAAATGGAGGCTTTCAAATGTTCTGTGAAGGGAATGAATGCTCGTCTTTCCTGGCTGCCTATATTTTTGGAAAGATCTTGAAGAAGGAAAGCAGAGAACAGTGTCCTCTTGTCACGGGCGTAGCAGCAACTTGGGGTGCACCAGCTTCTCAGGATAAGCGTTGGCCCTGGATTTTGGAAAGGCTGCCCCTAGCCACAGTGGGAGGCCTGAATAGGTGCACCTCAGAGACCACTTAGAGACAGACCCAGAACCCTCAGAGTCTCTGTACTTTCTGCAGCACATCTGACATGGTGTGACCCTGGATCACCCTCCCTGCAGGTGACAAGAGCAGTCAGATCTAAAAATCTGAGACCAGTGCTTCAATAAGGCAGGAAAGAGGAAACCTGACTTTGGAGGATTTTATGGAGAAGATGCTTCCAGGAAACCAGACCTCATCAATGTCAATGGACTGATTCTACTCTATGCCATTGAGCAGAACACTGAAGGTCTCCCCTGAGGTCACAGAGTACAAAAGAGTAGGACCGTATCCAGCGCTCAGAAATCCGTGGTGATTTCTCCTTTGAAGCCTCAACAGAGTGCAGGCAGGAAGCCAGGGTATGTATGCCTTTAACTCTTTGCTTGACCTGCCTGTTTGATTCCACAAAGGTACCACATCTCACTTATCCGGGGTGAGCTCTTTAATGCCCCCTGCCTACAGGGAGGGCCATACCTAACAAACCCAGCCCCTAAGGCAGCCGGCCTACCCTGCTCAAGGGATTTCCCAGGAAGGAGGTTGTTCAGAGACCCCTGGCAACCTTTCCAGTGGCTCATGACATAAGTAGGACATAACCCTAACCACTTCCACTACTGAAAGGTGGTCTCTGGCCTTGCCTTCAGCCTAAGAGAGTGCTATTTTTGCAAAACTCTCCTTGGTACCATCAACTCAGGCATTCTTGTCTTGGCAAGGGATTGCTTCATGTCTGGCAAAAGAAACCTACTCAAGCTAGGGCAAGGAAAAAAATTTTTTTAATGTTAAGATACAGACGTATCTCACAGAATGCAAGGGCAGTAATGTAGCCGGGTCTCATGAAGGCTTGTCAGGTGTAAGTTGCAAATGTGTTTGATGTAAGTAACCAGAACAAATAACAACAAACCAGCTGAACAATGACAAAAAACAAAATAACCAGTAATATTGTCTTCAACAATTAAAAGGTTTATTTTTCTCATGAAATAACTTCAGAAGTATAGGCTGTCATTCATGTCATTAGGAATCCGGAGGTGGGACTTCTGTCTTCAGAAGTATAGGCTGTCATTCATGTCATTAGGAATCCGGAGGTGGGACTTCTGTCCTCATGGTCGCAAGGGGGCGGCTGCCCATCGAAGCATGGTGTCTGTGTCCCAGTCTGGAAGAAGAGGGAGGGTGAGGGGCAAAGGGTTTAAAGTGAAGAGGGATGTTGGACACAGCTAGCCCTTTGGAGTGCTCTCCTAGAGCCTCCACCGATGATTTCTCCTTGGCCAGAAGATAGTCACGTGGTCACTTGAAAGAAAGATGAGAGAAAGTTCAGCTGAAAGAAAGATGAGGAAGCTCTTTTTTTAGTAGACACATTGCTACCTGGAGTACAGTCTGATATCTGTTGGTAAAGAAGACAGAGGAAGGGATACTGGGTAGCAGTCATCTCCTGATGTATAACAAACTACCTCCAAACCTCATGACTTAAAACAATTGCCACTTTATTTTTTCATGACTCTGTGGGTCAGGGCTTAGGATGGGTGACTTGTCTCTGCTCTGCAATGTCTGGGGCTTCAGCTGGAATGGCTCAATCATGGGTCAGCTCTTCCTTCTCTTGGTATCAACTGGGGTGGCTGGACTGGGGTTGGGGAATCCAAGACAGCCACACACACACACACACATACACACACACACACACACACACGTCTGGGGCTTCGTGGGGCTGAGGGCTGGGGCCCCTCAGTTCCCCTTCACACACACTCTCTCTAGTTCGTGGTCTTTTCTCATTCTGTAACCTAGTCCGCGCATCCTTACATGGTGATTGGCTTCCAAAAGAACGGAAACAGAAGCTGCAGGGCCTCCGGAGGCCTGTCCCAGACATCACACAGCATCACTCGCAAAGCATGCTAGTCAGACTTGCAAAGCAAGTGAGAAGCCAGCTGGGGACTTCCCTGGTGGCCCAGTGGTTGAGACTCCATGCTTCCGATGCAGGGGTCACAGGTTCAATCCCTAGTCAGGGAAGTTCCACGTGCTGCACACACTGCGACCCCCGCCCCCACCCCCAAAGAAAGAAAAAGATAGTAAACAGAAGCCAGCTGAAATTCAAGGGGAAGGCAAACAGATGCCCCCTGATGGGGAGGCCTTTGCAGAGAATCTCCCAGCCGGCCACAGGCACTGAGGCTGTTCTCTCTTCCTCTCTGTCCACCTGGCACTTTGCCTCTGCCTTTCTCTACAGATCTGTTTATTCTTTCTCAGCTTTCTCTTTTTCTCTGAGCACCCAGTTCAAACATAGCTGCCCTAGAAAGGTGCCATCAGCCCTGGAGTCCCGTTCCCTCAATGAGTTTTGAATCTATAGCCAACTAACTAGAGTTGCTGAATGCCTATTTCTCTAAGAAACAGTGTAGGGGCAGGTAAGAAATCACTAGGCAGTCCTTTTCTGTAGGCCAGAAATTGCAGTCCCTTTAGGTATTTCATGAACGTTTCTCTATAGCTCACTTGGGAACTGAGCTTCCAGGGGAAGGCACTGCCCTACAGCAGGTATTCTGTAGCACGCGTGGATAGGGATGATGTAACTACTGGTGTGAAGCCATTTGGAGAGCTTTTAAGAAGTAGTTTGTGAAAATCTAGTTTACATTTTAATTTTTAAAGCCCTAAATCAAAAGGAAAACCCATTTCCATCGGATTTCATTGCTTTCTAATGGGAGAGAGGGGTGATTTCTTTTTGATCTTGATGCCTTCCCACACAGGCACACGCACACACACACACACACACACACACACCCCGTCCGTGGTCTGGCTCCATTCATTTCTAGAGGAGGCTCCTGTTCCCTGTAAAAGCGTGTTTCCCTAAACAGCAGAACACCAGCACCACAGAGATCATCAGCCTGACCACGTGATGGGGGTTGTGTGTGTGGAGAATCACCAGCTTCACCAAAATGCTGTGGAGATGTCCTCCTGGTCCAAGGACAGGTGACAGAGATCTACGCGCCTCCCTAAATCTGAAAACAACTGTAGTAGAAGTTCTTAATCTGAAGTCCAAGGAATGTGTGAACGCCCTGAAATTATATACAAATTTTAGCACACGTGTTCATTTTTCTGCAGCTGGCATCAGCAGACTCCCAAAGGGGCCTATGAACAACCCCACTCATGCCCCCCATCCATCACCCCCCAACCACCACCGCCAAAAGCCAACACCTACTGAGAATGGACACCCAGGGGGTGTGATGACTGAATGCCAGCAGGAGATTTATTGGGGTCACTTTTTCTATAAGGGTCTGCTTGCATGGGGTACTTATTGCTGGCATGTGGGGGGCAGATGTATAAACAGTCATCATGGGCTTCCCTGGTGGCGCAGTGGTTGAGAGTCTGCCTGCCGATGCAGGGGACACGGGTTCGTGCCCTGGTCCGGGAGGATCCCACATGCCGCGGAGCGGCTGGGCCCGTGAGCCATGGCCGCTGAGCCTGTGCGTCCGGAGCCTGTGCTCCGCAACGGGAGAGGCCACAGCAGTGAGAGGCCCGCGTACCGCAAAAAAAAACAAACAAAACAAACAGAAAAAAACAGTCATCATCAGAAAGCCAGTGCAGAGGGATCTAGAGCCCAGTGAAAGCATGAGGCCAGGACTGGTGGCTGAACATTCTTTTACTATTGACACAGAGAGGAGAGGTACAGCCTCTCAAGCTTGGTAATCGCAGCAAAGCCTGTCTGCTTCATTGCTTCCCTGAGGGTGGACTTAGAGTCTCAACCAGCAGCGCATAAGCCCTGCTGTGTCCTAGACACACTTGGACTCAGCAGTTCAGTCTCCAAGCAAGTGGGACCCCGCAGACCCCTCTGGGCCATCCTGTGTCCCAGGACAAGGGCTGTGAGAAGCAGGAGGTTGCTGGACTGGGCCTCCCTCCACCCTCAGCAACTCACCTTCCTTCTCTGCCAAGTGTGGCTGGGATAAGTGCCCTGTATAGCAAACGGGATAAGCCCTGCCAAGAGTCACAGGCTGACTCTCCCCACTAAGCCTTCTGCTTAAGGTAGGTTTGTACTATTCTCAGATCTCAGATTCTCGTGAGAGATCTGGCTCTCTGCTGGGTGTCCCTTGACCTCCATTGTTAATGCTTCTGCTACTTTATGTTCCTCATTGGAGTTTGGATCAGATTTACTAAGCATATCCAGCAAAGACCCATGAGGCAACCTACCAGAAAGGATGCACCCGGAGAGTGCAAATAACAAGGGGAAATTTGAGAGAATTCACTTTCTTTCTCCAAACATGTGCTCTCCTGTCCTTTTCACTAAGGCTGATTTTTGGAGAATGAATTTCTTCTAGGTAAATAGGTAAATCAATTTCTTGTCCACAGCAGCACCTTCACCATTCCCATCCTTCATTCAAACATGCGAATGCTTTGCCTAAATTGCACATTTCTCATTTAGCACACCTTGAGAGCCTGCTCTGTGACCTGCTCATGACTGTGAGCACGCTGTGCAGGCCGGGGATGGCACCGAGCAGCTCCACGGAGGCGCGCCACAGCAGCAAAAGGAGGTGCTCCGGCATGCCCAGCTATCTCCAGGGAGGGAAATCAGCTTCCAAAATTAGGCTTTGAAAACCTGCACGTTGAGGAACAAATTTAGAAACTTACATGAATCCTTCTTAGAAAATTATTTTTTTAAGGTGCATTAAAAAGAGTTTCTGGAAGGGACTGAAAGTTTGCCATATCCCCTTCTAAAGGTGAGACCTTTAGCTCTGGCCTGTTCTGGATTTCAGTTGACTTCTTAGCTGTACCCAGGGAGTCAGGAGGAAGCCTCAGAATTCACCTGCTTCCCTGGGGCCCATGTGACTCACTGGGTGCAAACATTTCTATCATTCTGAACTTTCATATATATATATATATACACACCTATACTCAGTTCTTCCAGAAACCCTATGCAGCAGGTATTAAGAGCTGCATTTTCCAGGTGCAGAAACTGAGGCTCAGAGAAGCAGGGATACTTGCCCAAAGCCACACAGCTGAGAAGGGGGCAGAACCCGGTTTGTTTGCAGGTCTTCTGAATTCAGTCCACTCCACCCCACGGCAGCCCCACTCTCAGGCACCTAAATCTGGAGCCCAGCCTTTTCCAAGACCTAAGGTGCTGAATACTAGGATTGGAGGAATTTCATCCCCCACTCTCTTTTCCTTTGGCCTTGACTGGATGCACCTTGCTCTTCAGTCTCTTGGCTGGGAGAGGAAATAAAGGTGACAGTGTTCTGAGACGTCATGAACGAATGTCTTTAACATTTGGCTGCCCCGGGCAAAGGTTCTAGGCTACAGTATTCTCAGAAGAGTCTATGGACAGAGACTCCAGCTTTTCGATTGCAAGAATCTTTCACTCAAAGGGGATCGGGTGATGGAAGGAGAAGTCTCCTCCTATGCAGCCAGACTGGAAAGAAAGATGGGTGTCCGAGAGCAGAGAGCCGGAGCTGGGGGAGGGAAGCTCGCTGCCGCAGTGAGAGGGGAGCTCCCAGGACCCTGGAAGCTATGACTTGCGGCCCAGCCCGCCCAGCGGCTCCCCGCCAGCTCTCAGGGAGATGCAGTTCTGGAGGCACCAGGGGACTGACGCGTGACCTTGGTCGGGAGGCTTGCTTCTTTCTTCCTTGTGCAGCAACGTTGGCTGGGGGAAGCACCGCCCACTGAGATTTGATGTCTCAGCCTCCGTGATAAACAAGGCTAAACAAATTAGCCCGGAAAAAAAAATGTAATTGAATTTTTATAGAGAGAATGTTTTGCTTATCTCATCTTTGCTAACAAAACCAAGACAATTCTGGAGTTGTCCTGGGCTTTTTTTCCCCTTCTCTTTTACAAATCACCCACAGTGCGCGCTGTGGAGAGATGCCCCGGCAGGAGCTTGTGCTGTGGATCCCATCCTGAGCCTGCTGTTTCAAGGCCTCCTCTCGGAGACTGCTTTTTATTTGCCATCGAAGCCTGGGGATTACTTTGATACACTGGCCACGTGGCTTAACATCCTTTCTAACCAGAATCATAATCCTGGGGAAGGGGAGGAGCTGGGGGGTCACCAGGGTCAGGTCCGGTACATCGTGTATATATATGTTCAAGGGATTTCCTTGAGCCTAGAAAATCTCCCCGATCTCAGCCTAGGACAAGCACAGCTTCCAGAGTGGGGAGAGCAGGAGACTGCGACTTCAGGGTGGGGAACTGACATTTGCATACGATGAGGTTGGAAAGGGCAAGTTTTCTGTTTCTGTTTATTCACTCCAGCAGCCTGGTACCAGCATGCAGGGGCCCTGGGATGTGCTCCTGGGCTGTTATCACCAACGTCCTTGATGATTCTGCCCTGACCCCACGGGCCACACATCTCTCTGCGAGATGCTGTCTGGGAGCCCCCCTGTGTGGGAACTGGGTTGGCTCAGCTTGGGGATCAGCACAGACTGGGCAGGGGCTCCGGGTTCTGGAAGGACTTGTCTCATTTAGCCACTGAAAGAGGCCAACCCGTTTCAAAAGTTGGAGCTGAGAGAGAGAGAGAGACGTGGAACAGCAGAACTGCTTGAAATTCTGCGGGTCCGCCGGCTTTTTCGGAAGGGGTCACACCAGTGATGGGAGTGGAAACGACCGGCAGCTAGCTCCTGGGAGAGAAGGAGGCTGGGAAATAGGGTCTGGGCAAGGGCAATGAGAAATGAGGTCCGTGGTTTCCTCTTTAGAAAATTCCAGCTCGGGGCCACGTATGACCGCTGTTACGATTGCGCCCAGTAGGCAGAGACCACCCACCCAACCAGCCTTGACCAGGATCAAATCCAGCTCCTGGGAATCTAAATGATATGTCTCACCACTACTGTGTTTCAGCTTTTCATTATCAAATAGGGTTTAGGAGTGTTTGTAGAAGGATTTTTCCCTCTCCTCCACCCACCCCACTGATACCTGTTCCTTGGGTAAGGGACGATTTTCTCCTGATGGGGAGCTCTGGGGACTCCCTTGCAGTTTCCTGACTGTAGCACATTCTGTCTGTGACAAGTCAAAGCAGGGTGTGGTCCTGGGTATTCCAGCTTGGAACTCTGGGCCCAAGCTCGTCTGAGGTGTCCGGGGTCAGAAGTGTGAGGGCAGAGGAGTGTGTGTGTGTGTGTGTGGTGTGGTGGCAGTGGAGGGTTCAGACGAACAGCTCCTGGGCCCTGAGCAGAGCCATGGACAGCTCACCCCTGACTGCCTTTTGTCACTGACTCAGCACACACAGGAGACATGAGGTTCACTTTCTCTGGGTCACTGTTTTCCTGTCCCTTAGGAATGACTGCTAATCCTGGCCAGTCACCCTTGTGGAGTCATTTTAGATTGATTTTGTAAAGCTGGCAGGCAGGATCTGGCTGTGCCACTCAGCAGAGCTGCTAGGGAAAACTTGCTAGAACCGCTGAAGACTATTAGGGTGACGGGTCAGCCGTGGCCATGGAGCATGACAGGTCAGCAGAGCTGTGGTCCGGGGCGTCCTGAAGTCCTCTGGGCTCTAGAGATGAAGGCAGCTCAGCTTGTATCCCGTGGGCTTGGATGGCTAAGCACCGTTTACACTTCTGGAGGCCTTTCTAGGGACCAGAGAGGGTTCCAGTCAATCCTCTTGAAAGCCATAGGAGGTATAAGCCTCTCTCTCCACTTTGCAGATGAAGACCCGCTGGGCTGTGATGAGGTCCAGGATCTTTCCTGTGACCGTGCTGTTAGCAGTAGGCAGACGCAGGACGCAAACCCGGGAAGTCCAGTTCCAGAACCCGAGGGTTGTAGGACACGCCCTGTGGAAGGGTGCGGTGGCAGGAAGAACACTGCCAACACCGTCACATCACCTGGGCGCCCGCTCGCCTCCCATGGGTCCCTCACCTGTGCAATGAGGGGCTTCCCAAAGGTCCCTTCTACCTCCAAAAGTCTAGAAAGTTGTGGTTTTGGTGGTGTTGGGGACAAAGTCCTCCTGTAGGGCAGACTGGACAGTCACCAAAAACAGAGGCAGAAGAAACTTAGATGTTGTAGCAACCACAAGCAACGTTACCACCGCAGCTAACATTTATTGGCACTTGCTGGGCGCCAGGCACTGAGCCTTTTGTGGGCATGGTTTCATTCAGTCCTCACAACAGACCTGCGAGGCAGTTGCTAACACAATCCCTATTTTATAGATGCAGGAACTAAGGCCCAGAAAGGTTAATTAACTCCCTTGAGGCCACACAGCTCATAAGTGATGGAGCCTGAGGCATCTCTCCCTGCCCTCTCTGCCCACCAAGCACATTCCCTCCCACCTTACTGCTGATGCCAGCACATGCAAGAGCTCCAGAGAAGACAATGTTTGGGGTTGGCACAAGAACAACCTTCCCAAATGCAGTTTCCACCACCAGCTGGGGATAGATATTTAGCCCCTGGACACTTCCTTTCAGGCTGCTGGGGGCTGAAGATGGGACTTGAGAATGGGAGGGCAGCCCTGGGAGACTGTCACCCGAATAGGTCAGTTTCAACAGGGAGGCTTTTATCTGGCTTCTGCCTGTAGGCATCTTGGAGAACCACATCTTGGAAATGAATGTTGGAGGGCTCTGTTCCCCCTTTCTTCCTCTTCCACTTATATTGAATTTAAATTTGGGCAGAGAGGTGGAAAATGAATTGGCCTTGCATTGGTGGTTAATTGTGGTCAGTATTTTCCAGGCAATATTCAACCGCACACTGGAAAACTAGTGTAGGCTCCAGGGAGCAGAGAGAGAAGAGGGAAGAACTGATGTCCACGTGATGCAAAGGGATGAGGAAGGGAGTGGGCCTGAGACAGTAAAAACGCATCCTTTTGGTCACGAGATTGCCTCCAGGGAGCCTCACAGAGAGCTGAGAAGAGGACGCAGGGTGACACCCTGGGGGACTGTCACGTTGGCCAGGGCAGGCTACCTGGTACCGACCAACAACCTCGAAGCTCAGTGGTGGCCTAACCCCCCAACTTTAGCTTTCTCTAACCTCAGTAACATCGCAGCCCAATAGTTAGTGTCTGGGCTGAGGGGAGGGTGGTGGGCTGCGCGCCCCTTAGTCGTTTAGGGAGCCAGGCTCCTTCCACCCCTTGTGTCTCTGGCATTCCCCTCAAGGCTGGGGGTTCTCCACTCCATCCTCTGCACTCAACAGATGAGGGAAGAGGGATGGCGTGAAGGAGGCAGCCCTGTCCTAACCACCTGCATCAGACCTCACACCTCGTCTCCTATTCCAGTGTGGAAACTGGTTCACAGCCTACATACATACAAGGAGACGACTATGAGTTAGCCTAGTGATGCTGCCAGGAAGGTGAGAAGTGGGCTGGGTGAGCCCATGGCATTAACCTTCTGGGTTCCTCAAACGTTGATCCCTGACACCTTCTTCAATGCTAGTAGGACCTACTACTGGAAGGTCTCAAAAAAGTCCCAGGGGACCACATCCTTTTCCCTTGTCGTGTGTCTAAGGGTACAGAGAAAAGCAATTTCGTGGTTTTGTGGTGCAAACAGTGCTGTAATAGAAATCCTTCTGGACTTTCTGATCATGATATTCCTATGGACAAGGTCCCACATCCGTCTGTGTGTTCCAAATGTAATGGTGTATTTAGTATAATCTATGGTTGATGGCTACACACTAACTTTCTGAGTTGGTCACGCGTGCTCACCTGAAGACAGACAGGTTTTGACCAGTGGTTCTCAAATACTGAAGTTTGTTTTAGGATTAACTGAAATTGCTGTTAAAATGCAGATGTCTTTCCCACCACCCCAGAGATTCAGATTTGAGAGGTCTGAGGTGAGACCCACAACCTGCCTTTTTAAGAAGCATCTCAGATAAATCTGATGAACACCAAAGATTGAGAACCGTTGGATAAAACCATAGTTTAATCCCTCTGCAAGCAGTTCATTTTCAAATATCCTTGAATTTAGAGCTGATGTTACCTCAAAAAATAAATGAGCATACACGTTACTTGACGTAGTACATTCCAGTGGAAACTCAGTCAGTTTTGGCCACAACTCAGATGACATGGAAGCAAGTCTTAACCGTCACTAACCAGGTATGTGAACTCAGGTAAACAAAGCACTTATACAACACACTTCCTGTTTCTTTTTCAGAGCGTGAGAGCCGCAGTGGCCCTACACTTACCCGACAGAGTCATTTGGATAATCAGATACTTTTAAGCATGGCAGTACTTTGAAAAATATGAGTTTCTATTAGAGCAGCAGGTAATACCAACATTAGATAAACTGAGGGGGTTATTTACACTACAAAGGAATCATTTGCCTTACAAAGAGATTCCTTAACATTTAAATGCTTGCTTACAGAAAATTAACTGGGGAGTAAGACCAGAGGAATGAACTATTAATGCACTGTTAAAATATTAAGGTAATAAGCCAGAGATCAAGGTTTCTGAAATGATCATCTAGGTCAGCGGGTTGAATTTAAGAATTCAATTCATATCTATCCATTGCTGAAAACAAGGTACACCTCTAAATATATCTTCCTCAGAACTGTTGTTAATGAAAGCAGAAGTTTCCCTGTTATATTTGCATACATTTCCATTTTAACTTTCCTTTCCCCTAATTTCTTTCCAATGGGTGCTTCTCACGAACAATTTCTATTTCAAAAATGGCAGCTGGGCTTATCCCCCTCACACTTGCCTCGGTTCTCGCTAGTCCTTATCTTGGGTCCTAAATCCAGGTCCCTGAGAAGGACTGTGTTATGATGAAGCAGCTGGAGTAACAAGATTGAACGTCTCCATCCTTTCACTCTGCCTCCTAGTATTAAAGCCAGGGATACAGGACGGAGACTAGAATCCTGGGTTTCTAGCTCTGTTATAGCAGGTGAAGATGGTGCAAGACACAGACATTTTTAGGGGAAATGGTACATTAGGAATAAATGACTAGAATTGATTATGGACAAGCATAACTATTAAGTTCCACCCAGTCATTTGGTATGGCGATCTGGAAAGCTATGCTAAGAAGGACTCTGAAATCTTATCTGGGTACATCAGGAAAGAATGCCAGGATTGATTAGTAATGTCTGCCATGGGCAAGGACTGAGAAGGAGCAACCCTGTGCCATCTTTGACTAAGACAATGGCCAAGGAGTAGGAAGGACTGGAAGAAGAGTGAATAGATTTCTCAAAGTTCCCCTAGAAATGTACGACTAACTGGCAGAATATGTTATTTTCAAATTAGTGCTTCCCAAACTTTCATCCTCCAAACCCCACTTTCCATATTCCCTATCGAAACAACAGCACATCATACATTTTTTGTAATTTGTTTCCTTGCTCTTATATTACAGCTCAGACCTGCCTCTCACTATTTCCTTCAACCTCGTGAACTCCTTGAAAATTCCCTCTGACCCTTGGGTGTCCGTTATTTTCTTTCCTCCCACCTCAAATTTCATAGTATATGAATGTATGTCAGATATCTGTTAACCAGTTTAATTTTTATTTAATCATTTGACTTGCACTGACTGTGATTCACCTGTTTTCCCAGCCCAGATTTTGTCATCCTTAGATAGTGAGGCCCTAGAGGGAATGAACCACCCTGGATGGTGTTCTTTGTATAGCACTTTGGAGTGGCTGCTGTGGCTGTCTGCCCAGGTCCCCACTTTCAGTCCTGCAATACTCATTTCCCTAGATGCTGGGAGAGTTCGTGGCTTTTAGCTCCATGATGAAGGGCGCCATTTTCTCTCCCCACCCATTAGCTAAGATGGCAGCTTGGATAGAGAGACTGTCGTGAGTTCCAGCCCACCCTCTTGGGTTCCAGCTCAACCTCTCAGGTCCCAGTTTGTCCTACTTTCCCCACTTCACTTCCATCTTCTCTCTTTACTGCCCGTCTTTCAAACTTCAGGCTCCAGCATCAAACAGAAACAAGGGTCTCACATGAACTATGTAAAAGTCTCCACAATAGTATAAAGTCAAATGCCTTTAATAAATAAATATTTTCTTATCTAGCTCCTTCTTCTTCATTACATCAGCTATAAATGTTTTCTATGTATCTACCAATCCATTCCCTCCATTCTTCTACCCACATTTCCATTCTAGTGCTTCATCTTCTGTGATCAAACTCTGGTTGATGTACTCATGTAGTCACCTTCTAGGAACTGCCCTCAGATGAAGGGAACACTGAGCTCATAGTGACACCCTCTCCCCACCCTTAATGACTAGCTGACGTGGGGATATGATGGCCCAGCCCTCTTGCTTCACAGTGGGACAACTCGAAAGGGGCTTCTAGCTCTTGAGCTCACTCTGGGGTTGGCTGAGGTCTAATATCACGGTCCAGCATCTCCCTCTGCCCAATTTTGCTTCCTTCACACACACACACACACACACACACACACACACACACACACACACCCCTTACTGCAGAGACTGATGCCCAGGGCATTCCCAATAAACTTCCTGCGTGCAAACTCAGTCTCAGAGTCTGATTCCTGGGGACCCCAATGAAGACATGCTTACTTCAGTACCATTCCTTTCAGGCTAGCAAATTTTTATTTAGCGTGTACTTGGAGCCAGGCACAGCACTAGGCACTGAATGTACAAAAGCGAATAAGACTCGGTTACTGCTCCAAGGGCACACATATCTAATGGCATCGGCAGAAACATGAGCAGATAGTTTCAAGATCTAGGACTGCCCAGGAAGCTGCAATGGGAGCACAGAACCCCTAAAGTTCAAGAAAGGCTTTCCTGGTACCCCTGAGCTGAGTCTAGAAGGACGAGTAAAAGTTAGCCAGGCGAGGTGGTGAGTGTCCTACAAACAGAGGGGACAACAAGGGCAAAGACAGGGGATCCCAGCAGAGCACAGGGAATGCCACTGGTGCTATCAGAGTCAAGTATGAAAAGCTGTTATGATACGACGGGAGATGAGGAGACAGACCAAGACACTTGGACTTTATTTTAGGGGCAACGGAGAACCATTTAAAGGGTTTCAGCAGTGGGGCCACGTGGTCAGATTTCTGTGTAGATTCATCACTGGTGACTTTAAGAGGAGTGCAGTGGCTGTGTTGGCTTGGCACATCTGTCCCACCCTTCTCCTGGAGAGGCTTCCCATACTGCAGCTCTGCAGTGGCTGGAAAGCTACGAACTACACACCTGAGACTCCACTGCAGCGAGGATTCTGGATACGATTTAGGTTTTATCAGTTAGAAGTATCTGTCCAAGATCTGAAAAGGGGAAACCAGGCAAGGGCCGAGTCTCTGCTGGTTGTGCTGTGCATGGAGCTGGCAGGGTTTTCTGCAGGGGTTTCACAATCACAGTTGCTTCTAATTATGGCTGTTTTCCAATTTCCATGACTTCCTGATCATGCTGGCCTCCCGATTATGGCAGCAGGGTCATGGTTCTGCAGCTGGCAGCCAAAGCACGAGCTTCTGTATTTGGCAAGCAGCTTCCTGATCATGAAAGAGACGGTAGTTCTCTTGGTATCTACGTTCTGCAATGTGGCTCCAAAGCCATTTTCAAAAGCTCAACCTGTTTCTTCAACTTTTCCAACAATTCTGTAAACCATTTAGTGCCCTCCAACAAATCACCTCTGTCCAGACCGGATGGAGTGGATGCTGTTCTTTGTACCTGAATCCTGACTGATACCCAGACAAGACTAAATGTCCAGGAGAGACATGTCACAGACCTGTTACAAGTGTCCAGGCTGAGGATGAAGAGAGGTGTGGGCACAGAGAGGAAGGGACACATTGGAAAAACATTTGGGAGGTAAAGTTAGCAGTCCGTGGTGATTAATTGGGTGTCAAGAGTGGGAAGTGAAAAAGAATCTATGGCTGAGATGACTCAGTTTTCTGACTTGGGGGATCTGTTGGAGAGAAATCCAGATAACTCAGATCAGGACTTTTGGGGAGAAGCAAGCTTGGGGGTAAAATCATAAGTTCGGGTATCTATGGGGAATTCACGTAATACCTTTTCCTCCTTTTTATAATTAAATCAGCTGTAAATGCACACATCATTGCATAATTATTTATTAATATCCATTCCTTCCTAAATCTGTGAACTCTAAGATAGTAGCAACTACATCTTCTTGGTCGTACTTGGCACAGTCTAGCCCAGAGTAGGTGTTGATAGACATCTGCTGAATGTTGAAAAAGTGAGTTGGATAATAAAAATTGTGGTGATCATACTCAGTGCTATCAAGATGAGCCGTCTATGCGCCGCTGCTATGAATAGTAAGTAGACATTCAGCAAGAGCTCTGATGATGTTGGTGGTGATGATGATGATGATATGTTTGACCAGGAACATCACTATGGTTAGCAAATCAAGCCAGAAGAGTAGAATTTCATCAGCATTCCCCCCAAAACCCAGAAAAAACAGGCCAGCATCTCCTACTTCAATCACAGTGTATTTCTGTTACATATTCATTACGTGCCAATAGTGTAGTAGGCCTATTAGGAGGTTTTCCCAGGTGCTTTGCAAATGGAAAGACTTCTGTTGATCCGTCGTATACTTTGTGCAATCGCCAGCTCTTGTAAATCAAAGCCGAAGTTGACTCCGGCAACCCAGAGGAGAGCATGCCCTCAGCCAGGCTGATTTCCCGCAGCTGCTCGCAGAGCGTGGCAGCAACCTAATCATTACGTGCAATGTGGTGATGAAGCCGGGCTGTGATTGGGGAAGACGTTGTCCCTGCTCGTTTTGCTCATTCCCTGCCACGCTGTGTGCTCAATGCCTCCTTCTGTGTGGGTGCTTGAGAGGCGATTCTCTGACCCATCAGACACGATGGCCCTTTTTAAAGCAACTATTTATTATGCCTTTTTACCTTCCTGAAGTGAAATGCATACATTATATAACCTATATGCATACATAAGTTCAAATAAATCAATATCTTGCCTAATGGTAATATCTAGGCACTCAGAAAAATCATTTGATCATGATGATGATGGTAAGGAACGGTTGGAAAACCAAGCCAGAGCTGTAGATTCATCAGCATTCTCCCCAAATCCAGAAAACAGGACATATGTATCTATATAATGTAATATATAATATACAAGGGAGGTAATGCACAATAAAAAGACATGTATCTCAACATGCAAATGACCACACTGCTAGTAGTAAGGAAGTGCTTGGATGCTTGCACGCATGAGAAATTTCCAAGAACACACCAGCTACCAATGTAGAATGACGGTATGTTACATGGATGACCCCAAAACGATGAGTGGAATCACTGTCAGTGACACAACAGTCCTTTGATAAAGTTCCAAACAAAACAGAACGGTCTTCCCTTGATTTACACAGTGGTTGCATTCTTTGGAAATCAACTGTACGTTAAACTGTAAACAAAAATTTTAAAACCCTAAAACACTGTGTTTTAGGCTTCTAGGCTCAGATGATTGAAAACAGATTTTTCACCTACATAACTGTCCAGTAGGACAGACAGAGTTGTGTGGGAGGCAGACAGCTCTTTGTTGTGAGAGCAGCCCTGGGCAGTGGTCCACTCAATGCCGGTAGCCACCCAATCACTGTGACCGCCAAGAAAACTGCCCTCCCAAATTTCCAAATGCCCCTGAGGGGACAGTACCAGCCCCACTGAGAACCACAGCATTCCAGTGTGAGCTCCCCGTCACTCCATTCAGCAAACTGCCCACCTGGAAAACATACGGAGTGTGGTGTGGGGAGCTAAGGTTTGGGAGGACAACAGGGAATTGTAATGGTTGTGAATCTTGCAACCTAGACATGAAGGTTAGTATAGTTGGAATTTATACAGCGCATATTTTGCAGGTGGTTCGCCTCTGTTAAACTCATAAACAAATAACAATGGAAGCTCATTTGCCATCATGTCTTCTGGTTATTTGGAACTTATTCCTGGGTGAGTAGTTCAGCCTAAAGACTTGAAGTCACTATCTGGCTAGAAGTATCCAAGTAAAAAGATCACTAAAAATGCCATCACATATCAAAACATTTTGCAGCAGGCATTTTATCAGAGGTTAGGGAGTAATTGCTTTCGTTCAAATTCTAGCCCTGCCACTCATTAGCTGTGTGACCTTGGGTGAGTTACTTAACATCTCTGTGCCTCAGCAAGGGAAACAGTGCTTCTGTTACATATTGTCAAACACATCATAGGGTTGTCATGAGAATTACGTGAGTTTCTATTTGTAGAGTGCTTAGGATAGTACGTGGCATTTATAGTAAAATAGCTGAATACATATATTTTCAAAACAGTGAAACAGTCTCATGCTTACAAAAAGTATCTGGATTAAAGGAGGTGTAATAAGCAATAGTAAGGGTGGCAGACCAACAACAGAGCAAGGAAAGCGATGTCATGAAGCCATTCAAGACTGACTGTCAAGTTTGGAGGAGAGCTGGGTCCCAATGACTTGGCCTGGAAAAACCACGTGGGGAAGAGATAGTAAGAATCTGTATTGGTGAGATGAGATCAGGGAACCAGCCTGGCCACCGAGGCCTTGGGAAGGAGAGCCTATAGGAGACCAGCCTCCCGACCAGGGGCTGCAGGGGCCTCCTGCCCCCTGGGGAGCATGGGAGCCCCTCATTCGTGGACGTTCATTGACTGAGCACCTGCTGTGTGCGGGCGCCTTGAGGGATGTGTGTGTGTGTGGGGGGGTGCATTTTCTGACTTTCAGGGACTCCCAAGAGATACTCTGTGTCCAAAATCATGTCACGAGTTTTTAATTTTGTGTAAAGAACATGGAACTGACTTTTTACCACACACCCTCATTTCTGCCCACTGAGGAGTTGTAATAAAAGTTGTTCACACAGCTTCCCCTCTGTGTCTGCTCCCTCAAAACATGGGGAATCCAGAAGTACTCAGCCTTCTGAAAATAAAAAAGAGAACAAATCTCAACAGTAGAGTCCCCAAACTGTGTAGGTGACACCGAAATATTGTTTAAAAAGGGCAATAGAAAAACTCTTCACTGGCCTAAATCTTTCAGTGTCCGGAAATTTCTACCACTTTGTTATTTTAAAAGAACCAGAACTTGTCCTGACACAACTATAAATAAAAGCTACGTCAAGTTTTAAAAAATGGATGTTAAGAAAATAATGTGTGAGCACTTAGAAGAGAAAGGAGGGATCCTTTTCAGCCCCATTTTAGTAGGGTTTCTACACATTTAAATAACCTGACCCGTTTTTACTGGGACAAGATGAACGCAGACACAGTGGCCATTCCTGTGGGACACAGTATTGCTCACCCAATAGCCCATGTGCAGTTTTCTCAGCACCTGTGTAGTTAGGGTGGGGTCTGTGACCAGTTTTATTTTATGTTCTCGGTTTGCTTTTCTCACTTTAGAAAGCATCCTGCAACTCTTCCCATATTGGCAGTTGGAGAGCGTCTTCATTTTTTCTTTTATTGCTGTATATTATTCCATTGTACTACATATCTTAATTTATTTAAAATCTCCCCTTCAATGAATATTTGGATTGTTTTCAGTCTTTTGCTATTCCACTGCTGTAATAAATAACCTTGTACATATGTCAGGTATGTAGACTAGAGCCCCAGGAGCAGAATGGCTGAGTGAATGAATAAATATTTCTGTGCTTTGGCAGCTGCGGCCTAATTGCCCATCACAGCCCAGTGTGGCTGCATCCTCGGCTGCATCCCTGCCAACAATGCCTGAGCATGTCCGCTTCCCCAAAGCCTCACCAGCAGAGGATGGGCTCAAACTTTTTTGGATTTCTGCTAATTTGATTGGTGAGAAATCACATTCTCATACGGTTTTTCATTTGTATTTACCTTGTCGTTAGTGAGGTTCAGTGCCTTTTCATATATTTTGGGACAATTTGCATTTTGTCTTCAGTGTCATGTCCTCAGCTCATTTTTTCCTATTAAGTTCTTGGTCTCTTTGGTCTTTTTTCTCTATTTTCAGAGGCTCTTTATTATATACGGAAATTAATAAGCTGAAAGTATTTTAACACTTTTTCTTTTGTCTTTTGATGGTTTTGAAATTATTTTAAAGAATTAATACTATGGAAATAATTTTAATAAACAACTATATCGACTTCTCTATGCCTGCTGTTGATGATAAAAATAAATAAGGGGGCTTCCTTTGAAAAGTAATCAGTCCAGAAGAAGAGCTTAAAATCTAGTCCACTGTAAGACATGATAATAATATCTGACATTTCTATAGCTCTCTACGGTTTACAAATCACTTTCACATTTTTCACCTTTTTGGTACCTCCCAGATCATTTGTAAGGTTGCATGAGTTAGGTTTTGGTTTGGCTGTAGTGAAGGAAAACTGAAAATAGCAATGCCTTAAACAAAACAAATTTTCTCTGTTCCATAAATGTCTTGATGTTTGGTCCAGGGCTGGTATTGGGCTCCATAGTGTCAGAAACCTAGGCTCTTTATGTAGCCTCAAGGTCACGACCCAAGTTAGTGCCAAAGGCACATGCTTCCTGTCTCTTAGAGACAGTTTCAGGAAGCTGCTACAAGGCCTATTTCACTTACATCCTATTTCACCAGAACTTAGTCACATGGATTTACAAGGGAAGCTAGGATTTTCCCTGGTTGCCATGTACCAGCTAAAAATGGGGGCTCTATTACAAATGAAGGAGAATGGATATTGAGGTTCAATCTAAAATCTCTGCCAGAAAAATAATAGGCAGGTATCATTATCCTCACTATAAAGGATTAAAAAAAGAGAAGGTACAACTCTCTTCCTAGTAAAGATGATGGATTGAGCACATCTCCCCGCTCCTGACACCTCTCACACAAATAGTAAAGGAGAAAAAGCATAGACTCATAACAGCCAAGAGCATGGAGAGGGGGCGCTGTCTGTGAATGAGTGATTTTAGCAAGTTTCTGGCAGCCAAAACGTGCACATGAGAAACTTTGATGGGGTTTGCAGTGGAGGAGGAGTCCATTTGCCCGGCAGAACCTGACTTCCCAGGGAAGGCAGAAGGGAGGACTGAGAACTAGAACTGAAAAAAGAGGCACTGATTAAAGGTCAAAGGTCTGTATATGAAATGATTGCTCCCCACTCTGGCTCTCCCAGAATGCATGACAGCCAAGAAATGATCACCATCACCCCCCCACATTCATGTATTCCTAAAGAAATTAAACAAATGGTCTGAGAATAACTTGGATAGTTGTTATGGTTACTGGTACCCCAGAATACAGTTCTTCTATTCTTTCTTGCAGAAGTCTTCAGAACAGAAGTCAATGCCCACAGAACAGAAGTCAATATCCACACTAAAGTCCCCCATTCAGCAAGCTCTGTGGACCCAGAACCCCCAATCCCTAATTCCTCATTCTTAAATATCAACGGACAATCAAGATTGAAAAATAACAACCTAGGGCTTCCTTGGTGGCGCAGTGGTTGAGAGTCCGCCTGCCGATGCAGGGGACACGGGTTCGTGCCCCGGTCTGGGAGGATCCCACATGCCGTGGAGCAGCTGGGCCTGCGAGCCATGCCCGCTGAGCCTGTGCGTCCGGAGCCTGTGCTCCGCAACGGGAGAGACCACAACAGTGAGAGGCCCGCGTACTGCAAAAAAACAAAACAAAACAAAACCTAAAAATGTCACCCTGAAGAAACAGAAATAATTCAAGAACAGGAGTGTTAAAATAATTCTCAATAACTTCACAGTAAAGAGACTGTGTAATTTATCATCCGACCTGGGATAATTTTGAAAGCAATATGGGGAGATGTTAATAACTATGCCAGGACAACAGGTATAAACCATGACTATCCCTGATATACCATCAAGATATACAATCGTTGTTATGGACTGAATGTGTCACCTCACAATTTGTATGTTGAAATCCTAACCCCTAAGGTGATGGTACTAGGAGGTGGGACCTCTGGAAGGTGATTAGCTCATGAGGGTTGAGCTCTCACCAGATGCTGCATCTATCAGCACCTTGATCTTGGACATCCCAGCCTCCAGAACTGCGAGATATGTGTTTGTTGTTTAAGCCCCCTGTTTATGGCATTTTTGTTATAGCAGCCCAAACTAGGATAATCACCCTACTCCAGGAAGATTTGGACAGATATTGCATGTATAAATGAGAACAGAATGCTAAGGAAAAGGAACAGTCAGAAACCAAGAAGGAATTCTCAGACATTAGAGAAAGTGATTGCCAAATTAAATGTTTAATAGAAATGATAGAATATAAAGTTGAGAAAATCTTCTAGAATGTAGAGGAAAAAGAAAAGATGGAAAATATGAAGAAAAAAGATACAGAAGATCAATTACAGAGTCCAGCATCTGCCTTTTAGCTGTTCAAAACAGAGAACAAGGAAAACACAAAGGGAAAATAACAGAGTAAATAATCAAAGAAAAGGCTCAGAGTTTTCAAAACAAAAGGGCTACCAAATGCCCAGTGAGAAAAAAGAAACAATTCTTCTCCTTAGACACACTCACTGTGAAATATCAGAACACTGGGAATCAGAAAATTCTAAGAGTTTCCAAAGAGAAAAAATAAGTCCCCTGTGAGGAAAGAGAATCCAACTGGCATTAGATTTCAGATTCAAAACCACAGATGCCAAAATGCAGAAAAGTTTTTTGAAGTTCTGAGAATAAACTATTTTCAAATTAGAATTCCATATCAAGCCAAACAAACATTTAAGTGTGAGCACCTAATAAAGTCAGTTTCAGATATTACAGAATAAATTAAGTTTGCTTCTATATATCTTTTCTGAGCAAGTTACTTGAGTGTGTCAACTTCAGCAAAACTATGGCAAAATCCCAGAAAAGGGAAAGGTTTTAATATAAGAAATAATATAATTTACCCAGGAAATTCCTGGATGCCATTTGTCAGGTGACCTTGCAAGCCTTAGTCCACATTAAAAAAGAATATCAATGGACTCTAAGAAAAAAAAAAAACATTTTCAAGAAGAATGGAGAAAGAATAAGAATAAGAAATGAGTAGAGTGAATAAAAGTGGAATATCATAAAGAAGGTATATGTTTCTTCTACCAACAAGAAAAAAGACAATCAGAAACTCCAGGAAAAACAAAACAAAATGTACAAAGAAGTCATAGTCCATATTGGAACTAAACTAACATGTGGCCATATTTTGAGCAACTGGATGAGTATGAGAAAGAAGACTATTTGTTCTTGATGTTTGAAACATTTTGCTTTGAGTGGAACCGGGGTCATGACATCGGAACCACGAGGAAGAAATGTAATCATGGCACTCTGCTTAGCTCCGGAACGTAACAATATTTACATAATCATAATGAAAGCACTCTTTTCTGGTTTTCAATTTTTAGAATCAGCCTATAAACAAGGCAGGGAAAACTTAATTGTGGTTGCAGGATAGATAGACTTTGGGAAGCAGAAGTGGGTAGAGAGGTGGAAGAAAGACTTTCTGCTTTTATCTTCATCTTCCTGAATGAGTAGTCAGAGGTATCCTTGGCTGTTGATGGAACAAGAATTAGGGGTTTGTCTGCAGTTCGAGCAGTAACAGAGAAATGAAAATAGCTAAACCTTTCAAAACGTGGGAGGGAGTCAGGGACAAGAATTAAAACTTTATCTACCCTAGAAGGAAGTGGATAGATGATATCTACTAAGGTTACTGATAAAGGCAGAGTGGTGTAAACATACAATTTGGAGATGAAAGGAGAAACCACAGACAGAACTAAAAACAGAAAAGCGCTCCAGGCTGTCATCTATGGGAAGCAGAATGAGGCTGGGGAGAGGTCGACCAGGGCACTGTTTCTTTACTTTCCAAAACATTTTGGACTATTTGATATTTTAATCAAGCGCGTGAATCACCCTGAGAAAATTTGAATTTATGTCCTGGAAGCTGTTTCACTGCCATGTCACAAAAAGACAAAAATTGATTACAAAAATAAATGAAATTGTCACAGTAAAGTGAGAGAAAGCAGAGAAGCTCAGAGAGGTTAAGTGATTTATCCCAACTCATACCAGCTCGTGGGATTTGAACCAAGTGCAGAGTCTGACTCAAGGGTCGTGGTGAGGATGGAGCATATCTGAGTGAAGATATGCATCATAGAGCATGGTTTCCAGGGGTGCATTTGCCTGTACTCACCAGCTCTCTGTGAGCACTTTGTCACTTCTAATCCTGTTTTAGACTTTGATGGGATCTAAATAAAAACATAAATGGCCCAGGTAACAGATAAATGTGCATTTTACATATTTGGAATGTCCTAAGGTGCTATCTCTAAAAAGTAAATTCTAAACGCGATTGTATTTCAAATGAATGTGAGGCACTTCCTACTGAAAGGGAAGGTGAGGTCAGACCTTCTACAAGGGCAACAGTCCTTTGGCAACAGGAGTGCTCAGCTGGGTGCTCGACTTCTCTGGCGCGCGCTCCTTTATTTTTTGCCTTCAGAGTCGCTCCTGGTACATTTGAGGCTGATTTCTGTCCACTTGCCTGGCTCAGTGACCTCACCCCAACACCTTTCCAGACCCTTCACCCTTCACTCTTTCAACAAACAGTGACTGTATGCCCACTGGGCTGGCCACCACTGGGGCCATGTGACAAAGGGGCCATCTCTGCTGTCCAGGGATTAGGATCAAAGGGAGGTGTCACCAACACTGCAAGGACCTTCCTTTTCTGCACATCCGCTCCAGGTAAGGCATGGAACTGCCCCAGCTTCAGTCCTGGATCTTGCACAGACTTCAAACTCCTCCTTCCCTCCTCCTGGAGAGGACAGGCAGTTGGCAAGCAGAATGTGAATTCCTCATCCATCCTTAGGTGGTTTTGCCTGTTCAAGGGGATCGTTCCCATCCTGGACCCAGCTTCTTATCTGAACTTGTTGCGTCCTGATTATACCAGGAGGATTAGAATATAGGAATTTTCTACTTCCAGTGGGAAGGTTGACCCATCTGGAAACATGAAGCAAGTATGTATAGCCATCTACATAGCTAAGAGACCCATATGGAAGAAACACATGTTTGTTTCTGGGATGTAACATATAATCACCCAGTTGAGCTCCGGGAAATAAAACACAGATAGACAATCTTGGGGTTTAGTGGGGGTGTTGAAGAGGCCCTTGCTGCCTCCACTCGGTGAGCCAAGGACTGAATGTCAAGAGCACTTTTAGTTTTTGAATGTGGAGTATGATCTAGATCAGATCTGCCTGGAGGTAAATAAACTTTGCCAGGTGACCTCCACTTCTCGTCAGGAGACCCATCTGTGGTCATCAGCTGATGGGTAAGTTGGCCTCTGGGGAGCAGGCAGCTGACCCAGCCTTCATTGAGTGTTCATGTGAATCCTGATCAGAAAACCAGCTACTTTTCTTTATGATCTTTCCTGAGGCCCCATGCAAATTGCTATTAGAGGCATTGGGAGATGAGGGATATTCTAGTAAAGAGGTCATCAGTCCCCTGGGAGGCTGTAGAATTTGCAGGATGCCCGGGGTCCATGTGTACATTCATATACAAAGCACTCAATGGATTCTAGCTGCCTTAGACACGCAAACTACCTTTTCCCCACATGTACGTACATGCTGTTGTGCTTAATAAAATACAAATAATTTTAAAGCCTTATTTAGTTAGCAGTAACTTTTTATCATTATGTGGTTTCTCAAATGACATTAAAAATACAACCTCAGGTCTTTTCTATGATCTCCCAACCCCTAATTAGGTTTCCATGTTAGATTCATAATCTCTGCGTTTTCCTTCAGAGCACTTAACACAATTTTGAATTGCATTTTTATATGCCTGGACATTCATTTTGTGTCTGTCTCTCCCACTACACTATAAGCTTCATGAGGGCAAGGAATGTGTTTGTTTTTCTCACAAATTGTATTCCCACTCCTAGTAGAGTGACTGGTGCATAATAAGTACTTGGTAAATATTTGTTAAGCAAATGAATGAAGTGGTGGGATACGGGAGGGTGTCCAAGAACTTTTTTTTTTTTTTTTTGATGGTTAAAAAGTTTGGGAAGGGCTTCCCTGGTGACGCAGTGGTTGAGATTCCGCCTGCCGAAGCAGGGGACACGGGTTCGTGCCTCAGTCCAGGAAGATCCCACATGCCGCAGAGCGGCTGGGCCCGTGAGCCATGGCCGCTGAGCTGCATGTCCGGAGCCTGTGCTCCGCAACGGGAGAGGCCACAACAGTGAGAGGCCCACGTACCACAAAAAAAAAAAAAAAGTTTGAGAAGCAATGATCTGGTCGTTTTACAAATATAACTGAGGTCCAGCAGAGCCAAGAGATTTACCAAAGAGACATGCTGGTTCGTCACAAATATGGAGGCAATCTCAGCCCAGTGATCTTTCCAGCATTCTTGTCAATTTCTAACAGCATTTATTTTTTATAAAATTATACACTTATTTCTATGTAACATGGTGCTGGGCATGATACAAAGCAGACCAAGTAAAGAAGATTCGGGCTCTTCGGTGATTACAATCTGAAAGAGTGTCCAGTAGCTATTTTATGTAGCATCTTTTATATTGACACTTCCTTGGAATGATTTCATGTAAACTCTATACTTGGCCTTCTGGGATGTATAATGGTGTCAAATCACAAACAGTGAGTCACTAAAGAGGCGAATCCATTCTTTGCAGCCCTCCCCACTCCATTTGCCTCTGAGACTCTTCCTATTGATAGGAATGCTGCTTGTTTGGAATCTGGAAGGTAAACAGACTGTACCATTTATGGAATGTCAACAACTAGAAAGAACTATTCTAGGTGCCCGTGGGGAAATACATGAAACTTAACAGGCATGGTACCTGCTTTAGAGGTGAAAACAAGTAAGTCTACATTTATTTATTTTTTTGTAGCTAGGGTTCTTTCTCTCCAAAGATCTGTTGCAGGGACTTGGCATCTGCAGAGTTGACCTGCAAATAAATTCAACTCCATTCGCAGTTCCTAAGAATGACTGTGGCCAGTTCACTCACATGGGTGAGGAGAAAATATTTTCAGAGACAGCAGAGGTACATAAGAAAAAGTCACATAGAATAAATAGAAAAAGCTTGAGAGTGCATACATCCAACACAAATTCTTGGTTTTTAAAAAGGAGGGGTCCGTCCAGTTACGGAGACAAATCTCAACATGCATCCTACAGGGGCCCCTGCCAACAGCCTGCAGGCCATGTCATCCCCCTCCACCCCCCCATTTAATGATTATCTGCTGCCATTGCTTGACCAGGAAAATGGGTGGGAGTATTTAAAGACTCTAAACTCTATTCCGATGAACTGGGACTCCCAGTTCTAGAGGTCACAGCTAGGAAAGGGTGACCAGATTTCAAGCAAAAAAGAAAAAAAATTTTGTGGAGATAGAATATCCTTTCACTCTTGACAGTTAACAGCAGTATCTTTTCTCAGGTCCTTTAGGCTGGCGTGCTCAGAGAAGGCCTCGGCAAGGGGAGTGTGTCAGTAACTAGGCTGCCGGTGATGGCAACGGCCCTGCAGCTCGGTCATGTATGGGCTGCAGGCAATGCCCGTCTGCCACCCTCACTTCACCACCACTCGAGGGCCTGGCCGGTGACATCACATCGCCACACGTTTCTCTCCGAAGTGGCATTTTCCCTTGGCTCTATGGTCTTCTTCCTTTTTCCTCTTGGAAAATAATAGGAGGGAACTGGGTGGCCATTGCCTCTCTGCTTCAGACTTCATGGCCGTTTGGAAGAGAAACGAGCTTCACAGGGGGTCTGCCATAGGCCAGAAGCTGTATGGGGCACTTTCCATGCAATAAGTTATTGAATCTAACCAATCGCCCAGTGAAGGGCTTTCCATTCTCTTCACCTTGCAGGTTTTAAGACAGGTTCAGAAACACGAAGCTCTGTGCCAAGGTCACAAAGCTATAATGGAGGCAAGATGTGAAGCCATGATTTTGAATTACAAAACTAAGGTCTACTTACAGGCAGGCACTCTCTTTACATCTACTGAGAAGCCCTTCTAGATGCCAGGGACAAAGCAGCATGATAACAGACTTTAGGGGTACCTGCATGGACCCCATCTTTTGCAGTTGAGGAGCCCCTGTTCCTCGCCTGGTGGGGCCTAAGGGCAATATTCTTCCAGACAGAGCCCTGATTTCAGTCCAGGAGGAAGCGGATCCATGACGGCCACACGAAGTTCACCCTTCAGACCTTTCTGTGGAACTGCAATATGTTCTGTTTCATGTTTCCTAAATTATTTGCAACAGGCAGCTGTGCTAGGTCAGAATCTCAGAGGTGCTCTGGGATTCCAGACAGGGCGGGGGCTGCCACCCTGGTCTCTCTGGCTGGGAATAATACAATTCACAAATGTGGAGCATTTGGGGAATTCAGGGGCTAAAAAGAGAAGCTCCTGGCTGGAAGTGGCTAAGATTCCTGGACCTCCATGGTGTCAGGGAATCATTTCAGGGATGTTTTGCTTTTGCTGTGCAGCTAATAATACAGCAGCCATGTTATCAACAGCTACTGTGCTCCAGGCACTGGACCAAAGGCCTTTCAGAGGTATTGTATTCATCCATCCCATCAGTTCTGACAGCCTTTAATCCTCTCAACAACCCTGAGAGGCAGGTTTCAGCAACCAGGTATCACAGATGAGTAAATGGAGGCTCGGGGATCATCAATAACTCACTCAAGTTTTCAGAGCTTCCAGGCCAAGTCAGGATTCAAACCGAGGCTGGTTGACCTGACTGTTCATATTTTTAACAACAACAGTATATTGCCCCTAAGGAATTTATTCTGCAGCTAATGAATACGTCAGACAGGCTTTCCTCCACCTTCCTACCCACCAAATGTTTGGGCGATTAAAATAGGTGACCACTTTTAAGGGGAATGGAAACACAGCACTTGGGCTTGTCCCAGTTACATGAATTAATTCTGTCTCAGAGTTCTTTTTTTTGGGTGGGGGGGGGCTACGCAGGCCTCTCACTGTTGTGGCCTCTCCCGTCGCGGAGCACAGGCTCCAGACGCGCAGGCTCAGCGGCCATGGCTCACGGGCCCAGCCGCTCCGTGGAATGTGGGATCTTCCCGGACCGGGGCACGAACCCGTGTGCCCTGCATCGGCAAGCAGACTCTCAACCACTGCGCCACCAGGGAAGCCCTGTCTCAGGGTTCTTGATGGCAACATAAACCAAAGAGCCCAGCATCCCATGATGAAATTATATCATTAAAGCCCTGGGCATCTTAGCTCTTATTTTATGTAAAATATATGCATGGCTCCTGAGAATTCCTCTCCACCGGTAGACAGGATAATATATATATATACATTAGTCATGATAGGATTCTATACCATCATGCCATCATGCCGGTCTTTATATGACATTATTGATAGGAATGCTGTTTGTTTGGAATCTGGAAGCTAGCTAAACAGTTTCAAATTCCAGCCCTCTATTGTGGGCTGTAATAAGCATGCCGCCTGGCCATGCAAATTAAGGAACTCTGAAACCCCAAACCTCCAATCACAGGAGCGGCCGCACAGACATTCCACACACGCCTCTCTCGCCAACGACAGCCTGGCTCAGGCCGCAGAGTCTTTGCAGAGCCAGCGTCACGGGCTGCTGGGGGCTCAGTATTTGGGACGCCTCGTCGTAGCCTCAGCCCCATCGTGGGGTGAGGTCAGTGAGGGCAAATAACTAAATAGTTTTCTCCAAAACTCCATAGTTGGAATTCCCTCTCCTGGCCCGGGGTCCCTGGCGCCCCCTCCCCTGCTGTCCGACCGAGTCCCCCGAGCCCGGGGCCTGGCCGGTCCCTCACGTCGCCCACCTGCCGCACAGGGCGCTTGCCCAGCCCGGCAGGAAAGAACTTTCCTCCCGCAGAGAGAACCGAGCCCGAGACACGCCCTGGCTATCTATAGAAACCCCCGCGGGGGGTTCTGCTGACCAGTCACTCGAGATCCCTCCTTGGGCTTTATTATGTCACAGGAACCCAGAATGGAATGCGGAGGATTAAATTCCAAGCCCTTCCCGGCCGGCAGGGCCCGGAGGGAGGGGAGCCGCCGGCCATCTGAGCTCTCGGGCGCCCCCTACTGAGTGTCTTTGTCCCTCCGGCCCGGAGGCAGGCAGCGGCTGGTGCCATGGTCCAGGCCTCCTGAGGCCCCGGAGGCAACAGGCAGCTCGGCCCTTCGAGCTCTTACAGCATCCAAGGACACGGAGGGAAGGGTAGGGACACCGACTGGACCCTCGGAGCTCACCGTGTAGAGGGCTGGGCAGGTTGCTACCCTCTTGGAGCCTCAGTTTCCGCACCAAAGGAACCCCTGGGACATAAGACTGGTAGTATCACCAACAGAGGGGGAAGTTGGGGAGCGGATGCTACAGAGGTGGTGACCTCGGAGCAAAGGCTGGTGGGGGGTTTGGAGACCCCCCATGGCAGTCACAGGTCCATGCATCTGGAATGATGATAGAAAAGATGCCGGAAAGAGGAAATACTTCAAGTGTGGCCTAATTCTATTTCTAAAGGCAAGGAAATTATCAGGTTACTTCAACCTAACAACCTCTGTGCCCCTTATCCGTAATACAGGAGGAATAATAATGCCTACTACCTAGGTCTGTTGTGATGAATAAACGAGGTAATTCACAAAAAGGGCTTCAAACAGTGTCTGGTATGTAGTAAGTCACTTAGTTTGTTATTATTCTTGTCATTATCATGAATAATAGGAGTGCCCTATTATTGTTGCTGTTATTACAAAGTCCTAGAACTCGGTACTTTTAAAAAGACCACTAGCGTTGGTAACATTGATCGCACATTTATGACATGCCAGTCATTCTGCTGAGCATTTTAAATAATGTATCATTTCAGAAACAGCCCTGTGCGGTAAGTACCATCATCTCCATCTTATATTATATTATTTATTTATTTATTTATGGCTGCATTGGGTCTTCGTTGCTGCATGCAGGCTTTCTCTAGTTGCAGCGAGCAGGGTCTACTCTTTGTTGCAGAGCACAGGCTCTAGGCGCGCGGGCTTTAGTAGTTGCAGCACGAGGGCTCAGTAGTTGTGGGTAGCGGGCTCTAGAGCACAGGCTCAGTAGTTGTGGTACACGAGATTAGTTGCTCCACGGCATGTGGGATCTTCCCGGACCTGGGATCGAACCTGTGTCCCCTGCGGATTCTTAACCACTGGGCCACCAGGGAAGTCCCTCCTCATCTGCATCTTTTAACAGTGAGGAACCTGAGCATTTAGTGACTCACCCCAGGTCAGAGAGCTGGTGAGTGGGCAAGTGGTCACTGCTCCCCCATCGGAGCTGGCCGGGGCTGGATTCCTCCCTTGCTGTTTGAACTTGCATGCATCCTTGACCTTGCTGGGTCTCCAATGGAGAAAAGGGGCAGATCATAACATCTGCTTTCTTTCCTTCACACGACTCTGTTGAGAAAAGTGCTGTGCGAACCGACGTTCCACCCAGAAATGGGAGGAATTTCATCTTCATACAGGAAGGTAAGTCAAAGGAGGGAACGCAGAGGGTGAGCAGTCACAGGGAGATGGTCCTGCTCCTTCTCCGAGGAGAAGGGAGTGTGGGGACACAGGACACATTTGATCTAAGCCAAGAGCCCATGGAGGTGCCTGTCGTCCTGGGGAGGCCACTGGAGCTGTGAAAAGTAGAAGCCTCACAACGTGTCAGGTGTCTTTGAGTAGTCTGTCCATGTGTGTGCAAGCATGCGTGAGCGCACACACACACACACAGAGGCATGCACAGTAATAATGCAGCACTGGGCTCCCACCTTAGCAGAGTAAATGAAACATGTAAACAAACAATAAATTATGCCTGTGCCAATGGGGCGTAGAAGCAGTAACTATAAAATACCACCCAGGGGAGAGAAAGTTTATATTGAGACGGTGATAGAACACCCCAATCTCATTGCCGGTGGCATTATTTCACACCCGGAGCAAGCTGGCAGGGTTGTTATTTCTTAAAGGAGAACTTCGTCTTTTTCCTTTTTCTTAAAACACTGGATTTTTCTTTTCTTTAAACAATGCCAGTCTTTCCTTCTGAAGGGATGCTGAAGAGCAGATTCCTCCCATTTTTATGAAAGGGACCCAGGTCCCGCAGAGTGAAGGAATTCCTGATGACGGGGCTGTAAGTACTGCTGATTTGGCAAGGTGGACTGTGAGGTCTCTGTCTCTGAAGGCCTTTCGATGAGGTGCAGTCCTTGGTTCCCGGGGAGAAAGAGACCCTTCTGACAGTCATGCTTCCTGTGGGCCCCGGGTTGAGAGGTAACGCTGCACAGTGGACTACAGCAGTGGTCTCCAAAATGTGTGTCACGCCCAGAGGATGCTATCTGCAGACAATCCACTCAATGGAAGTAAAGAAAGAAAATATTGACCTTTCATATTTATCTTTATGTTTATGTTATTACTACAAAGCCAATTTTTGCATTAAAAGTTCAAGTATATATAAAAGCAGAATAAGATCATGAACTTCCCATGTACCCGTGTAAACCATTGTCCAACTTCAAAAATTATCGCTTCATGGCTAATCTTTTCTCCTCTGTTCACCCTCCTACTTGCCCTGCCTGCTCCTCCTCTTATATTATTAAAAGCAAATCCACTGTATTTTGCAAAGGCCGTCTTGTGCCTGCAGACTTTTGACCCACTGGAGCACTGCCTTAGCAAGAGCTAAACAGCCCACTGGGCTTATTATCGCCTTATGTGAGAATAGTTTTCCCTGTTTGAGGCTCAATGAATCTTCCTTTGTTCTGCTTGAGCACATACATTAATGGCCCCCCAGGAATGCCCCCAAACTTCAGTATTTCAGACTCCATGGGAGAGGGGTTGGGGTCCTTCCACCCCGAGAGGGGTGCACGTAGGCCAATTGCCCTGCATTGGCTTCTGGGAGAGACCCAATGGCCGTGGGGTCTATATACCTACTACTGAAGCTGATATTACTGTTTCTTCTCTGTGCAAGGAAAGTGTTGTTCTACCCAGTATTTTTCCTGGCAACGCAGATACCAAGGTGCAGGGGGCAGAAGTGTTTGCAGTCCTCCCCTGGGCCTGGTGACCGGTGCACCGGGAATTGATAACCGGTGCTCGGTGTTCGGCTGGACATTTATCATTACAGCTATAAATATTCCAACATAAGGATCTGAAAAACAAGCCTATAAAGAACAAGTCCTCCCTCTTTAAAAACATAACAATGCCATCATTGTACTCCAAAAGCATCAGCAATAATTCCTCAATGTAATTGCATATCCAGAGTTCACATTTCCTCAATTGTCCTATATTTTTCTATAGTTTGAATTGGGATTCAAACAAACTCCATACATTGTGATGGATAAATATGTCCGTTAACTCCATCCCTTTTAATCTATTGATCCCCCTCTTAATCTCTTATTCTCTATTTTTGCAACTTTTTTGGTTAAATAACTTGGATTGTTTTTCCTGACTAATCTACAGTCTGGATTTTGCTGATTATGCTCCCATAGTATCATTTATCATGTGCCTCCATCCCTTGTGTTTCCTGTAAATGAAAAATCAAGAGTCTTCATCAGGTTCAAATTAAATATTTTGGCAAGAACCTTTTGTAGATAGCGTTATGGAAGTCTATTGGGAGAATATAGCATTTGGTTGTCTCTTTTTTTGTGATATCAGCAGTCTTCCACGATCATTGCCAAATTCTTTAATTCAGTAGTGGTTACAAAGTGTGGTGTTCTAAATCTATCTATCTGTCTTCATTTATTAGCTGGAGTACTTCTGTAAAGAGAATTTTCACATTAGTTATTTGCTAACCTAAGGCACATTTCTTATAGGAAAGGTAGGATAATGCTTCTTTTTTTTTTTTTAACCAGTTTTCAAAATAATAAGTTGATCACCTAGTATTCTCCAAAAGTGATCACCAGGGTATTTTTTTAGTATTATTATAAACGTGAATTTGAATAAACATAATGTGGTTTAATCCACTGCAGTGGCTCCAAGCGTCCCATTTTTGGCCAATGGAATCTATTCAAGTTGGCTCTTGATTTTTTTGATGTGACCCCAATGATCATTGATCGCTTCCCTGCTTTCTGGTATAAGATTTTCCAAGCTCACCCCAAACTTCTCCAAGGAGCCGGTTTCTTTTAGTGGGAAATGGTACTTAGAGATCACAATCTATACTTAGATTTATATTATGTGTTTATTTATATTTTTGTGATATATGTTTTATGATGTACATAATGTTTTGACACTATGGTAGATACATATAACTTAGAAATGGCAAACAAAGATACACATATTTCCTGAAAGGGATACCCAATACAGAAAGTTTAGAGACCATGTGTTTGGTGCATAGACCTGGGAAAGGTGCTTGAATTATGGTCCTGGGCCCCCTTCCATTCTAGCTGTTTTGCCTTTTGGTCAAGTTCTTTTTCTTTTCTTCCTCTCTGAGCTTCAATTTATTCAAGTGCAAAATAAACACAGCAATAGCCACTTCATGGGGATGTTGTGATGACCAATTAAGATAGCGAAGATAGAGAGACTGAGAGAGAGGAAGATACATACATACATACATACACAAACACATACCCTTGGCCTCACTCAACAAGTAGGAGCTATTCATAGCACCTCAACTGAAAGAACAGTACTGACAGAGCCCCGTCTCATATAAAAGGTTCCCTGTCTGTTCTCAAGGAGCTTGCAAACCAGAAGAACAGAGAAGCACCACACAAAGGAAAATTCACACAACACCCACCTTCCAAGGTCTTATGGAGCCATATGAAGGTTAAATCTTTTGGAAGTTCCGGGAGAGAGCTCTCTGGAACCTGGAAAAGTCTAGAAGTCTTCGGGAGGAGGATGGGACTCTAGCTGGGCCCTGAAGCCTCGCCCAGGGAGGTGGGCGTGGGATGGGGTATGCAGGGGCTCATTCCAGTCTGGGGAGATGGCCAGGCTCGGGAAAAAGAGAACGCAGCAAAACGGCAGGAGGAGAAGAAACTACTGGAAGGCACAGTCCCAGGAAGGAATGGTTGTTCCATGGTCCCTACCCTCCGCAGAGGTGGGCAGGAGGAGAACAGAGAACAGGACCCCGCTGGCTTCACGAGGACCGTTTCCCGTCTCATTCCACGTCGCGGTGGCTGAGATGCCCGACTGCCGCGGAGACGCCGGAAGTCGGCGCGGGCGCCTGCGCGGAAGGGCTCTTGCTGGTCGGTTTGTAAAGGAACAAAGCGGCTCAGGCGCTAGAAAGCGGCAGTGCGACCCTGAACACGTAGTCTGCCACCGCTGGTGGTAGGCATCCCTCCCCCAGGAGCAAGGTGCTGGAGGAAAATAGAGACTCGAAATGGTTTTGATGACCCGAGCCCCAAAAACTGCCAAGGCCTGGCTGGCAGCAAGAAAGCAAACGCCAGGAGCATCTGAGGCCGTGCTTGCCTCCCGAAGAGGTGAAATCGGGAGAGTCTGGTGGAAGAGTCTGCCCCTCGGGCTGGGTTGCAGCAGGAGCTCGCGTTCTCCGCGGCCGATTACACGCCAGGCACTGTGTTAAGCCCTTAACATACCTTCTCTCGTTTAGTCCTCACGGCCAGCCTCCCGAGACATGAAGCATTCCCATTGAACAGGTGAGGACACTCGGGGTGCGAGAGGGCCCGCGATTTACTGAACGGGAAACACAAATTGGAGGTGGGATTCAAACTTAGGTCTGTTTCTAAAACCCTTTCCACTCTCCTTCCACTACTACTGACGGTCCCTTAAAGTGATGATCAGATTCGTTCATTTAGCACATAATCTGTGGTCCCCCCGTGGTATGAGGTGCTAACTTATTAAACACGTGCCTGGCATATTCTGCGGTTTTTACATGCATTAACTCATTTAGTTCTCTCATACCTTATGAGAGGCTCTTCTGAATATTCATCTCATTTTGGAAATGAGGCACAGAGAGGTTAAATAACTTACCTAAGGTCACACAGTAAGGACAGTGCAAGGATTCAGAGCCTACATACTTGACCTCATGCTGTTTCACCTCCCAGTGGGTGCCCATGTGTGCCAGGCCTCTTTCCATCCTGTGTTTCCTTCCAAATGCCATAGTGTGGACGTTCCCCCCTCCCCAACCAAGCACTATGGGTGAGTGGTGGGGTGTCTGGCTCCACTGAAATTCCCCGAGAACAAGATGTCAGAGGGGGCAGGTGGCAGTTCTATGCTAATGACAACATCTGTTTCCTTACAGTGGCACCTCTGATCCTAACACAAGATTCCTTTTTTTTTTTTTTTTGCTCTTGGTTTTGGGAATCTGAGAAATCTAAGTGTTAGGGGTAACAGTCCACGTACCAGGGAGGGGGCCTATCCAACTAGTCTGGGATCAAAATTTTCTTTTTTTTTTTTAATTAAAAACTCTTCTTGGGAGATTTTAGGGAGAGCAAAAGCAGGTGGTGGTAAGAGTGGGAAAAAAAAAAAATCTTTGTCCCATGGGGACTGACTGAGAGGAATGCCTGCTCTCCTGAGACCTGCAGTCCAATTTATCTTCCTTAAATGGCCACATAGGAAAATGGTCACAGCAGCAAAGTGACATTAGAAATGTGAAATGGATAAAGAAAACCTTGGGTGAGCACACTGGCTGCTGAACCCATTTGAAAAATGGAGATGTGAAGGTCACACAAACTGAACCAGGAGAGGCCTTTCAAAGGAAGGCCATGCAACCAAATGTCAAATGTTTATCTGGGAGAAAAGAGAAAATGATGTACACAAGCCCTCAGGCCTTCACCAGGCTCTCTCTTCGTCAGCAAGGCCGAATGTTTCCATAGTCATTTCCCTGCTTTTAGTAATGACCGAGGACCATGGTGGAAGGGGCCTTCGAGGTCACACTTTAGAGTCTGACCGCCTCACTTTGCAAATGAGGAACCAGGCCCGGAGAGAGGGAGTGATGTGGCCTGATATTTTATGTGCATTTTCTGGTGAGATGTTTGCGAGAATCAGATCATTCATCAGATTGGAATGTAGGTCACAAAGTTGCAGTCACCACTGGCATCAGTGAGCTCTACGATATTCCAGAGAGCGGTGAGCCTCCTGCAAACAAGATCTCATTTAGTCTTCACAATGGCCTGGTGAGAGTGGCACTAGGACAGCCCGGATTTTCGTAGCTGAGGCCACTGAAGGCTGAAGAGATTAAGTGGCTTGATCAAGGTCACACTGCTAAGAAATGTGGCACCAAATCCCTTGTTCCCTCTCTGCTACCTTCTGACAAGAATAGGGGAATGGTAAAAGAAACCAGGGTATGCCTCCTGGGATATTATTTCACAATTAAAACTTATTATGAACTCTGGTAACATGGTAATTGCTCCTTCACTGAGTGAAGGATGCAATCCTTGATGTGAAATACGCAGAAGAAAAATGGAAGCTGAATGCTTCACCACTAACAGTGGCTGAGGAGTATGATAAGCTTGTTTTGATTCTGCTTTTTTCCCATTTTAATGTTCTGTAATGTGCTCTAGGTCTTTTGTAATGAAGGAATGAATACAATCTTTTTTCTCTAAGAACTAGTACTGTACTCTCAAAATCAACAACGAAAAGGCTAAAAAGAATAGTAATACATTTTCCTTTCCTTGGCAATGAAAACTAATAAGTAACTGTTCGCCGCATGAGATAGGAGATCATTATATAAAGTCCATGCATAACACAATTCTCTTTTCACATTCCATCGGATACAACAAAAACCCAAATTCAAAGAACTTCCATTTTGAAGCCACCCTATTTTTATGGCTTGCGTAGCCTGGTCTATTAATAAAAGGAGATGGTCGCTTTCCCATGGTTGCCAGGGAGTGACTAATCATTCTTTCCTTCTGTCCGTAATTGAGTTCCAGCCAACGTCCAGGCTCAGGGACACATTGCATTGGAAGGTTCCCTCCCATCCACTCTGTCGTTCCACACGCAGAAGCTCAGGCACAGAGAGGTAAAGTCTCCTGCTCGAGATCTTGGGTCTTAATAGTGAAATCCTGAATATAAACTCTCAGCTCCCCAAGGGCAAGGCTCTTCCGTGTCTGTGTTAATCCCAGCCCCCAGTGCTGACTCCTTCTTTTACTAGACGCATTAAGACTTCAGTGACAGGACAGGATGAAAGCCCAGTTCCGTAGCCCACATTCACTGCGTGCTGTCTGTGTGCCGAGCACTACGCTAAATGCTTTACGGGGGCAGTTTAGCCCCGGAGATAATCCGGTGGTGAGGTCATACCATCGACCTTATTTCAAAGGTGGGGGAATGAGGCTCAGGAAGGCGAGCCCGATGCCCCAGGTCGCATAGCTGCCTGGTGACCAGGTCAGAATTTTGACCTGGACAGCATGCCTTCAGAGCCAGTCCTCTTAACTCTTAGACTTGGAAAGGACACATAGCATCAGCTCACATCCATGGCCAGGTTTCTCTTCCCAGAGAGTTTAGAAAGTTTCTGAGGTCAGAGTGGTACTAGACTTCAGGGCCAGGTATCTGTAGTCCTGAAGCATGGCCAGGACAATTTGTAACAATCCAGTAAGCTTTAAAATGACCCCCTCCTACCCGCAACCAAGCAGTGCCTCCTTTCTGCTTCTGCACAGCCATGCGTTCCTCATGCATCAGCGTCCTGGTCGCCTTGCCTCAACTTAGCACAGGCTCCTGTTTTTAAGAGAAACATGTTCAAATGTAAACTCATTTAACAAACACATGTCAAGTTTCAGGCCTGTGCAAGGTTTTGACGTGAGGATGGAGGTGCCAGGTTCTTTTCCAAAATGCGATATGGGACCTCAAGAATTGTAATGTCACCAGCATGTTTTTAGCCTTGAACCAGATGATTCAAAGGAATCCAATAGGTGATGCCTTTTGCTGTTGCTCTGTAAGAGTGAGCAGCTCATACTCATGTTTCCCGGAGGAATTATGCAAATATTTATATATCCTAATACCCATCAAGGCAGGCCTGAAGCTCCCTGCACTGAATGGCCTGAGTTCTGTTTCCTCTATTAAAATTAAGTGCCCGTGGCTGAATTCAGGGTACACTGAGTTGACCAGTCAATGAGCAGAACCAGGAAACTCGGTATCAGAGAAAAGTGGGAGAAAAGAATGAGCAGACATAAGTCCAGCAAACTAAAAGCCCACATTTGGGAAGCAGATGCATCAGGATTGGGCTTTGGAGCTGGTCAGATGTGATTCAGAATCTTGGCTCCAGCCAATCGCCAGCTGTGTGAGCTCGGTGAGTCCTGTAGCGTTTCTCAGGTTCTGTTTCAAAATCACAAAAATGTTGTACTAATAGTTACCTTGCATGGTTATTAGATTAGTGCTAATGTGTGTAAAATGTGTAGCACTGTGCCTGGCATCTTGCACTGCCCAATATGTGGTAACTGTCATTGTTATTTACAATCACTGGGAATTTCCACTAACACTTGGCTTGTCTTCATTGTAAATTAAGTTGGGGACTCCCATAAGTGAGGAAAAATAACTTCTTAAAGCAAAATCAGCTGAGCAACATTACGGAGTACCTGCTGGGTAGATACCACTGCTCTGGACTTCAGTGGGGTTGGAAAAGCAGGGAGTCCTCCACTGCTTGCCTTTTTAATGGTGGTGAGGAAATAAAAACACAAAATGAAAGCCACTAAGAAAGTTTCTTCTCAAAACACTAAGCTAAGCCTCTGTGGAGAGAGAAAATGAAATCACCAATTTGTTTCGGCTCCAAAGGCAAACTATAAATGAATATGGAGATCCAGCTGGCACCCAGGGTTGAGCACCGAAGTAGGCACAGGTGTAGCAGTTAAGGTACTGCAGGCTACTATAACAGATAAACTTCAAAAGACAATGTTTCTTTCTCCTTGGAAGAAAGTCCTAGAAACTGGGGAAGGGAGGGATGCGGAAGGAGTCTCTGCTCCATGCAGGGCAGAGTCCAGGCTGGCTGAGTCTCTGCGGTCTGCAACAGGAAGCTCCCAGTTCTGCCCCGGCATTGACGTCCAGCCTGCAGATGGGGGAAGTGGGACAGGATTGAATGTGGCCTGTTTCTAGGACCGCGGCCTGAAAGCCGCACCTACCTCTGCCTCCATGCTCCATTGGCTAAAATTTAGTCATGTGGCCATACCTAATTGCAAAGGAGACTGAGAAGATAGTCTCTGTTTGCTCAGGAGGAAATGGGGATGAGTTTTCAGAGCAGCAGTCAATCTCTGCCACACAGGGTATGGTGCAAACTCCAGGGACACTAAGACCTGTTTGAGAAGCCTAAGACCTGTTTCTTCCATGTCTTCATTTTTGCAGCTAAATCCAAGTGTTTAGACCCCAGGTTCATAGTACCACAGCACAGTAACAAAATAGACAGGATAAGAAAAGGGAAAAAAGATAACACAGACTCTGAAAGGGAAAAGCCAAATGAAACTTATACTGAGAGAGAAAAATCAACATTCACCTTCTCTGCTTACTCAAGACCCTGAGGATGAAGCTTCTGAGAAACCAAGGCAGCATCCACAAAGCTGCATCAGCTAAATTTAAGCCAGGCCATGCTTCTTTCTCAAAACGAGGGTGTTTGATTATTTCTGTATTATAATTCCTGGTTATTGTGACTCGAACCTACATCTCCAGATCGTACAATTTGTAATGATCATACCTTGTTCTGGGCGAGCTCAGGTCTTAGCACTTCTGGACCCCAGTGGAATGGTTTCATTTATTGGCAGGTCTAAACCAGGTACCTCTTACTCTTGTGGGTCTGCCACTGGACCTTTCTGGGGTCCATGTGGCTCAGGCCAAAAGAAGCTCAGGCTGAAGTTTCCCTTCTCATCTTCCAGACCCTTCCACCTTCCTGCAAAAACCTTGCTTTGGAGTGCATATCATCTCAGCTTCATCTTTTTAAATCACGGCACACAATAAGGAATACAATTTACATTTTCACCCAGTACAGCGAGCGCACGCACACGCGCACACACACACACACACACACACTTTAAATAATTTTCTCAAAACATTTCTTTTTTTTATTAAGAATGATGCTTTCTGGCAATTCCCTGGTGGTCCAGTGGTTAGGACTCGGCACTTACGCTGCCGAGGGCCTGGTTTCAATCCCTAGTCAGGGAAATAAACATCCCACAAGCCAAGCAGTGCAGCCAAAAAAAAAGAAAAAGGGAAAAAAAAAAAAAAAAAGAGTGATACTTTCTGATAATTCCTGTTTTATTCCATTAAAAATAAATAAATAAATAAATGCTGCTTGGGGCCCACTAAATTGTTTAGGCAAACCATCTTCCGTGCCTTGTCATGACTGTAATCTGCTAGCTTCCCCAGTCACTAGCTTACATTAATAGAATTATTTTTTCCTCTTTTTGAAGCCAGTGAACTTCACCTCTGCTCTGCTTTACCCAGATTCTCCTCAAACTACACCCTTGGCTTTCCTCTATTTCACCTTTCAAATCTGTAACTCCAGTATCTCCTTGGACCTCAGCCTCTCGCTCCTCCCACCAGCTATCCTGTTATAGCCACTCTACCTACACTTCAAGCTTATCAGGAACTCTGGACCCTTACTCTTCCATTGGCTCTCCTTTATCAGAATCTTCCCGGTTTTGCTTCCTCCCCCATCTACACAAAGCCCATGACCACAACCTCCTGATCTGTCCACCAGGCCACCACCTGTCATGAGATATTTTGCCTCTGTCCTCCTGATTTTAACTAAGCCTGCAGCCTGGCTAGTGAGCCAATGGGCATGGCCCAGAAAGCGTAGGCATTAAAGTATCTGGACCAGGCTTATAAATTTGGGATAATGTCTACGCTGACTTACTTCACTGCTCATGTATTCCTTAGCCCACTTTCCACTTTGAATCCCTCTGCACTATCTTAACAGTCAGAGAAGTGCGAAGCATACTCTTTGAACCTTGTATTACTCTCTGCAACATCTGAGACTTTTGACCTTCACAATCTTTCCCCCGTTACTTTGATGACTCCCCCTTCCCTACTTCTTTTTCCGCTTTCCTCTCTTGTTCCTCCTTTTCAAGCTTCTTTATAAATTCCTTCTCTCAGCTCCTTAACTGCTGGTGTCCTCAGGTTCCTCCCCTTCTCATCACACTCTGCAACCTTCCAGGGCAAACCCATCCACACCCATGATCTCCACTACCATCTGTGTGATGGTGAGTCTCACAAATACATCCTAACCTCAGGCCTTATGGGTTCATGTCCAACGCCGGCTGCACCCCTCCACCTGGTTGTCTCACACACCCTTCCAAACGCAACATGTCCCAAGCTGAAGTTGGGTCCTTCTCTCTACCATTTGCTTGCCAATGGTTTCCCATTTCACCTAGAAAAAAAAAATCCATAATTATTACTGTAGTCCTCCAGGGCTGAGGTCTAAAGGATCCAACTTCTAGCTCCCTGCTCTGTCTTATCACCTGGTCTTTTCTAATGATTCTCTCTGCTCAACCCGAGCTGGTTTCCTTGCTGTTCCTCCCATACGCCAAGAGGATAGATTTACCACACGGCTTTTGTCCTGGTTAGTCCCTCCGCCCGAAATGCTATTGCCCCAGATCCGATAGCCACAAACCTCACTCAGGTTTCTGCTGAAATATCAACAGCTCATGGAGGCGTCTCTGACCAGCCTGCCAAACTAGCAAGCCCTTCACTCTGTATCCCACCGATTAGCACCACCTTACGTGAATGTGTTTGTGTGTTTACCCTCACTAGAATACGAGTGTCTTTATTTAGCTGAATGCTCAGCACCTAGAAAGGTACTTGAGACAGGGTAAGAACTCAATAAATCATTGACGAATGAATAAATAATATAGCTCCTCCCCCTCTCCTACCCTCTGTCCCAAAACTGTGCTTTCACCAGGATTCTAGGTAAAAGATACACAAGTTTCCCAATCATGGCCCAAGCCAGGAGCCTGGCCTTTGACCTCAGATGAGGATCCCATCTGTCATGCCTTCCAGTGAATCTAACTCTCTTTTCCATGGAGTTTGATTTCTCCACCCTCACTGCATGACCTTGGTTCAATGTCATGTATCCTTTTGCAAATTTGATGAAAGCTATGGGTCCTCTTCTCAGGAAAATATGCACACAAACACCATATTTTTCACAAAAGAGTTTCTAGATTCTCCAAAGCCCAGTGAGGATACCACTCCCCAGGCACCACCATGTCCAAGGATAAAAATCTCTGTCTCAAAGGCTTCTTCCTTTTCACTTGGATAACTTTGATGTCTGCTATGATCTGAATGTTTGTGTCCTCCCCAAATGCATATGTTGAAATCCTAACCCTGCAGTGTGATGGTATTTGGAGGCGGGCCCTTAGGAGGTGACTAGGTCATGAGGGTGGCGCCCTCATGAATGGGATTAGTGCCCTTATAAAAGAGACTCTGGAAAGCTAGCTTGTCCCTTCCTGCATGTGAGGTTATGGTTGTCAGTGAGGAAGTGGGTTCTCATCAGACACCAGATCTGCTGGCACCTTGATCCTTGGACATCCCAGCTTCTAGAACTGTGAGGAATAAATGTTTGTTATTTATAAACCAACCCATTTATGGCATTCTGTTACAGCGGCCTGAATGAACTAAGACAATGTTTTTTGACAGGTCTCCCTGACACTGCTCCTACCCCTCTTTTGGTCCACTCCTGACAATAGCTACTCAAGTCATCTTTTAACAGTGCAGTTTGTCCATGGCCTTTCACATGCCCCCTGTAATGCCTGTCAATGGTCCCCCATCACCTTAAGAATAAAATCTCAAGTCCTCTGTGTGGTTTCATGGTTCTGCTTATTCCTCCAGCTTTAGCCCTTTAGCGCTCAACATCCACACTCGGCTGGAGTCATTCTGAAAATTCGCTCTCACACCTCCTTGCCTTTGAACATTGAGGTCTTTTGCCCTTCTGGGCGCCTCGCCTTCCATCTGCTTGGCCACCTGCCACTCATCTTCCCCCAAACAGCACAGGGCTCATTGTGAACGTACTCCCTGATCACCTGGGGCTTAGTGAGGGGCTCTTCTCCTATCAGACTCTATTTGATCCTTCTCTTGTCCATTTCCCGTGCCAGATGGGGCATCACTGAAGACAGGAGCTGGCTTGTTCATCTCTGTGGCACATAGTAGGTGCTCAATAACGGTGTGTTGAGTGACTGGATGGAGTGATCAGGTGAAAGAAGACAGAGGTGGCAGCAAGACTGTTGGATTCACATCAATGATGCAGGTGTAACCAACACAGCATCCAAAATAGGAAGATCCATATGTCCACAGAAGATAAACCAGATGGTTCTTTCATTTACAAAAAGGATTCACCACAGGGGCCCTCCAAATAGTGGGTGCTTTAACCATTCTCTGTTAAGTGTTTGTTTACAGATCATTAATCATTTTACAAAAGAGGCCAAAAGCTAAAGTGCAGCCAATTGGAACCTTTAGAACTGAATCATGGGGCTTCTGGAAGTTAACAGGAAGAAGGATTGATGTTAAGCTATTCAATTAACAGGTAACTTTTCAGGGATGAGCCAGAGAGAGAAAGAACGGGAGAGAGGGAGGGAGGGGAAGAATAGGAGGGCCTCAGGAACAGGAGCAACAGTCTACGTTTCAACAAGGACATCTCCACTCTTTTGCAGGGTGGGGTCGGGGGATATTAGGGAGTGATGGGGGGAGATCCAAAATGATGAGAGACCTGCAAGTAGGCCGTCACGGTAGTCGGTAAAGACAGCTCTGAATTTATAGTGAAGATAAGGGTGTTGAGAGATCTGGTCTTGGCCATCATTGTGCACACAACACGTTAAATGGATTTACTTTGGCACCACCCCTAAAGGTCATTCATCGCTTCATGAAGTATCCATTGAGCACCTGGGACACACCAGACCATGTGCTAGGTCTGGGCAATCCTTTGCTCTGATGGATCTTGCATTTTAGAGGGAGGAGTAAACAATCAACCAACCAACAAACAAGATAATTCCCTACCGTGAGATTGGGGAACACAGCAGTAAGGGGGTCATGTGCTGACAGGGAGGGGGTGGACAGCAGGTGAGGCAAAGGAGGCCTCTCTGCGAGGGTCTCATCTGAGCTGAACCCAATGGAGAAGGAAACAGCCATGGAAAGACCTGGAAGAAGTCACTGCTGGAGGAGGGACCATCAGAGTCCAAGGCCCTCAGATTATTCTAAATGCACTGGGAGGCCACTGAAGGGATTTCATCAGGAGATGACAAGATAGATTCACTTATTAAAAACATCATCATTCTGGAGACTGTAGAGAATAGGGCCTAGAGGAAAAAGAAAGAAACTAGAACTCTCGTTAGGAAGCCATGGCACCCTCCAGGTGGGAGATGATGGTGGCTTGGGCCGGGGTGGTGCTGACGGAGCAGAGAGGTGTGGATGGGTTCCAGACCTAGAACTGATGTGGGCACAGGACTGTTATGAGTGATAACGGGTGAGATTCAGGGCTCCTCTCCCACTCAGACATCCTGGTGCCATGGCTGTCAAGGTGAGCTCTCTGTGGAAGAGGTCTGCTTGGCCTCAAAGCTGGGCAGAGCTACACTTGGGCCCTGCTGTGATCGTCATCATACACCCATGAGTCTGGGGTGAGATTTCCAGAAGAAATCCATTCTGGGCATTCTAAAGTTCCTGATCTTGGAGCTGTCTCTGCTGTATCTTCCCTCTTGTTCTTGGCATGAGCGCTCTCTCAGAGATTCTCTATTTCAAGTGTTAAAAGATAAACTGAGGCATATTAAAATTTTCAAGAGTTTATTGGAGCAAAAATTGATTCCATTCAAGTAGTACCAAACCTCCATTGACAGAAGCTGGGTGGGTTGGGAAGACTTTTATAAAGAAGAGGAGGAAGCAAAGCGAGGAAGTGCCTTAACCAGCTGTAGCATAAGTAGTGGCCTTATTGGGGAAAGCCTGGTTGGCTCTTTGCGATGGGTTGTCCTTAAGTTTTGATTTCTCAACCTTGGGGCACTTCAGGCTTAGGTGTCAGTTTGCCACCAAGGCATGAAAGCCACCTCAGTCTAATGGCCTCCTTGTTTAATTAATTTACAGCAGGGAATGCAGCCTTTGTCCAGCCAGAAAACAACAAAACAGCTCTGGTGCCAACCGACCTAGGTCAGGCTGGCTGTTCACAATCACCGTCTATTTGGTAGCCCACGGGACCTCCCAGTTGTTAGAGGGAGGTGGGGCTACAGGTCTGCTCTGTAACTACCTCACAGTCACAGCACACCTCAGACCAGGTTCTGTCTCCCCACAGGTGTTGATTAGCAAACGAGCACAGAAATGGTCCTATGACCAGATCACTAACCTCAACGGGGTCCCAGCTGGCTCTCATCGAGGCACTCAAAAGCACCTTACCTGAGGCTTCCCTGGTGGCGCAGTGGTTGGGAGTCCGGCTGCCGATGCAGGGGACACGGGTTCGTGCCCCGGTCCGGGAGGATCCCACATGCCGCAGAGCGGCTAGGCCCGTGAGCCATGGCCGCTGAGCCTCTGCAACGGGAGAGGCCACAACAGTGAGAGGCCCGCGTACCGCAAAAAAAAGAAAAAAAAAAAAAAAAGCACCTTACCTGGAAGGTCACAGGCAATTTCTGGAGATATTTGTGTTTTTCACAGCTGGGGAGGGGCTATTAACATCTAGTGGGTAGAGGCCAAGGAGGCTGCTAAAAGTCCTGCAGTGCACTCTGTCAATCCCGGGGACTACATATACCTCTTTCTGAAGAAGTATAGACTCAACCTCTCTCCCCCTTACCCTCCTACCGCCCTAGTTTGGACCGTCAGCATTTCAAGGCCTTCTTCCTTCCAGCCTCTCAGCGCCTCTGTTCCCTCTGCCCCAGTCTCCCATCCTGCCGTCAGAATGGATCTTCCCAACCCAAGGCTGGTATCCTAGTTTTCCAAATTCCCCAGTGGCCCTCACTGCATAATAAGCGAACTCTCTGCTTCCTCGCCTGTCTCCTCTCCCTTGGCCATTTGGTTCCAACCTGTCACGGATGCTTTAATATGCCAAGCTCTCCCAAACCTCTGTGCCTTTGCACATGCTGTTCCTCCACCTGGAAGGCCCCCCATCCCTCTTTCATACTCTTTTCCACCTTTCTAGGTGCACAGATCTTGAGCCCCAACTCAAATACTACCTCATGGTTTGGCTCCTCCAGGCCAACCCTGGGTCTCCTCTTGACCTTGCTGTACTCCGTAAAACCTCCGTTAAAGCAGATGTCGCAATTGTCTTCGTACCGTAACTATTTGTTTCCACGCCCAAACTCTAAACTACTACAAGGCAGGGTTTGTGACTAGCTCATTGGGCCCAGCATGCTACTTGCTATGTAGCAGGCTGCAGCTAAATATTTGTTCAGTGAACAATCACCTTTGATTCCTTGGTTGTCTTTTTTTTTATATAGCTGATTTTAAATGCTTCACATTTTCAGGGGATAAAGGGATTACAAATGAGATGCTGTGGTTTTCAAATCTCAGTGGACTTAAGAATCATTTTGAGGACTTGTTTCAAATGCAGGTTCCCAGGCCCCAAATACCCAGGTAGTTTTTAGAAATTAATTTTTAAAAACAGAAATAATTCACATATTGTAAAAATTCACCCTTTTAAGCTGTACAATTCGGTGTGGGGTTTTTTGTTTGTTTTGTTTTGTTTAATTTTTTTTTAGTACTTTCACAAAATTGTACAATCATCACCACTATCTAATTCCAGGACATTTTTATCTCCCCCAAAAGAAATCTATATTCATCAGCAGTCACTCTCCATGCGCCCGGCCCTTGTCAATCACTAAACTACTTTCTGGTCTCTATGACTTTGCCTATTCTGAATATTTCCTTTTAATAGAATCATACAATATGTAGTCTTTTGTGACTGGCTTCTTTCACTTAACATAAGGATCATCCATTTTGTAGCATGTATCAGTACTTTGTTCCTTTTTATGGCTGAATAATATTTCATTGTGTGAACTTATGCCACATTTCATTTATCCACTTGTCAGTTGATGGTCATTTGGATTGTTTCTACTTTTTGGCTATTATGAATAACGCTGATATGAACATTTGTGTACAGGTTTTTGTATGGAAGTATGTTTCCAATTCTTATGGGTATATGCCTAAGAAAGTGGAATTTCTAGATCATGAGGAACTGCCCAATTTGTTTTCCGCAGTGCCTGAATCACTTTACATTTCCACCAGCAACGTTTGAGGGTTCCAATTTCTCCATAGCCTCAGCAACACTTGTTATTGTCCTTTTTTGATGATAGCTACCCTAGTGGGTGTGCAGTGATAGCTTTTTGTGGTTTTGATTTCCATTTCCCTAATGATTAGGGATGTCGAGCATCTTTTCATGTGTTTATTGACCATCTGTAGATCTTCTTTGGAGAAAAGTCTATTCCAGTGCTTTGCCTATTTTTTTAATTGGGCTATTTGGGTTTCTTTTTTTAATTTAAAGATCTAATTGGCTTTACTGAATGGTTCATGAATTGGGCAGTATTCTATCTTAGCAGACAGAAATGCCTAAGAGCTGTACAAATGGAAGATTTTGTAGGTGGAAGGATGTGGGGCAAGGAAATTATTCCAGCAAAGAATGAATTGTTTCAGGCAAGGTCACCTTCCCTTGGGGGATGGCAGGGGTCTATCAGGCAGATTATGTCACTAGTGCTGACTAGAAACTGTTTGGATATATTTGTTGTTGTTGTTGAGTTGTAGTAGTTCTTGATATAGTCTGGATATTAATTCCTTATCAGATATATGATTTGCAAATATCTTCTTCCATTCTGTGAGTTATCTGTTCATTATTCTGATAGTGTTTGATGCACAAGAATTTTTAATTTTGATGAAATTGAATATATCTGTTTTTAAAAACTTCTTGATCATTTGTGTCATATCGAACAAACCACTGCCTAATCTAAGGTCATGAAAATTTATGCCTCTTTTCTTCTATGAGTTTTATAGTTTTAGCTCTTACATTTAGGTCATTGATCCATTTTGAATTAACTTTTGTGTATGACATGAGGTAAGGATCCAACCTAATTCTTATGCATGTGGATATCCAGTTTTCCCAGAACCATTTGCTGAAAGGTTTATTTTTCCCCGCATCGAATGGTCTTGATGCCCTTGAAGAAAATCAATTGCCCATAAATATAAAGGTTTATTTCTGGACTCTCAATTATATCCCATTGATCTACATGTCTATCCTAATGCCAGTGCAACACACTCAGATGGCTGAAGAGCTACATTTGGAAAAAAATTGGTCCAAATTTCAGTTGCTGTAAATAAGAGTTAATCCAGAACAATGGCTCCCAAACAGACTGACCATGAGAATCCTTACAAGCATTTCAAAAAGAAAAAATCCTGATCTCTAGGTCTCCTTTTCCCCCGTCCCCTTGGCCTCTCCAAAGGTTTTAATCCAGCAGATGGTTATACAGCTCAAGAACCTGTTTATACAGAGCCATTCTCCAGATCACCCAGTATTGGCAAATGCTGGTCCAGGTGATCATTTAAAGTCATTGACAACACAAGGGACCTATAATGTTAGGAAAAGAGAAAATAGGAGATGGAAGTTTGACCCTAAAACATGTTAAATAATGATCTTATGTGTATTTGGCTGTCAGAAGGCATTTAACTGATGAAAAATATCTGAAGCTGATTCTATGAAAAACAACTAAAGTTGAAGGACCAGTGTTGCTCTAGGATGTCTAAACTGGGAGGGGATAATCCACATTTCAGTGTTAGTGAAGATGTGGGACTGAGCCCAAGGCCAGGCACTGTGCCCTCCTTGGTGTCTGTCTCTCTCACTAAACTCTGGGTCTTCTCAAGCAGAAACAGGATCTGTTCTTCTTTGGATCCCCAATGCCCATCACTGTGCCTGCAAATTGCAGGTATTCAATACAATGTCAAATTAAACTAAACACTTTCTATATTTAGTCAAATGCATAGATAAGGTCAAATAGCAGGCTTTACATAAAAATGCTGGGTATGTGTTGCTTTGAAAACAGAACTGGGATGGAATTAAGCAGTGGGATTTAAAAGATTATTTTAAAAAAAACAACATGCAATTATTTTTGTACCATGTTTATCATCTCAGTCCCTACCCACCTGCCTACTGACTGTATTCCTCAGGGTCCCAGCAGGAAACAGATGGCTCGCCAGAGTCGAACGGAGAAATTATTTCCAGAGGAGTGGGCCGAGTGAAGAGGACACCAAGGAATGAAGTCCTGGGACTAGCAGCAGCGGGATGTCCTAGCCATCCCTGTGCCCAAAGGGACCAGAGAACAGAGCAGGGTGGCCCGAACCTAGCAAGAGCTAGAGCCTAGAGGGGGCTGCACAGCAGGGCCTGTAGCCACAGGATGCAATGGGCAGAAAAGGGCAGGACGCTCCTCCAAAGGCCAACTAGAACCAGCAGCACACCCACCCAGAGGCACAGGAAGACATGGACAGATTCCACAACAAGCCACGGAAAAAAAGAACCTTAGGGAGCTATGATGCAGCAAATCAGTGAAGCCTCTTAGTCTGTAGCTTGTCTGACTTTTTTAGAAGGTTGAGCTTTCATTAGTTCATTCACCAAATACTTGAACATTTTTTATCTTGTAAGACACTGGTATTGGCTCTGGGGATACAAGGATACTGTGGGGAGTGGGGGACACAGGCAGGGAATAACAGCACAGTACAATAGCACGATGGTGGGCGTATTAGTTCCCTAGGGCTGCATAGCACAGTACCCCAAACTGGGTGCCTTAGACAACAGAAATGTGTAGTCTCAAAGCTCTGGAGGCTAGTTCTGGTGCGAGATCCAGGGGTTGGAAGGGTTGATTCCTTTTGAGGCTATGAGAGAGAATCTGCTCTAGGCCTTTCCCTTAGCTTCTGGTGGTTTGCTGGCCATCTGTGTCTTTCCTTGGCTTGTAGAAGGATCATCCCAATCCCTGCCTTCATGTTCATATAGCATCCTCCCTCTGTGTGTGTGTGTGTGTGTGTGTGTGTGTGTGTCCAGATTTCCCCTTTTTATAAGACACTAGTTATGTTGGATTAGTATGACTTTACTTTAACTAATTACATCTATAATGATCTAAATAAGATCCCATTTCAAGGTACTGGGGGATAGGACTTCAATTGTCAATTTGGGGGACAGAATTCAACCCATGGCACTAGGGACAGGCTCAGGGTATCATGGGAACACATACAAGGTGGTCGTGGAGGATGAATGAAGAGAGGGCAACGTATCTGGTGTTAAAGGATGAGTAAGCGTCAGCCAAGTGAAGAGATGAGTGGGCAGTGGAGGAGGAAGATGGGATGGTGGGGGGGAAGCAAGAGACAGCCCTGGAGACTTGGAGCCGCAGGAGAGCAAAAGCTCAAGGTGCAGGGAAGGGCCAGTGGCTCTGGCCTCAGAGGGCCTTATACAACCTGCAGAGAGTCCAGACGAGAGAAATGATGGGAGGGTTTAAAGCAGGGACTTGACAAGTCCAATTTTGCCTTTCAAAGGGCTCACTCCGGCAGCTAGGTGGATGCTGGTAAGGGCTGTTAGCAAACATCCAGGAAGCTGTTGTACTGGGTCGGGAGAGAAGTGGTGGTAGGGATAGAGGGGAGAGAAGGGTGAGTCTGAGAGACACTTGGGAGGACTTGGTGGCCATGGGAGCACATGCGTGTGGAGAGGGGAAAGGAGTGGAGTAATAGCATCCCTACCCCTGCAGGGGGGCCACGGTGCCTTCAGCAAGGTGGGCAAGAGGTGGCTTAACAGGAAAAGTGTCCCCGATTGCTGTTCTGGAAATGCTGGATTAGTGGTGCCTATGGGAGAAGCTAGCGGTAAAGATCTGGGTTAGAGAGAGGGGCTTGGGAGTTACCTGCATATCCCCCGAGAGAGGATGCGCTTCGCCATGGAGTGTGTGTGGAGAGCAAGATAGCAGTGAGTCAGAGCGGAATTCCGGAGAACAGCCACGTGCCTGGGACAGGCAGCGGGAGAGGAGCCCCTTTCAGAGGGAGGGTGGAGGATGGATGTAAGGGGTCAGGAAGCTTCAGAGAAGGATAATCCATATCCTCAAATGCCTCAGAAAATTCTAGTAAGGAGAGGAATGCAACTAGTCCATTCAATTTGTTATCTATCGAGGAAGTCGTTGGTCACCTTGGTGACATCGGTTTTGGTAGTGGGCTGGGGACAGAAGCAGAGTAAAAGAGCTGGGAATGAATGGATGTGTAGACAGCAGGTCGTTGGGAGGAGAAGGGGAGAGGGAAGCTGAGAAGTAACTAGAGGAAGACATGGGCCGCGAGACTCGAGTACTGAGAATGAACATGTTTGACATATTTCAAGAATTGCCAACACGTGACACAGAGAGAGGAAGTGAGCCAGTGCTGTTGGAAAAATGGTGCCCACAGACTTGCTGGATGGAGGGTTGTCACAGACCTTCAGTTTGTAAAGACGCAATTATCTGCAAAGTGAAGCGCAATAAATTGAGGTCTGTCTGCCTGTGCATTTAGAGGCTTCAAGGGAGATGGAAGAGATTTGATAAAAATGAAACAGAGGGGATAACTATCAAAGTCTGTCAGTAGTCATCAAGAGAGAGAATAAAGGCACAGAAAGAGGGCCCCGCCTCTGAGAATGAAGGTGAGGATGAGTGTGAATGTGGAGGTGTTAGTAGAAGGCGGGTGGGAAGTTGAAGGAGCCTGATGACCTTGATATTGGAATCAAGTTTATCTGCTGAGTATGAGAGACTAAAGATTGAACAGGAGCCTTGGTGAGAGTTAGGAGCTCGGAGTGGTCACCTGGGGCACAGAGGAGGGCGCTCTCCAAGGACAGCTAAAGGTGACACGGGCTGCACTGATGATGCAGCGGAGGTTGGGGGCTGTGAACTTGGGGTGGCCCAGTCTATCTAGGAATGTCCATTTCCCCAGGGGTGCTCAGTCTCAGAGCTAGAACAAAGGCAGAGGCTGTGAGGGCTTCTGTGCACCCAGGTTAGGATTTTGCTTGGTGAGAGCTGAGGGACGCTGAGGGATCTGGCCCGGGAAGGAGGGTGAAGGCAGAGGGGGCAGGAGGAGCCTGATGAATGGGGAGAAGATGGAGGCGTCAGCAGAATAGGGACGTAAAAGAGCCGGAAGTCTACACAGATGGAATCGAGGAAGGGATGCACTTAGCCTGCTTATGATTTTACTGAGTGGGATACAAGTGAACAGTGACCTTTGCACTGAGTCCATGTTCCTCTTGCAAATTGCTTAGACAAAAGCACTGGACCTGGGGCTTCCCTGGTGGCGCAGTGGTTGAGAGTCCGCCTGCTGATGCAGGGGAGGCGGGTTCGTGCCCTGGTCCGGGAAGATCCCACATGCCGCAGAGCGGCTGGGCCCATGAGCCATGGCCGCTGAGCCTGCGCGTCCGGAGCCTGTGCTCTACAACGGGAGAGACCACAACAGTGAGAGGCCCGTGTACTGCAAAAAAAAAAAAAAAAAAAAAAATGCACTGGAGCTGGATTAGAGGGGAAAAGTATATAAGATGCGTCTCAGCTAACTCAGTGCTCTTTACAGTGAGTCTCACAACACTGTCACTAATTATTATTAGGGGGGTGTGATTGTTGAGAAAATGGAATCTATTTTGTAAAATCTATCATTTTTCTTATCTTTGTCAGAGTCTGGCGAAGTGTTTCAGCCCTTTTCCAAGACAGTATCTTGGAACAGCTCGCTGTGTCTTTCCGTGAGTAATGGAGGCCCTGGGTACAGAGAGGGTCTGAGGATGGAGGCCAGGAAGCGGAGGCCTCTCACGGACCTTCCGGCTGCATCTCCCAAGCTCGGCCAGCTGCTGATCCACGGCAGGGAACATCTCAGCCATGCAGATGCAGCCATCCCACGCTGGCTGCACGGAGCCCTGAGTTCTGATGTGCCAAGAGAGCTTGGGACTCTTGTCAAATCACCAAACAGGAAGTTGGCCGTGCTGCAAACAGGCCTGCAAGCTGTTGACAGCCGGATATCGGGCAGTGGAGCCAGGGCCCACCACTTGACAGGCAAGGCCCCCAAGACTCGGGGGCAATTTGTATTCCAACTCACACCCCTGGCCACGCTGCAAGCCCTCCAGCCCGACACCAAGCACTGCCCGGGCTCTGGACCCACAGATGCCGTGGCGGCAGCTCACACAGGCCCCTTTGTTCAGAGACTCCACACACATCAGCCAAGGCAGCTTCCTCTGGCCATTTGCTCAGGGCCTGGGAAAGAAAGGTCTCGTGGTCGAGCTGCCTGACCGGCCAGCTTTGGGGATAGAGGGGGCTGCTCGCTGAAAGCTAGTTGGCTGTACCACGTCCACAAGTGGAGCTTGAAGGACTCGGCCAGAATCATGGCAACGCCTCACTCGGGTGCCATCCGGGCCTGCTTGCGGCTGGCCAGGGGCCCTTGGCAGCCCCTGCTTGTTAACCGGATTGAGAAAGTGACTCCGACAGAGAAGGCTCAGTCAACACTGGTGCTGTGGGCCATCTCTTCAAATGACAAAGGGCCTCTTGCTTTGTGTGTGAAGAAGAGCAGGAGAGATTCAACACGGAGCACAGGACCTGTCGAGTAAGCACGGTTTTCTTCTTCTGGGGCTGCTCCACCTGCCCTGAAGTGGCCTTCTATCAGCTGAAGGACACTCCGCCGTCCAGTTCATGGCCATTGTCTCTCCACCTCAAACCGCACCAGCCAAAAGAGGCAGCCAGTGGAGAAGACGGGTCCTCAGACCATTCTTCCCTGACCCTGGAAACATCTAGACCAGCATCTGCCATCTCCCTTGGTCATCAAGGAGCACCGACAAACGGGCTGCATTCTGAGGGGAGACCTACTTTCCATCCACAATAGAAAACCATTTCTCTTTAAAAAAATATATTTTTGATCCTAAAGGAATAATCATTCCTTATTTGTCAGCTCCAGAAACAATTTGGTGCAGAAAGCTTTTGAGTAATTCCCAAAGTTTGGCCAACATCCTGTTTGGTGATTTGCAAATTTCCCAGCAAGGTGGAGGGCTCCAGGGAGGCCAAGGGTGACGCAAGCGCAGTGGAGAGAGAGGTGGTGGTGCCAGGCTTGCCGGGTGCATGGGCTGTGTTCCTGACCCTCCAGGACCTGGGCAGTTGCTCCCTCCCCACTGGGTTTTCCCCGTGGAAAAGAAGTTATGTTCCCCCCCGCTTGAGACCAGGGTGCGATTCATTTTATGTCATTCCAGCACCCAGCACAACACACAGCAGGGGCTTCGCAGCTATTTAATGGACGGACGGATGTTTAGCTGGTTCTGGGGACTGGGAAGAAACGTTTCTTTGTATCTGGCTCTGTCTGCTTTGTTTGAGGGTGAGACCAGGGTGTGCATCTCTTGCAAGGCTCCCAAATCTGGAAATCTGGGTATTCTTCTTATACCACTGCTCTGGCAGCTCAGCAGGGCCCCCCAGGGAGAGGCCACCGCAGCTGAATTAAGCCTAGACAAAGAGTTCCCGCCCCATCCCATGCCTGAAGCTGGCCCCAGGCCTGGAGAGCTAGGAGCTGGGGTATGAGCCAAGGGAATTAGGAGGGCACCACACCCGCCCCCAGTTAATTCAGTGCCTTTAGTTGCTCTCCTTGAGTTCTAAGAAAATATAACCTCTCCAGGGATCCAGTCCACGCCTTCCTCACTCACCTTTTTCTTCAGACCTTCCTCCTCCTTGCTCCCCGCTATATATTCATTCATTCAGCATGTAGTGGGTGTCTGGCATTGCTGGTTACTAGGGGCGTAAGATGACGGGCCCATCTCTGAGTTCACCGACCATTGGAAGAGGGAGAGATGCAAATACTCATCGCCATTCTTGAAGATGCTGACACTTGTGATTATGTACACGGGGCTACACAGGTGGGGACGGCTCACGGTAGAGACATGAGACCTTACTTTTGTATTTGAGATATTTGGTTCAGCGGTATCATCATATGCCCTGTAATTTACATTTGCAACTTCACAATGTGTTTTCTGAAACATTATCTCCTTTAATCCTCACAGTAATCCTGAGATCAGGGATTGGATCTCTGCTTTACAAACGAAGACACTGAGGTACCAACTAAGTGGCTGTTCAAAGAGGCTTTGAAGTCAGGGTGTCAGGGTAGCCCTGGCGTTGCCTACTCCCTGGGCTGCCTTCCCGCCGCCCAGGCCTGGGGTGCATCCTGGGAAAGGGGGTGGGAAGAGAATTCTAAAGCCTGAGCGGAGCCCTCCACCCCACTTTCTTTCTTTGGCCTCAGCTGCTTGTCTCTTTCTTTTTCAGTTTCCAAACTATAAAAAAGAAATAAAAATAGCATGAGAATGTTCTGTTTCTTCCTTAATGAACCCACCTGCTGGCTATTGCCAGAAATTTCTTTAAAGAAGCACAAATCCCTTCATTCTGCAAGTAGAAATAAAAAGCTTAAGATGCAAATGCCTGGAAGCCTTAACACAGAGATATAAATAAGTTCCACTCAAGACCAAATGATAATAGAATATTCTGTCCTGCTTGTTCTGAGCTAGAAAGCAGAAATAAAAATCACCAGTCTTATACAGACTTTACAGTTCTAAAGCAGTTTTACTAAAATCTCCTCAATTTTATGCATATACATAATATTATATATATGTGTGTGTATATGTATATATATAATAAATACATATGATATATATATAAAAGTTTTTGAGCATCTACTATGTGTCAGGCACTGTGTTGGGTGCTAAGGACAGTGGGAAGTAAGACAGATATAGCGCCTTCTCCCACGGAGCTGAGTACAAAATTAGAAAAATAAATAACACTAAGCTTGAGGAGAGCTATAAAAGGGAAGAGTGTGAGGAAGGGCTTCTGGGGCGAGGGAACAACATATTCAAAAGCTCCAAGGCGAGTGTGGAGCGTGTGAAAAGCTGAAAGGACACGGGAGTGGTGGGTGGGACGGGCGGGTTAGCAGGGGGCAAGGAACAGACTGAGAAAGGAAGGCCCGGGAAACTTTGGTTAAGGACCTTGGGACTGGAACACGAACTTACAGGTGCTTAAAGGGAACTTAAAGGGCAATGGGGAGACATTTGAGGGCTTTACAGCAGGAGGGATAATAATATGATTTGTATTTGTATTTATTTTGATAATAGTATGATTTATATTTTGTTAATTTTGCCGTAGGGTCAGGAATGGGTATGAATATAGCGAGAAGGATGCCATTGTGATCATCCAGGTGAGGGGGAACGGGGGCTGGACTAGGATGGAAAAGTGGGGACGGGAGGGTGGATAATTCCAGAGATTTTAAAACCTTATAAAATAAAATCGATGTGATTTGGTGATGAGACATGGGGGTAAAGCTGAGGGGAGTCAGGGAGGACCCAAGCTCCTGGCGCTCGGTTGAGATGGGGTGGGTGACAGTGCCATGACAGTGGGCTGAGAGAAGGACCACCAGGAGAGGGAAGGTGATCGGCTCAGTTTGGGGGACGCTGAGGTTTAGGTCTGCAACAGCGTGGAGGTGCATAGCGGCCATGTGACAGTTTTGCCTTTTAGTGGCTGAAATTGCCTTCCCAGGCCCATGTGGCTGAACCAAGCCAACGCCCTGCCCATTCAGTCTGGTCTCACCTGCATCCACAAAACACAAGGCCTAGAGACGGTGAAACAGAAACAGCATCCGTCATACATTCAGTGTTCTTCCTCTGTGTGGTCTTCATCTCCTGGCAGGAGAGCAGGAGGAGAAGCCAGTTTCTGCAATTTATACTTTGAGATGTTCATCTTTACCAGATACCAGCCCAGAGCTGAGCCCGCCTCTCAGCTGCTTCCTGGGGAATTCCAGAGAGCAGGAGGGGACAAGGACCACCTGCCTCCGCTGTCTACCTCTGTGAGCTCTGCCCCTCAGCCCATCTTTCAAAAGGAAATAAAAGCAAACTTCCCTGAGAGAAGAAATGCAGATAAAAAGCCCACCTCCAGACTCCTTATGCACTCTGCAGTTCATTTCTTTCTAAATCTTTTCTTTGATTATATTGTCTTAAGAAAGTGAGAGAACAGAAATCCTCACAGAGGTTGAACTGTGCCTGCTCTGATTTCTTCTTTCTGAGCAAGTTTTTAGTCAGTGAACAGAAAAGAGCCTTCTCTAAGCTCCTGCCAGCCTGGAAAAGCCACACTGTTCTCCCTGATTCCCACCCCACCAAGGTTTCTGTGCTCCAGACCTGCCGGTTTCTAAAAAGCTTGGGGCTTCCCTGGTGGAGCAGTGGTTGAGAGTCCGCCTGCCGATGCAGGGGACACGGGTTCGTGCCCCGGTGCGGGAAGATCCCACTATGCCGTGGAGCGGCTGGGCCCGTGAGCCATGGCCGCTGAGCCTGTGCGTCCGGAGCCTGTGCTCCGCCACAGGAGAGGCCACAGCAGTGAGAGGCCCACGTACCGCAAAAAAAAAAAAAAAAAAGCTTGGAACTTTGTACACAGAAGAATAGCCAACTTCCCCTCAGCATAAAAGAGGGTCTGCAGTGGGCTTTTAGGAGCAAGGGAGGGTCCTCGCCTCAGAGCTCTCATCCTCCTCACGTCCCTTCTTTAACGAACAACAAATACAGAGGCCACAATGTGAGGTGTCTCGAATCCCTCTGAGGAGAGGTAAACGAGCGCCTTAGCTCAAGCAAAATAAAAGGTGTGTCTTGGCCCTCGTCTCTAGTAAAGCAGAGACTGGGGTATGAAAGTGAGAGGTGCAGGCGGGGTGGTGAAGGTCAAAGGGAGGTGGGGTAGGTCAAGGTGAGATGAGAGTCCCCAGGAGGTGCTTCCACCCTGCTGGTCTGCTGGCCGGGCGCAGACAGGGTCCTCCTGACCCAGGGCCTGTCTGGAGAGGTTGCAAGGACAAACACACCTCGGGCCTCAGAAGGGTGCATAAGAGGGAGAGAGCGGAGGGATTTGTCCACAGGGCTCCCTCCCATCCCTCACCTCCCACCTGTCAAGTTCCACCCCAGAGGGAGTCACCCCTGCCCCCCATCCCCTGACGTCCAGGTTATACCACTCACACCCTTGTCTCAGAAACCAAATCCCACACCTTGTACAGTGGTGTTTCCTTCAACTCCAAAGTGGAATCGGTGGGGCAGAGAGAGAGAGAGAGAGAGAGAGAGAAGGAGGAGGAGAAAGGGGGAAGGAGGGGGGAGAGAAGGAGGGGAGGGAGCCCCTTCGGCTAAGGACACAAGAGAAAGAACACAGTTTACCTGCCAGTACGATAGGTTCAACGTACACCTCCTTTTCTTTCCCTGGGACAGGTTTCAGCAGAAGAGGAAGGAAAACCTCCAAGGGGGGTGGGGGTGGGGGAATAACCAAGGTCTAAGGGGCAACCTGAGGGTTCCCAGAAGGGAAGTGTAACCGATCAGGACCCTACGGGGCCCTCCTGGGACAGACCCCTTTCCTATACCCTCTGCTGTAGCTCCTCTCTGAAGTACCCAGATAACACTTCCTGAGTTGTTTTACAGATGCGAAAACCCCCATGTAGCCCCCAGGCCCACTGGAGCCTGAGGATTGAATGTTAACCCCTGCGACACGGCCCTGACACCTCATCATCAACCACAGAGAATTGGACACGAGCTGATCACGGACCTTGTGAGCCCCCTCCTTCACCTGGCCTTTAAAAATGCTTTCCTGAGACCCATATGGGAGTTCGGGCATCTTGAGCACTAGCTGCCCTGGACTCCTTGCTGGGCACCCTGCATTAAATGCTGCACTTTCCTTCACCACAGCCTGGTGTTAGTGGGTTGGCTTTACTGCGTGCACACAAGAGGACCCAAGTTTCGTTCGGTACCCAAAGGACTGAAGGGGTCAGGCTGGTTACGCCTGTGTATTTTGTGCATCAGGACCCCGGAGCAGAGAGCACTGAGGGAGGCTGAGGAGGGAACCAGGGGGCCAGCATCTCCGTCGTGGGGACTGAAGTACCCAGAGAGGCACATAGGCGCTTGCTCACAGAAAACAGCGCCTATAAGACCAGTCACCAGAGATTCGTCATGAGAAATGTCGGTCTACACCCCAACCTACCTGCCAAAAAAGGCCCAAGGAGATCTACACATGGCACTTGATGCTGCACTGTCTGTCCAGCTAGTCCTAAGGATAGACCACTGTGCGTCCTTCGTGAGCAGAATGGAAGATGTCAAAACGGGCCCCCCTATCTCCTGGGGCAAGGGCAGGACCAGGCCCCTCCTTGGCAGAGAGGAAACCAGGGTCCCCTTCAAAGATGTTCCCTGGTGCATTCCATTTGCCCAGACAGAGGAAAAACAACACACACATCAATTTCTCCTCCAGGCCTCATCCCTGCATGGGACTTGCTGACAAAGCATTCATTTAGGGGACAGAGTTTTGGAGGTCCCTCTGTTGGTCTCTTGGGAGTAAGTTCATTGGCTTTTCCCTGGCAGAGTCCCATGAAAGCTGCCGAGGGCATATGAGAGCTCCTGGACCATGTGCCGGCCGGCCCCCCTTGAAGTCAGTTCCAAGGGAGCCGCAGCAGCTGGCAAGATCGCAGGGTATCTATAGAGAATGGCCCGCGGCTTGGGCCTCTCAAGACTAAACCTGGGTTGTGATAAATACACATCCTTCACAGTGCGCTCCACAGAGTGCAAAGTGCCTTCACCTTACTGTCTCTTGTTTTAATAGCAAGACTGAAGTTGATGATGAAAGAGGTTGTTACGAGGAGTTCCCAAGGCCACACAGCTGATAGACTTGAGCTCAGATCTTTTATTCCTCAGTTTGGCTCCAATTCTGGCTTGGCAACCTAAAGAGGAGCCCGAGGGATGAGACGTTTACATTTAATCCGATTAGTCTAATTTAGAGATGCGGTTCACAATGTTTGCATCTACGTTACCAAGTAAGAGCCTTTCAGGCCTTGGTCTTTGGACAGCACCTACCCCACACTATCGAGAGCACCAGCCATGAAATCCTCTGTATCCTGCATTTTCATTCCTGGGTTATCACCCCTCCCACCTGGACTAGTTCGAGAAGGGAATCTATAAGCATTTCCCAGGCTGCTTCTCTCTCTCTCTCTCTCTCTCTCTCTCCCCCCCCCGCCCCCATCCCCAACTCCGACACAACAGGGAGTGCTGATAGCCGAGACTCCCTGGGAATTTTAATAGCATCAATCAGCCTCACAGCTGGGGGCAGAGATAAGCCTTTGGCAGTTCCTCCCCAAAAGCCCTTTCCCTGTTTTTGTGGGTGTAGCTCTCACTTCTTCAGTTTGGGAGCTCTTCCCACAAAGACAAACAGAAACGATTACAATTATCTGGGCTCTACCTGGGACACAGGGAAACCCTGTTTGAGGATCTGGGCCATTTCTAGACTTAAGACTGTAGCGGGCCCTGGAACAGTGAACGGGGCCTGCTTCCCGACCTCCCTCTTCCCTAGAAACATCAGAGGTGTGCCATGTTCCCAAAGACACTTGGCTTGTCCCTTCTTGTCCCTTCTTTATGCAATAGGCCTTCCTGGACTTTCTTCCTTCACCTGCCAAATTTTACATGGCTTGAGGGAGAAGACACTGGCTTATTCATGATTTTATAGTTTTTAATGGGTCAAGTGGCCCCATGATGTAATGTAAAGAGATGACCAGAGGACCCAAACCGAAATACTAATTTTTGCCCCTGCTGGCGCGCATTCTGGGGCCCATTACTTAATTTGTTTCCACCTCAGTTTCTCCATCTATAACATGGGAACAATTCCTGTCAGGAAGGGTCATTGTAAGGATTCAGTGAGATGCATGGGAAGCCGCCGACCCCCTGAAAGACTCTGTGAAGCTTAGACCCTCCCTGACACAGGGTCTTCCTGAGCAGAGCCTTGGTGCTTTTGTACTGAATTGAAAACCAAAGGAAAACCTCCCCCCTTCCCTTTGGAAATCACTTTGTCCTTCTGCTTCTCTATTTCTCCTCCTACAAACACATTGTCATATACACGGAAGATGGTACATTTATTCCTTCACTGTTGTCCATCTCATTTCACTTCAACTCCAGGTATACAAAGTTCACCTCATTTCTACCCCAAGTCACCAAGGCAACCCTGCTTTTGCTATCTTTCCCTGTCTTCCCAAGCCCCCCACCCCTATACACACCTGCACATACAATCAGGGGGAAAAGAAGTCAAAGGATTCTCCATTTATTTATTCATGTGTTTGAATCCACCTTACCCTCAATAGGATTTCAAGTAATTCAAAATGTACCACTACAGGGAGATATAAATTTAGATTAAATTAAAGGTAAGCAGGTGAGGACACTGGAACATGAGTTGTTGGTGGGGTGACAGGAAGCCAGCAGTGGAATCAGCACACAAAACCGTGTCAATTATGTGAGCAGATCTGAGAAGAACTGGACAGTTGATAAAAGTCACCAACGTGCACTCCCTGCCCCACATGGCATTTTGGGGGAAGATTAGAAGAGAAAGCCACTGAAAATGACAATCTTGGCAACATCCTCATATGTTTCTTCCATGGGCAGAAAAGCTCTGGGGCCACTGAAGTCTTCATGTGGACTCAGGAGGAGGTGGAACCACAGGTGCTTTCTGGATCATCGCCCGTTGTGGGTCAAGTGGGTCAAGTGTTTGGCATCCAGGACGTAAATACTCCTGGTTTAAATTAACAAATAGAAATTGCTTGGAAAATGCAATTTTGAAACAGGAGGGAAGGGGGCAGGGCACAACCTTCAAAAGAATGACACAGCCTGAGGACAGGACATAAACTGGTTAGAGCCAACTAGGTCCAAGATGGCAGACGACTGACTTCCCCTAGACCTTGAGCACACTAAATGACACACCCACAGGTGCCATGACAGATCAAAGACGGACACCCCTACTCTCTCTCTCTCTCTCTCTCTCTCTCTCTTGTCCACTGTGTAGGCTTACCTGGAGACCATGGACTCAAAGAGCTGGAGGGAAACTCTGACAGCATCCTTTATAGTGAGGAAAATGTTTCTTGACTCTTAGGGTCCAAGGCTGGGTCTGAAAATGAAACTGATAGACCAGATTAACAGGAGAAAAACATACACATTTTATTGAATTTGTACATGTACATGGGAGCCTTCACAAGAAAATGAACTCCCGAAAAAGTGACCAGAGCAGGAAGCTTTTATACCTTTTAGACCAAGAAACAGTACATTTGTGAACAATTGACAAGACAAAGGGGTTTGGGCTGGGGGTGGTCCAGCTAAGGCTAGAAAGTCCTTATCTTACTTAACTAGGAAGATAAGGGTTAGTTTATCAAGGTCTGTCTGCAGATTCCTCTGGTGACTTCCCTGGACTGATAAGAGTCTGTCTCCAAGAGGAGAATTTATTTCCTGCCTTTAAGCAGAAAAGAGGATGCTTTTTCTGCATTTACTGCTTTTTGAATTGCCTGCAGCTCAAAATAATTTTTGTGTCAAAGAGACATATTTTGGGGTGACATATTCTGCTTTCCTTCTCATACAGATGAAGATTCCAATATTACCGGCTCGAGACACCAGTGGCTGGTGGTGGCATGGAGGTTGGCAAAGCTCCTGATGCACATTCCAATATGTGTGTCTCTCCCACTGAAACAGGAGGGAAGGGGGCAGGGCACAACCTCTGAAAGAATGACACAGCCCTTGAGGATACGTCATAAACTGGATAGAACCAACTAGGCCCAAGATGGTGGAAGATTTGACTTCCAGTAGACCTTGAGACTCATTATATGCTCATTATAATATATTAGCATATGCTAAATGACACACCCATGGGTGCCATGATAGTTCCGAGGCCGACCATGAAAGGCCCAAAAGTGGGCCAACTCCTGGAAATCTCCACCCCTTCTCCAAAATAGTTGGAATAATCCTCCCACTTGTTAGCCTTTGAAATTACCCAACCCATAAAAACTAACCACCCCATATTTCAAGGCCTATTGCCTTCTGAGATGGCCCACACTCTGTCTGTGGTGTGCTTCTCTCAGGGCCATTCTTGCCTTTTGAGACAGACCACATTCTGTCTATGGAATGTGTATTGCTCTAAATAAATCCACTTCTTACCTATCACTTTGTCCCTCACTGAATTCTTTCTATGATGAGACCTCAAGAACCTGAGCTTCATTAAGTCCTGAGATCAGGTGTGTGATCTCAATTAAAAGACACTGGGTTCAAGTCCCAATCTGGGTTTTGGCCAGGTTTGAGTCTCAGCCGGGGGGTCCGAGTCCCATCTCAGTTGTGGGTTTCACCACATGTCTCCACTGTATTTCTCTCCCCAGGCCTTTGGCTCTGGCCATCCCGCTCTCAATCCACATTCTCATCTCTCCATCTTCCCTCGCTTTCCCAACTCTGCAGCAAAGCCACTGCTGGTCTTCTGACTGCTCACTTGTGGGCACGCCTCTGTGGGGCTCCTCAGAAGCTGCAGCACCGGGTGTTTTGATTCTCCCTTGTTTCTTAGGTGATATTTGGGTTATTGGCAATACAGGTGTTTACACCACACACCCAGCATCCATGTTGCTTCCTTTCTGTGAAACTATTGATTCCTCCTCTTGGCAGCTGAAGGGAGGCTTTGATGTGGGGATGTGTTGTGGTTTCTGAGGAAGGGAGTTGTTTGGAGGAGGATTTACAGCTGTTTGAAGAATTCCTCCGCCCTGGCAATTGTTCTGGAGGCAGGAGCCGCTGGTGCATTTTCCGGACTGGGGGCGGCTTTCCTGAACCCTGTTTCTCTCTGAGAAGGAGAGAAGGGAAACTGAAGTGCTTCCAAATAAAGATCTGAGTAATGAGATTTGATCTGAAGGGATTTGGTAGTAAACTCCAAGAATTTCCAGACGCGATACAGAGTACCGGCAGATTTTGTTCCTTCCAGGCAGGCAAAGGGGCGGTTCTGCGGGGGAGAGGGGCGGAGGGGAGGTGTTTACTGATCCCTTCTCCACCTCATTTCCCCTTTAAATTTTTCTGCCCCAAGAGACTTCCTCGGATCTGTTGCAGCAACTCTCAGCAAGTGAATAGTGCTTTCTGGGGACCTCACCTTTGTTCAGTAGGTCCATAGTGATACAGTAGAGGTTTGAATGCACAGTGCTGAGTTTTAATAGACTATTAAACTACAGCATTACACATTAGCTAGCTATGGCACAATTGCAGAAATATCGAAGATGTGCTCTCGGGAAAGCACTATTTACTTTAATGGGGAGATGCTGCAATAGACTGAAAATCTCTGCAAAGGGAACCGAGGGAGGAGGGTGGGGAGGACCCAGGGACTGTGACCTGGACTGAAGCAAACCCTTTTCTCCTTCCCAGTCCCTGAGCCTGGGACAGCAAGTCCTGGCCGGCTGGCAACCATCTCCAGCCCTGGATGGTTTGTGGCTCCTTGTTCCAGAAGGTTTTGGCCAAGCTGTGAGTGTCATGGTCACCTGGCACTCCAGGCCCATTCTGTTTGACCTCAAGGTCTAAGGGACTTTGAGGCCTCTGGTCATTTGTCTTAGTTTATCGGGGGGCTGGAACTTTCCTTTTTATGGTTTGCTCTGTTCTCTCTGGCCTGAATGACGGGAGCACAAGGCAGATGATCTTCTACTTTGGAAAAGTCATTTTGCTCCAGGACTTTCTCCTCCCAAGTGCCTCTACCCCAGCACACCCTCAAAAGTATGCGCACACGCACACCAGCTTTTTATAAGGAACTCAGACTCCCAGAGTCTGTTCCCCTCTCATCATTTCAGAGGAGGCTGGGCCTGGGCTCCCCCCAGGAGAAAGCCAGCAGCTTTCATATCAGCTGTGATGTCAGAGCTGAGCTCAGTAGCTGAAGGACCCTATCCAGCCATTATGCAAAGTATATAAAACTCTGAGCAGGTTGTTGCCCACTGTCTCAAACTCTGCAGCAGAGATAAACCTTGAGAACAGAGCCATCCAAGCCTTACCCAGATGAGAGCCGTGAACAACATTTTCCAAAAAAATCTATCTCATCTCCTATGCCTTTTCCTACTGTGCCTTTCTGCTGTACTGCAACATTTAAAAACCAAATTGCAAATTCTAAAAAGGGTCTGGTGCCTTCCTAGGATATGTTCTCCCAAACACACTCTTTATGCAAACCCAGGCCCACAGGAAGCCTGAAGGAAGAAGTGGAAAGACAAGGGAAATAGCCCCCAAATCAGTAGTACAACAAGGCTTCCCCATCTGCCTAACTAGTTTGCTCATTCAGCCTTGGAAATCATCACTTTCCTACTCACTTGGTGACATTTCATTCTAGGTGAGCAGACGAGAATGTTAATTTTGTTCATGCTCTCTTCCGTGTATGATTACAGGGTAGGGTGAACGGCTCTCTTTTTCTTTTTTTAAAATGGAAGGCTCGTAAAGAGGGGAGACAAGCCTGCATCCAAGGGCAGGATTTGCTTCCTACAGCCCTTGCTTCATCCCTCTGTGGCTTGAAAGCACAAAAACAAGAAGGGAGTTTCACAGACTTCTTCTTTAAACCTTTCAAAAAATATAGTATAAAAATGACACGCATATGGTTAAACATTTTTTCCCCCCAACAGCTCAGGAACGTATAAAATACAAAGGGATTATCTTCTTCATCTACCTTACCCCTTATCTAACTCCTCCAGGGAACCACCATGAATGGCTTCCGTTTTTTGGTTTTTTTAAATAATTATTATGATTTTAAATGATATATCTTCTTAGTTTCAACTCAAGAAGCTATCTGACAACTGCCTGTGGTGGAAGGAGACAGAAATGTACCTCTCCACCTTGGTTGTCCCTGTACGTCTTCCATTGGCTCAACATCTCTCAGTCACACCTCAAAGTGAACTGCAATCTTAGCAACAATTAGCTAAGGGTGGGCTGGAAACACTCAGGCTAGGTGCTGGGAGGGGTGAACAGGAAAGGCTAGAGAGGAAGGCGGGAATTCCCAGAGGGAAGCGTTGCAGTGAATTTCTTTTCCTGCATGGCTTTGTCAGATCATGCAGCTGCTTTTTCCGCCATTAGTTAAAGGGTTACGATAGCCAAGATACGGAAACAACCTAAATGTCCCTCGACAGAGGAATGGATAAAGAAGATATGGTACATATACACAATAGAATATTACTCGGCTATAAAAAAGGAATGATATTATGCCATTTGTAGCAACATGGATGGACCTAGAGATTGTCATAATGAGTAAAGCAAGTCAGACAGAGAAAGAGAAATATTGTATGATATCCGTTATATGCAGGATCTAAAAAGAAATGATACAAATGAACTTATTTACAAAACCGAAACAGACTCACAGACTTAGAGAATGAACTTATGGTTACTGGGGGAAAGAGTGGGGGGAAGGGATATTTAGGGAGTTTGGAACTGACGTGTACCCACAGCTATATTTAAGATGGATAACCAACAAGGACCGACTGTATAACACAGGGAACTCTGCTCAATGTTATGTGGCAGCCTGGATGGGAGGGCAGTTTGGGGGAGAATGGATACGTGTATATGTCTGGCTGAGTCCCTCTGCTGTTCACCTGAAACTATTACAACATTGTTAATCGGCTATACTCCAATATAAAATAAAAAGTTAAAAAAAAAAAGGGTTGTGAACATGGGAGAAGGAAAACCTTGATGGGCAAGCTGAGGGCTTGCTTTAAGGACCTCAACTATCTCACATATGTCTTCATTCATTCAAAAACCATATCTATTCATGCCAGCAGTACATAGTTCATTGCATCTATGGTGGATTACATTAATGGCCCAATTCTTCACCCCTCCCTTCATCCATGCCCTTTGCCATGTAACTCTGCAGTCCCTTCCTGTTCTGTGGGCCGAGTGAAATTCCCATCCCTGGGCTTACGCCGTGCGTCTTTCTCCATTGACCAATGGGACATCGGCAGACGAGGCGCAGGCGTGCTGTCTTGCTTCCTCTTGTGCTTCTGCCATCACCATGAGAAGGACTGGCCCTTAGTCCCCACAGGTGCATGAGAAACCATGGAGCAGTTGCCCCAGGTGAGTGCAGAGGCACAAGCCAGCCCAGTGGAGATCAGCCAGGCCCAGCCCAGATCAGCTAGACCCTGCAGAACTGTGAAGAGCCAATGTTGAGGGTGGTAAGCCACTGCCACTGTATAAGTTTTGTTACGACACAATTTTGTGGCAATACTAAATGATACACACCCCTACGATCTTCCAGGAACTGTTCAGAACACTGGGGAAAGCAGCGGGGAATAACACTGAGTCACAACTCTCATGGAACCTCTGTTCTGATAGAGCACTTTACACACACATATCAGCTACTTAATGCTCCTAAGCCCAGGTGGCAGTCCCATTTGGGGGATGAGGAAACTGAGACTCAAGAAGGCTAATTTGCTTGCTAATGATAACAACCTAGTAAGTGCCAGAGACGGGATCTGAACTCGTATCTTCCGACTCCACCTGCTCTGTTCTTTCCTGCTGCTCCACAGTAAACTCTACCTTCTGCTGGAGTCAGCACCTCTCACGGGAGTTACAGAGGGACCTGACTTGGGTGGGGAGACAGATGGGAGCTGCAAGTTGTACCCAAAGAGGACTGCTCCGTTATCGACAAAATGAGAAACTACTCTCATTTTTATCCCCTGAAACTGTTCCTCCTTGCAATTAAACCAGTCTCTGTTTACAAGTATTTAGCATGATTCTAGAAATTACATTTTGAAATTATGTGAACAGAGAGAGAAGGCAGCCCACACAGTGAGCGATTTCTTGTGGGTAATTGGCTGCTGGTTCTGGCTCCGTGATGCCTTCTCTTTCAGAGCATAATTAGTGATTTCAAAGGAAACTGTTAGAAATGGCCCAGGTCTCTAAAGAAAGGCTTTTCTAGCCCTTAACATTAGGAGATCTGCTCAAATGCATGCTGACATATTTCCCTTTTTGTTTTTTCTCCTTTTTATAATGACCTCTCAAGCTATTTTCCAAAGATTAGAAAGGATGTGGATCTATAGAACTCTTCCAGATATGGAAGATATCCCATGTTCTCATCAGAACACTTAGAATCCCTTTCCCTTTTTCTCTCTTTCCCTTTCTTTCTTTCTTTCTTTTGTTCTTTCTTTCTTTCTTTCTTTCCTTCTTTCTTTCTTCTTCCTGAGAAAAACATAGAGTATTTGGATTTTAACAAGGCATATTCCTTAGGATTAGATTCAAAAGTTGAAACAAAAATTTATTTCTCCCTCCTATTAGAAAATCTTTAGGCAGTCACGAGCTGCTATGGTGGTTCCAAGCTCAGCAGAGACCACGCTCCCTCTATCTTTCATCCTCAAGGTCGCCTCACAACCCAAGATGGCTGCCGGAGATTCAGCCATTACATCCACACTCAAGCACCAGGAAGAAGGGCTAGCTCCTTCCAGCTGAGTCAATCACTTTTAAGGAGATTTGCCTGAAGTCCCACAAAACAATTCTACTTAAACTCATTGGCCAGAACAGAGGCCCATGGCCATATCTAGCTGCAAGAGAGGCTGGGATCAATGCAACTTTATACAGGGCTCTGTTGCTAAGGAGGAAGAAAAGCATGGATATTGGGGCAAGAAACCAGTTTCCGCTACAAATGCAACAGTGGAGAAATGTGGGCATGTAAACTGAATGAACATACAGTTTGGTTGGTTTGAAACTAACATTGAAACTGAAGAGATCAGGTCCGTTTGTCAGCACCAAGCTAGGAGCTTGGGGTGTAAAAGGGCTTTATCTTTTGTCCCATTATGTTCAGTAATGTTATCCATGATCCAGTGAAGACTCTGAGAGCCCTCTGTCCATCTCTGCTGATGACACAGATCAGGAAGTTGAGCGGCCATGAATCAGGATCCAGAAGCTCTGGAAAGGCTAAGTTACTGGGCAGGAAATAACAAGAGAAAATTTGACAGGAAAAAATATAAAATTCAATATTTAGATCTAAAAAACAAACTGCACAAGTGCAGGATGAAAGAGCGGTAGTTTAGCTGCAGATTTAATCTCCATGTGTTAAACGTGAGAAGTGGCTCAGAAGAGACGTAATTGGATCTGGCTTTTGACAGGAAGGAAAAGGAAGCTAGTATTCATGGAACATCTGCAACATGCCACACCTTTTATTGGGCCCTTACAGTGATTTGAGAAGATAAGTGTCACTATTCCTTGAATCCCAGAGAGCCCCAGTCATGGCCCACTTCCACACAGCTTGTTCTTTCCTCTATGCACAGATATGGCCCCTCTAGGGTAGGAATGGAGGCACCAAGAGGCCCCGTCGTTTACTGCTGGCCTTGCCTGGAAATTCCCTTTGTAGGGACGGCTCCCCAGGGGAATGAATTCTAACTGGCTTGGAGAGCTCTTTAGCCAGGTCGTGTTAACAGCAATTAGTTCATCTGATTAAGCAGTTAGCACTCTTTGTCACTTAGCAGAGATCAGAGGCCCAGAGGAAACATGGCAGAACAGATAAGATAGGAAGGGGTAAAGTGGGAGGAAGACACCCGTGGGAGAAACAGGGAGTGTCGGAGAGAACCAGATGCTTGTGACAAGAGAAGTAACAGCAAAGGCGGAGCAACTCTGAAGACCAGCAGCACCTTAGCATGTCCTTCAGGACAGATGAGGAAACAGAGGCACCAGGTCAAACAAGAATTTCCCAACCGGTGGCTTCCAACTGGCCAGCTCAGTGGTTCTCAGCTCCGACTGCACGTTAGAATCCCCTGGGAACTCTTACAAATACTCATGCTGGGGCCCCACTACAGACCAACTATATTAGACTATGGGGGAAGGGGTCAGGCACTGGTATGTGTAAAAGCTCCCAGGTGATTGCAGCAAGGGTTGGGTGGGCTTGCAGACCCAGGTGGTGGGATGCTCCGGCTAGAGGTGCAGGGGCTTCCCTTGGTGGTGGGGGAGGTGTTGGCATGGGCATTTCATCACTATCGACACAGCCTTCTGCCCAGTTTCATGGCTTTGGGGATGAAAACACTTCTTTATCAAAGACTGAAGACCCCAGGAGAGTGAAGCGTTGCAACTCCCAGAGCCATTCAGTCTGGCCTCGTTAGTACTCCCAGGAAAAGACTGAATTCCCCTTTATTCCCAGCACACTTTTGAAGCCCTCTCTCCCTCCCTCCATTTCTGCCTAGAATGCCCACTCCTCCAGGAGCTGTCTTCATTCAGGCTGGTCTTGAAATGCCTACCCTTCCATGAATTGTCCCCCATTTTCAAGAAAGGAGGCTTTCTCTGCTTCTCTTAATTTTGCACGATTATACAACATCCTCTATACACTTACTCTTTGCTGTTCGAAACTACCCCAGTTTTTACACCTGTGCCAAGCAAGTCACCCAAGGGTTTAGCTAGACATAAGGACTCTCGGGGCTTTTACCCCAAAGATTCTAACTCCAAAGGTCCAGGGTGGGCTCAGGAATCTGTACTACTAAAAATACTGCCCACCCTAGCCAGGCTTACCCCTTGGCTTATACAACAAGTTATGAAATGTTAAGGAAGAACTCTTCTTAAAGGACAGTAGTTTTATGCAGTTGTGTATGTTTGGAGGAGGGCATGTTGAACTGTGCTACGCAGGAATCACCAGGTGTTCATATTTCTGCCCCAAGAGGAAAAGAAGCTGAAAATTAATTCTGATTTTATACCTTAGGTAGAAAGTGACTTTTTCCACCAAAAGAAATGTAAAATTCCCATTCCTTCTTCACAGCGTGGAGGATACTGATTGCAGCAGAGAAGGAAAAGAGAATACAGGCACAGAGCAAGGGAAAGAGAGACACAGAGATGGAGAGAGAGAAGGGGTGGGGAGTGAGGGGGAGACATACGAGCTGCAGGCAAACAGCATTTTGTAGGCATTTTAGAAAGACTAACCTTTGAGGAAATTAATTGATAGAGAATGTAAACTGAGATGAAAATTTCTTGAAAATGAAACAAGAAAAACATACTCTACCTTAGGTCTCTACAGGGTAATGGTATCATAGGAGTTACGAAAGGGAAGCCGGCAAAATCTCCTCACAGAGGACTCAAGTTCAGACGGGAACAGATGATTCTTTTTGACCTCCTGACTACAGGTCTAAATGTGTTCCCTGAGGAAGAGAAACTGGAAATTGCTATCTGATCTCCAAGGTATGGTATACAGAGCTGTATACAAATAAACACTGGAGTAAAACTTGTATTTCTAGAATGTTCTCAGTCTAGAATGTGGGTCCAGTGATTGTCTTTTTGTCTTTGGGTAAAATCTCAAGATTAAAAAACAAAACAGGGCTTCCCTGGTGGCGCCGTGGTTGAGAGTCCACCTGCCGATGCAGGGGACGCGGGTTCGTGCCCCGGTCCGGGAAGATCCCACATGCCGAGGAGCGGCTGGGCCCGTGAGCCATGGCTGCTGAGCCTGCGCATCCGGAGCCTGTGCTCCACAATGGGAGAGGCCACAACAGTGAGGCCTGCGAACCGCAAAACAAAACAAAACAACACCTTAGGTATTGATTATGAATATGTAGGTTCAAATTACTGATTACATTCAGACTCTTATGGTCAAGATCTAGTGCCCAGGAAAATAGGAAAGTCTTTCCAGACCACATCCCCAACAGGGCTGATTTGTGTACCAGCTGCTTCATGGTAGACTGGGGCATGAGCAAAGCTTCATCTCAAAGTGCATTGAATGGCACTTAGCCAGTATTTTGCCCATGCGTTTCTGTCAGTAGAGACTTCTTAAAGTGAAAGTTCCTGGAGGGCAGGAATTAGGCTCAGCTCAGGCTTTTCTCTGGTACAACGCGTCACCTGGATGGTGATCTGGATTAGAAAAATGCCCTCTCACCAGCCACCGCCTGTTGATGTCTGGAACCCAAGCAGCCCTTTTCCACTTCGTCCAGATCTCCTTCGTGGGTAGTAATCTTCCTTCTGTTCACTTGAGATGCTTTATGAGAAATGGAAGCCCATTGGGAGAAATAAAGCCTATGGCTGAAATTGGATTGACCTGCATTTCTTTGGGTTGGGTAATTTATTCTCCATGTTTCTCTAAGAGTTGAATCTTGGCTAATTATTTCTCTGGGAAGATTATGATCAAGATCAGTTAGGTTTGGAGGCGCAAACAGCCAACCAAGCATTTTATTCATTGCATATAGATACCCAAAGGAAAGCCGAGGTAGAGAAGGGAAGTCTAGGAGAAACAGATCAGTAGAGAGCTGGGGCCAGTTTCCAATGGGATGTGAATTCCCATTGCAGGCAGGTATTTTAGGGAAAATGATTTCCCTAAAATTCAAGAGCTGGTCTTTATGCTCCGAGCTGACCCTTTTGCCACCAAAGTCCCGTGGAAAGCAATCAGAACCACTTAAAGCTGACATTTCTCAAGCTGAGAGCAGCTCCCTCGTGCTCCTGTTAATGTACTGATTAGGTTTGCCCAGGAAGTTTTCTATCAGAGGGAGAGAGACAACTGCAGAGACTGTTTGCATCTATTTTGAAGTCCCTGGATGTGCAAGGACTTGAGGTCCCCGTCGTGGATCTCCTTTCCTCCCGGGCACTGGGGGAGGCCCAGCACGCTGGAGAGGTCCTTGAAACTTTTCCCTCAAGGACAGTTTATTGGTTTTCCCAGAAGAGGCCTTGAACCTCCAAGTTCCTTGCGTCTCCCCTGCAGATGCCTTGTAAGATCCTGCTGCTAAATTGATTGTCCTTCATTATGGTCTTCCTGAGGACAGGAGGATTTGAATCTTCTTGAGGAGAGTCTCCTGCAGTCCTTGTCTTCCTTGTCTTCCCTCCCTGCACATCCCCCCTCCTCCGCATGGCCATCTAAGAATACATAGGGTGTAGAAGTCCCTGATGTCACTTCCATGGGTCTAAATCCAGGTGTGAAGTCAGAGTGATCCAAGGGAACAGGTGGGCGCAGTGAGGAGGATGCTCTCCTGGGGAGGTGCTGGGACACTGGTCCTGAGCTGGGGTGACACTCACCCTTCTGGGGCCATGAGGATGTCATGAAGATCCAGGGTGGACAAAGGGGGGTTGCATAAAGAGCTTCCCAGGTAAAATTTCAGAGAGGGAGACAATCAGGACTATACATTTGATGGCAGAAATCATTTGAAATGTTTTCCTAGATCAGATATGTATTTATTTATTTTTAAAATTGTATGCTTATTTATTTTTTTGGCTGTGCCGCATGGCTTACGGGATCTTAGTTCCCCAATCAGGGATTGAACTGAGGCCCCAGCACTGATAGCGCCGAGTCCTAACCACTGGACCGCCAGGGAATTCCCTAGTTCAGATATTTGCAAATGCAGTAGGGCAGGGCTCTTAATATGAGGAGGACTAAACAGGGCTCCAAGATAGACTTTAGACAGTCTATAAAACCTCTGAAATCATTGTCAAAATCATGTGTGGGGTCCATAGCTTTTATCAGAATCTCAAAGAGGTATTAATGGCACTTGGAAAGTTAAGAACCACTTGATCATTGACTTGTGTGTTTGGCGTCCTTACCCAGCCCCTAGCAACCAGGAGACTTCTGGGAAAGCAGAAAATAACTCCACATCACATAATATTAGTGCTAGGAATATTGCCCAGCCCAGCTTAGTTCCCTTAAAAGTCTACCCCCAGTGGGAAAGCCTTCCTAAGCAAAACAGGAAACCCTGAGCTCATAAAAGAAAATATGGACAGATTTTATGATGTAAACCAGTAAAGTTTTTATACAGAAAAAACACTATAAACAAAATTAAAAGCAAATGATAAACTCATAAAAATATTTTAATCTACATAATAAAAAGTTAATATTCTTAAAATACAAAAAAATGTTTAAACATTGGGAAAAGATCTGTAGAGTTTATTTATAGATGAGGGTATTCAAACAGGAATAAATATTTAAGAAGACCCACAAACCTCCCTAGTGATCAGATACATACAAACTAAAACAGAGATAGTTTCTCACCAGATAGATTAGAGAAATGAAGATCAATCATGTCTAATGTCTAGTCATAAACTGTTGTGGGAATATAAACTGGTGTAATACTTTCAGAGAGAAATTCTACAGCACCTAATTAAATTTAAAATGCATATAATTTTTGATGCAGAAATTTCACTTATGGGAATTTATTCCCCAGAAAAGTCTTGCAAGTTTGAGCAAGCCAATTAATTTCATACCCACAACCACCTCCTTTATGGCGCTCTCACGCTCCAGACCGCTATTCACCTGCCCTAGTCACCCCAGGGCCAGGTACCAGAAAACTAGGGATAGCCCCTATGCCCCAGAGCCTGGTGGCATTATTCGAACAAGCCAATCCTAAGTCTGCTTTTCATGCCTCACACGTCCCTTCCCGTGGAAACCACAATAACGGCTCTGGCCCACAGTTTCACTTTCTCTCTGCTGTGACCCACCCTGGTGCTTCCCCCAGTGGTCCTGGATGGTGCACTGTGTTCTTCCCAGGGAACTCTGAGTATAACAGTCTGTAAAACTCTTTCCAGCTTCTCTCTCTTGATCTGCATCTGGTCCCACCATATCTTACCCAAGCTAATATGGTTGAAATACTAGTAAAACATGTTTGGCCATGTTTTCAAGGAACACCCTATGGATAGATGATCAGTGCTCATAGAGTGAACTCAGAACTGCCTCCATTTTATCTGCCTTTGCCTGGCATCTCTCCTCGGCTTCCACACTCCTGATCTTTACGCAGGGTCTGGTGCCTCTCCCCCGAGGGCTGGCACCTGATGCACTTTGGCTCCACTTCCTGGCTCTGACTTTGCCTCTCTCATCTGGTCCAGCATCTCAATGGAGCCGTCATTGGCTAATGACCAGCTCCCATCAAATACAGCCCAGCTTCATAGGCCATCCTCTAACAAATTTGACCAGTGAAGCACAGAGACAGAGAAAAACTCTGAGGCTGTTAGACCAGGAGCAGGCTGAAGTTGGGGTCAGAAAACAGGCAGGTAGATTCTCAGGAGTCTGGCAGACTGGGAAACCAGCAATCACCTGTAAGCTCTCCAAAGCCAGTCCTGTAAGCAGAAACAAGAGCACATGTGGATACAGGAGCTGAGGTGAGCAGGCTGTTAGGAGCCAGACGGACCCATTGAAAGACAAAGCAAGGTAGGGTCTGAAAGGGTGGCTTGGTGGTCAGAAACCAGCACACCCACAGAAGAGGTAGTACAGGTAATAAAGAGCAACAAGCTTGACTTCGAAAGGCCCAGATTTGAGTCTGTTTCTGCTGATGCTGTGTTAGCTGCACAGATGTGGGCACTTCAACCTTTTAAGTCCCAACTTCTTCATCTGTACAGCTGGGCATAGTGATTCCCACCCATGCCCACCTCAGAATTAAGGTGGTTGTGAGACCCCCTGCCCTGTGTCTCCCATCACCACAAACCTGAGATCTAGAAGGTACTAGAGCTGCAGGTGAGAGAACAGTTAAGAGGCTCCTTGGGGGGGCCACCTTGATCCAGAGGCAGAATCTTCTTACTTATGTGTCTGTTCTGGCCCTTCTAAGGCCCTCTGAACAGAAGTGCTCAGGATGTAGTAGCAATTGGCCAGAGGTGGGGAGAAACTGCCATGGGGCGTCCTGATACTTGGTTGGGCATGACTTCCATCCTCTTCCTCTCTCCTCACATTGCAGTTCTGGCCTCCACAGACGCTCAAATTCCACGTGCCTCCCCCATCATCCCCCTACCCCAGGTACATACCAACGTTCCTCTCACCCCTCTTTGGGGCTGCTAAGTTAAGAGCAACACACCCGCATCCAAAATCTCAAGCCAAGATATGAACTCCCAAAGCGGCCTCTGCCATCCCCTCCTGTTCACCAATTCCTCAGAAATCTCAGACAATTTCCATTATTGGCAGACATGGTGTTTCCTCATTGCATGCTACTTTCTGACAACTGGAATTTGTAGACAAGAAAAATACAGCTGTTACACAGCACTAACTGGGCTTTTATGTGGCTTCACAGGTAGGAGATTGGCTGTAGAATGCCACACACCTCCTTATCACAGCTTGCGTGCTGGGACCTCTATTCATTTTATGCATTGTGTATCTCAGAATTTTCCAGGGTGTGGTAGAGAGTCATGTTGTTTGCTCTCAGAATTATGCAAAAAGCTATTCTTTTGCTTGAGCAAGAAATCGTAGGCACTCCAGAAGGCTATTGACTCAGGCAGAGCTGTGGGGTGGGTCTTCCACAAAAAGCAGAAGGAATGAATTGACACTGACTATGTCAAGGAGTCCTCCCCAAAGGACTGGGAGCTCCCCGCTCCAAGCCAACTGTGAGAGTCATTCTGAGGCAGCAAGCCTTGAAAAACTCTGAGTGGACCTCAGGTCCTTTAGCCTTGTGGTTCCATTATGTATTGGCTGAGAAAGCTGCCATCAGTAGTTGCCTGTTTTTTCAATTAAAATAATTAAGCCAATGGAGTGTTTGGGAGAGGGCAACTGGGGAGAACTGAGCCCTCTGTTTGTTGGCAGTGGGGTCCAGGAGGAAGTGAGCTGTGCAAGCATTTTGGGACCAGTATCTTGTGAACTGAAGGCGAGAGAAGGTATTTCCTCAAGGACAGGAGAACGAGCAGAGGCCTTTGTCTTGGAGGTAGACCTTGGCCTCCTGCCAATGGGGGATGTGTCTTGATGGTCCAGCTGTTCAGGGAGCATCCAGGTGGCTTGCGTTGCTCTGAGCTACTTTCAGGCCTCTGGTCCCTTATCAGTGGACATTCACGCTGATTTGCCTCCAGATTTATCAGGCAACCACTGTAGCTGCAGGTTCATCCTGTGGGTAAGTGATGCTGCTCATTTCCTCTCAGTAAGTATTCAGGATGTGAGAAGGAAGGAAGAGGAGGAGGAGGAGGAGAAATGAAACACATGAGGAGAGGACCTTCTGGGATGATGGCAAAGCAGCAACTCCTGCTGGGGTAACTCCAGCTCCCACTACTCTGGGGGGCTGCTTCTGTCCTGTGGGTGTCGAGCAGGTCCTACTCTCCCCATCCACCTAAGCTCAGCTGTGGTCTGCCATGTGGCATTTTTGTCCTATGAATTTCATTGACAGGATAGAAGCCCAGCCTCATTACTTGAGCCTGCCAAGCTTCACTACATTAACCTGTAGATCAAATGTTCAGAGTCCTTACTGGGCCCACTACTAATTCTCCCCATCCTCTGTTCGAATTGGCTTCATCAAAGTCACACCCTTTTGGATACTAAGGTTCAGAGGACATTTCTGTCAAGACTTCAGGTCCTGTTCTCATACCTCTTCTGATACCCTGTTGGTGGCTCTGTGGGATCTTGTCCACAGAATGTCCCTAAATGAAACCCCAACATTCTTGGTGCAGAATGTGCTCTCTGTTACTCAGCCCCTCCTCACGCAGAATCCACAGTTTCATTAAAACACTGGCACGTTACCTGCATTATTAGACAAGAAACACCATCTTAGACTTCCAATTTCCTGTTCTTACCCAAAGAGCCTTCAGGAATGAACTCTCTTTTGGCATGTTGCCTCTCTTCATATCAACATGATTATAAACATGGAAAGACTCTTCTTGAAAAAATTATTCAGGTTCCAACCATGCAAAAAGGTATAAAATGAACAGGAAAATTCTCATTCCTCCATCTTTCCATCCCACCCCCAGAGCAGATTTTCATTCTCGTTTTAGTCACCACCATAACTCTAAATGCTATGCTTATTTCTTTAACTGGATTCATCAAGGTCCAGCTGCATCTGTTGTTACTGGACTCAGGTTTGGCTGCTCACAGCTCAGAAGCCAATACTTGAGAGGCAAGTGTTGGTAGAAAGGAAAGTTGCTTTAATCAGAAAAGCCAGAAATCTGGGGAGAAGGAAGACTCAAGTCCTGCGATCAACTCTGAAGATTTTGCTCAGCCAAAGACAGTTTTTAAAGGGGAAAAAGGGAAAGAATCTCAGTGAATCATCAAGGCAGGAGGTCAAGCTCTGCATCGTTTTCCATTGAGTGCAGGCTGGCTGACTCTTCATGATTCTTCTTCAGATGTTTACTTGTCCTTTCATGGTCTACCTGCAGGATTGCTAAGGGGGCTCTTGGGGGTAGAGAGCTAGTCATTCTTTTTCTTTTAATACCTTTATTGGAGTATAATTGCTTTACAATGTTGTGTTAGTTTCTGTTTGTACACAAAGGCTAGTCATTCTTCAGCTAATTAATTCTTCATTTACTGTTTTTAATCTAAGAAAACAATCAACAGGTTCAACAAGGCATTGTGTGCATTCAGGAGAGCATAAGTCAGGAGTTAGGTTAAATTACCTAGTGATCTCATTCCTATAATTAGGTTCTTTTAAGGTCAGAGGGGAATAGAGATGGGCAAACAAGAAAGGGGCAAAAGAGCTGCTTTTACTATTACTCCCAGCCTAAGGTAACACTTCTGCCACAAAAAAAGTTGTGAAAAGTTAAAGATTTTGTTCCATCTGTACTTGGCAGGTAAATCTTTTTTCTACAGTCCCTCCCCACCTCCAAGTGCCACCTCTTTGATGCACTGTGTCGTTGGAACCAGTTGGAGATAATGAATGTGAGAGTTCACATTAGGGTGAGCTTTGGTGATGACTAGTATCAGGGAGGAAGAAATTTTCCTCTACCCTTCTAGGTTCTTCTGGCTGATCTAAGAATTAAGCTGACATGAGACAGATTAACAGGAAAAAAATCACATGAAACTTTAATAACATGTATACATGGGAGAGACCCAGGAAAACTGAGTAACTCACCAAAATGACCAAAACCCTCACCTTAAATACCATCTTCAGCTTAAGACAAAAGAGGATGTTGGGATGGTGGTTGGGGGCTTCAAAGGGAAGGAAGGCAATTGACAGGCAAATGGAAAAGCAAATGTTTGGTAAATAAGTGTTTGCTGGTCCCTGCAAGAGACAGGGACTCGGAGAGGAGTTTAAACAAACAGACTTTGCTATAGTTCATCCTATAGTGATCTATGGTGATAGCTCCTTTCCTAGGATAAGTTCTCTATCTACGTTCTTTAGGCAGTTAGGGGGAAGGCCAAGTTTCTTCCAGTCTTTTGGGCCTTGATTGTTTTCAGCCCGAAATAATCTGCATGCCAAAGAGACATATTGGAGTAGCAAATTTTGTTCCCCGACACTGGCGAGGGTGCAAAGGGAACTCACAGAATCTCACCTCTGGTGTCCACCCAAGACATATGCTAAAGGAGAGGAATAGACGGCGGGGTGAATCTAGCATTCCTACACAATCTTGCATTCTTCTGCTCCCTCTCATGCTTAGATAGCACAAGGCTTGCTGGAATCAAGTGTCCTAGGGCTGTGGGTAAAAAACAGATCAAACTGCTCTCCCCATCCAGTCCCTGCTGCTTGGGTCACAGCTGTGGGCTGCTGAGCGTGTTGGCTCCCTTCCCAGCCCCACCTGGTCCCAGACCAGCCAAGGGCAGTGATGGGTCACAGGCACCTCGCAAGCATGAGGGGCCTGGAGAAATGAGGCAAAACCTGGTGCCAGCTGGGGGGAGACATGTCAGCCTGGGTCTCCCTGCTCACCCTCCCATCTGCTGCACCAACCTTCTGTCTTCCTCTTCTGTTATCCCAGAATCCACCACCCTCCTCCTTCCCTTGCAACCCTGCACAGCAGACTGTCACAACACGGGCCAGAAAACCAAAGGTCTTCAACCATCGTCACCGAAGGCAAATGTTCACTGGCTGTTCTTTCCTAGGACTTCAACTTGAATTTGCTGAGACTTCTCCATCTAGACCTATGCCATCCAGTAGGGTTATCACCAGCCACCTGTGTGGCTATTTAAATGTAAATGAATTAAAATTAAACAAAATTAAAAGTGTTCAATAGCTACTTGTGGCTCATGGCCACCATGCTGGACAGCAGAGAGATGAAAGAGTTCCATCACTGCAGACATTTCTGATCTAGACTTTCTATCCCGACTCTCATAGCTCCAGACTCTCCTCCCTCTGTAGTCCCACTCCTTTATAGTACACAAAAAAACCCACAATTTCTTTTTGTCTAGACCTCCTCCCTAGATGGGGCTTCACACATCTCTACATAAGAAAAGCTCCTTCAAAGTTTTTCCCTACACCAAAGAGCCAGCTCTCTGCCTCTGATCAGAATTGTACCTCTCCACTGGGATGCTGGAGCATTGGAGTGATTTCTCTTTCTTTGGGGGAAGGAGAGCAAGCTAGCTCCTATGGGGGCCAGCAAGCCAATGTAGCCATCTACATTGAATGTAGCCATCTACATCTACATAGAATCTAAGGGTTAGACTTGGGTGAGCAGTCTAGAAGATCCTGTAGTCAGACACTGATGATCAGAGCTGGGCTAATCAGAACTGGGTGCTTGGGCAAAGTGTGAAAGACCATATCCAAAGATTTGCAGACTGAGTGGAAGTGAACAGCGTGGTTGGTGAGTCCAGCTCTCTCTTTTGAAGAGAACTCTGAGCTGGTGAAACAACCTCCCCAGTTAATGAGGAAAGGCTTCAAATCTGTGTAATGCCTGAGTGTGGGCAGAGAGATTGACCCAGGAATGGACTACCAGCTAAAGGAAGAAAGAGGAAAAGAATTAAGGCTTCACCAATGAAATAAGCACACTTCAGAAAAGTTTATTCTAGAATGGAATTATTTTAAATAAATCCCATTTTCCTTTTGGCCTCCAGCATAAAATTGCAAAGTTACCCTTAGCAATGCAGCAAGAGTTAAAATATATGTGTGTGTCTGTGTCTGTGTGCGTATTTTAACTAGGAAAAAAATCCGATAACGTTTCTTTATTAAACACTAACATCAATAATCATGTTGAAAACAATACATTTTTCTACTCAGAATGAAAGCAGTGATGGGTACATGGTAAGCAATCAATACATACTTGCTGATTGATTGAAAGTAAATCACAAAATAAAAATACAAATTAGGAGCCCAGCCTCTGCTGACCATTCTCTCTCCAGACTAACGACTTGTTTACTTCACTGGTGACGGCTTCTCATTAGGGGCTGTTAGTACAAAATGGTGCTTGTTGAGGCTGGGCCTGTGCTAATCAATGTTAGAGATTAGTTTGTATCTCAAGTGGCGGTAGCCACAGAGATAAGATGGCAGGCACAAAACTTCAATTCTTTTCCTTTTACAGTGGGATGTGATTTAATTCATCAGTTCCTTAAACAAGGAATTCTATGATTGGCATTTCAATAAGTGGGGGAGAGCTGCTCACTTGGAGCAAGTCATGGGTTTGAGGGGCAAAGAAAGAGGCACTTCCTGGTTAGGAATTTCTAACCAGACGGTCTAGTCTGTAAGCAGGAGCTGTGAATACTTGTCCTGAATGTAGCTTGTGCAGGATGGTCATACTGCCAATAATAGCAACAATTGTAATGGGCACGTGTTTGCTTCCAAGTGTTCATTTCTCCACCTTCTGATGAAACTGACCCTACAGATAGCTTGGAAGGGGGTGCTGTTTCCCTTTGCACCCCTGGTAATAAAGTGCAAGCTTTCATAGCCATGATAAAAAGACTCCAAAATGGAACATCTCAAACAAGATGGAGGGTTAGTTCTCTCTCATATAACAATCCAGAGCCAGTAGACAGGCACTGCTCCACCATCAGCCAGGGACCTAGGCCAGCGGGGCAGATCTGCTACCCTCAGTGTGGTTTCCAAGGCTGCCCAGGTCTTTGCCATGTCCACCCAGCAGGAAGGAAAGGGAGCCTAGGGGAGTGTGGCCCTGTGAGTGGCTACATATCACATGGAGTCATGTTCCGTTGGAGCGAACTTGGCTACCCTTGGCTGCAAGGGAGGCTGGGACTTGCTGTTTCTAGCCAGGCCATGTGTTCCAGCCGTTACTCTAACCAAAATGTGAGCACATAGTCCAAACTAGGTAAAGGACACTCTCCCTCAAGCACTTTCCATAGAAATTTTAATCTTAAGCAGAATAACAAGAAGCGTGAAAATGGTTGGAGCCGATCCATCCCAGTGGCAGAGATCTTCCATGGATTTTGTAACCAAGAAGGACCCTATGGGGCCTTCCCAGGACAGACCCCTTCCCTATAACCTCTGCTGTTAGTCCCTCTCTGAAGTACCTAGATAGTATCTGATGCACTCTTCCTGAGTTGTTTTACAGATGCTAAAACAGTCACCAAATGGAAGAAATTAACTACTTCATGATCATGAGCCCCCAGACCTAATGGCACCTAAAGATTGATGACGTTAACCACCCTGTTAACTCACCGTTAACCAATTAGAGAATTGTGCACGAGCTGATCACAGACCCTGGGACCCCCTCCCCCTTCACCCGGCCTTTAGAAATGCTTTGCTGAAACCCTTCAGGGAGTTCAGGGTTTTAGAGCACCAGCCACTCGTTCTCCCGGTATTGGCGCCTTTACAATAAATGCTGCACTTTCCTTCACCACAACCCAGTGTCAGTAGATTGGCTTTACTCTGTGTGTGAGAGCAGACCCAAGTTTGGATCGGTAACAATTTCTGCCACCTAGACTCCTGCAACTGCCCTAATTCCTGTCATTTTCCACCTTCCTATCTGGCGTCACTGTAAGTACTGTCTCTGCTTAAGCTAACCAGAGATGGTGCTCATTATTTGCAAGGTAGATGCAACTGATACAACTACCTTTTGGAACCACCTATGGCTTAACTCAATAGCAAAGATTTCTTGTGCGTCTACTGTGTGCCAGACAATGTTCTAGGCACTAGGATACATCAATGAGCAAAACAGATCACAACCCTGCCCTCCCTGAGCCGCCTCTTCTGATTTCCTGCACGCAAAGCTCTTGGCTTTCGGGACTCTCTCTTTTGTTTCTTGGGTGGGAGCCTGAAACTCCAGGTGGGACTCAGCAAGTTTCCCACAAGGGCAAGTGCACAATGAGATTATAGTAAGTCCCCTACACATGAACAAGTTCTGTTCTGAGAGCACGTTCATAAGTCCAATTTGTTCGTAAGGCCAACAAAGTTAGCCTAGGAACCCAGCTAACACTGTGCTGTAATAGCTTTATAATACTTTTCACACAAATGATACATAAAAAACAAACCCAACAAATAAAGAAAACATTTTTAATCTTGCAGTACAGTACCTTGAAAAGTACAGTAGTACAGTACAGCAGCTGGCATACAGGGGCTGGCATCGAGTGAACAGGCAGGAAGAGTTACTGACTGAAGGAGGGAGAGGAGGTGGGAGAGGGTAGAGCTGAAGGATCGTCAGCAACAGGAGACGGAGGACAAGCTGCAATGTCGCTCACGCCTGACGTTGTTGGCACAGGTTCTGGTTCCTTGCTGGATTCAATTCTATCCACCCTTTTGAAAAAACGATCCTGTGATGTCTGGGTGGTAACTTTTTTTCTAGCCATCATAGCCCTTTTTTCTAGTCATAGATGACACAGTAGCACTGGACTGCATTCTGAACGGCTGCTGCAACCCTCATGTACCGTTCTACGTTTGAGTCCTGTGCCTCAAAAACTAACAGTGCCTCCTCAAATAAAGAAAATCCTCTTGCCATATCCTGCATTGTGAATCTCTTTGGTTCTTCAGTTACTTCTTTTTCCTCTTGTCTCTCTTCGTCCTTTCTCTGGGCCTCCAATTCCTGGAGCTTCTTAGCAGGACCATCTACATCACCGCTGCTTTTATGCTTGCTTCCGGACATCCTGGGCTTGAAATAAAAATACTGTACTACTGTACTCTACACAGTACTGTACAGTAAAGTACACAAAAGCACAACCACTTGTAGAGGATGCACGCACATGACAACATACTCCAGATACGTGAACTAACTTACGTGATTGGAAATGTGAACGCACATTCGCATCTTTCAAAGTTCGCAACTTGGAGGTTCGTATGTAGGGGACTCACTGTATCAATACCACTGGTACTTTCCTTGGGCATTCTCACTTTTATTTTGCTTTGTGTCTATGTTTGCAATATGAAAATTAATTGTAGTGCATCTTGCAAGTGAGATTTGCCTGGGCAGCGATTTGACTATTGCATTGCAACCTCGACATCTCCACCAGCTACAGGCGGAAGGTTGGTGACAAGTTAGAATTTGCTTATTAGCAGGCATCAGTGTGCTGCTTTCCAGTGAAACCAAAGGAGAATTCCACCTCCCCTCAGGCTATTATCACAGGCATCCAATACAAAGGAGCACATTCAAAAACAGATGCCCTTATACCCTGAGAAAACCATAATTCAAAAAGAGTCATGTAGGGCTTCCCTGGTGGCACAGTGGTTGAGAGTCTGCCTGCCAATGCACGGGACACGGGTTCATGCCCTGGTCTGGGAAGATCCTACATGCTGCAGAGTGGCTGGGCCTGTGAGCCATGGCCGCTGAGCCTGCGCGTCCGGAGTCTAAGAGTCATGTACCACAGTGTTCACTGCAGCTCTATTTACAATAGCCAGGACATGGAAGCAACCTAAGTGTTCATCGACAGAAGAATGGATAAAGAAGATGTGGCACATATACACAATGGAATATTACTCAGCCATAAAAAGAAATGAAATTGAGTTATTTGTAATGATGTGGATGGACCTAGAGTCTGTCATACAGAGTGAAGTAAGTCAGAAAGAGAAAAACAAAGACCATATGCTAACACATATAAATGGAATCTAAAAACCAATGGATCTGAAGAACCTAGGGGCAGGACAGGAATAAAGACGCAGATGTAGAGAGTGGACTTGAGGACATGGGGAGGGGGAAGGGTAAGCTGGGACAAAGTGAGAGAGTGGCATGGACATATATACACTACCAAATGTAAAATAGCTAGCTAGTGGGAAGCAGCCGCATAGCACAGGGAGATCAGCTCGGTGCCTTGTGACCACCTAGAGGGGTGGGATAGGGAGGGTGGGAGGGAGACGCAAGAGGGCGGAGATATGGGGATATATGTATATGTATAGCTGAGTCACTTTGTTATACAGCAGAAACTAACACACCATTGTAAAGCAATTATACTCCAATAAAGATGTTTAAAAAAGAAACAGATGCCTTCATTAGGGTCTCCCCTTTACCTCACTGTCATGCAAATAGCCCGAATCAAGGAGTCTAAAAAGTGCTGGAGAGGTGACAGGAGAGCATCTTAAATAAGTAACAAGTCAACGTTTGGGGCATTCCTTGATTAATTGGGAGTTATAGCAAAATACCACAGGCTTCAGCCAGTGGGAACTTGCTGACATCCAATTATCTTTGAATTCCCTCCAGTATTGTGAGAAACTCCCTCTTGCTACGTCTGTCAAGTCTTTCCCCCACTTTTCCTTGAGGAGAGAAGGTGGGACGTGAAAGAAGAGGTGGGGCTTGGAAGGAGTTGCCAACTGCAAACATTCAAGCTAATTAGCAGGAAGCTGGGGCCAGGCAGGCGGTGAGGATGTCTGGGCGGGTTAGGAGTGGGGTGAACCAGTGCGCTTAATAATAGCAGCCTAACAGGTTTCAACCCTCAAGATACGTGGTGGAAAGATGGCATGAATAATTCAGTGAGCACGAGGTCCTGAGCCCACGTTTTCTCTCATAAAGAGGAAAGCCAGGAGCCTGAGGTACCAAGTTTGAAGCCTATCAGAGCTAAATCTCCCTCTTTCAGAGCTTCATTACTAAGTACTGTGTAGGTGTGAAAAGCCTTATTACCATGTAATTTTGTTGGGAGCAGACTTCCAAGTACCTGCTTTACTTGATATTCACACACACACAAAAAAGATCAAAATGCGTTTTATTTCCTAACAATAGCCAATTTGGCTATAATTATTGTAAAACACTGAATTTGAAAGCATAGTGCCCAAGTGACTCCTCACATTTCTCCCCTCCATACATGAATATCTTCTTATTTATTGCCTTCCCCATAATGAACTTTGAGATAAACAACAGAAAAAGTAATTTGTTTTTTGACAATGCTGAACGTTTGAATAGAGAAAATCACACAGCTGAACACAGAGCGCAGTCCTGTGTGGCAAGTGGTATCCATGGCAACCAATAGATTTTATGCTAAGTCTGGCCTTTAAAAACATTTCACGTTTACCACTGAGAAAAAGATGGCCTTGATTTAAAAATGATACAACAAGTACCTCGAATGGGCATGCTTTCTGCTCTGGGCTGCAAACACAATTAAGAGGCATCTCCTCAGCACCAAATCACCTCAGTAGGATCTCTGCCAACCGGGAGGAACATCGCAGCCTGCTTGAAAAAAAGAAAGAGGTTGAACGCGTTGTATTCTGCTGCAGGGGCTGCGGCAGTTTGGTTTTCACTGGTTCCCCTTGTATTTAACGCCAGGAGTAAAAAAACAGGGAGTAAAAATAGCACGTGTGCCTCTTGTCTTAGTCTGTGATCATGGTGACTGTGAAAATATTATGGCCTGCTTATCTTTGGAGCAGCTCCAATCACACCCGCTTCTTATAACTTGAAATAAGGGATGGAGAAATACCTACCATACCAGCCTCAGATGGAACACTAAATTAGTTTCTGTTCACATTTAGAACTTGGGTACCGAAAATGGAATGCAGTTGTGGCAAAGAGAGGATGTCGCCCTAATGATATACTTGAAGAAAATCAGAATGGGCAAGCCCCCTTGTTTAAAAAGAGAAAAAAAGAGAAAGATTTGATCAATGATGCATCAAAGGAAGGAAACAATTAACATCTTGGGGAGAAGTTTGTCTTGCTAAGCTGTTTGGAGGTTCTTTGATAGCTTCCTTAAGATGGTATTTCGATTTCCTTTGGTGAGGTGGGTTGTCCTTATTCCTCAGAATGGGATGATCTTGGCCCCATCGAGTTCAGAAAACCTCCGTGCACCTCCTCTGAAGGTATTTGCAGCTGGAGGGCTTTTGCAGTTGACTTGTGTTATGGTCTGAGTTGTGGTCCCCCACAAAATTCACATGTTGAAGCCCTAACCCCCACACCTCAGGGCTTTCTTCAGAGAAAGGGCCTTTAAAGAAGTGATTAAGTTAAAAGGAGGCTGCTAGTGTGGGCTGTAACCCGATCTGACTGGTGTCCTTATAAGAAGAGGAAATTTGGACCCGCAGAGAGACACCAGGGCTGTGCACGCACAGAAGGAAGATGGTGTGAACACACAGTAAGAAGGTGTGAACACACAGTCTGCAAGCCAAGGGGAGAGGCCTCGGAAGAAACCAAACCTGCAGACACCTTGACATCACACTTCCAGCCTCTAGAACTGTGAGAAAATTCATCTCTGCTGTGTAAGCCACCCAGTCTGTGGTATTTCCTTATGGCAACCCTGGAAAACTCATGCATCTGCGGTGGGAGTGGTCGTCCTCTTACAGAAAGGACAGCTTCTCAGAACACGTGTCATCAGCTCATTGGGGAAGGAGGTCAGGGTTGAAGAAAGCCGCGGTTGTTTTACCTTTCCTGAAGTGTGGGGTGTTGGGGGGAGGGAGAGGTGTCTACTTCACAAATACCCTTTCTACCTCTTCTGACTCAGCCATCCATGTTTGTCAGGGGCAAAGGACGGCTTTGTAACGCCTCGCCCCTGGCCTCAGTGAATCAAGGATACTTTCTGAGTCATCAACATTTTATAAAGACAAAAGCTTATGCTTCCTTCATACTGCCAAATACCTGAGAAGTGACGTGGACTCAGGAGGGTGGTGAGGCCAGAAGGGATGAGGCTCGGGGAGAGGACAGTGCTGCACTTTGTTCCCCACATTCACAAGCTTTGCTTGATGCCTGGGCCTCAGGCCCAGCACCACACATCAGCCACCTGCCCAAAGGCACAAGCCATTCATCTTTGGGAGATAATTTTCCTCTCTCAGTCCACAGAGAGCTCTGGGCTATCTTTGATCGGGGAAAGAATGTTGACTCTTTCACACACGGAAACATAAATCACTCTCTCTAGGCCTTGTTAACTCTTACTTATAAACTGTTTTAATGTAGAACTGTCAGGAGCCGGTGAAAATAATGGGTGGTGACAGGTTTAGGATTAAAATCTTCTCAGGTAGTTAGGAGGGTGAGTTAGGTTATAAATTGCTTTTAAAGAGCTGAGGCATGGACTATGAGACTATGAGCTTCCCATGCTCACTCCAAACGGACACCAATGAGGCAGCTAGGACAAGTAGATGCTAGTAATTCATCTTAATTATTTGTCAGCAAAGGCATCATGATAAGAGATGTCTTTCGTTTTGAGGAAAATGACCTTTGGTAATCTCCCAAGGGTCTTGTCTGAAAAGCACCATTGAAAGGGAGAAGTTGAATCTCCTGGGGCTTGGGATTTTATGCTTCAAGCCAGGAGGCCTGAATCAGAAAAAACATACCAACGGATGTAAAGGTATATTGTCCAATATAGATGCGCCCATAAGTCTCTCAGGTGACCTCATCTGCTTCAGTGCCAGGGCATAAGGGGGCTCTTCTTTTGTCTCAGGACTTATTAGAGCTCAGGACTTACTGGAGAGGGATGGCTGTTTACTTACAAGGGGGCAGGGCTTTCAGGAAAGACCAGGACCTGCCGTTACACTGCACAGTGGAGACGTGGATTGTGGAATATCGAAGTCCAGTGAATAGGCAAAGCAAACAGCACCATCTCCGGCCGTAGAGAAGCAAACTACTTTCTCCGGAGCTGAAAAGGGTATATGGATGTCCATCAGGTGAATGCAACTCGACTGGGAATCTAGGCAAGAAAGGTTGAGCCCTGGGTGGGGAGAGAAGAGCAGACCCACACCCTTTAGAATTCAGGCCCAGGATCGATGAAACTGTCCCTCTGCTAAGATTCCTCAGTGCTTGGGGAACTCACAGGAGCACAATGGTCACACAGAGGCACCCCAAGAGGTCAGACTGTTAGAATCTTTTATTCCCTCATTCACTCAACAAACACTTATTATATGCCTACTGTGTGCCAACACTGTTCCAGGGCTTGGGACACCTCTCTGAATAAAACCAACAAAAACCTGTCTCACCATGCAACGTACATTCTAGGGGGATTCGTCACTCCACCTTGAGCCTCATCCATAAGATGGGAACAAGACTACTTATGTGGTTTGTTCCTTGAGACAAGAGCTGCCTGGGCAGGACAGCCTTGGGTGGCTGGGAAAATACTTGTCAGGGAATGAGCGGGCAGTGTTGGTTGCCTCAGAGTCCCACATCCTCTTTGCCCAGCACTTCGGGGTGGAGAAGCTTTTCCATGTCTTGGAGGAGCTCTATAATTCAATAACAATTCACTAAGATGTTTCTGACTCTTAAAACATGTAACTATAGCTACAGACAAACTGCATTACAGGGCTTCAGAGAACCATCTGCTAGACTTTAATTTGCTTCTTAGGACAAAGGATAATAAATCATGCAATAACACGTCTAGGAACATTCTTTCTTCTATACTCGCAGCTTAAAAAAAAGTATGTAGTAGCATCAACTTACTTTACCATTCTTTTCTTGGTGAATTCCTCACCTAGGACCTCTCGTTGATGGACAGAAACAAAATGGCATCTCGCTAATTTGGTGCACAGCTTTGCTAATAGGATGTACTGTGTGCAAATATCTGAAACACTGTTCCATAGGCACTTTTAACAGGTTTTTCTCCATTAAGTTTATAAGACTATGTCATTTCATTCCAAAGAGTCATTAGCAGACTCTCAGACTCACAGTTGAAGGATCTACGACACCAACATCTAAGACCCATGGGTAAAACTATGCAGGGAAGATGAAGACTTCCAGCCCACTATCCTCAGGGAATGCACTGTGGTTGTATTTCTAATAATCAAATCCTCCATTTAGTGAACATTTGTTGAGCACCTGTATTGTGCCAAGCCCAGCCCCCTCCAGGAGCTCCCAATTTAGTGGAGAAGAAACAAGAGGACACAGAATTCCATAAAATAGGCTATGCTATAAAGAAATATATCTCAAGGCACCATGGCTGCACAAAGGGGGAAGGCCTTACCTCTGCCTGGCACATGCTTCCCAGAGGAAAGGACATTTGTACATTCCTTGAGGAATTCCCAGCAACTACAAACAGCATACGTAAAAGTCAGAGGGGAAAGAAAGAGCATGGAACATTCTGGCAACTGCAAGCCCATTATCAAGGCTGGAGCTATACAGGTTATATGAGAGAGTGATGAAAGATGAGACTGGAAATATTGAGCAAGGCCAGGTCATGGTATATCTTGTCAGCTATCCTGGGGGATTTGGGCTTAACCTGAAAGATAACAAGCAGGCTTTGGAGGAAGGTTCCTTTCTTCTCACTCACCCACCCTTGCTCACTCTATCATCTCTGAAATAATGGGATCCCAAGATGGCGCACTCTGTGCCCATGACAAGTTGGAAGCTAAGGTATCTGTCTGAGGATGAAGACTTGTCCTTGACTTTGGCTTCTTGGATCCATGTCTTTAGCATTTGCTTTGACTTGGAAAAATAATGTAGTAATCTAGCAAAGCAGGGGCCTTATCAGGTAAAAGAAATCAGATGAGACATTGGTCGTGAGTTAGAAGCTTGAAATACAAAGTCTTTTGCGGTGGTAGGTCAGTATCTTTCTAACCTCAGAGACCTGAGGTTCCTACATCGGAGGCCCACGGACCCAGACTATATCTCTTAGGAAAGTCTCTAAACCACAGGGTATGAAACTTGCAAGACAGAAACTAGGGGTAGGGGAGGGGGCTGACAGCCGACTAATACACTCTGTTTTTATATATTTCCCTCTGCTTCTTGGCACTTTAAGAAAAAGTCATATAAAGAATAATGTCTAGAAACTATTTTCTCTAGATCTTGCCCAAGCTACTTTCAAATGTGATGAGGTGGCATTCTGCCTTATTTAACAAACCTGGAAATGAGGAGTAAATGAGTCTGTACTCTTGGAGAATTTCAAAACCCTTTCTTTAAATGGCACTCATTTGTTTTACAGTCTGGACGGGATGAAATTTAGCAAATCAGACTTGCCTTTTCATGTGGTAAAGTTTGGAATCTGTCGACTGAACATTTCTACTTGGACTCTCTCTTACAGCTTTACCTCAAACATTCATCAGTTGCTCTGGGTGCTTTAAGTTTTCCTGTAATTGCTATTTGCTGACTTCCACCATGGAGGTATTTTAACCAGCTACCACTCCTGTGGAGAGGGAAGGCGTTGGTGGGTTGAAAAGAGCTTTGTCAATTCTCCCTATTCCATTCTGAGTTCTGACAGTGTCTTGATTTGTAGGGTGGGACGAAGCACTTAACCTTTGTGTCTCCAGAAGCAAATGATGAATTCTGTCCCATTTACACTGTTTATTAACAGATGGGAGTTGCACATGATTCATTGCTCTATTCCCTCATTTCTTTAACCTTAAGATGCCAGCCTCACGAGGGGTTGCTATGCAGAGACGTATAGCCTGCTGAGCCTCAGAGGAAGTAAGCCGCAAATACTCAACGGATGATAATGATGATGGCGAAACTTACTTGACTTCTCAGCAAATGCCAAACTCCCTGCAGAATAACACACTGGGAAAGTTACCATCCACTTTGGAGTGTAGGAGGAAACTGTGTAAAGTGGAAAAGGACAGTAGGGGTTTGCCAAAGCTGAACCTACCCTACTTCACCATAGCAAAGCCACTGATAATAACTACGTTGGTTCAAAATCAAACGGAACGTCCGCTCTTTGATGAATTACTAGAGATTAAATCAGCTAAGTGCTGTTGACACTTGGCCACTAAGCTCAATGGGAATTCTTTGACTCAGCAAGAATTCTCCTCATCAGTATCTTGGCAGTTGAGGAGAGAAGCAATGAAGGCACGGAGACCCTGGTCCTCCACTGTCCATTCACGTTATGAAACTGTTTGTCAGGTTGCTTCCAAAGTCTTCCATGTGGCAGCAAAGGACACTTCTTTATCCCCAGTGCCTGATAAGATGAACTACAGTTCTTCCCTCTATTTGAATGCATGATCTGAATCCTATGAAGTCACAGGGAAAGGTTTAGGGCTTTCTCTAAACCAGCATTTTCTAAAATGTGTCCCATGGACTACTAGTTTCCAAGATGATCTTCAAATTAGAATTCCTTGATCAAGTAAGTTTGGAAAATGCTTTCAAAATTTATTTCTGAAGTGCTGGGGATACAGCAATGAACAAGTCATGCAGTGTCTGAACTCTCCTGGTCCTGGCATGAGGTAAGGTCACAGAAAAGGCAGAGGTGGATCATGGACTTTGGCCTTTATGATTAGAACAGGCAGTCATTGGAAGGTTTTAAGAAGTTTTGATCCAGGACACAGTGGAATATTAAGATTTCTGGAAACTTCTATGAGGAAGAAATCTGTAAAACTTTGTTTAATTCAGTTATTCCAAATTATTTGTCTTGTAATACCTATTAACACACGGGGAAACATAATTATGAACTTATGAGAACTCCTTTGCCACATTTTGATGTGGTTGCCTACTATGCCCCTTTAATAGGAAGATGCTGCTCCTGGCCCAGGGCTTTCATTGCAAAATTGTTTCACTTTTGAACCTTAGCTACTTTCATGCTTTTCCCCACTCTTCTGTTCACCATGTTGAATTACTGTTATTTGGATACATTTATTTCTTCCCTTTTATTAGATAGGGTAGGTTAATTGCTAATTAATAGATCTAGAAAATGTATATTGGCTCAAATAACATAGAAATCAATTTCTAGTTGATGATATAACTGTACAGGGCAGGCGAATAAGTCAGCAGGTATCTTTCCTCCACACAGTCATTCAGGGACCCAGGCTGATGGAAAATTTGCCATTTTCAATACATAGTTTCTAAGGCTTCCCTGGGACCCATCTTCATTCTACCCAGACAGTAGAGGAAAAGAGCATGGAGAAGTATATATATATGTACATGTGTGTGTGTGTGGAGGGGTGTTATGGGCCAGGGCTGGAAGACAACAAACACTTCTGCTCACACTTAGAACTAGAAATAGTCACATGAGTCCACCTAGGTACAAGGAAGTTAGGATTTGTGGTCCTTGGATGTGCAGCTACCTCCCAATGACATTCTACATTATGGAAGGGTTGCATGAAGTCTATCGAACACCTATCCATTTCTGCTACACACCTACTATATTGACAGCTCTTTGAAGGGAGGGCTATAAGTTTTAATGCATTCATTTTTATTAGTTTCATAAATATATCATGGTGCTGGCATGAAAGAGATGTCCAATAAATGTTGGTTGAAATAAGCAATAGTATATCAAAAACTTAAATATCTCAACCAGAAGGCTGGAAAGAGTTGAAGAGACCATCAGAAAACAGAATAAGGCAGCTGTCATGGTATTTCAGTTCCAAAGAGATAAAAATTTGCAGAGAAAGTGGTCAAACTTGAAGTTTAATTTCTCCCGCAATTTATTGAAAGGAGGCCTTAAGCAAAGCAGAGGGGGATTTAGAGACAGAGATGAGATTTTCAGAGGATTATCTGTAAGTGAGGAAAGTACCTTCTACATTTCTTCATTGTGTTTTTGGCCTGGAACCTCACAAATCTGCCTGAATCCCATCAGACATCTTCTGGGTCATAAATCACACAGAGGCATGGTGAGCACTAAATCAATAGAGTTTCTAATTTCTGAAAAAGCGGAAAGGTGCTTATGTAACCCTGTTGGGAAAGGGAAGGCCATTGGCAACTTGCCTTGCTTATCCTGAATCAGACTCACACTCAGAGGCCTCTCCACTCCCTGGAAGCCCTTTTGCTCAGATGGCACTGGGGGAGACGCTAAGATCTGCAGTCCTTGGACGTCCAATTTCCCCATATTATCTTGTTCTCACCATCGTTTATTCTGCAACTGGAACTAACTGCAGAAAGGTGTTTACAGGGCTGCACAGTATAGCATGGTTCACATTTCCCCTTCCTTGGCAGTAAGAAGAGGTGGGAGCTAGAAAAGAAGGAACCTTTATCGCCTGGGACAGCTTCCCCCCCAAATGTGATCGTCATACCTTTTCAGAGAAATAAAGCATTTGGAGTGTTTAGTTTGTACCATCCAGAAGTTTTCAATTCCTAACCCCTCACTGCCCCACCCCCCAACGCTGTGATCTTAAAGAACGCCTGAGCACAAACACAGCCTGCTCTCCTCTCCCCTAAGCTTCTCTGTCTCCACCATTTATTATCTACATCCCAAAACAGCTGAATGTCTGGGCTTTCTTTATTGGAAAAGTGGGGTGAAAACATGTTTTGCATTTCAGCAGAACCAAGGTGGGGAGAGGCACCAGAAGTTTTGTACTCCACGTACATGGTCCGTTGAACCAGTCCAGCAAGTTTCAACAGGGCTAGATATCAAAACTACCCTTCACGGACCAGGGAGAGTGAAGTGGGAGAGAGAGAAAAAGACATGACATAAATGACCCAAGCAATAAAACTCACTGCTCAATTAGTCTCTGGGAGAGGCAAGAAGTGGAGGGGACTGATGGTTGAGGAAAAGTGTGTATCTGCTCTGCAGGGATCCTATTCATTTCACAGTGTCACCCCAGCCTGCTTGGCTCAGCTGCAGAATTCAGGCTGGTTGTTAATTTTATAGGAGGTGCACCTACCTCATCACCTCCACTTCTGTTACTTTAAAATATTAGCCAGTTAAACCAAGGATATCCATCATCCTATGCAAATCATGCCTCTCTGTTTTGATGGCAGTGGGAGAAACCAGCATTGCACCTAGCCCAGCTATTGCTGGTAATTTGGGTTTCTTTCATTTTCCCAAGCTACTATTATAGGAGACACTGAAAGCAAAAATCCTTCAAGATTCATCTGGCAACTCCTAGAATCCTATATGAAGGTATGTTTTTATAGACTTAACAGGCTATAAGCAAGTCCTGATATTAGGCATTTCTGACAGCCACTCCTGGCCTGACCCCTGAGGGTGTTCTAGGAAATCCAGAACTAGGGCAAAATCAACTGTGCCCCAGAAAATCTGGTCTGTCACCGAGAAAGAGCAATTTACATTGGGAGGAACTGGTATATGCTAATAGCAACTTTTGAATTTTTCCAATCTGATCTAAATTAGCCCTAGTACTTGCCAAGGTCTAGCTACCTAATGAGAACAATTATTTCTGGATTTCAATTAAATTGAATTGAAGAAGTATTTTGTTTGCATTTTTTCATTATGAAAATAATATAGCCACATTATAGAGAATATGAAAAATATATTGGAAAAAAAGACTCCCGTAATCCTCTGCCCTAACAAGACCACTGTATCCGTCTTGGTGTAACTGAATAATACTTAAGGAGCATCTACAACAGCAGCTGCAGTGTGGTGCAACAAACAACTATAGCAACAAAAGCATAAAGTCAGAGTTTTTCAGACTAGGCGGGAAGACCCTACATGTGCATATAACTCAAGAAATAGGCTGGGTAGAATGGGATGGTGCGTGGCATGGTTCATATTTGGTATAGCACTTTAGAGGGAAGAAATAAGCAAGGGTTAGCAGTCATGGGGAACTCCACAAAGGCCACCGGGGATGAGCATTACTTTAAAGGATGGACAAATATGGCCGATCAGTGGTGGGGGGCAAGGGAGGGAGTCGTAGAGCCTGTTTAGAACTAGAAAGGAAGCCAGCATGTTTGTAAAATATCTTAAAATTTGGCTGAAAGATTTAAATGGGAGAAAAGTCAAATATAAGATCTGATAGCAAGCATGAGCCCTTGTGAGAAGGGACAGCGTTATCGTGATCATTAGTACAGTGTGTGTCACATAGTAGGCACTTAATAAATCACTGCTGTTCTGTTATTCACTAACATATGTCTAATGACCCATATGGTGCTTGGACTAAAGGAGATGCTTGTCAATATTTGTTTTGACTAAATCAATCAATGAAAGGGTGGGCTCAGATTATAGACGTCCTTGCAATTCTTCTTCAAGACTTGCAAGAATCTTCAAATTCAAGGATATGAGAGACTCACTACTGTGCATTTTGAGTTAGGTATCGGGGGGGAGGAAGAGGGACACTAGCCTCCTGGAAAGGTAAATGTGGTCACAGAGTGTGTGAAGAATTCCTGGGGGTGGGGGGAGCTTGGAGGGAGGGAGAGCTGATAGGAAATTATTATAATAAGTGAGGAGAGATGAGATGAGGAGCTGGAGGAAGAGAGGGCCGGGGGAAATGGGAAGGATGGAGAGAAATGAAGGAGGAAGAAGCCTGTAGAATAAGTGGGTACTGGGAGGAACAGTCGTGAAAAAGGCAAAGTGAGAACTCTCTTAAAAGCCTTGAACTGGGAAACTGGAAGTATCAGTGAGGGGAAATGGGCCATCAAAAGTGAGTTCTCTTAGTGGGAAAATGTGTATTCCATCTTGAACTTACTGGGTTCAGAGCGGCTTTAGGATATCGATACCAAAATGCTGGGCCATGGAACTGCAACTAGGCTGGTTCTAGTGGCACTCTCTACACCAATGGTCTTCAAATATTTTTCATCATACACCCTCGCTAGCCCCCAAATTTTTGCCATTATTTATTATTATTATGTATTAAATTATGTAACATATAATACTATACTACATATTAGATACTTTACAAACTATAGACAAAAATTGAAATTAAAAAGATACATGCACCCCAATGTTTATAGCAGCACTATTTAAATAGCCAAGACGTGGAAACAACTTAAATGTCCATCGACAGACGAATGGATAAAGAAGATGTGATACATATATACAATGGAATATTACTCAGCCATAAAAAGGAACAAAAGTGGGTCATTTGTAGAGACACGGATGGACCTAGAGACTGTCATACAGAGCGAAATAAGTCAGAAAGAGAAAGACAAATACCATATGATATCACTTATATGTGGAGTCTAAAATATGACACAAATGAACTTATTTATGAAACAGAAACAGACTCACAGACACAGAGAACAGACTTGTGGTTGCCAAGGGGGAGTGGGGGTAGAGGAGGGATGGATTAGGAGTTTGGGATTAGCAGATGCAAACTATTATATATAGGATGAATAAACAACAAGGTCCTTACTATATAGCACAGGGAACTATATTCAGTGTTCTGTGATAAACCATAATGGAAAAGAATATAAAAAAGAATGGTTGTGTGTATATATATATGTGTGTGTGTGTGTGTGTGCATGTGTGTAACTGAATCACTTTGCTGTATAGCAGAAATTAACACAATATTGTAAATCAACTATACTTCAATAATCAAATAAAAATAAATAAATAAGTAAATAAAATAGAAGATAAAGATGAAAAAGACAGTATTTTAATATATTTTGCTAACATGATGACTTCATTTGATTAGCTAATGCTAATAGTCCAAAAAGTCGTAAGAGCTGATGAGCCTTCTCCATCACACTTTACCCCAGTTGGTGTCCCTGGAGGCCACAGGTTCCAGATAGCATTGTTTCAGAAGGGAGGAGGGCAGTCAGTGCTTACCGGGCTTTGTGGAATGAGACGTCCATCCACGCTGTGTTGAGCCACTGAAATTTAGGTTGTTGTCTGATACAACGGCTAATGTCAATTATTCTAAGGAGAGGAAGAGATAAGAGAGGGAAAGGATAAGTCTGGGAGCAGCATCTGTATGATTTAGGAAAGAACGGGGTTTTGAAAGGAGAACAATTCTTCCCTTGGAAGGGCAAGAAAGGCTGAGAGGACAGGGGTCAGAGCTGAGGGTCTCCTTAAGACGATCCAATCTTCTTGGCAAGAGAGGGTGAAAGGTCAACCTCCGAGCTCTCTGGGTGAGAGCAGGCTGGGGCTGTAGGGGAGACTGCAGGGTCTGAAACAATTGCCACCCTCCTGTGTTAACTAGAGAATCAATGAGGGATCAGCTAAGGGACTGATTACCTAGAACCCAGCTAAAGTTGGATTTCTCCTTGGGAAAGCTAGACAGAGCTGGGAAATGTCCAGAGGAAAGGAACTGAAATGATCAAGGAAATGCAGCTTTTGTAAGAAGAGAAGCTAAAATGATCGGAATTCTTCAGCTGGAAGCACAAAGGCTGAACAAGATGTGATCAAAGTGTTTATATCATGAAGGGAACAGAAGAAGAGAAGGAGAGAGTCCAGCTCACGGAAACTTACAAAACCGTGTGACGGGGCACGTCCTGAAACTTGAAAGAGGTGATTTGAAGATAAAGAACAAAAACGCTTCTTTCTTTTTTTTTTTTTTTTTTTTTTTTTTTTTTTGCGGTACGCGGGGCTCTCACTGCTGTGGCCTCTCCCGTTGCGGAGCACAGGCTCCGGACGCGCAGGCTCAGCGGCCATGGCTCACGGGCCCAGCCGCTCCGCGGCATGTGGGATCTTCCCGGATCGGGGCACGAACCCGTGTCCCCTGCATCGGCAGGCAGACTCTCAACCACTGACAAAAGCGCTACTCTCTATAGCAGGTTCATTATGGGCACAAGGTATGGCACAACTGTAAATATAAATACAGCAGGAAACTGATTTTTAGACTCAATTTCCAAAAGTTCGTCCAAACATTAAATATAAATAAACAAGGCTTTTGTATGCTCGAAGGCAGAGTAGAAAAAGAATCTGGTTTTGAAACAATAGAGACCTGGTTTTAAAACCTCCTACTGGCTGTGTTCCACTGTTCATTTGAGAAATATTTACCGAACACCTACTATGTGCCAGCACTGAGCTACACAATAGGTTCTAATAGCAAGTGAGACGTATGTGGTCCCTGACCTCAAAGAGTTTACAGTCTACCAGAGAAGGCAGATATCAAATAAAGGATTGCAGAAATAATTATTTAAATTACAATACTGGTAAGTGCCTCTGAGGACAGGCACGAGGTGTTGTGAGAACACCAGGAGGGACTGGACTAATCCAGGTGGGGAATCATCTCCGGGTAGCTGTACCAAGGAGGAGCACTGAGTGGGGAGTCCGTGGTGCCCGCGTGGGGCATGCTGGGAGCACCCCTTCTCATCTTCCCTCCTCCAGATATCCAAGTCCCTCATTTTGTGCAAGGGTGTTAACCAAACTCTTTACAAAATACATTCACAACCATTGTTTGCTTTGGTTCTCAAAACAACCTGTTAAGTAGAAGGGAGTCGTCCAGAAGAGGACACGTGGAGTCGGAGAGTTGAAGCGATCAGCTCAAGTTCATCCATTAGCGCTGCCGGGACTCAGAACTGCGACCCTGGTCCCCAAACTCTTGCACTCCGCACAGCCGTCCACTCACTGTTGACTGGTGCCCCAGGAAGACAGAGCGCAGCGCGAGATGCAGGATTTGCCTGACTTGATACGGTGTTTTTATGCTCTTGTGGATCTGCTTTCATAATCTTTGCTAATTTGCCCTTGAGGACAAACATGTAGATCATGTGCACACACACACCACTGTTCAGGGCGTGGGTCTGTGTTTTCTTTTTTCAAACTAAATGATGTGTGCTGGTTTCCTTTCACCTATGAGATTTCCCCCCCTTTTCCAAGTGCAGAAAGCAGAAAATCTTTTAGGATTCAGCTAGTGCATAAAGATCTAGAGGGGGAAGGTAAATGGAATGGTTTGGGTATCAGAGGAAATTAAGGAGGTCTTAAAGAACTATTGCCTTCCAGGCGAATTTGCTGAAAAGGGCAGGATGATTCCAGAAAATGAGTGCCCCCCATTCTCTTTCAGCTCTGAGCTTTGAATAAGAGGGCAGAGTAACCTCGTGAGCGACCTGTCTGGTCCTGACATTCTATAGGCAGGATAAAGGATGTTTTGGCATTTGTGTGATAGCCTCTAAATTTTTTCTTTTCCTGCCACTATGTGCACAGAAACAGGACTTTCATTTCTTGAGAGTTAATTTCCTTCAGCAGCTTATTCACAATCTGAAGTCACAATCCTCTTTGGGGAAACAATTGGGTATTGTGTAAAGGATTTTGAAGTTACGTACTAAGGACTGTGACTCTATCTGGTGAGTAAGAAGTAGTGTCAGGAGAACTCTTAGGCACCAAGTACCCATTTTTGATGAAAATGTTCCTACTGGAGATGAATAAGAGAAGGAACAGTAAAATCTATGAAGTCACTGTAAGTGGGAGAATTGTAAATGGGAACTTTATCCATATGTGGCCCATCATTTTATCGATTGAGCATTGCAGTGTATTTCTGCTCTGTGTACTGGGGCATCCTGGCTATAATTGAGCTTTGCTGATTTTATGATACTCTCTGTTCCCATTATTTTTATCACATCACTCTTACCATAAGCACAATTCCTGCCCAACCTGCCTCAGAGGTGACAGAGAAGAGCAAATGACAAAAGGAGTTTTGCCAGAAAACACTACACATCTGCAGGGAGGTCTTACCATCATAAGCAGCAACACACTCTCCCCACAAAACAGAAAGTCCACAGCATGAATCATTCCCACATTCCCGAATGCCGCCATCTCACGTGGTTCTACTCAAGCACTGTTTCCTTTAAACATGTACCCAAACCTGACTGAAATAACACTCATTAAATATTAACATACAAAATTTAACCCAGGGTGCAAAGACGTGGGAAAATTGCAAATTTCATCATGTCGATCATTCTGTGTCTTTCAGTTTAATTTTTTGTGTAAGCTGTAGATTCGCAACCAGCACACGTTGGCCTGCGGTTCAGGAAGTTAACGTTAGCTGTGCACGACTGCTCAGAGCCTGCACTGTGCCTTCAGAGAGCTGTGCTCCTCTTTACTCAGGGGAGGGAGGTGCCTTCTCACATTTGGCTCTCTGAGTTAGTTCACTCTGCAAAGGGGTACATGAGAGTCCCAGAACCCCCTTTCCTTATGACTCACCACGGAGCCAGCCAAAAGCCATTGGGATTATCTTCCTTGCCTTGGTTTGGAAATCAACTTTAAAGAAAAGAACTCCAACTCCACCCTGCAACTGTGTAACTTCGGCAGACCAGGATCGTCTGCACAACTAATAACAGGCCAGACCCTGAAGCCCTGAAGTATATGTCATTCTTGTTCAGGCCCATTTGCTGTGGAATGTAATGCTTTCACGAGGGGAACAGGTGCACTATTGTGCTCTTAGTAAAAAGGTTGATATTTCATCTGCACTACGGTAGATTTTCAACCATTTTGAGCTCTTCTCAGATCCCATGTATCATTTTTCAAGGTCAGTAGCAAGTGCCCATTTATCCAAGTGCCCATGTACAATGCTCAAATGGCCATATTTTCCCCACACAGTGACAACTGATGCTTTTAGTGCTGATTCCAAGTACCACGGGCTCCTGTGCTTTTGGAAACATCAAGGACTAAATCATGCTCGCCATAGGCTGAGGGTCAAGTTTATAATTTTGTTATAATTCACTGCAACTGACAACTTTTTTTGATACGTAGGTCACTCCAGGTTAGATAAAATATTTATCAACAATCCTGTATCCTTTTTGTCAAATAAGGAAAAAAATAACTGATATCTTTCAAAAATAGAAGCTAGGAGAGCCACTTTTGACACAAATCACGAAAGGATTCCAAAGTTTGCTTTTTAACAGATATAGTCATGATGAAATCACAGCCTCACCCACATTCCTAAGGCAACACAGACGTGTGCAAACACATGGGTTTTTCTGAGCACACAAGTCATGGTCACTGGAGGGCAGTGAACTTGCTATTTGTTCGTACGGAAAAACTCAAAAGCTGGCTTAGATCAAACTCTGATCCAAACACGCCAAGGAGTCACATTTTTATGAGGCTTTATCCTCAACCCAGCAACCCAAGTCCCTCCTCTTTACAGAAATACTCTTTTCTCCATTGGGCAGTTCTGCAGGGCAGTCTCTACGGGGTCATCACCACACTGGTCTGTGGGTAGGTACCAATGCCCATTGGGACCCTTGGGTCTAGGATGACTTGGCAGTACTTGGGGTCCTTGGCAGTTCAGCTGGTGTCAGGGTTGTCCTGAATAACAGAATACACCCATTGATTTTCAGTATCCATAGGATACTGGTCAAGTGTACTAAGTTAATATATTAACTGTACTAAGTGTAATACTTTGGCGTCTGCTAGACCAAATTTAAATTCTCTTTTTGCCATTTACCACCTATTAAGTTACCACTGTCAAATTGCGTAACTGCTCTAAACCTCCATTTTCTTTTCTTTTTTTTCTTTTTTTTTTCCAGTAATCCTCCACTGTAACAACTCCTTTACTTTGCAGTGAAAATTGATTTGTATATTTTTTCCTCTGAGTCCTTGTGGGATTTTTTTTTTATTCAAACAGAAAGTCACAAAAATTATAATCATCCTCATCAGTTCACTCAGTCCCATGTAATTAATTATTTTTTATCTTGATCTTTTGTTAGCACTTTTATGAATTCATCAGTTTTCCATTAGAGTTCTGAAAATGCTTATTCATTCAGTACAGCAGTATACTCAGTTATGAGAAACCTGTACTTGTCAGAGTCTTTTCTATGAATTCCTTGAAGATGAAACCCTTTTATAGGAACATTTTTGCAAAAGCATCAGAATACACCCAGAACTGTCTGTAAATGACAAAAGACTTAAAAATGACCATGGTTAAAGATTTGATGAAAGTTCCTAATAATGCAGTTGACAAGGAAATTTAGTTATTTCTGAGATATACATTTTAAAGTAATAACTAGAATTATGATTTATAACATTATACCAGAACATATAAGTTTTTTAGAAATTTCATGTAATGTCTGAAACATTTATATTAACATATTTCCATACAAATAACCCAAAGAAAGTTTAGTATTAGTTGCTTTTTTTGTTTGTTTGTTTGTTTGTTTATACTGCAGGTTCTTATTAGTCATCAATTTTATACACATCAGTGTATACATGTCAATCCCAATCGCCCAATTCATCACACCACCATCCCCACCCCACCGTGGTTTTCCCCCTTTGGTGTCCCTACGTTTGTTCTCTACATCTGTGTCTCAACTTCTGCCCTGCAAACCAGTTCATTTGTACCATTTTCCTATAAACCTCCATTTTCTCATTAACATAACAAGGATAATCATGCTACCAAGAATATCTACTTACAGAGCTGCTGTGAATTAAAGGAGATAATGTATGTTATTCCTTGGGCACAGTGCCTGGTACATAGCAAGTCTTTAATCAAGGGTGACTATTCTTGACATACAGATGGCCAACAGGCACAGGAAAATGTACTCAATATCGCTAATTATTAGAGAAATGCAAATCGAAAGTACAATGAGGTATCACCTCACAACGGTCAGAATGGCCATCATTAAAAAGTCTACAAATAATAAATGCTAGAGAGGGTGTGGAGAAAAAGGAACCCTGCTACACTGTTGGTGGGAGTGTAAATTGGTGCAGCCACTATGGAGGACAGTATGGAGGCTCCTTAAAAAACTAAAAATAGAACTACCATAGGATTCTGCAATCCCACTCCTCGGCATATATCCAGAGAACACTCTAATTCAAAAAGATACATGCACCCCAATGTACAATAGCCAAGACATGGAAGCAACCTAAATGGCCATCAACAGATGAATGGATAAAGATGTGGTATGTATGTATGTATGTATACGTGTGTGTGCATACATATATATATATAGGAATATTACTCAGCCATAAAATAGAAAGAAATAATGCCATTTGCAGCAACATGGGTAGACCTAGAGACTATCATATTAAGTGAAGTAAGTCAGACAAAGACAAATATCATGATATCACTTATATGTGGAATCTAAAAAAATGATATAAATGAACTAATTTACAAAACAGAAATAGACCCACAGATATAGAAAACAAACTTATGGTTACCAAAGGGAAAAGGGGTGGGGAGAGGAATAAATTAGGAGTATGGGATTAACAGATACACATTACTATATATAAAACAGGTAAACAAGAACCAGGGAACTATACTCAATATCTTTTAATAACCTACAGTGGAAAAGAATCTGAAAAAGAATATATATAGATATATGTATAACTGAATCACTTTGCTGTTCACTTGAAACTAACACAACATTGTAAATTAATTATACTTCAATTCAAAAAAAAAGAGTGGCTATTCATTTTATCTGGCAACCTTCCACAATAATCTATATGTACACATGTGGGCTTCTGTTGCCTTATTGATTTAATAACCTAAAATCCGTTTCTCACTCATTATTATAATAGCAATAATTATTGCAATTACTGTTTGTTCATGACACCTCACATTACTATAATTGCTATTTTATCCTGCTCTCACAAATGTCGTCAATAACTACCAGCCATTAGTTGTCATTAACAATTACCAACTCTGTGACATCCCACCCCAGTGTTGAGGATAAATGAGGGTTAGTTTTATGAGTACGAAGCGCCAGCCATAAGCGAAGGATTTGTCTCTATTAAACAAAAAATTCCCTCAGAATGTTTAAGGTGAGTTTGTTTTCTGCTCTGAACTAAATGTAATAACTGACTAAATTCACTGTCTGACATAAAACATCTGAAAAGACCATGTTCTGAAGGAGAACAGTTGAAGGCTATTAGGTGTGTGTGAAATCATGTGCGCTGGGTAGGAATATGCCATTCACTGCTCCGTGAGGCAATATTTCAGAAGAAATAACTGAGTTAGGTGGTTAGTTAGCTAGTTAACTAGTTTGCTTGTTTTAAAGCTACATGAACTATCAGTTTGCTTTAGTAAATGCTCCATAGTGAAAACATGAGTATGTGGATATACGTATGCTAAATGTCATTAACGTCCAGAGTTTTCCAAATGTTTTTGTTTGCTGGGATTTTGCTGAAGTTAAATACCGTATACGGAATAGAAGCCAGACCACGGGGCTACAGCCTCCAAGGAAATAAACCGCGGTGAGATGTGGCCTCACTTGAGCCGTGAAATGATGGGGCTTTCGTAGTGACGCATGAGAGGCGGAAGGAGCAGCATCCCATCTTGGGTTCTACACTTTTGATTTCTTTCCTCCACCTGTCACTTGCTACTTTCTTTCACTGCCAGATGAAGAGACTGCAAATCAGAAGGTCCTAAAGTAGACGCAGGGTGGCCCTCCTCGCTCCCCCTCTGTAGGGGGCGTGCTAGGTCAGCGTGGCCATTCCCAGGTGCACAAAGGCAGCTGGATCCACCCCTGAAATGATTTCAGCTCAGACGCTTTATAGACTCTTGACTTGTTCCTTTAAGTGTAAGACTGCAGACTTCTCAAGGTCAAGGACAAAGTTGTTCCCAGGTTGGTGTCTCCAGCACTTTGCCCAGGACCTGGTGCACAGATGGTGCCCTATAAAGATTCTTGAATGAAAAGGGGATGTGCAAATGCGTCCAAAAGTGGGCGGAAGAGCATGAAGCGAGCAGGACTGCGGGTGAGAAACAGCAGCGATCTGGGCTCTTTCCATCCTACAAAACGGACTCAAGTCACCTTGGACCATCTCTACCTGTTCCTGCTTTGATTTCTGTGTGGTAGAGAGGTCGTAGTTAAACCGTATGAAATTTCATCTTTGTCGGTCAAACATTCCCGACTACCGAAGTTTCAGCCGAGTAGTAGGCGGAGGGGTTAAGGGTACGTACCTGAGAGGCAGAGATGGGAGTTTGAATTCCGACCTCTGCTTAGAACCTGTGTGATATTAGACAAGTTACGTAACACTCCCAAGCTTCAGTTTCTTTGTAGAACTGGGGATGACAAAACCCGTTATAGTTGTAAAGATTGAAATAAGGTTGTACGTGTTGACCACGTTCTCCAAGGTTCGGATACTCAGATCCTTTCTGTCTGCCTCTTTGTCCTCAGCGTAGGCTGCTTTTCCTCCCCCCGCCCCTCCCCCCACCCACACACTCTGCAGTGTACTTTCAGCATCGTGCAAGTCATTATACTGTGTGCCATTCTCAAACATGATTGACATAGAGGCCTAAAAACAAGACATTCAGTTGTGCTTTTTTCCTATTAAAATCAGAGATTTCAATGCATGCAGGAAGCATTTTTTAAATTTAATTATTCAAACTAATAGGTTTTATTGTAATGAGGTTTTTAAAAACCATTATGATGGTTTTTAAGGGCTGAGGCTTAAAATATTTTCATTTACAGATATGTTATGCTTTAATGAAAACCAATGTGTAAAAATCTAAACTTAGGTCAATTGGAAGCTTTGTCTACAGTTATATTGTTTACATTACAAAACAGGTATTCTGCCTTACAAAGCATGTATTTCAGTGTTCCTTTCAATAGTGAAATCCCTGTGGTGCGTTGAGAGCGCGACTTGAATTATTACCGTGTTATGTACACACAAGTGTTGGGTGTAAAGCAAGGTTCACCCGGGGAGAGTGGTGGGCTACAGTAGGAATGGCTCTGAATTTCATAATCAAAGAAGAGGAATAGAGAGAAGAGATTTGGAGTGACATCCTCAGCAGAAGGGGAGAAGGGCTCCACGTTAGACTCTGAGGGCTCTTACCTAATCCTGACGGGAAGACATCTGTCAAAGGCACCATTATACCCTGTTAGCTTAAACGGAGTGGTGTTTAGCGATGAAAGTAATGGAACACGTGTTTTCTGTTTCTGGCTCTCCTAGCTTCAGAGTAGATACCGTTGATGCGTTCATGCTCAGGCCAGTTCCCATTTACAAAGCCATTCTTTCCATCCTAGGGGATGCGGTAAAACCTTGCCAATGGTTTTAATAGCCTGTGGACTCTACAGACTGAAGATCTGGCCCCGCTGCCCTCCCCACGCTTGTGAACCATTTGCCGAAGACCCTCTTTCCTCACCACTTGTCTTGACCTTCAACAATAAAATAAGTGGTTATAAAAGCCAAATCATCAGTTATGCCGTTAAGAAACAAAAAATATGTCACCCAAACCATACATAAAAACTTTCTTGAACCGTGTAATTCAATAAAACTTTAAAATCTGTTAAATGTATGCAACCTGTTAATAAAGCTATTGTATGAGCTCTTTTGTTCAAAAGAATTGGTTAGATCCCCCTCAGCAAATCAAGGCCAGTTTGTGTAGTTGCTGGCAAGACAGAAATGGCCTTATTAAATAGAAGTGGGCAAAATACTGAATTTAACTCACAATCTACATTGTGAGAGTTTGAAAAGTAGCTTTTTGTTATTTTAGACCTATGGTCTTTGAAAGGAAATCTGCGTTCTAGAGTTATAGGAGAATAAGATCGTTGGATACAATCATTGAAAACATAATTGCATTACTTATCTGTTAAAGGAAAGCAAACTATCTTTAAAAAGAAAAAACAAGAAAGGTTGTGATAGATGTGTATTCAAAGGAAAAGAGAAGAAACCAACATGATGGATTACAGCTAAGGCTTAAGTATCTAAGTTATTTCTCTTCCTTTTGTTACCAAAAGTAGCATTAAGTCATTTATTCCTACTTTCTAAATGCAGTAGGAAACCAGTCTCACCAGGATCTAGAACAGTGCCTAGCACAGAGTAGCCGATTAATAAACGAGTTAGTTGGCATTTACAGAAGCATCCTATGTCTTTAAGCACAGGATGGGTGTAGTCCGTTATGAAGGCAGGATCTGGGAGTAGAGACCAGACCATTTTGGGAGATGCAGTCACACTTTTAGTTAGCACCAGATCCCAGTCACTGTACCCCACCTGGGGACAGCCACCTATGGGCTACAGGATATGTGGGTGGGGTATTGGTTAAAGTAGGATTTCAAGTCCCAGAGAGAATGAACAGAGACGTACAGGAGTAGAGAGGGGGGCACAAGGTCACAGCCAGACTGGAAGGCAGCAAGCCTGATGTCAAGTCCTGATGCTTGAGGTCAGGATCAGCGGTGGGAACTCACATCAGATTGAACCTGAAGATGGGAGACCACTGTTCCTAGCTGTGGGGCAAGAGTTACAAATACACTAAGGCTGAGAAATAGGCGATGCCATGGGGTTAGCATGTTTATAGTTTCCTACATGGTGAAAGAAACAAGAAAGGCTTTAAACTCTATGATCTACTAGCATGTTGTAAAGGGCTAGAGATTTACAGATCAGAAAAGGAACGATTACAAACAAGGATGATTTGAATTAAGGCTTCCTCGAAGCATTCCATTAATACTGGTCCCAGAAATAACCCAGAATAGATGTCTTGTTTTTTCCTTTAATGAAGTCCTTTCCCCCTCTGTAGCAGGAAGGCATGAAACAGATGGCACCCTGAAGCTAGGTCATTCAAAGAGAGTTGTACAAGGGAACTGTTTACAAAGATGTGGGCTAGATTTAGGAAACCAACAGGAATATGCAGTCAATAGTAGAGAGCCAATCCGCCCTCAGGCCTGAAGAGCAGTGTCTGGAGAAGCTTCTCCGACAGACGCAGCAGCGGGGGAGCTGGGAAAATAAACACCCCAACCGTACAGTCCCCTCACCCATGCATCTCCTGCCACACTGCTCACTGGCTGAACCCAACCGAAAGCCAGAGGGCACACAGGCCAGCCTCCAGGGCAGAGCAGGATGGAGAAGGGAAGACACCAGCCCGGGAGGGTGCAAATATCAATAGAAACACATCTTCATTGGAAAATTAATTCATATTAAGAAAATCACCTCAAAGACATTGCAAAACAAATTAAACTATTCATTAGGAGAAATTGAGGAAATCAGCTCCATTTGACTCTTTAGCATATTTATAATAACACTGGTGGTACATTTCATAAAAACACAAGAATCTTTGGTTAGACTGTGGGCTTCCGGAGGGTTCTATTCTTTGTTCTTTACCCTTCACAGCTAGCACTGTTCCTGGCACATGATACAGGTTCAGTAACTGTTTGTCAAATGATTGACTACATGAATAAGTTAATGAAAGAAGTATGTTCTGGTTTATGTAATTTTCTTGTCAAAGGAAGCATAATCCAAAAAGAAAAGCAGTCCCCGAAAACCTCTTTGGTCTCCTACCCCCATGACTGAAAATCCTTCCTACAGCATAACTTTGGCTGTTCCCACCACTCTAAAAGGATTCTACTAAGCATGAAGGAATATGTCTTTGATGATTGGGAATCTAGCAGCACCGAGGCTGTCGTTCTAAACTATAGGTGTGGGCAATGGGGCTATCGAGTGACTTCCAAGACACTCAAAGATTTTAAACACAAATAAATAAACACGTGGGAATTGCCATACCAGATCAGACTGGTAGTTTATCCTGCCGAGAATTCTCTGCTAGGGCTGAATGTCCTACATTTTTCCTTAAGTGTGAACTCTCTGATTGACTTAGGGATGGTTTGTTAGGTTCCAGAGAGTAGAGATTTTACTTCTTCATTAAAAAAAAATTTTTTTTTCTGCCATTCACATATTTTAACTTCTCTTCTGGTGTTTTCCCAATTTCCCAAATGATTGAACTCTCTTTATTAAATTAAGTTTCCAGACTTTCTTTTATTATTGCCCTTCAAAAGATTGTTTGCTCTTTCATATCAGCCAGGTAAGGGTTAGGTAGTGTTCTTTCATTTCTTTGTTCAAATATTTCTTTAGTTGGAATCATTGCAACTGTCTCTTAAACTTTGTGTATAATCCAAGTTCCCAAGTCCCTCTTAAAGTGGCAAATTATACTTTAGTAAGAGGATATAGTTTATTTTTAAAATAAAATTTAAATGATGCTATATATATATACAAAGAGAAATATATATGGAAATAGAGATAAGCCAAAAAGTTTAAAACATGAAATAGACAAGCAAAACAAATTTTTTAAGAGAAAAATCACCTCGAGTCCTATCGTTCAGAGACAACCACTGTTTACATTTAATGTGTACACTAACAGTCTTTGAGGAAAAAACATTGGCCATGTTTTTAATAAAATGGGGCAATACTATTTGGAACTCTCTTTTTATCTCTGCTAAATAATACATTAGGGATATTTTTCCATGTCATTAATCTTTTACATCATTTGAAATGACTGCATAATATTCCACTCCATCAATGTTCATAATTTATGCAACAAATGTCTTCGTTTCCAATTTTCCTCTCGTTCCTGATGCTCCAATAGCCACCTTTATGCCTAAACATTTGCACATCCAATATGAAGAACTAACTCTGAGTGGAATTACGAGATCAAAGAGCATGCAAAATATGGAAGATTTTGATACAACTCAGCCATAGGGTTGAGGTTTGGAATCTCACCCGTTGGAAAGATTGAGAATTTGAAGTAAGTGGAAAGATAAGCAGAAAATGAGGTTATCTGAGAAGAATGTGAGGAATATCAATAGTGAGGGAAACTTTAAAACACTCAGGTAAAGAAATAAGAGATGAGAAGCTTAGCTTGTAAATAAAAATATCTAGAGGAAGGAGGTCCATAGGACACTTCAGAAATCATGTTAGTCTCCTCCCCTACTTAACTGGAAAACTAATGTTACAGACTGGACACCTCAGCACTTATCCATGTGGGCATGTTTCCTCAGTGAAATAGTTCTTAGAACAAAACAGAGTTCAGGATCATGGTCTCAACAGTTAAAAAAAAAAGATTTCAAAAAAGGAAGTTCAAAAGTCAGCATTGTTGATTTCATGTAGCGTTGCAAATTCCCCCCAACAAAGCAAAGCTGCAGTAGTATAGCCAAGCATCGCCATCCTTACGGCCTTTGAAATTAGAGATGTGAAATGAATGTAGTGACATGTCTGACTCCTTAGCCACAAGTCTGATAAGGTTGTTGTCCCAGTTGTCTTAATGTCTGATTGAAATAGAACCTTGGAATAAATATAGCCGCCTGAGATTCTCCTTTCAGAATGGTTCACAAATACAACAGGCTTACGGAAGGATTTTGAGAATGTATCCAAGGAGGCCATTTCAACCATGACTTGAGGAAATTAATAATAATAATGATCATCCATTGTCTTGGGTGGCCATGGCATATGCCTTCCATTCTGGATTTGCATATTGTTTCAAGTGAGGATGACCCCCAACCCAGAGCAAACATAAGGTACACCTGGAAGAGAAGGAAGAAGAGAAGGCGAGAAGGAGACAGAGTGGGAGAAGAGAAGATGAGAAAAGAAAGATGCAAATGGAGAGAAGGAAAGAAACTGCTTTATTGCCATCATGGCAGGAGCATAATGATTTGTTAACCCTGCTCTGAAGACTTCCTGTGCTTTTTATTTTTTAATGTCAGCTTGCATAACATTGGCCCTTAATACACACACACACACACACACACACACACACACACACCACTTAAATAGTCTCCCAGGAACAAAACAAACAGCAAATACCAGAGTCCTTGTTGGGCTGGACTGTGAAGAGCCAAACATGGGAATTTCCTTCTAGGAAAACCCATCATGGCGCCTGGTGTAGTCTTCAAGGGCTTCGTTCCAACACAACCCGAGGGCAGGATCTTTGATGTCTGTTCTTTTTGAGTGGGTTCAACCTCTCCAGAACATAAGCCCCCACTTCTCAATACTGTCACCACGTTGGAGAGATGCTACAGCTGACAGCAGTGACTGGCAGAAGCCTGGGACAGTACAATAGTATTCTAAGTTGCATTTAGTCTCATTTTTATTTAGGCTAATTTGCATGGCTGGTTTATGCCAAATGAGGATATTTTCCCTTCTCCTTGGAATAGCTTCATGTTAAAATATCACTCTTTTCAAAGTGCCCAAATATTACTGGGATGAATAATGAGACAGATGGAAAATAGGAAGGGTGGAGCAAGTTCAGAATGCTTTCTACTTGGCGGAATAAATGAGCTTTGCAGATTTCCAGCCTCCATCTACTTTACTCATTCGAGGTCACCTTCCCCTCCATCCTGTGGAGATGCAAGGACCAGAGAGTTTCCCAGACTCAGCTTCCACAGGAGCCACATCAAACTCTCTGGTCCTCCTCCGTACAGCCTAGTCAAAGGGCATGTGGCAGCTGCGTGGGCCAGCTGAGCGTGACGCATTCTAAGGGAGTGAGCCTGCCCGGGGAAAGCTTCCAGGATGTGGGACTTTGCTACATGCAGAACTCTGCCTGAAGCATCCATCATTTTCCAGAAAGAGTCCCCCAAATCCAGTGCAGTTTGGATTTTCAGAAAATGGGAGGTTGCAAGGAGTTCTTTATCCTTTTCTGAGCAGACCAAAGCAGGAAGCAACCACCAGCTAAATATTTGACTGACGCTGGTTCGCAGCTTTGTGTTGCTAGTAACACCGGGTGGGTCAGAGCTCCATGATGGCAGTGGCCAGACTGATGGAACCCAGTGTTGTCCCCCCCGCTGTAGTGTGTTTCTGTGTGTCCCTCCTCTACCCAGACCTAGCCCACCTCCAAGGCCCATGTGAAATGTCAGCAGCTCTTCCAGAAACCTCTCCCATGCAGATGCCTTCTTTCTGTACCAGTCCTCTCTCCACTAAACAATTTAGAGATTAATAATGAAGCAACAGGAGAGAGATTAAAAAGCCATCTGGTGAGCAGTCCCTGACACAGCTTAAAATACCCACAAAAACAAAAAGAGAAGCCAGCTCACAGTGAAAGCAAGGACTCGGGAGTCAGATCTGAATTCAATTTCTCGATCTGCTGCTTCCTAGCTCTGTAGTTTGGGGAGTGGTTATTTAACCTCTTCGTGCTTGAGTTCTGGGAATAATAATAATACCTACCTTATAGGGTTTTTTTTTTAGATGAGTTGATTATCATTATAAACAGTCTAAATAGCATAAATGTTAGTCATTACAACTACTACCCTTGCAGCTGGCATGGACCACCTATTGCCATCATCCTGGGGGGAGGTCCACTAACTTCCTAACTGATGGAACCAGACTGAAGATGCACTGGTGGTGGTGGGGGGGTCCCTTCACATCTGGCTGTTGCAATGAGCAGGAGCCTGTAAAAGGGGCAGGAAGACTCACGTCCTTGACCCTCAGTCTGTTCCTGGGCGCCAGGAGCTCACAGTGCCATAGTTCATTCATTCATTCATTCATTCACTGATGGAATAAATATTTAGTGAGTGCCTAGTAAGTGCCTAATGAGGAGGTGACTATAGAGCCACGGACAAAGCTGCCCTCATGGAGCTTACATTCTAATAGAGAAAACAGACACCTACATAAGATAGATGGTACTCTAGAGACACAGGGAGTGCAGAGGTGGAGCTGGCCCACAGAGTGTCTCTGACGCTGGGGGAGAGGGCTGTGCATCCCTCTGCAGAGAGCCATGTGGTGAAAACAAGGACTGAGAGTGCTGAGTGCCCTGCCGGAGGAGGACTGAGCTCTGCTCAGCCAGCACCTGCTGGGGGAGCCACAGAGCCCGCATGCTGCTGGGAGCCCTGCAGCTCTGAGGGGCCGGAGGGGCCCAGCCCAAGACCCAAGTTTGGGTGTGATGGTTCCTTCCTCCCCTTAACTTTGCTGTCCCCAGCAGTGGCCCAGCAAGCACCTGCTAAGGAAAATGCCTCATGTTGTTTTTACTGATTAGTTTTATCTGCAGTCAAAGGGGGCTGTGAGCATCTTGAGGGCAGAGACCAATTTCTTTTTTAAAAAAATTTTTTGAAGTATGGTTAATTTACAAAGTTGTGTTAGTTTCAGAGGTACAGCAAAGTGATTCAGATATATATATATTCTTTTTCATATTCTTTTCCATTATAGGTTATTACAAGATATTGGATATAGTTCCCTGTGCTATATAGTAGGTCTTTGTTATTTATCTATTTTATATATAGCAGTGTGTATCTGCTAATCCCAAACTCCTAATTTATCCCTACCCCCCACCATTTTCCCTTTGATAACCATAGTTTGTTTTCTAGGTTTGTGAGTCTATTTCTGTTTTGTAAATTAGTTCATTTGTATCCGTTTTTTAGATTCTACATATAAGTGATATCATATGATATTTGTCTTTCTTTGACTCACTTCACTTAGTCTGATAATCTCTAGGTCCGTCCATGTTGCTGCAAATGGCATTATTTCATTGTTTTTTTTATGGCCGAATAATATTCCATTATATATATGTACCACATCTTCTTTATCCATTCATCAGTTGATTGACATTTAGGTTGCTTCCATGTATTGGCTTTGTAAATAGTGCTGGAGACCAATTCTTATACTCATGTTGCCCACAACCATTTTCTGAGGAAAAGGGAGTCGTAATAACAGCTGACATGTACTGGCTGCTCATTGTAGGCCATTGTTCCAAGTGCTCATGGGTGTTACCTCATGTAACCCTCACACCACGCCATCAGGTGGTACTTTTAATAGCTGCAGAGGAGAAATAAAGGCACAGGGAGGTTAAATAACTCACATGGGGTCAGCTTTAGAGATGCTGTTATGGGCTGAATTGGGTCCCCTCAAAATTCGTATGTTTTTGAACAATGAAGACCTAACCCTGGGACCTCAGAATGTGACTGTATTTGGAAAAAGGGTCTTTAAAGAGGTGATTAAGTTAAATGAGGTTGTTAGGATGGGCTTTAATCTAATATGACTTGCGTCCTACAAGAAGAGAACATCTGGGGCTTCCCTGGTGGCTCAGTGGTTAAGAATCCACCTGCCAATGCAGGGGACGTGGGCTCAAGCCCTGGTCCGGGAAGATCCCACATACCACAGAGCAACTAAGCCCATGCGCCACAGCTACCGAGCCTGTGCTCTGGAGCCCACGTGCCACAACCACTGAAACCTGCGCGCCTAGAGGCCATGCTCCACAACAAGAGAAGCCACTGCAATGAGAAGCCCACGCACCTCAACAAAGAGTAGTCCCTGCTCGCTACAACTAGAGAAAGCCTACGTGCAGCAACGAAGACCCAATGCAGCCAAAAATATAATCAATTAATTATTTTTTTTTAAAAAAAGAAGAGGACATTTGGACACAGGCAGTTACAGAGGGAAGACCCTGTGAAGACACAGGGACAGGGTGGCCATCTATAAGCCACAGAGAGAGGCCTCGAAGAAATCAACTCTGCCAACACCCTAATCTCAGACTGTTGGCCTTCAGGACCCTGAGAAAACAAATTTGTGTTGTTTAAGCCTCCCAGTACGTGGTACTTTGTTATGGCAGCCCTGGCAAATGAATACAGGTACATAGTGAGTATTGAAGAAAGATCTGGAGACCCTGTGCTTCACTAATGAGCCCACCAATCTGGCCCTGCCATCGCTGGGGGACAGCTCGAGGAAGCAGCTGCTCTGGTCCTCTGGGAATCTGATGTTCTCAGGGCTGGGCGCATCCTAGTAGATAGAAGCATTCATCCTCATCACACAGAAACTGTGCTGCCCTGGCAGACACCAGGCACAGCTCATGGAACTAGACTTTTTCATTTGCTAATTCATTGATTCACTCAACCAATGATATTGATGCCCGGGCACTGTTCTGGGAATATAAAGGTGACCAGATAGTCTCAGGGAAGCCATCATATAAAAAATGTAACATTTATTTTAATCGGGTAAACATACTAATAAAATTAAAATAATCTATAGGGTAAGAATTAAAAGGGAGAGCTGTACAGTGCAATGGAAAGAGATGACAGGGACAGTTGACCTAGGAAGGGATGGTAGAAGAGGCTTGCACTTATAAGATGTACAGGACGGAGTTAACTAAGCAAAGAGGAGAAGGACTAGGCTTCCAGGCAGAGGAAAGAGCCAGGGCAAAGATTTAAAGAAATGGACTCACACACCAGCCCTGCTTCTCAGATGCCTGCAGAAGGGAGGAAGGAGAGATGAAAAAGGAGGAAAACAAGATGGGGGCGGAGAGGAGATAGACAAGAAGGGAAGGAGAAAACGAACATAAATTGAAATCTACAAGCCAGGCAATGTGCTTGGCATCTTCACACAGCGCAGCTCATATTTTCAGCCATCACAGATACGGCTACACAGGACCAGGGGGAGGCAGGAGAGGTGCCCTCACCGGACCCTGAGAGAGATGCCTCCTTCCATTTACACCGCAGGTGCCTCACGCTAGCCCCAATCCTGCAGCTCCATCGGCACTGATGGCCTTCCTTATCGCTGTGGCCTGGCCCAGCTGGGCAGGAGCCCCACGCTGCTCGCAGCCAGCTCGCTCTCAGAAGCAGGGCATCAACCCAGCAGCGCTCTTGGAAAGCTTGCCACGCACAGCCAGTTAGGGCGCTGGACTGTCCCCACAGCTAGCTCGCACAGGCTATGCATTCCACTGCCTGTGAGGCCTCCCTGCAGGACTGTGAACAAAGTCCAGGGGGGCTGGTGAAGATAACAGGAGGCCAGGAATTGGTGGAATGTGATGGGATGTGTTGATGGATTCACATTCTCGGGCAAAGTCCAAGATAGCAGAAAGAATTTATAGACCAAAACCAAGGCCCGGAATATAAGCAGGGAGATAAACTGGGCTATTTTAAATTGCTGCCCAAGAAGTGCTTTCGTGCTATATATATACCAACAGAAAAAGAGAGAGAAAAGCAAGGGCTTCAGCTCAGATCAAAAATATTTTCACAGACATTTACATGCCACTTTCAAAAGGCCTGGTAGCACTTAGGTCAAAGAAATTCCTTTTATTTTCTATAATTCACCATTGCTCTTAGCTCTGGCACTTTCCTCCCTCTTTTACTAATGAACACATGTAACAGCTAAATGAATTTTGCTAACACAATATCTCTGAAGTACTGAAAGCCTTATCCTCTACCTAGATCAGCATTCATATTAAAGTCCACAGGGAACTTTGTTTTAAAATTTGATTCTAGGAAAAGCTTTGTTTCCTTTCTAATAATAAAAGCTACAGAACTTACTGTTTCCCCTTTTACCATGACTACCAGGAAGCTCAGATCATGGTTAAGATTCAACTGTTGCAACTATGTTTGTCCTTATGCTTGTAATTACCATGACCTTGGTTTGGTCCTGATTTTCTATTTCCTATTTGTACTTATGGCTTCTGTGCACATATTTTTGTTGTGAGTTGCCATACATTCTTTGGGAAAAGAGAGTATAAATTTTCAAGAAGCAAGTTCTATTATCTCTCCTAGGACCAAGTTTCTCAAACTAAGAATTCCTAAATAACCCCTGTCTTTGGTCATTGTTTTAACAGCCTTGGCCACTCTGACTTGACAAAGAGACATTGTCTTAGCATAGCACCTCTAGCCTCTACAGGAGATAACTTGAATGCAAAATGCTACAGTTAAAAGAGCTTAGCAGCTTAAAACAACCAACATTTATTATCTCACATGGTTACTGTGAGTCAGGAACGTGGGAGCAGCCAAGCTGGGTGGTTCTAGACTAGAGTCTGTCGTGAGATTTCGACCAAGATATTGCCCAGGGCTGCAGTCATCTGAAGCCTGGAGAGTCGGTTTCTAGGGAGGCTACCCTACCCGCCCCACCAAACCCAGTGCCAGCCAGTGATTCAAGAGAGAGAGCAAGGCTAAGCCTCAGGCCTTTTATGTCCTAGTCTCGGGCATCAGGCAGCATCACTTCCACCACTTTCTATTCATTAGAGGTGAGTCACTAGTTAGTACAGACCAGCCATGCTCCAGGGAGAGGAAGTAAGCACCATGTATTGACGGGAGGAGTATCAGAAAATTGGGGGACATATTTTTAAAACACTGCTCAGACCATAAAGCTACTTTCATTTTTTTAAAAGTACATACATACACCAAGGCACAGCTTGGTATCTAACATGCCTTTGCCTAAATGCCAACCAGGGCAGGAAAAAAAAGGTTGAAAAAGAAAATGCTTTTCCTCAATGTATGTGCTGAGGGAAAGCATCCTGCAAAGGCATGGTGCCATACAGTTCCAAACACTGGTGTACGTGGGAGAGAGAACATGTCCCCAGGTGGAGAGGGAATAAAGAGAGAAGGCTAGACATTGCAAAAGGAAAGAAAGGGAATTATGTTTCCAGCCAATCTGAAAAGTCAGCCTCACTTGGGACCAGAATGGAAGACCAAAGCCAAGGTGATAAGGTCTAATGTATCTATAAATTACTCTCATCTTTTGTCAAGCCTTCTAGTTAGACCCAGGTGAGAAAAATGAGTGGTGACTCAGAAAACAAGGTTGGAGATAAGAGCTGAGTTCACCTCCGGAGGTGATGAGGGGTGCTGGTGAGAGGAAGGGGGAGGGGTTAATCACAGCTTGAAATGTGATCCACGTTGAAATCTAGTAACTCCACTCGGCCAGATGCGGGCTGCCCAGTGTAAGCTAAGTGTACTTAGCTTCTCATTAGTCTAAAGATTGAGCCCTCAGAGAGAAAGAGGCAACAGGAAGGTAGGGATGCTTTCGAATTCATCTTACTCTGTTTATCTGTGAGAGTGAACAGCTAGCGCTGAGGTCGATCCACAGGAAAACTAGGTTGTTCTTCTTCTTAAAGTCATCTTTGCTCTTGCAAAATTGCCCTCAAATACCCAATACACACCAGCTAAATAACCAGCTCCGTGAGGTGTGTAACATTCTTGTCATGAGGGAATTAACTAGCCTAAAATATGGACAAGCCAGGGAGTATATCATGGATTAAAGCATGTGGTTTAGAGTTTTTTTCTGTATTCAGAAATCCAGGTGCCTAAGGGCATTCCATTTGTACGTTCAATCCCATTTCACTGCACGTTGACCCTTCCCCCGGCTCACCCTCCCCCCCGGCCATGCCCACCTTCTGACCCAGCAGAGGGCATTTCCCTTAGGGGTGCAGATCTTGGGAAGGGATCCCAGGAATAGGGATGGGGCACGAAAGGGAGAAACAGGAAGGCAGGGAAATCAATACAAGGATCTTGAGGTCGTGGCCACCAGGTACGGGGGAGCACTCAGCTCTGGGCTCTCAGCCCTCACTGGGCAAGAGCTGCAGTAAACCCTTCCCATTTCCAGGTCCCATGGGAAGCGTATCCGTGCCGGGACCCCGGCAGGCACCAAACAACAAGTAAGGGACTTCCTTGGTGGTCCAGTGGCTAAGACTCTGAGCTCCCAATGCAGGGGGCCCGGGTTCGATCCCTAGTCAGGGAATTAGATCCCACATGCCACAACTAAGAGTTCACATGCTGCAACTAAAGGTCCCGCATGCTACAACAAAGATCCCACACGCCACACGTAAAGACCTGGCGCAGCCAAATAAATAAATAAATAAAATTTTTTAAAGCAAAAAACAAAAAAAATCACCAAGTAAGAGAAGCCTTAGGGCAGTGGAGGTGAGGCACTGTGACCCACTGAAAAGGTGAACATGGGCTGTGAGGGAAGGCCCTAGAGGTGACCAGACAGTGACCAGACAGAAGGAAGGGATAACAGTTCGGGGGCCACGACTTCTGCAGTCGTGTAGCCAAAGGTGACAGGGACCTGAATTCATGCCACGTCTGTGGGGACAGAGAGAAGGGAGCCATTGGGAGAGCCATTTCAGAGAGGGCCTCGCAGACCAGACGTGGATGAAGAGAGACAAAGGCAGTAAGACGGAGGATGCTTCCCTGCGTTCTCACCTGGCTGCCTGGGCAGCAGGTTAACCAGAGGACAGAGGAGGAGGTCGGGAAGTGAGAAGCCTGGTGAGGGCTGCAAATTAGGGAGGATCCTGAGAGCAGACGGAGACCCAGGCTTAGGGAAGAGAATGCAGAGCGCCAAGGATGGCCCAGCTGATGTGAGAGGCCGTAAATTATGTAGTATAAGGGCCCCCGTGCTGCAGGATGTTGACAGTTTCCACAGACCGGATAAAGGAGCAAGTCATGTTGACAGAAGATCTGATCCATGCTTGGGATTTCATTGGGTGGGTCTGGAAGGACAAAGGAACAAAGAAACTGAAGATATGTTAAGAGTATGAGAAACGCTAGACCATTTGTTACATTCTTAGGATGGGTTCTTCTAGATGTTTGCAACTTTTTCATATGTTCCATATTCTTAAATTAATACATGTAATATGGTAATTTCTCCTGTCTGTGATCCGAAAAAGAAAAGTAATGTATCCAATGTTGGTGCGATTGAATATGTATGATCCCCCCCTACTCCGCAATGTTTTTTTAAATGGCCTTGGCCAGAAGTTTCTAGCTGGCTTCCCAGGCACCGGAGATGAGCTCCTGAGTGACTTCCTCAGAAGGGCTGGAGTAATGCAAGTGTACAAGGCACTTCCTGCCATGGCCGCCCACCACTGGCGCTCAGCTGTCCTGGAATTGATGGGTGTATCAAAGCTGAAAAGGCTGTGAGCTTCTCTCCCTACTCAGGGCTCCATTGGCAAGGCTTGGCTCCGTAGCCATGTTTTGGTTTTTCTTCTTTATTATCTGAGTTCTTCCCCCTTCTTCCTGCCCTTCTCTCCCCCTGCCTTCTCCAGTCCCTGGTGCTCAAAGATGACAAGAAACTACTTGAATCCACCCCAGCACATGCCTGGAGGTCAGCTCCTGGAGGACCACGCTGGTTTTACAAGTGCTCCAATTACCCCGAGTGGAGCTGAGGCCCTGGGGCCTGCGAGGCTGTAGACGGACCCCCTCTGCCCCAACACGTGTGTTCCCTTTCAGGCTGGGAGCCACTGCTATGGTCCCCATGTAAGGTCACGGGGTAAGGGCACTACAGGACCTTAATCCAACTCTGCTGAAAGCTCTAGGGCTTTTGTTTCCTTTGGTTCTCTTTTTAAGGCCATCTCTGTTTATGTGAACATTATCCCATCTAGAGTGAGTTTTCAAAGCCTTGGCATTTGCTTTAAAGGTAAGTCTGCTTTGAAGACTGGTGGAAATTTCAATCATATTCCTATTCATAGCCAAGGAGTGAGTGGGAACTAAAAATATCAGCGTTTTGGATTTTTTTTTTTTTCCTTCTGAAGCCCTGAACAGAAACGCAGCAATTCCTCTGAGGGAGGGGGTCTGGTTTCCTGACCCCATTGCTGGCACACGGCCTCCTCATCACTTGCACCCAGCCTTGGGGTTAGCCCCCGGCTCCAGGAGGCCCATGGCTCTCCCGCCAGCAGTCTTCAAGGCTGTCTTTCTAAACATGTAAAATTAAGCTTCCTAAATACATTACAAATTTAACTGGCGAGACAATTTGGCTACAGAAAAACCTCAGAGCAGTCAGGATGTTCGGGGTATTAAAAGCCAGATTAGCTGACAGCTATCATCTCCACCACAAGTGACATCAAGCAGCTCTAAAAGTTATTAGCAAGGTGCTGTGGCCAGAGAGAGCTCCGTGCTGCGTTCACGCCCACATGCATCACTCATTGGCTGGTCCTGCCATTGTCCTTACAGGGCGGTCATAGTCTCTAGGCGTGAGCAAGCCAACCAAGTGTGGGGTTGCAGATGTTTTACTTGAAAGGTGATTCTAGCACAGATGCTGATTTACCACTGATGGCTTCTTGTGAGTCCGGCTTTCTAAGAGAGGAGTGGTTCCTTTAAAAGAAAAAAAAAATCTCCGGAATCTGCAACATTTTTTTAAAACCAGATCTGTCTTTTCGAATTAGATTTAAATTAAGACAAGATGACCCAGTCTGTCAATGCCTCATTAAAAACAGAGATACTTTAAGAAGGCCAGAAGCGTGGACGTTAAGGGGTTGGACACAGATCGTTCTTGCATTTCTGGAGCTCTGCTATCCCCAAGACAAAGCATCTGGCGAAGTTCTCTATTTCTTGCCCAAAAGGGTCAAGTTGCCTCTTGGCAGTGCGGGTACATACACATTCTGATTGACAGGCTGAGTTAACAGTCCGTAGCCAAGGTAATAATCATTGGGTAGGACCATATCAAAGCTAATTATTAAAGTTAATTAACAGGAAGTTTAATGAACTTATCAGCTATCCAACGGTGGAGAAACTGCCAAAGGTCACTTCGGAACTGGTCAGTCCTCTGCTGTTTTATTTTAGGTTAAGGACAAAGCAAGAAAATATTTACCAATGGTGCAGAACAGAAGGAAAAATTGCTAAAGATCAGAGGCACCATGGTAACGCTCTATTCTGGACACTGCACCGTGCCCAGAAGACAAGCGCTGAGGGTAACAATTTCTGGAAAATTGTATCAGATCATGCTTGTCATGGAGATACAAGCAACTGAGCCACTGTCTCCTTGCTATGAACTGATCACTTCCTTCCATTTAAAATCTGAGGGAAAGAAACTCATCCACATGAAAACAAGTCGCTTTTTGGATCCAACTGATCCTAAGAGTTTTTGCCGACGCAGAAGACATGATGTCCAGTGAAATAAGAGCGGCTGATGGTCATAGTAGGCTCTCCCCACTCACCCTTTGTGTCTACCCATCCCCAGCCAAGCCTGTCTTTATGACTAGATTCATCCTTACTTTGTGGCCGGAAAAAATTAGTAACCACCTGTAGGTTACTGCCTATTTGACATTGGGTAAGTTCATCCAAATCCACAGAGGAAAGGACATGGGTCTGAGGTCAGACTGATACAGACTCAACACCTGGCTCTGCTACCTACTAGCTGTGTTACTCAGGCAAGCCCCTGGGGCCTTCTGGACCTACCTTGCAACGTAGTTGTATGAAATAGCGGTGATAGCGTTGATTGACCTCACAGTGTTTGGCATTGAGTAGGAGCTCTGTAAATCATATTATGTTTAAGTAACAAAGAGCAGAGGGCCCACTGATTTACTAATTCCTTTATTTGTATATAATTATGGAGTACTTTCTTATGTTCCAGGTCCTGAAGGAGCCCAAGGTTATCTGGGATTAGACTCTCACGATGACCCCTCTGGACCCTGGGGAAGTGTTTGGGTCATTCCACGCTGCCCAGGATCTTATTCCGTTGAGTTGCTATAGAGTAGTGGTTCCCAAACTTTTGATCTCACGGCCCCTTACAACTCTTGAAAATTACTGAGGACTCTGTATTAGTGTTCATATTTCTGCTGTAACAAATTGCCACAAATTTAGTAGTATAAAACAGTGAAATTTTATTACCTTCCAGTTTTGAAGGTCAGAAATCCAAAATCAGTCTACTGGGTTAAAGTTAAGATGTCAACAATGCTGATTCCTCCTGGAGGCTCTGAGGAGAGAATCTGTTTCTTTTTTTTTTCTTTTTTGTGGTACGTGGGCCTCTCACTGCTGTGGCCTCTCCCGTTGCGGAGCACAGGCTCCGGACGCACAGGTTTAGCGACCATGGCTCACGGGCCCAGCCGCTCCGCGGCATGTGGGATCTCCCCAGACCGGGGCACAAACCCGTGTCCCCTGAGTCGGCAGGCGGACTCTCAACCACTGCGCCACCAGGGAAGCCCTGTTTCCTTGTTTCGTGTAGCTTCTTGAAGCCACTTACATTCCTTGACTCACGATCCCTTCCTCACATGGCTGATCTCTGTGTCTGTCGTCATCTCCTACTGCCCCCCCCCGAGCATCTCTCTTCTATAAGGACCTATGTGACTACATCAGCCCCATCCAGCTAATCCAGGTTAATCTCCATCTGAAGATTCTTGATTTTAATCACAATTTGTAAAGTTCTCTTTGCCATATAAAGTAACATTTACAGGTTCTGGGGATTAGGATGTGAACAACTTTTTAAATTGTATTTTCTTAATTGAAGTATACTTGTTGTACATTATTATGTTAGTTTCAGTTGTACAACATAGTGAGTCGACATTTAAATACATTATGGAATGATCACCATGATGAGTCTAGTAACCTTCTGAGGATGTGGATAAGTTTAGGGGGCCACAGTTCAGCCTACCATAGATCCCAAAGAGGTTTTGTTTATGTGGATTATATCTGTCAGTGTCTGCCATGTCGGGAATTAAAACAGTATTTATCTATCAATCCACTAAAGAATAACAATAACAAACCCACTATAGACTAACATAAATACCATATTTTAATGAAAAATAATTTCACTTTCCAAAACAAAACAAAAAGACAGTAAGAAGAGTGGCATTATATCACATTTTTACAAATCTCTTTAATGTCCAGATTAATAAAAGGTAGCTGGATTCTCATATCTGTTGTGATATTTTTGCGTTGATGTATATAAAGAAAGTCAATCCTCAGAGAGATATGTAGTTGGAAAAGGAAGAAATGTTTTAATAACCTTGTCATATAATTATGGATATTCTTATTTGATACTACACCAAAACTCAACAAGAGGTAGTATCTTAAAAGTTAGTCACAATGTAAAATATGAAAACATATCCATGAACTTTTCCTACTCTGTTATAGTAAACCCATTAGTCTACTTTGAATCCACTTTGAATGACTCTTTTATCCATGCATGATTTTAGAACATTGTATTATAACACTGGTCATTGAAAAATGTTGGTTCACTACATTATGCTGATCTCCTACATATGGACACATTTCATTACACAACATTTAAAAACTAGCCATTGTTATCACCATGAATTTATCAGAAAAGTCTTTAAGAATTGGGAAGTTGTCAACAGGTTTTCCAAAATTCTAACTTTTCTCGTTTTTGCTGGAAAACCCAAAAGTTGTTTCTGGCAACAAATATTGTCAGTTGTTTACCTTGAAGTGACAGGCTCACGTAGTTCATTTTGGATAAAAAATGTTTGCCTAATACCCGGGTCTGAATAGCCATAGTTAGTCAGTTCTTCTTTCAAATAAAAAATGATAATCCATGGGCGGGGGGTTGAGGGGGAGAGGAGGGGAGTGGCTAGTTAACTTACAACTTAAATAATCACACAAGTGTTTTTACCTTGAGAAAACCATCATAATTTGATATGCAACCAAGGGCTTATGCATACGTCCCACTTTGTCACACAGCCTATTAAATAGGCAAGTACTCAACAGTTGGGAATGAATAAAAGTCATAATTTTTATTGCTTCATCAAGAACATTCTTAAATGGAAATGGCCTTGGTTTTATAGTGTTTTTTTTTTTTTTTTTTTTTTTTTTTGCGGTACGTGGGCCTCTCACCGTTGTGGCCTCTCCCATTGCGGAGCACAGGCTCCGGACGCGCAGGCTCAGCAGCCATGGCTCACGGGCCCAGCCGCTCCGCGGCATGTGGGATCCTCCCGGACCGGGGCACGAACCCGTGTCCCCTGCATCGGCAGGTGGACTCTCAACCACTGCGCCACCAGGGAAGCCCTTATAGTGGTTTTTAATGTTGTTTATTTTACTGTGAGTTCCTGGCAGTTTGGTACCACTACCTTGATTGGTGCTAAGGAATTAGCAGTTTTACCCCCAATTGTCTTTGCAGCACCACGGTAAATGTACAGAAAAAACAAAGGCAAACACATTAGTCTTATTATTTTGATGTCTACAGACCCCCTGAAAGGTCTCCTCTATTCCAAGAAAGTGTTCGCTCTCTGGGGCTGCCTCTGTGATACCTACCAATCAAAAAGCCTCCAGATAATTTCTACTTGATTCCCTGTATCTTGTCGTATTGGACTCTGCAGGGCAGCAGTTTCTCAAAGTGGGATAGGCAGACCCCTGGGGATTCCCAAGCAAGGCCAGTCAAATAGACATAGAATAGACATAGCCTTGGTGATTAAAAGGTCATTCAAATAATATGTGCCAATGACACTGATAGTTTCTGTTGATTTTGTCTTGTCCTTAAATCCTTAGGCCAGTTCTTATTTTCACTATGAAGGCAACTTCAGCAAGGTTTGGAATTCGAGTTGGCTGGAGGGCAGAATATGTTCAGAACCTTCTTGCAGCTATTTCTTAAATAGGAATAACCTACATAGTGCAATCCATCTTGGAGGCATTCTGGTTTGCAGCCCCAGAATCACACAGAATCTCATGCCAAGAGGCCTCACTAACTTTGATTGCTAAGGAGGAAAAAAAAGATCATTAAATAGCTGGGAAGACCAGAATGATTTCTAAAAATAAATACTAATTAGATGCACTTTTTTAAAACAAATGCTTAGTTCCTTGTTTTTCCCTTCAATGTTAATTTACGGCATTCCTGCCTGTTATTAATAAACGCTTCTTACCAGTGTTGGTAACTTGGTACTTTATAAACACTTTTAGATACGTTATCTCATGTGAATCTTACTATAAATCTAAAAGGAACACCTAGATTAGAGATTCATCAAAAAAAAATTGAAGGTTCAGGAAAGTTAAGTGACTTAACCAAGTACCCTCTGTTAGTTTTCTATTGCTGTGTAACAAATTACTGCAAAATTTGCGGCTTACAACAACACAGATTTACTATATCAAAGTGTCTATGTTTCAGGCACAAGTTGGCTGGGTCCTCTGCTCTGAAACAAGGTGCTGGTGGAGGCTACGATCTCATGTGAAGCTTGGGGTTCTCTTCCAAGATCACATAGCTGCTAGAAGAATTCGGTTCCTTACAGTTGTAGGACTGAGGTTCCTCTTTTCTTGCTGGCTAGTAATCAGGGGTCAGTCTCAGCTCCTAGAGGCCTTCCTCTCACAGCATGGCACCATACTTCTTCAAATCCAGCAGGAGACTCCAGTCTGGGCTTTCTTCCATGGCTTCCAGCCCAGTGCTCAGCCAGAGAGCAAGCAAGTGGTCAAAGAATGAATAAGTGAGTATTTGTGCCAGTTCAGAATCTACCATCTTCTATTCATTTTCTTCTTGCAACCCAACATCATTTCCCATGAATGCTCTAAACTCTTCTGTGTTGGTCTTTAATGATCTGGGTATTGATCGTAGATAACATTGATGTTACATTAAATTTCTTAACCATCTGAAAGTCATTTTCCTATTTGGGGGCTAGAGGGGAGACATGAGCAGAATTGCTGGGTCATGTTGTCAACCAAGAGTCTTGGTTTCAACTTGGACTCTTCTGGTTTATAATGAGAACAGCTATAATTTCTCAGGGGCCTAACACAGGCCAGGTAACTGATAGATAGGTAGGTAAATAGATAGATAGATGATAGCCTTGCATACATGCACACAACACATGCATACATACATGTTATACTCTTTGTATGTGTGTGTGTGAGTGTGTGTGTGTGTCTGTCTGTGGTGGAGGGATTACAGATTATTTTTATTCTTTTCCATTCCCTGGTGCGTTTCTGTCACACATATATATTCTTTTTTACTGAAGTATAGATGATTTATAATATTGTGTTAGTTCCAGGTGCACAGCAAAGTGATTTGGTTATACATATGTATATATCTATATTCTTTTTTTCGATTCTTTTCCATTATAGTTTAGTCTATATAGTCTTAATCTGAACCATGAATCTGCAGTATTGGTAAGACCATCATTACGCCCATAATATAGATAAGAACTGAGACTCAGAAGTTAAGGAGCTTATGCAGAGTCGATGTTGGTAAGTGGCAAAGCAGGCCCCCAGCCCAGATGCTCTTCACCTCTCCACACAGACTTCCCGTCTACTGCTGTCCCCTCTAGGGTTTCTCTGCCACTGAGCCATCTGCCTTTTTTACCAGGAATCACCGCTAGCCCATATGGCACCTTTGTATGAATTAGAAAAAGGCATCCCTTCATCAAGATACTTTGCTGCATTCTGTCAGAAGTGTGTTGCAATAAATACAGAAGTATTCTATGTCTATGATGTTCATGATGGTGCTCCCTAGGTTGTTCAGTGTTCAACCTACACAACTGTGTGGGGCTGCCCTGGGGAGGAACAGCAAATGATCATAGAGAGTCTGATTCAAGTTTTAATAGGATTAGTCTGTACTGCTGAGTCTTGGTGCCCAGAGGACTCTTGTTTTTTTGTGGGAGTTTGGTGGGTTTTATGTCTCCCTAATTTGATCAAAACCTGCTTATGGATGACTCAAGAAGGAGAGGATGGCTTATTATTTCTCTTGGCTTCCATTCCTCGATCTGTGAACTCAGTTTTCAGGAGTAGCAAATGTGACCTTACTTTTCCCAGAAATGCAGAGGTTCTGAGATTATAAACCTCACGCAAATGTGGAAGGAAGCGTATGCTGGCCCCACTGGCAGAGTTCGGGGCAGCAGAGGCAGTAACCAATGTAGACAAGCCATCCTTCAGTGTTTGCTCTTGATCTGGAGACCACATTATTCCCCTTTTTTTCTGCAGACTGGAAAGAAAAATGTAGGGAAAACAGGTTCATTGGAACATGCTTCCAATGAATCCAATAGATATTTGTGCCCAAGGCAGTGCAGTAGGAGGGGCCTGAGCAGAGAGGGGAGGGGGGGTGTTAAAAACTGACAGTCACCTGAGGGCGAGAAGGGTCCAGGGAGGCATAATTCCCACATTGCTGCCTGTATTCGTAATTAACAGTGTTTCTCAATTTTTCTTTTGTTGGATGTGGATTTTTCTGCTGGAGGAAAGAAATTACTTCCGAGCAGAATGAATCATTAAAGTTAACTGTAGGTCATTTGGAAGGAGGCATTTGGGCTGTGACATCCAGATGATCACCAGCCACCAGACGTTACTTAGTCTCTGTGATCCTCAGTTTTCCCCTCTGTGAAATGGGAAAGGTTGGTACCTACTTCACAGGGTTGTTGAAAGAACCTGGTGAGAAAATTAACATAAAGCGTTTATTTATCTGAGTGCCTGGTCATTGAGCAAGCACTCAGTAAACAGCAGTGACTATGATTAACGTAACAGTAATATGTAACATATTAACATAATACCTACCTTTCTGGAGGGTGACAAGGCATTTCTCCCCCAGTCTTGCTCTATTTAGCAAAGCTCCCACCAAAGCTTAGCACTTCACACCTTGAAAGAAATTCTGCAGGAAGGAGAAACTGCGGAGCAGAATTCATTCTGTGACATCCATCTGTGTGCACCCTCGCTCCAGCCACACATCTGTGTCCTCCAGCTCTGCGGCCCTGGATGGTGGCAGTACTTTTAGCAGAACCCAGTCTGCTGAACCTAAGAGATAAAGAAGAAGTCACTGTTCTGGTGCAACTACTGGGAGTTTCAGTAAAGACTTTTATATTACTAAATTGTGCAGATTTCTTTGGACCTGGCAGCCAGCTTCTCCCACCTGCCCACTCCTACGCTTCTGCTGTCAGACCTACATTTAGACCCAGTGCGGGGCGCTCAGGGAAGAAGGAGAACTCAGGAGTCTGGATTTAGCCACGGAAGGTGAGGCTGGGCTCAGATCGGATCCCACCCCTGCGTCCATCCCCCTTTACCTCTCCGGTCCAGGGAAACCAGTCCTCAGTAAAAAGAAGAGCTATAGGTTGGCTTTTTTTTTTTTTTTTTGTGGTACGCGGGCCTCTCACTGTTGTGGCCCCTCCCCTTGCGGAGCACAGGCTCCGGACGCGCAGGCCCAGCGGCCATGGCTCACGGGCCCAGCCGCTCCACGGCATGTGGGATCTTCCCGGACCGGGGCACGAACCCACGTCCCCTGCATCGGCAGGCGGGCTCTCGACCACTGCGCCACCAGGGAAGCCCAGGTTGGCATTTTTAAAATTGAATTTAAAGTCCAATGTGATCATAAGTATAGTATACAAAAGGCTGTATGTTCAGGTAGAATAGAAATGAGGGGTAGGAAAAAAGGGAAGGATGAAGGCAGAGGACGCTCCCCACACCTGAGTAACAATGGCCTCTACAAGGTCCAGAGCTGCCCCACGTGGCTGTGCAGGCTGTGTGGTGTGCGACCGCAACACCTGTACGTGACGATCCTGAAGGAGTCGGAAAGCCCCTCCTCTTGACAAACGGCAAAGGCACACCCAACTGCGCTGTCCTTGCACTTGCCCAGGCCCCTCTCCCAAGCTGCTCTGATCAGATTTCAGGGGTCCCTGTGAGCCGCACAGAGTTGGAAATCTGTGTTTGAGGATGGTGCTAAACAGTAGACAATGTTGGAGACCGCCAGAGTATCTTTGTTCTTTTGAGTCCTGTTTTCCTATCGGCAGCTTGTCACTTTGGCGCGGGATCCTGGCGGCGGGGGGGCGGGCATGGAGTGCGCTGGCTACATGTACCACAGAAGGTCACTGGTTTGTGTTCTCAGTGAAATAAAGCCCTGGGCCTCAACCAGCTCATCTTCTGCAGGTTTCCTCCTCCTGACAGCAGGACTGGGGTGGCACACTGCCTTTCTCTGTCTAGTAGATGGAACACAGTCTAGAGTCAGGAGCTAAGGGACACATGTTTGTAAAAACTCAGGGCTGGGGCCAAGTAAATGTCCGGGCCCAACATCACTCCCAGGGTGACTCTCTCACTATTTTCCAAGGAGCCTGCCTTTCTCTGTGGAGGAGGTAAGGATGGAGATGTACCATCTGTTGCCTGTCTCCCATGGCTGTGCCTTTAGCCAACAGCAAGCAAAATGGTGGCAGATGCACCAGCAATCACTATTGCCAATGGCCTTCAAGAGAGAGCTGGGGGGTTCCCGTTCTTCTAGGGTCTGAAATGGAACAACAGAGGAAAAGCATCTCATGGTGCCAGAATAGGTGAAAATGTCTCAAGTTACTTTCATATATTATGTTACATCCTATCCTATCTTTAGATCCCATCAAATGACACACGTGATGGTATCATACATGATAAGTGTACGGTATGATCTGATTTTTTTCCAGGGAGAAACAAGTTATTTGAAGTTGGAATAAACCTCTTAGGAAATTCCAGTCCATAGTTTTTTTGTTTTGATTTGGGGTTTTCTTTTTTCCTCTTCCTTTGGTAGTTTGATCTTAAGGTTAATAGCAAAAGGATGTTGTAAAGGCTTCTACAGAAATGTGAAAGACGAGAAAATGAGGGATGCTTTCTGGGTCAGGCTGAGTTTGTTCTGAAAATGGAGTCCATGTGAAGTTTGATGACTGGGATCATGAAGCGGAGAGATGCAAGGGGTTAAGAGCATGGAAGAGAGTTTGGGGGCTTGGTGATGGGGTAAGGAAAGTAAGAATGGTGCTCCACAGGAAGCAGGGAGAGAGGGAAGATGGGAGGTTGCTAGGCAACTTCCCAGGGCAGAAGAGAGAAATCTCAAGGGAGGAGGCGCTTTCAGAAGTGCTGCTTTGTGCCGTGGGTGGCTATATGTGTCCGGAACAAACAGACCTGAGAGGCTGGTCACACCTAGTTGGCAGCCGGCTGTTCATCCCGAGCTGCTTCCTGCAATAATAAACATTCGGGAAGGGTCAAGGGCACAGAGCTCCAGGAGAAGTGCGGCAAGCAGTCTGAAAGGCAGCCGGGGTGCAATACAAAGATGAAAGCTGTTTATTCTACAGTCTGTGCCACGGAGGAGATAATGGCATGGACCATTGGTGCCAAGGGTTGTGGTTAAAAATCCATTCACTGAGTGCCAACTAGATACTGTGCTACTTGCTGGGAGGAAACAAAGGTAAGCCAGACATGATCCTTGTCCTGTAGGCAGCTCCCCATCTGGTGGAGATACGTGTGTTGCTAATTAGCTACAGTTACGGGGTATAAAACAAAGCCTAATCTCTGAGAGGATGAACTCTGGAGTAGGGTTCGAGTCCCAGCCTGAATCACGCTAGCTGCGACCTTGCAGAAGTTACTTATTCCCTCATCCGTAAAACACAAATGATGAGAGTACCTACGTCATAGGGTTGCTATGAGAACGGAACATGTTGACAATTGAGAGGTGCTGAGGAGAATGTGGAGCCAACAGTAAGGTTTGTTAAATAAGTTCTGGATAGAGGTAAGGAACCCAAGTGCAGTATGGGTTGTGGCATAAGTCCCTTTCGATACACACATACTTGTATAAAGGTGGCGCCCAGCTTAGGTCCACCTGTGATGCTGGGACCCATCTACTTCCCAACTGCTCTACTGGATGGTTCTTTAATTATCCTACGAATGTTGTACACCATTGTGAGACACCTTCTCTGGGTGAAGGGATCAGGTCTTTCAAACTCAGATCCACAGCATAAGGGAGAGCTGAGTTGCAAATCTTGCCTTTTCTGTCCCCCAGAGTGAGAACAAGCACACGCCAATCACAGTGCCTACCCTTTGCCATCAGGAGGGCTCCCCGGTCTGCACGGGGGCCTCTTCCCTTCCCTCTCCATCTACAAAACCCCGAGCTTCACTGCCCAGCTAGGCTGCCTCCAGCTTTCCCTAGAAATTTCAGTGTGTCTGGAATGCACACATTGGAAGCCGGGTATTTCCAAACTCCCTGGCCAGGTAAGCATGCTGTCTGCTGGGTAAAAATAATGTAGACCTGCAGAGCGGCACATGATGTTCTTTATTGTTCCAGCTCTGTCCCCTGCAAGGCATTCGTGACACTTGGCTGGCAGGACCCAGAGCCAGCCAACTGCCCCAGACAAAGGTGACTCCAGAATGTCAGCTGTACAGCAGACAGGGTATTTATGGCACAAACACTTTGCAGAAGAAAGGGAGAGGGGCAAAATGTCATAAAAGAGGAGGAGGGAAAGTCCTGAAAACCCATTTTCTCTGCAGGCCCCGGACTGTCTACCCACCACCCCCATGATCAGTCTATGGAAAGTCCCAGTTTTCTGCTCCAAAGGAGCTGTTTTGGTCAATTCAGATAAAGGTTGAGATTCAGAGTTCTCTCACCGATCCCACGCCTGAGGGCATTTGACTGGGGATGTGTAGAAATCTCTCTAAATGCCTCCCTGTGGTGGTAAGCCATAATTTTTGTGTCTAAGTGCCAGGGCCTCTTTGGGAAGCTAGTGAAATATCACCCTCTCTTCCTGTGCGCGACTCTCTTTAGGCCCCAGGTGGTCCTGCTGGCCTTCCGCACCCTCACCCATCTGCTAGGCTGGCCTGGGGCCCACTGACACCCTGGTTTGACCCTTGACCTCAGGCACACATCCAAGGCCACATGGGCTTGGATGGCGGGTCTGAGGAACGCCAGAGGCACCATCTGTCCTGCAGGAAGAACATCTCTGTGTCTGTCCTCAAGCACTCGCTCCATACCTACATCACACCTGGTAGCTGTTATTTGCCACAATGAAAGATACCAGAACAGTCAGGCCAGGAGGACATGTGATTCAGGGACAATTTGAAATGTGAGCTAGAAGTTTCTAGGCACAGGAGGATCTCTCAAAAAATCTGATAGCAGGGTTTCCCTGGTGGCGCAGTGGTTGAGAGTCTGCCTGCCGACACAGGGGATACAGGTTCGTGCCCCAGTCCGGGAAGATCCCACATGCCGCAGAGCGGCTGGGCCCGTGAGCCATGGCTGCTGGGCCTGCGTGTCCGGAGCCTGTGCTCCACAACAGGAGAGGCCACAGCAGTGAGAGGCCCGCGTACTGCAAAAAAAAAAAAAAAAAAAAAAAAATCTGATAGCAACAAAATAAAAGAAAGGAAATTAGAAAATTACTCAAGAATAAGGAATTACCAAGACACTTAGAAAAACCCAGAGAGATTCCTAAACCTTGGGGAATAAGTCAGCAAAGGGTTTTGTCAGAAATCAAAACCACTCAAAAGGATTTTAAAGCCTTCTTCATGCATGATTTGCCTTGAGGCCAAATGCCCGCCTTTGGTCATCTCAGAACCTGTCCAGGATTCTCCTAGAGAAATCAAAAATTCCAGTATTTCAGGCAATATTTGGATGTCACGGAAGGGAAATGACCACCCTCCAGAAATAATACCACTGCTTACCCAACCCCTGGGGTGAGAGGGTAGAGGGAATTAGAAGTATTGGCTGACAAGCCAGTTTCAAAACAATACCTAACTTGTATTGAATGAGATTATGGGACAAGACTGGCTACCAGAAGAAAGTACCTTGGTTCCTTCCTATATGTGCCCCTTTAGAGCCCTCTGTGGCCTTAGTCCTCCCCACCCTGAGTGACACCCCAAGCAGACCTCATAGCTTTGCTCAGATCCGAACAGGCCAGACCAACACAATCTCTTACCCATCTTCCTATTGTCTATTTTTCTTGTGTTTGTTTAAAGTTCCTCCCTTTTCCACCACTTGGGCCTGCCTTAGGGTGGGATTTTATCGGGGTGGGGAGAGAGGAAGAGCCTTGAGCCTCTTAGTTGGAAGGGAGGAGGCCTTCTGTCTCCTTAACTTCGCCTCCAACTCACCACCGCATTAGTTTAAGACACTCAGGCTTGAGATCAGGGCAGAAAGGATTAGAGGAGAAAGTCTGACAGACCAGCACGAATGTAATCTAGTCTTGGGGCTCCCTGGGAATATAGATAGCACAGTAGGGCAATTAAAGCACAAAGATGGTACCTCACTTGCCCATAGTTAGCAAATGGTGAGTGTGGATTTGAACCTGGGCAACCCAGCTCTGAAGACTCCATTCCCTGGGACTTGGGCGAAGCTTCATGTTGCCCCTTAACACCTGGTCCAGCATCAGGCAGTCCCTACCTCACACAAAACACCCCCGCCGGGGCTGCCTCACCGTGTCCATGGTCCTCTCAGCCAGGGTCCCTTCCAAGATGATTCCAGTGGGATTTCTCCAGTCAAACTTGCACTCAGGACAACACAAGTCCTCACCAAGCAGTCCTGTCTAGCCACCCTGCTGCCAGCCAGCTCCTCGGACAGTCTTCCAGCCTTTAGATCCCCTGACATGTGTGAAGAAGCAGACCCCTTTGTCCCCACAAGTCCGAAGACACATGTCCATCTCTCCAAAAGGTACCCTTGGCTCCCTTGGCTTCATGTGAGGGCAACTCCCAGCATTGATAACTCTCTCCAAAGAAATTCTCTCCCTCTGGTTTTTGCCTCTTTCAAGGGTATTTTTTTATATACCCCAAGGTGGGCTATGAACTGAGAGTCGAAATCTACTTCACCATCTCTTTGCATTTCTCCTATGGGTGATCTGACATCTACCGTTCTCAGGCTTTTGGGGTCCTGGCCAAAACTGAAAACTCAGAAGAACCTAAAAACCTGCATTTGACCTCTTATTATACATGTTAGAGGTAATATGCTCTAAAGCATAACTCTGTCCTCCAGAAAAAGAAACAGAATAAAGGAAGGAAGGAAGCAAGAGAGGGACAAAAAGAAAGAGAAAGACAGAGGCAGAAAGAAGGCAAGAGAACGTGAAAGTGAAAGAGAAAAAAGATGGAGGAAAAAGAGAGAGAGAAGGACCAGATTGAGCACTGACATCATTAGCGTAACACGTGATACGATGCCCTCTGAGCGCGTAATACGTCACAGTTTATGAGGCTCTTTGTGGAATCTTCTAACAACAACCGTTAAAGAAAGATGTTATTGTCACTGTTTTACAGATGAGGAAATGACGAGAACCTCAGGGCAGCCTGACTTTCAGAGGTGCCCACAGATGGGGGGGGGGGCAGACTTCTACCAGCTTGCTCTTATTCTGCAATTAACATGCATTTGAAGCCTCGTCTTACGTGGCACCAAGGCTCCTGCACCCCCTGGCTCTCCCTCTATCTGTCTGGCCACTTCTCAGTCTTCTTTGCTGGTTTCCCCTCATCCTCGCAGCCTCCTCTAAACACCTCCAAGCTCAGGCCTCAGGCCTCTCTGCTTTCTTATCTGCGCTCACCCTCAGGGCAATCTCATCGGGACCTGCTGGTGATTCCCACGCTTACATCTCTAGTCCAGATCTCTCCACCTACTAGCTTACTCACCATCTCAAATGTTAGACGTCCAAAGCTGAGCTCCTACCATTCTGCCCTGAGCCTAGTTCTCTTCACAGATGTCCTGACGTCAGTAAACGGCAAGTCCATTCTGCTCGTTGCCCAGAACAGGAGCCCTGAAAGCATCTTTGACTCCCCTCTTTCTCTCCTGTCCTACATGGCCAATCCATCAGGAGGTACTTTTGGTGTGGTGCCTTCAAAGCATATCCAGAATCCAACCACCTCTCAGCACCTGCACTGCTACATCTCGGTCCAAGTCACCATCCCCTTGCACGACCATGGCCCCTTGGCCAGTTGCCCTGCTTTGTACCCTGCCTTCTGGAGTCTACCCTGCACATAGCAGTCTTAGAGTCTGCTCCTTCTGAAATGTTAGGCAGAGCATGCCAGAACACTGCAGGAAGCACCTCCCCACCCTCACACGCACACCCAGTGGTTTCCATCATACTGGGAGGAAAACCCCAAAGCCTCCTAAGACCTAGAGCCCTGCTGAGCTGACCAGCAGGAACTCCCCAACCTCCTCTCCTTCCATTTCCTTTCCCCTCATACCGCTCAGCTGCCCTGGCCTCCACCACCCCCTCCAACGCCCTTGAGCACGCCAGGCATGCCCCTACCTGACAGCCTTTGCATTCACTCTCCCTGCCTGAAATGCTCTCCTTCCACATAATCACATAGCTTCGGGCCTTCACTTAAATGTCACCTTCTCGATGGGCCACCCATCCCTGGCCACTCTGTCTGTATCAGACATCCTCCACACAGCACCCACCGGTGGTCCAGTTCTTCTCCCTTCCTCCCTTCAGACAGAATGCTTAGGGGGCCTCTCAGAAGTCAGTCCGGGGAGATGCCAGGATCTGTTGCCCTTGACACCAAGCAGTGGCTACCATGGAACCTGCATGGATTCTTGCACTGGTTCTCCTGCCCTGCCTGCCTCATTACTCCTGTCTCTCATGCTTGCTTCCCTGGAATTTTCTTGCCAGTAAAGTAAAAGCACTAGTTTCTCTGCTATATCTGTGAGTCTGTTTCTGGTTTTGTAATATTCATTCATTTTATTTTTTAGATTCCACCTATAAGTGATAACATAATGTATTTGTCTTTCTCTGTCTGACTTATTTCACTTAGTATGATCATCTCTAGGTCCATCCAGGTTGCTGCAAATGACAAAATTTTATTCTTTTTTATGGCAGAGTAGTATTCCATTATATATATATATATATGTATATATATACATCTCACATCTTCTTTATCCATGTATCTGTCAATGGACATTTCATTGTTACCAGCGTGGAGAGGGAAGAGGAAGACGGAGGGGCAAATAGAGCTGGAGGGTTAACAGGTCCAAACTACTATGTATAAAATAAATAAGCTGCAAGGATATATTGTGCAGCACAGGGCATATAGCCAGTATTTTATAATCACTTTAAGTAGAGTATGATCTATAAAAATATTGAGTCACTCTGTTGTACACCTGAAACTCATATAATATCATAAACCAACTATAAATCAATTAATTAACTAATTAATTAATTAAAAGTAAAAGCTTTAGTTTGAAGCACTGTGTTCTCTGAATCTCACTTTCTAAAATTGTAAGCCTGCTGCCAACACACATCACACACACTCACACACACATACACACACGTGCCTTCCTATCCTTTTCACTTCTTTATTTTTCATCTCAGCACCTATCACCATATACTACGCCATATATATTTACTGATTTATTTTGTTTACTATCTTTCTCCTTACTAGAATATAATCACTATGATTTTTTTCTATTTTGTTTACTGTTGAATCACAAGAATATAAAATATAGTAGGTGCTCAATAAATATTTGTTGAATGAATGAATGAGTATGAAAAGGAGCTTGATCTAAAGAACTGAGAGGAAGCAACTCCCTAAAGATAGAGACCAGAGACGATGTTGTGCAGATCCAGGCCTGCTGGGAAAGACTTGGAGCTCGTAACTGGCTGATCATTCCACGTCTTAGTGGGTAGACAGGTGTAGGGGGCCCTACAATAAAGCGACACTAGATTCACTCATGGCTTATGTCTATGAAACTGAATAAACTAGCTTCACGCATCTTGAAAGAAATAAGTTTTGCTGTTGTCGTTGTTGATATTTTCCAAATGTTTAATGTAGATCTAATTTGTGTTGTTTCACATTTGGCAGTAAAGTGTGCTGTGACTTTAGATGACATCTTTGTTATTATTTTTTTTAATCCTAGTGGTTCTGTAATATTCCAGTTACATTTTACCCAGAAAATCACCTTTCCTGAGAAGAAAATGCTAAAACCATATCAAATGGCTTAGAGATTCCAGGCTGATATAAAGAAATTCTCAATAGGAAAATTCACTGCACACTTGGTCTTTGTGGGATTAGGAGGTGTTATCCTGTCTCTCACATCCTCTGCCAAGGCAAACAGTGGTACCTTTATGATCAGTTTGGAAATCAGCCATTATCAAGAGGCTTTTACAGCAGTCAAGCAATATTTATTTGAAATCCAGACTGCCTACGAAGTATCTAAAAGTACTCATCTACTGGAAACAAGATCAATACAGAATAATAGCATATTGTGAGTGGCTCTGAATCTGGAGAGCCCTTTATTTTATTGTGGGTACAGTACACCGCACCAGTAAAGTTTCTAATGAGAGAAATAGTGCATTTCAGAAGAAACAAATTTGTTATGGTGAAGATTTCAAATTGTTATAGCAGAAGAATCTACAGAATAGTATGTCTAGATTTCAGCAAGATATTTGACTAAGTCAGCCATGATATCTCCTCATGGACAACGTGGAGAAATAAGAACCTTCCTTATATGGCTAGAGTGAGGGTGACATAGAGAAAAACTAATTATCGCTATTATATATTATTATATAATTCAATTCCTGGTGCAGAATAGCTATTCCATAAGGGTCATTATTATTGGTATCTTTATATTAGCTACCAATAGTGAAGACTTATCATGTGTAACTGAAGACTTATCATGTGTAAGATGAGTTAAATGCATCCAGAATCATCTAGAGGATAGAAGGGGGGCTTGCCAGTCCCCAGCTGAGGGGCTAAGCCAGGGATTGGAGGATTTGGAGGAAGTCTGAGGCTAGAACCCTCCAGCACTGGTCGGTGGAATCAGTCTCAGGGAGATGAGGCCTGGGACAAGAACAAGTGAGAGCTCCTGGTCCAAAAACACTCAAGCAAAAAGCAGCTCAGGGCTTCCCTGGTGGCGCAGTGGTTGAGAGTCTGCCTGCCGATGCAGGGGACACGGGTTCGTGCCCCGGTCCGGGAGGATCCCACATGCCGCGCAGCGGCTGGGCCCGTGAGCCATGGCCGCTGAGCCTGCGCGTCCGGAGCCTGTGCTCCGCAATGGGAGAGGCCACAACGGTGAGAGGCCCGCGTACTGCAGGAAAAAAAAAAGAAAAAAAGCAGCTCAGTGGTCACCTGAGACAGGAAGTGGGAGGGAGGGATGACTAAGGGGCACAGGAAAACTTGGGGGACTGATGGATATGTTCATTATTTTTACTGTGGTGATGGTTTCATGGTTGTGAGTGTATGTCAAAACCCATCAAAATATACACTTTTCTTATGGGCAGTTTATTGTACATCACTTAAGCACCTCAATGAAGGTGGAGAGGAGAGGATAAGAGAGGAGAGAAAAGGAAAAAAAGAAAGAAAGAATAAATTAAGCCATGTCGGAGACATCAAAGTACCAATAGCTATAGCACTGAGTCAGGCACCTGGAAGTCAGTGATCAATTCCAATGTGAGACTGGAGTTGCCAGAGCTAAATTCAAATGGAAAAGTTCAGACATGACCGGATGCTCTGAGGTAAGGTCAAGAACTGAGGGAGACATCACTGGGGGAGCAAGGTGAGTGTGTCTCTAACGGTGGGGATACAGCTTGATGCTCTTGCCTTGCAGGTTGCTCTGTGCCCCCAACCTTTAAAAGGGACTATGGTCAGATCCAGGCAGTGAAACTCACTGGGCATCATCTTCAAATGCAGGAAGGAACGGCTGTCTTGGGAGGTGGTGAGCTCCAGTCACGGGCAGTGTTGAAATGAATGTTGGCTAATCAAACCTTGCTGCCTAATTGCTTAGGAAGCTTGTTAAAATGTTCCCCTCTCCACTCTCACTCCTGGCCCAGAACTACTGAATCAGAATCTCCACAGTGGCAACGGACATCTGTATCTTTTTCAACTTCCCAGGCGATTCTGAGGCAGCCTGTGTTTGGCATTGGCTGCTGTAGAATTGGACTGAATTGATTCTCTCTACAGTTCCTTCTAATTCTAAGCTTCTATGATTCAATGAATATCCTGGACATATGAAATTATTCTTTGAGTGTGACACAAGGCTTCTGGGACAGACTCTCCCTTTTCCCAGACAAGAAGTTCTGGGGAGAATCTTTCAAAGTATGGGAGCCCCAAGGTCCTGATTCCAAGCAACAACAACGTGTGTGAAAAGCTTAGCCTATCAAGATATTCATCCCTGAAGACCTGCCCGTCTCCTTGGTGACGGTGTCTACTCCTCTGTGGGTCCCAGCGCCTCTCTTCTTTGCACTCTGAACTCTACAGCACCAGAAATCTTGGTCCTTTTTAAAAGGGGACCAGGGAAGCAGAGGGTGCTTCTCATGTGTTGTCTTGGCATCATTTGTTGGCAGATTCAATGGACCCAATTAAGAATGCATGCCCAGCAAGTTACAAACTAATTGAGGAATCAGACTAAAGAAAAGGGCATATAGAGACCAAAACAGCATCTTCAGGGCTGATAAACTTGCTGTCAGAATAGCAGAGTCCACAGCACAGCCCCCACCCCAGGCAGCGCGGGGGAAGGTGCTTCCCCACAGAGCAGAGCCTGTCCTGGCACCATCTATATCACATCACATCACAGGAGCAGAGAAAAGCAGGCGCCTCCCGGGAGCAGCGTGGCCCCGGGGCGAGGGGAGTGGGGGTGGGCAGGGAAAGGATAGAGCTCCGTGTGCCCAGGGTCTCCTTCATGGCTCTCCAGTTAGAATCTGTTCCTCCTCCTCTCTCGGGAGGGCCAGGTGGGGAGCGGCAGCAAGGTTACAGGGATGGACGCCCTCCAGAGTGGGAAGGAAGTCTCCCTGCCTCACCCAGCTCCTTCGTATTCCTCTTTTGTGTATATCTTGTCTCCTCACGTGAAGTATAAACCAAGGGAATGCAGGGATTATGTGGTACCTTCTTCTGATGTTCTCTCCAAAGTGCCTGGCACTGTGCCGGGCGTATTATGGATGTTCAAAAAAATGTTCAGGACATGGGCTTCCCTGGTGGCACAGTGGTTGAGAGTCTGCCTGACGATGCAGGGGACAAGGGTTTGTGCCCCGGTCCGGGAGGATCCCACATGCCGCGGAGCGGCTGGGCCCGTGAGCCATGGCCGCTGAGCCTGCTCGTCCGGAGCCTGTGCTCCGCAACGGGAGAGGCCACAAGAGTGAGAGGTCTGCGTACCGCAAAAAAAAAAAAAAAAAAAAAAAAAAAGTTCAGGACAAAGAACCCAGGAACAAGGGCTGGAAAGAGGGAGGAAAGGGGGAGAACAGGATGGTGATTCGCAAGCATGTTAAGGATGAGGGAAGCAGGAGTGGTGAAGGCCTTTGACGATGAAGGCAGGTGGCCCGAGTTCAAACCCTGCTTCTGCCTATTACGGGCTCTATTATTCCGAGCAAGTTACGTAAATTTTCTCATCTGTACCTACCACAGAGGCTTGTTGTGAGCATGAAATGGGCTTTGGCCTATTGATGGGTTAGAACAAAGTTGGCAAACTACAACCTGTGGTCAACCTGACCTGACGCCTATTTTTACAAATAAAGTTTTACTGGAAACCAGGCACGCCCGTCATGTATGTATGGCTCACAGCTGCTTTCACACTACAGGGCAGCGCTGAGTAGCTGAAACAGGTCTTATGGCCCTGAAAGCCTGCAATATTGACTATCTGGACCTTTATGGAAAAAGTTCGCCGAGAAAACCCTGGCTCAGAACACAAGCGCTCATTCTTTATCCCAAAGAAGCAGAAGGACTCAGTACGTGTGTCATTTTCTCTTCAAAGCAGTCTCATTTCTGACAGTCGGGCCTTGGGGGTCCCTCCCCACTGTCATTCCACGGCCCCTCAAACCTACTTCCACGGCACTTATGTCACGGCATCGTCTCATTGGTCTGGGCTTCCTCCACTGGACCCTGGGATTCTCCAGGTTGGGACTGTGTCTTGTTCATTGCTCTAGCCTAGTGCCTTGGACAGGATTGACCCCCAGGAAATGCTTGCTCAGTTACCGTAGTAATCAGAAATATACTAACGCACAATATAAACCCTCAGAACTAAGGGTCTATAAACCTACAAAGGGACAAAAGCTAGAGTTCTAAGCAAGCCTCTCTGGACTTTGCCCCCATCACTGTGACTGGGGCACATCTTCACATCCTCATCCCTGCCTCTTTATCTTCCTCTTTTTACTTCTCAGCGTCTGGCTGCGGTGGCACTGGAATAGTGAGTGGTCCCCCTGTCACTGATCAGCCTGCAATCTACAACTGGCATCGCTTTTCATTCCTTGTGGGGTCATCAGCCCTCCCGTTGATGCTCGGGAGTCCATGCCAAGATGTGGCAGCCGGGAGAGCTTCAGTCCTGGGGCAGATGCTGCCCGTGGGGGCTGAGGAATGCACCCGCCCTTGCATTCCACAGCAGGTGTGCGGGGGCATTCTTCTCATGCTTCTTGCGGAGCTGCATCTGCTCCTGGCTTTCAGAGCTCCTGAGCATTTTCACAACAAAACGTTAGGCTATATTTATCTGTCATGTCACCAAAGCTGGTCTTTGAAATTTCTGTCCAGGAAATGTTTGAGCTGTGCTGTTAACGAGCTCAGTGACCTTGATACCTCCCTGATCCTTGACCTCCTCCTCTGTAAAAGGAGGGGAGATGGCCGCAAGCCCTCCCCCGGCAACCTTAAACTCTGACATCAAGTGCCACTACAAGGTCACACGAACCCTCAGTACTGGACATTCCTCTAAACAGGATTAACAGCTAATTCAGGCATTGACCTGCCTGTGGGGCAGTTGGCTGTGAACTGCCCACCATCTGTGAAGCCCTCTGCCTATAGAATGCTGACCTCTGGTCCTCCCACTGACAAGAGTTTGCCCAAATCCTCCCTTTTAAGGTAAAATTCCTCAAAAAGCTCTGAGTTGCTTGAACTTCCCCAAGCCTCCTTGGGGCTCAAAGGTGAAGTCAATGTTTGTCTCCAAGTAAGAATTCATTAGCTGCTATTGCCAATCAGAGCTGTTTTCTCTGAGTGGAAACGGACTCCCTGGAACTCTACATGTCATGAGGCCAACAGCTTAACATGCAGAATCTGCAAACAGCAGTGGTGTGATCCACCAAGACTGGCAGGTAACACATAAGTTTCCTCTTCTGACTCAACGGTCTGGCTACCCATCAGGGACCGGCTGAAAAGTACCTGCCATATCTTGTGGATGAGACCCAGGCCCCATCAGACAGCAGACTGCAAACCTAAGATGGATCTGGAAACGTGAATCCCTCTCCTGGGCGTTCTGGCAAAGCTCTCTCTCCAGTGTGACTTGAAAGAAGAGGTTTTTTTTTTTTTTCCCCCCTTACAGCACTTTTATTCCCATGGGAATCAGTAAGTAGAAATGTATTTGTAGAGTAATGGGTAAAAATGATTACGAGGTTTTTAAAATGTTCTTTCTGATGTTCCAGTTCACTCGATGGTGACAGTTACACTGACAACCACACTTATTCGTGATCCAGAGAAATCTTCTTTGCTTAATACTACATTAAGCTCTGTTTGAAAAGTAACAACCCTTGTATGGCTTTCCCCACGGTGTTCAGGGCCTTTGCCATCCTCCTCCACGGGCGCTGACAACGTCTTAGCAAAGCTGGCTCTTGATGTTGAAATTCTATTTGGGGCAGAGAAACATCTCAGGATACATTGGAGCCTGCCTTCCTCAGATAAACAGCCTCAAGGAATGTCCTAGGAGGAGGAAGCTGGCCCAGGGGTGATGGCTGCAGCCCTCTTCTCTGGAACAGACTTTATTCTGACTGGGGAAAGGCCACAGAATGAGCTCTTTTTAATTAAAACCCCCTGAACCTTACTTATTAAGACATTCGGCACTCGCTGACAGTGGAATTTTTCCTGCATGGTCCTTTTGAGAGCTACCTAGATGACTTTGGCAGAGAAGTGACATATAAATAACACTTAGGATTATTATTATTGGGCCAAGTTCTCATCCTGTGTAACTCTCTGGGAAGTCTACTGCTCGTACTTGCTTGCTATAAATACTACATCCTTCACCTTCCCCCCAAGAGCACAGGGGATGAGACAGTGGAGGGCTGTGTGGGGGTTGGAAGAGGGCATCATTTGGAAGATCCGTTAACTGAAGTCCGTTTGAGAGTCATTCTGCACATGATTAATAAGCTATAACAAATTATTCCCTATTTCGGGAATTCATTCATTCTCCAAGTCTCCAGAGAGTGGCTTTTAGACCTGTTTCAGGAATGGAAACAGATTGAACTGGCCCAGTGAGAGATAAGATTGTAGAACAAATGACACTGACCTGCCACAGGGTAAGAAGACATGGCCCCCTATCACACGGGGACCATGTCGCTAACCAAATGGGACCCCACCAGGAGGCAGAGGACAGGGACTGTAGACTATTCCCAACATTTAAGGGAAGTGTTTCTATTTAGGAATGCTGGTACCAGATCTTAGGGTGAACACTGGTTCACTTAGCAGATATTTGAGTCTGTGCCATGTGCCAGGAACCATCCTCTGTACTGGCCTGGGTGGTAAAGTGGACAGGCAAAGTCTCTGTCCTCTGGAAGCTCAAATTCTAAGGTATGGTGTCGGGGGGGATAAATCATAAATAAGTAGACAAGAAAGCAAACAAAGAGATCAGATAAACTCAGAGACGCAAACAATGATAGTCAACAAAACCGTGGTGGAAAGTAGGCCTCTGGGAGCCTAGACAACTCTGATAAGAGTGAGTGATGAAGCCTTCCAGAAGGAGGTAACATCTGAGCTGAGACCCAAAGAATGAGAAGCAGACAGACCTGGGAAGATATGACTAGAGCTTTGTAGGCAAAAGGAAGAGCAAGTGCAAATACCCTGGGGCCAAAACATGAGTGGCACGTTCCAGGAGCAGAAGGAAGGAGGTCCTGATGCAGCCAAGTGAACAGGGGGAGTGGCAGGAGAGGCAGATGGTGCCAGACCACCTCCGAGGCCACGGTAAACACTTGGATTTCCTTCTGCAAGCATGGGAGGCCATTAGAGGTACTATAGAAGAGACTACTAGTTGCCCCCTGTAGCCATTCTCCCCTTCTTTTCAGTCCTGGAATCCTTGACTTTTAGCCAGCAAATGCCACCCAGTTTGAAAGTACATTTTCCAGCTGTATTTTGCATAAATTTATGGCTGTATGATTAAATGCTTGTCAATAAGATGTGAACAGAAGTAATGTATGCAACTTCTGGGCCTCACTCTTAAAATGATCAGGCAATGCTCTTCTCTCTCTTTTTCTCCCATCCCAATGAGTAGAACACAGATGTGTCTATAGATCCAGCTTTGACTTTGGAACATGAGGGCAACATCCTGTGGCATGGTGAGCAACAAGGGAGAAGGAACCTCAGTCATTGCATGATTACATGCAGTTTGACAACCCACCTGCCCTGAATCAGCTTACTTCCTCTGTTTGAACTGTTGTATTTTGGGCTTGTGCTACATCAGCTTAGCCTGCATCCTAATACAGGATATTTCAAGCAGGAAAGTGACTTGATTTATGTTTCCAAGAGATCAATCTAGCTTCCACATGGATAAATTACTGGGGCAGGGTGAACAGTGGATGCAATGAGACCAGAGGCCAGCTAAGAGGCCATTGCCGTAACTGAAATAAAAGATACTGATGGTTTAGGGTAGGGTAGCCACTCTGCACACAGAGAGAAGTGAGTAGATATGGGATAGATTTTGGAAGTAGAACCAAAAAGAGCTGGAGATGCAGTAGATGATTGGAAGGAGATTGAGGAAAGAATAAACAAGGTAACTCCTAGTTTGGAGTCCTTGGGTGATTTTCCCATCTAGATGGGATCTGAAGACAATAGGAGATGGACCCCACTAAAAGGACACTGAAGCATCTCTGCCATGGGCACCTCTGGTAGGAGCTACCCCTGAAATAGCAGACTTGGAGATGATCCATACCACAATTGTCAGTCCAATAATCTTCTATAAAGACACATGAATCACGCCCCACATTTGAGTTGAAAATCCTTAAGATTATTTTAGTTGCATGCAACAAAACCAACTCTGGCTAGTTAGAGACCTAAACACAGAACCCAAGTGTAGTCCTTTGGGAAAAAATAAAACAAAAAAAACTACAACTGAGGACTAGAAAGATGACAGGCATCAGATAGTACTTTTAGCTCTTTATCCCTAAATAGACCACCTTGTCTGCTTTTCTGTATATATAATGAAGGATGGTGTTTCCATGGCTTCAGGGTTTATGTTACTTCTAGCAAATATACTAAAGCTATCTAGACACTCGTCTCAATCCTAAACCCCTAGAAGTGAGAATTTAACCAGCCTTGATTGGGTTAGGGGTCCAACCAACTGTAGTCAGGAGAACAGGACCAAATCATTTAAACATGGCTGCCTCTACCCATCCGCACAGAAAGGGCAGGTCACAGAGAAAGGGGCAGACAGCACGCCATAGTGACTTTCTAACAAGTCCATATGGAACACAAATCTCAGTCTCGTGAAGACACAGCACCGCAGGGCTCAAAAAACCGTTTGGAAGCATCTACCTCTAATACAGAGGTAAATTGAAGTCATCTTGAGCCTTCAGATAGCTTTCTTATTTTTTTTTTTTTTTTTTTTTTTTTTTTTTTTTTTGCTGTACGCGGGCCTCTCACTGCTGTGGCCTCTCCCGTTGCGGAGCACAGGCTCCGGACACACAGGCTCCGCGGCCATGGCTCACGGGCCCAGCCGCTGCGCGGCATGTGGGATCTTCCGGGATAGGGGCACGAACCCGTGTCCCCTGCATCGGCAGGCGGACTCTCAACCACTGCGCCACCAGGGAAGCCCAGCTTTCTTATTTTTAAAGGTATCTTGCATAGAAGATGTCATGGCCTTCCTTGGGGACCACTGGTGAGGACTCACAATGCTTACAGACACTCTCTTCTATTTCTCACCTATGTGCTTACCACAGCATGCGAAACACTCTTCCCTTTTTCTCCTCATTACAAAGGGGCCAGTTGGTCACCAATTCTACCCCCTCAGAATAACCCTCAGGATGGTACACCTCAAGTAAAGCCGATGGGAGTGGATGTGGAATTCTGTGCATGCCTGGCCTGGATGTGACACTGCAGTCTCAGAGGTTTGTCTAAACCAGCTCCGAACAAATCAGAGAGCTGTGGATCTGACTTTTTGTTTTTCTAGAAGCATGTATTCTACAAGTCAGTGATGCCATCTTCATCTTCCCCTTGTTGGTCTCAAACACTCATTTTTTATTCCCATCCAGGGCTCCCTCTCTGCACTTCTCTGAATAAAGTTTAAAATTGAGCTATAAGAATGGATATAGCATCTCTTTATCTGTCAGAGGAAGATTAGCTAAGGATAGTTATGGGCCCCAGGCAAAGATAGGGATGCAGTCTGCCTCTTAAAGGCTTGATTGGGAGGATTTTATTGTTATTATAAAGATGCACTTTCTTTTCAAAGTTTAGAGCTTTTTTTTTCTTCTTTTAGTCACAGGGGGTCATGTGATTTTTTTTTTTTTTAATTAAGAGGCTTTTTGGTTTCAAGCCTGAAACTTAACCACATGCACAGTAAGGACTCCGGGAAAGTGAGTGGGGCCTCTGAGGAACGTTTACCTCTATTTATACAGGGGACACTGTGAGTTCTGTGTCTCCCGATAATATGTGCAGGTCACAACCCTTCCACCACAGAACAAGCCCACTACAGGGGTCCATGTATCCTTTTTCCAAAAAGCAAGGCAATGAAGAAATAACCTTTTGATATCCTTTCTCTCTCATCATTCCTTTGACTTTTTATTATGCAACTAACAATTATGATCAAGCAGATAATGTGTATTAAAAGTGCTCTAAAAATATTATCTCACTATTTTTATAGGTTTAAAATTTTCCTACCAGACTTTCTGCTCATGGTGTCCAAAACCATCATTATCATCATCCCTATTGTCCATTAACCAGTAACCATCACAAGTTGCTTTTTATCCCCACCTTTTTTTATTGTGGTAAAATATATATAACGTAGAATTTACCAGTTCCACCATCTTTAAGTGCACAATTCAGTGGCATTAAGTACCTTCACAATATTGTGTAACCATCATCACTCTCAATTTCCAGAACTTTTTCATCATCTCAAACAGAAACTCTGTACCTATGAAACCGTAACTCCCTACTTGCCTTTCCCCTGTCCCTGGTCGTCTCTAGTCCACTTTCTGTCTCTATGAATTTGGCTATTCTAGGGACCTCATACAAATAGAGCCCCTGCTTTTAAATCTACTCTCCAAATCAGACTCTGTGGCTCCCCTGCCACACGCTCATACAGAGGCCAGAGGCCATGCATTCTAAATTGTGGTCTTTCAATATGAAGACGGTGCCCTTTGTACACTATCTTACTTAATCCTTATAAAACCTGGCAAGCTACATATGACCTCCTCCATTTTCTAGCTGAGGAAAATGAGGCTCCTACTGATTAGATCACAAAGCTAGTGAACAGCAAACCCAGGATTCATCTCAGGTTATCTGAACACCAACCCCTTCCCTTCACCACCATGCTGCCTCCCTGCCCCACTGGCACCTGGCAACATAGAATAACTGTCTTCCAGACTCTCGCCAAGGATTAACATCATGCTCTGTGTTGTTCAGTCTTTACACAAACCCCAGGTTGGGAGAATGTTATTTACGTAGGAGATACATGCACGTTAGTGAGAGGCCGTGCCGTAGAGTGGTCCAGCCCTGGGACAAGCTGCTGCGTTCAGCAACTGAGTGACCTCAGCCAAGTTCCTCAATTCGCACGATTCCGTTCCTATCTCTGTAAAATGGGGACGATAATGATGACCCTAATCTCACTGAGTTCTTGTGAAGGTAAAATAAATGAATGCACGGAGAGTGCTAAGCATAGTGCCGAGAGCTTAGAAAACATCGTATATGATTCTGAAGTATATGGTTCTTATGATTATCACCCATTTCTATAGCTCAATGATTTTTACAATATTTTGGTCATAGATTCCTTGATGACATTTATGTATCTCTGCATCAGTTAGGACGCTTTCTGTTGTAAGTAACAAAACCATAAGTCAAACTGCCTTAAACTAGAAGGAAACGTCTGAGAATAGCTGAAATCTAGAGGTGAGCAGATTCAAGGCATGTGCAGTCATCAGTGGATGACATCATCAACAACCATGCTCCCTCTGTATTCCTTTCTGTCATCTCAGCATCAGGATCCGCCTAATGTTGGCTCCTGGGGGCAGACGGCTTCCCGTGGCAACCAGAGCTTTGTGCTTCCTGCTCAGATCTGGAAAGACAGAAGGAATAAATAGGCTCCTCCTCCTTATGATTGAGGCAACTCAGGTCTTACACGCCTCCTCGTGATGGGGGAGGAGCTAGCAGGTGCTAAGGCAATGCCATCAGGAGCCCTTCTTGGAGCTGTGACGGTAGAGGAGCTGCCTTCAGAAAACCAGTGTTTTCAGAAAGACAAGACTAACGGCAACAGCTTCAAATCTCTGTGCATTAAAATACAACCAATTTGGCAGACAAGTTCAGAAGTTTCAGTCTCCAGAGTAAGACCCCCATGGTAGTTATTCTAAATGAAATTTATCCATGGATGAAAACGATGAAAACAGACTTCCAGGAAGTTGTATATATGAAACATGTTGTTGTGCTCCCTCTTAGAACCAGTTACTGAATCGCATGCCAGCATTATGCTGTGGGTCTCTTCCTGTCACCCACAATAATGTTAGGGAAAATGTGGGCCCCTCCTGAACAACTCATTTGATTTTAGTTTCACAACAATGTGAAACATATAGTTAACCATGATCCTCTCTCCCCTCACACCTCTAGGCACCTTAGTTTTATGGCTTAATTCAAGGAAAAGGTAGAATTAATTGTTCTGTGCTAACCCTATAACTTGTTTGTTGTTTTCCTGTCAATAGTTTCCCTTCCTCCTCACTCAAGTTTTTTGTATTGTAGGTAGATTTTTACCCACCCAACTTCTTTATGGAAGAAACAGGGTAATAAATAAATACATTTAAATAGCGCAAAAAAAGGAAAAAATATTTTTGCTCAATGTCAACCCCAGCATTATTAATAGTTAATTTTAAAATGTGAAGAAATATGTGTTGAGGGAATAATTGAATAACTTATGACATATTCATAAAATTAAATATATTGCAATTAAAGTTATGTTTGTAAAGAATTTGTGATAAAATAAAAAAATCTTTGCTTTTAATATTAACTTTAAAAAATAGCAAGCAAAATTGAGTATGGGTATTCAGTTTCTGACAAACAGTAAACTAGACTAATACAGCTTCTTTTCACTACAAAAAATACAAGTATTAGATTAAATGTTTAAAATAAATTTAAATACATAGCTGAGAAATTAAAAGGAAAGGAAGAGAGAAAAGTAGCGAAGGAGAGAAGGAAGGAAAGAGGAAAGGACAAAGGAACTCCCAGGTAACATTAAAAAAAAACAACAACAAGGATTGAAAGCCAGAGGTGTGATTGCTTGACATCATACCATGGAAGTTCAGGAGAACGTCAGATCCAGATACATAACTTGACAGCTAAGAGCTGGGGCTTCTACACTCATGTTGGGACAAAATATAGAGCACTGAGACTAGATAAGGTCGGGGGGAGGGTTAGAACTGAAATGTTTGCATGAAACCAGGATCCTCCTCCCTGAATGGTAGTAATAGAACCCACTGGCCCAGAAAAGCACCAATGAAACTTGTCTCTTCCCATCATGGGAAGTGGGGAGCCTCCAAAAGCCTCCTAAGCCTCTTATATACCAGATATAATGTCCAAATGTATTTTACTCATAGGGTGGTAATCCCAGGCTGAAAAACTAATGAAAAATTTGTCTCAGATTGGTGAAACTTGAAAAAAATCACATGTAATGGAATATTACTCAGCCATAAAAAAATGAAATTGAGCTATTTGTAATGAGGTGGATGGACCTAGAGTCTGTCATACAGAGTGAAGTAAGTCAGAAAGAGAAAGACAAATACTCTATGCTGACACATATATATGGAATTTAAGAAAAAAAAATGTCATGAAGAACATAGGGGTAAGACAGGAATAAAGACACAGACCTACTAGAGAATGGACTGGAGGATATGGGGAGGGGGGAGGGTAAGCTGTGACAAAGTGAAAGAGCGGCATGGACATATATACACTACCAAACGTAAGGTAGATAGCTAGTGGGAAGCAGCCGCATAGCACAGGGAGATCAGCTCGGTGCTTTGTGACCGCCTGGAGGGGTAGGATAGGGAGGGTGGGAGGGAGACGCAAAAGGGAGGGGATATGGGAACATATGTATATGTATAACTGATTAAGTTTGTTATAAAGCAAAAAATAAAAATAAAAATAAATAAAAAATAAAAAAATAATAAAAATTAAAAATTCAGCCTGTAAGGACACTGTCACAGATTGCCACAAAAACAAACAAAAACCATTGGAGATGTATATACAATCTAATATATAAAAGCAGATGTGATAATAGAAAAATTCATACCCCAATTTGAAAAAAATAGAACAATATTAGAGAAATTATAAGATAAATGTTTGAAATTATCAGGTAAAACAAAGAATAGCTACATACTAAAAGAATTAGATACTATAATATTAAAAATATAGTCACTGAAAGTAAGAACCCAATAAAACAGGAGATTAAAATCAGCTCAAGAAAAAATTAGTAAACTGGAAAACAAATGTGAGGCAGTTACTTAGAATACAGCACAAAAATAAAGAGATGAAAAATAATACAGAAATTTTAAGAATTTAAAGGATCCAAAAGACAGATATCTAAAAAGGAACAATAAATAGACTGATGTCTCATCAGCAAAAGTAGAGACCAATACAGTGGACTGACATCAAAGTATTCAGGAAACATAATTGTCAATAAGGAATCATACCCAGAGAAACTACTACTCAGAGTGAGGGCAAAACTATGCAAACAAAGATGAAGGGAGTTTATCCTTCACAGGCCCTTGTTGAAAGAATTACTGAAGAAAGTTATTTATTTAGAAATAAATTGAACTTAGAAGATAAGAGTAGAACACATGAAACATTGTTGACCAAATGGTAACTGCAAGGGTAAATCTAAATAAACATCATGTGCAGAAACTATAGAAAAACCAAAACATTATGCATAATAAAAATGACTAATTTTAGGGACTTTAAAAATAAAACCAACTCAACATATTATTACATAATGACATGGAGGACAGATGACAGTCACAGAGTTAAAGTAACCTAAGGTCCCTGTATTGTTCCAAGGAGAGTAGGCATGTTGATTTAATGTTAGCTTTCTTAAATTAAGTACATAGGCTGAAAGTTCAAGGGTGACCACTGACAAAATAGAAATAGAACATTTACTTCCAAATATAGAAATATTCAAAATAAACATATTAAACTTACCCATTGAAAGACAGAGATTATCAGATTGTTTTTTAAAGTATGCTTTATCTTCCTAGTAATTTTTTCATAATTACATAACATTTATCTTTATCTCTACACAATTTTTTTGCCTTAAAACTTGCTCAACTGATATAAATATAAATTCCATTTTCTTGAGTCAACTATTCTTGATATTTTAGAATGTCCCCTAGTGGCCTTTAGAAATTACATAAATATATGTTAGTTTTTTCCAAAAAGCCTTTGATTTAGAAAAATGTCCATTTTAATATATGAATAATATTAATATCCATTACCTTTTGATTTCTAGGTAGGCCTCCTCCAACAATATGACATGCATTCATCTTCCTAGACATGGGCATCATGTTTCAAAAGTAGGATATTCTTAGTATACTTTTAGTAGTTGCTCTTCATCAAGTTAAGGAAAGTATTTTCCATTTGTAGTCAATGAATAGTTTTTATTATGAATGACACTTTAATTTTATACTTTTAAAGCATTAGACTCTTTATATGACACCTTGCCCTTCATCCCAACTTCTATTCAACATTGTTCTACAGGAAGTTTTATCTAACAGAGTGAGATAAGAAAAGGAAAATCAGAGATAAATAGATTAAAAGGGAAGAAACCACACTGTCATCCTTCATAAATAGCATGCTTTTTTGATATAGAAAATCAAAGAATATCTTTACATGAACTATTAGAATTAGTAGAGATTTCAGTAAATATGCTAAATACAGCCACCATACAAACGCATACTGACGTATCACCATGAATATTGCCTATGTCTAGAGGGATAAATCCATGTCACATAGTTAAAACAGGCCTGGAAATAAAAAGGTAGTACATATGATATTTACTATGATTTACAAACCTCACAGACATCCTCTTAAACCAAAGCCTTTCTGGAAAAAAATTAACATATGTGTATATAATTTCTAAAGACGATTAGGGAACATTCTAAAATGTCCAGAGTGGCTACTCTAAGGAGTAGAATTTTTTGGATGGCCTTTAATTTTTATCTCTATTATTATCTGTTTTATAAAATTTCTACAATAAGCAGGACTATTTTATAATCTGGGCGGATATTTATTTATTTTTTTAATAAAAAGAAAACACTGGATCCAAACCCATACCCTACCACCTTCCTAAGGAGGCATTCTAACGAGCCAGAGAGTTCTTACCAATCCAAACTGTTTTCTGCCTCATTACTTCCAGCTTACTTTAATCCTCATCTGAAAATAATTTTTTAGAGGGGAGGAAGAGGGAAAAATTAGGAGTATGAGGTTAACAGATACATATCACAATATATAAAATAGATAAACAACAAGGATTTACTGCATAGCTCAGGAACTATATCCAGTATCTCGTAATAACCTGTAATGAAAAAGAATCCGAAGCTGTACACAGGAAACTAACACAATATTGTAAATCAACTATAGTTAAATAATAAAATTTTTTTTCCATTCCTTAGTAGTATGTGCCTTAATTTCTCCTACTCTGTTTCCTAGAACTACATCCTCAAATCATGTGATATACTTTGACTCAAAAGAGCCTAGTTTAAAATAATACCATTACCTAAAAATGCAGCATCTCACACTTGCACAGCTTGATGGACAGCCTGGCAGAGAAGTAGGGAGCAGGGCCTGACTTCAAGACACAGCGTAGGGACCTCCCTGGTGGTCCAGTGGTTAAGACTCCGTGCTTCCAATGCACAAGGTGCGGGTTCGATCCCTGGTCAGGGAACTAAGATCCCACATGCTGCACCACACCATCAAAAAAAAAAAAAGAAGATAGGATAGACTATTGAAAGGGTGGGAAGGTGGTGTCACAGTGTCAAAAATGTCACCATTAAAACCTTTATGTTAAGCATTGGTCTCTTCTGGCTCCTTTTTAAAGATTTAATTCTGCTGAGAGTGACTAACACATTAAACCCTCCACCTGTTTAAAATCTCCCTTATAAGGGGAAGGGAGTGGAGGTAGACAAAAGGAAAAATACAGTTTCTCAAAATTTGGACTAGAGCTGCCTGACCGTAAGTTCCCATCTTTAATTGTGGCGAGGAAGGATCTTGGGAAGATCAGAAAGGAGACTGGCTCCCAAAGCTGACCTGTCTCATAGTATGCTGGTGTGACTTTCTCCTAAGAAAGACTTCCTTGGATTATTCTGCCAGACTCTGTTCTGTAGAAACTATTAAAATCCAACTTTTTCAGAATTTGGACAAATCCACCAAGTCTTACATCCATGTATTTGGCTCATAAAAGTGAGTGAGAAAACCCATCAGGCAGCCTCTTTTGCTAAGTAGGAGGTGCTGGGGTAGGGGAGCTTCCTGTGTGCCCCTCACCCCAGAGCAAGCAGCCCACGCCAAGGGCATGGCAGGGCCAGCCCAGCGCCTTCTGCACAGCCAACACCCAGAGGAGTCTGGGCTGTTGATGGAGGCCCGTCGATGTTTCTAGCTCTAGCCTCTCACTCAAGCCCCTGCAGCTTGGTCCAACGTGGTTACCTCCTTGATTTATTCAGGTTGCTGTTTAGGTTTATTTACATTGGGATTGCCATCGACAGGCATAGAGAAGCCAGGAAACCCAGAAACTGAGTAAAACCTGGGCATCTTAAGTAATCTGAATTTTTTTCAGGCCCCACAGGAAGTTTAAAATAATTGGAGATTTCGACAATCATACAGCCATTCAATCACGAAACTACAATCGAGCATCTTCCCATGTATAAGGTCCCTGCTAGGCCTTGAGAGTTGGGGGTGAATACAGCATAATTCCTGTTCCCAGGCCTTAAGTGTCTATTAGGCAGAGATATGACAAAAGGCAGGTAACCACAAAACAAAGCAGCAAAAGAAAAGTCTCATGAGAAAGTTCCAAACCTACTTTGAGGCCTGCTCCAGGGTTAGGCAGACAAGTTGGAATCCTGGGTCTAACACTTCCTAGCCGTGTGACTTGAGTAATGATGGACTAGCTAGTATTTATGGAGCATGTTCTAGATGCCAGGCGTTGGACAAAGTGCTCTCACAGGTATCATTTCATTTCATCTGTATAATATTCTTAAAAACTAATAGGAGGTGTTGATTTTTAACAGAATAGGAAACTGAGGCTTAGAAGCAAATTCTGAGATGGAGTTTGGGGTTCAAGGTGTTTATTAGGGAATCAGCACCTGTGAAAGGAAAGCGGGGAGCAGGAATGGACGCATCTGAAGGATGGCCCACATTGGGCTGAAGTGGCCGGCATTACACGCTCACTCCCTCAGTCCCTAGACCCTAGGTGCAGGCAGCCCCAGGAAGGGCATAGCCGCCTTGGAGGCAGCTTTGCAGCTGAGGGAGACCCCAAGGGAGCCGACAGGTGGAGACTGTTTGCTGACTGTGCCCCTACAGGTAGGCAGCATCTCTGGTCCACCGCACGTACCTACCCTACCACACTGTTATAAGGATAGAAATAGCATATGCAAAGTACCGGGCACAGAGCAGTTACTCAATAAATTGTGGCTTTTGTTATTCAACCTGGAACCTGGGCAGGAAAAATGTCATCGTAGCTCCTGGAATATATGTTGCAAGGAAAACGTCATCCACACTGATTGGACCTTAAAACTCTGGTTCTCCCCTCACCTGTCCATGGCCAGCGGATGCTGAGGCTCATCCCAGCTACAAAGCGTCCATCACACGGTGGTAGAGGGATGTGGCCATAGAAACATGCACTCGCTGGTGTGGGCAGCGCTGGGAGAGAAAGGAAGGCCTGGTTTGTGGTGTGCTTTTCTTCAGGGGATCTCAAAAGTTGTAAGTTTTGAGAGCATTTCGCAGAGATAGCTCGTAGGATGGTGTTTATGAACAAGTGCCCCGGTGGGTCGGGGTGGCAGGTCACTGGTTACTCACCAGCGGGATGGTACACAGCGAGGAGGCAGGGGTGCTATTTGGGGATCTTCACGGGAACTGAGCTGGGGGGAGCTGTAAGGGGAAGAGTCTGTGGGAGGTCACGGTCAGGTAGAGAGGAGAAGTGATGGAACAGGAGTTACTCAGCAAGCCCACGCCTTCCAGTGACTCACAACCTGATCTCTTCTCCAAATACGAAAGTGACTGGATGGACCTAGAGATTATCATACTAAGTGAAGTAATCCAGACAAAGACAAATATATGATATCGCTTATAGGTGAAATCTAAAAAAAATGATACAAATGAACTTAGTTACAAAACAGAGACAGACCCACAGACATAGAAAACAAACTTATGGTACCAAAGGGGAAGTGGGGGGATAAATTAGGAGGTTGGGATTAACATATACACACTACTATATATAAAATAATCAACAAGGACATACTGTATAGCACAGGGAACTATACAAAATATTTTGTAATAACCTATAAGGAAAAAGAATCTGGAAAAGAATAGATATATCTATGTATAACTGAATCACTTTGTTGTACACCTGAAACTAACACAACATTGTAAATCAACTATACTTCAATTTAATAAATAAATAAATAAAATATGACAGTTACTTTAAAAACTACAAAAGTGACAATTGAGACAATAAGGGACGAGCCTTTGGAACATGTATCCCACATCGGTAATCTAATCAGTCCAGCGGATGCTAACGACCTGACTTGTAGGACATTTGGAGACCATTTTTAATCTGCCTATTACTTTTCATTAGGAAAAGATGAGAGCTCAATATTTTTCTACTTTTACTTTCTTCTGTTCACATCTGTCATGCACTTAGGCCTCTTCACACCTGTGGTCTCTCGTCTTCCCATTATGTACATCCTCCACATCACTGGACCCTGTGCCCTGTCAGGGCAACTTTTGAGGCTTTTGGTGCCAAACTCTAGGAACATGTGACCTATCCCCTCAGCCCCTACTTCTCCTCCTTTCATCACCCTCCTGAGTCCTCACAGTGTGGATTCTGCCACTTCCAGGACAGAAATCACCCTTATCACAGCAGGGTCTTTAGGGACAAGCCCTCAACATGTTTCAAAACAGACCCTAGGGCTTCCCTGGTGGCGCAGTGGTTGAGAGTCCGCCTGCCGATGCAGGGGACACGGGTTCGTGCCCCGGTCTGGGAGGATCCCACATGCCGCGGAGCGGCTGGGCCCGTGAGCCATGGCCGCTGAGACTGCTCGTCCGTAGCCTGTGCTCCGCAACGGGAGAGGCCACAACAGTGAGAGGCCCGCGTACCGAAAAAAAAAAAAAAAAAAAAAAAAAAAAACAGACCCTCTGGTGCACCCACCATCTTGTGACCATTTCGCTTGTAACATTTTCATTTGATTTTCTTACAGCACTACAGACAGCAAATAAATTTTGAATTGAGTGCCCACTCCTGCCAACTGGTCATCGCTGCCTGGAGTGTTGAGTGGGGAAGAAAATTCAACTTACACCCAGGATGTGGTGATGGGTTCACACACTTGTCACAGGCCGAGAATGAGAGGTGTGGCATGGATCGCATGCATTCACCTTCCTGTACCACACAGCTTGTTTCCCCATGTTCCTTTTTTTTTTTTTTTTTTTTGCAGTACGTGGGCCTCTCACTATTGTGGCCTCTCCCGTTGTGGAGCACAGGCTCTGGACGCGCAGGCTCAGCAGCCATGGCTCACGGGCCCAGCCGCTCTGTGGCATGTGGGATCTTCCCAGACTGGGGCACGAACCCGTGTCCCCTGCATTAGCAGGCAGATTCTCAACCACTGTGTCACCAGGGAACCCCCCCCCCATGTTTCTTTTTGTTCTCTCCTTTTCTTTCACTCTTCAGGCACCTGTTGACTTCCTGACCACTTTTGGGGTCTCTCTCCATTGCAGGAGTGATAAAGTCATTGAGAGAATGACTCCCAGTGAGACGATGATTAGAAAGCTCCTTAATTATACAGGAGTCGGAATCAATAGTAATGATTATTATCACCTTGATTTGTTTCTTGTTTTTTGTTTTGCTCTTTTCAGGGATTTAGTGCATCGGATATCACGTGTTCTTTCTTGATGCTACTCGCTACCACCTTGACGCCCACGTCTGCGTTCCCAGCCCTGCCTGCTTATCTACACTTCAAGAAAGAAGAAGACAAGTAGAGAACAGGAAGCAGAAACCCCTGCAAAGGATAAGCAAAACCAAAAAACTCGGGAAGGTGACATTCTTTTTCTTCCCTGAGAGTTTGTTCGTTTGTTTGTTTTCAACAAAATCAAAAAGCTTTGGAGGAAAAAAAAGATTTTGAAAATTATTCTGTGTTTTTATACCTCTGGCAAAGACGTGATCCCTTCTACAGAGATGCTGACCCCCAAGTGTCTGACCTCTGGCTCCACAACAGGACAACCTGCTTACCTGCCCGCTTCACATTCTCTCTTATCCTCTCTCTTCTTCTTACCTGCTGAGAGCCTCTTTTGAGTGTCTCTACTAGGGTGGAAAAGCAGGGTAGGAGGAGAAACAGACTCACAGAAGTACTAGTAGATCAAACAGGAGAAGAAGGAAAAAATGAGAGGGGAAACAACAGCCAGCAGTGAAGCCCTCCTCTCCCAGACCCCAGACAGCCTCTCAGCCTCCACAATCCTGACCTGACCCCAGGTGCCATTTGGCCAACCCCTTATGGATGGATATCTGCCTTCAGTATCTGTTTTGCTACCCCAAGGATGCATTTTGCCTTTTTACAGGTTATCTGCAATCCCACCTTCTCTCTGCTGTCTTTCCAGGGGGCCTCAGGAAGCTTTATGTTGGTCACAGATGGGGGTGGGGCCTGATTAGCCAGAATTACCCAGGAGAAGCGCCTCAAAGACAAGGCTCCTTACTCCTCCCATCCACCCCAGAAGGGGGGGGGTCTCTCCCTCCACTCCCCTCAGGAGGCTCAGATTCTAGCAAATGAAAAGGAGCCCCTCCTCACAGAGACTTAACGTCCCCATTTCAGTTTGTTTACCAAGTGTTGGTGCTAGAGCTTTTTCTCTCTTAAGAGATCGACCTTTTTCACAGAGGACAATTCTACCCTTGTTTGGTGACTCTTGGGAGCTCTGTTCTGGGCCTGAGAGGGGAGGCTGAAGAATGGCCCCCACCCTGCTGCCGCTGGCCTCTTGGGGAAGATCATGCAGGGTAATGGCGCAGCTCTAGGGCTCTGGTTCGCAGGCAGAGGGCCACAGTTCTGGATATGGATTCTGAAGCACCCCAAGTCGAAAGCTCTCAGGTGGCATTCCCCATCAAAGAAAAACTCTCCTGATCATAAACACATGAGTCACCTTGCTGATTAAACTCCATCCTGTTAGACATCAGTTGTACACTCTTTGTTTTACCAGGTGCTATTTTAAACACTCACTAGACACACATTCATCATGTCATTTAAGAAGTGACCTAGCACCCTGGAATTTTGTTTTAAAGCTCTTGTCCATTTTATCATCATGCATAGATTTGTATGATTATTTTTTTCTTTTCCTTTTTTAATTGGAGTACAGTTGATTTACAATGTTGTGATAGTTTCTGGTGTACGGCAGAGTGACTCAGTTATACATATGCATATAACCACTCTTTTTTAGAGTCTTGTCCCATATAGGTCATTACAGAGTATTGAGTAGAGTTCCCTGTGCTATACTGTAGGACTTTATTGTTTATCCATTCTAAACATAATAGTTTGCGTCTGCTAATCCCAAGCTCCCACTCCATCCCTCCCCCACCCCCTCTGTTCTCTGCGTTTATGAGTCTGTTTCTCTTTGTACATAGGTTCATTTGTGTCATATTTTAGAATCCACATATAAGTGATATCATATGGTATTTGTCTTTCTCTTTCTGACTTACTTCACTTAGTATGATAATCTCTAGGTCCATCCATGTTGCTGCTAATGGCATTATTTCATTCCTTTGATGGCTGAGTAATACTCCATTGTATATATATTTTATGATCATTTTAACATCTGTGTTCTCAGCTAGACTGAGGTGCCTGAGAATATGGACCATATCAGCTCTTGCCCATCATTGTGTCTGTAGCTACTGGTACAATCCTTGGAACAACAAGCCTTGCTCACCAGGAGAGGGGTGAGGGGATGACAGGTGTGTTCATACCAGTAGTTGGTGGCTTTGGCTTGATTTCACTCTACTGGAGCTTCTTGTCTCCTTTACATCATGGATGCCTTGGAGCACCAGGTGCAAACCATAGAGCATTGCCTCAGAAACAAATGCATTTACACTAAGTTTCAGACCCCTTGAAGCCCATCCACCAACCCCAACTTTGAGAATCCCCAGAACATACAATTGAGGATCTTATTTTTTCAATTGACATTTTTAGGGGCATTTCCCCATGATATGAATTTTTCCCTATGTATCACTTTTGAGAGTTACAAATACATAATTATACAAATTTATCATAATTTACTTAACCTTTGTCCTACTGATATATTTCCATATTTCTGAGGATCTCCTGATTATGGAATTCTAGGGATGGCATTATTGGTTGAAAGATTCTTAATACAAGATGCCATACTGCCTTGCAGAAGGGTTGTACACATTAATACTCTAATGCTATGTTAGCATAAATTTGAGCAGTTTTAAATATTTTTTAATTTAATAAATGAAAAAGAGTATTTAGGGGGCATTTTAATTTTTCCTTCATTGATCTCTAATAAAGCTAAACATTTTATTAGCTACTTTATTGGTTCTTCTATAAAAAATTTACAAAATTTTTCCTACTGTTTTGAAGTCTTACCGCTTTTTTCCTAATCGAAGTGTATCAGCTTATGATGAATCCTTTGTCTTATATGTGGAAGATATGTATTTTCTCAGTTGTGTTTTAAATTTGACCTAGAGTTTTTTTTTTTTACATGCTTACTGAGGTTTTAAACTTTTAGGTGTCACGTCTATTTACCATAGTAATTTTAAAAATTATTTTTATGTTTAAAAATCCCTTTCTATGCAAATATTTAATCAAATTTGTATTGCAATTTTTAAAATTCAGCTATTTAAGCCACGAGGAAATTGTTTTTGTGTATGCTATGAGCTGGTTCTGTATGAGCATCTATTCATCCTAGCTACCCAGCTTTCCCTGGTAGCTTGCTAAATGTTGCATGGATGGTGGTGCCTTCACATACAATTGTTTAGGTCACATGATACATAAGAGCAGCACATCTAAAGAGGTGGCCTTTACATTGAAAACATCATACATTTACATTTTTATTATGACAGTTTTCTGGCAGGTGGCAGGAAAGAGTCCTGTTCTAACATATTCAGCGTACTATGACAATTTTCCAGCAGATGGAAGTAAGATGTCTTGAGCAAGGGGTGCCTTTTCTAATTCCCACAAGGCACAGTATGGACCAGTGCAGCACTGCCTGATTGGCCAAAGGAATCAATGCTTCCTGACCTCTCCCTTCACTCTTAGAGGGTATCTTCATGACCTGGAAGCTCTATCCCGCTAGATGTTGCCACACGTGGACACACACACACACACACACACACACACACACACACACAATGCATTTTCTTCATGAATATGAAAGTAACAGGCCCTCCTGCAACAGCCATTTGGCCTCTTTCAGATAACTAAAGGCCTAGAGGAGTATTTGGTTTGCTTCAACCTGAACTATAACCACAAGGCTCTCTCGAATTTCCTTCTCTTCTCATAAATAAGGAAGTCTTCTCTCACCAGTTCTAACAACTGGCCTTACAGATGGGACTCCAAGCGCCCAAATGAATAAATGCCGAGGCGGCAATGTGCAGATTAATTATGCAGGAAATAATCTCCAGCTTCAGCATGCTCTGTGTGCTCTAACAAGGCTAAAAATGATTTGTGCCACCTAGTTATGGCTCCAAGTGCTCACCTCGGGTCCTTCAAGTATTCCATTAAAGACTTTTTGATTAACTTGGTCTCAGGGCTAACTTCTGTTTGTTTGTTTCTTTGGAATGAATAGAGATTCCACACCCTTGTGCCCAAAGAGCCACCTGGGTAAATCAGCAGGAAGCAGTCAGGCTTAGAAAGACCAGAAGTGTGGGCATTACTCTCCGGACTGACATTACCTGAGAGAGTCAAGATTTGTCTGATTGATAAAAACTCCACTGCACAGGTGTGTAGAGTGCACTTTTCCATTTATTTTAAGGAACTTTGAGCTGTCAGGAGTTGGGAAGAAGGTGGCTTTGTTTTTTATGAGGCTGCAGTATTTTTCACTGTTTGATGTCGAGAGGAGATTACATGTGTGTGGATATAGACCGCTTCCCAGTTTGGACCCAGGTCATAATAAATGTATGTGCTATTTACACATGGCTTTAAATAATTTTACTAAGAGAAGTATGCAGCCTAGAAATTTAACTGCTCTTTGTGGTGCATAAATGGCTGTGTCTTTGAAAAAGAGAAAGGAAGGTGGGGAGGAAAGAAGCAGCTTCTACCATAACCAGAACACTAATGATGATAGCTTGTTTTTGCCTAGCACTTAGGAACATGCTCTCCCAGGCGTGTCTGATCCTCATAAAACCTCTGTAAAGTAGGAAGATCAGGGATTATTAGGCTGAAATACACGTATAGTTATATAAAATATTTATGTGATAATATAATTTATCATAAATTATATATAACTATTATAAAATGATAATAATATGTATAAATATTTATATAAAAATTTACATATATCTATATATAAAGAAGCTGATACTTAGCATAAGAAGTTGACGTTTTCAAGTTCATGCAGATTGTGTTCCCCAAAACCTAGACTTTAGGGATTATGACATCAAGGAGTCCAATGGCCTTTTTAATATTCCATGCTACCCCCATAAGCCATTAAGGTTTTACTATCCACTATAGGGTCATACCGTACTTTGAACATTTTGGCATAATACTTAATTTCCTAAGCCTTGTGAAGTTACTGAAAATTTTATGTGGATTGGGGTCTGGATAGGACTCAGCACCATCATGGATGGGACTAGAGTAGGCATATGGACCACCATACTTATTACTGGGCTCGTGACAGTCATCACTAATCAATCACCGCACCCTTTCCCAATGGCTGATGTCTTGGATCAGACAGAAAAAGCAGTTGGACTAAGTCCTGCACCACAGCATGGATTGGCCTCAAAACCTACTACTCTTAGATTCCTAGGGTATCAAAAGAGCAATCACTCACTTTGCTTCATGTTACTTCTACTTTCTTTGGAAATGGGAATCTCAAGACAGTGTTTTAAACCATCCCCATGGACTGACAAGAATCAGCATGGGAGAACAACCTAGTTGCCACCACAGCTAAGTGTTCTAAAGCATATTGTTCTTGACTGTATTGATTACTTACATGGGGTTGGCCAAAAAGTTCTTTTGGGTTTTTCCATAAGATGTTACAGAAATATATTGACTGTATCATTTCATTTCTAACCAAGTCATGCCAAGTATTAGGATCCCCACATCACTAAATCCAGGGCTCTAACACATGAAGCCTTGGAGGGTATAAAACCTATGGCTCTATCCAAACTAAAACACCCACTGTAGGGTCTGCGTTGAAAGCAATGCTGAGATTCCTGGCCCATCGGTTTGCAAGTGAATTTAAGACAGGACAACTACCCCACAGAGACTCTATTGCTGGAACTGGAGCTTTGAAATGACAAAGGAACATAACACCTCTCACCGTACTGGTCACTATGTATCAAGCTAAACTCTTCTTTATTCCAGTGTGATTGAGATATAATTGACATACAGCTCTGTACAAGTTTAAGAGGTACAGCATAATGACTTGACTTACATTTATTGCAAATTGACTACCACAGTATGTTCAGTTAACATATATCTCCTTATATAGTTACAAAAAAAAATTCTTTTCTTTGTGATGAGAACTTTTAGGATCTACTCTCTTAATAGCTTTCAAATATACCATAAAACCAAAAAGGATCTACGCCCAGGGAACGATATTCAGTATCTTGTAATAACCTATTATGGAAAAGAATCTAAAAGAGAATATATATATATATGTATATTTATGTGTGTGTGTGTGTGTGTATATAAACTGAATCACTTTGCGGTACACCTGAAACTAACACAACATTATAAATCAACTGTATTTCAATAAAAAAAAATTTTAAATACCATACATCAGTGCCAGCTATAGTTATCATGCTGTAAGACTAAACTCTTTTTTATTTTTTTTAACATCTTTATTGGAGTATAATTGCTTTACAATGCTGTGTTAGTTTCTGCTGTATAACAAAGTGAATCAGCTATACGTATACATATATCCCCATATCTCCTCCCACATATCCCCATATCTCCCTCCCACCTTCCCTATCCCACCCCTCTAGGTGGTCACAAAGCACTGAGCTGATCTCCCTGTGCTATGCGGCTACTTCCCACTAGCTTGTAAGGCTAAACTCTTAATTCCCTCATAGCATTATTGATTTATTTGAATATTTATTGTCTCTCTTCAAAAAATAAAATGAAAGCTCCTTGAAGGCAGGAGCTTGTTCTATTTCCTGCACAAAAGCAACACCAGGAATGTAGTAGATCTCCAGTAAATATTTGTAGACAAACCTACAGCAGAAAAAAGAGACAAGAATTTGTTCCAGGTGTGCTGGGAAGCAGATCCCTTTGTAAGCATGGGATTTTACAGGGAATCCTTAAATCATGTGACATTTGAGATAATATTATACATGTCTGGGCCTTTAGAAATACTCTATTCATCTTTATTCAGTCAGCAAGTATCACTGAAATGCCTATAATATGCTCAGGCATCAGGCCGGCTTTCTAAGGAAGACCTCAGCCCATCCGGCAGAGATGGTAGTCCCCAGAGCAGTGTGTGAATGGACCCATCCAGCCTCCCCAGGCTCATGTCATGGATCAGGGTAAGAAACAACTTTGCTTCATTTTGCTTCTACTTCCTTCTAAAGTGCTTTTGTTCTCACAACCATCACTGAAGCTCAGGAACAGGAAAAAGCAACTTACTTAAATTTCTCTCTTCTTTTCCATCTTGACGCCCTACCTATCTGGTAAGTTCCATAACATCTCTGTACTACCCCCACATACAAGAAGCCATTGCTCTGGGAGGGGTGAGCACTGCCCTGCCTAAATCTCTTTTCTCATCCATATTCTAATTTATCTTTTCATGCCAAGGAGACAGCCAGGAATGGGATAAGATTTTACATAAGAATGTCCAGTATAGCATTAATTTATAATAGCAAAGCTCAGAAACAACATAAACATTCTTCAGTAGGAGAATAGCTAATTAATTACAGTACTTCCATAACACCGAACCCTAAGTAGGCTTTAAACAAGCATATTTAATGGCACAGAGAAATATTCCTTATATAATGGTGTATGAATAAAAAACAGATGCAAAACAGACCAGTTATATAACTGTACACATAAATGTGTACACCAAGAGACGACTGAAAGAGAGGAACCGAAAAGTTAACACAATTAACTATCAATAATGGAATTTTGGGGGGTTTCTTCCTTATTCACACTTTTTGTATCTTTCCAAGTTTTCTACAAGAAATCCATTATTTTATATTTTTTATATTACAAAAAAAGCAACCCATAATGGAGGTGTGTGTATATCAATCATGGTTTATGACAGGAAAATAAACATGCAATAGGTCAGTGGCTCTCACACTTGAGGGTGCCTTGGGATCGCTTGGAGGGCGTGTTAAAACACAGATGGCAGGAGTTTTGGATTCGATAGGTCTGGGGCAGACCCAGGAATTTGCATTTCTAATGTATTCTCAGATGAGGGTGATGCTGCTGGTCCAGGACCACTCTTGGAGAACCACTTTCAAGCAGAAAAAGGTTTAATTTTAAGCAGAAAGGGGTATCGCAAGCAGGAAGAGAATTAAGTGTGAGCAAAATTGTTGGCTGTGCAAAAGAGAGATAACTTAGGGGAGATGCCCCCAGCTTTCATGCTACCCTACAACAGCCATGCTCCAGAGATCACCACGGTGGTCCTGAAATCCCGGGGCAGGAAACTGCAGCTGACTTCATAGCTGTCCCTGGACCTGAAGCTGTGACTGACAGTAGGACATGGAGTCCACTGCACAAACTCACATCTGCTGCAGACCATGTATCTGCCGCACTTCGGCTGGAGGATGAGGAGCCCCTTTCCTGCCTTCCAGATCTCCCTGGAGTGCTTCTCACCTGGAAGCAAGGAAGGCTGGATGTATGGTTTCCAGGCTCCCCCCAGCCCCCGACCAAGATACGAGCAAGAACATAGATGTGATTGGGAAGCTGATGACAACAAATAATATCTAGCAGACGGGCGGGGAGGAAAGGGACGGGAGCAGAAGGGAAGGAGGAGGAAGAAGAGAGAGGAAATAGAGGTGGTGTGTATCACATTTAGGTGTGAAATTAAGTGCGATCTGCAGTTGTGGAATGGGAATTGGTAGTGGCATTACTGGGCGGGGGTGGGGTGGGTGGGGAGTGGAGAGCCAGGAGACTGGCTGCACCAGGCTAACAGCACAGAAGAAATGTATGGACAAAAAGGTGTACTGGAATCAGATCCAAAATACATTAACCGAAAGATCAACAGCCAACAGGGCGAGACAAATTCTGTGATGAAAACAGAAGTAACAGAGTGTTGAGATTCCTCCTCCCTCTTTTCCATCCTATGCCTTTAAGCGCCTCCGTTTTGGTAAGTAGATAAAAACTGCTCTACAGGGAGATCAACTCGATGCTTTGTGATGATGCTTTGTGACAACCTAGAGGGGTGAGACAGGGAGGGTGGGAGGGAGGCTCAAGAGGGAGGGGATATGGGGATATATGTATACATATAGTTCATTCACTTTGTTATACGGCAGAAACTAACACAACACTGTAAAGCAATTATACTCCAATAAAGATGTGGGGGAAAAAAAACTGTGAAACACTATACAGATGTAAAGAACCATCGTCTTCCTTTTTTACTCCAAGGTGGCCCGCTAAGAATCACCACTGACTCATCGGAAAAGCAGGGAGAGAGGGCTCCCTCCTGAAAGCCTCCAGGGAGGTGGCTAGGCAAGGAAGGAAGGGGTCCCCTACCCACCCCCACCACCCCGTGCCCCAACTTGCAGTTCCCTCCCTGGTCTGTTCTCGCTTTGCTACACAACCATCCTTGGGAATCCCTGGGCAACACCACAGGCCGGGTAGAATTGCTTTGCACCCGAACATTTATGGGCAGTGAAAGTGGTTGCTTTCTCTTCCTTTTACAGCGTGGCCAACCAAATGCTGAGCCTCCTGATGGATGAGCGGGAAGCTTCAGGACAGGATTCCCAGGGCAGCTTGGGGCCTGCGAACTGTGTTCTGTGAAGCATGGAGGCACAGCCTGAGAAATATTGATAGGAGACCTGAAAAAATAGCCAGAGGAAACCCAGACTGTTCCCAGAGAAGCAGGACAAGAAGCTCTCAAAGTCAAATGATGGAACTTTTCCTAACGTTATTGCTCAAGGAGACGGAGGCTTAGAGAGAACGACAGTGGGGAGCTCAGATAAATCCCCTCTGGTGTTTCTCCACGACGCCCATACTCTCTTCTCCCCAGCGTCAGGGATTCAGTCTGATGCCCTCTTTTGAAGTCAGAGCTGCTGCTGAAGCCAAGAATGCACCAGTGATGACTATAGATCATAGATCCTCTTTTAGGAGCAGGGCTACCTCCCTGGGACTCGTGGCATCCTCCGACCCCCTGCAGCCGTCCTAACCCACCTGGCGTCACTGAGGCGCCCATGCCTCCCCGTCCAGGTTTCTCCAGGCAGGGCAGCAGCTCAGCCTGCCAGGGACTCCTCAGAAATGGATCCTTCCCCGCTTCACACTCTGCTTTGCTGCTGCTGCTTCTGTTATTATTGCTGGGGGGGGGGGGTTGTTTTGTTTTGGCTTTGCTTCATTTTGCTTCATTTTGTTTAATGAATGGTCCTTGCCGGCCTCGAGCAGCAGAGCAAGGCACCTGTCCACCCCTCCCTCTGCTCTTTTCCCCCAAATGTGAACAAGGACCACATCTCTCGCTTTGCCTAGCCGGTAGGGTGAGGCAGGTTTACTGCTGCTAAAGAGACCCAGGTGTCGGCCGGCTTGAGGCTGTCATACAGACCATCTTTATTCAAGTCACTGGGGCACAGTCTCTTTTTTCTCTGACCCTTGTTCAGGGCTTGTGAGCTCTGGATTGGCCTTTTTACAAAAAAGAGTGATAACAAGTGGGGCTCAGGTGTGAACTTCGGGAGGGAAAAGCAAAAGCGAACTTTTCAGACTGCCTCTGGTACAACTGAAACGGGCTAGGGCTCGGGACCCTTTGCTGCCGTGCTGCAATCCTTGCACCTGGCTAAACATCTCCTCCAGCTACGAAATACCGAGAAACTAAAAATAACTGCGTGAATGCACAGTGGGGGCAAATTATAGACAAAAAGACCAAAAAACTCAACTGCCACTTCTGAAGAGCCGGGAGCAAAAACAGGGTGTCAGGAGCAAAAGCAGGGTACTGCGCATGCCCCCTGCACTCAACACCACCAGGGGGTGGGCAAAGCAACTAAGCCAGCCCTCTGGCCCGACACCTGGACCCGTCCCTACCCTCACCCCATATAAAGAACCAGTTCGGCACCCCCTCAGAGAGCCAGCAAGGGAACCTGTTACTTGTTCTTGTTCCCCGCCTGCTGCAGCACGGGCCCCAATAAAGTCTCGCCTGAATTTCTTGTCTGGCCTCTAGTCAATTCCTATTGATTAAGGAGACCAAGAACCCTGGTCGGTATCACAATCACCACATGCCTCGTGATCATTCCCCTCTGGGGAAGCTCCAACTAATACCAGACCCATCTTTTGCTCTGCTTGGTCCCCTGGGGGTATGCAGGTGCATGTGGCAGTGGGTGAAGGAGTTAGGGACTGTCTTTGGGCCATAGGGTTCTATATGAACGTCCTGTTTCCACTGAACCTGCAATCCTGACCACTCATTTAAGGCAACGAGGGTGCCTGCCCTCAACGGAGTAAGCGTCCCACCTTGAATACTGTTGTAGCGGCCAAACTGCGTTGTCTGTGTCACACGACCAATCGGACAAACATCATGAGCAAAGCATTCTGCTGGCTCTTCTCATCTTGCAGAAACAGGTACCCCATGGGCGGAGTGGGGACATTTTGCTCCCAAGACGCCCAGGTTGCTGACCTTCTCAGCCAGGCACATGGGGAATGATTCTAGGTCTGGCTTTTTTAGGCACCGGCATTTGTGGCGTGTCTCCCAGATTTTGAAAAGGCTACAGGGTAATATACCCTCTATCTAGACATTTGAAAGGCATTTTAAAAATGCCAAATGTCTGTTCGCTGTCTGATCAGATGAGCTTCTGTACCTCATTTCCACTTTAACTTTGTAGGAGAGGGCTCACGTACAGAGCGTGGAAACTTGGTTATTATGCACCAAGTTTTATGGCAAGAAGATCTGGGCTGATGAAGCTGACCCATTTACAACCTGTCTCTAATTTACCTGCATTTAAGAAACGGATCATGATCTAATCCTTTCCATCAACATTTTTGTTAGTTACATATATTGTGGTATTGCTGAATCTTTCATCAGAGCTAGCTAAGCCTTTAAAAACTTGAATTTCCACATTTGTAAATGGGAAAACTATGTTAATTATGCTACTCAGTTTTGAGAATCTAATGAAGCAACATACGTGTAAGTACATTATAAACCATTGTGGACTTCACAAGTTAATGATATTTTTAAATGATTCTTGGATATATTGTTGGTGATTTCTCTATTATGAGTGGAATAGTGTATACCCCACCTCCACCCCCCAGAAAAGAAACTGATCATGGACAGCTAAGAGGACTGTGATTGCAATATCTTGCACTCGGAAGAGAAGCTGTGGGGAGGGGGAGGGGTGCCCAAGCAGCAGAGCTGGGTGATGGGAGGGGGTAGGGGGACTCGAGAGTGGGAAAGAAGCTGTCTGCTGAGTGAGGCTCCTGCTTCTCATGTGTGGTGTCTGAACCATTTCCAGCATGCCGTCTTCCATTCCTGATACCATGCGTCCCTTCCTTGTGCTTTGTCGTGATATTCCAACATTTGGCAAAGGGTGTCCAAGTCCAAACATTTGGTATTATTTTATACCAGGTGAGCATGGTGCTCTGAGCAGGCTCAGGCTGGATCTGCAAAGGTGGCTATGAGTGTGTGTCATTTGGTCATGGAGCTTTTTATTCAGCATCAGGCTGTCCTAGGAATGCTTAGTTCATAAAGAGGAAGAGCCCTGGGGGTTTAGTAACCCACTGTCTAAGACAACTGTGGGCTGAAAAAAAGGCACTTAGCATTCTCAGCAAAGACCTGGGCATCTCCATGCTTGGTATGTTGCAGGGTACCCCAATTTTAGCCTGATAACCTCAGTCATATAAAGTTTAACAGTTACTTACTACTATCCAGAGACACAAACTACCCATAGATACATAAGTAAGAGAAATGCCTCTACATATAGAGAAAAGAAAACTGAAGTATGCAAATAGGGGAGCACAAGGAACAGGACCAGATATTTTAATCAACCATGAAGTCAATCAATGGCCATTGATCGACCAACCATTTATTCCAAAATATTAATTGGGTATCTCCACAAGCCAGGCCCCAGGCCTGAGTAAGACACTGACCCAAATGTAAATGGGCTCACAGCACATGTGGAGAATCTGAGAAGTAAATCAATGATTACAGTAAACAAAGATAAGTGCCACAATGGGAAAGTTCAGGGAGCTGTGGGAGCACAAGGAAGGGACCCTTAACTCAGAGAAAACTTCCCAGGCCAGGTGAAACGTGCTGAGTTCTGAAGGGGAGAGGCTAGCCAGCCACGGGTGGGAATGGGTGTCCATCTGGATCATGACCCTCTCGGATGCAGAAAACTAACTAATTGGAACCAGAAGGTTAAGTGTCAGATGACAAAGGTTAGCGTTACTGGAACACAGAACTCAGCAGAAGCCATCAGAAAGGCATCCCAGAGAACGTGATATGGGCCTTAGAGTATAAGAAAAGTTTATTCAGGTAGACAAAAGAGGAGAAGGGCTTCCATTACAGGAGAAAATTTATGGGAACAAGAAAGGGCACAGGTGCTTAGGGGTCACTACGTGGAACATTCATTCAATACATGTTTATTGAAAAGTACACGGTTCTGAAGGGCAAACGAAGTCGTGTAAGACATGCTTCCACCCTGTAGATCAGGGGTCAGCTATTTGTAAATGGCCACGTGGTAAATATTTTAGGTTGTGTGGGCCCCGTAGAGTTTGTCCATGGACCGTGGCATCCTGACCCTTGCTGGAGAGACTTACACTCTTAAAGGGAACACAAGATGGGTATGTAAATAATTATAATGCAAGATGAATCTCCCTGGAGTCTTGGGGGACTGGGATCAGACTGTAGGGGGCTTTGAATGCCTGACTCAGCAGTTGGATGTCATCTTGTAAGTAATGAGGTACCATTTTCAGTTTGGAGCCAGGAATTGTCTTTTGGAAGATGAATCTTGCAAGAATGTGCAGGATGGATGAAACTGTGGAGAGCCTGGAGGCAGGGAAACTAGTAAGAACTCTAGCGCGGTCCTCAAAGCATCAAGAGAGGAACTCGGATTCTCCAGTTAGTCGGGAACATGGGATGGGAGAGACATTCCACACTGTTCAATAACTGGATAAGAGACCTGAAGGAAATTAAGGAATCCAAGGTCACCCCACAGTGACAAATCCAGGTGGCTAAATGATGGCTTTGAATGAACAGATATGAAAAGTCAGGGAAGGCAAGGGATTTAAAGGGACAGGTTTGTTTAGCTTTCATGTGTGTTGAGTTGAATCGACAGTGAGACGTTCACGTGAAACTGATGGTCTAAAATACCAGGAGGAGAGCTCAGAGGTGTGGCCAGGATCACGAGAGGAGATTGTGGATCATCAGTGAAGGATCAGCAGGTTAAAGGTTAGGAGAACAGTTAACAGTGAGCACTAACGTTATGCCAAACATTGCCTTAGACTTTTCTTTTTTTTTAAGATTGTTTTATGTGGACCATTTTTTTTTAAAGTCTTTATTGAGTTTGTTATAATACTGCTTCTGTTCTTTTATGTTTTGGTTTCTTGGCCCCTAGGCATGTATGTTCCTAGTTCCCCAGCCAGGGATCAAACCCACACCCCCTGCACTGGAAGGCGATGTCTTAACTGCTGGACCGCCAGGGAAGTCCCTGCCTTAGACTTTCTACATGTGTTATAGCTCCTTTAATCGCCCCAGCTACACTTGCAGGAATATATTGTTATCCTCACTTGACAGATGACAAAACTGAGGCTTAAAGATGTTAAGTGATTTGCTCAGAGTCACGCAGTTATTCAGGTGTTAAAACTGTTAGTTGGTTATGTCTGCCAAGTAACACTGTGCTCATAGCGTCAAATGGCACCACTTCTTGGTTGAGGGTGAGGGGTCCTTCCCTGGGTGCAGACGCTTTCCTCTCCACTAGGCTATCACACTCAGAGCCCTTATGCACTCTTGGGTTCCCAATGTATGTGGGAAAATACTCCCATTCTTTTCTCTTCTGAATTAACTTAAAACCCAGACAGGCACTGCTCACACACTCATCCATCCACTGCAGGTCCAACTTCCCCGAGGACGCGAGGCCTGGGGACAGCCAGAGAGGTGTAATCTCCAACCCTCGATTACTGGGTTAGCAACCAGACCCCTTCCCTTCTCACCTGCTCTGTCAGCAGACGGCTGCTGGGACGCCTTCCACGTGTTCCTTAATGTATTAGCTCCCAGGGATAGATGGCAAAAAAGGCCACAATTCTTCCCCTTCCTGTATCCATGCCCTTGCAGTGTGACTTTGAAACTTCTTCCATCAAGAGAGGGTATTTCACCCCGGGGATCTAGGTTGGCCTTGTGACGCGCTTTGGCCACTAGAAAGTTATGAAAGTGATATTTTGCCAGTGCCAAGCCCAGCCTTCAAGAGGTCTTGCATACAACCAATACATCTTTAGAGACTCCTGTCTCTGTAGTTTGAACAGCTTGAATTAGCCTGCTGGATGATGAGAAATTACCTGGACCAGAGTCGAGTAGCCCCATCATCCCAGCCAAGTCCTAAGACAGGTGAGGGAGACCAGCCAACATCAGCAAAACCACGTACCAACACACAGACACACCACTGACTGGATGCCTGAGGAGCCCCCACTGAACCCAGACTAAGCTGGTGATTTGCAGAATCCTGAGCTAAACAAATGGTTGCCTTTCTTTTTTAAACCCATTCATTTGGGGCTCTCCTAGCAGTATCTGATACATTCCCTTTCACACTAAAACTTCATGATATCTGCATTTGAACAGCCATCAGCTAACCACATCCTACTCTAGAACTTCCTGGATTTCACATATTTGAGCCTCCGAGACTGGCTTGTTCGTGGTTGCTATGAGTTAGCACCAAAACTGAGAACAGAAGGCGGAACCAGGCTCGCTGTACCTCTAACCACACAGACACTCTCCCTCTTGGATGAAAGGGCTCTAATTAAAAGGCGGGAAAGATCAGATACCTGCAGAGTTCACTGCTTAATGTATCTGAAAACCTGGCTCTTAAAGTCGCTTTGCTTCTGACTATTCATACATCAGAAGACTAATTAACTATGGCAAGTTGACCACTGGAAACCATTTTCGTAAGGATGACACATGATGGATGGGTCCATGCTGTTACAATTTCATTGCTGAAAAAGATGTGATGAGTCGAGTTCCACTTACTTAGATGCACACACAATAAAATGCCTCTTTAAAGCCGCAGAACCCCATTGCAACGGCTGACATGTGTCACATTTCTGTATTTAAGGGCCACAGTCATGGGCCAATGACACACTGAGTTATGCATGTTAGGCCTTCTGTGTCTGGCAGTTGGAATGAAACCCAACTATATCTTGTGGCTTCAGGGCTTTGGACACCAAATGGGGAATTTGTGCAATAGAAAAACCCAGCCAAGAGCAATATTTTCCCATTTTCCCATTTCCAACATGGGAAATTGTGTGTGTGTGTGTGTGTGTGTCCTGCCTAATGCTGCCCCACCCAGCAAAAACTGTATGTCCTGACTAGCCCTGCCCCACCCATCACTCAGTGGCTTTTATGTTTTTGTTGGGATGTGTTTGGTCAGAGGTTGGTCTCAGTGGTCACTACATACTTTAGAGCAAAATTTGGAAAATGGGTCTCAAAAGGTCCTAAATCTGGGGTGGCAAATGTTTTCCTGAAGGGCTGGATAATAAATGTTTTAGTCTTTGCAGGCCAAGAGGCAAAAAGGCTATTACCTAGGCATTTATATAACCATGTAAAATGTGGTCATTCAAAAATGTAAAAACCATGCTTAGCTCACCAGCCATAACAAAATAGGCAACTGGCCAATTCTGGCCCACAGGCCGTGGTTTGCCAACCTTTGCCTTAAATAAACAAAATTGTTAGATTTCTCACTAGTGCTATATTTCTGCAGGAAAAATTCCCTTAGCTGCAGAAAATGTCTTTTAGGTACAGAAAGTCTGATCACAAAAAAATTTTGAAATAAGTTAATAAAAAATTATTTGCAGTAATATATTATATATATTATTAAATGTATAATAGAATATTATTAATATACTTATTAAATCTTATATTCATATGTAATAGGTTACATGTCAATATTATATTATATAATATAGTCAATATAATCTATTATATATGAATACATATATTCATATATAATAGATTACATGTCAATATTATATTATATTATATATATTTTATATATTATAAATATTTTATATATTATATTTATAATGTACATTATATTTATAATATATAAAATATAATAAATTATATATAGTAATATATTGATTATTGCTTCTTCCAATTATCATCACAAACCAGTTTTTTTTTTGTTGTTCTCAAACAAAAGCTAAGGCTCCTTATCTGGTTCCCAATGTTGCCACTAACTCACGGCTCACCAAAACCTCCCTGTCTCACGAATCCAGGGTGTAGGCTGGGGGTGAAGAGCTACTTGCCTAGAAATGTAGCAAACACTTTGATTTCATTATTTGAAGTATATGGAAGGGAGAGTTTGGTTTTTGTTTGTTTGTTTGTTTGTGGTACGTGGACCCCTCCCTGCTGTGGCCTCTCCCGTTGTGGAGCACAGGCTCTGGACGCGCAGGCTCAGCGGCCATGGCTCACGGGCCCAGCCGCTCCGCGGCATGTGGGATCCTCCCAGACCGGGGCACGAACCCGTGTCCCCTGCATCGGCGGACGGACTCTCAACCACTGCACCACCAGGGAAGCCCTGGAGGGAAGAGTTTTAAAGCCTCCTATTTTAGTCATCTTATGACCTTCTACGTGTCTTTTCTACAAGAATATTGAATACTCTGTGGCACTAATATTTCTAATCTAAAATTCTAATACATTCACATGATTCAAGAATCAAATCTGCACAAAGACGTGTATTCTGAGAAATTTTGCTCCCGCTCATTTCCATCCACCCTGTAGAGAATCCTGTGTATGCTTCCAGGGTCTCTTTATGTAAATACAAGTATAAATTCTTGTTTGCCTAATGTTAATATCCAAAAGTAGTAGACCTTATACTCTATTTTGTATCTTGTGCCCACGTCCCCTTGAATATACATTCTACCTTGGAAAATTGTCCACATCAGTACGTAGAGATGTGGCATGGATTTAAGGCAATCGAAGTTAAGCAGATTTATTTGGTAAGCAGTTTATTGGGATGTTTTAATTCTATGTGGGTACGAAAATGAAATCTTAATTTTTCCAAACTGCCTCCAACTCTGCTAAGTCAAACTCCATTTTCCTACTGGACTGTAGCTCTTTTAACAACATCTCAAGTTGATTTTGAAACTTGACAATGACTTCTGCTTATTAAAACAGTCACTTTCAGTTTTTAAGAATAATTGAAAAGCTCATGGCCCACGGACCGGATCTGAGTCCCCAGACGCTTAGCGAGGGGCAGACCTCTGGTGGTGGGGGCTGGGAGTCTAAACTCATACGCTTTCCCTTTCCATTGGGTGTTGAAGCAAGAACAAGGAATGGGAGGCAGGGATTTCACTTTATGCTGCTGACGTGGAGGAGCCGTAACCCTTCTCTGGGATCAGTCATTAACTGCATCTGGCTCACTGCCCGTGGGCTCTATGTAGATAGATGGTAGCAGCTTTGTTAGGCAGTGGGTGTCTGTGTCATTGGGAATCAAACACTGTTACCGGTGGTAGAAAACCCAAGTAATAGTGGCTTAAGTAAGAAAAGGGTAATCAGAAGTCTAAGAGTAGATAGTCTGGGGCTGGTATAGTAGCTCCACAAAGTTGTCCGTGACTTAAGCTCTTTCTGACCTGTTGTTCTGCCATCTTGAGAGTATGACTTATCCTCATTCTCACAAAACAACTGTTGGAGCTCCAGCCATCTTATCCAAGTTCCAAGAAATAAGAAATAGGAAAAGAGTAAAGAGAAGAAAGGACTTTGCCTATGACAGGAAAGCAAAACCTTCCCAGAAAACCCCAGTAGGCTTCCACACACTGACTAGACCTGTCTTATTTGAACAACGTGAGCTGCAAGAGGAGCTAGGCAATGTAGTTTTTAGCCAGGTATATGGCTCCCTCCAGAAGTTTTGGAGTTCTCTTAGAAAGGAGAAAAGTGAGAGTAGATGATAAGAGACAAACAGCAGTCTGCCATGTGGTTCTCTGCAAGAATCGGTACCTTTTTCAGGGAACCACCAGCTTGTGACCTTCCAGTATTCCTCTGCTATCCACAAATACCTTGCAAATTTGTAACCCTCCAGCTCATCTCCCCTCTACTAGCCCCACCTCCAGAGCCTCCTGATGTGTTTCGGATCTATGGAGACCAGAAACCACAGAGGATGCCCTTGCTGCCCTCTCTACCTGGCCGTCTCTCTCTTGCCTCTCCCTAAGCTGCAAACAATTCAGTGAAGGCGGAAGGTTTGGCCAGCCCAGTCCTCAGGTGGGAACACCAAGGACACCCCTCCTCTCCTCTCCCCAATACCGCACTTTCCTATCCCTCCCAGGTCCTCCCGAGGGGCAGCCACAATCGTTGGTGCTTTCCTGAACTTAGATTGTCCTTGATGTAGAGCCTTTGACTTCCGGTCTTAGGTTTTAGATGAAATTCTGGAGCGACAAGATCCCCCTTGGCTCCCAAAATACCCACACCTTTGCCTAGACTTCTCCCTACCCCTGGGCTTCCCTTCTGCTCCCCACAGCAGATGTCCCCTCGCCCTCCCTAATGGTGCAGTTCTGAGGTTCACATACTGTGAGATTGTGATTTATAAGAAGAAATATACATTTGGCCTTCATCCTGTTTTGGGCACAAAGCTCCTAAAACCCTTGGAATTTCCTAGGTGATAAGAGCAATAAAGCTGTCTTGATATTCAAAGCAAACCCCTTTCAAGCACGCTGGAATTTATGTTAATAAGGTGACTTTTAGACACCTAAGGATGGGAGTTGGTTGCCAGGGGAGACAACCTTGTGATTGGAGCGTTGGAACTTTCAGTCCCGCCCCCCTGACCTCCAGGGAGAGGGAGGGGCTAGAGGTCGAATTGCTGGCCAATGGCCAGTGATTTAGTCAATCATTCCTATGTAATGAAGCCTCCATAAAAATCCAAAAGGATGGGGTTTGGAGATCTTCCAGGTCGGTGAATGGTGAATGTGGAGATTTGGGGAGAGTGGTCCTCTCAGATGGCATGGAAGCTCCACGCACGCCCTTTCCCCACCCCTTGTCCCGTGTACCTCTCCATCTGGCTCTTCCTGAGTTATATTCTTTTATAATAAACTAGTAATCCAGTAAGTAAAATGTTTCTCTGAATTCTGTGAGCCACTCGAGCAAATTAATCCAACCCAAAGAGGGGGTTTTGGGAACCTCCTACTTAGAGCAGTTGCTCAGAAGCACAGGCAACAACCAGGCATTATAAGTGGGATGCGAGCAGTCTTGTGGGAGGAGCCCTTTACCTGTGGGATCGGACACCGTCTCCAGGTAGGTAGTGTCAGAATTGAGTTGAACTGTAGGGCACCCAGCTGGTGTCAGAGCACTGCTTGATGGTGTGGAAAAAACTCCACGTGCTGGAATTCAGAGCAGAATTGTACATACTATTCCAACCTTCAAGCCCCATTATTTTTTTCACAAGTATTTATAATGACTGAGGCATCAGACATAGATGTGCATGCACGCTATCTCCATCAGAAGCGTTAGCTGTGTGGCTAAAATCAAGTTGTTAATGGGTTTGAAACTGTTGTTGGGCTTTGAGGCTCATTGCTTCTAACGTTCTAAAAGCGTTGGGATACTAAGTCTTTATCCGGGGAGATAAAATCCTCCATGTCACGATAAAACACCAAGTTTGTTTTCTGGTGCATTCTGAAGTTGTTTAAGGCGTAAGGGCTACAGGAGCTCTGAGGGGGCCTTAGAGGTGTGTGTAAGTGTGGGGTGCAGCTCTGGGAGGGCTAAGGAAGCAGATTCTCGGAGTCTTGTCGCCCTCTCTCTCAAAGCCCGTATCTCCCGGCTCCTTTGTTCATCCTCTGCTGCTGCTGCCTTCCCCCAGTCTCCTCTCATCAGCCCCTTACCTCGGATTGTCATTCTTCAATCATCATGGCAACTTAGGCTGCTTTTATCCTGGATTCCATGAGTGGACAATGCCTTCAGTTTTGCAGGTCGGAGGCCTCTAACCAGAAGGTTCTAAAAAGTGTTCCTGGCCACAGGACTTCATGGAGGCAAATCCATCTATAGACCAAGGAGTTCTGGGGCAGGCCTGGCTGACCCATCACCGCTCCCAGGCCCCAGAGCCTGGCCCAGTCCACTTCAGCTCTCAGGTCTGGGTAGAGGTTCTGCTCTCTTCTCTGATTCACAGGAACCCCAGAACTCCAGGCCAGGGTCAGGTATTATCTGTTGCCCCCACTAGAACGTAAGCTCCACGCATGCAGGGATATTTGTTTGTTAATTCCCTACTGTAGCCCCAGTGCCTAGGACAATGCTGTCACACAAACGCACAGCAAATATTTGCTGAATGCTTGAATGTTGGCCCCTGGAGAGACGGCCTTGGGACCACGGGGGTGCTGCAGCTGACCCCGGGCTTGGGCCGGGGTACCAGCCATACAGATCAACTGGACCGAGGTCAGATCTAACAAGCCCCATTCAGAAGTGTGCACAAGTGGCTGGTCCAGAATCCTTCAGGACTCCTGGAGCTGGGATGGTGGGGCTTTGCTCATTACTCTTTGACGTGTGCTATTTGACTATTTGACAGAGTGCAGAGACCCGCTCACCTTCCTGCCATGGTTGGGCCGTTGTGCTGTTACAGCCTCTCTGTGCATTATACGGAGTCATCACAATGCACAATTTCTGGTTCTGGACAAATAGTTCCACTTGCTTTTTAAAAAATGAAGATAATTCAGTTCACTGATCAAGCTTCCAGATGAATCAGTTGGGCATTGAAGATGGTTTCATTATTGTACTTTTTTAAAAAGGTGGGAAAAAAAAGAGACAAGACTGAAAAGAAAGGCTTACGTGGTTTACAGTTGGAGAATTTCTCTTCTGAACCTTTAGAAATTTTCCCTGTGAGGCTTAATACAGCAAAGGCGAGAGTGGAAAACGTGCTTATCTGCGATCTCAGATGCCAGGCAGCCTAATAAATCTAGCCTGGGTTAAGATTAACATTGTCTGAAGCTGGAGCCTCTTGGTCTAATCTATAGTCAAAGGGGTACACAAACATCTTTTCATGTGGCCCACTGCTGACTTTTTTTAATTCGCAGAAGTAGGACCAAAGAAACACTTTAAAGCTGAACATTATATGTCGTTGAACATTATAAGCTGAAAAGCACCTCTCTCTGCTGCATGGAGAAAACAGAGATTTTCATGAACTGCCCGGTGAAGCCCCAGGTTTCCTTAAGGAAAATTCATGCCAGCTCCCTGAAGAGTTCCTGTGCAAAATGTCCAGGATGGAATGTGGAAAAGTTGAGACAGGTAGTTGTTGATTTAATGGAGGGTAAAATACTTTGGAATCAATTTTCTTAGTGTTGAAAACCCCACAGTAGCTCCTGTTATGGACTGAATTATGTCTTCCCGCTCCCCCAGATTCATAGGTTAGAACCCAAATCCCCAACATGATAGTGTTAGGAGGTGGGGCCTTTGGGAGGTAAGGAGGTTTGGATGAGGTCATGAAGGTGAGCCCTCTGGTGGGATTAGTGCCCTTATAAGAAGAGACCAGAGCTACTTCCCATCATGTGAGGACACAGCAAGAAGGCAGCAGAGTCTGCAAGCCAGGAAGAGGGCCCTCACTAGAACTTGACCATACTGGCACCCTGATCTTGGACTTCCAGCCTCCAGAACGGTGAGAAATAAATGTCTGTTGTTTAGGGTCCCCCACTATGGTATGTTGTTGTAGCAGCCAGAGCTGACAAGACACTCATTTCATGGGCTCTGAAAGACCTCTTCCTCAACCTCCCTCTCTTTTCCTCTGTTCCAGCCCATCGGCCTCCTAGCACACGCTAGGCATACTTCCACCTCAGAGCCTCAGCGTTGGCTGTTCCCTCACCTGGAACACTCTCTTCCAGGTGCCCACATGGCCTGGGTCACTCCCTAAACATCCCTCAGGTCTTTATCGAATGTCACCCTCTCAGTGAGGCCTCCCCTCGCTCTGTTTAAGACCACCACAGTCACCCATAGTGCCTGTCTGCTTTTCTGCTTTCTTCTCTCCCTGGCATGTATGCTTTTTTCCTCACTTGATCTTGTTTATCATCTACCTTCCCTGGTAGATCATAACTTTCACACAGATATGTATTTTTGTCTTTAGTGCTATACTCCTAATACCTAGAATAGGCCTGGTACTTAATAAGCTCTCAGTTTTTTTATTGAATGAATGAACACATGAACGAATCAGTGAATGAACTTAACTAATCCTAAACTTACCTAAGTCTGAGGTCTAAACATATCTGTACACATTGTCCTCTCTTAACTGTGTTTGCAAAATATTTGCTCTCTTCCTTCCAGACTTTCCACAGAGTTGCACGGCTTACTCCAGGTTGCATGTCGAATGCACCAGATGGGAAGCATGCTAGACTCTCGACAACTCAGGACAAGAAGGCCCAAGAGGAAGCCAGGCCTGGACAGTTGAGAGTATGGGGAGGACTACAGAGCAAGCGTCCAAGATGACACAGTACTCAGCTCTCCCGGGCATGCAGACAGGACCTGGGCACAGCAGCAAGGAATTCAGATGCCGGTCAAATGCTCAGGCAGGCTGTGGTTCTAATGCCACAGAATCTGTCACATTTGATAGGACCCTACCCTGGGGGTCAAGCATGGAATTCAGTCCCTAGAAGATGAAATGGACCAGAAGGATGGAAGCTCTCAAGACCTTAGCTACACAGTCCCAGAAGAGGAGGAACAGAGAAGAAATCAAGAGCCTCCAAAGTGATCCATCCCAAGACCCAGGGGACATGTCCCTCTGGAGGGTGGCGTGGAGCGGGGAGCTCAGAGGGACTCAGGCCCGCACAAGGGGAGTTTGTTTTTGGCTGCAGTAAAAGGGGGAACTGTCCTAACGGGTCCCCGGGCCCCACTGGCTGGAGTGAGAGGTGACAACCTCCTTCATCATGCTTTGCTCAGGAAGTGGAATAAGCCTGAGTCTTGGGGTGCAGACACCCCGCAGATGTAGCTGTGAGGGGTTGAGAAAGGCCGAGGAAGGAGAGTGAACCAGGGTCATTGACCCCACTCTGGGTGTTCTAATATTTTTATCATCTTGTCTCCAAGGGAGACTTAAGGAATTGCATTTCTTCTCTCAAGAGTTGCTTCTCCACAGCACTCTCATCATTTTGCTTTCTTCTCCACTTCTGTTGCCCTATTCTGTCTGGTGGATGAATTTAAATTCACTGTTTTAAACACAGTTGCTTTAATGAAAGCTTATCCAGGGTCCAGAGGACTTAGCCACCTCCCAGAGTCAGAGCTAACATTCCATTCAGAGCTCAGTCTGGTGGTGGTGGTGGTGGATTAATTAATTCTGCCTCAAAAAGAAAAAGAAAAACCCTCGTCTTTCCTTTAGAACCACGATAAACTACTTCTTTATTTTTTGTCAGTTTTATCAACTTTTTTTTTTAAAGAGCTGGGCTCAGCTTTATTGGGTTTTTTTTCTGTGCCCTTTCAAGTAAAAAGAACTTTTATTGACACTGTTCCTTGCCTGTTAAGAGCCCAGCTTCTGAATAGGATCTTCCTGGAAACCCCGAGTGATGGAGAGCACCCAGGGCCGTCCTGGGTTTGCAACTGGCTGTCTTAGCCGGGGAGCCTGTTTCCCCACATGCACCGGGTCCGCGGAGACCCCCATACTGATAAACATAAAGATGTTTGAAAAGTGAACGGCAAAGGACAGAAAAGAAAACGTTTCCCAGGGCTCTGCTTTCATTTAACTTTACTGTTTGCCGCACTCTTTGGCTCTGTTTCTGAATCTGGGGCCAAGCAAAAGAACCAACTGTTCTCATCATATTCATTCTAGAGTTTCCGGATGCCCTGCTCCAATGACTACATCCAGGGCACCTTTGGCCCAAGGATGGCCAAGCCGCTCACAAACATCCAGTCGTTCTCATCACACTCTCTCTCTCCCTGCCCCGCTCAGTCTCCTCCCAGAAGGAGCTCTCTATCCTTAACTCCAAGGAAGAAAACCAAACCCTGAACTGCTCATTATTCTTCCTGAGTCACCAAAATTTAAGTGGAGCCTGGACCTAAGAGAATGCTCAGCCCAGGTCCCAGGACAGCTGCGTCTGCCCCTCCCAGGTCCCTTCACGGCAGCCAGAGCCAAACTCCCCTAGTGCAGCCTGACCTGAGTCCTTCTAAGCCTCCCACAGGGACATGTTCTTAGGTCCCGGGATGGACCACTTTGGAGGTTCTTGATATTTTAATCTCTCCCTGTTCTTCTAAGAGGAAATATCTAAGGTCTTGATACCCTCCATTGTTCTGGTCAATTTCTTCCCCTAGGGACTGAATTTTGCACTTGAACCTCTCCCCCCACCTCCCCCAACCCCCGCCTCCCAACACACACACCATGCTTCTGGTCTCCTTGAAGCAATCAGGCTCAGGCTCGTCGCAACCCTTGACCTTGGCCATGGGGACAGCCAGGCTTGGGGCATGTTCCCAAGTGCATTTCGGCATCAGACCCCTTCCTTTCCCCTGGACTCAGCAGGAAGAAACACTGAGCTGTGCAGTCCAGCGCCCACTCTCTCCTTCCTGCCTGGCTGCTGTGTCCCTGGGGTAGCGCCCACTGGGAATAGCGCTTACCTTCCTAAGAGAGGTTTCTGCTACTCACCTCCTAGGATGGAATCCTCCTTCTCTTTATTTTTTCTGAGAAAGCTGAAGCCAATTCCAACCACCTTATCTCTTTTGTAACTTTGCACAGCTGTCCAAGGTGGCTTTTATGGTTATTCACAGCAGAGAATGCCCCCAGCTCCATTTTCCCTCCCATCTCCCAAAGAGCCAGGCTTGACAAAGTAATTCTGCACAACTCCAGCCCAGGCTCCTACCAGCAGGAAGAGCATCAGCAGTTCAGAGATAATACAATAAAAACCACCAGCTTGTTTTCTCACTGGTAGCCTTGTAGCTAAGTGCTAATGGTGTCTTCTGCTGAATTGATTAGGTCTGTTGGCTCGTTTTCTAATACCTGGGCTGTTCTGCAATTAGAGAATCCCTGCTACTTTTCTGTCTTTTTACCTAATCATTACTTAGGTCCTAAGTCAAGGTGAGACCGTTTCTCCCCACTCTTCTATTTGGAGATGAAGAAACAAGGGCACTTCACCAAGGAAAAGTCCATGGCAGAAACGATCCCATGACCTTCTGAGGTCCTCTCGGGCACTCTACCCACAGTCCTCTGCCACCAGGTTACTTTGGTCAGTGACACCAGACCGACCAGGCATCCTGCCCCGTGCTGAGACTCCTCAGAGCACCATAGATCTCACCACAGTGCAGCTGGGTGGGGGGGGGGCGCCAGATCCCTGCCCTCAAGGCTGGCCTACGGCCTAGGGGGTGTGAAAATTGTGTTAAACAAGGCTGAGCCCATCCGATCTTCTCTCGGGGAGTTTGAACTCAGAATCCACAGAGGGAGGTTTGGTTTTGCACAAGAGCCGCAGAGACTGTGGAAGCAGGGACAGGGTCCCTGAGGATCATAAAGGTGGAGCATCAGAGCACGGGGCCTCCTGCTGCTGCTGTGGTTGCATGGTTAACCGGCTGCCACGGGGGCAAAGTTCACGAATGTTCTTACGTTACATTGTGGGCTCTTCCTAAGCATCCTCAGGGCCATTTGAAACTTCTGTCTTCAGGATTTTCTCCTGAATCCCTACAGCCAGCGCTCATAGTTAAAGATAAACTGACCACGGCATTGTGAATGAATCCAGCAAATATATCAACCACATTAACCAGAAGAATATTTAAATGTTGGTCTCTTATTTCCTAATAGATATTTCATGAGAACCAGGGAAGAGGTCTTAGAATTATATCATGGCTTTTGCACTTTTAAAATGTGCAGGTCCAAATCCCATCAGCCTTCCTGAATTAAATCAAAGTTGAATCAGTTACAATAGTTAATGTACGGGGCAGCAGCTGGTACAATGTCTGGAAGTGAGAAGGATTCCAATGAACATAAAATTTTAATTTGGATATTGAAACTTATGATTGACACATGACAGACAACTTTGGGTCAGAGTTTCTGGAGGGGAGAAAGTAGAAATGTTCCATGAGCAGCACCTGGCCTGAGGGCCTCAGGCCTGTGGGGGCGGGCACTGCCTCCAAGATGCTTTTAGGCTCAGGATGGAGGACACTGCACCAGGACATTCAGAAAGGCTGATGAGCCAGGTTCTAGGTTTTCAGACAAGATACCTCTTTAGGCCCTGTTAGGCCTTCTCTAGAACAGGATTGAAGCATAAGCAGGGAAGTGGATGATGGAGACAGAAACAGGGAATATTCGAGATGCCTAGAGCCTAGTCCAGACCATGGCAAAAAACGAAAACAGAAACAAAAACAAAAAAAAACGAACACAATATTGTAAAGCAACTATACTCCAATAAAAATTTAAAAAAAGAAATATCCTATGAGCTAGAGCTAGAGGGAGTGTTAGCAGCTGAACTGTGTCCACCTAAAATTCATATGTTGAAGTCCCAACCCCCAGTACTTCAGAACGTACCCATATGCAAAGAGTGATTAAGTTAACATGAAGCCATTAGGATGGGACCCTAATCCAACATGACTGGTGTCCTTATAGTAAGAAGAGGAAAGACACCAGGGGTGCAAGCACAGAGGGATGACCACAGGAAGAGGCAGCAAGAAGGTGGCCACCTGCAAGGCAAGAAGAGAGGCCTCAGAGGAAACCATCCCTGCCAGCACCTTGATCTTGGACTTCCAGCCTCCAGACTGTGAGAAAATTAATTTCCAGTGTTTAAGCCACCCCATCTGTGGAATCTTGTTATGGTGGCCTAAGCTGAATAATACAGAAGGGGAACAAGAAATGAGTGAGAGTGGGATGAGCTAGGTCAGATCTGAAGACTGGTGGGAATGGCAACTCAGACAAGATTTTTTCAATTTGCTTTTGCTTCTATTAGTTCAAAATCAGCAATTAACCCATGCAAAGGCTGCCCCAGAGTCAAGAATACATGTGACGAGGCAGAACTCTGGTCCTTCCCTGACTCCTCGGAGTTTATTGGTCTTACCAGGTCCAGGAGCCCAATGCATGGCTCCCTGTCTTTTAAACCATTAGGCCAGGAGCAGGGCCACACCCACCCTGTCTGCTACCCCCACAGAAACAAGTTCCTGTTCTGCCATGGTTATATACCTCCATGTTGCATTTTTTAAAACATCATTCATTAGGCCTATCTGGCCATGGACCACCAACAGAAGGTCACAGCTGCCAGATAGAAGCTTGAGAAGATGTCTTAGAATTACATCATAACTTGTACTTTTCAACCTCCAGCCAGGGTACTCAGAACCCACACCCTGTCCCATTGTTTCAGGAAGTGATGGGAGACATCTCCTGAAGGTCAACATCTCTGCACCGGAACCTGCACTGGAAAGAGCTCCTCCTCAGCATTTCTAGAACTGGCTGCTCAGCATTTTACATGTGTTATCTCATTTAATCCTCAAAAACACTACAGAAGATGTATTATTACAGTATCATCCCGTATTACAGCTAAAGAAACTGAGGTTCTGCTAAAAATAGAGTTGCCATATGATCCAGCAATCCCACTCCTGGGCATATACTCAAACAGAACTCTAATTTGAAAAGACACATGTACCTCAATGTTCACAGCAGCACTATTCACAATAGCCAAGACATGGAAGCAACCTAAGTGTCCGTCGACTGATGAATGAATAAAGAAGATGTGGTACATATACACAATGGAATATTACTCAGCCATAAAAAGTAATAAAATAATGCCATTTGCAGCAACATAGATGGACCTAGAGATTATCATACTAAGTGAAGTCAGAAAGAGAAAGACAAATACCATATATCACTTATATGTGCAATCTAAACTACAACACAAATGAACCTATCTAAGAAACAGTCACAGACTCACAGACATAGAGAACAGACTCGTGATTGCCGTGGGGGTGGGGGAGGGATGGATCAGGAGTTGGGATTAGCAGATGCAAACTGTTATATATAGAATGGATAAACAATAAGGTCCTACTGTATAGCACAGAGAACTATATTCAGTATCCTGTGATAAACCATAATGGAAAAGAATATGAAAAAGAATGTATATATATATATATATATATATATATATATATATATATGTATAACTGAATCACTTTGCTATATAGCAGAAATTAACATAACATTGTAACTCAAGTATACTTCAATAAGGTTAAAAAAAAAGAAAGAAAGAAACTGAGGTTCTGGGAAATCAAACCACTTCCTCAAAATCCCAGAGCAGTGTTGTTGGCCCTGAATATCCCAGAGTTCCACATCTGTGGATTCAACCAACTGCTGTAGCCAGGGGGAAGGGTGGTGGTGGAAGCCCAGGGTCTCCTCACAGCACCATGGTGCCCAGCAAATTACCCAGAGCTGCCCACGTGGTGTGGTGTCCCCTCTAACCGCCTTAGCACTCCCCGACGTGGCCCAATGTTAGAATGTGAGTGTAATTGCTTTATTTATGATTCTCTTTTTCAGTCGTTCTAATTATATAGTTCTGTTTTGGTTTTTTTCGTTTTTTTTTTTTTTTTCGTCTCACACCCCGCGTACAGCCCACCAGGAAATCCTGCTGGGGCCAGACCCAACAACTCATCTGCAAGCTCACTCTCTCCATTGCTGCCACCTTGGTCCGAGCATCACCCTAGATGCATTTCTGTACTTCCTGGATTCCTGCCACAGGGCTCCTTGCCCCACTATAGCCACAGATCGAGCTAAAACCTAATGTATCCCAAGTGCCCACAACAATGCCTGGCACATAGTAGGTGTTCACTAAACACAGGTTGAAGGGATGGATGGATCTGGAGCTGACGGGACCCTAAAGTCTTTGTGCTCCTCTCTCCCAGAGCCCGTCGGGGCACAGCTGTAACCCACCATCCCCACCGTCCACTTCTGGGGCAGGATGCTGGTACCCTACTCCTCTGTTCTGTCCTTCCATCCCTCTCTCTGGGACGAGACCTCTGTGCTCTGTATGTGCCTCCATGAGCTATCCTAGCCCTCCGGTTCTGTTGCAAATGCAAAACGTTTCACCCCCACCTCAGGGCAGCTCCTGGTCCTCTCCATTCTACACAGAATGGAGACTTGAAGCCTCTGAATCTCCAACCAAGAGACAGCAATACTGTGCAGACCCCAGCATGTGTGAATGAACAGAATCCCACCTGCACTTCTTTTCTTTGTAGTCAGAAGTGGCTGACGGCAAACATCGTTATATTGGCTAGCCTGAAAACTGAACGTGGGTTAAGGTTCACAAGAAGACGAACAATTAGTTCCTCCCCGGAAGTTGACACTTAATTTCCAAGGCTTACTGTTTATTTTGCCTTGTTTAGGGCCCTTGGTAAATTATTTTCATTTAACAAGTTTTCGACTCTCCCAAGTCTCGTATTTCATACTCAAGAAGCCAGAGAAGTCAAAGCAACACCTTTGATCAAAGTGGAATGTTTTAATTAAATAACCATAAAATTCCCCGGTAGGAAACAAGTCCACACAAAAGCACAGTGACCAGATTTTCTCATTGCTCTTTTCAGTTCTTGACGTTGGTCCAGTGCAGTCTCTGTCCTGCTGTGACGTGTATGTCTTAAGCCCAGGGTTGTCCTCTTCACTCTAGGAACTGAGGCAGTGATTGCCGAGCCCAGGTCATCATCACACCGCCTCGGGAGCTTCCCATGAATGAGGAGAATCTGGAAGCTCTGATCCCGTGTGCAGGTGACGGGGCCTGGAATCTGCTCCCTGGAGAAGCTCCCCAGGTGCTGCCGGTGGGAACCAGACGTGGGAACCAGCGCCTTGGAGATTTCTTCCAAGCAAGCTGAGCAAAGCACTGCTTTGCACACAGTGGTGTCCACTCCAAAATATGCAGTGACTTGGAGAGAAAGAAGAAAACAGCATTACTGGTAGTGATGCTGAGTATTTGATATGGAAGCTCCAGAAGAATAAGGACCTTGTTGGTCAAGTTCTCAGATGATCTCTAGCTTTTTGCATGGTACCAGGGACACGGTGAATGAAAAATCACTGAGTAAATGAAGCTACTCCAGCTGATCTCTTTGCGTACAGTGTTGATTTAACCTACTCCTTACAAAACCCAGGTGAAGCACGTACCCTCAGCTCTACTTTACAGATGGGCACACCCACCCTTCCACAATCTGGCTCCTACCTCCCTCTCTGGTCCCATTTCTTGCAACTCTAGTCACATGGAACAAGCCATGCTGTTTCCACATGTCTTTGCTTTTCCCTCTACCTAGAAAGTCCTCCCCACCATCTTAAAAATATAACCCTGTTTGACTCATCCTCCAAACTTCAGCTCACCTTCTGCAGAAATTCTTCCCTCAGTTCCCATGCTGGGTTGAATACCTCTCCTCCACACACTCAGAGCAACCTCAGCAGATTATGTTGACATCATCTTGTAAATTCCCCAAGGGCAGGGCCAAGGTTTATTTATTGCTGAGCCTAGCACCATTCCAGCCACAGACTTGACATTCAAAAAATATATGGACTTAACTGCACTGAAGCCTGTTGGGAACCTCACCACCCCTCCACCATGCCTGACCCCTCCAGCCCAGCCCTCCCTCCAGCATGCCTGACCATCAGGATTTTAGTCTTTGGAGACTTCCAGCCACTCACTCACCAGATCAGTATATCAGGATGTCAAAGCAAATCAGGCTGGTGTACCTCCTTCCATGTGGAGACATAGACCTTTTATTCTGTGGCACCTTCATGGACAGAGGTCCCATCCACTCCCAGTCTTTTCTCCTTATCAGTTCCTGCCCCAAAACAAGCCCAGCATGACTCTGAGCCACATCCTCCACACAGGCCAGGCAGATGATACCTCTGGCCAGGGTCACACATCTAGCAAACAAGCATCACTGCTCTCAAAGGACCAGAAAGGTAGTACTGGTGGTTCAGCATGCTCTCTACATGAACAACAACTTTAACATAGATTCTCTCCTGAGAGCAGATAGGAGCCTCATTTACATACATGAGTAACAACACTCAATTAATATGGCAACTCCCTCGGTAAGTAGGTTCCAATTTTCTTGCATCACCAAAATGAAAGCTCCAAAGGCACCCCTAAAACTCCAAGCCCCTGACGGTCCTGTCACTCCTGTGCCCTGATCCTGATGGGAAAGGATGGTAGTGAGGGAGAGGGTTTCCTTGCTGCCTTGATGCTCACTCTCCTCCCGCACTGGCATCTTAGAGCCATAAATGCACATTGTATTTTCAAGGCTTGTCTGATCCTATTTCTTTGTAAATTATATTGAACTCTTTATTGTGTAGTACTGATATTAAAAAGGAATGAATTCACATTTTGCAAACACAGCGAAAAGCAATCCCTCCCATGGCAAGGGAGTCATTGGCCAGTATCCACAAGAACCCAGTTTTAACTTTCGAGCCCAGTCAGCAGGCAAAGATGCTGGCTGATGGCAGGGTCAGACCCAGGCGACATTGTGAGCCGGGTAATGTGAGTTGTCAGCATCTCAGGTCTCCATCTTTTTATCTCTTTCCGCCCCAAGCATTTTCAGTGCCTCTTTGACCCAAACACTCCGTCCTCCTCCATCTTTCCAAGCCTCTTCATGTCTCCTGGAGAAAAGAGCCTGGACATGAAGGTTAGGTATGGAAATGGCATGACCAGGTGATATGGTCTGCGAAGTCCTGTACAAGAATCACAGCAACCCCTTACATGTGAATCATCTCTACACTTTGTAAAGCCCTCTTGTCTCAGGGGCATAGAAACTCTTTGGAAGGTTGCATCTCCACCCCACTCTCCCCTCAGTCTCTCTGCATTTTAGAAGATGATCTTGGTGATAGAGAACAGAAAAACAAAGCCTGAAGACATGAAGGTTAAGATTTCCAGGCTTCAGCGGAGCAGTGATTTGGGATAGAGCCTAGAGAAGGGTCAGGGGTAGTTTTCTGCATTCCTCAAAGTGCCAGAAGGCCGTAGCTCCAAATCTGGCCCTTTTGAGAATTTTTAATGATTGGGATCAATAAAACCATGAAAGGAGCATGAACTACTTTGATATGACTTTCCCATAATCTAAATGTCCATATTAGGGGAATGATTAAATAGTATGCATCAATTAAAAGAGTAAGGTAGGCCTCTTGCCTTCCAAGATGGCCCACACTCTGTCTATGGAGTGTGTATCTCCCTGAATAAACTTTCTTTCACTTTACTGTGTCTTGCTCTTGAATTCTTTTCTGCACAAAGCCAAGAACCCACACTTGGAGGCCATCCCAGGGACTCAGACATGACTTGGGATGTGACCATCCTCTCGCACCCCACTCTCTTGCCTGCAACATCTTTTCTGGCACCCAGTGTGGGGCCTCAAAGTCCATAATCTCGATCCGCCTATTGGGCTATGGCTCCCCTCTGAAGGGTGGCTGGGACTTGTCCTGAGCCATGTAGATTCAAGTAGCCCATTAAGTGGCAGCTGACGTCGCCTGCAGGATCTGGCAGAGACCAGTTCTCTGGCCGTGAAGAAACGCACTGAGGCCAAGGCTTTTCCCCCTCAGTCTTTCTCATTCTCCTATTGCTCTATCTCTTTGGACTTGAAAAGATCCACCCAGATGACCCCCAAACATCCAAATTAAGACTGCGTGGCAAGTAATTGACAACTTGGTTGGGTCTAAAGAACTCCTGCCAGGGGGCTTCCCTGTTGGCACAGTGGTTGAGAATCTGCCTGCCAATGCAGGGGACATGGGTTTGAGCCCTGGCCTGGGAGGATCCCACATGCCGTGGAGCAACTAGGCTCGTGAGCCACAACTACTGAGCCTGCGCGTCTGGAGTCTGTGCTCCGCAACAGGAGAGGCCACGATAGTGAGAGGCCCGCGCACTGTGATGAAGAGTGGCCCCCCACTTGCTGCAACTAGAGAAAGCCCTCACAGAGAAACGAAGACCCAGCACAGCCAAAAATTTAAAAAAAAAAAAAAAAAGAAAGAAAGAGTAAGGTAGATCTGTGTGTACGGAAATGGAAAATTCTCCATTGAAAAAAAGCAAGTCACTGAATAATGTAGGTGGTACAGAAGGATCCCATTAATACACACACGTACCAACACATTTAGCCATGTCTGTATGTAAAATATGTATGTGATAATACATGGGAAAGGTCAGGATGGCGTCTTCCCAAACTATCAACAGGGGTCGTGGATGGGAGGGAAGTGAGATCATGGGAAAGGGGGGTTAAGGGGAGTTTTCATTGTTTATCCTATTTACTTCTGTATTGTTTGACTTTAGGTTTACAAAGGACCATGCATTAATTTTGAAATTCTTTTTTACAAAAATGAAAAGATATTCCCACATCAAGATTATGGTCCCCAAGTAGTCAGGCATTTGAGAGGGTAGTTTGGGTTGTGGTATGATGGTCAGTGCCCCAGGTCAGTGTCGCCAGGTAATTAAGGATACAGGAGGCTCAGGTAAGCTGAACACTTGTCTGTAACGTCCACACCTCCACTGTGCCCAGAGAAAGGTCTCCCAACTCTGAATCTGGGTAGGAAATTCCCACTACGTCACCAAGGACTTGCTGGTACTGTATCTACCTGAAAAACCAGACTCCAACTGTTCCTCCTAATAGAATTTACCCTGAGAGTCAAGGAATGAAAATATTTTGCACGTCTTGCTGTGGCACCTGGATAAACACACACATTTGCATAGCTACCTGACTAACGATCTTGCTTTAAGATTGTTTTTTCAAGGAGCATGAGAAGGAGGTTATCCCAGAAATCATAACTCCACTTAAGAAGATGCTGTTGTTTTTTCATCAAACGTGCAGAAAATGCCAATCTTACAGTGTACGTGTCTATTTCTCCCTTATATCCAGTGCAGGTGGAAATTCTGGTTGACTGCCCTCAAGTGTGTACCTGTCAATCTGGCCACCCACCCTGTCTCTCCATCTCAGCTCTCCCTGCTGTGCTGCCTCTGGGCTGAGTCTGAAGTTTCTGCTTCTTCATGAAGGGAATTTGGCCTGAGCTACAGCAGGACCAGACTCTCCTCACCTCCAGCCTCCAGGTTCCCTTCCTAGATGGGAGAACATGCGGCTCTCCAGCACCCACCGAGATTGGCTACTCACCTTCAGTGTGAAGTATCTTCTGAAATGGTGCCTACTTCCCTCTAGAAACCCAGGGCAGGGAACCTACTGTTTCTCCTCAAGATTCTGGGAAGCCACAGGCTACAAACAAGAGTGGTCTCTTGGAAAAGCCTTGCCCTGGGCAGTCCATAGCCCAATAGTAAGGGTCTTTGTAATGGGTACCCAAGGAAGGTGGAGGGAGAGGTTTGCCCTGGCTGTGGGCAATAAGGTCATGAATTGTCCATAGAGATTTTACAGTAATAGAACCAACTAAAAGTTGGTCTGCTTTCTATTATCATCATCCAACCAACAATTCCAAACAAAGTCAGGGCCAGAACATTCACCCCTGCCAGCGTTGGCCACACTTATGGCCCATGACACCACAAGGCCAGGAGCCTCATAGTACACAGTGGTCCAGGAGGTGACCTCTGAAGTCAGACACCCTGGTTAGAATCCTAAGCCTGCCACTTCCTACTTCTGTGGTCTTGACAAGTTACTTAACAACTCTGAGCCTCAGTTTCCTCTATTGTAAAAGGTTCATGTGAAATAGTATTTCCTAGGATCTTTGTGAAGATATAATGAGACAAACTATGTGAAGACTCGATAAACTGTAAAGTGATATAGAAATGTCCTCCTGTTTGTAGTTAAAGCTAGGTTTGTACTTGAGGTTCCCCAAATATGGCCAGTGTGTTCACTTTCCACTCTTTTACCCATGTTGTACACTCTTTATGCAAGGCCTGCTCCCTTTCTGTACCTGTCCATCACCTCTCATTTCTCTTCGTCCCTGCAATCTGAATCTCTCACACCACCCCAGCTGCCATTTCAAAGAAAGTCACGATTCCTTTCTAAATCCAAACTAAGTTGGCCCAAATCCCTACCTGACGAGATACAATATGAGATCTGTATTTTATTGGATTTTCCCTCTCAAGGATCCCAAAGTATCCACAAAAACAGACATATGGATCAATGGAACAGAATAAAGAACCCAGAAATAAACCCACACACCTATAGTCAATTAATCTTCAACAAAGGAGGCAAGAATAAACAATGGGAAAAAGACAGTCTCTCCAGCAAGTGGTTTTGGGAAAGTTGCACTGCCACATGTAAATCAATGAAGTTAGAATACACCCTCTCACCATATCTAAAAATAAACTCAAAATAGCTTAAAGACTTAAACATAAGACATGATACCATAAAACTCCTAGAAGTGATCCCAGGCAAAACATTCTCTGACATAAATTGTACCAATGTTTTCTTAGGTCAGTCTCCCAAGGCAATAGAAATAAAAATAAACATATTGGACCTAATCAAACTTACAAGCTTTTGCACAGCAAAGGAAACCATAAACAACATGAAAAGACAACATACAGAATGAGAGAAAATATTTGCAAATGATGCACTGACAAGGGCTTAATTTCCAAACTATACAGACAGCTCATACAACTCAACAACAACAAAAAAACAAACAACCCAATTGAAAAATGGGCAGAAGACCTAAACAGACATTTCTCCAAAGAAGAAATACAGACTGCCAACAAACACATGAAAGAATGCTCAACATCACTAATCATTAGAGAAATGCAAATCAAAACTACAATGAGGTGTCACCTCACACCAGTCAGAATGGCCATCATTAAAGTCTACAAATAACAAATGCTGGAGAAGATGTGGAGAAAAGGGAACCCTCCTACACTGTTGGTGAGAATGTAAGTTGGTGCAGCCACTATGGAAAACAGTATAGAGGTTCCTCAGAAAATTAAAAATTGAGTTGCCATATGATGCAGCAATCCCACTCCTGGGCATATATCCAGACAAAACTATAATTCAAAAGATACATGCACCTCTATGTCCATAGCTGCACTATTCACAATAGCCAAGACATGGAAACAACCTAAATGTCCATTGATAGATGAGTGGATAAAGAAGATGTGGTACATATAGACAATGGAATACTACTCGGCCATAAAAAAAGAACGAAATAATGCCATTTGCAGCAGCACAGATACAACTAGAGATTATCATACTAAGTGAAGTAATTCAGAAAGAGAAAGACAAATACCTTATGCTATCACTTATATGTGGAATCTAAAATATGACACAAATGAACCTATCTATGAAACAGAAACAGAATCATGGACATAGAGAACAGACTGGTGGTTGCCAAGGGGGACAGGGTTGGGGAAGGGATGGGTTGGGAGGTTGGGGTTAGCAGATGTAAGCTTTTATATATAGGATGGATAAACAACAAGGTCCTACTATATAGCACTGAGAACTATATTCAATATCCTATGATAAACCATATGGAAAAGAATATTTTTTAAAAAAGAATGTATGTAGATGTATAACTGAATCACTTTGCCATACAGCAGAAATTAACACAACATTATAAATCAACTATACTTCAATTAAAAAATTTATTGGGGGAAAAAAAGGATCCCAAAGGATCACCTTCACATCCTCATGAAGGAGTTTCCCTTGCCACTTCCCTGCTTTCACCCACCAGGAGCTGAGACATTCCTTCAAGGCTGGACTCTGCCACCATGGGCCTGGGTCGACCATGGGTCCCATGGCTGGGTGAGGGCTTGGTGTTGCACACAGTCTCGCTGGAGCACTAGACACCCCCAACAGAGCACCCACACAGATGCTCCTTCTCTCTGTGTCCAGCTGGGGCTGGGGGTGCAGGGCTCAGAGCACACCTGCCTGCACTCCCAAGGCACAGCTGTGTGCATTCCTGCTTTCAGGTGACATTCACTATCACGTCCTAAGACCAGCCCATGGTGCCTGGCAGCTGAGTCAGAGGGCTTCCAGCACCATCCCCTCCCCTTGACCTAGGCCTTAGGGTTGCATCCAGGTTGTTAGTCTAGATCCTCTCCCTTATACTGAGCCTATAGCAGAGCAATCAGTGGCTTTGTGCAAAATTTGGAAATGATCCTGTATCCTTGACTGGTGCCCTGAAGCACAGTCCCCTATTAGGTGATCTCAATGAATGCAAACCTGGGCCACTTTCCACGTGACTTGGCCACACAGACCAAGGTTTGGTCAGGCAGGCACTCAAGACGTCAAGCCCCTGGGCAGCTCATATGCTAGGAATTGTCAACCTACCCTGGGACATCCCTGGTGGTTTGGTCAAGAACCTGGCAAAGCCTTGGGGCATTAGTCAGCCTCTGCCTCTACCCACATTCACTGAAGCAAAGGGAATCTGCCTCTAGCTGAGCCAACAATTAACTACTGAGGATGAGGAGTGAGAACTTGTCCTTCGGAACTATTGTAAGCTGTTATAAATGGGTGTTCTCCAAATGGGTTTCTTTCTTAGGAAAGAAAACCCTCTTGGACCACTGTTATGGGCTGAATAGTATCTCCCCAAACATTTAGATGTGCCTCAGAATATTACCATATTTGGAGATAGGGTCTTCAAAGAAGTAATTAAGGTTAGGTGAGGTCATTAGGATGGGCCCTAAGCCAATATCACTGGTGTCCTTATACCAGGAGGAAGTGTGAACATAAACCCATACAGAGTGAAGACTCTGTGAAGACAGAGGAAGAAGATGGGCACCTACAAGCTGAGGAGAAAGGCCTGGAACAGATCCTTCCCTCATGGCCCTCAGAAGGAACCAACCCTGGCGACACCTTGATCTTGGACTTCTAGCCTCCAGAACTGTGAGACAATGAATTCCTGTTGTTTAAGCCCCCAGTCTATGGTATTTTGCTACAGCAGCTCTAGCAAACTAATACAACCACTCAGCATTTTTTAAAAAGAAAAAAAGAAGAAAAGTAGGAAGAAGACGGAGGAAGAGGAGAAGGAAGAAGAGGAAAGAAACCCACGAAGCAGGTGGGCTTTTGCCAGAGGGTCTCTCCTGGACCCACGTCTTCCCCAGCCAGGCTGACCCAGTCTGTAGCTCTGGATTTGATCCCCCAAACACTGATAGCTTTTGCTTCTCATTCTTAACTGTAGGTCTTTCCCGCAGTCACAAGGAATGAAGCAAGACCCAGGTGCAGCGGATGGGAGGGCGGGGTGTGATTTGTGAGCAAGGCAGCGCCGGGGGTGATGCTCACTGTCTCTCGGTGGTGCCTGAGCTTCTTCAAAGTCCGCCTGCCAGACACAGGCTGCTCAGGTGGATGCAACTGACGAACCCAGCTTGGAAACAGAAGGGCCAACAGAGAGAATAGAGTTGTCCAGAGATGGGGGGGTCATGTGCTGTTGGCTTCTGTTTCTAAAAATGGAACAGAGGGGCTTCCCTGGTGGCGCAGTGGTTGAGAGTCCACCTGCCGATGCAGGGGACACAGGTTCGTGCCCCGGTCCGGGAAGATCCCACATGCCGCAGAGCCGCTGGGCCCGTGAGCCATGGCCGCTGAGCCTGCACGTCCGGAGCCTGTGCTCCGCAACGGGAGAGGCCACAACAGTGAGACGCCCGCGTACCGCAAAAAAAAAAAAAAAAAGGAACAGAAAAAATGGCACATATCCTTGAGTCTGGAGGAGGGAAGCTCCTCCAAGCATGGTGCCAAGAGGGAAGGGGGGTCTGCAAGTCACCTCTTCTGACCCACCCAGACTCGTGTCTCACACGTGGCCCAATTTCTACACAGGTAAACGGCCCAAAGAGAAAGGACTCCTTTGGGTCTGATGTTTTTTCAACGTTTTTTCTTAAGAGAAACAGTCTAAAGCTGAACATTTGAGATGATTTGGGGTTCCCACCCACTGTCTGTGGAACAGCTTGGAGCTGGCGATCTTCGCTTGTTGAAACGCCCTGGGATCCACTCCGACGCTGCCCACACAGAGGAGCCTGGCACCTGCCGAGCTCAAGGCGATCTGGTTTTTGCAAACAGCCCCTGTTTTCCCTCTCCCATCCGTTTGGGCTGCTCGTTGCCTTCTTTACCCAGGATCTTGAGGGCTGCTGCTTCCATCCTGGCCCAGCCCCTCAATCCCAGCTTTCAGGTTCAGCCAAGTTCAGGGCTTGGCCTCTTCGGGTGAGTCCCTGGAGCCGCACGCCTGTTCTCCCTCCTGCTTCTCTTGATTAAACGATGCTGGTATTTTTACACATCTAAGCAGGCTGCACACGCTTCCTTCTCCTTGGCTCACTTCCTACCGCTTCTCTGATAACCAGCTCAGACAGAAGGGCCTTACGTAACACGCCTCCCCCACACTCCCAGCAAGGGGGGCTTCCAAGCCAGCCTGAAGCACAGACATCTACATGTTCCACTTACAGAAGCAAACACCGCGATGGGCTCCCTGGAGCCTCTCCAGGGCTGTGAGATCAAGAGAGGCACAAGTTGATCAGAGCTCCATCCTACCTGGCACCCTGGCCAGCCCTGCCTCTGCTACCTGGTCAGAGATGACATGAGCAATTGTCATTTAATTGTCATTTAATCTCTTCCCAGAGATTTCAGCTGGCTCTCAATTGTTCTGGCTAATAAAAACTAAGGAGATGTGCAAGAAACTAGAGATGCATTCGAACACTTTGGCGGATAGCACAGCCTGAAGGCAGATGAAACTTAACTCAAATAAACAGAAGGTAATGTGCATTGGCAAAAGTAATCTAAGACGTGAGCTCACACCTCTATGCTCTAAATTTGCAGCTGTTTCTGAAGAAGCAGATCTGGGAGTAGCTTATAATGGATGTAGTGGGAAGAGCAGCCAAAAAGTATCCCAGGGTAACGACCCCTTGACAAGGAAAACTGGATCTCGTTTTGGGCAGATTCCAACTGTGGCCCAGACTGAAAGGTGTGCTTGGGTCGGCTACAGATTCCAGAACCTCACTCTCTGCTTTCTCATGTGGGAAGACAGCGAGGAGTGGTTTCCAGAGGCAGGTGAGGCTGGGAGAGTGTGATGGCATTCCTGATGGGGCGTGGAGAAGGATACCTCTGGGTTTGCCCATATTTACCATTTTCTGCCAAGGCCTGGAAGGTGCTAGGTTATCTGGATCTGCTGTTTAACCCCCAGGGTCGCGTTTAGATGGGACAAGCTTTCAAAGTACAGCAGCCCCCTGTCTCAGTCACTTCCCTACTTTCTTATAGAAAAAGAACTGAAAAGCTGCATTTTAATATTTTACATACACGAGATATAAAACAGAGTTTAATTCCAGGGGTGAAGGGGGGATATATATACATATGCATATACACACACAACAAATAAATATATACGCATACATGTGTGTATACACACACACACACACATATTTGCTAATTATGATTCCTGCAGTTCCGTCTCCGCCTGGCCCAAGAAACCCAGTAGACAGGTAAGCGATGCTCCTGGCACTTTAGAGGCACTGGCCTATGCAGGGCAGGAGGAGTCTGGCGCAGGCCTGCCAGTCATACCTTTGTCCTAGCCACCTGACCCTCCTCCAGACAGGCTGGGGCAGGAGGCCACCCGCCCCAAGACTCCGAGCCTGCTCAGAGAGGTGCTGATTTCTGGAAACGGGAGGGAGAAATGACCTGTTCCCGCCCTCAGGAGGACTGAGCTACATAGGGCCTCAGCCAGCCCAGCTACCTTTGCTCTCCCACCCGACCCTGCAGAAAAGAAGCGAGGACTCCAAGGGAGGCTGTGGCTTGGGAGGGGAATTTGGGCCGGGAACATTCTCCTTCCCAGAAAATGGTGAGAGAAGTTCCAGTGCATGGCAGTCCAGAGGCTCCCTGCAGCATGGAGGAGAAAGGGAGCCATGGCCACAGCACTGCCTTCAGGGCCAGTCAGGTCCACGGGGCCCGTGCATGGTGTCGTGGCTTGAAATCATCAGTATGTAACTGACAACATGAAAGACCAAACTGCGCCTGTGAGGGGGCTCACGGGGGTCAATATGTAATGTGCAGAGCTTCCGGTTGTGTGAAAGGCAACCACCAAAAAACTGTGGGCTTCCCGCTCGTCCTCAAGAACGGAAGCATCTCTCTTCTTTCACGGTCAGCACCTGCTCGTCCTGAGGGCCCATGTCCTCAGGTCTGGTGACAAGAAAAGCTACTTCTCAATTTCTCTACCACTCTGAGGCCACTGAAACAAGCGTACCACCCCACTGCAGGCCTTGGAAAGTCTTTTATTTCTAGTAAGACAGGGAATGGATTAATGCATTTATACCATCAAATATGCCTCCACTCTGTACAAGTCACTACGCTAGGCAGGGCAGAAGATAAAGATGTAGCAGCCACCAAGGGAAAAGAAACTGGACACAATTTACAATGTCTGCCAGAAAAACAAAGCCAACAAAATGCTCAGAAGAGCAAATTGCATGGGGCCTAACTAAACAGGAACTTACCTGCAAAGCAAAAGGATTCCGAGTGATGTCATCAATGAGGAATTGATTGGTTCTGCTCAGACTTTGAGGTGCACCCAGGTCACTGGAGGAACCGATTCAGATGAGCTGGTGTAGACCTGAGTCTCTGCATGTCTACCAAGCTCCCCTGTGTTGGCGAGGCCACTGTGCTGCTGGTCCTCAGACCACTCTGTGAGTAGGAAGGTTCCAGACCACATTGGATGTCACTGTGTCTTCTATGAACTTTCAGACCCGGGCGGTGGCATCACAAGAAAGGACGGTCAGCTGTAGCCGAGGGGCGGGCGGGAGGCTACCATGACACCCATGTCGCCAGATCCTGCCAACCTGTCTGGATCCAGGAGTCGTTTTCAGAAAAGCTAGAAAAATGGCAGATTGAACACATCTGTTAAATTCTTCCTAAATATCGTTTTTTCTCAGTCTAACATCTTATAATACCAGGTGGCTATAAACTCAAGATGGTCTTCCCCAACAAACACCTGGAAAGCAGCTGAGTGGCCACTGGAACACAGGGCCATCTGCCACAGCAGATGTCAGCCACCTCCGACGAAGCTACGGAGCCTGGAAAGGATGTGGCCCCGGGTCAGAAGGACAAGGGTGTGGGGAGGACAAGGAGGGAAAGGGACTTTCCAGGTGAAGAGAAGAGCTGAACCAAGTCCCCAAAGTAGGAGGAAGAGTAGAGTGTGTAAGAGAGGCTGTTTGCCTTGTTCGCTTGCCTCCTTCAGTTCTCCGCTCAGATGTCCCCCCTCAGGCCACCGCATCTACAACAGCCTCCTTCTGCACCTGCCAGGCTCACCACCGCACCCCATATTTCACCGCACTCATCACCACCAGAGACCCCATCAGCTAGTTGAAGAAAATACTTCAGAAGCGGAAGACGCTGCAAGTGCAAGGCCCTGAGGCTGGAGGGAGCTGCCGGAATGCAGCGAATGGGGCTGAGAGTCCAGAAAGGCCGCTGGAGAGGACACCGGGGACCACAAGGCAACCTCCCCAGCCAAGGTTGCCCAGCAGTGAGCACCTGTTTCTCTGTGCATCTGGCCGTCGGCTGGGGCAGCCCTCCTCCACGTGTGTCATTCTGGGACCCAGGCTGCAGCCCCGCCAGCCCCTGGGGTCCATCCTCGTCCCGGCGATGGCAGAGGTGCAGGAGAGCAAACCCATCGGCACAGAGTCAGGTCCACTACCATCCCATGGCCAGAACACAGCCCGTGACCAAGTCAAAGTCACAGGGCGGGAGGGCACCATGGCCTTGGCCAGGCTGTGGCAGGATATGGGTGTCCTATTACCACATCCCAGGGATGGGAACACGGGGACAGTAATTCATTCCTCCCCACAGTGAGTGGGATGGGGCAGTCACTGCGTGGGGGGGAGGAGGGTGTTGGGCAGAGGAGTGATACGACGGATGTACACTTTTTGGAGTCCTCTCTGGCTGTTGCATAACTCATAGACCCACCCTGGGGACCAGGGTGGACACAGAGAGACCCTGCCAGAATACAGCCGATGATGACCGTGGGCTCACTGAGGCCTTGTCATGTGCCTGGCAGCTAGAATACAGGAGAAGAGGAAACACTTAGGCCCCGCCTCAGGGACCCCTACAGGGAGCTGTGGTCCCCACTCTGACAGCATTGAGGAAAGGTGAGCACGTTTGGTTTCACCCTCATGGTACTCCCAGCACTAGCGTGGACGGACTGGCAGAGAGAGAAAGCAGGGACCTCTGGCCCCAGGGATGGTCACTGGGAACATCACAGGAGTGGAAATGGCCACTCGGACCAGATGTGGAGAGAAGACTCCCTGATGGTACTAAATGTGCGTGTGGTGTTCAGAATGAGGGCTGGAAGGGAGGCGGACAATCTGTGCCTCACTTGAGCTGTAAAAATAAGGCAGCAGGATGATGAGTCAGAGGAAGCTGGCTGGCTTCACACCCTGCAGGAAGAAAGGAACGGGCTTCCCATCTCATCCCATCCCACTTAAACCCTGCATGTGTCATGTCTCAGATCTCCTGAGAGCGACAGCAAAATGAGATGCTCCGAGAAAGCAGCCTTTGGGAAAGCAGGCCGTTTTATAAAAGGAACACACTGTAACCAGGAATTTCCATCCGTGGAGAAGTCAACAAGTCGTCAGAGGGTGTCAAGCAGACACTGTAGGAAACAGGCAGAGGGATTCCTGAACTGGGCAGGGCTGGGCAGAGGGGTTGCTACCTTGAGATACTACAGGGTGAATGGGGGCACCTCTGGATCCCAAATAACAGCTGTCAGCTGGGCACCCAACAGCATGGATCAGATACCCTCTCTTCATAGCAAAAGGATAGCAATTTAAGGCCAAAAAGGAAGCTTGTGTTATTCAAAACTTCATAGGAATATAAATAGCAAAAAATAAGCACACACAACCAGAAAGGAAGGATAAGCCACTAAATGGGTCAGATCTAGTCACATAACCTCTTTCAAAATTTAGTTTTTCATCTTTAGGCTGAGGCGTTCAGACCAAGTCACATTTTAACATTCCTTTTAGTTCTGAAATTCTATGATTCACTAGAGCAGTGGTCCCCAACCTTTTTGGCACCAGGGACCAGTTTCATGAAAGACAATTTTTCCACCGACGGGGTGGAGGGGGGCAAGGCGGAGGATGGTTCAGACGGCAATGCGAGCGGTGGGGAGCGGCAGATGAAGCTTCACTCGCTCGCCCGCTGCTCACCTCCTGCTGTGCGGCCTGGTTCTTAACAAGAGTTGGGGACCCCTGCATTAAAGAACATCTTGCAAGAAACCCCGAAGAATGTCAAAAATAAAACCAAGAAACTGAAGGTAGTAGATGGAACGCACTAAGGAATGGAGAAAGGAAATAGAAGAGAAATTGTACTAGCGCTGTGCCTTGCCCTCTACCAGGGAAATGAGCACCCTTGAAATAGACAGGTCAGGGCGTTCAACAAAATTGTAGTCAATGCACAGAATGTTCTAGTCTTAACTGACAAAACACATATCAATAAATCACCCAGACAGGATGGGATTCACCTAAGGATTTCCAATGAATTCATGGGCAGGATTGCTTAACTGTAGACCATGATGTGAAACCAGTTGTTGCAACAGCTGCTGTGTTAGATACAGAACAGTCAGGTTGCCAATGTCAGGCTTATTCCAAGTCTCCAGAGGGGTCCCTGGGAAACCATCCACTGGTTGTTTCTCCCTTCCCTACTTGCCAAGCTGGTGGAATCGTTAAATAAAGTACAGAACTGCAGAAAGCTCAGATCAGCACAGCCCACGGAGGCAAAGGAAGGACGGAATCTATTCGAGGAACTGGGTCTGATGATGAGTTCTTTGAGGGTCCATGGAAAAAGAGGAGAGAGTCAATTTCCAGACTTTGGAGTTGCCTTTGACAAGTGTCCGCACCAAGAACAAGTAAAGAACGGTTGAGTCACCATAGGATTAAGGGACTATTTGAAATGGATGAAGAATTTAATTCCAACATAGGAAAACTGGGTAATAATAAAAGAGACATTCCTTTGCAAAAAGTAGGAGCTCTCAGAGATCAAGAGGGGCTGATCTTGGTGACTAATTTTATAAAGAGATTTGAAGAGCTAGGTACACAGTGAAACTTTCACAGTTGTAGATGATCCTAAGACATTCTAAGGAGTAAAATGGCAAGTCAGTGGGATAGAGATTTTTTTTAAGGCTGAGCAGAAAGTGGTACAGAAATTTCAGTGCTGGTAAGTTTAAGTTAAAGCACCTTAAAAACAAAAACTTGTAGAACAATAGCCTAGGAACTAACCCTAAAGCCAAGAGGAGACCTTGTGGGTTATTTGCTTTCCCGAGAATATTAAGCCCAATGCAGGACAAGAACATCAAAGACAATAACATGCCAGGCACTCCATAAATATTTGTTAAATGAATGAAATGCTGAATCATCAGAAACATGCAAAATAGAAAATATGTTCAAACTTGAATAAAACTATTTGTAACAGGATGTTAAAATGGGACTCTTCTTACCACCGTTTTAGCTGAATCACGAAAACAATATGTTAATGTTCCAAAGTAAGACCATTATTTTTTTAAAGACTTGTAAAAAGGAGATGGCTGACAATCTCAAAAAGATATGTACTGAATGATCCCATGAAATAACATAACTACAGAGATGGAAAATTGATTAGTGGTTTCTGGCTTAGGGATAACAGAAGAAAGGGGTGTGCTATAAAGGGGCAGCTTGAAAGAACCTTGTGGTGATGGTACTGTTGTGTATGTGATTGTGCTGGTGGTTACATGGAACTACATGTGTGATAAAATTGCACAGAGTGGCAAACACACACACACACACAATTGAGTGGTGAAATCTGAATAAGCACTGTGGATTGTACCCATGTCAGTTTCTTGGGTTTGATATCTCTTTACAGTTATGTAAGATGTTAACATTGAAGGTGAAGGTTGCATGGGATCTCCCTGTACATTTCTTTGCAATTTCCTTTGAACCCATAATTATTTCAAAATAAAACAATTTTTTAAAAAAGAGGTGGGGGGTTGAAACCAGTTTCAGCCCTGAGCTGCCCACCCACCTCTAGCCTGAGGAGAGAGAAGAGATTGGAGAAGCCAGGAAAGGAGAGGGCAGAGGTTGTGAGATTTTTTTCAGAGAACGCTCTAGGTGTGTTATGATTCCAATCCTCTCCTTAGAGGTAGGATTGCGATGTCAGCCCCTCGTGTTAAAATTAGTGAAGAGCCTTCAGTAGGAGCACCCAGAAGGCATGATCTATGTCCCCTGCAGGGATAGGAAACATTCCACTGTGTCTGACTCGCACCCAAGAAATGTCAAGAGCAAGAGTTTCAAGGCACACAAGCCAAGGAGAGGAGGATGTGTCGGGCGATCTGCCCTCACAGACTTCGTCAGCGTGAAAGATGCATGACTGCTTTCCATGCGGCCGAGGTTCAGCAAGCATAGTCTTAGCCAAGAAGGCCGTCTGGAGGGATGAACAGACAGCAACAGAGGCAAGTTAGACATAATGCCAAATGCCAGGAGGTGCAGGAGCCACAACCAACTGGAGACGAGTGTATTGTCTCTATTAGTGATCTGCGGAGGAGACGGAGGTCTCCACTGATGGGAATATCAAACAAAAGCACAAAATAGAGATGAGAACCAAGAGTCAGCTTTCAACACTTCCCGGGCACAGAGAGGGCAACACCGAGCTCACAATAGCACCAGAAAAGGAAAAACTAACCAGTGTTATCTCTCCTCTCTCCCTGTGCTCTACACAGGGGTCAGGAATCACAGTTAACAGGATGGAGGGGAGCTGGGGGAGAAGCACAGGGTGAAGAGAAAGCACATCCCCTTCCCTGAGGCCAGCTTCCACCTGCAGCAGGTCACCATCAGGGGAGAAAAAGAAAACTTAATACCGAACCAAGTTCTAAGTATTATCTGTTACATGGGACTGGGCTCTTACATTAGTGATTAGAGGAGCTTGTATCACCTGGGTGACCAGCAAGCCTGCCTGAGTTGTCATGCAAATGCAAGAGAAGAACGAAGCTTACACAGCAATTTAAAGCGACAGCAGGAAGCAAAGCATTTGTTCATGATTATACGCCATGGTCTTGCTTGTTCAAGGTAATGGTTACATACAGTGCATGCTGAGGGCTACTCTATCAAGAAAGATATCACGGGGCTTCCCTGGTGGTGCAGTGGTTGAGAGTCGGCCTGCCGATGCAGGGGACACAGGTTCGTGCCCCGGTCCGGGAAGATCCCACATGCCGTGGAGCGGCTGGGCCCGTGAGCCACGGCCGCTGAGCCTGCGCGTCCGGAGCCTGTGCTCCGCAACGGGAGAGGCCACAACAGTGAGAAGCCCGCGTAACGAAAAAAAAAAAAAAAAAAAAGAAAGATATCACGAATCTGGAAATGGGCAATGAAAAGGACCAAGGCATAGTGTCGGGGGAAGGGAGGTCTGGCATACAAGAAGAGATTTTTAAAAGGTTAGGAATTTCAATATGAAGACAAGGTTTGAAATGGAAATTGTATTGAAATCACTAAAATCATAAATGATATAGGTAAGGTCAATAAAAAAACTTTGCCAGCCCCCGTAATACGATACAGGACACCAACTCAAGGTAGGAGAAAGGAAAAGCAAGGACAAATACTCTTAGGGAAGATACTACCTGTCAAGAAATGGTATAGGTTAGGGCTTCCCTGGTGGCGCAGTGGTTGAGAGTCTGCCTGCTGATGCAGGGGACACGGGTTCGAGCCCTGGTATGGGAGGATCCCACATGCCGCGGAGCAACTGGGCCCGTGAGCCACAACTACGGAGCCTGCGCATCTGGAGCCTGTGCTCCGCAACAAGAGAGGCCGCAATAGTGAGGGGCCCATGCACTGCGATGAAGAGTGGCCCCCACTTGCCACAACTAGAGAAAACCCTCACACAGAGATGAAGACCCAACACAGACAAGAATAAATAAATAAATAAATATTTTAAAAAAAGAAATGGTATAGGTTAAAATACCTATAAGTGGAAAATTTTAAACTTAAATTCACTTGAATTTGGAAAATAAGCATAACTCATATAGCACTTTTAGGGAGAGGAAAGAATCCCAAATTATATCAACAAGATGAAAAGTCTTGAAATACAGCTTGAAGTACCCATATGATACTGATATTTAATGTACTTCAATAATTCATTTTCATTTTCTAAAATATATCCCACACAACAATTTTAGGGAGCAAGAGATATCTATTATTACAATTATACTAACGAGGTTAATAGTAATAACTTGCAACGTCAATAGCTACCATATTGATTAAAAAAATGTACTTTGTGAATAAATAAAACATCACTAATGGAATGTCACTCACATTGTTCCTCCAGTTGATGTAACTAGATTACTTTTTACCTCATCTGGGCAGGCTTTCAAGACTTTTAAAGGTTTAGGATCAGTGGTTCTCCACCAGAGTGTTCACTGCATCATGCTGCCCCAAGGCCTTAGTGGATGCTGTTCCCTCTGCCCAAAACACTCTTCCCCACCCTCCTCACATCAATCAGGTCTCTGCTCAAATGCCACGTGCTCAGAGAGACCTTCCCCCTTTTGACCCTATTTAAAATTACCACCCTTACCCATCACTACCTAATTATAATATTTATTTTTTGCTTCCTCATCTTCTGTCTCCCTACTGGAATACGAGGACCCTAAGAGTGGCCAGGGACTTTGTCTTTTCATTGCTATATCCTCACGGCTCAGAACAGTGCCTGGCACATCATGTACTGTGTGCCCATTTCTCACCTAACATCCATGTTCCCCTGTAACAGAGTCCCTGTACTGCCGGGTCAACAGTTGTTGCCAGCTATAAAACTACATCTGCAGCCTCTCTTGTCAATAGAAGTGGTCAGAGAGGTCTAAGCAGAAGTTGTGAGGTGGAGCTTCTTGGAAAACTCTTTGAAGGAGGCTTACTCTTTAAAAAAGGCATGCCCCTTTGCCTTTGCCCATCTTCCTTCCTACTACATGGAACAGGAATGTAATGGCTGGAGCTGCAACAGCCACAATTGTGTCCATGAGGTAAGCTTACTTGGAGGAAACACTCTAGGAGAGGCCTGTGTCTTTGATACCCAGTCTAGGCTGTCTATCTCTGGAGAGAAAAATAAACCTTGACCTTGTTTAAGCTGCATGATTAGTGTTATTTTTTAATTGTAACTAAATCTAATTCTGATATATAGGTGTATGTAGGTGTATAGTAAATATTTGTTGGATAACTATACGTGCGTTTTTCTTTTACACTTTTAATTTTCAAAAACTTTTAACTTTCATACTTTTAACTTTCAAAAACATACCTTGCTACATTCCCCACTCCAAATCTCTAATTAAGCAGTTCTCAAAGGGGGACTGGTTGATTCTGATGATCAAGAATCCTAGTTCAGTCACTTACCTGCTAGCTGTCCCACCTGAGACAACTTGCTTCGGCTCACTAAGCCTCAGTTTTACCATCAGCAAATCAAGTCAACATTGTAAACATTGTAAACAGATGCTTCATAATTATTTATCGCTGTTGTTATGGTATGAATTCTAAGGCAAAGTGAAATATTTTAGCCAGTGGCTGTCTCTGAACCTACGCTGGGAAAACCACGAGGACAACCAAAAAAAAAAAATACTGTCTGCCCTGTGTCTAAGTATAGGAAGAAAACACTGTCTGAAGGCCCCTGAGATCCACCACTCTTGTGCATACTGACCAGTTTCTGTCTGGGCCTCTCCTGGGCACTGATCCTTTCCCTGCATCTCTTGCTTCGTACGGATGTGGAACATGCAGCTTTCTCCTCAGATCCCTATTTAACTGCACTTATCTGATTAATTCACCACACTCAACACAAGGTGGTCTTTGCTATCTGACCTACTGGGAATTAAGAGCCCTATTCCTTGAAAGGGCCAAATCTACATCTAATGGAATTGAAGACATCAAAATATTTCTTTTTCTGATATGTCTGTTGCTATTTGCCAAGGTAGTTCTGTGAACAACTGAGCTTTAAGTTGCTCCCTAATGGTTGATATAAGGTCATGAGGGAGACCCGGGCTTCTAGGATTGGGACATCATGAAGAGTATTCCAAGTTGTTACCCTTGATACCAAGGTAATGATACTTTGCCAGTTATTAGTTTGCTGATTTATAAAGTCTCTTAAGGGGTGATTCCAGACTGATGGATCTTTTTTTTTTTGGCTGCATTTGGTCTTCGTTGCTGCACGCAGGCTTTCTCTAGTTGCAGCCAGCAGGGCTACTCTTCGTTGTGGTGCGCATGCTTCTCATTGCAGTGGCTTCTCTTGTTGTGGAGCATGGGCTCTAGGCACATGGGTTTCAGTAGATGTGGCACACGGGCTTCAGTAGTTGTGGCTCTCGGGCTCTAGAGTGCAGGCTCAGTACTTGTGGCACACGGGCTTAGTTGCTCCGCGGCATGTGGGATCTTCCTGGACCAGGGCTCGAACCCGTGTCCCCTGCAACGGGAGGTAGATTCTTAACCACTGTGCCACCAGGGAAGTCCCCCGATTGCTCTTTAATCAACCCTTCTTTGGTTTCTTTGTTGCCTCCAAAAAAGAAAGAAAAAATGAATTTGTTGAGGTAGTAAGGAGCCCTGCCTACATCCAGTGATGAGCTTGGTAATGGAGCTGATTAAGCTCAGAGTTTTCAGTCTCACCTGATCTTGTGAGAAGACAGATTCCTTTATCCCAGTCATTTGTCTTCACACATGTATATGCTTGATGACAGAAGGGACTGGGCAAGAAGGATGCATAACTCATTCAATATTCATCCCATTCACTAAATACTCACCAAGCACCCACCCTCAGACAGGCTCTGTGCCAGGCACAGGGGTTAGAGTGGAGCAGCGAACAAGGCAGCTTCTGCCCTCAAGGAGCTCACAGGCTTGTGGAGAGAGAACGACTATCACCATAAAGTGTAAGTAGAGAGCGGTCAAGACGAAGTGGGAGGGAGGGGAAGGAACAGTGAAGACTGCTGGTTAGCTCAGAGGATCAGCTAACTACTGAACCCAGGACTCCAGGATCTATGGCAGGTCAATAGCGTTATCTTTAGTCAAAGGATTGTATCATTACCACAGTTGTCTGAGTGGCAGGGAAATAAATTTGCCTGTGGCTCCCATAAGCCCTACCTTCTTGCTCGACATTATAGGAAAGCCCAGCTTACTTGGTGGAGATCATTCCTCCCTGATACGGGAAATCATGTTCCTATGAATCACTCCACACCCCACAGCCACTCTTTTTCATCACATATAAGCTTTGATTTCCAGCTGGGTGTTGACAAAACTGTTCCCTAACGCTTAAGTAATAGCGTGGAAGATAGTTGACGAAAAATGAAAAGGTTGATTTTGATTATACATAGAATCTCTTCTCTTAAGAACAAAATGTGTTTGAACAGGCATGAGTCATGCCTTACAGACTTTGAGAGGATTGACTTGTTTATGTAGTTGGTTGTTTAATTGATTTTTTTTTTTTGGTGCCGAAACCCAGGATTGATATGTTTCAAAATAATACCTTTACTGGCTTTATACATGCATATTATAAAAATTCAAGAAACACAGCAAAAAAACAATGCATTACTCAAATTCTATTACCCAACAATAATTAGTGCTAATATGTAATGAACCTCAATTCAAACATCTCTATCTACAAACTATAATTGGACAGAGGAATGGATGGATGAACAAAAATAACCTCATAACAATGGAATCATGTTATATTTCCTTTCAAAATAAAAAAATTTAATTTTACATGGATTGAATAGAAGGCAAAAGAAACTAAAACGAAAATAAAAGAAATAGTAAAATTCATAGATCTTTCCTCATTCATAAGAGATTGCTCTAAGGATAAGAAAAAAGACCATGAATATCATTAAGAGACTGTTTTCTAATTGCTTGTTTCAATTTTAGACAGTATGGATTGAAAGATTTTGCTATAAAAGCTTATGTGACCAGCATATTTAGACCCTCTCCCACTTTTCTTCATCCCACCTCTTGATTTTTTGGGTGCTTTTATTTTGTTTGCTTAGTCAAGATTTATACATGTACGTTCTGTTCTGCAGCCATTCTTCCCTTGGTTGTTGCTGTTTTTGTTTTATCTTGGATCTGTATTTAAACTAATTCAATGCTCACCAGTGGTTCATCTCTTGGTGGGATAGATTTCTTCATCACAATGATATATAACATTGATTACAGCGAACATAGGTATATATGGCTTTTCCTATGGGCCAGGCACTATTCCAAGCACTGTATACACATAAATTTTTAAATCCACACAAACAGCCCAATGAAATGGTGACTATTGTTAACCCCACCTTACAGATGAGGAGACTGAGGCACAAAAAGTAACTTGCCTGAATTACACAACCAGTAAGTGGCAAGCCAGGATTCAAACCCAGACAGTCTGGCTCTGAGTCTGGTCTGGAAGGCTTTCTTCAAGAAGGTTTATGGATGCTTTATTCCCTGAGCTCTGTCATGTTTTAGAATGCTCTCTTTGTTGCTTTTATACATGGATGATGATTTGACTGGATAAAAAATATTGTAGCTCACAGTTTTTTTCCTCTGTAGACGTTGCCCTACTGTTCTCTGGCATGCGGAAGTGATGGAGAAAAGTCTGAGGCCCCCTGGATTTTTTTCCCTTTTGCTTTTTCTGCTGGATGTCTGAAGAATACTTTATCTTTGAAGTTGAATAGATTTATCATTACATGACTCAATGCTGTTCCTTCTATCTAAATTTTGCCTAGTATATACTGTGATCTTTCAGATGGCTGATTCAGCTCCTCCCTCACTTAAGGAAGATTTTCCTGTATTATGTTTTCCAATATTTTTTCTGTTTCACTTGTTCAGTTCTTACCAAGAATGTCAAAGATCTTTATACTGAATTGTCTTTAAGCTCCTTAACTATTTTCTAATTTTTTCCTCTGCATTTTCTGTGATTATTTCAAGTCTTCATCTCTCATTAACAGAATTTTTAGCTATTTGCACTATCTCTTTCTGTTTCTAATAGTTACTTGAAATTTTATTTTGTCCCTCTTAGCTCTTCAATATCCTATTCCATATCATTTTGTTGTCATGTTATTTTGTTTTATTTCATCTATGTTCTTATTAAGTTATTGTATAGTGCAATGTGTTTGCAAGGAACCTGCTTGCTATTTTGGTTTTGGGTTCTTCCAGACAGGATTGTTCTTCTGTGTTTCACATGTACTTTTTCCCCTTATTTTTTTGCACAGTGACTATGCCATTACTTTGCATCTTATTTATGCTTAATATGAACAGTTCTGTCTATTGCTTCGACAGAATACAGTGTAGATGAATTTTCCTTGACATCCTCCCTGCCTCATATAGAATCTTTTATCTTCTCCACTCGAAATGGCAGTTTGAGGACTAGGTGTTATTTTCTGTAGCTTAAAGGTGTGGGGATAAGGAAGAGGGACAATTCAGCTGGGCCTGGGTGGAGTCCTTGCTTAGGACCCAAAGTTTCACTCCTTTCTGAGATGCAGAGAACTATCTTTCACCCAAAGCCTGGTCCATCCAGCCAAGGGTGTAGCGCACTCGCCTGGGTTTCAGCTGGTTTCTGCAACTCAACGCACTGACCTGGAAGCGCTTCCAGCCTCAGACAAAGCCCCAGGGTCAGGCATTGTGGCCTCTTCTCTGAAGGCCTTTTCCTGGAATTGCTTGCTCACCCCCCTCAATCTTTTTCTCTTGAAGCTGGAGCGTATTAATGAGGATCCTCAGGGTTTCATTATTTGGCCATCTCTCCTCTCTCTGGCCTTGGGGGAACAGGGGCAGGTGATGCGGGGTTAGAGACCCCACTCAGCTCCAACGCATCTTCTGTTTCTTTCTGTAGCTATCAGTTCTTGATGTTTGTGGTACTTTCCTTGTTTGTTTGGTGCTAGTAAATAGCACTCAGTCTCTCTCTCTCTCTCTCAAAATATAATATCCTATACCCTTTGAACAGCCACTCCCCCTCTCCCCCATCAAGCCAGCCCCTTGCAACCACCAGTCTGCTTTCTATCCCCATGGATTTGCCTATTCTAGACATTTCACACACATGCAATCTTGCAATATGTGGCCTTTTGTATCTGGCTTCTTTCACTTAACATAACGTTTTCAAGGTTCATCCTTATTGTAGCAGGTGTCAGAACTTCATTCTATGTGTGGCTCAATAATCTTTAATTCTATGGATACACTGCATTTGTGTGTGTGTGTGTGATATGCGGGCCTCTCACTGTTGTGGCCTCTCCCCTTGCGGAGCGCAGGCTCCGGACGCGCAGGCTCAGCGGCCATGGCTCACGGGCCCAGCCACTCCGCGGCATGCAGGATCTTCCCGGACCGGGGCACGAACCCGTGTCCCCTGCATCGGCAGGTGGACTCTCAACCACTGCGCCACCAGGGAAGCCCAATACACTGCATTTTGTCTGTGGCCTCTTCCTTCATCTTCAAAGTCAGCAGTGTCGTTTTTCTCCGCCTCTGCTTTGTTTATCACATCTCTTTCTCTTACCACAGCCAGGAAAAGTTTTCTCCTTTTAAGAATTCATGTGATTCGATTGGGAACACTTGGATAATCCAAGATAACTCCTCATCTAAAGGTCCTAAACATAGTCACATCTATGAACTCATATTCTGGGGTATGTCGCAGTATATTCTGTAACTGGTTATGGGGACTAGGGTGTGGACATCTTTGGGGGGTGGCATTATTCTGTGTACCACAGACATGTAAACTCATAGTGATAATAATAATAATAATAGCCAACATCTCCTCAGAGATTACCATGTGCCTGGTACTCCTCTAAGAGTTTTACTTGAATTAACTTATTTAGTCCCTACAATATTCCTATGACTCTTATTACTCCCATTTATAAATGAGGAGGATGCCAAAGTAAGAAGAGATAAAATGACTTGCCTGAGGTCTCACAAGAGGTAAATAGCAGAGCAAGAATTTTAACCCAGCAATCTAGTTCCAGAGCCTGTACAATTAAAAAGGGGTCCACCTAGGGTCTTCCCTGGTGGTCCAGTGATTAAGACTTTGCTTTCCAATGCAGGGGGTGTGGGTTCCATTCTTGGTTGGGGAGTTAAGATCCCACATGCCTCAGGGCCAAAAAAACCAAAACATAAAACAGGCAGTATTGTAACAAACTCAATAAAGACTTTAAAAATTGTCCACATCAAAAAAAATTGTATAAAAACGGAGGGGATCCACTTATTAATAAGATTGGAACACCTACCCTAAAGGATAAAGCCTTTCCTAATCAGGTCTTGCCTTAGGTCCTAGCTGGTCCTCCCACCCCTCAGATGTGCCTGTGTACTGAGGAGGGAGGTGGTCCCACGGGGCGGGGCTCCAGGGTCAAGCTGGGATTCGGGCTCCACCAAGCACAGTCAAGAGCCCTTAAAATGTTGTGAATTCTGGAATGATATTTATGGTTGTCTTTGTATCTAGCGACTGATTAAGAAAATATATAACAACAGCAAGGTCCATGAAATATTGGAACTTGTTTAATAAATTTATCTCTTACTGATCAGTATATTCATATATTTAAATGATGATAGTTCTACAATCCCTTATCCCGGAACTTCATAAAGCATTGAAGATAGGGTTTGGGGTTTTTGTTTGGGGTTTTTTTTGTGAGGTTTTTTTGGTAAGTTGTGACAAACTAATCTTGGGGGCAACACTGGACCTGTACTGACATAAGGCTCTTTATATAGTCTTTCTTTATCCCGGCAGTAGTGAACAGTCCCATATTTAATTGCAGAACAATTAAAGTGCTTGATTATAGGGTGCTGCCCCAGACTTTTCTGGGAATGTTATTAATGCATGGTAGATACATCCTATTACCTGACTTCTAAAACCTGAAATATCTGACTTTCAAGACACCTTTGGCCCCAAAGGTTTAAAATAGGTGTTTGTGGACCTGTAGGAGCTATATGTGTCCGAAATGTTGTTCATTTAGTCTATAATCAGTACTCGTGAATCTATTGACACCTTGTAATAAGTTCCCTCCCCTGCACACCAAGCTTGCCGGCCTGCTTTGCAGATTTACCCAGGGTCTTTGCCCTCATTTAAACGGTCTAAGCCCCTAATCTAAGAACTACCTCATCTCCCAGAGGCCCGTGTGAAATAAATACTATACGAGTCCAATATACTTAATGGAAACATTTCAGTATAATAAGAAGCCAGCATGATCCAGCTACAGAATAACGTAGGATGGCTTATAATCCCCATGTGGAATTATAGAGAAGAGGAAATGTGGGTTGTTAATTACAACATGCCTTAAAGAGAGTGACAAAAAGTCCTTGCCTGGCTTGGGAGGCTCTTAGAAATGCAGATCCTGTGGAGCGCAGCAGAGGAAGAGCGCTGGCTAGAGGGCCGTGAATTCTGGACACTGGTTCTCCCCGCCATCTCATGCTGGACGAAAAAGCAGGGGGGGCCTGCTGCTCTCGGCCTCCGTTTCCTCATCTATATGAAAGGAGGTGGCTTGGTGAGCTCGGCAGAGCTACAGCCTGTGGTTGGAAGGACCATCCTTTCACGGGACAGCTGGGCCTTCAGGAACGCAAGTTCGAACAGCATCCCAGAACCTTACTTTTAACGCAGGTTAGCTGCCTGTAGAATGAAATGAGTGTTTTATGTCGATAAAGTGTAATATGTGTACCAACCATGAGCTCGTAAATATACGCTCATTTATATGCATGTCATAACTCATAAATAACCAAAGGAATCAACAGTTTACCAAATGTTCATCTGAGGTCAGTAAGGGGACAACTCCCGCCTGCTTTTTCTGGAAGTGGTTGTTAAGAAGTCAGCCCCATCCTGAGTTGACCCTGATGATGAACTCTTTAATTCAGTTCTTGCTGTGCATCGGGTACTGTCCCGGGGAGGGGAGAGGGAGCGGAGCAGGCTGTGGACTTTGCATTTACTGGCGCGCGGCACTGTGTAGCTGTCAAACTACCACAGCGTAAGGGTACCTGCTGCCCTCCCCGCCAGGTCTGATATGATGGAGGACGTTGTTCGTTAGCAAGTCAGTTGAGTCCCACTCCTTTTTGATGTATCACAGAGAATAAAGGTGGAATAGTGATAGCAGAAGGCAGGGGATTGGTCTGGAAACCAGTTTTATTTGTTTTCTGCTTTTTCTCCAGCAGAATACTGACTTTAAAGTTACCATGTGGGCTTCCCTGGTGGCGCAGTGGTTGAGAGTCCGCCTGCCGATGCAGGGGACACGGGTTCGTGCCCCGGTCCGGGAAGACCCCACATGCCGCGGAGCGGCTGGGCCCGTGAGCCATGGCCGCTGAGCCTGCGCGTCCAGAGCCTGTGCTCCACAACGGGAGAGGCCACAACAGTGAGAGGCCCGCGTACCGCAAAAAAAAAAAAAAAAAAAAAAAAGTTACCACGTGAGTGCAAAAAAGCTTCGCACTACGGTCGCCTCAACATGAAGCAGCACCAACCATCAGACCCAATTGGCCACGCAGCTGGCAACAAGCTCAGGGGGTCTCAGAGAGCCAGCGGGTGGCTGGACTCCAGCCTCCTGGGCAGTGTCTGTGCCCTGCCCAGAATGGGCGGACAACATCGGCTGCCCCAGAACGTGATTCAGGGCTAAAACGAGCGCCCTCTGCATCCACTCCACAGCTGCAGAAGGAGAATCGGCTGGGATTTCTGGCCAAGAGGCCTTCCAGTGAGGGCTGCCCATGCAGAGAAGCAGATGGGGGGTGAGGCGCGCTGAGGGCCGGAGGCACATGGCTCTCGGCTCTCTGAACCTCAGGATCACTGGCACACAGCGACCTGGCTGTGTATTTGGGCTTGAGGGCCTGCTGAGCAGAAGAGACCCTGGCCGGGGCCCAAAGCTTGGAGCTCTTCCTGCCGTCTCTCCTGCTGGGTCTTTCCTGCGCTCTGTCGTCCCAGGTAGACGGACGGTATTACTGACTCCCAGCACCAGCCCTTTCTGCTAAAAATCGGTGATGGGACCTGTGCTAGAATTACCCATGCAGGTCAAGGTCAGAGCGGTTTCAGAAATCGGCACGGTGCATATCCAGAGCTCTAGAGCTCTCTCCTGGGGCCCCGGTTCCCTCCTGCTCCGCAGGGGCCAGGCCCGGGCAGCGCTCCAGGCCTGCACCGTCAGAAGCCCCACTGCAGGGCGTGGGTAACGCTTTACCTGCTACTCTCACGCCAGAGCTACAGCCTCCACCTCCCTTCTCTTCTTTCTTCCTTGTTTCTGTCCCCCTCCCCACTCAGATACCCCCATCCTCTTTTTGTTCTCTTTTGTTTCCCCCAGAAGCCTGAGCCACTTGATGGAGAACTCTTTCTTTGTACTAGAAGCTGTGCGTGGCTTGAGGAGTTCTTCCTCTGAGGAAGATTCACCTTTCATAAGAGACCTAGGGAGGAGGGCCCTGCTTACCTCTAAGGAACAAGCCACAAACGGTGGCATTTCAGCCTCCAAAGATGGGCCAAGGGAAATTATTTTTAGGTTGGAAATATCTGAAATCAAACCACAGAGACAGCCCCTTATCTGGTACGCATGTGATTGCTACTGGTTCATTTGCAAAGCGAGGCTAGAAGACCTGGGGGTTAAGCCTAAGGCTACTCAGGCTCTGAAGCCACCAGTGACCATGAGTGTGACCCTGAATTGCAGTGGCCTGCGGAGGACTCGTAGGGCTCGCGTGGCGGGGGCCACATCTCACTCGTCTCGCCTCCCAGACAGTCGGCTCCACGAACGCCCTCGGAGGCAAGACCTTTTCCCTCCTCGGTGGTTACTCCAAGCCTAGCTCCTTCATCGCAGGGCAGCAGTGAGGAGAGGGGGTGACAGAGGCTGCGGTGAGGGAGGGCGGGGGGCATGGCAGGGCAAAGAAAGGAGGCCACGTGGGGACGATCTGTAAATACCCTCTTTTCCGTACGCTCCCCCACCGCCCCTGATGTTGAACTAAGTGGATAAGGATGTGCCGAGAACCAGAGATGAACCCAAAAGGGGGTTCTGCTAAGCAGGTTCTAAAGAAGAATCTGGTCCCGCCAGCGTAATTTGGAGAAGGGGGACATATACTCTGCTCGGCAGCAGGCACTCCTGTGTTGGCGATTTGCGTCGACTAGAGACACTGAAATCCACCCTCGGTGGAGGCAGGGGCGGCCCACGTGGAACCCCAGCGCCTCGGTCAGGTGAACCCACACCTCCTGCCTTCCGACGCCCACGACGTGCTCGGCGCGGACGGGACCGGGGGCGATCCGCCTTATCCTCAAGACGCCAACCCTCTGTGTTTGCATCCTGGACCCCCCAATCATCCTGCTGATACAGAAACAGCCGGTCATTTTTCTCACCCAGCATCCACCGGGGCTGGAGCTCCACAAGGACCCCAGGGCAAGGGGCGAGCAGCGCCCTCCTGTGGGCTGTCTGGAGCATAGCGGGCCGACTTCCCCGCGGTGTTTTGGATGGTTTGTTTTCTGCGGGATGTTTTTTCGCCTCTACCAGCCGTTCTCTTTGTTTCAGGGAGTGACTCTCTGTGCAGGATTTATTGGCTATGGCTAGAATCTATTTTCTCCAAAGACATTGCCGCAGATGCCTACTCTTTCATTCTATCCTGGCATGTAAAGAGGTCTGAAACTGACAGGAAATGGAAGAAATTTAAAACCCAAGAGGGAAAGGAGCAGGATTGGACAGGACATTTGCGTTCTAAGTCAGATGTTTCCCACCAAAGGAGCAGCACTGCGGCACAGAGAAGGATTTCTTAAACCAATTTCCTTCACAAGCCCGCAGAAAACCTGAGTAAGGCTCTCTCTTATGGGTAAATGATTGTTTAAATCTCCTCCTCCCGTTTTTTACATAGCAGATTCAGCCCATTTGTGGGCAATTCTAAGCCATGGTGCATCCAGGATGCAAATTTTTGATTTGTGGAATCCCACTCATTTATTCAGTAAACCTTTTCTTGTTTGGCCCAGATCTGGAGATGAACATCACGGCTTGCCTCATGGGGGTCTCTAATGAGGGTACCGACCGAAAAACCATCATATTCAAGCCATCATCACATCCAAAAAGGAACTCCAAGAATAAGCTCACATCTATCCATTTGTCTCTGTCTTCACCAGCATCACCCCCATCAAAGCTACCATCTCTTCTTTGGACTACAGTGATGGCCTCCAGAAAGACACTGTATTACTGTCACCAAATATTTCATTTTCTTTTCCTGCAATGCCCCTCCTTCAAGGGGCTACATTCCCTCTCTGTTGAACTCAGGAGTGACACTATAAGTTGATTTGGGCAATAAAATACAGGTAGAAGTGACAGGTGACATATCTAGGCAGAGATTTTAAGAGCTATGGTTTGCTAGGCTCCCTTTCCTGCTGTGGTGACCATCAGTGTTCAAGCTGGTGGCTGTTCAGGTCCTGGAGTGAGTGGCTATAAAGAAGCTCCCAGCTGAGCTGCGCTGGATAGGTAGCCTGAGCGCAAGGGTTCTGCTGAGATAAGCCACAAATATTTAGGGGTCGTTTGTTACTACATAACCTAGCCCCTTCTGGCTGATACACTTCCTATATTGTTTCCCTCTTTCTATCTTGCCCCACTCCAATCCAGTCTTCAAACAGCAGCCAAAATTATCTTTTAAAAATAAATCAAACTTGCTAGAAGACTTTCACTGGGTTTCTATGGCACTTAAAATAAAATCTGAGCTCGCTAACATGTTTTGGCCCCTGTTTTTTCTTTTATGTCACTAGCTGTTCTCCCACCAACGCTGACTTTCCCCCTCCTGCACAGGTGTTCCGGCTATACTGACCTTCTGATGCTCCTAATAGGCCAGGCTCCTTGCTTCTGGGCCTTTCCATGTGTTTCTCCCACTAACTGGAACACTATTTCACCATTTTTATTATGGCAGGTTGCTTCTCATACTTCTGATTTCACCTTAATTGTTACCTCCTCAAAAAAAGCTTGCCCTGTTTTTTTCTATTAAAATTAAGTTCTTTATTATGATCTTTAGTCATCTATTTGTATAATTATTTCCTTTTTGATTGTTCATCTACCACCACCGAGATATCAGTTCCACGAGGTTAGGGCCCATGCTTGTTTTGTTTGTAATGGCATGTCCAGCACCTTACACAGTGCCTGGCACCTACATATTTACTGAATGAATGGATGAATGAATGAGTGAATGAATGAATGAACAAACAAAATAACTGCTTCAGAGGCTTGATTAAAGTAGCGGTGAGAACCAGCCAAGAGAAATACATGTCAAGGATAGCTTCAAAGAGGAAGCTATAATCTGAACTAGAGATGGTCTGAAATGACAGAGAAGGCCCAGTTCAGGTTAAGGTGTAAGGCTGGTTCCAATGTTAATCCAGAATTTCAAGTCACAGTCAAAGGGAGCCTAGACTACAAATCAAAATCCCATGAAACTAGTCACTAGGCAGAATCCCCAAGAGGCAGCTGGCACCTCTACCCTCTCTCCCCCTTCCCCATGCCAGCAAAGAACGCATTATTCCAAAGGACTATAGGCAGCTCCCTATTGCAATGGTGGGTTTTTTTTCACTTGCCTATCCTCTAATAAAATGTTTGAAAACTAATGTACCCCCTCCACACATTTTTAAGTTAACGTTTAAACCATTTATCATATTTACAGTTGCAAATTTCACATCATTACTTTCTCTCTTTGAACTCTTATTTTCATTCTACATTACCCATGAACTTTCATACTGATATAAACTTCTTGGCAATAAGGTATCAATACATTACCAATCTTAATAAATAATTCTTAAACATAAAATTCAAATTTTATTGAAAATGCATCTTTCAGTGGGAGATATGAGGCTTCTGTTTTCAATTAGTTGATGCTCCACGAATAAACATTACTTTTTGCTAGAATAAGATGACTTCAGCAACAATTCTATTTCTACTCACTCTTGTTTTAAAGTGTAACTGCTGAGATACCTTGCTCACATAAATACATAGATAGGCTTGCACGGAAAGCAAATAGGTCTGTTTTAGAGGCACTATTCATTTCTTTGAATTCTTTCTGATTCTTACATCAAAAAGTAACAAAGTGATCTATCACCACAAATTATTTTTAATGTCTGAGAGATGACAACTCAATTAGGTCTTCCTTCAATTTTATTGAAAGCAAAGAGTTGAAACCCACCCAACTCGCAAAAGGATTTGTTACCCAGTCAGCCATCCTCCCTCTTAAATGCTGAGAAGTGTATCAGTGTCTCTACTAAGACTTATCAAATGACTAGCATTTGTATATTTTACTCTTTCGCTTACGGGCACCTTGTTTAGCCTGATACACATGTAAAGGGTTGGGAAAATCAATTATTGCTTGTTTCATTAGGCCTTTTCCAATATAATATTTTTTGTTAAATGCTTTAATCTTATCACTGGCTTTAAATATATTTTAATAAAAACTTGGAGCTATACATTGATCTCACTCATTAATGGAAAAATGTCTGCCGTATAAAATTGGTTTCTTGATGTCTAACCAGTCAGCCAAATCAGGCTTAACTTTCTGTCAGAATATATCTAACTTTGTATATTAATCCAAATAAACATGTTAAGACATTTCGCTTTGACCACCATCCACTACAGAGAGACAGATAATACCCCCAGCCTTTCCATGGAACAAGACTCTGCCTTCACTTTGCCTTATCAAAAGTCAGAGGGATCTCCCTCCACAGAAAATGTTTCTTTGGCAACACCTAGAGTATGAAAAAGACAAGATCCTTTAAAAATGTTCGGTACTTCTAACACTCCCTTTGTTTGATACCACAGAGGTTTTTACATCCTGGGCAACGTATCATAGTATGACTTGGGTTGGGTGAGAAATAAATGCTTCTCTAAAGTAGGAGAAGGAAGACTATGAAAGGGAATATGGAAGAGAGAAACAGTCTTGTTTTCAGAACTCCCACTCAACTGTAGAAAGAGTATATATGAAAGTTGAGGATCTGGAAATGAATTCCCTTAAATGTAGGCATGCCGGTGCATCTCTTGTGAAGACTTTGTACAATAACTCCCCATATTTCAACCTGCTGTGTTGCTCTTGGGAGAGGTCTACCTTGGGCTGCAGACTGAACCAAATCCTCTTCTATGATATGATGGATCCAAACAGCTGGGGATGATGAGGGACCACCGAGGGTCCATCCTGCTCCACGCCTCTCATCTCGTCACATCCAGAGTGTGAGCAGTGGCCACAGGAGTAGGGAACGTTTATAAGACCACTTACTGCTGCATGCTGCTATTCTGGTCACTAGGAGATTGCTCCTTCTTGGGATGGATAAAATGGGGAGTACGCTTCCCTGCTGGCATCTCAGTTCAACATGAACACAAGGGACTTTCTAATTTTATTTCCAAAGACTTAGTCTAAATGAGTCAAAGCCATTCATTTCAGTAAACGTAAGCTTTACCCAGAAACTAAGTCAAAGTGGGATATGAAATGGAACCTAGATTTTTCATGTGTTTATTAATTGACTTGTAACTAATGCAGATTTGATATGCCAAACGCTTTGCATAATACAGTAATGCTTAATCCTTCCAATAGCCCTGCAAGGCAGCTATGGTAGCTCTCCTTTTACAGTTGAGAAAACTGAGGCTCAGTGTGGTTTCATGGCTAGCCAGGGGCAGACTCAGACTCACAAAGCCTTTGCAGTTGTCACCATGCCACACTGCCTCTGTATCCTTTGCCCACCGTGCCCATGGCACCCAGGACATGCAGCTTCAACCGTCATAAGCAGCTGATACATCTTTCTTTTCTGTGTTTTGTGCCGATGAGTCAGGATTATGAGTCATGTACCATTAACTATAGACATTGGCTAGCGTGGAGAAATTAAAACCACATGTAATCCCCAAATCTCATTTTAGCTAATAAATTCGGCCTCTTCTTTCATAAGGACTTTTAGAAGAGCTTCTAACAAGAATACTTGACAGGTTCTATTTTCACCACTTTGCCTTTTCAACCTTACCCCTGAGTAGAGAGTGTAGCTAACACAAGAGAAATATGCAAATTCAGTAGCAGGAAGAGAGAGAAGAGCATCTGGGATTTTGAATGACATCTGTATATGTGTACGATGGCTACTGGGATGTTAGTCTTCACTTTGTCACTTTGGGTTATCGCCGAGTTTAAACCGTACCTTCAATTGGAAAACATGCTCAAATGCATTGATTCTGACCATGGAGGCTATATCTCAAACTGCTGAGTTTCAGATCACAGTCAGGAACCACAGCAGACACCTGTGGTACCACCCTGCCCCAACCCACCCCCACGTCATTCCCCTCAGTCTATCTCTGACTTCAGCTGCCACTGTAGTAGGCAGTGCCCAGTAATTTCAGACTCCCCTTGCTGTGTCAGGGTCTGTCCCATGGGCCTTTCTGCTGGGCAGTGGTGGGCAGGTTCTCTGATGCCATTGGGTACTCAGTCCATGCAAGTGCATCCTGGGAGTGGTGAAGGATGAAGTTTGTTAATACCCCTGGGGCCACCTGCAACCAATAGGAAAGGGAGACTATTGGCTACAGTCTTCTAAGTGCTAAGTGCTAAGTTCTACAGTCTTCCATCCTTCAGGGGGACCATCCTGGGATACATAGGTACACTTTTCTGGAGGTTCTGATAGAATCAAGCCCTTATTGCCCATAGAATAACCTCAATAACACACTTGTCTATTGGCTTTTTCTTCTTCCCTATCTCACTCTCCCTGTTTGCTCACACTCCTGCTTCCTGGGACCACCTCCCTAATAAAATACCTGCTCTGAGGACTCTCAGACTCTGCTTTGGAAGGAACCCAAGCTAAGATGTAGAATTTTCAGATGTTATTTACAAATAGGCCATTCTCCATGGAAGTAGTTAAACAAACAAAAAACATTAAATAACAAAGCAGGTCATGCCAATAAGGCAGTAATTCTTGACTCACAAGTGGGCAAGTAGTTAGAAAGAGGGACACGTGCCCCAGGAGAAGCTTTATGAGTCATCAAGGGAGCTTTTCAAGCTACAGCCTTGAAATTCTCGTCTATCTTTATGGAGCATTGCATAATTCCCTCCTTCAGAATCACAGCCACATCAAGTCACCGTCTTGTCACCACTGCTGATGAGAAAATGTGTTGTGTGGGGCAGGAAAAGATGTTTGCTGCACTGACAGCTTTTTAAAGACAAAATTGTTCAGATGCAATTCAGTACATTACTCAATAGTCTTAGCTATTTTTAATTGTAGTTTAATTTAACTCGGGTCTTCTTTTCCCTGTGGAGCCTGAGTTTTTCTTTCTAGCATTTGTGTTGAACTTGGAAAGTCCTTATCACTCCTCCAGTGATAAGGACTTTTGTCTTCTCAGTGACTCAGGAGATGAACATGTCACAGAATTGTACCTCTGACAGCACACAACTCCTGACCTGCTTTCCATTTTATTCTTTAAAAATCCCCTTTCCCAGCAACTTTCTAGTTAGAATTTGCCAACTCAGTGTAACTTAAAATTTGCATATAATTCCTTTAGCAACTCTCTGGAAACCTGCAAAATTTACAACTGCACAAGAGAGCTCCATATAAGGGGAAAAAAAGTTGCAGAGAATACTCATGCTGCTAATTAGAATAAATCATTTTAAACAACAAATTTAAATAAGGCCTTTTGGCACATAGATTTAAATTAGAGTCACAGTAACTATAAATTTCAAAACACTTTAGTTGAAAGCTAGGGGTTGGTGGGAATACTTTAAGCCTGGTGCATAAGGGCTGGCCACTGCAGACATTATTAGTTGATCACAGCAATACAGACATTATTAGATGATCACAGCACTCTCTCTCACAAATCTGGATGCTGTCCCTGCATTCTTCTCAGGACAGCATTCTGGCTTGACCAAGGATCTTAAATTGATAGAAAAAATATCAGGAAAGACAAATATAGACTAGCATTAAGGATACAATCATGAACAAAATAAAGCTCTTGCCCTCATGGAGCCAGTTTTTTGCGGGGAAAACACAATAAATCAATAAACAAATGTATATTTAATATTTAGAAGAGAGTTTGACAGTTGCCTTCTAAGTACCTATTTTTTGCTTCTCTCTCAAATTAATAGAAAAATGATTTTTATCTGGACACATGGTTTCCCAGATAAAAGACCATATTTCCCAGCCTCCCTCATAGTTAGGTGTGGCATAGGACTAAGTTCTGATCAATGATATGTAATATCATAGTAAGCAGGTATACTTTGTGGGACTTTCAAGAAGTTTCCTTAAAAGAGAGAGAGCAAATACTTCTTTCCCTTTTCCTCCATCCTGCTGCAGGGAAACTGGATGTTATGGCTAGAGACCCAGCAGCCATCTTGAACCTAGAGGATTAGAGCACATCCTAGGCACTGTGCTTTGGAAACCTGGAAGAAATCTTTAGTTCTAAACTATGGAGGTCCCACACCGGCCCTGGACTGTACACCTCTAGACGTCTTCTGCCTAAGAAAGAAAGAAATTTCCACTTTATTTAAGCTACTACTTTCCAAGTTTCTGTTATTCCTAACTTAACCTAATCCTAGCTCATAATTTTAAAATACATATACTCACACCCTACATAACATTGAAATAGATACATGATAGTGAAATATATGTCCAAGAGTGGGTATTAATTTTTCATAGAAGAGAGGCAGACTTCAGTGTTTCAATTGGAACAAACAATTATAGATTTAAATTTGGGACATTTGGCAGGAGTAAAAGTACATATTTTCTTTTGTGGTTGTACATTGTATTTATGGGTGGCATCATTTCTGAAAAGTTGCAGTGTCTGCATCTAGTAAATTAATGAATGGTTAAACGGCTATATTAAATTGAGAGATTGTTTTCTGTTTTAAAACAGTTTACAGAGCTGTAAATTTCCATTTGCATTGGGTATTCCAAGGGAACATGTCTCATCTGCATTCTAGGCTTCTTTGTCTTCTTTCATCAAAGCAGCAGCACCATTGAAACACCAGGGCTGCAATCCTATCCTCTTGTTTTCTAAAGCACCAAAGCCGTGCTGGTTTGCATATTAGTTGGCATACATTTGAATATTAATTTCAGTAGGCATTGCCTCTAAATCTAGAAAATAAATACAGCCTGCTGCAATTACACAGATAACCAGGATTTACGGCACATGGGTGCCTAAAAGTTTTAAACCTTCTGTGCTTAATTATACTCAGATTATACTTAACACATATACTCATGCAAACTTACACAGTTGTCAAATTAGAGGCTGTGGACTTTACAATGAATTTGTTCCCACAGCCAGATGCAAAAATTTCCATTTTGGAAAGACTGATAATACAGTTTCAGGAATGTATTGGTTAGGACCCCCCTCTTAGTTACAAAAGGCAGAAAACCAACCTAAACCTGCTTTAAGCTAAATTCTGAATTTATGGGCTCATGCAACTCAGAAGTCCAAGGGGTTATCTGACTTCTGGTACAACTGGGCTGAGTGTTCAGATGAATTCTCCCCCGTCATCCTTCTGCCCTGCCTGACTCTGCTGGTTTCATGCTCAATCAGATTCCCTCTATCTGCAGTAGCAAGACAGCCCTGCCAGTCCCGATCTTGTCTTTGCACCTTATAATCTCAGAAGCATAAAAGCCCTCTGTCTCTCTCTCTAGCAATCCCCAGGAAGGAGCTGCTCTCAGCCAGCCTCTGCCAGGTGCCCAGCCTTCTCAGTGACAGCCTTGCCAGAATCACATGCACTTCAGAGGGGCTAAAGGAAACAATAGCCACAGACGGGGGGAAAAAAGGAATGTGTGTACTCATGAAGGGAATGATTAGTTATTGCCTTTTGCTGAGATGAATATGAAATCAACTTACCACCAGGCTGGACAAACTGTGTCCCTTCTTAGCCGGTCCAGGCTGCTACTGTGGAAAACCACTAGGCAGCTGGTGGCACGTACTTCTCAAACTTTAACATGCATACACATCATCTGGCGTTTTGTTAAAATACAGATTCTGACTCAGTAGGTCTGGGGTGGGGTCCAGGATTCTGCAAGTATAACAGATTCCTGGGTCATGCTGATTCTGCTGGTCCCTGGACCACACTTTGAGTAGCAAGGGTAGATGCTCCATCACTACGGAAAGTCTGTTTGACCCCAAGAGGGCAGCTCCCTGTCTCTCTTCAGAGTTGTTTCACCATCTTCACGTTGGCACAGCCTCAGGTCCCGTGGATAAAGCCATCTTTATTGCTGCCTTTCAGGGGTTAACATGGCTAAGGTCGCTGCCTTTTGAATCTCCTGACACAGTTTTCCTGGCTTCTGCCTTGGGTGTGAGAATCCCCGGTGGGCAAAACGTCTTTTCTGTGACTGGCACCTGTCAAAGCAGATACACTGTGCCGAGCAAGTAGGTCTCGTTGCCGTCTGACTGCCTTTCAGTTTGCATTCTCCTAAATGATGGAGTGTTCAGGAAAGCTGTACCACTGAGAGCACTACTTTCTGGACAAACAAAATTACTTGTTTGCATAACTTACCACGAATTCATGTCTTAGCACCTGGGCATTCTTGCTCATTTAACGTGCAGGTGTACCAAAGATGCATAAGACTTTCTCTGGGAGCTCTCCAGACACAATACCCATCAGCTGCATCCTGGACAAACAATGTCATCCGGGCTTTTGAATAGGGACGTGAGAATGGGAAGAACAAGAGGAGTTAGGCATCACTTAGCTGAATGCTGCATTTCTGCGTCTTCCTCTCTGCCTTCTTCCACACACAACCCTGATCCCCCTCCTTGCCCCCACCAACCTAGCCCACACCCAACGCTCTGCTTTGTTATCTCCATGAAGGAGCAAGGGGTAAAGGCGAAACCTGGCAAACCTGGGGGAAAAAAATCACATTGTGGGGCTTCCCTGGTGGCGCAGTGGTTGAGAGTCCGCCTGCCGATGCAGGGGACACGGGTTCGTGTCCCGGTCTGGGAGGATCCCACATGCCGTGGAGCGGCTGGGCCCGTGAGCCATGGTCGCTGAGCCTGCGTGTCCGGAGCCTGTGCTCAGCAACGGGAGAGGCCACAACAGTGAGAGGCCCAAGTACCGGAAAAAAAAAAAAAAAATCACATTGTGCACTTCTCTCCATCTTTAATCAATGAATTCAGGTGCAAATGAACTTCAAGGCCGGTTTTAAAGGGGGAAGAGAATTCCTGAATTGTTTGTGTTGAAGCAAAGAGAAGCAATCCCACCCATCTGACCTGGAAGACCCCAGGAGTTTTTTTGTTTTTTTTTTTAGAAGATGTTGGGGGTAAGAGTTTATTCATTTACTTATTTATTATTTTTGCTGTGTTGGGTCTTCGTTTCTGTGCGAGGGCTTTCTCCAGTTGCGGCGAGCTGGGGTCACTCCTCATCGCGGTGCGCGGGCCTCTCACTATCGCGGCCTCTCTTGTTTCGGAGCACAGGCTCCAGATGCGCAGGCTCAGTAGTTGTGGCTCACGGGCCTAGTTGCTCCGCGGCATGTGGGATCTTCCCAGACCAGGGCTCGAACCCGTGTCCCCTGCATTAGCAGGCAGATTCTCAACCCCTGCGCCACCAGGGACGCCCACCTCAGGAGTTTATAGGCTGATTGTATTTTAGGTAAATTTTGCTGGCGAAGCCCTCTCCTGCTCTCCTTCTTCCCTGAGTCGCTGCTAAGAAGAAGGAAGGAAGGACGAACACGGAGAGTTTATCCAACACCAGCTCATTCCCTTGCTGCAACCCTCCCCAGCCCTCCAGCTCAGAGTTCATCTGCCACTTCCTTGTTTCTCCAAGAGTCACAGCTTTGTACACACTGCCCCAAAAGAAGAAAATGTCAGTCCAGCCAAGTGTTTAATTGCAGGCACTTGCATGAGGTACAGGGCTCAATTTCCTGTACATAAAAAAAAAAAAAAGCCCTTCTTGAGGATCAAAAATTCATACCACATTTTGTAGGAATCTGATGGGAAATGATGTCTGGGGAAATTTCTGCAACTTAAGATATGCAAATTCACTATTTGATTGTAATGCTAACCCACGATCCAGTGCTACTACCTGTCTCTTGCAAGATGAGCGGCTATAAACACTAGTATATTAAAAATGTATCCACCAAAGTAAAATTAGTGCTCAGCAAATGCTTATTTTCTAGAGTTTCATTTCTCAGATGAATTGGTATAATTTTTAGGGGTACATATTGCCAGCCTATAATAAATATATAAGCCTATCAAAACTGGATAGAAAAAAGCATCAGATAATAAACCGTGAACTAGGGGTCAATTATATATTAGTCTCAGGGGATGTACCTAGTGACCTAATAGAATGTTTCCAATTCTACTTTCTCTGATTCTGTGAAATCAATTTTTCTATAAACTATAACCGGTACATGAGTGCTTTGCAAAAACTAATCGCATTGGCATAATAAGCGTGTCAAGTTATGGTATAATGGACATGCTGTGGTCCTTTTATTGAAACTAATAGAGTAACATTAAAGGAATAAAATACTCAAAATGATAACAGTTTATGGCTTTGATTTTTTTCTAGCCTTTTACACTTGATGGTATAGCATATTGGCTCTCAATCTCCTTGTATGAGTATTTAGTTGGAACCTGTTAAAAATGACAAAGAAATGGCTAACAAGAAGCATTTTCCCCTCCCTGACCCTCAGCCAGTGTGGTCGAGAAATAGCCACGCTATGGCACCTTCATCTGCGAGGATCATATGTCAGCTGCTGCTGCCGGGAAGATTCAATGAGGGAGAAGAGTTATGATGTTAATGTTGACAAATTAGCCAATCTCAGCTCTTCATTTCAGAAGTACCTCTACCCAAGTAGAATCGGATGAAGTTGAAGTTGGTCATGCTAACCCAGGATGACCTTGAATGAAATAGATCTCTCTGTTTACCAGGCATAAATATTACAGTGGACTCATCCATCAAGAGGCCCACAGTATCATAGACTTATCTTACTAATTTGAACTTTACAGGCATTGGAAACTAAAGCTTCATTGCTAATTATTATTGTGGTTGTTACTTAATGGGATTTGGAAGCCTCCCCCAAAGCAGATGGGCTCTCTTCGTTGATACGTATCACAGTTGTGGCTGATAAGTAGTTTTTGATTATGTATTGAATGTTTGACTCCCCCACTAGGCTCTAAGTGCTATGAAGCCAAGAAATGTATTCATCCTCCTAACATGACAGCCCCGGTTGCTAGCACAGGTCCTCAGCAAGTGCAGGGACCAGTTTGTTCAGTATCAGTTTTCACCTGTTGTCTTGTAATAATTATTCAAACCTACAGTCTCTCTATCACTAAGAATGTGTTAGAGAGACAAGTGGATGAGTCAGCACTTGGCCACATATTGGAAATGGCTGTGGGCTTGGGGTCGAGGGTAACTGGTTAGAGTCCTAATGACTCTGTATCAGTTATGTGACTTGAGCAAGTGACTTAAACTCTCTGAGGTTAAGCTTCTTCACTGTGAGATGAGAAGAATCTAGAGCAAATATAATGCCTACTGCACTGGAACTCCTCAATGCGTATTTCTCTTTTTTCTTCTTCCAATACAACTTTCTGCAATAATGAAAATGTTCAGTACCTGCCCTGCCCAATATGGTAGCCAGCAGCCCCAGGTGTATATTGAGAGGCTGAAATGGGACTAAGGCAACTGAGGACCTGAATTTTTAATTGTATATAATTTTTAATTTAAATAGCCACATCTGGCTAGTGGCTACTATATTCGACAGAACAGATCTAAGGGGTTTTATAGGTTTTAGAAGAGCCAACTGGGGGGATTACATAAATAACTAGTTTTAATAGAGCCCCCAATAACTGTTCTGGGGTCTTCAGCATCTAGGATTAATGAGTATATTTCTTTTCTTTTTGTAAATCACGTATTCTGGAGCTGAGCAGTTTGCATTGTCTTCGTAAACTGTCAACATTTGGATACTTTTTCAAAACCCAGGACAGTTCTCATAATTGTAACACACATTTGATATGAAATAATTTCTTTCCGCCCATGAGAGACCGACCACCCCATAGAATGACACCATGCTAGGAGAACCCTAGTTTTTCAACACTACTTGGCTTCCATCAAAACTGTGAAGCCGCCAAATGTGATTTATTTATGAAGTAAACAACTTGTAGTCACTGGGACTTTTTTCGAACTTTGGTGAGTTATTTAAATGTCATTTTTTTTAATTTGAGATTTGAATCTAAAGGGAGGGAATAGGTCTTATTCAATAAAAACTTCAGACTGTTGCATTAGTCCTTGAGCAATAGTTAATTGTTCCCTTGAGGGAGGAGGAAAATGGGGTGATATGTTTTCACTGGATTCCAGAAAAATTAACTGGAAGAATTATGTCAACACTTCACCTGGAAAGAGGACATCATTTAAAAAAACTCAGATGCACTTTCTCTGTAGCTACCATTTAAACCTGCAGTCATGAGTGGTTCACTCAAAACACAATAGCAGATTGCACTGAAAGCTGATTTTTAGGTGTCGTGTATACATATTAATAGCAGAGCTCATGATCGCTGGAGGAATCGAATGTATACTGGTCAAAAAATACTCAGTATTGGAATTTCAGAAAGCTGAAAGGAGATCACAAACGTATTTTTCATTTGTTTAGATGAATGCTAAAACCAGGTTTCTCTGGAGCTAAAGCAAGTTCTTCCTTCACTGCAGTAGAGAAAGGACCATTAATACCTAATTGCCCAGGCTTACAGGCCACTGCTTAAAAACAGCAGTACTAGAATATCATTTTGTCCCTTTTGGTTCACTTAGGAGTATTTTCTTTATAGACCTTTCAGAATAGGTCTAAATGAGAAATTCATTTTGAGTCATCGTCACCACGCCTCTAGCTAGAAAACCAGCTATATCTGTTCCAAATCAGGACAGACTAAAATCGTGTGCTTCTCACAGGCGGATCCAGTTTCCCAACTGGCTGTCCTCAGAAGCCATTGTGCCCGCTTGCCTGGTTCTTGCTGACCAAAAGGCAAGCCAGAAAACATCCCCGGGTAGCTTGGGGCCACCACCCGTTCATTCTGACTCCAGTGGAGAGCGGTTCATGAGATTATATACAGTTACAACATGATTAACTCTCTGCTCATCAATTCCATTTTTTATTGGAAATGTCACTGCAAATGTGGCATAAATTTCCTGGGCACAGCATTCGGTTTCACCTTATTATTCAGCACAGCTTTCAGAGATAGGAGGTACTATGGCTAATCCGAATTTAATTTCAGAAGAAGTTAGCTCTCCTGCTTGCTAGAAGCCGAGCTCCATTTCTGATGTTACCCACGACGCTAACCAAGACAGGCTAGAAATACCTGTGTGAATTGTGGTACCAAAGAATAACCCTGAATCCGGAATAAAAGTGCAAAGTCTCAGAAATTTCCTGGCACCGCCAAGTCTATGCCTGCAACAGAAGCAGCTAGATCCTGCAGCACCGTTGACACGTGGCTGTCAGCATCTGTACACACCCAGAATCTCCTATGAAGAGCATCTCACAATTCTCAGAATCAAGCTACTAGCCTTCCAAGACAGAACTCGGTGTGCAGAGAAGTTCCTCTCTATTAGAGGAAATATATAGCTTGATGCCTTTTTAATCTGAGCAGATGCGTGGAATTTCCTATGGGGAATTCTCACAAGGATATTTTTACTTGAATGTTTTTCTGCAAGAGAGAAGGAAGAGCCTGGTATCCTCCTGGATCAAAAGTACAGGTTTTTCATGCACTTGCGATGAATATATATGTATCAAATCCACATCCACTTAAAAAGGTGGAAATTACCCTCATGGTTTATTGCACCAGGCAGGGACTATCATTTCCATCGGTTCTTAACAGAGCTTTGACAGCTCCATAACTGAAGAAATTCTTCCAGGACCATGGATAGTATTTAGCTTTTCTGTTACCTAGGATCCACACCAGGAAGATTATGTGCAAACACAAATCAGATATTCTCCTAGGACTTATTTGCTGAATGTTACTTGGCGAGAATTCCCGCAGCATCAAAATTATGTTTGGAGAAAAAAAAAAAAAAAGGAAGCCTCATAGCGAACCATGATGCTTTTTGCAGGAACAAAGCAATACAGAAAAATAAAGCCCGTGACAAACTATTTTCCTCCTCAAGTCCACTCTCTTGTCAGAGGCATCTTTTTAAAGTTTGTGGGCCAGCCTGAACGTGAAAGCGCTTCTCAGGCCAACGTTGTGACAGTTTCTGTGTCTGGAGAGTTTTAAAATATGCTGAAGCTAACAAACAAAAAATCTTTATATAGGAACCAAAAATCTTCACATTAGTACATATTTGTGGGTGGATGTGTGGGTACGTGCGCACATGCACACGCAGGAGCTATGAATACCTCACATAACCCCGTGAAGTGAAAATAATATTAAGGATGAAGCATCTTTCAAAAAAATTAAAGTATAGTTGATTTATAATATTGTGCTACTTTCAGATGTACAGCATCGTGATTTTGCAGATTATATTCCATTATAGATTATTATAAAATATTGGGAAAATTCCCTGTGTCATACAGTAAATCTTTGTTGCTTATCTATTTTATGTATAGTAGTTTGTATCTGTTAATCCCATACTCTTAATTTGCCCCTCCCCCTCCTTTGGTAACCATAAGATTGTTTTCTGTGTCTGTGAGTCTGTTTCTGTCTTGCATGTAGATTCATTTGTATTATTTTTTTGATTCCACATGTAAATGATATCATATAGTTTTTATCCTTCTCTGTCTGACTTATTTCACTAAGCATAATATTCTCCAGTCCATCCACCTTGTTTCAGATGGCAGAATTTCATTCTTTTCATGGTTGAGTAATATTCCATTGTATATACACACCACATCTTCTTAAGCCAATCGCCTGTTGATGGACAGTTAGGTTGTTTCCATGTCTTGGCTATTGTAAATAGTGTTGCTATGAACATCGGTATACATGTGTCTTTTCAAATTAAGGTTTTCATTTTTTCCGGATATATTCCTGGGGGTAGGACTGCTGAATCATATGATATTCCTATGTTTAGTTTTTTAAGGAAACTTCATACTGTTTTACATAGTGGCTGCACCAATTTACTTTCCCACCAACAGTGTACAAGTGTTCCTTTTTCTCCACAAGGACTGAAGCATTTTAAATTACAGCTGCTAATTTGTCCCTCCATGATTTTGCAAAAACTTTACAAAATTGTCCAGTTGCTCATCTAGAAAAAGAAACATTCAAGAAGGGGTAAGAAAAAGATTTAAAAGAATAAAGGAGAACTTGCTATACTAGATTTTAATACTTAGGATAAAGCTGCAATAAATAAAACAGTGTAGTACCAGCATAGCAATAAATGGCTAGACCAATGGAGCATGCACCAAAAAAACTATACATGTGGCTTCTGCCATATATATATGTGTGTGTGTGTGTATATATATATATATATATATATATATATATATATATATATATATAAAGAGAGAGAGAGAGAACATTTGTGGTGTAACCTGGATTTAAATTCCAGTTGTATCACTTCCTAGCTGTGTGCTCTTAAGCAAGTTAATACTCTTACCGAATATAAATTACCTAAATCTAATGGGGGTGATGATATGTGTCTTGAAAAGTGTGAGGACTTGAGGATCAAATGATATCCTGCATGTATCAAGCCAGGTTTTCAGTTCCAAGTAACAGAGATAAACTCTGGCTAACTGAGGCAGAAGAAGAATTTATTCAAGACTATCATGTGGCTTACAAAATTTCTGATAAAGTTGGAGAACCAGACAGGGGAAAGGAAAGATCAAGGAAGACTGGGTGGGAGCCAGGACAGCAGAAATTCATGGCACCAAAGAGCATGCGGAGACTTCCAGCCCCACCACTGAACACCAGGCTGCCACAACTAGCCCTGCTCCATGAGCTCTTGGAAAGCAGGAATTGTTGACATAACACAGCAGAATGGCCCTTGGTCGCTCCACCTTCCCGGGATCAATAAATCCAGTTGTGAAGCCTAAATGGGTCCGTTGGTTGATTGAGCCTAAATCACATGTTTCTCGCCTGAGTGCAGAGGAACATGGGAAATAAGCTCTTGGCATTTTCAGGTTTTATAGTCAAGGCAAGCACTCTTTCCCAGCAAGAGTCGTAAGACGGAGAATTTACCAAACAAAGGAAGGAACTTCAGATTCTGAGTCACATAGAAGATGCACAAGCACATTACAAAAGATATCAAAGCTCCTGACACATAAGAGGCATTCGGTAAATGGTGACTATGAATATTTTCCTGAATCAGTGGGAAAAAGGAACAATCCATTATTCAACAAATGGTGCAGAGACTATTAGTTACTTGGGAGAAAAAAATATACAATTCGCCAAAGTAAATTTCAATTGGATCAAAGATTAAAAAGAGAAATCAATCTATAAAAAATTACACATCCCACTGTGCCCATCAGTGCCTCCTGACCCACCCTGAAGGACCTTGTTTTACACACCTTTGAGTCCTATTATGCCTGGCTCAGTGCTTTGAACATAGGAGGCTATCAAGTCAGGATAGAGGAAGAAACCTGAATTGCTTAACCCTAATTGGTTAACTGTTTTGAAATGTCTGGTAATGGTTTCAGCTTTGAGAGGTAATTTAGATAAAGCAACCTCTCTGTTCCTCAATTTCCTTTCTTTTAGAAGAACAAGTACACTTACATTGCCTACTGCCCACATAGTGCTACACTGTGCCTAACTTCACATAACATCAAATATTGATTATTTCAGGCTCGATGAAACAATTCATAGATGACAGCTCTTAGTTCACAGATGGACAGCTTTCCAGAATGTATACCACTTTTTCCTCTCTTATCTATAATCCTTACTGTTCCCAATTTCCAACTGCCACTCCTATATCCAGTTCTGAAAGACTAGTCAAAAATGAGTGAGGTTGGGCTTCCCTGGTGGCGCCGCAGTGGTTAAGAGTCCGCCTGCTGGTTCAGGGCACACGGGTTCGTGCCCCGGTCCGGGAGGATCCCACATGCCGCGGAGCGGCTGGGCCCGTGAGCCATGGCCGCTGAGCCTGTGCGTCCGGAGCCTGTGCTCCGCAACAGGAGAGGCCACAACAGTGAGAGACCCTCGTACCTCAAAAAAAAAAAAAAAAAAAAATGAGTGAGGTTGGTCAGAAATTCTCTTTTCTAGCTGTATTTCTTGTTGGTTACATTTTTCTTTTTAATTTACTACTTTTCTCTGATGTTAGAATAGATACGGGATCTGAAATATCTGAAACATTACTTTCCTCATGATTGAAGTGATTTTTGCTTTTCCTTTGGCTTTCTAAAAGCTTCTGATGTTATTTATTTAAGTTGAGAGACCACTTTGAGACCCTTAAATGCAAATAAATGAAATATGTATATTACTAATGCTGCTATTGCAAAAAAAGAGGGAAAAATCCATCTCTTACATATACTATATTTCCATATTTAAATCTTAAGAGCAAAAACACTTTTAGCCATGATACATCCCTAAATAACACATAAATAAGGATTTACCGTCTCTGAAAAATTTTCAACTCCAGACCTGAAAAAGGCCATTTGCTGCCCTGTTTGATTCATCTCTGAGAATGAAAAGAACCAAAAGTCATTTCCCTTTAGTACAAACTCTCTTTCATATTTTATTTGCTAATGTACAGCTAATTTCTAAATTAAGAACATGTTTACATGAAAGGTTAGGAAGCTATCCACTCCAATCCATTAGTAAGTCTGGTTTTGACTTAAATTTTAAATAACTTTTGATAATTATTGCATCATGGCTTTTGGATTTCAAGTAAGATGAAAGAATCCGTTTTCTTTTTGATTTAAAATTACAGTAGATTCAGCCCAGTCAAAAGATTCCAGAGTTTCTCCCAATGAAACATTTTGGGAAATTTCTTAATTCTCACAAGGAAAATATGTGCTGACTATATATGCCCATCACCAAATTTTAAGTGGTCATAGTGTTGAACTATATTTGTAATGAGGTCAGAGGTCAGAAAACTTTTTCTGTAAATATCCAGATAGTAAATCTTTTAAGCTACAGTCATATGGACTCTGTCACAACCTCTCAACTCTGCTACTGTAGTGCAAAATCCACCATGGACACTATACAAATGGCTGAGTATAGTTATGTCCCAGTAAAACTTTATTTATAAACACTGAAATTTGAATCTCATATAATTTTCATGTGACATGAAATATTATTCTTCTTTTGATTTTTTTCCAGGAAGTAAACATCATTCTTAGATCATGGGCAATATAAAAACAGATGGTGGGCCATATTTACTGAGTGGGCCATAGTTGCTGACCCCTGCTTAAGGTGAACAAGGGATGAAATTCCTGAGAAGTTTTTGCTTTTATTGATGCCCAAACTTTGCCATATCTTGCATAATTCAAGTCTAAATTCTTTCAATTTATGCTATACATTCATTTAAAAGAAGGATGTGGCTGTTACGTGCTCTGATATTGAATGCTCTCCCAGGCACACGTGCGGAGTAGGCTCTCATTTATGTTTAAAAAGGCAAACTATACACACATATATACCTCTATATGCAAAGACCTCATGAAGGATACACCAGAAAATTGTAACAGTAGTTGCCTCCATCGAGAGGAATTAAATGACAAGGGACAAGAGTGAGAGGGTGATAATTTTCACTACATACCTTTTGGCTTTTGCACCATTTAACTGAACCTACTTTTTATTTTTATTTTTAAATTTTTTATACAATTTTTAAAGGTTACTTTCCATGCACAGTTATTACAAAATATTGGCTCTATTCCCCGTGTTGTACAGCACATCCTTGAGCCTGTCTCACCCCCAATAGTTTGTACCTCTCACTCCCAGACCCCTGTATCGCCTCTCCTCCCCACCACAGTGGTAACTACTAGCTTGTTCTCTATATCTACGAGTCTGCTTCTTTCTTGTTATATTCACTAGTTTATGTTCTAGATTCCATGTGTAAGTGATATCATACAGTATTTGTCTGTCTCTGTCTGACTTACTTCACTTAGCATAATGCCCTCCGAGTCTATCTGTGTTGCTGCAAATGGCAAAATTTTATTTTTTTATGTCTGATTGGTATTCAAATGAACCTATTTTTTAAATAATACATTAATTTTTCAAGATTTTAAATGCTGAAAGGAATGACTAGAGGGATCTGAAGCTGGTACTTAATATCCTTCAAATTAAAAGAGGCCCAGAGCAAGAGTACCAATGAAGGTCCTGGCCCAAATGATTCCAACTTGAATTCTCTTAAATTCATTTTCACTGTCACTTGCCATTTTTTCTGCGTCCCAGCCTTGCATCATCTGCTAATCTGGAGATCTGGATTTCTGTCCTTCTGCTCATTGCAGTCTGTAGATGAACTGACAGAGATCCAGTGATTCCCAGAGCTCCTTTCATCAGCTAGCGGCCCTCTTATGCAAGGGGCCTAGGAAGGGAGGGAGGAGGAGAGTATGCAACAGAGACCATATGTGGACACTCAGAGCTGGGAGTAATTACTATCTGAGCCTTTACGGACAAGTTTGCCAACCCTTGGTTTTGGAACAACCAAGAGGGTAAATAATACCTTAGAGGTCCAGCGCTTGAAAGAAATCAGGTAGCAGACTGAGAGGGTATCTGTTAGCTATTTTCACAATAATGCTGCAGAGCAAACTATCCCAAATCTCTGTACCTGAATATCGCAGTTTCCCTGTCCATGGATGGCCAGGCTCAGCGGCAGCAGCTCTGCTGATCTTGGCTGCACTCACTGATGCATCTGTGGGGTAGGGGGTGGTCTGAGCTGACACAGGCAAGGCTAGGCTGGGGCAGTCCGCTCCACACTGCAAGTCTGCAGGTCTGGATCTCCAGTGCTGTCTCTCCCCTTCCTTAAACCAGGCGGCTAGTGAGGATATGCTCTTCTCATGGCTGTGACAGAGCCCGAAAGAGAGTGGAAATATGCAGCAGCTCTTAGGGGCCTCCGCTGGGAACTCACACATTGTCACTTACTTCCCCAGCCTGCCACCAGTCAAAGCAAAGCAGCAGGTAGATAGTCACCTCCCTTAGAGGAGATGCCTAGTCCCACGGCAAGGATGTGAATAAGGGAAGAGGGAGAATTGGGGCTGATAATGCAGACTGAAGCTCAATTCACCACATACCGAGCGCCAACACATGCCAGGCACTCTTCTGTGCCAGGGAGCTATCAGCAAACAAGACTGGCTGTTGTCCCCGTGCGGGAGCTTAATTCTAGTGGGATATGGAAGGGATTTAACCATCAATGCTACCTCCTTCTTGTCTGTCTTGTTTTGTTTCACTAGCGGATGAGCCCATTGGCATGCTTGCTCCTGGAGGCCAGGCGTCATCTCTGCTTGGCCAGCTTTGTGTCTCCCAGCACCCAGCACTGGGCTTGGGGCAAGGCAAATGTTCACTAATAAGCGAGGGAGGAAGGGAGGCATTTTCTCTCTCTCTTTTCTGGGAATCACTGAATCTCCGTCCATTCATCCACAGATTGCAAGGAGTGAAATGACGGAAATTCAGATCTCCAGATTAGCAGACGATGCAAAGCTGGGACACAGAACACATGACAAGTGACAGTGGAACTGGATGTAAGAGAATTTGAATCATCTGGGTGAGAGAGCCTGCAGATGGCACATGCCTGCTCAGGGTAGAAAAATGGGTCATGGCTCCCAAACCAATCACTACACAGCCTCAGAGACCAGAGAGGAGAGCAGAACCTTTGTGCCGCGGGCCGGTCGTGGAAGAGCGTGGGTAGATGTGTGGGGACGCTCTGACACGTGGGGAGCCATGCTCACAGCAGGATGGCAAAGCGAGCTCAAGAGGGCGTGCTGTGCTCAGTGAGCTTCTTGACCTTGGCCTTCCTGGGTAGACTGAGGGCGAGGCTGCCCAGAGGGTACCAGTGCTGCTGCTACCACGGTGCCTGAAAGTGAGAGCCAGCCCTTGGTGTCCAGGATGGCTGGGGACAGGGAGCCAGAGGTCCTCATCCCAGCCCAGCCCTGCTTCCTGAGAAAGGCTCCTTGACCTTGCTTCCTTCCTCTGTGAGGTAGGCCTTATGCTACCTGCCCTACTTACATCACAGGATTTTAGTGAGATCGCAAGAAACAGCAAGTGTAAAAATAAACCCAAATAAGCCCGACTCAGAGAAGATGGGTAGGATTTGGTCTTCTCTTCAGCAAAGCTATGCTACTCTGCATTTGGGGAGGGGATGGAATGCATGGGGATGAAGAAATTTCAGAACCATGCAAGAGATGGTTTCCAAAGTTGAAAGTAAGACACTGAGGAAAAGAAACCGTGAGGAATGAGTTTCCAGAGCTTGACTTGTGAACGTTTCAGAGGCCCAACTGCTTCTCAGGAGGGTAACAACTGTGGGAAATCAATGACTGTTGAAGCACACTGTGAACAAGCCCAAAACACACCTACATCCCTTTCATGAAAGGGAATAGAGACATTAAGAAAGAAGGTCAAGGGGGGTGGTGAGAAAGGGGGCAAGAGGCCAAAGGTCAATGTGGAAAAGACTGACGTGTTCTTTTTCTCAGACGGTTGTGATCTCAGACGTGGTGCTGCACAGGCAGGCAAGTCCCCAGCCCAAGAGCACCCTGTCCCTTCTGACCCGCCAGGGGTGGTTGCAGCGGTACCTGCCATCAGAATGTGACCTGTGAGCTTCCTCTGATGGTGCCCCGGTTCCTCTTCATGGACCATCACTGTCACCTTTATTTCAAGCCCTTCCTCTCCCAGACCTGCTGGACACTAAGAGGAGGAGGGAGAGGGGTCACAGCGATGTGGCAACAACGTTATACATCCACTGGCCTGAAGCCAACAGCAACAACGGAATTTATGTCATCCGTGAAAGCACAGGATTGGGTAGTAAAACTGCATAAATCGTCTCTCTTTAAAAAGCAAATTCTCACCGACTGCCATCCCGATAACATATGAGAAGCATCGCTCTTCATCTGGACACACCTGCCCCCCTAAAAATGAAGTGCCTGGACACCTCTGAGAATTATGCAAATGTAAGCAGCATTTACACATCGGGGTGGTGCATCAAGGACCGGAAGGTGTTTCCAGGTATGAGTTACAAGGCCTCTAAAGGCAATGACTCCTTTATAGGGTTTTAGATGATGGTCATTTTCTGTAAATCCGGCCCGAGCCACACAATAGGTCAAGAGCAATTAACCTTAATTAAACGAGCCCCGTAAAGAGGTTGCTGCACTGACACATGCATAACCTGTAAATGCGCTGAGCATGTGAACGTTCTCTAGGGCTTGCCTTCCACAGCACCATGGGTGCAAGGCAGGCCCCTCCTGCCCCAGGACTGCACACACCTGAGTGTAATACTGATCAGCTGGAACCCAGCCCTGGGACCACCGCTCTGCAGGCTGAACCACCTGAGGATCCTGTTAAAATGAGATTCTGACTCAGTAGGTCTGGGGTGGGGCTTGAGAGTCTGCATGTGTAACAAGCTACCCGGCGGTGCTGAGGCTGCTCCACCCCAGACCTCACTCAGAGAAGCAACAGAAGCCCTCTTGACAGTCCCGGCGGGGATGGCCCAGGTCAGGGTCAGGGAGAGCAAGCCAAACCATCCAGTGCACTCCTAATGCGCTGGCCTTTCTGCCCTGCTTTTCTAACCGCCCGGGAGCTATGGTGGAGGAGAAATAAGCAAGCGGTACACTGCGCAGACACTGAAGTTAACCTCTAAGTCACCCCAGATACTGGAAGCCTCATCTTCTATAGAAAGGAGCAGAGATAAAAATCAGCCACTGAGAAAGATGAGTCCAGGAGTATCTCCACCCTTGGGTTCTCTGTATCCCACGCCTTCCTGGGAGAGTGAGCCGCCAGGGATGCGGCCCACCACTACGATGTGCGGCTTTTCCAGAGATGGAAGGATCGGGAGCCCGGTAAACCTCTCAGTAGCGCCAAGAACCCTTATCCCTAGGCACAGCCTCCTGTTGTAGCCATGAAGGGAAAAAATATAAATATATATTTACAGGAACAATTCCCCATTCTCTAGGACTCTTAGAAAAAAAGATCCATTTTGGGGGAAGTAAAACAAACTGGAGACAGGTGTAGCACCGTCCCCCAAATCACCAACCGCCAGGTCCCCAGGCCCAGGCTGGGCCGGTGCTGACGGGAGGTGAACCCGGGAGTCCTTTGAACCCGCCCTTCTCCAGCCTGGAATTCACACAGGACAGGCTTTATGTCCCTCATCCCTCCCTCCCAACTCCAGGGACACTTAAAGGGGCCTTTGTACCCGCCCACAGGAAATTGGGGGGCTGGGAGAGAGGGAGCCGAAAATACACGTTTAGTATCAAAAATAAACACTTGGGGGCGGCAGGAAGACCTCCCCCCAAAATCCCTTCCTTCCCACCCACCCTATCTCAGATGTAGGAAGAGATGCCTCCCTCTCCCCTATTGAAAAGCCCTGTTTAAAAATAGATTATACTACCAAAATGGCAGGGGGTGGGGGACAGGGGGACCTGGAGTACTGGTTGGAGGGGCCCCCCTCTCTGACTTGACACCGTGGTGCACAGAGAGGACCTGGATTTAAAGGCCAGCACAGCATGTGGCCAACAGTTAGGTGGAGGGGGACTGTGCAGGCAGGCAGGCAGCGTGTGTATGTGTGTGTAAGGAGAGAATGTGAGCAGTGGGGGTGGCAGGCAATGGGCAAAGGTCAAATATTAAAACACAGTTGGCTGAGAAGCTTAGGCAGGACTGACCGTGGTGTGGTGACGGCCATGAGGAGTTGGCCAGCAGGAGGAAGGAGTACTCTGTCAGGACTGGGCCAGAAAAGTCAGAGAAAATAGTACAGAGAACAAGAGAGAGAAGTTAGGAGGCTCTCAGCACCCATCTTTGGGAGCAGATGTGAGGTATGGAGCAGCCCTATAAAACTGTAGGCCAGCCAGTCATAAAACTATATTATGATAATATAACGATGTGTCTGCAGAAAGCTTCAGTAACAATGTATTGCCTGTGGCCAGTTTCCACTTCAATTCCTTAATGATGTGATTGAAATTAGAAGTCTGCCATGAGGCTATGGAAAGGGGCCTGCGTACTTTTCTTAAAGCAACCTCGTATCAATTTCCTGACCCAAAATAAAGTCCAGCGTGCAAAAAGTGGGGGAGGAAAAGGGGGGAATATTTGCTTGGCTGGATGAGATCTTAGCAAAAGAAGTCACAAGAGCCGGGCGGGGAGAGCCCACCGGGGATACCTCCTTTACACAGAGAGCTCTTGGATTCCTTAGAGGCTGGAGTCATCTGACTAGGAAATTTGCCCTTGAGCCTGTGGCCTTTCCTTTTTCTTCTCTCTGTGACCCTTCCTCTGTAGCATTTTCACTGCAACTCAAGCCAAGTCGGCTATTTATAGAGCAGGAACAATTTTACCACAGGGTGTGGTGTTTAATTTGAAAAGACTTCAAAGAGAGAGGGGCAGATGGCGGGGCCAGCCGTGCCTCTCGGTGACCTTGACGGGACCCCCAAGCCCACGGACTCACCCTGAATTTCATCCATTGGATCCTGAGTTGATCAAGCTCTGGGGAAGAAAGGATAAATTGATAATCCAGGTGCCTACTCATTAATTTCTAGAGGATCTAGAAATGAGAGCAGTTCAGATGATCCATTCTGAAATTATTCCATTTGAGACACGATATATATCACAAGATCACTTGGATTTGGAAGATCCCAAATCTTTTTTGCGGGGGCGGTACATAATACAAACTGTAATGGCTATGCTACCGTGTGGTCCAATTAAACATTAAGCATCAATTCAGCATCTGGCATTAGCTACCATGGAGGCAGGCTTGGAGGTAACAATGGCTATGGCTGTTCCCTGCCCTCAAAGATCCCACCATCTATTAGAGGCGGAATTACTATTATATGAGTAACTTACTTAGCTTTTTCTCCCTGGCTGCAGGAGAAAGTTTAAAATATATTGATGCCGAGGTTCTAGCCCTGACCAATGAAACTAGAGCCCCTGGGATGGGACCAGCAGTATTAGTATATTTTAATAGTTCCCCAGGTATGATGGTCAATTGTATGTATCGACATGACTGGGCTACAGGGTGCCTGGGTATTTGGTCAAACATTATTCTGGTGTTTCTGTGAGGGTTGAAGGTCTGAATAAAACTAAAAGGCTGACCCTCTCCTGAATAAGAGGGAATTCCTCCAGCCTGGTTGTCTTCATGCTGGAACATTGTTTTTTCCCTGCCTTTAAACTTGAACTAAAGCATCGGCTCCTTCTAGATCTTGAGTCTGCTGGCCTTTGGACTAGAACCACACCTTGGCTTTCCTGGTGCTCCAGCTTGCTGACTGCAGATCTTGAGACTTGTCAGCCTTCATAATCATGTGAGTGAATTTCTTATTATATATATATATATAATTTCCTTTGGAGAACCAGGTGATCTTAATATGAAACCAGCATTATTAAGAACCACTGACCTATACATAACAGACAAGGGAATGATTAAGTCTGCCTGGCGGGGAGACTTCACAAAAGCCATCACATTTGAGCTGGGCCAGAAAGAACGAGCAGTATTTGCCTTGCCAAGCAGATGGGCACAGAGGAAAGAGTATTAGCAAGGGAAGCAAAGAAGGAGTAGTAATTGGAGATGAAGCTACAATGGAAGAGTTGGGACCTGATTCTGACCTGCTGCAAACACCATGGCTCAATGGTAAGACTATTGAAACGTGTTACATGTGGGAGTGGTGGGCCATTTCTGCCTTTTAGAAAGATGGATCTGAAAACTGTGTAGAAGAGACTGAGAGTGGGGGGAGCAGTTAGGACACCAGTGTAAAAGCCTGCTGTGGACTGAAGGTTTGTGTCCCGTCCAAATTCATGTGTTGATACTCTACCCGCCAAATGGTGATATTAGGGGGTGGGGCCTTTGGGAGGTAATTAGGTTTCAACGAGGTCATGATGTTACCAAACTCAGGTCTGGCTGCTTTGCCACTCAAACACCAATACCTGAGAGGCAGCTTTTGGTAGAAAGTAGCTTTTAATCAGAATGCCTGCCGGCAGTCTGGGGAGAAGGTGGATTCATATCCCCCCCCCCAAAACCAACTACCAAGATTCTGCTCAGCCATGAAATCTTTTAAAGGGAGAAAAGGGAACTCATCTCAGTTAATCATTGACATAGGGGGTCAGAGTGGTCACCATCTCCCACTATGTGCAGGCTTGTCAACTTCTTGTGATCTTTCTGTAGATGCTATCTTGTTCATGCTGTTTGTTTACACAGTTTGTTTGCGAGATTACTGAGGGGGAAGCTAGGGAAGAGATCTGGTCATCTGTTAATGACTCATTCTTCATTTCTACTTATTTGATCTATGGAAAGACCCAACAGGTTAGGCAAGAAGGTATTGTGTGATCAAAAGATTTGCAAGGTGTGCTAGGGCCAGAGATGGGTAGAGCCTGTGGGTGCCTGGTTTCAGGTTAGTTACAATACAGCTCTGCTAAAGTGACAAGACAAAGGGGTTTCCTGCTCAGGGCTATTTCCTGCAAAGAGCTGCTTACAATGAGGGTAGAGACCCTGTGGTTGAATTAACACTCTTGTAAGTAGAGGAAGAGACACCAGAGCTCTCTCTCTCCACTGCACAGCAAGAAGGCAGCCATCTGTAAGCCAGGGAGGGGGCTCTCACCAAGAACCAGATCTGCTGACACCTTCATCTTGGACTTCCTAACCTGTAAAACTATGAGAGATAAATGTCTGCTGTTTCAGCTGCCCAATCTTTGGTATTTGTTATAGCACCCCAAACTAACTAAGAAAGATCTCAAGCAAGAGATGCCATGGTCCTGGACTAGAGAAGCACAGAGGATTTTCGGTATGTTTTAGAGCTAGTCAACAGGATTTTGGTGACTGGTCTTGGGAAATGAGGTGGTGTCAAATATAACTTCAAAGTTCCTAACTTAGGTGACTGAGAGGATAGTCCTGTTAAGACTGGGAGGACAGGAGGAGAAACACATTTTGTGAAGAGCATGATGGATCCCCTTAAATTTGAGGTGCCACAGGACATTTGCATGGAGATGTCCAGTCAGCCGATAAAAATAGATTTCCAGCCCTCAAAAAAGGGGTTGTGCTCTTTATAGATAAAATTTAGGAATCATCAGAATAACAGAATTGATAGAAGAATTCATGGGAGTGGGTAAGATTAGCTAGGAGGAAAATGAAGAGAGCTGGAAACAGAAGCCTGGGATATATAACTGTTTGAGGAACAATGAGGCAGGGGAAGTTATCAAAGAAGCTAAAGATGAGTAATCAGTCAAATAAAAGTAAAACAGGTGAGGGCGGGGTAGCAGAAGTCTTCTGAATCTGGATCTAATCAGTAGACAGAAACCACACATTCAAAACAGAAATAGAATACAAAGACTTATTAAGCAATGATAAAGATAGAGAACTCTAAGGTTTACCCTTAAACTGAGGGAGAGTGTGCAAGGAAGAATAAACTTAGAATTCAGAACTTATTGAAGAATATGTAGGTAGGAACATATCCTCTTCCCATGGAAGTCAAGGAAAGGATTTAATATTTGCCAAGTAATAATCTAATCTAAAACAAAAGTGATGATTGTCCAGTAATTAGAGGGAAACCAGAGAAGAGATACACTTGGCCATCCCTGGGGTAAGTGATTAATATTCCAGAGCATTATCTTTCATTTTAAATCAACTGTGAATATATAATGGAACAGAAGGGAAAATTAGCATAACTTTTAAAGATTAAAAGGAGAATTTCAGGAAGTGTGTTTGCAGGTACATCTAGAACTACTGATACAAAGAACTTGGGTCCTAAGTTCTTCTCCTCTGCCATTAGGGGTGCTGTGTTGGGAGAGTCTGAGCTGGTTCTTCTTGAAGAAAGTGGACCCATTTCTGAGAAAGTGCTCAGAAACTTCAGCTAAGCAAATTACCCATTGAGTCTAAATTCCAATCTAGGGATTTAGAGCAATCATGATAATCCAGTGACTTTTTATTATTATTATTATTATTTTAGAAAAAAGTAAAACCTGGGAGGCAATTTGGCATTTAGCAAGACTCATCTTACTGCTTCCCAGGATTTCTTTTCTTTAGAGAGAAATTATTCAGTTCCACAAACGTTTTCTTCTAATAAAAGCCTATAAAGCAAAAGGAACAGCTTTCCATTGGCTGATATGAATTCAAATAAGTGGCCATCTGGTCTTCCCATCAAGGCTTTCCAGCGACTCTTTGATCAGTCATGACCTAGTATACTTTGTCTAAAAATATAGCGAAACCTCATTCTCTGAGGCCTGCTCATTGAAAATTGGTACCTATCTTTTTTTTTTTTTTGCGGTATGTGGGCCTCTCACTGTTGTGGCCTCTCCCGTTGCGGAGCACAGGCTCCAGACGCACAGGCCCAGTGGCCATGGCTCACAGGCCCAGCCGCTCCGCGGCATGTGGGATCTTCCTGGACTGGGGCACGAACCTGCGTCCCCTGCATCGGCAGGCGGACTCTCAACCACTGCGCCACCAGGGAAGCCCTGGTCTCTATTTTTTCAAGGCTTCTTTTCTCTGCAAAACAAGTATGGTTCCTTATCTTGCGACTTCTTTAGGAGAAAGCCCAGAACATTCACACAACCCCTGTGGATGGTAATCATCAAGATCACAATGTCCTCACTGCTTTGGACTAGATGGCTCTAAGATTCTATCTCCCCCGGTCTCAGGGTCTCTTTTAAAAGGATTGCTAGAAAGAATGCTCTGCCTTGCCTCTTGTGACAGTTCATTACATTGATGGACCCACAGAACACCCCCCCGATACATACATGTCCTGGAATTATTGACCTGTGTATTCCCCTCCCACTGAATCAGGGCTAGGCCCGTGACTTGCTTTAACCAAGAGAATGTGGCAGAAGAGACGCTGTTCCTGTTTTAGGACCAAGCCTCACGAAGGCCTGGTAACTCCTACTTCTGCATTCTTGGGAGCCCTGAGGTGTTCTGTAAGACGTCCGGCTTCTCCGCTGGAGAGATCATCTGGAAAAGGTGAGGCCCTGAGCCCTCAAGTAGAGGGAGAGAGAGAAAGAAAAAGAGAGAGATGCAGCCATGCCAGCATCCCAGCTGAGCCAGCTCAGAGCTGCCTGGCTAGCTGACTACAGTCACATGAGGCCAGCAAAAGAATCACCCACTTGAGCTCAGTCCTAATGGCAAATCATGAGCAAGTAAAGTGATTGTTGTCTTTGACCACTACGTTGGAGGGTGGTTTGTTATACAAGAATAGACAGCCAAAAAACAAATACTATTATGATCCTATAAAACGAAGGTTGGCAAGGGTTGTGTGATATGCCAAGGATCTGACACTCTTCCTTGCAGAGGTGATAAAAGGTAGAATTACTACTTTGCCCAACCGATTATTGTATTAACCATGTCTTTTTATTCTGCATTTTTGATGTTCACCCCAAAAGGATTGCCCCTCCCTGGCATAACCAATTCTTAGAGATAATAAAGGGCTCCATACCTTTCATATGGAAACCAACCAATCCAGAGCCCATACCCCCACCACCTCCTTTATAAAGTGCTCATACTCTGGGCCACTATTCACCTGCCTTAATCACCCCAGGGCCAGTTACTAGACCACTAGGTTAGCCCCTATGCCCCAGAGCCCACTGAAATCATTCAAACTAGCCAATTCTAAGCCTACTTACCCTGCCTTGCTTATTCGTTCACTCAGAAACCACAATAAAGGCCCTTGTCCAAGTTTTCTCCTGCTCCCTCTGCCTCCTGACTAACCCTGGTGCTTCCCCGTGTGGCTCCCATAGCATGGCATGCCCCCTCCTCTTGGGATATGTGAATATAACAAACTATTTTTTCAATGGCAGTCATCACCTGATCTGTTGGCCTTGCTACAGCTAAATAATAATAAAACCTATATAATAAGACAATAGCTTGTGAGTAAAAATGAGAGGGCAAATATGGCCAGTGTAACTCTCACAGGAGACTAAGACAGTGAGGCAGAAGTGATTGGGAAGGACCACCTTGTAACACTGTGCAACAAAACATAATAACTACTATTTTTGAATGCTCCTCATTAATCCTCAGGATAAGTCTAGAAGGTGGGTTTTATTGTTCCCATTATCCAGAAGGGAAAATTAAAGCTTAGATTAAATAATATGCCACAAGTTTAGTGGCAGAACCAGGATTCCAACCCAGTTTTGCTGGAATCCAAGACCAGAACTCTTCTCCTATGCTGTCCCAACAATCTTTGCCAGACTCACCATAGTTTGCCAAGACTTCCTACATGTTATACCATACCTTGGTAGGTTTTCTGTGTTGAATTTTTGAAAAATTAGTTTTATCTTCTTTAATCACCTGATTATAAAAGTAATAACTCTCATTGACAATTTAAAATATAAGGAAGAAATTTTAAACCACGCCTACAAGCACTCAGAGATAACCACTATTAACATCTCGGTCTATGTCCTTCTGGTCTTTTTTCCATACCTATTTTGCATATATTTTACAAAACTTACATTAAACTCATTCTCTCTTATAACCTATTTTCTTTTTATGCAAAAATAGATTGTGAGCATTTTACCATGCCATTCGTTATTCTCCTAAGATAGGAATTTTAATGGCTAATTTTTAGTTTCCTAGTTCATAAATACTATAGCCATTTATTAGTGCTCCATTGTTATGTGAATTATTTCTAATATTTTGCTAATAAAAATGCTCTGCTTGGGCTTCCCTGGTGGCGCAGTGGTTGAGAGTCCGCCTGCCGATGCAGGGGACACGGGTTCATGCCCCGGTCCGGGAAGATCCCACATGTCGCGGAGCGGCTAGGCCCGTGAGACACGGCCGCTGAGCCTGCGCGTCTGGAGCCTGTGCTCCACAACAGGAGAGGCCACAACAGTGAGAGGCCCGCGTACTGAAAAAAAAAAAATGCTCTGCTTAATATCCTCATATGTCCTTATGCATAATTTTTTATGAACACCTTTGATATCTTAGGAAAAATCCCGAGGTGTAAGTTGCTGAGTCAAAGAATATGCATATTTTTAAGACTTTTGATACTTTAAAATTTTTTATGGAAGTATAGTTGATGACAATATTACATAAGTTACAGGTGTACAACCTAGTGATTCACAATTTTTAAAGGTGATATTCCATTAATAGTTACTACAAAATACTGGCTATATTCCCTGTGTTGTACAATACATCCTCATAGCTTATTTATTTTATACATAATAGTTTGCACCTCTTAATCCCCTACTCCTATCTTGCCCCTCCCCTCTTCCCTCTCCCCACTGGTAACCACTAGTTTCTTCTCTATATCTGTACATCTGATAATCATTTGTCAAATTGACCTGCAAAAATGTCATACCAATTCCCACTTACCACAGAGCCCTTTGTTGGTTTTTATTGTTAATGTGTATTTCTGTTTTGAAGTATAGTTGATTTACAATGTTGTGTTAATTTCAGGTGTACAGCACAGTGGTTTGTTTTATACACACACACACACACACACATATATACATATATATATATATATATATATATATATATATATATTCTTTTTTCAGATTCTTTTCCCTTATAGGTTAGTACAAAATATCGAGTATAGTTCCCTCTGCTATACAGTAGGTCCTTGTTTGTTAACTACTTTATATATACTAGTGTGTATCTGTTAATCCCAAACTCCTAATTTATTCGTTCCCCCCCCCACCCGCCTTTCCCCTTTGGTAACTATAAGTTGGTTTTCTATGTCTCTGGGTCTATGTCTTTTTTGTAAATAAATTCAGATGCATCTTTTTTTTTTTTTTTTAGATTCTACATATAAGCGACATCATATGATATTTGTCCTTCTCTGTCTGGCTTACTTCACTTAGTGTGATAATCTCTACATCCATCCATGTTGCTACAAATGGCAGTATTTCATTCTTTTCTATGGCTGAGTAATGTTCTATTGTATATATGTATCACATCTTCTTGTTCCATTCAATTGTCGATGGACACTTAGGTTGCTTCCATGTCTTGGTTATTGTAAATAGTGCTGCAATGAACACTGGGGTGCATGTATCTTCTCAAATTATAGTTTTCTCTGAATATATGCCCAAGAGTGGGATTTCAGGATCATATGGTAACTCTGTTTTTAGTTTTTTAAGGAAACTCCATATCATACTCCATAGTGCTGTACGAATTTACATTCCCACCAACAGTGTACAAGGGTTCCTTTTTCTCCAAACCCTCTCCAGCATTTATTATTTGTAGACTTTTTGGTGATGGCCATTCTGACTGGTGCAAGGTGTTATCTCATTGTAGTTTTGATTTGCATTTCTCTAATAATTAGTAACGTTGAGTGAGCCTTTTTTGTTTGGTTTTTTTTTTTTTTTTTTTTTTTTTTTTGCGGTAGGCGGGCCTCTCACTGTTGTGGCCTCTCCCGTTGCAGAGCACAGGCTCCAGACACGCAGGCTCAGCGGCCGTGGCTCACGGGCCTACTGCTCCGCGGCATGTGGGATCTTCCCGGACCAGGGCACGAACCCATGTCCCCTGCATCGGCAGGCGGACTCTCAACCACTGCGCCACCAGGGAAGCCCGAGTGAGCCTTTTTTGATGTGCCTTGTTGGCCATCTATATGTCTTCTTTGGAGAAATGTCTGTTTATTAGATCTTCTGCCCATTTTTTGATTAGGTTTTTTTTAATATATATATTGGCTGTATGAGCTGTTCATATATTTTAGAAATTAGTCCCTTGTCAGTCTCATTGTTTGCAAATATTTTCTCCCAGTCCATAAGTTGTCATTTAGTTTTGTTTATGGTTTCCTTTGCTGTGCAAAACTTGAGTTTAATTCCTTTATTTTTGTTTTTATTTCCATTACTCTAGGAGATGAATCCAAAAATATATTGCTGTGATTTATGTCAAAGTGTGTTCTGCCTATGTTTTCCTCTAGGAGTTTTATAGTATCTGGTTTTATATTTAGGTCTTTAATCCACTTTGAGTTTATTTTTGTATATGGTGTTAGAGAATGTTCTAATCTCATTCTTTTACATGTAGCTGTCCAGTTTTTCCAGCACACTTCTTGAAGAGACTGTCTTATCTCTATTGTATATTCTTGCCTCCTTTGTCATAGATTAATTGACCATAGGTGCGTGGGCTTATTTCTGGGCTTTCACTCCTGTTCCATTGACCTATGTGTCTGATTTTGTGCCAGTACTATACAGTTTTGATTACTGTAGCTTTGTAGTATAGTCTGAATCCAAGGAGAATGATTTCTCCAGCTCCATTCTGCTTTCTCAAGACTGTTTTGGCTATTTGGGGTCTTTTGTGTTTCCATACAAATTAAAAAATTTTTTGTTCTAGTTCTCTAAAACAAAAAATGCCATTGGTAATTTAGTAGGGGTTGCCTTAAATCTGTTGATTGCCTTGGGTAGTATAGTCATTTGACAATATTGATTCTTCCAATCCAAGAAGATGGTATATCTTTCCATCTGTTTGTGTCGTCTTCAAGTTCTGATTTTTCATTGTTAGTGTATAAAATGCAACAGATTTCTGTGTATTAATTTTGTAACCTGCAACTTTGATGAATTCATTGAGCTCTAGTAGTTTTCTGATGTTGTCTTTAGGATTTTCTATGTATAGTATCATGTCATCTGCAAACAGTGAAAGTTTTACTTCTTCTTTTCCAATTTGGATTCCTTTTATTTCTTTTTCTTCTCTGATTGCTGTGGCTAGGATTTCCAAAACTATGTTGAATTAAAGTGGTGAGAGTGGGCATCCTTGCCTTTTTCCTTATCTTGGATGAAATGCTTTCAGCTTTTCACCATTGAGTGTGATGTTAGCTGTGGGTTTGTCATATATGGCCTTTATTATGTTGAGGAATGTTCCCTCTGAGCCCACTATATGAAGAGTTTTTATCATAAATGGGTGTTGAATTTTATCAAAAGCTTTTTCTGCATTTACTGAGATAATCATATGGTTTTCATTCTTCAATTTTTTAATGTGGTGTATCACACTGATTGATTTGCAGATATTGAAAAATCCTTGCATTCCTGGGATAAATCCCCCTTGATCATGGTTTTATCATCCTTTTAATGTATTGTTGGATTTGGTTTGCTAGTTTTTAATTGAGGATATTTGCATCTATGTTCATCAGTGATATTGGCCTGTAGTTTTCTTTGTTTGTGGTATCTTTGTCTGGTTTTGGTACCAGGGCGATGATGGCCTCATAGAATGAGTTCAAAAATGTTTCTTCCTCTGCAGTTTTTGGAATAATTTCAAAAGGATAGGTGTTAACTCTTCTCTAAATGTTTGGTAGAATTTACCTGTGAAGCCATCTGGTGCTAGACTTCTGTTTGTTGGGAGTTTTTAAATCACAGATTTGATTCAGTACTTGAAATTGGTCTGTTCATATTTTCTATTTCTTCCTGGTTCAGTCTTGGGAGAATGTACCTTTCTAAGAATTTGTCCATTTCTTCTAGGTTGTTCCTTTTACTGGCATATAGTTGCTTGTAGTAGTCTCTTATGGTCCTTTGTATTTCTGTGGTGTTGGTTGTAACTTCTCCTTTTTCATTCCTAACTTTATTGATATGGGCCCTCTCCCTATTCTTCTTGATGAGTCTGGCTAAAGGTTTGTCAATTTTGTTTATCTTTTCAAAGAACTGGCTTTTAGTTTCATTGATCTTTTCTATTCTTTTCTCAGTCTCTATTTCATTTATTTCTGCTCTGATCTTTATGATTTCTTTCCTTCTACTAACTTTGGTTTTTGTTTGTTCTTCTTTCTCTAGTTGCTTTAGGTGTAAGATTAGGTTGTTTATTTGAGATTTGTCTTGCTTCCAGAGGTAAGCCTGTATCACTATAAACTTCCCTCTCAGAACTGCTTTTGCTGTGTCCCATAGGTTTTGGATCATTGTGTTTACATTTTCATTTGTCTCTAGGTATTTTTTAAATTTTCTCTTTGATTTCTCCAGTGATCCTTTGGTTGTTTAGTAGTATATTGTTTAGCCTCCACATGTGTGTGTTTTTTGCAGTTTTTTCTTGTAGTTGATTTCTAATCTCATAGTGTTATGGTCAGAAAAGATGCTTGATATGATTTCAGTTTTCTTAAATTTACCAAGGCTTACTTTGTGGCTCAACATGTTATCTATACTGGAGAATGTTTGATGTGCACTTGAAAAGAATGTGTATTCTACTTTCGGATGGAATGCTCTATAAATATCAATTAAGTCCATCTGCTCTAATGTGTCATTTAAGGCCTGTGTTTCCTTATTGATTTTCTATCTGGATGATCTGTCCATTGATGTAAATGGGGTGTTAAGTTCCCCCAATGTTATTGTGTTACTGTTGATTTCTCCTTTCATGTCTATTAACATTTGCCTTATATATTGAGATGTTCCTGTGTTGAGTGCAAATACATTTACAATTGTCATATCTTCTTCTTGGATTGATCCCTTGATTATTATGTAGTGGCCTTCTTTTTCTTTTGAAACAGTCTTTAAAGTCTATTTTGTCTGATATAAGTATTGCTACTCCAGCTTTCCTTTGATTTCCATTTGCATGGGATACTTTTTCCATCCCTTCATTTTCAGTCTGTATGTTTCTGTAGATCTGAAGTGGGTCTCTTATAGACAGAATATATATGGGTCTTGTTTTTGTATCTATTCATCCAGTCTGTGTCTTTTGGTTGGAGTTTTTAATCCATCTACATTTAATGTAACTATCAATACATATCTTATTGCCATTTTGTTAATTGTTTTGGATTTGTTTTGTAAGGTTTTTCTTCTTTCTTCTTTTATCCTCTTGTGATTTGATGATTATCTTTGGTGTTGCTTTTGAGTTTCTTTTTTGTGTGTATATCTACTATAGATTTTTGTGTAAGATTTAGGTGTAAGATTACGATGGTTACCATGGTAACCATGAGGTTTTGGTATAGCAGTCTATATAGAAACAAGATTGTTTTAAGTTCCTGACCCCTTAATTTCAAATGCATTTAAAATATATTGCATTTGTATTCTCCTCCTCTCACAATTACTGATTTCAATATCATATTTGTGTGTGTATGGTTTCATGTCTTTACTGTATGTTTGCCTTTACCAGCAAGCTTTCCCATTTTGTAATTTTCTTGTTTCCAGTTGTGGCCTTTTCTTTTCTGCTTAGAGAAGATCCTTTGGTATTTGTTGTAAAGCTGGTTTGGTGGTGCTGAACTCTTTTTGCTTTTGCTTGTCTGCAAAGCTTTTGATTTCTCCGTCAAATCTAAATGAGAGCCTTGCTGGGTAGGGTGTTCCTGGTTGTATTCCCTTTCATCACATTAAATATATTGTGCCACTCCCTTCTTGACTGTAGAGTTTCTGCTTGTAACTTCTCACTCTGTGCATCCATTCTTTTCTGGAGGTCTTGGATCATTTTTACGATCATTACTCTTAAGTTTTTCTTGGGTAGATTGCCTACCTCCACTTCACTTATTTGTTCTTCTGAGGTTTTGTCTTGTTCCTTTGTATGGAACATATTCCTTTTCTGTCTCATTTCGTTTAAATTTTTGTTTGTATTTTTATGTATGTAGTAGGTTAGTTATGTTTCTCGATCTTGGAGAAGTAGCACTCTGTAGGAGATGTCCTGTGTGTCCCAGCAGCACACTCCCATCTCATCACCCAAGGCCCAGGAGCCAGCTGGTTCCAGGGTAGTTTCTGACCCGTGTTTGCAGACTCTGTTCCACAGGCTGTGGGATCATAGTTTTCTTGCTTCTGGTATCTGCACCCTGGTGTGTGAGGCTGGTATAGAGGCTTGTGCAGGCTTCCTGGTGGGAGGGGCCGGTGCCTGTGCACTGGTAGGTGGAGCTGGGTCTTGGCCCTCTGGTGGACAGGGCCTCTCAAGAGGCATGTCTATGAGCTCAGGATGACTTTAGGCAGCCTGTCTGCTGATGGGTGGGACTGGGTGTTCCCAGTCCCTGATGGGCACCCTGATGGGTGTTGCCACCCTGTTGGTTTTTTGGCCTGATGCATCCCATCACTGAAGCCTACAGGTTGTTGGATGGGGCCAGTTCTTGGTGCTAATGACCAAGGAAGATGTTTGCCTCCAGCAAGAGTTCCCATAGATGAACCCTCTCAGATATGTCTGCCACCAGCTTTTATGACCCTAGGGATAGCCACAATGTCCCCCCACCTCCTCAGGAGACCCTCCAAGACCAGCAGGTAGGTCTGGCCCAGGCTCCTATGAAGTCACTGCTTTTGCCCTGGGAGCCGGTGCACATGGAACCTTGTGTGTGTCCTCCAAGAGTGGAGCCACTGTTTCCCCCAGTCCTGTGGAGCTCCTGCAATCAAGCCCCACTGGCCTTCAAAACCAAATGCTCTGGGGTCTCCTCCTTCTGATGCTGGACCCCTAGGCTAGGGAGCCTGACATGGGGCTCAGAGCTCACACTCCTGTGGGAGAACTTCTGTGATATAATTAGTCTCCAGTTTGTGGGTTGCCCACCTAGGTGGTATGGGATTTGATTATATTGCAAGTGAACCCCTCCTACCATCTCACTGTGGTTTCTTCTTTACGTCTTTGGATGTACAATATCTTTTTTTGTAGGTTCCAATGTTGTTTTTTAATCAGTGGTTGTTCAGTAGTTAGTTCTGATTTTGGTGTGCTCATGAGAGGAGGTGAGCAGAGCCCTTTGTTTTTAACATAAAATGACTTACCACTAGGAATTGGTCTCTGTGTCTGTGTGTGTGCGTGTGTGTGTGTGCTTGAGTGCGTGTGACTAAACCACACACAGGGTCCTTTTCATGCTAAGTACAAGCAAAGTTTAGTCTTTAATTATCTCTGTAGTTGGTGAATAGAGATAGTCCCTAGACCTGAAATCTTTGTTCTAAAAGATCAGCTCCCTTTCTCTGAGGGGCTGGCCAGTCTGATAGTGGAGTCACTATTGTTTTTCAGCTACACAGATCTATGACACATGACTACCTATATTGTTTAAATGACAGGTTTCTCTGTGTCCCTCTAATGTAGTCAAATATATTGTGAGGAAGCTGTATACAGTAAGTCCGGAGAGAGAAGGCCAAAAGGCAGTGCAGTGCATAGACTTCAATAAAGGAAGTGTGGCTGGAAGGGGTGGCAATTTACCTGATTCTAAAGAAGTGAGAGATGCAGAATCCTGGAATGCAAATAGGAGGCTGGATTGTTCCCCTCCACGCCTGGGCAAAGGAATGCACTACTTACCTGGTATGAATAAAGTGTCCCCCAAACAGATTCCTGCTTCCAAATGCCACTCCCCACCAGCCTTTTGTTGTGTGCCCTAAATTCTAAGTAGTAACACCTTTGGCTTTAAGCTGAAAGGTCCCTGTTAAGATGCAAATAGATGAGTTGGAAGGGCTAACACCTTAAACCATTAGCAGCATTAATAACTTAGCTCAGAGGAGTTTATCAAGTAGCTGTAGTCACCTAGAAAGGCCCCAAGGAAATGAGACCAGAGTATGCAATATTATACAGAAGCCAAAGTCAGGGTACAGTGGGTAGCAAAGTAATGTCCTGGATGATCTGGAGACAGAGGCTGGCTCTGGTGGCAAAGGGGACAACATAGGGTGTTTTTAAGGACCCTGAGGAGAGAGGCTTCTAGGGAAGTGTTCAGTGGGGTTCAGGCAAGTCATTGGACTTGTTGGATTGTTGGACTAAAGCTAGAGTCTCATTCCCTGCTGGTCTCTCAACCACACTGGTTCAGAGCAGAGGTCACATCTGTGGCTTCTACTCGCTGCCACCCACAGAACTTGTAGCAAGCAAATTACTCCAGGTGGCCACACGGCTTATGTCTCCCTCCTCCAGAGGTATAAGCCCCATTGTATCCATTAACAAGGCCCCGGTTCCATCAACGGCAACCCTGAGGAGATTCTTCTGTGCAGAAGGAAGGCACTAAATATAATAGCCTCTTAACTGGCACATTGTTATTAGTATTATTATGGCTTCTTCTTCATGTTTGTCACTGGATTATGGTAAATTTTTTAGTCATGGGTTTTAATCAGAGTTGAAGTCTCTGAGTTACTGACAGCTTGGGAGAGCTGTAACTGCTCCAAGATTGACTTCACACTGTCACAAAATCATAACACAAGGAGAAAGCTAGAGCTTCGCAAAAGCCTCCTTCCGCCAATTAAAATCAAAGCAAGTTTCTAAACAGCAGGCTTTCTTTCCAGGCTCCACACAAAGGGGAGGGAGACACCCCCCTCTTCCTCCCTGCAAAGTTCAAACCAGGAAACATGATCCTGGCAAGGGAGGTCCTAGAAGCAGACATTGCAATTTTGCTAATGGTACCTACAGGAAGCTAGAAATCATTCCTTTGACACACTGAGGCACTTACACAGCATCAGGCCATGTTGAGTTCTCCTGACCTCTCATTGCCTCTTCCCAGACGTTGTCCGCGATCACTCATGTGAATGACCACCATGGACCAGCGTGAACGGGTAGCCATTCTCTTTGGAGGTGATGAGACAGAGGCAGTCAGGGCCCTGGCCTTGCCTTCTTATCATCACATGTCATGGAAGTCCCTTCCTGACCAGATGGGATGATGACTGCAAGGCATCTAGCATTAGGCCATGTGTTAGGCAGAGATCACTACATCTTTTTCCTGTCACCAACCTTTGACAGACCCTAGATATGGCTCCATTCTGCCTTTGGGGTCCTTCTACTTCCTCCACGTGCAACCGCATTCCCTTTTAGTGCCATAAATCTTGGAACCCCATGACCAGCAGTCTAACTTAGTTTTGTCCTTCACGTCTATCCAAACCCTCATTGACTGAGGTCCTGATCTCAGGTAACTATTGTGGAGAGTTGACCTGAGTACATCAGGCAGGATAGGCTAGGTGATGCTGCAGTAATAAACAATCCCAAAATTGCAGTGGCCAGAACAAGGGTTTCTCACTCCTGTTGCCCATCCATCGCCAGTTGCCAAAGGGCTCTGCACCTCAGAGTCACTCAGTGACCCAGGCCACCATCTCAAAAGTTGCAGTCATCATCAAAGGAAAGAAGGCTCCAGAGTCTTTTCCTGGCAATTAAATGCACTGGTTCAGAAATTATAAATATTACTTCTACTCTCAAGTCATTGGCCAGAATTAACCACATTGCCCCATCTAGCCAAAATTATCCAGGAAGTACAGTCCTCTTCTGTGCATCAGAAGTATAGAAATATTGGGTGCATTACATAAATGACTAACACACCAATTCAGTAATGTTCACTAAGAAGAAAAAAATGAAGATTCACAAGGTGTTACCCCTCCCAGTGGTATTCACTAGTACAGTGATGCTTATGATAGTCAAATCTCCAATGCTGGGCAGGGGCAACCAGATCACAGAAACAAGAAAAACCTCTCAATTCAGACCCTATACTTGCTTGATTTGCTCACAGTTCTCAAAGTGGTTTGCCAGAGTGAATCAATAATTATATAAATATGTGCTGATGATAAAAAAGGATGTGGTGAGAATGTTTATCCAAAAAATGCTAAATAATTTAAATTTAATTTGAGGGGATCAGGGTAGAAAGAATTGGAAGCCAAGACAGGAATCTGAAAGGGACTCTGGGATGATGAAAATGGAGCTGGACAAGGATAATTTTTGCTGCTGGTTGCTCACTTTTGGGAAGCAAGAAAACAAAAATGCCAGTATGAAAATCATATCAGTCTAACATAGAACAATTAAGGCTTGGAGTGCCAGTATGAAAATGCCGGTATGAAAATCATATCAGTCTAACATAGAACAATTAAGGCTTGGAGTGGAGTTGGAAGGAAAGAGATATCTGATCTCAGAATCTGGGACTCTGGTGAAGGAATCATAGATATGATGAGATGGTGGTGTGGGGAGATGAGGACCCTTGTTGTTCCCAGATCTAGGAAAGCAGCCGGGCACCAGCAGGAACTCTGGACATGAGCAGTGAGAAGCTGAGTTTCAGCAAACAGAAGGGCATCAAAATAATCTTGTGCCGTGGCAAATGCTCTTTATGTGCCCAGGGCAAAAACAGTAAAGGCAGAAGCAAACCCCAAGTATGACCCATGGTGTAGTGTTGAGAAGTCATCACCAGAGCAGGGGCAGGAGGGGTCAGAAATCTCAAGGATCTCTGTGCACCTGGGCAGCAACTCCAGGCTAGTGGGCCTGAGGGGCGACACCACATCCCACCTGGCAGCCAATTCTGTGGGCTCTTCCTTCAGCATGTAACCAAAAGTGGACTACGTCTTACCACCTCCACCTGCCACCTTCCGCCAAATCACTCTATTCTCGTGCCTGGGTTTGTTCAATAGTAGCTTCCTAACTGGTCTCTTACTTAAACTCTTGCCTCCTGAGTGTCCATTTTCTATGAAGCAGCCAGATTAATCCCCTTGAATAATCATTTCTCTGCTCAGTGAGAACTCAGTGTCTTCCCAATCCACTCAGAGGATCCCGAGGCCTTCCCATGCCCTAGAAAGCCCTGTAGGATACAGTCCTCTGAATCTCCTGGGACTTCATCCCCTGTCACCCCTTCCCCACCCACTCACCTTTTGTGACATCAGCATTGCTGCTCCTTCTACCAAGCCTTCCACCTCAGGGCCTTTGCACAGACTCTCCTCTCTGCCTGGAAGGCCCTCCCCTCAGAGATCTGCCTCAGGCCCAGCTCTCAGGCCTCCTTTGGGTCTCTGCTCAGATACCGCCGTATCAGGGAGGTCTTTCTTATTCATTCTATTTAAAAGAGCAACCCAGCACCCGGCCCTGTAGGCCCTATCCCCCCTCAACTATCTTTCCTTAACCAATTTTGTGTGAAATGACTCGTCACATGGAAATAACATATTTTATATTCTGCTTGTTTAGCTGTAGTATAAGTAAGCTCCAAGAGGACAGGAGGGTGTTTTGCCTGATTTGTTTACGGTTGTAACCTTGGCATCTAGAACATACCCTGCCACATAGTATGAGCTCCATAAATATGTTAACTGAACAGGCTGAAATTTATCCCAATCTTACCACCACACAGATTTAACATCAAAGCCATATTCAAGAGACAGGCATTTCTTTTTCTTGAAATGCCCTGTGAGGATTCGGAGAATCCGCCTCCTCCTACCTGGTATCAGCTGCCATGGATACAGATTTCTTAAAGGGGTCAAGGATAGGACAGATGCTTTACATTAGCTTTTATATTCTCCATAAAATTAACAACAAGCAAACCCTGAGGAACGGAGCTATAATTCTGTCTTGCAATTCTGATCCAACACAGAGTGTAAGAGCTTGGCTCTAGAGGCTAAAAGCTGTTTCCAGAAGCCCTCAATGGAATGATACCTCTGTAATTCATTTACTGTTATTCACTTTATATATGTTTACAGATAGAACCCCCGAAAATCACACAGCCAGCAAAACCAAAGCAAAGAAGAAAAGAAAACCTAGAGGTTTTCATGTTTAAATTACAATCATTATGTAAGATATAATATTTTGTCACCCTACAGCTCTTCTAGACTAAATATGAAATACACTTTACAGCAAAGTAAACATAGTATAAAAGCTTTTTTAAAGAATGAATATCACCTCACTCTGCCTTCAGGGATGTTATTCTCAACAGCAATATCAATTCACAAAGAAAAGTCAAGAGAGTATTACGGCTCTTTAGCCAATAAGACTCATGGATGTGAACAAGAGAAGCAAAAGTATTGGATAAAATCCTTGAAAGGTCTCCACAGTTATTGTTTGGCTACATGACCAAACGCAATCCAACAAGCCTTCATCATTTATGTCCCAGTTTCTAATGAAACAAACCTCATGCAAAATAAACAAGTATACAGATGGACTTGGAGAGATCTGGAATCAAATATACCTCATATTTTTTTTTATTTAGTTTAGTTTTAAAACCATCCAGGGCAATCAACAGTGGTTTGTTAGAAAGAAACACTGGGGGAAAATGGCATTTTCCACACACCAGAGACAACGTAGATAAAGAGAAGACGGATACACTTTCTCCAGCCAATGAGCTCCAACCTCACTTGGGAAGGAACGCAGGGACCTAACAGGTTCTTGTGGTGTTGATTTCTATCCACAGGGCATTTGTCTGTCACTTACGACCCATTTCATATATAGGCCGCTGAGCAGCCTCCAGATGGCGTGTGTAAGATTTTACAAATGTTTTTCTTGTTCCAATCAGACATGACCTTTCAAATGTATAAAAGCATACACAAGAGCACTGCCCACAAGACTTCTAGAAAAATTCAGCAAATTCAATTCACAAATACTTTGGAGCACCTACTGTGTGTGGAACACCATGCTAGGTATTGAGGAAACACTCATGAACAGAATGGACTTTAAACCCCTGCCTTGACGAAGCTTCTATTCTAGTGTGTGTGTTGGGGTGGGGGGAGCGGTGCACAGACAGTAAACAAAATAAATTATATAGGGAGACGCAAGAGGGAAGGGATATGGGAACAGATGTATATGTATAACTGATTCACTTTGTCATAAAGCAGAAACTAACACACCATTGTGAAGTAATTATACTCCAATAAAGTTGTAAAAAAAAAAAGTAAAATTAATTAAATAAATAAATTATATATTTTGAAGGTGATACCTGCTAAACTCCTTTCTAAATAGAATTGGAGTAGGCTTCATTGGGAAAGAGACATTTAAGCAAAGACTTGATGGATGCCAATATCTAGAAGAGCCTTCCAAGCAGAGAAAACAGCAAGTGCAAAGGTCCTGGGGTGAAAACTTGCCTGGCGTGTGACTGGAGCAGAGTGAGCCAGAGGAGAGCAGTGGGTGAGGTCAGGGAAGTCGTGGGGGCCGTATTTTTTAATGACTCTGGGCTTCTCTCCCCGTGAGGGAACCATGGAGCAAGGTAGTGACATGTGACCAACGTGTTCAAAGCACCACTCTGGCTACTTTGTCGAGTATAGCTGTTGTAAGTAGGGGGATGGGAGGTGAGGGCAAAAGTAAAAGCAGGGAGACCAGTCAGAAAGCTATGGCATTAATGTAGGCAGGAGAGGATGGCTACCACCCTGGGACCAAGGTAGTAAGTAGCCATGTGGATGATACAACACCGTCAGATTCTGAATATACTTTGAAAATATATAAGGTAAGCCAGGAGCTGCAGGACGGGACCGCTCCCACAGGCTCATACAGCTGCTTTAAGTATGTATCATCCTCTTCCAACCAGGTCCAGAGGAGTGTTATTTACATCATCACTCACCCATCAAAACCTCACTGGCATTAATGAAAATTTTGAAGGCTAGTTCAGAAATGTGGCTTATTTTGGAAGATTAAGGACCACGTTAGAATTTGAGTTCCTGAGTCAACACAAGGCGTCACATCTCAATATGACATGTTGGAGGGCGTCAGGCTGACCCATCCCTGTGCTGGGGACTGCCAGCAGAAGAGCCACCGGGGTACCATACGTGTGCTCAACGACTCCCAGTCTGGGATACGAGGCGACCTCCTCCTTTCTTCCTCTGCTCTTCTTCTCTGGTTTTCTCCTCCCCCTCTATCTCTGCCAGGGCTCCCTGGGGCCCTCGAGGCACCAAGATCCAAAGGGCTGGTGACTCACACTCCTGACAAACATGAAATCCATGGAGACTGCTCTCTCCCGTTTGCTCCTGTGCTCTTGTCTGCTGCCCGATGCCCACTTATGCACAGCTTCCCGCTCGGCAGTGGGGTGGCCCTGTCTCTGACTTCCTTCTATTTCTTTTGTTAGCTCCTAGTTAATAAGGTAAAGCCCAAACCAAACAGGATGTGGCCCTATAAACTCCAGGATCAACCTAAGATTAATGACAATGAGACCTTCCGTGGGACCTTTAACTTAGATGTTCTTCGACCTGCTCCTACCAGGAAGAAGACGCAGTAGAGCATTCCTTTCTGAACGGCTGTGGTCCATGTTCCAGGTTACTTGGACCTTTCATTAAATGCGCCCTCCCAGTGACAGAGACCTACAGAAAGTCACTACTGTTTGGGTTCCTGATGCCTTTGAAGATACAAAAGTTTTGTACTGGGGATCATGTGGGCCTAGGAAATCAGAGTTTTACTGTCCACTTAGTTTGTAAACCAAGTCTTTTTCAGCATATGCTGTGGCAGATGGTAGGTGATACCACGGTGTATTCAGTTAGATGGGCTTCTTGCTAACATCCACCCATCCTACCTGCACGCTCCAGAGGCCGGGACATTCTTGTACCTGTGCTAAGAAATCCACCCAAACCAAGAAGACATTGTAAAATGGTCAGTAACCGTATCGGGTTTGTGCTAATGAAAATGCAGAGCTTCTCCACTCTGGAAAAAAACCAAGTTGAAGCCGGTATCAGCGACTTTCCAGCGAGGCTGTCACTGTGATCTGTGATGCGCTATCAAGATGAAACTGGAACCAGTGTACTTTATTCAGGACATCTGTGAGATAAAAAATATAATGCTCCTTTTCTATCTTTGTGACATTGTTCGCAACGATGTGATTTGGCTGTTAAAACCACTTGCGCTCTATCTCAAGGCTAAGGCTGACACTTCAAATAAAAGCCTCTCCCTGTCTTTGGTTTGTTATCAGAGCCGCATTAGCTCTCATGGCTGCTCTACACACAGGGGCCTTGGGGAGCGGGCGAGGCATTTGACTGACCTGCTCTAGCTTCCCATCTGACTCTGTGTTTCTGATCTCATTTAATTGCCTGGGGGTCCTGGAAAGTTTTTTTTTTTTTCTTTTTCAGTACCCTCAAAACCAAGTGCAGTGTTAAAAGACAAAAATGATGTTTAATTTTTTTTTTCTTTTTTGCGGTACGCGGGCCTCTCACTGCTGTTGTGGCCTCTCCCGTTGCGGAGCACAGGCTCCGGACACGCAGGCCCAGCCGCTCTGCGGCATGTGGGATCTTCTCGGACCAGGGCACGAACCCGTGTCCCCTGCATCGGCAGGCAGACTCTCAACCACTGCGCCACCAGGGAAGCCCTGATGTTTAATTTTCAATAATTTTACTGTATGTACTTTGTAGAAATTTTAGAATATACATTATTGGTACAAAAAGGAAAATAGGATGCTACCATTTTCAATTAGCACTTTGAGTATTTCAACGCATTTCCTCCCAATCTTTTATTCTATGCGTTTGTGTGTGTGTGTGTGTGTGTGTTTTGGGCTTGTTTTTGTTCAAGGGCAGGGGTCTGAATGAAAACTTTGTGAACTCCTCTTTAACGATGTATAACAAACCTTATTCCAACAACCTTTAATTCTCACCAGATGTGAGCACGCTATTTTTTTGCCATCATCATTAATCTGCCAGGAACCCCATTTCAGACAAGTGTCTTTCTGATTTGTCATAAATCACTCTAGAAGACAATCAAAAGAAACCATGTGAAACGTGTCTCTCTACAGAGATGCAGTGTTGCAAACAGAGAAGCTTACCGAAAACACTCAAGTTCACTGGCCCTTTTGACTAGAGCTGCAGCAAGCACTGCATTCTTGTTTGCTTAATCTCAGAACCTCCAATATGCCTTGGATGGGGGGCCTTTCTGCCCTGCAAAGGGTCCCCCCAGGGGTCCTACTTACTCCTCTTTCTCCCCCAAGAGTGCTTCTGGCTTTCTGCAAAATAAGTCATTCTTACAACTAAACCCAAAGGGATTAGTCCTCTATAAGAATGCAACTTTCAGATAAATATATTTGTACATTCTCACTGGAGAGACTAGGTTATTGAGTTGATATTGAAAAACCATTAAAAGCCCGTGGTGCAAAGCAGGAGAAAGAAGCACAATTTAAATCCAAAAAAAGGAACACTAAAATGTCACCCGTTGGGATCTAGCATTGGCTGACAGCTATTGGGGCACCCCCAGTATGTAGCACTGTCTTGTGACCATGGTATACCCCCCATTAAGGAACCTCAGGAAAGCTGTAGTGGTTTAAGGAGGGGCATTGTGGCCTCCTTGAAAAAATTTCACTTTTGGAATAAGAAAAGGCTGTGCAGTACACTCACTTGTCTTTTGTCCTCTGAACTGACCTTGCATCAAATTGGGGTCAAGATTTCCATCTGGGAGGTGAAGCAGTTAGGACTAGCGGGGGGCTGCCATGTCACTTCAGGTGCCTGGGACCAATGTTCACGCTGACACCTCAGGCGGAGAGTTGCTTGCTTATTTTCTTTTTACCACAGTCAGTGTAGACATCCATTTCCAATTGCATACAACATTTTTAACATTTTGAGAGATGGACATAGAGAAAATGAAGACACAATCATTGTTTCTTGAGGGCTAGAAATGGCAGTGGACTATGAAACAGACCTGAAATCTCATCTCTATCAGCAGGGGATGAAGAAAATCTGTTGTATTAAGTCATTATTAAACTCCCATTTCCTGGGCTGTGGAAGGCGAGGAAAAGGGAGACGTGCTCAAACTTCACTGGAACATTTAGAAAAAATCTGGCTAAGACATAGCTCATTGATTGCTACTAGAAGAAGCTGCATGTGGGTTCTGTAATAGTCTTATTATTTAAGGGCAATCACAATCCTGCAATGGTTTTTCCATCTCTACCCCTGATGATTTCCCCCTATTCCTTTCATCATTATAAGTTACTATTTCATGTATTTTTAAGTAACTACTGTTATCCAGTAGGTGAATTCCAGGCTTCTAAGCAATGAGAGTTTATTTTTTACATTAGGACAGACAACCTGAAGTAAACTCATTGATTGTATAATTAAAAATCCACAGGCACTAGTGGCAATCTCTCAGCCAATTGGTTACACTTTGTTATGCTAGTTTTCATGCTAAAATTAACCGAAGATCCAAGTAAAAAACTGCCAGTATGGATCAGAGGGGAAAAAGCTAGGAAAAACAGCTTTCAAGTATAGAAATATTGGGTTCAAGACCGGGCACAAAACTGAGAGAACATAAAACGAAATTTCATTTTTATAGAACAGGTCAGGGTCAAGGGCACTACCATTAAAAATACTATTCTATAAATATGGAAATCGGCCCATTGTTCTCCGGGAAATGTTGTGACACCTAAGAAGAAACTTGCAGGGGTTGGCATTTTCCGTGAGTAACAAATGCTGACCACCAAGGAAATCCATCAACTAGTGCCTAACCTAGAAAAGAATAAAAGGGAACTCTAGGAGAAAAAGACACCTCCAGAGAAAACCTGAGTGGTTCTTGTAAACTGAGGAGGGTGGAGGAACTGGGAAACTTGAGTGGAGAAGTAAATCTCAGATCTGATGGTAGGAGGAGAAAAGAAACCAGCCAAGGGGAACAGGAACACTACATGAAATGGACAAGCTCGCAAAACAGAAATCCCAAGTAAGGGGCATGTAATGGAGGGTGCTTAAAGGACAATTCATTGAAGGGAATTGCCCGAGACACTAACACGGGTACCTCTGGCATCCCCTTGTGTGGAAGGCAAGATTTTACACTGCAGATTGGAACAGTCATTTCCATTTCATAAAGCCTACATCTCTGGAAAATTGGGTTCCATGAATTGAGATTTTTGTTACATTAAGCTTTACTTTTAACTTTCCAGTAGTTTTACAGGGGTAATTTATTTGAACCATTCAAAAGGACAGAACAAGCTTGTAAGATAAAAATGAGTCAAAAGTTTTAAAATTAATTGAATAAATCAATTTGATAAGTAGTCAAACAACACTGATTTTTCAGGAAAAATAAATTGCATATCAATTAATAAATCTGAAATTCAATGCAGTCAATTTTCAAATATCAATGTTAATGGAGAAAAGGCAGAAATGAGAAACAAGATCCACAGAGAATTCTGAAATCTCATTTCCATTCAACCCTTTCCCCCATTTCCATTTCAGTCTTATTATTGAACAAATTCGAGTTTTAAAAAACCTCTCTGTTTCCTTGCTGGTCATTAAATAAACATTTATGAAGCACCTGCTATGTGCCAGGCCCTCAAAGAAACATTCAGAAGAAAGAGACCAGGGCCAAGGGGCTGACCAGGACCCTAATAATAACAGATTTGGTTTCAGTCGTTTCTTTTTATCACCCCAGCAAAATGCAGAGCATAAATTAGAATAAAAAAGAAAAAAATGCCCTTAGAATGTATGGATATCCTTATCAATTTTCTTCTCAAAAATAGAGTTTTCACCGGCTCTCATTTTTAATCCTGATCTCTGTATGAGCAAGAAAATAGCAGCTGGGAAAAAATGGAGAAGGAACAGAAACTAGGCAAAAAGCAAAAGCAAAGTATATAGAAAATTAAGATACGAACAGAAAAGCAGAGTATAACTCATCTACGAACAACATTGAAGTTAACCTCAATTTTTCCTAGCAGATGAAGAGCTATAAAAATGGATTTATAAATGGGAATGTCCTGCTTGACAAGCAAAAGGCTTATGTAGAGAGGATGTAGGAGTAAGACAGAAATGATGTCCATCCCAACAAATAGCCAGGAGGAAAGGAAGCTGGAGAAATCAGTGAGCAGGAGCATCTGATCCACATTCATTACAGAAGAGACCGGTCAGGGAGTCTAGGACACAAGGAGCAGGTCAGGGCCATGATAAGAGGAGCTTCTTCTACAAACTGTTTTCTTTTTTTTTTTTTTTAACCATTTTTTTAAATTGAAGTATAGTTAATTGACATGTTGTGTTACTTTCAGGTCTATAGCAAAGTGATTCAGATAATATATGTTATTCTTTTTCAGATTCTTTTCCATTACAGGTTACTACAAGATATTGAATAGAGTTCCCTGTGTTACACAGTAGGTTCTTGTTGTTTACCTATTGAATATTTTATATATAGTAGTGTGTATCTGTTAATCCCAAACTCCTAATTTATCTCTCCCCCCCACACGGCTATCCCCTTTGGGATAAGTTTGTTTCACAAACCATTTTCTTACCTACTTATTCCACAAACATTGGAGGTGCACCTATCGTGAGCCAGGCAACAAACGAAACCTATCCACCTCAATGGTGTGCAATAAGTTTTTTTTTTAACCAATAAATGAAAGAAGAATATAATGAATGATCAAGCCAATGCTTCAGAAAATCCATCTGTCCTTTAGTACCTGCAGCCCCTGCTAGGTGTTTCCTTATCCTCAGCTTCTGTTGGGCTCTTTCTCATCTACCCATTAATAAGGACTCTTAAATCCCAGTCGCTATGACTTCAAACTCTCACGGGCCACACCAACCAAGTGAACCCAAGTGAATCTGGTCTATTAATGTTGAGGAACCTGAATAAAGGCAGGTGTAGAATTTCAAGAAAAAAGATTAATAAATATTCTTACTCCCGTCACTCATGGGCAAAATGGAAATATAAGTGTTACATTGCCAAATACCACAGAGAGAGCAGATATCTCCATTAGATAGTTCTAGTGTCTCGTAGAGAAGAGTGCCCCTAACTTGAGCTCTCACGCTCGGCCGCATGCCTTTCTGCTGTAATAAGACATGAACTGTGCATGATGTGATCTCAGGTGTCCATGACACTGGGTGGGATGACATTGCAGGTCTTGACACGGCTGTCCCCAGTGGTCTAACGGTGCAGCACAGGCTCACACTAAAGTCAAATATGTGATGCCAAGGGTTGAGAAGAGATGCATACCAGAGGCTGAAGATTGTCACCCAAACACACGCCAATGCCAACACCCGGAACAGAAGTATCACAGACCCAACTTAACTACAGAAATACAGCAGGAATTCTTCCAGAATTCAGTGCCTGATCAACGCTATCCCAGAAACCAGAGCTTAAGTAATAATAAACTCTTTACACCTGACATGTATATATATATATATATATTTTTAAAGCTCCCCAGGTGATCTCAGATTGAGAACCACAACTACAGCATCACAAAACTTCTGGTTCTTCCTCCTCCTCCTCCAGGCTCCTTCGTGAAAATGACAGGTTCTTGAAACATTAAAAATTCACTAGATAGGGTATTTGAGAGCGTCACAAGCCTTGCCCAAGACTAAATCCTTAGGAACATGCTTGTCGATCCAAAATAATTGTGGGAAATTGTAGAGTGAAATTAAGTGGTTGACTGATCAAGGCAGTGGTGAAACGTGGTCCGTGCCTTAAGGAAGAGAACAATACGGTCTCTTGGGGCCCTTCCCCTAAGTTGTTTTCCCCTGTAGGGGAGGAGAAAACCTTTCCTTTACCCATCTTAGGTTCATTGGCTAGAGCCCTGCAAATTAGACTGTCGAGAAAAACCAAACAGATCAACAAGAGAAAAACAAACAGAAGTTTATTCACACATGCATTGCACAGACACACAGGAGTACTCAGCAATAAGTAACTCAAAGGGGTGGTTAGAACTTGGGCTGATATAACATCTTAACAAAAGACCAATAAATTTTGTAGAAAAGTGACAAGACAAAGGAAAAGAGCTTTAGGCTTTCACGGGTAGCAAACTCTGGGGAGGTAAATATATGGGGGAAACTAATGGAAGAGAAGCGTTGTTCTATGGATTTCTGTGGTGCCGCCACCTCTGGGCTGATAAGAGTCTAGAGTTGTCTCCTGTGGTTAACAATTGCCTTACCCTTCCTAATAGGAAGGCAGAGGGCAGAGAGGTTTTCTTGTCTACTTTTTTTTTTTAATTGCCTTCGGCTCAAAATAATCCTTATGCCAGAGTGGCATATTTGGATGGAGCATACTCTGAACTCCTACACCCCTTCAAGGCTGTTTGATGGGCTGGAAAGCCCTCCGTGCTCTCCCCACCAAGTTACTCTCTCTATGTCATCACCCAGTTGATTTCTTCTTTGGCACTTGTCACTGAGTAACTAGTAATTACTTAGTATATTCGAAGTGATATTTTGAGAATTATTTAATTAGCTTTTCCTGTTTGCTTTTGTACTAACAGGTCCAAGGTATCCATCTGCCATGGGGGAGATTAGAATTTGCTGTGGGAAGTAACAAACAAAAAGGATAAGGGTGGTATTCACTTGTAACATGCCAAATAGGATTAGGCAGCAAAACAATAGCTTTACTAGCCAGGCCTTTGTATTGAGAGGATTTTCCAAAGTCCTCTAATAGCCACTTTATGAAGGGCCATTGGTAGGGCTCTTCTGTTGTGGCGAGAGAAGCTATCCCTTTCCTCCTAAGACAGGAAAGCTGATGAGGCTTGTTGCTCAATAGGGGGAGGATGTAACAAAGGGGAAGTTAAAGAACTAAAACAAACAACAAAAGCCTGGGGAAGACTGGGGTAGTGGAGAGGAAGAAGAGAGAAGAGAGAGTCTGTGGACCAGCTTTGAACCAGACAAGGGTAGTTGCCGTAGATAAATGAGGATGTGAGGGTAACACCAAGGGCAAGTAGGGGCTCTTGCTCCCACCTTCTGTTAGGGTTCTAGAAGAGACCCCCCAACTTCGAACTTGGCTGCTGCAAATTGGCCCGGCAATGTCATTGGGCAGAGAAGGCTCAGAGCCACTCTTGTTCCCATCGGATAGGAATGGAGTTGGGAACAAAGAATCCTGACATTTTGGTGAGCCTGTGCAGACTTTCTGTGGAAACATGTACCATCTCTGTCAGGTTTATTGAAAGAGTGAAACTAGTATTACAAAGGGAAACTATAGTGTTTGTACCCACTCCAGCCAATATTCTTCAGGATAGTGAATTCTAGACACCCAAGCAGGAGTTAGGGGCCCTTTTCTATCAAGTACCAACATTTCCCCAACTCCCAACCCTGTAACTGTGAATACAGGCATTTGCTTATTCATCCCTCAGTCATCATTTATTAAGCACTGTGGTGTCCCATGTTCTGGGTATGTACAGCTGAGACAGAAGTGTCCTCAAGGGGCTCACAATGCAGTAGGAAGAGGTGACAAGGTAAAAAAAAGATTAAAATACTGCTATGAATTGAATTGAGTCCCCAGAAAGATATGTTAAAGTCCCAATCACTGGTACCTCAGAATGGGACCTCGTTAGGAAATAAGGTTTTTGCAGATGTAATCAGGTGAATGGTAGCAGAATCGACCACCCCAAAAAATGATTGTAGTAGTTCAAGACAGGCTACCTCAAATCATGACCCTTTAGTATTTTGATGATTTTGAGCTGTAAGCACTTGAGAAATAGCAAGTGCAAGGAGAGGATTTCTGTGAACTCCCCTTAACTACCTAAAGACAGATCCTCCAAAAGGAACTCCATTATCATAAATCCCTACCCGGGGGTTTCATGAACCAGGGAAGATGGACTCTCATCACAGGAGAAGACATTAGAGGTGGGCACCACAGCCAGACAGTCTTGGTCCCAAACCATCACACCTTCTATTCTTCCAAGGGATCCTTCATCTTTCCCAAGAATCATTTCCTCTCCCCTAAGAGGCCAACATCCCCCTGCCCCCTTCTCTATTAAGATGGCATTTAAGCCCGAATTCTAAGCCACCTCAGAGAGTTACTCATTTTCCCTTGAGTGTCTCCCATTTATACATGAGGTACACATGTTAATAAACTTCTGTTTGGCTTTCTCTTGTTAATCTTTCTTTTTTTTTTTTTGCTTTATAACAAATTTAATCAGTTATACATATACATATATTCCCATATCCCCCCCCTTTTGCATCTCCCTCCCACCCTCCCTATCCCACCCCTCCAGGCGGTCACAAAGCACCGAGCTGATCTCCCTGTGCTATGCGGCTGCTTCCCACTAGCTATCTACCTTATGTTTGGTAGTGTATATATGTCCATGCCACTCTTTCACTTTGTCACAGCTTACCCTTCCCCCTCCCCATATCCTCAAGTCCATTCTCTAGTAGGTCTGTGTCTGTATTCCTGTCTTACCCCTATGTTCTTCATGACATTTTTTTTTCTTAAATTCCATATATATGTGTCAGCATAGAGTATTTGTCTTTCTCTTTCTGACTTACTTCACTCTGTATGACAGACTCTAGGTCCATCCACCTCATTACAAATAGCTCAATTTCATTTCTTTTTATGGCTGAGTAATATTCCATTGTATATATGTGCCACATCTTCTTTACCCATTCATCCGATGATGGACACTTAGGTTGTTTCCATCTCTGGGCTATTGTAAATAGGGCTGCTATGAACATTTTGGTACATGTCTCTTTTTGAATTATGGTTTTCTCAGGGTATATGCCCAGTAGTGGGATTGCTGGGTCATATGGTAGTTCTATTTGTAGTTTTTTAAGGAACCTCCATACCGTTCTCCATAGCGGCTGTACCAATTCACATTCCCACCAGCAGTGCAAGAGTGTTCCCTTTTTTCCACACCCTCTCCAGCATTTATAGTTTCTAGATTTTTTGATGATGGCCATTCTGACTGGTGTGAGATGATATCTCATTGTAGTTTTGATTTGCATTTCTCTAATGAGCAAAGATGTTGAGCATCCTTTCATGTGTTTGTTGGCAGTCTGTATATCTTCTGTGGAGAAATGTCTATTAAGGTCTTCTGCCCATTTTTGGATTGGGTTGTTTGTTTTTTGGTTATTGAGCTGCATGAGCTGCTTATAAATTTTGGAGATTAATCCTTTGTCAGTTGCTTCATTTGCAAATATTTTCTCCCATTCTGAGGGTTGTCTTTTGGTCTTGTTTATGGTTTCCTTTGTTGTGCAAAAGCTTTTAAGTTTCATTAGGTCCCATGTGTTTATTTTTGTCTTTATTTCCATTTCTCTAGGAGGTGGGTCAGAAAGGATCTTGCTGTGATTTATGTCATAGAGTGTTCTGCCTATGTTTTCCTCTAAGAGTTTGATAGTGTCTGGCCTTACATTTAGGTCTTTAATCCATTTTGAGCTTATTTTTGTGTATGGTGTTAGGGAGTGATCTAATCTCATACTTTTACATGTCCCTATCCAGTTTTCCCAGCACCACTTATTGAAGAGACTGTCCTTTCTCCACTGTACATTCCTGCCTCCTTTATCAAAGATAAGGTGACCATATGTCCGTGGGTTTATCTCTGGGCTTTCTATCCTGTTCCATTGATCTATCTTTCTGTTTTTGTGCCAGTACCACACTGTCTTGATTACTGTAGCTTTGTAGTATAGTCTGAAGTCAGGGAGCCTGATTCCTCCAGCTCCATTTTTCGTTCTCAAGATTGCTTTGGCTATTCGGGGTCTTTTGTGTTTCCATACAAATTGTGAAATTTTTTGCTCTAGTTCTGTGAAAAATGCCAGTGGTAGTTTGATAGGGATTGCATTGAATCTGTAGATTGCTTTGGGTAGTAGAGTCATTTTCACAATGTTGATTCTTCCAATCCAAGAACATGGTACATCTCTCCATCTATTTGTATCATCTTTAATTTCTTTCATCAGTGTCTTATAATTTTCTGTATACAGGTCTTTTGTCTCCTTAGGTAGGTTTATTCCTAGATATTTTATTCTTTTTGTTGTAATGGTAAATGGGAGTGTTTCCTTGATTTCACTTTCAGATTTTTCATCATTAGTATATAGTAATGCCAGAGATTTCTGTGCATTAATTTTGTATCCTGCAACTTGACCAAATTCATTGATTAGCTCTAGTAGTTTTCTGGTAGCATCTTTAGGATTCTCTATGTATAGTATCATGTCATCTGCAAACAGTGACAGCTTTACTTCTTCTTTTCCGATTTGGATTCCTTTTATTTCCTTTTCTTCTCTGATTGCTGTGGCTAAAACTTCCAAAACTATGTTGAATAAGAGTGGTGAGAGTGGGCAACCTTGTCTTGTTCCTGATCTTAGTGGAAATGGTTTCAGTTTTTCACCATTGAGGATGATGCTGGCTGTGGGTTTGTGATATATGGCCTTTATTATGTTGAGGAAAGTTCCCTCTATGCCTACTTTCTGCAGGGTTTTTATCATAAATGGGTGTTGAATTTTGTCGAAAGCTTTCTCTGCATCTATTGAGATGATCATATGGTTTTTCTCCTTCCATTTGTTAATATGGTGTACCACGTTGATTGATTTGCGTATATTGAAGAATCCTTGCATTCCTGGAATAAACCCCACTTGATCATGGTGTATGATCCTTTTAATGTGCTGTTGGATTCTGTTTGCTAGTATTTTGTTGAGGATTTTTGCACCTATGTTCATCAGTGATATTGGACTGTAGTTTTCTTTCTTTGTGACATCCTTGTCTGGTTTTGGTGTCAAGGTGATGGTGGCCTCGTAGAATGAGTTTGAGAGTGTTCCTCCCTCTGCTATATTTTGGAAGAGTTTCAGAAGGATAGGTGTTAGCTCTTCTCTAAATGCTTGATAGAATTCACCTGTGAAGCCATCTGGTCCTGGGCTTTTGTTTGTTGGAAGATTTTTTATCACAGTATCAATTTCAGTGCTTGTGATTGGTCTGTTCATATTTTCTATTTCTTCCTGATTCAGTCTTGGCAGGTTGTGCATTTCTAAGAATTTGTCCATTTCTTCCAGGTTGTCCATTTTATTGGCATAGAGTTGCTTGTAGTAATCTCTCATGATCTTTTGCATTTCTGCAGTGTCAGTTGTTACTTCTCCTTTTTCATTTCTAATTCTATTGATTTCAGTCTTCTCCCTTTTTTTCTTGATGACTCTGGCTAATGGTTTATCAATTTTGTTTATCTTCTCAAAGAACCAGCTTTTAGTTTTATTGATCTTAGCTATCATTTCCTTCATTTCTTTTTCATTTATTTCTGATCTGATTTTTATGATTTCTTTCCTTCTGCTAACTTTGGGATGTTTTTGTTCTTCTTTCTCTAATTGCTTTAGGTGCAAGGTTAGGTTGTTTATTCGAGATGTTTCCTGTTTCTTAAGGTGGGATTGTATTGCTATAAACTTCCCTCTTAAAACTGCTTTTGCTGCATCCCATAGGTTTTGGGTCATCGTGTCTCCACTGTCATTTGTTTCTAGGTATTTTTTAATTTCCTCTTTGATTTCTTCAGTGATCACTTCGTTATTAAGTAGTGTATTGTTTAGCCTCCATGTGTTTGTATTTTTTACAGCTCTTTTCCTGTAATTGATATCTAGTCTCATAGCATTGTGGTCAGAAAAGATACTTGATACAATTTCAATTTTCTTAAATTTACCAAGGCTTGATTTGTGACCCAAGATATGATCTATCCTGGAGAATGTTCCATGAGCACTTGAGAAAAATGTGTATTCTGTTGTTTTTGGATGGAATGTCCTATAAATCTCAATTAAGTCCATCTTGTTTAAGGTATCATTTAAAGCTTGTGTTTCCTTATTTATTTTCATTTTGGATGATCTGTCCATTGGTGAAAGTGGGGTGTTAAAGTCCCCTACTATGATTGTGTTACTGTTGATTTCTCCTTTTATGGCTGTTAGTATTTGCCTTATGTATTGCGGTGCTCCTATGTTGGGTGCATAAATATTTACAATTGTTATATCTTCTTCTTGGATCGATCCCTTGATCATTATGTAGTGTCCTTCTTTGTCTCTTCTAGTAGTCTTTATTTTAAAGTCTATTTTGTCTGATACGAGAATTGCTACTCCAGCTTTCTTTTGGTTTCCATTTGCATGGAATATCTTTTTCCATCCCCTTACTTTCAGTCTGTATGTGTCTCTAGGTCTGAAGTGGGTCTCTTGTAGATAGCATATATATGGGTCTTGTTTTTGTATCCATTCAGCCAATCTGTGTCTTTTGGTGGGAGCATTTAGTCCATTTACATTTAAGGTAATTATTGATATGTATGTTCCTATTCCCATTTTCTTAATTGTTTTGGGTTCGTTATTGTAGGTCTTTTCCTTCTGTTGTGTTTCTTGCCTAGAGAAGTTCCTTTAGCATTTGTTGTAAAGCTGGTTTGGTGGTGCTGAACTCTCTCAGCTTTTGCTTGTCTGTAAACGTTTTAATTTCTCCATCAAATCTGAATGAGATCCTTGCTGGGTAGAGTAATCTTGGTTGCAGGTTTTTCTCCTTCATCACTTTAATTATGTCCTGCCACTCCCTTCTGGCTTGTAGAGTTTCTGCTGAGAGATCAGCTGTTATCCTGATGGGGATTCCCTTGTGTGTTATTTGTTGTTTTTGCCTTGCTGCTTTTAATATGATTTCTTTGTGTTTAATTTTTGACAGTTTGATTAATATGTGTCTTGGCGTATTTCTCCTTGGATTTATTCTGTATGGGACTCTCTGTGCCTCCTGGACTTGATTAACTATTTCCTTTCCCATATTAGGGAAGTTTTCAACTATAATCTCTTCAAATATTTTCTCAGTCCCTTTCTTTTTCTCTTCTTCTTCTGGAACCCCTATAATTCGAATGTTGGTGCGTTTAATGTTGTCCCAGACGTCTCTGAGACTGTCCTCTGTTCTTTTCATTCTTTTTTCTTTATTTTGCTCTGCAGCAGTTATTTCCACTATTTTATCCTCCACCTCACTTATCCGTTCTTCTGCCTCAGTTATTCTGCTATTGATCCCATCTAGAGTATTTTTTATTTCATTTATTGTGTTTTTAATCGATGCTTGATTCATCTTTAGTTCTTCTAGGTCCTTGTTAACTGTTTCTTGCATTTTGTCTATTCTATTTCCAAGATTTTGGATCTGGGAAATAGAATCTTGGATCATCTTTACCATAATTATTCTGAATTCTTTTTCAGGTAGACTGCCTATTACCTCTTCATTTGTTAGGTCTGGTGGGTTTTTATCTTGCTCCTTCTCCTGCTGTGTGTTTTTCTGTCTTCTCATTTTGCTTATGTTACTGTGTTTGGGGTCTCCTTTTTGCAGGCTGCAGGTTCGTAGTTCCCGTTGTTTTTGGTGTCTGTCCCCAGTGGCTAAGGTTGGTTTAGTGGGTTGTGTAGGCTTCCTGGTGGAGGGGACTAGTGCCTGTGTTCTGGTGGATGAGGCTGGATCTTGTCTTTCTGGTGGGCAGGTCCACGTTTGGTGGTGTGTTTTGGGGTGTCTGCAGACTTTTTATGATTTTAGGCCACCTCTCTGCTAATGGGTGGCGTTGTGTTCCTGTCTTGCTAGTTGTTTGGCATAGGGTGTCCAGTACTGTAGCTTGCTGGTCGTTGAGTGAAGCTGGGTGCTGGTGTTGAGATGGAGATCTCTGGAAGATTTTCGCCGTTTGATATTATGTGGAGCTGGGAGGTCTCTTGTGGACCAGTGTCCTGAAGTTGGCTCTCCCACCTCAGAGGCACAGCACTGACTCCTGGCTCCTCAATTTGGGATGATTTGTTGTCTATTCATGTATTCCACAGATGCAGGGTACATCAAGTTGATTGTGGAGCTTTAACCCGCTGCTTCTGAGGCTGCTGGGAGAGGTTTCCCTTTCTCTTCTTTGTTCGCACAGCTCCTGGGCCTCAGCTTTGGATTTGGCCCCGCCTCTGCGTGTAGGCCGCCGGAGGGAGTCTGTTCTTCGCTCAGACAGGACAGGGTTAAAGGAGCAGCCTCTTCGGGGACTCTGGCTCACTCAGGCCGGGCGGGAGGGAGGGGCACGGAGTGCAGGGCGAGCCTGCAGCGGCAGAGGTCGGCGTGACGTTGCACCAGCCCGAGGCGCGCCGTGCGTTCTCCCAGGGAAGCCGCCCCTGGATCCCGGGACCCCGGCAGTGGCGGGCTGCACAGGCTCCCAGAAGGGCGGTGTGGACAGTGACCTGCGCTCGCACACAGTCTTCTTGGCGGCGGCAGCAGCAGCCCCAGCGTCCCACGCCCGTCGCTGGGCTCCGCGCTTTCAGTCATGACTCGCGCCCGTCTGTGGAGCCCCTTTAAGCAGCGCTCTTAATCCCCTCTCCTCGCGCACCAGGAAACCAAGAGGGAAGAAAAAGTCTCCTGCCTCTTCGGCAGCTCCAGAGTTTTCCCGGACTCCCTGCCGGCTAGCTGTGGCACATTAGCCCCCTTCAGGCTGAGTTCTCGCCGCCAGCCCCAGTCCTCTCCCTGCGCTCTGACCGAAGCCCGAGCCTCAGCTTCCAGCGCCGCCCGCCCCGGCAGGCGAGCAGACAAGCCCCTCGGGCTGGTGAGTGCCGCTCGGCACCGATCCTCTGTGCGGGAATCTCTCCGCTTTGCCCTACCCAGGTATGTGGGGAGTTTCTTGCCTTTTGGGAGGTCTGGGGTCTTCTGCCAGCGTTCAGTAGGTGTTCTGTAGGAGTTGTTCCACGTGTAGCTGTATTTCTGGTGTATCCGTGGGGAGGAAAGTGATCTCCGCGTCTTACTCTTCCGCCATTTTACCCGGAAGTCAATCTGTCTTTTCTTATAGGGGTCTCAGCTAAGACCTCAGAAGGGTAGAGGGAAGATTATTTTCCTCTCCTACACAAGTTAAGATGAGGTCACACTAGAGAAGGGGGGCCCTAATCCAACACAACTGGTGTCCTTAGATGAAGAGGTTAAGAGACACAGATGCACACAGGGGAGGACACCACGTGGAGGAGTAAACAGAGACTGGAGTTAGGGTGCCACAAGCTGAGGACAGCAAGAATTACAGGCAACCCCCAGGACCTGGGAGAGAGACGTGGAAACAATTCTCACTCAGAACCTCCAGTGGGATCCAACTGTGCCGACACTTTGATCTGGGACTTCTAGCCTCCAGAGCTATACAAGGATACATTTCTGTTGTGCTAAACCACCCAGTTTGTGGTAATATTTTACAGCAGCTTGAGGAAACCAGCACAAGTACCATGCGAGGGATGCTTCAATGGGGCATTTTTACAGGACTGGGAAGCGCAGAGAAAGGAGCATCTTTTTCTGTAGAAAATGGAACTCTCTGTCTCATGGGCGTGGTACAGAGGTGACTGCAAGCAGCAGCTGCACGAAGTTGCCAGCTCAGCCAGAAAGACGCAGGAAACCTAAAAAAGAGACTTCTCCGTACACAGAACCTGTTTTGTGGTTCCCAGAGGAAACCAAGCCTATGGTGGACCAAGATGGAAGTTAGTCTCAGCATGTAGGGCAAAGACGTCTCTAACTGTAGAACAAAGGAAATGAGGAATTTATGACAAAGCTTGAAAGCAGGAGATGGAACAATGATTCTCTAAGTCTGTGTGAGTTGCTTTAGTGCCTTAAGTGGAGGAGCCCTAGGAAATGAAGCATCAAGGGAGCAATGGAAATTCATAATATGCAGATGCAGACAGCTGGCCACTGATGTTCTGTGGAAAAAAAAGGATGAAATGATGCTCAATCTCTTTCTCAGTGAGATATTATCATCTTTATTAGTATTACTTCCACTTTATCTACCAAGCTGGTATTTCAAGAAAGGATTTCTCAGTTGAAATGAATTCCTATCTTTTTCTACCAGATTCTGAGAATAAATGCATACCCCAGAGAATGCATATTTGGAATTCCAAGGGGTATTCTAGGTAAAATCTACTCTGCCATTCTTTTAAAACATACAAGATTGGGGCTTCCCTGGTGGCGCAGTGGTTGAGAGTCCGCCTGCCGATGCAGGGGACACGGGTTCGTGCCCCGGTCTGGGAAGATCCCACATGCCGCAGAGCGGCTAGGCCCGTGAGCCATGGCTGCTGAGCCTGCGCATCCGGAGCCTGTGCTCTGCAAGGGGAGAGGCCACAACAGTGAGAGGCCCGCCTACCGCAAAAAAAAAAAAAAAAAAAAAAAAAAAAAAAACATACAAGATTGGTCGCACAAATACATTCAGGCCAAACCATTTCTAAAAGAAATGCACATCAAGCTCCACAGATCATTTTTGAGTTTTTATTCCCATATTAAATGTCGTTGTAAATCATAGAAAGAGTAGAGGTAAAAAAACTTGAGCTATTGTTTCACGTTGCAGGAAATGTTATTTTTTCCCGATTCCAGCTTAACTGAAATTATGTACCTTGCAGGGAAATGTTTCAAAATACAGGTAGAAGGAAACACATACATTTTTCTCAGTCAGACGATTGAGCAGGATCATTGGCAAGTCTTCTGAAAAAAACATATTAACCTTCTGTTTTTCAGAGACTGAGTACCCAGGTCTGACTACTCCCTCCTACTGTTGACTGATCAAAGTCAAGGAGAGAAGGCTGATTGAGTCAGGAGCCTCCCAGGCCCTTCTCAACCCTTCTGATATGTTTGCATTTTAAGCTTTACCTCTATGAAAGGGTATTTGGTTCAGAAAGCATTATTTTATGTGGCACAACCTAAAATTTCAGGACACAGTAAGCAACATTCTCTTCCTCTTATGGATGAGGCCAGCTCTGCAAGTCCAGAAATAAGTGATATTATAAAGAAAGAAACAAAGAGAAAATTTCAATGCAATTAAGGACCCCAAATCCAAATGGGTAATTTTGATTAACATGTACTCTTTTCCTAACGCTCATTCATTTGTTCATTTATTGGATTTCAAAATTGTACCCTATGCCCTCCAGCCTCAGCAAACAAAGACAATTTAAAATACTGAGACACAAATGTGCTATTTATTACTGTGTAAAAGAGCCATTATTACAGTGACTTCTTTTTCTCCAGGAAGCTAGCTCTTTTCAAGTTATTTACCATGTTGTCAATTATTACTGTCATTAATAATGATAATGATAATCATTAAGAACTAGCCATGCACTAGGGAATAAATAGAGCACAGAGCCAGGCATGGTCCCAAACTAGTGAAACAATGGTGATTTTTGTTTCACCCCAGATTTCACAAAGTGAGGATGACAGATAGCAGGACAGTCTTTACCCATTATCCTCCCTCATGTTTTTCGTTTCAAAGCTCCCCTTTTGCAATTCCTTGGGCACACAGAGGGTGCGAATTCACAGTCGCCCTCTTTTGCATGACCTGGCATGTACCCCAGCCCATGCAATTCCTCAGGCTGGCACTAATTGCCAGATTCCCCCAGCAGCTGAGAGGGACTGGATGTTAGTCCCACTGGGTGTGCTATTAGTGGAATCTGTTATCAAGTCACAAGACAAGATGCCAGTCTGGCACTATTCTGCAAACTGGAAGTATATGGGGGAAACACAGACACCCTGTCTGACGATGAATAGCTAAGCTGTGAAACCAAGTGACGGGGCACCTACTAGAAATGAGCCTGTCAAAAATGATTGCACTGTATGAGATGGAACATGATGTATTCTTCTGTCTGTCTCTTCGCCTGCCTGTGCTTCCTTCAGCTTCATAAATGCATGTGTATGTCTATAACAGAGTCAATAACAACTGAATTTCTTGGGAAGTATCTTGCTTGGGTTAATGTGTTCTGATAACATTCTTAACATAAATCTAAGTGAAACAGTAAGGGCAAGAGTAGAAACTATATAATAGCTCTTTTCTAAGGAATAAATCTTTGGAATAATTTATCTCATTATTTTCATGGATGCTTAGGATGAAATAGACAATTTATTTTTATCATATTATAGATTTTGACTTAATACAAACTTAAAGGCATACCCCTCCCTACAATGTCAATGCTTTTCATCCCAAGATTCTGAAGCTTTACATTAAACATGAGGAATATGGCTATGAAGGAAAAGCAGCAGCCCTTCCTGTTGTCCTCTGCCTCCTTCTTGGCTTAGCTGTCCATACGACAGGGGTTGGAAAGAAAACCACGCAACACTGGCGAGGGGAGCACTGGCGGATCGTACCCTGGTTGGTGACATTTCTGTTTCATGGCCCCATTTCCTATTTATCCTATTTTTCTTCCACCTAGAGACTACCAAATAAACACAGAGGATCAGAAAGGCTCTCCATGTGCATGTGTTTGTGTGCACACACACACAAACCCCTAAAACATAAGCTTTTCTGAAAGCCAGAAGTAGAGATCATGTAACAAGAAGAAAGGCAAGTACTCATTCTCTTAGCCCTCGTAACCTAGTTACTCAGTTTTCCAAAACTTTCTCTTCAAAGGCAGTGGATAGAGACCCAGAAAAACTATGCATACATACAAACACTACATATGGACACAGGACACATACATACATGATACAGATCAACTTCTGCTCTTGAAAATACACATGTTATTCTGAGATCCAAATACAACCTTATCTTTTGTATAATTATCTCAGCGGGAGTTATCTGTGTGTATCAAAGGGTGAAATTCAGTCTAGGCTAATTAAGTTTGTTTTGCTTTTATCATTTAGACATGTAGAGTGGTATTCCCAAAATACATTTATTGTGTTTTTAAGAAAAACTTTTTCTTACATACACTTATAAGTTAAAAGTGCTATGGATAGGACTTCCCTGGTGGCGCAGTGGTTGAGAGTCCGCCTGCTGATGCAGGGGACATGGATTCGTGCCCCGGTCCGGGAAGATCCCACATGCTGCGGAGCAGCTGGGCCCATGAGCCATGGCCGCTGAGCCTGCGCGTCCAGAGCCTGTGCTCCGCAACGGGAGAGGCCACAACAGTGAGAGGCCCGTGTACCGCAAAAACAAAAAAAAAAAGTGCTATGGATAAGGACTTAGTTGTCAATAACAATAAATTTTTCTTCATTGGGAGTTACAGACCTGTATCAGATTATTTCTCATAGAGACATTTTTCTTCAATTTTGAGAAGAGGGAGAAAGTGGAAGGAATATTGAGATTTTTATTTAAATGACCTGAGATTTGTGCCTTTAAACTTCCAATTAAAGAGCACAGTTTTGCAGCTGAACCTTCTGTAAATCTATCAGTTAAAAGCCTGTGTAGTTTGATGGCATGTCACCTCCAACCCCTGATTAGCAAATTGCAGGCCAAGCTTAAACACTAAAGCAATGCTGCTGCTTGTCTCAATTTGGAGGACTAGATCATTACAGTTTGGTAATTTAGATAAACCCTTACAGCCTATACTTCTTCTCTCTGTAGAGATCTGTAGAGAAGGCACTCAGGGCCAAATTACACACTACATTTTCCTTGTAAGAACATGCCAAAGAAATGTGCATTGATGGAATTATAAGAGTTCATTGCATTCACTATCTGAAATTACCTTGTTCATTTACTCATTTATGGGTTGTCTCCTCCTATAAAATGTAAGCTCCATGAGATCACAGACCTCCTCTCTCCTGGGCACTGCTGTATCTCCAGATCATTGCACAGAGCTCAACAAATATTTGTTAAATGGATAGATTCATTCATTCATCCATTCCTCAGGTATTATAGATGAGAAAAATAAATTCCCTGCCTTGGAGAAGTTCAGTCCTTTAGAGGAGGCACAAACACCAGACCACTACAGTGCAAGTACGTGAGCCTTGGGAGGGCAGCAAACACTAGATATTACTCTTAAAAATATGTTACATATTACCTTCACGTATCATATATGTGCTATATATGAACATGGACATATTCACTATATTACCCACCAGTGATTACTTATTCAACAAATATTCATTGAGTACTTGGGCAATGCTGCCATGCTTATAATTTAGAACCAAGTCAGAGCATGAAGCTGGCAGTCCCAGGGCAGAGGCAGCTTAGAGTCAAAGGTAAGCCCGGGTAAAGCTGGGGCTGATGAGTGGCTTAGCCAATCTAGTTACTGGTTGAGGTAGGCAACTAGTCTTGGAATATTTGAAAGTCAGGAGGGCAAAGTTCAGTAAGTTCTATAAGTTCTCAAGTTTTGCATCAAGTGGAAAGGCCATGATGTCTGAAGCTATTCACAGATGCCCATGAAGTCAGGAAGACTGACTAGGAGGTAATTCAGCCCTCTTTCCCTTGTTGTTTCCCAATTTCAGGGTTCTACTTTTCAAGACAGAATCAGTACTTGGCCCAGAGCCCTGACATCAAAATGTCTTCAAATGTTCTCACTCTATCCACCCCTGGCTTAAGGACCTAGGGGACCAGGGACACAGGACTGGAGGCCCTTTAGATAATGAGCCACCTTGTGCCAGGACAAGTCATCTCTATTTATTTATTATGTGCAAATTTATTTTAGCACTCAGATTAAATTACATGGCTCCAAATGATGACTCAATGCATGGTTGATACAGTTGCTTTGTTGTTTAGCAGCTAATAACAATATAGTAGCTAATATTCACTGAGTGGTGATTATGTGCCAGGGCACCATTCTAGACACTTTCCATTGACTAACCTGTTTAATATTCATAACCACCCTATAAGGTGGCTACTGTTACTATCCCATCTTACAGATGGGCAAACAGGCCCAGAGAGGTTGAGTAATTTGCCCCAAATCACACAACTCATACATGGTAGGATGTGACAGAACACACACACATGGCTCCAGAACAAGCAAACCCCTAACCACTGAAAATTGCTACCATATTTTGAATGCCAGCTAAGTGCCAGTGGCTTTACAGTTATTTTTATCTCTGTAAGTCTGTTTCAAACAGCAACACTGCAAGGTAGGCATTCTTTTCCTCATTTTTCAGACAAAGATATTATGGATAGCCCCCAAAGTTCTGAAATCAGGGTGTGAACCCTGTCTGTCTGTCGGTCTGAAAGGCCTATGCTCCATCCACTGCTCAGAGCTTCTTCTGTGATCTTCCTTCCCACTGACCTTGAATACTATCTTACCTGAGTCTTGCTTTTTCTATTCCTGATTTATTTAGTTTTCCCTGGTCAAAATAGCAACAACAAATTTTAATTAAGTCTTCATTAGGAGGTGCTGTGTTCCTTTCTGAGAGCCTTAATCTTTCACACTAATATACCACTATATATATTTCCAATAATGTTCATTTACATGCCCTCATTCGATCATCATAACATCCCTAGCATAAAAGGTAGGCATTATTGTCCCCCATTTCTGGAATGAATAAACCTTAAGAGAGAGAGAGAGAGAGAGAGAGAGAAACATGCCCAAGGGGCTTGCACCTGGTCCTGCTCTATTTTCATTTACTTGCCTTTGTTTCTACTTTGTGTAAACATCTCGAAGCAAAGGTCAATAGGTGGGAGAATCGGGCTAACAAAAGGAAATATGGCTCCCATCTCAGAGAGACCCATATGGATTTCTGCAGTAGCTCCCCTGCCTGAAATAAAAATATCTGAAAAGATATCACAGGGTTCTAGTTAAATACAGAGGACTGGACACTTGTATTTACCATTTCTTCTTCTTGAAATTATATAAAAATGACAGAAAATGTATAAACAGAGCATAAACCCACAATAACAAAGATATTGAGACAGAAGATGATCAATCTAGGGCTTCCCTGGTGGCGCGGTGGCTGGGAGTCCGCCTGCCGATGCAGGGGACACGGGTTCGTGCCCCGGTCCGGGAAGATCCCACATGCCGCGGAGCGGCTGTGCTTGTGAGCCATGGCTGCTGAGCCTGCACGTCCGGAGCCTGTGCTCTGCAACGGAAGAGGCCACAACAGTGAGAGGCCCGCATACCGCAAAAAAAAAAAAAAAAAAAAAAAAAAAAAAAGAAGATGATCAATCTAGGTGGCCCAACATCTGAAGAGTAGGAGCCCTGGGAAGAGAGAACAGAGGGGGATTACTAGAAAAATAATTCAAAATTTTTATCCACAACTGAAAGACATAAATTTTCAGATTGAGATGTTCAATGGAATGCCCAGCTCAAGAGATGGAAAATGACCCACATAAAGAGATAATGTTATGAAATTTCAGAATGTTAGGAATAAAGAGAAGATCCAAAAAGCACCCAGAGAAAAAAACAGGGGACATAAAAAGACTGAGAAGCAAATGGAATAGCACTTCTCAACAGTAGTATTGAAAACTAGAATAAAACAATGCCTTCAGGAAGCCTAGGGGGAAAAGAAAAAAAATTCTGAGGAAAATTATTTGTTAAAAATTATATTTGAATTTTAAGCTCATCCAAATTACCAATCAAGTATGAGGTCAGAACAAAGATGCTGTAAGATATGTGTCTCAAAAATATTTACTGCCAATGCGTCCTTTCTCAAGAAGCTACTAGAAAAATGTGCCTTACCAAAACAAGGAAATAAAACAAGAAAGAAGACAGTGGATGGGAATGGGGAAGTAGAAGGTCCAACATATTCACAAAGTGAATGGGATCCCCAGGATGATGATAAGATTATTCAGGAATACAATTGTGTATCAGGACCAGGAAGCAACCAGCTCAGATTGGAACAAGAGGAAACAGAATGTTCCAGGAGCACGTCTCTAAAACAAAGATGAAATTGATAGACAAATATACATTTGGCTGTCCTGAGATGCAATTTACACTTAAATTAAAAGCTTAGGAATAAATTAGGGACATACAAAACTAAGCACAGGAAAAATAATTCAGTAAAAATTTAAAAAATATATGTAACTACAATATACTACATAATCCAGCTTTGAATCATATTAACATAATAATATAAACATTGAGTACTGAGTGAATAAAATTATGACATAACTGTATTGGAAGAAGGGGTGAAGGAAACTGGGAGTGGTATAGGCATAAGGGTGTAAGAGCGGTAAACTTCTCATTTTCAATAGTAAAATAAATAGATACTATTTAAAACAAGAAAACAATTTGCAGCACAATGTTGTTGTTTTTGTCCGAAAATGAAGGTAAATATTAGGAGAAACAGAAAAAAGAGTTGAAAATAGTTGCCTCTAAGAAATGAGAATCAGAATGAGAAAGAAGATGGCAGAGAGGATATAGTTCTTAGCAATTCTGACAGAAATGTTGTTGTCTACCATTCTTCTCTTTTTCCTTGGTAATAGAATCCCAATTTTATTCAGGAGAGCAGTATGCCAAGATAAAATACTAGGTTTCTCTGTACCTCTGCAACTAGATGTGGCAATATGGGCTTCATTCTGGCCACTGAAATGTAAGCAGAAGTTGTTGGGTATGACATAACTTTTATCTTTCCGTTTTTTCCTTTCTGCTTCCTGGAATGCAGACATGAAAATGGCTGGAGCTTATTGTGACTAAGGACAGAGAAGCAGAAAGCTAGAAGGAGCTTATGTTCCTGATAACATCAGGAACTGCCAAACAAGCCCTGGACTATCTAGCACTAAACAGCTTGTACTATAAATAGTAAGCCTTATATATTTAAGACACCATCATTTGGAGGTTTCTGTTAAATGCAGCTGAATCTAATTCTAAGCAATCCATATAATTTAAGTATGTATCTGGCTTATTAAACTATGTATGTGTACCTTGTATCAAAATTAAAATTGAAAGAAGGGATGGATGGTCAGCAAATGCATAAAGAAAAGAACTGCCAAGTACCCACTTTGGAAAAGTTCTTTAGGACCCTGAATATCCATGTGATGAATGACTTCATTGCTAAAGACGAGATAAAAAATACACTGGATGGAACTTATGGTAGATGAGACATTAAAGACATTAAAGAAAGAAAAAAAAAGATTTCTGACTTGAAGATAACAGTAGTAGAAACTATCTAAATAAAAATGCACAGAGAAAAATGAAATTTAAAAAATGAAAAGACCCTCAGTAAACTGTGGGATATCTTTAAGAAGCCTAATATCTATGAAATTGGAGTTCCTGAAAAAGAGGTGGGGTGAAGGAAGAGATGGATGAAAGAAATATTTGAAGAGATAATGACTGAAATTTTTCCATATCTGGTGAAACCTATATATCCACAGATCTAAGAAACTAGACAAATCACAAATAGCATCCTTTAATAGAATAAAAATTTTATTACATTTTAAATTTTAAAAATTTTATTAAATTGCTAAAATCCAGTGATAAAAAGAAAATCTTAAAATCAGCCAGAGGGGGAAAAATCATGCTAGGTACAGAAGAGCAGTAATGATTACAGCAGATTTCTTACTAGACACAATGGAAGTGAGAAGACATTGGAATGATATCTATAAAGTAAAGGGGCGGGGGGGGAAAAAACCCCAACAATTGTCAACCAAGAATTCTACCATGAGACAAGTAAAATGAAAACACAATGATCCAAAATCTATGGGATGCAGCTAAAGCAGTTCTAAGAGGGAAGTTTATAGCAAAACAAGTTTACATCAGGAAACAAGAAAACTTTCAGACAACCTAACCTCAAACCTAAAGGAGCTAGAAAAAGAAGAACAAAGAGAATCCAAAGGTAGTAAAAGGAAAGAAATCATAAAGATCAGAGCACAAATAAATGGAATAGAGACAAAAAAATAGAAAAGATGAAACTAAGAGCTTGTACTTTGAAAAGATAAACAAAATTGATAAACCTTTAGCCAGATTCATCAAGAAAAAAAAAAGAGAGAGAGGGCCCAAATCAATAAAATCAGAAGTGAAAAAGGAGAAGTTACAACCAACACCACAGAAATACAAAGAGTCATAAAAGATTACTACAAACAATTATATGCCCCAAAAATGGGCAACCTAGAAGAAATGGACAAATTCCTAGGAGCATACAATCTCCCAAGTCTGAACCAGGAAGAAATAGAAAATATGAATACACCAGTAATCAGTAATTTAATTTGAATCAGTAACTTTAAAAACTCCCAACAAACAAAAGTCCAGGACCAGATGGCCTCACAGGTAAATTCTACTAAACATTTAGAGAAGAGTTAACACCTATGCTTCTCAAACTATTCCAAAAAATTTCAGAGGAAGGAATGCTTCCAAACTCATTCTAAAAGGCCAGCATCATAGTGATATAAAAACCAGACAAAGACATTACAAAAAAAAGAAAATTACAAGCCAGTATCACTGACCATAGATGCAAAACTTCTCAACAAAATATTAGCAAACCAAATTCAACAATACACTAAAAGGATCACACACTGTGATCAAGTGGGATTTATCCCAAAGGTGCAAGGATGGTTCAATATCTGCAAATCAATCAACATGATATACTACATTAACAATTGAAAAATAAAAATCATATGATCATAAATGTAGAAAAAGCTTTGGACAAAACTCAACATCCATTTATAATTAAAATCTCTCAACAAAGCAGGTATAGAGGAAACAAAACTCAACATAATAAAGTCCATATATGACAAACCTTCAGCTAACATCATACTCGATGAAAAGCTGAAAGCATTTTCTCTAAGATTAGGAACAACATGAAGATGCCCATTCTCGCCACTTTTATTCACACATAGTATTGCAAGTCCTAACCACAGCAATCAGACAAGAAAAAGAAATAAAAGGCAACCAAATTTGAAAGAAGTAAAACTGTCAGTGTTTGTAAATGACATGGTATTATGTATAGAAATCCTAAAGATGCCACCAAAAAGCTGTTACAACTAATAAATGAATCTAGTAAAATTTCAGGATACAAAATTAATATGCAGAAATCTGTTGCATTTCCATATACTAATAATGACCTAGTCAAAAAGAGAAATTAAGAAAACAATCTCATTTACAAGTGCATCACAAAGAATAAAATACCTAGGAACAAATCTAACCAAAGAGGTAAAAGGCTTGTACTCTGAAAAATATAAGACATTGATGAAGGAAACTGAAGGTGATACAAATAAGTGGAAAGATATTCCATGCTCATGAATTGGAAGAATTAATATTGTTAAAGTGACCCTACAACCCAAGGCAATCTACAGATTTAATACAATCCCTTTCAAAATACCAAAGGCATTTTTCACAGAACCAGAACAAACAATTCTAAAATTTGCATAAAAATGCAAAGAACCCTGAATAGCCAAAGCAATCTTGAGAAAGAAGGATAAGGAAATAAGTAAAGCAAAGAAAGACAAGCACCATGTGATTTTATTTATATGTGTGGAATCTAAAAAACAAAGCAACAAAACAGAAACAGACTCCTAGATACAGAGAAGAAACTTGTTGTTGCCAGTGTGGAGGGGACTAGGAGGATGAGGAAAATAGGTGAGGGAGATTAAGAGGTACAAATTTCCATTTATAAGATAAATAAGTCAAAGGAATGTAATGTACAGCATAGGGAATATAGTCAATAATATTGTAATAATTTTGTATGGTGATGGATGGTAATTTGACTTATTATGGTGATCATTTTGTAATATACAAAAATATTGAATCACTATTTTAGACACCTGAAACTAATATAGTATTGTAAGTCAATTACACTTCAATTAAACAGTGGAAAAATTTACATTTAAAAAAAGAAATTAAAATTTTAAAACAGTACCATCTATAATAGCACCAAATATAATATACTTAAGGATAAATCTGACAAAATTATGCCAGACATATACACTGAAAACTATGAAACATTGCTGAGAGAAATTAAAGAAGAACTAAATAAATTACACAAGACTCAATACTGTTAAATGTCAGCTCTCCCCACCTTAATCTACAGATTCAATGCAATCTCAAAGTCCCAGCAACATTTTTTGTAGAGATTGAGAAACGGATTCTGAAATTTATATGGAAATACAAAGGACTAAAATAGTCAAAACAACTTTGAAAAAGAACAAAGTTGGAGAACTAACACTAACCAATTTCAAGATTTATTATAAAGCTATAATAATCAACACAGTGTGATACAGGTATAAACATAGCCATATAAATCAATAGAAGAAAATAGAGAGTCCAGAAATAGATCCAAATATACATGAACAACTAACTTTTTTTTACAGTGGTGCAAAGGCAATTCAGTAGAGAAATGATAGTCTTTTCCACAAATGGTGACAGAACAATTGAATATCCATTAAAAAAAGAGAAAAAGAAAGAAAAAAAAAGAACTTTGATCCATACCTTACACTACACAAAAACTAACTCAAAATATATCATAGAACTAAATGTAAAATCAAAAACTATAAAAATGTCCAAAAGGAAAATGTATGAGAAAATCTTCGTGACTGGTTCCCAGATTCATAATTCTAGAGTTCCTCTTCTACAATGCAAAAACTCTTTTGCACATGCAGGGTGACATCTGGTTATCATGCTGCCCTGAAAGGGGAGAGTAGAATGTGAGGAATATATATATGTTTAATAAACTTTTAAATCACACTATATGCCCCCCACCCCCAGATAACTCCAGCACTCTCACGGTCTTAACCCCCACTTATCTTCTCATGATTCCCAATTTATATTTCTAGTCTAGACTTCTTGGTGTTCACACTGGTATTTTCACTAGCCCTGCGTGCATTCACTGAGATGTCTCACTCACACCTCAAACTCAATGTGTCCAAAACTGCACTTGGTATCCCCCCGCTACATCCACTCATCTCTACCGAGTCACCCATGCCGGAAACCTGGTGATCACCCAATGCCCATGATGGTTAAGAGAGGCAAGATTCACTTATAATGTCAATGCTTGTAGCCAGAATAACTGAGAGAGTAGTTTCTTATTAACAGAAAAAAAAAAAAAAAGTCCAGGGATGGAACATAACATTCAGGTGGGAAGATGCTGAGATTGTGGACGTGTTGATTTCTAGGTACTGGCAGGGCATCCAGGTGGAGATTCCTAGCAGTCAGTTGGAAATGCCACTGTACCTGACAGATTGCTGATCTTGGTTACAGAAATGAAAGCTCAAGAGCTTTTCTGAAAGTTTAAGCTGTGGTTTGACAGGAATCATACTGTTTCTAAGAGTGAAAACACTCAGAAGCATTCAGCTGTGGAGCACAGACCACAGGGAGGAAGGGAAAGAGAGCATTGAGAAGGTGGAGGCGTGGCATTTGGAGAATGATTCTCTGGCCGTTAAAGGCCAGGCAGCGCCAGTCACAATTTTTGTGGTAGGTCCTTTACTAGAGAGTTCTTCACTATATGACTTCTCTCTCCTTCTCTGCCTGACAAAATCTCTTCCCTCTACTCCTGTTACATTTCTTTTCCTATTTTTCTACCCTGGAGCCCTGCATGGGAGAAGGCAGCGTGGAGAGCAAAGGTCTGGCTGTAGGTTTTTCACTCCGCTGAGTTAGGAAGGCAGACAGTGAGGAAGAGGTTGGTAGGAAAATTCTTAAGGCTTTGGCTGCCCTTTTTTTTTTTTTTTTTTTTGCGGTACGCGGGGGCCCCTCACAGCCGTGGCCTCTCCCGTTGCGGAGCACAGGCTCCGGATGCGCAGGCTCAGAGGCCATGGCTCACGGGCCCAGTTGCTCCGCGGCATGTGGGATCCTCCCGGACCGGGGCACGAATCCGTGTCCCCTGCATCGGCAGGCGGACTCTCAACCACTGCGCCACCAGGGAAGCCCCTGCCCTTTTGATTTGTGCATTAATGCTGTGGAGTTGATAGCCTGCCTCAGACAGGCTGAAGGGATGTGTGTTCTGCATGTCTGGAATTTATTCCTTTGGCTCTGTAAGATGTGACACCGCATAATGGCCATGAAGAAGTAATTTTGATCCTGTGACGGACGATCTTGGCAAAAGTTCCAGAAAGACATATGGACATAATCTTCTGAACATTTGTAGAGGAGCCTTCCCTTAGGGATGGTCTTTGCCGGCTTGGGTTCACTTCAAGACCTATGGCTCTCACTAAAGCTTTAGTCTGTTGTTACTTAGGAGATAAAAATCTCAATTGTATTCAGTTGAAAGAACTAAACATATTAATGTAAGAGCAAGTCATCATTACTGCCACATATCAATTTCTCACCTCTGAGGCGGTGCACAGAAGCAGGGCTCTGAGTAATAACCCAGCCATGATTAGGAAAAAAGAGCTCTAGTGCATCTTAGTACACACTGTGAAAATATGAGTTTTCACCATGATGGGAGCCACCATCTTCAGCTATAAACTTACAGAGAGGTGACATAAACAAACAAAGTCTTCCTAGGAATGAAAACTTGCTTAAATATTATTCTGTAACAAGCTATTATGAATCTAGGACCCCACATATCAGGTATATTTAAGGAATTACTTATTTCTCACTGGAACAGATTTCAATCTATATACATTTTTATTTTAAAATAGTTGAGATAGCACAATAAATCCAGCTAACTTTCCCCTAAGTTTCTGTATGTGTTTGGGAAATAACCACTTATTCAATGTAAACTTCATTTATGGCCTTCATCTAATCCTGGTCCTTGTTTCTTTCCTTGATAAGTCTAATGTGGTGATAGAAAACACTCAGAAAATACCAAAGCCCAACCTCAGTCCATGGAGAATGACCATGCCTGCCCCAAAAGGTGCCCCTTAAAACTAGCTCCCAGAAGAATGCCAGTTAAGAAGTCTGCCAGGAGACAATCTTTATTCATTTACTAGTGTTTTGTGAATCCCCTTTGGGAAAACCGTTTGGAGTTGTACTACTGGCAACAGGAGAAAGAGAATGAAACTGTGGAGACAGATGTTCTCTGGGGTACGAGGTCTTCTTTGCTTCATGGTTTTCCCCCAAAGAAGCACTCAGAGTCACCTTGCTAAAAACTTGCCTTGGCTGATGGCCAGCCTTAAAAGGATGGGTTGGTTTTCTTTTTCTTTTTCTTTTTTTTTAATCTCAGTGGTCACTACACTATCAAGATCTAAGCAAATGACTGTTCTATGAACCTTGGCTGAGAAAAATGAGTGATCATGAACTTTTCTGTATTCCTGCTCATCATGGTTACACATGAAGTCAGTCTTATAGAATCTGATGATAGATCCAGAGAATTACAGATCTTGAAAAGGCTCAAGAAGGCATCTGATCCAGCCTCCTGGTGCTCAAGGCTAGTGGATAGTACATTGCAGGGGTGCAGGGACCGCTAGCAAGCTATCAGGACCTTAGCTGATGTTTGGGCATGTACAAACTAAATTCCCCCGCACATGTCTGAGGCAGAGTGGAGGGATGTGTGTTCAGCATGTTGATGGCTTTCTTTTCATGGCTAAAAACTAGACTGCTGAAAGGTCTTCAGTTTTACACAAGTGGGACAAATTGTTTTCTTAGTTCTGGTCCAAAAAAATAAACCAGGAAAGGGCTCCGATTGGTCTTACTTGAATCAGATATTCCCTTCCTCCAGGACCCAAGAAACCATGCTCTGTGTGTACATGCATACACAGTAGGACTGGCTTCATGGGCATGCAGCCTGTACAGTGGTATAGGGACCTGTGCTTAGAAGGATCTCATGCTTGGCTCAAGGCTCTGCTGTTGCCACCTGAAAATTTTTAGTAATGTTTGAACAATGGATTCTGCATTTTAATTTTGCACTGGACCCCATCAATTATGCAGCCAACCATGGCATGGAGTCCTAGCTTAGCTTGGCAGTCCCGAGCATAGTCACATGGATGGTGTAGGTGGGGAAGGGGAAATGATTCCCAGGATCAGTGGGTAGTTGGTGGCCAGTATAGCTAGCATAGTTCTGAGAACTAAAAGGACATGAAACATAAAAGATATGGTCCTTGTACTCAAAAATCTCAGTCTAGTAAGACAGATTCTCTTTTTTAAAATTTGTTTCTGCAGTACACACATATCCAAATGAATATATTTATCTTGGGTGCTAATGGGAATATCCAACTGCTGTAGGAAAGCAGAGGCTCCTCAAGGAAAAAATAGAACTACCATATGATCCAGTAATTCCACTTCTGGGTATATATCCAAAGTAAAAAAATTGCTTGAAAAGATATCTGTACTATGTTTATTGTAGCACACAATAGCCAAGGCACAGAAGCAACCTAACTGTATATATATGGAGAGAGAGACGTTTAATATATGAATAACAATAGACGGAATATTATTCACCCTTTAAAAAGAAGGAAATCCTGTCATTTGTGACAATATGGATGAAACTGAAGGGCACTATGCTAAGTGAAATAAGCCAGACAGAGAAAGACAAATACTGCATGGTATCACTTATGTGAAATCTAAAAAAAAAAAAAAAAAGGTTGAACTCATAGAAACAGAGAGTAGAGAAGTGGTTACCAGGGGCTGTGGGGTGGAGGAAATAGAAGAAGTTGGAAAAAGGGTATAAACTTTCAGCTGTAAGATGAATAAAATCTGAGGATTTAATGTATAGCCTGGAAACTGTAGTTGATAACACAGTATTATATAATTCAAATTTGCTAAGAGTGTAAAACTTATATGCTCTCACCCCTCCAAAAAAAGATAAATATGTGAGGTGATACATGTGTTAATCAACTCAGTTGTGAGAATCCCTTGACAATGTATCTGTATACCAAATCATCATGTTGTACACTTTAAATATCTTATCATTTTATTTGTCAATTATACCTCAGTAAAGCTGGAAAAAAAATGTAAGTAAAGAAAATATATGGAGAATGTCCATCTTTGCTTTCAATATCACAAAGACTGGTTTTTATAAAACTGTAAGCTAGTCTATGGTTACAGATGGAAGTAAGAGTCCCTTGTACAACAAGAGTGACACCATACTAGCAGCAGTCCCTTACTATTACAGACTGTTAAAAAAAATATTCTTTCTACCAAAGATACATGCACCTCAATGTTCATAGCAGCACTATTTACAATAGCCAAGACATGGAAGCAACCTAAATGTCCATCGACAGATGAATGGATAAAGAAGACATGGTGTATATATATATATATATATATATATATATATATACACACACATACGTGCTATATGTGTGAGTATACACACACACACACACACACACACACTGGAATATTACTCAGCCATAAAAAAGAATGAAATAATGCCATTTGCAACAACATGGATGGACCTAGAGATTATCATGCTAAGTGAAGTAAGTCAGACAGAGAAAGACGAATACCATATGATATCACTTACATATGGAACCTAAAAAAAGATACAAATCAAATCAAGTATAAACTTATTTACAAAATAGAAACAGACTCACAGACATAGAAAACAATTTAGCAGATATACACTACTGTATAGATAAACAACAAGAACCTACTGTATAGCACAGGGAACTAAATTCAGTATCTTATAATAAACTATAATGGAAAAGAATCTGAAAAGAAATTCTTTCTACCAAGATCCATGAAGACTCGGACAAAGTAAGCCCTGGAATGGTGCCTGTAGCCTAGTAAGGACTCAATGCATAGATGGACTATAAACAGGAGAAAGAAGTTGAGTGAAGAAGAAAAGGAAGGAACGGAGGAAGGGCAGAGGTAACTTGGCCACACTCTGTTTTTCAAGGTAAGCAAGTGGTCTAGGAAGATGGTGGGTGGAAACCATAAAAATGAAGGGTAAGCCATAACTAGAGCAATAAATTGTATGAAATGTTAACTGGGTTAACTCTCAGAACTCTTCCTTTCATTATTCTGTTTAACAGCAAACACTAAAAAATTAATCAGAAAATTCCATCTGGCCAACAATTTTGATTTATGAAATTCCTCTTGCTTCTGAAAATTAAAAGCAATCCTCGGAGTGAACTGAGCATTCTAAGAGAGCCCCAAACAGCCCTGAACGAAAACTCTAGAGTGTTGCTTCCTTTTATATTATAACATCTTTGAGTCACTCACAATCTATAAATAAATTTGTATTTTACAGGAATGGCTCTACAAAAAGCAGCCCCATGCTGGAATTTAGTACACAAGGCTATTTTTTAAAGCGTTTTGCTTTTTAAAAATTAATTATAGGCCCTAGATAACACAGCAGTTATAACTTGGCTTACTACAAGTTTTATGTTGCTTAACAAGTCTTTAAAACAATTCTTACACCTGTGCTTTAAGGGCACATCAATGTTACTTGAAGACTCCATTGAGTGTGGCTGCCCTGTTCTACAGCAGGAAAAATGGGATCACTAATATTCTGAAATCAGCAATTAATATTGTTTACCTTTAAATATATATATTTGGTGCTCCTGTTTTTAGATCTCTTTGGTTTCCCTAGGTGTAAAATAAGAAGCTGTCTGACACCAAAATGAATCTTTGAAACAGAAGCCCTTGCCTTAAAAACTTACAAGAGAAAAGCAAGGAAAATTTTGAGGCAGTGTTCATCTTGGCAGAGAGGCATGTTCAACTGCAATGCTGTGAAAAAAATATCATTATGAAATGATGAAAACTTTTGACCTAAATATATTTTTCCAATTGAACTTGTTAGTTGATCCTATATCGGGGATAACAGAGAAGAGTTCTTGACATAGAGGAGAGTTAGGTGAAACCACTAATGACTGGGAATTATTATAGCCTTTTTCTTATGTCAAAAGGCATAGATAGTATGATATAGAAGTTGTAGTATTTGGAAATTTTAGGCCTCAGAAAGTAAATGTTAACTGCTCTTTCAAGAGTATGGGATTTAAAAGTATAGGAAGCAAGGTGATTATTTCCACCACTATCTTAATTAACAAAGATTAAATGCCTAAGTCTTGTCTGGGTTTTGCTCTAGAAGAACAATCTTTGAGGATTTTCTCCTAAGAAGTCCTTTGGAGAGGAGCAGACATTAGCCATAGTCACCAGAGACAGGACAGGACCTTGGATATGTGACTCCTGTAACAGAAACAAATCGATTTTCCATAATTTGGCCTGTCTTGACACATTACATTTCAGACAGAGGGAAGATTACTACTTCCAAGCTTGTTTCTTGCCAATGGAAAATAAATAGCAGCATTTTTTGAAAGAAGAAAGCACAAACACAACATTTGATTCAAGGGTGCCATAGAAATCCAACCAAAAATATGTACTCAAGTTTACTTTTCAACTCCATGGACAACAACTACTAACTTATACAGTGAGAAGCACAGTTCAGGTGCTCTATTACACAATAGAACCGATGCAAAGGGATATTATCACTTTGAAATAAGTGATACAATAGATGATTTTTCAGAGACATTAGTCCGCCATCTTCTCAGTCTGCCGGCTTTCCAAATAAACTCGTATTCCTTGCCTCAAAAAAAAAAAAAAAAAAAAGAAAAGAAATAAGTAACACCTTAGATCTCTGTTGGGCGAAGAGAACAGAAGGGCATAAGGATAATCCAGTTGGAGTTTCTAGAAAGAGATAATAAACAATGTAAGCCAACAGCAAAATATTGTTGGTCTTCCTTGGGGAAGTGAGCTACTATTCCAGTAAACAGAATTGCTATAAGAGAGGTTGTTATACAGCCATGAATGTCCTCTTGCCATAGATCCCAAGAGAAAGGCCCGGGCACCTAAAATGGTTGCTGGTCTAGAGAACTAAGCAAGATGAATTATTTTCTTTCCTAAACTCAAGATTCTTCATTTTGACTTCTGCTCTGGACACTAAACTCTGAGAGACTGTGCAGTGTCAAACCAACCCTCATAAATTGTGAGAAGATTTCATAAGACTGTGTGAGTTTCAGTGTGAAGTAGAAGGTAATGAATTTATTTAATAAATCTACATAAAATTTTAAAAATCATGGGCTCTGAATCACGGCAAAATGTTTCCCAGAGATACTTTACCAACGTACTATGGCAGCCAAAATAAAGATAACAGCTTTAGAGAATGAACACAGAGAGAATATTAGGCTAGATGGGCCCCTGTTATTTGCTAGCATGGCATTTTACATAATCTTACTTTCCCTTGTCTTTTAAAAAACACAGTAACCAGTCCTATTCTTAACATCATTTCTTTTCATTACTACTACATGAGAAAGGGGTGAAAATGCCTTTTAGCAGGAAAGCTGGTCTAAGTGTAGAATCAACATCAACTTGAAATCATTGTTGAGTCAAGCTATCAAATCTTATTCTTTGATAAGAATAAAATCTAGAGTCGGACTCCAAGGAGACATGAATAATGTCTGTGCTGGTCTTTCCCTTCCTAATTAGTATTCATGAATCGCTGGGAATTTTTTTGCTGTCTCTCTCTTTGCATTTATCTCAGTAGTTGTATCATTTGACTGCTAATGTGTTTGAATTAAGCTGCTTGATTTTAATTCAATCTGGTACCTCTTCGTGGAGTACTAAATTTCCCCTCAACAGCCATACGTTGAACTGTGGGGAGCCCTGAAGGCTCTGCCGCCAACAAGATTTCAGCCTTTATTGCTTTGTTCAGCCCATCCATTCTTGGTTCAATGGCAGCCTAGATACAGAGATCCCAGTTCAGATACGCACAGGTAATGACACCGATTACCTGGCAGGATGTGCAAGGTGATCCTATCTGTTCTCTTCTGTACCACCCTGGTGGACTCTGACATATCTTCCCTTCAATTATCAAGTAGGGGTTCACCCAATGAGGGAAAAGTGTCATCAAAGCTTATGCGTCTGGGCTTCCCTGGTGGCGCAGTGCTTGGGAGTCCGCCTGCCGATGCAGGGGACGCGGGTTCGTGTCCCGGTCTGGGAAGATCCCACATGCTGCAGAGTGGCTGGGCCCGTGAGCCACGGCCGCTGAGCCTGCACGTCCAGAGCCTGTGCTCCGCAACGGGAGGGGCCACAACAGTGAGAGGCCTGCGTACCGCAAAAAAAAAAAGCTTATGCGTCTTGGTGGAGTCGTTCTGTACCATTGTACTCCTCATAATCTTTGGACTTAAAATCAAGAGAACCATCTGACATCCAAAAACATGTTTTGAAACCTAAAAGCCTCTGATCATTATCTGTGCAAGATCCCGAAAAAAGACACTGCTTAGCTGTGTGTGTGTACAAACCCTGTAACTTTAAAGGCCAAATACCCGATTCCACAACACAAAAGAAGGAGCTTCTTAGTGCATAGCAGAGATCTGACCACATAGCTTCTAGGCACGAGGAGTTTAACATGTTCTACTGCCAATACTTGCAACTCAGGAGCATTTTCTTTCAAATAAGCTGAGTCGGGGGGATGTGGAAAGGTGGAGCTTCCACATATAATTCCTGGCTGCTTCCAGGATTAGTCAGATTTCTAGAAAAGCAAAAGCCTGGGAAAACAGCAAGCCATCCCTTGAAACCATGTAGAAGAAGAAAGGGTGTGGAGCGATGACAGTTCTTGGACCAGGCAAGCCTCACGGCAGCGAAACACTGGCCCCATCTTCCCAGACAGCCCTTTGTCTCTACAAAGGCGTTGGACAGGGCGTTCTATTTCCCTGTTTTGGAAGGAAGAAAAATTTGATAGATTTCTTTGCCTCAAAGCAATCTTCCATAAAAAAGTAATTGTTCCCTCCACATCAGTATGTTACCAGAATAAAGACGTAATTGTAAAAGAAAAGAAAATGAATCCTGTTCTCCTGATTGCCCAGTATGCGTGTGATCCCAGCCCTTTTTCTTCCCCTAATGACACTCAACTGGGTCCTACAAGGTGGTTTTTCTAAAAAGGAACGTCATGCTTTCAGAATGCCTTTTCAAAAACAGGCCCTTCTCTAGTGCCAATGTCCTTCCTACAATGTCCTTCCTACAATGTCCTTCCTATGATGTCCTTCCTACGATGTCCTTCCTACGATGTCCTTCCTACAATGTCCTTCCTATGATGCTGTCAGTGTTTGTCATTCGTACATCATCTCAAGTGGACTTTTTTCTTTTTTTTTAGAGAATTTATCCTGACCTTCCTTCCTGCCTCCCCACATGATGTAACATTCAAGACAGCAGGCTAGCTGCTGTAGCCATAGAGCAGATAGAAACTAACAGTTGCACAGAGGAACTAAACTCACAACTGTGTTAAAAAATACTAAGATAGCCCTCTACGTCCAGCTCTGTTAGACTGCAAGGGACACTATGTTTATTAGTCTGCTAGATGTCTTTAAAGTGCTGCCTTTGCTTCCACAAAGCAAAAGTCATTAATCAAAGAATAGGTTAGTTAACACAATTTTCAGATTCAAAATTGTATACAAATCGATTTTGAGATATACTCCCAGGATACATTATTAAAATGAGGAGTGGAACCTACCTCCTTTTAGTTTTACTTGAAATTTTAATGTTTCTATTAAAACTGTTTATTTCATTTTAAAAAAATGGAAACTTAGAGCCACTTGTGTCATTCCCTCACATTGTACTCATGATACTGAAGAAGTTATAAATCCTAGAATACCATATTTCCACACATCATTTTGCCCATCTCAAACCAGTGAAAGGATGAGAAAGAAAGTGATTACAATTAAACACCACTTAGATTTGGGGGGGAAATTATTTGTATTAAGAAACCAATGTGTTTATACAGATACCTGGGGATCTAGAGTCAAGCACAGAGGTAAGCCAGTCTGTTCCAACTCTCATATTCAAAGACTCTCTGAAGAATACTAAACAAAACCAAGCATGTTATTTTAGGTATACTTCCTAACTACTGCCGTTTATAAGTAACAACTCAAAATTCTGTCCTGGCTTCCATAGCTTTTTAGGGACCTGTTCTAAATTTATTTGTCCTGTGTCAATTATGTGAATAAAATAAGAGCTGAGAGACTCTCCCCTAAGAAAATGTTTTTGCTAGGAACCCTGTCCTGACATTTTCTGAGCTTCTTGAAAATGAAAATCTCTGTGTCTTCCAGATGACAGCCACCTTTTCGGTGAAACCAAAATAACTCTCTCAGCTAGAGAGCTGTCAGTAAGAATTCTGATAGATATCAGAGTTGGCATGCAGGAGGAACGCAAGAGAAATGGTTCCATGGTAGGAGGTTTGCTGGGAGCCCCTGACTAGGCAGGAGGGAAAACAATGCACCCCTAGACACTAACCAAGCACGAGGAAACCAATGGGCTTTTCCGGAAATGACAGATAATCTTGGGGGAGAAGGGAGACATTAGGTCCTGCAGGATTTTTAAAGGACTACGTCATATGCGTCAAGCTGGAAGGTGTCCATTTGTTAAAGCAATCAAATACACTTCCATGCATAGGATTTTCTCTCCCTCTAGTGGTGGGGTGGGATATGCTATTACTACATGATACTACCTCATAAACAAAGATGAGTTTCTATTATAGCACATTTTGCCCATAAATAAGGATTTTCATGAGGTGTGCTGCTCTCTCTTACAGTGGTTTCCAAACACCCCCAAACCCTTCATGCTAGGGAGTGAATTGCCTCCTAAGCAGGCTGGTTATCAGTGGGAAGGTAGCAAGGATCTCCTTGTCCTTTTGGCTAAAGAATGCCCATGCTCACTTCCAAGATACAGGATGCTCCTCTCCCCTGTAGTCCCGATCAACAGGTTATTGATCAATAACTGCAAATCTATCAGTGTGAAATACATAAAGTATGCAGCTTTTCCCCCTGCTCCATACCGTATGCAGTTAGGCATCAATGATGCTTATTTGACTTCTCCTCTTGTATGTCTCCAAGGCAACCAAAGTCATATTTTCCTGCAAACCTGTTTCTTTTCTAGTTTCCTTATCTCAGTGAATAACTTCATCGGCTATCCAGTTGTACAAGCCAGAAATTCAGGAGTTACTTCACCCCCACCTAGTCTTCCACCATCATATCCAATCCATCACCAAGTCCTTCAATCTCACCCTCCTTAATCTATCTCACAGAGGTCGATTTCTCTCTGCCTCAACCACCACATATTTCATCATCTCCTTCATACACAACTAGTACTCCAAAGGGCATCCACTCCATCCCTTGTCAAATGCATTCTTCACACTGCACTACTTCATTCAACAAATATTTCTGAGGGGCCTACTCTGTATTCTGGTAGTACTGTGTTGAATAAGGCAGACCAATTCCCCATTCTCAAGGAGCCAGTGGAGACAGGATATAGACATTAGTTAGTGTAAAATAGGGTGATCTAATAGAGCATGGTGAATGGCTATTCTAAATTGTGTGTTCAAATACAAGAAATCAGTGGGAGTTTCAAGAGGGGATGAGTTTTGAAGCAGGAAAACAGAAGAAGTCCACTGGGATGATGGTAGCTGCTATCAAGACTTCCTCGTAGGTAAGGAAAGTGTTTCAAATACTGGCCAGGATCCAAAAGAATAAGTTAAAATGTTCCTGATGTTTGTCTCCATGCACCTCTGCTGAAATATAGTCCTTATTATCTATGTGAAAGCATCCCATTTTCGTTAACTTTTCGGTACGTCTCGTCTACCAGTAACGTAAGCTCCATGAGCAGAACGGCCACAACTGCCTTGCTCATTGCTGAATCCCCAGTGCCTAAGAACTGTGTCTGGTATATAGTTGGCATGCAAATAGGTATTTGTTGCATTAATGCACAAATTGGTGTGTGAAGTGGAAAAGGAAACAGAAAAAATTTACTGAGTGGGTTTGGGGTTCACGAAGCCTTCGCGGAGATGTCAAGGTCATTTACTTCAGCTCGAAAGGTTAACTGGGCTATAAAATCCTGGCCAGGTTTCTCCGCTTTGGATCTCTGGCACCACCTGCTCTCTCTCAAACTCACACACGTGCTCACAGCTACAAAGCTCTCCAACTCCCCGCTAGGAGTCACACCTTCCGACACAGAACCCCTCCCACCCTCTCCCTTATGTCTCATTCCCTCCTCTCCCCTCCCCGCCCGGTTCCGGAAGCCTTCGAGTCGCAGTGCCCCCTGGGAATAGTAGTCTTCCGGTCCGAGCCTAGAGCGGTTTATCCCTTTCCAGAACCACGCTTCCCAGAGAGCCTTGCGGCAGAGGGCGGCTGTATCACCTGACCAGGACTCTGGAGAGGCAATGGCGACGCCCATGCTACGCTGGTTCTGGCCTGGAAGGCGTTGGGTTTTCGCCGGGATTGGCGGCGGTTCTCGCCACGGAAGAGGGGTTCCAACTGGGTCCACGTCCAGCGGGAAGAGGGGACAGAGCTCAGTCGCTCAGCAGCCCTTCATCACGGCCCAGAAACCGAGGAAAGGGTATATTATTTCGTACCATTACTCCCCGCTTAAGCGTGAGGTGGAATTGCGGGACTGGAGAGATAATGGCCACTACAGCCCAGCCTTCAATCTAGACGTTTTGGTGGGCGGGAGGTGCTGGGCTATAAGTTGCAGCGCTGAAACCTAAATGAAAGCACGAAACTGGCCCTCTATCAGCCCCGCCCCCACACGTAAACCGCTGTCTGCAGGTAGACAGGCATATTTGGGTAATTCGCGAGTGTAAAATAGCACGTGTTTTCCTGACTCGAAAGCTGCACAGAAGAGTGGATTCAGTCACCTTAACTAATAGCACCAGTAGCGGGGTCGGTGACAGTAGAAGATGAATCTTATTTACCTAACATTTATTTAGAGCTATTACGAGTCAGCAGTGTTGTAAATTATTAGTCAGAAAACACCACCTATCTGTGGAGGCGTTTCATTTTGAACATGTGTGTCTAGACCTAGGAGAATGCAGCCAATACAAGAGATCTTCCCTCCGGTTATGTAGAAAGTGTTGCTTATTTTGCTTAATATCCACTGAACAGCTGTTTATATTTCACTATATGAGACCTAAATAGTTTATTTTTAAGTACAGAAACATAAGGCATGTGTCTAATATTCAGTTTTTCTTTTGAGATAGTTAGGTTGCCGTTATTTTGCTTTTCTGTTGGAGGAACAGAGGGAAAATGTCCAGAAACACTGTTTCTGTTCCTTTCATAAATTAGGTTGTCTCACTGTGAATGGAAAGTATTTTTTTCTCTCATCTAATGAAACTGCAAAAATACATTGAATAAGGTTTTGGTGAATGCAAACTTCTGGTAAGTTCTTCGTTTAATTCCTCTCAGTTACAGGTTGTGCTTCCCAACTTTAAAAAGAAGGAATTCATCAGTACTACAGATGTAGAACTTCATGTGTTGAAATGACTGAAACAAAACCAAATACATGTAAACAAAAATTTCGATAATATAGAAAATTGCTTGGGGGAAGAGCAGGATAGGAACAGGCAGACTGTGGAGAGAGTAGGTGTTCACCAGGTGATCTGCAGATTGCCCAGGATACATGGGTTTAATAATAACCCATGGAATAAGCACACTTATAAGAACCTGGAGAGACCTCTGTATGGAATGTTCATACAGACCCAGTAGAGTAGGAGTGGCCAGATAAGAGATTATTGGAGCATTTAGGTTGCATTATTGCACCTTCTTAGGTTTGGTAGCAATCAAGTATAAAACAAGCAAAGGAACCTGACACTAGATCTTTGGAATTTAAAGTGATCTGGGGAACCAGAAAAAAAAAAAAAAAAGCCACTTGCAATGGTTTAATGTTTCCCTTTGCACAAAATTCCCAGGAAGGGTGTCATTTAGTGGTGATCTATTATATCTTTGTCACTCTGGTTACTTTACTTGCAAACCATTGTTAGAAAATGAATTCCAGACATGACTGAGAATTTCCCTTCCTTTTTAATAATGAGATGTGCAACTATTTACCATTATTTCTCTAGTAAAATCCTGATGTTTATGTTAATTCTAAAAACGTTCACAAGATCAGCTTTCTTCATTTACTGACTGATTAATTGACAAAGCACAGTTAATTTAGAAAATGCTGCTTTTCATTAAAGTCAGCCAAACAGTCACCACCTGATACCCATTTCTAAATTGTTTTCAGATGCCAAGTTGTTCTTTTCTGTTGCCTTCTTGTTTGCACAGTGAACTCTCCTTATGCCATGTTGTAAGTGAATTTTGCTTTGCCGGCCTTGTAGGTGTTCGTTTTGCATTGCTTTTATTTAGTCACCAATACAATATGACACATTTTTTAAAGTAGGATATAAAATTTTAATAAGTTAAAAACACAAATAGAAAATTAACATTTGTGGTTTCAGCTCTTAGAAATTCATGCATGGTGACAGATCTAAGAACTTCTTAACCATTTTGTCTTCCTCTTTAGTGAACGTGAGTGGGCAGCTGTGGTAGGTTTGGAGATTCATGCCCAGATTGCCTCCAACTCCAAACTCTTCTCTGGATCTCAAGTCGACTTTGCAGCACCTCCCAATTCTTTGGTATCTTTTTTTGATGCATCTCTGCCTGGAACTTTGCCGGTAAGATTTTTATTGTATGCTGTTTTCATTACACAATGTTCATGTTTTATCGAAAATAACTCTTAGGAAATACTTGTTTAGGGAGCTTTGCATGAAGTGGGTTGGACTAAATGTTTTCCAAAGACTCATCTCTGTAGTTCTGTTCCTAAGTCTAAACGTCATCCATTTGTTCATGTATTCATTCACTCATCTCACACACAATTTAGATTGTTTACTCAGTACCAGGGTGTCTGGTCTGTGCTATGAACTGCAACAGAAAGATGAGCGACAATCCTTGCCTTTGAGGAGTTCAGAGACTAGCTGGGGAGATGTGTCTTATGCACAGAGTACTGTGTCACTGCTCCTGTGGAGGTCATATGCGGAGTATGGTTTTGGAACCCCATGCAGGGACTTACATGCAGGGACTTACGAATTCAGTAAGAGAAGGACTGTTGTGAGAAATTGGGGAAGCGGTAGGGTTGGTTAAGGAGGGGTTGTTGGAAGAGCAACAACCTTCTGAGCTAGCTGAGAAGGCAGGCGGGAGTCAGGCTGATACATGGAGGAGGGGGAGGAGGGGGAGTCTCGTCAAAGGAAGCAGCATATGTCACGTGATATTACAGTATAGGGTCAATAATGATTGTGGTTTTAGAAAATTAAGAACTGGTCAGTAATGGAGAAAAAGTCAACCACAGTATGCTTTGAGTGAACTACTCATTTATCTCTTCATTCTCACTGAAACTGGCAATGACTGGGTCCAGTGTACTAACTCATCAGCACGATTTTTTGCATACATTTTCACATAAGTGGATGACGTTGTGAAGGAAAGGATGGAAGGAACAATGTGAATATTTGGGCTAATACATGGCTCATGGTCTGTCCGGGACACATAGTATCAACTGGATGTGGGGTTTCCTGCCCTCCTTTCAGGGAATGTGTAAGTGGTGGTGATGCGGGCAGGGAGAGGTTTCCTGGGTGAGTTCCACACTTTCTGACATTTAAATACAAGAGAAAACTGGTTGAACTGTGCACTGCCAGGTGTGCAGAGGCAGAGGTTTTCTTTTCCCAGAGTCACTGCCATGGAAGGTCATGGGCAGTGCCTCCAAAGTACCTGCTGCACCCAAGGTTTTGGTTATACTAGGGCAGTGTCTGCATCTTGGAACTTTTTCCTTACTTGTGCTTTTTGTCATGGAGGACTCCTGTTCCTGTAAACCATGTCTAGGGTCACCTTTGACTTGCCGTTGGGTCTTTCTGGGAGAAGACAAGTATAGGAGTGTCTGTCCCTCCCTCCCTCCCTCCCTCTGCCCTAGAGTATCTACTGATGGAGAGATTCTTTTGATTTGAGAAGAGACAGTTTTCCAGTTATAAATGTACAAATTCTTTTTTGGGGCAGAGACTCAGCTATAGTAGAAATAAAGTAATATCTATTTAGACAAGTGAATGGAAAGCAATTCATCACAACACCTCTTCTTTCTTCCTTCTGAGCTCAAAGCATTTTTTTTCCACGTGGTGGTTGGTTCATTATCAAGAGACTAGACATAACTGCTGAGTTCTTTCTAGGTTTCTCCAGCTGAGAATATAGTATCTAGCAAGGTATTTATTATAGTTCACATTGAAAACATCTATTTGCAGATAGACATGTTTTCTATAGATAGGCTCTTTACTTGTGGCTAACTGTGGTCAGATATTAGAGACAATTCAAAATGACTAAATGTCAACATGCTTTGAAGACATCTTGTTATGCCCCCAAAGAGGAAGATACTTGCCCAGTGATAGGCCTGTCAACATGATGGTGAAGTCATTTGGGTCATTGGAGCATTGAGAGCTTGTCTTACATTCACTAAATGACAATCAAAAGCTAGAAATCCAGTTTTGCTCGAGCTGGGTTTTGTTTTTCCTCTTTGGAGCCTACCACACTCATTGTTTGAGCAGCCTAATAGATTATTCTCGCAACAGAGCTAACCTTCCTCTTTTTCAGAAATGTTTCTGTCTTTAAAAGAGCTGTGTTGGTGTGTGACCTAAATTATAACAAAACTACCAGAATAAAACGTTGTCATTCCCACAGCCCTTCAAAACCCAGTGATTTACTTAGATAGAGATTTTAAATATACTGAAACATTTAGACAGTTGACCTTCTCTAAGCCTGTGGAGATGATGTGTTGATGCTCTGATATTCTGACTATGCATTTGGTTATTTTTATGCAATAAATGGTGACCATTTGTTAGATACACTGTTAAGAAGATAGAAATAGGCAACCAAAAGAACTTAGGTTATAGTGTCAAGTCTTTTTCTGTAGACCAGATTCATTTGCTCTGCTGGCCCATTAAAGAGAAAATATGATAAAGTGTGTCTTTCTGTAAGTATTTGATTCTCCCCCTCTCTTGATTGTGTCTTTATTCATTCGCTCAACTGACATTTATTGGATGCCTCCCATGCACTAGCCATTGTAGAAGTTCTAATGATACAGGTCTGAAGAAGGTGAAAGATCGCTGTGGGTCTTGTCCTCACGGAGCTTGGACAATTAAGTGGGCAATTGCAGTACTTTTCAATGAACATGCTGGTAGTGGAAATACAGTGTGCTCTAGGAGGGGCGTTCAACACAGATATAGGGAATTTGCAAAATTTGGCCAAATAAAAGTGAACAGGATGCACAAAGACCAGAAGAAAAACAGGGCTTGGCTTGCTCTGGGAACTGAAAGAAGTTCTGTACGTTGTAGCATAGAACTGGAATATGGTGTGGCAAGAGGTGAGGCCAGTGTGGAAAGCATAGTCTGTACCGTACAAGCCCTGCTAAGGAGTGTGCATCCCATTGCAAAGATGTAAGAAGATGTAAGGAGAGTACCGGGTCAAAGACTCCAAGGGACGGCATATTTTGAGGAGTGAGTACACAGTATCTAACTTACTGAGATTCAAGGAAGGTGAGGACTAGGCAGTGGTCATTGGATCTATTAAGGGGGATATCCTTTACAAGAAGCGTTTCCACGATGGGGTTAGAAGGCAGGTAGCAGAAGGGTGAAGAACTCGGGGATGTTGAGGAAGAGATGAGAGAGTGTGGGCAACTATTTCAAGAAGTTTGGCTTGGAAGGAAAAGAGAATGCAGTAGAGAATTCCCTGACAGTCCAGTGGTTAGGACTCCACGCTCTCACTGCAAAAGGCCTGGGTTCAGTCCCTGGTGAGGGAACTGAGATCCCGCATGCTGCAGGGCGTGGCCAAAAAATAAATAAAGAGAGTCAGTTTTTTAAAAAAAAAGCCTCATTTTCCTTAATGTTGGAGAAACTTGAGATTGTTTCAGTGCTGATGAGTTATAGTCAACAGTAAGGTATCGTCCACTTAAAAATATGTTAAGAGGGTAGATCTCATGTTAAGTGTTCTTACTGCAATAAAATAAGATTTAAAATAATTTTAATGCTGATGAGAAGGAGCCAATGAGGGGGCAGTTAAAGAGGCTTTTGATTAATGTGGCAAATTGAACGTATACATGTTAATCTGTCCTTCTCCTCCTACCCCAAAGAAACCCCACTGAAATGACAGTGAAGGAATTCAAAGTTATAAACCTATGAGAGGATGAGAGAGTAGACCAGCGTGCATGAGAGACGGTAGATGGAGGAGGGCCTGACTTGGCAGAACGAAGTTAAGTGTAACCCAGGAAAAGGACAGAAAGCCTTCAGAAAGAGACAGTAGTCAGAAATGAGATGGTGTGCCCTATGCAACCTCAGAAAGGGTCCGGATGTGAGATCAACAGGTATTGTGGAGGGCCAGAGGGAGGTGAAGACAAAGGGATTAATTCAGAGTCTGAATACAGAGCAGTTAGACCTGAAGTCCTCTCCTGCCCCTTGGTAGCTGCCCTACCTTCATAGGAATCTATAGTTTGGGGAGAAATTCAGCTTGTGACACACTCCCTCTAGAGACCCCAGGCAGAGCAAGGGGTACTGGTGTCAGAGAGTGTCTGTACCCTGAACCCCAGGGCCTGCCCAATCCTTTCCCTGCCCCGTTTGAGGAGCTCAAGTGAACTGCTGTGGCCATCTCTTCTCTTTCCCACCTCCCCCAAGCAGGAACCCATAGGAACCTGACAGAACTTGACATTTAGGGGGATCTCAATTTAAAAAGCTACCTGGCCACCTCATTGATTGTCCTAGAATGAAGTTCGCCAATCAGCAAGCCCTGGATATTTACATAGAATGCTTAGTCAGCATTTTAGTACCTTACTTTAAAATATAACTAGACTGGGAGTTCCCTGGTGGTGCAGTGGTTGAGAATCCACCTGCCAATGCAGGGGACACGGGTTTGATCCCTGATCTAGGACGATCCCACATGCTGCGAAGCAACTAAGCCTGTGTGCCACAACTACTGAGCCTGCATTCTAGAGCCCGTGAGCCACAGATACTGAAGCCCGTGCACTTAGAGCCCATGCTCAGCAACAAGAGAAGCCACCACAATGAGAAGCCCACACACTGCAACGAAGAGTAGCTCATGCTCGCTGCAACTAGAGAAAGCCCGCATGGAGCAATGAATACCCAACGCAGCCAAAAATAAATAAATTAAAAGTAAATAAATTTCTTAAAAAAAAAAAGATCATTTCAAGAGGTAAATTTAAAAAATATATATATGTGTGTGTGTGTGTATGTATGTGGTGTGTGTGTTTATATATATGTGTGTGTGTATATATATATATATATATAAATTGACAGCCAAATATCACCAGACATTTGAAGAAATTCTCCAATGTAGTGGACAGAGCCCAAAATAAAAAGAAAACAAAAAAATAAGAGGCACCAGATAATGCACAGGGTAAAAGAATTCTTTAAAAATTAAAAGCTTTTATAAATATCCTTAGAAAGATAAGAGAAGGTAGCTGCATCCTTGAAACAAGAACGTGATACCACCATTTAAAAATAAACAATCAGGGCTTCCCTGGTGGCGCAGTGGTTGAGAGTCCGCCTGCCGATGCAGGACGTGGGTTCGTGCCCCGGTCCAGGAAGACCCCACATCCCACAGAGCAGCTAGGCCCGTGAGCCATGGCTGCTGATCCTGCACGTCCAGAGCCTGTGCTCCGCAGTGGGAGAGGCCACAACAGTGAGAGGCCCACGTACCGCAAAAAAAAAAATAAATAAATAAAAATAAACAATCAGGGACTTCCCTGGTGGTCCAGTGGTAAAGACTCTGCCTTGCAGTGCAGGGGACACGGATTTGATCCCTGGTCAGGGAACTAAGATCCCACGTGCCGCGAGGCAACTAAGTGCACATACCTCAACTGCTGAGCTTGTGAGCCTCAACTAGAGCCCACATGCCACAAACTACAGGGCCTATGTGCCCTGGAGCCTGCGCACCACAACTAGAGAAGAGAAAACCCGCACGCCACAATGAAGAGCCTGCACGCCGCAACAAAAGATCCCACTTGCCTCAACAAAGACGAGCCTGACTACACATCATTACAGCTACACTTGAATCTCAGAATGTCAGGGTGCCCTCCCACTCTATTTTTCTAGGTTAAAGTTATGATTGAAAAGTAATTGGCATATGAAATGTTTTTATCTCACCTGAGATGTATAGAGTAGTATTTTTTCTGAGGATCACTCTTACCTCTTTTAATCTTGACGGCGTTACCCGGCCTACTTCCCGGTTGCCATCACTCAGGAGAGGAGACCAGAGTGGGGCCTGTGCAAGGACTCAGACCCCGAATGCCTTGGGAACCATGATTCTGATTATTTTGCTCTTATGAAACAGCTATATGATTTTTTTTTTTTTTTTTTTTTTTTTTTTTTTGCGGTACGCGGGCCTCTCACTGTTGTGGCCTCTCCCGTTGCGGAGCACAGGCTCCGGACGCTCAGGCTCAGTGGCCATGGCTCACGGACCCAGCCGCTCTGCGGCATGTGGGATCTTCCCGGACCGGGACACGAACCCGTGTCCCCTGCATCGGCAGGCGGACTCTCAACCACCACGCCACCAGGGAAGCCCTGTATGATTTTTTTTTTTTTGTACTAATATGAAGTTTTTCCTCAAAATTCTTCTTCTCCATCCTAGAGAGAAGCCAGCCCCAGAACGGTGAATAATGTAGCGTTGTTGTGCGGTTTCCCCTGTAGTTTTTCTCTCCGTGGACTTGAACCAAGTGCTGATGCCATATCGGCCTTTAAAGTACAGGCTCAAGTGGGGCCTCCCCAGAGGGTCTCATCATTTGGGGGGAAAGTTTGTATAGTTTTTCGGTTGGCTTTTCTTTACCAGTTTCTGGCTTTTATTCTCAATATATTTTTGCTAAACTTGTTTCACAAATTAAAAAAAAAACACAGAGATCCCATGTGCCACAACTTAAGGCCTGACCCGACTCAGACAGAAATAAATAAAATAAATAAATAATAAATAAATCTTTTTAAAAATTAAAAAATATACAATCAGAACAAAAGCTCTTAGAAATTAAAATTAGGATGGAAAAAAACATCCAGAAGAGTCAGAAGATAAAATCAAGAAAATCTTCCAGAAAGTGTAACACACATGCAATCGGACAATCGGGGAAAAAATAAGAAAATTAGAGAATCAATCCAGGATGTCCAACCTCTGGTTAATAGGAGTTCCAGAAGAGAGAAGAGAGGAAGTAGACAAGAGGAAACTATCAAACAAATGACACAGATTAATTTCCCAGAATTGAAGGACATGAGTCTGCAAGTCAGAAGGGCCCGCCAGTGACCCAGTGCAAGGAATAAATAGCCTCCCATGCAGAGCTGTCATCATGAAGTGTAGAATTAGAACACCAGGGGTAAAGATAAGATACTAGAACTTACAGAGAAGGAAAGTCACACGCAAAGGACTGGGAATCAGAAAGGCATCGGACTTCTCAAAGCAGCACTTAAAGCTGGAAGATAATGGAATGGTGCCTTTAAAAATCGTAGGGAAAAAAAAAAAATCATCCTAACCTAGAATTCTGTATCCAGCACTATAAATCAAGTGTAGCAGTAGAATAATGATATTTCAGACAGGCAGGTTCTCAAAAAATTGTCCTTCCATTAAACGGGAACCTGCTGAAGTCATGGAGAGGCTTCAGATTGCTGGCTGTGTAGCAGTGGGAGAGGAGGAGATGGCTCCAGAACAGAGAGGTTTCGAGAAAAAAAGGGAGGTGGGGAGGGAAGAGCAGGTATCTAATGCTTGTGTAAATAAGAGATTTTACATAGAAACTGGAGTCTTTTTATTTATTTTATTGAAGTATAGTTGATTTACAATGTTGTGTTTCTACTGTACAGCAAAGTGACTCAGTTATACATATATGTGCATTCTTTTTCATATTCTTTTTCATTATGGTTTGTCGCAGGATATTGAATATAGTTCCCTGTCTCATAGGACCTTGTGTATCCATTCTATATATATGAGTTTGCCTCTGCTAACCCCAACCTCCCTGTCCATCCCTCCCCCACCACGCCCCGCCTTGGCAACCACAAGTCTGTTCTCTGTGTCTATGAGTCTGAGAAACCAGTCTTTGAGAATAATAAGGAATAGGCAGTAAGAAAATAAAGCAAATGATAAAATGAAAGACCTATCGACTCCAGGAAGAAACAAAACGTTCAAGAAAGGACATGTAATCAGTGTGTACTTTACAGCTCACTGGAGAGACATACTTACATAATAATAATAGAAACACCAACCACTCATGTAAAAAAAACTGTGATATAATTGGGATACTGGCAAGTAAAAGAACTAAATTCTTGTCTACCATAATCAGAAGTCATGTCCTAAATTGATAACGTAAGAAAAAAGTAATGTAGGAATATGCGTCTGGAATATTTTGGGCCACAGATTAAGGGGAGCCTCTTTTTCCTTTTCAGGCCCTAAGTTGATTGATTGGTTTTTGCTTTTGGTTTTGTTTTTTTAATTGGCTGTTACTATTTCTTTTAGCTTTTTATTTTTTTAATAAGATAATGAGTGAAAGATTTAGAGCTCCCAAGAGACAAGTTATTAGGCAAAAGGTTTTTCAACAAAGTTTTAAAAGTTTTTATATAAAGATAATATTAAGTAATAGTCAGATATCACCTCTGCTGGTTTCTCAGCCTTCTGTTGGTGAAATTTTCTCTTTTTTGTTCCCAAAGTTCGAACAGTGACAGCGTCCCACCTCTTCCCCCACCTGTAACTCCCACCCTTACCCTACTCTTAGGAGGAAAGGCTCACCCACATTCCAGATCCTTCACAGCCAAGTTCAGGCATGTGGCAGGAGTCCCTGCTTCCCCATGGGTGGAATGACTTACCTGCCTACCAACCTGACTTTTCCACTTCAGTGTCATTCAGGTCATCATGGGCTTGCACTTAGGGGCGGCTTATGTTGTTCTCGAATAGAAATGTGATAAAGTAACAAGCACGGGTACATTCTATGGGACAGAATAAAACATCAAAGTATTGCAAAATATCTCCCCTCGTAACTGATACACATTCTCTCTTGGGAATGGCATGGGCCTAGTCTGGTGGCTCCATCTTCCAAAAACAAGAACATTGGGTCCTTGGGACAGTTTGTCAAGTCTGTCTTTTCCCCAGATTAAGGAAGGATTGTTCCGTGACAAATGGCCAATAGCCTCGGCCAGAAAGTGATGGATTTTCCACAGGTGCCCTGGCACAGCATCGTATTTAAAAATAGGAAGGTAAATGCCAGACATGACACCTCAGGGATATGAAGGTGCTTCAGGACTAGCGGCGGAGGGTGGCGGAGCTGCCGCTTTTCGCTGTAAATTGTCTCTAAATACGTGCCTCTAACATTTTGTTAGGTTTAAAGGAGTGACATACAGGGGAGAGGAAATTATTGATAGAATCAGGCTCCTGAGAAATCAGGAGCTGTCCCTGGAGCACAGGGGGAAAGACAGCTCTCCCACTGCAACCTCGGGGAAGGGGTGCCCCTCCACCCGCAGCTAAAGGCAACTTTTGGGGCTGGCTTGTGGAAGGTTGAGGAGGCCCCCGTCTGCTTTTTCCTTCTCTAGCAAACACTGTTTCTTGCATCTCACGCTCCTCCCGGGTGCTCTTTCCTGCCTCTGTTAGTGTGTCTTGAGTTCTGGGTCTGTGGGTGATCCACTCCCTCAGCTTTGCTGGCCTCCGGTCCCTTCTGTTTCTCCCTGGCTCTTGAATGACAACGTAGAATCCCAAGCTGACAGTTCTGTCCCCTCAGCACTTGGAAGACACGATTCCGTTGTCCTCAGACGCCTGTTACTGCCGACGAGAAGTCTGTATCCTTTGTAGGAAATCTGTGTTTCCCCTCTGATAGCTTTGGCCAGGATATGTCCAGGTATGGGTTTGTGTCTGTTTATCCTGCTCAGTACTCAGTGGGATGTCTCCACTTAAGGACTCGCCCCTGGACTGTGGCGGCATCTCTGGAAGGAATTCATGGTGACTGTGTTAGGGCCCATTGGGCTTTACTGAGCAGACAGCTTCTCTGTTCATTTATTGGCCCCCAGCTGTCACGCCGCTTGGATGGTGCCACCCTTCAAGCCCCACACCCACGCCAGGAACAGGGCCGGGGGCTCTAGGTGGGTGGCCTCCTCCATATCAGCTCCTCAGTTGGTGGCACAAGATTTTCTGGCTGGACCAGGATTTTGTGGCTCCCGGCTCCCTGCCCCCAGTGGAATGCCAGCCTTGACTTCTGTGCCATAGGTGCTTGAAGTCGCCAACAACTGGTGTCTCTTCAGTGTGGTTAACAATGCTGATGGTAGGAAAGTCAACTAACATTTACTGAGTGCTTTCTTTATGTGTGTGTGGTTATTTTAACCTCATAAACTTTATGAGGCAGTTCCTGTCATTATCCCAGTTAGAAAGTAAGTGGACAAGCTAGATTCAAACCCTGTAGTCTGGCTTCCAGGTTCATACTCTTAACCCCTTTGCTGTTCTGTCTCCTGCAGTTATACCCCTGGGTGATGTGGGCCCCAGGAGATTTCCTTTCTTTTGAGCTTGGCTGTGTGTATTTATAAATTTATATGTGTATGTAAATGTCTGTGTGTGACGACATAATACTTGTCCTCATCCCCCATGTCCCCCCCGCCCCAGCATGTCTGCACTACCAGCTCTGTATCACTCAGGCTGCTGTCTTTACCGGTGGTTACAACCTCCCCCCTCCATTCTGATTAGTGACCCTTCTTCTGAATGTTTCTTAGGACTACAGGCACTTTATCTTCTAATTTTACCTTTAGTTTTAGAATTATGTGGAATCCCACCATAAATCTTCAGACTGAAAAGGTTACTCAGCCTATTTTCCTGCTGGTAGGCAGGATTACAGCTAAACCAAGGACAACACTCTTTGTTTTTATTAGCAGGCATTCAGCTTCGCTCCTTGCTTTGACCTAATAAGACCCCTTACTCTGATACAGAATCTCCCTTAATTTATTAAATCATTATTTGTCTGTAGAATTATAGACAGAATCTTAGGTTATTTGCTTCGAGTCAGTTATTTCCTATTTATCAATGTCATTCCAACTCTCTACTTGTAATATTTTGTATGTGAGATGCGAAATGGGAAGAAAAATAGGAAAGGAAATGTATTTGTTTGATAAAACGTCTTGAGATATACAAGTCTATTTGTTCATAATTTACAAATGTTTCCAGTAATGGCGAGATTTCAGCAAGGCATCAAGTCTGTTTGAAATTTATGCCTGTGCAGACCACACACACACACACACACACACACACACACACACACTCACTCTCTCCCTCTCTCTCTCTCTCTCTCTCTCTCTCTCTCTCTCTCTCTCTCTCACTCTCACTCTCACTCTCACTCTCAGTGCTTGCTCCCTCCTGGTGTTGATCCCTGTGTAGGAGAAAGCAAAGCGAAGAGAACGTTGTTGCTTTGCTGATGCCGGCTGGTGGGTGGCTCGTCGGTCTGTGGCCAGGAGGTACCTGCTGCTGCTGATCAGGCTGTGCCACATTCCATTAATGAGAAACTAGTACCTCTAACATGTTAATAAACAATACTGGTCGATTTCATTTCAAAAAAAAGATTAAAGAAACTAGTAATTCTGCTCTTGTTTTACTTGTTTGAAAGCGTTTATCTGTACATAACACGGAACTGCCTAGTAACTATGACTGCCTTTTGCTCCTAGAACTGGAGAAAGGGCAATAGAAGCTTTCTTCCCCATCCGTATGCAAGAATGTTCTCCTCTTTTCTCAGGATCAGCCTGTCTGAAAAAGCCTTGGGAGTTTTCCATGTCAGAGATATTTTAGATTGGCCCTGGCAGCTATGGCATGAAAAGTGGAACTGAGATATTACTTACCCATTTTACAAAACTTTTCTTTTATTCACAAGAGTGTTACTACTGTTAGCAAGCAGAAGGGGAATGAAGAGAGAGGAAAATCTGATGTGAATAAATCTAAAGTGATGCCTGCCCTCTGGGAACTAACAAACAATGCAGTTACCATGCTTTATGTTGGAGATTTCTTCTTGAATGTGTATGCAAATCGCTCTGAAAGGGATCCTGCCCCTTTAAGAAAAGATAGTGTGAATGCTTATGTAAAGTACTTTGAGATTAATTTATTTTTAAAATTTCTTACAGCAGATTTATTTAAAGCTGGGTAAATCTGCAATATTCTAGCTCTCTGAACATAGCAGATATTGGTAATAACTTTTGTTTTGAAGGACCTAATAGATTTAGAAATACTTCATAGTTCTAGAGAGCATTAGGCTGAAGCGCTCTTCTGAGCCTTAATTCTAAATGTAATTATAAACCTTTTTTAACTCAAGACTTCTAAACAAAATAGAAATTCGGGAAAAGTGTTTAAATGCATACATTTATAGTCAGATCTGCATTTGCCTCTCTGTCCATTCACACTTAAATGATGGTTAGTTATTTGACGAAGAAGACAAAATGTGACAGTTTTCTATTAAAAGGTTTTTCCGTTTCAGTGATTTGCTTTAATGTAACCTGTAGAACTTATAATTACATTGTGTTCTCAGACGCTAATCTTGCTGTTGTCTGAGCCACTGTTACACTTCTTCCTCATCCCTCTGTAGAGTGGGGTGTTCCAGGGGTTGCATTGTTCTGCCCCGTGACCCTTGCTTCTACAGAAGAGGTGTGTCCGCGAGCTCACACGCACACAAACGTGGAGAGGCTCCCTATGAGCTCTTAAACTCTCTGATGGTCCAGACTTGTCCTCTGACGTCATTAACTGGATATCCCCCGTGGACTCGGCTGACGCATGACCATCATGGACCTTCATGTCCAGTAGGCAGCATGACCTCCCCTCCCTTTGGGGAAGCATTTAACTCCTTCCTGCCTTGGATCTTTTTCCAGCGTCCGGTGGGTTCTTGAAAGCCTCCCTCTTCACGACCGTTCTTCCTTCCCCCACGCTTCTGCCATTCTCACATGCAGTATTCCCCACAGTGAAATCTAATACTAGTGCTTCTACATCGTATCAATATATATTTCGCAGTTGACTGACCATCCTTTATGTATGTTGTTTATGGGGATTTCTGTGTTTGATTATAAGGTTCTAAAAAGCAGCTCATAGATCATACTTGGGCCACTTGACAGTACCTTGCACAGAACGTGTATATATAACACCCATAATAAATATTTCTCTATATAATTGCAGATACTTATGAGCACATACATGAGTCCACTTGAAAGAATTTTCCAGGTATCTAAAACCCTTTTGATATGTTTTAGCTTCTTTATAGGAATCTTTCTAAAATGTATTTTCGACTTTTCTCCTTTTAAATAGGGTATGTTGAACATAAGCTAACCTTTTCTTGATTGCTCAAGGTTATCAGCAATATGTTGTTGTAATATAATGGTGCCTTCAGGGTCTACTGAGGTGTGTAAAATTATCTGATCCTACAGGAAATGGCTAAAGATAGCCTTTCTTTTTAGGTTTCATATTACAGTCTTTGTGATTGCAGTCATCTACCCGTCAACTCCTTCGTAAAGCTACTGTCAGTATATTTGATTCTAGGAACCACTTCTTGCTCATTTTTCACTTCTCAATTATTACTTCTGGTCTGCTCCAGCCCAGAAAGCCAGATGATTGCATTTCTTAATGTAAGTAAGAACAGGCTCTGGGTAGAGACCTGTCCTACAAAATAAAGTACACAAATGGTGTGAAGCTAGTTAGCTTCTCGACATTGTAAACAGTGTGAGAATAGAGTCGGAGGAGATTCTGGAAGTCATCCAGTTTAGTCCTTTTAACTTAGATGAGAGAACTGCTGTTGTGACTTGCCCGGCCGTCACTCAGTGACTTCATGTCCTAGTCAGATTAGAACTCATGTTTCTGACCTCAGTTTAATGCTCAGCCTCCAATCTCTGTTCTACCATAACTGTTGGAAGTCTGATTTATGTAACTGCTATTATTTTGCAGGTATGTGTATATTACAAAACATGGATACCATCAACTGGTGTATATGTGGTAATGTTAATAGATGTATGTCCACGTACTGTACACACACACAGGCACTGACTGTTCAGCATTGATGCTGATCATATGTGCTGTTTATTAGTGTCCAGTAGGTGAGAGATCTAAATCTGGCGGGGGGAGAGAAAAGAGGAAAAGAGTGCTGCTTCCAAAGAAGAATGGGTGAAAGGAGATCTGACCGAATAAGCTACCAGTTCAGTGCCCCGGACACTGGATTTCTCCAGACCCCCCACTAAGAGAGCAGCCCTGACTCTGGGCAGCTCCCAGCTATACATTTTACCGTGCAAATAGTAGCCATAACGAAATATTCTTTTAGAATCTTTTATCAATGTTTCATTCTGGGAACTTTTCTCTACATTTTCTTCCAGTTCACTAATTCTCTCTTTGTTATATATGCTCTACTATTTAACATACCCACTGAGTTGTTTGTTTTTTGTTTTTTCACTGAAAGTATCTTTTATTTATAGATATTCTGTTTTTCTCTTTCAAACCTCTCTTGTCTTTTTGAAAATATCTTGTTCCTTTTTCATGTATTCAGTTCTTCATTTCTTTGGTAACTTTAAATCTAAATATTTTATAGCCTGTGTTCAGAAATTCTATTACCTGAAGTTCTTGGGCTATCTTGTTCTGCTTTTTGATGTGTCTGCCGATTCTGGCAAATGGTAGATGATCTTCTTGTTGTATTTTGTATTTTGTATTATGAAGTCATGTTTGACAGGACTTTATTAGCAGGAATCTTCTGGCTGGGGTAAGAGCGAATCTCTCCAAAGAGCTTTTACTTGGGCTTTTGCCAGATACCCCAGGTCTAAGCCAGGCCATTTTTCATGTTTATCTCTTAGCTTGGGGGTTCTCAGACCACAGAGTTAGTAAATTTGAACCCCAGGTTCGCCTGAGAGCAGGTTGTGGCAATCAATTCTTAGGGCAGACTTTTTTGTTTTGTTTTAACCTAAGTCTGGGCTGAGACTTTACTACAATTGAAATTTTACAGGAGGGAACAGAGGGTGTGACCACGTAGCTGGGTCTGCAGCCCAGGCTGTGAATGTGAGCGACTTAGACTCCGAATGGGACAGGAAGGCATCTTTGTGTTTCTCTCAGGCTTCCTTTCCTCTGCCACCGAGATATCCTTCCTTTCTGATTGCAGCTGAGGCTGAGATCTGTACACCTCCCAGCTCATCCTATCCGTCCTCTTATCACAGACACAGATCAAGTGATTGAGCTCTTTCCAAATTCCCTCTGGTTGTGCAAGGATGCACACTCTCCCCCATTGCCTTTAAAGGTTATCACTTTCCAAAAGCAATTCAGCCTAAATGAATTATTCCCTTCACCTTTGTGTGGAAATGGTGATGCCATCTTGTTCCTCTCAAGGGACAACAAAAAGTAAGACAGTAGAATTAAGAGGGACAGCAGATTTTGGTGGAGGGAACCCACGAGGAAGCCGAGGGGTTGTTTTCCCATCCACCCCAGCCTCAGGGAACCTGAGGGACCTTGTCTGGCCTTCTCCCCAGGTGATTCTCTGACGCGGCCACATGCTCCTTTCTGGGAAAGGAACGTCTCCAGGCAGCACACTCATCTCCCCAGAGATTCATTCCTGAGCAAGAAACCTTCAGTATTGGGCTTAGGGCTTTTCTCCCATTTCCACATCCCATTAGGCAGGTTTATTTTCCCCTCAGAATATGCCCTTGGATGAGACATGGAGTACAATAACACCAAGCCCTTGTTAGAGAAGATAGCGCTCTACTTAGAACTCCTAAGTGTTTAAAACGAATTTAGTACACCATTGCACCCACAAGTCTGTAATGCTAGAAAACGAGGTGGGAATGTGTAGAAAATAAACTGAAAACACATTACCAAAGGTGCCCAGGAGTACGAAAACTTAGAGGTCTTCTGTTGATATAAATATACAGTAGTTTAAAAAATTACCTAACACTGTTCTGTGACATAGTTTTTGTCTCTGCCGTTCAAGCAGCTCATACTGGCTTTGTTCTGGTGATTTACGTTAGAAGCCTATAATAAAAATGCAGCCTGAAATCATGCAGCTGGGTACCATTCATTTTTCTTCCACGGACAGTTCCAGAGCTTAAAAAATTGCAGCAGACCTGTAAAAGCTCTGCACCCACAGGACATGCCTCCTCAGCCATGGCAGCTGGCTCTCTCTGGTTTCTTCTACTCTATGGAGTCATTGGTGAGGCTGTCGGGGTTTCTGGATTGGTTTAATGCGTACTAGAAAAGAGTTTCCAGGAAGGTATTGTGCGGTTTTAGGGCATCAGTAAAAATAATACTCCCTTCCCCTCTTGAGTCAGAACCAATTGAGAAATCAGCATAGAATTAAGACAAATGGAAGGGCCTCCCTGGTGGCGCAGTGGTTGAGAGTCCGCCTGCCGATGCAGGGGATACGGGTTCGTGCCCCGGTCTGGGAGGATCCCATATGCCGCGGAGTGGCTGGGCCTGTGAGCCATGGCCGCTGAGCCTGCGCATCCGGAGCCTGTGCTCTGCAATGGGAGAGGCCACAACAGTGAGAGGCCCGCGTACCGCAAAAAAAAAAAAAAAAAAAAAAGACAAATGGAGATGAACCTGCCAGCTTCATTACTGATAACAGCTTGATTGAAAAATGTAACATGGGGCTTCCCTGGTGGCGCAGTGGTTGAGAGTCCGCCTGCCGATGCAGGGGACACGGGTTCGTGCCCCGGTCTGGGAAGATCCCACATGCCGCGGAGCGGCTGGGCCCGTGAGCCATGGCCGCTGAGCCTGTGCGTCCGGAGCCTGTGCTCTGCAATGGGAGAGGCCACAACAGTGAGAGGCCCGCGTACCGCAAAAAAAAAAAGTAACATGATATATCCAAATGGCTTCTAGTACTTTCTGCCTCAGTTGAACTCAGCTCCCCCAAAACCGTAGGCGTTTCACTTGCAGAAAGCTTATCACATGGCCAGAGTAAACCAGAATATACCATCTCGGTGGGCATGCTGATCAGAAAGAGCTGAGACGGGCTGTGTTCTGGTGATTTCTACTAGAGCCTGTAATAAAAATGCTGGGCCATAAGGAGCCAACCACTTGTGCTCGATTCCTTTTCCCAAAGTCACTCGTCAGAAAAGTCACTCCTCTTTGAGGACAGAAGAATACGGAATAGAGAGCAGAATCCAGCCACATGGAAACATGGGGGCGGGAGAATGGAGGGTGCTCAGTTCTGCCTTCGTTAGCCCGAGCCAGTTTTACTGTGTCTGCCTTGCATCTGGGAGTAGGTGTGAGATACTCTTTTGGGGTGGGTTCTGTGGAATTCTTTCTCTACACCACAGGTATAAACACCTGTCTTCTGAGGCCATTGGGATAGACCTTTCTTACTTGACCATTTCCAGATGTATTTTCAGCTTCATATTTAGTTTGGGGGAAGAAGTTGGCTATTCTCTACACTGCAGCATCTTGCGGAATTTTTCTCCTTAGCTCTTTTAAAAACCTTGGCCAAGTTAAGAAGTCATTTGCCATTGGCATCCCAAATATGACAAGCATAGGCTTGGTGATTCTGGCATAGTTAGTGTAGTCAGGCTGGGCTCCTCTAAAGAGCGTTTTGTTACTCATGGCAGAGGGTTCTTGCTAGCGAGCCTTCATGTTTCCCAGCCTTCCACCACTGGTTGCATCCTTATAATAAAGCCTGGGTGCTGGGGCAGAGAGGATAAGTGGGAATCAGAAAACGTTAGTGTTCCCAGGAGCCTTAAAAGTACTCTATTCCAAATTTTGATGCATGAATCTCTTTTCTCAAGTATAAAAGCGGGAAGCATAGTCAATCAAGAGTCTTTGTCATGCTCTGCAGCTTTCTTAGGAGATGCAGACAGGCAGTAATATGTGATTGTCGACAGCGTCTTGAATTTTCCGTGATGCTTGCCAACTCATAGACCACCCAAGTGAGCAAGGTTGGGGCTCCAACCCCAGTTGGTAGGAGAAGAAATTGAGGGCCTTCTGGACTTATGCAAGGTCACAAGGTCAGGAACCCAGTTAAAAATAGAAGTGAGACTTGCCTGGTTCCCATTCTTAGCATAAAGCACCAGACTGCATTCCCTTCTGCAGAATTTGCTAATTGTTCATTTCTGACAACACAACAGGGAATTTTTCCTTTATAGCTGGTTGTAAACATTTAAGATGCCTGTCATCACTCATAACCTTTGTTTACTTATCACAGCTAGCTAGCTCTCTTATTTACGTATTTCTTGTTCTTTTCCATTTTTACTTCTATGCAGAGAAGTTAATGTATATGAAAGCACTTCATAACTCTCAAGTGGTATGTAAATGTTACTTGTTATTATTATGGAACTCATATTCTTAACTTTGCACCATTAAAATATTATTAATACAGATAGTACTTCTATTTTATAGTGGCCAGTAGGTTTCAGCACTTAAAATGGCACAGCTCACAACAGCATGAATGACAATTAATATGAAGTTCTTCATCACAGATGTATTTCAGAGAAGCACAAATTGAGAAAGTGCCTGTGTGTTTACATAGTGAGGCAACAGAATGGAAGCATTAACAGAAAATAAGATACCTATACAAATTTGGGAGACGCTAAAAGTACTTTTCAACTAGAAAAGATATAACTGGGGAAAATTATTTTCCTACCAGGTAAAAGAGCACGTCTTCCCTTCATATTCTTGTTTATATATATGTTGTCTATACTTATATATAGATGGTACAGAATTCCCCATTAACAGATTTTTCACATGTAAAATGAAATACTTAATAGTCCTATGAGTGTTGCACTATATACTTCATTATCTACACAAGGAACTTAATGTGTTGACAGCATAGGAAAGTTTAAACAGATTATAGTAAGGAGAATATTTTCTTTTCTACAACCGATTTTCAGCAATGCTGAATGGGAGCTTCCAGTACACATGTATGGTTTACAAGTTAGCATCCGTTTAAATAACTCCGGCCTCCTCTAGGCTCTCCTCCTGACTTTAAGGCATGTAACATCTCCCCGTCCTCTTAGGTAGGAGAATTATCTACTCCTTTCTTCCTCCCCCAGACTTTTTATTTCGAAAGAATTCAAACTTACAGAAAAGGTGAAAGAATAGTACGTTGAACGTCCATTCTGCACCTAGATTTTTTTTTCCCCTTTGGATTAGCCATTTGAGAGTAAGTTGCAGACATCATGGCCCTTCACCCCCAAATATTTCAGCATCTGTCTCCTAGGAACAAAAACATGCTCTTACTGATGGCTGTATAATTATCACCCTCAAAAAAGCTTAACCTGGTTACAGTACTGTTATCCAAGACACAGTTCATGGTTATCTTAGTATTAGCCTTTAGTTACTTCTTCCCAACCCAGGATCCAGTCAGAGATCACACACCACATTTAGTTGTCATGACTCTTTAGTCTCATTTTTTCCTTTTCTTTGTCCTTTCCCTTTCTTTCTCTCTCTCCCCAATCTCTTCCTCCTGCTTTCCCTTTTTTTCCTTTCAGGACATTGACATCTGTTTAGAGTCCAGGCCAGTTCTTTTAATACCTACTCTTGAAGCAAACATAGCTAAGGAAATAGGGGGTTTGCCTTATGAAGGTTTGTCTTTTTTTTTTTTTTTTCCTTTTAGCCTCCATGATTTCATGGCTTGCCGTGAAGCCTCTAAGGAGATGCCGTATACCTACTGGATGCATAAAATACAGGATGGTTTTTTCTTCCTGAAAACTTGTGTCCTGATAGACTCTTCCAAAGGCCCACTCCTCAGGGCATTCCTGGGACTGAGGAACAGAGCCAGTGCACTTTCAATAGGATGGCAGGTGTCTCTGGGGATTGCTTTTGATATTCACAGGCCTTGTTCCCTATCCAACTTCCCTGTCCATACCAGTAGTGAATACCTAGCTAGCTTTTCTTACAGTTCAGTTGGTTCAAGCCAGTTGCTTTGTTTCTCAGCAATAGTCAAAGCTTTCAACTAAGTACTAACCTTTTATGTAAAGATAAAAGTAGATCTCTTTCTGGGTCATTAGAGCTTTTCACTCATGAAATTAATGTTTCTTATCACTATCACTGATTACTCCTTTTTTTTTTTTTTTTTTTTTTTGCGGTACACAGGCCTCTCACTGGCCTCTCCCGTTGCAGAGCACAGGCTCCGGACGCGCAGGCTCAGCAGCCATGGCTCACGGGCCTAGCTGCTCCGTGGCATGTGGGATCTTCCCAGACCAGGGCACGAACCCGTGTCCCCTGCATTGGCAGGCGGACTCTCAACCACTGCGCCACCAGGGAAGCCCACTGATCAGTCTTAATATGAAAAAGTTTGTCATTCCATTGAATCTCTAGGTCTTGGGAGTAAATTTTAGGGTACGTTAGAAAAGATGTGGCCATTTCAGTGTGGGGGCAATGATCTAAAATGAATGGATTTGTATGCTTTAGCCTTTTTAATAGTAATATACTCTTCTTAAAAGCTATAAACAAGAGAAAGACATATTCAGAGTTAAAGTTGGGGGAAATCTTTCTCCATTAAAGATCCTGACCCGATCCCAAAGTTTTATTCAAAAAGGACAGTTATTGGGACTTCCCTGGTGGCGCAGTGGTTATGAATCCACCTGCCAGTGCAGGAGACACGGGTTCAAGCCCTGGTCTGGGAAGATCCCACATGCCGTGGAGCAGCTAAGCCCGTGTGCCACAACTACTGAGCCTGCGCTCTAGAGCCCATGAGCCACAACTACGGAGCCCACGAGGCACAACTACTGAAGCCTGTGTGCCTAGAGCCTGTGCTCCGCAACAAGAGAAGCCACTGCAATGAGAAGCCCGCGCACCACGATGAAGAGTAGCCCCCGCTCGCCGCAACTAGAGAAAGCCCGTTCGCAGCAACAAAGACCCAACACAGCCAAAAATAAATAAATAAATAAAAAATTTTTAAAAGGGACAGTTATTTTTTTCCCTGAACAAACTCTATTTTTTTTTATTGAAGTGTAGTTGATTTACAATGTTGTGTTAATTTCTGCCATACAACAAAGTGATTCAGTTATACATACACTCTTTTTTAATATTCTTTTCCATTATGGTTTATCATAGGATCTCGAGTATAGACCTCTGTGCTATACAGTAGGACCTTGTTTATTATATCCATTCTGTATATACTAGTTTGCATCTGCTAACCCTAAACTACCACTCCATCCCTCCCCCACCCCCTTCCCCCTTGGCAACCACAAGTCTGTTCTCTATGTCCGTGGGCCTGTTTCTGCTTTGTAGATAGGTTCATTTGTGTCGTATTTTAGATTCCACGTATAAGTGATATCATATGGCATTTGTCTTTGTCTTTCTCTTTCTGCCTTAGTTCGCTTAGTATGATAATCTTTAGGTCCATCCATGTTGCTGCAGGACAGTGATTTTTTTTAAAACGTGATTCCCATGTCTCCTTCATGCCTTCCTACATCTCTTCTCTGCAGACTCTCTTTGAATTTCAGAAGTAGCTGGGATCTTAGAAGACAGGAAGTCACAGATATGTGGTGGGCAACAATGAGATGGCAGTAAAAATGGACTCAGTTATCTGGTGTTAACTGTTCAGCTTGTCAGAAGGTAGTTTCTCTCACTTAAGAAGGGGAACTTTTTCCAGCCACAGGCAAGCATACAGTTTATCCAAGAAAATTTTGCTTCACGATAAAACAGAGACAATGAAATCATATAAGGTTCCTGAGACGTTAAGAAATATGGTCTCTATTCCTCTGCAGATAACAAACTAATTATCACAAAAGGCGTTGGTTATCATTTAAGCGGGAAGTATGATGTTGACATAACACATAATTTCAGCATCTGTTGTGCCTTACTTTGGATTGTAAATCCAGACTAATGGGTCTGTGGAACTGTTTTGACCCTTTCTTATTAGATTCCCTTGCCTCTTAGAAAAGCTTGCATATGAAAGATTCAGTTGATTTGGGCGTTTTGCATTTAATAACACTTCCATTCTGAAACTAGTATAATGTCTACCATATGTCGAGTAATTTTATTGAATTCACCAAACAATCCTGCAAGATAGTTATTTTTTTCCCCCTCGCAGATAAGAAAACTGAGGCTGAGAGAGGTTACGTGATTTGTGCAGGGTCACACAGCTGATGAGTAGAGAGAAGACTGAGCCTCAGGTCTTTCCGACTCAGTCTCGACCCAGTTTGTCTTCTCGAGATCAGGATAACTGCCATGCTAGTAACTGCCCGAGTGCTCTGGGAGCAAGGAACGGAGACCAGCCAACCTGCACTCCCAGTCTTGCTTTTCACTGGCCACCAACCATTCTCAAACCTTCCTCTCTAACCTGGCTCACTGGCCAGGTCTGAGGCTTCACAAGTGAACACTGTAGTAGTTGTCTTGGCCTCCGACCCCAAAGTGAAGTCCGAACAAACCAGGCTGTGTCACATGAGAGCTCTTTTTCCCTGGGCTAGAGGGAGGCCTGGATCTTTCCCTTCTCTCTCCTACAAGCCCAGAGGTGAATGTCAGGTCCTAGTATCCCAATGGTCCATGGAAAAGCAAGAGGGATTGCTCCAGTGTCAAAGGCCAAGATGGTCCAGGCTGCCCTCTCCAGCCCTTCCTTGTGGGGGGAGTGTGGGTACCAGCCCTAGGCCACCTGACCTTGCCAGGGAGGCGGGGGCAGGAGGAGAATGGAATCCCAAGTGAGGAGAGTGGGCCTTCTGGCACTTTGGACCAAGGAAATATCCTTGCCCTTGATCCTGACCCGTCCTGGGTAGCGGAATTGGTACAAGAGGGCTGAGAACAGAGAGGATCGTGGAGCTGAGGGACCCCTGAAACTGCCAGACCACACCCCTCCTCTTTGAACAAGAATTGTTTCCTGTGGTGGATATTTGATGTTTTTTTCCCTTTTGTGAAAGAGGGATTTAAACAAAAGAAAAATTGTTGCATTCACGTTCTCCTTTTCCGGAGGCAACGGAGGCAACGCCCATGTTTAGGTGTAAAGAACATATATATTTATGTGGGCATATCTAGATAAATATTTAGTATCTGCAGAAACCTGGTAACTTTTGATGGTAGAAGTCCACTTTTTAAAAAAATTGTCTTAGCTGAGCAGTTTTAGCAAGCTTAGTCATCAGTGCTCAAAGTGTTTGTATTTGTATCGAGTGTTGATAAAAGAGCTCAGGGATGAGAAGGAATGTGGTGGGGGGAGCCGATGGGATGGGGAACAACTTTCTTTACCATAATGAAAATTTATCTGTGTGGGAACTTTCGCTTTGAATATGAATCAGAGGGAGTTTGTGCTTTGAGACAAATTTATGGTTAGCAGTAAAATAAAAGCACGTTTTAGTGCCTTATTTTTACTTAATAAATCTTAATTACTTTCTCTCCATAAATTAAAGCATTTACCATGCTATATCTTAATCATCAGGTTTGTCACGTATAGCATTAATTTCATAGAGTAATTGCCACTTGGGATTTTTGTAAAACATTCCCTTAGAGTCTTTGTTTGAATGCTCCAGAGGAGTTGCTAACTGGATTTTCAGTGAGTTACACTAGTCTTATCATGTTGCCTCAATTTTTTAAGGAGGTACTGGTACCCATTGGACTAACTTTGGGTATCATGTCACTGTTGGGTCTCCAGTTGAGGGTAAAGGAGGAAGGGGAGAGAAATGGTGTGAACTGCAGACTCTTTTGAAGACTATGCAGTTTTACTCCTTTGAAGTATATCACAAAATATTTCCTGGCATAGGTCCCCAAGACTGACTTCTGTGAATTGATTTCTTTGTAATTTGTAGAGTTTCACATAAATGTGCTAAAATCCTAGGGAATGTTTTGTTGACTAAATAAGTTATGGAGTCTTCTTCATTCCGTGAACTTACTTAGCAAATTGCTTCCTAATAGTCAGTGTCACCTTAGAGTTCGGTCCAACCCAAATTGAATTATCACAAATCCTCCTTATAAATTAGTAACATTTCATAATTCTTGGATCCCAGTATGTGAAAAAGGAGTCCACAAGATTTTCATTTGTATGATGATTGGATAGACTTGAGAGTGGCGTCGTTTGATCAATTAGATATTTAACAAAAGAAAGAGTCATAGAAGTGAATATAAAAATGGATGGGATTTGCTGTGTGGTCGTGGCCTGCGTTCCTCAGTTCCTCGCCTCACCATTCGCCCGCTCTTTTGAGTATCACTGCGGGGGGGGGCTGGGGGGCATGTGCCCCCGCAGGCTGATGTTCCTAGTGTCCCCTCAACCCACCCCCACCAGCTGGCTTCTGACTGGTTGGGCAGGAGGCTCTGATGAAAGACTGGAGCTGGGAGGAAAGAAGCAGCAGGGAATTTCTGCTTCCCTCTTCCTCTGTCAGCATCTCAGGTAGTGGAGAGGTCATGTCTACTGTCTCTGCTTCTCCCCACCCAGCCCCTCCATCCCTGGGGTATGAGTGTCTTCCTGCTGCTGAGAAGCTTCTAAGTTGCCTTTTTGACATCCCGGCTCGTCTGTCATCTGTGTAATAAGGTCTCTGCATGAAATCTGTTCTATTTTACATGCTAAGAGTGGTTGCTTTTTCCTGACACATATTTTATAGAACAGTTTTGCTTTTATTTCATAGCTTACGGAGTTTGGGATGTTGATAAAGGGAATGCTGAATTATTCATTACCTCAGTTAATGTTTAATCAGCTGGTTTGCATTTGGTAATGGCTCAAAGAAGATAAAATGACTTGACTGCCCTCAGGGAGCTCAGTCTGCCTGGGGAGCCAGTGCTTTTCCAGAGCCCACGGGAGCTGAGAAGGAGGGATACCCTACACTGAGGTACTGGTGGGTCAACCGGGAGTCTTGCCAGGTGCTAAGATCTTGCTCAAGTGGATGAGGTGGAAGGGCGTTCCCAGCAGAAGCAGCAGTTTGTACGAAAGCATGTCACGTGCCGAGCTGCATAAGCATCTGTTGGGTTAGGGGTAGTGGAGGGAGAGGAAGCCAGCAAGGTGATGATGGGCCGAGTCACAGAAAGCACTGAAGACTCCACCAAGCACTTGAGTTTATCCTTTCTGTGGTGGGGAGAAAGGAAGAAGGATTTTAAGCAGGGGAATTACATGAACAGATTTATCCTTTAGAAAGATCACTCTTGAATGGGTGTGGAGGAGAGATTATAGGGCTGAGGGTGGAGGTAGAGAAACCTGGCCAGGTGGCAGGTGCAGAAGTCTTGATTGGAGGGGGGATTGTTTGAATGGAGGCCTGAATTAGATCAGAGGATTTGGGAGGAGGGGAAAAAATCAAGACAGACTGAGAAAGTAGAATGTGAATTACTTGATTATTTATTTATTTATCTTGTATGTGTTGGGAGTTGTTAAATGATCAAACGATTGTTGTGCTCAGAGATCAGGAAATGTTCCTTTGGTTAGGCTAAGTAAGTCTTAAAACTCGAAGACTGCTTCTCATATTGGGGTCACAACATGTCCTTGGAGGTCTCATGATGTTTCTGGGCTGTTTATGCTGCCTTATGCGCTGGATGTATTTTAGGTTCCACACAAGTTACGGTTTCAAGACTGCTTATTTTTCAAACAAGCCGAACAAGTGATGATTCTTTTTAAAAACCATTCACAACCCCCCCCCCCCACCCTGTATCCTTTTTCTGGCCGTGATCTGCCCGGTCTCTCTGCTGGTCATGACATTTATTGGCTGTCTCATCTCCTGCCTCCGCCTCTCATACCTTTCTTAACTTCCGATTAAGGAATTAGCTCTTCACTTATTCAATAAATCGTTTCACAGGTACTTGTGTCTAAAGGTTTCAGAAGTCGAGCGATACAGCATCCCCTGCTGATTGAGAAAATCTGTAGACCCACTCACTCTCCAGCTCCCACATGCCAGAGCCTGTGTACAGAATGTTCTACAAAGTTCAAAGAACATGAGGCTCACCCTCTAAGAGCTTGACATCTGAAAACAAGACTGTGCAGGTAGAAACTGGCAGGAAGAAAATACTGGAAACAATATCTGCCTTACACTCTACGGAAGGGTTTGGTCTGAGCCGCTGCTGCAGAGTTATGGCCTGAAGTTAGGGTCTTGAGAGCTAACACTAATGCACTTCATTCTTTGAAGACTTACGATGAGTGTAGCCCAGGGCCTGGGTCCTGGGGGTCTGGTGTCCTGGCTCTGCCACTTACTGTGTGTGTCGCCTTGGGCCAAGTTCCTTAATCTCTTGTGTTTCCCTTCATTATGTGTAAGGTGAGGGTTATGAGAGTATCTTCCCTAGGACCACGGAGGGGATTAAATGGCACGTGCGTGTGGTGTGCAGACCACACCTCCTGACACAAGCTGAGTGCAGTCAGCACTTGCTGTTGACGGTTCCCGAATCCAGAGTGAGGTGTCCTAAGGCTCAGCTGAGAGAGATGTGCTTTGTGAGTTCCAAGGAGCATTGCTTTCCTTCCATGCGAAAGCTGCTGGGGTTAGCCGTGAGCTCCTTTGTAGTCACTTTATGTTAATTGCAAAGAAAATTCTGTAACAGGCTTCTTCAGGACAAGTTAGTCTTTGGAGTTTTTGAGTTACCTCTTTGATCATATCATACGTGATCGGTCATCACTTCAGGGCACTTCCAGAAATAAGTCTGAAGGCCAGCAGGAGGCAGGTAACACCTTGGAGGAGAGTGAGGCATCACTGCCTCTGTGAGACCCTCCCTGGATACCTGTCACCTCCCTCCTCATTTGAGTTCAGCACACATTGAGCACCACTGCCTTTCAGTTCTGTATGAGGCTCCTGGGGTTCAAGGCTGAACAGACAATTCCCGTTCTCATGAAACTTAGTTTAGTGGAAATATATGTAAACACATCTAATCCACTGTGATACAAGCACAAATGGAAGCGTGTAGAAGGTCAGAGAGGTACATTGGAAGAAGCGTAAGGAAAGTTGCACAGACTTGGTGACATCTCAGTAGACCGTGAATAAGAATAGGGCAAGTCAGCAATCAGCATGGTTTGTACAGGAGAACTGGACCGTGGGGTGGGGTTGGGTGCGGGGATATGTGATAGGAGATAAAATTGAAAATGGAGGCTGGAGCTAGACCGTGTAAAAGCTTGGCCTTTATCATGTGGACATGGGGGCCGCTGAATGATTTTAGGCAACAGAATGCCATAAGGTGTGCATTTTTAGCAGGATCATCCTCACGTGGAAGATGAACTTGCAAAGGATGTAGGATGTGCCGGCAGGTTCATGTCCTCAGTGCACATTCCTTGAGGCCAGCAGCGGAGTCGTGTCCCTCTGCATTCCTAAAGCCTAGTATTGTGTAGACACTGAAGACATGTTTTGGAATAAAGACAACAGCCCCAGGTGAAGTTTCCAATTCTGCTGCATCCTCTCCTCAGGACATGCTGACCTGGACCTCCATCTGTCACAAGCAGCTTGACTAGGATCGCAATAAATTCTTTCTTCTTGGCATTCTTTTAACTGGCGCTCTCTATTTACTAGCCCTTCTGTGCAACTGTAGTGTGGTGATGATTGATGCTTATATTCTGACCCTGAAGTGCTCCAAGCCTTCTAAATCATCCAGAAACGATGAAAGTATATTCAATATTGCTGTAATGTTTGTGTGTTATACTGAATTCTTATTCTTTGGAAATGGATGGTTTATCAAGTGCTCGTGTACTCATGTGCACGCAGGGACAGTGAGAGTCTGTGATCACCCACGAGTCCTCACTCCCACACAGCACCAGGAGAGGGGTGTTTATTAGCCATGCACACTCAGAAATTAGCAAGCAAAACAGACCTGGGCTCTCTTCATGCCTAGAAGGAAGCAGGTTGGCCCCAAAGGGGCAGACTGGGCAGAGATGAGAGAGGAAGCAGTGGTTAGAAAACAGTGGGAGTGATAAAGCAAGAACTGGACAGACAGCCAGTCGGGCAGTTTCCAAGCACACCCATGCCGCGGCCCAGCCCCGGAGGAGTGGGGTTCGGGGCCGGGACCCCAGCTCAGGTTCTCGTGTGCCTTGACCCGGGTCAGATTTTCAGGCTTGGATTTGGCAGGATCTTCCACCAGCTCTGTCTGTATTGCAGTAACAACTGTTCAGTAAAATGCCAAACATTAGCAAGTGAAAACATCAATAATTAGAGCATCCTGTTCACGCCGCACACACATCTTATCGTGAAAACCATTATAACTGCAGAGCTGACAATATTATTTGGCCCAGAATGAAGAGCTCCGAATGGAAGCTGTGAGATGGCTCCATTTTGTAACCCGGTTTCCAGAACCAGGCACGCGATGATGTTATTAGAAGGGAGGTTTGCTGTTGGCTTTTTCTTTTGGTGGTTGTATGTTGCAGTGAGTAGAGACACCTCTTACATTTTCTTGTACAGATTTGTTTTTAAAATCTGCGTGTTTGGGCTTCCCTGGTGGCGCGGTGGTTGGGAGTCTGCCTTCCGATGCAGGGGACACGGGTTCGTGCCCCGGTCCGGGAGGATCCCATGTGCCGCGGAGCGGCTGGGCCCGTGAGCCATGGCCGCTGGGCCTGCGCGTCCGGAGCCTGTGCTCTGCAACGGGAGAGGCCACGACAGTGAGAGAGAGGCCCGCGTACCGCAAAAAAAAAAAAAATCTGCGTGTTTGATCAACAAGTCCTGCCTGTGTCTGGGTGCCTGGTCCCCGCACCACAGGGATTCTATTCTGTTTGTCACCCTCTGGGCGAGGGCACTTGCGGACTCTCGAGCTGTCTTTAACATTTTCTGCTCTGAGATTCCAGTGAGTCTCTTGGTCTCTCTGGGTCTTAGTTTTTTCTTTTTCTGACATATTGGAATAATACAAATTCCCTCTTTATAGGGTTGCTGTGGGGCTGAAATAAAACGGCGGATGTAAAAAAGCTTAACTGGAAAGTCCTACGTAGATAATAACATAGTAAATACACTAAAGAACATCATAAATAGTCTAATAAAAAATAGAAATATGTTTCATCAGCAAGCATAATGTCCTCAAAACTTTCCCCAAAGCAGTGTGGGGAAAATTAACCATTTATTGAATTCCTGCTGTGCAGTAGATTCGCCAGCTGTGACTTTGTCCCCTCTGCAAGGTAGACATTGAACCCCTCTCTCAGAGGTGAGGAAACTGAGGCTTCCAGCCCCACAGCTGTACAGCTACACAGCGGAAGTGGGGTCTGGACCTGACTCCAGAGCTGAATGCTCTTTCTCCTCATCTCTAGTTGTCTACCTCATTCCAGCCAGCTACCCACCCCCTCAAAGTGCTAAGAGCTGTTTACGTCCCTTGGGGCCAGAAAGTTGGCTAGCCCTTTCTTGGTCTTTTGCTCCTGAAAGCGGGACAGGGTGGGATCCAGAAGGAGCTCAGGAGCCCCAGGAGCCCTGGAGGGACCAGCAGCTTGGGGAGGTGAGCGGGGGGCATGCTCAGCCTCCATTTCTAGGGAGTCGGCCAGGCCTGGACCGAGAGTAGGAGGCAGGAGTGCGGCATTTCCCAGCCCTTGAGGAGACGGCTGCAGTCCTGTCGTTTCCAGAAGTTCGTCCTTTCTGTGTCACAGTGTCTCCCAGCCTCCCCGAGGTTGTTTGGAGAGCTGCTTCTCAAATCCTCCTCTCAGGAATCCGTGCCTCCTGTGTGTTCTGAGCGGCTCCTTGTTCTTCCAGCAGAGGCAGTGACATTAAGTTTATTTCCTGTAGTAACCACTCTGCTGAGCTTTTCTGGGACCTTGCCTGTTAACTTTGATGTCGTGTCAGGTATGGGTAGGGGGGAAGGACCCCCGATGTGGCAGTTACTAGGTGCCCGGTGGGACCCACCACCGCACGCATCTTTTTTTTATATAAACTTTCCCCAACTCCAGATACACTGAGTCGGCTTGCAAGCCGAGCCGCCCACACAGAACCAGAGCTGATGCGCATCGAAGGGCCGGATGGCCAGATTCGGGGGGGATGTCCGCAGGCAGAGGAGCGTCTGTTCAGAAGGCGGGTCTGAGAGGAGCCGCGTGTTCTGTGCCCCCAGGTCCTCAACAGGCGGTGTGTGGAAGCGGCCGTGATGACCGGCCTGGCCCTGGACTGCTACATCAACAGGAGGTCCTTGTTTGACCGGAAGCACTACTTCTACGCAGACCTCCCCGTGAGTATGCTCTGCCCTCCGTCCATCCATCCGTCTGTCCACCCACCCAGAGCGGGGGCTCAGCCGCCGGAGGGGGCTGAGCGCATCTTCAGCCAGAGCTCCGTCCATCCCGACGGGAGGCCCTGCCCGGCCTGAGGAAGCCAGTGCCCCCCGACGTTTACTAGATTGGACGCCAGGGTCCTGATCGCCGGCTCTGGCGGAGCCTCGTGCTCTGGCGGCTCGCTCGCTCGCTCCTGACTGACTGCGGAGGGGAAGCGGCCCGCGCGCTCAGGCTCAGCCCAGCTGTGGGGTTTGGTGCTCATTGCCGTTAGGACAGAAGCTACTTCCGTGGCTGATGCAGCAGTCAGTGCATCCTGTGGCTCCGGAGACAGAGTGAGAGCGTCCCTCTGTTAAGTTGGAGGTCCCAGTAAGAGGACCGGCTCCTCCGCAGACGTTCATGTCGTCCCCAAGTACTGAGTAAGTGGGCGAGAGCAAGCAGAAGCGTGAGCCAGAAGCCTGGACGAACGGCAGTAATTGGTCGAGCAGTAAACCCAATATTAACCCGCTTTTTCCTTAAAATTAGAAAGGTTTTTTCTTTAAGAGGAAAGCCAGTGTGAACTAGAGCCAATTTTTCATAATACTGAACTGAACCAAAACTGTAATGTCAAGTGTGTTGCCCCAAATAATGTTTGATTTGCTCTGAGCCTCTGATAGTAAGTGTGGCCCTTCTTGAGGTTTACAAAATCAGTAGTGATAATATTGCTTCACGTTATTCTCTCTGAACTGAAGGCGGCGGGGGGTGGGGTGGTGGTGGTGGTGGTGAGCTGTTTTCAGCAGGTGAGGGCAGGAGTAGAATTAAATAAAAAATACAGCTGGAACCTGAATTCTCCAATTGCTGCTGCTTTTTCCCTCTGGCTGCCAGCCTTGTAGTAAATTCTACTGCTTGGTAGGGTGGAGAGAATTAAACTGCATTTTTTTCATCTTTTAAGAGTGATACTGAGTTTGGTTCAGGTGGGAGACTTAGCAATATGTGACTAAAATGAGATGTTTTATTAACTCTGGCTTTCTGGGTTTTCTGGCCCAGGTAGCTCAGATCATCTGGAGGTCGTGTTGCCAAATATTACATGAGACAGACACACTTATTCTAAAAAAAGATTCGTTTTTATCTAAATAAACAACATATTCAAATTATTCCAGTTTCACCAAGCATCTGTATTTTATTTGGCAGCCCTACCCAGAGTTTAATTTTCACAGATTGAGACTTCCTGTCTCAGCCCAGAGAGCAAATTGACCTAATGCAGTGATTCTCAAAGTGTGTTCTCTAGGCCACTAGCATCAGCATCTCCTAGGAATGTGTCAGACATATAAATTCCCAGGCGCCACCCCAGACGTGCAGTCAGAAACACTTCAGATGCAGCCAAAAGATCTTTGTTTTGACCACTCTACCGGATGATTCCAGTGCAGCTAAAGTTTGAACAATGCTGGCCAGGTAACTAGGGGCACAGACTCTGAGTCAGACCATCTGAGTTCAGATCCTGACATTGACACTTACTGGCTCTGTGGCTTTGGGCAAAGCCCTTCCCCCCTCCATTCCCTGTAGCCCCTTCCTAGGGTTGTCTTGAGGATTAAATGGTGTGAAGTGCCGAGAACAGTGTCAGGGGACACTAACTGTGTCAGTGTCAGTCTCTGTTCTTCCCCAGTTCTCCGCCCTGACCTGCCTTCTCTTTAGTGTGTGTTGATGCACGTGTGCATTTGAAAGTAATTCTTCCTCCCCACTTAGAAGGTGGCCAGGGAGCTCTGGCAACATCCATCAGTATTTTAGTGCTCCGTGCTTTGCATTAGCCGGGCGTGAGTGTCACAGCATTTTCTGGCCCGAGGAACAAGGCAAGTCGGGTCAGGGAGGGCAGCTGACGTGACTGGTGAGCTCAGAAAGCAGGAATGAATCCAGCTTCACCGCACTAGCAACTGGCGTTAGCTGTGCTGAGAGTAGATGGCAGGATGCTTAGCCAGCACTTCCAATAAGAGGGTCTGTCAGGAGCCCAGTAATCAGATGCAGGGCTGAGCTAATGAGCTCAGTGGAAACAATACGTTCCTTTCTTAGAGGCTTCAGACAGAGAGATTATTGTTATTCCCCAAAATGGTACTCCCTAGGGAAGATAGGATCCACGTTGTTGACTGCTTCATTATTGGGGGTGTGGGTGCAGGGACGGGGAAAGGGGCGTCCAGAGAAGCCAGAAGAGGCCAGGCTAAATTACGGCTGCAGCACATAAACTGATTCGTGTCTCCTTTTCCTTTTTTCCTTTTCTGTTCTGTTGTGGTTTTAAGTAAGCCTGTAGTTTTATGACATTAAAAGGAATGATCAACTAGTTCCCAGCTTTGACCTACAGACGAGTGACTCTGGCCCACATTTGCATGCAGGCTGGCTACCAGATTACCCAGCAGAGGCTGCCCATCGCCGTGAACGGGAGCTTGGCGTACAGCGTCTGTGTGGGGAACAGGCGGAGTCAGATGGTCACCAGGACAGCGGGGGTCAAGCAGATCCAGCTGGAACAGGACAGCGGCAAAAGCCTCCATGACAGCCTGCGGTCCCAGACGCTCGTTGATTTGAACAGAGCGGGTAGGCTTGGAGAGTTCCCATTTTCCTTCCCGCCACTTCCCCTCCCCTCCAGAGTTTGCCCAAACCGACTGAGGAGGCAGACCCCGGAGCCTGACCGGTGGCGATGGGAATATCAGCGTTGGTGTTGGCAGCGCTGATCAGAGAGCCGGGCTGGGACTCTGGTTTCTGTGCGCTTGCAGCTAACCCACCCCTAAAACGAGACAGCGTGGCCGCCTAGTCACACACCCAGCAGCTTGACATCTGAAGCAGACATTAAAAGAAAAGAACCAAAGTTAAAAATCCAAAAGTGAGGGGAAAGTGAAACGATTCAGGGCCTGTCGGTGCTGCAGGGTTTTCCCAAGTTTCAGCCTGATGTACCTGCGGGTCAGACTGGAGAGCTCCAGTCAGACTGACTCTGCCTTTCTTTGGTAGGGGTCGGCCTTCTGGAAGTGGTCCTGGAGCCTGACATGTCCTGTGGAGAAGAGGCTTCTGCAGCCGTCAGGGAGCTGCAGCTGATTCTTCAGGCCCTGGGCACCAGCCAGGCGAACATGGCAGGTAGCGGCCACAGAGGCAATGCCCGCCTCTTCCCCATCTCCCTTTCCGCTCCCGGGCTCTCTCCTCACTGGAGTCTTACTCTCTGCAGCAGCTGCAGTGGGGTTGTTTGCATCCTTTTCTCAGCCTTTTCTACCTCAGGGTTTGGGGGTTTTTTCCTTAGAATTTTCCTTGGATTTTTTTCTGAGCCCCCGACCAAAAATAAACACAAACAGCGGCCCTGCGGAGGTGCTGAGCCCGAGTGTGAGATTAGGAGCGCAGGGACTGGAGGTGTCCTCCTGGCCTCTTGCATCAGGATGTTGTGAGAATTAATAAAATAATGTGTTTGAACAGCTTCGTCGTCCTCAGAAGACCCTGTGTTTATGCACAGTAGCTCTTCGTTTGTGAGTTCTGTGTGGGCAGTGCTTCATTGCTACTGGATGCTTTTCCTCTGGGTCTCTTTCCGCCTTCTATAGAATTTCCATCCAGGTAAGCTGAAGCCAGACTGTATCAACTACAAACCAAGGTTATGATTTCACAAAACTTTAACTTTGAGATAAAGTCTGAAATTCAATAGAAATATAATAGGGCATTAAACAGAAAAAACAATGCGAAAACTTGGGATCAAGGAAACTATACATTTTAAGTGTTTGCAAATTGGATACAAAGATCACAAGTTTCGGTCAAACTCAGTTTCTTCATGAGCCTTTCCTAGCACTGCCTTGCCCGCCCTTACATCCCCGAATGCTCGTCTCTCCCGTGGTTTTCCCCTATTTTCTGTTCCCAGGGGCTTTTAAAAACGTCTGCCGCTCGCAGAGCGCTCCCTGACAGCGTGGGAAAAGGCTGCAGGTTCTGCATCTGCAGTGGTTAATTCATCTCTCAGTACAGTGTGTACTAGTCAGGGCTTTCCAGAGAAACAGAACAAACAGAATGTGTGTGTGTGCACGCGCGTGGGGCATGTAAAGAGATTGATTATAAGGAGTTGGCTCATGTGACTGTGGAGGCTGAGGCGTCCTTAAGATCTGTAGTCATCAAGCAGCAGGAGAGTCAGTAGTAGAGTTCCAGCCCAGGACTGAAGGCCTGAGAATCCGGAGAGCGGAGGACGAAGTTCCAGTCTGAGCCAGAGTCCAAGACAAGACCAGTGTCCCCGATCCAAGGCAGTCAGGCAGAGACGGCAGATTCCCCCGATGCCGAAAACTCGGCCTCTGTGCGCTGGTGCCAAATCGAATCTCAGAGACAGAGTTTGGGGTGAAGTAGAAAAGAATAGGTTTACTCCTTTGCCAGGCGGAGGGGAACACAGTGGACTCATGCCCTCAAAACTGTGTGTCCCAACCCAGGGGGATTTGGTGAGGAGTTTTACAGCAGTGGTTCAAGGGCTGGGTTGCTGATAAGGATCAGGGTGTGTGCAGGGCCTGCATTCCTTTAGTCTGGTCTCAGGTGATCTCCTGATGAGCTTCTGTGGTTATCAAACTGTGACCTTCTCTGGAATGAAGAACGCTTCATCAGGTGGTTAACGTCTTCCACTTGTTGGGGGTTTTAGTTCTGTAAAGAGCTCAAAGATAGTGTTCTGTGTGTCCCTTGAGGGGACCCAGGACCCTGCCCCAAGGCTGCACTGTTGTTTCTTGGCTGCGCCTCCCTTGTCTCTGCATCCCCTCCCTTCCCTGGTTAGCAACTGTTTGAATCTGCACTTTGAACTCAGGGAAGGTCATGGAGGCTGAATGAAGCCTATTTCCTTTAATCAAGAAATGAGGGACACAGAAAGGCTTCCATGTCCAGGAGCCCCGCAGGGTCCTGCTTGGCTTCACCCCGACTCTGCCTTTTGTTCTATTCTGGTTTTCAGCGGATTGAATGAGGCTCACCCACGGTGAGCAAGCAATCTGCTTTACTCAGTATATCAATTTGAATGTTCATCTCATTCAGGAACACCCTTACAGACACACCCAAAATAACATTTAACCAAATATCAGAGCATCCCTTGGCCCAGCCAAGTTGACACAAAAAATTAACCACTGAACATGTCACAGAGGGTGCCACTAAGTACCATTGATGGGGATGATTCATCTCCCTGTCGGTTTATCATACCATTTACCAACCATTTTGTCACACGTTTATTCACATGTTACAAAGGGACTTCAGAATTTGTGATGCCACATTTGTCACATAGGACATCTAATGGGCAACAAATTGTATCATCAAAGCCCTGGTACAAGTTGAATCTGGAGATGGAACTTGCCAATTTGCTCTCTTCTTTAAGCTAAAGTCTGGAAAAACAGCCAGCCACATGAGTTTGAATGGAGCGCTCTGTGTTAGAGCAAGAGAATTCTCTATTGTAGATTTATGGCTCACGCTGTCTTTTTACCCACAGAACAGAAATGAAATATGGGCAGATTGGATGGTTATCCTATGCACTGTTGCTTTAAAAAAGTTTTATTATTCCATTCTTCTTCAAAATAACTGTGATTCCTACCAAACCTATGGAATAATAAACAGGCCACCTGTTAGCAGAGAAATAGTCCCATCGGGTCCTTGCCAAGAGATAAACCATAACAGCGAGAACTCATCAGGCAGTGACAGCTGAGAGGGTTCATTAAATCTTATTTGTTGTGACACTTTTTGTTGCTTTTAAATACAAATCAGACAGCTTTGCCCCCAGCACAGCAGCAGAGTGGCTGAGGTTGTCCTGAAGTGCTCTGGGTAGTGAAGGTCTGCCTGGAGTCTGCAGGTGTCCGGCTTTCAGTGCTCTCAGCACTTTATCAGCACAGGCCCCTTTCCCATTTCTGTCCCACCACCATAGGCCACTGTGTCGCCATTGGAGAATGCAGCCTGGGAACCAACCGAAGGCTGCCCTGGAGAGCGCCAGTGGACCCCCAGCGTGCTTTTGGAATGAAACTTAAATTGCTCCGGGCTGTGCTTCAGTGAGTTCCTGATAGTTTTGCTAATGAGCGTGGACTAGCTCAGCTTGGGTTCCAGAAGTCACTTCCTTCTCAGGATGTTTGCCACTGTTGAGATCCTCAAAGCAGTCTGCTGAGTTGAATGTGTACCAAACTGTATAGGTACTCTAAATGTTTCCAAGGTTGTAATATCTGCCGGTTTGAACATCGAGTATGTGCTCATCAGTTCAATAAGCATTTTTTAAATTAATTTATTGTCTCATTTAAACTTTATGACATTCCTGAGAGATGGGTATTACTGTGCCTACTGTACAGGTGAGTAGTTGAGGCTTCCAGAGGTTGGGTTATTTGGCCAAGGTGCACAGGAAGTGCCCGAGCCCAGGTGTGTCTGACTTCAGGATGCCTTCCTTTGTAAGCACTGTCACCCTGCTTCCTAGTGCCAGCCATGACAGTGTCTCCGCTGCTGTAGATAACAACCTTGAGGGCTTCCCTGGTGGCGCAGTGGTTAAGAATCCGCCTGCCAATGCAGGGGACAAGGGCTCAAGCCCTGGTCCAGGAAGTTCCCACATGCCGCAGAGCAACGAAGCCTGTGCGCCACAACTACTGAGCCTGCGCTCTAGAGCCGGCGTGCCACAACTACGGAAGCCCGAGTGCCTAGAGCCTGTGCTGTGCAACAAGAGAAGCCACCGCAATGAGAAGCCCACACACCGCAACAAAGAGTGCCCTTGCTCGCCGCAACCAGAGATAGCACGCGCGCAGCAAGGAAGACCCAATGCAGCCAAAAATAAATAAAATAAATTAATTAATTAAAAACAAAAAAACAAACAATCTTGGGAGCTGGGTTAGCAGAGTGTGAGTGCTGAGGACACCACAGGCCCAGACCTGGGTTGGAATCCTATCCTACCGCTTCTAGCTATAGAAACTGGGCGAGGTATTTGACTTCTCTGAGCCTCCCTTTCCACACTTGTGAAACGAGTCCCTAAATAACTGTATATGGAAAGAGAAAGGAAGAAACCAAAGAGGAGAGGAAGTCATCCTAGTCATCAAACAGTTGGGGCTGCAGGGTGGGCAGGCGAGGGCTGGCCTTGTGGAAGAAAACCTGGAACACCGTCTTGGACGCGTCAGGTGTGAACTGCCTAAAGGACGTCTAAGTGGACGTGTCATTAAAGCTCTGTTGTAGGGAAAGAACATGGTAATGTGCATAAAACGTATCACAGGTCCTGACACATAGCCTGTGCTCATGAAATGTCAGGTGCTTCTATTGACAATGATAAGTAGTATTACATTCACAGAATCACCACTCATTGTGGATGAAGAAAACTTTGTGAAATATGTTGGATAAAATTGAGCCACATTATTTATTTTACTTTATTTTTTGTCAAACCCTGTTATTTAAGTTCTGGAGGGTATTCAGTGAACAGAATGAGACAGTTTAATAGACTTTCTCACTAAATCTTCAGGCCCCTGCTGTTTACAGAAACAGTTTTCTGCCCTGATGTTATATTTCTGATGTGTGAATGTGTTTTAAAAAAAAAAAAATGTGACTGCACCATATCACTGTGCTCAGTAGTACAGTTTTTTTTGTTTTGCTGTTACAAATCTCTACTTCTAGAGGGTGGAAATTGAGCTTGATAACGTTCTTGTGAAGGCCCTCCCCCAGTGTTGCAGATTGCATTGAAGCAAACGTGACTGTGAGGCTTTTGTGGACTTGAGGCAATTTACCTTAATTTGTTTAAAAGGTATTTTGTCTTCACTGGGTAAATGCCTTTTGTGAGTGTTGGATGCTGTATTTGATTCCAGGGAAGTGAACTGTCTTTTTTTTTTTTTTTTTAATTTTATTTATTTATTTATTTATGGCTGTGTTGGGTCTTCGTTTCTGTGCGAGGGCTTTCTCTAGTTGTGGCAAGCGGGGGCCACTCTTCATCGCGGTGCGCGGGCCTCTCACTATCGCGGCCTCTCTTGTTGCAGAGCACAGGCTCCAGACGCACAGGCTCAGTAATTGTGGCTCACGGGCCCAGTTGCTCAGCGGCACGTGGGCTCTTCCCAGACCAGGGCTCGAACCCGTGTCCCCTGCATTGGCAGGCGGATTCTCAACCATTGCGCCACCAGGGAAGCCCCGAGTGAACTGTCTTTCAACACTGCAGGATGCTGAGTCCCCTCAGACATCTATGGAGTGCAGTCTTCTCTGGGAGAGACTCAAACTCATGCTTTTATTCCTTTTCCAAATTAAAAGTCTAAATCGTGAAAGATGGTTTTATTTTTAAAAGCAGGAGAGGTCCAATTCAGGGTTCTCAGGGCTCAAAAAAAGTTCTCTCCCAAGTATCGAGGTTTGGCTGGGCAGAGCTCAGCATACTTGAGAAGTTTTCCTTTGAGCTGAATGGGCCTTTCATAGGATTCAGTAGCTTAGTCCTATTCAGACAGAACTTTAGAACCTGTCGGGAACCTACTGTGAGACCAGTCTGCTTACTCGTGGCTCGGGAAAATACCAAGGTATGAATTTATCGAACAATTCCCATGTGCCAGAGGCAGCTCTGGGTTCTGAACAGAGCAGTGGAAAGGGCATTGTTCCTGCTACCTAGGGGAAATATTGTATTCATGAGGGAGACAAATACATTAACAAATAGAACAAAGTAGTTACAGTGATAAGTGCTTTAAGGAAATACAGAGGGTGCCGTGATAAAGAATACATTGGATGGTGAGGGCCTCTGGCCTCTGGAGAATGACCCGAGCCGCAGCCCCAGGGAGCTAGAGGATGAGCATCCAGGAGAGAGCCAAGGCAAAGTCCCTGAGGTGAGGAAAACGTAGAGCGTGCTTAGAGGTAACGCAGGTAGCAGAAGACCACTGTAGGGAAAGCTCGAGGAGCAGGGCAGTGTGGCCTCAGGTAAGGCTGAAAAGGTCTGTGAGGGCTAGATCACCAACAGTGATAAGAAGTTTGGATTTCATTCCAAGGGCAGTGGGAGGTCAGGGAGGGGCTTTTAAGTCAAGGAACGACATAGTCGGATGACCGTTTTGGAAAACCGCCGCGGCTGCTCCGTGGACCGTGGGTTTCAGAAGGGTATGAGTAGAAGCTGAGCCCAGTTCCGAAGCTTTGGCAGTAGTTCAGGCGGAGGATGGTGCTGTTGTGGACAGGGCTGGTGTTGGTGAGGATGGAGAGAGCAAGATGGTGGATTCGAGGTGGTTTTTAGAAAGAACAGGATTTTTGTTAACAGGCTGGTGTAGAAGGCAAAGAGGCCAGAAGAAGTCAAGGACGCTTGAGGAACGACGTGGCGGTGCCATTTGCTGACACTGGGAAGATGAGGACAAAGGCACCTGTGTTGCAGGGGCAGATCCTTTAGTTTCGGAAGCTGAAATGCCTGGGCCACCTCCACGTGCAGATGAAGTAGGCACAGAGGTCAGGGTGGATGGAGTTCAGAGTAGGGTTTTGGCTGAAGAAAGAAATTCAGGAGTTATCAGAACGTGGATGGTGTTTAAGACCATATACATTTACACAGAGAGTGCAGGTAAAGAAGGCAGTCCTGAGTCTGGGTGGGAACAAATGACACGGACATGGAAAGTGTCCAGGAGGTAGGGGGCAGCTAAGGGTGAGTAAGGTCACAGCAGCCGAGGGAGGAAGATGTTTCAGGGAGGAAGCGTTGGTTGGTAGGTCACATGCCGCCGAGGGCCGGCGTATCCAGTGAGGGGAAGACACAGCGTGTCCTGCGTCCGTGGGATTTGGCAGCCAGGGGTTGATGGTGACTTTGACAAGGCGTCTTGCAGAGAGGTGGGGCACAGAAGCCAGGCTGGCGTGGGGGTAGGAGTAAATGGGAGGTGAGCTCACGGAGACGAGACGCCAACAAGCAAGCAATGCTTGTTTGAGAGGTTTTGCTGAAAAGGAAAGAGCAATAACAGCAGAATGATGAAGAGAGAACTGGGCTCAAGGGAGTGGGTCTTTGGGTTCTGTTTCTAGTGAGAAATACTGTTGATTTTGGATACACATGCATAGAGGGAATGCTGAGGAAGAGAGCTAAGGAGTGGTGTGGGAGAAGGGAGAGAACTGAAGGAGTGACGTCTTTGGGAAGGCAAGAGGGGTGGGAGGTTTAAATCTGGGCTCCACTCCCAAGGGCCCTCCATCTGGTCTCAAAGAAAAGACTGATTCAGAATAGACTACCGTCATGTGCTCTACTGATTGCATGTATTCTGGTAGCTCCGAGGAGCCACCAGTGGAGGCCAGCCTACTGATGAGGGTTTCCAGGAGGAGAAGGTGGTACCACTTACGTGGGACCTCGAAGGATGAGCCGAGGTTGAAGGAGGGACAGTACCGGTGATGACGAGGGCCTGTGGGAACCCGCGAGCAGACAGAAGCTCCCCTGATGGGAGGAGGCTTTCTCAGGGAATGAGCCGCAGGACATGCGGGGTGCGTCAGTCAAGACCAGACGAGGGCTCTTGCATACCAAGCAGAGGAGGTGGGATGACCTAGTGGGAGCCAGCTGTGCACTTGGTCAGGCACTGGGAGTGATGCAACCGTCCTGTAGGAGGATGTGGCCAGAGCCGAGCTGGGGGGTGGCGGGGGCTGGACCAGGAGGGGTCACTGAGTTGAAGGTCAGGATGGGATGCGGGTGCTCAGGCAAGGATGGCAGCCGTGGGAAGGGAGAGGACGTGGCAGCTTTGAAGGCTGTTTGGGGGAAGGAACCGACAGGACCTAGTCAGTTAGACTACAGAGGCCAAGAAAGCAGAAGGGTGCCACAGGGTTCCTAGGCCAAGAGTCTGATGATGTCAGGAGTCGTTGGGACTCCTTGAGATTCAAGGAAGCACGTGTTGTCCTAAAGGGGCTAGGGGATTTTGTAGAACCGTGAGAGGTCCGTGCTGGAGACATAGAGTAAGTTCTGGGCTGAAAGGCACCTTTTCCCTGCCTGTCAACGGGGGTGGCCGTTGGAGCGGCAGAGTGGGAATGACAGAGACCTGTTGCAAGGGTCTCTTTTTCTTGGCATAGAATATATTTGAGCTGTTTTATTATTTTAATACGCTTTTGCTATGAAACCTCGGAAAAGAAATTGCTTTCTTCAGCCCGTCGACACATTCCTCTTTGGCAGATTCTTTTTTAGTTCAAAGACTTGCCTAAGAAAAATCCAGCATTTTGTCTTCCCCCTTTGTTCTGTTTTAAATATTGTAAGTGGAATTGGAGAACAGAGCATTGGGGCCTTACCTTGCAGGGTATAAAATGTGATAATTTCTTATCTTTATCTCTCTTTGGCTTGAGATTTTGCCTCCCTCTCCTCCTCAAGAGCCTCTTGGCCCTCTCCACAAACCACCTGCTTCCTTAGGGATTACTGTTCCCAAAATGGGGGGGCTTGCAGGGTCAGAGAAGGTCCTCCCAGGATGGGCATGGCCCCCTCTGAGTCCCTCCCCCACAGACCGTCCCCTTCATAACAGCACTGTCTGTCTGCTGGGGCAAACCCTTAACAGCAGTCAGGAAGGATTCTGAGTCCTGTTTACGGAAGGAAGAGATCATTACAGTACCTGGAGGAAGGACGAGGGGAAAAGCCCAGGTTTCTGGCTCTTGCCCTTGAGCTGTAAATTCTCAAGGCCTCTTATAAATCTCCCAGAATCACGGTTGGAAATCTACATTCCATTGGAGAGCAGTGTAGGGCTATATCACATGACCATTTCTGAAGCCTTCCCCCACAACCCAGCTTTGACACTTTGAAAAACACTTCGGAATAAAACTGCAGGGTAAATCTCCATTTTTAACAGTGTTGTTTTTCTTATTTGGCATGAAAGAAATTAGATTTCTCAAGCCAGTGTATCCAGAATTTCTCCTGCCTTCTGCATGTGCACAAGTGCACAGAAATATACACACACACATACACACACACACCCCTCAGATGCCTTAGGACCATCATTCTCGCAAGTGGGCGGAAGTACTAGCCATGAACTTCAGGACCAGCCTTACTTCCTCTGAGGTTAGGCTGCTGTAACTAAACAGCAACTAGAGTTAGACGTTGCTTGCACTCTCTTGCCTTAAGAAAACCACGACTGCCTCAGAGAATTTCTAAAGTGTTGTCTTCTTTCTTTCCTTACAGAGGGCCAGTTGAGAGTGGACGCCAACATATCTGTGCATCACCCTGGGGAGCCTTTGGGCGTTCGAACCGAAGTAAAGAATCTCAACAGTGCCAGGTTTTTGGCCAAAGCTATAGGTGAATGTCAGCTGTTACTCCTCATATACTTCTTTGTATCAGTTATCTGTTGCTGTCTAACAAGCATTCCTCCCCCCCAACTTAATGGCTTACATGATAACATCTCAGCTTCAGAGTTTTGTGGCTTGTCCTGCCTCGGCTCATTCGTGTGGCTGTGAGGAGCCGGCAGCTCTGCTGAGATATGGGGTCCAAGATGACCTCACTCACGTGTCGCAGCCTTGGTGCTGGACATCTGCTGGGCTGCTCTACCCACGTGGGCTTGCTTCATTCACTTGCCTAGCCCAGCCCTTCTTATTTGGTGGAGGGGGCATCCCAGGAGGACGAAGGCAGATGCCTCAAGGCCTCTTGAGTCATTAGCTCTAGAACTTGCACAGCATCTCTTCCAGCACATTCCATTCAAAGCAGGTTCAAGGGGAGGGGAAATAGACTTCACCTCTATGGGAGGATCTGCAAAATCCTGTAACTCTGTTTTTCCATGTACCACATTCCTTCTGACCAGAGCAAACTGTATAAAGTTGTATTTGTTCCTTATAGATTGGCCACGATTTGACCTAACTGGTCAGTATGTTTTTCTGCTTTTTACCATTTTAACTAATAGATTGCTTGGGCCTGTGTAACCAGGTATTGGTCTTGTTTGTTCACATTGTGGATCTTTCAGTGTGGACAAATGTATACTAGTAGTTAAAGTAGAACAGTTGAGCAAGATCAACACCTAGGGTGGTCCATAGAAATTGATATCTGTGAATGTGAGGGGAAGACATCTCAGAGGAATGAAAATATTCTTTAAAACCAAAGGTATCTAGAGAGGAAGAGAGGAGGGAGGAGGTGGAGGTTAAGGAGCACCCTTCAGGGTGCACAGAGAACGGGATGGATGAATGTGGAGGCACAGCCAAAAGGTTTAGTAGCATCCTGGGTATTAGAAGGAACACAAAAAAGATTTTCTCATCTTGTATAAAACTTTATTATCCTGAACCTGAAATGATCAACTAGCCTCAGTGAAGACACTTTGAGTCTACAAGTTTTCAGGAAAAAAGCATTAAAATGGTCAAGGGGATGACTTACAGGAGAGGAAGGTGTTGGGGAAGGTCCCCGTGTGAAGACAGACTAATGATGGTGGACTCTTCTGCCTGTAAAAGGAGACACAGTCCATATTTCTGAGGCCATGGTAGGTTTGGGTCAGGGAAAACCCTCCAGCTCAGGTTTGTGAAGGGAAAGCTTGGAATGAACAGAAAGAAAGTTCCACTTCACCTTGTAGGTGGTAAGTGTTCTGGAACTCATTATTCTAAGAGGTGGTGATGGGAACCTAAAAAACAAACAAGATTTTAGGTAGATTCATCCCTGATGACTTATGACGGAGACCCCTGCCTGATTTTGGCTGTCCCTAACCTGTTATCTTACGAAGGACCCTTTGGAGTAGTCTGAGACAGAATTCTACCTGTGGTCTGACTCAGGCTGGAGGAACTGAAGCTTTACTGTTACGGGCTTAATTCTCCAAGCCTGTAATTTTTCTACCCCATGTTTCTCCCTACATCACGCCTTTTAGCCGTCCTCTTAGTGTTGCTGCTTTTTATCAGCTATGATAAGAGTTTGGATTTGGGCAAGGGCAGGTGGTACATGTTGGGCAGGGAGTTGAGGTGGGAGGGGAGGCTAAAGCTGTTTTCATAAGGAAGCTTAGCAACGTGGCTGTGCTTTGCCTACCACTTCTGCCTTGTTGGGTGGTGAGGGAGCGTGGCATAGAGCAGTGGCTGTTCATCATTTGGGGTCATAGATCCCTCTCCAAAATATGTGCCTGTGCACACATGCACGTTTGCATAGCATCTCAGGAGGTACTAGACCCCCTTGAAGGCCACCCATGGATCCTGGGATAAAAACTCTTGATAAGCAGCCGTCTTAGATCTGGGGTCCTCCTGCCTCGATATTGGTCCTAGCCCTGCTTCTGCCACGTTCTGTAGCCTGTACTGGGTCCCGCAGTCTCTCTGAGCCTGGGTTTTCTCAAAAAGTGAAGGTGCCAAGCTTCCTCAAAGGCCCTTTCTAGCATGATTATTCTGTGACGGCAGCAAGAATAAAACATAGCATCTATGGGGAAAATTATAAACAACTCCCTTGATTAGTTTTTGACATAAAGATGGAAAAAGATGTCTAATTATTGCTACACTGGATGAAAGGAATCAAAATATGCTACTAAACTATTTTTTTTAGACTATGAAATTCAGAGGCAAATCAATGAACTCGAGAATGGAGGTAAAATCCTGAATGAAACCCGCTCGTTCGATTACAAGCTGGGGTGAGTTTGCATGACAGCATCTTGAATACAGGTAGGTGGGGCTCCAGTCTGGGCTCACCACAGACCAGCCATGTCACCTTGGAGAAGGTACTTAGCTTCTCTGCACTTCGGTTTCCTCATTAGTAAAATTAGGAAAATACGGTACCCTACAGGGTTGTGATATGCCCTCTAGGGCTGGTAAGAGGTTTCACCTGACTGCCATCAGACTTGCTGAGTCTTAAGTCCTGGCACTTCCCTGGCTTCCAGCTTACCTCCTTGGTTCCAAGAATTTTTACTTCCTTAAATTCTATCAGACCTAAGTTCTGCCAATTTAAGCTAGAAGTGGAAGAAAGCTTAGAACTGGTTGTAGAGGTGTCTTTTTCTGTTTAGATATCTTTGAGTCTAACTTTCTGACTCTGAATTTTGAGGATTTTATACACTTAACAGAAGACTGGGGAAAAAAGCTCAAGAGCCTGGAGTTTGAGCTGGTTAAATGTTGGAAACGTTGAAGCAATTTCTTTTCTGTTCTTTTCTTTTTCTTTAATTATCATGCTAAACATTTGTCTTTCTTTAATATTATTTCTGCAATGTATTCATGAAACTGTCTCCTAAGGAAGGCTGAGGAGCTTGAATCCCCTGGGTCCCCTATTGGTAGGGGAACCCCTGTCTGCATTTACACTAGCTGATGCTGCATGCAGCATTTTTTTTTAATGTTTTCTCGTTTAACTGTCACAGGTGCACCGTGCCGATGAGAGACAAAGAAGGAAAACAAGACTACAGGTGGTTACTCCTCTTGTCAAAACACCATTCTGTATTTGGGTCATATTCCAAATCCACTTACAGACCAACATGATCCTAGATTGCTTTTAGGAACCACTTTTCCTTGTTGTTGTCGCATAATGGAAAATCTAAGCTTCCTGTTTTATGTGTACTCTGAGAGGAAGAGTATTTTCTTGATTTGGTAGCCTTGGGGTACCTTATTTGACAGGATTCAACAACTGGAAAACACTTGTTCACTCCCCTCTGTGTCAGACAGAGTTTTCATAATTGAGCTAAGAGGATGGCAGTTGCGGGGTGGGGCCTAGGCTGTTCTTATTCTCATGTTCAGTAACTAATGCAGTAACACTGAAGTTCTGTGAGAAGGTAGAAAAAAGAGATGTATATGTCAATGGCAAGTCCCTTCAAACCTCAGGTGATGCTGTTTAACACCGTAGACCTCATTTGAGATCCAGAAATAAAGCAGATAATAAGAATAGCTTCCAATAAATTGAGACTTTTGTTTCCTCCCAGTTTAGCAGACTGCGGAAATTAAAGATTTAAGCAACAAAGTTGTGGGGGTTGGCACTTTCCTTTGCGAAGGGCAGGAGGAGGTAAGAGTAGCCATTGCTGTCAATGAGGAACAAATATAGCCTCGAGATTCAGGAAAGACGAAGCTCACAGACCCTTAGAATGCATGTCACCTCGAGGACTCCTCTTGTGTGTCTGTCAGAGTCACCATCGTTCTAATTATAGTGATCCCTCTAGGTTCAGTCTGTTCTTCCTAAGAACGTCTTTGTTTTCCAGTGTCGCCCCTACTCTGTTTATGCCGCTTTCTCACTGAGCGTGGAGTTGGCTTTTAGCACAGCCAGTGGCTTCAGCTCAGTCTCTCAGGTTAACAGATGGGATTCAGGAAGCCTCCCTTTCGTTTCCTCTTGCCTTCAGAAGTCAGACTAATTCATAGCACAGATTTGGCATTGAGGTGATGGGTTGCTTGCCCTTCTGAGCTATTACCTTGGAGCCACCATTTATTCTGCATTACCCTGCTTTTGCATAAGCCCTTTGACAAGTATGGGCAGAGAGAAAACGTTAGATGCTAGAATAGAACAGAGGGAAGGACATCTTTATTTCACAAGAGCATATGCAACGGTGCGGCTTCCACATTTTTAAAAAAATTAGTTGACTTTTTTAGAGCAGTTTTAGGTTACAGCGGAACTCAGTGGAGATTACAGAGTTCCCATATACTCCTTGGTATGTGTCGTATCCCCCCCCCGCCCCCCGCCCACACACACACAGAGGTTCCTCTGATAACATCTTGCATTAGTGTGTAGTGTGGTACCTTGGTTAATATTAATGAGCCAATATTGATACCTTATTATTAAGTAAAGTCCATGGTTTACATTAGGGTTTGTGCTTTACGTTGTCCATTCTGTGGGTTTTGACAGATGTATAATGACATGTAGCCACCATTACAGCATCATACAGAACAGTTTCACTGCCCTAAAAATCCCTTATACTCCCTTTATTCATTCCTCCTCCTCCCCTAGCTTCTACATTTTATTTAGGCAAAATCCATTTATTTCTTGCACTTCTCAAGAATGAAAGTTTTCTTTTTCTTTGACTTTTCATCTGTTACACAAATACTGCTAAAAATATTTTAAAATTTATAGTCTTTCTTCCTAAAAAGTAAATTGTTCTCATTTGGTCCTATTTTTTCCAGCCTATGTCTTTATGAATATATACTTTATCCACAATTATAAACCACCGTGGCATCAACATGTGCTGTGCCTTTTTCACTTAATGCTCGTTTAAGCATAGAGAGTGGTGGATTTGGTCATTTTGACCTTACACTTGTACAAGGACTAGTTCCTGGAAAACTAGGAGACTTGATATTATGGGATGTTGGAAAATATTTGCGAGTAACATGGCATCCAGACACAAACTTTCATACTGACTATAGGTTTGTTTCTTCCAGCTAAACTGAATACTCAGTCATGCCATCTCCTCTGTGTGCCAGGTTCATGCCGGAGCCCAACCTGCCCCCGCTGCTGCTCTACGACTCGGAGTCCCTGCCCACTGGCACAGACCCGCAGCAGGTGATCAACATCGACCGGCTCCGGGAGCAGCTTCCCGAGCTGCCCCGCGTGACCCGGGAGAAGCTGGTGCAACAATACGGGATGCTGCCGGAGCACAGCTTTGCCTTGCTGGTGGGTACTGATCAGAGGCTGTGATCAGCCCAGCCCAGCAGTGGTGGGGGATGCTTCTCAGGGGGCTCTAGGTGCAGTGGCCCATGCCTTCAGCTGTACCGTAGAACCAGGCGTGCTAACCTTCCTCACCAGCCTTTTTGGTAAATGCTCCTCTGAAAACCAGAAGATGAGGCAGGATCTCGTGTCATTCATTTCTTGTGTGTAGACATGAAGAGCTGCTCACAGCGGCCGTGGAGGCTTCCTGAAGACAGTCCAAATGTTATGGATGAGTGTTCTCCCTTGCGTCTGTAGGACAAAAGGAAATCAATATATAGGCTTTCTAGATGTCTGGCAGTATCGAACCATGACAGGGTCTGGCAGGAAGTGGGGTTCTCAGAAAGCCAGCCAGTTGTTTTACCAGTTGTAGAAGAAACATTTATTCCACACAAAATGCTGAAAACTCTGACTAAAAGTGTTGGTCCTTGGAGGATGCATCTGAAGGGGCTGTTAAGAATCTGACACCATGGAGATGTGCTCAGGGATTTTCCATCCTTTCCAGGGCTGTTGGGCTTTGCGGTTTCCTTTGTCACGGCAACATTAAAGTGACACAGCGTCCACGAGGGTGGCATTTTGTCACAGCTGTCTTCTGCTTGTCTGTCAGGGAGGATGTGGAAAGTTTCTCTGCTGCATCTCTCGGGGATGAGGTGTCTGCCACACTGATCATGCGGAGCGCAGAATCCCTGGAAACTCTGGGCTTTTGCGTTGTAATTGACCAATAATAACTATGTAGGGATGTTAGAATATTCATATTCATATACGTATGTATACACTTCAGTAACAAAACCTGGCCATTTCTGGTACAAGGTAGGCGAGTGAATGCTTGTTGAATGAATGAGTCTCTTTATCATCCATAGATCAGCTCATTTGAAAAGTATCCAGAGAGTATAGAAAACTCAGTTTTGTTAGATCGACCTTGGAAAAACACACGAATCCTAGCAGGCTTTCTGGTTAATAGGTGTTCTGTACGAGATGCACGTGAACCCTCCTCTTTCACCACCAGTGATTAGACATGATGGGTTATTTTCTCATGCTTTAGGCAGAGTTGCTCACCACCTCCCACGGGCTGCTGCTGTATCTTATTCACACCTCCGAGGCGATTATGTCACTGTATTTTAATTCTTTGTTAGTGTATTTCGTTCAGTGCCTTGAGGGCGAGGACGGTTTCATCCTCTCGCTCTGCTCAGTTACTCGGTGCAGATGAGCACATCAGCAGTGCTGACTGCCAACTCCTTGTAGGAATCAGTTAGTGAGCTTCTTGTTCAGAACACCTCTTAACCTGAAACCTCTGGCAAGTCACGGCCTGTTCCTCAGTTGATTTAACAAACCTGAGTTTTAGCCTTACACATCTTCCCCACCATCTGGACTTCCCCGCCCACTTGAAATAAACTTCAGACTCAATACTAAACGCTAAATTCCAGTCCTGCGTTTCATAACGGATTTGCCAAATTAAATAAGGGATGGGAGGACACAGACCGAGGCTTCCCAGCCCCAGGGATAGTACCCTCACCGCCAGCAAGTTCTCTGAGGCAGAGACACATCCGCACTTGTGTCTGTGTCCCAGGCCCCGCTCCCGTGACCTTCAAGTGCCACAGCCTGGGAGGTCTTGGATTGATGATTGCTGAGGGTGGCAAGTGAGTGAGTCTCTGGTTTCATAGTTTAAGGCCCTGTTTAGGGAAACTTATTTTTGATCTCTTCAGTACAGCACTTTTACTAGCATCTCCTGTGTAGCAGGTACTGAGACAGGGACAGGGACTCTCCTGTTTGTTTGTTTGCTTTCCAGGAATATGTACAGGTGACACTACCACTAACCAGCCCCCAGGGCAGACTGCACTAGATAGGTGTGTGATGTAGGCTGGGAGCCCAGAGGAGGTAGTGATTACCTTGATGGAACAGAGGGGAAAACTCTCAAGAAGGAGGTGGTTTTTGAGCCAGTTTTATAGGGACTTTTTTTTTTTTGATATACTAAAAATATGCTTATTTGTATAGCTTGCAGATAATGTAGTAGGTGACTCATTTCGGTTTTTTCTTTTTCTTTCAATGGCTAGTACTTGACATTTTCAAGACGGTTGAGAAGAGAACTTAGTAGGAATGGAAAGAGGATGATTCAGACAAGTTGTTTTTCCTGAAGTTAGGCATCCCGAGCCCTTGATGACTTGATAATCACTGGAAGCTGAGTCACTTATACCCGGAAATGGTCTGTTCACGTTTTCTCCTCCCTTCCTCAGAAACACAGCAGATTGCTGAGAAAGGCAGATGCACAAACCTGATGAACTCTCAGTTTAAAGAGCGCCCAGGAGTATTCATTAAATCAGTAGCCGTGGTGGAGGTCTGCTCTGCAGAGCTCCGAGTCCACGCTCCTGCCTTTGGGTCACTTATTAAATTCAACATTAAGCACATACCACCCCGCACGGGCCTTACCCACAAACGATTTTTAAAAACTTCAGAACTTAACTCTAGTCTTTAACTTTTTTAAATTGAAGTATAGTTGATATACAATAGTATATAAGTTCCAGGTGTGTACAATATAGTGATTCACAATTTTTCAAGGTTGTACTCCATTTATAGTTGCTATAGAATACTGGCTGTCTTTCCTGTGTTGTACAACTCTAGTCTTTATCTTGTCATCCTACTGTGTGGTGAGCGCTGAATTGCGTATTGATCATTTCTCCTTGGCATTTACAAAACTCTAACATAGGTCTGTCTTAGCATTCACCACAAAGTCCGGCACACAGTAGGCACCAGTGAAGGGATGGACACGAAAGTGGATGGATAGGGTACTGTCCCAGTACTCAGGAAAGTCCTGGGAGAAGCAGCGTTCCTGATAAAGCATCCCTGTTTCCAAAGGTCAGATACATAAACCACCCTTTTGACAGCCCAGCAAATCACAGGGTGGTACCTGTGTCCTTGAGCTCCGGGGGAGAAGCCTGGGGTTTCCACCATAAGCTCACCACGTGCCGTGACCAGCCTCAGGTCACTTGGTCTCTCTGACTCTTGTTTTCTGAACTGGTTTCTTGAGGACATTAAATATCTGCATTCTGATTTCATCTCTTAAACCCATCTGATAATCCCCTCCCAACAGGTAACCTGTATGACTGTTTCTTCCTCTGGCCTCATGAAAAGTATCATGTCCCACCTGAAACGTCAGCCTAGTGAGCTAACTCTTCCTCCCTATCTTGTGTCAGACTCCCTTGATCTCTCACCTCATTTGTAAGGATTATGGAATGGACATACGGAAGCTGAGGATTTTGAAAACTGAGAGATTCTAGTAGCGGAAGCACAGCAAGTTCTTCTCTGAGTCAGTGTATCCAGGGTTAATTATGAGAACAGTCAAGGTTATACGCAGGTACGTTTTTCTTAGTAGATAATCCCAGGTGTTTTCCTTGGGGGCATCTCTTCCTAAACCTTGCTTTGCTGGACTCGGAACACAAACAAATTGTTGTCATTGTCTTGATAGGCAGCGCAGAGTCGAGGCTGTTGGCTAACAGCAGGGTCTGCGGTTCACAGCAGACCACTTTCTAGTCCATCCTCCCAGCATCCCCTGCTGTCGGTACCATCCATCGCCCCATTTTCCCGGTGAGGAAACATCACCTCTCTGGTTGAGTGGTTGACTGTAAGATACTGAGTGATTTCGTCAGGCCTGTGAGGGAGCTGACTTCAGGGCCCAGACTCTACTTCCAAGCGCTTCTGCCTACTGGCACATACAATGAGCCACAAGGCCAAATGGAAATAATGTTTCAAGTTCACTGCTGGGTTTTTTTTTTTTTTTTTTGCGGTATGCGGGCCTCTCACTGTTGTGGCCTCTCCTGTTGCAGCGCACAGCCTCCGGATGTGCAGGATCAGCGGCCATGGCTCACGGGCCCAGCCGCTCCGCGGCATGTGGGATCCTCCCGGACCGGGGCACGAACCCGTGTCCCCTGCATCGGCAGGCAGACTGTCAACCACTGCGCCACCAGGGAAGCCCTTCATTGCTGTTTTGACTCACCTAACAGAGAAAACAGAATGTTTACTTTTGTGGATATTAATGCTTTATCCAGCCCCACTGATGCTTCATGAAACGGAGCCATAGAAATCAGTCTATTTAAAACTTTTGCCCACCCCTCTAGGTTTTTAAGATACCAGCCTGCCCTATGAATAAACATAAAAAGTGCTGTCTACTAAATTTAGTGAAAATCAGTCAACTCCAATGAAAAGCAGAAATTTTATTCATTTTCCAGGTAGGAAATTTAAGTCAGAGGAAAGAAATGTAAGCTCTTCTCTGCAGTTTTATTTATTTTGTTTCTTAGACTTTCTGCCTTAGGTATTTGGCCCCTTCTGACAGAATCATTGAGAAGGGCCTCCGCATAGTGCGTGGGGTTTGTAGGTTTTGTGGGATGATTTTGCCCAATTCCTTGTGTCGTGAACTTGGTAAGAATGCATCTGAGCTCACAGGGTGGCTGGCTGTGTATGAATTCAGTGGACAGATTTCAGTGTCATCTGTCGTGGGAGGTTTAGTGGAGGAATGACGTAGCAGCCTCAATTCAGTGTTTCTTGAGAGCCCACTGTACTCACCACAGTGCCCTATGCTGTTGTCAGATGTAAGAGCTTTATCTTTTCTGTGTTGTGTTCAATTCTCCTGAGGAGCCCTGCAGGGCAGTGGGTTAACACACTGACTAAGAGACAGACACTCTTTTTTTTTTTTTTTATTTCCTGACACATAGTTGATTTACAATGTTGTGTTAATTTCTGCTGTACAGCAAACTGACTCAGTTATACGTGTATGTACATTCTTTTTTATATTCTTTTCCATTATGGTTTATCCCAGGACATTGAATATAGTTCCCTGTGCTATACAGTAGGCCCTTGTTATCCATCCAGTCTGCATGTAATAGTCGGCATCTGCTAATCCCAAACTCCAATTCCGTCCCTCCCCCTCCCCCCTCCCCCCTCCCCCCTCCCCCTTGGCAACACAAGTCGAGACAGACACTCTTCCTTTTTTTCCAAGATTTTTTTTTTTTGATATGGACCATTTTTAAAGTCTTTATTGAATTTGTTACAGTATTGCCTCTGCTTTATGTTTTGGATTTTTGGCCCCAAGGCACGTGGGATCTTAGCCAGGGATTGAACCTGCACCCCCTGCATTAGAAGGCAAAGTCCTAACCACTGGACAGCCAGGAAATCCTGAGACAGACACTCTTGAGTCCAGATCTCACCTCTGGCACGGAGGAGCTGGGAGGACTCTGAGAAGGTACCTGAAGCTGTTCCCTCCCCAGAGGAAAGAGGAGGGGAATGAGTCACTTACCCCAAAGGTGACAGGCACAGCAGCATCTTCACGGAATCTAAAACATCTGCGTACAGCTGACCAGACTCCCAAGAACATGCTGCCAGGGTAGAAGAGCAGCAGACAGCTGCTGACACGTCAGGAGCCACGCAGGGCAGAATTCTAGGAAAAATCCAGCATGGCTCCTGTGAGACCGGAGGGAGATGTGATTACCCTCCGAGTCAGTGCCTTCTGCTGCTATGTGTCTGTCCGTCTTTGTGTGCAGCCTCAAGATATGTGGTCTTATTTGAACAAATTCATTTGCCCAGCTGGTTATTCCCCATTTAAAGTCATAATCTTTTGTTTCTGACATCATGGAAAAGAGTAAGATGTCTCCGAGGAACAAAGAAACAGAAAGGATATCATGGTGATGGTTGGTTGTCGAATGGATTGTTTTCCAAGAGTTTTGCTCTGGGTCTCTTGTTACCTTGAAATGGCCTGGTTTTCTGTCTGGATGAATTGCCTGTAAAATAATTTCCCATGATAGATATCTGTATATCTCATAGGTAATACTACTTTAAAGCTAATAGTTAGAAAAGCAACTGAACCTTATTGACTGCTTTTAACTGCCCAGACTTATTGAGGAGCAAAGGACTCACCGTGTAACCATAGCTGAAGGAAAATCCATTTGGTCAACACCATTGCTCACCATATTTCAGCTTCATGCACTTTTCAAAATCGATTTTACTGTTCATTTTATAAAATTGCCCCCAGGGCTCGTCGGCTTAAGGGTGCTTTCACAGTTAGTCTGTGCACCGAAAAAATAACCAATGTTTTGTTCTGGTCAAGTCGAATCAAAAGGTGCGTCTTCTAACTTGACTCCCGCAAACCCCACAGTTCATTCACTTCAGGTGCAAGTGGCAAGGGGCTTTCTGAGGTGAGTCCCCTCTGGGCCCAGGCACCTGCCCACTGTGGGGTGCAGTCCTGAGCGCCAGCCTTGGGGACTCTCTGGGGCTCTGTCCCCAGCCCATCCCGAAGCCTCATTTCCTGTCTGTACAGTAGACAGGTTTCCTTTTGGGGACAGTTAACAGAAAGCTTCAGCTGAGTAACACAGGTTTCGTCCGTGTCGGGACCGTTTTGACAGCAGTGGTTTTAGGCTCACTGAAGTGTGATCACCATCAGAATTGATTTCTTGACAACATCCTCTTTGGGTCCGATTCTCGCAGTCTTTGATTATGCCTGTCTGCTGTCAACTTTTATTACCTGAATTATTTGGATTTTGATTGTCCAAGGGAAAGTCCTCCTCTCAAATTGGTTTCTCTCAACGTCTCTCCTGGAGTGAATGCATCACAGAGGATGTAGCCTCATTTCCATGCGTCTAAGGCAGGGGTCAGTGAGAATGCGCGCGGAGTCCAGCTCAGAGGTGTGTGCTTCCTTCCCGGCTTTGCTGGCAACAGAGCACAAGTGACATGGATGGGACCGGAGTTCCGCTCAGATTGTAGGGGCTCCCAAGCTCTCTGGGAACATGACCCAGAGGTGGAAATTGCGGGGACCAGAATAGGACTGTAGACCCATCTAATCATCTATTCCTTGAGTCAGGCTAAAGAGCATACCCTTGGTGTTTGGAGTCAGTTTCACAGCTGCCTGAAAGCGGCAGTGAGGGTCCAGGATTCCAGCTTCCTCCACACACTCGGAGGAGAGCGATGTTTTTTCCTGTGCCAGCCTCACACCACCAATGAACTAACTACCTCTTGTTTTTCCCCACTGATGAATCCTCTGGATGCGTCTTTTTTTTCTCCCTTCTCTCTCACTGAAGGATTTCCACAGCCCCTCCTTGTTTCCGTGAGAAGCAGAGGGAGGCTCCGTTCACGTCATGGACCCCGCCTCCCGCCCCACTGCAGGCCCCGGTCCCTCCCGTGGCCGCGTCCCTCGTAGGGGCCTCCTACCACCTGATTTCCATTTCCACCCCGACACCAGCAGTGATGTCATCTTCAGGGCCATGTTTCACAAAGTTGTGGGGTCCCAGTTTTTTTCTCACCTTGTAAGAGGGATCAGACTCACAGGAGTGATGGGAAGCACAGAGCTCCCGTCCACGTGCAGATGCCGGGCCCTCTTCCCGTGGCGCGGCCCCCGTGGGTACCTCCCTCCGTAGGGCGACTCCTCCTGGCTCCTGCGAGCGCGGCCCGGGCCGAGCGGCTGTCACTCAACTGCAGGTACGGGGTCCCCCGAGCTGTCAGCCACTCCCCCGCCCCACAGCACGACCTGCCCAGTGAGGTGTAACCTCATGCGTGAGTCACCCGCATCGGAGGAGCCAGAGCGCGACGAAATACCATGTGCTTGACGCGGGACTCTGTGAGTGACAACAGGGTTTGCTTAGCGGTGTCAGGGATGCTGCAGAGTCAGGCGGCGCCCATGCAGGCGCGCTCCCTGACTTCTCCGGGGAGGGGTGTGGAGGGACGCAGGAGAGAGGCCCCGGGGCGTTCCGGCCGCCCTCCCGTCCCCCCGGAAGCCCCGTATGGGGGGTGCCACCGTTCCCCCCACACACACCCCCGACCTGGGAACCGGTGTGTGTCAGCCGCCGCGGAGAGCACCACGTGGTCTAGGTGTGCCTTGGCAACGGCAGCACCTGAACTCACCATTTTCTCCTCCTAATTTCTAAGCTAATTGCTGAGGGCCTTTGCTACATTTTTAATATGTTAAGAACCTTTCAGCAGCTGGCAGCTCTCAAAATAATGCAAGTGGTGGGGAAGTGCGTTCTTTGGATGGGCAAGTTGCCTCGTGTTGTGCCCGGCCCTGGCGGGTGCTCAGTTTCAGTCCCCAGGAAGGCGGGGATGTGACCGTCCTTCGTCAGTGGCAGCGGAACCCGGAGGGTGAGAGCACAAGCTGCAGAGTCCCAGCTCTACTGCTTTCTCGCCTCAAGGGGACCTCAAGCAAGTCAGTGCTCAGAGCGTCCCCACCTGTAAAAGAGAACTCCATTAGTACGTCGCCCACAGAGTTAGTGTTGGCACTGGATGAGTTAATGTAGAGAAAGCACCCGTTCTTGTTGCTGTTGAAACTACTATTAACATCATTAGCAGCAGCAGTAGCCACGTGCCGTCCCCACCCCTTCCCCCCGCAGGGCTGGCCACTGATCCCCGTGTAGCAGGTATTCAGGCAATAAAGCCAGGGTCCCCATAGCTGACGGGTCACTCCCTGCCACATAACCAGCTGTCCCATAATGTGTGCTCTGTGGCCTTTTTCTTCTCCGAGTCTGCCACCGGGCAGCTGTCTCTATTGGGTTTCATTCTCCTTCTAAATATAGTCCAGCCTTATCCTGCCCTCTCATCAGATTCCCAGGGTGTGTGACTTAGGACAGGAATGGCAGTTGAGAGATCAGCCTTCATCCTCTTGCAGCAAGATAGTCTTCTGGCATTTGGTCATCTCTGAAGGTAGGCTGGAAAAGTCGGCTGCGGGGCAGCTGGCTTCAGGGCCCCATGCAAGTGTGGGTCAGGTTCCTTCCCAAAGCAGCAGGGAAGGGAAGGGGAGCCCTCTGCCTTGCCTCACCCCAGCAGTGACCAGCGGACAGACCCACTGGCAGTGGAGGGTTCGTGTCTGCATCCAAGAGGCTGGCCTGGCATTGGCTCTGGGTGTCATGGGATGCTTTGGGAAATTTGATTAAAATGTGAAAAGGACGCTTCCCAGTTAGTCGCAGAGCTGTAAAGAGTGTCTGGTATTACACAAAAGCCAGAACCAATTGTCCGTGCCACTTGGGCTATCTCTTGAAGGAACAGGTTGAGACATAGTCGGCCGGGAGACTTGATGCCCTGTGTAGCTGAAGGTTCAGCTCTGTCTGATGTGGGATAGATTAGTGCTGGCTTGTTGCCTCTGAGAAGGACGTTAAGGGTTCCCTAATGCAGTGGCCTTTCTGCGTTGCTCTTTTTTTTTTTGGCTGCCATCACGTGGCTTGTGGGATCTTAGTTCCTCGACTAGGGATTGAACCTGTGCCCTAGTGCAGAGTCCTAACCACTGGACTGCCAGGGAATTCCCCTGCGTTGCTCATAATATGGTTTTCATGTAAGGGAATTAACTGGTCCATTGTTTTCCCGAGAAAACCAGATGGCTGTGCGGCCATGTTCACAGGGACTTCTGAGATCCGGGCCAAGCTTATTAGCATTTGCCAATCTCACAGGAAAACGAAGAAGGCCTTTCCTAGAATGCTGTGTGTTTTTTTCTTGGTAAGCAGGCTCCTGATGTAAAGAGCCCGAGCGGGCAGCCCATGTGTGACTTTGCATCCATCTGTCATTCTCCGGGCAGGGGCAGCTCGGCCTCCTGCAGCCCCGCTGCCCACAGCTCGCCCTGTCACGATCGCAGACTTCCCCGTTCACTGCAGATTGTATACTGAACCCACATATCCCCCAGTGAAGCACAGCTCCAGCTCGGAGAGGCTGCCTCACAGCACTGACACGAAAAGACAAACAGAAATCTGACTTGCCATGTTATCCATCCAACAAAAAAACCACCCAAGGGTAGAGGAATAGATATTCATCACGTCCCAGCAACTCATCCAGGCCTGTGAGTTCAGTATTTCTAGGTGGATTTAGAAAACCTTTCCTCTGCAAAGCAGTGTCCTCCTCCTGACAGCTCTTTTCACCAGCAGGCCAGCCTCTCTGGGTTAGAACAAAGGGAATCCTGCTTATCTGATTTGGGCCGGTAGCAGGTTTTCTCCCTCTCCAGTGGTTTGTGTGCCACTGTGGAAGTTTGAATACTTTTCCATAAGTTAAACAGAACTTTCTCTTCATGCTGCCTGGATTTGCCTTTATCTGTAGTCAAGCTCTGGCTGCTGAGGTGGCCTTTGCCCAGGTTTGGCGTGAGCAGAATAATACCATCAGCTTGAAAAGAGATTCAGGAGATGATTACGGGATGATTCAGTAGGCTTGTCACCAGAGAATGCAACTGTTATAAAGGGCACGTAGTTTGTTTTTGTTTTTGTTTTTTTACGGAATTTCTACTTTAGCAGCTGTGTGCCTGTGTATATATTATAGCATCGACAGTAATGAAACATTGAGAGCACTTTTGTTAGTGTGTGTCACTTCTTCCCAGTATTGTATTTTTCCAGAATGTTCTTTTGGTTAATGAAGGTTCTCTGAAAGGGGCGAGGGTGAGAGCCTTACCTGCAGTATAAAGTTAAAAAGGAATATTTTAAGGAAAGTGTGGTTTGATTTGAATTTCAGCAGGTAGGGGAAACCTACTATTTAAAATGCATTTGGAAACTTCAGCCTCCCAGATATGGGTGGAACATGTTTTTATTTTCCTCACTGAAAAACAAAGGGTGGGGCTTAGCCATATTTCTTGGTTTTGCCAAATCCATCTGAGCAGGCAATGTAGTGTATAATTCAATGAGTGCCTTGGGGATTACTCTTAAGCATAATTGTGGCAATTCCAATATTTAAAGGTGAACATGGTATGATAAAGGGTGAGCGTTCACATGTGATTTTTTTTAAGAAAAGACAAGGTGATGGGAGACGTTGATTCACTCATCGATGCTAACCAGGCAGCTGCCATGACCCAGCACTGATGTAGTTCTAGTCACAGAGAGAACGGGCAGCGTGGCCCCTGACTCGCAGAGTTGGTGGTCCAGAGGGGGAGGAACAGGAGGGGCTTCTTCAAGCACGTCTCCTTGATGAGCCAACCCAGGTGATTGTTTTCACAGAGCGCAGTGAGAGCCAGGATCAGCTGGGCCTCGCTCGGCTCAGGGGCCTGGCACCACCCTCCACCCATCACGTGGTCTAAGTGGGTCACGTGCCTGTGTTCTTACTCATTTTGAAAACATGTGAAAACCACTGCTGTCCCCTCTGGGGATGATGTGAAGATGAGTACAGTTACGATCCACTTGTGATTTTTCAGACGTAGAATATTCTGTTTGTTCCTTGGTCTGCTGCTTTCCTTACCTTCTTTTTCTAGCCATCGCTGGGACTTACAGGAGAAGACAGGCCTGGAAAGACACAGGACGGTAAACTCAGGCTAGACATGCTGCTCAAGGATAAAGGTTGTAGGGTAGGGTACCCATGGCGGACACTGAGAGGGCGAATGAGTTTAGGGGATGTCGGGTTTCAGCGTCCTCCGGTCCACAAAGTCCAGGCTGTCTGCAGTATGTTCATTCCTTTGACAGAATGCTGTGTAAATGCCTGGTGACCGTAGCAGAAGTAGTAGAATACTTGCTGTTTACTGAAAGTGATCAGAATTTTCTGGTGACATCTCTGTGTTTGGGGAAGTACCAGTAGATGTCTCAGGGATGCAGAGGGTGACAGTTTCAGAAGGCTGATCTTTCATTTTTTGGAGGCTTTATATCATTTTCTTTTTCTTTACAGAATGAAGTTGGCCTACTGGAGTTCTTCCAGAATGTGATCAAAGGAACTAGGGCAGAGCCAAAGACAGTGACTAGTTGGGTCCTCAACACTTTTCTGGGCTTTTTAAAGCAGCAGAACCTTGCCGTCAGTGAGAGGTGAGTGGGGTCTGGGGGCGCCTTTTCCTTTGTGGTGACCTCTGTGTCCAGAAGCAGTTGACACAGGGCAGGGCTGGTGTTCTGCGTTCCTTCTTCCCCTCAGGATCTCCTGACGAGACACAGACATCCCCTGTGCATGTCAGAGTCTAAAGCTGTCCGCCATCCACTTCACATCTGAAAGCTCGTTTATTCCGATCTCTGACCGTCCACGCTGTCCTTTGTACTGGGCTGGGCTGGGGGCCTACAGATGAGTAAGCTGAGGAGTTTCCTACCTGCAGGGCATCCAGACTGTAAGAAAGCAGACAGTCGGCTCAGTACGATCCCGTTACACCGCAGGTGTGTTCAGGCCACCATGAATGCACAGAAAGGGGACCTGCACCGAGGCTGGGGCGTCAACCAAGCTTTCCCTCAGGAGGGAGAGCGAGTTTCCCTCAGAGACCAGGCCCTGAGGAGTTGCCAAGTGGAGGGAGGGTTCCGAGCCTTTTGGACCATAGATGCAATCGTGCGACACTCAGAGACAAGAGGCGTGGTGGGCTCAGGAGGCCCAGAAGCTCCGGGGTGCTCGGGAGGGACCAGGGGAGCTGCCGGGATGGGCAAGGCCACCCGGGAGGCTTCACACGCCTTTGTCAGCAGCTGTCAAAGGCCTGAGAGCGCACGCTCACTCCAGTTTCCCTCTGGGGGGATGGGATGGAAGATGGAGCCGAGGTGGGAAGCCCAGTTGGGTACCTCTTACGGGAGCACGCGTGCGGAACTCCCCGTGCCTGGGCCCAAGCGCGGTGGGCCAAGATGAGGACAGTGATCTCAAGTCCACACGACTTCCACCTCCCTCTCGTGGGCAGTGGGGTGAGGTGCAGTAGAGCCGTTCAACCTGGTGGGAGGTGAAGGAAGAGGCACAGGTGGGGAGGACGCCATGTTCCTTTTGGACGTGCAGGGTTTGAGCTGCCTGTGGGACAGACGTCCCCCTCGTGGGGTGACTGATAGGCAGTCAGGTAGATGGGCCTACGTCTGCTGGGAGGCGTCTGGGAGTGTGAATCCGAGAGTTCTCACTTGTTCAAAACTCAGCACGTGTCAATTGAGACTCCGCCCTATGCTACGTTCTGTGCCGAGCGTGGGGAAAGCCGGTCCACGAGACAGACGCGGTTCCTGTGGTCCTTACAAAGCAGCGAGTTGGGTGCCCTGAGAAGGGGGAGAGAAGAGCTGAGCTCCCTGCTGAGTGAAGGGTGGGCGGGGCCCAGCAGGCCAAGTCCAGCAGGCGCTCCGGGCGTGGAAGGCAGCACGTGCGCGTGGTTCGAGGGGAGCCCGAGCGTGGCATCTCGGGGCAGGCAGTGCACGGTCCAGTATAAGCGGATCACGGACTCAGCAATGTGTAGACGGTACTGGGAGCCGTTGGAGCAGGTGAGAGCTGTCGGGGAGGATACGGTGTGACCGGGCCTGAGACTCCCTGGACTACCCAAGGAGCATGGGCAGGGAGGGAGGGAGAGAACCAGGAGCACGGGAGCCGGAGAAAAGGAGAGTGTGGGGAAGCAGAGAACGAGCAGCAGGTTTACATGTGGGTGTTCATCAGGGGCACACAGGCAGGGGCCCCGCGGGAGGCCGAGCTGTCCTTGGGGAGCGTCGTTGCTGCAGCAGCGCCCACGGCCTTATGGGGAAGGAGAGCCGGGGAGACAGGCGTGTGCTGACTGATACGCGAGTCCAAAGAGTCGTCTGTTCAGAGAAGTTACCCCTGCGCAATGCTGGCTTCATGTTCGGCCTCTTGCTCGCAGTGTGTTTGCACAGGTACCAGCGTGGCCACGTGGCTCTGTTTCACCTCCTCACGTGGCTTCTTACCAGCCGTGACCTTGGATGAGTCACCCTCAGTGCCGTCACTGTAAATGACAGTGATAGTGCCTGCCTCCAAGGGTTTTTGAGAGGAAAACACACGGCGCCCGTGGGCCCTTAGTGTCCGTTTCCTTCTCTATTCCGTGCTGGTATGTGAGGTACCAAAACGATGCCCCCCCACCCCCGATCCCCAGACTCCCACAGCATCTGTTGCCTGTTTGTCTTTCCTTCTTGTCCTCTCTACTCAGAAACTTCAGTCTTCACACTGAAAAGCCCGGGCCCATTCAGGCAGAGTTGATGGAGGAGGTATAGCTGTACCGGGGCCTGAAAGGATGGAGAGGTCTTGGTGAAGGAGGGGCCGGGCGACATCTGTGGGGAACCAGGGCGTGGGGATGGCGAAGGAGCAGCAGCTTTGGGGGGCGGGGTGGGGGGAGCATAGCTGGCAGGAGCAGAGGCTGGAAAATGGCAGAAAAGGACAGTTGACCGTATGACTGGGGTCAGGCCGGAGCATGGAGGGTGTGGAAAGTCGCAGGAGCTGAGCCGTGAATCCGGCGCTGGCCATAGAGCACCCTCTGCAGAGCTCGTGGAGAGCCAAGCAGGACCGCAGCCCGGCCCTTAAGAAGCTCTGTGTCCTGGCGAGGACTGGACTTGTGCACTAACGCTTTTACCTCAAGGCAGAACGGGGTGCTTCTTGTTTAGAACTACTCACAGTGCGGTGCACGCAGAGAGGGACGAGGCCACGTTCACCCGAAAGGCTCCGGGAAGGAGTGGTTGGAGCTTTGGGAGGAGATCTAACTCTTAGCTTTCAAAAGTGTTTTCCACGTTGCTGACTGATTGCTAGAGTCACTGAATTTCAGTCTCAGCAGAGACCTGAGCTGCCTCTGGTTCAGCTCTTTCATTTAGCAGAGGAGGGAATCCAGGCCCCAAGAGGTAAGGTGCACACCTGCTCAGACCGGAAGCCAGCCCCCTGACTTCCAGACCCGTTTCTCTATATATTGATCTGTGACATGAGGGGTTTGCTAACAACCATTTTAGGAGCTTCTGCAGGAGCTGAGATTGATACATTAGCCTGTCAAGGGAACTTGGAGCCTCTGGTATTTATCCAAACAATTCGTAAGCACTAGAGTCTTAAGAACTCCAAAGGGGGCTTCCCTGGTAGCGCAGTGGTTAAGAATCCGCCTGCCAATGCAGGGGACACGGGTTCGAGCCCTGGTCTGGGAAGATCCCACGTGCCGCGGAGCAACTAAGCCCGTGCGTCACAACTACTGAGCCTGCGCTCTAGAGCCTGCGAGCCACAACTACTGAAGCCCGTGTGCCTAGAGCCTGTGCTCCACAACAAGAGAAGCCACCGCAACGAGGAACCCACGCACCGCAATGAAGAGTAGCCCCCACTCGCCACAACTAGAGAAAGCCTGTGCGCAGCAACGAAGACCCAACACAGCCAAAAATAAATAAATAAAATGAATAAATGTATCAAAAAAAGAAAAAGAGAACTCCAAGGATACCAAACTGTAAATAAAAGTGTGCTTGGTTGTTCCAAAGTCAAGTAAGGAGGAAGCTAAGCAACAGTTCTGTGCTAGAGTTTATGTAGAACAGGAACTGAACAGGAAACAAGCTCTGTGTAGCAGCTCTCACAGTCTACACAGTTCAGGCAACCATTGCCTGGGCTGCATATACCAGCCTCACCTGGAGCAAACATTAACCAGTGAGCAACCTCGGCAGCTGGGCTAACGTTTCCAAAGCCTAGAAGAGCAGTAGCTGCAAAGCTAGCAGTAGTCTCATGATGACACCAGGCAAGGGACACTCCAGATAGCACGTTGGCAGGAAGTGATTTTGCAAGTGAACGTTCATCTTTAAAGACCTCTCAGAAGACTGGTGTTTAAAGGATCTGGCCAGAAAAGTGCTTGTTGAACTTGGCTTTTTTATTATTTTGAGTATATTGCTTTTTTGGTTAATAACTCATAACTGTTCATACCAGGTTTGATTTAGTTAGGAAAGTGGAAGTTACTGATTCCCTGACCAAGTATTTCCTGGTAATATCAGGCCGGTGCAGCTGTCCAGTTGTTCACTCCAGCCGAGGGCCTGAACTTGCGGGTCAGCTGCGGGCAGCAGCTCCTGAGGCGCTAGGAAACCAGGGAAGGCCTTTGAGCTGAGAAGGGGCTGAGGCTGACAGGAGGATTAGTCCCGCAGCGTGATATGCGGGGCAGCGTCCAAGAATGGGATGTAGGAGGTGGGAGCCTGTTAGAGGTCACAGCCGCAGGCCTGTTTGTATACAGCCTGTGAGCTAAGGAGGATTATTACCTCGTATATTTAGAAACCAAAACAAAGACTACATGACCGAGACCAGGTGTGTCGCACAGAGCCTTAAAGATTTGCTCTCTGGCGCTTTCCAGAAGTTTGCCGACCCCTGGCTTAGAACATGTGTGGGGAGACAGGAGCCCGGGCCACTCCTGGCCAGCGGGAGGAGGTGGAGGAGGGCACTCAAGGAGGGGGGAGAGAATGGGAGGCCCAGGGAGGAGGGGTTTTCTCAGGGGTGCGGCAGGGTGGGAAGCTATTATGTTTGGTAACTAGTGAGGGGAGGTGATTTTAAAAGAACAGCATCTGCAGAGGGATAGGGTTGGGATCCAAACAGCAAGGGCAGACAGTAGCCAGTGATGCTCTTCATTGGTAAAATAATAATAATAAGGTCAGGCAGAAGCAAGTGACTGCAAGATCACTTGGAGGTACTGTCAAGACAGGGCAGATCTGAGCACTCGTGAAGGTGTGGGGTTAAAGCCGCAGGAGGGAGGAACCCAGCATCCAAGTAGGATGCGTAGCAGTGGCAGGCGATGCAGGCAAGAGCATGGGTCCAGGGGGCTGTCTGATGGAAGAGGAGGAGGCGGGCACCCTAGAAAATTCTGAGCCTTCCATCAGCGGGTGACCTTATGATGTGGGAGGTGAGGGTCCGTGCTGAGAAGGGGCGTGGGAAGGAGACGCTCTAGAACAGCAGCTTGGGTGGGAGTGCCAGGCAGGGACGCTGGGACGTTAGCAAGATGAGCAGAAGGATTGCTGAGCAGCCACCTAGGTGTCTGTGTCTCGCTGTCTTTCTCCACGAGCCTCTGCGTCCCATGAGCATGGGCCCAAAATGAGCTTGGGGGTTGCGACGGGCGGCACGTTTCACAGGAACGGGGGTGGCTGTGGAGGTGTCAGGGTGTCTGCTTCCAGAATCGAGGCTGGGGGTGGAGTGGTGATCCCATCAGAGCTCCAGGGGACTGGGTGAAGTTGGAAGGCTTGAGAGATGCCATTTCCCCTCGTCTGCAGATGCGCCGGGCTGGGGATGGGAGACCGGCCTTCCACGTCGGGCTCCTCTTTCGTGGAGACACACCCACGGCCCAGAAACCCGCGTGACCTGACGGCAGCCGGTCAGTAGCTTGTGCTTCTGCTGCCGCGTGTTCTGTTCCAACTCGGCCGATTTATGTGTTTGACCTGACGAGGGGGGCCTTTCAAGGCCAGGGTGACAGGTCCTGATCTTTGTCATCGTCTTACTGGAGGTGAGCCCTGGCACAGCTGGCATCAGTAGACGCAGTGTCCCAGCCACCCCTGTTGGGGGGAAGGAGTCTGTGACACAGATACTGCTGCCCTACTATGTGTCGAGCACTGTGGGTACAAAGGGGCGATTGAGAAATCCCAAGTCAGTGGAGATACCTCCCAGTGAATGCAGGTCACTGGATGAAAGGCAAAGTAGTTTTAGTCATGCTGTATTCTATTTCTGTCCTCACAGCCCTTTATCATCAGCTCGTGTGGGAGTGGGGGCCCTTTTGTTTGCAGGCTTCAGAAACCTGGTTCAACCTCAGTGCTTATTACAGGTTCTACGCACAGTCTACACTCTAATTGGCCTTTACGTTTACTAGGATCGTAGAACATCCAAGAAACCTGACTTTTTAAAACAACCTGGATTCTTTATTACTTGTCAGTAGGGTGGGAAGTTAGAGAAAGGGTGTCTTGATTTCCCAGCCCTTTGCCCCTCGTCCTGCTGAGATTTAATCAGGGTGGTCCAGACACTGCAAACCTAATATCCTCTTGGATTGATCTTTTATCCATACTTCGGGATAAGCAGACACTTGCAGGACAGTGGGCCGCCTCTGTGTGTCAGCTGCCTCACGTGAACAGCCCTGTGAGGTTTCACTGCACCTGAGTCAGACCTGGTGCACTTGCACTCGGTTGGCCTGGAATTCCGGGAAATGGGCGTAGGGGCTAAGCAGTAGTTTCCTTTTTACTATCTAAGAGCTTAACAAATAAATTAATAGTGAGTGATGGGAACTGAGACTTAAACAGAAGGTGTTTTCAAGTAGTGTTAAACGTTCCAGAAGCTTTCATTTACACAGACACACTAACTAACGTGCTATTTATAAGTCATTCCAGTCTATTTAAAACTGGTCCCCTCATGACCTCAGACATACAGAGTTTCATTAGTCTAGTTGCTGCATGTGTTTAAAAGTAGCAAAACCGTGTATTTTAAAAGAAATAGTCTGTAATTCAGTCTTTCCACTAATCCTAGGCACTCACCTCCCCCTTCACCCCAGAATGTCAATTAATGACTCTTTAGGCCTTTGGTTGCCTCTCGTCCTTTTATATCATGGGATCTTGGCAAATAAGTCCCTTCCTAGAAGTGTAGGCATAATGAATTCCAGGCCCTTCTGTGAGAAGCTGTTGAGAGCCTGCGGGAGAGAGCGGTATGTGGGTGCCCATGAGGATGGCTGACAACATGGCTGGTAGTCACCGCGTCCCTAAAAGACAAGCTCTTACGATTAAAAAGAATTTAATATTTGCACAAAAACACTCAAAAACTGGCCTTGTTAGCTGTTTTGTTTGAAGTAATTTTTAGGCTGATCTTTCAGTCGAAAATATTTAATTACTGGGTTTTGGTTTCTTTCTCTTCTCGTCATGGTTCATAAAGTTTGCACCCACCTCCTTTTTTTGACTAATTAAACTGAGCAGTTGTCTGTCACTACAACTTCTGCCAAACTATGGTTACTGTTGGGTAGTAAAATAAAGAAAAACAACACTGGTCACAAAAATGTGTTCTATCCTAAAGTACAAAATAACTGGGCTTCCCTGGTGGCTCAGTGGTTGAGAGTCCGCCTGCCGATGCAGGGGACACGGGTTCATGCCCCGGTCCGGGAAGACCCCACATGCCGCGGAGCAGCTGGGCCCGTGAGCCATGGCCACTGAGCCTGCGCGTCCGGAGCCTGTGCTCCGCAGCGGGAGAGGCCACAACCGTGAGAGGCCCGCGTACCGAAAAAATAATAATAATAAATAAATAAATAACATAGAGCCTAACTGGCCTGTTACTTTCGTTCCTGGGTGTGTATTTAATTATTCAAACCTTCAAAATCACATGCTTTGATTTTAAATAACCATAAATGCATACACTGACAGTGAAATGTACATGTTTCTTCTCTCCTTTTTGGGGCTGCTAGTCCTGTCACACCCTCTGCCCTGGCTGAGCTGCTTGACCTGCTGGACAGGAAAGCCATCTCTTCATCCGCAGCTAAACAGGTATGTCCCCACCTCCCAAAGGGTCCGACCACCCTGCCAGCCCCGTACATGTTTTATGTGAAACTCAAATGCCATCACTAAGTGAATTTCATCTTTGAAGTATTAAATGCTTCTAAGTGCTATTTTTATACTGAGAGGTAGAAACGTTATTTTAGCAAATGAAATAAAGCCAGTACTATGTATGACGCAGGTAATTTGCTGCTCATCTTTGCTAACCAGACGGAGTAGTTGTTTGGCTTTGCCCGGAATGTTTCCCAAACATTTGTTTATGTGAAAGGCGGGCCCTGAAGCTCCTGGGGGCTTCGGCCTGTGCGCTTCCCCCGTGGCCTGTGTGGCCGACACTGCTCCCTGGCCCTTGTCCTCCCTCTCCCGTCCTCTGCAGCCTCCCACCCAGTACCAGGGGCTCGTTTGTCTTGTCACGTGGTTGCCCCTGAAAGTCAGTCTTCCAGCAAGAAGGGTGAGGCCAGAGAGACTGCCTCCCACTTAGTAGATCCAGTTTGACACACAGGCCCAGCGTGTGAAAACCCAGAAAAATAGCATCCTCATCAAAGACGGCCCTCCGCCTCACCTCCAGCCCCACCTGACGGTCCCAGGTGGGCGCAAGGTCCCCGGAAGTCAGACAACTCTTACAAATAAGCACCCAGAAGGGTAAAGAACACCAAGGCGGCCGCCTGAGCTCTACTTGAGATATCGCAGCTGTCAGTCCTTCAGCCAGTAACTGAATGTTATTTTAATGGTGCCTTTGGCATGTAATATTTATACATGTCCTCAGTAGTGGCAGGTTACACAGTGAGGCTTTGGAAAAGCGGCTGCTTTTGGCTAATTACGAGGCACCATGGAGCATACACCCAGCTCTGTGCTGTGAAACTGGGGATGGGAACTAATAAAGGCTCTGTTTACCCACCACCAGGTGAGGCTGTCAAGTATAGGGACTGCGCCACATTTAGGAAAGGGTTTTGGTTGCCTGGATGTCAGAGGAATACAAATGTTTATGACAGCGCTTAGCAGTAGCAGAATGATTAGATGGCCTGAGGGCAGAAAGAAACTCTGTATATACACATAAGAGCAAATGAATTGTTGTATTTGAAACCAAAGAGGAAAAAAACCTTCTCCTTCCTACTCCTCCTGCCCCAGCAAAGAAAACCTAGGGCAGATAATATGTTAGGTTCAGAGGGGAGAGACTAGAACTGCTGGGGGATGGTGACAGCTGGGTTCAGATACAGATAGAGACATTTTTGGATTCTGTCGGCTTCCAGCGTGTTTAAACGAGGTGGGGTGAATCCTGGCTTCTGTAAGGCAATCACAGAACCAAAATAAAAGTCTGATTGTGTGTCCCGTGAGGGCATCTCCCTTATACACCACTGCCTTAGGGGATTTGCTTTTTAATTTTTCTACCTTGTTTTCTGTTTTGTAAAAAAATCGCTGATCTTCTGGTGGAAAAAAAATGGTATTTGTTCATTGTAACAAACTTCAGTAATGCTGAAAAATATATTTTCCTATTCTACCACCTTGAAATAACTACCATTAACACTGGGTGAACGGGACTTCCCTGGCGGTCCAGTGGTTAAGACTCTGCACTTCCATTGCAGGGGGCGCAGGTTCAGTCCCTGCTCGGGGAACTAAGATTCCACATGCTGCACAGCGTGGCCAAAAAATTTAAAAAATTAAAAATATATATATATATTGGGTGAACATCATCCCAGGCAGCTTTCTGTGCATACATACAGTTAGCAGGATGGATTGTGGGCTGGGCAGACAGGAGCTTAGAAAAATAAGGCTTTTGAAAATAAGAGGTTTTAGTGTACTGTTTTTTAGTTTTATTTTTTAAGAAGTGTGCAGTTCATTGGTTTTTAGTATAGTCACAAGGTTATAGCCATCACCACCATCTAATTCCAGAACATTTTCATCACCGCAAAACCATAACCCTGCATCCAATTAGCAGTTTCGCCCCATTAACCCCTTACCCTAGGCAACTGCTAATCTACTGTCTGTCTCTATGGATTGGCCTAGTCTGGACGTTTAAGATAAATGGACTCATACAATATGTGGCCTTTTGTGTCTGGCTTCTTTCACCTACTAGTGTCATGTTTTCAAAGTCCAGTACTTCATGCCTTCTTATGGCTAAAGACTATCCCATCCTGTGGACAGAACCGCATTTTGTCTACCATTCATCAGTAAGTGGACGCTTGTGTTGTTTCCTGTTCTTGGCTCTTATGAATAATGCTGCTTTGAACACATATGTACAGGGTTTTGTTGGCGCATATGTTTTCAAATTTCTTGGGGCTGTACCTATAGGAATGGAATCTCTGGGTCACGTGGTAATTGCATGTTGAACATTTTGAGGACCTGCCGGACTGTTTTCCAAATGGGCTGCACCATTTTACAGTCCCGTCAGCAGTGTGTGAGGGTTCCAGTTTCTCCACATCCCCGCCAGCCCTTGTAATTGTCCTGCTTTTTGATTGTTGTCATCCTAGTAGGTGTGAAGTAGTAGCTCATGGTGAATTGATTTGCATTTCCCTGATGACTAATTACATTGAGCGTCCTTTTTATTTTTAGAGTCTACTGTAAAATGTGACACATAAATGTGTTCTAATTAATTTTTACTGAATCTGACAGAGGAATCCAAGTAGGCCTTAGGCTTTAGAAACCCTGTGAGACAGAACGACTCTGGTTCCACTGGTTCCTGGTGTTTCCTCTGACAGAACTGGAAGAGGTCCTACTAGTGACTGAATAACCGGGAGGTGAGAAAGCACGTTGACTGAGAAAATGACTCCTAAGGATGACAGATACGCAGAAAGAGTCACCCTGCCCTGAGAACGTTCTGAACTCCAAAGACTCTCCCACTTTACGTCTAATTTATTATTAATCCACCTCTTGCCATCCGGCTCTCCCTTCCATGATTGTCCGTTGTTTTCATCCTTGACACATTTCACTGCGCCTTCCCCCCAGGTGTCCCAACAGTGCTTCTGAGGTTTACAAACCTCATCCCCTCAGCCCCCTGGGCCCCAGGGGAGTTAAGAAAGAGGTTGCTGCCATGAGGCAGCCCTGTCTTTCAGAAACAGAAACTCAAAGATTATCACCCTGAGCAACCTCCTGGTAACTGTAGACAAAAGCACCCGGGCTCCTCTCACAGGATCCGGTTCTGTCTAATGAAGGAGCCCCCGTCTCCTCCCCTCGCCAAGGACAGGGCACACCACACTCCCACCTGCAGAATCACAACACCCCTGCAGCTAGCATGCCAGGGTCCTGAGCCTCTGGGGACTCGGAGGCCCCGGGCATTGTCCAGACTGCTGGCCAGCCAGGCCTCAGGGGAAATCACCCCAGATGCCTATGTGTCTCCTCTGTGCGAGCCTGGAGTAGGTGCAGACGGTCCACCGTCTCCCAAGGATTGTCCCTCTAGTGCTTCCTGTGGGACCAGGCTGGACTGGGATTCCACAGAGATGGAAGTCGAATTATAACACGCGAATGTGCCATTTAAGCAATTTCCTCTTGTCTACTTTGGGGCCTACTTTAAACAGAAATCACCAAAAACCTTTTAATGTAGAAAATGTTACGTCGTGCAGTAAAACTTACGAATGATTTGATGTCTTTTTCTCCCTTTTAGTGCGCCAGTGCTTTGCACATTTTCCCGTGCCCTGCTTCTCTTAAGGGCCTAGATTGATGTCTGTGCCTTTCTAGAAGAATGACCTTTCACGATACGTGCCTTTGCCCAGAGGGGCCCCTCTCTGTCTGTCTGTCTGTCCGTCCCTCCCCACCTCTCCAGTCTTTCCGCCACCCTCGGACCCCGGAAGCCCCACACAGGCAGGGACAGGCCAGCAGCCTGTGTGCTCTCCTCCTGTCCTTCCCTCCAGATTCTTTAAAAATAGCTCTAGCTCGAGAAATGGTTGGCTAGTAGTTAGGAGGGCGTGTGCTCGGTCGCCAAGAACTGAAGCCTGAGTTTCCGCCCCATGCGTCAGAGCCGGCTTCGGTGGTCGGGGTGTGATCGGGGGTCCCCAGCTTGCAGTACTCCCAACCCCGGTGGCCATTTATTAACCCAGGTGACCGGCCCTGCACCAGGACCCCCTTGTGATGTGGTCCATCTTGGGTGAGCAGTAGCAGGCCTGGGAGCTGCACGCCTGGCCAGAAACAATTGTACTTCGATAGCACTTCCCAGGGTGGTGATTAAACACAGACAAAAGCTGAGGATTTATGCTGCAGCACGAGGCTGGCAAGCACAGAGCCACGATGTCTGCAGCCAGGAGGCCCGGGGAGGCCGCAGAGTCTGGCCTGGAGGCGGCCGGGCCCCCTTTAGTGGCTCCCGCCCTGCTGGGCTATAGCCAGGAGGGCACAATCTGTGCCTTAAATAGGAACAAGCAGAGGATTGGATTCTGGAATCCACTGTGTCAGCCCAGGGGTGCTAATTTGGGAAGTGAGTAAGCTGATGTGTCACTCTGGGAGTGGGAGAACCGTGCAGCCACCGGGCATTTGCTCCTGGAGGCTGCCGAGGTGTGCTTCCCTAGGTCACTCCTTGGTACCCCTCCCCACTCTCCCAGGGAGCAGCCAGCCTCTCCGCGTGTCGAAGCATCGTCCCAGCCTCGTCCTGCTTTTCCTTCTGGAAGGTGTGGTTCGGCCTTTGGTCCCTGCCTGCCTCAGTTGCCTTTATTCTTGTGATTTGGGCCCAAGCAGATCCAACCAGTGTTTGGGCCTGTCGGGTCCCAGCTGTATTGGGTGTCAGGCAAAGGCTGACCCCTGGGCGGCCAGCTCAGCTCTGCACTTTCAGCCACAGTGGCTGCAGGGGCCTATGACCGCCAGGCGTTCAGCTCCTCCCAGGCCTGGGCTGCAAGCAGCGTCCACCCCTGCCAGGCTTTCCTGTAGAGAGTTGCTGCGTAGATTCTCATAAATCACTCTTGCAGGTGATTTCTGTTATAAGCTAGGGATCTGATCTCTCTTGAGATCTCCATTCTCTCTTCCTGAATGTTGGACATTTTCAACTAGAAACTTTTTGAGGAGACTCTGCAGATGAACAAAATAAACACTGGTCAAAATCCACCAGTGGGGGGGTCATTTAAGTAAATCATGATGAATATTAGATTTTTTTGTTAATACAAGAAAGTACTTCTGTAATCAGTGAAACAGAAGCAGGTTACAAATTGTGTATGTTCTGTGATCACAGTTACGTTACAAAACAGAAAGAAAACCATGGAAGGGAAAATACCAGAATACTAACATGGGTCACCTTGAGGGGATGGGAATCGGGTAAGATTTCTCTTTGTCTTTTCTGTATTTCCTTCCTTTTTTTCTACAGTGAACACGTATTGAATTTTATAATTAAGAACAATGTTTTAAAATTGTAAGTCTTATTCAAGAGAAATAAATCTATCAGGGAAAGGGGGCAGAGAAGCTCTTCAGACGCTGAGTCTTATCCGCATCACACGTTGTCTGTTCTCCGGTTCCTGTGCTGTGGGCGCGCCATCAGTACGTCCGCTGAGAGCAGGGGAGGTTCTTACCCGCTGTGTGCCCCTCTCTCCTCAATGCCTTTCTCATTGTCGGCTGAATACAGATTTGAAGAATTGAGTCGGAGGCACTTATGTTCAGTATTTTTCTAAGAGCGGGACAGGTCTGCGTACGTGGCCAGGGCTGTGGGGTGGTCGCCAGAGTGTGCCCTGTAGGCGCGCTTTCGGAAGGATGCCCCAGAGACGCGTGTGGGCCACGGTCACCGTGGGCGCCTGACAGCCGAGCTGAAGGCACACTGCTCCGGGCAGAGGGGCTCCTGGCTGGAAAGTGCTCAGTGCCGACTGCTGGCTGAGACGGGGCTCCCCTCCCCTTCCAGCTCACACTAGAGAAACAGGCACCGTGGAAAACTGCCCTGGGTCACCCCTTCTTTACAAATGTCTTTCTTTTTTCCAACTTTACTAAGCTTGGGAATTGGTTATCTTGTTAAGTAGAAAAATACCCACACCGTCAACTGCTAATTATCCTAGCCAGGTTCGGGGCCACATCCACCTGTGGGGATGGATGTGGTAAGCCTTGGGCCCTAAGGATTGTGATTTATGTTTTTCGTCATTTTCCATTCTGTATCTTCATTATGGGCCCCTCTCTCGCCCCCTCCCCCAAAAAAACTCCCGTTTCCCAGCAGAGGCCAAGTTTTCATGACCCCCTCTAAGTGCAGTGGTTCCCTCTTGCAGCCCGTGTGGCCCCATCCTTCACCAACATGTCACCGCAATTAATTAATTCAGTGGCACTCCCGTCAGGGGCCCTGTGAGTGATCATCTCACACTCCCCGCCCTCCCTGCTGCGCCCTTGGAGTCGGCGAGTGGGGACGACCCGTCTCCACCGGCAGGGTCTCGGGCTCTGTTCTGAGGGCGCAGCTCAGCGCGGGGAGGCCCCGGGTGTGTCTGCATGCAGCTGGGGATCCACTGACTGCTCTTGCACCCCAGCAAGTGGAGCTGGCAGAGAGCTGACCCCGCCCGTCTCCGCCCGCAGGTGTTTGAGGAACTGTGGAGGAGTAAGGGCAAGACGCCAGCACAGATTGTTGCAGAAAAGAAGCTTGAACTGATGCAGGATGCAGAGGCGCTGGAGCAGCTCTGCCGCTCCACGCTGGAGGCACATCCTCAAGTGGTACTTAGCCCCTCGGGGGAAGGGGGTCTTCACGCGCAGTGGCAGGTGGGCAGGGGGTCGCCGGCAGAGGCCCAGGGCCAGGGCCACCTGAGGACTCAGCCAGGAGCCCCTCTGATTCTCCCCCTTGCAGCCCAGCGGTGCTTCCTAATAATGGTTGGCCCGGTTTCATCAATAATCCCCCAGTTATTTTTGTCAGTTTTAAGCTAGAATCAAGAGATGAAATGAGGTGACTATTGGAAAAATACAGCTTTTCCTAGAAGGAAAATCCCCCCCTGGAGCTTAATCTCATGGAGGTTCGGTCGAAGGGGGGTGTTAGCAAGTTTCGACCTCCCAGGCCTGCGGCCCTCTCCCAAGGTTGCCGAGCTCTGCTTTGTAAGAGGACCTCTCTATCAGGAAGCAGCAGGCAGCACTGCACAGGGGCAGAGACAGGGAAACACTTCAGTTCCGTGCCTTTGAGAGCCGGGAAGAAAGGCAGAAGGGAAAATTATTTCTAAATTACGGAGAAAATCCTTGACAGGAACATAGCTGGAAATCAAGTCATTCTGTGTTCTGAGCGTAGAACAAAATAGAAGAGCTAAAATAAGGAGCATCCCTCCCTCCCCAAGTCTAATCATATTGTCCAGAGATACTTTTCAGTGGGGAGAAAAATTGCTCGCATCCCTTTCAGAATGATACCACCTACCCATCAGCTTGCGGGGACACTAACAGCTCTGTAAAGAGCTCTCGATAAGGAAAATGAGCCTGTGCAGGGTCTCGGCAATCTCCATCTTCCAGCCTCATCTGGAGTGACTGATAAAGACACACTTTGAGTTTCAGACTCAGAATGCAGCACCGCGCACAGATACTCGCAGACGCTGTTGCCGATCAGAAGCAGGACGTCGGGCGGGTGGCCCTGACGCGGTGGCTGTTTGACAGGCACTCAGTGCCCCCTGACCCGGCCCTTCCAGCCTGCCAGCCAGGCTCTCCCCCACCCAGATGCTCGGGGAGCGTTGCCATCTCGTGGCTTTGTCTTCTAGCAAACGAGCTTCTTGGCAGGGAGTGGGGGGAGGAGAGCCCGCTGAGACCCCGGAGGGTCAGGGGGCTTCACGATCCGGCACCCGGGTCCTGTGCACCAGCTCCTCAGCTGTGACACGTCACAGTCCGCCTCATTCCCTTCTAATCAGGAGACGGGGTAGCAGACACCTCCTTTGCCAGGAGCCCAGAAACCTCCTCCGAAGGTCACCGCCTCCCCTTTTTCCTTTTCTCATTCTATATCTAATACAGAAAAAAAGAAACTGAATTTAAGTTTCCATAAACGTAAACTTGATTTAAGATTTTTAGGCGAGAGCCTCTATTTTCTCCTCTAAAATAATTTGTCTTTAAAGGTCACGGATGTAAAGAAGGGAAACCCCAGGGCCATAAACAAACTGATTGGGTTGGTCCGAAGAGCGACTCTCGGCCGAGCAGATCCGAAGGTGATAAGGGAGGTGCTGGAGAGGCAGCTGTCGTCGTGACGGGTTCGGGTCCCCCTGCCACGGCCGGGCTGGAGCCTGTGCGCTGACGTCCTAGGCCCCAGCCAGACGCCCCGCCCGACCTGCGCCTTGAGGTGCCACCTCCACGCAGACCAGGCCTGGCGCCGTTGCTTCAGCGACATCACATGCTTCCGGGGGAGGTGCAGCAGTGGTGAGAAACAGCACGTCCTAGTGCACAGTGACGCCGAGCTCAGTGCCACATGCTCTTTCAGATACTGTCACCACCCTAGGAAAACGTTTCATTCCGCAGGTACCTCAACAAATATTTTTAAGCACATGCTAAGGGCCGGGCGTTGTTCCAGGTGCTGGGGATTAGCGATGATGAAGAGAGGCCGTGATCTGGATGCAGTATTTTGTTTGAGGCGCTCTCCTTAGTCTTAGTACCAGGAATTAGCTGTATTCTCCCATCACTGAGTAAAAGTGATGTTGCCCATTCAATGCCCAGGGATCCCAGAAGGCAGAGGTCTGAGAATAAATGGTTTGTTTTTTTTTTTTTTTTGGTAAAAAAGACAACAGAAGTTTTCAAATAAATTTAATGAATAAAATTTATACTGAAACATCACATAAAAAATTAACTTACATCAAAGATTGTGCAGTGGACAAACCCCCATCCCCACCCTCAGACCAAAAAGTTTTAAAAGGTGAAAAAAAAGCTGTAACATTAAACTGATTTGTTTTGCCTGGAAAGAATAAGATGGTAAGCTAGTAAATCAAAATCTTGACCTTTAATGGTAACTGTGGTACAGTTAACAGTAGTCCATGGAGGCTGCGTTGCCCTCACCCCTGTTCTCATGGCAATAATACTATTTCTGTGTCGCACTGGGGCACCCCTTTGTTCACTGCACGCCTTTGTTACCTCTGACTCACAACACTAAAGGCCAGTTTTGCAAGTGCTGTTTTTTAAAAGCACATGTCAAATAAACTGTGACATAAAAGAAAATCATTGGAGGCCCTGATTTGACACTGAATTCTCTCTTGTACTGAGAAGAGTACAAACATTTCCGTCATGAACGGTGCTCCAGTGGCAGCTGGGGACCCGGAGAAGAGTCACCAACTTAGCAGCTCGTGGTTCCTGGTTGTAGAGGATCGCTCAGGACTTCCCTGAGGACTGCCCCTCGTCCCAGCCAGAAAAGCGGGGACCAGTCATCTGGCTTATTTCAGACAAGCATGAAGAGGTAAGGTTTTTTAAAAAACTAACTTTTTTAAAAAATGAGTGACTTAGAAGTGTTAAGAGAATACGGTACGTTACATCACCCAGGAAGCCGCGTGCCCCTCACGCATCCCGTTGCAGTACTGAAAACTCCTGGGCCTGACAGTAAAATATTTTCATCAAACCTCTTTTCGAGAGAGAAAGGCAGAGCCAGTCCCCACCCCCCCACCCCATGGCTCTTGAGTCTGGAATCTGGCGGGATCATGATTTTGTAAGAAATGATAAGATTCAGTTTTGTTTTACAAACTCCATTCTCACCAAAGGTCTGGCTTCTTGGTCATCAACCCTTACAGAAAGCACCGGACGATCTTTCCAGACCATTTTAAATCAAGGGCTTACTTAAGTGGGGTCTGGGAGGGGCGGAGACGGCCAGATGGAGGCCATTTACCAACAGTATCACGTCATACGTAAACCGTCTTATGGACTGATCATTTCAGGAGAAGAATGCCATTGCTGGGGGTCGGGGGTAGAGGGAGGGCGAAATGGGTAAAGGGGGTCAACTATATGGTGGCAGACAGAAACTCAGCCTTTGATGGTGAATACACTGTAGTGTATGGAGAAGTCAAAATATAATGTTACACACGTGAAACATACAATGTTATAAACCAGTTACCTCAGCACACAAAAAAGCACTTGATCTTTAAAATGCTAACTGTCATCCAGCTTTGACAATTGCTTGTTGTCTTGAACGCCCACTTCTGAAATCCTTAAAATGAGACTGTGTTGTTATAACTGCTCATAGAAAGAAAAAAACATATCAGAGCACAGCTCAGATATCTTACCTGGAACCTGACTAGATATTCAAAATATATGCGTATCTAACACCCTAAGAAATTCACAAAGTATGGCTCTACTTGTAACTGGGCTTAAGTGCAATACAACTTTAAATACATTTTTGCATGAGTGTGAATTTAGTCTGGTTCTGTTTGCTATTCAGGGGGAAATCTCATTGAAATGTATGAGTTGGCGCCACAGGTGAAGCCAGTGCCATCTGTCATTGGAGCCCACACACCTAGAGGCTGGGAGGGCAACGTGCTGGAAGACTGGCTCCCCCGGGTGCCCTGTGGCTTGAGGAGGAGGTTGGTTGGTCGGCTGGTTCTGGGGGGAGGGGAGGGGTGGCAGCCGCAGCACTCGGCCTGCTACCTGGCACAGGATCCGTTTTTAGCAAAAGTTCATTAAGTTTATAAAGCAAAATTAATGGACAACCTTTTGTGGAAGTCCCTCTGTATGAGGGGTGGGTGCTGCCATCCACTAGGCTTCTAAACTCTGGGTCTAGGAAGGAGCTTCTTGACTCTGTCCAGGCTTATGCATCAAGGTGAACTTCTGTTCCCATCTTTTAAGATGTAGACAACCCAGGGAAAAAAACTTGTCATTATTTATACCAAGTTAAGGATGTTTTTAGCTGAGCTCCCTCCCTCCCTTCTTTTTGGTAATTATGGCTAATCTGGAAGAAGGCTATGAATTGTTTTCAAGTAAACACTCTCCTAGAGCTTTGCGTTGGTTGGTTAGTTCGATATATAGCTTACGGCCAGGACCCACAATCCATATTGTATTTTTCATGTCTGTTGAATTTAGCCACATCATTTCAAGGATTCCACATAGGACTATTTGAAAAAAACCACTAGATCTATATGAAAGGCCATGTTATTTACCCACCACCAAAAGCAGCATGGAAATGGCTGCCATGCCTCTTCAGCAGATTTTAGACAACTTGCATTTGTGGATTGTTTGTGAACAGAGCGGACCCCCGATGGTGAGATGGAAAGCGCTGATTGAAATCCTCTCTGTTGTCTCCCTTAGTCAGACGTCTTAGCAAAAATCATTTAAGTAATATTGTCAACACCAAACAATCTTTTAAAATATCTGCAGGGCAAAATGGTACCTCATTATAGGTGGGCCTTTTCTAGACTTGTTCCAGTAAAAAGTCAGCTGCTGCCCTAAGAAGCACAGACTTCTGCAGCCTCAGCTCCATGAAATGCATAATCTGGCCTAAGAGCTGCCATAACCCTTGTCAGGTTCGGAAAGCACACAGTAAATCTACGGTTCCCCAAAGAAAGATGCCTGAAATACGTATGGAACACATGCGGGCAGACCCTACTGGCGGCCTTGTTCCTTGTGTGGGTGACAGGAACAAAATTCACAATGATGACAGGACAGGGAGGGGCATTCCCAGCTAAAATCGGCCCCTGTCTTAGGATTCCAAGTGCAGAGGCCAAAGAACTTTGCCCCTGTCCCTCTGGTCCCTACAAAGCCTCAACAAAAATCTTTCACTGAAGCCCTCGTTTATCCAGTTAATGAGCTGCCAGGATGATCTGTCCTCCAAAACAAGTAATGGCCTAATAAACGCCTGAACATAGAGAGGATTTACTGAGGCAAAATTATCCCCAAAACAATTCTTAGTCTTTTGAGAGCTCTTTCGAAAGCGTTAGGTTTATGATGGTCATTCAAAAAGGAAAAAAAAGTCAACTCCATTTTCTTAAAATGTTTCCTCCATGACATGATTTAAGAAATGGAGTATAAAGCAGTTTGACAGTGTTCTGTCTTAAGCTGTTATCTGATGGAGAATGAGTGTTGTGTGATTTACAGTCTGATGGCTGAAGCGAGAAGGGGCCGAGAATATCTTCTTAACGACTTAAAGTGTTATGGTCTCAGCTACAGAGGGCTGCTGTTCAGGAAGAGCTAATACCGCAAGGCTGGCTGGGACGCGAGGTAAGCCACAAAGTACCCCGGCCTGGCCAGTGACTCGAAGTACCACATGCAGTAATAGCTGTCCTGCAATAAAGTGTTTCATAAAAATGGCCAAGCGTGCCAGCCATTTCAGTAACTACACGGCTGGTAGTTAGCAATTACACTGACCCATCCCTACGTGAGAGCTGGGTGTGCCCTGCAGACATTCACCGTCACACCTGTGACACGTCCCACCCCCGCCGGGGCCGCACTTCCCAAGGAGAGCAGCCCAGGCACACTGACCCACGTTCAGAACAGGCAGCCTACCCACAACCCCAAACCTCTGAACACAGCTGGAAACTCACCCACACTGACCCTGGCAACCAGGCTGATTCCAAGACATCAAAAACGACTTTCAACCCCGAGTACCACGGGCTGCCCCAAATTAACAGGTAACCTGAACAGTCACGTATCCTGTCTCTAGATTCTACTCATAAGAGGATGCTCTCCTGACAACACCCTGGAGCCAGGATGTCTTAATGGACTGAAAATCAACTGCATCAGACCTAAGTAAAAGCCACTTGATGAGGAAGAGATACCCCTGAGGACCCGCGGAAGAAGTGAATGCATCCTCCCTACCCGTGACAGAGGCATCGATTCCAACCCCAGCTCGTCAAAGTATTTTACTAAGTCAGATGGGGACCAATTCACAGTTCCTCTAAATATCGGGGAAGGAAAGGAAGGTACCTACTAATAAAACCACATCTCTGATTGGTTACTCCAGCATTCCCACTTCATGTCTGGGACTCTGTAATTCACTCCATAAAACTGTATTTTAGGCTAAACTCAACCTGGAGTCGCTTTAAAAATTTTAAAACGAACGTTTTTAAACATTTGGGCACTTCCAAAAATCAGTTTTAAGTATCCCAGTGCTCTCCTATATTTTGAAGCACAAAATCCACTCCACCTAGAACTTTACGTCAGACTCTGAGTTATGAATCAAGGTGAAGGATGTGATGCTCCAGACACCCGTGACTCACCTCCGCTGCCCGGGGCCACCAGGCTCGACACAGCGACGCCAACCTCAGGGGCTGCACCAAAGCCTGTGTCCACGGAGTCCTGGGGGGGGGCCGTCGCAAAGGCATCCACGCACTGACACATTTTCAAGCATGCCAAGTATTGTTCAAAATCCTTCCCCAAACTCATCGCAAAAGAGATTTCTAAGGGTGTCACCTATTACTTTATGACTAGGACATTCTACTTCATTACCGAGATTTTTCCCATCAAGGAATTCCCATCGCCACCCCCTGCTGTTCAGTATCTTCCTATCTGCCTAGATCAGTGTTCATTCCTCCAAACCCCCCAGCATTTGTTCTTCTCCTATTTTAGCTTCCGGTTTCTGCTGTGTTCCCTCTCGCATGTCCACACCACCCCCAAACCATCCTTAACCTAACCCACCTGGCGGTTCCCCTCAACTGCATGGGTTCACAAGTTCCCTAGAATATATTTCCAGGCCCATTTTCTGACTTCATTTTGAGAAACGCTGGACTCAGTACTCTGGTGGAGGGCTGCAGTGGTTTCAGAAAGCTGAACCAGTGTCCACCTCCAAATAGGTTGGGTTGTCATGTGGGTTTGCTACCAGCACCCAACCGTGGGAGGTAGTTAATTTTCCTGCCTCTCACCCCACACCAGTCATCGCTGTCCTCCTTTAAAGCAAATCTACTTTTTTTTATAAGTACCTACTTAATAAAATACTCTTTCCCAGATGATGCCTTCCACAAAGGAGACTGTGGTTTTCTATAATAGAGCAACATGGACTCAAGGAGAAGAATCGACACCATCACCAGATAATGGAGAGACGTGGAAATCATACCAGAAAGCTGAAGAATATGGCTCTCAGACGTGACTTTAGCTTCTTATATACCTGGTGAGTCCACACTGGAAGACAAATACTTGTGCAAAGCAAAGCTGGAGGATAATACATTACATTACATTACAGCTCAAACTCGTCTCCTGCTCCTCTCTCTCCATCTCTGAGCCACTGACTTTTCCAGTAGAGACACTTACGCAAATACAAGTGGATGTCGGGAAGCCAAGAGCAGGCCCGTCCGCTGGGCCTCGTACATTCTGGCTGCTGCACCGCAGCCGGGCAAACCATCTTTCGAGACAGATAAGTTTGAAGTCAGAAATGTACAACGAATCACTATCTTTGGTTCCTTGCCTAGACTTGCAAGCACCGCGAAGCTGGACTCCTGAGAGCCACCCAGCGCCGGCCAGAGCTCCTGAGGCTTCATTCCAGGACTGGCTCACTCGCTTCAGGATCCCTGAAACACAGAAGGCAGCCTCCGCTCTGCAGCGTCTCAGATGTGCTTCTCTCCTCCACGCCCTTCCTGTACTAGGGCCTGATTGATAAAAACCAAGCCAGTGCTCCTGAGGCACCACCACCAGCCCTGTGACTGCCCCCCAGGGCCCAGCAAGACGCCCACAGAAAGAACAGAGAGACCCAGGGCTTCCAATTTCCTTCCAAACATGGGGGGGGGGGGTCATCCTGCTTACATGCTTCTCACCTGCCCACAGTACAGGAGAGTGGAATCTAATATCCATGAATATCAGTCGTTTATTGTCCTGTTCTTTTATAGCCCACAATTAATTATTTTGTGTGTTTGCCCCTCTCTCTGTGGTAGGAAGACCATGGCTCTAAGTATAATTACCCTTGGCAGAGCAGGCTGCAGAGCAGAGAGGCACTAATACATCACGGTGGGGCCTCGTAATGAACCCCATTACTCAGAAGGCAGGGTTCCTGTGTGGAGTGAGCCCCAGCAGGCTCCCCGCGACCTGTTTGCCTTTACATCCTGGTTCCGTAAGTGGCTGTACAGTTCCTGTTTCTCTACAAAGTGCAACATATTCGAAAGAGCAAACAGATTTTAAAATAATTACCAAGGTTTGTACAGATTGTATTTAGTTTACTTTTATCCTTTCCCCCACACCATACCCCTCCAAAAAAACCCACTATGAGACAGTTTCACAGATGAACCAGTTTGTGTTTCATAAAACACTTAAAAAAATAATGATGGTTGTCTTCTTACATAAGCATATACCACACTTTGCTCATCACACCGATCAAAGTCCTAAAAGCCAAAGTAACATTTTGCATAGGCATCGTTCATTTTGTGCAAATCTGACTAAAATAAGGCTATTTTCAGTGTTTAGGTAGTGATGATACACTGAGCAAGGAAAGCTCTCAAGCAACAAAAACGTTTCCCTGCATTTCAGATTCTCTCCAACTACATCTGACTTCCCAGGCAGAGAGCTGAGACCAGTGGATTTGCCTGCACCGTAAGGCAACACGTGCTGGGCGGAATACAAGTCTTGGAAGTAAAATGCAAAGGGACGGATGCTGTGTGCTTGTGTGATGGAGGCAAAAAGGGCTCCATCTTTATTCTCTTTATAAGACGGAAGCCACGACACAGAGGCCACAGGGGCAGGTGTGCGTTCTTACGTGCTGTTGAAGGTCCTTCTGAGGTGGGCACCTCCAGAGATCACTGCGTCCCGGTGTTCGCTGGGTGTGCTCTAAGCTGCAAGCAGAGTGACTCCGAGGGATGGGAGGATAAGGACCAAGAACTCTGAGGAGGAAAAACTGAGCCAAGACTTAGATTCTAGGGGGTACAAGGTGGGAAGATCCGGCTGGGGAGAGGAGGCACCCAGAAAAACCCCCTCCCCACATATCAAGTATCGTCAGGAAGTCTCAGAGGTGTCTGTAAGCAGCTTTGCATTTAACGTTCAGTCAAGACACTAAAACCTTAAAAAACAAGAACCTCTATTTGAAAAGAAAAAGCTAACAGTAGCTGTCATCCGAGTCGCCCAGGATCTTGCAGCAGAGAATGGAGTGCTCCTGGGCCAAGGCAGCCAGCTCCTTCAGGAACTCGGGGAAGAGGGCGGCCGCCAGCATGGTGTCCCGCAGGGGCGGGGGCAGGCTGGGGGGTGCCCCGGCCACCTTGGCTCTGTTTGTCAGGAAGGGCTGAAGCACTCGTGGGGGGCCATCCAGAAAACTCCGGCCGCTCCCTGTCCTGGAGGCGTCCTGAACGGGATCTGAAACTAGAAGGAAGATGGCCATGGTGATCCTCCAGAGCCCTTTCCGCCCACCCCTTAAATGAATGTGTGTGTGTTGGGGGTGTGTGGAGTGGAGTGTCTCGTGCGGGTTCAGCTCCCGCTCTGACTGGAGTCTCAAGACACGACCCCCAGTCCCCCCCTCACTCTACTCTGAGACACATGGATCTGCCCAGATCAGCTCCAGCACTGGGCATGTGACGTGAGAGTTTGATGCCAAATCCTGTAGGAGGACCTTCATGTAGACACTGTGGCAAGAATACAGGTTTATCAAGGACCCTCCCCGCTCGGGGCCTGGCGACGGGGGAGAGGGAAACAGGCACGTCCTGCGGCCGCATCAACCAAGTGAGGACACAGGTCACTGCGATGGTTAGTTAGGAGCGTTCAGGGGCTCCACCTGTTCTCCCGGCCTCCCAGGGTCGGGGTGACCGTCCGCCCTTTGCCAGCGGAGCCCTGACCACCCGGCAGAGCTGCAGGAGGCCACCCGAGTTACACACACCACACCCTGCCGTCCGCAGCCTGGGCTCCGGCCTCCTGGGCTCCCTGCTGACCCCCAGCCCCTCTGGCCAGGACTTCCAGCCACCGTGGGCAGCTCGTGGCAGCAAGTGGCTTGGACCTTCCATTCAAGGAAGGTTTCCAGGAGTTTCGATTTCAGTTTCAAAAATGTAGGTCTAAGATGATATGAACCAAACTTCAGCATACCCAAGTGATTTGCATTTTCATATCAAATCAGTTTTACCAATTAAAATGGTTCACCCTTCCCAACTATTTAATTCCTGAAGATCTCCAGTCTTCACACTGACAGGACTTATGTATGCCGCCTTCCGCCCCCGACTCACACAGACTCATTACTCCTTATAAATCATTAGATTCAAGCTCTTCATTATTTTGGCTGCTTTTTAGAATTCAGTCCCATTTTTCAACACTCTTCTCAGAGTGTCGCTTAACTGTGGTACTAAAAATTCTTGACATTTATAGTACTTTCCACATCTCACTACTATCGTCTTTAGTGTTAAAAAAAAAAAAAACTTCCGCTTTACTGCTTTAAATATCCTTTTCGATTAAAGCTTATCACAGTTCATGCCATAAAGAACTGGAGAAGTTGTTGAGAATCTGCTGCTACCTTTCACCAGAAACTCACACTATGTCTTGACAACAGAGTGAGGATGGAAGTGTTGACCTCCCTGAGGACACTGCCACCCTTGGGGACCACGCCTGAGTACCTCCATCCCGGCCCTCCAGCACTGCGGCACCCGGCTCTCCAAAGGGCCCGGCGAGGCTCACCGAGAAAGCTGGGCTGATGCCTCGGGGGGTGGGACGCTCCGGGCACCAGCCCCAGAGCCACACTGCTCGTGCTGGTTCCCCCACCTGGCGTTCCCTTGCCCGTGTCTGCACACCTAAACCTCACCAGGCTTAGACTCTGCCACTTACCAGCTGAGCGACATCAGGCAAGTTGCTTTACCTCTCTGTACTTTAAGGTCCTCATCTGTCAAAATCTCACGGCTGTAAGGATTCAATGAGTCAGTAGGTATAATGTACACAAGGACCTCTTGGTAAGTGTCAGCCATCACACCACCGTCAATGCAGCCGTCACTGACTTTACAGACCACTCCCGTTTCCTGCCCTGGAAGTGATCCCCTGCTCTAGGCTCCCACTCATTTTATGTACCAACTGGGGCTTGCAGTGCCCTTCAGACTTGCGTTGCTGTTGATGTGCTTTCTCCTCTACCAGACTTTCAGGTTTCTGAGAGCTGAGCCCCTAGACGATGTGTCCTTCATGGCCCTAACACGCTTCCTCATCCACAGAAGAAGCTAATAAACATTTGCTGAATGAACGAGGGAAGGGACCGACCAACGTCAGGTCCTCCCTATACCTGATCTTCCTGGAGCTGGTTCATTTCCTCATCTCCGTCTTCCTCTTTCAAATTCACTCCTCTTTTCCCCCAAAAGGGCTTTTGCGGATCACTTATCCAGCTCGATCCATGAATTTAAAAAGCGTCATCGCTTAGGCTCATTTACCCAGCTTGAACCTAAGAATCAACGCTGTCTTCCCTAATGAAGGCAGGCGGGCGCCCAGGGAGGGAGACGGAGGGCCAGCAGGGAAGTCCTGGCGGTGGTTTCTGTCCCGTCAGCATGGGACTGGCCCTTCCGTGAGTCAGACTCAACTCAAAAACAAGGAGACCCGAGTTATGGTCCTTACCTGGCAACTAGCTAATCATATAACGTCTCAGTTTCCTTTTCCACAAGATGGGGATAATACCTACCTGGCCCCCTTCTAGAACTAGAGATCAGTGAAAGGACTCTGAATACAGGTAATACTAGAAAATACCACCTCTGTGGTTTAAGGGGAAAATGAAAAGACTAGCAAGTAGCTGAGCCTCAGAGACCCATAGTCTCAAGAGTGACAATGTGACAGGGGCACAGGAAGTCCACCCGGACTTCTGTTGGAAGCGTCAGGCTCGTTTCACCAGGGCCTGTGTGATGGAGCAGTTCGGGCTGCGGGCGCCCCTCGTAAAAGGGCCCAGGGCACGGCTGCAGCGCCCGGAGCAGAGGCAGGGAGGAGGGAAGTTTACGGAAACGTCAGAACCGGGAGTGGTTTCCTGAAATGTTACCCTGGGTCTGAAAAGCCACAACAAAGGGTTTTCAAGATACTACTGGGAAGACTTGAGAAGTTAGGAGGGAAATCCGTTACCCCTCACCTCCCTGTCAGCGGCATCAGACAAGGCGCACAGCGCACGGACCTGGACACCCCAGTATGTGGCCTCTCGCAGGATTCTAATCACTCATCGCTCGGTGTCCCGGTGAGAATAGGGCTCCCAGATTCATCTCACTTATAGACGATCACATCACACGTGACGCTTCAGCTTTGTACAAGGGGACGGAGACCTTGGTCATTCTGTGAGTTGAGAGATTTTTGAAGTTGAGGGGAGGGTGTCACTTTGCTAACCTGAACGAAGTTAGGAGGTTAATCTGAAAAGTTCCATCAAACGGAAGTCTTCTATCCCGAGAGTAGCTTCCTACAAGTCAATGTCCCCTGAGGGTCACAGACCTTGGAAATCATCCCCCACAGCTGCCTAATGGACAACCTTACGCAGTGGGAACAAGACCCCCCTGGGCACGTATCTGGCAGCCGCCACCATCAGTCTGAGGCCAGGACAGGGCACAAGTCATGCTCACCTGGATCGTGTAGGTCAAGGAGGCTGGTCAGGGTGTGTAGGCACCCGGGCTTAGTGATCCTGGCTGACCACCCGGGCCTCTAACTTCAGCTTCCTTCTATGAAAATGAAGCAAACAGTACCTTTCTTGCCCATTGCACAGTGCTGTTTGAAAAGTAAAACTGTCTGGGAAAGCACTTTACAAACTGCAAGATACAAGTGAAGACCAAGCCCAGAGTGCAGTGTGGGGAGACTCAAGTCCCCTTCTGTCTGGAAGACCAAGAACTGCCATAATCCCTTGCAGCTCTTCCCATCAAGGTGGGGGGGGGGGGTCTGCTCCACTCCTGCCCCTGGGCTGACCAGTGGCTTGGCCAACAGAATACAGCAGAATCGACCCGGTGGAGTCCCGAGCTGGTGCCTGAAGGGACTGCGTGTGCTCCTGCTCTCACTCTTGCAACCCTACAGCCGTGAAGCTGACAAGCCAGGGCTAACCTGTTGGATGACGAGAAACACGGACCCCCATCACCACGGCCAGCAGCCACCCCTGTGAGTCGGGCCACCTCAGATGCCCAGCCGCCCGCTGATGGCAGCCCCCGAGCAAGTCTTACCAGCCCACCCAGGCCAGCAGGTCACCCGGGCAACCACACAGACTCACGAGCACACGTGATGGCTTTGTCTTGAGTCCCTGAGCTTTTTGTGGTGGTCTGTTACGCGCGAAAGCTAGCTGAGGCACCGTCTCTCGCAGGGTGAGTCACACAACGTGCCCCCTGTGCTCAAGCCAACAGGCCGACTGTCCACGGGGCTAGGAGAGGCCACGTGGGGCCCGCAGGCCACCTTCCCACAGACGTGGGCACTCCTCCCTTCCAGAGATGGCCCACTTGCTCTCATCCAGGGCCAAGGCTAGAAGCTGGCCCTCATTTCACCAGTGGCACAGGGCCCCCCTTTCTTTCAAAGTGTGCCTTGCGGTGTCCTAATGCCCCTCACACCCCGAGTCCTACAGCCAGAAAGGACTCGAGAGATGGAAGACAAACCCTTCACTTAAGAGTCGAGGAGGGACTTCCCTGGTGGCGCAGTGGTTAAGAATCCGCCTGCCAATGCAGGGGACACGGGTTCGAGCCCTGGTCCGGGAAGATCCCACATGCCGCGGAGCAACTAAGCCTGTGCACCACAACTGCTGAGCTCGCGTACCACAGCTACCGAAGCCCGCGCACCTAGAGCCCGTGCTCTGCGACAAGAGAAACAGCCGAATGAGAAGCCCTCGCACCACAACGAAGGGTGGCCCCCGCTCGATGCAACTAGAGAAAGTCCGCGCACAGCAGTGAAGACCCAATGCAGCCAAAAATAAATAAATAAAAATTAAATTAAAAAAAAAAAAAAAAAGTCGGGGAGCATGAGGCCCAGTGAGGCCAAGTGACCGAGATCAAACAGCTACACAGAGGCAAGGTCGTGCCTTCACAGGGCTGGGGTTTGTTCAGCTTCCCTCAAAGGTTTGACACTGCCCTGAGTTACACTTCTGCCTCTCACTCCAAATCGTGTTTCCGATCACATGCTTTAGCCCCGGACCAAGAGCCCTGCTCTCTTCACTGTTCACCTGCCACAAAGAAGCCTGGCTTGTCCAGGGCAGATGAGCGAAAGCCAGCGCAATGTGGGCCGTTCCCTGGTCTGCCCTCTCACCAAGGCTGAAGCCACAGCTCAGGAGACAACTGCCGTCAAACCTGCGCCAGCAGAGCCCACCCGAGGTCAGGCAGCCCCGTCCCCAGGCCTGGCCACCGGCAGGGTCCTCAGGCTCCGGTCGGCGGCCACCCCACGCCCCACGCCCACTTGGCCAGGCCTCCTGAGCCGACGGGAGGCGCCCTCAGGACGGCTAAGGGGTGCATAAACTTTACTGCTCTTGCTCCAAGGGAATGGTTTTTACCTTCCAGAGCCTAAAGCACATTCATTTGGGGCCCGAGAGTATCTGAAAACATAATAAAGAGAACGGATGCCCTCCTCAGGGTAGGACCGGCCAAAAAACGGCTCAGGGTGTGCACATAACGCTTCCTTCTGGCCCACACGTGCTAAGTTATTTATTCTAGCGGCAGTCCCCACATCACTCCTGCCCTGCAGTACTCTCAGTCAGGAAAGCAAATGCCCCACTAGACCCTCCAAACTGGGACCGGGCCGGGTGCGGGCAGGGTAGACTTTCCTTTGGGTTTAAGGACGCTCAGGGGAGGCTCCTCCCTGCTGCTTAAAAATGGAAATCTAGGGCTTCCCTGGTGGCACAGTGGTTGAGAGTCCGCCTGCCGATGCAGGGGACACGGGTTCGTCCCCAGTCCGGGAAGATCCCACATGCCGCGGAGCGGCTGGGCCCGTGAGCCATGGCCGCTAAGCCTGCGCGTCCGGAGCCTGTGCTCCGCAACGGGAGAGGCCACAGCAGTGAGAGGCCCGCGTACCGCAAAAAAAAAAAAAAAAAAGGAAATCTATTTAGATGCTTTTAGGGTCCAGGAGCTCAGGCAGCACCTGTGACTCCAAGTCGGGAAGCTGGGGGAAAGGGAGGAGCGGCTGACCTTTGGTGGGTGCCTCAGGGCTCGGGCCGGACAGATCCACGCGGAAGAGCAGGTACTGCTGTGCTTGGATGAGGAGGCCCGGGAAGTCTCTCTCCCCCGAGGCGAACTGCTCAATCTTGTTCTTCACAGATGCGAGGACCTGTCAAAAGCGGCACCAATGACGCTACCGCTGCAGCACAGAGTTCCACCCTGCATTATCAGGACACCTGCCAGGCAGAGGCCCCGCCGCAGGAACGACAGGCTTTTAACTGCCTGGGTGTTCTGGGGAGGCCCTCTCGAAACGTCAAACCAAGCGAAGCTTCTAAAGCTTCGCAGTTTGTCTAGACACATCAACACAACCAGCATAACAGGTAACAGAAGGGGCAGGAGAGCAAATGAATGAGAACGGGGCGGGGCGCAGCGGGGCGGGGCGCGGCGGTACCTGGTAGAGGGAGCGCACGCTGGGCTGGAAGACCATGTTGGTGTTGAGCAGGAAGGAGCGCAAGAGGGGCTGCGGGTAGCTGGCCAGCTGCGTGATGATGCCGATGAGCAGCAAATTCACATGCAGCGAGTTCTCCAGCATGTTCTCCAGCTTGGACAGGACCACGCTGATGAACGGGCCTGTGGAGGGACACGAGGCTTCAGGGCCGGCTGGGGGCACGGGCCATCTCTCCGGAACACCGAGGAGCCGCCGGGGCCACGGGGGCGAACCGTATCCAGACAAGTGCAGCCGACGCGGCCACGTCGCCTCCTGCCTCAAAACCAAACCACAAGACACACCACCGCCACAAAAAGAAAGCAGAAACACGGGCATGGTAGCTAGTATTTTGTTTTGACTCCCAGAGGAGTTTTAATGCTTTGAAAATTATCATAGACCTTTAAAAAAAAAAAAGATGACCAATAATTTAATTTTTTAAATCAAAATATACTTTTCATACTATTTCTGTATCTCCTGGGGCTGCCAATGCTCAAAAACATGGCATGCATCATCCCGTGATGCTGCGTGCTGTAGGGCGTCATGCAAACATTAGAGGCCATCAAAAGTTCTAGTAACAAAAAAACTTCGTGTCGTTAAAGAATAGCAAACACATACAACTATGTTTACCAAACAGCAGCACTGTGAACGGGGGACTGTCTATATCCCCCAAAAGCACCTGAGAAAGACTCTGTCTTGTCAGTGTCACAATGTGGAAGAACCAGAAGAAGAGAAGATGAGAGGTAAAGGTGGGCTTGGCTGTAATTTGAGAGCCATGCTTTAATTTTCAGGGGGAGGTGGGGATGAGAGAGAGGGAAGGGACTCAGTTAGGGGAGCTGGACTTTGGTGTGTCCTAGGTTCGTTAAACAAGAAAATCCCTATCATTATAAAAGCAGTTTGTAAAAAAAAAATAGGCAAAAAGAAACTGACTAATCTGGGTCACTAGAAAAATAATATGCTTTCTGTTTGAGTTCACTGAAGACAGGGAAAATCCAGACAATAAATCTGGCATTAATAAAACTACTTGAAGATGTTTTCCATTTTCACCATAAAAGTGGTCCATTAAACAAAATCAATGAGAATTTTCTATTTCCCCCAGTGGAGCTATTGATGATGTCACTAAACCATGGCATATTTATGACAAAAGCACATAACCCTCGATAAATAAACATGCCTTATGAAGATTTCACCAACATTAATATGAGTTTAACAAAAACATACTTCATCGCAAGATGCTTCATTCAGAAGCCTTGGTAGCGGAAGAGGGTAAACCCTTTTTGTAAGAAAGCAGAAGCTGTAAGAAATGGGAACAGCAAACCACACCGGCAAGTAACAGGATAATGACAATATTCCCGGTGCCACAAGCACAGAGGATGTCCTCTTAGGGGCCTGGGAACTCAGAAGAGACACTTGCCCTTTGTGTGTTGAGATTAGCCCCAACGTCCCCATCCTTGGGGGTCAGGGGCAGACCTCCTGAGTCACTTTCCATGACACAGGAGGTCAACGAATTCTTTGAATAGAGAGCCCTTGCTTACAAAACTGGGAGAGTTTGCCAAACACATTCAGGAACTCTGGACTGGAACCCCATTCTGAAAGCACCTTGATGGGGTTCCATCAAGAACCCCGAAAATGTCACCGGTAGCTCTTCTTGATTCTAGTCTTCCAGGCAGACCGGGGCAGGCTCCTGCTGGCCTCCCTCCTCCACCCCAGACCCGGGCTTTCCCCGCAGTCCCTGGGGCTCAGCATCTATTTCCTTCCAGAGTAGAGACAGGTGAATCAGGTGATACTTGGGTGGGAAGAGTCTCCTCTAAAACCTGTCTCCTTAGTGGAGCCCTCAGCTTCTCTGCCATAGGCCCAGACTAGAGCTGCCCTCACCTGGCCATCCTACAAAAACGAAAGCTGCGCGGTGCAACGGCAGGGGAGAGAGTCTACAGTCCATCACTACTGAGAGGGAGGGAAAAACCCAGCCTGCCCCCCGCGCCCTGTGAGAGTCAGGGTCGTCACTGTCTCGCTTGAACGACAGAATAGTAGGTCAAGGTCAGCAGATTGTCCTTATAATCCACTAACAACCTTAATTACAGCTTCTTAGGCGTGTGCAGTAAGAAACAGATATTAAACACTTTCAAGTTCCTGTTTTATTCTTAGTTGCTTTCTAGCACTTAAAAAAAAAACTCCTTAGCAAAATGCAGTTGCTAGGGGAAACTGGCAAGCAGCTGAAAACGAGAAAACTCAGCTACAATTCAGAAAGCTACAGGTGTGGGGGGGTGATGGAGGGTGTATTTTTTTCCCCTTTTCTTGCAGGAAGACAGATAAATTCCGCACCCATAAAATACTGAATTTTCAGAACAACAAATACTATGCCGTTTCCTTCTCTCCCCGCAAGCCCGCTTTTCCCTGCCTCAGTGGCCCCCCACTCCAGCTCCCAGACTCCAAGGGGAGCTGCCATCACCCTGCACCTCAGCTCTGCAGAGTCCACCCTGGAACATCTCCCAAACGTGGACCGCCACCTCCCCTGCCAGAACTGCCTGACGCCAGAGACGCCTCATTTCTTGTCTGGACTTCAGCAACGGTTTTTCTATTTTAATAAAGACTAAAATAATTTGAAATTTCTCTGCTTCAAGCAGTATAGGAATATAAAGAACAGGCCTCCTCCCTGGAGGCAACCCATGTTAACAGATCCAAGTGTATTCTTCCAGAAATGTTTCACATATGTAGTAAGTACTAATAACTGAATTATCATTCAGAACATTTATTAATCACGTATTATGTGCCAGGCAGTGTTCTAAGCACTCTTAAAGTATCAACTTACTTAAATATTCACAACAACCCTACAAAGTGTGCTTTTTATCCACATTTAAAGGTGACCAGAATGCCAAGTGCACAGTTAGTAATGGAGTCATGATTTTAATTCAGACTATCTGTTTCCAGTGCCAGGACTCTTAACCAACACACTATCTTGCCTCCCAGGGTATGTGTGTGTGTGCGTGTGTGTATCTCCTGATATTTTTTTAAAAACAAATGATAAAATGACAACACTGTCTACACACTGTTCAGCCCCTTGCTTTTCCACTGCACAATAGCTCCCAGAGACCGTCCCACATCAGCACACACAGAACTGTCTCATTCATTCACAAGATATTTGGTTGCCATGGGTGTTGCATGAGCAAAACAGTCCCCTACTGGTGGACATATAGGTTATTTCTAGTCTTTTTCTATTATAAACAATGCTGCAATGAACATCTTTGTGTACACATCTCAGGACATCCGTGTGAGCACAGCTGTGAAAATGTTCCTAGAAACATTATTACTAGTGCATTCCAAATCCTGATGTGATGACAAGTCTCTTACTTTGATCTTCCTGGCACTAACCTCTCCTCACTCCAGTGCTCTCTCCCCACTCTCCAAGGCTGGCCTTTCCAAACACAGATCTGGTCACATCATTCGCCAACTCTGATAATTCCAGGGCATCTTCAGTGCCAGGAGCACAAGGCCCCCATTCCTCAGCGTGGCCCAAAGCCCCTCCTGGGCCGGCATCAAGCAATTTTGTGGCTTCCTCTCTACCCCCCAAGACCCATGCCTTGTCACCCCCATGTGCTATCAGGCTCCTTTTCCTTGCCTGTTGTTTCCTCTGCCTGGACTGTCATTCTCAGCTCCTTTTACCCAGAGCTTCTGTTCACTGTGCCCCTCCTCTGTGAAGCCTTTCCCACTCCCCACACTGGGCTCCCATAGGATTTGGATACAATGACTGATAACACATTTCCTACTAAGAGGGTATAGTTCTTTATTGACGTCTCCTCTGAACGTCTACAAATCCCTTCATTTTGTGTCCTTAGTACCTAGCACAGAACCTGCCAACTATTAGGGGATCAATAAAAGATGGCTGACTTCATGAATAAATAACATTAATTAGATAAATGAAATGCAATGCTTTGATTTTGCTGAGAAGCAAATTCATTTCAGTGGAAATCAGGATTCCATGGAGAGAGGGAAGTTAAGCAAATGCTGCAGAACAAACTCAGAAGTTTAGACACTACAAAGTTCACAAACGTGGAAAGAGAAAAGACGTTTCCTGAAGCTGTGTAAAAGCTTCAAAGGAGGAAACAGGCAACGTTTTCGTTAAAATTACCTATATGTATCCAAATCTCAGGTTATGTTTTGGCGGTGTTCAGGTGTATCATATTCAAAATATTGATGTTATTTTGTAGGTGGTGTATTAGCTTTTTTTTTTTTTGCCCTAAGCTATACCTTATTTCCTCAATTTACATATTGCCCAGGGATGAAGCTCCTTGTATAGGCTGGCATTCTAAAGAACAATCTTCATTAGCAGTGGGTAGTCCTGATGTCTCGGGAGAACACTGCAGACAAAGCTAGGATTCCTGCTGGGGGAGAGTAAATGGCGCAGCCCTCGGGCAGAGTTGGGACTGAGCTGGGCTACTCTGCCCTCTGCCTCCCACCAAGCTCTCCCCCACCCCCTCCCCTCCCTCTTCCCTTATCAACTGGGAAGAGCCAGATTATCTAATCCTTTTTACTTATGATTGACTGATTGAATTTTAATTAAAACCCATTCACACTGAAATGTTATCTGGGCTAGAACCTCAAGCCTTTTAATTGTGGAATTAAAAGCTTTCTCCCCATTTAAATAAATTTTCAGGCATCTGTAAACCGATGAATAAAAGTTGGAGGAGGGCCGAAGAGCTCCTTGAGATCACGTTAAGCCTACCTGGCTGGACCCGAAGATGCTGTGACTTCGTGTATTTTGGGTGATCCAAGGAGATGGGAGCATGATCTCCGCCCACCGAGCTGCCCTCTGCTGGCCAGGGAAGGACAAGCCTCAGCTGAGGCTGCTGGAGGCTGCCTGTGATAACAGTAATGACAGGGCCCACCACCCCAGGCCAGGATCTCATTTGGTCCTCCCAGAGTTAGGGCACCAAGGCCACATGGCTGGAAGCGCCAGAGCCAGGAGTCCCCACAAGGCGTGACTGCAAGGCCGGTCTGTCCCGCTGAGATGTTGGCTCCTTAGGACCCTCTCCTCTAACTGAACACCATTCAGGGGTCCCACCCCAGCTGTCCCTGAGCCTGAGGACCCCTCCTCTGTGCCAGGTCCCTCTGTACCACCATGTGCAGATTTCAGATTTTGTAACAGAGCAGGACCCTGTGGGGCCTTCCCAGGACAGACCCCCTCCCCCCACCCCTGCCATGTCCTCCACCTGCCTCTTGCCTGCAGGAAAACTTTAGCCAAAGAATAAATTTAATCAGAGAAATGAGAAACTAAAAAAGCAAAGGAAAATAGTCAAGCAAGACAAAATAATAACAGTCTAGCCATGAAACAAAGTCAAGGCCCTTTAGTTCCTCCTCAAGGGCTGTAGAAAATATTCTGAGCCATGTCCTTTGAGCTGTTTTGTAGATACTGAAACCCTCACCAGGTGGAAGAAGTGAACTACATGATGACCTGACTGCATACCTGACATAAGCTGCTGCAGTTCTAAGAACTGGCCTCCGAGAAATGGGAACCAACCAACCCCGGAACTGAAGACTAACTGTACTTAAAACAACCGTGATGAGGACGCTGATCAGACCACTGCGTGACTCATTTCAAGATGACTGTCAGAGCTGACTGTGCTGTTTCTGCAGGGAGCGCCCCCCTCCGCCTATACACCCCTGAAGCTCCCCTTTAAAAGCTCTTGCCCCCTGATCGGCAGTGGGGAATTGGCTTTTGGACACGAGTCCACCTTCTTCCCAGGTTGCCGGCCTCCTGAACACAGCAATCTTCTTTTCCTACCGACAAGTATTGGCTTTGAAGCAGCGAGCAGCCAAACCTGAGTTCAGTAACAATTTTACTTGGGTAATAATTTAAGGATAATAATTCTATCATAATTCCTAATCTCAATCCACTTACCTGATACCCCATCCTACCCCTTTGCCTCATCCTCCATTTCTACCTGCTGTTAGGGGTTTATCAGTGGAACACAGCCAGTCTTTAGCACAGTGATGAGTTTATGTGGGTCTACTCTACTTATTTTTGGATGAAGATTTTGTGATTAACTGAAATGAGCTCCCAGGCCCAGGCAAAGGCACGACTGACCCCAATGGCCTCTGCTGTGTGTACACAGCCACACTGATTCAAGGGGTATTCTGAGTACCTACTATGTGCTCTCTCCACTGTTCAGCACCAGGGATAGAGCAGAGAATAAGCCAACACCTGTGCCCTCAGGAAGCACACATGCCAGTGGGGGAAACGGTAATTATTTTTTTTTAAATACACATAAAAGCAAATGCTAAGGAGAAAAATAAATTAGGCTAGAGGAAATGAGGCTATTAAATAATAAGACTGGATTTCTTGTGTGGTTTAGTCAGTCCTACTACTTTATCAAAGGCATATCAAGGGAAGTTACTCAATGGCAAAAATTTAACCTCTCATTTGCTGGAGAAAAAAAAAACAAACGACAGAATAAGATAAAAATAAAACCACCCCTCCCTGCTGCTTACAAAAATATCCCACCCCTCTGGTAGGTAAGCTGATAACGCTCCTTACCTGCACCTACCTCACTCTCCGGGTGCCATACGTACAAGCGCTTTCAAAAGCAGAAACCACAAAGCAACCTAAGAGCGTCACATCACCTGTGAATGGGGTGCTCTGGGTCCTCGCGGGACGGCGACTGGCAAAGGCAGCCTCATCTCTCGCTCCGAACAGGGACGGCTGGGTCTCTGCGGCAGGAGCCTCGGCTATGAAGGAGTCAGAGTCGTCCTCCTCCCCTTCTGGTTCCTTCCTCCCCTCCTCCTCCTCTCCTTTGCCCTCCTCTTCCTCCTCTTCCGGCTCCTTTGTAAGAAGCAACGGATCCAGCGGGGAGACATTCTGCTCCATCAAGCCCTCGGTGCTGGGATCCAGGTCTCTAATGATTTGGTCATACTGGGCGATGAAATCGTCACCCTCAGGGTCAGTCACTGTCAGGCGTGCACCGCGCTCTGCCCCGGGGTTGGGGGCCGCTACCTCGGGGCTTGATTCTAGGGCGACTTCAGGCTCGTTCTCTCCTTCTGGTTCCTTGGACACACCGTGAAACACGTCCGAATCGTGCCTACCATGTGCCTCCTCTGAATCTGTCTCTGACTGAGCGCCGGGCAGGGGGCCGTTGCTCACGGGGGGACCCTGGACCTGGGTCTGGGCTTGGGTTGGGGGCCTCGCGGCGTCCTCCCGTGAACCGCTGGTGTCCTCAGCATCCTTCTCAGCACACAACCGGTACACCATCACGTCATCCTGGAAGTCAGACTCTTCGATGTAGGCCCCTTTGAAGAGCAGGATGGCGTTCTTCTTCATCTCCTGGATGTGTCTGGGAGGATCCACGGGGGCCGGGGGGCCCGAGTTCTCTGCATCCTCATACGGCCCAGGGCAGCCCCCACCCACCCCCGAGGAGATCCCGGTGTCGTAGCTGTCGTCCCACTCCAGCTCCGTGTGGCTCTTCTCCTTTCCGGGAGCCAGCTGGGGCCCCGTCGTCCCGGGGACCGGCTGCGGGAGCCTGAGCACAGGGCAGGTGGCGCTGGAAGCCCTCTCCTCGGGCGGGCCCAGCAGGGCCGGGCAAAGCGCCTCGGGGTCGGGGGAGTCTCCATCGTACAGGGCGGACCACACGTGGCAATCCCTTATGCAGCGGAGGATGTTGGTGTGGGCCTCCCAGAGGTACTGCAGGTAGCTGATGTCCAAGGCTTTGCCGTACTCCACGATGCAGGCCGACGGCGAGAACGCCTCGGAGGGCAGCTGCTCTGAGGGCCCTGCCCCGGGAGATACACAAGTCAGAACTGGGCAGGGGGACACAGGCAATGGATGGGAATGCAACTCATCCAGCTGCCAAGGCTTTGTCCCACCAGCTACTTTGGTTCTAATAATTTCTGATTAAATGATTTCCAAACAATAAAAAAAGTTAGATTTTAATAGGGAAAAATAAGAATAGAAACTCTATCCTCATAGAAGATACAAAACCAATCTGGCTGGTCAGATACCGGCCATCACCAACAGAAGTCTGTTACTTGGTATCAGTCTTTAGAGAAACGTGAGCTAACGAAGGCAACTTCTCAAGATTTTGGGAGTGAGACAGGCTGGGACCTGGGACCCTTTGCTGCAGTGCTGCAATGCTTGCACCTGGACACACCTCTCCTCAAGCAACAAAATACAAAGAAACTGTATGGCACTAAAACTAACTGCGTGCATACGCAGTTGGGGCAAATTCTGGACCCAAAAGATACAAAGAGAGCAAAAAACCCAACTGCCACTTTTGAAGAGCCTGGAGCAAAAGCAGGGCACTGCGCATGCCCCCTGCACTCAACACCACCTAAGGGGTGGGCGAAACACCTAAGCCAGCCAGCCCTCCTGACTGACCCCTGGACCCACCCCTACCCTCACCCCATATAAGGAGCCAGCTCGGCCCCCACTCAGGGAGCCAGCAAGGGAACCTGGTGTTTGCTCTCGCTCCGCCCAGCTGCAGCAGGGACCCAATAAAGCCTCGCCTGAATTTCTTGTCTGGCCTCTAGTCAACTTCTATTGATTGGGGAAGGCCAAGAACCCTGGTCAGTAACAGGAGGATTAAGTTAGGTAATATATCCAATATAGTACCTGCCACTGGGTAGGCAATTAAGAAGATTTTTACTTTGACTCTAAAGTGGAAAGCCTACATAATCCATGGATTTGGGAAACAGATTTTCTCTAGAAAACCCTGGGTTTTTCGAAAAGGCTGTTAATTCATTCTGCCTTCCTGGGAATTATTGGGAATTATATGTACCAAACAGTGACTTAAGATAAAGTCATATTCACTCCCAAAATAGCCCTTTTAACCTAAGAATGATACCCTGACTACCTTTGATGTTAAAAGCTCTCAACCGTGTAACTGAAATAGGTATGAAAACATCTGCATTTAAGTTTACATTTTCCTTTAGGGGGAAAAAAAAAAAAGAACTCAGACAAGGGAAAACACAAACTCTACCATTCCTTAAACATCTACTACATGGCAGGTGCTTTTTCAGTCAGTGCTATCTAATTTAATCCTCACAACAACCCTACATGGAGATACTATTTTCACCATTTACTGATGAAGAAATTTAGGCTCAGACACAATGATCACCCAACGAGTCAGTGGCAGAGCCAGAAGTCAGGCAAAAGCTGTCTTACGTCAACCTCTCTCCTTTTTTCGTTCGATGCCACACCTTTCAACCCTATTCATTGTCTAAATCTCTACCTGACTGGGCCACAAGTGAACCTTTAAGAATACACATTTTCACATCGTTAGGGTGGACATAATCCATTTTTTACAGCTCTATTTTTAAAAGTTTACCTCTTATCCACTTTGACTACTGATAATATTTATTTAGCACTTACTATATACTAGGTAGTTTTCTAACAGCTTTGTATGTCCTACATCACTTATCCTTGGAACAACCCTTTGAGGAAAGCAGGTGAGGAAAAAATCTTAGAAAGATCAAGTAGTTTGCCCAAGGAGGGAGCACAGCTGAGATTCAGAATCCTAGCTCTTAACTACTGCACAAAAATCACATTATCTATCTACCCACCTACCTACCTGTGTAACCCCCTATCCATCAGGGCACTTAGCCACCGTAAGGCAACCTCAGAGAGAGGAGAGCGGAAAGAAATGGAATTTGGAATCAGAGGACCTGTGTCCTCTGTGTAACCTTAAATAAGTCAATCCCTCACTCTGAGTCTATTTCTTCATCTATAAAATGGTAATACTGTCTAAAAAGGATTAAAGGTGATAACACAGGGAAAGAACGTGGCGAGTTGCAGGCACTCAATTATCATACGTTTAACCTGAAATTTGAATTCTGCAGAAAGGTCAGCCACAGACTCATTCTTAAAACAACTTTTTTAGTAAACAAAAAAGACATCAATTTTTAAATACGCTTTTAAAAATGACAGTTGGGTAGGAAAATATAAGATACGCATACTAGTTTACCTAACAGGAAAATATACTGAAAGTACAGCTTGTTACACTGCTACCTAAAGTATTAATTTCCACAATACACTGTATCTTTATTTAAAAACTAAGAATCAGTAAGACAACCTTAATTTCTAAGAATTATATTTATACCAAATATGCTGATATTTTCTTAGTCAAGTAGCCCAGCTCTTAGACAAAATACTTTTTATCGAAGAGGACTAGAGCTGGGCAGACAGGATGACACTGTTTTGGGGGATATCAGAATATAGATTGGAAACACGAAGTCAGCACGAGGCCGGGACCATGTCCTAGTGGTCACAGGATAGGCAGACCCCTCCTGAGCTGAAGCAGCCTTCTGACCACCAAACACACACACACGCCCCTTTGCTGCCTGCCAGAGGGAGGGCCGCGGTTGACACCGGGGGGCCATTTAAATTTTACTTGTACAAGATCGGCTGTGGCTGGCAAACACCACAGGGTACTGTGACTTCTGGGACAATAAGTATTTATGAAAAACCCCTCATGATGTCAATCAAATGGATCATATACTCCTGCCATATCAGATATTTCACATTTTAGAATGATATATCATTGGCAGGCAAAAGCATCCACAAATGGGTCCCTTTGGAAATTAAAATAAGGGCTAATTCTGTCTTAGCTATAGCCACCCTCCCCACCCACGGCCCCATGTTGTTTAAAAAGACACACGGGTGCACTATTCACACTGGACTCTGAGGATGGTGCTAGGAAGCCTAGTTAAAATAAAGGTCTGGGAACACTGGGTAGGTAAGAGCTGGGCACGTCAAGGAACACTGATTCCCAAATGTCCAGAACTCTTTACAAAGCAGAAAAGGACCCCCAGATACTCAGTCATAAAAGAAATGGGACTCACTGCACTGCATCATTCCCTGTCTACCTAGAGACACACACATCCAAGGAGATCGTTTTGTTTAAAGATGATCACTCGAGAGGTCCTCCCCTGACAGGCTGGGGCCTGGGACCCTTCGCTGCAGTGCCCGGACCTGGACAAACATCTCTTCGGCTCCTCCAGCAACAGAATACAAAGAAACTACAAGGGACTAAAAATAACTGTGCGCCTTCACAGTTGGGGCAAACTATGAACAAGAAGATACAAAAAGGCCAAAACCCAACTGCCACTTCTGAGGTGTCAGGGGCAAAAGCAGGGCCCTGCGCAGGACCCCTGGCCTGACCCACCAATTCGCAGCGCCCCCACCCCACTTAAGGGACCGGCTCGCCCCACCTCGGGGAGCAAAGCAAGGGAAGCTGTTCTTGTTCCCCCTCCCTCGGGCTGTAACACGAGTCCCAATAAGGCCTTGCCTGAATTTCTCACCTGGCCTCTCTTCCATTTCTATTGATTAAAGAATCAAGGACCCAGGTCGGTAACACTCCTACCTGGACTATCATGCGTGCACTTTGACCAGAGAATATAATCCCTCTCTTGGTTCCCAAGCGTCAGGGTGATCCCGCTGGAGCAGCAGACAGGGGTCAGGGCGAGCAGCTTGGCCGCAGAAACAGAGTAACAGTCTCTCTCCTTCACAGCCCACCTCTGACTCAGCATCATGTGATTGCAAGGGATCAGATACCTGGAAAGCCAAAAAGGGCCAGCGTTCAGTGTCTGCAGGTGCCTTCCCAGTCCGCCACCACCTAAGCCACGATCGGGACCAGTCACAGCCAGGGTGGTTCATCCTCTCCCCACTCTCACTCCAGCCATCCCACCAGCCCCCAGGGCTCACTCCCGTGCTTAAAACTTGTCAAGGGCCGTGTATACACTGCCGGGCGTGGGGTGGATGGATGGTGGGGGGTGGCCGCGTGGCGCGGGGGGATCAGCTCGGTGCCTTGTGACCGCCTGGAGGGGTGGGAGGGAGGGAGATGCAGGAGGGAGGGGATGTAGGAACAGATGTATACGTATGACTGATTCACTTTGTTGTAAAGCAGAGACTAATAAACTAAATAAATAAATAAAAATGTACAATTCAAAAACAAAAATAATAAAAAATTAAAAAAAAAAAAAAAAAAAAAACTTGTCAAGGGCTTCTTTCTTCTGACGCGGATTTAAGGGCCTTCACAATTTAACCTCCACAGACTTCCCCATCTTCTAATGGATCCGCTCTCCCTCTGTGCCTCCGGGCCTTGGCACCTACCCTAACCGTCCCCTGCCAGGTGCTTTCCCCTCCCCCCGCCTGACAAATGCCTTGTCATCCTGCAAAGTCTGGCTTCAGTGTCCTCTTCTCCGGGAAGGCTTCTGGGCTTCCTACTCCAAGATGGAACTACCCTCTCCCTCCACTCTGCTCACAGCCTTCTACTACGGCACTATTACTGGAATCACAGTCATTTCGGCGTCGGCCTTCTCAACAGAATGTGGTATCAGAGCAAGCACCTCCTTCAAGAGGTTTGTCTCAGGATCCCGGAAACTCTGGCTCAGAGTCGGTACTCACTGCAGCAGTTGCACAAAAAGGCAAAGGGGTCCGTCGTGGTGCTAACCTCCTCGCCTATGCTCGCGGGTGATCACGAGAACACATTGTGCTACACGTGTGCCATCACCAGTTCCAAAGGGTGGGTGTGTGTAAGGCAGGGGCACGAAGTGCCCACCCCACCAAGCAATCAATGGTCCAGACATGAAGGTGTCCTTCAGTTCTGCTCAGGCCTGACGCTGTCTAGCCGGAGACGGCAGCGCACCCCACAGGTTAAGGGTTCGGTCCTACAAGGCTTCTCCCGACACCCCCAACACACACACACACACACACACGTCAGACGCCACTCACAAGTCCGGGCTGTCACCTGTGCTTCCGACTAACCGGCTATACATCAGAGGTGCCAACGACCCCCCTCCTTGGGTTCGATTAATTTGCTAGAGCGGCTCACGGAACTCAGAGACATTTTACTTACCAGGTCGCTGGTTTATAACGAAAGGCTGTAACTCAGGAACAGCCAGATGCAGAGATGCACGGGGCAAGGGTAGGGAAAGGGCGTGGGGCTTCCATGCTCTCTCCAGGCTGCCTCTCTCCCAGCGTTCACCAACCCAGAGGCTCTCCAAACCCGACAGTTGTGGGGCTTTATGGAGGTTTCATTATATAGTCATGGTTGACTGAATCACGGGCCATTAGTGCTTAATTCAACCCTCTCCCCTCTCTGGATATCAGGGGGGTGGGACTTAAAAGTAAAAGGGCAAAGACCAAATATATATTTCTCCTTATAAATCACAACATTACAGTGGCCAAGGACCCATCGGGCCCGGTTTCACACAAAACCCTTTTGGGTGGTGAGCAAAGCATCTCAGGATCATTATGAACCTGGAGAGAAGAAAACCTGGGCAATCGTTTCTGACACACTTGGAGCACACCAGCCGGCTGTGTGGGTAGAATAAAGTGTGTTTAAATGGCTTCCTTTCCTAACAGGGAGACAGACCATACTGTTTATTTAAACAAAGATGGCACAAATGGGATGGAGGCCTCACGGCCAGAGCCGAGTGTCCCACATTTGTGCAGGAGCCAACTCCAGAGACCCCGAGCCCATAGGCGAACAACCACAATCTTCAATAAACCAGAATGTTCTTATTTCTGTATTTAGCTTTTGAGAGAGACGCAGTACAGAGGAAAACAAGCTGTGATGACGGATTCAGTGAAAAAGATAAAAGTACAACTTCCAGGGCATGTCTTGAGGCCAGTAAACATTAAGCCGCCTCCGCAGCTCCTGTTGGTCCAAAAGAGGAAAACCTATGTTTGCATTAATGACTGAGCCACTGCAAGTGCCTGAGTCAAGGAGGAAAAGAGACTTAATTCTCTTCAGAGCAGTTTACACTTAGGGTCCTAATAACGTCCACGGTATAAAATGGCAGACTTGCCACTTAACCTTCTGTTCTCAAAAAATAAATCAAACCATGCCTCATTCAACCTAAACCTCAGCTAGGTGGCCAGGGAAGGGGGTCCCAGTCTCCCCTCCCCGCGCTCATGGGCATACAACACACACTCTCTCTCTCTCTCTCTCTCTCTCTCTCTCTCTCTCTCACACACACACACACACACACACACACACACACACACACACACACACACGAGCCTAAATCCCTCTCCCAAAGATCCAGACACACCCTGCATGTCTGATGTGGCGGCATCTATTTGCATAAGTTCAGTTGCATGGGAGTCAAAGGTTCTAAAAACAAAAAGGAAAGATTGGAGCGGGACGGGGGGAAAAGAGGCCAGATCTGTTCTAATCCTTAGCCCAGCTTTGGGGACTTGTACCTGAGCCCTACTGCAGAAGAAACAGATCCTGTAGGTAGAAGATGAAGGAGTTCTTTTCACGAGGATCTGTGTGAGCAGAGATGCTTTGTTGACCAAGAGGGAGGCAGAGGAGAAAGGCCTTCTCCCACCTGTCTGAAGCCAGCGCAGCTCTGGCCCCTGGAACACTCAAGGGGACAGCGCCGCTCCAGCACCAGAGCGCCATCCCCGTCCCCAGCACTCTCAGGAGGGGCGGGGACACAGCAGGGACAGAGGGGACGCAGCACCAGCCAAAGGGGCTCAGCAGAGATGATGCTGCGGCAACTGTCTTGATCATGAACACACGTAAGGCCCCTCCCTGGGGACCCGCCCCAGACGTGATGGCTGACGCTTTGCAGGGGGCCAAGGTCTTACATGAGGAGCAGGGGTGAGAGTGAGGAAAACCCATCCTGTGGTTGTTGACGTGAACGCTTCTGCTTTCACAGGCGAGTGAGGCTCAGGGAAGTTCAGATTACATAGGATTTTTATTTTTTTCATGGTTGAGAAAAACTTTTTATTTATACAGCATACATATAAGTTAAAAAGTGGGAGAATGTTAACAATTACTGAATCTAGATACAGAATACGTGGGTGTTCATTATACTATTCATTCAAATTTTCTACATATTAAAATATTTCATAATAGAAAACTGGAACATAATAAAATTAAAAGGGGCCTAAATGCAATGAGGTACCCAAGAACAGGTCCCTGAGACAAAAAAAAAAATACATTAGTAGAAAAACTGGCGAAATCTGAATAAAGTCTGTACTACAGCTAATATTATTGTATTAATGGTAATTTCCTAGTAAATGTGCCATGGTTATATAAGATGTTAAGGGGAAGCTGGATAAAGGGAACTCCCTATACCGGCTGTGCAAATTTTCTGTAAATCTAAAATTATTCCAAAATAAAAAGTTATTTTTAAAAAGGGGCAAAAAGCTAGAAGTTTTCATTGATTTTTTTTGACAGAATGCATGAAATAGGACTACTTCTTAATAATGCTAGTCAATCAGTAAGGAAAATAAGTGATCAGTAACCCAAAACATCTGACTGTAGGTCTTCCAAGAAAGGAAAAAGGACTAACAAACAAGAATAGAGTGCTTTACCATTTACAAATGGTGAATACATACATTCCATTTGACCCTCACAACATGGCTGTGAGGTAGGCAGCACAGATATTATTCCCATTTAACGGATGAGGAAAGTGAATCTCAGAGCAATTAACTGATGTGCCCAAGGTTCTACAATTAGTAAATAATTTGTATTCATATCAGTCTTTGGCCTAAAAATTCAGCACACCACCTCCCCTCAGACTTGCCTACCTACTTCACAGGGGTAACGAAGATAAGATGAATTCAAGGCTAGAAAAATACTTGGAGGGAAATAATTTTCCACGATATATGGCTCCTTCCCCTTCTTGTCCCAGCTTGTGCGTGAACACAGAATTTTATATTGCCTCTGTTCTGTGTTCAGCTAAGCAACTAAGTAAGACAGGGAACAGTGTGATCCTCTTTAAAGTTATATAAATTACAATCAGGGTAACTGCTATTATAGCAAGTTGAAAAACAACACAGAAAGGCCAATGTGTAACTACACAGGATTTATTGTATCCTTATTTTCATCATTAATTATTTAAGAAACAAACTGCTTCAATGCTTTTATATACTGCAGGGACTCAGTGACTGCTTACAGCTCAAACAAAGCATATTTCATGATTTAAGTTGATAGATGTAGACTTCTACTCTTTGTTTGAAGCACTAAAACAAAATGGAACAGTGGATCAAACCTAATAAAGCTATTTATCAAATATCACCAGTGGGTAGCTTGAAATTATATTAGGATAAGGAGTTACTGGGAATTTGCAACTCTGCAAATACATGCTTTCAGTAGAAACTAAGAACTTTCTTCTGAGTAAATCAAATAAAGGGAGATCCCCCATAGGTTGAAGGAGGAGGTTCTATAAAATTGGAAATAGGAGAGTCAGTTCAAATGAATAACACCCCTGTATTCAAAGCAGTACTTCTACTTCTGTGCCTTTAAAACGAAGGATTATCCCAGTGGGAAGAGTGGGAAAACCGTACACTGACCCTCCGTCTCTCCGTCATTTACACAGAAAGATGACAAACAGAATAAAGTCAGAAGCTCCCCAAGCGTCAAACATCAAATACACCACCATGTATAAAACAGATAGCTAGGGCTTCCCTGGTGGTGCAGTGGTTGAGAGTCCACCTGCCGATGCAGGGGACACGGGTTCGTGCCCTGGTCCGGGAAGATCCCACATGCCGCGGAGCAGCTGGGCCCGTGAGCCATGGCCGCTGAGCCTGCGCGTCCGGAGCCTGTGCTCCGCAACGGGAGAGGCCACAACAGTGAGAGGCCCGCGTACCGCAAAAAAAAAAAAAAAAAAACAGATAGCTAGTGGGAACCTGTGGTATAGCACAGGGAGCTCAGCTCGGTGCTCTGTGATGAGCTAGATGGGTGGGATGGGGGTTAGGGGGAGGTCGGTCCAAGAGAGAGGGGATATATATACACATACAGCTGATTCACTTCATTGTACAGCAGAAACTAACACAACATTGTAAAGCAATTATATTCCAATAAATAATAAAGTGGCTGTCGATAGCAGAAAAATCACTTAGGAATTTAGTACAGATGTCTGTCATCAAACTATCTTTCCATTTCAACTATATTTGCCTAGGGTGGGATTTTATTTAAATTCAGGAAGCAGTAAATATAATCAGAGACTAATAAATGGCTTTAGAGGCTCAGATTACTCAAAGCCATCCCAGTACAGCAGGAAAAATATATTCCCCACATTGTCCTCCTTTTTTTCATTATTCCCCCAACCCTCTGCAACCCTGGGTCCATTTTCTATTTTATTGGATATTACTCATTAAAATAAATCACCATCACTTCTGAAACAATTCAGTGATAACCAATCAATAACAAAGGACACACATTGCCTACTGCTACACTGACAATAAAAACAAACAAAACAAAGCAGTGAAGTATGATGAAGTAAGCAAGGTGCTTCTTAAGAGATGATGATAACCTCAGTAATACACCAACAGGTAAAAATCTTCAAAGCACCGTTAGTGAATTTCAAAAAGCTCGTTTGTTTTTCAGAGGCATTCTGGCTGTGTTTCTCCTGTTCATCTTACCCTAGACTGGCATTTTCTCTCCCCTCTCCTCCAGACACCCAATGCCCACGTAAGATGGGAATGTTCCTGAAGGGAACAACAGGCAGCTTCTCTTCGAGCAAAACAGCCTCTATCTGAACACAACGGGCGAAGCAGTTCATAAACCTGACAAATGACCAGCACTTCTGAAAGAAACACCCCAACCAGAATATTCAGAAATGGCATTCAGGGTATTAAGCAGTTAAATGTTGCCTAAACTGGGAAGTGCCAAGAACATGCAGTTGATCTGTCACTTTACTGCTTGTCAGCATTTCCTGCCTGCCTTAGGCCTATCATAGGTCACATCCCTGGAGGTGGGCAATTTCTCCTTGGATTTCCTGCTCCCTTAAATAGCCTCTCTTTGGGGGGACCTTATTTCAACTTACTTTTCTAATATGTTGCTAAAGGAAATAAACAGATCAGTTACAAATGGATTATCACTTTGAAATGTCAATAATTAAGAGTATTTGGGTTGCAACAAAAATTGATGCAGTTTATTTAGCATGGAACAAATAACTTCATTAAAAAGATTCACATAATCTTCACTGCTCTATTGCCTCTCAGATCTACAAGTTTATCATGTATATTCGAATGACTACAGTGGCAACAACAAAAAGGACAGGTTATAAATCTAGTTTTTAGGTCCCTTAAAGTTTAAATGACTAGAAAAATAAGGATTTTTCATTGTCCTTGATTTGGGTACGGATTCTAAATCAGAAAAGACATTGTTTTCATTACAGTACCCCCCTGCCCTTATCTGTGGAGGATACATTCCAAGACCCCCAGTGATGCCTAAAACCACGGATAGTACTGAGCCCTATATATATACTATGTTTTTTTCCTATACATACATACCTATGATAAAGTTTAAGTTATAGATTAGGCTCAGTAAGAGATTAACAACAATAGCTAGTAATAAAGTAGAACAACTATAATAATATACTGTAATAAAAGCTATGTGAATGTGGTCTCTCTGTCTCTCAAAATACCTTATTGTGCTGTACTCACCCTTCTTCTTGTGATGATGTGAGATGATAAAATGCCTATGGGATGAGATGAAGTGAGGTGGACAATGTAGGCCTTGTGGGGCAGGCTGCTATCAACCTTCTAACATATAAAGGAGGACCATCTACTTAAGGTGATCCTGGATCACTGAGCCATGAGGATGTTGATGGCTGGATATCAGGGGCAGACGATGTCAATGGCTAGGGATCCTGGGTGGGACGGCGTGAGATTCCATCACAATACTCAGAACAGCGCACAATTTAGAACCTATGAACTGTTTATTTCTGGAATTTTCCATTTAATATTTTTGGACCACAGTTGACCTTGGGTAACTGAAACCTCAGAAAGTGAAACCGCGGGTAAGGGGGTTCTACTGTAGTTTAAAATGTTTTTTCTAGAAAATTCCCCTCCCTTAAATTTGTGTAGTGCTTTACAGTGTTTCAAAACATTTTCACAGATATCACCACAGTTGATCCTCCCCAAAACGTTATGGGATAGCAAATTCCAAAACCAGAATAAGTCAAGGGGTCCTAACTGGATTCGTTACACCCCATCACTCCAGCCACCATTGTTCATAGCCTTGTTCTAATATTTTTTTTTTTCTTTTTTTTGCGGTATGCGGGCCTCTCACTGTTGTGGCCTCTCCCGTTGCGGAGCACAGGCTCCGGATGCGCAGGCCCAGCGGCCATGGCTCACGGGCCCAGCCACTCCGCGGCATATGGGATCCTCCCAGACCAGGGCACGAACCCGCATCCCCTGCATCGGCAGGCGGACTCTCAACCACTGCGCCACCAGGGAGGCCCTTGTTCTCATATTTTTAAATCTCCTTATGTCTTTCTGCTGCAAATTTAGTAGTAACTTCTTCCATCTATCTTCTAGTTCATTAATTCTCTCTTAATCTGTATCTTAAATGCTATTTATACCAAACACTCAGTTTTTCATTTTAATAATTACAGTTTTCACTTCTAAAAACCCCAGTTGGTTCTTCAAATCTGCCTGTCATTTTTGCTTGATTATCAAAATGCCATTTTTATTTTAACAGAAAGTAACAAGTACTGGAGAGGAGCATTGTTGGTGGGCACGTAAAACGTGCAGCTGTTATGGAAAACAACAAAAAGATTTAAAGAGAATACCCATATGACCCAGCAATTCCACTTCTGGATATACACACAAAAGAAGTGAAATCAGGGACTTGAAGAGAGATATTCGTACCCCCGTGTTCATAGCAGTGTTATTCACAGCAGCCAAAATGGTAAGCAATCCAAGGGTCCAGTGGCTAAGATCCCACGCTCCCAATGCAGGGGGCCTCGGTTCGATCCCTGGTCAGGGAACTAGATCCCATATGCTGCAACTAAAGATCCCGCATGCCACAACCAAGATTCCACATGCCACAACTAAAATCCGGCACAGCCCAGTAAATAAATAAATATTTCAAAGTGTCCATCGGCAGATAAATGGGTAAACAAAATGTAGTATAAATAATGTAACGTTATTCAGCCTTAAAAAGGAAGGGAATTCTGACACCTGCTGCAGTATGAATGAACCTTGCAGACACTGTGCTAAGTGAAATAAGTCAGGCACAAAAAGACAAATACTGTATGAGGCGACTTACATGAGATAGCTAGAACAGTCAAATTCACAGAGACAGAAAGTAGGATGGTGGCTGCCAGGGGCTGGGGGAGGGGAGAAACGGGGAGTTAGGGTTTAAGGCATGCAGAGGGTTTGTTTTACAAGGTGAGAGCAGTTCTGGAGACGGATGGTGGCAACGGTTGTACAATATTGTGAATGCATTTAGTATCACTGAACTGTACGGTTAAGATGGTAAATTGTAGGTTCTGCATATTTTACTACAATTGAAAACACTTGTTAAATGTGGGGGGCGATCAGCAGTTCAGAGGACAGAGACCAGGAAGCAGAGGCTTCCTGCGCGTGTACCACATGCTGAACTCTGACCTCTGACCTCTGCATCTGCCCACCCCCCACTCGCTCTTCTCAGATTCCCCCAGGCAGCGCGACAGAATTAGAAATACAGGAAGTATTAAATAAAGGACAACTACTATTATTACGGTCCCACCATCGTCCTCATTAAGGAAGCAGAGAAGAAACTCAGGCTCAGAGCGCAGGACCCACGGTTACGCCCAGCACTCTTTCCATGACTCCATTCAGAACCTGCGACCACGTGCCCTTCGGGCGCTTTCCTGGGAAATGATGGGTCCTTACTCGCCCTGGAAGTCACAGCCCTGACTTGGATGCCTAAGTATTTCAATCACGAGCTGATTTCTTCACCTTCATAAGGCACAGGTCTGGGTCTCAAAAGATGCTTTGACCAGTACAACCTCTGAGGACGGTTTTTACAAGTACCGCCCTACGAGTAGACAAAGGCCACTGAACAGAAGTGTCCACCCCCTGGGCTCGGTGTCCCCTGGTGACCCAGAGCTGGGACGCCGGGCCAGGCGTCCAGGTCCACTGAAAAAGACAGCTGCTTTCCATGCCATCAAAGAGGCAGCATTCAAGAATCTAACATTTAAATATAATCAGGATTTACCGTTGTTGGAGGCAAAGTCTGGTTGGGGCAGTAGAAACGGCTCTCATGAGCTGCTCTGATGGGTTTCTTCCAGGCCCTGCTAATGCACTGTTACATCAGTAGAGACTTGATGGGAAGCAAATGTAATCCCTTTAGGACAGATGACTGATGCTCCCCCAGACTCCCAGGGTGTTTCTTTATGAGCGGATTTATTCTTTGCTAATGCCCTAAGATTAGTTACTGATGACCTGATGATCTAAACCCCTAAAAAGTCCAAAAGCTGTCTTTAAACTAAAAAAACTAATAGGTGATGCTCTCCCATAAAAGAGTGACTCCGTAAGCCCACCGCCATTCCACCCACCAGCCCCCTGTGGTATCTGCATCGCTCCCTTTTGCGGGACACCACACCTACACTGCAGCCTTCCTCAAACCAGTGGTTCTCAAACTTAGCCTCGCATCAGAATCCGCTGGAGAATTTGTTTAAAGCACAGCTTGCCAGGCCCCACCCACCACCAGAGTTTCTGATTCAGCACATCTGGAAGAAGGCCAGGAACGTGTGTTTCTCACGAGATCCTGGGGGATGTCTCTGCCGCTGTTCCCAAGACCGCACGTCACCACCCCCTTACTTTTCCACAGCCACTTCTGTGGGAATGCTGGGCATCCTCTTGGGATGCCAGCTCCTCGGTAATTCTGCTCACGTCATGTCTAAACCCCAGTGGGGACCAGGGGCAGCCCAGGTCTCGTCCCTCTTGCGCTGCGCTGAAGGAAGGGGTCAAACAGGGTCTAAGGAAGGAGAGGTGGAGGGTGTGCCCGAGGACCTGGTTGGCTCTTTCCTTTTTGCTTCCACACCACCAGAGGGGAGTGAGGGAGCACAAGCCCTCACCAACTCTCTTCCTTCATAAAAGGAGATGCTTCTCTCAGGAACCCTGAGAAGCAGAGGCAGGGGCAAGGCAGGATTTGGTGTTCCTGAGTTTCCTGCCAAATGACCAAACTGATGTTGTCTTAATAGCAGTCCGCTTTGACTCCTGTCTTCAGATACCAGTCCCTTCATGAAACCTTTCCCGCCTGGACGTCTGAAGGACACACCTTTTCCGCCTTGTATACGTGTATGTCCTTTCCAGTTCGTCCCCTCCATGCCTTATTCCCTTCTGAATTGTACACAGAAAGTACTCATTAAATATTTACTGAATTTAATTGAAACATACTCACAGGTCAGACAGTGAGCACTGTACCATTTCTAAAGCAAGAGTCATAGAAATTATACATCAACAGCATTTAATATTTAGAAACGTTGTTTTCAAAAACGAGTCCCCTAAAAATGTACTTCAGGAGAAAGACACGCAGCCACGGACCAGAACAGCGTTCATAAAACTTCTGAAAGTTTCCAAACATTTATTCTTCCCAGGAGCACATGTCTAATATAATGCATTTGGCCCCCTAAAAACTGGTAACAGTCAAACGAAAATTAACCTTGGGAAATAATGCAGAAATTAAATTGATTTGCTCGATGATTTTCTTTCTTAGAGGCATGGCCCTTACTTCACTTATATTACCAAAGAAAAATGTAATAGCGATAGTGTAGAGCTTTCCTTTAAAGGGAACAAAGGATGGCAACTCACCTTAGAATTAGTTGTAACATTACATCTTCACAATGTAAACCGATGAGAGTTCTAAATAATGCCAGGGACACCACACAAAGCTGGGAAGCAAGAAAAATATCTATTTCAGATATTGGAAGGACAGCTCTACCCCAGACAGATGGTAAATAAAACAGAATTACAAAATAAAATGACCCTTTTCTTTTTTAGCAGTCTTGATTAAGAAAAACGTAGAATTACCCTCCTAATAAAATGCCTGTGCTCATACTTCCAACTTGTAAAGATCCAGATAAATATGTCCCCTACAATTCCCCAATACACCCCCACACACCCACACCCAGACACACACACACACCATCTCCTATTTATGTCATTTGTTTTCCTAGTTATTTTCAAATACGACACTGGTTATTTGCAAGACAGGGCTAACAGAAGATTGCATAGACCCCAGCCATCTCTCTCTCTCCAGAGTCCTCAGCCCTAAGCCTCAGCTCTTCTTAACTTATCTCTTGGCTTTGGGGCAAACATTCTCCTGGGTTCCATTTCCCATAGTGCTGAGGGGTGATGATATACTTTCCTAGGATGTTCATTAAAAAACAAGATTTCTTGCAATCTCTGATTTCCAAAAAGGAAAGATAAACTGTCCAACAGAGAAGGTTCCCAAAGGTGCATTATAAAACCACCGTGCCTTTTGGGAGTAACTTTTTGCTGTTCCATCAGGCCAGTTAAGTAATTTAGGCTCTCATTCTTGTACCGGAGAATAAGGGCTAGCCTGTGTTCTAGGCAGGACAGGTTTACAAGCTGGTCAATGAAGTCCGTAACGGTGTTGTAGAGAAAGAGCTGTACTTGGCGTGCCCCAAAACATCTCTTGTGCTCAGGACAGGTCACACCTTACAGTTAGGCAGAAGCAAATACTTCATTCCGTTCCTTCCACGCCTTTGCACATGCTGTCCCTCTGCCTGGAATGCCTTCCTCTGTCTCCTCTGCAGGATAACCCTACTTATTCTCAAAGACTGACCGTAGGCATCACCTCTCCTAGGAAATGTTTCTTCTCTTTCCCCCAGGATTACCACTCAACACCCCCTTTCCCCAGTCCGAGTCCTCTCTATATGTTGCCATAGTAACCTGGGCAAATCACTGTCAAGGGTGCTCAGCACCCTGTATCTGTCTTTTTATTACTGAGTCCAGGGAGTTCATTATTCTACATACAAGTATCTTTTCAGACGCATGATTTGCAAAGATTTCTTCCTATTTTGTCAGCCGTCTTTTCAATTTCTTAATGGTGTCCTTTGAAACACAGAAGTTTTTACTTCTTTACAGATTTTAGATTTCTTCTTGAATCAGTTTCAGAAGTTTGTGTCTTTCTAGAATTTGCCTGTTTCATCTAAGTTACCCAATATTTTGGCATGCAGCTGTTCATAGTATTCCCTTATAATCCTATTTATTTATTAACTACACTTTTTATCAATGCATACAGATATCATTAACTATGAAGAAAAGAGAAGGCATATTTATTACAAAAATCAGAATCATGGTTATTTCTGCAGGAGAGGGAGAGGGTTGTAATCAGAGAGGGCTACCGAGGGGCTTATGAGGTGTTGGCAATGTTTCATTCTCCCCTGAATGATGATGACATGGTGTTTTCCTTACAATTAAACTGTATATTTAGGCTTTATACAGTTTTGCTCTGTATGAATATTGTATCTCATTATAAACTCTGACAAGGCATCATTCCACTGGGCAGAGGCTGCAATCGTAGTTCTCAATGTCTGGTCCAAGTCTTCCCATGGGTACAATGGATATAATCCTTTTTAGTTCTATAAGGTCAACAGGAATATCCCCTTTCATTCTGGATTTTACTAATTTGACTCTTCTCACTTTTTTTCTTAGTAGTCTGAAAGTTTGTCAATTTGTCAACTTTTTCAAAGAACCAACTTTTTAATGAGGTTTTTTGGTTTGTTTTTATTGAATGAAAGATTCTTTAAGTTCTACAGTGCTTTACAATTTTCAAAAGTTTCACAGACATTGATTCCATATAACCCCATAATATCTCTTTTCCCCCCTACCCCTATATTGCCTTTCCTTCCTTCCCCCTCCCCACTGGTAACCACGTTTGTTCTCTATTGAGTCTGCTTCTTTTTTGTTTTATTCACTAGTTTGTTGTATTTTCTAGATTCCCCATATAAGTAATATTAAGACAGTATTTGTCTCTCTCTTATGATTTATTTCACTTAGCATAATGCCCTTTAAGTCCATCCAAATTTTGCAAATGGCAAAATTTCATCCCTTTTTATGGCTGACTAGTATTCCATTGAATATATATATACCACATCTTCTTTAACCATTCATCTGTTGCTGGGTACTTTGGTTGCTTCCATACCTTGGCAAATGTAAATAATGCTGCTATGAACATTGGAGTGCATGTATCTTTTTGAATTAGTGTTTCTTTTTTTTTCAAATATATAATCAGGAGTGGAATTGCTGAGTCATATGGCAGTTCTATCTTTAGTTTTTCTGAGAAACCTCCATAGTGTTTTCCACAGTGGCTGCACCAATTTGCATTCCCATCAACAGTGTAAGAGGGTCAAAGAACCAACTTTTGGTCTTGTTGATTTTCTGTTGATTTTGTTGTTTTTCTAGTCTTCATTTCCTTAATTTCTGCTCTAATCCTTATTATTTCCTTCCTTCTGCTTGGTTTGAGTTTGCTCTTCTTTTTCCAGTGTCTTAAAGTAGAAGGTTAGGTTACTGATTTGAGATTTTTCTTCTTTTTTAACGTAGGTGTTTATAGCTATATATTTCCCTCTTGGCAGTGTTATACTGCATCCCATAAGTTCTGGTATGTTGTATCTTCATTCTCATTTATCTCAAAGTATATTCTCATTTCCCTTGTGATTTCTTCTTTGACCCATTGGTTACTTAGGAGTACTGTTTAATTTCCACATATTTGTGAATTTTCTTTCTGTCAATAAATTTTAATTTCAATCCATTGTGGCCAGGGAACATACTTGGTATAATTTCAATCGCTTTAAATTCATTGAAAGTGATTATCACATGGTCCATCTTGGACAGTGTTCATTCCATGTGTACTTGAAGAGAATGTACAGTCTGCTGCTGTTGGGTGGAGTGTTCTATAGATGTCTGCGCTAGGTCTCGTTGGTTTACAGCATTGTTCAAGTCTCTTATTTCCTTATTCATCTTCTGCCTAGTTGTTCTATCTATTATAAAAAAGTAAGGTGTTGAAATATCCCACAACTATTGTTGTATCTTCCATTTCTCCCTTAAATTCCATCAGTTTTTGCTTCATAAATTTTAGGACTCTGTTTTTAGATGCTTATATATTTATAATTGTTATATCTTTCCAAGGGGTTGACCCTTTATCATTATAAAATGTCCCTCTTTCTCTCTAGTAACATTTCTTGTTTTAAAGTCTAATCTGTGGCTTATTAGTATAGCCACTCCAGCTTTGTTTTGGTTGCTGTTTGCATAACCTATTTTTTCTATCCGTTAACTTTCAATCTACTGTTATCTTTGAATCTAAAGTGTAACTCCAGTTGGCAGCTCATAGTTGGATCTTGTTTTATCAAGTCTGAAAATATCTGCCTTTTGATTGAATTTTTAATCTATTTACATTTAATATTACCATTATAGTTGGATTTATATCTGCCCTTTTACTTTTTGTTTTCTATATGTCTGATGTCTTTTTGTTCCTCTATTCCTATTTTACTGTCTTCTTTTACATTAAGTGAATATTTCCCCCATTGTAACATTTTAATTCCTTTAATGATTTTTTTTACTATTTTTTTGAGTTACTAGTGGTTGCTCTAGACCTTACCATATACATCTGAATTTATCAGACTCTACTTCAGATTTATACTAAATTAATTTTAGTGAAATACAGAAATGTTACTCTTATATAGCTCTATTCCATCTTTTTTTTTTTTTTCGGTACGTGGGCCTCTCAGTGTTGTGGCCTCTCCCGGAGCACAGGCTCTGGACATGCAGGCTCAGCGGCCATGGCTCATGGGCCCAGCCGCTCCACGGCATGTGGGATCCTCCTGGACCGGGGCACGAACCCGTGTCCCCCGCATCGGCAGGCAGACTCTCAACCACTGCGCCACCAGGGAAGCCCACTCTATTTCTTCTTACCCCCCTTTGTGCTATTACTGTTATACACATTACATCTACATATGTTACAAACAATAACACTGTTAATTATTCCTTTACCTTTTTTTGCATTTTTAATAGAGTTTTTTTCTGAAGTATAGTTGATTTACAGTATTATATTAGTTTCAAGTGTACAACACAGTGATTCAATATTTTTATAGATTATACTCCATTTAAAGTTATTATAAAATATTGGCTATATTCCCTGTGCTGTATAATGTATCCTTGTAGCTTATTTATTTCATAAATAGTAGTTTGTACCTCTTAATCTCCTACCCCTATCTTGCCCCTCCCCTTTTCCTCTCCCCACTGGTAACCACCAGCTTGTCCTCTATATCTGTTTCTGTTTTGTTAAATTCATTCATTTGTTTTATTTCTTAGATTCCACATGTAAGTGATAACACACAATATTTGTCCTTCTCTGTCTGACTTATTTCACTCAGCATAATGCCCTCTAGTTCCACCCATGCTGTTGCAAATAGCAGAATTTCATTTTCTCTATGGCTGAGTAATATTCCATTGTATATTTATACCACATCTTTATCCATTCATCTGTTGATGGACACTTAGGTTGCTTCCATATCCTCGCTGTTGTAAATAATGCTGCTATGAACATTTGAATGCATGTATCTTTACAAATTAGTGTTTTCATTTTCTTCAAATATACCTTTGCTTTTAAAACAATAATTGCACTTAAACAGACAGCCTTTGGGGAGAGGGTTGCAAAGGATTACACTAATGGTATAGAGGATTTTCAAAGTTAATCAGAGCACCAAACTAAAGAATGACTACCTAAATTCACAACTGCCCAGACTTGCATTTCAAAACACTTATGGACAGAAATATGATCTCTAAATACCCTGACTTGATACACTTTGGTTCCCTGGCTTTACCTGAACTTAATTAAGCCCATATGCTCCCCTGTACCTTGTCTCCTCAGAAGCACATTCTGCTGGTTCTACAGAAGAAAGTGCCAACCCAGACAAATTGAGAAAAATTGTCCTATGAAAGGCAGTAACTCCCACCTCCCTGACAGAAGGGCTCTTGATAGCAAAACAAATTGTCTAGTTCATCTCTTCCAAAATAGAAAAGTAATGGCTGAAAGAAAACAGAACATTCATAATTTTATTCCAAAAACAAACTCTCCTGAAATCTGTCTTGAGCTATAAATTCCCTTCCTCTGAGGCCTTCCTTACCCGAAATGGGGTGTTGATTCGGCTCGTGAGAGTATCTAGGATGTGGACGTTCTCATGCTGGTGCAACAGGATAAAACGGAGGAAGATCTCAAGTAGTGCTGGCTCAGAGATGCTACGCAGAAAAAGGTCCAGATATGCAGTTGTGGTCATGACCTCCTCCACAGTCACCTGGGACCAATGACAGAGTGAGCACAGGTGAGCATCTCCTCAATGCTCTGGTACATGTCTCCTCAATGGCCCCCAGCCTCACCGCAGTGACCCCATCAAGGCAAGAACACGCCTGCCACAAGAACACACTTCAGAGCTTCATCTGAAGCCCATAACCTATTCACATTCCACAAAAACTCATGCTGCTTCCGCCCTTTAATTCAGTAAGGGAAAAGCAAAGGCAGAAAGAAGCAATTCAAGTGTTCCAACAACTCTAATCACCAGATGCAGTTTGAACACCATCAAGATTTTAGTGTGTAATCACAAAGGAGAAAAAAAGATAACAGAAAGTATTTCCATGGTCAGTAAGGGATTAATTAGAAAGCGCAGTACAATTTGTTTCATTATTAGTCATTCAATAAACCTTTATTGGGACCTGCTACGCACAAGGAGCTAGGAACATAAGAACATATTTTCTGTCTAGGAAGTTGGGTTATATATATGCTCTAGCAAACAAAATAATAATATAATAAATAGCAAATGAGAGGTCCAGACACAAAATGCTGCTGAACACAAGATGTTCAGATATGTTTCTGGAAAATTGTAAGCCAAATTTTTATAACTGAATAATATATATATAAGTATTAGTTATAAAGTGCTATAAGAGTTTACTGCTTATGAAGTAACTGTGACTTTTTTTAATAATACACATTACTATTTTCCATGTGGTGTGATTTTCCCACGCAGTAAAACATTGATCTTTCAGGAAATAGAACCCTCTGAACAGTCAAGTTTTTCAAAGAGCTGAGGATTTGATCCTTAAAGCATCAAAATTTTAATTTTACACATTTTTATTGGGAATATTTTAAGAGCTAATATATGTTTCTTTGTCCTCCTAAAAGCAGCATAGGGGTCATCAATTGCCTTACCATCTGTAATATAGAAAGACTCAAACAGGGGTACGTGAAAATCACCAGGGAAACAGTTCAAAATTTCAGATTCCAACCTTATACCCTAGAAAGCTTAGAAATCTCCCCTGCCATGAGTCTAATGCACTTGATGCTAAATGAAACAGATGGTGATAATTTTTGAGTGATTACATCTTTTCTTTTCCAGTATTCCATCTTCTTTCCTCCTCCCTTTAAAAGTGTCAACTGTCACTTTATCATACTGTTACTGGGCCATTCCTTTAAAAATACATTCCTCCTCTCCTTTTCTGCCTTCAAAAGCCACAAATCGGTTTAGAAAGCAGATCTCCAGACCTGCTATATAAGTGTAGATAGGCCTTGTGTGGATGCATCTGTGCAAAAAGGCTTAAATTACTTTTACGAATTTCTTGGTTCTTAGGGATGTTCTAGATAGATGAGTCCAAATAGATAAGATATTAGCAAATCAGTTCTGTCTGTTCTCTTTATTCTAGGCACGGCCCCTACAGGACCTCTGAATCCACTCTCGGACTCTATGGACAGCTCACCCGGCAGTACCGTGAGCGGCCCGAGCACTGCGTCGAGCCCTTCTCTCCCCAGCTCAGAGCCAATCCTGTGAGCCCTCAAACACTCAACACACCCCTGTGTCATCTGGTTAACTGTAAAGGGCTCTCCATGGCCCAAATATAGCAAAGGAAACAGGTAAGCATCAACCGCATGGCAGATCAATTACCTTGAGAAGAGTGCTTCATGTGGGCCGCCCTGCTTCTGAAACAAGCTGCTCCTATCCTGTGTTTTCCCGTGTTCACTAGTCCCAGGCTCACGGCACTTGTAATACTGTCCTGGGACAAAAGCTGTGACTTTTTCTTTATTATTCCAGCGCAATGCAAAGAGCCTAGCGCATAGAAGGTACTTAATAAGCGTTTCCCGAACAAATGACAATCCCCAAGGACCTAGCAATTTACATTTGCCAGAGTTGAGCTTAAGTTTTTAATTCCTCCCCCTTCTCTGCATGAGATCTGAAGGCCCCAGCGAGTGGGGATATTTCTTTATAAAGACCTATAGAATAACTGATGTCACCAGTATAGCTAAGGAGGAAAGCCTTTAGGCAAAAATCTAATTCCCTAACAGTCTTGATCACTAGAAAAAAACTAGCGCTAATCATTCCAAAGGGGCCTTGCATGTAGTTCCTGCAATACTGTTTTTTCAACTTACCTATGGAGTGCTGCTAAGCTGACACGTCACACAGAATTCCAGGAGCTGCCTCTGCATCAGTAATGCAGCATGAGTTTTTCCCCCCTTAAGTTAGCATGACCGTAATAAGCTCAAAAGCACAGCAATAAACTCTTTAGAATCTAAGTCTTAGTGTTCGGGGCCTGGCATGAAAGAAGGGAATTAAGCATCTATTGTTTACTACCCTTAAGCTGGATAAATGAAAAGATTTTTTTTTTTTTAAGAAACCCAAGCTGTCATTTATAAGCTAAGAGGATTTAAGAAAGCACTTGGAGGGGTGGCATTTACATAACATGCTATAAATATTAAAAGCCCAATTCTATTAAGCATCAAGTTGCAAAGTCTTTATAAATTGAGGTCACACTCATCTTAAACTAATACCCCAACCAAGAAAATCTGGTTCCATTCTCTATCCATCTCTTCCCTCCTCCACATTCTCAGAGCCCTTAGAAGCCTTTTTATCCCAGAAAATCTTCTCCCGCCCCATTACCTTACTTCTCAGAAACTTCCTCTAATCCTCCAAATAGGTAACCTCCTTAGTGAGAAAGAGACTAGAGCCTAAGTGTGATCACTTGAAAGCTAACGATGAACCACCATGGGAAGGAGGCTCTGCTGGGCAGACTGTAAAACTCAGGTTCCCCTGACGCCCCAAAGAGCAAGTACCGGCAAAACGGGAGAGCAGCCTCCTCCTCGTGGTCCAATTATGAAGGACAATCGGCTGTTGATGTAAGGAGGACCTTCTGCCTTACGGCTGACTGTCAATATTTATTGGCCTGTTCTATAAAGAACTGCAGGTAGCTACGAATTTACATAGAAATTCTACTAGAAACGGTAAATGAGGTTCTACCACATAATATGCAATAATAAAGCTTAAGAATGCTAAAGCTTAGGAATGTTCTTTCTTCTTAAAGGTAGACCGCAATGGCGGCAATGACCTAAGGAAAACTCGGTTCCCACACACAAATAATTATCCTTGACAAGAGGATAATTACCCAAACAGGATATCGGTTTAGGCACGTCCACATGCTTACTTGTCAGCCCAAGTTCTAAGTGGAGCTCTGACCCAGGTACTTAACTTTACTGCTATCCAGTCCAGTTTAGTCGATCCTTTGAAATCTCTTTCCTGGCCACCTTCTCCACCTCCACCAGCCCTTACCTGAGTCCTCCTTCATGCCAAGTGCCTTTCACCAAGCCCTTAAACTGGTGTTTTTCAAACAACAGTTTGAGACCCAAAAGTGGGTAGTAAAATCAATGTATTGGTCCACTCATGGTTTACACCAGATTCAAATGGAAAATATTAGAGTACACTGCACGTAGCATGAGTAAGTACTGTTTTGTGAAACTTTTGTATACATATTTTCTTCAAACTGTATGTAATACAATTTATTATGTATGTGACTTCTTACGTGTTCAATAAAAAAATACACACACACGCAAATGTATAAAATAAATTTCTGGCCGTGCGTTACAGTCAAAACTATCTGAAAACCACTGAAGTAGTACTGCAGTAACCCAACCAACTCACAGTCCTTTCTGCCTTCCTTTCCCCACCAGCTCCTTCTACTCCAGGCCATCACCCAGCACGGGCTGAACCTGGGTGAAGCGCACATAGAGCTGAGATCGGCTCTCTGAACAGGATGGCCACTAAATTTACAGTCGGTCTACTCCTTTGTATCTGAGCCTAAGAGCTCCAACAGTGCATTTTTATTTTTTAATGAAAATTTCAAGTTTCTCAGAAATGGACAAAATAGAGGTTTTGTTTTCTTTGAAAAAGGGGGTGAGTGGGAAGGGAAAATTTCAAGCTTCTCAGAAATGGACAAAATAGAGGTTTTGTTTTCTTTGAAAAAGGGGGTGAGTGGGAAGGGAGGAGTTGACACTGTGCATCACATTCCACTTCTACAAAGTCAAAACTCTCTCAAAAGTGAAGGCTAGAACCAAGACCAGCCGTCATGTCCACTTAATGCACAGCGTAGGAGGGAAACTGAGCATATAGACATCTTGACCTTTCTGTAATCAGCTCCAGTTGGGCAATTCCATGTGCCTCTAAATTAGCACCAGAATCCTCGCTGTAATGGCAGGTTTATTGTGTGTCCTGAAAAATATATTTCCCACCTGCTAATTGTTTGTGTGTGTGTGTGTGTGTGTGATATCTTGTCACATTGGGACAAACAGATGGGTCCTACCTTCTATCGCCCAGGGAGGTGTCAGGCAGTGGGATCAGGTGACTGTAGCACCCTCTCCAAGTTAGAAGCCACCCTTCCTTGGCTAGTCCTTTGGTGTAGAGGAGAAAACTAGCCAAGCTAGGGTTCCTCTGGGTCCTCTGTGAGCCCTCCACCCAGAGAGCAGGAAACAAGGAGACCAGGGGTCCTCTGCCCACTGAAAGCAGCAGCGGGGAAGGAAAGATGAGGCTGGACTGCATGAAACAGGTGTGAAGGGGTCTTTGCAGGGAACACAGGCTAAGACCCTTCCTGCTCCTGCCAGAGAAAGAAGCTAACAGACAGGCAGGAGGCGTGTCCACCCAAGTGCTGTCAAGGGCGGCAGCTGGATGGGCTCTTCCCATGCATCTCCTTCCCTCCAAGGATACAGAGCACAAGGAACATTCAGGAACAGAGGGAAGACAGTCACCCTGGTTCTCAGGGAGTGGCTCCACGGTTTCAGCCAAATTCAGGGCAGAAAACATTCAATGATTCCAAGTCTGAAAAGAGTCTGCAGTTGATGACTGAGGCTCCCTCCTGCCTGGCTCCTTCTGCCTCTTGACCTGCAGGCACTCACTGCATTGACCCCACTGCCAGAGGCAGGCAGGGGGCTGTGAGTGGACGTAACATCCAAAATCCATAAGTGTGGCTATTCATTCCTAAAACATCTGAGGAAGGAGGAGATTACAGTGATGGCTACAATGACTTCAGCAACATATCTTTAGGAAAAGATGTTAAAAATAAAGCCAGTCTCTGCCTCTTTCCCCCAGCATTTCCTCAGTGTATCTGTAATACATTAAACATAATCATTAATTAAATCAATTAAATATTAATTGATTGACTGATCACCTATGATAGGGACTAATCTCCACCAGGGTGGGTGGGGGCTGGGAGCTCTTACGTATGATAAACCTCTCCCTGGAGAAGTCAACAAATTATTTCTAGAGCCTTTCTTCCTACTCTATGTGTGTATAATCTGTACCCTACTACTTCATTATAATGTAACCTATCAGAGCATAATTCAATATATGATCTGTTATATTTGAACCACATCCAATAGAATTTTGTTATTGAAATACTCCAAATATCACTAAGAAAGGTATTTCATAGCATGGCTTTCAGGTAAGAAATAACAAAGAAACTCTGGAGTAAAATATATTTTAGCTGAGAAGCAGAGATCTGAAGAGTATTCCAATGATCATTTGATCCATCCCTTTCCTGTTACTAATTGTTCCAGAAAGATTCTTCTTAGTTGCAATACAAAGAACTACAAAGACAACAAGGGAGACCGTCAAGATGGCTGAAGAGTAAGACGTGGAGATCACCTTCCTCCCCACAAATACATCAGAAATACATCTACACGTGGAACAACTCCTACAGAACACCTACTGAACGCTGGCAGAAGACCTCAGACCTCCCAAAAGGCAAGAAACTCCCCACGTACCTGGGTAGGGTAAAAGAAAAAAGAATAAACAGAGACAAAAGGATAGGGACGGGACCTGCACCAGTGGGAGGGCGCCGTGAAGGAGGAAAGGTTTCCACATACTAGGAGCCCCTTCGCGGGCGGAGACGGCGGGTGGTGGAGGGGGGAAGCTTCAGAGCCGCGGAGGAGAGCACAGCAACAGGGGTGCGGAGGGCAAAGCGGAGAGATTCCCGCACAGAGGATCGGTGCCGACCAGTGCTCACCAACCCGAGAGGCTTGTCTGCTCACCCGCCGGGGCAGGCGGGGCTGGGAGCTGAGGCTCGGGCTTCCTTCGGAGCGCAGGGAGAGGACTGGGGTTGGCGGTGTGAACACAGCCTGCAAGGGGTTAGTGTGCCACGGCTGGCCGGGAGGGAGTCCGGGGAAAAGTCTGGAGCTGCCGAAGAGGCAAGAGAGCATTGTTTCGGGGTGTGCAAGGAGAGGGGATTCAGAGCATCGCCTAAACGAGCTCCAGAGACAGGCGTGAGATGCTAAGGCTGCTGCTGCAGCCACCAAGAAGCCTGTGTGCAAGCACAGGTCACTCTCCACACCTCCCCTCCCGGGAGCCTGTGCAGCCGCCCAGGGTCCAGTGATCCAGGGACAACTTCCCCGGGAGGACGCACGGCATGCCTCAGGCTGTTGCAACGTCACGCCGGTGCCGGCCTCTGCCACCACAGGCTCCTGCATTCGTACCCCTCCCTCCCCCGCTGGCCTGAATGAGCCAGAGCACCCGAATCAGCTGCTCCTTTAACCCCATCCTGTCTGAGCAAAGAACAGACGCCCTCAGGCGACCTACATGCAGAGGTGGGGCCAATCCAAAGCTGAACCTCAGGAGCTGTGCAAACAAAGAAGAGAAAGGGAAATCTCTCCCAGTAGCCTCAGGAGCAGCAGATTAAATCTCCACAATCACCTTGATGTACCCTGCTTCTGTGGAATACCTGAATAAACAACAAATCAGCCCAAAATTCAGGTGGTGGATTCAGGAATAACGAAATATATATTTTTTCCTTTTTCTCTTTTTGTGAGTGTGTATGTGTATGCTTCTTTGTGTGATTTTGTCTGTATAGCTTTGTTTTTACTATTTGCCCTATGGTTCTGTCTGTTTTTTGTTTTTTTGGGTTTTTTTAGTATAGTTTTTAGCGCTTGCTCTCATTGGTGGATTTGTTTTTTGGTTTGCTTGCTCTTCTTTATTTCTTTTTTTATTACTTTTTAATTTTTTTATTTTTAATAATTATTTTTTATTTTTATTTTAATTATTTTATTTTATTTTTCCTTCTTTCTTTCTTTTTCTCTCCCTTTTCTTGTGAGCCATGTGGCTGACAGGGTCTTGGTGCTCCCGCCAGGTGTCAGGCCTGAACTTCTCAGGTGGGAGAGCCGAGTTCAGGACATTGGTCCACCAGACACCTCCTGGCTCCACGTAATATCAAACAGTGAAAGCTCTCTCAGAGATCTCCATCTCAATGCTAAGACCCAGCTCCACTCAAAGACCAGCAATCTACAGTGCTGGACACCCCATGCCAAACAACTAGCAAGACAGGAACACAACCCCACCCATTAGCAGAGAGGCTGCCTAAAATCATAATAAGGTCACAGACACCCCAAAACACACCACCAGATGCAGTCCTGCCCACGAGAAAGACAAGATCCAGTCTCATCCACCAGAACACAGGCACTAGTCCCCTCCACCAGGAAGCCTACACAACCCACTGAACGAATCTTACCCACTGGGGGTGGACACCAAAAACAAGGGGAACTACAAACCTGCAGGCTGCGAAAAGGAGACCCCAAACACAGTAAGTTAAGCAAAATGAGAAGACAGAGAAACACACAGCAGATGAAGGAGCAAGGTAAAAACACACCAGACCAAACAAATGAAGAGGAAATAGGCAGTCTAACTGAAAAACAATTCCAAGTAATGACAGTAAAGATGATCCAAAATCTTGGAAACAGAATGGAGCAAATACAAGAAACATTTAACAAGGGCCTAGAAGAACTAAAGAGCAAATGAACAATGATGAACAACACAATAAATAAAATTAAAAATTCTCTAGAAGGAATCAATAGTAGAATAACTGAGGCAGAAGAACAGATAAGTGACCTGGAAGATAAAAGAGTGGAAATAACGACTGCAGAACACAATAAAGAAAAAAGAATGAGGGCTTCCCTGGTGGCACAGTGGTTGGGAGTCCGCCTGCTGATGCAGGGGACGTGGGTTTGTGCCCCGGTCTGGGAGGATTCCACATGCCGCGGAGCAGCTGGGCCCGTGAGCCGTGGCCGCTGAGCCTGCGCGTCCGGAGCCTGTGCTCTGTGATGGGAGAGGCCACAACAGTGAGAGGCCCACGTACTACAAAAAAAGAAAAAAAAGAAAGAAAAATGAATGAAAAGAATTGAGGACAGTCTCAGAGTCCTCTGGGATAATATTAAATGCACCAACATTCGAATTATAGGGGTCCCAGAAGAAGAAGAGAAAAAGAAAGAGACTGAGAAAATATTTGAAGAGATTGTAGTTGAAAACTTCCCTAATATGGGAAAGGAAACAGTTAATCAAGTCCAGGAAGCACAGAGAGTTCCATAAGGGATAAATCCAAGGAGAAACACGCCAAGACACATATTAATGAAACTATCAAAAATTAAATACAAAGAAAAAATACTAAAAGCAGCAAGGGAAAAACAACAAATAAAATACAAGGGAATCCCCATAAGGTTAACAGCTGATCTTTCAGCAGAAACTCTGCAAGCCAGAAGGGAGTAGCAGGACATCTTAAAGAGATGAAAGGGGAAAACCTACAACCAAGATTGCTCTACCCAGCAAGGATCACATTCAGATTAGATGGAGAAATTAAAACCTTTCCAGACAAGCAAAAGCTAAGAGAATCCAGCACCACCAAACCAGCCGTAAAACAAATGCTAAAGGAACTTCTCTAGGCAGGAAACACAAGAGAAGGAAAAGACCTACAATAACAAACCCAAAACAATTAAGAAAATGGTAATAGGAACATACATATCGATAATTACCTTAAACATGAATGGATTAAATACTCCAAACAAAAACACAGACTGGCTGAATGGATACAAGAACAAGACCCATATATATGCTGTCTACAAGAGACCCACTTCAGACCTAGGGACACATATAGACTGAAAGTGAGGGGATGGAAAAAGATATTCCATGCAAATGGAAATCAAAAGAAAGCTGGAGTAGCAATTTTCATATCAGACAAAATACACTTCAAAACAAAGACTATTACAAGAGACAAAGAAGGACACTACATAATGGTCAAGGGATCAATCCAAGAAGAAGATATAACAATTGTAAATATTTATGCACCCAATAAAGGAGCACCTCAATACATAAGGCAAATTCTAACAGCCATAAAAGAGGAAATCAAGAGTAATACAATCATAGTAGGGGACTTTAACACCCCACTTTTACCAACGGACAGACCATCCAAAATGAAAATAAATAAGGAAACACAAGCTTTAAATGATACATTAAAGATGGACTTAATTGATATTTATAGGACATCCTATCCAAAAATGACAGAATACACTTTCTTTTCAAGTGCTCATGGAACATTCTCCAGGATAGATCATACCTTAGGTCAGAAATCAAGCCTTGGTAAATTTAAGAAAATTGAAATTGCATCAAGTATCTTTTCCAACCACAATGCTATGAGACTAGATATCAATTACAGGAAAAGCATCTTTAAAAACTACAAACACATGGAGGCTAAACAATACACTACTTAATAACCAAGAGATCACTGAAGAAATCAAAGGGGAAATCAAAACACACCTAGAAATGAATGACAATGAAAACACAACGACCCAAAACCTATGGGATGGAGCAAAAGCAGTTCTAAGAGGGAAGTTTATAGCAATACAATCCTACCTCAAGAAACAAGAAACATCTCAAAAAGACAACCTAACCTTACACCTAAAGCAATTAGAGAAAGAAGAACAAAAAACCCCAAAGTTAGCAGAAGGAAAGAAATCATAAAGATCAGATCAGAAATAAATGAAAAGGAAATGAAGGAAACAATAGCAAATCAGTAAAACTAAAAGCTGGTTCTTCGAGAAGATAAACAAAATTGATAAACCATTAGCCAGACTCATCAAGAAAAAAAGGGAGAAGACTCAAATCAATAGAATTAGAAATGAAAAAGGAGAAGTAAGAACTGACACTGCAGAAATACAAAGGATCATGAGAGATTGCTGTAAGCAACTCTGTGGCAATAAAATGGAGAACCTGGAAGAAACAGACAAATTCTTAGAAGAGCACAACCTTCTTAGACTGAACCAGGAAGAAATAGAAAATATAAAGAGACCAAGCACAAGCACTGAAATTGAGACTGTGATTTAAAATCTTCCAACAAACAAAAGCCCAGGACCAGATGGCTTCACAGGGGAATTCTATCAAACATTTAGAGAAGAGCTAACACCTATCCTTCTCAAACTCTTCTAAAATATAGTAGAGGGAGGAACACTCCCAAACTCATTCTATGAGACCACCATCACCCTGATACCAAAACAAGACAAAGATGTCACAAAGAAAGAAAACTGCAGGCCAATATCACTGATGAACATAGATGCAAATATGCTCAACAAAATACTAGCAAACAGAATCCAACAGCACATTAAAAGGATCATATACCATGATCAAGTGGGGTTTATCCCAGGAATGCAAGGATTCTTCAATATACACAAATAAATCAATGTGATACACCCAATTAACAAACTGAAGGAGAAAAACCATACGGTCATCTCAATAGATGCAGAAAAAGCTTTCAACAAAATTCAACACCCAATTATGATAAAAACCCTCCAGGAAGTAGGCATAGAGGGAACTTACCTCAACATAATAAAGGCCATATATGACAAACCCACAGCCAACATCGTCCTCAATGGTGAAAAACTGAAACCATTTTCACTAAGATCAGGAACAAGACAAGGTTGCCCACTCTCACCACTATTATTCAACATCGTTTTGGAAGTTTTACACACAGCAATCAGAGAAGAAAAATAAATAAAAGGAATCCAAATTGGAAAAGAAGAAGTAAAGCTGTCACTCTTTGCAGATGACATGATACTAAACACAGAGAATCCTAAAGACACTACCAGAAAACTACTAGAGGTAAACAATGAATTTGGTAAAGCAGCAGGATACAAAATTAATGCACAGAAATCTCTTGCATTCCTATATATTAATGATGAAAAATCTGACAGAGAAATTAAGGAAACGCTCCCATCTACCACTGCAACAAAAAGAATAAAATACCTAGGAATAAACCTACCTAAGGAGACAAAAGACCTGTATGCAGAAAACTATAAGACACTGATGAAAGAAATTAAAGATGATACCAACAGATGGAGATATACATAATGTTTTTGGATTGGAAGAATCAACATTGTGAAAATGACTAAAATACCCAAAGCAATCTACAGATTGCAATCCCCATCAAACTACCAATGGCATTGTCCACAGAACTAGAACAAAAAATTTCACAATTTGTATGGTAACACAAAAGACCCTGAATAGCCAAAGCAATTTTAAGAAAGAAAAACGGAACTGGAGGAATCAGGCTCCCTGACTTCAGACTATACTAAAAGCTACAGTAATCAAGACAGTATGGTACTGGCACAAAAACAGAAATATACATCAATGGAATAGGATAGAAAGCCCAGAGATAAACCCACGCACATATGGTCACCTTATCTTTGATAAAGGAGGCAAGAATATACAGTGGAGGAAAGACAGCATCCTCAATAAGTTGTGCTTGGAAAACTGGCAGCTACATGTAAAAGAATGAAATTAGAACACTCCCTAACACCATACACAAAAATAAGCTCAAAATGGATTAAAGAAGGGCTTCCCTGGTGGCACAGTGGTTGAGAGTCCGCCTGCTGATGCAGGGGACGCGGGTTCGTGTCCCAGTCCGGGAGGATCCCACATGCCGCGGAGCGGCTGGGCCCGTGAGCCATGGCTGCTGGGCCTGCGCGGCCAGAGCCTGTGCTCTGCAACAGGAGAGGCTGCAACAGTGAGAGACCTGCGTACTGCAAAAAAAAAAAAAAAAAAAAAAGGATTAAAGGCCTAAATGTAAGGCCAGACACTATCGAGCTCTTAGAGCAAAACACAGGCAGAACACTCTATGACATAAATCACAGCAAGATCTTTTTTGACCCACCTCCTAGAGAAATGGAAATAAAAACAAAAATAAACAAACGGGACCTAATGAAACTTCAAAGCTTTTGCACAGCAAAGGAGACCATAAACAAGATGAAAAGACAATGCCTGCCATTGTCTAATGCCTGCCATTGTCTAATGCCTGCCACTCCCACCCCCCATTCAATCTGCCTGCTGGGTTTCATGTATTATTTGGGATGGAATTTTATACACAGACAATTTTCCTAGACACCAAAACTATAACAAAGGCAAGTTCTGATGATAAAGGACGGATTTCACTCCCGGCTTATTTTGCATGAGAGATGGAAAGCCCTCAACACAGGGAAGACTGAGAAAACACACAGGTGGCGGCCCCAGGAAATTCAATAATTCTAGGCTTTCTGGTTGTTGTTGTTGTTGTTTTTTGTGGTACACGGGCCTCTCACTGTTGTGGCCTCTCCCGTTGCGGAGCACAGGCTCCGGGCGCGCAGGCTCAGCGGCCATGGCTCACGGGCCCAGCCGCTCCGTGGCATGTGGGATCTTCCTGGACCGGGGCACGAACCCGTGTCCCCTGCACTGGCAGGCGGACTCCCAACCACTGCACCACCAGGGAAGCCCCCTGGTTGTTTTTCTCTGTTATCCCAAACCTGCTCATCATCAGGCACTGGGTGATCACAGGGTAAGGCACACAGAGGGGCATCCTGTCAGAATTATTCTTTCTGTATCTCACCTAAAATGCAAGTCAGACATAAAAATGATGGGAGAGCAGGTCCTTAAAAGAAGTTAGTGTAAATATGTAAATATTACAACTTTCTATGCTATTATGTAATCTTCTATTTACTGGAAAAGTCCATTGAGTCAACTCCCCAGCCATGTAACTAAATCACTTTTAGAATAAGGAAATGAATAAAAAAAATAAAATACACAATTTTTTAACCAAGTGAGTGTGGGGCAAAAGAAAATTATACCAAGAAGGTAAAATAAGCAGACTATAAGCTCCCTTTCTGTTCTCCTTGCTTTTTGGTTTTCTTGCAACTACTTGAAGAAAAACTTGCAGGGGATTTGTTGCTGATACACTTTTAATGGTCTTTTAGGAGGGGAAGACCTCCTTAGGAGGGGAAGAATAAAAGATGTACATCAACTTCCAGACCAGATTCTCCCTCGCCTCTCCACATCTGTTTCCAAGACAAGTACCGCCTGGCCGCCTTAGATAAGGTGGAGTTTTGTGTGAGTTATTTTTTGTGTTTCTCTGTGTGGAGTAGGTGGGACCCTTCCTATCTTTTCATAATCCTGATGCTTAAGAACTGAATCCTTTGGTAGTGCATTATCTCCCTCGTGCACTTGTTGAAAAAGAAAAGAAATGTGATTTTCCGTTTCAAATCAAAAAGTAAGTGTAAGCTTAATTTATAGCCCTAATTTTCCTCTCCTGCAACAGGAGAAAAGTGACGTGAAGAACTACAGCAAGGTCAAAGATGAGGAGGCTTCACAGTACCTGGGATCTGCTCAAATGCTAAAACGTTTACCGTGTGTGTGTGTGTGTGTGTGTGTGTGTGTGTGTGTGTGTGTGTGTGTAAGACAAGGGATACAGGTTGGTCTCCTAACTTCTATAGTTTTTTTTTTTTGAAGTATAGTTGATTTACAATATTGTGTTAGTTTCAGGTGTACAGTATACTGATTCAGTATTTTTGCAGATTATATACTCCATTATAGGTTGTTCAAGATAATGGGTATAATTTCCTGTGCTCTACAGTATATCCTTACTGCTTACTAACTTCTATAATTTTTTTTTTTTTTTTTTTTTTTTTTTGGCGGTACGCAGGCCTCTCACTGCTGTGGCCTCTCCCGTTGCGGAGCACAGGCTCCGGACGCGAAGGCCCAGCGGCCATGGCTCACGGGCCCAGCCTCTCTGCGGCATGTGAGATCTTCCTGGACCGGGGCACGAACCCACGTCCCCTGCATCGGCAGGCGGACTCTCAACCACTGCGCCACCAGGGAAGCCCTAACTTCTATAATTTTTGAAGTAGCAAATCCAGGGGAGAAGAGCTGTCCTAGAAAAGGGAGCAGAAGGAGGTATATCTAGGGTCACGTGTTTAAGGTTCCCTGTAGACTACCTGGGACCCTGCCTCTGAGTCAAAACCAGCCTGTATAGTGCAAGTCTGTGAAGCAGTAAAAGCCGCGCCCCCCCACTGCCCCCCACCCCGCCACCCGGCAGAGTCACCACCAGGGCCACAGTTCAGAAAGCAGACAGCTCTGCCAGAACAGAAAGTGCCTGCTGCCCATTAGATCAAGGTGCCCGTGCTGCAGGTGGACACGTCCCCACGCGAGGTCACAGTCAAGCAGGAGGTGCACTTCATTTCCCCCTCTGCCTGATTAGCTGGGCATCCCTGTGCCGTGGACAACCTGCACAAGCCTATGCCCGGCCAGCCGGTGCTTTTTCAGTCATTACAATAACAGAAACTTCCAGTTGCCCATCAACAGAAACAAGATTTTGTTAGCATGTGAGATATGTTGAGGTTTGGGGTAGGCACTTCTAAATGTCCCCCAATACTCAGCCTCCCTTTCTTCCTTGGGAATAAACCCTAACTTTAGAGCTAAAAAACTACATTCCCTTCTTCCTTTGCATCTAGGTGGGGCGGCATACATCTTGGCCAGAGAGGTGTAAACAGAATTGGTGGATATAACAGGAAGACATTATTAAAGGGAGTTTTCTGTTATCTACAGTTAAACCCTATGCAAACTGATACAGTGTCTTCTCTGAAAATAAGATGATTTGCTTTGCAAGTAAACTGCTAAAGAGATCTCATCCCCTGCATTTAGAAGTGACTCCCATATACTGGGTACTCAAAATAGAAAAGAATGTTCTATACCAAGAGAAGACCAACTAATGTTTGCAGCACATGATAAAGCAGAAATGTAGCATCAAGACTAATTTCATAACCCATTTCCAAATCCTTCAAAAAATGATAACTGTCTTTTTCAAACTTTTTCAAACCATGACCCATCATAAGAATTATATTTTATGTAAAATAGATAGCTAGTGGGAAGCAGCTGCATAGCACAGGGAGATCAGCTCGGTGTTTTGTGTCCACCTAGAGGGGTGGGATAGGGAGGATGGGAGGGAGAGGCAAGAGGGAAGAGATATGGGGATATACGTATATGTATAAGTGATTCACTTTGATATAAAGCAGAAACTAACCCACCATTGTAAAGCAATTATACTCCAATAAAGATGTTAACAAAAAAAGAATTATATTTTACAATAATATATGATATTTACCATTACTAAACACAATGCACTCTGATATTTTCTATTTTATTGTTTTGAAGTGCTAACTGTGACCTACTCAATTGACTCTGTGACTCATTAATGTGACAAGACTCAGTGTTTAAAACTCTGTTTAATATATATATACATATTTACTTACCTGTTAAATTTTCTGTCAACTAATAAATGAATAAGAACCAACACTGAAGTGTAAGTTTTTAATTTAAAATGTAATGGAAAGAAACAGTGGTAGAAATAACCAAAACATTGTGCTTATTTTGTTTGACATTTTTATACGACATTTAAATATGATCACTGAAGTCCTGGGGCCTCTACCACATAAAGCAAATCTTGAATCTGCACAGGGAAAACCTGCTTGGAACTCAGGAGGCGCAGAGAGCTGGCGAGGTGGCCCAGCCCCTCGGGTCTCCACTCCTGCTTTCTGTGCCTCCCTGACAACGGGCAGCATCCTCTCTGCACCCAGCAAAGCCAGGCTGTCCTTGCTCCAAGCTTGGTTCCTAACTTTCTACCCTGGGTGGGTAAATACTTGTGTTAGCTGTCCTTTCTTTCCCGAGCAGGAATTCAAAAGTGTACGTCCTTTCTAAGCTGGAATTCTCAGAATTTAGAGATAATAATTTAAGAAAGAAAAAGGGCATTTTCAAAAGGCAGTTGAAATGGACTGCAGTGGGAATACAAAACACTTAGGAGCTGGGGACCTTGGGCAAGTCAAGTAATCTTCGGCGTATCAACTGCTGTGGCTGTACACCAAGCATGGAGCCTCTGACCTGCAGCGTCACCTCGCATAGGAAGTTTACCAGATGTTAACGAAGAAGGTCAACAATGAGATGTGGTGACAGCTTCTGTGAAAAGCGCTTTTCTCCCCAGATTTTGGTGAGAACATAAAGACGTGAGCCTCTACAACATAATAGAAAAGCACTTTGGAACACTTAGAGGACAGCATAATGTAAATGTAAAGCTGCCACATCAACCTTCTGTGGATGAGATAATGTTAAGGAACTGAAACATCTATTCCATATCCTCTATTCCTCTCACAAATAGAGGAATAAGCTCTATTCCTCACAGACTCTGGACTGAACTTTTCCAATCAGGAGCCTTAGTGTTCTCAGCTGGAAAATGATGGTTTGAACTAGATGATCTCACCTCTCAGTTCCCAAAATCTGAGATTCTTTGATTCCATGTGAGTGGCATGAAACAAGAGCTAATTTCAGTTCTTTGTTTTGGTAATTTTATCTTCCAGCATAACAAACACCTAACTCTATTCTAGTGCAGTGCTAAGGGTGCTAGCCACTGTTTTTTGATACATTTTTTTAACCAACTGCATATTTATTGAGAGCTGTTCATGTGTACAATATAAATACTAGCAGCTGAGGGTACATAAAAGAAGTATAAGAAACAGCCTGTCCCTCATGGTACTTAGAGCAGCTGGCTGGTGAAATTCACGTGATGAGACAAGTGCTAGACTGCCTGGTCCGTGGTCAAAAGCGCAGCAGCAGTTTACGGATGAGAGAAAGCAGCGTGTGTTTAAGTGCAAGGTGGTAGCCCAATATGGGGACTGTACTGGGATTTAACAGATGAACATATTCTGGACAAACAGACAGGCAGTAGAAACAACAATCTAGCAGGAACACTGTAATAAGCATAGAGGACCATGAGGGCACTGCTCTGACTTCAGATTTGCACTTGAAAATCATGGGGATGGTGGCCTCGTAGAATGAGTTTGGGAGTGTTCCTCCCTCTGCTATATTTTGGAAGAGTTTGAGGAGGATAGGTGTTAGCTCTTCTCTAAATGTTTGATAGAATTCGCCTGTGAAGCCATCTGGTCCCTGGGCTTTTCTTTGTTGGAAGATTTTTTTCTTTTTTTTGCAGTACGCGGGCCTCTCACTGTTGTGGCCTCTCCCGTTGTGGAGCACAGGCTCCGGACGCACAGGCTCAGCGGCCATGGCTCACGGGCCCAGCTGCTCCGTGGCATGTGGGATCTTCCCGAACCGGGGCATGAACCCATGTCCCCTGCATTGGCAGGTGGACTCTCAACCACTGAGCCACCAGGGAAGCCCTGTTGGAAGATTTTTAATCACAGTCTCAATTTCAGTGCTTGTGATTGGTCTGTTTATATTTTCTATTTCTTCCTGGTTCAGTCTCAGAACGTTGTGCTTTTCTAAGAATTTGTCCACTTCTTCCAGGTTGCCCACTTTATTGGCATATAGCTGTTTGTGGTAATCTGTCATGATCGTTTGTATTTCTGCAGTGTCAGTTGTTACTTCTCCTTTCTCATTTCTAATTCTATTGATTTGAGTCTTCTCCCGTTTGTTCTTCATGAGTCTGGCTAATGGTTTATCATTTTGTTTATCTTCCCAAAGAACCAGCTTTTAGTTTATTGAGCTTGGCTATTGTTTTCTTCATTTCTTTTTCATTTATTTCTGATCTGATCTTTATGCCAGACAAAGATGTCACAAGGAAAGAAAACTACAGGCCAATATCACTGATGAACATAGATGCAAAAATGCTCAACAAATACTAGCAAACAGAATCCAACAGCACATTAAAAGGATCACACACCATGATCAAGTGGGGTTTATCCCAGGAATGCAAGGATTCTTCAATATATGCAAATCAATCAATGTGACAAAGCATATTAACAGATTGAAGGAGAAAAACCATATGATCATCTCAATAGATGCAGAAAAAGCTTTCGACAAAATTCAACACCCATTTATGATAAAAACCCTCCAGAAAGTAGGCATAGAGGGAACTTACCTCAACATAATAAAGGCCATATATGACAAACCCACAGCCAACATCGTTCTCAATGGTGAAAAACTGAAACCATTTCCTCTAAGATAAGGAACAAGACAAGGTTGTCCACTCTCACCACTATTATTCAACATCGTTTTGGAAGTTTTAGCCACAGCAATCAAAGAAGAAAAATAAATAAAAGGAATCCAAATTGGAAAAGAAGAAGTAAAGCTGTCACTGTTTGCAGATGACATGATACTATACATAGAGAATCCTAAAGATGCTACCAGAAAACTACTAGAGCTAATCAATGAATTTGGTAAAGTAGCAGGACACAAAATTAATGCACAGAAATCTCTTGCATTCCTATACACTAATGATGAAAAATCTGAAAGAGAAACTAAGGAAACGCTCCCATTTACATTGCAACAAAAAGAATAAAATACCTAGGAATAAACCTACCTACGGAGACAAAAGACCTGTATGCAGAAAACTATAAGACACTGATGAAAGAAATTAAAGATACGCCAACAGATGGAGAGATATACCAATTTTTTGGATTGGAAGAATCGACACTGTGAAAATGACTCTACTACCCAAAGCAATCTACAGATTCAGTGCAATCCCTATCAAACTACCAATGGCATTTTTCACAGAACTAGAACAAAAAATTTCACAATTTGTATGGAAACACAAAAGACTCCGAATGGCCAAAGCAATCTTGTCAAAGAAAAGCGGAGCTGGAAGAATCAGGCTCCCTGACTTCAGACTATACTACAAAGCTACAGTAATCAAGACAGTATCGTACTGGCACAAAAACAGAAATATACATCAATGGAACAGGATAGAAAGCCCAGAGATACACCCACATACCTACGGTCACTTTAGTTTTGATAACAAAGGCAAGAATATACAACGGAGAAAAGACAGCCTCTTCAATAAGTGGTGCTGGGAAAACTGGACAGCTACATGTAAAAGAATGAAATTAGCACACTCCCTAACACCATACACAAAACTAAACTCAAAATGGATTAAAGACCTAAATGTAAGGCCAGACACTATCGAACTCTTAGAGGAAAACATAGGCAGAACACTCTATGACATAAATCACAGCAAGATCCTTTCTGACCCACCTCCTAGAGAAATGGAAATAAAAACAAAAATAAACGAATGGGACCTAATGAAACTTCAAAGCTTTTGCACAGCAAAGGAAACCATAAACAAGACCAAAAGACAACCCTCAGAATGGGAGAAAATATTTGCAAATGAAGCAACTGACAAAGGACTAATCTCCAAAATTTACAACCAGCTCATTCAGCTCAATATCAAAAAAACCAACAGCCCAATCCAAAAATGGGCAGACAATCTAAATAGATATTTCTCCATAGAAGATATACAGATTGCCAAAAAACACATGAAAGGATGCTCAACATCACTAATCATTAGAGAAATGCAAATCAAAATTACAATGAGGTATCACCTCACACCAGTCAGAATGGCCATCATCAAAAAGTCTACAAACAATAAATGCTGGAGAGGGTGTGGAGAAAAGGGAACCCTCTTGCACTGTTGGTGGGAATGTCAACTGATACAGCCACTATGGAGAACAGTATGGAGGTTCCTGAAAAAACTAAAAACAGAACTACCATACGACCCAGCAATCCCACTTCTGGGCATATACCCTGAGAAGACCATAATTCAAAAAGAGTCATGTACCACAATGTTCATTGCAGCTCTATTTACAATAGCCAGGACATGGAAGCAACCTAAGTGTCCATCGACAGATGAATGGATAAAGAAGATGTGGCACATATATACAATGGAATATTACTCAGCCATAAAAGGAAACGAAACAGTTATTTGTAGCGAGGTGGATGGACCTAGAGTCTGTCATACAGAGTGAAGTAAGTCAGAAAGAAAGAAACAAATATCGTATGCTAACACATATATATGGAATCTAAAAAAAAAAAAAAAGTGGTTCTGAAGAACCTAGGGGCAGGACAGGAATAAAGATGTAGATGTAGAGAATGGACTTGAGGACACGGGGAGGGGGAAGGGTACGCTGGGACAAAGTGAGAGAGTGGCATGGACATATATACACTACCAAATGTAAAATAGATAGCTAGTGGGAAGCAGCCGCATAGCACAGGGAGATCAGCTCGGTGCTTTGTATCCACCTAGAGGGGTGGGATAGGGAGGGTGGCAGGGAGACGCAAGAGGGAGGGGATATGGGGATATAGGCATATGTATAGCTGAGTCACTTTGTTATACAGCAGAAACGAATACAACATTGTAAAGCAATTATACTCCAATAAAGATGTTAAAAAACAAAAAGAAAATCATGGGGAAAGTTAGGTCAATGGGTAGGATGGAGTCAGATTAGGAGGGGTTTCTAAACACAAGTGAAGGAATCTGGATTATCTTCTGCAGGTAACAGGGACCCATTATAGGTTCTGGAGTGTGGGAAGGACATTTAAACCACCCCTATTTGTTTTTTTAATATGATTTACTAGTTGCAATTTTAGAAAGGTTGGCTTTTTACCGGCCCGAAAGAGAAAACTGATGTCTCCAACCCTGAAGCTTCCTCCCCGACACAGGGTCTCCTAGCAGGGTGCTCCGGGACTCGCCCTGCGTCCCTCAATTACTCTTCACTGGGGGGCGGGGGGCAGGTAACTTGTCACTTTGCTGAGCCTGTCCCTCCGTCTCTCTTTTCTCTGAGAGCCAGGCCACCAGCAGGAAGTACTCATTCTTCTCTGTGTCTGGGAGAGTCTGTCTAATTCTGGGGCTCAGTATCAGGAAATCTTACCCACACATGTAATCCCTATTCTCCAGCATCAGTTTTACTGATAATAAAGGTATTGTGGTCCTCTATCTGCCTCACTCCTTTTTCTTCCACTTGTCAGAACCCAGATGGGAAAGAAAGCCCTTTATACCAAATTAGACTCTACTGACTTTTCTGAAACTGCATCACAGGTCGCTGAGCTACACAGATCCAGTTTATACTGATTAATAGAAATGCTTTTGACTCTAAGCCCAGTGCTTCAATGAATCAGCACTGTCCTCCAGACACTGCCAACTTACAGCAAATCACCAAGGTGGTACCAAGACAAACTTATGGCCACACACAGGCAGTCCTAACAGGGACCTTGGTCCGGCCATTCAAAACAGCCGCTGTGTTTGGGCCCTCACCAGTCCCCCATCCTGGCATCTCCTCTTCTCGGCTTCCCAATGGTCAAACCCTTTCTGTCTGTCCAAGGCCCACACCACCCCATTGTTAGGGAACCGCTGACCGAAACTGCCCACCTTGGCCAAGCAGGATGATAACCACTTGCACAAGCTGTCTCACAACAGGAGGTCCCGATAAGGAACCCGGTGCTGTGGCCGAAACTAACTGGGAGAATTCAGGAGGGGCCAGAGGAGGCAGGAGACGCCAGCCCATAATATGTCCTGCCAACCTCCCAGAATCCTTCACGCTAGAATCCATCTTGGCTGAGAGAGATGTACCTGCCACCAGAAAGGACCCTGAGTCAGACTAAGTATGGGCCAAGCAAGACGACTGGCCAGAGACAACCTGGAAACTCACCCCATCTCCACAAAACCTGAGACTGCGAGCCATGTAGCAGAGCAGTCCTCCTGGGTTCCCTTACTCTGCTGCTCTCCGCCCCGGCGCCCCTTCCCAATAAAGTCTCTTGCTTTGTCAGTACGTGTGTCTCCTCACACAATTCATTTCTGAGTGTTAGACAAGAGCCCACTCTCAGGCCCTGGAAGGGGTCCCCCCGCTTCCTGCAATACCATGGCACCAGGTATGGCTTATATTAAAGTATTCCCCACAAGTCACATTTTCCCTTCTTCCCTGCTACACCCCCGTTCTACATTGTTGAGATAAAAATCTATATTCTATTCCCTCTGGGGTAAACAAGCAGAATATACACAAGATGAGTGATAAGTGAAATTGACTCTTCTAGGGAGCAACTACACTTTAAGGGATTAATATGTGATGAGGCTAAATTATAACATGTTGGTTATGTGAGGATGAAAATTCTGAATACACCTTTCCCAGCTGGGACCCCTGTTAACACTGCTTTACCATCCCCATTCTCAGCCCACCAGGAGGACAACTGGACACATGGACCACGAAGCTACTTATCTCAGGTACCATTTCCAAAGGAGATGAAAAACGTTTATTACTATCATTATCATTAATTATTACTTTTTTTTTTTTTTTTTTTTGCGGTACGCGGGCCTCTCACCATTGTGGCCTCTCCCATTGCGGAGCACGGGCTCCGGGTGCGCAGGCTCAGCGGCCATGGCTCACGGGCCCAGCCGCTCCGCGGCATGTGGGATCCTCCCAGACCAAGGCACGAACCCGTGTCCCCTGCATCGGCAGGCGGACTCTCAACCACTGCGCCACCAGGGAAGCCCAATTATTACTATTATTAATAGTAGTTCCGGAAACAGCTGCCATTTATGGAGTCCCAGCTCTGTGCCAAGCAATGTGTTAGGTGCTTCACATAAATACATTACCTGAGTTAATTCACCTGCAGGGTAGGTTGATGGGGTTCTCATCTTACAGATATGAAAATTGAGGCTCACGCACTTGCCCCCCAAAGTACACAGTAAGTGGCAGAGATCAGATTCATGAGAGGCCAGGTCTGCCCAATACCAAATTTTATGTTCTTTACACAATACTATTGTCTTGGAAAAGCCAAGACAAGGATTCTAACAATTCCTTGACATTCTCATCCCCTGCCCTCTGAAAACTCAGCAGAAATACTTTGAAATTGAACAGTTGTATCAACTATGTGGACTGATTAAGATCAAAGACACTGCTTCCCATGGTAAGAGTTCAATTTATGGCATTTTGGAGGATTTATACCCATCCCTATCCTTTTACCACCACACCCCTCCTCCAACCAATTCAGCTCCATTTCTCAGAAGCAAGCTGCTCCCAGTGACAGAGCTGGACTTCATTCCAGAAAACAGTTTCTCCAAAGAACTCTCTGAGCACCTTATTCCTGGACACCACAGAAAGAGGTGAAATTCATCATGAAGCCAACAAGAGAAAAAAATAGATTGAATGTGAGACACTGGGACAAAATGCCAACAATAGAGTCAATGCCCTCAGCAAAGGACAAGTGTAAGAATACATTAAACTGCCACTCACAAAAGCATTCCCTTCTGGCCTGCTCCTGTCTACCCTGCAAGTACTCCAGTTCCTCGGACCCAGATCATACACCAGGACTGAGTCCACGAGCACCAGCTAGAGATGTGAGCATGGAGTCACTTAGACACAATGATGACTTCATTACTTCAGTCACAATACAGTACCACTTCTGGTCCCAAAGAGAATACTGGTTTTCAAATATGGATCTCCAATATTCAAACTTGATTTGGAATCCAATGATTCACAACACGCTTTCAAGTATATCATACAGCAGTGGTTCTGAACCCTGGCTCCATGTTAGAATCACCTGGGGAGCTTTTTAAACTTACCCATGCTCACATCCCACCTGGATCCAGGTAAATCAGACTCTCCAGGGGTGGGGCCAGGCTTCCTTTGTTGATTCCAATGTGCACCAAGGTGAGAACCACTATCACAAAGGATGCCTACACTGCACAGGTGATAAAGAAGTATTTAAGATATTGTATTTCAGCTGCTAGAGTAACAAAAGTAAAAAAAGAAAGAAAGAAGCCTGGTTTTCACGGAACAGTAGTCTGTAAATATAAAGATGACCAATCATATTCTTTCCAAAGAAAACTCAGGCCCAGAAGGTAATGAGCATTTCGGATCTCAGGGCAAAGTCAGTGATGAGACCCCGCCCTGTGTTGCCCACTCAGTCGTCAAGTTACCCTGCTTGACAGACACCATCTTCTGCCACCGATCACATGAGATAAGTATTTTTCAGAGCTTGAGAAAAGATTTAAATCTCTATTGAAGGAAACAAAAGAATAATTTGGAAGCTTCCCAAAACTTCATTTATCCAACTGGGTAGAAGAATACTGTGCATTATTGAAAAAGTTAATTGCCCAAATGAGTACTAGTGGATTTCCCAGGAATAACAGCAGGATTTAACTAATTCCCAACTATTATGGGAAGACCCATTACAGAAGAGTTACTGTTCTGAATTAATGAGTAAAAGAATCCAAGCCCTGGTTGCAAAAATAGGTTGATATACTATCCACTTCTTTACCTTCCTTTCATCATTAAAAGAGCCTGGTCATGAACATGCCATGTTGTGAGCACGGTGAGGTACAAAGGGACCCTACCATCATTCTGGGCTTCCACCCTCACTCTCATGATACGAACAAAGGGTTCCATGTGAGAATCTGCAGATTAATTAAGTAAAAAATAGCTCCTTTCTTCTTATTAAAACAGGGCCACCCAAAAATTAAACCCAAGAGCCTCTTCTTAGATCCACTAGATGGTGCAAGCTCTCCTTTTGGAACAGACTTACCAGGAGGACAAACTCAAGCAGGACATTAAAAATTTACTGTGGGCGCACCCGAGCAGCCCCTGCACTGCACAGGAGCCTGCATGGGAAGGGTACTTGCTGTCTGAGAATCTTTCTATTTTGCAACTAAAAAAAGCATAAGGAGGGGCTTCCCTGGTAATGCAGTGGTTAAGAATCCACCTGCCAATGCAGGGGACACGGGTTCGAGCCCTGGTCCGGGAAGATCCCACATGCCGCGGAGCAACTAAGCCTATGTGTCACAACTACTGAGCCTGCGCTCTAGAGCCTGCGAGGCACAACTACTGAGCCCAAGTGCCACAACTACTGAAGCCCGCGCACCTAGAACCCGTGCTCTGCAACAAGAGAAGCCACCGCAATGAGAAGCCCACGCACCATAACAAAGAGTAGTCCCCACTCGCCGCAACTAGAGAAAGCCAGCGTGCAGCAACGAAGACCCAACACAGCCAAAAATTAATTAATTAAAAAAAATTATTTTTAAAAAAAGCATAAGGAGAATTTTTCTAAATTCTGCATTAGGAGCTCAGGATTTAACTTAACGCCATGGAAAGACTCACTGGAACTAAGATTTACTTCGAGGGGAGTAATGGGAAGAGATGATACCAAAGCCTCAAGACCTGGAGATCTCGGTTGGGTCCAAGCTCGGCCATAAGCAGCTCTGTGAGCCTGAGCAAGTCACCTAACCTCTCCAGTCCTCAATGTTGGTATCTGAAAAACGAGGAGCTGGGACTAGACCAACTCTGGAATTAGGTCTAGCGCTAAAATTCAATGAGTGTACATAGCACGTTACGTTTCTATCTTCAATTCAATCTCTGCATTTTAGACGTGGCAAGAACTTTAAACGCGAAGGATATGTTTCATGAAATCCATTCAATCTGAAATTTGTGTAAATTAGATATTAATTCACTTACTGAAAAACTGAGATGTTATTAATTCCTTTACTGAAAAATATCTATAGAGTGCCTACTGGGTGTCAAGCATCGGGCCACCACTGTCAGGGAATAAGGGCATGGTCACAGATGAGAAACACCCCCCCCGACCCGGTCCACATGTAGCTCCCCAATGAAACTGAAATCCAGTGGACTTCAAAGTTCTAAACTTCAAGTTCTAGGAAAAACTGCACAGCTAAATCTACTAGTTCTATTAAAGCATTTAACACAAATATAAATATCACACATCTTACCCAGATACTTTGATGTCTTGATAACTAACCAGGGCAACCATATATTGTCAATTATTTTAAACTTGATATCTCATAGGCAACTAAAGCCAAAAACAATACGGAAAAGTTTGCCCACTTCGTATAATTTCATTATACGAAGATGTGGAGAGCACGTTTCAGACATGAATCTTAGAGCCATCACTGATTCTTCAATAATATTTTTTGTTCATTTTCCTTCTGCTTCTTTCTGTAAAATATCTATGTCTTCCTTTACATTCTCCCAGCAATATCTGTCTCAAATCTGGTCATTTCCCTTCTGGACCTCCACAACAAATAAGCGTTGTCTCGCTTTCAGCAAAAGTCACCTCCAGCCAATCCTCAACGCCCCTTCCCTCAAGTTCCTCACTTGTCTTCCACTCCACGCCGCCCCAGAGTGCCCGCTGTCAGCGAAACACCAGTTCACCAACCTGACGTGACCACGACAGCTGTAAACCATCCCATCTCTCTTCAGCTTTCTCCTCACTCCCTCATATCTGCTCCACACACACACACACCTGCACCTGCTCACCACATCCACGTTCACACATTCACTCTTATTCAGAAAACAGTACAATACCTATTATGCACAAGGCAGTGTGCTAGGTACGCTGCCACAATACTTGCTCAATGAAGAGATGAATAAATACACATGTATGGTCTCTACGCTCATGGCATCTACCTCCTGATAGCACAGGCAAGACATTAAACCCATAATGATCGTACGAGGGGATCTTGAAGTGCCACGTGAGTGATACCAGCCAAACTCTAAGAAGTGAGGAGTGATTGCCTCCTTCTGGCTTGATCACGAAGACTTCCAGAAGGTGGCATATGGTCAGGATCCTGGAGGAGGAGAAGGATTGGGGTAAGTATAGTCTCAGGAGAAAGGCCGCTCAAGGAGAGGGAAGCATAAGCAGAGGCTTTTAACTAGAAGGCTAATTCGCACTCAGTGTACAGCAAATGGCCCAGGGGAGCTGGAGAAGAGGGTCTATGGAGAGAGCAGGAGGAAGACACTGGGATTGGCCTGGGGAAGATTCAGAGTCGGGCTCTACCAAGTCTATGTCTGAGTTATTTCTCCAGTACCTTGATGTCTACAGTTCTCTGCCCATTTCCTCCTGGCAACGTGCCAAATGTCATGTTCATACAGATAATAATAATAGCAGTATTACAGTATAGTATTACAGACCAATGAAAGCACTGCTGGGTCATCTATAATTATGATTTTCCAACAAGTACATAGTAAATACAGAAATCGTTATAATAGAGTTAACGCATACATAGCACTCTGTGCCAGGCATCATTTTAAAGTCATTCAACCCTCACAAATCCTATAAGGTAGGCACGATTATTATCACCCCCATTTTACAAATGGAAAGGAGGAAAATGGCTCAGAGAGGTTACAGGTTCTGCCCAAGGGCACACAGCCAGCAAGAGGCAAAGCTGAGAGATCAACCCTGGCGACCTGACTCTCAAGTCCACATCGTATTAAACCCTTTGCAAAGACCTCATTCACGGGAGACCACTACATCTAGGTTTGTGTCAATGAATGAATAAATCTGCCCTCCTCTTTGCTCTCTATTTTAAGTCTGTTTACTCAGGCCAGTATTGTTTGGTTTTTGTTTTTATTTGTTTTGGCACAGCATTAGATACAGCAGTGTAGAGACAAGGATGCCCCCAAGACACCATGAAGCTGTCAACACCAAGGTGATGACATCATGAATCCTATGGCCGGTTAGTTCACTATTTGTTCTGTGAACATGCAAAATGGGGGGAAATATTTAGATTTTCATTCATATAACAATATGCCCAGGCCTTGGCTGCACACACACCACGTGCCTTACCTGGAACCTCCGTGTCTACAAAATATCCAAAGACACAGCGTTTAAAGCAGGCTGGAAACTTAGTGCAAGACCTTAGATATTAATTACAAGATTTTGTTTAGGAAAAAAAAAAAAGAGGTGAATGTTCCAATAGCTTCTATTACAATGTACTGCCACATTCCCAGATGCTTTCCACAATAAATACTAGACATATCATCTTGTTCCACAGTTGGTCCACAAGTGATAGCTCTGGGATAAACAATGGATTCTCCTAGGTTTTTCTATATATTGATAAAGAGAAAAGAATACTTGTGTATGGATCTAAATATCTGTACATGTCATCTTTCCACTTAACATACAGTATGAGAAGTGAAAAAGTAATAATGGTTACACTCAACCCGAGAAAATCCACCCATCTCCTCTTTATTGTGTAACCTCCAGTTACAACCTCCTTTGCCCTTCTGCCCACAGCACCAAAGCACCTGGTAAGACCAGGTAGGCAGTGGAAAGGCGATGCCCTGTAATATTCTGGGATACACATGACATCGGTGAGCAGCCAGTAATCCCACTGCCAAGCTGACAGCATTTCCATTTGAAAGGAGTTTTTATGGTCTTGACATCACTGTTTGCATATCTTAACAGCATCACAAAGGAGTGCGAAGCTGATTTCAGGGTGATGAGTCATAGCACTTGCCCAGCATCCTGAACAAAGAGAGGTACTTCCCTCAATCAAACACCATGCACACATGGGGGCAGAAACACATTCCTAGAACCCAACAATCTTCTTTCACTACTCAACCTTTAGATACTATGACTACTAAGTCTTTAAATCATGCAAACTATTTTCACATCTGCCTTGCTGGCTAAAACAGCTCCAGAGGGGGCAGACCAGAACCTCATGCCCATTTTAACACCTTGCTCACTTGGAAGAGGCTTCACGGCTTCCCAGACTGTTGTTACCTACCTTCTTGTCTGATGTTCCCCACAGTCTTGGGAAGCTGACAGGATGGGATTACTACACATGAAAAAACTGAATCCTTAAATGAGTTAAGATCCTTGCGATCACACATAAAACTAGAACCCGGGCTTCCCTGGTGGCGCAGTGGTTGAGAGTCCGCCTGCCGATGTGGGGGACACGGGTTCGTGCCCCGGTCCGGGAAGATCCCACATGCCGAGGAGCGGCTGGGCCCGTGAGCCGTGGCCGCTGAGCCTGCGCGTCCGGAGCCTGTGCTCCACAACGGGAGAGGCCACAACAGTGAGAGGCCCACGTACCGCAAAAAAAAAAAAAAAAAGAAAGAAAAAACCTAGAACCCGTGTCTTCCAAATCCTACTTCAATAAAAGAGCATAAACAGCCAAAGGGCCAGCAGAAGGTCACAGATCGGTATGATCACCCGAGTGTGGCCCTTGGAGCACCTGGGTGTTGGCTAAAGTGTGAACTCCTGGGCCTCAGCCTCACCCATGAAATCCAAATACCCAGCCCTCGGGAGTTTACATGTAAGAAGTTCCCAGGAAACTGTTTTCGCACATTTACGTTTGAGAACCTCTGACACTGAGAATTAGAACAAAGAGGGAAATAACTCTATGAACAACTGAATTGACATCACATTCTGAGGGAAATAAGGGAAGAGTAAATCCAAAGTCATGCTGTCTATGAAATAATGTAAAAATCTGCTAAGGAACAATAAGCATATTACCTAAAATCAAAACACGATAGTACTGAAAATGGTAAAAAAAAAAAAAACACACACAACTCACTGTCCAGTAACATACAGTGCCATGGGAGGGATGTGTCATTTAGAGACTCGGCTGGTTAAGTTAATGGTAATATGTATGTAGTGCTAAGTGCCAGAGACAGTAAGCTTGCTCAGTGCAGCATCTCCTTTATTCCTCACAAGAACTCGATAAGGTAGGTGTTATTACCCGCAGGTAATACATATACATAGATGAGGGCACTTGCCACAAGGCGCTGCTAGTTAAATAGCTAAGAGCCAGAATTCCAACTAAGGTCAATCTCAAAAGCCATTTCTCGAAACGTTAAGCTAGATTGCTTCCCCGAATTGTATTAATCAAATATAATGCATTAATAGAATGTATTAGATTGCACATACTTTCAGTTTTCAATTAATAAATCAAGTATTTCCAAGTCAAAGCCTCTTATAACTGTCGCTGAAATCTTCTAGGTCTGTTTAATAGCTGGGTCTCGTTGGATAGAGCAATGATTAATTTAGGCTGTCTCAAGCTGGCCCGCTTAATATGATTTTTTTCAATCCAAGTTTAACAGTGTCACATAGCTGCAGGCCCACGACAGGACTCGGCTTTCTAATTATCTCATTCGACTGCCCTTACTGATGGACGACAGCGATAGTCACATCTGGCCCCTCTGTTTCCACAGAGCTCTCCTGTGGAGTCCAGGGTAACAGGAGACACAATGATTGCTTGGGCTTTGTCCCCGCCATCCTAGATCCTCAGTCACCCCTGCATCCCCAGCATCAGACAGGAACCACAATGCTATAAATGAGCTTGAGGTGGCACCAGGCGCCCCAAGCCTTCCTGCTGAGCTCACACATCACAGAGCACGGCTGCCCCCGCTGCCAGCTGGCCCTGGAGGGACCCCTCCCTGCCCTGGAGCCCGCTGGAGCCGCCTCAGAGGCTGTGAGGCCATGGCAGCAGCTTCCAAGAGGAATAACCTCATTTCAGCAGAACACGCCTGAGAGCCCTTCCCCTCACACAGACCAGCATCTGTGGGCCCAGGTGGGCACACAGCTATGCGTTCAGCACAGTGGAGAAGAGAATCATTCCAAGTAACTCGTTTACTCCAGGCATGGTGAGAAACGAAGTTCCATATGAACAAGGACAGTTCAACATCACTGCAGGAAGAAGATAAGGAGCTAGCAGAAAAAAGAGCAGCATTTGGGAGCCTTCAGTGATTGCAGAGGTTGGGTCAATAACGTAGAGAATGCATTTTAAAAAGCACATTGTTGGGCTTCCCTGGTGGCGCAGTGGTTGGGAGTCTGCCTGCCGATGCAGGGGACACGGGTTCGTGCCCGGGTCCGGGAGGGTCCCACATGCTGCGGAGCGGCTGGGCCCGTGAGCCATGGCCGCTGAGCCTGCGCGTCCAGAGCCTGTGCTCCACAACGGGAGAGGCCACAACAGTGAGAGGCCCGCGTACCGCAAAAAAAAAAAAAAAAAAAAAAGCAAATTGTTGAAATGCATAAATAGAAATATGAAAGGGAGAGACCAAAATATGATCCCACTATAGTTTTCGGTACAGTTCACCCCAGAGCTGGAGTCTAGTGTAGAGCTCCATGACTCAACAGAAAACTATAAAAGATTTAGCAGATTTGAAAAATAAAATCTCAAATTTCCAGGGCCAAGATGGTATCCTAATTTCCTCCTTCTTCCAATTTCCCACTGAAAGGGGAATGACCTGATCGAAGAAACTTTACAGCATTATTGGAAACCAGACATAAAACGTCACGGTATTTGTCTTCTGGAGGTGACATAGATGATAGCAGAGTGATGAAGGGCACCAACCTGCTGGGCATCCAAAAACGCAACAGGAAGTCGGCCAGAAGAGCAAGTAGGGGACTTGTCTCTACACTCGTGCCACCCCGAGCCCACCCCCCCATCTCCCAGACAAGAGATGCGTGGAGAAGGACGGATATAAGTGACAGTTAAGTGACAGGCTGCTCCGTCCTCTCCTCTCTGGAGACTGAAACACCGGTAGAAGGGACCAGTGCAAACCTCCTCTACACTCAGCACCCAATTATAGCTCATTAACACTCATTAACGGTGATAATTTGAAGACGGTACACAATTGCTCTTAATATCTTCAGTCACTAGTTTCACTGGGCATGAAAGTCAAAAACATCCCTGGCTAGTGGGAGCCCCACTGGGCTCTAAAGGGGTCCCAGCCCACCGCACCCACAGACACACAAAGAGCAAGCGGGAGACTCACAGGTGTGGCTGCTCCCAGCCTCTCAAAATTTCCATCTTTTCTTCTCTAGTCCCCAAAAAACTTCCATCCATCAGCCTAAGTCAATAAGCCATGAATTATTGAGCTCACAGGATATAGATCATGAATATGTATGTGTGTGTTTGGAAGATGAGATTCTAAAACAAATGGGCCACATATATACAATGGAATATGACTCAGCCATAAAAAGAAACAAAATTGAGTTATCTGTAGTGAGGTGGATGGACCCAGAGTCTGTCATACAGAGTGAAGTAAGTCAGAAAGAGAAAAACAAATACCGTATGCTAACACATATATATGGAATCTAAGAAAAAAAAAAAAGGTCATGAAGAACCTAGGGGTAAGACAGGAATAAAGACACAGACCTACTAGAGAATGGACTTGAGGATACGGGGAGGGGGAAGGGAAAAGAAAAAATAAAAATAAAAAAAAATTTTTTAATGGGCTCCACAGTGGCTTATAAGAAGCCAGCACACATGCATGCCTTTAAGGAAATGGCTGAAACTAGTCTACCCGTGTATATTGTTCAAACATGATTTTAGCACACAAGAGATGGTGGAAAAATCAGTGTTTCTGGTGGGTTTTTTGCTTCTGTTTTTCCAAGTGCACGTGTATGGAATAATTTGCTGAATGAAACACGGCTGGCTGCTCTCCGCAAAATCCAAAGGTACGGGCTTTCTTTGAGGTCATGGTTATTGCAGCTAGCGCCTGTGAGCTGCCATCGGAAAAGGATGGTGTGTCATTATTTTTCCTTCCTTCCATCCTTTACCTCAGCACACTCCCATCAAGGTCTCCACCTCCAACCACCACAGAGAGCCCCAAACTTCTGCCCTAATTCCCTCACAGTCTCCAAATAAAGGAGCCAAAATAACCCACAAAACAGAACAGCCTAGTTTACAAGATACTTGACAGAAATAATATGACGGAGCCCAGCATGCTCTGTATGCAACGCCGCCCCCTCTTGTAACCTTGCTGGGGCCAGGGAAGCACTGAAGCCATCTTTGGCTGCTACTGCCAACCGTCCACCGGTCTCCCGCCAGCCCAGGGCCCCTAATCGACAACCTGGACAAAGATTCCTCTAAGCTGGTGACAAAGCCAATCAGCCTGCTCCACTTCTGGGCTTGTCTGTGGCTCCTCAGCCTGATCACTACGTTCAAAAAAAAGAAAGGGGAGTGGGGGCGGCATCTTTCTCTACCTGGGGACTTTCTTCTACTATTATCATCCTCCTCAAACATTTATTGATCACCTAAAATGTCCAGGACACCATGTTACCCCCATTGCCAGGATCAGCAAACTTTTTCTGTAAAGGGCCAGAAAGGAAATATTTTAGGTTTCACAAGTTACATACAGTCTCTTTCATATACCCCTTAAAAAAAAAAAATCTTGGAAAAGCGTAAAAAAAATCTTTTTAAAACTTGTGATAGGCCTCCCTGGTGGCGCAGTGGTTGAGAGTCCGCCTGCCGATGCAGGGGATGCGGGTTCGTGCCCCGGTCTGGGAGGATCCCATATGCCGCGGAGCGGCTGGGCCCGTGAGCCATGGCCTCTGGGCCTGCGCGTCCGGAGCCTGTGCTCCGCAACGGGAGAGGCCACAACAGTGAGAGGCCCGCATACCGCAAAAAAAAAAGAAAAAAAAAAAAAAAAAAAAAAAAACTTGTGATAAAGTACACATAATATAAAATTTGCCATTCTACCCATTTTAAAGTGCACAGTTCAGTGGTATTAAGTACATTCATATTGTTGTGCAGCCAACACCACCCTCCACCTCCAGAGCTCTTTCTAACAAAGCCGAAACTCTCTACCCATTAAACAACTCCCCATTCTCCCCTCCCCCAGCCCCTGGCAACCACCATTCTAATCTGTCTCTATTAAGTTAAGTGTTCTAGATACCTCATGGAAGTGGAACCATACAGTATTTGTCTTTTTATGACTGGCTTGTTTCACTTAGCATAATGTCCTCAAGGTTCATCCATGACGTAGCACATGTACCAGGATTTCCTTCCTTTTTAAAGCTGATTAATATTCCATTGTATGTATATACCATGTTTTTGTCTAATCATTCAACTGTAGATGGATGTAAAAACCATTCTTCACATTCAGGATATAGAAAAACAGGCCACAGGCCAGACCTGGCTCACAGGTCGTAATTGCCAAACCCTGCTATAGAGGCACCAAAAAACATACAACACAAACCAGAGGTTCTGAAATTTTCTCAATCTCTGGCACCTTCAGTATCTCAGTAATTTTTCATAGCACCCCTAAGCCAAAAGAAATACCCAACCATCCCATCTATTAAGGATTTAAGTCCAAACAACTTACTATGTGGTTAGGTCCTAACAACTTAACTCCTGTTGGGCACTCGAACCTCAGAATCAGACTGGACACTGCCAACCTCCCACCCTGTTCCACGTGGATTTTCATGTGAAACTTGATTTTAAGCACAGCACCGAACAAAAACTCGGTTTTGCAGAAATCATGCCCATATTGAAAGGAATGTATATTTAATGCAGAAACTGGCTTATTTCAAGTTAGTTAATTCACGTGGTGTCCAACAGGTGTCACTGTATTTCCCTCATAAATGTAGGCACTTTTCACTGAGTTCTCCCACCAAGAAGCCCAGGGTTCCTTGGCACACTGTTTGGGAACTGCAGATAGAGACTCTTCCAGGGGTTTCAGATAAAGGTGGGGAAACAGAGTCAAATACCAAGAATATGCTGAACAAGAGACAGGAGCACATGCTCAGTGTCAAATGACCACTGACAGACACTGAGCTACAGATTCTAGACAAGGGACAGCCTAGAGCCCCAAAGTCAGGGACAGCTGCAGGCAGGCGTGGGATTTAGGCTGCCCCTTGAAGAGAGAGTAAGACCCGACAGGAGAAGAACAAGCGAAGGGAACAGACTAAGTACAGGAGAGGCCCTGACGTAAGAACGCGGCGGGTGGGAGGGGGGCCCTGGAGCAGCGTGCACACTGAGGAGACCTAGGGAATGAGCCACTCAAGGTTTCAGAGGAAGGTGATGCATTTAAAGATGTGTTTAGAAAACTTAATCCAGCAGCTATGGGTGCAACAACCTGAAGAAAGAAGTCGTAGCAATGAGACCCATGTCGAGGTGTGGTCGAGGTGTGTACAGAGGATGACCTACATGGACACTGTTGGGAGAAGAAACAAAAAGGATCAGACTAAAGAACCTTATGGGAAAAGGGTGGCCTTGTAGCAGGGGGGAGCATGAGAAGAGATTCAAGAATAATCAAGGTTTCTAGACCAGGTAACTAGGGGAAATGATGTCATTCACACAAAGGAATTGTGCAGAAGCTGCGCTCAGGTGGCCCGGAAAGAGAATATGAGTGTTGATTTTGATATTCTACGTCTGAGGGCATGGCAGGTTGCTCAGGAAAAGGGATCCAGCTGGTGGTTGATCAGCAGAGCCCAAGCCCTGGGCACGCCCACACGCAGGGCAGGAAAGGAGAGAGGTCGGACAGACTCTGAAGGACAGTAGGAGAGTCTGGAGGGTGGAGGTCAGAGGGGAAGCAGGCAACGCTGGTCCAGGAGTCAGAAGCCTCAGGTTTGTAAATAAAGTGATTCTTTAAAATCCCAATATTTTAAACAAATGTTTAAAGTGCATTTAATGATGTGGCGAGAGGAACACTGGCAGTTATACCCGGGGAGCAGCAGTCTGATGCTTGGTGGTCGGGACCATCTCTTCTCCTAGGAACCTTTACTCCCTGCATCCCTACTTTCTCCAGCCCCTTCCCCTCAACCCTTCACTTCTCTTGAAAGTCCTTCCTTTCTGTTTTTTCAGTTCCCCACCATGCTTCCCAAAATGCCAGTGCACCCGCCGACCTAACTTTGTCCCCACCGGACTGTCCCTGAGCCCCTCATCATCAGAAGCCCCCTGCACTGAAACTCCTTGCTACGGACGTAAGAGCTCACCTGCTCTGGGAGTCAGGGTAGGGCCTTTGCCCAGCCCCCATCCTCCTGGGCCTCCCCTGCACAGCCACACTCCGGGTGTAGTGCATCCAAACACAGCCTCCGAGCCTTGGCTCCCGCCAGCGCTCAGTCCCCAGATGTCCTTCCCCAGCTGCTCGCCTTCACGGCTCAGCACCCACTCACTCTCCCTAATCACCCAGTCACTCTCCCTAATCACCCACTCCGTGTCACAGCACACCCCTCACCCACCCGCCCCTGCTGCTTTCTCTGTCACGGCACTTATCTTAGTCCATCTCGTTTGAAGTTTGTGGTTGGCCTGTCCGTCTCCTGGGTCCCAGATCACAAGCTCCACGGAGACGAGAGGGGTTTTCAGTCACCTCCATCTCCCCACAGGGTCTGATCACGTGTTTTGCACCCAGCGCACACTCACCAAGTGGTCTTTGAACACACGATATTACCCTCTGCCTGCGTATGAGATGGCAGACTGGGTCCTGGAGTGAGTACCGTAATACCTTTGCGTGTGACAGTACACTGCTTTCAGAATGCTCTCATGGAAAGGACTTGGGGACACGGGGAGGGGGAAGGGTCAGCTGGGACGAAGTGAGAGAGCAGCATGCACATATACACACTACCAAATGTAAGATAGCTAGCTAGTGGGGAGCAGCCACATAGCACAGGGAGATCAGCTGGGTGCTTTGTGACCACCTAGAGGGGTGGGATAGGGAGGGTGGGAGGGAGACGCAAGAGGGAAGAGATATGGGAACAGATGTATAACTGATTCACTTTGTTATAAAGCAGAAACTAACACACCATTGTAAAGCAATTATACTCCAATAAAGACGTTAAAAAAAAAAAGAATGCTCTCATGTTTGAGGCAAGAGGAGTGTTACTATCCCCACTGTGCAGCAGAGGAAAATGAGACTCAGAGAGGTTAAAAGCTTTGCACAAGGTCACACAGCAGTAAATACAAGAGCCGGGATTAGAACCCAGATCTTCTGACTCATGGTCTAGAACTCTTCCACCACACACCCTGCCTCTGTGTGAATCCGTGTAATGATAAGCTTGACTTGGTGATGGTTACCTGTGCTTGAGATATTGCTCTGCTGTTTATTCATGTCTCATATGTTGTTGGCATATCTGCCTGTCACATTAAAGTCTAACTATGTTTTAGGTTCCAGAGGATAAGGATCAATATACAGACTTAGGCGGTAACTCTAAACTGTACTTTCTCATGTGTTTCTATAAAATTTCAAGCCACAATTTACTTAAGCACTAAACCCAAACACGCTCTTACAGTCGCCATCTCTCACTGCTGATGAACGCTCTACAATGCTGAAGCGAGTACAGACATGTGCTGATGGCTTCCATGTGCCCGTGCATACCCACTCTTCATCTTTTCCACCCTGCTCTGAGCCCCGATTCACCTGTATGCACCAATTTTCTCCACGATGCCCTTGCCACCTGGATTCCATCTGGGTTCACCCAGTGGAGTCCAGCAGGAGACTGGAGGCAGGGAGGAGAGTGAAGTTTGGCTATTTATTCCCCTGACTCCCTCCCAGATTGGCTGTGACCCACGTCTGAGGTTCCTGGTTCTTATCAGGGAGTCTCTGCATATAGCTCTCAGACCCTTTATGCACAAATTCGGTCTCAGGGTGGTGACCGTGGTAAACCTGCCCAGAATATGGCCACAAATTCTTTGACATTCCTATCGTCAAGATGTGGGGTCTATGTCCTCTCCCCTTGAAAGTGGGTGGGCCCTGCGACTACCAGGAACAATAAAACATGGCAGAAGTGACACTGTTTCAGTGCACAGACTGGCAGCTTCTACCTAGGGATGCTGGGAAACGCAGGCTTCCTCTGAAGACCTTTCTCACACTGCACAGAAGTCTCAGACACTCTGGCCAACCTCTCCCCACTCCCTTCATCCGGAGTCAGGTTTGCATTGCAGTCTGACAGTTCCCCCAGCCTTCCCCACCTTGCTTCCTATATTCTCTCTCACAAGCACTTCCCCCAATAAAATCCTTGCACATTTAATCCTACCTTGGCATCCTCTCCTCTGAGGACCCAGACTAATACAACCATCCCAATAAATATTCAGCCTTGAAAACTGAGCTTTGATATTAAACATATAAAGACAGTAGAACTAGCTTCTGCTGAATAAGGGTGGTCCCATGAATCTAAGGTCATAAATAACCAGTCTTATATTGGGTTGGCCAAAAAGTTCATTTGGGTTTTTCCATAACATCTTACAGGAAAACCCGAATGAACTTTTTGGCCAACCCAATGCAATCGGATGTCTGTATGTATGGCTGGATCTAATTCCTAAATGATCTATATTAACATGGTATCATTTTCTTTAATAAGACTTTTACATAGTATGATTTTCACCTATCTCCAGAAATGTATCCTTCCCCAGATGTCCAAAATAGGTTCTCAATCCCTTGTCCAAAACCTGGAGACCATGTGCATTTTGGAATTCAAAACTTTTCAGGAAGTAATATGTACATCTGCCACAGTTGACATAACAAACCCAGCAGGTCTGGCGCAAAACTCTACAATCAAATACATTAATACAGCAAGTCCCCTACACATGAACAAGTTCTGTTCCGAGAGCACGTTCATAAGTCCAGTTTGTCCGTAAGTGCAACAAAGTTAGCCTAGGTACCCAACTAACACAATCGGCTAATTAGTACTGTACTATAATAGGTTTATAATACTTTTCACATGAATAATACATAAAAAACAAACACAAAAAATAAAACATTTTTAATTTTACAGTACAGTACCTTGAAAAGTATGCCAGACACGTGAACCAACTTATGTGATTGGACACGCGAATGCACATTTGCATCTTTGAAAATTCGCAACTTGCAGGTTCATATGTAGGGGACTTACTGTACTATGTCCACCACGAAACATACAAACGTTAACACACGTGGTATAAAAATAAATAGCCTGGAGACAGTGCAGGGATGGGTTTGCCACCAAAGGAGTTCAGCAAAGGTTAGACTGCACTGCAATATGAATTATTAAAAACATTCAGTTTTCAGAGCTTTTTGAATGTCTGAGTGTGAATAAGGGATTGTGGGCCTACATATGCACACTAAACTATGCAGCCCTTTAAAAAAATAACAAACCAGATACTCCTTTGCACCAACACAGAATAAACGGCCATCCCCCAGCGCGGGATGAAGACGGCACCGAGCGGAACCCGAGCAGAGGCAGGGTGACGTTACGCGTCTCCAGAGAGGGGAGAAGAAAGGTGGAGATGATCTTCACTTGTCAAAGCCCCACGCCCACCTTTTACTGCCCTCAACCCTTTGTAACGACTTCATCTCTGGTTAAGAAAGGCTGTGGAAATATTGTTTATGAGTATTGACTGTGATGTGGGAATATTTTTAAACCTGAATTTATCTCTACTATTTATGAGACAGAGAAAGTTCACCCCTGCAAACTGCCTCCGTTGATTGCAGGCAACTAAAATGTTAGACGTAAACTGGGAGCTGAGATAGTCCACAAAGGAAATTTATGTAGGGTATTAAATAAGCCTCAAGGCGAGGGACACCGAATATGAGAAATGTGGACCGGAGCCGCTCCAGTAGCCCTGAGACTTCCGGGTGTCCCTTCCCGGGTCAAAGGCGAGGACACGGGGTGTGTGTGCTCCCACTGAGGGCTCCTCAGAAACACCCAGCCCTGCACTTCTCTCCTCCGCCCTGAGCCCCTGTCCTGCCGCTCACAAGAGGCTCTTCTCTGCGTCAGCCACGTAGGGAGCTGAGAGCCAGCGGAGAGGCCATTCACCTTCCTCCTCTGGCCTGCTTCCTCCTAAACCTCCTCATTCTAAGTGATAAAAACACAAACGATGGAAGATGAAGAGCAGGGAGCGAAATAAATTAGGAAGGAAATATTCTCCCTAGTCGCTAAATAGCCCTGGGAGAAATGGTCTGCAATGGGTCAAAATTAAGGAATATTATTAGGGATGGAAAATTCAAATCTAGTAATTCCACTTAGTATTTTATATATTCAGTATTGACTGTTTTTTCCCCCAATAAGCATGTATTAACAACTTCATGATTTTTCAATCTCATACTTTAATGAGCTGTTAAAATCTAGTAATTCCACTTAGTATTTTATACATTCAGTATTGACTGTTTTTCCCCCCAGTAAGCGTGTATTAACAACTTCATGGTTTTTCAATCTCATACTTTAATGATGGGCATAACTGAGAGAACAATGTTAGTTAACACATGTAGGTGCTGTTATTTTTCTCTGGGAACCACTGTCTGGGAAGGTACCAACACTCTGCCCAGCACTTTAACAAACATCATTCCATACTTGTGCTGTTTATTCAACCCCCAGGTCTAAGGGACTGCACTCAGCACTGGAGATTCCCCAGGAGACAAAACGGGTGTGAGCCTTACCCTCAAGAAGCAGGCAGAGTACTGTGGAGACATTACACAAGGTCCCGCACATTGAATGATTAATTCCACTCGTGGTAAGTGCCATGAAGGAGAAGTACTCAGAGACCAGTCAGAGCCTCCTAACAGCCCTCTGAGGTGGATCTCATCCTCGATTGTAGATAAAGAGTTATCATTAATATTTGTAACAGTACGGTATGCTAATTATAATAACATAAAATGTCCTGGACAAATAATAACCATTATCACTATTATAATAATGACTTGGGAAATAATTTTATATCAGCCGGTCAATGAGAAAAAGGATGGGAATAAATGAGGAAGAAAGTCTAAATGCACGAGAGAGTATGTGGATAATTACTGTCAAAGAATTTCCAGGGCACCATTCTATTCCCCCACAAAGGAAAATTCCTCCAGGCAGGGGCTTAGAGACCTTCAGACACCCACCCCTCCTCCAGAACAGCAAGGTACTAACAGAAGGACAAGGTAGAAACAAATACAAGGTTTGTATTTTCCAGAGATGTGTCCCATATTTTACAAGACAAATTTAATTTCAAAGACTTGGTTCCTTGGTTTCCATAAACCAGTGAAATAACCTGGAACCCTCAAGATGTTGAAACCACAACCAAGATTACCTCCTGAAACCAGAAGTAACACAAAAATCCTAGTCAGACCAAGTACCCTGTTTGTTTTGTAAAATATTGCTACTGTGCTCAAAAGGCACTAAATGGTAAGAGGTGAACATCTTCCACCAAGGCCTGCTGCTCTAAACGAGAACTCCCATCAGCACCACAGCCAGACTTCAAAGTTGCCATGATCAGGTGTTCTTGGTTTCTATAAGACGTGAGCCCATGGAAGTGGAACGTCCAGATATACAAAGGTGGGTGCTCCATCAGAAGGCACGTGATACGTTGCTCCTTGCTTCTCTCCCTGCCAGGGCTGTCAATGCCAATAACCTGACAAGGATCCTCTGAACTAAGTACTGTATATGTGTCTTTACTTAGTGAAAAAAAAAAAACTCCTTAAAATTAGAATGCTAGGTCCACGATGTCTCCTGATAGCTCACAATAGAAAAGATATCAGTTGATTTATTCTATAAAATGAGAGCGTCATAAGGAATTCAGAGTGATGCTAATGAGACAGCCAACCTTTGATGGGACCTTCACTTGGCTTCACTTTAATGTTTGCTGTCACAAAGCTGTTATAATAAAAAACTATGCTCTGTTAAGTAGATGGCAGCTCCAGGGCACTTGTGCCACCAGTGCCCCTCTCCACGTCCACAGGAAGCCTCACACTCTCTATGACAGACTTCTTAAGCTCAGAGGACAGCTTCACAGAGAGTTCCAAGTAGCCACTACCTATGAACTCAAGTAGACACAAGAGCCAGTCCAGTTGCCAATGCGTGTTTCGACTCCCTTACTTGACATTCACAATGTCCTGTTCTATGACATCAAATGGATCCCATCAGACTTAAGCTGTTGCCATCATTAAGACCTGTAATTGATACTGGTAAGGAATATGGATGGAATGAGAAGGAAAATAAGGCTAAAGTCGCCATCAGGTCAATTACACTGTGTTCACCTTCCTCAGTTTCCATCAGTTGTACTAGAAACAGGCAAAAGATTACATCAGCCAATCACTGACCTTATGGAGAGCTGGAGCCAAGACTGGTACCAAGAATCCATTGTAAATATAATTGACAAGCTGATTACGAATCAAGGGGTGAGCCACCTAAGAGGGAAACAGGAGTCATGAAAAAGATAAGGAGTGCAATCTTTAGGTCTTCTTAAAATCAAACATTTCTGTGTACATCCTGAATTCAAGAAGGAAATCCAAATTTTGGCCGTTTATTCCATGGTTGAAGAAAAACTCAGACTTCAAACCAACATGTAATTTTTCCAGATGGTTTATCCCATTATAAACAGCCTGGACTTTCAAATTTTAAAACGGGTAATTTTATGTTTCTATCTGAAAAAACAATAATAAATAGACTGAGTATGTATTAGGGACTCAAAACTTAAAGTCGACAAACTAGAAAGTATAATTTTTGTTCCATAACCTCATCTATGTCCTTTCTCAACCTGTGGCTAATTAAAAAAATAATAAGAACTGTCAAAATAGACAATTAAAAACATTCATTTTGGTAGCAGAAAAAAAATTCTCATTTTGAAATGCATTTTCTGATAATCATTTATATTGGGGAAGAAAGCATTTAGAAAATTTTTTCATAAAAAAGATACTGTTAAAAAGCAGAAAACATTATCAGAGGTACACCACTTCCTATATTTAATTTTCAAAATATATTTAGCATGGATAAGCCTCACTAATATCTTTTATAATTACAACCATCCCTGGGTGTCTGTAGGGAACTGGTTCCTGGATGCCCACCCCCACCAGGATACCAAAGTCGGCAGATGTTTAAGTCCCTTATATAAAGTGGCACAGTATTCGCATATAATCTACACACATCTTCCCATATACTGTAAATCATCTCTAAATTACTGTATAATACCTAATAAAATATACACAGTTGTAAATACAATGTAAACACTGTGTAAATAGTTGCTGGTACACAGCAAGTTCAAGTTTTGCCCTTTGGAACTTTCTGGATTTTTTTCGAAATATTTTCAGAGTCTCTGTTGGTTGAATCCACAGCTGTGGAACCTGCAGATACAGGGGTCAACTGTAATCTGTTCACTTATACCCCCAAACAGAAAATCTTAAAAGTATATGGCTTCAATCTCAAAATATGATACAAAATATATCATTTCTCTGTTCTTAACCATGCCCGTTAGCTTTCTCCTTCTCTAAAAAAATAAAAATAGCATCAAACAATAAAGTAAAAAGCAATTTCTAGGGAAGTGAGGCTAGATCTTTAAATTACTGACAATCTCTCTCTGTGTGTACATTTGGGGAGAAACTAATAGTTCCATCTTTTTTATTTCCACATTCTTCTGCAAGAAAATGTTGACAGACTGTAATATTAAAGGAAAAAATAACTTAAGATGTAATCCATTTATCTTATACATAAATAAAATTTCCTTTGCCTTAGCAATAAAAAGGAGATGGGAACTAAAGTAATTTACTTGCATTTTCTTCCAGGAGGTATTTCTTTATTTGGTAGATAAACAGATTATAACTAACATTTTTCACCTTACAATCACCATAAAGAAAATTTGATTTCTTAATAAACCTAAGATTAAGGTAATATTTGTGCTATATAGAAATAAGACATTTTTTGATGAAAGCCTACTACACCCTTGAGTATATATAAAATCTGTTTTTTTTTTTTAACTGAAAACAGTAACAAGAAATCTGAAGGTAAAAATCTAATCAAAAAGCCAATATACCAGAGTTCAGTGGTTATTTGTTCCCCGAAGCAGGCCAATTTCAAACCAAATTTAATTTGTGTTGCTAAGAAGATGCTTAACTTCTTCTAAATTCAATTGGAATAACAATATTCTTTATGCAGTAAGCACCATTAAGCAAAATAAAGTGTTTTCCTTTGTAGACTCCCAAGAAGACCTTGAAGTAAAAGTGGTATAATTTGGAGTACTTAGAAGCCTAAAATTATCTATTTACTGAGTCAGGCATTGAACTTATTTTTGATGGTTAAGTGGATCATCAAAACAGAATTAACACTTTTTATAACGAAGGTAAAGAAAATCTACTCTTTTTTTCTCAATTGAAACTTCCCAGAAACCTCTAAACTAACACTCTTACTCATTCGAGAACATTCAGTAGGCTTAAAGTAAAGCATCAGTATTCCATAAACGTTGATTGAAATAAGAAAAGGAATGTGTATCCACTGATCCTTCCCGTGTATCCTGAATGGACCACGACAGAGGGTTCCTTGCCCGCTCCCACCTGAATGACAGCGTTGCAGAACTCAAGGGAGTTCATGAACTGGACCAGAGGAGGGAGCAGGACCCAGTCGTCCGTCAGAAGGCAGTGCCATTCCTCGTCCTTCTCTTCCAGCTTGGCAGGCAGGGAAGAGTACAGACCACTGAGCCCGGTCGCAAGCACCTGTGTTCAGAAATAAAAACGTAATCAACACTTTCCCCAGGTTCTTAACTTGCAACAAACAGATCCCAGGTGACGCCACTGCCACAGGTCCAGACTGTACTTTAGGTAGCGAGGTATTCCAGCATAAGAGGCTGTCAGCTAGGAAGGATTCCACAGCTGGAGGCGGGAGGGAAGGACACGTCCAGCAGAGGGAACAGGAGCCCCAGAGGTCTTCGGCTAATACCTACGCGAGGCTACAGGTTGTTGATCTCTTATGTGCCAGGCCTACGCTGGGCAGTGGTAGCGGGAGTGAGGGAGACACATGCAAGATGAAGAAAAAACATGGTTCCGGCACCCAAGGTATGCAGGAGAGGAGCGAACTCGTAAACAATGCGTTCTATTACACGACGCTGAGTGCGCACACAGAGACGACCCACACCCCCACCCCCCGTTCCATGGGGACACACCCTGGACTGAGGCGGCCCAGGACAGAAGATCTCACACAGGCAGCATGAGTAGCTTTATGAGAAAGATTCCTGCAGGCATGTTAAAGCTCATGACTGATACGTGCGTGTTTCCAGTTTAGAGAGGGCTTTCATCTCATCTCCACAAATGATAGCAAGAAGAAAGAACTGGGGGTCACGGGTCAGTTAGATGGGACGACGATACTTCAAACAGAGCTAAAGCGGGTCTAAACAGAAGCATCAGCAGTGGGAAAAAGAGGAGTAAAGAAAGGGGAGGATCACATGTAAGGTGGACATGAGGGTGATCTAACTATCATACCTACCTATCCAGTATTAATGCAAAGCTCACAGGGTTTACTTTCTTCCCCTGCTCGGTTTCTAAATGACACTGACAGCATTTGGGCTCAGTTAGTGACGGTGAGTGAGAACTCCAAACTGTCACTTTATCCAGCTCGGTCATTAAGAAAATGCTGATGCATTAAATTGAGACAGAAATATAGAAAAGGAACACACACGTTGACTGCCTATTAGTTTTATCTTGTGGAGAACAGGACCAAGGAAAACAATGAATTTCACAGTACAGGGAAGTGATGCTAGCCAAACAGCACCTTAGGGCTCCTGATCTGGTAGATGTGTAAAGGATGGACAGGAAGTGCCCAGAAAGAAACACAGAAGTGATTTATAAAAGGTGTTGCTCTAGGGTAAACCCTGAGGTTATAAGGAACTCAAATGGGATAGAAACATTCAAGAAAACATTCCATTCTGAGGTAGGCCCAGAGAAGAAATGGCAAAGTATTCACTGATCTCACAGTCTAATAAGAGATGAACAGGCAATTATAACAGTGTAATAAATGCTCAAACTACATAATAGAAAATATGTCACTGTGGATATACAAACCCAGACTTGGAGTGTTGGGAGCAGGAAATGTTCTCAGAAGAAGTGATGTCGGGCTCCCCTGGTGGCACAGTGGTTAAGAATCCGCCTGCCAATGCAGGGGACACGGGTTCGAGCCCTGGTCCGGGAAGATCCCACGTGCTGCGGAGCAACTAAGCCCACGCTCCACAACTACTGAAGCCCGTGCACCTAGAGCCCACGCTCCGCAACAAGAGAAGCCACCGCACTGAGAAGCCCACGCACCTCCACGAAGAGCAGTCCCCGCTCGCCGCAACTAGAGAAAGCCCACGCCCAGCAACAAAGACCCAATGCAGCCAAAAATAAATTAATTAAATAAATTAATTTTTTAAAAAAAGAAGTGATGTCCAAGCTGCTGAAGAATGAATAAGAGTTAGCCAGAAAAAGAATGTTGGAAAGAAGAATATTCCAAGCAGAGGATGTACAAAAGCTCAAAGGAGCAAGAAAAGATGGCACCTTCTGGAACTAAGAGAAGTGCAGTATTACTGGAGCATATAGTTAGAGATGGGAGGAGCCTGGCAAGGTACGCTGGAGCCAGATCCTGCAGGGTCTGTAGAACCGAATACAGAGCTGGAGCCCAGTGCGGAGTCCAGCAGACAGTGTGTGGGTCTGACACCTACGAGAGGGATCTGGACTAGAGATGGAGCCCTGGAGCTGTCCACATGGCGATGAGAACCCAAGCTACACAGACCAGAGAGAGAAGGGAAGGGAGGTTTAGACCGTGAGCTATAACAAAATAATCCATAGTGCCTGGAGTCAGACACAGAAAGTCAGAAGGAGGGATAGGGAGCTCTCTGGCAGTCCAGTGGTTAAGACTTCTCCTTCCAGTGCAGGGGGTGCGGGTTCGATCCCTGGTCGGGGAGCTAGGATCCCACACGCCTCGGGGTCAAGAAAACCAAAATATAAAACAGAAGCAATATTGTAACAAACTCAATAAAGACTTTAAAAATGGTCCACATCAAAAAAACTCCTGAGGGACTTCCCTGGTGGCACAGTGGTTAAGAATCCGCCAGCCAGTGTAGGGGACACGGGTTTGAGCCCTGGTCCGGGAAGATCCCACATGCTGCCGAGCAACTCAACCCATGCACCACAACTACTGAGCCTGCGCTCTAGAGCCCGTGAGCCACAACTACTGAGCCCGAGTGCCACAGCTACTGAAGCCCATGCGCCTAGAGCCCGAGCTCCGCAACAAGAGAAGCCACCGCAATGAGAAGCCCGCGCACCACAATGAAGAGTAGCCCCTGCTCTCTGCAACTAGAGAAAGCCCGCACCCAGCAACGAAGACCCAACACAGCCAAAAATAAAATATAAATAAATTTATTTTAAAAAAAGGAGGTGTGGGGCTTCCCTGGTGGTGCAGTGGTTGAGAGTCCGCCTGCCGATGCAGGGGACACGGGTTCGTGCCCCCGTCCGGGAAGATCCCACATGCCGCGGAGCGGCTGGGCCCGTGAGCCATGGCCGCTGAGCCTGCGGGTCCGGAGCCTGTGCTCCGCAACGGGAGAGGCCACAACAGTGAGAGGCCTGCGTACCACCAAAAAAAAAAAAAAAAAAAAAAAAAAAAAAAAAAGGAGGTGTGGATCCCGGCATGCCGAACTTGGAAAAATTACCTACAGACTGTTGCCTCTCCTCCCCCTGTCTTGATCCCAGGGCACCCTCTCGAGCTCCCTGTGTAGCAACTGTCCTCCGTGCATTTATTAATTTATCAGCCCTCTTGTCCATCTCACCTGGCCTGACGTGTTCATTCTCGTCCACACGGCAGATGTGGGTGACTTGCCCAGTCAGACGCTAACAGTACTTCCCCTGAGTAACACATCGGTCAACAACAGAGGATGGGCCTGAGGATTGGCCACCTGGAGGTCTCAGTGCAGAGAAACCAGATGCCGCCAGGGGGGGAAATGGGGGGGGATGGGGGCTATGAGCCCACAGTGGAGTGTGAGGGCAGCAAGAGAAAGCCACGAACCGTCTCAACAGTGGAGAAACAGAAAGGTTACATACATTTCTCTGTTCTATTTCCTAGTGACCTTGATTTACTCGTTCATTCACTCACTCATCTAAAAAAAAAAAAAAATCAGTGAGCACCTTCAGGCCAGGTACTATGTTAAGTACGGGACATACGATAGTAAACAAGATAGTGCACGTATCTCTTCCAAAATCAGGGCATCTGTGGTCCCAGAGGAGAATGTCCCCTATTTAAAAGCATTTAACTCCTTGTCAGCAAACCCAAACAAATCACTTTAATTCCAGTTTTGAATGTGACCCCAAGTGAGCTGTTTGTTATAAATTAGAAACCGCTGGCAAGAGAGAACAGAGACCAAAAGTTCTCCTTGAAGGGAAATCTAATCTTGATGCCACATTTTTAAAATCAATTACATTTGCTAACTCATGCTAAATTAACCAGAGAACAAAGGCTTTAATTCTGCATACTCCTGATTCCTTAACCACTTTGAGGCTTTGAAAATGAATTCATAAAGACAGCTTAATTTGTCTGACTAAGAAGCTGGGAATAACTATTCAGTATATCAGTATAATTACAGCAACATTAATTTTCAAATTACATACATCAGTGGCAGTAATTAAAAATAACACATACCTAATATTCACTTTTTTTTTAAAGAGTGTTCTGAAAAGGGCATGGCTGAGTTGCGAACACGGCCTGCCTGTGCAGGAAGACAGTGCGGTGTGCCCACTGGACATGCACTCCTGCCATGTGCTCGCCCCTGGAAGCAGAGCCAGAGAATGTTTCTGCAGTGGTCTCCAGTGTGACGGAGAAACACAGAAGAAAACAGTCTGCACAATAAAGAGGACTACACGGGCTTAAGAGCAAGATTCCAAATCTTTACTGCTAAATATTTATCCTTTCCAAGACTTTGCTCAGAGTTCAGATTCCTTCATCCAATCCACAGATACTTCTAGAAGACCAACGACAGGCCAGGCACCGCGTCAGGCCGGTGCTGGGGAAAGAGCATTGAGCGAGTCAGACTGGGTGAGATGGCAAAGACCACCAATCAACCAATAAATGCAAGAAAGACCATTACTTCAGGAAGAGATGCGGGTGGTGCTGTGGGACTAGGAAGAGGGGAGAGGAGGGGCAACAACAGGTTTGCAGGTAATTCTTCCGGGAGTTTGACGGCACAATCTATTTACTTTCAAGTTTAATTTTTAACTTAAAAATGTAAGAATATATAGACATTCAACAGCAAATTCTTTTTAAATGCTCATCCACTCTTTTAGCCTTTTACTGATCCTGACCACAAAAAAAGTAACTGTAAAACATTATATTTATTCCCACAGATTAAGTATTAATTTTTTTTTTTTTGGCCATGCCGTGAGGCATGTGGGCTCTTAGTTCCCCAACCAGGGATCAAACCCATGCCCCCCTGCGTTGGGAGTGCAGAATCTTAACCACTGGATCGCCAGGGAAGTCCCATAACCCAATATTTTTAATTTATCTTTTCTCAAGAGTCTTAAAAAAACAAATCACCATATAAAACCACAAGGATGACAGACAATTTAAAAACGCAAACCACTTCCCTGACGGCAGTATAGCATGGTAATTGTCGAGACCATGGATTTCAGTATCAGACTAACGTGGTTTTGAACCTGTCTCTGCCATTCACAGGCAGAAAGTCCCTGAAAGTTCAGTTTCTTCACTGAGCTGCTGCAAGGATTGAAGGAAATCGTGCACATAAAGAGGTAGGCATGATGGTTTACACACAGCAATGCTTCCGAGGGAGGGAAGAGAGATGATGCGCACAGAGCAGTGAGCAATCTGGAAAGGTCCGTCTTTAACTTTCAACATCTAATAGCACCCAGTTAATTTCAGCAAAAACAAAAAGATCGTAAGCAGATGGCTTTAGTCTGAAGCTAGCAGCAAAACACCTGGTGGGGACCATATGTGACAACTTGCCAAAATAAAAAGCCTCATAAATTTTAGATATGGGATAAATAACTTTCTACCTGCGGCTGTGTACCGAAAGGTTGCTTATTTCAATCTGCATTTCCTAATGTATGTATAGGCTGTTTTCGCCTTTTGCCAATATGCAACAAGTGACAGGGCTTAATCATCAATACTCGGTTTAAAAAAATCAAAAGAAGCTACGGTCATATACTCCTCAACCATTCACTGGCACTACATCGTTCCCTAGGGTAGCCTCATTCTCTTTCTTTTCTTGGGAAAACACAGCTTGAGACAAGAGGCAGCAAAACCAGCAAGCTCTTCCTATCAACCACAGAACAAAAGTTTCCAAAAGTGGTCCAGTTTCCTGAAAGAGTCATTACTCTTCCCAAAGCCTGATGCTAACACACTTTGACAATCATACTAATTAGAGAAAGCTTTTTGTCAGTTGTGGTCCTTAACTGGATGGTTAATAGAGTATGCTTTTATCTTCAACATAAAGAGGTCTTTTTTTTTTTTAATTATGTTGTCAGTTGTAATTATAGAAAACCGGGTACAAATGAGATTATGGGATCTATCCTGAGGGGCAACTTAGCACAAGGAAGCTCTGTGTTCCATTCTGGCAAATAAGGTCAGCTGGAGATGTTTTTCCTCTAATTTTAATGAACTGTACAGGGTTTTAAAACACTTTTTTATGAAAGCAACAACTACTCAGTGAAATCTGCCTATAACTTAGTAAGTGGAAATCTAAACGTTAAAAGCATGCTCCATTCTAGTCCTAACATGTTTAAATGTGTAAAATATGCAATATTACAAAAACGTAAAACAGAATAGAAAACCATCCACAAGGTTTAAGATTTTAATATTTTGCCATAATTTCTTCAGAGTGCTCTTTGTTTTTTAAAAAATAAAACATTACAAATAGAGCTAAACCCTACTCCAATCCCATGACCATCCCTCCTCCTTCCTTTGCCCCCAAAAGTAACCACAGTCCTGAACTTAGTACCTATTATGCCTGTGCTTGTTTTTGTACTTCTACTGTATTCATAGGTATCCAAAAACCAGTATACACTAAGATTTCGTGTTAAAACTTCATGTAAATTTTATGTAAATATTAACATACTATATGTAACCTTTTGCTACTTACTTTTTTATGTTTCTAGATTTCACGCTTTTTGTTTTTAGGTTTATTGGTGTTCACACATGTAGATGCAATTACATGCTAATAAATGTGAAATGGGATTCATTCATTTTTTTATTGAAGTACAGTTGACTTACAATATTATATTAGTTTCAACATAACATAGTAATTTGATATTTTTATAAATTACACTCCATTCAAAATTATTATAAAATATTGACTATATTCCCTGTGCTGTACATTAACATCCTTGTAACTTATTTACGTTATACTTAGTAGTTTGTACCCTTCACCTATTTTGCCCTGACCCCAACCCCTCTCCCCACTGATAACTACGAGTTTGTTCTCTGTACCTGTGAGTCTTTTCCTGTTTTGTCATATTTCTTCATTTGTTTTATTTTTTAGATTCCACATATAAGTGAAGACATATTTGTCTTTCTCTTATTTATTTCCTAAGCATAATACCCTCCAGGTCCATCCATGCTGTTTCAAATGGCAAAATTTCATTCCATTTTTATACAAAGAAAACAAAACACTAATTTGAAAAGATACGTGCACCCCAATGCTACTGAATATCTTTGTGCATGTACCCTTGTAAACATGTGCCAGATTTCCCTAGGGCAGGTATCTAGAAGTGAAGATGCAGGATCACATGGTATGCAAATATTCAATTTCATTAAATATTGCCATATGGCTTTCCTGCATTATTGTACCAATTTATATTCTCAAGAGTTCCTGTTTTTCCACCCCCTCGACAGCGCTTGGTGTTATCAGATGTCTAATGGTTAGCCACTCTGGTGCCATTACCTGGTGTCTCCTTGTGGGTTCATTTGTATTTCCCTGACGCTAGAGAAGATGAGCATATTTTCATATATTTATCAGGTTTGGGGTCTTTTGGGAAACGACTGTTCGTATCCTTCACCCATGTTTCCTCATTTTCTTATTTATTTGTAGTATTACAAATATTTTTGTATATTTTGGGTACCAACCACTTGTAGTTATGTGTGTTGCAAATATCTTCTCCCAATCTGTGTTTTTGCTTTTTTAAAATTTATTTATTTATTTATTTATTTATTTATTTGGCTGCTCTGGGTCTTAGTTGAGGCACACGGGATCTTTGCTGCCACGTGCAGGATCTTTAATTGCAGGATGCGGGATCTGGTTCCCAGACCAGGGATCGAACCCGGGTGTGGTTAAGAATCCACGCTTCCAATGCAGGGAGCAGGGGTTCCATCCCTGGTCAGGGAACTAAGATCCCACATGCTGTGCCATGCAGCCAAAATGAAAAAAAGAGTCACTTGGGGCCTAATTGGGAAACTGGATATTAGATCATATTATGGAATTATTGTATAATTTTCTTAGTGTAATAATGGTATTGTGATTATGCAGGAGCATGTCCTTATTTGTAGGAAATACATATTAAAATACTTGATGTCTATAATTTAATTTCAAATAGCACAACAAAACAAATAAAGGGCATAGGTGATAAATATACGCAAATATGACAAATATTAACAATTTTGAATTTAAACGGTGTGTACATGGTGTTCATTTTAGTATTTTCCAAGTTTTCTGTATTTTGCTTTTTTCCATAATAAAAAGTTGTAAAACATAAATTGCATTAACTTTATGGACTGACTTGCAGAAAAGTGTCCTCTACACAATATCTACAAACTGCAGGGCTTTCCATCTACTTCTATCTTATTTTATGCCCTTCGATAAAGTTGTAAAATTTTCCTTGTAAAGGCCTTTTACATATTTGTTAGATTTATTCAAGATAAATTATGATGCTTTTGTGAATGGTACCTTTTTATTTTTTAAAAAATAAATTTATTTATTTACATTTTTTATTTTTGGCTGCATTGGGTCTTCGTTGCTGCGCTCGGACTTTCTCTAGTTGCGGCAAGCGGGGGCTATTCTTTGTTGCGGTGCGCAGGCTTCTCATTGCAGTGGCTTCTCTTGTTGCAGAGCATGGGCTCTAGGGGCACAGGCTCAGTAGTTGTGGCTCGCGGGCTCTAGAGCGCAGGCTCAGTAGTTGTGGCACAAGGCTTAGCTGCTCCGTGGCATGTGGGATCTTCCCAGATCAGGACTCGAACCCGTGTCTCCTGCATTGGCAGGCGGATTCTTAACCACTGCACCACTTGCGCCACCAGGGAAGCCCTATAAACTCTTTTTAAAGAATATATCTTCAGGCAAAAATGTAACGTCCAATGTTACCTTTTTAAAATTGACCTGTAGATACTGAACAGGTGAACCACGCAAATGTTCTGATGATTTCTCTTAATACCTGCACTCCTTCTTTAATAGCAGAACGACTCAAAACAATTCACGTAAGCCCAAACTCAAACCTGTGCAGAGCCCCTGCTCGAAAAAGCCCCATTGTTTAATGAGCGGCTGCCTCCACATCACTGCTCAGATCCAGCTCCTCTCTTACGTTCTCATTCCTGCCACTCTTGTTTCTCGACCCTAATGTGTGTCCCTGCTTCCTCCACAGCTCCCAAACTTACTTAGTCAGATTAAACTCCTACAAGAATTTTGATCATGCTGTGTTCTTGATCAAATCTCTTCAAGAACCCTCCAAACTGAATGAATATGCCAAGTGTGGTAGGCAGAATCATGGTCCCCCCAGACCTGTCTATATCCTGGTTCCTGAGCCTGTGAACACATGAGGTTCCACGGCAAAGGAAAATTAATGTGGCAGATGGAATTAAGGGTGCTAATCAGCTGATCTTTAAATAGAGATGATCTTAAAAATCTTTAAATCCTGGATGATCCAGGTAAACACAATGTCCTTGTGGAAGTGGGAGAAGCAGGCAGAAGAGCAGAGTCAGAGGGAGACGTGACTACGGAAGGATGGTCAGAGAGATGCAGTACTGCTGACTGTGAAAATGGGGGAGGGAGCCATGAGCTAAGGGGTATGGGCAGCCTCTAGAAGCTGGAGAAGGCAAGGAAACGGCCTCACCACAAGAGTCTCCAGAAAGGAACACAGCCCTGCCGACATCCTGATGTTAGCCCAGTGAGACCTTCTGGACTTCTAACCTACGGCAAGACACTACTACTGTAAGATAATAATTTGTGTGGTTTAAAGCCACTAGAGTTTTTGGTAATTTGTTACAGGCGCAGTAGAAAACTAATACAGCAACGTATTCCAAAGATGCTTAGATTCAGGGTGAGACGTTACATTTTTGCCTGAAGATATATTCTTTAAAAAGAGTTTATAGGGCTTCCCTGGTGGCGCAATGGTTGAGAGTCCGCCTGCCGATGCAGGGGACGTGGGTTCGTGCCCCGGTCCGGGAAGATCCCACATGCCGCGGAGCGGCTGGGCCCGTGAGCCATGGCCGCTGAGCCTGCGCGTCCGGAGCCTGTGCTCCGCAATGGGAGAGGCCACAGCAGTGAGAGGCCCGTGTACCGCAAAAGAAAAAAAAAAAAGAGTTTATAATCTAGTTTATAATTCTGTTGAAGGAGATAAGGAAGGGAGATTTAATATGTTGGCACAGATGAATGGAATCAGTTCTTCACTTCCCATTTGATTCTCAATCTTTGTGCAATTTCTTATTCCGTTGGTCAGAAGCCAGAAGAGAAGAGATACATGGCACCCTGAACTTAATTGAAATTCTATTTTTCAAAATTTTTAATCATTTGTTTCCCCTGAAATAAATATTCACCACACACTAGGGGACTCTGGTTTATTAGTGAAAATAGGACTCAGTAGTATAAAGAAGATTACTGCTTTTGAACCTCAAAGCAAAATACAGTATGTTACTCACTAAGATTGCTATTAGCATCTGGGGCAGGTCAGTTCTCTCTTGTGCATGACCGTTCCACAAGCTACTGGACATTAAGCATCCCTGGCCCCTGCACACTAAATGCCAGCTGACCTCCCTCCCAGGTGACCCCATGTCCCTTGACAACCAAACACACCCCACATACACTTCTAAATGCCCTCACCCCAGTCAAGAACTACCCACAGAGTGTTAATTAACAATGAATCTGATCTACTTATGGCAACTTGCCTGGCCTGTTCTAATAAAACTCACTAATGGTCTTAACACACGATTCCAGCAGAATCAGGAATATTTAAGGCAATACAGTTTAAAAAGTAACATAATGAGATGACTGGTACAAAGAACAGATAATGGAAATAAACTGGAAATGTTCACTGATTTAGGAAAATAAAAATAGCTGTGGCCCAACATTTGACAAACCAAGAGAAGATATAGATCTATAAATCTGTCATTTAAATAACACCAAAAAATAATCAGAGTCCTAAGGCTTCTTAAGAATCTCAGACAGCTCCCAGTATTTTCTAGGATTATGACTGGGCCTGGCTACTCGGGCATCTCCAAAAGACCTTACCCTTTATTTCTCACCAACCAACTATTAAGAAACTACACAGGGACTTCCCTGGTGGTCCAGTGGGTAAGACTCCTCGCTCCCAATGCAGGGGGCCCGGGTTCCACCCCTGGCCAGGGAACTAGATCCCGCATGCATGCAGCAACTAAGAAGTCCACATGCCACAACTAAAGATCCTGCGTGCCACAATGAAGACCTGGTGCAGCCTAAATAAATAAACATTAAAAGAAAAAGAAAAAGAAACCATACAGAGGACTTCTTGCTACTTCAAAGTGTAAATATGTATTCCTTTTTTTTTTTTTAATAAAATCAGTGCTTTGGATCTACGATTTTGGTCATTATCTTGCTGGGAAACAAATTAATTTGTGAGGCCAGCTGTGAGGGGTCTGACCATATGCCATGATTCATTGGCGCAGAATCAACCTGAAAAGCTAAGAATATAAGAAGAGCAGGTTTTACCAACTGCTCAGGATATGCTCTTAGAAAAAACTAAAAACAGCTCGTAACCCAACAGAAACGAACCAAGAAACAGTAAGACATATCGTTTCCTCTGTTGGCTTATTTCGAGCTGACACTGCTCAGCCGAATGGCATCTCAACTTAAATTCCTCTGCTCCCTCCAAAAGATTTCCTCTAAATAGCTTTCCATAGAAGGTGCCAAGGGCAGTCTGCTGAAAAGAAAGGAATAAAAAAGTATCTGTCATTAGCCCAGGAGAGGAGAAGAGAAGCAGGTGGGAAATGGGCCAACAAGGACTTACTGGACAAAAGTAGGTGTTCTCCACGATGTGATGGGCCACCACGCTGTTCTCAGCAGAGAGAGACATGATGAAGAGCAAAGCATCCCGGGCCTGCTGGCCTACAGTCCCCTCCCGGTGAATGAAGGGAATCAGAAGAGAGAAGATGAGGAAGTTGGCAGCCCCTTGGTCCTCGCTAGTGTGGAAGAAGAGCTCCAGGATGGATGGATCTTTGGCAAGAATGGAACAGAGCTGACTGAGCAGCACAACCAGCTTCCCCTCCACAGTGGGGGTGGCTGTTCCTGAACAGGCACTCAGCAACATCATCAGGGGCTTCAGGATGGGCTTGTGGTGCAGCAGAGGCTGGTGGGACTGGGTGATCAACATCTCATACATCTTTAGCTGCTCCATTTTAGTCTCATCAGTAAATTCCCGTCTCAGACTCCAAAGGAAGAGTTTTTCCATGATGTTCTCAGAGACCACAAATTCCAGGATTGGCCCCATGGCAGCATCCCTGGCTTGCTCCTCAATCAGCAAAAAGAGCATGTGTTCTACATAGTTCTGTACAGCACTGGCCTCATCTGGAGGGATGAACCCATATTTTGCCTGGGTGTTCTTCAAGGGGTCATGTTTCTCTAAGATTTTCACAACCTGAAACCAAATCAAACATGTGTCATCCATCTGATGTTTATCATAACTACAAAAACATACCACTGCTAATTGTACCAAATCTTCATGGAAAATGTAAGAGCCATGACCCACAACAAGATACATGTGAGCATTCTGTGTCTCCCTCTCATGAGAAAATGAAGGAGTTAAACTACAGGAAGAAGATGTCTGAAGTTGTTCATTTATCATAGTGACAAATGTTGGCAACCTAAATGTCAAAGAAAGTAATATGGTTATGTAAATTAAGCTACATGCATTTCTGGGCCTATTATTATGAAGACTGCTGAGCAAAATGAAAAATAAAAAACCTGTAAGTGATAACGTCAGATGAAAAACTAAGTCACTTGTATATAGTTAGATCCATCATTATTAACTATGTCAAAAACACGCAAGTGAAAAAAGACTGGAAAGAAACATGGAAAAACAGTAATCGCTTTTGTGTTCAAAGTAATGACAAGTTCTTAAATTTTTTTCTAAACTGTCAAGAACATAATTCACTTTGTTATAAAGCAGAAACTAAGACACCATTGTAAAGCAATTATACTACAATAAAGATGTTAAAAAAAAAAGAATATAATAGTGCTTTTAGGGATTTCCCTGGTGGTGCAGTGGTTAAGAATCCACCTGCCAATGCAGGGGACACGGGTTCACGGCCTGGTCCGGGAAGACCTCACATGCCACAGAGCAACAAAGTCTGTGCACCACAACTACTGAGCCTGTGCTCTACAGCCCGCGTGCCACAACTACTGAGCCCGTGTGCCACAACTACTGAAGCCCATGCTCCGCAACGAGAAGCCACTGCAATGAGAAGCCCGCACACCACAATGAAGAGTAGCCCCCACTAGCCACAATTAGAGAAAGCCCACGCGCAGCAACGAAGACCCAATGCAGCCAAAAATAGATTAAATAAATAAATTTTTTAAATAATAATAATAATAGTGCTTTAAAATTTTAAAATACACTAAATAAGTAAGACTACCAGTGTTCTCCTACAAATAGAGTTGATTTGGAGATTTCAGCAGCGGGACACAGCTCCTCATATGCCCTTGACAGAATAATAGCCCTCTCTCCTCTACCTGGATTGGCACCCTCTTCAACCAAGCATGCATCATTAGGAAGGATGAAAGGAAACGGATGAACTGATGAACAAGTGACACGTACCTAGCAGAATCCCCGAACATACGGCATACGTTGAAATTTTAAGCACAAAGAGTTTGAATTGTGCATTTTGTTTAAGCCAGAAAAAAATTTTGAGATAACCAATTACAAAATAAAGCCCTAAAGTACAGGGTTTCTATTTGGGGTAATGAAAAAGTTTTGGAAATAGTGGTGATGGTTGCACGACACTGTGAATGTAGTTAATGCCATTGAATTATACACCTAAAAATGATGAAGATGGCAAACTTTGTTTTATATATATACATATATATATATTTTACCACCAAAAAAGAAAAAAATCTATTAACTGTAAAAAGTAAATAAATCCCATGTGACAGCCCAGGTGTTTCTCTCCCTCACCGCTGCTGGCGGTGAACGCTTCCTAACTCTCTCTGCCCATCAATGCTTAATTTCTACTTTGGGACCTGAAAATTAAAACAATTTTATATCTCAACCTCCATTTAACTTTATGACTTGGAATTTCTATGATAATATCCATTCAATTTACTTCCTTTAAAGTGTACGCACCTTAATTTTTTTAAAAATCAAACATTTTATCAACATTTTTAACTTGTTCCTTTTTGCCTTTCTGAACTGCATGTTCTGTGGAATATGTTTAATTTCTGCCATACCCTCCCAGCCCAGTTCTAGGACGTGCTGTTACATGTTCTGGTATTTAGGTTATAGAATTTTTGCAAGTCACTGTGGAAGCTGGCAAAGGTACAAGGCTATGTCAGCATTCATGAGCAATGAGGGAAACTTATTTCTCAGGGAAAAGTCTAAGTTTTCCCCCTAGCAGAAGGAGAAAAAAGGAACCTTTATAGACTAGGCTAGTATATCCTTATGAATGAGTGGATTTCCACAGAATCTGTACTCTCCACCAACTTCCATTATAAAATTAAAAAGACTGTCAGGAAAAACATCACCCCAACACCCCTGAATTGACAATGTCAACGAGGAAGCCCTTGGTTAGCCACTACCCAGGAGGTACACGGCTCAGTGACTGGTGGTCTGGGTCTCCCCACTGGCCATCCCCTCTCCTTGGCTGCGCGTGGACTGCAGAGTGCCCCCACCATCCCCCAACCTCCAAGAAGCCCTCCAGGACTCCTCGCAGGCCTGAGGACCTCTCTGGCAGAAACGCTGGGACCTACTGTGCTCCTTTCCCTTGGCTCTGGCCTTGACATCTCACAGCGTAGGGCTGCAGTACCACATTTGTCCAAAAGGGGCCTCCACCTCAACACAGCGTGCTCTCCAGCCCCGAAGCCCCAACTTCAAGGCTCCACATTCTGAAGAACAGATTAGCTCTACATTTTACCGGTTCTATAATTTCAAAGTCCACATATTGAGTTTACTTATGAGAGCTATCTATACAGCTAGGCCTCGGGGTAGAAATGTAATTATACTTGTCATGTGTGCTCAGACTGTCTAAACTATCTAAAATTGGGACTGTGCATTATACATTGATAGTGGCACAGCAAATTAGCTCAATCTTTCTGGAAAGCAATCTGGCAACACGTAACAGAAGCTATAAAGTCGTTCCTGCCCTTTGACTTGTTAATCTCACTTTGGGGAAAATGCCAAAGGAAACAACACAAAATAATTTGTTTTAAAATGTTCATGCCAATGACGTTTTCAGTAATGAAAAATAAAAATATTATTGACCCAAACCGTCAAGAATAAGAGAATGATAATCACGATGTTACATCACTATACACTAAAGCTATTAAAAATAAACACTAAGTGAATCATATCATTACATGCCAATATATACAACAAATAATTTAAGTTAAAAACTAAATATATTGATAAATAGATGTACGATTAGAAGTGAGTCTGAAAAGATACAAATGAGATTTTAAGGTTAATTAGTTCTTCTTTCCTGTAAATTGATCTAATTTCATAGTATAAATAAAACCAAAAAAGTAATTTTGTACTAATGTCTAAGAAAAGGATCAAAACACAGAGTTAAAAACAGTAATTCTCAGAAATTCCTAAGCCATATAAATTTTTACATATGTATATGTATTTATACTATATGCATGCCTGTAAATATTTATAAAATATCTAAATATATATATGTAATGTAGACCAAAACTATTTACCTGATCACAAGCTACATTTTTCTCATGAATTAATCTTCACTTATTTATTCGAATGCAGTCCTCTGCAAAAAGACCTACTTTGGTGGGGGTGGGGAGGGCGGTGGCTATGAAACACCTAAAAACGATTTCATTCTGAGATGTTTATACAGAATGTAAACTATTCAGCAGCTTTAACATGAAGCCTCTCTCTCCACCCCCATATAGAAGCTCTTCTACCCTGCCTTCCGGGCTCATGGGCAGAGAAACAGGAAAACAGAGCTGTAACAACCCACCAAGATCGAAGGCTTGTTGATCATTTGGAACAGAGCCCTTTACGCATTCCCACCCCTGGCCTGGAGGTTTTCCTGCCTAGAAGATGCGTGTGTTACAACCAGGGCCTGTGAGTCATGGAAAACACAACTCAGCAAAGTGCTGATTATGCCTGTGGTGCCACTTGTCCTTAACCTCCCTCCTTAGGTGTCAGGACCCTCCCAGGCCACCTCCCTCTCCCTTCCAGGCAGGCACACCCATGACCTGCTTTTACAAGTGGGCTCTCGGGGCCCACGCCCTGGGCCTGGTTCCCATCCTGACAGGGAATGCCTAGGAAACTTCTTGGCTAGAGCACAACTGACATTGAAATGCCAAAGATCTTCTGTTATGATGTCCCAAGTTAGCTGCCCGGGTGGTGTCACAGTTCTTTCAGTTTCTGTAGGCTGATTCCTGATGTGACCTCGACTTTTCCTTATTGTTTCCCTTGGGTCCTCTTCTCACATCACTCCCACCGAAGTCCAATATTCCTGGGCCCCTGATTTCTGCTTGCTGGGATCTACTTTGGATCCCTGATCTCATGCTGCTTCCCCAGGCCTGGCCCACTCCTCTGATTACCCTCCATCTTATACTCTCAACCTTCCCTCCGATTCCCCAGCTCTGGCTGCTTCTCAGCTATATACCCTCAGGCTCAGGGATTCAGTTCAGGGGAAAAAACACAATTAGGGTGGCTGGAGAGATACAAGTAGGAAAATACAGTTTGCAAGTATTTCCTTTACTAAACAAGTTCCTTCCTTAGGCTAAATAGCATTTAACAAACTGATCAACCCCTGATAAACCTCAAGCTCATTAAGTATGTAAGCCAGCTGAGATCAGATACAGCACTGTAAATGGTTTACCAATCATAGCTAGGCATTTGTTGATCTACAAACTTTAACATATATAAGCTGGTGTGTGTGTGTGTGTGTGTGTGTGTATGGATCATGAGCCTAGATCACATATTGCGACTCTAAAAAGAAAAAAATACACAAAAAATAAAGAAAAAAGAAAAAAATACACAAAAAATCAATAGTGTGAACAATGGTATACAAATTATCATCTGACCAATACAGCTAAATTTTAACCTAACTTCAAAGTCATTTGACCTATAAATATGAGGATCATTGGAGATCAATAAGATGAACAAATAGCATATTTCTTTCATTAAGGAATATCAGCTACTGCTATCCTTACCTCCAATGATGGCCCCCCATCACTCAGTGATAATGGGCCTGAATTTCAAATATTCACAAATTCTAAATAGGAAGTTCAAATGCTTTCAGAATGAAAGATATACGTAAATCACACAGTCACACCTCAAGCTAACAAATTATTATTCTTCATGATAAACACAAGTGTTTCTCTGACAGAAGATTAGCTTTGACTCCATCTGTCTATCATTCTATTTCTTATACACATGCATATATCAGTAGATGACTATTTATGCTACTTTGGTTAGAGCTTAGTTACTTCAAGAAAGTCACGTGAGTACAACCCATACTTCCAAATCCTTTGGAATGCTAATTTAAAGCGGCATTGTGGAAAAAACCAAGTTGCTAAGCAACATTTTCCATCACACATTAGAAGGACAGGATTTAGTGATCAAGCCAAATTCCACTTAATGTACCAAAGTAACTACAACAAAAGTACGTTTCCATCCAGTCCCTGTTTATTACTTAGCAGCTGTGTCTTTCGATTTAGGGTTATTTCTTACACACCTATTCCCATGGGAGACCTTTACGGAGTCATTTCCTCTCATATGCGGATAACGGCCTAATAATATATGTGTACTTGCAGAACTTAGTTAATGTCAGCTCCAATCCTGAACTACAGAGATGTGTCTACATCTGGAATTAAACCTGATAAAGCAGAAACTATACATGCCATACTTCCTTGGGACCAAAGTAGTCTAGTAATTACTCTAACACAGAAACATGGTAGGAGCATCAGTCAATAAAATAACATAGTAACCTAACCCTTAAGTTAGGTAGATATAATTTTTTTTTAAATTTCAGTATCAGGGGAGGGACTGAAGAGTAATGATATATGTAATAATATTCCAGAGAACCCCATAATTCCAACCACAGCGAAAACAGACTTATCACCGAGCATACAGTGGGACAGCTTCTGACTTCTCAACATGTTCAATCACTTTAGAGTCTAATAGAGGCACAACTCCATGCCTTGGCCCTCTAAAAAAGCATAGCTTTTGTTCTGCTTTACTTTCTACTGTGAAGTTTAGAGCTACTTGAAAAGCTGAGAAGAGAGACATACATTTTTTAAATGTTAACAAACATCACTTTACTAAGATACTGAGAAGGTTAATCAGAGTTCTCTAATATTTTCTAACTTTTCATCTCTCAAAGACTTCATGTAATTTCTCTCTGTCATTTAGTTTATGACACGGCACAGACCAAAAGAGTGAAGATGAAGAGAGTGAGAGAATGAGTGTCACAGGGAACAGACTGGAATGCAGATCTCAAAGCCACGTATAAGTGCTCTTTGCTTCTTTAATGGAGTCAGGCTACTTGGAGCTCTATACAGGTTACCATACATAGGACATATTGTCTATTTTTTATTATGGTAGGAGGACATCTGACTTACTTAATCCAGATGATTCAGTTTTTTCTCATCCCCATCCCCTTCCAAGAAGAAAAAGGCTACTAAATCCACTAGCTTTTCTTTATCTATCAACATTACTCTATCTGAACTCTGAAATGTTCTTAGCTTAAAAAATTGTGTAATAGCTTGTATTTGGAGGCTGAGGGTGGTAAGGAGAAGCTTTGCGCCATTAACAAGCACACAGAAATGTGCGTTTCCAATTGATTCTTTTTCACCTCTGTTCTCCTGGCTTTGAGAGCAGACACCGTTTAGTATGTAACTAATACTGATGCAGTATGTGAAAGGAGAGGATAGAGAATGAATAGAGCAAAGGGCCATGAAGTCTCACAAAGTAAAAGTGTGCCATTAAGGATACCTAGTGTGGGACTTCCCTGGTGGCACAGTGGTTAAGAATCCACCTGCCAATTCAGGGGACACAGGTTTGGTCCCTGGTCCAGGAGGATCCCACATGCCGCGGAGCAACTAAGCCTGTGTGCCACAACTGAGCCTGCACTCTAGAGCCCGTGTGCTGCAACTACTGAGCCCGTGTGCTGCAGCTACTGAAGCCCATGTGCCTAGAGCCCGTGCTCCGCAACAAGAGAAGCCACCGCAATGAGAAGCCTGCACAACACAACGAAGAGTAGCCCCTGCTCACCGCAACACAGCGGTGAAAGCACGCGCGCAGCAACGAAGACCCAACACGGCGAAAACAAACAAACAAACAAAAAGCAGCAACAACAGAAGAATACCTAGTGTGTGTGTGGTGGCAGGTTAGTTCACATGGCAATATACTTGGGCAGTTCGTTATCTGATGGACCAATGCTTCTTACTTCTTGCTCTCTCTTCCATTCAGAAGAAGCAAAGAAGCAAAGGCAAGAGATAAAAACAACAGTCTACTAGACTATAAACCGTTCTTATAGACTACTATAAAAATTAAACATTCTCTTTCTCTCCCCGACCCCCTCCCCTCAAGATCACTGATCATTAAATGCAAGTCTAAGGTTCTTACTGGTAGCAGTTTATAGCAAATGTTTTAATATTAGTATATGTTTTCCAAGTCTCCTAGCTCTTCTGAAGTTGCATTAACCAGGTGGAGGGATGTTCCAGGCAGAAAGAAGAGGAAGTGCCAAAGGCAGAGAGCCATGAAACAACATGAGGTGTGCTGCCAGGAGAGGGGGTGGCTAGGAACTCCAAGTAATTTTGTATTTCTGGAGGCTAAATGAGAGAAAAGCAGTGGAAGAAGCCACGACATAAAGAGCCCTATCTGCCATCCTGGCCTGTAGGTGGCCAGATGCCACTGAAATGTCCAACTACAGGAATGCCCCAGACAGAATCTGGGTTTTAGGTTTGTTGCTCTGTCTACTACGGCACAAGATGGCACCTCAGAAGACAAGAGGACGTACAGGCCAGAGGCTACTTCCTAGAGCCTGGATTCTCCAATGTTAACTATTCCTGGATGTCCACTATAGAACTATTCTGAGGATAACATGAGACCACTGGACCCGGGGACCGGTTTAGAAAGTCAAGTGCACCACTGGGCCACTCAAGGTCTCTCCCCTGGCGACCCGCCCCTGAACCTCGGACTGCCTCAGATGATGCCTCGGATGATGGATGGCTGTATAACCAGCTGTCCCTGACAGACTGCAAAGTGTAGGTGGGTAAGCGGGTATCCTTGATCACCACTCAAGGTCTGAAGTAGAAGCTCCTAGTAAACAGTAGAACAGAACCTGCCGAATATATGTTAATTATGCTGAATTTGTACTGAAGTATCCTAACAAACAGAAGCACTTTGGACACCACTGACTTTTGTTGCCTTCATTTTCCCTAACTTAACATCTGAAAAACCATGGTACTTGCCAGCTAATGGAACACTTTGCTAAATAGAACGTTGTCACCCAGTTCTGTCTACAGATTTCCTACCAGCCTTACAGTTTTCTTGGGTTGCCTCAGGGGAACCCGGGGGCTACGTCACACTAGTCACAGAAGTTTATGTCAGATTGTAGCTCATTTCCCAATCCTCTGCGAATCCGCCCCCAGCCTGAACAACTCACAGCAAAGCGCTAATGCGTGAAACTCCAAAAGCGCTAATGCGTGAAACTCCAAAAACAATAAGTAGCACTTATTTCTATCAGCTGAAAGTCTCATTCCTTACCTCAAACTTAGCCTCACAGCTCTGCCTTGCCCTGACTTCCTCACCTTTTTTATTTCTAACCATCCAAAAAAGGCAAAGCTGAGCATTTGTTCCTAATACCCCTTCTCTAAAATGTTCTTTTGCTTTCTGTCATCAAAACCTTCTCTTGGGCTTCTCTTGTGGCGCAGTGGTTGAGAGTCCGCCTGCCGATGCAGGGGACATGGGTTCGTGCCCTGGTCCGGGAAGATCCCACATGCCGCGGGGCGGCTGGGCCCATGAGTCATGGCCACTGAGCCTGCGTGTCCGGAGCCTGTGCTCCGCAATGGGAGAGGCCACAGCAGTGAGGGCGCGCGTACCGCAAAAAAAAAAAACAAAAAAAACAAACCTTCTCTTCCCACAGTCAAGCTAACAAAATCTCACTTCCTGGATTCCACAGGCCATTTTCATCCGTAATAGTCCCTTCCCTTGACTTAATTCCTGTGATCAATATTATTCATTTTATAACAATGTATCTCTTTCCGGGTAAGATGGCGGAAGAGTAAGACGCGGAGATCACCTTCCTCCCCACGGATACACCAGAAATACAGCTACACGTGGAACAACTCCTACAGAACACCTACTGAATGCTGGCAGAAGACCCCAGACCTCCCAAAAGGCAAGAAACTCCCCACATACCTGGGTAGGGCAAAGCGGAGAGATTCCCGCACAGAGGATCGGTGCCGAGCGGCACCCACCCGCCCGAGAGGCTTGTCTGCTCGCCCGCCAGGGCGGGCGGCGCTGGAAGCTGAGGCTCGGGCTTCGGTCAGAGCGCAGGGAAAGGACTGGGGCTGGCGGCGAGAACTCAGCCTGAAGGGGGCTAATGTGCCACAGCTAGCCGGCAGGGAGTCCGGGAAAACTCTGGAGCTGCCGAAGAGGCAAGAGACTTTTTCTTCCCTCTTGGTTTCCTGGTGCGCGAGGAGAGGGGATTAAGAGCGCTGCTTAAAGGCGCTCCACAGACGGGCGCGAGTCACGACTGAAAGCGCGGAGCCCAGTGACGGGCGTGGGACGCTGGGGCTGCTGCTGCTGCCGCCAAGAAGCCTGTGTGCAAGCGCAGGTCACTGTCCACACCGCCCTTCCAGGAGCCTGTGCAGCCCGCCACTGCTGGGGTCCCGGGATCCAGGGGCGGCTTCCCTGGGAGAACGCACGGCGCGCCTCGGGCTGGTGCAACGTCACGCCGAACTCTGCCGCTGCAGACTCGCCCCGCACTCCGTGCCCCTCCCTCCCGCCCGGCCTGAGTGAGCCAGAGTCCCCGAAGAGGCTGCTCCTTTAACCCTGTCCTGTCTGAGCGAAGAACAGACGCCCTCCGGCGACCTACACGCAGAGGCGGGGCCAAATCCAAAGCTGAGACCCAGGAGCTGTGAGAACAAAGAAGAGAAAGGGAAACCTCTCCCAGCAGCCTCAGAAGCAGCGGATTAAAGCTCCACAATCAACTTGATGTACCCTGCATCTGTGGAATACATGAATAGACAACAAATCATCCCAAATTGAGGAGCCAGGAGTCAGTGCTGTGCCTCTGAGGTGGGAGAGCCAACTTCAGGACACTGGTCCACAAGAGACCTCCCAGCTCCACATAATATCAAACGGCGAAAATCTTCCAGAGATCTCCATCTCAACACCAGCACCCAGCTTCACTCAACGACCAGCAAGCTACAGTGCTGGACACCCTATGCCAAACAACTAGCAAGACAGAAACACAACGCCACCCATTAGCAGAGAGGTGGCCTAAAATCATAAAAAATCCGCAGACACCCCAAAACACACCACCAGACGTGGACCTGCCCACCAGAAAGACAAGATCCAGCCTCATTCACCAGAACACAGGCACTAGTACCTTCCACCAGGAAGCCTACACAACCCACTAAACCAACCTTAGCCACTGGAGACAGACACCAAAAACAACGGGAACTACGAACCTGCAGCCTGCAAAAAGGAGACCCCAAACACAGTAACATAAGCAAAATGAGAAGACAGAAAAACACACAGCAGGAGAAGGAACAAGATAAAAACCCACCAGACCTAACAAATGAAGACGTAATAGGCAGTCTACCTGAAAAAGAATTCAGAATAATGATGGTAAAGATGATCCAAGATTCTATTTCCCAGATCCAAAATCTTGGAAATAGAATAGACAAAATGCAAGAAACAGTTAACAAGGACCTAGAAGAACTAAAGATGAATCAAGCATCGATTAAAAACACAATACATGAAATAAAAAATACTCTAGATGGGATCAATAGCAGAATAACTGAGGCAGAAGAACGGATAAGTGAGGTGGAAGATAAAATAGTGGAAATAACTGCTGCAGAGCAAAATAAAGAAAAAAGAATGAAAAGAACAGAGGACAGTCTCAGAGACCTCTGGGACAACATTAAACGCACCAACATTCAAATTATAGGGGTTCCAGAAGAAGAAGAGAAAAAGAAAGGGACTGAGAAAATATTTGAAGAGATTATAGTTGAAAACTTCCCTAATATGGGAAAGGAAATAGTTAATCAAGTCCAAGAAGCACAGAGAGTCCCATACAGAATAAATCCAAGGAGAAATACGCCAAGACACATATTAATCAAACTGTCAAAAATTAAACACAAAGAAATCATATTAAAAGCAGCAAGGCAAAAACAACAAATAACACACAAGGGAATCCCCATCAGGATAACAGCTGATCTCTCAGCAGAAACTCTACAAGCCAGAAGGGAGTGGCAGGACATAATTAAAGTGATGAAGGAGAAAAACCTGCAACCAAGATTACTCTACCCAGCAAGGATCTCATTCAGATTTTTTTTTTTTTTTTCTTTTTTTTTTTCTTTTTGCGGTACGCGGGCCTCTCACTGTTGTGTCCTCTCCCGTTGCGGAGCACAGGCTCCGGATGCGCAGGCTCAGTGGCCATGGCTCACGGGCCCAGCCGCTCCGCGGCATATGGGATCCTCCCAGACCGGGGCACGAACCCGTATCCCCTGCATCGGCAGGCGGACTCTCAACCACTGCGCCACCAGGGAGGCCCTCTCATTCAGATTTGATGGAGAAATTAAAACGTTTACAGACAAGCAAAAGCTGAGAGAGTTCAGCACCACCAAACCAGCTTTACAACAAATGCTAAAGGAACTTCTCTAGGCAAGAAACACAACAGAAGGAAAAGACCTACAATAACGAACCCAAAACAATTAAGAAAATGGGAATAGGAACATACATATCAATAATTACCTTAAATGTAAATGGACTAAATGCTCCCTCCAAAAGACACAGATTGGCTGAATGGATACAAAAACAAGACCCATATATATGCTGTCTACAAGAGACCCACTTCAGACCTAGAGACACATACAGACTGAAAGTAAGGGGATGGAAAAAGATATTCCATGCAAATGGAAACCAAAAGAAAGCTGGAGTAGCAATTCTCATATCAGACAAAATAGACTTTAAAATAAAGACTACTAGAAGAGACAAAGAAGGACACTACATAATGATCAAGGGATCGATCCAAGAAGAAGATATAACAATTGTAAATATTTATGCACCAAACATAGGAGCACCTCAATACATAAGGCAAATACTAACAGCCATAAAAGGAGAAATCGACAGTAACACAATCATAGTAGGGGACTTTAACACCCCACTTTCACCAATGGACAGATCTTCCAAAATGAAAATAAATAAGGAAACACAAGCTTTAAATGATACCTTAAACAAGATGGACTTAATTGATATTTATAGGACATTCCATCCAAAAACAACAGAATACACATTTTTCTCAAGTGCTCATGGAACATTCTCCAGGATAGATCATATCTTGGGTCACAAATCAAGCCTTGGTAAATTTAAGAAAATTGAAATTGTATCAAGTGTCTTTTCTGACCACAATGCGATGATACTAGATATCAATTACAGGAAAAGAGCTGTAAAAAATACAAACACATGGAGGCTAAACAATACACTACTTAATAACGAAGTGATCACTGAAGAAATCAAAGAGGAATTTAAAAAATACCTAGAAACAAATGACAATGGAGACACGACGACCCAAAACCTATGGGATGCAGCAAAAGCAGTTCTAAGAGGGAAGTTTATAGCAATACAATCCCACCTTAAGAAACAGGAAACATCTCGAATAAACAACCTAACCTTGCACCTAAAGCAATTAGAGAAAGAAGAACAAAAACACCCCAAAGTTAGCAGAAGGAAAGAAATCATAAAAATCAGATCAGAAATAAATGAAAAAGAAATGAAGGAAACGATAGCAAAGATCAATAAAACTAAAAGCTGGTTCTTTGAGAAGATAAACAAAATTGGTAAACCATTAGCCAGACTCATCAAGAAAAGAAGGGAGAAGACTCAAATCAATAGAATTAGAAATGAAAAAGGAGAAGTAACAACTGACACTGCAGAAATACAAAAGATCATGAGAGATTACTACAAGCAACTCTATGCCCATAAAATGGACAACCTGGAAGAGATGGACAAATTCTTAGAAATGCACAACCTGCCAAGACTGACTCAGGAAGAAATAGAAAATATGAATAGACCAATCACAAGCACTGAAATTGAAACTGTGATTAAAAATCTTCCATCAAACAAAAGCCCAGGACCAGATGGCTTCACAGGCGAATTCTATCAAACATTTAGAGAAGAGCTAACACCCATCCCTCTCAAACTCTTCCAAACAATATCAGAGGAAGGAACACTCCCAAACTCATTCTACGAGGCCACCATCACCTTGATACCAAAACCAGGCAAGGATGTCACAAAGAAAGAAAACTACAGGCCAATATCACTGATGAACATAGATGCAAAAATCCTCAACAAAATACTAGCAAACAGAATCCAACAGCACATTAAAAGGATCATACACCATGATCAAGTGGGGTTTATTGCAGGAATGCAAGGATTCTTCAATATACGCAAATCAATCAATGTGATACACCATATTAACAAGTTGAAGGAGAAAAACCATATGATCATCTCAATAGATGCAGAGAAAGCTTTCGACAAAATTCAACACCCATTTATGATAAAAACCCTGCAGAAAGTAGGCATAGAGGGAACTTTCCTCAACATCATAAAGGCCATATATGACAAACCCACAGCCAACATTGTCCTCAATGGTGAAAAACTGAAACCATTTCCACTAAGATCAGGAACAAGACAAGGCTGCCCACTCTCACCACTCTTATTCAACATAGTTTTGGAAGTTTTAGCCACAGCAATCAGAGAAGAAAAGGAAATAAAAGGAATCCAAATCGGAAAAGAAGAAGTAAAGCTGTCACTGTTTGCAGATGACATGATACTATACATAGAGAATCCTAAAGATGCTACCGAAAAACTACTAGAACTAATCAATGAATTTGGTAAAGTAGCAGGATACAAAATTAATGTACAGAAATCTCTGGCATTCCTGTACACTAATGATGAAAAATCTGAAAATGAAATCAAGAAAACACTCCCATTTACCATTGCAACAAAAAGAATAAAATATCTAGGAATAAACCTACCTAAGGAGACAAAAGACCTGTATGCAGAAAATTATAAGACACTGATGAAAGAAATTAAAGATGATACAAATAGATGGAGAGATATACCATGCTCCTGGATTGGAAGAATCAATATTGTGAAAATGACTCTAATACCCAAAGCAATCTACAGATTCAATGCAATCCCTATCAAACTACCACTGGCATTTTTCACAGAACTAGAACAAAAAATTTCAAAATTTGTTTGGAAAAATAAAAGACCCCGAATAGCCAAAGCAATCTTGAGAACGAAAAACGGAGCTGGAGGAATCAGGCTCCCTGACTTCAGACTATACTACAAAGCTACAGTAATCAAGACAGTGTGGTACTGGCATAAAAATAGAAAAATAGATCAGTGGATCAGGATAGAAAGCCCAGAGATAAACCCACGCACATATGGCCAACTTATCTTTGATAAAGGAGGCAGGAATGTACAGTGGAGAAAGGACAGTCTCTTCAATAAGTGGTGCTGGGAAAACTGGACAGGGACATGTAAAAGTTTGAGATTAGATCATTCCCTAACACCATACACAAAAATAAGCTCAAAATGGATTAAAGACTTAAATGTAAGGCCAGAAACTATCAAACTCTTAGAGGAAAACATAGGTAGAACACTCTATGACATAAATCACAGCAAGATCCTTTTGGACCCACCTCCTAGAGAAATGGAAATAAAAACAAAGATAAACACATGGGACCTAATGAAACTTCAAAGCTTTTGCACAGCAAAGGAAACCATAAAGAAGACCAAAAGACAACCCTCAGAATGGGAGAAAATATTTGCAAATGAAGCAACTGACAAAGGATTAATCTCCAAAATTTATAAACAGCTCATGCAGCTCAATAGCAAAAAAACAAACAACCCAATCCAAAAATGGGCAGAAGACTTAAATAGGCATTTCTCCAAAGAAGATATACAGACTGCCAACAAACACATGAAAGAATGCTCAACATCATTAATCATTAGAGAAATGCAAATCAAAACTACAATGAGATATCATCTCACACCAGTCAGAATGGCCATCATCAAGAAATCTAGAAACAATAAATGCTGGAGAGGGTGTGGAAAAAAGGGAACACTCTTGCACTGCTGGTGGGAATGTGAATTGGTACAGCCACTATGGAGAACAGTATGGAGGTTCCTTAAAAAACTAAAAATAGAACTACCATATGACCCAGCAATCCCACTACTAGGCATATACCCTGAGAAAACCATAATTCAAAAAGAGACATGTACCAAAATGTTCATTGCAGCTCTATTCACAATAGCCCGGAGCTGGAAACAACCTAAGTGTCCATCATCGGATGAATGGATAAAGAAGATGTGGCACATATATACAATGGAATATTACTCAGCCATAAAAAGAAACGAAACTGAGCTATTTGTAATGAGGTGGATAGACCTAGAGTCTGTCATACAGAGTGAAGTAAGTCAGAAAGAGAAAGACAAATACCGTATGCTAACACATATATACGGAATTTTAAAAAAAAAAAAAAAAGTCATGAAGGACCTAGGGGCAAAACAGGAATAAAGACACAGACCTACTTGAGAATGGACTTGAGGATATGGGGCGGGGGAAGGGTAAGCTGTGACAAAGCAAAAGAGAGGCATGGACATATATACACTACCAAACGTAAGGTAGATAGATAGTGGGAAGCAGCCACAGAGCACAGGGAGATCAGCTCGGTGCTTTGTGACCGCCTGGAGGGGTGGGATGGGGAGGGTGGGAGGGAGGGAGATGCATGAGGGAAGGGATGTGGGAACAGATGTATATGTATGACTGATTCACTTTGTTATAAAGCAGAAACTAATTTAAAAAATTTAAAAAAAAATAAAATAAAATAAAATAAAATATTTCCAAATGAAAAAAAAAAAACAAAACAAAACAATGTATCTCACGTTGTCATCCAAACTAGCTTATACATTCTTTAAAAGCCCAAAGGAAGGCTTATACATTTCTGTGTCCCACCTGTGACGCCCACAGTGAGGTAGCTGGAGTTTGGGCTCAGTAAATCTCCATTTAACAATAGAGTCGGTCCTCCGTATCCGCAGGTTCTGCACCTGCAGATACAACCGATCATGGATCAAAAATATTTGGAAAAAATTTTCAAAAAGTTCCAAAGAGCACAACTTGAATTTGCTGCACACTGGCAACTATTTACATAGCACTTACATCGTATTGACACTATTCACATAGTATTTACACCGTATTAGATATTGTAAGTAATCTAGAGATGATTTGGAGGATGTGCAGATGTGCGTAGGTTATATGGAAATATCACCTTATATAAGGACTTGAGCGTCCACAGATTTGGTATCTGCTGGTGTCCTGGAGCCCATCCCTCACAGATACCAAGGGACGACTGTAATCACATTCACATCGACATGAATTTCTTCAACCAGCATTTTTATTCATAAAGGTAACAGTAAAGCCCTCAAGAGCCTTTGGAACTAGAGAGACACTGAGGGCATTTTCCAGATTTATTTAAAAGGAAAAATTAAGACTAAAGGGGTAAGAAACTTGGCCAAAGTTAAAGAAATGGCTGAAACGATAATGAGCCCAAGAGTGTACCCACTTTATGAAAGGAAGTGTTTAATAAACTAAACCCCAATCCCTCTGACAAAGTCATCCTTACCCTCAACTCAATATTTTCCTGCATTAAACAGAGGGTGGTATGCGTCAGCACTAAAGTACAATGCCAAAGGTAATTACTCTAATTATCTGGAAAATTCCTGAATTACTTTCTTCCCATTGCTAAAGCAGATGTGCCCTTAATATCCAGAGCAAACCCATTAAGACTATAACAGTAAACAGTCAGAGAAGGGGAAATGCATAAAAAAAATCTTGAAAGCTTTACACTGGATAGTGACAGGAAGCCACAAAGTGTAAATGACCAGAAGCAGAACTGATTTTGTTTTTTATCTAAACTGTGTCCCCTTATAATTGCTGTGATTTACAGGCTCAATGCTTTAACCCATGGGCTGTTTCCGGCCACAGGAAGGAACTGGGTACTCATTCAAAAACTGTCACATAAATAGCCACTTACCAGCTCACCTGGGGAGTGTAATGTTGTACAAGTAGTAAAGAATGCCAATTTTATTTATTTTACTACTTGTAAACTCCCTGAGGAAAGGGGCAAGCTGGTAAGTTTCCTGACCATTCAAGCCTTAATTATCCATACAAGCAGATCAGAGAAGAATCACAAAGAAGTCAAAATGAATAATCAAAAAAACTTTTACAATCAACTTTGTAATGAATTCAGATACTTCCAGGCACCTTCTTTCCTTAAATGAATAGGGACCACCAGCCTGAAAAATGCTAGAGCACAGAGGTCAAATACACTGGTCTTGGAGTCACGGGACCAAGGTCTCAGTACTTGATTGGAAACTCACTAGTCGTATAATCTCAAGCAAGCTATTTAACCTCTATAATTTTCCATTCCCTCATCTGTAAAGTGATGAAGCTAAAACCAACTGCCTTACTGGTTTGCGGAGAAGATTAAATGTAAGGTATTTGATGTATTCGGCACAGCACTTCGCAAATATTTAATAAATATGTATTTTAGTATTGGTAGCGTTTAAGGACTGAATGGAAATCAGCAGGGAGGAGGGAAAGGAAGAGGATGTACTCGTTGTCAAGTGTATTGCAAAGTAAAGGACAAGTCACTCGAAGGCCAACTGCTACTCTTATAAAAATATCTGAGGAACATGCATGTCCCCTAATTGCTTTCGTGAAAACCAAGGTTCTTAACCAACTACCTATTCTAGGAATGCAAGTAGAGAAATCTGCTTTTCTTCCTACCTGAAAGGGTTTCCTCCTTATGTTTTCTGGAAGCCCACCTGTCACACAGGTTGGGAACCCTGGTTCAGTGCAATAGAGGCTTCTAGGGCTACCTAACCAGCAGAGAAGGTGGAACTCATACATTACCTGCGCCCAGTGGTTTTTAAATACAATCATGCATGTTTCTGGGTCAACTCCCTGCAAGCTCACAGCCTGCCGGAGTCTGCCTTCTGTCGCAACCGATGACATCATAAACCTTCAAAAACCAAATGCTTCTAAGTCATATTTAATTTTCATGAAAATTTGGTAAGCAGTCACTAACTTTCAAGTGTCACAGTAGAAATGTAACTTCTTCACATTTCATTGTCACTTTCCAAACCTGTAATGACAAAAACAAAAAATGCATCCCATTACATTCATATATTAAACAGGACACTGACTTAAGTTAAAATCAAAACACAGACATTCTCAAAGTCCAACACTGAGCAAAAATATCAACAAAATAGACATTTATACTCAACCTAAAGCCTTTCTTCTGTTTTCTCTCACTTTGCTACTAACTATATAAAATAATGATGCTACCAAAGCTACATGAATAAATTAAACAATTATTGGATTTATTCTCTCCACTATCACCAACTAGATTATTATTCTATATCACTAGATTATTATTATTCTAGATTATTATTCTAGATTATTAGATTATTATTATTATAGATTATTATTATTATTATTAGATTTTTATTCTGTATCACTCAAATCTAGTTTCCAGAAGCAATAAACTATGATAGCAATGTTAGTGGTGTGTAAAAACACCCAGAAACAGGAAAATCATTAGTTAATAGTGACTGAAATAAATGGCTTGATGTAACTTAGGGGAGTTATAACACAGCACCCAGACTCCTGGGTCCAATAATACCAATTTTTTTAATCAACGACTGTCATAATGGAATTGAAAGCATTCTCAGTCATTTTGTGGCTACAACCTAAGTTAAGGTTTCCAGCTTTCCTGAAAAATAAGAGAATTCCAGGTAACCCTGACAAATCAGATAGTAATGATCCATCAAAAACAAGAGAGTGCTTACTTGGTGTGAGGACAAGGCAACAGTGCACTTATCAATGAAAAATGAGTTATGTGGACAAAATATGAAGAAAGCCTGACTCCAAGAGGGCCAGTGGGGAGAAAAAAAGATACTGGGGTCATAGAGTATACAGGCAATGTGATCCAGTTGTGTGGTGCTAACTCTCTGACAAAAGCACTAAGATACTGGTATTATTATCTTAGATTCATCAGCCCAAAAAAGGACTGGGGACAGTTCAAAACGTTATTTGTTTAGTGTACAGACTAGAGAGAGTTCAGAGAAAAGTAATTACATTATAATTACCAGAGCACTGGAAAACAAAGTCCATGATAAAATTTCCAGACTCGTAGTGCTAAAAGATTAAAAAAAAAAAAAAAAAAAAAGAGGCTATTTTCAACTGAGTAACATGAGGGTATTACAAGGAGAACACTGATCAACTATTCCTTCTATAAACAAGGGACTTCAGGTGATGATTCAGGTTAGACTTATTGATCAAGTTCTTTGTGGGAAGAGGACTTCAACACTGGAAAATAGTTAAAGGAATATTCAAAACAAGTACCTCTGTTGGGGGCGTGTAGAAGAGTAACCAATCAACATTAAAAAAAGATCTTCATAATAAATTTTAGTACATAAGAAAAGAAAACACGTAAGAATTAATAATTTGGGGAATGAAACATTTCTTAAGGAGAATGATGGGGGATTAAGGTGTGTGGAAAGAGGGAAGCCTGTTAGGAGGACTGCATAGATATTGTAAGTGAAACAGTTTACATGTATCTTTCATGACTATGTTTTGTTATGTATATTGGTGAATTCCCCAACATATAATTCTTAATAATACAAATGTGTTGTTTTATTTTTTTTTAATAAATTTATTTATTTATTTATGGCTGTGTTGGGTCTTCGTTGCTGCACATGGGCTTTCACTAGTTGTGGCGAGCATGGGCTACTCTTCTTTGCGGTGCACGGGCTTCTCATTGTGTTGGCTTCTCGTTGCGGAGCACGGGCTCTAGAGCACAGGCTCAGTAGTTGTGGTGCACGGGCTTCGTTGCTCTGTGGCATGTGGGATCTTCCCGGACCAGGGCTCGAACCCGTGTCCCCTGCATTGGCAGGCGGATTCTTAACCACTGTGCCACCAGGGAAGCCCAAATCTGTTGTTGTCAATAAGACACTGTCCATTACCAACATGGCCCTTTGCCACTGAGACGCATGTTACACTGCGCCCAACTGGTGTTTTAAAAATCAGGAGTGTCTGCCCATGCACGCAGAGTATGTGTTCCCAGTCACACACACACACACACACACACACACACACACACACACACACACACTCCCTGTGATCCTCCCGCCACTCTCTTGACCTCACTTTGGTTCGCAGGCTAGCCCTTCTAGACGGTATCTCATTGTGCAACCCTGTTTTAAGTGATGAGATAAAACAAGTTCTGATTCAACTTCCTTGCTGTCCTAAACACTACATTTCTTTGAAAATGTCAAGGTCTCTTATTCAGATGGTGTAATGATAATAACGGAGAAAATCAGAGTGTTTGGGTTTAGCCCAGAGGTTGAAAAAGTAGAAGACTCTCTGAGATGCCTTCCAGCTCTGGGACTCTCAGATTCTTCTTCGAAGGTATAAAGGGAACATAAATCATGCCAATTGCCTCTGCATCAAAAACAGAAAGATGCTCTCTAAGATCCTTCACATTAGTTCTCAAAGGGACTTCACGTGCGTCTTTTCAGATAGTGAGACCACAGTACAGACAGGATAAATTTCTTAGCCGCGGCCAAGAACTTACAAGTCAGTTTTGATGGAGACAGAAATGTCTCTTGACTCCTAGTCCAGTGTTCTTTCTAGAAACTGTATTCTCCTTGCTCCTGGCTATAATCCCTAGCCCTAGTCCCCTAAGGAATCTGTATCTTCTCTGAGAAAGGTACATCTCACTTGGTTGATGCTTATCCAATCATACTCTTGAGGCAGATGCCTGAAAAATCTAAATATGCCATGAATATAGAAACCACAACATCGAGAGAACCTGGGAGAGAAAGCAGAGGGGGAGGCAAGTCCAGCAAGCCACGTTTGGGAAGCGAAAAGCTATTGCAGGAGACCCTGTCAAAGAAAACACCACCTAAGCACCCAGAAGCCACTCTCTCTCTCATTCCCAGGTTAAAGTGGTAAAGCACTGGCATGTCCCCAGGGCAGTGTGAAAATGAAAGAGATGACTCCATATTTATGAGCGATGTTTTAGGACCCATTTCCTCAAGCACCAAGGTTTTCAACATATTTCTGCATTTTCCTGTTATCAGCCTTTCCTTTTTCCAATTCCAAGCATTTTACTTAACCCTTAGACAACAGCTAAAAATCCCAAATGAAGAAAACAGAAGGGCAATACTAAGCAAAAGGCTGTGAGCAGGTAGGAGAGGCTGCAGGTGCTAGATCGTGTGCTTATGGCATGTGGCATCGCTGGATGTCACCGCTTCTTGCCCTCTGCTCTCTTCAGTCTAAGGCATCTGAAGTTGGGAATGGTTAAGGTAAAGCTTGCTGCTCTTGGCACACATGCAGCCTGTTCTTCCCATAAATACATACATGCACATCAACTCGAATTTCATGCCTGAGAGAAAGCTCTAGAAATTGTTTAGCCCCTAACAAGTGATTTTTTTCCCTTTCTTCAAACAAACCACCACCAACAAAAAATACCCAAAGGACTCTCCCCACAGTGGTTGCATGTGGTATTGTGGTACGGTTGTTGAGGTTTTTGGTCTTGGGGGGAAGAGATGAGTTATCAAAATACATGTATGTATTATGTATGTACATATGAACGAATGCTGAGATATTAGTACAGTTTCTATACTTCAAAGACAGAACCGACTATATTATTTCCAAAGACATTACTGAGTGGTCACATTTATATATCTCATTAATATTATATATAAAAATATTTTCCATCAATAAGGAGAGAAAAATTCTATTAAATATTGTTGAAGACAGAGATAACTGACATAAGAATTACCTATATTTTTATTTGCCCTTTTTTGAAAGTATATGATATCTTTTATTTGACTATGAAAAAAGCACAAGCATATGCTTCCATATCACAGAATTATAAAATGTACCATATAATCATAAAAGCCTAGATTCTAGTCATCTAGATTATACCTCTTTCCAATGTAAAAATTCCTTCTACCGCCCTCCCAGACAGACATCTTATCTAATTTCAGACCCTCTCAAAAACTACAATACTTAGGAGAGCTGTAAATGGGTCAAAATCACATTTTTTCCTGAACTACCAATGACTATATTTTAATATAGCTCTCTTTCACTATCAGGCTGGACTTATAATGTATACGTTTTGGCATTTAATTACATATTATTACATACCATCCTTCAATTCTTTTACATATTTAAATATAATATCTTCTAATAATGGACTATAAAAAAATCCTGAAAGGAAAGAAGTAGATGGCCACCTTAAGGGAGACACAGCCAAGGGAACATTTTTATTAAGGGAAAAGTGACTATATTTGTAGGTCTAATGAGAAGGAATCAACGAACATGGAGAATTTGAAGATACCAAAGAAAAAAAAAGGGGGGGGGATTTTGATGGGGCAAGAGGAGGAGAAAGGCGAGGTCAAGAGCACAGTTAGGAGAGGCCTAGAGAAAAAAGAGAAGCACGGCCGAGTCTTTTCATAGTGAGTCACCAAATCTTGAACTTGATGGAAAGGCTCCCTTCCTACCTTTCCTTCTCCTTCCCTCCTGATATTCCTCTGGTTGGTTTCTGGAGACAGTCAGAGAGGATAGGTGGATTTAAAGTGGGGAACAAAGCATCAGGGCTAAGAGTTTTTAGCTCAGTTCTCCAAGCATGGAAGTCAGGAAACTTAGGTCCCTACTCAGGGACTTAAGCTTTGACTGGCAGACAGGGCCCAGGACTCTAGCTCCAGCTCTAACCATCAGGAGACTCTTGGTTTGGAACCTCGCTTCGGGGAGTAGTTAGGACTAAATGATTATTTCTGAGGTCTCTCCCAGTTCAAAAGTCATCATTTTACACATTCTTTTGCAACTGTTACACTAATTGGGGAGGGGTAATCAGATAATCATTAAAGGAGGCTAATGGCCGTGGTACAAAAATCTTTGAGAGAATTCTAGTTGTAAACAGGATTCTACCTGTATTCTTTCATGATTAATGCATATTTCACTTAAGGAACCTAAAGCACAGAAATCAACCATCTCAAATATAATTTGTGTTTGGTTTGTTTTTTTCCTGAGCAACTGCCAGTAGAAAAACTCATGTTTTAGAATGCACTTCGGAAGGCTCTGAATTGGCTGCTATTAAATACATAAAGAGTCTACTAATGTAAATGTGCTTATCAAGTAAAATTCCATCTAAGGGTGAAGACTCTTCAAATATTGGGAAAACCGGAAGAGACAGGAACCGTGTGCCCTCAACTATAGCTAACAGCAGTGGGGGGAATTCATTTTGGGTCAGACTACCTCAGACAACGTCTACTTAGAGCCTAATAAAATCCTATTAAGACTAAATCCTCCCTGTTCTCTGATCCTCTGGCCCAGTTTCCTTTTCTCTCTTGCTGTTGTATCACATGGCAATGCTGGGCTGTTGGAAAGAAAGCCAGAATCTAATATAGCCCCGACTCTCCTGGACCTTGTCCTAAGACTCCCTCAACTTGTTGGCTCATGCCTTGTTCGCTATCCATCATTTCAGTAAAGTACACCTCGTTTTGTTCCCTCAAGTTGTAGGTCACCAGTTAACACAGAGGGTGTACACAAAGAAAATTCTTGCAACATGTGCATTCCAAATGGTTTCAGGCTTTGATAAATGCATGCCTCAAAATAGTAACCAGACTGCAGAAAACTGTTATTCATGCCATGAAATCATTCCACCATGTTTTACATCTTAATTTCACTAAAACAAGCTGCTAACCAACTAGGTCATACCCGAGTGCCATGCAAGTGACTGGTAAACAGAATAAATGGAGAAGAAACATTAAAATTAATATTCAAAACATACCTAAACTTTGTTATGGGACTTAATTTTTAAGGCTGCTTAAGAAACTAAACCCCTAGTGGCAAGGGTTTGGAATGTAAAAATTACTGAAAACTGTAGCAAGTGAATTGTGACTGAACATGGAGTGATTTGTCAGAACGTGACAACTGGACCACTCTTGGGCAAAGTCTCCCCAACGACCCAATCAATCACTACCATCTTGGTAGTATGCACCATCCTGTCACATCACTATCTTTTTTTTGTTTGTTTTTTTTTTTTGTGGTACACGGGCCTCTCACTGTTGTGGCCCCTCCCGTTGCGGAGCACAGGCTCCGGACGCGCAGGCTCAGCGGCCATGGCTCACGGGCCCAGCCGCTCCGCGGCACGTGGGATCTTCCCGGACCGGGGCACGAACCCGCGTCCCCTGCATCGGCAGGCGGACTCTCAACCACTGCGCCACCAGGGAAGCCCCCAATCACTATCTTGATGAAAGCTATTAAGGGACAACTCAGTTACAATATCTGCCATAAAACCCTAAAATTTAGCTAAGGTAAATTCAGAGATAAATTTATCTGACAGATTCTGTGGGATAGTATTTTAAAGCAGAGATTTGAGGTAGATGCTTGGAATCTCTCTCTAAGAAGAATACTTTCATACTAATGAAGCTCTTCGCAAGAAATGTTCCTGGATAAAAAGTATGTAAGTTTTTGACCAACATGTCTTGGTCACTTTCCCTGGAAAAGTAGGTGCCTTTGGAAAGGTATGCTGTTTAGTCTAATACTTGTCTTTGCAGCTCTATCAATCAGAATTAGTTCCCTACCAGCAGCCTTTCAAATGCCTTTATGTGAAAAATGTCAAATATACAACCTGCACTGTAATTAAGATGATGTGATGATTATCTTTTGGAATAGCAACATGAAAAAATCTCCTTTTCGAAAATGTCCTTCATCCATGCATGGTTTAAGACATACTAAGAGCAATGAGTGTAGTAACAATAAAATTCCACATATGTCCACGAATCTCACAAAATGTGGGCTTATTTTTCTGAAGAGAGTTGGCTGTAGTTTTCAGCCAATTCTAAAAAGGGTCCATGAATTTCTTCCCTTCAAAATTGTTTAAAAGGCTCTTTAAAGATGCATTCATTGTAAAACCATGAAGAGTCCCAAAACAGAGACTAATAGCCAGTTCAAATTCTAAAGGTGTTACTGAAGAGACAGCCATGGAGCTTTTGTGACTTCGGTGATACAGAAACTTCCATTTCAGCAGCTTGGGGGTTGTTCCAGCCTGTGAGTAACCATGATCTTGAGTAACAATGAGGGCAGGCCTCAGTGCCTCACAAACTTCATGGCTGGTTAAATACTTCCACGCCAACTCAAAACACTGCAAGGTGCGGCATCAGAGGTACAAAGTGATTAGCATTTATTATAATGTCAGCAACAGGCTCAAAGAACATGGTCCTATGCCAATTAGGACAAAGCACCTTTCTTCACCAGGCTATGAAATGGGCCACAAGGAGTTTGGGGGCCTTTTGTGCACTACAGACATGACAGAAGTGGAGTAAATCACTGGTACTTGAAATAGCCCATACAGGTATCGTGGAATTACAGGTGGAATAATATTAGCACTTATGTGGTAACCTAAGACCGCAAAGTTCTAATTTCACATTTCTTTACTTTTTATGAACATAAAAATAATGAAAGACTTCCTCACATGTAAATATAATAATCTAACAAATGGTATCACTGCTGTACCAGAATTTAAAAGACTATATTTTCTCATCGAAGAGTAGGCAAAAGATTCTAGAAGTTCATAGTAAAAACGTACTGGTTTAAAGTAGTTAACCACTCACATATATATTATTGCTATGAGCAGTTTATCATCAAGATGTCATATTGATAAAAATAAAAAGCCAAATCTAGAATCATTGAAAACTTTCAGGGGGAAGAAGATTTTATCTTGAAATTTCTCCCTCCTCAGTAACAGCTACATGGGCCTCAGTTATATACTATCAGTGTCCAGACTTACACATTTCAAGAGGTGACTTAGGAGAAGTAAAAATGGGTCCATCTCATACACCTCAGGTGAGAACATAAACTGGTGTTCTATCTGCAAAGGGCAATTTGGCAACAGTCTTCAAAACCGCTTGTGTGCATTTATCCTATAAATGTACTTTTACCTTACAAAATGACATACTGAATAGTAGCAAAGAGTTGACACTTACTGGGCACTTCTCTGTGCCAGATACTACTCTGAAGACATTACACCATTAACTCATTAAATTTTCTCAGCAATCCTGTGAACTACATTTCCCTCTTCTACAGATTAGGAAACTGAGGCACAGAGAGGCAAAGGAGGTGGTCTAATCAAGGTCACACAGATATTCTGGGGTCTAACCTAGGCACATTCTCTTATACACTAGCACCTCTCTAACTACAGAGATATCCTTTGCAGCATTGTTTAGATAGTAAACAATTGGAAAGATCCCAAATATCCATTAGCAACGGTCTGGTTAAATAAATAAGGCACTTCTATATAATGAACTAACTATGTCACAATTTTTAAAAGGATGCAGCAGATCAGCCAAGATGGCAGAGTAGAAAGGCCCTGAGCTCACCTCCTTCCACAATCACATCAAAATCACAACTATTTGCAGAAGAAGACCAAAACCTATCAGAAAAGATCTTTTCCAATTAAAGACATAAAGAAGGAACCAAAAGGAAGTGGGTAGGAGGGGCAGAGTTGCAATCTTATCAATACCCACAAACTGGAGAATAATTATATTACAGAAATTCTCCCACAGGAGTGAGAGTTACAAGCCCCACGTTGAGCTCTCCTGCCCAGGGGTCCTGCACCAGGAATATGAGCCCCACAGCATTCAGCTTTGAAGGCCAGCAGGGCTTAATTTCGGGAGTCCCAAAGGACAGGGAAAGAGACATTTCACTGGTAAAGGGAGTACACAATATCTCACAAGCACTGGGACCCAGGGTAAAAGCAGTAATTTGATAAGAGGCTGAGCCAGACCTACCTACTGGTCTTGGACAGTCTCCCAAGAGTGGCAAGGGGCAACTGCAGCTCACCCCCGGGACACAAACACTGGCGGCAGCCATTCTTGGGAGCCCCTTCTACCAGGTGGACACTGGTTTTGGTGGGCACCAGTGTAATGTCCTCTCCCTAGCACATTAGCACCAAGACCTGGCCCCAATCAACAGCCTACAGGCACGAGCACTGGGAGGCCTCAGGCCAAGCAACTAAGTGGGTGGAGACACAGCCCCACCCATTGGCAGACAGGCTGCCTAAAGACTCCCTGAGCCCACAGCCACCTCTAGACACGCCTCTAGAAACAGCCCTGCACACTAGAGGGCCAAGACCCAATTCCACCCACCAGACGGCAGACACCAGACACAAGAAAACCACAATCCTGCCGCCTGCAGACCCAGCCAGCCCACAGCAGGCCACACCCACCCGGGACCATCTGGGCCCCGGCCCTGCCCACCTGCCGACCAACACAAGCTTCGCGACACCCCAGACCCTATACCCAACTTTGTCAGGAACCACACCCTCACCACCAGCAACCTGACACCAGCTCTGGGATTCCTGGGCCCTGCAACCAAACTCCAGGACCTGGCTCTGCCTGCCAGTAGTCCGGCACTAACCCCAGGACCTGGCTTCACCCACCAGTGGGTAGGAAACAGCCCTGAAGTCTTCTGGACCCTGACTCTGCTCACCAGTGAGCCAGCACTAGCCCTGGGGCCCCCTGGGGTTCTGTAGTCAGCCACCTCTTAACCAGAGCTCACCAAGTAGAAGCCAGCAGCCTCCACAAAAGTCAAGGCCTGGCAACCAACTGGGACAGGGGCCAAACAAGCCCACCAGACTGCCCACAAAGTCAACCTGCCACAAGAGAAGGACCCATGCAGCCCTCATGGAGGGGAACCCCTAGAGCATATAGCTTGGGTGATGAGAGGGGCATGCACAGCTGGGATGCACAGGGCATTTCCTACAGAGGGCTACTTCTCCAAGGTCAAGAAATGGAACTAACCTACCACATACATAAAAATACAAAAAGTAACTCAGACAAAATGAGGAGACAGAAAAATATGTTCCAGATGAAGAAACAAGATAAAACCCCAGAAGAAGAACTAAGTGAAGTCAAAATAGGCAATCTTCCCAAGAAAGAGTTCAGGGTAATGATCATAAAGATGGTCAAACAACTCGGGAGAAGCATGGATGCACAGAGTGAGAAGTTAGAAGTTTTTTAATAAAGAGTTAGAAAATATAAAGAATAACCAAACAGAGACAAAAAATACAATAACTGAAATGAAAAATACACTAGAAGGATTCAGCAGTAGACTAAATGATGCAGAGGAACAAATCAGTGAGCTACAAGACAGAGCAGTTGGAAATCACTGCTGCTGAACAGAAAAATGAATAAAGAATGAAAAGAAGTGAGGACAATTTAAGAGAACTCTGGGACAACATCAAGTGCAATAATATTCACATTATAGGGGTCCCAGAAGGAGAAAAGAGAGAGAAAAGGGTTGAGAACACATTTGAAGACATAATAGCTGAAATTTCCTGTAACACTGGAAAGGAAGTAATCACCCAAGTCCAGGAAGCACAGAGTCCCATATGGGATTAACACAAAGAGGAACACATCAAGACACATAGTAATTAAAACAAGAAAATGATAAGGGAGAATGGTAAAAGCAGCAAAGCAAAAAGCAACAAATAACATACAAAGGTTATAGCTGATTTTTCAACAGAAACTCTGCAGGCCAGAAGGGATGGCACGATCTATTTAAAGGGATGAAAGCGGAAAATCTACAACCAAGAATATTCTACCCAGCAAGGCTCTCATTCAGATCTGAGGGAGAAATCAAAAGCTTTACAGACAAGCAAAAGTTAAAAGAGTTCAGCACCACCAAACTAGCTTTACAACAAATGTTAAAGAAACTTCTCTAGGCGAAAAAGAAAGGGCTACAACTAGAAACAAGAAAAATATGAAATGAAAAAGCTCATCAGTAAAGGCAAACATACAGTAAAGGTAGGAAATCATCCACACACAAAGCTAGTAGGAAGGCTAAGGGACAAAAGTAGTAAAATAATCTATATCCACAATAAGCAGTTAAGAGATACTCAAAACAATTAGGTGTAAAACATGATATCAGAAATAGTAATCATGATGGGAGGAGAATACCAATGCAGGCTTTTTAAAATGCATTTGAAATTAAGATTTCAATTTAATTAAAATTTAAAACAGTCACATATAGAGAGAGATCTCTATATAAAAACCACATGGTAACAACAAACCAAAAATCTCTAATAGATATACACACAGAATACAAAAAGGAATCCAACATGACACTGAAGACAGTCATCAAATCACAAGAGAACAAAAGAAGAAGAAAGGGGGGTGGAGGAAGATGTACAAAACAACACCAAAACAATTAACAAAATGGCAACAAGAACAAACATATTGAAAATTACTGTAAATGTAAATGAACTAAATGCTCCAATCAAAAGAGAGTGGCTCAATGGATAAAAAAACAAGACCCCTATATATGCTGCCTACAGGAGACTCACTTCAGATCTAAAGACACACGCAGACTGAAAGTGAGAGGATAGAAAAAAGATATTCCATACAAATGGAAATCAAAAGAAAGCCAACTAGCAATACTTGTAGCAGACAAAATAGACTTTAACATAAAGACTGCAATAAGAGACAAAGAAAGACATTACATAATGCTCAAGGGATCAATCCAAGAAGAAGATATAAAAATGTAAATATACACGCAACCAACCTCAATATATAAGGCAAATATTAACAGACATAAAAGGAGAAATTGTCAGTAACACAATAATAGTAGGGGGCTTTAACATGCCACTTACATCAATGGAAAGATCATCCAAACAGGAAATCAGTAAGGAAACACTGGCCCTAAATGACACATTAATTGACATTTATATATATATATATATATATATATATATATATATATATATATATATATATATATAAACTATTCTATCTGAAAGCAGCAGAATACACATTCTTTTCAAGTGCACACAAAAAACTCACCAAGATACATCACATGCTAGGCACAAAACAAGTCTCAATAAATTTAAAACTGAAATCATATCAAGCATCTTTTCTGACCAGAACACTAAGAGACTAGAAATCAACTACAAGAAAAATACTGCAAAAAACATAAACACATGAAGGCTAAACAATATGCTACTAAACAACGAATAAATCACTGAAGAAATCAAAGAGGAAGTCAAAAAATACCTAGAGGCAAATTAAAATGAAAACACAACAACCTAAAACCTTTGGGACATAGCAAAAGCAGTTCTAAGAGGGAAGTTTACAGTGATACAAGCTTACCTCAGGAAACAAGAAAAATCTCAAACAACCTAACCTTACACCTAACAGGAGTTGATAAAAAAGAACAAACAAATTCCAAAGTTAGTAGAATGAAACAAATCATAAAGATCAGAGCAAAAATAAATGAAATAGAAACAAAGAAAGCATAGCAAAGATCAATAAAACTAAAAGTTGATTCTTTGAGAAGATAAACAAAATTGATAAACCTTTAGCAAGAATCATCAAGAAAAAAAGGGAGAGAACTCAAATCAATAAAATTAGAAATGAAAAAGGAGAAATTACAACTGACACTGCAGAAATACAAAGGTTCATAAGAGACTACTACAAGCAATTATAAGCCAATGAAATGGATAACCTAGAACAAATGGACAAATTCTTACAAACGTACAATCTCCCAAGACTGAAACAGGAAGGAAGAAAAATATGAACAGACTAATTTACAGTAATGAAACTGAATCAGTCATTTAAAAACTCCCAAAAAAACAAAAGTCCAGGACCAGATGGCTTTACAGGTGAATTCCACCAAACATTTAGAGAAGAGTAAACACCTATCCTTCTGAAACTCTTCTAAAAAATTGCAGAAGAACACACCTGAACTCATTCTATGCGGTACCACCCTGATACCAAAAACAGGCAAAGACTCACACACACAAAAAGGATTACAGGTTAATATCACTGATGAACACAGATGCAAAAATCCTCAGCAAAATATTAGCACACCAAATCCAACAATACAGTAAGAGGATCATACACCATGACTAAGTGGGATTTATCCTAGGGATATAAGGATTTTTCAATATCTGCAAATCAATCAACATGATACATTAACAAATTAAAGAATAAAAACCATACGATCATCTAAACAAATTCAAAAAAAGCTTTTGACAAAATTTAAAATCCATTTATGATAAAAACTCTCCAGAAAGTGGGCATGGAGGGAATATTCCTCAACATAATAAAAGCCATATATGACAAAGCCACAGGTAACATCATATTCAATGATGAAAGCTGAAAGCATTTCCTCTAAGATCAGGAGTAAGACAAGGATTCCCAATCTCACCACTTTTACGCAACATAGTTTTGGAAGTCCTAGCCATAGCAATCAGGGAAGAAAAAGAAATAAAAGGAATCCAAATTGGAAACGAAACATGTCATATGCAAACTGTCACTGTTTGCATATGACATGATACTATAACCAGAAAATCCTAAAGATGCCACCAGAAAACTATTAGAGCTCATCAATTTGGTAAAGTTTCAGAATACAAAATTAATATACAGAAATCTGTTGCATGTATATACAATAACAATGAAATATCAGAAAGAGAAAAATTAAGGAAACAATCCCATTTATCATTGCATCAAAAAGAGTAAAATACCTAGTAACAATCCTGGCTAAGGAGGTATAAGAACTGTATTCAGAAAACTATAAGACACTGATCAAAGAAGCTGAAGACAACACTAATAGATGGAAAGATATATCATGTTCTTGGATTGGAAAAATTAATACTGTTAAAATGACCATAGGCAGATTGGTTCAAGATGGCGGAGCAGAAGGATGTGTGCTCACTCCCTCTTGTGAGAGCACCAGAATGACAACTAACTGCTGAACAGTCATCAATTGATAGGAAGACATTGGAACTCACCAAAAAGATACTCCACATCCAAATGCAAAGGAGAAGCCACAGTGAGATGGTAGGAGGGGCTCAAACACAATAAAATCAAATCCCATAACTGCTGGGTGAGTGACTCACAAACCAGAGAACACTTATACCAAACTGGAGAACACTTATACCACAGAACTCCACTCACTGGAGTGAACGTTCTGAGCCCCACGTCAGGCTTCCCAACCTGGGGGTCCGGCATTGGGAGGAGGAATTCCTAGAGAATCAGACTTTGAAGGCTAGCAGGATTTGATTGCAGGACTTCGAGAGGACTGGGGAAAACAGAGACTCCACTCTTGGAGGGCAGCACAAAGTAGTGTGTGCATCAGGACACAGGGGAAGGAGCAGTGACCTGATAGTGTTGGAGGGTCTCCTGCGGAGGCAGGGGGTGGCTGTGTCTCACTGTGAGGAAGAGGACACTGGCAGCACAAGTTCTGGGAAGTACTCCTTGGCGTAAGCCCTCCAAGATTCCACCATTAGCGCCACCAAAGAGCCTGGGTAGGCTCCAGTGTTGGATCGCCTCAGGCCAAACAACCAACAGGGAGGGAACCCAGCCCCACCCATCAGCAGGCAAGCGGATTAAAGTTTTACTGAGCTCCGCCCACCAGAGCAACAGCCAGCTCTACCCAACACCAGTCCCTCCCATCAGGAAACTTACACAAGCTTCTTAGATACCCTCATCCACTACAATCCTGCAGCCTGTGGAACAAAAACCACATTCACAGAAAGATAGACAAGATGAAAAGGCAGAGGGCTATGTCCCAGATGAAGGAACAAGATTAAACCCCAGAAAAACAACTAAATGAACTGGAGATAGGCAACCTTCCAGAAAAAGAATTCAGAATAATGATAGTGAAGATGATCCAGGACCTCGGAAGAAGAATGGAGGTTGAGAAGATGCAAGAAATGTTTAACAAAGACCTAGAAGAATTAAGGACAAACAAACAGAGATGAACAATACAATAACTGAAATGAAAACTACACTAGAAGGAACCAATAGCAGAATAACTGAGGCAGAAGAACGGAGAAGTGACCTGGAAGACAGAATGGTGGAATTCACTGCTGCAGAACAGACTAAAGAAAAAAGAATGAAAAGAAATGAAGACAGCCTAAGAGACCTCTGGGACAACATTAAATGTAACAACATTCACGTGATAGGGGTCCCAGAAGGAGAAGAGAGAGAAATAGGACCAGGGAAAATATTTGAAGAGATTATAGTCGAAAACTTCCCTAACATGGGAAAGGAAATAGCCACCCAAGTCCAGGAAGTGCAGAGAGTCCCATGCAGGATAAACCCAAGGAGAAACATGCCGAGACACATAGTAATCAACTTGGCAAAAATTAAGGACAAAGAAATATTATTGCAAGCAGCAAGGGAAAAACGACAGACAATGTACAAGGGAACTCCCATAAGGTTAACAGCTGATTTCTCAGCAGAAACTCTATAAGCCAGAAGGGAGTGGCATGACATATATAAAGTGACCTAAGGGAAGAATTTACAACCAAGATTACTCTACCCAGCAAGGATCTCATTCAGATTCGATGGAGAAGTCAAAAGCTTTACAGACAAGCAAAAGCTAAGAGAATTCACACCACCAAACCAGCTCTACAACAAATGTTAAAGGAACTTCTCTAAGTGGGAAACACAAGAGAAGAAAAAGACCCACAAAAACAAACACAAAACACTTAAGAAAATGGTCATAGGAAAATACATATCGATAATTACCTTAAACGTGAATGGATTAAATGCCCCAACCAAAAGACACAAGTTCGCTGAATGGATGCAAAAACAAGACCCATGTATATGCTGTCTACAAGATACCCACTTCAGACCTAGGGACACACACAGACTGAAAGTGAGGGGATGGAAAAAGATATTCCATGCAAATAGAAATCAAAAGTAGCAATACTCATATCAGATAAAATAGACTTTAAAATAAAGAATGTTACAAGAGACAAGGAAGGACACCACATAATGATCAAGGAATCAATCCAAGAAGAAGACATAACAGTTATAAATATATATGCACCCAACACAGGAGCACCTCAGTACGTAAGGCAACTGCTAACAGCTCTAAAAGAGGAAATCGACAGTAACACAATAATAGTGGGGGACTTTAACACCTCACTTACACCGATGGACAGATCATACAAAATGAAAATAAATAAGGAAACAGAAGCTTTAGATGACACAATAGACCAGATAGATTTAATTGATACCTGTAAGACCTTCCATCCAAAAACAGCAGATTATACTTTCTTCTCAAGTGCTCACGGAACATTCTCCAGCATAGATCACATCGTGGGTCACAAATCAAGCCTCAGTAAATTTAAGAAAATTGAAATCATATCAAGCATCTTTTCTGACCACAACACTATGAGATTAGAAATCAATTACAGGGAAAAAAACGTAAAAAACACAAACACATGGAGGGTAAACAGTACGTTACTAAATAACCAAGAGATCAGTGAAGAAATCAAAGAGGAAATCAAAAAATACCTAGAGACAAATGAAAATGAAAACACGACAATCCAAAACCTATGGGATTCAGCAAAAGCATTCTAAGAGGGAAGTTTATAGCAATACAAGCCTACCTCAAGAAACAAGAAAAACCTCAAATAAACAATCTAAACTTACACCTAAAGGAACTAGAGAAAGAAGAACAAACAAAACCTAAAGTTAGCAGAAGGAAAGAAATCATAAAGATCAGAGCAGAAATAAATGAAATAGAAACAAAGAAAACAATAGCAAAGATCAATAAAACTAAAAGCTGGCTCTTCGAGAAGATAAACAAAATTGATAATCCATTAGCCAGACTCATCAAGAAAAAGAGGGAGAGGACTCAAATCAATAAAATTAGAAATGAAAAAGGAGAAGTTACAACAGACACTGCAAAAATACAAAGCATCCTAAGAGACTACTATAAGCAACTGTATGACAATAAAATGGACAACCTGGAAGAAATGGACAAATTCTTAGAAAGGTATAACCTTCCAAGACTGAACCAGGAAGAAACAGAAAATATGAACAGACCAATCACAAGTAATGACATTGAAACTGTGATTAAAAATCTTCCAACAAACAAAAGTCCAGGACCAGATGGCTTCAGAGGTGAATTCTATCAAACATTTAGAGAAGAGCTAACACCCATCCTTCTCAAACTCTTCCAAAAAATTGCAGAGGAAGGAACACTCCCAAACTCATTCTATGAGGCCACCATCACCCTGGTACCAAAACCAGACAAAGATACTACAAAAAAAGAAAATTACAGACTAATATCACTGATGAATATAGATGCAAAAATCCTCCACAAAATACTAGCAAACAGAATCCAACAACACATTAAAAGGATCATACACCATGATCAAGTGAGATTTATCCCAGGGATGCAAGGATTCCTCAATATATGCAAATCAATCAATGTGATACACCATATTAACAAACTGAAGAATTAAAAACCATATGATCATCTCAATAGATGAAGAAAAAGCTTCTGACAAAATTCAACACCCATTTATGATAAAAACTCTCTGGAAAGTAGGCATAGAGGGAACCTACCTGAACATAATAAAGGCCACATACGACAAACCCACAGCAAACATCATTCTCAATGGTGAAAAAGTGAAAGTCTTTCCTCCCTGATCAGGAACAAGACGAGGATGTCCAGTCTCACCACTGTTATTCAACATAGTTTTGGAAGTCCTAGCCATGGCAATCAGAGAAGAAAAAGGAATAAAAGGAATACAAATTAGAAAAGAAGAAGTAAAACTGTCACTGTTTGCAGATGACATGACACTATACATAGAGAATCCTAAAGGTGCCACCAGAAAACTACCAGAGCTAATCAATGAATTTGGCAAAGTTATAGAATACAAAATTAATTCACAGAAATCTTTTGCATTCCTATACACTGATGAAAAATCTGAAAAAGAAATTAAGGAAACACTCCCATTTACCACTGCAACAAAAATAATAAAATACCTAGGAATAAACCTACCTAGGGAGACAAAAGACCTGTATGCAGAAAACAATAAGACACTGAGGAAAGAAATTAAAGATGATACAAACAGATGGAGAGACAGGCCATATTCTTAGATTGGAAGAATCAATAATGTGAAAATGACTATACTACCCAAAGCAATCTACAAATTCAATGTAATCACTATCAAATTACCAATGGCATTTCTTTACAGAACTAGAACAAAATATCTTAAAATTTGTATGGAGAACAAAAGACTCCGAATAGCCAAAGCAGTGTTGAGGAAAAAAAAAATGGAGCTAGAGGAAACAGATTCCTTGACTTCAGACAACACTACAAAGCTACAGTAATCAAGACAACATGGTACTGGCACAAAAACAGAGATATAGATCAATGGAACAGGATAGAAAGCCCAGAGATAAACCCACGCACCTATGGTCAACTTATCTATGACAAAGGAGGCAAGGATATACAATGGAGAAAAGACAGCCTCTTCAATAAGTGGTGCTGGGAAAACTGGACACCTACATGCAAAAGAATGAAATTAGAATACTCCCTAACACCATACACAAAAATAAACTCAAAATGGATACGAGACTTAAATGTGAGACCAGACACTATAAAACTCTTAGAGGAAAACATAGGAAGTACACTTTTTGACATAAATCACAGCCAGATCTTTTTTGACGCACCTCCTAGAGTAATGGAAATAAAAATAAACAAATGGGACCTACTGAAACTTAAAAGCTTTTGCAAAGCAAAGGAAACTACCAACAAGACGAAAAGACATCCCTCAGAATGGGAGAAAATATTTGCAAACAAATCAACGGACAAAGGATTAGTCTCCAAAATATATAAACAGCTTATCCAGCTCAATATTAAAAGAACAAACAACCCAATTAAAAAATGGGCAGAAGATCTAAATAGATATTTCTCCAAAGAAGACATACAGATGGCCAAGAAGCACATGAAAAGCTGCTCAACATCACTAATTATTAGAGAAATGCAAATCAAAACTACAATGAGGTATCACCTCACACCAGTTAGAATGGGCATCATCAGAAAATCTGCAGACAACAAATGCTGGAGAGTGTGTGGAGAAAAGTGAACCCTCTTGCACTCTGGGCGGGCATGTAAATTGATACAACCACTATGGAGAACAGTACGGAGGTTCCTTAAAAAACTAAAAATAAAATTACCATATGATCCAGCAATCCCACTACTGGGCATATACCCAGAAAAAAACATAATTCAAAAAGACACATGCACCCCAATGTTCACTGCAGCACTAGTTACAATAGCCAGGTCATGGAAGCAACCTAAATGGCCATCAACAGACAAATGGATAAAGAAGATGTGGTACCTATATACAGTGGAATATTACTCAGCCATAAAAAGGAAAGAAATTGGGTCATTTGCAGAGATGCGGATGAATCTAGAGACTGTCATACAGAGTGAAGTAAGTCAGAAAGAGAAAAACAAATATCATATATTAAAGCATATATGTGGAACCTAGAAAAATGGTACAGATGAACTGGTTTGCAGGGCAGAAATTGAGACACAGATGTAGAGAGCAAACGTCAAGGGGGGAATGTGGCGGGGGGGTGGGGGGGGTGGTGTGATGAATTGGGATATTAGGATTGACATATATACACTAATATGTATACAATGGATAACTAATAAGAACCTGTTGTATAAAAAAATTAATTTAAAAAAATTCAAAAAATTGACCATAGTACTTAAGGCAATCTACAGATTCAATGCAATCTCTATCAAAATACCGGCAGCATTTTTCACAGAGCTAGAACAAATAATTTTAAAATTTTTGTGGAAATACAAAAGATCCTGAATAGCCAAAACAAGCTTGAGAAAGAAGAATGGAGCTGGAGGAATCACACTCCCTGACTTCAAAACTATACTACAAAACTACAATAATCAAAACGATATGTGTACTGGCACAAAAACAGACACATAGATCAATGAAACAGGATAGAAAGCCCAGAAATAAACCCACGCACCTATGGTCAATTAATCTACGACAAAGTAGGCAAGAATACAGTCTCTTCAATAAGTGGTGCTGGGAACACTGGACAGCTACATGTACAAGAATGAAATTAGATCATTCTCTAATACCATATACAAAAATAAACTCAAAGTAGATTATAGACCTAAATGTAAGACTGGAAACCATAAAAACTCCTAGTGGAAAACATAGGCAGAACACTCTTTGACATAAACCATAGCAATATTTTTGGGGATCCGTCTCCTAAAGCAAAGGAAATAAAAGCAAAAATAAACAAATGGGACATAATTAAGCTTAAAAGCTTTTGCACAGCAAAGAAAACCAGCAACAAAACGAAAAGACAACCTACTGAATGAGAGAAAACATGTGCAAATGTTATGACCGATAAGGGGTTAATATCCAAAATATATAAACAGCTCATACAACTCAACAGCTAAAAAACTGCCAAAGTAGGGAAGTAACCTAAGTGTCCATCAACATGTGAATGGATAAAGATGATGTGGTATGTATATACAATGGAATACTACTCAGCCATTAAAAAGAATGAAATTTTGCCATTTGCAGCAACATGGATGGACTTGGAAGGTATTATGCTGAGTGAAATAAATCAGATAGAGAAAGCCTAATACTGTATTATATCACTTATATGTGGAATCTAAAAAAAATACAGCAAACTAATGAATGTAACAAAAAAGAAGCAGACTCACAGATATAGAGAACAAACTGACCTAATTTCATTGCCAGTAGGGAGAGGGAATCAGGGCAGGGGGCAGGAGGGCGCAATATGGGGTACAGGATTAAGAGGTATAAGCTATTAAGTATAAAATAAGCTACAAAGATATATTGTACAACATGGGGAATATAGCCAATATTTTATAATAACTATAAATGGAATATAACCTTTTAAAATTGTGGATCACTACATTGTACACCTGTAACTTATATAATGTTGAACATCAAGTATAGTTCAATTTAAAAATGGTTTTAATTTTTTTAAAAAAGGTTGCAGCTCTGAATGTACTGATATGGAAAGGCTACCAGGATATGTACAGAACAGCAAGTATATTATGCCATCATCTGTGTAAGAAAAAAAAAGGCATGTGTTACTGTATATGCTGGTAAATGCATATCCCTTCTGTGTGAAGATACCCAAGGACTCTGAGGTGGCTGCCTCAGCACAGGATGGCTGGGACAGGGAGGGAGGGAGACTTGCTTTTCACTGTGAGGCCTTCTTCACTTTTTGAATTTGGTACAATGATTATGTACTACTTAGTGAAAACATTTTCTAATTAACAAAATAAAAGCAAAAGAACATCCGAACAGAAGGAAAGTACCTAAGTCCAGCTTAAGTGTAGCAATTACAGTGAACTTGAAGTCTCCAACTCTCTGGGAAAGGAAGAAGCCTGCACAATGATTATATAGCCTGGTGGATATGAGTAGGGATAAAAGAGTACATTAATGTAATATGCTATTTGAATCAATTACAATGACGACAAAATGTCTGAAAAGTATTAAACAGAAAACACACAAAGGAAACCCAACTCGATTTGTAGCATATAAATTGTTAACTTCCAGTGGAATAAACACGGATGAAAATGACATGTTATGGAAGCGTAAAGAACTCAGCGTAAGAATTCTTATTTTTAAGGCCCACTATTTTTTTAAATGCTTATTTTAATTATTATTGTGCAATAATACTCCAAAAGTAGTCAGAGGAACCCTAGGGTTGCATGAGCCCCTTTCCAGGGGTCTGCAAGTTTCTCAATAATTTTTAAGAACCTCTTTTTAAGAAAAACAAAATCAAAGTAAATATAGCTCATTATGAAGATTTCTCATACTCAAGAAACCTTCAGCACTGCAATTTGCTGTAGTTGCACTTGAGCAGTGTCACCACTATTCACTACAACCTTTCAAAATTATTTGGCTTTTTTATAGGATTTCTTTCTACTTATACAAAGCCTTTCAAACTATCATTTGCCCTGAAAATCAAAGATCATTATGCACCTGTAAATAAGTTGCTTAAACTTTCTCTTTCTCTTTAAAAATGTTGTACTCATTAGTGGCAGATCTCACTGTTTTGAAGCCTCATTTTGCCACAAGCATCATTTTGTGGAATGCTGAAATAGAACCTGGTAAGAGACTGGTTACCGCTGAATGAAGCACTGCTTCACCTCTCTCTCCCTCTCACGCATGGAGTTTCACACATGTCCATGTGTGGGCATGTGCACGCGAACGCACACACACATCTAGCTCTGCACACAGACATAAGTGCTAATCATTAGTTGCTACCTTTTCAGAGACTCCACAATAGAAAAGCCATGTGTCATCTGCAATTAACAGAGGGTAATGAAGGCTCTAATTTCTGCTTGGGGGTCCAGCATTTCGGCTTACTGGGATGCCTTTCCAAGAAATACAAGTAAAAACTGCAACACCTTATATTAAGCAGTTCCTCTGTTGCAACAAGGGTGGCTTATTGACTGGATGGCTGCCAGTCTCGTGAGCAGACTTGCAGAGGGGCTGTCTTCATGGAGAGGGAGGCATTAATTTATCTATAGGCCTCCAGAAGCAACTGAGTAGATCGCAACTCTGCCATACTCTGCTTTAATTTATATACACTTGCCTCTAGAGTGACTGGCACAGATTTGAATGGTTTCAGGCTATCTATACTTCTTTAATTAAAACTCTTCTCCACTAAATTAACATGGGGGTATCCATGTATTTTGTATGGAGGGGAAAGAAAGAGAAAGCAAAAGCAAGAAAAGAAAATCGAAGACAGTGTTTTAAATTGAGTTTTCCTTCAGGTAAATTCTGCATTTGGCACTATTTCTCCCTAGAGTTGGTGCTTCCAGTAGAAAACTAGGAGCAAGGAGAGTAGACAAGGATTCCTACTTTCCCCTGAAAAGCATCCTGCACTTTAGAGCTAATTAACCACTTAAAATCAAAGAAGTTGTGAAGAGGGTATGAAAGCAAAAGAGGAAATTTGGTCAGTTCCTTTTTTTTGCAAGAATAATGTTATATAATATTAATATATATGCATAATAATTCACTCCCATTCTATGCCCTGCAGGATTACCAAAAATTGATGATCTGACTCTATACTATTGGAATAGAACCTATCTGGAGATTAGGTTCTAATGTCAGTATATAAAGCAAGACATAAAAATACTCAAAATTACTCCTGAACACCCCTTAGCAAAAGTATGTTGATTTGGGTTTTTTATAGGATGACATACTTTTTCTCATTAAATTGGAGAAATAGTTGAGTATCCAACAAAGCAGCAGGCATTTGGGGTCGAGTTGTACAAACAATAATGTGTACCTTCGATTGTAAGAATTACTTTCAGCACAGTGTGATAACTCACACCATGAGAGGCAGGTAGAAACTGGGACCAAGCAAGGAACCAGGTATACACAGCTGCAGTTCCCCAAGAATAAACTCAGAAGTATCCAAACCTTTTAAATTACTGTCCTCTCTTTCTCTTTCTGATTTTTTTTTGGTGGGGGGGAGGGCCAAGGATATATACAGTAGATGAAGTTACCACACAACACTGGCGCTTTCTTCAGAATAACTACCCTGGAGGAGCTTCACAAACATTAATTACACAGCAAACCTGCACTAACTTCCAGGTAAATTATATTTCCTGTTTTCATAGAAAAGGAATCTAATATAGGTAAACCATCCAGGAGACAACTCAAGTAAATTAAAGACAGATTTTTTTCCATTAAGAAACATAGGTTTCTGGGGTTTCCCTGGTGGTGCAGTGGTTGAGAGTCCGCCTGCCGATGCAGGGGACACGGGTTTGTGCCTCGGTCTGGGAGGATCCCACATGCCGCGGAGCGGCTGGGCCTGTGAGCCATGGCCACTGAGCCTGCACGTCCGGAGCCTGTGCTCCACAACAGGAGAGGCCACAACAGTGAGAGGCCCATGTACCGCAAAAAAAAAAAAAAAAAAAAGAAACATAGGTTTCTAAAATATTTTAGATTTACACCCATAAATATAGCATACAAACATTGCCAATTAGCAATTCAGTAATAAACATCATACTCTGGAGAAAGATTTCTCAAAAGTGAGGAAAAGGATGATGATCCAATGGAAACCAAAGAAATATGAGGATTTCGGTTTCAGGTGGACCTGGTCATGTAAATATTAGTATTCCTCTAATAAACTGATAGGGAAATTAGTAGCACTAATTTCTGGCTCTGCCATATGAATTGTTCATGTCTAGGTTCTTTCTGTGAGAAATCTTTCTGTGAGAATTTTGAGCTTTAAATCTGACCATATTTAGCTCTGAGGGCTTATAAAAATAGGCTTATTATTATTAAAGCACATTTAGAATATATGTTTTTGCCTTAGCACCAGAGAATCTTCCCCATGTTTATGTATTGATTATTGAGAGAATAAAATGAGTCTCTCTAAAAAGTTTCCACATTTTTCTATCAAGTGCTCTGAGAACTTAAGCCCTGAAGTCAGAAAAAAGGTAAAGGACCGCTCTAATGCTAGAATTAAATACTGTGTACGATTATATCACAATAACATCTTCTTTGGTCTAACACAATCAGGATTCTATATTTGTTGCCGGCACAAAACTATAATTACTCATTGATTTGATCAAAATTACTAGCTGACTTGAGCAAATCAGTCTGCCTGCCAGCCAGCCTTCAGGGTAATTAGTCAAATCAACGGTGTATCAAAATGACTAATATGCTTGTGAGTCATGGTTAGACTATCTACGACATCATGGCAATGCTTAGATTCAGTTCCAAAAGCTCAGTTCATCTTGTTTAACTCCAGACTATTCTCCTCATAATTTAATTTACTCTGTACAAAGTTCAGAGTTTTTCCTCTCCTTCAAGGGAAAAAGGAAAGTGACAATAAGAACCAAAGTCCAAAATTCAATGAAATCAGATACTCTTGTTTCAAAGAAATAAGAGGAGGAGGAGGAGGGGTGTTTCCTTCTTGTGTGACAGGAGTAAGGTCAAGGGGAAAGAAAGAAAAATGGATTCTCACCAATCAAACCACCTGTCAGTGCTTCAGATTCCATTAAAGGCCACAATTCTACTGATTTGATGCCAAACACCTAAAATGTTCTTACACTTAAGAAAAGTGTGTTTTTTGAAAGAACAAGGAAAGCAATATATTTAAAGGCTGGAAAATTTTTTCTTCCATTTACTTGGGTCAGTGAAACATCCATCATACAGAGACAAACACCTCACGGAATAAAAGATCAGAGTAGCTAGTAGAAGATCAAAGAACCAGTACCGCTGGGAGAATCAAACAAGTAACTGTCTGAACAGAGCCCCCCTGTGATTTCTCTCCTAAATCTAGCTGAAATGACTGAAGCGGGGGAAGACAGAACATGCCGGCCCCAAAATATGTGATTAAAAATAATTAATTCTAGTTTGGCTCTCTCTGGAGAAAGAATCCTTTCAAAGCCATTAAATAGAATAACTACATAATGAAAATTTTTTAAAAAGCAAAATGTTCCAATTACCTACACACTAACTACAACCAAGCATATGAAATTAGCATATGCTCAGCCTAACAGCACACCCAGCGTAAACAATGACAGATACATATAGTAAAGGGTTGCAAAAGTGTCAAAAAGACCTGGATGCATTGAACAGATGCCCTCAAATCTACTTCCACCTGCTTGGGCTTAAAAAAAAAAAGCACTCTGTCCATCCCTGTCACATGTACAGTTCAAAGAACAAGTTGTCATTAAAAATTGAGGGATAGAATTCAGAGGAGAAATATAATATGCCCAGTATAATCTAGCAAAAACTTTCAGCATCCCAAAACCTTTGGCTGCCAGGATCAAAAACATTATGCTGAACACCTACTAAAACCTGTCCTATTCACATCTTTCTGCTCTAAACCTCTTAGTTTAATTACATCTCCCTATGGTGATGTAGTTTCTGCTTTGTGTTGCAGTTATTTCAGAACCAGACTCTGGTCTCCTTGAGGGTAGAGATGGCATCTGATGTTATTCACGGGTAATTCAAGAAGTATTCATCCGGGCTTCCCTGGTGGCGCAGTGGTTGAGAGTCCGCCTGCCGATGCAGGGGACGTGGGTTCGTGCCCCGGTCCGGCAAGATCCCACATGCCTTGGAGCAGCTAGGCCCGTGAGCCATGGCCACTGAGCCTGTGCGTCCGGAGCCTGTGCTCCACAACGGGAGAGGCCACAACAGTGAGAGGCCCACGTACCGCAAAAAGAACAAAAAAGAAAAAGAAAAAAAAAAGAAGTATTCATCCACTGCCCAAGATGTGCAGTGTAGAGCATGTGAATAAGATCCAGTCCCAGGCCTCACGGAATAAGCAGCTCACAGTGGGGTGATGTTTGTCTTGGCAAGTTACGGTAATAGCCACCAGTGGCAAGGGGTGCCATCTATTGGGCACTTACTCTGTGCCGGGCACCACATTAAACTATTTAATTCTCACAACCACCCCATGAGGTAGGGACTGTCATACTCATTTTACAGATGAAGAAACTGAAGCTTAGAGAAAAGTGAATAGTGGCATTAACGAGAGGGAGAGTCAGGAGGATTGGGAGGACTGGGAAGACTGGATGGGAGAGAGGAGGAGTCCACTTGCAGCCGTGGTCAGGAGCGGGAATGAGGAAGGGCTTCACCAAGGATGGGCTCCTTCGCTGATATCATGATAGGACAGGAATATATCTGAGGTGACACGAGGAAGGAAGTCCCTAAGCAAATGGGAAAGTGTGGTGTGGATTTTAAAAATATGATGTGATTCCCTGCATTCCAGCCCCTAATGAAATATCTCCATTTGCTTATTTGTTTTACCATAACATCCACAGAACAGTGTCATGGAACTTGTACCTATTACAAATCCAACCTTTAGGGAGGTTAAAAGTTTGGGACGAGGCAAAACGATGGCTTGAAGAAGCTGAAACCACTAGTCAGCTAGTCATGGCTACCACTGCAGTGTATCTAAGAGTCCAGAAAACTTGGGGTTTCAGTCACTGGAGATGCTGTGACATTTCCCTGCTTACACAAGGTCTAGCTATGCAAACAAAGTCCCACGGGTTAGTAATTCTAATGCCTGTTAGAAAGATTAACAAAACTGATTATCCTACCAGTAAAAAGAAAGAAAAACCACTAAACGTGAGCCATTTAATATATCCAGGGCCTCCCTGGTGGCGCAGTGGTTGAGAGTCCGCCTGCCGATGCAGGGGATACGGGTTCGTGCCCCGGTCCGGGAGGATCCCATATGCCGCGGAGCGGCTGGGCCCGTGAGCCATGGCCGCTGAGCCTGCGCATCCGGAGCCTGTGCTCCGCAACGGGAGAGGCCACGGCAGTGAGAGGCCCGCGTACCGCAAAAATAAATAAATAAATAAATAAATAAATAAATAAATAAATAAATAATATATCCAGATTCATCACTTTAGTTCTAAGAGAGAGGATATGTTAACAGCTACTGAAAGATGCATTACCCAAAATGCTGATTCCAAATACGTTTTGTGTTTTCCTTTTCACATGGTATATATTGATCAATATTGCAAGGAATAGCTCATAAATTCAGTTGGATATCTATGGTAACTTTTTGTATACAATTTAAATTAGCAAATTAAAATGTAACTGCATGTGTTTTTCCATAATTGTTTATGAAATATAAAACCATGCAATATTTTCAATGAAAATTCAGGTCATTAATCATTACATGAAATCCCCCCTGTGGATTAGACTGCAATTTGGCTCCTGGTTTTATAAAACTTCTGTAGACTGTGCTCATCTTCCCCATGCAGCATGGTCCCAGACTTTCCCTCGGACAATTATAATACAAAGCATATTCCTTCCTGAGCACTTTAAGGATCTGTGACTTAGCCAGATTGGGGATTTAATACTAGAATAAATCACATCATGAATTAGGTAAATTGTATTTTTAAAGTGGTTCTATTTTTATAGGCTTATGTGTCAAACTTTCTTACACACACACACACAGAGAAGGGAAAACTAGATTTGCTAACAGACTACATCTTGTACAACTACCCATCTACCTTAAAACCATATTCATCACACAAAGATTATCTGATGAGCTTCTCTCCAGCTTCCCCTACCCTTTTACTGAATTTGAAGAGTTAACGGCACTGTACTGGATGCTGTGACATCCACCAGTCTCTCCAGGATGGAGAGATGTGTTCTCTCAGCTGCTAGGAGGGCCGCTGGCTGTCAGCCCTCTCCAGAAATCGTCCTCTGCTGAAGACAGCCACTTTGCCAAGATTAAACCCTCCCCTTGAAGGCAGCTCACATCCATGCCTGGACTAAGAGAGGGTGCAACTCCCTTGCTCCCAAATCAGGACAGCTCTGTAGGGTGAGCCCAGGCCTTTGTGGAGACTTCACAGCACCCTCCCTTCCGCCACCTGTCTCTCTGCCCAGAGCTGCCTCCTTCTCTCCCCACGGGTGTAGATTCAAAGAGCACACACCCCAACACACTCCTCCATCTCAGAGACAGCATCCCAGGAGGACCTGCAGCGCACATCCCCACCGTCAGTCAACTAAAACAAAGGCACTTGGACAAAAAGATTTTTACAAAATCAAGATTCTTTAAAATGTTACAAGCCTTCAAACAGAGAACGGACATCACTTTTGATAGGTAAACTAACAAAAGCAATAATACCAAGGCTGCTTCGGTTATTTAAGTCAACATTTTCCAATATTCAGCCTTTTATTAGTTCTAAATGATTCCCAAACCAATATTAAGAATTAACACACACAGTGGCTTTTACTCTAAGTGCTTAGATTACCATTTTAAAAACATTTATCCCTTAGGTTAGGCTGGTAGGTAATCTAGGTAATTTTAAAGACACACATACCAACAGCCTGAAGAATAAGAAAAATAAATTAACCTAGCCACTAACTTTTTCATTTCAAAAGTAAACCCTTTTGAAAGATTTTTCAAGTTGTCTAATTACAGCAAAAAGAGCAACGGAGGAGAGAGAAGGAAGGAGAGAATTTTTCCCCCTCTACTTTAACACATGTTCATCTCTCTTTTAAAAAAAACTATTCTTAAGCTACATGAAAAGAAGGACGTGTGTCCTATTAACTGTACTTTGTTTTAAGGGAACTGTGTTTCCAAGAAACTAGCTCATCTATTAACTATCACTCTGATGTTTCCAGAGCAGTTGTCACTATGATACACACAAAGACCACTGGACCAGGGGTCAGAATTCCTGGGTCCCAATCCCAGTGCTGGCACTGACCACAAATGTGATCTCAGTAAGGTCATGACTACATATGGTGCCATTCAGTGCCAATGTCCCACTAGATCAACGATTAAGGGCTTTGGCTGGTCAGTCACGGACACCTGGGTTCAAATCCAACTCCCATCGCTTACCAGCCATGTGACCTTGGGCAGGAGATTAAGCCTCTCCAAACCTAAAGCCTCATCTGTAATACAAAGGTGATCAACACCCTGCCTACCTCATAGGGCTGCGGGGGAGATTAGATGTGAAGCTGCAAGCAGGGCTCAGCACAGTGTCTCTCACTGCAAACACTAATAAAAGTGAGCTATTACTATTAGCTCTTTTTCAGGCTGTGCCTGTCAGAACCCAAGAGCTTTTGGGAAAAGCATTGCTTCAGGCATTTAAAAATAATGAATATTAAAACTCTCTAAGGTGTCAATTCATTGCTTTTATCAGATTTATATTCTGGATTTCCATAGAAGATTTTGTTGGGAGAAAAAAAAAAGTGTCTAAGAAAGTTCAAAGAACTTTGACTAGGTGACCTTGAACTTCAGCTTTTCTCTCTGTGAGTCCACGCTCTGTTCCAACGGGCGGTTTTTCTCTGAGCGCTGCTATTTTCACACAAGGGTAGAGAAGTGCATCCTGTCTCAGCAGCCCTTCTTTCTAATACGTCTCCAGCACTGGGTCTGTAGGTATTTCTGCCGCTTCTCACACAACGTACGATGCATCCAATGGCCTTCAGTCCCTTATGACAACACTCCAGGGGACAGGATACAGACAATCTATGGCACCACTGCACAAAAGCATGTCATGATGATTTTCGCCTGGTTTCTGAGTCAGAATAATCCATCTAATCAGAACTGCCAACCTAGAGGAAAGAATCTCCACGCAGTGTTCGAACTACAGGAACAACTGGCAAGGCGCGGAGGAGCTGAAGCTGCCGGAGCGGATGCAGAGGGAACCAAAAAGGATGTCTTTGAGATTGTAACCCAAGTCTTCGAATCTCCCCCCGCCACCCCCCACCCCGCACCCCCGCTAATGAGGCCTGGTCATGGGGAGAAACAATGTTTAAGTTCTAAAAAGAACAGCAAACGGTTTTTGTTTCTGAGATGAAGACTCTGTAATTAAACCTGAATATTTCCACGGCCCCCTTCTTCAACATGTTGTACATGTAGCTCCACCTTCCCAAGGCAGCTCCAGATCTCTCCATAGTAGGCATCATCTTCAGATTTCCTCTCGCCCCTCGGGTCTCGGCGGACATGGCTCCACTACTAGTTAAGTCTTCCCAGAAAGACTGGACTTTTTTGCCCACAGGACGTTTATAAATTCCGTGAAAGCAAAGTCTACCTCCTGTTCATCGCTATATCCCCCATGCCTTACGTGGTACGTGTCACACAGTAGGCCTGTAAGACATCTTTGTTGAGTGAATTAACTAATGAGTAAGTGAATGAACAGGTACACGGGAGGAAGGTGGGTGATGTTGAAAAAACCGTAACCTATCTCTAAAAAATTAAACAGGACAAAAAAATAAAAATTAAAACTAAATAAATAAATACACAGGGCATGGTCATCTTTTAAAAGTTCCTTTTCTGAGCTTCTCATCCAAAAGCACATCAAAGAGCATTAAGACCTTTCCCCAGAGGCGAGGGGCTTTCAAAGCAGGTTTCTTTTTTGATTACTTTTATGGGAAAATTAGAATCTATCAAGAGAATTCTTGTAATGTGTTGATAACATTCTTTGTTCTTTGTTAAGGACCGGGTGATAAAGGGAGGCTATTCTGACACTTTCTAAGAAAGAAAACATTTTGCCTTGGTAATTTTAGTCCGTCTTATGGGCAATAAAGTATTTAACATGTGTTTCCAGCCTTGAAGCTGCTAACCTTTTTATAGCTTAATCATCACAATATCAAATAAAAAAAAAAGATTTTAACTGCAAAACTTCATTGCATTTACTTTTCATCCCGCTATATCAATATACAGAGAGAGTAATGCACGCTACCCAGACCTTCCTGGGAAACCAAGTGCTCTTAAGAGAAATGCAAAAAGAGTGAGGGCAGTGAGGACTTCCACACCGCCAAACCTGCAGAACAAAAGCTGCATTAAGATAAAAGTTCCCAGGGCTTCCCCAGTGGCGCAGTGGTTGAGAGTCCGCCTGCCGATGCAGGGGACACGGGTTCGTGCCCCGGTCCGGGAGGATCCCACATACCGCGGAGCCATGGCCGCTGAGCCTGCGCATCCGGAGCCTGTGCTCTGCAACGGGAAAGGCCACAACAGTGAGAGGGCCGTGTACTGCAAAAAAAGAAAAGAAAAGAGAAAAAAAAAAAAGATGAAGGCTCCCAGGACCGTTTTCCGGGGCAAGGTGCGGTCAGGCTGAGCCAGCTTCTGTGGGTTAGCTCCACACCATAGCTTTTCTCCACACCATGGAAGAAGAGAAAGGCCACGCAGCCAGACATTGCAACTACCACACAGCCCATAACCCTTAAGGAAACCTGTTTCCAGGCACAAAGCACTCTAAACAAACAACCTCATGGAGTCTGAGGCCTCTGTCTATCACGGAGAGGTCACATTTCAGGTCCCTATCTTCACATCCCTCCGATTTTTTTGTTTTTTTTTTGCGGTACGCGGGTCTCTCACTGTTGTGGCCTCTCCCGTGGCGGAGCACAGACTCCGGACGCGCAGGCTCAGCGGCCATGGCTCACGGGCCCAGCCGCTCCGCGACATGTGGGATCTTCCCGGACCAGGGCACAAACCTGTGTCCCCTGCATCGGCAGGCGGACTCTCAACCACTGCGCCACCAGGGAAGCCCACATCCCTCCCATTTTATCTGAGTTAGACATTGGCACCTGAGAAGCTCTAAGTGGGGAAAGGAGGAATTAAATGGTGACAAAGCTGGACTGCCTGATGAGGTTAATCTGAATCCTTTACCTTAGTCCCAAAGAGTGGCCAGCATTGATTACTTTGTTCTATGGTCACAAGCACTACCCCCTAATTTGGTCAGCCATGTCAGGGAAGCCAGATGGAGGGATGTTCGATGACTAATTAAGGTAAATGAAAAACTGTGTGACATAGTGAAAAATCAATGACTTTGAGAACCAGAAATCTAATACTCGTTCTGCTCCTAACCAGTTCTAAGAACTTAGACAGCTTACTTGACCTCTCTGTGTCTCACTTTCTTTATCTTCAAAACATGGGGCTACATTAAATGGACGGTGTCCTCCAGTTCCTAAATCCTAGAGTCCTACAAAGCCCATCACATCCCCACTGAAAAACCAAGTAGATATTCATGGAACACCATGTGCTTGTTACTAAAAGTGCTTTGTGTTCACTGGAACTTGAACCATAACCCTGGCCCTAGAGCATCTATCACATTAGCAATGACTAATCAAAACATTATTGGTAATAAGAACAGTGAACAAGTAGTCAACAAGGACAGTGAAACACGTGGAGTTTCAATAAAACACAGCTTTATTACAGTGGAAGTAATAAATTGGTGCAATCTTTGAAAGGCAATTTTGCATACAGACCAGAAATCTTTTTTTTAAAGCCATGACTGGGCTTCCCAGGTGGCACAGTGGTTAAGAATCCACCTGCCGGGCCTCCCTGGTGGCGCAGTGGTTGAGAGTCCGCCTGCCGATGCAGGGGATACGGGTTCGTGCCCCGGTCTGGGAGGATCCCATGTGCCGCGGAGCGGCTGGGCCCGTGGGCCATGGCCTCTGGGCCTGCGCGTCCGGAGCCTGTGCTCCGCAGCGGGAGAGGCCACAACAGTGAGAGGCCCGCATACCGCAAAAAAAAAAAAGAAAAAAAAAAAGAATCCACCTGCCAATGCAGGCAACACGGATTCGAGTCCTGATCCGGGAAGATCCCATATGCTGGGGAGCAACTAAACCCATGTGCTACAACTGAGCCTGTGCTCTAGAGCCTGAGAGACACAACTACTAAAGCCCTCGAGCCTAGAGCCCGTGCTCCGAAACAAGAGAAGCCACTGCAATGAGAAGCCCGCGCAACCTAATGAAGACCCAATGCAGCCAAAAGTAAATAAATAAATTATTTTTTTTAAAAAAGCCATGACCTATGACCCATCTAATTGTAGAAATGTTTATTAGTCATTTAAAAACTGGAAGTACAAAGAAGACATACAGATGGCCAAGAAGCACATGAAAAGCTGCTCAACATCACTAATTATTAGAGAAATGCAAATCAAAACTACAATGAGTTATCACCTGACACCATTTAGAATGGGCATCATCAGAAAAACTACAAACAACAAATGCTGGAGAGGGTGTGGAGAAAAGTGAACCCTCTTGCACTGTTGGTAGGAACGTAAACTGATACAGCCACTATGGAGAACAGTATGGAGGTTCCTTAAAAAACTAAAAGTAGAATTACCATATGATCCAGCAATCCCACTACTGGGCATATACCCAGGGAAAACCATAATTTAAAAAGACACATGCACCCCAATGTTCATTGAAGCACTATTTACAATAGCCAGGTCATGGAAGCAACCTAAATGCACATCGACAGACGAATGGATAAAGAAGATGTGGTACATATATACAATGGAATATGACTCAGCTATAAAAAGGAACGAAATTGAGTCATTTGTTGAGACGTGGATGGATCTAGAGACTGTCATACAGAGTGAAGTAAGTCAGAAAGAGAAAAACAAATATCGTATATTAACGCATGTATGTGGAACCTAGAAAAATGGTACAGATGAACCGGTTTGCAGGGCAGAAGTTGAGACACAGATGTAGAGAACAAACGGATGGACACCAAGAGGGGAAAGCTGCGGGGGGCTGGAGATGGTGGTGTGATGAATTGGGCGATTGGGATTGACATGTATACACTGATGTGTATAAAATTGATGACTAATAAGAACCTGCTGTATAAAAAAACAAACAACTAATACTAAACTTTCTTAGGGTTATTTGTATGGAAATATGTTAATATAAATGTTTCAGACATTACATGAAATTTCTAAAAATCCTGTATGTTCTGGTATAATGTTATAAGTCATAATTCTAGTTATTACTTTAAAATGTATATCTCAGGGCCTCCCTGGTGGCGCAGTGGTTGAGAGTCCGCCTGCCAATGCAGGGGATACGGGTTCGTGCCCCGGTCTGGGAGGATCCCATATGCTGCGGAGCGGCTGGGCCCGTGAGCCATGGCCGCTGGGCCTGTGCATCCGGAGCCTGTGCTCCGCAACGGGAGAGGCCGCAACAGTGAGAGGCCCGCATACCGCAAAAAGAAAAAAAAATAAAAATAAAAAATAAAATGTATATCTCAGAAATAACTAAATTTCCTTGTCAATTGATTATGAACTTTCATCAAATCTTTACCCATGGTCATTTTTAAGTCTTTTGTCATTTGCAGACAGTTCTGGGTGTACTCTGATGCTTTTGCAAAAATGTTCCTATAAAAGGGTTTCATCTTCAAGGAATTCATGGAAAAGACTCTGACAAGTACAGGTTTCTGGTAACTGACTATACTGCTGAACTGAATGAATAAGCATTTTCAGAACTCTAATGGAAAACTGATGAATTCATAAAAGTGCTAACAAAAGATAAAAAATAAATAAATAAAATTGGAAGTAAACAATATGTCCACCATAGACAAGTTAACTAAACAATTAAGTTATCTGAACTCATTAAAATGCTGACTTAGAATAATATTTAATGACACAGGCAAATGCTTACACTATAATGTGAAGCAAGAAAAGCAGGATACAAAAATTATATACATGGCATGACCATAATTATATATAATATGTATTTATGTCCTATATTGTCATGTGTATATGTATAATATTTATAAATAACACGAGGAGGACAGATAACATGTGAATAGTAGTTATCTCCAGGTGTATTTTATTTCCTTTTTTGATGTTTCCATAGTCCAGATTCTCCATTTTAGCATGTAATAACTTTGTAATAAAAGGAATTTTTCGTACATATACAGGACTGAAAAATATAAAACAATGAGGATTTAAGCAATTATGAACTTATTCTGCTGGATACATGCATTAGGAATTCAGAGAGAGAGGCATCACTACAAGCTGTGCAGCCGAAAAGATTCCTGGAGGGGGTTCACAAGAAGAATTTAGGTTTATAGAATAGGGGGTTCACAAGAAGAATTTAGGTTTATAGAATAGTGCTTAAGAGCACTGATTCTAGAGCTAGATTTCCCAGGTTCAAATCCTAGCCCTGCTACTTACCAATTGTGCGAGTTTAAGCAAGTCACTCAAAGTCTCTCAGCCTCAGTTTTCTCATCTATAAGATGGGACTGGTATCAGTTCTTACTTCAAAGAGTTCTTGTGAGGATTAAACAAATGCACGTAAGTAAGGGCTTTCTGACAGTGCCTGACACATAGTAAGCATTATATAAGTACTAGCATAATTATTAAAAGGGCATTTTAGACTACATGAGCATAATACATTAGTAGTTCACCCTTTTGCTGAATTCTTACTATGTGTCAGACATACACACAACTCACACTTGGCACTTCTAGGTAGGAAGGACCATCATCATGCCCAATTTATAGATGAGAAATCTGAGGCACAGAGAGGTTAATGGCCCAAGGCAAGTGGCTGAACCAGTACCTGATCCCAAGCTTATCTGACCCCAGTGCCCATGCTCTTAACCATGGCACCGTCCTGTAGGGAGCAGTAAACAAGCTTACCTCGGGCAGACAGATGACTACTTCCAAAGAGCACAGGAACTACCATCAACAGAGGGCGTGCAACCGGAAAATGAAGCCAGACAGGGAGTCAAGCTCCATTGCATTGGGCAAGTGGGAGAAAGATTTCTGAGCAAAGTGGTTACAGGACAAAAGAGGGATGTAAGGAAATTAGTGCAGCAGATACACAGGGAATGAACCACAAGGAGAACGTTGACAGAGAGAGAGCAGTTATAGCCAAAGCAGTGGTGCGCTGGTGAGGGACTGGGCCAGGTGACAGCACAGAGAGACGGTACAGCTGGCAAATCAAACAACGCTTCGAAGGGAAAATTAAGAGAACTCAGAAACACTGAATACTGGAAGCAGAAAAAAAGAGAAACATTGTATCTCACAACCCATTGAGGGCTGGACAAGAAATGTTTCCTTTTATTTTGATTTCTATACATTTTGTGAAATGTTTAGTGCATTTACTTACATATTTGTAAAGCATTAAAAAAAAAAAAAAAAAAAAAACCTAGGGGCTTCCCTGGTGGCGCAGTGGTTGGGAGTCCGCCTGCCGATGCAGGGGACACGGGTTCGTGCCCCGGTCTGGGAAGATGCCACATGCCGCGAAGCGGCTAGGCCCGTGAGCCATGGCCGCTGGGCCTGCACGTCCAGAGCCTGTGCTCCGCAGCGGGAGAGGCCACAACAGTGAGAGGCCCGCGTACCACAAAAAAAAAAAAAAAAAAAAAAAACCTAACCAATAGTAGCACGATAAAAAGCATCACACAACACTGTACTCTGTACAAGCAACGTTGACTGAAAAGGTGTACTGCAGTAAGTGACAAAAGTGATTAGCAAGAAATCATAGAGCATAACATCTTTTGTGTAAAGGAAGTGGCTATTTAGAAAATCAAGATAAAGGGCCCACTAATGGCTAATACTGACAAAGAGCCCAATTCTGATACCATCTCCCAGCACAAAGACAAGCTGATTTATCCCTTGTTTTAAAGTGGCAGCCAGAGCTTGCCAACAAAAATATGTGATTAATCTAATTAGCTTACTGAACTGAGGAAACAACGTGCCAAAATCATATGTACTCACAGATTAGCCCTTCCAGGACAAAGCAGTGTCACATAAAAGCCTATCCTTCAACTTAAATGTTCACGCTCATTAAAAGGGATGAAGCCAGCAGTACTCAGCTTGTAGGAACTTAATGAATATTATTGGATGGTGATGACACAGACATGAGCCTCAAAAGAATCAGCTCTCATGGTGGAAGAGAGGAAGGATCACAAAGGACTGCACAAATGTATGTGCTGTGGCAAAAGTCCAATTACCCGCTCAGGCCAGGCAACTGGACCACATTACACCTGCATTAACATTCCCACTCTCAGCTTAATGCTTTAATAGCCTCATTGACAATGCCTGTCTTCACTTGGGGTTATCAGCAAATACAAGCCACGTCTGTTGAGACTGGCAAAGTCATCCATTTATTCAACAAATATTCTTGGGCCCTTACCATGCACAGGGAATAAGTGATTATCTCTGTCTAGTCTTTTGCTGCTAAGGCAGGAGAGGATCTAAATACCAGTTTGGTGCACGAAAAACCCTTAAAGGTTAGACACGAACAGCCTAGAGAAAAGAAAAGGGACAACACTAGCTTCATCTAATAGTCTGCAGATCACAAGGGTAGTTGCCTCATTGGTTCCCATTAGGGGGTACCTATGTATCCAAAAGGCAAACTTTCTTCTTCGGCGGGGTGTTGTGCAACAGTGTCTCTCTCATAGACTCAGACCCAAGTCACTATAAGGAAAAATGTGAGTAACTGTTTATTCAAATTGCCTCGCCTCTTCTACCTTTAACATCACTGCTTAGAAGGATCCCTGGTCCAGAGAGCCACAGAAGCTGACACTCCTAGAGCCATGGGTCAGGTGAGCTGACCTGAGCAGCTGGGTAGCCTGCCAGGCGTGGGAAAGCAGGACACACCCGGAGGGCACAGGGAGAGTAGAACAGAGTCGGGCTTACAAGCAGATGGTTGTATTTGTTGTTTTCTAGACCTCTTATTTTTATCACTAAGATCCTACATAAAACAATGTATCAGTTCACTTCTGAAGTAAAGATAATTTATTATACCCGATTTCACTGCCATAGAGTAATCTGAGTACCCCGGAACTTGAAAAATGAATCACTTTGCATCACCTTATATCAAATCATGAGCATCATTTATATGAAAATTTTTTCACAGGAAGAGAAAACAAAAATGTTGATTTTACCAAATGTATAATTACTGATAGTTAAGTATTTGACAAGCTGAAACTAGATAGAGCTATGGTATAAAAGAGTCAAACTTTAAATTTCAGTAAGAATTTTTTTAAAGGTATTTATAAATACTCTGCTTTGGGAGCATTGTTTTCTCTGAAAAGAGCACCTCCCCAACCCCTTGACTACAGACTAGTCTCAGTCAACTGTCAGCTACTCAGTCGTCAGCATGTAGCCCTGCAGGACCGACGACTGCAGAAATCCTGCTGCAACAAGGTGGTGGTTGGTAGATTAACAGACAATGTCATTTACGGCAGGGAATCACTAAAAATTACATATACACACATTTTAAATACCTTATTTCATCATGAACCGTAAAAAGGCACATTTATTTGCCAATATTTTCACACAGGCCAAAGCTATTTCTTCAAGTACAGGTCTACTGATTGAAGTTCAAAGCTGTCTTTCTTGCACAAACCATCCTCATAATGTATAATATACGATTTCCAGTTTGTCTGCTTGAAGCTGAGAAAACTCTCAATGTGAATCAATCTAAGTGTAGAATCATTCTGTATTTTAAACATCTTCCCAATCTTTTAGTTATCTCTTCCACATCCAATCTGACAGCAATGTCTTACAGCACTTTGCCTTTATTTAGTCTTTGCAAAGAATTCAACTTCAGAGAAACAAAGCTTTCTTTTCACACACACACATTTCATCAGATTATATGTTACTTGATGAAAGTATATAATTACTGTAATAATGCACACAACTCAGCAGTGGGAGGAGAAGTCCGGCCCTCCCGAGCACCCAGGAGTTAGCCAACCAGACAGAGCAGTCAGCAGGGTGTGGACAGCAACCAGTGTGTTCTCCAGAGAGAAGAGAAAGAACTGGCAATCCAGGGGCCCACTTAGCCTGGTGAAGAGAACTCCTGTCGTATTACAGAAAGAAGCCAGTTGCGCTTTCAGGAGCTAGCTTCTAGCTTAAAACAGTATCTCCAGGCAACTAATGTTATGGCTTGTTTAGAGGAAATGTCAGTGAAGTCTCCCTGGGAAGGACTGCTATGTACTTCTGCGACATCCCTGGTGGGAAAAGTCCTACGGAGTCATTCTTTGTGAGAAAGCAAGTATGTACTGCTATCTATATAGCCTGAGGTTATCTCCGGACCTTAAGTTCCATTATTTACACTGGATGATCATCTGTAGTAGACCAGCCGGTAGAAAAACTGCTGGCCTTGAGCAGTCCAGTTTACAAGAAAACTGACACACAGATTAGCAAACAGTCTCCCACACTGCCCCCCACCTCCACAAAAGACACGCCTCCATACCTGTGCAAGACCATTAAAGCTGGCAGCCAGAATGCTGAATCCAGCCCACAGACTGATTTTTTTTATATTACTACTGTTTTCACTTGGACGCCTTTAGGTGCGGTATTCATGCTCCAGTTTACCACAGACTCCAGCGCTCCCTATGGTCTCACACCTGCCTCATCCCAGTGGTGCAACAGAGTTCCACCAAAACTCGACCCTACAGAAACTTTGGTTAGTCTCTGGCAACACCAGGCGTGCTCGCAGAGAGAAGGCATTCGCCTTGGCAGAAGCACCCAGCCACACCAATAAACAGACACCAGGGGGTTCTCTTCCCACAGAGAAACAGAAATGATTGGCAGCGTAAGCAACTGTTCAAAAACCGCAGCCCTTGTAAGAACCATGTGGGAACCTTGCTGAACTGCAGATTCCTGGAGCCCTAACCCTTCAGATTCTGATTCAGTAGGTCTAGGAGTGGAGATCCAGGAATCTGCATTTCAACAAGCACCCAAGGTGATATTGATGTGAGAGGTGTAATAATAAAAACATTAGCAGCAATCGTAAATGCTTACCAGGTCCTGCTCCAATACATATGATGGCTTAATCCTTGGAACAACCCTATGAGGTAAATAGTATTCTTATCCCCATTTTATGAATGAGAAAACTGAAGAAGAGAGATTAAGAAACATGCCTCTGCTTACTCAGCTAGTAAGAGGAAGAGCCAGGATGAGAGGGTCTCTGAGGAACAAGTCAAAAGTCCATGCTGGCTAGGCCAACAGCTCTGAGACTTGACACCAAAGGCACAGACCATAAAAGGAAAAATTGACAAACTGAACCTCATCAAAATTAAGGAAACTTTTGCTCTATAAAAGACTACATGAAGAAGATTAAAAGACAAACTAAAGACTGGCAAATAATATCCACAAACCACATATCTGACAAAGGACCAGTGTCTAGAATACTAAAGAACTCTCAAAAACTCAACAGTAAAAAAAAACCAAATAATTCAATTAGAAAGTGGGCAAAAGACATGAGCAGACCTTTCACCAAAGAGAATATACAAAAGGCAAATAGGCACATGAAAAGATGTTCAACATCATTAGTTATTAGGGAAATACAAATTAAAACCACAAGGATGCATCACTACACACCTATCGGAATAAGCTAAAATAAAACAGTAACAATGCTAAATGTGGATGAGGACGCAGAGAAACGGGGTCATCCTTACACTGCTGGTGAGAAGGTAAAACGGCACTGCCACTCTGGAGGACAGGTTGGCAGTTTCTTTGAAAACTACACATGCAATTACCATACAATCCAGCAACCGACCTACTGGGGATTTGTCTCAGAGAAATGAAACTCCCGTTCACACAAAAACTTGTACACAAATGCTCACAGCAGCTTTATCTGTAACAGCCAAAAACTGAAATCAGCCCAGATTTCCTTCAATATGCAAATGGTTAAACAAGTCGTGGCCCATCCATACCATGAAGTATCACTCGGCAATAAAAAGGAATGAACTATCGAGACCAACAACAACTTGGGTAAATGACCAGGGAATTACACTGAGTGAAAAAAGCCAGTTCCAAACGGCTATATACTGCATGATTTCTTCTACATAACATTTTTGAAATGATAAAATTTTATTTATTTATTAATGTATTTTATTGAAATATAGTTGATTTTCAATGTTGTGCTAACTGCTGTACAGCAAAGTGATTCAGTTATACATATATAGACAGTATTTTTCATATTCTTTTCCATTATGGTTTAATCACAGGATGTTGGTCATAGTTCCCTGTGCTATACAGTAGGACCCTGTTGCTTATCCATTCTACATATAATAGTTTGCATGTGCTAATCCCAAACTACCAATTCATCCCTCCCCCATCCCTCCCACCCCTTGGCAACCACAAGTCTGTTCTCTATGTCTGTGAGTCTGTTTCTGTTTCGTACATAGGTTCATTTGTGTCATATTTTAGATTCCACATATAAGTAATATCATACGGTATCTGTCTCTCTTTTTTTTTTTTTTGCGGTACGCGGGCCTCTCACTGTTGCGGCCTCTCCCGTTGCAGAGCACAGGCTCTGGATGCGCAAGCTCAGCAGCCATGGCTCACGGGCCTAGCCACTCCGCGGCATGTGGGATCTTCCTGGACCGGGGCACGAACCCGTGTCCCCTGCATCGGCAGGCGGACTCTCAACCACTGCGCCACTAGGGAAGCCCTGTCTTTCTCTTTCTGACTTACTTTATTTAGTATGATAGTCTCTAGTCCATCCATGTTGCTGCAAATGACATTATTTAGTTCTTGTTTATGACTGAGTAATATTCCATTGTATATATATACCACATCTTCTTTATCCATTCCTCTGTCAATGGATAGTTAGGTTGCTTCCATGTCCTGGCTATTGTAAATAGTGCTGCTATGAACACTGGGGTGCATATATCTTTTCGGGTTAGAGTTTCCTCCAGATATATGCCTAGGAGTGGGATTGCTGGTTCATATGATAGCTCTATTTTTAGTTTTTTGAGGAACCTCCATACTGTTCTCCATAGTGGCTACACCAATTTACATTCCCACCAACAGTGTTACAAGCGTTCCCTTTTCTCCACACTCTCTCCAACATTTATTATTTGTAGACTTTTTGATGATGGTCATTCTGACCGGTGTGAGGTGATACCTCATTGTAGTTTTGATTTGCGTTTCTCTAATAATTAGCGATGTTGAGCATCTTTTCATGTGCCTGTTGGCCATCTGCATGTCTTCTTTGGAGAAATGTCTATTTAGGCCTCCTGCCCATTTTTTGATTGGATTGTTTGGGGGTTTTTTGTTATTGAGTTGTATGAGTTGTTTGTATATTTTGGAAATTAAGCCCTTCTTGGTCACACTGAAATGACAAAATTTTATGAATGGAAGACAAACTAGTTGCCAGGAGTTAGGTATGGGAAGATAGGGGCTGGGAGCACAGGAGGGAAGTGGCATGATTATAAAAGGGCAATAGGAGGGACCCTTGTGGTGTTGGAACTGCTCAGTGTCTTGACTGTGTTGGTGGACCCACAAACCCACTCCAGTGGTAAACTTGAACAGAACTTAATATAGCAATACAGGTACACACGAATGAGTACAAGTAAAACCAGGGATCTGAGGATTGTATCAATGTCAACATCCTGGTTATGATACTATACTTCTGCAAAAATGCTTCCTTTGAGGGAAAAAGGGTAAGGCATACAAGGAACGTCTCTATTATTTCTTAAAACAGCACAAGAATTTACAATGATCTCAATAAAATTTCAATTAAAAAGAAAAGGTCCATGCTCCCAAGTGTGTAGGTGAAATCAGGCACTGTATTCTTTCACTAGGAATATAAAATGGCACTACCTTTCTGGGGAACATCTGGCAATGCTATCAAAAGTGAAAAACATATATATCCTTTGATCCAACAATTCCGTTTTAGGCTATTAATTGTAATGAATAATTTATGATGTGTCAAACATTTAGTTACAAGAGTACTTAATTTCAGCCGTGCTTTTTTAATAGTTAAAGACTAGAAACAACTGAATGTGGTACGTCCACAACAGGAGATTCTATCAAGTCAGCAAAATAATCTTTGGGAGTAAAACAGCTGACCTGGAAAGATAGGCAAGATAGATGCAGATGTTCTATGGATATTTACTCAATTCCTGCTATGTGCCAGGCACTGTTGTTGACTAGGAACTCCGACACAACCAACAAGGCATGGTTCCTGAGCTCAACTATACAGTCTGATGGACTGTCCTCTACTGGTAAGTAAACAGTTGACAAAACGCTATACATATATCTCTGTAGGTGATTACAAATACACACACACATACATATGCACATACTTTTTATCTATATATAATATAAATTCTGAAAGGATATAGCCAAAATGTCAATAGTGGTGATTTCCGGCAAGTGGGATTGTATGTATGTGTTTTATTTAATTTTATTTGTTTTGCACATCTATGTATTCTAAATTTCTACAGTTAACAAGTTTCACTGGTATTAATTTTATTACTGGGAGGAAAAAGGTTGGTCCCCAGAGAGTGCCTTTTGTTTTTCTCTTTTTAGTTTCTTTTGATTTCTAATAAGGCACAATCAGAGTGAAATTTTTCTAAATCCTGATTCAAAGAACTCAAAGACCCCTTCAATTATCAAGGTGAATAAAGGCAAGTTAACCAAACTGGATTACCTCAGGATAAGAATTGGGCCTATTTGTAAAAATTGCATTTCCTTACAAATTCAGGTTTGTAAGCAATTTCTAGCCCTTGGATTGAGCTGGGGTTTCTATTTCAGGAAGTTTGTACTGTTTGCTTTTGCTAATTTCTTAAAACAATGCAGATTCTTTACAGAAAAATATTTTAAATACAGATGTCCAACAAAATGTAATTATCACTCAACCAGAAAAAAAACCAACTATTTTAAGCTCCAGATATACTACTTTAAACTAATATCTATGTGTGCATATTTGCTAGTTCATGTGGTTACACTAAGATGGTCTCACACAGCACATACTGCTGTTTAAACTGGGTAGGGTTTTTTTTGCTTAGCAACATAGGCCATTTTAATGATATATTTTAACATTAAATATGTTTCTTTAACCAATCTCCTAATGGTTGGATATTTAGTTTGCTTCCAGGTTTCAGAGTTACAAACAGTTGACAAAGAACATTCTTTTAACTGAACATTTGAGCATTTCCTTGATTTTGTCCTCCAGCTGAAATCCCAGAAGAGGACATTCTGGCTCAAAGGGTATGAGTCAGAGGGTATGCACACCCGAAAGCTATTGATGTAAGTGGACTCCCAAAAAGCTGTACCAACTTACACTCCCAACAATCAGTACGGGAAGGAAAGTGATCCAGTTTCTATCAATACATGCTAACTAATGCTGCTGACCAACATGAGAATTAACTTGTTCTTGGATTCTCTAGAATTTCATTTTTGGGGAAAAGAAATCATTTTAATAGCAGATCAAAACAGAGGGATTACCTGGCTGTCAGTTAAATTAGAAATTTTACTTTGTCAACTTCACTTTAATTGCAGAATTTTGTCAGACTCACTAAGGCAAACCAAAGATCATCTCTGTAGGACTCTGTATTCAATTCAATGATCTTTATTTAGATAATCACTGTGAATTCTTATCTGACATCCCCAAATCTTTACCCTACAGCGATCAGCCTCCCCACCAAGAACTCCCAGGCTAAGACAGAGGTGGCCATTTCATAGTAACTACCTCATGGGGCAACGTGGGGATAAATGAGATCATGCAGCGTTCACATACGTGCTTAAGGCACGATGCTATTATTGCCCATCACATATTAAATGGTTCAAAAATGTTTACTATCAGTGTTCTATTATAAGTAACTCACCTTCAGCATGACGTAATGAGGACTTAAATTCCAGCTATTTCGACCCTCTTTTATTTTTACAGATGAAGAAACTGGGGTTCGCAAAGCTAGGTCTAGAACTCTGGCCCCTTTGATGCCAGTCTGATACTCTTTCTCTAAAACTATTTTGTCTGTTGGTAGGTTTTCTCTAGTGAAGGCTACAGACACCTTAATTCACACAATTACACTTAATCAGAGCAATCTGCAATTTGAGATTTAAGTCTACATGTTCAGAATATACTTGGCTTATAGATATCTGCCTGGTTAAATAATAATTCTCTAAAGCAGGTATTTTAAGTTGCAGGCTAAAAGCAAATGGGTTTATACCCACCTCAGAAGACGATGAATGATTGATTATAAATCTCTACACTGCTCGAGGGCTTCTGATTACGTTAGACAGAGGGCATGAAGACTAATTAAAAATGCTCATACATTCATCACCACTGATTGTGCAAATCCCAACGCTGAAAGTACAAGTGCAGCACCTTCTCTAAAATGACAGAGGAAACAGATGAATTTCCACTCAGAACTCCCAGAGGCTATCTGTCTCGATTTCAGGGTAAATGGGTTTTCCCTAAAAACCTAAATCACAAACAGAATGACAGTCCAAAAACCCTGGACCAAATTTTACTATTCTATCTGAGCAGGGGCTGGCCAGGTCTGGTCACATGGCACATGATCAATAAATAATTACAGATCGATTGGTAAATAGGTCTGTGGGCATACTTCAGGGATTTTCAAAACTAATTTTTCTAGACGCCTACATAATTGGAAGTCATGGTGTGTGTTCCAGTGAGCTAAAGGAACTACATCCTATATGCCACCAAAAACAGCCATTATATGCACTCCAGACTCTGGTTCCCTCTTATATGCACTCCAGCCCTACAGTGAGGGGCTTGTACTGATCTCTCCCCACCCCTTCGGGGCCACAATTATATCTGACAGTCAGCAGTGTCACATTCACCCAGGAAAACGTCACCAGGTAAAACACAGACAGGTGCTTTCTAATAACAAGGCAAGATGGGTGGTTCTGGCCTCTGTCTTCTAAGGAAGCCTCCACCCACCACACATCACAATCGTCAACACAGCCTGCTGAGCTGAAAAGGGAAGGATAGGAGGAGGCTGATGGTCAACGTGCGCTCTCCTACTCCCCACCCCCAACACACACACACAGTCCACCCCTATCCAGGAAAGCCACCACCACCAGCCTCCTCTCTGACCTGATTCAGGACTTAGAATCCTTACCTAGCTTCAGGATGTGACGATGGGAGAATCTAGCCATTATGCTGCCTGAACGCGCCCGAGTGTTTATTTTTGGTTTGTTTGTTTTGTTTTGTTTTCGGTCATGCTGCATGGCACAGCGTGTGGGATCTTAGTTCCCTGACCAGGGATGGAACCCACGCCCCCCACTGGAAGCATGGAGTCTTAAGCCCTGGACCGCCAGGGAAATCCCTGTGCCCCAGTGTTTAAGGAGCATTTACCCATCTTCCTCCAGGAGACCCCTGTGGCCCCTCTGTGTGCCTGCAGGGGGCGCAGCCAGGGGAGTAGGGAAAGGAACAGTACCTGGCCCATGCAACCTGCACAACAGAGGGCATGTTTGGAGAACTGGCTTAAAACTCAAAATCCTGTTGAATGAAGATATCTGTCATACTAGCTTATGATCCGCTTGATGTATAAAGAATCAGAAAAATGAAAATGGGTTTTAAATTACATAATCTGCATTAATAGCAAGGAAAAGAGTCTTGAAATTAATGGAAATTCAACACAGCAACCATAAACCTAAGGTGGAAAAGGGAATCAATAATGAGACTCTGAGCTTGCAAAGTCATCCTAGTTTAAGCAATAAAAGGACAAAACCCCAAAAAAGACACAGACCAAACAATACCAAAATTATTATGCAGCTGCTCAACCTCTGCTTTTTGAAAAACAATCAAATATCAGCAGGGAATTACGCAATGCCACACACCCACAATACTCCATGTTCTTTCCATATGAATTACCAGCAAGTGAAATTTACATTTTGTATTTTGTAACTTTCTTATACATTCCTAAATATATACCTATGCCGTTTTATTTTATTTTTTAATTCTTGCCTTTTTTTTACTTCATTCCCTTTTTTATACATTTCTCACTGGACCCTGGAGATCCAGATTCTGGCCCAAGCTCTGGTCCTGTAGATATCAATGTAATTTATGTAAGCATCAGTGGGCCTCTGTTTTTCCATTAATGTATTCAACAAATTCTACTCTGCACCAGGTTCAGTGCTAAGTACGAGGCATACAACACGGAACAAAGTCAGACATGGGCCCTGTTCTTAAGGAGCTCGGAGTCTTTAAAGACGAGGCTTAGACATGAAATCAACAATCCGTTTACGTTCTCACGGTTTTGTCTTTACTCTTCTCCCTCTTTCTTCTGACTCTCAAGGCACTAACTTCAACTTTTTCATTCCATTATTAATCACCTTTAAGGCCTCCACAACAGGCAGTGCCACACAAAAATTTTATGCTCTAACACGGGGATTTAGCCAGATTGGTTCACAAGGCAAGAAGGAGGAAAATGGAGAAGAGGGATTCTATAAAAATCAAGGCCTCAAAAAAATGCAGAGCAGCGAGCTCTGTTTTAGATGAGCACAGAATGTGAGGAAAGGTAACAGGGGGAAAACAAGCAGCAAGAGAAGCAGAGAAAGCATAACTCTCTCCTCCTCCTCAGAAAGTGGAACCTGACCCCCTGAAAGTCTGGTCACTGGGTTATTCAATCCTGATTGCTTAATGAAAGTGTACGAATCATCAGATATTAGGCCTGAGCCTTCCAAATGTCCCTAATTATGGCCAAGGAGATGAAGGCCTTAAAAAAAATCAAACTTCACCTTACTGGAAGGGTTTCTGGCACATCAGTAATTAAAATACCTCAGTTCCCAACTACATTAGAAACATGATAATTATCTTCATATGAAATTTGCTTTATAACACTTGAAATCCTTCAAATCCTAGCATGACAACGGAATATAAACAAAAAGACCGCAGATTAATAAGGCTTCTGTCCATGACTGTGTTGCTGCAGCTCAAAGTTAAGAGCTCCCCCCTTTGGGGAAAACGAGCATTAACAGTCCCCAGAAGAAAACGCATGATTATCATGATTATCATGATAATAATACTAGCAGGACCTAAATTTTCTTGAGTCATTACTATGTGCCACGCCTGTACTAAGTGCTTTGTTACATGCCCCGAGCTCAGAGAGACTGACTGAGTAACTTGCCAAAGGTCACCCAGCCACGACATGTCAGACTAGGGAACTGCACCCAGATCTGCCTGGCTCCAAACTTCATACCGTTCATCACTATGCTGCCGCCAAAGAGGTAGCGTCAAAGGAAGGGAGGGGCCAGGACAGAGAAGGCGCTGGCAAAGCACAGTTTACAAGATTAAAAACCTTCAGAGCCATAGAAGTCGAATGCTGAACCACTAGAGAAGCCCAAACAGAATTCCAAAGAATCCCCCAAACAGGTATCAGAAAACCCACCTTCTTGCCCAAGGCTAGTAAAATTTGAACAAAGAGAAATGGTGAGGCTGTGGCATGAGGAAAAAGTGATTCATCAGGAGGGTCCCTCCCTGGAACTTCTTTGGTGGTCCAGTGGATAAGACTCCACGCTCCCAGTGCAGGGGGCCCAGGTTCGATCCCTGGTTGGAGAACTAGATCCCACATGCCACAGCTAAGAAGCCCGCATGCCACAACTAAGAGTCCGCATAATGCAACTCAGACCCGGCACAGCCAAAAATAAATTAATTAATTAATTTTAAAAAAAAGATTAGCACTGCGTTTATTTAAAAAAGAAAAAAATAGGGCCCCTCCCTGAGGACAGGCAGTGGAGCCAAGCTGTCCAGTGAACATGGACCATATGCCGACTGTGTGCCAGTCGCCAAGCTACTGCCCTGGTTATGGTCTCTAGGCTCCATGTGCTAGAGAGAAATGACAAATCCCTCAGTGAGGATGAGAACCTGTACACAGACCCTGTGAAGGGGAAACGAGCAGGACTGATGGGATCTCCTCCTGGAACACTTGCCTCCAGGGTTGCTAACTCAGAAGAAGGCTGCTCAGTGTGAGAGCCCTTCCCACGCAGCCCCTGGCTCAGCTGTATTAGAGCGAGAACAGCACCACCGTCAAAAGACTGAGTTTGAACTATTTCCTTTCAATAACAGAAAACTCACAGTCTTTCTTAGAAGCTCTTTTCCTTGCAAGGGGAGAATGAGAAGCTATCCTGGTTATCACGCACTAGGAAAAAACTCACGGCCCCAGCCCCTGCGAGAATAAGAAAGGGCCAGCACTACTCATCGAGTTGCAACACAGCCTTGCCTTATTTTTGAAGAACTCAACAGTAAAAACCACGTCATGGCCTAGTGGAGTCAAATAAATCTAGCTTCAAATCCCAGCCCTGCTGCCAACTAAGTCGATAACTTTAAGCATGGTACTTAACCTCTTTTGGCCCCAATTTCCTCAGTTTCAAAACAGGGATAATAACCTCCATCTTACTGGTATCTTGTGGGCATTACGTGAGGGTGGACTTTTCACCCCAGTGGGGTGCTTGCCCTGCCCACAGCCCCTTCTAAAGGAAATTGGTAATATTCCCAATCAATTTTGAGGGCAGCACTTGGCAATGATTTTCTGTACACGCGTGCATGCGCACGTGCATACACACACACACACACACACACACACCATCAACCCGCTAATCATATGGAACAGAATCTGAGAATCTGACAGGGGTGGGCACCTGATCTAAAAGCAACTAATCCCTAGGCTGTGCATCAACCATGGTTTAATCTCAGAGGTGATGGCTAATTAGTTCAGCCACTCAAAATCTACTGGAGAGTTGAATTAGGAAGTAAGGCTAGTGGTCAGCACGGAGTGAAGCAGATAGGCCCCAAAACAGAACAGCAACTTGGAGAGCAGCAGGGTTAACAGTGAGGTCGATGCCCAGAAGGATACTCCACAGCCCCTCAGCTGAGGCTCCCAGAACCAGTGGGGATCCAAACACCCTCTAATTCCAGCCTCCAGGTTTCCAATTCCCTGCCCTTCCTGAAGCCAGGCTGTTCCCTTTTCCTAGAATCTAACAATAAACTTCCTGTGACCTGAGGTCCCTCGGAAGCAGAGGTAACAGGTAAGGAGCCTCCATCCAGCTGTGAGAGAGGCAGAGGAGCAGAGAATCATTCACCAGACTTCTTTGTAGGACCTCACTGAACAGACTGGGAGACAGGACATGATCCATCTGGCAAAGAAAGGCTCAAGATGCCTTTCAGAGATCCAGGCTAGCCAAGAAAACAACCCAGGGGAGGGGACCCCCGTTATGATAGGTATTTGATATCTTCAAGAAGTTCCTTGAAGGAAAACACCAAGTCATGTTCCAAAGCCCTCGTACCTTCGCCGCCATTGAGAGCCTCCTCTGAGGGGGGAAAATAATACTCTAACCCTTCTTGAGATTGAAATGAAGACCAATGTTGCTGGTTTTCTCTTTGGGGTAAATTTTCATTAAGGAATGAAAAAAAAAAACCCAAAGCAGTCCATCCAAGCCCCCTCAAAACAAAAAGCAAAACAAAATTTAAAAAATCTTAAAGCAAAGCCTCCCTCCTCTCCCCACACAAATACATAATTTAGAAAGTGACAGTCAAAATAACCAGCTGCATCAATCACACAGGAGCCATTACGTGAAGCCTTTCCCAACACCCACCTCCTCCATCCTGGCCTCCAATCCCATGCCAGCCCTTCTGGAGCAGCTTTGGGGTCCCATTCCATTTATCATTTATTTTATTATCTGGCTTGCAAGCCAATTTGTTCCACTTCGTGTTTCTGGTTTAAATATGTGAGTTGTATATTTCAACAGAATGGACAACAGGCTTCAGGGACACCCTTGATGTACATCTCACAGCCACTTGCTTCAGTGCTTCTCTCCAATCTGCATGTAACATAGCAAATTTGTTTGCTATATATTTAAAAGAGGCCGCAGACAAGCACTTCTGCACAAATCAAACCTGGGGAGGGAGACAGGGGTATACTAACAGGCCAAGGTGTAATTTACCTAGATTTACTTTTCCTCAGACCACTACTCAGCTGAGCTTGAAAACTGTTGTTCCTGTTAGCTTTTCTTTCAGCCACCAAAAGAAAAAGGCTCAAAGCAGCTGCTGTTTTGACAAAGTATTCACTTCTCATGGGTGGGAGTGAACAGAAAAATTCAGCTCTGAAGCCACTGGCCTGGGTCCATCTGATATGTTATAAGAAATCCCCGAGATAACACTTAGGCTTCTGTTTCGAGCTACATGGTTTTTATTCTATTCTCTCAGTGCACAAGATTCAATGCCTTCCTGGCACTGAGTGGCAATAGCTCGAGGTGATGAGCAGTGAATCACAACACACTTCACCGAGTGTCTTCTTGCAGCCTATAAATAAAATCAGAATCTGTGAAGCTAGCAAACCTTCTGAGGCCTGAACATCCCAAGGTTATTCATTTCTAAACCTCGCTGGGAAGGATAAAAACACAATCAAAAGAAACATGGTTTATGATGAACAAAATTTCTTAATGTGTGAAAATTCCCATTTTAATTGTCAGGGACGTTATACTGAAGCATTGCAGACCTTTAACTTCTCACTCCCTGTGTTACCCCCCAAAATTTCATTTTCCAACAGGGTTTGGAAAGCAATAGAGGTGAGCAGCAAAACACCAGCTGCAAGGAAAAGCTGGGGTTCTGAATTATTTTTATATGATGAAGTTGATAAAATGGGCTGAATAGATCTAATGCCTCATTATGCCACAAAGAAATTTCAAAACATTGATGCAACAAATGGCACATAACTTTTTAGGAATTTGGGTAACTTTAAGTGGGGATTTTCAGTTTGATGGGAGTATCTGTCTACGCCCTCTTCTCTGCCCCCATCACCTACCGTTCAAGGGTGGGAACTGCAGCCATTCTGGCGTTCCGTGAGCGGCTGCCCTGTCCCCCACCTTTGCTGACTAGGCTGAGCCCATCAGATTTTCTCCCCTAGAAATTTAAATCAGGATTGGAAAATGCTAAATGAGTTTCTCCAGTTGCTTCAATCACTGGGACACAAACTCAGGAGGTAGAAAGCAGCCCAGTTTGGCTACGTGGAATGAAAACTCGTTCAGTGACAGAAGGAAAGAAAATGAGGGCCGAGCTGGCATTCCAGTTCCTGGTCTGAGGGCAGGCTGAGCCTAAGTCCCTTAAGATACCAGAATCCTATTGATAAATTTCCCTTTTTATTTAACCTAGTAGAGGTTTCTCTTAATTTCAACCTAGTTCAATCAGGGCTAGGACGAGAGCAGCATAAGCATGGGATGAAGGTTAAGTAATAATAGAATGATCCTTCAGCAAGTGAAAATAAAATAAGATAATCATTGAAATTCTGAATCAGATAACCAACTTTGATCAAAAAAGATGATGCTGACATGCCGTTTGAGAATCTGATTCCTACTTCTGTCATATATTAATTATAGCATCTCAGTTCAAAATCAAAGAGCCTCAAGTTTCTATGTGTCAAATGGGTAACACTTCCCTTCCAAGGTCATTTCTTGCTGTCCTCCCTGCCCCGACCATACTGACACACAGCAGCAGCCAGGATCTCTTGAATCTTCCCTTAGTGTTAATTTGCTCACGTTAAGCTTCCTCTCAAAAGCCTGCAGTGGCTTCCAACTGCTTGACACGTCAAATTAAAATACCCGATAAAGTGTTGCATCTATTAGTTCTGCATTACCTAACCACTGTCATAACCCATTATGGCCAAACTCACAGCCAGTCCTAGAGTCGGCTCTTGTGTTTGTCATCCCATGGTCACAAGATGCCCACTCCAAGTTGAGAGCATAGCACTTGCTGGTGCTTCCTCTTGGAAATGAGTAAAGAGAAGGGATCCCAGAGTCTGGACACCTGGATACCAGTCATGATTCTTCTATGAACCATCGTCTTTTAATTTCTGTAGGCCGGATTCCTTCTCTATAAAATAAAGATGCTGGGACTTGACCACTGGCTTTTAGCTTTTTTTCTGCCTCATCCAAGAGATGTGACAAGAACACAAGAAAAGTTACATAATAACATATGAAAACAGGATAAACTATGTCATATTAACTGCATAGAATACCCAGGAGATTGCTATGGGCTTGGCTGGCATCCTGGCAGACGTAGAACCTGAGCTAAGCCATGAAGAAGAAGGAGGACAGGGATCAAAGGAAGGACACGCACTTATGTCACTTAATTTTTCACCTCCTTTTGTGGCCGTTAGTGACAAATGGTATTAACAAACCTTTAGGAAAAAACACATATTAAGAGATTGTACTGGGAAGGAGGAAGAAAGGAACTACTCTAAAAATCTATCAAACACCTATTGAGAAAGGTGTCTGTAAGGCAAAGGAGAGTGCTCAAGGCGGAACCCAAAGGTAAGTGGACGTGGTCCACTGCGTCTAACGTCTAAGGCCCAGGACCACAGATGCTTTGCTCATACTGCACTCCCAAACCCTAAGAGCACCTAGCTGAACACTCAATAAATTTCTGTTGAAAGAATACATAAATATAGCCCCTACTTTTAAGGACTTCCGATTTTTTTAATGGAGGATAAAAGAGAGAGAATATGTTGTCCTTTCCCTTCAGGATCCCTGATAACTATGGCATCAATTTCACTTAAAGGGAGCCCTCCTAGGGATAATAGAGAGAAGAATGCAAACCTCACACAACAACCATTTTATATAATAAATGATCAAATCCCACCACGTTAGCAAGTAGACAAATCTGTCACTAGCCTCATTCTCTATGCTGATGCATTAGCCAAGAATGAGCCTTTTAATAGAAAAGAGTAAGTCCCTCCACAGTGGTAAGCCCAAATCTCTCTGATACACAGGCGGCCCTCCGCATCAGCGGTTCACAGCTGGTCGAATCTGTGGATGCCGGACCCCTGGTTTGGAAGGTGGACTGAACTATGGCCATTTTATAAAAGGGACTGAAGCATCTGCGGGTTTTGGTATCCGCATGAGTCCTGGAACCAGTCCCCCGTGGATACGAAGGGACAACTGTATATATTAATTTGTTTCAAAATGCCACTTCCTCTTAAGTTGATTTTCCCCCCCAAATGCCTCAACCACGGGCAATTATGTCACATGCACCAGATCCGTGTGCCCAAACGACAAACAGTTCCCTTAAACCAAATGTATTACCATAGCAACAAAGGGATTACCCTTGCCGTTCTGTATCTGCCATGGCCTGATCAATTATTTAACATGCCTACACTACAGTGACACTATATAAATGATCATGCTCATTAGCTGCAAGAGTCAGCTCTGGGAAAACCATCAATACCAGACATGCACACAAACCAAACACACATACGCACACACCTGGCGACAGTGTCAGAGATCACAGTGCAAAGGGAAGGAGGGAGAACTAAATGTTCTTAAATTTCAGCTTCCCGTTTAGAGTGATATGAGCACACAAATCTCCCAGTTCTTATTTTTAAAAAAGGGAAACGCATAAAACGACTTTATACCTATAACACACGTTATCAAAAGTTGCTGAAAGCAGGATGATTAGCTCAGAAGATCAGAGAGGCCAAGGATGACATTCATCTTAAACTTGTTTTATGGTTCTGGTCTTTGTTTCTGTTCTGTGCCAGTTTCTGGCTTATTTCTCACTAGGAGAACAGGCAGGAGGCTGGTGAATTGGGCACTGGAGGGAGTGTACAGCAGCTGACAGCCAGCTGTGACCATCCTCTCACTCAACCTGGTGAAATCTCCACCGACTTCCCCCGGGGAGATTCCTGAACAGAAAACTGAGGACATCTATCTAGTACTGTGGGAAAGGAGAGAGTCATCAAGAATAATAGGAGACTGAGTTCATGCAGGACCCCTACAATTCACACTGGGACACAGGGCGAAACCTTAAGGTCAATACAACCACACCCAACAATTGTATCTTAAAGCATCTGGTGGGTTTAATCTAGATAGGGGCTGGGTTAGGGTGGCCCCTGTGCCTTGCGTCCACAATGACCTAGTAACAGGATCGCCACTGAGAGCTGGAATCAGCTTTGAGGCTGGAAAAGAGGACAAATGGCTCTTTGACTCACTTTGTTGCGCTCCTTCCTGTCACCCCCTCGGAAAGAGGAGGAAAGAGAGAAAAGGGGACGAAAGCCCTCTAAAAGATCCTAACTTATTTATATTAGACCCTAGTCTGATAATGAAAGCTTCACACAGACAAGAGTTTATATTTGGCTAAAAATAACTGACATGATCCAGGAAGGGAACCTCTAATAACTGACATATGTAAGAGCCTGTATCAAAGTTTGAAGAACCCATTTGTAGACAGAATTCCTGTACTACTCTTCTAGATATAGTCCTCTGTCTGCTTTGCCAAAATCTAGCTTGCCACATGCTACAGCTATCAAACTTTGATTACAGACTGCAGAGATGACTTAATCATTTGTGAAAACTGTAGTTTTCCAGTACAGTGGTCTTTCCACCACAGATATTAATTTTTATTGTCATAAACACAAGAAAACCTCTTAAAAGATTATGATGCACAATTATTTCTTTGTCCATTTGGGGAAAAAGCCAAAACATTGAGAACATGGAAAAAAACCAAATATTCACCCCAAATAACTGTTTTTCCCTTAAAAATCTATCTTCCCCAAGAAAAGCATCACAAATACCTAAAATGATGTCTAGGGTGGCCTATTCACCACAAATTGCTCCTGTAAGTAGATAAATTATCAAGTAAAGAAGCAAAGAATTTAGAAACACTTCACACAGTGGTACAATTTTATTTACATACCCACATAAAATAAGGACATGTGCCTCGGGGATCATTTACACAACTAAATGCTTTGCTCATTACCATACAAAATAGCTTAAGATAGATAACCTCTCACATCCGACAGTACACAGGACATGAATTATGACTGCTGTTCTGTTTCCGTAATTGAGTGAATGCCTTTAGACAACTGGTCAAATATCTGCACCTCATTTTCAATAACGTGACATGCATACAAATACATGCTTACAACATATGACGGGACCCATGGAGAGCAGTACGTTCTAAGAAAGTCCTTTTAAAGTTTTTAATCTTTCTACTTCTCTACTCTAATAATTTGGGTTGACAATATAATAGAAGCAACCTGTAAATGACATCTAGAAGCAAAGTGAATTCTCTCCTGCCAGCTAATGAGGACTCCATAGCTGGTGGTCACGGTATTCACTCTACCTTCTGGCCAAGAGCAGACACTCTCGCTTGTCCCAGAACTAAAAATCAGAATAACCTATGTAAAGTTAAACAATAACATTGCACTCGTACATATTTGCCTTGAGTTTTGTTTATAAATTATTTGTCACTTATAATTTAAATAATCAAAGATTAAACAACAGAAGTAATATGCATCATATTGTTTTAACTGAAGCGTAGTTGATGTGTACAATATAACGATTCATCATTTTTAAAGGTTATACTCCAGTTATAGTTATAAAATATTGGCTATACTCCCTGTGTTGTACAATATATCCTTGTAGCTTATTTTATATGTAATAGTTTGTACCTCTTTTTTTTTTTTTAAGGTTGCACCAGGTCTTAGCTGCGGCACACAGACAGACCCCTTAGTTGCGGCTCACCAGCTCCTCAGTTGCAGCTCCCGGGCTCCTTAGTTGTAGCATGAGAACTCTTAGTTGCGGCATGCATGTGGGATCTAGTTCCCTGACCAGGGGTGGAACCCGGGCCCCCTGCATCGGGAGGAGTCTTAACCACGGCACCATCAGGGAAGTCCCAAATAGTTTGTACCTCTTAATCCCCTACTCCTATATTGTTCTGCCACTCTTCCCTCTCCCCACTGGTAACCACGAGTTTGTTCTCTATATCTGTGAGTCCACTTTTTTTGTTGTTATATTTACTAGTTTGTTGTATTTTTTAGATTCCACATATAAGGTGTGTCATATAGTATTTGTCTTAGTCTGACCTATTTCACTTAGCAACAATATTGTTTTTAATAGAAAAAATTATAAACTTCAAAATGCCCAACAACGGCAGAGTGATTCTATATGATTATGGACATCCATACAATATACAACTATTAAAAATGGTGCAAGAGGGACTTCCCTGGTGGTGCAGTGGTTAAGAATCCACCTGCCAATGCAGGGGACACGCGTTCAATCCCTGGTCCGGGAAGATCCCACATACCGCGGAGCAATGAAGCCTGTGTGCCACAACTACTGAGCCTGTGCTCTAGAGCCTGCAAGCCACAACTACTGAGCCCACGTGCCACAACTACTGAAGCCCGCACGCCTAGAGTCTGTGCCCTGCAACAAGAGAAGCCCCCACAATGAGAAGCCCACATACCACAACGAAGAGTAGCCCCCGCTCACTGCAACTAGAGAAAGCCCGTGCACAGCAACGAAGACCCAACACAGCCATAAATAAATAAATAAATAAATAAATAAAATTTATTTTAAAAAAACGGTTCAAGACAAGAGTAATCAAAGTAGATTAATGGAACAGAGTCGAGGGCCCCAGAAATAGACCCCCACATATACAGTCATGATTTTCAACAAATGCATCAAAACAATCCAATAAGTGAAGAAAAATCTTTTCAACAAATGGTGCTGGAATAACTGAGTATCTATATGGAAAAAAATTAACCATGACCCTTACATCACTCACACAAACTGACTTGAGATATAATATAGATATATGCATAAAAGCTAAAATCATAAAGCTTTTAGAGGGAAATATAGACTATCATCATAATTTGGGGGTGGGAAAACTCAGGTCACAGAAAGCAATAATATTTTTTAAATAGTAATAAATACGAATGTTGAAACAGAAATTCTCATCAAAGACACAGTTAAGAAAATGAACAGGCAAGTCACACACTGGGAGTAAAAATCCACAAAACATATGTAACAAAGGACTAGGACTCAGATATATAAAGAACTGCAAAAACTGCAAAACCTCAATAATAAAAAGACAAACAGGGCTTTCCTGGTGGCGCGGTGGTTGAGAGTCCTCCTGCCGATGCAGGGGATGCGGGTTCGTGCCCCAGTCTGGGAGGATCCCACATACCGTGGAGCGGCTGGGCCCGTGAGCCATGGCCGCTGAGCCTGCGCGTCCGGAGCCTATGCTCCGCAACGGGAGAGGCCACAACAGTGAGAGGCCCGTGTACCACAAAAAAAAAAAAAAAAAGGCAATCCAGTTTTTTAAATGGACAAAATACTTAAACAGACACTTCACAAAAGAAGTAACTGGCCAATAAGCACATGAAAGGGGCTCAATAGCATTATACTACTACACACCAACCAGAATGACCAAAATTAAAAAGATTGACAAACTCAAGGATGTTGAGCAACAGGAACTTTCATATATTATTGGTGAAAATGTCAAAGAGTACAACCACTTTGGAAATAGGTTTGTCAGTTTCTTATAAGGGAAACACATACCTACCCTAGGATCAAACCATCCTACTCTAGGCATTTACCCAAAAGAAACAGGAATATATATATATATATACATATATATATATACGGATGCACATGAATACACACACGTATATACCTATACCTATATGTAAATATATAAATATACACATGCATATATCCACAAAAAGACTTGTAGAAGAATGTTCACAGCAGCTTTTTCATAATAGCTGAAAAACAGAAATACTCCAGGTGTCCACCAATAAATAGGAGAATGGGGAAACTGTGGTATACTCATACAATGCAATACTGCTCAGCAGTAAAAAGGAATGAAACTACTGAAACATACAGAAACCTGGATAAATCTCAAAAACATTATGCTGAGTGAAAGAAAGACCACACCAAAAAAAAGTATACAGCTGACCCTTGAACAACACAGGTTTGAACTGCACAGGTCCACTTTTATGAGGATTTTTTTCAATAAATACGTATATGTACTGTAAATGTATTTTCTCTTCGTAACATTTTCTTTTCTCCAGCTTACTTCATTGTAAGAATACAGTGTATAATACACATACAGAATATGTGTTAACTGACTATGTTATCTTTAAGGTTTCCAGTCAACAGTAGGCTGTTAGTAGTTAAGTTTTGGAGAAGTCAAAAGCTATACCTGGGGGGCTTCCCTGGTGGCGCAGTGGTTGAGAGTCTGCCTGCCGATGCAGGGGACACGGGTTTGTGCCCCGGTCCAGGAAGATCCTACATGCCACAGAGCGGTTGGGCCCGTGAGCCGTGGCCGCTGAGCCTGCGCATCCGGAGCCTGTGCTCCGCAATGGGAGAGGCCACAACAGTGAGAGGCCCACGTACCGCAAAAAAAAAAAAAAAAAAAAAAAGTTATACCTGGATTTTCGACTACATAAAGGGTCAACACACCTAACCCCCATATCGTTCAAGGGTCAAATGTATACTGTATGCTTCCATTTATATGAAATCATAGAACAGGCAGAACTAACCTGTGGTGAAAACAATTAGAACAGTGATTGCCTCTGGAAGGGTAGGGGGTGGGGAATAATTGGAAGGGTCATGACGGAACTTTCTAGGGTGATAATGATGTTGTATAATCCATGTTATGATAGAATTTGAGTTATACAGGTATATGTGTTTGTCAAAACTCAGAAAATATACAATTTAAGATGTATGCATCTCACTGAGTACAAATTCTCATCAAAAGGAAACCTGTAAACAAATATTGAATTCCAGTTAATGATAAGCATTCTGAAATATGCAGAGTAAATATACTGATATGAGCAATTTACTTTGAAATGTATCAAATAATTAAGATGGATTAATGAATAGAGAGAATGATAAAGAGATCGATATGTGATTAAGGAAGTATAGAATAATGTTAACCGTAGAACCTGGGTGATATGTATAGGTTCTAACTGTTAAATTCCTTCAGCTATGCTATGTTTGAAATTTTTCGTGATAAAATTCTTCACAATAAAATGTTGGAAAACATGGTGTGAAAAGTATATGTATTAACATGGAAAGATTACGTGTGTATATATTGGGTTGGCCAAAAAATTTGTTCCAGTTTTTCCATAAGATGTTATGGAAAAACCCAAACGAACTTTTTGGCCAACCCAATACATACATAGGAACACACACAAATATACATACACATAGTTAATTATAAATAGCAAGATATAAAATAGCATCTATAAAATGATTGCATTCTAGTTTTTTAAAAGGTAAACATATGCACAGAAAAAGGGCTGGGAAGATAACCACAATTAACATATCAGTGCATTGAATAACTACATTTTAACTCTCCTTCACAGAGGGACAATGTATTACCCATTTGCAAAAACACAAAGCACCGACAAGTTCCCCAGATTTACCTAGGCCATCTTAATCGTAATGTTGAGCTGAACAGCACGTATGTACTTCATAGTCTCCAGGGAGTGCTCTTTCTAGTTGGGGCAGACGAGAATTTGTCAGATCAGGGTGAGTTTCGGGGTCTCCTTCCATGTGTTTCCAGGCACCCTGTACATATCTCTACCACAGCATCTTCATACTGTTGTGCAACTGCATAGTTTTCCACCAGACCATTAATTCCTCAAAGGCAAGAGCTACATCTTGAAGTGCAAGTATCTCCAGAGATGAGTACAATATTTAGCACATATGGGACAGTCAATAAATGCTAAGTGAACAGAAGAATCAATAAATGAGCAAACAGCAATTTCAAGAGTCCCTCAATTCAAAAAAAAACCTCCTTCACCCAGATTCCACTGTCTCTGAAATGTGATCACTAGAAACTGTTACCTTTGGATTCACTACTACTGTTAACAGGAAAATGTCTTAGAAGGTAAAAATTCTTACAAGAAGATAAAACTTTAAGTCACTAAAACCCATTCATAGATTGCCAACTCCTTGAAGGTAAGAGAAAGGGATTATGCCATGACTGGATCCTGAGGATAGCAAGGTCCCTAGGACAGGAGAGGTTGAAAAAATGTGCTCAGTAGAAATCATGAATCGATTGGCTGATCAGATAAGTAAGACGTTAACATTAGGGGAGGCTGGATGAAGGGCATAGGGGAACACTGCAGCTTTTCTGTAAATCTAAACTTATTTCGAAATAAATAAAATGTTGATGGGGGCTGGGGGTGGATTGCAACACGTTGAGTGGGGCAGCTAAGGAAGCAAGAGGTATGCAGGGCACAGAAAAGGAAACTCTCCTTCCGGTTCCCAACCTTGTCGAGGACCAGCCACACTTTCAAACTTTCAGTAGTAAGAAAAATATTTGGGCCTCCCAAAAGGTACCTGCCCAAAAAAGAAAGATAAATCAATCCTTGACCAAACTGAGGTCCAGTCCAGATCACAACATGTCAAGACAGAGAGGTAAAATAGGTAGGAAAATATCTCTTTAAATGTATTTATACCTACACAAAACATTAGGAGTAACTGTACCAAGTACAGTATTTAAAAAGCACTTCCAGCAGCTCAATGGTAAAGAAGTGTAGAGTGAACAAAGGCAGAGCCCTGGGTGCAGTCTTGGTGCTGGCCTTCTATTGGCAGCCCTTATTTATTCCTTGCCCCAACCACTGTTTTCTTGTTTGTCAGCTGAGAACAACAGAGGTAAATTTCAAAAAGAATAAGCTCACACACGGTGCTCTCGGTCTCCAGGGGCAGAAGTCACATCTCCTCATATACTTTGTACTATCCCTGGCTCAGCGCCCCATGCAGGTAAAGACCTTAATAAATGCTTTCAGTGGTGTCAATGGCTGAGAGAATTTGCTTCCCATCTCATTTACTCTCTCAAGGAATACTTACTAAATATTTATTTGTACAAGGGGAGCCCCGTGTTAGGTGTTATTTGTATCTTCTCCCAAAGAATGCCTAAATTTCATCTAAATCCAAAAGGAGGAAAATCTGTTGCTTGAAGGGTTTCCTTGGTTTATCTTGGGGCAGAAGTTTTGGAACAAGCGTTCCTTCAAAGTTACAAGAAGTTTTTAAGGAAGGCTGGCTGGGAAAGGGAAAAGTAGATAAGAACTGACTGGTGGGGAAATGGGTTCTTCCAACTGTTGAGCTCCCTGTTTATTCTGCTCCGTCTCTGCCAAGGTCCAGACAAGCCCAAGAGGGCAGTGCCCCATGGTTTCAAGACTCAAAGTAGGTTTCCAATTCCAAATGACCCAACTTTTGTTTAGCCGCCAAATTCTTTCTTTTTTTTTTTATTTGGCCACACCATGCAGCTTGTGGGCTCTCAGTTTCTCAGTTCCCTGACCAGAGACTGCACCCAGGCCATGGCAGTGAAAGCCCAGAATCCTAACCACTAGGCCATCAGGGAACTCCCTAGCCCCAAAATTCTAAGCTTTGCAAGAATAATAAAGTCAAACCTTGATCCCGAGAGCCTTTTGATGCAAGTACACGGCTGATGTTTTGGTTCAACCAATGGCCGTGGATCAGCGGCGTGCTGCTGTTAACCTAGAGGGCAGGTAGAAGATGGCCCTCTCTATCTCGTCCCTCATCCTTCCACCTGTAGCTCCAGCTGGGGCCACAGTCATTCACTTTATTTTCGGTTCCTGTGCTCTGATGAGCAGCCTTCAGATGGGCCAGATCCCACCCAAGGCAAAAGGCTAACAATTCCCGAGCCAGCAACCTAAGGAGACGATGCTGGCCAGTGATTAGACCTCAGCACACTTAATGTTACCATACTGTGCAGGTCCCCAGAGTCTTTCTCCCCTAAATTACTATGCCTGCCTTGGTCTTTCCTAGATCTTAAGTTCCCAAGAGGATGTTTTTCACTGTAAATGTTGCACCTTCTGAGACAGTCAAAGATTAAATAAAAACTGAGTTACTCAAAAGCACAGAGCCCGGTAAAAGTATGCAATCCTGCTATATAACCCCTACCCTCTCTTCTTAGTTGCCTCTCTGTGCCTCTTCCAAACCTGTTCATAAACCTGCCTGTTAAGGCCTGCCTGACTGCTCAGCCTTCCTCTGGTACCTCCTCTTGTCTTCTCTCTGAAACAGCCCCTTTGGTTTTCATTCTATATTCTCTGTCTTCTCCTCCTGAATCTTTCAGACTCGAAATGCCTCAGGAAAGAGACTCTCATTTCAGTACTGCTTCTGCTTCCAGAAGCAACATTTGCCTTCACTGTTTAAATAATATATAACACAATCTCTCTGGTAAGCACTATCCCACACCGTCCTTTTCCTGATCGCCTCTATCCCTCTCTGAGATTAAACTGTAGTTCTCAAGGTGTTTAAATTCACGTGGGGTCGGGGAGGGATGGAGAGAGCAAGGGGGCCTTTTCTCTAGGTCTTTATAGCTTTGAAAATAAATAATAAAAAGATCACAGATGCCCCCTGTTCATTTAATAGTCCAAGAAAACATTTCCTACAACATATAACATGGATCTAAGATCATCTGCCATGCCATTTAACAATGTATAATGATATGAAAATAAAAAGACATTAGATGACCCCTTAATTATCGAATATTAAAGAATACAGATATTGACTAGAAGGGAGCAATACGTGGAGAATTGGGGTTAAAAATAATACGTAACGTGTTTTAGCTTTTTTTTTTTAACTTCTTGCTTCTCATTTTCTAGTTTCTCACTCCTTACTGCCTTCCTTTTAAAAATGAGATACAGCTATCACAGCATAAACAGGGACAGTGGCACAAGGCACTGAATGAAGCAGTGCTCCCCTTGGTATAGGAAATCCCCGCTAGAAACAAGTACTTGCTTTTGGAGATTATGAAAGTCTCATTTTTGCCATGGAATGTCATATTTGATTTCTCTTTTAGAGAAGTGGAGGGATATGACCTCTGTCCCAGGTAACAAAGTTGGTTTGTAAATAAATTTAAGAAATAACTATCACAGTGCTAAATCTCTTCCATATTGCAAAACTGGCTTCATATCCTTATGTTCTGAAATTCAGCACTCTTTTAACGTTTGTCTTTTTTTAATTTAGTGGAAATACTTCCTTGGCAAAGGTCACAGAAAACTCAGTAGAGCCCTGCAGTCACAGTAAATATTTTATTAACTATCCTGTCCAAAAAAATCACCCCTCTCTACCTATTCACTGCCCAGGTCAGTCCTTTTCCCCATTTCCCATAACCCCATTCGAATTCTACCCCAAAAATATAGGTTGTACCTTCCCTAGTTCAAGAACATGATTTATTAATGCAAACGTGCTAGAATCTGAGACCTGATCATTGACTTTCTGAGAAAGCCATATGGCAAAACACCTTGAAATAAAAGTCACTGACCAAATCTTGGCAGACTATCAGTCTCTTGGGTATAGCATAATCTGCCCTACTTTATTAAGAAAGCTTCTTCAAGTTTGACTACTGATGCTCTCAATATCTAGCTCTTGGTAAATGAAATTGGTTTGCAGATGGCCCAGAGCTCAGAAGTTTATTAAACTGTTTTACATTTTTAGAAACCCCAAATTATTCAGTGCTAGGTAACCATTAAGTACAAACGAAGATTTTTTTTGTGGCCAGTTTATTATTAATGGCCTTGAACAACACACAGTTTTGCTGTCAGTCACAGCACACTAGGACAACTAAAAAAACACTGTACTGGGTGTATATTGGGCAGTGCTGGAGTTGTGTCATTTCCCTCTCTCCTGCAGTTATTACAAGGATGGAATCAGCCCATGTGTTCAATACAGTTAAAGAATTTAAATGACCGCTACACTGAAATATTTGTTTTACTCCATTACCTTCAAATCCTTGTTCTGAAATTGGACTATGCCCATTTTGTTTCTCTATACACGTCCCTTACTTGTCTTTGAGGAAATAAAAGTTAGAACCCTACTGCAATCCCACAGATAGAAAAATGCTAGATTCTACTACCATCATTAACGTTTCCAAGCTCCATTTAGTTCAGTGCTTCTCCCCAAGTGTATCAGGACACACTATGTTCCAAAGGCCTAACTGTCTTATTGTGACAACACCTGACTTTCCCCACAACATGGACTACCTTTGGGCAGATCCTAACCTCATACCCTTTGTCCCCAGATTTCCAATCAATTCAGTTCCCATCCTCTATCCTTACTAATTAGAATTCTATTCAGGTTTGCTTTGAAGGCAAAACAATAAGAATGTCCCCTGGGTGCATGAATCCCAACTCTAGAGAACCTAAAGGTAAGTACTCCCTATACTGGTCATACGGTTATGTTTTTACAAACTATGAACAGATGAAAGACACAACTTCTGATATCAAATTAGCCTCACCAAAAGCAACTCAAGATCAACTATTCTAAGACTATTTTGTTTAGTTCAGTGCTTCTCCCCCAATATTTTTAAAGTATATATCTTCCCACATTTAATTGGAATGAGATCTCTTAGGGAAAATCTTTGCAACTCACTTATTCTAAGACGTTTATCAGGAACGAGCTACAGTATTTAAAATTGGCCACAAGACGGGAATAAAGACGCAGACCTACTAGAGAATGGACTTGAGGATGTGGGGAGGGGGAAGGGGAAGCTGGGACAAAGTGAGAGAGTGGCATGGACATATATACACTACCAAACGTAAGGTAGATAGCTAGTGGGAAGCAGCCGCATAGCACAGGGAGATCCGTTCGGTACTTTGTGACCACCTAGAGGGGTGGGTTAAGGAGGGTGGGAGGGAGGGAGGGAGATGCAAGAGGGAAGAGATATGGGAACATATGTATATGTATAACTGATTCACTTTGTTATAAAGGAGAAACTAACACACCATTGTGAAGCAATTATACTCCAATAAAGATGTTAAAAAAATTAAAATAAAATAAAATAAAATTGGCCAGTGGCCATTTCCAAAGTGAGATTTTTTTTTTCCCCATTATGGTCATGATCGGCAATTAGTAATCTTTTCCAAAGCTGGGTTAGATTTAACGTGAGTGTGCCCTTCAGCATGGAACACTGGGGCCTCAGTGGTTCATTGAGCAAGGTACTAAAGTGAACATTTGTTAAAAAGCATGGCTCTATCCTTAGATACTTCCTCAAACAGTGTATTATTAATCAGTATGTTTGAAGTTACAGGTGACAGAAACCCAACTCAAATCTGTTTAGGCAAAACAAAAAATATATTAGCTCATTTAGATGGATAGCACTAAGAAGAAAACTGGAGTCAAGACTCAATACTGCCAGGAAACTCATTTGCTCTCGCCCACCACCCACCTTCCTGAGTCTCTGCTTATCTGTGTCTCTTTGCCTCCCTCTCTCTACTCCATGTGTGTCTTCCAGGTGACCCAGGAAATAAACTCCAGGCTATCATTTGTCCTGCACTTATATCTCAAAAACATGAATGTCCTGCCCATCAGCTGTATCATAAAAGTCCTCATTTGTCTGATTATATCTATGCCTTCCCCTGAACACATCACCGTAGCCCAGAAGATGGAGCAGCCTAGGAGACAAGGATCTCTAACTAGGCCTCAATCACATGCTTACTTCTGTGGCTAGGAATAGGAAGTAGGGAATAGGGAGGTTAGAGATCAACATGATTATTGTCCTTATCAAAATCACATCAAATGGGAAAGCAGTCTCCAAATGGAAGGGACTGTTATTACCAAAGTGAAAGAACCACATCCAGGGCAGCCATATCGTTAGCTAGTAGAGTCTACCACTGACCTCTTTCATGCAAAGATGCGGTGGCCATCTATTCAGGTGTGATTCCCAGACTTTTTACAAATGTTGAGAAAGGGAGAGCAATCTGCCACCCACTCAGATGACATGTTGGATATATTCTTGATCAATAATTTTGAACAGCTGAACTCTGGATAATCACAAAGAAAATAACCTTGAATTCTCTGCTGCTTGGTTCTTATCAAAAGCTTAGTTTTAGGAAATAATATTCAAGGAAGATTACATGAAGGATTTGCTGTCCACTATAACTTACTGGTTACCTTTCCAACAGCCACTTTGCCCATCGTGTTTTTTGTTGGCAGAACTTTATTTTGTTTGGGTATCTCCCCTGGCTCTATGTATCTCAGGGCTAACACTCCCTCAGGGTCAAGGTCTGATGAGTTAAATTCTAAGCCAGTGATGATGATCCCATGCTCATTGCTAACGCTGGTTTAAGGGCAGACAGGTGACCCATCTCTAGCCAGTGAGACATGTGGGGAGTCTGCTTTGGAGGTTCTGGTTTGGAGGTTCAGCTTCCCTGCCATTATAAAGAAGAAAGAAGAATGGCTGGAACTCTTTCTACTTCTGGACAATACTGCAGCCACCGTGAAATGTGGAGAGGGGCAAGTCTAAAGGCAAACACACTGAAGATGGTGGAAAAGAGAGAGGGCTTACTGATGACACTGTAGAGCTGCCAAAGTCAGCTAGTCCTGAAATCTATCATAGAAATATCTATTATGATAAAAAAGAGTCTATCATAGAAATACAACAAAATGCCTTGCAGCTACACTGATTTAGTGTTGGAGTGTTCTGTCTTCAGAGTAAAAGATACAGCAAAGGGCTTCCCTGGTGGCGCAGTGGTTGAGAGTCCGCCTGCTGATGCAGGGGATACGGGTTCGTGCCCCGGTCCGGGAAGATCCCACATGCCGCGGAGCGGCTGGGCCCGGGCGCCATGGCCGCTGAGCCTGCGCGTCCGGAGCCTGTGCTCCGCAACGGGAGAGGCCACAACAGTGAGAGGCCCGCGTACCGCAAAAAAAAAAAAGATACAGCAAAAACTTCTCTTTGCCAGGCTTCCCTGGCAGTGCAGTGGTTAAGAATCTGCCTGCCAATGCAGGGGACACAGGTTCGAGTCCTGGCCCAGGAAGATCCCACACGCCACACAGCACCTAAGCCCGTGCACCACAACTACTGAGCCTGTGCTCTAGAGCCCGCAAGCCACAACTACTGAGCCCGCATGCCACAACTACTGAAGCCCGTGCGCCTAGAGCCCATGCTCCGCAACAAGAGAAGCCACCACAATAAGAAGCCCACATACCACAACGAAGAGTAGCCCCCGCTCTCCGCAACTAGAGAAAGTCCACGCACAGCAACGAAGACCCAACGCAGCCGAAAATAAATTAATTAAATAAATAAATTTATTTTTAAAAAACTTTCTCTTTACCCAGAATAACCAAATTAGACAGTTAATTATGAAAGAGTTGGCTAACAAATGTAATCATTAAAACTATATAAACATTATTTTATTTTTAAGCAAACATATAAATATACAGTCATTCACCAATCTTTTGATGTAAGACCAAGGCATTTTCTTTGTGTATGGGACTCTGATGACTGGTATTACAAACCTTGTTTCATATATAAACCACCTCCATAATAATGCATTGTTATACTTTTCTAGTTTTGGTTTCTTTAATGTAGGTGAATAAAGATACTTGCTAAGCAATCTGAATGCAGAATCCTTATAGAGTTTTTATAATTTTTTCACAATAGTTTACAGTAGTCTCACCTACACAAAATTTAAAAGCAATCTGTTGATTCATTCATGTTTTTCCAAAGCATTAAAATTTATTTTCTTAGAAATATCATTTTGCTCATATTTAACTACAATATTAAGTAAAATTTGTACAAACATACACATAGCTGACAGAAGATAAACATAAAATTCAACTGGAGGAAGCACACGTGCACAGGCTATTTAAGTAGCCACTAGCTGCTACTACAACTCAGCACGCTGTGGACAGTAGTCACAATGCTTTGCAGAGAAAATGGAAGCTGGATTAATCAAGAAATTTGGTGAAATGAAGGTCAATTAAGAAAACTTGTAAATGTGTATCTTATCAGGCATATAACTTGCAAATATTTTCTCCCATTCTGTAAGTTGTATTTTCACTTTCTCAATAATGTCCTTTAAGAGACAAAATTCTTTTTAATTTTTATGAAGTCTAATTTATTTTCTCCTTTTGTTGCTCATGCTTTTTGTGTCAAATCTAAAAAGCCATTGCAAAACCCAAGATCATGAAGATTTACCCCTATGGCTTTTTCTAGTAAGTTTATAGCTTTAACTCTTATCTTTAGGTCCTATCCCTTTGAGTTAATTTTTGTAGATTAAGCTCAATATTTATTCTTTGCATGTGGTTATCCAGTTGTCTCAGCATCACTTGTTGAAGAGACTTTTCTTTCCCCTTAAATGGTCTTTTGACCCTTGTTGAAAATCAGTTGGCCAGAGATGTTTGGGTTTATTTCTGGTTCTTCAACTCTATTCCATCAGCCTATACTCCTATCCTTATGTCAGTACCACACTGTTTTGATTACTGTGGCCTTGTAGTAACTTTTAAAATCAGAACATATAAGTCCTCAAACTTTGTTCTTCTTTTCCAAAATTGTTTTAACTAATCAGGGTCTCTTGCAATTCTACGTGAAATTGAGGATTGGCTTTTCCATTTCTGGGGTGGGGGGTGGGGAAGCCACTAGAAATTGAATAGGTATTGCATTGACTCTGTAGATCACTTTGGGAAATAATCATTTTAACGATATTAAGTCTTCCAATCAATGAACACAGATGTCTATCCATTTACTTAGGTCTTGTTTACTTTATTTTGTAGTTTTCAGTATATAAGTCTTTCACATCCTTAAATGTATTCCTAGATATTTTATTTCTCTGGATGCTTTCTTAATTTTCTTTTAGGATTGTTCATTACTAGTATATAGAAACACAGCTGATTTTTTTGTGCTTTGATCTTGTATCCTGCAACTTTGCTGTATTTGTTTAATTAGCTCTAGTAGTTTTTGTGTGTATGTATTCTTTGGGATTTTTAACATACAGAATTATGTCATCTGCAAATAGATATAGCTTTACTTCCTCCTTTCCAATTTAGATGCCTTTCATTTCTCTTCCTAGCCTAATTGCTCTGGATAGGACTTTCAGTACAATGTTGAATAGTGATGGTGGAAGCAGACATCCTTGTTTTGTTCCTCATCTTGGAGAGAAAGCTTGCAGTCTTTTACCACTGAGTATGTATGTTAGTTATGTTATAAATGCCTTCTGTCATGTTAAGGAAGCTCCCTTCTACTCCTCGTCTTCTGAGTCTTTTTGCGATGAAGGGTGTTGAATTTTATCAAATGTTCTTTCAGCATCTATTGAGATGATCATGTGGAATTCTGACCCTTTGTTCTATTAATGTGGTATATTAAATTGATTTTCTTAGTGGTTACCATGGGGATTACAGTTAATATCCAAAGTTTATAACAAACTAGTTTGACATGATACCAACTTAGCTTCAACAGCATGCATTAAATCTGTTCCTATCTAGCTCTGTACCCCCATTTTATGTTGTTTTTGTCACACATTACATTTTATACATCATGTGCCCATTAACATAGATTTATAATTATTGTTTTAGACATTCGTCTTTTAAATCATATAGGAAAGACAGAAGAATTACAAACCAAAATTACAATGATACTGGTTTTATATTTATCTATAGTTACCTTTACCAGTGATCTTTATTTCTTCATATGGCTTTGAGTGACTGTCTACTGTCCTTTTGTTTCAGCCTGAAGGACTCTCTTTAGCATTTGTTGCAAGGCAGGTCTTAGTAATGAACTCTTTTAGCTTTCATTTATCTGAGAATGTCTTAATTTCCCCTTCATTTTTGAAGGACAGTTTTGCCAAACACAGAAGTCTTGGTTGACAATTCTTTTCTTTCAGCACTTTAAATATATCATCCCACTGCCTTCTGGCCTCCATGGTCTTGATGAGAAATTGGCAGTTCATCTTACTGAGAAGCCCTTGTATATGACAAGTTGATTCTCTCTTGCTACTTACAAAGTTCTCTCTTTGGCTGTCGACAGTTTTATTATAATGTGACTAGGTGTGGATGTCTTTGGGTTTATCCTGCTTCGACACTCTTAGGCTTCTTGGATGTGTATATTAATGTTTTCCATAAAATTTGCAAAATTACAGACTTATTTCTTCAAATACTCTTTCTGCCCCTTTCTTTCTCTCTTATCCTTCTGGGACTCCCATAATGCATATATTGCTAAGCTTGATGGATCCTATAGGTCTCTTAGCCTCTCTGCTCCTTTTTCTGCTCCTTTTTCTTCATCCTTTTTGCTTTCTACTCCTCAGACTGGGTAATTTCAATGTTCCTGTCTTCCCATTTGTTGATTCTTTCTTCTGCCTGCTCAAATATCCTGTTGAAGCCCCTTAGTTTTTCACTTGTTTGCTTGTTTGTAATTTCAGCTATTGTAACTTTCAGCTCCAGAATTTCTATGTGGTTCCTTTTTACAATTCCTATCTCTATATTGATATCCCCTACTTGATCAGACACTATTCTCCTGATTACCTTTTGTTGTTTATTCATGCTTTCCTTTAGCTCTTTCAGCATATTTAAGGCAGTTAATGTACAGTCTTTGTCTACTAAGTCTAATGGCTGGGCTTCCTCACGGATGGCTCCTACCAGTTTCTTCTTTATCAATGGGTCAGACTTTCCTGTTTCTTTGTACACTTTGTAACTTTTTTTTTTGAGAACTGAACATTCTGATAAAGGTTTCATATTCAGAAAATATAAAGAACCCTTACACTTCAACAACAAATTAAACAACCCAATTTTGTAAAATGGGCAAAGAATGTTGAATAGACATTTCTTCAGAGTAGGTATTCAATTGGCTAACAAGCATGTGGAAAACATGTCCAACATCATTGGTTATCCAGGAAATACAAATGGAAACCACAGTGAGATACCACTCTCTACCCACTAGGATGGTTATAATAAAAATAAATAAATAAATTACAAAAAAAGAAGGAAAATAAGATCTGGAGAAATAAGAATCCTCATATATTCCACTGGAAATGTTAAATGATATAGCCACTGTGAAAAAACCTTGTGATTCCTCAAAAAGTTATACATGGAATTACCATATAACCCAACAAATTCACTATTAAGTATATACCCAAAAGAACTGAAAACAAATGAATACTTGTTCACAAATCTTTATAGCAGCATGATTCCCAACAGCCAAAAGCTATAAACAATCTAAATGACTATCAACAGATGAAAGGATGAACTAATTGTGGTATGTACATACAATGGATGATTATTCAGCCATGAGAAGGAATGAAGTACTGATAATTTGAATGCACTTCAAAAACATTTTGCTAAGTAAAAGAAGCAAGACACAAAAAGTTACTTATTGTATGGTTTTTATGTGAAAGAGGCAGAAGAGGCAAATCCACAACAGAAAGCAGATTTATGGTTGCCAGCAGAAGGGGAAAAGAGGGGAATGGGGAGTGATTACTTAATGGGTATGAGGTTTTCTGGAGTGATAAAAAATTTTTGAAACTATAAAGAGATTGTAATTGCCCACATTGTGAATATTCTAAATGCCACTGAATTGTACATTTTAAAGTGGTTAACTGCATGTTGTGTGAATTTCACCTCAATTTAAAAAAGAAAATAACTTTTGTGGCTTAAATTATGCCTCTAAATCAACCCTACGTCTCAGAGCTTCATACTTCAACTTCACTGCTTTATCTCCTGGAAGAATCACTTCTACTAAATTGTATTCTTAGTACTTGGCATCATGTATTTGGCTTGAACTGAGCAGTATTACAAGTATCAGCCAAATGAAAACAATTACTGTAGCTATCACACAGCTGTTGTTGAAACCATGCTGATTTCCCTGTCACCCAGTGCCCACTTCCCAAGGACCCATAGGAGTAATTCCTCTCAGGCCTCACTTCCTAAAAAGGTTCCTGGATAAACAGTATCTTTTTAAACCTTAAAGACACTGCGTAACTTGAAATGATTGCACTGAGTTGTTTAGGGGAACCTGTTCCACTCACACCAGCTTTTCCCAAATCTCCAGAGTGGGCAGCAAGTCTTTAGAACTTCTCAAGTACTTGAGCTGGGAGAATAAGAGAGAAATAAGAAAAAGTAAACAAAACTAAGTCACACTGATGGCAGAAGACTTCAGTAAAGGTCTTAAAACCCCTGCAGCTGAGGTCTGCAAACACCATGAACCCAGACCCCAACTCCAGCTTCATGGAGGCTCAGCCTCCCCCAGGAGACCTGCTCTTAGATCAGTGTGATGTTTCAACTTGTGGCTCCCCTTAATTTGAGCCTGAAGCTCAGATGCAAATTTATGGTCCACATTCAATAACAGGGGCAGGCAGGCCTTGTTAACACATCTCTACAGCCTTTAACTTATTGCATTCCTTTATTTTCACCTTCACAATTTTATCTTTCTTTTTTTTTCCTGTATTTCTATTAACCACTCAATCTTTTTGGGGGACAAGATGGAATATAAATAACAGGAAAATAAAAATATGTGTCACGTTACCATTCTGTATGGAAAATACACAACCTGCCTACAAATATAACTGCCATCCACCTCTGTGCAGTGATGAGGTGACCCACCATTCAGGTAATAATATTTAAGATAAATTCTTTACCTTTCATTACAAAATTATCAGCTCAGTTTTCAATCAATGATTTGAAATTATGGCACTTATAAAAAACCTTAATTTAAAGTTATCTACTGTCCAGTTCCTTTCTCAGATGAGGGAAAATTACTAATACTTGAGAGGACTAGTCTCTGGTGCAACTGTTTCCTCCATTTTATCATATATTTTTATCCTTGTAATAATGGTTCATATATATATATATATACACATATATGTGTGTGTGTGTGTGTGTGTGTTTTATTATCAGCTTCAAATCCATTTTGAAAATAAGCAAAGTTAACCAAAGAATGAAAATGAAAGAATAACTCAGTGGTCAGTGCTTCCTTCCTTTCTCCCCTTCCTTCACCATTAGAAGCCCAATGTGTACAGTTTTTATCAGTGGGCACAATCCTCTCTAGTAGTACCTTGAAAAATGTACAACAGTGCTTATGAACAAAAAAGAATACGATAGATTAAACACTTCTAAGTAACACATGAGTCAAAGAAGAAGTCTCAAGAGAAACTTTAAAATCCTAAATGAAAATAAAGATAGAACTTAACAAAATTTGTGAGATGCAGGGAAAGCAGGGCTTAGAGGAAAATTTACAGCATTGAATGCACATATTAGAAAAGAAGAAAGATCTAAAATCAGTAATACAAGCTTCCACCTCAGGAAACTAGAAAAAGAAGAGCAACTTAAATCCAAAGTAAGTAGAAGGAAAAACTAATAAAAATTAGAGTAAAAATCAATGAAATTGAAAACAAAAAATCAATAGACAAAAATCAATGAAACCAAAAGCTGTCTTTGAAAATATCTCTAAAATTGAGGAACTCTTAGCCAGATTAAGAAAAAAAGACATAAGACACAAATTCTTAATATTAGAAATGAAAAAGGGGCCATCACTACTGATCCCTTGGACATTAAAAGGATAATAAAGGAATATTACGGAGAACTCTAGGCCCACAGATTTGATAACCTAGGTAAAAGGGACCAATATCTTGAAAGACACAATCTACCAAAACTCATACAAGGAAAAATAGATCAATGGCCTATATCCATTAAAGAAATTGAATCAATAATTAAGTACTTTCCAAAACACAAACACCAGGCCCAGATGGGTTCGCTGGTAGATTCTACCAAACATTTAAGGAGGAAATTATACCAACTCTCTATACTCTCTTCCAGAAGACAGAAGCAGAGAGAATATTTCCTAACTTGTTCTATGAGGCCAGCATTACCCTAATATTAAAACCAGACAAAGACATTGTAAGAAAGGAAAGCTATAGCCCAACATCTCTCATGAACACAGACACAAAAATCCTAAACAAAATGTTAGGAAATCAAATCCAACAATGTATAAAAAAGCATGTGGTACAGAAGGCCTGGGTTTGAGCTTCAGGTTGTCACATACTATTTAGTGGCCTTGGACAAGTCACTAAAACTTACTTTATCATAACTGACACCTGCCTACCTACTGTATAGTACTGAAGAAATCAAATAAGAAAAAAATGTGCAGAAGCACATCAAATTACATTGTTACTCCAAACTAGGAAGCACTAATTTAATGAATCACAGCAATGATACCCTGAGCAACAAGAGTCAAGAGTGGGAGTTACTGAAATCAAAGCCACAGGTTTAATCTTGGATGGGCTTCAAATTCCCACTGATATTCATGGCAACAGACTGTAGCTCCAAGTCTAAGTAGCCACCTCTAGGATGCACAGACACCACCAGGACCAACACACTCTCCCAAGAAAATGACTTGAAGATTCAGATCCTGCAGACAGTGGCAGGACACCACATCTCTCAGGCACCACCTAAGTACATGACAACACTGCCATCCTATGTTTCTGTAGAGGCTGCATTTATTTTCCACTAAGTGTTCTGGCAGACTGCTTTACCGGAACCTATTACACAGCCACCAATTTATTCTTAAACGGGAGAAAATAGACACACACAAAAAAAATTCATTACCCACAGGATATGTCACAGTTAATGGTAATTAATCAAACTTTTTTCCATTCGTGTAGAAAACCAGCCACATAAATAACCATATCAGGGATCAATGGAGCATGTTTCATCCCTTAAAAAAGCTACTGGCAGAATGCTGCTCAGATTTTCTGGTATGCTTAAAGAAAACTATTTTCAGAGAAAGGAGCTATACTTTATTTGGAAAAAGAAATCCATAATCTCTTTCCTAAATGTGTTTTCTATGCCATAATTACATTCTTTTACATATGTGTACACACACATTAACACAGGTGACTTGATCAGAAACGCACATATAAAAAATTTAGGTTAGTGCCAATAAAATAAGAAGATAAAGCTTTAGGAACTTCCTTTGACATTTTAGTAAAGCAAATTTCATTTGGAAATGTTTCTGTACATCTAAATAGCATAACTATACTTATAAAAATGTCTAATCTCCTGAACTCATATCTATTGAACAAAATGAAGGAAAACTTCCCCCTTCTTTGGCCAAATAAATGGCCAAATTATTCTGCCAACTAACCTAAATTTGGGTGTTTATATTGCCTTTAGTACTGCTAGTATCACCAACATTCAAACTCCATGTATTTTGCTGTCCTCTCCAAAACTAAACCCCATAGGTAGCTTCATTCTCATGCTCCTCAGCAAATTATTTCCAGTGAAACTTATTTTAACCAAGTGCCATTTTAACCAACATCCCTGATAGGTACCCAGGCAGCAGCGGTCCTTTTCAGTGCCTCGGCAACTTTTGTCAGCTAAAAATACCTTAAACATAAAGGGATATGCTAGTGTGGCTATGGTGGGTAACCTATTTGAAAAATATATAATTTAACACTGCCGGCTATTTCATTTATCCTTCTCTGATTTAAGGTATTTCAAAGAATTAGACTTTTCTTTCTGGAAATGTCTGAACATATTTCCTTGAATTCCCTAAAAATATATTTGGCTAGATTAGGTCATTAACTCCAAGAAAAATAAACACTATTATTAATAGCTATGGCTTGGATAGCAGTTACAGTGTGGCCTGAACTATTTTAACAAATTCATACATTTGCCTTTTAGCTTCTTACTTTGAAGATTGCAAGGTTTCATATTTTAATAAAGATTCTAACAGATAGAAAAATATTGGGGAGTCACAGGAATGTAAAGTACAGCACAGGGAATATAGTCAATAATATTGTAATAACTCTGTATGTGACAGATGGTAACTAGACTTATCCTGGTGACCATTCCGTAATGTATAAAAATATCGAACCACTATGTTGTATACCTGAAACTAATATCGCATGTCAATTATAATTCAATTTTTAAAATATTAGGGAGAAAGGGAGGTTGACAATGAAATCCCCCTATACAGAGTCAATCTTATTTCACTCTTGAGGATACCCAGGGAACAGAGCCAGTACCAAACACAAGGGGAAGGGGACTGCTGCAGAGTCATTTGCAGAGGTGGTCCCTGAATTCATACACGTACCAAATGTTACCAAATACTATTTTAGCTCAGGGTTTCTCAACCTCTACACTACTGATGTTGTTAAAGAAAAAATATTCTGACACTTGCTAAACCAGTAAGGAAGATTTTATTCAGGATTATCACAATGGCTGTCGACTGCTGCAATAAGGGAGAGCCATCAGGTTCAACTCTAAACACTGCAAAGACAGCTGGGAACTTATACTAACAATCAGAGTGAGGGGGTCAGGAGATGGCAAATTACTAAGACAAGACATCAAGGGTAGGGGGATTCTTACCAAACTGACCTAACAGGAGTCTTGCTGAACACAGGCCAGGGTGATCAGACATCAAGGGTGGGGGATAAGGAATTTGATCAGATAACAAGGGTGATCTGGTATGGAAAGCTAGCGGTGCTGGGGTTCACTAAACTGACTCAGCAGAATTCTTGCTAAAACTGGGCTAGGCAGGCCAAAGACAGGATGGGGTCCAAGGCTGAGTGAGGCCTCAACAAGAAGGCTTGGAGGCGCCCACCTAAAGTTTGGGAAGGAAAGAGTCTTTGTTAACATCTTGGATCCGTTAAATCTTTGTCTTGAGAGGCCATTCTGTACATATGAGGATGTTTAGTAGCATCTCTGGCCTCTACCTACTGATGGCCAGTAGCACCTCCAACCCCCTCCACCCCCTCCCGCCCCCAGGTTGTGACAATCAAAAATGTCTTGAGACACTGAAACCATTGCTTTAGACCAAAGGTTAGCAAACTTTTTCTGTAAAGGGCCAGACAGTAAATATTTTCGGCTTTGAAGAATACATATACATATTCTTCTTTGTCTTTTTTCAACCATTTAAAAATGTATAAACTATTCTTAGCTGGTGGATCATAAAACAATGCAGCAGGCCAGATTTGGTCATTGGTTGCCAAGCTCTACCTCAGACTAAATACCACTTTCCAAGTAGAGACAGACAGTATACATATAGTATCATATTCAACAAAATACAGATTTACTTAAACTATGATTTGGGTCTTGGTAACTTTCTATCAATATTATTTTCTCAAAGGAGGAAGAACAGAATCAGAGGCAGAATCTTGTGGCAGTCCACATATGTTTTTACGTTAGAAAAGTAAGCTAATTCACAACAGCCTGGGGAAAACTGCTCAAAATGCTCCCGCAAATCTGCCCTTTCCTCTATAAACACAGCCCAAACCTTGCATTTCCATCCCTTGGTCTTCAAATCCCTAACTACATAGCGCTGATTTAGGAGTTTGCTTTTGTTGGTGTTTTTTAACTGACACTACTTTGGTTTCTGTTTAACATGTTTTTTCATACGCTCTCTCTTCATCTAACATTCTGGAATGCATCTCTAAAATTAATCTATCCCAGGCTACAGAGTCTATGAATATGAAGTAGGTCACTGGAACACTTTATCTTGCTTAAGGGTCAGTTACATGAACCCCCATATGCCCCAATCCTCTCAGCTTTTGCCTCTAGAAACAAATATGTACTCATATATTAACAGGATTACCCTGGAAATGATGACATGCTAAAAATGACCCTAGGACTATCTAAAGGTTATACTACAATCCAGCTACTGAATGTGAGAATTTAAGCTATGTGGTACTCTTGTTTTTAACAGTTACAACAAATACAACTGAGAAGAAAAAAAAAAAAAAAAAAAAGACCCAGAACCTTGTATATTTCAATTCACTAGATTCCATTAGGCAAGGTCTAAATTACTAGGAAAAATGGAGAAAATATCTCTGAACAAATGCAGTAAAACATGTCTAACCTCATAGGATATATCTGCCATGTGCTTATTCTTCTTTGATAAAACATCAACATTAAAATGTCTCCTTTGGGAGCTCCCTGGCGGTCCAATGGTTAGAACTTGGTGCTTTCACTGCAGGGGGCATGGGTTCAATCCCTGGTCGGGGAACTAACATCCAACAAGCTGAGCGGTGTGGCCAAAAAAAAATTTTTTTTAATTCTCCTTTGATGCTGACACTCTAACCAGCAAAGCAGAAGCTTACCATATTCTTTTTTTTTTTTTGGCCACACTGCACAGTTTTCAGGATCTTAGTTCCCCGACCAGGGATCGACTCCGTGCCATCAGCAGTGAAAGCATGGAATCCTGACCATTGGACCACAGGGGGATTCCCAGAAGGCATATTCTTTATTTTCAATTTAATTTATTTTCAAATCATAAAAACAATATATAGCCATTGCAGTATATAGAGCCATTGCAATATACAGCCAACAATATATAGAGAGAGAAAATATAAAGATAGTAAAAATCACTCAAAGCACCACCACGAGATAAACTATTTTTAAAGCTTTAATATATTTCTTCCTAGTCTTTTTTCTACACTTTCTAATAATGTCATAAATCTTACTAGGTCGGAAGCATAATATATGTGTGTTTATACACACACTTGGCAAAAGATTTCAACAAATAAGAGATCTATATTTTTAATGTCTTCTGCTCATTCTTTTATAAATCTATCATAAAAACCCAGAAATCTAGGGACTTCCCTGGTGGTCCAGTGGTTAAGAATCCACACTTCCATTACAGGGGGCGTGGGCTCGATCCGTGGTCAGGGAACTAAGATCCCACATGCTACGTGGCATGGCCATAAAATAAATAAATAAAAGTAAAATAAAATAAAAACAGAAATCTAAACAAAGTTATGTAAAAATGTACTGAGTCTTTCATTGAAGATTATTTCTAAGAGTGAAAAACTGGTACAAGCAAAGTGTTCAATAATAAGAGAAGGATTAAATACATTTGGGACATCCCTATAAAAGAATGGAGGACAATTATTAAAATTGGATTTTTTTTAAGACTTTAATGACTTGAAATTAAATCTTGATTCCTGCTCCTTCCATTTAATTTTCCATCCTGAGCATTTTCCCAAGTCATTAAATTCTCAAAAACATCTAATTTATAAAATTTAGATTTTAGGTTTCTTAATATCATTGCCAATGTTCTAGCAATTTACACTCCCACCAGCAGATTCTAGGGTACATCTCAATGAGCCTTTAAGAAGGTATACTCTTAAATCAACAAGTGCAAATACCTTGAAAATGTATTTCAATAATGATTCATGAATGTAATTATTTAGATTTTTTAGATGCTTGTAATTAAATCTCCTAAAACATCCAAAAAAGTTGCTAATTTTATGTAAAGTGGCTAGAAACAAAAAGCGGTAAGACTCCTTTCAAATCCACATTTTATATATATACATTTTTTTTTAAGTGCTGACAGACAGTTCTTACTAAAACTGTCTGTGACCGCTTAAGAGGAAATCATCCTAAGCTGTGTAGCAGCTTCTAGTTACCACTCAAAAAGAAGCAACTGAAGCAGACAATTAAAACAAAGTTTGGTGAGTCATATGGTAGGGAAAGAATGGCATGCTATGACATCATATAAGAAGAAGCATTTAACCCAACCTGTTGGTTGGAAGGCAAATGGATCAGACAAGGCTTTCCAGGTGAAATGAAATCTAAGCTGAGTCCTGAATATGGAGATGAAGGTGTTAGCCAGGCAAATGGGGCAGTCAGGGAAGAGTACTCCAGGAAGAGGGAAGAGCATATGCAAAGGCCCAGAGGAAGCAGAGAGAACATGACATATTACAGGGAGTGTAGGTAGTTTACTACGGCCGGAGCACAGAACTGGAGTGGGAGAGCACCCTTCTTAGGGGGCCCAAGATTACAGATGCCCTCCCTCTCTGGCCAGACTAGACTCTGGACATGTTTGTATTGCTCCTTTATTAAAATAAATGGAAATTAAGGACCAAAAGAGGCAAAGACTCTTCCCAGCGCTCTTCCTTATGGTGAGATTCTTCAAATGCTGGAATTGTCCTGTTCCTCCAAATTGGTGGGGCTTGCTCAACAATGAAGTAGATAATAGGGGGTTTGCCCAACACTGGATGACCAGTCGAGGAGGGTGAGTCTGGCAGATGCAGGCAAGTGTCATGATGAGATTTACTGCTAGGAAGCATAACATTCTGGCAGTAATATACAGAAATGGATGGAAGGAGGACACCATTATAACAGCGGGGGCAAACGATGAAGGAGGTCCGGACTAGAACACTTACGATGGAATGCAGAGAAATGGAAGTGTGCTTTGAAGAGAGAGTAAGGAGGTGCACTAGAGAGGATGGAGCAGACGTCCAGGACAAGGACAAGGGTAAGCCTAGATGTCTAGCTTGGGCTACTGAGAAACGAGGGCAGCAGAGCACGATGATTAAGATCCCTCGCTCTGGGATTCCATCTCTACCAGATAATGGTTTTGTGACCTTGGGAAAGTGACTTCAACTCCATGTGCTTCAGTTTCTGCATCTGTATAGTGGAAATAACAGTGAAATCTATCTCAAAGGATTTTGTGAGGAGTTACACAGAAGTTCTCAGAACAGGACCTGGCATGTAGAAGATGCTGGATAAGTATTAGCCATGTAAAAGGGTGATGGTGATGCCATTCTCCAAGATGGAGAACACGAGAGGAAGTGCAGATTCCCGGGGAGAAGAATGATGAGTTCAACCTAGGATATGTTAACCTAATCTGCCTGCAGGACATCCAGGAGGCAGCCAATGACATAGGGCTACAGCTCAGAGAAGAGTTGTGAGTGTGAGATGCTACTTTATAAAGGGTGGTGCTAAGGAGACATCTGAGCATGGACCTGGCAGACAGGAAGAAGCAGGCCCCAAGGGGACAGCGTACAGTGAGATGTGGAGAAAAGAATTCAGGCAGTCCCTAGGGAACACCGACATTCAAAGGATAGACAGAGGGAAACAGACTGGGAAGGAGCAGTCACAGAGACAAGAGGAAGACTCACAAAAAATAATTCTAATAAAGCTGTACCATAAAAACTAAAGAAACAAAAACATGAATGACAGTGAGATAAGGGTGACATACCATAGTGCACAAGGAATCCACTTAGAGATTGGAAATCAAGGGTAGGGACAAAAAGATCTCAATAAAAAATAGTATTCCCTAAGAACCAGCATTTACAGTTTACTAAATTTTTTAAATAAATTACCTAGAAGAACCACATAGTGAAATCTCCAAGTTTATAAGACGCAGAGAGCTCTTTTTTTTTTTTTTTTTTTTTTTTTTTTTTTGCGGTACGTGGGCCTCTCACTGTTGTGGCCTCTCCCGTTGTGAAGCACAGGCTCCGGACGCGCAGGCTCAGCGGCCATGGCTCACGGGCCCAGCCGCTCCACGGCATGTGGGATCCTCCCGGACTGGGGCACGAACCCGCGTCCCCTGCATCGGCAGGTGGACTCTCAACCACTGCGCCACCAGGGAAGCCCCGCAGAGAGCTCTTTTAGTGAGCGGACTGCCTTACCAATGAGGATAAGTCTGCGAAAAATCTCATACAGTAATCTGAGTAGCCAAGAAAGAATCACATTTTTCAAGGAAAGAAAGCAGAACATAATGGCTTCACTGAAAAATAATGCAAACTGCATTTTGAAAATAAAGTTCTGGCCCCGAAGCTTTCCGTTACTGAACACAAAAAATCCACTTTAAATCACATCACTTTGGGGCTTAGAGGAAACAGAGATAGCCATTGGTCCAGACCGTAGATATGGGAACTACTCTGGAAATCTTGCTGAAAAGCAGATAACTGAGTCATCCAAGACCACTGAGTCAGAGTCTCAGGGTACGAGGTTAGGAAAAATGTACCACTTTCTGAAATTTTTTAAAAAGCTTACCAGACAATTCACGTGCACACCAACATCTGGGAAGTCTTGATCTGCCTGAGCAGGAGACCAAGGGCTAAAGAAAATGAATGGCTTGGTCAAGAGCACACAGCTCACGAGAGCATCTAGAGCTGTTCTCAAACTCTAAAACGCATCAGAATCATCCAGAGGGCTTGTTAAATACAAATTTTTGAGCTCTACTCTCAGAGTTTCTGATTCAGCCCAAGAATTCACATTTCTAACAAGTGTCCAGGTGAGGCTGCTGCTGCTCACCTGGGGACCACACTTCGCAAACCTCTGGTCTGGACTAGTCATTAGAGACTCTTCTCTGAGTACATCTACTCAATGCAGCCTGTGTACCCTTAAAGAAAAGGCAGGGTATTTCAGGAATGATGCTGAAAATGAAATAGAAAAACATGACAAAATATAAATTTCATACATGTATTCTAAGCCCTTCTGGTCAATCGGAAGAGACAAAGAAAGCTGGAAAAGACCCAGACTAAGCTAGAATGAAATTATAAGGGTCGGGGAACATGAGAAGAGACCAAAATGACTGCATAAATAAAAAGACTAAATTCACAAAACAAGGTAGAGACAGGTCATGATTTTAAAATCCTTAAAATTATAAAAAGGTATGTGCAGAATGAATAAATTTCAGAATGACAGCATTAGGCAGCTGGTTTGATTATTTGACTGTAAGAAGTCATTTTTAAGTCTCTTTTTTGTGTTATTTACTCAGAACATCCCAAAACACTCTTGAGGCTAAATTTTAATTCAAAACAACTTTTGAAAATGGTTTCCCACTGGTACCACACAAAGCCAGGGAAGCCACAGAGGAACATTCCTCACTCACCACCTCAATTCTGCATGACTCAGACATTCTGGTATTACATTAGAAAGAACAGCATTCCAAGGCTACTCTAACTGCTCCTCTTTTCTTATATAGACAGCCCTTAGCCCTGAAACACTACATTCAAATATAGAATTCTCTCAACAGCTCAGAGTATCTGTAATTGCCTCTGTCTACCTGCTATTTGTCTCACTGTTCTGAGAACACATCCAAAATCCATAATGATGAATTCCACTGACAGCATCTCCTCAGGACTGTCAATATGCACATTTTACATCATATTGTCTTCACCTCTTTTCAAAGCCATTTTCCACTTGTGGTTCTTACTGTGCTACCTCTAGTATCCGCTGTCATTTCCTCCAAAGAAATACACCTAAGTGTTAGATCCTTTCATTATCCATTTTACTCCTACACCCAGCTAAGCTGCTCCCTCTACCTCCTAAGTATCCTTGCCCAGGCTTTCCTCTTGGTTACATATATTTGCTTTTGTACTCTTCCCACCCAACTCCCAACACCCTCCTGTCTTCCCCAAAGTAACCTCACTTCCAAAGGCACAATATCTGTTTTTTGACCTTTTCAAAGCCAGTGTAAATATCATCTGTCAACACATATACTGCTATTTAGAGCTAAGAGGCAAAAACAGGATCTAAGTAACTTCTGCTACCCAGACAGGTGAATGGTTCAAGCTGGCTTAGGTTTTTCCCAGGATTCATTACAGGCTATTCCTTATCATAAGAATGTCGATTCTGCTTATGGCCTTGAAACTAAAGCTTCCTAAGACATTAGAGGATCTCTCATTGGCCAAGCCCTATAACAGGACACAGACACAGACAGACAGACAGACAGACACACACACACACACACACCCCTACCTGAAGACCAAAACTCAGAGTTTACCATCATCAAATTCCAAATATTATAAGTCATTGTCCACCAAATAACTAACATAAAACTTAAACATAGGCTCTATGCTTACCTACAATTATTAAATCTCAGTCTAAGGTGAGCTTCAAATCTATACAATACCGTTTTGTTTCTGAAATATATTCTTAATTAGAAGCAAGAGACTTTATGGGAAATGCTACATAGATCCAACAGTGACATTATGACTGTCTGTCAGTCCTTTCCTTGTCCTAAACTGTCTTTAAAAATACAAATTTCAGGGGCTTCCCTGGTGGCACAGTGGTTGAGAGTCCACCTGCCGATTCAGGGGATGCAGGTTCATGCCCCAGTCCAGGAAGATCCCACATGCCGTGGAGCGGCTGGGCCCGTGAGCCATGGCCACTGAGCCTGTGCATCCGGAGCCTGTGCTCCGCAACGGGAGAGGCCACAGCAGTGAGAGGCCCACGTACCGAAAAAAAAAATAATAATAAATAAATAAATAAATAAATAAAAATACAAACTTCACTGCAATAAGTAGTGTTGGGAAAACCAGATATGCACATGCAAAGGAATGAATTTGGACCTTTACTCTACACCACATACAAAAATTAACTCAAAATGAATCAAAGACCTAAAATAAGACTTCAAACTATGAAACTCTTAGAAGAAAACATAGGGGAAACGCTTCATGATACTAGACTTGGTAATGATTTCCTGGATAAGACACCAAAAGCATAGACAACAAAAGTGAAAACAGACAAATTGGACTACATCAAAATTTAAAACTTCTGTGCATCAAAGGACATAATTAACAGAGTAAAAGGGCAGCGTACAGAATGGGAGGAAATATTTGTAAACCATATATCTGATAAAGGGTTAATATCCAGAATATGTAAAGAACTCCTACAACTCAACAACAAAAAGACAAATGACCCAATTAGAACATGGGCAAAGGACAGTGACTAAACATTTTTCCAAAGAAGATATACAAATGGCTAACAAGCATATGAAAAGATGTTTAACATTACTAATCATTATGGAAATGCAAATCAAAACTATGAGATATCAGGATGGCTACTATCAAAAAAAAAAAAACAGTGTTGGTGAGGACATGGAGAAACTGGAATGCTCGGGTACTATTGGTAGGAATACAAAATTGTATAGCTGCTGCGGAAAACATTATGGTGGTTCTTCAAAAAATTAAAAATAGAATTACCATATGATCCAGCTATTCCACTTCTAGATATATACCCCAAATAGCTGAAAGCAGGAATTCAAACAAATATTTATACACCCATGTACAAGTAGCATTATTCATAATAGCCAAAAGGTTGAAGCAACCCAAATGTCCATCAATGAATGAATGGATGCACGAAATGTGGTGTGTATGTGTATTTATGTGTGTGTGTATGTGTGTGCATGCGTGTGGGTATAATGGAACATTATTCAGCCTTAAAAAGGAAGGAAATTCTAACACACTCTACAACATGGATGAACCCTGAGGACATTACTCTAAGTGAAATAAACCTGTCACAGGAAGACAAACACTGTATGAATCCATTTCCACGAGGTATCTAAAAGAGTTAAATTCATAGAGACAGAAAGTAGAATGGTGGTTGCCAGGGGCTGGGGGAGGGGAGAATGGGGAGTTGTTTAATAGGTAGAGAATTTCAGTTTTGCAAGATGAAAACATTCTGGAAATTGGTTGCACAATAATGTGAATATACTTAACAATACTGGAACGATACTTTAAAATGGTTAAAATGGTCAATTTTGTGTTGTGTATTTTAATACAATTTTTTAAGTATAAACTTAATGAAATATTTTCTTGTAATAGACTTAACTTATAAATCTATAGTCACATTTTTATCTTACATAAAGTGTACTGTCTCTTAATATTAACATGTACAGAATGCTACAATATTGTATATATCTTTGAAAGTAAAGGTATAATCTGTAGAATTGAAAATATCTAAAAAATAACACATTTTATACACAAAGCTTACATTCTGTAAAATTAATAACTTTATAGGAAGGGTTACTAAAGAACGTACATGATAATGAGACTAACATGCCATCAAAGTCTAGTACTTGACGTTAATACTCCATTTCATGTGGGGTATTCAAAGAGCTTCATAAAATCTCAGAGCACTATAAAGAAAGGATTTCACCTGTTTGAACCATAAATTGCACAGCAAAGCTTTCATCACAATGTTTACTGAAAAATGCTTGACTGGATGCTAGAGTAGCATAGCACAGACTCCAGGGGCCTCTAGTACCTACCTGTGGTGCTCCAAGGACAATGGTGCTTCAAGGACAAAATACGACCCTGCCCGAAAAAGTTTCAACGTCACACCCCCTACCGGACTCTTAATCGCCTCCCCACCAAGTTGCGGTGGTTGCGAAATTCCTGAGCCCACCTGGGCAATGCCGGACCTGTCCCAAATAAGGAAAGGCATCTGCCCGCCCTGTCCCACTCCCACCCTATAGAAGGAAGGTATATGTGCCTCAACCAATCAGTAAACGAAATTTTCACCTTGGACCGTTCTTTTATTTTCTGGCTATAAAAACTGATCAATAGCACATGTTTGGGCTCGACTCTCCCAGACTACTAGGAAGTCAGCCCTCTGTTCTGGCAGTGACCCTTCTCTCTAATAAATTCTATCTTCTTTACATTCTGCCTTGTGTCTGGAAATTCTTTTCCAACCCGCGTTCAGACCACGACACTACCCCATTACTCTTTACCCTCCATCTGAATAAGATATCTGACATACAACTTACTGGCAAATTAAGAAGATATTTCATAAAGATATTTCAAAAAACTTAGTATTCTGCATCTAGAGGATAAAAAACAGATTGATCCATTTGCATCCAATGAAAAATATATCCATTTTGAATTTAGACATAAAGTTCAAAGTATAGTTTTATTCAGTTACAGTCTTAATTTGATCTAATAATAAGCTATTTGAGAACATAACCCTGTGTCACAACAGTATACTAAAAATACTGGCACTGTTTTATTCAAAGCAAAAATCAAGGTAATTACAACACCTTTAAAACCAAAAATACAAAGATTAGGTACAAGTATGCTTTTATTGCATTTGGGGGGTGTCAATCTTGGGTGATATTTACTTGTAAAATGACGATTCCCAAACCCTTCCCCCTAGCACTCTGATTCAGATTCTGATACACTAGATGGCGGCCTACGAATTTGAATTTTCAATGTGCTTTTTAACAAGCACTCTAACAATGCTTTGAGAAACAATGCAAAACACACCTCTAATAAGATGCTAATTACAGTGCCTTAGAGGTATACCTTATAAGGAAGTTAAATCTCATCTTATTCAACCTGATAAACACAGAAATCCTTTCTACAATACTGACAGATAGACTGATTGATCAATTTTAATAAGAAAGAATACCAACATTTACATACAAATAAATAGCATATGCTTCTCTGTAAACTACAAGTCTAATCGCTTATTTTAACAAAAGTACCATTGTTTGAAACTTAGTCACCTCTTTCTAGAATTAACTTTCAATACAGTATATAAGCCTTCAAACACATATATAATTATAAAAAGGGAAACTGGTTTCATTACGTTATTGCTCCTGATCAAAATTAGAACTCCCCAGATTCCATAGCTCTGAAGACATTTAGATTACTTCCCAAATACACCTTCACAGGGTTGAGATTTGCCACCACAGAAAATAGGATGTTTAGGTACATGCATATGTATGGCCGAGTCGCTTTGCTGTGCACCTGAAACTATCACAACATGGTTAATCGGCTATACTCCACTATAGTTTGTTTTTTTTTTTTAAAAAGATGTTGTTGGTAGGAGTTTATTAATTTATTTATTTATTTTTGCTCTGTTGGGTCTTCGTTTCTGTGCGAGGGCTTTCTCTAGTTGTGGCGAGCTGGGGCCACTCTTCATCGCGGTGCGCAGGCCTCTCACTATTGCGGCCTCTCTTGTTGCAGGAGCACAGGCTCCAGACGCGCAGGCTCAGTAGTTGTGGCTCATGGGCCTAGTTGCTCCGCGGCATGTGGGATCCTCCCAGACCAGGGCTTGAACCCGTGTCCCCTGCATTAGCAGGCAGATTCTCAACCACTGCGCCACCAGGGAAGCCCTCCAATATAGTTTTAAAAGAAAGAAAATAGGGGCTTCCCTGATGGCACAGTGGTTAAGAATCCGCCTGCCAACGCAGCAGACACGGGTTCGAGCCTTGGTCCGGGAAGATCCCACATGCCGCGGAGCAACTAAGCCCGTGCGCCACAACTACTGAGCCTACGCGCTAGAGCCCGCGAGCCACAACTACTGAGCCCACATGCGTAGAGCCCGTGCTCCGCAACAAGAGAAACCACCGCAATGAGAAGCCGGTGCACCACAACGAAGAGTAGCCCCCACTCGCCGCAACTACAGAAAGCCCGTATGCAGCAACAAAGACCCAACGCAGCCAAAAATTAATTAATTAATTAATTAATTAATTTTTTAAAAAGAAAGAAAATAGGATGTTTAAAAGAATGCTACCAGATCAAGATGCATTTCCCAAAGAAAAAATGTTTAAATGTTTTGAGAAGAGGAGAGAGTGTAGCCTCTCAGAAACACTGCTTTGAACAAGATAATGTTCACCTCTGTGGACAGGCAATGTTGCCTGCCATTCCAGTAAACAAGGACCAAGCCATCCGCCGGCTGCAGCATCCCACCCCACCCACACTAATGGTACGCCCTGAGGGGAATTCAGGATAGAGAAAAACAGGAAGCATTTTGTGCTTTGGATACTGGCCCTAGATAGTTAGGATGCATATCTAAGGAATAATTTCATTCAGCCCAGATTCTTATATCTTCCCATACATAGAAAAGCACTAAAATCATTAACTTGCAATGTCTGTTTTTGTGATTAGCAGTTATCATTTGATGTTCAACTACATTTTTTTTCCAGCCCAATACGCCTATGCATCCTGGCTCCTCCCTGAACTCTCTGGAGCAGCTGCTCAGAGGTATCTGAGAGGCTGTCTGCTGGCCTATAGTCCTCAGTAAGGTCCCCGAATACAACTTAACTCGAAACTGCCAGGCTGTGCATTTTTCTTCTGTCAACACGTGGATGTGTAAATTCAGGTAGGCTTCATTTTTTTTTAAGTTTATGACTGAACATTACTGAACCCATCTCAATAGTAATAAGAAAAGACATTACCTGTGGGTGCTCTCTTCACGAGCCTTCTGCTAGGTAGCGTTTGCTCACTTCACTCTGTATCAGAGGGGCAGAAAGGATTTCTCCAACACTTGGCACTGCTGGAAAGTCCCAGAAGAAGACTTCCAAAATCTACAGAAAGGAATAAAAATAATTTTTAAAAAGCCCCAGAATCATTGATACACCGTAAAAAAACCCAATCTAAATTTCTCCAGTTTTTCTCCCCCATATTTACCACCATTTGCTGTGCACTGAGTGGGTTCTCCTCAGATTGCACTTACTATTAAAAAAAAGTTATAAACAAGGGAACTCCCTGGTAGTCCAGCGGTTGAGGCTCCGGCTCCCAGTGGCAGGGGGCGTGGGGGAGTGGGGAGGTGGCAGGGTTTGACCCCTGGTCGGGGAGCTGGATCCCGGGTGCCCCAGCTAGGAGGCTGCATGCCACAACTAAAGATCCCGCATGCCACAATGAGGATCCCGCACGGGGCAACGAAGATCCTGCATGTCACAGCTGAGACTCAGCACAGCCGGAACAATAAATAAATAAATATTTTTTTAAAGTTATATGCAAAAATCAAATCTTTACTTAGAATTCTGAATGCTAGCCAGAAATGAAAGACTCCCACTGGGTAGCAGAAAGTAGAGAAGGATTCTTCTGTCCTCCAAGAGATGGTAAGTAATTATATACTTCTTTTAGAAGAGAAAAAAATGTGAAACTAAGTAAATCCATAGCCATGCATCAGCAGCATCATATTATAAGGACAACAAAATATAAAGTAGCAAGGAGAGGACCACAAATAACTTTCATAACCTGCTTTTTTAAAAAGTGTGATACTCCCCAAATATTCCCTGGTACCTCTGACCTATCCAAACACTGATAGTTGAAAGTTTAGTTTCTGCCATCCCATGGGTAAAGTTTACTTTGGTCTTAGACACACATTTCATATCATCAGGCCTAACTGGGAAGATAGGTTTCACAACACAAATGCATGGCTTAATCCCTACTGTACAAGCAGAAAAACATGAGCTTAAAGAAGGCTGGGAAATTAGTCCACCTAAGATAAATAGTGCAGAGAAGAGGTGTCCCGGAAAGGACAGCAAAGAGACTAACCTCAAGCAGTTAGAGCACGAAAGGCAGAAACTAATGCAAATGCTAAACAAACCCCATGAGAAGCCACTATTCTAGATCAGAACAGGTGGAAGCTAGAGAAAATGACCAAGAAAAAGCAATTTTTAAGAAAACAATAAATACTATACTTAGTTAAAGCACGGGAACCAGTTAAATGCCCAATAACCGGAGAAGAAGAGTTAAGTAAATGTGACAAAATGACATAATTTAGTTAACCACAATTTTGTCAGCTGTCAGAAAATTTTGAGTTTTAATAAAGTGAGAAAACGCCATTTATCACAAAAAGAAGAAAGAAAAAACAGAGTACAGTGTTGTAATTACATATGATCACGATCACTTACACAAAGCAAGAAACAAGAAGCAACTTGTTCTGATATAGTTAGAAGTAGTTATAAGTATTTCCCCGACTTTAGATGGGTTAAGGTGAGCAATTCAAGTCAGAGTCTAGTACAACAAATAGGTCTTTTCAAAATCTCTGCGTAGCAAGGATGCACCACTCACTAACATAATAATTTTTCTGGAACAGCCCTGTATATTAAAGGATGGTTCCCTATAAGTCACTGTAAGAGGTTTTGTGTGTGTGTGTGTGTGTGTTTGACCTATAGATGTCTCAAAGACTTGGAATGCAATACCTTTTCTTATAACAAATGTTTTGTGAAAGGGAAAAAAATGGAGGAAGGGACCTCAACTTGACCTAAAGCTTCAAAACTAGGCACAGTTGTAATGCCTGGGCACACAAAGAGTGCGTATGGGGCATGAGAAGCAAAGGATAACATTTGACATGCAAATAAACAAATTCTTCTTATTAAAATTTTGTCAGTACCTTCAAATCCACCCTCTTCACTCTACTCAATTATAAAGCACCTGGGACCTTGCAGTATAATTCATAATCAAATCTCCGGGCATTTATTCGCAAGCCGTTTTACAATGGCTTACAAGCAAGAGAATTCTACTTCTTCCATAATCCCACATGAACTGTTTTATCATCATATCCTAGAGAGAGACAGGCTCTCCTACTACCTCTTAAGAATTACAGATTGCTTCTAGATGCTTTTCAGGTGATTTCAAGACTTTTCTCATTCTGCGACTGTTGAATTACGGAAGGGCATCTCTAATTCATGAGAAATACTGCTCCCACTTCAGTGTCCATTAACATATATTCTCCCCTTCCACTACATTGTAGGCACTCACACACGTATGCTTTTAGTTAGGTAATAATGCCTCCCTGTGTATCAGTCAGGGCTTTACTGAGAACCACTCATATTTTACCATCGTGATTCTGCTAGCAGCCACACTTTGAGATTTCAAAGGAAGCTGAGTCCCTTGACAGTAATGCACAGAATGACATCAACAGCAAGGTTAAACAAAACTCAAGTAAACTGAAAGGACTCTCTTAAAATTCACTGGGTCTTGGTAATTCTCTCATTATCATCTCATTTAAAAACAAAATATGTCTCCTGCTAAAATGTGGGGAAGCTGGCAGTTAACGATTCAGTCACACCCAAATCTCTGCCCAGGCAAGTGCTTTCCTTCTAACAAAACGTGCTATCTCCACAGAGGAAAACCAAATCCAGCCTCAGAATCCTTCTGTGCAGTGGCTATGTCACATCCCTAAATTCAACAGAGGAACAAAATGTAAACCTCATTTCCAGATGGCATAAATTCAGTGAATTCAGACCTCTACTGTGCTGAGTGTATAAACCTGTTAATAGGCAAAGAGTGCACAAAAAGCACAGCAAACCGCCAAATGAACACTGTGCGTGTTGTGGGCAGAGAGAATTAATATCCACATCACAGATTTCTCTCTGTATCAACGAAATGAATGCAGAGGGGCGTTTTTACAGGAGGTGTGGATTTTTGCATAGCACTGGATTAATTGACCCGTGTTATAATCAAGTGCTTTCCTGGAGAGTAATTAACAAATCAATCAATCAACTACAAGTCTCGAACAGTTCAACAAGTTTTCAAATATGTAGAGTTGATGATGAGTTACTTATTGAATAATTTCATTCTCCAAAAGAGCCGAACTGAGAACTGAAACAGGTATATGGAAACTTGCAGAGAAGAGCAAAATGTTCTACCAAGACCCACAGTCTTCACTATTCCACTTAATATTAATAAGGGACTTCCCTGGTGACGCAGTGGTTAAGAATCCACCTGCCGATGCAGGGGACACGGGTTTGAGCCCTGGTCCGGGAAGATCCCACATGCCACGGAGCAACTAAGCCCATGAGCCACAACAACTGAGCCCACATGCCACAACTACTGAAGCCCACGTGCCTAGAGTGTGTGCTCCACAACAATGAGAAGCCCGCATACCGCAAATGAAGAGTAGCCCCCTCTCACTGCAACTAGAGAAAGACCGAGTCCGCGTGCGGCAACAAAGACCCAACACAGCCAAAAATAAATAACTTAAAAAATAATTAATTAATTTTTTAAAAAGAATATTAATAAAAGAGTCTTAACATGGTTGGATCTAAACCCAGTCCCTGAAATTTTTTTTTTTTTTTTTTTTTTTTTGCGGTACACGGGCCTCTCACTGTTGTGGCCTCTCCCGTTGCAGAGCACAGGCTCCGGACGCGCAGGCTCAGCGGCCATGGCTCACGGGCCCAGCCGCTCCACGGCATGTGGGATCTTCCCGGACCGGGGCACGAAGCCGTGTCCCCTGCATCGGCAGGCGGACTCTCAACCACTGCGCCACCAGGGAAGCCCCAGTCCCTGAATTTTATAGATGATAAAAATAAAGCACAGGGAAGCTAAGTGACTTTAGGGAAGACAGAGGTAGAACCCGCATCTTCCAACCCACGGTGATGTGATCTTCTCCACATTAAACTCACAGTTCCTCAACTATCTACCCATTAAGTCTACTTCAGTAATTTCCCCCAAACAGCAAAACTTTTAAAGCTTTGGGAAAAGTGGAACCAAATGAAGCTTCAATCTCCAGTTTCCATCCAATCAATCCCTGAGATTTAACATTAATTATATAGATTCTCTTCTTTACCCAAGAAACACAGTGTAATTTGGATGACTTTGGGAAGGTCCCAACCATGAAACAAATGAGTGAGCAAATCACCGAGGAGGAAGAGCAGACAGGGACAGACTACAGGCATCTCAGAACTGAATCAAGAATACTGACTGTTCAAAATGAATAACGAAGATTAACAAAATCAAAATCTAAGTATTAAGTGATATTTCCCAATGTAACAACTATTCCTAAGATGTTTCTTAAAGAAAAAAAAAGTAGTGGTCATTGTTGTTTAAGGTTCTGTAATCAAGCAGATTTGGAAAATGCTACATTCTAAAATATCCCTCTTGAATATTCACAGAGCACATCATGTGTATAAAGGCTCGAAGAAGGCCTACAGGAAAGAAGCCCACTTAGTTTTGTTTAATATATACAACGTTTCCCAATCTTATTTGACATCTTTTGTTTGAAGAACCTGTACTGACATCCTCCAAGAAGCATCCTTCAGGAAGCACATATAGCATTTTTGATGAATAACATGGCACCCATTAAGCAGCATTTATAGTGAGATTGGCTTCCTCTTCCAGACCCAACTGTTAAAAATCAACTCTTGAGACTTCCCTTGTGGTCCAGTTGTAAAGAATCTGCCTTGCAATGCAGGGGACTCGGGGTTAGATCCCTGGTCAGGGAACTAAGATCCCACATGCCACAGGGCAACTAAACCCATTCACCACAACTACTGAGCTCGTGCGCCTCAACTAGAGCCTGCATGCTGCAAACTAGAGAGCCCACATGCCCTGGAGCCTGTACGCCACAACTAGAGAAGAGAAAACCCACACGCCACAACTAGAGAGAAACCCGCTCACCACAATGAAGATCCCGCATACTGCAACTAACACCCGACACAGCCTAAAAAATAAATAAAATAAATAATAAATCTTAAAAAAAAAAATCAACTCTTGAGGTAAAGGACCCCTGTGATTAAAATGAAAATAACAACCACCACCACCAAGTAATAAGTGCTAAGTGCAAGGCACTGTGCTAACTACAATTTTTTTTGAGAAGGGGTAGGATGTATTCAAATTCAAATTATACTCCCCAGAGCCTGTATCTATTCATAAACAAGAAAACATTGTTTAACAAATAAATAAACATCTCATATACACTGTTCTGTACCTTGCATTTTTCACCAAACAACATATTGACAGTTTCCAAAATGATACATAAAGAGATTCACTGGTATCTTTTTATGACTGCACAGTTTTCTAATGTACAGCAGTACAGTAACACAATGTATTAATTCAGTCTCCCATGGACGAACATTTTGGTTGTTTCCAATCTTTAGCCATTTTATAAACATTACTACATAAGTATCTGTATATAAATCATTTTCTCATGAATGTATTATGTATATATATGTAGGATACATTCATAGTGTATATGAATGCATGTATATCTAGAGGAATGTACTCAATATTTGTACCTAGGATAAATTTCTAGAACTGGAGTTCCTAGTCAAAGGATATGAGATTTTTTCATACTACAGATTTTGCCAAACTGCCCACTAAAGAGACTATTGTTTTGCACTCATTATCTCTACAGAGTAGGTTATAGAACTTCTTAATCTTTGCCCATCTAATAGTGATGAACGGTACCTCTGTTTAGTTCTAATGTGACTAACTCTTATAATGAGCAGAGTTAAGCATCTTCTTCATATGTTTAAAAGCCACTGTTATCTCTCTTTCTGTAGACTATATCCTTTGTCCATTTTTCTACTGGGTTGTTGGACTTCTTCTTATAGATTTGTAGAAGCTCTTTATTAGTGAAATTAGTCCCTTTGTGATATGAGAAGCAAAATTTTTTCCCCATTTTCTTGTTCTTTGTCTTCCCTTATGCAGGATTTTTTCTGTTAGTTTTTTAATGTAATCAAGTTTATCAATCTCTTATGGCTTCTCTCTTTTCTGTCTTACTTAGAAAGGCCATATACACTCCAAGATTATAAAATAACTTTCCCATGTTTTCTTCTATAATATACTTTATTTTTAAAATTTCTGATTAATATAGATCAACTTTGGCTTAACACTTGAGATATTGCTCTAAATAGCTTTTTCTTTCCCCCATCCAGATGGCCACCTGGTTATCCCACCACTGTTTACTAAACACAGCATCTTTCTCCAATTAACTTGATATTTGGTAACGCAAATGTTTCAATTATTGTAGCCTTACAGTATGTTTTAATCTCTTTTTCAGAATTGGCCTAGCTATTCATGCTTACTTATTTTTCCATGTGAGCATAGAATAAGGTTGTTTAGCTCCCCCAAAGTCCTGTTGTTATTTTTATTGGAATTACATTAAACATATACATAGGGGCTTCCCTGGTGGCGCAGTGGTTGAGAGTCCGCCTGCCAATGCAGGAGACACGGGTTCATGCCCCAGTCCGGGAAGATACCACATGCCGCGGAGCGGCTGGGCCCGTGAGCCATGGCTGCTGAGCCTGTGCGTCCAGAGCCTGTGCTCCGCAACAGGAGAGGATACAACAGTGAGAGGCCCACGTACCGCAAAAAAAAAAAAAAAAAATACACATTAATTTAAGGAGAACTGGCATCTCTATATCCAAGAGTATGACAGGCCTTTTCATATCTTTTGTGTATCCCTTAGGAGCATTTTTAAACTCCTTCACACACATCATACATATTTCTTGAGTTTATTCTTAGGTATTTTATCCTTTTTATGGTAACTGTTTTTTCTTCCACTACATTCAAACTAGTTGTCAGTATATATGAAAGCTATGAATGCTGACATATTACTTTGGTATCCAGGCACATTTATAAATTATCTTATAAATTATCTTATTCTTTATAATTAGTTTTTCACTTGACTCTCTTGGGTATTCTAGTCATATATTCCTATCATTTATTTGGAAATGATAGGAATATATGACTAGTTTTTATACCTTTATAACTTTATTTTCTTTCTGTTGTCCACCTACATTAACTTGTGATTCCAAAACATCATTAATAAAGAGTGAAAATAGTGGACATCCTTATTTTGTTTCTGGCTTTAATGGTCTCAAATTTCCTATTAAGCCTGAGATGGTTTTTAGATTGAGAAAGACATATTTTACTAAGAATACTTCCCTACCATATTTTGACTTTTTTTTAAAAAATCAATAATGACACCGTGATGAAGAGTGGCCCCCGCTCTCCGCAACTGGAGAAAGCCCTCGCACAGAAACGAGGACCCAACGCAGCCAAAAATAAATAAATAAATAAATAAATAAATAAATAAAATCAATAATGATACTGAATTTTATCAGATGTCTTTTCTATAAAAATGATCATATGATTTTTTTCTATTTGTATTTAACAAGATGATGAATGTCTTTAATAAATTTCATACTACTGAACCCTCCTGCATTCCTAAAACTATCCTCACTTGTTATGGCATATTATTCTTTTAACGTATACAAAGCACACAAACGTCATCTCACTCCATCCTCTAAGCAGCCCCGCAAGGTATGCACTGGCACCATGGCTGCACGGGCCTTCACCCACTGTACTCCCGCTCTCCTCACTGCTCACCCTCCAGGACTGTGCCGCTCCTGCCAGACCTGCTGTTCCCCGAGATCCCCCATCCCCAGATAGCCTCCTCTATCCTCCTCTCTCCACGTACGCCTCTGCGGACACAGCACCTCCACACAAAGGCCCTCCCTGTCTACTGTCTACCCCATGTAAAACAGACAGGAAACACCTTGCAACCTTGTCACTCATTCCCTGACACTGTTCTATTTTTGTTTGTAGCAACTGTCATCATCTAACATATATTATATTTCACTTCTATTAATTTACATTCCATCTCCCCCAGTAGAATGTAAGCTCCATTAAGAGCAGGAGTTTCATCTGCTAGGCCTGGCACACAGAAACTACTTAATATTTGTTGAATGAGGGAATGAACAAATGAATGAATGAATGAACACCCATTGTATAGACAAGAAAGCTGAAGCTTAAAGAGATGAAGTAAAATCATTCACTGGCAGAGCTGGGACTGAAACCCAAGTCAAACTTCCAATTCCCTAGCCCTAACCCTTAAAACAAATGACAGGTGATTTTAAGCCACAGAAAATGCTCATATATCTTATGAATACTAAAGTGCAAGTTAGTGACTCCATTGAAAGTAGATGTCCCATTACAAGGTAAGCAAAAGAATCAGAAGATGGCACCCATAGACTGGCTTTGGAGCCCAAAGAGATAACCTCCAGCCCTACACTTGTCCAACACAGTCACCGCTAGCCATGCATGGTTACTGGAACCTGGGATGTGGTGTCTGCGACTACGGAACTGAAAGTTTAATTTTATTTCATTTTAATTAATTTAAATCTACAAACTGATACTGGTGTGAATCTACTTTTTCTTTCTTTTTTTCTTTCATAGCGGTATTATTTTTAATACTCCAAAACGGAAAACAACACAAATACCCATCAGCGGTAGAATGGGTAAATAATGGTATATTTATACAATGGAATACCCTACAGCAATGAAGATGAATGAACTACAACTACATTCAACAATTCCCTTGATTCTCACTAACATAATGTGGGAAAAAAAAGCCACAAAAGATTATGGTGAATCTAATTTTTTTTTTGAATTTAAGAATTCTATTTTATTTATTTTTTTATACAGCAGGTCCTTATTAGTCATCCATTTTATACACATCAGTGTATACATGTCAATCCCAATCTCCCAATTCATCACAACACCATCCCCACCCCCCGCCGCTTTCCCCCCTTGGTGTCCATACGTTTGTTCTCTACATCTGTGTCTCAATTTCTGCCCTGAAAACTGGTTCATCAATACCATTTTTCTCAGACCCACATATATGCGTTAATATACAATATTTGTTTTTCTCTTTCTTACTTCACTCTGTATGACAGTCTCTAGATTCATCCATGTCTACAAATGACCCAATTTCGTTACTTTTTATGGCTGAGTAATATTCCATTGAATATATGTGGCACATCTTTATCCATTCATCTGTTGATGGGCATTTAGGTTGCCTTCACGACCTGGCTATTGTAAATAGTGCTGCAATGAACACTGGGGTGCATGTGTCTTTTTAAATTATGGTTTTCTCTGGGTATATGCCCAGTAGGGATGCTGGGTCATATGGTAATTCTATTTTTAGTTTTTTAAGGAACTGCCATACTGTTCTCCATAGTGGCTGTATCAATTTACATTCCCACCAACAGTGCAAGAGGGCTCCCTTTTCTCCACACCCTCTCCAGCATTTCTTCTTTGTAGATTTTCTGATGATGTTCATTTGAACTGGTGTGAGGTGATACCTCACTGTAGTTTTGATTTCCATTTATCTAATAATTAGTGATGTTGAGCAGCTTTTCATGTGCCTCTTGGCCATCTGTATGTCTTCTTTGGAGAAATGTCTATTTAGGCCTTCTGCCAATTTTTGGATGGGATTGTTTGTTTTTTTAATATTGAGCTGCATGAGCTATTTATATATTTTGGAAATTAATCCTTTATCCATTAATTCATTTGCAAATGTTTTCTCCCATTCTGAGGGTCGACTTTTTTCTTGTTTGTAGTTTCCTTTGCTTTGCAAAAGCTTTTAAGTTTCATTAGGTCGCATTTGTTTATTTTTGTTTTTATTTCCATTACTGTAGGCGGTGGATCAAAAAAGATCTTGCTGTGATTTGTGTCAAAGCGTGTTCTTCCTCTGTTTTCCTCTAAGAGTTGTATAGTGTCTGGTCTTACATTTAGGTTTCAAATCCATTTGGAGTTTATTTTTCTGTATGGTGTTAAGGAGTATTCTAATTTCATTCTTTTACATGTAGCTGTCCAGTTTTCACAGCACCACTTACTGAAGAGACTGTCTTTTCTCCACTGTATATCCTTGCCTCCTTTGTCATAGATCAGTTGACCATAGGTGTGTGGGTTTATCTCTGGGATTTCAATACGGATTGCATTGAATCTGTAGATTGCTTTGGGTAGTATAGTCATTTTCACAATATTGATTCTTCCAATCCAAGAACATGGTATATCTTTCCATCTCTTGGTATCATCTTTAATTTCTTTCATCAGTGTCTTATAGTTTTCTCCATACAGGTCTTTTGTCTCCCTAAGTAGGTTTATTCCTAGATATATTATTCTCTTTGTTGCAGTGGTAAATGGTAGTGTTTCCTTAATTTGTCTTTCAGGTTTTCATCATTAGTCTATAGGAATGCAAGAGATTTCTGTGCATTAATTTTGTATCCTGCAACTTTACCAAATTCATTGATTACCTCTCGTAGTTTTCTGGTGGCATCTTTAGGAATCTCTATGTATAGTATCATATCATCTGCAAACAGTGACAGTTTTACTTCTTCTTTTGCAATTTGTATTCCTTTTATTTCTTTTTCTTCTCTGATTGCCATGGATAGGACATCCAAAACTATGTTGAATAATAGCGGTGAGAGTGGACATCCTTGTCATGTTCCTGATCTTAGAGGAAATGCTTTCAGTTTTTTACCATTGAGAATGATGTTTGCTGTGGGTTTGTTGTATGTGGCCTTTATTATGTTGAGGTAGGTTCCCTCTATGCCCACTTTCTGGTGAGTTTTTATCATAAATGGGTGTTGAATTTTGTCAAAAGCTTTTTCTGCATCTATTGAGATGATCATATGGTTTTTATTCTGCAGTTTGTTCATATGTTGTATCACATGGATTGATTTGCATATAGTAAAGAATCCTTGCATCCCTGGGATGAATCCCAATTGATCATGGTGTATGACCCTTTTAATGTGCTGTTGGATTCTGTTTGCTAGTATTTTGTTGAGGATTTTTGTATCTATATTCATCAGTGATATTGGTCTGTAATTTTCTTTTTTGTATTATCTTTGTCTGGTTTTGGTATCAGGGTGATGGTGGCCTCATAGAATGAGTTTGGGAGTGTTCCTTCCTCTGTAATTTTTTGGAAGAGTTTGAGAAGGATGGGTGTTAGCTCTTCTCTACATGTTTGATAGAATTCACCTCTGAAGCCATCTGGTCCTGGACTTCTGTTTGTTGGAAGATTTTTAATCACAGTCTCAATTTCATTACTTGTGATTGGTCTGTTCATATTTTCTGTTTCTTCCTGGTTCAGTCTTGGGAGGTAATAACTTTCTAAGAATTCATCATTTCTTCCAGGTTGCCCATTTTTTTGGCATAGAGTTGCTTGTAGTAGTCTCTTAGGATGCTTTGTATTTTTGCAGTGTCTGTTGTAACGTCTCCTTTTTCATTTCTAAATTTATTGATTTGAGTCCTTTCCCTCATTTTCTTGATAAGTCTGGCTAATGGTTTATCAATTTTCTTTATCTTCTCAAACAACCAACTTTTAGTTCTATTGATCTTTGCTATTGTTTTCCTTGTTTTCCTTATTGTTTTCCTTGTCTCTATTTCATTTATTTCTGCTCCGTTCTTTTTAATTTGTTTCCCAAAATGCTAACTTTGCATTTTGCTTGTTCTCCTTTCTCTAGTTCCTATAGGTGTAAGGTTAGATTGTTTATTTGAGATTTTTCTGGTTTCTTGAGGTAGGCTTGTATAGCTATGAACTTCCCTCTTAGAACTGCTTTTGCCACATCCCACAGGTTTTGAATCGTCGTGTTTTCATTGTCCTTTGTCTCTAGGTATTCTTTAATTTCCTCTTTGATTTCTTCACTGATCTCTTGGTTATTTACTAACATATTGTTTAGCGTCCATGTGTTTGTGTTTTTATGTTTTTTTCCCTGTAACTGATTTCTAATCTCATAGCGTTGTGGTCAGAAAAGATGCTTGACATGATTTCAATTTTCTGAAATTTACTGAGGCTTGATTGGTGACCCATGATCTGATCTATCCTGGAGAATGCTCCATGCGCATTTGAGAAGAAAGTGTAATCTGCAGTTTTCGGATTGAATGTCCTATAGATATCAATTAAATCTATCCGGTCTCTTGTGTCATTTAAAGCTTGTGTTTCCTTATTATTTTTCTATTTTGATGATCAGTCCATTGATGTAAGTGAGGTGTTAAATTCCCCCGGAATTACTGTGTTACTGTCGATTTCCTCTTTTATAGCTGTTAGCAGTTGCCTTATGTATTGCGGTGCTCCTATCTTGGGTGCATATATATTTACAATTGTTAAATCTTCTTCTTGGATTGATCCCTTATCATTATGTACTGTCCTTCCTTGTCTCTTGTAACATTCTTTATTTTAAAGTCTATTTTATCTGATATGAGTATTGCTATTCCAGGTTTCTTTTGATTTCTATTTGCATGGAATATCTTTTTCCATCCCCTCACTTTCAGTCTGTATGTGTCCCTAGGTCTGTAGTGGGGCTCTTGTAGACAGCATATATATGGGTCTTGTTTTTGTATCCGTTCAGCGAGCCTGTGTCTTTTGGCTGGAGCATTTAATCCATTCACATTTGAGGTAATTATCGATATGTATGTTCCTGTGACCATTTTCTTAATTGTTTTGCGTTTGTTTTTGTAGGTCTTTTTCTTCTCTTGTGTTTCCCACTTAGGGAAGTTCCTTTAGCATTTGTTGTAAAGCTGGTTTGGTGGTGTGAATTCTCTTAGCTTTTGCTTGTCTGTAAAGGTTTTGATTTCTCCATCGAATCTGAATGAGATCCTTGCTGAGTAATCTTGGCTGTAGGTTCTTCCCGTTCATCACTTTAAATATATCATGCCACTCCCTTCTGGCTTGTAGAGTTTCTGCTGAGAAATCAGCTGTTAACCTTATGGGAGTTCCCTTCTATGTTGTCTGTCGTTTTTCCCTTGCTGCTTGCAATAATACTTCTTTGTCTTTAATTTTTGCCAAGTTGGTTACTATGTGTCTCGGTGTGTTTCTCCTTGGGTTTATCCTGCATGGGACTCTCTGCACTTCCTGGACTTGGGTGGCTATTACCTTTCCCATGTTAGGGAAGTTTTCGACTATAATCTCTTCAAATATTTTCTCGGGTCCTTGCTCTCTCTCTTCTCCTTCTGGGACCCCTATAATGCGAATATTGTTAAGTTTAATGTTGTCCCAGAGGTCTCTTAGGCTGTCTTCATTTCTTTTCATTCTTTTTTCTTTATTCTGTTCTGCAGCAGTGAATTTCACCATTCTGTCTTCCAGGTCATTTATCCGTTCTTCTGCCTCAGTTATTCTGCTATTGATTCCTTCTCGTGTAGTTTTCATTTCAGTTATCGTATTGTTCATCACTGTTTGTTTGTTCTTTAATTCTTCTAGGTCTTTGTTAAACATTTCTTGCATCTTTTCGATCTTTGCCTCCATTCTTTTTCCGAGGTCCTGGATCATCTTCACTATCATTATTCTGAATTCTTTTTCTGCAAGGTTGCCTATCTCCCGTTCATTTAGTTGTTTTTCTGGGGTTTAATCTTGTTCCTTCATCTGGGACATAGCCCTTTGCCTTTTCATCTTGTCTACCTGTCTGTGAATGTGGTTTTTGTTCCACAGGCTGCAGAATTGTAGTTCTTGTTTCTGCTGTCTGCCCTCTGGTGAATGAGGCTATCTAAGAGGCTTGAGCAAGTTTCCTGATGGGAGGGACTGGTGGTGGGTAGAGCTGGCTGTTGCTCTGGTTGGCAGAGCTCAGTAAAACTTTAATCCGCTTGCCTGCTGATGGGTGGGGCTGGGTTCCCTCCCTGTTGGTTGTTTGGCCTGAGGCAACCCAACACTGGAGCCTACCTGGGCTCTTTGGTGGGGCTAATGACAGACTCTGGGAGGGCTCAGGCCAAGGAGTATTTCCCAGAACTTCTGCTGCCAGTGTCCTTGTCCCCAAGGTGAAACAGAGCCACCCCTTGCCTCTGCAGGAGACCCTCCAACACTAACAGGTAAGTCTGGTTCAGTCTCCCCTGGGGTCACTGCTCCTTCCCCTGGGTCCCGATGCACACACTACTTTGTGTGTGCCCCCCAAGAGTGGAGTCTCTGTTTCCCCCAGTCCTTTCGAAGTCCTGCAATCAATTCCCACTAGGCTTCAAAGTCTGATTCTGTAGGAATTCCTCCTTCCGTTGCCAGACCCGTAGGTTGGGAAGCCTGACGTGGGGCTCAGAACCTTCACTCCAGTGGGTGGACATCTGTGGTATAAGTGTTCTTCAGTCTGTGAGTCACTCACCCAGCAGTTATGGGATTTGATTTTACTGTGATTGTGCCCCTCCTACCGTCTCATTGTGTCTTCTCCTTTGTCTTTGGATGTGGGTATGTTTTTTGGTGAGTTCCAGGGTCTTCCTGTTGATGATTGTCCAGCAGCTAGTTGTGCTTCTGGTGTTCCTGCAAGAGGGAGTGAGAGCACGTCCTTCTACTCCGCCATCTTGTTCTCGACCTACAATATAATTTTTATAGCTGAATTTTAAACCTTCACCGGAGTTTTATTTTACCTTTCTATGTGTGAATTGCTTAGGGCACACTTACCTGGTTACAGTTTACAGTTTTACAGAAAGGTCCTTTTCCTCCCTTCACTATCCTGACAGCTCAGAAAGTCAAGGGAACAGTCAACAGATGGGTTAAAAGAGGGGGAATTTGTTCCGTGCACTGGAATTTGCTTCCTGCCTGGTGTGAGAGCTTGTATTTCTGGCATACAAAGTCACGTTGTGTAAAAATGTGAAGGACAGGTGTTTACTCTGGCCTTGACCAAGGTGAGAGTTTGAGATGGAAGGGTTGGGCTCTGTATAGGAGGGCACTGGGAACTTGACCGGTTTGTCAGTTCTGTTACCTGTCAATTGAAATCGGAGACTAAGTAATGGAGATTTAATTTCACAACTCATAATACAGCCTTAAAATCTTTTTTCTTTTGGTTGATGTATTTTAAGCAGCTGAATACATTTTCCATAAATTTTACTGCCTTCTATTTACCTTTGAATAGAAGCCAGCGGAGAAATATTTAGAAGGTATGAGCAGCAATAAAACGAACTGTTAGAAAAGTCCTTTTGTGGCATTCCTCAAGTGTGTGCTGGTAGAAAAATTACTGTAATTTGGTAGTGAAATGTTGGAAAGTGATTTTATTTACTATTTAGAAGTAACATAAATGAGCCTCGCTTTTTCAGTTCACAGGTTCAGAACATTTAGTTATGCCTCACTAGCTCAGATCTTTGCTCATGACATTTTATACTGATGGAATTAAATGTGCCACATTGCAAAGTTGGTTCAGCCCCACAGTTTTAAAATACAGGGTTTGACTGAATTTTGAAGAAAAGTTAAAGGTACTGTTTAATGTTAGAAATGATTTGTGAAATTTTGTTTTTAGCCTACAGTTCGTTCAGGAAAGTCTCCCAATGATAGAAGAGGAAAAGGCTGTGAAGAATATGTAATAGTAAATGGCCCTTTTGAAATCAGAAAAGACTCTGAGGCATTGAAGAAGCAAATAATTTTTCAAAGCCAGTTCCCTGGTGGCCATACTGGCCATAATATGGCTAGTCCCTTGGGGAGTTCGCTTCTAGTACTCGTGTCTGCCAGAACTGGTAGTAAATACATGTTTAATGGCCATTTGGCCTTGTAGCATCCAGTTTTATCTTCTGGATACCTAAGGACACATGTGGATGAAGGTCAGAGCTTCATGATGCTTGCTGTAGGCTAATGGGTGTTGAGAGAGGAGACCTGCCTTAATATAATGCCTATATTTTCCAGGGAATTCTTTGGAGGCCATCTTCTTTTTTTAAAAAAAATTTAATAATGTATTTGATTTAACCCATTCTATCCAAAATGTTCAATATGAACATACTATTAATGAGATCTTTTACATTCTCTTTTTGTACTCAGTCTTCGAACTCTGGTGAAGATTTTATATTTACAGCACCTCTCCATGTAGATGCCCACTTTTCACCAGAAATGCTTGATCTCTATTGAGGGTGCACAAAATGTACAGTTGAAAAAGTAGAGAGAATGGTTCAAGGTGGCAGAGTAGAAGGACGTGCTCTCACTCCCTCTTGCGAGAGCACCGGGGTCGCGGCTAACTGCTGAACACTCATCGACAAGAGGACACTGGAACTCACCAAAAAGGACACCCCACATGCAAGGACAAAGGAGAAGCCACAGTGAGACGGTAGGAGGGGCGCAATCACAATAAAATCAAATCCCATAAATGCTGGGTGGGTGACTCACAAACTGGAGAACACTTATACCACAGAAGTCCACCCACAGGAGTGAAGGTTCTGAGCCCCATGTCAGGCTTCCCAACCTAGGGGTCTGGCAATGGGAGGAGGAATTCTTAGAGTATCAGACTTTGAAGGCTAGTGGGATTTGATTGCAGGACTTTGACAGGACTGGGGGAAACAGAGAACTCTGCTCTTGAAGGTCACGCACAAAGTAGTGTGTACACTGAGGCACAGGGGAAGGAACAGTGACCTGCTAGTGTTGGAGGGTCTCCTGCAGAGGCGGGGGGTGGCTGTGTCTCACCGTGAAGAAGAGGACACTGGCAGTGGAATTTCTGGGAAGTACTCCTTGGCCTGAGCCCGCCCAGAGTCTGTCATTAGCCCCACCAAAGAGCCCAGGTAGGCTCCAGTATTGGGTTGCCTCAGGTCAAACAACCAACAGGGAGGGAACCCAGCCCCACCCATCAGCAGGCAAGCGGATTAAAGTTTTACTGAGCTCTGCCAACCAGAGCAACAGCCAGCTCTACCCACCACCAGTCCCTCCCATCAGGAAACTTGCGCAAGCCTCTTAGATAGCCTCATTCACCAGAGGGCAGACAGCAGAAACAAGAAGAACTACAATTCCGCAGCCTGTGGAACAAAAACCACATTCACAGACAGGTAGACAAGATGAAAAGGCAAAGGGCTATGTCCCAGATGAAGGAACAAGATTAAACCCCAGAAAAACAACTAAATGAATGGGAGATAGGCAACCTTGCAGAAAAAGAATTCAGAATAATGATAGTGAAGATGATCCAGGACCTCGGAAAAAGAATGGAGGCAAAGATCGAGAAGATGCAAGAAATGTTTAACAAAGACCTAGAAGAATTAAAGAACAAACAAACAGAGATGAACAATACAATAACTGAAATGAAAAATATACTAGAAGGAATCAATAGCAGAATAACTGAGGCAGAAGAACGGAGAAGTGACCTGGAAGACAGAATGGTGGAATTCACTGCTGCAGAACAGACTAAAGAAAAAAGAATGAAAAGAAATGAAGACAGCCTAAGAGACCTCTGGGACAACATTAAACTTAACAATATTCGCATTATAGGGGTCCCAGAAGGAGAAGAGAGAGAGAAAGGACCGAAGAAAATATTTGAAGAGATTATAGTCGAAAACTTCCCTAACATGGGAAAGGTAATAGCCACCCAAGTCCAGGAAGTGCAGAGAGTCCCATGCAGGATAAACCCAAGGAGAAACACACCGAGACACATAGTAATCAACTTGGCAAAAATTAAAGACAAAGAAGTATTATTGCAAGCAGCAAGGGAAAAACGACAGACAACATAGAAGGGAACTCCCATAAGGTTAACAGCTGATTTCTCAGCAGAAACTCTACAAGCCAGAAGGGAGTGGCATGATATACTTAAAGTGATGAACGGGAAGAACCTACAACCAAAATTACTCTACCCGTCAAGGATCTCATTCAGATTCGAAGGAGAAATCAAAACCTTTACAGACAAGCAAAAGCTAAAAGAATTCAGCACCACCAAACCAGCTTTACAACAAATGCTAAAGGAACTTCTCCTAGTGGGAAACACAAGAGAAGAAAAAGACCTACAAAAACCAACCCAAAACAATGAAGAAAACGGTCACAGGAACATACATATCGATAGTTACCTTAAATGTGAATGGATTAAATCCACCAAACAAAAGACACAGGCTTGCTGAATGGATACAAAAACAAGACCCATATATATGCTGTCTACAAGAGACCCATTTCAGACTTAGGGACACACACAGACTGAAAGTGAGGGGATGGAAAAAGATATTCCATGCAAATGGAAATCAAAAAAATGCTGAGTTAACAATACTCATATCAGATAAAATAGACTTTAAAATAAAGAATGTTACAAGAAAAAAGGAAGGACACTACACAATGATCAAGGGATCAATCCAACCAGGAGATATAACAATTAGAAATATATATGCACCCAACATAGGAGCACCTCAATACATAAGGGAACGTGCTAACAGCAATAATAGACGAAATCGACAGTAACACAATAATAATGGGGGACTTTAACACCTCACTTACACCAATGGACAGATCATACAAAATGAAAATAAATAAGGAAACAGAAGCTTTAAATGACACAATAGACCAGGTAGATTTCATTGTTATTTATAGGGCATTCCATCCAAAAACAGCAGATTATACTTTCTTCTCAAGTGCGCACGGAACTTTATCCAGGATAGATCACATCTTGGGTCACAAATCAAGCCTCAGTAAATTTAAGAAAATTGAAATCATATCAAGCATCTTTTCTGACCACAATGCTATGAGGTTAGAAATGAATTACAAGAAAAAAACGTAAAAAACACAAACACATGGAGGCTAAACAATACATTACTAAATAACCAAGAGATCAGTGAAGAAATCAAAGAGGAAATCAAAAAATACCTAGAGACAAATGACAATGAAAACACAACAATCCAAAACCTATGGGATGCAGCAAAAGCAGTTCTAAGAGGGAGGTTTATAGCTATACAAGCCTACCTCAAGAAACAAGAAAAATCTCAAGTAAACAATCTAACCTTACAGCTAAAGGAACTAGAAAAAGAAGAACAAACAAAACCCAAAGTTAGCAGAAGGAAAGAAATCATAAATATCAGAGAGGAAATAAATGAAACAGAAACAAAGAAAACAATAGCAAAGATGAATAAAACTAAAAGCTGGTTCTTTGAGAAGATAAACAAAATTGATAAACCATTAGCAAGACTCATCACGAAAAAGAGGGAGAGGACTCAAATCAATAAAATTGGAAATGAAAAAGGAGAAGTTACAACAGACACCGCAGAAATACAAAGCATCCTAAGAGACTACTACAAGCAACTCTATGCCAATAAAATGGACAACCTGGAAGAAATGGACAAATTCTTAGAAATGTATAACCTCCCAAGATGGAACCAGGAAGAAACAGAAAATATGAACAGACCAATCACAAGTAATGAAATTGAGACTGTGATTAAAAATCTTCCAACAAACAAAAGTCCAGGACCAGATGGCTTCAGAGGTGAATTCTATCAAACATGTAGAGAAGGGCTTCCCTGGTGGCGCAGTGGTTGAGAGTCCGCCTGCCGATGCAGGGGACACGGGTTCGTGCCCCGGTCTGGGAAGATCCCACATGCCGCAGAGCAGCTAGGCCCGTGAGCCATGGCTGCTGAGCCTGCGCATCCGGAGCCTGTGCTCTGCAAGGGGAGAGGCCACAACAGTGAGAGGCCCGCCTACCGCAAAAAAAAAAAAAAAAAAAAAAAAAAAAAAAACATGTAGAGAAGAGCTAACACCCATCCTTCTCAAACTCTTCCAAAAAATTGCAGAGTAAGGAACATTCCCAAACTCATTCTATGAGGCCACCATCACACTGATACCAAAACCAGACAAAGATAATACAAAAAAGAAAATTACAGACCAATATCACTGATGAATATAGATACAAAAATCCTCAACAGAATACTAGCAAACAGAATCCAACAGCACATTAAAAGGGTCATACACCATGATCAATTGGGATTCATCCCAGGGATGCAAGGATTCTTTACTATATGCAAATCAATCAGTGTGATACAACATATTAACAAATTGAAGAATGAAAACCATATAATCATCTCGATAGATGCAGAAAAAGCTTTTGACAAAATTCAACACCCATTTATGATAAAAACTCACCAGAAAGTGGGCACAGAGGGAACCTACCTCAACATCATAAAGGCCATATATGACAAACCCACAGAAAACATCATTCTCAATGGTGAAAAACTGAAAGCATTTCCTCTAAGATCAGAAACGAGACATGGATGTCCACTCTCACCACTATTATTCAACATAGTTTTGGAAGTCCTAGCCACGGGAATCATAGAAGAAAAAGGAATACAAACTGGAAAAGAAGAAGTAAAATGTCACTGTTTGCAGATGACATAATACTATACATAGAGAATCCTAAAAGTGCCACCAGAAAACTACTAGAGCTAATCAATGAATTTGGTAAAGTTGCAGGATACAAAATTAATGCACAGAAATCCGTTGCATTCCTATACACTAATGATGAAAAATCTGGAAGAGAAATTATGGAAACACTCCCATTTACCATTGCAACAAAAAGAATAAAATACCTAGGAATAAACCTACCTAGGGAGACAAAGGACCTGTATGCAGAAAACTATAAGACACTGATGAGAGAAATTAAAGATGATACCAACAGATGGAGAGATACACCATGTTCTTGGATTGGAAGAATCAATATTGTGAAAATGACTACACTACCCAAAGCAATCTACAGATTCAATGCGATGTCTATCAAATTACCAATGGCACTTTTTACAGAACTAGAACAAAAAATCTTAAAATTTGTATGGAGCCACAAAAGACCCCGAATAGCCAAAGCAGTCTTGAGGGAAAAAAACAGAGCTGGAGGAATCAGACTCCCTGACTTCAGACTATACTACAAAGCTACAGTAATCAAGACAACATGGTACTGGCACAAAAACAGAAACAAAGATCAATGGAACAGGATAGAAAGCCCAGAGATAAACCCACGCACCGATGGTCAACTAATCTATGACAAAGGAGGCAAAGATATACAATGGAGAAAAGCCAGTCTCTTCAATAAGTGGTGCTGGGAAAACTGGACAGCTACATGTAAAAGAATGAAATTAGAATACGCCTTAACACCATACAGAAAAATAAACTCCAAATGGATTTGAAACCTAAATGTAAGACCAGACACTATACAGCTCTTAGAGGAAAACATAGGAAGAACACTCTTTGACATAAATCATAGCAGGATCTTTTTTGATCCACCGCCTACAGTAATGCAAATAAAAACAAAAATAAACAAATGGGACCCAGTGAAACTTCAAAGCTTTTGCACAGCAAAGGAAACCATAAACAAGGCGAAAAGACAACCCTCAGAATGGGAGAAAATATTTGCAAACGAATTAACAGGCAAAGGACGAATCTCCAAAATATATAAACAGCTCATGCAGCTCATTATTAAAGAAACAAACTACCCAATCCAAAAATGGGCAGAAGACCGAAATAGACATTTCTCCAAAGAAGACATACAGATGGCCAAGAAGCACATGAAAAGCTGCTCAACATCACTAATTATTAGACATATGCAAATCAAAACTACAACGAGGTATCACCCCACACCAGTTAGAATGGGCATCATCAGAAAATCTACAAACAACAAATGTTGGAGAGGGTGTGGGGGAAAGGAAACCCTCTTGCACTGTTGATGGGAATGTAAATTGACACAGCCACTATGGAGAACAGTATGGAGGTTCCTTAAGAAACTAAAAATAGAATTACCATATGATCCAGCAATCCCACTACTGGGCATATACCCAGAGAAAACCATAATTCAAAAGGACACATGCACCCCAATGTTCATTGCAGCACTATTTACAATTGCCAGGTCATGGAAGAAACCTAAATGCCCATCGACAGACAAATGGATAAAGAAGATGTGGTACATACATACAATGGAATATGACTCAGCCATAAAAGGAACGAAATTGAGTCATTTGTTGAGACGTGGATGGATCTAGAGACTGTCATACAGAGTGAAGTAAGTCAGAAAGAGAAAAGCAAATATCGTATATTAACGCATGTATGTGGAACCTAGAAAAATGGTATAGATGAACCGGTTTGCAGGGCAGAAATAGAGACACAGATGTAGAGAACAAACATATGGACACCAAGTGGGGAAAGCGGCAGTGGGGTGGTGGTGGTGGTGTGCTGAATTGGGCGATTGGGATTGACATGTATACACTGATGTGTATAAAACTGGTGACTAATGAGAACCTGCAGTATAAAAAAACAAACAAACAAAACAACTAATACTAAACTTTCTTTGGGTTATTTGTATGGACATATGTTAATATAAATGTTTCAGACATTACATGAAATTTCTAAAAATCTTATATGTTCTGGTATAATGTTACAATCATAATTCTAGTTATTACTTTAAAATGTATATCTCAGAAATAACTAAATTTCCCTGTCAACTGCATTATTATGAACTTCCATCAAATCTTTACCCATGGTTATTTTTAAGTCTTTTGTCATTTACAGACAGTTCTGGGTGTACTCTGATGCTTTTGCAAAAATGTTCCTATAAAAGGGTTTCATCTTCAAGGAATTCATGGAAAAGACTCTGACAAGTACAGTTTTCTGGTAACTGACTATACTGCTGAACTGAATGAATAAGCATTTTCAGAACTCTAATGGAAAACTGATGAATTCATAAAAGTGCTAACAAAAGATCAAGATAAAAAAAAATTAATTACATGGGACTCAGTGAACTGATGAGGATGATTATAATTTTTGTGACTTTCTGTTTGAATAAAAAAAAAATCCCACAAGGACTCAGAGGTTAAAAATATACAAATCAATTTTCACTGCAAATAAAGGAGCTGTTACAGTGGAGGATTACTGGACTGAATGTCAATATTATGACACAGTATTGAGTGTGTTTCGTGTTTGGTAATTGCAATCATTGTTGCTTTTGTTGTGGTCATCCATTTACAATGCTTGGTGTCAGTTTATCTCTTGTAAGTATAAAATACAGCGTGTGTGTGTGTGTGGAAAAATTAAAAATAAATTTAAAAAAATTTTTTTAATATTGTAGCACTTGACCAACATGTTGCAAGATTTTAATAAAATAAGATTATTAAAGTGAAGTCAACTGAAGTCAATTCTTAAATTTCATGGGCCAAGCAAGAGGCTTTAAAGAAGGATTTCTTTTTAAGTAACATTTCAGAGATACCATACGTTATAAAATTAAGAAGAAAATGACAATTGTACCAGTTCAGAAATGCCTTAAAATAGGGAAGTGAGTGAGTCCAAACAGCATAACTATTTAAAAAGGAGACTAATGCCGTACGCTAATGCATATATACGGAATCTAAAAAAAAAAAAATGGCACTGATGAACCTAGAGGGAGGGCAGGAATAAATATGCAGACATAGAGAATGGACTTGAGGACACAGGGTGGGGCGGTGGGGGAGGAGGAAGCTGGGGCAAAGTAAGAAAAGCATGGACATATATACACTACCAAATGTGAAACAGATAGCTAGCGGGAAGCAGCCGCACAGCTCAGGGAGATCAGCTGGGTGCTCTGTGACCACCTAGAGGGGTGGGATAGGGATGGGGGGAGGGAGACCAAGAGGGAGGGGATATGGGGATATGTGTATGCATATGGCTGATTCACTTTGTTGTGAATCACAGAAACTAACACAGCATTGTGAAGCAATTATACTCCAATAAAGATGTATAAATATATACGTATATAATAAAAATAAATTAATTAAATTTAAAAAATAAAAAGGAGACTAAAGTTTTAAATTTAAAAAAGATTAGTATTGAGAAAAATTCACCTTAATAAAACTCAGCTTAACATAAGAAAATAATTTATTCATTTTACATAATACTGTTTCATTTTATTTAGTCCTTTCTCTAAGAATCCTAGAGATCTCTGTAAATATTGTCCATTTAATCCTTCGTTTACCAGCATAAAAGGAAAAGGCATTGCTATTATCATTTGCAAACATGCAAGAGATTTAAGAAACAAAAAAAAAAAAGAAGAGATACGAAGTTTCAGGATACTTCAAAGTGAAGAATACAGGAAGTACATTTTTCTTTTGCCTTGGGTTTTTTTTTTAAGACATGGGGGTGAAACACAATAAAAATGAAAACATATGCCATATAGTTCAGGCTTAAGTAAGCAAACAGACCTGGAATTTATTGGCCAACAGTCTTGCCACAGAGATGTAGGCAAGAATCCCAGTTTAAAATCCAACATTCGAAAATACCTTTTTATATCAAGTGCATGATTTATAATTCTAACAAATAGACTAACATCAGGCACCACCACTTACATTTCCGTCTTTGAATCTTAGAAGCAAGAAATATTAAGGAGCATGAAGTAGCTGACAAAATTCTAACTTTCATATGAAATCTCTAACAGAAAATACTAAGAAAAGGAAGTAAGACATGTTGCTACAAAAACATAGAGCAAGAGGAAAAAATCCACCATTTTCAGTGGTGGACTCAAAAAGGAAAGTGCAGTCAACGTCCTTTGCAGTCACAGGGCACCTTGTACATGTCTCTATTAATATCTGTTACCCCCCTAGGAGACCGTGATCTCCTTCAAGGCAATGACCTGGCTTTATATCATCATGGCCTGTCAGCCACTGAATTCAAATAAATGAACCAAGTGTTGAGTCAATTAACCTTTCTTAAATTCTCTTGACAAAAAATATTCACAGCATTTGTGTTATGTAAATTTCATCTCAATTAAAAAGGTACCAAAAGAAAACCATGGCCTGAACACATGTTAAAAGCCAAATGGCAGGAAAAGGGCTTTTTAAAATTACTAAGGCAAAAGTATTTTAAAGTCAGATCATGAGTCACTGGACTCTAACATAAAGGTAATATGTTTTACAATAAACAGTAAGCTGTGTAATCACACAGGTATTTCCTAACCCGAAATATGTCCAGAGTCCTCAACTGTCCAGACAGGTGAATACACAACCTCAAAACACCCATTAACTTATGTGTGGTTTCTGGGACACCTGACTGACATGCTGTTGAAACTTATTTACCCTCTTTCTTTAAAAGCAAACAGATTCTATAATACTAGGTTCCTTCATAGGAAGCATGGATTCAGAGTGCTGGGAAAAAATACACTAAAGTGTTTTTTTTTTTTTTTTTTTTTTTTTTTCTTTTTGCGGTATGCGGGCCTCTCACTGTTGTGGCCTCTCCCGCTGCGGAGCACAGGCTCCGGACGCGCAGGCCCAGCGGCCATGGCTCACGGGCCCAGCCGCTCCGCGGCATATGGGATCCTCCCAGACCGGGGCACGAACCCGTATCCCCTGCATCGGCAGGCGGACTCTCAACCACTGCGCCACCAGGGAGGCCCACTAAAGTGTTTTTTAAAAGAACAATACCGAGAGATATTCAGAGTTAAAAGAAACTTGAACTTCGGGGAAATGCGGAGGCCTGCTTTGCCTCAGGCTCCATCTTAGCCCCGGGTATTTGAATCTATTGTGCTTCTTCCAAGAAATGTAAAGACCACCACCATGAGTTGGGGGACTGACTGGTACATGGCCCTAGAGCTCCTGACCAAACACCTGCCCCTCATCTCCCTAAATCTCCTCTGCACCTGCACCCACTGATTCCCCTGAAATGAAAACAACAAGTAAAAATGTGATCTTTGGCCTTGCGCTCTGACTTTGAAAGGTCAAGTACACACCAGCCAGCACTTGAGGCAATTAGCTAACATCATGCCCACTGTCTTCGCCCCACAAATTAAAATCCTGGAGCAAAAATGCAATGTGGCCACAGACCGAAGAAGAAAATGAAAACTTCAGTAGAACACTGCAGGGGACAAAGATATTATTATTAATTACACAGTCAAAACTCCTAATTCTATCCAGCAAAACTAGTTCTCAGAGGGAAGTTTACAGTGATACAAGCTCACCCTAGGAAACAAGAAAAATCTCAAATAAACAACCTAACTTTACACCTAAAGCAACTAGAGAAAGAAGACAACAAAACCCAAGGTTAGTAGAAGGAAAGAAAGCAGAAAGATCAGAGCAGAAAGAAATGAAATAGAGACTAAAAAAACAATAGAAAAGATCAATGAAACTAAAAGCTGGTTCTTTGAGAAGATAAACAAAATTGATAAACCTTTAGCCAGACTCATCAAGAAAAAAGGGGAGAGGACACAAATCAATAAAATTAGAAATGAAAAAGGAAAACTTACAGTTGACACTACAGAAATACAAAGGATCATAAGAGACCACTATATGCAACTCTATGCCAATAAAATAGACAACCTGGAAGAAATGGACAAATTCTTAGAAAGGTAGTCTCCCAAGACTGAACCAGGAAGAATTAGAAAATATGAACAGACCAATCACAAGCAATGAAATTGAAGCTAATTTTAAAACTCCCAACAAACAAAAGTCCAGGACCTGATGGCTTCACTGGCAAATTCTACCAAACATTTAGAGAAGAGCTAACACCTATCCTTCTGAAACTGTTCCAAACAATTGCAGAGGAAGGAAAACTCCCAAACTCATTCTATGAGGCCACCATCACCCTGATACCAAAATCAGACAAAGATAACCACTAAAAAAGAAAATTACAGGCCAATATCACTGATGAACAGAGACACAAAACTCCTCAACAAAATACTAGCAATTTGAATCCAACAGTACATTAAAAGGATCATACACCATGATCAAGTGGGATTTATCCCAGGGATGCAAGGATTTTTCAATATCCGTGAATCAATCAGTGTGATACACCACATCAACAAACTGAAGAATAAAAACCATATGATCATCCCATAGATGCAGAAAAAGCTTTTGACAAAATTCAACACCCACTTATGATAAAAACTCTCCAGAAAGTGGACAGAGAGGGAAGCTACCTCAACATAATAAAGGCCATATACAAAAACCTACCACTAGCATCATACTCAATGGTGAAAAGCTAAGAGCATTTCCTCTAAGATCAGGAACAAGACAAGGATGTCCACTCTCACCACTATTATTCAGCATAGTTTTGGAATTCCTAGGTACAGCAATCAGAGAAGAAAAAGAAATAAAAGGAATCCTGGAAACTGGAAAAGAAGAAGTTAAACTGTCACTGTTTGCAGATGACATGATACTATACACAAAAAATCCTAAAGACGCTGCCAGAAAACTACTAGAGCTCACCAATGAATTTGGTAAAGTTGCAGGCTACAAAATTAAGACACAGAAACCTGTTGCATTTCTATAAACTAACAATTAAATATCAGAAAGAGAAGTTAAGGAAACAACTCCATTTACCATCACATCATAAAGAATAAAATACCTAAGAATAAGCCTACCTAAGGAGGTAAAAGACCTGTACGTACTCTGAAAACTAGAAGACACTGATGAAAGAAATTGAAGGCCACACAAACAGATGGAAAGATACACTGTATTCTTGGACTGGAAGAATTAATATTGTTAAAATGACTATACTACCCAAGGCAATCTACAGACTCAATGCAATCCCTATCAAATTACCAGTGGCATTTTTCACAGACGGGAACAAAATTTTTTTTAATTTGTATGGAAACACAAAGACTCCAAATAGTTAAAACAATCTTGAGAAAGAAGAACAGAGCTGGAGGAACCACACTCCCTGACTTAAGACTAGACTACAAATCTATGGTTATCAAAACAGTATGGTACTGGTACCAAAAAAAACACATAGTTCAATGGAACAGGATAGAAAGCCCAGAAATAAACCCACCCACTTACAGTCGATTAATCTATGACAAAGGAGGTAAGAATATACAATTGAGAAAAAAAAGTCTCTTCAATAAGTGGTGCTGGGAAAACTGGACAGGCACACATAGAAGAATGAAATTAGAACATCTCTAACACCATATACAAAACTAAACTCAAAATGGACTAAAGGGACTTCCCTGGTGGTCCAGTGGTTACGACTTCACCTTCCAATGCAGAGGGTGCGGGTTTGACCCCTGGCTGGGGAGCTAAGATCCCACCTGCCCCGCGGCTGAGAAAACCAAAACATAAAACAGAAGCAATACTGTAACACATTCAATAAAGACTTTTAAAATGGTCCACATCAAAAAAAATCTTAAAAAAAAAAAAAGGATTAAAGACCTAAATGTAAGACCAGATACTATAAAACTGCTAGAGAAAAACATAGGCAGAACACTCTTTGACATAAATCACAGCAATGTTTTTTTGGATCTATCTCCTAGAGTAATGGGAACAAAACCAAAAATAAACAAATGGGACCTAATGAAACTTAAAAGCTTTTGCACAGCAAAGGAAACCATAAACAAAATGAAAAGACAACCTACAGAATGGGAGAAAATATTTGCAAACGATGTCATGGACAAAGGCTTAATTTCCAAAATATAGCTCATACAACTCGACGACAACAACAAAAATACAACCCAATCAAAAAATGGGCAGAAGACTTAAATAGACATTTCTCCAAAGAAGACATGCAGATGGCCAACAGGCATGTGAAAAGATGCTCAACATCACTAATTATTAGAGAAATGCACATCAAAACCACAATGAGGTATCACCTCACATGGGTCAGAATGCCTGTCATCAAGAAGTCTACAAATAATAAATGTTGGAGAGAGTGTGGAGAAAAGGGAACCCTCTTACACTGTTGGTGGGAATGTAACTTGGTGCAGCCATTATGGAGAACAGTATAGAGGTTCTGTAAAAAACAAAAATAGAGCTACCATATGAACCAGCAATACCATTCCTGGGCATATATCAGGAGAAAACTCTAATTCAAAAAGATACATGCACCCCAATGTTCATGGCAGCACTATTTACAATAGCCAAGACATGGAAACAACCTAAATGTCCATGGACAGAGAGATGGATAAAGAAGATGTAGTATACATATACAATGGAATATTAGTCAGCCATAAAAAAGAATGAAATAATGCCATTTGCAGCAACATGGATGTACCTAGAGATTATCATACTAAGTGCAGTAAGTCGGACAGAGAAAGACAAATATCATATGATATCACTTTTATGTGGAATCTAAAAAATGATACAAGTGAACTTATTTACAAAATAGAAATAGACTCACAGACATAGAAAACAAACTTATGGTTACCAAAGGGGAAAGGCGGGGGAGGGATAAATTAGGAGTGCCTTTTTTCTTATTTGGGTTAGTAATTAAGCCTTTTTGTATGGTGTATAATTTATAAAAATACTGAATCAGTATGTTGTACATCTGAAACTAATACAATAAGTCAACTATCCTTCAATAAAGCAAAAATGAAAAGAATAAATAACATACAAGGACTCTTGTAAAATAAAATAAAATAAACTCCTAATTCAGATACCAATGGCTTGAAGAATTAAGGGCTTTCACATGATCCATCAGTTTTCACTAAATAGATTGTAAGAAGGCAGTGGAGGAACCCTTTTCTCTTTATTCCCATTACTGTTCAAGAAATCACAGATGTACAAATGCTAAAATTAATACAGATATTTAATATTCCCCCCAAAGAGTCTAAATGACATTAATATACATATTCTTTTTTTGTTTGTTTTGTTTTGTTTTGTTTTCAATTTAGTTTTGGCTGTGTTGGGTCTCCATTGCTGTGTGCGGGCTTTCTCTACTTGTAGCAAGTGGGGGCTACTCTTCGTTGTGGTGCGCAGGCTTCTCATTGTGGTGGCTTCTCTTGTTGCGGAGCATAGGCCCTAGGAGCGTGGCCTTCAGTAGTTGTGGCACGTGGGCTCAGTAGTTGTGGCTCGCTGGCTCAGTAGTTGTAGCACACAGGCTTAGTTGCCCCTCAGCATGTGGGATCTTCCTGGACCAGGGCTCAAACCCATGTCCCCTGCATTGGCAGGCAGATTCTTAACCACTGTGCCACCAGGGAAGTCCCAATATGCACATTCTTGATAGAAACACAGAGTCACTTGCTCAAAGTTAATTTTCATAATCCAACCTCTGACTTGTTGACAGCGAGAACCACCACCCCACTCACGAATGCCTTGTCTACCCACCCAATGCCCGGGAAGTGAAATAAATGACTGACATCTTGATGTCCTTTTCAGTGACCCCACTTAAGTGAAAACATAACTCAAATCAGAACAACAATCTTTATAAGAAGTGTTCTAAACACAAATATTCCTTTCGGAAAATGTACTGGCCCCAAGCCCTCAGCACAGACACCTTTTATAAGCCAGCCTGCCTTAACCCCTAGAATCTCGGTACTGCCTGAATCATGACACAATGCATTTGCAAAATCAAAGTAAATTAAATACCTACATAGCTCTCTTTTCTACACTATTAGACAAAAAGCACAAGTGGAATAAGTGAGGCACTGACCTCTGGCTTGAACATAAATGGAATTACCCTACCACACATTACTTAAAAATGCAAAGCACAGTCTCAAGTTAATTTGTCACTTGGGGAAATCGTTGTGCTTTTATGATGAGAATTCATTTATGAGAAGCTCTTAGCACCGTTTTTCCCTTAACCTTCTCAATTTATCTTACATTTGCTACTCTTCCACAGCAAACTTTTATGTGTAATTTTAAGGCTGAATAATGTAAGTTACAAGGGCACTAGTCTTTGAAACCCGAAGAACAATCTAATGAAAAAACTGAGGTGATGTTACCAGCTGCCAATGATTTACCCTCTCCTGACCCAATATGCTGAAAAATATGATCGGGTAGGATTTTCTATGATCCTCGTGGAGGAGAACAGAAGAGGGGCTGGGGCCAGCTTTTATTTGACTATGAAGTGGGAAGATTATATCCATAAAATTATGTTTCAAAATTGCTAAAATGAGGAACAGCCAAAAAGAAATCCACAGTTTTAACATGATCCTTTCCCTCTGGAAAGGAAATGATGATGATCAGCCCTTTATCCACAATGAATTTCTGAGATTTCTCTAGGCATCATCCAAGTATATTTAGAAGTTACCAGAGTATGAGCCTAGTGGGGGTGTCCAACGCTTTCACATGATGGTAAACCTAGTGATATTGTTTCATGCTTTTGTCTCAGCCTCACTGTCATCAGTGTAAACAGGGATAATATCCCTCCTACTCTGTATATCTCACAGGGTTGAATTTTTTAAGGAAACTATACCTGAAACTACTAGATAAGCAGAACCAGTCTTACTGTATTTATGTATACAGTGTACCTGAGGAGCCCACATGGCAGGCTGAAGTATGACCGCCACTCCCACGAAAGGTCTTCCCAATGGCTGAAAATCTTATGAGTTCTTACAACTTTTATCCAAAAACAGCTAAAGTAATAGTTAATCAGCTTCTGGGGATGGGGGAGGGCACACAGATCCTTTCCAGAATTTGATGGAAACAACGGACCCTCCACCCACAAAAAGTCAGATCCATACACACAAGCAAAGCTTATTTGTCTGATATCAGGGTCGGTTCTTGGATGTCACATTAGGAATCCCCAGCTACAGGCTGTTGACTGCCTAGTGAATCAGAGAGGCACAAGAGAAGAGGAACAGGTTTATACAGCCAGTGCACATAAGATGATCATGGCTACCTAAGGGCTGCACTTAGGAAATCCTCCATCAGACCCTCACTGAAGACAGGAAGTTGAAAGGGCTGCGATTCGGAGTTACTTCAGCAGTATTCAGACAAATGAGGCCCTGGCTGATCAAGCAGAAAATCACTTCCTTTCACAAACAAGCAAGCTTCCAACTAACACCTAAAAAATCGTGTTCACGTACATCCAATGGCTGCTTCAGAACTTCCATATAAAAGGGACCAAGGGGTGGTAACCTGGTGGGAAGTCAGAGCTAGGGTGTTTGTTTTAAGATGAAGTTGTTTAGGACTTCACGTAAGATTGAGGAAACATCCAATTTCCATAGCAAAGCAGGAAGAGTGCTTGTAGGAAGGGGAGGGCAGGGGGAGAGGCAACATCACAACACCCCCAAGCCAACCCTGGCACCACCGCTGTGCCCTTCAACGCCAGCGGTTCTCAAACTCTAACGTGCCGCAGAATCCCCCAAAAGGCTTGTGAAATACGAGTCTCTGGGCTCCACCCGCAAAGTTCCTGATTCAGCAGGTCTGGGTAGAGGCCAAGAACCTGCATTCTAACAAGGTTTAGGGGCTGCTGGGGCTGCTGCTCAGGGGACCACGCTTTGAGAGTCACTGATCTGCACAATCAGAGCCCTTCCCACGAAGGACATCCCAACGTCGTAAGCACATTCATAGTCTCATCCAGATGCCACACTCGCCATCAACTTAAAAAAGAAAAAAAAGGGCCAGTCTTCCTTCAGGTCAGCTTCATACCTGGTTACCTAATGGTGCGCACTGGCTGGTTGAAGGCTCACAATACACAATAAGCTTCTTTGTGACTGCTGAGTGTCTATAGGTGATTCTCAGTAAGATACATGCAGAGGAACTCTGAGCTGTTCTGTTTTTGAATTTTGCCCTCAGGAAGCAATAAACAGCAAATTGGTGCCAGGAAGATTCATTTAAGACTTAGCAAAACACCCATTACTCCAGAGCTGTGGTTTTCAAATTGAGCTCCACAGAGGCCCAGATGTTATATCCCAGGACCTCCAGGACTGGGGTGGGAACGGAGCAGGGAAACGATAGAGACTTTCGGCCTCCCATTTCCATCCCTCTCTGAACTAGAAATTCAGCCTTTCTCTCATTTATATATAGGCGTCAATTAGTGGTTTTACTGTCCCTCTGAAGGAAGGAAAAGTTTAAAGTACACTAGATTTAATTACCTCTAAGAGTCCCTCTATTTCTGTGGTTCTATTATAACACAACAAAGACTGAGTGGCACATTACAAAAATAGAAATATCAAACCAGCCCGGGAGGCTGACAAAAAGCTAAAAATAGCATCCAAATGAGTGCTTAGCAGTCAGATCACATTTATGTCCCATATGAAGATCGGGACGTCACACAGAGGAGCTTCCAAACTCACTGAGGGCAGCAACTAAACCTCTGTAAATGGAATATAAAAAACACGCAAACTCCAGGGGTGATTATCTCAACTTAAACTTGCCCGGTCAAGCAGACACCTTGCTGAAACCAGGGTCTTTTCAGTTAGTGCTGTGGCGCTGCTGTGAGAGAGCAAGAAGCCACGTGCTCAGGACTGTCATCAACAAGGCCACCTACTAAACTGGCTAAACTTATGACACATATTTGTAATCTTCCAGGCAAGCTGCTCATAAAGTACTAGGATCACTGCTGCAGTCCACGACTGGACCACAGCTGGAAAGACAGAGCGAAGCATCAGGGGAGAGGTCGGAAAGGGGGTTTGGGGGAGGAGATATCTTCTATTATGCTTTCACTTGTAAGTCACCCATAATTCCAGTGTTTCAAAACCATCTTTGAGGGGCAAATGAGGAAATGGAAGCTTCTAAGTGGGGGGCCATCCATTTGTGCCCTGTCGGGGACTGGAAGATACGGGTTCAGTATTTTTTTTAAAAAAGGTAGTAAGAGGATCTTCGTACACATATTATCTTCCTACTTTCAACAAATCCCCATTGTTCTAGGGATGGCGGGGGCGGGCAGTGGGGGGAAGGTATCAGGCAGAGGGTGTTCTGTATTCACTATTTCATTCAACAGAAAGTGTTTTCTGAGCTCCTATGCCAGTGATGAATGACATACAGTCCCAAATCTCAAGACGCTCACAGGGGCCCTGAAAGACCTACCCCTCAGCTAACAATACTGTTAAGTCATACCCATTGGCAGAGGGAACTGGGTTAGAATCCAAAGTCGAACTCAAGGCAGCAATTACAAATAGCCAAAAGCACCCTCGAAAATCCCCTGAAACTCCTCATAAAACACAACACTATGCTGTTTCTCACTAAGTCCAAGATGACCAGGTTTTTCCTGACCTTTGGGAAAGACTATTATCTCTTCAGGTCAACACCAGATGACACGTTTGGCTTGGATTTTGTGAGTCATGCAGTTAAACCCAAACACTCACAATCTTCAAGGAAATGAAATCTCCCTACAAACTGCAGGCTCATATCTCTCACCTCATGTTCGTTCTAGGACCATGCTCATCATATTTTTTTTTTTTTTTTTTTTTGGCTGTGTTGGGTCTTTGTTGCTGTGCGCGGGCTTTCTCTAGTTGCGGCAAGCGGGGGCTACTCTTCGTTGCGGTGCATAGGCTTCTTATTGCGGTGGCTTCTCTTGTTGCGGAGCACAGGCTGAGGCATGCGGGCTTCAGTAGTTGTGGTGCATGGGCTCAGCAGTCGTGGCTCGCAGGCTCTAGAGCACAGGCTCAGTAGTTGTGGCGCAGGGGCTTAGTTGCTCCGAGGCATGTGGGATCTTCCTGGACCAGGGCTTGAACCCATGTCCCCTGCATTGGCAGCCGGATTCTTAACCACTGCGCCACCAGGGAAGCCCTGCTCATCATATTTCAATTGTCATTTCTTCCCCGTTTTTTTCCTTTTGTTCAAGTTTACTTCCCATGAGTAAAAGATGTATATAATATGACACCACTATAATATTACCACCTTAATATTTACCCAAAGACTTGCCCCAAATGCCACCATTTCTTTGAGTCAACATACTGAGAATCCTTCTTTTGAATTCAAACATGTAACAGGGAATGGGTTATATATTAACCCTACACAGGAGAATCAATGTGTTTATTAAATTAGCTCCAGTTATCTGGAGAGACAAGAGACATGAGAGAATGAACATACAGTTTGGTAGACGGAAAAAAAATCAGGAAAGATCCAGAATATGAAATGCACTCCCAGCAAATTGGGCCCCGTCAGGGAACGATGTGACGCCATGGTGCACCCCAGGAAGAAGACTGGGGGAGCAGGAGGGGGAGTCTAATGACACAAAGTCAGTCCTGCCCTCAATACACTACAAAGTAACCCCCACCCCCAAAGTCTGCCAGGCAAGGGATGATGCAAGGAAAAGAGACGGCCATCCCTGCTAGGCTACTCTGATTTGACTCAACTAGACTGCCCACCCAATGGATTTCATGAGTCTCAACTGCCATTGTCTTCCATTCCCTTCAAGGTCACACACACCACTCTGGCTCCAAACACTTCCCTGGAGACGAACACAGTCCCTACATTTCTGTTCCCACATGGTCATTAAAACGAGTGTCCCGCCACCACACCTCAGACTCTGCTGGGCAGCGTCAACAAAGTAAGCCTGAACGTTTGCTGGGAAACCTGGCCCTCTCCTACTCCCAGAAGGGCATGTATACATGATTCCAGTCAACAACAATGTTTTCTCAGGAAACCAAGAACTCTCTCCCTACCTCCTCCTCAACCTCTCTCCACGTCACCTGGGTGTTTTTAGCCTTCTTTCCTCTCTTTGTTGCTGTAGATTCTGCGGGTGTTGCCCCTGAGCAGGGCCCATGGTTTCCCCTCCTTCATGTTATTATTTTTAGCTTTTAGGGTGGACATCCCTCTCTCTTTTGTCCCCTCCAGATTACAGCTCATCTTCATCTGTTCTTCCTCAACCTTCTAATTGTCTAATCCTTAGCCTCCAGTTCTCCGGAAGAATAGGTGGCACGTTTAATTGCAAAAACGCACAAAAGAAAACTATTTATACTAGTCAACATCACATACATTTAAGCCCCATTCCATTCTTCTGGATACAAATGCTCCACACCAGCCTTAAACTGTTCATGTGTGCATTTCCCTCCTTCAGTGAGTTCCTGATCCGCTCAGAACTTTTACATGACCCTTAGTCCACACTTATCACCGTCTTAAATTCTTCAGCTGATTTTGGAACTGAAAAATTTTAAGCAGGCAATTAAAAAAAGACTAGTAAACCTGTTCTTGACAGGACTAGACTTAACAGTAATGAGATAAAATGACAAGTACGTAGTTTGTTGCCAGAGTACCATGAACATTTAAGAATTAGATTCAAAATAGCTGATAGAATCTGAAAGGCAGAGTGACCTCCATACATGTTATCTTTTGCTTGGTTTGCACCATGTGCAAGGTACGAAATTCAAAATATTAAGATACCAGCTGAAGAAGAGACCTTCAATTCGAGATTTAGGAAGAGGTGCTGGGGAGGTTACTAGAGCAGAATACTTACTAACTAGATGCAACTGTTTTTATCCACAGCGAATATGAAATATATAATGTACTGTTTTCCTAAATTTTATGTTCAGAAACACTTCAAATTTCTTTTCTGTTTTGCAGAATAAAATGACCGTTTCTTTGCTAAAATGCTTACCTCTTACGCAAATATATAAACCTAATAAATTAGGAGAATTTAACATGGGACCTATAGAAACAACCTAATTTAAAACGTTAAAATTGTTTCCACATTTGAAAAACAGTATGTCAGCATTCACATTTTCATAATAATGTATTCTCTAACACCAAAAAGAAATGTCATCTTTCACTAGACATCCACAATTTCAATAAGAAATGTCCTCCCATGGTGGGGGGGGGGCAGGGGAGAGAACTCAAAATACGAAAAACCATAAGCATTCAAACCAGCTGACACAAGATTCGCTTTGTTTCATTTGTTCCATAAAATTAAGAGCATGTGTCCAGTAATACAGAAAAACGTAAAAAGCTGAATTTCAAGTGTATACAAAACCCGACTCTAGAGGTAAATAACAGAGATTAATGTAGTATTACCTTGAACAAGCAATTAAAAGGGGCTGAAAAGCAGCAACTAAACCCCAAACCATTTGCTCTTTCACCATAGAAAGCTGAAGATAATCTTATTTACTAAACATAAATCACTTGAGATCTGGCCAAATTCGTAAATGATGTTCCAAATGGAAACACTGCAAAGCCAGAAGCTGCTTACATAAGTCTTTTCTTCCAACCCTGAAAACAAACTGGACCAGTTTTTCTTGTTGCTTCTAGGAAAGCGATCATTTTAAGGCAATCAAGCAATTCAACAGAAGGGCTTCCCTAAGACCTGCTCATGCTCCATTTCTCGCCCCACCTCTGCCCCCCTTCTCTGAACAGTATTAGGTTTCCTGCCACTGAGTTTGCTTCCTTCTCCTTCAGTATCTATTTTAAAAAGCCTTCAGGCTACAGAAAGCAAGCTCCATTAATCAGTCTTACCTTCTCATGTATTTTTGTAGTATATTCACATTGTTCAAGAAAAAACGTCAAGATGCAGCCCTTTAATTTTTCCGTGTGTCTGTGTGTGTGTGTGTGTGTGTACTTTTAAAAAAATTTCTCTTTAGGGCTCTGTGAGGTTTATGCAGATAGGCCTTTCACAGAGGCCACTGTGTTTCCCAGGGTTCATGGTCACGGGCAGCCAGGTAGGAATAGCTGGGCTCTACTTTTCACTTCCTTGAGTTAAAGGCACTTAGACAGAGAGGCTTTGACAGCTACAGTGTGCAATAAGTCAGTGACATGTCTCTTAAAATGTGCTGTGTTAACACACCTTTAATTTTTGGTTAACTCAACAACCAAAGGTTTGTGAGGATACTTTCTTTCCACTAAATACCACGGGAAATGCCAGTGGTCCCGATAGAGATCCACTTGGCCCCAGAAAAGCTACTCAACAGCGTGAGTAGAGCTGTTGAGATCGTCAGACAAAAGACAGTGAGAGAAGTCAGTCCCCTCCACCCGTCGAAAACCTCACTTAGTTTTAAAGTGCATTGTGACAGGAAGCCCTGGATTAAATCTCAAGCCATACGTTTTAGTTCTTTATTCCACAGCTCTAGCTATTCCCTCATTCACAGTTAGGAAGCCAAAGGTACAAAATATCCAGTAGAGTTGACTCACATCTGCCAAAGCTCGGACCAAGCGTCAAGCAGTCAGATTTTCCCCTCCTACATGTTGCCCACACACCACACGCATCTTCTGCGCCTCACAGCAACTAGTACTTCCTTTATCCCCTACCAAGGCCTCACCTCCCTGGGCACCGGAGGAAGACCTCTAGAGCCTGTCCACGCCACAGCACACCTGATCCTGCTGTGTCCTTCTCCCCCAGGGCCAAGGACACTGTCCGTTCTCCAATGCCCGGCTGCTTCCTCCGAGGCCTCAGAGCTGGCCACTGCCAACACTGTGAATAGCCTGGCCACGGAATGACAACTGTTTTCCTATCCAATGAATGCAATTCAAAGTTCTGTGGCCTAAAATCAAAACACATCACAGAGCTCAAGACCCAGAGGCAGACAAGCCTGTCTTGGTTCTCTGCTACTTACTATCTCTGTGACATGGGCAAAAAGCGTCAGTTTTCTCTCTGAGATGAGGATAGTAATAGTATTTACCTTTACTATGAAGACAGGACAAGATAATGCATGTACCCAGCAGAGTAAGCTCTCAAACAATGTGAGCTATTTGTATTACCGTTATACTCCACTCCTCCATGCTATTACTACAGCAGTCACTGGCATAAGCAGGCATAAACTGGTCGGCTTCTAGCCAAATTTGGACTTTCTGTTGGGCCACCACAATGTAGTCGGTGTTTTCTTTTTACGTTAACGCCTTTGGAGAGGTGAGCATCCTCCCACCGGTCACAGGCCCCACGCTCCTCCTTAGAATCTTTTTTTCTTTACTGAAGTCTAGTTGATCTACAATGTTGTGCTAATTCCTGCTGTACAGCAAAGTGACTCAGTTATACACATAAATATATTCTTAATATTCTCTTCCATTACGGTTTATCCCAGGAGATTGGATATAGTTCCCTGTGTTATACAGTAGGACCTTGTTGTTATCCATTCTAAATGTAACCCCAAACTCCCAGTCCATCCCTCTCCCTCCCCACCTCCCCCTTGGCAACCACAAGTCTGTTCTCTAGGGCTATGAGTCTGTTTCTGTTTTTGTAGACAGGTTCATTTGTGTCATATATATATATATATATATATATATATATATATTTTTTTTTTTTTTTTTTTTTTTTTTTTTTTTGCGGTACGCAGGCCTCTCACTGTTGTGGCCTCTCCTGTTGCGGGCCTGTTGCGGAGCACAGGCTCAGCGGCCATGACTCACGGGCCCAGCCGCTCCGCAGCATGTGGGATCTTCCCGGACCGGGACACGAATCCGTGTCCCCTGCATCAGCAGGCGGACTCTCAACCACTGCGCCACCAGGGAAACCCCGTGTCATACTTTAGATTCCACATATAAGTGATATCATGTGGTATTTGTCTTTCTCTTCCTGACTTATTTCACTTAGTATGATAATCTCTAGTTGCATCCTTGTTGCTGCAAATGGCATTATTTCATTCTTTTTTATGGCTGAGTAGTATTCCTTAGAATCTTATGTGCTCATTATATAGCTGTCTGGCCCCTAAGTTTGTGACAACCCTTCCCCTCAAGCAAAAGGTCTCAGAACTACAAAGAATTTTTTAATAAAGACATTAGAGGAATAGGACAGCCAGACATTATACTAAAAGCAATGTCTTTTTAAAAACCACAGCAAAGACACACCAATTTCCAAGAAGATTAAGACCTCTCAACCAGTCAAAAGGCACATGTGACAGGTAGAGAAAAAAAGGAATAAACTCTACTCTGTAGTATTATAGTCAGTAACAACTTCCAAAACATGGAGAATTTGTGAGGTTCTTATAAAACATAGAATCCCACTGTTAGCTTTCCAGGTCTGGCAAAAACTGGACAGAGCAAATATAATAAGGGCAGATCAGAAAACATACCCCCAAAGCCCGGCTCTTCCCTAAGTGTGAAGGCCACACTGCCCAGGCAATTTCTTGTTCCAAATGTTCCTGTCAGCTGTCAGTAGCTTTGCACATACTAAAAAATTAAGTTGTCTGACATTTAGTATTTTTCTTTTCTTACTAAACCCACATAAATTTTCCGTGACTGATGAAAAGGTATAACTAATAATTAAGAAATACACACCTTCTTAATAACATACATCATTTCTGGAAAAGAATACCACTATAAAAAGGACAAAAAAACTAAACACTATAAGAATACAAAGATATTTACCTATTACAGAGATTTATTACTATCATAAAATTAAACAACCATAATTCTCTTTATTAGAAAAATCTCCATTTCCTTCTGTCATTCCCGAAAGTGTGTCCACTGAAAACATTCTCTTTAAAATAAGGTCATTTGGGCTTCCCTGGTGGCGCAGTGGTTGAGAGTCCACCTGCCGATGCAGGGGACACGGGTTCGTGCCCCGATCTGGGAAGATCCCACGTGCCGCGGAGCGGCTGGGCCCGTAAGCCATGGCCACTGAGCCTGCACGTCCGGAGCCTGTGCTCCGCAACGGGAGAGGCCACAACAGTGACAGGCCTGCGTACCCCAAAATAAATAAATAAATGAATAAAATAAAACAAGGTCATTTGCTTTAAAATACTCTAAAATGAAATCAAGTGGGCTTTTTTCAAGGTTTACAAAAAAATTTCAAAATAACTATAAAATAAAAGGTAGGCAAGGTCAAAATTATCATTGCAATAACCAACACAATGATCTTGTATAAATCCAACTCATATTTATTCTTTTTTTTAATGAAATGAAAATTTATTAACCAGGAAAGGTAGACATCATAACTGAAAAAAAAAAAAGCTGGTTACAAATCCTATGCACAGGACAACTTCACTCTGATAACACATGCACGCAGACACAAAGACAAAAGATCTAGAAGGATATACTAGGTAATAACAGAGAGATATATGTATAATGAGGTAAACTCTGGGTAGTGAAAATATGTTTTCTCTTATTTTTGTTTTCCTATAGCTTCTATATGTATATATATGCTTTTGTAGCAATAAGGTAGTTGTTAAAAATATGTTTTTAAAAAAGGCTACAGTGTTTACTTATTCATCAGACCAAAAGGTCAGCTGGATCCCTGAAAAGCTTGACATGTAAATTCTTTTTTTTTTTTTTTTCAGATTTTAAGGGTTTTTTTTAAACTTTTTATTTTACATTGTAGTATAGTTGATTAACAATGTTGTGATGGTATCAGGTGATCCAACTCATATTTGTTCTTTATGGAATCCGTACACCCTCTGGTGAGAGAATCCAAATAAATACAAAGTCAGTTACACAGAAAAAACAGGTCGTATTCCACAATGTTAACAGTGATTATTTCTAGGTAGCCAGATTATAGGTGATTTATTTTCCTTCTGTGTGGTATTATATGCGTCTTCTCCAAGTCTTTTGCTCTACAAAAAAGGTTATTACTTTCAGTATCAGATGAAAAATGTTATTTATATATTTTAATAATCCTGTACCTAACTACGATTAGAGGATCAGGGTATATTTTCTAAAGGACCCAGTTCCTGAAGGAGTCGAGAGTCAAAAGTAGCTCTGTCCAAGGTGTTCCTCATTTGCTCTGTCTTCACCTGATCTCCTGGGAGGTTTAATGACCAGCTTCTCCCGCCCAGAGTTCCTGAGCACTGACGCTCTGGCCGCACAGCGCTGACCTCTCGGCCGCCCTGGGCATGTTCTCCAGGGCTCAATGCTTCTACCTTACACCCTGGACTCCTTGCAATGGAAACTGTTTTACATTTGTTCTACGGACCTCGACAGAGCTTAACACAGCTCTCTCAACACACAGCAGGCTCTGGCTATCTATTTGTTAAACATAAATGAAGTAACTCGTTAACCAATTAATTAACAGTAAAGTAAATCCAGCGTTCTGCTTCTTGGCCTTTAGAGGCAGCGTGCTATATGTGTCGTAAGGAAGACTGAGGAGCGGTCCCACTGACCCAGATCAGAACTACTGATGGGAAGGCTTTCAGGAAACACCCAAAGCACCAAGGGAAGAAGCTGTTTCTCTCTGAGTCAGCTCTGAACTTCCAAAGTAAGGGGAACACACCTCGTGGGGGCCACATCTCAAGAAAGGAATGCAGTCAACTCCTACTGCTTGTATCATTCCCATGCAAGGGCACGTGAGGTTAGCTGTGGGCTCGTAAGCCAGCTTTACTATTCCAAAGAGAACTAAATCAGCAAACAGTGGGAGGCAGGAGTAGCTGATCCCTGCTGGGTCATGACCTGCCGCCTTTAATGACAGCAGTGGTTATCTCAGTTTACACAGCCTATGAAGCACTGGCAGAGTTTTCAGAGTTCTTACACAAAGTGCTATTATTACAGTGACGCTGAGGACTGTCGAATAATAGAGGAAACATCATTACATTCTTTAGCTTCAATAGCTTTGATTATATTTACTGTGAATTCTCAAACCAGTGGGTGTACAAACTGTACAGAGAAAAATGTAAGTCGTGTGTGTAAAATTAATTGTACTGGGTACTGTGATGCTACTGTTAACCCTTAGTGCTTGTGATTACTAAACTGAGCTGCTTCCGAGTCAAATTATCATCTATACAAACTGCCATTTAGAATGGCAAAGTGCGGGGGCGGGTGGAGACTGGGATTTGATCTCCCAAAGAGGCTGGGTCGCTCTGTCTGTCCCAAACCACGGTACAGAATGATTTTTGTTTTACCTCTGGAAGCCAAGAATTGCTGTTGGAGTTAAGTGATGTCCACCAAAGTGGACAAGGAACGAAAAAAATAAAGCCACAAACAAACTTTACGCAAACAAACTTAAGGGATGTATTTATAAATAGTCATAACCTCTTGGAGTATAATCTTTCAGGTGGTGGTAATGCAACATTTACAGTCAAACATGTAACACTTCCGTGACTTCAAAAATGCCCCAAGGAAGCCCCTGTGCATCTCTTAGGCTTCCTGTGTTTTACTACAACCCCTGCTTGAGATTTTTTTAAGCCTAATTTGCCTAACTTGCTGTTTTCTTCACAGGACTGTAATTGTTAGGTACACGAGTGTTTTAAACAAACAAAGCTGTAAACACAGGAAAACGAAAATTTGCCCTGGGGAGAAACGTAACAAACTTGCTAGCCTCTTTAGTTCTACAAAAGAGCTATTTCACAGAGTCTTTGTCATAAGAAGTGCCTGTATTTTGTAACACCTTGTCCCATGTCACACAAGCAGACCCAAAGTTATTACAGAAACAAAGTTCCTGGACCAAACGGGAAAAAAAATGGCTTTCAGTCTTTCACACCAGTAACTCCAATGCTTCCTGGTAAGCCGCCAAGGTGTTACATCTGAATCAAGAGGCAGATGAATGCAACATCACAACCCTTTAAGAATCAGCTCTCTTTGACTTAACCCAGTGATATTTAAAAAGCCATATTTTATCGCCTCCTTCCCACAACAAAAAAACAGAAAATAACAAATTTTGATAAGGATGTGGAGAAACTGGAACCCTGTGCACTGCTGATAGGAATGTAAAATGGTGCGGTTGCTATGGAAAACAATGTGGTAGTTCCTCAGAAAATTAAGGGAACTTCCCTGGTGGTGCAGTGGTTAAGAATCTGCCTGCCAATGCAGAGGACACGGGTTCGAGCCCTGGTCCGGGAAGATCCCACATGCCGCGGAGCAACTACACCAGTGCACCACAACTACTGAGCCTACGCTCTACAGCTTGCGAGCCACAACTACTGAGCCCGCTCACCAAGAGCCTGTGCTCCGCAATGAGAGAAGCCACCGCAATGAGAAGCCTGCACACCACAACGAAGGGTACCCCCGCTCACCGCAGCTAGAGAAAGCCCACGCACAGGAACTAAGACCCAATGCAGCCAAAAATAAATAAATAAATAAATATTTTTAAAAATTAATTATTAATTTTTAGAAATACCTCGTGATACAGCAATTCCACTTCTAGACATATACCCAAAAGAAAGCAGAATCTCAAAGAGATATTTGTATACCCATGTTCATAACACCATTATTCACCATAGCCAAAAGGTGAAGGCAACCCAAATGACCATTCAATAAATAAAATGTGGTATAAATAAATGTGGTACACACAATGGAATATTAGTCATACAAAGGAAATTCTGACACATGCTACCACATGAATGAGTCTTGAGACATTATGCCAAGTGAAATAAGCCTGTCACAAACAGAATAAATATTGTATGATTTCACATATATGAGGGACCTACAGTATTCAAATTCATAGAGACAGAAAGCAAAAAGTTGGTTGCCAGGGGCTGGGGAGGGAGGCAGAATAGGGTACACAGTTTCAGTTTTGCAAGAAGACAAAACTTCTAGAAATGGGTGGTAAGGATGATTGCACGACACTGTGAATATACTGAATGCCACTGAACTTTACACTTAAAAATGGTTACATGGTCAATTTTATGTTATGTATTATTATAGTCTGTTAGGGCTATCATAACAAAGTTTCATAGACTGGGTGTCTTAAACAACAGAAATTTATTTTCTGATAATTCCAGAAGCTAGAAGTGTGAGATCAAGGGGTGAGCAGGATTGGATTCTTCTGAGAACTTTCTCTTTGGTTATCAATACTGTCTTCTAGCTGTGCCTCCACATGGTCTCCGCGCTATAACTGTCTGTGCCTTAATTTCCTCTTCTTATCAGGACACCAATCGTACTGGATTAGGGCCCATCTGAAAATGGCCTCATTTTAACTTACATCATTAAAGACCCTATCTTCAAATACAGTCACCTTCTGGGGTACTGGAAGTTCGGGTTTCAACATATGAAGTTAGCAGCAGCGGGAAGCAATTCAGCCCGTAAGGTGTCCATTTTACCACACTTTTAAAATAATCATACAATAAAATAAATGAGAGCAGGCAAAGGGAAAAGAACAACCTGAGGGAGGGCCCTGAGGAAGGAAAAGGATGTGAGTAGAGGAAATGAAAGAAGGCCCATGAAGCTGCAGCAAAGGGGGCAGTGATCGCTAGGATTACAAACAGAAGGTAAATGAAAACACAACCCTTGAACATTCATTCCGAAATTTACAAAAACTCAGAAAAAGTACCCTTCATAAAAGAAGAGTCACAACAAAGAATAAGCAACTTATGTAAAAGAGGTATCGGGCTTCCCTGGTGGCGCCGTGGTTGAGAGTCTGCCTGCCGATGCAGAGGACACGGGTTCGTGCCCCGGTCCGGGAAGATCCCACGTGCCGTGGAGCGGCTGGGCCCGTGAGCCATGGCCGCTGAGCCTGCGCGTCCGGAGCCTGTGCTCCGCAACGGGAGAGGCCACAACAGTGAGAGGCCTGCGTACCTCAAATAAAAAAATTTTTTAAAAAAGGTATTGCTATTTACCTCTGAAAGACTTCTCTGCACTGAAAAATATACAGTACTTCAGTGTCACCCTTGCACTTCGTTAGAGCCCTAAGTGTTCCAAAAAGTTTTTCTTTCAGCCTTGGGTTTTTTTAAACAATATTATTGTAGTGAAATATACATAACATAAAATTTACCATTTTAACCATTTCTACAGTTTTTATTTATAGAAATATCACCACTTAAAAGAAAAGGTCCCTTAAGTCAGGATACATTGTTAAATGGAGAAAAGAATGGCTAGTAATGAATGCTCTCTTTTTATAAAGCCAACTTACTTTTCCATTAAATTGCAGAAATGTGTAAACCAGGGAGTCAAGAAAAACACCTTTAGAGATTTGGGTTAAAAATATATTAGCGATCTGGGTCAGCATCCACCTCCCAACTCCTCTATTCCCCAAGTGCTGGCCACCCTGTGGTCTGACACCATTGAAGCACTTAGATCTCTCAGCATCAAGCAGCATGAGCACTGTACTCCAACTTAAATAGTACACATTCCAAAGAAAACATTCTGAGTTACTGAATGTCAAGGATATTTTTTCAACCAGAATTGTTTCACAATAGAGGTAGATTAAGAGGAGGGATGGAAAAAAAGACTCCAAAATTTTTAAAGTGCCAAAACTTACTTTTCAATTTGTCAAAGATTAACCACAAACAAATAGAGAAAAAGAGAGAATGTTATAATCATGGCTCCAGGAAAACTGACTGCTGGACATGAATACTGCCTTTTCCTCCTGACGCAATGGATCCTGCCCACAAAAAAATAAATTCCATCACATATTATAGATACAGATACACACACACTCTTATATATTCAGGATATACAAGGAATACCCACCAGTCAATACGAGAAAATGGGGAAAACATGGCAAACTTTCATAGAAGAGAAAGCATGAAAGGTTAATAGCCATATGATAAGATATCTTTAACCTCATTAATAATCAGGAAAATGAAAATTAAAGTCACAATAAGGTAAATTATCCTAAACATAAATTACATCTCAATTTTAAAAACACACAGTAGATATGATTGCACACCCACCAAATAGGCAAAGATATTTGAAATCTGATCCCACTAAGGTCATCAAGCCAAAGGCAACTGCACACACCAGTGTAGTCTATCCTGGTACAACCACTCTGGCAAAGAGTTGTCATCACCTAGTAAAATTAAATATGCATATACTCTATGACCCAGCTATTCCACTCCTAGGTTTATACATTTAGAGAAACTCTAGCATATATACAACAGGAACTATGTTCACACCAGTCTTCCTCACGATTGTGAAAAGTTACACAAACAACACAAGTGTCCATCAGCAGCAGAAAAGATAATTAAATGTGGCATATTCTTACAATGCAATGCTATACAGCAGTAAAGTAAATAAAATATAGCTTCATGAATAAACATGGATGAATCTCAAAAACAATCTTGAGTAAAACAGCAAGGTACAGAAGAATACAAGTTATATGATTCTATTTATTCAAAGAGCCAAAGCAGCTAAAATTAAACAATATATTGTTTGGAGATAAACATACATAAGACAAGGGAATGACTTTGAAAATGAAGGATGAGGGTAACCACAGGAGGCAGAGAGGGTGAAGGAGATGCAGTCAAGGAAGGTACCCAGGGCTTTCTAAGGTACCGAAAACGTGACATGCCACTTCTCAAGCTATGTAGTAGGCACCAGTGTTCATTTGATCACTTTTCTTTAAATTATACATATATTCTATTACATGTATGTGTATGATGGATCTCTCATTTAAAAATAAAAGCCAAATGCTATTTTTTAAAAGAACAACTTTGAGGTTTCAGTTTCAAGATGGTTGATAGCCTGGTTGTCCCACCTGAATCCCTAATGAAGTAAAAGCACCAAAAACTAAAATAGAAGAATTCTGTAAGATTAAAAAGAGTTTACTGGACACGGACCTAGAGAACAAACGTATGGACACCAAGGGGGGAAAGGGGGGTGGGAGGGATGAACTGGGAGATTGGGATTGACTTATACACACTAATATGCATACATAAATAACTAATGAGAACCTGCTGTATAGCACAGGGAACTCTACTCAGTGCTCTGCGGTGACCTAAATGGGAAGGAAATCCAAAAGAGAGGGGATATAGGTATACATATGGCTGATTCAGTTCGCTGTACAGTAGAAACTAACACAACATTGTAAAACAACTATACCCCAAAACATTTATTAATGCACTATATATATATATATATATATATATATATATATATATATATATACACACGCAAAATTTTAGAAAGCCACCAAGAGGTTTCTGATCAACAAAGTCATGAGTTTAAAAAGCAGAAGGGTGTGACCTATACACACTACTGTACATAAAATAGATAACTAACAAGAACCTACTGTATAGCACAGAAAACTCTACTCAATACTCCGTAATAGCCTATATGGGAAAAGAATCTAAAAAGAGAGTGGATATATGTATATGTATAACTGATACTTTGCTGTACACCTGAAACTAACACAAGATTGTAAATCAACTATACTCCAATAAACATTAAAAAAAAAACAAGAAAAGAAAAGAAAAAGAGTTTGCTGGAAGAGAATTTTAAATGCACAAGAGATTGCAACAAAATTCTGGAAAACGAAACAGGAGATGGGAATGTGCTGACAGATGAAACAGTGAGGGGAGAGAGCTGCCACCCACGGGCCAACAAGGAGACAATCTGCTCAAGAGAAGCCCAGGGAGGTACCAGGCTCAGAGTCAACAGGTATCACAGAGCGGGGAGAATGACACGGGGTAGCAAACAGGGGGATAAAGTGATGACAGCTAGCACGCACCCGCCCCCGCCTCCCCACCCTCTAACAGAGCCTTCAGGCAGCATGGCCAAGTATAATGACAAACATCTGGGGGTTCATCTCTAAAGGAACAGAACCAATCATGGCAGCAGGGAATGAGAGATGGCTTGTGGAGGTTTCTGATGTGAATCTTGGTTCCTCAGAGTAAATCCTCCTCATCAGGGCATTTTCGGGGTGAAGCAAAGCTGTCCAGCGGACCGCTCAGTAGCCCTGCCCCCGACTCCCACACACACGTACACACTGAGCTCTGTGTAGAATTCCTGCTCAAGGGAGAGGTGGCAGGGGCTGGGGGGCGGGGGGACTCTACATACAGATGTTTCCAAGGTAGTAAACGCTCCCCAGTTCTTCACCCTTAATTATGAAGAGGCAACCAGGCCTACAAGGAAAATCAGTAACCTTAGGGGGAAAGAACTGACACTGAGAAGAAAAGGAGTTAATTCAGGAAACAGGAGAGCACTTTAAAAAGAAGTTAACTCTAGTATGACTCAAAGAGATTCGAGATATTACAACCATTAAACAAGAACAAGACACATGAAAATAAAACGACTGGAGAAAAACAAAGAGCTTTAAAAATATTTTTGACAACATGATTACCAAAATAAAAATTCAGTAAAAGTACTGTAACAGTGAGGAAATCGCTCAAAATGTGGAACGAAAAGAAAAAAGGATAGAAAACAGGCAACAATTGGAAACAAAGAACCAGCACAGGAGGTGCGATACCAACTAAATGCTGCCTGATTGGTCTGACGTTAAATGCTCCCCCAGCCCAACCCAACAGGTCATAGAACTACGGTAGTTGCCTGGTCCAGGGGGAACAGATCCACTGGCTGAATTAAGCCAATCACATGGTCTCTTTTGAGACTCTGACGTTGGAAAAATAGAGGCTCTAACATGGTCCTAAAACCAAAAGCTCACATCAATGCTGGCAGGTATCAACATGTTGGCCCACGCGAAACAGAAGGAAATAGGTGGAGAAAAGGCAGAACGAGAGAAGAGGCTATGTGATCACGACTCCTGACTTTTTAGCCTGTTCCACAGTCCCTAATGGGTCCACTGGTGTCATCAAGATGGGCTGTTAAGTCCTACATCTTTAAGTTTTTTTCTATTTTGTTTAAGTTAATTTGAGAGGGCCGCTGTACTTTCCAACCAATAAAGTCCGACTAAAACAGCAGGCATCTGCCGTCTGGAGCTGCACAGTAACCAGGAGACACCACCCTGCCTGCTGTACCACAGGGACACCCTGCCTCTCCCTGTACCGATCGGCTCTCAGAACACAACATGGGCTCCCACGGCCTGTCATCCTGTCAGCATTACGCACAAATGGAAGCCAGGCGGGACTGTTGAACATCGTTACAGTTACGTGTGATCAAATACGCCTAATAATTAAAATGTCAGAATCCAGAAGTAAACACACAGTGTATTCAATGAAAACTTGAAACTGTGGAACAATTGGAAAAGGAGGAGAATGTTAACTTGACTTACAATATGGAACAAGAGAACAAATCGTGCAAGATTTGGAAGAAAAAGAACAAATTAATGTCTTTTGTATGCCCACTGAGTTTTTCAATCAGCCTGAAAAATTAGAAAGCCAAGCAAAAATTCTCTTTCAATGATATGAATAAAGCTGATTTACTTAGGGCACAAAATGCCATTGTCTAGACTAATCTGAGCTGAACAAGAAAAAAATATTCTTTGAAGTTCAAGCAATAGAAGGAAACTCTTTTGCATATTTGGAAGGTAACTTTCATGTATTCCCTGGCTGGATAACCAGAGTCAAACCACAGCATGAGAATCTTAAGCCAATGTCTGAGACCTTGAAAAATGAATACAGATGGTCTCCTGACTTACAATAGTTAGACTTACGATTTTTCTACTTTACGATGGTATAGGAGCCATACACATTCAGTAGAAACTGTATGTGGAATTTTGAATTTTGATCTTGTCCCATGCTAGTGATAGGCAGTACATACTCTCTCGTGATGCTGGGCAGCTCCCAGTGAGGCACACAATCAAAAGGGTAAACAACCAATACACTTACTACCATTCACTCCCATACAATCATTCTGTTTTTCATTATCAATACAGCATTCAATACCTTACATGAGATAGTCAACACTTTATTATAAAATAGTGTTTGTGTTAGATGATTTTTCCCAACTGTAGGATAATATAAGTGTTCTGAACACATTTAAGGAAGGCTGGGCTAAGCTATGATGTTCAGCAGGTGAGGCGTATTAAACGTGTTTTCAACTTACAATATTTTGAACTTACTGTATTGAACAATACAATGGGTTTACAGGGATGTAACTCCATCGTAAGTCGAGGAAGATCTGTACTGCGCAACTGAGCAGGGAAGAAGATGGCCACCAGGTGAAGGGTCAAGGGATGGAGTATGTATGACTACCAGCCAGACTTGTCTTTCCTAGTTTCTGATTTCACAAACCAGTAAAATTACATACACACACACACACACACACACACACACACACACACACACAAGCAGAGCCAATTCAACTGCCAATTTTCTATATTTCCAAATAAAGATAATTCACTTGAGCCCACTGCTATTACTAGATGTAATTACATCATTTAATTATTTTAAAAGATATTTTAATGCCAAAAAAGTAGGAAGGACTTGATCTTAGCATTTTCTAAAGCCCTTGAAAACAGCACAGGCTAGAAAATACACTTAACTAAGTCAATTTTGTTCCAGTTTAGCAGGTGTTGCTTTAGCTGTGATTTGTGATTCATTCCCTAACCCCCAACTCCATTATTCCATTAGTCCCTTTCCTCAAAAGCAATAAATAGGCAAATGGAACATTTAAGAATAATGCAAAATTTAGGAGCCCCAAACATGATACAGATGGCTTCACATATGTAAGGGCTGGAAAGTGTCCCTTGTTGATTAAAGGAAGACAGATTTGGATGGATAAAGAAAGAGGAAAACCAAGCACATGATGAACACAGTATGGTATGAACAGAGGGACATTAAAGCAGGAACAGGAATGCTTTAGGGGATGCTAAGGAAGAGGCTCAGCTGAGGAGAGAACGGACAAGGAGCACTTGTGTGATCTAGAACTGGAAAGTTCCTGGGGAGTTCACTGGACTGCAGGCTGCAGACTCGGGACTCTGTTTAGAAGCAACAAGGAATCTCCAATGGAACTAGATGACAAAGGAAGCATATGGGCAACATTAACCCAACAGAAGCTATGATTTTAGCAGTAAGTTTTGGTAACTTTAGTAATTTCCTGGGCAGTTAAGCAGTTATCTCTAGTTCTGGCTCAAAAGGTTCCATTTGAGAAGATTCAGGCCCACCTATCTTGTGTGAAAATGCACTGTCACTGTTTCTGCACCTAGACCCTTGGGGGCAGTGGCTGCCTTAATACCCCTGAAAATCATCTAATTTGCTCTGTCTTGGGTACGGCTGCCAACTCCTCTAGGATTTTGCTCTTGGTAACATGAAAGTATTCATTGGTGGAAATAAGAAAATCATGAAAGAGTGCTGTTTCAGAAGAGAATTAGAAGTGATCAATTAATAGAAATGTCCACTAGGCAACCGAAGATTCATTCATTTATCTGACAATATTATTGAGCCCCTATCTGGCTACCTACTGTGTGCCAGACACTTGAACAAAAAAAGATAAAGATCCCTGCCCTTGTGAAGCTTACATTCAAGTAGGGATACAATACAAACAAGAAACATAATAAATACAGTATCTACAAGTATGTAAAAAGTGCTTTGGAAAAAAAGATGTAAGATAAAAAGAAAAAGAAAAGAAAAATCTAAAAAAGAAAAAAACTCAAATACTAATTGAAGCTAAGAGAAGAGATGAGTTCCCCAGGGAGGAGACTACCTGATTAATGACCTTTCCACTTCTAAAACTCTACCACCCCAAATCAAGGAATTTGACACATATAACCTCAACCTTCTTGCTTAAGCAGAAGGTAATATCAAAGCATCACATTATTGTTGTGATTTAAAGAAATAACAGAGACCCATCACCAGGGAACTGTCCTCTTACAGATGAGAAAATGGAGGACCACAGAATTTAAGTAAGATCACCTTAGAGCACAGGAGGACTGGGGGCAGATGGGAATTCCAGAACTCTCTAGCTTCTTGTAACTTTTAAGAGCAGAAGCCCTTTCAGTCACTTCAAAAGTACTTCAAACCCTCTTGGAGGCAATGAAAAATATTTTTATTACATAAATAGTTTAGCCATATAATGGCAATAATAAAAATAGCACACACTTAACAGAGAACTTACTGGTGCCAGACACTCTTCTAAATCCTTGTCATGAGTAAGAAACTCACTTAATCCTCACAACAACCCTGTGAGGCGCCACGCCGCCCCTTCCATTATTTATGCATATCTTCATAGAGCATAATCCTTATCACTAATTAGGAAACTGAGGTCTAGATCTTTCATCTGGACTTGGCAGAATTAGATCATATTTGTATGTCAAAAATGCAGCCATTTAAGCTTCATTTGAAGTAAACGTGTTTTAGAAGAAAATTTGAAACTATATAATATAATCAGTATTATGCTTAAAAAAATGGTATTTCAGTAATTCGATAAAGGGTCCTCAAAGGTATGTTTTCAACTAAATAGTCTTCAGAGAAAGACACTATTTCAAGACCCTAAGTTTTTAAAAAATGAAATTCTAGTAAGGCAGATCTTTTTTTATGTTTCACTTGAAAAAACCTTATGCTTTGATTTTCACAGAAGGGAAAGGGAGAGAGAAATACAATGAAAAAAGTTCTTTCCCCTAGTATTTTTCTAAGCATTTAAAATTTTAGATTAGATTTTAGAAAAATCAGAATCATGAGGCTTACCAATAACATATGATAACATGATAATAAAATACAATAAATTTTTAAAAAACAAAGTTTCCCTTTCTCAACACACCAAATATAGACTGTGCAAATTCAGTTATAAAATAAAGTGTTACTAACTATGTATCTAAAGTTGATGATCTTTTTGCCTTCAGTTCACTAGGTTCATTTTCATTTCAATGGACTTTCCTATTAAAGAGTTTTGACAATTCACTCTATGCATCTGTCCACATTCTTTAGTTGTACTGGAATTTCATCATATAGAATAACAGTTGAATACATGGATCATTGGCTACAGCTCACAACCATTTTGGAGATGACGTAATCTGCATTACCCAGTAGGTATGTCTACAATGTTTGTATGCATGGATCTCAAAGCAACTTCTAAACCTTCACTGGTAAAATTGTCCCTCTCCTAACAAACTCCTTGTCTTTTTTCTGTGAGAGAAGAGAACTGACCTTTCTTACTGGAGCAAGGTTGGAGAGGCCAGGTTCCCAACTTTGACACATCAGTATATTCAGATAAGACACAAAGAGGAAAACAGCACATGTTGGCCCCTATATTCAACATTCTTTTCTCATCCTTAGGAGCATCCCATTTCATTGTGCCGTATTTTAAAACATACAATCCCTCTGGCCCTCAGCATATTTCAAAACCTCCACTGGCATACCACATATTTCTTTCTCCTTATCCTTACACCATGGAGGGCCCAACATGAAGCTATTTTTGAATGGCCTAGTCACAGCTATTATCTGAGTGCCAAATGGGTGCAAGACACTGTGACGGCACTGTAAGGAATATAAACAAAAGTAGTAGAATCCTTGTCTTCAAACAGCTTTTAAAGCTAGTAGGATTAGATAACCGTACCAGTCACTGTAGCCACAAGGTAGAATGAGAGCCAGAATTGAGGTGTCGTAGACGTTTAAGGGGGAGGAGGGACTCTGAGCTTTGCTGCAGCCAACGTGTAGAGGGAAACATGATCTGTTATAAGATTCAGTGTCCCTGGGGTAAAAATAAACCGGTTGCTCAGAGAAAGAACAACTATTTTTGCTACTGAGATCAGAAAGCAATTCAACTGATGGTTTCTAAGAGGAGGTTCTGTTAAATGTAATAAAAATCCTAAGGATATTTTTTTTACAATAAACAAGGGTAAGTTTGAAGAGGGCTGAGAAGCTCTCATGAAAACCAAGACATCTAACAACGACAAGAGGCAGAAGAGCAGGCCTCAGCTCTACCATGACTGCAAACTCCACACGTGCAGAAGATGGTGAAGCATGACTGACACACTGAGAATAACTGCATTTCTCTGGGCGGAATGAGATGGGGTCTAAGTAAGTAAAAACCACTGTGTTATTTAACTGAATTCATTTATCCTTAAACAAACAGAATCACAAAGACACTTTGATGTCAACATTTGACATTTCATGTAAGTAGAAAGTAGGTCATCAGTTGAAACAGACAAAAGTGACATATCTAAGAATTACTATTTTTAAAACAAAGTTCCTAAAAATATCTCATCTAATATGCACTTGATTCTACCAAGTTTTTTGTACCACTTAAATTTATATCAGCGGGCTTCCCTGGGGGCGCAGTCGTTAAGAATCTGCCTGCCAATGCAGGGGACATGGGTTCAAGCCCTGGGCTGGGAAGATCCCACATGCCAAGGAGCAACTAAGCCTGTGTGCCACAGCTACTGAGCCTGCACTCTAGAGCCCGCGAGCCACAGCTACTGAGCCCGTGCGCCACAACTACTGAAGCCTGCGCGCCTAGAGCGCGTGCTCCGCAACAAGAGAAGCCACCGCAATGAGAAGCCCATGCACCGCAATGAAGAGTAGCCCCCGCTCGCCGCAACTAGAGAAAGCCCGTGTGAGGCAACAAAGATCCAACGCAGCCAAAAATAAATAAATAAATTTTTAAAAAATTTATATCAGCATAGGTTCACAGTTTTCCCACTTTATAAGAACTGACAGGATTGTTTGAGGGAAGGATGACACTTGGTCAAGTTTAAAATTGGGGTAGAATTTCTGCTGAAGGTTACACAGGGAAAATACGATAATCACAGATAACCCCTTAATTATTTGGCTGTCTTAATTTAAAAGACTTTTGTTATAAAGGAATCTAGTTCTTCATCCAATCACTGAAAGCAAAAGTTTCCTCCTAAAAAAGAAAAGGTATTTCTTTAGACGACAGAATCTAAGAATGATTGGTGGAAAGAGGTCAATTCTTTTTCCCTAACCAGTGACCTGCTCATTGCTCAAGAGTGAGCACTACACAGTCTTCTGAGGCAGGGTTTGCATACATTGATTGGAAATAAAAGCATTACTAGATCATATCAGCTCAAATTCCAGTGATTAGTGCCAGGCCATTAATGACATCAACTCCAGGTTTCCAAATGGACCAATTATTAAAATTTATGAATGACTGACAAAAAAATTCCAATTCTTTTGCAAAGATTCATACACCTGGAAATGAATAACTCATCAAGAGGCAGAGTGGATGGGGTCAGTGTGCAAATATTTACTCATGAACTTGGCTCCTACATTGCATCACTTTTCATTTAGTTTTACAGTCTGTGATTATATGTACTATTTGCCTAAAAACTATCAATTAAGACAAAGTTCATAGAAAACAAAGAACATATAAATTTAAAATGTGATGAGTCCTTCTATTTATGTACTGATCCGTAACATTCTAAGTATTCAATATATCTCATTCATATAGTGAATACCATAGTGGCATTATTTATTTAGCCCTCATCTCATTCTACAAGGAATCTGAGATAGCTTATGAGAAATGCATGTATTAAGGAAGGAAATTAATAATCATGACCAAGGAGTGCTCACTTGGGCAACACATGCACTGAAACTGGAACGATACAGAGAAGATTAGCCTGGCCCCTGCACAGGGATGCCATGCAAATTCGTGAACCACTGCATATTTTTAAAAAATCATGACCAAGGAAAAAAATCGTAAATTAGAGAAGAAACTGAAGACTGTGGCTGGTATAAGAGATAGTGGAATAGAACTCAAATTTGGAGACCTATTTGAGTCCTACACAGTTACTACAGTTAAGCAGAGAATTCGAGTCTGTGCTTCCTAACAGCCAAGGTGAAAATGTCAATGTGATTAATTATGATTTTCTATAAGGAACAAACAGCTACACTCCTTCAGGGAAGCAAAGCTGTTTCTTATCACTTACTGTGAAAAAGCTGCTCTAGGAGACTCTGAAAGATGTGATGGAAAAATTTCCCAATAGCATCTCAATGGCAAATAAGGTCACAAAGCTGGTTTTTTTATGTTGTCCCAGATTAAAACTGAATTCTACAATGGAGTCAAGGTAATATGGCCAAGGTGCCCAATTTTTCAAGCAACATGGTGGACTGAGCTGAGAATAAAGAGCTGGAATTCCAACAGTGTAGTTTAAGAGATTATTAGCACTAAAGTGCAAGAACAAAAATTAAAATAAATAGCCAAAATTACGATGCTTCTAAGTTTCCATCCTTACCGCCTTTCTCTCTTTGAATGAGTAAGCCCCTGACCAGTGTCATCTATTCCACAACTGGAACCACTTAATTATCTCCCCAATCTACATCTTCTAACCCACAGCTCAAGTCTCCTTTTCAGGTATGTATCTGACACTTTTACCTCAAGGTCCTACCAGCACCATTGACTCCACGAGTCCCAAACTAATCTAAGTTATCTGTCCTCTCAAACACATTTTTCCTTCTGCCATCCTCAGTTTGTCACAGAAATCCTATCCTCTCAGTCACCTGGGCTTACATCCTTGGAATCATTTTTTTCCCCTCCTCTCCGTAACTGCCCCCATCTGATCAGCGGTCTGCCTTACTATTCTCCCTGTACGACTGGCCCACATTCGCTACTCCAGCCCCAGGGCCACCTTCCTAGATCAGATCCCCAGTACCTCAGGGCCATCACAATGGCCTCCTGAATTACTGTATTCTCTCTCCCCACTCCAATTTCTCATATACACTACTGCAAGAATAATATTTCTAAGGTGGTGACTATGTCAGTCTACTAAAAAAAAACCTGTAGCGGGTTCCCTCTGCTTACCTGAAGCAAACCAGTCTACCTAAGCCCCCAATGGCTTTCTCTCTTACACACCCTATGCTCCAGCCAGTCCATAAACTCATAAGTCTAGCCACTCCCAAAGTAAGCTCGATCTTTCCTCTTGTTCACAGTAGTATGGCCCTGAGATGCCCTCCCCTTCACCTCTACATATTTAAAGACCAAGTTTAAACGCCACCTCATTCAGGAAGCCTTCCATAATTCTCTCTGTGAGAAGCACCACTTCCTTCTGCCGCCTCCCCCCGCACTTGTCTAGGGCTGTAGTCCCAGAGGAATGACCATATCCTACCGTCAGCCTCTTGCTGTCTAGCCTATGCTTGAGACCGCTCCACAACCGCCATCCTAAACACACACCCGGTCCTGGCAGCACACGGCTCACCGTCACCCCTCAGGTTCCCTCCACAGCACTTTGTTCATACGTGAATCACTGCACATGTTGATTCTACTGTAGTTCGCTGTTTACACGTCTACCTCCTCCAGGGCAAGGATCAAATCTTATTTATCTCTGCAATCTAACGTAGTCAGCTCTCCGCACACCATCCGAGCTTAATTCCCTGCAGAATGGGTCTTTTCTTGATTATTTATTGCGTCTCTCCCACAAGAATGTCCACTCAGTGAGAACACAGACTTTGCTTGCTTTGATCTCCACTATTTTCCCAGCATCTAAAACAGTGCCTGGAACATACTAGGTGATCAAAAGCATAGGATGAATTGATAAATTGATGCATGATTCTCACTGTCTAGCCCAGTCCTGGCACACCATAGTGCCAAAAAAAAAAGTTTGCTGCATGAATTCTGTCTTGTGTAAAAGTTATTTTTATACATATTTTACAAGCTCTAACAGTTAGTGATCTTGATATCCTACCCTGGTACCTAGCGTAGTGCTTTACACATAGGAGGTCCTTGATAGATTTCTATTGAATTGAACAGGTAGTTCAATAAATTAATACCTTACTCGAGCTTTTATCTTCTAAATCTGAATTTGCCTCATCTCGTCAATAAAGAGGAATCTGTATTATTTCTTATGACACAGGATGCCTCCCTCCCAGGGGGAAGGCAGTACTGCAGAGTGAAGATTACCAGCAGCGCTGTCAGACAGGTCTGGGTTCGGGTCCCAGCTCTGGCACTGCTCAGGTATGTGATTTGAGCACACTTCAGCTTCCTCCTTAGAAGAAGATTAGGAGGACCTCTCAGGCAGAGCAGCCTATTTACTTCACAGCTAAATGAACAGCCAGTCCTAAATCCTTTATTACCCCTTCTTTATCAGCCTTAAATCGTTCTAACTCATGTTAGACTATTTTAATATATGTTGCCTGAACTTGAGTGGGTCATTATTTAAAATAGTAGTGGATTGTGTTTACAAGGCATTAATTCTCCATTAACTTTTCATGACCTTACAGCCCTTCAGCACTCATCCAGAAAGCACAGGTGACTTGATCACATGACTGCCATAATTCCTAAGACTTTCTGGAGTCACAGCAACATAGTGGCCCAAGGTGGCACTACCTCACACGGAAGGGCAATTCTCTTTCCCACACAGGAAACAGCACAACAATCTGATAAGTGATGGGTACAAGAACTAGACCCATCAAATACATTACACAGTGACATGATCCTGGCTTAAGATGGGACGATTTATTTTTTTTAATAATAATAAAGGGCTTAATGCTAATGTAAGTGCATCTCGATCAAAGTGCATTCAAATCCCTCTGGAGGACAATTCCGTCGGGATGTAGGGAGTGCTTAGCCAGGACTCACACAGACGCATGTCACTGATCAGGTATGAGGTTATGACTCAGTCACAGACAGGATTCACTGAGATTCACGCAGATGGGCAGAGAACACAGTGAGTCTTCTGCACAAACATTAAGAGGTCTTTTTCTAAGAGCCTTATTTAATAAAAAGCAGTGACCTGCCAAGGAAGATAATTAGCATAGAACCAATCTTTACAAGACGGAATTCAAAAGCTCATTCTCTCACAGATCTTGGTATTATTGCCTGGCACAGAAAATATTTGCATAAGGAGGCACAAAAATATTTTTTGCATAAGTAAATACTGTCAGCACGGAAGCAATATGAAAATGTAAGACTTTACTGTCAAGTAGTAAAGCAAACAAAAAGCAACTGAAAGCCAAATCTCTGTTGCTCAGGTGAAAACGAGAACACTTGAGAATAAAAGGTCAATAGAACTTCTGCTGGCCGCATAGCTAAGGCTGGCCACCTTGTGAGCTGACAGAGCTGTCCACTATTCTGAGAGCGCCTACACCGTGTTGAGAGTCTGAATGCATTTTCTCAAAAGCCAACAAGCGAAAAGCGCAGTGCTAATGGTGACCTGAATGAAGCTGTGACAAATGTCCTGCTTGAAGATAATCTTCAATAGCGGCAGTTGCTGGTTCAGTACCACCAAAAGCGTTCCCAGAGATTAAAAGGCACAGGCGTGGCTGTGCTAGTTTATTTTATTTTATTTTTTAAATTTATTTATTTATTTTTGGCTGCATTGGGTCTTCATTGCTGCACTCAGGCTTTCTCTAGTTGTGGTGAGCAGGGGCTACTCTTTGTTGTGGTGCACAGGCTTCTCATTGCGGCGGCTTCTCTTGTTGGGGAGCACAGGCTCTAGGCACGCGGGCTTCAGTAGTTGTGGCTCATGGGCTCTAGAGCACAGGCTCAGTAGCTGTGGTGAACGGGCTTAGTTGTTCCGCGGCATGTGGGATCTTCCCGGCCCAGGGCTTGAACCCGTGTCCCCTGTGTCGGTAGGCAGATTCTTAACCACTGCGCCACCAGGGAATCCCAGATGTGTTATTTTAAATTCAGTTACTCCCACTTAAAATCCATGCTGAGGGCTTCCCTGGTGGTGCAGTGGTTGAGAGTCCGCCTGCCGATGCAGGGGACACGGGTTCGTGCCCCGGTCCGGGAAGATCCCACATGCCACAGAGCGGCTGGGCCCGTGAGCCATGGCCGCTGAGCCTGCGCGTCCGGAGCCTGTGCTCCACAACAGGAGAGGCCACAACAGTGAGAGGCCCGCGTACTGCAAAAAAAAAAAAAAAAATCCATGCTGATTTAAGGTGTTGGAGAGAGGGAGTAGGCAAAGCAACTTCCTTCCAAAATCAGGAGGTAAAGGGGCAATACCTACCACAAAAGAGGTTAAGTGACAGTGGCTAAAAAAATTAAAATTAAAATTTAAAAAATCAACAAAAATATTGAATAAATAATCTTGAAGAGCAGAACTTGGCAAGAATCCCTGACACTTTTCAGTGTAAGAATGTGGTCCCAGTTCTGTGATCTTTCACCCTAACAGGGACTTTTCCTAAACACAGAACTCAACATCTAAGGAATTTAAAGCACTTGATAATAGTTCATTCAATTCCCTATTAACATTCCTTCCTGGTTCAAAAAAAAAAAAAAACCCACAAATTTTGCAAAATGTATTTTGCCCATGGAGGATGGGCAGCACCAAGACGAAATGAATGACTGGAGAGTAAAATGCATCCCTCTGCCTCATGGCCAGAAGCAAAAGTGAGACATCCTACGGCACGAAGAGTGACTTCATCAAAGATTTTCACAGAAGCTGCAGAGCCCACCCATCCACAGGAGTACGAGCCCCTTCAAAGACTACACGCTCGGTACAAAAATGCCCGCCAAGGCTCAAGACATCTCAGGAACAAATCTTTTAAGGCTGCCTTCACATATATAACATTCTTTTGAAATCAACTGTGACAAATTTGGGTCTTTGAAAGTGGAATTTGATATCTGTAAGTTGGAAATACATTGAGAAAATAAAGGGAATCATCAGGCTGGATTTTATTTTATTTTTTTTTTTTTTTTTGCGGTACGCGGGCCTCTCACTCTTGTGGCCTCTCCCGCTACAGAGCACAGGCTCCGGACGCGCAGGTCCAGCGGCCATGGCTCACGGGCCCAGCCGCTCCGCGGCACGTGGGATCCTCCCGGACCGGGGCACGAACCCGCGTCCCCTGCATCGGCAGGCGGGCTCTCAACCACTGCGCCACCAGGGAAGCCCTGGATTTTATTTTTAATCAAAAGAACAAGTGCTTTCCTTATGTGGCTTGTAAACTAATACTTCCAAAGACAATTCTTTAAAACTATTCCAAACTCCCTTTCTAAGAGCAGCAGCTATGGAATAAGCAGGCAGCCTCCCTAGATGACCTCTTTGAAGGGTACCTTTTGCTTTTTAGGATGTCTTTGGTATTGGCATTGTACGTGCACTTAATTAGGTAGCAGCTATATCTGATTCCACTTTTCCACATTATTCATTCATTCAACAAATATTTATAGTGCACCTAATGCGTGCCAAGTACTGTGTTAAATCCTAGCAAGATGATGGTGAGCAGGCCCACAACCTGTCCTCGTGAAGACGATTTACATAAGCACACAAATTATAACCCATAAGTCAGTCCAGTGGGAAAAAAAGACATATGGTGATGTAAAAACCTATTAAGAGATGATTAAAGAAGACAATGAGGTGATACAAACAAACTTTAACACTTTATGAAGCGGACAATCTCCTTGCGGAGAACTGCAAAATGGGCTGGACAGCTGGAAGCCTTCATAGGATAAAGAATAAAGAACAAGGAAGAGAGGGACTTCCCTGTGGTCCAGTGGCTAGGACTCCAAGGTCCCAACGTAGGGGAACCGGGTTCAATCCCTGGTCAGGGAACTAGATCCCACATGCCGCAACTGATCCCGCACGCCGCACTAAGACCCAATGCAGCATGCATAAATTAATTAATTAACAGAACAAGGAAGAGAAAAGTAGAAAACATCAGTGATCAACTAGGGCCGCACAGTCACCCTTGTCTGGAGCGAGAAGGCCCAGAGCTGGCTGGGCCCTTGCAGAATGGCTGACTAGCTACGCTCACTGTGTTCCTGGTCAAGCAGAGCAGTTTCAGGGACACCAGCATCATCTAAGTGTCAGTTTGCTGAGGTGGCACCCTGGGCAGAAGCAGCTGCATCTGGGGCCTAGAACGTTATTTCAACAAGCATATGATAGTGAGATCCAGCTAGTGTAAAGAGGCTTCCCTGAGGAAATGTATTAGTTTGAGCTGAAGATAAATAGGAGTTAACTAATAAAAGCAAAGGGGACTATGTGGGGAGAGGTATGGAGACAGTGGGGGTGGAGGAGAATGGTGTTCCAAGTATTGTGAACAGCATGTGCAAAGGCTCTGTGGCTTTTTAAAAGACTATGGGTACATTAAGAAGTGAAAGAGGGCCTTCCCTGGTGGTCCAGTGGTTGAGACTTTGTGCTCCCAACGCAGGAGGCATGGGTTCAATCCCTGGTCAGGGAGCTAGGATCCCACATGCTGCACCATGTGGCCAAAAAGAAAAAGAAATGAAAGAGGGGACTTCCCTGGTGGCACAGTGGTTAAGAATCTCCTGACAATGCAGGGGACACAGGTTCGAGCTCTGGTCTGAGAATATCCCACATGCCATGGAGCAACTAATCCTGTGTGCCACAACTACTGAGCCTGTGCTCTAGAACCCGCAAGCCACAACTACTGGGCCCGTGAGCCACAACTACTGAAGCCCATGCCTAGAGCCCATGCTCCACAACAAGAGAAGCCACTGCAATGAGAAGGCTGCGCACCACAACGAAGAGTAGCCCCCGCTCGCCGCAACTAGAGAAAGCCCGCGCACAGCAACGAAGACCCAACGCAACCAAAAATAAATAAATAATTTTTTTTTAAAGAAAGAATCTATTGTAAAAATCTAGAAGAGAGGGTGGAGCTAACACAGATGAGAGAAATGAATGGATTTGAGAGACACTAGGATGTAAACACACTAAAGGTTTGGATGTTATTCTATATTCGTTATTTACTCAAAGAAAATTCTTTGGTTTTGCCTAAGAATTCCTTATTTGTTAATTATTTGCAAACCAAAAAACGTCATGCAAATGTCAGAGTTCTTTTTCAGAGTTCTGCATCAATTTTATCTTCTTTTAGATAAAGAAGAAAAAGTAACAAAGAGAAAAACAAAACTTAAGAAGTATCTCATTTTATGTAAAAATGTGTGTTTCTGAAAAACTGAGCTACACCTGGGTAATAAAAGAACCTATATCTTATTACTGAGTAAATATTTCTTCCTTGCACAAAAACACACTAAAAAATGCACAACAGATTATCATGAAACTATATCAAGTGAAATGTAAACCATTATCTCAGTTACTTCCATACATCATTTCTCCTTTATTATAAGGTACATAAATCAGGTGATTTTACAACTCTAAAAGGAGGGAATGGCTGAGAGATAATAATCACCATCAAGTTTTATAATAAACCATTTAGTAAGCAACTAGAATGCCCAAGAGACTTGCAAGGATTTAAAACTAGTCTTCCACCAATGACTTCACCCACATGGAAAAGTCATTTTTATATCTATATTACTATGATATGCCACTTGTAGTCCACACCCTACAAAAGATACAGCTCTCCAGTAGGCCTGGGTTACCATGTCATAGCAATGTAGTAAGAAGTTCAAAAGGTAGTCAGCCTTGTAAACGCTAAGAATACACATATACCACAAAAAGTTGAATTTTGTACTGAATTGGCCAAACGTTCTTGTGTCTGATGTACACAGGCCAATCTGTACCACACTCAGAACAAACATAAAGGAGGAAACTGGGTTTCAGCAGTCTCATATCAACAACAAATGTACAAGCTAAATTCTAATTCCATAAGCTAAAAAAGTCTAATTTTGAGACTATGCAACTAGAGTCTATACCACCCCTTCAAAATGCAGGGTTTAACTTGGAAAGAAACAAATTCAGTATGAAAACCACTGAGGAAAGAAAACCACGGCATGTTAATAAACTGACTTCTAAAGGCTAAAATGCATATTTAAACATGCTGCTTTTGGCGACTTAAGTCACAACCCAGGCATTACTTGGTCAGAGACTCTGACTCATATGAATTTGTTTTCCTTCCTTTAAAAAAATCATTAAGCAACTAAAGTATATGTGAAGTAACTTGAATTGCCTAAAACATTGTCTTGACAGTCATTATCCTCTGTAACACACTTAAGCCTGAATTGGGCTTATAGTGGTATTTTAAGAAATAAAAATTCTGGGGACTTCCCTGGTGGCGCAGTGGTTAAGAATCCACCTGCCAATGCAGGCGACACCGGTTCGATCCCTGGTCCGGGAAGGTCCTACATGATGCGAAGCAACTAAACCTGTGCACCACAACTACTGAGCCTGCACTCTAGAGCCCACAAGCCACAACTACTGAAGCCTGTGTGCCTAGAGCCCGTGCTCTGCAGCAAGAGAAGCCACCACACGAGAAACCCGTGCACCGCAATGAAGAGTAGCCCCCGCTCGCCACAACTAGAGAAAGCTCGTGCGCAGCAACGAAGACCCAACGTGGCCAAAAATAAATAAATAAATAAATTTTAAAAAACAAAAACAAACAAAACCACACACACAGAGTTGAAAGATGGGCCCTATAGTAAAGATATTGACCCTTTCATGATTTCAGCTGCTTGACAAAGATGTCATGATGTCACTTGGCACATGAGTTTCCTAAGTGGACCATGCGCCTTCACACACTCACCAGTATTTCAGTGAGTAACAGCAAAAGGGGTTCTTATCTAAGTCTCAGGGCTTACAATTTCTGAATTCCAAGTGGAGGGATAGTCATTCACCCTTTACTTTTCTTGAGAAGCACCAAGAAGTATGTCTGAAAAGGCAGCAAAAGCTTGAAGGATTAACGAGGATGTTAGACGTCTCATATCTAATTTTTATGAACAGAAAAAAATGGAGGTTTGTATTTATCAGGGCTTAATATGGTATGTTCCAGATTCTGAGAGGACCTGATTACTGAGGCATTTTGGTTTACCTTTTCTGTTTTCCACTTTTTATTATGGAAATTTTCAGTACATACAAAGTTGAGAGAGTAGTATGATGAACGGCCATCACTCGGCTCAAGAATTAACAATGTAGGGCTTCCCTGGTGGCGCAGTGGTTGAGAGTCCGCCTGCCGATGCAGGGGACGCGGGTTCATGCCCTGGTCCGGGAAGATCCCATGTGCCGCGGAGCAACTAGGCCCGTGAGCCATGGCCGCTGCGCCTGTGCGTCCAGAGCCTGTGCTCCACAAGGGGAGAGGCCACAACAGTGAGAGGCCCACGTACCGCAAAAAAAAAAAAAAAAGAATTAACAATGTATAGCTATTTATGATCTCCCATTCCCACTCCTTTCCTCTGCTGGATTGTTTTAAAGCAAACTTCATATATCATATCTGAAATAAGCAGAAAAAATGGTCTGCAAAAATATATCACTTCCTAATCCCCAGAAGCTGTGAATATTACTTTACATGGCAAAAAACTGTGACTGTAACTTTGGATCTTAAGGAGGAATTTACCTTGGATTATCCAAGTAAGCCCTAAATGCAATCACATGAATCTTTATAGGAGACAGGCAGAGGGAAATGAGACACAGACATACCAAGAGGAGAAGGCCATGAGACAGTGCAGAGAGATGCAGCCACAAGCCAAGGACAGCTTCCAAACCTGGAAGAGGTAAGAATTCTCCCCTAGCATCTCAGAGGGAGCAAGGGCTTGCCTACACCTTGATTTTAGACTTCTAGTCTCCAGAACTAAGAGAGAATGAAGCTCTGTTGTTTAATCCACCCAGTCTGTGTTAATTTGCTACCGCAGTCATAGGAAAGTAATACAATATCACGTAATCTGAAAAACATTTCAGTATGTATCTTTAAGAAATAGACTCTTTTTTAATAATAATATAATTATCATTCCCTTTTTTTAAGAGTCCTTTAATTTGTCTAATATCCAGAGTTTAAATTTCCCAAATTGTCTCATAATTTTATATTTATAATTTATAACTTTATGTTGATTTAGCCAAACCAAGATCCAAACATAGTTATGTCCCTTAAGTCTCAATGCCACTTTTAAAAAAATAATAAATAAAAATACAATAAATAAAAACACTTATCTGACACCAACTTTGGGGGAAAAAATAATAGTTCCTCTTCCTTGTTTTTCTTGCCATTTATTTACTGAACAAACTGAATAACTTGTCCTACAGAAATTTCTGCATTCTGGATTTGGCTGATCACATCTCAATGGTATTTTTTGACAAGGACCTTTGACAAGGTCCTCTTTTTCCTATGCTTCTCATAAACTAGTAGTCAGATCTAAAGTCTTGATCAGAATCACTTTCAGCTTTTTGGCAAGAAACTTCAGAGATGGTTCCATATATTCCCTATTGCATCAAATTAGGGGGCACGTATTCACTTCTTTCTTTTTGTAATGTTAAGATTGATCAGCGGGTTCTGGGGTTATCGGTCTGATCCATCAATTATAAAGTTCCCAATCAGCCTTTGACTTAATAGTTTTCACAGTCACAGATGATCATTCCCTAGATCGGTTATTTCATTAGGGGTAACGGAATGATACTATTTTCTTTATATCATTCCTTCTGCACTTACTAGCTGGAATTCTTCTAAAAATAAGATTTTTGTTCAAACAATCTATTTGGTTACTCTGGAATACAGGGGTTTTGTTTGTTTTTTTTTTTAAACAGGAAAAGTAAGATAAATGCTTGACAACATCTAATTTTTAAGGTAGTGCCAGGACGGACATCCGCCTCTTGACTACAAAGACTACCTTGTCTGTACTCAGTGAATGTAACTTCTCCAGTGTACTCAACTTAGTCCTCAAGTTACCAATTCAAATACTCAGCCTACAATATGAAACCTGTTTTTTTTTGAGATTTATTTGTGCTTTTATTTGCCAGTATAATTTAACTACAATGGCCTGCAAACTTTTTTGATCTAAAAAGGACATTTTACATCACAGTCCAACAAACACACACATATGTAATATGCATACATAGATGAAAGTGAAACAAAAGAATATGAAACCTATTTTTAAAGAATAAAAGCCAGGATCCAACATGTCTATGTCAATTTGATGTCGATTCTTAGGATTTATGCCCATCAGATCAGTCCAAACTCCTCAACCAACCCCTTCAAACCACTCACCCTGAGTCTACCTGATGCTGTTTCACTAATACAACCCATCTTCTCATTCTGGACTCTGTGCCTTTGGTTCAGCACTCTGCACACCTGCCTCTAACCCCGCAACCAGCTCAAGCTGTCCTCTTCGCCCTCAAAAGTAAACACGCGGGGCTTCCCTGGTGGCGCAGTGGTTGAGAGTCCGCCTGCCGATGCAGGGGACACGGGTTCGTGCCCCGGTCCGGGAAGATCCCACATGCCGCGGAGCAGCTGGGCCCATGAGCCATGGCCGCTGAGCCTGCGCATCCGGAGCCTGTGCTCCGCAACGGGAGAGGCCACAACAGTGAGAGCCCCGCGTAACGCAAAAAAACAAAAAAAAGTAAACACGCCTCCTGCTCCTCCATCCAGCACCCTCCTTTCTTTTATGAATGGCACCATCCTTCTTTCAGGAGACTGTTCTTTCTCCCCGTCCTAACTATGGATATGTATTTCTAGATGGGGCTGCCAATTACCAAATAATTTGGGCCCCTGGCCACAGGGAAAAGGGTGTCACCCATGCGAAGTCGACCAGAGGCATCCCTGGGATTCTGAGATGTAGACTAAAAGAAAGCCAGGCCCTCTTTCTGGGTGATCCTTGCCTTTCTGGCAGTCATGCCGCCAGCCACGTGGAGGAAACTGACTCAGAGAGAAGTAGGGATAAGACACAGAGAGTCCTGGTGGTATAGGAGTTTTCAGTTTTGGTTTCCAAGACCGCCTTCACTTCTCCCATACCTTTGACCATATGAACCAATAAATTCCCTTTCTGTACAGTTTAAATGTCTAAAATTTATAACCAAAGGAATCCTAATATGACCCCCACCATGATTCTTGAATCCTATGACCACAGTGACCTCTACCTTCCTGGTTTCTTGCACTTACTTTCTATACAAATAACACTTCATCACATGCTGTCCTGACTTTTTTGTGTGTCAAGTACATATCTGTCACCATCTTTTGTGGCCTTGCAGACATATATCTTACATACCTTTTGAAAGACCCCCAAACAATCCCGAGAATAGTGCTAATAGAGCTTCAGTAATAAATAACAATCACCATGTATTGATTATTACTTCCATGGTAAGCACTTCACATGAGTTATCTTATTTAACCCTCACGGAAACCTCCTGGGTTGGGCATTATTATTTCCACTTAGAGATAAAGAAGCTGAGATTCATCATAGGAAAGTAACTGGTGCAAAGACACACATTTACTAAACGGTAAAGCAGGGATTTGAACCAGATTTGCATCCAAATTGCATCCTCTTCCCACCTCACCCATGTTGCCTCCAACAACGATAGAAACTTGCTAATTAATTTACCAGAGACTGTAACTGATCAAAGACCTCCATTTAACCCCTGATTTTCCACTAACCTCAAAGCTCAGGTCCCTTCATCATTAAGAATAACATTAATATATGAATGTATAAATAAATGCGCTATACGAAAATAAGTATCTTGAAAAAGTTATAATACAATTTCTCCAAAATTGCTACTGGCAGCCTGAAGATGAAATGCTGGCATTTCTCTTAAAGTAATAGGTAGAAGGAATGAATATTTATTTAAGACCACTCTGCCAGAACAAGATGTATACAACTCCCCTGGCAGTGATATTTCAAAACAGCAAAAGGAGATTTGTGAGCACCTGTCAATGTGCAACATGCCTTCAGCTCTGCAGCTGCTCACAGGAATATTCCTGTGTCATCATTAGACACGGATGTTATTGAGCACTCCCATGGCTTGCAGGCAAGAACAGAAGCCCGTTAGGAAGAAAATGGCTCCGTCTTCTTAGCTCAGCAACGACAGGGGCCAGGAGGACAGGAACAGCAATTTACTGGTAGAGAACCTAAAAGCCACTGGCTCTCATCGCCACATGATCTGCATCCTTCAGGCCAACGTTTTCAATTCCATGCTTGTGTCTCCAATTCCTGCTGGACACATCAACATGGAACTCCCGCTATCGAATTAACTTTGGGGCAATAATAGTTTCTCAGCATCTAGCCAAGTCCTTTCCATTGAAAAGTGTCCCATAAACGTGTTGGTGGTTGTCTGTTTCTCTTTTTTCCTTTTTCATTTTTACCACTTTACTTGAGGGCCTTATACCATATACACACTCTTCTGGGAAATATAATGATTGTTCCTAGAAGGCCAGAAGCTGCTATCAAAGAGGCATTCTCCTTATTTATAATTTGGCAACAGCACAGCCAAGAGGAGGGTATGCCTAGCACACACTGAAGAATGGCTGCATCCCCTGATAGGATGAGATTTTGCTAACTTACAAACTCTGGTGAAAGACAGGCCCTGAAGAATTCACTGCCATCACAGACTCAAAAATACTTCAGATGAGATCGTATATGTGATAGTGCTTTGTGACTTTAAATTACCCCTGCTAGTGATGTGGCTGTTACAAAGGCAAAGACCTGGGGAACAGGTAGGCGTATGGTTTGAAAGAACTAACTAGGTCCGAATAGAAGGAGGCAAAAAGAAAGAGAGAGCCCAGAGGATTCAACAGAAAGCCTAGACAACAAAGGGGATGTGGTGGTGGAAAGTTTCAAGTTAGCAAACGCCCACTCAGTTCAACAAACACTCACTGGATGGTAGGCGCTGGTCTACATGTTGGGACACAGAGGCAAAGACGGTCAGAACTAATTCAGCCAAGATCCCTGCCCTTCGTGGAGCTTTATGTTCTTGTTCGGGGAGACAGCTGATAAACAATACACATAATAAAGAAGTAAATTGTAATATGTTAGAAGATAAGTGCAGGAGAGCAGGGGAAGGGGGATGGAAAGTGCAGAGGGTTTGCAATACTCTCAGATGAAAAGGCGCGCCGAAGAGCCTAATGAGTCAGGTTTCCAATGATGTTCCTCAAAAACTACATTCAAGGGACTTCCCTGGTGGCGCAGTGGTTCAGAATCTGCCTGCCAATGCAGGGGACACGGGTTTGATCCCTGGTCCAGGAAGATCCCACATGCCATGGAGCAACTAAGCCCGGGCACCACAACTACTGAGCCTGTGCTTTAGAGCCCGCAAGCCACAACTACTGAGCCCTCGAGCCACAACTACTGAAACCTGTGCGCCTAGAGCCCATGCTCCGCAACAAGAGAAGCCACCACACTGAGAAGCCCGCGCACCACAACGAAGAGTGGCCCCCGCTCGCCGCAACTAGAGAAAGCCCGCATGCAGCAATGAAGACCCAATGCAACCAAAGATAAATAAATAACGTTTTTTTAAAACTACATTCAATTGCAGGAGAAATGAGGAAAATCAAACACAGTTTGAATGAAACATGCATAAAAGCTGACAAATCCAAATTGCCTAGGAACATACAGCTCATTTTCCATATTTCGTCCTCTTCACCCTTGTTCAAAATTATTGACACCGACAGGCTACGTAACATATTTACAGAGCAAGATATGAAACACCTTAGCCAGAAGCAGAGCAAAGGGAATTATAAGAGACAAGAGCAAAGTAGATGAGAGCAAACATAGGTGCAAAGCAGTACCTCAGGAAAGGGCTAATTCAACAGGACTTTAAATATGACAATTGTTTCTTAGGAATAGTTGGCTCTAGGTCAAGGATGATATATAAGTTTCATTTCTAGTAACAACCCCAAACAGCTGGCAGAGTCCTTCTGGATCCCTGCATTGATAAGGAGTTCTGGGTCCTGTGGGCAATGAACTAGACATTTCTTCCATGAGCTCAAGATGGGGGACTGTGCACACATGCCCTACACTTGCCTCTCCTTCCTTGGTAGAGCTTAGTGCTTTTTTTAAAAAAAAAAAAAAAAAGCAGTAAACACTCATTGGCCACCTACAATGTGAAGCAAAACCAAGAACAGTGGAGGATTTGGAGTGTAGAGCTTGATCCGAGTCCTAATGGAGTTTATAATATAATTGGGAAGAAGAATAATTACACAAAAGATAACACACTAGAAAGCATCAAATGACTAAATTCCTAAAATTTCAGCACAGAGACTCAGATGCCAGGAAATTGCTACAGGAAAAGATAGCCAAGAAAGACTTAAAGGAGGACACAGGCTCTGAACTGGGCTTTGAAGAATTCACGTCACTGAAATAACTGGAAGGAGGAAGGACTGTCCCAGCAAGATGGCAAGAAAGGAATAGGCGGGGCTTCCCAGGTGGCGCAGTGGTTGAGAGTCCGCCTGCCGATGCAGGGGACACGGGTTCTTGCCCCGGTCCGGGAAGATGCCACATGCCACGGAGCGGCTGGGCCCGTGAGCCATGGCCGCTGAGCCTGTGCGTCCGGAGCCTGTGCTCCGCAACGGGAGAGGCCACAACAGTGAGAGGCCTGTGTACCGCAAAAAAAAAAAAAAAAGGAATAGGCAGGTGTGCTCAGGAATGAGGAAGAGACCAGCATGGCAGCCAGAGCAGAGGATCTCAACAGGGCACCAGATCATAGATGCCTTGAGTATTAGTCAGGGATCTCCAGAGACAGAGAACCAACAGGAGACATATATATAAAGGAGACGTGTGTGTGTGTATATAGAGAGAGAGACAGATAGAAAGGTTCATTATAAGGAATTGGCTCATGCAATTAGGAAGGCTGAGAAGTCCCAAGGTCTGCACTCAGCAAGCCAGAGAAGTAGGACAGCTGATAATATAGTTCAAGTCCAAGTTTGAGGCCAAAGGCACAGACGATGGGTGCCCTAGCTCAAAAACAGGCAGGGTGAGCACATGCTCCCTTACTCAGCCTTTCTGTTCAATTCAGGTCTTCAATGGATTGAATGACGCCCACCGACCATGGAAAGGCCATCTGCTTTACTCAGCCTACCAACCCCAGTGTGAATATCACCCAGAAACGCCCTCACAGACACACCCAGAATAATGTTTAACCAAATCTCTGGGCACCCTGTGGCCCAGTCACGTTGGCACCTAAATTTAACCATCACAGCTTGAACTGAGTCATTATCCAGTAGGCAACAAGGAGCGTGACCAGAGACATGAGCAAAGCTATACTTTATAAAATCAAACTGACTGTGGCATGAAAATGGATTACAGAAAGAAAAACTGGAAACAGAAACAAGGTAAAGGGCTTCCCTGGTGGCACAACGGTTGACAGTCTGCCTGCCGATGCAGGGGATGCGGGTTCGTGCCCCGGTCCGGGAAGATCTCACATGCTGCGGAGCGGCTGGGCCCATGAGCCATGGCCGCTGAGCCTGCGCGTCCGGAGCCTGTGCTCCGCAACGGGAGAGGCCACAACAGTGAGAGGCCCGCGTACCGCAAAAAAAAAAAAAAAAAAAAAAAAAACAAGGTAAAAAAATATTATAATTGCCCATGTGATAATAAGAGGCAGACTATCAACGACAAACACGTACAGGATTCTATTCAAAATAAGGTACTCTGCTAGGAGATTAAGATGAGCTACTTGTGTCATCCTACAGTTTAATTTGATGTCAGGATCGAAATGGAGACCTATGAAGCAGGACTGGAGAAGCAAGCCTAGGATTCCAAAGGTCAGCAATGAGGATGCGGATTTAGGGATTACCCATAGAGGGAAGGGAGCCAAGTTGAGAGTTTGCTTCTGGCGTGCCCACCCTGACAGAAGCCCGCAGGACAGCAGGCTGAATCCGTCAGCCTTGAGTCAGGAAGCCTCATCAGACTGACTCGTTTTTGTGATTCACTGGGGAGGAATGACCACTCCTAGGTGGCAAACTAATCCTAAAACATGATCAAGAGGTGGGATTACTTTAGAGGAAAAAAAGGCAGGAGGCAACACAACCAGCCTGCAGACACCTAAACACAACTTACAAGCTGATTCATCAAGAGCAACTGCAGGGTCCACTTTCCAAATCAGACACACAAAGTCTTCAACAGGAACTCAGTGGAGAAGAACAAGGAGGAAATTGAGAGAAGGTCAAACTTCATCAAGCTGATAAGAGATTAGCATTAACCATTAAGTTTCTAATACAACTCAGGTAAAAAGCAGGTTATCTGGTATTTCCTGAAGCAAATCAAGGTCAATGGAAGTCCTATTGTCACATTTTTCATAAGCATTTAAATTACTGCATCTTGCTTAAAATAAGCCAAAGTGTAAACAGTCTGCAATATACACAAACAGGTGAGATTGTAAATATTCAACTTACCAAAAAAGTGACAATGTTAGACAACAGGCAGTAACCAAGACTAATACATAAGGTATGTTGCATCTTCCCACGAAAAAAAAATCACAAGAACTATATATAAACGATGAAGTTTCTCTTGTGTTCTAAGAAATTCTTTTTTTACAAAAGAATTTTTCATACAAAAAATATCAAGAAACATTTTTCCTAATACAATAAATATGGGCAGTATCATCTTCATTTTGAGGATGCACAAAGTTTCATGCTAAATGACCTACTGATTTTTTTTTTTTTTTTTTTGGCTGCACCATGCTGCGTGCAGGATCTTAGTTCCCCGACCAGGGACCGAACCCGTGCCCCCTGCAGTGGAAGTGCAGAGTCTTAACCACTCAACCACCAGGGAAGTCCCAATGATCATATTTTTACAGTATAGCTTATATCACTTATGCATAAATACACACATGTATATATATGTCATATATATACACATAGGTGTGAATATGTTTATATTGTACAGATATTTATATTTGTTAAGATACTTTTATACTCATTCTGATATATTACAAAGAAAATCATGAATGAACTCCAAGTACAAGTTCCATGAACACAAAGCAGAAGATACTCATTTGAGGAATGCAACATAATCTTCTAATTGAATGGTTATGAACAAAGCTTGGACTCGATGAAAATATTAATCAACTCTCTAAGATGGTCAATAAAAACTTTGCCACAGGAATTTCTGAAATGTTCCTCCTTCAATGAGCCTGGGTCATGAAATTTAGCCAAAGTATCATATTTCACATTTGCCACACACAGATGAGTGAAATCAGTTCCTGGGACTTTCTATAGGCCTAAAGATCTTAAAATTGACCCATGACCAATATTTCAACAGAGGTAAATTTTCATACAAGAAGAGGAGCTAAAATACACTCACTGCATTCGGCAAAACCTGGTGGATTCTCTGAACTCCTTAATAGCATGTCCTAGAATAATGTTCTTAAAAAAAATTTTTTTTAACTATGCTCCATAAAAAATAATTAGCAGCTCATCCGACAACTGCAGAGCATTTTTATAGCTGTTATCGATTATTATGTTCTCTTGGGGAAAACATTAAAACCAAAAAGAACCTGACATGTGAAGAAATGAGGTAAGCCTTACCTAAAAGCTCAGCGCCTTCTGTTACTACGACCTTTTGTTTCACAGTCGGGTCATGTAATAATAATTTCTATCTTCGGTCCAATACATTCAAAAAAAAAAGCTATTAATATAATTTAAAATGTAGGGATACTATTAGAGGAAGTGTAAATTAGAGGAATTTAGCATTTTCATACCTGTGACTCTTTCACAAACCTTTCCTACACAAGTGTACAAAGACAGACTTTAAAGGATGTTCTCTAAAGCACTAGTCTTGCTATAGAAAAATGGGAAACAACCCAAATTTCCAACAATAGGAAACTGTTAAAATAACCTGTCATGCAATACTATACAGTATGATCTGTATGTATGGTCATGGGAACATTTTCAACACCAATTAAGTTAAAAATAAAAACAAAGTTGAAAGTTGTTTTATATTACCCCACTTGTTATTAACAATCACAATAATAAATATATTTTAATACAGGGAAATTTGGGGGAAGTTTCTCTAGAATACAAGATCACAGTGCACTTTATCTTTCAACATTACATATTTCTGTGATGTTTGAATGTTGGATAATATGTATTGTGTGTATAATCAGAAAAAATAAAGTTTTATTTTAAGTTAGTGATATAATTGGAGGGGAAGTAGGAAAAAACTTTATGTATAAAGAAAAGGGAAATCTTAGGGTGTTAAAATTTTTTCTATTATAGCTCTACAATATTATCTGCCTCTACCTCTCTTTTGGAAGACAGTTGTTTCCTTATTCTCAGAATTTCAAAACTGAACAACACACATAGACATTGGAAGGGCCCCTTACGGTCTCCCGTTAGTAATAGCTTCTAGGGATAACAGGTTAGGCCAAACTCCAGTATTTATCAAATTCAACACTGTCAGTTCCGGAATAGTTGCAAACAAACTGCAAAGATGTCTCTAAGTTATTTCAGAATTAACCAAAAAAAAGGACTCTGCAGACTCTGAAACTATTTGAAGCATTTTCATAATGGAAATATGAGGAATTAGAGATAGCTATACCTACTTTTGAATCCACAGCCCTGTAACCTCTTCAAACATGGTAAAAACCAGATGGAAAGGACAAGAGAGCAGTGCCCGGAAAGGTAACTGAGGAATCACAAGCACGGGGGGAAATGTCCGCCTGCCTGGGGAAGGGTGTGAACCTGTGCTGGGAGAGGGGCGGCTCCACAGTCATGTGACATTGGCAAAACAATTAAACTCCTCTACCACAATTTCCTCACCTGCAAAACCAAAGGACGGAGAATAAACAATCTCTGTGGTCCCTTTTGGCTCTAAAATTCTGAAAATGAAGCTTTACTCTTTCCTTACCAAAGGATATCTTAAAATATATAGAGATACATATACATATATATATACACACACACATGTACACAGCATAAAATATAAGGTATAAGGTTATAAGGTACATGGCCAAAAACAGCAGATGCCTGCCTGGCTCCTCCTCAACCTTGAGTTCCACTCTCCAAAAGAAGCCCCTTCAATTCTTTTAGATGTTTCTTCTAGTAATCCCATATTTGTAAATCACACATTTAGATTACTAGTTCCTGATTTTTCTCAATTTTAGACCCTACCAAAAGTTCCTTATGGCAACTATTGGGGCATTTATCACCTGTCCCACCTCCTGGGGTGCAGCTACACTGTTGAGATGCAAAGGATATAAAGATTATATGCATGTACACACATGTATAAGAACGTGTTTCTATACAGTCCTGTCCCCAGTGGGCACTCATTTTGATTAATGAGAAATAAGGTCCCATTCTAAACACTGCACATCTAAACACTGCACAAAATGTAGCAGAGAAAAAATTAAAAGCCTGGCCTCTAAATCAGAAAAGTCCTGCATTTGGGTCTGAGTCCACCACATACAGGAACAAAGTATGCACCTGAAAATTCCTTATTTTCTCTGAATCTAATCTATTTTCCTCCTGTGTAAGCTGAATATAATACACCAACTACAAAATGGTTAAATCACAAAGCACAAATACGATACCTGTGAAAGCACTTTGTTACTCATAAAGCACTATAAAAATGTTACTTTCCGTTATTGTCTTCACTAAGAGATGCCTATAAATGAAGTACCTGAAGTTATTGGTCACTCTTGAGCACTGTTCTCCTATGTAGGCTAAAAACTAAGAGTCAGAAGTCACTGAGAATAAGAGTGAAATAGATGTAAATCATGTTCCAAGGCCAGAATCTGAGGGTCCAGCTCTTTAAAGGGCCTATGTATTGCCCTATGAGACAAATGCACACAGAACAAAGATCGAGCATCTCAGCAGGGATCAGAGAAAGCAATTGTTTTATATTTGCAGAGAGAGAGCCTCCTTACCAAATTTTCCTTATAAAAGTAATACAAGGGGACTTCCCTGGTGGTCCAGTGGTTAAGGATCCACCTTCCAACGCAGGGGACCCAGGTTTGAGATCCCACATGCTGCGGAGCAACTAAGCCCACACACCACAACTACTGAGCCTGTGCGCTCTAGAGCCCATGCGCCACAACTAGAGAGAAGCCCACGTGCCGCAATGAAAAATCTCACATGCTGCAACCAAAACCTGATGCTGCCAAATAAGTAAATATTTTTTTAAAAATAAATAAAAATAAAATACAAGAACATAATTTCAAAAGTCACTCCTCAGGCTTCTTCTAATATGTACCTCTATATTTCATAATGTACATAATTTGTACATCTGCTTTTTGATTTGCAGACATAATCTACTGGCTTCCTATTACAACAGAAAGAACTTTGCAGAGAAAGTGTTTTGGACCAAATTTGGGAAGTTATCATGAAGAACTGTCCAGCAATGCATTAGCGACACTACAGTAAAACAGGCCTCTCATTTCTGGTCTTCAGAGGCCTACACTGAAAGTGATACAACCATAGTGTCTCTATTTAGAGGCAAGTAGGAAGCCAGCTGGGTAGACGGGTCTAGATTATGAGACCACTCTAAATCTCTCTCTGAATCTAGTTCAGTGATACTCAGTTTCTCTTGTCTTTTCCACATGCCCCACACAGTTTAATCCTGTTCCTAAAGCTAAAGGTCAAATGACAAATGGGACCCCAAACTTAACTTATTTCAAGACAAGCATGGAAACAATTCTATGAGCTGTGCGGAAAGGGGTTAACTGGAACTAAAAGAAACCAGCCTTTAATTATCTGAAAAGTTATCTAAAGCCAACAAATATGCTGCACTAAAAAGTAAATGTATGGACTGAATCTCCTGCTCAATTTCTGTCCAGAGAAGACCACTAAACTTCTCCAGATGTGGTCTTGGGCTGTGGTACCCTACATTTGGGCAGTTTCAGGGAAAACATCCTGCCTAGTGCCAGGTGTACAAGTGAACTTGAGGTCAGGCAGGTGACCCTGCTGACCAGGCATGGTACATTAAGGAGAGGAAATCTTTTCTCTCGCTAATCAACAGGATAAGGTGATTAAGCAGGAATTATTTTTCAATGACCTACATAATTTCATCAGGGCTGCTGTGGCTATTAGCAGAGAGCAGCTGACTTTCTAATGAGATGAATTTGATAGCAGGGCCCTGCCAGAGAAGGCAGGGAGTGGGCCCAATCCACAGGGAAGCAACAAATGGTGTGCATTGTTTACTCCTCCTCCCCAGGGCTGTCTCTCCTCTGTTTTGGGCTCCTTCCTTCCACGGGGAATACTCCCCACCCTGGGATGCCTAAGGCTGCAGCACCTGCTGAATGGTGGAAGCCGGGTCTATTTATTTTTTTAATTTTTATTTTATATTGGAGTATAGTTGTTTACAATGTTGCTCGTTTCAGGTGTACAGCAGTGTGATTCAGTTATACAAATACATACATCTATTCTTTTTCAGATTCCTTTCCCATTTAGGTTACTACAGAATATTGAGTAGAGTTCCCTGTGCTCTACAGTCCTTGTTGAATATCTATTTTACAGATAGCAGTGTGTATTAGTCTGGCTCTCTCCCACCCACTTGGATCCACCCATTTTTAATAAACCCGAATAAATTAGGAGTCTGGGATTAACATAAACCGGGTCTATTAAGAATGGATGGATCCAAGTGGGTGGGATAGAGCTGGGCTAATTCATCAGAACTGCCCACGTGATTCCCAAAGTCCCAAGCAAACAAGGCTACCGCTGCCACCAACACCTCTCTCTGACTGGGCTCGAGATAGGACAGCAGTTAGTTCCACTGCCTACCAGAAGTGGAATTAACAAGGGACCTTTGTTAAGGTCGGAGCAGGACGCACGCACGCACGCACGCACGCACGCACATACCATCATCATCATCAATAACCACGACTTGAACGCAGTTTCATTAGAGAACTTGACGAAACTGAGCAAGAGCCACCCAACAAGTAAGTCCTAACACCAGGAAAGCGCTGCAATCCTCAGCGTGGCACCTCCTCTGCCTCTTGTGTGAAAGCGAGGAGGTCGGGAGAGGAAAACTGAGCCCCAGATCTCTTCGCCTTTGCCTGTTCCTCCGGTAGGATCCAGCTCTCTGGCCCCAAGGACCAAGAAACGGGTGGAGAGCCCAGGTGCCATGCTTCTCCGTCAAAACAAGCTGGCTCTTTCTCCCCCGGGGTCAGTCACCGAGTCACGCCCGGTCCAGCAGCTCTGGGAGCCCCCTCCTCCCCGCCGTGCCTCGGCCCGACACAGCTATCTTGCTTGGGATAGTCCCAGCGGGGCGCCTCCCCTCACAATTCCTGCTCCTCCCGCCCAGTCGGGGAACGCAGGCAAGGGATACTCCTGCTCTCCGCCTTGCCATAACCCCTAAAATAAAAGAATCCCTCAAGCGCAAATCTCAGATCCGCACGCCACGTACCTGTCAGCGGCCGCGGCTCCTCCTCCCGGCCCGGTGCGGGACTCGCCAGGACTGGCCGGGGACAGACCAGAAAGTTTGTGCCACCACTGCGCTGGGCACCGCGAGGAAGGGGGAGCGGGCTCCTCGCCGGGACCGGGACAGTCCGCTCTGCGCCCCGGCCGGCGGCCGCTCTCACGCCTCGGCCCGGGTCCTCCCCACCCAGCTCCAAGTCTACAGCGGCGCCCCGGGAAGAAAGTACGAGGTGGGAGAAGGTCGGAGCGCAACTTTCCGACGGTGCATCAGCCGGTGGCGGAGCCGCGCCGCTCCTGGGCTCCCCCGCCCCACAAGCCCGCGCCCTCCGGGGAGCACAGGCGGGGCCCGAGCCGAGGCGGGGCCCAACCTGCCTGGCCGGCTCAGGGGAGCTCGCGTCCGGCCCCGCCCCTGCCCTCGCCGCCAGCCCCGCCCCTTCCCCCGGAGGGGCGGCCGCCAGGTGCGCGGGGGTCGGGCTAGGCTGCGAGGCCGCCCCGGCGCCCGTTGCCAAGGTGAAGGAGGCGGAGCCTCTGAGGGAAAATTTCCACCGAAACTTAAACCCCGCGGAATGGAGGACACTTCGCCCCTGGGGACTCGCCTGTCGCTGGAACTACACCCCTTCACGAACACACACACACACACACACGCACACCACGTTTACGGTCCGGCCAAAAGGCTCATTTCTTGAGTTCTGCTGAGTGGAGAAAGTCAGCTCCACGCGGCACGCACCCTGCGAGTATAGGTGTACGTGTCACAATTCACTGGCAATTTTCCCCCTGAAAATGAGGACTCTTTAATTGGACAGTTCTACAGCAAAAAGAAATTTCCCCAACCCTCCCCGGGAAATGGGAGAGCAGGTTGGGACGTTTCCCTACCACCCCGAGTATGGCGGTGGCCCTTGGCACTGCCTCGTGTTTCGCCGTCCTTCCCAGAGCCCAGACCTCGGGCCCCGGCCGGCCCGGCCCCGCGTTTGCCGGCTGCCCTCCATCAGAGACCTCGCACATTGCTAAGCTGGTATTGCCATCTCAACCTCCGCATTTCTCCGCCTTCCACGCCTCTTGCATGCTTGGGTGGTAAAGTCAAGGATCTGCTTTCTGAACTTTAAATCCAGGAGGGGGAATCAAATTCTTGGTCAGAGGCTCTCTTGGCAGTTTCAGAGCCCTGTGGTTGGTGTGGCTGAAACTTGAGGTGAGCCGCAGTCTGAGCGGGTGTGGCGCGTGTGGAGCTTTTCCTACCGCAGCAGCATCCTGCTGGAGCCTCACCAAATTCTCCTTTGGAGGAAGTATCTTCCTCCCTCCATTCTCGATGAATGGCATCCGAAAACAACCAAAATCAAATTTACCTAGTTTCGGGTTCTCTTTTGCAACCACGGCAATCAGAGGATGGAAACTTCACACTTCCTGCTCTACCATCACTGCTGTACTTGACGGCAGCAGGAATGCACCTGCTGCGAATAACTCAGCATTCACCAGCCTTCCACTTATAACAAATGCAAGACAGGTGGCTCCTAAGTAAAAACTGGGGAAGGACAGGGAGATAAAAGAGTAGGAGCGGGGAAGTTCTGCCCAGCAGGTCACCTGGGCCTGTTCTAACAACTGGGATGTGGGGCAATCATTTATTCAACAAATATCGATTGAGTGCTTTTTGCATGCTCGGCATTCTTCTAGGGGTTGGGGACACAGCAGAGAACAAAAACATAAAAATCCTAGCCCTCATGGACCTTACCTTCCAGGTGGGAGAGACAAATGGTAAAGAAAATATGTGCCTGCAATATGATGAGAAATGCTATGGAGTAGCACAGGGAGATCAGCTCCATGCTTTGTGACCACCTAGAGGGGTGGGATAGGGAGGGTGGGAGGGAGACGCAAGAGGGAGGGGATATAGGGATATATGTATACGTACAGCTGACCCACTTTGTTATACAGCAGAAACTAAAACAACGTTGTAAAGCATTTATACTCCAGTAAAAATGTTAAAAAAAAAAAAAGTAATGCTATGGAGAAATATTACGTAGGGGTGGGACGTAAGGAGTTTGAGGGGTGTTCTTTTAAGTAGGTGATCAAAGAAAACCTCTGGAGGTATTTGAGCAAAGGTCTGAAGGAGGTTGGGAAACAAGATGTCTGGGCAGACAACTTTTGAAGCAGAAAGCACAGCAAGTACAAAAGCCCTGAGGCAGGAATATGCCTGAGTGCCCTAGGAGCAACCAAGAAGCCAGAGTGGCAGAATGGGGAAGTCAGAGAAGAAGTAAGGGTGACAGGCCAAATGAGGCCCTTACTCTGAGTAAGTTGGAAGCCACTGGAGGGTTTTGTGTACAAAAGTGTCATCTTCTAGGGCCTCCCTGGTGGCGCAGTGGTTGAGAGTCCGCCTGCCGATGCAGGGGATACGGGTTCGTGCCCCGGTCTGGGAGGATCCCATATGCCGCGGAGCGGCTGGGCCCGTGAGCCATGGCCGCTGGGCCTGCGCATCCGGAGCCTGTGCTCCGCAACGGGAGAGGCCACAACAGTGAGAGGCCCGCATACCACAAAAAGAAAAAAAAAAAAAAGAAAAAAAAAAAGTGTCATCTTCTGACACACTGTGATAGGACCACTTTGACTGCTGGGTTGACAATAGACAGTAGGGGGTAAGGGCTGAAGCAGAGACCAATGAGAAGGCTATTGAAATAATCCAGGAGCGGGCTTCCCTGGTGGCACAGTGGTTGAGAGTCTGCCTGCCAGTGCAGGGAACACAGGTTCGAGCCCTGGTCTGGGAGGATCCCACATGCCGCAGAGCAGCTAGGCCCGTGGGCCACGACTACTGAGCCTGCGTGTCTGGGACCTGTGCTCCGCAACAAGAGAGGCCGTGACAGCGAGAGGCCCGCGCACCGTGATGAAGAGTGGCCCCCGCTTGCCGCAACTAGAGAAAGCCCTGGCACAGAAACAAAGACCCAACACACCCAAAAATAAATAAATAAATTTCTAAAAAATAAAAAAGAAATAATCCAGGAGCAAGAGGAGAGTGATTGGACCAGGGAGATAGAAGTGGCGGTGATGAGCTGACAGGGATTCCTCACAGACTGGATGTGGAATGTGAAGGAGGACTCTGAGGGTTTTGGCCTGAGCAGCTTGGAAGGTTGGAACTGCCATAACAAAGATGGAGAAGGCTTCAAAAGGAGAAGGTTGGGGTAAAATCAAGAAGGCCAAAGGGAAGACCAGAAAGAAAGCACACGTGATTTGAATGATCTTCGATTTCCTCAGCTTATAAAATGAATGAAAGGGCTTCCCTGGTGGTGCAGTGGTTGAGAGTCCGCCTGCCGATGCACGGGACACGAGTTCGTGCCCCGGTCCGGGAGGATCCCACATGCCGCAGAGCGGCTGGGCCCATGAGCCATGGCCGCTGAGCCTGTGCGTCCGGAGCCTGTGCTCTGCAATGGGAGAGGCTACAACAGTGAGAGGCCCGCATACTACAAAAAAAAAGAAAAAAATGAATGAATGAAAGAACACCTACTTCATTAGGATTGTTTTAAGGATGACATGAATTAATGTAGTGAAGCGTCCAGCACAGTACCTGACACCTGGCAGCCACTTGAGAATGTTCCCTCTCTGCAAATATGAATTCATATATATCCATTATGCCCCAGAAGTAAAGGAAAGGGAAAGAAAACAGGAGAGAAAGGACATGAAATGAAAACAGAAGAAATAAAGTCCAACAAAGGTGCCTAATGCAAAATGTCTGATGATAGTTTCTCCTAAATTCTGCTTCCTCAAGGGGACACACTAAAGTATCAGAGTTTGCTAGTTTGGGAAAGGAGTATGAAATATGAAAAGTTGGTAATAAAGCAGAAAAAAATATCCACAACATAAACAAAGAATTTCGGTTGCTACTCCTTATAAAGCATTCTTACAAACAAATAAGAAAGACAGAAGAACAGAAAAATAGTCAAGGGAGATGAACAGAGAATTCTAAAAAAAAAGCCAATATTCTATAAAAAGTCCAACCATATTAAGTAAAGCTAGAATAAGAGGCAATTCTTTTTTATTTATAAATTTGACAAAGGTTAGAAAAAATAATTATGCCTATTATGGATATTGGACAATATCATACCATGCTGAATGGAGTATAAATTACAATAATTTTTAGCAATTGATGTCTAAATAATTAAAATGTATATACTTTTTGAACCAGAATTTTTTTTTTTTTTTTGCGGTACCTGGGCCTCTCACTGTTGTGGTTTCTCCCATTGCGGAGCACAGGCTCCAGACGCACAGGCCCAGCGGCCATGGCTCACAGGCCCAGCCGCTCCGTGGCATGTGGGATCCTCCTGGACTGGGGCACGAACCCGTGTCCCCTGCATTGGCAGGCAGACTCCCAACCACTGCGCCACCAGGGAAGCCCCTGAACCAGACATTTAACTTCTAAGAATTTATTCTAATATTCAAATATTTTCTAAAAATTTACATATAAGAATGTCCATTACAATGTTATTTAAATGTAGTGAAAAAATTAGAAATATCCCAAGTATCTAACAAGACAAAATTATGGTAAGCATAAGCACAATATGTTATGGTTTAGCTATGTTATAATATTATAGGCAGATTTTTTAAAACATTGTTGAATACCTATTAAATGGAAATATGTTCACAATACATTAATGTGTAAAATAAGCTTGCTACAAAACAGTATGTAAAATATGGTTCTCCTTTAAAATGTTAATAACTGTTATCTCCATACTAGGATGACAGTTTATTTTTATTCTCTTTGTGCTTTTCTCTATTTCTAAGTGTTCTGGCATAAGCAGGCATCCTGCTCTCTTAGGAGTGGAATTGCTGGATGACAGGCTGTATATATCAGTCAGACTTAGTTAATACTGTCAAACAGTTTTCCAAACTAGCTATACCAATTTACACTCCCACTGGCAATGTATGAGTTCTGGTTTGAAGATGCATTTTTTTTTTGAAGATGCATTTTTAACAGCATGCGTCCAGTAAACAGCCATTGATTTGAACCCTACTGCTTTAGAAGTTACAATAATTAATTAAGAAGTTAGAAACAAGTACATCAGTTGTGAATGCATATGTTAGTAACATAATATCAACCATTTCTAACTTGTACTTTTCATTAATTTATCTCATTTTATTTATTTTTACCCTCTTTAGGTGTGTTGTATACCCCATGTTAAAGAACTAAAATTAGATTTCTTTAGTGCAGAAGCCAGACAAGATTTCCTTCTTTTTCTTACCTCCTTTAGTCCCACTTAAAAATGTAATTATGTCTTAAATTGTACTATACATTTCTCAAACTATTAAATATTTAAGATACAAAAAATCCATGCTTATATGAAAAAGGAGAGCAGTATCTTACTAACACACACACACTTGCACACAGTCTTCTTTCACAGAGCCCATAAGACCATAGTCCATATCTCTTTGAGGAAATGGACAAAAGGTATCACCCTCTGTTTAACAGAAAACAGAAGTTAAGGTGTAGCATAGGGAAGTGAGCAGTCTGAGATGAGGACATCAAAATGATCCCTTCATTGACCCAGATACCTTGGAATCTAAACTAAAAATAGCATGAAGACATTATCATTTGTAATCAAATTAAATCTAAATTTAAATTAGATTCTAAAGTTTCTTTTCTTAGAAAGAGCTCAGAAATGAACAATGTATATCCTATTAGAATATTAATTATCCCATCAAATTCTTTTTTCTAGCAAATACCTTAACAAAAACCATTGCTTTTGAATGGTCTTGTCTCCTATAGAAATTGTCAAGTGGTCAGGGTCTACTCCACTGATGATGCGAGGCTTATTTATTATTAAAAACTCTTCTCAAATCCATCTGTCTTCTCTTTTAAAGTGAATCACTATAGCATGTTAAGGGCCCAGGCTCTGGAGCGAATGCAGCTGACAGACATGTGTTCCAAATCCAGCTCTACTGCTTTCCAGCTTTGTGACCTGGATCAAATAACTAAGTATTCTCATGCATTTCTTGTTGTGCCTCAGCTTTCTCTCTAAAAATAACCATCATGGTACCTAGATCATTGGTTTGTAATGAGGATTGTTTATCCCTATCTCTTTATATTTTTCTAATCACAGTCTACGGCACATAATAAACACTCATTAATTTAGTTGTCAAGGCAATTTCTAGGAACTTTATCATAAAGAAATAATGCTAAACATGAAGGTTTATGTACAAGTATTGTCATACCAGCAAGATGTTATAATATCTAAACTTTGGAAACAATTTAACTGACAAATAGGAATGAACTAAAATAAATTATATTCTATCCAAATATAGTTTACCAAATAGTATGATCTCAGTTTTATAAATACTATAAAATAGGGCTTCCCTGGTGGCTCAGTGGTTAAGAATCCGCCTGCCAATGCAGGGCACACGGGTTCGAGCCCTGGCCCGGGAAGATCCAACATGCCGCGGAGCAACTAAGTCCGTGCGCCACAACTACTGAGCCTGCGCTCTAGAGCCAGCGAGCCACAACTACTGAGCCCGCGTGTCACAACTACTGAAGCCCACGTGCCTAGAGCCCGTGCTCTGCAACAAGAGAAGCCACCGCAATGAGAAGCCCGCACCCCGCACCAAAGAGTAGCCCCTGCACAACTAGAGAAAGCTGCGCACAGCAATGAAGAACCGAAGCAGCCAAAAATAAATAAATAAAACTATATATAAAACTATAAAATAAATCCCTTGGTACATTCAGAACTACAACATATGGTTGTAGAAGTTCTTCACTGCACAAGGTACCTGCCCTGGGGGCAAGTGAGATCTGAAATCTAGCTGTGCTCTGCTTGTCAAAAGCCACATACCCTGGTGCAGGGTTGCATTCACCTAGAGAACAGGATGCCTTTTTTTGAATTGCTCAAAGGGACATTATGGATTAGCACTGGCCATCTGGAAATATGGACAGAAAAAAACACTGGAAAGACACAAACCAAGGTATTAACACTGATTATTTTAAAGTAATAGGATTCTGAGATTTTTTTTCAGTATGATTTTCTATGTTTTCCAGATTTTCTTTTTTTTAATAAATAAATAAATTTATTTATTTTTGGCTGCATTGGGTCTTTGTTGCTGCGTGCGGGCTTTCTCTAGTTGCGGCGAGCAGGTGCTACTCTTCGTTGCAGTACACAGGCTTCTCATTGTGGTGACTTCTCTTGCTGCGGAGCACGGGCTCTAGGCGCGTGGGCTTCAGTAGCTGTGGCACGCGGGTTCAGTAGTTGTGGCTCACGGGCTGTAGAGTGCAGGCTCGGTAGTTGTGGCCTACGGGCTTAGCTGCTCTGTGGCATGTGGGATCTTCCCAGACCAGGGCTCGAACCCATGTCCCCTGCATTGGCAGGCGGATTCTTAACCACTGTGCCACCAGGGAAGTCCCTTCCAAATTTTCTATAATGAATATGCACTGCTTTTATAAGACAAAAATTTTACTTTTAAAAAACAAGTTGGGGGCTTCCCTGGTGGCGCAGTGGTTGAGAGTCCGCCTGCCGATGCAGGGGACACGGGTTCGTGCCCCGGTCTGGGAAGATCCCACATGCCGCAGGGCGGCTAGGCCCGTGAGCCATGGCTGCTGAGCCTGCGCATCCGGAGCCTGTGCTCTGCAAGGGGAGAGGCCACAACAGTGAGAGGCCCGCCTACCGCAAAAAAAAAAAAAAAAAAAAAAAAAAAAAAAACAAGTTGGGGGCTTCCCTGGTGGCGCAGCGGTTGAGAGTCCGCCTGCCGATGCAGGGGACACGGGTTCGTGCCCTGGTCCGGGAAGATCCCACATGCCGCGGAGAGGCTAGGCCCGTGAGCCATGGCCACTGAGCCTGCGCGTCTGGAGCCTGTGCTCTGCAACGGGAGAGGTCACAACAGTGAGAGGCCCGCATACCGCAAAAAAAATAAAATAAAAAATAAATAAAAATAAAAAAATAAAAACAAGTTGGATTTAAAAAGGCAAATCAAAACTAAGATACCACCTCATACCCATTTGGATGCTACTAGTAAAAAAACAGAATATAACAAGTGTTGGAGAGGATGTGGAGAAATTAGAACCTTTGTGCTATAAAGGGATATAAAGTGGTGCAGCCACTATGGAAACTAGTAAGGCAGTTCCTCAAAAAATTAAAAATAGAATTATCATACGATCCAGCAATTCTACTTCTGAGTGTCTATCTAAAAGAATTGAAAGCAGGATCTGGAAGAGATATTTGCACACCCATGTTCTTAGCGACATTATATCCAATAGCCAAGAGGAGGAGGTAGGAAACTTGGCATTGCCCTTGACGAGCTGCCTCCCTCAGGGCCATGCCCGCTTCTTGGGGACAGCCTGCATCCAACAGCTGGCCTATGCAAAGAGTAAAGGTTGGGGCTACTCAGTCCAAATCAGAAGGGCTCTCCCAGCTGCAGAGTTCCTCATGCAATCAGGCTGAGACTGCCCCTGTTCAACTTCTCCATCAATGGGATTCTGCTTCCTTCACTCCTCCATCTGTGTTGAGCCTGAGAGCACACCCCAATAAACCTCCTGCATGCAAATCTTTTTTTTTTTTTTTGAACGTGCCCTTTGGCAAGCAGGAGTCCTAACCACTGGACCGCCAGGGAAGTCCCCAAATCTCTATCTTAGAGTCTGTTTCCCAGAGGAACCAACCTGCGACTCTTATTAAAGAAATCCTTTCCTTTCCTGATACCCTCTTATATTTTCTTCTTTCATTTTATATTTGATCTCTAGATTTTTAAAAATACATTTGGAGTTTACTTTTACATAATATAGGGATCTGACTGTATTTTTCTCCTTGCAGTGAGAAAATTTCCTCGGTGCCATTTACTAAATACTCCAACGTTTCTTCTCTGATTTTATTTCTCTATCAAATAACAAATTCTCATATATACACAGGTCTGTTTCTTGACTTTCTACCCTGCCCTCTCAGCTTAAAGATTTGATCCTGTGACACTGTTTCAATTGCTTTGGCTTATTTTTCAAAATTGCCTTTAAATATTCACCAAATACACTTGAGAATCATTTTATTGATTTACCTCCAAAAATCCTTCTGGAATTGTTTTTCGAATTACACTGCATTTATAGATTAATTTTGGAGGAATTAAATCTTTAAAATGTTAAATCATCTCACCTTTTAGCATGGTATTTTGCTTCATTTATTCAGGTGTTTTTAATATCCTTTAATAAAGTCATACAATTTTTCCATAATTATTTTTATATTCTTTTTTAGTTTAACTTCTGTATATTATATGGTTTTGTTGCTATTAAAATATTTTCTATTGGGCTTCCCTGGTGGCACAGTGGTTGAGAGTCTGCCTGCCGATGCAGGGGACACGGGTTCGTGCCCTGGTCCGGGAGGATCCCACATGCCGTGGAGCGGCTGGGCCCATGAGCCATGGCCACTGGGCCTGCGCGTCCTGAGCCTGTGTTCTGCAACGGGAGAGGCCACAACAGTGAGAGGCCCGCATACCGCAAAAAAAAAAAAAAAAAACTTCTATTAAAATTTCTAACTGGTTATTATTGGTAAGGAGGAATTAATTTTTATATATTGATCACATATCTAGCTGTCTTATTGAACTTTCTTTTTAGTTCTAAAGATAGGTTGAATTTGAAGACATATTTATATAAATGATCAACCTCTGAAAATGAGAATTTTACCCCTTTCTTTCCCATCCTTCTGTGTCATAACAGATGCTTATCACTCTTTCCAGCCACCTAGCATGTTTGAATATCCTTCCTAGGTATTCAAAGAGGTTTCTCTACTTGTAAGTCCCCAGCTCCTATGATGAAAGACAGAAACTTTCTTTTTTCAGACTCCTGTGCAGCTAGAACACTGATTTTGAAAGAGAAATTGATGAAGGAAAGAATAAAACGCTACGAGGGGTCATTCTGAGAGAGAGATAGAAGAGAGCGACTGGGTAGTGGCGGAGATCCTTGCAGTAATGCCCCGTGCCCAGATTGGTGGAGTTGTCGGTACCCACTGCAGTGTCTTTGCCAAATAGTGGTAACAGTGGTATGTCTAGTGGAACAGACCTGCAGTATGATTTGGGTATAGTTTCTAGTTACATAGGCTCCAAATTTGTATCTGTGGTCAACTTTATAAACTCAGTAAGCTACCTAGCGTTGCCTCATAAGTTATGTTCTTTTAAACCAACTAGATATAGTTGCTGAAGTTTGTGGCAGAACTCTGACAGAGTTATATGTCACATTTACGTTTGTCCTTTTGCAATGGCCAAGACATCAAGTACTAATTTGAAAGGTAGTGGTCATGGTGGGGATCACTGTGTTTTTCTCAAATTAAAGTGAATACAAAGCAGACACTACCAGTTGTCAACCCAATTTCAAGTCTCTATTTTTTCCTTTCTACCAGGAACCAATTTTGTATAAACAAAGCAAAATGCAGCTGCCATTGCAACTGAGGGTGGTTGTGTAACACAGTCCAAGCCAATGGTATGTTAGAAGGACATGCCTGCATGAGCTTTCAGGAAGCTCAGCTGGCTTGGTCCACATCTCTTTACCCTTCTCTCCATCCTCTTCTTCCTGCCTGGATCATGGTTACCTAGAGAGGCAGAAACAACCTTGAGAAGGTGAGAACAAAAGCTGAATGTGCGGGATGAAGGAACAGAGAGCTAGAAGGGGCCTAGGACACTGAAGCTGTGTGAAGCCATGTACAGGGCTGTACTGCCCACCTCTGGACTTCCTGTCTGTTATAAGGAAAAGCCAATCCCTGTATGTTTATACCACTGTTGTTTAGGTTTCATTTACATATAGCAAACACATGCCTAGATAATATCGCATCTAAAGTTCCTGTTAAATGTGATATTTGCTGTAGATTTTTGGTTGATGTCCTTCATTAGGTTGAAATTTTTCCCTTCTGTTCCAGAGGTGGAGATCTCCCTTCTGGCATCTCCAGAATTGCTGTGCATGAGAAAGATCCAGCAGCCATTCTTAGCTCACCATCTTATCTAGCACCAGAAGTCCTTGGTTTAATGCATCAAACACTGATGCAAATATATTTCACTAAGTATAAATACATACCTTAGGGATAAGGAAGATACCATATGTGTGTGTGTACAGACACATTTATTTTTTTCCTTCCTTTCAATGTTTTACACACATTTCAAGAACCCACCAAATTCCAAACATTCCACTAGTCCTTGAAGGAGCCATAAAAATGAACACAACACCATCTTCACCACTCTAATCAAGAAAGGAAAATAAACTGTCTGTCCTAATCCCTGTAAACAAGTATAACATGATTAGAGTACAGGATATTTTTTTAAAGGGTAGTAATTTTAGATGGGTCTCTGGGAAGGTCTTAAAGACAGGTATTTGAAAATTAACCCACCTCCTACCTCAGACACACTAAATCTGCCGCTACATATGAACAACTTCCTGCGGTTGGGGGGGGGGAACTAGCAAGCAACTCCTACATGTCGGGAAAATTAGAAAAAAGTGGGTAGGAGAGGCTTCAAAGCAGCCCTGGTGTGGTAACCCACAATCAGGAGGGGACTCAAAATTCAGAGCTTCTCCCTGAGGAGCAAAGGGTTTTAAGCCCACATCGGGCACCCCAAATTTTAACACCTGTATCTGAGACACAGACGGGCTTTGAAAACCAAGGGGGCTCACACCCATGGGACCTGCCAAGGTACAGTGATATGAGAAACAACTCTTAAAGGCCTAGTGCATTCAGATCACCCACCCCAGGGAGCAGAGAGGCAGCCAATTGTAAGGTGTCCAGATTTTACATGAGAGAAGCTCATTTGATTATATTAAAGCACTGGGGGACTTCTCTGGTGGTCCAGTGGTTAAGAATCCACCTTCCAATGCGGGGGACATGGGTTCAATCCCTGGTTGGGGAACTAAGATTCCACATGCCATGGGGCAACTGAGCCTGTGCCCTCTAGAGCCTAAGTACCACACCTAGAGAGACCGCATGCCACAACTACTGAGCCCATGTGCTCTGGAGCCCACACACCACAACTAGAGAGCCTGCACACCGCAACTACTGAGCTGTGCACTCTGGAGCCCACACACCACAACTAAAGAGCCCACGTGCGGCAACTACTGAGCCCACACGCTCTGGAGCCCACACCACAGCTAGAGAGAAGCCCGGGCGCTGCAACAAAAGATCCCACATGCCACAACTAAGACCTGATGCAGCCAAATAAATAAATAAAAGTTTTTTTTTAAGAGGTTTGTTTAAAAAACAAAGCACTGGACCAAGGGGCAGGCATCTAATTTAACATTCATCTAGGGACCTACTGGGGTACTCTCCAGAGACAGAGGCTGGTTAGTGCCATCTTTGTGCTCTCCCTCTGCCACACTCCTACTCACCAGTATCTCCCAGAAAGGAGACTGTACCCTCCTCTGGTGCCCCAATTTTTGTAGCTGCCACCAGGGGACACCTCTCTATCACCTGGCTCTGGTGGCCAGCAGGACTTACACTTGTGGTCCCACAGGAATGTATATATTTGCATACTTTAAAAGTTGCTACCTGAGAGTCTGGCTTCCAATCAGCTTGAACCTAGGTGTTGACTGAGAAGCTCTCCTTTGGGACACTGACAAGTCTTGGCACACCCTCAACTACTGGGAGCCCTAAAATAGGCTGCATGGACAATCACAAATGTTTGAGAGACAACCAAGAGTTAGGGCAGTGTTGAACAATAAGGTTCATGTCCCACACGAGGTCACTCCTTCAAGACTAAAGAGGTGTCTGTTTTATCTAATACATAGAAATCAACACAGAGAGTCAAGAAAAATGAAGAAAACAGAGGAGTATGTTCCAAATGAAAGAACAAGATGTAATCTCAGAAAAAGTCCTTAATGAAATGGAGATAAGTGATTTACCTGATAAAGAGATTTTTTTTAATGATCATAAAGATGTTCACTGAACTTGGGAAAAGAATGGATGAACACAGTGAGCACTAAAACAAAGAGATGAAAAATGTAGTAAAGTACCAAATAGAAGTCAAAGAGCTGAAGACTACAATAACTGAACTGAAAAATACACTAAACACATTAAACAGCCAACCAGATGGAGCAAAGAAAGAGATCCACAGAGCAGTGTAACTCACCCAATCAGAGCAGCAAAAAGAAAAAAGAGGGCTTCCCTGGTGGTGCAGTGGTTGAGAGTCCGCCTGCCGATGCAGGTGACACGGGTTCGTGCCCCGGTCCGGGAAGATCCCACATGCCGCGGAGCAGCTAGGCCCATGAGCCATGGCCGCTGAGCCTGCCCGTCCGGAGCCTGTGCTCCGCAACAGGAGAGGCCACAGCAGTGAGAGGCCCGTGTACCACACACATAAAAAAAAAAGAAAAAAGAATGAAAAAAAATGAAGATAGCTTAATGTACTTATGGGACAACATCAAGCAGACCAACATTCATATTATAGGGGTCCCAGAAGGAGGAGAGAGAGAAAGAGGCAGAAAACTTATTTGAGTAAATAATGACTAAAAGCTTCCCTAATCTAGGGAATAAAACAGACATCCAGATCCAGGAAGCCCATAGAGTAGGGGACTTTAATACCCCACTTTCATCAATGGATAGATCATCCAATAGAAAATAAATAAGGACAAGTGGGACAAGATGACGGAGTAGCAAGACCCTGAGCTCACCTCCTCTCACGAGCACACCAAAATCACAAGTATCTACAGGACAACCATCAGTGAAAAAGACTGAAACCTACTAGAAAAGGTCTTCTTCAACTAAAGACATAAAGAAGAAACCACAATGAGATGGGTAGGAGGGGTGGACTTGTGATATAATAAAATCCCATAACCCCCAGCTGGGCAACCCACAAACTGAAGAATAATTATATTACAAAGGTTCTCCCACAGGAGTAAGAGTTCTAAGACCCAGGTCAGGGTCCCCAGAGCCAGGGGTTCTGGCACCAGAAAGATGAGCCCCCAGAGCATTTGGCTTTAAAGGTCAGTGGGGCTTCATTTCAGGAGCTCCATAGGATAAGGGGAAATAGAGATTTCACTCTTAAAGGGCACACACAAAATCTCACACCCACTGGGACATGGGAAAAAGCAGTAATTTGATAGGAGCATGGGCCAGACCTACCTGCTGGTCTTGGAGAATCTCCTGGAGAGGCAGGGGGGAAGCTGCAGCTCACTGGTGGCAGACATAATTGGGAACATCCAACCACATGTATTCGATACATTGCTGTTGCTGGCAGCTGACATCTTGGATCATTAGTGCCAAGACCTGGCACTACCCAACAGCCTCCAGGTGCCAGTGCTGGGACTCCTCAGGGCAAACAACTAACTGGGCATGACACAGCCCCAACCATCAGCATAAAGGCTACCTAAAGATTTCCTGAGCCTACAGCCACCTCTAGACACACCCCTAGACACAGATCTGCCCACCAGAGGGCCAAGACCCAGCTACACCTACCAGTGGGCAGGCACCTGCCTCCCACCAGCAAGCCTGCAAAAGCCTCTAGACCAGCTTCACTCACCAGGAGGCACACACCAGAAGCAAGAAGACTACCGTCCCACAGCCTGCAGAACAAGTCCAACAACGCAGGGGGCCAGACCCTTCCCTGGAACCAGCTGGGCCCTGGCCCTGCCCATTAGCAGGCCAACACAACCTTTGGAGCACTGTAAACCCCATACCCAACTGTGTCAGCCCCCACCCCAACCAATGGTCTGAAATGAACTCTGGGATCCCCGGGCCCTGCAGCCACACTACAGGAACCAGCTCTGCCTGCCAGTAGTCTGGCACTAGCCCCAGAATTGGACTTCACCTGCCAGTGGGTGGGCAACAGTTCAAGAGTCTTTGGGACCCTGACTCCACACACCAGTGAACTAGAAATAGCCCTGGGACCCACTAGGGCTCTGCAACCAGCCACCTCATGACCAAGCCCCACTAAAAAGTGACCAGCAGCGTCCACACAAGGCAGGAACTGTGCAACCAACCAGACTAGGGGCCAAACAAGTCTACCAGACCACTCACATAGTCAGCCCACCACAACAGAAGGACCCATGCAGCCCTCTTTAGGGGAACACTCAATAGCATATACCTTGAGTGACAAGAGGAGAGTGCACTGCTGGGACGCATAGAATGTCTCCAAAAAAGGCCACTTCTCCAAAGGTCAAGAAATGTAACTAAACGACCACATACATAAAAATACGAATAGCAACTCAGACAAAATAATGAGGCAGAGGAACATGTTCCAGCTGAAGGAATAAGATAAAACCCCAGAAGAAAACTAAGTGAAGATAGGCAATCTACCCAAGAAATAGTTCAGAGTAATAGTTCATCTACCCATAAAAATGATCAAAGAACTCAGGAGAAGAAAGGATGTACAGAGCAAACAGTTAGTAGTTTTTAAACAAAGAATTAGAAAATATAAAGAACAACAAATTGAGATGAAGACTACAATTACTGAAATGAAAAATACACTAGAAGGAATCAATAGTAGACTAAATGATTCAGAAGAATGGATCAGTGAGCTGGAAGAAAGAATAGTGGAAACTGCGGCCACTGACCAGAAAAAAAAATGAAAAGAAATGAGGACAGCTTAAGAGACCTCTGAGACAACATCAAGTGCAGTAATATTCACATTATAGGGGTCCCAGAAAGAGAAGAGAGAGAGAAAAGGGGCCTGAGAAAATATTTGAAGAGATAGTACCTGAGAACTTCCCTAACCTGGGAAAGGAAACAGTCAACCAAGTCCAGGAAGCACAGAGTCCCATACAGGCTTAACCCTAAGAGGAACAAACCAAGACACATTTTAATCAAAATGACAAAAGTTAAAGATAAAGAGAGAATATTAAAAGCAGCAAGGGAAAATATAACATACAAGGGTACTCCCGTAAGGCTACTGGCTGATTTTTTCAGCAGAAATTCTGCAGGCCAGAAGGGAGTGGCACAATGTATTTAAAGGGATGAAAGGGAAAAACCTACAACCAAGAATACTCTACCCAGCAAGGCTCTTATTCAGATCTGGTGAAGAAATCAAAAGATTTACAGACCAAAAAAAAACTAAAAGAATTCAACACCACCAAATCAGCTTTACAACTGATGTTAAGGAACATCTCTAGGTGGAAAAAAACAAACAAAAAAAGGCCAAAACTAGAAACAAGAAAATTTCAAAATGAAAAAGCTCAACGATAAAGCAAACATACAGAAAAGGTAGGAAACCATCCACACACAAAGCTAGTAGGGAAGTTAAAAGACAAATGTTGTAAAATCATGTGTATCAACAACAAGAAGGTAAGGGATACATAAAATAATTGGATGTAAAATATGATATCAAAAACAGTAATCTTGAGGGAGAAGAATACAAATGCAGGGTTTTTAAAATGCATTTGAAATTAAGAGATCAGCATTTAAAACAAGCACACATATAGAGATTGCTATACAAAAGTAACCACAAACCAAACATCTATAGTATATATACACACAAAAAAATCAAAAATCACAAGAGAGGAGAACAAAAGAAGAAAGGGGGAAAAAAGACCTACAAAACCAAATCCAAAACAATGAACAAAATTGCAATAAGAACATATATATTGATAATTACCTTAAATGTAAATAGAATAAATGTTCCAGCAAAAAGACATAGACTGGTTGAATGGATACAAAAACAAGACCCATATATATGCTGCCTACAAGAGATTCACATCAGATCTAGGGACACATACAGACTGAAAGTGAGGGAATGGAAAAAGTTATTCCACACAAATGGAAATAAAAAGAAAGCCAGAGTATCAATACTTATATCAGACAAAATAGATTTTAAAGTAGACTGTTACAAGAGACAAAGACAAACACTACATAATGACCAGGGGATCAATCCAAGAAGAAGATATAACAATTGTAAATATATATGCACTCAACATAGGAGCACCTCAATATATAAGGCAAATATTGATGGACATAAATGGAGAAGTCAACAGTAACACAATAATAGTAGGGGACTTTGATACGCCCACTTACATCAATGGACAGATCATCCAGACAGAACATCAATGGACAGATCATCCAGACAGAAAATCAATAAGCAAACACAGGCCTTAAATAATACATTAGACCCAACTGACTTAATTGATACAGAGTGTTCCATTCAAAAGCAGCAGAATACACATTCTTTTCAAGTGCATATGGAACATTCTCCAGTATAGATCACATGTTAGGTCACAAAACAAGCCTTTCAATTTAAGAAAATTGAAATCATATCTTTTCTGACCACAATGCTATGAGACTAGAAATCAACTACAAGAAAAAAAACACAGAAAACTCAAATACACGGAACATAAGAACATGTTAATAAACAAGCAATAGGTCACTGAAGAAATTAAAGAGGAAATCAAAAAATACCTAGAGGCAAATAAAAATGAAAACACAACAATCCAGAACCTATGGGACACAACAAAAGCAGTTCTAAGAGGGAAGTTTATAGTGATACAAGCTTGACTCAAGAATCAAGAAAAATCTCAGATAAACAATCTAAACTTACACCTAAAGCAACTAAAGAAAGAAGAATAAATAAATCCCAAAGTTAGTAGAAGTCATAAAGATCAGAGCAGAAATAAATGACAAAGAGACTAAAACAAAAAAGAAAGAAAGAAAAAAGAAAAATCAGTGAAACTAAAAGCTTGCTCTTTGAAAAGATACACCTTTAGCCAAACTCATCAATTTTGTTTATCAAGAAAAAAAGGGAGAGGGTCCACATCATTAAAATCAGAAATTGGGGCTTCCCTGGTGGCGCAGTGGTTGAGAGTCCGCCTGCCGATGCAGGGGACACGGGTTCGTGCCCCTATCCCGGAAGATCCCACATGCCGCGGAGCGGCTGGGCCCGCGAGCCATGGCTGCGGAGCCTGTGTGTCCGGAGCCTGTGCTCCGCAACGGGAGAGGCCACAGCAGTGAGAGGCCCGCATACAGCAAAAAAAAAAAAAAAAAAAAAAAAATCAGAAATGAAAAAGTAGAAAGTACAACCAACATCACAGAAATACAAAGGATCAAGAGAGACTAATACAAACAACTATATGCCAATAAAATGGACCCTAGAAGGAAAGGACAAATTCTTAGAAAGGTACAATCTCCTAAAACTGAGCCAGAAAGAAATAGAAAATATGAACTGACCAATTACCAGTACTGAAATTGAATCAGTAATTTTAAAACTCCCAACAAACAAAAGTCCAGGACCTGAAGGCTTCACAGGTGAATTCTACCAAACACTTAGCTAAGAGTTAACACCTATCCTTCTGAAACTATTCCAAAAACTTGCAGAGAAAGAAACACTTATGAACTCATTCTATGAGGCCAGCATCACCCTGATACCAAAACCAAAGAGATTACCAAAAAAATATATAATAACAGGCCAATATCACTGATGAACACAGCCGCAAAAATCCTCAACAAAATACTTGCAAACCTAATCCAACAGTATCTTAAAATGATGATACACTATGATCAAGTGGGATTTATCCCAGGGATGCAAGGATTTTCAATATCTGTAAATCAATCAATACAATACACTACATTAACAAATTGAAGAATAAAAGTCATATGATCATCTCAACAGATGCTGAAAAAGCTTTTGATAAAATTCAATATCCAGTTATGATTAAGAAAACTCTCCAGAAAGTAGGCATAGAGGGAACATCCTCAACATAATGAAGGCCGTATATGACAAACCCACAGCTAACATTATACTTCGTGTTGAAAATCTGAAAGCATTCCCTCTGAGATCAGTAACAAGACAAAGATACCCACTCTCACCACTTTTATTCAGCATAGTTTTGGAAGTCCTAGCCAGAGCAATCATAGAAGAAAAAGAAATAGAAGGGATCCAAACCTGCAAAGAAATAAAACTGTCACTGTTTGCAGACGATATGATACTATACACAGAAAATCCTAAAGACACTGCCAGAAAAGTGCTAGAGCTCATCAATGAATACATAACATTGCAGGATACAAAATTAATATACAGAAATCTGTACACTAACAATGACCTACCAGAAAGAGTAATTAAGGAAATAATTCCATTTACTGTTGCATCAAAAGGAATAAAATATCTAGGAATAAACCTACCTAAGCAGGCAAAAGACCTGTACTCCAAAAACTATAAGATGCTGATGAAAGAAACTGAAGACAACACAATCAGATGGAAAGATATACCATGTTCTTGGATCCGAAGAATCAATATTGTTAAAATCACCATACTTCCCAAGGCAATCTACAGATTAAATGCAATCCCTATCAAATTACCAATGGCATTTTTCACAGAAATAGAACAAAAATGTTTTTAGTTTGTATGGAAACACAAAAGACTGCAGTAGCCAAAGCAAACTTGAGAAGAAAAACAAAGCTGGAATCACACTTCCTGACTTCAGACTATACTACAAAACTACAGTAATCAAAACAATATGATACTAGCACAAAAACAGACACATAAATCAATGAAACAAGATAGAAAGCCCAGAAATATATCCATGCACTTACGGTCAATTAATCTATGACAAAGGTGGCAAGAATATACAATGGAGAAGAGACAGTCTCTTCAATAAGTAGTGCTGGAAAAACTGGACAGATACATGCAAAAGAATGAAATTAGAACATTCTCTACCACCATATACAAAAATAAACTCAATGGGCTTCCCTGGTGGCACAGTGGTTGAGAATCTGCCTGCTAATGCAGGGGACACAGGTTCGAGCTCTGGTCTGGGAGGATCCCACATGCTGCAGAGAAACTAGGGCCGTGAGCCACAACTACTGAGCCTGCACATCTGGAGCCTGTGCTCCGCAACAAGAGAGGTCGCAATAGTGAGAGGCCCACGCACTGCGATGAAGAGTGGCCCCCGCTTGCCACAACTAGAGAAAGCCCTTGCACAGAAACAAAGACCCAACACAGCAAAAATTAATTAATTAATTAATAAACTCCTACCCCCAACATCTAAAAAATAAAAAAATTAAAAATAAACCTCAAGATCGATTAAAGATCTATGTGTAAGACCAGATACTATAAAACTTCTACAGGAAAAGATAGGCAGAACGTGCTTTGACATAAATCGCCACAATATTTTTTTTGGATCCATCTCCTGGAGTAATGGAAATAAAAACAAAAATAAGCCAATGGGCCTAGTTAAACTTAAACACTTTTGTACACCAAAGGAAACCATAAACAAAACAAAAAGACAACTTATGAGATGGGAGAAAATATTTACAAACAATGCTGACAAGGGACTCATTTCTGAAATATACAAAGAGCTGATACAGCTCAATATATTAAAAAAAAACCCAATCAAAAAATGGGCAGAAAACCTAAATAGACATTTCTCCAAAGAAGACATACAGATGGCCAACAGGAACATGAAAATATACTCAATATCACTAATTATTAGAGAAATGCAAATCAAAACCACAATGAGCTATGACCTCACACCATTCAGAATGGCCATCATTAAAATGTCTACAGGGCTTCCCTGGTGGCGCAGTGGTTGAGAGTCCACCTGCCAATGCAGGGGACATGGGCTCGTGCCCCGGTCCGGGAAGATCCCGCATGCGGCGGAGTGGCTGGGTCCGTAAGCCATGGTCGCTGGGCCTGTGCATCCGGAGCCTGTGCTCCGCAATGGGAGAGGCCGTGACAGTGAGAGGCCCGTGTACCACACACACAAAAAAAACTAAAACTAAAAAACTCTACAAATAATAAATGCTGCAGAGGGTATAGAGGAAAGGGAACCCTCCTATGTCATTGGTGAGAATGTAAATTGGTGCAGCCACTATGGAGAACAGAATGGAGGTTCCTTAATAAAGTAAAAATAGAGTTTCCATATGATCCAGCAATCCCACACCTGCGCATATATCCAGGAAAAACTATAATTCAAAAAGATACATGCACCCCAATGTTCATAGCAGCACTATTTACAATACAGAATACATAGGAGCAACCTAAATGTCCATTGACAGATGAATTGATAAAGAAGATGTGGTATATATATGCAATGGAATATTAGTCATAAAAAAGAATGAAGGGGCTTCCCTGGTGGCGCAGTGGTTGGGAGTCCACCTGCCAATGCAGGGGACACGGGTTCGTGCCCCGGTCCGGGAGGATCCCACATACCATGGAGCAGCTGGGCTCATGAGCCATGGCCGCTGAGCCTGCATGTTCAGAGCCTGTGCTCCGCAATGGGAGTGGCCACAATAGTGAGAGGCCTGTGTACTGCAAAAAAAATAAATAAATAAAAATGAAATAATGCCATTTGCAGCAACATGGATGGACCTACAGGTTATCATACTAAGTGAAGTAAGTCAGACAGAGAAATACAAATATCACATGATATCATTGTATGTGGAATCTTAAAAAATGGTGCAAATGAACTTATTTACAAAACAGAAATAGACTCACAGACATAGGAAAGAAACGGTTACCAAACAGTTAAGCAAGGGGTGTCAGTGGGGATAAATTAGGAGCTTGGGATTAACTGATATACATCACTATATATAAAATAGATAAACAACAAGGACCTACTGTATGGCACAGTGAACTGTATTCAATATCTTGTAATAAACTATAATGGAAAAGAGTCTGAAAAGTTATATATGGATAACTGAATCACTTTGCTGTACCCCTGAAACTAACACAATACTATAAATCAACTGGGACTTCCCTGGTGGCACAGTGGTTAAGACTCCATGCTCCCAATGCAGGGGGCCCAGTTTCAACCCCAGATCTGGGAACTAGATCCCACATGCGTGTCGCAACTAAGGAGCTCATCTGCCACAACTAAGAAGCCCGTGAGCCACAACTAGCACCTGACACAACCAAATAAATAAATAAATAAATATTTTAAAAAATTAAATCAACTATACTTTAATGAAAACTTTAAAAAATAAAATAAATAAAGAAACATCAAACTTAAACAACACATTAGACAGATGGACTTAACAGACACATAAAACATTCCATACAAAAGCAACAGAATACACATACTTTTCTTTTTATATACATATATATTTATATATCTTATATTTATTTATAAATATATATAAATATATTTATATAGTTTTTCAGATTCTTTTTCTTTTCCATTATAGATTATTACAAGATACTGAATATAGTTCCCTGTGCTATATAGTATGTCCTTGTTTATTTACCTAATTGAGTACACATACTTTTCAAATCCACACAGAACATTCTCCAGAATACATCATAAGTTCGGCCACAAAACAAGACTTAATAAATTTAAGAAGATTGAAATCATATGAAGCATCTTTTCCAACCACAATGTTATGAAACTAGAAATCGATTACAATGGCTTCCCTGGTGGCGCAGTGGTTAAGAATCCACCTGCCAATGCAGGGGACACGGGTTTGAGCCCTGGTCCGGGAAGATCCCACATGTCGTGGAGCAACAAAGCCTGTGCACCACAACTACCGAGCCTGCGCTCTAGAGGACACGAGCAACAACTACTGAAGCCCGTGCACCTAGAGCCCATGCTCTACAACAAGACAAGCCACTGCAATGAGAAGCCCGTGCACCACAACAAAGAGTAGTCCCCGCTCACTGCAACTACAGAAAGCCCACGTGCAGCAATGAAGATCCAAAGTAGCCAAAAATAAATAAATAAAATAAAAATTTTTTTAAGTTATAAAGAAATCGAATACAGGAAGAAAAGTAGAAAATTCACAAATATATGGAGATTCAACAACATGGTGCCAAACCACAAATGGGTCAACAAATCAAAAGAAAATTAAAAAAATATCTCAAGACCAGGAAAAAAAACATGGTGAGTTCCAGTGTCTTCCTGTCGATGACCGTCCAGCAGCCAGTCGTGATTCTGGTGTTCTCACAAGAGGGAGTCTTAAGATTGGGTTTTATGTGCGATTTGTGAAATATCTCATTGTTTTACAGTCACAATTCTTATGTGACAGCCACAAAGTCCTGTCCTCTCTTTCTCATTGAGGGAAGATGACTCTTGAGTCCATGAATATTTTTTTATTTATTTATTTTTTTGCTTTATAACAAATTTAATCAGTTATACATATACATATGTTTCCATATCCCCTCCCTTTTGCGTCTCCCTCCCACCTTCCCTATCCCACCCCTCCAGGCGGTCACAAAGCACCGAGCTGATCTCCCTGTGCTATGCGGCTGCTTCCCACTAGCTATCTACCTTACGTTTGGTAGTGTATATATGTCCATGCCTCTCTCGCTTCGTCACAGCTTACCCTTCCCCCTCCCCATATCCTCAAGTCCATTCTCAAGTAGGCCTGTGTCTTTATTCCTGTCTTACCCCTATGTTCTTCATGACATTTTTTTTTCTTAAATTCCATATATATGTGTTAGCATACAGTATTTGTCTTTCTCTTTCTGACTTACTTCACTCTGTATGACAGACTCTAGGTCTATCCACCTCATTACAAATAGCTCAATTTCATTTCTTTTTATGGCTGAGTAATATTCCATTGTATATATGTGCCACATCTTCTTTATCCACTCATCCAATGATGGACAGTTAGGTTGTTTCCATCTCCGGGCTATTGTAAATAGGGCTGCTATGAACATTTTGGTACATGTCTCTTTTTGAATTATGGTTTTCTCAGGGTATATGCCCAGTAGTGGGATTGCTGGGTCATATGGTAGTTCTATTTGTAGTTTTTTAAGGAACCTCCATACCGTTCTCCATAGCGGCTGTACCAATTCACATTCCCACCAGCAGTGCAAGAGTGTTCCCTTTTTTCCACACCCTCTCCAGCATTTATTGTTTCTAGATTTTTTGATGATGGCCATTCTGACTGGTGTGAGATGACATCTCATTGTAGTTTTGATTTGCATTTCTCTAATGAGCAAAGATGTTGAGCATCCTTTCATGTGTTTGTTGGCAGTCTGTATATCTTCTGTGGAGAAATGTCTATTTAGGTCTTCTGCCCATTTTTGGATTGGGTTGTTTGTTTTTTGGTTATTGAGCTGCATGAGCTGCTTATAAATTTTGGAGATTAATCCTTTGTAAGTTGCTTCATTTGCAAATATTTTCTCCCATTCTGAGGGTTGTCTTTTGGTCTTGTTTATGGTTTCCTTTGCTGTGCAAAAGCTTTTACGTTTCATTAGGTCCCATGTGTTTATTTTTGTCTTTATTTCCATTTCTCTAGGAGGTGGGTCAAAAAGGATCTTGCTGTGATTTATGTCATAGAGTGTTCTGCCTATGTTTTCCTCTAAGAGTTTGATAGTGTCTGGCCTTACATTTAGGTCTTTCATCCATTTTGAGCTTATTTTTGTGTATGGTGTTAGGGAGTGATCTAATCTCATACTTTTACATGTCCCAATCCAGTTTTCCCAGCACCACTTATTGAAGAGACTGTCCTTTCTCCACTGTACATTCCTGCCTCCTTTATCAAAGATAAGGTGACCATATGTCCGTGGGTTTATCTCTGGGCTTTCTATCCTGTTCCATTGATCTATATTTCTGTTTTTGTGCCAGTACCATACTGTCTTGATTACTCTAGCTTTGTAGTATAGTCTGAAGTCAGGGAGCCTGATTCCTCCAGCTCCAGTTTTCGTTCTCAAGATTGCTTTGGCTATTCGGGGTCTTTTGTGTTTCCATACAAATTGTGAAATTTTTTGTTCTAGTTCTGTGAAAAATGCCAGTGGTAGTTTGATAGGGATTGCATTGAATCTGTAGATTGCTTTGGGTAGTAGAGTCATTTTAACAATGTTGATTCTTCCAATCCAAGAACATGGTACATCTCTCCATCTATTTGTATCATCTTTAATTTCTTTCATCAGTGTCTTATAATTTTCTGCATACAGGTCTTTTGTCTCCTTAGGTAGGTTTATTCCTAGATATTTTATTCTTTTTGTTGCAATGGTAAATGGGAGTGTTTCTTGATTTCACTTTCAGATTTTTCATCATTAGTATATAGGAATGCCAGGGATTTCTGTGCATTAATTTTGTATCCTGCAACTTTACCAAATTCATTGATTAACTCTAGTAGTTTTCTGGTAGCATCTTTAGGATTCTCTATGTATAGTATCATGTCATCTGCAAACAGTGACAGCTTTACTTCTTCTTTTCCAATTTGGATTCCTTTTATTTCCTTTTCTTCTCTGATTGCTGTGGCTAAAACTTCCAAAACTAGGTTGAATAAGAGTGGTGAGAGTGGGCAACCTTGTCTTGTTCCTGATCTTAGTGGAAATGGTTTCAGTTTTTCACCATTGAGGACAATGCTGGCTGTGGGTTTGTCATATATGGCCTTTATTATGTTGAGGAAAGTTCCCTCTATGCCTACTTTCTGCAGGGTTTTTATCATAAATGGGTGTTGAATTTTGTCAAAAGCTTTCTCTGCATCTATTGAGATGATCATATGGTTTTTCTCCTTCAATTTGTTAATATGGTGTATCACGTTGATTGATTTGCGTATATTGAAGAATCCTTGCATTCCTGGAATAAACCCCACTTGATCATGGTGTATGATCCTTTTAATGTGCTGTTGGATTCTGTTTGCTAGTATTTTGTTGAGGATTTTTGCATCTATGTTCATCAGTGATATTGGCCTGTAGTTTTCTTTCTTTGTGACATCCTTGTCTGATTTTGGTATCAAGGTGATGGTGGCCTCGTGGAATGAGTTTGGGAGTGTTCCTCCCTCTGCTATATTTTGGAAGAGTTTGAGAAGGATAGGCGTTAGCTCTTCTCTAAATGCGTGATAGAATTCGCCTGTGAAGCCATCTGGTCCTGGGCTTTTGTTTGTTGGAAGATTTTTTATCACAGTTTCAATTTCAGTGCTTGTGATTGGTCTGTTCATATTTTCTATTTCTTCCTGATTCAGTCTTGACAGGTTGTGCATTTCTAAGAATTTGTCCATTTCTTCCAGGTTGTCCATTTTATTGGCATAGAGTTGCTTGTAGTACTCTCTCATGATCTTTTGTATTTCTGCAGTGTCAGTTGTTACTTCTCCTTTTTCATTTCTAATTCTATTGATTTGAGTCTTCTCCCTTTTTTTCTTGATGAGTCTGGCTAATGGTTTACCAATTTTATTTATCTTCTCAAAGAACCCTTTTAGTTTTATTGATCTTTGCTATCGTTTCCTTCATTTCTTTTTCATTTATTTCTGATCTGATTTTTATGATTTCTTTCCTTCTGCTAACTTTGGGATGTTTTTGTTCTTCTTTCTCTAATTGCTTTAGGTGCAAGGTTAGGTTGTTTATTCGAGATGTTTCCTGTTTCTTAAGGTGGGATTGTATTGCTAGAAACTTCCCTCTTAGAACTGCTTTTGCTGCATCCCATAGGTTTTGGGTTGTCGTGTCTCCATTGTCATTTGTTTCTAGGTATTTTTTAATTTCCTCTTTGATTTCTTCAGTGATCACTTCATTATTAAGTAGTGTATTGTTTAGCCTCCATGTGTTTGTATTTTTTACAGCTCTTTTCCTGTAATTGATATCTAGTCTCATAGCATTGTGGTCGGAAAAGATACTTGATACAATTTCAATTTTCTTAAATTTACCAAGGCTTGATTTGTGACCCAAGATATGATCTATCCTGGAGAATGTTCCATGAGCACTTGAGAAGAATGTGTATTCTGTTGTTTTTGGATGGAATGTCCTATAAATATCAATTAAGTCCATCTTGTTTAAGGTATCATTTAAAGCTTGTGTTTCCTTATTTATTTTCATTTTGGATGATCTGTCCATTGGTGAAAGTGGGGTGTTAAAGTCCCCTACTATGAGTGTGTTACTGTTGATTTCCCCTTTTAAGGCTGTTAGTATTTGCCTTATGTATTGAGGTGCTCCTATGTTGGGTGCATAAATATTTACAATTGTTATATCTTCTTCTTGGATCGATCCCTTGATCATTATGTAGTGTCCTTCTTTGTCTCTTCTAGTAGTCTTTATTTTAAAGTCTATTTTTTCTGATATGAGAATTGCTACTCCAGCTTTCTTTTGGTTTCCATTTGCATGGAATATCTTTTTCCATCCCCTTACTTTCAGTCTGTATGTGTCTCTAGGTCTGAAGTGGGTCTCTTGTAGACAGCATATATATGGGTCTTGTTTTTGTATCCATTCAGCCAATCTGTATCTTTTGGTGGGAGCATTTAGTCCATTTACATTTAAGGTAATTATCGATATGTATGTTCGTATTCCCATTTTCTTAATTGTTTTGGGTTCGTTATTGTAGGTCTTTTCCTTCTGTTGTGTTTCTTGCCTAGAGAAGTTCCTTTAGTATTTGTTGTAAGGCTGGTTTGGTGGTGCTGAACTCTCTCAGCTTTTGCTTGTCTGTAAAGGTTTTAATTTCTCCATCAAATCTGAATGAGATCCTTGCTGGGTAGAGTAATCTTGGTTGCAGGTTTTTCTCCTTCATCACTTTAATTATGTCCTGCCACTCCCTTCTGGCTTGTAGAGTTTCTGCTGAGAGATCAGCTGTTATCCTGTTGGGGATTCCCTTGTGTGTTATTTGTTGTTTTTGCCTTGCTGCTTTTTTTTTTTTTTTTTTTTCTTTTTGCGGTATGCGGGCCTCTCACTGCTGCGGCCTCTCCCGCTGCGGAGCACAGGCTCCGGACGCGCAGGCCCAGCGGCCATGGCTCACGGGCCCAGCCGCCCCGCGGCATATGGGATCCTCCCAGACCGGGGCACGAACCCGCATCCCCTGCATCGGCAGGCGGACTCCCAACCACTGCGCCACCAGGGAGACCCTGCCTTGCTGCTTTTAATATGATTTCTTTGTGTTTAATTTTTGACAGTTTGATTAATATGTGTCTTGGCGTATTTCTCCTTGGATTTATTCTGTATGGGACTCTCTGTGCCTCCTGGACTTGATTAACTATTTCCTTTCCCATATTAGGGAAGTTTTCAACTATAATCTCTTCAAATATTTTCTCAGTCCCTTTCTTTTTCTCTTCTTCTTCTGGAACCCCTATAATTCGAATGTTGGTGCGTTTAATGTTGTCCCAGAGGTCTCTGAGACTGTCCTCTGTTCTTTTCATTCTTTTTTCTTTATTTTGCTCTGCAGCAGTTATTTCCACTATTTTATCTTCCACCTCACTTATCCGTTCTTCTGCCTCAGTTATTCTGCTATTGATCCCATCTAGAGTATTTATTATTTCATGTATTGTGTTTTTAATCGATGCTTGATTCATCTTTAGCTCTTCTAGGTCCTTGTTAACTGTTTCTTGCATTTTGTCTATTCTATTTCCAAGATTTTGGATCTGGGAAATAGAATCTTGGATCATCTTTACCATCATATTCGGAATTCTTTTTCAGGTAGACTGCCTATTGCCTCTTCATTTGTTAGGTCTGGTGGGTTTTTATCTTGCTCCTTCTCCTGCTGTGTGTTTTTCTGTCTTCTCATTTTGCTTATGTTACTGTGTTTGGGGTCTCCTTTTTGCAGGCTGCAGGTTCGTAGTTCCCGTTGTTTTTGGTGTCTGTCCCCAGTGGCTAAGGTTGGTTTAGTGGGTTGTGTAGGCTTCCTGGTGGAGGGGACTAGTGCCTGTGTTCTGGTGGATGAGGCTGGATCTTGTCTTTCTGGTGGGCAGGTCCACGTCTGGTGGTGTGTTTTGGGTGTCTGAGGACTTTTTATGATTTTAGGCCACCTCTCTGCTAATGGGTGGCGTTGTGTTCCTGTGTTGCTAGTTGTTTGGCATAGGGTGTCCAGAACTGTAGCTTGCTGGTGTTGAGATGGAGATCTCTGGAAGATTGTTGCCGTTTGATATTATGTGGAGCTGGGAGGTCTCTTGTGGACCAGTGTCCTGAAGTTGGCTCTCCCACCTCAGAGGCACAGCACTGACTCCGGGCTCCTCAATTTGGGATGATGTGTTGTCTATTCATGTATTCCACAGATGCAGGGTGCATCAAGTTGATTGTGGAGCTTTAATCCGCTGCTTCTGAGGCTGCTGGGAGAGGTTTCCCTTTCTCTTCTTTGTTCTCACAGCTCCTGGGTCTCAGCTTTGGATTTGGCCCCGCCTCTGCGTGTAGGTCGCCGGAGGGCGTCTGTTCTTCGCTCAGACAGGACAGGGTTAAAGGAGCAGCCTCTTCGGGGACTCTGGCTCACTCAGACCGGGCGGGAGGGAGGGGCACGGAGTGCGGGGCGAGCCTGTAGCGGCAGAGGTCGGCGTGACGTTGTACCAGCCCGAGGCGCGCCGTGCGTTCTCCCAGGGAAGCCGCCCCTGGATCCCGGGACCCCGGCAGTGGCGGGCTGCACAGGCTCCCGGAAGGGCGGTGTGGGCAGTGACCTGCGCTCGCACACAGGCTTCTTGGCGGCGGCAGCAGCAGCCCCAGCGTCCCACGCCCGTCACTGGGCTCCGCGCTTTCAGTCGCGACTCGCGCCCGTCTGTGGAGCCCCTTTAAGCAGAGCTCTTAATCCCCTCTCCTCGCGCACCAGGAAACCAAGAGGGAAGAAAAAGTCTCTTGCCTCTTCGGCAGCTCCACAGTTTTCCCAGACTCCCTCCCGGCTAGCTGTGGCACATTAGCCCCCTTCAGGCTGAGTTCTCGCCGCCAGCCCCAGTCCTCTCCCTGCGCTCTGACCGAAGCCCGAGCCTCAGCTTCCAGCGCTGCGCGCCCCAGCGGGCGAGCAGAAAAGCCTCTCGGGCTGGTGAGTGCCGCTCGGCACCGATCCTCTGTGTGGGGATCTCTCCGCTTTGCCCTACCCAGGTATGTGGGGAGTTTCTTGCCTTTTGGGAGGTCTGGGGTCTTCTGCCAGCGTTCAGTAGGTGTTCTGTAGGAGTTGTTCCACATGTAGCTGTATTTCTGGTGTATCCGTGAGGAGGAAGGTGATCTTTGCGTCTTACTCTTCCGCCATCTTACCCGGAAGTCCCCATGAATATTTTTTAAAGGTTCTCTGCTCTTAGCCCCTCCTGATATGAACTGGTGCTGTCTTTTGTTATTATTAATTTATTTTTTATTAAAATAGTTGATTTACAATTTTTTTTGTGTGTGTGCAGTATGCGGCCCTCTCACTGTTGTGGCCTCTCCCGTTGCGGAGCACAGTCTCCGGACGCGCAGGCTCAGCGGCCATGGCTCAAGGGCCCAGCCACTCTGTGGCATGTGGCATCTTCCCGGACCAGGGCATGAACCCGTGTCCCCTGCATCGGCAGGCCGACGCTCAACCACTGCGCCACCAGGGAAGCCCTCCTTTCCTTACTAAATATGTGTGTGTGTGTGTTTATTTGGAAATAATGTTCTAAATATAGGAAAATACAGAGAATAGTATCATAAATATGCACATACCTATGGCTCACAATTAACGGAAATGGTCAGGTGTCAAATGAGTTCCTGATTTTTAAAAATATTTAAGTCGTAAAACACTCAACCACTACAGACAGAACACCCACCCCCAGGCCTATTTCCTTTCCTCTCTCCCCGCAGAGACTGCTTTGATGATCTTGCTGTGTCTCCTTCAATTCCATAGTTTTGATACTTTTAATATATACTTTTGTATTTATGAAAATATATTGTTTTGTGTGTTTCCAAATTTTACAGGAATGGATGCATACCGTCTGGAAGTCTTTTTTTGCAGCGTACTATATAGACAAATTTTTACTTGTTCATTCCTCTAAACTAGTGGTTCTCAACAGGAGGCAATTTTGCCTCCCCGAGGGACATCTGGGGACGTGTTTTTGGTGGTCACAATGGGGGAGGAAGAGGAGGAGGAGGTGCTACTGGCATCAAGTGGGTAGAAGCCAGGGATGCTGCTAGACATCCTGTGCACAGGACAGGCCCTCAACAAAAAATTACCTGGTCTGGCATGTCAGTAGGGCCAAGGTTGAGAAACCCTAATCTAAACCAGTGATTCTCAAAGTATGAGCAGCATGAGCATCACCTGGGAATTTGCTCGAATTTGCAAATTCTAGGACTCTGCCCCTCACCCTGTGAATCAGAAACTTAGAGGGGAGAGCCCAGCGTCTATTGTTTAACAAATACTCCAGGTGATTCTGATGCACAGCAAAGTGAGAACCACTGGTCTAAACTACTGAATAGTATTCAGTTGTATAGAAACACCCCAATTAATTTATCTTGGAGCCATTTCACATTTATTATGAAACACAACATTTTCTGTACTATGAGGCTCCTTTGTCTTCCCATACTATACTATATATAAAACATACACTTTTACAAACTCAAATGGATAATTTAGTAGTAATAAACATCTATTGAATGCTGACCATATGCGTGGCATTATTCTAAATGTTTTTCATCTATTAATTACTCATAAAAACCGAGGAAGTGAGTGCCAGTATTATCCAATTTCACAGCTGAGAATCTAAGTAGTTAAGTAATTTGTTTGAGGTCACACAACGAAGCACTTCCTGATCACACAATGAGCCAGGATTTGAATCCAGTCTGCCTAGGACCAGAGCCTGTTTCCTTAACATTACATATACTCTCAGAAACATAGACCATATCATTTTGGCTTAATGTTCAGAACCCAGTATAACGGCTGACGTAGCCAAACATCTAACAAAAATCGATGTGAGAATGAGAGAAAAGGATGCAGTGAAGATGAAATCTAACCTACTTGGCATGCTTCCACCAAGCAGAGAATCCACATCTTAACTAAAATACCTCACAGCACCTGCTCCAGTCATATATACAGGCATTTATACTTATAGCACTAAAGTGTGAACCACCACATAAAATTTGGAGGAAGTGTCTGGCTTCTCAACACCTTTTTTAGATTAAAACCAGGATTTGAAATCAGGTTGAATTCTGATCTAAGCATGTGAAATATAGATGCTAAAACCTTAATGGTATTTTTTAACCCCCCCAAAAGAAAAAAACTTAAATAATGACTTTTAAACCATTTCTGTGGTTTTTAACTTTTCTTGAATGCCACGTTCTATTCTGATGTGTTATGAAAACTTCAGTGACTTTTACCCTAAAATATTTAGGCTTGCATCCTATCAGGCCTGCGAGCATGGCTTCCCCCCTTTAAAGGGCGAGCTATTGGTATCTTGAGTGGAATAATTCTTCATTATGTAGAACTCTCCTGCACATTGCAAGAAGTTTAACATCCCTTCTCCCCACCAGAGAGTGTAGCCAGGAGTGTTCCCAGTCACGTGACAACCAAAAATGCTCCTGCACATGTCTGAACATCCCCTAATGCCTTGATACTCAAAGTGTGGCCCTTGGACCAGCAGCATCAATGTTACAGATATTGTTAGAGGTGCAAAAGGGCAAAATGTGGGGCCCACCCCAAACCTAGGGAATCTGAAACTGCATTTGGACAAGCTCTCCGGTGCTTTGTAAACACATCAAAGCTTGAGAAACAGAGTAGGACCACCAGCTGAGAACCATTTCCCTAGAGAAACTTTTCCTACGTATATCAGGAGGCAGGTACACAAATGCTTAGACTAGAGATGCTAAACATTTTGCAAAGCAGTTCTACTTCTGACTGAAAATCAGTAGCTTCGAGAGAGCATTTCTGAAAAAATGGAGTTGACATCTAGTGAGATGCAGAGTCAAATGGCAGATGAGCACAAGTCCAACAAAACTGTTTGCACCCCTCAAAACATCCTTGCCTATAGGATATATAAGTCAATACCTGGATATATAAATCAATACACTGCTTTTTTTGTTTAAAAATATTCCTAACCAGGGGTCTGTGAATGGGTTACTGAAGTGCCAAGCGGTTGATCCTTTCAGCCTTTTGGGCAAACAAATGGAGCCTCAGATGTCCAGAAACCCCAGCTGGTCACGTCTGACCATGAACGACTTGGCTTATTCACCCAGGTGTGCTAGTAATCATGTCTATGTGTGCCTTGATGAAAAAAAAAAATACTGGGAATTATTGTTATCAGCAATGGGAAGCAACTGGAGGTTTGTTTGTTTGATTTTAAATTGTGGTAAAGTACACATGACATAAAATTTCCCATCTTAACTATTTTTACACGTACAGCTCAATAGGGTTAAATATATTCACACTGTTGTGCAACCAATCACCAGAACTCTTCTCATCTTGCAAAATTAAACTCTATATTAGTTTTAAAAAAAAAACATTCCCACCTGCCCCCAGTCCCTGGCAACCTCTATTCTACTTTCAGTCTCTATGAATTTTACTTCTCTAGGGACCTCATATAAGCGCAACCCCACAATATCTGTCCTTTAGCATCTGGCTTATTTCACTCAGGATAATGTCTTCCAGATTCATCCATGCTGTAGGATATGACAGAGCTACCAGGACTGATTTTTTTTAAAGGAAAGGATTAAAGTTTCCCTCCTAGGACTTCCCTGGTGGCACAGTGGCTAAGAATCCGCCTGCCAATGCAGGGGATATGGTGTTCGATCCCTGGTCTGGGAAGATCCCACATGCCACGGAGCAACTAAGCCCGTGCGCCACAGCTACTGAGCCTGCACCCTAGAGCCAGAGAGCCACAACTACTGAGTCCGCATGCTGCAACTACTGAGTCCGCATGCCGCAACTACTGAAGCCCGCATGCCTAGAGCCTTTTTTCTGCAACAAGAAGCCACCAGAATGAGAAGCACCCACACCGCAAGGAAGAGTAGCCCCCGCTCACCACAACTAGAGAAAAGCCCGCGCGCGGCAACAAAGACCCAACTAATTCACATTGGCCAGCACCTCGTAGTTGTGGCAGGACATATTTGTCTGGAAGAAGCAGAAGATTAGAATAAACTCTATGCCTGATGTGATGCATTCCCCGTGGAGGAAAGATACCGTGCTTGTTCCCACTGAACCCAGAAGTCTCAAATTGATAGAATAGTCAGTAATCATTTTTTCTTACAAGAAACTTCAGTCTTGTGGTTCTAGTCAAGTCAAGTAGAAATTTCCTGATCGTTGCGGTGTAAGAGTCTGCAGCTACTTAACTAGAAAGATGTCAGGTGTCCAACTTATCCTGCTCACTGGTTTCTGTATTTGACAGGACGTGGTATCTGTATGAATCAAAATTGGATGACTCAAAATACAGAAGAGGGTGTGATTTAGAATCTCAGTTCCTTTACCATTGACTGATTTTGTTTATGACAACTTGCAAGTTACACTTTTAAAACATGCATTGTATTAATGCTCACCCATCAAAGGGCTAGTTTCATTTCTGCTTTCATCATGAAGAGAATAGAATTTTTCTCAAGTAAGGATTCAGAGTTAATTCATTTATCTCTAAAGTCTTGGAAACAGTTACCTGTGAATACTGATGAAGTGGTCTTCTAAGAGTTGGTTGTTAATTTTTTTAGCTGATTGGTTGGTTGGTTGTTATTAGTCTGCTGAACAGTGGCAGAATGGGCAAATGCATTTCTTTGGAAAGGGAAATTCTTCTCACTGGCTTAACCTTATCTTAAGGCTCCCTTAGGTTTATTCTTCTTTCCAATCATATGATACATTTAAAATATTCACCATGTGTGAAAAAAAAGTTTTAAGAGTTTGCTAAACTATTCACTAAGCTATTACCAGTTACTAAAAAAAAAAAAAAAAAAAACTGAATAGAGCTTAATGCTCCAAAAGCACTTACTGAGATTCCTGCCATTATTTTTGGAAACTTCTAATTATTTTATCATTTCTAAAATAATTGAACTTGATAGGTTTCAGTGTTCACTAGAGCATATTCAATTCAAACCATGATAAGAGATACAGCTTTACATTTGCAGCTCTGAATGGGTATTTTAATTTTTGTCCTTAATGTTCATTAATTACTATAATTTTCGCTACCTTTCCTTTCATTTAAACATTTCCTAAAGTTCTAGAACTTGTAAAGGCAAGATATTAAGAGAAAGCCTTCCCCAATATAAACTTTTAAAATAGTCCTATCCAGGATCCTCAGGTGTAATGACTCATCATTAAGCTAGAAATTTTAACTTATTAAATATAATTGGTTAACTTACCCAAATTAAGCATTTCATAGTATTATTTTCCTGAATTTCATTATTCAGTTGCCTCTAAATCTTGTGTGAAAGTGGAACAATATAAGCCTAAAATATATATAAAGCTTTGTACACCATGGAATACATAACAATGATAATACTTAATAACTGTATAGAGCTTTACAGTTTATAGGGCTTTCACAGAGTAAGTAATAAGGACTTATGAGGAATTCTCACAGAGTTTTAAAAAAACAACAGTTCTTGAAGAATTCATTGTTGTTCAAATATACATAGACTCTGCCAAATGTAAACTAAGAATTTTGGGCTATTAAAAGGGCAAACTTTGCTATGAAGATATAAAAACACATAAGGGACTTCTGTTTCCATACAACATGGAGTAACATGGACCAGATTTATTCTCCTGCCTGAAATCCCCCAAAAGACAGAAAGAGACAAAATTTAACAAGAGTTTCCAAGGCAATGGACATCAGGCAATGAAGTAAAATGATCCCTGGAACATGGAAAACAAGGAAGGGGAAGCCCACTCTTGCTGCAGTGTACAGCTTCGGGATAGGCTCCAGGCTGCTGTGCGGGGGATCGGGCACAGCCCAACAGATTCCCAGAGTTGAGATGGAGCTGAGGGTCCAAGAAAAGCAAGATGGTTAGTGTTCACAGGCCAGAGTACCAGAGAAGAAAGACCTGCACGAAGAGAGAACTCTGGAGATATACAGACGGCCCCCTTAAGTTTCCAGCAGAGTATTGATTAGCGCATGCATGTGAGGAAAATACAACAGTGAGAGGAAAAAATTATTTGAAAGGCACAAACTACCAAAGCTCACTCAAGAAGAATTAGGCAGCTTAAAAAGCCTTATGGACTTCTCTGGTGGTCCAGGGGTTAAGATCCACCTGCCAATGCAGGGGACACGGGTTCGAGCCCTGGTCCAGGAAGATCCCACATGCCGCGGAACAACTAAGCCTGTGTGCCACAACTACTGAGCCCGTGAGCCACAACTACTGAAGCCCACGTGCCTAGAGCCCGTACTCGGCAACAAGAGAAGGCACCGCAGTGAGAAGCCCACGCACTGCAACGAAGAGTAGCCCCTGCTCGCCTCAACTAGAGAAAGCCCACATGCGGCAACAAAGACCCAGCACAGCCAAAAAAAAAAAAAAAAGCCTTATATATGTATTTCCAAAACTGAATATGTAGTTAAGATCCTTCCCAAAAAAGAAAACTCCAGGCTCAGGTGGCTTTACTGGTGAATACTACGTTTAAGGAAGAAATAATACCGATTGTAAACAAACTTTCCAGAAATTTTAAATTTAATTTCTGAGGCCAGCATTCCTTTAACACCAAAACAAGACAAACACGTTACAAGAAAACTGTAGATCAATATCACCCTTTAATATAGATGCAAGAAAAACTAAACAAAATTGAACATTAAAAAGGATAATACATCATCATGACCACGTGGCATTTACCCCAGGAATGCATAATTAGCTTAACATCAGAAAATTAATCAGTGTAATTCACCATCTTAAACTGAAAAAGAAAAATCATAAGATCATCTGAGCAGATGCAGAAAGGCATTTGACAAAATCCAACATCCATTTTCTCAGCAAACTAGGAAACTTCCTCGGCCTCATAAAGGGCATCCATGAAAAATCTATAGCTAACATCTTACTTAACTGTGACAGACTGAATGCATTACCCCCTAAGATCAGGAGCCAGGCATGAATCAACACTTCTTTTCAACATTGTACTACAGGTTCTAGAAAGGAAGATGTAAAACTACTCTTATTATCAGACAATATGATCATCTATGCAGAAAATCCAATAGAATCTACAAAAAAGTCACTAGAGGGCTTCCCTGGTGGCGCAGTGGTTGAGAGTCCGCCTGCCGATGCAGGAGACACAGGTTCGTGCCCCGGTCCGGGAAGATCCCACGTGCCGCGGAGCGGCTGGGCCCGTGAGCCATGGCCGCTGAGCCTGCGCATCCGGAGCCTGTGCTCCGCAATGGGAGAGGCCACAACAGTGAGAGGCCCGCATACCGCAAAAAAAAAAAAAAGTCACTAGAACTAACAAGTGATTTTAGCAACGTTGTAGGATACAAGATCAACATACAAAAATCAATAGTGTGAAATTAATCTCTATGATACTGTAATAGTGGATAGACATCATTACATATTTGTTAAAACTTATAGAATGTACAACACAAAGAGTGAATCCTATGTAACATAAGCTACAAACTTCAGTTAATAATAATGTATCAATATTGGTTCATCAATTACAACAAATATACCACAATAATTCACAATGTAAATAATATGGGGAACTGGGGAGTGAGGAGAGTATGTGGGAATTCTCTGTACTTTCTGATCAATTTTCCTACAAAACTAACAGAGTTTAAAAAAAAAACTATTAATTTTTAAAAACTAACATATAAATTTACAATTAAGTAAATTATGTCAATTCTTCCTGAATTGATTTCTAGATTCAATGGCATCCCAATCAAAATCCCGGCAGATTTTTTTATTTTGGTGGAAATTAACAAATGATTCTAAAATTTATATGGAAATGCAAAGGACCTAGAATGCAAAAGAGCTTTGAAAAAGAACAAAGTTGAATGACTAACCCTATCTGATTTTAAGACTTATAACACTATAATATTCAAAATAGATACTACCGAGCGAAGTGTAGATTGGAGCACCCTTTCTATGTGTCAATTGGCAAAGACCTGAAAAGTCTTTGACTCAGCAGTTCAGTTCTAGCAACTTTTACTGAAAAATAGTCAAACACACACAAGAACAAAGATATTAAAATCATCATTATTCTTAGTGGTTAAAAACTAGAAAATAAACAGATGTTTAACAAAAGGAAACTGGTTAAATAAATTGATATACACTTATGTTAAAATAAATATGCAGCCCAGACATCAAAAATCATGTATTAAATGACATGGGGAAAAGTTAAGTATATACAGTTATATGAATTTAGCAGGTCACAAAACAATAGTTCCTACTTTGTTAAAAAAATATTTGTTTATATAACTGGAAGAGTATATAACAAAATATTTACAGTTCTAAGTGAAGAAATTACCAGTTATTTTTCACAAAAACTGCATAATGCTTTTGTGATTTTGAAAAAGGTTTTAAAGTTTAGACTTTTTGAAGTTTTATGATTGGAAAGATATATTTATCAAAATAGTCATTTTTAGCATTAAAAAAATGATGGCTATCTCAAATGACACCTGACAGTTTAAGATCCTGTTTCAAACTGGAGAAGGAAGATCTCTCTCTCAGTGACTGGAAGATATGTTTCTCTCTTCCTACTCATTTAACTGTGTTTTTCATCTTGAAGTCAGTCTGTACCTTTTATAATTTTTTGTATTTTAAAATAAAATCTGTACATGCTTTCTAGAGAAAATTTGAAAAATACAGAAAAGTATTCAGAAGAAAATAAACAATTATATATAATCACTACTAATATGTTCTCAAGTCTCATTATCCTTTCAAGGACTTGTGAGTGTGCTTCTCAATCCCTGGCGTGTATCAGCACAAGATCCATTAATGTGAATAAGCACACATGGAATCAGTCCCATGAGCCAACATAGCCTCATGTAACCATGATAAAATCGTAAAATTGTTCTTCTTTGGGGATGGATATTTACTTATTTATTTGGGAATTTCCCTCATTAATTTTCTTCTAAGCATAAAAGTATCATATTCATTATTTTATAAATTATAAAACAATATAAAGAAGAAAATAAAAATCAACAATAATTCTATCACCAAGGATTATCACTGGTAACTTCCAAGATTTTAATTCTATGTAAATATATATATTATAAACACTTTAATAAAGCTAAGATATCACTATATATTGTTTGGATTTTGCTTTTTTTTTTCACATAACATTTTTTCCTTATCATGTATCCTACCTTTAAAAAGGTGCATTCTATTTCTTTGTATGAACATACCAGAAGTCGTTTACTCAGCCCCTGATCACTGAACACTTCGGTTACTTCCAATTTTTTTACAAGGCAAGTCCACTGTTTACTGGGACATGGGGACGTACAAGTAAGTCCTGTAGGGAACATCAATTTACAAACATTTCTGTACTCCACACACACTATTTATGATAGAGTTTTGTCTTTGTTTTGGGCGTGGAAGATCGATGGATGGTAGAGGAAGAAAGCGTGGAGGGGTAGAAGTTGGGGCCCTCCCACCCAGTCCAGGAAGAACCGCCTTTGCTGCTCTGGGGAGGGATTCCCTGGGACCCCGCCCCCAGACCCTTCGTCAGGCAGCGCCTGTTCCCGCCGTCCGCTGAGCTGCACTGCACCCCTGTGGCCCAGCTGCGACACTGCAGCACAGGAGCACCAGAGCCTAGTGGTTTTCGGGAGGCATTGGGGTTATTTTTTGGACTGATTTTTAAAATCCAATTTAAAACTGTAATTTTTTTTTCAGCTAAGCAACAGAAAATGTACAAGCTCAAAATGATAGAAGGCGTGGGATTTCGGTCTGTAATACACATTTTTTAAGAGCCCTGTAAATGTTCTTTAGAACATTTCTTTAGAGCACTTGAATGAAAATAAACTTAGCCCTTCTGTTCCCTGCTCGTTTCTCCAGCTTCAGTCGGGTCACTCTGCCCTTAGGCACTATCCCCTAGCGCTAAAGAACGACTTACAAGTTTCCTAATGGTCCAGGCTTCGTTTTGCTTTTACTGGAACTTACACGAGCTAAGCATCCTCACACCCCTACCCCCGCCTGACTTCTAAATCTCCTTAAGACTTAGGCTCCTTTTGATTCCCTAAGATGAGGTTGATGGTTGATTGGTGTTCGGGGCTCCCTGTAAACTCATCTCTCTCTCCCCTATTGGACTGGAGGGTCCTTGAGCACCCACGTGACTCTTCCTCCTTTTGTCCACCACTTTTCTCGCCTTGGAGACAGTAAATCACGGAGAGTAGGAATCTAGTACGTTCAAAGGAGGAAAGCGCATGAACATGGACAATGCAGTATACTCTCTCCATTCATTTCCACTGGATTCAGTTCTGCCAATATTGATGGGACACCTACCCTGTCCAAGAGTCCTCTCGGACAGCATGGGAGGGGAGAAGGGAGGCGAGAAAGGCTCTGAGATGACGAACGGATACCTCCTGCTATTAACTGCACAGTTTGTTATTCCTTTCAAACGCCTACTGCGCGGACAAAGCTTGAGGTGCTGAGGTCCAATGTCTGCACCTCACTTGAGAGGTTAGGCTCAGGCATGCATTTTTTAAAACATTTTTTGGCCACCCCGTGATTTTAATGCCCCGGAGTATCTGTATCATTGTAAGAAACTCCTGAGTCCCAGTCTTCAACAGTGAGAAAAAAACAGTGAGAATTTCAAGTAAGCTGGTGGAACACTATTTGAAGCCAGGAGTAATTTGGAAAATCTGTTGGTTTTGCCTACCCAGTATCCATTCTTCTGCTGCTGCTAGGAGCCCCTCGATTTTCCTCTGGAGAGCCACTCCTTCCCTGCTCTAAGTCCTTACAGTTGAGGTGGGGCTGATTCTCATCCTTGCCCCACCCCCACTGATTCCCAGCACACACATACATGGGCGCTCGTAGGTGGTACTTGCACACACAGCCCATCCAAGCTCTGAATTTTCTTCTTTTTCAGCTTGAATTGCCCATGGATTCAGCCACATCTGAACCTTTAGACTGAACTTTTACCCTTAAACTTTCCAATTACTGAGCCAATTAATCCCCTGCCACATTTTCCCCTAAATGAGTTTGAGGTGGATTTTGTCATTTGCAAGCACAAAATTTCTAACAGTAATTTATGAGACTTTCAAATGAGGTAAGCAACTTTATATTCTGTCTGCTTATAGGAAAGGGATACATCAATTGACGTGTCCTGATATGCTGAGGTTTGGAGGTTTTTTACTTGTTTTTTGATAAGATTTCCTTCACTGTTTTTAGCAGAGCTTAAGTTTATTAAACATGAAAAAGCCCATTTATTTGGCCTAGTTTAGCCCTGTTCAATGTATTTGTTTTTGGCATGGGCTTTTAAAAGCTGCCCACATGAACAAAAATGGAGATAATGAAACTTATCTCACAGAACTGTTGAAGGTAAAATGAAATAACATATGTGAAATCACCTTATGCTGTATAAATGTTGGGTATTATTCCTGCAGGTTTCATCCTCATTATCATCATATTTCATTTTCTGTCAGCAAAGTTGCTGGAGAGGGAATTCTCCAGTGATGCAGTGGTTAGGACTCTGAGCTTCCACTGCAGGGGGCCCGGTTGAATCCCTGGTCCCGGAATTAAGATCCCGCAAGCCGTGCGGCACAGCCGAGAAAAATTTAAAAATAAAATAAGATTAAAAATTCCTGGAAAGTTACTTATTGTTAGTAGTACTGATAGCTGTACAAATGCAAACTGTCACCGAGCAAGTAAAAGATGAAAAAAAAGGAAATTTGATTCCTTTTAGGCTACAATCATCCCAGGAATGTTGTAAATGATCAGTTGAGATCATATATTTGAAAAGGTTTTGAAAACAAAAATGCCATGTGATTATAAGATACTGTAATCTCCGCCTTGCAGGTCACTAAAACTTTGACGTTGCTCATTTGCATATATGTTTGATTTCAGAATTTATTAATATCTGATACTTTTCATTTAATTTTAAAACAAAAAAACCCACATGCTGTTTTATAGAGTGCAGTCTTATACAGTGAACGGCTTTGTCTTGGTTTTCATTCTCTTCGGCCTCTCTGTGGCGTTTAACCACCCTGACAATCCACTCCTTCAAATTCTTTCCTCTCTTAGATCCAGCGACACTACATTTCCCTACTTCTTCTTGACCTGTTCAACGACTTTTGATTCCCCTCTCCCCTCCCAACTCCTATGATCTCTAGTTCCTTCTCTTCCTCCCAACCCAAGTTCTGTACAAGTCACCCGTTCTCATCTATCTTGCATCAGTCCATAGTTCCATCTTTATTGCATATTTATTTCAACACATATGTCCTGCCACTAACTCACTTTCAATATCTCCAAAAATGTCAGTCTCCTCCATTCCAATTGGCTGCCTTCACAAGTCCCCCACTGCAATTGGTGGCCGTGCCATGGTCCCCATGTTCCTGCCCTTCTTGTTTCCCTCTTTCAATCCCTTTTTCCAGGCTCCAAATACTTCAAAGCCTTTCAGACACTTTTTCTCTGCTCTCCTGATACCCACACACCAGCCCAGGCCCTCATCATCCCTCTGCCCATCCTCACGGCTGGTCTCTTTAGCTCTGGACCCTCCTCACTCCTGTCTGTCCTGTGGATAGCAGCTGAATCAGGCTCCTAAAATGCCTCTGTGTGAGCTCCGTCAGAGCAAGTACTGCACACCGGGCACCTTGGTGCTCCCAGCACCTGGCACAATGTCTGGCACAGTTATGGCTCTTGACTGATGGTCCTTCCCTTGCTCAGGGGACTTGCTTCTGTGTGTGTGTGTGTGTGTGTGTGTGTGTGTGTGTGTAAGAGAGAGAGAGAGAGAGATCAGTTTCAGACTTCCTAGCTTGACTAGTTCTCCATAATATGAATTATTCATCCCATCTTATTTTCAGCTGCTTCACAAAGTAAACCCTTTACTCAAGCCAATCTGGTTTCTCCTTTTATAAATTTACATTTCACTAATAATTTAGATCAAACTACTTAGCAATCATTGTTTCTCTCCTATCAGTGTAATTTGTCTCCCTAACTAGATTATGATACCCTGAAACCCTGAAACTGTGTTTATTGGCCGCTACAGTCTTTTGATCCACTCCCTACCAAACGCCCTTACACCACAGATACTGCCTCTGAACCCACTAAAGTAAAAATATCTGATATTTTCCTGTGTATATTTATACTTACCTTTTTATTTATAGATCTTTAATATAGGTTTGTAGACCTCAAAACACCTAGCTCCGTGGTGAGTCCCGGGGTCACTTCAAATATTTGTTGATTAATCACATGGACCGAGCAGCAGTCTACTCTGATTCACTCCTCGACCTGGAAGCCCAACACAAAACAGCATCTTGGTGGCCTGACCTTGATACCGTTCTCTGGAAATATAAGGATTTAATTCGTCACAGAGTGAGTCTTTTTTTTTTTTTTTTTTTTTGGCTGTGTTGGGTCTTTGCTGCATGCAGGCTTTCTCTAGTTGAGGCGAGCGGGGGCTACTCTTCGTTGCGGTGCACGGGCTTCTCATTGCGTTGGCTTCTCTTGTTGCGGAGCACGGGCTTGAGGCATGTGGGTTCAGTAGTTGTGGCTGGCTGGCTCTAGAGCGCAGGCTCCATAGTTGTGGCGCTCAGGCTTAGTTGCTCCACGGCATGTGGGATCTTCCCGGACCAGGGCTCGAACCCGTGTCACCTGCATTGGCAGGCGGATTCTTAACCACTGCGCCACCAGGGAAGCCCATGGAGTAAGTCTTTTGATACTGGAATGATAGGACTCCAAATATTTATTTTAGTTAAAAATATTAGAAGGAAAAGCAATGATAACAACCATTGATAAACATGACTGTATAAACTGCAGGACTTAAAATGAAAGACTGATGGCCTCTGAGCTGCTGCAATGTTAAAAAAAAAAAAGAGGTGGCGGGGTGCCTGAGGGGCTTTTAACCAATCCAGTCTTGTGTCGTTTCTGATTTTTTTTTTTCTTTTGCCCACAACAAAAATGATCACCTGGTAGCCTGAAAGAATTAATGGACCTCTTTTCAATTCCTAACTCGAAGCAAGGGAGTTATTTTGAGTCGTCGGCAGAATCTAACACACTGTGTCGATGCAGGAAGGAGCCTCAGAAACGGAGTCTTTAAGGCTGTATAATTCTGCATGTATTTGAATAATTCAAACTTCTGAGCCCCCTCCCCCAGCCATCCCTTTATGCTCAGCACACTGCAGACATTAACGACATGAAGCAATCGTGTACTTGCACACTTTCTGAAACAATCGCGCTAGTTGTGAACTTGCCAACTGCAAACAAAAATGCTAGTGTGCATTGCTCTGCAATTGTGCCCAGTTCTACAAGGAGATAGCAACACTGTTGTCTCCACCAGCCAAGGCTCACAGATGGGTCACTCGGCTGAGGCCGAACTGGGCTGTACTCTTGGCAGATGGATTGGAAAGCTGGCCGACTTGTTCAGAAACCTGACATCCTGGTCACCTCCACCCCCAGGGCCGGACTCTCCTGACACCCAGCTGAATCTGAACCTTACCACCTTCTCTCCGCATCAGTAATTTTCCTTGGAAAAGTTTTGTTTTTTTTTTTTACTGGGTAGCTCGCTTTCATTCTGTTTCTATGATGACTGTACCTTTGCATGTCATATATATTTATATATAATATATATGTCATACATATAAAGATCTTAAAATTTGTTTTATATATAAAACAAATATATGTATATTTATATAAATACGTATAAAAATCTGTATATATATATAAAACAAATACATATATAAATACAAAGAGAGACAGAGACAGAGAAACAGAGAGAAGGGCTTCTCAGCCTCAGCACTGTTAACGTTTTGGGCTGGATAATTCTTTGTTTTGGGGACTGTCCTGTCATGACGACCAAAATGTCTCCAGACATTGCCAAATGTTCCCTGGCGGGGAAAACTTTCCCTGTCTGAGAAGCACTGGTATAAAGTAATGTTGAGTGAATTACTTGAATTAAGGTCTTGATGGGCTATACAAGCATACACACAATCCACGACAAAGTACAACCATATAAAATTCACTAGATCTGGGCTTCCCTGGTGGCGCAGTGGTTGAGAGTCCGCCTGCTGATGCAGGGGACACAGGTTTGTGCCCTGGTCCGGGAAGACCCCACATGCCGCGGAGCGGCTGGGCCCATGAGCCATGGCTGCTGAGACTGCGCGTCCGGAGCCTGTGCTCCGCAACGGGAGAGGCCACAACAGTGAGAGGCCCACGTACCGCAAAAAAAAAAAAAAGACCTAAATGTGTGGCCAGACACTATAAAACTCTAGAGGAAAACATAGGAAGAACACTCTTTGACATAAATCACAGCAAGATCTTTTTCGATCCACCTCCTAGAGTAATGGAAATAAAAACAAAAATAAACAAATGACACCTAATGAAACTTAAAAGCTTTTGCACAGCAAAGGAAACTATAAACAAGACAAAAATACAACCCTCAGAATGGGAGAAGATATTTGCAAATGAATCAACAGACAAAGGATCAATCTCCAAAATATATGAACAGCTCATGCAGCTCAATATTAAAAAAACAAACAACCCAATCAAATAATGGGCAGAAGACCTAAATAGACATTTCTCCAAAGAAGACATACAGATGGCCAAGAGGCCCATGAAAAGGTGTTCAACATCACTAATTATTAGAGAAATGCAAATCAAAAGTACAGTGAGGTATCACCTCACACTGGTTAAATAGAATGGGCATCATCAGAAAATCAACAAACAGCAAATGCTGGAGAAGGTGTGGAGAAAAGGGAGCCCTGTTGCACTGTTGGTGGGAATGTAAATTGATACAGCCACTGTTGAGAACAGTATGGAGGTTCCTTAAAAACCTAAAAATAGAATTACCATATGACCCAGCAATCCCACTACTGGGCATATACCCAGAGAAAACCATAATTCAAAAAGAGTCATAAGTCAAAAAGAGTCAGTCAACAGTGTTCACTGCAGCACTATTTACAATAGCCAGGACATGGAAGCAACCTGTGTCCATCAACAGATGAATGGCTAAAGAAGATGTGGTACATATATACAATGGAATATTACTCAGTCATAAAAAGGAATGAAATTGGGTCATTTGTAGAGACGTGGATGGACCTAGAGACTGTCATACAGCATGAAGTAATTCAGAAAGAGAAAAACAAATATCGTATATTAACACATATATGTGGAATCTAGAAAAATGATACAGATGAACCGGTTTGCAAGACAGAAATAGAGACACAGATGTAGAGAAAAAACATATGGACACCAAGGGGGGAAGGTGGGGGGGGGTTGGGATGAACTGGGAGATTGGGATTGATGTATATACACTAATATGTATAAAATAGACAACTAATAAGAACCTGCTGTATAAAAGATTTAAAAAAAAACAAGGATGCACACTCTTGCTTTTATTCAACATAGTATTGAATGTCCTAGCCACAGCAATCAAACAAGAAAAGGAAATAAAAGGCATCCACATTCAAAAGAAAACAGTAAAACTGTCATTGTTTGCAGATGACATGGTACTATGTATAGAAATCCTAAAGATGACATTAAAAAACTGTTAGAACTAATAAATGAATTCAGTAAAGTTGAAGAATAAAAAATTAATATGTAGAAATCTGTTCCATTTCTATACACTAATAAAAGAGAAATTAAGAAAATGATCTCATTTACAAGTGCATCACAAAGAATAAAATATCTAAGAATAAATCTAACCAAAGAGGTAAAAGATGTGTATTCTGAAAACTATAAGATACTGATGAAAGAAATTGAAGATGACACAAACAAATGGACAGATATTCCATGCTCATGAATTGGAAGCACTACTATTGTTAAAATGACCATACAACCCAAGGTAATCTACACATTCAATGCAATCTCTATCAAAATACTGAAGGCATTTTTCACAGAACTAGAACAAATAATTATAAAATTGGTATGGAAATGCAGAAGATCCCAAATAGCCCAAGCAATCTTGAGAAAGAAGAGCAAAGCTGGAAGTATCATGCCCCCTGATTTCAAACTATACTACAAAGCTGCAGTAATCAAAACAATATGGTACTGGCACAAAAACAGGCACATAGATCAATGGAACAGAATAGAGAGCCCAGAAATAAACCTACACCTATATGAGCAGTTAATCTATGATAAAAGGGGCAAGAATACACAATGGGGAAAAGATAGCCTCTTCAATAAATGGTGTTGGGAAACTGGACATCTACATGCAAAAGAATCAAACTGGACAACTTTCTCACGCTGTGCAAAAAAATAAATTTAAAATGGATTAAAGACTTAAATGTAAGACCTGAAACCATAAAACTTCTGGAAGAAAATATAAGCAGTATGCTCTTAGACATTAGTCTTAGCAATTTTTTTTTTCATATATCTCCTCAGGCAAGGGAAAGAAAAACAAACATAACCATATGGGACAACGTCAAACTAAAAAAGCCTTTACACAGCAAAGGAAACTATGAACAACACAAAAAGTTAGCCTACTGAATAGAAGATATTTGCAAATGATATATATAATAAGGGGCTAATATCCAAAATATGCAAAGAACTCCTGCAACTTAACATCAAAAAAAAATCTGATTAAAAAATTGGGAGAGGATCTGAACAGATATTTTTCCAAAGTCATACAGATGGCCCACAAGCACATAAAAAAAATGTTCAACATTACCAATCATCAGAGAAATACAAATCAAAAGCACCATGAAATACCACCTCACACCTCTCAGAATGGCAATCATTAAAAAGGCAACAAATAGCAAGTATTGGGAAGGGTGTGGAGAAAAAGGAACCCTCATGCACTGTCGGTGGGAATGTAAACTGGTGCAGCCACTATGGAAAACAGTATGGAGGTTCCTCAAAAAAATAAGAATAGAGCTACCACATGATCCAGGTATCCCACTTCTGGGTATTTATCCAAAGACTATAAAAGCACTAATTCAAAAAGACATCTGCACCCTCATGTTCATCGCAGCATTATTTACAATAGTTAAGACGTGGAAACAAACTAAGTGTCCATCAACAGATGAATGGATAAAGAAGGCATGGTATATACATACAGTGGAATATGTTTACTAGACTTATCATGGTGACCATTTCATAATGCATGAAAATGTCAAATCACTATGTAACACAGCTGAAACTGATATAATATTGTACCTCAACTATATTCCCATAAAATAAGAATGAATGAATGAATGTCATACCTCCCTCCAAGCCTCTTTCTACCATTGTAATCATTGAAGCTTTATTGCCAAACTTTGAAGACAAGATATAGAATAAAGTGTCTCCGGGAACAGAGACATATGAGGGGCATGTCAGGACTCTGTTAAGACGACCACACATCCCTCCTTCAGTCAGTGCCTGAGGCGTCTGATCTTTGCTTCTGCAGTATTTAGAATGGACAGTATTTAAGGCAAATCAGCCCTGACACCACATACAGTCTTGGAATTTGGTATTAGGCCAATTAACCTACAGACTCAGAAACACAGCCAGGTTAAGGGAGTGGGTGAGTGACATTCGAAATGATCCAAGGCTTCAACATGTGGTTTCAAATCAGGATCAGTTATGAAGCTGCCCAAGTAAACCCCAGCATAGAGCAATCCCTAGAAAATAAATTTCTGACATCAGGGTGGTAGCAAGGAAAGGAACTTTTTCCTTTCAGCTAGGGCATCAATCATCATGATGGCAGATAAATCATAGTTCATCTCCAGCATTTATTAAGGTGCCCAAAATATCATAGACACTCAATATTTATTAGACAAATGAATCTCAGCTTTTTAGAATGTTTGACAGTTGGTTCCACGTAGAAATGAAGGATTAAGCAAATGCTTCTAATCTGACTTCCTCCAGAACCCCCACTAAAACTCATAAGGATGGAGGAGAGGGAGAAGAAGCAATAACAACATAATTTTGGAGGCTAGAAAGCAGTGATAAAGGACCTGGCAGACCTGAGAAAACCAAATGTTAAGTTAGTGGCATTGCAAAACCCTCTGGATGTGGAGTGAAGATGCAGGAGGGCTGAAATAAGAGAACTGGTTGGAGGTTGGAAGCTACTTGAGAGGTAGCTACTTTTATACCCTACCTTCTCCCCAACTCTTTTCCACTGGGTGACTCCCCTCTCCCTACTCTAACCGAAGTGGAGGTTTATTCACTTTTTTTTTTCCAAAGCTGAAGGGGCTTAGGGACTCTAGCAAGAAAACAGGGATTAATTAATGTAGGCACACCAAATGCTCAGATCTTCTCCCAATTCCTGATGGGTTAGAAATCGACCCTTACCCTCCAGACAGAAGATTGGAGAAGACTTCTCTAAGGAATATGACTAGACCAAGTGAAAAAAAAAAATCCCTAAAGATAGTGATATGGAGTGGGATGGGGTGAGGGGTGGAATTCCCTAACAAAGAGCTTACTCATATCATCTTTCAGTAAAATTTATGGTCAATAAGTCTTCCCGAAAGCATAGAGCTTCTCATCAGCTTTTTGCTATCCCACCCTTTAAATATAAGCAGGCAACCAGGATTACCAAACATCAGAGGAAACCTTAGTAGGAAAGATAACCGAAGGACCTAAATTGCCAGATTAAAAGAGCCCACAATTACCCAGCTCAGTGAATGGAAACAGATCCATATCAAGCATATTATCATGAAATTCTAGAACACCAGACACAGAGACAACATTCTCTATACTTCTAAAGAGAAAAAGCACATATACAAATGAGTAGGAATCAGAATGGCATCAGACTTGTCAACAACCACCCTGAACCCTGAACTCTGAGGACAGTAGAGCAATGCCTCCAAAATTCTGAAAGAAAATGATTTCCTACCTAAAATTCTATACCCAGACAAACTGTCCATCAAAAATAAAAGTAGAATATACATAAATTCCCAAAAAGCTTACTTTCCATGCACCCTTTCACAAGAAGCTCAGGGATGACATGCTAAATCAGAAAGAGAGAGAGAGAGCATGGGAGGAAACCAAGGAAGAAGAAGGTGTGGAGGTGTGGATTATAGGGAAACAGAAAATCCAAGTAAGGAAACAGGTGAAGTGAGTCCTCAGGATGATGGTGGTGTAAGAGCTGTGTACCAGGTTTAGAGGGCAACAAGTACACATAGGAGTGATGTGACTCAGGAGAGAAGACACATTGAGGCAGGTTATCACTAAGATGTCAACTGCTATTACTTTTTAAAATCTGAGGATGGAATGCCTGAATAAGCATAATCCAGGTTGTTTTTTGTATTTCCTTACCCATGTTTTCACAGAGTTTCTGTTCTCCTGCCCGCCTGCCCTCCCCCTCCTCCACACTATGACCTACTGCCTGCATAGACTGAGAAAGCTCATTAAACCTCACAGAAGTTTTCTGCATGGACCTACTCCAGACCTGGAGATGGGTTTTGGTGAACTTAGAAAATGCAGAGCAATCCTCTCCCCCACCATAGTCTTGCCAGATGTCCTGTACCCAAACCACCTGCCAATGATCCCAACTGTAATGAGTCCTATGTTTCCCAAGTCTCACTCATGACCTTATCCACTGATCTCTCCAGAAATGGCTGTTATACACTTTCATAGATGCTGAAGCCAGATTATGGGCTAGAAATTCTCTTTAGCTTATCTTCTTGGAGATCATCTAACAGAGCCTTCCTGCCCTTTTTCTTACACACCTGGGTTTCTGCTTGCTGCTCAGTTTTATATTGACCATATATGGTGGTTGATAAAATATTTGAGAAAAAAAGATGTTTGATAGTGGTATTCCCTATTTATTTTGATGACTTCCCTCACCTGGGACTTTGGAGATGCAATCCTGAGGATTGAGCCAATGAGTAGTGGATTGAAGTGGAAAGAGTTTGTGTTGCAGAAAAGCAGCCTCAAAGGCCTGAACAGCTGAGAAAGCATCCATCTTCTCTGCTTCCATTTCATGTCCCACATCATCTCCATTTGGCTGCTAAAATCTCCAATTCCAAATCTTCCCCTGCTGCCAGTACTAGACACTTTCCAGGAAAAAACAAAACAAAACAAAAAAAAATACCTAAGTGGGCCTTCCCAACCCTGCTCCTGGCTACCAGGTCACTCTGCTGCTTAAATTCCTCCCATGATCCCTATCGCTCCATCAATGGATGGCATACAGAGGGTTTTCATTTCACTTTTCCCTACCTTGCCAGCTTCACCTGTGATGGTCCCTTATAGCATTTTTCTCTTGTCCACAGGAATATTCATCTACTTCTAATTCCCTGGCTACTGTGTTCACAACTATTGGGGTGGCCAAAAAGTTCATTTGGGTTTTTCATACCATCTTACGAAAAACCCAAATGAACTTTTTGGCCAACCCAATACTTTGGTCAAGCCTAGAAGTCTCTTCTTACACTCTCCCTTCTTCTTCGCCTGGTTAATACCTACTTATTTTCAAGACCCAGTTCAGACATAACTTTCTCCAGTAAAGCTCCACTACCCTAGCAACCACTCTTCCCCGGACTGGGTTAGATGTGCTTCCTCTGTGCATACCTGTGTGTGTCACACTGTACTGCAAATTCTCTCTTTATCTCTCTGTGTCTTTCATTACATTAAATCCCTTGAAGATAGGGACAAGGTCTTCCATCCCTGCAACTCCAGTACCTACCCCTGGGTCTAGTATAGAGTAAGCAGTCAAATAAATATTTGATGAATGTAATTCTTATAAAGCCTATCATATTGAAATTATGTTCACATTATTTTTTTCCTTTAAAAATAATTAACATACTTAATTTTTTAGAGCTGTTTTAGGTTTACAGGAAAATTGCGCAGAAAGTACAGAGTTCCTATATTCCCCCTCTTGCCCCACCCCGTTTCTCCTGTAATTAACATCTTGCAGTAATGTGGTATATTTGTTACACTTGATGAGCCAATATTGACACATTATCATTAGCTAAAATCTACAGTTTACATTAGGGCTCACATTGCATGTTGTACAGCCTATAGGTTTTGACAAATGTAAAATATTGTATAGTCTAAGGGTTGTGACAAATGGTTACATTTGTATCATACAGTATGGTTTCACTCCCCTAAAAATCCACTGTGTTCCACCTACTCATCCTCCCTCCCTCCCTCAAACCCCTAGAAACCACTGATCTTTTTACTGTCTCCATAATTTTTTCTTTTCCAGAATGTCATAGAGTTGGAATCATACAGGACGCAGGCTTTTCACACTGGCTTCTTTCACTTAGCAATATGCATTTAAGTTTCCTCTCTGTCTTTTTGTGGCACATTATTATTTTTAATCTTCAAAACAACTCTGCAAGTTAAGTATTATTTTAGTAGATGAACACCTGAGACTTGGAGAGGGAAGGTGACAGTGCAGAAGTAGTCAAAGTATCAATAATGCCTTACTACCTGTCCATTAAATAAACATTCATTGGTCCCTGCTTTGTGTCGGGCACGGTGTTTGCTTGATTCCAAGAGCAATAAGAAGATAATTTCCTAGTCCTCAAGGAACTAAGAGTTCAGCGTATGACAGGTATATAAAAAAACCTCATCACTTCACAGTATGAAAAGGGCTACTAAAAGGGTAGGTATCCTGCTGATATAAGTAGTAATTCAGATAATGTAGGCACTTGTCACAAGAAAGCCACATAATAAGTGCTCATAAAATGCTATTATTATTTCACTTAGTCCTTACAACAGCCCTAACCCCTATATATTGCTATCTCTTGTTTTTCTGATCAATAAATAGCTCAAGGTAATTAATTAACTTGCTCAAAATCACAGAAGAAGGAAGTGAATCTGGGCTTGCCCCAAGTCCATGTTCCCTCTCTATTCTTCTTGTCTCGGTGATCCTGGCAGAAGTGACATCATGTCCCAAGGTAGAGACATTAAAGAGAAGGGAGTGTTGGGGACAGTGCCAAGTTGAGAGTGACTGGAGCACAGAGGGTGAGGACAGGAACAGTGAGCAGTGGAGCTGGTCAGTCAGGCTATGAAGGACTCCCAAGTACTGAAGTTCGTAAAATGCTCCCAACCCGCTCATTTGTTCATGATATTTAGCTCCGAGAACTGCTGAAGCTGAACATTCCGTTTGGAGTGCACGGAATAAGACAAGCTCTGTGTAAGACATTCTTGGTCTTGCTGAGGTCAGTGTGGTGGGTTTGTTGCTGAGGGAGAGTTCTGACAATTGCTATTGAGACACTACATCAGCAAGGATAAGCAAAAACGTTTGACTTCCGAAAGCAAAATTAGAGGGAAGCACAGTAAATCAAGATTCCATACATAACAAGTTTTGCAAGTAAACACCAATTTGAAGAGAAGCTTCAGGAAATGGAATTTAAATTGACCGAGTCCAGGTCTTTACAGAAGACCCATCTGCTTTCCCCCCTAGGTGACAGGAATGCTTACCTGTGGGGGCATTTCCTTTTATCATCCAACGGCTTCTTTATTTGAGAAATAGAAATAAGTAGAAAAATTACCTTTGATCTCTATTATACCCTTGAAAGCATCAGAGCTGAATTCTACTTTTTCTCTTCTGGGGAGAAAATGAAAATTAATTTCTGCCTAGCTATTTTTAATATATTTGACATTGATTTTAATATAATAGAAAAAATATTAGCATTGAATTTCAATTCAGAACAATTGAAGAACATTACCAATACCTACCAATCTGATATATTTTTAACATATGACTTAAATGAAAGCAAACCAATGGAGGTCATTTAAACCATATTTTCTTGTTCCCATAAAAAAAATCTGTTTTCTTCCAATACTTGTTTACTTATTTAACCAAACTGGTTACTGAGGATCTACTATTGCCCAGCTTGGTGTCAGATACTAAGAATATAGTCACAATCAAGACAGACACAATCCCCACCCTGATGGAATTTATAGTCTAATTAATAATACCAAAATTTATAAACAATTGTATCAAAGGGTTAAGTTAGACATTTTTATTACTATATTGCAAGAAGATTGGGCTTGTGAGTGCATGGAACAGTGCTTCTTAAACTTCACATGTGAATCACCTGGGGAGTTTATTAAAATACAGGTTCTGATACAGTAGAGCTAGGGTGGAGCTGCTATTCTGTATTTAAATGTGCTGCCATGCTGATGCCGCCAGTCCATGGACCATACTTCGTAGCAAGGACATAGACTATTAAGATGTAAGACGTAATATTAAAATATAAGGCATAGAGTAATATTAAAATTTTTTCTTTGGGGTATAGAGCACATGGTAAGAATAAATGGGTGAATGAGATGCATTTACAAATATAAAATGTTCCCAAGGGGAAGTAGAAAGTGGTCTGGGAGCCATATAGAGAAGAAACAGCATGAAGACTGGGGAGGGGAGGGGGTTCAGGAGGTGCTTCCCAAGGGAGGTAGTGTCTCTAATTGAGCCAGGAAGATGTGGAGGATGTCTGCTGCTGGAGAGGGCAGGATGGTGCTCCAGGTTGAGCGTTGGCATTGGTGTTTTCAAGGGTCAGCTCAGGGCTCATCCAGAGACCAGCTACTGGTTCTCTTCAGTAGCTCTTCCGTGCAGGGAAGCAGGAAGGATAAGGCTTGTAAGGAGGTCCAGAGGAAGCCTTGCCTGATGAAAACCACCCCCATCAAGGCCAGCCCCAGCATTCCTAAGACTGGACCTAAAGACTCTGACCTTTCTTTTTACTTGTTTTCTCTGAATACATAGCACACAGTACTTGGACTTACCGCTCAGGGCTTTGTCTGGTGCCTAGTTCAGGTATCCCTGTTTTTCAGCTCCTCTGGCCACTGACTATACCTCCCCTGGCCCTATGAAGTGGAAACTGAACTGGCATCGCTATGCGTTTGACAGGATATCTGGTAAAAGACCTCTCTGGACAACATAGAGCATTGCTATCATCAGAGCAAGTTCTTCTGGACATGGAAAAGACCAACCCCTTTCACTGCCATCTGGTCCACTCCACTTAAATATCCTAGACTCATTGTTTTCCCCAGAGAAGATTTCACAAAGGAGTGATGTAAAAAACGCATTCTTTGGAAACAAAATGTCTGAGTTTCAATCCTGGCTCCACCATTTGCAGGCTTTTCCCTCCTAAGAGGGCTACCTGACCTCTCTGTGTCTCAGTTTCCTTATCTGTAAATTGGGGATAATAGTAGGAACTATCTCCTAAGGTTGTTGTGAAGGTTAAATGATATAATTTATATAATGCACTTAGAATAGTGCCTAACTCTTGAGTTCTCAATAAATGTTAGCTATTATTTTTTGCATTAGTATTGTTTTAGAGACCTACTTGGAATTTGGTGTAATTTATTAATCTGAAGAGTCATGATTTTTATTAATTCTGGATAATTTTCAGTCATTTTCAAATGTTGTCTTCCCTTAATTCTTTTCATTTTTTCTTTCTAGAATTCTAGTTGGACATCCATTGAACCTTGTCATTATATCTTCTATAACTTTTATGTGACTTAGCTTCCTCACCAATTAAATAAGAATACAAATAGTACCTACATCATAGGGTTGTTGCTAGAATTAAATAAGTTAAGATATTTAAAACACTTTGAATAGTACCATATGTGTGTCAGCTATTATAACACCCTGGTTATAGCTCCTTATTCACTTTTAGCCCTTGGGAGTGATACTGTGATTTATAATAAGAAATATATATTTGGTCTTTGTCCAGCTTCTATCAGGAGCTCCTAAAACCCTTAGAATTTCCTGTGATGAAAGTGATTTTAAAAGTCTTTTGTTATGTTAATGAGGTATCTTTTGGACCCCATCAAAAGATGGGGCCTGGTTGTCAGTGGAGCCAACCATGTGGTTAGAGGGCTGGAACTTTCAGTCCCACCTCTGACCTCCAGGGAGGGAAGAGGACCTGGAGATTGAGTTCAATCACCAATGGCTGGTGATTTAATCAATCATGCCTTTGCAATGAAGCCTCCATGAAAACGCAGAAAGACTGGCTTCAGACATCTTCCAGATTGGTGAACACATGGACATTTGGGGAGAGTGGCAAAACCAGAGAGGGCCTGGAAGCTCCACCTCCTTTCCCTATATCCTGCTTTATGCATCTCTTCCATCTGACTGTTCCTGAGTTGTATCCTTTTATAATAAACCGGTAATCTACTAAGTATAATATTTCTCTGAGTTCTATGGGCCACTCTAGCAAACTCAGGGGGTGGTCGGAGGAAGTGGGGGGAGGTTAGCATTTCCAATCTGCTGCCGTCTCCAGGTGGACAGTGTCAGAATTGAGTTGAATTGTAAGACACAAGGTGGTGCCTGAGAATTGCTTGGTGATGTGGGAAAAACCCTCACACGTTGGTTGGAATTGGGAGCAGAATTGTAGCGATATTTTGTAATAGAAAGGTCTTTTCCTGATTATTTAGTTCACTCCACTGTGAAAACAGAAGTTATTTTAGACTCTCTTTTGCTTGCAAACCTTTATATATAATCTTTCTTCTGTTCAGAACACTTTCTTTCCCTCTTACCTCCTTTCATGACTGTTTAAGACAGAGTTTAATATCTGTAACAGTTGGAATCACACTAACTGTGTGACAGAAAACCCAAAATAATCATAGCTTTAAAAAGTAGAAGTTTATTTCTGACATAAATGAAGTCTAGATGTATGAGGTCTGATAGGTATGCCTTCTCCATGATCACTACAGGGACAGGCTTCTAGTTCCTTAATATCTGTGGTTAAAGATGGCTACTCCAGTTCCAGCCATTACATCCAAATTCTAGTCAACAGAGCAAAGGGGTGAAGAAGGGCATGTCCCTTCCCTTTAATACAGTTCTTTAAAGTTGTACACACCGTTTCCCATTGGCCAGAATCTGGTCACATGGCCATGCCTAGTGCCATGGGACACTGGAGAATGTAGTCTTTATTCTTGACCACCAAATACCAAGGAGATAACAGATATTGGGGGAAACAGGTAGTTTCTACTTCTCCTATGCTCCCTCTTGGATCCTATATCTTCCCATCTTGCTTACCTCTAGGGTGACTGACTTGGCCTGGTTTGCCCCAAACTTGCCTGGTGTTTGCACTGAAAGTCCCTATGTCCCAGGGACATCCTCCCACCCCCCAGCCCCCAGGCATGGGCAAGCACACTGGGACAATAGTCACCCTACGTCACCTCTACTATGAATCTTATCACACTATGAGCTCCCTGAGGGACAGACCTGCACCTGATTCACAGTTACATTCTCAGTACCTATCGCAGTGCTCCACACAAGGTAGGCAATCAATAATAGCTAATATTTATATAGTGCTTTTTATGTGTCAGGAACTGTTCTAAGTGCTTTACATACATGTTATGAGTTGAATTATGGCCCCTGCCCCCACTTCCTATGTTAAAGTCCCAGTACCTCAGAATGTGACCTTATTTGGAAATAGAGTAGCTGCAGCTGTATTTAGTTAAGATCAGGTCAACTGGAGTAGGGTGAGCCTCTAATACGATACGACTGGTGTTCTTATAAAAAGGGGAAATTTGGGGCTTCCCTGGTGGCGCAGTGGTTGAGAGTCCGCCTGCCGATGCAGGGGACATGGGTTCGTGCCCTGGTCCGGGAAGATCCCACATGCCGCGGAGCGGCTGGGCCTGTGGGCCATGGCCACTGGGCCTGCAAGTCCGGAGCCTGTGCTCCACAGTGGGAGAGGCCACAGGAGTGGGAGGCCCGCGTGCCGGAAAAAAAAAAAGGGGGGGGGGAAATTTGGACATTGAGACATGCACACAGGAAGAACTCCATGTGAAGACTGGAGTTATTCTGCACAAGCCAAGGAACTACCTGAAACAAGGAGAGAGGCCTAGAACGGATCCTTCCCTAAAGCTTTCAGAGGGAGCCTGGCTCTCCCAACACATTGATTTTGGACTTCCAGCCTCCCGAACTGTGAGACAATAGATTTCTGTTGTTTAAGCCACTCAGTTTATCGTACTCTGTTACAGCAGCCCCAACAAATCAACATAATATATTAACTCATTTTAATCTTCACAACTCCCTTGTAAGATATTATTATTATCCCTATTTTATTGATTTATTTATATTTTTTTGATGGGGACCATTTTTTTAAGCCTTTATTGAATTTGTTACAGTAATGCTTCTGTTTTACGTTTTGGTTTTTTGGCTGCGAGGCATGAGGGATCTTATCTCCCTGACCAGGGATTGAACCCACACCCCCCTGCACTGGAACGTGAAATCTTAACCACTGGACAGCCAGGGAAGTCACTATTACCCCTATTTTAGAGATGAGGAAACCAAGGCACACAGCAGTTAAGAAAACCAAAGAGAGTGCCAAGGAGAAAAAAAGTAAAAGAAGTAGAGACAAACTGAAAGAAAGAAGGAAAGAAGAGGGAAAGGGACATTTTTGAAAAGTTAAAAGTGTGGACAGGAATAAAGAGAAAGAAAAAAGTGGCAAAGGAAAAAGATTAAAGCTTGACCTGGCCAAAGAACACTAGAAGCTCTAGTCCACTGTATATAAACCACTAATATTTTTCTTTTTCAGATGTGTCAAGAGTTTGAATAAAAACATTCTTCTGTCAGGAAGTGAACTCTTTTTTAAAAAAATTAATTAATTAATTTAATTAATTTATTTTTAGCTGCAGTGTGTCTTTGTTGCTGCGTGCAGGCTTTCTCTAGTTGTGGCGAGCAGGGGCTACTCTTCATTGCAGTGCGCGGGCTTTTCATTGCGGTGGCTTCTCTTGTTGCGGAGCACAGGCTCTAGGCCCACGCGGGCTCATTAGTTGTGGCTCACGGGCTCTAGAGCGCAGGCTCAGTGGTTGTGGCGCACCAGCTTCGTTGCTCCGTAGCATGTGGGAACTTCCCAGACTAGGGCTCAAACCCGTGTCCCCTGCATTGGCAGGCAGATTCTTAACCACTGTGCCACCAGGGAAGCCCTGAACTCTCATTTTTGACACTTCCATGTATTTTATTATATTTTGAACCTGAAGCTACAGCTCCTGAGAGCCCTGGTCTTGATTTTGAAATATAAGCTTCATTTTTATTTGAAGAGAGGGACTAATAATAATTGCTTGTTCTGTGAATGTGACTTTGAGAGATTTGGGTTTTATGCTCATATGCTTTATCGGTTTGTTTTTGATGGATGAAATAGTACTTCTTTTGAATTTTATTTTATTTATTTTTTATACAGCAGGCTTTTATTCGTTATCTATTTTATACATATTAGTGTACACGTGTCAATCCCAATCTCCCAATTCATCACACCACCACCTCCCCCCTGCCACTTTCCCCGCTTGGTGTCCATACGTTTGTTCTCTACATCTGTGTCTCTATTTCTGCCCTGCAAACCAGTTCATCTAGAAATAGTACTTATTTTAAAATGCTATTATATATTATGTTATGCTTCTTACCTCTAGTTTCATTCATATATATATATATATATATATATACTCTTGCTGAAGGAAGGCATAGCTGAAGTGCAAAGTTGGAAGCAGTACTTTATGAAGGTGGGTTTTAATCCTCCAGAATGCAGCATACGTTATATCAGAGATCTTTCGTTTTATGGTGCTGTGTCTCCAGTCAGGAGAATACATGGATCTGTAATTGAGGAGTAGAAGCAGGCGTGGCACCACTGACCATCACTTCCAGTGACCTATGGAGTTATGCTTTGTGGGTTCTCCAGGGTTAGAGGTTCTGGTTTTCAATAGGGATATGTTCTCTCCAGAGCACACAGCAAGGGTCCAGTTGAATTACGAACTATGGCTGCCATCTGGGCACTTGGAGCTCCTTGTGACCAGGGACCAGCAAGTTTGAAGAGTGACCATCTTGGCAGGGATAACTAACTCTGGTGGACAGTGGGAGATAAGGCTGATTTCCCACAAGGGGAAACGGAGGCATATGTGTGGAACTCAGATGACCACTTGGGTGTTCCTTGGCTTCTGATTCTCCTTTGATCAATTGTAACTGTGAACAGACAAGTGAAGCAACCCCAACCTGAAAAGGATATGATTACTAGGGGCTAAGATACCTCAATAGCGAAAGTGTGGGTCATATCCCCAGGTAAGCTCCTGAGACCAGCAGAGGTGGTAGCTGAGGGCAGGAAAAATTTAGAATGGATGGTGGAGAAGGGAGGCTATGAGAACCAGCAGAGGCGCAAGACCAACTGCAGTGATGAAGGGTGACCTGAGCTGGATGGGTACAGTGAAGTGGATTTGCATGGTGCAAGAACTTAACTGTGGCTGACAGTGTTCCTTGCTTCAAGAAAGCTCTTGCTGCCCAGGTACAAAGAGTGTGGTAAGTCGACAGTTAGCAGCTCCTTCAGCATATGCCTGCTTTCAAGCAGCCTGTGCCAATGACTGAGCAAGGTGGTGACCCAAGGGCCTAGCCATGTACACCACCAGACTAGCAGAGGCTTTCTCGGGCCTGCATTGTGGTACGACAGTTCCCCTTAACCAATATTTCTGTCTCTCTGTTCCTTTCACAGGTGTGACACTCTAATAAACTTTTTGCGCCTCTTAACTCTTTTTCAGCGACTGATTCCTGGGGTATCCCAAAGCCAGTGACCAACCACAAAAGCTCAGTGACATAAAACATGAAGCATTCCTTATTGTTTGTGAGTTCAGAGGCCAGCTGGCAGCAGTTTTGGTCTTAGCTGGGTCTGTGGTCTGCTGCTGGTCAGCAGGTCTGCCAGTCTTTCACATGTTGGGCTCACCTTGACTTGTGCAGATGATGATGGAAACCTTCCAAGAGAACAAGCTGAATGAAGCAAGCAAGACCTCGTGTGATCTAGACTTAGAATGCACATACCATCTCCTCTGCCATACTCTACAGGCTATAGCAAATCCCAAAGCCAGCCCAATTTCATGGCGTAGGGAACCATCTCTTGTGGGAGGAGATGCGAAGTCACGTTATAAAGTGTATAGGTATATGGCCTTTATTATGTTGACGTAGGTTCCGTCTATGACCACTTTTTGGAGAGTTTTTTTCATAAATGGATGTTGAATTTTATCAAAAGCTTTTTCTGCATCTATGGAGATGATCATATGGTTTTTATTCTTTAATCTGTTAATGTGGTGTATCACATTGATTGATTTGCAGATATTGAAAAATCCTTGCATCTCTGTATTTTGGGGATGTTTCATCAAACCCTCTTGACAATGGTGTATGATCCTTTTAAAGCAGGGGTCCCCATCCCCCAGGCCAAAGACTGGTACAAGTCTGTGGCCTATTAGGAACTGGGCTGCACAGCAGGAGGTGAGCAGCAGGCAAGCAAGTGAAGCTTCATCTGTATTTACAGCCGCTCCCCATCGCTCGCGTTACCGCCTGAGCTCCGCCTCCCGTCAGATCAGCAGCGGCATTAGATTCTCATAGGAGCGCAAACCCTGCTGTGAACTGTGCATGCAAGGGATCTAGGTTGCGTGCTCCTTATGAGAATCTAATGCCTGATGATCTGAGGTGGAGCTGAGGGGGTGATGCTAGTGCTGGGGAGCAGCTGCAAATATAGATGATCATCAGCAGAAAGGTTTGACTGCACAGAGACCGTAATAAATCAATTGCTTGCAGACTCATATCAAAACCCCATCAGTGAGTGGCAAGTGACAGTTAAGTTGCATCTGGTGGCAGGCTTTATAGTGGCAAGTGAGTTGATGTACTTCAATTGTACAACTGCATCTGGTGGCAGGTTTTAAGTCAGAATCCAACACTTATTTTAGTCTGAGCGTGGCCCGCCCATTATTTTATTTACCACTTCCGTCCATTCCTCTTTCCCACACTGTGCCCTTGTCTCAGTCAGAGTTTTGTAAGCCCACAAGCTAACCCTAGCCAAAATGAGTAAAAAACAGACATCGCTGGAGAGCTTCTTTGAAAAGGGGGAAAGACCCAATGAGGAGATAGCAGAAGACTCTAAGACGGCCCACAGAGAGAAGGCTGCACTGGGCTTCCCTGGTGGCGCAGTGGTTGAGAGTCCGCCTGCCGATGCAGGGGACACGGGTTCGTGCCCCGGTCCGGGAGGATCCCACATGCCACGGAGCGGCTGGGCCCGTGAGCCGTGGCCGCTGAGCCTGCGCGTCCGGAGCCTGTGCTCCGCAACGGGAGAGGCCACAACACTGAGAGGCCCGCGTACCGAAAAGAAAAAAAAAAAAAGAAAGAAAGAAAGCTGTATTTAAAAGAAAATACCAAGAGTCCTGCTTAAATTACAGGTTCATTGCAACAGGTGATTCACATTCTCCAAGCCCGCTTTGTATAATATGTGGCAACTGGCTATTCAACAAAGCCATGAAACCTTCCAAACTGCTTCGCCACATGGAGACCAAGCACACCCTGCATTAAAAGACAAGGCTTTGGAGTTTTTCAAAAGAAAAAAACGTGAACGCGAAGAACAGAAGCAATTGTTGAAGGCCACCACTTCATCAAATGTTTCAGCATTGACAGCATCGTTCTTAGCAGCCAACCGCTTGCTCAAGCTAAGGAGCCCTTTACTGTTGGTGAAGAGGGGGTCCTTCCTGCTGCTAAAGACATCTGTCATGAACTTTTTTTTTTTTTTTTTTTTTTGCGGTATGTGGGCCTCTCACTGTTGTGGCCTCTCCCATTGCGGAGCACAGGATGCGCAGGCTCAGCGGCCATGGCTCACGGGCCCAGCTGCTCCGCGGCACGTGGGATCTTCCCAGACCCAGGCACGAACCCGTGTCCCCTGCAGGCGGACTCTCAACCACTGTGCCCCCGAGGAAGCCCTGTCATGAACTTTTAGGAGAGGCTTCAATTCAAAAGGTGGCAGGTGTTCCTCTTTCGGCTAGCACCATAACTAGACAAATTGATGAAATAGCAGAGGATATTGAGGCACAATTGTTAGAGGATTAATGAGTCACTGTGGTACGCAATCCAGGTTGATGAGTCTACCGATGTTGACAACAAGGCAACAATGCTTGTTCTTGTGCCATATATTTTTCAGGAGGATGTGCATGGGGATATGTTATGTGCACTTTTGTTGCCGGCCAACACCACAGCTGCAGAACTATTCAAGTCTTTGAATGATTACATATCAGGAAAACTGAATTGGTCATTTTGTGTCAGTGTATATATGGATGGAGCAGCTGCCATGACTGGATGGCTTTCTGGTTTCACTACTCGGGTCAAAGTGGTCGCTTCTGAATGGGAGTCTACGCACTGTGTCATCCATAGAGAAATGCTGGCTAGCCAAAAAATGTCACCTGAACTTAACATTTTGCAGGATGTAATTAAAATTATCAACCATATTAAAGAACATGCCCTTAACTCATGCCTGTTCATGCAGCTCTGTGAGGAGATGGACACAGAGCACACACGTCTTCTCTTACACACAGAGTGAGATGGCTTTCTAAAGGTAGATCACTGGCCAGAGTTTTTGAGTCATGAGAGACGCTCCAGAGATTTCTTTTAGAAAAACAGTCACCACTGGCAGCACATTTCAGTGACACAGAATGGGTCGCAAAACTTGCTTACCTGTGTGACACATGCCACCTGCTCAACTAACTCCATCTGTCACTTCAGGGGAGAATGACAACTGTGTTCAAGTCGGCAGATAAAGTACCTGCATTCAAAGCCAAACTGGAATTATGGGGGCGACGAGTGAACATTGGGATTTTTGACATGTTTCAAACATTAGCAGAGATTTTGAAAGAGACTGAGCCAGGGCCTTCTTTCTCCCAGATGGTGCATGATCACCTATCTCAGCTTTCAAAAGAGTTTGAGCATTACTTCCCAACCACAAAAGACCCCCGAACTGGGAAGGAATGTATCCACAACCCATTTGTGAATAACCCAGCTGAATAGACTTTGTCTGTGCTAGAAGAGGATCAACTATTTGAGATCACAAGTGACGGTGGCCTTAAAAGTATGTTTGAGACAGCTTCAAATCTCCATACATTGTGGATTAAAGTCGAGGTGGAATATCCTGAGATTGCCACAAAAGCACTGAAAAGCCTGCTTCCATTTCCAACATCCTATCTTTGTGAAACAGGGTTTTCTGCAGTAACAGCCACCAAAACGAGATTACAGAGTAGACTGAACATAGCAACACACTTCGGGTGTTACTGTCTCCTGTGATCCCCAGATGGGACCACCTAGTTGCAAGAAAACAAGCTCAGGGCTCCCACTGATTCTGCATTATGGTGAGTTGTATAATTATTTCATTATATATTACAATATAATAATAATAGAAATAAAATGCACAATAAATGTAATGCACCTGAATCATCCTGAAACCAACCCCCCTGGGTCTGTGGAAAATTGTCTTCCAAGAAACCGGTCCCTGGTGCCAAAATGGTTGGTGATATTGGCCTGTAGTTTTCTTTTTTTGTGATCTCTTTGTCTGGTTTCGGTATCAGGGTGATGCTGACCTCATAGAATGAGTTCAGAAGTGTTCCTTCCTCTGCATTACTTTGGAATAGTTTCAGGATAGTTGTTAACTCTTCTCTAAATGTTTGGTAGAATTCACCTGTGAAGCCATGTGGTCCTGGACTTTTGTTTGTTGGAGTTTTTTAAATCACAGATTCAAATTCAGTACTTGTAAGTGGTCTGTTCACCTTTTCTATTTCTTCATGGTTCAGTCTTAGGAGATCGTACCTTTCTAGGAATTTGTCCATTTCTTTTAGGTTTTCCATTTTGTTGGCATGTAGTTGCTCATAGTAGTCTCATATGGTCCTTTGTATTTCTGTGGTGTCGGTTGTAACTTCTCCTTTTTCATTTCTGATTTTATTGATTTGAGTCTTCTCCCTGTTTTTCTTATGAGTCTGGCTAAAGGTTTATCAATTTTGTTTATCTTTTCATAGAACCAGCTTTTAGTTTCATTGATCTTTTCCATTTTTTTCTAAAAAATAATGAAAATTTAAAAGTACACAGGCAATATGGAGAATAATATAACATAATAAACACTCATGAACCCACCATCCTACTTTAACAAATCTTAAAATTCTGTCATATTTGGTACAGACATTTTAAGAAACAAAACTATGAAGATATTATATTTTTAAAATCCACTGTATACCCCTGCCCATCCTTGCTTTTTCTTTTTTGAGGTCTTCAACTGTGAATTTTTAATTTCAGGTACTTACTTTTTATTTAAGTTAAAGGACTTGAGACCCATGTCTTCTGATCATTCAGCAGGAAAAGAAAAAACAAAAAGGAATTATATTCACTCAGTCATTAAACAAATATTTATTGTGCTTTCTATTTGCCAAGTATTGTACTACATATGTATTTATATAGTATATTCTTATTTTTTGTAGTGTTCTATTCTCACACCATTTTGTTTCAGGCTGTATATTCAAAGTGAGAAGCAAAGAACATTTTCCTCTGTAATGCAGGCTGTTTTTCAATATCTCTTATAAAAGTTTTTCTTAATACCTTAAAGCTTTGAGGGCAAATCTTGTTCAACTCTTTGCTGTGGATTTTCATTAACATTTTCCTTCTATGGGTTTGGCTCTTGCTGTGTCACTGGGGTGGGTGGGGTGTTTTGACAGATTTATTGAGTTGCCAGTTGGCCACACCTTTCCTTTTCTTTCATATGATTAAGCAGTTATTGCCTGTAACTCCTACCTGGTTTCTCTAGTTCAATATGATGACTTCGGAGTGCAGTCCTCTCCCTGGTCCTTGTTTTCTTGCTTTCACGGTGAGTGGGTTATACCTTTCTTAAAAAATAACAGCTTTGGGACGAAGTGAGAGAGTGGCATGGACATATATACACTACCAAATGTAAAATCGATAGCTAGTGGGAAGCAGCCGCATAGCACAGGGAGATCAGCTCCGTGCTTTGTGACCACCTAGAGGGGTGGGATAGGGAGGGTGGGAGGGAGACGCAAAAGGGAGGAGGTATGGGGATATACGTAAACATATAGCTGATTCACTTTGTTATACAGCAGAAACTAACATACCATTGTAAAACATTATACTCCAATAAAGATGTTAAAAAAAATAACAGCTTTATTAGAATATAATTACATACCATAATATTCATCCTTTAGTATATTCAGAGTTGTACAACCATCACCACTATCTGATTTTATAAAATTTTCAACACCTCAAAGAGAAATAATATACCTATTAACTGTGACTCCCCATTCTCCTCTGTCCCTCTTTTTAGTTTCTTGATGATGTCCTGTGAATCACAAAAGTTCTTGATTTTGGTGAGGCCCAATTTATTTTTTATTTTGTCACTTATACGTTTTGGTATAAGCGACACTCTAAGAAACTATTGCCTAACACAAGGTCATAAGAGTTTAGTCCTATTTAAGGATTAAACCTTTTAAATTTAATTTACTTTGAAGTTTTCTTTGAAGAACTTTATAATTCTAGCTCCTACAGTTAGATCTATGATCCATTTTGAGTTAATTCTTTTATATGGTATAAAGTGGGGTTCAGGGCTCCCCTGGTGGCGCAGTGGTTGAGAGTCTGCCTGCCGATGCAGGAGACACGGGTTCATGCCCCGGTCCAGGAAGATCCCACATGCCGTGGAGCGGCTGGGCCCGTGAGCCATGGCCGCTGAGCCTGAGTGTCCGGAGCCTGTGCTTTGCAACGGGAGAGGCCACAACAGTGAGAGGCCCACGTACCGCCAAAAAAAAAAAAAAAAAAAGTGGGGTTCAGATTCTCTTTTGCAAAGACAGTTCTTTCTCTATTGAATTATCTTGGCACTCTTGTCAGGTTATACATTTATTGTAGAATTTACCAAATTTTGCCTTGTTTTGTGGTAAACTGGATCGGTCCCCCTCTGTCATGGGAGGACAGGAAATATGTTTCGTTCATTGAAAATGAGAAAACCTATGTGAAAAGCACCTACCATAGGGCCCCAGAGTAAATATTTCTTTGCTTCTTTTGAATCTCCCCACAGCACTTATTGTGGTATTTGTCATACAATAGTTACATAAGTGTTTGTTGAACGTTAAGTCAGCTTGAGCCTACACCTCAAAAGGGCACGGGTTCCTAAAGTTCTGACTGGATGGACATCCAGAACACTTTCGGCCCTTTTCAAACTGAGAAACTGAATAGTGGAGAATGACAGCTTTGTGAAATTGGGCTGCTGTCAGGGTAGGGGCTTCCAAATGACTTATCCTCTAAGGTAAGTGACAAATACCCAAACACTGAAAACAACCCTAAAGGTCCAGAACTCTTTTTTCTTTCTTGTTTAACTTCAAGTGGTCCGGATGTCTACTTATTTAACTGCTTATGTAGTAAAGTTTCACTTGTGAATTTGACCTCAATTCCACAAAATCGATCGTGGCTCTTTTCTGCCTAAACGCAGAAAGATTTTCTCTGGCAGCAACAAGCACTATTAAAAAGGTAAAGAGACAGCGCTCAGGTGTGGCTGGCGATTCTATTTTCAGTGACCCGTTTCTCCCTCTCTTTTTCTTTCTTACATGCTGAACATTAGGAGCCCTCACAAGCTTTCAAAAATAGAGCAAGAGGCTGAAGATAAAGGCCTGTTCATTCCATCGGGGAGTGTCCTACGGAGTCATGTCCAGGCAACGTCTCTGCCTGCATCTTGGATATCTTTTTCCGAGATGTGAGAATCCGCCCCTCTCTGTGCGAAAGTGTGTACGTGCGAGCGCGAACCGAAGATGTGTACTATGCAGAGATACAGAATAACTTTCTTACCCCAATCTTTTCAGCTTTAGGGAAGTGCTTCAAGCGACAGCTTCTGACTCCAGAGCCACCGCTCTGTCACGTCACCAAATCGCCTTTCTGCAAATAATGAGGTCCCGGGCTCTTAAGGAAGAAGATGTACTTTTTTTTTTTTTTTTTACTATTAGACTTTATATTTTGGAGCAGTTCCAGTTCACAGCCAAACTGAGCTGAAGATTGAGATTTTCCATGTCTTCCTGTCCCCACCCCTGCACAGCCTTCCCCATTATCAACCCCCCCCCCAACAGAGTGGTACATTTGTTACAACTGATGAATTTACACGGACACATCATAATCACCCAAAGTCTTTGGTTTACATTAGGGTTCACCCTCCCTGTTGTACGTTCTGTGGGATTGGACAAATGCGTAATGACATGTATCCACCATTATAGTATCATACAGAGTCGGTTCACTGCCTTAAAAATCCTCTGGGCTCTGCCCAGAGGCTCGACTTGAAAGGGCGAAAAGAGAGGGAAGGAAAAAAGCCTGCAACTGCGGAGGCGCTACCAAACTGCAAGCCGAGTTTGTTCCCAAGTTCAGAGGCTCCAGCTGCCCCAGCTCTCCAAGTCCGGCTACCGGCAGGTTCCTCCTCCTTTGGTTTAAGTGTCAAGCAAATGGGTTTCCTGTTAACACCGGAATACTGTGAAAGGGCAGGAAGAGGCCAGGCCGCCTCCTCTTTCCCCCCTTCCTGTCCGGTTTATTTATTTTGTACACGTTTGTTTTGGTGGAGCGGGTGGTTGCAGCGCGTGCGGCTCTGGGGCAGCCTGGGCGGCCGGTAACCCCTCCCCGAGGAGGCGAGGCCCGGCCAGACCCCGCCCGATCCCGGCTCCAGCTCTGCTGGGCGGGCTAACGGAGAGAGGAAGGGGGAAGAGAGTGGGAGAGGCAGAGCCGGGAGAAGGAGGCCGCCGGGGCGCGCGAGGAGGCGGGGAAACCTGCTCGGTCCGCGCCCGGCCGCTCCCCCGCGGGCTGCAGGTGGAGCCGCGGAGGTAGCCGCTTCCGCCGCCGCCGCCGCCGCCTTCTCCTCCCCGGGCCTCCTCCCAGGCCCGGAGGCTGCTGGCGCGGGACTCCCGGAGCTGGCGGCCGGCGCGCGGGGCCCGCAGCTCGTCGATGGCTGAAGGCCGGCGGCTGGAGGACGAGGACGAAGAGCTGCACGAGCGCCGGGAGCTCGGGGGCCCGCGCCGCGCCCGGGGCCGTGCGCTGTCGGGCCACTCGGCCGCAGGTGAGGGGCGCGGGCAGCGTGAGGGGGGACCGGGGCACCGGGGACCCAGGGCTGGGCGTCCCGGGGCCGCGCAGGTCCTGCCCCGGACGCCGGCGGCTCCCTCGCCCGCCCGGAGGGGACTGGCACCTTTAACTCTAGGAGGCGAACGGGAGGGAGAGTGGCTTTTCTGTCTCCATCCGAAGTTTGCGGCCGAGCCCGAGGAAATTCAAACCTGTCTCTACCTGCTAGTGGCCCTGGAGCCGAAACTACAAATTTTCCATGCAGACTAAATCCACGAGCTGCTGGCTTGGAACTTGTGGCCCGGGTGGTTACTTATCTCTGGATGAGTCAGAGGCCAGTGGAGAATGCCCCCCTCCCCATAGGTTTGCCTCCGCTGTCGCAACCGGGTCGAACCACATGCTAATCGTCCAGGCGGGCTTCGGTGCCTCTTGAACTTCGGACCTGTGACTGTCCTCCCAACCCCCAGCCGCCCGAGTTCACCTGTTTTCTATAGGACTTGCTTTAGAGTTACTTGGTGACCCCCAGCCCCACCCCCCAGTCCAGAATATAGCCTTCCAAAAGGCGATTCATGTGGACTGATCATTTCTGGGCCTGTAACTTTGTGTTTTGGGAGTGCGGAAAGGCGGCGCGGATCAATAGTTTGGCGCAGAAGCGGAAGAGTGAATAAGTGTAGGTCCACACCCCTTCCCTCTTTCCCGGGCAGCTTTTCAATTAAACAGAATAGAGAGGACATTCTTTGGTTCCAACTGGATAAGCCAGGTATCCGAAAACAAGAGGGAGGAACAAACCTAGGGAGGTGAAAACAAAAGGGAGATAAGGCCGTGAGAAAGGTTCAGATGTGAACATTCATTAACGACCCTTTAGAAAGTGGAATACAGTGAACATTCCACCCAGCCATGGAGCAGCTTTTCCATGTGGCTCCCTTAACCTAAGAGAAAGTTGAAGAGTTAAAAGAAGATAATGGGTCTGTGGGGAACACCTGGAGGGTCGAAAATGGGATGAAAGGAAAGAGTTGGAGTGGAACAGGAAGAAATAGTCAATCTTGGAGCCTTAAAAATAATTCCTTTTGCCCGTTACTGTTTCCATCGAAATGAGGCATTTGACTAACCACACGAACACCAGCTGTCTTGAAGATAACTGATAGTTTTGTTCAGTATAAACCCAGGCCTAATGAATTAATGGGTAATTGCTGGGTATGAGTAAATAATTCTTGCAAGAATACAATGAAAAAACTTTACAAAGATGTTCCTCTGTTAAATTACTGATCTGAACATGCCTTGGACTCCTCTTACCTTCAGCGAAAAGCTTCACTTACGTACTGTGCAGAGCTGTACCCGAGGTCAGACTAGATATGATCCAGATAGATATTTATCATTTAGTTGCAAAATGTGTGTTTATTCCAAGGCTGGTGGAAATGGCATTTTGTAACTTGTTTTTCCCAGTTCCTTAATTTCCCAAGGCTACCAGAAGCTTTTCTAAGTTCCATGATAATATTTTGCTGATACGTGACACAGTGTCCTTTTTCACTCAGAAATTGGTGTGTGCAGTTTCTAACCATTTAGTGTCCCCTGTCTCCGTTAGGGGGTGAGGGGCAGAGATATTATGGAGTGGGCAGAGAGTTAAACTGGCCGTTACCGGGCTTCTTTCTTTTGAGACACATTATTTAATAGTTTACATTTCTTTGCAAGCTGTGCTCCTCTTGCCCCTCATTAGTTCCCGTGTGTTTTTCAGACTCCATCGCATTCCTTACCAAGCTTGGGCATTTGTTAGTAATGTTTTGTGCTGGATGTTCTCTCTCCAAGTGAGAAAGTAGGAACTGACCCAGAGGCTTCATGTTTCTTCTTTTAACATCTTTCTAATCTTTCACTTTTCCCGTTCTCATCCACTCCCTCCTCCCTCCACCACCTCACAGTCTAAAGATTTTCCATTTTTCTTTGATCTCACAGAGGTTGACACCATAAAATTAGGGTTTATGGACTTGAGGGAGTCTGTGAACTTCTTCTCTCAATGCTAAATTTAGGTGTGGTTGTGGAAGTGTGTTTTTTACTTTGTAATGTACATTCAGGAGAACATATAAAACCTGTAAATCATAAAGTAAAACTCTTGTAACCTGTGCCCAAGTTGAGAAATAGAATATTATCATTTCTCTGAAGCAAACTCTACTCTCTCCCAGTCATGGCTTCTTCCTTCCCCTTGAGGGAACCACTTTTATTCCGTTGCTTTTCTGTGCAGTTTTACCTGTACAGTTTTATCTGTGCATCCCTATACAATATTATTTAGTTTTGCTTATTTTACAACTTCTTATGAGTTCCATCATCCTGTAATTATTCTTTAGTGTCATTCTTTTTTCACTCCATATTAAGTTTGTAAGATTTATCCCCATTGTTGCATGCAGCTGTAATTTCTTTTCTTTGTATTCTTATATCATACTTTTTGCTTATTTTTTATTGATTTGTTGGAGTTCTTTACTTGCTCAGGAATCTCAACTTCTGTTGGTTGCATGTGTTCCAAAATCTGCTTCCACTCTGTGGTTTATTTAAAAAATGTTTGTTTGTGGTTTCTTTTGATGTGGACATTTGTAATTTTAACGTAGGTGTATATATGAATCTTTTTCTTTGTAGTTAGTGTCCCCCCTCCCCTCACTGTCCCCCTTGGTTAAGAATGCTTTCCCGGGCTTCCCTGGTGGCGCAGTGGTTGAGAGTCCGCCTGCCGATGCAGGGGACATGGGTTCGTGCCCTGGTCCGGGAAGATCCCACATGCCGCAGAGCGGCTGGGCCCATGAGCCATGGTTGCTGAGCCTGCGTGTCCAGAGCCTGTTGTCCACAGCAGGAGAGGCCACAGCAGTGAGAGGCCCATGTACCGCAAAAAAAAAAAAAAAAGAATGCTTTCCCTACCCCAAGGTCATGAAGATATTCTCCTGTATCTTCTGTATTGTCTCCTAAAGTTTTGTTAACTTCCTTTGTGGAGAGGTGGCATAGCTTTCTTCAGACTCTCAAATGGGTCTGAGAACCTCTGACTGACCTACAGCATTTTTATATTGTTTATCCAAAGGGCAGGGAATACAAAATTCTAGGTCCTCCGGTAATCACCTGGAAGAGTGGTAGGCACTTAATAGGGTTTAGTAAATACTAAATAAATGTACTCTCTCTATATTTTGATGTGTTTATGGTAAATGCTAGAAGAACAGATATAACTTCTCCAATGTGTTTTGAGTAAAATAACTAATATTGTCAGTATGAGGTCACAGAATAAAATTCTTTGTATTCTTTATGAACCAGTTGCTTCGTACATGCTAGGGCCTGTGAGGGAGGTATTATTTTCTCCGTTTTATAGTTGAAGTGGGTACAACTCCGTGCTCCCAATGCAGGGGGCCCGGGTTCGATCCCTGGTCAGGGAACTAGATCCCACATGTATGCTGCAACTAAGAAGCCCGCATGCCGCAACTAAAAGATCCTGCATGCCACAGCTACACATGCCGCAACTAAACATGCCGTCATGAAGATCCCACATGCCACAACTAAGACCTGGTGTGGCCAAAATAAATAAATACATATTTTAAAATAAATTAAAAAAAAAAAGATTGAAGCTCAGAAATACTTAAGTGACTTGCCCAAGATCCCGCAGCTAGTAAATGGCAGGATGTGGACTTGAATCCGGGTCTGTTTGACCTGAAAGTCCATGTTTTTCCAAGCTATCCCACTGGCTGCAAATACAAGTCAATTGCTTTTAATGCTCCACACGTTTATATCTATCTGCATGTTGCTTGTTATCTTTTAGAAATACTTTATTACATTTATCTGGTGCTTTTCTGCTTAGGAGGGGCTTTCACACCCTCATGGAACTTGATTGTTAAAACAACCTGAGAGGGAAGAAAGTACATTTTTATTATTCCCATTTTAAAGACGAGTAAATTGAGACTCAGAAGTGTTAAAAGACTTAATCTAAAAGAATCTGAAAGAATACAGCTAGGTATAGCTGCACCTCAGTTACCTCTTTTGGGTGTTTCAAGTCATAAACTGTCGTTTTTTTTTTTTTGCGGTACGCGGGCCTCTCACTGTTGTGGCCTCTCCCGTTGTGGAGCACAGGCTCCGGACGCGCAGGCTCAGCGGCCATGGCTCACGGGCCCAGCCGCTCCACGGAATGTGGGGTTTTCCCGGACCGGGGCACGAACCCGTGTCCCCTGCATCGGCAGGCGGACTCTCAACCACTGCGCCACCAGGGAAGCCCAAACTGTCGTTTCTTTAATTTGATTCATATAGCATGTTAGGTCATATGGCCCAGAGTTTGTGGCTCTGTCTAGTAAGTTGTGTAGTTTTGAAAACTGCGTTAATTCTTCTGGGCCACCATCTTACAGTTTTTGTTATTAGAATTCCAAAGTTGTCTAATTTATTTTGAGGAAGTTATTTTAAGTCCTATGGAAACTATGGATATATATACACGTCGTTTAAAAATCCTGCACTCACCAACTTCTTTTAGAAGACCTGTCTAGTTATCCTGTCAACAAAATGTATGCAAAATGGTGTAGAAAATACAAGGAATACAAAGAAATTATAAAATAGGCTCCCTGCTTTTAAAGAATATGTCATAGAATTAAGGAAGGTAAGACTAATATACTTTAAAGAAATAAATAAGAATATAAAGTAGTCCATGGTGACTAGCAAGTGGAGTTTAGCATAAGAGAACGAGGCAGTCTTGGTTCATTTCTTGGCTTACCTCTTACTGTGTGACCTTGTGCAAGTTACCTAACCTCTCTGTGCATCCATTCTTTATTTGTAAAGTGGGAATATTAATAAAACCTATTGCATAGGGTTTGAGGATTAAGTGAATTAGTATATGTAATACCTTTAGAACATAGCTAGGCACATAGTGAATACTTCCTGTAAAGTTATTCGTGTTTATTTATGTATATTTTTGTTAAAATATCTGATGCTTCATTGAGTCTACATTTTTCTCCCTTTGGGAATAGTTATGGGGTTTCAGGTTGGCAGAGAAAAAGGAGGTAAAACTGCATCGTCACCATTTCTAATCAAATGTAGTTGCTTTGCTTTGGAGTTCATAAATCTTTTTGAAACATCTTACAAGACCCCGAAAGACTGAGACCAGTTCTTCATTTGACATTCCTTGCACCATACAAACTATTTTAACGTGGCTTGTCGTTGATGTTTACCCTTTCTTCATCATCACAAATGAAAAGCTCATTCTTGTGACATAACTATTTGTGTTCAAAGTGATTTCAACAAATCAAAGGTAAGTTGATGACCCTACATCCTCTTTTTAACCAGGGTGCATCCCTTCTTTTTTTTTTTTTTAATTTTGCCACTATTCATGCAGTGCTTCTATAAGGTCATTGGCATGTTACATTCTGGGGGCAACTATTTTCCCTCAGATCGTTTCAGCTTTACATTTAATGGTACTTAGAGTCTTATCCTCAGAACTCTTGGGTCTCTCTCAGTTAGCTTTAGCCTCCATCAATTTACAGCATCTTTCTGGGCCTTAGTTTTTGCCTTATTAATTGAAAGGATGAGGCTTCCAACATTACATTTTATGATTCTAGGGGATGAGGAGGAAAATAACTTCTGACTTGGTTTACAGAAGCCTGCCAGTGTGCAGGGTCCGATCTGGGGGGTGTTTCTCTGGGCTCCTTGTGATGAGGGAAAAGCCCAAGGTGCCACACTCAAGATGTCGCCTCACTGGGGAAAAGGCAGTCACGTTAGCTTAAGTTGTGCCGCAGGGACCTGCCTTTCAAGATGGGCACTTCACTTCATCAGTGGAGAACATGGGATGTGTTCTGGGGGAGTTTATAATACTGAACATAGGTATGATGAAAATATTATCCATTAAGTACAAGATGAAAGTATATGTCTGGTAGCTTCAGAGCAAAGAGCAGGGTTAAGGTGCGGAGGAGGAGGCCAGGCCCCCTCGTTTGTATGAAGGTTCAACATCCATTCCTGCCCCTCAGCAGCTGTAGGTCTCACCCTTAGGGACTCTGAGCTTGCCTTTGGGTGCGGATGGGTGCATGGAGGGGGAGGGGTGTACAGGCAGTAAATCATTGTTTTATTTTCTTTTTTTAAATAAACTTTGTTTTTTTTAGAATACTTTTATAGATTTACAGAAAAATTGTTAAGATAGTACAGAGAGTTCCCATCTGCCTCACATCCAGATTTCCCTGTTACTAACATCTCCTTAGTTTTTACCTAATTTCTTCCTGCTCTGCAGGATCCCATCCAGGACACCACATCACATGTAGCTGTTGTGTCTCCTCAGGCGCCTCTTGGCTGTGATGGTTTCTCAGATTTTTCTTGTGCTTGATGGCCTTGACTGTGTTGAGGAGTACTGACCAGATATTTTGTAGAATGTTACTCTATGGGGATTTGTCTGATGTTTTTCTCATGTTTAGACTGGAGTTTTGGGTGTTTGGGAGGTAAAGTACCATTTTAACCACATATTAATGGTTTAATATTAACATCATTTATAACTGTTGATGTTGACTTTGATCTCCTGGCTGAGGGAGTGTTTTTCAGGTTTCTCTAGGCCAAGGTTACCACTCCCTGTGCACCCACCCCACAACCATACTGTAGGAAATAAAGGAAGTCACTATGCAGAGCCCACACTTAGGGAATAAGGAGTTAGGCTCCACCTCCTTGGGGGTAGAATATCTACATATATCTTTTAGAATTCTTCTGCACAGGAGATATCATTCTTTTTTACTCTCACCTTAGTTTCTTCAGGTTCTCCAAACATCTGCCTTGGGATTGTGTTTAGACCCTGCAGTTTGGGGACTGTAAGCTCAATTCCTCCACCCGGGTCTGTCCAGAATATCCCTTGTGTGCTGTTGTCTGGCACGCACTTTCATAATTAGAAAGGAAGGCATGAAATGAGTATCCAACTTGAGATGACCTGTGACTAAAACTCATTCACACTAGAGTATCAACAGGTACAATTTTGGAAATGGAGAGGAAGTTAGAGTATGAGAGGAATTTGGGAATTCCCTGGACTAGGATAATCAAACAATAATGAGTTAACACTTATTGTGTGCTCGGTCCCAGGCGGCATTCTAATTGTTCTCCATGTGTTTTTCTCACTTAGTCCTCATACCAATCTTATGAGATAGGTGTGATGATTTCCTTCATTTTTGCAGATGAGAAACCGGAGGGGGTGTTTACCCAGAGGGGGTAAATAATCTAGTCAAGGTCACGTAGCTAGAAAGCTATGGACTAGGATTCTGTGCAGACTCCTACCCAGTATTTATTCTCGTCTTCCTTGGTCAGTGGAACCCTATATTGCTGACTGTGGCAAGGTACCCACCTGTGAATCTGCTTTACCCAGCCTACTAATGAGAGGCAAGAAAAAGTTGTTGAGTGTGGTTTCTAGAAAAATTCTTTAAAGGGGACTCAACTGCACAGAATATCCTTTTGCCCTTATCACCTTCCATCCCCCTACCAGGAACAAGGATGTGTAGCTCACAGCAGCCATCCTGGGTCATGAGGTTATCCTGAGGATGGAAGCCAGGTGCTGAGAATGGTGGAGCAGAAAAATGGATGGAATCTCAGTTTCCAGTGGTAATAGAATCATCATATGAGCTTTTGATTGCCTGTTCCTCCTTTGTTTAAGAAAAAATAAACTGTCTTATTTAAGCCACTGTTAGGTCTTTTAATTAGCAGCTGAATGCAATTCCTAACTGATAAAAGTTCTGACTTGATCATATTTTTCTCTCCTTACCACCAGGCTATGTTTGTTAACATGAGGTTACCTAGGTTCTTGTTGCTATTTTGTCCTTTATTATAATGTGACCTTGGACAAATAACTTAAAGGCCCTTCCCTTTTTGCATCTTTTGAATGGGAATTATTCATTCTCTAAATACAAGTTTACTATGGGAAACATGCTTTTAAACGTCACGTTCTCATGAGGGATGTACATTTCTTGAAGAGGGTCATGGTCATACTTGGACAGGTTTAAGGGTATTGCAAAGGAAACCTATGGAATCTGAAAACAGTTTTCTGATTTTGTCATTTTGCTGAGTGCCAGGTCTGAATACCTCTCAGGGAACAAATAAATAGAAGCTGTGACAGGAGGTGATTTTGTCCCTGCTGTGATATGCATACGAGCAGATTCTCAGTGGCACCACTGATGAGCGTATAACTCATGCCGGGGCTGCTGTGTAGGATTCAGAGTTTGTTTCCGATACGGCTGCCTTCAGTGTACCGGCGTGTTGTTTTCTGAAGATACATTAATCAAGGAATCGCTCTACTGGAAGAAAGCTAAATGGTTTTTCTGAGAGCCGGCAAAGAACAAGGCACAGAAGAAAACGTTTGCACATGTGGAGAATTCGTTTTTCTGGCAATAAATATCACCATTTCCAAAGAGTCCTTTGAAACTAGTACAGAGGTGTTCACAAAAAACTGGAAGGCCCCTCCCTCAGCATGGGGTCACTCATGTAAATGACCCTTTCTTGCTTTGTCACCACCCTTGTTTCTTTTTTGTGTGTGTGTGGTACGCGGGCCTCTCACCGTTGTGGCCTCTCCCGTTGCGGAGCACAGGCTCCGGACGCTCAGGCTCAGCGGCCATGGCTCACGGGCCCAGCCGCTCCGCGGCATGTGGGATCTTCCTGGACCGGGGCCCGAACCCGTGTCCCCTGCATCGGCAGGCGGACTCTCAACCAATGCGCCACCAGGGAAGCCCACCACCCTTGTTTCTTTATTTCCTCAGAAGGACTCCCCCTCAATACACACTAGCTCAGTGGAGCTGAGCCACCTGGAGATTATAAGGTAGATTTGTGTCACTCCGCTGAGGTATAACTCTTGCCAGTGGAAGGTGTGGTTTGTAAGTGAAATTCATTTGGAATAAGGCGTGGTATTTCGAGTTTTAAAAGGTGCAGACTTGTGTTTGAATATTACTCTTAATTAGATGCTTAATAACGTGAAGTGCCTAATATCACAAACATCTTATCTGTTATGCTGCCCTATTCCTGTTTCTCCTTTCTTCTTGAGGCATTCCACTTTAAAACGTGGTGCGGTATTTCTCACATTTCTGTAGCAATGGGACCTTTAAACAGTGCTTCTCAAACTTCAATATGCCTACAGATCACCTGAGGATCTTGTAAAGATGCAGCTCTTGATTTAGTAGGTTTGGGGTGGAGCCTGAGATTTTGCATTTCTAACAAGTTCCAGGTGATGCTGCTGCTACTGGTCTCTGGACCACACTTTGAGTTACAAGGTACTCAATTACCTCTACCTCAGTGCCAGGGTTCTCAGTGCTGCTGGGCATCAGAATTAACTGAGGAGTTTTTCAAAAGACGTGTACTCATGACCCCACCCTCAGATTTTCCTGATTAATTACTTTTGGAATAGTATCTAGAGAACTGTATTTTGGGAGTGCTATGTGAGGTGAGACTCACTGGCTTAGTGTCCTATTAAAAAAATGTGATGTTGAGTGGTTTCAGTGTGCTTTCTTGTAATTTGAACTGTAATATTTTTCCGTCATAAGTAATTAATGGTGTGATGCCTTTCAGTCAAACAGAATAAATAAATGGAATCCACCATGCATTTTATACATGGATTTTATTCAGTCCCCCTTTTATCCATAGCCTAAGAAGACTCCACGTAAAGCATGATGTAAGGACCTATCATTGAAGTAACTGGAAAGCAACGTATGTGATAGTTAACGTTCTTTCAGATTGCAAGAAATAGAGGTCCGTTCTGCTAGCCTCAGCTGACGGGAGGCAGCTTATAAGGATATTCCAGTAAGTTGGAAGACACAGGAAGTAGCCTTGGAAGTCATTTGGAAATAAGAGTAGCTCTAGGAAACCGACAGCAAATATTTACCCCAGAGAACATTCCTTTGTAAGCTAGGAAGGCTGTTAATTCTTTACGTTACTAACACCACCATTCTGGTGACTCAGTTCACTTCTGTGTCCTTCCGTGGCTTCTGAACTTACTTGAATAATTGACTCTTGTTTTTCTTACAGTCAGCCTCCCTGAGAAAGAGACTCTTAAGTAGGCTGGCCAGTCAGGGTCCTGCACAGAGTGCCCCTTGGGGGCAGGGGTCTCATGCTGGTTGACCTCAGAGGCTAAAGACAAAGTATATAGTAGCCAACTTTTCAGGCCCCTCCCTGGTCCCTTCTCCCGGAGGGGATGGTAGGGTCTTGTGGTACCCACACGAGAATTTGCGAATCGCCTGCAGCTGATTCTGTCAGATGGGACTCTGGGCCCGGGGGGTGTTCTGAGGTTTCTTAGAATGGAGAGAAGGTAAAATTGGCAGGTTCCATGCGGACACTTTCAGTAATGAGTTCCACGAGGGAAGATTTATGTTGTTCATTGTTATAGCCCCATAACACAGAACGGTGCCTGGCACATATATTCAATACACGTCTGTCAAATAGAATAGAATTTTTTTAATGATGTAATGTTGTCTTTATTGTTTGTTTGATTACATTTTTTTTTTTGCAGTACGCGGGCCTCTCACTGTTGTGGCCTCTCCCGTTGCGGAGCACAGGCTCCGAACGCGCAGGCTCAGCGGCCATGGCTCACGGGCCCAGCCGCTCCGCGGCATGTGGGATCTTCCCGGACCGGGGCACGAACCCGTGTCCCCTGCATCGGCAGGCGGACTCTCAACCACTGCGCCACCAGGGAAGCCCTTTTGTTGCCTTTTTAGCAGTGATGAGCATTAGATGTTTGCCACTTGGCGGCATGAGTACGGCTGGTGTCAGGCTTTGGTCTGAGGGGCGGCAAATGGATGTCAAGTCCAGCGTTCGGAGTCCTTCCTAAGGGCCTCCCTCTAGGGTAACGTTGGCCGCGGTGGTTTCTCCTCTGGGAGGCGAGCGGCCCCTCCCCGTCCAAGGGCGCCGCCATGTTGGGTCCCAGTCGCATCGGCTCTGAAAGGTCAAGTGTGGATTTGGACGTTTGGCCAAGGAAAGGAGGCTACTTTTCAGGTAAAGAGGGGGACACTGGGAAGATGGGAGTCGCCGTTACTTACAGCAGCGGCTGCCTCTTAAAAAGCTCCAAACCCCCTATCTGTGCGGAATGGGCGGAGGGTGGATGTTAAGGATGTTTTCGAGGAAAGATGGACCCGGCAGATGATGGATGGGATGTAGCGCAGCGCAGCGAGCGCCCAGTCCAAGGATGCTGACCTGCCCCGACTCGGGAAAAGGACCTTGCAGTTGGCACCTTCCCAGGAGAGAGGCAATGATACCCACCATTGAGTGAGGCAATGATACCCACCATTGAGTACTAAGCGTTGACTGGAGCCCTTTTGCTCTTCGTGTGAAATATCATGGCCAATACCCATGTAGCTCTGGGAACAAGCCTTTCAGTAGCTCCTTGAGCTCAAGGATTCTGTAAACCTTGAAGAACGTAATTTGATACTGATCACCTCATAGGTTACCAATGAATGTTTAATGAAGGTGATGAAGAATTAGGGGTTTTAATCCCAATATTCTTCAATTCTTTGCTCTTTTAATTAAAAACTAGATTTCTTTCTCTTGCAATGGGTTTTTTTTTAAAGTACCAACTTTTTAGCATGTCTGAACAAAACATTTTATTGATCACTCACCAATTTAGTGCTTAGCGTATGCCAGGAACTCACGTAATCCTTTAACAACACAGAAAGTCAGGTTGTTTTTAATAAGAACAACGAGGCAAAGAGAAATAGAGCTGGGATTTGAAGCCCTGCAGTCTTTTTTCTCCTTTAATTTTTAAATTTACATACAGTAAAGGTGACTTCTTTTGGGTACGTAGTTCTGTGAGCTGTGATACACGTACAGATTCTTGTAACCACCCCCATAGTCAGAATACAGAACAGTTTCATCACCTCGAAATTCCTATGCTGCCTCTTGCAGTCATATCTTCTCTACACCATTTAACCCCTGATCTGTTCTATGTCTCTGTAGTTTTGCCTTTTCCAGAATATGATATAAATGGAATCATTTCACCCAGCACATTGTTGTGGAGATTCATTCATGTTGTTAACTGTGTCAATAGTTTGTTCCCTTTTGCTGCTGAGTAGTATTCCATTGTATTAATGCACCACAGTTTGTTTATCCATTTACCTGATAAAGGATATTTAGGTGATTTTCAGTTTTTGGTATTTATGAATAAGCTGCTGTAAACATACAGGTTTTTGCATAAACACAAGTTTTTATTTCTTTGGTTTAAGTACCTAGATATTGGTTTAATGGGTAATATGTAAGTGTATGCCTAACTTTACAGGAAACTGCCAAACTGTTTTCCAGAGTGGTGCTATACCATTTTGCATTATTATGAGCAATGAATGAGAGTTCCAGTTGCTCCACACCTTCATCAGCACTTGGTATTATCAGGTTTTTCTCATTTGCTTTTGTTTTTGTTTTAGCCTTTCCGACAGATGTGTAGTGATACTTTGTTGTGGCTTTAATGTGTGTTTCCTTAATGGATAATGATGTTGAGCATCTTTTCATGTGGTTAATTGCCATCCATTATGTCATCGTTGGTGAAGAATGTTCAGATCTTTGCACATTTAAAAATTGGGTTGTTTGTTTTCATATTATGGAAGTTTAAAGAGTTCTTTATATATTTTGCATTCAAATTTTTTGTTGGATATGAGATATGAAAATATATCTCCTAGTCTGCAGTTTATTTTTTCATTCTGTTAACAGTGTCTTTAGCTCTTTGAATATATTGGAAATAGCTGATTTAAAGTCTTTGTCTAGTAAGTCCAATATCTGGGCTTCCACAGGAACTGTTTATATTGATTGCTTTTTTTTTCCTTTTTCTGTGCATGGGCCATTACTTTCTTGTTTCTTTGTGTGCCTCATCATTTTTTGTTGAAAACTGGACATTTTGAATATTGCAGTGTAGCAACTGTGGAATCAGATTCTTCTCCCTCCCCAGGGTTTGTTATTGCTGCCTATTATGATTGTTGTTGCTTGTCTAGTGATTTTTCTGAACTAATTTTGTAGAGTATGTAATTTTTGTGTGATGTGTGGCACTGAAGTCTCCGTTTCATTAGCGTAGTGGTCAGCTAGTGATTGGACAGAGTTTTCCTTAAATGAATGCCTAGAACCAGAAAAAAATCTCCCAGTCTTTGCAGGGGGGCGCTGTGTGTGTATCACAGCACACCTTCAGCTCTCAGCCAAGCAGTGTACAACTAACCTTAGCCTTCACTTTCTGCTTGTGCAGAGCCTGTAGTTCAGCCAGAGCTGAGAGGTTAGGGCCCTCTCAGATTCTTTCTGAACATGCACTCACCCTGGGAATGCACATGGACTTCTAGATTCCTAGGAATATGTGGGAGCTTTTCAAAGCCCTTATTTCCCAAAGCATCTCATCCTTCAGCCTTTCCCCCCAACTTCTTTGGTTAGTCTGTTGTTTGCCCCAACTATTATCCATTGCCTCATGCAGCAGCAACAAATATATTTATTTGCCTGTAAATGATTTCAATAAGCTTTCTCGAGCTAGCCACTTTTCAGCACTTGGAGAGTTTTGAGTTAGGCAAGATAAAGGCAAGTCTTTTGTGCTGGTCTTCCAGGGTTCCACCGGACAAGTCAAAACAAATTATTATAATGCTTTGTGAATGAGGTCTTTTCTGCTCCCTCTGGTACTGGTACTGGTACCAGTACCAAGAGGGCAGGCTATTATTTTCAAGGCTTCCACTGAGCTGGAGAAAGGGGGATGGGACCAGGGTAAGTTAAAATGCCACAAAACTTGCTACTGCAACCAAAACCCAGCTAGTTTTCCTTGATTAAGTGTTTCACTGTACTTAAGTGCATCAAGTGGTTGCTGTAAGCTTTTGGTTAGTTTTCAGTGTTCAAAAAGGGTTGATTCTGCCAGTTCCTGCCAGTTTTTTGTTTGTTTGTTTGTTTGTTGCGGTACGCGGGCCTCTCACTTCTGTGGCCTCTCCCGTTGCGGAGCACAGTCTCCGGACGCACAGGCTCAGCGGCCATGGCTCACGGGCCCAGCCGCTCCGCGGCTTGTGGGATCTTCCCGGACCGGGGCACGAACCCATGTCCCCTGCATCGGCAGGCGGACTCTCAACCACTGCGCCACCAGGGAAGCCCTCTGCCAGTTTTAAATTGCTTTTATGGAGGACAGACGTTTGGAGTTCTTTACTCTGCCATTGTCACTGATGTCCCTCAAGTATGGATTAAAAGAAACACTGATTAAGATTGTTGGTCTTTTTACGAGCACATTGGCCCACGTTTTCCCAATAAACTATCAGAAGAGAAAGTATGGATGGACTTACCCATTTGTGAAGTGTTTGCACGTCTTACAGTAGCGTCCTCAAGGTAGTCGAGGAGCCGCACTCATCTGGTTCCAGTGCTGGGGTCAAGACCCTCCATTTAAACCCTGCATAGGCAGCTTGCTTTTCTCAATTCCAGGCCACAGACCACACCTGACCCGTCTGTTGCTTTTTAAAACATGATTTTCAAGGGATGTCTGGTCAGGAAACCTATATTCCTCTTTGTTTTTGAAAGAATGACTTAGAGAAGGTAGCTTTATTGCCCTCTCCTGCTATAAATCAGTCATGTGTTAACACTGGGTACTGGAATTGAGGAGAGTGGAGTGTGTAACTTAAAATACTTCTGTATTGAGTTTCCTCAAATGAGTATTGCTTTGGAAATTAAAAGAAAGGAAAATAAATGAAAAATACCATGTGAAATAATTGCCTGCTGGTCTAGTGTATTTGTTGCTCATTTTGTGGTATGTTTTAAAACCTGTTTTGCCTTAAGATGAGTTACTGTAGTGATCATAGCAAATGCTGTCCTGTTGATAAAAGAAATGATTGATAAGTATTGGAGAAAATGATAGTAGGAAGGGAGTATATAATTGCGTTTCCTCTGAAGATCATTTTTCAAACACTGGCTAATTTATCATTCGTTCACCTATTCCATCTTATGACATTCACTTTTTTTTTTTTTTTTTTTTTTTGTGATACTCAGGCCTCTCACCGCTGTGGCCCCTCCCGTTGCGGAGCACAGGCTCCGGACGCGCAGGCCCAGCGGACATGGCCCACGGGCCCAGCCGCTCCGCGGCACGCGGGATCCTCTCGGACCGGGGCACGAACCCATGTCCCCCTGCATCGGCAGGCGGACTCTCAACCACTGCGCCACCAGGGAAGCCCTCACTTGTTTTTATGAAAGCCATAATCACTTGAAAAGCAAATCCTCATTTATAACCACACTGTTGAAAGCTGTTTAACATAATCAAAACCTACCCTTAGCGTTCTCCACCTTATTTTTTGCTGTGTATTTCATCTCCAAGTTGTAACGCAACAGAACCTGTTCTAAAGCAATAGATTGAGGAGACCTGCATTGTAATGCTCAACTTGCCACCAGCCAGCTAGCTGTACGTCCTTGATTTAATCTCTCTCGGTCTTAGATTCCTCATTGACAATATGAAGGATTTAGACCAGGGATCTGGAAACCAAATCTGGCTCACTGCCTGTTTCAGTAAATAAAGTTTTATTGGAACACAGACACACTCATTCTTTTATATATTGTCTATGGCTGCTTTTGTGCCATATCTGCAGAGTTGAGTAGTTGCAACAGAGTCTGTATGGCTTGTGAGCCTAAAATATTTTCTGTTTATCCCTTAATGGAAGAAGTTTGCTGACTCCAGACTATCAGCTTTTCTTTCAGGTTAAAAATTCTCTGTTTCAGTTTTGGGATATTTGGGCCAACTATTTCTTTTTTCCCATCAGATTGCTTCTTAGCAGATCACCAGAAAAATTCAACTGGAGGAGGGGAAATACAAATTACACATTGTTATTTGTTAAACACCTATATCCATCATACGTCTGGCATATTTTGTTAATGCTGTGGTTACAAACCACCTCTAAAGCTCAGTATCTTTTTTTTTTTTTTAAAGCTCAGTATCTTATGACAGGTATATTCAGCTGGTGAGCTACGGCTCAGCCTTACTTGTCTTCTTCATTCTGGGATCCTGGCTGGAGGAGCAGTTCCTAACTGGGAAAAGGAGCAATGGACAAACGACGTGCCAGCTTTTAAAACTTCTGCTCAGAAGTGGCACATATTACTTCTACTCACATTTCTTTAGCCAGCTGGGTGTTAGTGGTTCAGGGAAGGATAATCCTTCTGTAGGATGCCCTGCAAGTCACCTGGTACCTCGAGTGGGTGGCTCATCCTTCTGCAGGGAGAGCTGTGGAACACTGGGAACAACGCCATCTACCACAGCCTCCTTAAGGGCTCCCTGGTGTGAGCAGACTGAAACTAATGGCAAAACCTTGGTCTCAGAATTCTTTGTGTGTTATATTTTTCATGAACTCTCTGCAATTAACAAGTAACTAGAAATTGGCCCGTTGAGCTTTTGGAATATATTCTAAATCTCTCAATGTGCTTATTTAATAAATGCTCATCGTAAGAATGTAATATCTGTTTGGATTTCTCTTTTATAGATTCCTGATGTCTTTAACGTATAATTCTCACCCCTACGCTCTCTTCTCCAAGGTTCCATATAATGACACAACTCAAGCTGCCTGGGTGAAGTTCTTAACTTCTTCCCTCCCCATGATTACTTATATCTAACCAGTCAGTTACCGGAGTCTACTGAATACAGCCCCGAGGTAGCCCTTGACTAGGTCCTCTTCCCTCCATCCTCATCGCTATCATCCTTGTCCAGGCATCTCTCTCCATTCACAGCAGCCTTGTAACTAACTAGCCTTTCTACCTCCTGACTTGCTTCTCTGTAATCCATTCTCTACACAACCACTGAAGTGATCTTTCTAAAATGCAAACTGATCATGTTATTCTGCGTTAAAACCTTTCAATGTCTTATTTAATCTCCTTAAAGCTCAAATTTCTTAGCATGGCCTTGAACCTTTTTTTGCTTTATTTTTTTCTGGGAATTCCCAGGTCTGTCCTCTTATACTTAGCTTACATTCATGGCTGGAAAAATATAATCTTTCTTTTAGAGAGATTTTTCTAGAGCATATTTTATGAACTCACATAGTATTGGGTAGATGTTTTTCACTTGTAGAGATTCAAACACTTGATAAAAAGCATTGTGCAAAGCTGACTGTGTACAGTATTGAGGATCCTCCTGTCCTGATCCTCAGTGGATTGCCCCTTCTTGGAAGGGCTTGGAAAAGCCAGATCGGCTCCAAAGAAAGGCAGGTTGACACTGTTTTGTTTTACTTTCTTTGTGACCTGCTTTTAGAAGTTTAAAATGTGCCCATTTTGGAACTAGTCATTTATTGGCCCTCTTTAAGTGAGCTAACGTATTTTTCCTTATGATATCAACTCAGCAACTTCAGACAAAAAGAATGTGAAGCAGGGGGCTTCCCTGGTGGCGCAGTGGTTGAGAGTCCACCTGCCGATCCAGGGAACACGGGTTCGTGCCCTGGTCCGGGAAGATGCCACATACCGCGGAGTGGCTGGGCCCGTGAGCCATGGCCCCTGGGCCTGCACGTCCGGAGCCTGTGCTCCGCAACGGGAGAGGCCACAACAGTGAGAGGCCCGCGTACCGCAAAAAAAAAAAAAAAAAAAAAAGAAAATGAAGCCAATGCATTTTAAAAAAATACTATCTCCTCTAGGTCTTTCATGTTAGCTCTCTGTTTCAGAAATAAAAGTAGCTTCATTGAACTCATAGGGGGATAGGAGAAATCCAAATACTTGCCTTTGAAGAAGCTCCAGTGATTTTAATTTTTCAGGCAAAAATGTTTTCATTATTTAAAATTCATTGACACAAAATTTCTTTGATCAACCAACTGCTATCCTTCTTTTTATCTAGCCTAGTTATGTGGAATTTTTAATAGAAGAAATCAAAAGTCTCAACTCTGAAGCTTTGCAGTTGTTGTAACCAGCTTTCTGTTATCATAAGCTAACTTTAAAAAGCAAGCTTAATCAAAGAAAAAAGCAAGGTTTAAAAAAACCTGTATATCTGTATAAACATTTAAAAAGGAGTCAGAGGTATGTTGGCCACATCTTTAAGCAAGAGGAGAACATGTAAAGGGTGATAGTGATGAACACAGTGGGTACATGGGGATTTGAACTTCCTATGTTAGATATTTCTATAACATTGTGGGTTTTTTTTTTAATAAGCAGAATTAGGAAAAACAATTTTTTTTAAAAGATTTTTTTTTAAATGAAGAGTTACTTGGTTTCCTCCTCCTTAGGGAGGGAACAATCATCAGAGTTAGAACAGGCTGCTTTGTGATTACTTACACTATTCTAGAGGTTCCACGAGTACAGAGATTCTTGACCATCTTGAAATTTCATGAAAAAATGTTGTGTTTGTGCATGAGTGCTTTTTTGGGATGCAGGGTTAGAGTAATGTGGGAAAGAGGGTCCATAATTCAAACAGATTCTTCTAATTTTTTTTCTCTAGTCCTGCCCTCTCTGAGCTCCAGACTGCCTCCTCAACATCTCTACTTGTATATCTAATAGACATCTCAAATCTAACATGTATGTATGTTTCCCATTGCTGCTGTAACAAATTGCTACAAATTGTCCTACAGTTCTGGAGGTCAGCAGTCTGGAATCAATTTCACTGGGCTAAAATCAAGGTGTTGGTAGGGCTGCATTTTATCTCCAGGCCTAAGGGAGAATCCTGTTTGCCTTTTTAAAATTTCTGTAGGCCAGCTGCACTCCTTGGCTTGCGGCCCCTTGCTCCATCCTCAAAGCCAGCAGCACAGCATCTTCGTTCCTCTCTTCCTTCTGCTTCCATCCTTCTGCAAAGTCTCATGAACACCTCTGACTGCCTCTCCTGCATTCCTCTTTAAAAAGATTTGTGATTATATCGGGCCCACCCGGATAATCCAGGGTAATCTCCAAATCTCAACATACTTAATCATATGTGCAGACTTGCTTTTACCAGGTAATGTAACTTCTTTACAGGTTTGGGGATTAGACAGGGACATCCTTGGGGGCCATTATTCAGCCTGTCACTGCATTTGATAGCCCAGCAAACTGCTCCTCCTCCAGCCTTCCTCATTTTATTTAATAGTGTGGCCACTCTCAGGCCACTAACCTAGCAGTCATTCTTGATTTCTCTTTTCAAATCTTTATCTTTCCCATCCTCCTATTCCAATTACCACCCTCACTCCCATCACCCACATCCAATCCATCGGATCACATCTGAATCCAATCAAAACGTTATCACAGTCCTACCCAACTGTGTCTAGAATCTGTGCTCTTCTCACTAATTTCCACTAAAATCAGGATGCCTCTCGCATGTTGGAGCCTTAGGGCCTCATCCCACCCTATTCTTTTTACTCCTGGGTGTTAATTGTCAAAGTTAATTATGGTGCAAGGGCACTGTGGGCTAGCTGTCATAAGAGTGGCACAAAGAGCCACAGGACTAGACCTCAGTCACTTTATTCCAACCACATGGAGATGGGAAGTGAAGACTTACATGGTGGAAGACACTGTGGAGAGAATTTGGGTTGGTTGAGGATAATTATCCTGGAAAGCAGTTAGAATTTCCCATTAAAGGTTTCAGTCTTTTTTTATTCTTATGACAGTGAACATTTCCTCTCGATTATTGACTGTAGGGGATAAAATTAATCTCTGGTTACTTTGTTTTTTTTTTTTTTTTTTTTTTTCTTTTTTTGCGGTATGCGGGCCTCTCACTGTTGTGGCCTCTCCCGTTGCGGAGCACAGGCTCCGGATGCGCAGGCCCAGCGGCCATGGCTCACGGGCCCAGCCGCTCCGCGGCATATGGGATCCTCCCAGACCGGGGCACGAACCCGTATCCCCTGCATCGGCAGGCGGACTCTCAACCACTGCGCCACCAGGGAGGCCCTCTCTGGTTACTTTGAATGACTCCTTCCCTTCCCTTCCTGAAGAAGGAACACGTTTAACAGAATTCTCAGGCAACTGATTTCTAGTATGTGAATAAACTGTACGTAGTCAAATTTGGTGTAGAAAATATTATAGCTTCTGGATGAAGCCAAGCATCTGAAAAGGTAAAATACCCACTGTTGAAATAATATAAAAATAAAGCTTCCACATTTTATTATTCTGAATCCTTTTTCTGTAATGTCGCTACATGTTGGGGGTGACTTCACAATTTAATGAAATAAAGAAAAAAATGGGTGATTACTTGAAATAGTCTATTTGTTATATGAATAGAAGATCTGGAAATAACTGTATTTCCTCACTTTGGGGGGAAAAATTCTGGTTGGATTTCAGCAGCCTTAGTGTATAGCTTTATTTGTTAAATGTGACCTTAGCAAATCCAACATTAATTAAAATTCCTCAAGACAAGAAAATGAAAATTGGAGCATATTAAGGCAGATATTCCAAGGAATAAAGTATTCTGCAAATTAAAATAGATTTTTAAGGCAGAAAGGCTATTGAGCCCACCTCCAAAATAAGATGTAAAGTTGTTCCTATTAATTTTCTCCTCATTTGGTCAGTAGTGGTATGGACTAAATTCGTTACCAGTAAGTATTACATTTTAGTTTTGTGAATACAAATGTTTATTGATTTTTTTGGTCCTCCAGTAATGTGTTACCAGTTGCTGTACTCATATATTGGGTTACACTTTATATTTTGTGTTTTAGCAATGGAAACAGAAAATGTATGTAGTTATTTTGAGCCTTTTCTTGAAATACAATCATAAGAATTATTTAGAAGATCTTTAGAAAGCCCTAAATACACCATAGACTAGTTGTTTTTTGTATAAGCAGGAAAAAAACTTCCCTGCTCATTTTTTTAAACAATACTTTATTGAGATATAATTCACATACCATATACTTTACCCATTCCCTGTTAGTTTTTAAAATCATTTCCTAGGGTCCTTTCAGTGTGTTTTTCAGATATTCACTGCCTCCTTTTCTAATGAACAGATTGATTGGGTTGAGGTATACAGGAGAAGGGCATTCCAGGTATAGAGAACAGATCAAATAAGGCCTTGAGGTGGAAATGGGAGGAAGGAGTGAGAAGAATATTGCTCTGGGTAAGAAGGGAAAAGACAAATAGGAAGTAAGGTAGGTGTCTTAGTGATGAATTATAAAGTAGATGGAAAAAAACTTGGCCTTGTGCCTTTCTTCACCTTGGTTCACGGGGCCTTATTATGAGGGTGGTGCAGGTAGGGGACAGGGAAAACAAGAAACAGCCCCCAGCCTCCTGGAATCGAAGCTTCCTCACTGATGTTCAGGTGCCGTAGTCCTCTAGTGTTTTGCTTGTTAGCTCACTGGGGTTGATTGTCTTTCTCTCTGCTGCTTGTCTAATTCTGCTGCCATCCAGCTACCCTGGGTACCACCCTGGCTCCCTCACAGCCTCTGCAGACTCCCATGAGCAGCACTGTGGGATCTTCTGGTCTTCTCTTCTTTGATCATTCCCCGGCTCTCAGCCCTCAGTACCTTCCCATCCCACGGAGAATGCGATTCAGAGCCCTTACTGCGGCTCCTAGGGTGCTGCTCCCCCTGTGCTCCGAAGTCCCAGCCCTGTCCCCCCCCCCCCGCCTCCGCCCAGCAGTGACCTCAGTTCTAACTCACACACACACAGCCGTGTGCTAACTCATCCTCCCGCCTCAGGACCTTTATACTTGCAGTTCTGTCTACCTGGAAGGTTCTTTCTCAGGTATTTGTTTTGCTTCCCTCCTTCATGCGGGCCTCTGTAAATGTCACCTCCTTAGAGAAACTTCCTTGACCACCTGACCTAAAGTGGAGTCCCACACCCTGATACCTTATCTGCTGCTTCTGTGTCATCTTCCTTTATCAGACTTTCTTGTACTTGACATTATAATAAACATTTACAGTTGGCACTCCGTAACCAGAGTTTTACATCTGTGGGATTGGTTGAATCCACGAACGTGGAGCCCACAGGTTTGGAGGGTCAGCTTACTATGCCATTTTATAGAAGGAACTTGAGCATCTGCAGATATTGGTATCCCTGGAGGGACTGGAACAAACCCCAGTAGCTACTGAGGGAGGACCGTATTTTGCGTTTGGCTATTGTCTCTCTCCCCCACTGGAATGTAAACTCCTTGAAGGCAGGCTTGGTGCCCTGTATATGTTGCGGTATCCTCAGTTCCTAAAACATGCCTGGAACATGGTGGGCACTTAATATTGTTGATTGCACACTGACATACTATAGGGCCCATTTTCAGACTTCCCATGAGACTCCCATGAGAAGGAGTCTGTTGGGTTGTCTAGTATTTAGTGCATCTGTTGGGTAAGATGCTAGGCCAACCTGCCCCCCTACCTGCTAGGCAGCTCTTAAGTCAGGTGCTCATCCCTCGTAAGTCCAGCCAGTAGTGGTCAGGTTAGTGAGGTCATGTGGTCTTCTTCTATAGTTATCCCTTTCTTCCCACTTGAATGGCCTGGTCTCTCCAAAAGGTTTACGTTTCAACTCTTGGTTCAGGAGAAAAATTTTGTCAGATTCCCGGGCTGTGGAACAGTTGCTTCCTAAGGGTCTGGAGGAGTGCTAGGAAGCAGTGTTTTGGCTTTCTTGACCTTCTTTATGTCCCCTTGCTGTGTCATATTCTGGCTCATACATTTGTGTGTTTTCTCTTCCTATTTGTTCTCCTCCAGTTCTTGATTTTAGTCTGTGCTTTCTCCTCCATTTTCCTTTCTTGCCCCGCCTTTCTCTTTTTCTTTTCTCTCAGCTGCCATTTTGCTTTGCCCTCTGTATCATTCCAGAGCTTGCTTAGCTTGAATTATTGTCTCTGAGAAAGATTTCAGTTTACCTGCTTTGTGTACTGTTTGTTCCTTTGTGCCTTATAGGTGGAGAGAGGTAAGAAAGAGAATGGGGCCAAAACAGTCTTTCCTTCATCCTTTTTTTTTTTTTTTTTTTTTGCGGTACGCGGGCCTCTCACTGCTATGGCCTCTCCTGCTGCGGAGCACAGGCTCCCGACGCACAGGCCCAGCGGCCATGGCCCACGGGCCCAGCTGCTCCGCGGCACGTGGGAGCCTCCCGGACCGGGGCACGAACCCGTGTCCCCTGCATCTGCAGGCGGACTCTCAACCACAGCGCCACCAGGGAAGCCCCCTTCATCCTTCTATTTAACCTGTATTTGAAAACCTACTTTGTGTAAGACATTGTGCCAGGTTCTGGGCTACCTCAGTAAACAAAAGGTCCTTAGTTGGGGAGACAAAGAGATTGTGTGTTTATTTCTCATTCATTCATTCTCATTCATTCATTCACTCATTCACCAAATACTTACTGAGACTGGAATATAGTGGTTGGCAAAAGCAAAAATTCTTCCTCTCATGGACCTCATTGCATTTTGGTAAGACAGACATACATTAATTAGACAGTTACACAAATGAATGTTAAATTACACCTGTGTTGAGTCCTATCCAGGAGGACACCATAGTGCAAGACTGTATATTGGGGGGATTTGTTCTTGTCAGGGGAGCTGGGAACAACTTCCTTGAGGAAGTGAAGAATGAGCTGAGATCAGTGAGACTTAACTATGCAAAGACAGCAGGGAAGGGGAAATAGCAGGTACAGAAGTCTGGTGCTGAGAAGGGGCTTCTGGAGCATCTGAGGAAGTGAGGGTGTAGAGAGCAGGTGGGGTGAGGCCAGATGAGGCTGACGAGGCGGCCTGGGATCGGAGCCAGCAGGGCTTTGTAGGTCCTGTTAAGGACTTTGGTTCTTATTCTTTGAGCAATGGGATGCCTTTGAAGTGTGGTAAACAAGAGAAAGGAGGAGAAAAGCATTTTAAAAATCTTTATTTTTAAAACACTAGTCTGAATTCTGTGGAGAACAAATGCACTTGAGCATAGGTGTGAGTGACGGTAAGGACGTGGGAACAGCAGGTGGGAGGCTGTAGTGGCCGCCTCGAGGAGAGGTGAGGTCCAGGGTCAGCAAGGACTTTAACTTTGCAAACCTACCTTCACTTCCTGTTAAATGTATTTGTTTATCCAAAAACATTGTTTTTGAAAGTTGACTTAGCCCAAAAGACAGAGATGCAACAAAACTTAAATTCGTTCAGATGAGAAATGAAGGATGATTGAAATAAAAAGGAGTATGAGTAGAATTATACCGGAGAGTATAGGATAAAGATAATGACTGAAATCATGTATAAAACTTAGCTCTGAGCTCCTGGAAGCCTAGGCAGAAAAGGAAATAGTATAGGTCACATGATTGTTCAACAAAAAGAAGCATGCTAGGGGCTTCCCTGGTGGCGCAGTGGTTGAGAGTCCGCCTGCCGATGCAGGGGACATGGGGTCGTGCCCCGGTCCAGGAAGGTCCCACATGCCGCGGAGCGGCTGGGACCGTGAGCCATGGCCGCTGAGCCTGCGCGTCAGGAGCCTGTGCTCCGCAACGGGAGAGGCCACAACAGTGAGAGACCCACGTACCGCAAAAAAAAAAAAGAAGCATGCTAGTTAAGCAAGGGAAATAATCTTTTCCTTATAAACATTTAAAGTACTTTATTAAGAAGTAAAATTAACCTGGATAGGTCCAGATTATTGAAACCCAAAACCTCAGCTCTTGAGATTATTGCATTAATCCATTTTTGGTGGTAGGTATTTCAAAAAGTAAACATTTCAGAAATATTCAGAGCTGAGCTACATACATGGATTTCTTATTGGACGCCTTGTTACAGAGGGGAAGCACAAAGAGTAGAGAAAGTAGAGAAAGATAGACCAGGTAAGATGCTCATAATGCAACCTATGGGCACGAAGTAAACCCATAAGGTACTTTCTTGAGGACCTTCCCATTTGCCTTCCCAGATACTTTTTTTGTTGCCTGCTTCTGTCGCCATTTCTTTGTTTCTGTAAATACTTCTTCATGGAAGGCATCCTTCCTGCCTTGCAAGATGCATAGTCAGGGACAAAGAATGCCATGCCCAGAAGTGGCATTCTTATTTCTCAGTTGTTCACATTCCAGCCAGTGAAACCTACTTCCAGAATCAAGAACCTCAAAACCAAAATCCTTTCTCATTATTTTAAGGAAGTCATCCAGAGTTCCCAGCGACTCTCCTTGTGAGTTCTCTGCCCCTGGGGCTTCTTCTGCACGCATTCCTTCCTAGCCCTGTACTTGGCCAGCAGCTTCAGTTACACCGCCTACTCTCCCGGTAAAATGTTAGGCCCAGAGGCACAGGAGGGTCCCAGGAGAGCCCGAGAGAGCAGACAGTAGGGAGCAAGGAGTCAGGTAAGTCCAGGTTGTTGGCATCCAAGACCTCAGCTCTTGAGATAATGGACATAGTCCATTTTTGGTAGTAGATCACATTGGTGTAGACTCCAGAAAAAGAAAGACCACATCCTGTTCCCCAGCTTGACAATCCTATCTGGGTCCATACACCATCAATATGACATGACAGAGGCCCTCCAGAATCACCCTAAGGAAGAGATAAAGGTCATGAGCATAGTGAAGGAGGACCATGAAGAGGGCGTGGTCACAGGGGTGGAGGTTCCTTAGAATGGGGCAGTGGAGCCCATAAAGCTGTAATAATCTGGAGGGAGCTGGACTTCCCACTGACATGGAAATTTAGAATCATAGAATCTGAAATTGGCAGAGACCTTAGCTAAATATATCAGTAGTTTCAAAATACTCATCTGTGATTGAAAAGAAATAAATATGATGAGTTTTCCACTAGATTCATTCAGTTGAATGAACTGTCCTTATTTTTCTATTTTTAGGTTCTTATTGCCTTTTTTAGTGTTAAGATAATGTTTTCTTATATAAAATGGTGGTGATAGTAGTTGGTGATGTATCTCTCAATCTTGCTATGTTTTTGGTAAAAGCTTTATTGAGATATAATTCACATACTGTACAATTCACCCATTTAAAGTTCAGTTTTAGTATATTCACAGTGTTGCTCAACCATTACCACAACCCATTTTGGTCACCCCCCAAAAAAACTCCATACCCTTTAGCAGTCACCCTCGTTTCCTCCCATTCCTTCCAGCCCTAGGCCAACCAGTTACCTACTTCCTGCCTCTGTGAATTTGCATATTATGGATATTTTGTATAAATGAAACTATATATGACCTTTTATGTCTGGTCTCTTCCACTTAGCGTACTGTTTTCAAGGTTCATCCGTGTTATGTCAATAGCATGTGTAAGTACTCCATTCCTTTTTATGGCTGAATAATATTCCATTATATTGACATACCACATTTTGTTATCTAGTCATCAGTTGATGGTCAGTTGGGTTGTTTTGACTTTTTGGCTATTATAAATAATGCTGCAATGAATATTCATGTACAAATTTTTATATGGGTGTATTTTCCATTTCTCTTGGGTGTGTACTTAGGAGTGGAATTCCTGGATCATATGGTAAGTCCATACTTAACCTTTTGAGGTTTTCCAGAGTGGCTGCACCATTTCACATTCTCACTAGGTATGTGAATATTCCCATTTCTCCACATTCCTTGCCAACTCTTGTTATTATCTGTCTTGATTATAGCCATCCTCCTGGGTGTGAAGTTGTGTCTCATTGTTGTTTGATTTGTAAATAATGAATATACAGACAGGAAATTTTGGCAGAGATATAGAAAAATGCGTGTGAGGGGGGCAGGGAGGGAGGAAAGGACGAAGTAAAACCCAAATGGTCATTCTAGAACTAAAAACTAAAATATCTGAAATAAAAATTTCACTAGATGAACTTAACAGTAAAATGTAGATGGCAGGAGAAAGAAGCAATGATTCTGAATATAGATTAATTTAAATTATCCAATTTGAAAAACAGAAAAAGGTAAATATAAAATATCAGGGACTTGTGTGAAAATATCAAAAGTTGTAACTTACAAATTTTCTGTTTCACCCAGAAGGGGAAAAGAGAGAAGTGAGGCAGAATAATAGTTGTAGAAATTATGAATGAAAATTTCCCAAGTTTTGATGAAAGGTAAAAGAGTAGATTAAAAAAGTCACTGAATCCCAAATAGGATAAAGACAAAGACAATCACACCTAGGACATGACATTCAAACTTCTAACAATCACATATGAAGGAAAGTGTATTGAAAGCCGCCAGAACAAAACACATCACACCCAGTGGAGGAAGACACAAATGATTGCTGAATTTTCATCAGACAGTTATGATCAGGAGACAATGGAATGACATCTTTTAAGTGAACAATGAAATGTTTCTTACTTCAAAAAATTAAAAAGTTGGCACTTCTATGTCAACCTCTTAATATATTTATAAAAACATATGAGACTGTGAAAATCCAAGCACCAGTGGTTAGCATTGCTCTAGATCAGTAGTTGAAGAGATTAAATTAATAGATAAAGGTTAAGTGACTTATCCAGGTTAACAGAGAATTATTGTCAGAACATTTGTCTCCTGATTCCCAATTCACTGTTGTTTACAGATGGGCAAACCTGGATCCAAATTAAGATCTCATGTTAAAATAGAAAAATTTCAAGAGCAAACCCTGACCTGGCAAGTATCCTTTCTTTTCTCAAGATCGCCAGCACAAATCTTGCTTTCCTGGATGACAGGCTCTGTCTGTGGTAGTAGGTAACCCACCGGGTTGTAGATTATTTCTCAGTGCTGGTGTTCAATGATGGGTATTTCTGCTTCTTGGAGGATGGTAGGGTAGTCAGAATCTGTAGAGATAAATAGGGGTGAAAGGAAAAGGAGCCTGGAAAGGTGCAGGGACAACATGCGGTCATGATATGCAGACATCTCTGAATGGGAATCCAAAAGCAGGACACAGTCACTTTCCAATCATGTTGGCTAACGGAAGAGTTTTTTTGGTACAGTTAATCTAAAACAATGGATAATTCAAAATTCTACTTGTTTGGGGCTTTTCTCATGTGCCAGGTGGGGCATTCCTAATGTTCTAAATAAAGAGAAGTGCTGATACATTTTGATTAGGTAAAGACGTGAGTATTCTACAGTATTCTACAACTTTTTCCTTTCTCATTTTTCTGCTCCCAGATCATTTCCTGTCTTTACTTTATCCTGGGAAAGAGTTGACACAACACTTTAAAAACAGATTTAAAGTACTAGACTCTTTCCAGCCTTACATCAGGCTTGTTAACCTCTGTTTCAGAGAGGTAATTGTGTGTTTAGATTGTTAGTATTAAAAAATAAATAAATAAATTGTTAGTATCTTTTCTTGCTGCTATAGCTAGACTGTAGGCAGGATATAAGAGTAAATAAACATATAAATAAGCAGACATTTTATTTGAAGACTTTTAGATAGTGTCTGGTTTTGTTGAAAATATTTGCCATAGTAATGAAATGCCTAGAATATGAATATTCTAGAATGGGTACAAGAAGGTGATGTATAAAACAACCCCTTTCTCTTCCCATTCTCACCTTCATCTTCTGCTTTTCCCCATCCAGTCACCCAGCAAGAATCTGGAATTGTCCACTGCTTTTTGACACTGGACAAGCAAATAGGCAGGATGGAAGAACTGTAGGTGACTCTAGAGAACAGCCTCAACAAGGCAATGTCTGCAGGGGTACTGTGGTGTTTGGGATAGATGACAATTCGGAACACATGATACTTCACGCCTGTATTTGAATGGCTTATGTCAATTGATCCCAGCCACATGGTATATAAGAAAGGAATCCAGCGCCTAAGGGGAAGAGAAAGAGGAGAATAAAAGTGGAGCATGCTTTTGTGCTACAGCTGGGTCAGAACAAGCTGCCTGTGTGTAGCACTAAGTCTTTAGGTAAGAAAGGAGGGTAACAGACTTGGAATTAACCAGGCTGCTTCCAACTTGGCACAGGGTTGGTTTGCCTTCTTTTCTCCTTCCCTCACTCCCTGATCACTCTTTCTTTTGTTGTCTTCTGTTTCTGTGGTCTCCTTTTATATGATTATGGACAGAGCTTTGTCCTGTATTTTTTCCCTGGTTCTCTTATTCACCTCTACTATTTTCCGTGGTTTCAGCCATAGCCTATATGCTTAACAGTCATTGTTGTTTTATTTTCACTTTTGAGTTCTGAGCACTAGACCTTTATTTCTAAATTAAAAAATTAAAGCAAAATATAACCACCAACGTTCATATATATATATATATGTAATTTAAATGTTCAGTAGTTTGATCAGATTTACAAAATAAATAAATAACAAGTTCTCTGCCCAACTGCCCTCAACTCATGCTATCCAAAGGCAATCACTTTCAACTCTTAGCTCTTTCTTTTAGCATCTTCCCTAGTGTTTTCAAGACACCCTATATATTGCCATTAATTTTTTCTGTCAGTTTTAGAATATCGTATTCCTCCTGTAGAAGGTGAGGATTGACCCAACAATTACTGCCAACTCCCCACTTCCTTTCCACCATCCTCCTCACCTGATGTAACTTTTTGTTAGATCAGTATTTAGTATGTATGTCCTTGTGACTGTGAAAACATTATTCACTATGAGGCCATGTTGAGTACCACAATGCGATTTCTTGTAAAACTTTTTGCTTCTCCTGGAATTAATTATGTGGTCTCACTTGTTTGTTTTTTTAGTTTTCAATGTACCTATTACTGACTCATTATTTGTTCCCCAAACTGTCTGCTAGAAGTGTAAATCTCTCAATATGTTGACACCTGTTAGGCGTTTTATCCTTTTTTAAAAATTAATTAATTTTTTTTTTCTGGCTGCGTTGGGTCTTCGTTGCTGCACACGGGTTTCCTCTAGTTGCAGTGAGCGGGGTCTACTCTTCGTTGCGGTGCGCAGGCTTCTTATTGCGGTGGCTTCTCTTGTTGCAGAGCTCGGGCTCTAGGCGTGTAGGCTTCAGTAGTTGTGGCACACGGGCTCTAGAGTGCAGGCTCAGTAGTTGTGGCGCATGGGCTTAGTTGCTCTGCGGCATGTGGGATCTTCCTGGACCAGGGCTCGAACCCGTGTGCCCTGCATTGGCAGGCGGATTCTTAACCACTGTGCCACCAGGGAAGTCTTTTTTTTTTTTTTTTTTTTTTTAAAGCCCTCTGCCCTGTAACTCCAACCTTGGTACTTTTCTTTATGATTTTCTTGCGGGTTTTCTTCTGTGTTGTATTCTGTTTTTTCTGGATCCCATGTTTTCCTGTCCCCACCCCACCCTTTATTTTTTTTATTTTTTATTTTTATTTTTTTGCGGTACGCGGGCCTCTCACTGTAGTGGCCTGTCCCGTTGCGGAGCACAGGCTCCGGACGCGCAGGCTCAGCGGCCATGGCTCACGGGCCTAGCCGCTCTGCGGCATGTGGGATTTTCCAGACCGGGGCACGAACCCGTGTCCCCTGCATCGGCAGGCGGACTCTCAACCACTGCGCCACCAGGGAAGCCCCCACCCTTTATTTATTTTTTATTTTTATTTATTTTTTTTTTTTTGCTGTACGCGGGCCTCTCACTGCTGTGGCCTCTCCCGTTGCGGAGCACAGGCTCCGGACACACAGGCTCCGCGGCCATGGCTCGCGGGCCCAGCCGCTCCGTGGCATGTGGGATCTTCCGGGATAGGGGCACGAACCCGTGTCCCCTGCATCGGCAGGCGGACTCCCAACCACTGCGCCACCAGGGAAGCCCTACACCCTTTATTTTGATGAAGCACATTCTCCTATGGCTTCCTGAGAAAATGTGCATGAGGGGTAATATTTTTTCTGCTTTGTATATTTGAAAATGTCTTATTTCTATCCCACACTTGATTGATCATTTGTAAATATGAGCAAAATTCTAACTGGGAATTCTCTCAGCCTTTTGACGTTATTACTCTATTTTCTTTGAGCTTTCAGTTTGTTACTGAAAAGTCCTGTCGTTTTGATTTCCGTATATATGTCATCTCCTGTGGCATGACGAGTTACCACAAAGCTTCGAGGCTTAGAACAGCAAACATTTCACAGTTTCTGTGGATCAGGATCTGGGTGCCGGTGGACTGCAGTGTCATCTCAAGGCCTGACTCAGGAGGGTCTGTCACGTCTTCATTAGCTGTTGGCTGGAGACACCAGTTTTACATGTGCATCTCTCTACAGCTTACTCACCACATGGTACCTTACTTCTCTCAGAGATTGTGTTTGTGACCCAAAGCGGCTTAAGACAAAATTCCCTGACTGGTGTTTAGGAAGTGATGTGAAAAGTAAGCAAAGTTTCTAATGTAGTGACGATTTTCATCTTTTTTTTTTCCTACCTCTGTGCCCTGTCCCTAGTCCAAGATGACCTAGGTTTCCTCCTGCCCGTTCATCTTGGCACTTTCCTTAGTCTGTTGGTTCATTCATGGGTTCATTCAGATATTTATTGAGAACCTCTCTGTGTGCTAGGCACCAGCTAGGACTCACCTGTGTAGGCAGTGGGCTGCTGTTAGTATCCACCTGTCACTGATGAGGGAACCTCCACAGACGTGGGACTGGCCCAAGTGCAGGCTGACCTGCCAAGGCCAGTGCTCACCACTCACAATACGGCTCGAGTGTACAGGTCGTCCGCACACTAGAGAAAGAGGAAAGAGAGAAACATGGGAATCTGGTTGTGCTGTTCTCCTGATCCCCGTCTTATCATCTCCAAACTCCCATCCATTCCTGGGACCTGAGTCCTCCCGAGCTTCTATACTCCATCCTATCCCAGATCCAAACCCAGCAGTCTTGGGCCCAAGGGGAGACCACTCACCTGACTGCAGAGATTTCCTTTGGAAAGAAAAGGATAGGCAAGACCCTAAAACAAATACACCATATCATTAATATATAACAATGCCTCTTATATCCAGATTCACTGAATTGAGAGGCTTTCTACCTACTTAAATTTCTCAGATTGGTGTTAATTTTTTTTTTGCGGTATGTGGGCCTCTCACTGTTGTGGCCTGTCCCGCTGCGGAGCACAGGCTCCGGACGCACAGGCTCAGTGGCCATGGCTCACGGGCCCAGCCGCTCCGCGGCATGTGGGATCCTCCCGGACTGGGGCACGTACCCGTGTACCCCACATCGGCAGGCGGACTCTCAACCACTGCGCCACCAGGGAAGCCCTAAAGGCCAAATTTTTATAAATATCTACCCATTAGTGGTAATCTTGATAATTACATACTTACCTAACTTTTTTAGCAGCATACATGGAACATAATTTAACTTTTACTTGATGATTCACGGCTGCCATCAGGAGTATCAAGCATGTGAGGTTGTAAATACATTAATGCCTTCAGATGATTTTGAGGTTTATAAGCTATTTACTTTTGTTATGTTTTCTTGAACTGAACTAGTATTTTTCAGTATTTGTATATCTTTCTTCTTTGCTACCTGTTATCTTTTTGCTGCTCTCAGCCTACCAGGCTTTTAAATCACTGTGGGCCAGAAAAATAAATGAACAAGCTTATTCCTGAAATCACTGACTGGCGTTTGTACTTCCAGTTCCCTCTGCCTGAAATGCTCTTTCCCTCAATCCTCTTAGCTCAATCACTCATCTCCTTCAAGTCTTTGCTCAAATAGCTTCTTCTTAGTGAAACCTTCCTTGACCACCCTATTTAAAATGACAGTGTTCCTGTACCTTAGACGCCCCTCTCGGGTCACAGGATTTATTGCTTTCTAACGTGCCTTATAATTTACATATTTGATATGTGCATTGACTGTAAGCCCCCCAAGGGCAGGGATCTTTGTGTTTACTTCTATATCCATGAGCCTTGGACGGCTTGGGGCCTGGCACAGAGGGTCCCCTCAGGACTTTCGCAGGCCACACCATTCAGAAGTCCCATCCCGTGGGTGAAGTGTCCTGTTACTCTGTATGGTAACTTTTGGAGCCCAAAAACCTCTGCGTCCTCCTCTCCACTCCACCCCCAGCCTCAGGGGCTCACCCAGCAGAAGGGCCAGCAGGAAGACACAGCCCGCAGGGCCCATGTTTCTGTCCTCAGAGTCAGCACCTCCTGCCTTCTGGACTCCGGCTCCTAGGGCGAGGCCCGCCGGGGAGCAGCCGGAGGAGAGGGGCAGGACCAGCTTTTCCTCCTAGCTGGATCCTCGGCTTCGCCCCCTCCTCTCCTTTGGCCCCCATCCTGGCCAGGCGCTGAAGGGACCAGACTTGAGAAATGCAGCTGTAGGACCCAGGGGGAGGAGCTGGGGCTCGAGGTGCCCCCTGCTGTCCAGGGAGTGCAGGGTGTCTGAGGCTTCTGCCGCCAGGGCAGGTTGGAGGCTACAGAAAGGAATGGAACTCTGTCTCTAGCAAGGAAATGGAAGATGGGCAGGATTCTTCAGAAGCTAGAAATGAAAAAGAGGAGATTAACCTAGTACCTGGCTATCTTTTTCTAAATTTTTTTGTCTTCATCTTCATTTACAGTGTTAGCCATAGACTGTACTGCAAGTCGGATTTTCTGGGAGACAGACTCTAAGAAGAGATTTGTGTGCAAGAAGTTTGTTGGGGAGTGGTCTTAGGATCAACACCTCGAGGGGCGATGGAAGCAGGATTGGGCACAGGGAGAGTTGATGTAATGCATCTGCAACAGGGGCCTCAGCCATTCCCAGAGGTTGCTCTGGAGCTGGGGTGGCCCTTCAAAGATGCCCTGAACTGAGACTAGAAGGCTGAGCCCTTGGACTTCTGAGTGACTGGGTGCAGGTTACCTGCAGGGGAGGGGGCATTACCTTGGGTGAGGTGGCTCTGGCAGCAGTTCTTGGAATTGGACTTGGCTTCGAACTCTCTGCAGCCGACACTCCTGGTTGCTAAGAAAGTGAAAGCTTCAGTCCTGAAGGGGGGTCTGGGCCATGCAGCACAGCATCTGCTACAGAATTCTTTTCTGCACCTTTTTTGTTTTCTGTACACGTAGTCTGTAGGGTAGTAGGTCTGTGGAGGCAGAATTCAGGGAAGTGTTAAAGCATGTTGTTGCTCTCTTGCAGCTTAAAATTTGGGCACGTTTGACAGAAACACATGAATAATTTTTAAAAATAAGACCAGAAAATATAGCTGTTTGGGTAAGTGTTATTCAGTTACAGGCAGCAGAGACTCAATGAAACTCGCTTAAACAGAGAGAGATTATTTTAAAGATATTGTCATGGGCTGCAACGTGTCTCCCCCCGCCCCAAATTTATGTGTTGCGGTTCTAACCCCCAGTACCTTAGAATGTGATCATACTTAGAGATAGTGTCTCTAAAGAGGTAATTAAGGTAAAATGAGGTCATTAGGGTAGGCCTTAATCCAGTATGACTGATGTCCTTACAAGAAGAGGAAGTTTGGACACATACAGAGGGAGAAGACGGACATCTACAAGCCAAGAAAGCCTAGAACAGATCTTTACCTCCCGTCCCTCTGGAGGAACCAACCGTGCTGACACCTTGATCTCAGACTTCTCACCTCTGGAACTGTGAGAAAACACATTTCTGTTATTTAAGCCCCCACCCCCACCCCTCAGTCTGTGCTACTGTGTTATGGCAGCCATAACAAACCAATACAGATTTCTGAGGAACAGTAAGGAGAACAGAGTAGCAAGGACATCTGGAGTTATCCTAGGACAGACTGGAGACCAGGGTGGGAGACTGGAGCTGGCAGGGGGCTCTGGATCCATGATGGCTCGAGAGCTCAGAGCAGCAGTTCGGCATCCTCACTCTGGTCTCTGCCGTCAGGATGGCCCAGCACTTTCCATGTCTTTTCATTCTATCCCACTATAAACTACCCAAGTTTTTTCCTTACTTTCAGTTCAAATTCCGCAGAATTTGAACAGGTGATCTTTTCTTACCAGCCCTTAGGTACATGGCTGTGGACTAAGTGTCTTTGCAGAAAGTGCCCTTGTGCATAATGAGGATGAAGGAATATGGCCACAGCTAAGCTGCAGGGACTGTTGTGGTGGAACAGATGCCACATTTGCTGTATCTCAGTACAGTAAGGTGTTTACCTCTTTCAATACATTTTTTCAGATTTTAGAAGTGAACACTTCAAAAAAAATTAATTTTCCATCTCCTTGTTTACTGACTGCCACAACTGTCTTTTTCAGGTTTAGTTGTCTTCATTTGTGACTGCTTGGTGGAGGTGAAAATCTATTACTATTATATTTATGTTATCTCCTCCATACATTTTTTTTTTTTTTTTTTTTTTTTTTTTTTTGCGGTACGCGGGCCTCTCACTGCTGTGGCCTCTCCCATTGCGGAGCACAGGCTCCGGACGCACAGGCTCAGCGGCCATGGCTCACGGTCCCAGCCGCTCCACGGCATGTGGGATCTTCCTGGACCGGGGCACAAACCCGTGTCCCCTGCATCGGCAGGCCGACTCTCAACCACTGCGCCACCAGGGAAGCCCTCCTCCATACCTTTTTAATGGTTTTTGTTTTATGCATCCTATGTTTTGTGTGTGTGTGTGTGTGGTTTATCCATTCATTCTGGTTATGTGTCCACCACTCACTGTGCTTTTTATCATTATATGATGACCCTCTAGGTACTTTTCACCTTAATTTTTTCCTGAAATTAATATTGCAACCTGCAATTTTGTCCTGTTCATTTAGTCAGAGAAAAGATTCCTTATTCATATCACAATTGGTATTCCAATTAATTTATTGTATTCACAGGCAATTTAAACTATTTAGTCAACTCACTTAAATATAGCTTTTAAGAGTCAGACCTCAATTTGAGATTTGCCTTCAAGTCATGTTTGGAGTAAAGATCATCTTTTTGCAAAGTTACTACAGGTCTGAACAGGTCTTTCTGTTGATTTACCAAACGAACAAACTTTGACCAGACACTCCTTTCCTCCTGAGGGTCCTATGGTTGTCCTAGACCTTTGGACTTTTTTATATCCCTGGACAAATCTGCAGTCGCTGAAAACTCTTTACATATTAAGTGGGTCATTCAGACGATTTTTTTCCCTTTTGCTTAAATGTTTTGTGAAAATATATTTTTGGTTCTAATTTAGTTGGAAATAAACTTTATTGTAACTAAGACATGAGCTCCTTACTATTAAAATTGGAAGTAAAAGGAAAGAATTAAATAGCTATCTTGCTTTTCCTGTCCAAACTGTAGTTCAGGGTGACAAAACGGGCTTAGTTGATGAGGGAAGAATTTTAGCTAATAAATTCTTACTGGTTGGAGTGATAGAATTTGAAAGCAATACTTACAGCTCTTTATGAGATAATTGATTCAGGGGATGATTATCAGTAGTTGAAAGTTTTAGATGAAACAGCTCAGGCTGTTACTATTTGAATGATCTGTTCAATCTTACCATCATGAAAAGTGGGATAAGGCAGACATGAGCCTCCTGATGTGACGTAATGTGAAGGAATATCCAGTGAAGTTTTCTTGTCAAAAAAGTGAAACCTGAATCTCTAAAGCTACTTCCACTTACAGCAAATACAGGGATGAAGGAGTAAGTTAAATTACAAGGCCAAGGAAGTTCACAGTCACATCCAGAATGTGGGACATTTTATAAAACAACTAACACTGGTTTCTATAACAAGTCAATGGTATGAGGGTGCAAAGGGAGGGAAACTCCTCTAGGTGAAAAGAAACATAAGAGTCATAAGTGTGTGTGGCCCCTGTTTGGATCCTGATTTAGCAGATCAACTCTAAGAAGACATTTTGATACAAGCAAGGAAATTTAATAATTAACTGGGTCTTAGATGTTATGAAGGAAGTATTGTTAATCTTGATGGGTGTAATAATGATATTGAGTTACGTAAGAAAATGTCCATTTTTAAAGAGACAGTTGGAACCTATGAGTCCTTTCTAAATCTAAGCTAAACTCTTCTATCATATTGGAGAAATCGTCTTTGGTTTTCAGCCCACAGAGCTATGCTGTCATTTTTATGGGGAAGACTGCATGACCTTAGGCAAGTCACCTTTCCACTAAGGCCTGTGTTTTCCCGTTGTACCATGAAGGCACTGGAATCAGCTGATGATCTCAAAAGTGTCTTTGCAGATGTAACATTGAATTTTGACTTCCTTATCTATTTACCTGTATTTACTTATCTTTATCTATTACCTCCATTACTCCTCTGCAAATATTTCATTGTTGGTTCAGCAATCAAGAAATGTGTCGGGTCTTCCTTTTTTTTTTTTGCGATACGTGGGCCTCTCACTGTTGTGGCCTCTCCTGTTGCAGAGCACAGGCTCCGGACGCGCAGGCTCAGCGGCCATGGCTCACGGGCCCAGCCGCTCCGCGGCATGTGGGATCTTCCTGGACCAGGGCACGAACCCGTGTCCCCCGCATCGGCAGGCGGACTCTCAACCACTGCGCCACCAGGGAAGCCCTCGGGTCTTCCATTTTAATGCTCCCTTGCTTCTTCTAAGATAGGGAAGTACCAAGGAGTTGGAGGTGAGAGAGCAGGTGCTTGATGTCCACTCTAGAGATTTTCCTGAAGACAGCCCTTATAGCTTTCTGCCTTCTCTTCATGCCCTGTCTCAAGGTCCTAGAGTCTCTGTTGCCAGATCATTACCCTGTTATCACTAACGTTATCTTTAAATACCCCTACCGTACACAATTACTGTTGGTTTGGGAAGTGGCCATGTGGTGGTGCTGGTAAGAGCTTTATTGCTTGCCATCTGGCTGTTGCCTAGTTACAACCTTTTCATCTCAGCAAAATGAGAATAATAATACCTCACAAGATTTTGGTAGGAATTAAATGAGATAGAGGGCAAGTACTTAGCTTGCGTTTAGGCTATTTAAGCACAAAATGATAAATAGTAGCCGCTGTTTTTATTATTGTTTTTGTTGAACAAATATCCTCGTTTTAAGTACTAACTTAATTCTGGGCAAACAGGTCATCTTGGTGATGGCTTAGATTGATGTGAATGGTGCCTGTAGACCAGGGTTTCTCAGCCTTGGCACTGCTGATGTTTGGGGCCAGATGGTTCTTTCTTGTGGAGGGCTGTCCTGTGCATTGGGGGACGTTAAGCAGCATCCCTGGCCTTAACCTACTGGATGCCAGGAGTACCACCCATCCCTAGTGGTGACAACCAAAAATGTCTTCAGACATTGTCAAGTGTCCCCTGGGGTTGGGGTGGGGAGCAGAATCACCCTTGGTTGAGAACCACTGCTGTAGAGGAAGGATGCCACTTCAGGGTGCAGTCTTCTCTTGAGCACCCTGAGAATAAAACAGGGACGACAGTAGATTTGCAAGTCTTGTAGATTTTTTTGTTGTTGTTGTTGTTGGCCGCAGCTTGCGACACGCGGGATCTTAGTTCCTGCATGCCAGGGATCAAACCTGCGCCCCCTGCAGTGGCATCTTAACCACTGGACCACTGAGGAAGTCCCCCAATTTTGTAGCTTTTTATCTGTAGTTCCAGGAAGGGCAAATGGATTCCATTGTCTCTTTTCTAATTCAATCCATCAGATCAATCTATTATATTGATCGGAAAATGAATAATGAATAAATGAAAATGAATAAAATGAATCTCTTTATAAAATGAGTAAATCTCTTTATAAAATTCTCCTAAAGAATAACTAATTTCCCTCTGTTTGAGTCCACTTACACGAGGTACCTATAATAGTCTAGTCAAATTCATGGAGTCAGAAAGTACACTGGTAGATGCCAGGGGTGGGGAGGGGGAATGGGGAGTTAGTGTTTGATGGGGACAGGGTTTCAGTTTAGGAAGGTGAAAAATTTGGGAGATAAATGATGGTGGGAGTCACACAACAAGGTGAATGTACTTAGTGCCACTGAACTGTACAGTTAAATATGGTTAAAATAGTATGTTTTCTAGTATGTGACTTTTACCACAGTAAAAAAAATTTAAGAAAAAGCATAATTGATTTCTCTAGCACATGTGTAGCAGCAACAGACACCTATGCCCTCTATTAAAAGATCCAGTTTGGTCTTCGTTCTTGAACTTGGACAGGAAACTTTTAGTCCAGCTGTAGTTCCACTAACCAGTATGTCCTGGAGCTAGTCCATACACCTGGCCTCCGTTATGTCAGGGCCAAGTGCTGGACAGCCTTTGAGAGACAGCTTTCTTCCTCCTCTCGCTCTCCACCTCGTTGTCCAGTCTGCGGTTTCCCTCGCCTGCACTCGCCTTCTCCACAGGGACTGGTCCTGCTCGAAGCTCCATCCTACTTGCCTTGGGCCCTACGGCCCTTTAACTCGTTCCCCTCGGCAAGAGCTGGTCCTGTTCTTGTGATCACTAAAATCAAATGTTTCTATGTTTATTCACTTATACTAAATGAATTCTTCCTTTCCGTTTTGACAGCTCGCCCTCTACAGTCTATTGCTTTCATTCTGGTGTTTAGAAAACAAGTTTTGATACTTTCTGTTGGCGACACTACAATAGATGCTGTTAGAAGAGCAAGAAGATGACTAGGACAGCAGTTTCTCTTCTCAAGGTTGTTCTTATCTATTGAGAAGAAGTAAAGCTGTGTGCACTCAAATAATTACAGATGGAGACTGGAGTATAATAAGAGGTACAGATAACTAGAACCAAAGGGCAGGTGTTATTTTGGCATTGTGTAAGGAAGATCTTTATTAGAGCTTTCTAACAGTGAATGGAGGTAATTTGGTATAGTGGAACGAGCCAAATCTTTTGAGTCAGACAGTCCAGGGTAAATCTGTTTAATCAGATATTAGCTGTGTGATCTTAGGCAAGTTACTTAACTTCTCTGATCCTCAGTTGTTTTTGTGTGTGTGTTTTCATTTGTAAAAGTGGAATAAATAATACCTTCTTGAGTTGTTAGGACAAAATAAGATGATTTTTAAGTGGCCCTCATAGTAATTGATAGAAGGCATACGTAAATACAAGTTCCTGCCATAGTTAGAGGTAAGATAAAGATGGCATGACCCTCAGAGAATCCACTTTGGCAGGCAGCATGACTAGGCTGAAGTCATCTCAATCTAGGCTCTGGACCCTTAGCTTTTTAGCTTCTGAAATTCTTGTCAGAGCACCTAGAAGAGATCAAATTCAAGAGACTGACTCACTAAAATTTAAGAGACTTGTATATGAACCAGAATGTTGATTTGCAAAGAGGCCTATTCACTTTTATCATTTGGAATTTGCATTTTTCCCAACCAGGACACACCTTCTCGATATTGAGTAGGGAAACCAAATGAGTAGGTGGGTGGTGGTTTGAAGAGTCTTCGGATCAGAACAAGTGGAAGTGGCAAATCTCCACAAGCATTTCACTCACTAGGAGGAAATATCCCTTCTTCAAAAAAACTGGGTGAAACAGTGCTTCTCCATAACAGAGCATGTTTTTCTAAGTAAATACAAAGTTTATATTCATCAGACTCAAGAGTCTCTCTTCCTTTACAGCCTAGGGTCTGATGAACACAGAGTTGTCTGGCTTTTGCTTTCTTAGATTCCATGCTGACCATTCCCTTTTCTAATGACGTTTTTCTTCAGTTTAGTGCCAAGAACTGTTGATTACACTTAAGCATTCTCAGGTATGATCTTGTTCCTGGTATGCTGCTTTGAGATTATACCCAAATCTCCAAGTTTAGCTTATTCCTAAAACACATAAGACCTGTATTTACTGAAATTTTGGGCATCCTTTCTACAGAAAACGATTTCCTTCCATCTCACCCATTTTGCGTATATTTTACTTGTTAAGTTTCAGTTTTAGAGGATTCTGGTGGGCAAGTGGTGGGACAGTGCCATGTAGTGAAAATAGTTCCCTTTCCTCCATTACCAAAAGTTAGTTAGTTAGTTAGATAGTTAGTTTTCCAGTTCTGTGATATTAAGAAGCGTAAGATCATCCATCGTGTCTGTGAAACAAGCAAACATGCCTTGAGCTGAGAGTTGTATCAAATGACTTGTAAGGTACCTTCCAACTATTTTATGATTCTAAAACCTGCTGTTATCTCTTTGTTGGATTTCTTGGCTTTAGTATCTAGATCCATCCTCTTCGCCCACATTCTTTTATCGTTTTTTACTTATTTAGCATCTCACATGTTGAATAGGTTTATCTCTTCTTTTGCCGAAGCATGTGCAGTGTCAATTATGCCTTGCTTCCAATTCGGTGGTGTTGTCATCTAAAAAAAATTCTGAGAAGATCTTGCTGACATGAACAGTGTTCCTTTGAGAATAAATTGTGATCAATCTTTGAATCCTGCTTATACTTTGTATAATTTTTGCATTTGGAGAATTAATTTTTTTCAAAGTTCTTACTATTTTCTTTGTATGTGCAGAAACCTTTTTAATGGCCCAGATTTAATTTCCTTATTTTTATGTAATTATCTTATCTTTGCAGTTATTAATGAAAATTTTCATTCTCAAACATTGATTTTATTGGTATTTAATGAAATTTGAGCAAGGGATGATCATTTTGCTGCTGTTCATTCCACCATCTTGCCCAAACTCCTTCTAATCATTTTTCACTATTATTTGTTGAGTAATACAGAGCATCCTGTATTATTTTAATCAGTATCTTATGAAATCCATAAATTAACTCACTGCTGGCCAGCGTCAGATCCCATGTTCCTAACTACTCTTTGTATACGTATACCACAGGCCCAGGAAAAGGATGGGGATAAAGCAGCCGTACGTTTCTTATATGAGACATGTTCTTGGACCCCCCTCTGGTCACAGGATATTGCAAGTTGGATATCTCTCTAATAAACACCTTCCCTAACCCCAGTGCACCTCTGAGCACAACCGTGAAGTACTCTTAGTGGGTGGGGTGAACAGGAGACTCCGAAGGCATTCTCCCCGAAAACCTCCATTTAAACCCACACCCATGCCTCCCCTTAATCTGTGACCACTAAACACAGTCAGTTTTCGCCTCCCAGCTCCTTAATCCAGACCCTTCTCTTATTGCATTTACAGAAGGCAGCCTTTGAGATGTCCTCAGTGATTCTTATCAGCTCACTTCTGAAGAACAGAATACAATAGAAGTAATGAGATGTCAGTTTTGAGATTAGTTATAGAGAGACTATAGCTTCCATTTGGGGTATTCTCTCTTGCTTTATCTTGTATCACTCACCCTGGGTGAAGCCAGCTGCCCTGAGGCAGCCCTGCAGAGAGGCCCGTGTGAGTGAGCTTGAAGCAGGTCCTTTCCAGTTGAGCTTGGAGGTGACTACAGTTTCAGCAGCAGCCTCTTGAAAGACCCTGAGCCAGAACTACCAGGCTAGGCCCTCCCTGATTACTGACCCACAGACACCGAGAGATAGTAAACATTTGCTGTCTTCAGCCGTTATGTTTTGGGGTAATTTGTTACACAGCAATAGATAGCCAATGCACTGCCCTAGGCTCCTTTTGCCTGGCGTGCTTCAACTGAAACCTTCTAATCTTTTGAGTCCCTGCTTTTTCTTCAGAACCCAGTCTAGTCCCGGACTGGGTGGTTTTCATCTTGACTTCAGCCAAGGGCAAACTAGTTAACCTTTCTGTACCCTAGCTACTTCTTCTTTAGCATGTGAGGAATTGGTTCAGTCAGGTGATTTCCAGATCCCTTTCAGCCCTAAAGTTCTTTGCTACTGTATTTCCCCAGGCCCTGACTCTAGTTTCATTTTTAAAAAAATGAATATGAGAAGTAGTAGTTAGAACCCACCAAACTTTATTCATGCCGGGGACCTTGCTTCCCAGGTTGACCTACAGGAGACAAGGCAGCAAGCAGACTGGGCTCCTGGGGGCTGCACCCAGAGGTAGCAGAACTGCATCTGTCTTGCTGAAGCTTCGGAATCTCTCCTCAAAATCCTCAACTTCTAGAATTTCCACTTTCTCCGTCATTCTTAATTGCCACTTCACCTTGGCCATACTGACCTCATCCAGTTAGGGTAGCCCTGGGAAAACGAGAGGCGGAAGCACAACAGGGAAGAGCCCAGAGAAGTCCGGCCTGAGGTCAGCGTGCGAAATGGCTGACTTCTCAATCCAAGACTTGTAGAAACTGATGTTTGTAAATACTCCAGGCTCATTGATTCCGATGCAGTTTGATTCCCAGCTCACCACTCCTGCCAGGACCCAGAAACCCTCCGCTTTACACGTCAGGGGATCTCCTCTACTGCCCTGGGGGAGAGAGGAAAGATGGCTGGGCCATGCACGGGGCAAAGGGAGAGACTCCAGTAATTTAGCCAAGAGCGGTGGAGTTAGGGCCTGTCCAGACACTCATGGGTTCACACAAGGACCCCGAAGCTACGAGACATGGAGGAAGCACACTGGGGAATGGAAGGGCTCTGAAAGGTGCCTATAGGATGGATTCTTACTATGCACTGATCCGTCCGCCCCACTGGGAGCCTGGAGCGGATCATGGCTTCACTGATGGGCTCAACTCCATGCAACAAGCTTTCTTTCTGTAGCAGTTGTTGCATGTCTGGAGATCACTGAGGGGCACTTTTAGCTCCTTCAGTGTATAAGATGGTTTCATAGCTGTAAGGTCAAAAAGAGTCAAAGTTGTCTTCAAAATTAGGAAGCAACTTTCAGCTATGGATATAGCTTTCATGCCTTTGATTTTCAGGGATAGCTCTGATTTCAAGTTTCTGCCCCCATAACAGGCAGCACTCTGATTTCTGGTCGGGCAAATGGTCTGAAGGCTGAGTTCCCTGGGTCTGAACAAGGCTGATGGCAGTTGCTCCTGCTGTACCACAAAAAACAGAAGAATCTTTTGATTCAGAAAAACTTAAAATCATGAAAGATGTAGTAGTAAGTTGTTTGGCTTTGGAATATATTTTTATATTCCATAGAACATAAGAAGGTGGATCTAATGGATTAAGAAGAGGGGCTTCCCTGGTGGCGCAGTGGTTGAGAGTCTGCCTGCCGATGCAGGGGATGCGGGTCCGGGAGGATCCCACATGCCGCGGAGCGGCTGGGCCCGTGAGCCGTGGCCGCTGAGCCTGCGCGTCCGGAGCCTGTGCTCCACAACGGGAGAGGCCACGGCAGTGAGAGGCCCGCGTACCGCAAAAAAAAAAAAAAAAGAAGAAGAAGAATCAAGACTATTGAGGGCTTCCCTGGTGGCACAGTCGTGAAGAATCTGCCTGCCAATGCAGGAGACACGGGTTCGAGCCCTGGTCTGGGAAGATCCCACATGCCGCGGAGCAACTAAGCCTGTGCGCCACAACTACTGAAGCCCATGTGGCTAGAGCCCATGCTCTACAACAAGAGAAGCCACCGCAATGAGAAGCCTGTGCACCACAACGAAGAGTAGCCCCCGCTCGCTGCAACGAGAGAAAGCCTGCATGCAGCAATGAAGACCCAATGCAACCAAAAATAAAAATAAATAAATTAAAAAAAAAAAAGGACTATTGATACATGAAGCCCTACTCTCCTAGTCTGACTTGGGACCTGCTGAGCACTCTGAACTTTCCTGGATCCATCTTTGTGTCTGCTTCCCCCTACCCACCTACCCGCACACACTCTACCCAGGTGCCGAAGGAGAACTGACAACTCTCCTTAAATTCATTGCCCTGTCCTTTTCACTTTTAAGGTCTTAGTAGTATTGTGAAACAAGAGCAGAAGCAGATGTAGATAAGCAAAGCGATTACAGCAGCAGAAGTATGAAGGAGGCAGAGGGAAGCTGGGGGTCGAGGAGAACTGAAGTCTGCAGTACCTCGGATTAATTGCCGGAGAGCGAGAGCGCACCATATCTGGTGCCAGGAGTGGGATAGAGAGTAGGGGGAGGGACTGTCAGTGGAGGAAACAGAGCTCAGAAAGTCTACTTATCCTCACATTGGGATATCCCAGAATTGCCCCATCCAGTCACCCAGCAGGAGGTTGAGTTCTTCAGCGGGACTGCCAATGATGGGAGGCAGATGGGCAGGAGAGCGGGGCCAGAGGAAACCAGGTGGGCCAGTTCTGCCACAGCAATGGCGCTGGATGCATTTCTCTGGAAGTCGGAGTAGGGAATAATCCTGGACACGGGGATGATCATCGTTTTGGAGTCTTGGTGACCAGAGACCTGAAGTGACCCCACCAATACCTTGTATTTTCTGGTGTCCTTAGACCTGAGAAGAAGAGCAGAACAAGTACCGTGGGTTTCTTGTGACTCTGTCGTGGAGTGTCACAGCAGAGCCCAGAGTTCTGGAGGTTGTATTTTTCGTCTAGCTCTTCCGAAGTATACGTTCCTTCAATAAGTGCTGAGCATCTCCTGAAAATATAAATGAGACTTAGACATGATCTGGCCCTCACAGGGCTTTTGGTCTCAAGGATTGTGTGTGTGTGTGTGTGAGAGAGAGAGAGAGAGAGAGAGAGAGAGGGTGGAGGAGAGGGAGGGAGGGAGAGAGAACACACAAGTAAACAGGTATAAAATTTTAAATTGTGATAAATTTTATGAAGAAAACAGGGTTTTGAGGTAGAAAGTAAAAGATGGGGGAAGAGCCTATGAATTGGTCATCGGGGAAGGTCTCGTTGAAGAGGTAACTTTTCAAGTGAGTCCCACAAGGTGGGAGTCAGCCATGAGAAGAGCTGTAAGGAAGAGCATTCCAGAGGGAATAGCGTATGCAAAGGCGCTGGGCGTAAGAAAGAGCTTGGCAGTTTCTAGAAATTGAAGTATACCTGGAGTAGAATGGGATGTTAGGGAAATGAGCAGGTACCTGGCAATTCATGGCTTAATAAGTTTTATTTTAGGTGCCTGAGCAGCGACTGGAGGATTTGAAGGAGGGAATGACATGATTCTACCTCTGACTTTTAAAAAAAACTACTTTGTTGTGTGTATGAAGGTAGCAAAACTTATTTTGCTATTGCAGTGGTCCAGAACATTTGTGCTGGAGTCAAAGTATTCTGTGGAAGTAAAACTGAAGAATTGGTGTGTGCAGTGACTATGAAGGGTGAGGGAAAGTGAGGCTTCATGTTTCTGGCTTGAGCAACTGGCTGTGTTGTTGAATGAGATGGGAAGAAAGGGAGAGAAAAGGTTTGGGGATATTGCTGGTGGTAGAATTGTAGTTCTCTTTTGTTTACATCATCTTTGAGATACCAGTGAGATATCTGAATGGAAGTGCATGAGAATTAGTGTTTGGAGCTGGTGGTGTAAATGTGGATGTTAACAAATCTATGGCATTTTAAACCATGGGAATAGATGAGGCCCCCTAGGGAGAGTGAAGAGGGCTCAGAACTGTGCATCCAGAGTGATGAGGATGTGGGCATGCAGTAGAGGGAGTGGCTCCCCCAGGGAATGTCTCCTTGGGTAAAGAATTAGATGGGGGGTGGGGTGTGTGTGACATTTTCTAGGCACTCATTTCAGTCAAGATGATTGTCAAATGGAAAGATACCCGAAGCCTAAGAGCAGTCGTATTGCACTGAGCGCTAGGGCAGGAAACATTTGGACCCACTTCTTAGGCACAGATACTGTATCGGGCAGTGCAAGGTAAACTCCCCTCTGTCCTCAGCCCAGGAGCTCCAGTCACCCTCGTCCCTGATGGGTCTGCCCGAAGCAAGGCCCCGCGCTCACCGGAAGCAGCTTGCCACCGTCAGTACCCACTGCTTTCAGATGAGGGTGGCCACACAGATGTGAAACAAGCCCTGGCGGTTGCTGACCTGCCAGGGCCACTGCCCCACGTTGGCCTCCGTGCCTGAGGCAGTGCCAGATAAGGCCTCGGGCCGCCCACAGACTGCGGACAAAGAGGAGAAAGTCCTGGGAGGCCTGCCCCTCCCCACACTGGTGTCCCCTCCTCCCTCCTCCTTCGCCCCATCCCCCCGCCCCCCCACCATGCTGGCCCTGGCTGGGGCGCCTTACTTGACTTCACGAGATTCTTTGGTCATCTGTGCCTAGGACGAGGAAAGGTGGACCGTGGGGACACCCAGGATGGCTTCTTAGTGCCGAGGGCGGCCCACACCCCAGGCCCTGTGCAGCCCCCCCCCGGGACTCTCCTCACCCCAGGGGTTCACCTGAGACCCCCAGCAGAAGGGCCAGCAGGAAGACACAGCCCGCAGGGCCCATGTTCCTGTCCTCAGAGCCAGCACGTCCTGCCTTCTGGACTCCCGCTCCCAGGGAGGAGAGGGGCGGGGCCCGCTTCACCGCCTAGCTGGATCCTCGGCTTCGCCCCCTCCTGTCCTTTGGTCCGCGCCCTGGCCAGCCCAGATACTGAAGGGCGCAGCTGCAGGACCCAGGGGGCCGAGCTAGGGCCCGAGGCGCCCCCCGCTGTCCGGGCAGAGCAGGGTGCCTGGGCTTGCTCCCTGTGGGTGCAGGAGGGGCCGTCGGGGGAGGGCGCTGGAAGGACAGGGCTCAGGCAGTGCAGAGACCCTGGTGGGGGCCGAGGCCAGGCTCACGGGCTCCCCCTGCCCCGCCTGCCGCATCTCAGGGACTTGCCCTGGTTGGTCCCACCTTCTCCCCCGCCCCCCGGCCGAGGGTGAACAGTCCAGGGCAGGTCCCTGAGCTTGGGTCGCGGAGGGCTGTGCGGAGGGCTGCCCCGAGTCCTGGGCCTCGAGAACGGCTACAGGACTGACAGGAGAAGATAAAAAAGAGGAAATAAGCCAGTCAGTCAGCTGACCCATACGTCCTGCTTTCTCACTTTCCCTTTTCTGCTTCAATCTCTACCTGTTGTAACTGGTTCCTTGCCTCCCTAAGTCAGGGAATATTTATGGGATGTTTATTGTGTACAAGGAGCAGGACCTATAAAGGGGCATGAATCATGGGGTGCCTGCCCCCCTGGAGCTGACAGTCTAGTCCGAGAGAGGCGGAGTAAGGAAGTAACCCTGGAGGTTTTGCCTTATGATTGGTACCCTGTTCATTACAACTGGAGGGGCCGGGGCTTCCCTGGTGGCGCAGTGGTTGAGAGTCCGCCTGCCGATGCAGGGGACGCGGGTTCGTGCCCCGGTCCGGGAGGATCTCACATGCCGCGGAGTGGCTGGGCCCGTGAGCCATGGCCGCTGAGCCTGCGCGTCCGGAGCCTGTGCTCCGCAACGGGAGAGGCCACAACAGTGAGGGGCCCACATACCGCAAAAAAAAAAAAAAAAAAAAAAAAAATCTTTGTTATAATTCAAGTTTTTTTGGGGGGGTTTACAAAAGGAATGAACTAGTGTCTACAAATGTTAAATTGATTCTAAACAGTTTAACGTGATCAGTTACAGAAGCTTGACAGTATTTTACGTTTGCATAACATTTTCATCCACACATTGACTCCGTGAGGGAAGCATGTTTTCATTTCTATTTCATAAATGAGGAAACTGAGGATCTTGGAGGTTAAATGACTTAACGAGTTGTATCATACTGGTCACTAGCCAAGCTGGGTGTTGCTTCTATTTCCTAGTCTAGTCATCAGATTTAAATCTAAATCTTCTGATTTGTTGTCTAGAAATCTGCCTCCATGCTCTGGCAGCCTCCCAGGTCCAGGGTCAACACTCATGTATGTAGCAGTCATGTTCTCAGTGCCCATACCAGGTGCTGTTCTAGAATAGTGGGGTGACAACATAGAAAAAGCCCTGCATCATGGAGTTTATATTCTAATTTTAGGTCAGATCATGACAAGTTCTTTGAAGAACAGTAAAACAGGATAGGGATGCTGGGGTGGGCATCACTTTTAAATAGAGCGGTCAGGGGAGGCATCGCTGAGGTGATTTCTGAGCAGGAATTTGAGGAAAGAGAGGCAGTGAGCCAGGGGGTTATCTGGGATAAAGGGATTGAAGCACAGAGCATAACTTACAAGGTTCCTGAGCAGGTGTGTGTGTGGGATATTTGAGAAACACTGAAGCCAGAGCAGAGTGGGCCAGGGCTCCGGTGATAGGAAATGAGGTCAGACAGGGAACAAGGCCAGACCACGTGGGCCCTCCTAGGGTACTGTGAGGCCTTTGGTTTCTATTCTAAGTAGAATGGCAACAGTTTGACCTGACTTAAAGTTTTAAATGGAACCCATTGGCTACTGGATTGAGAATGGTCAGGGGTAGAAACAGGGAGACCAGTCAGAAAACTACTGCAGTCATTTGGGCAGGAGGGGATGGTGGCTTTGGACCAGGGCCATTGAGACAGAAGTGGTAAGAAGTGGCAGATCTGGTTGTATTTTAAAGGCAGAGTGGATGGGACCTGCTGATGGATTGGTTGTGGGTAGGAGTCAATAATGACTCCAAGGTTTTGGGCCTGAGCCCCCGGAAGGGTAGGCTATCCATTTACTGAGATGGGGTGCACGGTAGGGGTAGGAGGTTGTTGAGGGGTAGACAAGAAGTACATTCACAGGCATGTTAAGTTTAAGATGCTTGATAGGGACTTCCCTGGTAGTCCAGTGGTTAAGAATCTGCCTTCCAGTGCAGGGGACGTGGGTTTGATCCCTGGTCGGGGAACTAAGATCCCACATGCCGTGGGGCAACTAAGCCCGTGTGCTGCAACTACTGAGCCCACACGCCTCAAACTACACGAAGAGAGCCCACGTGCCGCCAACTACAGAGCCCATGCGCTCTGGAGCCCACTCGCCACAGCTAGGGAGAAGCCCACACACCACAAGGAGGAGCCTGCACGCTGCAACGGAGATCCCGAGTGCCGCAACTAAGGCCCAACACGGCCAAAAATAAATAAATAAAATATTTTTTTTAAAAAAAAAGATGCTTGATAGATTTCCAACTGGAGATGTCCACTAGGCAGTTGAACATGCCGTTCTGGAATGAGGAGATTCCACAACCTGAAGGGCTAGATTAGGGTGCTGTCAGCATGCCCTAGTATTTAAAGCCAAGAGATGAGATAAGGTCACCTAGGGAGTGAACATAAATAAAGCCCTCTGTGAGTTTTCAGGACTGATCACACCAAAGTTGGGATGAGATAAGCAGGAACCAATAGGAGACTGAGAGGAAAGCAGAGAGGAAGGCAGAGAACTGACAGGACTATTCTGGAAGCCAAGTATGTAGAGAACGTGTTTTAAGGAGGAAGAAGTGATTGGCTGCCAAATGCTGCAAACAATGAAGAACCGACCATTGGATTTGGTATCGTGAAATGGATTCAAGAGAAAGAGGAGAGTAATTGGAGACGGCAAATATAGGCAATTTTGAAGAGTAGGTTTGCTGTTAAAGGAGGTAGAGACACAGCTGGCAGAAGAACCTGGGTGGTGCAGAGTTTTTAGTTGTTTTGTTTTAAGATGAGGGAAATTACATCATGTTTGTGTGCTGATGGAATTATCCAGGAAAGGGGGGGGAATTGATGATGCAGGAGAGAATTACTGAAGCGGCGTCCTTGACAGACAGGAGGGGACCGAGCCTAACTCACTAGTTGGGGGTGAGGATGCTTAGATTGGAGCACAGACCGGTCTTTCCTACAAGAGCACGAGCAAGCCTGTGGGCACAGATGCCAGCTGGTGGGAGACGTGGTGGTAGAAGTCGTCTGCTGATGGCTTTCATTTCCTCAGTGAACTAGGAAAGCCATCATCTGCTAAGGATGGGAAGGGAAGTGTTGAGGACTTAAGAAGGAGTGAACTGAGTGTGGGAGATGAATGGACCAGAGAAACAGTAGTGTGACTGCTGAGCACAGAAAGTATCCACTTGAATATGAAGTGAAATTGGCATAGTCGTGTGTTCACAAGCGGTGTTCAGTAACATGGGTGGAGGCATAGAGAGGGCAGAGGTTGACTGGAACCGGGTTGAGGATTTCTGACGAGCATGTGGTGAAGAGGGAGGGAGAAGGGAGTGATTATAATGATAAATCAGGAGCTTCAGCCAGAAAGGAGGGAAGTAAGGAATGGGGGGGGGGTGTGCAGAGAGTAAAGCAAGGTAAAAACCAGTGGATTATACATCCTAATGGTGTTGAAAAATAGTGGAATTGGCATTTTTGCTATAAGGAGTGGAAGAGAGATAATGTTCTGGGAAGGTGAGATGCTTAACATTGAGATCATGGAGAGGGTGCAGTTCTTGGTGATCCCGAGGCCAGGGAGGACCACAGAAGTAGCATCGGAGGCTGGATGAAAAGATCAGTTAGTCCTGAAGGCGGATTATGCTGGAAAGGCAGTGAATGTTAGGTTTATCAGGAGCACGCAGAGATCCGTGACTCTCCTTTCACTTTCCCTGAGTGAGGACCAAGATAGATATCAACCCATGTTTATGGTTCCAAAGTCAGTGCTTTTTCCACTTCTCCAGGAGTCTATTTTCTGTTGACTTTTATCATTGGAAGAAATTCTTGATGCTCAAAGAAGTTTTTGCTAATCTTAGATCTAAATATCTCCTGACTGGATTATGCATGTTTGAACATGTAAAAATATTTTCATTTTAAATTAAGTTTAATCTTTTACTAAATGTTCCCTATTGTATCGGGAGAACTTTGAAGCAAGGATCAGAAATCAGATGACACTAATGCTTCCTAATTAAAGAAATTTCTACTTAATGGTAACTAAAAATATATTGGCTGGACTTCTAGTCAGCTGGTCAGCCCTAAATTCCTGAACATTATGGGTAAAACACTTTGTCCAGTTCAGAAATAGCCAGACTCTTATTAGGGGAAAAAAAGAAATTAAGAAAATGAAAATTATTTAAAACTATTTTATTGTTAGAGAACAAGGTTAACGTGAAATGAGGAAGAATGGCAATCTCTCATGTGTCAGAAGGCAGGGCGATCATATTTTAGTGTTTGCTTCCTATTGCTTGCTGCCCGTGGGGCTATTAAGTATAAGTGTTTCTGGAGGTCTCAGTACTGAAGATAGGAAAATGAGAACAATCATACTGCTTTGTTTCCATGAGTACCAGGTAGCTTTAATGAGCGATGAGAAAATTATACCACTTGTGCACAGCACCACATTGTTTTCTCAGAAGTAAAGAACCTTTTAATATAATATAGTCACATTATATGCAATTCGAGTCAAGATTTGACTCTGCTGTTTTATTCGATCCATATAAAATAGATGCATCTTTCCGTAAACACTAAGGTTATAGACTTGTCCTATTAAAATGGAGGGGCAGGACGTGGTAGCAGTGATTGACTCTAAATGGGCAGAAGGGATCTTTTTAGGGTGATGGGAATGTTTGAAAATGGTTGTGATAATGATTGCACAACTCTGTAAATGTACTAAAAATCATTGAATTGTACGCTTCAGACAGGTGAATTTTATGGCATGTAAACTGTGCTTCAGTAAAGCTGTTAATTTTTTTTAATGAAATGGAAAGTATGTGACCATAGCTGACCCCGGAAGACAGAAAATCTGAAAGAAAATTGATTATTGATGAAATAAAGCTGTTAAAGAGCTACCCTCCCTTCCCTCTCCTTCAGGTTCACAAGGCACATCTGTCACACCTTAACAGATCATCCCAATATGATTTTTTTTTTTTTTTTTTTTTTTGGTACGCGGGCATCTCACTGCTGTGGCCTCTCCCGTTGCGGAGCACAGGCTCCAGATGCACAGGCCCAGCGGCCATGGCTCACGGACCCAGCCGCTCCGCGGCAAGTGGGATCTTCCTAGACCGGGGCACGAACCCGTGTCCCCTGCATCGGCAGGCAGACTCTCAACCACTGCGCCACCAGGGAAGCCCCCAATATGATTTTAAACTGTTTCAGAAGATAGAAAATGAAGGGAAGTTTCCATATTCCTTTTTATGAAGGGAAAATAACGTTGATATTGAAACAAGGAAAAGATATTTCTCCTAAAAGAAAAGCAGAGATCAGTTTTGCTGTGAATATTGAAACAAAAATCGTTGGAAGAAAAATTATAAAATAGAATTCAGTATCACATTTGAAAAGTAACATACAAAACAGCAATGTAGTATATATGCTGAATAGTTTGGGCTCTAGAGCTGGACTGGCTTGGAATCCCAGTACCAGGACTCTAGTTTCGTGATCTCAGCAAAGTAACTCAACTTCTTCCTTTCTTTCAGTAAAGTGGGACCAGTAAATAAGAGAACTTACTTCATAGGGTTCTTGTGAAGGCTGAAAGAGTAAAGCACTTAAGTAAGTGCCTGACACCCAGTAAATGTTGAATATGATAATAACTGCATAGCTTATAAAAGGATGAATGTGTCAGAATTTATTTTGTCATTCCTCTATTGTTGATCACTTGGATTTGCTATTATAAAGACAGTGCAATAATTATCTTCATATGGAAATTTCCCTCACTTTTCTCTCCTGAAGATAGATCTTTAGGAGTAGCATTTTGGAGAAAAAGCCATAAACTTTTTTTAAAAAGTTATTGAAGTATAATTGATTTACAGTGTTGTGTTAATTTCTGCTGTATAGCAAAGTGATGCAGTTACACATATATATGTAAGTTCTTTTTCATGTTCTTTTCCGTTATGGTTTGTCACAGGATATTGAATATAGTTCCCTGTGCTGTACAGTAGGACCTCGTTGTTTATCTATTCTATATATTGATGTAATATATAGTTTGCATGTGCTAATCCCAAACTCCCAATCCATCCCATCCCTCCCCCACTCCCTTCCCCTTGGCAACCACAAGTCTGTTCTCTATGTCTGTGAGTCTGTTTCTGTTTTGTAGATAAATTCATTTGTGTCATATTTTAGATTCCACATACAAGTGATATCATATGGTATTTGATTTCTCTTTTTGACATACTGCACTTAGTATGATAATCTCTAGGTCTATCCATATTGCTGCAAATGGCATTATTTCATTTGTTTTTATGGAAAAGCCGTAAACTTTTTTTTTTTTTTTTTTTTTTTGCGATATGTGGGCCTCTCACTGTTGTGGCCTCTCCCGTTGCGGAGTACAGGCTCCGGACGCGCAGGCGCAGTGGCCATGGCTCATGGGCCCAGCCGCTCCGCGGCATGTGGGATCCTCCCAGACGGGGGCACGAACCCGTGTCCCCTGCCTCGGTGGGCGGACTCTCAACCACTGCGCCACCAGGGAAGCCCTGGTCTTTCTATTTTTATATCATTGATTTTCCATAGATGTTTGCTTATCATTGGTTGTAGGTACATGTTTATGAATAAAAGACTAAATTGACTGGTATAGGTAGTGGGTTTGTTTCTCCAGAAATGCTTTTTTCTGGATGATATAACTGCCTGTGTCAACAGGTATAGTAATGGGGGTACCAGTAATAGGTGGGCTTTCCTGTAGCGGAGGAGGAAGGCAAGCTGAGGACCCCCCCCCCAAATTGCCAAAATAAGGAAGGGGTTAGATGTATCTGGAGATGGAGTAGTTGACTGTATTTTACCTCTAGGACATGTCTGTCTTCTCCATCTCTCAATTTCTGGGACTGAAGTTACCGTAAATCATAAATTACCTTAAACTCTAGTCTTTTTCCCTGACAAGCCCCAGGTCCCCCACAGGGAATCTTCCCAGGCAGATCACCAACTTTGTGTGGACAGTAGTTTTCTGCCTTTAGCTCAAAAGGGAAGCCTTGACTGGCTATTAAGGAGTAATTGGTTGTGGAGTGGTCTGGGCGCTGCTGAGTAGCTGGATCTGGTAACCTGAATGCAGCCCTTTAATTAACTGTCTTTTTGGTTGCTTCAGGGCCTACTTTTTATTCTTTGATGCAGAAGGAGCTCCCTAGGGAGAATTCCTGTTTAACCTCTGATGTCTTGGACCCTGGTTTCTCAGGATCTCTGATCCCTTGATGACTCTCATTCTTGGTTTGTTTGTTTGTTTGTTATGGTTCCATTCAGTTTTTAAAGTTCTATTTTATTGTCATTTCACATTTAGAGGGAGGGGAGGTGGATGTAACTACTTATTCAGCCATCTTGAATGAGTCAAGTAAACATTTCCATGTGATTTTTCACTTAGAAGCCTCAAACTTAATATATCCGAACCCTGAGATCCCCCTGCCTGTTCTCTCATCTTGCTTTTCTGCTAACCTCAGTTACTGGTAGCAGATGTCCCGTACCATGTCATGACTGCTGCTTCCTCCTGCAAAACCGTACCATCCATTCCTAATCCTGTCGTATCCCCTCAACCTTCCCACTTTCATTTCTTCTTACTCTCTCCTTACGTCTGCTTTTAATCCTGGTTTATACAGTTGTTAGTGGTCTCTCTGCTTCCATTCCCCACCCCTCTACCAAGTCCATCCCACCAGGTTACCTTTCCTCCATTGCCTACAGAAAAGTACAGATGCTAAGGCATGACATCCATGAATTGCTCCAAGTGATCCTGAATTAATTTTGTAGTATTATCTCCCAGTATATTTTCCTCACACCTTGAGGTCTGCCTACAAACTGGATTACTCAACACTTTCCCTCAGTTCTTCGCACTGTCACACTTTTGTACATATGATTCTCCTAAACTTAGATGCACTTCATCCCTTTTTACTTCTCAAATTTTGCCAACCTAAAGTGATGCTCAGGGAACTCCCTGGCGGTCCAGTAGTTAGGAGTCAGCGCTTTCACTCCCATGGGCCCAGATTCAATCCCTGGTCAGGGAACTAAGATTCCACAAGCCGTGAGGGGCAGCCACATGAATGAATGAGTGAATGAGTGAATGAATGAGTGAATGAATAAATACTGTTTTAAAAAAATAAAGTGTTGCTCAAATCAAATGCTATCTACTGTGGGAAGCCTTTGGAGATTTCTTAGTCACAACTGAACCTCTTATAATTCTGTATTTTGGTAGCTCTTGGGCATTCATTTATTTTGATAGTCACCCTTTGATTATTCACTAGCAACTCTGTAAGTCCAAGTACTTTGCATGTCAGCTGATGCAGGAATTTTTTTATTCCTGCTGCAAGGTAAGTACAGCTGTGCAAGTGATTGATAAAACTGTAGTGAAAGATGAAAATGCAGTTGACTCATGCTACAAAGATATACACAGGAAATACATGGATTTCGATGAAATTGTTATTTGAGAGAGGTCTGGGAATTTGTGCCAATATTTTTGTTGAAGACTTTGCAGATTCTCACAATTCTTGTTGATATGTCAATCAAGAATGTTAAGGTTCTTATGCACTTTTTTTTTGGCTGTGTTGGGTCTTCGTTTCTGTGCGAGGGCTTTCTCTAGTTGCAGCGAGCGGGGGCCACTCTTCATCGCGGTGCGCGGGCCTCTCACTATCGCGGTCTCTCCCATTGCGGAGCACAGGCTCCAGACGCGCAGGCTCAGTAGTTGTGGCTCACGGGCCCAGCTGCTCCGCGGCATGTGGGATCTTCCCAGACCAGGGCTCGAACCCGTGTCCCCTGTATTGGCAGGCAGATTCTCAACCACTGCGCCACCAGGGAAGCCCTCTTATGTACTTTTTGTATTCGCATTATGCTTTAGAAATTGTTTGTTCTTACAGCCCTCAACATGGATTGTGAGTTTGTCAAAAGCAGATTTTGTTGTGTTCCAGCTGTATTCCTTAATCTCTTATCCTCCAAGACAGTCAGCATTATCTTTGTTTCTTTTTTCTCTGGCCCCAGAACTGAGTAGATCAGAGAGCTCTCTACCAGAGCAAACTGAGCCAGAAAGTGGCTAAGATCATCTCACTCACCTGCATCTGCTGGTGTTTCATTTACAGCTCTGTGAGGAGAAAGCACACAACACCTGACTTTGGTTTCTGACAACGTTGAATAGGTCCTGTATTTCATCCCTATATTGCTGGATTTGTCCCCTGATCAAATGATCACTCTGGTTTTTTTTTTTTTTTTTTTGCGGTATGCGGGCCTCTCACTGTTGTGGCCTCTCCCATTGCGGAGCACAGGCTCCGGACGCGCAGGCTCAGCGGCCATGGCTCACGGGCCCAGCCGCTCCACGACATGTGGGATCTTCCCGGACTGGGGCACGAACCCGCATCCCCTGCATCGGCAGGCGGACTCTCAACCACTGCGCCACCAGGGAAGCCCCACTCTGTTTTTCAGACCTAATTTTTAACTGCCTGTGGCGCATGCGTTAATCTATGAATGATGCAAACAAACATATTTCACCATGTGCCCATGAGTCTGGGTGTGGAGTAGTGTGGGGATGACAGGCAAACCCAAGATACCTGAAAGTCTGGTGTGCATAAATGATACACCAGCTGCCCCAGAGCCAATTTCTGGTCATGTGGCTAATATATCTTATAGTTCTTCCTCCTCATCCCCCAATGTTTGTGTGTCTTAGCTGTCATTAAGAGTGGACTTTGCATTGCAATAAAAAAGATAGCTGATTGTATTTGAAAAGAAAATCAGCAACATCCAGATTGGTATCCTATAAAAATATAATAATTCTCTGAGGTCACTTTATTCTTTTTTAAAAATTCCACTCCGAGGGTACAAGAATTAACAGCAAACAGTATTCCAACAGAATTCAAGCTTGTCTCACAATCTGTTAATTTTTAAATGAATTGTCCCTCCCATCATGCACCTGTGTCCATACTCTGTTGAGCCCATAAATTTCATGTTAGTAGCATAAGATTATTGAGAGCACAAGGTAGTGAATTGAAACTGTTTGCCAGCTCAGACATCTTGTTATAAGATGCCCAAGTCAAAACCTTCTGTATTCTTAGGAATTTATAAGAGGGCGTTTGTATGTTTTGTGGAGCTGAAGAAAACCTCAGAAACAGTTGGAAGGAATTTGAGGCCCTGGATTCAGTCTCTAAACAATACACCATCTGATGCTGAAATATAAGTGCGGCTTCTGGTGAACAGCATTTCTGCACATTTATCCTGTAGTTCATCAAACGAGTGGGACTGCCAGCCTTCTGATGTCGTGGGAAGAGCAGGGACTTTGGGATTCTTCAGATCCAGATTGAAAATTCATACTCCCTCTTAATTTAACTGACTTCTCTGAGACTCTGTTTTCTCATCAGTAAAATGGAAAAGACTTGCATCATGGGACTTCTGTGAAGATTAAATGTGAATGTATTAAGAATGCTTGTAACATAGTAAACGCTGGGTGAATAACAGCTGTCATTGGTGGTGGAGTTGACCCCCTGATAGCCAGTTCTTGAATTGACCTCAACTATTTTTTTGTGACCAGGCACCCACAGAAGTGAATCCCTTGTGCAGCTTCCTGTCCTTCTTCGTGATCATTGCATTGCCTCCCCGCCCTCACTTAAACAGTGCATTTTTTCATGCCATGAATGTGTTTTTACTAATTCTGCAACTCTGAAGTAGCACTTCAAAATGCTTTCATTCCAAATCAGAATTATCTGAAGCCTTCCCATGGTAATGCACAAAATCTCTCCTCTAGGAATTAGTAACAGCCGCCTCCTCCAAAAACACACCAGCAACACAAAGGCTGTCCACTTTGCAGAGGTGTTGGAGAGGTTTCATGCCAGTATATTCCATGACAGATACTTAGGTTTCCCTACTGTGTAAGGGGCTCTGCCAGGTATGACAGGGTACGTAAGGCCCTGTCTTAGAGAAACTGATAGTGCTGGAAGCGTGAAGACCTGAAGGGAATTGTAACGTGAGTCAAAATGTGATCAGTGCCAACAGGTGCGGGGCACTGCGCGTGTTGGCGGGGCTGGGAGGCCTGGGGGGCTGGAGGGAGAGCAGTATTTCTGCCCGTGGGAAACAAATAAGCTTCAAAGCAAACATGGCAGATGCCTCTCGGGCCTCCTCTCACCCCAAGTTCCTGTGTGTTAAGAACTGTGAAGACTCGGAACTGAGCCACACAGCTGAAGAGCAGGAGGCCGCTGGGCATGCTCCTTGTCTGTGTTCCAGTAGCCTTTGAAGGTGCCTGTGGGGATGGTACTTTGTTAACGGAGTGGAGAGGAGGGAGCTCGGTGGGCCCGAACTTGCAAGAAGCCGTGTGTTGTTGTACAGAGAATACATTCTCTACCCATCAGTAAGGTAACGTGGCCAGGCTTGGATGGGACCTAATTGATTAAAAGAAAAAAAAAAAGTTTTTCATAATTCTAGATTAGAGGCCAAGGCTGCCCCACTGTGGATAAAAATAAGACTCCCGATGAGAAAACTCCTCAACCATGTAGGAAAGGTTTGCACATCGGAGTGAGGTGTGTGCTGTTTGGAATAATGTGATTTTCCCTTGTTTCCTGCTTGCCCAGATAAGGGAGTCTCTTGGTTCCAGTGCTTTCTGATATTGGCTCACTTTGCAGAGTCAGTTCTACCAAGGTAAAACCTTGTTGCGACATCTGCAAATTCATCCTGAGCTAAAGGGAGAGGAACAGTAAAAATGGACCTTTTTGCCCTTTAAGGGGGAAAAGAATCATCTTTATTTTTACCCTAAGAGCTGAAAAGGCACCCTGTGGTTAGAGACGTTACCTACCTTTTGACACCTGAAATAACACATTTTAATCTTTGTTTTCTGGATTCTTGTAGAAGAAATCCATAGAATCCTAAAATATGGAGGCAGATTTCAGTAATTTCATAAACAGATAAAATACCTATATTTAATCTATTTAGTTTCTGTCCTTATATCACTCATTCATCCTTCTCAGGAAATTCATGTTAGAATCTTGAGTCTCAGAAAATGACTGTGAGGGCTTAACACCTTCAGGATGAACTCGGATTGGGAAAAGGCTTCAGGGGATGGGAGGGGTGGTGATCCTTGGTTGGCACAGTTTTTCATCCTGAAGGAACTACCTGTGTCTGCCTTTTCGTTCTCTTTCTTCCTTCTGCTGCTTACTTTCAGAGCTTATTTATCACTTCTGTCAGAGGCTACAGTGGGAAAATGAAAAAAAAGGGAAAATCATATGTATTCATTTTTCGTAGTAGCCCTTGGTTCAAAAGAAGGGGAAGGGAAAGAGGCTGGAGCCGTTGGGTCAAGGAAGATTTTGGAAATTATTTATTAGTGCGTTCCTGTCCTCTTCACCACTAATAAGCAAGAAAAAAATCCTGCAGAATTTCAAAATCCATATTGGACAAAGGATGATTAACCTTTTAGATAATTCTATTCACAATATTATGAACTGTATGAATATTCTATATCCCCCATATTATCATCATAATAGTAAACATTTATTGAGCATTTATCATGGTCAGCCACCATGCTATCCTTTGTATGCATCTCTTCATTTAATCCTTGTTCAGCTTGATAAGATGAGTACTACTATGACATGTCCCCCTTTTACGTGTGGATGCTGAGGCTTACAAAGGCTAACTATTTTGCTAAGGTCATTCAGGTAATATACAGACAGTGGAGCAAGAACTCAAAACAAGGCCTGTCTGACCTAGAGTTCCTGCCCTGAACCTCTATCTAGGTTGTCATCCTGAAATAGCAACTGATTTCCCATTATGGGCAGGACCCGGTAGTAGAGACCTGGAAGCACTACATGCACAAACCTTCTTTGTGGAACCTGTAATTCTAAAATGCACAAATTAACCCAAACAATGCAAAATCAAAGATAAATAAGTGACGGGATTGAAGGAAGGACACATTTAATATAATCTTCAAAGATCAGGGTTTAACCCGATCGGGTTGGGGGATTTGTTCATCATTAGTTCCTTCTCCTTTTTGCGTTTGGGTACCATGCCTGGCCCTACATCAGCTGGAGTTCAGTTAATTAGAGAAGTGCCATCTACATGTCAGGGGTGGCGCTGGACGTGGAGATGCAAATACTAGCTCTGTAAAGGGGCCTTGGGTTCCCAGGGGAGTGGATGGTGCTAATGAAATAACATTGTTCATGCTAAGGTACTAGATATCAAGTCTGATTTTGTACGAAATGTTTCCTCTTCAAATTAGTTTGGGAAATGCTAGTTAAAGTCAAACAGGTTTTTTTAATTGTAATATTTCTTAGAGCCTTTAAGATACTAATATGCTTTGTGACTACCCCAGAGGTTTTTAGAATTTAGGAAACACTGAAAGCAATCCCTGTTATTGGGTCACTTTCTCAGGTTACCTTTCTTATAGCATATCTTATTCCAGGTAAAATTTATGCCTCCTTTAGAAAAACCCTTAGGAGTGGCCTAATATTTTGAATATGGGTCTAATATTTTTAACTTGGCAGTTGGGGGAATAGAGATTTTTTTTTAACTAAAAGTTCTTTTTATCCTGTCTTAAATCACAAGTTTCACTTGCTGAAAAAAGTGAGATTTTGTAACAAGAAGAGTTACAAAAGGGGCTTCCCTGGTGGCACAGTGGTTAAGAATCCGCCTGCCAATGCAGGGGACATGGGTTCAAGCCCTGGTCCAGCAAGATCCCACATGCCACGGAGCAGCTAAGCCTGTGTGCCACAACTACTGAGCCTGCGCTCCAAAGCCTGTGAGCCACAACTACTGAGCCCACGTGCCACAACTACTGAAGCCCGTGAGCCTAGAGCCTATGCTCCACAACAAAGAGTAGCCCCCGCTCACCGCAACTAGAGAAAGCCCATGCGCAGCAACGAAGACCCAACACAGCCAAAAATAAATAAAATATATAAATTTATTAAAAAAAAGAGTTACAAAAGTAATTATTAACAGACTCACTAGGGAGCTTGAGGTGGGAGCAGCAGGGAGTGTTGAGGACACCTTGCTGCGAAGCCTGCTTCCGTCTACTCCCCTCATCACCTTGCCTCCCAGGACCTGAGTGGCTCTGATGAAATGCCCATCTTCCAGAGGTCTCTACCAAATTCACTTTGAGGTGAACATGGGCAGTGTAGATGGTGGCTCTGATGTTTCATCTGTGAAACTAACATAAAAAACTCAAATCATATAAAGCCTCTTTCAGTAGTGAGTTGCACCCAACAATCAAAATGATTCAGTTGAACTATTTAAGGAAGAATTATTAAAAAGAAGTAGCAGCCTGTTATCAAATAGCTGATTCTTCTTCCAGTGCAAATGTGCTATGTAGTTGTTGTTTTTTTTTTTTTTCTCCTGTGTGTAGTTTGGTTTGGTGAGAGCTGCTTTGAGACAGAAGAATAGACCAAATGTGGATTGTTTTAGGGCAGAGGTGATTCTTAAATCACTAGGGTGTTTATAAAAAGTAAAAATGTTTGGGGGGCTTCCCTGGTGGAGCAGTGGTTGAGAGTCCGCCTGCCGATGCAGGGGACACGGGTTCGTGCCCGGGTGCGGGAGGATCCCACGTGCCGCGGAGCGGCTGGGCCCGTGAGCCATGGCCGCTGAGCCTGCGCCTCCAGAGCCTGTGCTCCGCAACGGGAGAGGCCACAGCAGTGAGAGGCCCACGTACCGCAAAAAAAAAAAAAAAAAAAAATGTTTGGGAATTCTTAGGAAGGCACATTTTTCAGCAATATCAGATGTATCAGTGAACCAACCACAGCCTAAAGAATTCAGCGCAGGAAAGGAAAGGGCTTGGGAGGGCATTGGGTATTACCATTATCAACAAACATTTACAGGGGGCAGTCTGTGAAGCAGAGTCTAAGATAGAGTTCTGCCTTCATCAGACACACTGATAGGGTAAGGGGGTAGACAGATGCCTAAAGCTAAATAATAATACAGTATTATTTAGTATTGCTAAATGTCGAGTGAATGGTATAGATAGTACTAGAGTTCAGGTAGGATGTGGTAGGCAGAATAATGCTCTCCCCTCAGAGATGTCATGTCCTAATCCCTGGCACTTGTGATCATGTTGTATTGCATGGCAAAGAGGAATTAAGGTTCCTCATCAACTGATCTTGATGTAATATCATTTTGGATTATCCTGGCAGCCCCAATGTAGTCAATAATAAAGCTTCTTCACAATGGAAGAGGGAGTCGGAGGAAGAGGTCAGGGTCAGAGACTTAAAGATGCTACATTGTTGGAGGAAGAGGCCACAAGCCCAGGAATGCGGGTGACCTCGAGACGTTGGAAAAGACAAGGAAACTGATTCTTCCCTAGGACCTCCAAAAGGAATATAGCCACGCACACACCTTGATTTTAGCCTTGTAAGACCTACTTTGACTTCTCACCTCTAGAACTGTAAGGTAATACATCTTCATTGTTCTAAGCCACAAAGGTTAAAGTGATTTGTTACAGCAGCAACAGGAAACGAATACAAGGATGCTAAAGAGTCATCTGTAGAAGAGTCAGGGGCAATTTCATGAAGAAGGTGGTTCTTGAGTCAGGCACGAAAGATAATAAGAATAGTCATAACAGGGGAGTTCCCTAGTGGCCTAGTGGTTAGGATTCTGGGCTGTGGCCTGGGTTCAATCCCTGGTCAGGGAACCAGACCCTGCAATCTGTGCGGCACGCCAGAAAAGAAAAAAGAATCGTCGTCACAGAATTCGAGTTGTAAAACTTATGTTCCAGGTACTACGCTAAGCTCTTTATGCACTTTAATTCATTTATCCTCACAAAAACTCTACAAAGGTAGTATTCTTCCCCATTTTGTAGATGAGAAAACTGAGGTGTAGAGAGGTTAAGTAACTTGTGCAATCACTACTCTGCAGTACTAGTCACTCCACCTAGTTAATAGCTGGCCTTTTAACGCCAGGTGGCAGCTGACATTTATTATTATGCACAGGCAACGTTCTAAGGATGTCACTGTCATTACCTCATGGAGTCCTGTCAGGGTCTGGGGCACATAGTAATTTGTAATTTTTCTGAGGCATGGACTTATCTGGCCAGGAATACGGCTGTATTGGAGGGGAAGAGATAGGAACCAGAAAATTCGATCAAGACACAACCATTCATACAAGTGCTGATCAGAACCTAAAATGCAGGTAAAGGCAGCAGGCATGGGAAGGAGAAAACAAGATTCCAGAGACAGTCTGCTTCTTTGTTGAAACATAACTTCCACGTGGAAGAAACTTCCCTTCCCTCTCTAATTTCTCGCCCCCTGTGATTTTAGCGTGCTTCATTTGAACGAGTTGAGGCACTTTATAATTAGAATTAATGAAAGGTATCAGTATTGGCAGTGCTGTAGACTAGACTTTTCCACTTATCCACAGAAGCGTGGGCAGCGCTTATGTAAATACACCTCACTTCTGTCGTGCAATGGTCACTCACAGATGTTCTTTCATTCCTTGGACCAAGAGAGTAGTAACTTTCTTGCTTAAGTTCAACAACAACAGATACATATGTATGGAAAACCTACCATTTAAAAGAGCAATATACTAGTCACTGTGGGAGTCTCAGAAGTGGCTAAAAATCAGTCTGGAAACACACCTGAATGAGGGTGGTGAAATGGAATTAGAAAGAGGAGGTGAGGGACTTCCCTGGTGGCACAGTGGTTGAGAAGCCTGCCACTGCAGGGGACACAGGTTCGAGCCCTGATCCAGGAAGATTCCACATGCCGCTGAGCAACTAAGCCCGTGAGCCACAACTACTGAGCCTGCATGCCACAACTACTGAAGCCCACGCACCCTAGAGCCCATGTGCCACAGCTACTGAGCCCACGCACCGCAACTACTGAAGCCTGCACACTCTAGGGCCTGTGTGCCACAACTACTGAAGCCTGCACACTCTAGGGCCCGTGTGCCGCAAATACTGAGCCCGTGTGCCACAACTACTGAAGCCCACATGCCCTAGAGCCCATGTGCCACAGCTACTGAGCCCATGCGCCACAACTACTGAAGCCCGCACACTCTAGGGCCCGTGTGCTGCAACTACTGAGCCCGTGTGCCACAACTACTGAAGCCCGCGCGCCCTAGAGCCCATGTGCCACAGCTACTGAGCCCACGTGCTGCAACTACCGAAGCCCGCGCACTTTAGGGCCCGTATGCCGCAACTACTGAGCCCGCATGCTGCAACTACTGAAGACCCTGTGCCTAGGGCCTGTGATCCACAACAAGAGAGGCCACCACAATGAGAGACCTGCACGCTGCAACGAAGAGTAGCCCCTGCTCGCCACGACTAGAGAAAGCCCAAGCGCAGCAACAAGGACCCAACACAGCCAAAAAAAAAAAAAAAAAAAAGAGGAGGTGAATAGGTATTAGCTGGTGTCAGTAATTTCTAGAACGAATGCTGGATTTTTTTCAAGTAGACATATTTGCCATTTTCTCAGCCTACATATAAGAACCATTTAAAGATTTTAGGAAAGCCTCTGAAACTCTCAACTGAGATATATAAAACTCCATTCATGTTCTATTTGAGTAGAACCAGTTTTGCTATCTTTTAGAGTCATTAAAGTAGGATTTGTGAACCCTGCATAGATACCCTGTCTTCTAACGTCTTCTATTTCTTCTGCTTCTCGTAAGTAAAGAGGCGATAATATCGTAGGTGCAAAGAATTCTTCAGAATGTGTGTATCTTTTAGTTAATACTGACAGGCATTGACCATTTTTTTAAAAAACATAAACTATTCATACATACTCCCAAGCCGGAGTATGTAAGTAATGCTTTGGAGTCTGATCCAGAATCCCTTCACAGATAATAGTCATTCTAAAGAGACATGCTGGTATTCCAATATGAGGTACAAGACAGATTCCCACTCTATGTGTTTTCATTCCCATGGACTGTCTTCCCACTAATTTCAAAGAATGATTTAGGACCTTTTGTTGCTGACTTGAGCAAGTAGTGTAAGTCCCTACCCAGTGGGGTTTGATTTTTCTCTCCAGTTAAGTGATCAGAGCCAAATCCTCAAAGCCTGAATGTCTTACAATGGATTCTAATAAGCTCTGAGTTGGCCATTCTTCTTAGTTTTAATCAAAGCAAAAGATGACATTTGCATTTTTGTCATCTTCATTTCAAAGTGTTTGTCATATTATTAGATTCAGAATCACCCTGAATAATTAGCATCAGTAGAATCTGTCTAGCCATTCCCAAAAAGCTGTCCCTGCCAGAATAAGGGCCTATTTCTACAATGGTGGTACACCACCTAAATATATGAACATTGGAGTCATGTATGTCCGATTACTTAGAACCAGGAGTCATCATGGCAGGAAAACGTGGGTAATCTGGAGTTCTCACACAGACCCATGGAAACTTCCCAGCACTCTCCTGATTCTTGGTGCCCTTGATGTGCACGTTGCCTCCTTTCCACGTCCTCACAACATTTACACACATCCAGGCTTCAGCACCCTTTGCACCAGTCCTGCCTACTTTCTGCCTTTGTTATTCTTGCAGGGTATTCTTCCATTTCCTCAATTAGCTTTATCAACTAGGAGACGTGGATGAATGGGGACAGGGAATGCAAGGTCTCTCGCTCTCCCTCTCTCTGTCTCTCCGTTGCGTGTCTGTGTGTGTGTGTGTGGGTGACATACACCTATGAAACCAACACACTTTCACACAGCCACCCAGCCATGCTGACCTTCACATTGAGAGTGTACTGCTCATTTTTGAGTGACCTAAAGATCATCACGCTCTACTTGGTGGGCCCCCAGAGTTAGTGCATTATCCACAGCAAATGTGCACCATTTGGCAACTAAATTTTAGAGTTAGGGCATTCTTATCTCTAATAACTCTTTTCTTTGTGGAAATGGTGAGACTTTGGGCTAGTAAGTTATTTGTGTGATTTCTAAATATGTAAAAGTTTGGGAAGCCTTTGCAAGTATATTCTAATTATTTAAAAATTAGAAACTCTGAAAAAAACTGGGGGGAGTGTGCCAAAGAGTATTTAATTTGAAATAAATAGAAACCATATGCTTAAAGCACTGTATATAGTCAAGATGAAATTTCTATGTTTGCTACAGATCTGTTCTCATTTTTCATAAGGGGATTTTAATCCAAATGTTTTATTATTGTTGGCAAGATCCAGATCCCAAATCTGCCCTCAGTGCTTTGTTTTGTTCAGTCTTAGCTTTTGGATCAAAATAACCACTTACTATTTTGCCAGAAATTCAGTGTTACCACTAATGTATCTCTCGACAATTGTACAATAGCCTCGGCTATCATGAAAGTTACTTTGCTTAAAATAAGTATATAAAAATATGTGTAGACACAGGTACACAACATACAGACACTACATATTTATATGTTTTCAAGCTAAAAGATGGCTTATGGCAAAATGTGAAGTACAATTATTTGTATACTTTAAGAAAAAAGATCAAGCCAAGAACATGTATTTTAATTTGTTTTCCATTGCCAAGAGCTAGGGGCTGGGGAATATTGTGAGTAATGGATAATTTACCCTTACCCTCAAATGATCAAATATATGGGTCTTAGCAGTAACTGTGTGTGCATATTTACATAGAAATGTAACACATGTAACGCTAAGAGTGAATTTGGGAGGAAATGTTTAAAATGTCCTCCAACAGATTATCAAGTTATTGTCTCAGATTTTAATTACTTCTCAATAGGGAAGTACAGTGGGGAGGTATTTGTATTTTCTTAGAGCAGAAAGTATTAAAATGACTGTAGAATTTCCTGTTTTAACCAGAAAAGAAGGAGAACCATGAGCCATTCACTTCCTGAATGGCCACATTCCAGCTGTGCAGACTGATCATAACACATCTGCCAATCAGAACAGGCCCTGGAGGGAAGCCCTCAGATGCTGGGTCTTGTTTACATGCATTGTGACCCTGTTTCTCCCTTCCTCCTGTGTGTTGTACAACTAGGAAGATTTGTAGGGGAATTCGTTATTACATGCCTAAAAAAACTGAACGAAACTAGGACCACAGCCACAGCAAATGGTGTTACGGGCAGACTTTTAGCTCATCCTTAGCCACAGGTAAGACTTGTTGCTTTGTTACGAGGATAGCTGATCTACATCTAGTTTCTAGCTTTACCTTGAGACATCATACTTTACTTCTGTTAGCAAAACTAACAGGCTAAAAGCTGAAGAGGAGCGATAGAAAAAACGAGTAAAATGTGTGCTGTATTCCTGACTTTAAATTTTTAGTACTCAACAAGTGAAAAACTCTGTTTTTATTTAAGGGAGGGGTAAACCAAGTTAAATTAAAACAAAAGTTTTAAAAGCGGCAGTAACACTCAGTGTGTAGAGAAATTGGAACCAGAAGCATATTAACCTTGTGCCTTTTGAAGAGCATTATATCTTAACAAACATGTTTTATTGTGACTCTTCCTACTTGTTAGTGTTTCAGAGTACAGTGTCTTCCTGTGTGCTGACTCCTTGGTTTAAAAAGACATTTCTTTTTTATTATGAACCCATTCAGAAAGAATTTATATTTAACTATGTAAATCTGATTCCTTTTCTTCCATAAGTCTCTCTAGAAGTTTTAGAGAATGTCTTCGTTGCCTTTATGCTGCTCCATCAGCAGTAAAATTAAGGAAGAAAAAAAAAGAGAATCCCTGTCTAATCTTTGTTTCACCATTAAATGATATCATGTTCGTGTTAATTCAGAAGATACTTTAGAGAACTCTATTGTGATAACATTGCATAGGATTTTTAAAAGTCATCGTGTAGGATTTTATTGTGGCTTACCCACTGCTTTCTGTTGTTACTGTTTTCATAACACTGATATCTTTTTGCTTCATTTATTTATTTATTTTTAAGCATGCACTGAAGAAAAAATAATTACTCAGAGTCAAAAAAAAGGACATCCTGTGGGTTTCGTGGCTCTTTCTCTTGTATATAATAGTCTTCAGGCTGATTAAGAGCATTTCAGAACAGTGCAAAGAGGCATTTTTAAAAACTTCAAGCAGCCAGGCTCCTGATTTCTCAACTTCAGCACTGTTGATATTTTGGGTGAGATTATTCTTTGTTGTAGGGTGGTTAGCAGCATCCGTTGTCTCTACCCACCAGATGCTAGTAGATCCCTCTCCCCAGCTGTGACAACCAAAAAAAGTCTCCAGGCATTGCCAGATGTCCCCTTGGGGAGGAGGAGCAAAGTTGACACTGGTTGAGAACCACTGCCTTACGGCACATTAGACCTAATTATCTGTGAAACATGGAAATCCAACTTCTGAAAAGTTCTGGGTGATAGAGAGTTAAGGAAGAGGCTCTACTGGTCTCTGGGTATTTGCAGATGTAGCTGACTGCTCGTTTTTTCCCCCTCCCCATCCTGTTAGAAGCTTTTGCCAGCCATGATTCATGGAATGATTTTTTTGAGCTGAGTAATTTGTGGCTTTTCAGTTTCCTTACTTTCTTTCCTTAGCTAAATTTGTTTTGGTTTTAGCAAAGTGTTTAAAACAGCAAAGATCTTTGAAAATGAAACAATACATGTAATGATATATTTTCTAAGGAGGTGATTTTAACAAACTGTAAAAACCTTACATGCCTGTCCTTCCTCGTATCCTTCGTACCTCCTCTGTCAGACAAATCCTTTCAACTCTGAAGAGGAGCCTTACAAGGGGAAGACACAGCAACCTTTGAACAGTCCTTTGTGAAATCTAAGGGTACGGCAGCTGGGATGTAAGAACTTCTTTCCCAGGACGTCTAAAGAGCATTTTAAAATGTAACTGTCTTCTTTCTTTACAGATCCAAACGAACGAAATAAACCAGAGCATCGTTCTTCAAGGTATGAATTTATAGTATTTACTAGCTCTGTATAAAGCTTCTCATTTGGAAAATACTGTTTGGAGGGAGTGCAAGTGTCCCTTTTAGAAATACTGTATATTTGAATCCTCTGTAGCACTCAAGCTTCACAAGGGAAATACTGTTCATTCTCTGAACAAAAATTCTTTATAAAATTATTGACTACCTGGAAGACATATTTTATTTTGAGAATTCCTATCAGTGACAGGTATATCTTTGCAAAAAATTATTTTATCCCTGCTTCTTTCCTTTTGTGGTTTACTTTCCTCCTTGTTCTTTAATTGGTATTTTTTAATAAATATGTACTGCTTTTTTCCTAATTATAAAACTAACATGGGCTCATTGTAGAAATTTTTAAATTATTTTTTAAAATATAAAGCATTAAAAAAAATAGCATGTCTTTCATCAGCTAGAAATGTCTGGCTACTGCTAAAAATTTGATGTAATTCTTTCTAGATTTTATCAGTATATATGTATTCCAGTTGAATTCTTTAAGTTCTTGTTAGATAGTTTCAAATGGCTAGGAAGGTTCTATTGCTTCAGCCTCTTTCTCATGCTGTCTGAGAGTATGTCTCACAAGACCTTCACCAGCACTGAAGAGTTTTTTTTAAATGCTTGTCAAACTTATATGTGGAAAATTGTCTAACTTCCACTCCTAGGCAAGAATGACAGGCCTGTATCTGATTTTTTCACCCAGTTCTGTGAAGGGCTGTAATTCTTTAAATACTATTTTCACCTTAATCCACATTCCATCACTTTTTCTTTGCATTTTATATTGTGGGAATTGATAAAATGGTAATAATACATTCACTGGGTTGAGTGGCCTGGTAAACAAATCCTGATGCTTTTTCAAGGTATCAAACTCTAGAATGCATTGACCTCAGATGAATAAAAATACAAAATCTAGGGCTTCCCTGGTGGCACAGTGGTTGAGAGTCCGCCTGCCGATGCAGGGGACACGGGTTCGTGCCCCGGTCCGGGAAGATCCCACATGCCACGGAGCAGCTGGGCCCGTGAGCCATGGCTGCTGAGCCTGCGCGTCCGGAGCCTGTGCTCCGCAACGGGAGAGGCCACAACAGTGAGAGGCCCACATACCGCAAAAAAATAATAATAATAATACAAAATCTATGAAAACTCTATTAGAACAGCAATACATTTTGCAGAGATTGTCAATCAGAATAAGTTAGTGAGACCTAATCTGAGAGAAAAACGTAAATGAGTATTTGGGATATAAGGCTGATTTTTTTTTTCAGTTGTAATTCACATACATTTACTCTTTTTGCTGTATGATTCTATGCGTTTTGACAAACACATACAGTTATATAACCACAACCACAGTCATAGAAATATGTGTAAGAGTGATTTTTTAATACTTAAAAAAATAATAGAAGGGACTTCCCTGGCGGTCCAGTGGTTAAGACTTTGCCTTCCATTGCAGGGGGTGTGGGTTCAATCCCTGGTTGGGGAGCTAAGATTCCCACATGCTTCGCGGCCAAAAAACCAAGATGTAAAACAGAAGCAATATCGTAACAAATTCAATAAAGACTTTAAAAGTGGTCCACATCAAAAAAAAAATCTTAAAAAAAAAAGAAAAAGAGGCAATGTAAGGGGTCTTTGACAGCGTGCTTGACTGACATAAAGTTGGAAGGGTAAAAAATAATTAGGATGATAAAATCAGGATGCATAAGACCCTTGACATACCGAAAGTTTAACTGAATTAAGCAATATGTGTTTTCATTGGAACAAATGTAAATCCTTACACCTAAGGCTGAAGGATCAGTGGAGCATGAAGAGATAGGGGAGATACACCTTAACAATATGTTGGAAAAGATCTGGAGGATTCATAAATTCATCATGAGGGGAGTTCCCTGGTGGCCTAGTGGTTAGGATCCTGGGCTTTCACTGCTGTGGCCCAGGGTCAGTCCCTGGTTGGGAAACCAAGATCCCCCAAAAGGCCCGTGGCGGGGCCAACAACATCAACTAAATTCAGTCATCGTGAGTCAAAAATTTCATGTCATTGCCTCCACCTCCCCAGAAATGTCAGCATTGATTTAGCTATGCTGAAGGAACTCTAATGTCTGGTACAAGAAAAGTGGGTAGCTCTAGGCCACACTTTTGATATTGTATCCAATACTGGGTCCACAAGGCCTTAAAAAATTGGCATATGCAGTGGGCTGGCTATGTTGGTATTACTTGGGGAACTTAAGAAAACAGAAACAAGAGTCCCTTGATCTACTCCAGAGATTCTCATCCAATAAGTGTGGAGTGAGTGGATCCTGGGAATCTGTGTATTAAAGAAGTCCTCCAGTGATTCTGATGCAGAGCCAGGTTGGGACCCACTGGGATAGAAGACAGCAGCTGAGTTGGGACAGGGACTATGAAAGAGACGAGCTGGGTAGAAATCAAAGCTAAGTTGCAGGAAGACTTGTGTAAGAAATTGGGTGAAGTTAGCCTCGGTTTGGAAGTTTGGGGGGGGGGTATGGGACAGAAATAACTGGCTTCCAACACCTGGAGGGCTGTATAGAAGAGACTAGAAAAACTGTTCCTCATAAGTGCTGTTCCCTCTAAGAGGAACCAGGGAGCCTCGGAGGAATGGCTAATTCTAGGTCCTGGGAAGGGGAAAGTACAGGTAAGCTTGGACCCCTAGTGACAGAAAGTAGGAAATGCTCAACTAACGGGGTCATGTCAAAAAGGCCTAGGAGGCAGCTTCAAGAGGCTCCCACTGGCCAAATCTGGGCCAATTTGAGTAGCAAAAAAGTTTTAAATGATAGTGGATTCTAACACACTGGATTTTAAAAAATCCATGTAGAAGAAGAAATAGAATCAGAAAATTATCATTTTATAATTCTCAATGTAATAGTTGATTCAGGCAAAGATCACCAGTGGCTCCTAAAACTTGGGTAAAAAATTGTTGGAGGAGTAGATATTCACACTCCCATAAGATGATATTTAAGTTTTTAATTATAAAGGGGAAAATGTACCTTTTCAATGAAGAGATCTGGTGATCCCATTCTTAATCAAGTGGTCAACTTATATCCACATCACCACTAGTGAGACAACCTGACGGTATGTGGCTCCAGCTGATGCTTTAGCAGTATACACAGATATCACTTATGTAGTAGTGTTCCTGGCCAAAAAAAAAGGTAATGTTATGAAAAATACAAAAAGGTTAGAAAAATATTCTAGATTAAAAAAGGCTGTGATTTTTTTTTCATCTGGAATTTTAAAATCTAGATTAAAAAAAAAACCCAAAAAACACTTTGGGGAATTCCCTGGCGGTCCAGTGGTTAGGGCTCCACACTTCCACTGCCGAGGGCCTCGGTTCGATCCCTGGTCAGGGAACTAAGATCCCACAAGCCACACAGTGTGGCCAAGAAAAAAATAAAGAATAAAAATAAAATAAATGAATAAAAAAAACCTGGGGATAATTAAGAAAATTTAAATATGAATTTTATTTTAGATAATATTTGATTAATATTACTTTGCTTAGGTGTATAGTAGGAAAGCTGTTATGTGGGAGAATGTCCTTATTCTTAGGAGATGTATGCAGATGTATTAGAGGTGATGCAGACTTATGTTTGCAGCATACTCTCAAATAATTCATGAAGAAAAAAACAGCAAGAGATAAAACAGAGTACATATGGGAAGATATTAATAATTGGTGAACAGGTGATAAGTATATATGGGTGTTCATTGTACTGTTTCTTCAACTTTTCTGTAGACTTGAAATTTTCACAATAAAAAGTAGCAGTGAAGGGAACGGTTCTGTGTGTTCTGCAGCATCCCAGAGGGTAGAATATGCGTCTGTGGGTGGAACCTTGAGGGGGTGGATTTCTGCACAATGCGAGGAAAGATTTCCAGGCATAGCAGGTCAAGGATGGAATGCGCCATTCTGTAGGGGAACATGTCAAGGAAAAGATGAACAAACTAGTGCTGGGATAAAATAGAAAAGATTTATGCATGGCTAAATCATGATTCTAGATGGCTCCAGCCCTTCCTCATTCAGTAGCAGATAAATATCCAGACTCAGGATACAACCGAAAACAAGAAAAAGTCTCCAGCTTCGTGGAGCACAGAGCGTCCATTGTTTGGGATTTACATTCCCAGTCTCTCACGTCAGGATCCAAGTCTTCCTAGTTCTGCTTCAGGCAATGCTTGTGGTACTCAGCCTTCAACCTCTAATTTATACTTTAGGTTCTCAAGGACTCTGCTGCTGGTCTTGGTAACCCTACCAATTAGCTTTGTGCCTGGTCCACAATGAGCACTTAATAAATGAATATGGAATAAATGTCAAATGTAATGCGAAGAGAGAAAGGAAATGCCAGTGTTTTTCCCTTGCAGATTGGGAAGAACCTGACTCTCAAAACTCGCCCATGACTGTTATTGAATGTTTGTTACTACAGCAGCAAGAAGTAATGCCCTATAAGAAAGGAGAAATGTTTTCCAGGGAAGGTCATTGTTGTCTGTCCAGGGTGTCTGCTGAGATTGGCAGTGACCTCCTCTTCCCCTCCCATCCTTAGCTGAGCCAGGCCACCCTGTCAGTCCAGCAGTGCATCAAGCAAATTAATACCTGCTGCATCAACAGAGCAGAAAGGAGAAAATATAAATAAAAGTCACTTAATTTTGGTATGTTTTTTGGTTCTCCTCAGGCCACTTGGCAGCAAGATCGTGGGCTCGACGCCCAGCAAGGATAAGAGATGCATTTCTTTGGTCTGTGTTTTTCTAAGGCCAAACACTTCTATAGCTTTCACAGTGAGAGGTGAATAAATCTGGGACGGCTGCCTGTTCTTTCATTTCGGTGCTGAAATAAGAAGGAAAGTAAAACTCTTGTCAAGTTAAAGGAAAAGTCTTATTAGGTATAGGTCAACACTAAGACCCCAAGCTGAAAAACATCACTAAGGCATTTTCAAGAGGCTTGCTGGGTGCTTTTTGGTTCGTTTGTTTTGTAGACGTCAGAAATATCTGAACTCTTCTTGTCTTTTCGTTATTAGTTTATATACACCATTTCCCAAATTGCTGTCCCATGGAACATTCTTTGTGGGATATCAGTTAGGATGCAAGAAGTGAATAATTAGTGCATGCAAAAAGTTTGGAGATGGTGAGTTAAGACAAAATTAGACATATTTCTTTACTGAGAGTCTTTGATGTACTGAAGTGCATTATAAAACTCCAAGTGAGAGACTTACTATAAAGGATTTTTAAAATTTGTTTGAATTTGTTACTTCCTTTCCCAGACACAGCTATTAATACCATCTAGAAAAATGTACTATGGAATGGCAGTTTGGGAAACTAATTGGGAAAGAGGTAAGAGCTAAAGATAATGAAGAAGGTTAAGCCCTGTGGCAATCCGTGCCAGCAATGGAAAATTAGGAACTCTTTTTATCACCCCACCAGCTCTGAATAATAGATCCCAGTGACTTATGGAGGCTGAAAAACCAGCTACTTTGCCTTAAATGCTTTACCAACTACAAGGAAATAACTTACAGCAGGGAAAAAAAAAAAAAAAAGGCGGCAGCAAAACAGAGAACCCTTAATCTATTTCTCAAAAATTATCATTTGAATATTAGTCTTCCTAAAGCCTGTCATAATGCCCTTTGATACCCATTTATAAAGTTCAATGGAATTTCAGTAAAAATCACAAAATTTTTAAAATATTAGACAAAATGATTCTAAAATTTATAAGGAAGAACAAGAAAAACCAAATAACCAAGGAAACTTTAAAGATCAAGACCAGGAGGTAGACTCTTGCAAGTGTTTTGTCAGCAGAGAAACAGGTCGAGGGAACAGGATAGAGAGTCCAGCAAAGACACAGATGGATACGCATGGTTCTGTGTCACATGCTGTGATGGAGCCAGCGGTACAGGTCATCAGGGAAAGCGGACATGTCAACAAGTGGTGCAGTTGATCGCCCGTATTTAAAAATCTAGATGGAATTTGCTCTATTTTATCCTGTAGGGTAGAATCTAAAGACATAAAAGTAAAAAAGTAAAACGTTTTGAAGACATACATAAGGATATCTTTATGACTTTAGAGTAACGAATGAGTTCTTAGACAAGTACAGACCACAAAGAAAAAGACTGATAAATTTGACTCTGTGAAAACTTTAAACTTACGTACATCGAGACAGCAAAAGCATGTGAAAAGACAAGTCATGGCTGCAATGCACATAGGCCACAACAGTTAGTGTCCAACATAAATAAAAAACTATGCATCAGAAAGAAAAAGACAAATAACTCAGTAAAATAGGGGCAGGGAGCTCAGAAAAGATGAAACCTAAGGAACCAACTAATATTTGAAAAGATTTTTTATCTTGCTACTACTAAGAAGATGTGTTCCGTGGGGTAATGAGGTACCATTTCACTTCCATTGAGTTGGTACAGGTATCTCAAAGATTGACAGTAACAGTTCTCAGAGGTTGAGAATAATTTGGTACGTCATATTTAGAGAGTAATTGAGCAATGTCTGGTAAAGCTTGAAATGCCCATACCATACAACCCAGCAGGTGTTATATACCCTAGAGAAATTCTTTCACCTGTGCCAAAGGAACTATGTATAGGAATGTTGAGAGTAGCACTCTTTGGACTGAGGGAACTACAGCTACGTGTGACAACATAGATAAATCTCAGAAACAGAATTTTGGATGATAAAAAGCAAGTTGTAGGGAACTATATCCAATCTCCTCAGATAAACCGTAATGGAAAAGAACATTTAAAAAAGAATGAGTGTATGTGTATAACTGGGTCACTTTGCTGTACAGCAGAGATTGCCACAGCATTGTAAACCAACTCTACTTCAATTAAAAAAAAAAAGCAAGTTGTAGAAAAAAAATAGGTACAGTATGATACCATATATGTAAAGCAGAGGTCAGCAAATGGTTTTTATAAGGACATGAGCGTAAAATTGAGTGAAATTTTCTTTGATTATTTCTGAAAGAGGAAAACAAAAAGGAGGAAGTAATCAAGAATGTTCAGAAAAAAACATGATCAAACACTGCTCCCATTTCATTTCTACTCATAGTCTACTCCTGTAGTTCCCTCTACTCAAAGCACTATTTATTGCTCTGTGGATTTTTATCTCATTTTGTTACCCAAGAGTTAAACAAGTACCACATGAAAACATTTTTTAGTAGTATAGAAATATGTGGTGTCTGTCTTTATTCCACAAGCAACTATTATTAAAGGAGTCTGATGGTTCAGTGTCTATCCTAGTCTGCTTTCTATGCACATACATAGTATATATTCAAATAGTATTTACAGTAAATGAGGATATATATATGTGTGTGTAGTGTATATGTATATATATTCATATATATATTTATGCCAACTTGCCTTTTCACTTGTATTTTAGAAAGTTTTATCATGCCACTTTCCACTTCATTGTTTTTTTCAACTGCTACATAGAATTTTCTAGTGAAGTTATATTATTATTTATTTAACCAGTCTTTTATTGGTAGCATTTGGATTGCTTATTGATAGCATAACAGGAATGATGCTGCAGTAAACATCTTTATGTTCATATCTTTGTGTACATGTGTGAGAAAACCTCTTGCTTCTTACAAGATAAATTTTTTACTCAAGTTTCTGTCAAACTCCTATTCTCATTCACACTTAACTTTTGACATTTTATATACCCTACATTTCTGTTTTCTTCACAAATCTCAGATGGCTTTGTGGTGGTTTGGTCCCAGTGCAGGTTCAGTAGGGCCTGTTGCAACCACCGTCCCCATAATGGGCCTGAACTGTCACCCACACAGGGAGGTACGTGAACTCAACATGAAGAATATTTATAGCACAAAGTTTGGTGCACTCACAGTTAATAGTTGATGATATTAAAACTCATAGCGGGCTTCCCTGGTGGCGCAGTGGTTGAGAGTCCGCCTGCCGATGCAGGGGACGCGGGTTCGTGCCCCGGTCTGGGAAGATCCCACATGCTGCGGAGCAGCTGGGCCCGTGAGCCATGGCCGCTGAGCCTGCGCATCCGGAGCCTGTGCTCCGCAACGGGAGAGGCCACAACAGTGAGAAGCCCGCGTACCGCAAAAAAAAAAAAAAAAAAAAAAAAAAAAACTCATAGCAACCACTTTATCATTAAGAATTTGAAAGGGTCTTGGTTTTCTGCATTGGTACCCTACTGTTGGCCTTATAAAGATGTTTAGGATTTTATTTTGACACTTTACCATTATCACATTATGGTTTAAATAGATTAGCTAAAAGCAGAAGATTTAACTTGCTTTTGCTTTTCTCCTTTCTAAATTTGTCTATTAAAATGTCATGCTCTGCTGGGCTTAGTTTAACTATTGGCATTCTGTAGAATTTCCCTACCCTTATGTTCTGATTTCCATACCTCTGTAAACTATAGCTTGTGTGTCATTACTTTCTGGCATTATGTTTCCTAAGCTATAAGAAAATCATTACTTTTGCTGTAGCATCTCTAATGCTGTAAACAAGGTGAAAAGTTAAAGTGTATGCAGGTTTTGGGGGAAAAAATCCTTTTGCAATGGGAGATGAGAAAGGATTATTAACATTTTATGTCATTCTACAGAGAATATATACTTTTTATTGTGCTTTTAAGAAATGTGACTTTAGCATTCCCCCCTAGTGTGATGGGAATGAAAATGAAGCATTTATATGGTTTATCAGTTGGGTAATTGAAAAGTTTTATCAGCTGGCCTGTCACTGCCCTAAGTGCTTAGTGCAGGGGTGGGGGGCCTCTCTGAAGCTGTTTCAAATTAAACTATCAGCAGGCAGTTAACTTTGGAACAGCAGCTGGTCCTGTGTTTGCTGCTTTTCTCAAAACTGGCAGGTGCGGCCCGCACTTCTCAGCAGTCCAGGGAGCACGTGGACATCCTGGCCCTTAAATCTTTTCATCCTAATTCTTTTCTCTCTTTCCCTTGGGTTATATTTTATATTAGTTCTTTACTTTTCTGCAGTATAATTTAGAAGCAGTTATTTACACAGTTCTACAAAATCTATATTAAATAGCCTTTAGTTGAGTGAACTTTGTATACATCTTTGTGGATCTCTATCTGCCCTTAGGTTATGATTTTACCCCGATTAATAAATATCCTTGTACAGCTGGACTTTAATGTTTTATTTTAATTTTTTATTTAAGTGCTTTCCCTTACTGGCAGAGCATGATCACATTTTTCAGTGTGTGTATTGAATAGGACTGTAAACCATAAAAGTGTACTAACTAATTCCTGGGAGCATCTTAGTGTGGACCGAATTCCTAAACAGTCATTCAGAAGCCCAGTCACGTGCTGTCTCGTTAACAGGAAACTGCTGTTGATCAAAATTCAGTCTTGTTTCATACATAAAACCCTTCCATTTTTCTTTTTTTAAAATTGAAGTATAGTTGATTTACAATATTGTGTTAATTTCAGGTGTACAGCAAAGTGATTCAGTTATATATATGTATTTATATGTTTTTTTTTTTTTTGCGGTACGCGGGCCTCTCACTGTTGTGGCCTCTCCCGTTGTGGAGCACAGGCTCCGGACGCGCAGGCTCAGCAGCCATGGCTCACGGGCCTAGCCGCTCCGCGGCATGTGGGATCTTCCCGGACCGGGGCACGAACCCGTGTCCCCTGCATCGGCAGGCGGACTCTCAACCACTGTGCCACCAGGGAAGCCCCTATATGTATTTTTTTCAGATTGTTTCCCATTATAGGCTATTACAGGGTATTGAATATAGTTCCCTGTGCTATACAGCAAATACCTGTTGCTTATCTGTTTTATGTATGGTGGTGTGTACCTTTTAACCCTATACTCCTGGTTTGTCTTTCCTCTCCTCCCTTTCCCCTTTGATAACCATAAGTTTGTTTTCTATGTCTGTAAGTCTATTTCCATTTTGTATATAGATTCATTTGTATTATTTTCTCGATTCCACATATAAGTGATATCATATAATACTTGTCTTTCTCTCTGACTTAATTTCATTTAGTACGATATTCTCAAGATCCATCCATGTTGCTGCAAATGCAATATTTCGTTCTTTTTATAACTAAGTAACATTCCATTGTGTATATATACCATATCTTCTTAAACCAATCATCTGTTAATGGGCACTTGGGTTGCTTCCGTATCTTGGCTATTGTAAATAACGCTGCTGTGAACATTGTGGTGCATGTATCTTTTTGAATTAGTTTTCATCTTTTCCAGATATGGAGTGGAATTGCTGGATCATACAGTAGCTCTGTTTTTAGGTTTTTAAGGAACCTCCATACTGTCATGAAACCATTCTTGAAACCAGAAATCAGGCCTGCTCCCAAATATATAATTTCAGGGTTGAGGACTTCCTTTTTGATGAGGGGCTCCTCTGGACACCAAATCAGAGCATTCAGTTCTGCCCTGTGACAAGTTTTTGTCACTTTCCATCTCGTTCCAGTTGTAGAGCAGCTCTCAGGAGATGCAGAGTGAGCCTGCCCACCCTTGTACAGCACTTCTATTGATAAATGCAGCAAAAATAAGGCAGGTGTGCCAAAGAAGGACTTTGTGTGATTCTCTCTCCTTTTGGAAAGGAGAATTGAGAATCAGTACCCTTTGATAATTAAGAAAATAAAAGAATAGAAGGAAAGTATAGATTGATTGTCTGAATGCTTCAGAGTAACATTGTGTCTAAAATACAAACATCCCATCAATTGTAAACCTGTTTCCTAGAGATAAAATTATCCCTGGCTGCACTGCCTTGTGTAGACTGTCCAGGGATGTTATCAAGGAATGACAAGCAGGCCTTAAAGTTTATCACCATCTCTTGCCCAGTAGTTTCTCTTTGGTTACAGATTCCAGAGAGAAGCTGAAAGTAGAAAAAGTCCTTATACGCTGAATTGCACTCTTCGGAATTTTTTTTTTTAATTATTTAGCTTTGGGGTTGGTCGGGGCATATATATTGATTAACGCTGCCCAGGTATGCTGATGAACAAGCAGAAAGAGTCCAGCTCTAGCAGGAGTTTTAAAGAAAGAAGCAGGGATAGTGTGGTCTTAGAAGCAGAGAGCTTGTGTAAGAAACTGCCTTATTTCCAGTGCTGCATGAAGTTCAGGTGTACTTCCTGTTTGTGGGAATTCCTGAGATAACCTTGTATACTCATAATGAAAATTCCTTTTATTTAATTCAAGTTGAAAGGGTTTCAGTTGCTTTTAACCTCGTGAGTTAATGTAATATCATTAGAAGGAATATCAACATTACTGTAATTTAGAAATGAAAATCACATACTTACATTGGCTTTAGGAATATCCCAGACTATAGCCTTGATTCTAGGATTTATTTCCACAGAGATTAGGGTACCATGAGTATATTGACCAAATCCCTGCCATACAATATATTGTGTGAAGAAGAAAATGTATTGCTTGTCTTAAGAACACTGACAGCAGATCTATGCCTTGGTGAGTAATAGAAGGCTTTATTGTTTTGTCTTCTTCAACAAAAGGCCAAAAAACAAAACAAAACAAAACACCCCTCTTTTATTTTATTTTATTTTATTTAAACATCTTTATTGAAGTGTAATTGCTTTACAATGGTGTGTTAGTTTCTGCTTTATAACAAAGTGCATCAGTTATACATATACATATGTTCCCATATCTCTTCCCTCTTGCATCTCCCTCCCTCCCTCCCACCCTCCTTAACCCACCCCTCTAGGTGGTCACAAAGTACCGAACGGATCTCCCTGTGCTATGCGGCTGCTTCCCACTAGCTATCTACCTTACGTTTGGTAGTGTATATATGTCCATGCCACTCTCTCACTTTGTCCCACCTTACCCTTCCCCCTCCCCATATCGTCAAGTCCATTCTCTAGTATGTCTGTGTCTTTATTCCCATCTTGCCCCTAGGTTCTTCATGACCTTTTTTTTCTCTTTTTTTAGATTCCATATATATGTGTTAGCATATGGTATTTGTTCTTCTCTTTCTGACTTACTTCACTCTGTATGACAGACTCTGGGTACATCCACCTCACTACAAATAACTCAATTTCGTTTCTCTTTATGGCTGAGTCATATTCCATTGTATATATGTGCCACATCTTCTTGATCCATTCATCTGTTGATGGACTTTTAGGTTGCTTCCATGTCCTGGCTATTGTAAATAGAGCTGCAATGAACATTGTGGTACATGTTTCTTTTTGAATTATGGTCTTCTCAGGGTATTATGCCCAGTAATGGGATTGCTGAGTCGTATGGTAGTTCTATTTTTAGTTTTTTAAGGAACCTCCATACTGTTCTCCATAGTGGCTGTATCAATTAACATTCCCACCAACAGTGCAAGAGGATTCCCTTTTCTCCACACCCTCTCCAGCATTTATTGTTCGTAGATTTTTTGATGATGGCCATTCTGACAAGTGTGAGATGATATCTCATTGTAGTTTTGATTTGCATTTCTCTGATGATTAATGATGTTGAGCATTCTTTCATGTGTTTGTTGGCAATCTGTATATCTTCTGTGGAGAAATGTCTATTTAGGTCTTCTGCCCATTTTTGGATTTGGTTCTTTGTTTTCTTGATATTGAGCTGCATGAGCTGCTTGTAAATTTTGGAGATTAGTCCTTTGTCAGTTGCTTCATTTGCAAATATTTTCTCCCATTCTGAGGGTTGTCTTTTCGTTTTGTTTATGGTTTCCTTTGCTGTGCAAAAGGTTTTAAGTTTCATTAGGTCCCATTTGTTTATTTTTGATTTCATTTCCATTTCTCTAGGAGGTGCATCAGAAAGGATCTTGCTGTGATTTATGTCATAGAGTGTTCTGCCTGTGTTTTCCTCTAAGAGTTTGATAGTGTCTGGCATTACATTTAGGTCTTTAATCCATTTTGAGTTTATTTGTGTATGGTGTCAGGGAGTGTTCTAATTTCATTCTTTTACATGTAGCTGTCCAGTTTTCCCAGCACCACTTATTGAGGAGGCTGTCTTTTCTCCACTGTATATTCGTGCCTCCTTTATCAAAGATAAGGTGACCATATGTGCATGGGTTTATCTCTGGGCTTTCTATCCTGTTCCATTGATCTATATTTCTGTTTTTGTGCCAGTACCATACTGTCTTGATTACTGTAGCTTTGTAGTATAGTCTGAAGTCAGGGAGCCTGATTCCTCCAGCTCCATTTTTCTTTCTCAAGATTGCTTTGGCTATTCGGGGTCTTTTGTGTTTCCATACAAATTGTGAAATTTTTTGTTCTACTTCTGTGAAAAATGCCATTGGTGGTTTGATAGGGATTCCATTGAATCTGTAGATGGCTTTGGGTAATATAGTCATTTTCACAAAGTTGATTCTTCCAATCCAAGAACATGGTATATCTCTCCATCTATTTGTATCATCTTTAATTTCTTTCATCAGTGTCTTATAATTTTCTGCATACAGGTCTTTTGTCTCCTTAGGTAGGTTTATTCCTAGATATTTTATTCTTTTTGTTGCAATGGTAAATGGGAGTGTTTTCTTAATTTCACTTTCAGATGTTTCATCATTCGTGTATAGGAATACAAGAGATTACTGTGCATTAATTTTGTATCCTGCTACTTTACCAAATTCATTGATTAGCTCTAGTAGTTTTCTGGTAGCATCTTTAGGATTCTCTATGTATAATATCATGTCATCTGCAAACAGTTACAGCTTTACTTCTTCTTTTCCAATTTGGATTCCTTTTATTTCTTTTTCTTCTCTGATTGCTGTGGCTAAAACTTCCAAAACTATGTTGAATAATAGTGGTGAGAGTGGGCAACCTAGTCTTGTTCCTGATCTTAGTGGAAATGGTTTCAGTTTTTCACCATTGAGGATGATGTTGGCTGTGGGTTTGTCATATATGGCCTTTATTATGGTGAGGAAAGTCCGTCTGTGCCTACTTTCTGGAGGGTTTTTATCATAAATGGGTGTTGAATTTTGTCAAAAGCTTCCTCTGCCTCTATAGAAATGATCATATGGTTTTTCTCCTTCAATTTGTTAATATGGTATATCACATTGATTGATTTGCATATATTGAAGAATCCTTGTGTTCCTGGAATAAACCCCACTTGATCATGGTGTATGATCCTTTTAATGTGCTGTTGGATTCTGTTTGCTAGTATTTTTTGAGGCTTTTTGCATCTATGTTCATCAGTTATATTGGCCTGTAGTTTTCTTTCTTTGTGACATCTTTGTCTGGTTTTGGTATCAGGGTGATGGTGGCCTCGTAGAATGAGTTTGGGAGTGTTCCTCCCTCTGCTATATTTTGGAAGAGTTTGAGAAGGAGAGGTGTTAGCTCTTCTCTAAATGTTTGATAGAATTCACCTGTGAAGCCATCTGGTCCTGGGCTTTTGTTTGTTGGAAGAGTTTTAATCACAGTTTCAATTTCAGTGCTTGTGATTGGTCTCTTCATATTTTCTATTTCTTCCTGGTTCAGCCTCAGAAGTTTGTGCATTTCTAAGAATTTCTCCATTATTTCCAGGTTGTCCATTTTATTGGCATATAGCTGCTTGTAGTAATCTCTCACGGTCCTTTGTATTTCTGCAGTGTCAGTTGTTACTTCTCCTTTTTCATTTCTAATTCAATTGATTTGCGTCTTCTCCCTTTTTCTCTTGATTAGTCTGGCTAATGGTTTATCAATTTTGTTTATCTTCTCAAAGAACCAGCTTTTAGTTTTATTGATCTTTGCTATCATTTCCTTCATTTCTTTTTCATTTATTTCTGATCTGATTTTTATGATTTCTTTCCTTCTGCTAACTTTGGGGTTTTTTTGTTCTTCTTTCTCTAATTGCTTTAGGTGCAAGGTTAGGTTGTTTACTCGAGATGTTTCCTGTTTCTTAAGGTGGGATTGTATTGCTATAAACTTCCCTCTTAGAACTGCTTTTGCTGCATCCCATAGGTTTTGGGTAGTCATGTTTTCATTGTCATTTGTTTCTAGGTATTTTTTGATTTCCTCTTTGATTTCTTCAGTGATCTCTTGGTTATTAAGTAATGTGTTGTTTAGCCTCCATGTGTCTGTATTTCTTACAGATTTTTCCTGTAATTGATATCTAGTCTCATGGTGTTGTGGTCAAAACAGATACTTGATACGATTTCAATTTTCTTAAATTTACCAAGGCTTGATTTGTGACCCAAGATATGATCTATCCTGGAGAATGTTCCATGAGCACTTGAGAAGAATGTGTATTCTTTTGTTTTTTGATGGAATGTCCTATAAATATCAATTAAGTCCATCTTGTTTAATGTACCATTCAAAGCTTGTGTTTCCTTATTGATGTTCATTTTGGAAGATCTGTCCATTGGTGAAAGTGGGGTGTTAAAGGCCCCCACTGTGATTGTGTTACTGTTGATTTCCCCTTTTAAGGCTGTTATTATTTGCCTTATGTATTGAGGTGCTCCTGTGTTGGGTGCATAAATATTTACAATTGTTATATCTTCTTCTTGGATTGATCCCTTGATCATTATGTGGTGTCCTTCTTTGTCTCTTGTAGTAGTCTTTATTTTAAGTCTATTTTGTCTGATATGAGAATTGCTACTCCCTCTTCCTTTTGATTTCCATTTGCATGGAATATCTTTTTCCATCCCCTCACTTTCAGTCTGTATGTGTCCCTAGGTCTGAAGTGGGACTCTTGTAGACAGCCTATATATGGGTCTTGTTTTTGTATCCGTTCAGCCAGTCTGTGTCTTTTGGCTGGAGCATTTAATCCATTTACATTTAAGGTAATTATCAATATGAATGTTCCTATGACCATTTTCTTAATTGTTTTGGGTTTGTTATTGTAAGTCTTTTCCTTCTCTTGTGTTTCCTGCCTAGAGAAGTTCCTTTAGCATTTGTTGTAAAGCTGGTTTGGTGATGCTGAATTCTCTTAGCTTTTGCTTGTCTGTAAAGGTTTTAATTTCTCCATCAAATCTGAATGAGATCCTTGCCAGGTAGAGTAATCTTGGTTGTAGGTTTTTCTCCTTTATCACTTTAAATATGTCCTGCCACTCCCTTCTGGCTTGCAGAGTTGCTGCTGAAAGATCAGCTGTTAACCTTATGGGGATTCCCTTGTATATTATTTGTTGTTTTTCCCTTGCTGCTTTTAATATTTTTTCTTTGTATTTAATTTTTGATAGTTTGATTAATATGTGTCTTGGCGTGTTTCTCCTTGGATTTATCCTGTTTGGGACTCTCTGTGCTTCCTGGAATTGACTGACTATTTCCTTTCCCACATTAGGGAAGTTTTCCACTGTAATCTCTTCAAATATTTTCTCAGTCCCTTTCTTTTTCTCTTCTTCTTCTGGGACCCCTATAATTCGAATGTTGGTGCGTTTAATATTGTCCCAGAGGTTTCTGAGCCTGTCCTCAATTCTTTTCATTCTTTTTTCTCTATTCTGCTCTGCAGTAGTTATTTCCACTATTTTATCTTCTGGGTCACTTATCCGTTCCTCTGCCTCACTTATTCTGCTACTGATTCCTTCTAGAGAATTTTTAATTTCATTTATTATGTTGTTCATCATTGTTTGTTTGCTCTTTTGTTCTTCTAGGTCCTTGTTAAATGTTTCTTGCATTTTCTCTATTCTATTTCCAAGATTTTGGATCATCTTTACTCTCATTATTCTGAATTCTTTTTCAGGTAGACTGCCTATTTCCCCTTCATTTGTTAGGTCTGGTGGGTTTTTACTTTGCTCCTTCATCTGCTGTGTATTTCTCTGTCTTCTCATTTTGCTTAACTTATTTTGTTTGGGGTCTCCTTTTTGCAGGCTGCAGGTTCGTAGTTCCCGTTGTTTTTGGTGTCTTTCCCCAGTGGCTAAGGTTGGTTCAGTGGGTTGTGTAGGCTTCTTGGTGGAGGGGACTAGTGCCTGTTTTCTGGTGGTTGAGGCTGCATCTTGTCTTTCTAGTGGGCAGGTCCACATCTGATCGTGTGTTTTGGAGTGTCTGTGGCCTTATTATGATTTTAGGCAGCCTCTCAGCTAATGGATAGCGTTGTGTTCCTGTCTTGCTAGTTGTTCGGCATATGGTGTCCAGCACATTAGCTTGCTGGTCAATGAGTGGAGCTGGGTCTTGGCGTTGAGATGGAGATCTCTGGGAGATTTTCGCTGTTTGATATTATGTGGAGCTGGGAGGTCTCTTGAGGACCAGTGTCCTGAACTTGGCTCTCCCACCTCAGAAGCACAGCCCTGACGCCTGGCTGGAGCACCAAGAGCCTTTCATCCACACAGCTCAGAATAAAAGGGAGGAAAAAAAGAAAGAAAGAAAGAAGATAAAATAAAACAAAATGAAGTTATTAAAATAAAAAATAATTATTAAAAAGAAAAATTTTAAGTAATAAAGAAAAAAAGAAAGAAATTAAGGAGAGAGCAACCAAGCCAAAAAACAAATCCACCAATGATAACAAGTGCTAAAAACTATAGTAAAAAAAAAAAGAAAAAATGACAGACAGAACCCTAGGACAAATGGTAAAAGCAAAGCTATACAGACAAAAATCACACACAGAAGCTTACATATACACACTCACGAAAAGAGAAAAAGGGAGAAAAGTATATATATCATTGCTCCCAAAGTCCACCTCCTCAATTTGGGATGATTCATTGTCTATTCAAGTATTCCACAGGTGCAGGGTACATCAAGTTGATTGTGGAGATTTAATCTGCTGCTCCTGAGCTAACACCCCTCTTTAATGTAGGATTTCCTAAAACACAAAATACAGCCAAGCCCATGAATTTTCAAACATTTATTTGCATATACTCCTTGACATTTTGTGTATTATGAATAAATCCCAGAAGTGATGAAAGTCTTAAATAATTTTCTAATACTCTTCAAGACACCTTCCCCCTTCCTCTGATTTTAAACCTTCCACCCATGGAGAGTCAGTGAAAGAAGACAAGTTCTCAAGGTTCCTTGGTAATTGATTCACAATTCTTTCTTATTTAAGTGTTTTTTTTTTTTTTGGTGATTTCCTCTCAATGTTCGGCTGTTAGGTGAGGCAGTGATGAACAGTAGCTAAGAACTCAGGCTCTGGCACCAGACCATCAAAGTTTAAGTCCTGGCTTCATCATTTATTTGCAAGCTGTGAGACCTTGAATGTTTAAATTACATAAACTCTTTTCTCATCTGTAAAATTGGGATAACAATAGTACATTCCTCTAAGGGTGGATGTGGGGATTAAGTGAGTTAAAAGATGTAAGGCATTAGAGCAGTGCTCAATAAGGTTGGCTGTTATTACCATTGGAATGGATGTTCTCAACTCCAGTGTTCTTCATTCCAGGTGGATTAAGTAATTGATTCTTATTAAGTGGAATTTAAATTGGGATCTTGGAGTTTTTTAAGTTTCATATTGAAAAAAAATTTAGAGTAGAAGGTAGAATAGAGATCATCCAGTCAAAGTATATGATAGATGAGGAAACTGACATTACAGTTATGCTCAGAGTAGTGGCATGGCTGTAACTGGACCTCGGACCTCTGAACTCTTCTCACGGTCCACTCTCTGTGTCTGACAACTATCAGGATCCTTGGTCCTGAGCCCTACATGCCCTGTGTCTCCAAGAATTCACTTAGAGCATTAATGCTCTCAGATGCTTTATGTACAAGGGTGAATCACCTCTCCCCTCTTCTGTTTGGCCCTTAGTTGCATAGAGTAGAGACTTGATCTTGGTATTATTTTATAATAGTGATTGTTGAGAATATAGCCTTCAGATCTCCCATAGGTTTGTTCTGCTTAAGTCTGAGGCAAAACCACAACTTGCATTTAGGGTAGGCCTCATGTTGGGAAAGGATCGTGACTTAAAAAAAAAATCTCCATGAAAATCGATGAATGCAAATTTGATATCAAACAAATATATTGGGGTTTCTGTATGATGATATATTTGAAAGTGGGATTCACTTATATTCAACAAATAGTTATTGTGTGTGATAAGCATTTATAGGGCATTGAGGTAGTTTTATACTAAATCTGGGGAATTGGAACCCTAAAAAATAATCTACAGAAATTTTGCCCCTCCCTGATTTACCTTACACTCTTAAGGTTAGCAGTCTTTCTGCCTTCCTTTTACTAGTACTTCTCTTCTCTGTAAAACAGCACTCCAGATGTTCCTTCTAGTGGTGCTAGTCAAAGTGGCGAGCCCCGGGCTTCCCTGGTGGCGCAGTGGTTGGGAGTCCGCCTGCCGATGCAGAGGACATAGGTTCGTGCCCCGGTCCGGGAGGACCCCACATGCCGCGGAGCGGCTGGGCCCGTGAGCCATGGCCGCTGAGCCTGCACGTCCGGAGCCTGTGCTCCACAACGGGAGAAGCCACAACAGTGAGAGGCCCGCGTACAGCCAAAAAAAAAAAAAAAGTGGCAAGCCCCATGATTGGGTCTTCTTGACCTCACTCCTCATTTTGAACATGACCTCACCGTGAGAAAAAAATATTTGGGTTTTGACAATGTTACACTTCCTGTAGGGGATCTTTTCTAGAACCTCCTATAACCTCTTACAGATAAAACATGGAAAAGCAGAGTCTGCATAATCAGAGTGGGGTTTTTTTTTGGTTTTTTGTGTTTTTTTAAAAATTTATTTTATTTTTGGCTGCGATGGGTCTTTGTTGCTGCGTGCAGGCTTTCTCTAGTTGCGGCGAGCAGGGGCTACTCTTCATTGCAGCACATGGGCTTCTCATTGCAGTGGCTTCTCCTGTTGTGGAGCACGGGCTCTAGACGCACGGGCTTCAGTAGTTGTGGCACGTGGGCTCGGTAGTTGTAGCGCACAGGCTTAGTTGCTACGCAGCATGTGGGATCTTCCCGGATTAGGGCTCGAACCCATGTCCCCTGCATTGGCAGGTGGATTCTTAACCACTGTGCCACCAGGGAAGTCCCAGTCAGAGTGTTTAAAAACACACCATGGTGATAAATGTAACATTAATGTAAGATGTGAACAACGGAGGGAACTGGGTGTGGGGTATACAGAAACTACTAATCTTCACAACTTTTCTGTAAATCTAAAAGTATTTACAAAATTTTTAAATTTATTTTTTAAAAAGGTCTTCCCCCCACCCCAAAATACATATAAAATTACTGTGACAAAATAAGTTACAGCAATCCAGTATTAGCATAGTGAGCAGTTTGTATTCTACTTTACCATATAATCTAAGATAAAATGGGCAAGGCTGAATCACTTCAATAAGAGAAAGGTCACTATTCTTATAAGAAGTCCTAGTTTGAAAACAAACAGTTCTAAGGAAATGTTAGACGTAAAAGGGAATATGAGTACAGTCTTTATGTTAAAATTTTAAAATGGGGCCTAAAGTCATTATCTGAAACATTTTGATATGCAGGGACAAAAAGAAACAAACAAACTGACCAACTAAAGACTGCATCCTAATTACTTCGGCATAGTTCTATCTAGAGCACAGATCACCCTGCATGATGGTTCATCATTATGTGTTTACAAGTCTCACTCCCCACCTGAAGGCAGTTGTTCATCTTTGTATCTCCAGGTTTGGTACAGGACAGATGATCAGTTAGTGTTTCCCAACTTGAGAAGAGATACTTTCAAGTGAACTAGAAACAACTAGAAATCTGAGGATCTCAAGACGTGTACTCCGTTTTGAGGCTGCTTGCAAAAGTAAATAAATGATGTAGAAAACGCTTTCTGATTTGTACTCGTGTCGGTTATCTCCACACACTGCTGTTTTCTCCGGCTGCTGAAATCCTCCAGAGGCCTTGCTGCCCCACCACCAAGCATAGTCCCACATCAGCGAACTTTCTGGTGGAGGGGCTGGTGGGGACGAAGAGGGAACCTTTGCTGTTCCTGTCCCGGGAATCCCACCCCGTCTTTCTTAGACCCTTGCCATCAGGGTTGTGGCTCGTGGGAATGAGGAGAGATTAGGAGGAGAGCTTGGAAACATGTCTTAGATTCTAACCCCACCATCGGTAGTTATGTTTCTTTCCTCTTTTGTCTCCATCTCCTTCTTTCTTCTTTTCTTGAAATTCCAGGAAGAACCCTAAGTATCGTTGGACTGGGTTCAACTCAGACTGAAACAGGGGTACATCTCTCCTAGGAAAACTGTGGCCCCAGTTTTAACAGAGTGTTTGTCTGGAAGCAAAATGTGTAATATTATCACACCACCTTCAGGTGTGTGGGGGGCTTTCCTCTTTTCGCAGCTCCATTAAAGCAGGAATGATATTTGCTACCTAGATAGGTGGGACGTATAGGTGGTAGGAGTTACTAAATAATGTATCTTCTTTTTTAAAAGTAACATCATTAAGAAAAAACAAGTCTGTCTACCCGTCCATCTGCCTGTCTGTCCACCCAGCTACCTGTCCATCCATCTGTCCATCCACACATTCATTTCAGTTGATTCCCGTTGTCAGGAAAGCTTTCAACAGGAGGGGCCATGGCCCAGGAAACAATTCACATATCTTATAGGTATTCTTAAGGTGACATAGGCATTAGTGGCAGGTGAGCAGGATGTCTCTGGTGCCCCAGGAAGTTTGAGTTAGGACTGTGCTAAGCCCGTTCTAGAAACGCCAGCCCTGGACTAGCTGGGAGCTTGAGGAGTGGTTCTGGCTTTGGCTGCTGCAAGGAGGTAGATGTGACTCTTCCTATCTGCACTGTCTTGCCACTCAGAAGCCATTTTATTATTTTTTAAAGTTTGATTATACTTTACCATCTCTTTCAATTGCATTTCATTTGAATTGACATTCCTGATTTGTTTTATATTTGCAATATTATTTTTTAAAGGATATCTGGAGATGTCCTTAGGTTGTCCCACACTTCCTAATGCAGATTAAAATTGCCTGATTAAAAAAAAAAAAAAGAAAAGGAGCTTACCTGTTTACTTTTCTGTCTTTTCCACTAAACTATAAGCTCTTTGAATGTGGGGCTCACCATTTTTATTCTTATCCCCAGCGCCTAGGAGAATCTCTGGAACGTAGAACACACTAAGGAAGTAATAGTTACACTAATGATTTTCAAACTCTAGATGCTCATGTTCATTTAGTTTGATTCTTTTTTTTTTGGGGGGGGGTACATTCTTATTATTTTTTATTAGTTTCTGCTTTATAACAAAGTGAATGTCATACATATACATCTGTTCCCACATCCCTTCCCTCATGCATCTCCCTCCCTCACACCCTCCCCATCCCACCCCTCCAGGCGGTCACAAAGCACCGAGCTGATCTCCCTGTGCTATGCGGCTGCTTCCCACTATCTATCTACCTTACGTTTGGTAGTGTATATATGTCCATGCCTCTCTTTCGCTTTGTCACAGCTTACCCTTCCCCCTCCCCATATCCACAAGTCCATTCTCAAGTAGGTCTGTGTCTTTATTCCTGTTTTACCCCTAGGTTCTTCATGACATTTTTTTTTTAATTCCGTATATATGTGTTAGCATACGGTATTTGTCTTTCTCTTTCTGACTTACTTCACTCTGTATGACAGACTCTAGGTCTATCCATCTCATTACAAATAGCTCAGTTTCGTTTCTTTTTATGGCTGAGTAATATTCCATTGTATATATGTGCCACATCTTCTTTATCCATTCATCCGATGATGGACACTTAGGTTGTTTCCAGCTCCGGGCTATTGTGAATAGAGCTGCAATGAACATTTTGGTACATGTCTCTTTTTGAATTATGGTTTTCTCAGGGTATATGCCTAGTAGTGGGATTGCTGGGTCATATGGTAGTTCTATTTTTAGTTTTTTAAGGAACCTCCATACTGTTCTCCATAGTGGCTGTACCAATTCACATTCCCACCAGCAGTGCAAGAGTGTTCCCTTTTCTCCACACCCTCTCCAGCATTTATTGTTTCTAGATTTCTTGATGATGGCCATTCTGACTGGTGTGAGATGATATCTCATTGTAGTTTTGATTTGCATTTCTCTAATGATTAAGGATGTTGAGCATTCTTTCATGTGTTTGTTGGCAGTCTGTATATCTTCTTTGGAGAAATGCCTATTTAAGTCTTCTGCCCATTTTTGGATTGGGTTGTTTGTTTTTTTGCTATTGAGCTGCATGAGCTGTTTATAAATTTTGGAGATTAATCCTTTGTCAGTTGCTTCATTTGCAAATATTTTCTCCCATTCTGAGGGTTGTCTTTTGGTCTTGTTTATGGTTTCCTTTGCTGTGCAAAAGCTTTGAAGTTTCATTAGGTCCCATGTGTTTATCTTTGTTTTTATTTCCATTTCTCTAGGAGGTGGGTCCAAAAGGATCTTGCTGTGATTTATGTCATAGAGTGTTCTACCTATGTTTTCCTCTAAGAGTTTGATAGTTTCTGGCCTTACATTTAAGTCTTTAATCCATTTTGAGCTTATTTTTGTGTATGGTGTTAGGGAATGATCTAATCTCAAACTTTTACATGTCCCTGTCCAGTTTTCCCAGCACCACTTATTGAAGAGGCTGTCCTTTCTCCACTGTACATTCCTGCCTCCTTTATCAAAGATAAGTTGGCCATATGTGCGTGGGTTTATCTCTGGGCTTTCTATCCTGATCCACTGATCTATCTTTCTGTTTTTATGCCAGTACCACACTGTCTTGATTACTGTAGCTTTGTAGTATAGTCTGAAGTCAGGGAGCCTGATTCCTCCAGCTCCGTTTTTCGTTCTCAAGATCGCTTTGGCTATTCGGGGTCTTTTGTTTTTCCAAACAAATTTTGAAATTTTTTGTTCTAGTTCTGTGAAAAATGCCAGTGGTAGTTTGATAGGGATTGCATTGAATCTGTAGATTGCTTTGGGTATTAGAGTCATTTTCACAATATTGATTCTTCCAATCCAGGAGCATGGTATCTCTCTCCATCTATTTGTATCATCTTTAATTTCTTTCATCAGTGTCTTATAATTTTCTGCATACAGGTCTTTTGTCTCCTTAGGTAGGTTTATTCCTAGATATTTTATTCTTTTTGTTGCAATGGTAAATGGGAGTGTTTTCTTGATTTCATTTTCAGATTTTTCATCATTAGTGTACAGGAATGCCAGAGATTTCTGTACATTAATTTTGTATCCGGCTACTTTACCAAATTCATTGATTAGCTCTAGTAGTTTTTCGGTAGCATCTTTAGGATTCTCTATGTATAGTATCATGTCATCTGCAAACAGTGACAGCTTTACTTCTTCTTTTCCAATTTGGATTCCCTTTATTTCCTTTTCTTCTCTGATTGCTGTGGCTAAAACTTCCAAAACTATGTTGAATAAGAGTGGTGAGAGTGGGCAGCCTTGTCTTGTTCCTGATCTTAGTGGAAATGGTTTCAGTTTTTCACCATTGAGGACGATGCTGGCTGTGGGTTTGTCATATATGGCCTTTATTATGTTGAGGAAAGTTCCCTCTATGCCTACTTTCTGCAGGGTTTTTATCATAAATGGGTGTTGAATTTTGTCGAAAGCTTTCTCTGCATCTATTGAGATGATCATATGGTTTTTCTCCTTCAACTTGTTAATATGGTGTATCACATTGATTGATTTGCGTATATTGAAGAATCCTTGCATTCCTGGAATAAACCCCACTTGATCATGGTGTATGATCCTTTTAATGTGCTGTTGGATTCTGTTTGCTAGTATTTTGTTGAGGATTTTTGCACCTATGTTCATCAGTGATATTGGCCTGTAGTTTTCTTTCTTTGTGACATCCTTGCCTGGTTTTGGTATCAAGGTGATGGTGGCCTCGTAGAATGAGTTTGGGAGTGTTCCTTCCTCTGATATTGTTTGGAAGAGTTTGAGAAGGATGGGTGTTAGCTCTTCTCTAAATGTTTGATAGAATTCGCCTGTGAAGCCATCTGGTCCTGGGCTTTTGTTTGATGGAAGATTTTTAATCACAGTTTCAATTTCAGTGCTTGTGATAGGTCTATTCATATTTTCTATTTCTTCCTGAGTCAGTCTTGGCAGGTTGTGCATTTCTAAGAATTTGTCCATCTCTTCCAGGTTGTCCATTTTATGGGCATAGAGTTGCTTGTAGTAATCTCTCATGATCTTTTGTATTTCTGCAGTGTCAGTTGTTACTTCTCCTTTTTCATTTCTAATTCTATTGATTTGAGTCTTCTCCCTGCTTTTCTTGATGAGTCTGGCTAATGGTTTATCAATTTTGTTTATCTTCTCAAAGAACCAGCTTTTAGTTTTATTGATCTTTGCTATTGTTTCCTTCATTTCTTTTTCATTTCTTTCTGATCTGATTTTTATGATTTCTTTCCTTCTGCTAACTTTGGGATGTTTTTGTTCTTCTTTCTCTAATTGCTTTAGGTGCAAGGTTAGGTTGTTTATTCGAGATGTTTCCTGTTTCTTAAGGTGGGATTGTATTGCTATAAACTTCCCTCTTAAAACTGCTTTTGCTGCATCCCATAGGTTTTGGGTCGTCGTGTCTCCACTGTCATTTGTTTCTAGGTATTTTTTAATTTCCTCTTTGATTTCTTCAGTGATCACTTCGTTATTAAGTAGTGTATTGTTTAGCCTCCATGTGTTTGTATTTTTTACAGCTCTTTTCCTGTAATTGATATCTAGTCTCATAGCATTGTGGTCAGAAAAGATACTTGATACCATTTCAATTTTCTTAAATTTACCAAGGCTTGATTTGTGACCCAAGATATGATCTATCCTGGAGAATGTTCCATGAGCACTTGAGAAAAATGTGTATTCTGTTGTTTTGGATGGAATGTCCTATAAATATCAACTAAGTCCATCTTGTTTAATGTATCATTTAAAGCTTGTGTTTCCTTATTTATTTTCATTTTGGAAGATCTGTCCATTGGTGAAAGTGGGGTGTTAAAGTCCCCTACTATGATTGTGTTACTGTCGATTTCTCCTTTTATGGCTGTTAGTATTTGCCTTATGTATTGAGGTGCTCCTATGTTTGGTGCATAAATATTTACAATTGTTATATCTTCTTCTTGGATCGTTCCCTTGATCATTATGTAGTGTCCTTCTTTGTCTCTTCTAGTAGTCTTTATTTTAAAGTCTATTTTGTCTGATATGAGAATTGCTACTCCAGCTTTCTTTTGGTTTCCATTTGCATGGAATATCTTTTTCCATCCCCTTACTTTCAGTCTGTATGTGTCTCTAGGTCTGAAGTGGGTCTCTTGTAGACAGCATATATATGGGTCTTGTTTTTGTATCCATTCAGCCAATCTGTGTCTTTTGGTGGGAGCATTTAGTCCATTTACATTTAAGGTAATTATCGATATGTATGTTCCTATTCCCATTTTCTTAATTGTTTTGGGTTCGTTATTGTAGGTCTTTTCCTTCTGTTGTGTTTCTTGCCTAGAGAAGTTCCTTTAGCATTTGTTGTAAAGCTGGTTTGGTGGTGCTGAACTCTCTCAGCTTTTGCTTGTCTGTAAACGTTTTAATTTCTCCATCAAATCTGAATGAGATCCTTGCTGGGTAGAGTAATCTTGGTTGCAGGTTTTTCTCTTTCATCACTTTAATTATGTCCTGCCACTCCCTTCTGGCTTGTAGAGTTTCTGCTGAGAGATCAGCTGTTATCCTGATGGGGATTCCCTTGTGTGTTATTTGTTGTTTTTGCCTTGCTGCTTTTAATATGATTTCTTTGTGTTTAATTTTTGACAGTTTGATTAATATGTGTCTTGGCGTATTTCTCCTTGGATTTATTCTGTATGGGACTCTCTGTGCCTCCTGGACTTGATTAACTATTTCCTTTCCCATATTAGGGAAGTTTTCAACTATAATCTCTTCAAATATTTTCTCAGTCCCTTTCTTTTTCTCTTCTTCTTCTGGAACCCCTATAATTCGAATGTTGGTGCGTTTAATGTTGTCCCAGAGGTCTCTGAGACTGTCCTCTGTTCTTTTCATTCTTTTTTCTTTATTTTGCTCTGCAGCAGTTATTTCCACTATTTTATCTTCCACCTCACTTATCCCTTCTTCTGCCTCAGTTATTCTGCTATTGATCCCATCTAGAGTATTTTTTATTTCATTTATTGTGTTGTTAATCGATGCTTGATTCATCTTTAGTTCTTCTAGATCCTTGTTAACTGTTTCTTGCATTTTGTCTATTCTATTTCCAAGATTTTGGATCTGGGAAATAGAATCTTGGATCATCTTTACCATAATTATTCTGAATTCTTTTTCAGGTAGACTGCCTATTACCTGTTCATTTGTTAGGTCTGGTGGGTTTTTATCTTGCTCCTTCTCCTGCTGTGTGTTTTTCTGTCTTCTCATTTTGCTTATGTTACTGTGTTTGGGGTCTCCTTTTTGCAGGCTGCAGGTTCGTAGTTCCCATTGTTTTTGGTGTCTGTCTCCAGTGGCTAAGGTTGGTTTAGTGGGTTGTGTAGGCTTCCTGGTGGAGGGGACTAGTGCCTGTGTTCTGGTGGGTGAGGCTGGATCTTGTCTTTCTGGTGGGCAGGTCCACGTCTGGTGGTGTGTTTTGGGGTGTCTGCGGACTTTTTATGATTTTAGGCCGCCTCTCTGCTAATGGGTGGCGTTGTTTTCCTGTCTTGCTAGTTGTTTGGCATAGGGTGTCCAGCACTGTAGCTTGCTGGTCGTTGAGTGAAGCTGGGTGCTGGTGTTGAGATGGAGATCTCTGGAAGATTTTCACCGTTTGATACTATGTGGAGCTGGGAGGTCTCTTGTGGACCAGTGTCCTGAAGTTGGCTCTCCCACCTCAGAGGCACAGCACTGACTCCTGGCTCCTCAATTTGGGATGATTTGTTGTCTATTCATGTATTCCACAGATGCAGGGTACATCAAGTTGATTGTGGAGCTTTAATCCGCTGCTTCTGAGGCTGCTGGGAGAGGTTTCCCTTTCTCTTCTTTGTTCTCACAGCTCCTGGGTCTCAGCTTTGGATTTGGCCCCGCCTCTGCGTGTAGGTCGCCAGAGGGCGTCTGTTCTTCGCTCAGACAGGACAGGGTTAAAGGAGCAGCCGCTTCGGGGACTCTGGCTCACTCAGGCCGGGCCGGAGGGAGGGGCACGGAGTGCGGGGCGAGCCTGCAGCGGCAGAGGTCGGCGTGACGTTGCACCAGCCCGAGGCGCACCGTGCGTTCTCCCAGGGAAGCCGCCCCTGGATCCCGGGACCCCGGCAGTGGCGGGCTGCACAGGCTCCCGGAAGGGCGGTGTGGACAGTGACCTGCGCTCGCACACAGGCTTCTTGGCGGCGGCAGCAGCAGCCCCAGCGTCCCACGCCCGTCACTGGGCTCCGCGCTTTCAGTCGCGACTCGCGCCCGTCTGTGGAGCCCCTTTAAGCAGCGCTCTTAATCCCCTCTGCTCGCGCACCAGGAAACCAAGAGGGAAGAAAAAGTCTCTTGCCTCTTCGGCAGCTCCATAGTTTTCCCGGACTCCCTGCCGGCTAGCTGTGGCACATTAGCCCCTTCAGGCTGAGTTCTCGCCGCCAGCCCCAGTCCTCTCCCTGCGCTCTGACCGTAGCCCGAGCCTCATCTTCCAGCGCCGCCCGCCCTGGTGGGCGAGCAGACAAGCCTCTCGGGCTGGTGAGTGCCGCTCGGCACCGATCCTCTGTGCGGGAATCTCTCCGCTTTGCCCTACCCAGGTATGTGGGGAGTTTCTTGCCTTTTGGGAGGTTTGGGGTCTTCTGCCAGCATTCAGTAGGTGTTCTGTAGGAGTTGTTCCACGTGTAGCTGTATTTCTGGTGTATCCGTGGGGAGGAAGGTGATCTCCGCGTCTTACTCTTCCGCCATCTTACCCGGAAGTCTAGTTTGATTCTTAACTCCCTCTTTTAAATTTTCATGCTGGAGCAATAGGGGTTTGTAAAATGTATAGATCATTTTCTTTTTGTAAACTGTTTTGAAGTTGTATGCATGCTGCTATCCATACTAGGATTCTGGGGGATTTTCACCCCATAATGGCATTTAGGTTTGACCTTAGCCTGCTACTTCCATAAAGTGATTCATTATCTGATGGTTTGAATGTAGTTTTAATAATTTTAAAGTCATGACTTTGATATAAACTGGTCACTTTTTTTGCTTTTTGCCATAACAAATCTTTTTTAAAATAACTTACAAATTACAAAAGTAATAATGTTCATTACATAAAACTTGGAAAATACAGAGATACAGGTAGATAACAAATCATATGCAGTGGTGTCCTGATAAATGTTCAACAACCAGCTAAGTGTCATTGCAGTATGAATGTTGGTTGATACTTCTGTTTATATAAATAAGGTGACAGTGAAACAAGCAAAACATAGGTCAGAATTTCCACCCATTTTGTTAGTGACCTGAGCAAATTTTTTGCTGATTTAGATAATAGTTCTCAAATACTGGAAGACTGTTTCCTCAGTTTTGGGGGATATTCCTCATGGAACAGCTACAAACACAACCTACTTTTATTTTGAATCTGCATTATTAACATTTTCTCCATCACTTTCTTAAGTCTAGACAACCAGTAAAATGATAAATTCAACCCTGGTTTGCCAATTTTTGCGGTGTAAATACTCCCACCTTGGCCAACAGGACACCACTGATGATGAATTGGAAAAAGTTGCCCAGTAGCACATCATTATTATGGTATGTCCACCATTCAGAAATGATAGGCATACTTCATCTCAAGAGCATATATAATAGTGAAATGTGGTAAAATAATTAGGAGATGGTAAGTTTTGAGTATTTATTACCTTTTTTATGTGATTTATTTACTTGTAAGTTTATATAATTTAAATAGTTTATATAATTTTTAATAATGGCTATGTTTAAAAAACTGGCCTGTAGAATTTCTGAAAATTTAATTGTCAGCTTTCATGAGCCAGTATGAGCTGTCTCCAGCACACTGCTGAGTAGATGTGTTCTCACTTTTCTTGTATAAATATAAAATATAAATATATAAATTATGTATGTGTATATATAATGTAGGTATATATATGTAATATGTATATGTGTATATATATGTTTTTTTAGGTATGATTTAAAAAATAAGATTGGGATCACACTGAATATTCAGTTTGGGGATCTGTTTATCTACCTTATAGAAGTAAATTCTGTACTGGTCACACTCTGTTGCTTTGCCACAGACTGTACTTTAGGCCATTTCACTGTGGTATAGCTGGTCACAAGGCAGACTGGGTGAGAATGGCTGAATACAACGCCTCTCCTCTCCAGTGTGGGAGGGAAGAGGAAAGAATGAATGGGGAGGGGACCCCAGAAATCTCCTGAGTAGCAGGCCGGTTATATCACAGTGTGGCACCGGTGTGGGCTGCTCATTCCTCAGGCAGAGTCCTTCTCTTGAGAGCCTTGGTTCATCCACATTCTATATAGCTGGACCCCATCCCTGCCATTCTCTCCTGTGTTCTCTTTGGCATTTTCTTGCTTCCCTCCTTTCTGCTGCTTTCTAGTGCTTATAACAGGAAGATTTACTCTCTCTGAATCTTTGTAAATATCCTGTAAAGATAGAACTGCTGGGACTTCCATGGCGGTCCAGTGGTTAAGACTTCGCCTTCCAGTGCAGGGGGTGCGGGTTCGATCCCTGGTCGGGGAGCTAAGATTCCACATGCCTCGCGGCCAAAAAACCAAAACGTAAAACAGAAGCAGGGCTTCCCTGGTGGTGCGGTGGTTGAGAGTCCGCCTACCGATGCAGGGGACACGGGTTCGTGCCCCAGTCCGGGAAGATCCCCCATGCCGCGGAGCGGCTGGGCCCGTGAGCCATGGCCGCCGAGCCTGCGCGTCTGGAGCCTGTGCTCCGCCACGGGAGTGGCCACAACAGTGAGAGCCCCGCGTAGCGCAAAAAAAAAAAAAAAAGAAGAAGAAGCAGAAGTGTAAAAAATTCGATAAGGGCTTTAAAAAATGGTCGACATAAAAAAAAACTAGAACTGCTAGTTTGGGGGCAGTTGTACTCGGTGTCTGCAGTCTTCATCAACAGTCATACCCTTGAATGAAGGTATCTTCAAATATCTAATGTGTATCCTAAAGCCTGTTTTTCTGTGGGCTCCCTAATCTAGCGATTTACTATACCTGTCAGGTAATTTCATGTAACTCCTAGTAGTCGTCATTTTAAATGCCTTTAAAGTCTTTTGGCTGCCAAATATGTTCTTGTTTTACGATGAAAAAGATTTCCAGTGGCTTTGCAAAAACTAGATGTTAGCTGGTAGGTGCGCTGCTTGCAATCCTTATTGTCATGGAGAAGTGGTTGAATACTGCAGTAAACGTTTTCATGCTGACCCGCCGCTGAAGTTCTGCTCCAGCTCCCAGAGGAGAACAAATCTGCGTGTTTGTTGTTAGAATGAGCTCAGCTTTCTCCGTGTTCCCTTTTACAATTCCTAGTCAAAGTTTTAAGCTTTAACAGAAACTCTAAGAACTGCCAGCTTTTGAAGTACTTGGTTAAATGATTTTTTTAATGTGTTTGTTTTTATTAGCAAAACAAAAGCCTTTTTAGGCCTTCAACATATGAAATTACATTGATCAGATTTTTCCGTTTTGTATGTTTATTCCTTCATTATTATTTCCTCCACCATTGATTGAGCCTATTTTATTCTGGCTTAGACATCACTGAGATTTGGTGAAAAGATAGAAATGTAATGCTCTAGGAAACTATAAAAGGGTAAAAGGAAAGACTTAGCCAACCTAAAACCTTTGATCAAGAAATTACAAAGCTAAGAAATGGGTGGCTACGACATTCACTTTTAAAAGAGATTTTTAAAAAATTATTGGTCTAGAAAAATCTTGTAGTGCCTTATAACAAATAATTTATGCATTTTTATTAATAACATTTAAACCTAGCTTTTAAAAAATATCTGCCTCACTATTTCAAATAAAAAATGGAGCCAACATTTTAGAAGTAATATCTTTGTAAAGTTTTAAAGTCAGGGTTTCAAACTGACCTAATTTTCTATCTTATTGGAAGCATCACTTAACTGATATTTTGATCAGTTTCAGATGCTTAAAATATATTTGTTTTTGCAATGAAAAATAGCAAAACTGCCTTGTGGCAGTTTTATTTTCATCCCATAAAGAATGGAGAGGGGGGCTTCCCTGGTGGCGCAGTGGTTGAGAGTCCGCCTGCCGATGCAGGGGATACGGGTTTGTGCCCCGGTCCGGGAAGATCCCACATACCACGGAGCAGCTGGGCCTGTGAGCCATGGCCACTGAGCCTGCACATCCGGAGCCTGTGCTCCGCGACGGGAGAGGCCACAACAGTGAGAGGCCTGCATACTGCTAAAAAAAAAAAAAAAAAAAGAATGGCGAGGAGACTTCCCTGGTGGCACAGTGGTTAAGAATTCACCTGCCAATGCAGGGGAAACAGGTTCGAGCTCTGGTCTGGGAAGATCCCACATGCTGCGGAGCAACTAAGCCCATTCGCCACAGCTACTGAACCTGCACTCTACAGCCTGCGAGCCACAGCTACTGAGCCCGAGAGCCACAACTACTGAAGCCTGCGCACCTAGAGCCCATGCTCCACAACAAGAGAAGCCGCTGCAATGAGAAGCCCGCGCACCGCAACTAGAGAAAGACTGCACGCAGCAACGAAGACCCAACGCAGCCAAAACTAAATAAATAAATAAATAAATAATGGAGAAACACGAAATCGTGTTTCTCACCTTTTTTCTTTCCCTGCTGCCTTCTACTAAACCCACTGATTTTTCATATGCTATTATTAATAGTAAGATTTCATTTTTTACAAGAGGATACTACAGTGGTTAATTGAGGTGAATTTGATCTCATTTGAAAACTACCACATGCTGAGGTTAAGGCATCTTCCCAAATATTCATATTCCTGCACACACCCCTTTGTTTGGAACATATTTTGTTGCTAGCCCAGCTCCAAATATCAACTGCTTCTGGAACTTCTGAGTTTTGGTACTGATTTTGATTGCCCACATCATCAGGAGACACCAAGCATCTATGCTACGCAATTATCTCTTCTAGGTTTCAGTCCTGAATTATTCAAAGTGAGTTAGGAATGATGTCAAAACGAAGGCCAAAAATATTGGTCTATACTAATTGTACCTAATTGTACCTCCACTAAAAATTAATCCCCTCACTTTCACTCTGATAGATTTATCAAGTTGTGTGTAGAGTGTAATTCCTCTTTTCCTCCTTCCATCCTTCCTACCTTGTCCTCCTGCATCCTTTATATGACGTAAAATTCAAATAATCTATTAATCAGATACTCTCCCTTACTTATCTACATATATATTCCTTTGATTTTTTTTCAGTGTCTCCAAAGGAATAGAGTTGATCTCAGATTATTTTTTAAGTGTTAGATTTGTTCATGTACTAAGGAAGGAAAAAGATACATAAAAGCTGTAACCAGAAATGTTAGAAAAGAGCTCATCTCCATAACTGACATCAAAAAGTGTTACCAGCTACGTCTCTGAGTTTACAGCAGCAGTGAGGGGGTGGGGTCATTACCTCTTTCTGCGTCCCACCCTCTTCCATCCTTCTGCATAATAGGACCAAGAGAATAGAAAAATAGATTACATGTTCTGATGAGAACTGTCATAAAAAACACACTTATACCAAAAAGCAGATTTTTCTAGGTAGGTGATAAATTAATGTTATGAGAAACTCTTCCTCCTTCTCTTTTCTCCCTGAATATTTTTTTCATCCTTGAGCAGAGGGTTTTCACTTGGTGTTTGCTTCCTATTATCTAGGCACTAGGACTCTGTATATGGTCTGTGATGTAGGAAACATCTGCCTTTAATTGTTCCTTCTGTAGTGTGACCAAGTGACTCTGGATTTCCACCAAGCTTCCTGTGTCCTAATTTTTCTTGCCAGGTGGAGTCCCCTACCAGTCTTCTGTCACAGGAGTTGATCCCAGGTTTTCCCTAACATCCATAAGGAAGTGTCCAAAGGGATGTGGCAACCTTTTCCAGTAGAAGCTCTGCTGCAGGATGACAGATTTTAGGGAAGGGTGTGGATTTACTTTTTTTTCTTTTTTAAAAAGAACTTCTCTTAAAAAAATTTAGAAGTCATTGTTAAATAGGGTGGAATTGCATGAGTCATTTGTCTTTAGGAGACTTGTTCTTTACTTATGATCTAAAATATTTTATGGCATGGAATCTGAACATGCCAAAAGTACTTTAAAAGTTGTCTTAATTTTTTCAAATTGGCCATACTTATTTTTTTTAATTTAAGGTTTATATGCAACATCGTTCCAATATGTACATTGCCTAAGAAGGAGTTTATAGACTAGCAGAGGAAATAATACAACAAAACACCTCTAATACAAGGTACCAAGAATATGAAAGACCTAATTTTAAGAAAAGCAGAACTACACACATATTGTGAGCTCCTGCCCACAGGCTTCTCGCTAGACCATGAGCATCTTACAGCCATGGACCATGTCCTAATTGTAGACCTTATTTCTTTGGTATCTAGCATAATACCTGGAATAAAATAAGCATTAAAGTTCTTGGTTGAAAATTAAAAATTTCTCTTCATAACTGGGTACATGCCTGTCTTTTGGTCAAAAATACAGACATCATCAGCTAATAAGACAAAAGTTTGAAAAATCAGGCTCTGGTTGTTTTGGGTGCTTCAAACTTGAAACTGCTTGAAACTGCCATCTATTTATTTGACATTTTATTATCCCTCACTCTGTCCTGGCATATATATAATGGACACTCCTTTAGAACCGTGTGATCTTTTTCATGCCCTTTACCAACAAATAACTTTTAATCATAAAATTTAATCCTCCTATATTGCTATATATCCAGCAAGGGGAGGGCTAAATTTTAGCCCTTTTTCTCTTTCTGGGTTTTCTATGTAAACTCGTTCTGTAGATCACTTTAGGTTGACTATAAAGGAAAGATATAAACCCAGAAAAGATTTATTCTGATGATTATTTCCTTGGTTCATTCAATAGGTGTTTGTTGAACACAGTTATACATCAGAGCCACAGTTTTCACCCTTTTTGTGTTAACATCTGAAGATCCAGCTAAAGACCCCATTCTCACATGTTGCAGAAAATGCCACCTTTCTTAGGTGCTGACTTGACATTATGCCTATTCCTCTTCTCAGAGTAAGTTGTACATGCTCTAACCCACAGTTGCATCTGATTAATATCACTGTATGCTATTGTGTATGAGACATGGTTTGAAATTTAGCAGCACACCAGTGAAGTTTGTGCTGCTTATTGGCTGGGAATTACCAGAGGCTTAACTTATAAAATTACCCCTGAAATTCCATTAATTGACACTTAAAGTACAGTATTTGTTGCCAAATTAGGTGCCATGTCCATGCCATCTCTTTTTTTTTTTTTTTTTTTTTTGCATTGCGCGGGCCTCTCACTGTTATGGCCTCTCCCGTTGCGGAGCACAGGCTCCGGACGCACAGGCTCCGCGGCCATGGCTCGCGGGCCCAGCCGCTTCACGGCACATGGGATCCTCCGGGATCGGAGCACGAACCCATGTCCCCTGCATCGGCAGGCGGACTCTCAACCACTGCGCCACCAGGGAAGCCCCATATTCTAATTTAAAATGTACTCTAGTTATTAATAGTAGAGCTGAAAGCCTCTTTGCAGGATCTTTGAACACTTTTGTGGGATTTGTTTTTTAATAGAGCTAAAGAAATATGAAACTCTGCAGAGCTACTGATAACCATGCCCATTTTGTGAAAAAACGTCATGGGAAGCATGACCTAAAGGAACAGAGATCTGTGTTCTCAATGGGGAACATACAGTGCTCACAAAAGCCTGGGGGTCTGCTTTGTTCTCTTGGCTTTGTTGTTGCTTCAGCTTCGTAGGACATTAGGTACATGAGAAGCATGCATTGTGAAACTCAGAATGGTTGTTAAGGTGTGAATAATAATTGCAACTGAAATGCGAATGGTCAATTATTTGAATTTATAAGGTAGGGTTATGATAACTACAGGGCAACTCAACTGGCTGGGCAGAATAGCTCCAAAAATTTCAACCACATGTGATTATGGACTCCAGAAGTTTGTGTGTTGGCAAACAGGGTGGGAAAGAGAACTAACATTTTTTGAGACTCTAATAAATGCCAAGCACTGTGCTGTATATTTTATGTAGTATTTTTTCATTCAGTTTTAGTAACAAGCCAAAAGATGGGCATTCGTATCCACATATCACAAATAAGAAACAATCCCAGCAAGTAAGTAAATTGGCCGAGCTCACACAAATAGGAAAGCAGGTCTCTGGCCAGCTCCAGATTCTCTCCTTTTCCCACTACAGTCATGATACCCCGGAGGTACGTCATGCATTCTGTTTGCTTTCTTTCTGCCTGTCCTCTGTATTCTTCGTGTTCACCCGCACACTGTCAATAGAACTCGTTACACATTTTATAGCAGGTAGAGTGTGTTAATGAAACTCATTTAAATATGTATTAACTTTTTTGTCCAGAAACCAAATATGTAAATAAAGGTTATACATATGATTTTCTTGTCTTTGAAAAAGATTAAGTAGAAAAATACCTGATGTAACTTGATGTTATATTATAGATCTCAGTGATTATACTTGAGCTGTCGATGTGATGAAAAAGTTAGTGAACTCAGAACTCATACAACTTTTTGCCTAAAGCTTTCAAGGTATTAATAGAAGTATTTTATAGTTTTGTTTTAGTTTTTAACTTTAGCGAAAGTCATTCTAATTGGATCTCAATTATTTTTCTTTACTCACCTTTATTTTCTAATTCTGAAGAAGGAATTCACTCCCCTTGCCATACCCCAACTTTATGGACGCCAATCAGAGTTTTAGAACTAAAACATTATTTGTTTTCATGAGTTTCAGATAACTACACTTAATCTTATTTTTTTTCCATTCCCCACAGTGTATCAGATCTGGCTCTACATATGATGATGATGATATTAACTTAGACACTTTTAAAATGACGTCATAGCTTTATATTTGTCTCAGGGGCAAAATATCATTTACTAACTCATGCTTTCTTCTCCCATTACATGATATTGTCTTAATCTAGCAGGCAGTACAGGGTGATAAATTTTGAGTCATGCTCACAAAAGACGAAAGCCCACGTATTTTTGTTATTCTCTAACACTAGTGCTTTCTGTTTTGAGAAGCAAATCAAGGTTGGCCCAAGGCTTTGTTTATAAAAGTACTATATATGTAATGATTTTTTTTTCTGCCGTGCAGCAAGTCAAGGTTTACTGTAGTCCTGAAATGAGTATCATAAAAAAAGCCGTGCACATAATCCTTGGTTTATAAACACCTGACTGAAACAGGTTATTTTCATAGAATGACTGACTTCCTCTGTTCCTTCTTAGAAAGACTAATCGTTTCACCTGATGGAGCCCTAGTACCGCTTTTCTAAAACTGTTCCTGGGGCTAGAAATTTCTGTTCCTTCTCCTCTTCTCATCACTGCTTTGTCCTGTCCCCTCGCATGGAGCCCCTAACCCTGCCCCATGTGTTCCCACTGCTGCCCACCATCAACGTGGCAGCCGGAAATGGCAAAGCCAACATCTTTCCCATCCGTATAAACACTGTTACTCTTTTTTGTTGCTATGGGCTTAGTGGTCCAACTGAGGGCAGTTTTCCTCCATGGGACATTTGGCAATGTCTAGAGACATTTGGGGTTGTCAAAACTGCAGAGGGGTGTGGGGAGCGTGCTTTTGGCATCTGGTACGTATAGGCCAGGGATGCTGCTAATCCTCCTATAATACACAGGACAGGCCCCCACCCCTACCCCCTTAACAAATGTCAGTAGTACCAAAGGTGAGAAAACCTGCACTAGTTCTATTCAAGTATCAGCTCTGCCTTTTCCTCACCTCTCCCAGGGCTAAACTTAGACACTCCTCTTTTGAGCTCCCATAATACCTTGTATAACATTTTTTTCATATCCTGTTTGTATCTTTTATTTGTTGATCTTGTCAATAAGATTGCATACTTCTTGAGGGAAGAGGGTATTTATTACCAATATTGGTGTCCCCAGTTTGTGGCAAAATGTCAGGTACATAGTGAGAATTCCATATGTGGATAAATGCATTTTTGAATAAGACACCCTAGACTTCTCCAGTGCCTTTCTGGAACTTCCAGAAACCTCCTCTTGCTCACTTTTATCTTCTTTTTCCTACATCTACTCATTACGTATTTTTTAAAACGTTAGTGTGTCAACCCCATCATTCATATATTTAGTTCCTAAAAATATGGATCTCCCTACAATTCAAGACATATAGTGGGGGCTTCCCTGGTGGCGCAGTGGTTGAGAGTCCGCCTGCCGAAGCAGGGGAAACGGGTTTGTGCCCCGGTCTGGGAAGATCCCACATGCCGCGGAGCGGCTGGGCCCGTGAGCCATGGCCGCTGAGCCTGTGCGTCCGGAGCCTGTGCTCTGCAATGGGAGAGGCCACAGCAGTGAGAGGCCCACATACCGCAAAAAAAAAAAAAAAAAAGACATATAGTGGGATAGGGAGGGTGGGAGGGAGATGCAAGAGGGAGGAGATATGGGGATATATGTATATGTATAGCTGACTCACTTTGTTATAAAGCAGAAACTAACACAACATTGTAAAGCAATTATACTCCAATAAAGATGTTAAAAAAAGTGACATGTAATGCCAGACTCCAGGGTTTATTCATAAACCCTTTAAAAATGTCAGGCATGCCATAAACATCATGGCTGGTGCATACAGACCAGCTACAGTCAACAGTGCTTGCTCTAGGGAGATGCCCCAGACAAATTCCTACTTGCTTTTGAAAATCTTGCTGTCATAGCCCTGACCTTAGCGTTTCTTAGTGTTTAACTGAGCTAGTCATGCCCGGCATCAACACTACCCTCTGTAGCATGTTCCCACATCCTTTGGCATGGCATTTGGGTTCCATTCCCTTCTTATCTTTGACTATGGCTTCTTCATATGTGGGGCTCAAACCATGCTCAACTGTCTCTTTACTCCTGATGGTTTGCTACCTGACACTCTCTCTTGAGAACCTTTCCTCCAACACATTCTTCAGGTCTCAGTCCAGATACACGTCTCATGTTAGAAGCCTCTCCTCCGACCCCAAGATTGAATGATGTATACCTTCTCTGCATTCATAGCACCTTGCGCCTACCCCTGTATACTATTAATAGAAAAGCAGTTGCAGTATTTGTCTTTCTCACCAAGGTCAGAGGCTGTGCTTTCAAGGCATTTCTGGTGCCTGGTACATATTATACATGTAATAAGTATTGGATGTATGAGAGAATGGATGAGTCAGAATACCTCTTCCAGCCTGCAAATATCGCACCGATCTGGTTAAACCTTTCTGCTGGGAGATGGAGATAAATCAGTCCAAATGATGAGAGCCTTTGGAGAAGACGCTACATACAAGGGGATAACGTTTATGTTCACTGGCAGCTCTGTCAGGTTGACGAGAGGGCTGTACCTCTAGATCACATTAGTTTAACTCTTTGTTAAGCTGATGGCTTTATTGACTAGTACTCTAATGATATGCCCATGGCCTTTATTGAGGATTTTTATATAGAATGCATTTTTAAAAATATACTCAGTTGCCTCTGCACATAGAAAGAACTCCAAAACCTATAAGATGTTGCGGGATGGGCACTTGGAGTCATTGTTCTGATTTGTTTACCAAACAAGCCAAATCCAGCAACTCCTGAATTTGGGAAAACAGTTTTTTTCCTTACCAGAGAGAGTGTTGGGGCAATGAATTTAAACTTGGGAACAAGCTGTTGCTTTGAAAGTTGGATAAATATTTTTTAATCTGTTTTATTTTGATAAAAACATGATCCAAAATAAAGGGAGATTGGATTTTCTTAGATGAGATTAAGAACAGCCATTGTGTTTGTTGTTGCTGACAACATCACAGTGTCATACTTAGCAACTTTTTTTTTTTTTTTTTCTTTTTTTTTTTCTTTTTGCGGTACGCGGGCCTCTCACTGCTGTGGCCTCTCCCATTGCGGAGCACAGGCTCCGGACGCGCAGGCTCAGTGGCCATGGCTCACGGGCCCAGCTGCTCCGCGGCATGTGGGATCTTCCCGGACCGGGGCACGAACCCCTGTCCCCTGCATCGGCAGGCGGACTCTAAACCACTGCGCCACCAGGGAAGCCCTAGCAACTTTTATTTTGTTATTTCCTGTCATCTGCAGAGTCTGGATGAAACTTCAATGTGAAATTTTGGGGGCCAGCTTTATGCCTAGGGGCAATTTGCTTACCTATTGAACTTTGTGGAACAGTGGAACATCCAGAAACTTACACCCATCCACCCAAGCCTGAACTGTAGACTTTTGCACTATGATCAGACAGTGGTGAATCCACATCTGACTCTGCCACTCACCAGCTGTGTGACTGCAGCCCCTAACCTCTAAGCCTCAGTTTCCTCCTCATTTTCAAAAGGGATCGTGTGTTTGGCACACGTAATACTAAGCTGTTCTCATCGTCACCTTCATTGCTGAAATCTCATTTCATTATGTTGAGAAACTCTTTTTTAATGCAATTTTCTTTGTTAAAGACACTTTCTTAACAACTAAGCAAGGTTCTGTGCAAAAATAGTGGGAGAGAGTGATCCTACAGCACAGCCTGGGAAGGGCTATTGGGGGAAAGTGGGAAGAAAGGATAGAGGGGGGGCCGTGAACAGCTGGGGACCCCAGAGTCCTGGAGGAAGACAAATCAGCATCAGCAGTCACACCTGAGACAATTCTGTCTTGACCGCAACTTTTGGTTCTCCTCCTCAGGATCGAAAGCCATTTCCCCAACCCCTCCTTTCCCTGCTGGGAAGGTTCTTTGACTCTCACACTCTGTAGTGGGTTTATCTGCTGCACCAAGAGCAAGGGCACCTGAAAATAGGGCAGCAGTGCTTGAAGAGCAGAAGGCAAGAGATCTGGGTCAGCTCTGCCAGGCGCCAGGACGCGGGCTTATAAAATTAGAACGGAGTGAAGATGCAGTTTCACAGTCCTGGGTTTTGTCATGGAGGGGCCTGGGCTCAGGTTCTGTCTGAACAGCAGAAACCAGAGGAGAGCAAGTGAATCTCAAAGAAAAAAAATCTCTTAAAAACATAAACTGGGGCTTCCCTGGTGGCGCAGTGGTTGAGAGTCCGCCTGCTGATGCAGGGGACACGGGTTCATGCCCCGGTCCGGGAAGATCCCACATGCCGCGGAGCGGCTGGACCCGTGAGCCATGGCCGCTGGGCCTGTGCATCCAGAGCCTGTGCTCCGCAACGGGAGAGGCCACAACAGTGAGAAGCCCGTGTACCACAAGAAAAAACAACAACAACAACAACAACAAAAAACATAAACTGTTAGGCCTACTATCTGTATGATATCAGACCCCAAAGTGAGACCCTGTCAAGGGTTGTATGTGTTGTCAGATGTGTTGTGATGGCCCTAAAGATTATGAACAAACATGAATCATGCTAATATCAGCTCGCGTTTATGGAACACACACTTCGTTCCAGGCACTGTGTCAAATGCTTTAATGGATTCTTTCTCTTACTCTTCACAATGATCTCATGCAGGAGTTGAGTTATTCTTGCTTTTATACGTGAGGAAACGAGGGGCCTTGGAGAAGCTGAGTAATTTAATTCGCACAAAGTCACACCAGCTGACAGGCAGAGGCGCCAGAGTGAATATGGGCAGTTGGACCCCGAACGGGCTCTGCTGCCCCCTCCTCTGACCAGGGGTCATGTGGCCATGTCTACTGTCCCGTGGTGGCCATCCTGCCTGGATGTTCCCAGCTGAGACGTGAGCCTGAGCTCGTGCTGAGGGAGGATTCCTCTGAGGTCTTCTCTTAAGACTGTAGAGTGGTACCTTCCACTGCAGTCTCGGCTCTGCAGAAAGAGGGAGATAAAGGCGCATCTTCAAAACCCCAGAGTTTGCATCTACAGCTACGTTTGAGATACAGACACTGTATGCACTGCACAGCCTGGAGGCTACTCCAGCATCTCCTAAAACTGCTTCCCATAGAGATGTGTTGGACCACAGGCCTTCTTTCTAATTCTCCCTTCCACAAAACCTGTCAACCTCTAAAGGAGAACTTTAGAGTTTGGAAAATATTGTTTTAGACATAAGATGGTTGTTTGGTTGGTTGGTTTTTAGATCTAGCCTGGACATGATGCTGCAAGTCTTGAATTGTAGAACCTGAGCTGACCTCAGTCGAAATTCTATTTTGTGCCAAAGTTTCCACCCCCGACACACAACTTTTTATTAAAGTATAACATACAGAAAAATACACCAAGTGTACAGCGCCTCGAATTATCACACCGACTCAGCACCCCTGAAGGCCACCCTGTATTAGTTTCCTAGAGCTGCCCTAACAGTACTATAAACTGAGTGACTTATGACAACAGAAGTTTATTGTCTCACAGTTCTAGAATCTAGAAGTTTGGAATCCAGCCCACCAGAGGGGTCATGCTCCCTCTGAAAGCCGCAGGGGGTCCTTCCTTGCCTCTTCTTAGCTTCTGGGGGTCTGCCAGCGTCTTTGGTGTTCCTCGCCTTGCAGCTGCATCCCCGTCTCCCCACCTCCGTGGCATCTTCCCTTTGCGTCTGTGTCTTCACGTGGTCTTCTTCTGATGACACCAGTTACATTGGAATTAGGGGCCCACCCCACTCCAGTGTGACCTCATCTTCACTATAGTCATGACATCTGTATTGGCTTTATTTCCAAATAAGGTCACATTCTGAGGTACCATGGGTTGGGACCTCAACGTATCTTTTTGGGGGAGGAAATGGTTCAACCCAAATGACCCCTACCATGTTCCACCCTAGTCAATATACCTTTCTCCTTCACAAAGGTAACAGAGTGTTGTAACATCCCTTCAGGTCAGTGGAGACATTCAATAACATCCCTTATACCCTGCCTGGATACATACATGAAACTTTGCCCTTTTTTTGGACCCCGCCGCACGGCATGCGGGATATTAGTTCCCTGACCAGGGATCAAACCCGTGCCCCCTGGAGTGGAAGCGCAGAGTATTAACCACTGGACCGCCAGGGAAGTCCCCTAAAGTTTGGCTTTTTGAGCCCTGCTTCTAAGTACTGTTTCTGATCTTTTTAATTACTGTACCTGAGTCAACATAATACTAACATGCAGTCTCTGCACTTTGACACCAAGAAGTTTCTTCTGAAAACTTCAACCTATTTGCATGTTAATGCTGTTACCTCTTCTATGTTACCTTATACTAATTTCTTTAAGTAGTTGTTTACAGAAAGCCTGCAAGAACCTTTTAAAAAAATAAATATTGCTGAAAATACTTATATTTTTATTTTACGATCCGAGCTTCATAATATTGGAGACCTCCTGGAGCTTTTTTTTTTCTTGTCTGTCAGAATAGTATATTCTTAAAGTATCCCTCCCATAAAATGAACTGATATATCATTGTATCTTCCTGAAGTTTTATCTACCTAAGTAATGGCAAGAGGATTTATACAGATTACCACAAGCATAAACTTTAAAAGAGCACAAATTCAAAAATAAGTATAAATTTTTTAAAAAGCATTCTGAAAAAAAAAATGTATAAACAAGTTTTTTTTCCCTAAATCACATCATTAAAAGTTCATGGTTGTATATTTTTTCTAAATGACTCCAAAGATAATTAATCCAGCTGGTTTGAATAAAGACAAGAAACAAATGAGCAAACAACCTTACAAACTAGAAGCACTGACATTTGCAGCTGGAGAGTTTTGGGCAGTGAGTAAGGTGAGGCTCAGAAGGCTTCTGTGACTCACCCAAGGTCACATAGTCCGGGGTAGCCAGGACCAACCAGCTATTGAACAAAACTCAAAGCAAGCAGAAGACTTCTATTTTTAGGTGGTGATATTTTTAATTCTAATCTTAGAAAGAAATGCTTTTGGTCCTGAGGTCAGATTGACTCTAAAAATGATCTATTTTGATCTGATGTGAGAAGACAGGAATTCTGATGACAAACACAAAAGAGATATAGGGGGCTCAGAATTCTTTTGGGCACCATGTAATTTCTACCTGATTTCAAGCGGTGTCCAGAAGTTCACTGGAAGACTCAGTATGTAGATAGCTATGAAAGCAAGCTTAAGGCAAAATTTTATTTACGCTGTAGACACCTCACCAGCCTCGTCAATTCCCATAAAGCATCTTAAATATCAAAGGCAATTTGAAAAGTTTTAAAATGTATGTTTCTTAAATAAGATAGACCAGTAACTCATGTATCAAACTTGCTGCTTGGAGCCATTTGAGTCCCAGAAATGACCTGGCATTCTAAGTAATTCTTCTTTAAAATGTTAATGAATGTGTAATAATTTTTCTTTCTTTCTTTTTCTAGCCAAGGACCCTTGTCATCCATTAGAGCAGTAATCAAGAGATGTAAGTTTGTTTCTTCCTGCTCTGTATTTTCCTCTGCAATAATTTTGAGTGATGATTTAGATTTCTAGCAAGTGATTGTATTTGATGAATCTTACAAAGAATCTGACAAGAGTAGCTTCTCCTGAGGAGTAATAAACCATTTCAGACAAGCAGCTAGGTTTTCAGTGTTCTTTTCAACTTCTGTTTATTGATAAGCCAGTTTCTCAGAACAATATTTTTCTCTAGAGAGCTAAGCTGTTAAAAAAAAAAAACTATATTATGTAGTCAATTTTCATGATCTAATTAAATTGTAGGTAACCATTTTCTACAGGTAGAGACATCTGATGGGTTTCAAAAATATCAAACCCTGTCCTTTTTTATTGATTTACTTCCACAGTATTTTAACTTGACTCTGTAACTAAGTGCTTATGGAGATCAGCTCACACTTCCACATACATGCTAGAAGTGCCGTAACAGAATTCTCTCTAAAATGGCGCATTCATACTTTCTGACTTTACTCCTTGGTTAAAGCTTTAAAACTTGTTCTTGGTGCAGGAGTTCAACATTCTTTTTAATAAAAGGCTCTGCAAATGTCCCTTTTCCAAAAAACACATGGATTACCTGTTATTATTTTTAAAAAGATAAGAAAGGGATATTAAATGTTCTTCGCATTATTTGAGCTGAGGTCACCACCCTGAGGAGAATGTATCCTTTTTTAGAAGCATAAGTTATAATATTTAGTATGAATTTAGGATATCCACAGGTGTGAAGAAGCATGCATTTGAGCCATTGCAGTGAAAAAGTTGTCAGGTGGCAACACAAGATATTCCATGCTTTCCCACATTTAATTTTTTGTTGGTGGTGGTGAATTATGAAGGTGTGGGAATGCCACAGTGGATATTGATAGGAATTCATATATGAAAATGAAAAATTCATGGTAACTTTATATGCCTTAGAGCCCTTGGGGGAAAAGGGGCAGATGGGGCAGGGAGAGAATTTAAAAAGAAAAGTAGGGTTTGGAATTTAGACAAATGTTCTTGCTGAAGATATAATTCGGGGTAATTAAGGTTATAGGGAAAACCTTGGGAGTAGCTCAATATTTAAGGAGATAGTGTTGAGAATAGAGAAGGCGAAAAAAAATTAAAAAAAAAAAAAGAGAATAGAGAAGGTGACAAAAGACAGAATCTTAGGAAATATTGGTGTCAGAGATCAAGCTGTGCCTTTAAGGTTCCATAGGACCAGAGAGGCGTGAGGTCCCCTCACCGACTCCTGTCTGCTGGCCCCTGCCTTTGTTCCCTGGCTTCTTACCTTTCCTCCCTCTTGGATTTCAGAGGGGATTTGTTGGGGATTGTAATCCATACCTGATTTCCTGTAGATCCTCCAGCATGGCACTTGCTTACACTGAGGCCCCAGTGCCCTGCAAGGCTTAGGAGAAGGCAGCTAAGGAGGAGTGGACCCAAAAAAGCTGAAAAAGAATGATCCCAGTAATAGGAAAACTAGGAGACAGCTGTATGTTAGAGGTCAAGGGGGGGAGAGGTTTTCAAAGAGAATGAGTGAACCACGAATAGCTCTTAATGCTGCAGCAGCTGAGGTGACAGGAGCTGAGAATAGGCCGCTGAGTGTGGTGCTCCGCAGTGACCTTGGAGCGGGCAGGTTCAGGAGAACGTTGAAGCTGGAAGCCACACTTCATTTCAACAGTGAATGAATGGAGCTCATGAGGTTGGGGCAGCTGAGTAGGCTACTCTTTCATGAACCATGGTGGTAAACAGGAGAAGGATGGAGGGTCAGGCAGAGAGGAAATCTGGGCACGTTTATACACTGTGTAGGATGAGGAAGCCTGGAGACTTTTGTAGGCCGGGGAGGGAGGAACCGGGTGGGTTGGGGGACCAGACTGGAGCAAGAGAGGAGAGGAAATAGTGAAGCAGGGCCCTAGGAGAGAGGGAGGGAGGAGGAGATGAAACAGAGGGAAAATGCCTGCTTTGAGCTGTCTCTAAAAAAAATAATGACCCAGTGATCTTTTAATTCTTATATGTCACTCACTTTGTACATGCTGAAGAAATATGTGTTGGTTGTATTTATTCCTGATGTTTAGGCAAGATGGCCAAACAGACCCTCAGGTGCTGCCACGTAAATACAGAATGAAGCATAATTGTGTCATCCCCTCTGTGTTTTCCCTTTTTGCCCATATTCTATAAGAAAACGTTGTAAGCAGATTTTGCCTTACCCAACTCATTAAAATGTTCGCTTTCCTATCCCAGACTCAGTCATCTCTCCTTGGCAAGGAGAAAGACTTTATCACATAGTTAAAGCAATATTCCTTAACTGGTTGTATTTTAAATTCTTTCATAATGATTCTGGATCCAATCAAGACTTGAGATCCTTCTTTTTGTGTTCGTTCTTGGGAGCCCTAAATATTTTGGGCAAAGATCTTGAAAGTGTTCTAAGTGGATGTTTCTGGAAGTTCGTGCTTTTCCTTTCATTAACGTTTTAAGAGAAAATTGTTCTTTGAAATTCACAGACTTAACTAGTGTTTATTGCTTTCTGTGAGTCAGGAACTATTCACTTACACTGTAAAATAACACTCTGCGTGGTAGGTGTTAACCCCATTTTACAGATGGTAGGGATACTGAGTCTCGGAGATTCAATGGCCTCACAAGGTAGATCTGAGATGTGGACCTAGACTTCCTGACTCCAGGGCCATGTTGACCTTTCCACTCCTTGGATGTTCCTGTTATCATGTCAGACGCCTCTAGTTTATACCCTGTCCCAGGCAAATGTAGTTAGTGAGTTATTTTTATTATTGTGATTTTCATTGGTAAGGTAGCACTATAGCAAGGATGCTTGTAATATAATAATTCTTCTTTGTGTTTTTTTCTTCTGACAATCATTTAATTGATAATTTTGAATTATTTAGAATTAGGACTAGCATCCAGCTCTCCTGGCTCCACAAAGAGTTTAGTTCAGGAAACAAACTGCTCCCAGCCCTTCCCATAATGAGCTGTGTGAGATGGGATAATTCATTGACCCTCTCTGATCTCAGTTTCCTCATCTGTAAGGTTGGAGTAGGATGATCATTAAGGGTCCCTCCAGGACTTCCCTGGTGGCACAGTGGTTGGGAATCCACCTGCCAATGCAGAGGACACGGGTTCGAGCCCTGGTCCAGGAAGATCCCACATGCTGCGGAGCGACTAAGCCCGTGCGCCACAACTACTGAGCCTGCACTCTAGAGACCGCGAGCCGCAACTACTGAGCCCTCCTGCCACAACTACTGAGCCCACATGCCACAACTACTGAAGTCCACAGCCCTAGAGCCCATGCTCTGCAACAAGAGAAGCCACCGCAATGAGAAGCCCACGCACCTCAACAAAGAGTAGCCCCTGCTCACCGCAACTAGAGAAAGCCTGCGCACAGCAATGAAGACCCAACGCAGCCACAAATAAATAAATAAATAAAAATTTTTTAAAAGCGGAAATTTACTAAAAAAAAAAAAGGTTGGGGGGGGGTCCCTCCAGGCTTATGATCCTATTGAAACTTAGGAGAATTCTTTATTAGTGCTAATAATGCAAATCCAGATCTCAGTCTTTTATAAACAGCTGAATATGAATTTGCTCTGTACTTAGAATTTAGCCATATGAACTAGAAAAGTTTGAAAATCATTCTGTAAAATGATATAACTTTGACTGAAAAACCTGCCTTTATTCTGCGGCCTTAATCCAAAATGCATGGAAGACTGGACTTGTGTGGCAGGGTTTAAAAGGAACATGTTCTGTGCGGGCCCTGGGGGCAAATTTGAGTCTCCTGGTAACAACCACATCAAATCTGTTTCATCTGGGAAAGTGAGAATGAGATTAAGCAGATAGTTGAGAAATGAGCCGGAAGAATGTGAGGCACTACATGAAAATCTGCCATGAAAATCTAAAGTGATTCTAGCTACTAAACTTGTTCAAAACTGCCAAAAAGTGCTAGTCATTCTATAAGGATCAAGAGAAAAAAGAGATTTCAAAGATGAGTGAATATGAGAAAAAAACATATCAGAGCAGGAGAGGGGAGAGCAAGTGATTCTCCAGGTGTGTGGAGGAGGTCTGTAAGCATGATTGGGAGCCTTCCTCTCCCCTCATCCTGCTGCATGCAGCGTGGCAATACCACTGTGCCAGCCGGGGGTTGGGGTGCTGTTACTAATGACAGCCGGGGTGAAGGAGCACAATCAAGTGGAAGGCCACTGATGTGAAAGATGTAAGCTGATTACTGAAGTACCTTTTGAGTACTATTCATACTTTAAAATTGATCCTGTTGCAGTAGCAAATCGATTTTGCAGAATGATTTTTAGATTTTTTTTTTTTTGCTCTGTTACTGAAAACTGTAGGAAGATTTTTTTTTTTTTTTAACCGTGGTTATGTGTGTGGTTATCCTGGTCTGTACAGATATATCTTTGCCTGCAGCATATTTCTTTACTCTCTGAAACTCTGGTTCATCAACTTTTCCGTCGAAGTACAGAGGTGGGTAGCAACAGTGGCATGACGAGACAGTTTTGCTGCTTATTCTTTTTAGAGCTTAGGCGACTGCGTTCACTCTTTTTTCTCCCTTTCCTCTTCTGTAACCCCATCTTTTTTTCCCTTAGCACTCATGAATAGTGCACAGCAAAAATGCCCCGTGGACGAGGTATGTTTGTGACGATAAATAACATGATGTCTTTTGAAAGTGCTGTGTCTGCTGATTCTGGCTTTAGTGATGGCGGTGGTGGGATTGTAGCACACTCGGTGAGCCTCTGACTTAATGAAACTGTTCTTACAAATCAGACCTGCCACCCAGAGCTTTAGCCTCTCTGTCCTGCTTTATTCCAGTAGAGAAAATGCACCTCAGCTTGGTTCACTTGATAGAAATGTACCAGTCCATCATACCAGTTGAAGGTATGAGTACAGAACGTCCTCCAACTTGAGATCCAAGGGGTATGGTTTCAGATGTCAGGTTTGCTTTGCTAACCCCACGTAGGTTCGCTGTCACAGCTCCAACCCCAGCCTAAATTTCATCCCCACCTGCCGTCTTCACCCCTGCCTTCCAGCTTTGGCATCCTCCTTGTTCAGAGAGAACCAGAACTTAATAGGAGGAAGAAAGAAAAGATCCATACCTTCAACCTTTTCAAGTCAGAAGAATTGAAAAAGTAGAGTATTGGAGACATAGGAAAGTAGAAGTAGTTTATGTCTGAAACAAATTCCCCTTTGTCCACACATTTTTACAGTATAGTATTTGAAGAGTTTTTTTGAAAGGTATCTTAAATGTGCTCCTTAAAATGGAAATACTATTCTCTATTACACATGTGTGTAATATGTGATCCCATATGTGACACATTTTCCAGGTCATCTGGTTAAGACATAATTTAATTTTAAAATAAAATTTAGAAAAAATTTAAGCCATCTAGCTTTTTGAGTTTGAGGTTTAAGGGAAAAGTTAGTGCTGCATATACAATAATACTCTCTGCTATAAACATTTTTATAAAAGTGCTTTGAACACTTTTTGCATGTATTACTATTATCTCTTAATGTAAGTAATAAAACAACTTAAGGCTTGTAAAACTCCAGAAAAATTAGAAAATAGATGGAAATTTGACCACTTCCACTCTCTTTACCATAGAGTTATAAACAAACATTACAAAAGTGTAGTAGTATGGATTAGAATAGATATTTAAAATTTTTTCTGCCCATTGTTATTTCATGTCATCATAATGCTCTTTACCATGCAATTTCTATTTAGTAGCTGTCGTCTTTTCTCTGTTCATTCTTCAAATTATTTTTCAGAACCACGGAATGTGCTTTGGGGAGTTTTTGATATCTATATTTTCTTATGCAATTCAGATATGTAACTATAATTAACTTTATGCCATATGAAAAGATTGTTTTGATTTGCTTTTCTACTATGGATGTTAAAATTCATACATTCTATCTGATGTCAAATATAAGCTCACTTTTTCCAATAGTATATCCTATAAAAATTTAAATCTTTATTGAATGTATGAATTTTGTACTATATCAGTGTATTCTTTCTTTTATAGCTTCTCGGACTTCTATTCAGAGTGAGCTTCATCGAGATAGGAGGTATGGTTATATTTATAATAGAGGACACATACTCTGCTAATTATGAAGTAAACGTGTGTCATCAGTTAGCAAGTTAAATATTTCTCTCTCATAAGGAGTGTGTTACAGCCTCCTCAGTACATCTTCTGAATTAATCTGTAAGTTTGAATGATGATTTCGCTTGAGAGAAGGAGCAGTACAAGCCTGAAAATCTTCTTCCGACAGTAATTATTCACTGCAGCCAATTAAAAATGTTTATTAAGCCACTGCTCTATGGGAAGCATTGTTGTAACTACTTCAGAGAAACGCTTTGTACCTCATAGCTACTTAGTAAATGTCACATGGATGAATGAACTGATGACAGGATAGAAAATTGAATAAAGAAAGGAAGAGAGTCAGGCAGACTAGGTGGATAGCTGAATGAATAAAAATGGCTAGATGGCTGGTGGTGGGGAGGGATGCAGGGGAGCAGGGAGGAGGGAGTCACTGGATAGATAGAAGGAAGGACCAACAGACAGACAGATGGTAGGATGGATGGAAGTGTGGACAGGTGGCTAAATAGAAAGGGAGATGTATGGTCCCTACTGTCAAATTTCTTAAAGTATCGTGTTGACTAACGAAGAACAAGGAGTTTATAGTCAGACATAGCCAAGTTCAAATCCTGACTTGGCTTTCTCACTATGTGACCTTGGGCAAGCTCCTTAACCTTTCTTAGCTTCTCTATCCCCACCTTTAAAATGGCGCTGATCATACTTACCCCGTAGGGTTGTCCTAAGGGTTAATGCGTGTATAGTGGTTAACATTTATTAACTAGTAATTCATTATCTAGTTAGATAAAAGCTATATAAAAATGGGAATGACTCATTTGGATTGCACACAGGGAAGTGAAAGTAAGTTCACTGTGGCACACTTAGCGTAATGTCTAAGAGGGGATTGGCTAAATGCAATTTGTGAACCGCTTTTTCTAACTCTGAGTGTAATACATGCTCATTACAGAAAATATTGGAAAACTAATAAAAATGTAAAGAATAAAGCACAGCGTATTCACTCTCCTACATAAAGGCAGCAACAATTAATAGCTTTGAATAGTACATTCCAGATTATGAAGATAGGTAACAAGATTCTGTACATACATCTCAGAATCTCATTTTTCTCTATAATTAGATCTTATACTTCCCTTTGTCAATCCAATTTCTTCTAATATATGACTGTTTGTGTTTAAATAATATTTGTCTGTGAGGTGATCATTTTTCTCATGTTGAAAATATGTGTTCTTATTTCAGTTATTTGTGCTAATAAATAATTCTTGTTATTTAAATTTTTAAAAGCTGTAAGTAGAGGTTCTTAGGTAATACAATTCAAATTTAATCAATGGGCAGTTTCTACTGATTCACAGGCTAGCATGAGGGTGTGTGTACGTGTACAGTTTTTATAATGGCAGTGCTTTTTATTTTTATTTTTATTTTCCATAGAGTTCTAGAGAAAGGCAGAGGAGGTATCATCATACCTATTTGTTAGATGAGAAAAGTGAGGCTCAGAGAGTTTGACTGATTTGCTCAGAGACACACAGTTGGTATTTGTTAGGAAATCAGGTTGAAGGTAAAATGTAAACATGAGACCGTAGAATCAGGTTAAGAAAGTGATGAAAGAAGCCACACCTAAATCACTGTGGCTCCAAGTATTGAAGATTAAGCATCAGATTCATATACAAACTGACCAGGAACACAGACACACACATCAGGGTCTAGAAGTGAACAAGTAGACTCTAAACACTTAAAGATCATTCTGAATGGGGGAAAAGAGGTAGAGTGAAGAGGAAGACGCTGTTCTTCTAATGCATAGTATCATTTCAGAGTACGTACTTTATAATAACGGAAAACTAAACATTTCCACTCAACCAGTGCATTTTTCTGTCTTATGATACCCTATGTTTGTGCCATAGGCTAGATAGTAGAGTCCTGGGTTGAAGAGGTTGTATGGGTCTTGGTCCTCATTCTCATCAGCCAAGGCAGAGTGAAGTGTACTCAGGGTACATCTCTAACTCTCTGAGGCCAGTGTCATGGAGGATGGCTGTCACGTGCTCCCTCGAAGCCTGCCTCGGTGTACTGTTAGAGAAAGTGCAGGTCAGACAGGTCATCTCTGTGACTATGGCAGTTCTGATGTCACTTTCTTGGGTGGTAGCTATTTTCATGAATCTTTGGACATTTACAAATAGACAATAGCTTGTTACCAAGCTGTAAAATCTCACTGAGGCTTCTGTCTGCTAGGCGCCCAGAGATCACCATTGTGGCGGCTGAGCCACTGAGGCCGACCTCATGGTTTCCAGGAGCCCCACCCCCAGGACTGGCATTTCCCCCATCTTCCGCAGCAGGCCCTTGGAGGCCCAGTGAGCTGGTTCCTGCTGAGGTGAGTAAATATCGCATTATCTCTCTGCATTTTATTTTTAATGAAGTTCAAAGATAACAGTGAGACCGTTAACACCTTGGCTACCACCCATAGGTGTCTAAAATCTTCATCCTTCATTCTGCAGCTCCCACCATCGTATGAACAAGTCATAAAAGAAATCAACCAAGTTCAAGTTAACACTACAAATAATAATAATGCCGCTGCCACTCCAAGGCACACTATTACTTCAGCAACTCAGACTGACTTTTCAGAAGAAGTAGACAACCATCTGCCTCAAAGTAATGCAAGTAATTTGTCTCCCCTAATTCTGACCTAGTTCTAGGGAAGTAATCAGTAGGCTCCAGCCTTTAAAATAATTTGCAATTTGTGCATAATTCATTGAGCTCTGCTTCCCAGTCGTTGTGATCACTGTGTGCTTGCTTTATTTGGGTTTGCTGTGATTATTATAATAGGTCATTCTTCATCCTCACAAGCCGCAGCCCCAATCTCTAGGGTTCACCCTAGTTCATATCATAAAAACATCATCTTTTTTTATTTTTTTTTAAATTTATTTTATTTTTGGCTGCGTTGGGTCTTTGTTGCTGCGTGCGGGCTTTCTCTAGTTGTGGCGAGCGGGGGCTACTCTTCGTTGTGGTGTGCGGGCTTCTCATTGCGGTGGCTTCTCTTGTTGCGGAGCACGGACTCTAGGTGCGCGGGCTCGGTAGTTGTGGCATGCCGGCTCAGTAGTTGTGACTCGCGGGCTCTAGAGCACGGGCTCAGTAGTTGTGGCGCACGGGCTTAGTGGCTCCGCGGCATGTGGGATTTTCCTGGACCAGGGCTCGAATCCGTGTTCCCTGCATTAGCAGGCAGACTCTTAACCACTGCACCACCAGGGAAGTCCCCAAAACATCATCCTTTTAACTCATGGTTGGTATTACTGCTGATGCCCTTTATTCCCGTTGAGAAAGCTGTTATATTTAGCACTTAACTTGATAGGATGCTAAAAGTGGTTATCCTGTTAGGCTTTTAAAAAGCATTATATTAAGATAACAGATGAGAGTAAGTTACTTTGAAAAAGTAAAGCAAGAATTTTTGGAATTTTGACAAGAGAGAAATGGTCATTGATAAGTCTACTGAGAATCAGGAATTTAATGGTGTTTTAAAATATTATATAGGGACTTTCCTAGTGGTCCAGTGGTTAAGACTCTGCATCTCCACTGCAGTGGAAGCACGGGTTCCATCCCTAGCCGGGGAACTAAGATCGTGTATGCCTCACAGTGTAATTAATTAATTAATTAATTAATTAATTAAAATAAAATATAATGAATATTTTTATATGAATAAATATAACATGAAGAACCCTCCTGCAGGAAGCTGAATATAAACATCTCTCCATTGATTTTAGAATTACTTTTTCCTAAGGAAGGAAACCAAAACCTCTCGATATTCTACATGTATATTTTTATACTCTGTGTATCCTTTTTCTTTGAAATTATAACATTGCAGCTTCTGTTCGTTTTGGTCTTGTCAGCACTGCCGGCACCTCTGAAACCTCTCCTGCCTTCCCCAGCAGCCTCAGCCAGCGATCCTCCGACAGACGTGACGCCTTTAATAGTCTTTGATATTTCTGAAGAACAGAATTGTCCAGAAAACTCCAGTGCAGAAAACGCCAGTGCTACAAGATGTCCAGTGCCCAAACCAAGATCAAAAAGCAACCTCAGACCAGTGGCCAGAGAGCCTCACGTTAAAGAGCAGAATCCCCAGAAAAGCAGCCCAGCGGTCACGCCGGAGGAGGCAACCCCGAGCCGGCCCCAGCCTCTGTGGGACGATACCGGCCACTCGGACAGCCAGGCAGTGATGAACATCATGAATGCAGAACGGAGCCCAAACACCGTCGTTTCCAGGATCAAAGCACTTGAGGGTCAGACACATGCGGAAAGCGTGGGGCTGCCCAAGAAGCCAGAAATTGCCCCCCGCACAGTCCCCCCGAGGCCTGCTGCTTCCTCAGGGAAACCCTCCGTGGCCCCCAAACCGGCAGCTGACAGGGCCTCTGGAGGCTGGGACTCCTGGACCACAAACAGACTCCGGGGGGCCTCTAGGGAAAGCCTCACCCCACACTCTCCACCGCAAGAAGCAGGGAGCGTCCCTGTAACCAAACCTGAATTGCCAAAGAAACCAAATCCTGGCCTCATACGAAGTGTTAATCCCGAGAGTCTGGGAGGAGGGTCCGTGGCCGAGAGCCCCGCCAGTGGGAAGAAAGCCCCGACTCCTGCTCCTCGGCCTTTGCTGCCCAAGAAATCAGCTTCTGCAGGAACGGCCCCCTACCCCGCGGCCTCAGAAACGCCCCCCTACCCTGCGGCTTTGCTGAAACCCATCACTGTGCCTCCCCGACTCTCCGTGGCGTCACAAGCCAAAGCGTTCAGGTCCCTGGGAGAAGGACCCCCGGCCAGCCCCGCAGCCCCGGTTCCGCAAAGCAAGCCTCCGGGGGACATCGACCTCATCAGCTTTGACGATGAGGTTTTACCCGCCCCGTCTGGGAACCTGGTTGAAGACTCTGTTGATTCCGAGATGGTTCTGGGTGAGTAAAGCTCAGAAGTGGAGGGCAATCTAAATTCATCCTAGGGTATCTCAAACGGCACTTGCTGTTTTCGTTTCTGGCACATAAGTTATTGAGGCGTGGACGTGCACGTGTGTGCACATGCGTGCGTGTGGATGTGTAGAGACAGGGAGAAACACAGCGAGATTCAAAAACAAGGAGCCGGGTGGGAGATGGAATCAGAGAGCAAAGGGAAAATCTGGGATGGGGAGATGGAGACGGAGAAGGAGGGAGGCACACGTGTTGGTTACTCTCACATGGGCCAGGAATAAGCAGACTGGGACCAGGGACTTAACTAGATGAGAGGCTGGCTCCGTCCTCGGGCAGGTGGACATTCGAGCATTAGGAGGAAAAGAGGGAAACTAATCAGAGGGGGGAAGTCATGCCCCAGAAGGGCTCCTCAGATGGAGCCAGCCCCGCGGAAGTGCTGGGAAACGGGCCAGCCCCGCGGAGGACTCTGGCATGAGCAGTAAACCCGGCCATATGTTGCAGAATGTTGTTCCATAATCTTCACAGAACACCTTCCCTTGGGAATGGGAAGTTTTGTAAATAAACTACAACAGTTGTAAGTTTCCTGCCAAGATCAGGGACAATTAGATTTCCCAAGAGGCAGAGAGTATGTTTTCTTTCCTCACACTGTTCAAATGGAGAGTTGTGTTGGTAAAGCGTATCTTTGATTTGTCAAACTAAACTGCTATACTTGTCATTGCTAAGATTCCTTTCACTGCTGTTTACTTACTTGGGCAGAATTTATGAACATGTAAGCGTTAATAGTATTTTCAAAAGGTTAGCTCTCATCTTCTAAATGTTTAACATGCATCAAAATGATAGAAGCTCTGTGAGTCAAAACCAAATTCTGCTAAGTACAGGCATATTTTAAATGATAACAACCACTTATTTATTAAATATTTATCATGCACACAACATTGTAACTGGCTAGAGTATGCCTCTTGTCCATAAGGAGGGGAAAGAAAAACATTAGGATATGTTGAACTTCTGCCTATAGCTCCAAACCCTCTGCTAGATGCCCAGACATACATTATTTAACTTAATACTTACACTAACCCTTTACAAGGCATCATTGGCCTCAGTTTGCAGATGAAGAAAATGAGACTGAGAGAGATCAAAGGGTAACTTACTCAGTTTTCCAAAGCAGGATTCAAAGTCCCTCTTTTCTTTCTAAGTTTAGTTTATTTTTCACTCTATCGTGTTGGTACTCAACATTTTCACGAATCCTTAAACCAGGCAACACATTTAAAAGTTTTCAAGTTTTTGTGATACCATTTTCTTATTGCAACCTTTTTGGTGTTACCAGGGTTCAGAGTAGGACAGGGAGGGGTAGGTCCAACAGCAGCGAGCGGTTCAGGGGTGGAAACAGTACGAGCCAAAATAATAACCACCTTTTGTAGAAGCTGCTAGATTCTGTGGGAATGGCAACTTGGTTAATAATTGCTGAGGATTTATTCTGTGTCATCAAGCAGATAATTACAGTCCTCTTCAAAAAGGAAGGTCAACAGTGTACATCAACATGAATACAGTATCATGCTGCCTACCTCGCCTTTTCTGTTTCTTGATTTCTCCCACTTCCTTGCACAATGTTTAATTACTGAGGCAGTCTTTCAGCAAAAGGTCTAATTTGCTTGCCCCACCTGACTTTAACAATGGCTCTTACCTGTGGAGTTATCCTGAACTGAACACTCTGTCTTCTTTTTTTTTTAATTTTATAAATTTATTTATTTATTTTATTCATTTTTGTCTGTGTTGGGTCTTTGTTGCTGCGTGCGGGCTTTTCTCTAGTTGCTGCGACCGGGGGCTACTCTTTGTTGCGGTGCGTGGGCTTCTCATCACAGTGGCTTCTCTTGTTGCAGAGCATGGGCTCTAGGTGCGCGGGCTTCAGTAGTTGTGGTTCGCGGGCTCTAGAGTGCAGGCTCGGTAGTTGTGGCGCACAGGCTTAGCTGCTCCACGGCATGTGGGATCTTCCCGGACCAAGGCTCGAGCCCGTGTCCCCTGCACTGGCAGGCGGATTCTTAACCACTGCGCCCCCAGGGAAGTCCACTCTGTCTTCTTTTTAAACCTGCTTCTCTTCCTGTATTCTGCTCCTGTCCTGGTGACACCATCACACACCAGCCCCCCCAGAGGATCCTATCCATCATCCTTGAGGCTTCCTACCTGTCACACACAGTGACTAAGTTGTTTGGACTTAGAGTCAGGCAGGTCGGGGTCTACCACTTAAATGCTATGTGACCTTGGGCAATTTACTTAACTCCACAATGCCTCGGTTTCCTCACTTGTAAAACACGATAATAATACTCCTCCTGGAGGTATTGCAGGTGTTAAATATGATTATGGAGGAAAGCCTTATCACATCGTCTGAAACGTGGTATGTGCTCCATAAGTGGTAGTCATTATTCTTCTTGTCCTTCACATCCAGTTAGTGGTCAAGTCCTGCGGGTTTTACTTTCTGGATAGTTCTTAAAATTTCCTCTAGTTTCCGTCACTCCTGCTACTGGCCCACTTTTCTAATCCTTAGGCCCAGATTCCTGCAGGAGCCTCCTAAATTGAGCCTCTGCTTCTGCCTCAAACCCATCATCATATCATGGTTACCCAATGGATTTTTCTAGAGTGTACATTGGACCTTGTTGCTTCCTTGCTTATTGCCCTCCAGAGGCCTTCAAGATCACCTCTGAATTCCTCAAAATGTAGAGGGAATTTTTGTTTGTTTACTGACTGGGGCTTTGTGACTTTTTGGGGGTGGGGGAGCTACACATTTTTTTAATTGAAGTATAATTGACATACAGCACTATGTATAATTGACGTACAGCACTATGTTAGTTCCATGTACACAGCCTAGTGATTTGATATTTCAAGAGGATCACCATAAGTCTAGTTACCATCTGCCATCATACAAAGTTATTACAGTATTATTGACTATATTCCCCATGCTCTAAGGCTTCATGACTTTTTGATGGTGTATTAATAGCATTGTCTTGTAGATAAAGGGTTATGGTCTCTTGGTGAAACCTTGCTTAATCGTCCTGGCATCAGCCAAAAACTGGGGGAGGAACACAGGAGAAAGGAGAGAAACTCACACATATGTCTTTCCTTCTTTTTCTTTTCCCTCAAAACATAAAGAAAATCCAATACAGTAGTTTTCATAAAATGAAGTTGCCCTATTAATCTCAGGAAATAGAGATCAGAAAATACTGAAGCTATGAAAACATTGTAAGGATTAGAAAAATTATTAAAGGGAAACTCATAAAACAGGCAATTTAATATTGGATTCATTTCTTAGGTAGAATGCCTTCCAGGTTAATGTAGTGGAGCTGAGAAGCATTAGCAATTCCTCTTCACACCTTTACAAATCATACCCAATTGTCAAAAAAGCAGAATGCTTCTGCTGTCAACCCCATTACACAGACCAGAGTAATAGTTTAGCAGCCAATTTCTGCTATTAACAGGACTCAAGGGAAAGAAATAAATGACAGAAAAGCTAGCCAAGGATGGTGAAACTAATTATGATGACAAGCATATTATTAGAGACAGATAATGGGCAGAAAACTACATTATCATCAATGTTTTTCTCAACCCGGTAATGAAGACCATGTGGGTATAGGTGTAAAGGGGCCGCAGGTGTAGAATAATTGGCATTGGTGTGAGGGGGCTGGAAGGAGGGCAGAGGAAACACTGCGAATAAAAGTAGAGAAAGATGCCATGGACTTTCCTTAGACTTGGTTAGGAGATGCTTTTGCAGGTAGTTGTGTTTTCTCTACAGAAACAAGGGCAAAGAGTCTGTGGTAGAGGAAATTATGACACTGGGGTTCTTAACCCTTTCTGGATCACAGAACTCAGTTAGCCTACGAATCTTTTTTCTCCCTTGAAAATAACCCTTTTGCACATGTATGCACAGTTGGAGGTACAATTTCCAGAGCTTCAAGGGCCTATTCTTGGAACCCAGATTAAGGACTTCTACTACAGAATGTTGGAAATTGCCTTCAGTGGACTGCTAAAATAAATTCTGGTTGCATCCATACAATGGAATATTGTGCGGTAGCTAAAAAAGAGGCAGACCACCTATTATCCCCTACTATGGACCAACCGCCAAGATATTCTGGGTGAAAAATGCAAGGTATAGATAGTATTCATGGTATTTTAGCTATAGTGTTGGTGTTAAAACACATATTTACATGTAAATATGCTGTGTCTTTGGAAGATGTATTAAAAATGCTAACAAAGGTTGTCTCTTATGAGGGAACTCCATCAGCAGGAGAGGATGCAGGAAGCTGGTTTTCAAATAGATGACCGGAAGCAGAATTAGGATGAAAGACACTAGGAGACATATCCCTTGTCTTTGCCGCAGAGAAAAAGCTGCCCCCCACACTGGTCCTCAGCCTGTGAGGTGTAGAAATTTTTAGAATAATAAAATATGATTTTTCTAAACAATTATATGATTCAAGGTTACAAACAAAAGCTAATTATTATGAACTAAATATGTCTAAGTTAGACAAATTCAAAAATATATATCTGCATTATTTCCTTTTAAATAGAATCACTGAGGAGTATTAGCCAAAAAAAAAGAATTTTTGTTTTTCTGGTTACTTTATGGAAAATTTTATGGCCATTATTGTCTTAAAAAAGCAGCTAAAGGGACAAGTATTTTCATATTTTTCCTCTTATTTCTTTTTTTTTTTTAATTTTTATTGTTGGCTGCAGTGAGTCTTCACTGCTGCGTGCCGGCTTTCTCTAGTTGCAGTGAGCAGGGGCTACTCTTTGTTGTGGCTCAAGGGCTTAGTTGCTCTGCGACATGTGAGATCTTCCCGGACCAGGGATCGAACCCGTGTCGCCTGCATTGGCACGCGGATTCTTTTTTTTTTTTTTTTTTCTTTTTTTTTTGCGGTATGCGGGCCTCTCACTCTTGTGGCCTCTCCCGTTGCGGAGCACAGGCTCCGGATGCGCAGGCCCAGCGGCCATGGCTCACGGGCCCAGCCGCTCCGCGGCATATGGGATCCTCCCAGACCGGGGCACGAACCCGTATCCCATGCATCAGCAGGCGGACTCTCAACCACTGCGCCACCAGGGAGGCCCGGCACGCGGATTCTTAACCACTGCACCACCAGGGAAGTCCCTCCTCTTATTTCTAAGTGATTTTTGTTTCAGTTTGTTTGGCAGGGGTGTTATTTCAGCTTAATTTTGTAACTTTTTTCACATGATTGAATTTATTTTATTGGATTTTTTTTCAGTCACAAAGTAACATATATTTGCGGTAACAAGTCTAACAATATAAACATTTAGTAAAAGACAAAAATGAATCTCCCTCCAATCCATTCAAATCCCCAGAATAACCAGTGTGAACCATGTTGTATGTAGCTTTCTGTGCCTTTGGACATTCCAAACCACAGCTTACAAACATGTACACATACATGTACTTCTTCCTGTTTGTTTGCAAAAAGTTTTACCTAACTGTACCCATTACTCAGCAGCAAAAATGTTTACCTAACTGTACCCATGACCCAGCAGCTTACTTTATTCATTTAGTGATGAGGTTTAGGGACTTCCCTCCAGGCCAGAAGATCTAAGTCTGACTCCTTGTTCCCTGATACCTGCCTGATATTCCCTGGTATGAGCGCAGCACAGACAAGTCAACGTTTCCCCTATGGATGGACACCACTACAAAAAATGCTGCGGTAAACACTGTTGTAAATATTTTTACTTCTACTAGTGCTTTTATAAAGAAATTTCCAAAAGTGGGACTACGGGCTTAAAGATCATGAACTTTAAACTTATTAACAGTACCAACAATCCAGTTTCCCACCTGGCAGTGCCAGGAGTTCCCAAACGTGAGGTGCCATCCTTGCCTTCTAGGTTGCCCACTTAGCATTGCTGTTGGAGAAAAATGCCCCTCTCGTGAAAAGACGTAAAAAGTAAACATACTGTGTAGCTAGAGAGAGACTCTCACACCATCATCAAGATGAAAAACAGGCCTCTGGCTCCACCTTCTCACTGAAGTGATGCTGTCTGTCCTCTCCGCTCATCGGCACGCCTCTTCTGGATAGCAGCCTGGGACGGGGCGCAGAGAGGCAGAGGCCGAGCTCACTGGCTCAGCGAGCACAGCTCGGGGAAGTCATTAAGCAGACCCACTCCTGCCAAACAGCCACAGTACTGGAACACTCAGACTTCCTTGCTTCACTGTATTGAGAAAGATTATTTTTTCTTTTTTTTGGAGACGTGTATACTAGAATAATTACACATGATCTGAATGCTAGTTATCAAAGAGCAGCTAATGATACTAAAAATAAAGACCAAGAAAGATGGGCTTCCCTGGTGGCTCAGTGGTTGAGAGTCCGCCTGCCGATGCAGGGGACGCGGGTTCATGCCCCGGTCCGGGAAGATCCCACATGCTGTGGAGCGGCTGGGCCTGCGCGTCTGGAGCCTGTGCTCCGCAACAGGAGAGGCCACAACGGTGAGAGGCCCGTGTACCGCACAAAAAAAAAAAAGAAAAGAAAGAGAGAAAATGGGTAGCTAGGACACTTTGAATACTTTGTATTTAAGTTGTATCTTCCTACTTCAGTTTAAATCTAGCAGGTTTAAAAGATGACTGGACCCTTGGGACGGGGTTCCCTGAGGCTAGTCCTTCAAGAACAAGCACAGTTGGGATCCCCTGTGCCCAGCCCTTCAAGGGCATCGAGTGGCCTCTTTCTCCTTCTTTGCCCCGCTTGTTCGTGCTCTCACTCCTGGGATGTGAGAGAGACAGACTGTACATGGTATCCTGGCCCAGAACATCAGGTGAGTTGGGAAACAATTGAAGTGATTCCATGCTCAGGATTTTCTTCTCCCTCCACACTCACCCCCCCAAAATCACCAACTAAAAACCTATCCTAATAACCACCAGATTGTAGGGGCCCAAAGCACCTGTTAAAGCAGAAATACCTCTTGAATGGGAGAGCACAGTGAACAGTTATCAGCCTTAATCCTTTTCTTGAATTTTGGTCCTTTTCCCAGCAGGAAACAGAGCCCTGAGAGGATGGGCTGTTACAGCCAAGGTTGAGGGGATGGGGGACGGTCAAGTCCCTGCAGCAGTGGGGGAAGGAACGTTGCTCCTTGGAGGTCAGTGGGTTCCAACGAGGGCCAAGGAGGCCGAGCAGGGGCAGCGGCAGGGGAGAGAGACGAACAGGAAGGGAAGGTGTGCACACTGGAGAGACACTGTGTTTCCGTGTGTGAATAAAATATATGCCGAGATTGGGGTCTTCAAATTCTTTCATTCTAGCTAGCATTACTCAGAACAGATGACACGTTCGGGGAGCTCAGTTCCAGGTAACGTTTGCAATAATGGGCTTTAATACCAGCCTAGCTCCCCCTTTTTATCCATCAGCACTGCAGTTTCCTAAACCCCAGATGTGTATTTTCCAGCTTGGAAGAACTGTTAGAATGTGCACAGTCCATCCGTTGGAAGGAGGATTGTGGAGACCTCCTCCCCCTGCACTCCTGCTTCACGCTGCAACCTGCTTCCCTCCTGCCCGCAACTGAAGTTCCTTCCCCCTTGCTCTACGTTTCCCTTTTCCAGTAGCATGTCTCACCTTCTAATAGACCACATGAATCACTCAATACATTTATTGTTTATTGTCTCCGTCTCCTGCTGGAGTGGAAGCATCACAAGGGCAGAGTTCTTTGCTCTGTTCGCTGACGTATTCCCAGCCTCTAGAATAGCATTTGACGTGTAGCAGGCACCCGATCAATACTGAATGAGAAAAAGTGAAAGAGTAAGTTACAAAGAAATAGATATAAAATGATCCTGTTTGTGTTTTTCAAAATGCCTGTGTGATAATACTTAGGATACAGGTTTGTGTTTTTCAAAGTACCTACATAATAATACATATGATACAGAAAAAAATCTGTAGACAGATACACATATTTTAGATAATAATTACTACTGCAGGGATGGGATTACAGGAGACTTTCTATCATATATTTCTTTTTTTTTAAAGATCAACTTAGGGCTTCCCTGGTGGTGCAGTGGTTGAGAGTCCGCCTGCCGATGCAGGGGACACGGGTTCGTGCCCCGGTCCGGGAAGACCCACGTGCCGCGGAGCGGCTGGGCCCGTGAGCCATGGCCGCTGAGCCTGTGCGTCCGGAGCCTGTGCTCCGCAGCGGGAGAGGCCGCAGCGGTGGGAGGCCCGCGTACCGCAAAAAAAAAGATCAACTTATTTTTTTTAAATAAGTTTATTTATTTTTGGCTGCATTGGGTCTTCATTGTTGCGTGCAGGCTTTCTCTAGTGGTGAGCGGGAGCTACTCTTCATTGCGGTGTGAGGGCTTCTCATTGCGGTGGCTTCTCTTGTTGCGGAGCACGGGCTCTAGGCGTGCGGGCTTCAGTAGTTGTGGCATGCAGGCTTCAGTAGTTGTGGCTTGTGGGCTCTAGAGTGCAGGCTCAGTAGTTGTGGCTCATGGGCTTAGTTGCTCCACGGCATGTGGGATCTTCCCGGACCAGGGATCAAACCTGTGTCCCCTGCATTGGCAGGTGGATTCTTAACCACTATGCCACCAGGGAAGTCCCTATCATATATTTCTTAATGTTTCCCATTTTTACAATAAATGTTACTTTTGAAATGAAAAATAATGCTATAACAAAATAAGGAATTGATGAATTTCTTTAGACCTAAAAGAAGAAGCTTTGTTTGTTTTCTGGGGATATAGGTTACAGTGGAAGAAAGTGATATTATTACAAGAGCCTTTTTTGAAAGTTTGATATTGTTTTGATGATGTTGAGTTGTATTTTTGAGCATAGACAAGACTCGCCTCACTAATGAGCTAATAGACTGGTTTCCATAGAGGGGTCATCTAATTGTTTTTTTCTAACTAGCTTAATAATTATTATTTTACCTAGCATGCCATCTGGGGGCCTTACTTAGGTGATAGATAATAAGCTTAAAATAGGATTGTACTTAACCATCCTATCTCCCCACCTCGCACCATTACTGGCACATGGTAAGCAGACATGTGAGATCCAGTGACTAGTGAGTGGGCGATGCTCTGGTAGCAGGTCTGAGAGTGGGGCTGCCTGAGAGCTGGGTGGAAGGGAGGGCAAGTATCAAGGAGCTGAAAGGCCATCTTATCCTTAGCTCAGCGCTTCATGTATCCTGAAAAGAGCTGGTCAGCAAAAGACGCTTTATTGAACTGCGGCTCATAACAGGCAGAACATGAATGCTGTTCATCACAAGTGCTGTGAAGTGCATTGTTTATAGGGACTATCTCCCTACAGGCGAGATGCAGAGAACAGGTTCCGAATACAGTACGTATTCATTCTGCCTCTTGTTGAATAAAGGCAAAAGCGGCCTCTTGAGACCCTGTGCACTGTATAGAGTGTGCATTATACAGCATTTGATTTTATTTTTGCTAATCTATTTATTTTTAGGATTTTCATCTTTAAAAATTTTTTTGGTCCTCTTCCCCAAAAATGAAAACATTTCTCCTACTAAGCTAAACTACTAAAGGAACATTTACATTAAAGAAAAAAAAAACTATTTCTTTCAGTAAAAAAGTTTGGTGGGGGATTTCTCTGGCCGTCCAGTGGTTAGGGCTCCACGCTCTCACTGCCGAGGGCCTGGGTTCCATCCCTGGTTGGGTAACCAAGATCCCACAAACCTTGCGGCATGGCCAAAAACAAAAAAAAAGGAAGAAGAAAGTTTGGTGGTTCTGCTTTTATGTAAAATACTGACCCTCAGCACATACTGTCCATTTTAAATGAATGGGTTAAGATGGAGAATGTATATCCTTGGCCCCAAATTACATATTTGAAGGGAGATGTCTTCTTTCCTTTCCAGGATGCAGCGTTTTCCGTCTTCGTGTTAGCAAGGTGTGCACTCTCACTTCACTACTCAATCCGAGAGTGGTGCTGCCAGGCTCCGGCGGGGTGGGATGAGGCCCAGGGCCAGCCCTTCAGGGAGGTTTTCCAGTGCAGGCACAGGGGTGGGGCAAAGAGACCTACCTTCCTGGGGGATCCGGGAAGCTTCACTATAGGGGGGAAATTGGCTGCATGTTTCAGTTGCCCCTCATTTTCAGGCAGACACTTATGGAATGATGACACTCCTGTGAAAGATAGCTTCTACATAATTGAAGATTGTCCTGGATCTCTCTCATCAGAGAGGAAGAAAAGCCACATGAATTATTTACCGAGCGCCAAGTTATTTCCTTTCATGGGCCCTGACTTTGTTTTTGTCTCTGCAGACTGAGATTTTGTTTATCCATGAATAGTTTTCCCTAGGGCATGAAAAATATGACGATTTAATTATGAATGAGGTTTTTTGTTTGAGTCCATGTTAACTAAAACATGCAAAATACACTGTGTTTTTCATTAGATCCCTTTCAGCTCCCCACAAGGATAGAACCAGCAAAGGAACGAGCAGTACAACCAGCACCCACCAGGAAGCCCACTGTGATTCGAATTCCAGCCAAACCGGGGAAATGTAAGCACTTCTCTGCCTCATTTATTTGCTTCTCCAAGAGCCAGTGAGAAATATATGCTCATTTATCAACGTCTGCTTTTGAAATTATGTGTAATCAGCCACTTATTTTTCTGTTGAGAACATTTTCTTTTAACATCTTTATTGGAGTATAATTGCTTTACAATGGTGTGGGAATTTCTGCTTTATAACAAAGTGAATCAGTTATACATATACATCTGTCCCCATATCCCTTCCCTCTTGCGTCTCCCTCCCTCCCACCCTCCCTATCCCATCCCTCTAGTTGGACACAAAGCACTGAGCTGATCTCCCTGTGCTATGCGGCTGCTTCCCACTAGCTATCTACCTTACGTTTGGTAGTGTATATATGTCCATGCCACTCTCTCATGTTGTCCCAGCTTACCCTTCCCCCTCCCCATGTCCTCAAGTCCATTCTCTACATCTGCGTCTTTATTCCTGTCCTGCCCCTAGGTTCTTCAGAACAATTCTTTTTTAGGATTCCATATATATGTATTAGCATACGGTATTTGTTTTTCTCTTTCTGACTTACTTCACTCTCTATGGCAGACTCTAGGTCCATCCACCTCACTACAAATTAACTCAATTTTGTTTCTTTTTATGCCTGAGTCATATTCCATTGTATATATGTGCCAGATCTTCTTGATCCATTCATCTGTCGATGGACACTTAGGTTACTTCCATGACCTGCTTATTGTAAATAGAGCTGCAGTGAACATTGTGGTACATGACTCTTTTTGAATTATGGTTTTCTCAGGGTATATGCCCAGTAGTGGGATTGCTGGGTCGTATGGTAGGTCTATTTTTAGTTTTTTAAGGAACCTCCATACTGTTCTCCATAGTGGCTGTATCAACTTACATTCCCACCAACAGTGCAAGAGGGTTCCCTTTTCTCCACACCCTCTCCAGCATTTATTGTTTGTACATTTTTTGATGATGGCCATTCTGACTGGTGTGAGCTGATACCTCATTGTAGTTTTGATTTGCATTTCTCTAATGATTAGTGATGTTGAGCATCCTTTCATGTCTTTGTTGGGAATCTGTATATCTTCTTTGGAGAAATGTCTATTTAGGTCTTCTGCCCATTTTTGGATTGGGTTGTTTGTCTTTTTGATATTGAGCTGTATGACCTGCTTGTAGATTTTGGAGATTAATCCATTGTCAGTTGCTTCATTTGCAAATATTTTCTCCCATTCTAAGTGTTGTCTTTTCATCTTGTTTATGGTTTCCTTGGCTGTGAAAAAGCTTTTAAGTTTCATTAGGTCTCATTTGTTTACTTTTATTTTTATTTCCATCTCTCTAGGAGGTGGGTCAAAAAGGATTGCGCTTTGATTTATGTCATAGAGTGTTCTGCCTGTGTTTTCCTCTAAGAGTTTTATAGTGTCTGGCCCTACATTTAGGTCTTCAATCCATTTTGAGTTTATTTTTGTGTATGGCATTAGGGAGTGTTCTAATTTCATTCTTTTACATGTAGCTGTCCAGTTTTCCCAGCACCACTTATTGAAGAGGCTGTCTTTTCTCCATGGTATATTCTTGCCTCCTTTATCAAAAGTAAGGTGACCATATGTGTGTGGGTTTATCTCTGGGCTTATTATCCTGTTCCATTGATCTATATTTCTGTTTTTGTGCCAGTACTATACTGTCTTGATTATTGTAGCTTTATAGTATAGTCTGTAGTCAGGGCGCCTGTTTCTTCCAACTCCATTTTTCTTTCTCAAGATTGCTTTGGCTATTCAGGGTCTTTTCTGTTTCCATACAAATTGTGAAATTTTTTATTCTAGTTCTGTGAAAAATGCCATTGGTAGTTTGATAGGGATTGCATTCAATCTGTAGATTGCTTTGGGTAGTATAGTCATTTTCACAATGTTGATTCTTCCAATCCAAGAACATGGTATATATCTCTCCATCTGTTTGTATCATCTTTAATTTCCTTCATCAGTGTCTTATAGTTTTCTTCATACAGGTCTTTTGTGTCCTTAGGTAGGTTTATTCCTAGGTATTTTATTCTTTTTGTTGCAGTGGTAAATGGGAGTGTTTCCTTAATTTCTGTTTCACATTTTTCATCATTAGTGTATAGAGATGCAAGAGATTTCTGTGTATTAATTTTGTATCCTGCTACTTTACCTTATTCGTTGATTAGCTCTAGTAGTTTTCTGGTAGCATCTTTAGGATTCTCTGTGTTTAGTATCATGTCATCTGCAAAGAGTGACAGCTTTACTACTTCTTTTCTGATTTGGATTCCTTTTATTTCTTTTTCTTCTCTGAATGCTGTGGCTAAAACTTCCAAAACTATGTTGAATAACAGTGGTGAGAGTGGGCAACCTAGTCTTGTTCCTGATCTTAGTGGAAATGGTTTCAGTTTTCATCATTGAGAACAGTGTTGGCAGTGGGTATGTCATATCTGGCCTTTATTATGTTGATGTAAGTTTCCTCTATGCCTACTTTCTGGAAGGTTTTTATCATAAATGGGTGTTGAATTTTGTCAAAAGCTTTTTCTGTTTCTATTGAGATAATCATATGGTTTTTCTCCTTCAATTTGTTAATATGGTTTATCACATTGATTGATTTGTGTATATTGAAGAATTCTTGCTTCCTGTGATAAATCCCACTGTAGCATGGTGTATGATCCTTTTAATGTGCTGCTGGATTTGGTTTGCTAGTATTTTGTTAAGGATTTTTGCTGTATGTCCATCAGTGATATTGGTGTGTAGTTTTCTTTTTTTGTGACATCTTTGTCTGGTTTTGTTATCAGGGTGATGGTGGCCTCATAGAATGAGTTTGGGAGTGTTCCTCCCTCTGCTATATTTTGGAAGAGTTTGAGAAGGATTGGTGTTAGCTTTTCTCTAAATGTTTGATAGAATTCGCCGGTGAATTCTTCTGGTCCTGGGCTTTTCTTTATTGGAAAATTTTTAATCACAGTTTCAATTTCAGTGCTTGTGATTGGTCTGTTTATATTTTCTGTTTCTTCCTGGTTCAGTCTCAGAAGGTTGTGCTTCTCTAAGAATTTGTCCATTTCTTCCAGGTTGTTTTATTGGCATATAGTTGCTTGTAGTAGTCTTTCATGATTCTTTGTATTTCTGCAGTGTCAGTTGTTACTTCTCCTTTTTCATTTCTAATTCTATTGATTTGCGTCTTCTCCCTTTTTTTCTTGATGAGTCTGGCTAATGGTTTATCAACTTTGTTTATCTTCTCAAAGAACCAGCTTTTAGTTTTATTGATCTTTGCTATTGTTTCCTTCATTTCTTTTTCATTTATTTCTGATCTGATCTTTATGACTTCTTTCCTTCTGCTAACTTTGGGGGGGTTTTGTTCTTCTTTCTCTAATTGCTTTAGTGTAAGGTTAGGTTGTTTATTTGAGATGTTTCTTGAGGTAGGACTATATTGCTATAGACTTCCTTCTTAGAACTGCTTTTGTTGCATCCCATAGGTTTTGGGTCATCATGTTTTCTTTTTTTTTTTTTTTTTTGGTAGGTAATTAATTTTTTTTTCTTTATTTTTTTTGCATTATACCAAATTAAATCAGTTATACATATACATATGTTCCCATATCCCCTCCCTTTTGCGCCTCCCTCCCACCCTCCCTATCCCACCCCTCCAGGCGGTCACAAAGCACCGAGCTGATCTCCCTGTGCTATGCGGCTGCTTCCCACTAGCTATCTACCTTACGTTTGGTAGTGTATATATGTCCATGCCGCTCTTTCACTTTGTCACAGCTTACCCTTCCCCCTCCCCATATCCTCCAGTCCATTCTCTAGTAGGTCTGTGTCTTTATTCCTGTCTTACCCCTATGTTCTTCATGACATTTTTTTTTCTTAAATTCCATATATATGTGTCAGCATACAGTATTTGTCTTTCTCTTTCTGACTTACTTCACTCTGTATGACAGACTCTAGGTCCATCCACCTCATTACAAATAGCTCAATTTCATTTCTTTTTATGGCTGAGTAATATTCCATTGTATATATGTGCCACATCTTCTTTATCCATTCATCCGATGATGGACACTTAGGTTGTTTCCATCTCCGGGCTATTGTAAATAGGGCTGCTATGAACATTTTGGTACATGTCTCTTTTTGAATTATGGTTTTCTCAGGGTACATGCCCAGTAGTGGGATTGCTGGGTCATATGGTAGTTCTATTTGTAGTTTTTTAAGGAACCTCCATACTGTTCTCCATAGTGGCTGTACCAATTCACATTCCCACCAGCAGTGCAAGAGTGTTCCCTTTTTTCCACACCCTCTCCAGCATTTATTGTTTCTAGATTTTTTGATGATGGCCATTCTGACTGGTGTGAGATGATATCTCATTGTAGTTTTGATTTGCATTTCTCTAATGAGTAAAGATGTTGAGCATCCTTTCATGTGTTTGTTGGCAGTCTGTATATCTTCTGTGGAGAAATGTCTATTTAGGTCTTCTGCCCATTTTTGGATTGGGTTGTTTGTTTTTTTGTTATTGAGCTGCCTGAGCTGCTTATAAATTTTGGAGATTAATCCTTTGTCAGTTGCTTCATTTGCAAATATTTTCTCCCATTCTGAGGGTTGTCTTTTGGTCTTGTTCATGGTTTCCTTTGTTGTGCAAAAGCTTTTAAGTTTCATTAGGTCCCATGTGTTTATTTTTGTCTTTATTTCCATTTCTCTAGGAGGTGGGTCAAAAAGGATCTTGCTGTGATTTATGTCATAGAGTGTTCTGCCTATGTTTTCCTCTAAGAGTTTGATAGTTTCTGGCCTTACATTTAGGTCTTTAATCCATTTTGAGCTTATTTTTGTGTATGGTGTTAGGGAGTGATCTAATCTCATACTTTTACATGTCCCTATCCAGTTTTCCCAGCACCACTTATTGAAGAGGCTGTCCTTTCTCCACTGTACATTCCTGCCTCCTTTATCAAAGATAAGGTGACCATATGTCCGTGGGTTTATCTCTGGGCTTTCTATCCTGTTCCATTGATCTATCTTTCTGTTTTTGTGCCAGTACCATACTGTCTTGATTACTGTAGCTTTGTAGTATAGTCTGAAGTCAGGGAGCCTGATTCCTCCAGCTCCATTTTTCGTTCTCAAGATTGCTTTGGCTATTCGGGGTCTTTTGTGTTTCCATACAAATTGTGAAATTTTTTGCTCTAGTTCTGTGAAAAATGCCAGTGGTAGTTTGATAGGGATTGCATTGAATCTGTAGATTGCTTTGGGTAGTAGAGTCATTTTCACAATGTTGATTCTTCCAATCCAAGAACATGGTATATCTCTCCATCTATTTGTATCATCTTTAATTTCTTTCATCAGTGTCTTATAATTTTCTGCATACAGGTCTTTTGTCTCCTTAGGTAGGTTTATTCCTAGATATTTTATTCTTTTTGTTGCAATGGTAAATGGGAGTGTTTCCTTGATATCACTTTCAGATTTTTCATCATTAGTATATAGGATTGCCAGAGATTTCTGTGCATTAATTTTGTATCCGGCAACATTACCAAATTCATTGATTAGCTCTAGTAGTTTTCTGGTAGCATCTTTAGGATTCTCTATGTATAGTATCATGTCATATGCAAACAGTGACAGCTTTACTTCTTCTTTTCCGATTTGGATTCTTTTTATTTCCTTTTCTTCTCTGATTGCTGTGGCTAAAACTTCCAAAACTATGTTGAATAAGAGTGGTGAGAGTGGGCAACCTTGTCTTGTTCCTGATCTTAGTGGAAATGGTTTCAGTTTTTCACCATTGAGGACGATGCTGGCTGTGGGTTTGTCATATATGGCCTTTATTATGTTGAGGAAAGTTCCCTCTATGCCTACTTTCTGCAGGGTTTTTATCATAAATGGGTGTTGAATTTTGTCGAAAGCTTTCTCTGCATCTATTGAGATGATCATATGGTTTTTCTCCTTCAATTTGTTAATATGGTGTATCACGTTGATTGATTTGCGTATATTGAAGAATCCTTGCATTCCTGGAATAAACCCCACTTGATCATGGTGTATGATCCTTTTAATGTGCTCTTGGATTCTGTTTGCTAGTATTTTGTTGAGGATTTTTGCATCTATGTTCATCAGTGATATTGGCCTGTAGTTTTCTTTCTTTGTGACATCCTTGTCTGGTTTTGGTATCAAGGTGATGGTGGTCTCGTAGAATGAGTTTGGGAGTGTTCCCCCCTCTGCTATATTTTGGAAGAGTTTGAGAAGGATAGGTGTTAGCTCTTCTCTAAATGCTTGATAGAATTCACCTGTGAAGCCATCTGGTCCTGGGCTTTTGTTTGTTGGAAGATTTTTTATCACAGTTTCAATTTCAGTGCTTGTGATTGGTCTGTTCATATTTTCTATTTCTTCCTGATTCAGTCTTGGCAGGTTGTGCATTTCTAAGAATTTGTCCATTTCTTCCAGGTTGTCCATTTTATTGGCATAGAGTTGCTTGTAGTAATCTCTCATGATCTTTTGTATTTCTGCAGTGTCAGTTGTTACTTCTCCTTTTTCATTTCTAATTCTATTGATTTGAGTCTTCTCCCTTTTTTTCTTGATGAGTCTGGCTAATGGTTTATCAATTTTGTTTATCTTCTCAAAGAACCAGCTTTTAGTTTTATTGATCTTTGCTATCGTTTCCTTCATTTCTTTTTCATTTATTTCTGATCTGATTTTTATGATTTCTTTCCTTCTGCTAACTTTGGGATGTTTTTGTTCTTCTTTCTCTAATTGCTTTAGGTGCAAGGTTAGGTTGTTTATTCGAGATGTTTCCTGTTTCTTAAGGTGGGATTGTATTGCTATAAACTTCCCTCTTAGAACTGCTTTTGCTGCATCTCATAGGTTTTGGGTTGTCGTGTCTCCATTGTCACTTGTTTCTAGGTATTTTTTAATTTCCTCTTTGATTTCTTCAGTGATCACTTCGTTATTAAGTAGTGTATTGTTTAGCCTCCATGTGTTTGTATTTTTTACAGCTCTTTTCCTGTAATTGATATCTCGTCTCATAGCATTGTGGTCAGAAAAGATACTTGATACAATTTCAATTTTCTTAAATTTACCAAGGCTTGATTTGTGACCCAAGATATGATCTATCCTGGAGAATGTTCCATGAGCACTTGAGAAAAATGTGTATTCTGTTGTTTTGGGATGGAATGTCCTATAAATATCAATTAAGTCCATCTTGTTTAATGTATCATTTAAAGCTTGTGTTTCCTTATTTATTTTCATTTTGGATGATCTGTCCATTGGTGAAAGTGGGGTGTTAAAGTCCCCTACTATGACTGTGTTACTGTCGATTTCCCCTTTTATGGCTGTTAGTATTTGCCTTACGTATTGAGGTGCTCCTATGTTGGGTGCATAAATATTTACAATTGTTATATCTTCTTCTTGGATCGATCCCTTGATCATTATGTAGTGTCCTTCTTTGTCTCTTCTAGTAGTCTTTATTTTAAAGTCTATTTTTTCTGATATGAGAATTGCTACTCCAGCTTTCTTTTGGTTTCCATTTGCATGGAATATCTTTTTCCATCCCCTTACTTTCAGTCTGTATGTGTCTCTAGGTCTGAAGTGGGTCTCTTGTAGACAGCATATATATGGGTCTTGTTTTTGTATCCATTCAGCCAATCTGTGTCTTTTGGTGGGAGCATTTAGTCCATTTACATTTAAGGTAATTATCGATATGTATGTTCGTATTCCCATTTTCTTAATTGTTTTGGGTTCGTTATTGTAGGTCTTTTCCTTCTGTTGTGTTTCTTGCCTAGAGAAGTTCCTTTAGCATTTGTTGTAAAGCTGGTTTGGTGGTGCTGAACTCTCTCAGCTTTTGCTTGTCTGTAAACGTTTTAATTTCTCCATCAAATCTGAATGAGATCCTTGCTGGGTAGAGTAATCTTGGTTGCAGGTTTTTCTCCTTCATCACTTTAATTATGTCCTGCCACTCCCTTCTGGCTTGTAGAGTTTCTGCTGAGAGATCAGCTGTTATCCTGATGGGGATTCCCTTGTGTGTTATTTGTTGTTTTTGCCTTGCTGCTTTTAATATGATTTCTTTGTGTTTAATTTTTGAGAGTTTGATTAATATGTGTCTTGGCGTATTTCTCCTTGGATTTATTCTGTATGGGACTCTCTGTGCCTCCTGGACTTGATTAACTATTTCCTTTCCCATATTAGGGAAGTTTTCAACTATAATCTCTTCAAATATTTTCTCAGTCCCTTTCTTTTTCTCTTCTTCTTCTGGAACCCCTATAATTCGAATGTTGGTGCGTTTAATGTTGTCCCAGAGGTCTCTGAGACTGTCCTCTGTTCTTTTCATTCTTTTTTCTTTATTTTGCTCTGCAGCAGTTATTTCCACTATTTTATCTTCCACCTCACTTATCCGTTCTTCTGCCTCAGTTATTCTGCTATTGATCCCATCTAGAGTATTTTTCATTTCATTTATTGTGTTTTTAATCGATGCTTGATTCATCTTTAGTTCTTCTAGGTCCTTGTTAACTGTTTCTTGCATTTTGTCTATTCTATTTCCAAGATTTTGGATCTGGGAAATAGAATCTTGGATCATCTTTACCATAATTATTCTGAATTCTTTTTCAGGTAGGCTGCCTATTACCTCTTCATTTGTTAGGTCTGGTGGGTTTTTATCTTGCTCCTTCTCCTGCTGTGTGTTTTTCTGTCTTCTCATTTTGCTTATGTTACTGTGTTTGGGGTCTCCTTTTTGCAGGCTGCAGGTTCGTAGTTCCCGTTGTTTTTGGTGTCTGTCCCCAGTGGCTAAGGTTGGTTTAGTGGGTTGTGTAGGCTTCCTGGTGGAGGGGACTAGTGCCTGTATTCTGGTGGATGAGGCTGGATCTTGTCTTTCTGGTGGGCAGGTCCACGTCTGGTGGTGTGTTTTGGGGTGTCTGCGGACTTTTTATGATTTTAGGCCACCTCTCTGCTAGTGGGTGGGGTTGTGTTCCTGTCTTGCTAGTTGTTTGGCATAGGGTGTCCAGCACTGTAGCTTGCTGGTCGTTGAGTGAAGCTGGGTGCTGGTGTTGAGATGGAGATCTCTGGAAGATTTTTGCCGTTTGATATTATGTGGAGCTGGGAGGTCTCTTGTGGACCAGTGTCCTGAAGTTGGCTCTCCCACCTCAGAGGCACAGCACTGACTCCGGGCTCCTCAATTTGGGATGATTTGTTGTCTATTCATGTATTCCACAGATGCAGGGTACATCAAGTTGATTGTGGAGCTTTAATCCGCTGCTTCTGAGGCTGCTGGGAGAGGTTTTCCTTTCTCTTCTTTGTTCTCACAGCTCCCGGGTCTCAGCTTTGGATTTGGCCCCGCCTCTGCGTGTAGGTCGCCGGAGGGCGTCTGTTCTTCGCTCAGACAGGACAGGGTTAAAGGAGCAGCCTCTTCGGGGACTCTGGCTCACTCAGGCCGGGCGGGAGGGAGGGGCACGGAGTGCGGGGCGAGCCTGCAGCGGCAGAGGTCGGCATGACGTTGCACCAGCCCGAGGCGCGCCGTGCGTTCTCCCAGGGAAGCCGCCCCTGGATCCCGGGATCCCGGCAGTGGCGGGCTGCACAGGCTCCCGGAATGGCGGTGTGGGCAGTGACCTGCGCTCGCACACAGGCTTCTTGGCGGCGGCAGCAGCAGCCCCAGCGTCCCACACCCGTCACTGGGCTGCACGCTTTCAGTCGCGAGTCGCGCCCGTCTGTGGAGCCCCTTTAAGCAGCGCTCTTAATCCCCTCTCCTCGCGCACCAGCAAACCAAGAGGGAAGAAAAACTCTTTTGCCTCTTCGGCAGCTCCAGAGTTTTCCCGGACTCCCTGCCGGCTAGCTGTGGCACATTAGACCCCTTCAGGCTGAGTTCTCGCCGCCAGCCCCAGTCCTCTCCCTGCGCTCTGACCGAAGCCCGAGCCTCAGCTTCCAGCGCCGCCCGCCACGGCGGGCGAGCAGACAAGCCTCTCGGGCTGGTGAGTGCCGCTCGGCACCGATCCTCTGTGCGGGGATCTCTCCGCTTTGCCCTACCCAGGTATGTGGGGAGTTTCTTGCCTTTTGGGAGGTCTGGGGTCTTCTGCCAGCGTTCAGTAGGTGTTCTGTAGGAGTTGTTCCACGTGTAGCTGTATTTCTGGTGTATCCGTGGGGAGGAAGGTGATCTCCGCGTCTTACTCTTCCGCCATCTTACCCGGAAGTCCATCATGTTTTCATTGTCATTTGTTTCTAGGTATTTTTTGATTTCCTCTTTGATTTCTTCAGTGATCTCTTGGTTATTTAGTAGTGTATTGTTTAGCCTCCATGTGTTTGTATTTTTTACATATTTTTTCCTGTAATTGATATTTAGTCTCATAGCATTGTGGTCAGAAAAAGATACTTGATACAATTTCAATTTTCTTACATTTACCAGTCCTTGATTTGTGACCTAAGATGTGGTCTATCCTGGAGAATGTTCCATGAGCAGAAAGAAGCATATTCTGTTGTTTTTGTATGGAATGTCCTATAAATATCAATTAAGTCCATCTTGTTTAATATATCATTTAAAGCTTGTGTTTCCTTATTTATTTTCATTTTGGGTGATCTCTCCATTGGTGAAAGTGAGGTGTTAAAGTTCCCTACTATGATTGTGTTACTGTCGATTTCCCGTTTTATGGCTGTTAGCATTTGCCTTATGTATTGAGGTGCTCCTATGTTGGGTGCATAAATATTTACAATTATTATATCTTCTTCTTGGATTGATCCCTTGATCATTATGTAGTGTCCTTCTTTGTCTCTTGTAATAGTCTTTATTTAAACATCTATTTTGCCTGGTATGAGAATTGCTACTCCAGCTTTCTTTTGATTTCCATTTGCATAGAATATCTTTTTCCATCCCCTCACTTTCCGTCTGTATGTGGGTCTGAAGTGGGTCTCTTGTAGACAGCATATATAAGGGTCTTGTTTTTGTATCCATTCAGCCAGTCTGTGTCTTTTGGTTGGAGCATGTAATCCAATTACATTTAAGGTAATTATCAATATGTATGTTCCTATTACCATTTTCTTAATTGTTTTGGGTTTGTTTTTGTAGGTCTTTTCCTTCTCTCGTGTTTCCTGCCTAGAGAAGTTCCTTTAGCATTTGTTGTAAAGCTGGTTTGGTGGTGCTGAATTCTCTTAACTTTTGCTTGTCTGTAAAGGTTTTAATTTCTCCGTTGAATCTGAATGAGATCCTTGCTGGGTAGAATAATCTTGGTTCCAGGTTTTTCCCTTTCATCACTTTAAATGTATCCTGCCACACCCTTCTGGCTTGCAGAGTTTCTGCTGAGAAATCTGCTGAGCAATCAGCCAAATCCTTATGGGGGTTCTCTTGTATGTTACTTGTTGCTTTTCCCTTGCTGCTTTTAATACTTTTTCTTTGTATTTAATTTTTGATAGTTTGATTAATATGTGTCTTAGTGTGTTTCTCCTTGGATTTATCCTGTATGTGACTCTCTGTGCTTCCTGGACTTGATTAACTATTTCCTGTCCCATATTAGGGAAGTTTTCAACTATGATTTCTTCAAATATTTTCTCAGTCCCTTTCTTTTTCTCTTCTTCTTCTGGGACCTTTATCATTCGAATATTGGTGTGTTTAATGTTGTCCCAGAGGTCCTTGGGACTATCCTCAATTCTTTTCATTCTTTTTTCTTTATTCTGTTCTGCAGTAGTTATTTCCACTCTTTTATCTTCCAGGTCACTTATCCATTCTTCAGCCTCAGTTATTCTGCTATTGATTCCTTCTAGAGAATTTTTGATTTCATTTATTGTGTTGTTCATCGTTGCTTGTTTCATCTTTAGTTTTTCTAGATCCTTGTTAAACGTTTCTTGTATTTTCTCCATTCTATTTCCAAGATTTTGGATCATCTTTGCTATCATTACTCTGAATTCTTTTTCAGGTAGACTGCCTAGTTCCTCTTATTTGTTTGGTCTCTGGGCTTTTCCTTTGCTCCTTCATCTGCTGTGTGTTTCTGTGTCTTCTCATTTTGCTTAACTTGCTGCGTTTCGGGTCTGCTTTTTGCAGGCTGCAGGTTCGTAGTTCCCGCTGTTTTTGGTGTCTGCCCCCAGTGGCTAAGGTTGTTTCAGTGGTGTTTGAAGGCTTCTTGGTGGAGGGGACTAGTACCTGTGTTCTGGTTGATGAAGCTGGATCTTGTCTTTCTGGTGGGCAGGACCACGTCCTGTGGTGTGGTTGGGGGTGTCTGTGACCTTATTATGATTTTAGGCAGCCTCTCTGCTAATGGGTGGGGTTGTGTTCCTCTTTTGCTAGTTGTTTGGCTTGGGGTGTCCAGCACTGTAGCTTGCTGGTTGTTGAGTGGAGCTGGGTCTTAGTGTAGAGATGGAGATCTCTGGGAGAGCTTTTGCCATTTGATATTACGTGTAGCCGGGAGGTCTCTGGTGGACCAACGTCCTGAACTCAGCTCTCCCACCTCAGAGGCTCAGGCTTGACACCTGGCCAGAGCACCAAGACCTTGTCAGCCGCTTGGCTCAGAAGAAAAGGGAGAAAACGAAAGAGAGAAAGGGAGGAAGGGAGGATGGGAGGAAGAAAGAATAAAATGAAGTTATTAAAAACTAAAAGAATTATTAAAATAAAAAGGTAATAAAAAAATAAAAAGAAGAGAGCAAGCAAAGCAATAAACAAATCCACCAATGATAACAAGTGCTAAAAACTATAGGAAAAAAAACAAAGAAAAAAATGGACAGACAGAACCCTAGGACAAATGGTAAAAGCAAAGCTATACAGACAAAATCACACAAAGAAGCATACACATACACACTCACAAAAAGGGAAAAAGGGAAAAAATAATATATATATATTTTTTTTTAAAAAAGGAAGAGAGCAACCAAATCAATAAACAAATCTACCAGTGATAATAAACTCTAAATATTAAACTGAGATAAACCTAAAACCAGAAACAAATTAGATGCAGATGGCAAACCCCAAGTCTACAGTTGCTCCCAGAGTCTCCTGCCTCAATTTTGGGATGATTTGTTGTCTGTTCAGGTATTCCACAGATGGAGGGTACATCAAGGTGATTATAGAGACGTAATCCGCTGCTCCTGAGGCTGCTGGGAGAGATTTCCCTTTCTCTTCTTTATTTGCATAGCTCCTGGGGTTCAGCTTTGGATTTGGCCCGGCCTCTGCATGTAGGTCACCTGAGGGCATCTGTTTCCTGCCCAGACAGGACGGGGTTAAAGTAGCAGCTGATTAGGGGGCTCTGGCTCACTCAGGCTGGGGAGAGGGAGTGGTACGGAATGCGGGGCGAGCCTGTGGCGGCAGAGGCCATCGTGACGTTGCACCAGCCTGAGGCGTGCCGTGTGCTCTCCCCGGGAAGTTGTCCCTGGATCACGAGACCCTGGCGGGGCGGGCTGCACAGGCTCCCAGAAGGGGAGGTGTGGATAGTGACCTGTGCTTGCACACAGGCTTCTTGGTGGCTGCAGTAGCAGCCTTAGCGTCTCATACCCGTCTCTGGGGTCCGTGCTGATAGCCGTGGCTTGCGCCTGTCTCTGGAGCTCGATTAGGCAGTGCTCTGAATCCCCTCTCCTTGCACACCCCGAAACAATGGTCTCTTGCCTCTTAGGCAGTTCCAGACTTTTTCCCGGACTCCCTTCTGGCTAGCTGTGATGCACTAGCCCCCTTCAGGCTGTGTTCACGCAGCCAACCCCAGTCCTCTCCCTGGGATCCGACCTCGGAAGCCCGAGCCTCAGCTTCCAGCCCCCATCCGCCCCAGTGGGTGAGCAGACAAGCCTCTCGGGCTGGTGAGTGCTGGTCGGCACCAATCCTCTGTGCGGGAATCTCTCCACTTTGCCCTCCGCACCCCTGTTGCTGCGCTCTCCTCCATGCCTCCGAAGCTTCCTCCACGCCACACCCCTCATCTCCACCAGTGAAGAGGCTTCCTAGTGTATGGAAACCTTTCCTCCTTCACAGGTCCCTCCCAGAGGTGCAGGTCCCATCCCTATTCTTTTGTCTCTGTTTTTTCTTTTTTCTTTTGCCCTACCCAGGTACGTGGGGAGTTTCTTGCCTTTTGGGAAGTCTGAGGTCTTCTGCCAGTGTTCAGTAGGTGTTCTGTAGGAGTTGTTCCACATGTAGACGTATTTTTGATGTATTTGTGGGGAGGAAGGTGATCTCCACGTCTTACTCCTCCGCCATCTTGAAGGTCCTCCCTTTGAGAACATTTAAAAGCAAGTTGTTTTCTCATAATTCTTTAGACAATTAGTACAGCAAATTTGTTTTTTTTTGTTTTTTGTTTTTTTTAAATTTATTTTTGGCTGATTGGGTCTTCGTTGCTGCATGCAGGCTTTCTCTAGTTGTAGCGAGCGGGGGCTACTCTTCGTTGCAGTGGACGGGCTTTTCATTGCGGTGGCTTCTCTTGTTGCAGAGCATGAGCTCTAGGCGTGCAGGCTCAGTAGTTCTGGCACATGGGCCCTAGAGCACGCGGGCTTCAGTAGTTGCAGCACACGGGCTCAGCAGTTGTGGCTTGCGGGCTCTAGAGCGCAGGCTCAGTTGTTGTGGCACACGGGCTTAGTTGCTCTGCGGCATGTGGGATCTTCCCAGGCCAGGGCTCGAACCCATGTCCCCTGCATTGGTAGGCGGATTCTTAACCACTGTGCCACCAGGGAAGTCCAATACAGTAAATTTGGTTTTTACTTCTCTTTAACATTGTCTTAGGCAAAGAGAATAGAGGGAGGCTGAAACTCAGAGTAATTATAATATCGTATGTTAGTGCCAGTAGTAAAGATTTGGTAGGAAAGTTTTGAAACTGATAGCAAATACAGTTGTATATGTCTGTCAGGAATGTATTATTCCAATGAGCATAATCTAAATATAGCTGTGTGTGAATTGTCTGAAGAGGAGTAGCCAAGAGTTATAAAAACATAACAGTGTATAAAAATATTATTTTAATTAGTATAACACTAAGTTTTGATACACTTCCTTACTTGATTTTTCAGTGTTAGAATAAATGAAATTTTGGATGAATTTTATTTACTAAGTACTGCAGATACATCTGATATTATCATAAGAGAGAAGCCAAGAGGGCCACAACTGTTTACCTTAGGCCCTAGAGATTAGAAAAAGCGTGAGTATGTATGCACATGCCTGCACATGCAGTGGGTTGCAGAGCCGTTCCTGGGTGATCACACAGCTTTCTCTGTGAGCCTCTGCTTTCCTTTCATTTCCTTCAGTGCTTTTGCACAGCCCAGCTGCATGCTTGCCTCTGTCTGACGAGGTTCGGCCACCCCGTTCCTGCCAACGGCAGAGCAAGTGTCCCAATGCTTCACCTGCAGCATCCCAGGGTGACATTGTAGGCATACCCTGGAAGGCCATGAAACTTAGCTTAGGGGTGTGGTTTCTCTATAAAATACTACCTAGAAGAATCACGTTGGTTTTAGTCTCTTGATGGTTTTATTAACTGACGGCTCTAAGCCAAGTAGTGAGAAGATTGAATGGAGTTTCTGTGAAGAATGAGGAGGAGAGAAAGTCAAGGGCACCAAATTCTAGTGGGTTCTCGCTTCTTAGGAGCTTATATGGTAGTGTTAGACTGAAGAACTGGTCGTGTGTTTCTTTTGACAGTATTATATAGCCTACAGATCAGTGACAGGACAGCTCATCGGGTTGTCGGCCAGCTCACTGTTACCTTGTTAAAAGTATTTGGGGGGGCTTCCCTGGTGGCGCAGTGGTTGAGAGTCCGCCTGCCGATGCAGGGGACACGGGTTCGTGCCCCAGTCCAGGAAGATCCCACATGCCGCAGAGCGGCTGGGCCCGTGAGCCATGGCCGCTGAGCCTGCGTGTCCAGAACCTGTGCTTTGCAACGGGAGAGGCCACAACAGTGAGAGGCCCGCGTACCGCAAAAAAAAAAAAAAAAAAGTATTTGGGATTTTAATAAGCTGCGTGAGATAGAATGATAATAAATATTACCTGAAGCTCATGTGGCTTTCTGTAATACAACTTTTACATTTAAATGTATTCTCCTGTTGTGTCAGGGTCCCCCAGATCCCCATGTTTGATGATTTGCTAGGAGGACTCACAGAATTTAGCATATAGTTGTGTTCGTGGCTGTGATTTATTATAGCAAAAGTATGCGAAGCAAAATCAAAGGAAAAAGGTGCCCGGGGCAAAGTCTGGAGGAAACCAGCACAAGTTTCTAGGAGTCCTCTCCCAGTGGAGTCACACAGGGTGTACCTAACTCCACTCAGATGTGAAATGTCAATCAGGGAAGCTCATTAGAGACTCAATACCCAGGATTTTTGTTGGGGGCTGGTTACATGGACACCTGTAGAAATTTTGGCATGTACCAAAATTCCAGATTGCCCAGAAGGAAAGCAGGTGTTCAGCATAAACCATATTCTTTTGTTTTATCTGTTCTAGAAATGGTGCAAAGCTTCCCAAAATCCAAGTTCCTAGGTGCCAGCAAGGACCAACCTTGTAACTCAGGCCTGCTATGTTTACTCTTTTCTACACACTTATAATTGGATTAATAGTCCTGAAATCCTGAGAAGGGTATATTGAGAAAGCACCTTTATTTATTATCCTGACAAAGCTCCAGGAACTATTAGAAGGCTGAGTTCTGTACTGCTATATGTGAGAGAACTGAAGTGCCAGTTCCTAGAGAATTCTTTCTATTTATATCAAAAACCAGTTCCCCAGAATTTTATTATTAGGATTATTAAGCAATGCATATATTGCTGTGGAGGAAAAAAAATAAGACTTTTGGTATCCAAAGAACTTGGAATGGACAGGAAAAGAAAGGAACAGCTTTGTGGTGCAAAACTCCTTGCTCTGAACCTGTCAGCTTCTTCCCCTGGGGACCTGTTTCTTCTGACTAGGATGTCCTTTCCCCAGATCTCTGCATGGCTCCCTCCTTCACTGTTCCTTTAGGTCTTTGCTCAAATGCCACTTTTCTCACTGAGCACTCCGCTGACCACATAGTTTGAAATGGAAAATCCCCACCTCCCCCACATACCCACACCAGATAATTACTATGTCCCTTCCTTCCCATGAGCTGTCTCCTCTCTGCTTTCATATTCTTACTGCTTTGTACCCTTCAGTAAGGAAACTGCAGCACAGAGAAACTCTTCAAGATGGCGACTGAGTTGGACCGTCCCTGTGTGTCTTAATTCCCCGCGCAGCACTGCCTCTCAACTAAGAATGCTCGTCTGTCTCTAAATCATTGTTTTCCTAGGAGCTGGCCTGGGTATTTTTCCCTTTTGAGAGTGTTTTCCTGTCTGTGGATAAAACAGGAACCTGACAAATCATCCTGTTGTTTTGTTATAGGTTTTTCATGTGAAATGGAAGCAGAGAGTGTTCATTTGAATGGGAAAAATTCCTATCTCCTTTAAATGCCCGAACCAGTAAAAGGTGGCTTTAGCCTTTTTTAGTATGTTACAGTCATCCTCTCTCCAAGTGTTTTGCACACAGATTTTAATTAGCTGTCACTAATTAAATCTGGTCATCTTTGTTTTCCTCTTTTTAAAATAAGCTGGGAGTGCACTATCTCTGGGTTAAGGATGTAGTTTGGATGTAAAGTTATTGCTTGTTAAAATGGGAGCAATTAAGCCCATTAATCTGGAGCTAATATATTAGAAAACACATTTAATTATTTGGATGGGGGAGGGTTGGATACACCACCTATTAGGAAGGAGCATGCCTTACTACAATGAGTACAGGCTTTTGGTTTCAAACCCATCTGACCATTAGTAGCATTAAGACCTGGCTAGCTCATTTATTTTCTTCTCAGCTTCAGTTTCTTCATCTGTAAAATGGGTAGGATATTATCTAGTATAGTGCTGTCCAATATGGTAGCCAATAGCCACATGTGGCTACTGAGCACTTGAAATGTGGCTAATGCAACAGAGGGACTGAAATTTTAATTTTATTTAATTTTAATTAAGATTTAAGTTTAAATTGCCACGTGTGGCTACTAGCTAGTAGACTCAACAGATCTAGCACTTAGATTGAGGTTGGTTTGGAGAAATGTATATGAATAAAGTGCTTTAACTTAATGCATGGCCCGTAGAAGTTTCTCAACAAATGCTGGCTTGCTGTTATAATTATTTAGTATTATTTTTAATCTCTATAAAACATTTGGTAAAAATTAACCGATGCCTACTAACTCACCAATTTTCTGAAGTTTGCCAGAATATCTTTCTCATTTGCTTAGCTATCCATTCTTTGTGTGGATCTTTTACAATAGCTATTTTCCTAATAGGGAACCAAGCTGTAATTATTTCATCCCTTGAAACCCCAGAAGACTAGAAATTATTGATTAATTAATTACTGCTATTTTTCCAGGTTCACATGAGGAGGATCCACAAAGCCCACCTCCTCTCCCTACTGAAAAACCTATTGGAAACACCTTCAGCACAGTATCCGGAAAACTCGGTAATGCTAACAGAACTAGAAACTTGGTAAGTGGTCATTATAGGTAATCTTAGGTTGAAGACTAAGCTATGCACTAATTTTAAGTAATCAGCTGATGTCTAAATTATTTTACTATTGGCCAGATAAAACCAATTTCTAAGCTCCATGTACTTATTTAATACTTTTAAAATTCCTATAGAATAAAAGAATTAGGCTAATTCATTGTACTTCATCATAAAATAATTTGCCCTATACCTATATTATGGCATTGTCTTTTAAATAGCACTAATAATGAGGAAGTTATTGAAAATCTCTAAAAACCTTTAATTTTTGTGGAAACAGATTTAGTTCAATTATCAGGTTTTATTTAAAATACCAAATTAGGGACTTCCCTGGCGGTCCAGTAGTAAGGAATCTGCCTTACAATGCAGGGGACGTGGGTTCGATCCCCGGTCAGGGCACTAAGATCCCACATGCCGCATGCAGGGCAACTAAGCCCACGCACCACAACTACTGAGCCTGCGCGCCTCATCCAGAGCCCGTGTGCCTCAAACTACAGAGTCCACGTGCCCTGGAGCCCACGCACCACAACTACAGAGCCCATGCTCCCTGGAGCCTGCATGCCACAACTAGAGAAAAGAAAACCCACACACCTCAACTGGAGAGAAGCCCGTGCACCGCAACAAAAGATCCCACATGCCTCAATGAAGATCCTGCATGCCACAACTAAGACCCCATGCAGCCAAAAATAAAATAAATAAATAAATAATAAATAGATCTTTAAAAAATAAATAAAATAAAATACTGAATTAGTGACATAATTTTAAGATAATTATCATAAGAATTTGTTCATCTGAAATTTAGGAGAGAATTATTTTTTAAATTTAAAAAGTAGTGCTTTATCATGTACTTGTTAACAGATGGTAAAAAGTGTTTTTTTTTAATTTCAACCTCAATACTGTTTTTCCATACTTTTTCAACTTCCCATATGATAGATTATCTTTAAGGTTTGTTTCAAAAGAAACCAGTTCTTAAAGTCTTTGAGCCAAATTTTCAGTTCAAATTTCATAATAGTTTTACATTTGTGCATTAACTATGCTATTATACACGCAAACCCATCTAATCATCTAGTGAAAAGAAATTTCTTTGAATGAGACATTAAATTGAATTAGCCAATGTCAAGTTAATGAGATTTTTCTGTAGGCTGAATTAAAATTTAGTGATCACTTGCATTTCAAAATACTTGGTAATAAATTTTTATTAAAACTGGGCTAGGGACTTCCCTGGCAGTCTGGTGGTTAAGACTCCACGCTTCCAGGGCAGGGGGTGCGGGTTTGATCCCTGGTCAGGAAACTAAGATCCCACATGCCGTGCAGCAGAGCCAAAAAAAAAAAAAAAAAAAAAAACTGGGCCAAGATGACCCAAAAGAGGATGATAGGGCTCCCACCATACTACTGTTGAATGGGAAAATCCCAAATTTCTATAGAGGAAGAGTTACTTAAGAAGGTTACTGGCTTCTTCTGCTCTAAAGGGTTGTAAAGAAGAATGAGAGGATGATGAGTAGGCATACAAAGCATTCACTGAGTCATGTCATGGGCTTTGTAAACCCATAAAGCTCTATTAAAATATTAAGTATTATTCCATTTGGTGTTAAGCAGTCCACAAAGCAACTCAAACATTTTAGAAAAAACAAGGAAAGGAAGTTAGAATAAACTAAGCCATCTGGAGAGGGACCATATTCATAACTGTTTGTATCTGGCATAAACAACATGAGGGAAATCCTGTCCTGCGCTGTTTACAAAGGGTGGAGGCCGGAGGGGGGCGCGGTCAAAGCACTCTGTGCTGTACTGTAATGAATACATACCATAATAGACACACTGGGTCTGAAGGAAGAAGACAAGAGAAAAAGACCCCAAGTTAAATGATTTGGCTGAAGTCATGCACTTAGATTTCCAGGGCCCAAAAGTCAAAACTATGCCTGAGAAATTCCTTTGGTTTCGAGAATTACAGTTACTGAGTGAATTTTAGATCAGAGGCCAGAAAGGCTTCAGGTGTTGGGGAGGGTCTCTAGAAAGAGTGCTTCACCACTGTGATGACCCATGAGGAAAGGCACGGTCTTTGAATGTTGTGTCTTCTGATGAGGCACAGGACAAAGACCCTTGACTATTTCTCCTGCCTTGAGTGCCGGGGAACTTTCCATCACAGGACAAGGTGGCTGTAGTTGCAGAATCTCACTTTCTTTGCTTAAACGATGAGGGAATCCAGGGTGAGGAGCCACTGGCGCTATTCTGTCCGCAGGAGCAGACGCTTCTGTGGAAACCCAAGGCTCCCAGAGCCGCCCACAAGGCGGCTGCCAGCCGGTGCCAGAGGAGAGTCAGGGGACGCTGCCCAGAAGGTGGAAGGAGTCACAGCTGCAGCGTAGGAGATGGCTAATGAATTCAGGACATGAGAAGTGGTACCAATTCCTGGAGAAAAAAGAGAAGGCACATCTTCAGAGGCTGCTCAGTGATTCCAACAGACAAGAATGTGGTTTTGGAAGAAATATCTGTTTTTTGAAAAAAACAAAACAAACAAAAAAACGGGGAATTATTTTGAAGTTAGAATATAAGAAACCATTCCAAAGAACATGAACAAAAAGATGGCATCTGCGGGGCAGTACAAGCCGAAAAACCAACTTCACCAGGAGCTAAAATGCTTACCCGACCACATCAGAAGCCAAAGTTCAGGGGTGTCAGAGCTAGAGAAAAACTACAAAAAGCAGGTACAGAGGCACTCCATTCATGTGTGGACTGTTGAAGAGCAGGAAATCCCTAATCAGTAATCTTCCAAAGACTGTCAGCAGACCCTGCACACAAACCTGGACTTGAGCAAACACGAGACAGTGGCTCCTACAGGAACCAAGCCCCTGCTCTCAGTATTTGACGTGTGTCAGGTGCAGCAGTGCCTTTTGGAATGTGCCTAACAGTCCCGGGGGATTTGAGTGTGCTGCCTTTTTTTCTGATTTATTTTTGCTCATTATAGAAAATTGAGACATTAAAAATATATTTAAGATTTCCCATAAAAGTAAACCAATCAGAGAAAACTATATTTAGTACAAGATTTGCATTATATGGTATGTGTTTATTAAAGTACATCGTCTATAACTTTCCATGTCAGATTTATATATCTATATTTTAAAAATTCTGCCCTTAATTATTAAGGTGTCTAACAACTGTAACTTTAAGGAAAGCTATAAAAGTTCCTACCTATCTGCTAGAGTGTTTTTCTCTTTGCTTGTTTTAATTTTAAAGGCAGCCAAAGAAATAAATGAGTTTTTCAAGTATCATAGCAGTATTTGTCAGGGGGCACATAGGCAGCAGTGTATTTATAAGGCATGGATGATAGTCTGGAATATTGCAGGGTTTATGAGCTGGTGACTTGCCTCACTACATTAACTGAGTTCATTAGTGAAACCAAGTTTTAAGGGCAAACTTAATTTGTTTTTCAAAATGGGACTATAAAACACTGAAACATATTCAAGTGATCGCAGTTATTAGCAATTAATCATTTGGTATTTAAGGAAAACTTGTAAATATTCAGTTTGAATTAAAAACCATAGAAGTGAGTTTTAACTCATTTGTAAGATAAGAAGGGGGAAAACAGCCTGAATTAGCCCAAAGATTTCCAAGCTAGAGTTAAACCTCTTTTACCAAAAAAGGCAGTATATGGGCTTCCCTGGTGGTGCGGTGGTTAAGAATCCGCCTGCCAATGCAGGGGACACGGGTTTGAGTCCTGGTCCGGGAAGATCCCACATGCTGTGGAGCAGCTTAGCCCATGCGCCACAACTACTGAGCCTGCGCTCTAGAACCCACGAGCCACAGCTACTGAGCCCACGCGCCACAACTGCTGAGCCCGCGCGCCTAGAGCCCATGCTCCACAACAAGGGAAGCCACTGCAGTGGGAAGCCTGCGCACTGCAACGAAGAGTAGCCCTTGCTCGCCACAACTAGAGAAAGCCCATGCGCAGCAGCGAAGACCCAATGCAGCCATAGATAAATAAATAAATAAGATAAATAAGATAAATAAGATAAATTAAAAAAAAAAAGGCAGTATAATTTTAAAGAGCTGGTATTTTTCCCTCTCAGGTGGTCTTGGAGAAATATTATTTCCTGGAGGTCAGTGGTGAGGGCTTAGAAAGTAGGAAAGGTGAAAAAAGAGGCTCAATCAGAATTAGAAGGATTTAGTGAAGACTTTTCCCTAAAAAACAGAAGTCTTGGCTTTAAGATCCTTTGACTTCTCATTCAACAGAATATCTGAAAATGTTTTCCATGTATTATACTCATTTCCCAATCCCTGAACCATAACATGTTCGGAAAACCTATTTAATTAGCACAGTTTGAACCCCTTCTGAAGAAATCTTCCTGTTGATCCTCGTACTTCCAATTTCTCTCATCTACTTTCAGGCCAAAACATTCCAACTCTCCCTATCTTTTGTTTTTCACACTACCTCCCTTTGCTTTTTCCTACAAAATTCTTCTCAGCACATCCAGCCTCTTTGCTGTAGTGGTACAAGCTAAGCTCTCTGCTTTCTCGGGCCTCTTCTGTTCTTCCTCACATGCCTTGCTTTCAGGCCACCCCTTAAGCTTCTGTTGTGTTCCACCTCCTTCCAGTTCAAAACCCACCACACAATGTGGAAACCATCCAGTATGAGAGATCTGCCTGTTCTAAGCAAAACGAACTGATCACCACCTCACTTACTATGTGTTTAAACTTAGGAGCACTGCATATCTTAAATGTTGTCATGGGATAAATGAATGCCATACTTTTAAAAACTTCCCTACAGTGTCTGCTTAAATTGCTGCCGTGTAACCCAACATGATTTCAACAGCATCCTTAATTCCTCAGAACATGCTGGATGTGTAACCATGCAGTGCAGTTGGTTGGGCTGGTGTCCACAGTAGCAGGACACCCCCCTCCCTGCCCAGCCTCTTCCTCTCTGTTTTCACTTGCATTGTGACATGGACAGTGTAGGTAGGAATGAGAAATGAGTTAATATTACTTAAGACTAAAAAACTCCTTTAACCTCCTTTCTGTAACTCAGCTACATTTCCACTTTATAGATCCAGCCAAAAGGTTGTCCATAATTCCTCTTGAAAAGCTCTTGTTTCAGATTCATCTTAACGAAAAATCCTTCTCTGATACTTGCAGGAATCTGACCATGCTGGTCAGTCAGGAGGTCCTGTGCGAGGACCCCCAAGGTTGCCACCGAGGTAAGTAAGCTGGGAAAACTTCTAAAAAGTCAGTTAGAGAAAAACTAATGACTCTGAGACTGGACTCTCTTTTCTATCACGAAAACTGAGTGTGGCTGGCCTTCGATCTTCTTGTAGAGATACATTTACTCACAAGTTCACTCAGGCCACTAGCCCACAGTCTGCTTCTGACAGCAGGTGTGGGAGTCTCTGCTCCTTGTTTAACGCAATCCAAAAACTCACAGAGCACAAACATGGATATCTATTACTTTTCCTCAAACAAATGAACAAGACTCCTTTCTGAACCTAAAACAACTCCACTTCGGGAACACACACGCACGTATACACACACATGCATACATACACACACTCATACACATACACACACACTCGCTCGCTCTCTCCCTGTTCCCAGAAACCAGCCTGGTTTTTGGCATTTCCAAAGGGAGACAGGCCTCGTGAGCTCAGAGGTGACCAGCCCTCCTGAGTTCCAGGGCTGTTTAGACAAAAAAATGTGATGTTATCCTAAGACATTACTATGTTGGAAATTATTTTTATCATAGGGATTAAGGAAAGGCTTTCAAAGTAATAATTGTCCTGTCCCATTTTCAGAACTAGCTTTCTTTATATTAATCTAAATTAGTGTTTTAATAATGATTCCTATAACATGAATATTAGGGGAGTTTGACGTACCTTTTCTAATCATGTACAAGACTCCATCACGTATACCAGATATCTTATTATAAGCTTTTCATCTCAGACTTTGGTAGAAAGTGCTTAGTTTTCTGAAACAGTCATGGTGTGTTTAAGAGCTAATGGGGCCTTAGAGAACTCATGATAGTAAATGCTTGTTGGTCTTGAACTAATGAATCTGTAGTGCAAGATAAGAGGAAGCTGGAACATCATGGCACTTCTTCAGATAATATAATGTTTAATGCAGCAGTCATTTGCTAAAAAACAGCATAGCCTGCATGTTTCAGTAAATGGTATTTACACTAGCAGAACGCTGTGTGCGTGTGTGTGTGTGTGTGTGTAAGAAAGGACAAAACAGAACCTACTATTGATCAAACACTGACTCACAGCTACCACGTTGACTTTCAGACCTGTGAATGGAAAAGTCATACCAGCTCGACAGCCTCCTCCCAAGGGGGCCCCTGAGAGACCACCTCCCCCCAAACTTCCTGGAACCAGAGCAGCAAATAAAAAGCTGCCTTTTAATCGGTCTTCCTCCGACATGGATCTTCAGAAAAAACCAAGTAACCTGGCACCTGGACTCTCAAAAGCCAAGAGTCAAGTCCTTAAACATCAAGATCCAGTGCTGCCCCCTCGCCCCAAACCAGGACACCCTCTCTACAGGAAATACATGGTAAATTTAGCTTTTAAGAATGTTTGTGGTCAAGAGGTTTGTCCTAAAGTATACGTAAGACCCTTATTCCTTAGAAAAAGATGATGAGACCACTGTGGAATTGCCCCTTGACACTGAGTGCTTTAGACAAGTAGGCCATGTTAAAACCTAGGTCTTTTAAAGCAGGGTTTCATTATTAGGAGAAATATAGGAGAAGGAAGCAGGGAAGACAAGGATTGCCACCTGCTGTCTGGCTGGACCAAACAGAAACTCTGAAAAACCTGACCCAGTAGGTTACCCTGATGGGAGTATCTCTGCCAGATATTATATTCATATCTTGATATCATTTATATCTTATAGCTACCTTGCCCACAGAGTAAAATTTGAAGTAGAAAGAAAGTTCTTATTAAAATGGATGGTTTTTCTCTCATTTTCCAGTTTTGTAAACCTGATTATCATGGTCCATTTAATAGTTACCAGTTAGAAGTTTTCATCAATAATTGAGATAATTGAGATATTAATTTTGTTCCTTTTGAATGTTTTGCTCATCATATGACCTTAAGGCTTTGTCTTCGGAGTTGATGTGCTCTCTCTATTTTGGTCAGGTTAACCTGATGAAATCTAGAACAGATTAAAATGATAAGGAGAGCAGGAGTGTTGGCACTTTTTAAAACAAGTGTACAACAGTAGATCTTAACAAGAACAGAAGTTATTCATTTCATATTGTTCTACATTTCCATCATTGAGCTGGAAATTGTTTTCACTTTAAGCAATTTAGGATTTTTTTTCATCTTCCTAAGGGAAGGGTGTAGACAGATAAGAAGGAGGTAGGATATTCATATATATTCATATTCATTTAAACTGATAAAATTTTACTTGCTAAAACCCAGGGGTGTACTTTGGGATAGGATACTTTAAAATAATTAATAAATAAAAGCAGTAGCTGATGTGTTGAATACTTATAAGCCAGGCATTCTTCGAAGCACTTTATATGTAAATAACTCATTTATTCCTCACACCAACCCTGTGAAGTAGATACTTTTATTATCTCTGTTATACAGATGAAGAAGATAAGACTCAGAGAGAGTAAGTAGCCTGTCCAGCGTCACACATCCGGTAATGGTAGAGCCAAGATTTGAACACAGACTGACTGGCTCTGAGCCCATGCTCTTTACCATTAGGCCATACTAAGAAAATAGTGTTAGTGGGGCTTCCCCAGCGGTCCAGTGGTTAGGACTCTGCGCTTCCACTGCAGGGGGCACTGGTTCGATCCCTGGTCGGGGAACTAAGATCCCGCAAGCCATGCTGTGCAGCCAAAAAAAACCCAGAAAATAGTGTTACTAACTGTAAAGTCTCTGCTTGCATTGGCTGTTCCGTGTCAAGAGCCTCACTTGGGGGAATGAGATTTTGCTTATAAGTCTTAGCATAGCGGTATAATGTCAACAAAGCATTTGAACAACTCAAAGAAATTAATAAATTCAAAATGATGGTATATTAGTGTGTCTCTTTATGAAATAATTCCTTAAATCTCTCATTGTTCCTATGGCCGCCCCACCATTAAATGGCTAACCAGGGTAACCTGGGTACCTTGGGCGCCCTGGTGCTCTGACAGAGATGCTGGGGAGCAGCACGACCCGCCCCAGCCCCCCAGGGCCACACCCTCGTACTCTACATCTTTGCTCCTGAGTGCAGCCTCCCTTTCCTGGTTGGAAGCGAGCTTGTGGGATCCCATGTCCTGGGCACGCCTTTTATATTGCACAGGCCCTCCGACCCGCGCTCATCAGCCAGAATTTACCAAGGCGGGGAACAGAGTTCTCTGGCCAGAGTAAAAGCCATTCTAAGATCAGACAGGGCTGAGTGGACCAGGAATGACAGGTCAGGCAGTGAGATGGGTTTAAACAGATGCTTGTACCAGAGCGACTGCAGGAGCAGAAGAGATTGAAGGCGGATGGAAGCGGCCAGTCCAACCCCGCAGGGGAGGCACCAGTCCCCTCTCAGCCGCCCCTGAACTAAAGGCCGTGAGGTCAGGTGCTGAGTATTTACCCTTCCGACGCCCTGGGGACGTGGTGGACCTTGTCCTGTAGAGCAGAACTTCCTGGATGTGGTGGTTAAGGGAACTTCAGGCCACCTTCAGCTGCCGAGGCCCTGTGGGCTCAGCTCCAGGCCCCCGAGGGCTCTGAGCACCCTGAGAAATGGCAGCCCCACCAACTAGATCCCGAGCTTGAGGAAGAGCTTAACTGCTGGAGGTTCTACTCCAGGCGAACGTGCCAAATCCCCACGTGATCAGCCTCTTAGGACGAGGTTATTTGATTGTGAATAATCCTTTTATTGGTTTATGTTTAAGCTCTCTGTGCCTCATGGAATTGCCAATGAAGACATTGTCCCGCAAAACCCTGGAGAACTTTCCTGTAAGGTAAAGGAGAGCTCTTTCTTTACTGACTGATGTAAAAAAAAAATCTCTGGCCTCTGTTACTGTTTTACACGTTATTAAATGCTTTAGGCTCCAAAGATTAAAATGTGGAAAAAGTAATAATGTTTTATTAAATAATAATTGCTTCAGAGAGTGATATCGTACCTTCCAGCGTGGGGACGTCCTTGTGATACTGAAGCAGGCGGAAGGTAATTACTTGGAGTGCCAGAAGGGAGCCGACGCCGGCAGAGTCCACCTGTCTCACATGAAGATCATCACCCCACTTGATGAACATCTCAGAAGCAGGCCGAACGTGAGGAATTAATATTGTACCGCCTTCATATCACACATGGCAGCACATTTCATAGAACTATTAATTATAGCTCATTCTCAGGTTTTTATTAGCACGTTTATTTTAACCAGAGTAAAAATTACAGTAGCGTTTTATTCCATTTTAAGAGTAAATTACTTCTAAGAGACTTGCCACTGCGATACTAATCACTTTGATACAGAGTGACTACCATGTGTTTTGCCTTTCTCGCATCGTGCTGACTTACAGCAACCAGGACACTCGGTCATTAATTTTCAACCATGAGAGCTGTTTATTTTTGAAATAATATAAACATGTTTACCAAAGTACTAGAGATTAGTTTTCTAACAGAATGGATAATTATTTTAAAGGCGGCCCTATAAATGCTAAGCCTGACATTAAAAAAAACTTCCCTTTAAGATTTAAGCTTAATATAAACCTCATTTCTCTGCTTATAGCCCATAAAAATAATGAAATGAGATGTTCCAACAATCTGAAGTCACAATTTAGGCCTAACAAATTTGTCGAGCCTGGGAGAATACAATGATTTTTTTTTTTTTAAACTTCACAGTTATTTAATCTGCACATGTTCCAGAGAACCCCCTCCACCCCTCCCAGCTCCCCTTTTCCAGCCCCTCAGTCCTGGAGTCCCTAAATCAGCCCAAGGAGCTGTCAGGGACTAGAGGAGGCTGGATTCTCAGGCAGAACACTAAGAAGGGCCCAGGGGCGTGGCCCGGCTCTGCCCAGCGCCGGGGCAGCGACAGCAGCTGTCTGACCCAGAGGAGCTGACTCTTTGTGGGTGCTGAGGGCCAGCTGCCCCGGGGATGCCCAGAGCCATGAAGGTCACGGGGAAGGGCCTCCACTGGCCCCTGGAGTGCTCTGTGGCACAGGGCTGGGCTCCAGGGTAGCGGGAAGAGGCAGGTCGGAGAGGCAGACCTAGGCAGACAGCAGCTCCCACCGTGTCATGGGGAGCAAGGTCCGGAGGGGCCAGCAACACTGCCAAGAGCCCGTGGAGGCACTATGGGCGGAACGTGGCAAAGGCCAGGAGACTGTGGAGCAGGGTGAAGCCGGCCAGACCCAGAGTGGCGGTCCGGGGAAAGAGGGCTGGTACTGGACCTGGCAGTCCCAGAGCAGCAGCAGCAGGCTGCCTGCTGCCAGCCCAGAGGGGACCGACTCTGACCCCGGTGGGCAGGGTGGGTGTGGGGGACCCTCCCGAGCGGGCACGTGGCAGTGGAGAACGCAGTTAGGAGGGAGGTGAAGGCCACCCAGGGTCTGGGTGTCGTCTCCTAACAGTTGCCCTCGGTAGATGAGCCGCATGTGCTGCTCCCGGCCAGGAAATTGGGTCCTTTTCAGGGAGCCGATGGTGTCATGGGGCCAGGCCCTGGCCACCTGCTCTGAATCGTTGAGGAATTTCAGCCGAAGTACTGGGGGCTCCTGAGGGGGGGTCTGGAGGTGGCGGCATTGCTGGGAGCCCCACGCCAGGCTCTGGCTGCGCAGCCTGACCTCTGTGTCTCAGGCTGGGGGTCTCGGCTCCTGGGGCCTCCCCTCTGATGCTGTTAGTGACCGCCATGGCTCCTCTGGGCTGTGTCGGTGTTGGGGTCCCTGACGGCTGGGACAGTGGGTCAGCGCCCTCGGCAGTGTGTGTTGAGGCCCAGGCGAGAGCCAGCACCGGAAGGCAGGCACGCACCGCGAAAAGGATGGTCACCTCATCACCCACCCCTTCGGTCAGGGCCATGGCACCTGCCTTGCCCGCTGCGCTACCGAGCTGGAGAGGCACAAAGAACCCGAGAGGGGCTGGCTCGCCCGCCAGGAGCCCTCTGAACTTCGGGGGGCGCCTGACCCCACCCCAACTCTCCCACAGTCCTCGTAGCTCTGCCTGCATACCCGAGCCCCGCCTTGGGACATGGACTGCTCTGACGCCCAGTTATCCCAGACCTGCCCCACGTACCCCTTCCCATCACCAAATCCCAAGTCCTAATTTTTTGTAACCTAAGATCTAGGTCTTTAACCAGCTCCCCAGTCCACCCAAACCCTATTCCGAGGTCAGGGCCTTGACCTTCTAAGCGACTCTCCCCTGAATTCAACCCCCACCAAACTGCACCCCGAAGCTCACCTGTTCTTCCCGCCCAGGTCATCCCGAAGTTCACCTGCTCCTTCGTCTCGCTGACCCAAAGCTTATCTACTCTTCCGTCCCTAAAGTTTATACAAGGGGGGAGAAGGTGGTCTCTGCACACGCCCGTGCACACACCCCCCACACCGCCCCGTTACCATTTACCCAAACCCCGACCCGCTTCTCAAGGCTTCCCCACGCCAAACGTCAACCTGCGCCCTTTGGCAAACTGGAACCTCCGAGGGTTGCCACCCCCCGCCCAACCTGGCCCCTCCTGGTCTGCTCACACCCCAGCCCGAGGCGGCCCCAGCCCGAGGCGGCCCGACCCCGCGCCTCCCCTGGAAGCCTCTCCACACCCAGCCTGCTGCAGGACCCCCAGACCTCGCCCGGTAATCCGAGACTTCGCCCTCCCTGCCCCCGTCCTCCATCACCTCCCATCTTCCCGCCCCACACACCCGTCCCCGAGCAGTGGGAGCGCCAATATAATGATTATTGAAGGTCATTTGTTCAGCAAGAAAAATGCCATTGGACAGTTTATAGATATAGATAGATAGATAGATAGATAGATAGATATTTTTATGGCTGAGTTGGGTCTTTGTTGCTGTGCGCAGGCTTTCTCTAGTTGTGGCGAGCGGGGGCTACTCTTCTTTGCGGTGTGCAGGCTTCTCATCGCAGTGGCTTCTCTTTGTTGCGGAGCATGGGCTCCAGGCTCGTGGGCTTCAGCAGCTGTGGCTTGTGGGCTTTAGAGCGCAGGCTCAGTAGTTGTGGCGCATGGGCTTAGTTGCTCCGCGGCATGTGGGATCTTCCCAGACCAGGGATCAAACCCGTGTCCCCTGCAGTGGTAGGCAGATTCTTAACCACTGCGCCACCAGGGAAGCCCTAGAGTTATACTTTTAAAAGAGCTTCTTAAGGTACCCAGTTAAATTTTCACTCTCTATTAGGTAATGTAGCAAACATGAAAAATGAGACCCATCTGTCATTTAAACCAAGTAAAGTACTTCGTCATTCAGCCTAGTTTTCATAATCTCGTCCAATTCTTTCTTCTTAGAAGGCAGCTTATCATTTGAGGTTTGCTAAGAAACTAAAAATTTGGATTTCGGAGAGCAGCGAAGCTATGTCTTACGCTCGTTGCAGCTGGGATACTGAGATTTCTGACTTTGGTCCACACGGGGAGGGTTTTTCTTTTAACTCATTTTCTCTCTGTTTTGATGCAGCATTAACATCTGTCACCGCTCTTCTTCCTCTCTCAGAGCACACTGATGGGTAACCATGGGAGTTGTACTGTCAAAAAGCTCCCTTGATGAAAACAGCAGCTGAAAAAATTACAAGTTGTTCTTTTATAGAAGCCCACAGTTTTGTCCACTTGAAACATTATCATACTCAGGCTTGTGCCGTAGACGGGCAGAGAGGTGGCCGCCGAGGGCCGACAGCTGGTGACACTGAAGTGGAGCCTCTCTTAGGCTCTGGGTCGTGGCTAACAGGACATTTCTTTTAGAAAAATAAACCTTACCTATTTGAAAGCCTAGGTTTAAGGTAAATATTTCTAAACATGTGTCCTGCTTTCCCCTGCCTCAGTCAACAGGGGGCACTGCACATTACCAGTTGGGGCTGGGCTGTCAGAGCTGGGAGGCGGGGGTGGTCACCTCACTTGGTTCCCAGCGCGGACGCGGGTTGCGGTTTCCCTCCTACCCCCTGAGGTGGTGATCTGACCTCTCTGAACTTCATTTTTTTAATATGTGAAATAATATGTATGATAATTTCTCACAGAGTCGATTATACAATTGATTTATCATTATGATTCCATTTATATTAAGTCCAGAACAGGTAAATCCAGAAGGTAGATTAGTGGTTGCCCAGGGCTTGGGGGAGGGTGAGTGGGGAGAGACTGCTGATGGGTGGGAGGCTTCTTGAGGGAGTGATAAAAATGTTCTAAAGTTAGATTGTGGTGATGGTCGCACAATTCTGTGAATATACTAAACCTAGGTACACTTTAAATGGGTGACTTTTGTGGTATATGAATTATATCTCAAAGGTGCTTAAAAAATTAAATGAGCTGATTAATGCATATAAGGCGTTTAACACAGTGAGTAGTGCATAGTGAGTGAACAGTGAATATCAGCTTTTTTTTTTTTTTTTTTTTTTTGGCGGCACTGCTTGGCATATGAGATCTTAGTTCCCCAACCACGGATAGAACCCGTGCCCCCTGCAGTGGAAGTGCGGAGCTCTAACCACTGGACCGCCAGGGAAGTCCTGATATTAGCTATTCTTTTTACTCATTAGTATTAACCATTATAATCATACTGTCATACTAGAAAGAGCTTTGAAATATGTTGGATTTTCCTCCCTGATACCCACCCTAATGGTGTGGTCTGAGTTGTACAGGCCCCTGTGGCCAACCCTGTTCACCTGTGCCTCTCACCCTTCATCTGCCAGGCCAAGGTGATGAGCAGCATTCCAGGGGTAGCCATGCATGGAAGGCAGAGAAGGGAAACTGGGAGGCCCAGGTTGCCATCCCACCTCTTCTACCTTCTCAGGCTGGTGTTTAGATCTTGGTCCATCTGGAGGTTCATGTTTGTGTTTGGTGTGGGGTAGGCCTCGGACTTGACTTTTTCCAGCAGATGGAAAGCCATCTAGCCTAACACCACTTAGTGAGCAGTCATTCCTTTTTCCACAGATGTAAATCAGAAAAAATGAAAACCACACATACACACATGTAATAAATTGTGTAAATAATTTTTAAAGCCCTCTAGGCTTAAAATATCTCACAGTTCCTTTCCACAATCCCTGAAACTCCCATCATGCCCATTGATTTAGGGAAAAGCACTGAGCATCCTCTAAGAAAATGTCAATGTTGCTTTGGTAAACTAATACTGAGCTGCCATTAGCTATTCCTCTATTACCATTCAGCTGACATGAGAGAAGGCAGTGTGCCTGTGCAGGTGCGTTTTGACTGATTCAGAAAAGAGTCGAGCAAAGGTGCTGCAGGGCAGAAGTGGAAGGAGTGGACCTCGATCCCTGCTGAGCATCATGGCCAGGGGAGGGGTGAGCCCTGAGGGGACAGGAGCCATTGAAGGAGGGAAGAGAAAAGAAAGGGCACAAAAATTTGCCTTCATTTATTGCACAGGTTTGCCAGTGTTGAAGAATTTTAAGTTATAATTTCAAATAATATCCTTCAGTCAGATTTGATGATGATGATGATGATGTGGATAAGCCTGTCTCTTCATATAAAGAAACTAAGAATAACAGGTGTCCGTCAATAAGAAATGGTCACTGTTCAAATTCAGCTTCTCCTCTGGCCAGTATAAGCAGTTGGTTAGATGGGTAGAGAATATTGAATTCTCTTTGCTAATTTACTTAGAATTACTGGTGAATAAACCATTCAGATTAAATAGGAAATCCAGGCCAGGCATGGGAGGTAGCGTTGGCTTTCAAATTAGAGAAAGCATTCAGTTAAGTGGTAAAAAACGAAATGGATTTTACTTTTTGTGAGTTATACTTTTGTGGAAGTCATTAGCTCTTTTCATTACAAAAGACAAGAGCATGAATTGCAGAACTTCCTTCTTTTCCCATCTTAATGAAGAGACTGCTTTTAAGGCTCTGTTCTTAAGGTTTAGTCCTGATCACAGTTTATGGGAAAAGTGACCCTTGAAAGGTAAAGAGGTCAAAAACCACTACTTCAGGGGCTTCCCTGGTGGTGCAGTGGTTGAGAGTCCACCTGCCGATGCAGGGGATGTGGGTTCGTGCCCTGGTCTGGGAAGATCCCACATGCTGTGGAGCAGCTGGGCCCGTGAGCCATGGCCGCTGAGCCTGCGCGTCTGGAACCTGTGCTCTGCAACGGGAGAGGCCACAACAGTGAGAGGCCCGCGTACCGCAAAAAAAAAAAAAAAAAAGTTAAGTAATTTCCTTTTGTTTTACTCTCTTGCTTTAAAAAATGCTGAGGGATATTATAATTGAGAGTTATTTCTGTTTTCCTCTGGCAAGGACACATGCCTTTTCAACTTGGTAATGATTCCCTTGTCTGGCTCAACTGTGTGGTTTGCATCTTGTATTCATATGTAATTGTGTCAAGAGGACCCTAATGAGGAAAACTAAAATGGTCTCAGAGTGAATAATAAGTCCAGTGTCCATCCTGCACACTCCACTCACCGCCCTGTTTTCCCCCTAAGGATCCAGGCCACGCTCAGAAGCCCATTGACAGTGGTGCCCCTCATGCTGTCGTTCTTCATGATTTTCCGGCAGGTAAGGACATAAGTAGTAAAGTGGTAGAACCTTAGGATCTGGGATCAGGCATCCTCCCCAGGTTAACCTCTCAAGGACACCCTTCTCATTTTCTGCACCAGCAGAGCCCTGGACTGGAGAGGTCATCTCATCCATCACCCCACCTTCAGGAAGAGTCAGCTGTACCCAGGCATTCCAGAAAGCTTAGCTGTAATAGCTTTGCCTTTGAAACTCCCTGTGAGAGAGAGAGAAGGAGTGTTTCCCTTACAACTGAACAATCAGCAAATTGCCTACCAGTTGCAAACATTTTAACTCTTTCAAAATGGGGTACCAAATACCAGTTATAATGAAATTAATTTGAATTTAATAAGTGGAGTTCTTTTCTCCTAAGGGTTGTAAAACCAACACACATAGCTCAGCTGTTACTTATGAAATGAGTATAAAAATAAAAAATAGGGACTTCCCTGGTGGCGCAGTGGTTAAGAATCCGCCTGCCAATGCAGGGGACACGGGTTCGATCCCTGGTCTGGGAAGATCCCACATGCCGCGGAGCAACTAAGCCCATGTGCCACAACTACTGAGCCCGCGTGCTGCAACTACTGAAGCCCATGCACCTAGAGCCCGTGCACTGCAACAAAGAGTAGCCCCCCCCCCCCCGGCCACAACTAGAGAAAGCCCGCGTGCAGCAACAAAGACCCAGCACAGCCAAAAATAAATAAATAAATATAAATAAATAAATAATATAAATTTTTGTAATCAAATTTTAAGTACCTTTTATATCCAAGGCTACAAATAAAATAAATTCCTGATTTATTTATAACCTTTTTTTTATCCACTTGGTAGACTGATTTTTATTTCACTGTGAGTAAATTTATTTGCAAAAGAGCTGTAAGACTCCCTTAGTTAATATTTTGAGATTGAAATGATTTTTAAGCATGGTTGAGAATAATATGAATATTATACCATGTCTATAAAACTCTTTTCATTGTTAAAATATGTATTCAGCAGAGGGTTTATATTGACACAGGAAGAATCCTTGGCCAGCATAATGTTTTGTGTGTGCATGTGTGTGTTTTTTAACTATTTCCTATCTGTCAGTGCCTGGTAAATATATCTAATTTGATCTTAAAAGAGGAAGCTCATAACAACGATAGCCAGGAAAAAATAATATATTTTTAAAGTCAATTTGATTAGTATAACCTGTTCTCAGAATCAGTAGCACATACTGCCTCGGTGGACAGAACTAAATGCTACTTTAATCAGATCTGCAAGCCGGATGATTCATCACACGTACTTATTTTATGTTACAGAGCAAGTTGATGATTTGAACCTCACTTCAGGAGAAATTGTTTATCTTCTGGAAAAAGTAGATACAGATTGGTACAGGGGGAAATGTAGAAACCAGACTGGTGTATTTCCTGCCACCTACGTCAAAGTGATTGTAAGTAGATTGTGCTTGTTTAAATTGGTCGTATATTCAGTGAATTCTGTGTAATTTACAGTTTGGAAAAAAAAAAAACCAGAAGCCTAGATTCTTGGGTTCTGGTTCTCTCTCTTCCGTTAATTCATTTGGTGTTTGAAAAATTCAGAAATAAAGGTTTGTTCAATTAGATACTAGTTAATTATTAATATATTATGGAGTATTAGAACTTAATGCTTAAATGCTATCTGAAATCCTAAGGTGAAAAACTACAGGTCCACTGGTGAATCAGCTATTCTTGGAGGGTTGATAAGCACGTGAGGGTATATGTTAATTCTTTGCAGCATTCAGCAAACAAGAATTAAATGATCCTGGATTGTCGTGAAGGAACGTGTGTTCTCTGAGGTTATGGCACCACTTCTCCTTTGCTTTGGAGACATTTCAGTACTGATTCCTTTCATCCTTTCCATTCCCATTTATTTCAACCTTTAAAAAAAATAGATTTGGGAATATACCAGAGTACTTTCATTGGAGGTAATGGTCCATTAATGATTTTTCGCAGAATAATTCCAAATTTGACTGGGAAACATATATTAAAGTGTCCGAATATTATACACCCTCATACCTAACTTGTGTAAGTAGAGCCCTGAGTGCTAAGCCCGGGTGGCTGAGAAACATGGGGATGAAATCAGACTGCCACTTGAACATTTATATCAGTAGGAAGAGAATGACTCAGTCTCTAATATAACTAATTGATACTGGAACATATCAATAAACCTGGCTTAAATAGTTGAGCATTAACTGCTTGGCGGGGTGGGGGGAAGAAAATGATTTTCCAGTACATCAGAAACTTAGCAAACAAATATAACAGAAAACCTGTATTTTTCAAGTATGAATGAGGTTGAGTCTCTTGAATTATGAAATGTGGGTCTTAAAAATTGTCTGGTATATAAAAATACCCTGACTCTTTGGAGACATCCAACCACATGCTCTAAATTAATATTAACGAGTAATGTTAGTTTTAGCACTCTTCCTCATTTTTCTTCTTCCCAATGTAGCAGTACTTTAAAAAGCACAATTACCACACTGAAATCAATCACACTGAATTTGCCAGATTATTGGTGTAAGTGTTATTTCTAAGCCTACAAGTTTAAAAAATTGTTTTAAGACTTCGAACTTTTGAAATTCATTAAGAAGGGCACTGATTTATTTAATGTAAACCTCAAAGCCTTAAGTAGTTTTCAGACTTATAGTGCATTATGGTCAAATATTTCATCACAACCCAGCTCTCTGGAGCCTTGTAGATGAGTTATTATATAAGGTGCCCGCCTCTTAGTAGATGCTCACTGAGTACTCAGTCCTCTCTTCCTTCCTTACTCACGTTGAAGGGGAAAAAGTGTTCCAGAGTTATGAAAATGGAGAGAATCCACAAGTGTGATTAAAAGATTTTATTTTAGGGTCATGCAAGTATTGCAGAGTTCTACCAACAGTTTGAATAGGTGCCTACGTAGTGCCTGATGCCTAGTTTCTATCCTAAGCCCTCCTCACCTGAAGTTTTCAACTTAGGGGATAAGGGGTAGAGTATACTCAGTCAGGGGTAGAACGACATTAATGTGCTTATTCCAGCAAATAAGAGGATTGATTGGTTATTCAAGGAAGGCTACATCACAAGTTACGCATTCTTTTAAAAACCCAAATTCTGGATTTCATACCTTTGTAGCACCTGTGGTACATTTCGTCGGTTTAACACCTAGCTAAACTGGTTAACTTCAGTGATGAATTTGCTAATTACTTAGCTTAAATTTATCTTATTAAAATCTGAAAGAATACAGCTGTTGTCTTGATTTTTGTCTTTACTAGACTGATGTTCCAGGAGGAAATGGGAAAAGGGAATCCGTCGCATCTCATTGTGTTAAGTAAGTTTTACTTGTGTTGTTTTGCACAAGATACAAAGGATGTGAGCATTTATGTCATACAGAATTAATAAGCTTAAACACTTCAGATGTATGATTATTCAGATTCTCAATGTGTCTTTTTAATTACGAGGAAAACTACTTGTTTAAAAATTCTGGTGAAATTGCAACATGCTGATAGAAGCAACTCCATATCAATACAGGCCATATAGATAGGCACAAACAGTCTATATCCTGGTGCGTCCCACAGCCTGGCCTCACCCGAGCAGACAGGTTTCATCATCCAGGGCATTTTGTGTCGGCCTTCTGCTGTTTATCTACCAATAGATTACTAGAAGGTTCAAATATTTTTGTCATAGTGTTAGGGAACCACCCACCTTGGCTAGGCACGATGATAACCACTTGCAAGAGGTCCCGATAAGAAGCTTGCTGCTAACCAGGAGAATTCAGGAGCGGCCGAAAAGAGGGAGGAGATACCAGCCCATAATATGTCTTGTAAAACTAACTAGAAGAATTCAGGAGGGGCCAAAAGGAGGGAGGATACACTAGCCCATAATATTGTCCTACCAAAGTCCCAGAATCCTTCACACTGGAATCCATCTTGGCTGAGAGATGTGTGCACCACCAGGAAGGACCCTGAGCCAGACTAAGTATGGGCCAAGCAAGACGACTGGCCAGAGACAACCCAGAAACTCAACCCATTACCAAAAACCTGAGACTGCGAGCCACGCGGCAGAGCAGTCCTCCTGGGTTCCCTTACTCTGCTGCTCTCCACCCAGGCGCCCCTTCCCAATAAAGTCTCTTGCTTTGTCAGTAGGTGTGTCTCCTCGGACAATTCATTTCTGAGTGTTAGACAAGAGCCCACTCTCAGGCCCTGGAAGGGGTCCCCCCCGTTCTTGCAACAATAGAAAATATTTAAACCTGATAGAGGGACTTCCCTTGTGGTCCAGTAGCTAAGACTCCGAGCTCCCAATGCAGGGGGCTCGGGTTCAATCCCTGGTCAGGGAACTAGATCCCATGTTCCGCAACTAAGAGTTCGCATGCCGCAATGAAGAACCCTCATGCTGCAACTAAAAGACCCCTGCATGCCGAAACTAAAGATTCCACATACTGCAACGAAGATCCCACGTGCCACGACTAAGACCCGGTGCAGCCAAATAATTTTTTTTTTTTAATGAACAAAAAAGTAAACCTAACAGAAATATGAACCCTACAAAAACTGCTAGGCATTTTGTATTGTTTTGTTTTTGAGAGGAACTGGAAGAAAGTAAAGGAAGAGTTAATTTGGAGGGGTCTTCTTTATGTTTGAAGACCTTTCCGTGAATTTATGTACCCTTTTCTGCATCACAGTAACTCCTTTGTGATTTAAAACAATGCCACAATGCAACTTTATATTCCAGTTAAATGAGCAAATTAATAGAATTCAGTACCTGCTGAAAACTGTAAACCTGTCTTTGAATAGGTCAGACGTAAGAAGATATGCTCCCTGAGGACTTTAGAAAATAAATGCAAAGGTTATCACAAATAAGAAAACTTCTGATGCCACAATAATTCTATTTCGGGTTCAGTTTTTCTCCTATTTTTAAGCAGTGTTTACTGTGTCAGCAGGTTGAATTTAAAGTGGGCTTTCATGGCTGTTGATCCATTGACCTGACTTAAATCAGACTTTGATTGGAGCGAGTACCCACCTTTTCTCTTCAGACAATTGCATCTTCTTAGTCATAGCTGTTGAAACTTCCTTTCCAAAGCCTCAAATCAAAGGTTTGGGATTCAATAATGTCTTCTAGGGACACAATTTCATCTCTGTTTTTACGTTATTTTCAGTCAAAATTGTAGATCATTTAAGGATCGTTCTAATTCTCAGAAATGAAGCCTTTTTAAAGGAGATACAAAAATCATTTTTAAAACAACAGTGTAAGATATAAGATTAAATGTTATAAGATAATAAGCCGAGTTTCTGTTTTCTTCGAACCTTCTAGTTTTGAAGGCCATTCATCTATATACACAACTCACTGATTCAGCATACATTGAGCATCTACCCTGCCCAGCTGGTGCCCATTGCATTTCTGCCATGGAAGTTTGATGTCTTGCCCTGAGATTCTCAGGATTAACACTCCTGAACTCAGTGCATTTATGACTGAGAGGGTTCAGACTTGGCCCTGGATTACTGTGGCCCAAGGATACAAAGACAAGGAGACTGGGGAGATTCTGTCATGAAGAAAAGGTGATCAAAAAATGTGCAACATTAACCAACCACCAGCTGCTTATCTGGGATTCTGCCTGTACTTGTGACCTTGACTTTAGCCTGAGTGAATAGGTTCATATCTAAAAAGTAAGGACTATCATTTAGAAGTATAGCTTATTCTTTTTCATGGAAAATTTTAAACTATGCCTAGTATACCTTGTTCCAAAGTAAACAGAGAATATTTATTGAAAGACTAAATGAAGGTTTTAAGGCATTTTGAAAGTTAGTACTCTCTAGTTTAACCCACAAATGTGGTCTTCTTTCTTCAGAGGCCCAAGATGTGTTGCTCGATTTGAGTATATTGGAGACCAGAAGGATGAGTTAAGTTTCTCAGAGGGAGAAATTATTATTCTTAAAGAGTATGTGAATGACGAGTGGGCAAGAGGAGAACTTCGAGAGAGATCTGGGATCTTCCCCCTTAACTTTGTGGAACTCATTGAGGATCATCCCACCTCTGGTGCGAATGTTTTAAGTGAGTACAGAGAATATGGTGGTTTTTTAGAAAGTTTGTTTTTTTTTTTAAGATGATGTTGGGGGTAGGAGTTTATTAATTTATTTTTGCTGTGTTGGGTCTTCATTTCTGTGCAAGGGCTTTCTCTAGTTGTGGCAAGTGGGGGCCACTCTTCATCACGGTGCGCAGGCCTCTCACTATAGCGGCCTCTCTTGTGGAGCACGGGCTCCAGACGCGCAGGCTCAGCGGCCCTGGCTCACGGGCCCAGCTGCTCCGCAGCATGTGGGATCTTCCCGGACCGGGGCACGAACCCGTGTCCCCTGCATTAGCAGGCAGACTCTCAACCACTGCGCCACCAGGGAAGCCCGAGAATATGGTTTTTTATTATGTCCCATCCTAATTCAAATAAACCGGATAGTAGGTTAATTCTTAAGTTGCATAATAAGCCATATTGCCATCTTTTTTAAGGTAGAAGGAAAAATGATTTTTAAATGGTAAACATCATTATTGGGATAGTCACTGTTGTGGCAGTCTCTCAAAGAGCTGGTTTTGGTGTTTTAGGTGATTGGTGGTGGCTTCATATTAGAAATGGCAGGAAAAAAATCACTGACTTTCAAACGGAAATGGCCTATAGCGTATAACTAATGTGTATCCTCCTTCACCTTACAGTAAAGGAAACAAATCCGGAGAGGGTAGTGCCGGGCAAAGTTATATAGCCCGTACATGAAGAGACTGATCTGGAATCCCAGACTTTTCACTCTCCCCCCGCAGTTTTTCTCCAATACTATGTGGTCTTTACAGCTGAAGTTTTGACATTTTTTTTAAATACAGGCACAAAGGTACCACCGAAAACCAAAAATGAAGATTCTGGTGCAAATTACCAGGTAGGCTGCTTGAACAGATAACTGTAGTGAAAGCCAAGTTTTGTCTCTGGGAGGACTATTAAAATCATAATTATCAAAAGAAAATGTTATAAATCATTTTGGGTTTCTTTTTATTTATTTATTTATTTTTTGGCAGCGTTGGGTCTTTGTTGTTGTGTGCGGGCTTTCTTTAGTTGCAGAGAGTGGGGGCTACTCTTTGTTGCAGTGCGTGGGCTTCTCATTGCGGTGGCTTCTCTTGTTGCGGAGCACAGGCTCTAGGCACACTGGCTTCAGTAGCTGTGGCATGCGGGCTCAGTAGTTGTGGCTCGTGGGCTCTAGAGTGCAGGCTCAGTAGTTGTGGCGCACGGGCCTAGTTGCTCTGGGGCATGTGGGATCTTCCCGGACCAGGGCTTGAACCCGTGTCCCCTGCACTGGCAGGCGGACTCTTAACCACTTTTTAATTCATGTAGCAAATATTTGAAGTAAATAGATGATTAATATCATTATTGCATATAGAGCTCGTACAAATGAGTTAGAAAGACATGCAAACCCTTATAAAAAACAAGGAAAGAGATATTATTAGAATATTCATGAAAGAGATACTATAAGTGGCTGATATTAAAAAAGTATTTAACCTTATAGTAAACAAAGAAATGCCTTGTAAAGAGACAATACCATTTAACATATCTAGTTAATGAAGATTCAATACAACTCAACAGTAAATAAGTAATTATAAGTATGTGAATGTTAAAACAGAGAAAGTACAGATTATTGTTATCATTATTTTTATTTCTCACCCTAAGAAAAGAATGAAAAATGAGACAAGGTTTTAGTCACAAAGATGGTCATGGTGGTGTTATTGTAACAAGAAAAAATTGGAAATAACCTAAATATGATCATTATCGGGAGAATGTTCTGAGGCCATTAAAAACTAGATTTGTAAAATAAATGGCATGGGATGAAAACATGTATTATAGGGAAGTTGAATATATAGCATAAAAAAGACTATGAGGCAATGTGTTTGTTACCATTCAGTTGTCCTTAGGTAGTGAGATTATAGGTGGTTGGGTGTTTTTCCCATTCTTCGTATATTTCCAAACTGCCAAATGTTTAGGAACATTTGTATTATTTTTATAATGGGAGAGAGAAAAAAATGGATTAAAATTTTTACACTGTATAACATGGCTTCAGAAGTGTTTAAACTGAATAGGAATGTGGGTGACTTCCCATTGTTTTTTGTGACATTTTAGAAGAGTGAGCCTGATGGGGTCATTGTTCGTCAAAATGTCAGTGGTAATTAGGCTGTGTGTCTCTCAATTCTTTCATCTTCCCCCCACTGCTAAAGTCAAACAGGAAAGAAAGGGACTACAGTTCTCCAAAGGAAATGTTCACATGGTTCCCTGTATTCCTTGGGAGTGACAAGTACCGTTCTTTAGGGTTGGTTACCCAAGTACAGGAACAAGGCGGTAGGGTTAGGGGGTTTTGTTTAATTTTTCATTTTTCTTTCAAGCCATCAGTTGATGAGAACTCAAGATGTACCAGGCACTGTGCTAAGCATTCTACACGCATTACCTCATTTGATCCCCAAAGCAACCCGAAGATGAAGCTGAGGCTCAGAGTAGAGAAGCTTCTTGCCCAGTGTCAGCTAGGAGGTGGCAGACCTGACTGGCGGGCTCCAAGCCCCTGCTCTTAGTGTTATCCTTGCCTCTCTGCTTGGGCTTCTTCAACATAGGGCTCCCACCGTGACTTGGCAGTGATGCCTCTTCACAGGGCAGAACCTTCTTCTGATGTGTTTGCAGTAAAAGCATTCCTGTTGGAGCATTCCGTCACACTAGCCCAGCATATCTGGGTGATTATCCTGCCAGCCTTGGAGCTCACTATACCTCATAAAATTAAAAGTGTGGGGACTTCTCTGGTGGCACAGTGGTTAAGAATCTGCCTGCCAATGCAGGGGACACGGGTTCAATCCCTGGTCTGGGAAGATCCCACATGCCGTGGAGCAACTAAGCCCGTGCACCACAACTACGGAAGCCTGCGTGCTCTAGGGCCCGCGCGTGCTGCAACTACTGAAGCCTGAGCTCCTAGAGCCCATGCGCTGCAACGAAAAGCTACCGCAATGAGAAGCCCGTGCACTGCAACAAAGAGTAGCCCCTGCTCACTGCAACTAGAGAAAGCCTGCGTGCAGCAACGAAGACCCAATGCAGCCAAAACAAACAGAAAAAAAATTAAAAGTGTGAACTAATGAAGTCCTGTGCCATGGAATCTGATAGCCTCTGAACCATGTAGAGATGTGGGAATTAACAGACTGCCCATTCTGATCCTTCCTAATTTAGATAAAGATGATCCTCACTGAAAATTATATGCTTCGCCAGAATGTTTTCATAGTGTCATAAATACTATACACAAATATTGAAAGCTTTTATCTAATTTTAGTGTAACTAATGTCATGGAAAATAATTAGAAAAAAATTTTACTTAAGCATTATATAGCCCTTGAAAGCAGAAAGTCACAAATTTTATCACATCTGTCATTTAGAATTCTATTTTAAGACAAAAGTTATTGGAAACTTTTATTTCTGAAACTCAATAGTGACATAAGGTACTGAGTGATTTAAAGTGGCCTTCAGGCTTTGAAATCTTATGACCCCTTAGCTTTTTTTCCACCACTTTTTAAGCTTTGTAGAAATTAATCTCAAATAAAATCTCACATTTCTTACCAAACTTCTGATTTGTAACAGGAGAACAGTCTTTCTGCAGAATGGTGCGAAGCTCTTCACAGTTTCACAGCGGAGACCAGTGACGACTTGTCCTTCAAGAGGGGAGACCAGATCCTGATCGTGGAACGTGTGGACTCCGACTGGTACAAGGGCAGACTGCGCGACAGGGAGGGCATCTTCCCCGCAGTCTTCGTGCGGCCCTGCCCAGGTGCGACAGCTGCAAGGAAGGCCCTTACCCTCTAAGGGGAGCGTGAGACCTTTGAAATGATACATATTCCGTTTCCCTCTGGCCATGTTCAATTTGTTTGCCTACATTTGCAAGTTGATTCATAAAGTTATGCACACTTTCTTCATATAATTTGTTGAAGTTATGGGGAAAAAAGATTTTAAAATGCCTTCAATTAATCATGGCTAGGGCTTCCCTGGTGGCGCAGTGGTTGAGAATCCGCCTGCCAATGCAGGGGATACGTGTTCGTGCCCCGGTCCGGGAAGATCCCACATGCCGTGGAGCGACTGGGCCCGTGAGCCATGGCCGCTAAGCCTGCGCATCCGAAGCGTGTGCTCCGCAATGGGAGAGGCCACAACAGTGAGAGGCCCCGCGTACCGCAAAAAAAAAAAAAATAAAATAATAATAATAATGGCTAATTTTGTCTCCTAAATATTAATATATTTTGTATAATTTTTTTCCTGCTAAGACAGCATCCTTCATCTCTTTTGCAAGTTATGTAAATTCAAAATTAATTGAAATTATGTCCTGGGAATGACAAGGGGGTTTCTTAAAATGTTCGACTTGTATTTTAGTCCAGTGTCTTTCTATATATTTGAATTTTTGGTGTCTTCACAGCTGAGGCTAAAAGTATGGCTGCTTTAGCACTGAAGGAGAGGAAGGCCAAAGCCTTGTATGATTTCCATGGGGAGAATGAAGACGAGCTTTCCTTCAAGGTCAGAATGTGTATCTTTTTGTAATTGTATTAAGCAGCTATAAATTTTGAAATGTCTTCCACTGAAGGGTGGAACATTTGGGTGGAGAATTGATCATTAGTCAAGAATGAACAGATCTCAGTCCCTCATTCTAAAGGATGAGATTAGAGAAAGTGAATAGGGCAAATGTAAATTATCAGCAAGGCATTTAGGTACTTAAAGAAAGCCTTATTGATATCCATAGCACCACAGTCGCCTACCAAATTCCTTATTCCTTGGCCTTATAACATGTGATCTCAATAATGTTGGAGGTTTCATTGGTAGCCCTAGTAAAGGATGATCCTCTACATGGCCCTTGCAGCCTGCTCCTGTCATGTCTTTGAAACCAGTGGAGAAATCAGGTGGCACCGACTACAGCTGGCCTCTGCAGCAGTGCCTCATAAGACACCGGAGTCTTGTCCACAAAGACACTGACTAGACTTTAGGGAAATGATCCCAAAAGGTTAAGGTACTTTGCGGAAGTTTTTTTTTAGAAGCCTAAAATCTAATCTTAATCTTACTTCATCAAGGAAGCACCATTTGTTTTTTTAAAGTAAAAAGAGTACTTCCATGATCCTGTTTCCACAGTCCACAGTTCGACCATGGTCAGAGGGAAGCACCCAGGGTAGTACTTTGGGATTGGGCCAGAGGAAGGAGGGTGGCTTTAGTAAGTCATTGCTGTCAGAAGAGCCTGTGTCAGACAGTGGGAAATTCTCCATTATCGGAGATACTCAGAGGCAGGGATGCCATAGATGGAATTAAAGTATCCAGGAGTGATTGGACAAGATGAGACTTAAGACAGTGGGTACCCAAACAAGGTTTTCACCTGTCTACAACAAAATGAGGAAAACAGTGATATTGGGTATGTGCAGGCTTTAGGGGAGCCATGGAGAAGGGGAGGCATGCCTAGATATATCAGGTTGCTAACTTTTCTATTTTGTGATAGTTTTATTCTGAGAATTTTTTTTTCATATTAAGATGTCATTTCTATTATAAAATATTAGTAAATGAAATAGATTTCTTATGCACAATTATAACTGGTAACCCTGTATCAGTTTCTTTTTAATTTCTTGGCCCATAAAATCCAAATGTTTGGAAACTTGCCCTAGTCCTTGTCAATCTTGAGAGTCAGTGGCTCAAAATTAATTCCTTTTATCTTTACATAAAATGTTACTGCAAGTGAACACTCTGGATTCAGACTTTTTGGATATTATTTTGGCCTTCATTTAGGTTATGTCAATGTAACAGAATTCACAGTATCATCCAGAAAATAGGTTGTCTTCATTTTACAAATGCCTGGCTGTAAGCAAGATAGTTCTAGAGTTTTTTAGTTAAGGGATTCTGCACCACTTTCAGAGTTGTTGATCATTAATATTTTATTAAATATCCACAGAATATTAGTAAATAAAACTTTTTTAAAATTGTCCTAGCCCTCAGAAAACTGACATGGTATGTATGTATAGACCAGAGCTAAGAAAAATAGTTTTAGTCAGTAATTATGTTATAGTTTAGGAAGTGGAAGGAACTTACTTGTAACAGAAACTTTGAATGCCAGAATTTTTACAGATTTTAGCAAGGTAAATTAATGACATGGGATAGTCAGCATTTTCCCTTAAGAAAGGCCTTAAATCAAACCAGTTTTCCAAAGGGCAATGTCCTAGGACTACAAATAAATCCATTTAGCCTGATAAGATATTCTTAAAAGTAGCCAGGGTCATCTTGGACCATCATAGAATCCTAAACCCAGATTCTAAGCAACAGTTAAAAACCATAAAGAACAAAATAGTTTCAGGAGATAACAGAGGAAGACATAATTTTTGAAACTGAGGAATTATAATTCATACTCGAATAAGATACACAACCCCTTTGACTAACCTGATGAGGATAAATCATGTGCTGAGTCAGAGTGAAGCTCTTTAAGACAGGAAAGAATGCAAATTTGATATTGAGGCCGTGGAGAAATGGAATAAACCAAATGGTAGAGGAGAATACCATTATGTGGAAGAATTAATATAGAGTACAAAGTGCTCAGGATGTTGAGCAAAGGCAATTGCAGTAAAAACCTTTCTAAGTAAAAAGGTCTACTGTAAAACGTGGTGACCTCATGCCTAATAGTTAGCAATACAGGCACTGGAATCACACTAGATTTGAATTCTGTCTCTACCACTAACTAGACAAGCAACACTGAGCAAGTCACGTAATCTGACCTTCAGTTTCCTTTTCTTTAAAATAGGGAAATCTATAAAAATATTTCTCAAAAATGGGGATAATAATAGTACCCACTTCTAGGACTGCATTGTTGTTTAAATGAATTAATTTCCACTATTCTTAGTTTGTTAAAAAATAAAAATAAATGAGTTAATTCCCATGAAGTACACAGAAAAGGACAAGGCATACAGTAAACATGTGGCTCGCTCCCTCATCTTCAGGTCTTTGCTTAGTGTCACCTGGCTGCCCTAATGAGATGGCAGCCCACACTTTCTCTCCTCCTCTGCTGGCTTATTCATCTCCCAACTCTACAATAAGGTCTTTACTCTTTGGTGTATCCATAGTGCCCAGAATAGTGTCTGACACATAGTGGGTACTCAATAAATAATTGTTAGATGGGGAAAAAAATTTTTATATACAGGATAGCTGGTATTTTTATTTATTAAAGAAGAATTTTAGATTAAGAGTGGTGAATTTGGGGGGCACAAAATACAACCAGGAAAATAAAAGTGCAACAAGGGTGACAATGGCAAAGGAATGCGCTGAGGAAAAGAGCATACAAGCTAATGGCATCATTAGGGTTAGATCATCTTTGTGGTACATTGTTTAATCCTCTCGGCAAATCAAGATAAATGAGTTATATAAAGAGGAGATGTACATGCCTCTCCAGGTGGGCTGCTTACCATGCCTATCCTCAATAGAAACTAATAATTGTTTTCAATTCCCGTCTTCTTACAGGCTGGAGACATAATAACAGAGCTGGAATCTGTAGATGATGACTGGATGAGTGGAGAATTGATGGGAAAATCTGGAATATTTCCCAGAACCTACATTCAGGTTTTACAAGTTGGCTAAAGGTGAAGCTTGACTGTGTTCCTTGGCACAAGAACTCACTTGAACTATCACTTTGACTATCAGATATGTTTTTGCACTATTTTTTTAAACTGAAAGAAATATCTATGCTGTACATGGTATACTAGAATTTTCTGAAAGCAGAAAACATCTGATTTTGTAGTTAGCTTTCATTCACAGTAGAAACGTGCGCACGGAAACCCATGAGCACATTTCTTCCAAGGAGGACATCAAGCAGGATTAGCAAGGCAGGCAGACCCTCCCCCCGGGAGAGCGTCTGGTGACAGGGCAGCAGGAGGACACTTAGAAGCAGAAGTTGCACTTGGACCTCTGTGTTCATCAGCACAAGTAAATTAACTGTGCTTCTTCATTTCCTACTTTAGTTGTAAAAGAGGACACTTGTTATTCTACATGCTGTAACTGTCAGGCCATGGTTGGTAACCTAAATTTCATTATTGATATTCAAATTAATTCTAACAGCTTGAGCACATTATCCTTATTATTGGAGCAAAGCCTTGCTCCAGGAGAGGGTAGTTCACTGACTGGTGGGAGCCTTTGTGAGCACATGGTGAATCAGCTCAGTCACCACATGCTCCTGTGGTAGCAGGTGTTTCCCCTTTGTCCCAGTGTTTGAAAGGGGTTGAAATTTGATGTATCTTAGTCAAAAGAACCAAAACCATCCTGAAATGCCTTGCTAATATAACTAACCCTTCCACATACCTACAGTACTTAATTTCTTTCCTCTGTTTATACTTTATGTTAACAGGGTTATTATAAGCACATTTTCTGAATCTGCAATCATTCTTTTGACAATTACTGGTACCCAAAGAAAAATTCATTTTCTTTGAGTTACCCCAGTAATACATAAAACTGTCTTGTTATAGTGGTACATTATGAATCACATATATCTCAGAATACAGAGCAACTCTTAAGATGGAAAACAATGCCAAACCCCCAGCTTATTCTTCCAAATATAATCAGAGTGAAAAATAATCTGAGAGAATCTGAAGGCTGATACTTTCGGGGTTGTTTTCTTTTTTCTCCAGCTCTTCCCTGCACAGTTATTAGAGTAAATAAAAAACCACTTTCCTGCTATCCATTGTTATGCATTCCAGGCTTAAGATAAAAGTGGTTCCTTGCAACACTGAATCAATTACAGTTTATGGGCTAAAGCCAAATAGGTCGAAGACAATCTTCTGATCAATGGAATAGAGTTTCATTGGAAATGGAAAACACTTTCCCAACTATGTTCATAACTTTCTTCCATTTTTGAGAAGAGTTTCATATGCTGGGCCATTTTTTAGCTTTTGTATTTGTTTCCACTGTCTGAATTCAAAGTTAGGCAGTAAGTGGTGAAACCATCATGTGAATACCACGGGGGGGTTCTGTAAGGGAGGAGATATTTACTCTGTCTTTGATTAAAGTTCATTTCCCAGGATATGGTTAAAATTGATTTTGGAATATGGGAGCTGTTTGTTCTACATGTTTTGGGTAAAGAGAACAGTATAAAGAAAACTGGTCAAATTTCACTCAAGTTATTTCATAAGAAATGGATGGCTTAAAGCATATTATCCCAACTAAATTCCTATTTGCAGCAAGCTTGTGTACAACAGCAGGAAAGTGAGAAGTGGGGGGGTAGTGTCTGGGATAGGACATGAGGTATATTTCTTTGCCTGTGTAATTTTAACATCCTGTATCAAAGATCATGAAAACTTAGCTTTATTGGAGAAAAACATTCCTTTTAAATTTTGGCCTCTGTCAGCAGAATGATAAGTGCAATAGTTGTAAATCTACTTGACACTATAATAAACCGAACTGAACTTTTCAAAGTCCTTTTCTCATATATATTAGACTGAGGTTTTTGAGAACGGAGTTGGTATCTTATCTTTGTATCTCCAGGCCTTTGCACCATATAGGCTCAATAGAGGTTTTTTGGTTGGTTGACTGGTTGGCTGGCTGGCTAACTTTCATACAATAGCGATACTATCTTGGATCCAATATGCTCCAATATCTTTCCTCTTTATTAACAAAAATCTTTATTGAAAGAAAATTTGCAGTTTTTTGTCTTCCACTCCATCATGCTACATTTTTTGCTTGCCATTTATTACCTACTCAACTGACAAGAAGTAAAAATGTAGCATGGTGTAGGTTTTTCATAGGTACTTTTTAAAAAATTAATTAATTTTATTTTTAGCTGCGTTGGGTCTTCATTGCTGTGCACGGGCTTTCTCTAGTTCCGGCGAGCAGGGGCTACTGTTCGTTGTGGTGCATGGGCTTCTCATTGTGGTGGCTTCTCTTGTTGCGGAGCACAGGCTCTAGGTGTGCAGGCTTCAGTAGTTGTGGCTCGTGGGCTCCAGAGCGCAGGCTCAGTAGTTGTGGCGCACGGGCTTAGTTGCTCTGTGGCATGTGGATCTTCCTGGATCAAACCCGTGTCCCTTGCATTGGCAGGCGGATTCTTAACCACTGCATCACCAGGGAAGCCCCTTCATAGGTACTTTCTTATTCTGTATATTGACTGAACATGATTTTTATACTCAGTGAATTTCATAGTGAAGAAATAGAAATGTATTCTTGTTCCTTGCAGGAATTTTAGTTGAAAACCTAATGTTGTTCATCCAATCCTCCTCAAACTAGAATCTCCAAATCCTTTTTCTTTGGTGGGTTAAAACTAGAGAAGTCATTTAATATATTATTCTTACCCTTTTGAACACTAAAAGACAGCAGATTTCTTTAAAAGATGCCCTTGCTTATATGGCTGTCATTTGTGCTCATGGAAATCACAGGTTTTTAATAGTCTGAAACATTCATAATGGAAAAAAAAATCAGTACATTTATCAAAATTTTAGAAATGGCATTTGAAAATAACAAAATATATTTTTCTATAGGCTTTGTTATGTATCAGTGGTCTTTTTTTTTTTTTTTTTGCTGTATGCGGGCCTCTCACTGCTGTGGCCTCTCCCGATTGCAGAGCACAGGCTCCGGACGCGCAGGCTCAGCGGCCATGGCTCACGGGCCCAGCCGCTCCGCGGCACGTGGGATCTTCCCAGACCGGGCCACGAACCCGTGTCCCCTGCATCGGCAGGCAGACTCTCAACCACTGCGCCACCAGGGAAGCCCCATCAGTACTCTTAACAATAATTGTTTATAGTTTTTGTTCAGCTTCTTAAGCTTAGATAAATATACACAGAGAAATAGTGATGATATAGGCTAATTATAAGGGGATATTTGGTATAATCATTAATGGTTTATTCTTTTTAATTACTGTCAGATGTACATGGACCATATAATTCATAATTCAGTGCCATTTTGAATGCCATTTTAAACGAATGCTTAACAGTGAATTTTTCAGAACTAAATAGGGAATAATTTTCTAACCTACTCCTTTTTATTTCACTGTAGTTACAGAGCGGGGGGGGGGGGGGGGGGGGGAAGGGAATACGAAGCCTAACTCAGAACACCACCACCATCTAGGGGCCTTTCACCTAACTGCAACCTCATCCTGTTAAACCACAGAAAAGTCTGAGGATCAGAGCTCAACCTGCAGAGGTTAAATGATTTGCCTAAGGTCATAAAGGTATGGCAAAGCTAAAGCAAAACCTAGCTCTACTAATTCCCGATTCAGTACTTTTTATATTTGTTTTGCTGAAGTGATACATTTCTCTTTAACAGTTAAACAAGCAGAACTGATTTGTTTTATTGTAAAAAGTTGTAACTTCTCAAATATAATAGTTATGATTAGAATGAATTGCAGAGAACAAAGCCTTGAAATTATTCCTTTCAAGAAGAAAAGAAGGGGCTTCCCTGGTGGTGCAGTGGTTAAGAATCTGCCTGCCAATGCAGGGGACGTGGGTTTAAGCCCTGGTCTGGGAAGATCCCACATGCCGCAGAGCAACTAAGCCCGCGCACCACAACTACTGAGCCTGCAAGCCTACAGCCGGTGCTCCACAAGAGAAGCCACCGCAATGAGAAACACACGCACAGCAACAAAGAGTAGCCGCCGCTCACTGCAACTAGAGAAAGCCCATGTGCAGCAACAAAGACCCAACACAGCCAAAAATATATTTAAAAAAAAAAAAGTCAATTTAAAAAAAGAAGATTCGTGCTTGGCTTCTCAGTTTTATATAGGCAATTCATACTGATGTTACCTAGAAACTCCAACATGGACTGATCCATTAATGGGGATTCCTTTTTTAGTTTAATAGGAAATAATCTGAATGCTTGGAACATCAGATCTTGAAAAGATCTGTGTCTACAGAGCTGTGCTCTTGGCAACAGCAAAGCAATCAATCTTAAACTGAGGTTTTCATACACATGTAGCACAAAACATTATTTTAGTATTTTGGAGTCTAATAGATCAGCTCAACTACTTACACCAATAAATTGCTATTTCAGAGTCTGGGACACATTTTGGATTTTTAAAGGAATCGTAACTGTATGTACACCATGGACTGTTTATTTATCTACAAATACTACAAATTAGGCAATAACTCAATGAAACTTTTTTCAGGCAAAGTAATGACTCAAATTCATTATTCAGAAAAGGAGACTTACCTGCCAGTTACCTGTCCTCTTTTAACAGGAATTGACTGACAATCTCTTAATACAAAAATATTGGCCCACATTTAGTTCTTTACAGTTAAAATAAAGAAACAACTACATTTATCTCTCCAATCATACCCAGGTTTTTAATAGATGATTGATAGAGCTCAGACTCAAAGGATCACTGAGGCCCCACCACATTGTTTCTCAGGCCCCCATGTGGCCAGCAGCTTTAGAGCAGAGTTGTTAATCCACAAGAGCCTTAGAGATGTGGCTAACTCTTCAGTGCAGTACTATGCCTAAGATTATGCTAGGGAAACAGTGGTGTCTTCTCTTTAGACATACAGAACATCAAAGCTTTTAAAAGATAACTGTGGTGATGAATAAAGTATCCGATTATTCTGTACATCCAGAGCACTCTAGGGAAGATGAATGCGGGGGAGCAGGCAGAGGCCTGCATCCTTGCTGGCCAGAGGGGCCTGGCTGGGCTATGAAAAAGCCTGGTTGTCCACTGCAATGAGGGAATTGGGGCAAGGTCAGAGAGCAACAGAAAACAGGGCACCAAGACACTGTGCATCTGTAATACTACCTACCAAGTGGGACGACTGCCCCTATGCATGTGTGTCAGGCTATCCCTGCTGGATGAGAATAGATGGCCTCTATATCATATTCTATTTGAGAGATACACATTCACAAATAGAGCTGCTGAGCAGACTCCTCACACTGATGTTCCCCACAAAGCCAGGACCCAAATCACTCAAGCTGGTGATCAGCTGCAGAAAGTAAGCTTTTTTTCTTTAGTATTTAGCAATAAGGACTACTACCATCAGGCCTGAACTTGCCTCCTCCCACAGACACACCAAAATTACAACTACTTACAGAGCAACTATCTATGCAGACAACCTAAAGACTAGCAGAAAAGATTTTCCACAACTAAAGACATAAAGAAGGAATCCAACAAGATGGGTATGAGGGGTGTAGACTCAGTATAGTCAGGACCCACACCCTGGGTTGACCCACAAACAGGAGGAATATCACAATCATAGGCCGGAAGGGAGTGGCACGATATATTCAAAGTGATGAAAAGAAAACCCCTACAACCAAGCATGCTCTACCGAGCAAGGTTCTCATTCACATTTGAAGGAGAGAGAAACTTTTACAGACAAGCAAAAGCCAAGAGTTCAGCACAACTAAACCAGCTTTACAAGAAATGTTAAAGGGACTTCTCTAAGTAGAAAAGGCCACAACTAGAAAATGAAAATTATGAAGGGAAAAATCTCATCAGTAAAGGCAAAACAGTGAAGGTAGTAGATCAACACTTACAAAGCTAGTAGAAAGATTAAAAGACAAAAGTAGAAAAATCATCTATATCCATAATAAGTAGTTAGGGATACACAAAACAAAAATACGCAAAATATGACATCAAAAACATTAAATGTGGTGGGGAGTAAAAATGTAGGGTGGTTAGAATGTGTTCGAACATAAGAGATCATAAATTTATGCACACACATACACACCTCGTGGTAACCACAAACGAAAAACCTAAAATAGATACACATACACAAAAGAGAAAGGAATGCAAACATAACGGTAAATACAGTCATCAAATCACAATTGAAGAGAGCAAAACAAGGAACAAAAAAGAACTACAAAAACAACCCCAAAACAATTAACAGAATGGCAGTAAGTACATATCTATCAATAATTACATTAAATGTAAGTGAACTAAATGTTCCAACCAAGAGACAGAGTGGCTGATTAGATTTTTTAAAACTCAAAAAAATAAAGCACATATATATGCTGCCTACAAGAGACTCACTTCAGGGACTTCCCTGCTTAGGGCTCTGCACTTCCACTGCAGGGGGCACAGGTTTGATCCCTGGTCAGGGGACTAAGATCCTGCATACTGTGTGGCACAGCCAAAAAAAACAGACTCACTTCATGTCTAAAGACACACAGACTGAAAGTGAAGGGATGAAAAAAGATTCTGTGCAAATGAAAAGAAAGCTGGGGGAGCAATACTTACATCAGACAAAATAGACTTCAAAACAAAGACTGTAACAAGAGACAAAGAAGGGCAGTATGTAATGATAAAGGGGTCAATCCAACAAGAAAATATAACAAATATATAACAAATATAGCAAATATATATATGCACCCAACATAGGAGCACCTAAATACATAAAACAAATATTAACATACAGGGAGAAACTGACAGCAATACAATAATAGTAGGGGACTTTAATACCCCACTTATATCAATGGGCAGATCATCCAGACAGAAAATCAATAAAGGCAACACTGACCTTAAATAACACATAAGACCAGATGGAATTAATAGATATCTACAAAACATTTCATCCAAAAATAGAATTCTCTTCACCTGACATGGAATATTCTCCAGGATAGGCCACAAAACAAGTCTCAGTAAATTTAAGAAAACTGAAATAATACCAAGCACCTTTTCTGAGCACAAAGGTATGAGACTAGAAATCAACTGCAAGAAAAAAACTGCAAAAAAACACAAACACGTGCAGACTAAACAACATACTACTAAACAACTGAAGAAATCAATGAGGAAATAAAAACATACCTGGAAACAAATAAAAGTGGAAACACAATCCAAGACCTATGAGATGCAGCAAAAGCAGTTCTAAGCGAGATATTTATAGCAATACAAGCCTACCATAGGAAACAAGAAGAATCTCAAATAAACAACCTAACCTTATACCTAAAGGAACTAGGAAAAGAAGAACAAAAAACCCCAAAAGTTAATGGAAGGAAAGAAATCATCAAGGTAAGAGTGGAAGCAAATGAAATAGAGTTAAAAAAACAATAAAACTAAGTGCTGATTCTTTGAAGAGAACAGAAATACAAAGGATCATAAGATACTACTACATCAATTACATGCCACTAAAATGGACAACCTAGAAGAAATGGGTAAGTTCCTAGAAACATACAACCTCCCAAGAATGAATCAGGAAGAAATAGAAAATATGAACAGACCAATTGCCAGTAATGAAATTGAATCACTAATTAAAAAAAAAAAAAACCTCCCAAGAAAACAAGTCCAGGACCAGATGGCTTTACAGGTTAATTCTACCAAACATTTAAAGAAGAGTTAATGCCTAACCTTCTCAAAGTATTCCAAAAAGTTGAAAAGGAAAGAATGGCTCTGAACTCATTCTATGAGGCCAGCACCACCTGGATACCAAAACTAAAGACACACAAAAAAAGAAAATTACAGGCCAATATCATAGATGCAAAAATCCTCAACAAAAGATTAGCAAACCAAATTTAACAACACATTAAAAGGATCATATACCATGATCAAGTGGGGTTTATCCCACAAATCAGTCAATGTGATACACATTAACAAACTGAAGAATAAAAATCATGATAATCTCAATAGATGCAGAAAAAGCTTTTAACAAAACTCAACATCCATTTATGATAAACACTGTCCACAAAGTGGGTATAGAGGGAATGCACCCCAACATAATATAGGCGATCTGACAAACGGACAGCCAACATCATACAAAGGTGAGAAACTGAAAGCATTTCCTCTAAGATCAGGAACAAGACAAGGAGGCTCACTCTCACCACTTTTAATCAACCCAGTATTGAAAATCCCAGCCACAGCAATCAGACCAAAAAAAAAAGAAAAAAAAGAAAAGAAACAAAAATCCAACTTAGAAAGGAAAAAGTAAAACTGTGCAGGTGACATGATTCTATATGGAAAATCATAAAGATGCAACCAAAAATGTGTTAGAACTAATAAATAAATTCAGTAAAGTTGCAAGATACAAAATTAACATACAGAAATCTGTTGCATTTCTATACATGAATAATGAACTACCAGAAAGAGAAATTAAGAAAACAATCCCATTTACAATTACATCAAAAGAAATTACCTAGGAATAAATCTAACCAAAGAAGTAAAAGACTTACACTCTGAAAACTGTAAGACACTGATGAAAGAAAATGACAACACAAACCAATTGAAAGATACACCATGCACATGGATTGGAAGAATTCATATTGTTAAAATGACCATACAACCCAAGACAATCTACAGATTCAGTGCAATCCCTATCAAAATACCAAAGGCATTTTTCACAGAGCTAGAACAAATAATTCTAAAATCTGTATAGAAACACAAAAGACCCTGAGTAGTCAAAGCAATCTAGAGAAAGGACAAAGCTGGAGGTATCACACTCCCTGATTTCAAACTAATTACAAAGCTACAGTCATTCAAAACAGCATGGTACTGGCACAAAAACAGACACATAGATCAATGGAACAGAATAGAGAGCCCAGAAATAAACCCACACTTAAATGGGCAATTAATCTATGACAAAGGAGGCAAGAATATACAATGGGGAAAAGACAGCCTCGTCAATAATAGTGTCTGGAGAACTGGACAGGGACATGCAAAAGAATCAAACTGGACTACTTCCTCATACCATCTACAAAAATAAATTCAAAATGGATTAAAGACCTAAATAAGACCTGAAACCATAAAACTCCTCTTAGAAGAAAACATAGGCAGTATGCTCTTTGACACTGGTCTTAGCAATATTTTTTTGGATCTATCTTCTCAGGCAAGGGAAATGAAGGCCAAAATAAACAAATGGGATAACGTCAAACTACAAAGCTTTCGTACAGCAGAGGAAATCATCAACAAAACAAAAAGCCAGCCTACCGAATGGGAAAGTATATTTGCAAATAATATATTCAATAAGGGGTTAATATCCAAAATATACACAGAACTCATACAACTCAACATTAAAAAAAAAAAAAGCCAATTTTTAAATGGGCAGAGGATCTGAATAGACATTTTTCCAAAGAAGACATACAGATGGCCAACAGACATGAAACAATGCTTAACATCCCTGTCAGGGAAATGCATATCAAAAGCACACTTCACACCTGTCAGAATGGCTATCATCAAAAAAGACAATAACAAGTATCTGGGATATGGAGAAAAGGAAACCCTTGTGCATTGCTGGTGGGATTGTCAATGGGTGCAGTGACTATGAAAACAGTATCAAGTTTCCTCAAGAACTTGAAGACAGAACTAGCATATGATCCAGCAATTTCACTTCTGGGTATTTACTAATTTGAAAAGATATATTCACCAGTGTTCACTGCAGCATTTTTACAATAGGTGAGTGGATACAGATGTGGTATATACATACAATGGAATATTACTTAGACATCAAAAAAAACTTGCTATTTGTGACAACATGGATTTAGAGGGTATTATGCTAAGTGAAGTAAGTCAGATAAATATATGATCTCACTTGTAAGTGTAATCTAAGAAACAACAAAAAGACTTAGATACAGAGAACAAACTAGTTTTCTGTGGTTGCTGGGGAGGGGGGAGAATAGGTGAAGGGCACTAAGGGGTACAAACCTCCAGGTATAAAGTAAATAAGCCATGAGGATATAACGTACAGCATAAGGCATATGGTCAATACTGTAATAACTTTCAGAACAGACACTTCAGTAACTTACTGTGGTGACTGTTTCATAATACATGCAAATGTCCATCACTATGTAATGCTCCTGAAACTAGCATATCAACTATATTTCAGTTGTTTTAAAAAAGCATGTCATCAGCCAGACTGAATCAAGGTTGTGGTGTTCTGTGTTTGTACATTTGTACTCGTTTGCATTTGGAAGCTGCTGTTGATGGCACCAGGCACAGAATAGTTCAGGACCAACCACCGTCTATATGAATTTTCCTGTTTACATAGCACATGGACAGAAATGACAAGTCAGTAGCAAGTCAGACTGTTAGCTGCAACTGCCACTTGATTCAGGTAGCAGTTTTGGATGAAGAGTACTGGTTCTCAACTGGGGGAAATTCTGCCCCATGGGGGACATTTGGCAATGTCTGAAAACATTTTTGTCACAACTTGGGGAAAGGTGCTACTGGCATCTAGTGGGTAGAGGCCAGTGATACTGCGAAATGTCCCACAACGCACAGGACAGTCCCTCACAACTACGAATTATCCAGCATAAAATACCAATAGGCCCAAGGTTGAGAAATGATGACCTAGGGGTCAAAGAGTGCATTAACTGTTCCCCTTCCCTGGGATCTAAGTTTTCTTCTTCCCAGGTGCCATGGTTGTTGTCTTCCCTCCACTGCCACAAAATCTGTACCTATAATTTCCTATTTTCTCCAGTTATCCCTACTTTGACCTAGACCTTCTGTCCTGATTATCATCCAGGAGGCAGCCAAGATGAGATGATCCTTTTTTGGGGATTGCCATATTCTGTGACCCAGTCAGGTATGTAGTACAGGAGGTGAGGGTGACAGAGTCAGAAGCCTTTTTAAAGCTCAACAGTGCTAGATATCCGTGGATGGTAGGCAGCTGTGAAATAGCCATCAAATACCCTATGGGCTCATTGCCAGGTGGCCTTTGTAACAAGTGCTGCACTGCTAGATTGCAAGTGGTCCAGAACTAAGAACATGACACATATGACATATTAGCTTGAAGGGCTGCAATTGTGTGACCAAAGTCAGCTGATCCGACTGGGACAGCAACACTGTAACCTAAGTGTGTCAACAGTGCTGAGGCACCATCAGCCACCCTGAAAGGTGACCAAAGGACCGGCGTAGTTAGTCCATCAGTAGTCTATGTGATATGGCCTCAACTACCTCAAGACAAATGGGCTGACTTTTGGCAGGCATCTGCCATGCACGAGGAAAAGTTCTTTACTGTGTGCAGAGCCCATGATGGTGGACTGTGTGAGGGCAGTCTGGGTGGCGCAGGCTGGATCAGCACCTTGATTTTACTAGGTCATATCAGAGAACTGGCCTTTACCACAGGCATCTACATGAGTGACCCAGATGGTCCAACCAGCAGGCACAATTCGTTCCCACAACATACGGCCTTTAAAAGGGGTGTTTTAATCTGCCTGAATAGTCTTGCAAGTGGCAGGCCCAAGAGTAAGCAAAGGTGACTGTTCATCACCACATCTACGAAAACAGCCTTGAGTTCAGCTCACTGAGCAGTGAACAACCACATTCACTTAGGCTCTGCATAGCTGGCGCTGAGGTTGGACAGCCACAGCGGCACAGTGGATACCACTAGCTTTTAACTTAGCTGAGCCACTGGTGATTCAGGTCCAGGTACTTAAGGGTCTCTGTGAAGTGAGGGTCCCTTTGAGGCAGCAGCTATGCCTCAGGTAATGGGGTGGGAGACAGTTTTCCAAGTGTTTCTGAGGCTGGCGCATTCCAGAAAACACTGTTTTTACTTGACCAGGAAGGTCTCCAATACCCAAAGCATCCAACAAGGAGTCAGGCCTCCTTTCAGTCAATCTCACGTTTAGCAATGGAAGTGTAATAACTGGACTGGCCCAGAGGACCTCACACGTACATACTAATAAAATATTTTATAAATAAAAAAATTTTTTCTTCACTGTGAGTTTTGCTGAAACCCTATCCATGGGATTTGAATGCTTTATTTCCTTATTTACAGCATGTGCCAGTAAGCTTTTTCTGTAAACGGCCAAGAGGCAAAATTGAGGATATTACGTAAGCATAAAGAGAGGAAACAAATCTCTATAAAACTTCTATTAATGAAGTCAAACTATGATGATTATTGAGTAAATTTTTTTCTGTAATACAGATCTTTCTTTTGGGGTGGAGTATAACATTTCATCTAATTAGGGTTCAAAGTTAGTGATCCTCCATCATTAAATCAATTCACCTGGCAGCTTGGAGTCTAGGTTTTCAACTATTTCTTCACAATTTGAACACTTGATGGTTTTCCCTTTTATTTCAAGTGCTATTTTTTTAAAGATTCATCTGTATATGCAAGAAAAAAATTGATTCACCTGTTAATGCTGATGTGTAATGAGATTTTATGTATTACATCTTTGAGGATATGTTCTTACACAGGTCATAGATGTGGCATTCAAAACGTGGAGTTAAGTCACTGTGACTTGCAGTGTAGTGCAAAGTGATGAGGGTACCACATATGGTCACAACTACTCAACTCTGCCACTGTAGTGCAAAAGCAGCAACTGACAATACATGAAGATGAATGAATGTGGCTGTCTTCCAATAAAACTTTACTTGTGGATACTGGAATCTGAATTTCACATAATCTTCACATGTAGGGAAATATTTTAACTTTTTTCAGCCATATAAAAATTGAAAGCCATTCAAAACAGAAACTGGCCAGATTTATTCCATGAGCAGTAACTGGCCAACGCATCTTACAGAGATACAGCCCAAGGAATTTATCACATGGATGGTTAGGGACTACAACAGCTGCCAGAAGATTATAGGCAAAGGTCCTGTTAAAAACAAGTCAAGAGGGACTTCCCTGGTGGCGCAGTGACTGACAGTCCACCTCCCAATGCAGGGGACGTGGGTTCGATCCCTGGTCGGGAAGATCCCACGTGCTGCAGAGCAACTAAGCCCGTGAGCCGCAACTACTGAAGTCCGCGCGCCTAGAGCCCGTGCTCCGCAACAAGAGAAGCCACCGCAATAAGAAGCCCGTGCACCGCAACAAAGAGTAGCCCCCGCTGGCCGCAATTAGAGAAAGCCTGCGCGTAGCAATGAAGACCCAACTCAGCCAAAATTAAATAAATTAAAAAAAAAAAGTCAAGGAAATAGAACAAATGCCAAAAACTATAATTTAGGAAAATTTTACCCCCCCCCAAAAGTTTTTGAAACTATACATGAAGAGCGTACAGACATTCCTTGGTTTGACCACGCTTTGCACCAAGCAGTTCTACCGGCATCATTTTTCCAACAGCATTTGCTCACTTCCCGTCTGTGCCACATTTTGGCAATTCTTGCAATATTTCAAACCCTCTACCAGCAAAAAAATGACTCACTGAAGATTCATATGATGGTTAGCATTTTTTAGCAATAAAGTATTTTTTTTTGCAATAAAGTATTTTTAAATTAAGTTATATACACTTTAAGACAATGCCATTGCACACTTAATGGACCACAGTATAGGATAAACACAACTCTTATATGCGCTGGGAAACCAAAAAAATTCCCAAAACTCTCTGCTGTGATATTCACTTTATTGAGGTGGTCTGGAACCAAACCCACAGTATCTCATCTCCAAGGTATGCCTGTACTGCATACCTGAGACTATTCAATCAGACTATTACCAAAACTCATTTTACAAAATTATTCGATTTCAAAGAAACAAAAAATTCTTTGGGTTTTTAGCCAAAACCAGAAAGTGACTTGTAAGGGAAGGAAAATTAATTATCCTCAGACTTTCATTAGCGATCCTTTATTGCCAGAAGAAAATAGGAGTGGTATACTTAAGGTGCTCAAAGAGCGAACTGAGGATTTTAGATCCAATAAAAGTGACTTTCAGATATAAAGCAAATAACCAACTGTATTCAACATACAAGAAGGCAGAAAATGAACTTCCTGAGCGATCAACCAGAGAACAAGCTTCAACCAAAAAAACTAGAGCACAGAACTTAAGGACTGGAAGTGGGCATTAAGAACTTGTAGCACTGAGACTACACAAGGGCTAAGAGGGAGAATGTAAGTTCTGACCATGTGCTCAAGCAGTGTTAACACAGTACTGTAAAAATATAGTGGGCCATATGCCAAAAAGTTTTAAAACTGTTCTCAGTAATTATATTGGTGGTGGTGTTATTTTGAGACTTGTGCATGCAATGTGGGATAATGATGGGACATTCTATCAGTCAACATGTCACTGAAAACTTCTTTGCATTTTCCAGCTTTTAGAGGCTACTCACTTCCCTTGGCCCCTGGCCCTTTCTCCATCCTCAAAGCCAACAACATCGGGCAGTCTTCACATCGCATTATCCCAACCTCCTCTTTGGCCTCACACTTCCACATTTAAGAACTTGTATAATTACATTAGGCTCATCCTAATAATCTAGGATACTCCCCCTAGTATCTTTTCTCCCCACATGAGCACTCTCAAATTAGTGGTGCTGCTGAAATGTACACATTAAAGAAGCAAAAGCCAATTTCAAATCAAGTGTTAGTTTTGCTACCTATTTCAGTCATGCCTTAACATAAAAGTCTTCAATATCACTTTCAAAAAATTCAAAATTTGTATCCCTGGTTACAGAAATTTTCCTGTGAAAGACCAAGATAAATTGTTCTGGGTGGAAAGAATCAAGGAGAGAAAAGCCACCTGTTAATACTTAATTATCTATGTATTAAATATGTAAGATATTAAATGGGAAACTTAAGAATTACCTCTTATGGTATTTTTTATTAGATGGATGTTAAAACTCCTTCAAGTTGGCCTATGGGAAAGTAACTTGATTGTATCAATCATCAAACAAGCCAAACCATTTTTAAAAAAGTAAACACATTCTTTTTGGAAGCATTTTCAAGTGAACCCTTCTAAAAGAGAACCATGCCAAGCCCTATTCAGAGATGTAGTAGATGAGAGCTTGACTCACAGTATCATCTGACTAAATGATGCCCCCCATCAAGAAAACCACCACTTATGTAACTCAATTCCTGGTCCCCACCGTCAAGGACCACGCTATTGACCCAATTTCTTTCTACCCTGAAAAGGAAGCCCCTGTCATCAGTGAGCTGGACCAAAAAATAAAACAAAAACCCTGTCCACATGGATTTTTTCTAGTAGCCACAAGTGAAACTATAGAAAAAAAAACAACAGGGAAAACAAGGACTGAAGGACAGGGTTTTTAATAAAATGAACCGATCAGCAGGGTCTGACTTAAGAGGTAAAAGAGCAAGCACTGTGGCCATCTAAGTGAAGAGTGTTCCAAGCACAGGAAAAACAAGTGCCAAAGCCCTACCATAAGAATGTTCCTAGCTTGTCCAGGACAGTCTGGCTAGAAGAGTAAGGGAAGTGGTAGTAAGAGACAGGTCAGAGGCAAGATCACGAGACCTTTTGGGTGAACTGACCATCTAAAATAAACTTCCACAAAGTGTGTGGGCAGGGGGACAGACAGGGACACGATGACACAGGGAGACCAGGTAAGCAATAAAAATCCAGGTTGGTAATGACTTGCTCCAAAGTGATAGCAACAGAGGTAGTAAGAACTGGTTAGATTCCAGATATATTTTGAATGAACTGTGAATGGTCAAGGATGACCCCAGAGGACTCTGGTCTAAAACAGAAGGGTGGGTAAAATTGTTGAGCTCAGGAACACCATTTCAAACATGTTAAATGCCTCACTGACATCCAATGAAGGTATCAAGTAGGGAGTTGGATAGGCAAACCTGGAGTTCAAAGAAAGGTACAGATTAGAAGTAAAAATCTGACAGTTTATTTAAAACCAAGAAATTGAGTAAGAATACCTAGAAAGAGTATTGGCAAACGTCCAGGGACTAAGCCCTAGGGCTCTCCAACACTAAGGCCTGAAACAAACTAGCAAAGGAGAGTAGCCAGCAACATGGGAGGAAAAACCGAGGTGCAATTCTAGAAGACAGTTAAGAAATACAGGGAAAATCGACCGTCAAATGTCATTAACAGAGATCAAGTAAAATGAAGGCCAAGAATGAACCACTGGACTTAGCAATGACATCTGGTAATCTTGACGGCAACAGTTTCCTTAGAGTAGCTGCAGCAGATTCAAGTAAAATTAAATAGAAGAAATATGGTTAACTCTTTTGAACTTTGCTATAAGGGATTTGAATAGGGGGATATCTGGAAGGGCAGAGGATTTGGTTGTATGCTGATAGAACTTGTAGAAGGAATATTGATACGGTGACAAGTGGTGGAGCCAAGAACCTGACTAGGCAAGAGAAGGTGGAATCTGATGCTTGTTCTTGCACAATTCACCCAGTTACAACAGGGAAGGCAGAAAGAGTGAGAAACACATGCACAGATGGCAGTGTAGAAATAACAGGCATTTATGAGGTTCTCTTGTCATCCATTCTCAAGAAGCAAGGTCATCAGCTGAACTTAGAAAGTTGGAGGTTTGGGAGAAGTAAAGAACAGAACGGGTGACCGACTAGGAGGAAATACGGGATAGTGGGCAGCATTAAATGCCCACTTAATAGGAGACCAATAACCAATTTCTCTCTCTCTCTAGCCAACTTCAGCTTGACCATTAAGGGATACAGTGGGACATTTACTGCTAGAGAAAAGAGAGCATTATTTGGATGTTTAAAACCCCCCCCACAAAAAAAAACAAAAAACCCAAATGCCTGTGAGCTCTTCTGTTTCCACTATGCTATCAGTCTAGCACAGTGGTTCACAAAGCATGGTCCCTGACGGCCACCATCACCTGAAAATTTGTTAAAAATGCATATTTTCAGAGCTCACCCTAAAACTACTAAATCAGAAACTCCAGGGGCAGGGCCCTGCAATGTTTTAACAAACCTTCTAGATGATGTGAGAACCACCTTAAAAACTTAACCCTGGGCTTCCCTGGTGGCGCAGTGGTTAAGAATCCGCCTGCCAATGCAGGGGACACGGGTTTGAGCCCTGGTCCGGGAAGATCCCACATGCCGTTGAGCAACTAAGTCCACGCGCCACAACTACTGAAGCCCGCGCCCTAGAGCCCATGCTCCACAACGAGAAGCCACTGCAATGAGAAGCCCGTGCACTGCATCGAAGAGTAGCCCCTGCTCGCTGCAACCAGAGAAAAGCCCACGCACAGCAATGAAGACCCAACGCAGCCAAAAAATAAAATAAAAATTAAAAAAACCTTAACCCATGTAAAGTGTTTCCTTTTATTCACCATCTCTAACACGCCCAAACCATCCCAGTTGAAAACTGAACACTACCCTTTCTCAGCTACTTAGTAACTAAGAGCAGTGAATAAAATCCACACAGAAGGTCAGAAAAATTCACCACATTACTATCAAATAAGAACACTTGATTATTGTCAGATTATTTAAAAAGAGTGATCAGAAATTAAGTATCACAAATGAGTTCTTTTATTTGTCACCATTAAAAGTCTGATTTTTAAACAGATTCCTGGACTGGTGGCTCATATCCATCAGCTCGTTCAACTTTAGCACCTGTCTCGTCCCCAGTAGCTTTTCCAGAACTACTACCTTCACCATGTAACTCCATGAGTTTTCCCACTAAAAGGAAGAAGAAATTTTGTTAGTTACAGCGTACAATATCTTGAAAGAGTTATCTTCAATACTATGTAGGCAAGACAAAAAAAAAGTGCCATCATCTGGTCTCAAAACAACACAAAACCACCAAACAATATATTTGTCCACACAATTTTTTCTTTCAGGAATCCTGTGGTTTCTCACTTACATTCAAACTTGGGCTTCTTCAGCATTTTTACTTTTCTAACAAAGACATCGTGGAGTGGATAAATAGACTGGCAGGCCTTTTCTATGTCTTTTCCAATGCTGTCTGGAATCCTGAAAACCAGTAATGATAAATTAGAATAAACCTACACTTCACTTAATCCACAGTAATCCTCATTCTGTTATTGCCCCTTCATAGGTGAAGGTTAAATGATCTGAATTACACAGCTAGTTAATAGCAAAATTAGCACGTGGGCCTTCTGAGTCCAAGCCTTATGCCTTTTTTTTCATACACCCCTCTTAGCCAACTGCATGGGAACATCAGAAAAATGTTAACAGTTTTATCATCGGACATCATCTGGGACCGAAACATTTTATCATCACTTATTCCCATACATTACTGATTGTGAAGGGTTTATCTATTCAGTGCCTTTTCTAAGGCAAAGGCAAGTCCTGGGCATCAAGTCTCACTGCCAGGAGAGAGCTTCATCCAAAAAAAGGATAAATAAACCAACAAATAACATTTACTGAACACAATATGCTTTCATTTCAAGAGATGCAGCTAGACGGTTTCACAGGCAGAATTTAAACATAGGTCTGACCCCACCTTGTCTCATCTGAGGGTTGTGTTGTGAGGGAAAACACTTACAACTTATTGACCACCTCTTTCAAGTCATTTGTCTGCACCTCTCGGGTCATGATTTCCATCATCTTCTTACGGATCTGGCGGACCTGCTGGTGCTGGGCATAAGAGGTCTTCCGAATCTGATTGTTGCGTTTTTTAGTAAAACCCACACAGAAGAGACGAAGCAAATAACCATCGGTAGTCTTGACATCAACGTGAGCTTCAATCATGGTCTAGTGAAAAAAAGATGTGCCAGGTTTTAATGTTATCTATTTTTACCTCTCAAATTCTAATTTTAAAAAAAGTGGGGCTTCCCTGGTGGCGCAGTCGTTAAGAATCCGCCTGCCAATTCAGGGGACACAGGTTCAAGCCCTGGTCCAGGAAGATCCCACGTGCCGCAGAGCAACTAAGTCTGTGCGCCACAACTACTGAGCCTGCGCTCTGGAGCCTGCGAGGCACAACTGAGGCCACGCTCTAGAGCCCATGTGCCACAACTACTGAAGCCCGCACACCTAGAGCCCATGCTCCACAAGAGAAGCCACCGCAATGAGAAGCCTGCGCACCACACCTAAGAGTAGCCCCCTCTCACCGCAACTAGAGAAAGCCCGCGCGCAGCAACGAAGACCCAACACAGCCAAAAATAATAAATTAAAAAAAAATTTTTTTTTAAGTGGAGGCCAAGTACTCATTACACAATATTAAGTATAATATAAATGACTGATTTACAGAGTTAACCTCCTTGAAGTGAACTTACCAACAATTACCCCAAATTCTTACTATCCTCCATATCTAATTACATAAGTACAGAGTCCTCTCAGCTGTCTTCCCCCCTCCCCTCTAGGTAACTTCTCTATCTCATTATCACTATCTCCCCACAGCAACCCCCACCTTTCACATATACATGCCTTTTACAGACATATGCCAGCCTTTAACAACCTGCTCCTCCCCCAATCAATTCTTTAACTCCGCAAGAGAAAAATACGTTCTAAGGGACTCTACAATACCGACATCTAAACCTATTCCATTTAAAAAAATATGTTCTGAACAGTTGAAATGTTGTAATAACACGAAATACATACATTTTAAAATGTCCTTTATGTTCCAAACTAAAGCCACACTGAGGATTAAATATTCAATTTTACAACTAAACTATAGTTTTTAAAAATCCATCATTAGTCTTATTACTACCTAAATTCAAAAAACAAAAACTAGGGCTTCCCTGGTGGCGCAGTGGTCGAGAGTCCGCCTGCCAATGCAGGGGACACGGGTTCGTGTCCCGGTCTGGGAAGATCCCACGTGCCGCGGAGCGGCTGGGCCCGTGAGGCGTGGCCGCTGAGCCTGCGCGTCCGGAGCCTGTGCTCCACAACGGGAGAGGCCACAGCAGTGGGAGGCCCGCTTAGGTACCAACAAAAAGTGAATTGCCTTCTTTGCATTTTGTTAACTTTATCTTACTCTAAAAAATGAATATAATACAATTATAGTGAAAGGACCTTAAGATACTTCCAAAAATGCAACTGTAAAACCTTAGGAGAGTATCAGAAATAAATATAACGGAATAATCATATCATACGGGACCGAAACGTCTTGTCATCATTCATTCCCACACAAAAAACATCCCCAACGTGATGGTTATAGCCAGACACATCTGAACCATCATTTCCTGTAGTTAAACCAATGGGTACTAAATGCTTTCTGTGTCAAGCTCTGCACTAAGCATGTTTACATGTATCTTTTATTTCATCCTCATAATTCCATGAGCTAATATTCTTTTTTTTGGCTGAGCTGTGTCTTTGTTGCTGTGTGCGGGCTTTCTCTAGTTGTGGCAAGTGAGGGCTACTCTTCGTTGTGGTGCGCGGGCTTCTCACTGAGGTGGCTTCTCTTGTTGCGGAGCAGGGCTCTAGGCGCGCGGGCTTCAGTAGTTGCGGCTCGAGGGCCCTAGAGCACAGGCTCAGTAGTTGTGGCGCATGGGCTTAGTTGCTCCGTGGCATGTGGGATCTTCCCGGTCCAGGGCTCGAACCCGGTCCCCTGCATTGGCAGGTGGATTCTTAACCACTGCGCCACTAGGGAAGCCCCATGAGCTAATATTCTTACCTACATTTTACAGATAAAAGAAACCAAGGCTTAGCAAGATTTAAGTTACTTTCCAAACAACATAACTGGGAAAAAGAGCCAAAATTTCAGTCTCCCACCACAGGCTCTGCCAGTCCTATTACAGCACAATAGATAATCAAAACTAGCCCAATCCATCCTTTCACTATCAAATTCACTAGATTCTGATGTCCAAAGGTATTCTGAAGACAGGCAAAGCTAAAACTACAAACCTGCACCTAAATGTGCTTCAACCAGCCACTAATCCATGCAGCAAAAAAACCTCGATGATAATCCAATATTAAATCTTGAACTCAATTTCAACAAATAACTAAATTTACTCTAAACAGCCTCACTGCTGTTGCTCAAGTTCAACGGTGCCGATCCAAGAGTGCACACTTAATAACAGCAAGAAAACATCAAGGGCTTAAAATGAACTCTAAACCTCAAATGCACAACACGCTCCTCTCTTGACATTCAATCATGACATCTTTGGTCATGCACAGCACAGCACCATGCACTTGAGAGAACTTTTATTCTCACCTGCCATTTTTTGACCATGGAGCACATTTTGTCACGGGTAAGATCCATGCCATGGAAATTAGTCAGGCAGTTTTTGCCCTGAACGTCCTCAGTAATAAGCTTGAATTTCCTAAATGCAACTTCATCATTCTGCAGATCAGCAAGGCTCACTTCAAACACACGACCCTTGAGGCCATCAGATGCGATTTCTATAAAACAAGGATCAATTGTTAACGTTAGGGACCGCATAAGCAAAGTCAAGGTAACATTCAAGCATTAAGTTCGGAAACCTCATGATAAATTATAAAGACCGTAACTTTCGTCAGACAAATCCCTATGGACACCAACGACTTCCTGACAGGGCTCATTAGAACCCCAACACCACCCATGCCCATTTCACTGGTAATTCTAAAAGGGCCATCCTGCTTCTGCACGTGCTGTACTAAAAACAAGCCCCAAAGGGCCCCAAGCTGCAACCAAGAGCTGACACTTCCTTAATGTATCCCACCACCCAACGAAAAGGAGACCAAGATACATACAAGCCTCACTTTCAGAAAAAGACACACCAAGAAGAATATACTCACTGGTTCCTTGAGTTCTCGTGACCAGCGTTTTCCCAATATTTCTTATATTGAACATAGCTGGTGCCTTCACATCGTACCAATCTTTCTTAGAAAATGGGTCAACCCTGGATTTAAAAACATGCTTGAATTTTATCGCCGATCACATAATGTTTTTTAACTTCCCTCATTCCAAGTACTCTAAAAGGCTAACTGACACGGAGACACTGGTGGAAACGACTCCTCTCGGGCTGAGGGGCGCATATGTAAAAGCTAGTTCTTCCCACCATGTCTATTTCACCGCGAAGGCCTGACACTTCGGTAAATGATGCCACAAACATATACACTCCCACCCAACCCCACCCACCCATCGGTGCTTCCGCTACACCGGCAACACTGCCACCAAACAACGTGCACGTCTCTTCAACTTTACTGCTACGTGAAGACACATACTGGTAACCCGGGCTCCTTACGGCCGCAAGCTATCAGGAGCGCCCAGGTTTCCACCCGGCCCAAGCAGGGGAGGGACGCGAGGTCCCGGGTGGACAAGAAAAGTGCCTTTCACAACTCCAGCTGTTGGAAGGGCATTACCCGAGGAACTTACGAGGCCCGTGAGCCCACAAAACGGAACACGCCCGTCCCTAGTCGCGGCAGCAATCTGACTCAAAAGGGGCGCGCATAAGGCCCACAAGGCCGGGGGAAGCAACGGGTCCGCCGCAGAGCAGTCCCGGATCCGCCAGGCCGCGGTTCGTAATTTACCAACCCGGTACGGCCCGCGCAATCCAACTAGCATCCTCGCCATCCGGCCCACACCACGACTGAGAAACCGCCCGCCGACTCCAGCAGGACACCCAAAAGCGGGGGGCCACGGTAGTTGCCACTTACACTTTCTTCTTGGCTCCCTTTTTACCGCCTTTCGTAAGGCGCTTATTCTTTCCGACCGCCATGGTGCTGCTCCGAGAGCCAAAAGGACGGAAATTATACTCACGCGAGATCTTAGGGGTGCGGGGCGGGACGCGCTGTCTACATGACCTTCGATCTTAAGTTCTTCCGGCCTCAAGAATATCGCGACAACAGAGAGAGGCACGCGTCTGACCGTGGCTGCGACAGCGCCCTCAAGTGGGGGGAGGCTGCGCAGCACGCCGGGGGCCGCTCGCTGAGGGGCTGCGCTCGGAGGCGGTGGCGCTGGCAACCTGAGGTGCGGACGCCTTGGTTACCTGAGGTTCCCGTGGCTCTGATGCCCGGAAGTAGGTTTCCGTGGGAGAACGCCCACTCAGCATCATTCGAAGGGGAACTCACCTTCAAACCTGTTTCTTCTCCGACAGCGTGGGATTAGAGGTCAGACAGCAGATCTAGGTTCATAACCTAATTTCAGTATTTAGCCTTGTGACCTGTCTGTGCTTCAGTTTCCTCGTATTTAAAATGGAAGCAGCAGTGTGATCTATCTCGTAAGACTGTTAGGATTAAATATGTATAACTTCTGAGATATGGGTAAGGTTCTAAGATATTGGTAAGGTTATTGGTAAGGTTTGTTGATAAGGATGCTGGTTAGTGGAGGACGTTCTCTTTGTGAACATCCATCAAGCTGTACGCTTACTCGTGTACTTTTCTGTAAGTTTCTTATATGTTAATTTAATGTTGGATTTTTTGTTTGTTTGTTTTAATAGAGTGAGTTCTGCTCATTTTTTCCCTGACGGACTATGGTTCCAGTGTTCCCAGATACTTCAATTTCTCAAGAAAGGTTTATTTTAATTGCAGGGGATAACGAAATACATTCTGGCTAGATGTGGCCTGCTAGCTTCAAGTGTGACGTCCCTGGAAAGCTGGCGCATACAGGCTTGGTACTCAGCCACTGGTATGTTGAGTTCCCTTCTCTAACTTCCCGTCTGTCAAAAAAACCTGCAACCAAGCCAGAAACCTACCCCGACTCACATCACTCCCACAAGCCTTTGAGTCCTTTAATCTCTGCCAGTCTTTCTAACGTACATCCCTTACCTTCTATGACCCTCACTTTCTACAACAATCTTCCTAAATCTCCAATCCTAGCCTAAAAATCTTTCCATTCCATTCATCTCAGTTGCTTATAGGATAGTCAAGTTCTTATTTCACAACAATGTGAATATACCTAACACTACTGAACTGTACGCTTAAAAATGGTTAAAATGGTAAATTTTATGTTGTGTTTTTTATCACAATTATTTTAAAAAAATCAAAGTCCTTAGCTGAGCCTATAAAACTTCTTTTATCTTGAGTTATCTCCCTTTTCATCCTCTCCTTATCTTAGTCTTTAGTGGATACCCCAACTCTGGCCATCTGGAACTATTTAAAATTTTCTCTTGCCTCCATTGCTTTTCCCTCATCAGCAGGCAAATACCTGTGCATGTTCAAGACAGCTGAGCTTCATCTCTTCTTTCACTAAGAGGTTGATTCCCCAAACAGGCTTTCCCTCACACCTGCTCCCAGAAGACCTAACACTACTTAACTCGTTAGTAACTACAGATCAATGTGTCCCTTTCTCACTGTAAGCAGGAGGGCATACAGTGCAGTCATTTTCTTATTTGTGCCCATTTCTTAGCACATAGTGGGCCCTCATAATATTTGTTGGCTGAATAAATAATAGTAGACAACGTTGATGGTATTCCCAGTCTTTTGAACTTGGTGGGTCAGTCTAAATTTTCAAAATAATTTTGGGAATCAACATGACAGCAATTTTTAAATCTCAGCCATCTGTGAGACAAAACCAAAAACAACTGCCATTTTCTATTAGCCTCATTTCATTTAAAAATTATATTTTGGCCCCCAAAATAAAAATAAAAAACATATCCTCTAAAAAGTCAGTCCTTTTAAATAAATAAATCAACTTTATGAAAAACTCCATAGACCTTATTTTTCTTCTCCTCGCAAATTAGTGAATACTAGTAACCAGTGGATATCAACGAGTCCTTCCAAATATACTATTGAGTCTAATAAACTCTGTATTAATTCTATACTTACAGTTACCTTAACTAAGTTTACTTCATACGAGGCACTTCACTAGTTTAAAAATTTCCCAATGGAAAATGTTATCGACCCCCAGGTCAGACAAAAAACTGAACTTACCTTCTACCGAAGGTAAGTCTGATTCCTCTTTCTGCCCAAGAGTGAAAGAGCCACAGGGGAGGCGTTAATGAAGTCAGCTGCATCTAGTTTATTCTGGAGAAATCAGCATCTAAGGGATTTGTCTGAGGTAAAAATTTCAGTCCTCAACTTTGTCTTGTAATGAAAGGGTTTTTTTAAATAAAATTGTATTTCCCTTACACTGTTACATTAAATGGTGCAATCATCAGTTTTAATTAAAAATATTGAATAAAAGATAGCATGGGAGGTGTGAAATCAGTTTATTGGGTCTCAACCATCTAGGAATTTCAAAATTCAGATAGAATAAAATGGAACAGAAAAATATGAGTACCTCAAACCTAGAAAGGTGTCCGTAGCATTTTATTAATTTTCTTTCCATCTGTGACTAATCTATTAAATCCATCCAATGATTTTTTTTTTTTTTTTTTTTTTTTGGTACACGGGCCTCTCACTGTTGTGGCCTCTCCCGTTGTGGAGCACAGGCTCTGGACGCGCAGGCTCAGCGGCCATGGCTCACGGGCCTAGCAGCTCCGTGGTATGTGGGATCTTCCCAGACCGGGGCACAAACCCATGTCCCCTGCATCGCCAGGCGGACTCTCAACCACTGTGCCACCAGGGAAGCCCCATCCAATGATTTTTTGAATTTTGATTGCTATGTTTTTTATTTCTAAAAGTTCCATTTCGTCCTTTTTCAGTTTCTGTCACTTTTTAAACTCTATTTTTTATTGAGGTTTCATTGCTTTATAACATCAGATAAGTTTCATGCGTTCAATTTATATCACTTTGTTTTTCCTTATTCTTTCAGACATCTTCGATATAGATCTAAATCCAGTAAGCATAATTGTGATTGACATCTGATGTGGGGTGGGCAGTCTTGTAAGACTGTGCCATTAACCTGTCAAATTGAGATTTGAGTTAAATTGTAGGACACTCAGCTGGTGCCCGAGAATTGCTTGTCGGTGTGGGAATGACACCTGCCCATGTTGGAATGGGTTCCAAAATTGTTGTAACATCATTTTCTCCCAGTCTGTAAACACCCCCGATCTCATTTCCTTTTCTTCTCAGCTGCAGCCCATGGTAGTTCATGTAAACAACATACTTTTTCACCAAAACTCTGTACTTCCTTGCAGCCTTAGCCTTCTCTGACCCTGCCCAGAAAACCCTAAGCCTAGTTCAGTGCGTAATTTACCTTCCCATGGTAGTATTTCCCCCAGTTCATTCACTCCTCCCTGTATCTATGACCTTGTGTTGTGCCCTCTCACACTGACTTTGGGCCTGATAGTGTTTCTTGCTTTAGTCAAGGGACATTAGCAGCTCTGACTTGAGCAATGGCTTAAAAGATGCGGGCATTGGGGCTTCCCTGGTGGCGCAGTGGTTGAGAGTCCGCCTGCCGATGCAGGGGACACGGGTTCGTGCCCCAGTCCGGGAAGATCCCACATGCTGCGGAGCGGCTGGGCCCGTGAGCCATGGCCGCTGAGCCTGTGCATCCGGAGCCTGTGCTCCGCGACGGGAGAGGCCACAATACTGAGAGACCCGCGTACCGCAAAAAAAAAAAAAAAAAAAGATGCGGGCACATGTGGGGTTTGCTCTTTCTGCTCTTTGGAGCCCTGAGCTCACTAAGTGAAGAAGCCTGAGCTAGCCTGCTGGAGAAGGAGAGGACATTTGAAGCCGAAATAACAAGGCCCAGCTGAGATCTTTCCAGAACAACAAGTCTACCAACCATCAGGTATTTGAAAAAGTCTATCCTAGACCATTTAATCCAACTGAGCTGGCCCAGGACAAAAGAACCACCCAGCTGACACATAGAATCATGAGAAATAATAAATGTTTGCTGTTTTAAGTCATTAAGTGTAGGGAGAATTTGATTTGCAGCAAAACCTAGCAAGCATTTTTCTCTACCCTTACATTTACCCTCACCTTCATGGCATGGTTAGAGAAGACTGCACATTTCAGACTGGAACTACTAGAAATTAATGGTATTAAAGGACTGGGCCCCTGACAATCCTTTTACCTGTCAGGTGCCCTTCCTGTTCCTCTCAATATGTGACTATTTCCGTTGCTCACCATGCTATTCCTGTCCCCAACTCAGCCTATCCCCTGTCATTTTTAGAAAATGACCTTGTCGCCTACTTCAGATAAGGTGGGGCTTGCAGGCTACAGGAAGGACTCAGTGTTCTTCTGTGTGGGATGAGAAGCCATTGGAGGCTTTTGAGCAGTGGAGTGACGCTGGCTGCTGTGGGGAGAATAAGCAAGAGTGGTGGAGCAAGAGTAGAAACAAGAAGTTAAACGAGATGATGGTAGCTTGGTCTAGGGAGATAGAGGAGGGAGTGCAGAGGGTGGAGAGCTGTGGAAACAGGACACTATTCATGGAGATCAAAATGGAAACGACTTCCCCAGGACTTCCCTGGCAGTCCAGTAGCTAAGAACTCGCCTTCCAGTGCAGGGGACGCGGCTTCGATCCCTGGTCGAGGAACTGAGATCCCACATGCCGTGGGGCAACTAAGCCCGTGTGCTGCAACTACTGAGCCCACATGCCACAACAAGAAAGAAGCCTGTGCACCACAGTCAAGAGGCCACACGCTGCAGCGGAAGATCCCACATGCCAAAAGACCACAACAGAGATCCTGCAACCAAGACCCGATGCAGCCAAATAAATAAATAAATACAATAAAATGCAAATGACATCCTCTGGACTTGTGAAGTGCAGTTGCCCTGGGTGGAAGGACATAGCAAAAATTTTGGTTATGTTTTGAAGATAAGAGCCAAAAGAATTTGCTGATGAATTGATACGGGAAGACAAAAAGGGATCAAGGATAATCACATTTTACTATAATGATTTTTCTTTAAATTGGTGCTTACCTACCCCATCCCCTTCTTAGAAGAAGGCAGAGACAGCCCTAAATATCTCTTTGTATACTAGTCTTGAATGAATGACTCAATCAATAGATGAATCCTGAGTAATATTTTTACTTTATGTCAGATAACACATTTTTGTTGGAAATTTAGCTTTTCTCCTTTCTTTTCTATGTACACAATGAAATAGTACATATCATGAGTTCTCATTGTAGAGGTGTTCCAGGTGGGATTATGAAAATGTACTCTCTTTTCTCCCAAAGTACAATGATCAGAACAGTACAGGTCAACAAACTATGATCAGCTGGCCATGAAATAAGGAGCTTTTGAGAGAATGAAATCAGTTATGTCACTGAATATGCTGTTTAGTTCAGTTGACTGTTTTTTTCCATAGTAAAACTTTGTCTACTGAGGAAGTAGTACTGTGATTTGCAGTCCAGCTCACGCTCATGCTGTTGCCAGCTGGCCCACTTTGTTGCACTGCAACAAAGGATCAGCTGGATTCTGCTGCAGAATATCTTACTGGGCATGCCAAACACATGAAAGGCCTGGAAAATTTCTTGAAGATGCTCTTCAGAGTTATATAAGGGAGATGATATATTTGAAAATGAGAAAATAAAGTTTTTGAAAGGACTTTAAAAAGTTCAAAGGCCACAAGGTATAGTGGAAAAACATGGATTTTGAAGCCAGACCTGGTTTCAAATCATTGCTCTATCACCTACTATGTGACTTTATATTATAGTCTGTTTTCTCACTGGTAAGTGGGAATAATACCTACCTCCTGTGGTTATTGTAAAGGTTAAATGACACAATATACAATGGAAGCCTAGCACAGGGATTAACACATAGTAGACACTCAGTAACTGTTAACTCTCTTTTTCTCTATCCAAAATAAATGTCAGATTTACTATCGAGCTTTGTCTCAGCTGCCCACTCACACTCATGTCAACACCTCGCTGTCCTCGACCTTGTGAAACATCAAGGGTCGCTCTCGTTGGAGCCATTTCCCCTGCCTAACTCAGCCTGTGTGGTTTGCTGTGGATGGCAGACAGGAAAAAGGAACTTGTCCAGGGAGCAAAGCAAGACAATTGAGAAGAAAGGCTGAGATTGTATCTGTGCAGTTTAGTGTCATTGCAGAAGTACTGTAGCACAATCAAACAGGATTCCTTATTACCATGGCTACCACTAAGGACAGCACACATCCTAGGGACACTCACATTTTTTTGTTGTTGTTGTTGATACCCATACAGCCATTGCTGCTGGGTTTAGGTGGGAATTGAAATGACTTCCCATATACTGTAAGAGTCTAAGTAGTGGAACTTTTCTTCTGGACAACATTTCACAAAATGAAAAGCTAGGATAGAATCTAGTATTATCACTATTTGGTATCCTGTAGATCTATGTTCAGTCTCACATCACATAGTAGTTTGACTTCAGGAAAGTTTTTAATCTTTCTGAACTTGTCTTCACCTTACTCTGTTAGTGGGAAGTTGAGTTCAAGGTCGCCCTGCTGTACAGCTCCAGGGAGTGCCACTCACTCTGTAGAGTGAGTAGGTTGCACAGGGTGTTAAGCAAAAACTTGATTCAGAAACTGTAACAAGACTTCAATAATAGTGACATAAACAAGGTAGGAATTATTTGTGACTCATGTGGCAGTCCCAGTGTATATACAGTCCAGGGCTGATACATAGGCTCGATGATATTAGGGACTTAGATTTCAAGATTTCATCAGTCTTATTATTCTTCCATCCATAATATGTTGCTCTCATCCATGTAGCCCAAGATGAAAAGTGAACATTTAGTCCAGCAAGAAGAGGGAAAAGCAAAGAGAAAGGCATGTTTCTTTCCTTGAAGAATACCATCTACAACAGTGGTCCCCAGCCTTTTTAGCACCAGGGACCGGTCCGTGGAAGACAATTTTTCCACGGATGGGGGTGGGGTGTGGGGAATGGTTCAGGCGGTGATGCGAGCAGTGGGGAGCAATGGGGAACGGCAGATGAAGCTTCGATTGCTCGCCTGCCTCTCACCTCCTGCTGTGCGGCTTGGTTCCTAACAGGCCACGGACAAGTACTGGTCCATGGCCCGAGGGATGGGGAGCCCTGATCTCCAAGTTCTTTTTTTTTTTTTGTCCAAGCTGTGCTGATTTTGATCAGAAAATTAGTTCATAAGAACTCAGTGGGATAATGAAAGTGGTGGTAAACAAATTTAGGTGAGCAGTTCAGAGGACCCCAACACAGCGTCCAAATGACTGAGAGTCATTTTGAATTGTCACTCAGGATAAACCAGTGGTACAGGGAAGAAAGGATCTTGGTTCTGGAGGGAATTTAGTCTGGGCCTAGGTGGAAATATTTTGTTTGTTTGTTTGTTTTTAAATTTATTTTATTGAACTATAGTTGATTTACAATGTTTTGTTAATTTCTGCTATACAGCAAAGTGATTCAGTTATACATATATATATACATATTCTTTTTCATATTCTTTTCCATGATGGTTTATCACAGGATATTGAATATAGTTCCCTGTGCTATACAGTAGGACCTTGTTGTTTACCCATTCTATATATAATAGCTCACCTCTGCTAACCCCAAACCCTCACTCCATCCCTCCCCCTTGGCAACCACAAGTCTATTTTCTATGTCTGTGGGTCTTTTTCTGTTTGATAGATAAGTTCATTTGTGTCATATTTTAGATTCCACATATAAGCGATATATGGTATTTGTCTTCCTCTTTCTGACCTACTTTGCTTAGTATGATAATCTCTAGGTCCATTCATGTTTCTGCAAATGGCATTATTTCATTTTTTTTTATGGTTGAGTAGTATTCCATTGTATATATGTACCACATCTTCTTTATCCATTCATCTGTCGATGGACATTTAGGTTATTTCCATGTCTTGACTATTGTGAATAGTGCTGCTATGAACATAGGGTTGCATGTATCTTTTTGAATTATAGTTTTGTCCAGGCATATGCCCAGGAGTGGGGTTGCTGGATCATATGGCAACTCTATTTTTAGTTTTTTGAGGAACCTGCATATTGTTTTCCATAGCGGCTGCACCAACTTACATTCCCACCAACAGAGTAGGAGGGTTCCCTTTTCTCCACACCCTCTCCAGCATTTGTTATTTGTAGACTTTTTAATGATGATGATTCTGACCAGTGTGAGGTGGTTAGGGGGAAATATTTTTGACTAACAGGACAGAATAGGTCTATTTCTGATTTGGGGGGTCAGAAATAGAGAAAGGTACTTTGACAAGAGGGGAGTAAACAGACAATGATTTTAAGGCAAATGCATTCACTCGCACATTTATGTATTTATTCATTCATTAGTGGTAGGTACTATGAGATCAGGGGGGTATAAAACATAAGCTCTGCCCTCAAGAATCTTATGGTCTAGCATGCTAAGGAGATTGAGTAATGTAGTCCTGTATATTTACATATGACCTAATCTGTACTCAGATTCTACTCAGTGACACCTTCAAATGGTACAGTAAAACAGCAATATATGATGTACCACCATAAAGTCCGTGTATAGTCAAGTCAAATTATGAAGACTTCAGAAACATTATGCATGTTGTCGGAATTCCCTGGCGGTGCAGTGGTCAAGACTCAGTGCTTTCACTGCAGGCGGCCCGGGGTTCAACCCCTGGTCGGGGAACTAAGATCCCATAAGCCCCTCAGTGTGGCCAAAAAAAAAAGAAACATTATGCATATTGTTTAAACTTTCGGTCAGAATAAATATCCACATACAGTTTTCTACCCTCAGCTCCTGAAGTCTGTATTGCAGACAGCATGGACATCCTCTTAAATAGAATCTCTGCAATGATGTTCATCGTAACAAGATTTTTACTTGTAAATCAGATATTTATTCATTTGATAGTATTATCCAGATACATAGTGTGACCTTTATCCTCTCAGTACGTCCTTTATTTTGAGACCTTCCCCAAAACTGTGATAACTGTGTAATTTGCAATTAACTGACATGGCTTCAATCCCAGCTTCCCCACCAACTAGTCCTGTAATCACAGGCAAGTCACTTAATCCCTCTGAGCTTTAGGTCCCTGCAAAATGGAGATAGTAATGCCTGGCCTATCTACCTGGCAGGATTATTCTCATACTCTCATAAAAGTATTAATAAAAAAATACAGAGAAACAGTGATTTTTTAAAAATTGCTATAATTTCAGACCTTGAGCATATATCAGCATCCAAAGTGGTATTTAAATTGCCACCTAATTTTTCTGGGCATCTTGAAAGATGAGCTCAGACTGAATTTCTCTTTTTCTCTGCTAACCTACCACACAACTTCATGTTTTCTATTCTTATTCCTGTTTCTGCATTTTTCCTTCTCAATAATTGCTAAAATGAGAAGTGATTTAAGTTATTTAAGCTGCTGGTAGTTACACTGAAAATACAGAGAAAACAGGTAGAAGTTTTTGTTATATTATGGCAGTGAGAAAGAAAGTTAACACTGTAGAAGTCCTGACATGGTAGTAGAATTATTTACGTTATCTCACTTAATCTCTTACAGCCTTCACAAGAACATTGTAAGACAGCATTAGTAAATGAGGAAACAAGACTCAGTGGTTTAGTGACTTGCCCCAAATCACACAGCTATAAATGTAGAGCTGGGATCAAACCCAAGTTTGATTACAGAGATTAATGTTTTTCCTCTAACAAATTCCCAGGTGATATTGCCTCTGCTGGTCTTGCTCTATATTTTGAGAAATGCTTGACAAGACTACTGTATTGATCATCTAGTATCTATAATACTGTACTCAACATTGGGTTAGAAACTCAGCATAATACGGGATAGGGAACAACTCAGGTTACCCCTCTTGAAACACATAAATTCCTTTTGTGTGTGTGTGTGCACTAAAAAATAGTTAGAGGAATAAAAAGCACATGAGACATATAAGAAACAAAAAGGACCATTGTAAATGCAGTCCAGTAACTTTACCATGTGAATGGATTAACCAATCGGATCAAAAGACAGACATTGTCAGACTAGATTTTTGAAAACCTTCAACTATATACTGACTACAGGAGACACACTTTATATTCAAAAATACAAAGAAATAGAAAGTAAAAGAATAGAAAAGGATATATAATGCAAACAGCAAAAGAAACTAGGGTGACTAATATAAGACAAAATAGACTGAAAGTCTATTAACAAAAAATGTTATTAGAGATGAAGAGGGATAGTTCATAATGATAGAAGGGTCAATCTATATCAGGAAGCTATGATACTTATAAACATACATGCATCCAACAACAGATCATCAAAATACGTAAAGCAAAAACTGACAGAAATGAAGGGGAAAATAGACAGTTCTACAATAATAATTGGAGACTTCTATACTCCATTTTCAAAAATGGATAGAAGAACTAGATAGAAGGCTGGTAAAGAAATAGAAGACTTGAACAATGCTCTAAACCAACCAGATTTCATAAACATCTATAGAGCACTGCACCCAACAACAGCAGAATACACAGTCTTCTCAAATACACATAGGAGATTCTCCAGGATAAAACAAACCTCAGTACATTTAAGAGGATAAAAATAATACAAAACATGTTCTCAAGCAAAATGTCAACAAAAATCAGTTGATCTAAAAAATAAATGGAAAATTTCATTCAAACAAAATTCGAGGATTATAACCTTGGAAGAGTATCTCAGAAAGCTCTGAGAACTGTGCTGCCAGTTAGATGTCAAGACACAGTTATAGAAAAACTTTTTGAGACAGAGGACTGTATATCAAATGATGTATTACTGACAGTTTACATAATCCAGATCTGAGTGTGACCTCTTATCAAGATGGAATGTTATCTCCAAGGAGTTATCTTAATAGAATGTTGCTCTTTATGTTTGAGCGGAAATTTCTGCCAATGGGGAAGGTTTGGTCAATGCAAAATGCAGATACATGATGCACAGTGGTGGGGGGAGAGGAGCCAAAGGGCAGAGAAAATTTTGTTTAAATTTTTCTTGTCTTGCCATAAAATATGAATTTTATTTCACAAAAGAAAGGAATGAAATTAGAAATCAATAACAGAAAGAATATGGGGAAACACACAGTATTTTGAAATTAAAAACCACACTCCTAAATACCCAAATGGTCATAGAAGAAAGCAAAAGGGAAATTAAAAAATACTTTGAGAAAAATGAAAATTAAACAACAATATGCCAAAACCTATGGGATATAGCTAAAGCAGCACTTAGAAGGCAATTTATAGCTGAAAATGCTGGTATTAAAAAAAGAAGAAAGATCTTTAATCAATATCTTAATATTCTACCTTAAGACACTGGGAAAGGGGGAACAAATTAAATCTTAGGCAAGCAAGGAAGAAAATAATAATGATTGAGAGGAAATTAATGAAATAGAGAATAGAAAAACAATAGAGAAAATAATGGAAACAAAATCTGGTCCTTTGACAAGATCATCAAAACTGACAAATCTTTAGCTAGACTGACCAAGAAAAAAAAATTTTAAGACTCAAATTACTAGAATCAGAAATGAAATAGGTGGGCTTCCCTGGTGGTGCAGTGGCTAAGAATCCGCCTGCCAATGCAGGGGACACGGGTTTGAGCCCTGGTCCAGGAAGATCCCACATGCCACGGAGCAACTAAGCCCATGCGCCACAACTACAGAGCCTGCGCTCTAGAGCCTGCGAGCCACGACTACTGAGTCCACATGCCACAACTGCTGAAGCCCACACACCTAGAGCCTGTGCTCTGCAACAAGAGAAGTCACCACAATGAGAAGTCTGCACGCTGCAACAAAGAGTGGCTCCAGCTCGCCACAACTAGAGAAAGCCCACGTGCAGCAACGAAGACCCAACCAGGCAAAAATAAATAAATAAATAAATAAATAGATAGATTTTTTAAAAAAAGAAATGAAATAGGGGATATCATTACTGGCCTTACAGAAATAAAAAGGATTGTAAAGGAATAATTGTATGAACGATTGTATGCCAATAAATTAGATAACGTAGATGAAATGGGAAGATTCCTATAAAGACACTAACTACCAAAACTGACTCAACAAAAACCAGACAGGGCTTAGCTGATGGCACAGTTGTTAAGAATCCACCTGCCAATGCAGGGGACATGGGTTTGAGCCCTGCTCTGGGAAGATCCCACATGCTGCAGAGCAACTAAGCCCATGTGCCACAGCTACTGAAGCCTGTGTGTCTAGAGCCCGTGCTCTACAACAAAAGAAGCCACTGCAGTGAGAAGCCCGAGCACCACAACGAAGAGCAATCCCTGCTCACTGCAACTAGAGAAAAGCCCACATGCAACAATGAAGACCCAACACAGCCAAAAAAAAAAAAAAAAAAAGGAAATAGACAATCTTAATAGACCCAAAACAAACATATTAAATTAGTAATAAAAAGTCTACCCACAGAGAAAAGCCAGGACCCAGATGACTTCACTGATGTATTCTACTGAACATTTAAAGAAGAATTAGTACCGATTCATTACAAACTCTTTTTTTTTTTTTTTTTTTTTGCGGTACGCGGGCCTCTCACTGTTGTGGCCTCTCCCGTTGCGGAGCACAGGCTCTGGACGCGCAGGCTCAGCGGCCACGGCTCACGGGCCCAGCTGCTCCGCAGCATGTGGGATCTTCCCGGACCGGGGCACGAACCCGTGTCCCCTGCATCGGCAGGCGGACTCTCAACCACTGCGCCACCAGGGAAGCCCCATTACAAACTCTTGCAAAAAATAGATGAGGGAACATTTCCCAACTTATCCTATGAAGCCAGTGTTACTCTGATTAAAAAAACTAGTCAAAGCTATCACAAAAGGAAAACTAAAACCCCATATCTCTTATGAATATGAATGCAAAAATCCTCAACAAAATACCAGCAAATCAAATTCAATAACATATTAAAAGAATTATACACCATGACCAAATGGGATATATTTCAGGAATGTGAGATTGGTTTAATCCCCAAAATCAATAAATGTAATACACCATATCAACACAACTAAAAGGAAAAACCAAAATGAAAAAACAACCTATGAACTGGGAGAAAATATTTGCAAACAATGCCATCGACAACAGCTTAATTTCCAAAATATACAAACAGCTCATACAACTCAAAAACAAAAAAAACCCAAACAACCCAATCAAAAATGGGCAGAAGACCTAAATAGATATTTCTCCAAAGAAGACATACAGATGGCCAATAGTCAGATGAAAAGATGCACAACATCACTAGTTATTAGAGAAACACAAATCAAAACCGCAATGAGGTATTACCTCACACCAGTCAGAATGGCTATCATCAAAAAGTCTACAAATAATAAATGCTGGAGAGAGTATAGAGAAAAGGGAAGCCTCCTACATTGTTGGTGGGAATGTAAATTGGTGCAGCCACTAAGGAAAACAGTATGGAGGTTTCTTAAAAAACTAAAGATAGAGTTGCCATATGATCCAGCAATCCCACTCCTGGGCATATACCTAGAAAAGATGAAATTTCTAATTGGAAAAGTTACATGTACCCCCAATGTTCATGGCAGCACTATTTACAATAGCCAAGACATGGAAACAACCTAAGTGTCCATCAACAGATGAATGGATAAAGAAGATGTGGTATTTATATACAATGGAATATTACTCAGCTGTAAAAGAGAATGAAATAATGCCATTTGCAGCAACGTGGATGGACCTAGAGGTTATCATACTAAGCAAAGTAAGTCAGAAAGAAAAAGACAGATACCATATGATATCACTTATATGTGGAATCTAAACTATGACACAAATGAACTCATCTGTAAAACAGAAACAGACTCATAGACATAGAGAACAGACTTGTGGTTGCAGGGGGGTGGGAGGGAGGAATGGTTTGAGAGTATGGGATTAGCAGGTGCAAACTATTATATATAGAATGGATAAACAACAAGGTCCTACTGTACAGCATAGGGAACTATATTCAATATCTTATAAAAAAAGACTATAATGGAAAAGAACAAAAAAAGAATGTAGATCTCTACATATATTTATGTATAACTGAATCACTTTTCTGTATACCTGAAACTAACACAATATTGTAAATCAACTATACTTCAAGAAAAACAAAAGCAAAAACCACATGATCATCTCAATAGAAGGAGAAAAAGTATTGACAAAAATCCAACACCTTTTCATGATAGAAACATTTAACAAACTAGTAATAGAAGGAAACTTCCTCAACCTGATAAGAGCACCTATGAAAAGCCTGTAGCCAACAGTATACTTAATGGTAAAAGACTGTATGAATTTCCCCTAAGATCAGAAATAAGAAAAGGATGTCCACTCTTGCTACTCTACTCAACATCATGCTAGAGGTTCCAGCAGGGAAATTAAACAAGAGAAAGAAACGAATGGAATTCAGATTGGCAAGGAAGAGTAAAACCATATTCACAGATGACATGATCTTGTATACAGAGAATTAAAAGAAAACAAGTGTACAAGCAAAAACTTGCTCACAAATATTCATAGCAGCACTACTCACAGTAGCCAGAAGGTGGAAATAACCCACATGTCCATCAACAGATAAATGGAGAAACAAAAGATGGTATATCCATACAGTACAATATTATTCTGCCAAAAAAAAAAAGGTGCATGCTACAACATAGAGGAATCTTGTAAACATTATCCTAAGTGAAAGAATTAAGACACAAAAGGCCAAATATTATGATTCCATTTATTGAAATAACCAGAGTTGGCAAATCCTTAAAGACATAAAACCAATTAGTGGTTCCCTAGGGTGGGAGGTGGGGTGAGAGGGAAACAAGGAGTAACTGTTTAATGGGGACAGGATTTCCTTTCGGGATGATGAAAATATTCAGGAACTAGATAGTGGTGATGCCTGTATAAGTTGTGAATACATTAAATGTCACTAATGGTAAATTTTTTTGTTATGTATATTTTACCACAACAATAATAATAAAAACAAAGCACATATACCTAGCATCCAATTTAAGAAATAAAAGTTTTCAAATATGAAAAAGGCTAACTGACTTCAACAACAAAAATGGATTAATGTTTAAAAAAAACTGTTGATGAAAAATTAATCAGTCGATCTAAGAAAGAAATGGAAAATTTTATTTGAGCCTAATTGAGGATTATAACCCAGGAACAGCCTCTCAGAAAGCTCTGAGAACTGTTCTACCCATTAGAGATCAAAACGCAGTTGTGTAAGTTTTTTTTTGAGACAGAGGGCATACATTGAATGATGTATTATTGACAGTTTACATAATCCAGATCTGCAAGTACAAAGTGGTGGGTCATTGTGACCCCTTACAAGAGCAAGAAAGAATGTTATCTTTTAAGGAGTCATCTTGTTGATGCCAGGAGAATGTTGCTCTTTATGGTTGAGCAGGTATTTCTGCTGATGGGGGAGGTTTGGCCACTGCATGATGCAGATACACAATACACAGTAGAGGGGAGGGAGGAGGCCAAGGGGCAGAGAAACATTTTTATGCTTAAATTTTTCTTTTCTTGCATAAAATAAAATAAGAATTTTATTTTTGTTTTTATTCACAAAACAAAAGCAAGTTAGAGCCTCTTACTTCAAACATTATAGTATGCCAAATAACAAAATAATATGGTTCAGGGTTCCTTTGGTAGGTTGTGGGGAGCCATCATTTATTGAGCAATAAAGTGACACAATCAGAACTCTGCTTTAGGAAATCCATCTGGCATCACAAATTTGATAGGAGGGAGATGGACGGAAGGCACAGGACCTCTTGCAGTGGTCTCAGCTACTTGAGGCACTAAATTGTAGGAATAGTAGGAATGGAAAGAAACATATGAAAGCCTGTATTTGCCCTTTTGTCTTTTTTTTTAATGTTTATGGGGTATAGTTGATTTACAAATGTTGTGTTAGTTTCAGGTGTACAGCAAAATGAATACATATATGTATTCATATACGTATATCCACTCATCCTTTTTTTTTTTTAGATGCTTTGCCATATAGGCCATTACAGAGTATTGAGTAGAGTTCCCTGTGTTACACAGCAGGTTCTTATTAGTTATCTATTTTATATATAGTAGTATGTATATGTCAATCCTAATCTCACAATTTATCCCCCCCCTTATCCCCTGGTAACCATAAGTTTGTTTTCTATATCCGTGATTCTAGTTCTGTTTTGTAAATAAGTTCATTTGTACCCCCTTTTTTAGATTCCACATATCCACTGCACTTACAATCAGATTTCTGTTATAGCAGGAGATAGCTGACCAGAATATATATATAGCAGTACCCCTCTAGATACAAGCATATCTAGAGCTTCCCCAAAGAAAACATCAGACCAGGAAATATCAGGCAGCCTAAGATTTTTTTTTTGTTAAGCAAGTTTACAATGTTTGTTTTCTTAGTCTATATCCAACTGGCCTAAAATAAGCAGCAGCTCCCATGTACTGATCATTAGCTAACTGAATCATACATATTTTCTAATTAGCTCACTTAATCCTTTTTTACCAACTTGTGCAGTGAGTACTACTGAGGTCCATCTTATGGATGAGTAAACTGGGATTCAAAGAAAACAAGAAACTTGTCCTTTAAGGTATGGTGAGTTGGACTTCACACCTGACTCCAAAGCCTGTACTCTCAGGAAGGAAAAAAAAAAGTTAAAATTGAGAGGCATGGTGTTTTTGCTGTTCTAATCATGTGTCTATTCCACCTGAGCTTATCATAGTCTTCTTTCAAAAGGGTTAGGGTAAATTTACCCACTTTCCGGAAGTTTGAACATATTTATTTTAATCATTCTTTTGGGAACTCACAAAAAGATTGATGTACATCTCTTCCAAGAATGTTAAGCTGTTGCATTATCGTCTCAGAAGGATAAAGCCACAGGGCAAGGTCACGCTCCTGAGGTTGGGGTTGAGGGCCTCCACGAAGGAGCTGGCCTTTACTGTGCTAAGTATCAGAGAAGAGGTGAGAACTGAAACAGGAAACCAGAGACTAGATGGCCAGGAGGGGGAACTGCAGGTATTTGGCTGCGAGTTACTCTGTTGTTTACTTGAGAATTCATTTCAAGTCCCTCCTGGAAGGAAAGGAAAAGATGACCTTTGCAGCTTGGAGGCAGCCAGGCCTAGGCAGCAAAGATGAAGATGAATGAGTGTTATCTGAACAAAAGATCTTCCAGGCTCACGTTACTCATGTTGTTCATGTCCCTCTTATCATCCCTCAGCCTTCGGTAAAATCTTATTTAAATTAACTAGGCCACAAAGAATTAAGAGAAGAGCTCTGTCTACTTTAGACCAGAGGCTAAAAGGGGGTACAAGAGTTGGGAGATCAGCAGCCTACCCATGTCTCACCATTGTGCACCAGTGGTGTCCTTCCCCCCCACTGCCTGTTGTGGATGAACAGAGAGGTGATTTGTTTTAAGGAATCAGGGGTTCCTTATCCCTTTACCTTAGAACAATGTTTTTCAAACTGCAGGTCAGACCCGTTAGTAGGTTATGGAATCAATTTAGTGAGTGCCAATCAGCACTTGTTTTTAAATGAAATGGAATAGGACTGGCATGTACTTAGAAAGTTTAACTATTGTTCTGTGAGTTTTTGTTTCAGTTTTAGAAAATATAAAGTGGTGTGTGGGTATTGGTCACCATGTAAAATGTATTTCTTACCGTGCCTCATGATCAGAAAAGTTTGAATACCACTGCTATAAGTATCAATATTTATCTAATGAAATCAGAGTTATCAAGGGAAAAAAATGGGTCCTTATATGTCATTGTATTTTTCTTTCACTTTAGAATTGTAGAGAGTTTTCCCTTTAACACACGTGAAACATAACCTCACTTTAACAAATTCTTCTGGGTGCTTCCATCCAGGAATTTTGCACTATTTAATAGTTCACAGCTCTGTCAACTCCTTTGGTTGGCCTGCCAGGAATGAAGACACAAAACTGCTAGTGAGTTTAGGTGCCTGGAAATAGTGATCTTTGGTGGAACTTGGACTTCTTTAACCTCTTCACTTCCTTTAAGAGTGAAAGGTATACGCCCTCCCCTGTTGCATCTGTGATGTAATTCACCCAGGCCTGCTTCTGGACAGGTACACTGTGACGTCACGTGAAATTGCTACTCATCACCGCCTAATTGCTTGGTCCTTGTAGTCTTTATTGTGATGCTAGATCAGTGTCATTGTATAAGTTAACTACCTGTCTTTCTGGAATTAAGACAGGTTACAATGTCCCCTCTCGTACCCCCTGCTCCCTTGAGTTCAATAATAAATATTTATACCATTAATTCTAAACCTTAATCATACTGACTTACATGTGATTAAACTGTTTCACACATGTATGCCATAGCTAATGTGAATTCATTTCTCTCCCAGACATTTTTCATCACTTTATAAGTTTAGTTTACAAGCCAAGTACTCAGATATCTGTTTCCTTCTAGGTCATCACAGAAGGACGGTAGTACCTCAGTTATGGGTCATGGACTGGGAGAATAAAAAAGTTCTTTACCAAAGCAGATGAGCAAAAAGATTAAGTAGTATCTCTTTAGTGATAGCAGTCAATAATTATAACTTATAATAATTTACAATTTAAGGGGAAACTGAGGAAATCCCAACAAAAGCAAACTCTTAGTATAAATAGTTCACTCTGACATTTAATCCATCCTAGATGACCAGTCTAAACCAATCATGGTTATTCTATTCCCTTGTCAGTAATTGGTTCCAAATTAGGTGTGTGACCACTGGTGCCAGGGTTCTTAGATATACTTCCTCATTCCTAATAGTGGTCTTCTTTCTCTGGATATTGGCATGTCTGGGTTATGATGCCAAGAACTTTTGCTATCATCTTTCTCTTGCCCGAGGATGAAGCTCTGTCAGAAGGATGACAGAGTAAAGGTTGGAAGAGCCTTGGATCCTTCATGACATTGTTATGCAATGGCATCTATCAACCTTGCCCTACCTCTGAACTTCCTAGTTGTATGACATAATAAATGTCCTTATTGTTTGAGTGTTATTCACAGTGTGAATGGGTTTTATTAATTATTTACAGACAAATCATTCTAACTGTACTAATGAATGTTAGGGCCAGTTGGTAACACTGATTTTCCCCAAATGCTGGTAAAATGCTTTCTTCACCTCATCCCATATTTTCCAGCAAAGTTAGAGAACCCGTTGGAGAATATACATGGCTCCAAATTTTTTAGAAACTCTAAAATTTTTAGAAACTCTCCCAGGTACCCAGCCCTCAATGTCTTGTCAGGATTAGTTTATGTCAAAAGCTGCTATTCTCTTCCTTTCAGCCAAGTACTCCACTGACCTCCAGTGCAGACTCAGACCAGGTTTGAGAACTTAATTCTTTCCTTAACAGGAAGCATATGAAAGTTCCCAGGTATCAAGATGCTGCATCCTGTTTGTGCCTGTATCTGTTACTTAAATCCTGCATAAGTTCTGAACTCTTTTGACTAGACTGCTTGACTAGGTTTCTGACTCCATATTTCCTTTCTTCTTGCCTGTGTTACTGACACACGTTGAAGAGACTACTTCCAACTTTACTTTCACCAGCTCTCCTGTTGTTTAAACCTCACCTGCCTATCTGAATTCCTTATTCATTCCTTCTATGTCTTGCAGTGTCTTTATGTTTCTTTAAAGCATGGTAAAATGTATTTACAAAAAGGAAACGAAGAGCCCAAAGTACATCAGAGAAGCCTTTGAGCAGAAGTGACTACAGTAGTGGTTCATAGTTTATTATGCCCATTTTCTTTAAGTTAAGAATTTATAAGCTGTTACGGTTGAATGCTCTGCGTGAACTGTTGTAAAAGTTTCACATGTATATTGAATTTAGTTTCTTTAACTACCAAAGATTCCAGAGAGAGAGGAGAAATTAACCAGAGAGGTTTATTTCAAGAGCAAGTTTTGTTAAGTAAAATCTCATTAGAAATAGTTCAGTATATAAAGTTAATAACTTCTTTAATATAGCCATTTGTCATTTATAGACACCAACCCATTAACCTGAGTAATCAACTCTGGTTTTGCTTCAGTTCCACTTAGTAGGTTTAGGGGTAAGCACAGATTTTTCTCTGGCTTGTGTTTGTAAAATAACTTCCTGCAATCTGCTTTATGTGCACTTACACATATGAAAAGAAATCAAAATATATTACAGAGCCTTTATTCTTATATATTAACTATGTGAAGTTTAATTTCCTACCCATCAAAATATTTTTCCTCTTAATTAATTATCAATTAGGTTCTCTTTTTCTTCTTATAATACACTCCCGAATTACTTTTCTACCTGCTATATAATTCTATGAAACTTTTATTATGTGTAGGAAAACACTATTCTGGATCCAGATCTCCAAAGGCTTTTCAAAAAGCAATTTATCATTGCTTTTTATTTAAAAATTTTTGTACTTCAAAAGTCTATCAAGAAAATAAAAAGACAACCCAAAGAATGGGAGAAAATATTTGTAAATCATATTTGATAAGGGATTTGTATCCAGAATATATAAAGAGCTCTTACACTCAATAACAAAAAGACAAAGAACCTAGTTAAGAATGGGCAAAGGATTCACATAGACATTTCTCTAAAGAAGATATGCAGGGCTTCCCTGGTGGCGCAGTGGTTGGGAGTCTGCCTGCCGATGCAAGGGACGTGGGTTCGTGCCCCGGTCCGGGAGGATCCCACATGCCGCGGAGCGGCTAGGCCCGTGAGCCATGGCCGCTGAGGCTGCACGTCCGGAGCCTGTGCTCCGCCACGGGAGAGGCTGCAGCAGTGAGAGGCCCGTGTACCACAAAAAAAAAAAAAAAAAAAAAAAGATATGCAAATGACCAATAAGCATGTGATAAGACACTCAACATCATTACTCGTTAGGGAAATACAAATCAAAACCACAATGAGATACCACTTCACACCCACTAGAATGGATGGTTATAATAAAAAAGACAGACAATAATAAGTGTTGATGAAGATTTGGAGAAATCACAGTCTTAATATATTGCTGGTATGATTGTAAAATGGTGCAACCACTTGAGAAATCAGATTGGAAGTTCCTTGAGTGGTTAAACATAGAGTTATTATATGAGCTAGCAATTCCATGCCTAGGTATATACCCAAGAGAACTGAAATCATGTGTCCACACAAAACTTGTACACAAGTGTTCATAGCAGCGTTATTCATAATAGTCAAAAAGTGGAAACAATCCAAATGCCTGTCAGCTAATGCATGGATAAATAAAATGTGGTATTTCCACACAATGGAATATTACTGGGTCACGTTACGGACTGAATGCTTGTGTCCCCACCCCTCAAATTCATATGTTGAAGCTCTTACCCCCAACCTGATTTTATTAGGAAGTGGGGCCTTTGGGAGATAATTAGGTTTAGATGAGGCCATGAGCGTGAAGCCCCCATGCTGGGATTAGTGCCTTTCCAAGGAAACAAAGAGATACTAGAGCATCCTCTTTTCACTAAATGTGGCTGACTTCTAGCCAGGAAGAGGGCCCTCACCAAGAACCACATCTTCTAGCACCTTAATCTTGGACTTCACATTCTCCAGAACTATGAGAAGTAAGTGTCTATTGTTTAAGCCACCCAGTGTATTGTGTTATATCACCCCAATGTGACTAAGACAGGTTGTGAAATGAATGAAGTATTGATACTTGCTACACATGGTATGTATCAAAATATACAAAATTTTGTGTTTTTTGTTTTAAAGAAAACAAAATATTTGTTTTCTTTAAAAAAATTAATGATTTTAGGGCAGTGAAAACACTCTATATGATATTATAATGATAGATATGTCATTATATTTTTGTCCAAATCCATAGAATGTTCAAAACCAAGACTGGACCCTAAGGTAAACTATGGACTTTAGGTGATTATGATGTGTCAATGTAGGTTTGTCCGTGGTAAAAAATGTACCATCTAGTGAGTGATACTGATAATAAGAGAGGCTATGCATGTGTGGGGTAAGGGGTATATGGGGAATCTCTGTATCTTTCTCTCAATTTTATTGTAAACCTAAAACTGCTCTGAAAAGAATTGTCTTTTAAAAAAAGATGAGGAACTTCCCTGGTGGCACAGTGGTCAAGACTCCGTGCTCCCAAGCAGGGGGCCTGGGTTCGATCCCTGGTCAGGGAACTAGATCTCACGTGCATGCCGCAACTAAGGAGCCCGCCTGCTTGAACTAAGACCCAGTGCAACCAAATAAATAAATAAATATTTAAAAAAAAGATGAATGAGGGACTTCCCTGGAGGTCCAGTGATTAAGATACCAGGCTTCCATTGCAGGGGGCAGGGTTCAGTCCCTGGTGGGGAACTAAGATCCCACATAAAGTGCAGCAAGCCCAATAAATAAATAAATAATGAATGAATGAATGAATGAAAATTCCCAAGTATAGCAACAGACTAGCACCCAGATGCACGCTAATTTGCCTATGCTTCCCTTCTCTACAATTTCTTACAATTTTAAATTGAAATTGTCAGAGAAGAGACTGGGAACAGTAGGAAATTTATAGAATCAGGAACTTTGAAATCTGAAATTTGAAATATGAAATCTTGGTCCAACCACTTCCTTTCACAGACCAGTTACTAAGATATAGGAATTGATGACTGGTGTAAGGTCACTCCATAGAGGCAGTACCCTGTCCAGAGTCTGGGTCTTCTGACTTAATAAAATGGTTCTTCCTGTTGAAAGGAAAGAAACAAATTTGAAAGCTCTTTTTCTCCACTTATCAAAAACCTCTATGTTTTACTTTGATGGGGTCTCTGAATCAGATCAGTGATTCCTAACTTGAAATGCACTTCCTTAATTTACAGTACACCACAATCTGGAGTGTATCCAGGGAAGGGCAATGAAGATTGTGAAGGAGCTAGAAACCATGTCGTCCAAGGAATCTTGGAGTGAACTCAGGGCGTTAAGGGTGGAAAAAAAGTAAATTTAAGGGGGAATTTGGCAGCTACCCTCAGGTATCATAAGATTCTATGGAAGAGCCACTGGAAGGAACTTAAGAGCTAGAAGAGGTCCAACCCCTTCGTTTTCATTTTACAGCTCAGATGGTGTAATGAGGCTCAGAGTGGTTATGATTCTGACCTAACCTCACATGGCTAGTTATTGGCTGACCTGAGAATATAACTCCGGATGTCTGAATCAAAGGCAGTTGTGCTTTTTGTAGTTCCATGGATTTATGAATAGAGGGTATAGGAAGGCCAATTTTAACTACTTGTGAAAATGAACTTTCTGGCAATTAGAGCTCTTCAAAAATGCAATGGACCGCTATGTGGTGCAGTGGGCTCTCTGATGCTGGAAACAGTTAAAATAAATGGCCAGGGTACCTGCTCAATTAGACATTAAGTTGAGTTGGATTGCTTCCAATCAACTCTGACATGTGGTTCCATATTAATTTTAAGGTTAAAAAGAATGTAAAACAAGGCAATATTTAGCATGACAGTAAAAGCAGAATTCTAGAATCTTAAAAGCAAAACAAAACTCACTTTGTAGAATAAACAATACATTTCCATTAAAGAATACCAGAATAAAATGCCGGCACGGTAATCACTGTCAAAATAAGAGTGATGCTCTGAAAACAAAGAATTTTATTTTTCAAGAAATAAAAACAGAAGAGAAGAGTGTACATTTGTAGATTTGGATTATCTGTCTAAATAGAAATAGACACCACTGTGAAATAGACCGTATGAAGTGGAGTGGAGGATATATTCTCATCCTATTTACATCATAATGAACAGGCTCTGTAGTTACCAGTGTAGGACAGTGCGTAATCATGGTGGAAATTCTATGTATAATTTTCTCTAGAGGTAATTAAAAATCAGGAGATGGATAAGCAGAGATAATTCCTACAATTAAAGTGCTATACAGACAGTACCAGCACTTCAACACCCACAGTGAGACAACAAAACTTAAGCAGCTCAACTGGAGCAAAGATTGCAAGCTGCACTTAACAATTATATAAGAAGACCTTTTTTTAAAGAACAATTGTGATCTTTTTTTTATTTACCAGATCCTCAGGAATAAAAAAGTCACATTCTAATTCAAGTTGCTTTTTAATAACTAATGAAACATTTTTTACAAATAAATTCATAACATTTATAAACTCAGAGGCTCATATGCATGATAGAATGTGGCCTTCCCCATCTCAGTAATGGCAACTGAATTCCTCCAGTAGCTCACTTTAGAATTATCTTCAACTCCTCTCTTTTTCATATTCCACATCTAAAACCTGTCAGCTCTATCTTCAAAATATATATGCAGAATCTGACCACTTCTTACCATTTCCACTGCTGCTACCCTGGTCAAAGCCATCATCATCTCTTGCCTGGATTCTTCTAACTGGCCTTTGTACTTTGGATTGAGCCCTGCCTTCAGCCTATTCTGAATCCTGCAGCCAGAGGGACTCTTTTCTTTTTTTTTAAGTTTTGTCTACAGTTTTGGCTTTCAGGATTTCAGTTCCCTGGCCAGGGAAGGAACCTGAGCCATGGCACTGAAAGCACAGAATCCTAACCACCAGACCACTGGGAACTCCCCAGAGGGACTCTAAAAATAAATGCCAACTTCTCAACACAAAGAAAAAAAATGTTTTTTTCTATTTCTTTAATTTTGTATCTATTTCAGATGATGGATGTTGACTAAACTTATTGTGATAATCATTTCATTATGTATGTAAGTCAAATCATTATGCCGTACACCTTAAACTTATGTAAGTGCTATATGTCAATTACATCTCAATAAAACTGGAAGAAAAAAAGTTTAAACAAATAAGTAAAAACAAAAAAATTGAAGTAATGATTTTTTTGTGTTAGTAATCTAATTATAATAAAACAAGGCATTCATGTGTTCAACAAAAACAAAAAAATGCCAACAGCATCTACCCTCCAATGGCTTTCCCTCATATTCCTCACAATGGCCTGCAAGGCCATCCATGATCTGGCCCCTTACTTTCTGATCTCATCTACAGCAACCTGCACTCGTTCCACTCCAGTCACACTGGCTTTCTTGTTTATCCACAAATATCCCAGGCATACACCCATCTCAGGGCTTTGTACTTGCTGTTCTCTCTGCCTAAATTGCTCTTCCCCCAGATAACCTCAGGTCTCACGTCTTCACCACCTAACTCCGCTCCAACATCACTTTCTCAGTGACGTCTGCCTTAACCATGCCGTTTAAAATCGCAGTTGCCATGACATACACGTTCCTTGCCCACTATATTTTCCTCCTCATTTCCTCTTACCTTATTACGTGCCATACAATGTACCTGTACTTTTTTTTTTTTTTTTGCTGTATGCGGGCCTCTCACTGTTGTGGCCTCCCCCATTGCGGAGCACAGGCTCCGGACGCACAGGCCCAGCAGCCATGGCTCACGGGCCCAGCCTCTCCGCGGCGTGCGGGATCCTCCCAGACCGGGGCACGAACCCATATCCCCTGCATCGGCAGGCGGACTCTCAACCGCTGCGCCACCAGGGAAGCCCCCTGTACCTGTACTTTTTATCGTCAGTCCCCCCATTAGAATATAAGCTCTAATGGTCAGAGATTTTTGTCTGTTTTATCTACTGTACCCAGTACAGTGTTGTACTGGTACTAATGGACCTAGTACAGTGCTTGGCACAGAGTAGGTACTAAATAAAATTTTGTTTAATTAATTAGTTTATTAGCAAGACCTCACTTTTTTTTTTTTTTTTTTTTTTTTTTTTTCTTTTTGCGGTATGCGGGCCTCTCACTGTTGTGGCCTCTCCCGTTGCGGAGCACAGGCTCCGGATGCGCAGGCCCAGCGGCCATGGCTCACGGGCCCAGCCGCTCCGCGGCATATGGGATCCTCCCAGACCGGGGCACGAACCCGTATCCCCTGCATCGGCAGGCGGACTCTCAACCACTGCGCCACCAGGGAGGCCCAAGACCTCACTTTTTATAGTAAGGACTTTTATATGGAAAGTACCTAGGCTATTGATAACTAGAACAAATGACTTATTTTTAGTTTTAGATTGAAAATGGCTTGCAACTGTAGTACATTTTAGAAATTTTCAGGTAGAGGGTAAATTGCAGGGTTTTTTTGGGTTTTTTTGGTCACATAGCACAGCATGTGGGATCTTAGTTCCCTGACCAGGGATCCAACCCGCACCCCTGCTGTGGAAGCACTGAGTCTTAACCACTGGACTGCCAGGGAAGTCCCCTAAATTGCAGTTTTAATGAGTGATGAATTAGACAACCCCTGGGCATAGGTAAAAGTAGACATTTGCCTGAGGCAATGTATCCAGAGGGAAAATTAGAATTTTCTTAACTATAGCTTAATATTTAGCCAAACTAGAAAAATATTTATGTGTTTTATGAACCTGTGTAAAATTCCTTTACCCGACCTCAGCAATAATTCAGGGATTGAAAATAAAATAAACCAAAATCCAAAACAGGAGCATCAAAATGTCACTATATTTCATCAGCTAGTCTCAAAACCAAAGGTAAGCAGATTCACTTAAGATTGCCAAAATTGATTTAATAAGTAAATCCAAATGCTGTATATACTTCAGTGTTTTAAGAAGGGTAAATAGTACTTGAGATTGGTAAATTAGTGGCAACATTAGATCTTCTGATTTTTAATATACTTTAAATTACCTAATTAAATATTATTACTAAAATATGTATTCGATATTTATTAGAGCTGCTTATAGAGTTATCGTAAACATTGAGAAAATATTCCTACTTTTTTATGTTTATAAATAACCAAGTCTATTGCCAGTCAGGGGCGAAGAAAATTTACTCAGTGCAAAAGCACGCTCCATTATGCTATTTGAAAGGAAACTGATCTCTGTTTCCTACATAGCAGCAATATTATTTCATGTGATTTCCTTTCGAATGGAATATTCCATGAGTACAGGAAAGATGAGGGGTTTTTTTCTAAATTTTTTTTGAAATAAATAATTGTACCAGGAGAGAGGATGTTTTATAAACACTTTGAATCTGTTTAAGATATGAAATCAGGGGAATTCCCTAGCGGTCCAGTGGTTAGGGCTCCATGCTTCCACTGCAGGGGGCATGGGTTTGATCCCTGGTTGGGGAACTAAGATCCCTGCACGCCGTGCAACGTGGCCAAAAAAAAAAAAAAGATGTGAAATCAAAGTTGGTAATAAAATAGAAGCACCTTTTAGTAAAATGCAGTTAAATATTATAATTTTTATTAAAATGCCTGTTTCATTTGTATGGAATAGTGTATAAATATCACATATGCATAGTTTAGAATAACCATGATAAATCTGTGTACCCACTACCTGGGTGAAGAAAGAGCATTACTAGTACCAGTGCTCTGTGTGCCCCTCCCCATCCCATCTCCCTGTTTCTTCCCAGAGACAACTATCATTTTGATTTTGTGTCCACCATTCATTTGCTTTCCCCAAAGCCCCACCGTTTGTGTATCTGTCCCTACAGAATATACTGTTTAGTTCTGAAAACCAGAGTAGCAATAATAAACCTAGCTATATAAGGAAAAGCCAATATTGTCATCACTTGTTAAAGGCTATCAGGAAAAAATACACTGAACAGAGTCTCTGGGTGATAGTCTGGCTTCAGCTTCTCTGAGGGTTTACAAGAGACTTCCTTTATCTGTAGTAACTCCTGGGAAACAGAGAGCTTAATATACTCCCCCCATCTGACACAGATGTGTTGTGGACCAGATACCGGTCACACAGCTGACGTTTGGTCAGACAGGGAGGGCTGCCCTGTAGTTTCTACTTTTAACTCCTATGGCCTACCTCTAGGTCTTAGGAGTAAGTCAAGCCAGAATCCTTTTGGGGTAGAATGATGGTCCTCAGATGAAGAGGAGTGTAGACCTTCATCAATACAGGAAAGAGACATTCAAACACAGATAAGAACGTGGGTCAAGCTCACACAGGTATCCTCAGGCTAAAAGAGGGTATAATGGCAGAGGATGTTGGTGATGACAGTGCTGACTGTGTCTGATTCTTGAGAGTCATACTGCCCTACCTGGACTGGTTAACCTCATGTGTGCGGCACAGCTGTCATCTGAGATTCCCTCTCCCCTATGTTGGGTCTCTTACTCCCTGTATTACGTCTTCCCCTTTCTTGGTTTATTCTCCGATATTGGTGAAGCATATCTTCCAGTAGCATCTTAAGAAATGATAAATGGGAAATAAATTGAGATTAAAAAAAAAATTTATTTACTTATTTATTTTTGTCTGGGTCAGGTCTTTGTTGCTTGGGATCTTTGTTGCAGCGTGCAGGCTTCTCTCTAGTTGTGGCACGAGGGCTCTGTAGTTGTGGTGCATGGGCTCCAGAGCCCATGGGCTCTGTCATTGCAGTATGCAGGCTCTCTAGTTGTGGCTCATGTGCTCAGTAGTGGCGGTGTGTGGGCTTAGCTGCCCCGCGGCATGTGGGATCTTAGTTCCCTGACCAGGGATCGTACCTGCATCCTCTGCATTGGAAGGCGGATTCTCAACCACTGGACCACCAGGGAAGTCCTACTGAGATCTTTTTTTCCCTATTTATTTATTTATTTATTTGGTTGCACTGGGTCTTAGCTGCAGCTTGTGGGGTCCTTAGTTGTGGTAGGTAGTCTCCTTAGTTGCGTCCTGCTGGCTCCTTATTTGTGGCAGGTGGGCTCCTTAGTGGTGGCAGGTGGGCTCCTTGGTTGTGGCAGGTGGGCTCCTTAGTTGCAGCTCGCCAGATCCTTAGTTGTGGCATGTGAACTCTGGGTTGTGGCATGCATGTACTTCCCTGACCAGGGATCGAACCTGGGCCCCCTGCATTGGGAGTGCAGAGTCTTATCCACTGCACCACCAGGAAGTCCCCTCACTGAGATCTTGAATGTCTGAAAATATCTATGTTCAATTCTCATTCTTGATTGATAATTTCTGAGGATAGGATTTTAGGTTGGAGATCATTTTGTACAGAATTTTGAATGTATTTTTCTTGTTTCTTGAAAGCCTATCTTCTTGCTTCCAGTGCTGCTGTGGAGGAGTCCAAAGTTGTTGCTTTTCTTTATCCTTGTGTGTAATCAACCTGTTTACGTTTTTTCCTGAAAGCTATAGGAATCATTTCTTGGTCCAGGTGTTCTGAAATTTCATAAGTGACTTGTTATGAATCTATCTTCATCTGTTTTCCTTGGCACTTCATGGGTTGTTGTAATCTGGAAATGCAAGTTCTTACAGTTTCATAATTTTTCTTTAATAATTTTGATGATTTTCTTTGTTCTACTTTTTCTGTTTCTGCCGTTTTATTATCTTTTTTCTCCTATTTTGCATCCATCTCTCTCCCTCTCTCTCTCTCTCTCTTTCTGTTCTACTTTCAGAGATGCTTTCTTCAACTTTATCTTCTAACCCAACTTTTAAAGTTTGTATTTGTTTGTTTGCTTCATTTTTGTTTTTTCTCCTTCTATCAAGCTTTTAATTCCCAAGGACTCTTTTTTATTCCTGTTACATGGCATCCTGCTCTTGTTTCATGGAAGCTGTATTTTAAAAAAATTAACTCTAAAGATATTAATGATTTTTTTCTTTTTTTTTTTGCGATACACAGGCCTCTCACTGTTGTGGCCTCTCCCATTGCGGAGCACAGGCTCTGGACGCGCAGGCTCAGCGGCCATGGCTCATGGGCCCAGCCGCTCCATGGTATGTAGGATCTTTCCAGACCGAGGCATGAACCCGTGTCCCCTGCATTAGCAGGCGGACTCTCAACCACTGCGCCACCAGGGAAGCCCGATTTCTTTTCTTTTTAAAGTTTCCTTTTCCCTGACTAGTCTTTAATTCCTCCAGATTGTGGGTTTTGTTGTTCTTTGTTTCTTTGTTTCTTTGTATTTGTCTGTATGTTACCCATGATTAAGCATGAGGGACAAAAAAAACTCGTTGGATGTGCTGAACATGGGGCTGAGCGACTACACTTCACTGTAGGGTGACTTCGTGGGCAAGTTTAACTCTTGGGTTAGATTCACCTGGAAAGAGACGTCCAATCTCCTGCCAGGTGGATGAGTGCCTTGTTGCTAGCATTCTGGGCACTAAGTGAGGGAGGAGGGGTGGGGGTCTCTGCAGTAAGCATTCAATATGCATAAAATTGATAAGTCCACCTGTTGGGGTACAAGATCTATCCCCTCCACTGCACCAGGCACTTTCATAGTCTAGACACCTTAAGTTTTACTTTCTTAGAGAATAAATGTCTGATCTATCACCTGGCTTGAGGAAGAACAATTGCTCCCCACAGAAAAGGGGAGGTCAAACTGCTTTTATCCTAGTCTTCCTAAATGCAAGTTCCAGAATTTCTTGTTGCTGCCACTTCCCATGTTTTTTAAAGATCCTGTAGAGTAAATTGAGTTGGTTTTCAGTTTTCCTATTGATGTTTTGGGATTCAGGTTTCTTGGATCTAAGTCAGTTACCTATGGTCTATTTTGTTTTCAGCTTCCAAAATTTTGATGCTGTAGTCTGTTTTTTCTGTACTTCTTTACTTGTATTGGTATTTGGGAAAGAGAGTGAAATAACTGCCTCTGATCTGCTACCCTAACTCAGAAATTTAAGAAATATTTTCTTAATTTATTTATAAAACTATACTATAGATCTGAGCTAAATCTTTGCCTCTTTTGTGCTGTAGGTGGGAATTTGGGGGATTTGTCTTTTAGAATCCTCACTTAGCAAGAAATATGTATGAGGTTTGACTGACACGGTTTGCTAAATTTCTTTACCTCTTTTCCAACTCAAAGTTGCTATTCCTTGTGATCAAAACTAGCTGTAGAGAAAGATGGTGAAGCATTCATTCCTGGCTACTTTGGTATATCAGGAGGTGGGTCTTTTTCTCCAGCAGGACTTTCTCTCCATTAAAAAATTACTGTTATGGGAATTCCCTGGCAGTCCAGTGGTTAGGGCTCTGCGCTTTCAATGCAGGGGGCACGGATTCAATCCCTGGTCAGGGAACTAAGAACCTGCATGCTGTGCGGCACAGCCAAAAAAAAAGAAAAAAGAAAAATTAGCTGTTATGTGTGCCATTTTTTCAGAGCCGTGGTTTCCTCTAGATCACATGAGTAGTAATGAATTCATAGAGCAAATTAACACAGGGACTTACAGTTAAAATGTTTGCAGGCTAAGACAACCTTTAATGACTAATCCCACTGTTGACTTTTTAGGTGTGGTGGAGCACTGACGGGGAGATGATTTTGGTCACACCACTTACGCGTAGGTGCAGGATATGTTAGGATTTAGTAAAATGTTCCCATGTGTCATCCCTCCCCACATGAAAATTCATTATTTTTAAAAAGTGAAAGTAATTAATTTTACAAACTGGGGTTTTTGTGATATGCAAGAAACAGCTAACTGAAATGCTTACTGAAACTCTACACTTAGAGGCAAAAACAAATGCCTCTGCAAGGTGGCTTCTAAATATACATGGGGCACATAGTTATTAGTGACTGAGCAAGCTCAGCTCAGCTGAAGCTAATGAGGGGAAAAGGCTTGGAGCTAAGTAGAAATTTGTACATTTCACATTTGGTTTTTATGTGTCTATTTCTGGATCCCTCAGGAAGGAAGCATTGTGAGATAGGACACTTTTTGTGCTTAACATATCCTAGGCATTGAAAAACGTGTACCTTTTTTTCTTTGACCTAATACTACCATAAAATTTCATCCCTCTCAAGAACAAATCTTAAGCCTCAGTAAATGCTGCAGTTTAATATAATAAAGGATTTCATTAAGAGTTTCCCCTGATTATTTCTGCCTGAATTTTTGTCGTTTCTGTAAGATGAAGTATGTCTGAAAAACTAAGAAATTAAGTATTACTGATATTTTTACTCTGTTTGAACCTAAAGAAAAATATGATTATATAAAAGTACACTTGGCTCGACCGGCAGAGGCACAGGCACGCGAGCAGTTGAGGGCGGGGAGGAGGCCAAGGCAGGAAGATATGGCTCTTGGCCTCAGAAGATTCAGTCTCAGCAGAAAAATGCCAAAAAGCAAGCTGGACAAAAGAAGCAAGGACATGACCAAAAGGCTGCTGCCAAAGGTGCCCTAGTATATACCTGCACTGTTTGTAGGACAGAAATGCCAGACCCTAAGACCTTCAAGCAGCACTTTGAGAATAAGTATCCTAAGACTCCACTTCCTCCAGAATTAGCTGATGTTCAGGAGTGAAGCGGTTTACAGTGAATTCGCAACACCTTTGACTCTTCTATTGTCTCAGACCTTAGGTAACAAACCTGCAGCTCTTTTCTAACAAACCACTGATCAGCAGAAATAAAGGGGCTACAGAAACACTCATTTTTATGCTGTTCCCTTTTGGGCTTCATGCAAAGACAATTCTGTGTAAATGTACAGTTGACTCTGATTTGGAGATCTGAAAATTGGTCCATCCTTGTTGTAAAAAATTTGTTTACAATTATAATTATATTGATGCTCATATTGTGTGAATTGACTCATTTAATAAAGTGGTACCTTGATTTCACAACAACAGCAGTAACAACACAAAAGTACACTGTGTGTACCAGCCGCATGTGTACTGATGATCAATAGCCAAAACAAAACAAAATTTCCCTCCTAGTATTTTATAAGTAAAAGCTTCCTGTAATAATCCAGGAGACTGACGTACAAGTTATTCCAAAGAACAGAAAAGTTGAAAACTTAAAAGCATTACTAATTATCTATAAAATTGGTCTTATTTATATTTTTGTACCTTATTTTGATGTTCAAAGATATTTATAGAAAACCCTCAATAAAATAAAATGTATGTCAGGTGTCATACACAAATTAGACAGTCAATTAATAAATACTTTTAATTTTTATGAGACAGGTACTTTTTCTAGAAGCTGGGAATTCAGTGGGATGGAGATGGAGGCCGTGACCTCCAGGAAATTCCCTTTTTGTGAGGGAAGGCAGAATTCTTAGGAATTTCATTAATCAGGAAGCCATTTATTGAGCACCTACTATTGTCAGGCCCAGTATGTGCCCTGGGGGTGCCAAGATTAAAGACAAATTTCTTGCCTTCAGGGAGCTCACCTCCTATGTCGAGTCAGAAAAAATAGTCTAAAATGGACTGAAGACCTTTGAAAATCTCCAGATCCTCTAATTTTACTCTAATTTGTGATTTCATCAAACTCTTTATCTATAAAACGAGAATAATATGACTTCACTTAGAGCTTTGTTGTGCACATTAAATAGCATCATGTAGCAATGTGGACCCTGGATGGTCAGGCTGCTGACTGGCTCAGCGACTCCTCAGCTGTAGCAATCCTATTTCATGCCTCAGCAGACTGACAAATTACTACTTGTCCTGGAGATTCATGGCCACTTGTGATATATAAAATCTTAAGTGTTAAATTGTGGGATGCTGGGTCCATGTGGTAAGGGATATGTTTGGGGTAAAAACAGGCTGTCATGAGACTATATAGAAAGGACACCTGAGTGGGGAGGTAGGGTAGGTGTAGGGAATCCTGAGGTGAGGCCTGAAGGGAGTTAGTCTGAGGGTGGAGAGAAGAACAAGCTTTTAAAGCAGAAGAGGTTGGACAAGTAGGTCAAGGTCAGGGAGAGGAGCCTGGTGCTTTAGAGTCACAGGTGTTTCAGTAGAACTAGAGCCTGAGCAGCGATTTGAAACCGTTTTTTGTCCCACAGCTCACTTTGTCCATCTGGAAAAGCCAATGAACACTTCTCAAGATTAATATTTTTCTTTTTAAAAATATTTATTTATTTATTTTTGGCTGCGTTGGGTCTTCGTTGCTGTGTGCAGGCTTTCTCTAGTTGCAGAGAGCAGGGGTCATTCTTCTTTGTGGTGCATGGGCTTCTCATTGTAGTGGCTTCTGGCACGTGGGCTTCAGTAGTTGTGGCACGCAGGCTCAGTAGTTGTGGTTCCCGGGCTTAGTTGCTCCACGGCATGTGAGATCTTCCCGAAACAGGGCTCTAACCCGTGTCCGCTGCATTGGCAGGTGGATTCTTAACCACTGTGCTACCAGGGAAGTCCCGAGAGTAATATTTTAAAATATATAAAGTAGGAAACTATTGACTTACAGTGAAGTTATCAGAATACCTAAAATACAAGTGCAACATTTTAATTTTTTTATTAATCCATTAATAATAAGTTCCACTAGTGGGTGTAATAACTGCTATAATTTCACAGTAGCAATGAGGATAAATAACATCTGTGATATCTGCAATAACTGGATTGTATTGTGAAAATATCTGATTTCTGTTGGTTGCAAAGTCACACATTTAATAGTACTGTGGTTTATTGCCCACATTTATAACTGGAGGAATTCCTAAATTTCAATGAATGATCAGTAAAAATAAAGATGTATTTTTTTTTTTCCTATCCAACTTCAACTTACTGTAGACCCCAGGTAATGAACCCCTGGTTTTAGGCTATATCTTCTAAACAAGTTTCCCTGCCTTCAGTCAGATCCTGCCTCTAATCCAGTGTCTGGTTTGGGAATGCACAAATCTGATAAAGCCATTCCTTTCCTTAAAACTCTTCATTTGTTCTCCTGGCCTTTAGGATTAAGTCTAAATTCTTTCTTGTGACTCATAAATCCCACCAGGACTGGTTTCTCTCCACTCCCTAACTCCTCCTGTCTTTCCCAGCCAAACAGAACTTAAACACAATCCTCTCTTGCCTTCCCACTTACTATTTGTTTTTTTCTGATGGGAATCCTCTTCCTTGACTCCATCTCTTCTCTGCTTGGTAAACTCCTTAGTGATCACCTCCTTCAGAAATCTGATTTACCAAAGTCTGCATGATTCCTGGCCTCCAGGGTTTACATCGCACTGGGGGAGACAGATAACTACACTTCTAATTATAACACAATGTGAGAACTGCCTTGTTTACTCTTTTACCTCCAGAGCTTAAAACTGCTTACCCCAGGGGCTTCCCTGGTGGCGCAGTGGTTGAGAGTCCGCCTGCAGATGCAGGGGACACGGGTTCCTGCCCCGGTCAGGGAGGATCCCACATGCCGCAGAGTGGCTGGACCCGTGAGCCATGGCCGCTGAGCCTGCGCGTCCGGAGCCTGTGCTCCGCGATGGGTGGGTGAGGCCACAACAGTGAGAGGACCGTGTACCGCAAAAAAAAAAAAAAAGAAAAAAAAGAAAAAACTGCTTGCCCCAGTACCTGCTTAGTGCCTAAGTATTAACAACTCACAATGTTCATTTCACTGCACTCTATGTGAATGGGTACCTCTGGAGTTGTGTGACTATGCTATTTTATTGATAAATAAACAAATAAGTGAGTGGCCTCAGCTGAGTGAGGAAGAGTCCTGCAGAGACTGGGGCAAGAATCATTCTTAGATTACGTGTAATTGTTTTTTTTAATTAATGATTTTAATGTTTTTTATTCACTTTTATGTATAGTTTAGAAGAGATGAACATTTCAAGGGCTTAAAAGAGACACTTGTTCTGATTATAAAAGTATTACAAGTTCATTTGTAGGAAACTTGAAAAATGTACAAAATATACAAAAATAAAATCAGATATTATAAACAATCCCATGACTGGATGGAACTGTCTTGGAATGTTTATATCAATGATATTTGAAATTGACTATAAACCATATTGAATATATATTTGGACACTGATTTCTTGATTCTGAAAGTGTAAATTATGTAAAACATGAAGAATATGTTTATCATTGAGATTTGGCTTTTCCTTTATTAATCATTGCATTTAGCAAGTATTTTCTAAACATAAAACATGAGTCAGGCGCTGGGCTTGACAATCTGGAGAATATAAAGATAAATTGGACACTGATCCCATGACTCCAGTATTTGCAGATTACTAGGAAGATCAGACCCATTTGGAGCCTTAATGCAAGGTAGTAAGGATATGTGACTTAAGAAAGCTGAAAAAAAAAAAAAAAAGAAAGAAAGAAAGCTGCAGTCAGCCAGAGGGAACTTTTTAAAGCCAAATTAGGTCATGTCATGTTCCTACTTAAAACCTTCACTGGATTCTCATGCAATTTATTTTTATTTATTTATTTTTAAAATTTATTTTTATTTTAATTAAATAATTTTTTATTGGGAGATAATTCACATATCATAAAATTCACTTTTTAAAGTGTACAACTCATAAAGTTGTGCAGACATCTCTCACTGGATTTTTAAATAAAATCCAAACCCTTAACAATGGCGTATAGCTTTGTGTAATGTGGTTCTTGCCTGCACCTCTCCAATTTATTTCTTGACACATTTGCCTTTGCAATTGATTTTTCCTTAACCTGGAATCCTGGAATCCTTTTTCTACTGGCATTTAACACTGCTGGCTCATCTTGAGGGTCTCAACTGAAATGATACTCTGAAGAGAAGTTTCTTCTGAACACAGTCTCCAAAAATAGCCCTCCCATCTACCCAACTACTCTTTGTCATGTCACTCTGTTCTTCACTGAATTTACTTACAGTCTGTAAATGGTTGTATATTACTTATTTGTTAGGGTATAAATTTCATGGAACAGGGATTTTTTGTTTGTTTGTTTGTTTTGGCTCTCTTTATTCATTGGATCAGGGGTCAGGAAACCATGGCCCACAAGCCAAATCTTGTTTGCCATCTGTTTTTGTATGGCCCACAAGCAAAAAATGGTTTTTACATCTTTAGATAATTTTAAAAAATCAAAAGAAGTATAATGTATCATGACATATGAAAATTCTATGAAATCCAAATTTCAGGGTTCATAAATAAAGTTTTATTGGAACATAGCCACTCTCATTGGTTTAGGTAGTATCTATAGTTGCTTTCTCACTACAGGGGCAGAGTTGAATCGTTGAAACAGACCATATGGTCTGCAAAGTCTAAGATATTTACTGACTATTTATTAAAAAAAAGTTTGCTGACTAATGCATTAGATCTTAAACTCCTTGAGGGCACAGTGTTTTGCACACAAAAGATATTCAGTACATGCTTGTTGGATTAAATTGAAACTCTAAAATCTCTTGATTTTATTTTTCTGACTTAAAATTCCTTGTCTGGATCTACACAATTATATACACCCATTAGGTAGTATCTAATATGGATAGGTAGTATCTTAATATGAAAAGAAGTTTTAGTTAAAGTCTATTTATCCCTTACAGACTAATAAAGGATACATTTACCTAACTCTAATACTAGGCCGAATGTGTTAAATGCCATCAGAAAGCTTACATGTTACCGACTTCAGAGTAAAACAGAACATATTAAGCTAGAGCAATTGAGGAAAGATCTCTGAGTTTCAGAGTACTTGACACTGGACACTCAGGTCATATGGGAAGACCTAGAACAAAATCCTGCAGATAGAAAATCACTGTGTAAAGAGGAAGCTGTAATACGGCTGGCTTTGCTGGAGAGTAGACTTGTGGAGGTCAAAGATGTGTCATGCTGGATTGGAGCTCAGCCCTGAAGCAGAAATAGAGTCTATACTGTCTTCCAGCCATTTATCGCCACCCACTCACTTTCAAGCCTACAGTAATCTGACTTTTCCTTATCATTTAACTGAGGCAGTTCTAGTTCTATTGAAGATCACCCCTAACCGCCAGGAAAACCAATGGACTTTGATCAGCCCTCATCCTTCCCTACCTATCTGCATTTAACAATTTAACCTCCTTTCTTTCTTTCTTCCTTCCTTCCTTCCTTTCTTTCATTTTCGGCTGTGTTGGGTCTTCGTTGCTGTGCGTGGGCTTTCTCTAGTTGTGCCGAGCAGGGGCTACTCTTCTTCGCGGTGCGCGGGCTTCTCATTGCGGTGGCTTGTTGCGGAGCATGGGCTCTAGACACGCGGGCTTCAGAAGTTGTGGCACGTGGGCTCAGTAGTTGTGGCTCGCAGGCTCTAGAGTACAGGCTCAGTAGTTGTGGCATACGGGCTTAGTTGCTCTGCAGCATGTGGGATCTTCCCAGACCAGGGCTCGAACCTGTATCCCCTGCATTGGCAGGTGGATTCTTAACCACTGCGCCACCAGGGAAGCCCATAATATTCCTTCCTTCTTGAAGCCCTTTCCCTCTCCAACTCATTCTGATGGTAGCTGTACTCCCTCCTCTGGTCCATTTTCCATTGACAGAGAGCAAAAAGGGATCCAATCAGGATATGACTGTCAATGGGAAACAGGTCCTACAACAGGTTCTATGTTCAACTTCTTTCATTTCAACACAGACTTTTATGGAAAATGTACTACATCCAAGACACCATGCCAGATGTTGTAAGGGGGAAAAGACTCAAAGAGTGTTCAATCTTGTGGAGGAAAGAGGTTGGTAAACAAGTAATTAAAACTCAGACAGAAAAAGGTGAGGGTTGATAAGCATAAGCAGCGGGGCTTCCCTGGTGACGCAGTGGTTGAGAGTCCGCCTGCCGATGCAGGGGACGCGGGTTCGTTCCCCGATCCGGGAGGATCCCACGTGCCGCGGAGCAGCTGGGCCCGTGGGCCGTGGCCGCTGGGCCTGCGCGTCCGGAGCCTGTGCTCTGCAGCGGGAGAGGCCGCGGCAGTGAGAGGCCCGCGTACCGCAAAAAAGAAAACAAAGCATAAGCAGCGTTCTGTGGATGTGTAAAGAAGGGGCGGTTAAAAGTGACCTTGAAGCTAAGAATTGTTCATATCTTCCCAAGGACGAGGGTGTTTATTGCCCATGCTCCATTGGTTAAGAAAGAAACTAAGTTATAAAGTTTGTGTGATTCTCAAAGAAAAATTGGTTTTCCAATTATTTGTTTATTATGTTATAAATGTTAAAACTTTCTTTTAAAAGTGATTACTAGATCTAGTGGTAATCCTTTCCTCACTTGATCTTTGGAATAATCCTATTTATAGATATTATTAGTCCTGTTTAACAGATAAAGAAAATGAGACTCAGAGGAATTAAATAAGAATACACAAAATGGGCCCCAAATAAAATTAATCTCTCTTTTCCTCATTATTTGAAATGAATTCTTTAGGGAACGAGAGTGAGAATATTTATTTAAGGATACTCCTTCTTTTGATTTCTACTAAATCGGGAAGCTAAATGCCAGCACTTAAACTGAATGGAGTCAGGGGCCCCCAGATTCAGTAGCTTTCATTTAACCCAGGAGACTCATTTTCTTCTTTGTCAGAGTGGCCCAGCAATTGGTTAGGTAGTTGGGGACCTAACTCTTTCAATCCAAGAGGGTATAATAGAGTCTGTGCTGATGTGAAGAACAATGCAGCTCTCTAGAGCTCTGTCTACATGGCAGTCCTAAAATAGTTTTTAAAAAGTGTAGTTGTTCACAGCCCTCAAATTCAATTTCCACATTGGGAAGTCCAAAGGCTGAGGTTATTTTGTATGTTCCATTTTTTGCTAAAACTGGGGTAACCAGCTATCTTCAGGCAGTCAAACCAGTTTGATGGGTACCCCTCCCACTTCCCCCATCAGAAACTGGCTTCAGACCTTAGTGTTCACTGGCTGATGGTTACAGTTGGATCAACAGGTTCAGCCATGAAAAAAAGGAAAAGAAAGAAAAAAAAACCAACTTCGCAACTCCACAGAGAGATTTTGTAAATAGAAATGAAGGCTGTGTAAACATAGTACCTGTATTTTTCTAGTTGGCACGCTAGGAGCCCAGCAGGAAGAGATCACAGTAGACAACCCACAATCCACAAAACAGAGTTTTTTTCCAAGGGGGTGGCGGTGGAGTAGGAAGGGTGTCTGGTTGCTCCTGCTTTTGTCCAAAAAAGCTATCCAAAAGTTTTGATTCAAATAGTTCACATGTAGGAACCCTGAAGAATTTTCAGTGATTAAAAAAAAAAAAGTGACCAAGAGGTGAGTGAGAACTCAGCTTACTACAAAGGAAGTCAGAATAATTCTTTCTTGACAAAGGAGCAAAAGGATCTGTTAAGGTTAGAAACCTGGTGCAGTTTGTAGTCTGTGAGCAGCTGGGGATGTGCCAGAGGCGAGTGTAGGATGAAGGGGCTCTTGTTTTAGGCAGAACGGAATTCAGGAACTCCATTCCTCCTCAGTGCCTGTGAACTTTGCTCAGCCTTCTCTTCTTTCACTCGCTACAAAAAAGTGGTGGAGAGGAAATATGCGGTGGGCAGAGCAGGAGTTTGTACCCGTTTGTCATGTTTAGTCCTAGATTCTTTTTGACATATTTTAACAGATTAATGCTGTTTATGTGATTTGTGATTTGGAATTTTCAGAAAAAAATCAATTAAATAGTTTGGATATACGGATTCCTAATGGTCTGAGTGAGCAAAGAAAAACCAAGAGCTACCTCTTTGCTGATGTGCTAACTAAATTTTGGAGGTAAATTCGCAGCATGACTAATTTAGCCACCGCTGTCAGTAACCTTCAGACAACACTCAATAAAAAAAAGAAAGAAAGAAAAATGAGAGTTACCTCTTTGGGTCCAAGAAACTAATGAAATTTGAGACTGAATCAAAGGTTATACGCAGGGCCCAAATGGCAATCAGACTAGCTGGTAAACAGAACAGTAAATAGCTATACTGATGAGAAAAGTGTTTAAATTTTTTTTTCAACAAACATATGCTTTAATTATTGTTATAATGGCTTACATTTATTGAGCAGTAATTACTTTTAGGGTACCACGCTAAGTACTTTACCTGTAATCCTTACAATAGGTACTATTATTATAGTCCTTTTATAGATCAGGAAACTGAAACTTCAATAATTTGTTCAATAATTTCTCAAGAGTACACAGCCAATAAGCCATGGAAGTAGACTTTAAGCCAGATGTGTTCAGTGTCAAAGCCTATGCTCTTAACTAGTGCACAGTTTCACTATGTTTGTAATAGCAAAACACTGGAAACAACTTGAATTTAAACAATAGAAGGTTGGTTAAATTATGGTCTAGTTAATAATGTAATAATATAGTTATTTTTAAGGTCACATTTAAAAGACTAGGGACAAAGAAAATGTTAATGATATATTTCTAGGTGAAAGAAAGCAGGCTACAAGCAGTATGTTTCACCGGATCTCAAGTTTTTAATAACCATTTATTTATGGGACTACATATATACACCAAGTGTCAGAGGTGTGTGGGTGTTGTAATTATGGGTGTAGTTTTTTTCTTCATTTTTGAAATTTTCTACATTTTTCAAACTTTTTAAAATTAACATGCATTACTTTTTTGTTTTCTTTGTTTTTTCTTTCTTTTTTTCTCTTTTCTGCACATGCATTACTTTTTTAAGTATGTAAGACCCTTCAATGTTATTTAAAGTAGGAGAGAGAAATATAGGAAGAGGAATAATCAATCAATCATCAGTTTTGTGACAGGTAATGAAATTTGGTGGGGAGCCAAGGGTGGGGAGAACTGAACATATGAATGTAGCTGTGACACAAATGCACATTCTTTCACAGGTGCAGCCACCAGTGCAGATATGTCTCATAATTTTCCACTAGCCGATATCATATTAACCAGGGTCATGAGTAAGCACAATCATACCCTGATCATCTTCCTCCTTCTTGAATCGCTTTCCTCTCTTGGCTTCCATGACACCCCACTCCTATTGGCCTTCCCTTTCTCAATCTCCTTTGCTAGTTTCTTCTCTTCTCCTCACCTCCCTTTACATTTCAAAGAGTCCCAGGCTTGACCTTGGGTCTCCTCTTCACCATCTACTCAGAGGAAAAAAAAAATTAAAATGCCTTCAGGACCCATGCCAGTAACAAGCGAGTGAAGCAAGTCCTTGATTTCGCTGCCATCTCTTCCCTCAGCCCAATACCAGTCACCCTACACCTCAGTCAATAGCATATCCACCAACTGCTCAAGTCAAAAAGTAGAAGCCATCTTTCATTGCTCCCTTTTCCTCATCTTTGCCCACATACATCCAATACATCAGCAAATCCTGTTGGTTCTATTTTCAAAATATATCTTGAATCCTTTCCTTTCCCCTTTCTGCCTCCATCTTGCGTGGGCTATTTAAGTGTCATCCTAAGTGGTCTCTTTGCTTTTACTCTTGGCCACCATACATTCTTCATGCACAGCCTGTCGTACTAATAATCTCTGGATTTGGAACTGAAAACTCAGAAGATGTGGCTCTGGTCTTCTTTCATTCTTCCTAGTGAAAAGGTAAAATTTACCTAGTTTGACTGAATTATCATAATTCAGAATTAATTTAATAGTACCCCCCCCCAAAAAAAAAGCGAATTCACTTTGGTTTCTTAGCAGTCAAATATTTTGGAACCTAAGGAAAAAAACAACAAAATTTATTTGCTCAGTTTTTCTGTTCACTTTATACTCCACCATCTTGGTTAACAATGGTAGAGGGAGAATTAAAAAAAAGGAAAATTATGTTCTATTCTTAATTTGCATCCATCTGTAAGGAACAAAACAGAAGGCTGACACAAATGTGTATTATAATCTGGGGGTGGCTTACCATACTTGTTTCCGCTTAAGTTCGTCTTACCTCATTTTTCCAGGACTTCAATTCAATATTTTTTTTTTTTGCCATTTAAGCTTCTACGACTATGACTCATGGAACTAGAACTAGCTCAGTACTGCTTTGTGTTACTTTCTGTATGAGATTTTTCTCAACTGGTTAAAATGACATAAGTAAAATACATTTTGTTTTTCTAAAGCTTAAAGACATAAACGTTAAACTAACAACTTTCTGTTAAAAGAAATTGGATTTAGCAGAGAAATAAAGACTTTCTAATTTTACTTTACAACATAAAATATTTTTCCTCAGTTCTTTCTTCCATAGCTGTTGACCACAGAACTTTCAGTAATCTCATTTAGATCCTGGAAATTAAAGTATTGAATACATTTTCCTAAATGCTAATTTCTTACTACATTTTGCTTTAGAAATAAACTATTTTGAAGTTGACCCTACACTTGTCTTGCCTTTAACATGAAATCTAGCAACTGTTTGTTATTGTCTTTTTACACAGAACTCTGGATTGTTTTCCCTTCTGATTTAGAAGACTGTTGCTTTTGGAATAGAAATACATAGTGCAGATTGCCCAGATTTAGGGACATTCTAGGTTGCTTCCAATAATCTGAGTGACACTAAAATTATTATACGTTACTTTTCATTAACATTAAACATATATATATGTCATCTAAGGAGTATTGAAATCAAGTAAATATTAGTTCAGTGGTTGTAAACCTAGGCCCTGCATTGTAATTACTTGGGAAGCTGTAAAAAATATTGATGCCTGGGTCTTACTCAAGATTCTGATTTAATTGGTCTGGAAATTGGGATTAATAAAAGGTTCCAGGTGATTGTAGAGAATGGCTAATGTTAGGACCCACAGAATTAGGCAATTATGGTTTCAAAATGTCACATTCTATATTTAAGGTTAACTGCGTGTGTGAAAAAGGTGGCACTATATTTTCCTTTTTTAAGGTCAGAATTCCAAAATGGGTTTCAACTGGGCTAAAATCAAGGCATTGGCAGCATTGCATTCCTTCTGAGGACTGCAGGTAAAAATCTGTTTTGTTACCTTTTCCAGCTTCTAGTGGTTGTCTGAATTCCTTGGCCTGTGGCCTCCTCCTTTATCTTCAAAACCATCAGTGTAGCATCTGCAAATCTCTCCCTGACTCTGTGCTTCTGCCTCTCCCTTTCACTTATAGGGACCCTTGTTATTACATTGGGCTGACCTATTTAATGCAGGATAATCTCCCATCTCAAGATCTTTAATCATCTGTAAAGTTCTTTTTCCATGTGAATTAATATATTCACATGGTTCCAGGGATTAGGATGTGAACATCTTTATGGGAGATTCTGTTGTCTACCACAGTCTGTAATTGTTTTCCTCTTCATTTTACACACTCTTCCTGATGATCTTTCTCGTCTTGGTGGAAGATGTCACATTTCTATCTCCAACTCCAGGTGCAACTATTCACTGGGCCTCACCCCTGTGTGGTCCCACAGGGCCCGGAACCAATGCTGTTTCTCACCTTTAGGCCTTGCTACACTTTGCTGTCTTGGTTTGAACACCTTTTTCTCCTTTTCTCAAGTCACACTATCTTCTTTGTCCTTCTAGACTCAAGGCGTTCCCTTCTCCAGGAAGTTTTTTTAAACACTGAGATATAATTGATACATAACACCATGTAAGTTTAAGGCGGACATGTTGATTTGATCATTTATATGTTGCAATGTGATTTTACCACCGTAGCGTTCGCTAACACCTCTATCACGTCACATACTTATTATTTCTCTTTTGTGGTGGGAACAGTTCAGATCTAGCCTCTTAGCAATTTTGCAGTTCATAAGACAGCATTGTTGACTATAATCACTATGCTGTGCGTTAGATCTCTAGGACTTATTTGTCTACGAGTTGTCTGTACCCTCAGACAACATCTCCCCAATTCTCCCACACCCCCAGCCTCTGGTAATCACCATTCTACTCTGTTTTTATGAGTTTGGCTTTTTTTTTTTTTTTTTCTGTGGTACGTGGGCCTCTCACTGTTGTGGCCTCTCCCGTTGCAGAGCACAGGCTCCGGACGCGCAGGCTCAGCGGCCATGGCTCACGGGCCTAGCCGCTCCGCGGCATGTGGGATCTTCCCGGACCGGGGCATGAACCCGTGTCCCCTGCATCGGCAGGCGGACTCTCAACCACTGCGCCACCAGGGAAGCCCGAGTTTGGCTTTTTTATTAGATTCCACATATAAGTGATATCTTATGATTTGTCTTTCTCTTATTGATTTATTTCACTTAGCATAATCCCCTTAGGGTCCATCCATATTATCACACATGGCAGGATTTCCTTCTTTCTCTTGTCTGAGTAGTATTCCATTGTATATATATACCACATCTTCTTTATCCATTCATCCATTGATCGACAGGTAGGTTGTTTCCATATCTTGGCCATTGTGAGTAATGTTGCCATATGGGAGTACAGATATATTTATATATATATATATATATATATATATATTTTTTTTTTTTTTGCGGTATGTGGGCCTCTCACTGTTGTGGCCTCTCCCGCTGCGAAGCACAGGCTCCGGACGCGCAGGCTCAACGGCCATGGCTAACGGGCCCAGCCGCTCCGTGGCACGTGGGATCTTCCCGGACCGGGGCACGAACCCGTGTCCCCCGCATCGGCAGGCGGACTCTCAACCACTGCGCCACCAGGGAAGCCCCAGATATATGTTTGATATCCTGCTTTCATTTCCTTTGGATACATGCTCAGAAGTAGAACTACTGGATCATATGGTAGGTCTGTGTTTAGTTTTTTGAGGAACCTCTCCATACTGTTTTCCATAGCGGTTGAACGAAGTTCCATTCTCACCCAGAATGTACAAGGGTTCTCTTTTCTCCACACCATTGCAACACTTGTTTTCTATTGTCTTCTGGATGGTAACCATTTTAACAAGTGGGAGGTAACAGCTCAATGTGGTTTCGATTGGCATTTTCCTGATGATTGACAGCTAAATAATATTTATCAACTTCTGAGCTCCTCACTAAAGACAGTGCAATATCTAACTATGGGGAGATGAGACATTTTTACTTTATTTTCAGTTTCTCAACATTGGGAGGAAGAGTCCTAAAACTAAGCACCTTCCTACAATGAATATGTTAATCATCTCATTATTCCACACAATGGTGCACCTTTATAAATGCAAATTATTGTAAAGTAATATAAACACTGCATTCCACCAATACTATAAAATGGATGATTCCACCCAAATATGTATGGGGGTTGGGTAGCTGCGAGTGATTTTCTAAGAGTCTAATGAAATCCTATCACTTTATACTTTGAAATCTCCTGAAATGCAGCAAGTTGCCTTCAGGGTAGAATCCAATCCTTAGCCTGGTTTATTGTGGTCCCCTCTGCCTCCATAGCTTCATTTTCAGTCAACTTCCCACTAACAATCTGCCTACTGTCCCACACTCATCATTTTCATGTAACAATTATAACTTAGGCATGGGGTCTTGGTTATGCTAACATAATTTTCATTCATAATAAAGCCAGGAATGGAGCATAATCTATTCATTTTCCCTTCTGCAGCCTATTGTGTAAGCACAGGTTCAACTCCATTTTCCCCTTTGTGCAGGATAATAAAAACTATAATGATTTTTTAAAACAATCACAATACTATTTAACTTCATGGGATGAGAGTTTCCCACACTTAGTTGCTCATATTTAAAGAGTATCTGTAAAGAGGGTGTGATCCAAATGGGGGTGGTAGGATGTGCTTTTCAATATATGTATTAACAGAACAACCTTTTTTACTGCTCTATAGCTCTATCCAGAAGAAAAATCTAATTATTTAAGAGTGACAATTGGATTAAATTGGCCTCTAAGGTTAAAATGTCCGACCAGACTGGAAACTTTTCTTTTTCCTTTTTTTTTTTAAATTGAAGTATAGTTGATTTACAATATTGTGTTAGTTTCAGGTGTACAGCAATGTGATTCAGCTATATATATATGTATACTTTTTTTTCCACTATAGATTGTTGCAAGATATTGAATATATTTCCCTGTGTTTTATAGGACCTTGTTGCTTATTTTATATAGAGTAGTGTGTATCTGTTAATCGCATACCCCTAATTTATCCCTCCCTTCCTCTTTGGTAACCGTAAGTTTGTTTTCTATGTCTGTGAGTCTGTTTCTATTTCATAGTAAGTTCATTTGTATTGTTTTTTAGATTCCACATATAAGTAATATCATATAATATTTGTCTTTCTCTGTCTGACTTACTTTACTCAGTATGGTAATCTCTTGGTTATCCATGTTGCTGCAAATTGCAATATTTCATTCTTTTTTATGGCTGGGTAATATTCTATTGTATATATATACCACATCATCTTTTTTTTCTCATAAATTTATTTATTTATTTTTGGCTGCATTGGGTCTTCCTTGCTGCGCGTGGGCTTTCTCTAGTTGCGGTGACCGGGGCTACTCATTGCGGTGGCTTCTCTTGTTGTGAAGCATGGGCTCTAGGTGCATGGGCTTCAGTAGTTATGGCATGTGGGCTCAATAGTTATGGCTCGTGGGCTCTAGAGTGCAGGCTCAGTAGTTGTGGCACGTGGGCTCAGTAGTTGTGGCACACATGCTTGGTTGCTCCGCGGCATGTGGGATCTTCCCAGACGAGGGCTTGAACTCGTGTCCCCTACATTGGCAGGCAGATTCTTAACCACTGTGCCACCAGGGAAGTCCCCTAGGATACATTCTTAAGAGTGGAAGAGCAGTATAGTGCTAAACTGCTTCTTAGTGATGTTATATGTTTGCAGTAAATATTAATGAGTGCACATTTCTCCTTTGCCAACACTGAATACTATAAATATTTGCAATGAGAGAGGTAAACCATGTCATCTCAATATTATTTTAATTTACATTTCTTTGATTATTAGTAGAATTGAACACTTTATTCCTGTATTTTTAGTATAGGTAGATTACCCATAGTGGCTGTAACATTTCTCAGCAGAGAAAATAATTTGTAGTGTCTGTAAGGAAATGGGTGCTTTCTTTAATCAAATTAAACGTAAGTCTTCTCAGTTAGCAATAAAGAGAAAATCTCCCTGGAAAATTTCTTGTGAACTTTATAACCCAAAATGTGATCACACAAAATCCCCCTTTCCCTTGTGCATCTCTGGCATGTACCACTGCTACCACCTTCTTTAACATACAGGCCCAATTATGGGGACTCTAAATTATAGCATAGCTGTGACCAGGCTAGAATATTTTTTAAAGTTTATACTCTGGATCAACAAAACTAATATGGTTAGGGAGAGTAATCCAAAGCTAAATAATCTGTTTTACCTGATATTTTATTTTATTTTTAAAATATTTATTTATTTAGGCACATGAGATCTTCATTGCTGCATGCAGGATCTTTCGTTGTGGCGAGCAGGCTTCTCTCTAGTTGTGGATCCAGAGCACATGGGCTCTGCAGTTGCGGCACATGGGCCTAGTTGCCCCGCGGCACGTGGGAATCTCAGTTCCCCGACCAGGGATCGAACCTGCATCCCCTGAAATTGGAAGGCAGATTCTTAACCACTGGACCACCAGGGAAGTGCCATACCTGATATTTTAGTTTTCTACCTATCGCTGTATAACAAACAATCCCAAAATCCAGTGGCTTAAATCAACAAGTATTTATAACCTCTTACAATTTCTGTGTGGGTTAACTGGACCCAACAGTGCAACTCTATACCATGTGGCAGGGCTGCAGTCTTCTGAAGGCTCAACCCAGCTGGAATATCCATGATCACTCGCTCTTGTAGCGGGCAGCTGGTGCTGCTTGACGGCTGGGAACTCAGCTGGGGATGTTGATTGAAGGCCTTGATTGTTCTCCACACAGCTTCTCCATGTGGCTTGGGTTCCAAGAAGGAATACTCTAAGCATGTTTCTACATGACAGAAGTCACCTTTCTCCTTTTGGAGTACTAGCAAGCAATTCAAAGTTCAAACCTCAGAGAATAAGGGCTGGAAAAAGTAATTTTCTCTCCCGTCTGCTTGAAGTTAATCTCCTGGTGGTCTCATTTCCTATTTGAATCACCACTTGTAATCTTGGGGACTGAAATGACAACCTACCACTTTCAGGGGAGACACTGGCCTCTCAGAGACCTCACCTAGACAAGGAATTCAGAGTTGAGCTGATGATGCCAACAGTCATTCTAGGGATATGCACTTATATAGATTGCAAAGGGGTGGGGTGGGGTGGGGTGGTGGTACATTTCATTGCAGTCTCATGACAATTACTATCTTACTATCGTAAGAGAACACTGCAAATGGGCTACGTATTTGTACACTACTTAAGAACGAAATAGATGTGGGAAAACAAAAAAAACCCAAATCAATCAATCTAGTATATGTCCATGTCAACTATGCTAAATACTTCATTAATATTTTATGTCTTAAAACAAATGTCTTGGCTAGCATACCTACTGAAAGTAGAGCTGCCCTTTTCAAAGTCTTTATCCCTTGTGTGACATACACAAGGGAAACAAGAATTTAAAAATGCCCCAAACAGGACTTCCCTGGTGGTCCAGTGAGTAAGACTCCATGTAATGTAGGGGGCCTGGGTTTGATTCCTCGTCGGGAAACTAGATCCCGCATGCATATCGCAACTAAGAGTTTGCATGATGCAACTAAAGATCCCGTGTGCCGCAACTAAGACCCAGTGAAGCCAAAATAAATAAATAAGTAAATAAACAAACAAACAAATAAATATTTTAAAATGCCCCAAATGTAATTAACTTCATGTGGATCATTTTGAACTTCTAGATATTGAACAATCGTGTGAACTTTCAATCTTAAACATTTGAGTTTCCAACTATAAGGGTGGGCAATGTCTTTTCCTCTAAAATTGCAATTGTTCCCAGAGTCTAATGCCCAATAAAAGTGCCATTGATAAAGATTACTAACATTCGAGGTTTTACTTAACATTAGTAAGATTTAATGAATAGTAAAAGCAATGTTTGCCTTTCTTGTGAGGAGGGTGCTGCAAGCCAAGGCCATGAATTTCTAGCCTATGATATAAGCTACGCTGAATAAGAATTTGAAGAATTCTCCAAATTCTCTAGGTGCAGAGCAAATCACGTAGATGGTACCTTTTCCCTAAATTATCATTTAATCTATACCCTAGCAAAATACCAATAAGTTACAATTGGGTGGATTGGGTGTACTTTCTGGTAGAAACAAAGAAAAATTCCATCCTATCTTTGTTATCAAAATTTTCTTTTCTTTGCATATAGGTAAAGGCTTGCAGATCAATAATCATTTTGATTTCACCATGAAATTACATTCTCTTTGCTTGAGTTCCTTTGAGTTATGCACAAGGCTTCCTGTTCTGAATCCACCCTTTTCTTTTCGTCTCTATTATGATGTCAATGTATGCTGAAGGAAAGTAAAATTATGAAAATCTTTAGTCCTTAATTCTGTCAAGGTGGCGATGTCAGAGAGATATATAAATTAGATGAAGATGAAAAATTTAAGTCTGGATTTATAAAAGGTAATTTTCCCCCCCATTCCTTCCTTTTCCATTTTAAAACAAAATTTTTTTCATCTTTATTCTCCAAATTTAGGTGTACATCCCCCTCAGAATTCCATTTTTTTCTTTCTGTTAATGAAGACTTGTGATGATCTGTTTTCCCTTTCATCTTAGAACATTTTGCTTTTATGTTTATGTGATGTATACAATTCATGTAATTTTTTTTAATTTTTTTTTTGCGGTACGCGGGCCTCTCACTGTTGTGGCCTCTCCCGTTGCGGAGCACAGGCTCTGGACGCGCAGGCTCAGCGGTCATGGCTCACGGGCCCAGCTGCTCCGTGGCATGTGGTATCTTCCCGGACCGGGGCACAAACCCGCATCCCCTGCATCGGCAGGCGGACTCTCAACCACTGCGCCACCAGGGAAGCCCCATGTAATTGTTTTAGTTGGTGTTTCTGTTGATCTTAGACATGAGGAAGGTCCAAGTGACACAGCTGGTGTCAGGGTATCCGGAAAGCTTGAATCCATCTGTAAACTCTTCAGCACTCATAGGTCGGTTAGTGCCCTGCTGGTTTTGGAGACCCTGGATGGGCGGGGGGTGGGGGGTACAGCTGCGGCTCACCCTGGGGACACAGACACTGGTGGCAGCCATATTCGGGAACACTCTACTGCCCTTTTCCTTTTTTTCTTCTCTTTTGTGTAGCAGCTGAGTGTATGATACAGGGATACAAGTACGGCAGTCCTATAAAATCATATGCTGATAGTTCATATGAAGTCTTTTGACTAGAAAACTTCCATAATAGTACTAAAATGTAAACAAAGGGTAAAACTGCTTTCCATATTATTATTAATTTATTCTTTATTTTTGCCCACGCCGCATGGCTTGTGGAACCTTAGTTCCCCAACCAGGAAGTGAACCCAGGCCCCCGGCAGTGAAAGCGCTGAGTCCTAACCACTGGACTGTCAGGGAATTCCCAGCTTTCCATATTAAAGTAGCCTTTTATACCAGGATCTTCCTCCCTCTAACTGGCAATAGTTGTATAGACTCAAGCAAGGGTTTTCAGGGCAGAAAAATTAAAGCAAGTAACTTTAGAGTTTTAACTCAATCCAAATAATATGTATTGAGTACCTATAATGTTCAAAGTATTGTGCCGTGAAGGAGCTTAATAGCTGATGAACAGTTTACCTGAAGCACTCCATGGCTATATTCTTTACACCTAAACAATAATCCACAGCTATTATATTTTAACCGTGACTTGGCTAGAAGTGAAGTTTCCTTATGCTTCCTTCTGCAGTGAACCTCTGATTTCTGGCAACTGTTTTACTGTAACCAGGGGCAAAGTAAAGCAGGAGGTTGGATAATTCTGAAAAATTGTAAAAAACAGTTGGATTATTGTCTTACATCTCCTTTTGTTTCATCAGTAGAACAGCATTAACGGTGAGATGGCAAATCCATAACAGACATAACCTTAGCCCTAGGTCATTTAGACTGAATAACTGTGACCACACTGTGTTTAGGGCATTTCACTATCATCTGCTTCTTCTCAATGGAGGACATTTATTTATTAACAAATATCTACTAGCACTTATATGCCAGATATAGTAACATTCTCAGGGTTAGACTATTTGCCCAAATCTGAAGCAGCAAAATGCTATGAGAGGCCTTTCATTGTTTAATGTCTCCCTTCCTCCCTCCAGATGTGTTCAGTGCAGTGAAAGCTGTCTCTCTCCTCCCGGCACACCCACTTCTCCTTATTCCCGACTTCTTCGTTTAATGATTTAAAATATAAACCTGACGTGTTTAAATTTTCAGGAATGGCAAGACGTTGATGCCTGGCAATGTACAAGTCACCATTTCAGACCTTGAGAAAAATGTCTGCCTCATCTTTGTAATATTGAACCCACTTACAGAAAACAAATCTTAAACATTTGCAACCATGAGATGTGGTACAGCTGAATTCATTTTAGTATTTTAAAAAGGTGTAAGCTTTTAAAACTTTTCTGAAGAAGACGCTCCTGTGCTTGTCTTTTCTCATGCCACACCCCTCCTCCCAAATTTCCATGTGCTAGTTAAAATCCAGTTCAGTTTCCAAGCCCATCTCAAATAACCCTTTCTCTAGAAAACTATTTCCTCCCTAAAACCAATATAATTTTTCTTCTGACTCTCCCACAGTACTTCCTAACTTTGACCCCACTTTCGCTTGACTTTTAAGTGCGAGTATTTTAAATATTATATATGTTTTAAGGCCTTACGGCTTCAAACAGTACCATAAGGGTGAAAAGCCACTTTCCTCAATAATGTCTGTTTTTCACTAATGCGTCAGGAAGAATACTGTTAACGGGGGGCGGGGGGGAACAGGACACAGATTATGATGATCTGAGCTGGTTTCAATCCTAATATAATTGATCTCTTAAACTGAGAATGAGGCGAGCCTAACTTTCACATTGGAAAATCCCGAGAGGAAAAACACCCCTCCGAGATCTACAGGCAAAATGCACCCCGCCTCCACGCTGCTTGGAGCAGCTGTCTCAGGAGTCCTCCCTTCCTTAGAACGTGGGAGAGGTTTGGTGGGGCGGCAGCTGCGAGGAATCTTCCCCGTTCCTCGTCCACACGATCTCCCCGCCCCACACCCCGCTCCGAAAGGAAGGTGGCAGCTGTCAGGGAATCCCAGTGGAAATCTCTTTCCGAGTCTTCGCCGAGCGCGGCGGGCGGGCGGCAGCTGAAAGCTGTCAGGGGTGGGGACTCTTTGCTCCCTTAAACGAGGGCAGCAGCCCCACTGGCTCCGGAGCTGCCACCTCTCTAGCTCGTAGCGGTCCCTCAGGTGTCCTTCTCCGAGTCCAAGAAGACACCTTGGCAACGTGGGGCGGGTTCCTTCCGCGCCAGGAGGCCCTACGGTAACTTAACAACAGAAGGAGCGTCAGAATCACCGCCTCGGCACTCGCCAAAGCACCTTCTCAGGTCGGGGAGTGGGAGGCGGGGGAAGAGTCGGCTGCTGAAAATAAAGGTCTTTCCTGGCCGGGCCGGGGATACACCTGGTGCTACCTGCGTAGCGCGCCAGCCCTCACACGCACTCCTACCAGCAAGCCCGCGCCCGGAGCCCCCGCCCTCTCCGGCCCCCGGGGCCGCCCGCGCGCCTCCACGCCGCCGCGCGGTCGCCTCCGCCTTCGCGCCCGCCCGGCCGCTCTCTCCCTCTTGCTCGCGCTCGCGCACGCGCACGCCGCACCCGGCCGCCCTCGGCGCTGTCATGGCGGCGGGGAGCAGCTTCAGTGGGCACGCGGATAGCCGCGCGAGCAGTGGAGGGGCAAGCTGTGGCAGTAGCATCCTCACCTCCCGCAGCAGCCTCAGCCGCGGCGTCCGTAGTGCCGGCAGCGGCTGATTTTGCAAAGGCTGAGCGCAGGGGTGGGGTGGGGTGGGGTGGGGTGGGGTGGGGTGGGGCGGGCCAGGAAGCCATGGAGTTCTGTGCAGCCGCGGACTCCCGGGGAGCGGACTAGGGAAACTTGGAGGCTGCTATCAGGTGCCCTGACCTCTCTCTCCTCCCTCCTCTCTTCTCGTAGCCGCCGGGACTCCCCCCCCTTCTGGCCACTACACACACCACCCCTCCTCTGCCCGTCGAACCTCAGGTGCCCGAGAGGTGCTCCACTCCTCCCCCTGGGCCGAGCGTTGAGAATCATCACCGCCCCCTTCCCCCGCCCTTTCCTGCCCTGGATCTCAGCCGCCACCTCCGTCTCGCGGCTGCCTGACGGGGGGCAAGGACGAGTCCGGAGTGTCTGGGTGAGGAGGAACTTTCTCCCTCTAGGGTAGCTTGGGGACCCCTGCTTTCCTCCGACCCCCCACCCCCACCCCCTTTCCCAGCGACAGTTTCCTTTTCCGTGCACCTGTGAGGAGAGGTTGCCCTGCGCCTGGAACCTGCGACAGTGTGGGGGAGGAGTGAACCTGTTCTCGGGCCTCTGGAACCCGCCTTGGCTCAGAATCCCGCTCCTCAAGGCGCGGGGAAGCGGGTGGCTGGTAGCGGGGTCCTTTGAGGAACTTATTTGACGGACACTAACTACACCCTTCTCTCCCCGCAAAACCCTAAAACAAAACCTAGCCTATTTAACATTGATTTAATCTTCCAATAGGGTTTGGCGTTGTTGTCAGCCTCGGGGAGAGAGATTGGACAAATATTCCCCAAGAGGAGGAAGGCGACGCCAAGGACTTACCACATCGACTGCTTTTGGGGTTTCTCCACAACTTGGAAGAGTGACCCTTTCCGTTTTGCGTTGCGTCTGTGTGCTTATTACTAGCGCAGCGACTGCTGTCCCAGAGTGACTCCGAGTGGTCCTTTATCGTGAACTCGCAATGGCCAGTGAAGACAGTATTGCCCCTTCCCCGCCACCAACAGGTGATGACGGGGGAGGTGGAGGGAAAGGAGAAGAAACCCCTGCCGAAGGGGGTGCCTTATCTCTGAAACCAGGGCTCCCTATCAGGGGCATCAGAATGAAGTTTGCCGTGTTGACGGGGTTGGTTGAAGTTGGAGAAGTATCCAATAGGGATATTGTAGAAACTGTCTTTAACCTGGTAAGTAGATCTCTATTTTACGAGCATATCTTCTCAGTGGGTTGGGAAACAAGACGTTAGCGCTGGAGCCATGTGCTGTACTCAGGCTGATGATAGAAACAAAATTCTGCTGACCTAAATGAAACAATTTCTTGTATTTTTCAGTTTAAGGGGAATTATGTAAACTTAGATGCTCCAGGTTTTGAGAAAGTGAACAGATCAGTTTGGTCCTAAGGAAATAATTGTTGCTATGGAAGTATTATGGAGGATTTATTCTATAAATTTTTTTCCCCCTTGGGATGTATATCTAAGTGTGCATTTCGGACATTTTAAGTAAGTTCTTTTGACCTTTTTTTGGACTTGAGAAATAATGTCCTACCTACTCTTTCGAGTCTGCCTAAGTTATGTTTTGCCATAAATTTTGAACAGAAAATTCTTGTTCACAGGTCTGATGAAAGATTAATTTGCTGCAAAGTTAGCATTTATATTTAATTTTGACTAGTTTCATTTTTAGACATAATTAACAAAAGTCAAATTTTGGAAAGAATTTAGGGTTACATCTTGTGAATATTGAATGGCAATTTAAAAAGAGAATTGCAGCAGATATAGTATAATCTTTATTTCATTTGTGAATTCATGTCTATCAGCAAAGCATATTTGGTCATTGGAAGTTGCTGGTTATACTACTATGAGCTATGAATGTTATTTTAAAGATGTGGTTATGCGCTACTTCCCTTTTTCTCTAGTCTTAGAAATGGTTATCATTTCTAATGGGGACTTTTTAGATTTCTTTATTCCAATCTCTGTTGCCCATCAACCTAAAATATAAAAAGTAAATTTGGCCTTTAGATATTTCCCCTTCTTCCACCTGTTCACCTGTGTTAGAAGATAATAGATGGGAACAAATATGAATGTGCAATAGTTGAATAACTGTTTATTACCTTTCCCCTTTGCCTCTATTTTTTCAAGGTTAGGCTTGTTTTATTCAGGGCAGTTAATTATTTCCTTCACTAGAGCTTTACTAATGGACTGGTCACCTGCGGTACAACTTCTAGAATGAGAAAGTAGCTTGATGAAATTCACTTACCTATGGAATAAGAAAATTTTGAACAATTGGGTATTTCTCTACCAGTTTGTTGTGTTGGGAGTTTAGATACAAATACTGACACACACGTACACATTTTTAAAAAATTATGTATATTATGGAAATGTTCAGGTGTACACAAAAATAGAACAGTTTAATAAACTCTGGCATCTATCATTCAGTTTCAACAGTTATACACATTTTGGGGGTCTTGCGTCTATGTGGACTTTCAAAGTTTGTGAATCTGAAGGAGATAAATGGCAAATCTGTGTATCCCTTTGTCTCCAAATAGACTTGAAAACTTTCCTTCTCAATTTTTTTCTTTTTCTTTTTCTAAACCTCATGTATCTTGGATGCTAAAGAGAAATCTGTGGTAGTGATATAGTCCATCATTAGTTGTTCATGTGTGAAACACAACATTCCTCTGGCAGAAGGAGGATTCCAACTCCTCTGTCCTTTAGAATGTCTTCTGTGGAGGTGGATGACTGAACATGAGTCACTTGCATGTTATCATTAAGGAAAATCCAAATTCTGTAGTAATAGTTCGTTCATATGCTGCCTAGAACTGTATACCTGGTAGAGATTTTAAGGTGACTGGTGAAGTCTTTCGTAGCCACATGTTTGCAGGTCAGTAGGTGTCTGGGTAGAAGGAGAGGGCAAATCTGTTCAATTACACTTCCTCTTCACCATCATTCTCCTCTCATGTAGGGCAGAGAAAGTTGCTGAGAGGATTAGATGAGTTCTTTTCCTTCCCTTCTCCCTTACAAAACTTTTCATGTTCCTACAGATATCCTTCCCTTCTCCCTTACAAAACTTTTCATGCTCCTACAGGGTCTTGGCCAGTCTTTTGAAAATCTTGGGAACTGAAAATATTGGGAATCTGGTAAACTAGTCCATTTCAGTGTTAGTACTGCTGCACTTAAATATTTTCTAATTGATGGTTATCAGCCTTAGTCTCAATTCTACTCAAAGAAAGAAGTTACATTAACTGATAATAAGTGTAATTTAAAAAAAGTTACTACAATTTACTATGTGCTAGGCAATGGGCCAGGCGCTTTACGTATGTTTTTAAATTCTTCCCTCATTAAGTGTTTAATACATAGAGCTCATTATATAGATAAGGAAACTGAGAGCCTGAAAGGTGAAGCAGATTGGTGATTCTTAGAATGACAGCCCTTCTAGGAATACATCTGTCTCTTGAGTTGATGTAGAGTTGTTTGCTTCCCTAAGCAGATATTTATAGCTTAGGCATAGCTTTCCCCAGTGTAAGGACAGAAAAATCATTGGTCCTGCTAAATATGAATGCTGAAACCTTGTTCAGTTTTCATATCTTCTTATTGACCATTCAAATAACTTTCAAAAAAAAGACTTTAAAAGTAAAAAAAAATTTTTTTTCAGGTTATTCAGTCAGTTTTTTCACTCAGAATGTAGATGCAGAAAGTTAATTATTAAGTTTTTTTACAGTTAGTATATTGGATTAAAATGTCTAAAATTGTGAAAAATAGGATACAGACAAAAGAATGTGTGACATGTGTAAGTCATGAAGTATTCTAAGTCCTGTGAAACGTCATTTAACTTAAAGAACCAGCATATTACCAGTATCACTGAATCCTCATGCATGCTCCTCCTTTATCCTTTCTTCATTGGATTTTTCATTAGTAAGTTTATTATATTATATATATCATATATTATACTCTATATGTATTTATTATATTATATATATATATGCAGCTATCATAACTTTTTCCTACTTTTCAGGCATTTTATTAAAATAGATTGTATGCTACCGATTCTCTCTTATTGATTACATATTAGTTACTTTAAACCATACAGTTTGTACTGTTAAACTTAAACAACCTCCCCTCCCTGAGAGCTGTCCAAATAGTAAGAGGTAGTAGAGCCATGTAACTTGAGAAGTCTTTCTTTACAAAGTGCTGCCTCCAACTTTGCTAATGTAGCTTGACCTTACACTGTTATAAATTTCCATTTTTGTTCAAAAATTAATTTATTATTTTATTTTCTTATTTTTGGCTGCGTTAGGGCTTAGTTAATGCACACGGGGTCTTCCCTGAGGCATGTGGGCTCTTCGTTTTGGTGCGCAGGCTTCTTTCTAGCTTTGTTGTGTGGGTTTTCTGTTCTCTAGTTGTGGCGCGCAGACTCCAGGGTGCATGGGCTCTGCAGTTGTGGCGCACGGGTTCCAGAGCACGTGGGCTCTGTAGCTTGCGGCACACGGGCTCTCGTTGAGGGGCACGAGCTCAGTAGTTGTGGCGGGCAGGCTTAGTTGCCCCGCGGCATGTGGGATCTTAGTTCGCTGACCAGGGATCGAACCTCTGTCCCCTGCCTTGTAAGGCGGATTCTTGACCATTGGACCACCAGGGAAGTCCCTGTTATAAATTTCTTTGGAATTTACCACCCTCCTTGTAATTTCTTTTGCAAATCTGTTTTATAGGTAAGTTTTGATTAATAGTACACCTGTGTATTCAAGTGTTTCAAACTTCTGGTCAACTTTTACATTTTTCTTGTTGCAATTTAAAACCATTTTTATTTTGTCTCCGTCTGTATGCTAAAGTAATTTGTCAAACTTTTGGACCCAAATAATTATATTGGCATGTTTTCAGGAATTCACTGCTGAGTTTAAGTCTTCCACCAGGTATTTACAGGTGTTCAGTGCTATTTAATTAAAGAATAGTGTTTCCCGTGGGCTGGTGACAGATACATGTTTTCATGAAATTTTTTTCTTCAAAAAGTAACTGTACCATTTTAATTAAACTGTTAAAGCTTAGGGAGTTCCCTGGCAGTCCGGTGGTTAGGACTAGGCACTTTCATTGCCATGGCCGGGGTTCAAACCCTGGTCAGGGAATTAAGATCCCACAAGCTGCACAGTGTGACCAAAGAAAAAGAGTTAAAGATTAGAAGATGGAATATAATTTTTCATTACTCATTATGTGGCATTGTTACAGGTTCTGCGAGATATTAATGGTGCAAACTCTTAACACCTATAGAAGCTGAGCAGATGATACAGAGGTTCTGTTTGTATTGACTGTGCAGAGACTATACTTGTGGGGCATCTACTGTTCCATTGTAGCTGATTGTTGTCCTGCAGTAACATGGGCCCAGTGATGTGTGAACCTTTTGACTTTTTGGGAAGAACTGGAAATCTAGATTTAAAAAAAATAACATTTAAAATGTCAAATTAAAATACTAAAAAATACTGTGTGGGACATAAAATTGCAGGCAGTTTCTTTTCAGGCGTTTATATGAAATTTATTAGAAAGGTAATCATTCATCACGTTTCTGTTTTGATGTGTGTATCTAGAATTATTTCCTCCTTAATACCTTACATCATAATTTAAAGGTTAAGAGTAATCTATTCTAGAAACATGCTTGTTTGTGGGCTTCTCCTCTATATCAGTTTGTATTGATACTTCATGTTATAATAGAAAACTCAAACTGGTTTAAACACAATAAAAAGGATTTATAGGCTCATTTATCAGGAAGTCCAAAGGTAGGGCAAGATTTACAGTAACAATAATATTAAAGACCAGTTTCTTTCTGTTGCTGTTTTCCTTTCTGTAATGTCAGCTTTAGTCCATTGCTGTTCCCCTTATGGTAATAGGATGGCTGCCAGTGGTACTTGGGGCCATATGTATTCTTGTTTAGAACTCTTGGGAGAGAGAGCCTCTCTGTCTTAACATTCTAAATAAGAGTCCTGATTGGACTGCTGAAGCAATGATTGTGGCCATTGAAATGTGCTGATAGGCTTAAGCAAACCAGGGCCAACTGCTGTACCTAAGAATGGGGTCAATTTCCTCTAAAGTACTTGGGCTGTATGGGGAGGGATGGATACACAAAGATCTGGGTAAGAAATTCACAGAGTGAATGGATGCTGGATAGGCAACCAGTGATGTCCACTACTCTCCTTTTCAAATGCATAATAATATAATAGTAATGTTAAAGATATTTGTGTAAAGAGAAAAAAAATCACTCTCTTAACTCCCTGTCGTGATCTTGAGCAAGTTTTTTTTTTATTCTTTTATTTATTTATTTTTAAAAATATTTATTTATTTTATTATTTATTTGGCTGCATCAGGTCTTAGTTGCAGTATGTTCGTTGCAGCATGTGGGATCTTTCGTTGTGGTGTGTGGGCTCTTTGTTGCGACGCGCAGGCTTCTTTCTAGTTGTGGAGTGCAGGCAGTAGTTGTGGCGCGCGGGGCTCTCTAATTGTGGCACGTGGGCTCTAGAGCACGCAGGCTTAGTTGCCCCGCGGCATGTGGGATCTTAGTTCCCCAACCAGGGTTCGAACCTGCATCCCCTGCGTTGGAAGGTGGATTCTTAACCACTGGAACACCAGGGAAGTCCTTGAACAAGTTTTTTTAACTTCTTTGTGCCTTGGTTTCCCCAGCTCTACAATGGGGAAACTATATTGTAGAACGGATTAAATGAGTAAATACTTGTAAAGCACTTAAAATAATGTGTGGCACATTAAGTGCAATTATAACTATTTGCTATTATTGTAGTATTTGCAATTTTAGATAGTTACAATCATCATATTCCAACCTTATAATTTTTTTGTTTCTATATAGTCATTATTAGCCTATTGGCTCTGCAATATACTACTTCATTCTTATTTTGGGGTTTATTTAATAGCCATTGTCACTTTTAGAGGTGACTTGATTTTAAACATCTTGATTGAGGTGTAATTTACATACCATAAAAGTCACTTGTTTTAAGTATGTAATTCAGTGATTTTTAGTAAGTTTCCAGAGTTATGCAAGCATTACCACAATCTAATTTTAGAATATTTATATCCTGTGTTCAAGACATTTTATAATTTTAGCTCTTACATTTAGGCCTATGATCTATTTTGAGTTAATTTTTGTATGATGTGAAGAAAGGGTAAGATAAGGGTCTAAATTCATCTTTTTGTCTCACTGCCATTTGTTGAAAGGCTGTTCTTTCCCATTAAATTGCCGTGGCATCTTTGTCAAAAATCAGTTGACCATAACTGTAAGGATTTATCTGAACTCTTAATTTTGATCCATATGTCAGTTCTTACATTAGTACCAAACTGTCTTGATTACTGTAGCTTTGTAGTAAGTTTTGAAATAGGGATGTATATCCTCTTTGTTTTTCTTTTTCGAGATTGTTGGCTATTCTAGGTCCTTTGTATTTCCATACGAATTGTAGGATGAACTCATCAATTTCTGTTAAAAAAATGGAATGTATTTCCATTTATTTAGATCTTTCATTTCTTTCATCAGTGTTTTGTACTTTTCAGTGTATGAGAAGATGAATTATTTTTGAGTAAATGGTTTTTTTTTTGTTTTGTTTTTGTGCTGCTATTAAAATGCTTCTGTAGGCATCTTTGTGCATTGAAATTTCCAGAAGAGGAATAAATGGTTTAAAGTATATGAACATTTATATAGCTCATGGGTAGATATTGTTAGCTTGTTTATTAATGTTGAAAATTAAAAGATATTTGGGTGAGTTGGTATATTTTAATAACTTATAGTTTCTTAGAAGTGATAGAATTGATAACTTAGGCCACTGCAGGTACGCAGTCTTGTTTCTGTTTTGAATACATCCATTTTGAATTGGGAAATCATTTGGGAACTGAAAATTCAGAATTTTTTTTTTTGTTGTTCCCTTTCATAGAAAGGGAAACTGAGTAAGCTTTTTGTTTCTCATACCTTTTGTTTCTCATACTGACCTAGCTGAACTAATGAAATATATTTAATTTTTATATTATAAATTATATCTTTTCATATATAGATTCTTTAAAATATTTATAATAGTTTTGTATGTTTGCAAGAAAAATGTCCAGAATACATTTTGTTTTATAGTACTTACTTAGGTAACAATAAATTGTTTTGTTTACCTTTGTACCCCCAGAACTTTTCACAGTGTTCCTTGGTACTTTAAAAGTGTTTGTTAAATTAAATGGAAATGCTTTAATCTCCTCATTAAATAAATTACATTCATTAGGAAGTCTAGTATCTATTATTCTTTTCTGCAAAAGGTATGTTCTTAAAACCTTAATACATATTTCTTTTATTATTTTCTAACTATTTTTTATGAAAATACTTGTCAGGCAGCTTGCATTTTTCATTATATAATTTTGAGTTACTTCAATATCTGTTTTACCCCTAAGAAGAGCAATTTCATTATTTTCAAAATAGTCTCTTATAATGTGCTCTTAAAGTAGTTTTTCCCTTTTACTCTAGTATTATTTCATATACTCTCATCTAATGGAGTATATACTCAGAAACCTAGCTCTGAGTATATTTCCAGTGAGCCTTTGGCTTAAAAGCTGTTAGGACAACATAAGAAGTAAAAAACAAAAGGGAATGGTGCAAAGGAAAACACTGTTGAGAGTACACAAACTCTTTTTAATTGATTAAACTAATTTCATAAAACACTCGGAGTTTTAGATTTTAAAACTTTTTTGATGTGTGTGTATCTGTTTTGATTCCTCAAAGATTTAATTGAATTTGTCCCAGAATAATACATGTGATTGAAATGTGCTTTTGTAAAGTAGAGAATTTCTTGTTGCTGGAGATTTTAGAAGTTTGCGTATGGGGGATATTACAGAGTGAATTCTTGCTTTGGGTAGGAAATTAGATACCAAATGACTTCTAAAGTTATGTAACTATCTGATGTTCATGCTCTGTGTTTTGCTCTCTGTTACACCTGGGTTTTTGCATTTACTTCTTAGACTTCTCTTGACCAGACTAATTTAGTAATTTATGTTCTATAAAAATGACAGTTTTAGAGAGAGGTGAGGGGCTGGATTTTCTCTATAGATTCTTACAGAAAGATGAAAAAATGATGAGGTCTCAATTAACTACGTTTTGTTAGAGATAAATCTATTGCTCGAGAACTGAAAAAGATTTTCACCTTGCCTAATAGGATCTTTGTTCATGAATAATGACTTAAGTGGTGTGGTATTTTTATTTATAAACTGTAGTAAATCTCTTAAAGCTATGGCCTCTGATGAGGTATTTAGATTTTGTTGTTTCTAGTGAAAATACTTTTCTCATAAAGTAATATAAGTATATTATCTTAAATTCTATATATAGTACCTAATTGAATCCAGTCTTTATCATCTTTGGACTTCAACATCTTTTTTTAAATGTAAATTTATTTATTTATTCATTTATTTATTTTTGGCTGTGTTGGGTCTTCGTTGCTGCGCACGGGTTTTCTCTAGTTGTGGGGTGAGCGAGGGCTACTCTTTGTTGTGGTGCGAGGGCTTCTCATTGTGGTGGCTTCTCTTGTTGCAGAGCAGGGGTCTAGGCATGCGGGCTTCAGTAGTTGTGGCACGCGGACTCAGTAGGTGTGGCTCACAGGCTGTAGAGTGCAGGCTCAGTAGTTGTGGCGCACGGGCTTAGTTGCTCTGCAGCATGTGGGATCCTCCCAGGCCAGGGCTCAAACCTGTGTCCCCTGCTTTGGCAGGTGGATTTTTTTTTTTTGCGGTACGTGGGCCTCTCACTGTTGTGGCCTCTCCCGCTGCGGAGCAACAGGCTCCAGACGCGCAGGCTCAGTGGCCATGGCTCACGGGCCCAGCCGCTCCGCGGCACGTGGGATCCTCCCGGACCGGGACACGAACCCGTATCCCCTGCATTGGCAGGCGGACTCTCAACCACTGTGCCACCAGGGAAGTCCCTGGGCTTCAATATCTTGAATAAAAATAATCATTATATCTCAAAGCTTATGAACACACACACGCACATATAAAACTTTTTACACAGAGTATTTTTTTGAAAGTGTGGATTTGATGTTAATACATGAAACTTAAAAAGTCAATCCTGATAGTAATATGGTAATTAATACATGAAACTTAAAAAGTCAATCCTGATAGTAGTATGATAATTAATCAGTTTAAATGGGATGTCAACAAATCTTTTCTAGAAGCAGAGTAAACACCAATGAGGCTCATTGGTATCTAAAATGGAGAAAATATTAATTTTTAAAGAAAATTATATAAAGATATTATAAAATTATTAACAACAGTATCACCAACTTGTTTTCTTAGATAATACTACTGTGAAATTAATAGGTATCAAGCAGACACAAAATCCAAAGCATTTCAGAATAATTTTCCTTACTGTAGGTGACTTTCTTGTCAGTTCATGGGTGAGACAGTGCCTGTGGCCAGAAGTGTGAGTGGGTTATTTTGTTAGTTTACTAACATTTGGTGGGCTTATGGTTCTTAATCTGTTTTCAAACTTTTTTGGGGGTAAGTTTTAATTTTCAGTGATGGTGAGATGATCTGTGGCTCTTGAGGTCGGGGGAAAATATATTGATAATTGGTGTGCTTTTGAGGTGAAGTTAATTCATTATTTTGGGTTACAGTAGGTAATAACAATAGCTAAGATTTATTGAATGTGCCAGGTTCTGTTTTAAATGTGTATTAACCACATTTACTTTTTACAATTCTCACAATCAGGTGTAGGTCTTTCTGCCAAAATGTCCTGTGTTCTACAACAATGGACTAAAAATAACAGGGCTTACGGGGGTAAAAATAGGAATGAGGTGGCCCATTCAAAACCTCTGAAATTTTGTAATGAGAATATTAACAAAATCAGTAACTTTAATGAAAATACTAGCAAGGTTAAGTCTCTACTGATATTTTCACCTTAGCATCACAGTCACTTCTGTGGTATTAAACCTGGAACCTGTGCTTCCTTCTTTGAGATGTAGATGTTTTTGTTTTTTTTTTTAGCTCATTGTTTTAAATCAGGGGGAAATGTCATTGCATTTCTTCATCTGTACTTGTAGATTGTCAGATACTAAATGTTGTGGGAAAAGCATAATACAGTTGGCACTTGAACAACATGCGTTTGAACTGTGTGGATCCACTTATACGTGGATTTTTTTCAATAGTAAGTACTACGGTACTCCACGATTCATGTTGGTTGAATCCAAATATGCAGAGGAATCTCATATATGGAGGGCCGACTATAAGTTATATGTGGATTTTGGACTTCAGGGAGGGCTGGCCCCCCTCATCTCCATATTGTTCAAGGGTCAGTGGTAGTTCTTGCAATCATTAAACCAAGCACTATTTGCATTAAAGGAAAGCAGTTCTGTAAATTTTCATATTTTCTTCAGATCTTTATGTATTGTGAAGAATTTCTCTTTAATTCTTTTGGAAGAAACTACATATGAACCAACATCACTTCCACACTATACCTGCATTATTCTGCTCTTTAACAATCCTGTAGGAGGTGATTCAAGGCAAAGATACAAGTTATAGCAGATTGGACTGTGCTATTGTAATGTGTACTTTATAAATGATGAAATTGAGAGAGAGGCTAAGTAACTTGCTCACGTCACTGAGCAAGTAATGTTGCTGAGATTCAAACTCAGGGAATCTACAACCGGAGCTCTTAAACACTAAGCCATATATAGAACCTTAAACTGGAAATAGTGGCTTAAGGCATCTTTCAGTCATGTAATTGATCAGTGTCTGGAAAGGTATCTAGATTGTTTAAAACTTGCCTAACATTGTCAAGATTTGGCTTGAGGCAGGTAGGGTTAATTTGTTTGTTTTCCCCTTTAAATAACTTAAAATGTGTAATAGGAAAAGGGAGTTTTTAAGGAATGTGATATTCAAATTGGATGGAATTAATGACATAGTTAATCATTTTGAAAGGTGCTGGAGTTTGCTTTTTTACTCTCACAATCAAGATTTAGTTGGCTTATTTAGCTTGCAAGATCGAAATGACCTTGTATATTGATCCTATAAAAGAGTGAAATTTTAATCACCTTTTTTTGTCTTTTATATATTGACCACATCGAGCACTAAATAGGAAAGGATGATGCTTTTATTAATCAGTTACAGAAGAGAATACCAGGTGTTGTCTTTCATATTTGTCAGGATGTATTAATGGGCCTCTAGTATTCAAATGACCTTTCCTTGAAGTTGATTTGCTTCTATGATAGATTTACTGAATAAATTTAGGGGGCAAGATTATTCTTTTTTCTTATGGATTAGAGTGTAAATTTAACTAGAGTTTAGCATTTAAGTTTTTAAGTAAGACGTCAAAGTCAAAGAATCAACTTGAATAAGATTTTAAAGTGGAGCATTTTTACATATTGCTATTTTGACTAGATTTATGACTTAGTAATATGACACTACTTCTCTTTTATGAAACAAGTAAATATTTCCAATGGGACTGACCCATTCATTCATTCAGCGAATATTTATGGGGCAGAAATAGTTTTTCATTCTCTTCTGGATAAAGGCAAGTTCTTTATTATGATATACAAGTAATTTGGATCTTGGCTTATCTATTGCTATTCTCTGCCTTAAACTTCATTTGTACAATATTGAACTTGGATTGCCCTTGAAAGGAAAAGAGAACATGATGAACCATGTGTAATGGCTCTCGTAGCTTCCGCTCACAGTGACATGTCACTTCCATTCACGTTTCATTGACTGAAGGATATCACATGTCCTTGCTTGTGTTTATCATACCATGTGTGAGTTTCACAGGGTAGGTATATATAATCCTCTTGCATAGAGGGGCACTGAATATTGGAGAACAAGGAAGATTGTATTTCTTCATAGTTCTTAGATTTTCCGGTATGTTTACTAAATGGTTGGCTCAGGTACATTTTGCATCTCATTCTTTCTTGGTTCTGTTTCTTTCTGAAGTGTATTCTTTAGCAGTTCTTTTAATGAGGGTCTTTGAGTGGTAAACTCTCTCAGTATTTGTTTAAGAATGTCCTTATATTGCCCTTGCTCTTGAATATAGTTTAGCTGGGTGCAGAATTCTAGTTGACAGTTATTTTCACTTACTATTTTGAAGATACTATTCTGTTTTCCTCTAGTCTCTTTTGTTGTTGTTAAAATTGTCACAGTTATCATTCTGATTTAACTTTACAGATAATCTGTCTCTGTGGTTGCTTTTAAATTTTTTCTTTGACTTTGGGGTTCTTTAGTTTCACCATAACTTGTCTAGGGGTGGCTGTGCTTCCTGAATCTGAAGATTCATGTTTTTATTAGTTCTGGAGAATTCTCATGACTAATGCCTTTTCTTTATTTTACCTACTTGCATTTTGGAACTCGTAATACATGACATGTTGGGTTTTTTTTTTCTTTCTATCCTTCATGTCTCTCTTTTTTTAAAAGATTTTTTTGATGGGGACCTATTTTTTTTTTAAGTCTTTATTGAATTTGTTACAATATTGCTTCTGTTTTATGTTTTGTTTTTTTGGCCACAGGGCATATGGGATCTTTGCTCCCTGATCAGGGATTGAACCCACACCCCCTGCATTGGAACTGCCAGGGAAATCCCTCCTTCATGTCTCTTAATCTTTCATATTTTCAATCTTTCCTGTGGCTAATATCTTTTCTTCTAGTTTATTGTTCATTTATCTCCATCTTTCTTCTTGCCTCCCTCCCTCCCTCCCCTCCCTCCCTCCCTTCCTTCCTTCCTTCCTTCCTTCCTTCCTCAGTAGCCCAGCCAAAGACTAGTAATTTGTAATTTCCCTGTGCCAGTGGATGGATTTTTTTGGGGGTGTGGCGGGGCAGGTTGTGGGGAGGATCTGCTTTTTCACCTTTTGAGAGTCCCACGTTTATATGGAGATTTCACTCCTTGAGTGGGCACCACACTGTATTTTGTGTTTCTACATAGGCATTAAAATTTAAGTCTCTAGCTTACTAGCTTCCCCTTCTGAACCCCTTCAGCAAGTAATAGCAGTTCAAATATTTATTGTTTTCCTGTTTCTTCTTCATTTTGGTCTCTTGGGGTTGCCTTTTCTTTCTTGCAAGTTCAGCTCTACACTGAAAAGTATTTTTTGTTATATTTAATATGTGTAGGTATTTGTAAAGTGATAGTTTTTAGGTTATCTTAGTCTACTCACTGTCTTGCTGGAACTATAAGGTATAACTATAAGGTATAACAAAGCAATTGGTATATAATAGCCAATGAATAAATTATAGTACCAATTTAGGCCACATTAGGCCATGGTTTTACCTATCTGGCAATAATTTGGAAGATTATTACCTTAGATAAGTTCAGATAATGGAGTTCTATTGTAGATCAATGAAGAAATTGTAGGTAAAGAAGATTTGTCATTTTTCATCTTCTTCAAATTCTTACCTTTATATGCAGGCAGATGAGCAGTTTTTATGTTAGAAAGCAACCCTATGTTTCCAAAACCAAATATAGATTCTTGGGAAATTTTGTATATGGACATAGTGTTTTAAATTTTGGTATTTATATGAGTTTTCTGAGATTTTAGAATTATAGAATGTTGTGGGATGGTGAAAGGAATTCAGTATTTTTCTTCAAACCCCATCCACTTAAAACAAACAACTTAGAACAATACACTACCATTCTTTTTTTTTTTTTTTTTTTTGCGGTACGCGGGCCTCTCACTGCCGTGGCCTCTCCCGTTGCAGAGCACAGGCTCCGGACGCGCAGGCTCAGCGGCCATGGCTCACGGGCCCAGCCGCTCCGCGGCATATGGGATCCTCCCAGACCGGGGCACGAACCCGTATCCCCTGCATCGGCAGGCGGACTCTCAACCACTGCGCCACCAGGGAGGCCCCCACTACCATTCTTTGAATCTTAATTCTTTGTAAGTTCTTAATCATTTAGCTGGAATGCTTATAACCTGCATAGAAATCTCATTTGTATTAACAGGGAACTTTATAATTTTACTATTTTTAATATTTTCATTTGACCAGGGATGAACTTTTGAAATAAAATAGCAGTAAGCAAGGCAAATGATGACCATTTGTTTGTTTGTTTATTTGTTATTATTTTTTAATGAGGTATAGTTGATTTATAATATTATAGAAGTTTCAGGTGTACAACATAGTGATTCACAGTTTTTAAAGATCATACTCCGTTTAAAGTTGTAAAATATTGGCTATATTCCCTGTGTTGTGCAGTATATCCTTGTAGCTTATTTTATACCTAATAGTTTGTACCTCTTAATCTTTTACCCCTATATTGCCCCTCCTCCCTTCCCTCTCTCCGCTGGTAACCACTAGTTTGTTCTCTATATCTGTGAGTCTGCTTCTTTTTTTGTTATAGTCACTTGTTTGTTGTTTGTTGTTTTTGTTTTTGGCTGCATCGGGTCTTAGTTGCAGCACGTGGGATCTTCATTGAGGCATGCTGGATCTTTCATTGCAGTGCGCAGGCTTTCGTTGCAGTGTGCAGGCTCTTCGTTGCAGGGTAAGGGCTTCTCTAGTTGTGGTGCAGGCTTCTCTCTCTAGTTGTGGTGTGCGGGCTCAGTAGTTGTGGCGCATGGGCTCTCTAGTTGTGGTGCGTGGGCTCAGTAGTTGCGGCTTGCAGGCTTAGTTGCCCCTTGACATGTGGGATCTTAGTTCCCCGACCAGGGATCGAACCCGCATCCCCTGCATTGGAAGGTGGATTCTTAACCACTGGACCACCAGGGAAGTCCCCTGTTGTATTTTTTTAGATTCCACATATAAGTGATATCATACAGTATTTGTCTTTCTTTAATGTTTTTCACTAAGTGTATTACCCTCTAAGTCCATCCATGTTGTTGCAAATGGCAAAATTTCATTATTTTTTATGGTGGAGTAGTATTCCATTGTGTGTGTGTGTGTATGTATCACCGCTTCTTTATCTACTCATCTGTTGTTGGACACTTAGGTTGCTTCCATATCTTGGCTATTGTAAATAATGCTGCCATGAATATTGGGCTTCATTTATCTTTTCAGATTAGTGTTTTCATTTTCTTTGCATATATACCCAGGAGTAGAATTGCTGGATCATATGGTGGTTCTATTTTTAGGTTTTTGAGAAACCTCCATACTGTTTTCTAAGTGGCTGCACCAATTTGCATTCCCACCAACAGTGTATAGAGTTCCCTTATCTCCACATCCTCACCAGCATTTGTTATTTGTGGAACCATTTGTTAATCTCTTAGGCGCTACACTTAAATTGACAAGATGGCTTTTGACATAAAATTTTTCGGAGCCATTTCTATTTGTCGGGACTATTTTGCTGATTTATTTAACTTAACTGTTTGAAATAAAGAAAATTCCTCAGTTTAGTCAAGTTCAAAATTCAGCATATCATATAGTTCAAATATTTTTCTAGTTTATATTATTAGACATTGACTTTTATTCTGTGGTGCTAAATATGCTGTGCATGAACAGTTATATCAAATTATGCAAGTGGTGCTCCAGAAGGAAAGATTGAAATTAATGCTTTGTCCTGTGATCCATATATAATAGGGGTAAAACTGGATCTAAGTCAGGCTGTGTGACTGAGTCTGTTGATTACATGTAGCCAACATAAGTGTTTTTTACAAGTATTATCTCATTTAATCTACACAACTCTTTGAGGTGGTACTTTATTAAACTTGTTTTATAATAAGAAAGTAGGATTGGAGAGGTTAAAGATGCTCAAGTCCCATAGTTAGTAAGATGGGATTTGGACCCAGGTTGTTTGAGCCTGAATCCTGTACACTATATTATACTGTGCGACTATTAATTTAAGGTGGGTGCTCATATTAGAATTGTAGAAAATGGCCACTTAACTAAATTTCTCAAGAATTGTATTTATTGAAAAACTAGTTCATGATAATTAGAAACATAGTAAAGAGTGATAAGCTTTGAGAAAATGAATTATCTTAAAATTTTATCATTGTTTAACAGTGCATACTTTGATATTTTTACATCAGTTTCCCTGTGTGTCAAATGGTACATGGTTACTCGTAAATGTTTAAGATATCCACCAATCAATTTTCTTCTATTCTGATAATCAGGAAAAAAATGAAATGACCAACTCTTTAATATTTAGGGACTAATCATACATCTTATTTGTGATTGATAAATATTATTCTTAATCTGTATTACTCGTGTTTTGTTCTTGGTTTTGTTATATAGTACCTTTGCCTGAGGCAGAAGTATGGAAGAAAAGAAAAATTAAATTAGTAATTTTCTACTTGTCATTATAGTATCTCTTGAAAAGATTTGCAAAAAGTTTAACATTAAATCAGATAGTTAAAATGAAAAATTTTGGCATATGGTTGGGAGTTTCATTTATTCTAAATTCTCATTGCTATGGAATGGAATTTTTTTCTTTTTTTAACTGGTACTTTTTTTGTTAATTAATTTTTATTGGAGTACAGTTGCTTTACAATGTTGTGTTAGTTTCTACTGTACAGAAAAGTGAATCAGCTATAGATATACATATATCCCCTCTTTTTTGGACTTCCTTCCCATTTAGGTCACCACAGAGCATTGAGTAGAGTTCCCTGAGCTATACAGAGGTTCTCATTAGTTATCTATTTTATACAGGGTATCAATGGTGTGTATATGTCAATCCCAATCTCCCAGTTCATCCCACCCACCCCCCCTTCTCCCCCATGGTGTCCATACATTTGTTCTCTACGTCTGTGTCTCTATTTCTGCTTTGCAAATAAGATCATCTATACCATTTTTCTAAATTCCACATGTATGCGTTAATATAAGATATTTGTTTTTCTCTTTCTGGCTTATTTCGCTCTGTATGACAGTCTCTAGGTCCATCTGTGTCTCTACAAGTGACCCAATTTTGTTCCTTTTTATGGCTGAATAATATTCCATTGTATATATATACCACATCTTCTTTAGCCATTCATCTGTCGGTGGACATTTAGGTTGCTTCTATGTCCTGGCTATTGTAAATAGTGCTGCAATGAACATTAGGGTGCATGTGTTTTTTGAGTTATGGTTTTCTCTGGTTATATACCCTTTAGTGGGATTGCTGGGTCATATAGTAGTTCTGTTTTTAGTTTTTTAAGGAATGAAATGGAATGTTGACTTCACTTGTGAAATTTTTGAATACTGAGAGGATGTCCTAATTAATAATAATTGATACTTAAGTTTGAAATGACAATTTTAATGGATCCTTTTTTTCTGTTGATCATTGTTGCCTCTGGATATTTATCTTCTGAATCACATGGGTATACTTTTCCATCTTCCTTTTTCTCTACCTTGCTCACATAAGACCCAGATTTCCTTTTTGACATTGAGACTACTGCTTAAGTCTCTTCCCACTTCATAGAAAACCAGTGTTTTCTTACTCTCTTCTGAACCTAATTGGGGTCTTCTAGAGCTCTGCTCTGGCTGCTATACGTGATGCTGAAATGGGAAAGAAAAAAATGACTACTTCCATTATCTAAATTTTCCCCATACAATCTATGAGATAATAGCTAGTATTTATTGAGTGTTTTTGTGACCTACTAAGTAGTACTTCTTTGTCATTCTACTCTGGTTTAGTCCATTCTGGATGCAGGGGCCCCTTTACTCTTGTTTTTCTCTCTGCCTAGAATGATCTCCTCTCAGTTATCTAATAATATATATCAATAAACAATATACTATAATATAAATATAAATTATAATTTTTATATCTTGAACTTCTGTTTGATTTTTTCATATTCATACTTTTATAGTTTCTTTTCCTTAGTCATACTTCTAATATCTCTTTTATTTCCTTAAACATTAACATTTTAATATTGTGTATGTGATCATTTTTATTTTTTTCAGTGTTTGGAGTCTGTTTCTGTAAAGCTTGTTCTGCTGCTTCTTGGGGGTTTGTTTCTTCATTATTTTGTGATATTTAAAAAAAACAATGAGCTTTTTTTCTATGGATTATTATTATTATTATTATTATTTTTTTTTTTTTTTTTTTTTTTTTTTGCGGTATGCAGGCCTCTCACTGTTGTGGCCCCTCCCATTGCGGAGCACAGGCTCCGGACGCGCAGGCCCAGCGGCCATGGCTCACGGGCCCAGCCGCTCCACGGCATGTGGGATCTTCCCAGACCGGGGCACGAACCCGTGTCCCCTGCATCGGCAGGCGGACTCTCAACCACTGCGCCACCAGGGAAGCCCATATTATTATTATTTTTAAATGTGGCTGTATTTGGAGATGAGGCCTTTTAAAATATTTATTTATTTATTTATGCTGGGTCTTAGTTGCAACAGGCGGGCTCCTTAGTTGCGGCTCCAAGGCTCCTTAGTTGTGGCATGCAAACTCAGTTGCGGCATGCATGTGGGATCTAGTTCCCTGACCAGGGATCGAACCTGGGCCTCCTGCATTGGGAGCGTGGAGTCTTATCCACTGCACCACCAGGGAAGTCCCTGCTCTATGGATTATTATTTTTGAGTATGGTTTGAGGTCTGGTTTAAAGTGCACTCCTCCTGGTGGTTTGGTGTTTGCTTCTGTCATGCTCCAGTGTCTTCAAATTCTGAACCTCTTGAAACTAAATTTTTAGTTTGAGTTTTGTTAGACCTCACAGGTAGTATGAGTTCTGGTCCCAAATTGGAGTGAGAGGAGGGAGACTTCCTTTTTTCTCTTCTACTCAGGTTGAGACCGGCAATAATGTCCACTTGCTTATGAGGAGCGTGTCCTGTCCCTGTTACCACACCCGTTCACCCACCAACAATGTTGCCCTTCAGATTCCCCACGTTCTTTAGGCCCCAAGCTTTTGTCCTTCTCCCCTTTAGCAGTCCCTTAAGACTCAATTTCGAAACCACTAGAGGTTGGTGGATGCTCCCAGGGCAGATCCTGGCCTCAGCGCTCGCTGAAACTCTATTGTTTTTCACCTCCAAAGATTTTCCTTGGTTTCCCTCTAGTTCAGCCATTCATGAAATTTTGTTTGTTTGTTTGTTTAACAATCAGCATTTTAAGGAATTCTGAACACGTGTTTTTCTGGACACCTAAGTCTTCTGTATTGCCAGAAATGGATCTCATTTCTTCCTCTAGTTATCTATATGACTCTCTCCTTCATTCCCTTAAGGTCTCCATTCAGATGTTACCTTATTAGACAACCTTTACCTACTACGAAACGGGTACCCTCATTGTACCTTTATCTCCTATATCCTGCTTTATTTATTTTATTTTATTTTTTTGCAGTATGCAGGCCTCTCACTGTTGTAGCCTCTCCTGTTGCGGAGCACAGGCTCCGGACGCGCAGGCTCAGCGGCCATGGCTCACGGGCCCAGCCGCTCCGCGGCATGTGGGATCTTCCCGGACCCGGGCACGAACCCGTGTCCCCTGCATCGGCAGGTGGACTCTCAACCACTGCGCCACCAGTGAAGCCTGATACTTCATTTTTTAGAAATTGAAGGTTTGTGTAAACCTTGCATTGAACAAGTCTATGGGTGCCAGTTTTCCGAAAGCATTTGCTCAGTTCATGTTTCTGTGTCACATTTTGGTAATTCGCACAGTATTGCGAACTTTTTTATTGTATTTATTATGGTGATCTGTGATCAGTGATCTTTGATGTTACTTCTGTAGTTGTTTTGGCATGTTTTAGCAATAAAGTATTTTAAAATTAAGGTATGTACTTATTTTTAGACATAATGCTATTATTGCACACTTAACAAACAGTAGTATGGTGTAAACATAACTTTTATATGCACTGGAAAAGCAAAAAATTCTTACGACTCACTTTATTGCAGTATTTATTTTGGTGGTCTGGAACCGAATCTACAGCATCTCCTAGTTATGGCTGTACAAATTTAATGCTTTTTCCATCTTAACTAAGCACCTAACATGTACTGTAGTCATAACTTTTGCAGTTTCAGGTGTGACTGCAAGACAAGCATGGCTCTTTTTTTCCTTCTTTGCAATTTAGTGGATAGAAGATTTGTTCTTACCATAGATCTTAGCAACCTTCAGCATATGATTTTTTTCTTTCCTTATTAAGTCTAGGACTTTCACCTTTTTGCTTAAAGTAAGCATTTTACAGCTTCTCTTTGGAATATCCAAATTGCCAGCATCACTATTCTTGCACTTTGGGGCCATTATTCAGTAAAATAAGGGTTACTTGAACACAAGCACTGATACCTCAACAGTCGATCTGATAACCTAGATGGCTATTAAGTGACTAAAATAGTGGGATATGCTGGACAAAGGAGTGATTCGTGTCCTGGGTGGAATGGAGCGGGATGGCTCGAGATTTCATCACTCTACTTAGAATGGCATGTAACTTAAAACTTATGAATTGTTTATTTCTAGAATTTTCCATTTAATATTTTTGGACCATGGTTGACCTAGGGTAACTGAAACTGTGGAAAGTGAAACCATGGATAAAGGGGCAACTACTGTATTTAAATCTGATAAGTTTTTCCTCTTCTAATTTCATTTCTTTCATTCTTTCAATTTTTTAAAAAAATTTTATTTTTAAAATAACTATTAGGCTGCTGTGTCTTAAGACATTGTAAAGATTCTTGTGAGGTTATGCTGTGTTGCCTCTGTTTCCTACAGTTATTTCATACAGTAGTTCAGGTATATAATTTATAATAATCAATTTTAGTTACAGGCAAGCAACCTAATTAGTAGATAGGAAAACAGAAGCTGATGATTCCCTCCTAAGGTTATCAAACAAACCTGTATTTCCTTTTGAAGTCCTCATTTCAATGCTATCACTTTCCCTTTACCAGAAACTTGACTTAAACTTGACTTGCCTTCCTTCCTCATTCCCACAATCAGCGTGACACCAAATAGTCTACTCTTAATTTCAACCCCAGGTATCTCTTGCTAATATTATTTTAAGGCCTTTCAAACTGTTCTTTTCCTCTGCCATGCCATTCCCCAGCACGGTCTATGAAGCCCCAGCCCCTCCTGCACTTTCTTTCCTCTCTCATCATGTTCGCTCTATATACCATATTCAAGCCATACTGAACTTTTTCTTACTCTTTTAATAGGTCTTGCCTTTACAACCTCTGTGCTTTTCTTTCAACCCTTCTCTCTACTTGGATGCTTTTTTTTCCTTTTCTGCCTGTCATAGTCATGCTCATACTTTTAAGACAGCTTAGATATCATCTTCTCTAAGAATCCCAACTCTTTACCCAACTCTGAGACAGATGTTGTTCTCTGTCCATTCCACGACAGAACTTTTTTCATAACTTATAGCATTTACTTAGCTCCATTATAATTATATGATTATATATTTCTCCCACTAGACCATGAGCTTGAAGCCAGAGATTACACCTTTATTATCTTCTTTTTTAAAGTCAGGTATATTAAGGTATAATATACACAGAATAAGTTCATTGCTTTTAGGTGTAGAGTTTGATGTACGTTGTCCTGTAACCATCATCATAGTTGAGATGTAGGATATTTTTATCACCCCAGAAAGGTCTCTTCTGCCCCTGACTACATCAGGCCTCTCTGCCTCATTCCCAAACCCTGACAAACACTCAACTGATTTCTATCCCTATCATTTTGTCTTTACCAGAATGTCAAATAAAAATGAAATCATGCAATGGGTAGCCTTTTGTGACTAGCTTCTCATACCTAGCATATTGCGTTTGAGAGTCTTTCATGTTTCTACATATATTAATAGTTTGTTTCTTTTTATTGCTGAGCTGTATTCTATTTTATGGATGTGCCACAATTTGTTTATCCAGTGACCATGTGGTTTCCGCCTGGCTGTTATGGCTAAAGCTGCCTCCAAACGTTTGTGTACTAGTCTCTGTGGGGACATATTTTCATTTTTCCTGGATAAATAGCTAAGAGTACGCTTGCTGGCTCATATAGTAAATGCATTTTAAATTTATAAGAAATTGCCAAGCTGTTTTCCAACGTAGCTGTGCTGTTTTGCCTTTTCCCACCAGTAACGTTGAGTTCTAGTTCTCCATTCTTGACCACACTTGGTATTGTCATTGTTTTAAATTTTAGACATTCTAGTAAGTTTGTAGAGGTGTTTTGTTGTGGTTCTTCATTTTTTTTAAACCTGTAGTATTTAACATAGTTTCTGGCATATTCAAGATGGAATAACAAAATATTTACTTATCTTTGACCAGGCAAGTGTCTTACAGTATTTTATGCTGCTGTTCATCTTAAGCTGCATTGCTTTAAGCGAAATCATTTTTAAGCTACAATGGCTTGAATTAAGACGTAAGAATAAGAATCATACTCAGTTCTTTCTGTGGCTGAAGTGATGTTCTCTGCAAGCTCTAACATATGTATTCAGAAAGAATTAGAAACCACCAAAATTTGTTGGTAACATTGTTTAATCCTCTTGTGGGATGTGAATTTAGTCAGTCAGTTACTTAAAATAGTCTCTAATTTTTCCCTTCTAGGTTCTATTCTTGAGATGATTGTCCTTCGATTTTTCATTTCTGGTTCTTGACAATATCTCCCCTTCTTAATTAGCCTTAATGTATTGTTTTGTTTCGAGCTAGAGGCATACTTAGGAGATACTGCATATTCAATTCCAGACTATCACAATAAAGTGAATATCACAATGAAGTGAGTCACACAAACTTTTTGGTTTCCCAGTACATATAAAAGTTATATTTACACTGTAGTCTATTAGGTGTGCAGTACTATTATATCTAAAAATAAAATGTACATACCTTAATTTAAAAATACTTCATTGATAAAACATGCCCAAACAATTACAATAGTAACATCAAAGATCACTGATCATAGATCACCGTAATAAATGTGATAATAATGAGATACCTAGAAGAGTTTCTGGCCCTAGAAAAGTTTTCTGAACCTTGACTGGGGTGCATGGCCTGAGGACTTTGCTGCTGTGAGGGTGATCCCTGCCAGGCACCAGCGATGGCAGAAGCCTCAAACGGGACAGCTCCATTTTTGAAAATGACACCCAGGAGCAACGATGGAGGAGCAGTGATTTAGAAGGAATCTAAGTCCCTGAGTGACCGTGAGGAACAGAGTTGCACTGCTGACCTATACCTTTTACACTATTAGAGGCAAGAGAAATAAACTTTTTTGTTCATTAGGCCCTTGCAAAAAAAAAAAATACACACATACACACACACATATATAATAATAATGAGAAAGTTTGCAGTATTGTGAGAATTACCAAAATGTGACACAGAGACATGAACTGAGCAGATGCTGTTAGAGAAATGGCACTGATAGACTTGCTTGGTGCAGGGCTGCCACAGATCTTCAATTTGTAAAAAATGCAGTATCTGCAAAGCGCAATAAAGTGCATACAATAAAATGAGATATGCCTGTATTTGCATATTTTAGCATATTACAGAACCTGTTATAGCCTGTCAGAGCATGGAAGGAACCTTAGAAATAACACTGTAATCCTCTCAATGTTTAGGTGAGGAAATTGAGGATCAGAGACATGTCCAAGGTAGGCCAGCTGGTTAGGGCCAGAACTGGTTCTGGAACCCAAGTTTCCTAAATTCTCATACATTTCTCTTTTTACTTAGATATTAATGGCTTTCAATTTAGTGAATCAAGTGTTATAATTCCTTTTTTCATTTGAGGCAAATTTTTTTTTTTTTTGGCCGCGTGTCATGTGGGATTTTCTTCGACCAGGGATCGAACTCTGCAGTGGAGGCACAGAGTCTTAACCACTGGACCGCCAAGGAAGTCCTGAGGCAAAAGTTTTGAATTTTTCTCTTGCCTTTCTCTTTCTTCAGATTTACTGACACTCAAATAAAAAGCTCAATCTGATTATAGTTGTTTGTATGTAGTTTCTAATTGATTATGTTTCTGGAGACCAGTGGTCCATAAAAGAATTAGCATTTTTCTACTATGACCTTAGAGACAAATTGAGGAACTAGGATTTTGTCAATTAAGATGTGAGAAAGGAAACTAGCATTTTTTGAGGTCCATGTACTTCAGAATGGTTTTTTATGCTCAGAGTTATTACTTTTAGATACTTGCCTTAACCCTGGAGAATTGGAGTAATGTATCTGCACAGTGATCTTAAAATATATTTATGAGTATATACCAAAGTTTTTGGGATTACACAGTACCACTTTAAATATGTTATGACACTTCTTCAGAGTCTTTTCTTAATTTATTCTGACTTGTGGTTAGGTAATTAAACAAGGTTTAGGGTAATTTTGCTATATACATATGTGTATTCTTTTTTATGGTTACTAGCATGGCAGAAATGGAATTTCTTCAGGATCTAGTATATTGGAGCTAGAGTAAAATACACAAATATTTACATAAACAGCGTAATTACAGGTATTTAATTTTATTTTTTTATTTTTAAAAATTCATTTAATTTTTGTCTGCTTTGGGTCTTCTTTGCTGCGCGTGGGCTTTCTTTAGTTGCAGTGAGTGGGGACTACTATTCGTTGCGGTGCGAGGGCTTCTCATTGCAGTGGCTTCTCTTGTCGCGGAGCATGGGATCTAGGCACGCAGGCTTCAGTAGTTGTGGCATGAGGGCTCAGTAGTTGTGGCACGCGGGCTCTAGAGCTCAGGCTTAGTAGTTGTGCATGGGCTTAGTTGCTCCGTGGCATGTGGGGTCTTCCCAGACCAGGGATTGAACCGTGTCCCCTGCATTGGCTGGCGGATTCTTAACCACTGCACCACCAGGGAAGCCCCAAGGTTTTAAAATTCAGTTGTATTTTTGTCTTTTTTTCCTTGAATACTTGTCGTTGAATAATATAAGAATCTTAACTTGTGGAGTTTTCTCTAAATTCTATTCTCTGATTTTGTCTTTTGTGTATTACTTCAATGGTGTTTTTCTTTTCCCTTTAACCATCCTATTGTCTGCTTTCTTTTTTTCCTCCCCTCTTCTCTCTTTTTCCCTCCCCTTTTTTGGTCTCAGTTAAGCTTATTTATGATCCTGGGTAAGAAAATTTACTCCTCTAATTCTTAATTTTCTCATATGTAAAATGGGACTGATTCTGTCTATGTCATAGGGGTTGTTATGTATTAAAATCCCTACTAGGCACTTAATGCTAGTTACCCATTTTTTTTCCTGCCCACAGTTTAAAAACATTTAACAAAAACTCACTTTCTGGGGTTTAAAATTTGACCTATTGGCAATCAATAAAAATAAAACAAATTTACCGTGGAAAATTTCAAACATATATAAAAGCATGAAAGAACTGCTATGCACCCATCAGGCAGCTTCAATTATTATCAACAGTGTTTCATTTATTCATATGTTATTTTAACTAATGATATATGGCTTCTATATTTTTGTTTTCTTTAGCTCTCTATAATTTGTTCCTTGGCTTTAATTATGATTACTAACCTTGTTAAAAATTTTATCTGTCTATCTATCTATCTATCTCTCTATCTATCGCTGTGTTGGGTCTTTGTTGCTTCATGCAGGCTTTTTCTAGTTGCCGAGAGCAAGGGCTACTCTTCGTTGCAGTGAGCGGGCTTCTCATTGCGGTGGCTTCTCTTGTTGCAGAGCAGGGGCTCTAGGTGTGCAGGCTTCAGCAGTTGCATCATGCAGCTCAGTAGTTGCGGCACACGGGCCCTAGAGTGTGCGGGCTTCTGTAGTTGTGGCTCACAGGCTTCGTTGCTCCCCGGCCTGTGGTCCCCTGCATTGGCAGGCGGATTCTTAACCACTGTGCCACCAGGGGAGTGCACAATGTCTAATCTTAGAGGAGCGATTTTCTAGGAACTTAAAGTCTGCTGCCAAAGTTTATAAAAAATTGATGAGATAGTTGAATGTGGTTACTGTGTTCAGTAACAGGATCCAGTGTGTGCTGTACTCTTGTGTTTTGAGGGCGGTGGTATTTTGCTTCTTTGTCTCTTGATTCAAATGATTGTATGTTTAAAATTGTCTAGGGTCACCACGTGTCTATACATGGGGCTTGACTTTATTTCTTTCTTCTGTATTCGAGATAGAAGTCTAATAATCTAATTTAAGATAACAGATACTGCTTTGGGTTTGGTATTATAGGGACAGTTTTCAGCAAGGTGAGTGAACTTGTTGTCCTGTCTGGTAGAGATTCATATGCATACTCTCCTAAGTACCTTATCATTAGTAAGCTTGAGTGTATTAGCACAGTTTCTCTAATATCAGTATTGGTGTATTTTTGTCTTAGCTCTTGTCATTACTGGAGTGGGGGTAAAATATTCTTATTGCAGATTATTGTCCACTGCAGTCCCAAGAGCCTCTAATCATTGGGACTGTTGTATAATTTTAAGTTCTTTCTGTCTGGAAATGCCAATTTGCTGATATGGATGAGGCAAAGGCTTCCTGTATAAATCTGAAGACATGAAAACGTGCTGTGGAACAAAATTTTAAGAATATTTTTGCCTAAGGCAAGTCAAATTTTGACTCTTAATAATAATGTTTTCAGCTAGCTTCTCTGCTCTCTGGCCCCACAGGGTATATTGTTAGTTGACTGGTACATCCTATTATTTTTTCTTCCTTTAGAGGAAGGTGGAAATTTCCACAAAGATCCTTTTCTTTTCCTCTACCTATGGCAAGTAGAACCGTCATTCCCCTTTCTCTCCTTGGGCTGCCTCCTCTTCGCCTTGAAACCTGTATTCTGTTGTTTTCAAATTGGAAACTTGTATTCCTTAGAGTTTGAGTCAAGCCTAGATGGAGGTGGTATTTCCTGGTGTTTTTTTTACCATTAACCTCCTCGTACATGATTTTGGAATTTCTTTTAGGGCTCCATCTTGTTTTCTAGTTAGAAAAAAAAAGCCCACAAAAAACAAACCCAAAACACAAAACGACTTGTGTTTCTCCTCATTGCGTTTATAATTACTTTTGAAGTAAATTTGAAATAGTGGAACATTTCCTTTGATATCTTTTATCTTATATTAAATTTAACCCAGTTTAGTTCTTTTTAAAATACGACTTTTAGATTCTGGTTACCTGAAAGCACTATTAATAGACTACTCAGTTCCATATTGCATATAGGTAAATATGCCTGTGTGATTGTAAAGAGTATGCTTTTATACATTTAACATGTACTCAGTTATAAAATTTATATATTCAGTATACAGTGGACTGGAGAAAATTTGGTGTTGGTTTAGTAATTGGATTAGTGAAGAGTCATTTGGACTTTTAGATGTCATTCTTGAGTATCATTTTCTTCCCCAACAGGAGGATGTAAAAATATGTCCATTAAAATTATGTGAATTCTGGATTTCAACATGTATAGATTAAATTTTTGTCTTGGCTAAAATGCTAAATAAAAACACTTTAAAGTATGATTTACATTGACCCAACTAACATAAAGTACTTACTTTGATTTTATTAGTTCCATAGTGGAGCTTATCTCACAGGATTTATTTTGGAAGTAAATAAGTTTGTTTAAAAAAATCCTTTAGGGCTTCCCTGGTGGCGCAGTGGTTGAGAGTCCGCCTGCCGATGCAGGGGACACGGGTTCGTGCCCCGGCCCGGGAAGATCCCACATGCCGCGGAGCGGTTGGGCCCATGAGCCATGGACGCTGAGCCTGCGCGTCCGGAGCCTGTGCTCCGCAACGGGAGAGGCCACAACAGTGAGAGGCCCGCGTACCGTAAAAAACCCCCCAAAAACCTTTAGTTTAAAACTTAAGCTTTTTTAGACTTACGAGTAAGATAGCTAGGTACACAAATGAATGTTAGAGAATTTGATGCTGCTAGCAAGAATGGTTTTGTAATTTGTACATTGTAGTTTTGCTACCACTTTTTTGATTTCATTTACTTCTTTTCTTCTCTACTTCTTTCATCCATGTTAAAATGTGAGTATATTAAAATAAAAGCCAAAGCCTCTCTTTTTGTTTACCTGTTTCCCTGTTACACACACAGACACACACACACAGACACACACAATTTGAAATTTCTTTAGCAAATCAGAGCACAATAAAGAAGAAAATGTGTATGTTAGCATATGAAGGAAAGTTAGTGTTTAAGGTGAAGATTTATAGCAGATTATCATTTTAGGTTTTTAGTGGAAGATGGCATGTCAGTTAAGAAATTGTGTATTTATTTTGGAATATTAGATAAAATAGCAAATCCTAACTATTAAGTCATTTAGATTGCAAAAATTTTCTTATATATGGCATATATTTCTCTCTTACTGAATGTTAACAGGTTGTATGTAATGAGCTAGTTTTATTGGCAGTTTCTTTGTGGTTCACTTTTGTCATTTATGATTCAGGAAAGTTTGAGCTGCCTTTGAGCTATGTAAGGGAGCAATATAGGAAGTGAGGCTTATGACTTGCATTAAGATGTCTTCTCCAGAGGCTGGAAAGAGCATGGCATAATAGGATTAAATAAATATTTGTTAAATAAATGAATAAATAATGCATGCATAAATGAAAACTTTTCAGGAGTAGAGAGATGGGCATGGCCATCCATCGTTTCTTTTTCTAGTGAGTATCTTGAGTATTCAGATGACTAGTCTGTAATTCTTACCCATCAGCCATTTGTAGCCTTTTGCGAATCCTAGCTACAGATTTGAGAATACAGAGAACCATCATCTGGGTGAGGGTCCTGGGGAAAAAATTCCTACATGCCTGCAGTTTGCTTATGGCAGTATTTCAGCACAAAATAATCAGGAACTTTTGCTTTATGGAATATTTATATATCACCCAGATAAGAGAATTTCAAATACTTGACTTTAATACATTGCATTTATTATATTTTTAATTGAAGTGTAGTTGACATACTAATACACTTTATTTTAAACAAATTTTGTGCCATGGGCAGAGAGCTGGTTTTAAACCTAATTCTTCCACTTCCAAGCTAGATATGACCTCATCCTAATCACTTAATCACTCTTTACCTCCTCATTTACAAATAATTTAACGTTATTGGAAAGAATTCACTTAATAGCTTGAATAATTGTTATACAATTTTGATAACATAATGATGCTCTTGAGAGCTGTTGAGTTAAGTAGTATAATTTACCCTTTTGCTGAATATCTGGAGATTATTAGATTTTGAGATCGTTAGTCTGATTTTTATAGGATTTTTTTTCACTTATTAATGTTGGGTTATCAACTATTATTTTCTTTTTTTCCCTAATTTTAAAAATTGTGTTGGGACTTCCCTGGGGGTGAAGTGGTTAAGACTCTGTGCTTCCAATGCGGGGGGCCCGGGTTCAAGCCCTGGTCAGGGAACTAGAACCCACCTGCATGCCACAATTAAGAGTTCAAATGCCACAGCTAAGGAGCCCATGTGCCGCAAATGAGCTGGAGAGCCACAACTAAGGAGCCTGTGTGCCGCAACTAAGGAGCCCACCTGCTACAACTAAGACCCAGTGCAACCAACCAAATAAATAAATAAATATTATAAAAAATTTTATCAAAGTTAAATTTGTTGAATAACTGAAGTTGATAATTGTATTTTGGTTATGGCATTAAGGGCTAAACTGCCAATATGCTCAACTTACTTTCAAATGTCCGAAAGAAACTGTGTATACGCATATATAGAGAGAAGCAAGCAATGAGAAAGCAAATGAGATGGATTATTGACAATAAATGAATCTAGAAAAAGGATATGAAGATGTTCTTGCAACTTTTAAGTTTGCAATTATTAACAAATAAAAATTGTTTTAAAAGTCAGTGATAAGAAAGCATTGTTTCATAGTTTAATAAATAATGTGTTTCTTTCTTGATGATACATGAAATAATGATGCATCTTACAATTAATAGCATCTTAGAGTCAATAAAAAATAGTAAGTGGATAGGCAAAAAAAAAAGCAAAACCTCAGAAGTTTTCTTTATCCAGCTAACAAGCTCTTAGTGAAAAAAGACAGAAGACCCACCACATACACTAAATTAAGACTACTTGAGGTACAAGAGACTTAGTGTTGTCAATCTGGTCTTCAAGCAATTTCATTATTCAAGTTTCATTCTTTAATATGTGTGCTTACTTACAGTCGTAAAAGTACCTACATATATTGTGAGGAAATCAATGTATAGCTGTTTTAAATATATAGTATGTTTTAAATAGGTTCTAAATGATCAAAAAATAAAATGCCCCTTGAAAACTAGGCTTAGAGGTTACTGAAAACTGTGAGATTGGTTAATTAATAGGTGACCACCCAAAATTAAATGTTAATAAAGGACAAACTAAAAACAAGGGAAAAATATAAGATTACAGTACATCCAGGATTCAGATATAGTCAGTGGTAAAAACGTAATTCAGCTGTCAGAAAAATAAACACCCATAATAAAGAGATAAATGCTAGGATTACCAGAGATTTTTGCTTCATCTGCATGCTACAGTGTATTTGCCAAAAAGAAAAGCCCACAGAGTTAAAAATACAGGTTACTTTTTGTAATTCACATGATTTTTACCACTGCATTTCTACTTCTGGAAGGAGCTAAAGAAAGATCACTAAGATGGGTCAAATAAATGACTACAGAGGACAGCGAACAAAAAAGCCACAGAATGTAGGGCAATGCTTATCAGTATAACCAAGTGAATCAGGAGACTATGAATGTAATGTAAGAAATGTAGGCAATTCACTGAGCTGGGAAAACAATCTGAAAACCCACACTGTGACCTGTGTATTTATACAAATGACAGGTGCAGAACTGAGAAGTGGGAGGAAAAAACTGTGTACTGAATAATTTCCTAGGAATTACCCAGTCTGATGATTTTTCCACTTAAAAATTTTCCATTCCAACTTACAGCTATCAATTGTGAATTCAATAAACATCCTTTTTATTTTGTTAATGCTTTTATGTTGAACTGTCAAATGTAGAAACTGAGCTGAAATAACACTGTCACAAATGGTACCTCCAAGTAAGTCACAAATCATTCACCATAAGCTGGTTCGGCATTATTACATTTCCTCTAAATTCTTCTCTAAAATGTCAAAAACTGAAATCTGCAGTATCATGAAAATGTATTTCTCCACTTTGTGTTTTCATTATTATTAAAAAATAATTACTTGATTAAAAGAAAATGATTCATAGAGACAAAGTAGAATGGTGGTTGCCTGGGGCTAGGTGTAAGGGGAAAATGTGGAGTTGTTATTTAATGGGTAAAGAGATTCAGTTTGGGGACTTCCCTGGTGGTCCAGTGTTTAAGACTCTGCGCTTCCACTGCAGGGGGCATGGGATGGATCCCTGGTCAAGGAAGTTCCACATGCCGAGTGGTACAGCAGGCAAAAAAAAGAAAAAAAAGATTCAGTTTTGCAGGACAAAAAGAGTTCTGCAGATGGATGGTGATGATGCTTGTGTACAACAATATGAATGTACTTAATATCTCTGAACTGTATGCTTTAAAACTGGTTAAGATGGTAAACTTTATGTTATATATATTTTAACACAGTCTTTTTTTTTTTTTTAATTAATTAATTAATTTATTTTTGCTGTGTTGCGTCTTCATTTCTGTGTGAGGGCTTTCTCTAGTTGTGGCAAGCGGGGGCCACTCTTCATCGCGGTGCGCGGGCCTCTCACTATCGCGGCCTCTTGTTGCGGAGCACAGGCTCCAGACGTGCAGGCTCAGTAGTCGTGGCTCACGGGCCTAGTTGCTCCGCGGCATGTGGGATCCTCCCAGACCAGGGCTCGAACCCGTGTCCCCTGCATTAGCAGGCAGATTCTCAACCACCGCGCCACCAGGGAAGCCCCTTAACACAGTCTTTTAAATATGTATTTATTTATTTGGTTGTGCCGGGTCTTAGTTGCGGCAGGCAGGCTGCTTAGTTGCGGCTTGCGGGCTCTTAGTTGCGGCTTGCGGGCTCCTTAGTTGCAGCTTGCCAGCTCCTTAGTTATGGCAGGCGGGCTCTTTAGTTGTGGCATGCATGTGGGATCTAGTTCCCTGACCAGGGATCAAACTCTGGCCCCCTACATTGGGAACACAGAGTCTTATCCGCTGTGCCACCGGGGAAGTCCCTGATAAAATGTTTTTAATAGACTATCCATACTTCATTTTTGTCAGTTGACTCGATAATATCTTACACTTTTTTCCTCCCTTTCTATCAGGTTCCAGTCTAGGGTCAGGTATTGAATTTACTTGTTGTGTTTCTTTAGTCTTTTTTAATCTGGAATTTTCCCATATTCTTCCTTTGTCTTTTATGATGTTGGTAAGTTGAATAACCTTGTTTTTTTTAAATTAGAGTATTCCTCATTTTGAGTTTTTCTGATATTTGCTCATGATTAGATTCAGGTTATGCATTCCTGATAAGAATTCTACATAAGTGATGTTGTTTTTTTCTTAGGGCATCAAATCTGGAGTCCAACAATGTTCATTTTGTCTTCATTGGTGATGGTAAATTTTATTGCTTGAGATGTTGTGTGATTTATCCAATGCATAGCTATTATTTTTGCCCTTGCAATTAATAAGCAATCTGTGAGGAGACAGTTTAAAACTATGCAATTATCTTGCTCCTCATTGAAAATTTTCCCTAGATTTAGCATCCATGGATGATGCTTGCCTAAATAAATCTTTATAATGATAGTTGCAAAATGATAATTTTTCAGCTCTAACATTCCCTTCATGTTTACCAGTCGACCTTTGGCATTCTACTTAAGCCAGAATCCTCTGTTCTCCCACATTTATATACTTATCTATTGATATTATTGATATAAACTCTTGGATCCCTATTTTTTCCTAGTTGTTTATAATTCATTACTGTCCTTAATTATTTTGATGCTCAGATTTTGATGTACTGCCATACATTCTGACATAATAATATGTTCCAGGCTATTCTTTTTTTAAAAAAAATCTGTGTACTGACTTATTTAAGTAATTTACTTTCCACTTGTGGTTTTCTCTTTCCCATAGATTCTTGCTTATTTCTTTTAGGATAGGTTTAGTATTGCTGTATTCTTTTAGTTTTTCCTTATTTGAGAAATTCTTTCTCTCTCTTTCTATTATAAATGATCATCTTGCTGGGTAGAGTATCCTAGGTTGCAGGTTTTTCCCTTTCAGGGCTTTGAATATATCTTGCCATTCCCTTTTGGCCTGCAATGTTTCTGTGGAGAAATCAGCTGGTAGCCTTATGGGGGTTCCCTTATGATTAAATCTTTGTTTTTCTCTTGCTGCCTTTAGAATCTGCTCTCTCTTTTTTTTTTTTAACATCTTTATTGGAGTATAATTGCTTTACAATGGTGTGTTAGTTTTTGCTGTATAACAAAGTGAATCAGCTATATGTATACATATATCGTCATATCCCCTCCCTCTTGCGTCTCCCTCCCACCTTCCCTATCCCACCCCTCTAGGTGGTCACAAAGCATCGAGCTGATCTCCCTGTGCGATGCAGCTGCTTCCCACTAGCTATCTATTTTACATTTGGTAGTGTGTATATGTCCATGCCACTCTCTCACTTTGTCCCAGCTTCCCCTTCCCCCTCCCCATGTCCTCAAGTCCATTCTCTACATCTGTGTCTTTATTCCTGTCCTGCCCCTAGGTTCGTCAGAACCTTTTTTTTTTTTTAAGATAGAATCCTCTCTTTATCTTTACCTTTTGCCATTTAAATTATATGTCTTGGTGTAGGTCTGTTTGGATTCATGTTGTTTGGGACCCTCTGTCCTTCCTGTGCCTGGATATCTGCTTCCTTTTTTAGGTTTGGGAAGTTTTCATCCATAATTTCTTTTTTATTTTGGCTGTGCTGCGTGGCTTGCGGGATGTTAGTTCCCCTGCCCTGAACCTGGGCAGTTGGCAGTGAAAGCGTGGAGAACCAACCACTGGACTGCCAGGGAATTCCCCATAATTTCTTCAAATACATTTCAGTCCCCTTTTTCTTGTCCTTCTGGGATCCGTATTATGTGTAGATTGGGACGTTTTATATTATCTCATAGGTCTAGCATATTGCTTTCATTTTTTTTTCCATTTGTCTTTCTGTCTGCTGTTCTGATTGGGTGATTTTCATTATTCTATCTTCCAGATCACTTATTCGTTCTTCTGCATTATCCAGTTTGTTATTTATTGCCTTTACCTCAGCTTTTGTCTCAGCAAATGAGTTTTCTCATTTTAATTGGCTCCTCTTTATATTTTCTAGTTCCTTTTTACAGTAATCTGCGTTTCTACTGATAGCCTTTCTTAATTCCTTCAGTATTTTTATTACCTCCTGTTTGAACTTGGGTCTGGCAGACTGTAGATGTCTGTTTCATTGTTTGTTCTTTCAGGGGAATTCTCTTGATCTTTTAATTGGGAGTGGTTCCTGTGCTGCTTCATTTTATTGATATTTCTCTGACTCTATGAGTTTAGGAGAAACAGTTATCTACTGTGGTCTCAAAGGGCTATTTTTATGTGGGAGTGTCCTTTGTGTAGCCTGCGTGAGTCTAACAGTTTTGGTGAGAGGGCTGTTTTTAGTATGGATGCCTACTGCATCTTTCCTCAGTGTGTGCTGGCCATTATCCCCTTGATAGGGGGTGTACTGGTGTTGTGGTGAATCAGAGCCTACACTGGATGTTGAGCGGGACCTCCTCTTTGCTCTGTGGTTGTCACAGCTCTGTTGGGGGCAGAGTCCGCTCACCAGTTGTTGGAGTAGATACTCCCAGATATGTTTCTGAGCTGCAGTGTGAGGTAGGTAGAACCGGAGCACTCCCGCTGGGAGAGGAGCCGCCGAGTTTTCCTCTGCAGGAGCTGTCCACCAGGAAGTGCACTCTGATGTCACCTGTCACCTGTTGTGTGGGCTCACAAAGTACACTGTTTTTGACACTGCCCTCGGCCCTGTCTCAACCATGGAAATTCAGGGAGTCGGCCCAGGTGTTCTTCAGGCGCTGTGCTTACAAAGCTATCAGTGCAGATCCGTAGGCACAGATCCACTGAAGTCAGGTACCAGGACTGTGGTAGTTGCATACCTGGACCCTCCATGGGAGCTACTGAGTCAGCCCAGACCCTGGCCCCGCCTCCGAGTGTGCACACCGACAGAAACCTGCAGCCGTCATTGCTCCACCTGCCCCAGCCACGGGAGCACCAGTAATCTGCTCGCATGTCCCGTAGGCACTGAGTTTTACAAAACCGCCTGTGGTGCTTAAATTCGCAGATCGCGCAGTTGTTGGGACACCCAGATATCAGCCCTGTTTCCAAAGTTGCAGCCCCTGGGGATTGGCTTGGATTTCAGCCTCGCCTCTGCATGTGGGCAACCTGCTGGCGCTTGTGCACTCCCAGAACTCGTAGAGGCCGCGCGCACTGTGAACACACCAAGAATGAGGCTTCTCTGATGGACTCTCCCCTCCCTTTGTGCATGCGTGTTGACAGTGGGGTTTTAATGGCAGACACGGGCTCCTTCCCGCGTACATCCCTGGGTTTGGACCATACCTCTGGTTGCAGCTTGGACCATACTCCAGCCCCTTCGGCCTGTCTCCACACAGCCAACCCCGGTCCTCTCCCTGAGTCTGTCCTCTGAAGCCTGAGTTTCAGCACCCAGCATCCCCCCCAACCCCCACTCCCTGCACCAGCAGACATGCATGTTGGGCCGGGAACTGCAGTGAGATGACCAGGACCTTCTATGCAGGTCTCTCTCTGTTCTGTCTGCCACAGACCGGCTGCTGCGCTCTTCTCCGAGCCTCTGAAGCTCCCTTTCTGTCCTGGCTGATCTCCCCACTGGTGAAGGGGCTTGCCAGGGTGAGGGAACCTTTCTTCTTTCACAGCTGCCTCCCAGGGGTGCAGGTCCCATCCCGATTCTTTTTTCTTTCATCCTACCTGCTTATGTGGTTATCTTCCTTGCAATTTTGGTTTTATGAGGTCTTCTGCCAGCGTTCAGCAGGTGTTCTGTGACAGCTGTACCACATGTAGATATATTTTTGATGTATTTGTGGCAGGAGGTGAGCTCCATGTCCTTCATTCCACCATCTTGATCTGTTCCCATTCCAGGCTAAGATTATACCTATTCTGGAATGAGCCACTTTTCTGAGAAACTTAGGTTCCTTTGTGGAGAATGGTCTTAGAGACCAAGATTTGGATGTTAGGTATTCTCATTATCCCTGAGACATCTTTGCTTCTGGGTTCTTTCAGTTCACAGAGGAGGAAATATATGCATATATTTATATATGCGAATATGAGTATATGTACTTGTATGCATGCATACACATTCATATTTAATTTTATATGTGCTTACATGTATGTGTACATACACATATACATATTGTAGAATTTATGAGTTCACACTGACCTCCCCAAATTAAGTCCATCCCTATTAGACTCTTGCTCATCTCCCCTCAGTCTATATGTGTATGTCTCCTTCACAGTGAGAGCCCTGGCTTCCAAAAGTATCTACATATCCCATTTGCTTAGAGTAAAATACTCCTTAAATAGTTTTATAATTGCTGTGCTTCTGCCAGTACTGCACACCAAAAGCTCACCTACTAAAAAGAATCAGAATTTGTTGGCAGTTCAGCCGCCTACTCCATCTAAGACTGAGGGTTTATATATATATATATATATATATATATATATATATATATATATATATACACACACACATATATATATATATGTCACACACACACACAGTCAAATAATGTGTTCACAAGTTACTTGAGTTAGCTCTTTCTCTCCCTTTTATATGATTATGGTGTTAATTTGAACTGCAGTTGAATTCTTGGTTTTGATTTTATTTTTACCCCCTTTTTATCTTTCTTGATTTAATTAAAATTTTTGTTGAATATGTGTTGTGAAGATGTTGAAAACATCTTTTCTCTTTCTTGTAGGCAGTCAGCTTCATTGTTTTCTGACTTGCCTTTCATTTGCTTATTTTTGTTAAGCAAAGCAGGTGTGTGTATGTTTTCTAATTTTCTCTTTCTTACACAAAAGGTAGCATATGCTTTTTTTCCCCTAATTTTTTTTTATTGTGGTAACATGTATGTAACATAAAATTTACTATCTTAACCATTTTTTTTTTTTTTTTTTTTTTTTTTTTTTCTTTTTGTGGTATGCGGGCCTCTCACTGTTGTGGCCTCTCCCGTTGCGGAGCACAGGCTCCGGACGCGCAGGCCCAGAGGCCATGGCTCACGGGCCCAGCCGCTCCGCGGCATATGGGATCCTCCCAGACCGGGGCACGAACCCGTATCCCCTGCATCGGCAGGCGGACTCTCAACCACTGCGCCACCAGGGAGGCCCTATCTTAACCATTTTTAAGTGTACAGTTCAGTGGTATTAAATACTTTTATATTGTGCGACTATCACCACCATCCATTTCCAGAACTCTGTTCATCTTGCAAAACTGAAACTCTTTACCCATTCAACAATAATTTCACATCTTCTCCTCCCCCAAGTCCCTGGCAACCTCCATTCTACATTCCGTGTCCATGATTTTGACTACCTCATTGTAAGTGGGATCATATAGTATTTGCCTTTTTGTGACTGGCTTATTTCACTTAACAAAATGTCCTCAAGATTCATCCATGTTGTCATATATTGCAGAATTTCCTTTCTTTTTAAAGCTGAACAATATTCATTGTATGTATATACCATATTTTGCTTATCCTTTCATCCACTGATGGATACTTGAACTGTTTCTACATTTTAGCTCTTGTAAATAATGCTGCTGTGAACATGGGGTACAAATATCTCTTTGAGACCTTTCATTTTTTTTTTTTTTGGTATATACCTAGAAGTAGAGTTTCTGGATCATATGGTAATTCTATTTTTAATTTTGCCCATCAGTGTACAAGTGTTTCAGTTTCTCCCCATCCTCACTAACACTTCTTACTTTGTTTTTTTTTTTTTTTAATAGTAGCTATCCTAATGGGTGTTCCATTTGTACTTCCCTAACGATTAGTGATGTTGGGCATATTTTCATGTGCTTATTGGCCATTTTTATTTTCTTTTTTGGAGAAGTGTTTAAGTTCTTTGACCATTTTTGAATAAGGTTGTTTGTTGTTGAATTTTAGGAGCTCTCCATAGATTCTAGCTGTTAATCTCTTATCAGATATTATGATTTGTAAATATTTTCTCCCATTCTGTGGGTTGCCATTTTACTCTGTTAATAGTCTCTTTTGATGCACAAAATTTAAAAAATTTTCATGAAGTCCAGTTTGTCTGTTTTTTTTTCTTTTGTTGCTTATACCTGTGGTGTCATATCCAGGAAATCATTGCCAGATTCAATGTTGTGAAGCTTCTGCCCTGTGTTTTCTTCTAAGAGTTTTACAGTTTTAAGTCTGACATTTTGATCTTTGATTCATTGTGAATTAATTTTTTTGTATATAGTGTAAGGTGTAAGGGTATAAGTTCATTCTCTTGCATGTGGATATCCAGTTTTCCCAGCACCATTTATTGTAGAGACTGTCCTTTCCCCTTTGAATGGTCTTGGCACCCAGCATATACTCTTTTGAACTTTACTATTTTCACCTAACACTTTCTTATGGAAACCATTCCGTATCATTCCTTACAGATCTTCCTCATTATTTTTTACAGCTGCATAGTTTTCTTTTGTGTGTATGTTTCATCATTTATTTAACCAGTCTCCTAAACGTGGACATTTAGATAGTTTGCAGTATTTCTAAATAATGCTATAATAAATAACCTCATTCAAATCTGTTTGGTATGGTTGGAGGTGTATCTCCAGGATATATTCCTAGAAGTAGAATAGCTGGGTAGGTGCACAAATGCATTTGTGGTTTTGTTAATTATTAGAAAATATTCACCTTCATGTGGGTTGAACCATTTTGCATTCCCAGTAGCAATATATGAAAGTGCCTATTTACTCACAGTGTGTACTCTCAAGCTTTTGATGTTTTTTGCTAGTCTGGTGTGTAAGAAGTAGTATTTCAGAATAGTTTTAATTTGCATTCCTGGGACTTCCCTGGTGGTCCAGTGGTTAAGAATCCACCTTCCAATGCAGAGGACATGGGTTTGATCCTGTCGGGGAGCTAAGATCCCACGTGCTGCGGGGCACCTAAGCCCACGTGTCGCAACTATTGAGCTTGCAAGCTCTAGAGCCCATGTGCCACAACTAGAGAGCCTGCACGCCACAACTACTGAGCCCATGTGCTGTGGAGCCTGTGCACCACAATGAAGAGGCCAGGTGCTGCAACGAAGATCCCGCATGCCGCAACTAAGACCTGACGCAGCTGAATAAATAAATAAATAAATATTTAAAAAATTTGCATTCCTTTTATTATGAGTGAATTTTTATGTCTTTTCACATGTTTAAGGACCGTTTTAATATCTTTTTGTAAATTGTATGTTCATTTTTCTATAGATTTTAGAAAATCTTTTTTCCCTCATTTAAAAAATGTTTTTGCATGTGAGGGATATTAGCCTTATATCTATGTTGTATGTTGCAAATACTTTCTCTCAGTTATTTGTCTATTAGCTTTGCTTATGGCATTTATCCATGTAAAATTTTTCTTTTAATATAGTCAGATTTAATAATCTTTTCCTTTTTTGCAGCTGGATTTTTAATCATAATTGGAAAGGCTTTTCCTAAATTCAGCTTACATAGAAATTCACCCGCGTTTTTTTCTATTAGTTGTATAATTTCATTTTTTACATGTAGATCTCTGATCCATTCTTTGTGGTATGGGGAATGGATCCAATTTTTTCTTTTTCCAAATGTCTATTCACTTTTCCTAACACTAAAGACCAATCTTACCCCAATGATTTGGGATACCACCTTTTTCATATACTTGATGTTTTATATCATTGGTCTGTTTCTGGACTTTTCTGTTCTATTTATCTGTCTATTCATGCTTCTATACCACACTGTTTTAATTTTGGAAGCTTTATAGTACTTTTTATTTTTTTATTTTTTATTTTTTGGCCATGCTGCATGGCTTGTTGGATCTTAGTTCCCTGACCAGGGTTTGAACCTGGGCCATGGCAGTGAAAGTGCTGAGTCTTAACCCCTGGACCACCAGGGAATTCCTTATAGTACTATTTTTTTTTTAATAAAGTTTATGTATGCTATTTATTTATTTATTTAGCTGTGTCAAGTCTTAGTTGTGGCATGCAGAATCTTTCATTGTGGCATGCGGGCTGTTCATTGCTGCGGGCAGGCTTCTCCAGTTGTGGCACACGGGCTTCTCTCTAGTTGTGGCACGCGGGTTCCAGAATGTGTGGACTCAGTAGTTGGTGTGGCTGGGCTTGGTTGCCCCTCGGCCTGGGGGATCTTAGTTCCCTAACCAGGGATCAAACCCACATTCCCTGCATTGCAAGGCAGATTCTTAACCACTGGACCACCAGGGAAGTCCCTCCTATAGTACTTTTTAATATCTGGTAGTGTTTGTCTTCATAGCTCTTACTTTTTAGTGTTTTCCTAGCTAATTCTTGTAAATTTATTTTTCTATATTAATTTTAGTATCCACTTGTCTAATTCCATTATAAAGTTCATTGGTATTTTCATTGGGAACACATTACATTTATTAAATATCTTAGGTAGGGCTGATATCTTAATTACGATGAGGCATTTTGACCTAGAATGTGGGACTTCTTTCCATTTGTTCAAGTCTACTTTTATTTCTTTCAGGAAAGTTTGTTATTTGCTTTATATAGGTTTCTTGTTAAGTTTATTCTTAATTATTTTTCTCTTTTATGTTTCCATTGTAAATGGGGTTTTCTCACCCATTATATCTTCTAACTGGTTATTATTTGTTACCAGTGAGATATTTTATTCTATACTTATTGAAAGTACTCTTTTAAACTTATTTGCACGTGAAAATTTTTACCATATGTCACTCCTTTGTGTATATATAAAGGAAAATATAAGCAAGATAAATTGTATAAGGTATATCTAAAACTGTTTGATATTCAGAGTCCAAATCTTCTGAATCACTTTTTGATTAAGAGTTCTTGATATCTGTGTTAACTACCCAATATTATTCTCTTGGCCATTAAAAATATTGATGATGTAGCATTTTTAGGAGTGCTTCATTTTCATCTCGGATTTTCTTCCAAGCCACTGTGACCCAATTTGCAAATAAAAATTTATTTTTGGCTGCATTGGGTCTTTGTTTCTGCCTGCGGGCTTTCTCTAGTTGTGGCAGGCAGGGGCTACTCTTCGTTGCAGTGCATGGGCTTCTCATTGCAGTAGCTTCTCTTGTTGTGGCGCATGGGCTCTAGGGCGCGTGGGCTTCAGTATTTGTGGCATGTGGGCTCAGTAGTTGTGGCTCATGGGCTCTAGAACACAGGCTCAGTAGTTGTGGTGCATGGGCTTAGTTGCTCTATGGCATGTGGGATCTTCCTGGATCAGGGATCGAACCCGTGTCCCCTACATTGACAGGCGGATTCTTAACCACTGTGCCACGAGGGAAGTCCCCATTTTGCAAATTTTGATGCTGGTGTTTTCTTGATTTTATCAGAAGGTGTTATCGGAACGTTTTAAAGACAAACAACTAGAACTCATGTTTCTCTCTCAAATGATACTTGAGTGGTTTCTTGACATGAATGGTTGCTTCATCCAGTCATACCACTAGAAATAATCACCAAATTTCTACAGGACTGATGCCTGTCTAAAAAAGATACCACTGAATATAATGAACTTTATTTCAGAGAAATGAAAATATGAAAATTAAAAGAGCCTTAGAATCGATGAACTATGGTATCTACTCCTATGTCTCCTTGTCTATTTATATTTTCAGTTAACAGCTCTTTCTTCAAAACCATGGTTTATTTGATTGAAATTTTCCTTACTAAGAATTGAAATTTCATTATTGATAGGTGTGATTGCCAAAGTGGGGTGAAGGAAGGAAATAACAGCTTCTAGATTTAAAAAATCATGTCCTTTTAAATTTCAGTTTTGGTGCATGTATTTACTACATTAGTAAAGTATTATATACTGTATTAGTGACATACCACAGATGTAGAGGTCAGACTTCGGGGAACCTTGGCTTACTGAAAAACAGCCCTGAGGCAGATGTGTTTTCCAAAGATGACAGCAACAGTATCTCCCATCTCACATGTTCTTCTCACATATGAGGTCTCTGTCCCCTCCCTTTGAAACTAGAAGGGTTTTTGTGGTTTTCAACCTATAGAGTATGATAGAAGTGACATGATGTAACTTCTGAGGCTAACTGAAATGCTTGTACTTGGGGCCCTGAGCTGCGATGCAATTTCAACTGTTTGAGACCATCATGTTGTGAGGAAGCTCAAATTAGCCCATGCAGGGATATCATATGGAGAGGCTCTGAAACTATAGAAGAAAGAGATGTCCAGCCACCAGATTCTCCAGCAGTCCCTCTCCCTCAACTGTTCCAGATCTAGCCACTGTGTGACTGCACCTGCCCCAAACTGGAAAGTGAGAGCACTTGAAAATTTAGCATAGAGTTGTAGTCAAACTGCGTTAAGAAATAAATGGCGTTATTGACTCAATATTTTAAATTTTTGTTATTTTTATTGAGACGTAGTTCACATACCTTAACCAACCAACCATTTGAAAGCCCACAGTTCACTGACTTTTAGTGTATTCATAAGGTTTTGAGACCTGTACCATATCCACATAATTCCAGAATGTTTTTGTTACCCCCGAAAGAGATCTTGTACCCATTAACAGTCATATCCCATTCCTCCTTCCCTCCAGCTCCTGGCAACCACTAATCTACTTTGTCCCTATTATCACTCATGTTTAACATTTAATTTTTAAACTTGCTTGTCTAATTTTTTTTCCTTAGCATATTTTAAATAATACACTAGAGGGATCTTGAGAGTGCTTTAGACTGATTTAATTATAGCAGAAGTGACAGCTGAGAATGTAACAGTATGGAGGAACCAGAATTAAAAAACAAACTACAGTGCTTTATTGTTCAAAGAATACTAATGATATGACTAGTGGATGAATCTGTGTCATGTCAAGAAAAAGTTATATTTAGTTCTCTTTTTAAGAAGCCGGGGAATTCTGCATTTCTTATTAAGAAGTATATGGGGAAAATACCGCAAATAAAAAGGGCAAATAAAATTAGGAAGAGTACTTTATTCCGTCTCTAATCTCTAAAATGAAAAAAGTAGATTTTAGTCTACTCTCTGTCTTTCAGGGCTGTTAACATTAAAAGAAATCTTGTCAGAAAGAGGTATATGCTATTAGTTATTCTTAAATGGTTCATATAAATTTTATCCTACTTTCAAATACACATACGTATATTTAGCTTTTTTGATTTTTGAGAAAGAGCCATCCATATATTTTCCCTTTGGAAGGTTAACACTTGGTAAAACTTGGATTATAACTTCAAACTTAGAAGCAATCATTTTCTAATAAAATATGGGAGCAACCATAGTCTCCAAAGTGGGATGCTTAAGATGACTCACAAAAGTCATTAAGAAAGTGTTAGAATTTATATTCATTTTCTTAGTGAGTAATAAAATAATAAGAAAAAATTTTAGCTTTACAGTGGTTACCCTCATTCTGTCTCATGGTCAAGTGAGATTTATAGCTTGGGTGGCATCCTGAGGAAGCCTGGTGGGGGTGATAATAGAAACGTCACCCAAGTGTTTCCTTTCAGTTTATTGTAATACGTTTACTTGTGCCTGGGTGAGTGAGATTAAAGATAATATTATTTTAATAATAGACCTTTAACAGTATTTTGTGATGAGGAGTGATTATAAAAATCTTTTAATACTCAAAGTTTCACAGTTATAGCATGATAGAGTATCTAAACTTAAAATTTTAAAAGTGAGTTACGCATTTTCCTATTACAGAAAGAAAGGTCTTCTAAATTTATCTTTTCTAAGTAATTGTCAGTGTTATTTTTATAAATATAAGCATAATGTGTCCTTTAGCTTTTAGCTATGAATGAGAAAGTAACTTCTTTTTGAATGAAATTTGTCCTGTGGAAATATTTACATTATTTTCTAACTTTGTTCCTGAAAAGGATGTGTCACTTAAAAAAGTGGTTATATTGGGACTTCCCTGGTGGCACAGTCGTTAAGAATCTGCCTGCCAGTGCAGGGGACACGGGTTTGAGTCCTGGTCCAGGAAGATCCCATATGCCACGGAGCAACTAAGCCCGTGCACCACAACTACTGAGACTGCACTCTAGAGCCCGTGAGCCACAACTACTGAGCCCGTGTGCCTCGAGCCTGTGCTCCGCAACAGAGTAGCCCCCGCTTGTCACAACCAGAGAAAGCTCGTGCACAGCAACAAAGACCCAACGCAGCCCAAAAATAAATAAATAAATTAAAAAAAAAAGGGTTTTACTTACTAAAACAGAGGGACAAAATTTTCTAATCCATTATTTTTTTTCAGAGTTGTAATGAATTTTGAATTTGTATTTTAAAAACAAAACAACACTTTTATTTTTTTAAATCTTTTTTAAAAAATTAATTAATTTATTTTTTGCTGCATTGGGTGTTTTGTTGCTGCACGTGGGCTCTCTCTAGTTGCGGCAAGCGGGGGCTACTCTTCGTTGCGGTGGGCTGTCTTCTTATTGTGGTGGCTTCTCGTTGCGGAGCATGGGCTCTAGGCCTGCGGGCTTCAGTAGTTGTGGCATATGCGCTCAGTAGTTGTGGCTTGTGGGCTCTAGAGCGCAGGCTCAGTAATTGTGGTGCACGGGTTTAGTTTGCTCTGCAGCATGTGGGATCTTCCTGGACCAGGGGTTGAACCCGTGTTCCCTGCATTGGCAGGCAGATTCTTAACTACTGCGCCACCAGGGAAGCCCCCAAAACAACACTTTATAATTAAGTTTGTAAGAAAAACTGGAAAATTATACCTGGATTTCAGCAAAGCCAATGTATCCCATCTTACAATTGGATTTACGTGTGTTTGTGTCTTCCTGTTTCTAATTTATTATGACATTAAAACCAAACTTAGACCTTCTGATTGCTATTTCACAAACTATTTAAACCAAGATTTTAAAAATAAGCATATTCATTCGCATTCCTTTCAATTAAAAAAAACAATAAAGAAGAGAATACAAAAGGTTTTTTGTATCAGTATAAAATTTTTAAAAATTATCTCTTTACCTCAATTTCTTTTTATTTTTGTAACATAGATTACTATTCAGTAGTCCATATATAATTTATGCATTAATATGTCTATGATCTGAGTACTTAATTTTTTACTGAGAGGAATGTGTAATCTGAGGTTTGGAGATCGTTAATCCAGATTACTGTCTGCTATTACGGGGAGAAATTTGAACTCTACATCACTAATGAAGTGCTTTTGCTTGGAGGGCCACTGTTCTGTTAGCCTGTGTAAAGCTGGAGCTCACGATGATGCTCTATTCAAAGTAATTTGTGTTTCACCTAGTCTGTCAAGTTTAGTTAAATATTTTTCTGCCTCAGTCTCTTTCTGCTCTCCTGAGTCTCCAATGACATGTACATTAGACTTTTTGATATTGTCCCATGTGTCCTGGAGACTATTCATTTTATTCAATCTTTATCCTCTCTGTTCTTCAGATTGGATAATTTATTTTGATTTACCTACATATTTACTGATTATTTCCTCTGTCATCTCCATTATACAAGTGAGCCTGTGCAAGTTCAATATATTTTTCAATAGATCTTTCACTTCAAAAATTTCTCTGCTGAGAACCTCTACCTTTCCATTCATTTTGCATTTCTCTATCTTTACCTCCTGAAGCTTAGTTATAATAGCTGCTTTAAAATCTTTGTCTGATAATTCCAGCATCTTGTGGGTGTCTTTTATTGTCATTTTTATTGAAATTCATCACATTTTCTTGGTTTTTGTTTGTCAAGTAATTTTGAATTGTATCTTAGATTTTGTGAATGTTGTGTTCGTAGACCTTGAGTTCTGTTATATTCCTTGGAGAAAGTTAATTTTTTGCTTTAGCAGGTGATCAACTTGGTTAGGGTCAGACCGTGGGTTTTGTCTTGCTTTCTGTGTATGGTGATTTCAATATCAGTTCAGTTTTCAAGACCTTCGCCTTTGCTTCTTTGTGTCTGTGTGTCCTGTGCATGTGCCACTCAAGGATTAGTCTGAGACTTGATCATGCTGGCTTGAATGTGTCATGTGCATAGCTCAGGGATGAGTCTGAGACTTGTGTGGGTTCATAGCAAGCTTTCTCCTCTCTATGCCTCCTATATCCTCTGCAGCCTGTCCCAGTTTGGGACAGGGTTTCTATCAGCATTTTAGCTACCCCTTCCATTGCTGTGCTGTGCAACTCCCTCAAGGCAGAGTCAAGGCTTGTTTTTTAAATTATTGCTATGGTGGATATAGAGTAGCCTTTACTCTAAGACTAGTTCAGCCGTACTACTAAGGCTTGATCCTTTTGGAATCTCTCCCCAAAGTCTTGGCTGTTCAAGATCTTTCTGCTTTAATCAGAATTCAGACTTCTCCCAGCCCTGTGCAATCTGTTAGAATTTTTTAAGCTTATAATCCCCAGGAGTTGTTCTCTTGGTGGTGTTCTGAGTTACACCCTACGCCTGTGCAGCTTAGTATTCATCCAAATATTCAAAGGGACCACTATTTAGATATCTGGAGCAGTTGCCCAGGTAATCTTTTCCTCTGGTGCCCTACTCCTTAGACTTCTGGCTGCCTTAGTCTACCTGAATTCTGATCTATGTCTCTTCAACTCTTGAGATTGTCTCCTTAGCTCAGTTAGAAACAAGTGCCATCTTTTCAACTCTTTGAAACTTCTGTGCTCTGCTTGGGTTCTCCTTCCCTGTTTAGTAGTTTAAAAAGTACCTCTAGGCACAAGATTGGCGGAAATCTTACCTTGTTCATTTCCCTTTTCTCAGGGATCACAGACCAGTTTCGCCTATAGTCCAATGTCTGAAAATCGTTGCTTTATATACTTCGTCTAGTTTTCCAGTTGTTTATGGTGAGAGGTTAAATCCAGTATCAGTTACTCTATTGTAGCCAGTGGGAGATGTGTTGTCCTGTTGTTTTTGTTTGTTTGTTTTGTTTTTACTATTACAACTTACTAAATAAATTTGTGCTGCATAACAAATTAACCCAAAATTTAGAGGCTTAACACAAACACCCAAAATCTCATACCATTACAATATCTCAACAAATTCCAGAATCTCAGCATCTAGTCCAAGTATGGATAAGACTCCTTAGGTGTAGTTTCTTAAGTAAAGCTTTTTTTTGGACAGTTCCTCTAGCTCTGTAGATTTGTAAAACTAGAGACAAGTTATCTGCCCCCACTCCAACATAAAATGGTGGACTAGTGTTGAATCACTGCTTCACACATTCCTGTTTAAAAAGCACGGGGGAATACATAAGGGATCTATTAGTGTATAGTATTGAAATTCAGCCAAATGATGAAAGTTCCTTGGTTAAGTCACAAGCTGGAAATAGTTTTCCAGGGCTCCCGGTTTACCCTCTAGGTTCTTTGTTCTACCATCTGAATCATGTTCCCCTTTTCAGAAAGAGAGCGTATCTTTACAGCTGAGCAGAAGCCTCAGCTTGCTTCCTGCCAGTAATATTCTGGGAGTCCGAAGGCCTCTCCTGCCTGTCCTGTCTCTAGCTTCCTTAGTCCACGCTGGCAGTGTTTCGGCATATATAACTTTTTAAAGAATTTTGTGGGTTTCTTGTGAGTCTTCTTGGCATTGACTCCATTAGACAAAGCCTCACCCATAAATATCTTCTAGATGTGGATTTGTTAAGGAGATTTGACTGTACCTGATTGTAGGAGTCAGTTAAACCCTATAGTTTAAGTAAGGCTCTTGTCTTTGTGTCTGATTCTGGACTTTGAAGTTCATGAGGCAAGGGGTCAGGAAGAGAAGATGGATGTAAAGTAGAGGAGAGCAAGAGTAAGCTGGAGCCCACAAGTACAAGTTGGAGCCCACAAGGGCAGACTAAAACCCGTGTCAGGTCTTGCTTGTTGCCTCTGACCTTGTTGGTGTGAGTGTCTTGCAGCAGTCGTTTTCCTTTGTTATGAAGCTTAACACACACATCTGGTCCAGAAGTAAAAGAAGCCAAAAGGAAATGAAGGGGAAGGTGGGGCACCTGTAGGCCCAGCCACTGTGTCACACCATGGAGATGAGCAATCAGATAAGTGAAAGTGTGTGTGAGCTACAAAATGGCTGCTACCTTGACTCCAGCCTCCATATTTCCCACAAGAATCTCTCCTGTGGGTTACCCTAACTATATGAACAGGGAAGGGAATTCTGGGAAATGTAGTTCAGCCTAGATAAATTGGAACATTATAATGCCACTGCTGTTAGATGTCTAAGTTGTTTGTTTGTTATATGCACTGCAACAACTAGTGTGTATAAAGTACTTTAAATATTTTGGTTTATTGGGATAGATTTCTATAAGTCCAATTGCTGGATCAAATGGTATGAATTTTTCCTTAAGGCTTTTGAGGCTTTTATACTATATTTCATTCCAGAATGCTTGTATTAATGTATAATCTCATGGTGGTATATTGGGTTTACTGTCCTGTTGTATACATATATGCATTTATACATTTATTCAAATATCCTTTTTGTGTCATCCACTGCATTCAGATAGATGCAAAGAACAGAACTGATTAAGGAATGGTCTGTCACTTTTTTCAATTTGGTATTTAAGACATTTTTATGCCATTGCTTTAATATGAGTAATATATGTTTTTGGTTCTATGAGGTTTTTTTTTTAGTACTTTGTATATATCTCATTGTTGATTTTGCCCATTGAACATGAATATTATCCCAAATCAATGTATACATCTTGTACTTGATCTTGTGCATGGTTGCTCCTTGATTAATGCTTGTTGATAGATTCATTTGCAGTGACCCATACTTGTGTCTGTTCTTCTAAACTTTTCTTCATTGCTGATACTTAAAAGCATTTCTGGTTAATTTTTAATTTAGCACTACTGAAGATTGATTGAAGCTGTCATATTTCAGTGTGGGCAGGGTAAATGCAGTTAGTGCTTTTATTTTGGATAATGAAATTTTAAATTCCCATAGCACAGGGAGATCATCTCGGTGCTTTGTGACCCCCGAGAGGGGTGGGATAGGGAGGGTGGGAGGGAGACGCAAGAGGGAGACGCAAGAGGGAGGAGATATGGGGATATATGTATATGTATAGCTGATTCACTTTGTTATACAGCAGAAACTAACACACCATTGTAAAGCAATTATACTCCAATAAAGATGTTAAAAAAATTCTCTTTTGGAGGGTTATATGAGGTAGATGTAAAGATAACTTTCATTAATGTTAATATTTTCAAACACAATCTTTTTTATTTTATGTTAACTTAAAAATGTTAGAAAATATAAAGGATTTTGTTGACTTTATTATAAACTTTTAGTATTCAAACATTGTAATTAACATAATGTGCAGCCACATCTGAGTAATGCAAGAGTTTCCCCTGCTTCCCCTTTAAATTTGTAAATACTTCAGTATCTTTAAAAGATGAAGACTTTTAAAAAGTGAGTCACACCACAGTACCATCATCATTCTTATAAACAATTCATCAAATACTCAGAATTCAAAATTTTCTCATGTTTTATTAGTTTTTTTGTTTTGTTTTAAATATGGTTGGTTTATTTGAAACATGAACCAAATAGTATGTACACATTTCATTTGGTGTGTGTCTCTTAAATCTTTTTCCACTTATAGGTTCCCCTTAGCTCCCTTTTTTCTTGCCATCTATTTTTTTTCCCCATAGAATTGCATCATTTTTTTCTATAGAATTTTCCACAGTCTGAATTATTTTCTGTAAACTGGTCAAGGCTTGATTAGATTCAGATTCAATTTTTTTGTAATGAGGATTCTTTATAGGCAGCATGTGTACTTACTATTGCATCTTGTCAGGAAGTACATAAAGTCTAGTGTGTCTCTTCCTGTGATGTTAAGATCGGTGGGTGTGAGATGACTAATCCAGTGGGTTTAGGTATTGATAGCTCTATTTTCAAGTTCCTTTGAACCTTTTACTTTTTTTACCTAGTGGCTTTAGCAGTCATTAATAATTATTGCTTAAATCCATTATTTCATCAGGGGTTCCAAATGGTGGTGGTCGAAATTTATCATTTTCTACATTCATTAGCTGGAATTTTCTATAATGAAGAACTTTATGAAATCAACAGTTTGGTTTCTACAGGAAAAAAACAGGGTAAATGCTTGGTTCTTTCCCTTTGTTTTACATACTTCAGAATAATGAGTTGGTTTCTTTAAAGGGAATTGGCTAATAGCTTACTTGGCAAAAATTCACACAAATTTTCATTCAGACATCTTTTTATCTTAAGTCTCATCACATAGTTGTGAGAACAGAATTAATGTTATAAGAAGTATTGATTTATACATTTTGCTTCTTTTGAAATACTAATGTAGAAAAAGATTAAACTTGATAAGACCAATTATTGATAGCTTTTTAAAAATTACAGTTTTTGTCCTGTAAGTTTGCCAGTCCTTTTAACAATATAAGAAGATACTTGGTCAAGCTATTAACTTACAGAAAGTGAGTCCATGTAATCTGAACTAAGAGAGAATTTGATACTGAAGGGCTTCAGTGAGTGTATATTGCTGTTGGATGAAATTTCAGGTAGGAAATAATTGCATTATTTGGTATCAGGTAGTCAAGTTAGTATATTCCACTTGATTGCTTTTGGAAAATGAACTTTTATTGTACATGAGGGGTCAGAGAAGCTTTAGCAAAAATTGCTTTAAAGTACTTGTTTCTCTTTGAATGGGAAATTCCTATATTTTAAACGCACAACGTTAGAAATGTGAAACTTTTTTTTTAAAAAGCATTTCTTCTGACTTTGTTTTTTTATTTTAATAGAAAATCTTTTAGTGGCTACAAGAAAGGATCAGTTTATGTTATTTTACAGAGTTGCTAAAGCCATCTAAAGGTTCACCTTGTTTAATCCTGTTGTATTGTTTTCTTTTTTCTCCCAGTTTGAGATTTTGCTTCTATTTAACTCTTCTACAATGTTTATTTTATATTTGTCATTGAGAATCATTTTTTAGCTCTTACCCTGATATTTGTTGAAGCTATGTGAATACTGACTTAACTATTATTCCTGTTTATTTAAACCATTTGCTAACTTTTCGGGATATATGTACAAAATTTGAAATTTTCAAAGAAGATTTTATAATCAAGCCTTTACTAATTAGCCTGGCTTTTTAAAGCCATTGCAAAGGCTGATTTTATATTACTTCAAATGCCCATGAGATGGTGCTCATTTGTTTCATTTTGATAGTATTGATGTTTTGTAAGATGCTCATAAGAGAATCTATAAATATATCGTGCTGTAAACTCCTAACTACTTTCTTAGTAATTATTATTGTATGGAGATACATTATGCCAGTATGATATAAATCTGTTACTCATCTTAGTCTAATCATATTTATATATTTCTTCCTTAACCTGTTTGTTGGCTAACATTATACATTGATTTGCTGTAAGTCTTCAAATGAATGATACCTTAGATGCATCTCAGTTTAATAAAAATTATTTTATTTAATATCGGAGCATAGTTGGTTAAAAATGTGTTAGTTTCAGGTATACAGCAAAGTGATTTGGTTATACATATACATGTATCAATTCTTGTTCAAATTATTTTCCCATTTAGGTTATTACAGAAAATTGAGCAGAGTTCCCTGTGCTGTACAGTAGGTCCTTGTGGGTTATCTTTTTTTTTTTTTTTTTTTGCAGTACGCGAGCCTCTCACTGTTGTGGCCTCTCCTGTTGCGGAGCACAGGCTCTGGACGCACAGGCTCAGCGGCCATGGCGTACGGGCCCAGCCGCTCCACAGCATAAGGGATCCTCCCGGACCGGGGCACGAACCCGTGTCCCCTGCGTCGGCAGGCGGACTCCCAACCACTGCGCCACCAGGGAAGCCCTGGTTATCTATTTTAAACATGGTGGTGTGTACATGTCAATCCCAAACTCCCAGCCTATCCCTTGCTGCCACGCTTCCCCTCGGTAACCGCAAGTTTGTTCTCTAAGTCTGTGAGTCTGTTTATGTTTTGTAAATAAGTTCATTTGTATCATTTTACATCTCAGTTTTGACCTTCTTTACCGTAAACTTCAGATTGTATCTCTGTATTTTATAACGTGTAAATTCTTTTCCCTTTCCTCTTTGGGCTAAACCAGAAACAGTAGATGAAATTTAGAGCTCTTATTTTTTTTTCACTTGCTGCAGCTATTTGCTAAATAAACTTCAGTATATCTTATGATTAGGAAGAGAATGGTATTTTGTGATCTAGGTCCTCTAAAATGAAAGCATTCGACTAGTTCTTTGACCTTTATTTTTTGAATATATATTTTAGTAAGATGTGAGGAACTATGATTGACATCCCTACCAGGACTCTGTGAAGTCAGGAAAGAGTCCCCCAGAAGAGCCAGAGGAAGGGAAATATGAAAGCATGTTTGCCAGAGAAAGGTGTTAGTAACTAAAACATCACTTTTAAGGGTTGCTACAAAGATGAAATAAGTGGATACGTGAGTACACTTTGAAAATATGCTATATACTGTAGAGTTTTATAACAGTTTTGAATTTTTTTTTTTTTTTTAGAGACAGTGTCTTGGACAGAATCAAACAAACTTCAGTGTGATTTCCTAACTCTATCACTTCTTAGGCTTGTGATCTTGGGCAAGCTATATAATCTTTTTGATCTAGTTTCTGTATCTGTAAAATGGGAATAATAGTACCATCTGTTTAGGGTTGTTGTTAGAATCTTTGGGAATAATGCCTGACACGTAGTTCTTTCTGCAGCTTTCCTTCTCAGGAGTTTACAGTCTTGATGGAGATAAGACTCATGTTAAGATAACTAATAATCCAAAGCAGTAAGCGTGAACTGCGCATGCTTTGCAATAGACAGGCTTTGACAAGTCAGAGTGGGAAATCATTACTTCCTTTTTGGTTTCATCTGGATATTAAAGGTGAGAAGTGAGCTTTGAAGGATGAACAAAGGTAAGGAAATAAAATTTTAAAGCTTATTTTTGGTATAATAAGTAGTCTGGACTGGTTGACCACTAAGATTATATGGGGACAAAATGGGAACTGAGGCTTATTTAGATTTTGTGGGATAGACCAAGTGATTGGAAGTTTATTCTGTAGGTAATGAGCCATGATGACTTCTGTGCAGGGGTTATTGCTAGGCAAAGGCATATATTTCTGTGTTGTTTAGATTTCAAGGCCACAAGCTTGTCTCTGGCCTCAGCTGGGGATTTCTGATGGCAAGATACTGAGGAAGTCATTTAAATATTAATTCTTGCCAAAGCTAATTTTAACCCTATTCTTTGTACTTGTTTGTTTATACTGATAGAAAATGTACAGTAACAGATGTTTTGGGAAATAACAGGTTCATTGACTTTAAGGTGCTCTTGTTTGGGAATATCTGTTAGTTCTGTTAAATACTTCTGGCACTGTTTACCTTCCTGGTTTTATAATGTGTTAAGCTATCTAGAAGAATCCTGATATAGCATTTAGCCAATTTGTACAACTAAGAGTGAAATATCAACATAAGAGCAAGAAAGAAAAGCTTAGCACTTTTGAGAATAAGATTCAGAAATACCACTTGGGTATTTTGCTTTTAATGCATTTGTTTTGTAAGTAGCTGATTCATTAAACTCTCCTTCCCTACCCATCTTCCCCCACAACCTCCATTGTGCATTTCCCTTTCTTTGGCAGTAAAATATGCCACATAATACCGAGATGAAAAGGAAAATGAAGACGGATCATGTATTAAAAGCCATCTTTAAAAAAAAAAATTATTTATTTATTTATTTATGGCTGCATTGGGTCTTCATTGCTGTGTGCGGGCTTTCTCTAGTTGCAGAGAGTGGGGGCTACTCTTCATTGCGGTTTGCAGGCTCTCTTGTTTGGTTCTCTTGTTGTGGAGCAGGGGCTCAAGGCATGTGGGCTTCAGTAGTTGCAGCGCATGGGCTCAGTAGTTGTGGCTCATGGGCTCTAGAGCGCAGGCTCAGTAGTTGTGGTGCACAGGCTTAGTTGCCCTGCGACATGTGGGATCTTCCCAGACCAGGGCTCAAACCCGTTTCCCCTGTATTGGCAGGTGGATTCTTAACCACTGCACCACCAGGGAAGTCCCTAAAGGCCATCTTTATTGATACTAACATGTTAGTTGGCTGTAGAATCTAATCTAGCATTAGTGGTCTGTGGGATCGTAGTTTTCCAGGATTTTATTGGCTATCAAATACATAACTTTTTTTTTTGTTTGGTTGTTTAATACTTTATGTGGGTAATACAATAATAGTTCAAAAAAAAGGAAAAGAAAATGTGGTAATATATACAATAATATTAGCTACAAAAATGGAATGAAATTGGGTCATTTGTAGAGACGTGGGTGGACCTAGAGAGTGTCATACAGAGTGAAGTAAGTCAGAAAGAGAAAAACAAATATCGTATATTAACGCATGAATGTGGAATCTAGAAAAATGGTACAGATGACCTTATTTGCAAAGCAGAAATAGAGACACAGGCATAGAGAACAAATGTATGGATACTGGGGGGGGGGCGGGAAGGGGTGGAGTGGGAGGAATTGGGAGATTGGGTTTGACACATATATAGTACTGATAGTATGTATAAAATAGACAACTGAGGGGAACATACTGTACAGCACAGGGAACTCTACTTAATGCACTGTGGTGTCCTAAATGGGAGGGAAATCCAAAAGGGAGGAGATATATGTGTATGTGTGGCTGATTCATTTTGCTGTGCAGTAGAAGCTAACACAACATTGTAAAGCAACTATACTCCAATAAAAATTAATTTAAAAAAAAGTCAGTATAAGGGCTTATCTCCCTTGCACCTCTGTCCCCCATGTTTTCAATATACCTTATCCCTGCCAAATCCTCTCTCATACCAAATTAAGTCAGTCACTGCTAAGGAAAACCTAAAAGATAACTATTATTATCATATTATATATCCTTCCAAATTTTCTATAGGTTTTTATAAACAAATATAAAATGTATGTTTAACCTCTTTTTAAATGTATATTTCCAAGTTTATATGTGCAGAATTGAAAAAAGTGGTCTGAGTGGAATATTTTAATGTTTAATCCGTAAGTAGTTTATTTACCTGTTTTAATTTCTTATTTATTAAAATATTTTTTTCATTGTGGTAAGTACACTTAACAGGAGATCTACCCTTCTAACAAACTTTTAAGTGTCAAATATAGTATTATTAACTATAGTCAAATATAGTATTATTAACTATAGTCACAAAGTTGTACATCAGATCACTAGAACTTATTCATGTTGCATTGTTTTTATTTTTTTAAAACCCGAATGCCTTTTTTTTTTTTTTTTTGCGGTACATGGGCCTCTCACTGTTGTGGCCTCTCCCGTTGCAGAGCACAGGCTCCAGACGCGCAGGCTCAGCGGCCATGGCTTACGGGCCCAGTCGCTCTGTGGCATGTGGGATCTTCCCGGACTGGGGCATGAACCCGTGTCCCCTGCATCGGCAGGCGGACTCTCAACGACTGCGCCACCAGGGAAGCCCATAAACTTAATAGGTAGACTTTTTTTTATGCGATACGCGGGCCTCTCACTGGCCTCTCCCGCTGCAGAGCACAGGCTCCGGACACACAGGCTCAGTGGCCATGGCTCACGGGCCTAGCCGCTCCGTGGCATGTGGGATCTTCCCAGACCGGGGCACGAACCCATGTCCCCTGCATCGGCAGGCGGACTCTCAACCACTCTGCCACCAGGGAAGCCCATCCGAATGCCCTTTTTGGCCAACCCAGTCATTGGTGATGTTGAGCAGCTTTTCATGTGCATGCTTGCTTATTCACTCATTCATTCATTCATTCATTCATTTATTTATTTATGGCTGCATTGGGTCTTTGTTGCTGTGCATGGGCTTTCTCTAGTTGCGGCGAGTGGGGCCTACTCTTCATTGCGGTGTGCAGGCTTCTCATTGCGGTGGCTTCTTGTATTGTGGAGCATGGGCTCTAGGTGTGCGGGCTTCAGTAGTTCTGGCACATGGGCCCAGTAGTTGTGGCTCGCAGGCTCTAGAGTGCAGCCTCCGTAGTTGTGGTGCATGGACTTAGTTGCTCCGCAGCATGTGGGATCTTCCTGGACCAGGGCTCGAACCTGGGTCCCCTGCATTGTCAGGTGGATTCTTAGCCACTGTGCCACCAGGGAAGTCCCTCATGTTGCATTATTGAGACTTTATGTCCATTCATTAGCAATTGCCCATTTCCCCCTTTCCCTAGCCCCTGGCAACTACCATTCTACTCTTTGATTCTAGGACTATTTTAGATACTTCATATACGTGAAATCATGCAATATTTGTTCTTCTGTGACTAGCTTATTTCACTTAGCACAATGTCCTCAAGGTTCATCCATGTTGCAGGATTTCCTTACCATTGTATTTATATACTATATCTTCTTTATCCATTCATCTATCAGTGGACATTTAGATGTTTCCACATTGTGGGTATTTGAATAGTGTTTTAATGAACATTGGGGTGCTAATATCTCTTCTATCTCCTGATTTCAATTCTTTTGAATAAATACTTAGAAGTGAGATTGCTAGATCATAATGATAGCTCTATTTTTAATTTTTTGAGGAATTTCCTTATTGTTTTTTACAGTGGCTGCACCATTTTGTATTTCCACCCACAGTGTACAAGGGTTCCAATTTCTCCACATCCTTGCCTATAGTTGTTGTCTTTTGCTTTTTGTTTTTTTGTTTGTTTTTTGGATAATAGCTGTCCTTTTACATGTGAGGTGATATCTCTTTGTAGTTTTGATTAGAATTTCCCAGATGGTTAGTGATGTTGACCATCTTTTCATATAACTGTTGGTCATTTGTATGTCTTCTTTGCAGAGATGTCTATTCAAGTCTTTAGCACATTTCTTAATTGGATTATTAATTTTTGCTATTGAGTTGTAGGTGTTCCTTATATATTTTGGAAATTAACCTCTTATCTGATATATGGTTTGCAAATATTTTCTCCCATTCCATAGGTTGCCCTTTTATTTTGCTGATTGTTACCTTTTCTGTGTGGAGATGTTTTAGTTGATGTAGTCCCGCTTGTTTATTTTTGCTTTTGTTGTCTGTGCTTTTGGTGTCAAATCCAATATATAACTGCTGAGACCACAGAGCTGAGACCACGGAGCTTTTCCCGTATGTTTTCTTCTAGTTTTATAGTTTCACATCTTAACATTTAAGTCTTAAATCCATTAAATCCATTTTGAGTTGATTTTTGTGTTTGGTGTAAGCTTAGGGTCTGATTTCAGCATATGGATATACAGTTTTCCCAACACTGTTTGTCAAAGAGACTGTCATATATCCATTGTGTATTTTTGGTGTCTTTGTTGAAGATCAGTTGATCATATATGCATGGATTTATGTTGACCATATATGCATGGATTTATTTGTGGGCTAATTCTATTCCATTGGTTTATGTGTCTTTTTTTTTTTTTTTTTTTTTTTTGCTGTATGCGGGCCTCTCACTGTTGTGGCCTCTCCCGTTGCGGAGCACAGGCTCCGGACGCTCAGGCCCAACGGCCATGGCTCACGGGCCCAGCCGCTCCGCGGCATGTGGGATCTTCCTGGACCGGGGCACGAACCCGTGTCCCCTGCATCGGCAGGCGGACTCTCAACCACTGCGCCACCAGGGAAGCCCTATGTGTCTTTTTTTGATGCTAGTACCATACAGTTTTGATTACTGTAGGTTTGTGATGTAGTTTGAAGTCAGTAAGTATGATGCCTCCAGCTTTGTTCTTCTTTCTCAAGATTCCTTTGGCTATTTTTGTGGTTGCATTTGAGTTTTAGGATTGTTTATTTCTATGAAAAATGCCATTGATAAGAATTGCATTGAATCTATACTTCACCTTGGGTAGAATGAACATTTTAACAATCTTCCAGCCCATGAACATGGCATATCTTTACATTTATTTACATCTTCTGCAATTTCTTTCATCAATATGACATTGGTCTTATGGTTTTCAGTGTACAGATCTTTCATCTTTTGGGTTAAATTTATTCCTAAGTATTTTATTCTTTCTTTTGCTATTGTAAATGGGATTGTTTTCTTAATGTCTTTTTAAGATACTTCCTTGTTAGCATATAGAAATGCAATTGAATTTTTTAATGCTCATTTTTTTTTATATTGCAACTGTAATGAGTTCATTAGTTTTAGCAGTTATTCGATGGTTTCTTGAATTTTCTATAGGATCATGTTATTGCAAACAGAGATAATTTTATTTCTTCCTTTCCAATTTGGATGCTTTTATTTCTTTTTATTGCTTAATTGTCCTAGCTAAGCCTCCAGTAATTGTGTTGAATCATGGTGGTGAGAGTAAACACCCTTGTCTTCTTCCTGATCTTAGAGGAAAAGCTTTCAGCTTTTCACCATTGAGTATGATCTTAGCTGTGGGCTTATCATGTTTGGCTTTTATTATGTTGAGGTACATTCCTTCTCCACCTAATTTTTAGAGAGTTTTTATCATGAAAGGATGTAGAATTATGTCAGATACTTCTTCTGCATCTATTGAGATGATCATATGATTTTCCCAGGTACAAATCTGACCTAATCATGATGTATAATCCTTTAAAAGTACTGTTGAATTCAGATTGCTAACTTTTTTTTTTTTTTTTTTTTTTGCGGTATGCGGGCCTCTCACTGTTGTGGCCTCTCCCGTTGTGGAGCACAGGCTCTGGACGTGCAGGCTCAGCTGGCTGAGCTGACATGGCTCGCGGGCCTAGCCGCTCCGCGGCATGTGGGTTCTTCCCGGACCGGGGCATGAACCCATGGCCCTTGCATCGGCAGGCAGACTCTCAACCACTGCGCCACCAGGGAAGCCCAGATTGCTAATCTTTTGTTAGGGATTTTTGTATTTATGTTCATTAGGAATATTGGCCTGAAATTTTCTTTTTTTGTGGTGTCTTTGTCTGGGTTTGTGTCAGGGTAATTGTGGTCTTGTAAAATGAGTTTGGAAGTGTTCACTCGTCTTCAGTTTTTGGGAGGAGTTTCAGAAGTATTGGTATTAGTTCTTCGTTAGTATTTGGTTGAATTCATCAGTGAAGCCATCTGGTCCTGGATTTTTGTTGGTAGGGAGATTTCTGATTACTGATTCGATCTCCTTACTTGTTATGGATATGTTCAGATTCTCTACGTCTTCATGATTCAGTCTTGGTAGGTTGTATGTTTCTGAGAATTTATCCCTTTCTTCTAGGTTTTCCAATTTGTGTGTTCATAGTAGTTCTCATGATCCTTTGTATGTCTGTGGTATCAGTTGTAAAGCCTCTCTTCTTTCAGTTCTGATTTTATTTGAGTTTTAACTCTTTCTTTCTTAGTCAAGCTAAAGGCTTTTCAATTTTAACTTTTGAAAATATCAGCTCTTAGTTTCATTGATCTTTCTATTATCTTTCTAGTGTATGTTTCATTTCTTTTCTGATCTGATCTTTATTATCTCTTTTCTTCTTCTAACTTCAGGCTTTTTTTTTTTCCTAGTTCTTTGTGGTATAAAGTTAGGTTTTTTATTTGAGATCGATTTTCTTAAATAGGTGTTTATTGCTATAAATTTCCCTCTAAGAACTGCTTTTGCTCTATCACATAAGTTTTGGTATGTTATGTTTCCATTTTTTGTTTGTCTCAAGATATTTTTTGATTTCTCTTTTGATTTCTTCTTTGACCCATTGGTTGTTCTGGAGTGTTTTGCTCAATCTCCACATATTTTTGAATTTTCCAGTTTTCCACCCATTACTGATTTGTAGTTTCATACCATTGCAGTTGGAAAAGATACTTGATATGATTTAAGACTTCTTAAATTTGTTAAGACTTGTTTTGTGGCCCAGCACATGATCTGTCCTGGAGAATATTCCATGTGCACTTGAGAAGAATGCTTTTTCTGCTGCTGTTGGAAGGAATGTTCTGTATCTGTCTGTTAGGTCTATTTTGTCTGAAGTGTAATTCAGGTCCACTGTTTCCTTATTGATTTTCTCTTCATACTTTATTAGGAACTTTACCAAGAGTTTAAAATCATGTCTAGTTGGAATACAATAGAGTATGAGTATCCAATGCATTTCTTAATCCATGTGCTTAGCTATTGTCACATACATTCATATAGATTCTGTATTTAGGTGGTCATTAACAAGGATTTGTATATTGAAGAAATGTTTTAAATTATTTTTGTTTTTCTTTTATTTTGGTTAGGGTACTGTATAATTTTTTTGTTGTTTCTTGGTCAGTTTTATTATCTGTTACATTTTATCAAATCTAAGATGCCATCAGTTGAAACATTTCCCATTATTTTATTGAACATTAAGGAAAAAACCTGTTATAATTTATGATGCCACTGATTGTAAGACACATTTTGATTTTTGAGTTTTTTTTTTTAAAGAAATGATGAAATCCTGTATATGAAATTTATTTTAGGTAGTATAAGAGTGTTAACAAAGTTTTTTTTTTTAAATAAAAAGAAGGCATTGGGTCTAATATAGTTAGACTGTTAGTAGGGAAATATGGATGAAAATGAAATACTTCATTTAAAAAAATGGCTACATTATATACAGTGTATTCATGTGCTAGTTTATGCCACTAGTTCACACATAGTTCAGCTAGTTTTTTCTTTTTCAGATTAGTCTGGACTTCTTTTGGTTGTGGAGATAGAAACCTGTATCAAACTAGCTTAAGTATAATGGGGGTTGATTGGACTGTAGGACCAGGATAGACCATTGAATGAGGTTGTGAGAACCAGGGGAGCTCTGAAACCAGGTGCTGGAACTAGGAAGTTGATTCAATTAGAACATTCTTTCTCCATTTATGGAGACAGTGGGTTTCTCTGTACACATGGCAGGGAAGATGTCTGCTAGAAGCCGCCAATTTACCTATCTTTCCATCTTTTGGCCCCAAAGGCCAAAAGGCCTCTTTTCAACTCCTAATTAAAAAAAAAATTCTTGATAATGATTTTGATTGGCCTGACTTACACCACATATTCGCCTGTGGTTTAATCACTGTGACCAGGAGAACGGGGAACTATATGTGCCAGACCTGAGACTGGCCTGTGCCAGTCTCTATGGCCTGGGTGTGAGGTACTGTGACGTTTTTGCCTGGAGAATGCTACAAATTGAATGGGAAATTAAAGGAAGAGTGAGTGCAATATAGACAGAAACAACAGATGTCTATTACAGTGGACATTTAGGTTGTTTCCAGTTTATTCCTCTGCTTTTTTCACATCTGATAAATCTTCCTACTTAAGAATATTGGTGTGAAATTATTAAAATTTCTAAAAGTCCATCTTTTGTGGAGAAAAGTTAGTAATGTAGAGCTCTCTTTTATGTATTCTAAATTTTGCTGTTCCTCAAAATGGGATTTGTAGAGTCTTCAAATTATAAACTATGGAATTTAACAATGTATTTTAAAATAGCTTGAAGGCACTGAGACAGTGATAATATAATACAACTAGTCTTGTTAAAGCTATAGGGATGTTAAAGTGCATGTGATGCTGTAGTTTTAAACCGTTATAAACATAAAATCAAACTCAAATACCAAAGTAATTGATTTGATTATAGACTGCATGATGTTTTGCTATCTTTTTTATAACCTATGATGTTTTGATTCCAAATAATGTAAGTTCAGTGGACTTGTGACTGGTTGTCACACAGTGACAGATTTCTGAATTTTAAAATATGTCATTGCTGTAAATCACTAGTTTGCTAGATTGAACTAGCAAGCTATTAAAGAACATGGCAGTATTTACTGTAGATAAATGCAAATTTAAAAAGGTTCTGTGTATGAAGGTTTAAGTGATTTATTAGCCTTCAATGCACAATCCTAAGTTATGTAATAGATTAAGAAAGTTTCATTTCCTGTTTGAAGGTTTGAATCTGACTGTTTATTCTATAATGCAAGTATTTGATGTAAGTAAATAGGATATATAATTAAACTATGTGATATCAATATATGCTTAATCCTTTTTTTGTGTATTATATGGCAACTTTTTTTAGGTGTAGGGTAAGTGATTAAGTATTATACCAACATTTTTTTTTTAACTGGGGTGGGGAAGTAGGGAAAGTTAAAGAAACTGGCACTATATGTCCTTAGGTGGCCTCAGAATTTGTACTCACAGGAGTTTCTTGATGCCCTTTAATTTGGCTCTCATTTCCTGCCTAGGAGAGATTCCTCTAGGTTAGTACAGTTTTCTTTTCAATGGGAAATAATCAGTGAAACAGCTAATCCTATGACAAAGTTACACTTCAGATACATTTGGTTATTTTTTTAAATTTAACTTTATTTTGAGATAACTGTAGATTCACATGTAGTTGTAAGAAATAATACAGAGATATTCCTTATACCCTTTACTCAGTTATCCAGTTGGAAAATCTTACAAAACTATAAGTACAATATTGACATTGATATAATCAAGATACAGAAAATTTCTATCACATAAGGCTCCCTGCTGTTGCTCTTTTATATTCATATTTACATTCATCCTTGCTGCACCCCTCTTTAACCCCTGGCAACCCCCAATCTGTTCTTCAGTTCTATAATTTTGTCAGTTCAAGAATTTTATATAGGGCTTCCCTGGTGGTACAGTGGTTGGGAGTCCGCCTGCCGATGCAGGGGACACAGGTTTGTGCCCTGGTCTGGGAGGATCCCGCATGCCGCGAAGCGGCTGGGCCCGTGAGCCATGGCCGCTGAACCTGCGCCTCCGGAGCCTGTGCTCTGCAACAGGAGAGGCCACAGCAGTGACAGGTCCGTGTACCACCAAAAAAAAAGAATTTTATATAAATGGAATCATATACTATATGACCTTTTGTTGTGTTGTGTATTAGTCAGCACAGTTCTCTGGAGATTCACTGAGATTGTTGCGTGTATCAGTAGTTTTTTTGTTTTTTAATTGTTGAGTAGTGTTCCGTAGTATGAATATGCCAGTTTGTTTAACCATTGTACTTGTTGAAGGACATCTAAGTTGTTTCCATTTTTTGGCTATGTTGAATAAAGCTACTATAAACATTTGTGTACAGCTTTAAAAAAAATTAATTAGTTAATTTATTATTATTTTTTGGCTGCGTTGGGTCTTCATTGCTGCATGTGGGCTTTCTCTAGTTGCAGTGAGCAGTGGCCTACTCTTCGTTGCCGTGTGCAGGCTTCTCATTGCGGTGGCTTCTCTTGTTGTAGAGCATGGGCTCTAGGCATGTGGGCTTCAGTAGTTGTGGCTCACGGGCTCTAGAGTACAGGCTCAGTAGTTGTGGCACATGGGCTTAGTTGCTCTGCAGCATGTGGGATCTTCCGGGACCAGTGCTTGAACCTGTGTCCCCTGCATTGGCAGGTGTATTCTTAACCACTGTGCCACCAGGGAAGTCCCTTGTGTACAGCTTTTTGTATGAATATAAGTTTTAATTTCTCTGGGAAATATGCCAGGAGTGCATTTGCTAGATCATGTAGTAGTTGCATATTTATTTTTTCTTTTTATGAAAGTACCAAACTCTTTTACGGTGACTAAGTAATCTTATATATGAATTAGCAACATATGAGTGATTCAGTTTCTCCACATCCCTGTCAGCATTTGATGTTTGTCACTATTTTTTATTTTAGCCATTGTGATAGATGTGTAATGATATCTCATTGTAGTTTTAATTTGCATTTCGTTAATGGCTGATGATGTTGAACATCTTTTCATGTGCTTATTTGTCATCTACATATCTTCTGTGAAATGTGTGTTCTTGTTTTTTGACAATTGGATTTTTGGTTCTAGTATTCTAATTGGATTGTTTGTTTTCTTTGCTGTTGAATTTTGAATGTTTTTTAGATATTATTCCTTCATCAGATGTGGTTTGCAAATATTTTCTTCTAGTCTGTAGCTTATCATTTCATCCTCTTAACAGGATTTTTTGGAGTGCAAAAGTTTTTAATTTAGATAAAGCCCAGTTTATCAGTTTTCCTTTTATGCGTCTTGCTTATCACGTCAAGTCTAAGAACTCTGCTTAGGCCTAAATCCTGAAGATTTTCTCCTGTGTGTTTTCCTAAAAGTTTTATGTTTTACATTTAAATCTGTTATCTGTATTGAGTTAGTTTTTGTGTAAGGTATGATACTTAGGTAAAGATCATTTGTTTTTTTATGGATACCTAATTGTGCCAGCATTATTTGTTGAAATTCCTCCATTGAATTGTTGAAACTCAATTGGGATATTTGTGTGGGTCTAATTCTGGATTCTCTTTTCTGTTCTATTGATTTATGTGCCTGTCACTCTGGCAGTACCTCGTAGTGTAGCAATATAAGTCTCGAAGTTGAGTAGATGAATTCCTCCCACTTTATCTTTCTTTTTCAAGTTTTTTTTTTTTTTGCTCTTCTAGTTCCTTTGCTTTTCAATATAGATTTTAGAATAATCTTTCTATATCTGCAACAAGTCTTGCTGAGATTCTGATAGGAATTGTATTAAAGCTATATATCAGTGTGGGGAGAATTGATGCCTATACTGTGAACACAGTATGTTTATACATTTATTTATATCTTTTTTCGTTCCTTTCATCATCATTTTATTGTTTTCAGCATCCAAGTCCTGTACATGTTTGGTTAGCTTTACATCTAAAAGTATTTCAGAGTTTTTTGAATGATTGTAAATAGTATTACATTTTCAGTTTCATTGTCTACATGTTTATTGCTAGTATGTAAAAATGCAATTTAAGAAATACAATGGTTTTTGTATGTTATTACCTCTAACCTTGCTGAACTCACTTATTAGGTCTAAGTGGTTTTTTTGTGTGTGTGTGTGTGAATGCCTTTGGATTTTTTCATAGATAATCATGTTATCTGAAAATAGAGAGAGTTTTATTTCTTCCTTTCTGATTTGTATGCCTTTTATTTCCTTCCTTTGCCAATAATGGCCCTGACTGGAACTTCCAGCATTGTATTGAATAAAAGTAGTGAGAGCACAGATCCTTGCCTTGTTCCTGATCCTAGTGTGAAAGCATTCAGCCTTTTACCATAATTTCATATACATGCTTTTTATCAAGTTGAGGAAGTTCTCCTTTATTCCTGTTTTTTTCTGAGAGGTTTTATCATGAGTGGGTGTTGAATTTTTGTTAAATAATTTTTTTTTGCATTAACTGATAAAATCATGTATTTTTCTCTTTTTAGCCTATTAAAATGATGAGGTACATTGATTTTTGAGTACTGGAACAATGTTGCCTCCCTGGGATAAAATCCGTGGTGTATAATTCTTATATATTGCTGAATTCTACTTGCCAATATTTTGTTAAGAAATTTGGGGTCTATATTCATAAGGGATATTGGTGTATAGTGTTCTTTTTTTAAATGTCTTTCTCTGGTTTTGCTATCAGAGTAATAGTAACTTCATAAAAAGAGTTGAGAGTGTAAAATTGTTGTTAATTCTTTTTTAAACATTTGGTAGAATTCTCTAGTGAAACCATGTGAACCTAGAGATTTCTTTGAGAATTTTAAAATTATGAATTTAATTTCCTTAACAGTTATAGGGTTATACAAATTATGTATTTCATATTGGGTAAGTTGTGGTAGCTTGTGCTTTTTGAGGAATTGGTCCATTTAATCTACATTTTGTCTTATTATGTATTTAAGTGATTTGTGGTATTATTCTTTGTGATCTGCATAATCTGTAGTGATATTCCCTGTTTCATTCTTGATTGTGGTAATTTGTATCTTCTCTCTTGTTTCTTTGTCAATCTTGCTAAAGTTTTCTCAATTTTATTGATTCTTTTCAAAGAACTCGCTCTTTATTTCATTGATTTACTCTGTTGTTTTCCTGCTTTCAATATCATTGGCCACTGCTTTTCTCTTTGTTATTTCCTTCCTTCTGCTTGCTTTTGATTTATTTTGCTCTTCTACTAGGTTCTTAAAATTGAAGCTTATATTTCTGATTTAAGACTTCTCATTTTTCCTAATACATGCATTTAGTGCTATAAATTTCCCTCAGAACACTGCTTTAGCTATGGCCCACAAATTTTGATATGTTGTATTTTAACCTTGATTTAGTTCATGGCATTTTTTTTAGTTCCTTTGAGACTTCCTCTTTGACCCATTATTATTTAGATGTTTAATTTTTACTTTTAAAGTGTATGGAGATTTTTCTGGTATCTTTGTTTTTCTGTTACTGAGTTCTAGTTTGATTCCACTATGGTCAGAGAATCCACTTGGTATGATTTCAATTCCTTTAAATTTGAAGTTTGCATTATGTCCAGGATACAGCTAATTTGGTATACGTTCTGTGATCACTTGAAAACAATATGTATTCTGCTTTTGTTTGGTTGAGTCTTCTATAAATGTGAGTTAATTCCTATTGGTTGCTGGTGTTCTCTGTTTCTTCTTATCCTTGCTGATTTTCTGTATAGTAGTTCTGTCAATTATTAAGGGAGGAAGAATTACTTTTATGACACAATGCTACTTTTTTCCCTGAGCATGAAGGAGAAACCCATGGGAGAGATGGAGTTTTGGGCACTTTAATAGAATATAGATCTGGGTGGAATTTTCCTCTTGGAGGAAAATGATTGAGCATACAGTGGAGAAGGTAAGATTACTTCCCTCTGGGGAGAGAAGAGAAGTAGTGCCAAAATGGAGAATAATGCACAAAAAATGATGAGAATATAGCATAGACACACTTTACAACACTATTCTGAAATGTGAAGATGGTAGGACATTTGTATACCTTGGGATGAAGTATATCTAAGGTACTGGGACAGGGATGTGGAGTGTAATGTGGTGATGATGATAGTAGAGGTAGTGTGTTAGTTAAATTAATAATAGTAAAGGGATGATGGTATGAGAGAGTTATGATAAAGGCATTGAGGAATGATATGTATCTTTTTTGTTTGGTGTTGAAAGGTTTTAAGGAATACAGTCATACGGTTAAAAATGCCAGGAATGGGAATTCCCTGGTAGTCCAGTGGTTAGGACTCTGTGCTTTCCCTGCCGAGGGCGCGGGTTCAATCCCTGGTTGGGGAGCTAATATCCCACAAGCCACGCAGCGTGGCCAGGGGTTGGGGGGAAGACAGGAACAAAGAAAACTTAAGTATGGTTCATATTGTCATATAATGAAGAAGTGACTTAGAAATCAGAATGATAATAGCACAACAGAAAGGGCTGTCACCTTTAGCTTACCTTGATGTTAAAGTAGTTATGTTAGTGCATTACATTAGGGTGATATTTTGTTTTAAGTGGAATATGCTTTTTCTTTTGATTTATTTCCAGTTTGTTTTCAGTTCACTAGGAAGAAAGACTGACAGACCAGCTTTACCATGACTGTCAGATGAAGTTATTATTCTTTTTTTTCTTTAAATTAAAAAATTTTTTTATTAGAGTATAGTTGATTTACAATGTTGTGTTAGTTTCAGGTGTACAGCAAAGTGAATCAGTTATACATAGACACACATACACTTTTTTTTTAGATTCTTCTCCTATATAGGCCATTGAGATGTACTGAGTAGAGTATTGAGTAGAGTCCCCTGTGCTATACAGTAGGTTCTTACTCGTTGTCTATTTTATATATAGTAGTGTGTATATGTCAGTCCCAATCTTCCAATTTATCCCTCCGTGCCCCCCATCCCTTGGTAAGCATAAGTTTGTTTTCTACATCTGTGACTCTACTTTGCTTTGTAAATAAGTTCATTTGTACCCTTTTTTTAGATTCCACATATAAGTAGTATCATACAGTATTTGTCTTTCTGTGTCTGACTTACTTCACTCAGTATGACAATCTTAGGTCCATCTATGTTGCTGCAAATGGCATTATTTTGTTCTTTTTTATGGCTGAGTAATATTCCATTGTGTATATGTACTACATCTTCTTTATCCATTCCTCTTTTGATGGACATTTAGGTTGCTTCCATGTCCTGGCTATTATAAATAGTGCTGCAGTGAACATTGGGGTACATGTGTCTTTCCAAATTATGGTCAGAATGGCCATCATCAAAAAATCTACATACAATAAATGCTGGAGAGGGTGTGGAGAAAAGGGAACCCTCCTACACTGATGGTGGGAATGTAAATTAGTACAGCCAGTATGGAGAACAGCATGGAGGTTCCTAAAAAAACTAAAAATAGAACTACCATATTATCCAGCAACCCCACTCCTAGGCATATACCCGAAAATATTATTCTTGAGGTGAGAATTTTAATAGTAGGTGGAAGGAAGTGTGAGTTCCAGTATCCTCATCTAAGAGGTTATGCATTAATGAAGATATGTATTAGTTCATTTAATCTTCACAACAACTTTAAGAGGTGGGTACTATTATTACCCCAGTTTTACAGATGAGGAAGTGAGCCATAGAGAGGTGAACTGTCCTGTCCATGCCCGTGCCCTTGGTATCTGGTAGACCCAGAAGTCAAGTCCAGATAGTCTGGCTCCAGAGCTGATGCTCTTAACTACTGTTTCTTGTTAGAGGATCTGTATTTTTGAAAACTCTCAATGTATAATTGTTTATGGTTAAGGATCTTGGACAAAATATAGTTTGGGAGTGTCCCATTAAAGCACTTTACTAACATTAAAATTAAGACATCACACTAAAAGGTAAATAATGATATTTTACTCATCTTTCATTGGTAATAATTGAGACTGTACTCCTGATTCTCATTTCACATCATTGTTGCCAGGAGCTCTCTTTCCCTCAATTTTGATGGAAATGCATCAGATAGTTGTTGTTACAGATAGTGTTACAGATAGTGTACAAACTAAGAAGCATAATTTTTCCTGTCTAGTTTTACACATAAATGTTCAGTGCATTTTGAGAAGATTAAGATGCTGTTTTTTTCCCTTTGGATTCAAAGAAAATATATACATATTTTGAAAAATTGAAATGTGTCATGAATGTAGTATTTTGAAAGTGAAATCCTTTTATAATCCCATTCTCCAAACTATCACGAACAGCCTGGTGCATATTCCTCAGGCTTTTTCTATAAAAATACTATCATACATGCATAAATACGATATGTGTATGTTAGAGATGTACAAAACAGACCTTTGGCTGAATGAGAAAATGCATATGAGACTGAAACCAAACATCACCATCTTAGAAGGTGCTTTTGAGATATAAGAATACTTGTAAAATTTTATTAAAAATTTTAATTTATTGAAAATTTATTATTAAACATTTTAGTAAAGTTTTGTACCTTTCATATCCTAATTCAGAGAATACTTTCTTGGCTCCATGAATTAGTACATTGCTCTTGTGGTCACTGAATAACACATTTGTAAGCCTAAATAGCCTCTTTTTCAGCAGATGTTGATTGGGGCATAAGATACTATTTTGGCTAACTCTCTCAGTAAAGCATTGATGAAAAGTAAAAGCTGATGGTTATGTTCCTACCTACGTGTTGAACTTTCTTTCTCTCCACTAGTAACTGTCTTAAGATAAAGTTTTATTACATTTTGTTCAGTGTTAAGAATGATCTTAAACCAAAGGCTTATACGCTAATTAAATTATAATGGAATCTTATCATTTACTATTCTTTATTTTAATATTTATTACTTATATACAGTGAGACTCTACCACAATAAATCATGTGGAGTCTAAAAAATTCACTTGTGTAAAATTTGAGGATTGGACTATTTTGAGATTAGTTAAATGTAGTATTTTTAATCTATGTTGTCTTAAAAAGCACAGAAGTAAAATAACAGTGAAATTTAATACTACAGAGATTTGGTATATTGTGCTGAATATTATTCTTTTGCTTATAAAATATGTACTACTAGAATTTTTTTTTAATTCAGTGAAAGATTAGTGCTTTACAATTTTCAAAGGTTTCTCACACGTGATTTTATATAATCCCATAATAACTCCTTCCCTCCCATACCCTCTTACTTATCAGAGCTTGCATTGTTTTGTTTGAATAAATTTAATACCCAAAGTCTTTACCTTTTGATTCTAGAATATCCATTGATACCTTTGTATGTGAAAACTTGGTATTATTATATCATTTACCTCATTAAAATTAACCTTCTTGGAATATATTATTATTTAGACGAATGCAATAAAATAGCTATTATTGTTTATCCAGATATATTATATTTCATAAAACAGGAATTGCTGTTCATCGTTTTTACTTCTGTTGTGTGTATTCAGTTTAATTGTGTTTGGTTATCACTTTGTGATGGAAAGAATTTTTCTAAGGTACAAAATGAATTGTAGTCCCTTAAATTAAAACATAACACTTTTGAATCATATTAAAAACAAAGAGTTTTTGTTGTGTAGCTAAACAAGATAGCTTTTTCTGAAAACCCACTCATTCATTTATGCACCATTTGTTGAACCTCTTATATTAGTTAGGTTTGTGTTCTGCTGAAAGTAGCAGAATACACATCTAATAGCAATTTCATGAAATATAGGTTTTATTTTTCTCACATAACAAGGAGTTTGGAAGCAGGCAGTTGCTGGCACTAGTGGTTCTACTTAATGCTTCAAGAGCTACATACTTTCTGCCTTTCCTTTTACCATTCTTTTTTTTTTTTTTTTTTAACCGCATTGGGTCTTCGTTGCTGCACGTGGGCTTTCTCTAGTTGCGGCAAGCGGGGGCTACTCTTCATTGCAGTGTGCAGGGTTTTCATTGAGGTGGTTTTCTTTTTTTTTTTTTTTTTTTTTTGTGGTACGTGGGCCTCTTCACTGTTGTGGCCTCTCCCGTTGTGGAGCACAGGCTCCGGACGCGCAGGCTCAGTGGCCATGGCTCACGGGCGCAGCTGTTGCGCGGCATGTGGGATCTTCCCGGACCGGGGCACGAACCTGTGTCCCCTGCATCGGCAGGCGGACTCTCAACCACTGCGCCACCAGGGAAGCCCTCCCGAGGTGGTTTTCTTGTTGCAGAGCACGGGCTCTAGGTGTGCGGGCCTCAGTAGTTGCAGCATGTGGGATCAGTAGTTTGGCGCACAGTCTCTAGGGCATGCAGGCTTCAGTAGTTGTGGCATGCGGGCTCAGTAGTTGTGGCTTGTGGGCTGTAGAGTGCAGGCTCAGTAGTTGTGGCGCACGGGCTTAGTTGCAACGTGGCATGTGGGATCTTCCCGGACCAGGGCTCAAACCCGTGTCCCCTGCATTGGCAGGTGGATTCTTAACCACTGTGCAGGGAAGTCCCCCTTTTACTATTCTTAATGTACTGGCGTTTTGTCTGTCCTTGTGCTTGTAAGCCGCATGATAGCAAGATGGCTGCTGTACCTCTGGAAATCATGTCTGTGTTCTAGGGAGGGAAGAAGGTAGAGGGCAAAAGGCTACCCCAGCTGTACCTGTTTTCTTTCTATCAAGTGAAACCTTGGTTCGTCCACCTTAGTGCCTTGTGAGTTTGTGTGTTACTGATGTTTTAGTTCCTCATCTATTAAGTGGAGATATTGTGGTGGTGGTATTGGTTTTTTTTTTGGGGGGTAATTAAAAATGATAATTCATGTAAAGTGCTTGGCACAGTACATAGTTCACAGTAATCACTCCATGTATGTTATTATTGTTTTATATTATGTTATTAGTAATAGTTTGTACTTTTATTACTTGTATTTTTATGTGATTAGCTCACAGTAGTCAATACATGTATGCTATTATTGGGTTTTTTTTTTTTTTTTTTTTTTTTTTTTGCGGTATGCGGGCCTCTCACTGTTGTAGCCTCTCCCGTTGCGGAGCATAGGCTCCGGACGCGCAGGCTCAGCGGCCATGGCTCACGGGCCCAGCCGCTCCGTGGCACGTGGGATCTTCCCGGACCGGGGCACGAACCCGTGTCCCCTGCATCGGCAGGCGGACTCTCAACCACTGCGCCACCAGGGAAGCCCTGTTTTGTATTTTTAATCATTATTATTTATTTTATTTTGTATTAGGATTCAAAAAAAAAAGCACAGAAATGTATAGGGTAAAAATGTTTTCCCCAACTACTATTAACTGTTTGATTTGCAATTATATTATTTATTGCTGTGTAACAAATTATCCCCAAACCTTGCAACTTAAAACAGTAATAAACATTTTGTTATTAAAATTTATTTTATTTTATTTATTTATTTTTGGCTGTGTTGGGTCTTCACTGCTGTGCGTGGGCTTTCTCTAGTTGTGGCGAGTGGGGGCTACTCTTCGTTGTGGTGCACAGGCTTCTTATTGCGGTGGCTTCTCTTGTTGCGGAGCACAAGCTCTAGGGGCCCGGGCTTCAGCAGTTGTGGCACACAGGCTCAGTAGTTGTGGCTTGCAAGCTCTAGAGCATAGGCTCAGTAGTTGTGGCTCATGGGCTTAGTTGCTCTGTGGCATGTCGGATCTTTCCGGACCAGGGCTCGAACCCATGTCCTCTGCATTGGCAGGCAGATTCTTAACTACTGCACCACCAGGGAAGCCCAGTAGTAAACATTTATCAGCTCACAGTTTCTGTGGGTCAAGAATTTAGGGGTAGATTGACTGGATAGTTCTAGGTCAGGGTCTCTTAGGAGGTTGCGTTTAAGATGTTGGCTGGGGTTACAGTCGTCTGAAGGCTTAACTGAGGCTGGACGACCTGCTTCCAAGGCTTCTTATGTGACTGGCAAGTTGGTGCTGAATATTGGTGGGAGGCCTCTGTTCCTCTCCAAGAGGGTCTGTCACAGAGCTGCTTGAGTATCCTCATGACATGGTGGCTGATTTTCCTCAGAATGAGTGATATGAGGGAAGCCATAAAGTCCTTAATGACCTAGCCTTGGAAATCACACGTTACTTCTGCTGAACTCTGTTGGCACACTGAGCAGCTCTAATTTAATGTGGGAGATGTCTGTCTTGCTTGGCTTTTAGACTGAATTGTTCATGAAGGGATAGGGGTTCATTAAAAAAATATATATATATATATAGTTATTTATTTGGCTGCATTGGGTCTTCGTTGCAGCATGCAGGATCTTTTGTTGTGGCATGTGGGTGCTTCGTTGTGGTGCATAGTCTTCTCTTGTTGTGGCGCACGGGCTTCTCTCTAGTTGTGGTGCACAGGCTCCAGAGCATGCGGGGTCAGTAGTTGTGGCACACGGGCTCTGTAGTTGTGGTGTGCGGGCTCTGTAGTTGTGGTGCGTGGGGTCAGTAGTTGTGGCGCACAGGTTTAGTTGCCCCATGGCATATGGGATCTTAGTTCCCCAACCAGGGATCAAACCCATGTCCCCAGCGTTGGAAGGTGGATTCCTAACCACCGGACCACCAGGGAAGTCTCGATAGCGGTTCATTTTGATGGATTTTGATTGCTCATATTTTCTTTTCCCTTGAAGTAATCTTAATTTAAGATGTCTCTTTCTTTGCCTAATTATTAAATTATATAAATCGTAAAACGAAACCTATGAAAAATAAGTAGGTTGTTTAAAACATTTACCTAAAAATGTGAAAGGCCTTCTAAATGTTTGTGTAAATATAGTTAATTCTGTCATATTATTCATAGCAATAAACTTCAAGAACACAATACATTATCCTGTGTTTCTCAGAAAAGCTTTTTAAGAATGCTATTACTATGAAAAGCTCTTGTCAAAAAAAAAAGTTAAAAGAAAAAAGAGATTTGTTTCATTGTTAGATAAGTTTTGGGAAGTCCATACATTGGTTATACATCTTTTGACATTTATAATGCACAGTGGCATATTAAAGCTCTGAGAATTTCATCGTGTAAACATGTCTCGCCTTGTTTAATCCAGTGTTTCTCAGGCTTATTTAATCATAGAAACTTTTTGCTTAATACTGGTTTTGTATACATGCCATAGTGCAGTGAAAATTTCTAATTCTTATGAAAGGAACAATGAACAATGAGAGAGGAGAGGTTATTTGCTACTTTCTGGTACATTTGGGGATTTAAAAAACTATAAAGATGATAATTTATTATCAGACATGCATTTTGACTAATTTCCTATAGATAGTGAAGTTCACAAATTTTTCAAATACTTACTGTAGCTCACTATATAAAGAAACTTTAGAAAACCCAACTTAAATGTTAGATTATTAATGAAGATGTAAGGAAAGCATAAGGCTAGGAGTCAAATAGTCTGATTAGAAGTTTTGGCTGTGAATTAATGCACAGTCTTTTTGTTCCTGTGTAAATAGATGTGAAATAATTGATATATATGACTTACCTCGTTCTTGTAAGGATTAGCTACAATAGTAGAAATGGAAATTTTATATCAGTATAAGTGTGTTGGTAATATTACTGAAACTACTGATGCTTTTGGGCATTCTGACAAATTAGTGAAAGACCCGAAAGACAGTAAGTGGAAGAAGGAGGACAAAACACTCAAAGGGAGTAATTTTAAATGGCTGACAGGAAGTTATAATTGTTCCTTACGGAGTTTACTTCAATTCTCTTAATTTGCATATTTGGAATTTTATGATTGTAGAAAATCTTGATAACCTTTGTTACTATATTAGTGTAAGGCCTCCAAGCCCAGACCAGTCTCACTGTGAGATTATGGTATAATTCTATTCTTTTTACTCTTCCTGGGGTATTTGTGATGGTAGTATACATTACAGAATGCTAAGGATTAAAAATTTCTGTTCACCTCTTCTAATTTCCTTGTATTCCATGTCTTCTCCATCTGAATTCAACATTGTTGCCTCTAGTCAGTGGATTTTACTTTTCTCTTACCTTTGATGTAAATGACTTGAGCTTGTGTTTTTAGATTTATTTTACACCATAGTTTACTAAGACATACAGTAAAATTCACTCTTTTTAGATGCACGGTTTTATGAAGTTTGACACTTAGATTTGCTTGGGTATCCAGTACCGTAATCAAGATATTGAAAATTTTATCATCCCAGAAAAGTCCCTTCATGCTTTTCTGTCGTTAATCCTGTCCCTCCTTCCTCAGCCCCTGGCAACCACTGATCTAACTTTTTTCCCTATACTTTTTTCTTTTCCAGAGCATCATATAAATGGAATCATACAATATGTAGCTTTTATGTCTAACTTCTTTGACTTAGTATTATGTTTTTGAGATTGATTCATATTGTTAATGGTATTGCTAATTTGTTCCTTATTATTGCTGATTAGTATTGTATTGTATGGTTGTACCACAATGTGTTTATCCATTTACTAGTTGATGGACATCTGAATTGTTTCCAGTTTTTGGTGATTATGCATAAAACTGCTATAAACATTCATGTACAGATCGTTATGTGGACAAATGCTTTCATGAAATGGGTTGAGCTTTTTCAGGGATCTTAATACTTCATTATCTTTTTTTTTTTTTTTTTTTTTTGTGGTATGTGGGCCTCTCCCGTTGCGGAGCACAGGCTCCGGACACGCAGGCTCAGCAGCCATGGCTCACGGGCCCAGCCGCTCTGCGGCATGTGGAATCTTCCCGGACCGGGGCACAAACCCGTGTCCCCTGCATCGGCAGGTGGACTCCCAACCACTGCGTCACCAGGGAAGCCCAATACTTCATTATTTTATTGTTGAAACTTTAGTGCCTACTTTATCTTTTGGAGAGAGATTAAGTTACTAGAAGTAGGACTTCAGGTTTCTTGCTTATTGCACTGGGATACAGTAAGAACTCAAATTTGTTTCTTTAATTTTTAAATTATGAAAATAATGAATAATATTTAAACCTAATGGTATATATACTAAGGATCCATTACATGTCAAACATAGTGCTAAGATTAAAAAGGATAAAAAGTATTTTTTGAAATGGTTCCTATTTTCTGGGATCATCATTTATGCTCTTTGAGTGGAAAAGATTTATGGGAAATAATTGAAGAAGAAGTGGGGGACTTCCCTGGTGGTCCAGTGGTTAAGACTTCACCTTCCAGTGCTGGGGTGCAGGTTCGATTCCTGGTCCGGGATCTAAGATCCCACATGCCTTGTGGCTAAAAAACTAAAACATAAAAAACAAACAACATTGTAACAAATTCAGTAAAGACTTTAAAAATGGTCCACATCAAAAAAATCTTTAAAAAAAGGTGATTAAAATTTGTGATATGAAAAAATAATGTATGATAAGATTGAAATATTAGGTTAAATCATATGAAATTGTTATAGTCAGAAACATTTGAATATTGGTAATATAATATGGGTTATCCAGGTTATTGTAAGCTGGAAAGGTCAGAATGGTTCTCAGAAGAGACAGGTCTTAAGAAAATGTGGTTCTTCAAACGATACAGGAAAGTGAGAAGCCAATCGTAGAGAATAGCAAATTTAACCTAATTTTCTGAAATGAGAAATTTCTTGTATTAGACTAAATATTCTGTAATTCCTAGGACCTGGATATAGTTTTTAAAAATCATAGTTTCAGAAGGGACAAGGGAGAATCAGAGTGAAGTGCTAAAAAGAAAATTTGTTTAATCCAAGCCTTACTGTTGAAAGTATTTTATAATTCATATTGGATCCTAAAATAGCAGATTTGATTGCCAGTACCTAAAAATTAGGATATATTTTAGACTCTTATATTTGTGTGAAATTCTTGAATGGGATATGTCATTTTACTAAGGGTCATAATTACTGTAATGCATAATGAACTTACTGCCTTTTCTTACATGTATTGCATCTAGTTCATAACTATTTCTACTTATATCTATAGCAGTGAGAGAAACACCTTGCTGTCTTTACTTACATAAATTAAAATTCCAGCAGAGAGAAATATCACTCTCCAGGAAGTTTCTCATCTGAAAGTAGACCTGACATTACCAAAATAAGTCTGAAAATCTTGTGTAGGAATTGGGGCTTTTTGTGTTCAAATTCTGAGGATTCACAGTATTGATGACTACTAGAAAGGGCTCAGTTATTATAGATGAATATACCATCTTTCCTTCCTTTACTTTTCGACCTTTCTATTAAACAGATGTTTGTCCTTCTCGTATTATCCTCTATGTCTCTCAACCTCTCTTTCATATTGCCTCTCTCTCTTGCCTTCTGGGACTTTGCTTAGCTCTTTTAGTTCTCAGATTATTATTATTATTATTATTATTTTTGGCTGCACCATGTGGCACATGGGATGTCAGTTGCTCAACCAGGGATCAAACCTGTGCCCCTGCAGTGGAAGTGCAGACTCATAACCACTGAACTGCCAGGGAAGTCCCTCAACAATATATTTTTTATTTTTGAAAAACTGAGAACAAATTACAGAACTATTTCTGAAAGGAAAGTGAAGTGCTGTCTCTATTAAATGAAGGTGCTGGGAGGAGGTAAGCTGAACAGAGTTTCTAGGTCATGGTCTGGCTTTTTAAAGAGTTATATGAACCCTTACTGGGATATTTAGTAGGCAACATCAAAAATGAACCCTAGGGAATACAGAGGTGTATCAGTTTGCTAGGGCTGCTGTAGCACAGTACCAAAAATTGGATGGCTTAGACAAAATATAGGAAATATCTAGTTAGGGGCATAAGCTGCGATTGTCCTCTGTCCAGTTTCTGCTATACTGTACTCCTGCTACATCTTTGAGGAAAAATTTAGCAAGTTTCCAGGGAAAACATAGCTTTACTTTGAAGTATTAGAATTTTCTATGTATGATAGTCTTTCCAGTTTTATAAATCTCTTGAAGAGAAAATAATTATTTTTGGTCTATATTTGTTTCTTGGTTTTTTGAAAATACAAGTGACTTAGGTTTAATGACTAATTTCAGCTTAAAGCCTTTTATTACTGTAACCGTTGTGAAGAAAACTCCTAATACAAAACTTGTGAAGGTTTATTTAGATTCTTTGAATAATACACATTAAAATTTCTATAATTTTGTACATTAAACTATAACCTATAGAAAGCATGTTATGCCACCCTGAAGGTGGCTATATAAATTGTTTATGAGGTTCAGACCAAGACTAAAATATGTTGAAATGGGGAGTTTTGAAAAACGTTCTGTATAGCAAAGGAGACCAAATCATGCTAAAATGCAGAAAAAGACTATACATCAGTTTCCAGGCTACATTATTCAAAAAAATACAACCATAAAAAAGGTAATAAGATTACATTTTCACATTTCATGGCTAGTAAAGTGCATTAGGCTGCTCAGATATTCATAACTTACTGTGACATTTGGGAAGATTACATTTTGTAGTGCACAGATATTACTACAGCTCACATAATAACTAGCCAGTGCCTAGACTTGGATTATGATCCCTGTCATTGGAAACAAATTTGTGTTTTGAAGGTTGATCAGTTTCAAATAACTATTAGAAAGGGTTAATGTGACATACTGTAGACCCTGTGCATGCTTTTTAGGTATAATAGATATGCATATATATAGTATATCACATATGCCACATATTTGTATGTACCAATTTCTGTCCTCAATTTTCTCCTTGAAAGGCATATTTCATAATACTTAAAGCAGTGGAGAAATATTTGAAACACCTGTCTGGATACTGCTCTCACAGTATAAACTCAATTTAAAATCTGGTGAAATATTTGGAGGTTTTTTGGAAATTACTTTCAAAAATTAATTCTCTAGCTTCTTGGAAGGGTGGTTACTGATGGTAATAAACACAGATCAAAATGAAAGATTGATGTAAGTAATATTAAGGGGAAGGTAAGGTAACTTAAGTTAGTTGCAACAAGGTTTTTTTTAAATAATAAATTTATTTACTTATTTAATTTATTTATTTATGGCTGCATTGGGTCTTGGTTGCTGTGCACCGGCTTTCTCTAGTTGTGGTGAGCGGGGGCTACTCTTTGTTGCGGCGTGCAGGCTTTTCAATGAGGTGGCTTCTCTTGTTGCGGGGCACAGGCTGTAGGTGCGCGGGCTTCAGTAGCTGCAGCACGTGGGCTCAGTAGTTGCGGCACACGGGCTCTAGAGCGCAGGCTCAGTTGTTGTGGTGCACGGGCTTAGTTGCTCCACAGTATGTGGGATCTTCCTGGACCAGGGCTTGAACCCATGTTCCCTGCATTGGCAGGCGGATTCTTAACCACTGCGCCACCGGGGAAGTCCTGCAACTAGGTTTTTGACCTATTCAGATCTGTGTGGAGGATGTCCAAAAGTGTATGTATACTACAAACTCTCCCCTGGCCCTCGTTCCCCAGATGCTCAGTTACCTCTTTAGAGGCAATCACTATTTAGTTTCTTGTGTATTGTTCTTAGGCATATGTCAGTATGTATATGTTTTACACTTAAATTGTAGCCCACTATCATGCTTTTTTCCACTTCAGTTTTCTCAACTAAACAACGTATTTTAGAGATCTTTTTCTGTCAAATGGAGCTCCCTCATTATTTTCAGTGGCTGCATCATATTCCATTATATGGTTAAACACAACTTTACTTTATAATGTGTTTTTTTGGGGAGGTATTGTGTCTTCTATTTTCTATTAAAATGCTAAAATGAAGTTCTTGTATGTAACATCATTACCTAAATATATCTGTGGAATAAATTTCTAGTTGTTAAGGTAGTCATTTGTGCTTGCTTCTATTTAGCATAATGCTTTTGAGCTTGATTCATATTGTTAACTGTAATCAGTAGTTTCATTACCAAATAATTTTGTCATTTATAGTAGTTTTTCAGTTTTCCAGATATATATCATATCATCTGAAAATAATTGGAATTTAAATCCTCTGTTCTGATATTTATACATGTTGCTGCCTTTTGACCAAATGTGATTTCTGTATATCCAGAATAATATCAAATGATAGTAATGATAGTGCATCCTAGTCTTATTTCTGACTTTCATGAGAATCATTCCAATTTTCCTATATGGACATAATGCTGGCTTTTTGGGTGTATTTTATTGTTAAAGGAAGTCTTTTAAAATTAATAAATGAAGAAAGTTTGGTAGAAATATAAAACCACCATTTAGCTATGCCACAGTATTTACAGTTGCAGGTAAGATCCATCAATGGATGCTAAAAAGTATGATGAGAAACAAGATATTTGTATAGTCTCAAAGTATTCTTCACAAGAATGCTTAATAATTTAAAAATGAAAGATAGTAACTTTAAAATGGAAAAAATTTGACAGACACCTCTTAAGCAGGTGATCAAAGCTAACTTCACCAATAGCGAGACATACTGACTTCAGGTACCTTCCGAAATGATACACCGAGAAGGACACACATCACTTCTGGGGTGTTTTTACCAAAAATGCATAGCCTGAATTTAAACATGAAGAAATGTTCAGATTGGAAGACAGTCTATAAAATAACTGGCAAATACACTTCAAAAGTGTCAGATTCATGAAAGTCAAAGAATGCCTGTGTCACTGTCTCAGTTTGGAGAAGACTAAGGGGATGCTGATCCTGGATCAGAAAAAGAACATTAGTGTGACAAGTGTCAATATCTGAGTAAGATCTGTAGTATTGTACCTGGTTTTAATGACTGTATTATGATGATGTAATATATTCACATTAGGGGAAGCTGGTTAAAGGGTATACAGGAACTGTATACTATTTTGCAGTTTTTGAATGTCTGAATTATTTCAGAATAAAAAGTTAAAGACAAAACAAGCAAAAAGCAGTCACAAATAATCACAAAATCAAAAAAAATATCTCTATTAGACTTCTTATGTAGCTTACAGAATTTTGGGGAGCACTTAGGGAACCAAGCACGTATACTTCATAGCCAGGACCATGTAGCTAGGAGAATTGGCCCAATCACACCAAGGGACTCTTTTAGCAGAAACCCATCTGTCATCTCCTTATGCTGCATGTTACTGATTATGCAAAGAATTGTACACTAAAATCTCTGCCAGAGCTTTCCTAGAAAACCCAAAAGCCTTTATGACTGTGCTTGCTAGGAATTCTTATCTCCCTGCATGCAGATACTGCCTCCTGTTTTTCATTTTTCCATTTTTTCTTTCTCGTGCCAGTGTGTATCTTTGACAGAACCTGGGACGCATATCAGTCCCTGGCTGCAAGGAGTTTTAATTGATTTCCTAGTTCTGTACCATCTTTGCTTTTCTGAAGTAAACTCTACTTGGTCATGTCTATTATTATTATTTTTTTTAAAATTTATTTGGTCGTGCCTGGTCTTAGTTGTGGCAGATGGGCTGCTTAGTTGCGGCTCATGGGCTCCTTTAGTTGCGGCTGGCAGGCCCCTTAGTTGCGGCTCATGGGCTCCTTAGTTGCGGCTCATGGGCTCCTTAGTTGTGGCAAATGGGCTCCTTAGTTGTGGCAGGCGGCCTCCTTAGTTGTGGCATGTGAACTCTTAGTTGCAGCATGCATGTGGGATCTAGTTCCCTGACCAGGGATAGAACCTGGGTCCCCTGCATTGGGAGCACGGAGTCCTAACTGCTGCGTCACCAGGGTAGTCCCTATTCTTTTATGAGCTGTTGGATTTTGTTTTGTACAATTCACTTTCTCCTAATTCTTGCCTACCTTTTAGGTTTAGGAAAGCATAATGAAAAATGAAGGTGTATTTAGAAGGACAGGAGTGTAGGTGAATCATGTATGTAACTGTTCTGACAGATCTTTAAAAACATCTAGTTAAAAAAGATAGGCCTGCAAAGGTAATTCTAAAAGTATTTTAATTCCTTTAAACAATTGGGGTTTGTTCAAATTAAAAAAGGTTCCCTCTGTGAGGATGCTATGGGTGAGATGGCAGGGTAGGAATAGGTCAGTACAGCTTTCTCTGGGTGGATTTTCTGATAGCAATATCAATGAAATAAATTTTCTTGATTACTAACTTTGAGTGTGTGACTAAGTTTAAGTTATGTTTGAGTTATCCTGATTATTGACAGGGGGGATCAAAGTGGATAGGTGTAATAAACGAAGAATTTGACCAGTAAAAATTACATGTTTTGTGTCCACTCTAAACCTTTTTCAGCTTTTCATTTTTGCTGTGAGCTCATACATGTATAAGTAGCAAAAGACATTTAGGTTGCTGTGAGTAGCTCACAGATTACCTAATTCATAAATGAAACGTTGAATTAGAAACAATTATAGAGCTAAGTTAGATCTTTATTAGTATCAGGGCAGTGGTAGTGATTTACCTAAACGTCCTCCATTTGTTGTAAATACTTCCATTTTTATATTCTAAGTCTCGCTTGACTTTGTGCTATCTTAACTTGAAGATTTCTTTAGAAGCTTTATTTTTTTAGAGCTGTGTGTGTTTGTGTGTGTGTGTGTGTGTGTGTGTGTGTGTGTATTAAAGATCTTTTTATTGTTGTAGGGGGTAGAGAAGAATGTGTATGGGAGCACTGAATCCTAACCACTAGACTACCAGGGAAGAGAAGAATGTATATGGATAGTTACTGTGAATCTAAAGCTTAGGAGTGTACTCTAGTTATATTGAAGAAGTACTAATGCTTTTAATGTTTTTTTTTTCTTTCCCTCCTTCCCCCTGCCCCTGGAAGTTGGTAGGAGGACAATTTGATTTAGAAATGAATTTCATTATTCAAGAAGGTGAGAGTATCATCTGCATGGTGGACCTATTAGAGAAATGTGATGTTACTTGCCAAGCAGAAGTCTGGAGCGTGTTTACAGCCATTCTGAAGAAAAGCATACGAAATCTTCAGGTCTGCACTGAAGTAGGCCTTGTTGAGAAAGTGCTTGGGAAAATTGAAAAAGTTGACAATATGATAGCAGGTATGACTTTCCATAATACATACAATGGTTGGGAAGAAATGAAGTTTGATTCTTAAGTACTCTATTTTTCTTATTTAATAATATTTATTAAATAAATATTGAGCATCTAACATGTACCTGGAACTTTAGTGTCCAAACTGTCAAGTAAGCACCATATATTTTAATCTTGCAAGAAATATAAGTAGCTTAATTATTTTATTTTTTGCTTTCTTTGTTTCCAGATCTTTTAGTTGACATGTTGGGAGTGCTGGCTAGCTACAATTTGACAGTTCGAGAACTAAAGCTGTTCTTCAGTAAACTTCAAGGAGATAAAGGACAATGGGTAAGCTTAAATACTCTGATATTTGAAACTGTTCCCCTCCCCAAACATATTAGTAGCTTTTAAGCAATTGATATTGTTGCACAGGGGGTAAATGTCAAATTGAGGGGGAGAGATCAGTTAGAATAGCATTTAGCCCTCTACAGCTACTTTTGCCATCACCTGACACAGGTGAGAACTGGGTGTTCCAGGCAGGTTGGTAATTTGGTCCTTCCCCAAATGTTTTAAATAATTTTAATTTTTTTTAAATTTCAACATTTTAAAATTCAACATAAAAATTCAACATTAATTAGAGGAAAAGGGTAAGGACAGAGAAATAAAAATATTGGGTAGCAGCATCTAGCTTCTCTTTCTATCAGTCTGAGTAGTTTCAACTTGAATAACCCACTCAGTGAACAAAAGTGCTGTAGTTAATTGGACCCACCCTCTTTAGATGCAGTTTCATGATCTTTTGCAATGGGTGGTAGCGGTCAACTGATTTTGAACTCAAGGTGCCTTATCAAACTGTTTCTTCCTACTCTTTAGTTACTTATGCCTTAGAGGAATACTAGTAAATATTTTCTCCATTTTTGTCGCATTTCTTGGCTTGGTTTAGAGCTCTTTAGAAATCATTGCCTGCAGCAACTACTCAGCCAGCTGATCCTTAATCTGCCTCTGTTTAAGCATATCTAAATTTGTGCTCTGCAGTTATACACTCTAATTTATTGTATTAAAATGATTGGATTCTTTAGTTTCTTTGTATTGAACTCTAGTTCTCTGCCTGCTTTTAAGATTTTTATCACTGATTTGCAGTGATTTTATTATGTTTCTTGGTGTGGTTTACCTTGTATTTATCCTTATTAGGGGTTCTTGCATCTGTGGGCTTATACTTTTCATCAAATTTGGGAACATTTTGATCATTATTTCTTCAAATATCATTTTCTTGTCCCTCTCCCCCTCTTCTGGGACTCCAGTTACATGTTTTTTAATCATCTTGGTAGTACCCCTTAGGTCACTGAGATCTGTTCACATTTTTTTTAGTCTTTTCTCTTTGTGCTTCATTTTATTTTATTTATTTTTAAATAAATTCATTTATTTATTTATTTATTGGCTGCATTGGGTCTTGGTTGCTGTGCCTGGGCTTTCTCTAGGTGTGGTGAGTGAGACCTACTCTTTTTTTTTGTTTGTTTGTTTTTTGCGGTACGCAGGCCTCTCACTGTTGTGGCCTCTCCCGTTGCGGAGCACAGGCTCCGGACGCGCAGGCTCAGCGGCCATGGCTCACGGGCCCAGCCGCTCCACGGCATGTGGGATCTTCCTGGACCCGGGCACGAACCCTCATCCCCTGCATTGGCAGGTGGACTCTTAACCACTGCGCCATCAGGGAAGCCCCGGGGAGCTACTCTTTGTTGCGGTGCACAGGCTTCTCATTGCAGTGGCTTCTCTTGTTGTGGAGCACAGGCTCTAGGTGCGTGGGCTTCAGTAGTTTTGGCTCATGGGCTTAGTTGCTCCATAGCATGTGGGATCTTCCTGGACCAGGGCTTGAACCCATGTCCCCTGAATTGGCAGGCGGATTCTTAACCACTGTGCCACCAGGGAAGACCCTGTGCTTCATTTTAGATTGCTTTTATTGCTATATTTTTAAGGCAGTTGATCTTTTCTTCTGTAATGTGTTAACAGCCATTAAAATTTTCAGATTTCAGATACTTCTAATCTCTGTCAATTCTGTTTGGTTCTTTTTAATATCTTTCATTTGTTCCCTCCTTCTTTTTTTCCTTTAAATCATTGAGAATAGATAGCATATTAATAGTTGCTTTAATGTTCTCGTCCACTAATTCTGTCATCTCTGTCATTTTCTAGATCAGTTTTTTGCTCACTCATTCTGCTTTTACTTGTAGGTCATATTTTCCTGTTTTATACTAGTGATTTTAGACATAGTGATGTTAGTCATAGTGAGTTATTCCCTGTTGAGTGCTGGATTCTGTCATAGTTCTTTTAAGGTTGTTAGACTGCTTTTAAGTTCCTTGTGGATTAACTTTATTCTTTCAGGCTAGTTTAAAAGTTTTTTTGGTCAGCCAATCTAGGCTGTTACTCTAGGGCTTATTATTATTAGGGCAGCCTTATTCTGGCCTGACTTTTCTAGGGTCTCTGTGAATGACCCTAAGTCTCAGACATGAGGCAAGCAAGACTGTGGTCTCTCCATAGTGCCTAGTAGGGTCTCAGCAATTCCTGGCTCTGTATTTGCTCTGGGAATTCTTTGACTGATGACTGTCAAAATCGTGGCCACCCCACCTTGTTGAGTTTTAAGGTAGAAATGAACAGTTTGGTATTATGCCAAAGGGTCAGTGCAGATTTCTGGAGTTTCTTCTCTGCATAGGTCCTTCCTCTGTAGTACTCTGCCCTGAAGGTTCTGTCCACCTCAGACTACCCATCCTCTAACTTCTGCCTCATCAACTCAATGAGAATTTCAAATTCTGTTTGGTTACCTTCTCCCTGTGCAATGATATGTGATAAGGAAATTTACTGCAGGTAGAAAGTCTGGGTAATCTCACGACTCATTTTGTTTCCCTTTCTCAAGAATCACAGTCTTGAGCTAGTCTGAAAACAGTTTTAGTTTCATACATTTTGTCCAGTTTTCAAGTTGATTATGGTGAGTTAGAAAGTATAGGTCCTGTTACTGTGTCATGTCCAGAAGAAGTATACTGGTTTGATTTTGGTTTTGATTTATATTCAAATAATTTATGTATTCTGAATATGTAATTAAAACATTTTTTGTCATATTGGTGAATATAGAAAACTATGAGAAAATAGGAAAGGATATGAACAGACATCTATTTACAGAGAGAGAAACCCCACAATCACTAAATCACTAATAATTAGAGATGTTCAAATGAAAGCAGTATTGATATGTCACCTTACATCATTAGTATCAAGAATTATAGAGTTGGATAATAACAAGTATAATTGGAGGGATGGAGTTATTTTAAAACTGTGTGCTATTTTTTTTTTTTTTTTTGCGGTACGCGGGCCTCACTGTTGCGGCCTCTCCCGTTGCGGAGCACAGGCTCCGGACGCGCAGGCTCAGCGGCCATGGCTCACGGGCCCAGCCGCTCCGCGGCACGTGGGATCTTCCCGGACCGGGGCTTGAACCCGCGTGCCCTGCATCGGCAGGCAGTCTCTCAACCACTGTGCCACCAGGGAAGCCCTGAAGCATTATTTTTTGATGGCAGTGAATTGTCAGCATGTGTTTATTGTTAGGAGAATAGATAGGTAAAATGTATTGGATGCATAGAAGAGATTATTCTATAGCAGTTAGAATCAATGAACAGAGTAATAAGAATAGATACCAAAAAGCAGGAAGAAAGTGAGAAATAGAATGATATATCTAAGCCAACATCATCTGAATTTTAAGTATGGGCACACAGAAACACATTTTGAAAGGAACACACCTAAAACGATTCAGCATGTGAACGTAGCTGCTTATGGGAGGGAAAACAATAATGAACTATTAATACAACAAGAGCAGGGCCTTGCTCAGAGCTTGTGCAGCTTCTGCTACCATATCAGTGCAGTGAAAAACCCCTGTATCTAAATCTGTGTCTGCTGTTCTGATGATTACTTTAGCACATATGTGGAAATAGTGTATCAATGGGTGAACATTCTTAAAGACTCTGGAATTAGTTTCTGAAAGGCTTTCTTAGTATACAGCCCCCTACCAGTATCTGTGGATTAAGTGCTTATCTTTTTTTTTTTTTTTTTTTTGCGTTACGCTGGCCTCTCACTGTTGCGGCCCCTCCCGCTGTGGAGCACAGGCTGCGGACGCGCAGGCTCAGCGGCCATGGCTCACGGGCCCAGCCGCTCCGCGGCATGTGGGATCTTCCCGGGCCGGGGCACGAACCCGCGTCCCCTGCATCGGCAGGCGGACTCTCAACCACTGCGCCACCAGGGAAGCCCTAAGTGCTTATCTGAATGTATGCTTTTTGATTGGTTGATAGAAAAGGAAATTTTGAGGACTGATTTCTCTAGAAATGCTACAAAGTTATATTTTTATTTTTGACTGCATATTATTTTCGGTGATTTCATTTTAGAATTTATTTTAAAAAATCATTGTGATTGTAATAACTTGTTATTACACTTTTATAATTGAACAGTGTGGTTAACTGAAAATTTCTTGATCACTTACGAATGCAGCTTTCCACTTAACATTTAGGTAAAAGATTGCCAAACTCTTCTAGATAGTTATTAATGATAAGATGAAGGCAAGCCAGTCATTTCACTTGTAGTGTGACACTGCTTTGAACTTTTAACTTTTAAGAGGAATGTACTACACTTTGTAAACTGATTGAAATGATAAGGTATATCTGATTGTCCTTTGCTTTTCCTAAATGTAAATGTGCCTTTTCGTTTTAGCTGTTGGTTGTTTAATGTATTGGAGGAGACTTGTGGGTCAAAGAGGCATTAATCAAATAAATGTAATGTTACAACTTTTATACATGCTGTATAGTAGAGATATATTGTAGAATGAAATGTGATAGGGAGATTTGATCCATTCTTAGAGGTCAGGGAAGACTGCCCTGAGAAGTGATCATTAAGATGAACTTCAATGGATGGGTAAGATTTATTTAGTTAAGGTGGAGGAGGGTGGAGAGGGGGAATAGGCCTAGTGAGAACATTTTAAGCAGAAGGAATAGCTTGTGCTCAGGCCCTATTATGGGAAGAAGACAGAAAAGGCATTGTAGATAGAGTGCAGACAGAGGCAGAAGAGGTTAAGGAGATATGCCAACTATCTTGAGGGCCATGTTAGGGATTTTGGTCTTTATTTTAAAGACAGTGGGAAGCTATATGAGAGATAGAATAGTGTAACAGTGAAAGTGTAGTAATTAAAAGCATGGACTCTGGGGCCTCCCTGGTGGCGCAGTGGTTGAGAGTCCGCCTGCCGATGCAGGGGATACGGGTTCGTGCCCCGGTCTGGGAGGATCCCATATGCCGCGGAGCGGCTGGGCCCGTGAGCCATGGCCTCTGGGCCTGCGCGTCCGGAGCCTGTGCTCCGCAACGGGAGAGGCCACAACAGTGAGAGGCCCGCATACCGCAAAAAGAAAAAAAAAAAAAAAAAAAAAAAAAAGCATGGACTCTGGAGTCAGACTGAATTCTTATCCTATCCTTGTCACTTACTACCTGTATGACCTTGGACATGTTCCTCTGCCTCAGATTCCTCCTTTGTAAAATGGAGTGATAATAACCCCTATTGTGATTATGAGGCTATAAAATATTTTATTGTTTTTAAAGTGCCTTTAACAGTGGGACTTGGTAAGCATTATTTTTTGGTGAAATGAAAAAGTGCTTTAAAAACAGATGGGTAGTGGGTTGATGTAGTTTGTAATTTTAAAAGGTCGTTTTTGCTGTAGTGTGGAGAAGAGTTATGTGTCCAATGCTGTTGGCTCATAGTTATCCAACACCTCATAAAAAAAGGACATAGAGTGCATTGTTTATTTCTTTAAGGTAGTTGAAAATAACCTTCCTTTGGTTATTTTATATGCTTTTTAGCTTACAGAATTATTTAGTTATTTGGGGGTATATTAAAGTATGTCTGTACTAAAAGTAGGTATTTTTGTTTTATGGTGAATAATGTGGTTAATGAATTGTTGATTATTTTCATAGCCTCCACATGCTGGAAAGTTGCTGTCTGTATTAAAGCACATGCCACAGAAGTATGGTCCGGATGCCTTTTTCAACTTTCCAGGAAAGAGTGCTGCAGTAAGTAAATCTTAACGAGGAAATCACTTGAAGTTCTTTTTTCTTTCTTTTGCTTCCTGAAAGTATGGCCCTGTAAACACTCCTGACCAGTTCTGTGTTAGGTAGAAACTTCTTTGCACAGCCTAACTTAATCTTTACAGCAATTGTGCATGTTACTTTTCCCTGACTGTTTTAGAGGTGAAGAAATAGAGGCTCTAAGAAGTTAAGAAAGCTGACCACTCACCCCTTGGGGCCTCACTGGAATAAGAACCCAATTCTTTTCAACATAAGCATTTTGTCTTATGAATTTTATCTTTGCATTCTCAAATAGAAATTTATGGACTTGAGGACATGGGGAGGGGGAAGGGTAAGCTGGGACGAAGTGAGAGAGTGGCATGGACATATATACACTACCAGATGTAAAACAGATAGCTAGTGGGAAGCAGCTGCATAGCACAGGGAGATCAGCCCGGTGTTTTGTGACCAGCTAGAGGGGTGGGATAGGGAGGGTGGGAGGGAGACGCAAGAGGGAGGAGATATGGAGATATATATATACGTATAGCTGATTCACTTTGTTATACAGCAGAAACTAACACAGCATTGTAAAGCAATTATACTCCAATAAAGATGTTAAAAAAATTTATGTGTAACACTTTCAGTTTTATCTTTCTGAAAATCTTTCTTTAGCCTTACATTTCCTGATTCCTGTTTCTTTTGCACCTGAGAGTTACTCTTGGAAACTTTCTAGGCAAGTTTTTCTAACTTGTGTGTTTCCATATAATATCAATCTCAGCATTCTTGTAATCTGTTAATCAGTTTATAAATAAGACAGTTAGGTATGGTAGTAATATCTGTAATGTTTCAAAATATTATAGGGGGCTTCCCTGGTGGCGCAGTGGTTGAGAGTCCGCCTGCCAATGCAGGGGACACGGGTTCGTGCCCCGGTCTGGGAGGATCCCACATGCTGTGGAGCGGCTGGGCCCGTGAGCCATGGCCGCTGAGCCTGCGCGTCCGGAGCCTGTGCTCCACAACGGGAGAGGCCACAACAGTGAGAGGACCGCGTACCGCAAAAAAAAAAAAAAAAAAAAAAAAAAATTATAGGATTACATTATATAATGTATATGTGTTATTTATGGAAGCTTTTTTACCTCATTATTACATTGGTGTGCCTGTTACAAGCATACATTTTTTGAAGATATTTCAGCCTATTCTTCTTCTGAGGTAACCTTTTATTCATTTTTTACTTTTTTTCTCATAATATCCTACTTGCTTGTGGCCTCTATGTAGCCAGGCAATACTTGCAGAAAGAAGAGATTTTTCTTTTTTTTTTTTTTTTTGCAGTACGCGGGCCTCTCACTGTTGTGGCCGCTCCCATTGCGGAGCACAGGTTCCGGACGCGCAGGCTCAGCGGCCATGGCTCACGGGCCCAGCCGCTCCACGGCATGTGGGATCTTCTCTGACCGGGGCACGAACCCATGTCCCCTGCATCGGCAGGTGGACTCTCAACCACTGTGCCACCAGGGGAGCCTGAAGAGAGTGTTTTGAAAGGATATTTGTGATATTTGAATGATTCACACAAAATACACAGTTTTCTTTGGAAAGTTTCATTGCTCATATTATTTTTTTCTTTATAATTTTTCCTTAATAACCATTTTAGATTTGAAGCTTTCTAGAATAATTGTACTCTGTTGGCATTGAGCTTATCGTTTGTCTCCAACATAAAAAAGTATTCTTGGGACTTCCCTGGTGGCACAGTGGTTAAGAATCTGCCTGCCAGGTGACATAGTTTCGAGCCCTGGTGTGGGAAGATCCCACATGCTGCAGAGCGGCTAAGCCCGTGTGCCACAACTACTGAGCCTGCGCTCTAGAGCCCGCAAGCCACAGCTACTGAGCCCATGCGCCACAATTACCAAACCCGCGTGCCTGTAGCCTGTGCTCTGCAAAAAGAGAAGACACTGCAATAAGAAGCCCGCACACCACAACGAAGAGTAGCCCCTGCTTGCTGCAACTAGAGAAAGCCCGTGCGCAGCAACGAAGACACAGTGGTCATAAACAAACAAACAAACAAACAAACAAATAAATAAATAAATAAGGAAAAAACGTATCCAGATCCACCCTTTAAATATATATATTTAAATATATAGTTTTTAAAAAAACATCTTTATTGGAGTATAATTGCTTTACAATGTTGTGTTAGTTTCTGCTTTATAACAAAGTGAATCACCTATATGCATACATATACCCCCATATCCCCTCCCTCTTATGCCTCCCTCCCACCCTCCCTCTCCCATCCCTCTAGGTGGTCACAGCGTACTGAGCTGATCTCCCTGTGCTATGCGGCTGCTTCCCACTAGCTATCAATTTTACATTTGGTAGTGTAGATATGTCCATGCCACTTCTCTCACTTCGTCCCAGCTTACCCTTCCTTCTCCATGTGTCCTCAAGTCCATTCTGTACGTCTGCATCTTTATTTCTGTCCTGCCCCTAGGTTCTTCAGAACCAGTTTTTTTTTTTTTTTAGATTCCATATATATGTGTTAGCATATGGTATTTGTTTTTCTCTTTCTGACTTACTTCACTCTGTATGACAGACTCTAGGTCCATCCACCTCACTACAAATAACTCAGTTTCATTTCTTTTTATGGCTGAGTAATATTCCATTGTATATATGTGTGACATCTGCTTTATCCATTCCTCTGTCGCTGGACACTTAGGTTGCTTCCATGTCCTGACTATTGTAAACTGTGCTGCATTGAACATTGTGGGACATGTCTTTTTTTAAATATGGTTTTCTCAGGGTATATGCCCAGTAGTGGGATTGCTGGGTCTTATGGTAATTCTATTTTTAGTTTTTTAAGGATCCTCCATACTGTTCTCCATAGTGGCTGTATCCATTTACATTCCCACCAACAGTGCAAGAGGATTCCCTTTAAAAAAGTATTCTCATGATATTAATCTCTTTTTCACGCATATTATAACTTTATTATTTAAAATTCTTTGAGATAGTAATGTGTCCATTCCATTTACTTATATGTATCTTGAAAGTGGGGCAGTTCAACTACACAGCTTTTGGAACTTTCAGAGAAAAGGTGTTTTAAATAGATTCAGTCACTCATTTTTCCCTTAAACATAGCTTTTAAATGGAAGTTAAAGTATTTATGGGTAAATTATTTTTACAAAGCTTTCACATCCTCTACTCTCATGTTTCAGTGAGAGAGAGCACATGTATACAGTGAATATGTATTCTTTTTTTTTCCTTAGTGCAACATTCATTTTATTTTACTTTATTTTCTTTTATTTGTTTATTTGGTTGCACTGGCTCTTAGTTGTGGCAGGTGGGCTTCTTAGTTGCAGCATGTGGGATCCTTAGTTGTGTCAGTCAGTCTCCTTAGTTGCGGTTCGTGGGCTCTTTAGTTGCGGCTTTCTGGTTCCTTAGTTGTGGCATGCGAACTCTTAGTTGCGTCATGCATGTGGGATCTAATTTCCTGACCAGGGATTGAACCGGGCCCCTTGCATTGGGGGCTCGCAGCCTTAACCACTGTGCCACCAGGGAAGTCCCCAACGTTCATTTTAAATCAGCCTCTTGAAGTCTCAATTGTGTTATTACATAAATTTGGCTCTATGATTTTTTCATGTTTTATGGAATATCTTATACATATAAAAGAATATATGTGTATGTATGATGTCGACATAAATGCCTATGTAAATTATAATAACAAGAAATTGTAAATTATAAGTAACAATAATTATTGTAAATTATAAATAACAAGAAAACAAAAACTTTGTAGTATGATCTTTTTTTAACAGCTTTATTGAGTTATAATCCCCATATCATATGATTCATTCATTTTAAGTGTGCAGTGAATGGTTAAGTGTGTTCACCAAGCTCTGCAACCATTATCACAATCAATTTTAGAACTTTTCATCACACCCAGAAGAAACCCTGCACTCCTTAGCAGTCACTGCACATTTCACTGCAAACTCCCAGGCCTAGGCAACTGCTGTTCTACTTTCTGTCTATATGGATTTGTCTATTCTGGACAGTTCATGCAGGTGGAATCATCTGATGTCTGGACTTTTGTGATTGGCTTTTTCTACTTACCACTGCTGTTTTCAAGATCCATTCATGTTGTAGTATGTATCACTGCTTCATTACTTTTAATGGCTGACTAATATTGAAAGAATATAGCACTTTTTGTTTAATTATTCTTTAATCAGTGGATATTTGAGTTGATTCCACTTTTTGGGAATGCTTTATGGGCTTCTTTGTGCAAGTTTTTATGTGGACTTATGTATTCATTTCTCTTGGAAATGAAGGAGTGGAATTGCTGAGTCATATTGTCTATGTTCACCCATTTGAGGGACTCCCAGTTTGTTTTCCAAAGTGGCTATATTTATTTTATAATCCCATCAGCAATTTGGGAGGGTTCAAGTTTCTCCACTTGCTTGCCAACACTTGTTAATGTCTGTCTTTTTGATTATAGCCATCCTAGTGGGTGTTAAGTAATATCTCATTGTGGTTTTGATATGCATTTCCTTCATGATTGATGATGCTGAGCATCATTCCATGTCCTTATGGCCATTTGCATATCTTCTTTGGAGACATGTTCATTCAGATCTTTTGCCCATATAAAAATTGCATTTTTCTATTATTGAATTGTAAGAATTCTTTTTTTTAATTTTTGAATTTTATTTTATTTTTTTATACAGCAGGTTCTTATTAGTCATCAGTTTTATACACATCAGTGTATACATGTCAATCCCAATTGTCCAATTCAGCACACCACCATCCCCACCCCACCGCGGCTTTCCCCCCTTAGTGTCCATACGTTGTTCTCTACATCTGTGCCTCAACTTCTGCCCTGCAAACCGGTTCATCTGTACCATTTTTCTAGGTTCCACATACATGCGGTAATATACGATATTTGTTTTTCTCTTTCTGACTTACTTCACTCTGTATGACAGTCTCTAGATCCATCCAGGTCTCAACAAATGACCCAATTTTGTTCCTTTTTATGGCTGAGTCATATTCCATTGTATATATGTACCACAACTTCTTTATCCATTCGTCTGTCGATGTACATTTAGGTTGCTTCCATGACCTGACTGTTGTAAATAGTGCTTCAGTGAACATTGGGGTGCTTGTATCTTTTTGAATTATGGTTTTCTTTGGGTATATGCCCAGTAGTGGGATTGCTGGATCATATGGTAATTCTATTTTTAGTTTTTTAAGGAACCTCCATACTGTTCTCCATAGTCGCTGTATCAATTTACATTCCCACGAACAGTGCAAGAGGGTTCCCTTTTCTTCACACCCTCTCCAGCATTTGTTGTTTGCAGATTTTCTCATGATGCCCATTCTAACTGGTGTAAGGTGATACCTCATTGTAGTTTTGATTTGCATTTCTCTAATAATCGGTGATGTTGAACAGCTTTTCATGTGCTTCTTGGCCATCTGTATGTCTTCTTTGGAGAAATGTCTATTTAGGTTTTCTGCACGTTTTTGGATTGGGTTGTTTGTTTCTTTAATATTGAGCTGCATGAGCTGTTTATATATTTTGGAGATTAATCCTTTGTCCATTGATTCATTTGCAAATATTTTCTTCCATTCTGAGGCTTATCTTTTCGTCTTGTTTATGGTTTCCTTTGCTGCTAAAGAGCTTTGAAGTTTCATTAGGTCCCATTAGTTTAGTTTTGTTTTTATTTCCATTACTCTAGGAAGTGGATCAAAAAAGATCTTGCTATGATTTATGTGAAAGAGTGTTCTTCCTGTGTTTTCCTCTAAGAGTTTTATAGTGTCCGGTCTTACATTTAGGTCTCAATTCCATTTTGAGTTTATTTTTGTGTATGGTGTTAGGGAGTGTTCTAATTTCATTCTTTTACAGGTAGCTGTCCAGTTTTCCCAGCACCATGTATTGAAGAGGCTGTCTCTTCTCCATTGTATATCCTTGCCTCCTTTGTCATAGATTAGTTGGCCATAGGTGTGTGGGTTTATCTCTGGGCTTTCTATCTTGTTCCATTGATCTATGCTTCTGTTTTTGTGCCAGTACCATATTGTCTTGGTTACTGTAGCTTGGTAGTATAGTCTGAAGTCAGGGAGTCTGATTCCTCCTGCTCCGTTTTATTCCCTCAAGACTGTTTTGGCTATTTGGTGTCCTTTGTGTCTCCAAACAAATTTTAAGATATTTTGTTCTAGTTCTGTAAAAAATGCCATTGGTAATTTGATAGGGATTGCATTGAATCTGTAGATTGCTTTGGGTAGTATAGTCATTTTCACAATATTGATTCTTCTAATTCAAGAACATGGTATATCTCTCCATCTGTTGATATCATTTTTAATTTCTTTCAGCAGTGTCTTATAGTTTTCTGCATACAGGTCTTTTGTCTCCCTAGGCAGGTTTATTCCTAGGTACTTTATTCTTTTTGTTGCAGTGGTAAATGGGAGTGTTTCCTTAATTTCTCTTTCAGATTTTTCATTATTAGTGTATAGGAATGCAAGAGATTCCTGTGCATTAATTTTGTATCCCACAACTTTACCAAATTCATTGATTAGCTCTAGTAGTTTTCTGGTGGCATTTTTAGGATTCTCTATGTATAGTATCATGTCATCGGCAAACAGTGACAGTTTTACCTCTTCTTTTCCAATTTGTATTCCTTTTATTTCTTTTTCTTCTCTGCTTCCAAAACTGTATTGAATAATAGTGGTGAGAGTGGACATCCTTGTCTTGTTCCTGATCTTAGAGGAAATGCTTTCAGTTTTTCACCACTGAGAATGATGTTTGCTGTGGGTTTGTTGTATATGGCCTTTATTCTGTGGGGGTAGGTTCCCTCTATGCCCTGTTTCTGGAGGGTTTTTATCATAAATGGGTGTTGAATTTTGTCAAAAGCTTTTTCTGCATCTATTGAGATCATTGTATGGTTTTTATTCTTCAATTTGTTAATATGGTGTATCACATTGATTCATTTGAATATTCTGAAGAATCCTTGCATTCTTGGGATAAATCCCACTTGATCATGGTGTATGATCCTTTTAATGTGCTGTTGGATTCTGTTTGCTAGTATTTTGTTGAGGATTTTTGCATCTATGTTCATGAGTGATATTGGTCTGTAGTTTTCTTTCTATGTGACATCTTTGTCTGGTTTTGTTATCAGGGTGATGGTGGCCTCGAAGAATGAGTTTGTGAGTTTTCCTCACTTTGCTATATTCTGGAAGAGCTTGAGAAGGATGGGTTTTAGCTGTTCTCTAAATGTTTGATAGACTTGACCTGTGAAGCCATCTGGTCCTGGACTTCTGTTTGTTGGAAGATTTTTAATCACAGTTTCAATTACATTACTTTTGATAGGTCTGTTCATATTTTCTGTTTCTTCCTGGTTCAGTCTGGGAAGCTTATACCTTTCTAAGAATTTGTCCATTTCTTCCAGGTTGTCCATTTTATTGGCATAGAGTTGCTTGCAGTAGTCTCTTAGGATGCTTTTTATTTCTGTGGTGTCTGTTGTAACTTCTCCTTTTTCATTTCTAATTTTATTGATTTGAGTCTTCTCCCTCTTTTTCTTGATGAGTATGGCTAAGGGTTTATCAATTTTGTTTATCTTCTCAAAGAACCAGGTTTTAGTTTTATTGATCTTTGCTATTGTTTTCTTTGTTTCTATTTCATTTTTTTCTGCTCTAATCTTTATGGTTTCTTTCCTTCTGCTAGCTTTAGGTTTTGTTTGTTCTTCTTTCTCTAGTTTCTTTAGGTTTAAGGTTACATTGTTTATTTGAGGTTTTTCTTGTTTCTTGAGGTAGGCTTGTATAGCTATAAACTTCCCTCTTAGAACTGCTTTTGCCGCATTCCATAGGTTTTGGATCATCGTGTTTTCATTGTCATTTGTCTCTAGGTATTTTTTGATTTCCTCTTTGATTTCTTCAGTGATCTCTTGGTTATTTAGTAACGTATTATTTAGCCTCCATGTGTTTGTGTTTTTTACGTTTTTTCCCCCTGTAATCGATTTCTAGTCTCATAGCATTGTGGTCAGAAAAGATACTTGATATGATTTCAATTTTCTTAAATTTACTGAGGCTTGATTTGTGACCCAAGATGTGATCTATCTTGAAGAATGTTCCATGTGCACTTGAGAAGAAAGTGTAATCTGCTGTTTTTGGATGGAATGTCCTATAAATATGGCTTAAATCTATCTGGTCTATTGTGTCATTTAAAGCTTCTGTTTCCTTATTTATTTTCATTTTGGATGATCTGTCCATTGGTGTAAGTGAGGTGTTAAACTCCCCTACTATTATTTTGTTAGTCTCGATTTCCTCTTTTATAGCTGTTAGCAGTTGCCTTGTATATTGAGGTGCTCCTATGTTGGGTGCATATATATTTATAATTGTTATATGTTCTTCTTGGATTGATCCCTTGGTTATTATGTAGTGTCCTTCCTTGTCTCTTGTAACATTCTTTATCTTAAAATCTATTTCCTCTGATATGAGTATTGCTACTCCAGCTTTCTTTTGATTTCCATTTGCATGGAATATCTTCTTCCATCCCCTCATTTTCAGTCTGTGTGTGTCCCTAGGTCTGAAGTGGGTCTCTTGTAGACAGTATATATATGGGTCTTGTTTTTGTATCCATTCAGCAAGCCTGTGTCTTTTGCTTGGAGCATTTAATGCATTCACATTTAAGGTAATTATGGATATGTATGTTCCTGTGTCCATTTTCTTAAGTGTTTTGGGTTTGTTTTTGTATGTCCTTTTCTTTTGTGTTTCCCACTTAGAGAAGTTCCTTTAGCATTTGTTGTAGAACTGGTTTGGTGGTGCTGAATTCTCTCAGCTTTTGCTTGTCCGTAAAGCTTTTGATTTTCCATTGAGTCTGAATGAGATCCTTGCGGGGTAGAGTAATCTTGGTTGTAGGTTCTTCCCTTTCGTCACTTTAAATATATCATGCCACTCCCTTCTGGCTTGTAGACTTTCTGCTGAGAAATCAGCTGTTAACCTTATGGGAGTTCCCTTGTATGTCATTTTTCATTTTTCCCTTGCTGCTTTCAGTAATTTTTCTTTGTCTTTAATTTTTCTCAGTTTTATTACTATGTGTCTCAGCGTGTTTCTCCTTGGGTTTATCCTGTGTGGGACTCTCTGCACTTCCTGGACTTGGGTGGCTATTTCCTTTCCCATGTTAGGGAAGTTTTCGACTATAATCTCTTCAAATATTTTCCCTAGTCCTTTCTCTCTCTCTTTTGCTTCTGGGACCCCTATAATGTGGATGTTGTTGCGTTTAATGTCCCAGAGGTCTCTTAGGCTGTCTTCATTTCTTTTCATTCTTTTTTCTTTATTCTGTTCCACAGCAGTGAATTCCACCATTCTGTCTTCCAGGTCACTTATCCGTTCTTCTGCCTCATTTATTCTGCTATTGATTCCTTCTAGTGTAGTTTTCATTTCAGTTATTGTATTGTTCATCACTGTTTGTTTGTTCTTTAATTCTTCTAGGTCTTTGTTAAACATTTCTTGCATCTTCTCGATCTTTGCCTGCATTTTTTTTCCCCGAGGTCCTGGATCATCTTCACTATCATTATTCTGAATTCTTTTTCTGGAAAGTTGCCTATCTCCACTTCATTTAGTTATTTTTCTGGGGTTTTATCTTGTTCCTTCATCTGGTGCATTGTCCTCTGCCTTTTCATGTTGTGTATCTTTCTGTGAATGTGGTTTTTGTTCCACAGGCTGCAGGATTGTAGTTCTTCTTGCTTCTGCTGTCTGCCCTCTCAAGAGTTCTTTATATATTCTTCTGGATATAAGTTTCTTATGAGATAAATAACTTGCAAATATTTTCTCCCATTCTTTTGGCTTGTCTTTTCACTTTCTTGAGGGTATCCTTTAAAGCACAAAAGTTTTTAATTTTAATGAAGTCCAATTCATATATTTTTTCTTTCATTGCCTAATTAAGAAGGATTTATCTAACTCAGTGTCACGTAGATTTAACCCTAGTTTTTCTTATAAGAGGTTTATATTTTTAGCTCTTACATTTAGTTCTATCATTGATTTGGGGTTAATTTTTTGTGTGACATGTAAGGAAGTGGTTAGCTTCATACCTTTGCTTGTAAATATTAGTTTTCTCAGCAAATTGGTTGAAAACAGTATTCTTTCCTCATTGAACTGCCTTGACATTCTTGTTGAAAATCAAGACCACAAATATAAGGGTTTATTTCTGGGCTCTCAGTTCTATTCCATTGATCTTTATCTTTATGTCAATATGGTAAAATCTTCATTACTGTATCTTTGATTTGTACTTTTTAAATTTGGTAGTATGGGTATTCCAACTTTGTTCTTCTTTTTGAAGTTTGTTTTGGAGATTTGGGGGCCCTTGCAGTATGTAATATGATGTTTTAAATAAAAATTTAAGCCATGTGGTAAAATCATTTATATAGTGACTTATGAATGTAATTTTAAAATATTATAAAAAATATGTTATGAACAAAGCCTCTTTAGCTTTATATTTGCTGTTAAAAAAATTATATTCCAGGCTTTTTCCTTAACTTTTTTCTTTCCTTTCTTGTCCTTCTTTCTCTCTTCTATTACCTTATGTAACATTTCAGGAACAAATTTCCAATTTGATATCAGTACCTACCTCTTTTTAAAAATTTTATTTTAAAATTTTTAAAATTTATTTTAATTTTGGCTGCATTGGATCTTCATTGCTGTGGGCAGGCTTTCTCTCGTTGTGTGGAGTGGGGGCTACTCTTCTTTGTGGTGCACGGGCCTCTCATTGCAGTGGCTTTTCTTGTTGTGGAGCACGGGCTCTAGGCATGTCCGCTCAATAGTTGTGCCTCACGGGCTCTAGAGCACAGTCTCAGTAGTTGTGGCACATGGGCTTAGCTGCTCCACGGCATTTTGGATATTCCCAGACCAGAGCTCAAACCCATGTCCCCTGCATTGGCAGGTGGATTCTTAACCACTGTGCCACCAGGGAAGCCCACTGCCTACCTCTTTTAATAGGAATTTCTTTGGACATGTTTATTGTAAGAAATGAAGCACCTATGATTAGTGCTTCAAGCAGGTCACTTTGTATGTTTCTGTTGTTTAATTAAATTAATATCGTTACTATATATTTTGGAATATTTAGAAGTTATTAAAGTCTTGTTTCAGTTAAAGAGACTACTGCATATTTTAATCATGATGTAGAATAATATCTAGTAGGAATATATATAACATTGTAAGCTCTCATTTTCATGATTTCAGTAACAAAATTTTTCATTGTGAGTCAGTAACTCAAAGCTTTTTCGTTTAGGCTATTGCATTACCTCCTATAGCCAAATGGCCATACCAGAATGGTTTTACATTTCATACCTGGCTTAGAATGGATCCTGTAAATAACATCAATGTGGATAAAGATAAACCATATTTGTATTGGTATGTATTTCTGTAATTTAGTGTTGTTACTTTACTTTGAAAATGAGAAGAATATTTGGAGATGAAATGAAAACTTATATTTTATAGTTTCAGAACCAGCAAAGGTCTTGGTTATTCTGCACACTTTGTTGGGGGATGTTTAATTATAACATCAGTAAAGTCAAAAGGAAAAGGCTTTCAACACTGTGTGAAATTTGATTTCAAGCCACAAAAGGTATGTGATCTTACTGAGTCATAGTTATGTTACCAAGCTATTCTAGCCTTCAGAATGCTTTGCTTTAGTGTTATTGACATAATATTTGGTAAATCATAGCTCTGTGTTTATAGTGTTTTAGAAAATGAAGTGTAAATCACTGGACAATTGTTAACCTCTCTGATTTGGATAATAAAAAGAGTGAATATTTAGTTATTTGTAGAGTTTAAAGAAAATACAGGGGGAAAATATCAGTGGCAAGTATTTTAGTAGTAGTAGTAGTGGTAATAGTAATATGTATTTTCTTTTGTACCTTAAAATTTAGAGATTAATAAATGGTTGATCAACAAAATGTACATCTATATATATGTAGATAGGTAAATAGACAGATAAAACAGATATGACAAAATGTTGACAGTTGTGTAAATGAGATGGTGAGAGTTTGTACTAAACTTTTTACTTTTGGGGGTACATTTAAAAACTGTCATAATAAAAAGTTAGAAAAATAATTTCATGAGAAGCTGTTATTTGTTGAGAGTTCCCTTGAATCAATATGGTTCCAGAGGTAGAATATTGAATTTAATAAAGGTAGTCTTATTTTATTTTTAGGTTTAATTGTAATTTAGCATTTAATTTTTACTTGTTATTATCAGTGTGGTTGAGTTATTGGAAAGATCATTATCTTTATCTTTTTTTTTTAACTGTTTTGCTTATTCAGTGGTATATGGTAACTATAGTGCACATTTATAACCGGTGGAAGAACAGTGAGCTTCGATGTTATGTGAATGGTGAGCTTGCTTCCTATGGAGAGATAACATGGTTTGTCAACACCAGTGATGTAAGTAATTTGAGAAAGTTACAGTGAAATAAGAAAAATATATTTTACATTGAATATAAATTTTAAAATACCACAATGGTGGATTTTTATAATCATAGTTTGGCTAGCATGTTAATATATTAAGAGAGTAGAACTGTGCTAATATGGCACATATTACTCAGTCCTTGTTATAAAATTATTCTGGAAAGGGTAGAGAAGATTCATAGGTAGCAGTGGGTATATCTTGACAGTATTTGTGTCATTGGTCCATTGATCAAATTAGACCTGAGAGCTCTACTACAGGCTTCTGATGATTTTTATGAATGAGTGAGATGATGCATGCTTATAAATTTTCCATAAAATTCATAGCTGCTGTAGATAACTATTATGTTATAATATTTTCAAGATTCAAAAAGAGATTCATAGGTTAGAGTTAAAGTCAAATGTTCTCCCCCCCCACCCCAATTACATTTTTAATAGAAACCTTGAAAAATACAGATCAGGAAAATGAATACAAGCTTGCAACACTCATTTACCATTAACTCCTCCTTTCATATTTTATTCTATACATATTTACATAGTTTAAAAAGCTGACCTTAAGAGCCCAGGTTGTTATAAAAGATAGACTTAGATTTGAATCCCTTACTGACTGTATGACCTTACTTCGTCTATTAGGCCAAAGTTTGCTCCACCTAAAAATGGGTGTAAAATAGTATGTATCTCAGAAGGTTGATTAAATGAGATACTGTTCACAAATTCATTAGCAGAGTGCCTTGTACAGAATAAGTGCTCAATAAATGTTAGCTCTAATTTTTTTAAATATAAAGAAGGGATCAGATACGTATACTGCTTTTCAACCTGTTTTTTTCCCTTACATTAATCCTTATTGAGTACTTACTGTATTCCAGGCATTGTAATAAATACCTTTATTTTCTGTAAGCCCCAACCTTGCAAGATAAGTACTGTTGTAATCTTCATTTTACCAGTGAAACTGAGCACAGAGAGGTTAAGTAATTTGCCAAAATCAGCAGTGTGGGAAGCAGTGATTTGATCTAGGTGGTTTGTCTTCAGAACCCAAATGTTAAAAATTTTTTTATGTTCCTTAATGTCAACACATATTTTTCAACATCCTTCCTAATGGTTTCATGGTATAAAATGATACTTTTAAAGAGATAGGGATACTTTTTTTCCTCCTTGTTGTATACATGAGTTTTTAAAACGGGGTCTTTGCAACCTGGATGTTATTAAGAGGAATTTTTTGTCTGAAGAAGAAAAACATACACCTGTTTTTCTTGATTTACACATTCCTTTTGAGAGATTGCATCTACTCCATGACTTCACCCATTATTTGTATCTTGATGTCTACAAAAAGTTACAGTCTTAACTTCTCACCATACAGAACCTTGTTGGCAATTGCTTCTTCATCCACGTTAGTTCAGAGAAAAGATGCATTCATTATATGTCCCACACTTAACTCATGACTTTCCTCATTGCTCCAAAGCCTGCTCTTCTGTCTGGTTCTTTGGTTGACTAAGTATGAACCTTCAGAGTCCATAATGATTTCTCTGGCTCTGTTTCCTATATCCACTTTGTCATCAGGTTTTGTTTATTGTACTTTGGAAAACTTGTCTTATCTCCTTTCTATGATGTCTTTCCTGATCTGTACACCAAATGGGAATGAATGAAGTGAAATGCTAAATGAATTATTTTAATCTATTCAGATTATATTTTAGCGTGGGCAAAATATTTATACCAGTATAGTTTGTTATTATTTCTGGAGGAGATAATTTTTTGTTTTTTCTCTAATAACCTTTTTTGTTTTCTTTCACAGACCTTTGACAAGTGTTTCCTGGGCTCATCAGAAACAGCAGATGCTAATAGGGTATTCTGTGGTCAGATGACTGCAGTTTACCTTTTCAGTGAAGCTCTTAATGCAGCTCAGATTTTTGCTATTTATCAATTGGGCCTGGGATACAAGGTACTTTACTTGCTGTTCCCTGCTTAACCAGTGTTAGTTGAGCTTGATTTATAGGTGGGTGGTGCATGGGGCAGCTTACAACTTGGGTTACTAAACTGTATGTGAAAGTAACCAGAGGCACCATAGGGAAGTCACAGGAGTCCATCCAAAGGGTATTTTAAAGTTTTGTGGGAAGCATAGTATACTTGTCATATGTGGGGCACTGTGCAAAGTACTAGCTCAAGTTTCAACTTTAATTTATGCTGCATTTCTTTTGGTGATATCATATACTTGCCCAGCTAAGTTTTTAATGCTTGCTGTGATAGAGCAAGTACCATGTGAAAATCAGTGTGGAACAGGAAATGAGGATGAGCTATGAAATCTGATTCCGAAATATGAGAATTTGAGCAGTACCCAAGACGCATATACATCCCATTAGTAAACAATTTTGCTAATATAATAATGAAGGAAACACTTGTTTTCAATTTGTGCATTAAGTTTTTCAAATGGCTAATACATTCTTGTTATAAGGTTAAAATATAAAATATAATTGTTAAAATATAAAATATAAAGTAGTTGGGTCAAACTAATAAACAGAAGCGTTCAATATTTATTTTGGTCTGGAACACCATAAAAAATTACTGTGAAGCTAAGAGTGTCATGAATCAAGGAAGTTTGGGAACCTTTAGGTTAAGCCATTGTTAATCTAGTTGGTTTCCGGGAGTGATTTAATGTCTGTTATGTTCCTTTGAAAACAAAATCAACTTGCGTTAATTTACATACTGTTGGAGTCAATAAACTATACGTATTTTAAATAGTTTTGACAAAAGTATAATGCAGCAATCAAGACATAGAACATTTCTATCACAGCAAAAGGTACCTCTCTGCTCTTTCCTAGTCAGTTCCTTGTGCTTCTCTAACCCCACCCCGTTTCTGTTGACAGGCAACTACTGATCTGTTACTGTCACTATCAAACAGATTTGTTTTTATTAAGGTTTTATGTAAATAGAATCATGCAGTGTGTGTTCCTTGGAGTTTGGTTTTTCTTAGCATGTTTTAAGATTCATCTATGTTGTTTTGTATTAGTAGTTCCCTCTTATTTATTGCTAAGTAGTGTTCCTTTCTATGAGTATATCACAACTTTTTAACCCATTAATCTCTTGATGAATATTTGGGTTGTTTCCAGATTTTGGCTATTATGAACAAGCTGCTATGAATATTGGTGTACAATTCTTTGTGTATTTCATAAATATGTTAAGAGTGGAATTGTTAACTGGTATGGCAGCTGAAACTGCCAAGCTCTTTTCCAAGGTAGTTGCACAATTTTACATTTCTACAAGCAATGTATGAGCTTTCTACTTACTCCACATCCTGTTAACACCTGGTATTGCTGGTCTTTTTAATATTAGACATTTTAGTGGGTCCCTAGCAGTTTCTCATTCTGGTTTTAAATTGCATTTTTGTAATGCCTAGAGATGCTGAGCATCTTTGCATTGCTTATTGGCCACTTGTGTATCTTCTTTTGTTAAGTGTGTATTCAAATCTTTTGCCCATTTTTTGTTTGGTTTGTTTTCTTATTGTTGAGTTTTGAAGTTTCTTTATATATTATGGATATAAGTCCTATATAATAAGTCCTTATAACTTGTAAGTCTTTTATGAGTTTCTTTATATATTATGGATAACGGATGTATGAGTTACAGATTTCTTCCCCCCAGTCTGTGTCTTGCCTTTTTATTTTCTTAATCTGGCTTTTGAAAAACATAGGAATTTAATTATTATGGATTCCAATTTAACAATTTTTCCTATTATTCTCATGATTTTTGTGTCTTATCTAAGAAATCTTCGCTGATTCTAAGGTTAGAAAGATTTATTCATGTTTTCTTCTAAGTATTATATTTTTAGCATTTATATTTAGGCCTGTGATCCATTTTCAGTTAATTTTTGAGTATGGTATGAGCTAACTATCAAGGTTTATTTTATCTTTTGTTTTTCATAAGGATACCCTGGTGTTCCAGCACTATTTGTTTTTTAAGTACTATTCTTTCTCCAATCATTGCCTTACTGTGGCATCTTTGAGGCTCTATTTGATTTTAGTTACTTACCTGTCTTTTTTTTAATGCTAATACTTTACTATCTTATTTATCGTAGCTTTGTAGTAAGTCTTGAAAACCGGAAGTCTAAACCATCAACTATTCTTTTTCAAATCCTTTGTGATTTTCTAAGTCCTTTGCATTTCTAGATGTATTTTAGAACCAGCTTAACGCTTTCTACACAAAGTCTACTGGGGTTTTATTTGATACTGTATTAACGTATAGATCAGTTAGAGGATAATTGACATCTCACTAATACTGGATTATCCAATCTATGACCATGATATCTCTTTATTTACTTAGGTCTTTATTAATTTCTCCCAGCAGTGTTTTTTGGTTTTCATTGTACAGGTCATACATACATTTTGTTAAATGTATTTTTAAGTATTTCATGTTTTTTAGGTAGTATATTAAGTTGCATTTTTAAAAAAGTTAATTTCCAATCATTTGTTTCTAGCGTATAGAAATATAGTTGAGTTTTATTGACTTTTTAACAAGACCTTGCTGAACTTGCTTATTAGTTTTACTAGTTTTTTGTTGTTGCTGTTTTAGTATTTTCTACATACATGTTCATGTAGACTGTAAGCTTTACTTCTTCATATTGAATCTGTATGCCTTTTCTCTTTTCTCCCTTATTGTACTAAACAGGACCTCCAGGATAAATAGTTAAAATAGAAACGACAAGAGTAGACATTTTTGTCTTGTTCCTGATTTTAGAGGGAAAGCATTCATACATATTTTATAGACGCTTTTTCAAGTTGAGAAATTTCTATTTCTAGTTTTCTGAGAGTTTTTATTAGAAGGATACTGAATTTTGTAAAATGAGTCTTGCTTTTTTATTGAGTCAGTCAATCTCTGCCTTTCATTGGAATGTTCACATAATTTACATCCAGTGTATCAATAAGGATAGATATTGTGGGACTTAAATCTACTGTCTTGCTATTTTCTGTTTCCTTCATCTGTTCTTTGATTCTTTCCTCTTTCTCTGCTTTGATTTAGATTGCCTATTATTTAGTATTTCACTTATTTCTACTATTGGTTTATTAGTTTTTTTTTAAACTTTAACTTATCATAGTCTACCAATAAATGACATTGTACAGTGTAAGACCCTTCCAACATAATCCTGCAATTCCCCATCCTGTCCTCGGTTTTGTTATTTTTGTAGATTTTACTTCTTCATGTATTATGGTCCTTTTGATACATTTTTATTATTTTTGATTCATTCATTTATATTTTTAAAAAATTAAAAATGAAGAAGATCATATATTTTGTATTTACCTGTGTATTTATCTATGTATTCACCATTTCTAGGATACTTCTTTGTGTAGATTTATGTTTCTGTCTCATATCATTTTCCTTCCATTTGAATTGTTTTATTATTTCTTATAATGGAGATTTACTGTCAGTGGCTTTTCTGAGCTTTTATTTGTCTGAAAAAGCCTTTGTTCTTCTTTCAGCTTTGAAAAATAGTTTTACTGATTATAAAATTTTAAGGTGACAGTTTTCTGTTTTGAGCTTTTTAAAGATATTCTTTTGTTTAACTGACTTGCATAGTTTCTAACAAGAAGTGTGTGGTCTTCCTCTATATGTAATGTCTTTTTTTTCTCTTGATGGTTCTAATATTTACTCTTGTCACTGATTTTTAGAAAATGAATACAGTATATGTTGGTATGGGTTTATGTGTGTGTGTGTGTCTGTCTGTCTCTCTGTGTGTGTATGTGTGTTTTTTTAGCCTACTTTAGATTATTTGAACTTCTCAGTTCTGTGGGTTTATGATTTTGGTGAAATATGAAACTTTTTGCTATTATTTCTTTAATATATTTTGTTTTTTATCTTCTTCTAGAATTCATATTACATTCATTTTAGACCTTAGATATAAGCAGACAGAGCATTGAGATGCTATTTTTTGCCTGATTTATAAGAAATGTTTTGTTTTGGATTGTTTTCATGGTATTTATGTTCACTAATCCTTCTTTATCAAATGCCTTATTGCCGTTAATTCAATTAAGTGAATTATTCAGTTCAAATATTTTTTGTATTTTTTGTCTTGGTAAGTTTTGATAATTTTCATTATCTATTTTTCTCCTTTCAATGTTGTCTTAAAAAAATACCTGACCATAGATGTAACTAGTCTAATGTCTTTTTCTTCTAATTTCATCATCTGTATTTCTGGGTTTATTTTTATTTACTGATAGTCTGCTGGTTACTTCAGACTTTGTGGTTTGTTTAGTAATTTTGGATTAAATACTGGACATTATGATTTTACCAAGTAAATGTCTGGATTTTGTTGCTTTTTTTTTTTTTTTTAAAGATCGTTGGGCTTTATTCTGCTAGTCAATAGATTACTTTCAGTCAAGTTTATTTATTTGAAGTTTGTTTTATTTTGCCATTTATTTTTTATTTTATTTTTTTTTAAAACATCTTTATTGGAGTATAATTGCTTTACAATGGTGTGTTAGTTTCTGCTTTATAACAAAGTGAATCAGCTATACATATACATATATCTCCATATCTCCTCCCTCTTGCTTCTCCCTCCCACCCTCCCTATCCCACCCCTCTAGGTGGTCACAAAGCACTGAGCTGATCTCCCTGTGCTATGTGGCTGATTCCCACTAGCTATCTATTTTACATTTGGTAGTGTATATATGTCCATGCCACTCTCTCACGTTGTCCCAGCTTACCCTTCCCCCTCCCCGTGTCCTCAAGTCCATTCTATGCATCTTCGTCTTTATTCCTGTCCTGCCCCTAGGTTCTTCAGAACCACTTTTTTTTTAGGATTCCATATATATGTATTAGCATACGGTATTTGTTTTCCTCTTTCTGACTTACTTCACTCTGAATGACAGACTCTAGGTCCATCCACCTCACTACAAATGACCCAATTTCGTTCCTTTTTATGGCAGAGTAATATTTCATTGTATATATGTGCAACATCTTCTTTATCCATTCCTCTGTCGATGGACACTTAGGTTGCTTCCATGTCCTGGCTATTGTCAGTGGAGCTGCAATGAACATTGTGGTACATGACTCTTTTTGAATTATGGTTTTCTTACGGTATATGCCCAGTAGTGGGATTGCTGGGTTGTATGGTAGTTCTATCTGTAGTTTTTTAAGGAACCTCCATACTGTTCTCCATAGTGGCTGCATCAATTTACATTCCCACCCACAGTGCAAGAGGGTTCCCTTTTCTCCACAACCTCTCCGGCATTTATTGTTTGTAAGTTTTTGGAAGATGGCCATTCTGACTGGTATGAGGTGATACCTCATTGTAGTTCTGATGTGCATTTCTCTAATGATTAGTGATGTTGAGCATCCTTTCATGTGTTTGTTGGCAATCCGTATATCTTCTTTGGAGAAATGTCTATTTAGATCTTCTACCCATTTTTGGATTGGGTTGTTTGTTTTTTTGATATTGAGCTGCATGAGCTGCTTCTATATTTTGGAGATTAATCCTTTGTCAGTTGCTTCATTTGCAAATATTTTCTCCCATTCTGAGGGTTGTATTTTTGTCTTGATTATGGTTTCCTTTGCTGTGCAAAAGCTTTTAAGTTTCATTAGGTCCCATTTGTTTATTTTTGTTTTTATTTCCATTTCTCTAGGAGGTGGGTCAAAAAGGATCTTGCTGTGATTTATGTCATAGAGTGTTCTGCCTATGTTTTCCTCTAAGAGATTTATAGTCTCTGGTCTTATATTTAGGTTTAATCCATTTTGAGTTTATTTTTGTGTATGGTGTTAGGGAGTGTTCTAATTTCATTCTTTTACATGTAGCTGTCCAGTTTTCCCAGCACCACTTATTGAAGAGGCTGTCTTTTCTCCATGGTATATTCTTGCCTCCTTTATCAAAAGTAAGGTGACCATATGTGTGTGGGTTTATCTCTGGGCTTATTATCCTGTTCCATTGATCTATATTTCTGTTTTTGTGCCAGTACCATACTGTCTTGATTATTGTAGCTTTATAGTATAGTCTGTAGTCAGGGAGCCTGTTTCTTCCAACTCCGTTTTTCTTTCTCAAGAATGTTTTGGCTATTTGGGGTCTTTTGTGTTTCCATACAAATTGTGAAATTTTGTGTTCTAGTTCTGTGAAAAATGCCATTGGTAGTTTGATAGGGAGTGCACTGAATCTGTAGATTGCTTTGGGTATTTTAGTCATTTTCACAATGTTGATTCTTCCAACCCAAGAACATGGTATATGTCTCCATCTGTTTATGTTGTCTTTAGTTTCTCTCATAAGTGTCTTATAGTTTTCTGCATACAGGTCTTTGGTCTCCTAAGGTAGGTTTATTCCTTGGTAGTTTATTCTTTTTGTTGCAGTGGTAATTGGGAGTGTTTCCTTTATTTCTCTTTCAGATTTTTCATCATTAGTGTATAGGAATGCAAGAGATTTCTGTGCATTAATTTTGTATCCTGCTGCTCTACCAAATTCATTGATTAGCTCTAGTAGTTTCCTGGTAGCATCTTTAGGATTCTCTATGTATAGTACCATGTCATCTGTAAATAGTGACAGCTTTACTTGTTCTTTTCTGATTTGGATTCCTTTTATTTCTTTTTCTTCTCTGATTGCTGTGGCTAGAACTTCCAAAACTATGTTGAATGTTAGTGGTGAGAGTGGACAACCTTGTCCTGTTCCTGATGTTAGAGGAAATGGTTTCAGTTTTTCACCATTGAGGATGATGTTGGCTGTGGGTTTGTTGTATATGGCCTTTATTATATTGAGGTAAGTTCCCTCTATGCCTACTTTCTGGAGGGTTTTTATCATAAATGGGTGTTGAATTTTGTGAAAAGCTTTTTCTGCATCTATTGAGATGATCATATGGTTTTTCTCCTTCAATTTGTTAATATGGTTTATCACATTGATAAACCGCATTGCATATATTGAAGAATCCTTGCATTCCTGGAATAAACCCCACTTGATCATGGTGTATGATCTTTTTAATGTCCTGTTGGATTCTGTTTGCTAGTATGTTGTTGAGGATTCTCACATCTATGTTCATCAGTGATATTGGTCTGTAGTTTTCTTTTATTGTGACATCTTTGTGTGGTTCTGGTATCAGGGTTATGGTGGCCTTGTAGAATGAGTTGGAGAGTGTTCCTCCCTCTGCTATATTTTGGAAGAGTTTGAGAAGGATAGGTGTTAGCTCTTCTCTAAACGTTTGATAGAATTTACCTGTGAAGTCATCTGGTCCTGGGCTTTTGTTTGTTGAAAGATTTTTAATCACAGTCTCAATTTCAGTCCTTGTGATTGGTCTGTGTATATTTTCTATTCCTTCCTGGTTGAGTCTTGGCAGGTTGTGCATTTCTAAGAATTTGTCCATTTCTTCTGGGTTGTCCATTTTATTGGCATATAGTTGCTTGTAGTAATCTCTCATGATCCTTTGTATTTCTGCAGTGTCAGTTGTTACTTCTCCTTTTTCATTTCTAATTCTGTTGATTTGAATCTTCTCCCTTTTTTCCTGATGGGTCAGGCTCATGGTGTATCAATTTTGTTTGTCTTCTCAAAGAACCAGCTTTTAGTTTTATTGATCTTTGCCGTTGTTTCCTTCATTTCTTTTTCATTTATTTCTGACCTGCCCTTTATGATTTCTTTCCTTCTGCTAACTTTGGGGGTTTTTTTTGTTCTTCTTTCTCTAATTGCATTAGATGTAAGGTTCGGTTGTTTATTTGATATGTTTCATGTTTCTTGAGGTAGGATTTTATTGCTATGAACTTCGATCTTAGAACTGCTTTTGCTGTATCCCGTAGGTTTTGGTTTGTCGTGTTTTCATTGTCATTTGTTTCTAGGTATTTTTTGATTTTCTCTTTGATTTCTTCAGTGAGCTCTTGGTTATTAAGTAGTGTAATGTTTACCCTCCATGTGTTTGTATTTTTTACAGATTTTTTTCCTGTAAGTGATATCTAATCTCATAGCGTTGTGGTCAGAAAAGATACTTGATATGATTTAAATTTTCTTAAATTTATGAAGCCTTGATTTGTGACTCAAGATATGGTGTATCCTGGAGAATGTTCCATGAGCACTTTAGAAGAAAGTGTATTCTGTTGTTTTTGGATGGAATGTCCTATAAATATCAATTAAGTTCCTGTTGTTTAATGTAGCATTTAAAGCTTGTGTTTCCTTATTTATTTTCATTTTGGATGATCTATCCAGTGGTGAAAGTGGGGTGTTAAAGTCCGTTACTATTCTGTTAGTGTTGATTTCCGCTTTTATGGCTGTTAGCATTTGTCTTATGTATTGGGGTGCTCTTATGTTGGGTGCATAAATATTTACAAGTGTTATATATTTTTCTTGCATTGATCCCTTGATTATTATGTAGTGTCCTTCTCTGTACATTCTAACAGTCTTTATTTAAACATCTATTTTGCCTGATATGAGAATTGCTACTCCAGCTTTCTTTTGATTTCCATTTGCATGGAATATCTTTTTCCATCCCCTGACTTTCAGTCTGTATGGGTCCGTAGGTCTGAAGTGCATCTGTTGTAGACAGCATGTATATGGGTCTTGTTTTTGTATCTATTCAGCCAGTCTGTGTCTTTTGGTTGGAGCATTTAATTCATTTGCATTTAAGGTAATTATTGATATGTATGTTCCTATTACTATTTTCTTAATTGTTTTGGGTTTGTTATTGTAGGTCTTTTCCTCCTCTTGTTTTCCTCCCTAGAGGAGTTCCTTTAGCATTTGTTGTAAAGCTGGTTTGGTGGTGCTAAATTCTCTTAGCTCTTGCTTGTTTGTAAAGGTTTTAATTTCTCCATCAAATCTGAATGAGATCCTTGCTAGGTAGAGTAATTTTGGTTGTAGGTTTTTCCCGTTCATCACGTTAAATGTGTCCTGCCACACCCTTCTGGCTTGTAGAGTTTCTGCTGAGAAATCAAATGGTAACCTTATGGGGATTCCCTTGTATGTTACTTGCTGCTTTCCTTTGCTGCTTTTAATATTTGTTCTTTGTATTTAATTTTTGATAGTTTGATTAATAGGTGTATTGGCAGGCTTCCCTGGTGGCGCGGTGGTTGAGGGTCTGCCTGCCGATGCAGGGGACAAGGGTTTGTGCCCCGGTCCGGGAGGATCCCACATGCCATGGAGTGGCTGGGCCTGTGAGCCACGGCCGCTGAGCTTGTGCGTCCGGAGCCTGTGCTCCGCAGCGGGAGAGGCCACAACAGTGAGAGGCCCGCGTACCGCAAAAAAAAATAAATAAAACAAAAAAGCCATGAAAAAAGAAAAAAAAATAGGTGTATTGGCGTGTTTTTCCTTGGATTAATCCTGTATGGGACTCTCTGTACTTCCTGGACTTGATTGACTATTTCCTTTCCCATATCAGGGAAGTTTTTAACTATAATCTCTTCAAATGTTTTCTCAGTACCGTTCTTTTCTCTTCTTCTTCTGGGACCACTGTAATTCGACTTTTGGTGCATTCAGTGTTGTCCCAGAGGTCTCTGAAACTGTCCTCAATTCTTTTCATTATTTTTTCTTTATTCTGATGTGTGGTAGTTATTTCCACCATTTTATCTTCCAGGTCACTTATCCGTTCTTTTGCCTCAATTATTCTGCTATTGATTCCTGCTGTAGAATTTTTAATTTCATTTATTACGTTGTTCTTCACTGTTTGTTTGCTCTTTAGTTCTTGTAGCTACTTTTTAAACATTTCTTGTATTTTCTCCATTGTATTTCCAAGATTTTCCATCATCTTTACTATCATTACTCTGAATTCTTTTCAGGTAGACTGCCTATTTTCTCTTCATTTGTTTGGTCTGGTGGGCTTTTACTTTGCTCCTTCATCTGCTGTGTATTCCTCTGTCTTCTGTTTTGCTTAACTTACTGTGTTTGGGGTCTCCTTTTTGCAGGCTGCATGTTCTTAGTTCCCGTTGTTTTTGGTGTCTGCTGCCAGTGGGTAAGGTTGGTTCAGTGGGTTGTGTAGGGTTCCTGGTGGAGGGGACTGGTGCCTGTGTTTTGGTGGATGAAGCTGGATATTGTCCTTCTGGTGGGCAGAACTGTGTCCAGTGGTGTGTTTTGGGGTGTCTGTGACCTTATTATGATTTTAGGAAGCCTCTCTGCTAATGGTTGTGGTTGTGTTCCTGTCTTGCTAGTTGTTTGGCTTGGGGTGTCCAGCCTTGTAGTTTGCTGGTCTCTGAGTGGAGCTGGGTCTTCGTGTTGAGATGGAGATCTCTGCAAGAGCTTTTGCTATTTGATATTACATGTAGCTGGGAGGTCTCTGGTGGTCCAATGTCCTGAACTCGGCCCTCCCACCTCAGAGGCTTGGGCCTGACACCCAGGCAGAGCACCAAGACCCTGTCAGCCTCACAGTTCAGAAGAAAAGGGTAGAAAAAGAAAGAAAGAAAGAATAAAGAAGTAAATAAATCAACAAATTAAATAAGATTATTAAAATAAAAAATTAAAAAATATTAAAAATAAAAATGTAATAAAAAAAGAAAGACGAGAGCAACCAAAGCAATAAACAAATCCACCAATGATAACACGTGCCAAAAACTATACTAAGAAAAAAAAACCCAACAAAACAAACAAAGAAAAAATGGAGAGACAGAACCCTAGGACAAATGGTAAAAGGAAAGCTCTACAGACAAAATTAGACAAAGAAGCATACGCACACACACTCACAAAAAGAAAAAAAGGAAAAAAATATATATATTAAAGAAAGGAAGAGAGCAACCAAATCAATAAACGAATCTACCAATGATAATAAGCTCTAAATACTAAACTTAGATAAACATAAAACCAGAAATAAATTAGATGCAGAAAGCAAACCTCAAATCTACAGTTGCTTCCAAAGTCCACCGCCTCAATTTTGGGATGATTCGTTGTCTATTCAGGTTTTCCACAGATGCAGGGTACATCAAGTTGATTGCGGAGCTTTAATACGCTGCTTCTGAGGCTGCTGGGAGAGATTTCCCTTTCTCTTCTTTGTTCGCACAGCTCCCGGGGCTCAGCTTTGGATTCGGCCCCGCCTCTGCGTGTAGGTCGCCGGAGGACGTCTGTTCTTCTCTCAGACAGGACGGGGTTAAAGGAGCCGCTGATTCGGGGGCTTTGGCTCCCTCAGGCCGCGGGGGAGGGAGGGGCACGGAGGCGGGGCGAGCGTGCGTCGGCGGAGGCCGGCGTGACGTTGCGCCAGCACGAGGCGCGCCCGTGCGTTCTCCCGGGGATGTTGTCTGTGGAGCCCGGGACCGTGGCAGTGGCGGGCAGCACAGGCTCCCGGGAGGGGAGGTGTGGAGAGTGACCTGCGCTCGCACACAGGCTTCTTGGTGGCGGCAGCAGCAGCCCCAGCGTCCCACGCCCGTCTCTGGGGTCCGCGCTTTCAGCCGCGCCTCGCGCCCGTCTCTGGAGCTCCTTTAAGCAGCGCTCTGAATCCCCTCTCCTCACGCACCAGGAAACAAAGAGGGAAGAAAAAGTCTCTTGCCTCTTCGGCAGCTCCAGACTTTTCCCCGGACTCCCTCCCGGCCAGCCGTGGCGCACTAACTCCCTTCAGGCTGTGTTCACACCGCCAGCGCTCTGACTGAAGCCCGAGCCTCAGCTCCCAGCCCCGCCCGCCCCGGCGGGTGAGGAGACAAGCCTCTCGGGCTGGTGAGTGGCGGTCGGCACCGATCCTCTGTGCGGGAATCTCTCTGCTTTGCCCTCCGTACCCCTGTGGCTGCGGTCTCCTCCGCGGCTCCGAAGCTTTCCCCTTCCGCCACCCGCAGTCTCCGCCCGCGAAGGGGCTCCTAGTGTGTGGAAACCGTTTCTCCTTCACGGCTCCCTCCCACTGGTGCAGGTCCCGGCCCTATCCTTTTGTCTCTGTTTATTCTGTTTTCTTTTGCCCTACCCAGGTACGTGGGGAGTTTCTTTCTTTTTTTTTTTTTTCGGTACACGGGCCTCTCACTGTTGTGGCCTCTCCCGTTGCGGAGCACAGGCTCCGGACGCGCAGGCTCAGCGGCCATGGCTCACGGGCCCAGCCGCTCCGCGGCATGTGGGATCTTCCCGGACCGGGGCACGAACCCGTGTCCCATTCATCGGCAGGCCGACTCTCAACCACTGTGCCACCAGGGAAGCCCCGTGGGGAGTTTCTTGCCTTTTGGGAGGTCTGAGGTCTTCTGTCAGCGTTCAGTAGGTGTTCTGTAGGGGTGGTTGCACGTGTAGATGTATTTTGGATGTATTTGTGGGGAGGAAGGTGACCTCCACGTCTTACTCCTCTGCCATCTTGAAGGTCTCTGAAGTTTGTTTTACTTTTAAGCTTTGTTAATTGGTCCCAGAACAGCCTTTACTCTGAATAAGTTTTTCAAAATAGAAGTTTTCTTGAGATATAATTCACATATCTTACCTTTTACCCATTTATTATGTATAATTCAGTGATTTTTATTGTATCACAAAGTTGTGCAAACATTACCACTCTGTAATGTTAAAGTATGTTCATCCCCAAAAGAAATACTATACTTATGAGCAGTCCCTCCTGATTTTTCCTGCTTCCTAGTATTCTAATCTAATTCTATTTGTATAGGTTTGTCTCTTCCGGGCAATTCATGTAAAGGAAAGTATGCAGTATGAGATCTTTTGTGCTTGACGGTTTTTCAGTTAGCATAGTGTTTTCAGGGTCCACCCATGTTGTAGCACGCATTAATACTTTATTCCTTTTTATTACCAAATAATATTCTGTGGGTATATCACATTTTATCTATTCATCAGTTGATAGTCATTGGGCTGTTTCCACCTTTTGGCTGTTATGCACAATGCTGCTGTGAACCCTTCTGTACAAGGTTTTATGTGCACACATGTTTTTATTTCTCTTGGGTATGTACCTAGAGTGGAATCGCTGGTAATATGGTAACTCTACATTTAACTTTTTAAGAAATTTCTAGATTGCTTTTCAAAGTGGCCACATCATTTTACATTACCGCAGCTGTTTATGAGGATTTTGATGTCTTCGTATTCTCTTGAACACCTGTTATTATCTGACTTTTTGATTATAGCCATTTTAGTGGGTGTGAAATGATATCTCATTGTGGTTTGGTTTTGATTTGCATTTCCCTCATGACTAATGATGTTGAATGTGTTTTTGTGTGCTTATGATAAGGCTATTTATATGTCTTTTTTTGCGAACTGTTTATTCAGATCCTTTGCCTGTTTAAAAACTGAGCTCCCTTTTTATTTGCTAAATTTTAAGAGGCTTTCAAAAAAAAAACTTAATTGTGGTAACATACACATAAAACTTACCACTTTAGCTATTTTTAAGTGTACAGTGCAGTAGTGTTAAGTATTTTTACATTGTGCAACCTAGCTGTAGAACTCTCTTCATTCTGCAAAACTGAAACTCTATAGTTATTGAAGAACAACTCTCCACTCCTCCTCTCCTCAGCCTCAGTTTTAAGAGTTTTAAAAATATATTCTAGAAACAAATCCATTATCAGGTATATGATTTGCAAATATTTTCTCCCATTCTGTGGCTTGTCTTCCCACTTGCCTGATGTTTTCCTTTGAAACACACATTTCAGTTTGATGAAGTCCAATTTGTCTATATTTTTTCTTATTATTTGTGCTTTGGTGTCATATCTGAAAAATTATTTCCTAATTCAAGTTCATGAAGATGTACTCCTGTGTTTTCTTATAAAAGTTTTATACTTTTAGCTCTTACATTTAAGTGTTTGATTCATTTTGAGTTAATTTTTGTATTTGGTGCAACTTTATTCCTTTGCATTTGGATTTTTAGTTGTCTCAGCATCATTTGCCAAAAAGAATATTCTCTCCTTATTGTATTTCTTGACAGCTTCACCAAAAATCAGTTGATCATAAATGTAAGTATTTGTGGACTCTCGATTTTGTTTCATTGAACTATATGTCTGTTCTTAGGCTAGTAGCACAGTCTTGAATACTGTGGTTTTGTAATGCATTTTTTGAATTAGGAAGTATGAATTCTCCAACTTTGTTCTTGTTCAGGATTGTTTTGGCTGTTGTTGGTATCTTACATTTCTGTATGAATTTAAGATACACTTGTTAATTTTTACAAAAAAAAGTAGCTAGGATTTTGATAGATATTGCCTTAAATCTATAGATCAATTTAGAAAGATTTGTCATCTTATGAGTATTAAATCTTCCAGTCATGAATTTGGAATATTATTCCATTTATTTAGGTCTTCTTCAATTTCTTTTTGTAGTTTTCAGTGAACAAGTCTTGCATGTATTTTGTTAAATTCATTCCTAAATATTTTCTTCTTTTATGTGCAATATCAAATGGAATTGTTTCTTAATTTCATTTTTGGGTTATTTGTTGCTTAGGTATGGTAACGAAATTGATTTTTATATATTTATCTTCTACAGTACATCCTTGCTGTTCTAGTTTATTAGCTCTGATAGTTTGTTTTTTTCCGTGTGGATTTCTTGGCATTTTCTATATTTAAGATTCTATATATAAGATGATGTATTTGTAAACTGCCCTCATTTTAGTTCTTTCTGGACACTTTTTATTTCTTTTCCTTGCTTAGCGGCCTTGGCTAGAACCTCTAGTACAGCATCTTGAGGACATTATGGTATGTGAGATAAACCTGCCACAGAAGGACAAATACTACATGATTCCAATTATATGAGATAAAAGCAAAGTCATAGAAACAAAGAGTAGAATGGTGGTTGCCATGGGCTGGGGGAAGGGAAAAAAGGAATTAGTAGTCAATGGTACTAAATTTTTAGTTATGCAATATGAATAAGTTCTGGATGTCTGCTGCACAACATTGTGTTTATAGATAATAATACCTTATTATCTGTTAATAATTATCTTATCTGTTAATAATTATCTGTTAATATCAGTTAATATCCATTAATAAGGTAGATCTCCTGTTAAGTGTTCTTACCACAATAAAATAAAAAAAAAGTGGTGAAAGCAGACATCTTGTCTTTTTCCTGACCTTAGGGGAGAAAGCATTCAGTCTTTTACCATCAGCCTATGACATTAGCTATCAATTTTGTGTAGATGATCTGTTTATTGAAGGGAGTTTACTTTTTATTCCTAGCTTGTTGAGTGTTTTATCATGAAGAGTTGTTGGATTTTGTCAAATGCTCCTTGTGCTTCTACTGAGATGATCATGTGATTTTTGTCCTTTATTTTTATTAATGTAGTATATTACATTGATTATTCAAATTTAAACCAACCTTGCATGTCTGGGATAATCCCAGTTGGTTATAGTTTATTTTCTCATTCATTTAAAAGACAAAAGGAAGAAAATTTTCTGAATCTTTGTTAATATGTGCACAATATAAAAAATATAATTAAAAAATAAATATATTTATTTATTTTTGGCTGCATTGGGTCTTTGTTGCTGCTTGCGGGCTTTCTCTAGTTGTGGCGAGCAGGGACTACTCTTCATTGCTGTGCATGGGCTTCTCATTGTGGTGGCTTCTCTTGTAGTGGAGCACGGGCTCTAGGCACACGGGCTTCAGTAGTTGTGGCTCCGGGCTCTAGAGCACAGGCTCAGTAGTTGTGGTGCATGGGCTTAGTTGCTCTGCTGCATGTGGGATCTCCCTGGACCAGGGATTGAACCCGTGTTCCCTGCATTGGCAGGCAGATTCTTAACCACTGTGCCACCAGGGAGGTCCCAAAAAGATGTAATTTTTAACATCAATAATATAAAGTTGGGGGGAGTGGAGATATATATGAGTAGTTTCTGTTTGTGATTGAAGTTGTTATCAGTTTAGAGTGTTTTAACTTTAAGTTATTTTACATAATTTCCATGGTAACCACAAATAAAATACCCATAGAAGTTACACAGAATAAAAGGAGGAAGGGATCAAAGCATATAAATATGAAAAAAGTCAATGAAATACAAAGGAAAACAATTAACAAATTACAATGAAGAAAATGGCAATACTAAGTCTTTCCCATTCAGTAATTACATTACATGTGACCAGATTAAACCTCCAACTGGAAAGAAGTAAATTGGCTGAATGGATTCAAGAAACAAGGTGCAACTGTGTTTTGTCTAGGAGAGACACACTAATGACATACATAGGCTGAATGTGAAAGGATGGATAAAGATAGTACATGCAAATGATAACCAAAAGAGAGCAGAGGTAGCCATACTTATAATCAGAAAAGATAGACTTTAAGTCAAAAACTGTTACAAGAGACAAAGAAGGAAATTATATAATGATAAAAGTGTCAGTTCACCAGGAAGATATAGCAATTAAAAATATGTACACCTAACATCAGAACTCCCAAATATATGAAGCAGACATTGACAGAACTGAAGGAAGAATGATGCAGAAACACAATAATAGTAGGATACTTCAATATAGTGCTTTCAATAATCGACAGAATAACCAGACTGCAGATCAGTAATGAAACAGAGTTCTTGAACAATATTGATCCATTGCACCGAACATATATAGAACATCCTGCCCAACAGTAGTAGAGTGAGTACACATTCTTCTCAAGCTCATATGGAACATTCTTTAGGATAGACCACGTATTACCACGTATTACCACGTAACAAGTCTTAACAAATTTAATAATATTGAACTCATACCAAGTATCTTTTCTGACCACAGTGGAATGAAATCAATAGTAGAAGGAAACTGGAAAATACACAGATATGTGGAAATTAAGCAACACAGTCTTAAAAAACTAACGGGTCAAAGGAGAAACTACAAGGGTAATTAGAAAATATCTTGATACAAATGAAATCTAAAATGACATTCCAAAACTTATGGGATGCAGAGAAAGCAATATGAAGAGGGAAGTTCATAGTGATAAATGCCTACTTTAAAAAAAAGAATGATTTCAAGTCAATAACCTAATCTGTGCTTCAAGGAACTAGAAAAAGAAGAGCAAACCAAACCCAAAGTTAGCAGAGGAATGGAAGTAGTAAAGATTAGAGCAGAAATAAATGAAATAGAGACTAAAAAAGAAATAGAAAAACTCAAAACTGAGTCAGGTTTTTTTTTTTTTTTTTTAAAGGACAAAAAACTGAGAAATTCTTAGCTAGAATAATTAAGGAAAAAAGAGAGGACTTAAAGTAACTAAAAGCAGAAATGAAAGAGTAGGCATTACAGCTAATGCTATGAATATAAAAAGAATTATGAGACTACTATGAACAATTACATGCCAACAAATTGTATAACCTAGAAGAAATAGATGTTCCTAGAAACATACAACCTATCAAGACTGAAGAAATAAAAATCTGAACAGACTATCGCTAATAAGGAAATTGAATCAATAATCAAAAACCTCTGAATAAGTTAAAGCCCAGGACTAAATGGCTTCACTGGAAAATTCTACCAAACATTAAAGAAGAATTAACACCAATTCTCCTCAACTCTTCAAAAAAACAAAGAGGAGGGAACACTTCCAAACTCATTTTCTGAGTTTAGCATTGCCCTGAAACCACAGCCAGACAAAGACACTACAAGAAAATAAAGCTACAGATTAATATCCCTGATTGATATTAATGCAAAAATCCTAAACAGTATTGTAGGAAACCAAATTCAAGAGCACGTTAGAATGGTCATACCCTATGACCAACTGGGATTTATTCCTGAAATGTAAAGCTGGTTCAACATATGAAAAAAAATCAATGTAATATGCCACATTAAGAGAGTGAAGGACAAAAACTACATGATCATCTCAATAGATGCAGAGAAAGTATTTGACAAAATTCAACACCCTTTAATAATAAAAACACTCAACAAGTTACAGATAAAAGGAAACTCCTTCAAAATAATAAGACCATATATGAAAATCCCACAGCCAACATCATTTGCAACAAAAATCGGTTGTATTTCTACATACTATCAGTGAACAATCCAAAAAGGAAAATAAGACAGTAATCCCATTTATAACAGCATAAAAAGCAATACTTAGGAATAAACTTAACCAAGGGGGCAGAAGACTTGTATAGTGAGTGAAATGTGTAAAACAGCTGAAAGAATTAAAGAAGAGGGCTTCCCTGGTGGAGCAGTGGTTGAGAGTCCACCTGCCGATGCAGGGGACACGGGTTCACGCCCTGGTCCGGGAAGATCCCACATGCCACAGAGCGGCTGGGCCCATGAGCCATGGCCACTGAGCCTGCACGTCCGGAGCCTGTGCTCCGCAACGGGAGAAGCCACAACAGTGAGGGGCCCATGTACCGCAAAAAAAAAAAAAAAAAAAAGGATATCCACATGGAAAAGAATCCATACATTAATCCATACATTAAAATTAATTCAAAATAGATTAAAGACTTAAACATAAGACCTACACATAAGATTTCTGCATGAAAACACATGAAGAGCTTCATGACATTGAGTTTGGCAATGATTTCTTGGATATGACACCAAAACAATAGGAAACCAAGACAGAAATAGACAATGAAATGAGACTTCATCAAGCTTAAAATCTTTTGTGCATTGAAATTTTTGTGTATCAAGAACAGTGTTAAAAGGCAACCCATGAAATGGGAGACAATATTTCCAACCAAATATCTGATAAAGTGTTAATAATATCCAGAGTGTATGTTGAACTCCTACAACTCAACAAGAACAACAAACCCAACTCATTTAAAATGTGGGCAAAGGGGCTTCCCTGGTGGCGCAGTGGTTGAGAGTCCGCCTGCTGATGCAGGGGACACGGGTTCGTGCCCCGGTCTGGGAGGATCCCACATGCCGAGGAGCGGCTGGGCCCGTGAGCCATGGCCGCTGAGCCTGTGTGTCCGGAGTCTGTGCTCGCAATGGGAGAGGACACAATGGTGAGAGGCCCGCGTACCACTCCCCCCCCAAAAAAAAAGAAAAAGTGGGCAAAGGACTTGAATAGAATTTTTTCCCAAGATAATATATAAATGTGTAACAGGCATATGAAAAAATGCTCAAAGTTACTAATCATCAGAGAAATGTAAATCAGAACCACAGTAGATAATCACCTTATACCCATTAGTGTGACCATTGTTAAATAAAAATAAGTATGGTTTAGGGTGTGTGGAGAAATTGGTACCCTTATGCACTGTTGGTGGGAATGTAAAATGGTGCAGCCTCTATGGAAAACAATATGGTGATTCTTCAAGAAATAAAAAATAGAATTACCACATGATTGAGCAGTCTTCTATGTATATATCCAAAAGAACTGAAAGCAGGATATGAAAGAGCTATTTGTACACCCATGTTCACTGCAGCATTATTCACAATAGATAAGAGGTTGAAGCAACCTAATTGTCTATGGATGGATGGATAAAGAAAATGTGATATGTATTTACAATGGAATATTATTCAGCTTTAAAAAAGAAAAAAAACCCCTGACACATCCTACATACAGCATGGGTGAATCTTAAGGATGTTATACCAGTCACAAAATGACAAATACTTTGTGACTCCCCTCGTTTGAGTTATATAAAGTAGTCAAACTCATGGAATCATAAAGTAGAATGACGTTTGCCAGGGTATGGGGGGAAGTGGAAATGAGTGGTTATTCAACGGGAATTTCAATTTCACAAGACATAAAAGTTCTAGAGATTTGTTGTACAGTAGTGTGCTGTAATTAACAACACTGCACTGTACACTTAAAAATGTTTAAGATGGTAAATTTTATGTTCTTTTTACCAAAATTTAAAAAAAGACAGTACAATAAAAAAAACAAAACATGCTGTGTAGGATATTAATTTTACATTCTTTTAAATGTAAGGTTTTAATGTCAAGTTGGCTTGATTTCCATTATATCTTTAAAATGAATTCAGTCTACTTCAGAGGTAACTAAGCATGCAAGACTTCTCTTAATTGACATTGTTCTACTTAACTTTTTATATTTCCGGTGATTTGTAGTTAATTTTTCTTTTTGTGGCCTATCTTAACTGTTCTACTTTTTATTAATTCTTAGGGTACATTTAAATTTAAAGCAGAAAGTGACCTGTTCCTTGCTGAGCATCACAAACTTTTATTGTATGATGGCAAACTCTCTAGTGCCATTGCATTCACATACAATCCACGCGCCACAGATGCCCAGCTCTGCCTTGAATCATCCCCTAAGGACAACCCTTCAATTTTTGTTCATTCACCGCATGCACTCATGCTCCAGGTACTAGTGGTAATCTTTTAAGAATATTTTTAATGGTAAATTTTGATGTATTATTGAGGTGTATTTGGTAGCTTTTTACATGTAACGTAACATTTTTTTGTTCTTGTTATGTTTCATTTTGAATTGTTTTGGAAAAGAATCATTAGAATCTTTACTGTGTTTTCTGTTTTACAAGGATGTGAAGGCGGTTTTAACACATTCCATTCAAAGTGCCATGCATTCAATTGGAGGAGTACAAGTGCTGTTTCCACTTTTTGCACAGTTGGATTATAGGCAATATTTATCTGATGAAGTTGACTTGACTATATGGTGAGTGCTTTTGTTTTTTCTTTCATTTGATATGAGAGTTATTTTCATCACTGTTGAGCTGCATAAAATTTTTTCTAACTTTAAAATTTGTTGTAGGGTTAAAAGAATATAAAGAAATTTTTGAACTGTAATTATTATAAATTCAATTCAATAATAATAATATTAATTTAAGTTTTTTATCGGTAGGAAGTATGGAAGCTCTAAAAAAACAATAATGTTTTTTAGAATAATAATTAATTTATGGCTGCATTGGGTCTTCATTTCTGGGCGCGGGCTTTCTCTAGTTGCGACAAGCGGAGGCTACTCTTCATTGCAGTGCGCGGGCTTCTAATTGTGGTGGCTTCTCTTTGTTATGGATCATGGGCTCTGGATGCATTGGCTTTAGTAGTTGTGGCATGTGGGCTTAGTTGCTCCACAGCATACAGGATCTCCCCAGACCAGGGCTCGAACCCGTGTCCCCTGCATTGAGAGGCGGATTCTTAACCACTGCGCCACCAGGGAAGGCCCAATAATGTTATTTTCTTTTCTTTTTTTTATTCTTGCAATTTTTAAATTAGTTTCTGCTTTATAACAAAGTGAATCTGTCATACATATACATCTGTTCCCATATCCCTTCCCTCTTGCGTCTCCCTCCCACCCACCCTCCCTATCCCACCCCTCCAGGCGGTCACAAAGCACCGAGCTGATCTCCCTGTGCTATGCGGCTGCTTCCCACTATCTATCTACCTTACGTTTGGTAGTGTATATATGTCCATGCCTCTCTCTTGCTTTGTCACAGATTACCCTTCCTCCTCCCCATATCCTCAAGTCCATTCTCTAGTAGGTCTGTGTCTTTATTCCTGTTTTACCCCTACGTTCTTCATGACATTTTTTTTTTAATTCCATATATATGTGTTAGCATAAGGTATTTGTCTTTCTCTTTCTGACTTACTTCACTCTGTATGACAGACTCTAGGTCTATCCACCTCATTACAAATAGCTCATTTCGTTTCTTTTTATGGCTGAGTAATATTCCATTGCATATATGTGCCACATCTTCTTTATCCATTCATCCAATGATGGACACTTAGGTTGTTTCCATCTCCTGGCTATTGTAAATAGAGCTGCAATGAACATTTTGGTATGTGACTCTTTTTGAATTATGGTTTTCTCAGAGTATATGCCCAGTAGTGCGATTGCTGGGTCATATGGTAGTTCTATGTGTAGTTTTTTTTTTTTTTTTTTTTTTTGCGGTATGGGGGCCTCTCACTGTTGTGCCCTCTCCCGTTGCGGAGCACAGGCTCCGGATGCGAAGCCTCAGCGGCCATGGCTCACGGGCCCAGCCGCTCCTCGGCATGTGGGATCTTCCTGGACTGGGGCACGAACCCGTGTCCCTTGCATTGGCAGGCGGACTCTCAACCACTGCGCCACCAGGGAAGCCCCTATTTGTAGTTTTTTAAGGAACCTCCATACTGTTCTCCATAGAGGCTGTACCAATTCACATTCCCACCAGCAGTGCAAGAGTTTCCCTTTTCTCCACACCCGCTCCAGCATTTATTGTTTCTAGATTTTTTGATGATGGCCATTCTGACTGGTGTGAGATGTTATCTCATTGTAGTTTTGATTTGCATTTCTCTAATGATTAATGATGTTGAGCATTCATGTGTTTGTTGGCAGTCTGTATATATCTTCTTTGGAGAAATGTCTATTTAGGTCTTCTGCCCATTTTTGGTTTGGGTTGTTTGTTTTTTTGTTATTGAGCTGCATGAGCTGCTTTTAAATTTTGGAGATTAATCCTTTGTCAGTTGCTTCATTTGCAAATACTTTCTACCATTCTGAGAGTTGTCTTTTGGTCTTGTTTATGGTTTCCTTTGCTGTGCAAAAGCTTTGAAGTTTCATTAGGTCCCATTTGTTTATTTTTGTTTTTATTTCCATTTCTCTAGGAGGTGAGTCCAAAAGGATCTTGCTGTGATTTATGTCATAGAGTGTTCTGCCTATGTTTTCCTCTAAGAGTTTGATAGTGTCTGGCCTTACATTTAGGTCTTTAATCCATTTTGAGCTTACTTTTTTTTTTTTTTTTTTTTTTTTTTTGCGGTATGCGGGCCTCTCACTGTTGTGGCCTCTCCCGTTGCGGAGCACAGGCTCCGGATGCGCAGGCTCAGTGGCCATGGCTCACGGGCCCAGCCGCTCCGTGGCATATGGGATCCTCCCGGACCGGGGCACGAACCCGTATCCCCTGCATCGGCAGGCGGACTCTCAACCACTGCGCCACCAGGGAGGCCCAAGCTTACTTTTGTGTATGGTGTTAGGGAGTGATCTAATCTCATACTTTTACATGTCCCTGTCCAGTTTTCCCAGCACCACTTATTGAAGAGGCTGTCCTTTCTCCACTGTACATTCCTGCCTCCTTTATCAAAGATAAGTTGACCATATGTGCGTGGGTTTATCTCTGGGCTTTCTATCCTGTTCCATTGATCTATATTTCTGTTTTTGTGCCAGTACCACACTGTGTTGATTACTGTAGCTTTGTAATATAGTCTGAAGTCAGGGAGCCTGATTCCTCCAGCTCCGTTTTTTGTTCTCAAGATTGATTTGGCTATTCGGGGTCTTTTGTTTTTCCATACAATTTTTGAAATTTTTTGTTCTAGTTCTGTGAAAAATGCCAGTGGTAGTTTGATAGGGATTGCATGCATTGAATCTGTAGATTGCTTTGGGTAGTAGAGTCATTTTCACAATATTGATTCTTCCAATCCAGGAACATGGTATATCTCTCCATCTATTTGTATCATCTATAATTTCTTTCATCAGTGTCTTATAATTTTCTGCATACAGGTCTTTTGTCTCCTTAGGTAGGTTTATTCCTAGCTATTTTATTCTTTTTGTTGCATTGGTAAATGGGAGTGTTTTCTTGATTTCACTTTCAGATTTTTCATCATTAGTGTACAGGAATGCCAGAGATTTCTGTGCATTAATTTTGTATCCTGGTACTTTACCAAATTCATTGATTAGCTGTAGTAGTTTTCTGGTAGCATCTTTAGGATTCTCTATGTATAGTATCATGTCATCTGCAAACAGTGACAGATTTACTGCTTCTTTTCCAATTTGGATTCCTTTTATTTCCTTTTCTTCTCTGATTGCTGTGGCTAAAACTTCCAAAACTATGGTGAATAAGAGTGGTGAGAGTGGGCAGCCTTGTCTTGTTCCTGATGTTAGAGGAAATGGTTTCAGTTTTTCACCATTGAGGATGATGTTGGCTGTGGGTTTGTCATATATGGCCTTTATTATGTTGAGGAAAGTTCCCTCTATGCCTTCTTTCTGCACGGTTTTTATCATAAATGGGTGTTGAATTTTGGCAAAAGCTTTCTCTGCATCTATTGAGATGATCATATGGTTTTTCTCCTTCGATTTGTTAATATGGTGTATCACGTTGATTGATTTGCATATACTGAAGAATCCTTGCATTCCTGGAATAAACCCCACTTGATCATGGAGTATGATCCTTTTAATGTGCTGTTGGATTCTGTTTGCTAGTATTTTGTTGAGGATTTTTGCATCTATGTTCATCAGTGATATTGGCCTGTAGTTTTCTTTCTTTGTGACATCCTTGCCTGGTTTTGGTATCAAGGTGATGTTGGCCTCGTAGAATGAGTTTGGGAGTGTTCCTCCCTCTGCTATATTTTGGAAGAGTTTGAGAAGGATAGGCGTTAGCTCTTCTCTAAATGTTTGATAGAATTCACCTGTGAAGCCATCTGGTCCTGGGCTTTTGTTTGTTGGAAGATTTTTAATCACAGTTTCAATTTCAGTGCTTGTGATTGGTCTATTCATATTTTCTGTTTCTTCCTGATTCAGTTTTGGCAGGTTGTGCATTTCTAAGAATTTGTCCATTTCTTCTGGGTTGTCCATTTTATTGGCATAGAGTTGCTTGTAGTAATCTCTCATGATCTTTTGTATTTCTGCAGTGTCGTTACTTCTCCTTTTTCATTTCTAATTCTACTGATTTGAGTCTTCTCCCCTTTTTTCTTGATGAGTCCGGCTAATGGTTTATCAATTTTGTTTATCTTCTCAAAGAACCAGCTTTTAGTTTTATTGATCTTTGCTATTGTTTCCTTCACTTCTTTTTCATTTATTTCTGATCTGATCTTTATGATTTCTTTCCTTCTAACTTTGGGGGATTTTTGTTCTTCTTTCTCTAATTGCTTTAGGTGCACGGTTAGGTTGTTTACTCAAGATGTTTCCTTTTTTTTTTTTTTTTTTGCGGTATGTGGGCCTCTCACTGTTGTGCCCTCTCCCGCCGCGGAGCACAGGCTCCGGACGCACAGGCCCAGCGGCCATGGCTCACGGGCCCAGCTGCTCCGCGGCACATGGGATCCTCCCAGACCAGGGCACGAACCCGTTTCCCCCGCATCGGCAGGCGGACTCTCAACCACTGCGCCACCAGGGAAGCCCTCCTTTTTTTAAGGTGGGATTGTATTGCTATAAACTTCCCCCTTAGAACTGCTTTTGCTGCGTCCCATAGGTTTTGGGTCGTCGTGTCTCCATTATCATTTGTTTCTAGGTATTTTTTTATTTCCTCTTTGATTTCTTCAGTGATCACTTCATTATTAAGTAGTGTATTGTTTAGCCTCCATGTGTTTGTATTTTTTACAGATTTTTTCCTGTAATTGATGTCTAGTCTCATAGCATTGTGGTCAGAAAAGATACTTGATACCATTTCAATTTTCTTAAATTTACCAAGGCTTGATTTGTGACCCCGGATATGATCTATCCTGGAGACTGTTCCATGAGCACTTGAGAAAAATGTGTATTCTGTTGTTTTTGGATGGAATGTCCTATAAATATCAATTAAGTCCATCTTGTTTAATGTATCATTTAAAGCTTGTGTTTCCTTATTTATTTTCATTTTGGATGATCTGTCCATTGGTGAAAGTGGGGTGTTGAATTCCCCTACTATGACTGTGTTACTGTCGATTTCCCCTTTTATGGCTGTTAGTATTTGCCTTATGTATTGAGGTGCTCCTATGTTGGGTGCATAAATATTTACAATTGTTATATCTTCTTCTTGGATTAATCCCTTGATCATTATGTAGTGTCCTTCTTTGTCTCTTCTAATAGCCTTTATTTTAAAGTCTATTTTGTGTGATATAAGAATTGTTACTCCAGCTTTCTTTTGATTTCCATTTGCATGGAATATCTTTTTCCATCCCCTTACTTTCAGTCTGTATGTGTCTCTAGGTCTGAAGTGGGTCTCTTGTAGACAGCATATTTATGGGTCTTGTTTTTGTATCCATTCAGCCAGTATGTGTCTTTTGGTGGGAGCATTTTGTCCATTTACATTTAAGGTAATTATCTATATGTATGTTCCTATTCCCATTTCTTTAATTGTTTTGGGTTCGTTATTGTAGGTCTTTTCCTTCTGTTGTGTTTCTTGCCTAGAGAAGTTCCTTTAGCATTTGTTGTAAAGCTGGTTTGGTGGTGCTGAACTCTCTCAGCTTTTGCTTGTCTGTAAAGGTTTTAATTTCTCCATCAAATCTGAATGAGATCCTTGCTGGGTAGAGTAATCTTGGTTGCAGGTTTTTCTCCTTCATCACTTTAAATATGTCCTGCCACTCCCTTCTGGCTTGTAGAGTTTCTGCTGAGAGATCAGCTGTTAACCTGATGGGGATTCCCTTGCGTGTTATTTGTTGTTTTTCCCTTGCTGCTTTTAATATGTTTTCTTTGTGTTTAATTTTTGACAGTTTGATTAATATGTGTCTTGGCGTATTTCTCCTTGGATTTATTCTGTATGGGACTCTCTGTGCCTCTTGGACTTGATTAACTATTTCCTTTCCCATATTAGGGAAGTTTTCAACCATAATGTCTTCAAATATTTTCTCAGTCCCTTTCTTTTTCTCTTCTTCTTCTGGAACCCCTATAATTCGAAGGTTGGTGCGTTTAATATTGTCCCAGAGGTCTCTGAGACTGTCCTCAATTCTTTTCATTCTTTTTTCTTTATTCTGCTATGTAGCAGTTATTTCCACTATTTTATCTTCCACATCACTTATCTGTTCTTCTGCCTCAGTATTCTGCTATTGATCCCATCTAGAGTATTTTTCATTTCATTTATTGTGTTTTTAATCGATGCTTGATTCATCTTTAGTTCCTCTAGGTCCTTGTTAACTGTTTCTTGCATTTTGTCTATTCTATTTCCAAGATTTTGGATCATCTTTACTATCATTATTCTGAATTCTTTTTCAGGTAGACTGCCTATTTCCTGTTCATTTGTTAGGTCTGGTGGGTTTTTATCTTGCTCCTTCACATGCTGTGTGTTTTCTGTCTTCTCATTTTGCTTATCTTACTGTGTTTGGGGTTTCCTTTTTGCAGGCTGCAGGTTCATAGTTCCCGTTGTTTTTGGTGTCTGTCCCCAGTGGCTAAGGTTGTTACAGTGGGTTGTGTAGGCTTCCTGGTGGAATGGACTAGTGCTTGTGTTCTGGTGGATGAGACTCCATCTTGTCTTTCTGGTGGACAGGTCCATGTCTGGTGGTGTGTTTTGGGGTGTCTGTGGCCTTATTATGTTTTTCGGCAGCCTCTCTGCTAATGGGTGGGGTTGTGTTCCTGTCTTGCTAGTTGCTTGGCATAGGGTGGCCAGCACTGTAGTTTGCTGGTCGTTGAGTGAAGCTGGGTGCTGGTGTTGAGATGGAGATCTCTGGGAGATTTTCGCTGCTTGATATTATGTGGAGCTGGGAGGTCTCTTGTGGACCCGTGTCCTGAAGTTGGCTCTCCCACTTCAGAGGCACAGCACTGACTCCTGGCTGCAGCACCAAGAGCCTTTCATCTACCCGGCTCAGAATATAAGGGAGAAAAAGTAGAAAGAAAGAATTAGTAGAATAAAGAAAGAAAGAGAGAAAGGAGGGAGGGAGGAAGGAAAGAAAGAAAGAAAGAAGGGAGGGAGGGGGAGGGAGGGAGTGAGGAAAGAAAGAAAGAAAGAAAGGAGGGAGGGTGTCTCACACAGACGCATACACATACACTTTCACAAAAAGAGAACAAGGGGAAAAAATCGTAAATCTTGCTCTCAAAGTCCACCTCCTCAATTTGGGATAATTCGTTGTAAAAAGAGGAAAAGGGGAAAAAATCATAGATCTTGTTCTCAAAGTCCACCTCCTCAATTTGGGATGATTCGTTTTCTATTCATGTATTCCACAGATGCAGGGTACAAGTTGATTGTGGAGCTTTAATCCGCTGCTTCTGAGGCTGCTGGGAGAGGTTTCTCTTTCTCTTCTTTATTCTCACAGCTCCCGGGTCTCAGCTTTGGATTCGGCCCCGCCTCTGCGTGTAGGTCGCCGGAAGGTGTCTGTTCTTCGCTCAGACAGGACGGGGTTAAAGGAGCCGCTGATTCGGGGGCTCTGGCTCACTTAGGCCGGGGTTGGGGGAGGGGCACGGAGGCGGGGCGAGCGTGCGGCGTCAGAGGCCGGCGTGACGTTGCACCAGCCCGAGGCGTGCTGTGCGCTCTCCCGGGGAAGCCGTTCCTGGATTCTGGGACTCCGGCAGTGGTGGGCTGCACAGGCTCTCTGGAAATGGGGCATGGACAGTGACCTGCGCTCGCACACAGGCCTCTTGGCGGCGGCGGCGGCGGCGGCAGCAGCAGCAGCAGCAGCCCCAGCGTCCCACGCCCGTCTCTGGGGTCTGCGCTTTTAGCCGAGGCTCGCGTCCGTCTCTGGAGCTCCTTTAATCAGCGCTCTTAATCCCCTCTCCTCGCGCACCAGGAAACAAATAGGGAAGAAAAGGTCTCTTGCCTCTTCGGCAACTCCAGCTTTTTTCCCGGACTCCCTCCGGGCTAGCCGTGGTGCACTAACCCCTTCAGGCTCCCTTCCCTCCGCCAACCCCATTCCTCTCCCCGCGCTCCGACTGAAACCCGAAACCCGAGCCTCAGCTCCCAGCCCCACCCGCCTGGCGGCCGAGCAGACAAGCCTCTCGGGCTGGTGAGTGGCGGTCGGAACCGATCCTCTGTGCGGGAATCTCTCCGCTTTGCCCTCCGCACCCCTGTTGCTGCGCTCTCCTCCGCTACTCCGAAGCTTTCCCCCTCCACCACCCGCAGTCTCTGCCCGCGAAGGGACTTCTAGTGTGTGGAAACCTTTCCTCCTTCCTGGCTCCCTCCCACTGGCGCAGGTACCGTCCTTATTCTTTTGTCTCTGTTTTTTCTTTTTTCTTTTGCCCTACCTAGGTACGTGGGGAGTTTCTTGCCTTTTGGGGGGTCTGAGGTCTTCTGTCAGCCTTCAGTAGGTGTTCTGTAGGAGTTGTTCCACGTGTAGATGAATTTCTGATGTATCTGTGGGGAGGAGGGTGATCTCCGCGTCTTACTCTTCCGCCATCTTCCCCCAGCCCCCCCGAATAATGTTATTTTTGAATAAAGTTAGACATAGTGATAATAGATTTATCAGAAATGCATGTATTTTTATCTAAAATATAGTTTTAAAATATTTTAAATGGTTATGTAGCAGTGATTTCTTATGGTAATTCAGCTTTCCATATTTAATTATTATTGATTGCTAGTAAGTAATTGAAATCTAAAATTTTTGATTATGTTACATAATAAGTGATATGGTTTTTAGAAATTAGATAATATATTTGGCACCCTTGTCTCCTTTGTTGTAGTGTTGGGTGTAGAAAAGGAAGAGACATGAATTCTAGGACAAGTTAATACAATGTTGGAAAGGATGTCTAAATGAATTTTTCATGGCTGTATAATTTAGTGAATCTATTTATAATAAAGTAATTATGTTTAATTATTTGAGTAATTTTAATGTTTTTCATTCTCCTTTTTTGAAATTCTTTTTCTAATTTCTACTTTTACATGCAACTTGGGGTTTAATACCAATGTATTTATTTAATGATGTAATATTTTTTCCAGATTATTTTTAGGCAGTGGAATGACTTTTTTTTAAATGAATTATGTATCAAAGCTAGTATTGACTACATTTAAAAAAATTAAAATAATATCCTTGACATATTGCTTCTTAATAAAATTTTTTTGCACCCTTGTCTAAAACCTTTATAACAGGGCTCAGTTTTTTTTTTATTAACTTTTCAACATTATTGGAATTGCTGACAGTTAAAAATACTTTTGTGGAGGAGGTTGGCTGTTCTCCCTTTCTTTGTGGGAATCTCTCAAGACTTTTGAGAAGGACGTAACAGCCAACCTTATTCCATTACATTTTGAATATCTACAGGTTGTGAGGTTGGGAGCATGGCTGTAGTCTTAACTACTTCACGATTTTTCTGTTGGGATAATGAACAAAATTCTTAAATTATTATTCAAGTACTTCAGTTTGTCTACAGCTTTACTTTCTTATTTTCCCCTTTATGAGCCCTATGCTCCATTCAAATTAGGCCAGTTTGGAGCCCTAACACATTTGGAGGCTATCTATCCTAGTCTGTTTGCTCCGTATCTTTTCCTTCTATTTGGCCTCTAACCCTCCAAAATTGAATACACTTGCTCATCTAAGTTACATCCATTCTTTAGGGCTTTAATATACTTACGTTAGCCATTTTATTACTTGTTTTTGGACATTCCTAATTTTGCTCTATTTCATGCATGTTTTTCATATTGTTTCTAAGTGATTCATTTATTAATATATTTGTGATAAAAGATATGAACTAAATATTTGAGTAATAAATCCTAATCTTACATTAAATTTTAGTCCTAAAATAGTGTTGGAGGCAGTTTTAGTAGAGTGTCAGTTTCCTTGGAATAGAAACTTTTTATTAAGGTAGATGAAAGACTGCATCTATTTAACCCCTCTCCCCCCCTTTTTAAAAATAGAATATGTTTTTTCAAACCGTTGTCTTTTTTCTTATTCCAGTTCAACTTTGCTGGCTTTTATCATGGAGCTGTTGAAGAACTCAATTGCTATGCAAGAGCAGATGCTTGCCTGCAAGGGCTTTTTGGTAATAGGATATAGTCTTGAAAAGGTAAAGTATCAAATGCTTTACATTTTTGATTCTTAATTTGCAGGCCATGAAACTTAGTCTCCTAAGTGGTTGAGAAATTCTGTCTGCAAGTGTGTCTCCTTGGTTATATAAAATTACCTAAATTAAAATAACCTTTTGTTGTTTTAACTTGCCCCCACTGCTTTATTAGAGGAATGTCGTATTGAGTCTCATGGCATCTTTAACTTTGAGCATAATTTGTGGACCTACTTTTTTCTGGTATTGACAGCCTTTAATTTACTTACCTTGCCTTGTGTTGGTAGTGACCTTTGAAATATCTTCCTCTGCAGTCTTCCAAATCCCATGTCAGCAGAGCAGTACTTGAACTTTGCCTTGCATTTTCAAAATATCTGAGTAATCTGCAGAATGGGATGCCCCTACTCAAGCAATTGTGTGATCACATTCTTCTTAACCCAGCTATATGGATTCATACCCCAGCCAAGGTAATACATATATTGATTTTGTGCTAATATGTTCAGTAAGTTTTTGTACTTGAGACGAGTGATAATTATGAGGATTTTCTTTTATCCTTTTACATGGTATTATATAAGATATTAGTGGAATGCATTTTTTGACTAAATATACTTTTGCAAGTCAGTATTTTTTCTCTCCCTTCCTAAAGCAATATCAGTATTTCTTTTTTAAAAAAGCTATAGTCTTTATTTTCTGTTGTTAAATCAAATAAAATTTTATTTGAGAGAGACTTTGATTTATATTTACTAAACCAAAGTTGGATAGTTCCAGTGTAAATATAATGTTTCCTATGAGCTGTAGCTCTATTCTATTGCAAATATACAAACATATATATCTATGTATCCATATGTATGTATGCATACATATATATAAATATATACTCACTGCTCTCTCTCCCTCTTTTATACACACATATTCCTTCCACCAACGTGATGAGCTCTTGAGTTTAATTCTTACAGGAACAGCTGAAATGTCACCCTTTCTTGAAGGCTTCCATGCTATACAGGTCACATTTAATCATTTTAATTTCACATTAATTCAAATTATTAAATACAGTCATATTTTACACAGTAATTTATTTAGTACTGTAACAGCAAATCAATTACATTAAGTGAACATAAGTGAATTTGTGATAAAATATATAAATAAAACCTTTGATAAATCCTAATGTTCTATTAAGTTATCCTAAAAATTTGATTTCCTCTCTCCCCCTCTCTCTTTTGGTTCACTTGCAAGTGTTTACCGTTGTTCAGGTTGGAATAACACATACTTACTCTAGTTGTCAGAAAAAAATGTCTGCAGACTTTTTTGCTTTTCTGGAGTCATAGTATCTTACTTTCAGCTGCTCTTTTCAAATGTTAAGGGGAAAAACAGCTGCTGACTCTGATTGCCATTTGGAAATAATCAAAGGAGGCAGCTGGAGGTTGTAGCTTTTTATCTCTGGGTTCAAATTTGACCTCTTTCTCTTCTATGACCCTCAGTCTTATTTCTTTTCAAGGATTGTTTCAAGTTACTTTTTAAACCTTTACTAAACACTTCTTTGTCTTACTAAGCAGTGTATTTGTAAGGCTTTGGGCCTCTTTTGAAATGGTCAAAAAGCCTCTTCTTATGAGATACTTCCTTGTAGGGGAATATTTAAAAATTTTCATTGTATTGTTTCCTTAAGTCCATTATATTATTACACTCTATTTCTTACCTTTTCCTTGTTAATAATTTTCTTTAATTTCCTCTTCAGAATTTGCAGTTGATTTGGTAATATTAAAGTTAACTTTTGTTTCAGCCTTCTGCTTTGTGTATCCATGAGGGGTTATATCTAATTTTATTATAAAGGTAGTTATAACAAAAGGCAGACACAAAGTTTGTTTTGACCTGAAGGTCATACAATTTGGGGGAGGAAGGAGCTTTTTAAGAAAAAGAATACAACATACTGCATGCAAAATTAGGTTTAGGGTCTTGGAAGGAACATGTCTAGATGAGTGGGCATGAAGTTTAAGCTTCGTTAGCTTCATGGTAAATTCACCTCTGGTTACCAAAGTTGAGGGTATGATTGTATGAATCAATTTTTGCTTTTGGAAAAGGGTGCTCACAGTCATTTATAACATCCATTTTAGTTTGATCTGCTCAGAGACAGGCTTTGAAATGACCTAACAAGAGAGATGAATTTTCTTGTAGGTAGCAGTCTTTCATTTGCTGAGTGGCTACTTTATGCTGGGCACTGTGGATACAGTGGTGAGCAAGACAGATCTATTTCTGCCCTCATAGAATTTAGGTGTAATGGGAAAGACAGATGTTAATGTGTAATTTGTGTGGTTATTAGATTATATAAAGAGTGAAAGAGGAAAGGTTTATTCATAAGTAGAATATGAATAATCTTGAGGTCTCCAATATGTTGCTGTTAAATCCTGTTCATTTTTCTTTAACTATAGTATCATTCTCGGTAGACTGACTTTCTCCACTTTTCCATATCTTAATTTATCACTTTTTGTCAGAATCCTTTATGCTTTTAACATATCACTCTCATCAGATAATTTCTTAGCCTCCAAACTTGTAATGGTTTCTCGTTGTTTTCAGAATAAAGCATTAGGTCTTCATGCCAATTCTTTCTAGGCTTTCTTTGTGAAAAACTCACTTGTCCTCAGTGTCTAGGTGGGTACAAAATGTTATCCTAGAGCAGTGGTTCTTAATCTTGGCTGTCTATAGAATTAGTTGGGAGAAGCTTTTTGTTTTTTGTTTTTTTTTCAAACAAAACAAAACCAGAATCCCACTCCCTCCACCCTAGATTCTAATTTAATTGGTCTGGGACAGGACGCAGACATCGGTATTTTTAAAATGTTTTTCAGGTATTTTAACGCACAGTCAAGAATGAGGATGGTTGTTCTAGATTTGGCGAAACTTTTTGTATCATCTCCCATTTTCCCTGTTGGAAGTTTCCTCTTTTGTTCTGTCTACCTATCGTTCTACTCATCTTCAAAGGCTACCTTAATACCGCCTCTATTAGTGAAACTTTTCTTGACTATTTTAGCTTATCCTAAAATAATTTCTCTGGCCTCTGAATTAATAGTATTTAATAGATGTATGGCACTTGTTTATTGCCACATGACCTTTCTTATGTTTCAGTAGGTGAGGTGTCTTTATTACCTTTTATTTTTTCACTTAAATTTGTGTATTTTTTATCGTCTCCATTAGATTTTCAGCTACTGAGGGACAGTGTCTATGCCACTGTATTTTCAGTAATACAGTGCTGCACATATAGGTGGAGGTAAATATTTTCTGCATGACTGAAATAGCATGGTTAAGAATTTGAACCATGTCATAGAAAGTGCTGTGTATCCTCAGTGACAAGTAAGCTGGGCCTATCTATTTGAGCAGCAGTAGCTACATCAAAGTAATGTTATCTTTCAGCAAGTCTGTGGATTATAGCATATTTATGGTTTTCTAAACTACAATCATCTTCCAAGCCTCAATTTTAAGTGGTTCAGAATCTGCCACTCTTTACCATGTATGATTACTGATTGACTCCCTAATTCATTTAACCTTGATTGTTTATAGGGCATGTGGAAGATACACAACTAATTTTTATCTTTCAGGGTTAAAAATGAAAATGCCTTCAGTGTCTGGGAAGGTAACATAAATGTTCAGTTGTAAATGATCAGGAGTAGTGTGGGTTTTGGCCAAAGTTAATGCCGTACTTAGTATTGTTTAGTTTATAAAGTATTCTTGATTTCGATATGGAAGTAGACCAAAAGTGGTCCTTATTTTGTGCTGTTATGAGTACTAGAGTATAATTGTTTGTGAAGTTTAGAGACTATAATTTTATAATTACAGTCTTTGTAGTAATGAGCTGTTATAACAGAATTCTATTTTTCTAATAAATATTTCTTAAGGTAGGCTTTACATGTTTCTATATGATTTTCTTTCTTTTGACTTTTTCTTACTTTTTTTACTTCTACTTCTTTTTTTTCCTTTTGAGTTATTCCAGCTGCTAATTTTCTCTAAAACAAAGACAATTTCTAGCTTTTGAAAACAACTATACATAGCATAAGTAGTAGGTTTATTATAAAGAAGTTACATAAGTTCATGAATAATTGCTGATTGCTAAATAGAAACCAAACAGTTTTTTCCATGGAATAGTGCTGCAAAAATTTGATATATTTGGGGGTGTTTACTTTATAGTGCTACTATAAAAGAAGCATTTGCCTGCTTTTATTTTATAAGGAGTATGTGTGCTTGTATGTGTCAGTGGATATGTGTTATCTGTTAACATGAATGTTATTACCAAGCTAAGCAGCTTGCTTTTTGGAACAAGTATGGTCCAAGTAGAGCAGCCTGAGGGTATTCCTGGAAACAGGGGTAAAATGCTGGTCAGCGTCTTTGATTTAGCTCTTCATTTTGATTCTCTAGGTTCAGTTGACACTTTATACTTATCTGTCCACGGAATTCATTGGTACAGTCAACATATATAATGCCATTCGGAGAGTTGGAACAGTGCTTCTCATCATGCATACACTGAAGTACTACTATTGGGCAGTGAATCCTCAGGATCGGAGTGGTATCACCCCAAAAGGATTAGGTATATCATCTCTATATATTACATTATATATATATGGCAAATCAGGATTTTCTTTTTCTTTTCTTTTTTCTTTTCTCTCTCTCTCTCTCTCTTTCATTCTTTCTCTCTCTCTCTCTCTCTTTCTCTCTCTGTCTCTTTCTGTCTTTCCCAATACTATTACACTCTTCTGGAAGTTTTCGTAAATCTCATAATGGTAAAATTTTAAATCTTGGTGATAAATTTTAATAGTTTGTCCTAACTCGTGGTTGCCAGAGGTTAATAACTCGCTACTTTTACAGAAGAATGGTACTTTTGCTAGTATGAATTGTTTGAGGGCAAATATGACTAGGATGATTTTTAAGGCATTGAGAATGAGAAGAAATTCTATATTAGCCACTGGTATTGATGTTGAGTCCAGTTATCCCAATGAGAATCATTGACAACAGTGTTGTTTGGGAGATGGAGATAGGATGGGGTAGGGAGTGTCTGCTTCTAATAAATAATATAATGAATCTACAGAATTTCAGTAATTATTTTCCTATATAATCAGGACTAAATTACTGGAAGGATAGTGTTCATTGACCATGTCAGTAGTTCTTGGAAGGGGTCAAGATAAAAAGTTTCACAAATGGTGGCTCTTTTGGTTTTAAGTATTGCAAAACCTGCTTCAAATTGGCTTATATCATAAAAGAGGGTTAACCAGCTCATATAAACTGGCAGTTTCAGTAGGACTTGGTGCAGGGGTTCAAAATACAGCCGTTGGACCCAGTTGGTCTCCCTCAATTTCCCAGTTCTTCTGTGTTGGCTCTTTTCATATAATTTCTCTCTTTGTAGAGTGGCAGACAACCACTCTCCCTTCACATCCTCACAAATTTATATCCAGCAAAAGAGCATCTGCCTGTATTGAGCATTTCTAGCAAAAGTTCCTTTTAGTCTCTTTGTTGCTCATTGGCTCGTTTGTCCATCTGTGTGGCAGGTATTCTTCAGATTGCCCAGGCACAGAGGCCCTTCTTACCTCTAAAACACATGATGTGAGTGTGAAGATGGGTTCAGTCCCTTTATAAAAATTGAGAGCTGTTGCTTGAAATCAGGAAATAGATGCTGGAGAGTCTAACAACACACATTCTGATTTTACTCAAAGGCTTTGGTTGTTCAGTGATTTACAAAGACGAGGTTTCATATTTGTGTAATACTTTTTCTATCCCTTTCAAAATAAACTCGATTTATTCTCAGACAATATGCTAGCTATAATTTAGAAAGCTATGAGGACATACAGAAGTTACATGATCTGTTGAAGCTGGAGAGGTTGTGGCAGATCTAGAACTAGGCTATAATATCCTTCTGATTATTTCATGGTGCTGTAGGTGTGTCATGTACTGTCCTAGGTGTTAGCATTATATTCTGGCCTTGATTTTATAACTGATTAGTGACCTTGGGAAAGTCTTATACTTCAAGTGAGAGAGCTGTACAAACTTTGCAATTGTATTGTAACTCTGTAACCTATTCTTTGTCTAGGAATTGTCATGTGGAACAAATTTTAAACAATTTTCTTCCGATTTTAATTGATCTGTTCAAGGTCATGGTGGTCCTATGCTTCGGTGGTCCAGGAACTAGCTGTAAATAGTGATTAGTGGGGGGAAAATTGCAGAAAATATGAGGCAGACAAGTACTTAAATTAGGATCTTAGGACAATGGGTGTTTGGTTTCAAAAGCTTTCTACAAGCTTTCTACTTGGGAATTGTATGTTTGAGACATGAAAATTGACTTTAATGTGAGCCATGTGTGACCAAGCACTTTTTCAAGAAAAGGAGATGTCAGAGGAGGTCAACACAATGTTTCCCTTCTTCATGAACGATACTGTGTTGAGGTGTACTTTGAGCTTTTTGTATTAGCTTATACAGTGGTAACAATAGAAAAAAGTTTTTTCATACTAAATTCACATATAAAGTTTAGATTTTCTTTTGCTTTTTCTTTGTAAACTTATGTTACCATAGTAACATTCTAAGAGAGTCTTTTAAAACTAAATATAAATTTGTTACCTCATTTTTATGTTTTAAAATTCCTTTGACCTTACCCAAAAACAAACATTTTCATTGTAGTTTTTACATAACCCATTTTGTACATTTGGAGCATTGTATATACAATTGCATGTGAGATTGAATGCTCGTCCTTCTAGAGGCATTAAACTCTTCAGGAAACTGACCTTTATGTTTCTTATAAATAGGTGGAAAAACTATTGGGAATGAGAATTTTATACTTAACTTTGAGGTTTTTGAAATACTCAGTGTGTGTGTATGTGTTTGTCTTTTTAAAAGATGGACCACGACCTAATCCAAAAGAAATGCTTTCTCTACGAGCGTTCTTGTTGATGTTCATTAAGCAATTAGTGATGAAGGTGAGTTCATATTTCTTACCCTATAGCATGTGTGTATTGAACTTAAAACTTCACATAAAATACAGTCTTGGTTTGTTTACTCTTTGCTCTATTAATAGGTTTACACAGTGGAAAAAACTTTGAAAGATATTTATTTCCTTGTTTGTTTTTTCTCCTTAGGCATATAATTGATAAACATTAATGCAGAATTGGAAATGATAATCGTAATATGTATTATATGAATTTCTGTTGGAGTTCAAGTGCATTCATTCTTTCATTCAGCAAATATTTACTGAGTTTCTGTTACTTCTACTATTCTTAGAACTGGTGATGCAGTAGTCTACAGAGCTCCTCAAGGAGGTTTCAGTTTTAGAGATTCCTTGTACCTGACATTCAGATTTTGAAAAATAATTTTCCTGTATAAATGTACCAGATAGAAATGATTACATTTTGTCCCATTTCATTCTACTATCGGTAAAGTAAAATTTAATATTATTTTTAAGGATGGTGTTTTTGGTTTTATAAGATACCAGTATATAAATATATTTGTTGCCAGTGTTTTATTCAGTATTTTCCTTTATCATTTTATTTCTTATTCTTTACAATTTAATGCTTTATTAGCTGTCACATAATATTATGGTAAATGGACCTAACTGTTGGTATATCTTTCAGAATCAGATATCTTATTTCCATTTATTAAAAAATTTAACCTTTAAATTGTCTGTTTCTATCCTTTCCTAGTGTGTTTTGTTTCCTAATTCTTATTGTTCTTTTTTGAGATTTCAGCTTTGTTTTATGATTAGTAATACAGTAGTTTGAAAATTTTCATAATGCATTCATATTTAAAAGTACAGTGTTTTTCCCAGTGAAATTACTACTCAATTTTTAGTACCTGACATTTTAATTTGGTAATTTTAGAAACTGTTCATTTTTCTGTCCAAATTTAATAGAAAAAAAATAAACAGAAAAATTGTCTTCTGTATTTAGAGGAGTAATAGGTGTTGAGTAATACCCTTTTACTTGTTCTTAATTATTATTTTTGCTTACGTCAGGATTATGAAGCTTTACTAGATAGGTTATCATATAAGGTGCCAAAAACGGGATACTGATGTCTGATCTCTTTTGACTTCTACACTGTGTTGCATACTGCATGTCTTAAGTGCTTCCCCGAATTTTTATTTTAAATTTAGATTTTTATATTACATTAGCTTTTTTTATTTATAGCAACTCACCAAGTTGAGAAATCTGTGTGTATAATTTCCCTTTTCAAACAAGTTTTATATATGTAAGCATAAGATACTTGTCTTATGTTTTTAAAGGATTCTGGAGTAAAGGAAGATGAGCTACAGGCCATTCTTAATTATCTACTCACTATGCATGAGGTAACATTTGAATTTTATATGTTGGGATTTTATTTTTTGAAGTTGCATTATGCGCATTTTTAAAAGTAAAATAGTTAAAGAAATCTTTCATTAATGATGTAACTATAATGGAGAGTAAATGTATCTAGGAACTAAATGTTAGCAATCTTCATTTAAATATTCTTTATTACCACAAGATGCCTTTGTGAATAATCATGAAAGGCTTTTAAAAAGTGTTAAAATTAGATCTCATTGACCTAGTAATAAACTATACCAAAGAATACTTTCAGTTTATTTCCAGGAACCAGTGTAAGAAATGGAAAAATAGATAATGAAAATGACTAAAAATGATTGGACTTTTAAATTCATAACAGTCTTCCCACTGATTTTGTATAATCAAATACCATTAAGTTAAACAACTCATTTATGGTTGATTTAAAATTATATGGTTGAAAAGGAGGTTGAAAATAAATAGGTTGAAATGTCTGGAGTTTTTTCCTTTATTTTTTAGCATTGCAAAAATGTAATATATGCCAGATGTAGTCTAAATAAATAATCTGATTAAACATGTTTTAACTAAGTAGAATCTGAAATTAATTTCATATAAAGCACAACATTTATATGATAGTTTACATTCCTGTGTTATAATTCATTTTTTCTGAGTTCACATATTTGTTACAGCATGAAATAGTGCCTTTTAAAATCATTAATAGATGAGAGATATGGTTTGGGCCTATCTTTGTTAATTGGGGCAGAAAAGAATGGGTTAAATTTCTTGATTGGATCATATTTGACTCAAACATTAATGATTGTGATTTCTTTTTCTTCTTGAGTAGGATATTCTATTTTATTTTTAGATTTTCTTCACCCTTAGGGACCAAAATATTTCATAAGGGAGAAACTGGAAGTCACAGTGATCTTCTGTTTTCTCTGAAACTATTAAATCAGGGATTTTTCAGGTCCTTCAAATAACAGTTTTCCAAAGGCTTAGTGCCCTCCTTCTAGATCATTTACTTAGCATATTGAAAATTAAATATTCAAGTAGCTTCCACAGCAAAAGTTCAAAAGCAGTGAATGAAAACCTGGAGGCAGGGCACCATAGAGATGACTAACTGCTGCTTCCCTTTAGTCTTTGGATTTGTAATGCCCAAGTAGGCCCTAATGATACGCAACAGAGGTTGTAAAGGATTTTCCTGAAATTTTTAGATTTCAGTACTCATATGTACTTACTCCTGTGCTATTATGCAAATGTTATCAAATTATACCATATACAGTAGCATGTTGACACAATAAACATTTATTGATCATCTGTATCTTTAATACTGACAACAGATAATATAAGAGAACTATCCAGTTACCATCTTCCAAAAGGTCTTCTTTCAGAACTAGTTTCTTGAGAGGCTTAGTGCACAGTGGTCCTAGTTAAATAAGTTAGAAAGTGACACACAGTATGTTGTCCCCAGCACTACTACCATATCACAACATCTACTAGCATATTAAAGCTTCACTATGTCTTGCTGTAATAAAAAGAACAACCTGTTCTTCCTCCCCGCTGCCCAATTTCTTGCTGTATAATCCTTCCTTTAAAAAAAAAAATCTGTAAATCAGTATCTATTATATCAATGGAATATGTTTAAGGAAATCTTGATACAGTATAAGAGACATTTTATATCTTTGATTAAGAAATTATTTGACTGGTGTTGTATATTTTGAGTTATGCAGGTGAATATGTGTATGTAAAGAATGTTTGCTTAAAAAAGTGGATTCGTATAGCTGTCTGCTTATTTTTTTTAAGTTAAAATTCATTGTTTGAGAAATAGTCATTGTTCAAATAAGTTGTTTTTCTTTATTTAAAAAAATTCTAAAATAATTTTAGGATGACAATCTAATGGATGTCCTACAGCTGCTCGTTGCATTAATGTCAGAACATCCTAATTCTATGATACCTGCTTTTGACCAAAGGAATGGGTTACGGTAAGAGTTTAACATTTCAAGAATTTTAATATATTTAATAAAAGAGATCAGTTTGGAAATGACAGATTCTTAGATATGAAAATTATTACTGGATCTTATAAAATGATTTAAGATATAAGAGCTTTTTATTTCATGTCTTTTTTTTTTAAATTAATTTATTTTATGTATTTATTTTTGGCTGCACTGGGTCTTTGTTGCTGTGCGCGGACTTTCTCTAGTTGCAGTGAGCGGGGGCTACTCTTTGTTGCCGTGTGCGGGCTTCTCATTGTGGTGGCTTCTCTTGTTGCGGAGCACGGTCTCTAGGTGCACAGGCTTCAGTAGCTGTGGCACGCAGGCTTCAGTAGTTGTGGTTCGCGGTCTCCAGAGCACAGGCTCACTAGTTGTGGCACACGGGCTTAGTTGCTCCGTGGCATGTGGGATCTTCCCAGACCAGGGCTCGAACCCATGTCCCCTGCATTGGCAGGCGGATTCTTAACCACTGCGCCACCAGGGAAACCCCATGTCTTATGTTTTTTGAAAAGATCTTTGAATATAGAGGCTGTGTTACTATTTAGTATGTGAGGACAGATCAGGCAAATCATTCCAGTATTTTGCATGGTTAGTGCTATTATACTGCTATTGTAAGGTCGAATTCTTCAGCAGACGTATCTTTAGGTCCTAAAATAAAAATATTCAATTGTGATCCAAGAGAAGATCTCTATCTTCCCTTTAAAACATAACCTCTTCCAACCCCAATCCCAAATCATCATTGTATTAGTCCTCTCGGGCTGCCTTAACAAAATACCCTAGAGCAGGTGGCTTAAACACCAGAAATTTGTTTTCCCATAGTCCTGGAGACTGTAAGCCCAAGATCAAGATGCCAGCAGGGTTGGTGTCTGGTGAGGGCTTTCCCTTTGGGTTGTACACAGCCACCTTCTTGTTGTGTGTTCACATGATTTTTTTTGTGTGTGCACGAACAGATAGAGAGAGAGAGGGCAAGCTGTTTAGTCTTTTTTTTTAAATAAGGATGCTGATCCTATCAAATCAGGGACCCGCCCTTATGAGCTCATTCAATCTTAATTGACTTCTTATAGGCCCCATCTCCAAATACAGCCACTGTGGGGCTTAGGGCTTTAACATGTGAATTGAGGAGCACACATTCAGTCTGCAACAGTCATCGTAACAAAAGAGAATACTTTTGTTTTAAATCTTTCATTTAATGAGAAGATTTTTGGGCTACAAAAGTTTAACAGCTACTCTGCTGGATGATCAGCTACAGTAACTAATTTACTGATTTAGTTATAATAAATTTCCCGTATCAATCCTCTATTACAAAGTTTTTATTTGTTACCTTTCAGTACTCATTCTCTGTAAGATTGAAGATGACTTTATACATTATACTTAAGGAGTGTATTTTCAGAGATTCGCAGAGAAACAGAACCAAAAGGGTGTGGGTGTGTGTGCATATGCGTGAGAGAGAGAGAGGGAGGGAGGGAGAGAGAGAGAGAGAGGGAGGGGTATTGAGATTTATGTTGAGGAATTGGCTCATGTGATTGTGGAAGGCTCCACAATTTGCAGGCTGGCAGGTGGAGACCCAGATAAGAGTTGATGTTGCAGTTTGAGTCCAAAGGCAGTCTGCTGGCAGTATTCCCTCTTCCTCTAGGGAGGTCCTTTCTTTTTTTCTATTAAAGCCTTCAACTATTAGGATGAGGCACCCACATTATGAAGGGTAATTTGTTATATTCAAAGTCTGCTGATTTAAGTGCCAGAGTAAGTGCTGACCTCATAGAATGATTTGGGAAATATTCCCTACTCTTTAATTTTCTTGAAGAGTTTGTATAGAATTATTATTATTTATTCTTTAAGTGTTTGCTAAAATTTACCAGTGAAGTTAACTAGGAGTGGAATTTTCTTTGTAGGGATGTTTTTAGCTACAAATTCAATTTTCTTAATAAATACAGGGCTGTTTAGGTTATCTGTTTATTCTTTGATAAGTATTGGTAAGTTTCCATCTATCAAGGAATTGTCTGTTTCATTTAAACTATCAAATTTATTGATGTAAAGTTGTTCCTTTATTTTCATTTAAATACCTGAAAAGCCTGTAGTGATTTTACCTCTCTCATTTCTGACACTAATAATTTTTCTTCTTTCTTTTTTCCAAATCAATCTGGCTAGAGGTTAATCAAATTTATTCATTTTCACTGTTTTGAGATCTTTCTTCTTTTTGAATATAGGTATTTAGTGCTTTAAATTTCTTCTAAGCACTTTCAGTTTAATGTCATTTTTATTCAGTTCGAAATACTTTTTTCTTTTCATTTCTTGTTTTGTCCATGTGTTATTTAGAAGTGTGTTCCAGAGATCTTTTTATGTTTGAATTTTGTTGTTTTTTTAAATCATTAATCCCTGGGCTTCCTATGCTAACTTGGCCATGGGATTCTTTTTTTTTTAATATTTATTTATTTATTTGGCTGCATATGGTCTTAGTTGTGGCATGCAAACTCTTAGTTGTGGCATGTGGGATCTAATTCCCTGACAGAGGATCGAACCCTAGCCCTGTGCATTGGGAGCGTGGAGTCTTAGCCACTGGACCACCAGGGAAGTCCCTGTCTGAATTTTAATTTAATTTCATTTTGGTCTCTGAGGATCTTTGTATGACTTGAATCCTTTAAAATTTATTGAGACTTGCTTTATGGTCCAGCATATGGTATATCTGGGTAAATGTTCCATGCGCACCAGAAAAGTACATGTATTTTGATGTTGTTTTGATGTTGTTGGATGGAGTATTCTTTAAATGTCAAGTAGGCTAAGTTGGTTGATACCATTTTTCAAATCTTCTGTGCCATTACTGCTTCTTTGTCTTCTTGTTCTGTCATTTATTGAGATATGATTATTGAAATCTCTGACTATAAATATGCTTTTTTCTCTTTGTCTTTCTTTGTATTTTTATCATTTTTTGCTTCAGGTTTTTTAACTCAGATATTAAGTATATCGATATTGAGGATTTTTATGGCTTGTTGGGGAATTAATGCTTTTATAATTATGTTTTTTCCTGTTTTTCCACCTGGAAATGTTTCTTGATCTGAAATCTACTTAGTTTGATATTTATATGGCTAATCCAGCTTTCTTTTGCTCTGTGTTTGCATGGTGTATCTTTTTTTCCATTTTAATTTATCTACATCTTTATAGTTAATTGAATTTCTTATGTACACAGTATGATGGCTAATTATGTGTCAACTGGCTGGGCCGTAGTTCCTTGATATTTGGTCAGACATTATCCTGGATATTTTTGTGAAATCATTTTTTGAATGTGGTCAACATTTAAGTTGGCAGACCTTGAGTAAAGCAGGTTACCATCTATAATGTGGGTGGGCCTATCAAATCAGTTGAAGGCATTAATAAAATAAAAAGGAATTCTGCCAACGCAGTGCCTTTGGACTTGGGTTATGTTTTCCTCAATCTCCAGAGTACTTGTCTATCCTGCAGATTTTGGACTTAGCCTCCACAGTTGTGTGAGCCAGTTCTTTAAAATAAATATCTGCCTCTCTCTTTATATATACACAACCTGTTGGTTCTCCTTCTATAGAAAACAATGACTAATACACACAGTGTAGTTGGATGTTTTATTTTTTAAAATGTACTCGGAGACACTTAGTCTTTTCATTGTGTTTTGACTATTTACTTTTAATGTAATTATTGATATAGCTTTATTTGCATCTAGTGATTTATTATTTATTTGTCTCAGTATAATTTTTCCTTTGTTTTTCCTTTGCTTTGTATTTGAATTATTTTACAATTCTTTGAAAATTAATTTCTATTAGGTTTTGGATCTATCTCTTTGTGTAAATTTTTATTGGCTGCTTTAGAGATTTCACAGTATACCTAGAGTTAATATTCAGCGTCTTCAAATAAAATATAGAACCACTGCAAGTGTATTGATACCTTTAAGCTCCACCATTGTTCCTTTTTGTATCTAATGTATCATAAGCCTCTCTAGACAATGTTATAATTTTTAATTTCACTTGTAATATGTAGTTTAAAGAATTTAAGAGGAGAAAAAACTTATGTTTATTCAGATATCTACAATTCTTTTACTCTTAATTCGTGAAGGAAGCATTTCTTGTTGAGTAGTTTTGCTGGAAACATGATTTCTTAGTTTTTCTTCTGAAAATGCTTTTATTTGGCCTTCGTCCAAGGATATTTTTGCTGCACGTAGGATTCTGTGTTTCAAGTTTTTGTTCTTTCAATACTTTAAACTATTTTCCTGTAGTCTGCTGGCCTCCATGATTTCTAAGAAGAAACCTATGATAAATCAAATCTTTCTTTGCTAAATATAATGTATTAGATTTTTATATTTGCTTCCAGGACACGTTCTTTCGTTCTCCCCCAGCCATACTCCCTGAAATTTCATTTTCTTTGTTTTTATCACCAAGTCTGAGAAGTTTTATGCTCTTATTTTAAAATATTTTTTTGTTTCAGGTGTATCTTTCTCTTTCATTTTGGATTTCTAGTGACTTGAATATTAGAGGTTTTAATGCACATCTCCCTCAGCTTCTTTTTAGTTTATTTCAATCATTTTTGTCTCTGTTCTTCAGATTTGATATTTTCTATTGATATAGAAATTTGACATGTATGATAAACTTGATCTTCAAGTTTATAAACTTTTTCTTTGTTTTTTCTATTTTGATGTTGAGCCCATCTCATGAATATTTCAGCTCTTGTACATTTCAGTTGTATAATTTCAATACAGTTAATTTTTATACTTTCTTTTGATGAGAACTTTATTTTCTGATCCACTTAGACTGTGTTTACCTTTACCTTCTGGAGCATAGTTATAATAGCTTTAAAATCTTTGTGGGATAATCGCAAGAATTGCCTATCCCATCAACATCTGTTTGTTGTGTTTTCCCATGAGAAAGTGTCACATTTTTCTTTGTTCTTTTTTTTTTTTTTTTTTTTTTTTGAGGTATGCGGGCCTCTCACTGTTGTGGCCTCTCCCGTTGCGGAGCACAGGCTCCGGACGTGCAGGCTCAGCGGCCATGGCTCACGGGCCCAGCCGCTCCGCGGCATGTGGGATCCTCCCGGACCGGGGCACGAACCCATGTCCCCCGCATCGGCAGGCGGACTCTCAACCACTGCGCCACCAGGGAAGCCCTTCTTTGTTCTTTGTACATTAAGTATTTTTTTAATCTATCATGGATGTTGTGTTATCTTTTTTTAAAATCAACTCTGGGACTTGTTATGATCTGTTAACAAATGTTGATATGTTTTGTTTTGTTTTATTTTAGCAAGAAGGGTCAGACTGCAAGTTCTACCTGTCTTTTGTGGATGGTGGTTCTGATGGCACTTCATTTTTAAAACCTCTCTTGTCTTGCTTTGGGTTTTTCTTATACATGCACTACTCAGGGATTAGGCTGAGAATTGGGTGATAATTCAGGTCTTCTTTCAATTTAGAATATTAAATTATTATTCTGGTCTGAGTCTGCCCCATACATTGCATCTCTTGGGTCAGTTTAGGGCTTTTGCAGGTTTTTACACAGATTTTGATGATCCTTCTCTCCTGTTTGCTCCTATTCATGACTCTCTCTAGCCTATAAGGACCCATTTTCTTAGTTCCTCTAACCAGGACAGTTTTTCTCAGAATATTAGCTACCTGAACTTCTGACAGAAACGAACTCTGAGACAGGGACACACTTATGGGTCAGATTTACAAAAGAAAATTGAAAATTGATACTCTTACCTCTGAAATGGGTAATCTGCAAATATTAACTCCCCTACACCAATGCACCTAGTTTTGTTTAATTTTTGGAGTACTTAGGAGGTTGCTTTTTGTGTTTTTTCTATAGTTGTGGTTCTAATACGCAAGATAGAAAGGCTGTATTTTCCTTACTCCATCTTGGTTAGTCAAGGTATCTATTAAGTTCTTTGGCCTATTTTAAAAAAAATCCAGTTGTTTGTTTTCTTATTGTTGAGTTTTAGAGTTCTTTGCATACTTTGGATAACAGTGCTTTATCAGATGTCTCCTTTGCAAGTATTTTCTCTTAACTCTATGCCTTGTCTTCTAATTCTCTCGATACAGTCATTTGCAGAGCAGTTTTTAATTTTAATGAAGTCCAGCTAATCAGTTATTTTTATTGTGGATCATGTCTTTGGTGTTGTAAGTAAAAAGGTATCACCATACCCAAGGTCATCTAGGTTTTCTCCTCTGTTGTGTTCTAGGAGTTTTATGGTTTTGCATTTTACATTGAGGTCCATTTTGAGTTATGTCAATACCAATCTCCCAGTTCAGCACACCCCACCCCCACCCCCTGCAGCTTTCCCCCCTTGGTGTCCATACGTTTGTTCTCTACATCTGTGTCTCAGTTTCTGCCCTGCAAACTGGTTCATCTGTACCATTTTTCTAGGTTCCACATATATGTGTTAATATACGATATTTGTTTTTCTTTTTCTGACTTACTTCACTCTATATGACAGTCTCTAGATCCATCCACGTTTGAGTTAGTTTTTATGAAGGGTGTAAAGTCTGTGTCTAGATTCATTTGTTGGATGTGGATGTCCTGTTGTTTCAGCATCATTTGTTGAGAAGAATATCTTTGTTCATTGTCTTGCTTGTGTTCCTCTTTTGTCAAAGATTGGTTGACTAGATTTATGTGTGTCTATTTCTAGGCTCTCTGTTGATCTATTTGTGTATTCTTTTACCAGTACCACACTATCTTGATTACTGTAGCTTTACAGTAAGTCTTGAAGTCAGGTAGCATCAGTAACACTAATATTCTGTAGGGATAGCCCTGCTTTCATTTCTGATATTAGTAAATTACATCCTTTCTCTTTTTTCTTAGCTTGTATAGGAGCTTACTGATTTTATTGATCTTTTTGAAGAAGCAGCTTTTGGTTTTGTTGATTTTCTGTATTGATTTTTTATTTTCTATTTTATTGATTTCTACTCTAATACTTATTATTTTTCTCCTGCTTACTTTGAATTGAATTTTCTCTTCCAGGTGTCCTAGAGTGAAAACTTATGTTACTGATTTCAGATCTTTCTTCTTTTCTAATATATGCATTCAGTGCTATAAATTTTCCTGTAAACACTGCTTTTGCAACATCCCAGAGATTTTTATAAGTAGTGCTTTCATTTTCATTTCGTTGAAAATACTTGTAATTTTTGGAGATTTCTTCTTTGACCCACATGCTATTTAGAAGTATGTTGTTTAATCTCCAAGTATTTCAGTTATCTTTCTGTTACTGATTTCTAATTTAATTCCATTGTGGTCTGAGAGCAAACTTTATATAATTTCCAATCTTTATGTTGTTGATTATGTGTGCTTTATGGCCCTGGATGTGGTCTACTTGGTGAATGTTCCATGTGAGCTGGAGAAAAATGTGTATCCTACTATTGTAGAATGAAGTAGTCTACAGATGTCAGTTATATCCCGTTGACTGATGGTATTTTTGAGGTTAACTATGTCCTTAACTGATTTTCTGCCTGCTGGATCTGTCCATTTTTGAGAAAGGGGTTTTGCAATCTCCAACTATGATAATAGAACATCTGTTTCTCCTTGCAGTTCTGTCGGTTTTTGCCACACAGTTTTAGGCTCTATAGTTAGGTGCATACGTGTTAAGGATTGTTATGTTGGAGAATTGACCCCTTTATCATGATGTAATGCCCTTCTTTATCCCTGATAACTTTCCTTACTTTGAAGTCTTCTCTGTCTGAAATTAATATAGCTGCTCTTGCTTTTTGATTAGTGTTAAATTAACATGGTATATTTTTCTCCATTCATTTACTTTTTATCTAATGTGTCTATATTTAAAGTGGGTTTCTTGAAGACAACATGTAGTTGATAAACAAGTTTTTAAATGTCAGAAATGTATATTAAATTCACCCATATCTTACTTGAAGTTAGATTTAAAATTATGTGACTATATGAAAAAATATACACGAGTATATCTTAGGTATTTACTTTTGAAATATATACTCATAGTAATTTGTTTTTAATTTTTATTTATTCAGAGTTATCTATAAACTTATGGCATCAACAAGTGAAGGAATCAGAGTACAAGCTCTCAAGGCAATGGGCTATTTTTTAAAACACCTGGCCCCAAAGTGAGTATGCATGAAATCTAAAATGGACTGTTGTATATTACATATTTATTTTATAAATCTTGGGAATAGTATTTACGTTCTGTGGTTCCTCTAGTCTATCTTTTATTTATTTTTATTCATAAAATGCTTTATAAATTTAATCCCATTTCTACATGTTAAAAATAAAGTAGGGAACAGGAGTATATTGTTTATGTTTCTATTTAAATTTTCCTTTTTTTTTGTTTATTGTAAGAATACATTTGTGTAAGTTGAATTCTAGGTAAATCTAGGTAGGGACTTCATTTCAGGTGGCTTGATCATTATTTGCTTTATACTATAAAGCTAACTTAGTAACCTGGTTATTTGTCACATACTGTGTTCTGCTATATGTGTAACTAAAAACTGAAACTCCCATGTTTCCTTTTGTCTTAGCTGAATACAGATATTCATGTCCTACCTATTGTGCCTTATACCAGAAATGGACACCATCAACTTTGTCCAAAATGAACAATTTTGGTGGTAGAAAAGTATTGGTAAACTTGTAATCTTTATTTTGAATCCAGCTGCTGACTGTAAATAAAGTTTCATTGGAACACAACCGCAATCATTTATTTGCTTATTATCTGTGGCTGTTTATACATTATAACAGCAGTGTTGATTTGTTGCTACAGAGAACATATGGTCCACAAAACCTAAAATATATAATATCCGGCCATTTGCAGAAAACATTTGATAAACCCAGGGGTAGAATGAAGTTTGTGATCCTTCAGTTTCTAAAGTTTTGCTTGGATGTTTCATTTTAGTATTGGTATATTTATCTTCACAGTATTCGTTTAAAAATTCTCTTGCGTGTCTTCTACCTTTTCTTCCACATTGTTTTTCTACTTTACTTCGTCGGCTTTAGATTATTATTTATGGTAGAGCTTAGCTCATGGCTAATGGAGAGAGGAAGCTAGTTAATAAATAATTGTTTTGAAGATTTTGGTGACAGTTTTTGCTGTGCTGTGGCATAGCCAGTCATATTTTTTTAAAACTTTAATTGTGCCTATATATTTGTAGTTTGTATTTCTCTATTAATAAAGATTTTATGGCCTTATAAGTTCTAGGTCTAAGAAAATTGGGGGCATTATTGAGTTGGAATTTGTTAATAATGTGAAAAACATTTTTGTGTCTCCTTCATCAGCATGCGTACTAAATAGTGAGTAATAAAACTCTGCATTTGATTTTCTTTTTTCTATGTAATTGCAGAAGAAAAGCTGAAGTCATGCTTGGACATGGATTGTTTTCACTGCTAGCTGAAAGACTCATGCTTCAGACAAATTTAATCACAATGACCACATATAATGTCCTATTTGAGGTAGGAATGTAGTTAGAATTTAATCTTCCTAATTTCTTATGAAAATACCTATATAATTGAGTTGATGGTGTCTAGATGAAGTAAGATCATTTAGGTTTGATGTACGATTTTGAAACTAGTTATATAAAGGAAATGTAGCTTCATCTTAATAAATCTATGATTTGGTGAATTTCTGAACAGTGTGGACATCTCTGTTTAAGTATTTTCTCCATTGTATTGACTGTTTGATGTCTCTCTTTTTTTTAAAAAAATTATTTATGTATTTTTGGCTGCGTTGGGTCTTCGTTGCTCATGCAGGCTGTCTCTAGTTGCAGCGAGCGGGGGCTACTCTTTGTTGTGGTGCGCAGGCTTCTCATTGCAGTGGCTTCTCTTGTTGCAGAGCATGGGGTCTAGGTGTGTGGGCTTCAGTAGTTGTGGCGCGCGGGCTCAGTAGTTGTGGCTCGTGGGCTCTAGAGTGCAGGTTCAGTAGTTGTGGCGCACGGGCTTAGTTGCCCCTCAGCATGTGGGATCTTCCCGGCTCAGGGCTCGAACCCATCTCCCCTGCGTTGGCAGGCGGATTCTTAAGCACTGCGCCACCAGGGAGGTCCCGATGTCTCATTGTATAATCAAGTAAAAGTAGAGTTACAATGTTGAAATTGTTTATTCCATATAATGCAAGAGATATTTAGCATGACAGTACTGGGCTGTATACTTGATGTTGCTTAGTGTTGTACTTAAAGTTCATAAAGAGTGATGGTGATGCAGTGATTATGCTAATACAGTCTTTTGTTCCACTTCTGTAGATTCTTATAGAACAGATTTGTACTCAGGTGACACATAAACAGCATCCAGATCCTGATTCTTCAGTTAAGATACAAAATCCTCGTATGTATTTAACAGACTTTTCTTTATTCTTTTGATATTTGCTTTTTGTTTTTCCACCTTTATTGTAATATAATTGACATAGAACCTTGTGTACTTTTAAGATGTACAATCTAAGAACTTGATATATGTGTATGTTGTGAAGTGATTACCACAGTAAGGTTAGTGAACACATCCATCACTTCATACAGTTATAATTTTTTGTGTGTTACATGTAGTGAAAACTTTTAAGATCGACTCCCTTAGCAACTTTCAGATACATAATACAGTATAGTTAACTGTGGTCTCCAGGTTATGCATTACATACACAGAGCTTATTCACCTTATACCTGGAAGTTTGTACTCTTGGAGCACCTTCTCCCATTTCTCCCACTCCCTTCCTTTTTATACTTTTTTTTTTTTTTTTTTTTTTTTGCTGTACGCGGGCCTCTCACTGCTGTGGCCTCTCCCGTTGCGGAGCACAGGCTCCGGACACACAGGCTCCGCGGCCATAGCTCGCGGGCCCAGCCGCTCCGCGGCATGTGGGATCTTCCGGGATAGGGGCACGAACCCGTGTCCCCTGCATCGGCAGGCGGACTCTCAACCACTGCGCCACCAGGGAAGCCCCTTTTTTATACTTTTATAAGTAGATTTTGCTACTAAAAAGGAAAATCACTGAAGAACCTGAAGTTGGTATTGTTGAAAACACATTGTTCAAGTAATATTTCATTATAGGCATTAATATAATACTAGTTTTATTTGTGTTTGATGTTGAATGTAACTTCACATTGACTTTAGGTTATGTGGAAATGTTTATACACAAGTTTTGAAGAATTATATGCACAATATCTTGGTTTTTTAATATATGTTCAGATTTTTTGTAAAGTTTTGATTGCACTATTTAGTGATGTCAGGCGAAGTTACATGGACCATGGAGGTAGCTTTCATCTTAAATTACTGTCAAGTTAAGAATACCAAGTTTGGAATTGAAAAATTTCCATCTTCTTTATTGTTTATGCACTTAGTCTTGGTTAACAGTCTTTTCTTTTGATATTTAGAGTTCTTAAACACTTATAAAATGTGTACATTTCTCATCTTGCTTTTTAAGATTGTTGATATTAAAATAACTGATTTGTAGAGTTTCAAAATTTAATAACTTCGTGTGGTGAGTTATGGTCATGTTTGTGGTACTCTATTTCAGTACTAATTTTAAAAACACATGTCACATGGTTAATTTTTCTCAGACTTTAGGGAGATGTGATATCATTATTTTAGAGAGTAAAAAAGGAAAATACCTTTATTTTATTATTTTAAAAATATTTATTTATTTATTTGGCGGCAACTGAGTCTTAGTTGCGGCACACGGGATCTTCATTGCGGTGTGTGGAATCTTTTAGTTGGCATGTGGCATCTTTAGTTGCAGCATGCAGCATCTTTTAGTTGTGCCATGCAGGATCTAGTTCCCTGATCAGGGATCGAACCCAGGCCCCCTGCATTGGCAGTGCAGAGTCTTAACTGCTGGACCACCAGGGAAGTCCCGAAAATACCTTGATTTTATATATATAATATAAAATATATTTGATGTAGCTATGGAAAAATGACATTAAAGTAAGAATTTAAAAATATATTATCTATGTAATATACTGACAGAAAAGATAGGCAGTGTAATGTGGTGTTTAAAACATAGGACATCTAGCTTTTCAATCTTGTCTACATGTCTTAATAGTTATGTGATTTTTGGGTAAATTAATTAATTTAGGTGTTCCTTAGTTTTCTTGTCTCTAAAATGGGGATAATAATAGTATCAACCTATCATTGTATAAGGATTAAATGTATTAATACCTGTTTTTTCTTAAATATTGTGTCTCACAATAGTATATCCTCAAAATTAGTGGCTATTATTATCGTCATTATCATTATTATGATTATCATCTTTGTAATCATTGTGCAGGTAGAGAAAATTTGAATTTGTCATTAGAAGAATTCAGAAATTGCTCCTAAAATATCATTAAATTTATGAAAGTAACTTCACGTCTGATATTTTGAACTTGTTGCTTCAGAATCACCAAAAACCTTGGCAAAATGCTGGTTTAGAATTCCTCAATTTTTAATTGGGTAAAGCTTTGATATATTATTTAATTTTAAATTCAGGGTTATGGCTGTTTTTGTTTCTTTACAGTTCCGTATCTCAGTATTAAAAGAATTTCTTTTCTTAAAGTTAGTACTAGAAATTTATACAGCATTATATTTAAGACCATTACGGTAGCAGTTTTATTTGTTCGGGGTGCTAAATAGGTTTTAATTTCCTTTTGTTTTTTTGTATCTAATTTTAGATTTAGAATTATGGAAGCAAATCTTGATAGCTTTTAAAATTCACAATGATAAAGGAAAGAGTATGTGCATAGTATAGATTTTGTTGAAGCTGAGAATTTATTCTCTTTTTTCTGAGGTTTTGATTATATACAGATATTTTTAAGGTCAGTTTTACTAACTGGCAGAGATAAGGGAGAGGTGTCTGCAATTTTACCATCATTTAATCGTTTATAATTTAATTTGATTTATTATAAACTTTTAAAATTTAGCTTTACACATTCTAATGACAAAATTAAAAAATCCCTTTCTTGTTTATGGATGTTTTCTATGTATTGTCAGTCTTGGCTGCAGGTGATTTTTTTTATAACACAGAAGAGGATGTTTTCAGTAGACATTTATGTCAGGGAAATGAAATAAATTGAAATATACTGATGATATTACATTATGAATTTTTTGTAATGTTTTGTTTTTTACTAGTTTATGAATTGTCTTACAGAGATACTAAAAGTAATTGCAACCCTACTTCGAAATTCTCCCCAGTGTCCAGAGAGCATGGAAGTTCGCAGAGCCTTTCTTTCTGACATGATTAAACTTTTTAATAACAGCAGAGAAAATAGAAGGTGAGCAGGATCAGAAAGCATTTATTTGCAATATTCAAGCCTAGCTTTGAATAAGCCCATTTTTTCTAAGAAAAATTGCTTTAAATACCATGAAATGAATTTTCTATATGCTTTTTTCATTAAGGTATACAAGTAATGTACCATACAGTTAATTGAGCTTTCAGTACCACATTGTTTAATTGTTTTCGATGCATAATAAAGCTGGTTGTTTTGTTTATTTTGTTTTAGACTTTTACTTTTAGAATTCTTTCAGGTGATTTATTTTTTTAAGTAATTCCAAGTCCTCTTACAATTTTTAGGAGCTTGCTACAGTGTTCTGTGTGGCAAGAGTGGATGCTTTCTCTCTGCTATTTTAATCCTAAGAATTCAGATGAGCAGAAGATAACAGAAATGGTGTATGCCATATTCCGAATCCTACTTTACCATGCAATCAAATATGAGTGGGGTGGCTGGCGTGTGTGGGTAGACACCTTATCAATCACACATTCAAAGGTAAGTTTAAAAATGAAAGTGTATTTTAGCATTTTAAATGTCTGTAATTTTGAGTTTTATTCTTCAACAAAATTTTATATACTTAAAATCAAGGAAAAAAGGCAGATTATTCTCTGGAAATGCAGTGAAGTGAACAACTAAAAAATGGAATAACTAAAAAGAAATATAAAGTATTTCCAACTTCTTCTCTATAAAAATAGTGTTTTTCCAAATGTCATTTTCATGTGTGCTTAAGTTGATAAAGTGAAACCTTATAACACAGCATGAAGAAATTTATATTTTCAAGTAGCCATTTTCAAGATATGGTTCTCTGAAATTTGTAGTATTTTGAAGCTTTTTGAACACAAGGTGGCGCACAGTATTCAAAGATGAGGAGTTATTTTAGTAGTATAAGGTGGTTGACTAAACAGAAAAAGCTCTGGCTAATTTTGCCTTTGCTCATGTTGCAGTCAGTTACAGAACTGGTTTGGAAGAATCACTAATCTCTCTCTTTTTTTAAACTTAAGCCGGTGTTAGTTATTTATGTATAGCTTTTGTTTAAAAATATTAATGAAATGTCCTAGACATACAAAAAGGTATAAGGAATGATGTACCTACCAGTGTTTATGGAATTGGGTTCCCTATCCCAATTGCTTTGTCTACCATTTTCAAACCCTCTCTCTTCTTCCACTCACCTGAATTTGGTGTTTTCATTATTTCTATGTCTTATTTATGTTTTAACTATAGAAACACACAGACACACAGACAACACACTAAAGGATTTTATTTTTCATGTGTATACTTAATAATATGAATGGTATTGTATTAAATGCATTTTCCTGCAACTTTCTGTTTCTACTTATCATTGTTTGAGATTCATCCATATTGACCAATGTAGTTGGTGATTTTCTCAATTGTATGTATTCCATGGTATGACTTTATCTGCTTACCAGTTGATGAGCATTTTTGATGCGTTTTGTATATATTGGGAAGTTTCTCTCTCTGTATGTTCCTAGAAGTGGAATTGATGATTTGTAGGGTGCAGATGTTAAACATTACAAGGTAATACAATTCCTTTTCCAAAGCAGTATATCAGTTTACGTTCTTGCCAGCAATGTATAAATTCTCATGGCTTCATATCACCTTATCACTTGTTATGGCTAGAGTTTAAAAAATTTTGCAAATTTGATGAATTTGAAATGCTGTGTTTCCATAATACTAATTTTCATTTTTTTGTTGTTTTGTGGGAGTTCTTCATGTATTCTTGGTCTTAATCCTTTGCTACCTATATTGTTTATGAATGTCTTCTGTCAATTTGTTGCTTGTCTGTTTATGTTTGGAGTTTTATGTTTGTGTCTTCTGAGGAAATTTTACATTTCAAATAATTAATGTAGTAAAATTTATTAGTTTCTATTATGGTTTATGGTTTTTACATCTTGTTTAAGAACGCTTTCTATATATACACAGAAGGAATGTAGTTAACAAATAAATATTAATTATAAATTGACTAGAAGGATAAAGAACAGAATTGATAATTTGGTATATCTTTAAATGTTTTATTGACTATCATAATTATTACTCTGGAATATTTTGCCATTCTATTGGAATATATTGTCATTTCCTAAATATATGTTTTTGGGTGTTTGAATAACTTTTAGCTATTTGTAAGTACTTAAGAGTTATTCATTCTTCTTCCTCCTTCTTCAGTGAGAGGAAGGTGTGTTATTATCATAAGGATTTACAAAGATATCTTAGATTGGAAGATATTACTCTACAGATTTATGTTTGAGAATAATCCAGTGCTAAATGAGGCAAAGATGTGATTTTATAAAATGGCTTTGTTTTAGTCACTACATTTTTAAGCTGACCAGTTTATTCTAAGGCAGGGTTCAGCCAGGCATGGCCTAATGACCAAATCTTGCCTGGCCTGTTTCTGTAAATAAATTTTTATGGAAATACAGCCACCTGTATTTATTTATGTATTTTCTAAGACTGCTTTCATGTTAAAAGCATTGAGTATTTGTGACAGAGACTCTTTGGCTCCCAAGCCGAAAATATTTACTATTTGGCACTTTACAGAAATACTTTGCCACCTCTTGTCTAACTTACTTTAGTTTGTGCTGATGCCCAGCTATTCTGGTTTCGATTGTAGTGGGCTATTGCAGTCTGGACTGATTTTCTGCTAGTATTATTTTTCCCTTTACAAGAGATAATGAGAAAAACAGTTGAGTTTTGGTTTCACGTAATTTGAATTGGACTTCAGGTATATCTGGGAGAATTCTCGGTTAGGGAAGTGCCCATGTAAATTAGATATAAAAATTTTTCTACATATTCTATGTTAATTCAGCACTTTTGTATACACTCCAGTTTGTCGTGTCCTTAGGAAGGATGGCTAAAGGAATGTAACCTTTAGAGCAGTAATTCTTGAAGTACAGCCTGAAGACCTTGGGAGCCCAGGAGACCATTTCAGGGAGTGGTGTGGTCCTCCTTTTCCATCTACATATCTAGTTAGAGGATGGATTTTTTTCATGTACTGCAACCAAAACAATATAATACAACAGATTGAATACAAAAAACATATATTAGAATGTAGCCATCTTCTATTAAACCAGGATTGAGATTTGCAAAAATATGAAATAATAGCATTCTTCTCATTATTATTATTATTTTTGTTTTGAAAAAGTCATTTTTCAAAAAATATGTTATTTATATTAACATACTGGGTTTATTGCTTTTTTTTTTTTTTTTTTTGCGGTACGTGGGCCTCTCACTGCTGTGGCCTCTCCCGTTGCGGAGCACAGGCTCCGGACGCGCAGGCTCAGTGGCCATGGCTCACGGGCCCAGCCGCTCCGCGGCATGTGGGATCCTCCCAGACCGGGGCACGAACCCGTGTCCCCTGCATGGGCAGGCGGACTCTCAACCACTGCGCCACCAGGGAAGCCATATTGCTTTTTTGAAATGAATTAATATTTGTAAAATTTCTTAGTTTTAATTTCTAATATGGTAGCTAGTAATAGACATACCCCACATAAGTAAAGATTTTTGCGAGGTACCAGTACTTTGGATCCTGAGACTAAAATGCTTGAGAACTGCTGAAATGATAGGCTATTTAGGTCCAATAGCCTAGTCTCATCCACAAAACAAAAGAGTCGGACTTGGAGAAATCTCAGGCACCTTTGAGCTATTGAGCATTTATGGCTAAATATTATATCCAGTCACCAGTCTATTTGTGTAAGTAATGAAGAGAACATGGGCTTTGGAGACAGGATAGTCCTGGGTTTGAATTCTGATTTATAGTAATTTTTAGTTGTGTAAACTCAGGGAAGTTTCTAAACTTTTCTTAACCATCGATGTCTAATCTAAAAATGGTAAATGTGGTAATATATGTGTATATCTGAAGTTAGGAGTTAATGAGTGAAATCACAGAAAATAGAATTAAACGACTATTTTCCTTTGTTATAGTTCTGTCATTCCTCCTGTTAATTCTTTTGTTCTCATTCTTACTGCCAGCATACTAGTTAAGGCCCTAGTCACTTCATGTTTGGTATAAATACAGCTTTTAAAATGAAGAATTAATTACATCCAAAATAATTTGCATGGCATATATGCTATGAAGTGTTATAAAGGAAACTATGTGACTACCCAACTTAAAAAAGGTTCTCCCTTTCTAACACCCACCCTCCTCAACCCAAATCTAATCACCATTTTGAATTAGTGTTTATTATTCCCTTCTTGAAAAAGTTAAAAAAATGTATTCCTAAATAATATAATCTCTCATTTTACCTGTTTCTGTATTTTATGAAAGGGACGTCATACTGTGTGAACTCTTCTGTTACTTATTTTTTCTCATCAAACCTTTTGTCTCTAAGATTCTTTCTTATTGTTACATATAGCTTTGCTTCATTCATTTTCACTGCTATGAATAATTCGGGTGCTCAAAGGCAAAGGTTTTAATACCCCCCTTCTCTCTCCTCTCTCTCCTTCTCCCCTAACTTCTTTCCCCCCACTTCCTCACTCCCTCTCTTCCCCCTACTTTCTTCCTCTTCCCAGTCTCCAACTAATCACCACCCAACCCCCTGCATTGGCATTGACTGTGGGTACCTGGTGCAGTCTGTGCTACCCTCTGTCACTGCCTAGCTAGCTTGCTCCCTCTTTGCTTATTTCTCTGTTTCTTCTTTCAGCCACCATCTCCTTCTTTCCCATCCCTCTCCTTCTCTTTCTTTGTTTTTCCCTCCAGTGTTCCTCCACCCTTTCTGTACCCCCTATCTTCTCTCTCCCCACCCCTCCCCAACCTCTTCTTTTTCTCTGTTTATATTTGTTTTGTCTCTGCTCCCTTCCCCCTTCTCCCCTGTCTGTTGGTCAGACCCTCCATGGGCTCTCTTACTCATTTTCAGTCACTCTGTGTCTAGGTCTTACTCCAGTGGCCCACCTCTTTTCTTCCCCTTTCTACCTTTATGTTTCCTCTTTTTGTTCTTAACACACCTCCCTTTTGTTTTTCCTGTCTTCTAGTTGAGTACCTTCAGGTTTACTACGAAAGATAGAAAGATGAATCAGGAACAGATCTTTCTTATCCTGAAAGAAGTTACTTTCTAATATGGGAGATAATGCATGCACTGAAAGACAGGGCAGGAAGGAATAAGTGTCCTAGAAGAGAGATTCACAGTGAAAGGAGAGGGCCTTTGAGAGGTTTGTAGGATGGATGTCATTTGACTCCAACCTTGAAGGGTAATAAATAAGATTTGGGTACATAGAGACTGGGGTGATGAGAATCACTGGTGGAGGAATTGGCATAAGCAAAGGTGCATAGATGATTTCCCTGAGGGAAAAGCATGTGGAATTGTTTGGTTTGCTTGGGGGTGTGTAAAGTACATGAAGAAGAGCAGTAATGAGTCATATAGGAAATGTAGACTAGTATTTATTTAAGCAAGTATGATCATATTATATTGTTGGTCAAAAGTGGCTGTTAATTGTAAGCTCTCAGCAGGGATGAAGGGTTTTATACTTCGTCATATCTCCCATAACTGTGCATAGTGCTGAGTGCTTGGCAGTTGCATGTTAAATATTTGTTTCAGGAAGGAGGAGGAAGAACTACACCATCACTGTTTAGGGCTATTTGGTTCCACTGTCATGTGGCGCCATGCCACCCTGTGTGTGCCTTAGTGCCTCAGTCTTCTCATATCCACGATCCAGGAAATAGCCGTAGCAGCTGTCTTTAAATTACTTATGTCAGAATCTATGTCTGTGTCTATCTGAGTCTGTGTCAAAATCACACACAGTATGTTTTAGGGATCATCTCATCAGAGGAACTTGGGATGTACATCTTCTAGTTTCTTGGACCCCACCTCAGAACCTTAATCTGAATCTCGTGGTATGTTCTTAGAAATCTGCATTTTAAAATACGTCCTTCTTATGTACTCTAAATTTTGAGGGCCCCTCAGATTGTACAGGGAATTATTTTGACTAACTTTTATAAAATTAGCCCCTTCCCACTTTCACACTAAGATGCTAATAATAATATACTCTTTAGAAAGCATAATTAAGATAGAAGAATTCTATGTAAATTAAATATGGACCCCAGTTATGACCCCTTAATACATTTTTCATCATAAAGGAAAATGTATTTTTTCTTTCTGGGAGCATATTTTAAGGCACAGAAAACGTTAAAGGAAGAAATACAAACTACTTTATGAAGTATCTGAAATCAGTATTTTTTAGACTCAAATTTATACACAAGAAACCCAAAACAGGCTTTAAGTTTTCTGTGTGAATTTATATATATATAAAATTAGTTCATATTTTTCTTTACTCCAGTGACTTAGGGCTTTAAACAGATCTTAAAACCTTTGCAAGGAAAATAGTTACTTTACGGAGAGGCTTACTTTGCCTACTTTGAGCCAAGAACCAGTCTTTGGCTCAAGTTTTAGGATTACAGTTATAAAATGGAGTAAACACTAAGTTCATTGTAGAGTATTTTGTCTGAGTAAAACTGCACCTGTCCCTTTTTGCTGTTAAAGTATACTTTAAAGAATAAGTGCTAGGGGCTTCCCTGGTGACACAGTGGTTGAGAGTCCGCCTGCCGATGCAGGGGACACGGGTTCATGCCCCGGTCCGGGAGGATCTCACATGCCGCGGAGCGGCTAGGCCCGTGAGCCATGGCCGCTGAGCCTGCGCGTCCGGAGCCTGTGCTCCGCAACGGGAGAGGCCACAACAGTCAGAGGCCCGTGTACCGCAAAAAAAAAAAAAAAAGTTGAGGATGGAGCTGAAGTGATTCAGTAAGTACGTGAACAATTTGTAGCATGCTGATAAAAGTTCTGCTGAAATGATTGGAACCAAATTTTTTTCTCTGAAGATATTAATTCTAAAGGTTTACAAATATTTCAATGCATATAATACTGAAGTAATGTATATTTTTTCCTTTTTACAGTCATTTAAAATCTTAGTATCACAAATTTATAACATGGTTCTTCATAAAGAACTGGTGTGTAAAAAACTAACATTGCAGAATTGGATAGCTTTTGCAGAGTTACATCAGGATACATGTAGCTGCTATAAAAAGCCAAAGAAACTCAATTGCAATTTTATTGTCCAGTTTGATAGATATCCTGCCACCTTTGTAGCACGGAAGCTGTTTGTCACTGTATCCGTCTCCTCCAACAGCTGAACTAGGTTTTATAAGCAGTAATGGGCTCTTCTAGTGTAACTGTACTTTGTGTGTTTTCTAGGTTTTTATTTTTCCTCTTTTTCTTTACCTTTTTTTAATGCTTCAAATTGAACATTATCTTCAGTAATTAAATAATACTGTTTTCACTTGGAACGCTAAAGTGCTTCTACTCTTTAATTGAAAGTTAGATTAAGGCATTTAATATATTCTGAATTGTAAGAACTGTCCAAAAACATTTTTTTCTAAACAGATAAAACTAAAACTGTGTTTTGTCTCGGTGGCCTATATTGCCAAGGTAGAATCGATCTATGACTTAAAATAATCATCAAGTAAAAATTTTTTTTCACTTGACTTAAAGATATAATATGACTTAGATTTTTTTCCCCAGATGATAAATTTGGGGTAAAGTATTTAGTTATCTTGGATTATTTAAATTATCTTTAGATTTTATTTGCTGTTAACAGTCTGATGAAATGGCTTAAACATAAATGTCAGTCATTTTATATAAGAAGAAAGTACAGTTTAGGTTGGGTAAAAAGCGTGTGGAAATCAGTTTTGTTAGAATTCTCTAAGTGGTTTCTTAAAAGTATTTTTAAAAATCACAAGCTATAAACTGGCATATATAAACATTTATGTGTTTGTATGTGTGAGTTTATGGTGTCTATGTAATAAAATTAAAAGCTACGTATTCTTGTAAGAAATTTCAAGAGTTATAAAATTTTCATATTTCATGGATTGTCAGTATTTTATACTTAATTGCTAAAGTATTTGTTGGCTTCAAATTTTTTAAACAAATAGTATTTATTGTTTTTTTATTTGTACAATAATATGTGCTCATTGTAGGAAATGTGGAACCTACTACAAATGTATACACACAAAATCCAGAAATCACCTCTTATCCAATCACCTGTGCATGACTTAATATTTTGGTGCAAGACTTTACAGTCTTCTGTATATAAATATACACATACATATAATTATTTTCTTATAAAACTATAATACTTATGTTATTTTACAGTACTCTTTCAATTAATGATACACTTCTTACATGAGTTTAATGGCTGCATATTATTAGGTATATGTATATTGCATAATATTATGGAGAAGTTAAGAGCAAAAGCTGCAGCTTTGGTGTAATGTCTGAATGCTATCAGACCATGTGTAATTCTGGGAAGGAATGATTGAGTAAATGATTCAAGTTTACTTTTCATATTCTGGCATTCTCCAAAATTTTATTGGGAAAAACTGGAGGTGATATTTAAAAAATCTATTGAGTTGTATTATAGTGTATTGCATATGCACTATAGTTTAATTTTCCCTTGTTTTTGAGCAGTGATGAGCCTGCTCCTATATAACTGTCTTTTATTTTGTAGGATAAATTCCTAAAGTTCGAGTAGGAGTCTGCACATGTTTTTAAAAGTTTTAGTAGGTATTGCTAAGTTGCTGTCTAAAAACTTGCGTATGAATTTATATTCTGGCTTTGCACGAGAGTACCTGTCTGGATTGTTCTTAAGAAAATAAAATTGGTCAAGATTAATCTTTGTTAAAAAGAAAAGATTAGTAAGTTAGTAGCTGTGTGATATTATTTTATGTTGCTGTGCTTCCTATCTTCATGCATATAAAATGAGGGTTATGCTACCTGTCTTTTTAGGGTTGCTCTGAAGATTCTCTCAATATATGCCAGATGCTTAAAATAGTATACACTAAGCATTCTGTGTATCTCAGCTGTTGTGCAAGTATTTAAAAACATATCTGGTATTGCCCATCAGAATGAACTTAACTTAGTATTTATTACATGTATATTTTTAGGCATGTTGTGGAATAGGGAACCATTATTGACTAGATGGAAATTTTCATACTTTAAAGAAGTTGGAGGGAAGAATATTTCTTTAAGTAAATTTCTTTTAAATTAATTCTAGAATGTTTCCATGTGTTAGTATGATTTATAGAGATTAAGAGAATACTAAGTTGGTTGGAAGGCTTTCTTTAAATTGCATCCTCACTTGGTGTTACTAAGGAAGTGTCGTTCAAAAATCATTTTATGAAAGAGTAAAGTTTGTTTTTATATTTACTAGCATTGCTTACTAAAAGAGGTGAGCTTCAGACCAAAAGTTGCAACTTTGATGTAACATCTGAATATCAGACCACTTAAAATTCTAAGAAGAAATAATTGAGTGAATTAATTTAATTTGCTTTTCATATTCTGGATTTCTCTAAAACTCTGTTCAGAAAAATTAGTGGAGGTAATTTTAAAAAAAATACTTGAAATTAATTTAAAATGTAGTTGAAGAGAACCAGAGTCAGACAGTAGTTAAAGCAGTAAAATTAGATTTTATTCAGGAACTCTTGTAATAGGGGAAAAAAAGACCTGAGTGTAGAGATTGGCTTAATTCTGAATACAACAAGGAGAAATGGGGATTTTATAGCCACGGAGCAAGGTAGGAATGGGGGGAAGGGCTTCAGTAGATGGAAATTTAGTAAGAGGAAACATGTGGGGTGGGGGAGATTCTGGTTAACCGGACTTTATCAGGACTCTTGCTGAAGACAGGCCAGGCTGATTAGATATCACCTGGGAGATGGTGGGGAATGAGGAACTGATCAGATGTCAGTGTGAACAGATATTGAGGATGGGGGATTCTCTCTAAACTGACCTAGGATTCTTGCTGAAACTCAGAGCTGTAGGTCTGACCAGGACAGAGGGCCCAGGTGAGACGAGGATTCTGAACATCCTTACTAACATTTGGTTCCGGAGAGAGTGTTTGTCAATATAAACAAAAATACAATTGTATTACTTTTAAATTTGTTTTTTTCCCTTCCTTGGCAGTTTGTATATAGGTATGTCCTATTTTTTGGTTCTTCATTATTTTTTTTTGTAGTGGGTTTATTTTAAGCTACATATAAGTGGAATAGTAGGATTTACAAGTCAAATTCATTAGAAAATAACTTTTTAATTTGTCTGTGTTAAATCACAGAGTTGCCTTCTAAAAAGAATTTTTATTTATTTATTTATTTGGCTGCGTTGCCTTTTAAGCAGTGAATAAATAAAGCTTGCCCTTACCTGTGTGATAACATTTTGATTCCTTCTCATGGTTCACGAAGCCTTTAGTAGTCTATTACCTCCTTGCCATTGACACTGCTTACACTATTTTTATTGCTCATCACTCCTAGAAATGCTTTAATGTTACTGCTTTACCAAATAACTTCAGTGTCTTAAATGAACCATGTTCTTTCACCATCCATTCTTACACATACCTTCTTAAATTCCTTCTGCATGGCATGTCCCCTTGCTCTTAATCCTTTTGTTTCCTCCGTATGAGTAATCATTAATGAAGACCAAACTTAAATGTCAACATCTTCTTGGTACTTCCATTTATTTCTAGGTACAATTAAGTAATTTCTGTATACTGCCAGTAGTATCTTGTATATATCTCTAAATTACACTTTGAGTTACTTGAAAAAGTCTTTAAAACATTCCCAAAGGTATGAACAAAAGGCATGAACAAATGGAAAAACGTATTTCCTAGAATAGGAAGACTCAACATCATAAAGTTATAATAACTTAACATGTCTTTAGGTTATTTTATAAAGTTAATGAAATCCCAAGAAAATACTACTTAATCATTTTTCTTTTGGTGGAGCAAAAACAGAGTAAGCTAATTATTAAGGAAATGTAAGACAAAATACACAAGTAAACATATCCAGGAAGACTCTGTAAAGAACAGTGAGGGGGACTACCTCTACTGAATACTAAAATACATTACCAAATGTCAATAATTTAAAAACTGTAGTATTGACACATGAAGAGAGAGACTGACCAGGGGAGTAGAAGAGAAAGTCCAGAAATATACAAAGTTCCCTATAAGACTGTAGTATATTATAAAGGGACGACTTGAAGTAGTCCATAAATACTGTTGGGATAATAGAGGATTCATCTAGGGGGAAAAAAGTTGGAGTACGAAGAAATTTAACATATGGATCCATGAAATGGGCTGTGATGGGGGTGGAGGGAGAAACAGAAGTACTTGAAGAAAACACAGATCATTCTTCTGTAACCTTGGAGTGTGTAAGAATTTTCCAAGTATAATTTAGAATCTAGAACCATTAAAGAGAAAAAAAAGACAAATTTTTTTACTACATTAAAACATATAAAATCCGTTGTGACCAAAAACCAAACAATACCATAAGCAAAAGTCAAAAGGCAAATGACAAATTTGGGAAAACTGTTTTAGGACCAGAGCAAAGATAACATTCCTAATATATAAAGTGCGCCGAGAAATAGATATGAAAAGAAACTAATAGAAAAATGAATGAAAGACATGATCAAACAACCCATAGAAATCTAAGAAAAAAGTACTTTAGATTTATAAAAGACACTTCGTAAGGGACTGTCAATTAAAACTATCCTGAGATAGTTCACCAAGATATATCAAGTGACAAAAGAAAGTGTGGAACAGTGTGTATAGTGGATATTAGTGAGTTAAACAAGTGGGAAAGTGAGAATTTGTATTTGTATGTATATGCACAAAAATACTCTGGAATGATACATAAGAAATTAATGACTGATTACCTGATTGTTGGGAAATTGTACAGGTGAGGACCAGTGGTGGGAGGGAGACTTTTACACTATATACTATTTTATATTTAAATCATGTAAATTGTAGGACTTTCCTGGTGGCGCAGTGGTTAAGAATCCACCTGCCAATGCAGGAGACATGGGTTCGAGCCCTGGTCTGGGAAGATCCCACCTGCCAATGCAGGAGACATGGGTTCGAGCCCTGGTCTGGGAAGATCCCACCTGCCATGGAGCAACTAAGCCCGTGCGCCACAACTACTGAGCCTGTAGCTCTAGAGCCTGCGAGCCACAACTACTGAGCCTGTGTGCCACAACTCGTGGGCCTGTGTGCCTAGAGCCTGTGCTCTGCAACAGGAGAAGCCACCACAAGGAGAAGTCTGCACAGTGCATTGACGAAGAGTCGTCCCCGCTCTCTGCAACTAGAGAAAGCCCACGTACAGCAACGAAGACCCAACGCAGCCAAAAATAAATAAATAAATAAATGAAAAAAAAATCATGTGAATTGTAGAGGAGAAAAACTTTTCCTTGACTGTCTTAAGGTCCCTGGCAGGACATAAAAATTAAACTAACAAAGAGAGTATTAGGAGAAAAGCATGTGAATTTAATTAATATGTTTTACATGAAATGGGAGTCTTCATAAGGAAGTGAAGACCCAAAGAAACGGTTAAGCCTGAGCGTTCTTATACTAGGTTTGATGAAGGGTGGAAAGTCGTGGAAAAGCGTGGAAGGACAAAGTGTATGAACTAAGAGTAGTAAACTGGGGGAAAATCATCAAGGCCTGTTTATTCGGATTCCTCTCGGCGTACTTCTGTCTTTGAGATAAGGGTGCCCTTTTCCTCTGGGCTATAGGCACCTCTCACATAAGAAGCTTCAGGGAGAAGGGGGAGACGAGAGAGTGCTTCTAGAACCTGGTGTTTCTATGATTTGCTTCGGGGAGAATGAAAAGGTCAGAGCCTTTTCTATACCTACTGTTTCTCAAATTCCTTCATCTTAAAATAGTGTGCCAATGTGCCATATTTGGGGGTAGTGTGTTCTGAATGCAAAGTATACTACCTATTCAAAAAACGTTTTTGAGCTTATTACATGATGAGTGTATATGTTTTCCTCATGGGATTGTTTCTCTTTGTCCTTTGTTACCGAATGTATAATGTTGTTTTCATAACTAATTCTTTTAGGCAGTTTTCTTAGGATAACCTAGGCTATATACTTGATATCCCTCCAGTCAGGTTGTATTAGGGTAACATTTAAGTCCTTAGGTTTGACCAGAACATTTAGATTTGTAACCAGGGTACTTTGCATAAAATAGATCAGTAAATATGTATAAGCTTATAAATATTTATAATTTGATTTTAACTGTTGTATCTTTTATACCATTATTGTTGTAAGCTGTTGCAACAGAGTCTCTGTAAAAGATCTCCTGTTGTGTGGTGATGATCATTTTGAGCTATGCTTATTGATATTCCACATGGGAAGATTCAGCTATTTTTATTTTTATTATTTTTTAAAATATTTATTTATTTGGCTGCACCGGGTCTTAGTTGTGGCAGGTGGGCTCCTTAGTTGTGCCACGCGAACTCTTAGTTGCAGCATGCATGCGGGATCTAGTTCTCTGACCAGGGATTGAACCCCGGGCCCCCTGCATTGGGAGCGCGGAGTCCCATCCACTGCACCACCAGGGAAGTCCCTCAGCTATTTTCAAAGAAAAATATATCTTATTTATCAACTGTGGAAAACTTGGTAACCTAAGAATTAGAAGTTAGCATATCATATACAGCTGGTATTTCCAAAGGAAAATAACATGCAATGAAAGAGATATATTTGCTTCTAAAAAGAAAGCCAGTTCCTAAGCATTGCTAACATTTAAAACAGTCTAAATTTTACAGGTTAAATTTTGTAATACATGGATTAATAATGTTAGTCTCTTGATATATTGCATTCATCTTTTATCTCCTAATCAGTAAATTTGAATGTCAATTAAGTTGAAAGTAATGGCTGAAGAAATGTTATAGTTATTAGCTCATGAGTATCTTTAGTAGTTTATAGAAGTACTTTCCAAACATTACAAACAGCTATAGATTAGCTATCTAATGATTGTGAACATTAATAACTAGTCTTTTAGCTGAATAATTTAGAACAGTATCTGGTAATTAGGAATTATCAGTCACAAATTCCTTTAGGAGAACGGTATCAAAAAAAATAACAACAGTGATAATTACTCAGTTGCCATTTAGCTTTTTGACTATTGGAGTAAATTAAAAGGAGATTTAAAAATCAACTTCAAAAATGTGAAAGCATTTCTAATATTCATATTTACAAAGGAAAGAGTTGGTTTGCTTAGGAAAGACAAAGCACTATTTTGGTACAGATTTGACTGCAAATCTGTTTATCACAAAAGGAAATATATTCCTTGTGGCACATTAAGAATGTACTTTATGAAACTGTACATTGCTTTGAATTGAAATATGTATTATAGAAACCATCTTCTTGTGCTTGAAAAATTAATGTTAAATACTATCTTTTAACCTATCTTTTCCAATGGCCAGTTGAAAGTTTGTCTGCTGGTTATGAATGTAGTTAGAATTGAGAAAGAAATATATTACATAGACTTATATTTCACCTTTAGAATGAATGGTGTCTTATCAGATGGTTGAAAGACTAACTATGGTGACAGTCATGGAAGTTGTAACTTAAGTGAATACTAGTAAGAGCATCATGGAAACAAATCTTTAAGAGAGAGTTTGTGATAGCAAAAATATGTATCTTCTCTTGGCCCTGAAGGGGACATGAAAATCCAAGAGGAATTCCGCAGATTGTTTATAAACCAGCAGGAAAGATCAGTTCTATATAATTGACTATATGCTATTGCTACAGTAAGGTATTATAAAACTTCTGTTTCCATAAAAGTGTGAATGAATTTTTTTAGGACTCTTATCATTTTACACATTTTTTTCTGTTATGTTTGTATCCTATTACCTAATAATAATAAAAAAATCTATGTAGTTGTATTTAGACATAAGTTTTGGAAATGTTCATTAAATCCCTGTTGTACAGCATTTTAGGATGATGATTGGCATTCATCATAAAAATACATTGGGCAGGTATAGTCATAGGATTTTGAAACATTACTGTACTGTTTTAACATCCTGGATGAGTTTTATAGTGGCAGTAATGTAGGTTCTAACTCTTCAGTTTCAAGTCTGTTTTATTCATTCTTTAAAACAGTGCTCTTTAGTATAGGAGCATACTTGGTTTTGAAATGGCTTGCAGTGTTTTTGCTGATAACTTTCCTTTGTGATAGTTACATTAGTTGAACTAGGGGGGTGGCAGTCCCCCCTCACATTAGGAGTATCCCTTGGTCTTGTCCTAGGATGAAAACTTATCCTTACTCGACTGATTATCCAATGTCTCAGTTTATTTGGATTTATTTTTAATTTCAATCACTGAAAGTTTTATTTTTTTATTTGCATTCTGCCGCTTCAAACTTTGTTGATTTTTACTTACGTGTTTTTCCAGACATGTGCAATGGTTCTGTCTGTTTCTGTCACTTGGTACTTTGTGATGTTGGCTCAGAATACACTTACATTGTTAAAACATTTGTGATTCTTTTCACTTAATGCCCCTGTTTCATCTTTCATTATTATTATTGTTATTATTTATAAATTTACTTATTTATTTTATTTTTGGCTGTGTTGGGTCTTCGTTGCTGCGCATGGGCTTTCTCTAGTTGCAGCGAGCCGGGGCTACTCTTTGTTGTGCTGCTTGGGCTTCTCATTGTGGTGGCTTCTCCTGTTGTGGAGCCTAGGCTCTAGGGCCTGTGGGCTTCAGTAGCTGTGGCACGTGGGCTCAGTAGTTCTGGCGCACGGACTTAGTTGCTCTGCGGCATGTGGGATTTACCCGGACCAGGGCTCGAACTCATGTCCCCTGCATTGGCAGGCAGATTCTTAACCACTGCGCCACCAGGGAAGTCCTCATCTTTCATTATTTAAATGTAATTGATTCAGTCTTATTTCCACATGTCTGTGATCATCCAGACTTATTCTGAGTAGTTTTTCGGATGTTCAGAGGTTACATCTTGGAGCCAAGCACATAGGCTTAAACTCTCACTGAGAGAGGAGACAGGGCACCATCATTCTTGATGTTCGTGTTTGAAAGAAATGTCTCCAGCGCCCCCAGGAAAGATATCCTAGGGATGCTCAACTAGAAAGAGGCTTTAAAAAGATTTACATACATCTCCAGTTACCAGAGAAAGTATTTCCAACTTCAGGTTTTCTAAAGGAAATGCTAAAGAGGAGAGAGGGAGTTTTCTTTCCCTTTTTGCACCAGGGAAAATTTAAAATATGAAATTTTCTAGGTTTGTATTTACCCTTGTACTACCCATTTTAGAGAGGAAAAATATGAGCAGCAGAGAAGTCAAGTGACTAGTGTAGAATCACATAAGAGAAATGAAAAACGTGTTTAAGAGTTGGATGAGGAGCTCTCCCAGATAGTAGAACCAAAAGACAAAGGGATGAAAAATAGAGAAATGGTAAGAAAATTAGAGGACCAATCAGTGCAATCTCAAAAAGTAGAAATCCCGGAAAGGGAGAACAGGGGAAAAAGAGGGGAAGAAGGTATAAAGTATTCAAGAAAATTTCCCAGAACCAACGGATATTTGTTACTAGACTGGAAGGGCCCAGTGGGTATATTTACCACAGTGGATCAGAATAGACCGGTGGCAAGAATCATTGTGGAATTTCAAAGCACTAGGAACAAGAGAAGACTTCATAAAATTTCACGAAAAAGAACAAAATAAGTCGTATGAAGGATCAGGAATCAGAAAGATCTCAGACTTCCCAACAGTTAAGCACAGAAATAAGAAGGCAGTGAAGAAATAACCTTTCATATTCTGAAGGTAAATGTTTTCCGACCTACAATTTTATCTGACTTTTAAGTATGAAGGTAGAATAAATTTACTTTTAGGTCTCAAAAATTTCAAGCAGACACTGGAGGATATACTGCACCAAAAGGAGAGAATAAAGCAAAGAGGAAGATGTGGGATATAGGAAGCAGGAGGAGGATGAAGGGGATCTCCAAGACTGTAGTGGAGGGAGGTCCCACAATGGCAGCTATGTAGCAGACATATGACAGTCCGTCTAAACTGGAATAGTTTGACTTAAGATGCAGATACAGAGGGAGCTATTATTATTGAAATGCCAGATGCCTTTGTAACATCTCTTTCAAGCCTGAGGACAAATTACCCACGTGAGATGGGCTCATGTTCTCATGACTACTTGTCTTCACCATGTGGTGATTAGTTCCTGTTCTCTCTAGTCCTGCTGCCTGGATCACCTGAAGATTCTCACTTCACCCCTCAAAAATGTGGTCTGCTTTGTTCTGCTTCTGAGAGTAGAATAGTGAGCTTAGAATTGGAAAATACAATATAAAATAGTTTTCTTCTTGGACCTTACTTATGCCGAATACCCACTACCTGGCCCCCACTAGGCCTCATAGATTCTCTTATCCTGTATATTTCCCAGTGTTTCCTAATGACCTTGCCTATAGACTTCCCAGAAATAGCCTTATATATCCTCTTAGAGAAGCTGGAGCCGGCTCCAACACACAGATTCTGTGTAGCTTGTCTTCTCCTTGGAGCCTTTCTTTGTTGTGGCAATATTGGCCTTTCTTTTACAAAACTAGCTAGGTTTATGGTATACTTAGTTTCTTAGTTTTTAGGTAGTAAAACTATTAAAAAACAAGTAGGAAACAGTTAATAGAAATGCCAGGATACTGATTTCCTCTCGATAGGGGTGGGGAGATTGGGAGCACAGCTGGGGATGGGCACATAGGGGAATTGTGAGGTAGTAATAGTGTTCTGTTTCTTGATGTGGGTATAGGTACATGGGATTAAAAAATTACTCTTTAACCTGTACCTATAGATTGTATATATTCATGTTTATTGATACATTTTATAATAAAAGTTAAGAAAATCCTTAATTTGAATAAAATCAAACCCAATGATTATTCTAAACGAAACTCATTCTGTAAGACTGTTGTATTATACATTATATGTGTATCAGAATAAAATTCAGTCTTTAACATGGTCTATACTGCTCTATAATCATGATCTAGCCAGTGGCTGCATCTTTGACTTAATCACCTGCAGTTCTCTGTGTGCTGGGTTCTTATTGTTTCTCCAACGTACTGAGCTTATTTTGGCTCCAGGGCCTTTGCATTTGTTCTTCCTTCGGCCTGAAAGTATTTTCGTTACATGATACTCATGTAACTTGCTCTCTCACTTTATTCTTGTCTCTGTTCAAGCATAACACCTCCAGAGACCTTTCCCAGTTACCCTAGTAAAGCATACCCTCCCATCTAGACTATCATCTTCAGTTATTCTCTATCTCCTTTTTTTCTTCAAGTCTCTTACTATTACTTGACATTATCTTCTATATTTACATGTTTATTTTTCATCTACTCCATTAGAATATAAGCACCATGAAGGTAGGAACATTTGGTTTTTCATCACACAGTGTCTGGCATACTGTGGATGTTCAGTAAAGTTTTCTTGAATGAATAAATGAGGAATTGGTCAATTAAAATAAAGAACATAGTTCAAAGAAGATATCAGCCTTCTGGGTGTAAAAGAAATTGATATTTTGTTAATGTTATTGTGCCATTTTACTCTTCAGTGTTGAATACATGCATTTCATTTTGAAATATTCAAAAAAGTTCCCCATGTATTTAAAATTAGGAAAGTGTTTATTTCCTAAACATTTTTATTTTTAGCTATACCACATTATGGCAAGAATGTACTGTATATGTAATGAGCAAAGGATAGTTAATAGCTATGGAAGGAACTGTGTACATTGTGCATCATTTATAATTTTGTTTGCCTTGTATCCACGTGAATACATGTCTGTGATTCAAAAAGGCCTGTGAATCTTTGGGCGTGAAAAATCATCTTTTCTTTTGTTAGCATCTACTACCATCCTCCTATAGTAGGGCTCAATAAAGTTTTGTTGACTAAAAGGTTCAATTTACTATGTATGTTATAATAATATAGATTACATAAACAAACAATTCTAGCATTGATAAACTGTAATTATGCTTATACCTTCTGCTTATTGTTTTGAGAGGTGTTCCCATTGAAATTCACTAGCAGCAGTCACGTATTGGTGGCTATAATATAATAATGCCTGATGAGATAAGAAATCATAAACCTTTTGACATTGAAAATCACAGCACTGTCTTTTATACTTTAACCATAAAAGTTTTCCATTTATTTGGGTAAAAGTCTAATAAGCATGATATGAGGATGTTCACAGTGCTGAATACATAGTAATCTCTTACATACAGCATACAAGTGGAATGAATGGTTGTGCGGATGGATGAACTGGAACTTTCAGACCATTTGTGATCAGTTCAACTTTGAAAATTATGGTTGACCTTAGGGGAAGGGTTGGATCTTTTTATTTCATTGCTAAAAGAATTTATATTCTTTAGCTTAGTAAGAGAATACTTTAAATATATAGAGAGCTGCTATAATATATATAATATCTAAGTGTGTGATTTGCATCATATATGAAGTGAACATAATTGATATTTTTGATCTCTGCTGAGGATAAATCATGGGGAAATGGGTTTTCATTGCATTTGAAACAATATATTACGTAGTGCACAAAGCACTTCCCAATGGTGCATACTTAGATCCTGGTACAAGTTATAGAAGTCAGTAGAATAATGTACTCTTTTCCTATATTATATGTCTTTAAGAATAGGCTAAATAACTATATTCTTGTCATTGTTTGATGCCATGCTACCTGTTAGCATTAAGATTAGCTATAAGTTTTTGACTGTTTAGATTTTTGTGATTGACTTACCTTTTATTTATCATTCTATAAATAAAGACATTATAGGAAAACTATAAATAAAGATATTATAGGAAAACTTTCCTGTAAAGATATTATAGGAAAATTTATCAATCTATAAATAAAGATATTGTAGGACAGTTTTACTGCATTATATAAACCATATATTTGAAAAATTAAATATTTTTATGTTCTGTATGCTGTGTTCTTTCTTTTTTTTTGCATGTTTTGACTGCTTGTATGTTTTTCACGTAGGTCACTTTTGAAATACATAAAGAAAACCTTGCCAATATATTTAGGGAACACCAGGGAAAAGTTGATGAAAACATGGGGCAGTGTTCTTCAAGTCCAGTTCAAGCAGTCTCTGGCATTAGCAGGGACGTTAATGTATCAGTAGGATCCCAGCAATCGGATACAAAGGATTCTCCTCCTCCTTCTCATATCACCAGAACTAGTGATGAAAAGTCAAGCATTGGGAAGACAAGTGCAGTAGAATCTGCATCCAGTGTCGAACTGCAAACTCACAATACATCTAATGAAGAAAAGACAACTGTGCAAGAAAATCAGGAGTTACTGGATGAAGTCCCTTTAGAAGAAACACTGATAAATGAAACAATTAATGCAGAGAGTTTAGAAGGATCTTCTGACATAATAGAAGCTGCGACTGTTTCCTCTGATTCTTTTAAAACAACTGGCAAAGATATAACGACTGTCCATGAAGTAACTGCTTCCATAAGTTCTCCTTCAGAAGAGGATGCTTCAGAGGTGCCAGAATTATTGGATAAGTCTGTAGTAGAGGAAGAAGAAGATGATGATTATGTAGAACTGAAGGTAGAAAGTATTCCTACTGAGGAAGCCAGTCTACCTACAGAGCTCCAAGGTAACAGTTTGTCTCCAGCTGCTTCTGAAGCCAGTGAAAGAATGGACATGTTTAGTAATGACCACAAGTTAAGATTTCAAGAGGCAGAACCTGTACGTAAGAAACAAACTGACACTGAAGCTCGAGCTCCTGAAGATTCTGCAGTCTTGACTATGACAGCATCTGGGTCTTCAGCGACCTCACCAGGAACTACTACTTCCCAAGCAACTGTTCAGTCAGACGTTGGTCAGATGCTGGAGGCAGGGGAGAAGACTAACCTCGCCGGAGAAACCAAACTCCATAATGATTCTAATAGTAGTATCTTCGAGTCTCCTACTACTTCTGAGCAGAGGATTGCTAAGTTGGATGTTTCCAGTGTTGCTACAGATACTGAGAGGTTGGAATTGAAGGCCACTACAAACATGGAAGCATCTCAGCGTCATCAGCCTGTGCTTGAGGTGATTATATTTATTATCTTCTTGAAGTGTGTTTGCATTGAGTTGAAATACAACACGTGTATAGACGTAGATTTTATTTTATTTTATTTTGGAATTGGTTCATAACCTATTTGCAATTACATAAATGCAGTGAATGTGAAGATTATTATCTTTAGCACAGGGTTTGGCTTTCAGTATGAGTTTGTTAAATGGCAGCTTTTATTATTTTCACCACAGTATCATCAAAAGTTACTACTGTCAAGTTTCAGTGTTAGTGTATTTTTAGCTTATAAAGCAAACATTGGAAATACTTTTACCCTTTATTTGATGACCCAGTCATAGTTAGGACATTAGTTTTTAAGCAGAATCTAGGACTACCTTCCGGCAAAACCACCTGCCAGTGTATAATTTTATGTACAAAGTATGTGGTTTAAAATTGTTCCATGAGGTCTGTTTACTTTTGTAAGAGACAGGAGCCTTTGTGCGATCCAGAGACACAGGTTTCTTCCTTACCAGTGTTTCAGAGAGATTCGTGACACCACTGTGGGTGCATGTTGTCATTTCCCACTTTAATCAACTCTTACTGCTCCTCCTCCTCCTCTTTTTTTTTTTTTTTTTTTTTTTTTTTTTGCGGTACGTGTGTCTTTCACTGTTGTGGCCTCTCCCGTTGTGGAGCACAGGCTCCGGATGCGCAGGCTCAGCGGCCATGGCTCACGGGCCCAGCCACTCTGCGGCATGTGGGATCTTCCCGGACCGGGGCACGAACCCGTGTCCTTTGCATCGGCAGGCGGACTCTCAACCACCGCGCCACCAGGGAAGCCCTCCTTCTCCTTTTTTTGTTGGTTTGATCTTCATTCTGTTGTCTTTATTTTTGTTTTTTCTTAATTCTAGCCAATTTATAATCCAGCTATGGCTTTTCTTTTATGTCAGTATTCGAAACCAAAAGCTTCTTGATTCCTTTATAAAATGTTGCATGAGCTGGTGATGATACTAACATGGTTCCTTACCAGTTACTGCTGCATTGTGCTGATTTCGCATTTTTTATATCTTTGCTTTAAATGTATTAATGTTATTACTCATTGGTAATTGTTCTCTGATTTAGTCCCTTAATACCTTAAAATGTGAGTATTTGTTAGATGAATTACATAGAAGTTATTAAGTTCTAAATGTCTACCTTTGAAGTTGAACTTATTTTATTCTTTTTAACTTTCTCTATTAGATGTCAAGGCAACAGGAGCAGCCGGGGCAAGGAACAGCACCAGATGCAGTTAATGGACAAAGGAGGGATTCCAGGTCTATGTTCCGTATTCCAGAGTTCAGATGGTCTCAAGTGCATCAGCGTTTGCTCACTGATCTATTATTTTCAATAGAAACAGACATACAGATGTGGAGAAGGTTTGTCCATATGTTTATTATAGAAGCTGTATATAAATTTTAGTGTTTGTTTGCAAAGAAATTTACATAGTTGACATTTTGCAATTTAAGTCATTTGCTTAAAAAGTAGGATATAAATTATTTCTGTGGTAGGGTTTTATTGAGTTAATGTTTATTCTCATATAAATGAGGTACCATATTTAGAGTAAAAAACTTGAAAATTTTTCTTTTAAAAAATTTGCTGCGTACTTTACAGCATATAATATAGCATATAATTTGCCTGAATGTAGGTCTACCGAGTGGGTTTATTTCTAGAAGTAGTAAAAAAAAGAAAATTTGGCTTTACGTAAAACATCTAATTTTTCAATGTATTTTTAGTATAAAGAGTCTGTGTATTTCAGCTTATCCTCCATTGTATGATTTATGATTTTAAAAGTGCCTAATGTGTTTGTTATTTGTATACTACTCTTATTCTGTTTAAAAATATTTCATGGCATTGTCTAAGAAAACGTTATTAGAAAATTCATTTTTAATAGCACATTTAGCACCATTTACCTCTTAGTTTTTGCCACTTCTTAATTTTGTTCCTAGTTAAGTATAATTTAGTTCAACTTTTATATTAAGTGTAAGATGAATAGTGTTTATATTTCAGCACTGAAAAAGGGCATGTATAGTAACTGCTGATAGGGAATGGTCTACATCTTCTAAGGAAGTATACACCCTCCAAAATGCCTGCTGCATCATTATCTTTCCTCAGCTTTCAAGATGAAGCAAAAGCACCTTCTTGTCCTCCCTCCCCTCAAGTAGGCAAACCGTGATTTCCTTTTTTTAGCTTTATCAGTAAACATCATTTATCTTTGGACAGCCATTCAACAAAGACAGTAATGGACTTCGTGAATAGCAGTGATAATGTCATCTTTGTACACAACACAATTCATCTCATCTCTCAAGTGATGGACAATATGGTCATGGCTTGCGGGGGTATACTGCCATTGCTTTCAGCTGCTACATCAGCTACAGTAAGGACTTAACTACTATATAAAGTTGGTGTGAAAACATGAGTTATGCATTCTTATTGATTAAAACTTGAATGTGGTTGTTACTATGCATCATAGGTTCTGTAGTTCAAAAGCAACAGAATCCTTTTATAATTACTTGAAAGGACCTTAGAATCTGTTCCAGGAATGAAGGGACTGAACAGAATGTTTAATTATTAGGGATGAATGAGTTGGTGAAGAATATGGTTGACAGTGTTTCAGCTGTATGTATGCTTTTTTTTTAGATGAAATGATAAGGAAATCCCTCTGTTGAAGTAGATTTGTGAAAGCCTGGCTTTTTGTAAAATTTAGAAATCTGTGGAATGTATCTCATAAAATTGGATTTTTATCAGAATATAAATGTAAATGTCAAACTTTATTCCTTACAGCATGAGCTGGAGAATATTGAACCTACTCAAGGCCTTTCAATAGAAGCCTCTGTGACATTCTTGCAGAGACTAATCAGCCTTGTGGATGTTCTTATATTTGCAAGTTCTCTTGGCTTTACTGAAATTGAAGCTGAAAAAAATATGTCATCCGGAGGAATTCTGCGGCAGTGTCTCCGACTGGGTGAGCTGTTAAAACCCATTACTTAGGAATTTACTTAAAAATTTTTCAGTGATCCAGACATATTAAATTGAACATTTTCTTTTTCCTGTTGGTGGGAAAAAGCGTGCTAAGCAATTTGTCTTATGCTACTTTTTAACCTCCAAAGAGTGAGGGACTGTGTATGTACTGGCTATAGTAGTACTTGTGAAGGTAATAGGTAGAGGAGGAGGACGTGTTTGGAAATTCTGCATTGATTCTGGTCAGCATTACTTCTTCTCCGCCCACTGCCAACCCCCCAATCTCTTTTTGCTTTAAAGTAGTGCTTCTCAAATTTTAAGATGATTCATACACATGGATCACCAAAGGATCTTGTTGAAATGCTGATTAGATTGTATAGGTCTGGGATGAGACCTAAAATTGCCTTTCTAGTAAGTCCCAGGTAATGTTGATGCTGCTTCTCTTACAAACACACTTGAGTAGCAAGGTTCTAAACTAGCATCATTCAAGTATAGCCTTTATCCAAATAAGCTGTGATAATTTGTTAAAGCAGTTAGTAAGATTATTAAATCTCTGCTCTTCTCCTGGAGGCAGTTCTTCCTTAGGTGAAAGTTAAAGTAAATCAAACGATGTTTTAGTGATATCTGAACTTCCTTAGGTGAAGAAGAAAATTTTTTCTCTATGCAGAAGGTGTCCTGTATCTAGTCATAAACACTGAGACTTTGTTAATGATTTGCTTATTAAATGGTGAGAAGTAGGTGGAGAAACGGGGAACAAAAAATGGAAGCAAAATCTTTAGGAACCGTGGCCATATGAAGACAAATTAGAAATAAGGCACCTATGAAAATATAATGCCAACAGTGGAAAATCTAATTAGTTAATGAAGTATTTCCCCATATTTAGCAAGAATATCCGCTACTTAAACAGATGTACTTAGATTTTTTTTGGTACAATAATTATTTTTACTCAAAATGCTATTCAACGTACTTTTAAACTTAGGATGCTCTAAAGAACTTGGTATACTATTTTTAGGGAGTTCTTAAAAAATTTTAATTGAGAGAGATTGAAACGGTAAGCACAACAAAACAGAAGCTATCATTTATTGACTCCTGTCGTATGTCATTGCTGATTTTCACGAGTCACCAATCATTTTCTTCCAGCCATTCATTCATTTGTATTTTCTTCCTTTTATTCATGAGAAAGATTGAGATCAAAGAAATTAGGAAATTTGCCAAAAATTTAAAAGCTATAAATTGGTAGAGCTGGAATTTGAATATAGTTTAACTAATGTTCCTACTCTTTCTGTTATAGGATACACCCTTAAACTTTATATCAGTAATATAATTAAAATATTTAGAACCCATTGCTTTTGTATATGCCATTTTTAAAACCTTTCCACTTTTCTAAAAAGAGTGCACTTTTGGAATTGAAAGTACAAGACTGCACTAGCAGTGCTTCACTATACTCAAGACGTATTAGATTCAGAAGCTAGGAGAATACTGTATCTCCCTCATTTTCATAACTGTAGAAGAAAATAAAGAAATAATTCAGTGTACTCCAGCACCACATGTTCTCATTGTTCAGGATCACTTAATAGAATATGGTAAGCTTGGTAAACAGTCCAAATGTTTTTTTTTTTAAATTAATTAATTAATTTATGGCTGCGTTGGGTCTTCATTGCTGCGTGTGGGCTTTTCTCTAGTTGTGGCGAGTGGGGGCTACTCTTCGATGCAGTGTGCGGGCTTCTCATGGTGATGGCTTCTCTTGTTGCAGGCTCTAGGCTTCAGTTGTTGTGGCAGGCAGGTTCTAGAGCGCAGGCTCAGTAGTTGTGGCGCACGGGCTTAGTTGCTCCGCAGCATGTGGGATCTTCCCAGACCAGGGCTTGAACCCGCGTCCCCTGCATTGGCAGGCGGATTCTTAACCACTGCGCCACCAGGGAAGTCCCAGTCCAAATGTTTTGATCCCTGGTCTCCTCACTCCTGTTTTCCTGAAGTTGGGGTTGAGAAGGTAGGATGGAAACAGTAAGAATAAACTGTGCTACTGAGATTGATTGATACTAATAAGCATTTGAATGTGGTTTTTAACTTTGTAATGCAGACCCAAACTTGATTTTATGCAACCTGTGACAGAAGTAGTGGAAGAGTTATTTTCCTGGGCCTGACTCCAAATTTGACAGAGTTGTATTCCATATTCTCTCTCCCTCCCTTCTTCACTGTGTTCCTTCCCTTTTCCCAACTGTTGTTGCTCTCTTTCAGCACCTTTCTCAATACTTTCCCTTTTCAGTTCTGTGTGTGCTAGCCATGTGATAGTCTGGTGGCAGTTAAGGTCGTTATCACAAGCTTGCTATTTTGTTCCTAATTTGCTCTCTCACTCTTGTTGAGACAGATACCTTCAGTGCTACCAAATTGCTTGGGAATTGATTACATGATATCAATCAATTCATAGTCAATTGTGTATTACCTAATTTGTTACTTAAAATTCAAAATTAATTTCTAAATAACTTGAGTTAACTGCCTAAGTGAGATGTTTAGAGAGGTAATTTTAGACTGTATGTTAATCACAATCTCTTTTTTGTCCCCCGCCTTTTAAACAGTTTTAATGAAAGCCAGTAAAAGGTAGATCCTATAAATATTCCTTTTAATGCTATACCCTCTCAGTCTCTATTAATATCATGCTGTAATGATAAAAATTTTAAGAAAAACATGCAAGTCTCTAGTTTAACTATTGTACTTTAATGAAGGTAATAGAAGGTTATTTTACCCTGGACTAGTTGATGGCGATGTGATTTACTTTCTACTTTCTTACACCTTTAAAAAAAATTCTTTTCTTCCCTGTCTTTTCCTCCATAGATTATTTCAAGTAGCTTATGTGAGACCTAAGAGACAGTACGGTGTTTATTAAGGTTCTTGAACTGATTCTCTTTTAGCAGTGGGCCCTAACAGAGTAGCTAACAAAGTCAGAAAACAAACAGTGGGTGATAAAGCCTAGGGACATTTTAGAAATTTGCTGAAGGTGATGTTTCAAATAAAATCTTATGTAACTCGTATAGGTGAGTTTTGTCAGTCTCATAATCTTAAATATAATTTTTTCTTGCCCAATTTTTTCCTTAAAATAAATTACAGTGTGTGCAGTGGCAGTAAGGAATTGCTTAGAGTGTCAACGGCATTCACAGCTGAAAACTAAAGGCAAAGCAGGAAAAGTCCAGAAAACAACACACAGCCTGATTCCCATGGGGAAATCTGCAGCAAAGGTAAGCATACAGAATAATTAATTAAATAAAAAAGCATTCTCTTATTTTACGATTAAGATCTTAAATTTATTTGTTCATTTCAACATAAAGTTAAATAAATTTGACAGAGGTCCTAAAATAGTTACTTTAGTCTGTGGACATAACCTTCAAATATTTGTGTTTAAGTATACAGTAAAGATTTGCTTATACTTAATCTTGTCTGCTTTTCCAAATGTTTACTTTCCTTGTGTCCATGATACCTTTTCCTTCAAGTGTGTCAATTTGTGTTTCACGTACTTGGTGAATTAGCATGCAGTTTCTTTTTTCCTTCATGACTCCCTTCTACACCCCCCACCCCCGTCCTGACACCCAAAAAAAGAAGACAGAAAGAAGTAGGAAAATAAACTGGGAAAAACAACATTATAGCCTATAGAATACTGTGTTTATTTTTTAAAATGTCTGTGTAATGTATATATTTATATTTTTTTGTCTTAAATAGAGTCCGGTGGATATTGTAACTGGTGGTATATCTCCAGTAAGAGATTTTGACAGGCTCCTACAAGACATGGATATTAATCGACTTAGGGCAGTTGTCTTCAGAGACATAGTAAGTTACAGTATTTCTTTTACATATTCTCTTAGCTGATACATATTTCCTCTGAGGCCCGAAGTATTGAGAGTGAACACTCTTTGTGATATAAAATAGTCAGGTAGAGATAAGAAGGCCTAGATACCAGTTCTCTTGACAATGATTTTAGAATCTTAGAATATTAAAAATATTGTTTATATAAATGGAGCTAATATGTCAGAGTATTGCTACCAAAAAGAATAACACATTATTACATAGTAAGCATTGTACGTGCTTCATATGTTCTTATTCATTCCAACAACTTCTTGAGTTGTGTACTTTGTAATTCCCATTTTATGAATGAGGAATTGGAAGCACAGAGAGCTTGGGTAACTTGTTCAAGCTAATGAAGCTAGTAAATGATAGGATTCTAACTCCAGAATCTGTGCTCTGAAAGTTTTATATGATATAAAAATACACGATGAAATGTTCTGTGTGGTGTTTTAAATTTTTTAAAGATGAAAAATAGTTTCGTTTTAGCTAATTTTGATATATAATATGGCAGAATTTTATGTAGGAATTGTAAAGTCATATAAAAAAAGTATAAACATGAAAATAAAAATCACCAGGATTTGGAATATTATCATTAATATTTATTGAACACTTACTGTGTGTTTAGTACTAGCTGCTCTATATTACATATATGTTTTTTAAAAATAAACTTTATAACTTCAATTTTTAACTTTCCCTTCTCCTTCTTCAGTGTTTTAGTCCTCTTTTGATTCTTTACTAAGCTTTATACAAGTATACAATTTGTTAATAGTAGTTATAGGTAATAATTATTAGCTATAACTAATAGTTTATTTGGTATTAAGCATATAACTGGATGATTTATATGTATTACCTCATTTAATTCACAGAATAATCCTATGAGAAAGATAGCAGTATTACCTTAGTCTGCTTAAAATCCTACAAGTAGTGAGAGGTAGAAGTGGATTAAGGACCTAGGGAGTCTGATTCTTGAAATTTTGATCTTAACCATTGCCTCCCTGGATCTCAATATTTTGCTTTTTGGTAGCTGTTATTATTCCTTTAATGAAGAAACCATTACTTTTGCTTTTTAGAACCCACTGACTGTGGTCCACTTTGGAACCAAATATTGCTGCTTCCTTCTCTCCTCATTCTCTTTCTTTGAGCAGTTGTTGAGTCTATTGCCCCGTAACTTTATATTTCCTAGAATGAAGTTTCAAAATCTGGAATAGATGATGTAACTCTTTGGCTTAAAAAATTCTCTAATGGAAATGCAAATCGAAACTACAGTGAAGTAGCACCTCACAGCGGTCAGAATGGCCATCATCAAAAAATCTACAAACAATAAATGCTGGAGAGGGTGTGGAGAAAAGGGTAACCTCCTGCACTGTTGGTGGGAATGTAAATTGATACAGCCACTATAGAGAACAGTATGGAAGTTCCTCAAAAAACCTAAAAATGGAACTACCATACAACCCAGCAATCCCACTACTGGGCATATACCCTGAGAAAACCATAATTCAAAAAGAGTCATGGGGCTTCCCTGGTGGCGCAGTGGTTGAGAGTCCGCCTGCCGATGCAGGGGACATGGGTTCATGCCCCAGTCCGGGAAGATCCCACATGTCGTGGAGCAGCTGAGCCCGTGAGCCATGGCAATTGAGCCTGCGCGTCCAGAGCCTGTGCTCCGCAATGGGAGAGGCCACAACAGTGAGAGGCCCACATACCGCAAAAAAAAAAAAAAAAAAGTCATGTATCACAATGTTCATTGCAGCACTATTTACAATAGGAAGGATATGGAAGCAACCTAAGTGTCCATCGACAGATGAATGGATAAAGCAGCTGTTGCACACATATACAGTGGAAGATTACTCAGCCCTAAAAAGAAACGAAATTGAGTTATTTGTAGTGAGGTGGATGGACCTAGAGTCTGTCATACAGAGTGAAGTAAGTCAGAAAGAGAAAAATAAATACCGTATGCTAACACATATGTATGGAGTCTAAAAAAAAAGAATGGTTCTGATGAACCTAGGGGCAGGACAGGAATAAAGATGCAAACATAGAGAATGGACTTGAGGACACGGGGAGTGGGAAGGGTAAGCGGGGACGAAGTGAGAGAGTGGCATGGACATATATACACTACCAAATGTAAAGTAGATAGGTAGTGGGAAGCAGCTGCATAGCACAGGGAGATCAGCTCGGTGCTTTGTGACCATTTAGAGGGGTGGGAAAGGGAGGGTAGGAGGGAGACGCAAGAGGGATGGGATATGGGAAATATGTATACATATAGCTGTATATGTTATACAGTAGATTCACTTTGTCATACAGTAGAAACTAACACAACATTGTAAAGCAACTATACTCCAATAAAGATGTTTAAAAAAAAAAATTCTCTAATGGCTTCCCATAGCACTTAAAATGAAATCACAACTCCTCACCCTGGCTCTGTATGATTCGGCTCTTTGGCACTTTCTGATTGGTTATTATATCACAATATTTGGACAGAGAAATAGAGTGTCTCTTGTGTCTACCATGTTCATTTCTGAAAGTAACAAATAACTTTAATTTTTTTGGTAATTGTAAAAGTTATATAATCACCTTACAAGAATTTTAGAAAAGAGAAAAGACCATGTTTCCCAAACTACATCCCAGAGCCTCTCTAGCATAAGCAAACTTTGAAGAAAAAGGAAATGACCTAAGACTGGGGATATAAATAAATTATTACCTTGAGATTAAAAGCTAAGGTTTTTAATCAGTCTAATCTGAGTTCAGATTTGCTTTTTCATTTACTGTATACCTTTAGGTAAATTACTTAACTTCTCTAGGCCTCATCTTATTTAAATGGGTTAATGAACATAGCACAGTGCCTGACTCACTGTGAGTATTCAATAAATGACAGCTACAATTGAAAGTAAATTTGTTTCAGGAGTTAGGACTTAAACATAAGGATCTATGGGATTTTTTTTTTTTTTTTTTTGCGGTACGCGGGCCTCTCACTGTTGTGGCCTCTCCCGTTGTGGAGCACAGGCTCCGGACGCGCAGGCTCAGCGGCCATGGCTCACGGGCCTAGCCGCTCCGCAGCATGTGGGATCTTCCCGGACCGGGGCACGAACCCGTGTCCCCTGCATCGGCAGGCGGACTCTCAACCACTGCGCCACCAGGGAAGCCCTATGGGATATTTTTTATTTGGGCACAAATCAGGCATACACTGTAAACTTCATACTGTAGTTAGTAAACACTGAACATATTAATGGGCTAAATAAAGATTAGATAGGCGTAAATAATTTATAAAAGATCAAGCAGGGCTTCCCTGGTGGCGCAGTGGTTGGGAGTCCGCCTGCCGATGCGGGGGACGCAGGTTTGTGCCCCGGTCTGGGAAGATCCCACATGCCGCGGAGCGGCTAGGCCCTTGAGCCATGGCCGCTGAGCCTGCGCGTCCGGAGCCTGTGCTCTGCAGCGGGAGAGGCCACACAGTGAGAGGCCCGCATACCACAAAAAAAAAAAAAAAAAAAAAAAGATTAAGCAGACCAAGCAAGTTATTTGCCTACATTTTTAATGTTGATACCATTAACAGCACTTATTATAATAGATGGTAGGACTGTGTGGCAGAGGAACAGAGAAGTTTCTGGAGAAAAGGGATGGTTAATAAAAAAAGGAAAAATGTACATATACCTTTTCCATCAAGACTGCTAAGTTCTTACACATGAACCTAAAAAGTACCATAGATTCTTGTTAGATTATACATACAATACGTCTAATAATCTTATCAAGTAGATATGTTCAGTAGACTCTGCGATCTCATTTTTTTCTCTGAAATTGTGTCCAAAACTTTTGATATTTGTTAATTGTTAACCTTTAGTTTCATTTGTGCCAATTGTTTCTATTTATTTATCTGCTAGGCAACCGTGTTCTTTGTTTCGCTTATCCTATATTTAGCTGCTACTTGAGGTACCTTTAGTTTTCAGGATTTGCTGGAAGAATTTGAGTTTTTCCTTTAAATTAATTAAGTTCAAAGCTATTTTGAAAAGTTATCAAAATTAGTGATGTGTACAGTGTTCCTTTGAAAATGGGGAATTTGACTAGGTGAACTGGTCATTGATAATACAGATATGTAAGTGATCTGTAGAGCTGAGATGAAGCCTGGACCTCTTTAGAGGTCAGTCTAGTTTGTCCTTTTCTTTCTGGCAGACACTATATTTTCAATTTTGGACACTTGAGTCTGTATTATTTTAAAATATTCTTGAGAATTGCTTTGGCATCCAGTTCTGTATCTGATAACGTTACTTTAAAAAATCTTGAATGTTTGTCTTTTACAAAAACTGTTATTCTGATTTTTTAAAACATTTTAATTCTTATGGTTGGAAGCAAAAATAGTTGTTCACATATAATGATAATTGCTATTTGATTAATCTTACAAAGTATACTAGGACATATCTCTTCAGATTTAGTTACTTAATTTAAAAAAACAAGCCAGCTTCTCTCTTTTCATGTTTCACAAGCATAAAACCTAATATTTACAGGCATTTTCCCAAGAGTATTTGCCTAATCTTTGCTCAGGTGAATTCATTACTATTTTCTGTGTATATTGAAAGATTTGCGAACATGTTTTCTATTTGAATGTTGTCATGTAAAATAAGATTCAAACATGTTATTTAATAGTGGCATGATCAACTCCTTTTATTTTTCCCCAGGAGGATAGCAAACAAGCACAGTTTTTAGCCTTGGCAGTTGTATACTTTACCTCTGTTCTTATGGTCTCGAAGTACAGAGACATTTTGGAACCCCAAAATGAAAGGCATAGCCAGTCTTTTAAGGAAACTGGTAGTGAAAGCGGGAATTTATCACTCCCTGGTAAGTTTCTGTATTTTATTATCTGGCATCCAAAGTTCAAGTAAAACATTACCTACTTATGATAGTTAAAGTATTGATTCTGGAATTTATGTATAAAGTGAGAGTATGTATTTATTTTTACTAATAACCAAATATTTTAATTTAAGTACCATGTAGTTAATTGCAATTGGGAGATGGTTTCTGTTCTTTAAGTAAACCATCTATTTGAAAGATGAGAAAATGTTATTCATGTTTTTTAAAAAAATTATTTATTTATTTATTTGTTTATTTATTTACACTTTTTATTTTTGGCTGCATTGGGTCTTCATTGCTGCGTGCGGGCTTTCTCTAGTTGTGGCGAGCAGGGGCTACTCTTTGTTGTGGTGCGCGGGCTTCTCATCGTGGTGAATTCTCTTGTTGCGGAGCACAGGCTCTAGGCCTGCGGGCTTCAGTAGTTGTGGCTCGTGGGCTCTAGAGCGCAGGCTCAGTGGTTGCGGCGCGTGGGCTTAATTGCTCTGCGGCATGTGGGATCTTCCTGGACCAGGGCTCGAACCCGTGTCCCCTGCATTGGCAGGCGGATTCTTAACCACTGAACCACCACGGAAGCCCGAGAAAATGTATTCTTTACAAATAAAATATTAAACATTTTTGTTTAACTCCGCATTTGTTGTAAAGAATAAATAACTTAGGGCTTCCCTGGTGGCGCAGTGGTTGAGAGTCCGCCTGCCGATGCAGGGGACACGGGTTTGTGCCCCAGTCTGGGAAGATCCCACATGCCGCGGAGCGGCTGGGCCCGTGAGCCATGGCCGCTGAGCCTGTGTGTCTGGAGCCTGTGCTCCGCAACGGGAGAGGCCACAATAGTGAGAGGCCTGTGTACCGCAAAAAAACAAAAAAGAAAAGAATAAATAACTTATATTCTCTTATGAGACAGATTTGTTAACAAATAACTGTAATAATTGGAGTTATAAAATTAGCTGCCAGTTATAGGGAAAGTTATAAAATTAGCTGCCAGTTATAGAGAAGCAGGTATTGTAGTTATAGAAGTAGCTGCTACCCAACAGAGGTGATTTATTTATCCAATCAGTATTCATTCAGTACCTCCTAGGTACTTGTTCATTATTAATGAACAAAAGAAAAAAAAGTCTGCCCTCCTGGAGCTTGAATTCTAGTGAGAGGAAGTAGAAAATAAGTACATGTAATAAATAAATTGTATAGTATTGATTATTTTAGAAGGTGTTAAGTCCTAAGAAAAGAAAAATTGAATGGGGAAAATTATCAGGAATGACCAGGAGAAAGGGGGTATGGATTTTCACTCTAAGGAGAATGAGAAATTATTGGAGGGTTTTGAGTACAGGAGTTAGAATTGTTATATGTTTTTAAAAGTAACACTTGGGATTCTGTTTTAAGAATACACCCTACAGGGCAAGAAAAACCAATGTTTTAGTTATGTACTGCTGTGTTACATGTTACCTCGAAGCTAAAACTCACAACTGTTTTAGTCTTGTTATCATGACTCTATGAATTTGATTCAGGTAAGTCACAGTGGTAATGATTCAGCCCTGCTCCAGACGTTGTTTGCTGGGGTTGGAAAGTCCGAAATGGCTTTTCTCCTCATTAATCTAGTGCCTCAGCTAGAATGGCTCCAAGAGCTAGGGCTGAATGACTGAAATGGCTAAGCTGGGGTTGTATGTGTGGGGCCTTGCTACTTGTTCTCAGATGAATTCCTTGGTTTTACTCCATTAGTTTGGAGGTCCTCTATCTCTTTATATGGTCTCTGTACATATTCTCTCCAACCAGGTAGTCAGATTGTTTACAGAGGTGTTCAGAGATTCTGAGAATGCACACATTGCCCAATCTTAAGCTTGGGCACAGAACTGGCCCACTTCTACCACATTCGGTTAGTTACAGTGAGTCAGACCCAGCCCAGACTCAGCGACTTCTCAAGGGTGTGAATACCAGGAAGCATGGCCAATAGAACCATTAATGTCACAGTCTTAACATAGCCAGTTAGGAGGATATTGCAATAACCTAGGCAAGAGGTAATTTTGGGGGTGGACTAGGGTGGTATCTCTAGGGCTAGTGAGAAGCAGTCAGATTTTGGCTATATTTTGATAGTGAGAAAACAGGATTTTAAAATATTAGCTGTGGATATGCAAAAGACGGAAGGTAGTCAAGAATGATTATAAGGTGCACTTGGATAGACTGAAGGTGAGACATACTAAGGGAAGAAGATAAGAAATTCAGTTTCCAACATGTTGAGTTTGCGATGTCTTTTAGACATATAAAAGAAGATGCAGAGTAGGCAGTTATATATAACAGTCTGAATTTTATTTATTTGTGTATTTATTTATTGAAATAATGGTATTTAAAACTTTGAGAGTTAATGAGACCACTAAGGAAATAAATGTTGATAGAGAAGATAAAAGGATTAAGAACTGAGTACTAAGTCCCTTCAAGTTAAGAAATCCAGGAGAAAAAGAAGTGCAGGAGGTAAGGAAGGAACAACAGTAAGGTAGTAGATGAAAAACCAGAAGAGCATGGTGTCCTGTAAGCCAAGTGAAAAAAGTATTGTCACGTTGGAGAGAATAATCAGTTGCTGCTGCTATGTCAAGTGCTGTTAGGACTGAGAACTTGACCATTGGATTTAGCAAGCTGCGGCATTTTTGTTGGAATGGAGTGAACACCTGATTGGAGGGAATGAAAATCAAGTAGAAAAGGTGATGCTCCCTGTTGAACTAGATTTTAAGGACCATTGAATTACTCAAGCATTTAGGAGTGGTAACGAGTGTTCTAGCAGTAGAAGCCATGATTGAGGTAGAGGTAGTTATTGGTGTTGTAAAGTATTATGTGTTATGCCATGAGTAGCAGGAGATAAAGTTGGAGTTGAATAGTCATCTGAAAAATACTTATTGACTACCTACTACTTGCCAGGCATTGTTGTAGGCTCAGGCATTGTCATAGGTGCTGGAGATGAAGTGTTAAAGAATGTAAATTCCCTGCCCTGATAAAGTTTACAACTTAGCCGACTCATATTATTGAAGAACCTTGCACTTTATCCTAAGGATTTTGGACTTTTTCTTATAGGCCAATGGCTTTCAACCTTGTGTTGCTACCCATTGGTATGTCATATTCAGTTTGGGGTTTTCTAAGATACTTTGTTATTATTTATTATTATTTATTATTATTTTATTAAACCATCTGATTATTTACTGACTACATTTTATAGATTATTTAATTTGTTTTTTACCTTTAAGAACATGCTGTATATTTCATAATTTAAAATAATTAGGACTGAGTGTATCTTTTTAACATGAGTTGTAAATTTTTTTATTCATACTTTTCTTCTTTTTCTGGGTAAGATATAGAAAACTCACCAGCAGCACTCAGTCCATTAACTCCAGCATCCATGGAAGAATCTGAAAGTGCATCGTCTGCTCGAAGGAGGGACTCAGGCATTGGGGAAGAAATGGCTACTGGTTTAGGAAGCAATGTGGATGCAGCTCCTCCTGTAGCACCTCCAAGTGTCAGTGCAGGCCCAGATGCCATCAGTGAGGTGCTGTGCACTCTTTCTTCAGAAGTCAGTAAATCTCAGGAAACCAAAAGCGATGGAGAAAATGAATTGGATAACAAGGCTGCACCATCAGTTCCAGTTTCAAAAAATATCAATGTGAAGGATATTCTCCGAAGCTTGGTTAACATACCAGGAGATGGAGTCACAGTGGATCCTGCCCTTTTGCCACCAGCCTGCCTTGGAGCTCTTGGTGATCTATCTGTTGAGCATCCTGTGCAGTTCAGATCTTTTGACAGGTACTGTAAATAGTCTTTAAATATATAAATTATAAGGATTTAAAGGTTATAAATATATAAATTCATAAATATATAAATTTATTGGAATATAGTTGCTTTACAATGTTGTGTTAGTTTATACTGTACGGCAAAGTGAATCAGCTATAGGTATACATATATCCCCTCTTTTTTGGATTTCCTTCTCATTTAGGTCACCACGGAGCACTGAGTAGAGTTCCCTGTGCTCTACAGTAGGTTCTCATGAGTTTATAAATATATAAATTATAAGGATTTAAAGGTTAAACAAGAATTTAACTTTGTTAAATTTTGTAGCTTCAACATTTAAAAGGGATGTTTCGATATAGTTTTAAAAATTATAAGGATATTTTGTATATCATTTCAAATTTTTATTTATCAACATAATTATTAAGATTGTTTAAGAATAATTTTAATATTACATTGGCAAGTTGTATATTAAATAATTTTTTCCTTAGTTTGTTACAACTTAGAAATCACCTATATTTACAAATGTTTACCTTTCATTCCCCTGCTGTCGGTACTGTGCCAGCCTTTGTGAAAAAACGTGGGAATCTGTGGATTCCGACAGATTCAGGAATTCAACAAAGTGTTCAGAGTCTTGCCAGCTTGAAAAAGCTAACTATAGATTCCTGACTTCGTTGGTTCTGCTGTCCTAAGAAACCTTTGGGCAATTTGCTTGAAATTTTTCTTTATATTAAATTTTCTGAAATTCTGCCTGTAAGACATGTATGTATCAGAGTTGTCAAGCATATTCTTTTTCAAAAGTCAATATTTTTATCTGAAAACAAGCTCTACCTTATGGAAAAGTTGCCAGTTAAAAGAAATTTTATTTTTCCTGAATCTGTTGAGGGAAAATTGATATAGTACTCCACACCTGTTGAATATTTTATTGTGTATTTTCTACGTAACCACAATACATTCATCAAACTAAGGAAATGAACATGGATATAGTATTAATACTACCTTCACATCTTGAAATACCTTTCAAGTTTCACTAATTTTCTCGGTAACGCTCTTTATAGAAGAAGGATCGAATTCAGACTTAGGTGTTGTGTTTCGTTGTATCTCTTTATCCTCCTTCAATGTGGAAGAACAGTTCTTTAGTCTTTCCTTAAATTTAATGACCTGGACACTTCAGAAGATGAGAGCCCAGCTGTTTTTGTATATTGTCCTTCAGTTCAGATTTGTCTAATTAGTGTCCTGGGGATTAGATTCAAGTTAAAGCATCTTTGGAAGGAATATCACGGAAGTGATGCTGTTTCTTCCTGTTGTATTCTAACAAGTGGCACATGGCTTTATCTCATTTCTGGTGATACTCATTCTGATCATTTATAAAAATGGTATTTTCTGGGTTTCTCCACTGTTAAGGTACTCCCTGGGAAGAGGGGTTTAGAAACCTATCCTCCTCATCAAATGAATTCAGTACATTCATCATATGGCCTTACAGTTGCATACTTTATAGAATGAATTATCATATTATTGTTGTTGTTTTTATTGATGCTCAGATTGTCACTGATTTGGCCAGTGGGATTTCTTTCCAGTTGGCTTCTGTTTTCTTTTGACATATCCTCATCATAATTTCCCTCTGTCTGGTTATTTATTTCTTTGTGTCTCCAGTTCTCTGTACTTCATCTCATCTCCTAGTTTTCTACTTCAGACTTGCTGGCACATTAGATGTCCAAGCTGGTTAGAATTACTTATATAATTAATAGGCTCTGAAAGAACACAGGGAATGTATGATTTTAATGGAAAAGCTTTTTGCCATCATCCTCTCTCATCTCACTCCCTCTACCTCTGTTTAAAGATTAGGTCAATGTCCTGGAATGATGAGATTGACAGAGTCTAAATTCCAGGTAAATAGCATATTGGTACATGTCTAATGGTGACATTATAGATACAGTGGCTGCTAGATTCAGATGTCTTTTTCTTTTTTATTAGTCTTTATAATATAGGAGTTAGAATATTGACTCTAGAAATCAGATGAAACTGTGTTTGAGTTCTGGCTCTGTTACTTATTAGTGAATTTGGACAAATTACCTCATCCTCCTGAGCCTCAATTTCCTTATCCTTATACTGTGCAATACTATACAGCTATTAAAGAGAAAAAAAGCAGAACAATATGTACTGGTGTGAAATGATATTGAAGTTATATTAATCTATAACACTTAGCGTGAAGAAATCCAGAAATTTAAAAGATGATACCTAGTCTTAATGAGGGTATGAAGCAACACTTTTATATTGTTGAGAGGGCATATTGGTACAATTTATCTGAGGGAAAATTGGCAGTTAATTAAAATTTAAAATATGTAAACCTAATTATATAAGTTTATACAGAAGATATATGCAAGTATAAAATGTTTTCTTTCTGCAAGAGGAATTTCATAATTAAGCTAATACCTATTGAGCTTTTACCCTGTGAAGGTGTATTAAAGTGCATTTTTTAGATAGGTAGGTAGGTGGATAGATAGATACTGTTTTTATTCTTACTTTACAGATGATGAAGCCTGAGGCACAGGGAAAGTAAATAAATGCCTTAAGCTTTTGTGCTAATAAATGGTGGAGCTAAAATTTAAACCATGGCCACTGGACTCTAAATCCTGTCATTTGGCTGTGCTATGCAAGCGTAGTTGCCAATTTTTAAGAATTGGTTACATGTGTTGTTTCCTAGGAATATAGTAAATGACTATGCAGCCACTAATGAGAGAAAAGCACAACTGATGTATTGATGTAAAATGATGTTGAAGATACATTATTAAATGGAAAAAGCGGAGAACAGTTTAGTTTGGAATTTATGATCTTTTGAAAAAATAGATATATATGTTCCCATATGCTTCAAAAAATTTATAACGAACTGCAATGGCTATATTTTGAAGGAGAAGAGGTGTAAATGATTAGGTTTTTTCTAATATGCACAATTTTTATAAATTTGTTTAAATTTGTATTAATCTTAGATTGAATAGTGAGAATAACTTAAGGGTAGATTTTTACATTTAATAAATCTTACTAATATACTCAAAGTTGTTTCCTTATAAATTCCCCGAATTTCATGTATTTTGGGATTTATTTCTTTTCAAATAGCATAGAAATTGTCTATGCCTTAGTGATACCTTCAGTGAGTAGGTTACAAACTTATTTAAGAAACTGTGCACAGGGAATACATTTTAAAGGGGTTTATTGAAATAGGAAACAAAGGGGAATTTTGGTGATAGCATTTTTCAGGAGGTTATTTGGAACTTACATGTCTGGTATGCATTTAACATACTATCTGATGGCAAGCAAACTGCTCTGTTTTTCCCCCCTCTTTTTCTTAGCAAGAGACACCTTTTGAAATACTATTTTCATGCAGCTTTAGACCAGAGGAATATCTTTGAGAATTTCAAAGCATCCTTCTGATCATGTATTTATCTCTGGAATGCTGTGTCAGAAATCACAACTCTCCTCATATCTTAAGAATTATCAACTTCCAAGCAGTAGCTGGAACGTTTAGAGTAACAGCTACATGAGTGGAACCTTGCTGAAAGGCTGCCAGGTTGTGGGCCTTTGTGGATGGCAAGGTGTTTGTGTTCATTCCCATGCCAAAATACTTGCTCTTATCTAATTTGAAGATCCTCTCTGGTGATTAGCGAATGCCAGGGATTTATCTTGATAAAGTTCAAGGGCTTGTCTGGCTTTTCAGCTAGATCCTTAGGGACTAAAGTACTAGGCTTAAAATGTTCTTTTCTCCTTTAGTGAACTATTTGCATGTTAAAGAAAATAGCATTTATGTGAAAGTTTGTGATAATTCAAACTGATATAATTCTGAAATGGAACTTCTGAACCTTAGTGATCTGGAAGACATTGTTGCTTTCTGTCATTACTCAATAAAAAGAAATCTTTAAAAAAGTATCCCTAGTTCAGGTAAGAAAAAAAAGTCAGGTGTTTACACTCTCTATCTCTGGAGGCTTAGGAAAATTACTTCTTTCTCATCTGTAAAATGGGGATAATAATATGTAGTACTTACCTCATGGGTTGTTATAAATATAAATAATTCCCTCATAGGTTGTTATAAATATAAATAACATAATTCATGTATGTCCTTAGCATAGTGCTCACAAATACTGATTATTCATTAAAGTTGGTGAGTATAAAGAAAAAAAGCAATAATGTGTGAAATTTAGTACTTTAATATTTGTTTTTTAATTGAAAGTTTGGAAAAATAGCTTATATAACTAAAAGACTTACCTGTCTTCCAAATTTTTTATGCCAAAAAAGTTTGAAGTGCTTTTTGTTAAAATTGATGGCTGATATTAAAAATTCAGTAATTTGTTTCTTGAAAATTAACAAGGATTTCAATTTGTCTTTTAAATAGAAACTTAAGCTGTAGCCTGAGAACAATGCCATTTTTTTTTTTTTTGCGGTTTGCGGGCCTCTCACTGTTGTGGCCTCTCCCGTTGCGGAGCACAGGCTCTGGACGCGCGGGCTCAGTGGCCATGGCTCACGGGCCCAGCCACTCCGCGGCATGTGGGATCCTCCCGGACCGGGGCACGAACCTGTGTCCCCTGCATCGGCAGGTGGACTCTCAACCACTGCACCACCAGGGAAGCCCCAAACAATGCCATTTTATTAAAACTTTAAGACATGCTTTACTAGTTTAGATTTACACTTTCATACATGATAAATATGATAGCTTAAAGATCCCCCTGTGTTGAAGATTTTAGTCTTGTACACAGAAATTTTATAATTTAACAATAGTAACAGTTGGAATGAAAATATCCTGAAATCTGCCTACTGCTTAATGTCCTTTTAAGTGAATCTTTGTTACTGAATTTTCTTTGTTTTTATGTGGCCCAAAGCTAAAGTTATTATGTTACTTCCTCAGTGATGATTTGAATCAGTCATTGAATTTGGACATTGATTAATTTTATTTTTCTATTAGGTACTAAGTACATAGCTGGGCTAAAGAATGCAATTTTTCCATTTCTGAGCAGATATATTTTTGTATTTTAGTAGTAGTAGTACATATATAATTTTATATCTTGGAAATCTTTATTACCATTGCTAATAGATGATTATAATATAGAATTATTTTTAAATATTAATATGATTGTGGTGATGGTTGCACAATTCTATGAACATTCTAAAAACCATTTAATTGTATACTGTACATGAATAAATTGTATGGAATGTGAATTATATCTCAGTAAAACGTAAAGGTCAGTATGAGGAAACAGTTCAAATTAGAGGCTCTTGTTTAGATAAACCCAGAATTGTGGGACAGTTCTGCCATTTACCTTGGCAAGTTACTTTACCTTTCTGAGGTTTACTTTTAAAATTTTCTTAAATGGAGGTAATTTGTATGTTAGGATTGTTTTGTGAATTGAGTAATAATTCTTGGCATATTGTCAGTGCTTAATCGTAGCATTCATTAATAATTTATTAAGTTTATATAATAGGATCATGTAGAAGCACAAAGAATAGTGAACTCTGACTTGGCAATCTGGGGAGGCTTACCTTTGAGCAAGGTTTTGAAAGGTGAGAAGGAAGTTTGCTGGCAAGCAGGACTAAGAGGAAGGCATCTTGGTAGAGAAATAGCACATACAGAGGACTGGAGTTGTGAAAGCATGTACATGCTCAGTTCAAGAACCATAACAGCATATTGCAGTAGTGTGTAAGGAGTGCTAGTTAAATGTAAGTTCATATAGGAAGCCACACTTCAGATGTGTCAGGAATGGGAATATGTGAAAGATATTGGACAATAAATATTTACTGATCTGAAATAAAGTATAGCTATTATTCATGGTTGAAAACATTATTAATGGCAGTTGTTTAAAGGAATAGAAATGAGGTCAAGTTCTTTTGTTATCTTTTATTAACTGTGCCATCTTGGACACATAGAGACTGTGCATATTATGTGACACCTGTGGTAAACATTTTTTTTTTGTTACCATCTTTCCAACATTTTATTATGAAAATGTTCAAACATACAGAGAAGTTGCAAGAATTGTACACTGAACACCCAGAGACCCACCACTGAGATTCTGCAATTAGCCTTTAACTGTTCGCTTCATCATACAGTTCTCCATATAGCCATCTCTCTATTCATCAGTCATTCTTATTTTTCTTATGCATTTCAGAGTAAGTCGCATACATCAGATCACTTCACTCAAATATTTCAGGCGCAGACCTCTAACCAGACATCAATACTGTTTTTAAGGTAAAATGTACATACAACAACAGGCACAAATTTTTAAGTATGCCATTTGATGAGTTTTGACAAATTAAACACCTGTGTAACCTAAATTTCCAATCAAGATATCATCAGTTTTGAAAGTTCCTTCATGCTCCTTCTCAGCCAATGCCTGTCTCCACCCCCCACAGGCAATTATTGTTCTATTTTTTTAAACAATAGATTAGTTTTGTCTTTTCTAGAACTTCATGTAAAAGGAAATACAAAATTTATGTTCCTCTGTATACGGCCTCCTTCACTCAACATAATGCTTTTGAGATTCATACGTGTTATGTTAATCAGTAGTTTGTATCTTTTTATTGCTGGATATTATTCCATTGTAAAAACACACCACCATATTTTTATTCATTTTTCTGCTTAAAGGATTCTGGGCTATTTCCAGTTTTTGGCTCTTATCAGTAAAGCTATCTGAATGTTACTGTACCTGTTTTTTGTGGACTTCAGTTATCTGGAGGAAATTTCTAAGAGTGGAATTGCTGGTACATAGAGTGGGTTTATGGCTTAAGTTTCAAATATAGAGAAAGCAATTTCACTTTTCTAAATGTTAATTTCTGTTGCTCCTATCAGTACTTGCCTGTTGTATGAGTAAACTAAATCTTGCTAGTTCTTTCTTTTGTGAACAAACGTCAAAGTAAATTTTCCATATTCCCCCCCCCGCCCCCGTCCCCCCAAAATAGGTTACTAGGAAATAGGTAGCTAGAGATTTTCTTAAACAATAGGCTTGTAAATATTTGCCCCATGGTAGGTAATACACAAATTACATTTTTTATTGTTTTCTGAATGTGCTACCAGCACACGTGTGCACACACACACACACACACACACACATGCACGTGCGCACAGAGGGGGTCATCTCCTCCCCCTAAAGTCAATAATCTTCATCCGATATAAGCTACCATGATTTAAGCACACCATTTTGGATTGAGGGCTCAGGTGGCTGTTGCTTCTATTTTTTAGTGTATAGTTAACATTGGCAGTCACCCTTATAATGATGTGACACCAGCTACCCCCAAGTACATTGAATAAGCCATGCCTAGCACAAGAGAACTTGATTTAATTGGCAACAGTGTTTGCTGTCACATGATAGGCACTGAAGTAAAACGAAACCTATTTCACTTTGTATTATCTCTTTTTGATGTAACAATAAAAACAAAATGTATTTTTAAAGTGCTGGAATTATATAATTTTCACTGTCGAATACATATATCGGGATCAAGTATCTAAGTAACTTTATTTAGGAACTGAATACTTTAAAGCTGTTAAGGGAGTACTTGAAGCTTGCAGTTACAATATTGTCAACAAAAGATGTGATTAAATAAATTGAATGTTGAAGACTTTAGGCTTATGGTTAATACCAGGTAATTAAAAGTAAGCACTGCTGTGGGAGTGCATTATATATCAGCTGTCCTCTTTACCTCATTAACTGGGTTTTTGCATGTTTATGGAGCTAACTTCAATTAAAAATGCCTTTTAAGTTATGCCTATTAAGGTCTTTTAGTTACTATTCTGGTATAAAGTATTACACTTAAATGAAATTGGTATATCGTAAATACCTGTGTTTGAGTTAATACCCAAGATGAACAAATTTGATTATTTGATATTTTTACATCTAGGTTTTATGCCTATGCATTGTTTTTTCTATGTAATATAAGACAGTCTACAAGAGTTAAAAAGTAAAACTTTGGTTGTATACATGTTAAAAAATTGTTCATACCTGCATTTTCTTACCTTATAAGATTTCTAAGGTTTTATCATTTCAACTTAGTGGTGCTTTAAAATCCTTACAGAAACATGTTGAGTTTTCTGCTTCACTTCTGAGGTTAAGAAAAAGTTAATTTTCCACTTGAATGCCAAATTCCTTTTTTCCTATATACCTTTGGTTATATTTTAAGGTGGATAATTAAAGATGATCCTAACTTTAAAAAATATTGTAAATATAAATTGAAATGTTAAAATTGATTATTATATTTCTGTAGAACATTGTCTTGATTCTAAAAAAATGAAGTATAGATAACTGTGAACGCCACTGAAGAGATTTCTTATTGAGAGTATATTCTAAGTTGTACATCAAAATTGAGATAAGAAAAAATTAGGAAAAAGAAGTTGGTGTCCTATTTTGAAATTCATGTAATTAACTTGAGTGATCTTCTGTATTTTAAAATTTATTTACTTTCTTTATTACAGAAGTGTCATCGTGGCAACAAAAAAATCAGCAGTCTTACCTTCCACACTTACAAGTATACCTACCAATGCTGTCAGTGTGGTTTCTTCAGTAGATTCAGCCCAAGCCTCAGATGTTGGGGGAGAATCACCTGGTGAGTTTGTTATCAGCGATTTCAACAAAAAAGTTCTTAATCCCATTGCAAAGCTTAGGATTTTTGATTAGGTTAAGTTTTGTTTGGCATATTTTAAATGATTATGCTTTTGTATTATGTTGTTGATTATTTGATGATTTTCTGAATAAATTTGAGTAATATGAAATAAATTAAATCAAGGATTTTAATACTTTCTCCACTTAAACATAGTAGTGGATGACAAATTGGATGCTGCTGGTTGGGTGGATGAATGAATGACAGATTTATTAAAGTACTTTTTTCCTTTCCTTTCACTTGAGAAGATGTGTATAGATAGTGGTTAATACGAGAAAGTTTTGCTGACATTTGGTCTTTTAATCTGGTTATCAGTTGCCAAATGTTTATGTGGTATCCAGTACTTTGCTTTCTCTTGCATAGTTTTTGAATTAGACGCTTGGAAAGGGAATGCTGCCCTCAAGTCTATCATCATTCTAGCATTAGTCATAGTAGTTCAATAACTCTTACTACAATTTGATTTTTGCCCTGTCTCTCTCTCTCTCTATTCCTTCCAAATGTAAAAGCCTTTTGGTGCACATGTATGGGTGCAAGATCCTAAATCCCTAGATGTTGATTGGAAGCTCAGTGATAATAGCAGGTGAACCTGAAGACTATGTGATATGAAAAAGACCAAGTTAGGACAAAGGGAATATTATTTTATATAAGTAGTATTTTTCTAAGTGTTGTGCTATTTCATTAAAACAAAAAAAAACAAACAAAAAACTAAAAAAAAAAAATTAATCCCCCAAAGGATTCATTCTTTCTTGTTACTCTAGGATGAGATTAATGAAAAATAAAAGGAATTTTGAAGGAATGACTAGGTGGATTATGTTAAAATCAGAAATAATATTTTTCCTTCATCTTTTGAGACATCTAAGGCCTCCTATCCAGTGTTCTACCTTTATTTGGTAAACTAGTATATCTCAGAGACTTTTGCTGCTAACTTGATGTTTCTACTAGCCAGTTGTCAGGGACATTTAATTTTTCCTTTCTGTGTACTATGTATCATGTGTTCCAGAAACAAAGACTAGGATTAAAAAAAATTATTTATTTAAATTTACTTGGTTGTGGGTTTTAGTTGTGGCAAGCAGGCTCCTTAGTTGCGGCATGTGGGCTCCTTAGTTGTGGCATGTGAACTCTTAGTTGCGGCATGCATGTGGGATCTAGTTCCCTGACCAGGGATCGAACTTGGGCCCCCTGCATCGGGAGCGTGGAGTCTTAACCACTGCACCACCAGGGAAGTCCCAGGATTGTTTATTTCTTTTGTCTTTCCTGTTTTTCTTTTTCCTTTCATTGTAGTTATTTTACTTGTGCTAACAAAAACTTTTTTTTCAAATCTTAAATGTGATTAATTCTTTACAAATTTCTTAGTGTTAAGTGATAATAGAAAATGCTCACAGTAGGTTAAGTAAAAAAAAATTACATGCGGGCCTCCCTGGTGGCACAGTGGTTGAGAGTCCGCCTGCCGATGCAGGGGATACGGGTTCGTGCCCCGGTCTGGGAGGATCCCATATGCCGCGGAGCGGCTGGGCCCGTGAGCCATGGCCGCTGGGCCTGCGCGTCCGGAGCCTGTGCTCAGCAACGGGAGAGGCCACAACAGTGAGAGGCCCGCATACCGCAAAAAAAAAAAAAAATTACATGCGATACTTTACATGCTATGTAATCATAACTATGTGAAGTATGTATATACTTTTCATACATGGAAAAAGCAAGGAAATGTACTCTGAAGTTACTTGATTATTTCCATGAGTTAATGGAAATTTTGATTTTCAAAATTTTTAATTTTAGTATATTTTCCAAAAATTTATCAGTAATCCTGTATTATTTTTATAATTAGGAAAAAATAGTTGTTGAAGAAAAATATCCACAAGGAGACCAAAAGCTGCAGTGGTAGTAGACAGTTTTGTGCTGCCTTGTTTTTTACTTTATTAAAACACTTTTAAAAATTAATATACCTTATATTTTAGGTCATTTTTAGTTTATAGAAAAATAGAAAGGAAAATAGAGAGTTCCCATATATGCTCTCAACCTCACCCTCTTTGCATTTCTCTGTTGTTAACATATTGCAATAGTGTGGTATATTTGTTACATTTTGTTTTTCATCATTCATTGTCTTAGTGAGAAACAATAAAGGAAAGTAAGTGTAGAACTCCAGCAAAATTTCCTCTTCTTTATTTCCTTCATCATTATACTCTGATACTTTTTTTTTTTTACTTTGGAGAAGAAGCAATTTGGGGATCTGTTTTGGGCTGGTTACGCAAATTTCTGTTCTTCCACCTCCATCCAAAGGCCTTAAAAAAAATCAACTGTGATTTTTCTAGATGAGCCCCTGTTGGGAAAAAGGCAGATGTTACTAATATCTATGAAACTTTCTGCTGTCTTTTAAATTCAGTAATAGTGAATTCCTAATAACTTCCCAGAGCATAGGTAGTGAATTCAGAGGTTCACAGTACACTGAGTAAAATATTATCATCTTATTTTGAATATATTACCCTTTAATTTCAGTTTATGGGGCAAGGTAAATAGGATCCTCTGATTGCTTTTAAATATATTTTTCAAAATTCATGCAGTCTTTGACTTATTTCAATAAAGCCAGAAAAAATGTTAAACAAGTAAATAACATTGGTACAAGGGAAAGAAAAAAAAAATTCATGTGGTCTTCAGAAGAGATAAGAAACAGAAAGAAAGCTGATATATGAGTAATATTTGATATAAAACAGTATAACAAATTTCTTTCTGAAGCCACTGTGTATTTTCCAGTAAATTCATTATAATGTAAAATACCCTGAAGAACCATATGCAGAATTACAGAATAATTTGCTATCTTGAAGACTATCGTATTTATTGCTAAAACCCCACAAAACCCTGTATCCAGCCCATAATGTACCCTTTTCCCCTTCTTATTTAAATTTTGTATAATTTGTGGTGGTAGTGTTTCTCAAATAGTTCCCAGTTTTTTCCATTTTGGGGTAGAATTTGTAGTTCATTTCCTTTATCTTAGCTCCCTTTATTTAAAAAAAATCCATTCCTTTTTTAAAATGACTTACGTCATTCTGAGTTGTTCTTGTGATGATGGACTTTATTTTTGTCACTTGTTTTGATTTCCATACCTGACTTTTCCTTTCCTCTTCCTCTGTCACTAGGCTCTTGTTGTCACTTATATGGTGTCTCGATTTTAGTTTATTACTTCCATTCCATTGATTGCTGCCATGAACATTACTGCCTTGAGAAGAAATCTAACCCAATTGAGTGTTTTCAGTCATCCTATTTCTTGCTCTCCTACAGCCCCATTTTTCGTGCTTTTACCCTACTATACTTGCCCTTGTAGTCTGTTCTCTTTTCACTTGGAATCCAAACAAATAGTTATCTCTCTGCCATCAATATTTTTAGCTGATAGATTTTTGCTTTCTTTTTGGTAGATCTCTTGATTTAAGTTATTTGCCATTAAAAAAAATAGGCTGGGCTTCCCTGGTGGTGCAGTGGTTGAGAGTCCGCCTGCCAATACAGGGGACACGGGTTCATGCCCTGGTCCGGGAGGATCCCACATGCTGCAGAGCGGCTGGGCCCGTGAGCCATGGCCGCTGAGCCTGCGCGGATCCCACATGCTGCTGAGCGGCTGGGCCCGTGAGCCATGGCCGCTGAGCCTGCGCGTCCAGAGCCTGTGCTCCGTAAAGGGAGAGGCCACAGCAGTGAGAGGCCTGCGTACCGCAAAAAAAAAAAAAAAAAAAAAAAAAAATAGGCTATATAGTATATCAAAGCTTATATGCTGCTTCTGGTTCAAGCAAGATTTGGGAAAAATGATTTGTGGATGAATTGATTGTTATTGTGATTACATGCTGAGCTGGGCAGTTTATTCTTGCAGATCTGGGTAAGTTAGGTATTATTCTTGGTTTGATCTTGGATTATATTCTTTATATGAAAGTACAGTTAATATCTGTCTCTGTGGACCATAAACCTTTGTGTCTTGGGATGACTTCAGTTCTGAATTTTATAGTGAGTCAGCAACAAAAAGTGAACTGCTCATATTTAGTAATAGATTATTGGTTAATAAAAAAATATACTTGAGGGCTTCCCTGGTGGCGCAGTGGTTGAGAGTCCGCCTGCCGATGCAGGGGACACGGGTTCGTGCCTCAGTCCGGGAAGATCCCACATGCCATGGAGCAGCTGGGCCCGTGAGCCATGGCCGCTTAGCCTGCGCGTCCGGAGCCTGTGCTCCGCAACGGGAGAGGCCACAACAGCGAGAGGCCCGCGTACCACCAAAAAAAAAAAAAAAAAAAAAAAAAAAAAAAAATATATATATATATATATATATATATATATATATATACTTGATAGTACATAATACATTAGCAAAAATGGGAACTTCCTTGGAAGAAACCATGTGAACAGGAAACATAAAATATGAGTTTTGTAGCAGAAAATTTTAAAGTATTTGGAAATTTTGATATCAAAATGGGATTCCTACGTTTTACGTGTGGCACAATTAAAGACAAACTAGGACTGGATCCCAGAAAAAGAATGAGAGCTTGTCAACTTATGTGAGGTCAAAGATTTTTCTGTCAAAACATTACCACCCAAATAATTTTATAATTTTGTGAAAAAATTAAGGATTTGTAAATACATTTTATTTATTTATTTATTTTTAAAATTTATTTTTTATTTTTATTTTTGGCTGCGTTGGGTCTTTGTTGCTGTGCGTGGGCTTTCTCTAGTTGAGGCGAGTGGGGGCTACTCTTTGTTGCAGTGCGTGGGCTTCTCATGGCAGTGGCTTCTCTTGTTGCGGAGCACGGGCTCTAGGCGCGCTGTCTTCAGTAGTTGTGGCGTGTGAGTTCTAGAGCGCAGGCTCAGTAGTTGTGGTGCACGGGCTGAGTTGCTCCGCGACATGTGAGATCTTCCCAGGCCCGGGCTCGAACTCTTGTCCCCTGCATTGGCAGGCGGATTCTTAACCACTGTGCCACCAGGGAAGCCCTGGAAATACATTTTAAAACAGTGTACATTATTAAAACTATGATCGGTATTGAGGTTTTGACTCATACAAATTTCAGATTTTAGTTTGAATAATGTTTCTTAGCTTTTGTAGCATTTTATTAGCAAAAAAGTGTAATATAATAATAATGGCAAACCTTTCGTAAGAAGTAAAAGATTCGTCAGAAAAAACAAGGTTTGCCCTTTGTGTACTCATATTTATTTATAAAGAGCACTAAAAGAGAAAATAAGAGTTTTTAGTAAATATATCAAAATCTGTAAACTTTAGTTACTCATTAGTAAGGGTTTAATTGTCCAGACTACGATATGTGTTAAGATGCAGTTACTCTTTTTTCAGATATCCTGTGGTGTTTTCAAATACGTTTGATTTGCAAAGCATAAACGATTGAAACAAAATTGAAGCTAACCCAATGAAGGAACTAAATAGACTGTTCTTAAGTAATTTATGTGCTGAGTGTTTGCTAATTTGCAAAATTTAACAGTTACACTACTTACCAGAGTATTAGGCTCTACTGTGTATCAGAGCCATGCATATTATAAATTAGTATGTTTATTTTTAATGTTGAAGGAAAATTTTGATTCTTTGCTTTATATAGTCTTTGACCCAAGAGGCTTATCTTTACTTATCCAATAAAAGTTTCTTTTATTTAATGAAGAATTTTAACTGGGCATATAGACTATCCCTCCCTGAATTGGTGTGGAATGGGTGGGGAGGGAAAGAGGGAGAAAAGGGGAGAGAGGGCAATTAAAAAAATAACCGTGTTTAGGGATTAAATATTGACATTTGTATTAATAGTACTTTTTTGCAAAGGACATTATTTATATAGACCCTTAGGGACCTTGAATTAACAATCGGCTATTCCCTGGATAGATGCTAGACAGATGATCTATTTACATTTTCCCTTTTGTTCTTTTAAATGTCTGGAAGACTGTCAGTTTGAAGGAGCCAGTTTATCAGTGCAAGGATAAGGAAAAGATAAGTCAGTACCATTCCATATGTTGGAAGTAGCTTCTGAATTTACATGTGTGATCACTTGTTGAAAATATTTTTATTGTTAAATTGATTAAAAACAAATTTGTTATAAATTTATGATTTTTAATCTGAGTTGAAAAATGCTGAATGTATTTGGAAGTTACATTTTTCTGTCTGGTAGGAATGAAGGTCAACCTGGTGTGAAATTACTGATATATTTAGTTTATTTTTTATGTGATTTTTTTTTTCCTTAAAACAATTGCTAGTTGATTCACTTATCTTTGTTGGTAATGTATCTTCTTATGATTTGAAAATATCACTTTATAAAAAAATCCCTTTCTGCTATAGTCTTTTTAAGGTTTGAAAATTGGCATTTCTAGGGTAGTGTCAAGAAAGCGTTTTTGTTAGTTTCATTTAGAGCCACCAATGCTCCTTGACTTTTTCAAATTTTGATATATATATTTCAGCTCATTAAAATTAGTCTCAATTTGTGCAGTAAAAGCTAATGTTGTTTTAAACTGCTGTCTGAAGCCTCATACAAACATTTTCTTGCAATTTATTCTCTTTTTAAGCAGATGGGGCCTTATGTGTTCCTTTTCATCAACTTCAGAAAAGCTCAAGAAAAAATACCAATTAGGCCTTTTAGAGAAAATACCTGATATACTGTAAATAAATATGGTTTTTAAAAAACTACCACTAGAAAAATAAAGCTCAGAAATAATTCATTAATTACTGGTAATAGAAGTCAGTAGCCAACCGTGGTTCAATGATCTTATTGCTGTCAAGAATTTAGAAAATTGCAAGTGTCATTAACTGAGTGTAATAACACTATTTGGTCTCTGAAGTACTTCATTGAGTGTTATGTAGGAATAGGAGGATTGGTCCTCCTATTGTCAGAAATACCACATACTGAAGAGTAAAAAAAATTTTCAATTTCAGCTTGTCTTGCCCTCTAGTTTGAAATTTTATTGTGAGAAATGCAAAAATGGAAATCTTTTAATGGCGAAATGGGAATTGATCTATGTACTTTAAAAAATTGTCAGCATGAAAAAATGTGTACATACGTTAACTTCATTTTAAAATTAATCCTGTGCATTAAGATAGATTCCACTCAGTTTGTTAGAGTTTTTATGTATAATTAGCTCTTGCTTGAGCAGAGTGGTAAGGATGGGTGGAAGGTCAGCAAGAAACTATAATCCCAGTAAAAAGAAGAGTCAACTCTAATTATCAATGGAAGGGGAAGAAAATGTGTTGAGGAAAAGAGAGATTCACTGTGGATAAGTTCATCTTGTTGTGGGAATATGCTCACTCTAAGAGACAGGCTCAGTAATTACGCAGAGGTTAATTGTGGAAGATTGCTGCAGTGCCCTCTCTCCAAAGGAACCAAGCCTGTGGGGGATAAAATAGTCCAGATTTCCAGATCCTTCTGTTTGGCTGAGAACTGTAATCAGAACTGCTGATTATTGATCAAATTCTGCCTAAAGACCAAGCATGTTTCAGGGAAGGTCAAGTTGTCCCAGATCTTTGCTGTTTCTTAATCAGTTAAATCTACAGAACCCCTGATTAGAGCCTGGCTTTGTTTATCTATATCCAGAATTAACTTTGCCTTAGTTAAAAGAGGCAGTTGAATCTAAGGGCCTAGATAAAATTGAAGTGAGCCTTAGAAAATTGTGGGAGTGGTGTGAGGCAGTGTGACAGGCTGTAGAGGACAGTGGCTAGGTTTACCAAATGTTTATGGCCATGGGTTATTTTATACCCATCTGATAAATGAAGCTGTTAGAAATCCACTTTTTATAGAAGTTAAATCCGGGATTGGTTTCTAGACTTCTCAAAAGAATTTACCTTTGGTTTCTTTCTTAAGTTTTTATGGTGACTTTTTTTTTTTTTTTTTTTTTTTTTTTTCTTTTTGCGGTATGCGGGCCTCTCACTGTTGTGGCCTCTCCCATTGCGGAGCACAGGCTCCGGATGCGCAGGCCCAGCGGCCATGGCTCACGGGCCCAGCCGCTCCGCGGCATATGGGATCCTCCCAGACCGGGGCACGAACCCGCATCCCCTGCATCGGCAGGCGGACTCTCAATCACTGCGCCACCAGGGAGGCCCTGGTGACTTTTTTAAAAGGCACTTTATAAGCTTCATCTCATTTAAGTTACCTATGTTTAATGTCATATGAATAATTGTTGAAAATTTGGGTGTCTTTTCAGCCTGAAGTACAGACTAAAGGGAAACATGATAACTTCCTTTCAGTATTTTAAAGGCAATCCTAGAGTAGCAGCGTAAGAAGGGAAGCTGTCACTCACTGTGTGTTTACTGTGGTACAGGCTCTAACTCCGTTAATCCTTGAAATAATTCGGTGAAGTAGGTATCACTGTTAATTTTACAGATGAAGAAAATAAGGCACAGAGAGCTTAAGTAACTTTCCCAAGGTCACACAGCTAGTAAATGGCAGAACCCTTACTGTTTCCCGAACATTTCAACCCTATAACCTCTTAAGGGTAGTTGTTATCAAAGAAACTGGCCTGATATTGATAGAGCTAGGATTCAATTTGAAAATGGTTGTGAGTGGCTGATGAGGAAGTGTTTTCTGCTAGTGTAGAACACCTTTTCTAAAAAAGATGGTAATGGAAATTATGTGAGAATTTGGTGGTTGAGGTAGCTTGAGAGGTTAGCAGCGTTTCCTTCAGATGTGGAAGAGAAAGGCTCTGGTCTTGGATGACCTGGCATTTCTTTTTGAAAGCAGGAAGAGAGATAGTTTTCAGGCTGAGACAAGTGGAGGAACTTTTTATACTTATTATGGGAATTTAATAAGTTAGTAATACATAAATATAAGGCTCTACTAAAAATGGATAGCATGAATCACGGATACATAGTAGGATCCCTCAGAAGAGCTCTAGACTTTTTTTTTCTGTAGTACCTTGCAGAAATGTGGGAAACATTGGAGAATCTTCTTTATCTTAGGTGCTTTACATTTTAAAATTTAAATATCCTAACAACCCTGTTGCAAATTTGGTGATATTCCTATTTTCTGTATCATGCTGGTATAGATGGTTTAAAGGGAAGATTATAGAATTCTCTGTGGCAAAAAATCACTACAAACTTAGGAAGAATTTATAATGAATGATAAAAGCTAACTGTCATAATTATATAGAATGAATACTTAGGAAAATATTCTAATGAAAATACTCAAAAGGTCAGAACAGTCATTTATGTTTCCTGTTTTGTTTCCAGTAAATTGGGAAAATACGTTCAATTTATTAGTAATCAAAGAAGTGTAAATTTGTTTTTTCTTTCTTCAGGGTAATTTAGCAATATGTATCAACATTTAAAGTGTGTGTTTATTGACTTCTAGGAAGTTACTTCAAGAATATAAAGGAGTGTATATAGATTTATATAAGCATATACAAAACACTGTTTATTGTAAAAAATTGGGAACAGCTCAGATGAGTGTCCCTGAATTGGGGTTGGTCTGATGTTTCCTCATGATTAGAAACAGATATTTCTTTGGTAGCAATATTATGGAACAGACAGAGAATCTAATCACATGGCACACAATTTTGATTTGTCAAAATGCTGATGGTGACCACTTTCGTCACTTGATTAAAGTACAACTGCCAGGTTTCTATATTGTAAAGTTAATCTTTCCCTTTTGTAATTAATAAGTGTTTTGTGGAGAGGTATTTTGAAATTATTTAAATATCCGGTTCCCCAGACTGTTAATTTATCATATCAGTATGGCCTCATGGCTTCCTATTTTATTGGATGTGTTACAGTCAGTTACTATCATTATTTATTTTGATGCTCAAATTGTCTCTATTTTGGTTGGTGGGAGTCCCTTGAAGTTGGCTTCTGTGCCATCGTGACATATCCTATCATTCCTTGGCCATTTCCTCGCTTTCTACAAAAGAAAACTTGATGTTTCAAACTCATTTTGCTTTTCTTCCACTGTTATTGAATTAGCTATTTCTGATTTATTTATTTAGTGGAGAATAGTATTTAGAAGCCAATATCTGGACATTAGGTGTTAGGGTATTGCTGCTCCCAGGTTTTCTCAGTGGACAGAGCTAGTGACTATATATATAGGTATGTATGTGAATGAGAGTATATATTTTATATACAGGCATACCTTGGAGATAATTGTGAATTTTGGTTCCAGACCACGCAATAAAGCGACTATCACCAAGTGAGTCACATGAATTTTTTTTGTTTCCCAGTGCATGTATAAGTTGTTTACACTATGCTGTAGACTATTAAGTGTGTAAAGCATTATGTGTAAAAATACCATATGCATACCTTAATTTAAAAATACTTTATTACTAAAAAATGCTAACCATCATCTGAGCCTTCAGTGAGTCATAATAATATTTTTGCAGTAGTAACATCAGAGATCACAGATGGCCATAATAAATATAATAATAATGAAAAAGTTTGAAATATTGTGAGGATCACCAAAATGTGATGCAGAGACATGAAGTGAGCAAATGCTATTGGAAAAATGACACTGATAGACTTGCTTGATGCAGGGTTGCTACAAACCTTCAATTTGTAAAAAACACAATTTGTTAAAAAAAATGCAGCTATTGTGCTTCACTTTTTTTTTTTTTTTTTTGTGGTACGCAGGCCTCTCATTGTTGTGGCCTCTCCCGTTGCGGGGCACGGGCTCCGGACGCACAGGCTCAGCGACCATGGCTCACGGGCCCAGCCGCTCTGCGGCATGTGGGATCCTCCCGGACCGGGGCACGAACCCGTGTCCCCTGCATCGGCAGGCGGACTCTCAACCACTGCGCCACCAGGGAAGCCCTGTGCTTCACTTTATTGTGCTTTGCAGATACAGTGTGGTGTTTTTTGTTGGTTTGTTTTAAGAAATTGAACGTTTGTGGCAACCCTATGTTTCAGATGATTTTGTATGCACTGGGAAACCAAACATTTGTGTGATTTGCTTTATTGTGATATTCACTTTGTTGTGGTCTGGAACCAAACCCAACATATCTCCGAGGTATACCTGTATTCAGACAGTATATTTATATTAATTATTCAACGGTTTTTCCTTTAGTTTATGTCATCTTGAGGTTTTACATTGGCAACATAATGAATTCAAAGAGTTACACAATTCCTCCTTCTTTAGTCATTTACCAAATTTCAGATTTGATTCTGCTGCTGCGTTCTTGATTTTATCCACTGTGTTTTCTCACAATTAGATTTCAACTTCTGGCTGACTACAGTTGCTAAGATGCCTTTGTAAAATGCATTAACTTGAGAGATGTTACCATGTAGAAAAATGTGCACCTTACCATGATGAAATAGGTTGTCTGGAAAAGAATTCTTACTTAAAGATTTATTAAATTCTGGTTCTTTTAAAATAAGCCCATGATTGCTGTCTTTCTCTGCCCAGCTTCATCTAAAGTCTGTGTCCATATTCTCCAGCCAAAGATCCCAGTAGTAAACCTTTGGTTGAATGAGTCAGTGAGGGAGAATGCACACAGTGAAACTTGGGGCATCTCAGGAACAGTGTTAGAAAAGATTTATTATAGGATTTGAGCTTGCATGTAAGTGCAAAGAACAGAGTCTGAAAGGATATATTCCAAATTGCTGATAGTGGCTGCCTTTGGAGAGGGACTGGGACTAGGAGGGTTTGTGCAAAACACTGCTGAATTTAAAAATATGGATGTGTTCGTGCTTTGTGTAATTAAAAAATAACTAGAAAAAAATGATGATTTTGGGGAGGGGTTAAGGAAGTGGGGCTTTCTTCTGAATTGGATACTGTCAGAAAGCGTGGCTAATTCTATGATTAAATATCCTAATAAATCTTACCTAGAATCAATGGAAGACTTGCATGAGGCTAAAGCTCTAATTTGTAAAGAAACAGCAATCTTTCATATTAAGATTTGGGGTGTTTGACCATCTTTGTTATTTGGCTGAAGTTCATGTTTTTGTCTGCTGGGGCATGATTACAGAGTGGTATTGTTTTATGTTGATTCATCATGGTCATGGCGTGGCTTTGTCTGATGTTGCTGTTTTATGAAATTGTTTATATTCAGGGAGAGAATAACAAGACCTAGCTGTGGGCTCTAAGCCAGCTCTTAACAACACCAGGGCCTAGTTGACATTACAGGGCTAGCTCCCAGATGTCAAAGAGGCCGCTTTTCTACCTTCTCATCTGTTTCTACCATCTTTCTTTCTACATCCTAGGTGAACATTTCTTCTTCTATCGTTCTTTTATCTTTCTGTCCACACTACTTTGTCTCCTTGAGGTGTTCCCAGGCTACCCATGCCTGAAGTTTTAAGAATAGATCAAAAGAATCTGACCTCTGATAGTGCATCCTGATAGGTTCCAGAATCCTTTGAGACCCTCTTCCCTCCTTGTCTATAAGCTTTGCATCTTTGTTTCATTTGCTTCAATATGTTTGCTGCCTTTCTTGGTCTACCTTTCTATAGAATTGTGATGGGATTTCAGTCTGCTCTAATACTAACTTGGTGCCCTTTTAGGACACTACTTTCAGAAAGAGAAACTTTACTTCTTGGATTGCAGCTGCAAGCAAGTTGTGCACACCTTCTTTGCCTATACTGTCCAGGTTGTTAGAATATCATCCCAGTTGGATTCCAGTGACTCTTATGGTCCCTGTGTCCGAGAGGGGCATTTGACACTGTGTGTGTCCATTCTTTTCTTCCTTCTCCCTATTACTGTCCTTAGAAAGAAAATGGCTCTTCTGTTTCTTCAGGTCCTACTCCTAGCTTAAATTGAATGCTTTTCGATCCCATATATCCTGATTCTTAAATGGGAACTTTATTTTTCCCCTACTTTCTTGAGCTTTTTAGAACTCTTCAAGCCTCAGTAAATTATCCTCCAAATTAGTCTTCTAGACTTTTTCAGTATTTCTCATAATGTGTGTTGTTTCTGTGCCTATCCATTCTTTGACTCTGTCAGAGTTAATTTCCTGGTAATTATTTTTCTCTTGCCAAGTAAAATTTATAAGCACAGTTATTTGTTGAAAACATAAAGGAGGTAGCTCTTGTATAGGGCAAGGTAGTTTGAACATTTTGTGCTATAAGACGGTGAGTGGGCATTTAACAATACAGATACAGAAGAGTAAGGACATCTGGGTGTGTTCATTGGAGAGTAAAATAAGATCACATGGTGAAAATTAATTTTACAAAGTGGTTTGAACAAAGATAGGGACATAAAATTGTAGGAACTAGAGAGGGAAGTATATACCAGGTGGGAAGATTGACCTACTAAAATATGGGAGATGGAATGATTAAGGGAATCATTTCTGCAATTAACATAAATTGAGAACCTTGTATTGTGTCAGTTTGTCTAGGTGCTAGAGATTGATGGATGAAAAAGATGAGATCTCTGCTTTCAAAAAGATTAGCATACTAGCAAAAAGGACATTTAAAAAACCAATTGAAATACAATGTGACAAATGCAAACAACAGGTTACTTACTAATTACAGTGAGGACACACATGAGGGAGTGTATGTTCTGCTTATATCATTTAAGAAAGGTTTCTCAGGTGGTTATTGCATAATGTTTGCTGGACTAGACTCAGAAACATTCAGGGTATAGCAGAAGTTATTTGGTGGCTGAATAAAGACAGTTGTCATGGTAATGAGGCATACCTATTTAAGCTAAATTTGGAATTAGCCGTTTCTGTTTTTTGCTTCAGTTAAAAAAGTTTCTAATTGTAAATCTCTGTTGCCACTTGATGTTCAGTGGAAGGAATCATGACCCCAATTTAGTGAGTCAGAATTTACTTTTCTATTACGTTTTCAGCTGATGGGTGGAGGGACTTCTTGGTGTGATAACTGAACTGGTAACTGAGATTTATATATTAAATGATTCAAGAAAAACCTTGTTAATTGGTAGATTTTAATGTTACCCAAATCAATAGGCATTTAAAAATGCAGTATAGTATGTTTTTTGGTGACTTGCTATCAGGATATGTTTTTTGTTTGAATTTTTGTATCTAAAAACAGAAAATCCCCTAAATGTTTATTTTCTTTTATAGGTGGTAGATCATCTAATGCAAAATTACCTGCAGTTCCAACAGTTGGTTCAGTTCCACAAGACCAAGTTTCGAATATGAGGTATTCAAGCTACTAACTTGGATATTTGTGATTTATTCCTTTTGATGACTTAAAAATGTCTAGGTACAATTTTTTGAAAAATTTACTTTGTTTCTTTTTTAAAAAACATGCATGACGTTTAGAGGCTTGGGAGTATTTTAGAAGTTCCTTCTTAAAGATTATGAGATGTAAAAGATTCCCAAGAAGTAGCTTTTTGTGATTAATAAATGTGGAATGCATAACAAATATTTAATTTCACAGGTAGTTAGTAGCTTCTGGCTTACGTTTCATATGATTGTAGATTGAACATTTGGAATTCATTGTTCATCTTCCCTAGAAATGCTGAAATAAGAAGTTTATATTGATACTGAATTATAGATAGATTTTTACTGTCAGTTATCTTGTTTAATTGGGTATATGCGTTTCAAATTCTAATTTGGAAGGCTGTGAATATACTCCACCACTAGGGCCTTTGTGGCTAGATTTCTTGATCTGCCTTATTACAATTGGAAAATGCATAACACTTTAAAAATAAACGTACTTGGGTGCTACAAGTGTAGGCTTGTAGTTGTGATATCATCCGGGGATAAGAGGATCTATGAGATAAGTAGAGAGAAATAGTTTTATGGATAGTACCTGGGAAGAGATGGTTATTGAGCACAGAAATTTCCAGCAGCTTACCTGTTGATAGTTTCAGTAGCATCTCTTGTTGGTTGTATGAATAGAAAGTACTCTTTGTAGGAATAGTAAATAAGTAGTGGATGTTTATATATGTTTGGTTTCATAAGTTAGAAACAATTTCCTGAAATGCAGAGGGCTTGTTTTTTTTTTAAATTCATTAAATATATATATATGTACACAGCTAGATATGGATCCAACCAACCACAGATTGAAAATATTAAAACAAACTTTCCAAAAAGTTCCACAAAGCAAAAGTTTGTCTCACACTGGCAACTATTTTTTTTGATGTTTCTTTTTTTCATAGTTTTCTTTTTTTTAATTAAAAAAATTTTTTTAATTGAAGTATAGTTACTTACAATATAGTTACTTATAGTTACTTATAGTATACTTATAGTTACTTACAATGTTGTGTTAATTTCTGCTGTACAGCAAAGTGACCCAGCCCTACATATATGTATATATATTCTTTTCCATTACAGTTTGTAGGACCTTGTCGTCCATCCATTCCACACATGATAGTTTGACATTGGCAACTATTTATATAGCATTTACATTGTATTTACATTGTATTAGATATTATAGGTAATTTAGATATGATTTAAAATATAGGTTATATGCAAATACTATGCCCTTTTACATAAGGGACCTGAGCATCCACAGATTTTGGTATCTGTAGGGAGTCTTGGAACCATTCCACTGTGAAAACCGAGGGACAGCTGTGTGTGTATATACGTATGGGTTTATGTGTGTATACATGTATATAAGAATATATGTACATATAGTCACAAAGAGATATATCGAGTAAACTGATATCATTATAAATGTGCCAGTATACTATTTGCAAGTGAGAAGTTGTTCAGATTGCATTAGAAAGAAATTGTTTTTAGAGATAGATGTTAGTGAAAAAGAATATAGACTGATTCTTTCAGTTTATAAACATTATTGAGTTTGTAATTTATGCTGCAGCTGAGAACTTAGAAGTGAAGGCATAGTTCTTGATCTGAAGGCGCTCATGGTTTAATGGTCAATAGAAAATTTGTTAAATGATTGATAGTTTGTTTAGGTTGTAATGGGGCTAAAATCAAGTGCTCTCTACTGGCCAGTTAAGTCTTACCGTAAGAGCTGATGTTTGGAGTGGTTGTTAACCAGGTTGTTTGTGAGGGCTAGGGGTGGCAATATACAACAGAATAAAAAAGGATATTCCAGGCAGAAGGAATGGTGTGCATAGCAATAGTGAATCTTTAGGTAATTTTAAAATTTTCACATAATTTTCCAGTTCTATGAAAACTCATTTTAAAAACTAGAAAACTGGGAGCAGCTGGGCCCATGAGCCATGGCGGCTGAGCCTGTGCGTCCAGAGCCTGTGCTCCGCAACGGGAGAGGGCACAACAGTGAGAGGCCCACGTACCGCAAAAAAAACCAAAAAAAACAAAACAAAACTAGAAAACTGATAAATACTAATGAATAACACAGGTAACTTAACATCTTTCTATTAGTATTACAGAGAGGCTCGAACATGCTTTGGAAAAGGCAGCTCCTCTTCTACGAGAGATATTTGTAGATTTTGCACCTTTTCTTTCTCGGACACTTTTGGGGAGCCATGGACAAGAACTGCTTATAGAAGGAACAAGTAAGTGATTTTTCTTTCTTCATATATATATTTAAATTACAGGGTTGAAAACTGAAATGAATAATAAGAGATGCATGGAGTTTTATTGTTTGTTTTCAAGCTTTGACAAGGCTTCTCAAAGAGTCTGTACATATCTTTTAAAGAATATGGCATAACTGCTGTTCTAATCTGTTCAAGGATTTTTTATCAGTTATTTGCATGAGATTTGTGTGCATTAGGTTTATTACTGTGTCTTTTGGGGAACAATAAGAAAAGAAAAAAGTATTGAATGAAAGAACTAAGAAATGTTTTAATACATTAAAATTAACTATGAGAATTGAGAATTGGAGACTGGTGTTATAGTAATAAGTGGGGTATTTACCTGAGATTTTACTTGAATTTAAGATCTATATAAACAATAGTGTATTGCTACATATTAGGAAAATGAGGAATGCATTATTTGTCTCTGTTAGTGGAATTGTATTTTACAAATAAGTAGAAAAAACAGTAGTATTTTACTCTATCTTGCTTATATCGTACATAGATTACTGGATCTTTTCTAGGTAGGGTACTTTGAGATTGTGTCAAACTAGATAACATGCATAATAAGTAAGTTGCTGCATGGATTGGAAACCATGCTATTTATGGAATGGATGGAGGGGTATTGGGACTTTTTTTTTTTTACATGAAGCACTTGTCAAATAGTAAGTGTCTTCTAATATTAAAGAGGTTAACTCAATCAAGTGAAAGTAGACTTACTCTGAATTTCCTCAGACAGCAGGAATCAGTTCAATAGAGATCAACTTTTCAAATGATTAGTTCTATTTAAGAGCTTAACAGACTGACTTCAAAATACAAATCTTCATTCCCATAGCTAGAAATTTTTTAAGGAGAAGCTAGAGGATTTTCATCAATGATAATGTCAAATTGATTTTTTTCATTCAAAAGTGTTTGGACTAGATGTTTGCTAAGTGTGACTTGTCTGTATCCATGTTTGATGGTTTAAGGATAAGACACGTATTCTCCTAAAGCTGAAAAATCATGGGAAAGCATAATTATCTGTATGCAAGTATCTTTAAATATCAACTTACAGCTTTAGTTATCATGACTTTCTGTTGGTTATCAGTCACTAGATGATCTCCTAAGGAATTTCTTAAAACTTGTGAAAAAACCCCCTCTTTTTATAGAAATAAGGATATAATGGTAATCAAAGTTATAAATAGGTTAATGTTCAAGATATCTGTATCTGAGTGTTAACTATGGGATATCAGCACTTTATTTGACCCTTAAAATATGTATCTATAAGAGTAATAATCATTAGCTAAAATAATAATTTCATTATCATCCCTGCTGTAAATTTATATGGAGTTGGTGATGATTGATATCAATTCCATATAGTCAAAGAATAGCATTAAATTTATTTGGAAAAAAGTTCAGGTTTTAGAAATACTGAACTAAGTTTGCGGTGGAAATTTATTTCATCTGCTGAAGGATATAATTGTTTAGCCAAGGACTATTTGACCTAATGAAGTAATAAAATTTGAAAGGAAGTGAATTGATACACTGAAGGACTTCACTCTAATTTATGTTTCACATATCAAACATTTATTCTTTTAAAGTGGTGTGACAACTTTTTAACTATATTTGATTTTGTAACAGTAAAGTGAATGTATTAATTTTAGCCTTTCAGTGTAGCAAGACATTTTGGCTACTTAGTTGATCTTTGAATTTTATAATAGACCCAGCAAAATAGTATCACCTTAGATACTCAGAAGTATTAACCTTGCCAATTCTAGATCCTGGAACAAAATTTAATTTAGAATCAATTTCTTATTGGTAAATTCTGATAAAATGATAAAAAAGAGGATGATGCACTATTGCTCGTCTATAAACTTGAGCAGTGACTACTCCTTGGTCTGTGTTCATAAAAATAGCAAACAAATCTCAGAGTTCTATATAGCTTATGTATTTTCAGTTGTGAGGAATCCTTTGGGTGGTGGCTTTATGCATTGTAAAACAGGAAAGTTTTGAAGGGAGGTGATCACAGCATAGTTCTGTTCAAAGAGCATTGGACTAAAAGGCAGGATACCTCAGCCCTTGGAATTCACTAGCTGTGTGACCAGGTACTTGAAAATTTATTACTGTAAAATTTTAAAAGTGATCTTTATTAATAATTGTTAATGAACATTTAAAATATTTACAAAGTAGGAATTGTAATATCCGTGAACTTATTTTTGGCAACTACCCAGACCATCTTTGTTTTGCCATAATTGTTACATCCACTTCCCTTTGTTTTGCTTTAGTGTTTCAATCAACCCCAGACATCACGTTGTTTCACCCCGAAATAATTCATAATTCATATAAAAAAGATATTTTCTTACATAATCATAATTGCTGCTATTATACCTAATACTATTAATAATAATTCTGTAATAATCAGCCCATATTCATCTTTATTTAAAAGATTTTTTTATATTGATTTTCTTCCAATTAAGATCCAAAGTCAATTTTACTGAATTTGATAGGTCCCTTAAGTCCATGTTAATGTCAAATAGTTTCCCCCTGTTCTTCCTCTGTTTTCATGTTATTGACTCATTGAAGAAATATGGTTGGTGGTTCTGTAGAATGTTATACATTTTGGCACTCTGTGGCTATTCTTGGTGATGTTATTTAACAGTTTCTCTTATTTTGCGTATTTTCTGATGGCTTGAAGTTTAAAAGTTTAATTAAGATGTAATACTTCATGTTACATCATGCCTAAAGTCACATATTTCCTGATTGGCTCAATTTTAGCGATATTAACCCCCTTTTTCAAGTGGTTATAACCCATTGTAAGAATTGATGTTTTATTACTTTTATTTTTTAAAAGAAGTCTTCCAAAAACAAAGAGACGATTACTTTTTTAAAAAGTTTGTTTTATCTGACAGTTACCTTAAGTGATTTCATTGGACACTTTTTATAAATCTAAGGTTCATTATGAGGTCTTTGTGATCTTAATTTTCCTATATCTTAAAACATTTTGCTAATTATCATTACTCATCAGTTATTTCTAGCTATACTAAGGACTAAAATAATAAGAAAACAAGAATACTGGAATTGCCCCTATAATCATGGTGCACTAGGAAAACAAATCATCACTCTTGGATTACCCTCAGTTTTCTTACTGCGTTGGCCAAAGTATTGCATTGTAGTTTAAGAAAATATAAATTTGTTTTCTCAGGGGGATCAAAAACTGGTATTTGGGGAGGGCAAAAGTATCTTAGACATGACAGTGGTTTTTGACCTTCTGACTGACAACAGTACATCTGTACAGTTTATCTTTAGCATTAAAATTTCATGGGAGCACAGTTAAGAAAAAATGGTCTGAAATGTTCCTTAGGCTCCTCAAAAAAGGTTGAGAAATATTGGTATAAAAGAAGTCTGTGGATACCATCTTTGTGGTCTTATTTTTAGCCTTCACTGAATATAGTTAAGAATTCAGAATTTTTTATTTTCTGCCCATAATGGTGAGGTGAAAAAAATTGACAGGAGAAGACATTTTATAATTACTAGACCAACTGTGGGTTAATTTGAAGAGACAGGGAATAGTACTCATAATTTTTATCAAATCAGGACTTCATTAATGCACAGCATATTTCTGTGGACAAAAAAGGAAATTGGTTTTCTCAGCATCATGTCATTCAATAGGAGGAAGGGCTTCATTCTACAAAATTTATACAATGTTTTGTGACAAGAACCTGGAACATCTCATTTTGCTAAGAAGGCGCGTGACAGTGTTCATCCATCGTTCAAGATGACTGTGCACCACAATTTACTTGGTGCAGTTCTAAGTGAATAGATACTAAAGCAGGTATATGCACGAAGACAATTGGAAGGAAAAGTTCATATAGAAATGAAAAAAATCAGTTGATTAATCATTCTAAATGGTGTTTATAACCTAAAGAAGAAAATATTTTGGAATTCGAGAGAAAAGAAAATGGCTGTTCTCTCTACAACAAAATTTTGAATAATCCAACTTTTCCAAAGTATTGCATTTGGTGTTGTTAGTTCAAGAAGAAGGACCAGAATTAATGATAAAGTTGCACCTATTAGAATTTTATTTGAAATTTAGAAGCAGTATTTTTAAGATGAATATCATGTTTATAGATTCATGAGGAGCAGTTAATTATATCCAAATTATAGACAAATACTTTCAAAACCTTGAAAACAGGGAAAAAATTTTGAGTTTATTATGCTTAAATTCTTACTGAAACTTATAATAATGTTTACACCATTGCTTTAGCTTTTTGTAAATTATTTAAGGTGACTTAAGATAAATAAATAAAACAAAAAACAGGGTTCTTAATGTTCCAGACAGTAAATGCTCATGACCATTTTTCATGGTACACTTGAGAGTTTAGGTATCTCAGTGCATTCAGATGTTGATAGCTTAATATCTGGTAAGCCATTTAGTACTTCTGAGTTTAATAGTATGGAAAAACAGTGGTAATAGAGGTGGGATAAATAGTCTCTGGTGGAGAAATTGAAGTGGTCTTTGGTTGTGAAACACCAGAAGAGTATAAACCTCTTGGCTTTGACATTTTCAGTTTGTCTTTTTTGAGGAGACTAAAATTCCATATTGTTGAAAAATCAATCAAAGCTAAAACCAAGAAAACTGAACCCAAGGGTCAGATTATGAGGCTAGTCAGATCTCTGAGCCTACAGTACCTTGTTCACTTTCTGCTAAGTGGGACAATAATAGGATTTGTGTGTGTAAAATGAAAATTGATGCTTCTGCAACAACTTACAACTTCACTCCAAGTGTTGTTTTAAGGCCTTCCTTTGGGTAATCCTTAGAGTCTGAATGTAGATCTGAAGACAGATTTACTGATTTATAGGTCATTTCTTGCTTTTTCATCCATGCAACCAGTGTCACAAAACAATTTAGGTCATAGAGAGATGTGATTAAGTTGTGAAATCTGATATCAAGTCCCTTATTGGGATTATTTCCTGTTTATTTATTCCCAAGGTTATATATTTTTGTTTGTAGTATTGATGCCTTTTAGGCAGGAAGCTTAGTATTAGAGGTCTAATATAAGCTCTTTTTTTGTCTCCTGACGCCCTTTCTCATTTAAAAGCCTCCTTTGCCCCCTACCCATGCTTTACAGATCTATAAAACCTCACTCTAAAAAACACATGAATTGTTCTAATCAAACTATGAAATGTTATTTGACATCTTACTGTCCTTGAACACTCAACCCACTGATCAGTGGTTGTATCAACCTTCCTCTGGTTTTCTAATCTTTATTATTGAGAAATAAGACTGAAATAAGTAATTTTTTGAAAGTACGAGTATTGAACTGTCCTACAATATGCTGTAGAGAGACAAAGGAACATCTAGAAATCTTTCTAACTTTGAACGGCCCAAGGCCCTTTTAATCATTATTGTTCATTATCTGAGTGGATATAAAAGGCTGAGCCAGATCAGGGCCCAAATGCTTTGCCAGAAAAGGAAAGGTGGTAGGAATTCTGGTTTCTCTAGAATCGAGCACTAAGGAATAATGTCCTAGTTGTAGAAAGACCTGAATTTACTTGCTGCAAGTAGTGGCTTTTGAAGTTGAAATATATGGAACTTCCTGTAGTTGGGTAACATTTTATGAAAAGTGACAGGTTTTCAGACCAACAAAGGCTACAACAGCAATAAGAGATGGAATATTGCTGTGCCCTTCCTTTCGGCCTTGGCATTAGCCTGAGGAGGTATGGTCATCTTAGCTCTATAGAAACAACAATTTAGTCTAGTTAATGGCCTGTTTGCTTAATGCATCATGTAGATGTTCTGTAGCTAATTTTCATGCCAGTGCTGACACTGTTACCATCATTTCTATGTTACACATTTTTACAGACATGGAGAAAAATGGTTTTGACTTTTCTAAAAAGTGAAGGGGGTGAACAACCTGTTTAACTTGAGTACTATTTGTAAGGCTACAGAATGCCAACATGTGGCCTCAGCAGGTATGAGGCACCATGACTAAAAGAGGGACAGAGAAAGAACTACAGATCAAGAAGATTAAAGAAAGGGAATAGGATGGGATAGGATGCCCACAAGAACTTTAATGTGGAGAAAGAAATAAGGTAATTCTGTGGGGTGTGTGAGGGCCATGAGGAATTATTTTAGTTGTTATACTTAGTTTACTTCGAACTTAAACTTACGTTTGCTTAGAAAAATATAGAATAAAAATTTTAATTTTTATATTTATTACTAGTGTAATTTAGTAATTCAGTGCTTTTAATTATTGGCATTGCTTTTTTAAGATACTGGTTATAAAATGTTCTTTGAATGTTCTTAAAGTATTTACTTTATATCTTACTGTTAATCAAAACTAAAGAATTCTTTAGATAGTTATTAACTATATAAAACTTCCTTCCTGAGATATTTTTGGTGAACCCAAATGAAACATAAAAGAGAAATTGTAAATGCATTTATTTATAAAAAATCAAGAATATATAACAGACAACGGCTTGCACTTCTGTTAAGGTTTAGAGTGAGGTCACAGGTCAAGGTACTAATAAGAGTGTTTGGGATGTCTGCTGCCATGAAACAAAATGGAAACTTGATTGATAGCTAGAGGGTTGAAGGGAGAGAGTGTGGTGGAGAAAGCAAAGGTCAGGGAGCCATTTCCCTTCTCTGCATGTATAACAATCAACTCTCTCCAAAACAAAATTTAGGTGATATTGGTCAATATGGCATATGTTGTGCACATTTCTACGAGTATTGTGAAATGTCAGTATATATGAAGTTGTAATAAATGTTTTAGTAATTTGAAAGCTGAAATGAAATTGGCTACAAAAAATTGTGATGGTTTTGATGCCAAGTTTAAAGTAATTACAGAATGTTTTGTTTACACATATGATCAAATATGTATAGGTTGGGTTCTTAGCAAGAAGTTAAATTTTATTTTAAAACCAATTTGGACAAAGTTGTATAAGAAATAAATCCCTTGTTTTTTACTTTGTAATTTAAAAAAAATTCTCTTTGATATAGGTCTGGTTTGCATGAAGTCTAGTAGTTCAGTTGTGGAATTGGTTATGCTACTGTGTTCTCAGGTGAGTGACAAGAATAAATGTTGAATTAAAAGTAAATTCTCAAGTGAGTTCATTCTGCAAGAAAGTTAAAATTGATTAGGAATTTTTGCTACAAAAGTTTTGTGTTTGCAGTTTTAAAATAATTTATTTGTATTGCAGAAGGGTTACTTCTTGTGTTTGGTGCTAACAGTTTATTTCGAAGTGAGTGCTGAGAGAAATAGGATAGATTAATGAGAAATAGAGGTTTTTCGAGCCACATTTAAAAATGTCCAGATCAAATGGTCTTGAGATGGCTAAATTTCTTTGCCTTGCATATTAAGGTTACAGAAACAGATTTATTTCTATACCTCGCGGAGTGCCACTCTGACTCCCAGGGGAATAATGGGTTTACTTCCCTTTTGTGCAGAGGTTATAAAATGAGTGATAAATAATTTTGAATTCTTGTCATTGCTAATTATTTTTGACATACCTAGTAGATTTGGGAAAACATCAACAAAATTATGGCATCCATCATAATAAGATGTAGTGAATAAATTCCTAAAAGTGAGATTACTTTCATTGTTCAGAAACCTTATACCTCATGTGGTAAACTTTAATGATTTTTTTTTAAACTTATGTAAAAATCATGTATCCTGTGATATTTTCTTTTCTCTTTAGCAGTTAAACAGATGAATGTTTTTATTGAGAGTTTTTTTTTTGTAGTCTTTTAAAAATGATATCTTGCTGGTAGTAAATTCCCCTACTTAAAACTTTAAAATAGCCTTTTTTAATAGGAAGAGTATTGGTCTAGAGGTCAAGGGTTCTGACCCATTTCAAAACCTTTGACCTTCATTTAAAACTCTCCTGGTTTACTTGCCTGACGAATAAGGATAATGCAAAATTAATGTTTCTTTTCATTGATTTATTCATTTTAGTGCCTATATTGCCAAATTTATTTAGACTGTGCTGATGGACATTTCATGAATACAAATTAAAGAATCATAGAAGGTGTGAAAAATCAATACTATGCATTGTCAATAAAATGCAATAAGAACCATTTCTTCTAGAGATTACATCTAATGGATTTTTATAATGAACTTGTGAACAGTAGTTATGTTTGTAGTGGGCTTATTATTCTTAGATTTAGTGAGAGTCATGTTTTTAAGTTAATTATCTACTTTAGAAAACTCCCATTCCTTTAAAAACTGACTGGATAAAATTTCCCATTTAGTAATCTGATTTGAAATAATTGGTTGTTTATTTCTTGAATGGAAATTACCATATACCATTCTTATACTGACATGAGATTACCCTTTAAGAAGCATTTGCTTACAGTTTTATATGTATACTCACAGCAGTATGAATTTATTGTTTATAGGGATGTAATTGTTTCATAGGTGAAGTTTGATCATGAAGTTTCACTTTCTAGGTTAGAAGAATTTAATGTATTCTTGATACATGAAAGCTATTTTAAATATAGTATATTACACAGTGGAATGTTAGAAGCTGAAAAGATAAAGAATGACATGTTTTAAGACACCTATTTGTCATGTATGTCACAGTGCTGTTTAATACTATTCCAATCAAATGGGAATATGAAGATCACTTAGAGTAAGTTGCAAAAGTCAGATCATCTCAAAGTTTTGTTTAAATAAAACACATTATTGGTTTATTTGAAGTTCTTAACATTTTTTATGGGTTCTCCAGAAGTTCCACGGCATCTCTGTAAGATGTAGCACAGTGCAAAAAATGACATGAAAAATGAAGCCAGAATTAGCTCCAGATGTATACAGATTGTTCTGGGGTGATAATTACATTTTTCACTTTGAATTTTCCTAATTCAAAGAGGTCAGATTGGCAATCACAAAAGTGATTTATTTTGTTAAAAAGTGAACTGTCTTTTTCTACATGAAAGCTTAAGAGAGATGAAATTGAATTTGAAGTCGACATTTTGCAGATATTGGTGGCTATGGCTTGAGTTTGACTGATAATTTGTTTTAGTCTGAGATAGGGTGGGAAGTAAACGGCTAGCATCTTGCTAAAATTTTAATTAATTTTGTAAAGAAGAGATGTAGTGGGTTGAGTGCCAAAGATCGAAAGATCAGGTCAAAAACTCCTTTTTAATCACATAAATAATGGGATATGCTTATGAACTTAACATCTGCAAATTTGATTTAAAACTTTACAAATTAGTTGATGGCAATCAGCCATGTTCTGATTATTTTTCTTGAATCCATTCAAAACTTATTTTTTTTGTATTCTTCTTAACAAAGTGTTTAAATCTGCCATATTTTATTACAGAAGAGAATTTAGAGCCTGAATTTAAGAAATGAGGAAATGATCACGTTTGGTTTGCTGTCATTAAGACCAAGTAGATCACTATATATTTTGTTAAAGCTTCAGCTAGGATCATATTTTTCAATATCCACTCATTCATTAATAGGTTTATTAGATACCATTTCATATTTTATCCCATTTAAATTTTAACATTTTAAGACAAAATGTTATTATTTAGAGTTGAAAATCTTTCTTAAAATATTTAGCATGTTATTTTTGAGTAAAGTTTTATATATATATATACTTAAGGTTTATTAAGTTATGTTTATTCCTATACTGAAAATAATTCAAGAGCTATTTAAGCTCCAAAACCTGATTGAAGTCTTCTTTACTTCTTTAAAATAAGACTGTATATACTCTTCAGGAAACTGTATATTCTCTGATGCACAGAAAATAATCGAAAAACTTCTTAATTATATTTCAGATTCAGTTTTTCAGAAGCATGTAACTTATTTTTGCCCAGTATTTGTTGTGTATGTGTATAAGCCTTGTGGAAATCCATATGAATTTAAAGAAAATGTTAAATAAATATTTCAAGTAATATTACTCCAGCATTGTGTAAAGTGTTTGTATCCTGCTCATTTGACATTAATATCATTTTTGAAGGAATTGACATTGTATTCAAGGCCACTTTATAAAAGTGTTGTGTTGCTCATCCTAATTCAGTCTGACATACATTCCAATAACACTACCTCCCTTCTTGGGTTTAAAGCTAAATTTATGACTGCATTGTGAAGTGCGTCATTTAAAAATGGTTTCAACCCAAAACATCTAATAAATAAATAATGTGTACGGCTACTCAGTAGTAGACTTTCTAGACTAGAAATCATTCCATCGGATACTCAACAGTCCACTATCGGAGAGGGCTGTCAGATAAATCTTATGGTAGCTGCATTCATGTCCTGTAAATCACATATTATTGTCTGAGCCTTCTGCCAGGTCATCTATTCTTTTCCCATTTATCAGAAATGCATAGAGTATATAGAAAAACTAGAAGCACCATGTAGTCTGGCCTGGCATCCTATGTGAGTAATTAATTAGCAGTAAAAGTTAATTTAAAAATAGTGTTAGTCTGATTTTTCTTCAATACATTTTTCATCAAAATATGTAGATTGTTGCTATTTTGGGAAATATTTCCTTTGCATGAAGGTAATAACAAAAGGTTTGGTCATTTCTTTCTATATCTCTGAATTATTAATTTTAAAACTATAATGTTCATAATAAGAGCCAGCTATCACCATTTATATGATTCTTTAATGTCTGTTTCATGTTTGAATTATTGCCATTTGAATTTTTTCCTGAATCTTCATAGTAAAATGTTCCTCTTTTCCATCACTCTCCTCTAATTTCTTTTCTCTAATTCTGGTTTTCTTCTCCTTTTTGAGTTTATTCCTTCTAAATATGTGACATTAATGTTATTGCTCTTGGCTTTTTATTTCATGAGCTTTTCTTTTTTATAGTTGTGCTGAGTATTTTGGGTAAAGTAGATAATTAAAAAAACAAAACAAAACCCGAGAGGGGTGGGAGAAAGCAAACCAGCTCTATACCATGGCACAAAGGCATCTTTCATTATTAGGCCTCTCTTACTGTTTGGACCTCATTTCTTATCACTTTGTTTTTGTAACTGTTCTCAAGCTATGCGAACTATTTAAAGTTACCCAAATGTGCCATCATAATATTGTGTCTTGGCGTAGGCTTTTTCTTTCCCTATAATTTCCTTCCTTCAAATTTGGTGAGTCTAATTGTTGGCTTCTTCTCATCACTCCAAACTCAGCTTGATTATCCTCTTAGATCATATCTATAGTTGGTATCTTTTTTGTGTGTCTTCATCTTAGCACTCATCATATCACAAATTTTAACCCTACCTATGCTAGTTTGCTACTTTTTTATTGCCAGTCTCCCTCTCTCTACTCTAGGTCCTATGAAGGTTACAACTATTTCTGTTTCATATACCTAGTATACTAGGTAAACTGTGAGGTGTGCCTAGTACCCAGCACAGTCCCTGGCATCTGATGGCTGCTCAGTGAATATATATGGAATAAATAAATAATTCAACTCCCAGCTAAATTGCCATCTCCTCTGGAAAGCTTTCTTTGACTCCTCTCTTCCCCACAACTCTTAAGCCTAGGTGAGGTATACATCCTAAGCACTCACTGGCCCATCTTATAGTAATTTCATTCTTTATTTAAATTGTCTATTATTTTTTTTTCTTTCCCGTTAGACTAAGTTTCTTAAAGGTAACCACTGTGTTTTGTTATCGTATCTCCAACATTCAGCATAATTACTATTCAACCAAATATTTATATAATTGTACAATTAATAAATGAATGGTAACATTGATCATAAACACTGTATTTTGGGCTTTTACCTTTTGGTCCTTTTTATTATGAAACATCCTCATTCTTTTGTGTGTTATTAAGTGTGTATTAATTGTTCATTTTGTCAGCTATTTTGTCATTGCCAAATATTGTAGTCATGTTCATTTATAAATAAGAGTCTTACTTTTTTCATTTTCTTTTGGCTTAATCAGATTTACTTCTTTTAAAAAAATCACAGTTATTGAAGCATAATTAACATACAATATATATGTAATATTTTACAATATTATATACAACAGTATATATACAATATCTTAAGTGCACAGTTCAGTGCATTTAGATATATACACAACTGTGTGACACCCATTTCAATCCAGAAAGTTCCCTGTGCTTCTGTAATCAATCCCTACCGGTATCACCTCAAGTTGCTACTGATTTGATTTCTGTTACTGTGCGGGCATTTTACTTATTGTAGAACTTAATATAAATGGAGATTTACTTCATTTAACTGTGGTGCTTAACTCCTCAGAGTGTGCTGTATATAGGGTACACGTCAACCTTTTAAACTAAAACTCACTATCTAATATTAAGAAAATGGTGGGGTTTTTAAAAAGAAATAATTGAGTCAGTAAAGCATAGGTTATCTTTTGCTAACCACAAAATAAGAATTTTGAGTTTAAATTGCTCATTGGGAATATGAATGTCTTCTTAACTTCCTTATGCATTTTTTTTACATATAAGGAAATCTTATGATATGGAGCTTTTATGCAGCAGTATTGTGAGGCCATAAACTATACTTCTAAAAAAAAACTTCTAAGTTTTTGTTTTCACTGTCTGTCAGGCTCAGTTCAAATGCTATCTCTTATACAGAGCTTTGTGTCAGTTTATTTGCCCTGAGTCCTCCTCAGTATGCCTGCTTGTGGTATTTCTTTTTTTATTTAGCAGACATGTACTGAATAATTTTAAGACAAGTCTCTCCTTTTAATCTAGTAAGAGAGACAAATAATTGTAATACAACATAGAATTTTTATGAGGACTTTAAGAGAAATAGAAGCAAATAGTAGGGGCAGGGAGTGGAATTAGGAATGGGGCATAAAAATGTATTTGTTAATCCCTATTTAATTTAACTCTAGTTTTATTTCTGTTCACGAATAGATCATTTCAGGCTCCTTTGCCTTTCAGTCAAAAATTTTTTTCCGGGTTCCATCTATGTTTTTTTTATAATTTCATCGAGATCAATAGATATTAAAGTTCTTAAAGCATTTCCTCTACTCTTTGCTGTACCTATAATTTTCCTTGGCTAGATTTGTGGTAGCCGGCTACTTGTTTGATCAGTTCTCACTGTCCAAAATTTCCAGTACAGCAAATCCTAGTATGTACTGTGTGATGAAAATGGATGTTCTGTGAGAAAAGCACACAGTGGTAAATAAGCTTGGAAAATGTTCATTTAAATTTAATTAGGATCTTTACTGGAGGGCTCCTCAAGGCCTTTAGTCAATACATGTGTGTATGTGTGTGTATGTGTATAAAAATATATATATATATATATATATATATATATAAAATGTATTGTTGAATCTGTTATGAGAATAATATTAGTATCTTTGATCACAAAATGCTTTTTATGGCCATAGTGTTTATGGATAATTTTTGTAAAATATACTTTAGGAAAAGCATCAGTGTTGACACAGTGAATAATGCAGGAAATGCCTCTTTTTGTATTCTGCTTCTGGTTTTCTCTGCTTCTCCAATGACAGTGATTACAGAAAATCAGTAGATTTGCAAAAGTACAGCTGTTTTTTTCATGAAACACTGTGATTATTTTTACTTCATTTAAGAATTATCTCAATTACCTGTTCTCTCTCCTTTGTAGGTAATTTGGACTCAATTTACATGTTGTTTCTGAAGGGATAGCTGTTCAGAACTGATTATAGTAAGGTTTGGTATTCTTTCTAGAACAACTTAAGTTTAACCAGGAGTGTGTGTGTGTGTGTTTGTGTGTATTTTTACACGCACATATATGTATTTTTATAATACTTATGTAGAACTAATCCAAGCTTAAGAATAAATTCAAATATTTTGACATCAATTGATTATATAGCTATTTCCTACATTGGTTGAGTGAATCCCATTACATTTTTAGTCAATATTGTGGCAGTTTATGCTCTGTAATCATGGTTAAGTGTCTGGCATAAAGTCTAGAAACCAGGGTCAGAATATATTTTATGTTAATGGGGTATTACATGCATTGTTAGTGACCCATTTGTAGAATCGAACTTCCCTATGCACTTAAAGATGTGCAAGAGGTCCAAATAAAATGAAATTAATCTGTATGTGACTGTCATTTGATACAATGTCTGGTGAAATAAATTTTCAGTATTTGTCAAATAAATGAGTAAAATTTTAGCAATAAAATTTTAACAATTTTTAATAGAATAAAGATTTAGTGATAGTTTATAGTTACACAGCTAAATTATACAGTGGCTGTTGCTCTTCTTAGGTCATCCATTTATCCATTCAAACAATTAGGATTTGAGATAGCTTGTAATCAAGACCTAGACATAATAAAAATATGAAGTCATTATTAGAGGTTAATTGGGTTAAAGAATTAAGCGTCATGAAATGACTCTGATGCCTAAGTCCAGGGGTTTTCACTAAAATCTGTAGTGTTTTTATGTTTGTTTTTTTTTAAAGTATAATTTGTATATAAGGCATTTCCTAAAGTTAGTAGACAACAAAAATCTATGTTGATGATCCTTAACCCTGAGAAGCGAGGGAGAATGGAATGCTGGTAGCAAATTCACCCAGGTATATTTAGGAAGATTCATTAAATTAATAGATGGGAGAGGAATTTACTCTTCTTCTGATATGGTCTGAAGAACTCTATCTTTGACATGTACAGATATTTTTGACATAAGAACATATAAAAATCTTCCTGTGCATATATTGTGTAATAAAAAACTCATTTAATATGTGGTTTTTTTTCTTTTACTATAAATTAGATTAAAAATAGTTCTAAATCCTATTAACTCTTATTAATCTTCATTTCTTTACTTAGATGCCCCCAACATTGGATTATAAGTTGTGAATACACCAATTTAGAGAACTCCATCTTAGAGTTAAATTTACAGAGATGAGTGCTAAAGAAGAGTTAAATTTATACACATAAGAGCTATTTTCGTACTTATGCTATATTATAAGTTTTGTCTCTTTTGTTAGATTGAAAACTCCTTGAAGTCAGGAAGCCATTTCTTAATTGTCCGTTTTGTCTACATTGTTTATTAGTGTCAGATTATAATAAAATAATCATTTAATAGATATTTGTTGAATAAATCAATATATTTACCTTATTTAAGTAAAGTTCCCTTTAAAATTAATTATTGAGTTTTTGATTCATTAAAAAGTATTTATTTTAGTTAAGGAACAGACACCATTCTATTTAATACTTTTATTCCTTCTATTCAATTTTATCTTAATCTGAAAGGCAATTTAGCCCTTATATCGAGGCTTCAAACCCTAATTCTGAGCTCTTACCCTATGCTTACTTAAATGTTTTAAAGTAAGAAAATGATACATATTAAATCCCTTTCACCTGATTAGCTTTGGGTTTCAAAAAGATCCGTTTAAGAGTCACAAAAGGACCTGTTAAAAGTCTCAACTGATGACTTCTTATGAAGAAACCACTTTGTGCATGTAGATTTTCCTCTTTGTGTAGAATTATTTCTATCACGTTTAAGTCACTAGCTTCAAATAACTCAGCATTCATTTCAGGCACCACAGCTTCTGCTAACAAAGGGAATATGACAAATGTTGAACCTCTGGCTCTTAAAAATGATGTTTACCCAAATATTTTAGCACATTGTATGTGAAGGTTTCTTAAGAGAGACAAATCTATATCTGAGTAGAAAGATTGCTAAAAGTGCTTGCATGGCAGCAACTTTGCAAAATGTATTAAATGTTTAAATTTATACTTTGATATGCTGTCAATAAATCATTCAACTTTCTTTGTAACCAGCCTTCCTTTTTCCAATGTAAATGGGACTTTAGGGGCAATTGGATTCTTTCAGATGAGTTTATATGTAGCATGGTCCAACTAGGATCAGTATAATTTAATATTTCAACCTTTTCTCAATGTTACCCCTCTTATTTTATTTTGGATGCCTGTATTCCTCATCCTTAGAATATATTTATAGAAAATTAGTGAATGTAAATTGATTGTCTCTGATTTGTTATTGTCAGTGCTTACGGCCTTTTGATTGCGAATGGATGAGAATCAATATGGTAATGATTAACATTGGGTTCAAAAAAGTAGGCTTGCAGTACAATCACCTATTTTTATCTTAGAGCTGCTGTGAATGCTTTGTCCTTATAATGTACAAAGGCTGTGAGCATAGGTGTTCTGTATTGAAGTGCTCAGAATTAACTTAATTTTGTGTGCAATCAAAATATTTGACCTTATGAGAAGGAACTAGAGACCTTTGAAGAAGCATGATGGGAAGTCTGTGGGAGTTGGAGAGGGTAGTTTCAGATTCAAGCTATGTTAACTGATCATGAACATCTTAAATGCACTAACAGTTGTGAAGCATTTGAAACCAGCTTAATAACTGCACTTTATGCTAATATGGAAAAAAATTTATAGTTTTACTTGATTCAGATTTTTATAACTTGCTTTTATAAGGTGGACTCATTTGTCTTTAAACAATAGCAAAAACATTAAAAACAAATAAATCAGACTGAATTACTGCATTTCACTTTTAAAAAATAAAATATTTAACTTGATGGATTAGTGAACATTAATTGATCTTTATTTGAATCTGGATGCAGACCTTTCCAGTATTAATTTAAAGTGCTTTGTAACCAAAGAGAAGCATAATTTAACTTTAGCGCAGGATTTATTCTGAAATACAGGCATCCTGTTGATTCACTAGCGCACTAGGATTTAGAAAACAACACCTTTTAAGGTAAATTTTGTGGAACTGGCAGTACACCCTGTGGCTTGGCAGTCTAGTCAGAAGGATGATACCATGCTGACTATATAACTAGATCTTTGAACGTTATTCTCAAGGGTGGTAAATGCAAAACAAAGTAATATCAACTGGCACTTAATTCTGCAAGTTCCCTGCTGATTGGGGTGTTCAGAGAAATGGAACTCTTCCTGACAGGAAGTCAGCCTATGAGTATGGAGACATCTGAAAATAAAGTGTGCTTTAATTTGGCACCCCACCGTTTTACAGCTGGTCTTTTAAATTGGGATTAGGCAGCTAGTTAGAAGAAAAGGGGAATAGTGAATGGAAATATTCTAAGCATAGTGTTTTCCTTTGGTTTTAACATAGTTATGATTACAGCTGGGTTTCTGTGTTTCTCAGCTTTTACTGCTTATTGTTTGGTTTTGCTTAGTCCTTGCTTTTTTTTCTATTACTTCAAATTAATCCACTGAAGTTAAAGTATTACAAAAAGGCTAGATTAAAAGCGTAAAGCTTGAGGTTGTCTTTGTTTTTGTACCAAACTCTCTGATAACTTTTTTCATAAATAGTATATAATTTAATAGTTTTTAAGCAGAGTAATCAGAGTTCTTAGGATCTAGATTTAAGTTTTGCTGTCAATTTTAAAGTGTTTACACTATTTGCCTGAGTTGACTGAGTTTAGTACTTTAGTACAGTTAGAATATAATAGCATTATGTATACATATATATATATAAAACACAGTATAGTTTAGGAAGGGACAATTATTATATATAAGTAGTTACCCATATATTCCATATGTTATGCATCTTTTAGTCAGGCAGCTGTTTTTAGTCAAGTTGCCATTTTATAATATGAGCTTCCAGAAGCATGCATGCAATTTTAACAAAACCTGAAGTTTGCACTTTGATTTAGGCCTGAATAAAGCAAGAATCAGAAGCCTGAAGGCTATTTGTTTTTCTAGTAGTTACTTCCGCAGTTGCTGGAGATGGACTTTGTAGAGGTGGCTGTTGTCTCCATCATGGGTAACAAAAGGAGAAAGGGAAAAGTCACTTTGGAAAGGATCTTAGGAAGAGACTGAGGTCAGGAAAATGCTGTGATGATAGATTTTTGAATTTTAATAAATGTTTTTCCCTCTACCACTTGTTAACTCTGTAAACATGGGCAAATCACTTCACTTGCTTGAGACTCGGTTTCTTATTGAGTGAAATGGGTGTAATAAAGATTATATTAGATAATATATGTAAAAGGATGTAGAACAGTCCATAGAGCAAAGTAGGTTGTAAATTAGTTATTAGTTTCTGAATCTAAGTGTTTTTAACAGCACACAAAATCCTCTCTTTATTCAGTATTTTTAGTGCCTCTTGTTTTCTTTTCATGAAATTAGATTTTTCATATCTTTGCTTTAGTCCACCATTATTTTCTGCAGTGTCTCTTTCATTATTTTCTCTTCTTTCTGTGATTATATGCCCAGTCTAGTCCATTTTCATCTCAAACCATACATTATTAGATCTAGGAGATATCCCATAAATTTGCAGTTTGGGGCCATTTTCATGTAGGCAAGGTTGATGGTTAACATTCATATTTTCCATAGGCTTCCGAAGGTGATCCCACTGTTTCCCGTGCTAGCTATAGTGCTCACTCCTTTGGAAGTCAATAAAGTATACCTGAATACAAGTGAGATGGATGTCATTTTAGGGATTAGTACTCCAGTGATTTTCTTAAAGATGTCTTCTGTATATTTCAGTGCTTTTTTATTTATAGTGCATTACTTTCAACACACCTCCTGTGTTACCATAGTTGAGAAATGCTTTTATAACAGTTAACCTAGGTCGCTGATTATCAACCTTTTTTTTTTTTTTTTTTTTTCTGGCCAGATACATCATCATTAACAGTTGCTCATTATGATGAGTCTCACCCTGAGTGCTGTCAGAATCGGGGAGACAGGCAGGGACAAAAGGAGGTATCATTTGAAAAAGGTCTCCGTAAAGAATCAGAAATTCTGACCTAGCTTATTCCTGAATTAGAGAAATGGCCTTTTCCTTTGTGTTGATTTTTACCTCTTTCAGTACGTACTAACAGGTTTACTTTCCTACAGGAGTCTCTCTGTATTTCCTTTCCAAGAGAAGCTGCAGTTTACTGTCTTATCAAATTCACACCCCACTGCCTTATTTTAAAGCTCTCTAATATCTATTTTATTTTAGTTTACACTTACTTCTCTGCGGCTTTGTAAGTAGCATTCAGGTACTTGACATATGTGTTATATGTATCATGTCATTTTCTGGGTATTTTACCAGAAAAATCAAACTGCCTAAACCCGAATCTTTTCTGACATTCTTCTGACATCTTCCTTTCCACAAGGTGCTTTTACATATAGTGAGTATGAAAATGCATGGCAATATCCTAAATACTGGATGCATAGGGCATTCTTTTTGATAAGAATTATGTATTTTTGAAAAATTTTTGTTGGAATCTCAAGTTTTCATTAGACATTCAGTTAAAACAGTGGAATTGTCTTGTTCGGTCTGTTGATTTGTCATTGTTATTCTTATTATCAGATACTACATAATTGAGAGCAAACTTAAGTCTGGTTTCTTATTGTTCTTTTTTCAGAGGGGAGGTGGTCTATTCCTTTACCTAAGAAAGCTTACAGCTTTGCTTAATCTTTCAGAGTTGTGTCCTATTTATATGTATTGAAAAGATTCATTGTTGTTTTATAGCACTAATTTGTAGCTTAGTTTGTGAGCATAGGTTTCTATTTTTCTGGTACTGTAAGTTAAGGAATAAAAAAGGAGTTTGATCATTGGCAGTGAGAAAGTAAAACAACGGGAAAGTTTTTTACAAAGAAGCTTTCTAATTCTTTTAGTATCTTAACCAAGTCTGGATTGCTGCCTTACCTATTTGGACATTTGGCAGTGCTGTCATTGGTTTTCTGCTAATTATCAGGAGTTGTTCTTAATGATATCTGCTTGTTACCTGTATCTTCTCTCTCAGCTGCCCAGATTTGAGTTTCTTGTAGCCTGGTAGCTGAATTTCTGGAACTGAAAACAAAACCAGTCACAACTCAGTCACTGTTAGAACCAACACCTGTAGCACAAGTTAACTGGCTTAAAAACTTCTCCAACTCTTGCCACAATATACTAATTTTTAAAAAATGCTTTTATTTCTTTTGAATCTTTTGAATTTTGTTGAACTTTGTAGTAAAGTTCACTTTTGTTCAACTAGCTCTTTCTGTTCTTTTAATTTGGTTTCTCTAGTACGATAGGCTGAAAAATGGCTCCCCAAAAGATATCCATGTCAAATCTCTGGAACCTATGAATGTTACCTTATTTGGAAAGAGGGTTTTTGTGTGATTATGTTAAGGATTTTGACATAAGGGATACTCCTGCATTATTTGGATGGGCCCTACATGCTCTTATATGTATCCTTATGACAGAGAGTCAGAGGGAGATTAGAGATAGGTACCCAGAGGAGGAGGCAGTATGATGATGGAGCAGAGAGCAGTGTGGTCACAAGCCAAAGAGTGCTGACAGCCACTAGAAGCTTGGGAGAGGCAAGGAGCAGATTTTCCCCTAGAGCCTCCAGGAGAAGACCAGCTTTTGATTTTGGCTCAGTGAAACTCATTTTGGACTTCTAGCCTCCAGAACTGTGAGAGAACAGACTTCTAGTAATTTAAGCCACCAAGTTTGTGACGATTTGTTATAGCGGCCACAACAAGTGAGTAATCTATCTAGTGAGTGTTCTTGGTACCATGCTCCTCCCTCCTTCGCCTAACAGTGTTAAATTATGGTCTCTTTAACAAACATTTGAATGTTTGCTATAAGGGAAATTGAGTCAGGTACTGTTGAGAACCCCAAGAGATAGGCATCGCTACCTTTAAAGAATTTTACTGTAGTTGAGACAAATTCCAATTTGTAAAGTTATTGACCCAGAAAAAAAAAAGGCAAAAATAAGCTAGTATTGCATATATATTTCTAGTGGAGATAAAATTGATATGAATAAAATACTGCCAGAGAGATGCACCACTGATTATTTGTGCAGCAAAACCAGGTTATCAAGTATTTCATGTCACTATTTTAGTTATGTTGTAGGTCAAAATGACCTACATGGTAATGTTTATCTATAACATGTTATAGGACTTTTGCATTAAAGTTTATACCAACTAATATCTCATTAGGTACATTGATAAATATTTGAAAGAATTATGGAATCATTCTGGACTGAAAGGTCTTACTCCTCTTCATTGGGAAAGTCATTAAGCATACTGTGATTGGCTATAGCTTGTGGCTGTTGACAACTATAACATACTACTGCAGCACGTAATGTATGTGTCTTAGGTAGTATACTGTAAAATTAGGACCAAAGCTTTGTTGGTAGATGTAGTATGAAGTTTGGAAAAATTTGATTCTGAAGATATAATTTCATAGCATAAACATAAATGATACTTTATTTTCTCCTAATGAATACATTTCACAGTTATTTACTTTTCATTTGATGTAAATTTTTGAATACTGAAATTAAATCTCACTTTGTATTAACATTAAGAATTTATTCAATGAGCACATAGTATCAGTTTACAGTGGTCACTGTTGAGAGTGGTAGACTCCAAATGGTTAAACAGCAGGGGAGTTTTCTGCTTTTAGTTAAAAACTGCTGTTTTCTATATGCCTTATTTACTACATTTTAAATTCTTAATGTTGTGTGCTGTGGGATTGGGCATGCAAAAGTCAGCAGAAAGAGTCTGGTTTTTTCATCTAGAGCTATTACTTGCTGTACAATAATAAAGGCACTATTTTATTGGGTTACTTGTAATTAACTTCAGCACTAGGCATTCATATAAATCATTCGTAATCTGTTTTCTTTAGATTTTTATTCTTTTAAACTGGTTTAATGTACTTGCTTTCTGTTATCTTTTTACATATGGATGGAGGTTGTAATTGCTTTTTGGAATTAGGTTGTCAGAAACCAACATATATGTGAATTCAAGAAATGACTGAGGCAAGCTAATGAATTTTATATAACATTTTATAGAGATTTGTTACTGAAGTATTCTCTAGTAGTATTTGTTTTGTTGCAAATTTAATAAATAACCATACTCTCAAGTTAAAAAGTGTCTACACTTTTTTTTTACAATTTAGAAATTTAAAATGGCAACAATTATTAATTAGAAAACATATTTACTATGTTTTTCAAAATCCTGAGATAGCAGACATGAAATTTCTTTGAACATTTGTCTGTCAATTTATTGACATTCTTCTTTTAATTTTAAACATTTGAATCTTCATATATTTTCCATAATATTATCTGATAAATGCCATTTCATAGATTAACTAGTATGTAATTTACATTATTTTGTGTTTACAACTTTTTTATGATTATTAGTTTAAAATTGAGTGAAAATGAAGTAGAGGGAGCCTTTTTGAATTAAAAAAAAGAGGCATCTCTAAAGAAACACATATGTATGTATGGCTGAGTTTAAGTAACAGTATGTATTATTGAAAATTAATATTAGAAAAAAAAACTTTGTCTCTAAAATTACCTTCATTTTATAAATGTTTACAGTGATCTGTAGAAAGAGTTTAGAGGTATAGGTAGTTTTATTCTCTCCCAGGACACCAAAAGCTTGACTTGATGATCCCTATAAAAGGAATGGTAGGTGTATTGAGGTGGGGGATGGGAGGCATGAAGAATGTACCCATGTCCTGAAAGTAGTGCTTTTAAAAATAATTCAGTTGGTAAATACTTTTTATTGTAGCTGAGTACATGAGGTGGTTTAAAAATCTTTTAAAAATAAGTAGCTGTTTTATATAGTTTTAATGGAAGTCTTTCATGTTTCCTCTCCAGCAGTCCCTAATGAACGCTCCTTGTAATTTCAGTGCAGGCTTTGAGATTCCCTAAAGACTTGACTTCAGACCTCAAAGGGCAGCAATTGCCACATGTCTGGAGAACTGGAGTTGCCAAACAGACTGACCATGTACTAATAGGACACATTTATATAGCTCCTGAATGTGAAGCACTGATATAAGCTTAATGATGATCGTCTGTTGAGAGCTTGTTTCTAGAAAGGGTTAGAGCAACTTTTGTCACCTTTATTGAAATCAAGCGTTCTTTATTGATTAGTGAAAGATCTTGACTATATTGACGCCAGTTTGGAAGTTATTTGAAAGATCATTGTTGACTGGAGAATATGTTTTTTTCTGAAAAAGTTTAAAAACAGATTTTTAAAGAAACTTGAAAATATATTAATTTTAATGTATGCTTAAACACAACACCAGGGGATTATTGTTTTTTTGATTATTTACAAACAATTTAAAACTATATAGTAATCACATACTTGATTGCATGGTTATCTCAACTTTTTGGATTGTTAAATCCTTGTATTATTTATTTTGTCAATCCTATAAATAGTTATTTTCTCATTATTCAATTCCTTCCACATAGTAAATATTCAAAAGCATTTGTTAAATAAGGAGTTATGAAACTGAACCATTTGCTAATCCAACTTTAATAGAAGTTTTATGTCTTTTCTCTCTCTTTATTTTGTAGTTATCTGTGTATATATTTTATTTATAAACTGAGCCATAATACTTGTACAAACTAGGTGTACAACTTAGATGTACATGTTCACAAAAATCATCAAAATGAAAACTTGCCAAAAGGTGAAATGTTATTTTGATATTTCATGTAATGATTTGTTTTACCCTCTACAGAGACAATGGAATAAAACCTGTTCTTTACTCTTATGCTATAGTCTTTCCTGGTATGTGGTTCCTCAAGTTTCTGTTAGATATGCTGTTGAGAGAGTGCTGACACAAAGTGCAAACACTGCTGAAAAGTTCTTGATAGTTTACTTTGAGCACTTAAGATTACTATATCATGACTATGAACCAGTTTTCTCTGGTTTTGACCTTTAGTCCTGTGCATAATGTGGTTCTCAATTTTGTGTTAATACGTTCCCTTCCTCATTTGAGCTCTCCTTTGTGGCCTACTCCCTTGACTCCTAATAGTGTTTCTGACATGTATTTAGGTACTTGGATCTATATCCAACCAATTTGATTTATTTTACAAAGGCATAGATAACTGTAACATCTTAAAATATTAATATTGATATTTCATTGAAGAGCAGAAGCCTTTAAATTTTTAACTTTTATAAGAAAAGTGAAATAATTTGATATGAGTTTAGGTTTTTGTTAACAAATTATTCTTCATTCCATTTTTAAATTATGTTTGGATCCTTAGGTCAATACTTAAAAAAAAGGAGAATATTTTATTACCAATAGCAATGAAGTTAATTTTATTTGGTAGGATGTAAAATACTAACTTTTAAAAAAATAAAAATTCTTAATAGTTTATGATACATTTACATTTTCATAGTTTTTTTTTTAGCATCTATATTGGAGTATAATTGCTTTACAATGGTGTGTTAGTTTCTGCTTTATAACAAAGTGAATCAGCTATACATATGTCTCCATATCTCCTCCCTCTTGAGTCTCCCTCCCACCCTCCCTATCCCACCCCTTTAGGTGGTCACAAAGCACCGAGCTGATCTCCCTGTGCTATGTGGCTGCTTCCCACTAGCTATCTATTTTACATTTGGTAGTGTATATATGTCCATGCCACTCTCTCACTTCATCCCAGCTTACCCTTCCCCCTCCCCATGTCCTCAAGTCCATTCTCTACGTTTGCATCTTTATTCCTGTCCTGGCCCTAGGTTCTTCAGAACCTTTTTTTTTGGATTCCATATATATGTGTTAGCATACAGTACTTGTTTTTCTTTTTCTGACTTACTTCACTCTGTATGACAAACTCTAGGTCCATCCACCTCACTACAAATAACTCAGTTTCGTTTCGTTTTATGGCTCAGTAGTATTCCATTGTATATATGTACCACATCTTCTTTATCCATTCATTTGTTGATGGACACTTAGGTTGCTTCCATGTCCTGGCTATTGTAAATAGAGCTGCAGTGAACACTGTGGTACATGACTCTTTTTTTTTTTAACATCTTTATTGGAGTATAGTTGCTTTACAATGGTGTGTTAGTTTCTGCTTTATAACAAAGTGAATCAGTTATATATATACATATGTTCCCATATCTCTTCCCTCTTGAGTCTCCCTCCCTCCCACCCTCCCTATCCCACTCCCCTAGGTGGTCACAAAGCACCGAGCTGATCTCCCTGTGCTATGCGGCTGCTTCCCACTAGCTATCTGTTTTACGTTTGATAGTGTATATATGTCCATGCCACTCTCTCATTTTGTCCCAGCTTACCCTTCCTCCTCCCCATATCCTCAAGTCCATTCTCTAGTAGGTCTGTGTCTTTATTTCTGTCTTGCCCGTAGGTTCTTCAGAACTTTTTTTTTTATATTCCATATATGTGTGTTAGCATATGGCATTTGTTTTTTCTCTTTCTGACTTACTTCACTCTGTATGACACACTCTAGGTCCATCTACCTCACTACAAATAACTCAATTTCATTTCTTTTTATGGCTGAGTAATATTCCATTGTATATATGTGCCACATCTTCTTTATCCATTCATCTGTTGATGGACACTTAGGTTGCTTCCATGTCCTGGCTATTGTAAATAGAGCTGCAATGAATATTTTGGTACATGACTCTTTTTGAATGGTTTTCTCCGGGCATAGGCCCAGTAGTGGGATTGCTGGGTCGTATGGTAGTTCTATTTTTAGTTTTTTAAGAAACCTCTATACTGTTCTCCATAGTGGCTGTATCAATTAACATTCCCACCAACAGTGTAAGAGGGTTTCCTTTTCTTCACACCCCCTCCAGCATTTCTTGTTTGTGGATTTTTTGATAATGGCCATTCTGGCAGTTCTTAGGTGATACCTCATTGTAGTTTTGATTTACATTTCTCTAATGATTAGTGATGCTGAGTATCCTTTCATGTGTTTGTTGGCAATCTGTATATGTTCTTTGGAGAAATGTCTATTTAGGTCTTCTGCCCATTTTTGGATTGGGTTGTTTGTTTTTTGATATTTAGCTGCATGAGCTGCTCGTAAATTTTGGAGATTAATCCTTTGTCAATTTCTGCATTTGCAAATATTTTCTCCCATTCTGAGGGTTGTCTTTTCATCTTATTTATAGTTTCCTTTGCTGTGCAAAAGCTTTTAAGTTTCATTAGGTCCCATTTGTTTATTTTTGTTTTTATTTCCATTTCTCTAGAAGGTGGGTCAAAAAGGATTTTGCTGTGATTTATGTCAGACAGTGTTCTGCGTATGTTTTCCTCTAAGAAATTTATAGTCTCTGGCCTTACATTTAGGTCTTTAATCCATTTTTATTTTATTTTGGTGTATGGTGTTAGGAAGTTTTCTTTTTTTTTTTGCAGTACGTGGGCCTCTCATTGCTGTGGCCTCTCCCGCCACAGAGTACAGGCTCCGGACACGCAGGCCCAGCAGCCCTGGCTCACGGGCCCAGATGCTCCGCGGCACATGGGATCTTCCCGGACCGGGGCATGAACCTGTGTCCCCTGCATCGGCAGGCGGACTCTCAACAACTGCGCCACCAGGGAAGCCCTAGGAAGTTTTCTAATTTCATTGTTTCACATGTAGCTGTTCAGTTTTCCCAGCACTGCTTATTGAAGAGGCTGTCTTTTTCCATTGTATATTCTTGCCTCAGTTATCAAAGTTAAGGTGACCGTATGTGTGTGGGTTTATTTCTGGGCTTTCTATCCTGTTCCATTGATCTGTATTTCTCTTTTTGTGCCAGTACCATACGGTCTTGATTGCTGTAGCTTTGTAGTGTAGTCTGAAGTCTGGGAGCCTAATTCCTGCAGCTCCATTTTTCTTCCTCAAGACTGCTTTGGCGCAGCCGCATAGCACAGAGAGATCAGCTCGGTGCTTTGTGACCGCCTGGAGGGGTGGGATAGGGAGGTTGGGAGGGAGACGCAAGAGGGAGGGGATATGGAAACATATGTATATGTATAACTGATTCATTTTGTTATAAAGCAGAAACTAACACATCATTGTTAAGCAATTATACTCCAATAAAGATATATATATATATATATAAAAAAGATTGCTTTGGCTATTCAGGGTCTTTTGTGTTTCCATACAAATTGTGAAATTTTTCGTTCTGGTTCTGTGGAAAATGCCATTGGTAGTTTGATAGGGATTGCATTGAATCTGTAGCTTGCTTTGGGTAGTATAGTCATTTTCACAGTGTTGATTTTTCCAATCCAAAAACATGGTGTATCTCTCCATCTGTTTGTATCATCTTTAATTTCTTTCATAGTGTCTTATAGTTTTCTGCATACAGGTCTTTTGTCTCCTTAGATAGGTTATTCCTAGGTATTTTATTCTTTTTGTTCCAGTGGTAAATGGGAGTGTTTCCTTAATTTCTCTTTCAGATTTTTTGTCGTTAATGTATAGGAATGTAAGAGATTTCTGTGCATTAATTTTGTATCCTGTTACTTTATGAAATTCATTGATTAGCTCTAGTAGTTTTCTGCTAGCATCTTCAGGATTCTCTATGTATAGTATCATGTCATCTGCAAACAGTGACAACTTTACTTCTTCTTTTCCAATTTGGTTTCTTTTTATTTCTTTTTCTTTTCCAATTGCTGTGGCTAAAACTTCCAAAACTATGTTGAAGAATAGTGGTGAAAGTGGGCAACCTTGTCTTGTTCCTGATCTTAGTGGAAATGGTTTCAGTTTGTCACCATTGATAACGATATTGGCTGTGGGTTTGTCATATATGGCCTTTATTATATTGAGGTAAGTTCCCTCTATGCCTACTTTCTAGAGGGTTTATATCATAAATCGGTGTTGAATTTTGTTGAAAGCTTTTACTGCATCTATTGAGATGACCATATGGTTTTTCTTGTTCAATTTGTTAATATGGTTTATTTCATTGATTGATTTGCATGTACTGAAGAATCCTTGCATTCCTGGGATAAATCCCACTTGATCATGGTGTATGATCCTTCTAATGTGCTGTTGGATTCTGTTTGCTAGTATTTTGTTGAGGATTTTTGCATCTATGTTCATCAGTGATATTGGCCTGTAGTTTTCCTTCTTTGTGACATCTTTGTCTGGTTTTGGTATCAGGGTGATGGTGGCCTCGTAGAATGAGTTTGGGAGTGTTCCTCCCTCTGCTATATTTTAGAAGAGTTTGAGAAGGTTAGGTGTTAGCTCTTCTTTAAATGTTTGATAAAATTCACCTGTGAAGCCATCTGGTCTTGGGCTTTTGTTTGTTGGAAGATTTTTAATCACAGTCTCAATTTCAGTGTTTGTGATTGGTCTGTTTATATTTTCGATTTCTCCCTGGTTCAGTCTCGCAATGTTGTGCTTTTCTAAATATGTGTCCATTTCTTCCAGGTTGTCCATTTCATTGGTATGTATTTGCTTGTAGTAATATCTCATGATCCTTTGTATTTCTGCAGTGTCAGTTGTTACTTCTTCGTTTTCATTTCTAATTCTATTGATTTGAGTCTTCTCCTCTTTTTTCTTAATGAGTCTGGCTAATGGTTTTTCAATTTTCTTTATCTTCTCAAAGAACCAGCTTTTAGTTTATTGATCTTTGCTGTTGTTTCCTTCATTTCTTTTTCATTTATTTCTGATCTGATCTATAAGATTTCTTTCCTTCTGCTAACTTTGGGGGTTTTTTGTTCTTCTTTCTCTAATTGCTTTAGATGTAAGGTTAGGTTGTTTATTTGAGATGCTTCTTGTTTCTTATGGTAGGATTGTAGTGCTATAAACTTCCCTCTTAGAACTGCGTTTGCTGCATCCTGTAGGTTTTGGGTTATCGTCTTTTCATTGTTATTTGTTTCTAGGTATTTTTTTGATTTCCTCTTTGATTTCTTCAGTGATCTCTTGGTTATTTAGTAGTAGTGTTGTTTAGCCTCTATGTGTTTATATTTTTTACAGATTTTTTCCTGTAATTGATATGTAGTCTCATAGTGCTGTGGTCGGAAAAGATACTTGCAACAATTTCAATTTTCTTAAATTTACCAAGGCTTTATTTGTGACCCAAGATATGATCTCCCTGGAAAATGTTTCATGAGCACTTGAGAAGAAAGTGTATTCTGTTGTTTTTGGATGGAATGTCCTATAAATATCAATTAAGTCCATCTTGTTTAATGTATTATTTAAAGCTTGTGTTTCCTTATTTATTTTCATTTTGGATGATCTGTCCATTGGTGAAAGTGGGGTGTTAAAGTCCCCTACTATGATTTTGTTACTGTCGACTTCCCCTTTTTTGGCTGTTAGCATTTGCCTTATGTATTGAGGTGGTCCTATGTTGGGTGCATAAATATTTACAATTGTTGTATTTTCTTCTTGGATTGATCCCTTGATCATTGTGTAGTGCCCTTCTTTGTCTCTTGTGATAGTCTTTATTTTAAAGTCTATTTTTCTGATATGAGAATTGCTACTCCAGCTTTCTTTTGATTTCCATTTGCATGGAACATCTTTTTCCATCCAGTCACTTCAAGTCTGTATGTGTCCCTAGGTCTGAACTGGGTCACTTGTAGACAGCATAGATATGGGTCTTGTTTTTGTATCCATTCAGCCAGTCTGTGTTTTGGTTGGAGCATTTAATCCATTTACATTTAAGGTAGTTATAGATATATATGTTCTTATTACCATTTTCCTAATTGTTTTGGGTTTGTTATCGTAAGTCTATTCCTTCTCTTGTGTGTCCTGCATAGAGCAGTTCCTTTAGCATTTGTTGTAAAGCTGGTTTGGTGGTGCTGAATTCTCTTAACTTTTGCTTGTCTGTAAAGGTTTTGATTTCTTCGTTGAATCTGAATGAGTTTCTTGCTGGGTAGGGTAATCTTGGTTGTGGTTTTTCCCTTTTATCACTTTGAATATGTCCTGCCACTGCCTTTCAGCTTGCAGAGTTTCTGCTGAAAGGTCAGCTGTTAACCTTACATTTTCATGATTTTGATATCAGTGTTTGTGAAACTTGAATGCTTGTTCTATTGTTTAGAGATATTTTAGAATAATTTTGCATAAATACCTATTGTCCAGTTAGAGAAATATTATGTGCATTTTTATTTCTCTTTTCTATTCATTTACTATTCCTCATTTAGAACATATGATTTTTAATATAAATTTTATTTTTTATCAAGGAAAACATATATTATTTCACAGATCTAATAATAGTATAAAACTTAAACTGAAAACAGCAGTTCCCTGCTGCAATTCTTCTTCTCTCCCTTAATTCTTACTTTCTGGAAGGAGCCACATTCAGATCTCTTAGCTTTTGCCTCTGCTAGTTACTTTCATATGTCTAAATGATAGCTATTTCTGGATTTTTCTGTTTTAGATATTATGTAATGTCTTCTATGGAAGATGACTATTGAGTACTTATATTGCTGTCCCTGTTCATTTCATGTGCTCTCTTGTTTCCAGGACAGTTATATCATAGTATTTAGTTAAAACCATACCTAGCATTTACATTTTCGTGACAATGTAAATATCTGTGCAGACCAACAAAATGTACCATGCTTACCCAACCACCTTGCCTCTCCTTCCTCCCTCCTTCTTTCCTTCCTTCCTTCCTTCCTTCCTCCCTCCCTCCCTCTGTCTCTCTCTCCCTCTCTCCCTCCCACTTGTTTGTCTCTCTTTCATTCTTTCTCCTGGAATTAGTAATTTCCTACTTTTTTGGTTAATTTTAATTTCTGTGTACCCACCACAAATTTATTTCTGAATTTTCCACTGAAATCATATAACTTCTACCAGTGTAATGAACACACTTGGTATCTATTGGTTCAATTATTTTTCTTGGAGATACAGTACCTGGAGTTCTCTGTTTTCTTGTTCTCGCCTGGATTGGTTACTCCTTAGTTGTGTAGAAAGGTGTCATCTGGAGGCTTCTTTTATCATCAACCTAGATGTTTCTTCTTCTCCCTCTTATGCTATAGTGTCTGTTTCCTGTGTCCTATAGTGGCCTTCTTTTATGAAAGATACACTGATTCAGCATTTATTGATCACTTATTCTGTATGTGCTGGTCATTGTCTTAGCACAGGAAATAGGAGAGAATAAAACAAAGAGAAAAGCAAAAAAGAAATCTAATTGGCAGTAAGTATGCCATGGAACAATTAAAGCAGAACTGGGATGGAGGATGATAGTGGGGTTTCTGTATTAATTTTGATGAGGCATGTCCTTTGTAATTTCTGAAAGAAGAATGCATGACAGTAGAATTTTTTAGACCTCGCTTGTCTGAAAATGTCTTTTTTTTTTTTTAACCTTTATATGTGACTGGTGGCTTGTTGGGATATTAGTATTACAGGCTGAAAATTGTAATCTTTCCAATTATTTTTTTCTCTGTGAGAGCTTTTAGTATTTTTATTATTTTAAAAAGTGTTTGTTGTTACTGGATTGTACCTTGATGTGTGTGGATCTTTTAAAATCCATTGTCTTTGACATTTAATGTAAACTTTTTCAGTCTGAAAAAGTATGTACTTATGTTCAGAGAAGTTTTCTTGAATTATATCTATGGGAATTTCTTTCTCTGTATTCTCATTTCTGTTTCTAGAACTCCTCTTGGTTAGATGTTGAACTGTCTGGATTAATTATCTAATTTTCACATCCATTCTCACCTGTTTTTCCTTCATTTTATCTTTTGTTTTACTCTCCTAAGAGGCTTCTTCAACATCTTCCAGTAGTTCTTTCAAAATTTTTGTTTGTTATTATACTCTTAATTTCTAATAGCATTTTCTAGTTTTCTGAGGTTTTCACGGGAGATGGGAGGGGAGAGCTGGATGGTTAATTTTATGTCAACTTGACTATGTCATGGGGTATCCAGATATTTGGTCAGACATTATTCCGAGAGTTTCTGAATGAGATTAACATTTAAATTGGAAGGCTTTGTAAAGCAGGTTGTCCTTCCTGTTGTGGATGGGCCTCATCCAATCAGTTGAAGGCCTGACTAGCGCAAAAAGGCTGAGCATACCCTGAGTAGAGAGAATTCTACTTGCTCGACTGCCTTCGAACTGAGACGTCACTTTTTCCTGCCTTTGTCCTCAAAGTAACATATTGGCTCTTTTTGGGTTTTGAACCTAGTGCCCTTCAGTCTGGAACTACACCATTCATTTTCCAGATTTTTAGACTTTTTGGCGTGGAGTAGAATTACACCATTGGCTCTCCTGGTTCTGCTGCTTGCTAACTCGCCCTGCTGAGACTTGTCAGCCTCCATAATTATGTGAGCCACTTTCTTAAAATAAATAAAATACATATCTCTGTCTTGTTGGTTCTGCTTCTCTGGAGGACTCTGTTTTTCATACAACAAATTTCATCTGTTGTGCAAAGAGAGGGTTATCTGGCTCCCCAGATGTCTGGGCTCCAATAAGACAGTCCATTTTACAACTCCTGCTCCAGTTTTTCTTAGAGATTAAAGGAGCTTCCAAAGCCTGTGATCATGGGCACTGCTGAGGGCCACAGACTCTTGGCTTGGAGAACTCTAATACAGAGGCAAAAAGGTACCAGTGAATAAAAAAATATCCCTGCCCTGAATTTTTACAGGAAAGTTTTTACCTTTCTGATGGTATTAATTATATTTCCTTTAGTCTTCCTCTCCCTACCCCATTAACAATATTTTTTAATTTGTTAATGTTTTGTCCATTTTTAATAATTATTTTTTTTCCTGCTTGTTTCTTTGGTGTCTGTCATTCATATGAGTCTTTCCTCTAATGTCTAGTGACCCTTTGTGCTCATGTTTAAGTGTATTGTGCAAAAGTCTATGTGCCTATGTATGAGCTGTCTGCTGGTGATGAATGAGCTTTATTTTCAGTGTTATCATGGCTTATCCTTTTTCTCAGAGAACACTTCTCTAATATTGCTTGATGTCTCATGGTTCAGTAAGCATACTTTCAAGTTATTTTGTTTTTTACAGTAAGGCTTTTTAAAGTGTTCAGAGGTTTACTCCTCTGGAAAGTAAACTTCTAGTCTCTTGCCGTGGTGGGGATGGCCATCGATATGGGGAGAGGAGCTCAGGTTCTGTGTTTTTTATACCAGCTTTTATTCATCTAAACTCTTTTCATCCCTGTCCCTAAGCCATCCATATATGTAATCAGTGCCTTCAATTCTTGGCCTTTCTAAGGGTTTTGTAACAAGAATTTGTCTGCGTCTTCAAGTTATTTCCCTTCAGGTTGTAGAGAATTTTTTTAACCTTCTCTCATTACTCTTATCCTCTCTTTATTATTTTTGTTCTTGTTTTTTGCTCTTTAACCAAAGTCACTTATTTTATACCTTTTTTTTTTCTTTTTGCGGTACGCGGGCCTCTCACTGTAGTGGCCTGTCCCGTTGCGGAGCACAGGCTCCGGATGCGCAGGCTCAGCAGCCATGGCTCACGGGCCCAGCCGCTCCGCGGCATGTGGGATCTTCCCGGACCGGGGCACGAACCTGTGTCCCCTGCATCGGCAGGTGGACTCTCAACCACTGCGCCACCAGGGAAGCCCTATACCTTTTTTATTTTAAGAGTAGAACATAGTTTAGTGATTTTCTAGCCCACTAGAATAAAAAAAAAATTGATATACATTTAATGTCAATATCGATGGCTTGACTAAAAAAGAAAAAAGGTGGCAGCATGGAGTATATGTAGTCTATCTTGTCAGTCTATAGCTTGATTTTATTTGCTTTAGAGCATGGTGATATTTGGGAATTACTTTTAAAATTTAGATAAATTCATGTGCTGTACTCAAGACACTAAAATATGTTGCAGGAGATTATCAGATTTATAGAAACCTGTCAAGTTCACTTTAGGGAAGTTGAAGTTGTATCAAAATATTATAAACTAATACATAGCACATTTATTGGCGCCCTTTTTCTCTGTTTGTTTGTTGATGGTGGGGAAGCATAGAATTAATTTAGTTGATGAAGACTTTTTTTTCTCCCAACCCAAGTTTGGTGGACTTTTACCACTGAAAGCACATGTTTGAAAATTGGTGTAACTCTTGTTTATTTACTGGATTTCACTAGTATATACTATCTCTGTTGTTGTATGACTTAAGAGCATTGGTAAGCTAAGAGTATATTTTAGTAAAAATTGACTAGTCAACAGTTATGGCCTTAGGAAGTGATAGTCAATTAAATACAGCTTCGAACAGGTATGGAATTATTGACTCAGTTTTGCTTTGAGTCCTTCCTCTCCAAAGTGCTGAAATGTGTTTTAAAATTACTTAGCTGCATTGGTGGTTGGATTTGAGGCTTTTAACATGTTTTTCATCAATACCTCTGGGAAAAGAATAACCAAAACCTTTACATGTACCGTACATTTTGCATTGCTGTATAGTTGTAAATACTACGATGAAATATTGAAATGATCATGAGAGACGATAACCATTAAGCTTTTCTTTCAACTGTTAAAACTCACTAAAGGTTATTTTGACCTGTGGTTTGTGAAATTGTTTAGACTAACACCTTCTTTAGTAATTGTCTCAGAAGTGCAGAAAATGCTTTAGGATAGCATGAATCTTCTTTGTAGTTTAGGCGACTTCCTTAAGGATTGTAGTCAGTGTTTTAGTATGGAGAAAGCTTGTTGGCTTTGACTAACAGCTGGGTTTATTAAAACAAATTAATTTCCATTCTCATGGGTTTCAGCTTCTTTTTACCTGGGTTATTAATTCCTATCAGTATATCTTTATGTACCTGGTATGTGATATTTTATTAAATGTTAAATAGTTTATAATTAGGAATGGATTATAGGCAAATTAAAAAAACTCTGATATCTTTAAAAATTGTGAGATTTTTATAACTACCCAAAGTGTAGGTAAGATTTGTATTTTCACTTCATTCCTCATTTTGTCTAATTTTTTTAACTGGTGGAAAAGTTTTATTCCAGGTGTTTAGATAGCTGTTACTACAAGTTAAATAATATGAGTTTATAGATGATGTTTGAGAAAACAAGAATCCAAATGTATTAGCAGTCATAAATATGTTTCTGAGCTTTTGTAAGAAAAATTGGACTCTTCTAGTTCTATGTGTATCTTCATGTCTAATTTGTTTTTAATTTAAAAGAAAAAAATTGTGACATACCAATTTAAGTTGAGGTGATAACATTTTTAGATGGTAATGTTTTTATAGTTATAGTAACTTTAATTAGTTTTCTATCTGACCTAAATCATGCTGTTTAAAATCTTTGTGAAATATACAATCTTTGTGAAATTTAAATTTACATTATCAGTAAAAGTCAGTTTGTATACATAATTGAAAATAAAATCAAAATGATGTTTACCTGTATACTTAAACTTGGAGTGTCTCTACTGTTACCTCTGCTTTTCATGTGGGGTTTGAGTTTTGTATGACATAAAAATCCCCACCTGTTGCAGTTTTAAATCAGAGAAAATGGATTTGAGAAAAATAATACTAGTAGATACTTTTTTAAATAAAATGTCTGATCTAAAGAATTATATATGGGGTAACCTCTTGCCTTTCTTCCTAATTTCTTTTTTTGTAACGAGAAAAGTAACTCTATTTTCTTTTTACTAAATTTAATTTCCCTTTTGAGATTTTTCCCTCAAGTAAGTGATCTAAAGGAAAGCTCAGTTTCAGGTCTTGCCCCCTCATACTCTGGTGCTGTATCAGATTTCCAGGTGGCTTGCTGAGAGTGCTCTGTGTTGGGCATAAGAGCTGAGGAGTGAGATTTTGCTTCTGTTGCTTGACTAGGGCATCCCTCTGTTACCATCCTTTCTGATTCCCTGCTGTCTATCAACAAAGGTCACAGCTGTGTTTTCCTTATCCCCTCAAAGCCTCAACTATGTGTACATCTTTCTGTGATAATTTTCTGACTCCTCCAAGGGCATGAGTTACTGTGAGGCTGTTTTAGGTCCATCTACCATTAAATCTGTATCTACTCTTCCTGTGCATTACTAGGTTTAGGGCAACTCTTTGAGTCTTGGCATCTCCCTGTGCCTCTGCCTCGGAAGTGAGGTGTGGAACCTTCTGGAGCAGGGTCAAAAAACTTACTTGCGGTTTCTGCTTTTTTCTCTTTTCTTTCTCCGATTTCTGAGAAGAGTGGAGGGTATGACACATCCTCTTCTCTCAGAGATTTACTTCTTCATGGAGTTTGATTGCTTTCCTTTGTATTGTCTGTCTGTTTACTTCATTTTGCTGGAAAGAAAAGGATTTTAAATTAGATGGGTATTTCTATTTATCCTTGACTTGGTTTACCTTAGTGAAAGAAATTTAAGATCCCTATTTTGTTGTTTCAGTATGCTGGCAATTGTGAATTTTGAGACTATATATTTTGGACTTATGAGCCACTAATTTCTAAATATTTGTAAGTTGAATCATAAAATCACACATCTTTAAGAATTTTTTTAAGGGGGTATCGAGGGCCTAGAGATGTAGAGTGATCTGTTTATGGACATATCCTGTTAGTGTCATAGTCAGTTTGAGAACATAGATCCCATGACTTCTTGTTCCTCAGCAACACATTGCTTTATCTTCTCACCTAGTCCTAGCCAATTACTACCCTCAAATGTCTGACTGACTTTATATCTACTTTTCATTCTACTGTATATGTTCTGTTAGTATGTTCTTGCTGACACTATTCATGAAATAGAATTCTATAACAAAATTATGGCAAACAGCCATTTCAGTCCTGAGGGCCACCTTGGGTTTCTCAAAACATGAAAGTAATAAATACTGGGGATAAAAAGGAGAAAGTAGCTGTGAAAGGATGCATGCGGCTTAAAACTAAGTCAGAATTTGGCATGACATAGAACAGTCTTCAGGGGTGAAATTACATGGAATTAAAAACTCTTAAAGGTGTTAGATTCAGAATATATGAATACTGCTTATGATAACAGTGGTAAGGTCCCCAGCACTGTCTTTTGTTTTGACCATTATAAAAGGACAAAAAAAAGATTAGGTGAGGGATATTATGTAGGTGGAATATAGGGGCTCTTCAGTTTTAAGGAACATAAAGATTATGTATATATGTCTAGTTCTTTAAAAAATACACGCATGCATTGGCATTTCTCAAATCTAGCTACATTTCAATTCATGGGGGCCCAGCTTTATTGGATTAATGCGTATTTTATATCTGTTTTGAGATGAGGATTAAAAAAATTCATTTCTGTATATATTACTGGTTAATTTTCTTCTGAGGCTTTTTAAAGAAAATATTTATTTATTTACTTTTTATTTTTGGCTGAGTCAGGTCTTAGTTGGGGCATCAGGGATCTTTCGTTGCAGCACCCGGCCTCTTTGTTGAGGCACACGGGCTCTTTGTTGCAGCACGTGGGCTTCTCTCTAGTCGTGTTGCACGGGCTTGTCTGTAGCTGTGGTGCACAGGCTTCAGAGCATGCGGGCTCAGTAGTTGCAGCACGGGGGCTCTCTAGTTGTGGTGCTTGGGCTCCAGAGCACGTGGGGTCTGTAGTTGCCGCACACAGGCTCTCTAATTGTGGGGCACAGGCTTACTTGCCCTGCGGCATGTGGGACCTTAGTTCCCCAGCCAGGGATTGAACCCACGTCCCCTGCATTGGAAGATGGATTCTTAACCACTGGACCACCAGGGGGCTTTTTAATGGATAACTTATTCATAAAGAATATATTAATAATTTTATACCATCTTTTGCTAATTCATATGCTAGTAAATTACAGTTTTTCAGCTTACAAGTAGTCTAGCCAAATTTACTGATCTCTCGTCTCTTTCTCAATCATTAATCATCAATTTTTGTAGAATGTGCGCTGTTATTAAGTTTAAGGAGCTACTTAATTCCATCTTCCCCTCTTTTGGGGTGATTGGTCTCTTAAAGAAACAAAACCAAAACCTCTGTCCTTGGTCTTCTTTGCTGCCTTCCTTTCAAACTGTTTCAGTTAAATTAGTAGGATATAATGGTACAGAACTAAAAGGGCAAGATAAATATAGATAGGCTCATTTAGTTTATCTAGAATCAAATTGTTGCTAACTTGTTTAGTTTACTTTTTATGTCAACTATTTATGTGTTCATGGGGCTGCATTGGGTAGACAGCATGTTTAACAAAACTTTTCCATTAAGATCCTCTGGAAATTAATTAATTACCATTAAATCAGTTTCACTTAAGTATGAAATTGATATGGGTGATGTTCTTCATAATTATTGTTTTAAAGAAATAACCTACCGAGTGAAATTTGTTCAGCTATTTTCTGCTATTTTTTAGGAGTGGCAGAATTCTATTCAGAAGAATGCAGGCCTTGCTTTTATTGAACTTGTCAACGAAGGAAGGTAATCTATTTTATATCCACGTATATTTTACTTTAAAATGTTATTGTATTTTTGCCATCGGAACTGATATTTTTGGTACTATATTGTTTTTGCAGTCAGTGATATAGTGAGCTTAGATATTAATTATTACAAATATTTCAATATTTAATCATCTTGTTCTCTTCATGGTTATTGCTTAATGATAAAGTCAGTTCTTTGTTTTTCAGTAAGTAAACCTTTGGCAAAAGTATACTGATGATTCCATTTCAGATATAAGGAAAACTGATACTTATTTGGATTTCCTAGAAAATTCTATTAATATTTGTAGAGCCAATAAATAGACTAATATGGTCTATATTATCTCTCTTATGTCATGTCCTGGGCATAAGGGAAGAAGAATTCAAGGAAAGAACAGTCAGTAGTAGGAAAGAAAAGTGAGGTACAGAGATTAAAAAGAAAGATACAAGGGAAAAATAGATTTAAGAAAGTGAGAGAATTAAAGGGTAAGAATAAATTGAGGAAATGATGAGTGGACTACTTTGGGTCTATTTTCGTGTCAGTTGATTTTTTCTTTTTTTAAAAAATTTATTTATTTATTTATTTATTTTGGATGTGTTGGGTCTTCGTTGCGGCCCGCGGGCTTTCTCTAGTTGTGGTGAGTGGGGGCTACTCTTCGTTGCAGTGTGCAGGCATTGCGATGGCTTCTCTTGTTGTGGAGCACGGGCTCTAGGCGCGCGGGCTTCAGTAGTTGTGGCTCGCAGGCTCCAGAGCACAGGCTCAGTAGTTGCGGCACATGGGCTTAGTTGCTCCGCGGCATGTGGGATCTTCCCAGCCCCGGGCTCGAACCCGTGTCTCCTGCATTGGCAGGTGGATTCTTAACCACTGCACTACCAGGGAAGCCCGTGGCAGTTGATTTTGGATTACTTGGACTGAAGACCCAGGGTATAGATTAAAAGGTGTGATTGGCTGCCATTGGAAATAGCATTCTGAACAAAATTATTGTTTAAGATTGTTTTTTATACTGTTATGTCTAGAGTTGAGAGACTGACACCATCACTATAGGAATAATTTGAACTAGTAACTAGGAAGTTAGCCTCTGTGTCATTAATGTTGTAGAAGAGGGTACTGTTAACTTTATTTTATATTAAATGCTACTAAAATTATTTCACTCAGTAAATAATTATAGGTGCTCACAGACTAGTGTTGAATACAAATAAATAAACCTGCAACTAATGCCATGTGGTAAATTCTGTGCTAGAATTTTTTACATATAGGTTATTAAGGTAGGAATGTGAAAAAAGAGAAAGACTACGCAATTTAGTTCAGAAGAATTAGGTAGAACCTCCCCAGGGAAACATGATTCCTGAGATGTATTTTCAAGGATGAGTAAGGTTAGTAATGTAGACTTTGGAAAAGTGGGGATTATGGATAAATTGGAGGACATATGTGTGAAAAGCATTCTAAATAGAGGGAATAGAATATCTGAAGATACTGTGATGTGGGAAGGTGTGTATGTACGTGTGTGAGTGTGTGTGCATGTGTATGTGTGTGAATTGTTGGAATAGAATTGGTTATCTGGACCATAAAAGGTCTAATGTGGTGTATTTGGATTTTCATCTAAAGGCAGTGGGAAGCCTTGAAAGATCTTAAGAAAGTATTATTGTGATACTTGGGTTTTGGAAGGATAACTAGCAGTGATGTTTAGGATGGGTTGAAGCAGAGGAGACCTTAATTGAAATCAAGGACAATAACAAGGCTATTGCAGTGATCTATATGAGAAACAGAGCTAAATTGTAGTCTGGAGTCTGGAAAGTGTTGGGAAATCAATAAATATTTCTCAATGAGTGAATGACTAATAATTTAGTCTTTTAGCAAAAATTTCAAAGTGCTTATTCTTCAAAAAAATAAATAACTCTTTGGCTGAATTTCAACACTGAGGTATTAGATGCTTTTAAAGTTTACATATAGAGAAAGAGTTAGTGAGTGCTGTTGATCGAATATGTATTTGTTCTACTTAATGCAAAACACTGATTAACACTAGTTCTTTTTTTTAAGAGAAGTGCTTATAAAAGTCTATTTTGCAAATGAAGCAACTGATAAAGGATTAATCTCCAAAATTTGCAAGCAGCTCATGCAGCTCGATATCAAAAAAACAAACAACCCAATCCAAAAATGGGCAGAAGACCTTAATAGACATTTCTCCAAAGAAGATGTACAGATTGCCAACAAATGCATGAAAGAATGCTCAACATCATTAATCATTAGAGAAATGCAAATCAAAACTACAATGAGGTATCACCTCACACCAGTCAGAATGGCCATCATCAAAAATTCTACAAACAATAAATGCTGGAGAGGGTGTGGAGAAAAGGGAACCCACATACACTGTTGGGAATGTAAATTGATACAACCACTATGGAGAACAGTATGGAGGATCCTTAAAAAAACTAAAAATAGAACTACCATATGACCCAGCAATCCCACTACTGGGCATATACCCTGAGAAAACCATAATTCAAAAAGAGTCATGTACCAAAATGTTCATTGCAGCTCTATTTACAATAGCCAGGACATGGAAGCAACCTAAGTGTCCATCAGCAGACGAAAGGATAAAGAAGATGTGGCACATATATACAATGGAATATTACTTAGCCATAAAAAGAAATGAAATTGAGTCATTTGTAGTGAGGTGGATGGACCTAGAGTGTGTCATACAGAGTGAAGTCAGTCAGAAAGAGAAAAACAAATACCATATGCTAACACATATATGTGGAATCTAAAAAAAAAAAAAGGTCATGAAGAACCTAGGGGCAAGACGGGAATAAAGACGCAGACTTACTAGAGAATGGACTTGAGGACACGGGGAGAGGGAAGGGTAAGCTGGGACCAAGTGAGAGAGTGGTCTAATAAAAATGTTAAAAATAAAATAAAATAAACAAACAAATGAATTTATAAGCTGGAAAAAAGTATTTTGTTTAGGTTCTACTAAGTCTAAATGCCCTCAGTTATGCAAGTTAGTGTTACGTTTAGTAGATAAGGCAACGTACTCTTGTGATGAATAGTTTTAGCTTTGAAGGTAGCCTTGGGTTCAAGTTTCACCTTTGATATACGGGAAGTACTTTTACTTCTGTGAGCATCCGTTTCCTCATCTATTCATTCAGCCAATATTTATTATGCACGGACTGTGTACCATGACTTGTCCTTGATTCTGGGGATACAGCAATAAAGAAAACGAAGATTCTTTTTTTTTGTAGATCTTACATTTGAACAGTCATTGGCAGACTATGAACAATAAACAAAATAAGTAATGGAGTATATATGAATGGTGGTAAGTTCTTTGGAAAAAGATAATGTGAAGCAGGTTGAGGGAAATGGTGATTTTTAAAGGAAATATAAAGGTTTGATACCTTTATAGAGTAGTTAAAATAGAGTGGTTATATTACAGATCACTGAGCAAGTGACATGTAAGCAAGCACTTGAATGATGTGAAGGAGTTAAACATAGGGGCATGTAGGGGAAAAGCATTCCAGCCCTAGGGAACAGCCAGTAAACAGATGAAAGCTTCCCTGGCATATTTGAGGAATGAGGCTAGTATAGCAAGAACAAGTGATCAAAGTGGAGAGAAGTAAGAAATGAGGTCAGAGACATAGGGCAAGATTTGTGTAGAGCCTTTGCAATTCATTCTGCAGGAGATAACAGTCATTGCAGGGTTTTGAGTAGAGGAGGGAGACAATCTGCCTTATGTTTAAAAGGCTGATTTATGTAGGAATTTAAGGATAGAAGCAAAGAGATCAACTAGGGAACTACTGTAGTAATTCTAGTTAAACATGATGGTGTTGTGGACTAGGACAGCAGCAGTAGAGGAGGTAAGAAGTAGTAGGATTTTGAATATATTTTGAAGGTAGAGCTGATAGGATTTACTAATGAATTGGATGTGGATTGTGAGACAAAGCTAGGAGTCAAGTATTACTCTTAAGATTTTTGACCTCTGCAGCTGAAAAGATGGTGTTTCTATCAACCAGATGGAAAAGGCTGTGGATAAAACAGTTTTTGGGGTAGATCAGGAGTTCAGTTTTGGAAATACTGATTTTTATATCTCTAGTAGACATCCAGGTAGAGGCAGTTGTTAATTATTTCTCCAGACTAGAAATCTAAACTTGATCGTTATAAGAATATAGATGATGTTTAATGCCTTGAGATTAGATGAAATCATTAAGGTGGTAGGGTGATGACTGAGATTTGACCACGGGCTCAGAAGTTGTTTCTGACTTGGTCAGGAGTAGTTTTGGGAGAGTGGTGTGGAAAAAAGCCTATTTGCAGTGAATTTAGAAAAGAAGAAGAGAGTAAGAGAAGAGGAATTATAGAATGTGTATAAACAGTTCTTTAGAGGAGTTTTGCTACAAAGGGGAGCAAAAATAAAATGGAGTGGGGGGAATAGAGTCAAGGGAAGTAGGGTTTTTAAAAAATGAGAAGCAGAGAACAGTTTCATGGTAAGGAGTGGGGAAATTAATGTAGAAGAGATAGGTGAGAATTTCTGGAGTGATGTTTTTAAGTTGATTTGAGAGTGGGTGAATTTGTATGCAAATGGGGGTTTGGCTTTAAAGTAGAGCATGGATGGGTCGTTTACAGTAACCTGGGAAGGCATTTTATGTAGTTGCAGAGTCTGGGAGGTAAATATGGAAGTAGAGTTAGAGTTGGGTTTCAGTGGGCTTAGGTTTTGCCAAGTGAATATGGGGGAGAGAAGGCCAAGGGAGTCTCTTTGTGCTAGAGAGTGATTGTAATCATTGACCACAGGATTATGATTATTAAGCTAGGTAAAGAGGAGAGTGACCGTAAAGAAAACGATAGGCTCTAAGGACTGTGAGAGTTGTGGTAGTATAGAATGAGTGAGCTATAACATGAGAGGTGGTAGTTTAGAGAGTGGGGCGAGTAGAACCAAGGCCATTCCGTTATTGGAAATGATGAGGTCTGGCATATGAGCATGCCATAAATGACTGAGGTCGGGTGCAAGACAAGCCCGGAGAAGGAGAGGAACTCAGGGAACTGTCAGACCAGGATCTCAGTCAGCTTGGAATCTCATGTTTGTAGACTGTATGGCTTACCATCCCTCATCAGTGGTGTCTCTACATACCCCCAAATAATTTCCATTTATGTCTCATTGCTTTTAGTTTTTGGATCACTGTCACTTTCTTCCAACACTGTTCTTATAATAATTCCTGGTGCTTTTACCCATATTGTGGCAGGTATCAGTATTTTGTTCCTTTTTACTGATCAATAGTATTCCATTGTACAGATATACCACATTTTATTTATCCCTTCAGCAGTCAATGAATGTTTGGATTGCTTTCCGTTTTTGGCTATTATAAACAATGCTTCTATGTGTGTTTGTGAACAAGGCTTTGTGTGGACATATGTTTGCATTTCTCTTGGGTAGATACCTAGGAGTACAGTTGCTTGCTGGAATGGGAAGTCTGTGTCTAATTTTTTAAGAAACTGCCAAGCTATTTTCCTAGTTAGCCTCGTAGGTATCTTACCCTGGTTTTTGTTTGCATTTCCCTAATGGCTAATCCTGTTGAGTGTTTTTTCAGGTGCCTTCTTTAAGAAAATGTCTGTGTACATCTTTTGCCCATTTAAACATTTCATTCACTGTCTGAGTTCTGACTTTTAAACAGTAGTTTATATTCCAGTATTTCTGGATATAAATCTTTTGTCATATACACGATTTGCAAATATTTTCTCTCAGTCTGTGACTTGTCCTTTCATTTTCATTGAAGAGCAAAAGTTTTTAATTTTGATAAAGTACAATTTACCTATTTTTTTTCTTTTATGGATTATGACTTGGCAAATTCAAGAAATCTTAGGTCAAAACAAGTACTAGGGTTTTCTTTTTTTTTCTAGAAATATTTTTTCATCACTAGAACTTTTGTAGTTTTAGCCTCTACATTTAGGTCTGTGATTCATTTTGAGTTAATGTTTTTGTATGGTGTGAGATAAAAGTTTAGCTGTTTTGGATCTCCCCATAGATAGTCATGTCATCTCTGAACAGAGATATTCTTAGGTGTTCCTTACCAATCTGTATACCTTTTATTTCCTTTTCTTGTCTTCTTGCTTTAGCTAGGATTTCTGGTATGATGTTGAAAAGGAGTGGTGAGAGGGGCATCCTTGCCTTGTACTGATCTTAATGGGAAAGTTTCTAGTTTCTCACCATTAAGTATGGTGTTAGCTTTTGGATTTTTTCGTAGATATTCTTTGTCAAGTTGAGGAAGTTTCCTTCTATTCTTAGTTTACTGAGAGATTTTGTCACGAATGGGCACTGGATTTTATCAAGTGCTTTTTTGGTATCTGTTGATATGATCATGTGATTTTTCTTTTTAGCTTGTTTATGTATGATGGAGTACATTAATTGACTTTGGAATGTTGAACCGACTCTGCATACCTGGTTAATTCCTGCTTGGTCATGGTATATAGTTCTTTTTATAGTTGTTGGATTTGGTTTTATTTGTTGATTTTTAGAAGTTACTTGCTTGGGCTTAATTTGCAGAATTTGTCTCTCTTGTAAGGTGTTCTTAATATTGTTGCTAAGCTGTTTTAGAATTCTTCTTCATTTTTTTTTTTTTTTGGTCTGGCTTTTAAGGGGTCACCCCTTTTTTTCCATTGCTTTGAGGTCAGTGAATGATTGATCAGAAGGCTTTCTGAAACCTTTGACCGTGTATGGCTGGTAGGTCTGCATTTGATTTTGATGGACATGTTTAAATTTGAAGTAGTTTTCATCCTCTAGCTTTTACTTCTTGTTGATCTTTTTTGAGTCTGCCCTGTATCTGCTCAGGGACCCAGATAGCCATGTGTGAAATTCTTATTAAGCTAGTTTATTTCCAGGATCTCCCTCTCTAATTTCTGGTTTGTTCTCTGGTCTCCTGCTCACGCTAACTTCAAATGTAATCTCACTCTAGGAGAGCTTTAGGTTTTTCCGGTTTTCGGCTTGGCATGCATTTTCTTCATCTTCTGTCCTCTCTTTCAAATCAAGTCAGCCATCTCTGGCAGTGAAGTTGTTGGTTTCCATAAGCAGCCAGAGACCGATGGAACTACCATACCTATGGTGTCTGGGTGGGGAATTCCCAGAAAAGATTGCCACAGACTTCATTTGTTCTTACTTAGTGTTTAGCACATTTTTGTGAATAAAATTATTATGGATTTTGTTGTTTGCTTTTGGTCAGTTTTCAGAACACTGAAATGATTGTTATTCTTCAGTTCTATACTTGTTTTTCTGGGAAAGGATTTGTTGGACTCTTTATTTCACCGTAGCTGGAAGATCTACCCCCAGATCTTTACATGTCTGATTGATTATGATTTAAGTCCCAGTTCAGATGTCACCTTGTCAGAGAAGTCTTCCCTGAAACTTGTTACCCAGGTTATTTTTACCTCATTTCTTAAAATTTTTCTTAAAATTTCTTAAGATTTTTTCCCCATATCTTTTATTCTTTCCCCATGTTTTGTCTTTATTGTCTGTCTCCTCCTGTACAGTATATGTTTAGTGAGGGCAATCCCTCTGTCTCTCGCTTATTGTTATAGCCCTGGCTCCTAGAGAAGTGCCAGTAGATATTTGTGTTTAATTGATAAGATTACTTTCAGTGTAAGTACATTGTTTTTATAGTTTTTATTTCAATTATTTATATTTTTCATGTAAATAACATTCTTTCTTAAACAGAAATTTGCTTTATACAGATAATCTTGACAATAGTCAAGTGATATTTCTTTGAAGATTACTACCAAGAGAAAAGAAAATACATATACATATAATAAATATTTTACATTAAAACTTTTCTCTGTCTTGTGAAGAAATAAATTTTATGTTATTCTTAAATATTTTATCCAGAACAGCTGATTCTTATTATTTCTTATTGGAGAAAGAATTATTTGAATAACTTACTTGTTTTTATATCACATGTAATTGTAGGTTTTATAATAACTTTTTCCTGATTTCTTATCTATGTTTATCTTACTCTGTTTGGATTTGTTTGCCTCCTGTCATTAGAAACTGTCTTCTTTACCTTAGTGCTTAGCCTATAGAAAGTACTTTAGCCTTTGTCTTTTAAGCAGATGTTACAAAGAAACAGTGGTATAAAGAGAACTAACATTCTTTAGTGAAATAGTGGAGGTAATATTTGAAATTTTTATTCTCTCTCTCTTTAGAGAGTAGAATATATTTTAAAGGGTCAATTTAGAGATTTATTTTTCTAAAATCAGTAGGTTTGACTTTCCTTTTATAAATATTTAATACATTGAGGTTAAATGAGTTTACATAGCAATGGATGTATTTGTGTAGCAGTGTTCAACTACTGGACTTAATCCCAGGGGCAGGAAGAATAAATAATAAGGGTTTTCTTTTCACTGCAGAGACAAACCTTTTTTTTTTTCTTTTTATGTAAGTCTGACCTGCCTTGACCCCATTTATAGAGTAGCTGCCATAAATTTGGTCCTTGATTAATGTTTTATTAGTGTAAATAACATGTAGACCTTTACAGACTGAGAGAGACTACAGCATAGGGTTTATCAGATTTGATGGGTATCATTAGCAAATCAATTAACTTAGGTCAGACATAAATAATTGTTGTCCGGTAGATGTTTCTCTTAACTTACCTGTTTAATTGATTAGATACTTTCTCTGTAAATACATTGTTTTGATAGTTTTGAGGTGAATTATTTGTATTTTTCTTGTAAACAACATTCCATTTTAAACAGATTTTTTATAGAAAGAAAATAACCAGTAATCACTGATATAATCAAGTTATGTTTCTTTGGCAATTTTTACCAAGACAAAGTAAAATTTATAAACATTAATAAAAGATATATATATTGAATCATCATCAATTGACTTTTGACTTTTCAAATATGCAAATAATTGATCTAAAAGTGTTATTTGTTCTGAAAGACACAGGTTTCTTTAAACAGTTTTAAATTCTTTAAAGAATATTAAAGCATTCTTTTAGAATGTTCTGTGATGCTGTGGCACCACATTAATAGGGAATAGGAAAATCTGTTCTAAATTCAGGCATGGTAGGTAACATTATTATGTATATAGGGCTTCAGTTGTTTTGTGTACTCGATTTTATTTTATGTTAGTTGCTTTTTCTTTCACCTTAAGATATATTTAATTGAAAAATGAATTTAATTAAACTAATTCCAGTAGAACTGTTGCTTATATATTTAAATTCTTTATCAGTGAACCTTAAAAGTCTTTTCTTATTTGGATAAAGGGGTTTTGATTTCATATTCTGCCTTTCTTCTTATTCCTATTATCCCTTAATGGTTTTATTGATCTCTCTTCTAAAAATTTTAGTATCTCAATATGGGTGTTAATTTTGCCAGCAGAAATAGATACAGCTGCTAGGTATCCTTCTTTCTTCCTGCCAGCCTGCCTGCCATCCATCCAACAAATATTTTTTCGAGTATTTTAAGCCCCTGATGTTGTTCTTGGAAGTTTTGATCAAGGTAGCTGCTCTGTGAGCATTACTAAGTCTTATAACTTCACTTGTTTGACTTGTGTTAGAAGGAACAATGTAATGGATAAATATTGATCATCTTGCGCATTTTATATATTTAGGTGGTCCTGTTTTTGTTTTTATACTCAGAGATTCTGAAAAATCAGTGCAGATTCCCTATAAGTAAAATTTTTATAGCTTAAAATGTCAAGGGATCCTGTCTTTGTTAAGCAAATTTTTAATTTGTCTCTTCATTTATAAAGCTGAAAAGAGACATGATTCCATTGGCCAATCAAAGCTTTAAAATTTTTGATGGTAAAAATTAGGAAAGTAGTAGACTGTGGAACCTAGTTTAAAGGAATAATATCTGTTAAAATTTTTAAGATATAAATTCTCATTTTGAATTATAATATTTTAAATAGATAAGTGATTATAAAATGGCCTATATTTAAAGTATTGGGTTTTGTTTATTAAAAATACATTTTGAGAACTTCTATAGCCTCCTAGGATTTTACTCTTAAATTTCTTCCTAGGACTCTTTCCTTTTCGCCAGACTTGAAAAGCACAGAAAGGGCAGATTATCCCATATACTGTTGGACACATTGCTTAATTATCCCCTGGGGATGGTCAGTATCTGCTTATTACAGCAATAATTCAGACTTGTATACAAATATGTAAATAGCCTCATAAAAGACATAATGTTTCTAGTACTAATACAGTTGTCTGTCTCTTCAGAATTCAACTGCTTAGATTGCAATTGTGCTTTCTGAACATTTATTTAGTAGCTCCAGCATTTTCTTTCACTCCAAGAGTCATAGATTCCTAATAAATATCTATTGAATAAGTTAGTAGAAGACTGAATGGAAGGGAAGGCAAAGAGGAAGGGAGGGAGGGAGAGAGGGCAAAAATGCATTTCATTTTATTCTGACCCACTTGGCTATTATTTGGGTTATATATTGGTAAAAGACCAAGGTATTTGTTGCACTTAAGTAAACAGTGTAGCTAAGATACATTATTATCTGAGCCACCAAAGATATAGTCTGAATCAAAGTAATCTCTTGGAAACTTGGGAGTGTTTCTTAAAGAGTCATATGCTTTCCAGTTAAATTTTAAAATTATGTGTGTAGTAAGATTCCAATTAAATATTATGAACAGTTGTTTGGATGTGATCTTATTTTTGGGGTAGAGTAAGAGGTGATTGTTTCAAAGATTTGTTGAGAGGAGGCTTTCATCTCCGTTTACTCTAGATTGAATTGATGTAGCAATTTGTGTGGAGTGTTTAGAAAGAGGTATGTGCTGTTCTTTCCTCTTGGAGATTAGGTTATTTAAATTACTGTTTATTATTTTTGAAAGTTTAATGCCTTATTAAAGAGGACTAGAATTTTCTCCCCTTATTTAGGATACACACATTTTTCTTATTTCATTTCTTCATGTGTTTTGGTTTAAAACAGTCATAAGGTCAAATTATTTTTCACTTTTAATTTTCCAGCTTGATCTCAGTTTTCTGTGGTTACTTTTTAGGCTGGTTTTGTTGTGATCAATGTAAAATAATGGTGGTGCATTTAAATTATGTTTTTCACTCCCTAAAAATGCTAAATTGCACTAGGTTTAAGGGCTTTATGTGTTTGGCATTGCAGTTGACTATTCTCAGCAAGGATAAGTATATAATTTTCAGAAAATGTGGTGTGGATTCAGAATGCCTGTAGAATATGCTTGTGTTTGTATAGAAGTTTCACAACCTTATGCATCATTAAAAACTACAAGGGTTTATATATAAATGGAATCATTTACTATATTAAATGAAAATGAGTATAGAAAAAGAGAGGCAAATTAGGGGTGGGAGAAAAAGGAAAGACAGCTAAACTTTGAGAAGAATTAAATGAAAATAAGGGCTTCCCTGGTGGCGCAGTGGTTGAGAGTCCGCCTGCCGATGCAGGGGACATGGGTTCGTGCCCCGGTCTGGGAAGATCCCACATGCCGTGGAGCGGCTGGGCCCGTGAGCCATGGCCGCTGAGCCTGCGCGTCCGGAGCCTGTGCTCCGCAACGGGAGAGGCCGCAACAATGAGAGGCCCGCGTACCGCAAAAAAAAAAAAAAAAAAAAAGAAAATAAGATGAAGACAGAATCAGTTCACTTCATTCATTTAGAAAATATTTATGAATACCTGCTATATGCTGTTCTGGGGGTTCACCAGTGGACACAGTAGACATTCCCACCCTCTTATAGTGTATTTTAATTGGCATAGATAGACGACAAAGAAATTAAAAACTTCATATTAGGTCAGAAAGTGATAAGTGCAATGAGAAGGTTAAAACATTCAAATTAAAGAGAATAGGTACAGTGTGGGGCAAGGGATGTTGCAATTTTTTTTTTCTCTTTCAGTTTTCAAATTTTACTTTCATTTAAAATTTTGGTCATAAAAGTTTCCTATTATGTGTTTTAAACAATATTTAACTTAGGAAGTGAAAAGTCTTCTGTTTTCCCTATACTATAGTTGGATATTATATATGCTTGCAGAACTTCTTCCACATGTTAGGATTTTTCTTTTGTTTTCCTTTGTTGTTTTTTTTAACATCTTTATTGGAGTATAATTGCTTTACAATAGTGTGTTAGTTTCTGCTTTATAACAAAGTGAATCAGCTATATGTATACATATATCCCCATATCCCCTCCCTCTTGTGTCTCCCTCCACCCCTCTAGGTGGTCACAAAGCACCGAGCAGCTAATCTCCCTGTGCTACACGGCTCCTTCCCACTAGCTATCTGCTTTACATTTGGTAGTGTATGTATGTCCATGCCGCTCTCTCACTTTGTCCCAGCTTACCCTTCCTCCTCCCCGTGTCCTCAAGTCCATTCTCTACGTCTGCATCTCTGTTCCTGTCCTGCACTTAGGTTTTTGAGAACCATTGTTTTTTTTTTAGATCCCATATATATGTGTTAGCATATGGTATTTGTTTTTCTCTTTCTGACTTACTTCACTCTGTATGACAGACTCTAGGTCCATCCACCTCACTACAAGTAACTCAGTTTTGTTTCTTTTTGCAGCTGAGTAATATTCCATTGTATATATGTGCCACATCTTCTTTATCCATTCATCTGTCGATGGACACTTAGGTTGCTTCCATGTCTTGGCTATTGTAAAGAGCTGCAGTGAACATTGTGGTATATGACTCTTTTTGAATTATGATTTTCTAGTAGTGGGATTGCTGGGTTGTATGGTAGTTCTGTTTTTAGTTTCTTCAGGAACCTCCATTTGAGAAGCATAGGTGTTAGCTCTTCTCTAAATGTTTGATAGTGTTGGCCTGTGAATCCATCTGTTCCTGGGCTTCTGTTTGTTGCAATATTTTTAATCACAGTTTCAATTTCAGTGCTTGTGATTGGTCTGTTTATATTTTCTATTTCTCCCTGGTTCAGTCTCAGAAGGTTGTGCTTTTCCAAGATTTTGTCCATTTCTTCCAGATTGTCCATTTTTTTGGCATATAGTTGCTTGTCGTAATCTCTCATGATCCTTTGTATTTCTGCTGTGTCAGTTGCTACTTCTCCTTTTTCTTTTTCTTTTTTTTTTGTGGTACACGGGCCTCTCACTGTTGTGGCCTCTCCCGTTGCGGAGCACAGGCTCTGGATGCGCAGGCCCAGCGGCCATGTCTCATGGGCCCAGCTGCGCCACGGCATGTGGGATCTTCCTAGACCGGGGTACGAACCCATGTTCCCTGCATTGGTGGGCGGACTCTCAACCACTGCGCCACCAGGGAAGCCCTCCTTTTTCATTTTTAATTCTACTGATTTGAGTCTTCTCCCTATGTTTCTTGATAAGTCTCACTGATGGTTTTTTTTTTCCAATATCTTTATTGGAGTATAATTGCTTTACAATGGTTTGTTAGTTTCTGCTTTATAACAGAGTGAATTAGCTATACCATATATGTATATCCCCATATCTCCTCCCTCTTGCTTCTCCCTCCTACCCTCCCTGTCCCACCCCTCTAGGTGGTCACAAAATACCGAGCTGACATTCCTGTGCTATGTGGCTGCTTCCCACTAGCTATTTATTTTATCTTTGGTAGTGTGTATATGTCCATGCCATTCTCTTACTTCATCCCAGCTTACGCGTACCCCTCCCCGTGTCCTCGCGTCCATTCTCTATGTCTGCATTTTATTCCTGTCTTGCCCCTAAGTTCTTCAGATCCATTTTTTTTTCGATTCCATATACATGTGTTAGCATACAGAATTTGTTTTTCTCTTTCTGACTTACTTCACTCTGTGTGACCGACTCTAGGTCCATCCACCTCACTACAAGTAACTCAGTATCGTTTCTTTTTATGGCTCAGTAATATCCCATTGTATATATTTGCCACATCTTCTTTATCCATTTATTTGTCGATGGACACTTAGGTTGCTTCTGTGTCCTGACGATTGTAAATAGAGCTGCAGTGATGGCTGATGGTTTGTCAATTTTGTTTATGTTCTCAAAGAACCAGCTTTCAGTTTTATTTATCTTTGCTGTCATTTCCTTCATTTGTTTTTCATTTATTTCTGATCTGATATTTCTGATTTCTTTCCTTCCGCTATCTTCGGATTTTTTTGTTCTTCTTTTTCTAATTGCTTCAGGTGTAAGGTTAGGTTGTTTATTTTAGATGTTTCTTGTTTCTTGAAGTAGCCTTATATTACTATACACTTCGATCTTAGAACTGCTTTTGCTGCATCTCATAGGTTTTGGGTCATTGTGTTTTCATTGTCATTTGTTTCTATGTATTTTTTGATTTCCTCTGATTTCTTTAGTGATCTCTTGGTTGTTTTGTAGTGTATTGTTACCCTCCATGTGTTTGTATTTTTTACAGATGTTTTTCTATAATTGTTATCTAGTCTCATAGTGTTGTGGTTGGAAAATATACGTGATATGATATCAATTTTCTTAAATTTACCAAGGCTTGATTTGTGACCCAAGATATGGTCTATCCTGGAAAATGTTCCAAGAGCACTTGAGAAGAAAGTATATTCTGTTGCTTTTGGATAGAATGTCTTATAAATATCAATTAAGTCCATCTTGTTTAATGTATCATTTAAAGCTTGTGTTTCCTTATTTATTTTCATTTTGGATGATCTGTCCATTGGTGAAAGTGGGGTGTTGAAGTCCCCTCCTATGATTGTGTTACTGTCAATTTCCCTTTTTATAGCTGTTAGTATTTGCCTTGTGTATTGAGGTGCTCCTATGTTGGGTGCAAGATATTTACAATTGTTATATCTTCTTCCTGGATTGGTCCCTTGATCATTATGTAGTGTCCTTCTTTGTCTCTTGTGATAGTCTTTATTTTAAAGTCTATTTTGTCTGATATGAGAATTGCTACTCCAGCTTTCTTTTCATTTCCATTTGCATGTAATATCTTTTTCCACTCCCTCACTTTCAGTCTGTATGTGTCCCTAGGTCTGAAGTGGGTCTCTTGTAGACAGCATATATATAGGTCTTGTTTTTGTATTCATTCAGCCAGTCTGTGTCTTTTGGTTGGAGCATTTAAACCACTTGCATATAAGGTAATTATCGATATGTATGTTCCTATTACCATTTTCTTAATTGATTTGGGTTTGTTATTGTAGGTCTTTTCCTTCTCTTGTGTTTCCTGCCTAGAGAAGTTCCTTTAGCATTTGTTGTAAAGCTGGTTTGGTTTAACTTTTGCTTGTCTATAAAGGTTTTAATTTCTCTGTCAAATCTGTATGAGATCCTTGCTGGGTCGAGTAATCTTGGTTTCAGGTTTTTCCCTCTCGTCACTTTAAATATGTCCTGCCACACCCTTCTGACTTGCAAAGTTTTTGCTGAAAGATCAGCTCTTAACCTTATGGGGATTCCCTTGTATGTTATTTATTGCTTTTCCCTTGCTGCTTTTCATATTTTTTCTTTTCCTTTTTTTTTGAATTTTCTTTTATTTATTTTTTTTATACAGCAGGTTAATAATTTTTCTTTGTATTTAATTTTTGATAGTTTGATTAATATGTGTCTTGATGTGATTCTCCTTGGATTTATCATGTTTGGGACTTTCTGAACTTCCTGGACTTGATTGACTATGTCTTTTTCCATATTAGGGTAGTTTTCAGCTATAATCTCTTCACAGAGTTTCTCAGTCCCTCTCTTTGTCTCTTCTTCTTCTGAGACCCCTATAATTCGAATGTTGGTGTGTTTAATGTTATCCCAGAGGTCTCTGAGACTGTCTTCAATTCTTTTCATTCTTTTTTCTTTATTCTGCTCTGCAGTAGTTATTTCCACTATTTTATCTTCCAGGTCACTTATCCCTTCTTCTGCCTCAGTTATTCTGCTATTGATTCCTTCTAGAGAATTTTTAATTTCATTTATTTTGTTGTTCATCACCGTTTGTTTGCTACTTAGTTCTTCTAGGTCCTTTTTAAATGTTTCTTGTATTTTCTCCATTATATTTCCAAGATTTTGGATCATCTTTACTATCATTGCTCTGAATTGTTTTTCAGGTAGACTGCCTATTTCCTCTTCATTTGCTTGGTCTGGTGGGTTTTTACCTTGCTCTTTCATCTGCTGTGTGTTTCTCTGTCTTCTCATTTTGCTTAACTTAGTGTGTTTGGGGTCTCCTTTTCACAGGTTGCAGGTTTGTAGTTCCCGTTGTTTTTGGTGTCTGCCATTAGTGGGTAGGGTTGGTTCAGTGGGTTGTGTAGGCTTCTTGTTAGAGGGGACTGGTGCCTGTGTTCTGGTGGATGATGCTGGATCTTGTCTTTCTGGTCGGCAGAACCACATCCAGTGATGTGTTTTGGGGTGTCTGTGAACTTAGTATGATTTTAGGCAGTCTCTCTGCTAATGGGTGGGGTTGTGTTACTGTCTTGGTATTTATTTGGCTTGGGGTGTTCAGCACTGGAGCTTATTGGTTGTTGAGTGGAGCTGGTTCTTAACGTTGAGACGGAGATCTCTGGGAGAGCCTTAGCCAATTGATATTACGTGGGGCCACGAGGTCTCTGGTGGTCCAGTGTCCTGAACTCAGCTCTTGCACCTCAGAGGCTCAGGCGTGACACCCAGCCAGAGCGCCATGCCTTTGTCAGCCACATGGCTTTGTTTTATCCCTGCAATACCAGTGGTGTAGATCACTGAATTCAGGCTCTTTCAGATGTAAAGGGGGTTACCTGGTGCTGCTCTGGCCCTCGGATCCTCCGTGGGCCCCAGATTCCGGCTGTGGTGCGTGAACTTCTTTCCTCTCTGCTTTCCCGGGTGTGGATGTTGCAGTTTTAAATAAGGTGGTCAAGGTGGAGTCTAAAAGGGTGTGTTCCTATGAAATTATATGCAAGTGCAACCAGCAGTGGCGACAAAGGCAGTTACAGGAAAATAGGTAGATATTTTGTACCAGAGAAATCCTAAAGTGGATTCCAAGTGGGGAGTAAGCAGAGTGGTTTCCCTAGTTGTTTTTGCTGTTTTATATAAGAGTGTCTTCTCCCCCACTTTATATACATTGAGAATAAATACTTCATAGTCCTAAGAACTTGTTTCGTCTAAAACATGCCACCTTGCCAACAGCCCATCTGCTTCCATTCTAGCCTCTCTACTACCTTGAATTATTGTTCTGAAATGCTCAACTAGGGATTTCTGTACAAAATAAGTTTGGAAAAATAGATTCATATCAGACTATGACATTTATTTTAAATTTGAAACTTATATTAAGTTACTGAGTTCTTACATTTTCAGGGGAAATAATTTGTTTTTTCCATCCCAGTTGTTGTAAAGTGTATTGATATAGTCTTCTTGATAACGGGTTATTAGCCTCCAGAAGTAGGTACCACCTGGACTACTTCTAAACTGAGGAGGATCTAGATTGGCTTTAAATACGTATGAAGCCTGTTTAAGAATACTGAAAAGTTTATTTAAAAATACTCTTTAGTTAGTGATCAGTCTGCTCTTCCTCAGACTTCAGGCTGTGTGTTCTATGATGTTAGACCCTTTGTGTCTCTTACTCAAAGTTGTTACTGAGGGCTTTACCTCAGAAAGGAACAGAGAGATATCAATTTAAGGATTTTTGTGATACTGATTTATTGGCTATTGTGTGTGTGTGTGTGTGTGTGTGTGTGATGTGAGCAAAGAGGTAGTTACATGGACAGTTATGTAATACTTCTACAATGTAAGAATAAAGAGTATGTTTATAAGTGAAAGTATAGTCTGAGAAGTGAGGTTTTATTAGTTTTGATAATACTGAAGGAAGACTTTGGAAACAACTTTTTCCTCTCAGATTTGGTTTGTGTCAATTCTCTGTGGTTAATTCTAAAGAAATTACAATGTTAGAGAGATTGCCAATTCAGACACATTGCTTCCATATTCTCAGTTGTTAGGGTGCAGAAAAGTGGTAACTTTCCTTTCCTATCAATGGTAAAGATGTTTAGTAGAGAAAATCTGACAGTTGCTGCTAATGGGGGTCACAGAACGCCCAGGAAACAGAGCATAATATTGGAAAACTCTTGGTGAAAATGTGCGTCTGTGCTGACCCAAGGTCTAGACTAGTATAATCAGTTGTGGACAATGGGCTGTAATGTAGTTATGGGAGATGGTTGTCATCATTAGTGTTATTTATTGAGCTGGTAGCATGAATCTTTCTTAGTTGGTCACTTGATAGGGCTGTTTATTTCCTAGGGCTGACACCAGCACTTCTTATTTCTCCTTGTGCTGTAGGTATAAATTATACATAGTTTTTCTTCTGAATAATAAAATATGTGAATCATTTTGTGCTCTGCCTTTAGAGATTTAATTTACTAAATAGTAAGCCTACTATTTTGAGACTGCTTATTATACTTAAAAATTTAACTCACCCGTAATTCTGTGTTGGAAAGAATAGTTTTCATAACTCTTAGTTAAAATTACAGTTGTTAAATACTCTATAATTTGTATAGTTGAGAAAATATGCACATAGATGGAAAATATTGGCCCCATAGAAAAGCAAGAATTCTTTATTCATTTAGCTATCTTATTACTTATTTTGTGAAGTCATTTCTATATTTTCCATAATAAAAGGAAAAGTCATATTTATGTGTCCAATTTAAAAAAAAAATGGGAGGCATGTAGTGAGGGCCTTCTGAAATATTGGATTTTAAAATCATTTTTTAAATTATGAAGGAAAAATATTTATGCTTCCTTTCTTCTTTGGAAGTAATATTAAATACTTTATATACATTCTAATCATATTTTAAAATATTCTTTTAAATAAATAAGGTTAGACAGTAATATTTTGTATTATGTAGTGAAAATTTTTGAAACTTATATTTCTGACATAGTTGTTTAATCTAAAATCTCTAGAGTTTTACTTTAAATTACCTAGATACATTTAGATACTTGAGAATCTTTACTTTAAAGCATCGTCACAAACTATCCGTTTATCAAATAATGATTGAGTACAGTTGGGGTCCCACACGGGTCCGCAGCCTGTTAAGAACTGGGCCACACAGCAGGAGGTGATGGCGGAAGGGCGAGTGAAGCTTCATCTGCCGCTGCCCATCGCTCCCCATCGCTCCGCATTGCTCGCATTACCACCTGAGCCATTGGTAACATTACTGCCTGAGCCATCGCTCGCATCCCCTCCATCGCTTGCATTACTGCCTGATCCATTGCTTGTAGTACCACCTGAACCATCACACCCCCCATCCCCACCCCCTGTGGAAAAATTGTCTCCCACGAAACTGGTCCCTGGTGCTAAAATGGTTGCAGACTGCTGGAGTACAGTCTACCTGAACAGTACCTCTTAGGTGCTATAGTTGATTAACAAAGAAGAATAGGTAAAAGATGTGCTTCCTTAATCACTTGTGTTATGATACGGAGGACAGAGTAATATAGGTAGCAATTGAATGGAACTTTTATGATACCGTGTAAACAAGTAAAATTATGTATATAATAAGCATTAGGTATAAGTTGGCCTAAAATAAAGGCCTTTATAGAATTGTGGAATATTCCTTAGAGGGAAAGAAGATTCAGCTGGATCTTATGGAAATTAAGACTTTGGATATAAAGAAAGGACAGAAAATAAATTGCGGGTGGTTTTGACACTCATTTTCCATCATTCATTTAGTACTTATTTATTGATTGTAGTCCATGTGTCAGGCACTGTTCTGGAGACAGAAGATGTAGTTGTGAATAAGACTTTGCTGACATACATAGAGGAGACGACAAATAATAAATGAATGAACAAATAAGATAATTCAGATAGTAATAAATGCCTATAAGAAAACAATACAGGATAAGGTTATGAGAGTGAAGAGGGGAGAGTTCATAGGGAAGCCAATATAGCATGTCAAGAGGAGATTTGTGAAGAACTGACACTTGATTTGAATGAAGAGAAGTAGCCAAACAGTTTGAGATCTAGATCACAACCTTTTAAGGTAAGGAAATATCAGGAACAAAGGCCTTGAGGAGGGAATGATGTTTGTGAATTATTGAAACAAATAAAAGGCCTGAGTGGCTGGAGCAAAAAAGGAGAGAGTGAGGTTTGGAAATGTCAAAAGTATCCATGTTTCTGATCTCATAGGTCCTTGTAGGCTGTGGTCAGAAATTTGGTTTTAATTTACTTTGGTAAGAATATGTTGCAGAGTTTTAAACAGAGGAGTGGCATGATGTGACTTAGGGTTTTATGTTTCATTTTTTTGATGGTGACATTAAATGTTTATTTTTTAGGTTTTAATTTACTTATTTTTAACTGTGGTAAAATACACATGATATAAAACTTAACCACTTTAACCATTTTAAAGTGTACACTTCCGTGGCATTAAGTACATTCACTTTTACATGCACAGCCACTGTCAGCATCCATCTCCAGAACTCTTTTCATCTTACTATACTGAAACTCTATACCCATTCCTACCTACCACTGGCAACCACTGTTGTACTTTCTGTCTTTATGAATTTGACTACTCTAGGCATCTCATATTAGTAGAATCATACAGTATTTATCCTTCAGTGTCTGGCTTTTTTTCACTTAGCATAATATCTTTAGGGTTCATGCATGTTGTAGCACATATTAGAATTTCCTTCCTTTTAAAGGCTGAGTAATATTCCATCATATATATATACCACATTTTACTTATCGTTTCACCCATTGATGGACACTGAGTTGCTTCCACCTTTTGGTTTTTGTGAGTAATGCTGCTAGTCCCTGCTTTGGATTCTTTGGCTATATACCCGGAAGTGGAATTGCTGGTCATATGACACATGTATGATTCATATGAGATATGGATCATATTTTAATTTTTAAAATTAAATATGAAGAACTGCCATACTGCTTTCCTTAGTGGCTGCACAATTTTACATTCCCACCCACAGTGCACAAGGGTTTCAATTTCTCCATATCCTTGCCAACATTAATTTTCTGGGGGTTTTTGATAGTAACCATCCTAATGAGTGTGAGGTAGTATTTCATTGCGGTTTTCATTTGGCATTTCTGTAATGATTAGTGATGTTTAGCCTCTTTTCTTGTGTTATTAGCTATTTTATATCTTCTCTAGAGAAATAGCTATTCAGTAGTTTGCCCAGTTTTGAATTTAGTTATTTATTTTTTATTGTTGTTGAGTTGTAGGAGTTTTTCATATATTTTGGATATTAGCCCCTTATCAGGTATATGATTTACAAATATTTTCTCCCATGCTGTGGATTGCCTTTTTACTTTGTTGATTATGTCCTTTGATGCATAGAAGTTTTAAATTGTGATGTAGTTTAATTATTTTTTTCTTTTGTTGCCTGTGCTCTTGCTGTCATATCCAAGAAATTAGCTTTTCACCTGTGTTTTCTTCTAAGAGTTTTATATTTGTAGGTATTATATTTAGATCTTTAATCCATTTGAGTCAATTTTTCTACATGGTCTAAGATAAAGGTCCAACATCATTCTTTTGCATGTGGTTATGCACTTTTCTGTACACCATGAGCTATGTTTTTAAAAGAATGAATGAATTGTGGGGAATTCCCTGGCGGTTCAGTGGTTAGGACTCCACGCCTTCATTGCTGAGGGCCCAAGTTCAGTCTCTGGTCGGGGAACTAAGATCCCACAAACCACACAGTGTGGCAAAAAGGGGGAAAATAAAGAAAGAAAGAAAGAAAGAAAGAATGAATTGTGATGGGGTAAGGGTATGGGGCAAGAATGGAAGCAGATATATCAATGAAGATATTACCGAAATATTTCAGACAAGAGGTGAAGGTGGCTTAGACTGACATGATAGCCATGGTGCTATGTGATATATCTAAGAGTTAAAGCAGGAGAACTTGCCTTCATGATTTGGATTTGGAGGTGAGGGAAGGATAAACCAAGAATGACTCTTAGGGTTATACTTAAGGGGACTTAGGAGCTATTTATTGAAATAGGAAAAAATGAGGTAGGGATAGGGGAAGAGTTTTTATTGACAGTGGGTAGGTAAAATCAAGAGTTCTGTTTTGGAAATGTTAAATTTGAAATGCCCATTGCGTATACAAGTGAAGATTTCAGTTCGACAGTTGACTATGTGGGTTGAAAGTACAGGGAACCAAGAGTAGGGTTAGAGATATAGGAATCAGCAGCATGCAGGTGAGATTTGAAGGCTATAGGATGGATGAAATAATTTCGATAGAGGAAAGGTTACAGAACTAAGCTCTGGGAAACTACAAAATTTAAAGGTAGTACAAGAAGGAGGCAGTAGGAGAGGAGACAGTGAAGAAGCAGCTACTAAGGAGAAGAACCAGGAATGTGCTATATGGCATTGAAGACGATAAGAGAAGAAAGCGTTTTAAGAACCTTAAGGTACTTAGAACAGTTACCTTGCTATTTGCATGTAGTCCTAACTTCCTAGGTTAGCTTGTACACTCCCTGTGGACAGTTCTATGTATCTTTGTATTCCTCACATATAGTACCCTAGAATTACCTGGCATAAGCAAACGTTCAAAGAGTTTATTTTCAAAGAGTTCATTTTCCATGCAAGCACTGCTAGTCCCCGAGCAGTGATCAGGCACTGTTCTGTATCTGGAGATAATAAGGTTAATTTACTCAGGGTTGGTGCAATCTGGAATGGAAAACAGACTTGTAAATATATAATTGAGATGCTGTCAAACAGAATGATACAGTGTAATAAGTACTACAAAAGAGGTATGTGTACCTTTTGTTTTTTAGTTCTGTGGAGGGAAAACATATGTAGGATCAGAAAAGATTTTATGTAGTTAAATCTTGAGTTTTGCTTTGAAGGATTAATAAGATAAGCAAGATGGAATAGGAACTGATGTGTTTCCTGCCTGAGAGAATAGTAGGGACAGGTGTGAAGTGGTATAAAAGTACAGGTCTAATGTTTGAGAAAGCAGTCTTATGGTATAAAGGAGTAGCAAAATTTCTGGAGATGGTGGGAAGGTAGTTAAAACTTTAAAAAAGTGTACAGTGATGATCAGATTTTCATTTCAGAAAAATGACCCTGATGAGGCATTGGCTGGAATAATGAGATTAATGGAAGGACATTTGATTGGAGGCTATTGTAAAAATTGAAGCCATGATGTTGAGTGCCTGAGGCACTGGAAAATGTTACAGAGCTTTTAGAGTTATTGCAGAGGTAGAATGGACAGTACCTGGTCTACTGAAAGTGAAGGATGATGAGGAAGGAAGAGTCAAATATGACTGATATTTCTAGCTTCAGTAACTAGGTAAATAGCAGTGATGTTAGCAGTCAGGGTAGAGGAGGAAAGAATGCATGATCTCTGAATAAGGGACTAGTTTCGTAAATTATGTTACATTCCACCCTCAAAAGTTCTCTGTGTGATAATGGTGCACCATTAAGTAAAATAAATAGCTTTGTATAGTATGACTCCTTTATACATGTGTACATAAATATTTATATACACACATACATATTTACTATATATACACATGTATACCACAGATACCATGTATGTTTTTATAAGTTTAGAAAAATGTAAGGACAGGAACCATAAACTGTTAATGGTTGTGTGGATTATTCTGAAAACTGGATAGCAAAGGGGGTTGGGGCCTTTCCATTGTTGCTTCATTATTTAAGTGTTGCATGATTTTTTTTTTTTTACATCATATGTTACCTTTATGCAAAGCACCAAAACAAAACAAAACAAGACAGTATGATCTGTCTATCTAGATATCTGTACATTGTGTCCATCTTGAAAAAAAATAGCAGGAAGGGGTGTTTTGGTTCTCTTCAGAATCTAACACATTTTCCCCTCTTCATAACTTTTTGTTCATGCTGTTGTCCACAATGACATTTCCTCTTCTTTGTGCTTTTGCCCTTGATTTAAGGCTCATCTTTATGCTCTAGCTCTCTGTTGGTGCTTTTTTTTTTTTTTTTATCTTGAGGAGCTCATAGGGCTCTTGGCTTCCACTGAATTATGATAGCACATATATTCTTATGTCCTAATTGTATTTGTATTTCTTATATACAGGTACATAACAAATTCCCACAAACGTTGCAGCGTGGAACAACATATATTTTCTATCTTATAATTTCTTTGGGTCAGGCATCTGGGCACAGCTCAGCTGGACCCTCAACTGAGAATTTTACAAGTCTGCAATAATGGTATTAGACAAGCTGTGTTCTTCTCTGGAGGTTGGAGTCCTCTTATAAGCTCACATGGTTGTTGGCAGAATTCAGTTCCTTTCACCTTTAGGACCGACGTCTCCATTTTCTTGCTGGCTGTCACTAGATCTCAGCTCCTAGAGGCTATCCTAGCCCCTTGTCACATGGCCCTCTCACGCCATGGCAGCTTACTTTTTCAAGGCTGGTGGGAGAATCTCTTGTCAACCAAGGCAGAGCCTATATAATGTAACATATCACAGGAGTGTCTATCCCATCATCTTTGCCATATTCTATTTCCTAGAACCAAGTCCAAGATTCTGCCCAGGTTAAACTCGTGGAATGGGGTCATACAAGACCTTGACTCATTGGAGGTCACCTTAGAGTGTATCCACCATAGCACATCTATTCGTATTTAAAGCTGGAGAGGACCTCAGAGTGTTCTCTTCCTCTCCAACTAAAATATAAGGAAAGTTCATCTCCAGTGCTTAGCATCTTTATAGCATAGTAGGTATTGAATAGATATTTGACAGTGATTCAAAAGGCAGAGGGAATCGTGCACAAAAATGTTAATAGATCAGAGTAAATACTCAGAAGAGTTATTCAGTTATGTTGTGCATGAAATGGTTAAGGCTTGGTATTTTAGGACATGGTGAAATTGAGAGCATAAATTAAATCTGGAAATATTAGGGAGGAGATAATTGGCAGTATTTGCTGATTGATTAGGGACCTGGAGGAAGGTGGTAGCGAAGAGGGAGGGACTAGAATAACTTTGAGGTTGCTCGTTTGGGGACTGAGAGGCTGGTGTGCCAGTGACTAATCAATTCAATTAATATTAGAGTGCTGTGAGGCAGTATATTGATTTTAAATTCACAATGTGGTTTTTGGTCTCTAGAGAGTAACTAAAGCACAAACCAATATTTCACATCTACACTATGAAAGCAGTTGCTTTCTCTATCTGTAGAGTCATAGGAAGTTATTCATTAGCAGGTTTTAAAATTGCACTAGGGATTGTTTTTATCTGTAATGCCTGACTGTGTACTGTTTACCCTAATGATGTTACCCAAAAATCATAGATAGGACATTGCATTAACTTCTAAAGTGACTGGGAGACAGTTTGGGGTTAATGGAGAGGGTCTGACAGACCTGGAATCAAATTATAAGTAGTGTATATGAACTTAATAGAGATATGGAAAAAGTGTTAGAAGAGCAGGAAGCCTTTTTATTTTCCTTAGGGATTTTCTCTTTTCCTTTCTTTTAATTATTGCTTGTTGTAAAACTTAGAATAGGGAAATAGGAGGAGGAAGACATATAGCCTAACTTTCTAGAGAAGGGGGTGAAACACTTTTTTTTGTAAAGGGCCAGATAGTAAGTATTTTAGACTTTGCAGGCCATATGGTCTCTGTCACTACTACTCAACTTTAGTGTTATAATGTGATAACAGCCATAGATAATAAACAGATGGGCATGGCATGGCATGGCTTTGTTCCAATAAAACATTATTAACAAAAATAGTTGGCAGGCCAGATTTGGCTCACATGCCATAATGCTAGTAATTCTGACCTTATTCTCAATGACTGGAAATTTGGTATATTCCCTTTCATATTTTTCCCAAACTCATATTGTACATAATATTCTTCAAAAACTTTTTCCACTTAATAATATATTGTGGAAAAACTTCTGTGGTTAATTCAGAAGAATCTATCTCATTATATGATTGTATATTTTGGTTCTTTCAGTTTTTCACTCTTATTAAGTACAACTTCCTTGTACACACACACATCTTTCTGCACTTGTGAGAACATATTCATACGGCAAGTTACTAGGAGTGTAACGATTGCTTTGTATCAAAGTCTATGCATACTTAATTTATACATATTTTTAAAATTAATATTTATTGGAGTACACAGTAGTTGATTTACAATGTTGTGTTACTTTCAAGTGTACAGCAAAGTGAATCAGTTATACATATACATATATCCACTATTTTTAGATTCTTTTCCCATATAGGTCATTACAGGGTATTGAGTAGAGATACTGCTCAATACTCTGCTACACAGTAGGTTCTTATTAGGTATCTATTTTATATATAGTAGTGTGTATATGTCAATCCCAATCTCCCCATTAATCCCTCCCCCTCCCTTTGGTAACCATAAGTTTGTTTTCTACATCTGTGTTAATTTATATTTTTGAGAAAAATGTTGCTACAGGGACTTCCCTGGTGGCACAGTGGTTAAGAATCCACCTGCCAATGCAGGGGACATGGGTTTGAGCCGTGGTCCGGGAAGATCCCACATGCCGTGGAGCAACTAAGGCCGTGCACCACAACTACTGAGCCTGCGCTCTAGAGCTCGCGAGCCACAACTGCTGAGCCCACGCACCACAACTACTGAAGCCTGCACACCTAGACCCTTGCTCCACAGCAAGAGAAACCACTGCAATGAGAAGCGCACACACTGCAACGAAGAGTAGCCCCAGCTCGCTGCAACTAGAGAAAGCCTGTGTGCAGCAACGAAGACCCAGTGCAGCCATAAATGAATAAAGAAATACATTTATTTATTTATTTATTTTTTAAAAGTTGCTACAAAGAGATGCAAGGACCCCATGGAATGTCTGTAGACATGCCATTGTTGATGACTGTTGGGTCTAACTTTTATAGGTGGGCCTTATCTAATTGCAGTTTAGCTACTCTTGCTATTGACATAAAGAACATAATCGTAGCCCTGCCCATTCTATCTCTCCAGTTCCTTTAAAGAAGGGAGTTTAGAAGACTTTTACATAACATATTCCAGAAGACTCCCATTTCGATAAAATGACTCATTCTGTTGGTATTTATGGTAGGTGAATGGTATTATGGAAGCATTTACCAAAGATGGCTCAATTGTTTATATATTCAGGGTATGTTTTTGTAATGTTTAAAAGTGTATGGTCATTACTAGCGTTCAGTATGAATCATTATATGGAGAGGTCTGTAGTATCACCAAAGTTAATCACCTGTTAAACAGTTGACTTCTATTACCATAAATTAGTTAAAAACATTTTTTTATAGAGAATATATATATATATTTTCGAGAATATTTTTTTAAATATTAATTTTATTAGCATTTATTTTTGGCTGCGTTGGGTCTTTGTTGCTGCATGTAGGCAAGCGGGGGCTACTCTTCATTGGGGTGTGCCAGCTTCTCATTGCAGTGGCTTCTCTTGTTGCAGAGCATGGGCTCTAGGTGTGCGGCCTTCAGTAGTTGTGGCGTGCAGGCTCTGTAGTTGTGGTGCATGGGCTTAGCTGCTCCACGGCATGTAGGATCCTCCTGGACCAGGGCTCAAACCCGCGTCCTCTGCATTGGCAGGCGGATTCCCAACCACTGCGCCCACCACCAGGGAGGCCCCCAAAAATATTTTTTTATACAAGATGATTCACATGGTATATATTCTTTGGTGTGCCTTTGCTTAACACTTTTAGTGAAATTAACTTTCTTGTGCATAACAGTAGTTGTTTCTTTTTAATGTTTTATTATATGAATATTCCACCATTTATAAAATTCATTTTATTAATGGGCATTTGGGTAGTTGCTGGTGTTTGGCTGTTATAAATAAAGTTGCTGTAAACATTCTGTTAAGTATATTTTGTGATTGTGAGAGTCCTTGTAGTTTCATATCCTTGCCAAATTTTGATACTAGAGCCTTTTTTTTTTAATATAGTGATTCTGGTGGGGTGTAGTATATTTTTTATGGTTTTAATTTGTATCTCCCTGATGATTAGTAATCCTGAACACCTCAACACCTTTTCATGAACTTATTTGCCATTTGGAAATCTTTTGTGAAGTGCTTATTTGTGTATTTGCTTGTTGTTATTTATTGTGATTATTGCCTTTTCTTTATTTCTAAGATTTTCTTATGTATTTCAGATATAATTTCCTTGTTGACTATAAGTATTCCAAATCTCCCTTACTAATGTTTGGCTTTTAATTCTCTTAATGTTGGCTTTCATAAGCATAAATAATTAATTTTATCAATTTTCTTCTTTATGGTATGTGTACTTTATATTTTGTTAAAGAAATCTTTATTTTAACCTAAGTCATGAAGATACTCTCTTATGTAATCTTCTTCTAGAAGTGTTTAGGTCTTGTATATGATCCATTTAGAATTGATCTGTTTGTATGGTTTGAGATAGTAGTCAAGGTTAATTTTGTCCATATGAATGTCAGTTGATGGATGCAGGACCAGTTTTTGAAATACTCCATCTTCCTCTTCTTGCAGTAAATATGGAATCTGGTGGAAAATATAATATATATATTTGTATATTAAATATTTATATAAAAATATATTTCCATATTAAATATCTATACATAACATTTATATAATTATTTATATATTACATCTATATATATATTTGTTTCTGCACATTCTTTTCTGTTTCATTGGTCTGTTCATCTGTCTTTGCTCCAATACCACATTGTCTTAATTACTGTATCTTTATAATAAATCCTAATATTTGATAGTGTAAGTCCTCTATTAGGATTATGATTCTTATGCCTCCTCTTTTCCCCTCTTCAAGAGTGTCTCAGATATTCTTTGTTCTTTACATTTTCCTATAACTTTTAGAATAAAGTTGCCAAATTACACAGAAAGACCTGCTAAGATTGGGATTGGGATTCATTATGATGCCAAAAACTTGGCCTTTGTGCACTGGAACCGAATCGAATCTCAGAGACAGAGTTTTCGGTGAAGTAGAAAAGAATAGCTTTATTGCTTTGCCAGGCAAAGGGGGACACAGTGGGCTCCTGCCCTCGAAAACTGTGTGTCCCAGCCTGGGCAGGGTCACTGATAAGATCAGGGTGTGCGCAGGCCCCTTTAATCTGGTCTCTGGTAATTTCTTGATGAGCTTCTCTGGGTCCTTTAATCTGGCCACTGGTGCTCTTCTCTGGAATGAAGAATGCCGACATCTTCCATTTGTTGGGGGTTTTAGTTCTATAAAGAGCACAAAAGATATTGTTCTATATATCACTTGAGGCAGAACCAGGACCCTGCCCCAAAGCTGCACTATTGTTTTTCGGCAGCTCCTCCCTTGTATCTTCATCCTCTCCCTTCCCTGATTAGCAACTGCTTGAGTCTCCCCTTCGGAACTTAGGGAAGGCCATGGAGGCTGGAGTGTGTTCCGTACAAACAAGGAACGGGGGACACAGGAAGGCGTCTGTACCCAGGAACGCCACAGGGTCCTGCTTGGTTTTTTTTGTTTGTTTCTATTTCATTTATTTCTTCTCTGATCTTTATGATTTCTTTCCTTCTACTAACTTTGGGTTTTGTTTGTTCTTCTTTCTCTAGTTCCTTTAGGTGTAAGTTTAGATTGTTTATCTGAGATTTGTGTTGTTTCTTGAGGTAAGATTGTATTGCTATAAACTTCCCTCTTAGAACTGCTTTTGCTGCATCCCATAGGTTTTGGGTCATTGTATTCTCATTGTCATTCGGTTCTAGGTATTTTTTGATTTCCTGTTTGATTTCTTCAGTGATCTCTTGGTTATTTAGTAGTGTATTGTTTAGCCTCCATGTGTTTGTGTTTTCTATGGTTTTTTCTCTGTAATTTATTTCTAGTCTCCTAGCGTTGTGGTCAGAAAAGATGCTTGATACAATTTTAATTTTCTTAAATTTACCAAAGCTTGATTTGTGACCCAAGATATGATCCATTCTGCAGAATGTTCTGTGTGCACTTGAGAAGAAAATATAATCTGTTTTCGGGTGGAATGTCCTATAAATATCAGTTAAAACTATCTGGTCTATTGTGTCATTTAAAGCTTGTGTTTCCTTATTTTCTGTTTGGATGATCTGTGCATTGCTGTAAGTGAGGTGTTAAAGTCCCCCACTATTATTTTATTACTGTTGATTTCCTCTTTTATAGCTGTTAGCAGTTGCCTTATGTATTGAGGTGCCCCTCTGTTGGGTGCATATATATTTATAATTGTTATATCTTCTTCTTGGATTGATCCCTTGATCATTATGTAGTGTCCTTCCTTGTCTCTTGTAACTTTCTTTATTTGAAAGTCTATTCTATCTGATATGAGTATTGCTACTCCAGCTTTCTTTTGATTTCCATTTGCGTGGAATATCTTTTTCTGTCCCCTCACTTTCAGTCTGTATGTGTCTCTAGGTCTGAAATGTGTCTCTTGTAGACAGCGTACATGTGGGTCTTGTTTTTGTATCCATTCAGCGAGCCTGTGCCTTTTGGTTGGAGCATTTAATCCATTTACATTTAAGGAATTATATGTATGTTCCTGTTACCATTTTCTTAATTGTTTTGGGTTTGTTTTTGTAGGTCATTTTTTTCTCTTGTGTTTCCCACTTAGAAAAGTTCCTTTAACATTTGTTGTAGAGATGGTTTGGTGGTGCTGAATTCTCTTAGCTTTTGCTTGTCTGTAAAGCTTTTGATTTCTCCATCAAATCTGAATGAGATCCTTGTGGGGTAGAGTATTCTTGGTTGTAGGTTCTTCCCTTTCATCACTTTAAATATATTGCGCCACTCCCTTCTGGCTTGCAGAGTTTCTGCTGAGAAATCAGCTGTTAACCTTATGGGAGTTCCCTTGTATGTTATTTGTTGTTTTTCCCTTGTTGCTTTCAGTAATTTTTCTTTGTCTTTAATTTTTGCCAATTTGATTACTGTGTGTCTCAGCATGTTTCTCCTTGGGTTTATCCTGCCTGGGACTCTCTGCACTTCCTGGACTTGGGTGGCTATTTCCTTTCCCATGTTAGGGAAGTTTTCGACTATGACCTCTTCATATATTTTCTCGGGTCCTTTCTCTCTCTCTTCTCATTCCGGGACCCTAAAATGCGAATGTTGTTGCATTTAATGTTGTCCCAGAGGTCTCTTATGCTATCTTCATTTCTTTTCATTCTTTTTTCTTTATTCTGTTCCACAGCAGTGAATTCCACCATTCTGTCTTCCAGGTCACTTATCCATTCTTCTGCCTCAGTGATTCTGCTATTGATTCCTTCTAGTATATTTTTCATTTCATTTATTGTATTGTTCATCTCTGTTTGTTTGTTCTTTAATTCTTCTAGGTCTTTGTTAAACATTTCTTGCATCTTCTCGATCTTTGCCTCCATTCTTTTTCCGAGGTCCTGGATCATCTTCACTATCATTCTGAATTCTTTTTCTGGAAGGTTGCCTATCTCCACTTCATTTAGTTGTTTTTCTGGGGTTTTATCTTGTTCCTTCATCTGGACATGGTCCTCTGCCTTTTCATTTTGTCCATCTTTCTGTGATTGTGGTTTTTGTTCCACAGGCTGCAGGATTGTAGTTCTTCTTGCCTCTGCTGTCTGCCCTTTGATGGATGAGGCTCTTGAAAGTTTACTATCTTGATTTTCTGTGAGTTGGCTTCTGTTTGGTTTTCATTCACTTGGTGTTGTCTCTTATTTTACCTGTTCACTGGTGATTTTTAAAAAAATATTTTATTGGAGTATAGTTGATTTACAATGTTGTGTTAGTTCCTGCTGTACAGCAAAGTGAATCAGTTATACATATACATATATCCACTCTTTTTTAGATTCTTTTCCCATATAGGTCATTACAGACTATTGAGTAGAGTTCCCTGTGTTATATACAGTAGGTACTTATTAGTTATTTATTTTATTATATAGTAGAATGTATATATCACGTTCATTTGTGATTGAATGTTGGACATTGTATTTAATAATGCAGGAAATTGTATTTAAAAGTCTCTAGATGATGATGTTTTCCTGTAGAGAGGATTTCCTTTTGATTTTTGATTAACAGTTAAATTTGGCGCCAATTATGTTAATTTAAGACTGAGCTGATCCAAAGGTGGAATTTTTAAAATCTTTGTGAGAGTTTGCCTTATTTACAGTTTGCCTACTCCTATCTCACAGCCCTTCTAGGTCTTCTTAAAGCCCAGGGTTTTACAATGAGCCTACAGCACTGTTCTCTATGTTTTGTTTTTTTTTTCTTCTCACCATATGAGATTCTGAAAATTTTGTTTAGTTATTTGGCTGCCAGTTAATCTACATGCAAATCCCATAATGTTGTTAGAGGGTCTGTTTTCATGTTTTTGAGAACTGTTTTCTGTTTCCTGGGGTATACTTGGACTCCTTTTGTAAGCCTTGGTAAACTACTAGGATTCCTCTACCCTGACAGGTTATAAAATTCAATTTTTGTCTCCTAGCTCTATAAGACTTTTAACAGCTCTGTTTAGCTTCTCTGTTCCTGCCTGTCAATAGTAAATGTGTCAATGGGAAAGGTCATGCTGAACATCTTCTCTAGGATTCTGGCTGTTTAAATATTGGCTACCTTGGAAACTCTCCAATACCTTAAAAAAGATTAAAAGATAAATTTAATCTAGCATTTTCAGTTGCTTTTCTTGGATAGTTAGTTTGATAAAAGCGAATCTGCTGTTGCCAGAAGGATAACTTTTTGCTGTTATGTTCTTCAATTATTTAGTGTAAAATAATGGTCCTTCATTTGGTATGATGTCAGAAAAGGAGAGTAAATGTTCTTCCCTCTCCCAGGTAGTAAAATACACCACCTTTGAGCAGTGAATAATCATATATGTCATGTGTATACATATATTTATTTGACAATGTTTATCTCTTTATAGGTTGTTTAGCCAAACCATGAAGGATCACCTAGTAAGAGTAGCAAATGAAGCTGAATTTATCCTGAGCAGGCAGCGAGCAGAGGATATTCACAGACATGCGGAATTTGAGGTAGGTTAAACCTAGGAGTGGTGTGAAGGAGGTACCATTTTAAAATGTTAGTCATGGGAAACTATGTAGGTAAAATGGCAGCATGGTCTTAGCAAACATGTATTATCAAAAAATTAAAAATATATTTGTGAGAGAATCATGGGGATTCTAGGCAGATAGTGCAAGACTCTGTAGCCTTGGCTTTGATAATTTTCCAATAAAGTAAATAGTGAAGGATTTTTGCCCTCTCTAGGCAAGACAGAGCTAGTTAACTGGAAATGAAAACCCCTATGGTAGATAAGATCCTTTAGGTTTCTAGAGAGAAGCTGAACAAGTGGCATGAAGTTTCTTTAACCTTGAGGTGGTAGCTGAGGAACTGAGGGAGAATACAGCTTTCTTCTTGGTTCCTCACAGCGGGGACCAAGTGAAAGACCCATCCTGGGCCAGTGCTTGTCTCAGCAGTTGCTTCTGAACATGTGTAACAAACGTGAATTCATAGAGGAAATTAATGGTGTTATAGCTGTATAAATTACAAAAATTCACACTTAAGGTGAACTTAGAAGCATTTGACAGGAACATTTGTTAAAAATTTGGGGAAAAAAATTAAAAAGCACCATCTGGGTTCTTTCTAATATATTAAGAGCAGATAATTCAAATGTTGCTGATATTTCTCTGGTACATTAAAAATGATGAAAACCTCTCCCAGTTCATTTTATACACCCTTCATAGTATGAAAAAAGGTACTGGAAAAATAAAACTGTAGAAGACAAATTTCAGTTAACAATATAGGCACAAAATTCTAACTAAAACTTTAACCAGCATAATCCAACAATGTAATGAAAGAACTATACAATTGACTCTTGAACAACAGAGGTTTGAACTGTGGGGGTCCACTTATCAGCCAGTATTTTTTTTTTTTTTTTTTTTTGTGGTACGTGGGCCTCTCACTGTTGTGGCCTCTCCTGTTGTGGAGCACAGGCTCTGGACGTGCAGGCTTAGCGGGCATGGCTCACGGGCCTAGCCGCTCCGCGGCATGTGGAATCTTCCCAGACCGGGGCACGAACCCGCGTCCCCTGCATCGGCAGGTGTACTCTCAACCACTGCACCACCAGGGAAACCCATCAGCCAGTATATTTTGATAATAAATACTAGAGTACTACAGAGTCAGTGGTTGGTCAGAATTACAGATGTGGAGGAACCTTGGATATGGAAGGCCAACTATAAGTTATATGTGTATTAACCTCCATATTTTTCAAGGGTTAGCTGTATGGTGTGGACCGCTTATAATTTATTTATGGATGCTAAAGATGATTTGATATTAAGATATCTATCTATAAAATAAATTATATCGCCAAATTAAAAATAGGAAAATCATGTGAATATATCAATAAATGTAGAAAAAAGCATATTACAAAGTTTAGTATCCAGCCCTAATGAAACTGAGAAAAAAAATGTATATCAGAAAACAATCTAAATATGATAATGACTATTTACTAAATATTATTTAAAATGTTTAAAGCTGTTTCTATTAAAATCAGGAAAAAAGAGTGATTGGTATCTTCTATTAACATTAACAAAAATTTTTAATGTTTTTGCAAGTGCAAGATATTGTTAATATAATTGGTAGATAAAGAAGATGTAATATTACTTTCAGATTGCTCATGCTATGATCTAGGAAAATCTAAGAGATTCTTGAACATTTTTCTACCAGAATTAATAGGGACTTTAGTAAGATTATTGGATATAAGATAAATATGCAGACAAATTAATAAATTATCTTTTGAGTTGCAAGCAGTAGCCAGCTAAGAATGGAAATCAGAAATGTATACAGTTAGGACAAAAGTACTATTTTGGGTTGAATTCTCTAAGAAATGTACAAACACTATTTGTAACAAAAGTATAAAATCTCATTAACACAATACAAAATGTAAACTGCTAGAGAATCATTCCATGCTGGGTAGTGTAACTTGCTCTGTGTGTATAAGAGAGAGAGACAGCAACAGAGACATAGAATCCTTCTTTTATTTTGAAATAATTTGAGACTTATAGGAGAGTTATGAGTAGTACAAGAACTACTCTTCAACAGTCTCCTAGATTCTGTAGTTGTTAGAAGTTTAACACATTCGCTTCTCTCCTGTTTTTCTTTGTTTTTCTGAATTTGAGAGTAAGTTGAAGCCATGATACCCTTTTACCCCTAATTACTTCAGTGAGAATTTCCTATGCCATTCTCTGTTTTAATCTTGTACAGTTATCAAATCAGAAAATTAACACTGGTACAATGCTATTATTTAAATATAGACCTTATTCATATTTTTTCAAATGTCTTCATAATGTTCTTTATAGTCAAAAAGAGAAAATATTACTGCCCCCAAAGATGTCAGTTTTTCTCAAATTAATATGTAAATTCAATACAGTAACATTAGCATATCATTCCATTAGAATAACAGTGGAGTATTTGAAATTTAATTATACCTTTAAAAATATCTAAATATCAAAATCTTCCACAAAATATTTTTGGATATGCAAATATCCAGTTAATGTGGGAAAAGAAATGCATTAGTGTAGCCCTAAGATTGATGAAATAAAAATATTGAGGATGTACTTGATTTCCCAGGTAAACAATACTAATTAAAACAATACTATAAAGACATTATATATAAAAAATCTTCCAGATAGAGTAAGGATATAGGATGAAAGATGACATAGTAAGTATTTTAGAAACAGTTTTGGAAAACTGTAAAAGTGGCACTGAGGCATATGGGAGAATTTCTAAACCAAGACAGGACACTTAGAAAGTATAGAAAGTAAGCGTCTGTTAATACATACAATATTAAGCTGAGGAAACATACCATCAACAACATGGAAAGACATAATGGAACATGGAAAGACTAATAAATTAATATGTTTACTATATTAATAATTCTCATGAAATAACTGAAAAATTGACCCAACAGGCAAATATTCAGAGGACAGGAATAGGGATTTCACAGAATATAAGTTACCAGTAACATTTAGAATGGTACTCAAATGATTGAATATTTACACAAATATTTAGGGAAATGTAAATTAGAGAAATCATGATATAACTTCTCTGTTCTCAGGTTGAGAGAAAGAAAGAGTGATAGCTAGTACGGTTGAGGGAGATAGGGGAGATGAGATGGGCAATGGTATTCTCTTACATTTTTAGTGGAAATGTACATTTTTGTGTTATGGGAAGGCATTATGTTCATATGTATTTTAATAATAATTATATAGGCATGTGCACACACACCCATTTACTCAATAACCCTATTCTGTGAATATATCTTTAAGAAAAAGTAATAGTATATAAGCATAGATATGTAAACCTGCTTATTGCAGTGTTGTATGTAAATTTAAGAAAATAAAAACAATGGAAAAACAAGGAAATGTTTCTTTAACAAAAGAACCATCATTTTCACAATGAACAGGATGTTAATAAATTATCAAAAAAATGAAGAGGTTGATGGCTTGATTTTTTTTCAATAAGAGCTTTTTTCATATCTTTTTTTTAAATTGCATACTTTAATCCACAACCTGCTATGAAAGTTGAAGGTATTAGTCCTCTCATAATTCTTTTTCATTTTTGTCTCTTCAACTTCTAATTTTTAAAGTTATATTTTATTTTTCATATTGTCTAAATATGTAACACTCATTTATTTTAACCACAATTCTGATAGTACTTGAGTGTTTGTGATATATTTAAGTGAATTCATTACCCCACCCCCTCTTTTATTAGTCATAATAATTTCTTGATTTCCCCCAAGTTTTTCCTGTGCACTCAATTCTTTTTTTTTTTCCCAGAAAGAAAAGTGGAGAAACATTTATTTTACCATTTATTATGCTCTGTTTAAATTTGACTGAAAAAAATATACATACAGAAATGTGCACATATCAGTAGTGTGCAGTTCAATGAATTTTCACAAACTGACCACACCTGGGTAATCAGTCCTCAGATTAAGAAATAAAGTATTACCAGCAATTTAGAGCCCCCTTATAGTCTATAACCTTTTAAGGACCACTACTATCCTGTCTTCCAACACCATAAATGAATTTGTATTTTATATAAATGTAATAATACAATATACATTCTTTTGTGCCATCATTTTTTCACTCAGCATTGAGTTTTATGTTATTATGTTATGCTATTAGATTGTTCCCTCTTATTCCTATAGTATTCCACTGTGTGCATATTGACTCAGTTCTTAATTGGCTAGGTTTCATCTCCTCGCCTCCCCCCAACAAAGGGTTCATGTGTGCTGTAAATTTAAAATTCTTTCACGTTTAAGAATATTTGCCAGCTGTCATTATATCTGAATGACATCCTGATGGATTGAATATTCCTGGCTAACCCTTGCATTCCTTTAGAACTTTATAGACATTGCTTCATTGTATTTTGGCTTTGAACGTTGCTTTCAGAGAAGTTTGAGGCCAGCCTGATATTTTCCCTTAGTTGATGATTTGTTTGTTTTCTGTCTGAGCTATTTGTCCATGGAGTTGATTTCTTAACAGGAATATGACTTAGTATTGAGCATTATTTATCAAAAGTTCCTGGAACATAGTTTTTTTGTTATAATCTGCAAATTCAGATTTTTCCTTCAGTTCTTAGTAATTTCTATAAATTAAATTGTGAACTATCTTTTGCATTTTATTTTCTTTTTCTTTACTTAATGATGCATAAATCTATGTTAGATATGTCTGTCTTTCATATCTATTAGTTATTTCTTAATTGCTTTACTTTCTTTGATCTCCAGCCATGAGTAAAGTTTTTAATGTTTTATTTTCTCTGTCTGTGGTTTGCCTATAATGATTGTTTTGTTCTTCATTTTGTTTATTTAGATCTTCAGCCTCTCTACCTTTTTCTCTTATCTTGACTTTTATTTTATTTTTTTGAGTTATATTTTTATGTTGTTTTTTAGAAGAAAATAATCATGAGGAATTTCATTTTTTGTTATATATTCTTTGTCTTTTGTATAGAATCTTCCAGTTTTATTTAAATATTTTATTTGTTTTTTATTTATTCATTGATTGGCAATTTATGTTTGCATAACTACTGTTTGGCTTAGACAGACAGAGAATATCTTGGTGACTCCTTCCCTTCTCACGGTCTCTAAAGCTAAAGCTAATTTTTTCTGTCACTGAGCTACACTTTGATGTTTGAAATTTGATTTTTGCCCAGTTTTGTTTGCCTATCATGAAGAGAGGGAGAGAGATCTTCGACATAGGTGAGGAGGCCTTCGTAGCACACCTAAGTCTTGCTTTCTTTTACAAGATTTCGTTAAGTATTTTCTACCAAGTTCATTCCGTCTTATTAGAAACTATGGACAATTCTCATCAGGGAAAAATGTGCTTAGGCTGTGAATCATTATCCGTCATTTCAGAGAGTACTCTGGAGGCTACTGCCCTGGGAAGTCAGCCCTATTTTTCACTTCCTTGTTTCACCAATATTTGCACTGTACGTTTTTCTAGCATCTTCAATAAGAGGAAACAAGAGATAACAATAGTTACTCGGTTTGTGTCTCTCCATATATGAAGGCATTAAGAAAAATTATCACAATGTTGTTAGTTTACCAACATTGCTTCGGGGACATGGTTAGGAACTGAGCTTACTGCAACCTTGGTTCTAATTCCAGTATGTTTAATTTCCCCAAGGGAACCAATTTTTTAATGTTTGGTAGTTTATGTTATGTTTCTTTTATTTTGGTTATTTTTGTTAGGGTTTTTTTGGTTGTTCAATGTTTTTGTTTTTGCTAATTTGTTTAGGATTTGAAGGAAGAAAAAACTTTTAAAATTGCCATTTCAGCCTAATATCCTAATCTGGAATGTATTCCTTAGTGTCCTTTCTAATTGGTTATGGAGAAGTTCCTTTGTAACTCTGGGTTGAGATTGCAGTTCATTCTTTTAAGTTTTAGTGATCATGGTGCTGGTGATATATGTGTTCTTACGTGAATGAATGTGAGAGAATGAGGAAGGAGAAAGCAGGTGGAATTGAAAAGAGGAAAAATACTCCTAAAACACTGTGCAATACAAGAAATTAAATTGATCTGACCCAAATGGTACATACATTTGCAATTTAGATAAGGGATAATAGTGACAATTGCAGCTTATATTTCATGAGTCCTTATGTTGGCTCAGAAACTGTCATGGGTGCTTTGTAAGTTTTAACTAATTTAATTCTTTTTTTTAATGTATTTTATTGAAGCATAGTTGGTTTACAATGTTGTGTTAATTTCTGCTGTACAGTAAAGTGATTCAGTGATACATACATATATATATATATATATATATATATATATATATATATATACACATCTTTTTTTTGTTGTTGTTAGTTTCTGCTTTATAACAAAGTGAATCAGTTATACATATACATCTGTTCCCATATCCCTTCCCTCTTGCGTCTCCCTGCCTCCCACCCTCCCTATCCCACCCCCCCAGGCGGTCACAAAGCACCAATCTGATCTCCCTGTGCTATGCGGCTGCTTCCCACTAGCTATCTACCTTACGTTTGGTAGCGTATATATGTCCAAGCCTCTCTCTCGCTTTGTCACAGCTTCCCCTTCCCCCTCCCCATATCCTCAAGTCCATTCTCAAGTAGGTCTGTGTCTTTATTCCTGTTTTACCCCTAGGTTCTTCATGATGATTTTTTTTTCTTAAATTCCATATATATGTGTTAGCATAAGGTATTTGTCTTTCTCTTTCTGACTTACTTCACTCTGTATGGCAGACTCTAGGTCTATCCACCTCATTACAAATAGCTCAATTTTGTTTCTTTTTATGGCTGAGTAATATCCCGTTGTATATACATGCCACACCTTCTTTATCCATTCATTGGATGATGGACACTTAGGTTGTTTCCATCTCTGGGCTATTGTAAATAGGGCTGCAATGAACATTTTGGTACATGACTCTTTTTTTTTTTTTTTTTTGCGGTACGCGGGCCTCTCACTGTTGTGGCTTCTCCCGTTGCGGAGCACAGGCTCCGGACGCTCAGGCCCAGCGGCCATGGCTCACGGGCCCAGCCACTCCTCCGCGGCATATGAAATCCCCCCAGACCGGGGCACAAACCTGTATCCCCTGCATCGGCAGGCGGACTCCCAACCACTGCGCCAGCAGGGAGGCCCCATGACTCTTTTTGAATTATGGTTTTCTCAGGGTATATGCCCAGTAGTGAGATTGCTGGGTCATATGGTAGTTCTATTTGTAGTTTTTTAAGGAACCTCCATACTGTTCCCCATAGTGGCTGTACCAATTCACATTCCCACCAGCAGTGCAAGAGTGTTCCCTTTTCTCCACACCCTCTCCAGCATTTATTGTTTCTAGATTTTTTGATGATGGCCATTCTGACTGGTGTGAGATGATATCTCATTGTAGTTTTAATTTGCATTTCTCTAATGATTAATGATGTTGAGCATTCTTTCATGTGTTTGTTGGCAGTCTGTGTATCTTCTTTGGAGAAATGTCTATTTAGGTCTTCTGCCCATTTTTGGATTGGGTTGTTTGTTTTTTTGTTATTGAGCTACATGAGTGGCTTATAAATTTTGGAGATTAATCCTCTGTCAGTTGCTTCATTTGCAAATATTTTCTCCCATTCTGAGGGTTGTCTTTTCATCTTGTTTATGGTTTCCTTTGCTGTGCAAAAGGTTTTAAGTTTCATTAGGTCCCATGTGTTTATTTTTGATTTCATTTCCATTTCTCTAGGAGGTGGGTCAAAAAGGATCTTGCTGTGATTTATGTCATAGAGTGTTCTGCCTATGTTTTCCTCTAAGAGTTTGATAGTGTCTGGCCTTACATTTAGGTCTTTAATCCATTTAGAGTTTATTTTTCTGTATGGTGTTAGGAAGTTTTCTAATTTCATTCTTTTACATGTAGCTGTCTAGTTTTCCCAGCACCACTTATTGAAGACGCTGTTCTTTCTCCATTGTGCATTCCTGCCTCCTGTATCAAAGATAAGGTGACCATATGTGCGTGGGTTTATCTCTGGGCTTTCTATCCTGTTCCATTGATTTATCTTTCTGTTTTTGTGCCAGTACCATACTCTCTTGATTACTCTAGCTTTGTAGTATAGTCTGAAGTCAGGGAGCCTGATTCCTCCAGCTCCGTTTTTCATTCTCAAGATTGCTTTGGCTGTTCGGGGTCTTTTGTGTTTCCATAAAAATTGTGAAATTTTTGGTCTAGTTCTGTGAAAAATGCCAGTGGTAGTTTGATAGGGATTGCACTGAATCTGTAGATTGCTTTGGGTAGTAGAGTCATTTTCACAAAGTTGATTCTTCCAATCCAAGGACATGGTATATCTCTCCATCTATTTGTATCAGCTTTAATTTCTTTCATCAGTGTCTTATAGTTTTCTGCATACAGGTCTTTTGTCTCCTTAGGTAGGTTTATTCCTAGCTATTTTATTCTTTTTGTTGCATTGGTAAATGGGAGTGTTTTCTTGATTTCACTTTCAGATTTTTCATCATTAGTGTATAGGAATGCCAGAGATTTCTGTGCATTAATTTTATATCCTGCTACTTTACCGAATTCATTGATTAGCTCTAGTAGTTTTCTGGTAGCATCTTCAGGATTCTCTCTATATAGTATCATGTCATCTGCAAACAGTGACAGCTTTACTTCTTTTCCGATTTGGATTCCTTTTATTTCATTTTCTTCTCTGATTGCTGTGGCTAAAACTTCCAAAACTAAGTTGAATAAGAGTGGTGAGAGTGGGCAGCCTTGTCTTGTTCCTGATCTTAGTGGAAATGCTTTCAGTTTTTCACCATTGAGGATGATGTTGGCTGTGGGTTTGTCATATATGGCCTTTATTATGTTGAGGAAAGTTCCCTCTATGCCTACTTTCTGCAGGGTGTTTATCATAAATGGTTGTTGAATTTTGTCGAAAGCTTTCTCTGCATCAATTAAGATGATCATATGGTTTTTCTCCTTCAATTTGTTAATATGGTGTATCACGATTGATTTGCATATATTGAAGAATCCTTGCATTCCTGGAATTAACTGCACTTGATCATGGTGTATGATCCTTTTTATGTGCTGTTGGATTCTGTTTGCTAGTATCTTGTTGAGGATTTTTGCATCTATGTTCATCAGTGATATTGGCCTGTAGTTTTCTTTCTTTGTGACATCCTTGTCTGGTTTTGGTATCAAGGTGATGGTGGCCTCGTAGAATGAGTTTGGGAGTGTTCCTCCCTCTGCTATATTTTGGAAGAGTTTGAGAAGGATAGGTGTTAGCTCTTCTCTAAATGCTTGATAGAATTCGCCTGTGAAGCCATCTGGTCCTGGACTTTTGTTTGTTGGAAGATTTTTAATCACAGTTTCAATTTCAGTGCTTGTGATTGGTCTGTTCATATTTTTTATTTCTTCCTGATTCAGTCTTGGCAGGTTGTGCATTCCTAAGAATTTGTCCATTTCTTCCACGTTGTCCATTTTATTGGCATAGAGTTGCTTGTAGTAATCTCTCATTAACTAATTTAATTCTTACAATAAGCCTCTGAAGTAGTACTGTTATTATCTCTCATTTTATAAATGAGAAAACGGCATAAAGAGGAAATAACCCAGAATTACAACTGGAATCCAGATGTAGGCAGTTTATCTCTTAATCACTGATCTGTGTATTTGTTTCACATTTCATTAGATTTCCATAGAATATGTGAATAGGATTTAATCCTGGCATACACAACAGCTGTATTCTAAGCTAATTTAATTTTACACTTTCTACTACAGTTTTTCATTTTAATCTTTATAATCTTGCTATGATATTTCTGATATTTATAGTAATATTCTAAAGCATGATTATAAAATATCTAAATAGAAACAAATATTTATGAACCGATTTTATTGTTACTTGAATTTTAGTGGAGAAAATGTATTTGACTGTTTCACATGAGAGTCAATTTTAAGAGAGCAAGCATATTTTTAATATTTTCTAGTTTTTATTTTCATGGAAGTAGAATTCCCTTTATTTATACCACAGAACCCCAATTGATTGAGGCATGTTCATGTTTAATATATTTCTAACTACATTGGTCTTAAATCTTAAATAATACTCTACAAGATGAAACATATTTTTTCCTAGACAGCTTATATTCTAAAGGTTATCTATATTCAGCCTTGAATTCATTTTGTGCATTCTTAAATAATATATTTGAACTTTAGCTACTGCTAGTTACTTCCTACTGCAAAAAGAGATGTTGTCATGTATTTAATATACCATTTGTGGTTGTAAAGTAGCTGACTTGTTTCATTTATTATCAAGGGATGGATGACAGTGTAGATCTGAAATGCACATCTCTTTAGTTCATTACATGATTATCACTGGTGTGGGATATCCTTGACATCTGCTTTTGATTTATGTAGATAGTCCTTGAATGTCATGACATCATTGATTGGGTGCACATCTTAACTTTATTATTTTATCCTACAGCTGTAAACAGAATGTTTATTAAAAAACTGTTGTGCAAAACACTGTACCCTGTCTTGTAGTGTATGTGTGGGTGTACACAATTCATGACAATCTTTTGTTAAAAAGTTGTCTATCAAAGTTTAGTTTATTTCAGCTGATGTGTTATATCTGTAAAACGTGATCAAGATTATCATTTAATAGCTTTATTTTTAGGAATCTGTGTAAGTTAAGGTCCATTTCAGTAAGAATGTCTTAATGCCCTTTTGTCTGACGTTGCTTTGAATTTTATCTATTATACAGTACAACTCAATTCTTATTAGCTTCAATGGAATGGTAAAGTAGGTGGCCAGTCAGCTTAGTTGAAGTAATAAAAACAGTTGTTTTTATGAAGTAAAGTGGCATGAAAGCACTTGATTAATTATTAATATAGCAATCTATAGATTTTTCTTTTAGTTGAAGGATTTCAAATATTTTTTCATATTAGCAAACAAAACATTTTTCAATAAAGTAGGGATTTTTTTTTGCCATTTAAGTACTTTTGCATTTTCTAAAATATATTTTATTTGTTTATTTTTGGCTGCATTGGGTCTTCCTTGCTGCACATGGGCTTTCTCTAGTTGCGACAGGCAGTGGCTACTCTTTGTTGTGGTGTGCGGGCTTCTCATTGCAGTGGCTTCTCTTGTTGCAGAACACGGGATCAAGGCATGCAGGCTTCAGTAGTTGTGGCTCATGGGCTCTAGTGTGCAGGCTCATTAGTTGTGGTGCACGGGATTATTTGCTCCGCAGCATGTGGGATGTTCCCAGACCAGGGATTGAACCCATATCCCCTGCATTGGCAGGCGGATTCTTAACCACTGTGCACCAGGGAAGTCCCACTTTTGCATTTTTTAATATTAGTGAACACTTATATGACAGCACTTATTTATGTAGGCTGTTAACAAGCAAAAAAAATTCTTTATATCTACTCTTTGATGTAAATATTATTATCATTATCTTGGTTTTAGAGGTAAGGAAATGTGAAGCACAGAGAGGTTAAATGATTTGTTCTAGGTCTTATAGCTAATACATGGTGAAGCTGGGATTCAAGGTCAAGTCAAGCAGTCTGATACAAAGTTAGGACCAACTAACTTTTTTTTTTTTTACATCTTTATTGGAGTATAATTGCTTTACAATGTTGTGTTAGTTTCTGCTGTACAACAAAGTGAATCAGCTATCTGTATACATATATCTCCATATCCCATCCCTTTTGAGCCTCCCTCCCACCCTCCCTATCCCACCACTCTAGGTCATCACAAAACATCGAGCTGATCTCCCTGTGTTACACAGCAACTTCCCACTAGTTATTTATTTTACATTTGGAAGTGTGTATATGTCAGTGCTACTCACTCACTTCGTCCCAGCGTTCCCTCCCTTCTCTGTGTCCTCAAGTACCTTCTCTGTGTCTGCGTCTTTATTCCTGCCCTGCCGCTAGGTTCATGAGTACCGTTTTTATAGATTCCCTATATATGCGTTAGCATATGGTATTTGTTTTTCTCTTTCTGACTTACTTCACTCTGTATGACAGAATCTAAGTCCATCAACCTCATTACAAATAACTCAATTTCGTTCCTTTTTATGGCTGAGTAATATTCCATTGTGTATATGTGCCACATCTTCTTTATCCATTATTCTGTCGATGCACGTTTAGGTTGCTTCCATGTCCTGGCTTTTGTAAATAGTGCTGAAATGAACATTGTTGTACATGTACCTTTTTGAATTATGGTTTTCTCATGGTATATGCCCAGTAGTGGGATTGCTGGGTCATATGGTAGTTCTATTTTTAGGTTTTTAAGGAACCTCCATACTGTTCTCCATAGTGGCTGTATCAATTTACATTCCCACCCACAGTACAGGAGTGTTCTGTTTTCTCCACACCCTCTCCAGCATTTACTGTTTATAGATTTTTTGATGATGGCCATTCTGACCGGTGTCAGGTGATAACCTCATTGTGGTTTTGATTTGCATCTCACTAATGATTCGTGACGTTGACCATCTTTTCATGTGTTTGTTAGCAATCTCTACGTCTTCTTTGGAGAATGTCTATTTAGGTCTTCTGCACAATTCTGGATTGGGTTGTTTGTTTTTTTGATATTGAGCTGCTTGTATATTTTGGAGATTAATCCTTTGTTAGTTGCTTCACTTGCAAATATTTTCTCCCATTCTGAGGGTTGTCTTTTGGTCTTGTTTATGGTTTCCTTTGCTGTGCAAAAGCTTTGAAGTTTCATTAGGTCCCATTTGTTTATTTTTGTTTTTATTTCCATTTCTCTAGGAGGTGAGTCCAAAAGGATCTTGCTGTGATTTATGTCATAGAGTGTTCTGCCTATGTTTTCCTCTAAGAGTTTGATAGTGTCTGGCCTTACATTTAGGTCTTTAATCCACTTAGAGTTTATTTTTCTGTATGGTGTTAGGAAGTTTTCTAATTTCATTCTTTTACATGTAGCTGTCTAGTTTCCCTAGCACCACTTATTGAAGAGGCTGTCTTTTCTCCATTGTATATTCTTGCCTCCTTTGTCAAAGATAACGTGACCATATGTGCGTGGGTTTATCTCTGGGCTTTCTTTCCTGTTCCATTGATCTATATTTCTCTTTTTGTGCCAGTACCATACTGTCTTGATTATTGTAGTTTTGTAGTATAGTTTGAAGTCAGGCGGCCTGATTCTTCCAGCTCCGTTTTTCTTTATCAAGATTGCTTTGTATATTCGGGGTCTTTTTTGTTTCCATACAAACTGTAAAATTTCTTGTCCTAGTTCGGTGAAAAATGCCATTGGTAATTTGATAGGGATTGCATTGAATCTGTAGATTGCTTTGGGTAGTATAGTCATTTCCACAATGTTGATTCTTCCAATCCAAGAACATGGTGTACCTCTCCATCTGTTTGTATCATCTTTGATTTCTTTCATCAGTGTCTTATGGTTTTCTGCATGCAGGTCTTTTGCCTCCGTAGGTAGGTTTATTCCTAGGTATTTTATGCTTTTGGTTGCAGTGGTGAATGGGAGTATTTCCTTAATTTCTTTCTCATCTTTCATTGTTAGTGTATAGGAATGCAAGAGAATTTTGTGCATTACTTTTGTATCCTGCTACTTTTCCAAATTCATTGATTAACTCTAGTAGTTTTTTGGTAGCACCTTTAGCATTTTCTATGTGTAGTATCATGTCATCTGCAAACAGTGACTGTTTTACTTCTTGTTTTCCAATTTATATTCCTTTTCTTTTTCTTCTCTGATTGCCATGGCTGAAACTTCCAAAACTGTGTTGCATATTAGTGGTGAGAGTGGGCACCCTTGTCTTGTTCCTGATCTTAGAGGAAATGCTTTCAGCTTTTCACCATTGAGAATGATGTTGGCTGTGGGTTTGTCATATATGGCCTTTAGTATGTTGAAGAAAGTTCCCTCTATGCCTACTTTCTGGAGAGTTTTTGATCATAAATGGGTGTTGAATTTTGTCGAAAGCTTTTTCTGCATCTATTGAGATTATCATATGGTTTTTATTTTTCAATTTGTTAATATGGTGCTTCACATTGAATAATTTGTGTTTATTGAAGCATCCTTATATTCTTGGGATAAACCCCACTTGATCATGGTGTTGATCCTTTTAATGTGCTGCTGGATTCTGTTTGCTAGTATTCTGTTGAGGAGCTTTGCATCTATGTTAATCAGTGATATTGGCCTGTAGTTTTCTTTTTTTGTAACATCTCTGTCTGGTTTCGATATCAGGGTGATGGTGGCCTCGTAGAATGAGTTTGGGAATGTTCCTCCCTCTGCTAGATTTTGAAAGAGTTTGAGAAGGTTAGGTGTTAGCTCTCCTCTAACCATTTGATAGAATTTGCCTGTGAAGCCATCTGGTCCTGGGCTTTTGTTTGTTGGAAGATTTTTAATCACAGTTTCAATTTCAGTGCTTGTGATTGGTGTGTTTATATTTTCTATTTCTTCCTGGTTCAGTCTTGGAAGGTTGTGCTTCTCTAAGAATTTGTCCATTTCTTCCAGGTTGCCCATTTTTCTGGCATGTAGTTGCTTGTAGTAGTCTCTCATGATCCTTTGTATTTCTGTGGTGTCAATTGTTACTTCTCCTTTTTCATTTCTAATTCTGTAGATTTGAATCTTCTCCCTTTTTCCCTGATGGGTTGGGCTCATGCTGTATCAATTTTGTTTATCTTCTCAAAGAACCAGGTTTTAGTTTTATTGATCTTTACTATAGTTTCCTTCATTTCTTTTTTATTTTTTTCTGATCTGACCTCTATGAGTTGTTTCCTTCTGCGAACTTCATGATTTTTTTTTTGTTCTTCTTTGTCTAATTGCTTTAAGCGTAAGGTTAGGTTGTTTATTTGAGATTTTTCTTGTTTCTTGAGGTAGAATTGTATTGCTGTAAACTTTCCTCTAAGAACTGCTTTTGCTGCGTTCCATAGGTTTTGGGTTATCATGTTTTCATTGTAATTTGGTTCTAGGTATTTTTTGATTTCCTCTTTGATTTCTTCAGTGATCTCTTGGTTGTTTAGTAGTGTATTTTTTAGCCTCCATGTGTTTGTATTTTTATAGTTTTTTTCCTATAACTGATATCTAGTCTCCTAGCTTGTGGTCGGAAAAGATGCTTGAGAGGATTTCAACTTTCTTAAATTTACTGAGGCTTGATTTGTGGCCCAAATGTGATCTATTCTATCCTGCAGAGTGTTCTGTGTGTGCTTGAGAAGAAAGTGTATTCTGTTGTTTTTGGATGGAATGTCCTATAAATATCAGTTAAGTCCATCTGGTGTAATGTGTTAATTAAATCTTGTGTTTCCTTATTTATTTTCTGTTTGAATGATCTGTCCATTGGTGTAAGTGTGGTGTTTAAGTCCCCTACTATTATTGTATTACTGTCGATTTCCCCTTTTATGGCTGTTACCATTTGCCTTATGTATTGAGGTGCTCCTGTGCCACCTAACCTTGTTTTGTTAGGCTATTTGTATACTAAGTGGGTTAACACACATTTTCTCTTTTCAAAATCACAAGAGATCTGTGCAAGTATATAAGATAGATTGAGAGAATTTGATTTGGCCTTGGTCACATAGCTAGAAAATTGATAATTTTGAGCCAGAACTCAGGTCTCCTAACAGTAACCCAATGTAGTCTCTGTCTTCATATCCTCCGTTGACCCCAGGGTATTACATGAAGTATTTTGCTTTTGAGAAAATATATTATTCAACATACGTTTGACAGTTCTGAAGGAATGTGAAGCAGATTAAGAAATGTAATATTAGAGACTTGACCAATTTTAGGGTTATGATGAATTATCCAGCTTACCTCTTTAATATTGGCATTTTTGGTGATTGATGGTCATTTGCTTTCCTTTAGTTAAAATAAGTGTTTAGTTTCCTAATTATAGAATTATAATTAGGAAATACATATTTAATACAATTAGGAATACATACATATATGATATGTATTTATTATAGAAAGTTTAGAAAATAAAGAAAAATATAAATCAAAAGCATTCATTGTTTAACTTTAACAATGGTTTATGTCTATTTGTTTTTAATTTAACTTTAACTTGAAATAATTATAGAATATAAGAAGTCGCAAAAGTAGTACAAAGGTCTCATGTATCCTACTGTCTTTTAAAAATACACATATACTCATTTACTCATTCACTGTAAGTACCCCCTTACCAAATTAGAATCATAAAAATGCTTTTAAAAAGAAGGGAATACAAATAGGTCGCATGTCATTTTTCGTAGAAGAATGCATAGTATACACATTTTTGCACCTTGTTTTGTGTGTGTGTGTCTGTGTATTAGTATATACTGAGCTTCCTCATTTTTTGGTTGCTTTATATAGTATTCCATTGTATTTTTGTATGTTTCTATATATATAATTATTATTGTAGTGCCAGACTTGTATTATTAGACATTTAAGGTCTTTACATTCTTGTCATATTATTAAAAGTGCTGCAGTTTATAATTTTGTACTCTGCATTTTTTCGTTATGTATTTCTGTAGGTGGCTACTGAATTTTTCTGTTTTATTTTCATTATCTTTAAGATTATTATATAGTTTTATTATGGAATGTGTAGAAATTATCCTGTATGTTAATAATTTTTTTAGGTTCTCTAATAGCAATAAATCCTACCAGGTTGAATATTTTAAAAAACATAACCAATTCTAACATTTTAAAGGAGTTTTATAATTATTTACAAGTGATGTTGATTTCCTTTTTTGTAAATTAGTATTGTCAAAAAATAAAATATATGTATTAGCTTTTTTTTTATCTTTCAGAGAGTCAAATGTTGGACTTATTTATTTATTGATGGGTTAATTGTTTTCTAATTCTCTTGCATGTTTTGGCAAATATATTTTTTACCTCCTCTTGCATTCTTTTTTTTCTTGTTTATTTGAAAGCATACTTTTATTCCTTTCTAAGTAATGAGAACAAAAACAATAATATTATTCTGAGGACAGCAGTGGTGTCATCCTATTGTTTATTACATGACATACTCATTTTTCTTAGTTTGTATACTTTTAGTATACTTTTTAATCTGGTAGTTATTTAATAGTCAAGGGATTTGTCCTTTATTGTTTGTTCAAATTTTGTTTTTTTATTGCATTATAAGCAGATAGTATGGTATGTGGAATTACTACCTTTGAAATTTATTGAGGATTTCTAATTGGCCTAATTTGATATTGAGCTTATATTTACAGTCTTTTTTCTGTGATAAAGAAACAAAAAACCTAAAGCACACAACACTCTGATCTATAGTCATAAGAAAATTTCCAGTAGGAATTTTTAAAGACTCAGATAAATGATTATCAGTCCTATTTGAAAAGATAAATATGTATACTAGGTTGTTTTGCTTGATGTTCAGTAAGATATGATTAGCTGTATGAAGATTACATGTGGAAATTGTTTTAGGGATCAAGAGCAGAATACAACATAATAAATTTTTGAAATTTCTGAAGAGGATAATTTTCTGGAATTTCAAAACACCAGACAATCTCAAAGGAATATATTTATAAATTCTCATTGTAGACATTGTATGACCAAAGTAATGAATTTTAAAATTGAAAATTGGAAAAAATTTAGATGAATTATGAGGTATTAGTATTTAAATATACAAAAATATAAATTTTGAAAATATGAAAACTGTAATGGATACGTGGGGGAAGGATGGAGACTGGAAAGAGAGTATTGCTTGTCGGTAATGGAAAAGTGCAAATTCAAATGGCAAAACCATTAAAATTCTTTGTACTTGGTATGCTAGTAATGCTACTCATAAAATTATAACTTGAGCACAAGTCGTTTGGAAATCTTTTTGAGATGAGTCCTATCTTTGACTTAATTTTTATTTAGATTTTTTGATGTAAATAATTTAGAAGAAAAAAACAATCATGTCCTTGAAAATGTCAGTTATCATGATAATTAGAGCAGAAGAATATTGGAAAATGTCTTAATGTCATATTAACAATAGTTAACAGTTAATTTATTAATAAGAGTTAATGAATAAGTAGTGGCAGGTTTACTTTGTGGAGCCTTGAGAATTAATAAAAATACCTGCATTATTACTTTAATTTTTTGAAATATAGGACTTGAAATTAGGCCTGTGGTTATAGCTTATGCATCAAAGTTCAAAGTTCAGAGTGAAACTGGAGAAATAACACAATTGTTCGTTTAGTATTTTTTTCTTTTACTAGTTTTTTTTTTCTTATAAAGCTATGATTTAAAAAATGATAACTAAAATTTAGGGAGAAATGAAGGAGAGATCACATACCACCGTTCATTCAGAAAGATAAAGAATTGAAATATTTTGGGTATTTCCAACCTGAATTACATCTCACCTGCCCCATGCTCAGCTCTCTTTTCATCACAGGAGCAGTAATTCTTTCAGTCTTCCAGAATTTAAAAGTGATAGTCACAACCAAAAAAACAAATAGATAAATTGGACTTTATCAAAATTAAGATTATTTGGGGTTCAAAAGGCACTATGAAGAAAGAAAAAAGACAGTCCACAGAATGGAATAGCAGATTGTAAATCTTATATCTGATAAGGGTATAGTATCTAGAACATACAAAGAACTTTCAGCACTCAACATTGAAGAGAGGTCCCCTTCCTCTTGCCTTCAGGCAACCCGGAGGTTGTGCTTGCCATGCTGCTTTCCCTTTCTCAGAGTACTTGGTGCTCTTTCTTTCCATCCTGGGCCCAACAGAATGGCTCCTACAAAAAGGGTAGCAAGAAGAAGGGCTCTTCTGCACAACAAGGTAGTGACCAAAGAATACACCATTCACATTCACAAGCACATCCATACTGAGGGCTGCAAGAGGCATGGCCTTCTGGACCTCAAAGAGATCCAGAAATTGGCCATGAAGAAGATGGGAACTCCTGATGTGTGCATTGACACTGGGCTCAATTAAGCTGTCTGGGCCAATGGAATGAGGAGTATCCCTTACCTTATCTGGGTGCTGTAGCCCAGAAGATAGAAAGAGGATGAAGGATCATCAAACAAGGGCTATCCATTGGTTACCTAGGTACCTGTCACCACTTTCAAAAATCTACAGACAATGTGAATGAGAACTAACTCTTGATTGTCAAGTAGTCATAAAACTGCAAAAAAAAAAGCCCAATAAGGAGACATATAACACAATTTAAAAATAGGCAGAGAATTTGAATAGATATTTCTCTGAGGATGATATACAAATGGCCAATATGCACATAAAAAGATACTTAACATCGTTATCAATAAGGAAATGGCAAATCAAAAGCATAATAAGATACCATTTCATACCTACTAGAATGGTTTTCATTAAAAAAGTCAGCTAATAACAGGAGTTAGTGGGGATGTAATAAAATTAGAACACTTGTATGCCAATGGTGGGAATGTAAAATGGGACAGCCGTGTTGGAAAACAGGTTTTCAGTTTCTTAAATGGTTAATTATAGAGTGACCATATGACTCAGTAATTCTACTGTTAGGTACATACCCAAAAGAATTGAGAACATAACATCCACAGAAAACCACATACACGAATGTTCACAGCACTGTTGTTCATAATAACCAAAAAGTGGAATTAACCCAAATGTCCATCAACTGATGAATGGATAAACAATATCTGGTATATTCATACAGTGCAATATTATTCATCCATATAAATATGTACATGTATAATGTATATGTATATATGCTTGCATATATTGTATATCTATATATTTACATATATGTATACATTCCCAGAGTTGAAATCACAAGTTGAAGAATAAATATAGTTGTTGCAGAGACAGATAAAATTTTCCGAGTATTCTTTTTAATAAGAATTATCTATAGGGCTTCCCTGGTGGTGCAGTGGTTGAGAGTCCACCTGCCGATGCAGGAGACATGGGTTCGTGCCCCAGTCTGGGAAGATCCCACATGCCATGGAGTGGCTGGGCCTGTGAGCCATGGCTGCTGAGCCTGTGCATCCGGAGCCTGTGCTCCGCAACAGAGAGGCCACAACAGTGAGAGGCCTGTGTACCACACACACACAAAAAAAGAATGATCTTTAGCGTATTCATTTAGTGTCAGTTGTGCTTTAATTCGTTTGTCTAATTAATGAAAAATGGTATTGCTTGTTTTATGTTTCATATTCCATATAAAGTAACCTTTATCAAAATAATAGTATATATTCTGTGTTAAAATTGTTTTTAATTTTACTACTTTTTTGTTGGGCTAACACTATACTGATGCCAGAAGCTTGGCTTCTGTGCATTGGTGCCAAATTGAAACTTGGAGACAGAGTTTTGGTGAAGTTGAAAAGAATAGCTTTATTGCTTAGCCAGGCAAAGGGGGACACAGCGGGCTCATGCCCTCAAAAACAGTGTGTCCCAACCCAGGAGGACTTGGTGAGGAGTTTTATAGCAGTTGTTCAAGGGCAGGGTCGCTGATAAGATCAGGGTGTGCCAAGGGTCTGGCAGGGCCTGCACTCCTTTAATCCAGGCTCAGGTAATCTCTTGATGAGCTTCTCTGGTTTCTTTCATCTGGCTTCAGGTGGTCTTCTTTGGAATGAAGAATGCTGACATATTCCATTTGTTGGGGGGTTTAGTTCTGTAAAGAGCTCAAAGATAGTGTTATGTGTATCCCTTGAGGGGGAACCAGGACCCTGCCCCAAGGCTGCACTATTGTTTCTTGGCTGCTCCTCCCTTGTCTCTGCATCCCCTCCCTTCCCTGATTAGCAACTATTTGAATCTGCACTTTGAACTCAGGGAAGGTCATGGAGACTGGAGTCTGTTCCTTACAGACAAGGAAGCTGGGACAGGTAAAGGCTTCTGTGCCCAGAAGCCCCACAGGTCCTGCTCAGTTTCAATACTATATTCTCATGCCATAGAGTTTTGGGGATCATATACATTATCCATACATTCTTTAAATCTAGGTTTATGATTATCAGTGGATATTGAAAATTTCTTGGTACTTTTACATGACTTCCTGCATTCATTGTAAATCCTGTTTGGCAGCTAGCTTCTCTGCATGATTTCTGTTCAGTAATTAAATTTAGCATTTCCAGCTGCTTAAAAATGTGTTGGCCTTTCCTGTTCATTTGTGTTTCTTCATGTGTAAAACGTGGGTATCCACATAGTTTTACTTCTTTTAAAGTGCCATTTTATAGTCTGGGTTTGGCAGTTATATACTGTGAATGGTTTACTTTCTTATTCTAAATATGAATATAAAATTTTAATTTTAAATGTTAATCTAAATATCAATGTGATGTATATCAGATATGTGATTGCCCTAAGTGATTTGCTTCTAGTAATATATACGTATTTATATATTTTTTCTTAGAATGTCAGACTAGGTTATTTGTAATGGTGTATAATTTCAGCCACCTGTATTCTTTAAGTACAGGTATAAGCAGTTACACAGAACTATAAGCTGGGCTAATTGCCGTAGGATTTAATGAATCCTTTGGTTATAATACAGCAGAATAATTTTAAACCTAAGAAATCTTGTGTCTCTTTTTTTTAACAGTACTTTACAGTTATATTTGTGTGAGGGATATTTTTTGATATAGGTAGTTTGAGAAGGTGTTTACTGATACTACTGAGCCACATATCTGTCTTCAGAGTGTATCATGCTTATAATTCAAGGCCCATTATTCTGCATTACTGGAGAAAGCACTTTTCATAGGTAAAGTAGTTCCTTGTAATAAATTATGAGCATCTACCTATAACTTACTATTTTTAGATGTCTCAAATGGTCATTCTTTAAAATATTAATGAGTTCATATGTGAACAGCCAATAAAAGTCCTGGTATAATCTTAACTTGTGGACTTACTTAGAATTATAGTATTCAAACTGTTAATATTTCAGGTCCTTTATTGAGAATCTGATTTTACAAATGGATGTATGGTGTATAGTTGATTAAGCAAGTTAAAATATTTACCAGCCTAACTCCCCAAATCTGTTGTGCTATGTTATTCTTCATCTTATATTACATTCTTAAATACAATTTGCTGACATAATAAATCGATAAGGCATCAGATAGAGGAGTGACAACAATACAGATGTTGTTGTTTTAACTGGTAATTATCTTTGATTGTTCCTTGTTTTCAGCAGAGTATTAGACCATAGAATATAATTCACTAGATGAATGTTGTAATTTGACGAATGAATAATTGCATCTAAAAGTAAATGGTGATTTAAAAAATTATTTTAAAAATTGTTTATTACTGAAATTCATTTGGAATGGCAAGTGGCCCTGAGTAGCCAAAACAGTCTTCAAAGAAAAAAAAGAACAAAATCAGGAGCACTCAAACTTCCTGATTTTAATATTTACTACAAAGCTATAATAATCATGGTGCTGGCACTATTACAGACATGTATAACAGAATAATAGAATTTAGAATCCAAAAATAAATTTGTTCATATAAGGCCAGTTGACTTTTGACAAGGGTGACAAGGTAGTTCAATGAGAAAAGAATAGTCTCTAAAGCAAATTGTGCAGACATGACTGGATATCCACATGCAAAAGAATAAGGTTGATCCTTACCTCATACCATATATACAAACTGACTCAAAATAGATCAATTACCTAAACATAAGAGTGAAATCATAAACTCTTAGAAGATAATATAGTGGTAACTCTTCATGACTGTGTATGTAGAAACGGATTCTTAGATATGACACCAAAAGCAAAAGAAGAAAAGGAAAAATGGATAATTGGATGTCATGAAATTTTAAAACTCTGTGTATCAAAGGATCAAGAATGTAAAAAGATAACCTATAGAATGGGAGAAAATACTTGCAAATCTATATCTCATAAAAGGGTCTGTTATCCAGATGTTAAGATTTCTGTCAACTCAACAACAAAAAACTAAACAACCCAAATGAAAAATGAGCAAAGAACTTAAATGGACTTTTCTCCAAAGATATACAAATGGCCCACAAACCCACGAAAAGGTGTTCAGCATTAGTCATTAGGGACAAGCTAAAATAAAACAGGGAATAACAAATGTTGGCAAGGATATGGAGATATTAGAACCTTTATACACTGTTGGTGGAATGTAAAATGGTATAGATGCTGTGGAAACAGTTTAGTAGTTCCTCAGAAATGTAAAAGAATTACCATGCGACCTAGCAATTCCACACCTAGTGCCATATCCGAAAGAACTGAAAATAGTTACTCAAACAAGTACATGTGCATGCATGTGTAGTTTATCATGTGTGTCATCTTGAGTAGGATGCCCAGATAGCTGTTTAAAATATTATCTCTGGGTGTGTCTGTGAAGGTGTTTCCAGAAGAGATTAGCATTTGAATAAGTAGAGTGAATAAAGAAGATCAGTGCCAGTGGGTATCATCCAATCCGTTGAGGGGCTGAATAGTGCAGAAAGGTGGAGGACGAGTGAATTCATTCTCTCTACTTTAGCTGAGACATTTATCTTCTCCTGACCTTGGACATTGGTACTCCTGGTTCTCAGGCTTTCGGATTAAGACAAGGACTTACACCATTAGCACCCCAGTTCTTGGGCTGAATTACACCACCAGTTTTCCTGGTTCTCCATCTTTCAAATGGTGGATTGTGGTACTTCTTGATCCCATGAAACAGTTGCTTTAATAAATCTCCTCTTATATATATGTCTCTATATCTTATTGGTTCTGTTCTTCTGGAGAACTCTGACTAATACAATGCATGTTCATAGCAGCACCATTCACAATAGCCAAAAGGTGGAAACAGCCAAAATGTCCATCAGTGGATGAGTAGATATACAAATTGTGGTATGTACATAAAATGGAATATTATGCAATAATAAAAAAGGAGTAAATAGTTGATACATTTTACAGTAAACATGATCCTCAAATCTTAATGCTAAATGCAAGAAGCCAAACACAGAAAAATATATTGTATATATCATTTATATGAAATATTCAGAATAGATAACTCCATAAAGACAGAATGCAGATTGATGGTTGCCATTGGTTGTGGAGTGGAGAATGGGGAGAAACTGCTAAATGGATAAACGGTTGACTTTGGAGTGATGGGAATGTTTTGGAACTAGATATATGTGGTGGTTGTACAACATTATTAATGTACTTAATGCCACTGAATTGTGCAGTTTAAAGTGGCTAATTTATGTGAATTTCACCCTAATTATTTTTAAAAATATTTTTTAGTATTTGGACCTATTGAGTATTGCAAAAGGCTTAAAAGAGTTTATTTTGCCTGAGTTGCTAGATACTATAATCCTCCTGATTAGGAAATTAGGAGAAAGAACATGTTGGAGGGAAAATTGAGAAGAGTAGTTTAGAACATATTGAGGGTTTGGTTTTTGGGATGCTGCAGATGGACATATCTGATAGCAATTCGGAAATACAGATTTAGTGCCTAGATAAGATATATTTGGATATTTGAGTTATATTTGGATGTTTTTAGCTGATTCATAGTAATTGATGTGTCACTCTTATTGAGCCACCGATATAGTGGATAAGAAGAGTACCAAGGCAGCTTAACAATTGAGTGTTATTGCATCCTTTGGCAAGTACTCAGTTGAACTAATTCATTTACCATTACATTCATGCTTTCAAACTTCAGGCATTTAGTAATTTCCAGTCATCCTATTAGGTTTCTCTGGGAGGCTTTAATTCCCCTACCCCAAGTAAGTTATTTCATTCATACTTTTTCCCCCTCCTCAAAACCAAGTGCCCCACTCTACCCATATTGTCAGCCAAAGCCCTTAACTCATATTTATTGCAAAAGTAGATTTCATCAGAGTGGAATGAACACTGAATCTGTCCATCACCAAGCTAATCAATATATATATTTGTGTGTTAATTCTCTCGCATCAGAGAGCACCACCTTTTTCAGTGGCAAATCTGTTTGGCTGTTTTTGGGGGCCCTTCCTCACTCCCACTTCTCAAGACTTTACTTCACTTTTCTCTTTCCTTAATCAAGCTTCCTTTTCCCCTAGGAAAGAGCAGGAACACGTTATAATATATTCCATCTTTAAATAAACTAAAAAACTCAGAACCTTCTCTTGACTTTACTTTCCTTCCTCCTGTTTATCTTTCAGTCTAGTTGTCAAGCTTTACATTGTTTTTCGACATATATTCTCTCGCTTTCCTCTGAGCTTCCTCATGGCATTTTGGCTTCTTGGCAGTCAGGCTTCTACTACCACCACTATTCCCTTGAAACTTCCTGGGATGACCAATGACCTCAGCGTAATCAAAACCAGTATTTACCTCTTTTTGTTTTTATTTTAGTAAACTCCATCTCAATGTGTAATGCTATTGACTGCTCTCTGCTGTCTCGACTCGTTCTCAGTAGTTTTTCTAGCTTCTTTTCTCTGCGTAGCCTTTGAATGGGGAAGTTCCTTGGGACTTTATCCTAAGCCTTCTCTTACGTGTCTGTGTTCCGTTGCTAAGTAATGTAACCTGTTTTCATAGTTCTTAAATACTGTTTTTAGTCTGGTAATTTTGGTATTTATGTCTGTGGTCCAAGTTCCTTTTGTGAGTGCCAGACTTATTTATTTAACCTTATTTTACATATCCACTTGGATTTTTCACAAACATCACGGTACTGTATAGCCTGAGTTTTACGAGCTTGATCTCTAGATTCAAATAGCCAAGGTTTTGATATGGACTCTAATACTCAGTATTTTAACCTTCATAACTTCTCAGTTCTTAGGTCCCTCATTTGTGAAGTGAGGATTATAATAGAGTTGTGAGAATTAAATAAGATCCATGTAGAACATTAAGAACAATGTCTAGCATATAGTAAACACTCAATTATATGTGAGCTGCTATTATCTTATTACATCATACTTAATATGTTTTAAAAGGGCTCTTGATTTTCCTTTCCTACCAACCTACCAAATCAGAAAGCTGAGAGTCATCCTTGAATTCTTTCCCTCCTCTCTGCTGTACATTCAAACATCCTGAAGACCAGTCTTCATAATTTGTCTTGAAATTATGTTCTTGTATCATTTCTCTCTCTTTAGCTTAGACTACCATCTTTCATCTGCAGGACAGCAACAACCTCCTTTTTTCTTCTTTTTTCTTTTTATTGGTATGCGGGCCTCTCACTGTTGTTGCCTCTCCTGTTGCGGAGCACTGGCTCCAGACATGCAGGCTCAGCGGCCATGGCTCATGGGTCCAGCTGCTCCACGGCACGTGGGATCTTCCCGGACCGGGGCATGAACCTGTGTCTCCTGCATCAGCAGGCGGACTCTCAACCACTGCGCCACCAGGGGAGCCCCTCCTATTTTTAATCTTACTCCATTCTCATATGTTTTCTACATATCAGTCCAAATGATCCTAAAACACGAATGGGGTCATATCGTCTCCTTCCTTACATAACATTTCAGTGGTTTTCTATCACATGTTTTTTTTAAAAAAATCCAAAGCACTTATCATAGCTTTTGAGGCCCTGCGTGATCTGACTTCTACTTTTTTCCCATTTCATCTTCTGCTACTTTCCCCATGTTATTTTGCATTAATCACAGTAATCTTTCAACTCTTCTAACATGTTGATCTCTTTCTTCGTCAGAGTCTCTATACATTCATTTGCTTAAGAGATATTTATTGAGCATTGACTGTGTAGAAGACACTGTTCTGGGCCTGAGAATAAAAGACTTTCCAAAACTGACATAAATACCTGATCTCTTAGAACTTACTTTTGAGAGAAAACAGATTATAAACAGTAAAATTAAGGTGTTGATTCTAAAGATAGACTGTAGAAAGTGCTCTGGAGAAGAAAACAAATGTTGTGTGGCCATTTTAAATAGGGTGATAGGAAGGCCCTGAAAAGACAACTTAAAGCAGGTGAAGGAGTAAGGGATGCGGATGGCAGGGGGAAGCGTGTTACAGACAGAGCGAACACATGGTACAAAAGCTTTCAGGCAGATTCATGCCTGGAACATTTGAAGGATAATAAGAAAGCCAGTATTTTTGGATTGGATGAGCTAATGGGCAAATAGAAGGAAATGAGGATAAAGAGTTAATGTTGGGCTAGACCATATAAGACATTATAAGCTATTACAATGGATTTGATTCTTAACATTTGGGAAACTCTTGGAGGGTAATGAGCAGAGAAGTGACAATCTGAGTAAAATTTTAAGTGCTTCACTCTGGTTGCTGTTTTAGGAAGAGACTGAAGGGAGGCAAGGGCCTAAATAGGAAGATCAGTTACTGCACTAATTGATGTAGGGAATGATTACTTGGACTAGGCTAATGGCAGTGAAGGTAGTAAGAAGTGGTTGGATCTTAATCTATTTTATTTTAGACCTAACAGGATATGCTGATGGATTTAATGTGTTAATGTTGAGAGAATGAAGGGTATTAAGGCTGACTGGAAGGTTTTGGTTTGAGCAGCTAGAAGAATGGAGTTGCTCAGGTGATAAGACTTTAGAAGGAGCAGGTTAGGGCAGTGAGGGAAGGTCAGGAGCCCAGTTTTCTTTTGTTTTTTTTTTGCGGTATGCGGGCCTCTCACTGTTGCGGCCTCTCCCGTTGCAGAGCACAGGCTCTGGACGCGCAGCCTCAGCGGCCATGGCTCATGGGCCCAGCCGCTCCGTGGCATGTGGGATCTTCCTGGACCGGGGCACGAACCCGTGTCCTCTGCATCGGCGGGTGGACTCTCAACCACTGCGCCACCAGGGAAGCCCCAGGAGCCCAGTTTTGAACATGTTAAGTTTGAAATGCCTATGAGCCATCCAAGTGGAGATGTTCATCAGGCAGTTGGGTATACAAACTTGAAATTCCTGGGAGGAATGTAGGTAGGCTCAGGATACAAATTGGGGAGTCCGCACTGTAACTGGTGGTATTTAATGCCATAATCAGGATGAGATCACCACATGAGTCAGTAGCTACAGAAAGTTTTTCTTGCTGTGGGTAGATAGAAGGCCAGAAATCGGTGGTTCTGAAAGTCTAGTTTTAAAAGTTTTGGAAAGAACAATAAACTGTCAAAGGATGCTGACATGTTAAGAGTAGGACTGCTCATTGACCATTTGTCTTCGCAAAGTGTGCTTTTTTATCTGCTTTTTACTTGTTTAATTTCCAGCCTTTATCTTCCCCTTTCTAAGTCATCTCCTCAGAGGCCTCCAGGGACCATCCTACCAAAATTTGGTAACTCTTCCCTTTTGCAGGTTATATCTTAGGCCACCCCCCTTTTTTAAATTGACTTCATAATGAATAACCTTTATTTACACATCATTATGTCTCATAATAGTGTAATTTTCAGTTCTTAGTAACAGATACATAATTGATGTCCAGTAAATATTTGTTTAGTGGATAAAAGGATAGAACCCTTGGGAAGTCTATTAGATTTAAGAGTGCAAAAATAAAATTTTAACTTAGCATTTGCTTCTTTGCCTTATTGGTGTGCATACATTAATAACTAATATTTGTTGAGTGTTCATTGTATGTCAGTAAGCATTATAGTATGCTGGTTGATTCTCTATAATACCTTAATTTGACATTTGCGTCTAGTATAAGCATGAGTATTTCTTCCCCTAGTTAATATTTTATAGGATTGGAAGTCTCCGTAGATTATGTAATTGGGTTATTATATGGAGTTGTAAGTTATTTTAATAAGTAGAATGATCTTCAGAATACAGAAAATGTTTATACCATTCAGAGATTCCTCAACTGTTCATGCCTGCAAGGGTTGTATGCTGGTTTAAATAACAAGTTAAGTTCAGCAGGAAAGAAAGTTCATTTTTGGTTATTACAGACAATATCACTTAAATAATCACTTCTTTCCTTTAACATGAACCCTTCTTTTTTCCCCCATTCCAGGCAGTCTTAGTCTCTTTCTGAATTCTCATTGACAGACAGTGCAGGTGTATGCTTTATGTTATAGTTATTTGCTTCATGTTTTAATCTCCTCATGATTTCTGAATGTAGGGCTGGACTTCCATCCCCCTAAAGCTCCCAGCATAGTGCTTTTCACATAGCCTTTGCTCAGTCAGGTAAGTTGAAAGAGTTGATGTATGTAGCATCTTTTTTTTTTTTTTTGGCGGTACGCGGGCCTCTCACTGTTGTAGCCTCTCCCGCTGCAGAGCACAGGCTCTGGACATGCAGCCTCAGCGACCATGGCTCACGGGCCCAGCCGCTCCGTGGCATGTGGGATGTGGGATCTTCCTGGACCGGGGCACGAACCCACGTCCCCTGCATCGGCAGGCGGACTCTCAACCACTGCGCCACCAGGGAAGCCCGTATGTAGCATCTTTGCTTTTAGGAATGTGTACCTCTCTTCACCCTGTCAGACAATGTGTGACCATATCTTGGAGGTGAGATGGGAGAATTTGATCTATGGAGATGCAAGTGTTTTGGCTCAGAACTTTATTAAGTATCTGAAACTATAGTGTAGCATACTCATCCAGAATTATACTTTGCATGTGCACCTACAAAGGTTTATGTAAGGAGAAAGCAAATACATGATTCCATTTTCAATATCTCTATTTTTTTTGGTGTGTGGAATTTCACTCAGTGGAGGTTGAAGAAAGAAGATGAGGAACCATCCTGTCACTTCTTAGTAAATGCAAGCCACTAAAAATGAGGGAATTTAGATCTCATTTTTTACCTTTTAAATGCTTTTTTGTTCAGTTACAGCAAGAAAAAAAATTGCTTTGTAAATAATATCTGGCATTTATTCATGCATAAGAATACAGCACATGCATATTATTTTATCTATATATTACTGAGAAGATCTCTTTGAAGAGAGTTATAATGGCCTGATGTCTGGGTAATAATTTTTAGATGACTCACTCTGTAAAATCATAGAAAAGCATTTTTCTAATAAGTCAGTATTATGTGAAGGCACTGTCTTCTATAGAAAAGCAGAATAATTTTCCTTTATGGGAATTTAACATACACATGTAAAATTTGTAAACATACAAATTTAACATACACATTTTCCTTTTAAAAGAATCCAAGTAACTTATTATTTTAAAAATTAAATTTTTATGTTTTGTATCATTTAGACAACTTTTTGTTTTTAGTTTTTTGTTATTTATATATTTTTTATACAGCAGGTTCTGATTAGTTATCTATTTTATGCATATTGGTATATATATTTTCAATCCCAATCTCCCAATTCATGTCAGCACCACCACCGCCCCCCCACCCCACCGCATTCCCCCTTGGTGTCCATACGTTTGTTCTCTACATCTGTGTCTCTATTTCTGCCTTGCAAACCACTTCATCTGTACCATTTTTCTAGATTCCACATATATGTGTTAATATATGATATTTGCTTTTCTCTTTCTGACTTACTTCACTCTGTGTGATACTCTCTAGGTCCATCCACGTCTCTACAAATGACCCAATTTTGTTCCTTTTTATGGCTGTGTAGTATTCCATTGTATATATGTACCACATCTTCTTTATCCATTCATCTGTCGATGGGCATTTAAGTTGCTTCCATGACCTGGCTATTGTAAATAGTGATGCAGTGAACATTGGGGTACGTGTGTCTTTTTGAATTATGGTTTTCTCTGGGTATATGCCCAGTAGTGGAATTGCTGGGTCGTAGGGTAGTTCTAGTTTTAGTTTTTTAAGGAACCTCCATACTGTTCTCCATAGTGGCTGTATCAATTTACATTCCCACCAACAGTGCAAGAAGGTTTCCTTTTCTCCACACCCTCTCCAGCATTTGTTGTTTGTACATTTTCTGATGATACCCATATTAACGGGTATGAGGTGATACCTCATTGTAGTTTTGATTTGCATTTCTCTAATTAGTGATGTTGAGCAGCTTTTCATGCGCCTCTTGGCCATCTGTATGTCTTCTTTAGAGAAATGTCTATTTAGGTCTTCTGCCCATTTTTTTATTTGGTTGTTTGTTTTTTTGATATTGAGCTGCATGAGCTGTTTTTAGAGATTAATCCTTTGTCAGTTGCTTCATTTGCAAATATTTTCTCCCATTCTGAAGACTGTCTTTTCATCTTGTTTATGGTTTCCTTTGCTGTGCAAAAGCTTTTAGGTTTCATTCAGTCCCATTTGTTTGTATTTATTTCCATATCTCTAGGAGGTGGGTCCAAAAGGATCTGCTGTGATTTATGTCATAGAGTGTTCTGCCTGTGTTTTCCTCTAAGAATTTTATAGTGTCTGGCCTTATATTTAGGTCTTTAATCCATTTTGAGTTTAGTTTTCTGTGATTATTGTAGTTTTGTAGTATAGTTTGAAGTCAGGGAGCCTGATTCTTCCAGCTCCATTTTTCTTTATCAGGATTGCTTTAGTGGGGCTTCCCTGGTGGCACAGTGGTTGAGAGTCCGCCTGCTGATGCAGGGGACACGGGTTCATGCCCCAGTCCGGGAAGATCCCACATGCTGCGGGGTGGCTGGGCCCGTGAGCCATGGCCGCTGAGCCTGTGCGTCCGGAGCCTGTGCTCCGCAATGGGAGAGGCCACAACAGTGAGAGGCCTGTGTACCGAAAAAAAAAAAAAAAAAAAGATTGCTTTGGCTATTCGGGGTCTTTTGTGTTTCCATACAAACTGTAAAATTTCTTGTTCTAGTTCTGTGAAAAATGCCATTGGTAATTTGATAGGGATTGCATTGAATCTGTAGATTGCTTTGGGTAGTATAGTCATTTTCACAATGTTGATTCTTCCAATCCAAGAACATGGTATATCTCTCCATTTGTTTGTGTCATCTTTGCTCTCTTTCATCAGTGTCTTATAGTTTTCTGTGTACAGTTCTTTTACCTACTTAGGTAGGTTTATTCCTAGGTATTTTATTCTCTTTGTTGCAATGGTGAATGGGATTGTTTACTATTTTCTCTTTCTGATCTTTTGTTGTTAGAGTATAGGAACGCAAGAGATTTCTGTGCATTACTTTTTTATCCCGCTACTTTACCAAATTCATTGATTAGCTCTAGTAGTTTTCTGGTGGCATCTTTAGGATTCTCTATGTATAGTATCATGTCATCTGCAAACAGTGACAGTTTTACTTCTTCTTTTCCTATTTGGATTCCTTTTATTTCTTTTTCTTCTCTGATTGCTGTGGGTAGGACTTCCAAAACTATGTTGAATAATGGTGGTGAGAATGGACATCCTTGCCTTGTTCCTGATCTTAGAGGAAATGCTTTCAGTTTTTCACCGTTTAGAATAATGCTTGCTGTGTGTTTGTCATATATGGCCTTTATTATGTTGAGGTCGGTCCCTCTGTACCCACTTTCTGAAGAGTTTTTATCATAAATGGGTGTTGAATTTTGTCAAAAACTTTTTCTGCTTCTATTGAGATGATGATATGGTTTTTATTCTTCAATTTGTTAATAATGGTGTATCACATTGATTGATTTGTGTATATTGAAGAATCCTTGCATCCCTGGGATAAATCCCACTTGATCATGGTGTATGACCCTTTTAATGTGTTGTTGGATTCTGTTTGCTAGTATTTTGTTGAGGATTTTTGCATCCATATTCATCAGTGTTACTGGTCTGTAATTTTCTTTTTTTTGTAGTATCTTTGTTTGGTTTTGGTATCGGGTGATGGTGGCCTCGTAGAATGGATAAGCTTTTTATGGTACGTTTATATATATCTTGTTTTGAATGTCAGTGAACAACAATGTAAGATTATTTACTTTGTTTAAAAAGTAGTAAACTTTCCCTAACAGGAACTGTGAAAAGTATTATAATAGTTTTTTAGCCTATTGTTAGAATGAAGGTAAACATTTTAAATTCAAACCAATACTCTCAGTAGCAAGTGGCTTTTTCTAGATTCTTTGCTATGGAAGGAGTTTTTTCCTCCAGATTCCTCTCACTTAACACAGTACTTGGCAAATAATAGATTGGTTGTTTACAGAATTAAAGACAACTGCTTTACATTGTAATGTGACATTGTTTTTTTTTCGCTTTCTGTAAAAGAGAGAAATTTTTACTCGGACATGAGATACAAAAGCAGGGAACCCATTTGTATTTCCTAAATTGCATCATACCATATTAACCAATAATTTACTCCATCTCATTCTTTGTTCCATTTCCTATTTTTATCCTCTTGACCAGTGCAGCAGGCATGATTCATTTTGCAGCAGGCATGATTCATTTTTCATTGTTTATCCTCCTGTTAGCTGATAAGGTTTATCCTCTTGTTAACTAAAAAAATTAAAATGAATAGAAGCAATGAAAATAGATAATAAGGAAATCTTGTAGAGAATGTACAAGCTTCTAAATACTTGGTCTTTTATTTTAGCTTGATGTGATTCTTGACTTCTACATTTTAACTCTTTTCCAAATCTTATTTTTTAATACAGCATTTTACATAATATTTTCTTATATTTAAACCCATGCTTTTATTATGCGTTATGGACTATAAAGTTTAAATTGTATGCAATTATGTTTAATTTAGACAGTGATATTCTTATTTCAATAATAGTGCCTAACATTTACTTAGTGCTTAACATGTGCCAGTGTCTCAGAGTGCTTTGAATGGCTTATCTGTTTTATCTTTAGAACCCTAAAGTTGTTTTAAAGAAGAGGGCATTACTATTAGGCCCATTATAGAGAATAAGGAAGCTGAGGCTAGAGAGGCTTAATAATTTCCTCAGAGTTATACAGTTAACATGGGCGTTAGAATCTGGATTTGAATCCCCTTTTTTTTTTACTTTGTACATATAATTCAGTTATGTCAATTATTGTCTTATTTTAATTATTCATGTTACAGAGTCAAATTGAAATAAAATATTTGTAAATTAAAAAAAATCATAGAGGTTAGAAGGAATTAACTTCATATACAAATAATGACTGAATTATGAGAAATTCAGGTATTTGGCTATATATATTACCCATTGTATCAAGGAATCAGTAAATGACTGTACTTTTATTTAGGTATAATATTTTTATTAAGACTGAAGATATTTTGTTAAATTCAACTTAAATACCTTTCTTTTCCCTTTTTATAAACTTACATCCTTTTCCTATATAAAAATCATTAAGATAATTGAATCACTGTTATGATGGAGGAAATGTATTATTTAAAAGGTTTTCCTCAACGGAAAATGGACATGATAGTCAATTACTTATTGTTTATCTCACTGTAGTATAGTAAGGTAGCAGAGTGATGGCTTCCTTAGGAAGAGAAAACTGGGACTTGGAGGCACTCCCAAATCACAGGGCAGTAACCATAATAACCCTGAAGCCAACAGAGTCAGTTACTTGGCAGTTTTGATGTTATATCAGTTTTGTACATCTGTACTGTCCAACATGGTAGGCACTTGCCCTGTATGGCTACTAATCTCTTGAAATGTGGCTAATCTGTACTGAGATGTGCTGCAAGAGTAAAGTAAACATCATTTTCAAAGACTTAGTAAGAAAATTTTAAATTACCTTATGAATAATTTTTGTATTCATTTTCTCAGACCTGTCTTCCATTTTACAAATTCTTCTGTTTAATTCATTCCTGATTTTTTTTTTTTTTTTTTTTTTTTTTTTTTTTTTGCTGTACGCGGGCCTCTCACTGCTGTGGCCTCTCCCGTTGCGGAGCACAGGCTCCGGACACACAGGCTCCGCGGCCATGGCTCGCGGGCCCAGCCGCTGCGCGGCATGTGGGATCTTCCGGGATAGGGGCACGAACCCGTGTCCCCTGCATCGGCAGGAGGACTCCCAACCACTGCGCCACCAGGGAAGCCCTCATTCCTGATTTTTAAATTTCAGTGAATATCCTTTTCATTTGTAGAACTGTATTTTATTCTTTTCCATTTTTATAAATAATACCTTCATCTTTATTATGTATATAATTCTTTCACATCTTAAATAATTTGAAGCGTACTCATTTTTTTTAAAGGCTTTTAGAAAAATTTATTATTTTTAAATTTATTTGCTTGGCTGTGTTGGGTCTTAGTCGCGGCATGCGGGATCTTTGTTGCAGATATTTCGTTGCAGCGCGTGGGCTCTCTGGTTGTGGCGTGCGGGCTCCAGAGCACATGGCCTCAGTAGTTGTGGCCCGTGGCTATCTAGTTGTGGCACGCAGGCTCAGTAATTGCCACGCAGGATTAGTTGCCCCAAGGCATGTGGAATCTCAGTTTCCTGACCAGGGATCGAACCTGCATCCCCTGCATTGGAAGGCAGATCCTTAACCACTGGACCACCAGGGAAGTCTTGAAGCATACTGATTCTATAGCTTAATTAATAATATAATATTGGTAGAGGGGGCGTGTAACCTTGCTGTTTGTTATGTCTTCTGACTATAGTTCATTGCATAATTGCATAGCGCATTGTGAATTGTGAGTGTGGTTTATCTTCAGCATAACCTTATCCGTGAGGATTCATACTTTGACTGAAGGTGTGTCTCTTCAGAGGTGTGTCTCTTTCATATTTGCTTCTGCCTTATTTCTTGGGCATATTAACAGCCAGTACGGCTTTAACATTAATTTATTAAATTGGACCACAAGCCAGTGTATGTGCGCAGGCTTGTATGATTATGAACTCTCAGGTTACATGTTTCCCCCACTCAGAACAGGCAGAGAGATACCAGGTTGTTACCTCCCTCAGCTGGTTGACATATTTCCTTTCAGTGAGCGTATACTTTTACAGGTAATGGGTTTGTGACGATGTCTAAGTTTAAACTCCCTACCTTACACTGGCCCAAGGCGTGTCTTCTATCTCCATGTGGTCATTAAACCAAAGCCCGTTGGTCTTTAATGAGAACAAGATGCATCCACATAGATGCACCTGCTCAGACTCTTAGCTAAGGAAGTGATAGTACCTGATTACTCTTACTTCCTCGGTTTTGAAAAATCTTCATTTGATTTTTGTCACAGAGGCTTGTCTTTACTTTCTTTCAAGGCCAACTCTGCGTGTAAGACAACGTTTTTCTGTGTTTTAGTGAGCATGTCTGGATGTTTTATAGTGGTTTATTTTGAACAATCTTTGCCAGAAATGTTAGTTATCCAAGTAATTGTCTGTAAGTAAAGAATTGATTATGATTCATAATTTAGATGAGGAGAAGGAGCTCTGTCTACTTACAGGGCAGCCATATAAACTCAAACCATGTAAAACTGCAAAATTAATTTACATTTATTTTTCAAAAGAACTGTTTCCTCAGGGGCCCCTAAAATGTACATGGAAGGAATTTTTTGAGAGAATACTGGGGCATTTTCATTACTTTAGGCATCTGTATAGTAAAAGCTATATCCTATCATAATTAGGAATAGGAGGGTTGTTAATATGTTTTATCTCTAAGTTACTGGCTTGTTTTGCTTCTTTAACTATGAGTTCATAATTGATAAAAATACAAATTACAGGATTAGGAGAAAAAGAGTTTAAAATTATATGGTACTCTAAACTAGTACTTTTCAAAATGTGGTAAAAGACCAGATTTTTTTTAAAGCTCAAATTCATCATAGGTATGTAACTTTTCTAAAATAAAATTAAATATATTACTAGATAAAATAAAAAGAAAAATATAACTAATTTTTTGCTGTTAAAGTCAACAGGCATAAGAGGGTTCTATGCAACAAATTGAACAAACATAGGAAAAAAGAAAAGAATTACAGAAGCACTGAAAGAGTGCAGTTGATACAAAGAATTGAAATTCTGCTCATGACTTCTGGTTGTTCCATAATTGTAACTAAATGAAAAGTTGTGAAAGAAATAGCAGTTCTTTGTATTAAATGTCTGACACATGTACACTTTGAACAAACACCATTTATTACAGTATTCAAAGTTTTTAACATTTTGACTTTTTTAATACTCAAAGTTTTTAATGTGGCAAATGAGTTTGTTTTTCAAAACTTACTTAAAGTCTGCTTTGGATTGAATATAATATTACCCTCAGGGAATAATGAAATTGTCTCATTTTTAATTTTAATACTATTAATGGTATTAATAATACTACTAATAACTCAAGAGTTACGTTAATGAGAATGGAAGAAGAGAGTTTTTTAAAGCAGTCTCAACAACTCACGGTACTCATTTTCACCTTTTATCCAGAGTGAAGCAAGAGATGCTGTATTTTCAAAATTCATTTTCATTTCTTTATCATAACCAGTTACACCCGTTTGCTCTATAAATTCATAATTAAATTTAAATGATCTTTTGATGAAATAAATGGATTTTACAGCTGTGAATTTCCTATGTATAGATATTGTTCTGTTGGAAAAAATTTCAAAACATTGTTATGTATTTCAGGTGTTTTATAATAACTTTTCACACATGTGCACTATCAAGATCATCATCTACTGATCACAGTCATCCTTTGATATCCTTGGGGGATTGGTTTCAGGACCATCCCTTGCATTCCAAAATCTGAGGATGTTCAAGTTTCTTATGTAAAATGGTGTAGTATTTACATATAACCTAAGCAGATACTCCCATTTCCTTCCTCCCTTCCTTCCTTTCTTCCTCCCTCCCTCCCTCCCCCCTCCCCTCCATCCTCCCTCCCTCCCTCCCTCCCTTCCTTCCTTCCTTCCTTCCCTCCTTCCCCATCCTCCCTCCCTTCTTTCCTTCCTTTTTATTGAGGTGTAATTGATGTACAATATTATATGTTTCGGGTGTACAACATAGTGATTCACAGTTTTAAATTGTGTATTCCATTTATTGTTATTATAAAATATTGGCTATATTCCCTGTGTTCTACTATATATCCTGTAGCTTATTTATTTTATACATAATAGTTTGTACCTCTTAATCCCCTACCCCTATCATGCCCCTTTCCCCTTGCCTTTCTGTCCTGAGTCTGTTTCTTTTTTGTTATATTCACTAATTGTATTTTTTAGATTCCACATATAAGTGATATCATACAGTATTTGTCTTTCTCTGTTTGACTTATTTCACTTAGTGTAATACTCTCCAAGTTTATTCATGTTGTTGCAAATGGCAAAATTTCATTTTTTTATGGCTAATATTTCCCTGTGTGTGTGTGTGTGTGTACATCACATCTCCCACATACATTAAATCATCTCTAGATTACTTATAATACCTAATAAAATGTAAATTCTGTGTAAATAGTTGTATATACAATGTAAATTATATGCAAATAATTGCTGGCACATGGCAAATTCAAGTTGTGCTTTTTGGAACTTTCTGGAATTTTTTTTTTGAATATTTTTGATCTGCAGTTGGTTGAATCTGTGGATGCAGAACCCATGGATATGGAAGGCCGACTATATTGTTAAATTATGGAACGTGTCATAAAAATCTGTATAAACTCTACTTTTCTAAGCTTATAATTTTTTCTTTCCAGTCTTATCTGACACTTAAAAACATGTAGTACATAGTATTAATGTAATTAAAAATACTACAGATGTCAGTCACGTGGCCAATTGACATCTTTAAAAGTTGTGATTCAATCATTCTGTCAAGAGACATGTTTCCCTTCATAAACCGTCATACATATACATGCATGCAATAACAGTTGATATCACCTTCCATGTTACCACATAATAAAGAGAAAAATCTCAAAATTAATGTTAAGCTTAAGGTAATTCTCAGTTTTTATTTCATCACTAAATACACTATATTTTAGGTGAATTTTTTTTTATGGTAGCAAGAGTTCCTAGATGAAGCAAACTGGCCCAAGATTTTAAATCTTCTTAATTATCCCAGAATGTTTTCTTAAGTGTTGGAGTTAGGCTGTCAGAAAACTTCCTAAACAAAAGGTAAACTCCATAGCATATTTGATGATCATATAATTCTTCAGTTTTATAGTTTTCAGAGCTAGTGGTGTTTGTCATTAGTGAAGCTAAAAAAAATTTTTTTTTTGTTAATCATCATGTTAAAATTTCACTTTTTCTAAAAAGATTGTTATGTTAACAAAATCTATATAATTTCCAGTTGTATTGAAAAATACTTAGCTACTTTTTTTGGTTCTGTTAGTAGATCTTCATTAACTAGTTCTTGAATACATTAAGCTCTGGTCTCTTTGGAAGGTGAACTACCTTATTAGCTGCAATTTGGCAGTATTTCTTAGCAAATGTCTATGCTGTAGTCTTTCACTAATATCTTGGCAATTATGTGTGTATTCATGTATATACAGTCGACCCTTGAGCAGCATGGGTTTGCACTGGCTAGGTCCACTTATATGAGGATCCTTTCCAATAAATATGGTATTACATAATCAAAGTTTGCTTGAATCTGTCTATGGAGAACCATGGATAAGGAGGTCTGACTATGGGACTTGAGCATCAATGGATTTTGGTATCTAGGGCAGGTCCCGGAACCAATTCCCTGCAGATGTTGAGGGAGAACTGCACATGTGTTTTTGACTGTGCAGGGGTTGGTGCCCCTAATTCTTGCATTGTTCAAGGGTCTACAGTATTTACAAATAAAATATATATATTTAAGTTTTGGTAACGTGATGTGCTACTTCATAATAAGTCCACTAAATAATTAGTTTTTAAAAAATTTTTAATTTTTTGATTTTTTTATTGGAGTATAGTTGCTTTACAATATTGTGTTAGTTTGTACTGTACAGCAAAGTGAATCAGCTATACATATACATATACCCCCTCTTGTTTTTTTAATTTAACATCTTTATTGGAGTATAGTTGCTTCCCTTTTTTTTTTTTTTGGATTTTCTTCTCATTTCAGTCACCACAGAGCATTCAGTAGAGTTCCCTGTGCTATACAGTGGTTCTTATTAGTTATCTACTTATACATAGTATCATTAGTGTATATATGTCAATCCCGAAGTCCCAATTCATCCCACCCCCCCGTTTCCCCCTTGGTATTCATACGTTTGTTCTCTGTGTCTGTGTCTATGTTTCTGCTTTGTAAATAAGATGGTCTATATCAATCTTTTCAGATTCCACATATATGCATTAATATACGATATTTGTGGGTTTTTTTTTTTTTTTTTTTTTTTTTGTGGCACGCGGGCCTCTCACTGCTGTGGCCTCTCCCGTTGTGGAGCACAGGCTCCGGACGCGCAGGCTCGGCGGCCATGGCTCACGGGCCCAGCTGTGCCGCGGCATGTGGGATCCTCCCGGACCAGGGCATGAACCCGTGTCCCTTGCATCGGCAGATGGACTCTCAACCACTGCGCTACCAGGGAAGGCCCCGATATTTGTTTTTAATGATGTAGTTTTTATGTGAAATATTGTACATCTGTTCTGTTGGCTTTTTAATTCAATATTCATCCTTTCTACTATCTCATTTGGCTTTGAATAATATTCTTTGCATTTTAAATTTAAACTGCTTAATTTTGGTGCTTTTATTATTTTTCAGTTATTACATATTTTTTAATGTGGTTACATTGTGGTTTTAATCCTTCATCATTTATGGCTACACACCTGCTGCCACCTGCGAACTGTCCAAAGCACCATCAGAATAACCTTTGGTGTAGCAAAGCTAGGTTTACTGTGTACCACAGTGGATGGGTTGCCATCTTGACAGAATCTCCTAAGTGTCTCGGGAGGAGGAGGCTGGGGTGAGTATTTATAGTTGAGGTATGAGCTCAGTTGGCTTACAGTGGTTTTTTACATGTGAGGATCTGATTAGGTGGGGTAAAGTTTGTCATATTAATAGTAATAGTTTAGGATTGACAGAACGGGAGGCAACAGATTTGAAGCAAGTATATTAGTAAATATTTGGTTGCTAAGTGAGCATTTTGCCCAGGTGAGCAACTTGTTCTGAAAAGGGGGACATTTTGCCTAGATGAGCAATTTATTGTTCAAATAAATTGGTTTCTGTATCTACTAATGAAAATTGTGAAGTTATTTATTGGTTTACTGTCTTACCTTCCTGGACTAGAATTTCCTGGGACAAAATAATGTTGAACATATAGTGAAATAATGTTGACTTGTGTGCCCTCAGTTTTTAGTCGTGGTTATTATGTTACAGCAGTCCCCCCTTATCCGAGGTTTTGCTTTCTGCGGTTTCAGTTACTAGCTGTCAGCTGATGTCCGAGAATATTAAATGGAAAATTGCATAATTAATTCATGAATTTTAAATTGCACACTCTTCTGAGTAACATGATGAATCTTGGTCTGTCCTGCTCCATCCTGGACTTGAGGCATCCTTTTGTTCAGTGTATCCCACCTGTTAGTCACTTAGTAGCCCTCTAAGTTACCAGATTCGAATGCAGAGTTATCTCACTGCTTGTGCTCAAGTAAACTTCATTTTACTTAACAATGGCCCCAAAGGCCAAGAGTAGTGATCTGGCAGTATGGACACGCTAAGGAAAAGCAGTAAAGTACTTACTTGTAAGTGAAAGGTTAAAGTTCTCTACTTAATGAAAGAAGACAATCATATGCTGAGGTTGCTAAGATCTATGTTAGGAATGAATCTTCTATCTGTGAAACTGTGAAGAAGAAAAAAGAGATTTGTGCTAGTTTTGCTGTTGCACCTCACACTGCAAAAGGTACAGTCACAGTGCATGATAAGTGCTTAGTTAAGATGGAGAAGGCATTACATTTGTACAATAAGATTTTGAGAGAGCAGGAGAGAGAGAGAGAGCACGCACCTTCACATAAGTTACAGTACATTGTTATAATTGTTCTATTTTATTATTAGTTATGATTGTTAATCTCTTACTATGCCCAGTTTATAAATTAAACTTTATCATAGGTATGTATGTATAGGAAAAACATAGTATATATAGAGTTTGCTACTATCCACAGTGTCAGGCATCTGCTGGGGGGAGGGGATCGGGTCTTGGAATGTAAACCCAACGGCTAAGGGGGACCGACTATATATGGATGCAGATGGTCCTGTTTCCAAAACTGAATTTAATATGTGAAACATAGGATAATTATTTGGAAATTACTTCAATTGTCATCATTTAATTTACTGCTATTGCCACTTTATTAAAAGGCATGTCTTGGGCTTCCCTGGTGGCGCAGTGGTTGAGAGTACACCTGCCGATGCAGGGGACACAGGTTCGTGCCCTGGTCCGGGAAGATCCCACATGCCGTGGAGCGGCTGGGCCCGTGAGCCATGGCCGCTGAACCTGTGTGTCCGGAGCCTGTGCTCCTCAACGGGAGAGGCCACAGCAGTGAGAGGCCCGCGTACCGCAAAAAAAAAAAAAAAAAAAAAAAAAAAGCATGTCTTTTTCTTGAAAAGTCCAGTGAAGTTTGTTACTCTAATTGTAAATTATTGTTAAAACTAAATAAGAAAGAAATTGCTTCGTTATGGAGCTAGTATTGTTACACCATGCGTTTAAAAGAATAGGTTTAAAAAATAAATAAAGAATAGGTTTTATTGAAAGTTAAAAAATAATTGTAAAATAAGTTATAAAAATAAGTAAGTGCTTACGTTTTGGACTACAAATTATAAATTGACCTTAAAATATCATGAACCGTACGTCATCCTTCTGTACATGAATACTGTGCATATCATGGGAATTTAGTAACACGTAAACTGTTCAAATGAGTCTACTGATCTTGTGTTTGTATGTTTTGACCATGTCTACTTGGTATACAAATTTCTAAATATTTACTCTCAGTATCTATAGTTATCTCATTGTAGACTGTAAACAAACAGTTCTCAAACTAGCATCCAAAACATGGATCAATCATACTTGAAAGGCACTGGTGTGAACTATCATACTGGCTCACAAATAACTTGAACGTCTTTGTCAAGAGCATGCTCTTCTCATCTTCATCAGTAGCAACAAATGATCAAAGTTCGCTTCACATGCACCTGTAGACCTTTCTGTTCCTCTTGTATCTTTGGTGTTATAGGGAGAAATGTTTAATAATTGTATTTATTGATTGATTTTTTTCTGTTTCCCCTTTAGCATTGTAAACCCCTTTAACTTTTTTGTAATTTCATTAACTGGTAAAAGATATATTCAAAACCTGAGTTTTATAGTGTTAGGAGTTCATCTGTGGTATCTCAGGGATTTCTAGGATCAGGGTAGGCCACGTGAATTTTTCCATAATACATGCTTGGTTTTCCAAATAACATTCATGGTAAAAAGCATACTGTTGAAAAAGACAGCTTGAAAAACAATTTATTGGACTTTTAAACTTGTTATTTCATTTTTGGGGCTGCTTTTCTGAGCTCCTGTGTTGCTCTTCATAGGAAAAATTGTGAGTAATGTTCCGTCTTGAAAGTAGGACAGCAAAATGTAACGTGCTAATTTTTTCCTTCATTTATATAGCAAATAGTGCTCTTTACAGACAATGACTGATGAACTGAAAAGTCATTGATTATAGTTCTTTCTAGAATTGATTATCATTACATCAATAAAATGTTATTATTTTATTGTATAGAATTGTTATATTGTGTGAGTTGTCTTTGAGGATTTAAAAAAAATAAATAAATTTATTTATTTTTGGCTGCATTGGGTCTTTGTTGCTGTGTGTGGGCTTTCTCTAGTTGCAGCAAGCAGGGGCTGCTCTTCATTGTGGTGTGTGGGCTTCTCACTGCAGTGGCTTCTCTTGTTGTGGAGCATGGGCTCTAGGCTCATGGGCTTCAGTAGTTGTGGCACGCGGGCTCAGTAGTTGTGGCTCACGGGCTTTAGAACGCAGGCTCAGTAGTTGTGGCGCACGGGCTTAGTTGCTCCACAGCATATGGCATCTTCCCAGACCAGGGCTCGAACCTGTGTCCCCTGCATTGGCAGGCGGATTCTTAACCGCTATGTCACCAGGGAAGTCCCAAGGATTTTTCTAAAATGTAATTTTTTTGCGTGTTTTCCTATGATTGTCTATATGAAGTGGTATTTGGTAAAGAACCAGTCTTACTTCTACTTATTGTTAGGAAAGCTTTTTTCACTTTGCCGTTTTATAGCTTGGTAATATACTTTGAGGCTTTTTATGTATGTTGCTGTTTTCTCTACTATGTATGTCTTGCCCAGAAGAATTGTCATCATGAGCATATTTTTTGGCAGTAAATATTTTGCTATATGCAAGAACTTTTTTGGTGCCTCATTTTTGCCCATTGATGTGAAATTTAGTTCTCAGATGGCAGTTAAGAAATTTTCTAAAGAAGGAAAATAAAATATAAACATTACTTCTTAAGAGAAAATTACAAACTTTTACCTTAAATTAGATTTTGATTAGAAAAATCTTTGGTGGTACTGTAGACTTTTAGGTTTTTTAAACTCTTAACAATTGTGATCATATTTTATTTTTTTCCTATAATATAATCATCAGCATGTTAGTGTATCTGGACTGTCTTAAGTACTTTGGAATCATAGCCATTTGTTCTTAAAGAATTACGTACAATGCCAGCCACTTACGGTGTACCCGAGCATTAAGGATGTGGGTAATAACAACAACATTAATAATAGCTATGATTTATTGCATGTTTATTATGTATCAGGGACTATTCTAAGCACTTTTTCATACCATAATTCATTTATTTCTCACAATAACCTATGAGCTAGATGGTCATTTTTTATTATACCCATTTTACACATGAGAAAGACAAAGAGTTGTTAATAAGTTGCACAGTAGATTTCAACTCTAACCTCCAAGTTCTGCTCTTCTAACTACTAGTGTATTACCTTTCCTTGAATTGCACAAAATAAGATGAATGAAAGATTATTTCACTTCCTAAATTATAAGAAATAGATTAGGTAAGGTGTCATTGTAGCATGATGTACTTTGTTAACATTTCTAAATCTTGTAAATGTAAATGGGTAAACTTGCACATTAGTTCAGAAGAGACCTGTTGATAACACTGATCCTCTTTTGCTATTATTACATCTTTTCATATATTTTTATGTTGCACAAATAATTTTTAGTTTGACACATCGATGTCCAAAATACCATTACTCTAGTAGTGTTTAATAGTGTAAATTATGTAGAAATGTGTTTAAAAATTTTTACATGTGCTGGATGAAAATGAAGTACATTTTTAGTTACTTTTTTTACATATTCTCTTAAAGATAGTCAGTGTTACTAAACATGACATTTTGCTTTTGCATACCCGAGAATGCTGTTTTTAGTGCAACTGTTGAAGTTACAATGTGATTGAAAAATTTAACTTCTGGGATTTGACTTTCTATTTTGGTGTGTTTACTATGTTATAAATGAAAGATATGATTTAACTACCAACAGACCTCTTTGTGGATATAAATGTATCATTACTCTCTTCTAGTTAGTAGGGTGTTCAGTAAGTCAGTTTTCTTCTCATTGGGATTTATACTAAAACACTAAAATGTTTTTGGTATAGCTTTTCTTTTAAGCTAGAACTTATATATGAGAAAGCTACTTGGAATTAGTGGTACAATCTGTGTTCATGAAGTCACGTTTTTGGGAGGTGTTTCACTCTCAGTCTTAGAGCTAGAACTGTAAACTTAGCCTCGGCAATAGTATGTGTTAGCCAACTGAGCTAACACATTGAATTAGGCAGAGACTTAAAAAGTTTAGCTCTAAATAAACAAGGGCCTCTTTTTCTCCTAATTAATGAGTCTGCATCTGCCATCACATTATCGGAACATGAAGATAGATTGCCATAGAAAGTAAAACACTCATTCTTCAATGCCTTATTAGGGTGAAAGTAATTCATATGTAAGTGATATATAAAGACTATCTAATTGTCTGAAAAAGAGAAAATTAGGAAATGAGGTAGATCTTTTTTCTTGTGTTTACTGCCTGTTATCAAGAGCTGGGCTAGAATATATGCCTTTCTGTGAAAAAGGAATGGTCTTAGTGTGTAATTTTATGTTTCATAACTCTAAAAGTAATTATTTTACTTTTTCTTATCCAATATTTCTGAAGACCTTCTTACCCCATTTTCTTAGCACATATTTATTATCTCCAGCTTCCTGATTTTTAAACTCTGATTTCTCTTCTGGGCCTTAGACCTATATAGTGTAGAGCTATCTACTCTTCACCTCTGCTTGAAATTTCTTGTAAGCAGCTCCACTTTTGGGGGAAGAATTTCCAAAACTGAAATTCTCTCCTGTACTCTGTTCCTCCATTTTTACCCATCTGAAGAAATATCACCCATTTACTTACTGCTCACACAAGTCAGTCATCACCCATTTTTTTCCCTCTTACACCACATTTGGTGTCTGTCATCCAGTTCTGTTTATCTCTTAAATGTATCTGCTGTCAATATTGTTAGTTCTTAACCATCACATCTCTGTCCAAAAACCTGAAATAATCTCTCATCTGGTCTTTTTCCCCCCACTGATGTCTCCTTCATTTTCCACAGAATAGCCAAAGTGGTCATTCTGAAACAATTGTTTCAAAATGTTTATGCTGGTCATGCATAAAACCATCCAGTGCCTTCCTGTGTTAAGAGTAAACCTACAGTCGTCAGTACAGTCCACAAGACCCATTGTAATGTGGCCCCCGCTTACCATTCCCACCTCATATCAAGTACTCCTTTTCACTTATGCTCTAGTCACAATACCCTTTCGTTTATCTTGACTTCTACACATCTTGCGGATCTAGCTTTAGACGTCACGTTTATACAGAAGCCTTCTCCGCTCTTCTCTTCTACCTTCATCAGTCATCCGATGTAAATCTTAAATCACGTCTTTCTGTTATAACCTCCCATAGCATTTACTGATGGTTTGTAATTATATATTTACTTGTGTGGTTGTTCCCTGCTCTTCTGTGTGCTTCATGAAGGCAGGAACTCTGTGTCTTATTCATCACATATTCATAATGCCTTACACATAGTGCTCAGTAAATAATTGGTCAATAAATGAATGTTAATTACAGACTACACGTTCTGTTTCTTTTTCTTTTTTTTGATTAAAGGTAGGAATGTGTTTCTTTATGGAAACAGAAAAGATTCAATTCAGCGAGAAAGGCCATGGCAGAACTATATTCTACCTACTCTCAGCAAAGGTGATATTTTGTAATAGTGTCTCAAATTACCATGGTTGGTGGCTTTCAAATTACAGTTATGAGTTCCTTCTTCCAAAAAGTACTAATTGTGATTGAAATGAAGGAATAGGCAGGTTGAACTATAAAGTACAGGTTAGCACCCTTTACATTAACAAATTGCAAGGAGCATTGTTGGCCATATTCTTTGAACTTCTCTCTGGTGTCCAAAAGTAATGTAAATTTGAAACTGTTAACAATGTTGGCGAGTTCCCTGGTGGTCTAGTGGTTAGGATTTGCTGCTTTCACTGTGGCCACCCAGGTTCAGTCCCTGGTTGTGGAACTGAGATCTCACAAGCCGCTTGGCACAGCCAAAAAAACAAAAAACAAAAACCAGTTTTATAACAGGAACACGGGGTGTTAGAAAACATGTTCTGATTCTCAGCTCTACAGCTTATCAGTTGGAAAGTATTGGGAAGAATTCCCTGAACCTCTCTGAGTTTATATCCTATAAAATGGATATAATAAAACCTTAATCAAAGGTGTTATTATGGACAGTAAATTTTATATTTTGTGTTTTTATATTAAATATTTTATATAAAGTAATTATATATAAATTTATAATGTGGGTTAAATAGTTATGTTTATTAACTATTTGAATTTGGATTAGTTTATCTTCTGAATAATCTTTGTTATGTATATTCCAAATTAAATTAAGAAACATAAACAGGATTTCTGAGACATTGCCCTTTATTTTAAGTTAGTTTTTTTTTTTTTTCATTTCTGTTATAAAATGCTGGTTTAGAATACAGATAAATACATTTCCTGGTAAATAATATTATTTAAGCTATTTTGTTAATGCTCTTTTTTGAGAATGAATTTTCTAATATTGTCTTTTTAAAAATATGCTTTACTAAAAGCTATTCAAGGATGAAATAGTTGAAACAGTATTTGTGCAATCATAAGTATCCTCTGATTAATAGTATTTTTTACCTGAACTCCAACTATTACAGATAACTATAAATACAAATTGAAACTTAAGGTAATATACCAATTCTGTACATCAATAGTATTTTGTGTGTGTTTTTAAGAATGATTAATTAAGTCTTTTTTTTTAAGTCATGGAAGCCATTTCAGCTGACTTTATAACTGCAGACCATATATTTGTCTCATGATTTCTTCCATCAAAGCATGAAGAAGTGAATTATTGAAAAGATAAAAATAAATTTGTTTGCTTTCTGTCAGAGTTCATATCCACAGCCAACCTTGATAGAAGACCAGAATGATTTAGACAAGTTTGCTTTGGAGATTCATAACATATGCTTGCTGGACAGAATTGAGTTATCTCTGCTCTGGAGAGTAAGTTATTGTAGCAGGAGCTGACAGAGATGAAGATAACTGAGGGAAATTCAATTACCTTTTAGTGTTTTCTTTCTAATAGGATTCTTAATGTGAAAAAGATCCTTATATGATGTGCCCTTGTTATGTGTGAGATCTTCCTTGATACCTGTTTCCAGAATACCATGAATGTTCAGTTCCAAGTTGTCATTAAGCATGAAATAGGCAGCTTACTGTTAAGAGTAGTTTTGATCGAAAGGTCTAATTTTTACTTGATGTCATTGGTGATCATTACAATCATTGACTGCCCTCTGTTGTTTTCTTTAACAAAATATATATTATTTTGTCTGAGTTTATTATTTAATATGTTAGGAGGGTTTTTTTCCCCTTCCTTTCAAATGACCCTTTCTGGAAGTATCCTATTGCTTCTCAGTGTTGATATAGTTGATATCTCTCTGTCTAATTATCATATACTGAGGCTTGGCAACCTTGTGTAAATGCTGTTAGGATTCTCAAGCCTCCATTTTCACTTTGCTTTGTCATTCTGCCAGACTTTTTGCTAATGGTGTCTTTACTTTCTTACTTCCTTTTACTGTTCAGTGTCTTGCAGCCTGGTTTCTCTCCTTTCCTTTTCATCTACAATCCTAGAACAAAAATATTACAAATGTTCTCTTGATATGATCTAATTATATTACCTGTTGACTCCTTTTTATTCTTCATGTTCCTTGATCTCCGCATCATTTGACATGGGATGATCATCCCTTCCATTTTGAAATTCTTTTTTTGTTTGACTTTCTTACCAGGTGCTTTCCTGGTTAGCTTTTTACTTCTCATAGTTCTCCTTCTAGTTTCATTTCTATCTCCATTTCTTATTTCTTTACCAAAAGTATAGGTCTTTCACAAGAATATCTCATTGGTACTTTAAAAAAATATATATTTATTCATTTATTTGGTTGTGTCAGGTCTTAGTTATGGCAGGCGGGCTCCTTAGTTGTGGCTTGCCAGCTTCTTAGCTGTGGCACGCGGACTCCTTAGTTGTGGCAGGAAGGCTCATTAGTTGCGGCTCACTGGCTCCTTAGTTGTGGCATGCAAACTCTTAGTTGTAGCATGCATGTGGGATCTAGTTCCCATACCAGGGATCAAACCCAGGCCCCCTGCATTAGGAGTGCAGAGTCTTAACCACTACATCACCAGGGAAGTCCCCCATTGTACTTTTAAGTTTTGTGTTTTTTAATAATTTCATATAATGTCATCATTATATAAAACCTCTATATAGAAGACATTAAATGTTTTTAAACTTAAAATTTTTATATTTATTGTCTTCTATAGCTAATTTAAAATTTAACAATTATGAAAAGACACAGGGTGAGACATACCTTTCTAATCTCCTTCTGGATGCCTTCCATCTCCTCACCTTTGTAGGAAGCCATTGTTAGTTTCTTGTGAATCTTGTCAAGGTTTCTTTATGCACATATATACAAATAGGAATATATATTCTCATCTCCCTTTCTTTATACAAATGTTAACATATCTATAATGTTCCAAACTTTGCTTTGTAAACTTAATATTATTTTTTGGAGATTTTTTTACATTCCCATCAGCAGCATATGAATATCTGTTTCCTAATAGAGTGTGTTATCAAACTTTTAGACTTTGTCATTCTCATAGATTATGCATGATCGTATGTAGTTTTCATTTGTTTTTCTCAGTGTAGTTTTAACTTATATTTCTGATTTTAATGCCTTTTGTATTTCCCTTTCTAAAACATATCCTTTGCTTGTTTTTCTGGATGTTCTTATTTTCTTACTCATTTGTAGAAGTTCTGCATATATTAAGGAATTAACTCTCTGATATACGTTATAAGTAATTTTGCAGTTTGCTGACTTAGATATGGTGGAAGTTTTGGTGTCCTGCAGAAGTTTTTTACAAAATGTTTTTGTTGTTGAATTTATGAATGTTTTCTTTTATGACCTGATTTTTTGGTTGGTAGTTGGAAATGTTTTCTACATGCATAGATTATAAAGGCATTTCTCCATGTTTCTTTTAGTATTTCTGCAGTTTTATTGTCTTATGTTTAAATATTTCATTTATTTGTAATTTATCTCAGTATATGAAGACAACTGGGATATGAATCTAACTTTATCTTATATGACAATCTAATTTTCTCTGTACCATCTGCTACATAGTCCAAAATTTCTCCGTTGATTTGAGATGCCGTTGTTATCAAATAATAAATGCCTATGTTTTAGGCTTTTTTTTTTGTATAATCTATATTTCCATATTAGTCTCTGTGATTTCATGTATTGGTGTTAATTTTTATTTAAATTATTGAAGCTTTATAATGCGTTTTAATACTAGTAGGGCTATGCAGTCCCTTCCCCTCATTGTCTTTTAAAAATATAAAATTTTGAGAATTGCTATGGGGGCTTCCCTGGTGGCGCAGTGGTTGAGAGTCCGCTTGCCGATGCAGGGGACGTGGGTTTGTGTCCCGGCCCGGGAGGATCCCACATGCCACAGAGCAGCTGGGCCTGTGAGCCATGACCGCCAAGCCTGTGTGTCTGGAGCCTGTGCTCTGCAATGGGAGAGGCCACAGCAGTGAGAGGCCCGTGTACCACAAAAAAAAAAAAAAAAAAGAGAGAGAATTGCTATGACTAGTCTTGTTTAGCTAATAATGTTAAATTCAGCTTGTCTGTTTCAAAAAACTATTTTTATTTGATTCTCTTGAGCTTTTCAGGTATATAATCATTTCATGTGCAGATATTGATAGGTTTTACATCTTATTTCTGATTTTTATTCTTCTAATTGATTTTTCTTATCTAATTGAATTGGCTTATTCAGTTATTATTATTATTAATAGTAATTATTGGCTGCCATATTCTGTTTACTAATGTTTTGTTATTTTACCATTCTGCTCTCTATGAGTTCAACTTGTTTTGTTTTTAGATTCCACATAAAAGTAAAAATATTCATTTAGTTCTGTTTCATCAAATTTATTTTTTTAATGAAAAATGTATCCAATTTTGTCATCCTTAAGTGGAGTTGTAGAGTTGATAGTATGCTTTTTAAATGTTAGATATTCATGGATTGACATTAGATATTCATGGATTGACTGATTCCATTTTAACATAATGATAGTCCAAATTAATGCTTATCAGGTCATTATAAGTTATACTCTTTCACTTTAAGCAGTCATAAATAATATAAATTCATTGATTTTTGTGGTGATGCTTGAAATTAATTTGTGATTAATTTGATTATAATTGTATAATAGCTGTGAGTGTGTGAAATGCTTCTACTTATCTATAATCCAGATAATCCCAAATCTATTTTTATTGATTTGTTTAGATTATTATGGAAATAAAAACAACAACAAAAAAAGTGTCATTTAAAAGTAGAATTCAGATATATCCTAGAAGACTGACCTGGGAAACCCTGACTTAAGAAAAAATTTTGTTTAGAAATTTGTTTGTAATTTTTCTTAGGATAAACTGTGGTATGAATCTAACTTTATTTTATATGACAACCTAATTTTCTCTAAACCATCTGCTACATAGTCCAAATTTTCTCCCCTGATTTGAGATGCCATTGTTATCAAATACTAAATGGTTCTTTTAAAATTTTTTTTTATTTAAAAAAATTTTAGGGCTTCCCTGGTGGCGCAGTGGTTGAGAGTCCGCCTGCCGATGCAGGGGACACGGGTTCGTGCCCCGGTCTGGGAGGATCCCACATGCCGCGGAGCGGCTGGGCCCGTGAGCCATGGCCGCTGAGCCTGTGTGTCCGGAGCCTGCGCTCCGCAATGGGAGAGGCCACAACACTGAGAGGCCCGTGTACCACAAAACAAGAAAAAAAAAAAAAAAAAAAAAAATTATTTATTTGTTTTTGGCTGCGTTGGTTCTTTGTTGCTGCATGTGGGCTTTCTCTAGTTGTGGTGAGCTGGGGCTACTCTTTGTTGCAGTGTAAGGGCTTCTCATTGTGGTGGCTTCTCTTGTTGCAGAGCTCGGGCTCTAGGCATGCAGGCTTCAGTAGTTGTGGTTCACGGCCTCTAGAGCGCAGGCTCAGTAGTTGTGGCACATGGACTTAGTTGCTCCACGTCATGTCGGATCTTCCCGGACCAGGGCTCGAACATGTGTCTTCTGCATTGGCAGGCAGATTCTTAACCACTGTGCCACAAGGGAGACCCGGTTCTCTTTTTTAAATGCAAAAAAAAGTATTAATCTGAAGAATACATATGGAAAAAAAAGAGGGAAAAAATGTAATAAAGAATGGTGTAAAGTAAAAAGAGAATATTCTCCAGTATCTTTTCCCTTACCATACTCCCAAGATAATGGTTTGGCACAAAACTTTTCAGACTTTTTATTATTAATGTATACTTTATGTATAATTGTATATATATATGTTCCATACATAATACACATTTGACCAAATATGGAAATATATTATGTAGAATGTTATGTATTTTCAGCCACTAGTTCTTATATTTTTATTTGCCTATGGACTCTTGAGAATCTGACCTTGAGATATTTATAGAAATATAACCATGCAGTTTTACATGTAATCTTTGGAGGTTTACAGTTTCTGACTTGAGAGTATCTTATGTAAGGGTCTGTGTGGTTTGCATATATCACTTCTCTTATAGCAGTCATGTAGGGGAAATAGAGGATAACCTTTCACTGATATTTCTCTTTGTTATGGATATTATGTTTTCAAATTCTGGATTAGGTTATTCTTATTGGAGACTTTGTGAGAGTTACTTGTATCTGTTAAGAATGTTTCAAAATTATTTGTCTACTCAGGGAAACAAACCTTAGGTATTGACTCCTTTATAATAGGATCTGTTCATTTTAATTTCAGTTCCTAGTATAGGCTTGGAATATAGGAAGTTCTCAATAAAATATTGTTAAATTAATGAAACTATCAACTAATAACAAGGTAGAATATAGGATTAATGAAGGTTTTCATATCCAACAAACAAAACTTTGGGGATTCAATCTTTTCATGTGAGATCCTAGAGTCTTTTAGCTTAAGAAAATGTTCTGTTCATATCCTAGTAGAAGCATAAAGAAAAATAGTAATCATTATGCTCCCTTGTATTTTTTATTAGATTGCCACTGTTTTTCTTCCCCCCCCAGCTTTATTGAAGAATGATTAAGTAAATATTATATATATTTAAGGTGCACAACATGATATTTTCATATATGTGTATATTGTGAAATGGTTACCACAGTTGAGCAAATTAACATATTCCATCACCTCACACCATTGTTTTGTGGATGTGGTCGACCACTTGAGATCTACTCTCAGCAAATTTCAAGTATACAACATATTCTTATTAACTATTGCCACGATGCTGTACATTAGATATCCAGAATTTACTAATCTCAGAAAAATTCTGTACCCTTTGATCAATATCTTCCCTTTCTCCCCACCCCTTAGCCTCTAGCTATATTACCATTCTACTCTCTTACTATGAATTCGACTTTTTTGTTTTTCGATTCCACATATAAGGGAAATCATGCAGTATTTGTGTTTTTGTTTATGGCTTATCTCACTTAGCATACTGTCTTCCAGTTTCATCTGTGTCATCACAAATGACAAGATTTCCCTTTTTCTGAGGTTGAATAATATTCCAGTATATATATACCACATTTTCTTTATCCATTTATCTGTCAGCGCATACTTAGGTTGTTTCCATATTTTGGCTAGTTTTAATAATGCTGCAAGGAACTTGGGAGTGCAGGTATCTCTTCGAGGTAGTGTTATTTCCTTTGGATATAAAGAAGTGCATTGAGCTTCCCTGGTGGCGCAGTGGTTGAGAGTCCGCCTGCCGATGCAGGGGACACGGGTTCGTGCCCCGGTCCGGGAAGATCCCACATGCCGCAGAGCGGCTGGGCCCGTGAGCCATGGCCGCTGAGCCTGCGCGTCCAGAGCCTGTGCTCCGCAACGGGAGAGGCCACAGCAGTGAGAGGCCTGCATACCGCAAAAAACAAAAAAACCCAAAACAAACAAGAAGTGCATTGCTGGATCACATGGTAGCTCTATTTTTAACTTTTTGAGAAGCCTCCATACTGTTTCATATAGTGGGGACACCAATTTACAATCCCACTGACAGTGCACAAGGTTTTCCTTTCCTCTGCATCCTCTCCAACACTCGATATTGCTTGTGTTGTATTAGAGTGTCACCTGTGTAATAATCTCTAAATTTCCTTTCATTCACTTTTGTAGAAAACTTTTGAGACTAAAACCATAAATATGTTGTTTCTGTTTATTTTGCTCTTTCTAGTGACTTTATATATTTGTTCTTACCTGCGTGTAAAATTGGTAGAGTGCAAAATAAGTCGGAGCTAGTTAAAGATTAGTTGAAGGACAGACTTTTTTCATCTTTGGCCACTTCTTTATTTTATATTCCCATTACTGAATTGAATTCCCCATTTTGTCTTTCAGTTAGTGGTTGAAATACCAGGCAAATGAAATATAATGATACTGTGTTTCTTCTTACTAACTTTAACAGTAAACTTGTAATTATGACACAGTGCAAAGCATTTTCAAGCGAACCTCCCAGTTTTGCTTTCCTATTTGTCTTATATGTTTTTTAACTGTAGCTTTCGTCATTATTTTCTTCACGTTAGATAAAAATGATGTTGATAAATAATCGTGAGAGTGATGGAATACTATCTTAGTTAAGTAAAGGTGTATTATAAGTGCTTTGAAATGTCAAGATCACTTTACTTTGATCACCCAGCTGGTGAGACCACATGGTTACTATGTTGCAGTTTCATGTAGCTCTGACTTTGCAGTCAGATAACCATGTGCCTTACTCTTGGCTCTGTCATTTACTAGCTGTGTGAGCTAAGACATTATTACCTCATGTTAAAATCAGGATAATAATGGTGCCTACCTATAGTAATTTTGTGAAGAGTAAATGGGATTTACTGTATGTAAAGTGCCTGTTACTGTGAGTCCATATTAAGTGTTTAATGATATAGCTATTATTGTTACTTTGAAAAGGGGAGTTTTGTTTGTTTGTTTTTTTGTGGAACGCGGGCCTCTGACTGTTGTGGCCTTTCCCGTTGTGGAGCATAGGCTCCGGACACGCAGGCTCAGCGGCCATGGCTCACGCACGGGCCCAGCTGCTCCGTGGCATGTGGGATCTTCCCGGACCAGGGCACGAACCCGTGTCCCCTGCATCGGCAGGCGGGCTCTCAACCACTGCACCACCAGGGAAACCCAGAGTATTTTTTTTTATTCTAAGTAGTCTCAAGGATTATCCAAGGAATGAATACATGTCCCACACTTCTCTTCTGGAATGCTTACCTCTGCCTTAGGGCCTAGATCCAGTCTACTGCTATGTCAGAAGTCTGGAGGCTACCTCTTACTCTCATGCAAGTGGCTTTCCAGGTAGTAGCCGTTTTTTCTTTATCCTGTTGCTCAAAGCATGGACATAGGCTTTTCTTTTTCTCATTTGTAGGCCTAGCAATGATAGAAGGACATCACAGTGCAGAAAGGGAAAATAAAACTCATTATTGAATATTGCATCTCCTAATTCATAGGCCATGCTCTTTCATAGGAGGTTTTCTCTTGATTTTTTCTTGACCTCTGTCTCTCTTATCCCTTCACCTGGTTACAGGGGCTTGTTCAGTTTCCCCACATAGACATCTCCTTTGACCACATTCCTCCTCTTTTTAGTCCAGGCCCATTTGCCTCCAGTCTTAGCGTGAAAAGAATGTTGGTTCTTAGTAAGTCCAAGGTTTGCCTTTTTCCTTCCTCTGGTTGACTGACAATGGGACCATCAAATTCCTTAAGGGAAAGTCTCATCCCAGTTTATCATACATGTTCTGGTATATCTTCCACACCTGGACTCTGCAATCATAATATTTCTCAGTATATTTCCAAAGTGTGCTGTATTCATTCTGGAATGCACTATTTTTAGAGATTCTTCTAGGATGTGTTTTAACTTGTCTCACTTTCTATTTTAGCTTCTTGATACTGGCCAGATTAAGAGCTAGGCTCATGACATTTTCTGCTGTCTTCTGTGGGTAACTTTTGAACAGAAAATATGCATACCTACACAGGGCCCATGTATACATGCACTTATTTTTAAAAATCATACTTTTTATATGTGAAGCTAAAGAAGCTATCATTGTTGGGGCAGAGGAAGACCATTCTAAAGTAAGCGGATGTTTCTGCCCTTGTTTGAAAATTATAAGTAATGCTTCTCTAGCTTCAAAAAACAGAGCTATATTACTGGGCACTCTGGGAACTATAGCACAGTTAAAATTGAATTCATACCTATGAGCAGTGCTGATCAAATTAAATCCAAACTGAAAAATATATTTTTCTTCGTTATCTTCTCAGTGTATTCTGATAATATAAAATATATTCTTGATAGAGAACTAGATCTCTTACTGCTGTTGAAAACTCTCTTCTAAGAAAAGGTCTGAATATACTCCTTATAGATAGATCAAGCCTGTATTTAAGGTTTCAATTATGATATATCCTAGTTATCCTAACAGTTGACCAGATCAACTATTTATATGTTAAATGATTTATAAAAACCTTTGCAGAATGATTTTTTTAATGAAGAAAATGGGTAAAAATGCATTAGGCACCCAACGAAGATATAAACAAGCGTGTATTGGTGTACTTAAAGAGAGAGCTCTGGTAATTACATGTCTTATTCTGTTATTCTTATTTAAAACTACAGTCTTTTAAAAATATTTATTTTATTTCTTTTCTTTATTTTTTTGGGTGCGTCGGGGTTTAGTTGCGGCACGCGGGGTCTTCCTTGAGGCGTGTGGGATCTTTTCGTTGTGGCACGGGCACTTTATTGTGGCCAGTGGGCTTCTCTCTAGTTGCATTGTGCGGGTTTTTCTCTCTCTAGTTGAGGCGGGCGAGCTCAGTAGTTGTGGCACGCAGGCTTAGTTGCCCCGCAGCATGTGGGATCTTAGTTCCCTGACCAAGGATTGAACCCGCATCCCCTGCCTTGGAAGGCGGATTCTTTACCACTGAACCATCAGGGAAGTCCATCTTATCTTTACTTTTTTTTTTTTTTGGCTGCATTGGGTCTTCATTGCTGCAAGCGGGCTTTTTTTCTAGTTGTGGCCAGAGGGGGCTACTTTTCGTTGCGGTGCGCATGCTTCTCATCGCGGTGACTTCTCTTGTTGTGGAGCATGGGCTCTAGGTGTGCGGGCTTCAGGAGTTGTGGCACACGGGCTCAGTAGTGGTGGTTTGCAGGCTAAGTAGTTGTGGCTCGTGGGCTCTAGAGCGCAGCCTCCATAGTTGTGGTGCATGGGCTTAGTTCCTCCACGGCATGTGGGATCTTCCTGGACCAGGGCTTGAACCTGTGTCCCTTGCATTGGAAGGCGATTCTTAACCACTGTGCCACCAGGGAAGTCCCCTCATATCTTTACTTTTAAGAAATGTTTTTATTTGAGCTGTTCTTTTTTTTTTGCCTTCTTATTTTGCTATATTTTATTTTTTCTATCTTAAATGAGCCCTTTCTTCTTGGTGAACAGTCACATAGCCTGTAATTCCTTTGTGAAACCCTCCCTGGTTCTGAGTAGTTCTTTCTTGTTGTTTCCAAACACACCATGAATATCTTTCTTATCGGGTATCTTATATTCTAATTATATTTTCTCCTGTATCTCTCAACTACATTGAGATGTTGGAAGAGAGGGACTGTTTGCTGTATAGTTGGTTAACTTCATAACTGAGTCTACAGTAAGTGTTGGGTGTTAGTATATATGCCTGTCAGCCTTCTGATTATTTCATGTTTCTTCTTACTGGATCCTTATGAGAAGCACATCACATTATGTCCTTTTTATATGAGGAAACTGAGGCATAGGGAGATTAAATACCTTGCCTGAGCATGAATGTGTCAGAGCCAAGATTTAAAGTCAGGGTGTATGGCTCTAGAGTCTGCTCTTAACCACACTGCTAACTATGTTTTTTTTTTTTTTTTTTTTTTTTTTTTTTTGCGGTACGCGGGCCTCTCACTGTTGTGGCCTCTCCCATTGCGGAGCACAGGCTCCGGACATGCAGGCTCAGCGGCCATGGCTCACGGGCCCTAGCCACTCTGCGGCATGTGGGATCTTCCCAGACCGGGGCACGAACCCATGTCCCCTGCATCGGCAGGTGGATTCTCAACCACTGCGCCACCAGGGAAGCCCAAACTATGTTTTTTTAAAGAATGAATTAATCATGTTTTGAGTTTTTGGTTTTCATGCTTTTATTTGAAATTTAAGCATAAGACTTACCTATTTGTAGTCGTAATAGTGTGTGTGTGTGTGTGTGTGTGTGTGTGTGTGTGTGTGTATATATATATCTCCTTTTAGTCTAATACAAGTAAGACACCCTAGTTTTTTATGCTTTTCAAAGAATCTAATGGTTAGCTAGATATGTTGAGTTAAAAGATTATAGGATTTACTTAAGCTATCCAGCTCTTGTGCAGATTAGCAAAAAGTAAAGTTTAAAAAATTAAAACTTCTTGCTTTCTCTCTCTCCTTCTCTCTCTCTCTGTATATGTGTTTGTGTATAATCATACAATCTTATGTAAAGATATATTTGTCTTATATTATGATTTTTAAAAACAAAATTATTTGAGTTTAACCCTATTTAAATTTCATGTTAATTTTGTTGATCACAGATTCTAACGACATTTTACTTTATTTACCAAGCTGATGTATGATGTATGCAGGCATTGTTAAAGAAATCAGCTTGTCTTTATGGAAGGTGTTTTGTTATCTACTTAAGAATTTTGTGATTTTCATTGTTAATAAGTAACTCTAATGAAGTAATGAAATAATATAAACAATGTTGTGTGTGCAATTGACATACAAGTGGGAACTGTAGCCCTCTTCTTAGTGTTGACTTTACAAATATGTAAAAGCTTTTAAAACAAATTTTTTATTATCTAAAGTAAAATATTAGAAGTTATATTAATCCTCAAATTATTTAAAGCTACTGTTTGAAGTCTGCAGTTGTAAAGATAAGAACCCAACACATTGTATCCAGTCCATTAAAACAATAAGAATTGGAAGCGATACTTTGATAAGTGTTCTGCCTGTTTTAACCTTGAATGCTATTATCGTGGGGATGATGCTATATCTGTTTCATTGGCGTATACTTTTTCACACTGAGAGAAATCAATACTTTGAGGCGTTGGATGACAGACGAATCACTTTAGAATTAAACGTGGCTGTCACACATTGTCATTGGCTGACTTTCGTTGGCTATTGAGGTTTTTAAACTTTCATTTTTCTAAGTCTTTTTCAGGAGTCTTTGTAAGATTCCTGAGGACAACTTTTTTTTTTTTAATGATTAGTCTTTACATCTGAGTTGAGATCGAATACAAAGACCTTCAAAATTGCAGTATTGAAAAGCTTAATTTGTTGTCCCTTAGGTGATTTCCCTTTTAAATCATTTACAATGAGACAAGTAATTTATAGTATAAGTGATTTTGAGATAAATTGGGACATAAGGTAGTACTGTTAAAAGTGTTTACCAGAAGGTATAGTTAAATAAAAATACAGTATTCTGTGTGTAGCCGTGAAAAAGAATGAAGATAGAACTATATGTCCTGACATGGAATGATATATAGTTTGATTCTATCTATATAGGCACTACATCTCACTGTAAATAGTGACTACCTCTGTAGAAAACAATTAGCCAAACAGGGAGGAGGTGGAAGAGAGAGCTTTCTTTTTATTTCATATAAGTCATTACCTTTTTATTTGAGTATAAGTTTGTTTTAAAAACGGAAACACAAAACTTGTAAAACCAATACATTTCAATTGCTTAATTAAAATTAAATGTTACTAAATTAGGTGAAAGGGTTATATAATATTTAAAAGATTTTAGCCTTGAACTGTTTTTTTTTTAATTTTATTTATTTTTGGCTGCATTGGGTCTTCATTGCTGCGCACGGGCTTTTCTCTAGTTGCGGCGAGTGGGGGCTACTCTTCATTGTGGTGCATGGGCTTCTAATTGTGGTGGCTTCTCTTGTTGCAGAGCACAGGCTTTAAGTGCGTGGGCTTCAGTAGTTGTGACATGTGGGCTCAGGAGTTGTGACTTGCAAGCTGTAGAGCGCAGCCTTAGTAGTTGTGGTGCACGGGCTTAGTTGCTCTGCAGCATGTGGGATCTTTCTGGACCAGGGCTCAAACATGTGTCCCCTGCTTTGGGAGACAGATTCTTAATCACTGCGCCACCAGGGAAGTCCCTTTAGCCTTGAACATTTTAACTGGAAGTTATTTTTATTTCACAATATTATGCAAATTTCATGAAAATTTGCTTTATAACCTGTTTCTCATAAAATATCCTGCAATTTAACTCTAGAATGTCCATTTAACATTACCTCCTGCTGAAAGAGATTGTAAGAAGCCTTGTATGCATGCTCCATTAAGCTAAATAATGTTATTTTATGAAATGACTTATTTGCTTCTGTTTTTTCTTTAAACACTTAAATATTTTTTTATCATAATTTCTTTTTCAGTTTTTGAACTTTATATAAATGGAATCAAAGTTGGTTTTGTCTGGCATTTTTGGTTTAACATTATGTTTGTGAGATTCATTTGATTTGTTTTCCTATTTCATTTTCAATGCTGTATGGTATTGTTATATTAGTAGAGCAGTAGTTTTTCACAATCTCTTCTGCTGTTGATTGGCAATTCAGTTGTTTCCAGTTTTTAACTGTTATGAACAATGCTGCTTTGAACATTTTGTAGTCTTTTGATGTACATGCTCATGTATATCTGTAGGGTGGACTTACTTGACTGTAAAGTATTCATGTTTTTAGTTTTAATAGTTACTGCCAAACTCTCTTGCAAAAGCATGTAACACTCCCAACATCAGTGTATAGCTGTTCTCATTACTCCAAATTTTCATCAACAATTGGTTACCACTTTTAATTTTAGCATTCTGGTAGTTGTGTAATGGCAATTCATTGTGTTTTATTTTGGATTTTATTTACAAATTCAACTGTACATCTTTTCTCCTGCTTGTTATGTATTATCTATTTTTTTATTGTACTTTTGTGAAGTACCTGTTTATCTTTTACCCAGTTTATTACTTATCTGTCTTACTGGTTATCTGTCTTATTGATTTATAGGGTGTATTTACCTACTTGGTATATGAGCTAATTTTTTCAATAAGAATTGTTTAACTACTTTCTTCTCAGTGCCTTGTCTCTTCATGTTTAAAAAACTTCTTAAATCTAATTCATTGAATAAGTATAGTTCATATGTAATAAAATACACCTATTTTAAATATACGGTTTGATGAGTTTTGACAAGTGTATATACCTTTGTAACTGTCATAATCAAGATATGGAAAATTTCTGTCATCTCAGAGAATTCCCTTGTGATTCACTGTGGTCAGTTCCTCTCCACATAATACATACCCAACCCTAGGCAACTGCTCATCTGGTTTCTGTTATTATAGTTACTTTGGCGTGGTATACAATTTCATATAAATGGAATTACATAGTAGTTACTCAAATTTCTGGATTGTTTTTGTCAGCATAAAGTTTTTGATATTAATCCGCATTGTGTGTGTGTCACTCCTTTGTTTCATTTTATTGCTGAGCAGTATTACTTTGTTTACCCATTCATCTATAGGTGGATATTGGGTATTTCCAGTGTTTGGGTCTTATGATTAAAAGCACTATGGGCATATTCATACAATACATTTTTGTGGAAATATGTTATCATTCATTTTGAAGAAATACTTAGGATTGGAATTGCTAGGTGCTGTTGCAAGTTTATATTTAGGCTTAGAAGAAACTGCCAAACTATTTTCCAAAGTAGTTGTAGATTTTATACTTCATCTGGCTGGTTGGTAGTTATGAGAGTTCCATTTCATCCACATCCTTGCCAGTGTTTGATATTGTCAGTCCCTGTAATTTCAGCCCTGCTAGTATGTATATAGTGATAGTGTATTGCGGTTTTTATTTAAATTTCCCTACTGACTAAGCACTTTTTCACATACATATTGGTCATTTGTATATCTTTTGTAAAATGTCTGTTCAAATCCTTTGTTTATGATTTTAAATTTGTTTGTCTTATTGCATTGTAGGAGTTCTTTATCCTATAAGGAAATCTTTTGTTAATTATATGTATGGTGAATATTTTTTCTCATTGCCTTTTCTCTTGCATCTTCATTTTCTAAATGGTGCCTTTTAAAGAGCAGATTTTATAAATTTTGGTGAAGTCTAATTTGGCAGTTTTTCTATGGTTATGATTTTCTTTTATGGTTTCCAGTCTAAGAATTTCAGTCTAGGTATTCTCTGCCTACACCAAGTTCATCAGATTTTCTGCTACTTTTTTTCCTAGAAGTGCTGTAATGTTAACTTTTGTATGTAGATCTTTGATTCATTTAGAATTAAGCATTTTTTGTATGGTATGAGGTGAAGACAAATTTCTTTCTTTTTTTTTCCCCCTGTGAGTGGCCAGATGTTTTAGCACTAGTTGTTGAAAAGATATTCTTTTTTCATTTAATAACCTATGCTCTATTGATTTCTAATTTTTAGTGTGATTCAAAGAGTATAAAATACTACAATTTCATTTCTCTTTTGTAAAATTGTTTGCTATTATTGTTTTCTTTTTTGTTCAGGTATATTTTGGACTCACCTTACCAATTTCCATAAGAAGGCCTGCTAAACTTTTAATTAAGATTGGGTGGAATCTATAAAATCAATTTGAAGAGAGTACATATTTTTAAAAACTGAGTTTTTATGTATTTATTTATTTATTCACATCTTTATTAGAGTATAAATGCGTTACAATGTTGTGTTAGTTTCTGCTGTAAAACAAAGTGAATCAGCTATATGTATACATACATCCCCATATCCCCTCCCTCTTGAGCCTCCCTCCAACCTTCCCTATCCCATCCCTCTAGGTCATCACAAAGCACTGAGCTGCTCTTCCTGTGCTATGCAGCAGCTTCCCACTAGCCATCCACTTTATATTTGGTAGTGTGTATATATGTCAATGCCAATCTTTCGCTTCATCCCAGCTTCCCCTTTCCCTGTGCCCTCAAGTCTGTTCTGTACATCTGCATCTTTATTCCTGCCCTGCCACTAGGTTCATCAGTACCGCTTTTTAAAATCCCATATATATGCATTAGCATACGGTATTTGTTTTTCTTTTTCTGACTTACTTCACTCTGTATGACAGACTCTAGGTCCATCCATCTCACTATAAATAACCCAATTTCGTTCGTTTTTATGGCTGCATAATATACCATTGTATATATGCGCCACATCTTCTTGGTTGCTTCCATGTCCTGGCTAATGTAAATAGTGCTGCAATGAACATTGTGGTACATGTATCTTTTTAAATTATGGTTTTCTCAGGGTATATGCCCAGTAGTGGTTTAGCTGGGTCATATGGTAGTTCTATTTTTAGGTTTTTAAGGAACCTCCATACAGTTCTCCATAGTGGCTGTGTCAATTTACATTCCCACCAACAGTGCAGGAGGGTTCCCTTTTCTCTACACTCCCTCTAGCATTTATTGTTTTTTATTTTTTATTTTTTTAAACATCTTTATTGGAGTATAATTGCTTTACAATGGTGTGTTGTTTCAGCTTTATAACAAAGTGAATCAGCCATATATATATATATATATATATATATATATATATATATATATATATATATATATATATCTCCCCATATCTCCTCCCTCTTTCATCTCCCTCACACCCTCCCTCTCCCACCACTCACGGTGGTCACAAGCACTGAGCTGATCTCCCTGTGCTATGTGGCTGCTCCCCACTAGTTATCTATTTTACATTTGGTAGTATATATATGTCCATGCCACTCTCTCACTTTGTCCCAGCTTACCCTTCCCCCTCCCTGTGTCCTTACATCCATTCTCTATTCCTGTCCTGCCCCTAGGTTTTTCAGAACCATTTTGTTTTAGATTCCATACATATGTGTTAGCATACAGTATTTGTTTTTCTCTTTCTGACTTATTTCATTCTAGATCTATCCACCTCACTACAGATAACTCAATTTTGTTTCTTTTCATGGCTGAGTAATATTCCATTGTATATATGTGCCACATCTTCTTTATCCATTTATCTGTCAGTGGATACTTAGGTTGCTTCCATGTCCTGGCTATTCTAAATAGAGCTGCAGTGAACATTGGGGTACATGTGTCTTTTTGAATTATGGTTTTCTCTGGGTATATGCCCTGTAGTGGGATTGCTGGGTCGTATGGGAGTTCTGTTTTTAGTTTTCTAAGGAACCTCCATACTGTTCTCTATAATGGCTGTATCAATTTACATTTCCACCAACAGTTCAAGAGTGTTTACTTTTCTCCACACCCTCTCTAGCATTTCTTGTTTGTGGGTTTTTTGATAATGGCCATTCTGACAGTTGTGAGGTGATACCTCATTGTAGTTTTGATTTGCATTTCTCTCATGATTAGTGATGCTGAGTATCCTTTCATGTATTTGTTGGCAATCTGTATGTCTTCTCTGGAGAAAAATCTATTGAGGTCTTCTGCCCACTTTTGGACTGGGTTGTTTGTTTTTGTGGTATAGAGCTGCATGAGCTGGTTATATATTTTGGAGATTAATCCCTTGTCAGTTGCTTCGTTTGCAAATATTTTCTCCCATTCTGAGGATTGTCTTATCATCTTGTTTATGGTTTCCTTTGCTGTGCAAAAGCTTTTAAGTTTCATTAGGTCTCTTTTGTTTGTTTTTATTTCCATTTCTTTAGGAGGTGGGTCCAAAAGGATCTTGCTGTGATTTATGTCATAGAGCTTTCTGCCTATGTTTTCCTCTAAGAATTTTATAGTGTCTTGCCTTACATTTAGGTCTTTAATCCATTTAGAATTTATTTTTCTGTATGGTGTTAGGAAGTTTTCTAATTTCATTCTTTTACATGTAGCTGTCTAGTTTTCCCAGCACCACTTACTGTAGAGGCTGTCTTTTCTCCATTGTATATTCTTGCCTCCTTTGTCAAAGATAAGGTGACCATATGTGTGTGGGTTTATCTCTGGGCTTTCTATCATGTTCCATTGATCTATATTTCTGTTTTTGTGCCAGTACCATACTGTCTTGACTACTATAGCTTTGTAGTATAGTCTGAAGTTGGGGAGCCTGATTCCTCCAGCTCCGTTTTTCTTTCTCAAGATTGCTTTGGCTATTCAAGATCTTTGTGTTTCCATATAATTTGTAAAATTTTTTTTCTAGTTCTGTGAAAAATGCCATTGCCAGTTTGATAGGGATTGCATTGAACCTGTAGATTGCTTTGGGTAATATAGTCATCTTCACGATATTGATTCTTCCAATCCAGGAGCATGGTATATCTCTCCACCTATTTATGTTATCTCTGATTTCTTTCATCAGTGTTTTATAGTTTTCTGAGTACAGGTCTTTGCCTCCTTAGGTAGATTTATTCCTAGGTATTTTAATCTTTTTGTTGTGATGGTAAATGGGAGTGTTTCCTTAATTTCTCTTTCTGATCTTTTGTTGTTAGTGTATAGGAATGCCAGAGATTTCTGTGCATTAACTTTGTATCCTGCAACCTTACCAAATTCATTGATTAGCTCTAGTAGTTTTCTGGTAGCATCTTTAGGATTCTCTGTGTATAGTATCATGTCATTTGCAGACGGTGACAGTTTTACTTCTTCTTTTCCGATTTGGATTCCTTTTATTTCTGTTTGTTCTCTAATAGCTGTGGCTAAAACTTCCAGAACTATGTTGATTAATAGTGGTGAGAGTGGGCAACCTTATCTTGTTCCTGATCTTAGTGGAAAAGGTTTCAGTTTTTCACCATTGAGGACGATATTGGCTGTGGGTTTGTCATATATGGCATTTATTATGTTGAGGAAAGTTCCCTGTATGCCTACTTTCTGCAGTGTTTTTATCATAAATGGGTGTTGAATTTTCTTGAAAGCTTTCTCTGCATCTACTGAGATGATCATATGGTTTTTCTCCTTCAGTTTGTTAATATGGTGTATCACGTTGATTGATTTGCATATATTAAAGAATCCTTGCATTCCTGGAATAAACCCCACTTGAACATGGTGTATGATCCTTTTAATGTGCTGTTGGATTCTGTTTGCTAGTATTTTGTTGAGGATTTTTGCATTTATGTTCATCAGGGATATTGGCCTCTGGTTTTCTTTCTTTGTGACATCTTTATTTGGTTTTTGTATCAGGGTGATGGTGGCCTTGTAGAATGAGTTTGGGAGTGTTCCTCCCTGTGCTATATTTTGGAAGAGTTTGAGAAGGATAGGTGTTAGCTCTTCTCTAAATGTTTGATAGAATTTGCCTGTGAAGCTGTCTGGTCCTGGGCTTTTGTTTGTTGGAAGATTTTTAATCACTGTTTCAATTTCAGTGCTTGTGATTGGTCTGTTCATATTTTCTGTTTCTTCCTGGTTCAGTCTCGTCAGTTGTGCATTTCTAAGAATTTGTTCTTTTCTTCCAGGTTGTCCATTTTATTGGCATAGAGTTGCTTGTAGTAATCTCTCATGATCCTTTGTATTTCTGTAGTTCCAGTTGTTACTTCTTCTTTTTCATTTCTAATTCTGTTGACTTGAGTCTTCTCCCTTTTTTTCTTGATGTGTCTGGCTAATAGTTTATCAACTTTTTTTATCTTCTCAAAGTACCAGCTTTTAGTTTTATTGATGTTTGCTATCATTTCCTTCATTTCTTTTTCATTTATTTCTGATCTGATCTTTATGATACCTTTCCTTCTGCTAACTCTGGGGGGTTTTTGTTCTTCTTTCTCCTTGCTTTAGGTGTATGGTTAGGGTGTTTGTTAGAGATGTTTCCTGTTTCTTACGTTAGGACTGTATTGCTGTAAACTTCCCTCTTAGAACTGCTTTTGCTGCATCCCATAGGTTTTGGGTCATCGTGTCTCCATTGTCATTTGTTTCTAGGTATTTTTTGATTTACTCTTTGATTTCTTCAGTGTTCACTTCGTTATTAAGTAGTGTATTGTTTATCCTCTATGTGTTTGTATTTTTTACAGATCTTTTCCTTTAATTGATATCTAGTCTCCTAGTGTTGTGGTCAGAAAAGATACTTGATACAATTTCAATTTTCTTAAATTTACCAAGGCTTGATTTGTGACCCAAGGTATGATCTATTCTGAAGATTGTTCCATGAGCAGTTGAGAAAAATGTGTATACTGTTTTTTTTGGATGGAATGTCCTATAAATATCAATTAAGTCCATCTTGTTTAATGTATCATTTAAAGCTTGTGTTTATTTATTTTCATTTTGGATGATATGTCCATTTGTGAAAGTGGGGTGTTAACGTCCCCTACTGTGTAGTGGGAAGAAGCAGCCGCATAGCATAGGGAATCAGCTCGGTGCTTTGTGACCGCCTGGAGGGGTGGGATAGGGTGGGTGGGATGGAGGGAGACGCAAGAGGGAAGGGATATGGGAACAGATGTATATGTATGGCTGATTCACTTTGTTATAAAGCAGAAACTAAAAAAAAAAAAGAAGTCCCCTACTATGATTGTGTTACTGTCGATTTCCCCTTTTATGGCTGTTAGTATTTGCCTTATGTATTGAGGTGCTTCTATGTTGGGTGCATAAATATTTACAATTGTTATATCTTCTTCTTGGATCGATCCCTTGATCGTTATGTAGTGTCCTTCTTTGTCTCTTCTAATAGTCTTTATTTTAAAGTCTATTTTGTCTGATATGAGAATTGCTACTCCAGCTTTCTTTTGATTTCCATTTGCATGGAATATCTTTTTCCATCCTCTCACTTTAAGTCTGTATGTGTCCCTAAGTCTGAAGTGGGTCTCTTGTAGACAGCACATATATGGGTCTTGTTTTTTTATCCATTCAGCCAGTTTGTGTCTTTTGGTGGGAGCATTTAAGCCATTTACATTTAAGGTAATTATTGATATGTACGTTGCTAGTCCTATTTTCTTTATTGTTTTGGGTTTGTTATTGTAGGTCTTTTCCTTCTCTTGTGTTTCCTGCCTAGAGAAGTTCCTTTAGCATTTGTTGTGAAGCTGGTTTGGTGGTGCTGAACTCTCTCAGCTTTTGCTTGTCTGTAAACGTTTTAATTTTTCCATCAAATCTGAATGAGATTCTTGCTGGGTAGAGTAATCTTGGTTGCAGGTTTTTTTCCTTCATCACTTAAATATGTCCTGCCATTCCCTTCTGGCTTGCAGAGTTTCTGCTGAAAGATCAGCTGTTAACCTTATGGGGATTCCCGTGTGTTATTTGTTGTTTTTCCCTTGCTGCTTTCAGTGTGTTTTCTTTGTATTTAATTTTTGATAGAGTGATTAATATGTGTCTTGGCGTGTTTCTCTTGGATTTATCCTGTACTGGACTCTCTGTGCTTCCTGGACTTGATTAACTATTTCCTTTCCCACATTAGGGACGTTTACAACTAGAATCTCTTCAAATATTTTCTCAGTCCCTTTCTTTTTCTCTTCTTTTTGGGACCCCTATTATTCGAATGTTGGTGCATTTAATGTCCCAGGGGTCTCTGAGACTGTCCTCAATTCTTTTCATTCTTTTTTCTTTATTCTGCTGTGCAGCAGTTATTTCCACTATTTTATCTTCCAGGTCACTTATCCGTTCTTCTGCCTCAGTTATTCTGCTATTGATCCCTTCTAGAGAATTTCTAATTTCATTTATTGTGTTCATCATTCCTTGTTTCCTCTTTAGTTCTTCTAGGTCCTTGTTAAATGTTTCTTGCATTTTCTCTATTCTATTTCCAAGATTTTGGATCATCTTTACTGTCATTATTCTGAATTCTTTTTCAGGTAGACTGCCTATTTCCTCTTCATTTGTTAGGTCTGGTGGGTTTTCATCTTGCTCCTTCATCTGCTGTATGTTTTTCTGTCTTCTCCTTTACTTATCTTACTGTGTTTGGGGTCCCCTTTTTGCAGGCTGCAGGTTTGTAGTTCCCGTTGTTTTTGGTGTCTGTCCTCAGTGGCTAAGGTTCGTTCAGTGGGTTGTGTAGGCTTTCTGGTGTAGGGGACTAGTGCCTGTGTTCTGGTGGATGAGGCTGGATCTTGTCTTTCTGGTTGGCAGGTCCACGTCTGGTGGTGTGTTTTGGGGTGTCTGTGAACTTATTATGATTTTAGGCAGCCTCTTTGGTAATGGATGGGACTGTGTTCCTGTCTTGCTAGTTGTTTGGCATAGAGTGTCCAGCACTGTAGCTTGCCGGTCATTGAGTGAAGCTGGGTGCTGGTGTTGAGATGGAGATCTCTGGGAGATTTTCGCCATTTGATATTACGTTGAGCTGGGAGGTCTCTTGTGGACCAGTGTCCTGAAGTTGGCTCTCCCAACTCAGAGGCACAGCACTGACTCCTGGCTGGAGCACCAAGAGCCTTTCATCCACAAGGCTCATAATAAAAGGGAGAAAAAATGGAAAGAAAGAAAGAATGAAAGGATAAAATAAAATAAAGTAAGATAAAATAATATAAATTTATTAAAATAAGAAATAATTGTTAAGAAAAAAATTTTAACAGTAAAAAAAAAAAGAAAACAAAAAGACGGAACCCTAGGTCAAATGGTGAAAGCAAAGCTATACAGACAGAATGTCACACAGAAGCATACATATACACACAAAAAGAGGAAAAGGGAACAAAATATATATATTGTTGCTCCCAAAGTCCACCTCCTCAATTGAGATGATTCCTTGTCTATTCAGGTATTCCACAGATGCTGGGTACATCAGGTTGATTGTGGAGATTTAATCCGCTGCTCCTGAGGCTGCTGGGAGAGATTTCCCTTTCTCTGTTCGCACAGCTCTCGGGGCTCAGGTTTGGATTTAGACCTGCCTCTGTGTGTAGGTCACCTGAGGGCGTCTGTTCTTCGCTCAGACAGGACAGGGTTAAAGGAGCATCTGATTTGGTGTCTCTGGCTCACTCAGGCCAGGGGGAGGGAGGGGTTCGGATGCGGGTCGAGCCTGTGGCGGCAGAGGCCGGCCTGACCGTGACGTTGCACCAGCCTGAGGCGTGCCGTGTGTCCTCCCGGGGAAGTTGTCTCTAGATCCCGGGACCCTCGCAGTGGCGGGCTGCGCAGGCTTCCGGGAGGGGAGGTTTAGATAGTGACGTGTGCTCGCACACAGGCTTCTTTTTGGCGGCAGCAGGAGCCTTAGCGTCTCATGCCCGTCTCTGGGGTCCGCGCTGGTATCCGAGGCTCGCGCCCGTCTCTGGAGCTCCTTTAGGCGGCACTGTTAATCCCCTCTCCTCGTGCACCAGGAAACAGAGAGAAGAAAAAGTTTCTTGCCTCTTCGGCAGGTCCGGACTTTTTCCCGGACTCCCTCCCAGCTAGCTGTGGCGCAGTAGCCCCCTTCAGGCTGTGTTCACGCCGTCAAACCCAGTCCTCTCCCCTAATTGCTTTTTTAAAAAAATCGATTAAGGTGATATGTTTTTCTCCTTTTTTTCTGTTTTATAGTGAATTGTACTGATTGATATTTAAATATTAAACCAGCTTTGTATTTCATGGATAAACTCTACTTCATCCTGATGTATAATCCATTTTATAGGTAGTATTTTGTTGAAAGTGTTTGTGTTTATTTGGGCAAATTATAGTAATGTTTAGTTTCTATTCCTTTAATGCAAAATTGGATGCACTGTATTCCTTAGCTTCTGTCATCTGATTTTAATATTTGTATTATTTCTTCCTTCAATATTTAATCTTTTCTAATATAAAATTGGAAGCTATAAATTTTTTTTTTTTTTTTTAGCAATGTGTTTTTATTTATTTATTTATTTATTTATTTTATAGTGTTTACTTTTACTTGTTGACAGTTTGCTTTATTTATTTATGGCTGTGTTGGGTCTTCGTTTCTGTGCGAGGGCTTTCTCTAGTTGTGGCAAGCGGGGGCCACTCTTCATTGCGGTGCGCGAGCCTCTCACTATTGCGGCCTCTCTTGTTGCAGAGCACAGGCTCCAGACGCGCAGGCTCAGCAATTGTGGCTCACAAGCCCAGTTGCTCCGCGGCATGTGGGATCTTCCCAGACCAGGGCTCGAACCTGTGTCCCCTGCATTGGCAGGCAGACTCTCAACCACTGCGCCACCAGGGAAGCCCAGGAAGCTATAAATTTTATTTTAAATGCTGTGGTGGCCAATTCCCACAAATTTTTCTAATTTTCCTTCTGATTTCATCTTTTTTCCATATTTTGTTACTTGGAGATGAATTGCTTAATTTCCAATTATTTTGGAATTTTTCATATTTTTTTCCATTTTTATATTCAGCCAAAGAATCAAAAGGATCTATTTTTATATCTCTTTCTCTGCATGAGTTCCTATTCTCTAGTAGTTTGTCTTTCAAATTCCCATCTTACCTTCTCAATAGACATCTTCATACTTGTGTTACCTGTAAAAGCTGTAGGAGAAATATACTTTCTGGGTCTTGAAAATGTCTTGAGGATATTTCGGGAATAGCGTATAATCTGAGTGTATCTGGCATATAGGTTGGATAGACAGTCATGTAAAAGATTATATGCCATGTTAGTGAATTATAAGAAGGCCATGCACACACAGATCTAGCTAGTAAAATTTGGTTCTAATTGTTCGATATTTTAGACAATTATATATTTTTTTGAGGATGGGGTATATAAATATATTTGTGTTTTACCAAAGTAAATTCTTCTAGGAACAGTTCTGGGACTGCTCATAAAATGAGAGAAGATTATTTGAAGAGCTGAGTTGTGAGCGAATAAAGATCTACGTTAGGACAGTGATAAGAGTGGTTAAGAGGTTTTGCTAAATGTAGTGGTGGGATATGAAGTGCGGGAACTTGAGAAGTCACAGATGACAGAAATAGAAAAGCTTTCCCGTTTCAGTTTAATAGCATGTTTCAGATAAAGGTGGTAGGTTCAGTTTTGTACATTTTTAATTTTAGGTACTTATTGAATGATTGGAGACTATCCTACAAATAGAAATGTGGGTGTGAATTTAGGAAAACAGCTGGGTTAGATATGAAAAATTTGACAGCTATATCTAAGTTGATAATAATAGATGATATGGGAGTGGATGATATTGCCAGGGGACATATGACAAAGCCTTGAGAAAATGCCAGCATACTGGGAAATGATGCAGAAAACGTCTGACCACCAAAAAAGGTGATCAGAGTGATCGCAGAAGGATAATAGAAAAATCTGCTTAATTTTAAGTTCACTCCTCTCTGAGCTTTCATAAAAAGGACACATAGTAAACTTAGGTAGAGACATAGCATCTGGAAGGAAAGACTGAATGTGGTATTGTCTTCATTTCTTTATTTACAGTTAAGCCAGAATAGTTACTTGAATTATAAATGTTCAGTCTAAATTGTTTCTCTCTTTATTTTCTCCCTGAAACTAAGTGAATTTTTTTTCAAAACTAGGTGTATTTACCTTATATTTTATTAATTCTATGCTAATAAATCTTAGAGTTCTTTAGCAATAATCAATTATATTTGAATTAGTAGTTTCCAAGAGGCTTATTTCTTTTATTTTTAAGATTCAGATTTTTGGGGGTTATTGTTGTGACATCTTATTACTTAGTTTATGTGTTGCTTAAAATAGGAATATAGAAAAGTTGATGTAAAGTAAAATTGAATGCAAGTACTAGACCTGGCCCTTGATTTTATTGATAGATGGTACATTTTGGCAAGGTCTCTTGGGGTACCTCCACTCAAACTTTAAACACAAGCACACACACACAAATATATATACTCCTTCAATAAGTAACGTGTGTTTGATCTTGAAGCAGATATTCCTCATCTGTACTTGACTTTGAGTGATATGTCATATGTTGAATTTGTTATTGGTTTTTAATAAGAATATATCCAAATTCCATTTTAAAGTTTTTAAGAATAGAAAGAAGTTCGTTATATCTTTACAAAACATTCTTGTTTGGTTTCCTTTTATCATGTTTTAAGGTTACATGTGACTATAATGTTCCACAATGAGACAGAGATTGATAATCAGGAAAGAATAGCCCTTTAATGTGATTTATATCTATAGATTTTATGTCAGATATGAAAAGTTGCTGTTTAAATTGTAAAGGAGGATCCATTAAAGAACACTTTAAACCATTTTACTATTTAACATACCTTGAACCCTTCTTTTTAGAATTATGCCTTTTAAAGCAAACTTTAGTTGCTTACCAAATGTTTGCAAAATATGATTTGATAAAGTTAAATTATTCTAATATTAATAAAATACAGAAATAATGGCCTTTAAAATAGTACATTTAATATGAAGGTATCTGGTGTTTCAGGGGAGTATAGAAGCCAGTTATTTTCTAATTTCCATCAGTAATTTTAATTTCCTCTTGTCAGGTAAGGTTAGACAAGGGTAGAGTATGTATAGAGTAGGGAATGGTGAAGGTATAAAAATTCTTCAGATGTTTCCCATTTTGTCCTGTTGTCCTATTGGTTTCAGTGTATGGTTGGGTTAGATGTGAAATAACCTGTAGGTTGCTGCCTAGTTCTGGGATGAATCTCTGAAACTATCACATAGCAGTTGACAGTTTTGTTACAATGGAATCATTCCGTAGTTATCTTCACTTAAACTACTCCCCTTCAAGTATTTATTAATCGTATTTTCTTTTATTTGCTCAAATCATATTTTTGACAAACTGAATTGTCCTATGGTTTGGCTCAGTCTTTTTAATGTATTATCCAGCATTTGCCTTTAATTTCTTATAAATCTAATTTCTAACATGATTTATTTTCTTCTTATCAGTGTTTAGGTAAAAGATGTACTTTGCCTTTACCAGTGTACAAAAACTAACCTCTTAGAGGTTGGCCAAAATCTTCCAATGATACAATTTCTAGAGCTAATATAATCCTCTCATTGTGCAGATGAAAATAGTTAGACCTAGTGAGGTAAAGTGAGTTAGTTGCTTAAGACTGACAAGAGCTACTACCAAGGAGGAGGATGCTTTAGTCTCGTTTTTGATTTGCTTCCCAATCTTACATTTATTCATATGCATATATAATATATATTCATATATATTGAATATAATATATATTATATGATATGTGTGAAAGAGACTTAAGCATCTGCAAATTTTGGTATCCGTAGGGGTCCTGGATCCTATTCCCCCACCCCATAGCAAGGGACTACTGTACTTTTATTCCCATTTCCCTCCTCACAATCTATAAGGAGTGAGGATTCTCCAGGGCAAAGGCTATCAAGCTAAGTCAACTTTTTATCCCTAAAGCCTAGTGTTTTGCACAGACTAAGAGATATTTGATTCCTTATGCATGTACATAAACACCGTATCAGTTGGGTTGCTTATGGTGTTAGGAGCAGAAAACCCACTTCACACGGGCCTTCAGTGACTGAACAGGAGCTTACAGGTTCTAGTAAAAAGTCTTAGGAGAACAAAACAAAGGTCTCCCAGAAAGTATAAAGGTAGGCTGGTCTTTGATCCAGACGTTCATGATTCCACTTGGAATAAGCTCTTACGTTTACTCTTTATTTCTGTGATTCTCATAGCTCTGCCCCCTTTGGGGTTTGGCTTCATCCTCAGGCTTGCTTCTCTCCTGCAGAAAGAGCTTTCAATACTCCTGGAATTATGTACATCCTCTTTTACACCGTAAGAGGAAGGAAGGAATTACCCAGCAACACTTCTGACCTTTCCTCTTAATTGCACCAATTAGATCAAGTGCTGTTCCCTCAGACGGTTTGTCAGTGTGGGTGTGATTCTTACCCGCATTGGTTTAGGACAGTTAAGTCCCTCGCTTATTGCTGGGACAGTGCTGGGGATAGTGTATGGCAACAATCTATCTAAACTGGTATACAGTAGGAAAGGGTTCCAACATCACATGTTTATTACTCATCATAGGTTGTGTATACATGTGAATGTATACGTGAGCTTTCATTTGGAGGTTAAGGGAAAGGAGCCCAATAGACTCTGTGACCAGAATTAAGTATTAAGTTTACATTAATTGTTTTTTAAATTTTAAACAATTAATTAACTAGGTAGTATAGCACCATAAACATGACACCACAAGTGTCTGAATTCCAAAAGAAAAGAAATAAGCAACTTGGAAACTAGTGATTGTATTGTATCTGAGTATTGCTAAAGAATCCTAAAATTTTTTGGCAAAATTGATATCTAAGAAAGTACTTTTCAAGCTTTAATGTATAAATCACCTGGGGATCTCATTAAAATCCAGATTTTGATTTAGTAGGTATGGAGTGGTACCTGTAATGCTGCATTTTTAATAAGTTCCTAGGTGATTCTAGTGCTGGTGGTCCATTTTACATAGCTAGGGTTTAAAAGACCAAACTGTTTTTGTCATTTTCTAAAGGTGTTGAGAACCAGCTCAGTTTACTATTGCAGGCCACCAATGTCTCTTTTCTGGACTTCTGCAGTAGCCTTGTAGTAGCCTCCCTCCTTAACCCTCTTGTCCCACTACAATGCATTCTCTAAATGGAGCTTCTAGTGATCATTTTAATATGTAAGTCAATCACATCACTCCCGTAATTAACCTTCTACTGGTATTCCATTGCATTGGAATAAAATCTAAACTCTTTACCATGACTACACTGTACGAAATGATGCAGCCCCTGCCTGCCTCTCCAAACTCACTTCATACCACTCTTCCCTTTATTCACTTTGCTTGAGTGCTTTGCAACCGCCCTTCATGATGCTTGTAATGTGGACCCTGCGTCTTCACATGACTGGCTTCTTCTTTTTATTCAGGTCTCTGCTTAAATATTAACCACTTCTGAGTGTATCTTATGAGTGACTTAAGAGAAATAAATTCTTGGGGGATTGTTTTACGGAGAGTACCAGGTCTCTGTCAGTTCAGTTAAAGAGTGATGTAAAAGTCACTTTAAATTTTTGGTTGGTTCAGTTCATATTAGAGATTATTTCATAATGCATTTAAAGGGTTTGTTTCCATATTTTTATAGTATTAATAGATATTTCTTTTTCCTATCCCAGTCACTGTGTGCCCAGTATTCAGCAGACAGACGAGAAGATGAGAAGATGTGTGATCATTTGATCAGAGCAGCCAAATATCGAGACCATGTGACAGCAACTCAGCTAATCCAGAAAATTATCAACATTCTCACAGACAAGCATGGAGCCTGGGGAAATTCTGCAGTGAGGTAAAGTTATACCTTTAGGATTTGGCCACTGATCTTCTATAGAAGTCCTTGGTTTAGATAAATGGCTTTGGATGTGATCAAGGCCAGATGAAGAACAAAGTAATTTAATTTTGTATTTTATCTTCTACAATGAATTTAAAGCAAAGGGGAAGGAGAAAATCAGTATGGGTATAGTTATGGATCTTTGTGGAAATTTCATTTCCCTTCAACTACTTATAAAAGAATAGTTGCTCATATACTTATTTATTTTGAAGTGAACTGTTAAGGGAAGTAGTTAGTGTAAACTGCTTTTACTAGTTGCATTTATATCTGAATTTATACAAGTACAATACTTTATTTAAAGAAACTATTCCCTATTTTACGCTTTTGAGTTTTTAACACATAAATTTAAAAACATAATAATATGTGTTGTTTTCTTGAATTTGGTTGCAAATTACAGGGCTATGATGAAAAAATACCATCTTTAAAATTTTATTTACTACATCTACCTCCTTTTAACATTACCAAACTGAACGTGCAATTTTTTGTTCTAGTTTTAGAAACAAAATATTTACTTTCTAGGACTAAGGAACTTAGATAAATCATAAAATTTAGTCTTTTTGGAATATTTTATTCTACAAGTCTTAGAAACATGTTTTGACTCATTTAAGTAATGTTAATGAAAAAGTTCTTTATCTTCCCATTAGAAAGATATATATATATTTTTTTTTCTTTCTTTTTTTTTTTGCGGTATGCGGGCCTCTCACTGTTGTGGCCTCTCCCGTTGCGGAGCACAGGCTCCGGATGCGCAGGCCCAGCGGCCATGGCTCACGGGCCCAGCCGCTCCGCGGCATATGGGATCCTCCCAGACCGGGGCACGAACCCGTATCCCCTGCATCGGCAGGCGGACTCTCAACCACTGCGCCACCAGGGAGGCCCATAGAAAGATATTTTTTAATTCCACATTTCTGCATAACTTTTTCTGGAAGACAACAACTACAAAAGAAAATAGCAAATTACTTGTATATTATATATAGGCGTAACTGGTTTGTGCTTGTGTTTTAAGCAATTCATGTGTCTAGCAGACATCAAAGTCTAGTTTTAGAGATTTTCCAGTAAACAGAAAAAGATTTTAGTTTTTTTTTAAGCTGAACTTTAAACTAGTTGAGTTGAAACCTATCTGATATGAGATGTTTTTGTTTTGAGTACAAGTATTCACTAATATAGAGTAGATATATCTCATCATGGTTATTGTGAAGAATACTTAAATAAAATGAATTATGTTTCTGGGCATATCATTTTTGGTGTTCAGAGGAAGGAATGCAGGTCAAGGTCTTGAAGGCAAAAGGACTGAGTAAAAGCAGAAACCATGTTTGTTTGTTTGTTTTAATTACTATTCCAGCTGATCTCAGCTGCAAGAATGGTCATGGGAATGACATGAATTACTGAGTCAGGGCTCTCTAGTGCCTTATATTGCAACATGTAAAAGCCCATGGGTGTGTGTTTGGAGAGGACTGGGGAAGGGGAGTTGTATTGAGGATTTTAGAGTTTCCAGATACTTTAGTGTAACAGATTTGTTATAGTCATTTTGACACCTGGTACTGAATAAATTAGAAGATTACTTTGAGGTACAGTGCTTGGCACATACTGGGAACTAAATATGTTGTTTGTTACATTTTTTTTTAGGATTAAAAAAATTTTTTTTGACCTAAAAGGAGTTTTACAATTTTAAAATGAAAACCTTTAGGCAACTTATGCCAAAGGGGTCATTTTTATAAGATCAAAATTCTTTCTCGTGATAGCTATACCATTGTATAGCTCAGTATACCTGTGCTGTCAACACGAAAGTGTTTTTCTGAAGTGATTTTGGTGTAATAAAGTATCTTGGAGAACTAAATGGACTGTGAAATGTATTTGTCTAGAAATAATTAGTGTTTCTGTAATAGAGTTGTTCAAGGGTTCGACTCTTTTATTCTATGAAGCCAGAAAAAATTGAATTCTGAAGTTTTAATATTTCCCCAAATTTACAGGACATTTTTTACTTTTTTGCTCCCGAGTAAAAACAGCTGTCAAACTTTGCTTTTAAATGTGTACATTTTTAATTAAGAGCAACAACAAAGGATGCGTCATTGAAAGGAAAATTAATATTAGTGAATTGATATTTTCCTCTTTATAAATCTCATAACTTACTTAGATTTTATTAGAAATAATGCTTAACAAAGCACATTGCCTCCATGCTGATATTTTTGTCGTTGTATTTAGTTCAGTGTCACATTCAACTGTTACTTATTTGGAATACCTGGTTGCTCCCTAATGCCTTTAATACAATTATCTTAAAATAGACCTTTTCAGTATTAATTCCAATTAGAGTGGATTTCTAGACCTTGGTGCCCTTTTTTAGGAAGCTATGTAAGAATATGTAGTTGATAAAACGTTTGCTGGCTTACCATTCTTTGAGAGTGGTTAACTATTCTGATTTCCCTTGTATGAGGCTTGCATAATCAGCTTGTAAATTATGGACATGGTTATAATAAATGAGACTAACACAGTGTACTTTGTTCTTCACTTAGCATAATTCTAGAAAACATAAATGGCATTAGAGAGAAATCAGAGTCATACTGTAGCTCTAATGCATTTAACTATCCTAAGCCTGTTAAAAGAAATATGCACAATGAGCAAAATTCTAGTAAAGAGGATTAAATTATTTTAAGTATAATTCCTTTGTGTTTTATCTTAAGAATTATAGTAGCATTTTGTCTTATAAATTCAATCATATTAGAATATATAGAAATTTCATTTGTGGCATTTTTTATTTTGACCCTCCTTTGGAATCCACATAATTTCCTTGTAGCCATGGCTATGTAGGCCTAATACTTTCCCATTAATGTCATTTGTTTTGTTTCACTATTGATGGCTTTTCTAATGCCACACGATCAGCGGGCTGCAATCCTGGCAGCTGGCCTGGGATCGGCAGTGGTTTTAATAAATCACAATCAGACCCATGCCATTACATCAATATTTTTAGTCAATTATAGAGAAGGTCAGGTGCTACATTCAGTATAGGAGCCTCAGCATGTGGCATTTGAGAAACATCTGGTCCTGCAACAAAACTGCAAGCTGGGAAAAAAAGAATCCAATTTATCCCATCTAAAGAGACCAAATGAAATCTGCTGCTTTATGGATAGCACAATGATGATTATAGCCATTTTGAACATGTTATACTTGCTAGGCTTAATACCCTTTATAAAGACATATTCCCAAAAGTTTCCATTCAATAAAAACTGAAAATGAAAATATTATTTTCTCAGAAGCAGATGGGAATTGTTGTTTCCTCACAGCAGGCATCTAATATCTTTTGACACCTAGTGACCTGCCTGAATGCAATTTGTGTCTTAATATCCCGCTTATACCAGCTTTTGCCACAAGAGAAAGAGAGAGGAGCTCTCTCTTTCTCTCTCTCTCTCCTTTCTTTGATGCCTAGACTATTGCATTGGCAGGTAAAGAAAGTATTCCTCCCTTAGAGCTCTTATAACTGTGTGCCCTTTACTGTCATTGCATTTTTTCAAATGCTTGGAGATTTCAGGAAATAATGGGACAGACAAGCACCTGTTCATCCATACATGACTGTCACCTGGAGTGAGGCTCAGGTGAAAACAGAGAGCGCTTGATAAGAACAGTGGAATAAGCAGGAAAGAGGCCACAAATGAGCAGAGTGGCAGAAGTAATGTTTTTCCGGTGCATGGAGCAGGCATTGTGTTTATTTGGGTCAGGAGACAAATCATCTTTCATGTAGATGACACCTGGTAAAGTGGCTGAATGTAAGCAGGATGAGGAGAGATGATGGAGAACCCTGGATGGGAGTCTCAGAGGACATGCTACCCTTTTCTCATATCGCCCTTCATTGCATTCTAATAGGCTGACTAATGTACCATGGAAATTCGCTCCTGGTATTAGTCTGGGAAAGAAGGTGGTTCTCTTCTGCTCTGAAAAATGCATGGATAGAGCTAGAAACATAAATTATCTTAGAAGTAATAAGGTTTAGGAGTTTTAAGAGAATCTCTTATCAAGATTCTTGAATGCCTTTGATTAGTTTAGGAGATTGTATTTAGGTTGAGATTTCTGCTGCTTTAAGAAGCTCCGTTTCAGATGGCTTGAATGTGTTCTAATGGATGCCCTCAAGCTAGAGGCGTCTCTTCCTGAAAGACATTCATCTTTTTTCTGTGTCACAAGCTTGCCGGTAAAATCTTTGTGATGCTCTCTCCAATTTTTCTTCAGTAAATCAAATCTTCCTTCTTTCAGAAAGATGAATGCTGTAAGGTTGGAGTGTTATAAAAAAAAAATCAATGCAGGCAAAATTGAAACAGTATGCCTCTGTATTGATTGGCCTTGTGAAATCGAAACTAACAGCTTTGTAACTGTTCCAGTGGACAGTTAGCTGACCTGTAATGGGCAAACTATCAATATTAACATTACTATTTTATCTTGTACTATGTCATTTTAAAATCCAGAGTCCAAGGAAAGGAAAGGCCTAAAGAATTTTTAATCTTTGTAGGAAATATCCCATTTTCTTTTTATATACCATTGTTTGAAGAAAGCAGTAGCTAATGCACTTGACCTATGAAAAACTAAGACTAGGGCAGTGTTGGTTTTATATCAGTTACTCTTTTTAAAACACAACAAAAAAAGAACACCTTGATTTTTTTGAAAATAATTTCTGATTTTTAAAAAAACTTCCGCTGGTGAAATTTAATATTGAACATCTTTTTGGTTGTGTTTCCCATTTCAACGGAAGTGTATTATGTCTTTTGAAAACATTCTTCATCTCCAGTTTTTTATTAAGTAGGTAATACCAGTGAATTTCTAGAGAAATTAAAGTGCTAACACACTTTCCTTATCAAGAGTTCATTTTAGGCATTTGATTTCATTATAGTACGTGGGTAATCAAGCAGATGTCTAGTCACAGGTATAATATACCCAATCTTATTCTTTCAAATGCTTTTGTTTTTATTCCTACCCACCCCTGGGAGCTAGTACTTGACATCAGTACAAGCACCACTCACTGCTCTCTCTGGAGCTTTGATGATGCTAGAAATTCTTTATAACCAATCCCGACAATAACATTGTAAGATGGCTTAATAAACTGAACATTTTCCCCATTTACCCTCTCCTTGTTCCCTTTCTTAGAAAGGAAAGAAAAAAATCAATAGCTTATAAAACAAACGGAAGAATCTATGGAGATGTCAGTTAAAGAAAACAGGTGTATTTGAAAGTGTTTACATGAAAAGAATAGTTTCAAACACTAAGCACATTAAATACCTATGCCCAGAACATAATGAGACTTGTTCATGTTCTTAGTTTTGTGATAAGTTGATATTTTTAAAATTTATTTTCTTACTGAAGTATAATTGATTACAATGTTGTGTTAATTTCTGCTGTACAGAAAAGTGACTCAGTTATCCATATATATACATTCTTTTTTATATTCTTTTCCATTATGGTTTATCACAGTATACTGAATATAGTTCCTTGTGCTATACAGTAGGACCTTGTTGTTTATCCATCCTATATATAATAGTTTGCATCTGCTAACCCCAAACTCCCGGTCCATCCCCCCCCCCACCCTAACTCCCTCTCCCCCTTGGCAACCACACGTCTGTTCGCTCTGTCTGTGAGTCTGTTTCTGTTTCATATAGAAGTTCATTTGTGCCATATTTTAGATTCCACATATAAGTGATATGTGGTATTTGCCTTTCTCTGTCTGACTCACTTCACTCAGTATGATAATCTTTAGTTGCATCCATGTTGCTGCAAAGAAATTTCTGGTATCAACCTATCATGAAGACATGTTGATGTGTCAGTACTGAGGAGCAGTTCTTTTTCCCTCATATTTTATGGCCACGGTGTAGTTGTGTTATATAGTTATACATGCTTATGATACAACTTTTATTATTAGTCAAATCTAACAGTACACTGAATGACTTATTAGAAATGTATGACTGTTATGTTTTGTAAATCAGTGATGCTTAGTATATGAGAATTGAATGGCTATATTTTCTAATAATATAAGGCAAAAAATACATAATTTTATCGGCAATTAACATGTTTTACAATATTCAAAATGAATATGTTCTTATAATAATTTTGAGTAAAATATTTTTGGTACAAAGTAATTTTAAAGAAATAAACAATAAAAGAAGTTATGGTATTAAGTACCAACAATTTAAAGTTAATAAATTGCAACCATAAAAAAAAACACATTGAAAAAGAAATACAAATTATTGCACGTATGTTCACTAAAGACACCAAAAAGGGGGCTTCCTTGGTGGTGCAGTGGTTGGGAGTCTGCCTGCCGATGCAGGGGACACGGGTTCTTGCCCTGGTCTGGGAGGATCCCGCATGCCGTGGAGTGACTGGGCCCGTGAGCCATGGCCGTTGAGCCTGCGCGTCCGGAGCCTGTGCTCCGCAATGGGAGAGGCCACAACAGTGAGAGGCCCACGTACCGCAAAAAAAAAAAAAAAAAAAAAGACACCAAAAAGTTTGTGTACATTTTTGCAATCCCCTTTCAGTTTCATTATTCAGTGAAGTCTCTTCCTGTTTTTCTTGATAGTCTTTCCTGCTAAGTTCTCTGACAGTTATGCACAATATATGCTGCAGAATTGGGTACTTGACAGTATACTGTGTTGTTTGTTTTGTGTGTAGATTATAAGATGTTTACCTTATGTTATTGCCATAGTTCCTAGCTTAGTGATGAGCCTGTAGTATATCCTAAATAAATTTTTTTTCATCAGGTAGACTACTTGTCTTCATTCATAACTTATCTTAAACTTACCATTATGCTAGGTATTAAATCAGATAAATTTCTTTCAACCAAAGCACTGTTCTTTACTGTTCTTTCAAACAGTAAAGTTCAAAAATATTTTTATCACAACTGGTGGTATTTCATGAAGGATGATATTAATTCAGAAATTAAGAAAAATGTAGTAGAAATAGAATATATCTGAAAAGAGATGTACTGTAGATAATAATTACAGACTTGGAAATTTTGGTTTCTATTTGTAAAGAACACTTTTCTGTAACAATTTACTTTGAATATTTCGATTAGAAAAATTTGAAGCTCAATAGGTAATTTTAAGTTGTAACTCGGGTGGGGAGTCCTTGAACTTTAATAGTCCCTGGTATAATTTTTGGTATAATCAAAAATTTTCAGAAGTATCTTAAAGGGTTGGAAGCAGATGAAATTATTTAAGGAATTTGAGAAAATTTAGTGGTTTCATATAGATCTGGAGAGGAACCATACAATCTGTGTTTTTAACAAGTTCCTCAGTACAAAAATCACTTGAAAACCACAGCAGTAGTTTAGCCAAACTTGCAATTTATTGTCAGGGCTGCCTTCCACTTAAGATTACTGTAGGCTATTCTTGTAGCTGATACTTGGCTGTTTCAAGTTTTGTTTCTCCTGCCTATTGAAGCACTTTTTCTATTCGTATTTACTTAACACCAGCTGTGCATCATTTACTGTGCACAGTAAGGCACTCCAAAACCAATATGAGTAAAACAAGATATGTCTCTTGCCCTCATAGAACTTTCTGTCTAAGAGAGGCAATGGGAAAGTGAACAGAAAATTATAGATAGCTTAAAAGCAGTGATGATAATTTCTCACTGTATATAGCCATAAATAACGAAATAGAAGCCTTTTTTTTTTTTTTTCATCCATCTTTAGTCTTTCTTTGGTAAAAGATCAGTGTGATTTCGTGGAAAGAACACGAGTGTGACATCTCTATTTCTATTCCTGACTCTTTCACTAACTGGCTATGTGACAATGAACAAGTTAAACTAACAAAATCTTACTTCATATGCATTTTATTTATTTCAGACAGATTACCTGTGAGAAGAAAGCAACAATAGTTGGTTTGCGTTAGAGCCTGAGGCTTAAAGGAGGAGGGAGATGTTAACACAAATTATTACAAAGATGGCAAATGTTACTATTAAAGTAAGTTGATTAAATGTAAAATAGATAGCTAGTGAGAAGCAGCCACGTAGCACAGGGAGATCAGCTCGGTGCTTTGTGACCAGCTAGAGGGGTGGGATAGGGAGGGTGGGAGGGAGACGGAAGAGGGAGGGGATATGGGGATATACGTATACCTATAGCTGACTCACTTCATTATACAGCAGAAACTAACACACCATTGTAAAGCAATTATACTCCAATAAAAATGTTAAAAAATTTTTTCTCTTTCTGATATTTAATTGCTAGTGTCTAGAAATGCAACAGATTTCTGGTTATTACTTCTGTATACAGCAACTTTGCTGAATTCATTGATGAACCCTAGTAGTTTTCTGGTAGCGTCTTTGGGATTTTCTGTGTATCACATCATGTTATCTGCAAACAGTGACACGTTTACTTCTTCCTTTCTAATCTGGATTCCTTTTGTTTCTTTTTCTTGTCTGATTGCTGTGTCTAGGACATCCTAAACTATGTTGAATAAAAGTGGTGAGAGCGGGCGTCCTTGTCTTGTTCTTGATCTTAGAGGGAATGCTTTCAGCTTTTCACCATTGAGTGTGATGTTTGCTGTTGGTTTTGTCATATATAGCCTTTATTATGTTGAGGTGTGTTCCATGTATGCTCACTCTCTGAAGAGTTTTTATCATAAATGGATGTTGAATTGTATCAAAAGCTTTTTATGCATCTATTGAGGTGACCATATGGTTTTTATTTTTCAGTGTTTTAATATGGTGTATCACACTGATTCATTTGTGGTTATTGAAAGATTCTTGCATCCCTGGAATAAATCCCACTTGATCATGGTATATGATCCTTTTAATATATTGTTGGAGTCAGTTTGCTAGTATTTTGTTGAGGATTTTTGCATCCATGTTCATCAGTGATATTGGCCTGTAATTTTTTGTGTGTGTGTGGTATCTTTCTCTGGTTTTTATATTAGGGTGATGGTGGCCTCATAGAATGAGTTTGGAGGTGTTCCTTACTCTGCAATTTTGGAGAATAGTTTCAGAGGGATAGGTATTAGCTCTTCCCTAAATGTTTGGTTGAATTCACTTGTGAAGCCATCTGGTCCTGCACTTTTGCTTGGTGGGAGTTTTTAAATTACTGATTCAATTTCAGTACTGGTAATTGGTCTGTTCATATATTCTATTTTTTCCTGGTTCAGTCTTGGGAGATTGTACCTTTCTAAGAATTTGTCCATTTCTTCTAGGTTGTCCATTTTATTGTCATATAGTTTCTCTTAGTAGTCTCTTATGATCCTTTGTGTTTCTGTGGTGTCAATTGTAACTTCTCTGTTTTCATTTCTGATTATTGATTTGGGCCCTCTCTGTTGAGTTAACATTTGAACTCAGGTAGTCTGACTCAGAGTCTATACTTACAACCATTATGTAACTTCTTAATGTTAGTAATTTGTACTAGGTTTTTGAGTACTTACAGTCTGCCTGGCACTGGCTAATTCCTTTACAAAACTTTCATTGGATCTTCACAATAACCCTGTAAAGTGGATACTGTTATTTCTAGTTTGCCTTGGAGTAAATGAAGGCTTAGACACGTTCATGACTTTTCAAATAACAAAGCTTCTGTTTTTACACCTTATAGTTTGCTACTTCAGTCAACATTGAAAGGTTTATCCATGTTTGATGTTTTGCTTCAAGAAGTATAGGTGTGCCACTCTTATTTTTTGGAAATTTGATTTTTCTTTTCTTTTTCTACTCTTCCTACCTACCTTTTACTTACTTATTTTTTACTTATTTAGCTTGTTTGTGTCCAAACTTTTTTTCATGGAAAAATCAAACCACCAATAAAAAGCCTTATAAATAGTGTTCTTAATTAGAACCCAGTATATAATATAGATAAGAAGGGTCCCATCCTGGTTGACATCAAGAGATCATGGGTTTCTTACTCATTGCTCTACAATCATCTCATGATGTGAAAATCACTCTGCAGCCTGCAAAGGGAATATTGGTCCAATGGAAGCTTGTTAGAATAAAATCAAAGTGGAACCTAACCTCCTAATTTATAATCTAGAACTCTTTCTAGCTTTCTGCCCTGCCCCCCTATATCTCTCATCTTATATTGGGTTTTTTTTTAAGTGTATTGAATTTTTAGTAAATTATACATACTAGTGTTCAAATATTACTTACATATGAAAGTGATGCTTGATTGGACCTGGATCAAAACAACACCACATAAGAAGCTATAAATATTATTGGAATAATTTGAATATAGATTCAATATTATATGTAATATTGTATTAATAGTTAATTTCTGAATAATTAATACTATTTCTACATAATAATTGTATTGTTTTATAAGAAAATATCATTGTTGTTCTTAGGAGATACGTTTGGTTAAGGGTTGAAACGTCATGCATGCTGTCTATAACTAATTGTCAAGTGGTCCAGCAAAAAATAAATAAATAAATAAACATGGGGGAGAGAGATTGAATGGAAGCATGTTAAAGCAAATATAGCAAGATAAGTAAACAAGGTGGTTTAGGTAAAGGTATGTAATTTTTTTCGATATTCTTGCTGCTTTTCCATAGGTTTGTAACTTTTGCTGGGAAGAATATACTTCTGAGAAAATACTGAGAGATTGTCTCTTGGGTTTCCCTTACATAGTTTCCCTCTAGCTGTGGATAATTGAGAATTAAATCTTGATGTTAAAAATAAAATTTTTCGGTTGCATATTCAGAATTAGAAATTTTTTTACTTTACTTTCAGAGTTCAGTAAATTCTTACCAAATGCTTTCTGTGTCTTAGAAACAACACGTAGGTTAACGTATTATGCACTTTCCTTGAAAACACCTGGTATAGTCATATTTAACACTGTAAGGTATGGTAGGATGCACCTAATCTATGCCTTACCGCATTTTATAGGTGAGGAAAAGTTGTTGAGAGGTTAAATAATTTGTTGGAGATTGTACAAGTGATCTCTGAGAAAACCAAGACTCAAAATCTTCACCATTTTGAGCTTGACTGAATGAATTTCATGAAATCATTTAGTTCCTCATTCATCAGTCATTCTAAGTGTCTTTTTCTTTCTTCCTCCTTATTTCTTCCTTCCATCCTTCCTTTTATTGATGTTTTTCTGATTAAGTTTTCAAAATTGGTTAATTTTGGAACTAATATTTGTTAAACACCTATTATGTGTCAGGCATTGTGCTAATTGCTGAGGCTATAACAATAGAAAAGACAGACATGGGTTCTGTCCTCATAGAGCATAGAATTTAAGAGATTGTTACTTCATTGTGAGTATGTCCTGGGATTTTCTGGCTCTGCTGGTATCATGCTAAAGCAGTCTTATAGCATTTTCTGTTTAGAATGCTTTCACTTTGTGCTTCATGCTCTTCTCAGTGTTTGTCCATCTTGTCTCTAAGCCTCTTGCATATATATTCTGTTTGCTTCTCTAGTTTAGGTGTCCTGCCATGTCTCCTATAACACCCTCTACTTCCCATGTTACAGCCCTTGTGACAATGAATAGTAATTGCTTTTGAAATCACTCTTAACCTATAAATGCCATTAGGGAAATTATTATATTTATTTTTGTTCATTAAAATGTGCTGGGAATATTACCTGGAATATTTTAGGCAGTTAATAAGTGGCTTTTTTAGTGATTGAAAAAAGGAAGTATAGGTTTCAAAGTTTAACGTATGACAAAAACAGTAAGGAATTGGAAAATCAAATTTGTGGTTTGGAATTTGTTTTATCATTCTCTCTTTTTCATGAGACCTAGGCCACACGCCTAATTAAAAACCAAACCAAACAAAAAACAGTAGCGGATTGCTCTGTGCACACTGTCTGTAGCTTGTCTGGTGCCAGCCTGCATTTAGTATGATTTGGTAACACTAAATCATTCCCAAACCCAAGATTCACTTGAGGTCTTTTGATACCCCTCTTCCTCCAAACCCACCAAAGAATTTATATTGTTTTAAAGTCAGCCTAGGGAATAGTTTAGGTGAGTATTCTTTCAGGGTTTACAAAGGAGGCTCTAAAGATTGGGCACAGACTGAATTTTGGACTTTACCCATAGATATCTAGGGTCCACAGGAATAAATATCCAGTGAGTTGTCTTTCATATGTTCTCCCATTCCCAAAGAATCCGTCGTTTCCATCAATATCAGGAACTTTTACTATATGCCTAATTAGACTGAGCACTTACTGTTGGGAACAAAGAACCACATTGACTGTAGAGCCTGTATTAGTCTCTCATTGCTCCTGTAAAAATTACCACAAATATAGTGGCTTGAATAACAGTTGTTTTTTAGGTTCAGAAGCGTAAACTTGGTTAGCAGCGCTGTGTTTCTTCTGGAGGCTCTGGAGGCAGTACAGTTTCTTGAGTTGTTTGAACTTCTAAAGGATGCCTGCGTTCCTTGATTCATGGCCCCTTCTTCCAGCTTTGAATTCCCCAGCACAGCATCTTCAAATGTTCAACTCTGCTTCTGTTGTCTCCTTCTTTTTCTTTGTTTTTATCATCATTTGCCTTCCCTCACTTTAACCCTCCTGCCTCTCTCTTATAAGGACCTTGTGATTACATTAGTTTACCCAGATAATCCAGGATAATTTCCTCATCTCTACACCTTTAATTTAATCACACCTATAAAATCCCTTTGCCATGTAAGGCCACGTATTCACAATTCTGGGGATTAGTATGTCAACATCTTTGGGGGCTCTTATTTAGCCAGTTGCAGCACCTATTCTTTTAATTCTTTCTTTGAGATGATATACTAATATTGTATAGCTAGTGATTTAGTTTGCAACTCTTTTCTTACTAGATATATAATATTGGCAGAACACTTGGTTATTAGTTATTTTTCTCCTTTTTTTTTTTTTGGCCACACCACATGGCTTACTGGATCCTAGTTCCCCGACCAGGGATTGAATCCACGCCCTTGTCAGTGAAGGCCTGGGTGCCTAATCACTGGTCCGCCAGGGAATTCCCTAAAGTGTACAGTTTTTATGTTTATATATATATATATATATATATATATATATATATATATATGTATGTATCTCCTTCAAATCATCACCGCAATCAAAAGATTTCCTCCTGCCCTTTTGTGATTCCTTCTCTTCTACCTTCCCTACCCCCAGGCTTCCACTGATCAATATAGACTAGTTTATATTTTCTAGAATAACTTGTCAATAGATTTACCCAGTTTGTGCTCCTTTTTTTTCCTGGTTCCTTTCACTCAGCATAATTATTTTGAGATTCATCCATGCTGTTGAATGTATTCATAGGTCATATTTTGCGTGTGAATATCCATTTGTTCCAGCACTATTCATTAAAAAGACAATTCTTTATCCACTGAATAACCTTTGCACCTTTGTCTAAAATCTGTTACCCATCTATATGTCGGCTTATTTCTGGACTTTGTCTTCTGTTCTCTTCATCTCTGACTATCTTTCTGCCAGGACCACATGGTCTTTGATGACTGTGGCTTTACAAGTCTTGAAGTCAGGTTGTATTAGTCTTCCAGCTTTATTCTTTTTCTGAGTTATTTTGGATAGTGTAGGTCTTTGGAATTTCCAAATGTAGTTTAGAATCAGCTTGTCAGTTTCTGTCTTGCTGGGATTGGATTTGATTTTGTTGATGAATTTTGGGGGAATTTACATCATAATTATATTGATCTACTAACCCATGAAAAAGGAGTGTCTCTACATTTATATAGTCTTTAATTTCTTCCAGCAATGTTATGTAGCTATCAGTATATGCATATTGCCCATCTTTTCAGATATATACCTATGTATTTCATATTTTCTATTGGAAACATTATTTTTACTTCAGTTTCTGAGTGTTCATTGCTGGCAGATAGAAATACAGGATTTTTTGGATATTGATCTTGTATCCTGCAGCCTTATTTAACTCAGTTATTCTAGTAGATTTTGTAGTTTCTGTCTGATTTTATATGTAGGCAATTATACTGTCAGCAAAAAAAAGACAGTTTACTTCTTCCTTTTTTTTTTTTTTTTCTGCACTGCAGGGCTTGTGGGCTCTTATTTCCCCTACCAGGGATTGAACCCTTGACCTCAGTGGTGAAAGCTTGGAGTTCTAACCACTGGACCACCAGGGAATTCCCTACTTATTTCTTTATAGTTTGGATTTTTTTGAGGAGGGGGTTGTTCTTTTCCCTTGCCAGATTATCTAGCATAATGTTGAATAAAAGTGATGAGAGCATAAATCTTTGTCCTTATCCTGATCTGAGGGGTGGGGGAGACATTCAGTCCTTTATCATTAAATATGATGTTCCTGTAGGTTTTTCATGGATACCTTTTATCAGATTGAAGAAGCTAGCTTCTATTTCTAGTTTGCTGAGAGTATTTATCAGGAATTGCTTTCTCTTATTAGTTTAATTTGGTGTTTAATGCTAAAACAATAATTTTTGGATGTTAAACCAATCTTGCATTCTGATGGTGTACTCATCTTGGTCATGAAGTATTATCCTTTTCATATATCACTGAATTTGATTTGGTAAAATTTTGTGATTTTGTGTAGAATTTGTACATCTACATTCATGACTAACATTGGTCTATGGTTTTCTTTTAACATCTTTGACAAGTTTTGGTATCAGGATAATGCCAGCCTCAAAATGAGTGGGAAGTCATTCCTCCACATCATAATCTGAATAGTTTATGTAAAATGAGTACTTATTTCTTAAATGTTTTATAGAATTTGTTAGCCAAGCTAAGTAGGCCTGGAATTTTGTTCGGTGAATTTTTAAACTACAAAGTCAGTTTTTTTTAATACTTTAGAGCTCTTTTCATTTATTATCAAAGTTGTCCAATTTAGTGGCATCAACTTATTCATAATATTCCTTTATTATTCTTTTAATGTTTGCAAAATATGTGGTGATGTTGCCTATCTTATTTCTGATCTTGGTAATTTGTGTCTTCTCTCTTTTTTTGCTTCATGAATTTTTCTTTCTATTTTTTCTATTGCTTTGATTTTCATTGTGATTTTTATTATTTCCTTTCTTCTGCTTTGGGTTTTATTTACTATTGCTTTACTTAAGGTCAATGATTTTTAGACTTTTTCCTAATATAGGCTTTTAGTACAATAAATTTAGTTCTAGGTACAGCTTTGGCAGCATCTCACATATTTTGATGGGTTGTATGTTCATTTTGTTTCTGTTCAAAATCGAATTCTCTTTTGACTTTTCCGTTGAACCAGGGATATTTAGAGAGATGTTACTTAGTTTGCAAGTAACTGATATTAATTTTTTGAAATTTGTTTTATGCCCCAGAATATGGTCTGTTGTGGTGAATGTTTCAAGTACCCTTGAAAAGAATGTGTATTGTGCTGTCATTGGGTATAGTGTTCTGTAAATGTCAATTAGGTCAAGTTGGTTGATAGTGTTGTTCACGTCTTATATAACCTTACTGATTTTCTGTCAACTTGGCCTATCAAGTATTGAGAGAGGGATATTGAACTCTCCCACTGTCGTTCTTTCTCAGGCCTTGGGTAGTTTCCTTACATGCTTACAGTGAGTGGTGCTCCACAGAATACGTGAGGGCAGCCTCCTTCACATCTCTGGTGTTCTTTCTCTTTTCAGCCCTCTCCTCTTCAGTACTTGGTCCTAAGAACTCTCGCCACCTTCTCTCAGACACGTAGGTCTGTCTCTTCAACTCAGAGAACTGAACTGGACTGGACTTTGCTTAGCTTCCCTCTCCCTGTGTTTTGGGCTAGAAATCTTAAAACAGTGAGCCTGGGAAACCGTAGGACTCCTTGTTTTTTTCCATCTCTAAGGGATCCCTCTCTTTAGTTTTCTGAGGTCTTGCGTCTTAAAAACTGTTGTTTCTTTTATTTTATTTGGTGTTTTCCATTGTTTTATTTTGTAGGGGAAATTGTAGTTACTCTGTGTTAGCCAGAGTGGAAGTTCTCCCCTTATTTACTTTATTTTAGCAAAAAATTGTTCATTGCTTGGTATGTGGCACCATCTGACATGATAAAAATTCAGAGCTGAATAAGTCATAATATGATCAAGGAATTCAGAACAAACAGGGAAACAGATACTTATAAATAACCATGACATCAGATAGTAAATACTATTCAGACTCTAGTATTATGAACTAAGTGATATGACAACAGGAGTAATCAATTCTAAATTTATAGGGGAAACAATGACATTTAAACTGAATTTTGTTAGATGAGTGAATTTTGCTGTGTGGAAAAGCATTTTGGTACATGCTTTTTGTGACGTGATTACTCACTCAACCAATCAGATTTCTTCTTTAGTGCCTGCCTGGAGTTATGAGAAAACCACTGTATATCTCTATTTCAAACTATTATGAAACTTTTACACATTGCTGATGGGAATGCATACTAGAATAGAATGCAAATGGCATTGCCACTTTGGAAAACTATTTAGCAGCTTCTTATAAAGTTATCATTTAACTCTAAAGTCCTACTGTTAGATATTTACTCAAGTGAAATGAACATACAGTTCACAGAAAAACCCCCCCACTATTCTGAATGTTTGTAGCAGATAAAAATATCTGTGCTATATCTGTACAGAGGATATTATTTAGCAATAAAAAAGAACAAAATACGGAGACATGCAGCAGTGTGGATGACTCTTAAGTGCATTGCACTGGAAGAAGTGAGACTCAAAAGGCTGCATTATGATTCCATTTGTATGACATTTTGGAATAGGCAAACTTAGGGGTAAAAGTCAGATCCGTGGGTTTGTAGAGGTTGACTACAAAGGGGTACAGAATATTTTTGTGTGTGATGGAACTGTTGATTGTGTTTGTGGTTACACAACTGTGTAGAAAAAGGTTAGTATAGCAGACTCATATCCTTAGAAAGAGCTGATTATAAGACGTATGGGAACTTGAATGGTAAATGGTTCCTTATACAAATATAAAACTTTCTGTAAATGATAAAAGTAGCTCAGTTTGCCTAGACTGTTTGTACAAACAATGTGGTTTATGCTAAACATCAGTTTTTATTCTGGGAGTCTGGTATTATGGTACATGGTAGGTAGAGGATACCTTAACAACCAGCACCAAATAAAAACCTTGGGAGCTGAGGCTCTAATGAGCTTCCCTAAACAAACATTTCACACATGGTCTCACAACTCATTGCTGCAGGGATTAAATACATCCTGTGTGACTCCACAGGGAGAGGACTGTTAGAAACTTGTGCCTGGTTTCCTCCAGACTTCACTCCATGTGCCTTTTCCCTTTGCTGATTTTGACTTGCATCATTTTGCTATGAGAAATTATAGCCGTGAGGATGACTACATGCTGAGTTCTGTGAGTCCTCCTAGTGAGTCACTGAATCTGAAGGTAGTCTTAGAGATCCTGACACAACTATGCATTTATCAAAACTCATAGAATTGTGTATGAGTTATGCCTTCAAAAATCCCTTGTATCATGTTTTAATTGTGTTTAAAAAGACAAAGGTCCCGAAGTTGTTAGGCTTCTTAAAGTTATGATCTATTTATGACTACAAGAAATTATCTCATGAAGTAATTTTCGTCTAGAAGAATGAACATGGGGGCTTCCCTGGTGGCGCAGTGATTAAGAATCTGCCTGCCAATGCAGGGGACACGGGTTCAAGCCCTGGTCCGGGAATATCCCACATGCCGTGGAGCAACTAATCCCATGTGCCACAACTACTGGGCCCGTGTGACACAACTACTGAAGCCCATGCACATAGAGCCCATGTTCCGCAACAAGAGAAGCCACTGCAATGAGAAGCCCGCAGCCCACGCACTGCAATGAAGAGTAGTCCCCACTCGCCGCCACTAGAGAAAGCCCGCGCGCAGCAACAAAGACCTGATGCAGCCAAAAATAAATAAATTAATAAATTAATAAATTAATTAAAAAAGAGAATGATCATGGGATTTGGCCTCATATAGCTCTGGATTTGAAAATCAGCTCTTTTATTTAGAAGATTTTTTTTTTTTTTGCTAAGCCTCAGTTTTCTCAACTTTTAAATGGCAATGTTAATTCCTATCTCGCATATGAAATGTTATAGAAAAGCTTGATGGGGATAAAGTTTAAGAAGGGGTCTTTTACTTTTATTTTTTTTTGCGGTACGTGGGCCTCTCACTGTTGTGGCCTCTCCTATTGCGGAGCACAGGCTCCGGACATGCAGGCTCAGCGGCCATGGCTCACGGGCCCAGCCACTCCGCGGCATGTGGGATCTTCCCGGACCAGGGCACGAACCCGTGTCCCCTGCATCGGCAGGCGGACTCTCAACCACTGCGCCACCAGGGAAGCCCAAGAAGGGGTCTTTTAAATTAGATGTATGTCAAGAGAGCAAATCCTGTGGACCTGTAACATGAACTCTAGGTTGCATGTGATTAGATGGTGTTAAAGTGGAAAAAAAGTGAAAAGTTAGTGACAAACTATTATGTTTTAGGCTATACTTATATTAATTAATGCATTCATTTATATCATGATCCACTTTAGATAAAATATCAAGTCACAATTAGGCATTTGTTGAAAAGAGAAAACTCCAGGGTCTGTTCTAAAATCAGAACAGCTCTCTGTTGTTCATATCAGCTCTACCTGTTTCCCATTTTAATAATTGGTTATGATTGTAACCTAGACTTGTTGAAAAACTCTTGGTTATAAAAGTCTGCAGGTAACCTACCAAGTGATTTCCTTGCCTGCAGTCTCTTAATAGTATTGCAGCTTCAACGTATTATTAGTAAACTCATTCTCTGTGGAAAAACTTAAGATATGACATTCAAGGCCCCTTAGTGCCAGTCCTTAAATCTGCCTTGCCATTCATCTTTTGCGTGTGTCTTTAGCCACACCAGGCAACTTGCATTTCAAGCACATTTTTCTTTTTTTTCCCTCATGTTCTTCTTTGTGTCTTCAGTGCTCTTCCCATCTTATTTGCTTAGTGAGTTCCTATTTATCTTTCAAAATCCATCTGAAATGTGTCTGCCTCTATGTACTTTACCAGCCTTTGTCTCTTCTTTTTCTCAGAAGCGTTACCTGATTATTTCCTTGCTCATGTATGTTATCATAGCACTTGATGAATGTATATATCAAAGAACTTGTTGGTTCACAACCTCCAGAATTCCCAGGTGACATTCAAAAGTGGCCCTGTACACGGAGGGCAAGGAGAGACCAAGGAAGAGGCAGACCGCTCCAGATTGGTAGGTGGCAGTTTAAATAAGCAAGGGCACTTACACATGAGGCTTGGCTTGGGCAGCTGCTAGATGAGTATATCTCTGCACCCACCCCGAGAATCTTAAGAGTTTATGCAGAGGCCTTAATGTTATTTATACAAGCCAGATAGTTGCAATAACATGTTATACTCTTAAGGCTGTGTCCTTGAAGTGGCTCCTGTGTGGGAACAGTGGGCAGAACTTAACATTCCAAGGACATGGAGGGAATAAAGAGCCTCCAATTGCCATGGTCCAGTTTGTGCATCAACCAGCAGTCACATCCTCTTGATGACCTTCTCCAAAGGCACTAGTACACATTTCATATTTATATATTTATATATCATCGAACACATTTTCTGTTTTTCCCACTATACTAAAAGGTATTTAGAGAATGGAAGACCATAATGTCTTCATTTTTGTATTCTCAATCCTTGGACCAGTACTTGGCATATACTAGATATTCAGTATTTGACACTAAATGAAGGAAAGAACATTGACATTAGAATGTATGGATGTTTCTTCTTACATTCTTATTTTTTTAACAGGGGAACGTTGGGTGGAACTATCCTAAGTTGAATGGGAAACACAGGAATAAACTCCATATTCAGGGATGACATTTATTATACTCAAAATAGTTCTTGTACTTTTACATCATATTTGCTATCCTAACAAATTTTTGTAGGTAATAATGGAGATGATACTCATTAGCATACCTTCTCTCATCAATATGACATGCTTTTGCTATCGTATTGTACCTTGGTCTTACCTAGACTCGTTTGCCTTCATAAGTATACAGCGCCTTCAAAGTTTTCTCTAGAAATCCAAAATCTACATCCTAGAGCGCTTTATTTTCTAAAATGACCAATTCCCTCTAGATAGTCAAAATTTCCATTATCTGAGTGTGACTTAGTAAAGGACATGGCTGTGTCCTTGAAGTGGCAAGTACTAAGTATTCAGTATTTGACACTAAGCGAAGGAAAGAACAAATAATTATGTCAAGGTACACCTACGAGCAATTCAATGAATTGATTCAAGTTGTATTTGCATTTTTAACAGTATTTGTTAATCTAATTAAATTACTAATTTATAAAGTTTGTTGGGGCTTTCCTCTAATCCATCTCCCTTCATTCTTTGGAGATTTTGGAGTAAATATAATCACCTTTGTTATCAAACAGTATTCCTGTTTCCATATCTTGCATTGCTTCTTTTTGTCTGTTTCTTTCAAACTTTTTCACGTTTTCAAACAGATATAGCAGTAGTTCTAAACCATGTTTACATTTCAGAATTTGGGAGAGATTTAATTGGTTTGAGGCTTGGCTATTTATGTGAAATTTTTAAGCTCCCTTGGTGATTCTTTTATCCTAACAACTCTGTACTTTGGGAGGGATCAGACTGCTACAGCCCTGTAGAGCAAAGGTGATATACTGTGTTTTCATGTAGTATCCCTTCTCATACTGACATTTTGTAAAATGGCATTTTGTACTAACTGTCATGTATTCACTCTCATCGTCTGCAATAGTGATATTATAGTATCAATACAAGGTCTAAACTTCTATAAAGTTTAATTTTATAATCTTTTACATTATAGTAATTTATGATATTTTATAGATTATATTTGCAATAACATAAGCCTCTGTGAAAAGAAAAATTTGTTAGAATTTAGAATAAATTTTGCTTTTCCCTTAATTATCTTTTACAGGCTTTGAAGTATGTTTTATGTTTTAGATACTTGACTTTTTAGTTACAGATACTTTATATGCAGTATCCAAAAACCCCAGACATTCTGTATTATGTAATTTGAAAATGAAGGGAAATAACTATACTTTTTGATGCATTTTAATGAATTTTAAAACTTTTTAAGGTAATAGGAGTTATTCTGAGATACAGTCTAAGTATTTAAAATAAAGATTGATACATTACATTAAGATAATTCTAATGTGATTATCCTGTAAAATCATTTTGTAAAATATTTTGTGGACTTAAAATTTCCTTTTATTTTAAAAGGTTCTTTCTGCTGGCTTATTACATAGTCAAATCACTTGCTATTTATTAAATATCTAGTTCAGTATGTATACTGAAATCTCTTTTGGAAATTTTAATTTTGTGATAGATTTTATTTTTCTGTCTTTGGGATATGTACCTGTCATGTGTTAAGTATTATGATAACTTGGTAACAGCTAATTGTTTATGTAATAACGAAATAAGGATTTCAGTAGGTTTTTTCCTCGTAGGACTGTCATTATAATAGAAATGTGTTAAATATCCATTTGAAAGAACAATCCAGGGATAGAAAGGATTTATGTGTTTCATATACCTTTTTCAGAAAGAATTGCTCTTCCAGAATAAGGTCAAGATAGGTCTCTGATCCATATCAGAAGGAGGGGGGAATCTATTTTCAAACTTTTTTAGAATTCAATTGTTTTTGAGAGCACACTATCTGTGGAGTATCGATTGTTGGGGTTCCGTAGTTAGTCAAAGGCTATCTCCTTTGACTCACCCCTTCATTTGGTGTCATCCTCCTTCATGTGATAGATTGTTACAATCTCAGGCAGTGTAATTACACACTAGCCAAGTGGGTCATTTATTTCTTTACCTTCACCATTTACCAAAAATCTCCTTTATCTTTGGGAGCCAGATCTTTCTTTTGCAGTAAAAGCAAAATAGTGGCACATAAAACATTACACGTAAGAACTAAGCACCATAAAATTATTAAGAGAATAACTTTAAAAAAGCAAACTGTTACATTTTGTATTATTAATTCTGTGATAACTGTATGTAAAGCACTTGGAATAGGGTTTGGCACATAGTAAACATACATTGTTAATTATTATTATGATTATTATTAATAAGTTAAAATCTAAATATTTAGTATTTTTGGATAATAAAACATAGAAATACTTAGTTTTACTCTGTTACACCTAAAAAATGCTTAAAATCATCCTTTAAAATATTAATTTTAGTGTTCTGAGAAAGTATACTATTAATGTATCTTTAAAAATTTTAAGCCATGTTCCTTGGGAACTTAATTATTTTTTCTATAATATGAGGTATTAATCTTCAGAATAAATATCCTTCTTTAACTTTACATATAAACACAATGTTAAATGCTTCTATATATCAGAAACAAGTTATGTTAATAATAAAATTATAACCCATAGAGATTGTTATTACTAGAAAAATACTTGTGTGCTCATATGACCTTGAAGCATTTTAGCATAATTATTAAATATAAAGAAGAAATGATGTTTTCTTTTAAAGTACAGTTTAAACTTAAAATGTGATTTGTCTTTTAAAAAGGAGAACAAAACTCATCTCCTTCATAAGTGAAGTCTGTCTTCTCATGGATTGCTTCCCAGCCTTTCCTGATTTTGTGTATTTGCTCACATCATTCCATCTACCTGTACAGCTCTCCTCTGTACTTGTCTGAGTCCTACTTTTGCTTAAAAGCCAGGTGTGAGTGGATTCTTCCACTGGGTCATGGTATTTGAGTTCTATGAGCTGTTATAACATTGGTAGTCAGTACCATTCCTTTGGCTTATACGTTACACATTTGAGCTTTTATTATTATTATTTTTTAAATTGATTGGTTGATTGATAGCTGCTTTGGTTCTTTGTTGCTGCGCGTGGGCTTTCTCCAGTTGCGGAGAGCAGGGGTTACTCTTCATTGCAGTGCACAGGTTTCGCATTGCGGTGGCTTTTCTTGTTGCTTAGCATGGGCTCTAGGCACGCAGGCTTCAGTAGTTGTGGCGTGCGGGCTCAGTAGTTGTGTTGCGCGGGATCAGTAGTTGTGGCTCGTGGGCTCTAGAGCGCAGGCTCAGTAGTTGTGACGCATAGGCTTATTTGCTCCGCGACAAGTGAGATCGTCCCGGACCAGGGCTGAAACCCATGTCCCCTGCATTGACAGGCGGATTCTAAACCACTGCGCCACCAGGGACGTCCCTTGAGCTTTTAATATATATGTAACCTATCCCAACCAGATTAGCAGTTCTTAAGGGAAGAGACTGTTTCTGTTCACAATACTTTTATGGTACCATATATATAATGCCATTTATTTATTTATTCATTCAGTAAATATATACAGTAATTATTGAGGGCTGCTTATAATTAAAAGTCTAGACCTTTCACGTGGGAAGGTGAGAAGCATGATAGAAGATAAAAGCAGCACCAAAAGTTAAAAACAAAAACAAAAACCCACGAGTTGGAGGGGCACTGGATCTTAGCAGCAATGGCAGCTGCAATTAGGATTGGTGGTGTGGATTGCAAAAAGATACCTTGTAGGCAGAGAAGTGAGAAATTTGACAAACATAAACAAAAAATGACAATCTTATCCTCACAGCCCCCTCTCCCCATTATGAAAAGATCCTACAAGATAGTCTCAGTTTGGGATGAGAAGAGAATACAAAAAAAGTTTGAGGAGTGACAGTTGGCATCACTCCCTGAACAACATACCAGTATAGATCTTTCAGAGAATAGCTATTTGGAAACCCTTGAGGTTCCATGTCACCAAGATTTTTATTGAATAGAATTTGATATTTTGAAATCATGTGAAAATCTAATTATTAGACAAAAAATGAATCCTGAAGGATAACTAATTTTTATTAACATAGCTGGCTATTTTTTACAGAGTGGAATAAATAGGTAAGTGTTGCTCTTGGCAGTGGTGTGAAAACTGGAAACAGCATATTTACTATTTCTAGTATATTTGGATATCTCGACAGCAGACTTTTAATTTGACATATGACAGTTTTTGTGGCAATGCTCATGGAGTGTTAAAAAGGCATACATTAGAAAATGCAAAATTATATAATTCCTATGGAGGGCAATTTTACAGTATCTACCAAATAATATATGCATTTATTCCCTGAATCCAGTTTTAGTAATCTATCTTAAATAATCAGTGACAAAAATAATTGAAAAGATGTTTCTACCAGGGCTAGTCATCACAGCACTATTTGTAATAGCAAAAGATAATAAATGGTCAAAATGCCCATTCATTATAGGAAACACTGAGTAAACCATTGTGAATCTACACAATGAGGAACATCTCTATAAACTGCTTTAGAAATGGTCATTGGGATAAATGAAGAAAACAAGGTAGAGAAAAATATGTATAGTATGCTACCATCTATCTAAGGAAGTGGGCAGCAAATATATATATAAATATCTATACATATATATATATATAAATATATTTGCTTATATTTTTAAAAATGGAAGGTTTTAACAAAAAACTAATAAAAAAGACTTTAGGGCTTCCCTGGTGGCGCAGTGGTTGAGAGTCCGCCTGCTGATGCAGGGGACAAGGGTTCATGCCCTGGTCCAGGAGGATCCCACGTGCCGCGGAGAGGCTGGGCCTGCACGTCCGGAGCCTGTGCTCCGCAACGGGAGAGGCCGCAATGGTGAGAGGCCCGCGTACTGCAAAAAAAAAAAAAGACTTTAAAAGGGGATAGAGGAACAAAGAAGAAAAGCAGAAATTGAAAGTAGACTTCTGAATATACCTTGTATCATATGTGGAAATTTTTATCCATAATTATAAAAAAGTTTAAAAAATCAATGGCTAATTTGGAAGCCAAATGAAATAAATCAATTGGGTATTTTATACTACATATATAGAGAGATTATTTCAAGTGACATTATAACATAGTAATTTAAAGATTTCTGCTGGGAACTTTTCCTTCTTCCTGTCTCTCTACCCACCTCACGCCCCACCAACATACATATGCTAAGGACAAAGAAAAAGCTATAAAGAAATCTTAAGCTGTTTTTGGTTATCTTATTGATAGTAGTATAATTGGAATTGTTATTTTGAACTTAATTCTTATACTTTTCTCAAAAGTGGTAGCCTTTTTATTAATTCATTCTCTTATTTAATTCTCAAATACTTATTGAGTGACTTTCTAATATATGCTGAGATATAATTATGACCACACAATTCAAAGCCAATAATTAATTATATTAATGCCATTAGGAACTAAGATTTTTCAAAGGAAGAAAAAACAGAAACATAAAAATTGGGGAAGTTAAGTAAAAATCCTGTTATCCCTAACTTGAATTGAAATATCTGTATGAATTCATATTTTCTTTATTAAAAAGTATCTTTTCCAATTCTGCCCACTGGAAAAGCCTAGAAGCAACAAACAATAAGATAACAGTAAGCATCCTTTAACCTAGATTGTGGTATCTAAATACCATTTTCCAATAAAAAGAATCAAGGCTCCTTGGAGAAATGCCTGATTCCAGGACTGGCAAGATCAGTCTGGAGGTTCCTGGTGTCAAGTAAAAAGGTTTCAGGAGCTAAAGTGAAGAGACTTCCATTGGCCAAAGATGGTACTGTCTGAATATCTAAAAGAAAAATGACTATTAGATTGAAATGCAGCAAATTATGTTTAAATCCATGAGTTTATAATAATAGACAAAAAAATCTTCATAGCTTACCTTCAGAGGATTCTAGGGAACCAGCCTATAATTTTCAAAACTGATTGTTATAGGGGAAAAAATCACACATTCATCCCATTTTTAAATATAACTTGTACCTCATGGTAACTACATTGTTGAGGGAAAGGTTTTTTTTACTTGAAGAATTGCACATAATAAATGCAGAAGGAATAATAGAGGAGCAAAACTGAGATCTGGGCATGATCATCAATGGCTACTAAAACCACACTGTAAAAAGTTATGTGGAATTTTTTAATGAATGAACATCAGAATCCACAGCCCAATGTTGAATCATAAAAAAGAGGCAATTAGACATTATATGACAAACCTCCATTTCGTTGTCTTGATATCTGTGCAGTGTAGTATGGCAGCCACTAATCACCTGTGGCTTTTGAGAATTTGAAATGTGGTTAGTCTGAACTGACGTGTGCCAAGTGTAAAATACATACTGGATTTGGAATGAAATCCAAGTGAAAAAAGGGTGAAAATATGTAAAATATGTCATTAAAAAATTCGTTACTTGTTGAAATGATAATATTTTGTATATACTGGGTTAAAAATAATTTCACCTGTTTCTTTCCTTTTTCTAATGTAGCTACTAGAAATTTTAAATTCCATGTGAGGCTTGCATTATATTCCTATGGGACATTGCTGCTGTAGATCTAAAAACCAGTTTATGAGAAACCAAGGGGAATGGGAACATGTTAAATGATGATACACGACTACAATTAGGAAGATTGAGAATGTGGAAAAATCTGTAGTATAAACAACTCAGTTTCTTCAACAAATAAATAACCAAAACAATACAAATAAAAAGAGAATTAAGAAATATCTCAAGAGGCACAATAAATGGAGCTGATTTGGATCCTGATTTTTAAAAACCAACAGAAAATAAATAAAGATAATTAGGGAAGTTGAATATTAACTGAATATTTAATATCTGAAGAGATTTTCCTCTAACTTGCATGGATGTGAAAATGATAATGGGACACCAGGGAGTCCTCAGTTAAAAGAAAAGAGCCATCCATGGGAGCTACTCCATGACTTATATCATTTGTACATGTGGGCTTATTTTTCTTTAGACTGTAGTATTTTGCCTACTGAAGAATATGATGTCCCAGGAAATTTCAGTCTGTAGTAATATCCTTTTTGTTTATGTATTCACTCCCTCACTCCTTTCAGAAATATTTATTGACTTCCTTTTTAAAAAATTGAGGTATAATTGACATAACATTGTATTAGTTCCAGGTGTACAACATAATATTTAGATGTTTGTATATATTGCAATATGACCACTTCAGTAAGTCCAGTTAATATTTGTCTCCATACATCGTTACCTTTATTGACTTTTTGATATGTGCTGGGTACTATGATACAGTTAGAAACAAGACAAACTTGGTTTAGGCTATCATGGAGATATCGTATATAAAATAAACAATTATATAAACAGTTTTAAAAATCTGTAATATAGGAAGTGCTATAAAAACCAATCAGTAAATGAACTGTGTGGTAACATTTGAGGATCCAGAACCAGAAAGTGAATAATATAAATAAATCACAAAAATATTTCCATTTCCTCCCAAATAATTTCTTCAGTAAATACATAAGTACGTACCTATGCCAAATACTGAGATGGTGTTGGGGATTCGGGGTTCGCAGAATCGTCATGCTTCCATCCTTGTGGAACCTACAGTTAGTGGGATATTCTAGTACTGTAGCTCTGTGAATTTGCAGCAGGAGCCCATGCTGGCTTCACACCACATGGTGTTTTTCGTTTAGTAAAATAATTAGTCACTGTATCACCTAGAATTTGATATTTTATTATTTATTGAGCCCATAGTAAAGTACACACTAAACATGTGCTTTACAGTATAATAGCATATAATTTTCACTGTTTCAATGAACTTTTGCCATAAAATTTAAGAGGATTTTAATTGCAAGTAATAAGGATTGCTTGTTAATAGGCTGTAGATAATTAGGGAGCTATTTGCATTCTCTCCCCACAAATTTTCTTAGTGTTCTGAGCTTCACTTAATTCATAACTTTATCTCATGAGGATTAATTAATCCCATTTAGTCACAGTAGTAATAGACATGAGGTTTTCTCCTCTTCAGCTCTCTCCCAGAGTTCTAATGATTCTTCGGAAAGATTATAGCATTGATTAGTTTTATTTATTGTAAGTAGAAGTAGAGTATTTTTCTCAGTCTTTTACTCTAATGAAGTAAAACATCATGGTCAGTAGCACTGACATTCACGGCAGTTAATTTTAGTTTTGCTAATGTAAATTTTACTATGGCATTTTAATATAAATTTCATGTCAGATATTAACAGATTATTATTTGAACAGAAACCATTACAGAAAAGTCCTAGCATGAGTGAGTTTGTACAATTTATACATTTTATTGTATCCTTTGCTGTATTTTAAAATAAGACATTTACAATACTATTCAACTTCTAGTTTGAGATTCCTTACTGTATTTGGCATTTTGTTACTTAATATATAATTTTTTCAGTTTTTTTCTGGAAACAAATTTCACCTCAGATGACAACTTTTAGGGCCCCAACCCCCAAATCTACTTGAGGATATTAGGAAAAGCAGAATATTTTCTTGGTTATTATATGGCATATTACATTTGTTAGACGTCCACTTACTTAATAAAACAAAAAATAGGGAAATATAAGCCCAAATTTGTTTTTCTTTCAGGCTGAGGCACCTTGGGCCTTCTCACTAACTACTATAGAGTAAAGGCTTTTAAGTCAGAAAGTTTGGATTTCTATGTATTTTGGCTTTGGAACTTTGGCCTTATGACATAACCTCCCTAAGCCTTGGTCAGTGAAAACATCTATTCAGTGAAAGTATATATTCTAAAGGATTTGTTGTGAATGTAAATAACATCTGGAACGTGCTGTGCACATTGCCTGGCAACTAGAAAAGTGCTCAGAGTAAATTGTAATGGTTAATATTATATTATATTTGAAACAACCTCTTACCTATGCTATGCTCTTTTCTTACATATTTTTGGAGCTCCTCCCTTGGTTCGCTTAAAGTGAAACATATTTATATATTTGTAAAGTTTAGATTGATACTTCATCTTGGAATAATCATTTATTAATTTTAAAATATTTATTATTTGCTAATCTATGTAGTTTTCTTAATTTTTAAACCCCTACCTGCTTTTACATGTATTAGATTTAGATAACCAGTAGAGTTGAGAAGATATAATGTAATGTATGTAAGTGTCTAATATTAGTGCTTAGTAAATAGTAGCTTTTAATGAAATTTATAGGGGAGGCAGGACATTTATATGAAAATATATAATACAGATTTGAAAGTCATGTAAAAAGTATATACTTAAGAACAAAAAAAGGTACAAATAAGGTGCTTTGAAGTTCAGGAAGGGTAGGGCTATTGCTTACATCTGGGAGACAAGGGATGACTTCATATTGGAGTTATAATCCAATTTTTGAGGAAGATCTGGATAGATGATCATACAACAGTAAGGCATTACTTTTATAAGAAAGATAAATGAGCAGACAGGGACAGGAGCTAGAAGGGCATGTCGAGAGACTGTTCAGCAGTTCTATGTGTTTGTTTACAGTGAGTGATATGTAAAGCAGACCAATAAGAACTAAGACTAGAAAGATGGGCTAGGACCTGATTGTTCAGGCTCTTAAATATTGGAGACAAGAAATTTGGCCTTACTCTGTTAGCTATTTTAAAGTTTTTGAGCCAGGAAATGACTTAAGAACTGTGTTTCAGTAAGGTGATCTTGTTGTCTTTTGTAAAATGGATTAAGTGTTGGAAGAGATTGAATGGAAGGCAGAGACAAGAGGTATTTTAGTATTACACGAGTGAACAAGTGGGGCTTCCCTGGTGGTGCAGTGGTTAAGAATCCACCTGCCAATGCAGGGGACATGGGTTCAATCCCTGGTCCGGGAAGATCCCACATGCCACGGAGCAACTAAGCCCATGTGCTACAACTACTGAACCTGCACTCTTGAGCCCGCAAGGCACAACTACTGAGCTCATGTGCTGCAACTACTGAAGCCTGTGCACTCTAGGGCCCATGTGCTGCAACTACAGAGCCCACTTGGTGCAAATACTGAAGCCCATGAGCCTAGAACCCGTGCTCAGCAACAAGAGAAGCCACCACAATGAGAAGCCTGCACACTGCAATGAAGAGTAGCCCCTGCTCGCCGCAACTAGAGAAAGCCTGTGCGCAGCATCGAAGACCCAACGCAGCCAAACAAACAAAACAAAGCAAAACAGAACAAAGCAGTGAACAAGTGCCTGAAGAAGGGCAGTGCTAGAAGAATAAGTGGTTTTAAGAAGGAGCATGTCCAATGATAGAGGGTGATAAAAAAACAAAATTATCTAAGAAAAAGACCTTAGACTTGGCAACCAAGAAGGTATTAGTTGTCTTAGAACTATTTTGGTAGTATAGAGATAGTGGAGGCCAGATTATAAAATTTAGGGAATGAGTGAGTGGTTAGTAAATAAGGGTAATGAGAAAAGGTCTCTATCATGAAATTTGATGATGTGAAGAAAGCAGAAAGCCTTACTTGAAACTATAATGTGTTCGGTTCTCTTAGCAGATAAACTTATCTCTGAAAAATCAGAGGCCCTCTGGTACAAACTCGTTCACCTATTCCAACATACTGTCTCTCTCAAGTATATTTCCAACATTTTCCAAAATGCTAAGAAGCTTCTTCTTTTCAACCTATAGTAATGGTCTCAGGGGAGAGAGGCTCTTGTTTTAGCACGAGTTGGCATCTGGGGTCATTTAGAAATTGTGGTGGGTGTTTTTGGTTGTCACAATGACTGGAGAGCTTACAGACATTTATTGTTGGAATCCAAGGGTCTGAATATCCTTAGGGCAGTTTTCAGGACAAGGAATTATCCTCCTCACCAAACACCAGTAGTGACAGTTTGAGAAAGATTCTTGGCTAGGAATCTGGCTAGATTCTTTCTTTCTTTCCTTCATAGTCAGGCTTCTCAAAGAGTTTTGAACTTTCTCATTCTCATCCTATTCGTTTTTCAGCATATGGCAATCTGTTAAAAAACTGCTGTGGCAGAAGTCTTGTGACTTCATTGTCAAAGCATGGGAGTACAGTTTTTGTTTGATTATGACATTTGTTGAGGTGGGTCACTCCCTTCTTAAGTTGTTTTCTTCTCTTGGCTTCTGCCGCATACTCTTTCCTAGTTTTTCACCTACTTCTATGATGTTTTCTCCTCAATTATCATCACTATTCACTTTCTCCTAGCCTGTAAATATTGATACTCCTCTGGTATCTCCTTTTCTGTTATTCCTGTATGTTTTCCTATGTCCCAGAAGAAATGAAAACAGCTACTATTTTCAGAAGATTGAATTATAATTATTTGTCTTATCTTTCCAATAAGAAGACGGATACCCTGGAGACCAGATACCATGTCTCATACTTGTATTCAAGCATCTAGTACTTTGGGTTTTTTCCCCTTGCTTTGTTTATTTTCCTTAAAAACTATTCCAGTGCATCTGAGGTTGATTGGCATGGAGCAGAAATGAAGGAGGATATTCAATTTTCATACCTAATTCATGCCTCTTCCTTGGTCATCTGTAATTTATGTCATATAATGTACAAGTGTTTTTAAAATTGCACACTTGTATGTATTTTACTCCTCTGGTCTTCTGCCTTTTTTTAGGTCTTCCACTTTTTATTGCTTAAAGACTCTCTTAAGTATTACGTCTAGGTAGCTCTTTCCCTGAATCTTCTATCTACTTTCTCTCTGTTTTCAAGGTACTATTTACCCTCTCTATTACTCATTTGGCAATTGAAATTAATAAGCATTTATTGAACCTAGTACAGGACCCTGCTCTCAAGAAGGATATTTGCCAATGGAAGAGAAAGACATGTTAATAATAAGTATAATACAATATGATAAATCACAATAATAGATAAATTGAAATATCCAGAATATAATGATGTCTTTGAAAGTAATGACTAATTAACTTTCTTAATTATGTTGAGAATGTGATGCCAGGGATATGATTCAGCATCACATCTTTAAGGAACTTTGAGTAGTTCAGTGTAAAGGAAGACAGTGTGAATGATAATCTGCACAAAGGCTTTTATCTTTGGTCATAAAACATATTCCTATTTTAGATTAATTTTTCAGGATTGAGTTCCAGAAATATAATTACTAAGTCAAAGAACATGAATATTTCTAACAACTGTTGATGTGTGCATATAGACACATTCTGCAAGGCATTTGCCAAGGTTTTTAGAATTGTCCTTATGCACGTTATGGAAAAACATGAGCTGGATCACTGCTACTAAAATCCATTGAGTTTACTGATTAATGTATTAAAGGCTAAACATTTCTGGTGCTGTAGGACTCTGTCCTCCATTGTGTTTTGTTAATTATTTCTTGCCTGTACCTTGAATAAATGTATAGTTAGTATTTTTTTTAATTGACATATGACATGATTGATCATTTTCTCCTTCTAACACTTTCTTCATCTGACTTCAAGACAGCATAATCTCCTACCTCATTACGCTTTACTCCACAATAGTTGCCTTTGCTGGTTTATCTTCACTTTCCTAAAGTCTGAATGTTATAATGCTCCAGGGTCCAAAATACTTCTTTATTTACCAATAATTGCTGGTGATCTCATTCAGTTCCGAGTTTTAAAAGCCATCTATTTGCCAATTTTACATCTCCATCTCCTGTGAACTCCACACTTCTATATCCAATTGCCTATTCCAATTGCCTTTTCCATTTGTCTGATTAACATGGCAAAACTGAACCTCCCCTAATCTGTTTTATTCATTCTTTCCCATGTCATTTAATGTCATTATCTGTTAATCCTTCCATCATTCCAGTTGCTCAGGCTTAAACCCTGAAGTTATCTTTATCTCCATTCTTTCTCTCACACCCCACAGTATCACTCAGGTAATTTTATTGGCTCTTCCATCAAAATATACCCAGAATCTGAACATCTCCCATCACCTGCTTTGCCTGGTTCAGAACAATATCATTGTTTTCTTATATTAGGAGTTGGCACACTTTTTCTGTAAAAGACCAGTTTTAACCATTTGATGCTTACAAGTCAAATGGCAAATTGAGGATTATATATAGTCACATAACAAGAGAAAAACAAGTTTCTTCATATTTTTAATAATTATTTAGTGTAATTTTCTGTAATATGATTGCCTAATGATAAGAATGACCTTTTGGCAGGAGTGGGGGAGTGGAATATTTCACTTAATTGGGGTTTAAAGTTAGTGTTCCCTACATCAAAATCAATAGCAAATTTTCATCTGTTAATGTGATCTATAATGAGATTTTCTGTATTTCATCTTTGAAAGTATCTTTTCACATAGATAATTATTACTGTATACTGATACCAGTTCACATACATATGTTGATTGAGCATATTTATCTGTAAGAGGGCATTTATATAAGTCTATTAGATTTTTCTCTTTATTTGCTTTTTAACATGTCATTACGTTGCAGATTAATCACTTCCAATTGAAGGTCAAGTGAAAGTTCCTTAATTGTATAGTTAAATGAATTTTGACTTATGAAATTCACATTGTACTAGCGTTGAGGTCTGAAAAGTACTTCTTGGACTGGAATTTGAGCTGGAAAATATATATGCTGCAAATTTGTGTGGTACTGACAATTTCACTTCTTGTTTTAACTTTTAAGAGCACAGAAAATATGTAAAACAGCTTGATGTTACTTGTGATTCAAGCAATGTTGGTCTTGAAATAAGGGTTCCCATATAAGGGCTATTTTGCCTTGTAATTTAGGTTGGATTTATTAAGAAACATTATCAAGTCTGCAGCAAAAGCTAGTATCAAACCACTCAGTATTTGATAATAGTGGTCAAAGGTGGTTTTTCTCATTTAGAAAAGGTTTAGTCTTGGCCTTGAGCTAAAAAAAATCACAATAAAATTTTACTACTGCTAAGTTTTTGACTGGCTGTGTAGTGGAGCAAGTAAGTATATTCAACTTGTATTTCTGACAGAAACACGGCGCTAATGATGGTTGAGTCCATGAGAGTGAACAAGTTCACCGTTGACACTCCTGGTTCCATAATTACATGATAGATCCAAATTTTTTTTTGCAAAGTACCTACCGATGAATAGTAAAATAAGTAACCATAAGTTTAAAATACCTTGCATTTTCACAAGCTTTGTAAATGTGCCTAACTTGGCCTTTCTCTGTTTGACACCTATTTTTACCACCATCAGTTGTAATACATCTTAGAAGATTCCACTTCAGCTTGTACTAAATTACTTTTTTCTCAACTTTGAAAACATTCCCCTGTAGTTGTTCAGGCAGACTATTCATAGAGAACAATTCTTCAGTTACTTCAAAATCACCATTGACTCCTCGAATAAACAACAATGTAATAGTTTAGGAAACATCCAGAGCCAAGGAAAACCACATGAAATCATTTGTCTTGTTTTTTAATTGCTCCCAATGTTTTCAACTCCTTGAGCAACTATTCTCATTGAAAGGCTAATATTCTTAAACAAGTTTATTTTCTCTGGACATAATTCTTTGGCTGTCAAATCAAACTCCATTTAATGAACTCATCATGTATAAATGGCCTTCCTTGCTTGCTTAACAAACAGGCACTCAGAAACTTACTTTGGTTCCAGCCTTATTTTTATTTTTTATATGAAGAAATTCTTTTGTAATGAGATAATCTGTTTCAAATTTTCTATTTTTTTCTGACTGTTGCATGCCTGTGCTTTGACAATATTATATTCAATTCTTTATCTAGTAATGTTGATATATATTGTATTCTTTTATCATAGCTATACTATCATTATGTAATAAACAAAATGCTTTGTCATTTAATCCTAAAACAAATAATCCACACTCCACTGAACTTTTAAAAGCATGATATTCAAAGTCCACCTTCCTTTTTTTTTCTTGTTTTGATGTGGTAGATACACATGGTAATAAAAAATAAAAATAAAAGCTAGTATGGCAATATGCATGACACTCAAAACACTGTCAAGTTATAACTGTTTCACTGTGACCTGCAGTGTGCTGAGCAGCAGTGTGAAATGATGAGGCCACCACATACTCTGCTGTTGTAGTGCAAAAGCAGACTTAGCATATAAATGCATCAGCATGTCTGTCTGTGTTCCAGTGTAGCTTTATTTATGGAAACTTCTATTTGAATTTCATATAATTTTTACATGTCCTGAAATAATCATCATCATTATCACCATCATCATCTTCTTCTTTTCAATTACTTAAAAAATTTAAAACCATTCTTATCTCAACAGGCTATACAAAAACAGTTTGCTGATCCCTGCCTTAGTCTCCTAACTAATCTCCCCAATGCTACTTTTATCCCTTTGTCCCTGTTATAGACCTGTAATATTACAGCTAAATGATCTTTTTTTGAAATGGACAAAGCTCTGGATGGTCTGACCTCAGACTAATACTGGATCACTTTGCTCGGGCCACACCGCGCTGCTTGCTTTTACTTGAGTGTACTTACCATGCTCCAACCTTAGAGCTCTAGCACCTGCTCTTCATGCTGGAACATTCTTACCCACTAATATAGCTTACACTCTCTTCATTCGTGGTCTTAATCACGTGTCATCTTTGCCCATCCTCCTTTGACCAGCCTTCTTAATCAGCCTTTTCTGCTCATCCCATGTACCTTCATCACTATCTCTTTACCTGCATCAATAGGGTAAAGTTATTTTCCTTCATCGTATCTTTTATGGCATTCTATTATAAATTAATTTTTTCTATGATTATTTGCCCCCCCCCTCCATGAGAACAGAAACTTTGTTTTATTTACTTGTGTTTCCCCAGTGCTTGGCACGTAGTAGGCACTCAGTATGTATTTGTGGAATGAATAAATGATCTCTAATGGTCTGTGCTTTCCTAAAATACAGTAGGTATTTAGGGCAGGTTAATTTTTTTCTTCATGTAGGTTTCTCAGCCTAGAATGGATTAGTGGTGGATGGAGGTTGTTATTTGAAAACTCTATGTTCGATGAAAGGGATAATGGTTGGATTATATGACCTTCAAATTTCCCTTCAAGTGATTCATGGAAAAAATTATTCTGTGGGCCAAATGATAGGTACAGTCTCTGCCAAATCACCAGTACATTAATTTGAAAAAATACCATGTTATGAATATCTTAGTTTCATTTTGGTATAATTACAGTTTTTTGTTCCATTGCTTCAGAATGTGAAAATCCTTTCTTTATAGGCTACGTCTTCTACTACCCCCTTCTGTGTTATGATTTGTAATTTTAATACACAATTAACTTTTACTTTGTAAAACACCTTCAATCAGTGTAACTCTTATGTGAACATTTCTTTGAAGTGATTTGACCACAAAAGATTAATTTTGATGAAACTTTGATATGTCATATCATTGAATTCAACTGAAATACTATTTCTTTTATGAAGGTTGTTATATAGAGAGCAACATGAGGGTATAACAGAGAATTGATCTTTGTTGTGATTTTGCCTTGTGTATACTTCCATTGTTTCAAATAACCCTTCATCTACTTACATTCTTTATTTTGGGATTTATTTTGAAACAGTAATATTAGTTTTACCATCAATATGTTTCTGTATACTCCCCAAGTCATTTTGTCTGTTTCCTCAGTTTCACATGTTACTATATAACTTAGAAAATGAAAATATGTAAAACTCCAGGTATGTTAATTTATGGAGAAGCAGTCTACTACTATCTTTTCTTTGGTAGGGACAGAAAACGTTTTCCTCCACCCTTTTAGGGTCCTGGGCTGGGTTTGAAATGTAAACTGTCAAAGACAGATTAACAGGAGAAAAGCATACAGATTTATTTAATATAAGTATTATGTGACATGGGAGCCTTCGTAAAGAAATGAAGACCCAAAGAAACAGACTTGTACACTTTTGTGTTAGGTTTGATGAAGAGTGAACAGTGGTGGAGGAATGTGATAGGTTAAGGAGTATGAGATAATAGTAATAAACTGGGGGAAACTTAGCAAGGCCTGTTAGGATTCGTTTTGGCTTTCCTTCGTCTTCAGAGGTAAGGATGCTCCTTTCCTCAGGGTATAGGGAGAACGTCTCTTGCTGGAAGGTTTTTGTAGCCTTTTTCGAGGAAGAAGGATGGGAATGGGAGGGGGTGGCAGGGGAGGATCAGAGTGACCTTTCTGCTTCTTCTGTTTTTACTCAAACTCCTTCAGCTTAAAAGAGTCAATATGCCAAGGTGCCATAGTTTGGGAGTAATATGACCTGAACCCCGTCATGTTCATAAAAGAAAAATAACTACTTACAAACTTACCTTTTTTTCTTCAGTTGATGGTCTCATATTTTATACCTACCTTGCTTTTCCAAACCTTCCCTAATTCACTAGCTTTTATCTGCAAGAGAAATACTATGCAGAAATAGCAAACAACAAAACCAACTAACAACAAACAACAAAATCAAACTTTAAAATGCATGCAGAATTTACATATTAATGTATTCTTTGTGCTTTCGAATTGTTTGTTGGTGACTCTTGGTGCCAAAGTGAGGTTTTATTTCCACGGCATATTAATCAAAATGTCCTGGGCGATTTTAATTTTTTTAATAAAACTTAGAGTAATAAATGTTATTTGCATTAATAGAACGTAGTGCTGTGAATTAAATTTGATCCAATATGATTTAAAATAGGATAGTGTCAGAAAATTTTTTTATGAATCAAATTTATATAGCAAATACCACCTAATGTGTAAGTAGATAAACATTGATATTAACCTTTATTCATGAAAAGCAGTAATAGCCTAATGCCTCACTTAACTCAGTACTTTCAAAATCATTTGCTTGATATGATAAATTATGCAGTCTTGCATTTTGACCTCATGACCCTTTAGAATTTACTTAAATTGACTCTGTATTCGCCATATTATAGCATAATGACTGTAACTAATTCCGGTACTCCTAAACTTGATTTTTTTCCATTGTGCATATAAAAAAGAGCATATAAAGATATTTATTGATGTTCTGTGATGTTTAGATAGTTCCCGTTGAATGTAAACAATCAAGGGCTAGATTTTTTTTCCTAAATCTTTTTGTTGCAAAGGAAAAAAATAGGCAAATGAAGGATTGCTTGTAAATTTATTTTCCTCTTTTAAGTGTATAAAAGGTGCTGAGATGTTATTTAAAAAGTAAATGACTGTCAAGTCTAACTACATATTTCTGTCATAACATTTAGAAGAAGAAAGTAATAACTTCTGTGGAATAAATTTGAATTGTGTCATTATGAATATTTAGTTATTTGTGGCTTATGTCTAGAATTTCAGAAAAGATAGAATTTGAGAAGAATAGAAAATTAGTTAAATATTCATTAAATCAACAAATCTTGATTAAGGACCATTGATAACAATTATTTATTTTGGAACATAGAGACATATTATTGGGTTTGAAAATATTGTGGTTTAATGGTAAAGTCATACATATAATTAATTACATTACAATGGAATATGTATGGCAAAAGATCTGAAGGTTTGCTTTCAGACTTCTGTGAAGCACGATGTGGATTTGGGGAGGGACAGGAGTGTTAGGATTTCCCACAATATGTGAAGTCCAGAGAGACAAAAGATGGGGTGGGAGTGATAATGAGAACTCATGTCAGAATAGGGAAGAGGTTATGTAAGGAGCTGCCTTGAAACATGTTGCAATTTTGAGTAAGTCCAGAGAGAAAGCATGATTTTGAACTCAGGATATGTGGTAGGGAATGGTTGTAGATAAATCTAAACCAATGAAAGCAGATCATAAAGAGGTCCTAAATTCTATGGTGAAGAATTTGGACTCTTTCTGAGGGAGATAGGAATCCAGAAAAATATTTTGATAGTATGCGCATCTTGGATAGCAGTGTCTTTAAAGGAAAAGCAGTAACATTTTTGGCAATTTGAAAATTGCCGGGGAATTGGAGGGAAGGTTCAAGTGATGGAGGCTAGGTAGGAGGCTGTCAAAAGAAATTAGAGGACCAGAGACAGTAGGAGTATTAGCTGTGGCAACTGTGGCAGTGCCAGTGGGTATGGTGAGAAAGGGACAGATTTAGGAAGCAGTTACCGTTCTTAAATTTAACACTTTATTTATCAAATATTTTGTAATTTTCCATTATTTATGAATTTTAGTTTAAAATAGTAAATAGACCTTTCCTAGATAAATATTAAACAAATCAACAGAATGCCCCAAACTCCAATTAAACAGAAATAAAGTGAAAATAATTTAAAATAAGTAATATTTCAATATTCAATAAGTACTCCAGCATGATGATGCTAAAAGACATAATGAAGTACTTGGATGCTTGCATTCATACATAGATTTACTGTGACTGTGACAGCTACAAGTCAGACTGATGGAGGTAGGGCGTATAGTCAGTCTATTGTGATACCATGAGCATATGACTGGCTATGATGTTACTTTCTTAAATGGTGAAAAACTGTTGGTATAGTACTGGACAAGACAAAGTTCAATTTTTACCTTAATTTACACAGCAATTACTTGAAAAAAAAGAAGCAAAAATATTTGGGGCACAGGTTCAGATAATCATCTAGTTATCTACTTTCATGTCTACTGATATCCAGTAGAACGTTCTAAAGTCATACAGGATCTAAGACCATTACTAATATAATACTGTTCTACTTCTTGTAGGATCTTTTCCTGACCATTCTTCTGCCCAATAAATCATAGTCACATCCTTCGTCATTGTGACAATCAAAACTTTCCTAACAAATTTTCATAATTCTCTCTAGGGAACAGTACTGCGCTTATTGAGAACCAGTGGTGTGGTGCAAACAGCACTATTTTTAGTTTCAGAGATACCTGAGTTCAGATTTCATTTGGCCCATTTTTTGCTTATGTGACCTTAAGTAATGTAGTATGTGGACCTCAGTTTTATCATCTTAAAATTAAATTTTATTGTTAAAAGTAAATGAGGTCCCTCATAAGCATAGATGCAAATATTTCTAATAAAATATTAGAAAAAATTGAATAACTTACAAAAGTGATAGTATACTGTTACCAAGTAGAGTTTACCTGAGGAGGGCAAGGTTAGTTTGCCATTCAAAGTCAGATAATATACCATGTTAATCAAAGAATGGGCAAAACTTCATGATCACTTCAACAGATACAAAAAAAGGATTTGTTAAAACCTATTCATAATAAAGAAAAACTATCCAGGAATTAGGAATAGAAGGACCCTTCCTCAAACTGATAAATGACACCTATTAAAAACTTACAGCTGACAGCATTCTGGTGAAACTGAATGCTTTCCCCCTAAAACTGGGAAAAAGGCAAGGGTATCCTGTCTCATCACTTTTACTCAACATTGTTTTGAAGGTTCTATGCCTTGCAGAAAAACAAGACAAAGAAATAAAAGGCATAGGGATTAGAAAGGAAGGAAAGAAATGTCCTTGTTTGCAGACAATATGATATTGCATGTAGAAAATCCAAGGATTCTACAAAAATATTACTAGAACTAAAAAGCAAATTTAACAAGGTGTGGGAATGCAAGATCGATATACAGAAGTCAGTTTTATTTTCATATACTAGCAATGAGCAATCCAAAATGAAATTATGAATACAATTTCATTCACTGTAGCAACAAAAAGAATAAAATATTTTGGAATAAAATACTGGGAGGTATAATGCCTATACATTGAAAACTCTAAAACATTAGTGAGAGAAATTGATAGCAATTTAAGAATATCTAAATAAATGGAAGATTATTATTGAATATAGTGTTAGTATACTAATACTCCCCAAAATAATCTATAGATTGAATGTAATCCCATCAAAATCTGACAATTTTTTATAAAAATTGATAAGCTAATCTTAAAAGCTACATGGAAATACAAAAGGCCTAGAATATTTGTGTTTAGGTATCTATTGCTGAGAAGCAAATTATCCCAAAGTTTAAAACAACACACATTTATTATTTCATAGTTCAGTGTATCAAGAATCTAGGCACTGTTTAGCTGGGTCCTCTGGTTCACCATCTCTTATAAAATCATAGTAAACATGTCACCAAATGGGGATCTCATTTGAAGGCTCAACTTATTATTGGTCCACTTCCAAGCTTACTTATGAAGTTATCAGAATTCAGTCCTTTAAGGGCTCTTGGACTGAAGGCCTCAGTTCTTTGAGGTGGGACCTCTCCAACATGGCAGCTTACTAGCTTCATCAAAACCAGCAAGAGAGTTACCTAGCAAGGTGGAAGTCACAGTCTTTTGTATCATCATGAAAGTGGCATCCCCTCAATGTTGCCATATTCCATTTGGTGGAACAAGTTACTCGAGGGGGATTATACAAGGCCATAGATATGTGGAGGTGGGGATCATAGGGGACCATCTTAGAGGGTCTGCCTCAGTAACTAATATAGTTTTGAAAAAGAACAACAAAATTGGAGGACTTCCACTACCTAATTTCAAAACTCAATATAAAGATACAGTAATTAAGGCAGCATGATATTGACATAGGATAGATATATAGACCAGTGGAAAAGAATAGAGAGTAAACCTTCATTTTATGGTGAACTGATTTTCAATAAAGGTGCCAGGTTGATACAGTGTGGGAAGAATTTAACTTTATTTCTAATGTCAGAGATCCATATGTTACCTAATACATTTATTAAATATATAAATTATAAAAGTAATACATTTTTACTAAAGAAAATATAAATATGTTTAAGATAGACCAATAGAAAATTACCTCTAATTAAGCCATTCTCTCTGAGCCACCATTGATATTTTAGTCTAGTTGGTTCCAGACTCATACTGGGCTTTTTTTTTTTTCTGGCCGCACGGTGAGGCATGCTGGATTTTAGCTCCCCAACCAGGTATCTAACCCGTGCCCCCTGCAGTGGAAGCGCAGAGCCCTAACCACTGGATCGCCAGGGAATTCCCTGAGCTGCTTTTTTTTTTTTTTATTGTAGTAAAGTAACAAAATTTATCATCTTAATCATTTTTAAATATACAATTCAGTAGTGTTTTGAAAGTTTAGACTTAATAAAGGGTGCTGCAACAATTATATATCCATATAAAAAAGATTTTAAACATTACCACATATTATATGAAAAAAATAATTCAAAATTGGTCATAAGCCTAAATGTAAATGCTAAAGTTCTAATACTTCTCAAAGAAAAAAAGACAGGAAAAATATTTGTGGCCTTCTATTAAGTTACACACAGAAGAAACAGCCACAAATACAGAAGAAAAAAGATAAAGTGGATGTCAGTAAAATGAAAAATGTTTACTCTCCATAGAACATCATTAAGAAAATGAAAAATAAAAGGCCAGCCACAGACTGGGAAAAAACATTTGCAAATTATATATCTAATAAAGGACCTATTTCTAGACTGTATAAAAACTCTCAAAATTCAGCAATAAGACAACACAATAAAAATGGTAAAAGATATGAAGAAAAAGTTTTTACCAAATATATATATATATATGGCTAATAAGCTCATGAGAAAATGCTCAGCATCATTAATGGTCAGGGAAATGCAAGTTAATACCAAGTGAGAACCACTACACACTCAGTAGAATGGGTACAAACCAAAGGTCTGAAGTTATCATGTGCCAGCAAGGATGTAGAGAAGCTAGAGACACACATTGCTGGTATGAAAATGAATTGGTAATCCACTTTGGGAAATATTTTGGCAATTTCTTAAAAAGTTAAACATGCATGTACCAGTAATTCACTGCTAGGTATCTACCCAAGAGAAATGAAAATATATGTCCACATAAAGTCTCATGTGCATGTATTCATAGCAACATTGTTCATAATCGACACAAACTGAAAACAATTCAAATGTTTAGCAATTAGTGAAAGGATAAAGTGTGATATAACTATTAAATGGAATATTACCTAACAATACAAAGGAAAAATGACTGATAGATATCACAACACGGATAAGCCTTAAAAACACGCTGAGTGAAAGAAGCCAGACGTAAAAAAACTATATATTGTATGATTCACTTTTTATGAAATTTCTAGGAAATTAAATAAAGATAAAAAGATCATTATTTACCTGAGTTGGTGGGGGTTACAGCAGAGATGATCTCACATGGGCACAAGGGATCTTTTTTGGGTGTGGAAGCATTCCAAAAATGGATGACGGTGATGATTGCACAAGTGTATAAATTTACCTAAAATCATCAAACCGTAAGTTTAAAATAAGTTAAACAAAAAGTATAATATCTTCTTCCTCTTTTTTTCCATTTCATTTCTTAGCAGTTCAGTCCAAAAAACACTGGGTGGGCTGAAAAAGGTAGGTGTCTACAACAGAAGGTAAAGCCAGCAGGGTGGCAGTACCTAGGCAGGATGAGGAGGCTGTCTCTGCAGAGCAGTACCTCAGCATAGAGAGTAGGAGCCCAAGTGGGTTCAGGAGGATGTCCGCAGTGGGGGATGGTAAGGAAGATGAAGGATATCAAAGTCTGAGTAGAATAAGGAGGAGGACATCTGTGTCTGAGTGATCCAACCCAGGATGTGGAGCGAGGTGGGGTGAGGAGATGTCCACGTAGTGAGGAAGCCAGTGTGTGATGCTGGGGCCTGAGAAATGTGTGGAGAGCATCTATTCAGAGTGCCATGCACTTGCTCTGCACAGGACGATGAGCCCAGGTGAGCTGAGTAGATCATCTGTGTGTGCGAGGAGGCTGTTGTGGTGGTGAGAGGAGTTTGGTCACTTTCACAGGAATTGATCAAATAAAATGTTAAGAAAAATAGTAGTCAGGTTTCTCTCTGTTAAATAAGGGAATTGCAAATAAGGAAAGGGAGAAAACTGGAATGAACCCTGTGGTTCATTCTTGGTTTGGTTTTTCATTATCTATCTATGTATCTATCATCTATCTCGAATGATAGATAGATAGGTATATGGATATAGTTATACAGATACTGAAATAAATGCAGATAGATAGGCGTAGAAATAAATATAGAAGTGTATGTGTATAAACTTAGCTATATTCCCTAACTCCATTGAGAGGGCCTGGGAGCAGTGACATCCCAATAGCAGTGAATATACCTTGAGCCCTGATGTTGATTTTGAAATAAGATTCCGCACTGAAACCAGGGCTCTGTGGATTAATGGGAACTTTCAGGGCCTTGGCAAGGGAAACTCTGAAGGTGAGCCTGAAATACCTTGTGGTAGAAAGTAAAGAAGTGCTGAAAGAATGTCGGGACATGTTAGAAGGAAAAAGAATTAGCTTGAAAGACTCTCACTGGCTAAATCGTGAGATTTAAACATCAAAATAAATAATGATAGAAACAGATTATAACCCACTGAATAAACTAGGACACCAAAAATTCATACTAGATGAAACTACAACACAGAGCTTGTAGTTTCAGAAAGGGTAAAACCATATATATAAAATTATAAAATAGTTGTATAACTGCTATGATACAGGAAGTACAGGTTGCTGAGATCAAAATTATCTATAGGAGCTGACGTCTAAGCCGAGAGTTAGCTGATGGATGATAACTTGTTAGCAGGTCGATAGGGAGCTCCTGAAGAATAGGAGACAGAGAGAGCCTGGAACAGAAAGTACTTCACCGTGGCTGAAGAACGCTGCAGGGAGGTCCCAGGACTAATTGACTGTTCTCATTCTTTATCTTACTTGGCTCAACTTCTCTGCTTCCGGTGCTCTTCCATTGTGATGGCTGTGTCTCATTCTCATACTAAGTAGTCATTCAAGAAAATTTTTTTGAAAACCTACTCTGAGCAAGGCTTTATGCAAGACCACTTTCTTTTCCTAATTCCACTTCTTAGAGTCATCCCTGGAAAGTTCTGTTGCTGATACATATATATTTTAATTAGTTCCTCTGTGATCTTCATCTCTCCTAGCACTTCAGCTATCGCTTCTATGAGGATATCTTACGTCACTGTCTGTGGTTCTTACCTCTCTTGTAAGCCCCACATCTCTGTTTTCAAGGACCTTCTAAATGTTTCCATGTGGGTATACTTCTGGCCTCTCAAACTCAACACCCAAAACTAAATTCACCCTCTCTTGTAAGCTTTCCTGTATTTCATGTTTTTGTGAGTGGAATCATTTTTGAAATCTAAGCTTAAAGCTTTGGATTCATATTCAGCATGTCCTCTCTGTCATATCCCTCACCTGTAAGTTTGGCAAAAATTAATAAGGCCGATATTGCTCAGTGCTGATTACTGTCAGGAAACAGACACTCTTATACAATTTGGGTAGAAGAGTAAATTGGTAGTATCTTTTTGGAGGGTGATTAAGTAATATCTATGGAAATTAAAAACAATTTATTCTCATCTTAAAAACTCTGCATATATGCTCCTCACCCAGAGGGTCCTGTTGCTTTGCTGCACAATAAGAAATCCATCTTTTCTTTAAAGCCCACCTTGTTCTCAGATTGGATACTTTCAGCCTCAGTTTTCTTAGAAGTTACAGCTAAGATTGTACCCTCTCTTCCAAGAAACAAGTCCCTTTTTGTCTACTACTGCTAACAATGTTATGGGTGGTCGTAGTAGCAGCAGCAACTTCTCTTACTAGTTAAGAGTTTCCTTTACTTAGTTCATAAGCCTTATTAGTTATTTTGTGAGGTAAATAGTATTAGCCCCCGCGTTTACTAGTTTAAAAAAAACCCCAAAACACAGAGCAGGAATAGTCTAAATACTGTGAATTCTCTAATACTGAAAGATTGTCAGTCTGAGAAATTAAAAGATGAACTAAAGCTGAAGAGAATGTTTTAAAGGTAATTTTATTATTTAATTGTACAAAAACTTTTGGTTCTTTTCAAAGATGGATGTTACTATTTTAATATTTTTATCAAATGTGTACAAAACTCATTGAAACCCTAGGTTAGGAAGCTCTGCTGGTTATAGGTTGTTTTAATTAAGGGTAGAAATTTGTGAGTTTTCATAGGTGATACAAATAGTTTTTAGCAACAAAAATCACATAATGATGGGAATATTTCTAAATCTGTTTCTATAGTATGTGGTTTTCAAAAGTAGTTACTTTTTTCAGTGAAAATGTCACCTTTATGTCAAAGGGATATGTTAGATGTGTTTATTTTCAAATAGCTGCTATGTAGCATATTATTGCCACAGAAAAGTTTAGCAGCTTTGCAAGGATTGTCTTTTTTCAACAAAAATGAGCGCCATCATCCCATTCAACCATTATCAGTTATATTTTAGTCCTTTTCATTTTATTATAAAGTATTTAAAATATTCTACTATTTAAGATAGTGAAATCTGTAAACGTGTTCAGCTAAGCAGAAATAAACTACAGTATGTCTCAATATGGTAAAAATTGCATACCACATAAGACATGATTCCTGATACTCAGATTGAGTAAAAATGGTAGAATTAAACTATATATATTAAACCTTAGTAAAGCTTAATTTCTTGCTTTTTTCCCCCTGCAAGTAAATATAAATAGAGGGTTGTACCTTTATCTTTCAGCATACAAATGAATTATCTTATGTATCTCGTGGGTACACATAACCTACTTTGGAGATCACTGTTCTAAGGGATGGGGTGCTATTGAAGTGTTCAGAAAAAGCTGTTGAGGTCAACAGATTTTCTTTTTAATAAATCATTCTGGCAGCTCTTTTTGGTTATGGATTTGAAGAAGAAAAATATTGCCAATAATGAAATGATAGAAAAGTATCAGAGGGAGGGATCAAGGTTGATAGCCAGGCTCCTTGCCTGGGTAACTGCATGGATGATGCTCAACATTAGAGTTAGGAAACAGCTGATTTTGCAATTTGTATTTCTTTATATACCTTTTTAAAAAAGACCTATTCTATAATTGGTGAACCATTTTCATTTATGTTCGCACTCTGTGTTTTAAAGTTGACAGAATACAGTTATAAAGAAACAATATTGGAATGTTTTCCTTCATTTCCTTCCCCATGACACTGACATTTTCTTGAAGATTTTGAATGCAATGACTTATATACATGTATTAATACTTGTTATCCATTAAAAATTTAGTGTTAATTATCCAACATGACTTGAGTTTAAAAAATGACATTAATAGTAGCTTAAAAAAGGAACAGAGAAACCAAGTACATACTTTTGAAAGAGGTTTTATTACCCCATGATATATCCAACAGAAGTTAACAGGTTAAAGAAGGAAGGACGCAAAATGATCACAAGTACTTAATGTCTTTCTTTCAAAACTTTAACACTTTACCACGAACATTATAAATGATTGTTTTTCCTTTAGAAACTGACTTGCTTTAAAATGATGTATGAAATAATATGTGTTTTGCATGTCCTGTTGTAATGATAAAGGTCATATAGTATCATTTACATAATCTCTAGCCAGAAATGAACTCAGTAATATCCTTGGTATAACATATACATTATCTGAGGTTTAAAACTCTCATTATTCATGAAAGTTAATTTTACAGTGGGTGTGAATGATCTATCTTATGGCTGGTTTTTTGATCATTCTATAAAATAATATGGAGCAAAGCCTGCTCAAATAACAGGAAAACCAGTAAAGAATGATGCATTTGCCTGACTCTCTGTATACCCGATTGGATCTTGATTGATGGCAATCATTTGTCTTTGTCAAAAAAAGGAGAAAAATTCAGACATTGAAATAGGAGTGCTATCAAACTTTCTACAGTGGCAGAAAGATTCTATTAATGTGGCCTTAGAGTATTAACTGTCTCTGTTGGGTAGTGATAAAGAATGTTAATTTTTTTCCTTGAGCATATTTAAGTATAAAATACATTGTTTTGTCTACTGTTGGGGTTAAAAGAATACTTTTGATTTATGGCAGACTAGAATTGATGAAAGCAAAAAAAAAGCTTAAAACGAAAAAGGAAATAGATCTTAATCCTTTTTATTATTATTATTATTTTTCTCAATGAAATAATAAAAACTTAGCATAGTATCATAAGATCCTTACTGCTGCGTTCCAGTTGGTAGTGGACCTTGAAAGGTTGACTTCAAAGATGGTTAAGAGTAGAATAGAAAACATATTTTTAACTGACTGCCTTTTCTTTGGAATTCTTCTTTCTTCCCAAATATTAGAGCAAGAAGATATTCCAGATAAAATTATTTATTATTTTTAAATCTAAAACATGAGCTTGTTATGATCTAGAAATGGAAAGAGAATGTTAGAGCTGTAATATAATAAAAGACACAATTAGGTAAATAGCATTTTGCATCAAGACCAATTCTGACTTTTCATAATTTCTTACAGTGATAAATATATCTTATATATTATTACATAAATACTTTATGTTATGAGGGCTAAATATACTTTGTGTTTAATTTTGAATATTTGCTTTCTTTTGACTACAGTATTTTAGATTGTTAATTTGGCCTTAATTTTAAACTTATGTTGAAAATAATTAAAAATGCAAATTATATTTATATTCTGAAGAAAATTTTTTAAAGTAAAATAGCTTTGTGTTTATATTCATAATAATTTGAAATTTATATAAAATGAAATAAGGCTTGTTATATGTTATTTATTATAGAATTTTCTCTGTCAAAGTACTTTGGAACATTGCACTGTTTTATTATTTGTATATCTATTGATTAATTTTCAGTGAACAGTCAGGCTCTCATTTTCTGTTGTTCGTATTAGAACCGGTAATACTGAACAGCCCCAAATTATTTATATCTAGCTTTAAAATGTGCTTTAATTTTTTTTGAGAAAGATTTTTTTAAAAATCTAATGGGAAATGAACGTAAGTTTATGTTTTCACAAAGCTGTATGGTTGAAACATTTGAAGTTGATCATTTTGTTCTAATAAATGAAAGATGATTTTATATTTTAAATTAACAATATAAATTTTGCTGTCTTTAAAATCAGAAAAATTATTATGGCTATAACATTTTAAAATAGTACTTTCTTTTATTGTCTTTCTATTCAAATTAAATTTGAGTATGTAAATCTCAAATTATATGCACTTCAATTAAATTTTTTGAAACTCTTCATTTGGGTTTTCATGCCTTTCTAATGTTAATCCCATTCTCAATATTCAAGTGGAAACAATTTAGTGCTTGCATAATATGGGGCAATGAAATGTTGATTTGTTAAAAATGGCCTTGTTGGTTGTTTCTTGTGAATAGTTTTTGACATGTGCATTTAATTGCTTAAGTCTAATGCTGTTATTATCTGTAAATTAGTTGTTGATTTAGATGACAACAATTCACATGAAAACTGTAGTCTCTTATTTATGATTTTTGGTGTCTTTTGCAACAAAGAATAAATGTTAATGATGTGTGATACTGAAAGTGTGCTCCCAGAGTGTAACGATGATTTCAGAATTTTTAGTGAATGATAGGATTTCATAGTAATTTACTTTTTTTCTTTTTTTTTTCTGTTATTTTTTCCAGTTTTATTGAGAAATAATTGACATACATCACTGTATAGGTTAAAAGCATACGACATGATGGTTTGATTTACATCATTGTGAAACGATTCCAGTAGGTTCAGCTTCTCACGTAGATTACAATAAAAAGAAAGAAAAGAAAAAACAATTTTTCTTGTGTTGAGAACTCTTAGGATTTACTGTCTCAACAACTTTCCTATACATCATACAGCAGTGTTAATTATAGTCATCCTGTTGTACATTATGTCCCTAGTACTTTTTTATCTTATAACTGAATACTTGTAACTTTTGACCACCTTCCTCCAGTTCCTCTTCCCCCCATGCTCCTCTTCTGGTAACCACAAGTCTGACTGATCTCTTTTTCAATGAATTTGGATTTTTTTTTTGATTCCGCATATAAGTGAGATTGTACAGTATTTGTTTTTCTCTGACAGACTTATTTCACTTAGCACAATGCCTTCAGGGTTCAACCGTGTTGTTGCAAATGGTAGAATTTCCTCATTTTTTTAATGGCTGAATAAAGTTTCATTGTGTATATATATATATATATATATGTGTGTGTGTGTGTGTGTGTATATAAATATATATATATATATACACACACACACACACACACACATATACACCACAGCTTCTTTATTCATTCATCCATTGATGAACACTTGGGTTGTTTCCATTCTTGGCTATTGTAAATAATGCTGCTATGAACATGGAGGTGCAGATATCTTTTTGAGTTAGTGTTTTTGTTTCCTTTGGATATACTCCCAGAAGTGGAATTTCTGGATCATAGGGTAGTTCTATTTTTAATTTTTTGAGGATCCTCCATACTGTTTTCCATAGTGGCTGTACCAGTTTATAATCCCACCGACAGTGCACAAGGGTTCCCTTTTTTCCACATCCACAGTAATCATTTCTTCTCTCTTATCTTTTTGATGATGGCCATTCTAACACGTGTGAGGTGATATCTCATTGTTTTAATTTATATTTCACTAATGAATAATGATTTTTTTTGAGCATACTTTCATGTACATGTTGGCCTTTTGTATATCTTCTTTGGAGAAATGACTGTTCAGGTCATTTGTCCATATTTTAATTGCCTTATTTGTTTTTCTTGCTATTGAGTTGTATGAGATCTTTATACATTTTGGATATTAACCCTTTATCAGGTATATGGTGTGCAAATATTTTTACCCACTGTGTAAGTTGTCTTTTCACTTTGTTGATGGTTTCTTTTGCTGTGCAGAAGCTTTTTGTTCTGATGTAGTTTTATTTGTTTATTTTTTATTTTGTTACTTGTGCTTTAGGTGTCATATCCAAAAAATTATTACCAAGATCCATGTCAAGGAGTTTTTTTCTTATGTTTTCTTCTAGGAGTTTCATGGCTTCAGGTGTTACATTTAAGTCATTAACCCATATTCAGGTAATTTTTGTGAGTGAGGTGAGGTACAGGTTCAGTTTCATTCTTTTACATGTGAATATGCAGTTATCCCAGCACCATTTGTTGAAAAGACTGTCTTTTTTAAATTGAGTATTCTTGACTCCCTTATCAAATATTATTTGTCCATATATGCTTGGATTTATTTCTGGGTTCTAAATTCTGTTCTGTTGGTCTATTTGTTTTTATGCAAGTACCATACTATTTTGATGACTATAGCTTGAAATCAGGAAGTGTCATGCTTCCTGCTTTATTCTTCTTTCCCAAGATTTTCAGCTGTTCAGGGTCTTTGGAGGAGTGATTCTACTTTTGTAAAAAATACCACTGGAATCTTGATAGGGATTGCATTGAATCTATAGATGGCTTTTGGTACTATTTACTTTTTTTAAAAAACTTTAAAATTTTTTATTTATTTATTATTATTATTGCTGTTATTATTATTTTGGCTATGTTGGGTCTTTATTGCTGCAAGCGGGCTTTTCTCTAGTTGCAGCAAGTGGGGGCTACTCTTTGCTGCATTGCACGGGCTTCTCATACAGTGGCTTCTCTTGTTGTGGAGCACAGGCTCTAGGTGCGTGGGCTTCAGTAGTTGTGGCACGCAGGCTCAGTAGTTGTGGCGCACGGGCTTAGTTGCTCTGTCGCGTGTGAGATCTTCCCAGACCCGGGATCGAACCCGTGTCCCCCACACTGGCAAGTGGATTCTTAACTACTGTGCCGCCAGGGAAGTCCCAGTACTGACATTTTAACATTATTAATTCTTCCAAACCATGAACACGGGATACCTTTCCATTTATTTGTCTCTCCTTCAATTTCTTTCATCAGTGTCTTGTAGTTTTCAGAGTAGAGGTCTTTCACCTCCTTAGTTGAAATATGTCTTAAATATTTTATTATTTTTGATGCTGTTGTAAATGGAATCGATTTATTTATTTTTTAGAAAATTATTTGTGTATAGAAATGCTACTGACAACTTTACTGAATTTATTGATTAGATCTAATCATTTTTTGGTTAAGTATTTAGGGTTTTCTATATATTATATTGTGTCACACATAAATGGAGACAGATGTACTTCTTCCTTTTCAATTCTGATACCTTTTACTTTTTGTTCTTGTCTGATAGCTCTAGCTAAGACTTCTAGTGCTGTGTTGAATAGCAGTGGTGCAAGTGGTCATCCCTGTCTTCTTCCTGATCTTAGAGGAAAAGCTTTCAACATTTGACCACTAAGTGTGATGTTAGCTGTGGGCTTGTTATATATGGCTTGCTTATTTTGTTGAGATCTGTTCCTTCTGTGCTTCAATTTTTAAGAATTTTTATCATGAATGGATTTTCAATTCTGTCAAATGCTTTTTTCCCCTCTATTGAGATGAGTTTTTTTCTTTATTTTCAGTCTATCAATATAATGTGTCAGATGGATTGATTTGCATACATTGCTACCATCCTTGCATCCCAGGGATAAGTCCCACTTGATTATTATAATGAATGATCCTTTTAATGTGCTGCCAAATTCGGTTTGCTGGTATTTTATTTAGAATTTTTGCATCTATATTCATCAAGGATATTGGCCTGTAGCTTTCTTTTCTACTAGCATCCTTTTTTGGTATTGGTATCAGGATACCAATGCTGGCCTCATAATGAGTTTACAGGTGTTCCTTCATCTTTCATTTTTCTGGACGAGTTTAAGGATTGGTGTTAATTCTTCTTTAAATGTTTTTTAAAATTCACCAGTGAAGCTATCTGGTCCTGGGCTTTTCACTTTGGGGAGATTTTTGACTACTGATTCAGTTATCTAACTAGTAATTGGTCTATTCATGTTTTCTATTTCTTCCTGATTCAGTCTTGGTAAGTTGTATGTTGCTAAGAATATTCTTCTAGGTTTTCCATTTTGTTGTTGTATAGTTATTTATAGTAGCCTCTTATGATTCTTTGAATTTCTGTGGTGTCTGTTATAATGTCTCCTTTTTCCTTTATAATTTTGTTGATTTCTTTTCTTTTTCCCTTTGTTAGTATTGGTAAAGTTTTGTCAATTTCATTTATCTTTTCAAAAAACCAACTCTTAGTTTGGTTAATCTTGTCTGTTGTTCTTCTGTTCTCCATTTCATTTATTTTGCTCTAATATATATTATTTCCATTCTTCTAATAACTGTGGGCTCAGTTCTTTTTCTGGTCCTTAAGGTGTAGAAGTTAGGTTGTTTATTTGGGTTCTTTCTTGCTTCTTAACTTAGGTATTTATTGCTATGAACTTCTCTCTTATTAATAGATATGCTTTTGCTGCATCCTTCAAGTTCCTGGTGTGTGGTTTCCATTGTCATTTGTCTCAAGAAACTTTTTTATTTGCCCTTTAATTTCTTCTTTGGTTTTTGGGTTGTTCAGGAGGGTGTGGTTTAATTTCCACGTGTTTGTGAATTTTCCAGTTTTCCTGTTGTTACTGATTTCTAGTTTCATGCCATTTGGTGAAAGAAGATATGTAGTATGATTTCAGTCTTCTTGAATTTGTTATGACTTGTTTTGTGACATAACATATGGTCTATCCTAGAAAATGTCCCATGTATTCTTTATTTTTGTTTTTTTGCGGTATGTGGGCCTCTCACTGTTGTGGCCTCTCCCGTTGTGGAGCACAGGCTCCGGACGCACAGGCTCAGTGGCCATGGCTCACGGGCCCAGCCGCTCCATAGCATGTGGGATCTTCCCGGACCAGGGCACAAACCCGTGTCCCGTGCATCAGCAGGCAGACTCTCAACCGCTGCACCACGAGGGAAGCCCTCCACTCTTTTCTTACTGATTATTTTCCTGAATGATCTACCCATTGTTCAGTGGGGTATTAAAGTCCCCAACTATTGTATTTACTGTTTGTCAGTTTTTGCTTTATATGTTTAGGTGCTACAGTGTTGGGCACATAAATATTTATGGTTGTTATATCTTCTTGGTGCATTGCCCCCTTTATCATTATACAGTGACCTTTTTATCTCTCTTACCATTTTTAGTCTAAAGTCTATTCTGTGTGATATCTGTATAGCTATCTCTGCTTTATTTTGGTCACCATTTGCTTGAAATGTCTTCTTCCATCCCTTTACTCATCTCAGTCTATGTATTTTAGGCTAATGTGAGTCTCTTGTAGGTTTCATATTGTTGGATCCTGTTTTTTAATCCATTCAGCCATGCTCTCTTTTAATTGGAGAATTTAATCTCTTTATATCTAAAGTAATTATTGATAGGTAAGGGCTCTACATTTCTTGTAAGGCAGGTCTGATGATAATGAACCCACTCAGCTTTTATTTGTGCAGGAAAGTCATTATCCTTCCTTTCTTTGTGAAGGACAGGTTTGTTTATTATAGAATTCTCAATTGCCAGTTATTTTCCTTCAATATTTTGAATATGTCATTTAATTCTTTACTGCCCTGACAAGTTTCTATTGAGAAATCTACCAGTAGTCTTATGGGGGTTCCCTTGTATGTAGCTTCTCTCTTCTCTTTCTGTTCTTAAAATTTTTTCTTCATCTTTGACTTCTGACAATATACTGTGTCCCTGTGTAGCTTTATTTGGGTTCATTCTGTTTTGGATGCTTTGGGCACCATGTTTCTGGATGTTCATTTCTCTCCCCAGATTCTGGAAGTTTTTAACCATTATTGCTTTAAATATACCTTCTGTCACTTTCTCTATCTCTTTTCCTTCTGGAATTCTTATAATTCCAGTATATATTTTTTTTCATTGTGTTCCATAACTTCTGTAGGCTTTTTCTCCACTCTCTTTTCATTCTTCTTTTGTTTTTGCTTCTCTGGATAACTTCCAATGTGGTATCCTCCTTGTTGTTGATACTTTACTTTGCATGGGTGAGACTAGTTTTGAAACTCTCTATTGAGTTTCTAAGGGCAGTTATTGTGGTTTTCAACTCTAGGATTTCCTTTTTAAAAAAAAAAATTGTTATTTCCTTGTCATGGTTATTGTTCTGTTTAGTTGTCTGTATTTTCTTGTAGTACACTAAACTTCCTTAAGAGGATTATTCTGAACTTTTGATAGTTCATAGATCTCCATTTATTTAGGGTCAGTTATTGGAGCTCTATTAGTTTTCTTTGGTGGTGTTAAATTACCTGATTTTTTTTTTTTTGTCATTCTTGATTCCTTATATTGGTAACTGCACATTTGAGTAATTGGGCTCCTCTTCCACACTTCAAAGGTTTGCTTTCGCAGAGACAGATCTTCACCTGTCAGCTCAGTTTGGGTTTCTGGGCATATCTGCATGTAATATCCTTAGTCAAGTGGGGTGCTGTTATTGTCCTTTCTTGGGTGAGGCAACTGTTTGACCTCTGTGGACATGGATGGAGGTGCATGCCACTGGCTGAGAACAGTTGGATAGGACTGCTTGCTTGGTTCCTCACCCAGGTGAGGCTGAAGAATGATCTCTGCAGTTACCTGGATTCTCTGGTCAGGCTTCTGGATGGTCAGGACTTGGTACAATGTTTAGTAGTAGATAGGGTTGTCAATTAGCTTCCCTGCCTTGGTAGGGCAACAGGACAGGCTACACAACTTCCAGGTGCTCTCACCAGCCCTTCTGATCAGATGTGCCTGGAAGACAGTCTCCCCAGGGGCAGGGCTGTGATTCACCGCCTTGCCTGGGTGTGGGCACACTGGGCTTGAGGGCTGGCAAAACTCCTCATTTGAGGATTCAAATCAGACAGATCTGCATCCTTCTGAGTCCCCTGGTCAGAGTTCATCCTTGACTTGATTCTGCAAATGAGCAAAGCTACTGTTTGGTGTTACTACTTGGGAACTGCAGGAATGAACTCTGTTTGCCATGGCCCTTGTGCTGGTAGTTGCAAGCCCCTCCTTACCTCTCTGTCACAGTCAGATTCCTAGTGGTTGACACTCTCAGATTCCCCTGCAGTCTTCTTGGGGTGAGATCAGAGGAGGGGCTTCTGTAAAGTGACCCACGGTGCTGAGTGGGGGCTGATTGTCCCCCACCCCTCCCCTGGGTTCTCTTTTCCCACTGGAGGGACTAGGAGATCTCTCCGAACGGTGCTCAGTGGCCTGGGCGAGGGCCGTGAAGTCAACATGCAGCTGCTTCTCTTAACTTCCAGTGAAACCTGTCTTCTCTGTTGGGTGGGGGGTGCTTCAGCCTCAGCCCTGTGTTTTAGAGTTCTCTCAGTGATGAAAAAAATATGAAAAATGAAAAAAATACATTTGTATTTTTGTATCAGGCTCCCAACCCAAGAGATACTGATTGGGCATGGATATTTTAAAATATTTCCCAGATAAGGGGCTTCCCTGGTGGCGCAGTGGTTGAGAGTCCGCCTGCCGATGCAGGGGACAAGGGTTTGTGCCCTGGTCCGGGGAGATCCCACATGCCGCGGAGCAGCTGGGCCCGTGAGCCATGGCCGCTGAGCCTGCGCGTCCGGAGCCTGTGCTCCGCAACGGGAGAGGCCACAACAGTGAGAGGCCCGCGTACCGCAAAAAAAAAAAAAAAAAAAAATTTCCCAGATAAATCTAATGTTCAAGCAAGATTGGGAACCACTGAATAATTTTATCTCTTTCTGTGGAGCCCAAAATAGTTTGTGATCATTAAGCTGGGTTTTTAAGTTAGGTTAAGATTCTGAGCAGAGCTACATACAGTATTTTGCAAGTAATATTATATAAAAACTGCTGATTTTATGTTAGTATATAAAAGTGGGTTTTTGTTGTTGTTATTGGTATTTTACATAAAATATAGTTCTGGCCACCCCCTTAAAAAACTTTAAAGGTTTGGCTTTTTAAGTTTATTAGTCACTTGTCAAAAGCAATAGTTTACATCTAGTTACTGTCTCCACACTGATCAGTTGTGTGGCTTATATCTATTGGTAACTTTGCTCATAGGAAATCTCAAAAGGTAAGAGTGGGGAGAACAAGTAGCCCATACAGTTTGAAAAGCTCTTCTGAATATTTTCATCTTTTCCATATTTGACATGACACTCTCTACCCACTGTTTCCCACTCCCCGTAACTGTTCTAAAGCATTAAATTAATACGTGTTTCAGTTTATAACTTCGAAAACTCTATTTTCTGGTCATATTTCTTGATTGCAAGGAGCTCTTACAAATAAGTAATAAAAAGTCAATCTAATAAAAAAGTAGTGTTTCTTATTGAAAATCAATTCAGGATCATTTGTTTGAGGTTTTTTATTCCTTCATTATCTAAAAATTTAATTTTAAACAATACGTTTGACATGCTTTTAGTTCCTTATATTTATCTAGTTTTGTTTAATTAACATGTTTTTATGTATGCATTAGTTGTATAAACATGACTCAAAGTCTACTACTAACAAAGATTTAAACAGATTTGTTGGTCAAAATTATATGATAGGATTTTTTTCCTTCTCCTTCTGTGTGAGTAACTCTAGGTTTGATATGTTGTTCCTGTCCACTTGGCAGCAAGGGAGAGAATAAGATTCTTGTTGGGGAAAGCAAAGATTACTGAGCCCTTTTTAGGAGTAGTAAGAAAAGAATATAGTGTTTGCGGGTCTTAATTTGATAATAAGGAAAACTAGGAGAGTAGGAGTACAAGTCAGTTGTATGGGGGGATTTTCATTGATTGGAGTTGTTTTTACTAATATCTATCTTTTCTTCCCTCCTCTTTATAAAGAGAAAAGAGAAGCCACAGTAATTTTAAATAGTATAAATTACCTAAAGGGAATAAATAATTTAATTGCAAGTCAGGAAATCTATAAAATGAACTAAGTGATTTAACCTATTTACATATATAAAGTATAGCATCTCTACCCTACCCTAAGATCTTGTAACTTCATTGTTATTGCTATATCATTTTTTTGGAATAGTATTCTCAAGTTCCAAAAATGTGTTGGAAATCGAGTATTGAACGATTTTTTTGTATTCACAAATCCTGTAGGATTTAGGTAAGAATTAGCAAAGAACTCTAACGAAAACAAAAACTTAATATACATGATATAGTTAATCATTCTTTTGTTTGCATTTAGTGATATTGTTCATTGAGGCATGGTAATATCCAAATATATATATAATGATAGCTAATATGTTTTACTTTGTGTCTGTAATCTGCCAAGTACTTAACTACACCATCTAATTTTTATTACAGTTCTGTGATGTAAGTGCAACTTTTGTCCCTACTTTAACTTTGAGAAGCCAACAGTTAGAGAAACTAAGTCTCTTTCTTAAGGTTGTTTAACTAGTAAGTGGTTGGGCCTGAATAAGAAATATGTTAGGATTCTGTGTTACTTACAAAAATTTACTATAGAATTGCTTATGCAACAAACTTAGAGAACTTTACCAAAACTTGACAATGTTTAGCAGAATTTTCCTATGAGAAAATCTATAAGTTTTCTTCTACTTATTTAAATCCTATTTAGAATTATCATAATGTTTGAATACATAGGTAATTTAAATAATGATTAGTGTTTGTAATAGAAATGTAAAAAGGATTCCCACTGATGATGAACTTACAAAATATCCTTGTCCATTATTGATTTTAAAGCACCTTTTTGATAGGTTTCTTTGAAAATGGGTGAAAAAGTCTGTCAAGTATGAGGTATGAATGCCCGCCAGTGTCAGTGACTTTTTGTGAGTTAAAGACAAAAATATTTTTTAGGATAGTTGTAAATTTTTGTTTCATATTTTTCTTGCTTGGGAGACAGAATCAACATTATGATACAGGAAAGGCATGTGAACGACTGCCTTTTAATATTCTGAATTCAAACTGCTTGAGCAACCCTGAAGGTTTCCAAACATGTATATTTCTTGGCTTTTTCATTCTGCAGTAAGAATGCAGAATGAGCACAGAGCTACCATAAAATAAGTATTTGCATTAATGACATTTAAACTCAAAGAAGATTCAGATTTTTAAAACATTTTGCTTGAATACATTCACGAAGTGAAAACAGTAATGTTCTCTAATTCCTATAGCTTTTTGGTATATGCGTGCTGTGGAGGGCAGTCCTGTTGTTTATAACATGCCAAATTTAATAGGGTGCTATGGACATTGTTTCAAAAACTATTGACATTATTAAATTTAATAAAGCCATATATAGGTGGGAAAGATTTTTCTCAGGTCAAGATTCAAATTGGCAAACTTTATTTTCTTTTAAAGTTATATATATAGCATTTATTGAAGTACGTTCTCATAAAATAGTCAATCATTCTGTGTAATTCCCCTTCACTACCTCAGCCTACCCATGAATCCTACTTTCCTCCCAGTGTTGAGGAGGTAAACAGTTTGATCTATATTCTTCTCACTTCTTCTACATTCATAAACACATGTAATTTTTAAAAATATAATTCTAAATGTGTTATTTAACTACTTACCCTTTTCACTTGTATTCCATGCTCTTTCACATATATCATTCTTTTTAATGGGTAAATAATATTTCACAGTATGAACATTCTGTAATTTACTTCAGCTTTTTCTCCTGGTGAACATTTAGCTTGCTTCTAATATTTACTTATTATGGAAGTGCTACAATCCTGGCAGATTCATCTTTGTGAATATGTGTGAGTATTTCCATAGGATACATATCTAGAAGTGAAATTTCTATGTCAAAAAGTATTATATGCAATAAAAATTCCGTTAAAATTGTCAGAATGCTACCTCCTTGTGGTGCTGGGGAAAGGCTGCCAGGCAGGGTTCGTTGGTAATTGACCTGCCAGCAGGAGCTTTCTACTCTTTCTTGTCATCATTGGCTAGCTAGGGCTGTGCCTGTCTTCTAACTCAAGAGTCCATATCTTTTTAACTGAGAGCAGGCAATTGTATTGCCTGCTGCCGCAAAGAAGTAGTGGGAGAAGAGAGGTGAAATCAGCCTAAAGATTGTCTTAGGTGACCATCTCTACCCACTGCTTGTATCTGTTGCGTTAGACTGGAGCTCTCCCTGTTTCTCCTTCAGAGGACTCCTCTTCTGCGTTGTCTGGGTTTGATCCTATCAGCTTTCTCTGTTTTAGGAATTCCTAATTTCTCCTTTACTGGTTATATACTTATTTTCATGTACTAAGTATATGTCTCAAGTGCCTATCTAAATATTCAGTGCAGTGGACACTGCAGTATAAAACCAGGTAAACTTGTTACCTCATCCCTCAACTTCAGTGTCCTTCTAGCCTGTGGCATTCAACAGGGTGAAGAAAAATAAAATGCTACCCCTTCCTTCCCAATATGCTTACCAAAGTTTAATTTACCCTTACTTCTTCATTTACTCTATGTCCTACAGTCTTGGGTGGCAAGGGGAAAGAATAACTTCATCCCAGTGTTCTTGGTTTCCATCTAGGAGTGTTCATCTATGCTAGACCTCCTTTTCATGGATGAAAAAGGTGCAGCATTTCCCTCAGTAAAAGCTAAGACTTATTACAGCTGCACAAATAGACATATTTTATTGCTCTCTGCCCTCCCTACTCCCAAGAGAAATATGTGATTATAAGGAAGTAAAATAATTAATTCCAGGAATTTCCTTGCCCTTAAACAATATTCTTTGAGATTTCTGAGGAACTGGAATAATAAGATTTTGAGCATTCACAGAGAGAGGTGTGTGGAGTACTCTAAGAGTAGAATATATTTTTTAAAGTATAATAACAAAATAACAGCATTTTGAGGATGGTAAACTTAACAGAGTATTAAATTCAACCCTCTTATTTTATAGAAGAGGAGACTGAGGCCCAAATCGATTAAACAGGTTTGCTCAGGATCCAACAGCTAATTAATTATGAAGTTAGAACTAGAACCTAGATATTTTTTCTCTCCATCTGGTACTGTTCTTCACACACCATCTTGCTTTTACAGTAGTATTACAGAGTGACATAATTAAACTGTTTTTTAACATATGTATGGAAACAACCTAGAATATGTAAAATTTGCTAAGGAATGAAGAAAAAGGTAATTAGAAAGCCCACAGTTTTTCACAAGTGAACTTGGAAAAATTTAAAAAAAAACAGTTTTAATAATCGAAGAGGTCAAGTATAAGAAGAGCATTTGAATCACCATAAAGTAACATCTTTCAAAGCATATATTTGCAGACCACTTATGGCAGTAATTTCCATTTTCATGCAGTGTTTTTTCACTCGCTTTTCCCGAGAGTTGTTGTTCTTTAAAATCCTTTGCCTTTTTCTTCCTTTGTTAGATTGTATTTTTATCCAAAGTAGAGAAAGAAGTTGGAGGGGAAGGAGCCAATACATAAGAGGTTGCTTTTGGGTAGCTTTAACAAACAAAGTAAAGTTAAATTCCTTCAAAGAAAAAGCAAAACAAATATGTGGTGTTTTAGAAATATACTGTCTCAGTTTCTTTAAGTCTGATAAAATTTTTTTTACATTAATGAAAACCTGACTGTTTTTAATGTAGACATCCAAACATATGTCAGTATGTCTTAGCAAATCGCCTTTCACTAATGGCTATACAGTAATTTTTTTAGAGTTAGATTATGTTAAATTAGGAATTGTATGCATTAGTAGTGGAGCACAAGTTATCCAATTTGTGCTATATTGTATAAAATTGAGGCTTCTTTAAAAATTGTAGCTCATTTTTACCTTGATTTTGAGAGTAGAATCATTTAACTTTGAATACATAAACTTCATTTTAGGTTTAGGAAAGAATGATTAGGGTAAAGAAATTACGTATTTATCTCTTGGTGGACTTTTTAAAGTGTGTACTAGATGCATTGTGGGAGAAGCTGAGTATTCATACATAGTGGAAAAAAAAAAAAAAAAGATCCTGCCCCCTTATAGCCCAATGGTATTGCAGATGTACATGTAGTTGATTACAACCTACTGTTACAATCCTAACAAAAATGATACAATTATGTTTGAATATGTATATCAATAAGAAATAGACTCATTGAAAAAGAGTTTAAAAGTATAGAAACTGCAATATAAACACACTCAAATATATAGGTATGACTTACTGTGCTAAGCTTGTAAAAAATATCTTACACTTAGGAATAAGTGTTTATTGTAAGCCCTCCTTATGAGATGCTGAAGACTCACTAAATTTTTTCTAAGTAATTTGGAGTTAAACAGGTGTTAAGCTTTGCTATACTTGATAAAGATCTATTTCATTCCCCTTGAGAATGATTCAAATCTTCCTGGAGAGAAAAAAAAGTCACATCAGCTTCCAATTGTCAAAATTCAGCTTTAAAAAACTCAAGTCTTTTTCCCAGTGGGTTTCCAGGTTGAAAAACATATGGACTCTATCTTCTGAGTAAAATACTTTCATTTTCCTTTTGAATTACTTTTAAGGCTTCACCCTGATATGAGAAGTGTAAAATGAAACCATGAGGTGTTTAGACATCTACCTCTCTGTGATTTCTTTTTTCTTTTTCAACTTAGATTGTTAATAATTTTATAAAATTTAGAAATAATGCTTTCTCTTTTAAAATGAAATGCATTTTTTTACAGGTACCATTGCATTTATTTTTCCAGGAGATGAAAACATATAGGTTATTCTTGGTGTTAGTCTCTAATACGATTATTTTATTGATTTTAGTGGATTTTAGGTACATACTTAATTGGCTTTTGATTCAGACTGCTGGCTTGGGATATATGTCATGTTTGTTGTGAGTTTACTACATGATAGAAATAAACAGTATTTTTAATACTTCTGTGACCAAAGAAAATGCTATAGCTGACTAGGAGGCTTTTCTCCATATTTGCAGTAAAACTAATAAGCTGGATAGGACATAACAAAAGAAGTTTAATCAGCATAGCTTATTGCTATTTGAGGAGAGTAGGACTGAAAAAATTGCTTTGTTACTGAGAAGATGCAACTAATTTCTTTTATATAAATTTATTTTAAACTTAGGGGCTTATAGCTTTTAACTCTTCTCTTTTTTTTTTTTAATTAGTCACTTTCCCAAATATTGGAAGTTGAAAGGGAAGAGCCACAACTCAAATAATTTAATTTTCCTATTTTCTAGTGAAAACAAGGTTAATGGAACCTCTTGAACCGTTTGGAACATTTCTACCTTTCATTATATTTTTATTAGCATGCATCCTCATTTACTAAAAAATGTGGCAAGATCGTTTTTGGGATACAGTCATTCAGATTAACAAGTGCATAAATGATATGAGAATAGGGTCTTTGCTTTTTCTTCTTTTTTTCCCATGCGGTATCTCTAGTCCAGCACGAATAACCAAATGAATGTAGTATAATAAAAAGTAGGGCTTCCCTGGTGGCGCGGTGGTTGAGAGTCCGCCTGCTGATGCGGGGGACACGGGTTCGTGCCCTGGTCCGGGAAGATTCCACATGCTGCGGAGAGGCTGGCCCTGTGAGCCATGGCCGCTGAGCCTGCGCGTCCAGAGCCTGTGCCCCGCAACAGGAGAGGCCACAACAGTGAGAGGCCCGTGTACCGCAGGAAAAAAAAAAAAAAAAAAAAGTAAAGTTTTAACTACAGTAATTTGCAAAAGCTGATTATATGGGTTTAAAGGCAAGAATATAAACTCTCAGTGGAGAACCTTCTAACAGTGCCAGTGCACTTTATTTTGTTTTATTTTATTTATTTATTTATTTATTTAATTATTTTTGGTGTCCAAGTAGTATTTATTCAAAAGGTATTAATATGATAACTCATAACATTAATAGTCAAAATCATTTATTTAACAATCCTTTCTTTTCTCGCTGATCTGAAATATTTTACTCTAATTATATGCTCTACTAAATTATTTTATATCCTTGAGTTTCAGAAATGTCTTTTGCTTCACTGATTTTTCTATTCCTGTGCCAGTGCATTTTAATGTGGTAGTGTTCTAATATGAGTAAGAGGTTTAGTCGCTATACTAAAGAACTTTTAGAACAAAAGGGATGTGCAGCATCTCTCTCTCTATATATATACCACCAATTAGAATGTGGAAAAGCTCTGACACAGACATTAAGTTGTCCAGGTTGGTAGTGCTGTTTGTTATTCATTTTAAATGTACAAAATTCTACTTTTCTTCAATTTATAGCCTTTCTTCTCAATCTGTATTAATAATGTAATTATATAGGATTCGATGTCTTATTATTAAAACTTATTTGATTCTTTGTGGGTTTTTTTTGAGACAGCCATCTTTTAGTTATTGAAATTAATAGAGATAGTAATGTCACCTATTGGAGCTATTTCAGCTCTAATTAATGAATTTTTAAGAACCGTTTTCTCTTAATCTTTCTCTTCCTATTCAAAGTTGAATATTGTTACTTTCTTATCAAGCCCTGGTTAACAAACTTGCCAACACAGTGCGCTAAAATCCTTGCCTCTGAAGATTAATGAACTGAGCGTGAATGCACCCTTAGATGTCTATGCAGCCTTTGTGATTTTGACCTTTTGTCTTTTCAAATTACACTTATCCATACCTAGCGTGTTCTACTGATATGTCCAGGTCTAGTAGAATCTCCTCATGTTGCAAAATTCCATGACATTTATATAGTGTTATTTGGTAGGACTGTTTGTATTCATGGTGTTTTTCCCACAAATGTACTGTGCACATTATAATGTACTGTGTACAGTATAGAATGTAAATGGCTTCTTTGCTACATTTAAAGAACTCAAAGATTTGTTTCTACTTGCTGAGTTTCTCTTCTCTCATTTCTCTCTGGAACTCACTTCACTCAGGCTTTTGTCTCCCCATTCTATGGAAGCTGCACTTTTCAAGGTCACCAGTGTGATCCATATTGCTAAATTAAATAGTAAATTCTCACCCTTCATCTTCCTTGACTTATGGATACCCTTTGGTATGGCTGGTAACTGCCTCCTCCTTGAAATACTTTTCTATTTGGTGTCTGCAACACCATATTCTTCTGATTTTCCTCCTGCAAATTGCCGCTACTCAGAATTCCTTGCTTGTTTCTCATCTTTTCAACTTCCTTATTATTGGGGTTACTCAGGCCTTAGTCTTCGGCATACTACTTTTTCCTTCTTTGGGTCTACTCACTTTAAGGTTTCAGTCAGTCCACACCTGTATTTTATAAACATGATAAATTAGTGACTCCCACAGTATATATCCTGACAGGTGCTTTCCTTGGAATTCCACACCCATATATTGTCTACTCAACATCTCTGTTTAGATATCTGTATTGCTTGTGCAATACAAGCTGCTTTTAAAAAATAAATCCCAGAATCTCATTCAGTGGCTAACCATAATAGAACTTTATTTCTTTTTCATATAAAGTACATACAAAGTAGATGTTTCTGATAGGTGATTTATTCCATCTTATAGCTCTGTTATCTTTAGTTCTTGGTTTCTAAGATTGCCGAATTTATCTGCCTCAAACCAGTAGAAGAAGCATGGATGATTGTGTGTAGAAACGTTTTATAGGCCAGATTTGGGAGTGGCTCGTATCACTTCTGCTCACACTTTACTGTCTAGAGCTCAGTCACATGGCCACACTTCATTACAAACGAGACTGGGAAAAGTGGTCCAGTTGTGTGCCTAGATAGAAGAGGAGAATGGGTTTGGTGAAGAGTTAATCCTTTTCTGCCACAGATTTCTGATAGGTACTTCACACATAACATGTTAAATCCGAATTCCTGACCTTCCTTATCAAAACCTATTCTTGGAAATTCCCTGACAGTCCAGTGGTTAGGACTCCATGTTTCCACTGCAGGGGGCACAGGTTTGATCCCTGGTCAGGGAACTAAGATCCCACAAGCTGTGCGGCCAAAAAAAAAAAAGAATCACCAAAACCTATTCTCACATTCTCTTCCATTTTTGTTAATTCTATTCCTCCAGTTTCTCAGATAAAAAACCAAGGCCTCCTCTCCTCTCATACCCCATATATGATTTGTTAGCATGTTCTTTTGATCACTAAACGTTCAGAATATGTTCAGAATTCAATGGCTTTTTACCATTTCCATTGCTTCCTCTTGTTCCCAGACATAACCAGCTTCTGGATTGTTACAGAAGTCTGCAAACTGGACTTCCTATTTCTACGATCACCCTCCCACGTATACCAATGCTCTTGCAGCAGCCAGAGTGATCACCTTAAAACATGGCAGATCATGTTTCTTCTCTGCCTAAAATATTCTAATGTTCTCCTCATCCTCAAAGTAACTGTTGGATCTCTCCTTATACTGAGACTCTTCATCCATTCAAAATGGCCTCCTTGCAATTCATTGTCTTAATTGTGTTTACCTCAGGGCCTTTGGATTTAGTGTTGTCCTTGCCTGAAATTTTCTTCCATATGCATAACTGGTGCTTTCACCTCCAGGTCTTTGTTCAAGTGTTACTTTCTCTTGAAATCCTTCCCTCATCATCCTATTTAAGATATAAACATGTCCCCTGCTCCCTTCTTGGTATTTTCTATTCCTCTTTCATGTTGCTTCTTTCCTATGGCACTTATTGTCCTCTGTGGCAGATATGGCTAGCTGATCATCATGGTTTCACGCTGTCTTTCATGTGTAGGTTTTTGCTGGGAAATGGCTACCCGGCCAGTGACCCCATTTCCCATGTGGAGTCATATGATTTGGTAAGACCTGTGGAATGTGAGTAGAGGATGTGTGTGTCATTTCTGGGCTGAGTTGATGTAGCATCTGCTGGATGATTCCTATGCTCTTTACCCATCTCTTCTCTTAGCTTCAGGACTTTGATGTGTACTTTAGTTCTGGGCCTCTTTTACTCCATGTAACATTAATTAGCTTTTTACATCATATGTTTTGGAACCCATTTTATTTTGAACAAACTGCCTTATATCCTTGAAATTTTCTTTTATGTGTAATTCATTTACTGCCTACACTGTATTTCAGAGAACTTTAGGCAGATTTCAATAACACATTAATAGGCTAAATCAGAAAAACAGGAAATTTAAAAATTAATGATGAAGACCCTCATCTTGTTTAAATTATTTCAATAATATACTTACTTGTATCCTTATTTCAGATATTTTTCCCTCTAATCTAATTTTTATATATTTCCAGAGTTATTGTTCTGCAGTCACAATAGCCACTTAAAACTCATTCAGTATTTCCCCACTGCTGCAGGATAAAACCCAAACTCCTTAGTGTGACATGGCTGGTGTCAGGAGCTAACCTAGCTGGGAGAGATTGTTGAGCTAAAAGGTGTCAGGGTAGCCGATTAAAGTGACAAACCAAAATGAAAGAGTTAAGCCTTTAATTACTTAACTGCAGTGGAATAAGCAAGAGTTTAAAACTGCAGGACTCCCCTTGCTCCATTTTCCTCCTGGAATATTGAACCAGGGGACAGTCAGATGAATCAGCGTGGATTGGTTTAGATTAGCGTAGAAATGGGGGTGATCTCACGGTTGAGGGAGTCCTGAACAAAAGACTCTGAGTTTGGAAGGAGGCAAAGGGGAAGGGCTCAAGTGGACTGAGTGAGAGTAGGGAAAAGTGTCTTCAGGATTTCCCCTTTCTCCTCTAGTAAGAAGGCCTCACCAAAGGCACCTGAAGAGGACCAGTGCCAAAGCTTCAGATAAGAAACCTAGGGATGAAGGTGCAGGGTCTAGGAATGCAAGCAAGTAAAGAGCATGACTGGCCAGTGGAGTCTGAGTCCCTGTCTGTAACTTTGTTCAGAGACTGCAATGCACTGGCTATACACCAAGTCTGGTCTGAGGGGAACGGCAGCTTTCCCCAAAGATGCCTGGCAGGTTAAAGTCTTTGTAACTGTCTGTGGTTAGGCCTGAAAAAAAAAAAAAAAATTCACATATAGTCCAGGAGTTGGAATCCTTAGATGATTCTCCATGATCTGGCTTCAGCCTATTTCTGTAGCCTCTTCTTTGGCCACTTCTTGCCTTATACCCTCCAAAAGTTCTGGAAACACTTAACTTTGGCATATATCCAATTATTTCTTACTTATTTGGCTTTGCTAATGCTATTCCTTCAGGAAGAATGCTTTTCCTTTTCTTATTCTCCTGCTTAGCATCTGTTAACTCTTAAACTCAATTTGCATGTTATGGCCTTCCAAGTAGCCTTCTATTACTTTGGATACTGCCCCTCCATTGTGTTTTCAAGGAATGTTTTGAATATATTAAAATTTTCTCTTCATATATCTGTTTCTTCCTTTGGACAGTGAGGTCCTTGAGGATAATGACTCTATCACCAAATGACTCTTTAAATCTCCAGTACCTGACACAGATCCTTGTGCATCATTGGTGCTCAGTAACTGTTTGTTGATTAAGTAGGCGAGTGAATGAGTGAAATATAAACTCATTAGTTTTTCATCCCTACTCCTTTACAGTATGGCCAGGCCCCAACCTTTCTTTTATACCTCATTTCCTACTGGGACCAATTAAATAAGATTGCTTAATTTTCTGACCTCTATACTTTTGCTTATGCTCTCTTAAAAGCCTACAATGCCATCTTCTTCCTTGTATATCAATTGAAACTTGACCCCTTCTTAAGGGTCTTTCTCAGAAATCTCTTGCTCCTTAAAGCATTTCCTAATCCCTTTAAAACATATGTGATCACTTACTCCTTTTTCTGAATTTCCAAAGCTCTGGATTTTTACTTTTCTTATGGCGTGGATCTTATGCCATATAATTCTTTGTTTGCTTATTTTGTCCCATTTATTAGATTGTAAGTGCCTTGAGATTAGAGACTCTTGTTTTCCTCGTATGAGTTTCCCTTATAGCACCTCAACCAGTGCTTTCCAAATAGTAGTAGACATTCAAAAAAATATTTGTAAATGAATATAATTAAGCCAAAGCAGAACCGGTTATTAAGAGCCAGAAAAAAATGAGATGCAGTCAAGAAAGAGGGGAAAATAAATCACTTCCGAATGTGAATATTTGCTTCAAAATTGAAAGTACTAGAAAGTTTCTAGGAGATGACAGCAAATATTGAAAGAACTGGCTTCCAACTGTCTTAAAAACCTGGAAGTGTAACATAATAAGCCCATTCTCCCCTGTGGATAAGGAGCACATACTTTTTGTTTTGCTAATTTATCTAGCTTGCAAAGCACAGTGTATATATTTTTTTCTTTTATGCTAGTTAAAATCAGTTGTTTGCTTTTACCAGTATTTCCCTGAGAGTTTTGGATTAAAGGCAGGAAGTGTTGGATTATGCTGGGTTGCTGATGCATTTCAGCCTTTAAATTATTTATTTAAAAATATCAGTGTCGGGCTTCCCTGGTGGCGCAGTGGTTGAGAGTCCGCCTGCTGATGCAGGGGACACGGGTGCGTGCCCCGGTCCGGGAAGATCCCACATGCTGCGGAGCGGCTGGGCCCGTGAGCCATGGCCGCTGAGCCTGCGCGTCCGGAGCCTGTGCTCTGCAACGGGAGAGGCCACAGCAGTGAGAGGCCCGCGTACCGCAGGGGAAAAAAAAAAAAAAAAAATATATATATATATATATATATATATATATATATATATATATCAGTGTCATACAATGGAGGCTGATATTTCTTTGCATTTTCCTTCTCTCCCTATAACTTGTAAACTATCTTAAGAACAACAACAACAAAAATGTGACATAGGGCTCGAGTTTGAGAGAAATGGATGTCCTCGGTACCAAAGCAGTGTTCTTTGCTATGAGATTGGGCTCATATACTGTATGTGCTTATGTACCATGTACTTTTTATACATTTGGGGCAAGTGACAGGAGTTACTAGAAACATTCAGTGAATATTAATAGCTTCCAGACTTTTCAGTTACAAATGCTGACCTGCACTACACAATACTTAGTATTTACTTTAATTTTACTTATCTAATAAAGAGCAACGGAGCTTTATAACCCCTTCCCCACACAGAGCTTTATAACCCCTTCCCCTACCTACCAATCTAGTAGCCTTGCTATTTCCATTTTGGGTGATGCTAATGCTGGAAAAATTACATATTTTGTAATTGTTCTTTATTGGAATGTGTGCTAATAGTCAGTCTTATAATTTATAAAAAATTTAGGTCCCACTCTAACCCGTCATTTTAAAAAAAGGATGTTAAAACTCATACCAGTACAATAAACTGTCATGATGGAAATATTTATGGGACTAGTATGAATATCTTACCCAAAATAGCACTGAAGTAGCATTACCAAAATCCTTTGGTAATGGAGAGTCACAGATGTGAGGTCTAGCTGTGTTTCTTGGTAGCTAAATTACTTGACTTCTGAGTCTCAATTCTGCACCTGTTAATTTGGGATTATATTTCTAATTTATAGGGTTGTTTTGAGAATTAAATGAGATCACATGTAAAATACTTAGTAGAGTGCCTGATACGTTATTGGCAATCACTAAATTTTAGTTCCCATCCCCTTTCCAGGAGCATAATATAATATGTTTCTCAAGAGAGTGAGGTCCTATCTTCCTGAGGCTTCAGATTGTTCTCTGTGTGCACATTGTCCAGCCCTGTGACTATTTACTACCATGATCCTGAAGCTTGAAGACTGAAGACAGTCTCCAAATACAGCTTAAGCCTCCATTCTTTCATTCTAGGCATGTTTTAATACAAATTGAAAATTCATAACAGCATCAAATAGAAGGACTAGATACATTGATTAAACATAATATTGATGAATTAATTGGGAAACCACATTATCATCAGTATCAGTGACTTGGAAAGCAAGGTCAATTTGGTTTCCCAATGAATCAATGTATAGTAAAGCTTACATTTAATTTTTTATTTTATTGAGGTCCAGAAAGATCATGCATTTATCATCCTTACCCATCCCAGACATTCTCACCATTTTCTTACTCATTTTCCTTTACCTTCCTTATTTTGGCCTGGCAGCCAAATTAGTCCTAAATCTTGAGTGAATTTAGCCAAGTGCTCTTTTTACGCCTGCTGTTAGGTTGCCGAGTATAGCTGGGGGTGGGGAGGACCACAGCTGTACAGATTAGTGCCAGTATAGACGAATGGTTTCCCATCTCTGCTAGACCTTCATAACTACTTAAGTCATCCTTAACCTTTCCTATAGTCAGCTTTCTTTCATATTTCCCAAGACCACTTTTCTGAATTTTACCCCTCTATTCTATTCTTTAATCGAAACCCTACGATTTAATAACAGAAATAGAAATACTCAGACCAAAATCAGGCCTCCAGTTATTCTTCTCTTTAACCCTAAACTTATTTATTAAAATGCAGAGCCTTACAGCTCTCCATCTTGCCACAGAGAAGGAAGTGACTTTGTTTACTTCCAAAGTAATCATGCTCTTTTCACAGGATCGTACCTCTTCTCTCTTTCTAAAATTTGTTCCTCCCCTCCTTCCCCATGCTCTCTTCACCCTTTAGACTTTGTCTTTTCCACCTGCACATATGCTTAAGTCTGTTCTTTACCTTCTTTAAATTACCATCATATCTCCCACATTCCTTTCATTGCCCAAAATTTTAAAAACAAAGTCAGTATTAACTGTCTCCACCAAAGCATGAGTTCATTACTGTCTAGTTTTCTTTCACAATGGTAATCAAATGGCTCATGGCATCACCAGTAATCTTTATATCTGTTAAATGGTTTCAAAGGCAAGAAAACCTGACTCTAACCGAAGTGAATTTCCTCACTTAAACTGTGCAGAAGTGTATTATCATTCAGAATAAGCAGTGTGGGTATGTAAAGGTGTTGGGGCAGGTCCTCAGCTCCATTCTTCTGTAGTTCTTTCAGTTTTGTGTCCCTGGATGTGTAAACTTTTCCCCAGTCTGGCTTCTTTATGGTTGTATTATAGCTGCCAGCAGCTGAGTCTAATATTTCCTTGTTCCAGTCAATCAGGAGAAAGGCAAAATTACTGTCCCAACTACTGAATAGAAGTTTTGCATTTCAGATTGGTGAAAAAATGATGGCCAGGAAATTTAAGCAATAGTTGGCTTAAAGCTAGATTCTGGAACCAATCACTGGAAGAATGACGGAATTATCGTAATTGGCTTAGAGTCAGCTTTCTATAAGTAATTGAACCATGTAAGAAGTGATAGATATTACAATATTACAAAATTGTAATTCTTAGGAAAGAGTAATTAGGAAAATTGCAATTCTAAGGAAAAGGGAGAGGACTGACTATTAGATGAGTAACTGAGTACTTAAATTTTGTAATCATAAAACCCAGAGATCCCCCTAAATGGAAACACTTCAGATGTCCATGAACTGATGAATGGATAAACAGAATGCCACCCTTTGAGCTTGAGGGGGTTAGGAGCTCTGACACCACCCTCCCTCAAGTTGAAAACCCGTGTACAGTGATCCCTTGCTATTCATAGGGCTTGGTTCCAGGACCTGTGCTGGATACCAGAATCCAAAGATGCTCAAGTTCCATAGTCCACTTCCGCATCACTGGGTCAGCATCCACGGATTCAACCAACCGCGAAATTGTTTAGCGATGTATTTATTGAAAAAAGTCAGCATACAAGTGACTCACGTAGTCCCAACCCGTGTTGTCAAGGGTCATTTGTATATCAGTACAGTGAAATATTTTTCAGCAATAAAAAGGAATGAAGTACTGTTACATGCTACAACATGGATAGACCTCAAAAACATTACGTGATGTGAAGGGAGCCAGTCAGAAAACTCTACATACTGTATGATTCTATTTATGTAAAATATCCAGAATAGGTAAATCTGTAGAAGCTAATCATTGCCAGGGGCTGTTAAAAGGCTTTTAATCTTTTTTTTTTTTTTTTGAATCACTTTTGAAGTCACTGGTGATATCACTTTAAGCATGTTTTATCAAAGTAAATGGCATCCAGAAGTATCCAAACACTTAATTTCATTATTAACTGAAAATAATGCCTTATATTTACATAGCATTTTTCTGTTGTTAAAGCAATTCCATAGACTTCATTTCATTTGATTCCTCACAACAGCCCTGTTGTAACTGAACAAATTACAATTATTTTATTAAAGCAGTAGAGGCCCAAAGATGATAACTCATTTATGTAGGTCATAGATCTAGTACATGGTACAGCTAAGGTGATTATCTTTACTTTAAAAGAAATGAAGCCAAATATTTTTATATCATATCCAGAAATTTTAAAGACTAGTGGTTTTTAATATAAATTACTTTGAAACTTTAGCTGCTGTATATTTTATACTCTGAATTAGTTATAAATTGGGTTTTAAAGAATTTCCCTTAAAAGATAAATTAGACTCAGTTCTTTGGTATTGGAGATAGAGATATTGGAAATGTTAAAGAAAAAATGCATTCTCATAGTCCTTAGGCTCTCCAGAAAGTTCCAAGACTAATAAAAATGCCTTTAATCAGTCACTTACAATTTGACTGGTTTTAAGACTGGTCCAAACTTCAGAAGCTCCAGGCCAAAGCAAACACATTCACCTACCTTCTAACCTGTATACTGTGAAATCCTGTACATATCCATTCCCAAGGAAGGGGGAATATGGGCTGACTGGGAGTGGGTATGGGATTTCTTTGGGGGGAAATAAACATATTTTAAAATCAGATTATGGTGATGGTTGCACGACTCTGTACATATGTTAAAAACCATTGAGCTGTACACTTAAACAGGTGAACTTTATGGTATATAAATTATATATCATAAAACAGTTTAAAACACAAAAACAAAAGCTTCTCTCCATTCTTCATCCTTCTGGACATTTTTATGCAGAATTAAATATTGCTGGCCACTCACTGCTTTGAAGAGTCTTTGCTTCTTTGTCTTTTTTGGCACCATTCTATTTTGGTTCTTCTACTGTCTTATTGATTGTGAGAAGCAATTACTTCCTTCCCTATTTATTTCTTTCCTCTTTTGCAATTTTTTAAATATTGGAATTTCCCATATTTCATTTTTACTTTTTCCTGTCCTTTCAATATAGTTTTCTCTGAATCTAGCACAATACCTAGCTAATAGTAAAAACTCAATAAATTTTTGTTCAACAAATACCTGAATCCGTTGACTTCCAAGGCTAATCAATCTCCCCATTTTATATCTCTAGCCCAGGCTGCTTTTCTGAGTTCCCAAGTTATATTGCTTATTTATTAGACATACCCTACCTAGACATTATTAGGTATCCATGACATGGTTATTCTCCCCAACCATGTCTACTTAACCTGCATCATTTCCGTTAAATAGCATCTTTTCCCCTCATTGCCCTATTTTGTCACAAACCTCAATTGTATTCTCATCATCTCCTCTTTTCCTCACCTCCCATGTTGAATATCTCATCAAATCTTATCTATTCCACTTCAAATATGTCTCTGAAATCTTAGCCTCTACACTCCATCCCCACTGCCTTATTTTATATTGCTGTCATGTAACATACAAGGCTGATCATAAATAATCCTGTATTAAGAAAGTTTGGTTGTCTCTCTGTTGACTATAAGATCTAAAGGGAGCTACTTTAGTTAACTATGCAGTGACTTTTGAAATCTTGATTCTAAACCTGTGTTTCCTACCTTAGCTTTTGCCACTCTGAGGCTGCCTTGAAGTGATCTTTCTTACCCAAACTCCCTTAGATAGAAGTGCCTTTTTAGGTCTCCATAAATAGCAAAGTTCCTTTTTAGGTCTCCATAAATAGCAAAGTGCCTTTGCTATTTCTTCTGCTTGTAATGCCTTTTCCATTTTGCCCAGCAGACTCCTGTTTATCATTTAAGTTTCTTTTAAAAAGTCATCTTATTCATTCTTTAATTGATTATTTATTAAGTTCCTGCTTTGTTTCAGTTACTGTGCTTCTTGGTCAGTGAATTACACAGACACAAACTCTTGTCCTCATGGAACTTACAAAATAGATCCTCATTGAAAGCTTAATGAAATCTTCAATCCTCCCAGGCAGGGTTAATTAGGACTTTCATCATAGCTATAAGAGTATCCAAAAGAGTTTCTAGAGGAAATGGCATGTGAAAAGCTCACTGGCTTTGAAGTCCATAGACTCTTACTATTTACTACTGATGGATAAGACTTAGTTTCTTCATCTTTAAAATGAAAATATCAGTATTAAATCATGGCAGGGTTGTTGTGAGGCTTGGTGGTAATGTGTATAAAAGAGCATGATGTCTAGCACACAGTAGCCTAATGCAGTAAATGCTATCTACTTTAAAGTTGTATTATTATGGATATTTGATAATTTTCTTATCCTGATTATAATATAAAACAAATTCTAGGCTGAACCTAGCATAGTTTATTTGTATGTACCAAGATCTGGTACATAGTTGGCATTCAACTGATGTTTGGTGAATTATTTTTTAAATTAGATTTTTGGGGAAGGTAGAACAGTTTTGTGCAAATGGAGTGGCTACTGAGGTGAGTTTTAGGGCTTCTTGAATCCAACAATATCATTTATTTTAATTTTTTTTTTAGTTTTCTATTGTTAGACTTTTAACTGGTAGTATAATTAACACTAGATTTTTATTTTCTTGTAACTTACTCCTGGTAAAAATGCTAAGTGAATAAATAAATGGTTAACAGGCTAACAACAGCTAGGATAACCTTGGGATTATTTCTTGAATAACTGACTTTGTTGCAAAATTATATTTTTAAAAAATACCCAAAGTAATAACTAATTGAATGAAGATGGGTCACTAGTTACCTCTAAAAGCAAATAGAGAAATACACTGAATAGTACAACTGCAGAAGTTCATAACTACATAAAATGTAATTTTATATAATTAAATAATATATACGATGCTCTTACTGACTCAGTGTAATATAAACTCTCTATGTCAGGCCTCAATAAAGAAAGGATTCTGCTTTGGAAAGTGTCCCATCTGCTGGATTCCATACAACTGAAGGATCTTTTTCCTTTTTTTTTTCTTTTTTTCATTAAGACAGAACAGTGCATAGATCACCTGCATTTGATTTATAGTTGGTACTTGGTAAACAGAGGTTTTAGTTAATATTCTTTCTGTCTATCTGCATGAAGGCACAATAGATTTCAGTTTGTGAGATAAAGCATTCTTTTATATTGTACGATATCCGATAGTACCTGCCCATTATTTCACCAAGATTTATGCAGCAAGTGAAACCCTTCTAGAACTTAAGCACTTTTATCTTCTAGCTGACAGTGCACTGAAAATATTTACTGTACTTCTTTTATAGGTTACCATTTATTTAAGTTGTAGCTAATGTCTAGCATTAATTTTTAATCTAAAACTATAGAAGCAGAAGGTAGCCAGATATAGGAGTTAGAAAAACAGGTAGTATACAAATTTAAGAACTAAATATGAATACTAAAATTTTCTAGGATTTAGAACTTTTTTCTAGCCAGAAGAATTTATTACTGACTTCTCTTAAGGTCATCAAGATTTATCAGGTATTGTCACAAGAAAATAGGAAAGCTGGAAAATAGGAAATTTTTCTAATACACTTGAATTGTGACTAGCAATTCTTTTATTTTAAAAGAATTGCTAGTTTTTAAAACTAACAATCTTGTATTGATGTAGATCCAAGTTACATTAAAATAACACTAAATCCAAAGGGATGACAAGCATGCATATATCTGACTAATTTGAATAATGTGTCAATACATTTAGATTATGTAATAATTTGAATATTTATATAGCTACTACTCATTTCAGTAATTAATGTTGTTCTACTTTAATAGAATGATAGTAAAACATAATATACCTTGATAAAGTAATATGAATTTAACGACTTCAGTGAAATAAATGTTAATGTTTCTCTTTTGTTCTCAATTATTTTATTCTGCATATTAAATTTTGCCTGTTTTTTGACAACCATACCTATTTGTGGTCTGAACACCTTTTCCTACATCAGGGAAATACGAACTGTGTGACTGCTACTGATAACATCTGAAGAGCCTTGTTCTGTTCCCTATTCTGAAGATTAGATTTAGCTCGAGGAGAGAAAAAAGGAGCCTGAGCAAAGAAAGGAGAGGGGAGAAGATAAGGTGTTCTCAGAGCACCGTATCATTCTCATAGGGTGCTTATGCAGCAGTGCAAAATGAGCATTGCACAACTCCAGAAGTGCCATTTACACAAATTTTGATGTAGACAGTGCTCCTTCTAGTTGTGCAGTTTAATGACCATATAATAGAGCTCCGCTGTATTACACATTTTTTTGAATTCTTATTGTTTATTTTCACATCTGTCTTCTTCCGAGGTCAGAGACAGTATCTTAATAATCCTTGTATCCCTAGCTGCTGACTCAAGGTAGAGTCAATCATTGTGATTAGAAAGTATTTTAGGAGTCTAATTCAATATCCATCCATTCAACACTGTTAATAGGCTGATTAGATTGCCATACTTTCTCTGAGGAAAACTGAACTTTAAGAAGTCTTATAATTTACATGTGGGAAATAATATATTATTTGAACCGTTCAACTGTTAGAGGAAAATGTGGATCATCCCTTACTTACTGATTCTCTGTTTTAATATTTCTTCCTTTTCCAACTGATTGTCTTTTGGCTCTTTCTTATTCATTTGTTTTAGTAGATCAAATCAATGACCAGAGTGGGCCCAGGAGGAGAACAAATAGCCTATCTATTGATGCTTGAGTTGTATTTCCTTCTAAGATTTATTTCAACAATCTATCTGATTTTGTTCTTGTAGAACAGAAAGACATATTCTATAAATAAAAATGGCATTGTTTTATATTATTTTATGTAGATATAGCAATATGTTAAAGTTTTATGTGTACAGACACATAAATGTGAAGGTTTTTTAAAAAGTGGATAGATAATTAGATGATTTATGCTTAGACTTTGAAATAGACAATTAGACCTATATTGTCATTTTAATCTTAGACTTTGAAATTAGTCCAAAAAAAGGGAGAGAAATAATTAGAAAGAAAAGTTAGAGCATTTAATTTCAGTGACATCCTCAACTTTTCAAAGACAAATATATTCCTGTTAGTCAAAGGTTTTAGTACTTGGAGCTTGTATACTAAAAGGGGACCTAACTACTAGACCTTTTATAGAGAAGGCTTTATTTCCAGACCTAACAGAGCCTAGGCTTACATCCTGAATTTGAAAAGTTTTGGGGATCTTAGTTTTAATTATTAGTAGAAATGGATATAGGTGAAGTTTGTGAATGTGGCATCATGTAGTACTAATGTAATTTTTTTGATAGAAACAGATATATAGAGGTATAGGTATATAGTGGTCTAGATATATATTTCTAAGGTCTCAGAATAAGTGATTTCTCATCTTATCCATGCATGTATTCAGTCAAGAGTGTTTCTGAATACATGGAGTCTTTTAAATTTTTCTAGCCATACCATGGTGATAACTCCAAAAATATATAATAACTTATTTAGTTAATTCATAAACTTAAGAGTGTTGGATTGATTTCAAAAATTTTCCAATTTCATATCCTTTTTCTCCTAGAAGGGGCTTTTGGAGAGGGGGTGGCAGTATTTCCTAAATAAGAGTGAAATCTTTATGTGAATAATCAAAACTTATAGTAAGTTGATGATTGAAACCTACACACTCCCCTTTCCAATACTGTTTACAAATTGTGACTCATCTTCTTGGTGATGGAGCTTTATACTGAGACTGTATGTTGTCGGAAGGAGCAGAGTTGGGAGAAAACAGTGAATTTTTAGGTTCTAGTCTCTTTCTATGTAAATGACTTTAAACATGCTAGTAATTATCTTCGTCTGAAAAAAATGAGTATGCCTTTTTTTTCAAAGAACATGTGTCACTCTAACCATATGAAATTGGATGATAAATGCTATTTTTTTCAAATAAGGTTAATAACTCTTCCATTTTGAGTAAATTCCTTGACGGTTTGTATTCTACATCACCTGGAGAGACTTTCAAAAGTGTATTGAAATTGTTGTTTTCTCTAGTTGATTTTTGTAATCCATTCTAGATCTGTGATCTGAAATGAGTGATTTTGCTTTGTCTTGAGACTATTTTAAGTTGTTGTAACAGAAGGTAGACTACATGTCATGAGAAGATAGTCTGAGATGTAGTTTTGGGGGGGTGTAAAGATTATCATGGTGATGTATAGATTATTTGGATGGTATCTTTTTAATATTTTGGTTAGAACATTTAAATTTGAAGACAGAAGTACATAATTAGGGTAAGTAAAACTTACCTCAAATTTTTTTCTACTATGTGAACAATTTCTCACTTTCTAATGTATCAGTGCTTTTGTTTCAGCCAAATGTCACCATTGTGACCATTATTTGTTAGTGTCAAAGAGCACAAAAATAAATATTACAGTTCTGTTTCCTCCTAATTTTGATTATTATTCTCATAGATATTGTCTTTGAGTTTCTGGCAAATTTGTGACTGATTTTCTAATTCCTCTGGTTTTTCTACTGTATGACAAAAATTATTATACACATTCTTTAATAACCATCAGATTTGACTTCACTCTCGAGCATTATACTAGAAACTATTGTTACCTAATTTAGTAATAATTTTATAATAGCAGCTTAACATCTCTTATAATTTTAGTTGTTATCAAGAAGAATGACATCACTTAATTTGACTCAGAATTCAGAAGGATGGATGAATGAAAAATTAATAATTTACCACCTTTGCATAATACTGAAGCATAGAATATTAGAAGGATTGATGGCAGAAAAGGTTAACAAATTTGAGCAGCTTTTATTAGCTTTACACCGTCGTATGTTTGTGGTGCTGACTGAAATAGGCTTTGTAGGAGATCTCAGTCTAGGGAACTAATTACTTGTGCCGATTGCCGCACTGATGAATAGACCTTCATTGTATCATTCCCCTGAAGACGAGGAGCAGCCTGTGATTCACGACTGCATCCTGGCTGATATTTGATAATAATTTTAACAGATAAATGTAGGTAGGCAGAATGATGAAGTGCCTATCCAAGCTTCATGACTATCAAAGCCATACACATAACCATCTGTGTACCGCCTTTTCCCCACTCACCTAAGGAGAATTTTATATTATTAATTGAGTTCAAACAACTGTTTTCTTTTGCTTATATGTATCTTCTGTATGTATTTCTTATTTAATTTAAAAGAAATCATAATACTAATTTTCATTTAAAATGTGGACAGCAAACAAAGAAGAATAAAAGAGCTTTTTAATTTTTCTTCTCAAGGACTGCAATTCTTACACTTTTTTGTATGCCATTTAGATTACTTTATATTTCTTCCTCTTTATGCATGATCAAAGTCAACAAAGGAAATCTTTGCTATTCCCTTGTCTCCCCAGCATTCTCAGAAAAGAGCATATGATTCCTATTGTTTTTAAAAAATATCTTCTTTAAATAATGCACTATTTGTTATCTATGCTTTTATTAATCTGAGATAATTTTTAATTACTGAAGGACTTATTTACAAATCCATTTTGAATTTTTAAAGGTAGCATCTTTAAAACATCAAAATATGGGTAACTTTTATGTAGGTATTTTGGGACTATCAATTGGTCAAGGCTACTAATTTGTCAAAGCTGACAGGTACAATTTTATTAGCTCATGAAATACAAGTGAGATTTTATTTTGCATTAGTCATTTTTTGCAGAAGTTTTGATTATGAATTTTTAAATTTCATTATTGAAACTTAGAGGTTTTCGTGTTGTGTACCTTTAGTGAATAAATACATTCTGCGGAGATTTTTTTAAGGAAAATATTTTACAACATGCTAGATCACGATTAGTTAATACGAGAGAAAGTTGACATTTATATATTGCCATGTAAAAGATCTACATAGTTGGGGAAAATATAGTAGAACTTGAATTGTGTGAACCCTTTAAAAATACATTTCTAAAAGTATGCTTTTGATATAGCAATTATTACATATCATATAGCATGTAGTTTTTAATTAAATATAAAAACAGACTACATAAAACAGAAATCCAGTCTGATTTGCTTGAATATAGATTGCTGTTTCACTCTATAGGAATGGTTTATTTAAAAACAGTAAATGGAAAAGAAATGCATTTTCTTGTGTTGTTCTAAGCCTCAGGGGCTAAATGTAATGAATATTTTAAGAGATTATTTTAATTAAATTCCTGCACATCTAAACAGAGTAATATTTTATTATCACATGCATAACCATGTAACTGAGATATTCATTAAAGTTAACACTTTCTGGACCAAGAATTCACGGTATGATTTACTGACCTTGTGCAAAAAGGCACAAATTAGGAAGAAAAATGCAGGGGGACAGACTTTGATTAATATAGGTAATGCTATACCATATTTATAATAGCCTTCTCCCTATTCTGGTTTATAAATGCAGCCACAGAGAAAGGTGCCCTGCTGAGGCTGAAATGAGGCTGAAATCAGAGCACATGCCACTAGAGTGTGGGGAAACTGATCACACTGTCAGCAATTCATTTCAAAATGATGTATTTAGTGCTCATTTCACCTTCCAAGAAAAAGGAAAAGGAGTTCCTTAGACTGGAAGGTGATATTGTTATTTTCAAGGACATACCTAAGTTAAAGATTGCAGAAAGGGGAGTGTGAGGTGGAGGGAGAATTAAGAGGAATGGGAGGAAAAAAAAGGCAGAGCAAACAAGGAGAGCTTTATGCAGAAATTCAGTGCTACCACGCTGTTTGATAATTGCTAACATATGTGGCTTCTCTGTTTCATTGTAGTCGTCCTCGTGAGTTCTGGCGCCTCGACTACTGGGAAGATGACTTGCGGCGCCGGCGACGATTTGTGCGTAACCCTCTAGGATCGACACATCCTGAAGCGACACTAAAAACAGCCGTGGAACATGGTCAGTGTATAAACCACTCCTTGCCAATAGCAGCAGGTACAGTACTTGGTAATGAAGAGCATAACTTCATTACTACAAGGTACTGTAAAATGGTCCAGTGCCACATTTCACAGTTATTCACCCCAGAAACAGAAGTTCAATTTTTTATAGTTAGTGTAGGGTCCTATTAAATTATGGTGTCAAGTGTATTTATTTATTATGTTACACATGCAATACTTACTTAACATAGACCCTTTGTTTCAGAGTAGGGAGATAAAATATTTCTCCTTTTAAGTGACACATTCAGCTTTGAGTAAATTAATCCAGGATGCCTGTCTTAAATCCATGAATATCAGAAAGACAGCATTTACAAACCAAATACGTTTCTAGGTTCTGTTGTGTGTATATGGTTTTCCCTCAACCATGGTATTTTAGCATGAGATGATGAAGTGGGAGAGCTGGTAATAAATGTCCAAGTGCTTAGATACTTTCTGAGCCTTGATTTGTAGATGGTTGTGATAGACGCCTCCTGGAAAAAGAGAATAGACATTCTTTTCATATGTTCCTGTTCTGCATCATTTTGTTATCAGAGCTTAACAAAACATTTTCCCTTTTTGGATATAATGCATAGCACTGTGATTCAGTTTAGGTAGAAGCCTGATGAGCAAATTGGAAAAACTGAAAAAGTCCTTTGGATTTGATAATATACTCTCTTTGATCATAGGGTTTCACATAATGTTTTATAATTTTTGAAAGCCAATTAAGATTTATTGATCATGGGGAAAATGTACCTCTCCATATTAAATTGTTTTTGATTTTATAAAATAAATATTGGTTAGTTTTAGTAAGATGAGAAATAGTTTTAATTTCCCTTTTTCAGGGTATTAGTTTAACATGCAGCAGCTTATGGTTAAATGATAGTATGTAGTATACAAAGTAAATGTTAAATTACTTTCAAGAAGGATATTAAGCATTTAGATTACAAGTCTGTGATCTTAGGTTTGGCCTCAGTCAGGCAGCTTAACCTCTTGCACTCAGCCTTAAAGAGCCATTTCTGGAAGAAAATGTCCACAATATGTCATCAGATATAACACCAAATGTGACATCAGTCCTTTAAAATAAATGATCATACAGAGAATAGTCAATAACAAAGTGATCTAAAAGCAATAATAGTTGCAGGGCCCTGCATCTTCAACTACAGGAGGTGGAGAAGGAGAAATAAGATGTAGAATTAATTAGGCCACTTTTGCTTTTAAGGTTCAAGTACTTTTTACGTGGTGCTATACATTTCAGAGTTATATATCTATTTTTATTTTTCTTTCATTTTGTTTTTGTTTTTTTGGCTTTGGTTAATGACCCTTACATTGAAAAAAATTAACCTTTATGTAGTTTTATTCTTTTCAGTAAAAAAGATGTTACCATATGCACTTAAAATTTAATAAGTATCTTTCTGTCTTATTAACTGTCATTTAACATTGAGTTGTGAGTTCTGAAGTCTATGAATCACAATACAAATAGTTTTATGAAAAATTTTCCTTTTATAGCTGGAGAGGGGGACCTGGTTTCTAAAACTGCATATAGGCAAATTGTTAGTCCTTTATCCTGAAAGAAGTAGCAGTAACTGAATTTAAAATTCGTTGTATAGATTTAATACAGAGCTTATTAAAATCATTTCAATCAAAAATAGTACATTCAACTTTGGGAAATTATAGGATTTTTCATAATGAATAAATTTTAATTTTGTTGTTGAACTTTACCTTTTAAAATAACATCATGTCAACTGTTTTAATGCTAACAGTCTGATTTTAAAAAAAGATATTTATTAGCAATGCTTACTGTCATTGAATACTTAAAATCCTGTATAGGAGCAGATTTCACTGTAATTACTCTAAATAGTAATTGAAAGTTTAATGTAATATTAATGATATCTATGTTTTATTATGCACTTTTAAATTAAGAGAGAGAAGTAAAGTTTAGCATTTTATGTAATTCCATTCTATTTGATAATATTTTATGCTAGTTTCATAATGATTAATATTTAAAGTACTCTGAAAGATTAAGAATATAAATTTAAATCTGAAATATATTTTTAAAAACTAACTAAATGTGTAGTAGATGCTTCCAATTAAGGGATATGTTATATTTAATATAACATTTTTTGAAAAAAGGTAAAAGCTCTAACTAATCATATTTTATATACTTTTAATTTTAATAATAAAGAACTATTAGTTTTGGAACTCAGCACACAGATTGTAGTGTGGTATTGTTTGATGTCGGCGTAATTTATGCTAATACATTAGGTAGGCGAAGAGCTTAATTTTTTAATGTTTTATTAATTAGAGTATCTTGTAGTTGATGTTCAATTTTAATTTTGTGTTAATTGTAAAACTTTTTTTTATCCTAACTTAACTACAATTAGGAAGCTAATAAAAATAAATATATTAAGAATCAAGAATGCAAAACAAAACAGTGAATGTGATCAAAAAGCATGTGAAATTAGAATTTATCGTGGATGAATACTCTGCTTCAATGTTGAATTTGAATAATTAAAATAGATATTACTGAGGATAGTATGTCAGTTTCATACTATTTTATGACTTCTCACTTTTATTTGTAATTGATTTACAAATCAGGACAGGAGACAGGACATTTTGAAAACGCAGAATCTTAAAACATCACGAACTATATTATTATTATCAAAGGAGGACACCTAAATAGAAATACTGTTGGAGATTAGTTATGTAGTTTAGTAGTACAAGCCGTCTATTTTATAGATTGATTTGATTTGAAGGAAAGCCTCTGGTGTAAGGGTGGCAGAGTAAATACCTGAAGAGTGATGTTCTCTGTTCAGGCGATCAATACCAGCCCCATGACTCTACTTCTGGCTACCTTCTAGTTAAAAACAAATTTTTTAATTCTGACAATTTAATTGCCCTTCCCAAGTTCACATTAACTTGCTTGGGGAAAAGAGCTTCAGGTAATTTTTCAAAGAGAGACCCTCCAAAGTGGTTATTTATAAAAGTCATTTTGTAATGGGAGAATTCTTTAACTTTGTAGAAACTGAGTCATATTTTTAAATTAAAATTAATACTTCCTCTTATGATTAAATATCCTTTATGGAAATTAGCAGCAGGAAACAGAGGTGCATATGTGATTCTTGAGGGCATTTTCTCCAATTTTGTAGTTTTAAAATTTATTAGGAATCAGTTGTAATGATTTGTAACATTCTCCTAATGCACAGAGACCAGTTTGTCAGTTATTTATTATCAGAGCATCTTAGATCTGAAAAGAACCTAAGCCTAAAGTCTAGTCTAACTTTATTCTTTACAGATAAGGAAACTGAGGAAACAAAAGTCCAACATAATTCTTGGTAGATATAGAGCTAAATCCCAAGTTAACTGATGACTAGTCAGATTTTCTTATCATTGTGCTATGCTGTCTTCTAAAATTCATTGTTAAATATAATGGGAATTTTTTTTCAAATTAAAGCCATGTAAAAAATGTTTTAAATGGTGGAAAGATTGATTTTATTCCAAATGCTAAAGCAGTTTAGCACTAGAATCCTATTGAATTTAAGACTTTTTTATTTTGTAGAGAATGTGCATGCTAATAGAAGTATATGAGGAGTATTTAACATAGTTTTAAAAGTATCTTGCAATCACATGGAATGATACAAGTAACTCATTTGATTTTCTAGGAATGACAGACCATGTAAAGATCCTAAATCATGTCATTCTCTCATATCTTCAATAATGCCAGATACTACTGCTTCCTTCTTAGGATCAAATACACTAGGTTCTTTATCTAAAACTTTTGAGAAACCTATGATCATTAAGAGATGAACTTGGCTTGTTCTCCTAATTATCCTTTGTAGTTTCACTAATTTTTCTAGAGTAAATTTTCTTGACCTTGGAAATTGCATAAACTATAAAGGGGAATTAGTTGAGGACAATAGTTGTATATAAGGTATTCTTTATGTGTCATGTTCAGAATAAACAGTTATGGTATGTACTGCACGTCACACTAAGTGGACACTCATATTTATTTTATGTACAGTTGAGGTCACTTTGTTATCCCAGTAGTTATCTTTTTTTTTTAAATTAACAAAGTGGCTAATTCTTAATGTATCAATTTTTTTTTACTATAATACGGGCTATTGATAATTCCAGTTCACTTGCACAGTGGACTTCTAAAAAGGGATTTATATATCATAGGTAGAACAGTTTTCTGTGTTCTTTTTTCTGTTTTAATTTTACTTACCTAGTCTGTGTTGCATAGATAAATCAACTCATGCCCAGAGCTAGCTCTAAAGAACTTGAACTTTACATTTTGAGGACCAGCTTTTCTCTGAGCCCTCTCATTGCTCTTAGCCTCAGGGAATCACAAGTTACATTTCAAAGAAAACATTTTTTACATATTTCTCCAATTTTATGTAACAATTGCAGTTTGGTTATTAAGTTAGGATAAATATTAAATCTGAATAATATATGAGATTAGTGAAGGCAGTTTGTTGATAGTGATATGAAAAATTTAAACAGTTATCATATTTGGTAATAATTTCATTAACCAGAGAAGATCTGAATCAAGCTTTAAAATTGAACCAAAAGTATATTTTGACTTCATCCAGTTAACTTTTATACAAGTGTAGGATATATTCACAGAAAATATTAAAATAATTGATTCTTGTTTTAATGGTTGATTGAGTATAAGACAAACAAAATTTAAAAATATGCTTTTCCCAGCACATATAAATACGATAATTATCTTTTATTTTATGCTTGGGACAGTTTTGTTCTAATTTTGAAAAAAAAAAGAAGTTCTTTAGCAGAAAGCTATTAGACCACTGAGAATTGAACACCAGCGCATGTGGTGTGTATTAGAGTACTGTTGGTAATTTTACTGCTGCTAACTTAAAATCCTCAAGGGGGAGTTAATTACAGGAAAACCATTCTAAATATCAGTAAGCTGCATATTTTCCATGACAAGAGCTTTTTCAGTTGAGGTTGAACAATTCCAGAATCTGAGCTTGTAAAAATAAGTAAATAAATAAATAAAAGTGGTGTTTGTATGCATACAGTAGACCTATAGTACTTAAATTTTTTTTCATAAAATTTTAATTCAAAAGCTATTGTGTTTTAATTTGTTGTCAGCATGATGAGAACATATTTAAAATTTTAAAATTTCAGTTGGAAGGGATAAAAAATTATTTTTAGTGGTCATTGAAATGAATGTAATTTATTTACTGAGCTATTTTAAACCATTGTGCATTGCCACTGACTATTCTTACTGTCATTTTTTGTAAATGTTTTCAGATTAAAGAGTTTTTTCCTTCTTTTTTTCTTTCAAAAAAGCTTGGTGTACTTCAGGACATGTATGGCAATAATCAGAGAAAGTAATGATCGAGCTGTTGAATTTAGTTTTTTCTGATGTGTTTGGCCTATGCTCATCAAATTTAGGTTTGGAAATGAATATATTTTTATTCTGTACTTATTTATTATAATCCTGACTTAAGCTTTTTAAAATGCATTATGAGAAACATAAGAATTAGTAAACTAACCAGTAAATTACATATACATTCATATTTGTATATTGGTTATTTTCATTTTCTATGGCATAGTGGTTAGAAGCCCAGATGCTGGTGCCACACTGACTGGATTTGAATCCTGACTCTACTTATCACCAGCTGTGTTGCCTTGAGCAAGTTATATAACCTCTCTGAGCCTGTTTGCTCATGTGAAAAGGAGAATTTAGCAGAGGGTAGATGAGAATTAAATGAGTTAAATGTGTAAAGTGCTTTGAATAGTTTGGCACATGATAAGTGTATTTAATATTATTATTATTATTATTATTATTATTATTATTATTTCTGCTTTGATGAAGGAATTATAAACCCAGGAAATGAGAATGTAGCATACTGAGTTTGTACTAAAATCTGACTGGCAACTGTTAATTTATTATAATTTACGTTATAACAAACTATAGAAGATGGTGATTTCTCTCGTGTTTCTCAGTGACCAATTTATTTTTAGTAAAATTGATAGTAAATTGAAAAAGATCTTGTTTGGGCTAAGAGCAATGTTTGTGATTTCAAGGTAAGGAAATATAAATGCTTGAAATATAAACAATGATATAAAAACTCATACTCCTATTTTCCTAAAAATTAGTGTTTTTTGGGTATATTTCTTTATAGCATTTAAGAAAATAGAGCCATTTCAATTAGATACTTTTAGTTCTTTTCAAGTATTTATTGAGACCTTCATATGTGTGCAGCATACTATGCTGTATGTGGGTATGAAGGAAAATAAGATTTTATTCATCCATAGAGGGTATTCAAAGCTAAATATAGAAAGCCTCTTCCTGTGACTTTCTTATTTAATAGAAAGCTTGTATGTTCTTTTAAGTAGTGCCATAAGTATTACATATAAATGATATACGTGGTGAACGTACGATAAATATGGTAAAAATAAACTTTTACCTTTAACATTATCAAATAACCATACCTATTAAACTCAGAGAAGCTTTGATTTGTCTAGTTAACTAGGTAAGATACATGTAGTTTAACTATTTAGAATAAATTATATAGATGAATATTAGTCATGTTACTGCAGACTGAGTGCTTTATCCTTTCTGGGTTTGGGGCCTTATGCCTAGGCTGATACTGCAGTGGAGCAAAAAGCCTAGCCATCTTATTTCTATATCAATAGCTGTTGCCTGGTGGATCAGGTGCTTTACCTCTGGAATTTCCCTAGCTGGAGACTGGGAATGTCAGTAGTGTAATGAGGAGTCTAAATTTCCCTTATGTGACCCTATGCGCTTTTAAAAATCCCAGTCCAGAAGTTAGTATCTGCTTTTATGTATTTCTTAAGGAGAAAGCTGCTCAAAGCAATGGGAGTCACCTTGGAGGGATATGGGGTTTTGACGTCAGAATTTGGAGTCTCAGCGTTGACTCCCTTCAGCTGCTCCCCTGCTTCTCTTTGTGGTTCCGTTGGTGGCTGTAGGTGCTCCGCAGAGCTGCTTCTTCACTCTCTGTATTTGCTGTACCCTTTCCCTCCTTCCTTCTCTTCGGCTGCCTTGTCACAGTGCCTTTGAGTCTGGCGCTGCCGCTCTCCACAGGCTGCTCCGGTTCAGGCGGTGTGAGGCTCTTTGCCCAGATGCCTCTCATCCCAGGCTTTCTGTTATGTTTGCCCCCGGGGTGTCTTAGCCCTTTAGTTTAAACACATGGAGGAGGTAGTGTGTGAGCCTCCACTTAGTTTCCACACTGCCTTGCTCTTGGAGATTTGTATAAGGGCTGGAGTAGGGCTGTGGGTGGGGTGAAATGCGGGCAAGGTTAGTGTGACGGGAAGAGGCAGGATGGAGTAAGAGGAAGGGCACGTGCCGCTGCTGAGAGCTGCTGTAGCTTTACTAGTGTCAGAGATGGCTGCAGAGTCTCGCCTAAATCCTCACTGGCTGTGGATCTCTCTTAGCTCTGGATTTATGCATTCTCCTTCACAGCCACACCCCAACCATTTCAGAATGTTTGTCGTTATAATATCATTCACAGGAATAAATCAGTATTCCTTGTTTTTCAGTGTTAAGCAGGTACTGTTTCCAAAACTAAGTTCTGATTTTTTTTTCTACTAACAAATTTCAAAACAATGTGCTGCTTTTGAACCCTCTTCTGCCCTAAATATAAGTAAATAAAAGGCTTAGTGAGCAGTACAAGGGTCAGATTTAATGGGATTAGGGTTCTTGTTCAAGGTAACATTAGACTAGGTTTGGGGAATCATGGTTGTCAGAAGGAGCGTGTGGGCCATCCTGATCACTTTCCCCACCCTGGATGACTCTGGGTAAAAACAACTGACCATCTTGGTCCACCTATCCTTACCTCGGTTCCCTGCCCCTCGGCCAGGGTGCTCTTCCCAGACCTCATGGACAGCTTTGTTTCCTTTTCATTTCAGCTGCAGATGAAGATATTCTTGCTAAAGGAAAACAGTCCATCAAGAGTCAGGCTTTAGGAAATCAGAACTCAGAAAACGAGATCCTCCTGGAAGGCGACGACGATACTCTGTCATCCGTGGACGAGAAAGATTTAGAGAATCTCACCGGTAAATTCAGGGGTCGTGCACGTACTTCAGCTAGCTCTGAGCCAACACGCATCTAATTACTTACTTTTTCAGCTCTGCCTGAAAAAGCAGGACTACCAGCTTTACACCCACGATTACATTAAATGAAGATTGTTTTTGTTCTTCTAGACATTTCCTCCCAATCTTCAATAGTTTCCGTGTCATTTTTCTATTCTGTTTACCCTACTCATCTTTTTCTTTTATGAATAATCTTTACTGAAAAAGAAAAAAAGTACAAAAACAGCAACAACAAAACAAACTTGCTTCACCCATCTAATGGGAGGTACCTAATCTCTACAAAATGAGAGCTGTAAGTAAAATTATGCCAACTGCTTTGTAAATAAAGCTTGGAGGTAGATGAGCTATTTGCTTTGATATACAGGTCTTAGGGAACATGCTGCAGATACATTTAACTCTCTCAAAAACTCCATTCCAAGAATGCTATGGCTTTTCACAGGATTCACATATTTTATCTGATGTAGCAATGTTTGATTTGCGCTCTGCAGATTTTCAGTTTTACTTCCCTTATGGGAAAAATTCTGTTTAGCTTGAAATTTTAGTCATTCATTAAATGCCTTTTTTTCTTTAATGCCTGTGGCTCTGTCTCTCAAGGAGGAAAGTCTGAAAGATTCTACATCTTCCATAGATGAAAGTTACATAATCTACTATATTGATAATTTAAAAGGCATGAAAAATCTTTTATTTAGTGACATATCCGCAACCATGAAATGAATGATAATGAAAAGCAAAAACAGATGATGGCATCTTCTTTGATGGCTGTAAATCTCTCTGTAAAGTAAAATAAAATTAATTGGAGCCTACTGTTAAGGGATTTGGGGCAGGAGTAGAGAGTAAGGTGGACACTGCTATTCTCTGGTCTTTTCCTTCACATCCATTTACTCATTTCCTCCTCCTTTATTTTGCTTCTATTCTTGCTACTGGTAATACATTCATACAGTAATAGAGGTGAAAGGGGAGTTTAATTATATAATCTTGACAATGGAAATAGGATTAAGAAGTAATCCACACTAATAAAGTGGTGTGGGTTAGAAATGAAGTGGAAATTGTCAGGGGTCTTCTGTAGGACCTAGGCTGCCCCAGCTCCTGCAGCTGTCTGCTTACCCTGTAATTGAATGTCTGAGAATGATTGAAAAAATGTTATTTCTTCTCAGGATTACATGCTAATGTACGGAGGGCAAAGGAGACAGCAAAAGAACACATAGCTGCTTATTTCATCCATTTATAGGGATGAGCTTTGGGAAATCATGGCTGTTCTGTAGTTATCTGCTGCCCATCTGCAAACACAATGTATTTGTACATTGGGAATAGAGGGCAAAACCTGCTCTGATCTCTGCAGAGCATCCCTCCTATTGTCCCGCTGGCACACATTAAGATTGATGTGAGATTAAGGACCAACACCCTTCTAACAATCGATAGAAATGTCAATTCATCTGAATTTTGAATCACTTATTCACCCATTGATTACCTGAATAGGTGTACCATGTTTACAGGCACTATATTAATTCGGAACTATAAATGCCCATCTTGTCTTGCTGTTTTCGTCACCTATAGGATTTTTACAATGAGGAATTTACATGGGATTTCAAAAGCTTACTACATCTCTCTCTACATAAATATATATATGTATGATTATTATTTTTAGTCCTTATTTTAGGTTTGGCTCTAATATACTTTATGCTCTTCTATCTATAGTGAATCTATTGTTTTCAGTAGCAGGCTGATTTGTCTTTTTGATAAGCCCTGTGGAGATTTGATTATTCCAATAAAAATTCATTCACTTGGAAACCCACCCTCCAGCTGTTTACTCCCAGAGTCCCTGAACTACACTAATACTAGATTTGGACGCATTGAACAATATTGAACAATGGAAAGGCAGGCTTGGAAAAGAAGTATTTTTACCAATCTTTCATGGGGTAAAGTTGTTATGGAAGAGGTTTTGTGTCAACCTGGCACAAAATCTTTATCAGAGAATATGGTTTAATGTTTCTCACGTCATTAATAAGCTAGTAATCTTTTTGTAATCATGCCTCAGCCAAACTCTAAGCTAACCTCTGGCCTTGGAAGCCTATTGAGTCTTCCTTGCTCCTGGTTGTTTTTCTATGTTGTTTGATAGCCTGAGGCTTGTTTTCTAAATGGAATGTGGATGGACTTATTTAGGCAGAGCCACCTTCTAACCAGGAGATTAGACCAAAGCTAGGCCGACTCCCTATAAAATAATTGAAACCTAGCTTACTGTTATCATTAACTGCCTATTATAGATCTCTTAGTATGAGAACCCTAACTTTGCATTTTCAGAGGGAGATTTGGGGTGGACAGAATTTGGAAATGTAAAAGGGGTGAGCAGGCAATTTGATGCTAGAGGTGAGAATTTAAAATTAAATGAAATTTCTGCCTGAATCCACTTGATTTTTTGAAAAATATCATTCCAACTTGTTTGGCTTGTCTTTTCCTTTTGGCAGGTCCTGTTAGCCTGACCACACCAGCTCAGCTTGTGGCCCCCTCTGTTGTAGTAAAGGGCACTCTTTCTGTCACCTCCTCCGAACTCTATTTTGAGGTGGATGAAGAAGACCCTAACTTCAAGAAAATTGACCCCAAGGTGAGGAATGTGTTTCATTTTATGGAATTTTTTTTTTTTAATGATGGGAAAGTGTGTGTGTGTGTGTGTGTGTGTGTGTGGCTGCTGTTGGGTAGGACTGACATTAATAAACTATGATAGAAATAGTTTGAATTTCTTGATGAATTGCTTCTGTCTATATGCAAGGCAACTATCTCCTTTAGCTTATGATTCCCTTACTAGCTAGTTAGATTATTGAAGTTCATTTAGATTCAAAAACAGTTTCCATTTAATTGCATTTATCATTAGCTCATTCAGGGGTCGGGGGGAGAACCTCAGGGAATATCGTCTATAAAATATATTTTGCCTCAAAGGGTCCGGGGTGAATTAAGCTACAAAATTCAGTGAGATTGAGAGTGGAATTATTTTGTTTAGCCTTTATATTTTTCTGGATATAATACCAATATATCACTCTCCTTGCTTTGTCCTCCTGACTTACTACTCTGACATGCATGCAAGCATGGCTTGTATGTGTGAGATACCTCTTTTTCCCATTACCTGTAGTCAATTTTACAAGGTACTGCATAAATTCCTATTCTTAAATGAAAATGTAATTTCCCCTTTAAAATGTATTTCTGATTACTTTTCAGACCTTGGCAACTTTATTTTACTAAGAGACATTTGTGGCATAGCCATAAAGCCAAAATTAGGTTTATTTCATGAAAGTAAATGGTAGAATTTGTTCTGAGTCTCTTTTAAAATTAGCAAAGTAAGCAACCTGTAGAAAGAGAAGAGGTGTTAAAAAATGGAGTAATTTCTTTTACAGGCTGTTAGCTAGTGTGTGTGTGTGTGTGTGTGTGAGTGTGTGTATGTCCACACACACACACACGTAATTTTTTTTCTGAGTTTATTGGTAGGAAATTCTTTGATTTTGGAATCATGTGAATTATTAAATTTTAGTGACTTAGAAGTATTTCAAAGTCATTCTTAATGAAAATGTTATAATTTTATGAAAAACTTTACAAACAAATCATATCTTGTCTTACGCATGTTTTTAGCACTTGGGTTCAGCATTGCTGCTTTTATTAAGACTGGACTTGGTAGACTATATGAAAGGAAGTCTATGCTGGAACTGATTGTTTTGAGTTTGAGAATGTAGCTAATCCAATGTAGAGAAAACTTTAATTCTGAAATTACATCAGCTAGAAAAATTTTCTACTTTGTTGTATGGCTGAAATGTCTGAAAATGTATTTTAGTTTCTTTAGGAAAGGAAGGTAACCAAAATTACTCAAACTCTCTAATTTATGGTAATTTGTGAGTTAGGCCGAAATTTAATTCAGAATACTATTTATTCTATTATGCTTTTAGACATACATGGCTTAAAATCTAAAATGTAATTTGTTTTAAACATATCTAATGAATTGTCCTCGTTATTAAAACCGCTGCCAATCTTTGCGATTAGGATCTTTGAAGTTATTGACTTCTTTTGGGGAAAGTTATAACTTCTATTTCTGTCTGATCTTATTCTGTACAGCATCATTAAATTAATTCTTTTCCCTGCTGCTTGTGCAATACAGGATCTTTGAGCCTAGACACAGAAATGGTCTGTACTGCTGCAACCTGCCTAATGTTACAGAAATCAAAACTTTTGCTAATTTGTATTCTCAAAAAATTTTCAGCCCATTATTGGAAGAATTTTTGATTTTGTATAGACGTTGGTGCTTTAAGGTATTTTGTAAATGAGGACACTGGAGTGTTTTTCTTTTTTTGTTGGTGATACCTGCATTAAATTAAATAAGGATGGAAAAGAAGATATTGAATTGGGGAATTTTTATTTCTCCTTGTCAAGACTTAAAATTTTTTCTCTGGGATAGTTGGAGGGAGATACATGTCTAATGCTTTAAATACTTTTGTGAGTGAAAAAATGGTCATTTTAAAATGTCATTTATATCTTTTAAACTAAACACTGTGCCCTTAAGTAATTTCTTTGTAAATGTAAGCACCTACTACTTGCTTTGAAATTGTTCTTAAAAAAATCAGAACATTTTCCCTAGAGAATAAGTTCATTTGTATTATTCAAAAAAATAGTATATTTGTCTGAACCAGTTAGTATTACAATGAGTTTATTCTACATCTGCAGGAACAGAGACCTGAAAAAGATATAGTATAGGTTGAAAGAGTAGAGATGATTTCAGAACTGATAAGATCACAGTTTATATTTCTAACTCAGAACTATTTTTACTACGGAATGTTTACCTAGGAATCTTAAAACTTAAGCCTGTTTTATCAAGTGAACTAGGCACCAGAGCTCTGAGTAGCTTCCTTGTTTTTCATCCACCTCTGCTATCCTGCCGCTCATCCCTCCATACACTGCCTCCCCCACTCAGACTTCTTCCTCTGATCTTTAAAATTGCTTTTTAGAACATTTTTCTTTATATCTCTCATTCCTGGATTTTCTGAGTAAGTTAAAAAAGTGGGCTAATTCAAAGAATAAATTTTAAATATTAAAGGGTAACATCTGACATGGATTCGGTACCTGTGCCTCTCATTAACATATCTAATGGAGCATAGTTACCTTCAGCATAAAGAAGAGGAACCAGTTCCTCTGGGATGCTTTCAGTTTTACTAATTATTTTATTTTTGTAATTAGATATTTCCTTATATTAAAAAGAAACGTTTGTTAAAGTTGAAACGTTGAAACGAATACACTGGATTGTTACCTTAGAAAAGCAGAAAGAGGAGGAACATACTTTTCTTATATTTAATTTTTCTTTGGTCATAAAATAGTATTAAAACCTTTTTTATTTAAATTGAGTGTAAGCTACTTCTGAATAATTCTGGGACTTTGATTAAAAAATGATCATAGTTACAGCATTTATAAGTAGCCATTTAAAAACTTGAAGTAATTTATACATCTGGATTGTTCCTATCACCATTTGCTGGGGAAAAGGAATATGGCTATCTCCATTTTATCCCCTTTTAATGTGACTGATTTAACTGTTAAGTTTTATTATTTAAAACTTGAAGAGGACAAATGATTGAAGGATGAGTATAACTCATTGTGTTAACTATTCAGAAAAGATCCATAAATGTTTCTTTTATAATTCAGACTCAGAGTGCATTCTTTTTAGAGTATGGCATGAGAGAGCACATATCTTAATTTTTAATGTGAAAAAACTTTTCTTTTAAAAATTAGGATCAAAATCAGTTCTTCCGTACAAAATCTGTTCTTTCAAGTGTGAAATAAGATATTACTTTTAGTCTTAAAATCTACAGAACAAACATATTATAGTTGTGTAAAATTAATATTTTCTCTTTTCTAAAGATTTTGGTGGGAACTTGAATCGTTAAATCTACAAAATGTGCTGCATTTGTAAATTTTGCAAACTAGAGTTAAAATGAAAGCTTCTTGCATTCCTCAAGTTCACATCTTTATATTGTAAATAATAAATTGTGATCTCACCTTCCTTCATTTAAGAACGATCCACAAACAGTCATTTACAATGTAAAGTAATATTTTTATTACTGTTTTCAACAAGACTGCTTAGGGTGAGGGAAGAGGTGCGGGGGAGGGAGGGGCACATCTGACATTGGCACTGAGATACATTTAACATCAGCAAAACTTTGTTTAAAAGAGAAATTTTACATATAATTAAATACTTTGTTTTTCACTTGGTGACAACATTCAGGCAACCCAAAACAAATTAGAGAGAGAGACAGAGAGACAGAGAAACAGAGAATGAAGAGGGGGGAGAGAAGGAAAAGGGAGAAACTACTATATTTTGATTGAAAATGTACCTTGGGTTTCATTTTGTTGTGGCAAAGCCCGATTGCTTCTGTTGTGTGACCTTTTAAATTCACATTGTTTGGAAGAGAAGGATCCCTTTTGTGCAAGAATGTGATTTTGTGTGTTTGGTTGGTTTGCTCTCCTTTTGTTTGCTTGTTAATTAAGGAAGTCTTCTGCCAGGTTCCCGTTTCTCTCAGGTGGCTTACTTAAAAGTATGTGTCTGGAGTTTCCGCTGTTTGTCGCCGAGTTGTGTGTTGTGTTTGAGAGCATTCCCGTTTGTGTCGCTTTTCAAGCAGTCCCCAGCACCCTATAGTTTGTCCAGGCTTTTGGGATTGGTGAGAATTTCCCTGGCCAACCTCCAGGTCTGCTTGGCAGCGCTCTCCAGGGCCGAGTGGGGCTTGCCCTGGAAAAGGTCGAGGTTGGGCAGAAAGTAGTGAGGGCAGCGGCGGCACTGCAGGCAGGAGATGAGCTGCAGCAGGATGCCGTTGAGCCGATCTCCGAGGCACGCCTCGTCCCAGTCCGTTTCCCGCGGGTGCTTCTCGCACTCGTACAGCAGCAGCGTCTTCATGTGGTAGTTGTTGAGCGGCTGGCCAGGCAGCTCCAGGTGGCGGTCCCGCAGCGTCTTCAGCACCGAGAGACACTTGTTCCGGCAGCCGCCCATCAGCAGGCGGTTCTCAGCCTCTCCGAACTGCAGCACCCAGGCGTCGCTCTCCGCCGAGCTCTGCTTGCCGGTCAGCGAGTAGCACTCCTTAGAGAGCAAGTTGAACCCTTCGGCCTTGACCTCCGCCACCCGATTGGGGCCGGGCCAGGGGATGTGGGGCATAGGCCACTGTGCAGCACTGCGAGGCCAGATACCGGTGCACTTGAACGCCGGAGTGATTTGCACCACGTAGCGCTCCCTGATGCGCAACTTGACCTCGCTGGTATCCGCGATCATCTTGACCACATCCCGGTAGCTGCACTTGTCCACCGCCTGAGCCACCAGCGTCTGGAAACGCGAGCGGATCTTGCGCGCCGAGAGGTAGCCGGACGCTGTGATGAACTCGACCCAGAGAGACATGCTCCGCTTCCGCCCGTCGCTCAGTTTGAGCACCGCGCAGCCGGGCAGCGAGCCGTCGTCCACGAAGTTGAAGACGCCCATCTGGTTTAGGTAGAGCACCACCTCGAATTCTGTGGGCGAGATGACCTCCAGCCCCTCGTAGCGGGCATCGATCTCGCTCAGGGAGCTGATGAAGCGAGGCTCCTGCACCTCCACTTCCTTGAGCACGTCCGAGACCACCTTACAGACCTCTCGGATGGTCTTGGCGATGGCCGCCTTGCGCGCTTGGCAGCGCTCAGTGTAGTATTTATTGAGCTGGTAAACCAGCTTGGCCTGAGCGGCGATCATGTTGGGGCACAGGTCCGGGCTGTACACCGGCGTCTCGCAGTACGTTGAGGGATCCAAGGCTCACGCGCTGGTGGTGGCCCTGCGGCTTGCGAAAGAGGCGCTGCGCTCCCCTAAGCCCCACTTTCACTCTTGTCTCCACCTGGGCTGCTGGGCGGATGCTTCAGCCGTCTGGCTCTTTCCTTCCCCTCTTTTAAAAGCTCTTTTCTTCTCCAGAAAATAAGGAAAAAAAAAAAAAAAGGATGATCTTTGAAAAAGAAAAGTACCTGCTGGGACTTTTTTGCTTTCTCTTGATATGTGAAATAAAGATGTGCCTGCGGGCGAGATGAAGGGGAGGGGGGTGGGGAGACAGGGTGAGAGAGAAAAATTCAGGTTACCAAGAGGTTAGGCTTAGACGTCTGCAGCGGAGATGGCCCAGAAATCTGGAAATGAGGTCTTTTAAATGCCAAAGTAAATTTTAAAATAAAAGCAAAACATTCAGTGTTTCATTCTTAAACTTCTCTCCCACGCTGGTAGCACTTCTTTATTCAGATTAGGTGAGTGCTTTTCTCCTCACCCTCCCCCAAATGGAAGGTGAAGGGTGTAATTAATGTCCAGAGAGCGGCGAAGTGCAACTCAGTCCGCAGCGCGCTCAGAGGTTCGTAGATGCCCCGCACTCTCAGCGTGTAGGTCTGGTCTCTTCTCAGGGGGTCCTCTTGTAGCGGTTTTCCTCTTTTCCTACTGGAGGCGTTGTTTGGACTGGGTTGGTTTGTTTGCAGTGCGTTCGTCTTGTCTTTCTCTAGGTGCAAACCGCTGGAAGTTGTTTGATACTCATTTCTGCTTCGTAATTTATAATTTGGGCCGTCACAAAATCTATTTTAGTGTGACGAAGTCGTTGCTTGCGTCGCATCTGGGGTTTAGTTAAAACGATTCGAGGGTGTTTCTTCTCCTCCCCCTTTAGGTTGCTTGTGCAGATTCCACTTTCTGAGTCGCCTCTCCCTCCGATGTCTCTCTCTCTTTCCCTCTCCCTCCTAATCTCTCTTCCTCTCCCCTCCCTTCCTTTCTCTCCCTCCCTTTCTCTTTCCCTCTTTCCCTCTCTCCCTCTTTCTTTCTCTCTCTCACCCCACCCCCCCAGCAACCTCTCTCTCTCTCTCTCTCTCTCTCTCTCTCTCTCTCTCTCGTTGCTGTTTCCTGGAGTTATTTAGTTTATGAATGGTCCTGGGCCATCATGAGGAGGGTGGAGCTTCAGTTCCTACAATCGCTGTCGGAGCTGTCAGTGCTTTAGCCAATCCGAGAGAGAAGACAGGCATGCTTGGCAAATGGTAGCAGCCACCGCTGCACTTGATAAAGAAAGGGGGTAAAGAGAGAAGTAAGAAAACAGGAGGAGATAGTCGAAGTCAAATGCTCACACACATTTTGCAAACCCCCTCTTCTTTAGCCTCCTCTCTTATCAATTGCAAGGAAGAAAAAGAGAGTGTATAGAGAAGGGACTTCTTGGAGATGGCTGGAATGACTCAAGGGAGAGTAGCAGTGGTTCAGAAAGGTTCACTTTTTTTTTTTTTCTATCAACATTGTGAAGAAGGTGCAAATGCTAACAAAACTACTTTCGCTTGAAGGCAAATGGAGGAGGAAGGGAAATCTGGGAAAGGACCTAAATTTTTCTAGATTTTTTCCTTAGGCAAAGTCTTCCTCCCTTTTCTTCCCCTCCCCTCCCATTGTTGCTAAGAGCCAGAGCAATTGCTGTATATGTGCGCCAGTTGGGGGGTGGGGGGAGTGGACATGGGGTGAGAGTTTATAATGGTAAATCTCTTTTGAGTAATTTCCATACGCTGTTGAAAAATGAGGCAGGATAAAAATGGTACAAGCACCTTGTTTGATAATTACTTCATAATTAAGATTCGGATATATTTAACGTTATTATATTACTTTATTGTTACAAGGAGTAACTTGTTATCAGAGAGAAAATATGTTTAAGTTGTGAGAAATGGTGCAGATTTATGTATGGTAAAATTTTGTTGGATATACTTTTTAAATAAGCCACTAAAATTATTTTAAACTTAATAAAAATGAAGGGAAGTAAATATGAACCTGATTTAAAGTTTTCTTAAAATGTTAATGTTGTAAATCTAATTTTGAGTGTATTTTCAGGCAGTACAGAATTTCATTTGTAAACTCATTTTATTTTCATAATTGACTCTTGCCTTTAAAAGACTTCACTGCTGCAAAAATCTATAACTATCCTGTTATTGATTACACAGATGGCTTCACTCCTCCCTTGGCATTTCAGTGAAACTCATGCATGTGCTTTTAGTATATGTATTACACTTTCGAGCTGTACCATGGTAGCCTTTAGGTACTTGTGGTTGAAAGAGCTGTAACAGTGTTTCTGATTTGCTTAGAATTTATGTTTGAACCTCAGGTGTGTGGATTCTGAGTCTTTTTAAGACAAATCAAGTAGATGGGAATGTTTTTAGTTAGAGTTTGGACGTTATGTACTCCGATAATGCTGTAACAAAGAAAATCTATAAGCCGGTTGTGCGAAGACTTCATTTTGCAAAACCTGGTATGCGGCTTTTGCAAAACCCCGTGGGAAGGCTTCACTTGCTGTCTTAAGGCTGAACCAGATGAACCTGAATTCAGTTGCATAGGGAAAGTTTGTTTCATCAGGTACTTGATGTCAGACGCTTGGACCTCCTTGGTTCGTTCTTACACATCTGGTGCGGACCACTGGTATCTTGTCACCCCTTCACTCTCGTAGCTACGTGTCTCTTCCTAAAGAACTTTGTCCTTTTTTCCTTCTTTTCATCAAGTCGGATTTGTTGCCAGGGATGTCTTCAGTGGCCAGGAGTTGAGACGAACAGTCGCGTCCGCGGGACTCCGGGACGCAGAGCTTTAGTGACTTCTCGGGAGTCTCAGCGGCGCCGGCGGCCGCGGGCTCCGGCGTGCGTGCGGCTGGCGTCGGACCCCGGGCGGCAGGAGAATGGACGCGAGCCGGCACCCTCAGGGTCCGCGCGTGTGGGACGCCCAGGCTCTGCCGGCACCCCGGCGATTGGCCACGAGGCCACAGCGGCGCTCTGGGAACTGTTACTGGCAGGAGGGGCACTTTGCGGCGGGGAGTGGTGTGAACGCCAGAAGAGGATCCCGCGCGGCTTCTCCCGAGGGCAGTTACTGGGCGGAGACTGGTGGTGGGGTGAGAGGGTGAGGAGCTTCCCTCCCCCCCCGCCCCGACCCTCGCCCCTCGCCCCCGGTCGGAGCCGCCGAGGCCTCGCGCGTGGACCGGCCGGGCCCGCGACGCCCCAGGGAGTGAGTGTTTGCAGAAGGCCCCGGGGTGACGGCGTCATCCCTCCTCCGCGCTCCCGCGCCCGCGGGCAGGCGCCCAGCGCCCTCCGCCCTCCGCCCGCGCTCCCTTCTCGGGTGGGGCGGCCCCGGCCGCGCGGGTCTTGGCGCCACCACTCGCCCGGCACCCCAGTCCTCCTCTCCTCCCTGCTCTGTCAGCACGACCACGCTTCGTCCCACCCTTGTCCCCTCGCTTCTCCACTTTTGCGTACCGAGGCCGAGGGAATGATAAAATGTTACAAATGTTTTGATTTAACAACAATTCATTACCAATTTACCCTGTCCAAGGTAGATGCTCTAGTAAATAATAAATCAGTTAAACAAAGGCGACTTTAATTTATTGCCGTGGTACTAATTAGAAACATCATTTGAGCAATAAACTTAAACACTTCCAGCAAATAATGCTCCCTCTTGCTGGTTCCCTTCCTTCCCCTCCCCCACCCCAACTCACTCTGGCAGAGGCCGCTCTAAGAGCTGCTTCAGCTGTGTGTTTGCGGATCCGCTCTTCCTCTGGTTGAATAATTGAAGGGGGAAACGGTATCCGAGGAGGCTGTAATTGAAGAGCCCCTGTCACCTCTGCTTTTATGTATGTTAGTATAGAAGTCCATCAGCAGCTCCTTGATGGTGTATTAAAACGGAGTGGCAGCCCCTTCTGCAGGAGATACCGTGTTCTATTAAAGGAGACCAAGTGAGAGAAAGAAACTCTAGAGGCTAAAAGCCACTTCAAGTCTTCAGACCGATTGATCTGTATTCTCTTGTTATAATCCGTCTCATCATACTTGAGTTAATGAGGCAAAAGAGGGGGAGCGAAATCTGACGGTCCTTGACAAAGTCATTAGGGAGGCTGCGGACATTTTATTTGACTGTTAAACATCTTGTTTGTTTGGTTTCGGCAGTGCCAACATCAGCATGCCTCTGCCCAGACCTATCATGTTGGTCTGACTACAGACATGACTAACAAGAGAAAGAGGACATTCAGGGTGTGATTTGAATATTTTGTTGTGGATTTCATGAAGCCCATAACCTTCAGACTTCTCTAGGATTTACCTTCACCGTCCTTACACTTAGGAACATGTATGAGAATTTAGATGATGATAGTGAGGTGGGCATGTTTTTAGTTACTATAAACTACGTATGTTTAAACTTTAGTCAGGAAAGTTCCCATTTCCTTAAAAAAATTGAGTCAAGTTACAGAAATTACTGTGCTAGTTTTTGAAAAATGTGAATGTTTAAGCTCCAGAAGAGTAGCTAGATCATACATTAGATCCTATCTTTACTTGATCGTGGTTAAATTAACTTTTAATTATTAATTGAATTTCCTTTTTCAGTGAAACACTTATGGGTACAGAAACTTGGAAATCAAAATGTTAACTATACAAATATGATGTTTTTGAAAGAAAATGTGTGTATTTTAATTTGAACGCCTTTTTGTATTTAAAATTAGAAGCAGAACCAGGTACTTTATGAATGGCGCTAAAATAATGTGATGAGTTGACAGAATACTTAAAAAACTGAAAATATTTCTAATTGAAGAATAATGGGCAACTAAGTTAGAATGCTAATCTTGTAATATTTTATTCTAGGATAATAACACAGTACTTGATTTTTTCAATTTCTCCAATTATGATACTTTCTCGCATAGAGAATTCAGTCATATTTTCTTTCAGCAATTGACTTAAACATCCTCAGCTTAAGTGCTTTGAGAAAGAACCCTGTCTTCCATTTACAGGCAAACAGTATGAGAGAAAAAAGAAAACTAATTCTCTTTGCCTGTCATTTTTATACATTCTTGCATTGCTGATGAAGCTTGAACTGCTGCAGGGAATGTATGGATTTGAAAAGAAATGATTCAGTAGTTCATGTTGTGTTTCTCAGAAGCAAAACCAAACTAATGGCTGCAGTCAGTGCTTCTGTACATCTGACAGTTATAATCCTGTTTACATTTCCAGAGAATACAAAATGCTTAAACTGTTTTATTTTTTGCTGATCTTTACTTAGAAATGTGCTTACTGAGTTAAACTTCAGTGCAGTTTTTACTTTATCATATCACTGGGACTTAAAAGATATCCATTAATTATCTCTAGAAATGGCATACAGTATTTCAATAATCTTTCCTAAAGAGTGTACAGATTTTAGATTATATGATTTGTTTTCCAGGAAAACATTTTAGAATTACTCAAAAAATAATCAGGTTATTGACTTAAAATAATCAACTCTCTGAAGGATTTATACTTTTTGGAAAACAAAAGACCACGTGTTTACCTGTATATATTCTTATCTTCTAAAATCTAACTTTAAAATATCTGTACAGTTGCTAAATGTTTGGTTCTTATATGCTTAATCATTCAATATATTTATAAAAATATTTTTTAAGAAAAAAATTCTTTTTTAGGGGGTCAAGATGTAAAAGGGCAATAAATAACGATTAAATTCTCTGAATTTAAAAACTATTCCAGTAAAAACAAGAAGAAAAATAAATAACCCAAACACAATTTGTTAGTGTATTAGTTGATGAAATTTTATTGAAGTAATTATATTAAATTATCTGTAAGAAGCTTTAACAGCACCAATTGTCAGGATTATACTATGCACAATGTATTAAAAGTCAGAGTAAAGCCACATTCTCTTCCATTCTCTGTCAAATGATCTAATTTTCCAAATCGCCTAAGTATCATAGAAATTGTTTATAAGCTATTGATAATTATTATTCTGGAATCAATCAGGAGAATAATCAGTAATAGAATGTTTTCTTTGAGCTGTTCACCATAGTGCCTATTAATTTTAAATGGTCAATCATGCTGCTAAAACAAGTTGTTTTTTTAAATTTCTTTCACAAAATAGCTTTAAAAAAAACCTGAAAAAAACCCAAACCTTGTAATCACTTTGATTGGTAACCCAAGGGTATTGTCATTTGAACAGTTTGAACTTAATGTTCTGTAAGGTCAAAGCAATGGCTTTAACTTTGCATTACTAAGCCTCAAACTGTACTGAAAAATAAATGCTTTTATGTACTTCTGAATATTGTTTTGTGGGATTAAGTTTGTTTGGGTTACCTTGGATAATGTATTTGATTAGTGATATTTACACCTATTAAACTTTTACAAGTCTAATTCTTGTATAATTTAGTAGCATGAGAGTATTGAAAGTACAATAGATGTTGTTAGTTTTTTCCCCAAGTTTAGTACTCAGCTGTGTATATGAGTACTTTATTAAACTATACATAGTATCATCAAAATGGACAGTGATAGAGCAAAGAACTTGTACTCAGGAGAATGGAAATGAGCAGCTTTTAGCCTGACTGAAATGTAAATACTCTTGTATTACTGAGCTAGGATATACAGTGTTAAGACAATCTGAGTTAATTCGGCAAGTCTTTTTGATTGAATTTACTATATTTTCATTTATGTCTTTTGACTTTACCAAGAAACATTTAGCTTTTTTTCATTTTAGAGAAACACAGTTTTGAGTTGTAGCAGTCACATTCCTTTATTTCTATAAGACAGTTGAACAGTTCTGAAAAGTTAAATAAGATTCTACCTTTCTGTCTTCTTTCCTTCCTTTTTAACAATTTTAACTTATTAACATACTGTGAGGTATATATTGTCTTTTTTCTGTTTAATAACTTTGGCTTTCATGACTCACTATAATTTTCAACAAATGAAAGGGTGCTTTTAGTAGAAGCCAATTCTTAACTATTTACGGTATGATTGTGTAATTAGTGGATTATTATTTGTGTCTCCTCCACCTTTGAGAAACAAATTTTACTGGTCTTTAATATCACTTCCACAAAATAGAACATCAGGATTATTGATATTAAACCTGATGCTAAATAAATCAAGGCTCTTGATTTCAATTTCATTCATTTCCATTCGAAACATTGAATTTTATGCTTTAAAGAAGATGTGATATCCTTAGTTTAATAAGATAATACTACTGATTCACATGTAGAGTATGTTTCTTGGGGTTTCAGAGTCATTGCCACTCCCATTTCCACTTTCCTTTGCCATCAGTGCCAGACATTTACAAAACAGATGATTGAGATTAGGGATGTAGATTATGCCCGTACTGAGCTGTACTTAGTTCAAAATATAAGACCTGGTGTTACGTTCTATATTTCTTTCAGGCCATACGAGACATTTTGTGGGCCTATGTTTAAAATTATCAGTTAAGCGTATCGTAGGTAAGTTTTTGTTACACTTCAGGAAAACTAGCCCTTTTAAACATCTTAGTTTCTCTTGAAATATACAGGTTCTGCAGCACTCCATCTATAATATTATTAGTAGTAGTAATTTTGCATCAATCTTCTGCTAAGATTACAGGAAATTTTTAATAAGCTTGTGTTATTTTTAATGAAAATGTTAAAAAAAAATCGAGCCTGTTCCTTCCTTTAAACGTTGTGAATTAGAGTAAAAGTGATGTGCTGAGAGGTTTCTCTGATTCCTGGTAGTGGTTGAATAACAACAACAAAAATCCTTCATTGGCTCTAATCTACGTATAGAAGACATCTGTGTAGTATAAATGAAATAATATTTGATGATCTAAGGAATGGAAACTTTTCCTTTAACCATGTGAAATAAAGCTAGGATATAAAACAGCTGTCTTGGCCTATGTATATCAAGGTTCTGCCAGTCTGTTTCTTTTCTGAGTTTTCCCTTTCTCTCTTCCCTTGTTATCTTTGGATCCTAAAGAGTCACTCTCTTATTTTCTGACTGGTTTTGTCTGTAGATGAAACCTGGGTTAGTAGGTTTAAATCAGCCAAGATAGAGTGAAAAATCTTTGATCTATGGCTATGACTGTTTCCAAATGATTTGCTTGCTGGGACCAGACACTACCCATGCCCTTTCACTTTGCTATCAGATAGGTGCACACAAAGGACCTGAAAGGCTACCAGATGCACAGTTAATCATCATATTAGATAAGTAAAGGGTTCCAACCGTACTTAATTAGATCTTCTATTTCTAATAGTTATTTGTTCTATAGTACCTTGTTGGTTAAATGCTCTACAAATCTAATCTTTTCTTCAAATTAGTTAAAACTTTCTATAACTTGTAGCACCAATCTAAAACAAATGATACAAAGCTATGTATTTTTTTTTAAATACAACTTCCTTGCTGTCACATAGCTTACCTGCATAGATAAGATAAAGAAAGGGAGACAGTATGATAGTATTAAAGAGCATTAGTCTAGGGGATAAAAAGCCCTGAATTTTTATCCTAGCTTGGCTACAAACTGTGTGAGTGACCTTGATCAAGTCACTGTCTCCACTCACTATTTTCTCAATTGTTAAATGGGGGGATACATGAAGAGTTTTTTCTACCTCTTCTAGATAGACAAAAATCTGTGATTTCCTACCCTAACATGATTAAAGTTCTTTTTTATATCTTTATTCATTGATTTTAAATCAGAAATCTTTCTGCACACATTTAGAATTTCAGTGCTGTTCTAATATATGCATGTGAAAGTTTTCAACATGAAAAAAATCACAGAAAGAATAAGCTTACAAATCGTTATATTCCATATTTTAGACTTAAGGGAAAAAATGCAAATTGTAGATTGGAGACAGTTGTGAGGGACAACCCATTAGCAAGTTGGAATAGATTGTAAGAGTATACTAATTATTCTTTGATAGGAGTTGGATCATAAAAATATGAAAATGAAACAGGCTGTATATTCTTGTATATTCAGCAAAACCGTATGTGTTTAAAGGTGTGCGCAAGGTTGGCAGGTGTTTTGTTTTGTTTTTCTCAAATTGTTGAATTGTCTTTCAATGTTTCTGATATTTTCACTAAGATTAGCTATTCTGTAAATATTAGTTCGTGGAGCCAAATAAAGTTCAAGTTCATAATTAACTTAAAAAAAATTTTTTTAATGGAAAGGTCAGTCTTCTCTTTAGAGAAATGACACTGCTTTAAGCAACTATAACATTACTGTATTCATGTTGTGTTAAAAGATAGACCCAAGCAGGGAAATGGTTTTCAAGACATGAGTCACTAAAGTAAGTTTTATACTACTTTCTCATGCTTTTCACTTGTTTTCATCAGAAGACCTGACAAGCATAAAAGTGTTAACATCTTTTATTTTACAGATGTTCTTAGTTTTCCCTCAAACTGTAAAAGATGCTGTATCAGAGTAGCATGGTAGGAAATAATTTCAACACCTCCTTTCACTTATGCGATAACTTATTATTTGTCTGAGCTTGTGGATATTTTTGGAGGGAGGGAAGTGAGACAGGAAAAGACAACATATTGAGATCTAATTGTCCTCATTTTGAGATATAGATCAATCAGTCTGTCTGCTGTATTATAAATTCTCTGTAAAATACCTTTTCAGTGGGCATAGTTGAGTTACTTTACTTCTGTATTGTGTTCTTTGGAAGTCTGTCGTTAATGCAATAGGCATGCCAGGTGACCACCGAGAGAGTTGTTGATGGACACTCTGTGGGTTTGCAGAGTGCAAACCTAAAAGACTAAGAGATGCGAAAGGCATTGCTATTTGTGAATTTATGTTTTATCTCACTTCACTTGGAAATTTATGAGTAGCGTGGCTTAAGGGTGCTGGAGTTGTGTGTTCCAGGGCTTGCCCCTACTGATAACACCCTTGTTGGCGTGAAAGTGCAATGCAAATTATGACAGTTACAACCTTCTGTTTTGTTTAACTTGTCAGTAGATTTCCTGGCTCAGTGCTGAGGGCAATGGTGTGTTCAGCTAGTCCATATTCACCTAAACTTAAAAGGTCAGGTTTCTACAGGCAAGCCTAGTCAAAGCCTAATTGATGAGGAGGGCAGAGAGACAGAATTTACTGTTCTGTTGGCTAGTTTCATATCGTTAGGTTGTCCTGAAAGCATCAGGCAGTCACAGCCCCTTTCATGTAAGTGCTGACCCTAGACAGGAGCTGACAATCAAAGGAGGCAGCCACAGGAACCAGTGCAAGTAGGCTATTGATTTTTCAGTTAGGTCTAAGTAGTTTGTAGTATGGGTAATGGGTGACAGAGGCAGGTATGTCATTATCAATGAGCTCCAGAACAGTAGCGACAACCCTCTCTCATATTTCCTTCAGCACTGACAGTATGCATCCAGGGCCGGTCAATAAATCGCCCAACCCTTAACTGACAAGTGACTTGGAGGTTTAGGTTGAGGGGTGGAAGTTATACAGCTAAACTTCTCTACTTGAGCACATACTGGATCTAGCAATAGAGTCAGTAACTATATTGTTGTAAGTTTTTGAAGTTTTGATTTGGAAAAGTCAGTGCAACTATGAAAATCAGAGTTTACTTTTTAAGCTTTTGAGAATTTAAGAAGCGTGTTTACTTAGTTAAGAAATAAAGAAATGAGCTAATCATTTGTAAAGATACTCTGCAAGCATAATTAAGTTAGGTTATTATTGTATGGTTTCGCTTTTAATTTAGACTAGATCCTTATTTAATCACGATATCTCTGAACTTATAAAAGTTTAGCAGTTAGAAATTCCCTTAAAATCCTTTATAATTCCTAATCTCTTCTTAAATGTTTTAACTGTAGACTAATTTTAAGTAGAAAAAAATTTGAACCATTTGTAAATGTTAGGTATTAGCCATTAAGCAGTTACTATTTGACCTTCAAATTCGTTTTATATTAGTTTTCACAATAAAATAGTCAGGAATTGAACATTTAATGATTAAAGTTTGATGAATTATGGTTGCTTCTGAATTTTAAAAAGCAATGAGGCTGACTTGTTTTAAAAGCATTTCATATGGATATTTACATTTAAAGGTAGATGTAGTTCGTATTCACATAAACACAAAAGTGTAACAGGTTTTGATTAAAAGTACACATGTTCTAAAAGGGATATAAAATAATTGAGAAATATTTTAAATTTAAACCAATCTCTATTTTGTTACAAAATATAAGTAATATAAAGAGCAGATAGTATTTATAACTAGAAGTGGGAGTTTGGGTTGTACCAGGATCCTTGCAAACTATCACATGCTTACATTTTTTGAAAACTTTAAACAAATTGAAATAAAACAGAAAAGGAAATGTTTTTTAAAACTTCCTTAAATAACTTATCTCTATGATATCTTGTTTAACACTGTGATATTGTACAGAACCAGAGTTTAAGTCTGTAGTATCATCTAGCTGTGGGTAGCCTGCCTGACCACATGAATCATTTTCATTTGTCCAGTACAACTGAAAATACCACACGCACCCCCTTTTTTCTTTAACAACAGCAGGTTAATGCACACTGAGGGTATGGATGCTTAAATATTTTCTTAAGTTTGCAGTGACATGTCTGTGTGAATACCCATCTTTCTTCTTAAGAAATGAGAGAAGGCACATTTGAAATATAGTGAAAGATGGCTACTATGGAAATATGCTAGTCTCAGTTTTAAAGATGCTTTGGGATTATGTAATTAATATTTAGAGAAATTTTATTCAAATCTCTTGCTTTAGTCACCTTTTGAGGCTTATAGATTCTTAAAGCAAGATTCCTTTTAGAGTCAGTGTTTTCCCCCTGTTGTTTATTAATCATTCACTTAATCTGTGTTTTTCTGTTGGATTAGATAAAATATTTAGCTGGAAATCTTGTAATCTTTATATTGTTAGCTATATTATAGGCGCAGCTTCTTCTGCTGTATTTGAAGTCTTTCCTGAATACAGTGTTTTTTTCAGGAAAAAAAAAAGCTGAAGAAAGGGGGACAAATTAAATTTTCATGAAAGAAAATCCTAATCAGTAGTGACAGTGTAAGAGAAAGATGATTGCCACTTGGTCATTGTGGAGAGGCACTTAGATTTGGTGTCAGTGCTTCTGTTAATGATGACTAATGTCTTTCTCGCAGCAAGTGCATGCTCCAACATACTGCTACAGCCAGAGAGAGGGCTCAGCAATAGACACCACTCAGCAAAAGCATTAGGTGTCCTAAAACAAAGGCTTTTTAATGCAATCAGTTTGACAGTCTCTACTATTAGAAAAATGCAAACATAATTCTAAGGCATTTATCAACACACTTTAAGCTGTTTTATGTCCAGTACTAAGAGATATTATTTTAAAATTAAAATTGAACAATATTAACAAGATGTGCTCCCTACTTTGTTACTTACAGGAATGGGTGCATATATTGCCATTGCACAAAATCACTTGTGTTTAAGAAAAGTTTTAAAAAGAGACAAACATGCAGCAGATTTTTTCTCATACTGCCTTGCTGTATCCTGAATAAATGCTTTATAGTTACAAAAAGAGAATGAATGACTCAAAAGATCTTTTTAGATCTTTTAATCTTAAATATACTGCTTACAAAAAGATGACATGTGTTATTTCTTCAGTTTTCCCCCAAAGTGTAAGACCTTTCAGAAGGGCATTTGCAATGCTTGTCATATTTTTTCATATACATCTTATTGGCCTGACGTGTCTTGAGAACCATGAGAACACAGATGTCATTGCATTCAGACAACACTAATTACTCTGGGATTTTTGCAGCCTCAGTGCCTGCATGTAACTGTCGACTATGATTGTTCATGCAGCCTACAGTGGGGACGTTTTGCACATGAAAATAGTGAGACACAAAAATTGTAAGACAGGTCTTTTAGTCCCCTATTGTTCTCCAGTAGAACTTGGAAGAAAAAAATTCCTGACACATCAATTTCATTCAGTATTTTGCATTTGAACCATGTTTTGGCAACATCTTCCTTTCTAAAGTAAGAGTGTTATGCTTTAGTGTTCAGTGAAATCTATTATCCATCTGTTCTTTAACCTTCTTGTACAGTCTTCTACATTATTTTGTCTTCAAGCTTCATGGGAAATTTCTTTATGCAGCTTATAGTTTGAGAGAAACACTAATTGTGATATGAGTCTTTCCAAAGTGACAGTGCAAAACAATAAATATGTATGATGTGTTCTTCTGGTGTGCAGTTTAATGTTTAATGAGAAGCTGCAGCAAATATGGTTAGTCTCAATGTCGGTAAGTCCAATCATCTTATGCTTTTAACACAGGTCAGTTCTTTTCTTTGTTTAATTTTCTCTGTAACGTTCTGGATTTCAGTTGATGATTCATGGTGTTTAGGTGGTTTCAAAGTATCAGAGGTCAAATGGTGGTCAGATCTGGGCCCTCACTACTAAATGTGAAGACCAAATATGTGTTTTGATAAAAAAGCATAATCTGTGATTGAAAATAAAAAACTCCAGTAATGTAACTTCATATGCTGATGAAGCAGAAATTGAAGCAGCTTGATCTAAGATGTATGATGAGATAAAACTGCAGTCTCTGCTGTACAGTTATAGTAATTATGACTAATGAACCATCCAGTCTGGATGAAATGGCATGCCCACAGGGACTGTGTCCAATCAGTTGTGACTTATGCAAACTGAACAAACCATTGTGATGGGGTTCCATATTCTATATCATAAGAAGTATACTCTTCATTATTAGTATAACTTTTGTTAGGGTAATGTAAAGTGATTGGAAGTTAGCTAAATTTTGTTAAATATAGATTATAATTCTTTTTCTCTTTCATATACTTATTTAAAATTAAACACATTTATTTTGTGTTTGTGACCTCTGGTTTACCTCTCCTTTCCTAAACACACTTAAGTCACTAACACAATTCTGTGACTTCCTGCTTGTTCTTCTATTGTGCTACTCTTGAACGCTCCCTCTTTTTTAGAGCCCTTGTTTACTTTTGTCAGGAATTATTGTTCACTAACTGGATATTGGAGAGATACTTTTACAATAATAGTAAGACGTATGAGGCAGTTACTGTGTCTAAGCACTTCTCTAAGTGCTTATGTTATGTTAACAGAACATAGGTTACATTAACCTATGTTAACTCAAAAATCCTTTCTTACAACCCTTTGAGGTAGTTGCTGTATATATACATATTATCACCATTTTACAGATGAAGAAACTGAGATGCAGGAAGGTTGAAATTTGCCCAAGGTTACATGCTCTTATTAATGTTGGATTACCTTGAGGAAGTTAGTTATATTCTTCTGACCCTAATGTATTTCTAAATTATTCTCACTTTCCCTTTTCCCACCCTGGATTAATTTTTTGTTGTTACTGGTTTTCTGGCAACTGACAAAACTGCTAGGGTATTTTAAATCCGAGGGCTCATGTGCAGTTCTAGCATAAGTTTTTCAGGTCCCTAAACTCAAGTTATATTTAGGTCCCTAAACTTCCTCACTTGGTATGTTTTAAGTGACTAGCGCTTTCAGGATGGAGTTGAGGAATGGGTGCTTTTGATATGAATGTATATCTGAAATGTAATAAATGTATCAATTGGTACACTCTTGAAATTGTAAAATCTTTAAGTTGTAGTGAGAATACAGCATACTCACTTAAAAGAAAATAAGTAATGCTGGGAAAATAAGTTTGGTTGGTTTTCTTCTGAGATTATCTACCCAGAAGATTTTCTCATCAAACCAGACATAGTCCTCCTCGTAATGATTTCTTATTCCTGGCACCTTACACACTATGGGCTAGCTAGTAGGTATTCAGTCACTATTTGCAGAAAGGAGGGAAAAAAGGGAGGAAGGGGAACTTTACAGTGATTCAGTAATTCAGTGATTCTGTCGAATACCTGCTTTAATTCTAGTTTCCTTGACAGGTTTTTACTTATAGGAATAGAATAAAACAGACTGTCATTATGTCATTATTCTTTAAAATCTTTAAAATGCTACCTAATCAACTTTGTTTCTCACTGACCCTCAGTCTGAAATCTTTGTCTTTTCAGGCTGACTTCCTTGCATTTATCATGTAATGCCCTACAGAGAGCTTTCTTTGAACTGATATTCTAGTTACCATCAATCTCAGTTTAGTATGTTTTCATTTTTGTTGTCTCCTGTATGTCATTATCTATGTGTTCCTCTTCCTTTATTACCTTACCAATGTGAAAAGTTATTGAAAGGCAGGTATCATCTTATTTATTTGTTAGCATTACATGACTAGATACATAGTACATGCTCAATAAATACCTGTAGATTGATTGATAATTTTGGTGCCCCCCTCTTTCTAATAGGTTTCTTCCCATCACCAAAGTCAATTTTTCAATGTGAGATTTCTAGAGGTGATGTTTTGAAAGTCTTTAAAAAACTCAATTGAAATGAGATTTAAACAAGAGCAATATTGAGCTCTTATTTTGTGCCACGTGCTATACTAAGCACTTTAATTATCTTAATCCTCTCAGTAAACCTATAATGAGTTATAACTCATTATATATGAGTTATATATAACTTATATATATAAGTTATATATAACTTTTATTATCCCTATCTGTATAGAAAGCAAGGCACAGAGAGATTAAACAACTGGATTCATTCTAAAGCTCGGAAGTAGCAAAACCTGACTTGCAAAGATGGTGACAGTTTATTTTAAAGCAATCAACTTACTTTTGTTATCCTGTCAATGCCATGCTCTTTTTGTTTCTTTAATGCCCTTTCTGCAATTGTCTACGATGGTTTCTCAACTGCTTTCCTACAACTTAAATGATATCCATTGCACACCTACTTATCCTTGCCTTCTCAAGATACTCCAAAGCCCTTTTCTTTCCCAATCAGAAGATGAGAATAACTTGGTGTACAGTACTTTAAAATGTTGTGACATAATCAGATAATGCAGAGAGAGGTAAAGAGATCCCAGTCTCATGTTTTCTTGTTTGTTTGTTTTGCTTTGCTTTTTAAATTCATGGAGGACCAAATAGCACTTGTCATTATCATCATCTTATGCATGTTTTAAGAGACGGTTACAGTGTGAACTGTTAGGTAGTCTGGTTAGGAAATTTCCAAAGTAATATGTACTAAATCATAGGAAAAATACTTGAACTTTACATTTGGTTTCAAAGTGATTGGTAGTTACATCCATGGCTGTTTATAAAAGGGAAATGGAGTTAATAAAACACATATTTTATACTTAGGAAACATTGTAGCTTATAATGAGTCTTTATATAAAATTGAAACCACTGTGTTATCAAAGAGGAAGCAGTCTACCAAATATAGTAAGCTCTCAGAAGTAAACTGACATCAATTTCAATTTCTTTTTGGATTTCAGCTTTTATGTGGAAGTTGATGGCATTCTATTTCATAAGCATTGCAGTACTCTCTGTATATTTATAAAAGTCATGTCCGTATATTTTGCTTGCAGGAATTTAGTTATTCAAGTTCTTGCTCATTCAATAAAGGTCAATTCATATTTAGCTAAAATTTTGTCATGGTAATTACTATTTGTATTACTAAAAACATTTTAGTCTGAAGTCAATATCAGTTATTGATCTTCCTTTAACTTTTAAGGTTAAAATTACTTTAAAGCTTTTTCTAAATAGTTTAATTAGAAATCTTTAATTAGAAGGAAGTCCAGTAAGATCCTAAGATGATAACTTTTTTTGAAATGAGTCTGTTTCATATTATGCTTTATTAAATCACATTTTATTTATTCATGAATTTTCTTGTAACTTTGACTCTTTCAGATATAATTCAGATATAGTAAATTATATTCAGATCTCATAAACTGCCATATGATTCTTTACAAGTTTTTTACAGGGGAATTGAAATGATATATTTATATAATTAAGACATTTGTCATATTTAAAGTATTTCAAAAGTAAATTTGAAATGAAAAAACAATCATTTCTGCTGTGATTTTACATATGTTAAGCTTATGTTATATTCATGAAGACTTGAAGAGAATGAGCAAAATAATGAAAACAGTTGAAGTATAGTAATTTTACTTTTATAATTACTTTTGGGGTGTTTAATTTCCTTCATTGTATTAATATTTTTCAATAAATTTAAATATTTGTACACATAAATAATTTTCAAAGTCTAATTTGTTTTTAATTAACTCTTAGGTTATATAGGTTTACCATATTTTATTGTCTTTTATATATTAAATAAATAAGCCAGGATTCCATTATGTGCAGCTTATACTTTGCCATGGAAATTGGCAGCTGGAATTACCTTGAGAGTTGTCATATAAAAAGTATATATAAAACCATAATTCATATGCTACTACTCTACACTGCTGTATGTGATCAATATAAAACATAGCCCTGGTGGTCCAGTGGTTAAGACTCTGTGCTTCTACTGCTATGGGCACTGGGTTCCATCCCTGGTCAGGGAACTAAGATCCCCCATGCTGCACAGTGCAGCCAAAAAAATAAAAAAATAATTAAAGAAAAAAAACATAGCTTTTAAGAAGAGTATAAGGCTAGTATTTCAGCCTTGTGATTATGTGATGCTAATTGGTAAGTTTTATTATTGTTAGATTGCCAAGATCTAGGCTTATATACAAATTCTAGGCTTATATACAAATTTGTCATAAGGCTGAAAAAGGTTACTTCCAAACACACCTAATTCTGGGAAGCAGGGAAACAGAAATGAATAAGACATAATTTTGAATATCTAGTAGCTCTCAGTTAATAATATTTGCACTATTTAAATATTTGAAGGCCTTTCATGTATTGAATGCAGATAAGTTTTAAGAAAATATATTGTAGATTAAATGTGTATTAATTTCTGTTCCGATACTTTCTGCAAATTGACTTTGTTTTGTTCTCTCTGCTTCCTATACTTTTCACGCTGTGAAGTTAAGAGCGTATTTTCTTCCCTGTCTGTTAAACATTTACTGAGAACATACAGGGCAGGGGTGCCTACCTGTAGAGAAAATGAATACGCACTTCAATTGCCATTTATCACAGCTGCCTATAGCAGTGAGAGTATGTGTATAACTATAGTATCGTTAACTTTGCTTCTCTCCCATTCAAGTTTGCAGATAGAGTAAATATACGCAGTCTTCTGTGGAAAAATTCAAGGTTCAGATTGCAAATAGGGGGAGAAATACTCTTGGAAAACAGCCAGTGAATACTCAGCAACAGTGAAAAGAGCTGAGGTGAGCAGACTATTATATGCTGATTGGTAGATTTGCAGACAAGGCATTGACTGGCTTTGTGCATTTAAGGCCAGTCTTTATGCAGGAGCCAAGATTATTTGGAGAAATATGACCAAAACTAACAGGAAAGAATTAAAAGGAGGACTAAGTGGGAAAGAGAATAGTACAGACTGAGGCATAGTTAGTGATGTGGAGAGTAATGAGAGCAGCGTCATTCACAGTAGATGAAGTGCAATCAGCGCTAGATAATAATAGAACATCTCTGTTGTCAAAAGATCACATGGAAACTGTTGGCAGAAAAAAAAAGCACAACCTGAGGGAATTATGTTTTATTCAGCGGACTTGCTGAGGACCTAAGCCCAGGAGGCAGCCTCTCAGAGAGCTCTTGAGGGACAGCTCCAAAGAGGTAAGTGAGGAGCCAGGATGTACAGGAGTTTTTGCAACAAAAACCAGGTGGTTGGAACATCAGAAGATTACTGTTAATTAAGGAGAAAACAAATATCTCAAGTTAGTGAATTTAGTGCTTTTCTCTACATGGGAAGATGCAGGAGTCTGGGCTTATTCACATCATTCCTTTGAGATACACCGTAACTATCCAGGGCCAGTAGCTTCTCTTTCTGCACCCTGAATCTCCTCGGGGTGTGCAGTCAGGGGTGGCTACAGTGGCCGATGGCTTGATGGCCACAGCCTCCTTTGTTTACTGATACAGCAGTAATGATTTTTCCCGACCACAAAACTATATCATATTCTAAGCATGGATGTTGGCATTTTCTATGTGTATTGCTGGAGGTTGAGATAGACAGTTTGTTGGTCGGAACAGTAACCGATTCCCATAATGATTCTCTTTGATTTTAGAGTTTAAATTATATATGTTGCACATTCTATAAAAGAAAAAAGTATGCATTGGTTTTGTATTGCTGCTTTAAAAATTACCAAAAACTTAGTGGCTTGAACAATGCATGTCTCCCTGGGCTGAAATCAAGATGTCGGCAGGACTGCATTCCCTTCCAGAGGCTCTGGGGGAAGATTTGTTTCCTTGCCTTTTCAGCTTCTAGAGGCCTCCCATATCCCTTGGCTCATGGCCCCCTTCCTCCATCTTCAAAGTCAGAAACCACAGGTTGAGTGCTTCTTACGTCACATTACTCTGACCTACTAGCCTTCTGCCACCCTCTTCCACTTTAAAGGACCCTTGGAATTGCACTGGGTGCACTGGATAATCCAGGTTAATCTTATTTTAGGGTTAGTTCATTAGTAACCTAATTCCATCTGCAACCTTAATTCCTGTTTGCCGTGTAAGGTATCATATTCATGGGTTTCAGGGATTAGAATGTGGACATCTTTAGGAGGGAGAATAATTCTGCCTACCAGAGGACCATTATGATTTAGGAATATTTCTACCTAAATGGATACAGTGTTATGAAATCTTCCATAATTTAGAAAAAGTTCTCATCTAGCATAGTTCTTCACTGGTTTCAGAATAACATAGTTTTATCACATTAAGAGTGGATTAAAAATATGACACTTGAGACAAAATTTTCAGGAAGCATTTTATGATTGTAATTTGAGTAGAGGATCCCTCTTTATAAATTGTTATTGTAGTTTCAGGTAGCGCTTACTAATGGTAATTCTTTTAATTACTAATGATTTGAATTATGAATATAGATCGATATGCTACTCTACTGAGCATCAATTTAGAGTTCTTAATGGTTGAACTAGGGAAACTCCTTAAAGAAGAGGCCAAAGCTGTGTTTGTGTATACTCTATAAATATATATCAGCCAGTGGTACTAATGAAATCATAGTTGGAGGTCAGTTTCCATATTGGCCAGTTAGCTTTACCCTGTTCCCCAGATAGCCTTTATTTCACAGGAGAAAGTAACTATTTCTGGAAAATATTTCAAAGCCCATGCTTCACTAATGTTGGTTCAAGCTTATCAGATATAATCCTATATTTATAATATGTGAAATGTGGGACATGTTCTTTTAAAAACTTATTTGAATATACCTACCTTTAACATTTTGCCCCTTTTGTTTTAGCATTTGCTCATTCATATTCTCTCTCTATGTATATGTATGTATGTGCAGGTATGTGTATAAATATGTATATGTATGTAAATACACACTTCTTTTTCTTGAACCAATTGTATACAACATGCTCCTTTATCCCTAAATATTCAGTGTTTATTTCCTAGGAAGAGAAATATTATCTTATTTATATAACCTTAATAATTACCAAATGTATGAAATTTGGCATTGTTACAATACTTTAATATACCATCCATATTTCATTTTCATCAATTTACCAAATAATGTTCTTTATAACATTTTTTTTCCCTCCAGTATAGGATCTAGGTATAGGTAGGATTAAGCATTACATTTAATTTTTTTAGTCTCCTTTAATCGGGCACATTTCCTCAGCCTTTCTTTGTTTTTCTGACATTGACAGTTTTTTTTTAAAATAAATTTTTTATTTTATTTTTTAATTTTTGGCTGCCCTGGGTCATTGTTGCTGCACATGGGCTTTCTCTAGTTGCGGCAAGCGGGGGCTATTCTTCGTTGCAGTGCGCCGGCTTCTCATCATGGTGGCTTCTCTTGTTGCAGAGCATGGGCCCTAGGTGCGCAGGTTTCAGTAGTTGTGGTGCACGGGCTTCAGTAGTAGTGGCTTGCGGGCTCTAGAGTGCAGGCTCAGTAGTTGTGGCACACGGGCTTAGTTGCTCCATTGACAAGTCCCACGTTGATAGTTTTGAAGTACATTTCCAGCCTCCCTTTTTTAAAAAAGTAATCCTCATTTGAATTTATGTACTTTTTTATGATTAGGTTTAGGTTATGCACATAGTTGGAATATTACGTAAGTGATGTGTCTTTCTCAGAGTTTCACGTGTAGAGGCATACGATGCCCATCTGCTCTTCAATGCTTATATTAATTTTAATCAGCCTGTCAGTGTGTTGTCCAATATCTCCAGTATATTTATTATTTTTTCCTTTGCAATTCACAATCTGTAGTGAGACCATGAAAATATCCTACTTCTTGGGACTCCCCTGGTGGCTCAGTGGTTAAGAATCCGCCTGCCAACGCAGGGGACACGGGTTTGAGCCCTGGTCCATGAAGATCCCACATGCCGTGGAGCAACTAAGCCTGTGCACCACAACTACTGAGCCTGTGCTCTAGACCCTGCAAGCCACAACCGCTGAGCCCACATGCCACAACTACTGAAGCCTGCGTGCCTAGAGCCCGTGCTCCACAAGGGAAGCCACTGCAGTGAGAATCCTGGACACTGTAATGAAGAGTAGCCCCTACTCGCTGCAACTAGAGAAAGCCCGCGTGCAGCAAGGAAGACCCAATGCAGCCATAAAGAAGGAAGGAAGGAAGGAAGGAAGGAAGGAGGGGATCCTACCTCTCATAAAAATTTCCCCTCTGCAGGCTAGAAGAATCATTTAGTACCAGATGAGAGAGTCTGAGACTTCAATGTGAACTTCATGTTTATCTGCTTATAGATACTAATGGATATATACAGAAATAATTTGTAGATATGTATCTATACATGAGTTAGTATATGTACACATATGTTTTGGCTTTGTCTGCTGAGAGGGTCTAGAAGCAGTGACATCCCAGTAGCAATGAGCATACCCAATGCTCAGATCTTAGTTTCTAATACCAATCTCCAATGAAAGGAACCAGGGCTCCTTAGAGAAATGGCTCATTCTAGGTCTGGGGCAAAGACTGTATATGAGCCTTGAGCATATCGTAGTGCCAGAACGTAAGGGAGTGCTCACAAAACAGAATGGCGTTATGTCAAAGGGACAGAGCCAAATGAAAGAACTCTCCATAGCCAAAGCTGGAACAATTTGAGCAACAAAATAAATAAATTAGTATTGGATTATAATCCAATACATGGATAACAAAAATATCCATGAGTCCATGCTGACATAAATAAATACTTGAATAAATATAGGAAAGAAGAGACAAATCCGCCTTTCAGAAGAATTCCAACTAATTTAGTAGGTACTTGCTTCTAAAGAAGGTGGAGTATAACTCTGCACCCATGAAGTATGGGCTGTATTTAGTGACTTGCTCCAAAGAGTGCAGTATGGAATGGAGAGGAGGAAGTTACTATACAGTGGAAAACTGTCAAACACATACCTTAGCCAGGTAATCAAGGTTAATATCATCAGTGATAAGCCAGGTTGATAGCATGTATCTCATACATGATGAGAATGGCACTCTACCTTTGTGGTTTTCCTCTTCAAAACTCATAACCCGTGAAAATATCAGACAAACCCAAATTGAAGGACATTCTACAAATGGCCTAATCAGTACTCCTCAAAGCTTTTAAGGTCATCAAAAACGTGAGGGTCTTAGAAACTGTTACAGCCCAGAGCAGCCTAAGGAGACATGAAGACTAAATGTAATGTGGTGTCTTGGGGGAGATCTTGGAACAGAAAAATGACATTAGGGGGAAAACTAGTGAAATCTGAATAAACTACAGAGTCTACTTAAGAATTCTTGCCTGTATCAGTCTTTATAGCAATTGTTATAAAATGATCATTTTCCAACATCAGCTCTTCTTACATATTGATCAGTTGACATTATAGTTAATACAATATCCTTCTTTCTCACCCAATTTTATTGATCTATATTACTGTGGACTCATGAATTTCTTCTCTTCTTAATGGTTAGTAATTCATTAATGTTCATAATCATTTTAATGGTCAAGTTATTCCATATTTGGCCAGTAGAAGCCAAATATGGAATAACTTGACCACTAAAATGATTCAAGCTTCTTCTTAGGTACTTTTGACATTCCCCTTCATTTTCTTGAGCACTGTCTGACTTTATGGGATAGCAAGAGTTTCTAGGTTCCTCTTGTACCTTCCTTCTTGCAGCCCTGGAATCAGCTATTACTCTGAAGAACCTTGATTCCTTTCAGTGAGGATCAGTTACTATTAGAAACCAAGATGTGAGCACTGGGTGAAACATAACACATGACACATGTTCTTTCAGTTGTCTTTCTTTGATAATGGTGGGACCCCTATTTTTGTGACATCTTCTTAATCAGCTTCATATTTTTTTAAAAGGTTACGTATTACTTTTAGGTCTCATTTTGTTTGTGGTTTTTGAATGCCACATTGGTAAAACGTTGACAAAACATTGCAAGACCACTTTGGAAGTAGTATCCAATTTATACACCACAACATTAATAAATGTGATGACAACTTACATTTGTATGATGAAAAAGATGTCTTTTAAAATGTCCAAACTGCATTATATGTCTTTCTGCATCTTCACAGTGTTTCCATAATTTATAAGTAATCAAAATTTATTTTATAGGGAAAATTGTGGTGTTAGAAAGTTCATATTTAATACGGAAGTCAGCAATGAACTTTTAAGTAAATATAGAAGTTAATAAGCTATTCAGATCCTTTATAATATATATATATATATATAAAATCATTCATTCCACAACAGTTTTTGAATATCTACTAATGTACAAGCTATGTCAGATGTTGAGACTATAAAAGTAAGTAAAAATAGGTATGATTTGCTTCCTTGTGGAGCTTTAGATATTAATCATATTATAACATTTTTGAATATATTTAAACATCATAGTATAGCCGTTTAAAATACCTTATGATTTATTCTCAAACAAATTTTTTTGCTTACCATCATTTAGAGATAATGAGTTTTTAAATTTTGTTTATTGGCTATTTAGAACAAATTTATAAAACTAACTCTTAGCTATGTTGAACATATTAGAGTGCATACTTATTTTTGAGGTCCTATAAAAATTTTATTTATTTTTTATTTATTTTATTTTTCTATAATATTTTTAAATCCCATATTATGGTACAGTTATTTGTAATTGTTCGTATTTGATGAGTTAGCTAGGTATTAGTTTAGTTTAGGTATATGGATTAGCTAAAAGTGTATTATCTTTACAAAACCTGGATATAGATTTGAATTATTATGTGTTGGTTAGAATATTAGTCTTAAGATCTAACGTGTTTTAAGTAAATAGCAGAATCTACAATTTGGGGGTGGATGGTGGCAACATTGTGTGTGTGTGTGTGTGTGTGTGTGTGTGTGTGTGTGATGGTATTTCCTTCTAAAATATAATAAAACATCTGAATAGTTCATCACAAAACCTGGAGTTGATGGAAGGAGTTGGTGTAAGATTTTATAATCGTCAACTGATTTTCAGATTTTTTTTCTGCCTTGTTTATTCAAACAGTAACCCCAGACATTTTAAGGTCCTTAGGTTCTTTTTTTTCTATAAATAATAAATATTTACTTCTCAAAATATAGGTTGAATAGGCTATTTAGAGTGACTTTTCTCTAAGTAAAATATTTCTTCACCCAACCCTCTACCTCTTTGTTGTTGTTGATTTCTCGATCTCCAGGCTCGAGAACAGTGTCTGGCACATAGTGGGCGTTCAAAAAAAATTTTTTTAATGAATGAATGTGTAAATATTTCCCTTAAACATTGACTATAATGTAAAGAAAGCTCATTTTGCTTGCTGCCCTAATAGATTTTGTTTTTAAAGTAGCAACGAACATTATTTAGAAGAGTTGATATTCCTTGTACAAAGGGTTACATTCTTTAAAAACCTCATTGATAGTAGAATTTTTTGAAGAATTTAACATATTATGGGAAAATTAAGGTTAGAAGGACTGAGGTCAGAAGTGAACCTATAAAAGCTCTTTTGATTATTATTATATTTATAAAATATGTTGATGAGGTTTGTTAAGTAAAGGAGCCATCACTATCATTTCCTTCTTTGGTTATGATTGATTCTGTATTGTTAATTTCCATATATCATTCTTCATTTGCTGAAAGCATTTTAGGATTTCTCATCTCTGTGGTTTCAATTAGATGCTTATAATGCTTCTAATTTTATTTTATTTTTTGTAGAAAGTAAGCAAAATTAGAAGTATCATTTCTGGTCTAATCCTTTAGCAGACTATTAAATTCTGATTTCTGTCCTGGTTTTAGTAACTCTTATTTAGTAACTCTTATTTCCTGGATTTTGCTTCCTTGCTCCAGCTCAGTACCAGAAACGCCAAGTAATATGACTCTTCGAGATTTTTTTTTTTTTAGAAGACGTCCCTTTAGTGAAACTACCTGCCCCTATTTTCCTTCCTCCTTTTTGTTCCCCTCCCTTTGCCCTATCAAACCCACAGTTTTAGAGCCTTGGTTCTACCCATAACATCTTACCAAAACGCATCCCTTCCTCATCCTGTCTCCTGCACATCTCTCTCCTTAGGCACCAGCTGGGTGTCAATCAGAAGGTCCTGGCTTTCTATTGTATATAACCTGTTATTCATTCCACAAATATTCTAAACATAGAGCCCCCAACAAGTCAGCTAGTGGTGAACTTTCGATAACTTTCTGTAAAATTATATAAATATGAAGTTAATTGTCAAAGAAATAGAAATTTTTTCTTTTAAAATTAAGGAACCTTTCTAGGGGTTTTGGCAAGTGTGTCTGTGTATATATAATTGTAGGGTACACAGTTATTAGTGTGGAGACTGGAATAATGTTCCTACCTTTCTGACTTCATTTCTTTGGATCTTAGCACAAACTACTTTTGAATTCTGTTTTCTAAGGGGTAAACATGATGTTTAAAAAAAAGTTTAATATAAGCTTTTCTCTGGTACTTAAAATTTTTTTTGTTAGTGATTTAAAATGCCACTTTGATGTATAACATATGAGATTCTTAATGTTTGAATCCAGCTTTGCCCTCAAAGTTTTACCAGTTGTTCCAGTTGAATATGTTTATACATATACGTACATACATACATATATGTATGTATATATATATATATAATATATTTAGATATTTATTTACATATTTACTTTGTTTTAAATATTTTATAATACAACAGAATATCCAATCTTATACAGAATCTGGGTAATCTCATTGTGGGAAGCCAAGATAAGGATAGAGTCTTTTAGTGAAAGAACTATTTTCCACATAAGGTTAATTGCCTCTTGCTGAGCAGCAAATAAAGGCTTGAAGTTCTTATTTGATGCCCTAGAAACAGTAATTTATTGTGAATGAACACCTAAATGGAAGATAACTTTTAACTCCTCGTAGTTTTTGGCCAGCCATTTAAAACTAAACCACTAATGTGTAGAAACTTCGCTGAAGTTGTAAAGAAGCATAAATGCACATGGAATATGATTAAATAAGTATACTTTACTATGATATTTACATATTAACCACTGAGAGCTACTTACTAACTTACCTGTTAGTTGAATGGCACAGAGGAAAATCATAGTTGATTTCTTAATTTTAATGGGCTTCCAAAATAGTGAATACTTATTACTTTTAGATTCTACATATGTTTCAACAAATAAATCACTTTATTGGAGACACTTACCGTAACTTAATATTTCTGAATCCTTGTCTTGTTCTTTCCCCATAGTTGCTTTTTTTTTGCGGTACGCGGGCCTCTCACCGCTGTGGCCTCTCCCGTTGTGGAGCACAGGCTCCAGACATGCATGCCCAGCGGCCATGGCTCACGGGCCCAGCCACTCCGCGGCATGTGGGATCTTCCCGGACCAGGGCACGAACCCGTGTCCCCTGCATTGGCAGGCAGACTCTCAACCACTGTGCCACCAGGGAAGCCCCCCCCATAGTTGCTTTTTTAAGAAAGTAAGTCAACAATCATTCAGAAGAAGATATTTTGGAGTGTCATAAATGGAACAATTCACTACCCCTACAATGGAACTTGTGTACTCATGTTATTTTTCTTAAATATAATTTATGTAAAATACTTTTAGCTCTCCAATTAAAGATTGTTTTTGAAATGCATAATATGATAAAGTTTTGCCTTATATGAAATTTTAACATAGTCATTCAATATATATTTACCAAGCCCCTACTAATATGCATGACATTTTGGTAGAAACTTAACTCAACTTGCTGAAAACTAAGTCTCTACTGTACTAAATTACCCCAAACTAATTTGTTTATTCTTTGTTCACACACTGTGTGTTACATGGGTCGACAGGGCCTGCAAGGGCTGTGATGGCCAGGATTCATCTTTATCCTCTGACCTTGCCTTTTATTACCTACCTCTGAACCCTCATTCTTAATGCTCTCAAGAATCAGAACCTCTCCCTGAAATGTGTGCTTTCTTTTTTATCGCTCCTCCAAAAAAGGCTTCCTTCAGCTTCAGCAGTAGAGCTCTGGCACAGACAAATGGATGTTCCTTAAAAAGTGGTTATGAAAACTGGTCAATTAAATTTTCACAAAAATTTTAAAGCTATAAAACCAGTTTTCAACTAATTACAATACTTTTTAAATATGTAAAGGTGACAGACATACTAAATATGATAAAATGTTGGAAAAATAGACAAGACTGTGAAAAGAAGTAGAAATCAGTATAAATTGAAAAATTCACATATGAAACACAGAAATTTAAGTTGTATATGTAATAGGACAAGACAGCCCTATGATCTTAGTTTTGAAAAACTGAACAGTACTTGAAATGTTGCTAACAAGAATATAATTACTAATTATGTCTTAGAATAATATATTCACTAGAAGAATATAATCATATGTTTAATATATTCAAGAACAGTATTCTTTAAATATTTATAATTGGTAAATAGGTAATTTTGATACTTTAAGCAAGTTCAGCAGATTGACTTTTGCAAGACCACATTTTTTTTTTTCTTTTTGGCCATGTGGCTCACAGGATCTCAGTTCCCCAACCAGGGATTGAACCCGGGCCGTAGCAGTGAAAGCCTGGAATCCTAACTGTTAGGCCAGCAGGGAACTCAGATTGACTTTTGGAAAATTGGTCTCCTTTCCTGTGCAAAACATTTGCAATACAGTAACACAAAAGCTTTTATAGAGCTTACTTTCTTTGGAGTTGTGTAACCCTGGACAATTTAATTGAACTTTGTAAGACTTAGTTTCCTCATATGTGTAAAATAGATAATAACATTTACCTAGTAGAGTTATTGAGCGAATAAAATGAGATAATTCATGTAATAGTGTTAGCACAATGCCAGACACTTAGAAAGGTTCAATAAATGTGCAGTTGCTATTAAGTTGTGATAAGGGTTCCAAAACAGAGGTGATACTTCATGAGGGTTTTCTTGAAATTAACTGAATTTCTTAAAGAAACTGTTTTCAAAAGTACTATTAATTAAATCACCAACACTGATTTACTTTTATTTTTATTTCCTTTTAATGAAGACTAAGTACCCTACACAAAATAAGTGTCAAATTTAATTGGAATCTTGATCTCTCCTAACATTTCTCTTTCACAATTCCCCATTGTTTTGATAAAGAGTATGTGTATTTTTGAGAGATTAATTTAAAGTTGGTAGGTACATTCTGGATTTCATTTTACCTTAGATGTCAGGTTTGGCACATTCAGTATCTTTGGTTCAGTAGGAGAATAACTAAGTATGAACTGTAGCCCCATTTCTCGTTGAAGACACCCCAGATGGTTGGAAGTGCACGGTAGATGGGACAGGGCAGAAGCACTATAGCCTAAACAAAGGATATTTGGAGGTGGGGTGTGTATGAAGGAAACCAAAAGGATGGCTGGCTAATGGAAGGAGAGTGCCTACTGATTAGTTGTATCTGATCCCCTGTAAGAACAAAATGTATTTTTGCTTAGAAACAAACTTGTTTTATAGCAGTGTTTCCAGAACATGTGCAGGAATGAATTAAGTTAAAAAAAAAAATATATATATATATATGTATATATATATATATTTTTTGCTTTTCTCCTTAGACGTTTAATGGGGAAATATATACATGTAGAGTAGGGAGAATATAAATAAGTATGTTTGAGGCATTCCAGTTGTTCCCTGGCATAGTAGTTGTGAGCTGAAGAAAAAGGAAGTGTAAGTCGTTTGTAAAGCCGAAAACTATTAGTGTAAATGTATTATTCTCCTTAGAGTAAAATTTTAATTTCAGTTTTGCTATGCCATTTATTTGGAAAGTTACCTGTTTAAGGAAGCAATTCATTTGTGTTCTGGAGTTGATGAATTTAAGAGAGCCACATTTTAATCCTTGATTCCCTGAGGATTTTCTTTCACAATACCTTTCTCCTTTAAGTCCCTAAAACTACAGTCCTTTTGAGTGAATAGGGGCTATTTTATACACCACCCTGCTCCCAATCCAATTAAAGGTCCCATAATAGATGGATTAGGGAAAGTTTACTTCTTAGCAGAAATAAAGCTTTAGAAAAATGGTGCCCAGATAGCAAGAGGGAATGTGAGGGAAAGCGGAGAAAATTAAGGAGATAATGGTCAGTAATCTTAACTTGTCTGATGTTTGCGCTGTCCACAATATAGCGGACTCTTAAAATAAGGGGAACAATGCTTCAGATTCTTTAACCATTTTGTTGCTGAAGTTTGGCTGTCTCTTCAATTTTCTTCACTTTTGCTTTTGTTATCTGCATCTTGGGCAAATATGTCTAATCCTTTACTTCAAGTGTCTGTGTGTTTTGTCGCATTTTCTTTTTTTTTTCTTTCTTTCTAAGTGTGAGTGATAGTGTTGGAAGGAGAGGCAAGGGGATGGAAAAGTTAATCTGGATAACAATCCACTTGCATAATTATAAAAAAATAATAGCAATGAGTATACTTCAGATTTCATTTTTAAGTGTTGTATATATTTGTGTTTCAAAAATTAAAGAAATAATTTGTTTTAAAAATTATTTTACAAGTATTTTTTGGTACATTTTGTTTCCCTTGGCTCTAATAGACAAATATATTTGAGTATGGTGATTTACTTGGACAAAATCAACAAAATATAAAGTCCAGAATTAATTGTTTTTGTTGTTGCTTAGAAATAAATATTACCTTTCATTGCAGATCAGTTGAGTTTTTACTTCAAATCTCTCAACATAAACTTAGAAGACTTTGTCTTTTAGTTGCTTTGGAAAATCTGGTCTTTTTAAATCTATGATCAACACATATTAGCCCAAATAAAGAGTTGACCAGGGAAATATCACCTTTAGAACAATTAAATCAGGTATTTCCAAGTCTATAAAACAACCAATAGTCATTAAAAAAAAAAAAAAAGGAACTATTTCTGAATTGGCTCTAGAACTTTTCTTTTCCAAGGATAGTGGATTGTGGTAAGGCTAAATGTTTAATGAGTCTCTATGTTAAAGGCTGCACTTATCTTCCAATTAACCCCAAGACCACTCTGGCATTTTTGTAAATCCACTGAAGTATTTTGAGTGAGGCCTAAAGGGTAAGCTGCAGGCTGCCTGTGAAAAATGTAAAAAGACTAACCTGCTAACAAACCCTGTGCAATGGGACAAAGAAAGTTTAATCCGTATTATGGTAAATGCAGGCTTAGTGTCCCAAAAGGCCTTTGCAGAGTGGAGCAAAACAAAGAAGGGGCAAGCACTAATAAAAATCCAGTGCTTTTATTTTTATACACAAAATTGTTGCAAAAGAAAAACTGATAATAGCATTAAGAAAAGGTTTGAATGGTGGTTTTAAATATGATACTAAACATTGTATTTGTTCACCAATTGAATGCAGTTTGTTGTACATAAAGAAGCTAAAAGTAACATGTGCGGCGTGGTCATGTTAATATTGCTAAAGAAACCTTTAGTTGAATAGTATGATTTTGGAGCTTTAGTTCAAAGTCATAATATCATCGCAACAGTATTCCTTTTGCAAAATATACAAATACTTCTTGTATGTGAAAAACAGGGTTCAAAAAGACTTGTTTTGTTCAAGCTTTAACTATAATAGTTCGTTATATGCCTTCAGAGCTTTTGGGAAGCACATGTTGCTTATGATTTTATCTGTATTTTATAATGGGTGGGAAGAAAGAAAAAAAATCTTTCTCCTTTTCAAATTAACCATTTCCTCAAAAGGATTATCTATGAATATTGGAAAGCTTAAATTTTATACCACTCAAAAATTAAGGATCGGGGTTATTTTTACTCTAGGTAGGTAACAGAATCATGAAGAACTGTCCCAAAGTGAGTTTAAAGAATTTGGTTTCATTATTGAATCACATTTTAAATGACTACCTTAGTGAGGTTTTAAAATGAGTTCCAATCTAACTTATTATTTTCCTTAAACCCTTAACCTCAAATTTGAAATAAAATGTTTACTATCTTAGCCATTGTTCGGAACCTATATACCTATTAAAAAGCTTAAAATCGTTTTAGAGATTATATAGCAGACAGTTCTTGTTCACCATCTAATACAGTGTTAGGTTGCAAATTCTCTTAAAAAAAGGGTAAAACGTTGAAGTTTTTATTTTAAAAAAGAGATTGTGATTTTTGTCTCAGAATAATAAGAGCATCCATGTGTAGAATTTTTAAGTGCAATAAGTGAAATAAAATAATTCAAGTGAACTTAATATTATCCGATATTACAAAGGACAACAAATTTCAGGAGGTATTCTGAGATTATAGCAGAGGGATCTTAGTATATTTGAACGTATTTTATGATTGGTCTGTAACATTCTTTTGACTATAAACTTTTGTGAGTATTTTTAAGTAGTACATTTCAGTTCATACAGAAACCAAAAATTTTCTGAAATGATTAGTAAGCATTCTTTTTAGCTATTATCTTACTTGAGGTATTAATAAAGATATTAACAGTTACTTTTATTATGAAGTGCTTCACAGTTTTTAAGGGCTTTCACAAGCTTAATTTCATTCATACCTCACAGCTCTCTGAGATCTGTGGGACAGGCATTAATGTTCCTTATTTTACAGATAAGGAGATGGAGGCTTTGTGACCTTAAGCAACTTTCACGGCATCGCAAAGATAACAGTTTGTGCAATTCGAACTCAAATCTAGGATAGTGAATTGAAATTCACTACACACACACACCCCCATTGCACCACATTGGCTGCCATGTGCAAGCACGGCACAGCTGCTGCTTCCTCCTCCTCATCACTCTCTTCCCTCCTCCTCCTTTCAATCCTTCTTCCCATTCTCATTCGGCCTCTTCTCCTTCTCCTCCCCCCCCCAAATCCCTTTCCCTTCCAGTTATCAGAACATTTTATGCTCATAGAAAGGGATTGATAATGATGGGAAGATAGTATAATATTTAAAATGGATATTATAATCCACAGGAGCTCTGCTTTGGCTTGATATATATACATATATATATATGCCAGTTTTAGAAATCAAATAATTATTGAGGGCCAGGCCCTTATGTGTAGACCTTGGGAATCCAACAGTGAGCAAGACAAACATGGTTCTTCTTAGTGATGCTCACAGAGCTTATATTCCAGCAGAGGGATCAATAAGCAATTCTAGTATATTATAGTGAATGTTATGATAGGGGCGGTATGGAAATGTATATCCCAACACCTGATACATTTTGGGGGAGATAGGAGGAGGGAGTTCATGGAAGTCTTCATTGAGGAAATGACCTTTAAACTGTGAACTGGAGGATGACCAGGAATCTATTGATACTAGATAAATAGGGAAAGTGTATTCCAGACTCGGGGAAATAAACCAGTTTGAGAGAGAGCATGGTTGAGATGGAGAAACAGAAAGAATTGTAGTGTGGTTGGAGCCTAGGGTACAGGGAGAAGGTTGTAGGAGAGGAGGCTGGACAGGTAGACAGATGCCAGTTAAAGGCATTATTCTAAGTGCAGTGAGCAACCACTGAAAAGTTTTAGGTTGGTAACTAACCCAATCAGATTTATTTATTTAAAAGCTTAATTGGGAATAATATTTGTATTTTAAGAAGTTTCTTTGCTTTACAGAGTTCCTTTTATATTACCTTTAAAACAATATGTGTACATATTAATATCTGAGATATATTTTAGTTGCCCTTTTATAAATGACTAGTATTTATTGAGGTACTCTGGTAATAATAAATCTTTAAAAGAACAGGGCATGTTTGAGGTTTTTGGAGTGATGACTGGTATACTTGCTAAATAAGAAATTGATTATTTCTAGTGTTTCTATTGTTGAAAACCTTTTTTAGAGAAACAGTCATAGATATAGTGACCATATATATCTAATTTCCTAGGATCATCCAATTTGAAATATGTTTTCTTGTAGTCAGATGATTTGTCACCTGATATTTCCCCAATTTCTAGTTCAGAAAATATGTTTGCCATACATAAAAGTTTCTGTATTCACCCTGAATTTTTAAAAAGAAAAATGAAGATGATTTTTATAGCTTGTGCTTCAAGAAAATATTTGTTAAAACAAATGAATGGGTAAGTGAAACTACCTACTTGTCTGAAAGAAATAAAAAGGAGGGAGCATGGCCAATTTTGTTCACATAGCTGGCAGTGGATAGTATCTCCTTTCTAGGTGTGAAATGTTATTCCTAGACATTAAACAAATTCAGGATGTATTCCCTAGTGCGAGCTGCCTGCTGGCAACAAGATATAGGAGTTCAATGTGTATACAGAGATAAGAATGACATGTAATTTGTGTTAGAATTTGACTGTTAATTGTGTATAAAGCTGTGGCCTTTCCGAGTCCAAACATTTGGCAGCCTTGTTAATTGGGGAAAAGAGAGGAAGTTTGAATGAAATCACATGTAGAAAAGATAGACATTTACATAATTAGCAAAGTCCTTTGAGTTAATAAATGTATGTCCATTTTCTTTTCTCGGAGGGTTGGCAGTTTAGTACTTCCGTTTATGTTTTTTTGTAATACCAATGGCAATTTATTTTCATTTTTGTGTTTTAGTGGCAAGACTCAATATAAAATTATTTTGGTCTGACTTTTTAATACTGCAAGGTATCTTGACTATTCTTAAAGTTTGCTGTAAGAACTTAAAAAACTTTTTTTATATTATTATGGCTATGTCATTATCAAATTTATAGTTAAATGGAAGAGAAAATCTGGAAAGATTGCATAACTTTAAATTATTAATAATAATAATTTAATAATAATTAAATTATTTTTGTTTGATTCTAGATTTGTCTTTTAAGGACATTCTTACCTGGTTGTTATAGGAAATGGGAACTGTCTAGAATCTTCAGTTCCTTACAGATTTTTTCATTGCTTTATAAGGGTGGGCTCATGTGTAATTTGGTCATAACATGAATTTCTAGTGTTTATTACAATGTCTGGTATACAGGTAAGTACTTAATGAGTATATCTCAAATGAAGGAAAATGTAATAACAATGACAGGAAAGAATACTTATAACACATGATGTGCTAGGAGTTTTATATGTGTTAACACATTTAATTCTTACAGTTACAATTATTATTACTATTTTACAGTTGAAGAAAGTAAGGTCCAGAGAAATTAAGTAACTTGCCCAAACTTGCTAGAGCCGTTTTGAACCCAGGCAGTCTGATTCCAGAATTTATTCTCTTCCCATTGGTTATAGGGCCTCTGGGGGATGGGGTGGGGTGGTGGGAGAGGAGAAGATGTCTAGAAGTACCTTTGGGAGGAAGATAGTAGTACATGTGTTGAGATTTATTTCCAAAGTAAACAGTTGGTTTAAAAGTACTACAAACTGTAGAGTACCATTCTAAAATACAACGCATGATTCAGACATAAAATAATGTATGCTTTATTGTTGGATTTTAAAAAATGATAGGGCTTCCCTGGTGGCGCAGTGGTTGAGAGTCCGCCTGCCGATGCAGGGGACACGGGTTCGTGCCCCGGTCCGGGAAGATCCCACATGCCGCAGAGCGGCTGGGCCCGTGAGCCATGGCCGCTGAGCCTGTGCGTCCGGAGCCTGCGCTCCGCAAGGGGAGAGGCCACAACAGTGAGAGGCCCGCATAACGCAAAAAATAAATAAATAAATAAATAAAAATAAAAATAAAAAATGATAGTAGAGACGACAAAAAATTTAAATCCCTTACATTGATACCTTTTGCAAAATAATTTTTCCTATCTCTTATGTATTTTTTTTCCTCCTCAGGTGTTTTTCAAAGAGGGGCAAGGTCTATATTATAAAATAAGAAATGGTTTGGATGAAAATAGTTTCAGACATACTTTAAGAAAACATTTAAGAAAAAAGACAGGACTCTGAATTTGAAAGGCACCCATGTTCCCAGCCTAACACACACACACACACACACACACAAACACATACATTCACATACACACACATACGCGCGCGTGTTCCTTGAAGGTAGGACTGGCCATTAGATGACGTTTTGGCCAATAAGATATGAGTGGAAGTTGCTGGGTTGGAGTTCTGGGGAAGTGTTCTGCAGGTGGAGCTGACTTAGCTCAGCTTTGCCTTTTGCTCTTTGCCCTTCCTCCTCTTATCTCTTCCTAAAACTTAAACATAAGAGTTGGAACAAGCCAAGAAAATCAGAGACCTCAAGCTTTGTGTTTTTGAACTACTGATCCAATAACTGGCTACCTTTGGATTACCTTTTTTACTTGACAAGAAAGTAGAAGTCCCTAATTTGCTTAAAACATTTTTAGTTAGGTTTCACCTATAGCCAGATGTAACCATAGTTGACTGAGCCAGCATTTTTTGAAACCATCGTTATGATTTCCTGTGTTCTCTATTAGCAATTGTAAGATTCATACTGAAAATCAGAAAAGTTACTTTATTTAATAGTACAGCTGTATGGTTAAAACTTTTAGGGCAACAAAATAGCTTTAAATTTGGATTAGTGCTGTCTCCTTTCTTCTAAGCAGAATGCTCTGTAAAGTTGATTTAGCCTATATAGAGCCCCTCTTCCTAGGTTGTGTGGCTATATCTTCTGTTAGATAATTGCACTAATTTATATAGCCCTTATATATCACTTAGTTGGATAATAACAACACTAAAAAGAAAAACGTTTTTAGGAACGCATAAGTTACTATTTTAATAAGGAATGTTATGAACATTCTTGTAATTGCTTATTGTTGTGCTACTTTGCAACTACAAGATTAGTAGTTACAAGATTAACCTAGGCTATTTTGTAAAACATGGCAGCATGCCTCAGAATCTTCAGTTTCATTGCTTTGCAAAATGTTGTTCAGCATACTATCTAATAACATTATAGTATGATTTTGAGAATACAAAAATAATTCTGTTTATTAAAGTATCTGTTAAACCTAGAATATTTGATATTCATTTTCAAGAGGCAGGAAATATGGAAAATACTTAGAAGTTAGCAACAATTTAATTTAAAGTCTATTTAATGTGCTTCAAATGACATCAACATCTTTTTTTTTTTTTGGCTGCGTTGGGTCTTTGTTGCTGGGCGCAGGCTTTCTCTAGTTGCGGCAAGTGGGGGCTACTCTTTGCAGTGCGCGGGCTTCTCATTGCGGTGGCTTCTCTTGTTGTGGAGCATGGGCTCTAGGCATGCGGGCTTCAGTAGTTGCGGCACGTCGGCTCAGTAGTTGTGGCTCACGGGCTCTAGAGCGCAGGTTCAGTAGTTGTGGCGCACGGGTCTTAGTTGCTCCGCGGCATGTGGGCTCTTCCCGCACCAGGGCTTGAACCCGTGTCCTTTGTATTGGTAGGCGGATTCTTAACCACTGCGTCACCAGGGAAGTCCCAACATCTTAATAGTTAAAAAAAATAAATAACCAAACATTAGAACAATCATTTAAAATATTAAAGCAATGTTCCTAAAGTACAGAAGTGTTTTTTTCCCTTATTGATATTGTTTAATAAACTGTTATTCTAAAAGATATTTTAGATATTTCCATTTCTGATAAAACATACATACTTCCAGTAGTGATAAAATAATCTTGAATAGTCTTCTCAGCAATACCATCTTCATTTCACCTTTATGAACTCTAAGATATATATGTATCTCAGTTTTTTATTTTCCAGATCACTTAGCATCTTGAATGGTATTCAGGTCAAATTAATGTGCAATATTCTGGTATATGTTACTTTGGGCTAGAATTGTACCACAGAATCACTGCCACTTCTGAGTAATTATCTAGAGCAGACCTATCTCTTAACATGCACTTAAAACTAAGTTGATGTTACGAATTTTCTTTCAACTTTTTAAAACTACAGGCATTTAGTTCAATTCAAAACTCACGTTGTAGATTTATTTCAGAATGTTTCCAGTTTTCAGAGGTAGGGAATTAGAACTCTGTTTTGGACTGAATAAGGAAAGTAGTCTAACACAAAAAATGGCAAATAAAACCCAGAAGTTACCTTGTAAGTTGGGGTTATTGATGTAAAAGAATAATTTTGGCTAACATTTTGCAGGTGAAGAGGTACAGAGATGGTTAGTAACTTACTCATGGTCAGAGCTAGTACATGGTAGAGCCAAAATTTAAACCTAGTCAGTTGGTCCCAGAGCCCATGCATTTGAAAATTAATTCACTTAATTATTTTTTAATGTTGATAAAGTTTAGATTTTTTTGTTGAAGTGTAATGTATACAGAAAAGTGCACATAATTATATAACTTGCTGACTTTTTGCACACAGATCCATGAAACCAACAACCAGAGCAGGAAACGAACATTACCACCAGCAGAGGCCCTTTTTGTGCCCCCTTTCTGTCACTACCAGAATTGAAATGCTGAAAGATTTTTAAAGTAAACTGGATACCCAAATACTTCTTTATATTCACTAAAAGAATGTAGATTCCTACATAGACCAAAATAACATTATTACCTAACAAAATTAATAATATTCCTTAATATTATCTCATACCTAATGTAAATTTGAATGTATCATTTTGTCCTCAAAGTATTTTTTGTAACTTGTTGGCCCAAACCAGGACTGTAGTTTGTATCTGGTTGGTTTGTCCCTTAAGTCTTTTTTATTCTAGAATAATTCTTTATTCATGACACTTACTTGTTGAAAAGACTAGGCCATTTGTTCTGTAGAAGGTCCCACTTTCTTCATTTACCTTTTTGCTTTCTTGTAATAATTATTTAGGATGTTCTTCTATTCTTTGCAATTCCTGCAAACTGGAAGTTAAGTGTAAAGCCTTGGTTAGATTAAAGTAAATATTTCTAGATAAACTATAGCATAGGTGATGGAGCCTCATGTTGGAAGACATGAGGAAGCACACAGTATCTCCAGACCCACCATCAGTCATGTAAAGCTTCTGCTCCTAACCGTACTACCTCTGTGAAGCTAAGGAGTAATATTTGTCCTAAGAATGAAAGTATTTTATACTTTAAAGAATGTTAAAAGATATTTTCCATCTTCAATTTAGAATATTCTTCATTTTGTATTTAAGGTAGATAAAATTATGGACCAAAGCATTACTCGGGTAATAGGAAAGCTTAAATAATGGTTTTTTTAAAACTATTAAATTGGGAATTACTATTTGCAAAAGCAGAAATTAAGATTTGTCCTTGTTCAAATGGTGACATTACATGTGTATTTCAATGTAGAAAGAGAACAAACAAGGGAATTCCCTGGTGATCCAGTCATTAGGACTCTGCACTTTCACTGCCAAGGGCCCAGGTTCATCCCTGGTCAGGGAACTAAGATCCTGCAAGCCACACAGCACAGCCAAAATAAATAAATAAATAAATAAATAAGAGAGAGAGAGAACAAACAAGGAGAGAGAAAATTTAGAGAGATGAGTTGAACAGTAAGGATAGATAAGAGAAGGGTCAGGAATATAAAAAAAAATGAAACCATTATGTCTAAGTATTAAAACATTAAAATATAAATAAAATTGTTTTAAAATGATTACATTTTGCTATTTGCCATTAATTACATGAAATGTTGATTTTAAAAAGAAACAAGCTTTCGTCAGTTTGTCACAGTTTTATCACACTGATTTTGTCAGCACTGGAGTAAAACCTCTGCCACATTAGCTGGAGTTCTCATTAAACAGCTGATTTGCCTGAATTCTCATTAAATTGATGAACTCATTTGCTTATAGGCATTGGCATCTGATACTGTTCAAGGATGTTTAGAGATTGAAATCAAAACTGTTGAATACATAGTCTTATTTATTGATTCTTTCCATTTTTCATATGCTAAATAGTGTTAAAATGTTAATTCCCCCTCTCCTTATAGGGAGAATATATATTCAATATATATAATACGAACTTAGTAGTATATTATCAGTTCTTTGTAGGAAATAAGTATTTAATAATTGTAACCTATTGCTATTGTAATATTCTTTTATTTTGTGTAGTTTACAGAAAACATGGATTATTCCTGGAGAATATAATGTAACTATGACATGTAATTCATGCCTAACATGACTGGTATCTTAAAAGTCTTCCACTAACACAAGCAGTGTGAAATCATGCAAAAAAAAGAATGGATTTATTTATTGGGAACACTGGATTATGTTCTAAAAAGTCTTAAAACAAATGCAAACAAAAATACCTGTTCTTAATTCTGGAATACCAAAACATTGAGTAAACAATGCTATAAAATTTAATAACTTTGTAATTGTCATATGTCATTTTTGTGTATATTTTACAGTGAAACAATTTAATGGATAAAAAGGAACTTTTTTTAAAGCAACAGAGTAAGAAGATAGATTTATAAGTACATTACAAATTTTTCTTTCATAATAAAGATGAGTTTTATTCTTAACAAGTGGTATGGTTTGATGGCTCAAATATTGATATGAAGTCAGTTGGTAAAGTTTTTCAGGATGATTAGAAGATAATATGCAATGAGCCTTGATTATCTGGTTAAATTTTCCAGCATTTACTGTAAGTCTAGTTTTTAGTCAGTTGGTAAGCATGTACCATTTACAAATAGATAGAAGATCCCCACCCAAATTAGTGGAAAATCTTTTCTCCACAGAAAGATAGCTATTTTCCCCCTAACAGTTTCAGGACTATTAGAACTCATTTCAACAAGGATTTGTTGTAATGTATATTAAAATGTGTAATTTTAACAGTCATTTTTCCTTTTCCTTCTTGAAAAGCACAGTATAATTATATATTGGTTCCATTCAAAAGGGCATAGTTTTAAAATCTTAAATCATTATGCCTTTCTATTTTGTGTATATATCTATTCTTCTCTTTCTGTTTTATATGACAGTTATAGACTTCTTCACTAATAGGGCTTGCATTTCAAGATAAGGCTGCATGTAAACAAATTAACTTTTAAAAATAGAGAGCAATTTCATCTGTAATAATGTACCAGTTCATAAATTATCACTGGTATTTTTTTCTTAAAGATAAATGACCCATCATCTAACACATACTATTAGGTAGTATAGATGTCTTTGTGTTCTGGGAGATAAGGCTCTTGTATTATTATACCCTAATAAAATGAGTTAATGTTTTAATATTATCGATAAAAGAGCACTTGGATATATTTAATAACCGAACTGAGAAACACTTAATTTTAGTTGTCTGTAGCAATATAACACAAGTTCTCCTGTAAAACAAATGGCACTTTTGGAATATATTTTAATGTGTATTCGACAAAGGAGAAAATGAGGTGATTGAAGTTCAATTTGTAGCATGTTATTAACCATTTCCGCTTGACTAGATGAGTAAAAGGATAATGGATGAGGGTTTTATTATTACCTTTCTACTAAAATGAAGTGGTATGAAAGATAAGGTGATGAGATTAATGAACATAAGGAAAAGGAGTAATCAATCAAGCTCCAAGAAGGAGGTGAGAATGACAGTAGCCTTTAAGATCTGTAAGAGCACGCCGTATAAAATAGTCTACTTTATCTTTTTTAGTTTTCACCAAACTGTTGAAAACTCACAGTTGTGGCTGGAAGACAGAACTAAAACTAGCAAGATAATGTTAAATCAAACGTGCATGAAGTTTTGTATTTAGGTTTAAATGGTATACATGGTAGAGATCTAGCATAGCAGCTGAATTCTGAGAACTAGAAAGTGTATCTTTTGAGTCCATGTGCTGTTATCTTCCTATTTTTGTGGTTGTTTTTTATTCTGTATCTTCCTTTAATCAGTAGAATGTAAACATAAGCCCTTCCGTTGGACTGTGGTTATAGTTAAGCATGGAGTTCCACTTACCCAACTCTTCCTACAGTTTCATATTTTTTATTGATACTTCTTAGAAAAGATTTCAGAAAGCCAAAGTAATTTTGTGGAGGTTGTTGCTTTCATAACAGTCTTTATTTAGATTGTGCCCATCCATTCATTCAACAACATTTATTGAATGCCTACAAGGTGCCAGGGACGCTAAGTGTTGAGAATACGACAGTAAGGAAGTATGGGCAATATACTTCTCTTATTGAGCTTAGAGTCTAGTGGGGATAGACATACAAATAAATATGTATGTCATTTGGTGATAATTACCAAGGAGAAAAATAAAGCACTAATGCCTCTCTAATAACATGCTGTTGCAGAAGAGACCTGAATAAAGTGAGGGAACAGGCCACTAGGGCTGTCTAAGGAAAGAACATTCCAGGTAGAGAGAACAGGAAATGCAGAGGCATTAGGAGCAAAAGGACAATTGGAACAACAAGAAAGCATGGTGTTCCTGGGAAGTTAGCAAAGTGGGATTGAGTTGCAGAAAATCTAGAGAAGATAAAGGAGTTATAAAATACAAGCCAAAGTATTTTGTTTGATTATAAGGATAGATTGTTCATTCAACAGATATTGAGTACCTAAATTTACTCCCAGCTCTGAGGATATACTAATGAGGATAAAAGTTCTTGAGCTTAGGTAGCTTCCATTCTAAAGGGGTGAGAGAGAATTAATAAGTAAATAAATAGATGAACAAAAAAAATAGATGAACAAGATAATTTCATATAATACAGTGCCTTGAGGAAATAAAACTGGGTGAAGTTGGCTTGGGGAAAGATGATATGGAGATTCAGGTTTAACTCATTCACATTGCTGGTACTTTTCCTAATCTTATTCCTGCATTCAAATCCCAACAGTGAGGCCATGGACACAACTTTTTGAGTTTCTCTATCTGTATAATGCTTACCTTACATTACTGTTATCAGGATTTAATGAGATATAATGCATGTAAAGCATCTACCATAGCATCTTCTTTTCTTGCTCATCTAAAATCTAAAAGAGCAAGAAAAGTATCTTGTTTAGTAATTGTCTTAGTTTAGGTCTCCCCAGATTGAGACGCTGAGACAAGGGTTCAAGTTCAAGTAGTTTGTTTGGGAAATTCAGGTGACCCCAGTAGGGGAGTTGCAAAATGATAGAGGGAAAAGGGAGACAGTGATGGGCACCTATTAAACCTGCTGCTGAAAGGGTTTCTATGGAAATTTTTGGAAAGAGTGCAAAATATGTCACAAAATTATCCCTTCTGAGAGTTGAGGGAGCTTTGATATTTATACATCAACCTCTGGGAATTATTCTAATTAAAGTTTCCAAGTACAGGCAGTACTCCCCTCAGGTACAGAGCCCTCAGGCACAGGGATATAGATACTGGTAGTTGGAAGTCTGCAGGAGGACACTTTAAGTTCCAGGGTTTTATGAACAGGGCCCTGACAATGTCTGTTATAGTCATTAAATCTTTTTCAGGCAACAGGTGTTCCTGGGTAATTTAGTATTTATCTCTAAATTCATATTTTGCCTATTCCCTTGATGCTTCTTTTCCTAGATCACTTAATTTCTCCCCTTGTTTTCCCTAAACTTTTCTGATTTCTTAACACTTTTGTACCTTCATAGTAGATGTCCTGAAGGGCTAACAACCTTTATGTTTCATGCCTGAGGATGGGCAATTCTCTTAGATCATCTTCTGAATTTATATGAGCCATGAAGGGAATAAATCACATTACTTAAGATGTATTTCTCCTTATACCAGGACAGTCTACTCAAATATTAAGTATCGAAAGATTCAAATATCTACTCAGATATTAATTACTGCCAAAGTCAGCAAAGATAGTTTGTTCTGCATTTTGGAATGCAAGGTTTGTAAAATGACATGGTGTCTGGCATTAGTTTTTAAAATACTCTAGAAAGAAAAGTATAGAGAAAACAAGAATGCCAAAAATTGATAATTATTGAATCTAGGTGATGGGTACATACAAATTCACTATATTCTTTTCTCGGCTTTAGATGTATGTTTGAAATTGTTCATAATAAAAAGTAGAAAAAATTTTACTGATTGTTAGAGTCCACTTAAGCTGAATTCTTGCTTTAAATATGAGCTAATAATGAGTGTTTGTTTTACATGGGGCTCCATGACATCACCACTCCCACCAAGTTAACTAACTAACTAACTTCCTAGACAATACAAGCTTGGAAACAATGGAAATTTAACTTTTAGGTCAGTACAAAATAGATTAGAAAAGAAACGCGTGTATCACTGTAAAGGTATAGTGGCTTCCAGAACAGTTAGTCTTAATCTAAACCCCTTTTTTACAGACACACAAACCTACCAAATAAGCCAGTCATCTGGGGGAACTGGACAATTCTGGAAGCATAAACAGAGTAATTACAGAAGGAATCATTGGAACTACCTATCATATATTGTAGGCAAAATATATGGTATTTAGATATGTGATACATGACAATATGTTCTTTCAATAGGAAAGGCAACCTCCACACTCTTAAGTCTAGGTGATATGTTTGGTCCCACTGTAGACACGGATGCGTCAGTCTGTGATAAGCTAAGGAAATTAAAATTTTAATTATTTTGCTCAACTTCCTTCATTTGATGCATACCAGAAAAACAATCTGATTGTAGTTTGATCTTTCCTGTAAATAGATATAAAAGGAGTAATGTCTTATTCAAAGGACTGAAGATCCCAGTTATTTTACAACTGTATTTTGTGTTTATTTTATAACTTTGCTCTGTTTCTTATTTCTATTGTTTTTCTTTACTAACCTTTTTTTAAAAATTCCTTGTTATTTTTAAGAAAGTACGCTATTACCTACCTAAAAAACCTAATGTTGCTTACACGTTCTTTATTACCTAAAAGCAATCCTTTGCCCTGTGCCTTGACCCACTCCCCTAAGTTAACTTTACGGCCTTAAGAAACAAAAGAATGGACGAATGCTGCTATTTTTAAAAACTCATCAACTTTAAACGTTTATATATAGACTTCCTTTTTGTGGAAATTGAGAATGTGTCCCTCTATCATCATATTCCTCTCGAACGATTTCCTCTATCTCATATCCTCCAACTATAGGTATATTACAATCCTATTAAGTCAGAAGTTGAGTGTACAGTGTGGTGGCTATGTAAATAATGGTCATTGATGAAAACCGTGTAATAATGGTTATCAAATGGTAAATAACTTCTATATTTTTGCCTAATGGATCCTGATTAGTCAGGCTTAGGTTAGGAAAACAGAAAGTATTTTCCATAATTCAAAGTGAATGGAATTTAATAAATGGAATTGGAGGCTAACACAACCAGTGGAAAAACCACGGCTAGTTTTTAAGAATGTGGCAGGGCAGTACAGGAATTGCAGATAAACCACATCTACTAATATCAGTTGTCTTTGGCACCTAAAAGTCACTGCTTCTGCCTTCTGGGGACCCTGGAGAATAATGGTTTCTCATTTTCTTCTGCTGTCTAAATTTTGTACAAATGCTTTCATTGTGGGCTCTAAACTAAAATCTGCCGGCAAGGGATGTGGGAAATAAAGTTTATAAGTTTTCAGTTCCTGTTGTTGTAGGAAGGGGGACCCCTTCCACGGCCTGAGAGTGGACTCTGATCTAACACTTGGAAATGAATTGTCTGAGGAGACACATTTACTGACAGGGCAAAAGACTTCGTTGGGAAGGGGCATCTGGGCAGAGAGCAGCGGGTAAGGGCACCCAAGAGAACTGCTCTGCCATGTAGCTCGCAATCTCAGGTTTTATGGTAATGGAGTTAGTGTCTGGGTTATCTTTGGCCAGTCATCTTGCTTGCCCCATAAATGGTCTGATTCAGGTTCCACCATCGTGGCGCTTGCATCTCACCCAAGATGGATTCCAGCGTGAGGGTTTCTGGGAGGTTGGCAGGACATATCATCTCCTCCCTCCTCCTTTTGGCCCTTCCTGAATTCTTCTGAGTTAGTTTTAAAAGACATACTATGGGCTGGCATGTCCCTCCTTTCAGTCCCTCCTTTCAGTCCCTCCTGAATTCTCCTGGTTAGTTTTCAGCTGCAATGCTGTTTCCTTTATTGGGACCTCCTGTTGTGAGACAACTCAGGCAAGTGGTTATCATTGTGCCTGGCTAAGGCGGGAGGTTTTAGTCAGCAGTTTTCTAACACTACTATACAGGATAGAGCTTAGAAAAACAGGGATGGTGCTGAGAGTAAACAAGCAACTTCCGGCACATTTTAGTTGTCTTCCACTTTTCTGCTCCAGCCTCCTATGTTGTTTGCCTTTTAGGCCTGGCTCATAGCTCTCATTGTAGGATTTATCCTGCATTGGATTTTGTTTCCTGGATCTCATTCTTCCTTTTCCTTGGCTTTTTACTCTCTTGTTTTGCGAATGCTCATCTTCTGGTAATTTCTCAAGAAGTGCATAGGATGTGATTTTTTTTTTTGGAGTTTTTCAATATCTGAGATAATCTTTGGTCTTCGTTCATGCTTGCTTGATAGTTTGACTGGGTATAGAATTGCAGGTTGAATTTCACTTTCCTTTAGAATTTGAAATCTGCTTAACGCTTCCACTGCTGCTGTTGAAAGTGTTAGATAATTCTTATTATTGTTCTTTTGAATAACATTTTGTTTTCTTTTTGGAAAATCTTGGGACCTTTATCTCAGTTTTTTTATTATTTGCCTTAATGTGGGTCTTATTGCATTCATTGATCTGGGCACTGGGTAGACCCTTTATATCTTGAGACTTGTGACCTTCAGTTCTGAAATATTTTTCCTTTAATTATTTCCTTCTATTTTCTGAAATGTATATCCTGGATTCACCCTTTAATTTTGTGTATATTCTTTCCTTTTTTTCTCTGTTTTTTAAACCCCTTCTGTGACATTTTTCTCAACTTTAAGTCTTGTCACTGAAGGGTTTTGTTTGTTTTTTCCTTAAAATTTTAATTGTAAAGAATTCTTTTGTTTTCCTTCCTCTTTTAGAGGGAGGGATAGCATCTTACCTTTGTTATTAGTTGTAAGGTCTTCTATTAGCTACTGTTTTTTTAAAGTTTCATTCTGTTCACTGAATTCTCTTTCTTCCTTCTGAGTTTATTTTTTTTCTATTTGTTTTGATCTTTGTCATGTTGGAGTCTTTCCTCAAATTACAGGGCTGTTGACTACATCCCTTTGAAACCTAATTGGACACTCTGTATTTATATGCAGGTATGTTTCTTGGACTTTTTCTATAGCATTAGCAGTTGTGAGCCATCCTGCCCATTGGCAAACCCAGTCAAATATCAGCATCTGAATGCTTTCTCTTTGGGACCGTTCAGTGTATCCAAATAAGAATCCTTTTTTTTTTAACCTGTCAGAGGGTTTATGTACTGGGGATGGAAGGAGTTGAGGATGCATAATGAGCCTGCTTTCAGTCTGAGGACAAATAGGTGGGAGTATGTTGACTTTCTCTTTTCTGCTTTGTGGCATTGTGCACCTTATTCCTATTTTCCACTGTGTAAATAATTTCCTAATTTCTCAGCAAATGGATCTCAGGTTTCCCATGGGAGAGGAGATAGGAGAGAAAAACAGGAGAAGAAAAATCTTCAGCTTGAGGGAGAGATTTGGGGTACAGCTAGTCTCTGTAGACTTATAACCTGTCTTCCTCTTTTTATGAACTCATTTTCTGTGTTCCCTAGTATGTTTAAGGGCTGAGAATTTTGGGAGGTTTGCAGAGTGAATAGGTGACTTCTTATCACAGTCATCTTGGTGACTACTTAGGTTGTGACTCCATTCCTTTCGTTAAATTAATGACCACTGTATGTATCTTTCTGTCTTCTGAAATGTTACTGAAAGCTGTGCTACAGTCTTCCTTTTTATACTACTTTTGTTCTTTGGGTCGATGCCTTTTTATTCCTTTCTACATAGTTTTATTGAGGTTTAGGTTGTTTAACAGATATGAAGGCATTTGGCTGCAGGTAACTAAAACCCCAACTAAAAGTATTTTACAGAAATATTAAGTGTATTTCTCACCTACTAGGCAGTTATTAATATGGTTCCTCTGTTCAATCATGTATTTAGTTATCCAGGCTTTTTTTACCCATCTAGTTATTACACACTGTCATATGTTTTCATGTGTGTCTCCCCATGATTGCAAGATGATATGTGATGTGCAGGAAACAGAGAATAAAAATCAAAACAATGAAAAATAAATGAATTTAACTATCCATCAACTTTGTGGCAAACTACACAAATAAGAATTATTTCAGTAACACTAAAACAAAGTATTCTGATTATACATTTATAGTTGGATATGTAGTAAGAGTAAAATTTACAAAGAAATTCTTAAACTTACTGTTTCATGTAATATTGATCTGCCTTTTTGAAACTATTATATGTATTTTCCAAGATAAAGCAACTAAGTACTTACGTTAATTATTATTAGGAACCAACCTTTTCAGCATAAGAAAAAAGATTCAGATCTAAAATCCAAGAATTAAAAGCACTGTAATCTTAACTTTGAATTAGAAAGATTGGTACTAACTCATGTTTTTTGTTTTTTCCCAAAAAAATACATCAGTTTCCAAAACCTACTTGATTCATGGTACCCTTAATGTTTTAGTAATTTTTTTTTCCAGTGGCTCTAGGCCATTGGTTCTCAGTCAGCAGTGATTTTAACCGTCTCCCCCACTTTCTCACCCCCTCTGACAAAACATTTGGTAATGCCTAGAGCCATTTTTGATTGTCATAGCTGGAGGAGTGCTATTAGTATCTAGCCAGGGATACTGCCTAACATCGTGTAATGCACAAGATACAGTTCCTCACAACAAAGAATTATCTAGTCTAAAATGTCAATAGTGCTGAGGCTGGAAACCCTACTCTAGCCTAAAAGAAATGCTTAACAGCTCTGTTTATTAAACAGTTAGATCCAAACGACTTACAAAGTATTTATGCCGTGGTTGTTTGAAAAAATAATGCACATAAATTAAAAGAAAAAAAAATTTTTTATTCTTAAATAACCATAATTATTAATGGGATGTGCTTCTCTTTGGTATTGCACAGCTTCTTCTAATCTTGAAATCGTATCTCCATTCTTATTTCCTGATCCACATTGATTTTAACATGACACTTGCTGCTGCTGCTGCTGAAAACTCAGTTTTGCAAAAACGTGACATGGCTGAAAGAAATGTCTTGTGATCTAATATTAAAACTTGATCTCAAGCTAGTAGCTCATATGACATTTGACAGATTTGATTATTACTGTATTCCTCAAAAAGTATCCTGCAGTGTCCTTGTGAGTTTTCTGCAGTGACCTGGGGTGCCTCAGAGCACATGTTTCTTAGTTGTTTCTACTGAAATTTGTCTGGAAGCATTGAATGACCCCAATGCCTAGGTTATGGTCTCTAAATACCATTTTCTACTAAAAGGAAAATTCTCTATATTGAGAATGTGAAACTTTTCCTATAAATCACTGAGCAAATTCCATGAGATGCTTGCATCTCATTTGGGGGAAATGACTGATTCTAGGAGACGGGGATAGAGAAACAAATTAAATGATACTATGAAGAAACAATTAGCCAAATACAGCATACGGGAAATTCTATAGGATAAATAACCCAGTTTCTTTTTTAAAATGGTATAAGGAAGGGGAGATTCTCCTTGAATAAAAACATGAAAAGCACATCAAGTAATATGTGGACTTCATTTCATTACTGTTTGGAACCAGTTAAAAGGAAAAAAAGGTATTTTTGAGACAGGGGATTTTTACATGTGGATAATGTTAAGGAATTGTTTTACGTGTAATAATGACATCATGTTTGTGTTAATTAAAAAGGGATCTTGGGCTTCCTTGGTGGTGCAGTGGTTGAGAGCCCACCTGACGATGCAGGGGACATGGGTTTGTGCCCCGGTCCGGGAAGATCCCACATGCCGCGGAGCGGCTAGGCCCATGAGCCATGGCCGCTGAGCCTATGCGTCCGGAGCCTGTGCTCTGCAATGGGAGAGGCCACAACAGTGAGAGGCCCGCGTACCGCAAAAAAAAAAAAAAAAAAAAAAAGGATCTCTTCATCTGTTAGAGATCCATATGACACATTTATGGATGAATGTTATGATTATTTACTTTAAAATCACCCTAAAAGAAAAATACTCCCCAAAGAAGATATTCACATAGGAGAGAGAAGATACAGAATTGTCAAACTTCTTGAAATTGTATGATGGGTACATAGACTAAGTCTATTTTTATGTATGTCTGAACATTTTCATAATAAAAAGTTTTAAAGAAGAGAAAGAAAGGGAAGGGAATGAGGATACAACAGCACATCTTTACTGAGAAAATTATACTTTTCCTACAGTTTGTCTCTGTTTGCAAGTTTCTTTATGAGTCTCATTGACTAAGACTAAAAGACAGTCTCTGTCTGTAAGAGAGGGCATTATGGAGGAATAGAAACCTCTCTTATAGAGGGAGGCAAGGAAGAAGAGTGTTGGAAAAGGAGGTTAAGTGACCTAACCTTTAAAGTTAGTCATAGGGCAAGAGAAGAGGTTAATTGTAGTCACTTTGCTAGGATTAACCAGAGGAGAGCTAGTATATTCCTTATTTTAAATTAGTAAAGTGTCATTCTGAATTTAATCAGCCTTCTTTCTTTTTTTTTCCCCTATAGGTAAAGAATATAGTCTATGTTTAGTTTTCTCATCAGCAATAAAAAATCATTTTTTCTTTATTTTGATCTTCGTGTACTTGGTGAATAGGAATCTATTCCTGACAGATGAATCTTGTTTTGTTTCTATTTCTGAACCTGTAAAATTATTGAGTAAACTCTGGACCAAGGTAACTCCACCCTGTGAGGAGTGTCAGGTAGCCAGCCAGCCTCCCTCTCTAAATAATGTTTACTCTTTCTTCTAATAGCAAGACAGATGCGGAGAGAACAGAAATGTGAGAGGAACACAGAAAAGCTTATTTAAATATGGGAAGAGATATATGCCTATAATGGCTTTTCTTGTCTGCCATCTTAGCATAGTATAGTATATATACATTTTTTTACACTTTTAAATTAGACTGAAATAGCAGAAATTTAGAAGATGCTCTAATGTAAAAGAGAAGTCAGATGTAAGTATATATTAAATAATTGGTGTTTTGTAAAACTTACGAAATGTCTTTATCATTGTATTACTGAATCTTGGTTTTTTAAGCCTATGCCATCATTTTTTTATAATATTGTAACTATCTGAAAGGGAAGAATCTACACTAAAACTGAAACATAAGCTAAAGTGAACTTCTATTTCCTTGTATTTGTTGTAGAGATCTGTGGTTAGTTTGAATGATAACCTAATCTATGTCAGAGGCAGGTAGGCCATGTATCTAGGACACAGCCCATTTTCACACACACAGTCACTGAGGCTGAATTATTTGCTATCTCAGTGGATAGTATGGATTGAACTTGAGTCTCTGATAAATGGTCATCAAAGTAATGAATCTTTGGGACTATGAAAAAAAGAACATAAGTGAAAAACTATTAAACCAAAATGTGTTTTCTTAGAAGGAAAAAAAAAACCCACCAGACTATTTCATCTGCTGCCTAGAAACAGCATGCAGTATATTTTGTTGTTTTCCAAGTATGTAGAATATGAACAATGCCTTTTGATGCTCACTTTATAGCTGATATCTTACATAAAAATATTAATAGAAAAAATGGTATATAAGTCTATTTTTGGTAGTGTATATTTTAAAAGAAATTTAGCCTTAGTAGAATTGGTTCTCTGTAGTTGGACAATGTATTAAGGAGATCCTGAACTCTTTGAACAAATATCAAGATATACATAGGCTATTCTTTACTTAGAAAATTTTAATTGTTATTATTCTCTATAAAATTATTGCTTCTGTCAAGTTTTGCGGTTGAGATAGGAAGAAGCTAAGAGGACTTTTGGCCTTGGATAATTAGAATTCAGAGTTTTTATATGGTTCAGTCACTTTTTGGTCAAAATAGCACTTTGTGAGCTAACCTATGAATTGAACTAAAATTTATAACATTGTTTTGATGGGCTAATTGCTAGTTTATGGCCTGTGTTTTGAAACACACCACATTTATAGGTTGAAGGGACTATTGCCTTTAGCCTAAGTACAAAACTTAATATTTTTTTACTCAGATTGCTACGTACTGTATTTCTTTATCAGTAAATGTATAAGTACAACTATAGAAGCACTCTATAAATATAATATCAAGTTTCAGAAGCAAAGCCCATATTATTGATAAATGTACAAAATACCAATTGAGTTGGTTTATTTTCCATTGAGTAAAGCATAGTGAAATCGGTGTTTATGTGCATTGATCTTGGGTTATCCCTAAGAAACTCCAGGGTTCAAATTAGCCTGGGTGTACCACCCATGTCCACTCCAACCTTCATGTTTATCAAGGTAAAATTGTGTTGAAATAAACATTGGAAGATGCCCATGGATTAATTTCTGTGGAGGGAAATGTGGAGTGTAATCTTTTGCCTTGGTGAAAAGTAATGTCAGCAAAGGAAGATAGTATGCATTGTTAGGTGAAATCAATTTCTGCTACTCCTGTCCTGCTCCAGTTATTCAATTTTATGACTAAGGATAAGAGCTTATAGGGGACTGATCTGCCCTGTCCTTGAGTAATAAATATAATAAATACTAGTCTGTACTTGTCTTAACAAAGCCTAAAACAAACATGAAAAGGAACTGTCTGATCCACAAGTAAATTAACTGTCTTCCAGAACAAAATTTCACCCCTCTCTAAAGAAAGACAACAAAATCTAAGCAAAATAATTGTAATGAGTCCACAATATCCAATATAAAAAGATTCCAAGACATACCAAGAAATGTGATTCTAAGAGAAAAATTCTTTAATAGCAAGGTCCCAGAAATGATAGAGATTATGGAATTAAGAAATCTAATATATATGTGTGGAAAGATAAATAGATAAATACTCCCCCGTTAGTTTCACTCTACCCACCACTTTCCAAGGGTGGGCTAGACTTAGTAACAACTTCCAAAGAATAGAGTAAGGGAAGGGAATAATAGTGACTTTACAATGAAAAAATCTGCCAAATGATACTTTAAGTGGTGAAGGTTACTGTTATCAGTGATGTCAGGTGAATATCATGTAACTCCCTCATATAATGTGACTTAAAGCACCCTTCACCTCTATGATATTGGTAGCAAAAACCTATAACCCCATTATAATCGTGAGAAAAACAACAGACAAACCCAGATTGTGAACAGTTTACAGAATTTCTGGCCAGTACTCTTCAAGATTGTTAAGGCTATGAAAAACAAGGCAAGACTGAGAAACTGTCCCAGATCAGAGGAGACTGAGGGGACATGAAAACTAAATACAGTGTGGTATTTTTTTATTGGATGCTAGAATAGAAAGGGGACATTAATGAAAAAACTGGTGAAATCGTAATAAAATCTAGAGTTTAGTTAATGGTAAAAATAAATAAATGAAGAAAATAAAAAAACTTCTGTGTAAAAAAAGCAGTTACAAATATATTCAAATATTTAATGGAAAACATTAACAAAATAAGGAAGCCCATGGGGAATCTTAATACAAAAATGGGAACTATAAAACAGAGCCAAATGAAAGTTTTAGAACTGAAAATTATAATATTTGAACTGAAAACTTAACTAGATGTGCTTAATATTTTATTTGATACTGTAAGAAAAAGATCAGTTAAACCAAAGTCAAGGCAGTAGAAACTCTGCCAATGGAAGCACAGAAAGAAAAAAAATCATACAAAATGAACAGGACATTAGCTATGGGACAATGCCAAGTATATATGACATAATACAAAAATAAATATACTATGCAAACACTAATCATAAGAAATGTGAAACCCCAATATTAAAAATGGATGAAATAGATTTCAGGAATATTGGCAGAGATCAAGAACGTTTTGTAATAAGAGGTTGAATTTATCAAGAAGATATAACAATCCTGAATGTACATATGCTGAATGTATATATGTCTGTGGTAGACAGGCTAAGTGTTCCCCGAAGATGTCCATATCCCAGTCCCCAGAATTTGTGAATATGTACCTTACATGAGAAAGGAACTTTGCAGAGCTGATTAAGTTAAGGATCTGGAGGTGGGGAGATTATCCTGAGTTATCTGAGTACCCAAAGTAAATACAGGGTTCTTATAAGAGAGAGTAGAGATAGGAGAGATCAGAGAATGAAACGTGATGTCAGAAGCAGAAGTCAGAGTCAGAGAGATTTAAAGATTCTACACTGCTGGCTTTGAAGATGGAGGAAGAAGGGCCTACTGGCCAAAGGATGCACGTAGTCTCTAGAAGCTGGAAAAGACAGGGAAGTGGATTTTCCTCACAAGCCTTCAGAAGGAACTCAGATTGGTGTTATTTATTTTAGCCCTCTAAGATCTGTTTCAGAATTGTAACCTACAAGACTGTAAGATAATTTTACATGTTTTAAGGCACTGTTTGTAGTAATTTGTTATAGCAGCAATAGGAAACTGACATAGCATCAAATAATAGAGATTGTAAAATAGGAAGCAAAAACTGAAGGAACCAAAGGGAGAAATAAATTCACAATTTATAGCTGGAGATTTTAAAATTTCTCTCTCAGTGATTGATAGAACAATAGGCATAAAGTCAGTAACTACAGAAGACTGGAAGAATGCTATCAACCAATTTGATTTTAGGATTTTCTATGTATAACATCCTGTCATCTACAAATAGTGACAGTTTTACTTCTTCCTTTTCAGTTTGGATCCCTTTTATTTCTTTTTCTTGTCTGATTGCTATGGCTAGGACTTAAAACTATGATGAATAAAAGTGGCAAGAGTGGGCATCCTTGTCTTGTTCCTGATCCTACAGGAAACTCTTTCAGCTTTTCACTATTGAGTATGATGTTAGCTGTGGGTTTGTCATATATGGCCTTTATTATGTTGAGGCATGTTCCCTCTATGCCCACTTTCCGGAGATGGTGATGATAACATAGATGTATAAATTTATTAAAACTCATGACGCTGTATATACCTATTATCTCTGTATTTTACCGTATGTAAGTAATACCTTAATAAATTTTTAAGTACAAAAATAGTGATTGATTTCAGCACCTAAGTATTTTCTCTTCTTTTACTTTTTACATGTGGGGGCTTTGAATGTTGAAGGTGATATTATACGGAATTAGTTTGCTTTCATTTAAAGGTTGCTATTTTTGATATAAATTATGAATGAAGTAAAATAAACCAAAGAAAAAAACGTGGCCTAGGAAAGGTCTATATTTGTATCAACATAAAAACACATGGACAAATATGAACAAATCTTACTATTAATGCTAGAGGCAGAGGTCATATAGATAAGTATTTTAGCCTGTTGATCCTCAGAAATAAAATACACTCATTGAACCCCAGTAAATTCCTATTCTGCTCTCATTGTTGTAACAGGTATACAGAGGTGAGAAATAGACGGGTAAGAAAAAAGGTTTGGGGAGCTCTGAGATGATTACTGAGGTCCATGTTGGTTTTCAGTTACCTTTTCTAAATCAAGTCTTCACTCCATTGACTGTGAAGGACCGTGACCTGAACCTGAGGTAACTGACGGAAATCAGGAGTAAAGCATTTAAAATTGAAAGGAGTTGTATTCTTATCTTTAAAGACAGTGAGCAGGAAGGCAGGCTGCTTCTAGGTGATGAAGAACTCTAAGAATCTATAGAAAGAATTTTGGAAACTTTAAAGGAGAAAAAAAGTAAGTAAGTTGAGCTCTGAAAACTACTGAAAGAAAGGAAAGAAAAAGTCATTTTTGTCCTCCATGACAATATACAAAAATTGATAACATAACATAGTCAACAAATTTAGAAAATGGTGACATACCTTTTCGCATTCAGATTTTAATAAATGTTTTTATGCATACCTACGTAGTTTTATTATATCAATAAATGTAATCAACTCAGTGGTTGTTTTTGTTGCATGTGTGTTTTATATTCAGGCATGCTTTTCCCCCTCTTTTCTTGGCTCTCCTCAGCCCCATCTTCTTCCCCACAGATCATCTCCCTCCATACCTAACATATATTAACAATCTAATATGTATCCTTTCATATTTTTCTCTGTTTTCATATAAATTTTTGTGTTGTTCATGAATTTTTTTATTGATTTACAGAAATGAAATCCTATTATAAATACTTTATGGTATATTGTTTTTCTCGCCCTACTATATTTTGATGCTGGATATTCAGCCAAGTCAAGCTGATGTGGGTTTCATTCATTCTTTTCAATAACTGAAGAAGACGATGTATCATAATTTTTCAACCATTTTCCTAATGACATACATTGGATTTCATAGTCTTGTTTAACATTTTTGTTTATGTCACTATGAAAAATGTGGCTATCTTTATTTTTAATAAATAATGTAAGCCTACTTTCCAAAGGGGTTTTACATTTCATGTTTTCACCAGCAATATACACTTTTTTTTGCATTCCTGTCAGCAAAATGTGTTATAGCTCCTTATCACATTTAAGCCTGATATTTGTCTTCCAGAGTGTCAATAACTATCATGAACCTGAAATTTTACATTACTTGCAAGGTAACAATTTATCTTGCCAAAATTTCCTGAATGTCAGCAGAAGACATGAGACGCCTTGGTCAGAGGCAGAGACCTTTATTACAATACAGTGAAGAGAATAAGCATCATGTTAATGTCTGTTCCCCTTGCCCCCAAGTTTCTCGAGGCGCTATGGACTTAATTATGTCCTTCATTTGTGTGTTGAAACCCTAACCACCACCACCACCACCCGCCCCTGCATTGTGACTGTATCTGGAGATAGGGTCTTTAGGAGGTAATTAAGTTTTAATGAGGTCATGAGTTTGGTGCCCTAATGTGATAGGACTTAAAAGAAGAAGAAGAGCGATCTCTTTCGCTCTCGATCATGTGAGGATACTGTGAGAAGGTAGTCATCTACAAGCCAGGAAGAGAGCTCTCACCAGGAACTAAATCTTCTGGCACCTTGACCTTGGACTTCCCAGCTTCCAAAAGTGTGAGAAATGTATTTCTTAGGGTTAAGCCACCCAGTCTGTGATATCGTATTATGGCAGTATGAGCAGACCAAGCCAAGAAGCCCAGGTACATACTGTGCACCCACTGAGTTTACATCCCAGTTGAGCAACCTCAGTCCTTAGGAACCCAAAATGTTTACAATGGACAGTGAAGTCTGGCCTTTGCCCCAAAGGTCATCATTATCTTTATTATACTGGACAGTAAACAAACTTGCCCTTTGCTCTGAAGCAAGACACTGTCTGTCTCTTCCAAGGCTGTTCTCTATACAAACATCCTTGAAAAGAATGTCTGGAACAAAAGAGCAATTTTGCTTTGCTCTGAACTCCAGCAGAAATATCAACACCCAAAACAAAGTTGTCATGATTATCTTATGACTTGGTCCTTCAATCTCTTTCTGTCTGTTACACTCTTCTTTATTCTGTCATACATTCAATATACTGTCTTTAACAGGTATCTAACTTTAAATTTATTGTACATGTTTAACACCTTTGTGAGATGTCTCTCTCACAAGCTACATCCTTACTCATTATCTCTACTTAACATAGCCTGTGAATTTTGCCTGTATCTCCTACCCTGCTCTCAGTGTTTAATGTTTCTTTTGGTTTTCATCTATCCTGTTTTTTCCCTTATCTTCTGTAACAGAATTGAATATTTTTAGATAATATAGAAAATTCATATTACATATATGTTCAGAATTTTTGGAGGGGGTGAAGTATTAGAAAACTTATATTTCTGTTAGGTGCTGATAATTCATCATAGGGCAATGATACTTTTATAGGATTTTTTCCCAATTTCTGGAAGAGTGTCCACTTTTTTGTTCTTATAATACATTCCTTTTAAAGTGAACCAAATAATAAATTTTTAGTACTTATGAGAGGTCATTTTAACCACCCTCTCCGGGAACAGTAAATTTTGCTAACCTTGATTATGGCCCCACTGAATGCCCTTACTAGGAGCTGAGACAGAGTTCACTATTTTACAAAGTCTAGAGATCTTTTTTCTATTTAGTTTTGAAACTAATTGTAGAAGCAAGGAATGGGAGATAAGGAATAATTTTCAGCAGAAATAGTTAATTTCATCATTTATTCATTAAGTATTCATTCATTCAGTTATATAATGTACTAGGTACTCCAGGTTTATAGGAATTAGTAATACGTATGTCTACCTAAGGAAATTTATTGTCTGGTAAGGGATACATTACAAATAAATGGAATTTGTACTAGGCCTGTGATAACAGAAAACAGAGAATTGTTACATCTGCTTGGGAAGTCAGAGGTTTTACAAAACCTTGGCTTGGCCTTTAAGGATGAGAGTTTCACCGTGGAGGAAGTACTAGGTAGTGGCTTAGAGCACAGTGTTAGAAGCCTGATAGACTTGGCTATACCACTTACTAGTTATGTGATATTGACTAAGTCATCTAACCTCTCAAAGATCATTTCCTCATTTATAAAACGGTGAAAATATCTATTTTGTAATGCCATTTTGATAATTAATTGAAATAAAGCTCTTAACATAGATCTTGGCATATAGCAAGCTCTAATTAAATTGTATTTGTTGCTGCTGTTGCTATTACTGTCTACTACTACTGTAATACAAGCACCCTCACCACCTCCTCTACCAAGCTCATTAAGAGTTTGCTTTCCAGATAAGACCACCAACACATGGAAGGCATGTAAGCATGAAACAACATAGCATGGTTGAATGAGCGTATGTTGTGTGACATGGTTGGAACATGAAATATGTCTGAAAATATTCAAATATGATGAGGACTTGCTCTAAAGTAGATTTCAGTGTACATGACCAAGAGCAGATGGATGTAAGTGCTGACAGGGAGATAGAATCTATTGAACTTGTTGACTGAGAGATGAGTGAGGTCAAAAGGAATGATATGTAGGCATTAGGATGACTCAGATTTCTGTGTGGTTTTTGTGATTCCCTTTAGCAAAATAGTGTGTAATGGACTAATGGTAACTCCTGAGGGGACAATAATGAGTTCATTTTTGGATATGTTGAATTTGACAATTTAGAGGATATTGTTGTGGAGGTATCTAGTAAGTGGTTGGATATGAGTCCAAAACTGTCCTCTCCATATAGAGGTAATCACCTCTAATGTCTTATCAGTAGATTCTAGCACTCTTTTGTGGTTTAGTATTAGAAGCAGTGGTCATGGATGAAATCCCTCACTGTAAAATGAGAGGGCTGAGAATTCAGCCACCCTACTAAAATCCAAAGAATGTCAAATTGGAATACACAAAAAAAGGAAACTGGTGTAGACATTCTTGAAAAATGTAGGGGACAGTTGGGTACATTCAGGGATAATTTGTGAAAGTGCAGGAGTGGGAAAACTTCTCTTGGTAGTTCGAGTTTATTTTATAGAGTATCCATTAATGTCTTAAGACAAAGAAATTACATAAATAAGTGAGACTGCACCTTGGATTTTCTTGTTTTATAAGGCTTTTCTCTAGTTTTAATATATGGGTGAGGCTGGCCTCATAGAATGAGTTGGCAAGTATTCCCTCCTCTTTAATATTCTAGAAGAGTTTGTATAGCATTGGTACTGTTTCTTCTTTAAATATTTATAGAATTCACCAGTGGAGCCATCTGGCCCTGGAGTTTACTTTATGGGGAGATTTAAACTACCAATTTGATCTCTTTAATAAATATAATGCTATTCATGTTATGTTTCTTCTTGAGGGGGCTTTGGTAGTTTGTGTCTTTCAAGAAATCTGTCCATTGATAAAAATTGTCCAATTTAGTGGTATAAAGTTGTATGTAATATTCCCTTATTATTCTTTTAGTCTCTGTGTAATCCATAGGGATGCTTTTTCTCTTCTGATATTGATAATTCCTGATATCATTCTTGATTTTGGTAATTTGTGTCTTCTCTCTTTTTTGCCTGATCAGTCTGGTTAGAAGTTTATGTATTTTATTGACCTTTTCAAAGAGCCAGTGTTTGGTTTCACTGATTATTTTTTCTCTATTTTTCGATTTTCTGTTTCATTGATTTTCACTTTGATTTTTATTTCTTTTCTTTTGCTTACTTTGGGTTTAAGTTGCTTTTATTTTTTCTAGTTTTTTTAAAGTGGAAGCTGAATCATTGATATGAGACCTTTTTTCTTTCCCACTAATATTGGTGTTTAGTGCTAGAAATTTCCTTCTAAGTACTACTTTAACTGCCATTCCACAACTTTTTATATGTTGTGGTTTCATTTGTATTCAATTAAAAATACTTCATAATTTTTTTTCTCAGACCCATGGGTTTACTTAAAAGTATACTATTTCGTTTTCATATTTTGGGAATTAAAAAAAAATCTTTCTGTTACTGATTTCTAATTTATTTCCATTGTTGTCAGAAAATATACCTTTATATGATTGGAATTAACTACATTTATTGCAACTTGGTTTTTGGCTCATAATGTGCTCTATCTTTGTAAATGTATATTCTACTGTTGTTCGATGGAGTGTTCTATAGATGTCAGTTCATGTTCAGTGTTCTTGTTCAAGTATTCTATATCCTTACTGATGTGCCATCTACTTGCTTTATCAGTTATTGAAAGGGAAATGTTGAAATCTGTTTATAATTGTGGATTTGTGTATTCCTTGTTTCGGTTCTCTCAGTTTTTGCTTCATATATTTTTTAAGCTCTATTATTCAGTTCAGAAACCATTAGGATAATTATGACCTCTTGATGAAATGATCTGTTATTATTATGAAATGACCCTCTTTATTCCTATTAATGTTTTTTTGCTCTAAAATCTACTTTGTCCAATTTGATGTCTTTTACCAATAATTCTGTCATTTGTGTCATTTGATTAATTAATTTCTCTCCTCATTATGGGTTATATTTTCCTGATTTTTTTTCAGGCCTGGTAATTTATGAATTGAGTACCAGCTGTTGTGAATTTTACCCTGTTGTGTGTTGGATATTTTTGTATGCTATAAATATTTTAATCCATTTTTCTAAGATACAATTACGTACCTTGGAAATGGTTTGATCTATGTGGATCTTGCTGTTAAGGTTTGTTAGGCAGGACCAGAGCAGCATTTAGCCTAGGGCTAATTTTTCCCCCTCTACTGAGGCAAAACCCTTCTGAGTACCCTAACCAGTGCTCGATGAATTATGAGATTGTTCTTTGCTCTGGTTGTGTGAGCTCTGCATATTGTTCCCTGTAATTTGGGGGAATGATTCTTTTACTGGTCTCAGGTTGTTTTCTTAAGCTGATCAGATCTCACCTGAAGACTGCAGATCTCAGGAGCTCTGCTACTTTTCAGCTTTCTCCAATCTGCTACTCTATTTTGCAGTTTTAGCCCCCCTTTATCTCATAGTACTTCAAGCTGTTTTCTCTATTCCAAGAGACCACTGTGTTCCTGTCTGCTCTGGGGCTTGCAGAGTCTCCTCTGGCAGAGAGCTGGGGCAGTCGGTGGTGTCACCACTTTTTTTTCCTGTCTCTCAGAGATCACTGTCTTTCACTGCTTGGTGTTTCATCTCTTAAAAACAGTTTTTTCCACATGTTATATCTGTTTTAAATATTTTTTGTGTACAAGGGTAAATCCAGTCCCTGGTACTCCATCTTGGTCAGAAGTTGAAATACGCTGACCCTTGAATTTATTTATTTTTTTTAATGCTGTGTTGTAGTTTTCCTTTTCATTTTTCTGTCCCTTTTTGCTTTGTGCTGCGTTTGTGTTCATGTGTTCCCAGAATCTTAGACTGTATGTAGTCTGTGGGGTTGGGCTGACTGTCCATCCATCAGTCAGTGTCTTCCATGTTCCTGGCACCATGTTTGGTATGTGAATAGAAAGATGACTAACACCAGTGGCCTAATCTCAGGAAGCTCCAGGAAGTAGGAACTCCAATCTAGTGAGGGTGTGCAGTGTTATTGAGTTATGCAATGAAATCATGTTAACCCTCAAATCTTATTTAAATAGCACTCATCATGTTTTCTGTAATATAGGTCCTTTAAAAAAATAGCTTTTTGGAAGATTATATCTGAAGCTGAATATGAGCAAACATGGAAGCAAATAAGAGCCTATACTAGTCATTTATAATTGACTCCAGCTAAACAAGATGAGTACTTAATAGGAGGAAGAAAGCTAAAAAAAATGAAGTGGAAAAGTATTTCCCTCTAATTAGGAAGAAAGTGTCCTGATATTAGCATCAAGTTCTAATGCAACTTTTTCCTTTTCCTTTTGCTTTCTATTTCTGTTCTCTGTTGTGTTTGAAGAACAAAAGCAAATTTCTTGAAGATAAACAAAGGTTTTCCCTTTAATTAGTTTAAATAGGTTAGTCACCAGAGAATCTTCCAGTGACTAAACCATGTTGTATCTGCTACAAAGAGATAAGTAGTCTAGCTACAGGCTGATATTACTCTAATTTGAAGATTTGGTTCCTGTATGTAGGGAGGGCGTTTGGTACCAATCTGAGATTGAGATTGAGTTCATAAAGTAAGAATTGGCATTGCGAAGAAAGATAGTTTGTGTCCATTGCTTGTTTTAAAAGTATATATTATAGAATATTCCAGCACGTTTAAAATTAGGTGGTTTTTTATTAGTGCTGATTTAAATTTAACTCTTTGTTCAGGAATAGAAAGCTCATGACCTTAGAGAGTCAGGGTGCAGAATAATAGCTAAAAACACTTTGTAACTTGAATTCAGTGACAATAGCATGTCATTCTCACAAGTTTTTGAGAACTAGGAATGTTTCCAATCTAAATGGAAAAATTATAAGGTATTATTTATATTACCATTTCCTCGTATCATACATGTAAGGAAAATTAACTATAAATATTTTTAAAGAAAAAATAATACGGATATTGTTAGCATAAGAAATGCAAAAGTGATTTTGGGAATAGAAAGTTAGGCAGACTGGTATTAAACCATTTTGGGGGGAAAATAGCTAAACTAGAGAAATGTCTTTTTTGACCTTTTTCTAATTTTGAATATAGATTAATGCATAAATTAATGCATGTTTATGTTTAATTTACCTCATTATTAAAATGAAGGGTATTGGTCTAATGATTGTTTTCTCAAGGCATTTGAATTAGACAAAACTCTTTACTGGATAAAGGTAATAAAAACTTGATAAGGTACCAGACGGTATATTTTTTAGTAACATTTTTACTACTCCAAAATATTTTAAATTTTCTTTGTACAGATTTCAAGGTAATTTCTGTATCTCTATACTAAAATCATATGGAACACTTTCACATCTTGTTCGTGGTAAAACTGATATTGTGGCTTTATTTTTATTATATTTTTATCTTAAAAGGTACCTCCAAATCCAAATGTCTCTATTTTAATTCAGGTACTTATCTAAGTTTATTCTACTCTTTTTCTGAAAACTTAATACCTAGCTCTTTACTTTATGTACTGTTAAGAAAAATAAAGTAAGATGCATTCATGTTGCTTATTATTCTTCATTATTAACCGTTTGTGGTGTATCTGGGCTCTTCTTTAAAAAAAATCAGATTGGAGATATAGTTCAAATTTTTAAAATTCTAAAAATTAGTTAGCTGGTGGATAAATATCTTCTTTGTTATGCTTATTCATTATTATATTTGGCTTTTGACTCGTTAGGATATATACTAAATGTTAGTTCAATAAGAGGTGGCTTTATGATACATCATTTAGAATGCAAATTATTTTTAAGCTGAAGAATATTGAAAATAAAACAGAACCAACTGAGTCTGAATTATTTACAGGCCAAGGGCTTAAAGGTGCACTACTCCAGCACAAATATTAAATTATGAAATGGGAATTTCAGTTTGCCATAAATCTGTCTGCCATAGCAGCTTAAAATAAAATAGTTTTACCCATCTAAAGCAACATCAATTTGCCAGTCATTGCTTTATGTATCAAAGAGCGTTCTGTGAAAATATCAATATCATTGGTTAATATAAATGAAATTAATTTTTAAAGCTGGGCTAAAGGTTGACATCTGAAAAATTGCATTACTTTGCAGAAGAGAAATTTCTGTCTTCTAGTGAAATTTCAGGTCATGAGGGCAAGTAATTTTCACAATCTTCAATGGGAGCCAGTGAAATATGAACTTCATTGTCACCTAGCCCCAAAGCGATAAGATAAAATGAGCTGATACATCATTTGCTGTGGTTTTATCATCTCCCTCAGTAATTGGAAGAGAAAACCTAAGAGTGTGTGTGTTTGTATGCTCCCCTCTTGCTCCTCCCAGCTGCCCCATCATCCACTCCCAGGCTAAAACCACTTTAGCCCAATCAATACAGAGGTCACATAGCATTTTATTTATATATTTAAAATTTTTCATACTGACTAAGCTGCCAAATAGAACATTAGAGTAATGAATATGTTTAATTGAATTTTTCACCCATGAAAATGCTAAGAAGAATACTGTACTGCATCATAGAACTAGTAAGCAGAAGGAGGAAATTTACTATATAGATGAAAAATATCAAATGACTCATAATTAATTTAAAAGGTAATTTTCTCTGTATTCATAACTTTTATACTTTTGTTGTCATTGTTCTGTTCTTTTCCAAGTTTGGGGACTTTCTATGTGTTCATGGATATATATTAAATAACAAAATTGCCATCTTAAAATTTCTACCAGAGTCAAGTATATGCCATTTTTCAATTCGAAAAGACCTCTAAGTTTTGTTTTAAGAATATATCTTTAAAAACTTTACTAACATTTATATAGTTGATGATGAAGTACATCCTTAAACCAACTGGAATTCAGTATTAGAATAAATTTAATGCTGTGCTTTGGTATCAAGCTTCAGAGAAAATTACATGCAGCAAAATCCAAAAACTATGTTAATAATAGAGTGGTACAAATTTAAAATACCTGATTAAACTTACTTTAAAATGGTTTGGTAAAATTGCAATTAGCGTAAGTAAAACATATTTGTACATGTATTTAGTGGTGAGTTGATAGACTATTTTTAGACTAGTGTCTTTTTTAGCATGTGTTTTAATTTTAAATATATTTCAAATATTTACTGTTTTCCCATATTAAGGTATAATCCTTGTGACTAATTTATAATTATGTTCCATGAAAATGGGATATGAATATTTTCTACCTGTGGTATCATTATTTAACTGATGGCATGATTAGTTTATATTTTGTATGCTAAGTTTAAAATGCTTTTCTTCATGTTAAATATATATCCATATACTTTGGAAATGGTTTTGATGTGAAATTTTAAGTACTATTGTTTGTATATTTTATCTAATTTTACTTTTATTATTGAATTCTTCAGAAATCAGTGTGGAATTCTCTGAAAGAGTAAAACCTCTCCAAAAATTGGTGAATATTTGGGACTAAGATATGCAGTGCTAGCTGTAAACATTAAGAATAGTGTTTTTGAAAACACTTTTATTGATTCTATATGTGCAGACTCCCATGTAAATATTTCTTATTTTTGAGGTTAAAACATTTGATCACTTTTTAATATCTTTCCCTTTAAAAAGAATTTGAAAACATTTTATATTTATTGAGGGTAGATTTTGAAAACAAAACCTTTTTTTACTTAAGTGGAACAAATATGGCTATATTTTCAGAGACTGTTTTAAATCTATTTTTTGAACATACCTAATATTCAGTAAATAAGAGTATCTGGCAGTTGGGCAATAATGCAGGTTTCTTTTTTATTCTTTCATGAGGATGAGAAAGCAGAAGAAAGTGTTATTTGGATAAATTCTTTAGCTTTTCAAAATGAATGGTTAAAGGTGAAAAATACTTTGCTTTCAAGCCAATTAATGCAACAGGGTGAAGAAATTTTCCCATGTATTCATAGTATACTATTTGAAGTGTAGAATAAAAGCTGTGTACTATTCAGGCAAAATAATAAATCCTTTTTCAGAGTCACAATTTTCAGATAAAAATTTTAAAGAAAATATGTTTGGTATTTTTAATGTAAAGAAAGAGTATATATGCTTTTATATGTGTGTGAGTATATATACATGTATATATTAAATACTGATTTCTTTTTTTCTTCTCTACAACCTTATGTCAACATTTAACCAATAAACTATCTTTGTTCAAACAAATTATTAATATATGAAAGTTGAATTCACTAATAATACTAACAATATGAAAACAAGGTGGTAAACATTCAAAGAGAGTGCTGAGGGCTTAAGCTTTCAAGCTATTCAGGACTTGTGGTCATAACTGCAGAGCAATGGTAATGATACGGTTTCCATAGCAACTGATTCATTGGAGGGCTAGACCTCTGTCTAGGGTGCTGTCAGTGTATGTAGAGTTTCAGTGAACAGAAAGTCCCAAAGAAGGGTCTGCTTCTACCTAATCCAGTTTTAATTGAACTCTAGAGACTTTGAAGTGAAGCCTCAGACCAGGAATATACCAGTCCAATAAGAAATAAACCTCTTACTGAGCTAGGCCTCAGCTGCTTTTCAGTACTGACACCTTTTCCTAATGAATACTTAAAAGAAATGTTATTATATCAATTTCAGCTAGTAATTCTGTTAGTTAAGAGATTCTTTGTTTCTATTTTAAATCCCACTATCTTGACCATAAGTGTAGAATTTCATTTGTTACTTTTTTTTTAAGTCAGTCTAATTTTTTTTGTGTAAGATTTTAAATTTTGATAGCTTTGGCAATTTTAAATAATTTTCTGTCTCTCCTCCTGTTTCTTTTTCTCTAAGTTTTAAAACACTATTTTACCTGCTTATATTTAACTCTGATTGCACACTGTCATACATTCAGTATGATACCATTGATATCAGGTTTGAAAACATGTAGAACAATTCTGGATATTATTTGTGGATGTATATGTACTAATAGTATAAAAACTTACATGGGAATGTTAAACCTCAAAACACGGATAGTGATTGGCTCTGATGAAGGAGGAAACTGGGATAAGGAAGGGTTATATATGGGAATTTCAACATTATCTGTAATGCTTTATAAGTTTTAAAAATATATAGGACAGTGTGGCAAAATGTTAGGATTTTCTAAGGTTCAGTAATGGGTACATGGGGCTTATGTCATTTTCTGTAGTTTTGCGTATGTTTGACATTTGGTAATAAAACAAATTTTAAAGGACCATACCACTTGCTATATTTCAAGTATATTTTAAAAATAACTACTGCTTAAAGGAATGGGATATAAATTGAAATTTTTGATTGATTGAAAAACTATTACATGAAAAATCTTGTAAGAGTGTATACTTCTCCTAGTAATTGGAATAGTCTAGAAAATAAATCTTTAGTTGCATGACCATGATCTTGCAATGATTGGCATCACCATTATGAGCAACAATACTAGTTATATAGCTTTATAGTATATAAGAGGTAGAATTTTCAGACCAGTGTGTGATATTTTTAGCATATGACAGAGCTTAAAGCCTAATGCTTTGTTGTTTGTTTTTGTTTGATTTTCCTCTTTCACTTTTAACACAAGTACAGGAAAACAAATGTAGTTGATTAAAATTTCTGATGAGTTGAGTTCTAGTTTAACAAACATTTAAACCCTTTTTTAGAAATGTGACAATGTAGTATATACGTAAGCTCTGGACATTTGGATTAGAAAACCTGGGAGGAGGCCAGACTTTGCCACTAACTTCCCAAGGGACTTTGTATTAAGTATTTATCTTGTTTAAGTCTAATTTTCCTTATTAATTGTTGGATAGATTGGGCTACAAGTGTTACAGAACATGTATTGGATTCTCTACTACTTGATAAGTTAAGTATGGCAAACTCAAATACCAATGGAAACTAGACAGATAGTAAACGAGTGAATGAGTGGAGACTGGTTCAAAACCGAGAGTGCATGCCAGTTGTACTATGTGGAGTATATAGATCTAGGTTTGACAGATGCTCCAGTTTTTCCTGAGAAACCAGAAATCTGCATATTTATGTAAATAACCATTTTCTCAAGTATTTTCAACTACTTGAAATTTTGGGAAAATACCATACGGCCCCCCCAAAATTAATGTGCATCATATATGGAATTCTGGTTGCCATTCATTGATTCATTTAATCATTCAAAAACACCTACTTTGTGTCAGACCTTGTTCTAGAAGATGGAAATAGAGTGCATTCAAAGCCTTTGGTCTAATAGAACTTAGATTCTAATATTCTAGTGCTGAAGAGAGGCAATAGACAAGCAAGGAAATATTGTAATTTCTGGCGGTGATAAGTGTTACCAAGGAAATCTGATGAGTTTGGGGTGGGATGAGGCAGTAGTGGCAGAAGTGGGGTTTAGATCCTGTGGCTTCTTTAAGGAGGTGACATTTGAACAGAAATGTGACTGTGAGGGTGAGCCAGCCATACAAAGATCTGGGAGAAGAACATTCCAAGCAGAGGAGAAAGCAAGTATAAAGGCCCTGAGGAAGAATGAGTTGGGCTCATCAGACAGTCCCAGATGTCAGGCTTTATAAACAGTTACAAAGAGCTTCAGAGTTTATTATGCGTGTAATGCAGAGCCACTGGATGGTATTAAATATACGAGTATATGATCTGATTTATACTTAAAAAGTTATATTTTTTTGGCTCCTCTAGTTATAGTAGATTCTCCAGGTAAGATTAGAAGGAGAGAGACCAGTCAGGAGGCCACTGCAGACTCTGGAGCCTTGGAGCTGCTGGTTGTGGTCGGAGAAAGGGGTGCATGTGACCTCTGGTTTAAGAAACTATTTGAGAGTAGAACCGATATTTTGTCCTCTCTTTTTCTCCTAATTTCTCTTGATCTTACTTACATAGGTATTGATTGTATGAAAGAGATAGTAGGATTTTCTCTATCACCTGTTTTAAAGCTGAAAGTGTGATTAGTTGTTTGGGACTTTGAATTGTTATCTTGTTTTTTCAAAAAACACCGAGCCTAAGAATTGTACCCAGTCTTTCATTTCTAGATTCTGTGGTACCAGAAATAGAATAATTTCTGTAGAAAAATCTAAATACATATTTAGTGAGTTAAATAAGGTTGCTCTCTTTTTTTTTCCCCAAAAAATCCCCTGTATTTTGCATTAAGGAATGTAGTTTTTTTACGATTAAGATCTAGAAAATGGAAATCAAAAATGAACATTTACATAGGATACATTCTCACTATTCATTATTTTTCCTCTTTTTGCTTATCCTGTCTTTGTCCTTACAATGCAATATCATAATCAAATGTCATTTTATTTTTATTTTTTAATGATGGTTACTTTTGAGAAATTTATCTTAGTTGTTTAACTTAATTTGCTGTCACAGATTTTCATCAGTGTTTGATAGCAAATACATCTCATTTTCTTCATTAATATTCTGTGAAGTACTAGTGTGGAGAAATTCCAGTTCTGGTTTTCATTTAACACCTTCATAATTAAGCTTTTGAAATGAACTTTTTAAAAAACAAAACTTGAATAACAAAGCAACAAAGTGGCTTAGGACTAAAGACAGGATTACTTTGAGTTGGCAAAGATTCTAAGCCATTGCGTCTGTCACATGGGATGACAAGAATTGTAACAAGTCACTCTGACAACCTCCTACTCCATAGAGAGATTATGCTGAGTTCATTCGCAGGTTTGTGTTTAGCCTAGCTGACAAGATGATACTTAACCTCTCATACAGTCAGTCTTTGTGCTTTCTGAATGAGTGACTGTTGCCTTAACAGTGACCTTATAAGTGTGATTTTTTGAAGTTATGAACTTAAATTTGTAATTTTAAAGTATGCAAAAAGTACTTCTGGATATGTTATAATCATATGAAATTGAATTTTATATGTCATCTGTAAGCATGTAGGACATTCTTTTGAGGTCTTCTTTTTAAGGGTTGTCTAAAATTTTGCTTTCTATAATATGACTCAAAAATCAATCAATCAGTAATGCAATATGTATTTCCTAAAAAACAGTAGACTACATCATTGCTTTAAAAGGCCCCCAAATATGTTTATAAATAGATGTTACAGTTTTCTTCTGCTTTTTCATTTAAACATCTTTTTTCATGAATTGTAATCTCTTTTCTTAGTCACCCTCCAAATTATTTCAATAACTATTCAGTTCTTAGAAATTATTTTTCTTAATAGGGACTTTTCTGTTTTAATTGGGGGGAAGAACAAAAAAATTCTATTGTTACTTAACTCTGGATTCCCTTTTTCCTCACTAGATCCTGGCATATACAGAAGGGCTGCATGGAAAATGGCTGTTCACAGAGATACGATCGATCTTTTCTCGTCGTTATCTTTTGCAGAATACAGCCCTGGAAATCTTTATGGCAAACAGAGGTAATATGTTGCAGACGTATATTGTTACAAAGCTAACCTTCATCTCCTTAAGATTTCATTTTGAACGTACCATATTGTTTCCATTTAGACAGAATTTTGTAGCCCACTCTCTGTGCTACTGATCTCTTTTTGAACCACGTGCATCTTCATGGTTTTTCCCCCTTTGGTCACTCTTAGAAATATCTGTAGTAATTTATTTTTCTGGCCAAATCACAAATTAGTGTAGTGCTTTATAAATATGGGGAATAACTACCCATTTAATCAGTCGTAGAGTTTTCATATTGCTCTGATGCTTAAACTCCTTCTGGAAGGTGGTTGCATTTCGAGAGGGGAGAGGGTAATCCAATGATTCATACATTTATTTAATTTTTTGTCTAATCTATTGCCATTTATAAAGGGACCATCAGAAAATGGTACTGAACTGTCCTGGTTGCTTTGTATTACATCATTCTTGAAAGAACTAAAATTCAATTTGCGGGTTTAGAATTGAACTTGGTGAAATTCATTAAGACAAAAAAGACAAGGTGAACTTGAAGGAAAAGCATCGTTGGGTACGAGTGGAGACATACACCGAGAATATTGTGATTTATTGTATATACTCATTTCATTTAAATAGATTTAAGTTTTCTTATTTTCTCTTTCTATAATCTACAAGTTATCATTTAAAAAATCTACACATAATGTATATTCCATACATACTTTCTTTTTTAATGAAATCATGTGTTTTAGGGAATGCAGATTTTTTTAGGAAAAGATGTTTTTCCCTTCCATATTTGGTCTTCTCCCACACACATACCTCTTTTTCTAATGTAAACATTATTTGTCCAGGCAAATAATCATGTGAATGTTTCACACTTTAGTTCAGTCTGCATTCTTGCTGTCCCAAAGGGGTTTCGACCTTACAATAGTTATTACTTGCTCATCTTCATTTATTTTCCTTCTTTGAAATTTCTCATGCTTCCTTGCTTTGTATCTTTGTGTGTTTTTCTATTGCCTTTCCCTCATGGCCTTGGTCACCTGCCATAACCTGAGTTTTTCCTTTTTTTTCCCCCTGTATTCAATGTAATAGTGGATATGTAAGAAAGGCTTATTAAAAAGTTATGTTGGGGCTTCCCTGGTGGCGCAGTGGTTGAGAGTCCGCCTGCCGATGCAGGGGACACGGGTTCGTGCCCCGGTCTGGGAAGATCCCACATGCCGTGGAGTGGCTGGGACTGTGAGCCATGGCCGCTGAGCCTGTGCGTCCAGAGCCTGTGCTCCACAACGGGAGAGGCCACAACAGTGAGAGGCCCACATAGAGCAAAAAAAAAAAAAAAAGTTATGTTGGATATGTATATGACAGTTCTAAATATCTTTTAGGTGTTTAGTGAATGATCATATAATTATTTACCTAAAACATGTTATAAAGCCCGTGTTTAAAAATTGTGCTAACACTGATAAAATTTTTTGGCTCATAGTATTTTTTCAGGCTAGGTGGAGAAAAGGATCATCTTCTAGATGAGTACTTGTAGATTTTTATGGTTCTGATACATAAGTTAATATAATTAAAATTTCAAGACTAACCAAATTAATATCTTCTAAATTCTCTGTCATGATTTTATGACTTTGTTATTTTCATATTTTTTAAGAAGGATAAAAATTTATAGATGACTGTCACAAGTTAACATTTATATGCTGAATATATTTATATATATGATGTACATTTATTGATATTCTCAAAATGTGTAATTATTGAGATAGAAATGATTAAAGAGCATTTAAATTGATTATTGACCAGAGAGGAAAAATTTTTCTTCAGGTCACACATTTTTCTGAATTATAGGAACATACAAAGCATAAACATATAAGGATTGTAAAGAGAATATTTTTTTAAGCTGTTGATGATTAGTAGTAAGTACAGCTGACAGTTTATTAGCTATATATGTAGAATTTTGGGTATTAGATTGTTAAATATATAATCTTAAAATTTTAAATGTCTTTATAGATATTCACAGATATATTTTTAACTTGCTAAAATTCAATTTTGCAAATTGGAAGTTGTAGCAAGATAAAATCTCAACTTCATGTCACATTAATGCAACAATAGTTGTTATTAGTTCTGACAGTATTTAGAGAAGGTACTGTTTGTGGTAGTTCATGTGTAAAATGAGTATCATCACTGGCTAATTATTAATGCTAAAACTTGATATATACCATAATAAAAGTAATACAGTAAGAATTCTATTTAAAAGATACCTGAACTAAGAGTAAACATTTTATTGGACCAAGAAGTCAGTTTTCCAGAAAGAAAATCATATTTCATTCTAACTTTTAAAAATTATTTTTCCTAGTTGCTATAATGTTCAACTTCCCAGACCCTGCAACAGTAAAGAAAGTGGTTAACTATCTACCTCGTGTTGGTATTGGAACCAGTTTTGGATTGCTTCAAACCAGGTGCTGTTTTATATGTGAAAAATATGGAAAGTAATATGTACTAATATTTGTTCTAATTTGTTTTGAAATGCATGACCTTCTGTTTTATGCTCCATTGTAAATGATGATTATTAGTATACTGTTTTGAGTCAACTGAACTTCTGTCTGAAGAAACTAGAAAAAGAGGAACAAATGTAAATTAAACTAATCTGAAAAAAAAAATAACCAAAGGCAGAACATCAATGACAAGGAAAATAAAAACAGTAAAGAAAAATCAATGCAATGAAAAATTGTTTCTCTGAAAAGGTTAATAAGTGTAATAAATATCTATACCAGACTTATGAAAAAAAGAAGACACAAATTGCCAATATCAGAATGAAAGAAGGGGTATCACTACAGATCCTATAGATATTAAAAAAATATAAGGAAATATTATGAATAAATTTATGCCAGTTAGACAACTTAGATGAAATGGACAATTCCATGAAAGAGACAAACTGTCAAATCTCACTAACAAAAATGGATAACTTTAATAACTCTACAGAGGAAATTGAATTCGTAGCTTAAAATCTTCTAACAGAGTAAATTCCTAGCTCAAATGATTTCACTGGCAAATTCTATCAAATGTTTAATGAAGAAGTAATATAATTTCTGGGAAAACTCTTACAGATAATAGAAAAGAAGGATAAGTTTCCCAAGTAATTCTGTGAGGCCAGCATTACCTGAATTCCAAATCCACAAAAAGGCATTACAAGAAAAGGAAACTAAAGACCATCTTGAATGAAAAGGAAGAAATAAAACTGTCTTTATCAGTATATATACATGACTTAATGTGAAATTACCAGGGAAACTGCAAAGTTTTTAAAAAGGAAAAAAGCTGTTAGAACTCATAAACAACAAATGTAAAATAGATAGGTAATGGGAAGCAGCTGCATAGCACAGGGAGATCAGTTTGGTGCTTTGTGACCACTTAGAAGGGTGGGATAGGGAGGGTGGGAGGGAGACGCAAGAGGGAGCAAATATGGGGATATGTGTATACATATAGCTGATGCACTTAGTTATACAGCAGAAACTAACACAACATTGTAAAGGAATTATACCCCAATAAAGATGTTAAAATATATATATATATATATATATATATATATATAGGGGAAAAACCCTCATAAAAGAGTTTAGCTATTTCATAGCATACATAATTTTATTCCTGTATACTAGCAATGAACAATTGGAAATTGGAACTAAAGTACTGTTTAAATAGTATCAAAAATTTAAATAACTGTGGATATATTTGAAAATATATTCTTAAGACTTGTTCACTGAAAACTATAAACACTGCTAAGGAAAATGAAAGAAACCTAAAAATGGAACGTTGTATTATACCATGTTCATGAACTGGAAGACTCAATAAAAGTAAGATGTTAGTTCTCTCCAAACAGATCTATAGGTTCAAAGCAATCCTACCCAAAATCCTAAAAGGCTCTTTTGAAGAAATTGAAAAGCTGATTGTAAAATATAAATGGAAATGCAAATATCTAGAATTGCTAAGACAATTTTGAAAAAGAAAAAGTTGGAGGACTTTATCTGATTTTGACTTAATATAAAATTACATTAACTAGTGTAGTTTGGTAGTTTTGTAAAATAGACTTATAGAGCAATAGAATATAATAGTGTCCAGAAATAGGCCCATCCATAAATGGTCAATTTGATTTTTAACAAAGGTATCAAGATATGTCCATGGGAAAAGATAGTTTCTTCAACAAATGGTGGTCAACAATTGCATATCCATATGCAAAAAATAAAAATAAAAAATAAACCCTGACAAAAAAACCCCACCTCATCCTTTATCTCAGAATGTAACATATGAACTCAAAATGTAGCATAAATTAACTCAAATTAACTCAAAATGTAATATAACCTAAATGTAAGTGCCAAAGTAAAACTTCCTAAAGAAAACATAGGAGAAAAATCTTTGTGACCTTGAGTTAGGCAAAGATTTCTTAGATAAGATTTTTTTAAGAATCATCAATTGACCTTTCAAATTAAAAACATTTGCTTTTGAAAGACACTCTTAAGAAAATGAAACGATATGCTCTAGGCTGGGTTAAAATATTAGTTCAAATTATATGTGACAAAGGATTTATATACAGGATATGTAAGAAACTCTTACATTTAACTACAAGACAAGCAATCTGTTTTTAAAAAATAGGTAGATTTGAACAGATACTTCAGCAAAGAATAGATACAAATATCAAACACATGAAATGATGCCAAACATCATTAGTAATCAAGGAAATGCCAGTTAAAACCACAGTGTGATCTCATGGCACACCTATTAGAATGACTTTTTAAAAACTGATAACAACAAGAGCTAATAAGAATGCAGAGTAACTGGAACTTCACATGTTGTTGATGGGAAAGTCAGCAGCTTTGCAGTTTCATGTAAAATTAACCATACATTTACCATACATCCCAGTAGTCTCACTCAAAGGCATTTACCCTAGAGAAATGAAAATATGTATATTCATGTAGTGACCTATTCACAAATGTTTATAGCAGCTATATTCATAGTCACAAAAAATTGGAAATAGCCAACATGGTCCTCAACTAGTAAATGGATGAATTATGGTACATTCAACCATACAACAGGATATACTGCTCAACAATAAGAAGGAATAAGCTACTAAAATACAGAACAAGGCAGATGAGTTTAAAAGGTATTATGCTAGATGAAAGAAGGCGACACAAAAGATTACATTCTGTGTGATTTCATTTATATGACCTTTTGGAAAAAATAAAACTACTTGGACAGAAATCAGATCAGTGGTTTCAAGAGATTGGAGGTGAAGAGGGAGGATAAGTTACAAAGGAGGGTGTGAGGGAACCTTTTGATAACATGGAAATATTTCCTGTCTTGATTGTTGTCTTGTTACACAACTCTCTTTGTTTGGCAAAACTCATTGCATTGTATACCTTAAAAAGGATGAATTTTATGCTATGTAAAGAAATCAGTAAACCTGATTTTCAAAAACAGAAAAAGATAAAGAATGTGAAATCAATATACAGTATCAGGAACTCTAGAACTATGCTAGTAGGAATGCAAATTCATATAGTCACTTCGGAAAATTTGCCAGATTTCTTATTAAGTTTAATATACACTTAATTTATGTCCTTTCAGTTCCACTCCTAGGTGTTTACCAAGAGTAATGAAAATATATGTACACACATTCACTTGTAAGCAAATGTTATTCATGTAATCCCAAACTGAAAACATTTCTAGTTCCATCAACTGTAAATGGATCAATAGATTGCACTGCATCCATGCAATGAAATACTACTCAGAAATAAAAAGGAATTGAGTACTGATACATGCAACAACATGGATGACTCTCAGAAACATTGTGCTGAGTAAAAGAAGTTAAGTACTGTGGGCTACGTACATCATAGCCATGGGCTATGATTCTACTTACATGAAATGACTGAAAAATTATGTGAAATTATATGATTCTATTTATGTGAAATTGTTGAAAAAACAGAAGCATATAGTGACAGAAAGCAGGTCATTGGTCACCAGGAGCCAGACACTGGGACAAAGGAATTGCCTTTTTGGGGTCTTTCTTTGATGGTTGGTTACAGAAATAGGTATATTCATAACTTACTAAACTACACACTTAAGTTTAGTAAATGTATTATATTAAATTTTATCTCAACACAGATCATAGAAAAGTAGGCTCTCTATATTTAAAGTATCTAAATTACAAAAGTGCTTATTACATACCCATTTTCAAATGTACCATTATTTAACACGTATGATAAATTAGATTAAAAATTTTAATCATTTTGATAAAAATGGTTAGACTTTGCTTTATTATGTCATATTTGTTGTAATTATTTTCTCTGTTGTAAATATCAAATCCATATATTAAGGATTTTGAATACAACATAGTTAATTAAAACTTTTATCTTTAATCTCTGGTAAATCAGAGTTCAAATATTAACTTTGTGTATACATATGGACTTAATAACTAGTATTTATATTGTTCAAAGTAACTTAATAACTACTTGAAAGGAATGTTAAAATGCCAAAAAGCATCTCTCACAGTACAGGGAATTGGGAGAGTGTGGGGTTATACCTCTCTTTCCTATGTGCTGACCAGTTGTCTATGTTTAAATAGCACCATCGTCAACTGTTTTCTTTCTTAGTAGGTGTAATGCTTCATCAATAGAATTTAGTTAACTAATTTAAGAACTAGGAGGAAAGTTAACACTGGGATTTTTCTATTGATTGAAATGTATTAGCAGTAGAAACTTAGAGTTTACTTTTAACATACCTAATTTTGTGTTGATTTTGATTAGTGTTTATTTCAATTTTTTTAGTTAGTATCTTATTACAAATGCAATTGAGATAGAATCAACAAATAATAGGATATTAGCAGGAGCTGCAGTTATCCTAGGCTGGAGGACTTTCTAAGAGGATGCACTCCCATGCCCCTTGGCAGTAGGACTGAGTTCTGCACCAAGTCTTCCTCTCCATAGGCTGCTTTTGAGTGACTATATGACTTTCCCCAGAGCAAGTGATCCTAGAGAGAATGACAGAAGCCCCAGTGTCTTCTTATGACCTAGCCTTGATAGTCACACGCCATCATTTCTGCTACATCTTGTTACAAGTGAGTTATTAAATATAGCCCAGCCTCCATGGCAGGAGAATCAAGTTCCACCTCTTGAAGAGAAAATATCAAAAAATTCGTGGACATGTAACAGGTTACAACTTTTATGTAAACAGGGTACATAAAGAGGCCCTTCTGGTTTATTAGCCATAGTTGCTTTACAATCCCAGTAAAGCTTTTGATTCCATAATTTTGTAATTTAATGAGGAATTTCAGGGTTCAGGAGGAAGCAGCTCAGAATGGCATAGTAGATTTCCTTATCTTAATAAAAAATTCTACTGATTATCTCTCTTTTGTTTTTAAAGATTTATTTATTTATTGGCTATGTTGGGTCTTCATTGCTATGCGTGGGTTTTCTCTAGTTGTGGCAAGCAGGGGCTACTCTTGTTGTGGTGTGTGGGCTTCTCGTTACGGTGGCTTCTCTTGTTGCAGAGCACAGGCTCTAGGTGCGTGGGCTTCAGTAGTTGCAGCACATGGGCTCTAGAGTGCAGGCTCAGTAGATGTGGCGCACAGGCTTAGTTGCGCTGCAGCATGTGGGATCTTCCCGGACCAGGCTTGAACCTGTGTCCCCTGCATTGGCAGATGGATTCTTAAGCACTGAGCCACCAGGGAAGTCTTTACTGATTATCTCTTTATTTTAAAAAGAGTTTTATGTGTTGTCATACTTAGGAACTCTTTGTAATGTTTTCCCACAGTTGATGAAAGCTGAAAGTCTTAGTTTATTAAGTCAGTCAGTTAAATAGATCTTCAGCACTTACAGTGTATCAATCACCCAGTAATGTACAATATAAATATCATCTTGCCCACAAACATTTAAACAGATATGTAAATAAAAGAAAAAACCATGTAAGTGAAGGAAGGATGTTTTGGGTATTTTGATAGTGGTTAGTGCAGATGGAGTGCTTTGGATAAGATGGTCAGAAATGTCTTCCTATGTGACTTTAAATTTTGATATGAAGGACTGGAATCAGCTAACCTTTGTAAGAGTGAACAGCATGTGTAAAGGCCCTGAAACTTCCAGTGTTTTAAGGAATGTTGGAAGGCAAGTATCACCGGCACTTAGTGATTTCTGGAAGATGGTGTCAGTTTGGAGGCGGGAACTTATTGTAGAAATTGAAGTAAAATGTAGTATCATTGAAGGGAGACATCTTTTTTGGGGGGGGGAGTATAATTGCCTTACAATGTTGTGTTAGTTTCTGTTTTACAACAAAGTGAATCAGCTATTTGTAAACATATATCTTCTCCCTCTTGAGCCTCCCTCCCACCTGCCCCCCTATCCCTCCGCTCTAGGTCATTACAGGAAGAGAGACATCTTGTTTAGAGACTTTAAGGAGATACAATTTCTGTGACTTGGAGATTAGCTAAATTTGGACAACGATAAAAAGGGGAGGCATCCAGTGTGTCTTCCCAAGTTTCAGCTTGAACTGCTCAGTAGCACAGACTGAGATGGGGAACACTGTAGAAGGAGTACCTGTATGCATCCACCCTCCCATACCCCCATGGTTGGGGTTGGGGGTGGGGGGCAGAAGTGAATGAACTGTAAAGGAGAAGGTTAGTTTTAGATCTGTTGAAATTGAAACCCCTGAAAGATGTCTAGACTGAAATGTTGAATAGGAAGTTAGGTATAAGAAGGTATGGCTAGAGCACAAATGAAAAGTGTAGTAATTGGGAGTCATTACCATTTAGATGAAATTTGAAGCCCGAGAGGAATGAACTCACCTGGGGAGAGACTGTAGAATGGGCAGGAGAAACGAGGGCTGCATTCTGAGGAGATGCCACATTTAAATGTTAAGTAAATGAAAGAAAACAAAACAAAACAAACAGAAAGGCCTTGAAAAATGGGAAATCCAGGAAAATGTGATGCCAAAGAATGAGAGTATTTCAAGAAGGTAAGATTTGATGAAAAATCAGTAAGACATAGACTGAAAAAAGGCCATTGCATGTAGCAACAGCAGGTTTTGGCTGCCAGAGGTTGACTGTTGTGAGTTTGTCTATTCAGTATCAACAAGTTCTAGTTGGCAAGCAGGCCCTTGAATTCTGTTGCAGCCTTTGGGCTATCTCTCTTGGTTTGGGTTTAGGTGTAAGACTTCTGACTTCTCAGTCAATAGGACATGAGTAGGTAGAGATATTTGGATTAAATCCTGACCTACTACTGATGGCAAATGGCAGGAGAATTAATCCTACTATCACTCTTCTACCTGTAGCTCTTGATCTGGAATATTCTCTCTGACACTTCATGAGTACTTGACAGTATAAGCATATACACGTCAATACCAGTTATAAGCCATAACAACATACTGAACCAACCCAAAGTTTCTACCTACAATATCATCTTAGTTTTCTCTTCACTAGTTTTGCCCAACCCTGTCACTTGATTCAGACAATTTTTTTTTCTGTTAGGGAACACTAATCAAGGAATTTAACACATAAATAATCAGAGGTTATAACAGCTACCAGGAGATCATATTATCTTGCAGTTTGAAGCTTGGTGTCAAGTACATGGATGAGGTTAGGATGAGCAGAGGTTAGGCCATAGTGGGTGACTGGAGTGGTAGGAGGGCTTTTTTCTCCTTTTATTTCTTGCTCCATGGTCTGTGCCAGTTTCTCCCCTACATACCTCCCTGCATTTAGAGTGCCTGTGCTTGGGACCTCCTTTTTTTTGTTGTTTCCAGACATGCTGCTGCAGCTCTTCAGAGTAGCCTTTGGTGCTTTTGGTAACTTCTGCACACAGCAACTCCTCCTACAATGGTACAAAGAAGGACAGTGATTTGGGTTTCTGTATCCAACAGAGTTATAACATATCAAAATTTATGGGATGCAGCTAAAGTAGTATTCAGGGGGAAATTTTATAGCTTTAAATACCTATATCTGAAATACAGAAATGCCTAACATCAGTAACCTAAGCTTCCATCTTTAGAAACTAGAAAAAGAAGAACAAGCTAAATGGAAAACAAGTAGGAAAAAGTGACTAAAGAAAATTAGAGCAGAAATCAATGAAAAACAGACAAAAAACAATAAAGAAGATCAATTAAACAAAAGCTGATTCCTTGAAAAGCTCAATAAAATTGACATTCTTTTAACTGCCTAACTATGAACAAAAGAGATGGTATGAATTACCATAGTCAGAAATGAAAGAAGGGACTGCACTGCTTACCATGTAGAAATTAAAAAGATTAGAAGGAAATATCCTGAACAACTTCAGCCTACAAATTAAGACAATTGTGATGAGATGGGTAAATTCCTAGAAAGACAGAATTGTCAAAACTGACTCAAGAAGAAATTAAAATTCTGAATAGGCCTATAAGAGGTCCATTGAATTAGTAATTTAAAAATCTTCCCACAAAGAAGAATCAAAGCCCAGATGGCTTTACTGGTGAATCTTATCCAATAGATAAATTAGAAAAGATACCAATCTTTCATAAGCTCATCCACAAGAAACAGGAAGAAGAAACAGTTTCTAGCTCATTCTGTGAGGCCATCTTTACCCTAATACCAATGCTAGGCAAAGACATCACAAGAAAAAACAAGCTAACAAGAGAAGACTGTAGACTAATATCCCTAATGAACATGTATTCAAAAATCCTTTATAAAACATTATCAAACCAAAGCCAGCAATATACAAAAAGGATTATAAAGTAGCCATGTGGGTTTTATCACAGGAATGCAGATTGGTTTAAATGTGAAAATCAATTAATGTTATGCATGAAGTTAATAGAATACAGGACAAAAAACCCCCCAAAACCCACATGATCATCTCAGTAGACACAGAAAAAGCATTTGACAAAATGAAACACACATTCATGACTAGAAAATCTCAACTGAATAGAAATATAAAGGAATTTCTACAAACAGATAAATAGCAACCATCAAAAACCCACATAACATACACTGTACTTAATGTTGAAAGACTGAATGCTTTTCCCCTAAGTTCAGGAATGCTAGAATGTCTTCCATTCTCACCACTTCTATCAATATTATATTGATATATAATGTGTGATAAGCCTGTGTGATAGGAAAGGAAGGGAAGGGAAAAATCAAAGGCATCCAGATTGGAAAGGGAAATGTCTTTATTCCTAGATGACAAAAGACATGTACAATATTTGCAATGAAAAGTGTAAAACATGGCTGTTTGAAATTAAAGACAGACATCAGTAAATGGAGACATTCCATATTCATGGCTCAGAAGGTTCAATATGATTAAGATGTCAATTCTTCTTCAATCTATAAACTTAATACAATCCCTATCAAAATTTACTACACTTTTTGGGAGAAATAGAGAAGCTGAAATACAATGGATCTAGAATTGCCGAAACAATTTTGAAAAAGAACAACAAAATTACAGAACTTATACTATCTGATTTCAAAACTTACCATAAAACCATAGTAATCAAAATGTGTGCTACTTATACAAGGATAGGCACATAAATTAATGAAACTATGTTGAGAATAAAGAAATAAACCCTTCCATTTATGGTCAGTTGCTTTTTAAGAAACGTGCCAACACAATTCAATGAAGAAAGGGTAATCTTTAAACAAATGGTACTGTAATGACTGGATAGTCACATGCAAGAAAATGAACTTCAACACTTACCACACACTGTTAATAAGAATTAAGGTGTGTCACAGACCTATATTTAAGATCTAAAACTAAAAAATTTCTCAAATAAAATATAGGATAAAAACTTTGTCATCTTGCATTAAGCAAAGAGATCACATGTGACATCCAAAAGCATAATTCATAAAAGACAACAATTGAGAAGATGGATTTAACTAAAATTTAAAATGTTTGTGCTTTAAATATATCACTAAGTATGTGAAAAGATAAGCCACAGACTGAGAAATATTTGCACATCATGTATTTGATAGACTTGTATCCAAAATGTATGAAGACCTTGGACAACTCAATAATAGGACAGAAGCAACCCAATTAAGGTAAAAAAGATCTGAATAGTAATTTCCTCAAAGAAAATAAACAAATGGCTAATTAACACACGAGAAGATGTTCAACAATGTACATTAAAATTATAATAAGATACCATTTTACACTCACTAGAATGGCTATAATAAAAATTTCATACAATAGCAAGTACTGGCAGAGATGTGGAAAATTTGGAACATCATACATTGTTGGAATGTATAATGGAAGACAATTTGGCAGTTTCTCAAAAATATAAATATTAAGTTAACAGGCAACCTGGCAATTTCACTCCTAGGAATCTATCCAAAAGAAATGCAACCATATGTTCAGCAACGACGTGTACGTGAATGTTCTGAGTAGCATTTTTCATAATAGCTAAAAACTGGAATCATTTAAATGTCTATCAAGTGGTGAATGGATTTAAAAAATGTGGTATATTCTATATTCATACAATGGAATACTATTGACAGTCAAAAGAAATGACGTGCTCATACATGCTGGCACATTGATGAACCTCAAAACATTATGGTTAGTAGAAGAAGCCTGATGCAGAAGATTACATGATGTATGATTCCATTTATCTGAAATGTTCAGAAACGGCTAGTTCACAGAGACAGAAAGCAGATTGATAGTTGCCTAGAGCTGGGGATAGGAATAGGAATTAACTGCAAATAGGCACAAGGGAAGTTTTAGTGTTGATTAAAATGTCCCAGAATACAATGTGGTGATAATTGCACGACTCTAGAAATTTACTTTTAAAAAATCATTGAGGGCTTCCCTGGTGGCGCAGTGGTTGAGAGTCTGCCTGCCGATGCAGGGGACACGGGTTCGTGCCCCTATCCCGGAAGATCCCACATGCCGCGGAGCGGCTGGGCCCGCGAGCCATGGCCGCGGAGCCTGTGTGTCCGGAGCCTGTGCTCCGCGACGGGAGAGGCCACAACAGTGAGAGGCCCGCGTACAGCAAAAAAAAAAAAAAAAAAAAAAAAAAAAAAATCACTGAGTAAGTACACTTACAAGGGTAAATTTTGTGTTACGTAACTTATAACTGTGGAAATAAAGCTTGAGCAAAGCACGTATCTTGTCCTGAGCAGTAGGAAGAGCTGTGACAGCATTGCTTTTCTAAGATGCTGGACTCCGGATGTCGTAAGTAGTCCTGCCACCTATTGCCCACTGCTGCTTAGCATTGGTCAGTTTTATCCCTTGTTATTTACATGGCCTTAAGAAAACAGAGAACTTGGTCTACTACTAGGCTCTATAAAAGCATGATAGTTTACCTTACCTTTGTCCGAACCCACGAATAGACACCTGAGGAGCTGGGATCCTCTTTCCCCTATGACAATGGGTATACAAACATGATGTTTACATTTATAATGTACAGACATGCTGTCTTTAAGCCATGACTATTTAAACTGATAAAGATGTGAATACAGTGTTATGTGGATTACTTAGTTACTGTGATTACGTTTGCATCAGGAAGGCAGTGAATTACTAATCATACTGTTCCTAATCAACATTTATGGAGCCTAGACATTATAATGGCTTTCTAATGACAGCTTACCTTGATGAATAGAATATGGGTCATAGACCTGTGGCTCATCCAAATCATTCGTTTAACCATTAATTATAGATTGAAACATCTCTAGCATTCGTTAATATAACATGAAGAGAACGTCTCAGAGTAATACAGATGCCATTTTGAACGAGCACAAAAGTCATGATTTATTATTGATCTAATTAATCGAATTAAGTTTAATTTGATTCTATATCAAATTCTTGTTCTTGCAGGCGTATCTCATTAGCTAGTCCTCGTCAACTTTTTAAAGCTTCTAATATGACCCAGCGATGGCAACACAGGGAGATTTCAAATTTTGAGTACTTGATGTTTCTCAACACAATAGCAGGTAATTTAAGCTCACATGTTGATGTATTTCAAATGATAAATTATTAATAGTGATATGATTAGATTATTTTGAATATTTATATAAATAGAGTCATTCCATGTAAAGCTAAAGGCGTAAGCAAGCATACAGAGATGGGAAGAAATGAAGTATAGCTAAAGAACAATTAATGGTATAGTATGTGTGTGTGTTTGTGTTTGCGTGTACATAAAATATATATTCATAAAGGTATAATGAAAAAGAAAACTAGAAAGGTAGTGTGGAGACGTGCAAGATTTTTTTGTCAGTTTGAGGAATTGGCAGTCAATTCACAGGGAAACTTTAGAAAGTTTTGGAACAAATGAGTAATATCAGAACTGTATGAAAAGTTGGAAGCAGTATGAAGGATAAATTATGGTGCAAAGAGTCTAGGTAGAGAGCAGAAGTTAGGAAGCAATTACATATAAAAAGTAATGAGGGCCTGCATTAGAGAGGTGGCAGTAGGAAGTAAAACAAAGGATTAGATAACACAAGAATTGGGCTTCCCTGGTGGCACAGTGGTTGAGAATCTGCCTGCCAATGCGAGGGACACGGGTTCGATCCCTGGTCCTGGAAGATCCCACATGCCGTGGAGCAACTAAGCCCGTGTGCCACAACTACTGAGCCTGTGCTCTAGAGCCCATGAACCACAACTACTGAGGCTACGTGCCACAACTACTGAAGCCCACCCGCTTAGAGCCCGTGCTCCACAACAAGAGAAGCCACTGCACTGAGAAGCCTGCACGCCGCAATGAAGAATAGCCCCCGCTCACCGCAACTGCAACTAAAGAAAGCCCGCGCACAGCAACAAAGACCCAATGCAGCCAAAAATAAATTAATTAATTAAACAAACAAACAAAAAAGATAACAAGAATTTACAAGGTACAAACCATTTGCCATGTAGCTGACTGAATGTTGGGAGTAAATGAGAAAAATGTGTCAGGAAAGACTTCCAGGCTTCTGCTCTACATCATGAGGAAAATGATGGTGCCATTAAAGGGAGAAGAAGTCAAAAAATTGATCTAGAGAAGGATGATTTTACTGTGCTAGCAAGACATCCAAGATAAGATATTAAAAAGAATTGTTGGAGTATAGGTTAAGTGAGGGTATTTGCAGCTTAGAGATAGGACTTTGGATTTCACCTGCATAGAGAGGAATCACCAAGAGGGAGAGTTGAGATTACCAAGCCAGGTGATATAGAAAGCAGTGAGGTAAGGTCTGGGGAATGCACTTGTGCATAACAAAAAGAAAGAGGGAAAGTTATTAAAGAAGAGAAGAGAATGACTGACTTAGGCGTAAGCAAGCATACAAAGATGGGAAGAGTTTATAGACTTAGTAGGAGGAGAACTAAGGTGAAGCAAATGTCTTGAGATACAAGGGGAAAGGGAGAAAGGCCTTGGCCGCTGTATTAGATGTGATGGAGAGGTAAGGGAGAATTAAGAGTGAGTACAGGCCATGCCTTTGCTTTAACATCTCAGGACTTACAGGTTACTTTATAGGGGTTTGTTTTCTTTCTTTTTTTTTAATATTTATTTTATTTATTTGGTTGTGCCAGGTCTTAGTTGCGGCAGGCTGGCTCCTTAGTTGTGGCATGAGAACTCTTAGTTGCAGCATGCATATGGGATCTAGTTCCCTGACCAGGGATCGAACCCAGGCCCCCTGCATTGGGAGCGCTGAGTCTTATCCACTACGCCACCAGGGAAGTCCCTAGGGGTTTATTTGCAAAACAAGCAAAAATGTTTGATTATAAGGACTGAATGGTTCGAGATTAAATGACAATATTAGAGGTAGATTACAGTTTTCTTGTTTAATAGTAAAGAGAGGGTGAGTTAAGGCAGCAGAGAGTAACTGTGAAAGAGGAAGAGAGAGGAAAAGTTACAATTCACATTATGAGGGGGACCTGTTCAAGAGCTCAGGTGGAAGAATCACACCTCCCAGAGAATAAAGACACTGTTGAAGAAGTGGAGAAGAGAGGGTGTAGTACGAAGAATTGGAAGTTCAGGGCTTACACTGAAAAACTCTTAAGATTCATCAGTTAGGAAGATACTCATCTGAGGGTCCACTGAGGGAAAGGAAAAAAGAAAGTTTGAACAGTTATGTGGAATTTAGTAGGGATTGTATAACTAGAGACTGAAAGGATTATTAAGTAAGAATGAGAGACAGGAAACTTATGTAACAAGTTTAAATGGACATCTTTTGTACATGATAAATCAATTAACACCTAGATTGAATGCAGTGTAATAATCACGGACAGCATTTATGAAATGGTCCGCTCTCAAATAACTTCTACTGTGCCTATAGTGTCTTTTAAATATATCCCCTGGATATTCTCTTTAAAGAATAGAATCAATAATTTGTTTTGGATGGTTTTTACATACACTAGAGGCTGGGGTGGAGTCTCATGTTATTTAATATTTCTTTTACAGTGTTATCTGTGATACATATAGGTTCTCGTGATATCATGACACATTTCCCAAAAGACAGTCACTAGGCGTTCAGTAACTAAATATTGAATTTAACTTACTTAATAAAAGTCTGTTTACAGTGAGCAGGTATGTACTCTTTTTTTTGTAGGTACAATAAACTTGATTATTTAAGCAGATAGGCTAAGAAGAGGATTTTACTGTTTACTAACATCTCAATCAGGAAAATGAGAGACAATGGAGACATCAAACTAGACTGCTTTTTGCTGTTAAGTGTGGTTATTTTTTTCTGGGAGACGTTAACATTGACAGAAACATGTAACGACATAAATACTTCAGAATTAAAACTGTCCTAGTTATTCATGTGTCCTAAGACTATTTCCAGGTCACTCAAGGAAGAACTCTGTTACTCTAATAGACCTCAAGCCCATGATGAATACAGTGAAATAAAATGTTAAAAGCATCAAATCAAGTTGTAGTCCTTGCTCCGCCCTGTCCAATCAGGGGACTATTTACCCTCTGCTCCCGGGTCTCTTAGGCAGCCACGCCCATGAGCACACGCCCAGAAGCTGCTCCTGCCCCACACTCCCTCCCTCTGCCTTTCACTTCTCAGCTGCCAAGATCCTGGAAGCTTTGAAGCTCAGCAGAGAAGGCAAATTCATTGAAAACAGTCTGTAAAGTGTCAAGCAATATCCAGATATTACTGGCACTCTGCCTGTCTCCTGCCTGAACTTGGGATTCTTCCACGGAGTGAGTGGTCCTGGGTTCCACATTGGCATTACTCATTTGGTTGATGAAGACATATTGACAAAGTTGTTGTTGGTTATATCCTTTTGCATTCTCACTAGCAATGCAAAAGACGGACTGTTTCTCCACACCCTTGCCGACAGACTATATTGTCAAGCTTTTGAACGTTTGCTAATCTGGTACCGCAGGACTGCCTGCTTGCTGAGACCCTCTGTAAAAGCTCCATGCACCCTGCTATTGAGCGCTCCGAGGAGGTAACAGTATTCAGAGAGGGTCTTGGTGCTCCGACTGGGTGTCAGGCCTGTGCCTCTGAGGTGGGAGAGCCGAGTTCAGGACATTGGTCCACCAGAGACCTCCTGGCTCCATGTGATACCAAATGTCGAAAGCTCTCCCAGAGATCTCCATCTCAAAGCTAAGACCCTGCTCCACTCAACAACCAGCAAGCTACAGTGCTGGACACCCTATGCCAAACAACTAGCAAGACCAGAACACAACCCCACCCATTAGCAGAGAGGCTGTCTAAAATCATAAGGTCACAGACATGCCAAAAAACACCGCCGGTCGGGATCCTGCCCACCAGGAAGACAGGATTCAGCCTAATCCACCAGAATATAGGCACTAGTCCCTTCCACCAGGAAGCCTACACAACCCACTGAACCAACCTTAGCCACTGGGGACAGACACCAAAAACAACAGGAACTACGAACCTGCAGCCTGCGAAAAGGAGACCCCAAGCACAGTAAGTTAAGCAAAATGAGAAGACAGAGAAACACACAGCAGATGAAGGAGCAAGGTAAAAACCCACCAGACCAAACAAATGAAGAGGAAATAGGCAGTCTACCTGAAAAAGAATTCAGAGTAATGATAGTAAAGGTGACCCAAAATCGTGGAAACAGAATGGAGAAAATACAAGAAACATTTAACAAGGACCTAGAAGAACTAAAGAGCAAAGAGACAATGATGAACAGCACAATAAATGAAATAAAAAATTCTCTAGAAGGAATCAATAGCAGAATAACTGAGGCAGAAGAAACGGATTAGTGATGTAGAAGATAAAATAGTGGAAATAACTACTGCAGAGCAGAATAAAGAAAAAAGAATGAAAAGAATTGAGACAGTCTTAGAGACCTCTGGGACAACATTAAATATACCAACATTCGAACTATAGGGGACCTGGAAGAAAAAGAGAAAAAGGAATGGACTGAGAAAATATTTGAAGAGATATTTGAAGTTCAAAACTTTCTAATATGGGAAAGGAAATAGTCAATGAAGTCCAGGAAGCGCAGAGAGTCCCATACAGGATAAATCCAAGGAGAAACACACCAAGACACACGTTAATCAAACTATCAAAAATTAAATACAAAGCAAAAATATTATAATTGGCAAGGGAAGAACAACAAATAACATACAAGGGAATCCCCATAAGGTTAACAGCTAATCTTTCAGCAGAAACTCTGCAGCCAGAAGGGAGTGGCAAGACATATTTAAAGTGATGAAGGAGAAAAACCTACAACCAAGATTACCCAGCAAGGATCTCATTCAGATTCAACAGAGAAATTAAAACCTTTACAGACATGCAAAAGCTAAGAGAATTCAGCAACACAAAGCCAGCTTTACAACAAATGCTAAAGGAACTTCTCTAGGCAGGAAACACAAGAGAAGGAAAAGATCTACAATAACAAACCCAAAACAATTAAGAAAATGGGAATAGGAGCATACATATTGATAACTACCTTAAATGTAAATGGATTAAATGCTCCCACCGAAAGACACAGACTGGCTGAATGGATACAAAAATAAGACCCATATATATGTTGCCTACAAGAGACCCACTTCAGACCTAGGGACACATACAGACTGAAAGTGAGGGGATGGAAAAAGATATTCCATGCAAATGGAAGTCAAAAGAAAGCTGGAGTAGCAATTCTCATATCAGACAAAATAGACTCAAATAAAGACTATTACAAGAGACAGAGAAGGACACTACATAACATTCAAGGGAACAATCCAAGACGAAGATATAACAATTGTAAATATTTATCCACCCAACATAGGAGCACCTCAATACATAAGGCAAGCGCTAACAGCCATAAAAGGGAAATCGGGGCTTCCCTGGTGGCGCAGTAGTTGAGAATCTGCCTGCCAATGAAGGAGACACGGGTTCGAGACCTGGTCTGGGAAGATCCCACATGCCACGGGGCAACTGGGCCCATGAGCCACAACTACTGAGCCTGCATGTCTGGAGCCTGTGCTCCGCAAAAAGAGGCCGCGACAGTGAGAGGCCCGCGCACTGCGATGAAGAGTGGCCCCCGCTCACCGCAACTAGAGAAAGCCCTTGCACAGAAACGAAGACCCAAGACAGCCAAAAATAAATAAATAAAAATAAATAAATTTATTTTAAAAAAAGGGAAATCGATAATAACACAATCATAGTAGGGGACTTGAACACCCCACTTTCACCGATGGACAGATCATCCAAAATGAAAATAAATAAGGAAACACAAGCATTAAATGATACATGAAACAAGAAGGACTTAATTGATATTTATAGGACATTCCATCCAAAAACAACAGAATACACTTTCTTCTCAAGTGCTCATGGAACATTCTCCAGGATAGATCTTATCTCGGGTCACAGATCAAGCCTTGGTAAATTTAAGAAGATTGAAATCATATCACATATCTTTTCCAACCACAATACTATGAGACTAGATATCAATTACAGGAAAAAAAATCTGTAAAAATTACAAACACATGGAGGCTAAACAATACACCACTTAATAGCCAAGAGATCACTGAAGAAATGAAAGAGGAAATCAAAAAATACCTAGAAACAAATGATAATGAAAACACGATGACCCAAACCTATGGGATGCAGCAAAAGCAGTTCTAAGAGGGAAGTTTATAGCAATAAAATCCTACCTCAAGAAACAAACATCTTAAATAAACAACCTAACCTTACACCTAAAGCAATTAGAGAAAGAACAACAAAAAAACCCCAAAGTTAGCAGACGGAAAGAAATCATAAAGATCAGATCAGAAATAAATGAATAAGAAATGAAGGAAATGATAACAAAGATCAATAAAACTAAAAGCTGGTTCTTTAAGAAGATAAACAAAATTGATAAACCATTAGCCAGACACATCAAGAAAAAAACGGAGAAGACTCAAATCAATAGAATTAGAAATGAAAAAGGAGAAGTAGCAACTGGCACTGCAGAAATACAAAGGACCATGAGAGATTCCTACAAGCACCTATATGCCAATAAAATGGACAACCTGGAGGAAATGGACAAATTCATAGAAAAGCACAACCTTCCGAGACTGAATGAGGAAGAAATAGACAAAATAGACCAATCACAAGCACTGAAATTGAGACTGTGATTAAAAATCTTCCAACAAACAAATGCCCAGGACCAGATGGCTTCACAGACGAATTCTGTCAAATATTTAGAGAAGAGCTAACACCTATCCTTCTCAAACTCTTCCAAAATATAGCAGAGGGAGGAACATTCCCAAATTCATTCTACGAGGCCACCATAATCCTGATACCAAAACCAGACAGAGATGTCACACAAAAAGAAAACTATAGGCCAGTATCACTGATGATCATAGATGCAAAAATTTCCAACAAAATACTAGCAAACAGAATCCAACAGCACATTAAAAGGATCATACACCATGATCAAGTGGGATTTGTCCCAGGAATGCAAGGATTCTTCAGTATGCGCAAGTCAATCAATGTGATAAACCATAATAATAAATTGAAGGATAAAAACCATATGATCATCACAATAGATGCAGAAAAAGCTTTTGACAAAATTCAACAGCCATTTATGATAAAATCCCTCCAGAAGGTAAGCATGGAGGGAACTTACCTCAACATAATAAGGCCATATATGACAAACCCACAGCCAACATCGTTCTCAGTGTTCAAAACCTGAAACCATTTCCTCTAAGATCGGGAGCAAGACAAGGTTGTCCACTCTCACCACTATTATTCAACATAGTTTTGGAAGTCCTATCCACGGCAATCAGAGAAGAAAAAGAAAGAAAAGGAATACAAATCGGAAAAGAAGAAGTAAAACTCTCACTGTTTGCAGATGACATGATACTACACATAGAGAATCCTAAAGATGCCACCAGGAAACTACTAGAGCTAATCAATGAATTTGGTAAAGTAGCAGGATACAAAATTAATGCACAGAAATCTCTTGCATTCCTATACACTAATGATGAAAAATCTGAACGAGAATAAGGAAACACTCCCATTTGCCATTGCAACAAAAAGAATGAAATACCTAGGAATAAACCTACCTTAGGAGACAAAAGACCTGTATGCAGAAAACTATAAGACACTGATGAAAGAAATTAAAGATGATACAAACAGATGGAGGGATATACCATGTTCTTGGATTGGAAGAGTCAACATTGTGAAAATGACTATAGTACCCAAAGCAATCTACAAATTCAGTGCAATCCCTATCAAACTACCAATGTCATTTTTCACAGAAGTAGAAAAAATATTTCACAACTTGTATGGAAACACAAAATACCGCGAATAGCCAAAGCAAATCTTGAGAAAGAAAAACGGAGTTGGAGGAATCAGGCTCCCTGACTTCAGACTATACTACAAAGCTACAGTAATCAGGATAGTATGGTACTGACACAAAACCAGAAATATAGATCAATGGAACAGGATAGAAAGCGCAGACATAAATGCACCCACATATGGTCACCTTATCTTTGATAAAGGAAGCAAGAATATACAATGGAGAAAAGACAGCCTCTTCAATAAGTGGTGCTGGGAAAACTGGACAGCTACATGTAAAAGAATGAAATTAGAACACTCCCTAACACTATACACAAAAATAAACTCAAAATTGATTAAAGACCTAAATGTAAGACCGGACACTATAAAACTCTTAGAGGAAAACACAGAATACTCTTTGACATAAATCACAGCAAGATCTTTTTTGATCCAACTCTTAGAGTAATGGAAATAAAAACAAACAAATGGGACCTAATGAAACTTAAAAGCTTTTGCACAGCAAAGGAAACCATAAACAAGATGAAAAGACAACCCTCAGAATGGGAGAAAATATTTGCAAATGAAGCAACTGACAAGGGATTAATCTCCAAAATTTACAAGCAGGTCATGCAGCTCAATATCAAAAATACAAACAACCCAATCCAAAAATGTGCAGAAAACCTAAATAGACATTTCTCCAAAGAAGATATACCAATTGCCAGCAAACACATGAAAGGATGCTCAACATCACTAATCATTACAGGAATGCAAATCAAAACTACAATGAGTTATCACCTCATACCGGTCAGAATGGCCATCATCCAAAAACCTACAAACAATAAATGCTGGACAGGGTGTTGAGAAAAGGGAACCCTCTTGCGCTGTTGGTGAGAATGTAAATTGATACAGCCACTGTAGAGAACAATATGGAAGTTTCTTAAAAAACTAAAAATAGGGGCTTCCCTGGTGGCGCAGTAGTTGAGAGTCCGCCTGCCGATGCAGGGGACATGGGTTCGTGCCCCGAACCGGGAAGATCCCACATGCCGCGGAGCGGCTGGGCCCATGAGCCATGGCTTCTGAGCCTGTGCGTCTGGAGCCTGTGCTCCACAACAGGAGAGGCCACAACAGTGAGAGGCCCACGTACCGCAAAAAAAAAAAAAAAAAAAAAACTAATAATAGAGCTACCATACGATGCAGCAATCCCACTACTGGACATATACCCTGAGAAAACCATAATTCAAAAAGAGTCATGTACCACAATGTTCATTGAAGCTCTATTTACAGTAGCCAGGACATGGAAGCAACCTAAGTGTCCATCAACAGATGAATGGATAAAGAAGATGTGGCACATATGTACAATGGAATATTACTCAGCCATAAAAAGAAATGAAATTGAGTTATTTGTCGTGTGGTGGCTGGACCTAGAGTCCGTCATACAGAGTGAAGTACGTCAGAAAGGGAAAAACAAATATCATGTGCTAACACATACATATGGAATCTAAGAAAAAAAAATGGTTCTGAAGAACCTAGGGGCAGGACAGGAATAAAGACGCAGACGTAGAGAATGGACTTGAGGACACAGGGAGGGGGAAGGGTAAGCTGGAACGAAGTGAGAGAGCGGCATGGACATATATACCAAAGGTAAAATAGATAGCTATTGGGAAGCAACCACATAGCACAGGGAGATCAGCTCGGTGCTTTGTGACCACCTAGAGGGGTGGGATAGGGAGGGTGAGAGGGAGACGCAAGAGGGAGAGGGTATGGAGATATATGTATATGTATAGCTTATTCACTTTGTTATAAAGCAGAAACTAACACACCATTGTAAAGCAATTATACTCCAATAAAGATGTTTAAAAAAAACAAACAAACATCCAATCATAAGGGAGGCTTAGATACCAAGAATTTGTGTGGAGAGCTACTGTAATACTCAGCTGTATATTGATATGATATCCGTATATATTTGAGAACAGGAAAAGAATGGAGATGATAGAATACCCTATAAGAAAGGAATTCAACCAATATTAATATCCCTGTTTGCCTTGTATTTTAGCCATAAAAGTCTGTTCACATTAAATCTAAGTAAAAATAGGTAATAGACTAGTAAAATGGTGGAGTCAAACGCCAACATTTTTACTCCAGAAATAATGATGTCATCTACCGTGGTGCCTCCCTAAAGTGGTGATATCCAGAAAACTGCTGTTTCTACATGGATGGGCTACCTCATCCTTTGTTCTATTTATATTTTTAGTAGACCTGAATGTGTCGTTGAATGTCATTAGTTTAGAAGAAGCATAGAAGAGTATGTGGCAGCATTTGGGAATGGAGTAAGCAACATCTATGATGCTGTGCATTATGTTCAAAGGAGCATAGAATTTGAAAGCTGTCACAGAAATTTCAGAGTTATTAAGAACTACCTGGTCATTTTACAGTTGACTGTGAATGCCCATAGGGGTGAAGTCACTTGCACTTGGTTGATCAGTTGTTTGGTTGGTTGGTTAATTAATGGCAAAGAAAGGATTCTGGCTTTGAAAAACTCTATGAGATTGCAAATTGTTTTTTGAATTCTTAATGAAGATTATTTTATTTGGTGCAGACTTTCAACTAATAAAAAATAGTTGTGTAATTTATAAGATGTGGGTACAGGGTATCTGGATTTGAATGTAGTTCGACCGTTACTAGTTGCATGATTTGGGGCACGTTACATAAACTTCTGTGCCTCGGGTTTTTTATCTGTAAAACGGGGGCGATACCAATTTCATAGGGTTATTGTGAGAATTAATAGAAGTCGTGAATGGATAGCACTGGGAACAATGTCTGGCATCAGAAATTGTTGTTCTTGTTACATTTAGTATATTCCTGAATGTTTATCATTTCGTTCTTCTAAATTAAGAATGACTTTTTTTTCCTCTTCCAGGACGGAGTTACAATGACTTAAACCAGTACCCAGTGTTTCCCTGGGTCATTACTAATTATGAATCAGAAGAACTGGATCTCACTTTGCCAAGTAACTTCAGAGATCTGTCCAAGGTAATTTCTTAGTAATCATCTGAAATATCACTATCTTGAATATAAAAATATTCTAGTGATTATCTTTATTTTCACATCACATTTAAAAAATATTTTTAATATTATTATAACTTTAATATATTTGTCTTTTAAATGTATTTTCATTATTCTCAAATTTAAAATAGAAACATTTAATATACATGGTAACCTTGATGACAATTAAAAATATTAACAGATATTTTTTTCTTCATATACATTTAAGAAGATATTATTCCCAAATATCAACTTCTTCTAAGGGTGTCAGTACTTGATAAAAGATACGAAGAACATCATGGAAACTTCTCACCAGCACTCTTGTAAAAAGACAACTAACTCCACACTGTTCTGTGTCTCCTAAGTGACTTTCCTCTACCTCTTGCCCTTCTCTGAGCCATTCCTCACTACAACAGAATGGATCCTCTTCAAATGTAATTTTGAATTCCATAAATTCAGTGCTTAAGCCTTTCTGGACTTGTCCTTGCATGCAGAATGAATCTTTCCCGACTCCACAGTTTGCTTTCTCTGCCTTGAACGTTCATCCCCCTGCTCTGTGAGTGGCTGAGCCTTGAACGTTCATCCCCCTGCTCTGTGAGTGGCTGACTGTCTCAGTCCTTTAGGAACAGCACCTCCTTACAGAGACCACTACTGACTCCTTCCTTCCTCTTCTTCTTTCAGAGCACCTAAAATATCATGCATTTTTACATATCTTTCTACCTACTTGTTTTGGTTCTTCTTGTGTGCTCCACTGAAGTTCATAAAGATAGAGTTCTCATTTACCATTATTTCTCCCTCGCCTCGTATAGGACCTGCCATTCAATAAATGTGTTAAATGAATTAAATAATAAAATATACATGACATTTCCCCCAGGTTCTAAAAAATTAATTTTAACTGTATTAAAATTAATCAGTCTTTTTAATTTTAAAATGTGAAACATGTAAATAACAAAAACTACCTCTAATTTACCGCATATCAATAAGGAATAATTACGTTTTATACACACACACACACACACACACACACACACTGGTTTTTCTATAAGTATATTCTCATATCGTCAAGTATTCTTTAAGAATTTTCCTTTTCTGTCCTGAATTATCAACAAACAGGATATCCTGAGTCTTTTTTCACTTTTAAAGGAGAGTTTTCATTTTCAAAAGAAAGCCTCGTTTGCACATTACCTGTCAGATATGGGATTAATGTGTAGAATATATAGAGAACTCCTAAAACTCAACAACTAAAACTGAACAGCCTGATTCAAAAACAGGTCAAGAATTTGAATAGACAGTTATCCAAAGAAGTTATACAAATAGCCAATGAGCAGATGAAAAGGTGTTCAACATTACTAATTGTTAGGAAAATGTATATCAAAACCAAATGAGATACCACTTTACAGCCAGTAGGATGGCTTTAATTAAAAAATAAATAAATAATCATAAAATAACAAGTATTGGTGAAGATGTGGAGAAATTAGAGCCCTTGTGCACTGCTGGTGGGACTGTAAAATGGTGAAGCTGACATGGAAAAAAGTATGGCAGTTCCTTCAAAATAAAAAATAGAATTACCCTAAGATCCAGCTGTTCTACTTTTGAATATATACCCAAGAGAAATAAAAGCAGACTCGAAGAGGTATTTGTATACCAATTTTCATATTTATTATAGTATTATTTACAATAACCAAAAGATGGAAGCAATCCAAGTATCCACTGATGGATAAATGGATAAACAGAATGTGGTACATATACACAGGGAAATATTGTTCAGCCTTAAAGAGGAAGGAACCTCTGACACATGCTACAATATGGATGAACCTTGAAGGCATGATGCTAAGTGAAATAAGCCATTCACAAAAGGACAAACACTGTATGATTTCACTCATGTGAGGTATTTAGAGTAGTCAAATTCATAGAGACAGAAAGTAGAATGGTGGTTACCGGGGCCTGGCAGGGGGAGGGAGACTCACTTAATGGGTATAGAGTCTCAGTTTTGCAAGATGAAACAAATTCTGGAAATGGAAGGTGGTGATGGTTGGCCAACAACCTGAATGTAATGCCACTGAACTTACACTTAAAAGTGGTTAAAATGGTAAGGTTCATGTTATGTATATTTTATAACAATTAAAAAACAAAAACAATAAAAAGGCCAGTAAGGGGAGAAAAAGAGGTAATTAGTAAACTAGACACAAAATAGAGGTTTGAAAAAGCGCCTGCATGTTTCTGCTTTTTACTTTTCTTTGATCACCTTGAGAACAACATGCCCAGGTTAACTAGCTGGAGGGTCAGGACTGACACCTGGAGGATGGCTGAGCTGTGTGAGCTGAGGTCATCCTACATGAGCCAGCCCTCAGCTGACCACGAACACATGAGCAAGCACAACCAAGAGCAGCTAACTGTGGCCCAGATCAGCAGAATTTTCCAGGTGACCCGTTGACTATGAGGAATAATAAATGGATAAATGTTTTGGGTTTTTTTTTTTAAAAGGAAAGCCTTACTTACATTTAGGTATTGTACTTGCTCTAAGACCCTGTAGTATTTCACTGGAATCTGTAGAACTCTCTTGTCTAATAAATGAGGACTGTATTAGTTTGACTTGTGTAGTGAGCCATGCAGTAGGTCAATAGTAAAAACTGGACAGCTCTTTAATTCTCAGACCATTATATCCTACTATCCTTTATTTGAATTTTATGTAAGTGAAATTAAAGATCTCATTTTTCATTAAATTGTTAAAATGTAAAATTTGCCTCACAAAATAAATATATAACCTTTCTAGACATCTAGAAGAATTGCCTTTTTTTGTTTAAGCTGAGTCCTTCAGTTTGGACTTCTATTTAAGCACATAACTTATTAAGATGTTTTGTGCTTTAGAGGACGTTTTGTAGGCTCTTTAAGATGCAGTGAGTAGTTAGATGGATTGTGGACAAGGTGCATGTTTATGTCTTGGTGGAACAGTAGCAATGGTGCTAAGTGGGAGGCTATTTGGATTTTTCTGCTGAGGCTGTATTTCTCTCTTCTACCATCACTGTACCTGAACAAGAACTCCCATAACCCTATCACCTCGCCTTACTACTTCCTTGCCAAAAGCCTCTGTTCTCTGACCCTCATCTTTGTTCTCTGTTCCACTAAAAATCTTACATGACCAGAAGAAAGCCTTCAAAACAATTTTTTTAAAGTAGGTCCTATGAATTTTTTCATTATGAGAATCCGATGAAATAGTATCATCAAAATGCTGTTATTTGCCAAGTAAACAGAATCTTTTATTCAAATTGAATCTTATTTGTGTGTTGCAGCTGTTTCTAAGGAACTTGCCAAACAGTTTTGCTAGGTGTGTAAAACACTGTTTTAACTCATGGCTTTATAACTTATCTTCTGTTTGTGATAAATAAGGTTATTTTTAAATTCCACTAGACAAGCAATAGAAATTTTGCTTTTTTTATTTTATTAGTTTAAAAGTAAAAAGGGGCTCAAAAGCCAAAGCAAGAGTTATTTTCATTATTCTCTATCTATAAATGTCCATATCCGCTCTACAAAGACATAAACATATGACTTTTGTGATTTAGTGTGTTTAATTGTAGTAGTATCCATTTTTATATTATAAGAGATTTTGTGAAAGAGTTGTATTTTGTGCTGAGGAAGGAAAATTTATAAAGCGTGTTTTCGACACTAGCTGAACAGCACTTAATTGGCTAGCCAACAGTAGTGCGATTAGCAGAGCTGGGAAGAAGCAGGGAGCCCTAATACTCAACCACATAACCTACAGCGTCTCCTTTCCTATAAAGCAGCAGTCGTTCAAATGCTACAAAAGTCATTCAAGTTCATGCAAGTGGAATTCTGCTGCTGCTAATTGTTTTCATTAAATATTCATGGAAATAAGTGAGTTTGGAATTAACTGAATTATTTTAAGTGAAATAAGCATATCAGATATTTGAAAATTGTACTTTCCATGTATAACATTGTTTACTTTATAAAATGTATCTCATTCCTATTGGTATTAAAATCTGCCTAATGTTTACAGTATGATTCCATCTTGAAATATCTGTTTATATACATATTTTCAGGAATGCATCACATACATAAAATGAGCTATATCTGTATGAAAACGATTATAATAGAATTATATTGAAGTTTGTCCCATAGTATACATTTAGCAAACATTACTATTTGTTGAAATAAACTTGTGAAATCAAAGGAAACATTGTGTGCAAAGCTTAATTTAAAATATAAACAGATCTTACCCTCCTTCTTAAGTAGATAATATAGCCTGACTAGCTTTAAAATGCATTGTATTATTTATGTGTGTTTATGTCCATTTAATTTCCCCAAAGCTGGTTTTCAGAGGAGTTTTAGTAGTGTTGATACAAAGCTACAATTTTATTTGGTTATCTCTTCCATGTTGCACAGGGAATTCTCTTTCTGAAGCTGAATTAATGTAATCAACACCCTTTCTTCTGGATTATGTTTCTGATCATTCTCTTCAAAAAGAAAGTCTAAATGGGGCAGTGCAAAAAAAAATGTCTAGTCTGAAAATCACAATGAAAATTTAATATTTCCTTGTATCGAGAAACTCCTCATTTAACATAATGGTTTAATTTATTCCTTTAAAGCTGAAAAAAAGTAGAGATCAGTTTTGAAGTTGATTTTTTTTCTCCACCTTCCCTGTTGTTTCATCACTAGTCTGAAATTCTGACTGATGAGAAGACAGATCTAACCATGCATAAACTTTGAAGTGACATTAATCCATATTTTACAAATACACACTGATTTTTATATTTTGACAGTCTCCTTGGAAGAGATAAGAACATTTTTTTTGTCTTTTCTTTATAAGAAGTTATAATTAGGACAAGAATATATTAACAAAATGTCATACCATAATAACAAATTATGATGGTTGAGTGTTTCAGTACCAGGACTTGCTTGGTGGATTAGTAAGACTTTTTGTGCTATTGTGATTGATTGATTGATTGATTGACTGATTGATTTCCTTAGTAGGAGATTGATTGTGTAAGCCAGTGTTCTAAGTGAGGAAAATCAAGATAATCAGGTACAATCATTTCTGTTCTAATTGATCAACATAGTTATTTTGGAATATTTAATGTATATACCTGGATACGTATTCCAAAAAACAAGTATGTTGTTAGATTGAAATGCAACCATCCATTTCCAAGTGAAATCTTGCAAATGAAAACTCAGCTGTAAATTTCAGAAGGTAGGAACATCTCACTTTATTATTGTTAACTAATGTTTATTAAGGACTTAGTATATGCCAGGCTCTTATTTAAGAATATCACATGTGTTAATTCTTTTAACCCTCACAAAGGCCTTCTAAGATTGGTAACGTTATTATTGTCTTGACAGGGGCAGAAATTGAGGCACCATGGGGTTAAGCAAGTTGTACTAAGTCACACAGCTAGTGGATAGAACCAGAATTTAAACACTATGCCGTTCACAACTAGCATTTTAAAAAAGGAATAGAATAGTGTAGCATTACATTAAAAGAAAGTAATGTGCATTATGTACGAATCTTCTGCTTAAGGGGTGTGTGTGTGTGTGTGTGTGTGTGTGTGCGCGTGTGTGCGTGTGTGTGTGTGTGCTGGGTTATGATTTGAAGTAACAGATTTCTTACTATGAGTTTTGGCCCAGAAACCTTGAGAAACGCTGCAGTATGCCATACTGCTTTGTACGTTTGGCATCAGTTGCTAAGTCTGTTTTGATGTTATTTCATCAAGTTGCTTTTCACCTCGCATGCTGAAATGCATGGTAAGAGACAACCAGCATTCCACTGCTCGAAAAAGGAAAGCTTTTCCCAATTGCCTACTCCTGGTGTGTTTGTCCCAGGTTATGCCCCAAGCTTTTTTGACTGAGCCTGTTTTATGAAAAAGCTGAATGGTTGCTTACATCTAGAGAATACCTGATGTTACTACTCGAGCATTCATTTGTGTTTTCCATTTATTGGTTGTTCATTGAGTAGTAGTGTGTGCGAGGGACTCTTAGTTTCTGGAGATTAGATAAAATAAAATCTTCTAAGTTACTCTTTTACTAAAAAATAACTGAAGATTGGGGCGGGGGAAAGCAGTACTGGCCAAGGTATAATCAAGTATTTAATATTTATTAGAGCTCACGTTCTTAAAGTGAAGGAAAATACTGAAAGAAAGAGTTCAAGGTAGAGGGAAAAGAAAAATCATGCATTTTTCAACTGTAGAGTGCAAGCACAAGGTGAGCTGTTATTTTGTTTAAGAGTCAAGAAAAGTAAACGTTAGGGGAAAATGATCCTACACCTCTATCTCCTAATTCGTACGTTGCAGTGTAGAAATTTGAGCAAAGTTTACTATCATCAGATCTTCAAACTGTATTTTAAATTTTGGTCCAGGTCCCAGTTAATCATAGGTTTTCATTTGTTTGTTTGTTTTAAACCTATCTTACAATGTTGTACCATGCACACTCTGTCAAACTAGCAGCTTTCATTGCTCTAGCCTGGATCAAAATGTTTCTAAAGTGTACATTCTGAGATAACTGAAGAGAACTGAATGACAAGGCTGTTCTGAATTTATTTACTGGTTGATGAGTTGCTATTGTTGGTCCTTGTATTTATTGTGGTTTTTTTTTCTCTCTCTCTCTCTTTGTTTAAAGCAAAAGTAGATGCTTTCCACCAGCCCCCGCCCCGCCTCCTGTCTCCTTTTTATCTCCTACCGTTTGGTTGTGTGTTTTTATATGTGAGCTATTTCTCCTAACACACACATGTAATATAGAGCGTTCATCTTGACCTGGAATTGACTACCGACATTTAACTGTTGTTGATCAGACCGCACTTCTGTATCTCTTTGAGTCTTAAGTGCTGTTTCTGACGAATGCCAGTCCTGTTCGTAGGCTCTGTGACAGATATACTGGGAATCAGTAGACCATCTAGATGTCACAGAGGGGAAAGAACACTCTTTTGGGGGGGGGGGCATGATTGTTTTAAAACGATAGGTGTTATAGCTTTTACTTTGTTTTTCTATTTATGGGGCTTCAGTCAAAATCAAAGGAATTCAAACTTAAATAAAACAACGCTATTGTATTATAACAGTAAATAATGGATCTTAAAGTATTTAACTAAAACATAATTGCAGAGAAAGAAATTTAAAATTACCCCACATTTGGCTATTTTTTATTGGCTGACAGAATATATTAAAAGTATTTTAATCTTGGCATCAAATATACTGTTATATGCCACATGGATCTTAGGGATTTTGATATAAAATACATTCCCTGGCCTTGAGGAGTTTATAGTCCAATCAGCAAAAGAATGATATTGGGAAAGGTTAGAATCTTTTTGTAGGATTGTGAGGGAAGCCCTGGTAGGTGCCTTTAACAAACATTTTGTATAAGCGCCCTTCTTTCATCCCTTCACCAACACTGTAAGGAATGTGTTCTTATCTTTATTTTACACATAATGAAACTAAGATGTAGTGAAGTTAAGAAACTCTCTAAGGTCATACGTTTTCCAAGTGTTCAGGCTATGATTTGATCTCAGGTCTGTCCCTGTCACTGAACTGGTAGACTTCAGATATAACCAGAAAGAGTAGTTTACATTGAATACTTGCATTTATACTTCTTTCCAATGTGCAACTACTTTTACCTTCATCTTGGCAAAAGACTAGAGGTTTACTTTTTGGAGAAATTGGACTGGAGAAGTTTCTGATTTGAGAGCAGCAAGAACAGCAGAGCGAGAGTTGAAGGGTAAGGAATGGAAAACAGGAGGGTTAACAGAAAGCTTTAAGAACTGAATGGTGAAGGCCCCCAGACCCCTTTTGCTGTCATATGCTATCGGAACTCTGACAGCCAGGCTTGTACCAGCCCCACCCTGTAAGACAGGAAATTGTGTTACTCTTTGGATATACTGACTGGCTCAAGAGAAAAGGCCTGAAAAGTACTGACATTCAGGGATCCTACTTGGAGCCCACCTGACTTCTCTTCAGGGAAGTCTACCTGTTCACATGCTGCTTATGTTCAGTGTACTTCAGTCAGCTCTTTCCTGCCTCATTCTTAAAAATGAAGGTAGCCGACATTTAAAGACAGCCTTCAGTGTGAAGGACAACAGAGACTAAATGGAATAGAAAAATAAAAGAAACCAGAAGAAACAAAGACAGTTGAAGAAGCAGAAGAAGCCTGAAAAACAAAACAAGAATAAATACCCTCGCAGAGAAAAACGATTGCATTAATAGAAAAAGAAAATGATTTTATAGAAAGTAGAGTGTAAGTGCAGATATTTTCTAAAAGGAACAGGCAAAATGAAAGGGGAAATAACCTGGAAAGATAAAATTCAAGAATCAGAATAGGAAATTTTTGTATTTAGATAGACTTGTGTCTGCCTGCCTCCATTTATTAGAAGGGACCTTTAGCAAAGTACTTAATTTGGAGGATCCTATATAGCACACTGCTTTTTATGTAGTATTTGTATAATACTGAAGAAAATTTTTCATGGGTACACTGACCTTTTAAAACTTTAAATTATTACATGTTCAATGTGATATATTTTGTTTAAAATATGGCTATGCAACTTTCCCCACAATTTAAAATTAAGTTTAGCAAAATGTGAACATACACACACACAAATGGGGCAGTATATTGTGGTGTGTTTAGAGGATTTGCTGAAGTTTTGTTTTTAAATTAGGAAAACAATCTATTGGGTTTGTATGACTATTTTTTTAAATTTGTATTTTTAAAGTATTAGCACTCTGTGTAGCAGTTTTGTTTTTTTACTAGAAGTCACCTTCTAGTGGAAGTTTTTATATGACTGTAACAGAGGTTAAGCCTACACTTAGTTTAAGCAGCCTTCAATGACATTGTTTTTTTAACATTAGTCAGAAAATGATAAAGTGAAGTAACTGAAATGGATTGTGGTTAATATTACTGTCAGGGAGATGAATAATCTTGACATGTACCAGCAACACACTGCCAGTCCAGTAATCCTTCTCAAAGTTAAGTATTTATTCTCAAATCATCCTAAGTTACTGTGGTGTGGAGTGATCATTTATTATTACTTATAAATGAATTGTTTTATTTACATAGCATTACCAGTTTTATCCCATAGTACTTCCTGTTTTCTTAGTTTAGTGCTGGGTGTACTAACTTGGGTAGATCCCGAGTAAGGAACATGTACTTAGCCATAAATTCACATAAAAATTGTTTTCGAAACACCTAGAAAAAAAAATTTTTTTAAGTTGAATAAGCTCTGGTATTATACTTCTGATTTCAGGCTGGAGTATTTTTTTCTAAGAGAGTAAATATAGTAGGAAGACATTTAAAAAATCTGTGTACATTTGGAGCTTTCTTTATATCTTTATGTCAACTTCTCATTCTATTTCCATGTGATAGTCAAAACTTATTTTACGTGAGTATGTAACAGCCTGCTTTTTATAGTGGGTAAGTAGTAATGTATCTTTTAGTCACATGTCTACATTCCTGTCCAAGTCTTTATTCTCCAAGTCCATTTATTAGAATAAGCACATTTATTCAACATAAACAAAGGTTTATAGTACCCTGTTTATATTGAATAAATGTTTTTATTCAAATAATTGATTATTAAACATTTTCTGGGTACCTTTTGTAGACATTGTTCTGAGAACTGTGAGAAACAAAGGTGAATGAAATAGTCCCTACTTTTAAAGAGTTTTACAACCAAATGAATGTTATGTAGGAACCATTTATACAAGAATAGTTTTATTTCTGTGTGACTGTGACACATTTCTATGTGACTGTGGAACATTTTATTTCTGCGTGACTTAACTTTAGACTGTCCCACTTTCAGAAAAGGAGTTTTTTAAAAAACTGTGAGTTCACGATTTATAATGTCAACCAGCAAATGATTTGAAAATCTGAGTGGTACCTCTCTGAAATACAGACAAGATGATTAGAAGACATTTATAGCATTCAGAGTTGTTGTATCATTTACAACTCCACTGTTTAATGCCCTTTATAAACTTGAGGTATCATCCTCTTTAGGCCATATTTCCAGGATTCTTTTCTAGGACCTGATTTGTTTGATAGTTTCAACAGTATTACAAATTGATCATACAGCTTGCATTACAGTAATTAAAATACAAAGTTTAAAATCATTTTTCAGAATGAAATACTCATGTAAAATATTTAGTGAAATACAAAGAAAAAATGTGACATCTTACATTTAGGCCTAGAAATGTACAGTATTTAAAAAAACAGGAAGAAGAGAGGATGAAGATAAGTCAGAGTTCGAAATATAAATGTCAGTAGTCTTATTGGTGGGAAGGAAGATAAAGATGTAGCAGTTGTTTTCAACCTATAGCCTCAGGTCACTTGAAGGTGGGACTATGGGTTTACTGCAAGAGGCCTGTGAATTCACGTCTACATGTGTATATTTGGAGCCTGTCTTACTGGAAAAACTTAAAGCTGCTGATGTAGATTATTTAGTTGACTACATGCTTATTATTACCTAACAGTGACTTGACTTTTCTAAAAACAAATTGTGTCAAACATAATTATTATTACCCTCTTCTGCTGTTGCTGCTGATGCTGCTTATTTTTATCTATAATCTATCATAGTTGCAAGATAACAGTTGAAGTTCATTTGTTTTACAAATGCAAGTCCAGTTCTTCCAACACCATTTGTTGAAAAGACTTTTTTTCTCATGAATTGTCTGGGAACCTTTGTTGGAATTAAATTGACTATATATTGTGTAGGTCTATTTCTAGACTCTATTCTGTTCAGTCAATTAGCCTATCTGTCCTTATATTGATACCACACTGTCTTGTTTACTATAGCTTTATAGTTAGTCATAAAATCAGGTCATGTGAATCCAACTATGTCTTCTTTTTCAAAATTGTTTTGGCTATGCTAGGTTTTCTGTTTTTCCCATATAAATATAGGAATTAGCTTGTCAATTCTGCTGAGATTTTGACTGGTATTGTACTTAATCAGTAGGCCATCTTTACTAAAAATGATATATTAGCAATATTGAATCTTCCATTCCATAAATATGGTTTATCTTCCATTCGTTTAGGTTTTCTTTAATTTCTCTCTAATGTTTTGTGGCTTTTAGTAAACAATTCTTGTACGTATTCTGTTAATTTATCCTTAAAATTTTCATGTTTTTTATTGTTACAAAATTTTCAATTCCAGTTGTTCATTGCTAGTATATGGGAACACAATTGAATTTTTTATATTGACCTTGTATTTTACAACCTTCCTAGATTCAATTATTCATGCTAGCAGTCTTTTTGTAGACTTTAGGACTTCCTACATCTCCCAATGAATACTTACTGCATTATATAATGTTAACTAGAAGTGCTGAGAGTGCCTTGTCTTTGATCTTAGGGGAAAAGCCTTTACTTTCATCATTAAATATGATAGTAGCTATAGGTTTCATATGTTTCTATTGTTTTTTTCTGTTTTCAGTTTCAGTGACCTTTGCTTCCCTTATTATTTTTCTTTCTACTTGATCTGAATTTAATTTCTCCTCTTTTTTAGTGTCTTAAGGTGGAAGCTTTAAACTATTGATTTCAGATCTCTTTTTCTTTCTAATATAAGCATTTAATGATACAGATTTTTCTCAAAGCACTGATTTTGTAAGGTCCAACAAGTTTTTCTATATTGTGTTTTCATTTTTATTCTTTTCAAAATATTTTCTAATTTCCCCTGTGACTTTCTCATTGACCCGTAAATTATTTAGAAGAGTATTGTTTCCTTTCCACAGATCTGAGGATTTGTCAGATGTCTTTCTCTTGTTGATTTCTAGTTTAATTCCATTATGATTGGAGAACATACTTTGTATGACTTTGGTTCTTTTAAATTAGTTGAAATTTGCTTTATGGCTCCAAACATGGTGTACATTGGTTAATGCTCCATGTGTACCTGGAAACAATACATACTCATCTGTTATTACATAAAATGCCCTATACATGTCAACTAGGTTAAATTGGTTGAGAGTGTTGTTAATATTTTCTATATCCTTACTAATTTTATATCTACTTGTTCTATTGATTACTGAGGGAGGAGTGTTGACTTCTCCAACTGTAATTTAGATTTGTCTGTATCTTTTTTCATTTCTCTCAGTTTTTGTTTTATTTTTTATTTTTAGCATTTGTTTCTGGGTACCTGTTATGAGTTGAATTATGTCTCCCTAAAAGATACGTTGAAATCCTTACTCCTGGCACCTGTGGACATGACCTTATTTGTAATAGGGTCTTGGCAAATGTAATGAAGTTAAGATGAGGTCATTAGGATGGGCCTAATTCCAACATGACTGGTGTTTTCATAAGAAGAAGATGAAAACACCATGTTAAAACAGACACCAAAGGAAAGAACACCATGTAGTGATGGAAACAGAAGTTGGAGTTATGTTGCCAGAAGTCAAGGCATACCTGGGGCTACAAGAAGCTGGAAGAGGCAAGGAAGGATCCTCCCCTAGAGGCTTGCAAGAGAGCATGGCTCTGCCAATGCCTTATTTTGGACTTCTAACTTCCAGAACTGTGAGAAAATAAATTTCTATTGTTTTAGGCCACACAGTTTGTGGTAGTTTGTCATAGGAGCTCTAGGAAACTAATACAGTGCCTACACATTTCAGATTGTTATGTTTTCCTTATAAACAAATCCCATTATCTTTATGTAAGGTCTCCTTTCATACCTGGTAATAGTCCATGTTCTGAAGTCTACCTTTTCTGATGTTGATGTAGATATGACAGTGTTATTTTGATTATTACTTGTAGTATCTTTTTCTATCATTTTTTTAAACCTGTCTGTGGCTTTATTTTTTAAATTTCTTTTTTGTGGACAATATATAGTGGAGTCTTGCTTTTATACCCATTCTGATAAGCTCTGCATTTTAATTGGGTTGTTGAGACCATTTACATTTAATGTAATTTTTGATATAGTCGGTTTACATGAGCTTTCCTGCCATCTGTTTTTTATCCCTTATATCAGTTCTTTGTACCTTGTCTCTTTTTATCTGTTTTCTTTTAGATTATGTATTTTTATTATTCTATTTTATCTTCACTGTGTCTTGTTATTTATACCTCTTTTTAAAAAGTTTAGTGGTTTCTTTATGGTTTGAAATATATGTTTTCAACTTATGACAGCCTTTCTTCAAATAATACACCATTTCATGTATAGTCTTCAAACCTTAAAACAGTATACTCCTGTTTTCCCTATTCCATCCTTTTGGAGTGAGAGCTCATTAGGAACTGTGTTTTGTTTTGTTTTGTTCTTTCTTTATCTGCTGTACAGGCATATCTTGTTTTGTTGTGCTTTACTTTATCGTGCTTTGCAGATATTGAGTTTTTTTACAAATTGTAGGTTTGTGGCATCCCTGCCTTGAACAAGTCTATAAGTGCCATTTTTTCAACAGCGTTTGCTCATTTTGTGTCTGTGTTGTATTTTGGTAATTTTTGCAATATTTCAAATCCTCCACCATTAAAAAGGTTATGACTACTGAAGACTCAGAAGATGGTTAGCATTTTTTAGCAATAATGTATTTTACAATTAGGACACATACATTGTTTTTTTAGACATAATGCTATTGCACACTTAATAGACTACAGTATAGTGTAAACATAATTTTTATATGCACTGGGAAACCAAAAAATTCACGTGACTCGCTGTATTGCTGTATTTACTTTATTGCAGTGGTCTGGAACCAAACCTGCAGTACCTCCGAGGTATGCCTGTATAGTCTTGTGGGTCTCGAGAATGCAAGCCTCGTTGGCTTTCAGAGCTAGGTGTTTTGGGGGCCTGTCTCACAAGTGGAAGTCTTAAATGTTGAGTTGCTAGGTGTTTGGTCCCAAACTCACTCCTCAGGGAGAATCCATGAGTTGTGAATTCCCTCCCCATGGTGCGTCAGCTGGTGTGTCACTGTCAGGGGTGGGGTTTATGAGATTGTGTTATAGCCTTTCCTACCTGTTATGATGTGGGTTTTTCTTTTTTGCCCAAGATGTAAGAGTTGCTCAGCTAGGTTTTAGATTTCTTTCAGAGGGAATTGTTCCATGTATAGCTGAATTTTCAGTTTCTCTGTGGGAAGAAGTGAGTTCAGCAGCCTCCTTTGTCACTTCTTTGGACCAGAACTCCTGATTTTAATGGTCCTAAGTGTTTCTTTAATTGGATAGGTGAATCGCTCAGCAAATGAATAGGTTTTGTTATAATAGCATTGAGCCTCTTGGGTGTTTGTCATTTTCATAATTACTTAAATCATCTTTTTTTAGTTGACCTTGGATAGTTAAGATTCTTTTTTGGGTTTCTCCAGGCATTTAGCTCAGCAATGACACTGGATTATCAGATTTTTATTTTATTTTTTTTGCGGTATGCGGCCCTCTCACTATTGTGGCCTCTCCCGTTGCGGAGCACAGACTCCGGACGCGCAGGCTCAGCGGCCGTGGCTCACGGGCCCAGCCGCTCTGCGGCGGCATGTGGGATCTTCCCGGACCAGGGCACGAACCCGTGTCCCCTGCATCAGCAGGCGGACTCTCAACCACTGTGCCACCAGGGAAGCCCGGATTACCAGATTATTATAATTGATTTGTGTGCCTTTCTCAAACAGATAAATACCTAGAGTGAAAATCACGTAATATGAACCATAGCTAAATAACATAGAACTGTGAAGGCATTGCTACTAAATCTACCAATGTGAGCCTTTGAAATGATTTAGATTCTACATCGGTACAATAAGTAAAAGGGAATACTATCTTTTTCCCAAGATGTGTTGGTTAAATTGAAATAGTATAGGGGGTATATGTTTACTGCCACTTGGAAGAACATGTGATTTCAAGGGCTTAAAATCTGCTCTGGTACTTGAAAGCAAAAGTGCTTATTTGTTAACTCTAAAAGCCATAGTAGTGTGCCAATGAAAGTATCTTCTTGACAATACTAAATAAAATGTAGAGTGTGTGAAGATAAGTGCCAAAGCATCTCAGCTGCATATAGCACATGATGAAATATCCTAGAAGCCAAGGTTGAGTAAGTGTTGATGAGTCTGTTTGTTTATTTGTCATTTAGATAAAAGAGCTGCTAAAACTGACACAAAATAGCTCCTGCACCCCCTAACAGTGGCAACATTACTTAAATGACAGGGGCTATTCTTTTATTTTCTTCTCTTTGGAGGTGGGGGAGGAAGGCAGGTGTAGAGAGGCAGAAAATAAAATTCATTGGCTTCTTCAAAAAGTTTCAACAACACACGGATTAAAAGCTTTCGTTTGGATTTGTAGATGTGGATATACAAATATAAAAGTTAAGAGGCAAGTAAAGCAATAAAGTTTGGTGACAATGTTTATGTTTTGTGTTCACTTGTTTTTTTCAACATCTTTATTGGAATATAATTGCTTTACAATGGTGTGTTCGTTTCTGCTGTATAACAAAGTGAATCAGCTATACATATACATACATCCCCATATCTCCTCCCTCTTGAATCTCCCTCTCACCCTCCCTATCCCACCCCTCTAGGTGGACACAAAGCACCCAGCTGATCTCCCTGTGCTATGTGGCTGCTTCCCACTAGCTATCTATTTTACCATTGGAAGTGTATATATATCAATGCCACTCTCTCACTCTCTCACTCTCTCACTTCGTCCCACCTTACCCTTCCTGCTCCCTGTGTCCTCAAGTCCATTCTCTATGCCTGCATCTTTATTCCCACCTAACCCTAGGTTCTTCAGAACCTTTTTTTTTTTAAGATTCCATATATATGTGTTAGCATATGGTATTTGTTTTTCGCTTTCTGACTTACTTCACTCTGTATAAGTGTCTCTAGGTCCATCCACCATGCTACAAATAACTCAGTTTCATTTCTTTATATGGCTGAGTAATATTCCACTGTATATATGTGCCACATCTTCTTTATCCATTCCTCTGTCGATGGACACTTAGGTTGCTTCCATGTCCTGGATATTGTAAATAGAGCTGCAATGAACATTGTGGTACATGACTCTTTTTGAATTATGGTTTTCTCAGGGTATATGCCCCGTAGTGGGATTGCTAGGTCGTACGGTAGTTCTATTTTTAGTTTTTTAAGGAACCTCCATACTGTTCTCCATAGTAGCTGTATCAATTTACATTCCCACCAACAGTACAAGAGGGTTCCCTTTTCTCCACATCCTCTCCAGCATTTATTGTTTGTAGATTTTTTAATGATGGCCATTCTGACCAGTGTAAGTTGATACCTCATAGTTTTGACTTGCATTTCTCTAATGATTAGTGATGTTGAGTGTCCTTTCATGTGTTTGTTGGCAATCGGTATATCTTCTTTGGAGAAATGTCTATTTAGGTTTTCTGCACATTTTTGGATTTGGTTGTTTGTTTTTTTAATATTGAGCTGCATGAGCTGCTTGTGTGTTTTGGAGATTAATCTTCTGTCAGTTGCTTCATTTGCAAATATTTTCTCCCATTTGAAGGTTGTCTTTTCATCTTCTTTATGGCTTCATTGCTGTGCAAAAGCTTTTAAGTTTCATTAGGTCCCATTTGTTTGTATTTTTCTTTTTATTTCCATTTCTCTATGAGGTGAGTCAAAAAGGATCTTGCTGTGATTTATGTCATGGAGTGTTCTGCCTAGGTTTTCCTCTGAGAGTTTTACAGTGTCTGGCCTTACATTTAAGTCTTTAATCCATCTTGAGCTTATTTTTGTGTATGCTGTTAGGGAGTGTTCTAATTTCATTCTTTTACATGTAGCTGCCAGTTTTCCAAGCACAACTTATTGAAGAGGCTCTCTTTTCTCCATTGTGTATTCTTGCATCCTTTATCAAAGATAAGGTGACCATATGTGCATGGATTTATCTCTGGGCTTTCTGTCCTGTTCCATTGATTTGTATTTCTGTTTTTGTGCCAGTACCATACTGTCTTGATTACTGTAGCTTTGTAGTATAGTCTGAAGTCAGGGAGCCTGATTCCTCCAGCTCCGTTTTTCTTTCTCAAGATTGCTTTGGCTACTCGGAGTCTTTTGTGTTTCCATACAAATTGTGAAATTTTTTTCTCTAGTTCTGTGAAAAATGACATTGGTAGTTTGATAGGGAGTGTACTGAATCTGTAGATTGCTTTGGGTAATATAGTCATTTTCAAAATCTTGATTCTTCCAATCCAAGAACATGGTATATCTCTCCATCTGTTTGTATCATCTTTAATTTCTTTCATCAGTGTCTTATAGTTTTCTGCATACAGGTCTTTTGTCTCCTTAGGTAGGTTTGTTCCTAGGTCTTTTATTCATTTTGTTGCCATGGTAAATGGGAGTGTTTCCTTAATTTCTCTTTCAGATTTTTCATCGTTAGTGTATAGGAATGCAAGAGATTTATGTGCATTAATTTTGTGTCCTGCTACTTTACCAAATTCATTGATTAGCTCTAGTGGTTTTCTGGTAGCATCTTTAGGATTCCCCATGTATAGTATCATGTCATCTGCAAACAGTGACAGCTTTACTCCTTCTTTTCTGATTTGGATTCCTTTTATTTCTTTTTCTTCTCTGATTGCTGTGGCTAACACTTCCAAAACTATGTTGAATAATAGTGGTGAGAGTGAACAACCTTGTCATGTTCCTGATCTTAGTGAAAATGCTTTCAGTTTTTCACCATTGAGAACGATGTTGGCTGTGGGTTTGTCATATATGGGCTTTATTATGTTGAGGTAAGTCCCTCTATGCCTACTTTGTGGAGGGTTTTTATCATGGGTGGGTGTTGAATTTTTGTCAAAAGCTTTTACTGCATCTGTTGTGATGATCCTTCAGTATTGGTTTTTCTCCTTCAGTTTGTTAATATGGTTTATCACATTGATTGATTTGCATATATTCAAGAATCCTTGCATTCCTGGGATAAACCCCACTTGATCATGGTGTATGATCCGTTTAATGTGTTGTTGAATTCTGTTTGCTAGTATTTTGTTGAGGATCATTGCGTCTATAATCATCAGTGTTATACGCCTGTAGTTTTCTTTTTTTGTGGCATCTTTGTCTGGTTTTGGTATCAGGGTGATGGTGGCCTTGTAGATGAGTTTGGGAGTGTTCCTCCCTCTGCTATATTTTGGAAGAGTTTGAGAAGGATAGGTGTAAGGTCTTCTCTAAGTGTTTGAAAGAATTCACCTGTGAAGCCATCTGGTCCTGCGCTTTTGTTTCTTGCAAGATTTTTAATCACAGTTTCAATTTCAGTGCTTGTGACTGGTTTGTTTATATTTTCTATTTCTTCCTGGTTCAGTCTTGGAAGGTTGTGCTTTTCTAAGAATTCGTCCATTTCTTCCAGGTTGTCCATTTTATTGGCATAGAGTTTCTTGTAGTAATCTCTCATGATCTTTGTATTTCTGCAGTGGTAGTTGTTACTTCTCCTTTTTCATTTCTAATTCTATTGATTTGAGTCTTCTCCCTCTTTTTCTTGATTAGTTTGGCTAATGATTTATCAATTTTGTTTATCTCTCAAAGAACCAACATTTAGTTTTATTGATCTCTGTTATCGTTTCCCTCATTTCTTTTTCATTTATTTCTGATCTGGTCTTTATGATTTCTTTCCTTCTGCTAACTTCGGGGTTTTTTTGTTGTTCTTTCTCTAATTGCTTTAGGTGTAAGATTAGGTTGTTTATTTGAGATGTTTCTTGTTTCTTGAGGTAGGATTGTATTGCTATAAACTTCACACTTAGAACTGCTTTTGCTGCATCCCATAGGTTTGGGGTCATCATGTTTTTATTGTCATTTGTTTCTAGGTATTTTTTTATTTCATCTTTGATTTCTTCAGTGATCTCTTCTTGGATGGAATGTTCCATAAATATCAATTAAGTCCATCTTATTTCATGTATCATTTAAAGCTTGTGTTTCCTTATTTATTTTCATTTTGGATGATCTGTCCATTGGTGAAAGTGGGGTGTTCAAGTACCCTACTATGATTGTGTTACTGTCGATTTCCCCTTTTATGGCTGTTAGCATTTGTCTTATGTATTGAGGTGCTTTATGTTGGGTGCATAAATATTTACAATTGTTATATCTTCTTCTTGGATTGATCCCTTGATCATTATGTAGTGTCCTTTTTTGTCTCTTGTAACAGTCTTTATTTTAAAGTCTATTTTGTCTGATATGAGAATTGCTACTCCAGCTTTCTTTTGATTTCCATTTGCATGGAATATCTTTTTCCATCCCCTCACTTTCAGTCTGTATGTGTCCCTAGGTCTGAAGTGGGTCTCTTGTAGACAGCCTATGTATGAGTCTTGTTTTTGTATCCACTAAGGCAGTCTATGTCTTTTGGTGGGAGCATTTAATCTATTTACATTTAAGGTAGTTATCGATATGTATGTTCCTATTACCATTTTCTTCATTGTTTTGGGTTTGTTATTATAAGTCTTTTCCTTCTCTTGTGTTTCCTCACTAGGGAAGTTCCTTTAGCATTTGTTGTAAAGCTGGTTTGGTGGTGCTGAATTCTCTTAGCTTTTGCGTGCCTGTAAAGGTTTTAATTTCTCTATTGAATCTGAGTGAGATCCTTGCTGGGTAGAGTAATCTTGCTTGTAGGTTTTTCTCCTTCATCACTTTAAATGTGTCCTGCCACTCCCTCTGGCTTGCAGAGTTTCTGCTGAAAGGTCAACTGTTAACCTTATGAGGTTTCCCTTGTATGTTAATTGTTGTTTTTCCCTTGCTGCTTTTAATATTTTTTTCTTTGTATTTAATTTTGTTAGTTTGATTAATATGTGTATTGGTGTGTTTTTCCTTGGATTTATCCTGTATGGGACTCTCTGCGCTTCCTGGACTTGATTGATTATTTCCTTTCCCATATTAGGGAAGCTTTCAACTATCATCTGTTCAAATAATTTCTTAGCCCGTTCTTTTGTTTCTCTTCTTCTTCTCTGACCCCTGTAATTCGAATGTTGGTGTGCTTAATATTGGTCCAGAAGTCTTTGGGATAGTCCTCAATTCTTTTCATTCTTTTTTCTTTATTCTGCTCTGCAGTAGTTATTTCCACTATTTTTTCTTCCAGGTCAGTTATCTGTTCTTTTTTTTTTTTTGTGGTACACAGACCTCTCACTGTTGTGGCCTCTCCTGTTGTGGAGCATAGGTTCTGGATGCGCAGGCTCAGCGGCCATGGCTCACGGGCCCAGCCGCTCCGCAGCATGTGGGATCTTCCCGGACCGGGGCACGAACCCGTGTCCCCTGTATCGGCAGGCGGACTCTCAACCACTGCGCCACCAGGGAAGCCCAGTTATCTGTTCTTCTGCCTCAGTTATTCTGCTATTGATTCCTTCTAGAGAATTTTTTATTTCATTTATTGTGTTGTTTGTTATTGTTTGTTTGCTCTTTAGTTTTTCTAGTTCCTTGTTAAATGTTTCTTGTATTTTCTCCATTCTATTTCCAGGATTTTGGATCATCTTTACTATCATTACTCTGAATTCTTTTTCAGGTAGACTGCCTATTTCCTCTTCATTTGCTTGGTCTGGTGGTATTTTATCTTGTTTCTTCATCTGCTGTGTGTTTCTCTGTTTTCTCATTTTGCTTAACTTACTGTGTTTGGAGTCTCCTTATTGCAGGCTGCAGGTTAGTAGTTCCCGTTGTTTTTGGTGTCTACCCCCAGTGGTTAAGATTGGTTCAGTCGGTTGTGTAGGCTTCCTGGTGGAGGTGATTAGTTCCTGTGTTCTGGTGGATGAGGCTGGATCTTGTCTTTGTGTTGGGCAGGACCACATCCGGTGGTGTGTCTTGGGGTGTCTGTGACCTTATTATGATTTTAGGCAACCTCTCTGCTAATAGATGGGGTTGTGTTCCTGTCTTGCTAGTTGTATGGCATAGGGTGTCTAGGACTATAGCCTGCTGGTCGTTGAGTGAAGCTGGGTCTTAGCGTTAAGATGGAGATCTCTGGGAGAGCTTTTGCCAATTGATATTACATGGGGCTGGGAGGTCTCTGGTGGACCAATGTCCTGAAGTCGGCTCTCCCACCTCAGAGACTCAGGCCTGACACCCGGCCAGAGCACCAAGACCCTGTCAGCCACACAGCTCAGAAGAAAAGGGAGAAAGAAAAAGAAAGAAAGAAAGAAAATAAATTAATTAAATAAAATTATTAAAAAAGAAAAAAATATTAAAAATAAATAAATAATTAAAAATAAAGAGGGAAAGAATGAAGAGAGTAACCAAACCAAAAAACAAATCGTCCAATGATAACAAGTGGTAAAAACTATATTAAAAAAAAGGAAAGCATACAGTCAGAACCCTAGGACAGATGGCAGAAGCAAAGCTATACAGACAAAATCACACAAAGAAGCATACACATAATCACTCACAAAAAAAAGAAAAAAATATATATATGAAAAATTAAAAAAGGAAGAGAGCAACCAAATCAATATAACAATCTACCAATGATAATAAGCTCTAAGTAGTAAACTTAGATAAACATAACACCAGAAACAAATTAGATGCAGAAAGCAATCCCCAAGACTATAGTTGCTCCCAAAGTCCACCACCTCAATTTTGGGATGATTCGTTGTCTACTCAGGTATTCCACAGATGCAGGGTACATCAGCTTGATCGTGGAGATTTAATCTGCTGCTCCTGAGGCTGCTGGGAGAAATTTCCCTTTCTCTTCTTTGTTTGCACAGCTCCCAGGTCTCAGCTTTGGATTTGGCCCCGCCTCTGCGTGTAGGTCGCTGGAGGGCGTCTGTTCTTCGCTCAGACAGGACAGGGTTAAAGGAGCAGCTGATTTGGCGGCTCTGGCTCACTCAGGCTCGGGGGAGGGAGGGGTCCATTTTGCGGGGTGAGCCTGCAGTGGCATAGGCCGGTGTGTCGTTGCAACAGCCTGAGGCACGCCGTGTGTTCTCCCCTGGAAGTTGTCCCTGGATCATTGGACCCTGGCAGTGGCGGGCTGCACAGGCTCCTGGGAGGGGAGGTGTGGATAGTGACCTGTGCTTGCAGCAGCCTTAGCATTTCATGCCCATCTCTGGGGTCCACCCTGATAGCCGTGCCTCACGTCCATCTCTGTAGCTCGTTTAGGCAGTGCTCTGAATCCCCTCTCCTGGCGCACCCCGAAACAATGGTCTCTTGCCTCTTAGGCAGGTCCAGACTTTTTCCTGGACTCCCTTCCGGCTAGCTGTGGCACACTAGCCCCCTTCAGGCTGTGTTCACGCAGTCAACCCCAGTCCTCTCTCTGGGATCCGACCTCGGAAGCCGGAGCCTCAGCTCCCAACCCCCACCCACCCCGGCGGGTGAGCAGACAAGCCTCTCGGGCTGGTGAGTGCTGGTCGGCACCGATCCTCTGTGCGGGAATCTGTCTGCTTTGCCCTCTGCACCCCTGTTGCTGCACTCTCCTCCGTGACTCCAGAGCTTCCCCCCTGCCCACCCCGTCTCCACCAGTGAAGGGACTTCCTAGTTTGTGGAAACCTTTCCTCCTTCACAGCTCCCTCCCACTGGTGCAGGTCCTGTCCCTATTCTTTTGTCTCTGTTTTTCCTTTTTTCTTTTGCCGTACCCAGGTACGTGGGGAGTTTCTTGCCTTTTGGGAAGTCTTTTTGCCAGCATTCAGTAGGTGTTCTGTAGGAGTTGTTCCACATGTAGATGTACTTTTGATGTGTTTGTGCAGAGGAATGTGATCTCCACGTCTTACTACTCCGCCATCTTGAAGGCGCCCCTGTGTTCACTTTTTCAAAAGCTGTTTTTGCCAACCATTTTTCAGCATCCCCAAGACAAAATATTCATCTCTCTCCCCCTTTTGTGAAGCCTTCTGCTAAATTGATATCCATGCACATTACATAGGTGGGAATAAAAACATAAATAACATTTTTTCAGAAGAGCATTTAATCTAAACCTCCCATGAAAAGATTCCAGTGCCCTTGCAGATTCAGCACCAACACTTTCATCAATCCACACAACTGTAGTTATTCTAGGATTTACTAGTCAATTTAGTTAGGTGTGACTCTGAATCTTGGCTCCGCTATTGACTGGGGAACCAACCTTTAATAGTCATTTAACTTCTCCCAGACGCAATTTTTTCACTTGTAAATTGAGAATGCTAATAGTTTTGTATATTAAGGTGTTGTTGTAAATATAGTGAGATAATTTACTTAAGACTCTTAGACCCTTCACGTATAGCCAGTAAATAATTGCATTGTCATCAGATAGAATAGCCTCTTTAATATGTTTATCATAGTTGTTTCCTGTAATCTTCCCAAAACAAATCATTATTCTCTAACCAGAAATGATCATCTTTTATGATGTCACATTTCCTGATAGTCCATTCTCTTTCATTGTCTGAATTTGAAGATTTTTGCTTAATTTGTTCATGAATATCAAGTACCTTACACTTAATTAACATGATTCTTTCCTTTAACGTGACATTTTTATAACATCAGATTCATATAACTTTGGGTTCAACCACATTGTTACCTTGTCCTTGTCCTCACTTTGTGATCGCTCTTTTTTGATATCTATAGGACTACCCTACTTCCAGAATAAAATAATGTATAACTTCTCTTGCCTGTATGTCCTCTTATATGTTGTAGGACAGGGTTTATGTGTAGTCCTGGAATTAAAGGATATTTCCAGTGTTCTAATCATACCAAATGAAGATAACATTGACAGATGGCTTTAGGCCAGTCATCGAGATCGTAAGCAAGATCCTAAAAGTAGTCATGCTCTTTTACCTCCCCTTCATGAGCCCATTTTCACTTTTGACAGCTCTTCCCCACTCTGCTCTTTACCCACAAAATGTATGTTTATGATACACTATACTTTAGCATGTCCAATGGCCCCATTTCTGAGTCTATTGCTCCATAATGACCTTTTTCTTTTCCTCTGATCTTCTCTCCTGCTTCTCATCCCCAGATGTTAAGGTTTAATGATTACCAAAGAAAGTTTTCACAGAAAGATGGAAAAAAATATCTTTTTAGACTTAGATTTTAAAAAGAGAAGGTTGTTAACTCAAGCAAATCTATACTTTGTAGAATTTCTGAGATTTATTGCCAATTCCCTACAACTTTCTTACTCTTAGTAATTGTAACCATGGTCCAGCAGTTTGGAACTTCACTTCTGAAAACTTGATATAAATTGGAACAGTTCACATATAAATCTCAAAAGGAAGAAGGAGTTCTGGTGATGGTGATAATAACAATTACAACAACATTAATAGCAGCTATACTTATTGGGTACTTTGTGCCAGGAGCTCTTCTAAGCACTTTACATATATTATTAGTCTTTTAAATAAACCTGTTAAATAAATATCATATTTGAAAAATGGAAGTGTAAGAAAGTGGGAAATTGTTGAAATCTGGAAAAACATTTTGTAATACAACAGTTTATGGATAAAATGGCCCAAAGACTGGATTTGAGTACTGGATTTTTGTTTCCTAGATTTATGTTGATTTTGAGCTAGGTTATTCAAGATACTTATTTTCTTCATTATTAAAATAGGGATATCTAGCTCACATTTATTGTGAGAATGCATAATAATGTTTTATAAAATACAAAGTGTAAGCTGGAGGTTATTAATTAGATAACTTCAGGTAAGAACATTTTTAAAAAGAAAACAAAAACTTAGAATGTATGAACACTACAGTCTTTTTACAGCTTAACTTTTACTAGTAATCAGATGAAGGAGTCTGTGTTGGGTGGTTGTAGGGGTCTTTGAATCCAATACCATTTGTTTTTAATTAATGTAGTACTAGATGATTGTAACTTGCTTGACATTTCATATGCTTTTCACAGTAAAATTTGGAGGCCCTTTGGACTTTTGAAAGATAGTTTTGTTTTTGGTTATGTTTTTGAGATAGGGTAATGCAGTTTTGATGTCTACTGTGTACTATTAGGCTTCTGACAGATAATGCACAGTACTGCATGTACCATTATATGATTGCGATGCTTAATTACTTTCTTTCTTAATAGACAACATTAATTTCATCAAGCTTGTTTAATGGCTTTTTTTCTTAAATATTCTTGATCAAATAAGCTGAAAAATAACAATAATTATTATTACTAATAACTTACTGCATTCCAGGCACTGAACTGGGCACTTTACATGCAGTATTTTTATATCTCTAATAATTAGCAAAATTACTTCTCAAAAAAGGTAACAAAAGATTTTTTTATTGTAATATTCTTAAAAACCTGATTTAGAAAGTTTTGCTTTGCATATCTTGTTCTGAAAGGTATCAGATGAGCATTTCAAACAGAATACTTACCAATCTACCACAGCTGTCAGTTTGGCTATTCGTGAGATTAATACATCCTATGTGTAGTTTTTTTGGGTTTTTTTTGCTATTTATACATTTTCAAGAGCTCTGGTGTTCTTTTTTCTTTAATTTGTCTTTTCCTATTTTAATCCAAGTTCTTATTTCCATTTTTTTTAACGTAAATACTTGTGTTGGTAGTCCTGATACTCTAATTTTTAAATAATTCCATTTTATTTGAATCACTTTTTCATCTTGTTGTGATTAAGATTCTTTTATTATTTTGCAGATTTTAAAAATCTTATATAATTCTATTTGTTAGCTTTTTGTAGTGTTTAAAATTATTTTTCTATATCCTCAGCCTATTTATATTTACCTGGTTATGAACTTGAATTATACCTCTCTAATCAATACTTATTTTTTTATTGATTTTTTCCAGGAAGTCATGACCATTTTAAATGACCAGTATTTTTGCTCTTCTTCCTTTAATCAATTTGCTGATTTTGAAAAATAATCTGTCAAGCTCTTACAGTTAAATTGTACAAAGAGCTTTCTGTAGGATGATAGTACTAGGCATCTTCCTGAATTGCCCTCCATTTGTTGCTCTTAATATACTGTATAAGTAAGAGGAACCATCATCATTTACTTTTAGTTCTTTTGCAGGGATGAATAAACATCTTGAAATGCTGATTTAGATAATGTTTCAAAAGTGCTATGATGCACTTTGGTGTATGACTGACTCTTGCTTAGTTAAATGTTTTGGAGCATTATAACATAGTTGGATTCAGCTCATCTTTTAAAGCAATTGTCAGAAAAATATGGGCCAGCATGGTAGAATGTATTAGCTCAATACATTGTCTCCATTTTATTATGAAGCTGCTGAGGAAGCTGTGATATACAGCACTGTCATTACAGATCTATTGTTAGGATGGTTCTACAGTCTTCTTTGCACTGCCATTAATTTATAGCAGTAAACAATATGTAGCCTTCCAACTGCAGCAAAGCAGAATCTTTTAATGAGGTGGATGTTATTACCACAATAAATCAGTGCTTTCGCGTAATGTATAATTCAATGTGTGTATTCCCACTGTAACTTCTCTGAGTAAGCTGATAGTGTATCATTGTCATTGCACAGCTCCACTAGTCTTTTTTTTTTAACCTTCTTTTATTTGGGGACTTCTTTTTTATATGCTTGCAAATAAATGTGCTATGTCTTGATAGCTGTCCTGTAGCAGGCTTCAGAAATCAACTGTAACAATCACAGCCGGAATCAATACTGTGGGTTCTACGTATATGGATCTCTGCACGATGCCATTTTTTTTTCGGATGCTAGTGAAATCAATCCTAATTGGTTTTAGCATTATATTCAAGAAATGTGATTCTATAACTATTGATTTGGGGGGTGTACTCATTTGGAGAGTAATAAAAATTGGAGCACATAAAGTGAATACTTAATATGCTGCAGAACCATACAAAAGGAGCATTGATTTTGTTTTCACATAATTTGTCTTCCAGTGATTTTATTTCTTCTTTCTTTCCTTTTGCATGGCTCAGTCTTCAGGGACAACAGCTAAAATACATTTAAAGGCGTTCCAAATTGGTTCTGTAACAAAGATTTCTTGGAGTCAGTTCCATTCTTAACTGGCATAAGTTTAGTAAATCAGATTTAACTCTTTTGTATAGAAACTAATGCTTTAAAAGATGGCATTTTAAATTGGTATACTGTGATACTGGTTTAAAATAATAATCAACTAAAGGTTTTTAAAATTTGCTTGTAAAGTTAAAAAAAAAAGGGCTTAAAATAAAATGTTGATTAGAACCATCCTATTGAAAGAGAATGAAAGGTACTAGAGATAAATGGCAGTTTTGAAAAAATAATTAACAATTTTAAGAAATATAGCCAAAATGATCATTTAAAATACTGCTTAAAATTACTTAACATGAAAAGCAACTTAAAAACTACTTTAACATTGCTTCATTTTCCATAGAATATTTCTGAATGCATCTATTTTAAAACCAGTATTTTAAGTTTCAGTTTAACATTTTTTGCATAAATGATCAGATATTTTCTTTCTCATATAAATGAGTGACAAACTGATAGGTTTTCATTAAAGAAAGTAATCTTACATTTTTTTTCAGGAAATTGGTACTTATATTTTAAATAAAGAGTAGAGATTTTCTAGGGATTAGAATGTTTTATGAGAATGAATTGTTACTTGTTTTTTAAGCCCTTAGACCCCTTTGAGAATCTTAGAATACTCTGTATGTCTTCCTGAAGAAAATGTACATGTGCATAATCACATGAAATTTTGCTTACTGGTTAATGGAGTTCATGAATTCCCTGAATAACAACAGCAGCAGCAACAATAATGATACCAGCTAACATTTATTATGCTCTTATCTTATACCAACCAATATTCTGGGGGCTTAGAGGCTATTGTTTTATTCAAACGTTACCCCATTGCTAAAAGATAACCTTAAAAATAATAGCATTCATTGAATATTGTCAGGTATGGTTTGTCCCTCTATGTACTTACTCATTTTATTTGCCAAAACAACTTTCTGACTGGGTATTGTTATCACTCCAGTAAACCCAGGCCCTTCATCACTTCGCTATACTGCTTTAGGGACCTCTGCTGTAAAGTATTGTTGTACAAGCTCATAATCTGTCTAATATTCTATTCATGTTACACATTTAAAAAAAAATTCATACCGGCATGTTTTTATCTTCTAAATTTTGGTTTTACTCATACTATTAGAAATTTCTAGATTTACATTTAATCCCTTTTTCACACAATCTCCTTGCACTCCTTCTCCCCCACCCCACCCCCCACCAAATTTTGTTGCATTGTCTTCTCAGAATCTATGATATGTTAATCCTTTAGCTTCAAGATTCTGTTTCTGGTTGTTGCTTCTAAAGAGGACTAAAGAGGATTTTATAGATGCTTTCCAAAGTATCATATAACTAATATTCACTTCATGTAATTATCTTCAAGAAAATGCTTGTTATGGCCTGATTAAAGACCTTTATTCAACAGAAACTAGACTTACTGAGAAATGACAGTTTTCTCCATTCACATATATGTGTATATTTAATGTGCATTGAAAAATAAATTTATATTTCAATCCACTCTCTGACTGTAACACTGCTTTAATTTGAATAGTATGTATTTTTAATTCACTTTCACACTTGCTGATTAGATAACATTTGAAGAGAGAAAGAAATAAAGGACGATTGTATTTATGAGTTCTTGTTTTTTCTCCTCCCCGTTGGCAGCCAATAGGAGCTTTGAATCCAAAAAGAGCAGCATTCTTTGCAGAGCGTTATGAATCCTGGGAAGACGATCAAGTTCCAAAGTTCCACTATGGCACTCATTACTCAACTGCAAGTTTTGTTCTTGCATGGCTGCTAAGAATAGTAAGTTCAATTTGAATAATAAACCATGAATAAGTAAATTCAATGTTGTGGAGAATATGCATTGATTAAAAATCATCAGCATCTTTTTTGAATGGTGAAATTTTTTTCAGTGATTGAGACTCTAACTATATAAGTATCTCTTTATCCCATTTGGTCTGTATTTTATAACATGTTACTGTAGAATGGCCATAAAAATGTCTCACCTGGAATTGGCATGAATTTTTTTCCTTAAATTTGCCTCTTCAAATCGTTGATATCTTACCAGACTCTAAATTGTAACATATGTTATTTTCAAATGTAGTCTATTAAAATAAGAACTAAATAAGATTCCCTTAACACAGGCATATATTCATATATTTTGGAAACTTCAGTTGCCCCAAATGGAATAAGGTGTGTTTGTAATTTACACCAAGACTGCTGTGTATTGATAACGTATTGGTTAAACAAGAAATGTTTCCGTAAAATTGAAAGGTGATTCATCTACTAGAAAGTAATTTCTTTGGGAAAGCATTAGCAGCACATCATTAATTAAAGCTTGTTAGAGGGTACAGGCAGATATAAATCCTAGAGGTAATTTATAGTGCTTAGCTAATTTCAAGCAATTATCCACTAATATGTGTTTAAGTGTTCTTTAACTAAAAGGGGGCTTTTAAATCTTCCAAACATTTTTCTTTTCTTAATCATAAATTAAATATTGAGCCATAACAATAGGAAAATTACATATTGGACTGTTTCCCTGGACTGTGAAGCAAATGCAGTCTAATTTATGTCTGAATGTTATTAATAAATTGTTCTTGGAAAGGAAGAGAGTCTGAAAAATATTGAAGAGAGTCTGAAAAAGACTAAATTTTGGAAATATTTCTTCTGAAACAAAAATAATGTAAGAATATTAATGTAATAATTTAGGTATAATTCCCAGTCTATGCCTAGTACATATTACTGGCTAATGTCTATTGGTCACTAAGTATTTAGATATAAAGATTTATAAAAACCACATTTTTATGCATGAGGGAATATATGGCTTTTTAAAATGGCTTATTTTTTAGGAACCCTTCACAACTTCTTTCCTAAATTTACAAGGAGGGAAATTTGATCATGCAGATCGAACTTTTTCATCGATTTCCAGAGCTTGGCGAAACAGTCAGCGTGATACATCTGATATTAAGGTACAGAAACACTTCATTTTACAATTATTATTGCCAATGTGTTTCTTATTGAATGGATGTTGATAATTTCTCTCTTGCGATACAGCCCTATTTACTAAAGATGAGCCTCAAAGGATAAGGCCTTAATTAAGTGGCCAATAACCATTATATAAGATTTCTCTCTCTTCCTCTCTCTACCTCCTGTGTCTGTCTCTTTCTGTCTGTCTGTCTCGTCTCTCTCTCTTTAATTGTGGAACAGTTGTTTTCCTTCCTCCTTGGAATCCTTTTTAAAGGAAAAATATAGTAGTATGGATGTTAAGCAGCATGCTTAATGGAATTCCAAACTCAATGAATAAAATTAATATAGTCACAAAAATACTGTGAGAAAGATCTCAGATGTTTAGTTTAATTCAACTTATTTCATTTTATTGATACTTTAGCAATCCCCTGTCTCTATTCTTAAGGTAATCATCTTTTACCTACTGCTGGTTCTAAATGCCTACCTGACTCTGCTTGTTATAGAATTGCTTTATTGTTGAGGGGAAATGAGTTCTTCTATCTATATGTATGTTCAGTAGATCAAAAACTTTGCACAATAACCGATATAATACTTTTGCTCCTGCCCTCAAAACTACTGTATTTTAGTTTTGTGACATAGTGTCTCTTTCTTTACTGTTTAGATGTTGTTGAGTAAAACAAGATATGCCTGTGGTTGTGTCCTTAGGTGTCGTAAAGAGCTATGTCTTATACATAAATAATTATACTATATGGGAGAAAATTATAAGTAACATATGAGAAATATTTGGGCTTGAAAGAGGAAAAGTTACATTACTAATGTTTATGTTACTATAGAGTACTTTAAAAAATTAATTAAAATTATAATTGTATCTTACTTTTAGTCATGATACATCACAGTCTATAAAGAGTGTTCACATCCTTTATCTTACTGTAGAGTATAACATTGCTTATATCCAAGATATTTTATTGAAGATTCCATCATATGCAGAAATAATCTCTTTTTAAAATTTTTTTGGGGCGGGGGCAGGAGCTGTGTTGGGTCTTAGTTACAGCATGCAGGATCTTTCATTGCAACGTGCAGGTTCTTCGTTTCGTTGTATAGGCTTCTCTCTAGTTGTAGCGTGTGGGCTCCAGAGCGCACGGGCTCAGGAGCTGCAGCACGCGGGCTTAGTTGCTCCGTGGCATGTGGGATCTTAGTCCCCAACCAGGGATCGAACTGACATCCCCTGCATTGCAAGATGGACTCTCAATCACTGGACCACCAGGGAAGTCCCCAGAAATAATCTTTATATTGGAACATCTATAGGAATTTTTGATAGCACAAATAATGTACTCTGAAATACTCTTGAAATTATCATATTCCTTAAGAATCATCAGTAGATAATTTTGAAATGGATAATTAGATAATAGTAAATCAGAATAGTTAACAGATTTAATTATGGTTTCTACTTCTAATCTCAAAGCTATTTCTTTCCTTACTTTAACCTTTTGAGAGGTCATAAGAGATATGGATATATGAAAACATTGATAAGACTGACTTTTTGTTATCAAATTGAAGACATGAAAAAAATTTTTTAATTTCTAAATTCCTTGATTTTTTAACTATCTCAGGACCAAGTTATAACCTCATACCTAAGTTTGGTAATAGAAGTGTAAACAAGAACAAAATTATGAATTTGAATTTTTTTCTGCTCTGTAATAGAGAGGTAGTGTATATCTTCAAATTTCTACCTCTCTGTACTAGACATTCCCGCTTAATGCTTCGTTGGTCGGGAGATACATGTGATAGATCCTTGTAGTTTTGTTGTCTCTTTTTCCTAAATCTCCTCCTTTTTCTCTCAAGATTCTTTAATTAGCAAATGGTTCCATTTTCCCAAACATTTCCTTTAAAATACCCCACTTGTAAAAAAAATAAAAAATAAACCCACACAAAACAGCTACAGCATTAAAAAATAAAACCCTCAAAACCCATATGAACTTTACCTTTCTCCTTCCTTACTTTTCTCATTACTCTGTTTCTTCACAAATAATGACTCAAATCCATCTCACTTCCCTTTGAATGCCTCAGCAGACTTTGATAAAAACAGCCCCAATTACTAAACAAATACTAGAATTTTAGTTCCTGTTATTGTGCTACTTAATTTCTAGCTTCCTAGCCTAGTTATATAGGGCATCTAAATGAAGAAGTAGAGTACAAAGTTAAGGCAAAAGTTAAAAGAAAAATAAAAGAATTAAAAATTCCAAGTGTCAAGTTGATTGGAGCCTGCTTAGAGATACAGCCTTATTCTTAAATACCATTTCATTACGTTCAGAGGCACAGAAATTTTCTTCAGGACTAACTTGGATGAAACCCACTTGCTCTTCTAACCAATATGTATATTTTCCTAATTTTCTTTTTTTTTTTTAAACCACAAAATATCTGTAAGGTGAATAGGACATTGATAAATTAGTCCATTTTCTATATTAATAACCCGGTAATTTGGACCCTACAACTTAGTGAACACTTTGAAAAGTATATAATACATGGTTACACAGGCTATAGGCTATTTAAAGAGCCTCCTTATAGTTGGCCCTTCTACAACTGAGGAGGGATTTAATCATGCCTTTTTTATTTTTTGTTTTTTGATCTTGCCTCTTCATGTTACATTCTAACACTTTATAAAGCATGTTTAAATTATTATAATATAATGTATAAGAATGAATATATTAAGAAAGCACATTTAAATTACTATAATAAACATTTCATTGAGATGTAACATTATATTTCAGATGGAATCATATTATAGTCTGATCTTTATTTGTGTTGTCTTGTTAGAGTTTCTAGAAATAGTAAGGAAAATGTTAAACAGTAGAGAGGAGATAGTGAAGTATGTGAGTGGGTGGTAGGAATCACTTTACTGAGTGGATTCTAAAGTATACCTTGCTTGATTAATATGCATTCTCTAATGTTTTCATGACATTTTACAAAAATGAAATATTGTTAGGTAGATAGAAGATTTATTTAAATTAATTTTTCAGGGGAATTCTCTGGCAGTCCAATGGTTAAGACCCTGCACTTCCACTGGCAAGGGTACAAGTTCAATCCCTGGTGGGGGAAATAAGATCCCGCAAGTTGCGCAGCGCAGGCAAAAAAAATTTAATTAATTAATTAATTAATTAACTAATTTTTTGGAAAAATAAGGATAACATGATAACATTTCTAGTACTTAACTTTTTTTTGCTAAAGGAGAACTGTCACTGTAATATCTTAGGATCCCTATTTCTTGCATTCTGCTAATACTCAGAGAATAATTTTACTGAAAAAATATGTTATTCCTAAGAAATAAAGGTTAAAATATTAATTATTTTTATTTCAGAGAAGAAAGAGACATTATTAGATTTCACTAAAGCAGTCTTTCATTTTTAGCATGATTTACCATTTTAAAATTGGGGGGTTCGTTTGTGTTTCGGTTTCTCATTGGTGGTTCCATTTCAGGCCTGACCCTCAATGATGCTTTTTATTCTGTCTGGATAAAGAGTTGAGAAGTGTTGATCAGTTCTCTAACTAGGCTTACCACACTGTCCAATAGAAATGTAATGTCAACCATAATTACGATCACATATATAATTTTAGATTTTCTTGTAGTCACATTTTAAAAAGTCAAAAGGACCATGTGGGGCTTCCCTGGTGGCACAGTGGTTGAGAGTCCGCCTGCCGATGCAGGGGACACGGGTTCGTGTCCCAGTGCGGGAGGATCCCACGTGCCGTGGAGCGGCTGGGCCCGTGAGCCATGGCCGCTGAGCCTGTGCGTCCGGAGCCTGTGCTCCGCAGGGGGAGAGGCCACAACAGTGAGAGGCCCGCGTAACGCAAAAAAAAAAAAAAAAAAAGGACCATGTGAAACTGATTTTAAGAAAATATTTAACCTGATATATCCAAAATATTTTTATTTCAGCATGTAATCAATATAAAATTATTAATTGGATATTTTACATTCTCTTTTTTTAATATTAAGGCTTTGAGATCTGGTGTGTATTTTATATTTACAACAGGTTTCTTCTCAGACTAGCCACATTTCAATTGTTTAATAGCCACTTGTGGCTAATGGCTACTCCATTTGGCAGTGCAGACTTAGGGCATTGTTTTGGCGTCACATCAAGGGATAGCTTTCTGCTTATGGAAGGAAGAATGCCTTCTTCCTCTTTCAGCAACAATGTTCCTGATGTTGTACTCCATCTAAATATGAACTGACAGGTAGTAGCAATAATAGCTAGTCTTGAGGACTGAAATAGAAAGTGCTAAAATTGGGTTGGAGAATCATCACTGTGATAAATAATATTTTAAAATCCCCCAGCAGAAAACTGGACAGCCACATGTAAAAGATGAAATTAGAACACTCCCTCACACCGTATACAAAAATAAACTCAAAATGTATTAAAGACCTAAATGTAAGGCCAAACAGTATAAAACTCTTAGAGAAAAACATAGGCAGAACACTCTATGACATAAATCACAGCAAGATCCCACATGCCGCGGAGCAACTAAGCCCATGTGCCACAAGAACTGAGCCTGTGCTCCAGAGCCCGTGAGCCACAACTACTGAGACCATGTGCCACAACTGCTGAAGCCTGCACACCTAGAGCCTGTGCTTCTCAACAAGAGAAGCCACCGCAATGAGAAGCCTATGCATTGCAACGAAGAGTAGGCCCTGCTCACCACAACTAGAGGAAGCCCGTGTGCATCAACGAAGACCCAACACAGCCATAAATAAATAAATAAATAAATAAATAAATTTCAGAAAAAGCTTTTGCACAGCAAAGGAAACCATAAACAAGACAAAAAGACAAACTTCAGAATGGGAGAAAATATTTGCAAACAAAGCAACTGACAAAGGATTAATCTCCAAAATGTACAAGTGCTCATGCAGATCAATATCAAAAAAACAAACAATGCAATTCGAAAATGGGCAGAAGACCTAAACAGACATTTCTCCAAAGATATACCGATTGCCAAAAAACACATGAAAGGATGTTCAACATCACTAATCATTAGAGAAATGCAAATCAAAACTACAACGAGGTATCACCTCATACCAGTCAGAATGGCCATCATCCAAAAATCTACAAACAGTAAATGCTGGAGAGGCTGTGGAGAAAAGGGAACCCTCTTGCACTGTTGGTAGGAATGTAAATTGATACAGCCACTATGGAGAACAGTATGGAGGTTCCTTAAAAAACTAAAAATAGAACTACCATATGACCCAGCTATCCCACTATGGGGCATATACCCTGAGAAAACCATAATTCAAAAAGAGTCATGTACAAAATTTTCATTGCAGCACTATTTACAACAGCCAGGACATGGAAGCAACCTAAGTGTCCATCGACAGATGAATGGATAAAGAAGATGTGGCACATATATACAATGGAATATTACTCAGCCATAAAAGGAAACGAAACTGAGTTATTTGTAGCGAGGTGGATGGACCTAGAGTCTGTCCTACAGAGTGAAGTAAGTCAGAAAGAGAAAAACAAATATCGTATGCTAACACATATATATGGAATGTAAAAAAAATTGTTATGAAGAACATAGAGGCAGGACAGGAATAAAGACGCAGATGTAGAGAATGGACTTGAGGACACGGGGAGGGGGAAGGGTAAGCTGGGACAAAGTGAGAGAGTGGCATGGACATATATACACTACCAAATGTAAAATAGACAGCTAGTGGGAAGCAGCCGCATAGCACAGGGAGATCAGCTCGGTGTTTTGTGACCACTTAGAGGGGTGGGGAAGGGAGGGTAGGAGGGAGACGAAAGAGGGAGGGAATATGGGGATATATGTATACATATAGCTGATTCACTTTGTTGTACAGCAGAAACTAACACACCATTGTAAAGCAATTATACTCCAGTGAAGATGTTAAAAAAAAGAAAGAAAAGGGTGATTATTGTAGGTCACGCTGATGCTGTGCTTCAAAGAAGTCCTACATCCCTTGATGCAACCCTATCCATTTAAAAAATACAGATACCCAATTCTTTCTCAAAGGGAAAAAAAAAATCCCCCCGCAAACTCTGTTTCAAGTTTAAAAGTTTAGAAACTGAGGTGCAAAATAGATGACTGTCTTCAGCCTGAACCTTCATAACCAAATCTTGCGGAACAAATCAGACTCATAAAGCTTGAATGAATTTCATAAGGCCGTCACATGTAAATATTAGGCAAATATCTAAGCTTTTCTAGGCAGTTCATTGTTACTGATTCCCCATCCCCCCAGCTCCCCGTTGAGGCAGCAGGCAGCATACACGTTTTCAGGCACCTTTAGTGTCAATACATTTAATCTCATGATTAAATAGAATCTGATTTGCTGCAGCTTAAACTTTTGTTCTTCTCTCCTATAGAGATGATTAACGAATCAGGATCCGAGAGTGGAAAGAGTCATAAATGTCAGCTAGGTTCATTATTTTAGAAAGGGGGCAATAGTAAATGGATCTTTTACATTCTTTACATCTTTTACATGGAGATTGTTGGAGAACTGTACTTCTCTAGAAGCTTGGAATTCAGTACAAAAATATATTTTAAAATAACCTGTGCTAAAAATAAACTTAGGGTGACAAGTTTGGTGGAATCCTGAGAGAGCATTTAATTTTTAAGGTTTTTAGTTTAATGGAGTTTATGCACACTCAGGCCCTGGTTGTGATACAGCATCAAATGAGATAGAGCATTGCCTTCAGTGAACGTGTGCAGTAAGTGGGGTACTGACGATACAAGCATTCCAGCAATTCAGTGTAATAAAGGGTCTGTGGCTCATAGATACAAGATCTGAAATGAGGAGAAGGGAGAGGAGAGAGGCAATTCAGGGCCTATCATGGGGTGCCTTATAAGCTTTAGTAAGGAGGTTGGACTTTATCCTGGGGGCAGTGGGGAGATACTGGAAAGGTCAAAGCAGAGGAGATTTTGTGGTTTTAAGTGACCACTGTGATCGGTGTTGGAATATGTATTACACTGAGCAGGAGTGGAAACAGTAAGTAAGCTGTTAAAGTAATGGGGTGAGAGGCAGTGGAGGCTTACACTCAGTAGTGGCAATGGTACTAGAGAAATGTGATGCATTTAAGACATATTTAAAAGGTAAGAACTCTTAGGATTTGCTGATTGATGTGTCTCCTAAGTTGAGAGAGAAATTAAATTTGACTTGGACATGTACTTAGAGAACACAGAAGAAGAGCAAGTTTAGTTGGGGCATGGGGATCCAGCTCCCTACCTTCAGGCAGAAAACTTCCTATGACAGGTGAGTTCAAGTCCCCCCAGACACATTTAGTTAAGCCAGCACTTAATGATTATTTTATCATATGCAATACATAGTAGGGAGTGTTTGGGCCTAAAAGGGTAAGATAAACACAGTTCTTTACTTCACATATCTCCAGGTGAGAACGACAGGTATACATAAAACTATTTTTAATACAAGTTAGACAGTGATAAGTGCTATAATAAGATATAAACAAAGTGAAATTAATTCTTCCTGGAGGAAGTGGGGCTGTGAATGACTTCACAAAGTAAGTGGTATTTGAGTTGTATCTTAAAGGATGCAAGGGAGCCTTCCATCTCCCAGATTTACATCTCTAGCATGTGCATTTGTCCTGATATCTGACTCGCTCCTTAGCATCTCCATTTTAGCATGTAAAATGCATCTCAGATTTAACACATTCAGAACCAAATTCCTGATCTTCATTCCTTGAAACCTGCTCCTCTCACAGTCTTCCCTTTCTTAGTTAATGGTTTCTGAGTAAAAGCTGTTGCGAGTAAAAGCTGAAGTCCTTATTACAATGCAAGACCCTACAGCAACTACCCCTCCCCTCCATAATCCTCTTACCTCTTGAACTCTTTGTACCATTTGCCCTCTTGTCCACTCTGTTCTAGCCGAACAGGACCTCCTTGGTATTCCTCACAAACTCCAGGTATCTTCCCACCTCAGGGCCTTTGCTTTTACTTTTCTTTTCACCTGAAAAATTCCTCCAGATATCCTTATGGATTCATTCCTACAGCCATTTCAAGTCTTTACTCAAGTGTCACCTTCTTAGGGAACCCTCTTGCACTGTTGATGGGAATGTAAATTGATACAGCCACTATGGAGAACAGTATGGAGGTTTCTTAAAAAACTGAAAATAGAATTACCATATGATACAGCAATCCCACTACTGGGCATATACCCAGAGGAAACCATAATTCAAAAAGGCACATGCACCCCAGTGTTCAGTGCAGCACTATTTACAATAGCCAGGTCATGGAAGCAACCTAAATGCCCATCGACAGACGAGTGGATAAAGAAGATGTGGTACATATATACAATGGCATATTACTCAGCCATAAGGAGGAATGAAATAGTGCCATGGATAGACCTAGAGTGAAGTAAGTCAGAAAGAGAAAAACAAATATAGTATAGTATCGCTTATATGTGGAATCTAAAAAAAAAAATGGTACAGATGAACTTTCTTGCAAAGCAGAAATAGAGGCACAGATGTAGAGAACAAACTTATGGATACCAAGGGGGAAGGAGGGTGGGATGAATTGGGAGATTGGGATTGACATGTATACACTGATGTGTATAAAATTGATGACTAATAAGAACCTGCTATATAAAAAAACAAAATAAAATCAAAAATTCAAAAAAAAATGTCACCTTCTTAGTAAGGCTCTCTCTGTCCTCTTTCTTTAGAAGTACATGCCTCATCCCATGCACATTAACTCACTTCTCAATTTCAGTTTTCTTCATATCACTCACCATCCGACATACATGTCTCTATTTATTTATTATTTATGTCTTATCCCACTGGAACATTAGCTCCATGAGAGCATGAATTTGGACTGTTTTGCTCATTGGTTTATTCCCAGAGCTTAAAACAGTACCTGGAACACAGTAGGCACTAAAACATTTATTAAATTAATGCTTTGATTAAATATAGAAGAGTATTCTGAGCAAAGATAATGACATGAACAAAATTCAGAGAAAGGGCTTAGTACATTGGGGAATGCTTATTGGTGTGCTAATTGGTCTTATGTGCTTGGTGTGTAGGAAACATAGAGAAGGAGAAATACTGAAAGGCAGTTGTGGTCTAATATGAAGACCCTCAGTAATATTCTAGAGATATTTTTCAATTCGCAGTCCATGCAGTCTCTGTCACAGCTACTCAGCTCTACCACCGTAGCCCAAGAGTAGCCATAGACCATATGTAAACAGAGAAGTGTGACTGTGTTCCCATAAAATTTCTTTTACAAAAGCAGGTGGCAGCATTTTGGCCCCTGGGCTGTATTTTACCATCCCCTGCTATAGGCAATGAGGATCCATTTAAGATTTTGTACTAATTGGCTCTATTATGTAAGAAAAAAAAAAAAAAGGCACTTTGGCAGCGGTATGGAAAGTACTGGGAATGGGGAAGAGACATGAGAGCTGGAGGTAGGCAGAAATTTTGGAGGCTATGACAGTTAAAATTAAAGACTGTAGGGCTTCCCTGGTGGTGCAGTGGTTGAGGGTCCGCCTGCCGATGCAGGGGACACGGGTTCGTGCCCCAGTCTGGGAAGATCCCACATGCCGCGGAGTGGCTGGGCCCGTGAGCCATGGCCGCTGAGCCTGCGCGTCCGGAGCCTGTGCTCCGCAACGGGAGAGGCCACAGCAGTGAGAGGCCCGCGTACCGCAAAAAAAAAAGAAAAAAAAAAAAAAAGTCTGTAGGAGCCTCAACTAGTCAAAGAGCTAAGGGAATGACTCAAGAGGTGGGTTAAAAGTAATTCTCCAGGATTTGGCACTTGGTTGACTGTAAAGAGATAGGAAGGCATGATTCTTTAGATTGGGTGCCTAGATAAATGATGATGCTATGAATTATAATGAAGCTGGTATGTAGACCAAATGTGTAAATTCAGGTTTTGACACATTGATATATTTTCAGAATAACCAGGATATTATCACCTACTAGTTGAAAATTCAAACCTAAGCTTCAGAATAGTGTCATAGGCATGTAGGGTACGAAGGAATATTAGGCGATACTTATCTTGAACTCCTCAAAACAGTTCTCTAGTCTCTTGATCTCCACTTTTTCAGCTCCCATCATCTCCCGAGCCCACTCGAACCAAGCGTGCTTCTCCACCATGTTATCGAAATCAGTCTTGTCAGAGTCATTGATGAACAGTTTCCATGTTGTCAAATGCATATTTTCAGTTCTCACGGTACTTGATCTGTCGGCATTATTGACACAATTAATTTATCCATTTCCCTTGTAACATTTTCTTCACTTGGTGAAGGAGCCATCTTCTCCTGGCTATCTTCTTGCCTTATGTTCAGTCTCCTTTACTGGATTATCTTGTTTTCATACCCTAAATTACTGGAGTACCTTTTGGCTTAGTCTTTAGATTTCTTCTAGTGTCAACACTTGCTCCCTAGGTGATCACACCTTACCTCGTGGCTCTCCCCTGAATTCTAGAGCTATATATCTAGCTCCCTTTGAGCTAGGTGTACGTTTACAGGCATTTTAAACTGAACATGTCCAATATCAAACTCTGTCTTTCCCTCTTACCCTCCTCTCTACCCTAAGGAAGGAGTCCTGCTCAATACCTGCATTTGCAATCTCACTGAAAGACAGCACTGTTTCTCCAGTTTGCTCAGACCTTTAGAAAACTTGGAATCTTTGATTCCTCCCTATCACATACACCTCACTGCTCATCTTAGCAACCTTCAGAATATGTCTGGAATCTGACCAGTTATCACCACGTCCATCACGAGGGCCCTGGCCCAAGTAACTGTAAGTTCTCACTTCCCGTGCTCCCCATGTGGTGTTTTCTCCATATGGCAGCAAGAATAATCTTTTTATATTATAAATCAGATCATATCCGTGTGCTCACACCCATCCAGTGCCTACTCATCTAGCTTAGAGCAAAATTCAGGTTCTTTTTTTTTTTTTTTTTTTTTAGTTTCTGCTTTATAACAAAATTCAGGTTCTTAACGTAGCCACTGAGGCCCTGTGTTGCCCGGTTGCCTCTGATGACACATCTCGTTTACTCTCCCGCAGCCTCACTTGCCTTTGTTGTGGTTCCTTTTCAAAAAGGCCAAGCCCAGGAGTTCCCTGGCATTTCAGTGGTTAGGAGGCCGTGCTTTCATTGCCATTGGCCCGAGTTTGATCCCTGGTTGGGGAACTAAGTTCCCGCAAGCCGGGCGGCATGGCCAAAAAATAAATGCCAAGCCCGCTCCTGTTTCGGTGGCTTTGCGTATTACGTTGTCTCTGCCTGAACCACTTTCCCCCAGATACTGCTTTGTTCATTCCAGTTTCTTCATTCAGGTCTCTGCTCAGATGTCACCTCCTCAGAGTGGACTTCCCCGGACACCCTCTCTAAAATAACACTGCCCAACCCCCATCATTCTCTATCCCTTCTTCTTTTTTTTTTTTTAACATAATACTTGCCACCATTTGACACAGTACGTATATTAGTTTGTTTATGTTATGTCTCCATAGCTACAGTTCTGTGAAGGTGGGGGCTTTGTGTGTCGTTCATTTGGTAACCTCAGCATTTAGAACATTTAGTTAGAAGTCAATAAATATTGGTTGAGAGAATGAGTAGATATAAAGATATCGAGAAAAGAGGCATCAGTGAAAAAGCCTGGGAAAAACAGAGAGGTAATCTGAGGAGAAAAGGGAGAGTGTATGGCCATTTATGCCAGAACGGCACAGCAAAATCCAATGGGTAGGTGCTCCAGTGGGCTACTAACATCTCGTATTTTAGGAAGGGGGCTTATCTCTCCACAAGACAACTGGTGGCTGAATGTCATCTGCTGACTAAGAGTTGTTAATGCTCTAATTTTCTACACTTTTACAATTAAGGCACATTGAGTTTTTACCGTTATAGCTTTACAAAAGAAGTCCATATGGACATCCTGTCACTGATTGTATCTTGGATATTCAATTTAAAAATCTATCTTAGGGCTTCCCTGGTGGTGCAGTGGTTGAGAGTCCGCCTACCGATGCAGGGGACACGGGTTTGTGCCCCGGTTCGGGAAGATCCCACATGCCACGGAACGGCTGGGCCAGCGAGCCATGGCCGCTGAGCCTGTGGGTCCGGAGCCTGTGCTCCGCAACTGGAGAGGCCACAACAGTGAGAGGCCCACATACCGCAAAAAAAAAAAAAAAAAAAAAAATCTATCTTATAATTTATTGTGTATCATTAGTGATGAATGTAAACTTTTATTGTTATGAAATCAGTAGGGTCAGTACAGCATATTCCATACTTAAAATTAAGTAAATAGAGTGCAATTAAATCCTAAGAATTTACTAAATAATATTTTAAAAATAAATGACTATCAGTAATATTACAAGAATTAGTTTTAGCTTTAAAAATTAACCCTTAAAGGTATTAAGTGTATACCTGTTTGTTAGAAGTAATAATACAAAATAGAGATGATCAGAGAATAGTTCTATTTGTGTCTTGTGAGATTTGTTAAACATGAGACCTTTGACTTGCCCTCCACTACCTCAGAAATCCCAGGGGCTGTGATCTGAAGATAAGTTAGGTTTCTTTTTTCCTCTTTCAGCATGTCTTCTACCATAATACATTCCACAGATGCTGATAGCATCAGCTTTAGAGCCATTTATAAGAAAATGTTTAGCTACAGTTAGTAGAACATAATTGCTGGACATTTATTTCTTGATGTATTTGTTAAGAGAAAAAGCTTAAATTAGGATGATTTGATAGTTTTATTTTCTTCATTTATTCTTCCTATTTTCAAACAAACTTTTAAATAATTCAGAATTTTTTAAATTCTATAAGTAAAATTGAAATCTTCCCCTTTTCTGTCCATCCTTTGCACATTTCTGGCATATGTACTTCCCTTCCTTCCTTCCTTCCTCTTTACCTCCCTCCCTCCTTCTCTTTATCTCTCTTCATTCTCCCTCTGTCTTTCTCCCCCTCTTTTTTCTTTCTTCTCTCTCTTCCTCTCCCTCTCTTTCTCTCTTTCTTCTCTCTCTCTCTTTCTTTGTTGGTCAGTCCCTCTTCCACCCCCCGCCACACACACACTCACAGCCACAGTAGAGTCAGCTCAAGCTGTCTTCCCGCTCTCTTAACAATGTAGAACACTCATACTCTAACTGAACTATATATGTGTTCGTCCTTGTTTTTATACATAACTTACAGATTTGTTAATTTAACCCTTTTTAACACTTTTCTTCTTCATGCATCAATAGGTTAAATGATGTACCCATGTACTATTTTTTTTTAGCTTTGAACTTTGTACTCTTTATGTCTACAATGAACCATTTCTTTTTCGTGTGTTCTTCGAGAAAAATTACTTGAAAAACTGAATATTTTTCTTCTTATGCTACTTACATAGTGGGCAGAAAAAAACATTTTTTTAAAGCACTTAGAAAATGTTCCTATCTTCCTGAATTATAAAAATGTACACAGGTCAGCTGTAATTTGTTTTTTTGACCTGGTGATCTTATGATGTTTTTGTTCAGTGTAAAAATGTAGACTGTTCATTAATATATTTATAAATACTGATATTAACTGTTCTCCTCCATACTCATGTATTATACAAATTGTTCCAGAAAAGATTTAAGGTGGGCATTTTATTTATGTCTTCTCTTCTGGCAGTCACAGCTTACCCATTATTTGTATTATTAATGTCCATTACCTCTCCCCACATTACAATTTCCTTGAAGATAGGAGTCTGGAACAGCAAAAGGTTCAGCAAAGATGTCCAATCCAAATTTAAAAGTGAAAAACATGTGTTGAAAGCAGGAGAGAACTATAAAGTATTGAGAGCATTCATCATAAAGTGAGGCATGTTGAACTGTACTGTCATTGCTAATAAAAAAATAAATAAATTTGTTTTAAATGTGATAGCTATTTCGTAGGAACTGTTAAGTCTCAAATATTTTTGTGGTCATATTTACTTTTACAAGTAAATTTTATTAAATTCCCTTAGGATTATGTTAAAAGCTTTTAAGAATGGCCACAATCAGTGAATTACCTGTTGACTTGAAGAATCGGGCAAGTTGAGTCTCTAATTTGGGATTGTTATTAGGGGCCACATTACTGATAATAATAATCGTAGTAGTAGTAGTGGTAGTAGTAACATCTTTTGTGCATGTAGAATTCTGTATTATCTCATTAGCCACACAACCACCCTGTGTTTTAGAAGAGGCGACTGAGGTAAGTAAGGGTCAGAAAAATTAAATTAAAAGCACGTGACCCGTAAGTTGAATAGACAAGACGCAAACCCAGTTATTCTCTTTACTGTATTAGATTAAGATAGATTATCTATTTGTTCATTTGCAATCCCTGATTTTTCTTTATTTTGAATTTGAAATGCAAATTTAATATCTAAAACCATACAGTATTTATTTGATCTGTCTGGAAGCATTATAGATTATTTTTTCTTCTCCAATTTAAAAATTGCTGTTAACATTTCTTTTACTAAAGGAAGAAAATAGCATTTTATCTATTTGATAAGGAGAAACTAAATATCAATTTGAATACTTTCAGATATGCAGTCCATTTTAAATGACTTATAGGTTCAATTCAATTCTAATAACTTTCTAAAAGATTTTCTCATTTGTGGGCTAACAAAATAAATACTTACAAGTTAATATGTATCAGAACATATACTTTTAAAAAATATATATTGTTCATCAACTCTTTTCTTGTTCATTAAGAAAGTTTACTTTGGATTTTTTCCTTCATAAAATAATACAGTTTTTCCAATGTAAAAAGCTAAAATTTTGCTTTCCCATCTTTTTTTTACCATCAGTATCCCCAAAGCAGTATACATTAAATTAGTTACCTTGCTATCGTGCTTATGTTTGACTTGTCAGGATTTCATATTTTAGTAAAAATAAAATAAAAATTTAACTTTAGTTCTGAAGTAACATCTTGGTTTTTATTTCAGGTTTTATTATCTTGTTTCTTTGGATTAATAGACTAGTTTTTGGCATGATTACCCAGGTATTATTGAAGTGATGGTTTTAATTCAATGGATAGAATTGGTGACTATTAGAAGATGAATCATACAGCCTTGCTGCAGAGGCCATTCATATCAATGGGGATCATACCTTAGAAAAGAAAACTAAAGCATATGTGTGGTCAGAACCAATCCTTGTCATTATGCCATGAAAGCCTTGGGATTTGTGATCAAAGCAATGGGCTTATCCTGAACTGTGGTATAACCTCTGGTTGAACCTTTCAAATTTTTATTTTAGGAGATGATACACTACATTTTGACCATGTTACTTACCTCTAAGACCTGATGGCCTAATTAAGTGATAGTGATTAAAATTATTGTCAGCAAGTCAGAAGAAAATTTGAATTATAAATATCTCTGCCCTCTGTCAGTGTTGTTTACTTATCATTTTCCACTGATGTTTTAAAGAATTGCTGAACATGTGTTTTTTATCCAGAGCTGAATGTTCTGTTCTGATGAATATAAAACATACTTCACTTTGTAAATGTACATTAGAAGTATTAGAAAGACATAATCTTTGACTCTATCACTAAATTTCATCTGTCAAAGGAGATAATTCTGAACTATAATATTTGGTGTTATATCAAGCCATAGTTCTTAGAAAGATGCTTTTAGGATTAAGATGGAATTCTACTTATAACTTGAATGTCACTATCATCCATAGTAAAATTCAGGCAGTATATATACTTATTTATCTTTTTGGTTACATGTTGGTGTACCTCACTTGCGTTCAGTATGTTTATTTTGTGTTAAGAGGATATTCAACTCCCATCAACTGATTTACTTATGCAGATTTCCTTCCAATGAGATTGTAATATGGTTTAAGTATATATACTCACTCCTTTACTTAATTGTCCTTAGTTGATGATGTCCTTTATACTATATTAAATTCTTTGTAATCTTTCTTTTCAGTGCTAATTTATTGGAAACATTTGTCCTGTTTTAAATTATCTCCTACTCCATGTATATAGTCCTCTCTAAACCAACTAAATAGTTCTTCATTGATCACTGGAAACACATGATATATGCAAGTTTCCATCTCTGTACCTCTTCTTAAGATATTCCCCTTGTCAGAACTGTTCTTGTCTTTCCCCTCTGCTAATATTTATCTTTGACTTTAAGTACCATTCTTCAATCATTCATTCAACAGATTTTTACTGAATATCTAACATGTGTCACTCACTATGTCTAGGCTTTGGAGGTGTAGCAGTGAACAAGATACTTAAAGTCCTTTATCTCCTGGAGCCGTCAATTTAGAGGGAGCAATACAGTTTGATGAGTGTTATATTAGGGAAGTACAATGTATTATGTTCTTCTCCCTAAAGCTTTCTCTGACCACCCCAACTTTTAGACATCCTTTTCTCTTTTGAATTTCTAGAGTACTATTTGTGCCTACAACCAATTTCCTCCTAAAAAATGTATTCTTTCACTGTTAGATCTGTGATCTGATCTGTAGAGGGGAAGTAGCACTCATGTCTCCATATCCCAGATCCTAACACAGTTCTTTGCAGAGTAAAAATGAAATAAATGCTTTTTGTGATTATGATGTGTTATATCACTCTTCATACCTACCTAAAGCTTATATCAAATAATCAATTAAATAATGGGAACTTAAAAAAGTTTTGTACTGCTCATACTGAATTCTCTCTACCATTTTGTCTCCTAGAAATAATTGTCAGTGAATATATTGGTAACTTTTTAATCACTGAAATACAGTTGACTCTTGAACTGCACAGGTCCACTTATGTGTGGATTTTTTAATATAGTAAATATTATAGTAGTACCCTGTCCAATGTTGTTTGAATCCATGGATTTGGAACCACCCATGTGGGATACAGAGGAACTGCAGATAAGGAGTGCCAACTATAAATTACACTCAGATTTTTGACTGAGTAGAGAGTAGGAACCCTAACCCCAGTGTTGTTCACATGTCAACTGTATGTATAAATTCATAACCACCAACTCAAGTATATAAGAAATGTCCTAATTTGAATTCAAATCTTCTTTATATTATGCTAGTAGGAAGTTCTTTCACAGTCATTAGATGAATAAGGCAGAGACCTCCTTTTCCCAGGGCTTGAATGAGATCCAGGCTTATGTGGTACCTAGAAAGTTGGCTCTCACATCTTCAGTTCATCTTGTTCACTAGTAATATCTTCATTGTCTAGGACACATGGTCTTTTAGAAGCTGGCAGCTCTGCTGATTATCTAAGCTTGAGTTAAGAAATATTTGCTGATGCCAAAAGCCCTGGTGCCAAGGGACTGTCTTCTGTAAGTGCACCATCATGGAGCCATTGTGTAGAGGTGGGCAAATTGTTCTCTATGTAAGGGTGCTTGACTGAAGGAAAGGAGAAGCAGAAATCCAACCTGTACTGCACTTACCAAACTGAGTTCTCTTGGGGCTGAATTAGCCCAGAAGGATTGCTTTTTTCTAATTCATACAGAGGCACTATATGGACAAGTAGGGACCTTGATTACCACTTACCATCCCCTAGGTTCCAGCCTAACCTCTTCATCCCCTCCCCTTGCCCTCAGGCTAAAGAAAGCTGACTACAGATTTTGAGAAACTTGGTTCCCTAATCTTGAGGAAAAACTCTTCTTTGGTTTCTGTCTTTTTAAAAATATTAACCTTTGACACTGCTTCTCCTAGACATTTTACATAATCTCCTGTTTGCTTAGACTTTCACAAAGGACAGAAAAAGAGGATGTCTTCAGGAGGTCTCTGCTCTGGACCTTGCAAATGTTCTGGAAATGCCTGACAACTCTCTTGAAATTGGAGAAATGTATGGGGTGGGAAGTTGGGAGGTAAAAAATAAAGAAGCAAAACATAAAATTACTATCTCGATAAATTTCAAGTGAAGTATTAAGCTTAATTTTTAATTAATAAAGTTTAAAATCTTAATTTTGAAATATTTTTATCATGTCCACTCTACAAAATTATAGGGTATCTATCTTTAATAGGAAATTGCAAATAAAATCTATGGTAATTATGGAAACTGATAAATTATTACCTCCCTCCCAGCGTTACAGAAATTATGCAACTGAATGTTTAACATAGTCCAGTAAGATTTAAAATTGCTTTCTTCATATCTTTTATTACAAATTTCTTGTTTATTTTATGTGTAATTTTGCTCCATTTAATTTTGAGTTAAATTAACTGAATTTATATTTAGAGTAAGCTGTCAACATTAAAATAAAATAAATTCATAATAAATTTATGTGTTTAAATAAAGTAGGCCATGAACAAAATATATTTCTGTTAATTGAATTTATTTATTTATTTATTTATTTATTTATTTATGGCTGTGTTGGGTCTTCATCTGCTGTCTAGGCATGGTCTCAAGAAAGAGTATATTTTTTGCATATTTTTACTATGCAATATATATCTCTGATTTATAATGCAGATGACTGATCTCCCAAAACTTGGGAGAAACCTAACATCTAAAATTCAGCCATTATAATTGTTTTGATTCCTAGGAGAATTATATAGAAGCATAATGAGTATAACAGGCAAAAGAAGGACAACATCCTCTAATTGTGAGAGCATTAGGGTGAGGGTACAGGTGGGCAGGTATTATTGAAATTTAAAGAATAAGTAATTAATTAAACCAAAATGCTGCTTTTGATCTTGAATACACAAGGAAGGCATGGTCCTCCATTACTATTGTAGAACAAGACTTGACAATAGTAACATTCCTCTTTACTAGCACAAGTAATATGGAGTGAAAATAAGACATTTCGGGAAATTTTCTCAAAGTTGGAATTTACTGAATGCATACATCAGCAAATTGATAGTTATAAAGTGACATATTTATATATGGGTAAATAATAATTATAGCATATTTTAAAAATTCTTCCTATATGTGTAGTATATATACATATACATATATAAATAAAATATTTTTTTCAGGAGAACCAGTTGTTTTCTTATCATGGAAGAATGAAAAGGTTTTGTTTACTTTTTTTAAAAAATTGCTTAGAGTATATGTTAAAAACATATTTTAAATGTTTAGCACTATATATATTATGTAATAGAACCCATGCTTTTTTGATGATTAAGGACACAGGCTTTAGAGTTAAACAAATCTTGATCTAAGTTCCAAATTTATCATAAATCAGCTGCATAACCTTGGGCATATTACTTAACTTCTTTGAGCCTTAGTTAATTTTTTAAATGGAAATGATACCTTACCTTGTAAAGTTGTTGTGAAGATTAAGTGTGATAAGTTGTTGTGAAGATTAAATGTGATGTTTATTAAGAGTTTATTTTAGTACTTGACTCATCTCATGCAGTAAGTTATTTAGCTAAAACAAATTGAATATAGCTTTTTGTTGCATAAAATATGTCTTTTGTCAGTTAGACTTATATGCATCATTTTGGAGAAGACATTCTTAAAATTGTTGTATGAACATTGCATCATTTCATTTATGGTTAAACTTAACAGGATCTTCCTTTTAAAAAAATTAATTTTGTTCAGTTTAAATGTTTTGCAAGTCAATGATCAGGTGGTTGTCAGGCATTTGGAGGACAAGCTCATTTCTACCCTGCTTAGTTAATTATTGTGATTGTAAACAAAGGATGTACGATTCAGAGTCAAGGAACATTTCACATGGATGATGGAGGTGATAATAGCTTAATTCCTGCTGAATTTTTTTTCTTTGCTCTAGTTGAGTTCATACTGACCTTGTCCAAAATCTGATGACCTCCCTATTTCACTCAACCATTTGGAAAGCCGGGCCTGCCATAGCTGGCCCTGAGGGGGTATCTGAAAGACCACTGAGTCACTGACCCATGTCAAGACTGGATTTCAAGTCTGATGTATAGGACCTCTGAAATAGTTATACATGGGGCTTATTGTACACAAAAACCTAACTGGCTGCATTTTTCTGCTTATTAAGTATCCTGTTAAAGCGTATTGTAAATGTCCTTATTAAAGTCATGTTTATATTCTTAGTTTCTCATGCAGGTCATTTTCTAGACTGATGATAAATTTTGATCTTTTATAAGAGTTAGTACCTTAAAACTAAACTTGAATGTTTTGAAATATGAACAAAACATACTGTTACACCATGGCTAAATGCAATGAATATCTTCCTGGTTGGTGATGGACCAAAGCATTTTAATGCTTATAAAGATTTTGTTTTTTTCTGGCAAAAATTCCATACACCTCAAAAAAATCTAGTTTAAGCTGTTGTTGATATTACAGCATGTTAAACTCTGTTTACCTCTTGTCAAACCTCAAATATTGCTCAAATGTTGGTATATAAGAGTTTTGAGTTTGTAAGACTTGTCCTAAAGGAAAGCATGTGACCACCCAGTAAGGTGTTATTTAAATTTGGTTGGATGGGATCTGTCTACCTTAATAAAACTTTGTGATAGGGCTATGATATGAAAAGAGTAAAAACTTTCCTATGTTTATTTTGTTCTTCTGCACAATAGGAAATGATCAGCCCTTTTATGAATACCTAGTCAGTATTCTACAATTTGTAATATGACATTGTCTTTTATTTTTATATAGGAGTTGATCCCTGAATTTTATTATCTCCCTGAGATGTTTGTCAACTTCAATAATTATAATCTTGGAGTGATGGATGATGGGACCGTAGTGTCTGATGTTGAACTTCCTCCTTGGGCCAAAACCTCAGAAGAATTTGTTCGCATAAACAGATTGGTAAGATAGTAATCATCTACTCTGTCTGTCATGAGCCTTTTCTCAAAGTATCTTTCATGTGTTGGTATAATCATTAACCCTTGCTCTTCTGGGAAAAACTGTAGTTGATAGGGATAACTGAAAGTGATGTAATAGTTCATGAATCTCCATATATACTTTATAAAATCTTATTGACATGAAAGGTATAATGGTGTCTTTTATTCTTTTATGCAGAATTTAGGTTACTTTTATATGAACATGATGATTCAAGATTATGAGTGAATTTCTTGTAGAATTCTATGCTTTTTCAAATATGAGTTTCTTGTACTAGGAGAAGAACATAATTCTGTTTTCAGGTTGGAAGGCCATTGTACATTTTGATAATAGAAACAAGATTTTCAAATTATATGCTGTATCTGTCTTTTGAAGGAAATCTTCATCTAATATTTAGAATATGAAAACTTAAAAACTGAAAAGTGCAATAATCATTGTACTTACATCTTGTCATACATCTTATGCTTACAACTCTTCATAATCCTCTCCTGTGGACTCTTTAATGTCCTCTGTTGTATGGGTTCTGGATTATTTTATGAAAAAATATATGACTTTTCCTTTTTTGCCTTTAACTTTCATAAATGCCTAGAGTCAGGGAGCTTTATTCTCAGTTTTTTAAAGTAGTTTCTTTATCATACTTCATACTTCATATTAAAAATGAAACCTAGGGCTTCCCTGGTGGCGCAGTGGTTAAGAATCCACCTGCCAATGCAGGGAACACAGGTTCGATCCCTGGCCTGAGAAGATCCCACATGCTGCAGAGCAACTAAGCCATGCGCCACAACTACTTAGCCTGCGCTCTAGGGTCCACGAGCCACAACTACTGAGCCCGAGTGCCACAACTACTGAGCCCAAATGCCACAACTACTGAAGCCCACACACCTAGAGCCTGTGCTCCACAACAAGAGAAGCCACAACAATGAGAAGCCCTTGCACCACAATGAATAGTAGCCCCCACTTGCCGCAACTAGAGAAAAGTCCGCGCACAGCAACAAAGACCCAACAGCCAAAAAATTAAAAAATAAAACAAACAAATAAATGAATTTATTTAATAAATAAATAAGTAAAATAAAAATGAAACCTAAATTGCATTGTGTTTTTAATTTTCACTAAAACAAGGAAAATTATTTCACTTTAGTTTTCTTGGTATGCTTACCTTTTCTACCAACAATAATATTTTAATCCTGAACAGTATTCTAGATCCTAATTGTAATCCCATTATTACTGAAAATTCATATTTTACATATACTGGAAGCAGTGCAGGGGGAGTGGAAAGAGCATAGGCTTTGAAGTTAGACCAGTTTTCCTAATCGGGGATAACTCACATTTCTGGTTATGGGACCTTAGGCAATTTAACCTTTCTGAGCCTTGATTTCCTCGTTGTAATTTGAAAATTATTTGTGTAAAACTGTAATTATGTATGTAAAATACCTAGAATTTTCTCTGGCTTACAAAAGGCCTTCAGGCAATAGCACCTAACATTATTCTATCACATTCTTAAGGTACATGTTGCATTTTGGTTTACTGCATGTATTTTTCAAGATCTTTAAGTTAACTAATTAAAATGGGAGACCAAGACAAAGCTTAGCTCTGAAAGATGTTGAAGGAGATGTCAAACTTTTAAATGTGGCAGTTGTCTACGGTCATATATATATATTTTTTTTCTCTCCAGGGGTATGTAGATGTCAATAGAAGGTCTAGTCATTCTGCAGTTTTGGGGGTTTTTTTGTTTGTTTTTTGCTTTCAATAATTTTCTATGCTTTTAAGACACGTTTTTGAGGTATAATCTGCATAACATAAAATCCATCTTTTTAAAAGTGCTCAATTCAATGAGTTTTAATAAATGTATACAGTTATGTAACCATCAGCACAATCAGCTTACCTCACTCCAAAAAGTTTCCTTGTATCTGTTTGCTCCCAGTCGTAGTCCCAGGCAACCACTGATTCTGTCTCTTTGGTTTTGCTTTTTCTAGAAATTTTATATAGATGGAATCCTGCCATATGTAGTCTTTTTGTACCTGACTCTTTCACTTAGCATGCTGTTCTTGAGATTCCTCCATACTGTGCATATATCAGTAATTTCTTTGTGTTGCTGTATAGTATTCCATTGTATAGATATAACACCTTTTGTTTATTTACCAGTTTATGGACATTTCGCTTTTTTCCAGTTTTAGGCTCTTAAGAATATTTGCATATGTCTTAGGGTGGATATCTGTTTTCATTTCTCTTGGATAGATTCCTAGGAGTTTAATTGCTGAGTCATATGATAAGAATATATTTACCATTTTGCATTCCCACCAACAATATGTGAAGCTTCAATTTGCCATATCCTTGCAAAGACTTGGTATTGTCAATCCTCTTTATTTTAGCTCTTCCAGTGATTCATTGTGATTTTAATTTGTATTTCCCCAATGACTAATGATGTTGACCATTTTTTCACAGGCTTATTTCCTACTCTTAATATGTTCTTTGGTGAGCTATCTATTCAAATCTTTTGCCTGTTTTTTAATTGGGTTGTATGCCTTTTTATTATTTAGTTGTAAGACATCTTTATATATCCTCCATAAAAATCCTTTATCCAACATATGTTTTGCATATATTTTTCTCCTAGTTTGTGGCTTGTCTTTTCCTTTTTAATGGTTCCTTCTGAATCACCATTTTTTTTTGAGAATTATGTTTTATTCAGTGGACTTTCTAAGTACTTCAAGCCCAGGTAGTTGGAACATCAAAAGATTACTGTTAATTAAGGAAAACCAGGTATCTCAAATTAATGAATTTAGTGCGTCTCTATGTATGGGAAGATGCAAGAATCTGGGCTCTTTGAAGTCATTCCTTTGATATACACCTTAGCTGTCTGGGGCCAGTATCCTGTTCTTTCCCTCCTGAGTCCCCGGGGGTGCACCGTTGGGGGTGGCTGCAGTGCCTGAGGGCTTACTGTGGGGCAACAGTATATGGCAGGCTGAATCACCATTGTGAATAAATGTTTTTGCTATTAGGTAGATATAAAATAATATTTATATAATATTTGAAAGGTATAAATAATCATCCCCATTCTTGAGGAATATATTAAAAAAAATTAAAACCATGTTCTGATCATTTTATTATTGAAGCATTTTTTCTCAGTTTATACTTTTAAGTCTCAAGGGAACCAACTCTCTATTAATCATTACCGTATTTAGTATTGTTAAAAATACAAAGAAATTTGTTAATATGTTTGCTTTAAAAGAGGTCTAAGAGGCAGAAACATTTGAGTAAGTTATATTTAAAGCTCTTCAACAATATTTTGACAATTAAGAAAATGTAACTGTATAAAGTAAAGTAAGCCACTCTTCTGGTAGTACCCCATCCCTACTCTCAGTACCCTCTCCTCAGAAGAGGTCATTTTGGAACAAGTCCCACAAGGGCACCAAGGAAAAGAAGGTGGCAACTTACCAAATTGTTTTCCAATAAGATTTTGGTTTTGCCTGCTCATGCTTTAAACTTATGTATGACTATGAAATGTTAAACAGTAGTATTTTATAATACTAACTGCACATTTAATGTAACTTATTATTGAGTTATTAAACATTTGTCCCAGTGATTCCTCTTTCTCTGAGTTTTACAGATGTCTTCATAGTTTAGCTTCTGAATAAGCTTATATTCTTAACAGGAACTCATAAAAATTTACCGCAAGTTAAATGCAAACATTTTACAGTCAAATATTTACATCTCTGATAATTTTAACTCATAATTAGGAAAATACTTGATTTTACTTACATGTGCCTTTAGGAAAGAATTTAATAACTCATTCATTCATTCAAAAATATTTATTATACACCTTTGATGAGCAAAGCTTTCCTATGGTGCCGTTCATATTGATTCGTTTTAAATTTTCCTGTTAACTTTCTGTAAGTGACTAAATTATTAGTATGGTATTTTATGTATGTTAGCCTGTTATCACATAAGGGTTTTATCGCCCTCCTCTTTTTGGTTTACCTCTTCAAGTCCACAGATTTTATGCAATGATTGTAGCTCATGAAATGCATACTACTTTGATCTGTGACCTTTTTGTGGTGCTAATCGGGTTCCTGATATCATTATACCTTGCTCATTAATCATATTTCCTGCAGCCCGTCAGGCAGCCAGACAGCACAAGTCCCTGTTTTCAGCCCTCTGTTGGCAGGTTTCTGCTTTTCCAGATTATTACAGACGATACTTTGGCTTCTCATAGCCAGAGCCACATCAAGCTGTGTGTTACAATTAAAGTCAGATGGTCCTCAGGTTGAACAGGGATATAGTGTTGCAGCTGTCTCTCTTCCTGGAACAAACCAGCACCAAGAACAGATGATCTATAGGACAGTGAATAATAACAGATTGTACAGTACTCCATTGGTAGCAGGGGACCATAGATTTAATTAACTGACATACTCATTTTAAGATACCCAGCATGCCTTTTTAAAGTATTTGGTTGCCCAAGTATTATTTCAAGGGAATAGAATATTTTTAGGAGCATGATTTTGATGGTGGACAGTAACGCTACATTTTCTTTGTGTTAGAGGACTGTAACTGCTACCTTATCTATAACTATTTTACTCCTTGAGCTTTCTGTAGGTAGTGAAGATGTAAATAAGGATTTGTGAGTTGGCCTTAAGTGTTGAATTTATACACAGAAGATAATATCCTGTGTATTTTAGAAAGAAAACCTTCATAGGTCTGATTATTATTTCAGGTATATAAATTAAATTTTCTTTGTTCTGAAGAGTTGGAATCAGGGTAAAACCAAAGCAGTCTTAAATACATCCAAGAGATTGGTCTGTTTTATTTAATACTTCCTAGACCAGAAGAAAAATTATTCCAAATACTGCTTCAGAAATATAAATGAGAAACAGGTTCCCATACTTCCAAATAATATGAAAATATGTGAATTCAGACTGCTCATCATTATCTCATGATATAAGATCGATGTTATGGACCTATATTATCCTGCCTCTTACAACCTTTGAGTTTTAAGTTGAATAAGAGACAAAGAAAATCATACTCTCAGCAGTAATATTATTTGTAAAAGTTTATAAAAGTTGGTGAAGTGGAGCATTTTGTTTTTGCTGCAGGATGTATAATTTATTCAAGTTATAATAATAGTGAAAGTAATTTGTTCATCTAACAGGTACTTCCTGAGTTGCCTATCTATGTACCAGCACTGTTAGACTCAGTGAACCAGGCAGACAATACCTCTACTCTTTGGAGGTTACTTCCTTTTTGATAACTTAGACTGTTGAAATAGAAAGCTTCTCAGGGCTGAGAGGTGGCATGAATTTAGTAAAGGAAGGCTCCTATTAATGAGTTGTCCTGAGGTTACCAGTTAGAGTCACCTTTGCTTTTGTGTATCTTCTGTAGCTTCTCTCTTTCCTGCTGTTTCATAAAGGTGACATGGGTTGTCACTTGCTTGAGAAGATAAAGAAAAATTAAATGAGTATATTATCTTCTTTCCAGATAATATATGGACAGATTAAAAGTGATTTTTTATATTGTTGTCTACGAGAAAAATAAAAATTTCAAATTTTATTTCACCACCAACCTAGTCTTTTCCTATCTATTGCTAAAATTTAAATCTCTTCAGCGTAAATCTTCATAGATCTTATATATGTGCATGAACTAGGTCAGTCTTTACTTTTTCCTTTGAATGGAAAATTTACAATTCTTAAGTGATGAGACTAAGGCTCTCTTTTCCCTGATGAAAAAGTGCTGTATGTGTACATATAGCAAGACCTGCAGCTTGAGATGGCTGAATTTGTAGTGATACAGCAATTAGATTATTGTAATAGCATATTATGTTCTAAATTACAGTGTTTAGAAACACTGTAAGGTTGAAAGGTTTGATTGAGGTTTGAAAGGGGTTTTGCACTTTTTTGACCTGTATTCATATCCTTGTTTCCATTTTCTGAAGAGATGGGATTCAAAACCCTGTTTCTTAAGAGAGCTGACTAAGCAACTTTTTTTTTTTTTTTTGGAATACAAATGCCAGAAGCTAACATGCTTTTTTCATACTGTTCCTTTTCCAATTGCCTTTTCATTTTACACATTGATAATGATATGGCCAAGAATGTAAATAGTCATGGTGGTACAGTTGGTGATAATTATTCTCAACTATGGGCGTATCCTTCCCTCCACCTCCCCACTCCCTGCAGTGGCTGGATCTAAAGCCCTGGGGAAAGGGGACAGATATGTATGAATAATTTTAAAAAGCTAAAATTATTATTGTTTGGTTTGCTTTTAGTTCTGTATATCATTTACCGTGAAAATTCTAGTTCTGAATGGCCACCTAAATAAGTGGGAATAAAAAGATATACTGTGTTGATAGATTATTAATTCTCCCCAAATTTGTTTATAAATGCAATATGAAAACCAATCCAGGTCCCAGTAGGTTTGTTTCATTTTGTTGGAATATAAAAAACTGATTGCAAAGGGTAAAGGGCCAATTATAACCACAACCCTTTCTGAGAACAAGAACAGATTTCAGAGGGACTTGCTTTACTATATATCATGAATTATTTTAAAGCTGTAGTAATTAGGGAAATTAGGAGAAAGAGACTAATCAAAGAGAACAGAGAACCCAGAAACAGACCAGGACACATAAAGAAGCTTCACCTATCATAAAGTTGGTATTACAGATCTGTGGGGAAAGGAAGGACTTCTCAATTTAGATGCCGAGACAAATAGTAATTGTGTTGGTTTCCTAGGGCTGCCATAACAAAGTACCACAAACTGGGTGGCTTAAACAACAGGAATATATTGTCTCACAGTCCTGGGAGGCTAGAAGTCTGAAATCAAAGTTCAGCAGGGTTGGTTTCTTCTGAGGGTTGTGGGGGAAGAATTGGTTCCAGGCCTCTTGTTGACTTGTATTTAGCTGTGCTCTCCTTACGTCTGTTCACATCATCCTCCCTCTATGTGTGTCTATCTCTGTATCCAAATTTTCCCTTTTTATAAGGACATCAGTTATATTGGATTAGGGACCCACTCTACTCCAGTATGGCCTCATCTTAACATAAGTAATTACATATGTAATGGCCCTATTTCCAAATAAGGTCACATTCTGAGTTACTGGGAAGTTAAGGATTTCAACCTATGAATTTGGGGGAATACCATTCAACCCATAACAGATATTAATATCGAAAAAAATTAAGTTGTAACCTTATACCATCAACAAAAATTAAAATATATTAAAGCTTTAAAAATAAAGTAAAAAGTGGATGAATCAATAAAAAAACAAACCAAAGGCAAAATTATAAACTTTTAGAAGATAATACAGGAGGAATTCTTTGTGATCTTGGACTAGGGAAAAGTTTTCCAAACAAGAAACAAAAAGTGAAATATGATATATTACATTAATTGACTTTTGGATGTTAAACTAACCTTGCATTCCATGAGTGTATCACCCTTGGATGATATAAATTCTTTTGATCTGTACTGTATTTTTTGTTAATATTTTGTTGAGAAATTATTATTTTTTAGGACTTTTGCATCTATATTCATGAGGAATATTGGGTTGTAGTTTTCTCATGATATCTTTGTATGATTTTAATATCAGGATTTATATTGGTCTCATAGAATGAGATAGAGCAAAGTGTTACCTCTTCCTCTATTTTCTGAAAGACCTTGGGAGAGATTGCTATTATTCCTTCTTTAAATGTTTAATTGGATTCACCACTGAAGCTGTCAGGACATTTTATGTGTGTTGGGGGGGAAGATATTAAATTACTAAAACAATTTTTTACTTGTTATAGGTTTATTCAGATTCTCAATTTTTTTCTTGAATCAGTTTCAGTAGTTTGGGTCTTTCTAGGCATTTGGCCATTTGATCTAAGTTGTCTAATTTATTTGTATGAAGTTGTTCATTGTATGCTTTATAATCATTTTAATGTCGCTAAGGTGGGTAGTGGTATTACCTCATTCATCCCTGATTTTTGGTAGTTTGTATCATTTTTTTCCCTTTGTCAGTCTTGCTAACGGTTTGTCAGTTTTGTTGATCTTTTCAAAGAACTGACTTTTCACTTCATTGCTTTTTCTCTGTTGTGTTTCTATTTTTTTCCTTTCATTGGATTTTCACTCTAATATTCATTGTTTCTTTCCTTCTGCTTGCTTTGAATTTGGTTTGCTCTTTTACCGGATTCTTAATTTGGGAAACTAGTTAGTTATTTTTTTTTAATTGAAATATGGTTGATTTATAATGTTGTGTTAATTTCTGCTGTACAGCAAAGTGTTTCAGTTATATATATATATGCATTCTTTTTTTAATATTCTTTTCCATTATGGTTCATCATAGGATACTGAATATAGTTCTCTGTGCTATACAGTAAGGAAACAAGTTTTTTTAATTTGAGTTCTTCCTTCTTTTCTTTCTTTCTTTTTCTTTTTCTTTTTAATATTTATTTATTTGACTGCACCAGGTCCTAGTTGCAGCACATGGGATCTTTTTAATTGCAGCACGTGGGCCGTTTTAGTTGTGGCATGCGGCATGCAGGCTCTTTTACTTGTAGCATGCGGGATCTAGTTTGCTGACCAGAGATTGAACCCTGGCCCCCTGCATTGGGAGTGTGGAGCCTTAACCATTGGACCACCAGGGAAGTCCCTCTTCCTTCTTTTCTAATATTGGCTTTTACACCTATAAATTTCCCTTTATGTACTATTTTTGCTACATCCCGTAAGTTTTGATATTTTGTTTGCTTAATTTCATTTCTCACAACATTTTCTAATTTCCCTTGTGATTTTTGACTCATGGGTTTTTCAGAACTATACTGCTTAGTTTCTAAACATTTGTGAATTTTCCAAATTTCCTTCTGTTTTTTATTTTTAATTTAATCTCATTGTGATTGGAGAATATACTTTGTATGATTTCTGTTGTTTTAAGTGTACTGAGACTTGCTTTATGACCTACTATGTGGTCTGTGTTAGAGAATTCTTCATTTGCTTTTGAGAAGAATGGGTATTCTTATGTTGTTGAGTGTTCTATAGGTGTCAGTTGATCAAGTTTTTATGTTTAAGTCTTCTATATCTTTGCTGATTTTGCCTATGTCTATAAACTTTTGCTAGTTACATGTTGAAGTTCCCAAATATTATTTTCTGTTCTGTTTTGGCTTCCTGTGTTTTCGAATCCTGCTGTTAGGTGCATATATTAATATTCAATGGCTGCTATAACGAATTACCAAAAACTTGGGGGCTTAAAACAATTGCAGTTTATTCTCTCATGGTTCTAGAGGCCGGAGGTCCAAAATCAGTGTTATACTCCCTTTAGACGATCTCTGCCTCTGTCCTCACGTTGCCTTCTCCTCTTCTGTCTATAGTGAAATCTCTTTCCACCTTCCTCTTAAAAGGGTACATGTGATTACATTCAGGGCCCTCCCTCATAATCCAGGATGATGCTTCAATCTCAAAATCCTGGATTTAATCACATTGCAAAGACCCTTTTTCCATATATAACATTTCCAGATTCTAGAGATAGGAACTGATATCTTTTTTTCAAGGTTGGGGCATTTTTCAGCACTATTTTCCTGAACTTCTTTTTCATCATAAATTGTCCCTCTTTGTTTCTAGTACTTTTTTAGTCTGATTTGCCTAATATTAGTATAGCCAATCCAGCTCTCTTGTGGTTATTATTTGCATGGTACATAGATTTCCATTCTTTTACTTTCAACCTATTTTGTCTTTGAATCTAAAGTCTGTCTTTTGTAGATAGCATATAGCTGGATCATGTTATTTATCCAGTCTGATAGTCTCTGCTATTTAATGCTATTGTTGATATGATTGGATTCATGTCTGCCATTTTGCTGATTATGTTCTTTAGTCTTGGGTCTTATTGTTTCTCTTTTCTTACTTTAAAATTTTCTTTTATATTAAATAGATATTTCTAGTCTACCATATTATTTCATTAAATTTTTATTGTTTTACTATTTATTTCTTTTAGTTATTTTCTTAGTCATTACTCTAGGGACAGAATGCATCTTAATTTATCACAATCTACTTCAGATTAATATTAGCTTAATTCCAGTAAAATATAGTGACTGTTCCAACTCAGTTTCATCCCCTTACCCATGTTTTGTGCTCCTTTCATGTACAGTACATCTATATATGTTATAAACCCACTGTACAGTGTTATAACTATTGTTTTATGCAATCTCATGTCTTCTAAAGAAGTTAAGAAAGGAGAAAAATGCCTATTAATTTTATTTACTACTCTACCTTGATAGAAACGTTCTGAAATGAATAGAAGAGTGCCTGAGATACTCAGCATCATGCAGGAATGAGATAATTCTCATAAAGAAAAACTTCCATACAATTGAAGTTTTTACTTTCAAATTCCTATGTTTTTCACCATTTTCCTTGAAAATAAATCTTTTTGTGAAATGGATTACACATTTCCCTGCCTCTTAGACAGAGAATAGCCTTTTCTGGTATACTCATTGTTAAATATTCAGGTATTTTTTGTGATGTGCTAAAATGTTGAGATACATAGAGCTTTTTGTTCTTTAGCTAAAATGACCCACATTTTTCTGCCTTCTTGTAGCTTTCCTGTTAACATTTTAGAGTTCTTACTTGTGCCAGCTGTCATTTTTCTCTGTCAGGGTTTCCAATCTTCTTTTGACCTATTATGTTATTTTATGCATATGTGGCAAGGTAAAAGCTTGAGGGATGCCCTGGTGACCCCCACTATTAAAGTTAAACAAAACTATATTGTAAAGCTCATAACCTTATCCTTACCACTACCACCTCAGAAAACAAAATAAAACAAAACCCTGCAAACAGCTCTTCTCAAAACTCTCATTTTCCTTTAGACTTTTCATAAAAACCCCCTACATACCACCCTATGGCCTTTCTACAGCCCATTCTCAATCTGATTTTGTACACATTTGACTCACTGGTCATTATTCTCCTTACCCAGTGGAACTTCTATGCCTTTTTGCTTATAGAATCCTGGTTTCAGGTGTAAACTGTATCTTTTACAGAGGTGTATCTTAAAAGTTTGGTGTATGGAAAACATAATCTGCATCAGAATCTCCTGAGGTACAGTTAATAAATAAGGCACAATTATTTATTCATTCATCACATACTTCTTGAGTACCTACTTTGTATTGATACTATCCTAGTGGCTTAGTGTTAGTTAAGGGAAGAGAAGATGTAAACCCCCATCCTAACCTCAAAACAGTGGGGAAAAGATGGACTTTATAATAAATGGTATGGGTTAGCTGTATGAAAAAAAGATAACCTTAGTTTTATTTGTCTGACCAAAAACCAAGGACTAGATGTCTAAATGCGAAAAGGTGAAACAAATGCTAGAGGAAAACTTTAGTGAATTTCTGTATAACCTGAGGGTGGGAAAAACTTTCCCAACTTTGACTGAAAACCTAAAGGTAATAAAAGAACTGATCACTTTGATTACATAAACACAGATAATTTTCACATAGCAAAATGCATCAGAAGCAAAGTCAAAAGACAAATGACAAATTGAATAAAAATATTTGAGAATTAAAACTTAGACAAATGCTAGGGAACCTCACTTATAGAGAACTCCTAAAAATTATAGAAAAATAAACCCAACAATATAATAGAAAAATGAGCAACAATTCACAGGAAAATAAATGTCAGTGCCCCTTAAACACATGGAAAAAAATATTCAACTTCACTCATAATAGGAGAAATATAAATTGTACTGAAATTCCATCTCCATCTTTCAGATTGGCAGTATTCCAAAAATTCACCAAGATGCTCTGTTGATGAGGCTGTGGGAAAAGAGGCATTCTCCTACATTGCTGATGGGAATGCAAAATGACACACTCCCAATGAAGGGAAGTTTGCCAATCTCTAGCAAGGTTACCTATTTATCCTTTGACCCAGCTTACAGGTGTCTTTTCCAAAGTTACACTGGCCAAAGTAAGAAATGTCATATTCACAAGTGGAATCAATTTTCTTTAATAGTTTTGACTTTGAAATTATTAAATGTTTTATATAACTTAAAAAATAAGATCGAAAAGAGGAAAAATCCAGGCTTCCCTGGTGGCGCAGTGGTTGAGAGTCCACCTGCCGATGCAGGGGACACGGGTTCGTGACCTGGTCTGGGAAGATCCCACATGCCGCGGAGCAGCTGGGCCCGTGAGTCATGGCCACTGAGCCTGCGTGTAGCCTGCGCATCCGGAGCCTGTGCTCCACAACGGGAGAGGCCACAACAGTGAGAGACCCGCATACTGCAAAACAAAACAAACAAAAAAACAAAACAAAACAAAAAAGAGGAAAAATCCAATCTCTAGAAATTGAAAAGACTTTGGAATAAGTGACCCTAATAGGATAAGTATACCCCTACTAGGATATGTATTATGGACAAAAGAACCAGAAAATATCTTAAACCTTTTTTATTAGCCTTATATTTAGGTAATATTGGTGTATTTCTTTTGAAACTGTTATGGGTATATTGTAAATCAAGCAAATGAGTAATTGTGTTCATGTCATCAAGATCAAGATTTTTAATTTAAGAGGAAGAGATTCAAATGTAAAATCAGTAAAAATCAGAAAATTTTAGGAGCAGCCTGACAGTGGCAGCCGGACTTAATTTTTTTCATGTGCCAACTGTTGATAAATATTTCAGTTACTAACTTGCACTAAACAGACGTGCACGTGGTAACATATAAAGCAAAATTATTTGTCATGAGGAATTTAACCATCAAAGAAACCAGCATATTTCTTTTTTCTGGCCAGCAGTTTCTCTCTCAGCCAAAACTGTATGGGAATCCAAATAACAGCAAAAATCACTGTATGGTAATATTGATTTAGCATAAAAGAAAGTTGGATGATCATAATTAACTGAACAATACTTGTTCAGTGCTTACATTCTTCTAGGTTCTGGGGATACAGAGGCAACCAAAACAGACAAGGCCCCCTGCCCTCATGGAATGACATGTAAATTCCAAAGGAAATCTCAATGGCCATGTTAGCTTGATGCCTCTGTCTCCAACACAGAGATAGAGTGCCTGCCACAAAAATCATAATGTTCATATTTATGTGGTTGAACAACCTCTCTTCTAGGTTTATTTAGGACACGTTGCCAAATTCTTACTTTCTGTGCTTCCCTTCTATAACCTCTGTTGACCATCCCCCTTCTTTAAACAGAGCACCGCTGATTAAATATGCTAATAATGTCATACTTCTATAAAGATTCACCCCAATCACCATGGTTGGAATTTGGATATTCTTCCCAAGTTATTACCTGGGATATTATTTTGCAAATGGCTGATCTGATTTATTTCAGAGCAATTTTCATAATTTCTTTAAGTTCTTAAAGTGCCTTGATGCACTGACTTTAGGGGGAAAAAAAAAAAAAAGGAAACCTTATGATAATGTACTGCTTGCCCAGAGCAGTTTATGTTCTCTAGAGGTTAGATGTAACGAGAAGGGGAAGGGTGGAAGGAGAGAGACTTTTTATAATAGAAAAAAAGAAGGTGGTTTAGAAAGTATACTATTTACCTTTTCGTTTTTAATGTTTGTTTAAATGATCACAGTAGTATGCTGTCTGGTACAGCTGGAAGTTATTTCTGCCAGGGACTAATGGTGATGGTTGCAGAAGAAAAGTGAGACTAATGCGCTCACAATATGTGACTGGAAGTGGAATTCACAGAGGAACCGTGTTCTCCTGGTTCCCTTCACGAGCACCATTGCTGCTGGTGATGTTCCGTGGTGTTGGGAAGAGGGGCCTCCAGTCCCTCACTGCCTTTGTTCCTGGCACTGGACCATGTCACCTGCAGCGGCAGTTGATCTGACACTCAGCATCTCTGCTGGGATGCGGGTGGGGGTTGTTCTGCCTATGGACACTTTCATGCAACTCTGCACAGTGATACCCGATAAATGACTGCTTACTGTGGTATTTATGTCTGTGTGATTTGCCAATAACTGATGTATGTCCAAAAAATTTTTTTTCCAACTAAAAATTTTGTGTAAACCAGCAACTCTCCTTAGTTATGGTAACTAGAAAATAACCTCTCCCCCAAAAGAAAGAAAAAGAAGAGAAGGATTGCTTCATGCTTTCCTAGCATTACTTATTTTTACTCTATTTTAGAATTGTTTAGAAAGTAGACTTTAGGATGGATATCAAAGAACTTGCAATGCTAGGAATTAACGAATAGCTGTGTGAGTACTGTGTAAATACGAAAAAGAGGCAATTTTTCTCTCTATTAATAGATATCCCAAATAAGTGTTAGGTTACTTTCTACAAAGTAGATATTCTGATGCTTTTTATTTTTAAGCAAAGGCAAATTTAGTTAGCATTACTGTTATAATATTAAAGAATATATTCAATTAAATGCCATGACTGTGATACTTGATTTTTATTTTACATGGAAATGTATTTCTCAGATTTTCCTGAGGCATTTTAGAATTTTTTGGCTTAAATCAGTTTTGGATGTTTCTTTTCTTCTCTCATTTATGTCCTACTAAAAATATTTTATTTCCAACCTTGTACATAAAAATTTTTTTTGATAAAATGTAGAGAATAAAGCAATAATGATCAGTAATTAGCTTTATCAAATCTTAACAATGGTCACATTTGCTTCAGGTTTTTTTTCTAAGTGAATATTAAAAAAGAATTGAAACCTTGCAAAAACCAGTTCTCTTTCTTCCCATTCTTTAGGTGATTACTTAATGTCTTGAAAGTAAGTCTATGTGGGGCATTTATTTCTCATGCACGTTTTATAATATAATTTCATACTCAGCATTAAAAAAACAACTTTTTAAAACATTTTATTTGGGAATAATTTCAAACTTAGATTAAGTTGCAAAAATAAAAATAGCTCACAGAATTCACTATTGGTAACATTTTATACACCCTGCCTTTTTTTTTTTTTAAACAAGTGTTAATTTAAATTTATTTATTTATTTATTTTTAGCTGTGTTGGGTCTTCATTTCTGTGCGAGGGCTTTCTCTAGTTGTGGCAGGCGGGGGCCACTCTTCATTGTGGTGCGCAGGCCTCTCACTATCGTGGCCTCTCTTGCTGTGGAGCACAGGCTCCAGACGCGCAGGCTCAGTAGTTGTGGCTCACGGGCCCATTTGCTCCGCGGCATGTGGGATCCTCCCAGACCAGGTCTCGAACCCATGTCCCCTGCATTGGCAGGCAGATTCTCAACCACTGTGCCACCAGGGAAGCCCCCACCCCGCCTTTTTTTACGTGAGCTTTCTCCCTCCCCTCCTTCCTCTCCCTTCCTTTCCCCACCCCACTCCCCTCCGTGTGTGTGATTACAAATTAATACACATTTATATATATATATATGCATATATATAGAATATACACACATATATGTAATATTTTTACTGTATCATTTGAGGGTAAATTATGTGCTTCATGGCCCTTTACCCCCAAATACTTCAGTATGTATTCCCATAGAATAGGGATCTTTTCTTGTGCAACCATAGTAACAGTTACCATTTCATAAATTTAAATTAATGTAACATGTGTAATCTACTTTCCATGTATCAATTTTGTTAGCTAACATGATGATGTTCTTTATAGAATTTTTACCTTACTATACTAGGTCCAGTCTAGGGTAAATTATTGCTTTTAGTTGTCATTTAAGTTCTTAGAAGAAGTCACTTTTCCTATAGTCCCGTTTTATTAGTTTCCTGGGGCTGCTGTGACAAAGTACTATAGACTGTGCCTTAAGCAATAGAAATTTATTATCTCACAGTTCTGGAAGCTAGAAATATGAGATCAGGGTGTCAGCAGGATCATGCCCCCTCGAAGGCAGTGGGGAAGGATCTGTTCCAGGCCTCTCTCTCAGCTTTCAGTGTTTGGTGGTTCCTTGGCTTGTAGCAACAAACGCCAGTCTTCATATGGCTTTCTCCCTGTGTGCATGTCCATTTCTGTGTCCAGATTTTCCTCCTTTTGTAAGGAGAGTAGACATATTGAATCATTAGGGCTCACCCTAATGATTTCATTTTAACCTCATTACCTTTGTAAAGGCCTTCTCTCCAAATAAAGTGACATTCTACAGTACTGGGGGTTAGAACTCCTCTGTGTTTTAGGGGGGAATACAACTTAACCATTATCAACCACTTAACCTGTCTTTTCCAGAACATTCTTTGAAATTGTCTTTTTAATGATATCCTCTCAGTTTTATTTTCATTAGGCTATATTACAGTTATTCTATATACCAGAAAATTGTATATAATGGATTCTGATTCATATTCCTCTTAGAAGTAAAATGGCATAAGCTGTGACCCAGATTCCTTGAAGAAATTTAATCTGCATCTCAGAAGCAGATCACTTGTATATATTTCTGGATCACCCTGAGAACATTTCATTCAGCATCATAGGAAATCATATAAAACAACTATTTTTCTTTATGCTATTTCAAGATGCTTCTAAATTGTATACTCCCCAAATTGGAGACTCACAAATATCGCTTTTACCTTAGTGGTTACATATAGGCTTTTTGACTCGTAGCATGACATACATGGTTCTTTACAATCTATCTGTGTACTTCCCTAAATTCATCTCTTGCAGAAGATAGTTTAGTCATACTGAACAACTTACACTGCTCTAAAAGTGCTGTGTTCTCTCACATTTTATGAGCTACTTCTTTTGCTTGGAAAAATTCCACATTGCTCCTCCAACCAATACTTCTCCTTTCCCCCTTCTCTGTTCCCTTCCCCTAACCCCCAACCTTCACTTAGCTGATTTCTGCACATTTTTCAGAATTCCCTTGGGGAAACTTTAATTATACCTCCATCCACACTCCAACTCTCCACCACCACCAAAATACACCAACAGAGTCTGCCTTAGATGCTCCTCCTGTGTGTTCTTTTAGCTACACATGCACACTTCTAGCATTTTGATGGTCTTTCTATTTGCCTGTTTCCTCCACAAAATGTTGAGCCACTTGAGGACTGCTCTTATTTTTCTTTGCATCCCCAGGCCTATCACAATATCTGGCCCATAATGGGTACTGAGGGCATGTTTGCTGTAAGAATGAATAAAAAATGGATGAGTCATCCAAAGTTATCAGGGAGAACCAAAATGCTTTAGGACAACAGTAGAACTTAGTGTTTTCTTTGAGGGCCAGCTCTGCTCATTTTGCAGTGTCTGCCTGGAACATGCCGTCAATGATTAGTAGTTTCTGCCATGATCACAGGGGAGGGGAATTTAGCCTTTAGCTTCTCTGTGTCTCAAACCTGAGTACTAGTCCATTGGTTTGAGAGATCATACCCAATGCTGAGAGACATGAAATAAGTTGCACAAAAGACTACATGCAGGATAAGCATAGTATTGCAATAAAATACAGGTAGTTTAGTAAAGATAATTTCTGGTTAAGTACATGATTAATGCAGAAAACATATGAATAGCAACTATACAGCATATTGTAAAGAAAAGATAAAGAATTAAAGTTAGGTACCAAAAATTCTACAACCATGCTTTCTTTGAATTTTATGGTGTTTTACATTTTAATTTCTTGCAGTATATTTATATTTCACAGTATAGGTTGCAGTTTTCAAAGTGCTATTGAAAAAGTACTCCAAATGAATGCGTGTAAAATTTCTACCATCAGAATGTCTCTGAATTAATATTTTCCTCTATTACCTACAAAATATAATATCTTTAATTATTCAAAAACACAAAAGAATCTTTCTACAAACCATGTTTTGTATCAATGACAATAGTTATTTTCCAATAAAAGCCAAATTATTTTTTTGTTCAGCATAGTAGAAACATTTTTTTCTTATAAAGTATTTTTATTTATTTATTTATTTATTTATTTATTTTGGCTGCATTGGGTCTTTGTTGCTGTGTGCGGGCTTCTCATCGTGGTGGTTTCTCTTGCTGCAGAGCATGGGCTCAAGGTGCACGGGCTTCAGTAGTTGCAGCACACGGGCTCGGTAGTTGCAGCACACGGGCCCTAGAGCGTGTGGGCTTCAGTAGTGGTGCGCGGGTTCAGTAGTTGTGGCTCACAGGCTCTAGAGTGCTGGCTCAGTAGTTGTTTCTTAGTTACTCCGCGGCATGTGGGATCTTCCCGGACCAGGGATCAAATAGTAAATATGTGATTTTTTTTTCTTTTTCAATGATACCTTTATCCTTTTTACTTTCTTAGTCCCATATTTATCTAGGACGGTACCTTTCACCATCTCACTTATTTCTCTTCAACCAAATGAATGTCTATGGAGAAAAATTCTCTGGCAAACATCTTATGTTCCCTTATTTCCCTCTTTCTACCTTTTTAATCTTTCCTGCAGTAGAGAAGAGACTAAAATATATTTCAATATCCTTTATAATTTTATGTTATGCTCATTATATATTTTCTAAAAACAAAATTTATTCATTTTTTGCTTTGTTTAGTAAGTTTCTTTTCATTAAAGTTTAGATTTTTAGAAAGATAGTAATAATAACTAATATTCATTGAGCACTTAGTATGCATCAGAGGTTGTTGTAAGCAGTTTTGGATTGACTCATTTAATCATCACAGTAGTCTTATGATGTGAGTGCTATTATTCCTTCACTCTATAGATTAGAAAATTGAGGAGTAGAGAGGTTATGTAACTTGCCAAGGTTACAGATTTGATCAGTTTTGAGCTGGAATTCCAAAGCAAGAACTCTGTGTTATTAAGTTATATACTATACTGTCTGCAATGAAATTATACTGCTGAATATCTATTAATTAAATTTTACTTGCACAAATGAGATCATACCTATTTTCAGAATACATTTTTATATCCTATACATTGAGTGAAAATATGCATTTAGTGTTCAATAAAAAAAATACTTCTGGGCTTCCCGGGTGGCGCAGTGGTTGAGAGTCCGCCTGCCAATGCAGGGGACACGGGTTCGTGCCCCGGTCTGGGAGGATCCCACATGCCGCGGAGTGGCTGGGCCCGTGAACCATGGCCGCTGAGCCTGTGCGTCCGGAGCCTGTGCTCCGCAATGGGAGAGCCCACAACAGTGAGAGGCCCGTGTACTGCCAAAATAAATAAATAAATAAATAAATAAATAAATAAAATAAAACAAATTCTAGAGCTGAAGAAAACAAAGAATGAAATGAAAACTGCAAGAGAGAGCATCAACAGCCGACTTGATCAAGCAGGAGAAAGAATCTGTGAAGTTGAACATAGGTCGTTTGAAATTATCCAGAGTAGAATAAAGCAAAAGGAATGAAAAAGAGTGAAGAAATAGATAGCAATACATTAATAGTGTGGGATTTCATTACTCCACTTTCAACAATGGATGGATCATCCTGGTAGAAAATCTTTAAGAAAACACTGGACTTGAACCAACATTAGAACAAATGGACCTAACAGACATATGCAGAACATTACATCCAACAGCAGCAGAGCACACATTCTTCTCACTTGCATTCTGAACATTCTCCAAGATAAATCACAGGTTACAAAACAAGTCTTAAATTTAAGAAGACTGAAACCGTACCAAGTTTTTTTTTTTCCAGATGACAGTGGCATAAAACTAAAAATTATTAATAGGAGGAAACCTGGAAAATTCACACATATATGGAATTTAAACAACACACTCTTGAACTAATGGGTCAAAGAATACATCAAAACAGAAATCAAGGGGGCTTCCCTGGTGGTGCAGTGGTTGATAGTCCGCCTGCCAATGCAGGGGACACGGGTTCATGCCCCGGTCCAGGAGGATCCCACATGCCTTGGTGCGGCTGGGCCCGTGAGCCGTGGCCGCTGAGCCTGCGCATCTGGAGCCTGTGTTCTGCAATGGGAGAGGCCACAGCAGTGAGAGGCCCGCGTACTGCCAAAAAAAAAAAAAAAAAAAAAAAAAACCCAGAAATCAAAAACATATTGAAACAATTGAAAATGAAACACAGTATATCAAAACTATGGGATGCAGCAAAAGCAGTTTTGAGAGGGATTTTATAGTGATAAATGTCTTATTAAGAAAAAAGAATGACCTCAAGTAAACAATGTAACTTTACACCTCAAAGAACTAGAAAATGAACAAACTAAGCCCCAAGTTAGATGAAGTAAGGAAATAACAAAGATCAGAGAAGAAATAGATAAATTAGAGATCAGAAAGACAATAGAAAAGATCAACAAAATTAGGAGCTGGTTTTTTAAAAATATCAACAAAATTGACAAACCTGTAGCTAGACTTAATAAGAAGAAAAGAAGATGCAAATAAGATCAGAAATTAAATTGGAGGCCTTAAAACCAATACCACTGAATGCAAAAAATCATAAGAAACTATTGTAAATTATTATACACCAACAAATTTGTAGTCTAGAAGAAATAGATAAAATATTTTTACAAACGTACAACTTGCCAACTAAATCATGAATAAATAGAAGGTCTTAACAGACAAGTAATGATTAAGGAGTTTAAATCAGTAGTCAGAAACCTTTCAACAAAGAAAATCCCAAGACCTGATGGCTTTACTGGTGAATTCTACTAATAGTAATACGTAAAGAAGAATTAATATTAATTCTTTGCAAATTCTTCCAAAACATTGAAGAGGAGGGAACACTTCCAAACTCATTTTGCAAGGCCAGCATTATCCTGATACCCAAGCCAGACATGGGTACAACAAAAAAAGAAAACTACAGGTCAGTATCCTTATTTGACAAAATCCAACATTCTTTTATGATAAAAACTGTCAACAAATTATATATAGAAGGAATGTTCCCCACCATAATAAAGGCCAGATAGGAGAAGCCTACGGCCAACATCATAATCAGTGGTGAAAAACAAAGTGTTTCATCTAAGATCAGGAACAAGACAAGTGTGCTTACTCTCACCACTGCTATTTAACATAGTACTTCAAGGCCTAGCTAGCGCAATTAGGTGAGAAAAAGAAATGAAAAGTATCTAAATCAGAAAGGAAGAAGTAAAGTGACATCTCTGTTTTCAGATTTCACTGTCACATTTAGAAAACTCTAAAAACCACACACACACACAAGTTAGAACTAATAAATTCAGTAGTTGCAGGGTACAAAATCAATATACAGAAATCAGTTGTATTTCTATACACTAACAATGATGTATCAGAAAGAGAAATTAAGGAAACAGTCCCATTTATAGTAGCATCAAAAAGATAAAATACTTAGGAATAAATTTAACCAAGGTGGTGAAAGAGCGGTACACTGAAAACTGTAAGACATTGATGAAAGAAACTGAGGAAGTCTGAAATAAATAGAGATATATCCTGTGTTCATGGATTAGAAGAATTAATATTGTTAAAATATCCATACGACCCAAAGTGTTCTATAGATTTAGTGCAACCTCTATTAAAATTCTGTTGGCGTTTTTCACAGAAATGGAAAAAAATAAACAATCCTAAAGTTCATATGGAACCAAAGAAGACCCCAAATAACCCAAGTAATCTTGAGAAGAGCAAAGCTGGTAGCATCACACTTTATGATTTCAAACTCTGTTACAAAGCTGCAGTGATCAAAACAGTATGGTACTGGCATAAACACACACACACACACTGACCAGTGGAGCAGAATAGAGAGCCCAGATATAAACCCACTTGTATACAGTCTATTAATCTTTGGCAAGGATGCCAAGAATATAGCATGGTGGGGGAAGGATAGTCTCTTCAAAGTGGTATTGGGAAAACTGGTTATCCACATGCAAAAGAATGAAACCCCTGTTTTACACTAGTCACAGAAATTAACTAGAAAAGAATTTAAGGCTTAAATGTGAGAAATGAAACTGTAAAACTTCTAGAAGATAATAAAGGGGGAAAGCTCCTTGACATTGGTATTGTCAATGATTTTTTTGGATGTGACACCAAAAGCAAAAATAAACAAATGGGACTACATAAAACTAAAAAGCTTCTGCACAGCCAAGGAAATAAACAAAATGGAATGGGAGAAAATATTTTCAAATCATATATTTGAAAAGGGATTAATATCCATAATATGTAAGGAACTTGTACAACTTAATTTTTTTTAAAACCTGATTAAAATATACGCAAAGGACCTGAATAGACATTTTTCCAAAGAAAACACACAAATGGTCAACAGGTACATGAAAAGTTGTTCAGCATCACTAATCATCAGGGAAATGCAAATCAAAACCATAATGTGATAATCACCTTACACCTGTCAAGGTGGCTTTTATCAAAAAGACAATATAAAATATGTGTTGGCCAGAATGTGGAGAAAAGAGAACCCTGTACATTGTTGATGGGAATATAAATTGGTATGGCCATTATGGAATATAATATGAAGTTTCCTCAAAATATTAAAAATAGAACTACCATATGATCCAACAATCCCACTTCTGAGTATATATCCAAATGATACAAAAGCAGCATCTCAAAGAGATATGTGCATACTTATGTTCATTGCAGCATTATTCACAATAGCCAAGATATGGAAACAACCTAAGTGTCCAACAGTGGATGAATGGATGATATGGTATATGTACCGTGGAGTAGTATTCAGCCATGAGTGAGAAGGAAATCTTGCCATTTGCAACAATGAACCTAGAGAATATTACACGTAGTTAAACTAGCTAAGCAGAGACAGACAAATGTTGTATGATCTCACTTATATGTGGAATCTAAAAAAAAGTCAAACTCACAGAAACAGTAGAATTGTGGTTACCAGTGTCTGGGGGTTAGAAGAGATGCAGAGATGCTGGTCAAAGGGTAGAAGCCTTTAGTTGTAAGATGAAAAGCTCTGAGGATCTAATAGACACCATAAAATGAAAACCTACAGTTAATACTATAGTTAATAATACTGTGTTGTATAGTTGAAAATTGCTAGAAGAATAGACCTTAAGCATATACACGCACAAAAAAAAATGGTAGAACTATGTGAGGTGATACACGTGTTGGTTAGCCTCATTGAGGTAATCATTTCACAAAGTATACATATGTGATGTCATCACAGTGTATACTTTATATACAATTTTATTTATCAGTTGTACTACAATAATGCTAAAAATTTTTGAAAATAAAATTGTTTATGTGTATGATATCTACGCATTTTAAAAATTATAAAGGAATATATGAACATCTTAATAGCTGATATTTGGGTGTTTTTGTCTTACTCTTTCCTTCTCAAATTTCTATAGTGAGTAGTTCTTGTTTTTAATAACAAAAACAAATATATTGTGTTTGGAATATGGTAATGTGTGGTGTATTGTACATTAGATAAAAGTTTAGTAATCTACAGGAAAATGTGTTGAGGGAAAAATTTTTTTCAATCACTCTAAAGAATCACCTACTAATAGAATGCAAAGATTATTGGTTTATTTACTAAACAGAGATCGATTTAAAATGTCCCTTGCCCAGACACTGACATTTGACAAGTGCCATGTGAAACGAATAAACTTATAGCCTGGAAAATGTATGAAGTGTTTAGGAAATTATGGGATTTTCTATATGGCTGTAGCATAGGTTTCTTGGGAAAGAATAGCCAAGGATGAGGCTTGAGAAGTAGGTTGAGGCCATATTTATGAAGAGTTCTTTATACCTTGCTAAGGAGTTAGTATTTCATCTTATAGATAGTGAGGAACCACTCATGGAAGGGAGATAATTATGTTTATTCATTAGAAAGATAACAATGTGGATTTCGTACTACACTTGGGAAAAAGTAGATACCGGAAAATCAGTTAGGAGGCTTAGTTAAAGGGAACTAAGGAAGAGATGATGATGACCTTAGTTAAAACAGTGGCAGAGGGGATAGAGAAGAGATTCTGAATATCTTAATAATAATAGACATAAGAGGAGGAAGTTGAAGATGATCTTGAGATTTTTAACGAAGGTTATGGGGTAAATTATCTTACTAAAATAAGTATTACAGGAGGAGGAAGAAATAGGCTTTCTGAGAAAGATAAATTCAGTTTGTTTTAAACACATTATAGTTGAGATTATATTTTAAATATATATTTCAAAATATATTAAGGTAAGAAATTTTAATAAATAATAAGATAAAAGATAGTTTTATTAAGTTACTTTTAAAATCCTGTTTTATCTTAAAAGTACAGTAAAACATAATATTAGCATATAATTGATTAATTAGAACATCTTTTTCTGACTCCTCTGGTTCATTTTCACCACACTACTCTTTCTTATCTCTTATTTGGACTATCTAATAGCTTCCTCTGGTTTCCCTACTCTTTATACATTTACTATGCCCCTGATAAATTTATCTTCCAAATGGACAGTGTAGTCATATTGTTCTCATGCATTTAAATCATGATTCTGAGTGTATAGTAGTGTTTATTCAGGTAACCCCTGGTCTCAGGTAGAATTCCTTCTTAGAGAATAACTCCCCACCAATCTCACTGTTAAGACCTCCACTACACATAGAAATTATGGCTGCAATATATTGTCACAGGAATTCTGTGTCTCAGACATTCTTTTTCAAATATCTCTTATACTGAGTGAGATCTGTTCCCTGTAATTTCTTTGCATACATACTCCTTCTATCTCCAAGACCCCCCCCAAAAAAAAGCAAATTTAAACCCCACTTTAGTTCTTCTGATACGTAATAAAATAAGCGTGACTGCCAGGTCTTTTTTGTTTCTGTGAAATCCAGGTGTACTTTTTATTTATTTTATGACTCTCTTTACTCTACCATTTATTGAACCTACTGTTATTAACCATATTTTCCCTCCCTCTAATTACTTATAAATGGTGGCCTTAACTATATATGATTCACAAAATATTCATTGATCGACCTACGATGCTCATTCAAATAAATTTAAGTAACATAATAATCATATGTAATTGATTCCATATAACTACCTCAATAATTTTGTAAAATTGTGTGATAAATGCATCAACATGCATAATGTATATTTACTCATACTCAGAATATTAGGAGAGTAGTCCCAGGTCTTCAGTGTTAGCTAACTTGTGGCCATGGTTGTTACTTAATTTCTCTTTGCAGTAAATAAATAGTGGGTATTGAATCGGGGAAGTAGGTTTTAAGCATTATGACAGATTTAGAATACGTGTAATACTGAATGATCACATGGCCACTGAAGCAAGGGAATTGTGATGTAAAAGATTAAATCTTCTCTACTGTGGTAACGTAAGATAATGACAGGTAACGCTTTTTTGATGTGGAAATGCACTCAATAGAGAAAATTAATAGGTGAGCCCTATCACTGAGTTTCTTACAAGGACATCTGAAGTTATTTATTACTCCTGTGAAAATGTGTTTGGCCTACTCTTTATGTAAAAGTGTCTGCAATTCATGAATTAAGTGTTTGTAATCTAGCACTGGTTGATAGAATCTGCATTTCAACTCCAAAGAAATTAGTGGTTATACAAAACTTGAGATCGATGATGACATAAGAGATATAAACTATGAAATCAGGGTCTGGAGTTGTAGCGGTGAAGGAGAAATATTTTATTATAATGCATGACTTGCATGTAGGGAAAAGCATTTAAAAATATTTTCACACATTTCTTTCATCACTTCTAAAGTCCAGTGTTTCATTCAGCAAATATTTTTTGGTCCTTACCAAGTTCCAAACACTATGCTTAATTCTGGGAACATAAAAAGATGCATATGGTAAAATTCCTACCCTGCAGGAACTCACTATTTACTAATGAAAATAATCATTAGAGAATGCGGTAAATTGGAGCATAGATGACAGAGCAACTAACTTCATTCAGAGGATGTAGATATTTTAGAGACATTTGAGCTGGGTGTTGAAGGATTCTCTGTGTCATTCTAAGAAATACATGTTATGTTTGAGTGTAATTGATCTTTCAGGGCTTCCATCTGACCATATTGCCTTTTTAGACTTTGTATACGTATCCTGTTTTTCTAAATATAACTATTTTTTTACTGCTGGTTTTATGATTTACAGCTTTCATGCAGACCAAAGAGTAGTTGTTTAAGTGGAAATGGAAGGTTTCTTTCTTGGGTAAAGTCTAAGCCAGTAGGCAATCCAAGGAATTAGGGAAAATCTAATGTATTACATCACTAGGCTCCTCCTGCCTTGTTCCACTGTTGCCTCAGCTTTGTTCTTCTTTTGCCGTCACTTTTTATATGCACATTATAGCCCTTTAGGAAGAGGCAAGAGTAAGTTGAGGACAAGCAGCTTCTTCTTTAAAGGATGTGACTAGGAAGTTGGGTACATCACTTCTGCTCACGTCATAATTTCTAATGTAGTCACACAGTCACTCTTAGCTGCAAGGGAATTTGGGAAGTTTAATACCAAGCTGAGTTCCCTAAAACTGCAAGGGAGGATGGGTCTACTGCTAAATGTAATAAGGATAAAATACATAATGGGAGATAATTAGTAGTTAATACTACAATACCAAATCAGGAAATTGATATTATAGAATATGCCAGAAGAAAATTCTGGTTTTGACTTGGAAGGTTCTAATGTAATAATTTTTTTAGACTTGATACTATCACATTAGTTTATTAAAACTGTCTTTGTCATCCTTCGTGTTCCTTTCCCAATTTTACCCGAGAAGAATGAAGGCATTAATAGGTAAAAGAAATGGGCACCCAGTGGTAGGAAAAAAGAAGAAACTAAGAGAATAAACTTGTACTCCTCGAGGAGAGAATTTTTATGTGTCTTCTATCCCATTCCCCGTGGAACAAGAACTATTTGTGGAAGGAAGGAGAGGTCAAGGGTTCTAGAGTAAGACCAGCAAAAAACAGGTCAGAAAGCTTTATTCACAGATAGCAGTAAGGCCACTCCTAGAATGAGTTTGCTTTGGACTTCTGGCAGTCCTCAGAGAGTAATTAGATCACAAAGGAGGGGAGTGTGTTGTGTCCACGTGGCAGAGAATATGGTGTGGGGAGTAAGGCAGGTGTTCCCGCAAGATTAGTTTACCATTTTCAGTTCTCAATAAAGATGATCTAATGTGCAGGAAGCCTATTCAAGAGATTAGTTAACCTTTTTCAGTTCTCAGAAAAGATAGGCAAAATATAAGTCCAGGGAAAGCATGTTCTGTGGTTTAATTTTATGAAGAAAATAGATGGGTTAGGCAAGTTCAGCGAAAGTATATTCTCTGGTTTTGTACTTACAAAAAAATAGGCTAACTTTTTAAAATGAGAGTTGCAGAAAAAGCTTAACCCCTTACAGAAGGAACCCTCCTTTATTTGTGTGATAATCAAGCTATCAAAGTACAAGATGGAATTACCAGTCAGAATGCCTTGGAATGGCACTGAACTTTGTTCATTTCCAAGTGCTTGGAAGATTAGAAGTTCTCATCTGAATAAATAAACATTAGTTGCAGATATTCTACACATCCTCATCCATTGACAAAAATAAATTATCTAAACAAAAATAGAAATCCAGATCCTTGTATTATCACAACAGATTCCCTGTCCCACGTTTATTGCCAACAACCCTGACAATATGTGCCATAGGAACTTGGTGAATCCATTCATTATTGATCCTGCTGCTTACAATGGCTCAAGTAAGACTGCTGGTACCTGGGAGTGAGACTACTAGACACATTCATGGCTTGTCTCTAGAGTTTTGATTCCTCTTTTGATTCAGGTCATAAGAAAGCAAAATTCTGAACAGTATTATCTTAATCTCCCACAGAAATACTTCTTAATTTAAATCTTCCTAGCATTAAACTTACTGCTTCTGTAAAGGTGAACAAGAGACTCTTCTTAGGTTGCAAGTGATTCTTTTGAATCTTTCACAAAAAGTATAAACTAAAGATATCACTCCTTCTTTTGCATGTAACAATAATCTTCTTGAACCATGCTAATTGTTCCTTACATTTCTTTATTCATCCAACAATTACAGTGTCATATACCTTTCTAGGCTCTAGAACAGTGTTGTCTACTAAAATTTTCTATGATGGAAATCTGCACCAACCATTGTGACAGTCATGAGGCACATGTGGCTTTTGAGCACTTGAAATGTCGTGAATATTTACTGAGGAACTGAATTTTTAAATTTTAACTAACTTAAATTTAAATAGCTACATTTGGCTAGTGGCTACTGCATTGACAGTACAGCTCTTGTGATGTAATGGTTAAAACTAAAGTCCCTACCTTCTTAGAGTTTACACTTCTATGATATCCATAAACTAGCTTAAGCAATTTATGGTATATCACCTCACTTAATCCTTCCAACAGCTTTTTAAAAAATGATACCACTTGTTTGGAAACTTTTCTTAGTGTTTTTTTTTTTTGTGGGGTGGGGGGGTGCTGCATCAGGTCTTAGTTGCCCCAGGCCATGTGGGATCTTAGTTCCCCGACCAGGGATCGAACCCACATCCCCTGCATTGGAAGGCAGATTCTTTACCACTGGACCACCAGGGAAGTCCTGTTTGGAAACCTTTAGTGACACTCCCTGCTATGAACCATATTGTTTCCCTCCAAAATTCATATATGGTAGCCCTCCCCCTCCGCCATGTGACTCTATAGGATCTAGGACCTTTAAGGATGTGATTAAGGTTAAATGAGGTCATAAGGGTGGAACCTTGATCTAAAGAAACTAGTGTCCTTATACAAGAAGGAGTGACACCAAGAGATCACCCTCTCGCTGCCAGGGGAGGACATAGTGAGAAGTCTGCAAGTCCTATTAATGAGGAAGAGAGTTCTCACCAGAAACTAAACCCTGCCAAAACCTTAGCTTAGACTTTCCAGCCTCCAGAACTTTGAGAACATAAATTTCCGTTGTTTGAGCCCCTCAGTCCGATATTTTGTTATGGCAGCCTGAGTACACTAAGACACCCCCAATCTTCCTTTTCTATTGATACTTTAGTATCATGACTGTAGCTTCAGTATTTTCTATCATCTAGTTGCAATAGCTGTCAAATCTAATTTTCCTGTGGTAACTCTACAAAATAGAGTTGCATGATCACTTCTGCTTCTTATATTTACATTATTTTCATATCTTTGCCTTCCAACTAATTTTTATCCAAATGTTATTTATGGCTTCAGGACTGTCTTAAATTTTACTTCCTTGAGGAAATTTTCTCCTACTCCATCCCTTCCCACCTTTTGAATTCCTAGAGAATCTAGAACTTACAACTTAATCGATATTTCTTACTTTTCAGTTTGATTTCCTTAAATGTGTAAAATTCTTCTAGGGCTAAAATCTTACTTTTTTCATAACATCAATCTTAAGTTAGCTTAATTCTGGTGAAGAAAAGAGAGAATTGACTTACTCTCAGGCCAAGGGAATGTATTGAGTCAATTACAAATTGCAGTTTATCCAATATATCAAACCTAATAATTTGAAAAACTACTGTGTTTGGTAATCTTATCTTTGGATATTGTACTGAAATATTGAGCAGATGCTTATTTAAAAGAAGAAGTCTAACATTTTACCTTGTGAACTAAAACTATAAAAGGTAATATAGATTGCCTTATGAAAATATTTTGAACTTTTTAATGGCAGAAGATGAGTGAAAATAACATGAGAATATTATTTCAGAAGTTTCTTTAAAGATTTTCATGTTTCCAGTTTTTCACTTCCCTTTAGTGTCCAATATATCATATTGATTGTCATTAATAACTTATTGATATGTATCCTTTTTAGTTTGTTAAATCATATTCTATGAAATAATGTTTAGAAAACATTAAGGAAATACAGTGTTAGAGAAAGGTATTCTAAGTATTTTTTTCTTCATTTTAAATATTTTTGAGTAGTGGTTAGATAGTTGTGAAGAATGCTGATTTTGATTATTGGAAAGGTAAACACTGAGAGTGTCTTAGTTATATGCCTTTTCAGCAGAGCTACTATTCCAGAGTTAAATCAATATTTAGTAGTTTGGCAAACTAAATTTCAGTCTTTGCATCCTGGTTGAGGATTAGTAACCCACTGGCAGCAGAAAGATGGCAGTGTTATTTCCAGGCAGTTTGTTCTTCTCAGTATCAAGACAAGGCCTAGTTGGCCCTATGTGTCTAAAGCTGCCAGTTTTCCTGTGGCTTCTTTATTCCTTTATCCAGCTGCTACTCACTGCTATTGCCACATTTGCCCTCTGGCTCATGGGATTGAATGCTCAGCTTCCCCTGAGGCTACTGTTAATGCTTCCTTTTTACTCTATTGGCTGGGAATGCACTTGGCATCCTCAGTCTCAAACCTCTCCTCCCTCTTTTTCAACAGACACCAAGCACTTAAGTAGCACTTTCAGCCTCCACCAGTTATCAGTAGTAGCTTTCAACCCCTCATTTCTGATCTGGTAACTCAGCACACTGTCCCAAGAGAGCTTGAGTAAGCCAATTTGCCTCCTCTTCCCTCCTTCCTAGGTCTGTTGGTCTTCCTTTTCTCTTTTTCCTCTTTATCCATTTCCTTGATTGCGCTTTTGTTTTTGTTTTACTCTCTGTATAATCTTTCTGATGATTTTTTTCTGTTTGCTTTTAGTACTGCAGATGCCACAGAGTTAGGCAAATATTTGAAGTAGAAAATAAAACATTAGTAAATTTTTAAAAATAAATAAGTTTGCACAATATTTTAACTGGATCAACTCAGAATTAAGTGTTTAGTTTTTTTTATACCTTAGTCTACTTGCCCATGTATGGCTGTAATACAGATTCTATATTATAAGTTTATGGGGTTATGGGTATTTTTTTTTGCTTTTATATGCAGAGTTGTAGATTTTATATTTATACAGGTCTATTTGTTCAAGACAAGTATATAATATATAATATAATATGGGAAAATGTAAGTATTATTTCTACCAAGTGTTTCACAAGGAAAAGAAAAGCCATTTAGGTTTTTGTTTGTTTTTACCTAAAATGATTTGAATATGCAATTTGAGTTTTTTTTTAAACTAACTCCCTTCTGAATATTCTATGAGTGTTAGCTTTTCATTTTTTATGTAATGGTTTGTAAACATCTCTTAGAAATTTATAATCTAAGACTTCTGACCCAAAGATTAGAAAATAAAGATAATACCTGTTAATCTGGGAATTAAAAATAATAACAGCGCTCTGCAGGCCTCATTTATTAAATTCTGCGAAGGCTATCGGACAGTTCCAGATGTCTGCAAAATAAAAACATGAAAAAGTCATATTGGTAGTAATAGACCTGGAGGAGCCATTTAAGGCCTTTATCCCCTTCTATCCTCACTTCCTTTTATTTTAATGCTTTCCTGTGGAAAAACAACTTCAGGTGAACTTTATGTTTTATAAATCTAACCAATTGTATATGCTTTTTCTATAACCCTTTTTAACCAAAATAAATATTGTTTTACTCTTCCTCCACAATTAAGTCTGCATCTTAAAGGTACAAAGTGTTTTTCTCATTATAATCCCCTAAACGTGTTCTTGTTTTCGTTTAGTTTTTAAGGTTTAATGTTGGCTTTATGTTTAAGGGAAGCATCAGCCCCTAAGAAGTTAGTTGCCTTTTCTGAACCTTAAGAGTCTTGGCCACTCTGTTTCTATGCAGAGAAAGGGAGTAGGGAGGGGCAGAAAGGAGAGGAGGACCTGCTTTATCACACTCCTAAGTAAGTATTCCCAGTTTAAAGATCTTTAGAAACGGTGTTGTATATATCAGTGTTTCATAGCCTTTTTAAATTTTTTTTTATTTTTTTAACTTTTATTTATTTATTTTTGAATTTTATTTTATTTATTTTTTTATACGGCAGGTCCTTATTAGTCATCCATTTTATACACATCAGTGTATACATGTCAATCCGAATCACCCAATTCATCACACCCCCACCCCCACCCCACTGTGGTTTTCCCCCCTTGGTGTCCATAGGTTTCTTCTCTACATCTGTGTCTCTATTTCTGCCCTGCAGACAGGTTCATCTGTACCATTTTTCTAGGTTCCACATATATGCGTTAATATACCATATTTGTTTTTCTCTTTCTGACTTACTTCACTCTGTATGACAGTCTCTAGATCCATCCACGTCTCTACAAATGACCCAATTTCATTCCTTTTTATGCCTGAGTAATATTCCACTGTATATATGTACCACATCTTCTTTATCCATTTGTCTGCCGATGGGCATTTAGGTTGCTTCCATGACCTGGCTATTGTAAACAGTGCTGCAATGAACATTAGGGTGCATGTGTTTTTTGAATTATGGTTTCCTCTGGGTATATGCCCAGTAGTGGGATTGCTGGCTCATATGGTAATTCTATTTTCAGTTTTTTAAGGTACCTCCATACTGTTCTCCATAGTGACTGTATCAGTTTACATTCCCACCACAGTGCAAGAGGGTTCACTTTTCTCCTCACCGTTTCCAGCATTTGTTGTTTGTAGATTTTCTGATAATGCCCATTCTAACTGGTGTGAGATGATACCTCATTGTAGTTTTGATTTGCATTTCTCTAGTAATTAGTGATGTTGAGCAGCTTTTCATGTACTGCTTGGCCATCTGTATGTTTTCTTTGGAGAAATGTCTATTGAGGTCTTCTGCCCATTTTTGGATTGGGTTTTTTGTTTTTTTAATATTGAGCTGAATGAACTGTTTATATATTTTGGATATTAATCCTTTGTCCCTTGATTCGTTTGCAAATATTTTCTCCCATTCTGAGGGTTGTCTTTTCGTCTTGTTTGTAGCTTACTTTGCTGTGCAAACGCTTGTAAGTTTCATTAGGTCCCATTTGTTTATTTTTGTTTTTATTTACATTACTCTAGGAGGTGGATCAAAAAAGATCTTGCTGTAATTTATGTCAAAGAGTGTTCTGCCCATGTTTTCCTCTAAGGGATTTATAGTGTCTAATCTTACATTTAGGTCTTTAATCCGTTTTGAGTTTATTTTTGTGCATGGTGTTAGGAAGTGTTCTAATTTCATTCTTTTACATGTGGCTGTCCAGTTTTCCCAGTACCACTTATTCAAGGGACTGTCTTTTCTCCATTTTATATCCCTGCCTCCTTTGTCATAGATTAGTTGACCACAGGTATGTGGGTTTATCTCTGGGCTTTCTATCCTGTTCCATTGATCTATATTTCTGTTTTTGTTCCAGTACCATATGGCCTTGATTACTGTAGCTTTGTAGTATAGTCTGAAGTCTGGGAGTCTGATTCCTCCAGCTCCGTTTTTTTCCCTCAAGACCGCTTTGGCTATTCGAGGCCTTTTGTGTCTCCATACAAATTTTAAGATCTTTTGTTCTAGTTCTGTAAAAAATGCCATTGGTAATTTGATACGGATTGCATTGAATCTGTAGATTGCTTTGGATAGTATAGTCATTTTCACAGTATTGATTCTTGCAATCCAAGAACATGGTATATCTCTCCTTCTTTAATTAAATCATCTTTAATTTCTTTCATCAGTGTCTTATAACTTTCTGCATACAGGTCTTTTGTCTCCCTAGGTAGGTTTATTCCTACGTATTTTATTATTTTTCTTGCAATGGTAAATGGGACTGTTTCCTTAATGACTCTTTCAGATTTTTCATCATTAGTGTGTAGGAATGCAAGAGATTTCGGTGCACTAATTTTGTATCCTGCAACATTACCAAATTCATTGATTAGCTCTAGTAGTTTCCTGGTGGCATCTTTAGGATTCTCTATGTATAGTATCATGTCATCTGCAAACAGTGACAGTTTTACTTCTTCTTTTCCAATTTATATTCCTTTTATTTCTTTTTCTTCTCTGATTGCCATGGCTAGGACTTCCAAAACTATGTTGAATAAGAGTGGTGGGAGTGGACATCCTTGTCTTGTTCCTGATCTTAGAGGAAATGCTTTCAGTTTTTCACCATTGAGTATGATGTTTGCTGTGGGTTTGTCATCTATGGCCTGTATTGTGTTGAGGTAGGTTTCCTCTATGCCCACTTTCTGGAGAGTTTTTTTCATAAATGGGTGTTGAATTTTGTCAAAAGCTTTTTCTGCATCTATTGAGATGATCATATGGTTTTTATTCTTCAATTTGTTAATATGGTGTGTCACATTGATTGAGATTTGCATATATTGAAGAATCCTTGCATCCCTGGGGTAAATCCCACTTGATCATGGTGTATGATCCTTTTAATGTGTTGTTGGATTCTGTTTGCTAGTATTTTGTTGAGGATTTTTGCATCTATATTCATCAGTGATATTGGTCTGTAATTTTCTTTTTTGTAGTATCTTTGTCTGGTTTTGGTATCAGGGTGATGGTGGCCTCATAGAGTGAGTTTGGGAGTATTCCTTCCTTTGAAATTTTTTGGACGAGTTTGAGTAGGATGGCTGTTAGCTCTTCTCTAAATGTTTGATAGAATTCACCTGTGAAGCCATCTGGTCCTGGACTTTTATTTGTTGGAAGGTTTTTAATCACAGTTTCAATTTCATTACTTGTGATTGGTCTATTCATATTTTCTATTTCTTCCTGGTTCAGTCTTGGAAGGTTATACCTTTCTAAGAATTTGTCCATTTCTTCCAGGTTGCCCATTTTTTTGACATAGAGTTACTTGTAAGTAGTCTCTTAGGATACGTTGTATTTCTGCAGTGTTTGTTGTAACTTTTCCTTTTTCATTTCTAATTTTATGGATTTGAATCCTCTCCCTCTTTTTCTTTTTTTTTTTAAATTTATTTATTTACTTATGGCTGCGTTGGGTCCTCGTTGCTGCGTGTGGTCCTTCCCTAGTTGCGGCGACCAGGGGCCACTCCTCATTGCAGTGCGTGGGCTTCTCACTGTGATGGCTTCTCTTGTCATGGAGCATGGGCTCTAGGTGTGCGGGCCTCAGTAGTTGTGGTGCACGGGCTTAGCTGTTCCGCGTCATGTGGGATCATCCCGGACCAGGGCTCAAACCTGTGTCCCCTGCACTGGCAGGTGGACTCCCAACCACTGCACCATCAGGGAAGTCCCTACCTCTTTTTCTTGATGAGTCTAGCTAATGGTTTGTCAATTTTGTTTATCTTCTCAAAGAACCAGCTTTTAGTTTTATTGATCTTTGCTATTCTTTTCTTTGTTTCTATTTCATTTATTTCTGTTCTGATCTTTATGATTTCTTTCCTTCTACTAACTTTGGGTTTTGTTTGTTCTTCTTTCTCTAGTTCCTTTTGGTGTAAGGTTAGATTGTTTATTTGATATTTTTCTTGTTTCTTGAGGTACGCTTGTATTGCTATAAACTTCCCTCTTAGAACTGCTTTTGCTGTATCCCATAGGTTTTGGATCCTGGTGTTTTCGTTGTCATTTGTCTCTAGGTATTTTTTGATTTCCTCTTTGATTTCTTCAGTGATCTCTTGGTTATTGTTTAGTCTCCATGTGTTTGTGTTTTTTACATTTTTTTCACGGTAATTGATTTCTAATCTCATAGCATTGTGGTCAGAAAAAATGCTTGATATGATTTCAATTTTCTTAAATTTACTGAGGCTTGATTTGTGACCCAAGATGTGGTCTATCCTGGAGAATGTTCCATGCGCACTTGAGAAGAAGGTGTAATCTGCTGTTTTTGGATGGAATGTCCTATAAATATCAATTAAATCTATCTGGTCTATTGTTTCATTTAAAGCTTGTGTTTCCTTATTAATTTTCTGTTGGATGATCTGTTGTACACTCATTGGTGTAAGTGAGGTGTTAAAGTCCCCCAGTATTATTGTGTTACTATCGATTTCCTCTTTTATCACTGTTAGCAGTTGCCTTATGTATTGAGGTGCTCCTATGTTTGGTGCATATATATTTATAATTGCTATATCTTCTTCTTGGATTGATCCCTTGATCATTATGTAGAGTCCTTCTTTGTCTCTTGTAATAGTCTTTGTTTTAAAGTCTATTTTGTATGATATGAGAATTGCTACTCCAGCTTTCTTTTGATTTCCATTTGCATGGAATATCTTTTTCCATCCCCTCACTTTCAGTCTGTATGTGTCCCTAGGTCTGAAGTTTGTCTCTTGTAGACAGTATATATATGGGTCTTGTTTTTGTATCCATTCAGCAAGCCTATGTCTTTTGGTTGGAGCATTTAATCTATTCTCGTTTAAGGTAATTATCGGTACGTATGTTCCTATTACCATTTTCTTAATTGTTTTGGGTTTGTTTTTGTAGGTCCTTTTCTTCTCTTGTGTTTCCCACTTAGAGAAGTTCCTTTAGCATTCGTTGTAGAGCTGGTTTGGTGGTGCTGAAGTCTCTTAGCTTTTGCTTGTCTGTAAAGCTTTTGATTTCTCCGTCGAATCTGAATGAGATCCTTGCCAGGTAAAGTAATCTTGGTTGTAGGTTCTTCCCTTTCATCACTTTAAATGTGTCATGCCACTCCATTCTGGCTTGTATAGTTTCTGCTAAGAAATCAGCTGTTAACCTTATGGGAGTTCCCTTGTAATTTGTCAATTTTCCCTTGCTACTTTCAATAATTTTTCTTTGTCTTTAATTTTTGCCAGTTTGATTACCATGTGTCTCAGCGTCTTTCTCCTTGGGTTTATCCTGCGTGGGACTCTCTGCACTTCCTGGACTTGGGTGGCAATTTCCTCTCCCATGTTACAGAAGTTTTCAACTATAATCTCTTCAAATATTTTCTCTGGTCCTTTCTCTCTCTCTTCTCCTTCTGGGACCGCTATAATACTAATGTTGTCGCATTTTATGTTGTCTCAGAGGTCTCTTAGGCTGTCTTCATTTCTTTTCATTCTTTTTTTCTTTATTGTGTTCCACAGCAGTGAATTCCACCATTCTGTGTTCCAGGTCGCTTATCTGTTCTTCTGCCTCAGTTATTCTGCTATTGATTCCTTCTAGTGTATTTTTCATTTCAGTTATTGTATTGTTCATCTCTGTATGTTTGTTCTTTAATTCTTCTAGGTCTTTGTTAAATATTTCTTGCATCTTCTCAATCTTTGCCTCCGTTCTTTTTCCAAGGTCCAGGATCATCTTCACTATCATTATTCTGAATTCTTTTTCTGGAAGGTTGCCTATCTTCACGTCATTTAGTTGTTTTTCTGGGGTTTTATCTTGTTCCTTCATCTGGTACATAGCCCTCTGCCTTTTCATCTTGTCTGTCTTTCTGTGAATGTGGTTTTTGTTCCACAGGCTGCAGGATTGTAGGTCTTCTTGCTTCTGCTGTCTGCCCTCTGGTGGAAGCGGCTATCTAAGAGGCTTGTGCAATTTTCTTGATGGGAGGGACTGGTGGTGGGTAGAGCTGGGTGTTGCTCTGGTGGGCAGAGCCCAGTGAAACTTTAATCTGCTTGTTTGCTGACTGGTAGGGCTGGGTTCCCTCCCTGTTGGTTGTTTGGCCTAAGGCGACCCAACACTGGAGCCCGGGCTCTTTAGTGGGGCTAATGGCAGACTTCGGGAGGGCTCGCGCCATGGAGTACTTCCCAGAACGTCTGATGCCAGTGTCCTTGTCCCTTGGTGAGCCACAGCTGCCCCCCGCCTCTGCAGGAGACCCTCCAACACTAGCAGGTATGTCTGGTTCAGTCTCCTATGGGGTCACTGCTCCTTCCCTTTCTTCCCACTACTTTGCATGTGCCCTCCAAGAGTGGAGTCTCTGTTTTCCCCATTCCTGTCGAAGTCCTGCAGTCAAATCCCACTAGCCTTCATAATCTGATTCTCTAGGAATTCCTCCTCCCGTTGCCGGACCCCCAGGTTGGGAAGCCTGACGTGGGGCTCAGAACCTTCACTCCAGTGGGTGGACTTCTGTGGTATAAGTGTTCTCCAGTGTGTGAGTTACCCACCCAGCAGTTATGGGATTTGGTTTTGTTTTGATTGCGCCCTCCTACCATCTCACTGTGACTTCTCCTTTGTGTTTGGATGGGGGTATCTTTTTTGGTGAGTTCCGTTGTCTTCCTGTCGATGATAGTTCAGCAGTTAGTTGTGATTCCAGTGCTCTCGCAAGAGGGAGCGAGAGCACGTCCTTCTACTCCCTCATCTTGAACCAATCTCCACCAATTTTACTTTTAAAAAAAAATCTGCTGGGCTGGGGAATTGCCACACAGGGTTGAAAGAAACATAAGAGTGGATCAGGTGGTTTCAGCGATCCTCAGAGAAGTTCTCAGAGACTCTAGTCCAGCCAGGTCATCATTGCTATTTTGGGGCTGGCAGAAAACCCACAGTACCCAGATAGAAGGCATGCTACTGTCCACTTCTTGTCACAGCTTGTTGATGAAGTGGCAGGAACCATTACCTGGGCATCCCAGCTATCCCAACAGCACTTCTCCAAGAGGAGAATTCCAAACTTTAGGACTTCAACTACCAGGCTAGCCCTGAATCTCAGTGAAGGGGCACTGCCCCGGCTGGGCTTCCAAAGCTCTCAAGCTTTATTCAAAAATAACACACCAGTGAATATTTTAAACCCCCTCGAGGCACTGTGGACCCTCCTTCGAGAATCAGGGGCCTGGGAAGAAACCAGTGAGTTAGCAGAAGCCAGGGCAACTACCAGACGAGTCCCCCCTTCCCTAGGCTGGGTCAGTTCCAAGCAGTGGAGTCACAGAGACATCAGAAACTCTAGTCTGTAATGATAGTTCATCCTGCTCAGCCCAAGACTTCAGTCCCCTATTGTCCAACACAGCCCTGAGGTACCTGAGGTACCTGTACACCAGCAGCTGTGCAAAGATGGCGCAGGCAGTTGCCTGCCTTTGTTGGAAGGTTTCACAGTGGCCTCCAGGCGGACCCCAAAGCCACCATCTTCACCATCCACAAGTTCACTGCACAAAGAGCTCACAGCCTTTCAAATAGGTATAAAAACTGCACCACTGTTTTAGTGTTTGCATTAAGGAAACAATAAACAATGGATATCTTATTATAATAAATTGAATATACTTTTTAAGCTACACATATAATCCCTGCCAGACTGTAATGCCACACACACACACACCCTTTCCACCACCCATAAGACAGATGGGTAGCTATTGAGAATTTTAGCATTTAGAAATTCTTTTTGATAGTCCTTTTTTTAAAATTATTTATTTATTTACTTATTCCTGGCTGCATTGGGTCTTCATTGCTGTGTGCGGGCTTTCTCTAGTTGCGGTGAGTGGGGGCTGCTCTTCGTTGCGGAGCACAGGCTGTATGTGTGTGGGCTTCAGTAGTTGCAGTGCACGGGTTTCTCATTCCGGTGGTTTTTCTTGTTGTGGAGCATGGGCTCTAGGCACATGTGCTTCAGTAGTTGTGGCAGTTGTCTCAATAGTTGTGGCACACGGGCTTAGTTTCTCTGCGGCATGTGGGATCTCCCCAGACCAGGGCTTGAACCCATCTCCCCTGCATTGGCAGGTGGATTCTTAACCACTGCACCACCAGGGAATCCCCTTGATAGTGTCTTGCTCTAATTTAAGCACACTTAAAAAAATTCTGCCATCAGGAAGGTAACAGTTGCTACCTCCATTTTGTTAAGCTTGTGTGCTGCAAATACATAGAATACAATAATGATGCTCTTGGTCCTTCATATACATTTTATTCATATACATTGCCCTGAGATACTTCTGTCATACAGGAGTTATATGATACCTGGATGGCAGACTTCTATAAATTATATGAGTGCTTCATGTCCTCAAAGTTTTTATGTTACCTATAGAAAATTGACCAAAGAAATAATTCTTATTTTAAGTAATTTTTCCTTTGGTAGCATCAGTAAGTGAATTTTTAAAGATCAGTGTCCTTTTTTAGTACCACTTTGAGCAATACTGTCCGATTTCTGCATGCAGTACTCCTTGCTTATGTTCATATAATCATCCATAAGACATACTAATTTGAAATGAGTTACTAAGTATTCTTTTTCTGGATGCATCTAAAAACAAATAGATATCCATAGACCTGGTGAAAGCTGAAGTAGAGTTTGTATAGTTATTACAAATACAAATCATCTTGGCATATTTCAGTACTTGTTTACCATCACTTTGGCTGCCCATAACATTTTTGCTATTCATTTCTATATTTGTTGTTGTCATCAGTAGGTTGGCTTCTCTGAACATTAGAAATTTTTATTGTGTCAGTAGTTTAGGCCATATTTTCCATTTTTATTACTTTCTACTATATTCTTTTTTAAGACCCAATTTAATGTCTACTCTTGACTTTTGAGGGTCTATGTTAATTTAAATTTAGTTTATCAACTATCTTAGAAACTATTGGATTAATTTGCCTTGAAAAAAATCACAAAACCTTGTTCATATTTACAACTTAACTTTTCAGAGCCACAATCCTTTGGCCTCAGAGAGGGGCTTTCTCCTGTCATTCCAGTCTTCTGTATGTATCCTCTTTCTTAAGCAGTTTTCTAGCAAATCTCTGGTGGCATGAAACAAGACTTCAAGGCTACCTTCTTGCTTTAGCACCCTTAAACTTCGTTAAAATTAGTTGCCTTCAATTCTTTACCTGTAAATTATATATTTGTGTATTATGTTTTTTTTATTTTTCTCATTGAGAATTGTTATTTTTGGAACCTCCATAGAGACAGAACATGAAACAACCTGAATTGTCTGCAAAATAGATCATAGATGTCCAAGTGATGCCATCAAGTGTTTGACTAATTTTAAACGATTAAGCAGAGAAGAGTATGTATATTGATGTCTATCAGAAGTACAAAGAAACTACCACCTCTTCATTAACATTTTTTTATTGGTTTCTGCTTTATAACAAAGTGAATCAGTTATACATATACATCTGTTCCCATATCCCTTCCCTCTTGCGTCTCCCTCCCTCCCACCCTCCCTATCCCACCCCTCCAGGCAGTCACAAAGCACTGAGCTGATCTCCCTGTGCTATGCGGCTGCTTCCCACTAGCTATCTACCTTACGTTTGGTAGTGTATATATGTAACATTTTGCAGTTATCAATCTGCCATCATTTGGGAACTTTCCCTTTTTTGCACCCAGTGTATCATCAGTGATGTTCTTAAGTGCTTGAGGAACTATGGATTTTATAGCTGATAGACATGTGGTATCTACATATTTTCTCCCTATCTTTACTCTTTTTTATTTTCTCTGCTTGACCCAGGAATAAATAGGAATAAAAGTGGTAAATCACACCAGTTAGACAATGTTTGTTTGTTTGTTTAAAATGATACCAAAAACATCAAAGGAAAAGTAAATTGGACTTTATAAAAATTTAAAACTTTTGTGGTTCAACGGACACTATGAGGAAAGTGAAAAGGCAATCCACAGAATGGGAGAAAATATTTACAAATAATATATCTGATAAGAGTCTACTATTCAGATTGTGCAAAGGACCCTTACAATTCAACAATAAAAAGACAACCCAGTTAAAAACTGAGCAAAGTATCTGAGTAAGTATTCCTCCAAAGAAGATATACAAATGGTCAAAAAGCATATGAAAAGATGTTAACATCGTTAGTCATAAAGAAATGCAAACAAAACCACTTCACAGCCACTAGCATAACATGAAAAAGACAGTAAAAAGTGTTGGTTAGCATATGCAAAAGTTGGAACCTTCATACACTGCTAGTGGGGTAAAATGATGTACTCTCTTTGGGAAAGTTTGGCAGTTCCTCGAAAAGTTAAATGCAGAGTTACCATATGACCCAGCAGTTCCTCTCTCTCTTTTTTTTTGAACTTTCATAGCGATTCCCTTGGTGGGAGAGATTGCCCCATCACAGCAAGTGAGCAAAGACCCGATGACCATCTGGCAGGGATTGTAGAGATAAGATTCATGCCAGGATGGAACTGCTGACCTCCAAAATCCCTTCTGGCCCTGGAATATGCAGTGACACCAGTTAACAGAGATGCCTGGGTTTACCCAACAGCCAAGGTGGTCAATGTGACGTTTTGGCTCAGGACTTCTGGGCTTATGACATCATCCCACAGGCTCTGCTGCCCTCTGTGCCAATGAGCTGGACACCTTTGGTCCCCTGGGGTGGCCTGTGCACTCTCCAAGAGCTTGAGAGCCCTTAGGAGCTCTGTGCTCCTACTTTGCAAATTGGATTAGGCTAAGATTCTGTACTGTGGGAAGGTGCCAAGAAGCCATCAAAGGGGATTGGTTGCAGGACCCCCTGATTACCTTAATCCACTAATGCTCAAGTCCCTTGCAGTTGGCCCTCTGTATGGGCAGGTTCCGCACCTGCAGATTCAACTTGGATCCATGGTTCATTGAATCTGTGGTTGCAGAACCTGCAGATACAGAGGGCCAACTGTATACCCAAGAGATTGAGAGCATAGGTCTACACAAAAATTGTACATAATGTTCATAGCAACTTTATTAACAATAGCCAAACAATGAGAACAACCCAAATGTCCATCAGTTGATGAATAGATTAACAAAATGTGGTATATCCATACATTTACTATTGTTTAGCCATGTAAAGGAGTGAAGTACTGGTACATTCTACAGCGTGGGTGAACCATGAAAACTTTATGCTAAGTGAAAGAATCCAGACACTAAAGACCACATATTATAAGATCCCATTTATATATGAAATATCCAGAATAGGAAAATCCATAGAAAGACAAAGTAGATTAGTGGTTACCAGGGGCTGGAGGTGGGGAAATGGGGAGTGAGTGCTAATATGTGTGGGCTTTCTTCTTGGTGTAATGAAATGAAAATTAGTGGTGATGGTTGCACATCTTTGTGAATATACTGAATTGTACACTTTATTTTTTTAAATTAATTTATTTATTTTGGGCTAAGTTGGGTCTTCGTTGCTTCGCATGGGCTTTCCCTAGTAGCAGTGAGTGGGAGCTGTTCTTCGTTGTAGTGTGCGGGCTTCTCATTTCAGTGGCTTCTTGTTACGGAGCACAGGCTCTAGGCACACGGGCTCAGTAGTTGTGGCTCGCGGGCTTAGTTGCTCCGCAGCATGTGGGATCTTCCTGGACCAGGGATCGAACCCCTGTCCCCTGCATTGGCAGGCAGATTCTCAACCACTGCGCCACCAAGGAAGTCCCAATTGTACACTTTAAAAGGGTGAAGTCTGTGGTGTATGAATTATATTTCAATTTTAAAAAAAGCACACCAGGTGTCATTTTAATTCATAAATTGTGTGAAGGGATTTGAAGTGTCTCTGGAAAATTTAAGAGTTTTAGAGCTAGGCATAAATTGTATTGGTACCTTTACAAGAGTCTATTAGATTAAGACACTTAAATTTAGCTTTTCAAGCTATTTTCCTAGAGTAATGTTAAAAAACAAAATGTGCTTAATTAAGAAAAACGAACAAATAGAAAATAATGAAAAGCTGTCTTTTTTTATATTGCTGATGTGTGCATTTTTATAAAATACAAATTTTCTTTTTAGTTAGAAGTTCTCACACTTTTAGTGTTCAAGAGTTTGTTAGAAATGAAGATACCAGGATCCCACACCATACTTGTTAACATTGATTCTGGGTGTCTGGGGATTAAGCCCTAGAATAATTTTCTAACAAACTTCCTAGGTGATCCTGAGGTAGATGGGTTTCATATCTCTTGCCATATTTGGATTATTTTAGTTTTGCATTTATTTTGAAAGCAAAGTAATGATTAAGAGGAAAGAAAAACTCTTAACTTTGCTGAGGGTTAGTTCACAGGTACTTTGGAAACCTTATTATGAATAGATTTGGGAGATCCTTGCGGTTCTAACACTGGCTTGACCCTTTGCCAGTGAGGAGTGGCATTGTTGTGATCCTGGATTATCTATTTGTTGTTATTTTTTTTCCTGTGTATGGATTTCATGGTTTATCTTTTATTTGCCTTCATGAATGCTACCTTGGCAACATAATAACCAGTGATATGTGAACAGTGTTAGAAAACAAAACCAAGAAGTCCAGCATATCTTCCTGGACTTAATAACAGTGCAGCTGAAGATGTTATTCACAAAGAAAGTGGCACTTCTCATTTATCATCAGAGCATATGCTATGAGTTATGTTTCTAGTAATGGTGATAGTTTTGGAGGATTTTTGTTTTGTCTTTTGTTTGAACCATTTTCAACATAATTCCCTTTTCAACTAAAGCATGGGTATGTGACTCTCTTTACTGAGATCAGAGACATGTCTTTGACTATGAAATGTTGTTTTCTAAGTATGAAACCTTAGGATTGGACCAATAACGTGACACTCATTACTGCCATCTTCTATCCATTTTAACCAACCAACAACCATTGTTTTTCTAATACAAACTTGATATTTAAATTTTTAGCTTCTGGTGATATTTCTAATTATGGAATTTTTGTATATAGGCATTTACAATGATTTTTGATCAAATATTTACTTTTTTATGTAGTGATTTGCTATTAGTATATTTTGTTAATTGGTCAATTAATATATAAAATTGTTAGTAGTATATAATTAATAAGAATAGCTGAGAACTTATTTTAGTGAATTTTTTATTCTGAATCTAGCATATTATTTTATTCAAGTGATCATTAAGATACTAGTTATATTTTTTTAACATTATTGTCATTCTATTTGAAGACATTTGTGCTCTTGCTTTCATCAGAATGCAGTGTTTTTCCTACATTACACATGTAAGGTATATGGCAAGTTTTTCCTACACTACATGTATGTTAAAATTACCTTTAGATTGTGACTGTCAGTTCTCTTCACCAGAGCTCCTGTGACTCTTTCTTCCATGTCTATAAGGCAGCCTAATGGCTTTGCTCAAAACCAGTTTCCCCGTCTCTGATGGTCACATGCAAGTTGCCTGGTCTGCTCTTGATATTTCCCAGCGTTCCACATCTTGAAGTTATTTTTAGTATCTGGACTTCCTTTTTAGAAAATTGATCTGGGGAGTTTACATTCTTTAGACAATTAAGATTTTTGAAATTATAGCACTTTAAAAAATAATAAAAGCCATTAATAAAAGTGTGTTTTATTTTTGTCTGGAAATGTGATGATTTTGCTCAGGCACAGAAGAAATAGAGGCTGTGAAGGGCTATGACCAATTTATAAATGCAGCAGTTTTTATTGTGTACCTTTTACAGATTGCTGTCCAGTCAAGCAGAGGACAGTTAATGAGAAAAAAAAATTCATAATATTCCCTACCTTGATGGGAGGATCAGTGTTCATTGGAGTTCAAAAACCAAACTGGGCAGGTTGCCTATTGTCAATCATTTATACATGAGAAGTGAGGAATTGTGCTAATAATAACATGTTTTGTTACTTCTAATGATGGACATGATTTTTGACTGCTATTCAGAATGATGGCAAGATATGGGAAATTTAGGAAATATGGACTTAATATTTTTGAATTTGGGTGATTGTCAAGTACCAATACAGAGTCTACCTGGTATACTCAATTGGGACCAACAGGGATCAGGCACTTATAAATTCATATAGAGCAAAAATTTTAAACAGATACAAGAGACTCCCAGCTCCTGTTAAGAGGGTCGTTGGTTTACAATCATGATTAATTACTTACATTATTTGCAATGTATTATATTATAAAACCTGACATATGATCTCCTGAATGGGCATGTGTAATATGGAAAATTGGAGGTCTTACAGAGACTTGAAGTACTGTTTGTTTCTTTAAGGAATATGACTTTCTCCTTTCCTACTTCTAGAATTAAAACAATCCTCTGTTTCTAAAGATTTTAAATCAGGTCCCAGTTTGCATCAGCTGCTACATAGTATAGGGATTCTTAATTTACTTGGCAGACATGTTTACTGCATACTGTATAGTTTATGAGTATTACCCCAAATGGTTAATTATGGACCTGGGAATCCATGTGTAGAACATTTGCATGAACTAATATAGTTGCTCTATTGTTTGCATATTGGTGGACTCTATTAAAATACTTCACACTAAAGTGTTTAAAGCACTTTTACTAAAGGTAACAATGTTTCTGCTTAAAAGTCTAATGACATTTAACAGCAACTTTAACCAATAAAAAGCTGCAGTTCCTAAACAGATTTTATTCCTACTAAAATATTTATAGTAGTAGTATTTAAGGTATGAAATTTACAAATCATCACCAAAGAATGCATAACAATAATAACCTAAATTTGTGTAATATTTAACATTTTATAAATAGCTTTCACTTATTAGTCATTAGAGCCTCATAATGTGCTTGGGAGGCTGATAGTGAAGATATTCCAAATTTTCTAGAAATTCAGGAAGGCTGATAGGCATGGTCACACAACTAATAAGAAGAAGTAAAATTGTTCTTCTTGCAGATGATATTATCTTATTTATAGACACCCTAAAGACTCCACACAAAAAAAACTTTTAGAACTAATAAATGAATTCAGTGAAGTTGCAGAAAACAAAATTAATGTACCAAAACTCGTTGCTTTTCTATACACTGACAATGAACTATTTGAAAGGAATAGGAAATTAGGAAAACAATCCCATTTATAATAGTGCTAAAAAAATAAAATACTTAGGAATAAATTTAATTAAGGAGATGAAAAACTTACACACTGAAAACTACAAAACACTGATGAAAGAAATTAGACACAAAAAAATGGCATGTACGTAGATTGGAAGACTTAATGTTATTAAAATGTCCACACTACCCAAAATTATCTACAGATTCATTGCAATCTCTATCAAAAATCCCAACATCATACAGAAATAGAAAAACAATTCTAAATTCATATGAACAACAAAAGACCTTGAATAGCCAAACAATCTTGAGAAAAGACAAAGCTGGAAGCATCACACTTCATGATTTTAAAATATATTATAAAACTACAGTAATTAAAACAGTGTGGTACTGGAATAAAAACAGACATTTAGACCAGTGGAACAGAGTAGAGAGCTCAGAAATAAATCCATATATATATGGTCAGCTGATTTTCAACAAAGTTACCAAGATTACTCAATAGGGGAAGAGTAGTCTTTTAAATAAATGATGTTGGAAAAACAATATCCACATGCAAACGAATGAAATTGAACTCTCATCTTACATCATATACAAAAATAATTCAAAATGGGTTAAGAACTATACTCCAATAAAAAATGGACTAAAGACTTAAATATAAGACCTGAAGCTGTAAAACTCCTAGATAGTAACATAGAGGAAAGCTTCAGGACACTGATCTTGGCAGTGGTTTCATGGATATGACACCAAAAGCACAGGCAACAAAAATAAATAGACAAGGGAGACTATCTCATACTAAAAAGCTTCTGCACAGCAAAGGAAATAGTCAACAAAATGAAAAGGTAACCTATGGAATGAGAGAAGATACTTTCCAACTATATGTCAGATAAGGAGTTAATCTAAAATATGTAAGGAACTCCTACAACTCAATAGCAAAATAATCTAATAACCTGATTTTAAAATGGACTAAAGCCTAGAATAGATGTTTCTCCAAGGAATACTTCCCACTAACAAATGGCCAATAGGTGTATAGAAAGATGCTCAAAATCACTACTCATCAGGGAAATGCAAATCAAACTACAGTGAGGTATCATCTCACACCTGTTGGGATGGATATTATAAAAAAAAAAAGACAGCAAGTGTTGGTGAGAATGTGGAGAAATTGGAACCCTTCTACACTGTTGGTAGGAATGTAAAGTGCCTGCGAAAGTAGCAGAACAGAAAGGGGTTTTGTTGTCTGGTGTTAATAGAATTGAAGAGTGGTTAACATTGGAGATAAACTGTCTCAGGAGATGAGTCCTACCTCGTTTCTGATACTGAATGTACCAGAAGCTTTCTAACCTCTAGAATTTTGTATTCAGCTTATCTAGAATGCTCTTTCCTTAGTACTTCTCTGGCTAACTGATTTTTATCCTTAAGTCTCAAGTCACATGCCACCTTTCCAGAGGAACCTTCCCTGCTCATTCTATTCAGAATTCTCAATTACTCTATATCCATCACTTTGTAGCACTAGTTGCTATCTGACATTATCTTGTTAAATAATTTGTGTGTTAATGTCAGTCTTCCCACAAGAATGAGGATTTTGTCAGTGTTATTCACTGCTGTGTTCCCAGTTTATAGCACAATCCCTGACATATATGGTGAGTCCTAAATGAATGTATATTAGAAGAATAAATGAATCAACTTGGGGTCAAGGGGTTTTGTGGGTAAGGAGAAGCGGTAACCAGAAGAGGACTGTCATTTGTTGAACACCTACTATGTGCCAGACATTCATTGTTTTAGGCATTCTTTCAGATATTATTCTCCCACTGTAGATATTATCCCTATTTTAAGGAAATTGAGGCTTAGTAAAAATAACTTACCCATTTTTTACAGTTGGCCTGGTAGGAGCCTTTTGAGTCTTAAAGAGATCCTGATTCAGGGATTATGGTAGACTGGGTTTTTGGTTCCACTGAGGAAGAATCTGTTCTCTTTCAGATCGAAAGTCTTCTGAGACAGTCTCAGATGTCAGTAAAGAAGGGAGAAGGAAAATACAACCAGAGACTAGATAGAAGCCATGTTTCCAGAATCATTCGGGCCATCTGCTGGGCTTTGGGTTTTTATTGGTTTGGGTTTTACACCTAATGATCTTCTTTAATTGGGGGAAGATCAACATTGAACTAATTTATTTAAAAGTTGCTTTTTGAGTCTAAAACAGGGATCAGCAAACTATGGCCCATGGGCCAAACCCAGCTTGCTGCCTGTTTTAGTAAATAAACTTTTTTTTGGAAAACAGCCAGAATGTTTATTTGTTTATATTGTCAATGTGTGCCTTTGGGCTACAATAGCAAAGTTGAGTAATTGTGATAGTGATCATATGGCAACGCCTAAAATATTTACTATCTGGTCTTTTACAGAAAAAGTTTGCCAACCCCAATCTAAAGCATAGTTAGCAGTAATATAAACCAAAATAAAACCTATTCTTACAAAAAGTGAACAACCAAGAATCCACAAAAATCACAAGATTACAGTGGTTAAATTTCTAACTGATCTTGAATATCTAGCCAAAGATTGGACAACCCTTAATTTCCTTTCCTGCTCTACATCCCTGCTTTTTAAATTGTGTAACTGTTCATCCAGATCAGATCATTGTTCTCTTAGGAAGTGAACAAAATGATTCTTTCATTTTAATGTATCTTTTATACTGTGCTATCAAACAGAGAATTTACCACTGATTTCATTGAATCATATATGCTTTGCATTTCAAAACCCATCTCAAAATTATCTTTTCAAAGTAGACTTTCCCGAGTAATTTAGAACCATCATGTAAGAATGGCATTTCTGGTTCCATATACAAATATATTTAGCTAGAATAAGGACATAATTTATAAATATGCAAGGGAAGTGGAATATTTTGTTTAATTTTATGATCAACTGAAAGTAAATTAGAAATCATATATTTACTTTGGCAAAAACAACATAATGATGTTATCTTTCGTTGGCAGGCTCTTTGATAGCTCAGGGTCACGTTATAATATTAATAGGATCCTCAATCTAAGAGAACCTGGAGTATGTTATTTTGCTCTGCTATCCATGAAATGCCATAAGCTCCTCTATATTTCCGTTAGGGATGATTATCTGGCTTCTATGCGACCACTTTAGTTGACAGGTGGAAATGTGTGTGAGTGTGTTGAATAAGGGAAAGCATGAAAGGTGAGGAAGTTGAGGGCATTCCCTCATGAGACTCAGAAAAAAAACTGGGTGTGAATAAGTGAATAATGTGTTTCTACTCCATCCCCACCTCCCTGCTTCTGAACACAGGCGTCTAACACAGAAGAGACCTCTGTAGATATGTTTAAATTTTATTTTAATTGAATTCCATTAGAGGAAAGAATATATACGGAAATACAGAAGAGAGTTAACAAGTTATTTTGGTTAATGGTGATCCAGTTTGACTACTGTAAAGAAAAGAGTAGTTGATACTTAAGACCAAAAAGGAAGTTTGAGGTCAGATCTTCAGAAGGACTTGACTGCCATGATAAGGAATTGGCTGTATCCTGTGCGCAAAGAGGAGTATTTAAGAATTTTATGGAGAAGAGTGGTATGACTGAAGTTCCAATTTAGTAAGTTTACTGTAGTATTAATAGCATCATATAGGATTGAATGGAGTAGGGGCAGTTGACACTAGAGAAATAAATTTAGGGGGCTTTTTCAAATGTTTAGATGATGTGAGCCTGAAGTAGAATAGTAACAGTGGAATATATAGCACAGAAGAAAAATATATAGGTAGAATTTGTAGGATTTCGTATGAATAGAAGTTCAGTGGTATTTTAAAGTTTGACTTAGAATAACTGGGTGATGGAGCTGAATTTAACAGAAATAGGGAAGTCATGAAGAGGAGATGGTTGTGGAAATATACACTTGCATTCATCCTTGGACAGGTTGAGTTTCAGATGTTGATGCAACACCCAGGTGGAGGAAGTCAGACAATTTAAGTTCTGGATGTACAGCAAAAGTTGCCAGCTGGTAGCCCATGGACAGTGTAGAGCTACGGAAATGTTTTTTGTTTGACACAGTGGGTTTTTTTGTTTGTTTTAATCTAAAATGATTTTTTTTCATCTTACTCTTTAGCTAATAGGTTGACCATAACTTTCTCTCCTAGCATTTAGAAGATATTACTATTGCATTAGCTTTTCACTTTTGTTGTTGCTGCTGAGAAATCTATCGGCTGTTCCTTTTTAGAATGATTTTAACATTTTCCCAACTGTCTAATATTTTGCAGTCTTATTATAATGTGTTTAAGTGTGTATTTGTTTTTATTCTGATTGGGACTTATTTTGCATCTCGAACCTAAGGATTTGTGTCTTAAATACATTATGGAAAGTTCTCAGGAATTATCACTTTGATATTGTCTCCTCCCCATTCCCTCAAGTTATTCTTGGTAGAATTCCTTTCAGATGTAAGATTCTTTCTCATTCCATCCTCCAGGCCTACAAAGTATCTCTTGTATTTTCCATTTTATTATTTCTCTGTGCTCCATTCTTATAATTTCCTCATATTTTTTATATCAGTAATTGTCCCTTCACCTATTTCAAATCTGCTGTTTAAGCAGTCCACTGTAAACTTAGTGGCTGTATTTTTCATTCTAGAATTTGTTTGGTTCTTTTTCAAACCAACTTCAAAAAACAACAACTGTGTCTCCTTTTCTTATATTCTCATTCTTTCTATGTCTCTAGTAACTTAAAACATTTATTGAACAAGGAGCCTTGTTCAATATTACCAGTATCTGTAGTTCCTTTTATGCTATTGGATGACCCTTGGTTACAATAGTCTGTTCCCTCATATATTTGGTAATTGGGATTGTGTGTTCATCTTTAGACGAGGCTTTACCTGTTAGAATCCTTGACTGATAGTATGCCTCTCCAGAGTGCTTTGTATTTGCTCTTCTAAGTATCTCAGTCAGGGACCAGTTTGTACATAAATTTCAGACCTCTTGGTTATACTTTTCAATCCTGTGTCCATATGAGGGTCAGACCTTTAGATGTGAACTCCTAAGAGAGGCTTTCCTACCTAAGCCCAGATCAAGACAGATAAGCTTTACTCTTTATCCTGCTGTTTGTAAATAGATGTTTTTTCCTGGCCTTCTTTTCCCTGAGATCATGGCTCTTCACGGATTCCAGCATTGTATAGGGGGAAATCTCACTTCCAACTCCCTCCTCCCTCACCAGCCTGCAAGAGGAGCCAAGGTCTCCTGTACTTTTTCTTCATGGGCATTAAAACCAAACTTCTCATTTGTTTATTTTTGTTTTTATTTCCATTTCTCTAGGAGGTGGGTCAAAAAGGATCTTGCTGTGATTTATGTCATAGAGTGTTCTGCCTATGTTTTCCTCTAAGGGTTTGATAGTGTCTGGCCTTACATTTAGGTCTTTAATCCATTTTGAGTTTATTTTTGTGTATGGTGTTAGGGAGTGTTCTAATTTCATACTTTTACATTTACCTGTCCAGTTTTCCCAGAACCACTTATTGAAGAGGCTGTCTTTTCTCCACTGTATATTCTTGCCTCCTTTATCAAAGATAAGGTGACCATATGTGCGTGGGTTTATCTCTGGGCTTTGTATCCCGTTCCATTGATTTATATTTCTGTTTTTGTGCCAGTACCATACTGTCTTGATTACTGTAGCTTTGTAGTATAGTCTGAAGTCAGAGAGCCTGATTTCTCCAGCTCAATTTTTCATTCTCAAGATTGCTTTGGCTATTCGGGGTCATTTGTGTTTCCATAAAAATTGTGAAATTTTTTGTTCTAGTTCTGTGAAAAATGCCAGTGGTAGTTTGATAGGGATTGCATTGAATCTGTAGATTGCTTTGTGTAGTAGAGTCATTTTCACAATGTTGATTCTACCAATCCAAGAACATGGTATATCTCTCCATCTGTTTGTATCGTCTTTAATTTCTTTGATCAGTGTCTTATAATTTTCTGCATACAGGTCTTTTGTCTCCTTAGGTAGGTTTATTCCGAGATATTTTATTCTTTTTGTTGCAGTGGTAAATGGGCGTGTTTTCTTAATTTCTCTTTCAGATTTTTCATCATTAGTGTGTAGGAATGCCAGAGATTTCTGTACATTAATTTTGTATCCTGCTGTTTTACCAAATTCATTGACTAGCTCTAGTAGTTTTCTGGTAGCATCTTTAGGATTCTCTATGTATGGTATCATGTCATCTGCAAACAGTGACAGCTTTACTTCTTCTTTTCTGATTTGGATTCCTTTTATTTCTTTTTCTTTTCTGATTGCTGTGGCTAAAACTTCCAAAACTATGTTGAATAATAGTGGTGAGAGTGGGCAACCTTGTCTTGTTCCTGATCTTAATGGAAATGGTTTCAAATGGGACCTAATGAAACTTAAAAGCTTTTCCACAGCAAAGGAAACCATAAACAACCCTCAGAATGGGAGAAAATATTTGCAAATGAAGCAACTGACAAACGATTAATCTCCAAAATTTACAAGCAGCTCATACAGCTCAATAACAAAAGAACAAACAACCCAATCCAAAAATGGGCAGAAGACCTAAATAGACATTTCTCCAAAGAAGATATACAGATTGCCAACAAACACATGAAAGAATGCTCAACATCATTAATCATTAGAGAAATGCAAATCAAAGCTACAAAGAAATATCATCTCACACTGGTCAGAATGGCCATCATCAAAAAATCTACAAACAATAAATGCTGGCGAGGCTGTGGAGAAAAGGGAACACTCTTGCACTGTTGGTGGGAATGTAAATTGATACAGCCACTATGGAGAACAGTATGGAGGTTCCTTAAAAAACTAAAAATAGAACTACCATACGACCCAGCAATCCCACTACTGGGCATATACACTGAGAAAACCATAATTCAGAAAGAGTCATGTACCAAAATGTTCGTTGCAGCTCTATTTACAATAGCCAAGACATGGAAGCAACCTAAGTGTCCATCAATAGATGAATGGATGAAGAAGATGTGGCACATATATACAATGGAATATTACTCAGCCATAAAAGGAACAACACTGAGTTATTTGTAGTGAGGTGGATGGACCTAGAGTCTGTCATACAGAGTGAAGTAAGTCAGAAAGAGAAAAACAAATACCGAATGCTAACACATATATATGGAATCTAAGAAGAAAAAAAAAGAAGGTCATGAAGAACCTAGGGGTAAGACGGGAATAAAGACACAGACCTACTAGAGAATGGAGTTGAGGATATGAGGAGGGGGAAGGGTAGGCTGTGACAAAGTGAGAGAGTGGCGTGGACATATATACATTACCAAACGTAAAATAGATAGCTAGTGGGAAGCAGCCGCATAGCACAGGGAGATCAGCTCGGTGGTTTGTGACCACCTAGCAGGGTGGGATAGGGAGGGTGGGAGGGAGGGAGACACAAGAGGGAAAAGATATGGGAACATATGTATATGTATAACTGATTCACTTTGTTATAAAGCAGAAACTAACACACCGTTGTAAAGCTATTATACTCCAATGAAGATGTTAAAAAAAAAAAAAAAACCCGGGCTTCCCTGGTGGCGCAGTGGTTGAGAGTCCGCCTGCCAATGCAGGGGACACAGGTTCATGCCCCGGTCTGGGAAGATCCCGCATGCTGCGGAGCGGCTGGGCCCGTGAGCCATGGCCGCTGAGCCTGCGCGTCCGGAGCCTGTGCTCCGCAACGGGAGAGCCACAACAGTGAGAAGCCCGCGTACCGCAAAAAAAAAAAACCAGACTTCTCAGTGACTGAGACCGAAAACAAACAAACAAACAAAAACCACCCAGGTGTTATCTTTATCTGTTTACAACTGTGTAGTACTATTTTCTCATTTTATTAGTTATTGTTTGTTTGTGACTCCTGGGGATTTCTTTTGCTGCTTTCTTTATAGCACAGTTTTCATTCAAAAGCTTATTTGTTGTTATTTTTCCCTTTGTAATTGGTACATGCAGCAACTAAATGCAATGTGAGATACTGGATTTGATCCTGGAACAGAAGTGAGGGCACTGAGGGGAAATGGTTAAAGTGACAGTCTCTGCATATACCAGTATAGATTTTCTGGTTTCGATATTTGTGTGATTATATAGGTTAAGATTTGGAAAATTGTGTGAAAAGTATATGTAAACTGTGCTATTTTTGCAGTTTTTCTTTAAGTCTAAAATTATTAGACTTAAAGAAATTATTTCAAAACAAAACTTTAAGAAAGCATATTTGTTTTATTCAGTACTTCTGAATGCTTTGTAGTGAGAGGATTTTTAAATTTATTTCTGAAATAAACTTGATATTTTAAGATTTTAAGTAAATGGAGTTGGTTGCCATCATTAAAAAAATAAAATAGAGATCCCTCCCTCTCCCAACTTTAGATTTCTGGCCTTTTCTTTAGAAGTTAGATTATCTGATTGTACTGGAACTACATTAGTGCATGGCAAAATCAAGTGGAGCTAGGTGATGGCCACACCTTAGGCATAGCTCTCTAGTCTTCTGCAACCTCTCTCCTTTTCTGCTGTTTTATATCCAGTTTGCCATATTAATTTCCTCTTACCTACCTGGATTCCATAGATACTTAAATATGTAACCTTTGATCCAGCACTTAGGAGAGAGATCAATGTTGGAGACAGAGATTTGGCAGTCATCTATATTGAATGATAGTTGAAGGTAGTGGGAGTTCATGACTTTACCTTAGAATGTAAGGCATGGAGGCAAGAAATCCAGGGACAGAGCCCTGGGAAACCATTTTCTTCTGAGAACAGGAAGACAAAGAGGAACAAACCCATAAAAAAATCAGTAACAGTTAAAAAAGTAAGAATGTATATGTAATGTTGAAAGTATATAAGAGAGGGTATTCCAAGAGCAATTGGATGGTTTAAAATATGCTTCACAGTGGTCTCACCAAATGCTGATGTGATATAGTTTTTTGTTTGTTAATAGCTATGCTTGTTATCCTTCCTTCCCCCTCCCCACCCCTTCCAAGTCATTACCTCCACTCCCTTCTCTGCTCTCTTTCATGCCTTGGAAGGCTGATCGCTATGGATTGTAAAAGGCAGGTGGGAGACAGGATAGCAGGCAAAGGAGGTCACTTTGTTTCTTGCCCTCACTCCGTGCCTGCTTCAGGACTTAGACCTTCAACAGCTACAGCTATTGATACATCCAGGCAGTTTCCCTTTCATAACTTAAGCACTTGACAAGCCCTAGTAATATTAATTCCTCCCCTTACTCTTTCAGGCCTATGGGTTGTAATGCCATCTCACTGTTATGAGTCTGCAGGTTCCTCAGAATGGCTTGTTGGTTTCGTTGACCCTGTATGTGAATAGAACCTTCATCAGAGTCTAGTCTAATTGTGCCTTCTGATTCCTGCTAGGATCCTGACCAGTACATTGGGTGTATTAGTTATGGTACAGGCTAAGTTATTCTCTGTCATGTTTAAGCCACTCTATCTTGGAGTCTTATTATTTCTCTTTCACGTGCCCAAGACTTATATACTTTTAATTTGTCACTGGTAATATTATTTAGGGTCTCCTCATTTTTCTTTCATACACAGAGAAGAGGAACCTAAAGCTGGAGAGTGAATCTGCCAGTTGTAGCACGTGACTTCCATCTCTAGGCCCAAGATGGGTCTAGTTTGCTTCATTTCCTAGCCGGTAGGAAGGGGAATGGAAACATGGCCATTCTTTTTGAGATGAGCAACCTGGAAGTGGAGCATACTTACTTCTGTTCATATCTCATTAACCATAACTTGGTCACATGGCCTCATCGAGTTAGAAGGAAAAGTGGTAAATGTGTCTCTGGCTAATATTTTTATTATTAAAGAAAGTAAGAGTGGGTATTGAATGACAAACAGTCTTTGCTACAATAGTTCACTCTCAAAGAGGGAGAAAAAGTTTAGACTTAAAAGGGAGGATATTGGCAACTTTCAATAGAAAATTTCAGTAGAGTATGGTGAAATCTAGATTTTAAGGAATTGAGGAGTAATGGGAGGGAGAGATTGCAGAATGAGAGAATGAATATGGTCTCTTTTGAGAAGTACGATATCCAATGAAAGAAGAGATGATTCTGTGATGGTAAGGGAATTAAGGAAAAGATTCTAGGTAGGAGAATCTGAATAGTCTCAGAGAAAGAATAACTTAGAAGGGGAGAAACTGAAAACCAGGCATATAGCATAATTTTAGGAGATATGAGGACACTTCTTACCCCAAAGTGCAGGATAAAGAGGAGAGGTAGGGTTGAAATATAAACATTTTACAGTGGAGAAGAAAGTCAAGAAATAATTTAAGATGTCCTCTTTTTGACATCAAAGGCCAGAGAATCTACGGAGAAAGAAAGTGAGGCATGTATGTAATTTAGAGCAGCCACTGAAGGGAGTATGACATTAAGAAACAGAAAAATTACCAGAGTAGAATTTGAGCCCCAGCTGAAGATAGCTTGGATTTATAGTAAAATCATTGGTATATGTTTTGATTTTCCATAATGAAGCATGGCAGTGCATGTATAGAAGCTAGAAAAATAGATCATGGGATTTACCAAGATTAAGGATTAACAAAATAAGAATAGGAATGGCCAAATTGGTGAGAGTCTAGATTGCTTGTAAAAAATCTAGGTGAAAATAACCACCATGGGGTCTGGTGTGGATTGTTAAGTCAAAGTATATATGCTTAGAGGTGACTAACGTGAGCAGAAAAGGAAGACTTCGAGGGAAGAGCCCTTAGTAAAAATTCTGAAGCCATCAAGAATAATGACAGGGAATAGAACTAAGAAGCAAAAGCTGAAAAAATGGAAGGAAATGGTATGTGCTTCATAAAGGCAGTTCACAGTTTGCTCAAGAATAATTTGATGAAATGTTAAAATGTTGAGAATATAGACAGTATTTTAAGTTTTAAGCTTTATGGAATCTTGAGTGTTGATAAATGCAAACTATATTTTTACCCCACAAATATATAAAGCAGGATGTTTCTTTAAAATTATTTCTATATTTATATGAAAGGTTATACTACTACTTAAGCTGGTTTTATGTTCTTAGTTCTCTGCCCTCTACACCCTTTTGTACATACTTGTTTTCATACCTGTGTCTTCACTGGACTGGGAGGTCCTCCAGGGCAGGTACAGAATGTCTCATTTATCTTTGTCCCACAGTGCCAAGCACAATATTTGCACAATAATATGTAGTAAGTATTAGATAAATTAGTGGCTTGTCCGCTCATACTTTTCAACTCACTCTGAAAAAGAGACTGCTTATATTCCTACTGGGATGTGTTCATATAAATAATATGAAAAGTATGGATTTAGTATTTATTAATGCATGCCATTCTGTAGGCCATGACACATGTGCTAGCAATGAAGGCACGGAGAATCCTTTGATTAGGGCAGCCACACTCCTAGCGGTTCAAAAAGTAGCAGTGGGACCCCCTAACATGTCCTAGTAACTGTCTTAGGCGTGAGATACAGAGATAAATGAGCTGTGACTCATGTCTTTAAGTAACTTATAGCTCAGTGGAGGAAAAGGCAGACATATAAACATCATTTTTAAAAATATAATAAACTTTATTTTAGAGCAGTTTCAAGTTTATTTAAAAATTGGGCAGATCATAAAGAAAGTTCAGTGGACACCGCTCACTCCTCTTGCCCCAATTCTTCCTGTTCTTAACGTCTTGTACTAGTGTAGTACATGTATGACAATTAATGAGCCAATACTGATACATTTTTATTAACTAAAGTCCATAGCTTACACTGGGGTTAACTTTTTGTGTTATACATTCTGTGGGCTTTAACAAATGTATTATGACGTGTTTCCCATTACAGTGGCAGACAGAAGTTTCAATGCCCTAAAACTCCCCTGAGCACCACCTGTTCATTCTTACCCCTTCCCCCCACTCCACATTCTTGTTTTTTTTTTTTTTTTTGGTGTGTGTGTGGTACGCGGGCCTCTCACTGTTGTGGCCTCTCCCGTTGCGGGGCACAGGCTCTGGACGCGCAGGCTCAGCAGCCATGGCTCACGGGCCCAGCCACTCCGTGGCATGTGGGATCCTCCCGGACCAGGGCACGAACCCGTGTCCCCTGCATCAGCAGGCGGACTCTCAACCACTGCGCCACCAGGGAAGCCCTCAGGCAATCATTTATCTTATTATTGTCTCCATAGTTTTTCCTTTTCCAGAATATCATACATTTGGAATTATACAGTACGTAGCCTTTTCAGAGTGGCTTCCTTCAGTTAGCAATATACATTTAAGGTTCCTCCATGCCTTTTCATGGCATGATAGCTCATTTCTTTTTATTGAGGAATAATATTCCATTGTATGGCTATACCACAGTTTATTTATCTATTCAGTTATTGAAGGACATCTTGGTTGCTTGAAAGTTTTAGCAAATATGAGTAAAATTGCTGTAAACATTCATGTACAGGTCTTCATGTGGACATAAATTTTCAACTCATTTGAGTACATACCAAGGAGTGCAATTGCTGGATCATATGGTAAGAGGATATTTAACTCATAAGAAATTGCCAAGCTGTCTTCCACTAAACAGTGTTGCTCCACCAAACATCTTAAAAGGTATTTTGGTAAGTTTTAAGATAGAGTTATCATAGTAGAGGTGTTCAGATAGAGGTATCATGGTTAATAGACATATAAACACAGTTAGAAGAGCATCGAGGTAGAGTAGTCATGAGAAGTGCATTGACAGCTCTGAAAAAAAAAAAGCAGGGAGATCAAGAAAATGTCAGCATCAAAATTTGTAAAATGCATGTCTGAGGCTTGGAAGAAAATTCCAAAGGTAATAGTGGGGAATTCTTTTTAAAAGATGCTGCATCACTAATGCTTTTAAAGGCAGTGAGAACAGTATTGTGAAGAAAAACACAGATTTCAACAACTTCAAATCAGGAAGTAATTCAGAAGAGTTGGACTCTGAAACGTTTTATAAATAACCAGTTAGTTTCATTTATATTTTCTTTTTTACATATGTACAATACTTAATAAAATCTAAGTCAGAAGTCTGATAGCTCTTTTTTTAACATCTTTATTGGAGAATAATTGCTTTACAATGGTGTGTTAGTTTCTGCTGTATAACAAAGTGAATCAGTTATACATATACATATGTTCCCATATCTCTTCCCTCTTGCGTCTCCCTCCCTATCCCACCCTCCCTATCCCACCCCTCTAGGTGGTCACAAAGCACCCAGCTGATCTCCCTGTGCCATGCGGCTGCTTCCCACTAGCCGATAGCTCTTGCAATCAGTATAATTTTAAAATTCTGTATCATTCTGTTATCATTATTTTGCAGCTCTTTTTATTTGTTAGCAATCCATGAAGTAAAGGTTCATCTTACAGACAAATGGAGTCTTAGGTTTATGAAATTAGTATATTTTACTAGGCATGATATGTATATTAATGTTTAATAGATCTCAACCAAACGTCATTGTACTCGTAGAGCTGCCACGGCAATTTCTCAATGCTTTGAACGTAGATCTTTTACCTATAAAAAGGCAACACGGGTTAAATTCTAGTTCCTGTGCTTTGGCTGAATTAGATCAGTGCCACTGGTTATCTCATTCTAATCAGAAGGTCTGGCAGACATATATACATCTTGTCAAATGTATTTGATAACATTTGACTATTTGATAACTCTTTTCAAAACATGTTGTTCATGGAAAAGAGAAACAATGAAATAATAAAGTAAAAACACTGAGATAATATTTCCTAAGAAGAGGACATCTTCAATATGTAGTGTTTAAGTAACATCAATTTCTTATTTTATACCAGGTAATACTTCCGTTTGGGTCTAAATTCAGTAAGTCTTCAAACAGCAGCCCATCTGTTAGGAATACTGAGCCTTATAACTAGTGTTTATAAGATGACTCAAAGTTCATTCATTAAAAAAAAAAAAAAAAGCCAGATTGCAGCTGTCAGCTTCTGAGTCCCCACCTCCTTATCCCCACACTCCATACACTGTCAGATATTTAAAAACTCAAAAAAGTTAAATCCGCTTTCAGGCTGTGTTCCAGTAGATCCAAATATGGTACACAAAAAGACATCCATCCTGTTCACAAGAGTGAGAGGAAGAGAATTAGATAATGCAGTTATGTTTTTAAATGTGTACATAAGAAGCTTTTTTTAGAATATGTTTTTTTTAATTACTTGACATCAGCATGTATAAGTTAAACAGGGTTTGGTTCATAGTATTTTCTTCCTTCCGAACTGTCTTTCCAACAGGGATGATAAGGTGAAATATAAACATCACAGGAGAAGTGAGCTGGTTTCTAAACATTTCACTGATTTTTTTCAGAATAAACAACAGATCATTGTTACCTTTAGTGAGGAAATAGCCCCTCAGGTCATTACCTAATGAAAAGTAGATTTTAAATGTTTTTATATATTTGATAGAGTCCAAATGCTTCAGTAGTGGTTCTGACCATAGATGTTGTTTAAACTTGAGCTTTTTTTGTTAGACTATAAGCCAGTACTCTGAGGGTGCTTTCCAGAATGATACTATGATGCAATATAGTAGATATAAATTGGCCTTCCATTAAAAAAAAAGATAGTTTAATTGACAATTTTGCTTTATAGGGTTTTTGTTTTGTTTTGTTTTTTTAGAGAAGTATCTGAGGTTTTTAATCTATGTGTTTGAATAGTACTACTGATGGGAACGTTTTCTGGAGCTCAGATAATGAACAGTGAGTTTTTCTGAAGGTAGGCATTGTGATTCCTCTCTTCCACAAGAAGCGAGAATTGGGATCTCAGAGGAACAAGCAGCAGCACAGGGTACTGTGAAAATCTGGAACCTGGCACATTTGGAGAATGAAAGTTAACTCCTGAGTCACTGGTGGCTGAGTTTGACGGACCACTCACTTTCCTTGTGTTGCTTTAAATCCTTTTAAATAGCACATAGTGGCCTTTAAATAATACACTACATATATCTTAGTCTGTGCCTATTTAGTATTGCTGCTTCTAAAATTATAGGAAATAGCCAAAGGTAAAGTTTAGGCTTTATCTTAAATCTGCTTATGTTCCCTTTGTTGATATTAAAATCATTGGCAGTATTAGTAAGTGGAATATTCTTCATAAGAGAAATGTGAAAGAATTAGCTAAAACATTTAGATAGAGATTTGCCCCTCTCTTTGTGCTTTTTATTGGAATGCATGGCTAAAAATGGTTTAGGGTATAAGCAAATTTTGATTCTAGATGCTGAGCTCCTAATAGCTTTTAAATTTATACAGTTTTTGTTTAGCTGTCAAAACATTTAATTATATCATACCCAAAGGTGTAAAGCTGTCAAATAAATCCGAGTTTAGGCATAAACATTTGCTAAGTTACATGTGCTACTACACCGTAGTTGCTCCTGGGCAGCTTGTGAACCTGTTTAAGGGGGAGGGGTGTGTCTAGGAACATTAACTCAGCAGGTACAGAACAACATTGGCCCAATGAATTGATGATTACTTGTAAAACAGCAGGTAGTAATTCCCCCAGTCTTTGTAATTCCCCTCTTTGTAAAATAAAGCAGACTAGAGAGTGTGGTGGATTCTTTGGCTCAATTTGCACTGTAAGAAAGCTGTCTTTTTGCAAAAATATGTATTCTTTCTTTCCTTGACTTAACATTATTCTTTTTTTGTTTTCTCTTCAAAAGCACATGTACACCATTTGTACCTTATATCCTTCTCCCCTACTCAGGGGTCTCTTGCTATAGGAATAATGATCCCAGTGGATTTTATAAAGGAAGTATTGACACTGATCAACGATGATTATAAATTTAAAGTTTTCTGTGTAAAACATTTTTTCCAGCTTTATTGAGTATGATTGACAAATAAAAATTGTATATATTTAAGGTGTACATGTGATGGAAAATATTTTTAGAGAAAGAAAAATTTTTAATTTTTTAAAATTATTCTTATCTGGTTATTTCATAAATAACAATTTTTGCTATTTGATGACATTATTTGGAGGTAGATTGTTAGCATTAATACTAATGCAGACTTCACTAATGCCAAATTCACTGAGAGGTAGGGGAGTAAAGTAAATTAGTTCTACTTTGAAGCTTTTATTTTCTTCCCCTTTCAAAATGAATGGGAAGGCCCTTGAATGAAAGCTGCTTTTCATTAGTGCTACCAAATGCCTACTTGAAAGAGTTGAGTTCTAACTGAACACCCACACAAGAGAAAGGGAAAGCTTCCTTTTTCTACTGGAGGACCATCAGCTAAATAGCTCTTGGCTTCTCTTTTCCAATCAGGTGGTTTCACATCAGAGTTAATTACTCCAGTCATTTATTCTAATCACCCTCCTCTTATGGCTAGCTGCATTCTGTCATGGGGTGGCATCGTTTGAAGCCAGTTATGTTTGAAAACCACTGCAGGGTACTTGAGACTCATTAGTGAGGCCTATCCATGCCTGGCTTTGGATTTGCTCCCTGATTAACTCTGGATCTCTCTGCCTTGCTCCCTCCTCCCGCCATCCACCAGCCCCCACTCATCAATGCAGTTGCTCTAAAGAGGAATGTTTCAATTAACTCTTGCCTTGCTGTTTGTCTTTTCACCTACATATTTAAGAAAAATTTAAATGCTTACATTGCTAATAATGTATTTGATAGATTCTGACCTTATAACTGCAGCCTTTGAGTTGAATTTAACTGAAACTGTAGACATTCTATAAAGAAGAGTTATAATTTTGAACAACAAGGGAGGAAAATGGTGGTCTTTCAGAATGAATGCATCTATGTCTCGATCCAATTCTCCTAACCTAATAAAGGTAGTGGTTCCAACTCTGGTTTTATAGTACTCTAGTGTGTCTTACCAGCTTATAGAAAAGGTCACCTGAAAAGCTTTAAAAAAGTCTCAGAACAGTTTGATGTTTGACATTTTTATTATTATAGTAGTTTAATTTAAAAGTGTTTGCCAAGTGGCACATTTAAGAGATACTAAAATCACATAGACAAATAATATTTGTGCTATACTTTTTTTTCTAATTTATTCATTTATTTTTGGCTGCATTGGGTCTTCATTGTTGTGCACGGGCTTTCTCTTGTTGCAGAGCACAGGCTCTAGGCGCATGGGCTTCAGTAGCTATGGCTCGTGGGCTCTAGAGCGCAGGCTCAGTAGTTGTGGCGCATGGGCTTAGTTGCTCCTCAACATGTGGGATCTTCCCGGGCCAGGGCTCGGACCCGTGTTCCCTGCATTAGCAGGTGGATTCTTAACCACTGCGCCACCAGGGAAGTCCCTGTGCTATACTTCTTGAAAAATAGAAGAAAAATGTGTAGTCAGTGCCCTGAGTAGATAGTTTGAGACAGTGTTATTGCATGAAAGTATTTAAAACATTTTCTAAAAATTAACAAAAACATGTATCGAATTTGGTAGTTAATTGAAAGTGTTTATTTAAATAGGAAGTAAGAGAAATTTTTCTCCTTTCTTTTTGCACGGTAGTTTGATTTAAAAAAATCAAATAGTTTATGGGTCAAAACAAAATATGATACACATTAAAATATATGAAATCACATGTTTTAAGTTGCTAATGTTTAGCAGAATGAACTCTTATTGTAAATTCTCAGAGCGAAGTAGTTTAATGGATTGCTTCTTTATTGAGGGTCTTTGGACTTAGCAATTAACAAATATGTTGGTATCCTCTGTCTTGCTCTAAAGGCTGATCTTTTAAATTCGATTTTTAAAATCTCCTAATGAATATACAGTTAAATTAGTGAAAAAGAGGCTTAGAATATAATTTCTTATTTAGCTCTATAAATTTTTTTTTTTTTTTTTTTTTTTTGCGGTACGCGGGCCTCTCACTGGCCTCTCCCGTTGCGGAGCACAGGCTCCGGACGCGCAGGCTCAGCGGCCATGGCTCACGGGCCCAGCCGCTCCACGGCATGTGGGATCTTCCCGGACCGGGGCACGAACCCGTGTCCCCTGCATCGGCAGGCGGACTCTCAACCACTGCGCCACCAGGGAAGCCCTATAAATATTTATTGAGTGTTTACTGTGTGCTCAGTTCCAAGAATGAGATATAATCTCTGCCTTCCAGGAATTCAGCTACTAGTGAGCAAGGTAGAAAAATAAACTATAATACAAGGTGAAAGTGTTAGTTTTGAAAGGCAGGTGTAAAGGTGAAAACCAGTTGAAAGAACAATAAAAGCTGTAAATAAAGCCTTCAGGTTGACATGGCACATCAGATTTAGTGTATACTCAGCAATACTTAATACTAGTGTCACCAAATGGTATATGTGAAACCCATTAAAAATAATTCTTGGTATGAAATGGTTTCATATTTTTAGAAGTTTCATAATGCAGCTTTGGCATATACCATTCTATTTCAGAATTTTTCAAAAAGATGTGTACTGATATGGCTTCAGGAGTCAGATTTGGGTTCTGACATTTACTAGCTGTGTGATATTAGTCTATTAGCATTCTTAGCCTCATTTGTAAAACAATTTTTTAAAATGTAGTGCTTATCTCATAAGATTACTGTGAAGATTAAGGAAAATAATCCAAGTAAGACATTTGGCATAAAACCGGGCACATTATACACAGTCACTAAATGTTAAGTGCCAATGTTATTGTTATTATAGTGTTGTTTAGTTGGCAGTGAATTTCTTCCAGGTTGACCTTCAGATGCATTCTCCTTGCATAATATGTGGTCTTTCTAGAGGCTTTGTCAAGGTTATGGATGACTTTATTGGCATCCATCTTCCTGACATTGTTCAAGAGAAAATAAAATATGGAAGATGATGCTGTAATATCCACTTCACTTTTTCTTCTTTCCATGTAATCAGCCTACCCTAAATTTGATTGTATGGTTAGCAAACTGTAGACAAATCATTTGTAATGGCTAGTAATCACAGAAATTCTTCACATTTTCTAAAACTCTGCCAAATTAGCACAGTATCAACTGGATAAAGTTTCTTTGGTCAATTTCATGCTTCTTATACAATGCTTTAAGATCATAGTCCCTCAGCATAATGCTGAATTGTGCTAAATCACAAGAATTTCTTCTTTTTTTTTTTTTTTTTTTGCGGTATGTGGGCCTCTCACTGTTGTGGCCTCTCCCATTGTGGAGCACAGGCTCCGGACGCGCAGGCTCAATGGCCATGGCTCACGGGCCCAGCTGCTCCGCAGCATGTGGGATCTTCCCGGACCGGGGCACGAACCCGTGTCCCCTGCATTGGCAGACGGACTGTCAACCACTGCACCACCAGGGAAGCCCACAAGAATTTCTTAAATGCCATTCATTCATTCAACAGACATTTATTTAGGGGCCTGCTGGGTTATTGGGTCTGTGATCACAGAATTGGAAGAATATGACACCTGCCCTTTGGGGCTGTCATTACAAAGATCAAACAGACATGGCAGTAACTAATTAAGGAAATAGATTAACTGATGTGTTTATTTATTCATTCAGCAAATATTTTGTGAGTGCCTACTACTTATTAGTCTTTGGGAATATAGCAATGAGAAAGACAGCATAGTGTCTACCCTTTTGCACCATTTTGTTTAGTGAGGGAGATGGATAATAAATAAGAAACTAAACAAATAAATATGTAACTTGTGATAATATATGACAAAAAATATAATACTTGTGGCATGTACCATTAAGGAAAAGCTCAGACTACCATTAAAGCATTCAATATTTTATTCGTTTGTGTGTACATACTTTTTTAATACTAATTTTTATTGAGTTATAATTGACATATGACATTATATTACTTTCAGTTGTGCAACAAAATGATTCAATATTTGCATGTTTGTGAAATGATCACAAGTCTAGTTAACAGCTGTCACCATGCATAGTTATAATTGTTTTTTTTTAACTCCGAAACCGAAAGAAAATGCCTTATGTTGCTTCCTTGGGAAGGTTGGGCAAGGCTTAACCAAGGAAGCTACTCTTGATCTTAGTCTTTCAGAATGAGTAGTAGTTTGCCAGGGAGGAAGCAAGATGACGGAATGGGCGTTACAGAGATACAAAGCAGTGTGAACAAAGATCTTGATGTTATTACAGTACAGTACACACGCTCAACTTAACTCAGGAGGTGGCGTGCAGTATGCGTGTAAAGAGAGCTGTGAGTGACACCTGTCTAAGGAGAAGACTGGAGGCACATTATATGAACAATCCTTAGTGTCTTGTAAGTCAGATGGGCTTTTTCTTTGGGGTACTGGTGACCAAAATGTGGTTGCCAGACCAGGAGCTTCAGTCTTACCTGAGGACTTGTTAAAAAGGCAAGTCTTGGGCTCAGCTCCAGACCTACAGAAACAGAAACTCTGTGGGTGGGAGCCCAGCAATCTGTGTTTTAACAAGTCCTCCAGGAGATCTTAGTGGCTGTTCAAGTTGGATAGCCACTGCTTTAGAGAAAGGAGAACCATTGAAAAGTTTTAAGGAGAGTCGTGAATTGGTCAGGTTTTAGATAGGAATTGAATGGAGGGAGGGGATTTTAGAGAGAAAGAGAACAGTTTGGATAGTGTTACAATAATTGAGCTAAGAAATAATGAAGCATGGAACCAGACATAGTCACAGTGGAAGGAAAAGAAAGAACGAATTTGAAAGATACTTTGGAGGCTTATTTTCTTAGTAGATAATGTTTTGGAGGGAGAGGAAAAAGGAGCAGCCAAGATGACTGCCCCATTTCTGAACTGGCTGAGTGGATGAAGGTCTCCTTCCATAATCAGAAAAGCTAGCAAGAAAGCAAGTTTAAGAGGAAAGATTCTTCATTTTTTTTTTTTTTTTGATGTATTAGGTTTGAGTTACCTGAGGCAGAGTAGAAGAAGTAGTCTAATTTGACATTTTGGACTTGAAGCTCTGGAGGTGGTCATAATAGTCGGTTGAGGTAGCTGAAATCTGGCTCATCTGGTCTGAGTTATATTAGAAACAAGGGCCTGGGACTGAGTTGCAAGGAGAACGAACACTGAAGATGTCGACAGAGGAAAAAGACCTTCCATTAAAAAGTGAGAAGGAGGGCTTCCCTGGTGGCGCAGTGGTTGGGAGTCCGCCTGCCAATGCAGGGGACACGGGTTCGTGCCCCGGTCTGGGAAGATCCCACATGCCGCGGAGCGGCTGGGCCCGTGAGCCATGGCCACTGAGCCTGCACGTCCCGAGCCTGTGCTCCACAACGGGAGAGGCCACAACAGTGAGAGGCCCGCGTACTGCAAAAAAAAAAAAAAAAAGTGAGAAGGAGAATCAGAAATGCAGAAAGAAAATCTGGAGGGACGTTAGCAAGGAAGCTTAAAGAAGATAGAGTTACAAACATAAATGACATAATGCAGAGAGGGGAAGTGATAAGCATCCATAGGATTCAGGCAGATGGAGGTGGTAATCTTAGCAAAAACGTTTTCGGTGTTGTAACTATAATAGAAAGACGAGAGATTAGTTAAGAAGTGAAAATGAGGTAAGGAAGCATAAATAACAAATTTACTTGAATCTCTCAAAAGGTTTAGATTGTTGATCTCATATTGCCTGTGTATTCATAACTACATAAAAATAATTAAACAAGACTGACCCTATTTACTAGTCATTATTACATTGATAATTCCAAAAGAATCAGACCTACGTAGAATTTAGAGAATCATAGACTGTTATTATAGATGTTATGGGATTTCTAAGAGTGGGCAAACAGGCTAGTTTCATGTGCTGCTAAAATGAGGTGATTTTTATGAGGTTTATGAATGCATCCGTGTTGTCTACAGGTATCATGTATCTGACTTTCAGCAAACATTGTGCTTCCTATACTAAATCGTAGTCTGTGGCTATATGTTAGTTCTTAAAGTACATAGCTGATACAGCTGAGTAGATAATATGTAAGAATTCTAACCAAGGACTTTTAAGGATTGAGAGTTTACAGATGATACCATAATTGGTAAAATTAGCCCTTTACCTTTGTTGTTAGAGGACTCATAGTGCCATGTTTTGAATGCTGCCACATTTCTTCAGGTATTTGTAAATGGCTGAAGAATATACATTGCAGAATATGGTGTCTGTTTAACAAGTGAAGATGTTATATTTCTGCCCTCATGTCCTAAGATATAGCCATTCTTCATGGCACTGAGAATTGTAATGACCACTTCAAAACTGCATCAAAGGTCACTTTGTAGTCTGCTGCAGGTGTTTCGTGCTTTGTAAGGTTTATCTTTATTTTCATCAGGAGAAGCTGTATATTTTAAAGTGTTAAATATTGCTAATCCCTGAATTCTATCTTTTATAAAAATACTGTAAAAATCTGAATGCAGATTCAGTATTTGGAACTGAATAAAGCTTTACTGCCCAATGTTTTAACCACTAGTCATGTGTGACTATTGATCACTTGAAATGTGGCTAGTCTGAGTTGAGATGTGCTGTATGTTGTAAGTGTAAAATGTATACCAGATTTCTAAGATTTAATACAAAATAACTTAATATTGATTATATGTTTAAATGATTTTTTGATTATACTATATTAAAATTAATTTTTCCTATTTTAAAAATGTGGCTACTAGAACATTTTAAACTCCATATTTGGCTTGCATTATATTCCTACTGGACATCACTGGTATAAAGTCTGGTGGTTATTTTGTTACCCAGAATTTTTTGGCTTAGACATCTCAGTATTGAACATGAACATATTTTAATATTGAAACAGTATACAAATTTCTGTTATACTTATCAGACTTAGATCCAACAAAGGCTTAGGGTTAATTCAGATCTATAAAAGAAAGTTCAAAATATATATTTTTTAAATATTTAATTTTATTTATTTTTGCCCACGTTGGGTCTTAGTTGCTACGTGTGGGCTTTCTCTAGTTGCAGCGAGCGGGGGCTACTCTTCGTTGCAGTGCGCTGGCTTCTGCTCCTTGCGATGGCTTCTCTTGTCGCGGAGCACGGGCTCTAGGCACACAGGCTCGGTAGTTGTGGCACGCAGGCTCTAGAGCACAGGCTCAGTAGTTGTGGCGCCTGGGCTTAGTTGCTCCGTGGCATGTGGGATCTTCCCGGACCAGGGATCGAACCTGTGTCCCCTGCATTGGCAGGCGGATTCTTATCCACTGTGCCACCAGGCAAGTCCCTAAAGTTCAAAATATTAATGCTAAGTTCAAAACTGAATTAATCTTTTACCATGTAAACTCTTCCTTATCCAGCATGATCCAGGTCCAAACTTGAGATCTGGGTGTCATCCCTCACCTCTCACATTGGTAATCAGTTGGTGGTATAAGTAATAACTTATATCTTAAATCTTTCTGAAATCTGCCCCTCTTCTTCATTCCCACTGCTGCTTTCTTGATTGGGGTTCTCAGTACCTCTCACATAAGCTACTGTAATCATCTTAGAGATGACTTTGCCTCCCTACCCTCTCTCCAAAGGGATATCTGATCTCCTTAGCCCTAGTATCTAGCATAGAACAGAACTTATAGTAAGCACTCAATAAAGGTTTGTTGATTGAATGGATGACAGAGCTGCTGATATTAATCAAAAGTTGCAGAATGAAAAAAGACCTTTAGCCCTACGTAATATACATGTATACAATTGGGCACACAAAGTAAGTGCAGATGTAATTCTCTGGCTGAACTTGTCAGTGCTTTAAAACTGACATTTGTTGTATTGTTCAACAATATGAATGCATATCCAATATTTGCATTCATATTCTTTAGTTCAAGTTTTTCTGTATTGGTTATTCTTGGAAGTGGTGATACAATAAGTGTTCTCTTTTGCCAAGGATTTTGATTTGCCAACGTAAATTTGTGGCAGTCAGTCCAGAGAATCATTGGTGCCATGAAGACAGCTCCTTGTTTTTATCTGGAGTCCCTGTGGGATTAAACTACATCTGGCAATAAGTAGGGATTCTGGTCTGGGCATCTTCAAAGGCAAGAGACTGCTAGTATTTATCAGATCTTTGTGGATAAGCAAATGGGAAGGGATTAAATTTTTTTGGTTTTGTTTTCCTTCTTTTAATAACTGACTATAAAATTAAAACTTCCAGAAGTTCATATGGCAAATTAATACATTTTTGTATGGTTGTTGAAGAGGAAACCTGTTCTTTTTTTCTATACCTAGGCAGATAACTAAGAATTTTAGATTAGAATTTTATTTACTTAAGCATATATATTTTTATAAGTACTTTATCTCAGAGAGCATAACAGCAGTTTACAATGCTCAAAATTAATTTTCTAGGGATACTTTACTAATTCTTTTTAAAGGGTTGAGCATTTAATACCGTGGTTTAAAACATTTTAACATCTATGTGTATTTGGACATCATGATTGGCATTTGGAGGCTTCTCTTGCCATTTATCTATGTGGGAAAGTTTATCCAGAATTTCTTTCTGAGGAGAATCTTGAATCTGTCTTAGGGAAGACCATGCCCCCTTCCAAGTGAAGGTGAGCTTGCCTTCCATAGAGTCTTGTTTGTGTCTTTCCTTTCACATTTTAAAGAGATTTAGTCCTGTGACTCAGTTTAGCTGTTGTTGAAGCATGTGGCTCTACATTTACTGACAAAATAAAATGGCTGCATTCCAGGTACTTGTCATGGAACGTAATCTAGAATTTACCATTCCAAGCCTCACCTAAGAGAAATAATGTTTATGCAGGATTGCCTGAAGAATATGTAGTCTCTTCATTTGTCCATACTCTAAATCTATCCCAGGATTAAGTCAGTCCCTCCGAGAGTCACATACCTGGATTCCATCATATTGCCAAGGGAGGAATTTCTTATCTTAGGAATAGAAATAATGTGTTTTTCTAGGCCATCTGGTTTGTTTTTACATTATAGTCACTTTTGACTCTTGTAAGTGTCCGTGTTTCTTTATGTTGCCTGCTAGAAAGCTTAATGTCAAATACATGGCACACCTCTAACAAGTCTATAGAATTTCATGGCATAATTTTTATGTACTTCTTATCCTTATTTTTGCATTGTCTTACTTCTCTTTTGTTAAATTTATTTTATCTTGATGCATATGCGTCATATCTATCCTTTAATTATAGTTGTTCTCTATCGTTCCTTATTAGATATTTTTTAAAAGCTCCATCTCCCTATGTGTGTTACACTATAACTAGTTTAACATATCTGTATATTGTGAATTCCTAGATTTTAGATTAAGAGTGACCTAAGGTTGAAATGTTAATTAAATGTTTTAATGTTCTGTAGCTCTAAAGAAAATAGTTGGATAAAATGTCAGCATGTAGGACTATTTTAAACATTAGAAAAAAATCATCTCTCTGAAAAGGAGGGTAATTGTGCAAGTTTGCCTAATCCTTTTGATCTTGGCACACAGCAATACAGACTTCAGTTGAGATTAAAACTATGAATTTCAAAGGAAACATGGCCTTCAGTGTGTAAAATATATAACAGCTGGTTGACTACTCCATTTAAAACTACACAATAACAATCGTAGACAGAATGATGCCAAAAGATGCACGAGTGCTTGATGGTTATTATCAAGATATGACACTAACTCACACTTGTCTTTAGTAATAGTATAAATGTAGCAATGAACAGTGTGCTGCTGGCTCCAAACTCTCTCTTCTGCCCAACAGTTCAGGGGCAGTTGAGAAGTACAGACTCCTTCAGTGATTTCTCTATCTGACTTTCAGCCCGTACTTCAGTGTGTTGTTGACTAAATTTCATTTTTTTAAACTGTCAGATAAAATTTTTATTCTTAGCATCCCACAATTTTTTCCTAAATCCTTGATCCTCCTTTTTTTCCCCCTTGACATTCATGAGTTATTGTTCTTAATGTCACAGCTTCACACATAGTTAAACTTTTTTTAAGCCCCCAAAGTTAAACTTTTCTTTGTAAATAATATAAAATTTGTTTAACATTCTTGTTCTATGTTTATATTAAGGTAAATATCTGAATTCAGAAGCATTTTTGTGATGTATTTGTAATCAGTGTGGGAGAACGTTAAGCTCATGTTAGTAGATTATAGTTCATGAACTACTTCAGTATTTTCACTGTTGTGTTTCACCTGAACAAGTAATAATTAAATAGGTTAACTAATGCATTTAAAAAAAAAACAAAACGGGGATTAATGTGGATTTGTCACATCTGGAAAAATCCCATTTGGAAAGCATATTTACATTTTGAATTTGTATCTGTCCAATATGAAAAAAAAGTTGATTTTTCTCTTACCTTTGTTTCTCGAAGAATTTGATATAACAGCAATTTTTCTTTTCTATTTTTTCAGTCTATTTCAAAAAAGGAAATTATAGGTAAATTAAAAATTTGCTGAGGTTACTTGGATTCATCACAAATTCAGAGCCAGCATTTAAGGAGTTAATGTATCTTATTAGGGGGACAGGAAATCTGGCAACTATTGCAGAAACTAGACCTAATGGTGCACACAAACAATTTGTCAGTCTTCTTAAATGTGAATAGCTTTCCGCAAAGTGGCTGCTTTTGCTTTGTTTGAACAGGCTAAACTTTTCCTTTTTGGACTTTAAATCTTAGAAGTGAAATGTGATCCACATATTCAATCAAAATCATTTAATTCAAAGCATATTTTGATTGGAACAAAGTTGACATGGAAAGAAACTCTAGAATAAAAAAGTTGAAAGGACTTTATATCATATATTTAGCAGGAAAATTTGAAACAGTTCTAATTAGGCTGAAAAAAACAGCTTTCTTCAATGTAAATTACAAAGGTCATATATCAATGTTAAGGAAACATTACCCCTAGTGTTTGAAATCCAGCACATGCAAACATAACAGACCAGTTCATTTTAAATCTGTGTGTGTGTGTGTGTGTGTTATAAGAAGGCCTTATTGCATGTTTTTAAAATGAAAAATACTTAAAATTCCAAGTTTATAATGTTGTATATAACATTTTTGCCAATCCAAACATTAACTCCTTTGAAACTTATTACTATCTACACTCAAATGAATTGACTCTTAATTATATGTACAAAAAGTCACAAAACTAATTTTTATACTTTCTTCCATTAAAATATGATTAAATACATCTTATAATTAAATGCATATCAAGTCAAGAGGGTTAGTCAGTGATTTTTCTTATTTGAAGCTTATAGCTATGGCATTTTGTATCTTGGAATTGAACTGGGCCTTCTCAAAGCCTGGGAATGGAAGTAGTAGTATGGGGTGCAGATATGTGTATCTGGGCTTCACAAGCCTATTTCTTTCTGGTTATATAATTATTTCTGTACTTAAAAGTTTGTAAATAATATTTGATTTGTTTGATTTTTTATAAAAATTATTTATCCTATAGATATCAATAGCTTTTATTTGGTCGCTTTTTAAAAATGGCATGGTATGAGACGATTTAGCAAAAGTATAACTAAATATTAGCATCAGTCTGGGAATTACAAGTATGAGAAACACAAATAATACACAATTAAGGTTTCCTGGTCTTGAGGTAAACAATTATCTAATAATTTCTTTTGTTAATTGAAATTAGTTTTCTTGATTTTACGTAGTTTTTACATTAGAGGAAATATGATTTTTTGAAGATAAAAGGAAATTACTAGAGTATTTCTAAAGCATGCGTAGATTACTGAACACATGATTAATGCTTTTTATTTTACAATTTTTATTCTCAAATAGCTTAGAATTTCTTGGAAAAAGCAAACGATTCCTACATGTTATCATATTATTTGACTCCACTATAAGAGGCAACAATAATTTTATATAACATTTTTTATCAATAAATAATTCATTTCCTTAATGGGTTAGTTTCAGGAAGATGTAGATTGCGATCTTTCAATGAGATTTATTGTAAGACACATATTCATATATGTTTTAATTATTTCTGACACAGGGCTACACAAATGAGTTATTTATGAATAATTTACTATTTTCTTTATAATATTAAACCTTTAATTTGTTGATGTTCTGCATGTGGGCCAAACAAATGAAAGTTACTAATAAGTGTTTGTATTTGACATCTGTATACTCTACCTTTTAGCATATCTCAAGTGTTTTAGTCTCTGCTTAATAGATCTCATTAAAAAAACAGATATCAGCCCCAAGACAGTTTGTCAAGACTAATATGAGTCCCCCTGGATTGGATTGACAATTCGTGTGAGGCTTCATATGATTGTCTTTTCATAGTCTTATTTGAACCTTAACAATTGAATGTTAGTCACTGATTGATTTTATAATAACTCAGATGAGTTGAATATTATTGTATTGTGTTGGACATTTTACTGGATTTTCTTTTTTACAAATTTTACTCAGAGCACACACTGGATGTAAATGATGTATCTAGCCTGCTAGGGGAGTACTAACAATTGATTGGTTAGGTTTGATAGCAGCATGGGAAAAATGTTTCTATCCCCTAGCTGCAAACCATATTTAACTCCGGTCCTAATGAGGACTGTCTGTCCTAAAGGCTTTGAAAAATCTCAGATGCTTAGCATTCTACTGGCATGTTTTTATTTTTTTGTGCTGAAAGTGTGCATATAAATAAGTATTTATATAAAGAGTATTTTAAAAAATCTTAACATATGAAAGGGGAATTAAAGAATTTTTAATTTATGTTTTTGAAACTCAAAAACAGAAGTTATAAAATGTATTCCCAGGGTTTTCCATTTTGAATTATTTGTATTTTTTTACCCTCAGTAATTTCCTCCAGCTTCTTCTTACCTCTTCCTTCAAGTCTTTAGTAAGTGCATTTGTTTATTATCATATATGTATATACTTTTGGTTAGGCAATTACCATTCACTGGTATCAAAAGGTTGTTAAAGTCCTGAACTGACTTTGTATTAAATGATTTTTAAACTTTTGGAAATTCCTGTATATCCATGGCAGTTGTTCTTGTGGGTCCCTTTTTAAAGCTCTGATATATTGCAAGAAATGATTGAAGACTGCTGAGATTTTTAGTTTAGTTTTTTAAAACGTAAAGTTTATTCCTTAAAGTAACATGTTTATCAACCTCTGGAAGAGATTTTGCCAATAATTGGGTGAATTACTGGTCAACCCCTTAAGGACTGACCAAATGTGACAGGGTAAGGGGAGGGATGAACCATGGCACTATGGTGACTTCTGCATGCGTGCTTGTGGCATAACGTGTCTGTCATTTCAGCATTTTTGCTATGGTGTCAAGATGTAAAGGTTTAAGCATCTAAATCTAAGCAACTTCACCATTTTGAATGTGCATAAAGAAGTAATCAACATTAGGAAGACTCACAATTCTTTGTTTGATGACACATAAAATAAAATTGCCCTGGTTTTTAGAGCTTTAATATTGAGAAAATTCATTTGTACTTTGTCATTTGCTGAGCCTTCTGGAATTTTCTGGTCTCAAATCACAAGACCACGGACACTCAGGAGACTCCTGACTGTTTTATCTTATTAAACAATTTTGAAATCATTAATTTTTAATTAGCTTAGATGCAGGGTTTCTTTTTATCATTTCAATAGTGTGTGTATATGAACTAAACGTTTTTTATTTGAACTATTGGCAAGAGTATTATTTACATAAATAAGTGTAGGTTCTTCCTTAGAGTATATACTGTGAGTTTGCTTCATATAGTCACACATTTTTGTAGACTCAGAGATATTACATGCTAATCTATTATAGTAGAGCTTTTCAGCTGTTTATTAACTCAGATTTTGAACAACTAAAAAGGACGTAAGCTCAAAGATATGTATAGGTCCTTCCCTGATTGAAAGTTCTAATTAAGTGAATTGGAGAAAATTAACTGAAATTAGCTGTCAGAAAGTCACATTTAAATGAGTGATGAGCTAGTCTGGCAGTAAACATTTAAATGATATAAATTGCCATTTAAGTGTATGGTTTAATGTTTGTCATGCATTAATGTGACATGAGACTGCAGTGACAATCAAGCAGCTTGCTCTAATTTGAACATATTTAGGGCTTTTGTGTAGAGTGCGCTGCTCACAAATTAAGACAATTGCTGTTTTTATGTGTCTCTTTAAACATGTCCTCCAGCCCCACCCCCTCACCCCATCACTACCCAAGACCTAAGTTAATGAAACAAACATATCATGTTTTGTGTGCAACTTGCATTAATAGTTCCTGGATTTTCAGATTAATTTTAAATCCATGTGCTTAAAATAGGACTTTCCTGAAAGTTATTACAAGCCCTTCTCTTCTTATTTCAAATAAAATATGAAGCAGTTTTGTGCTCTCTTAGCTGTTTACTAAATTTATAAATATAATGAGTTTTATAAGAGATGTTTTAAACAGTGACTTTTACAATTGAAACTAAATAAGTATTTTTTAGGCATATTTCAATTCAGGTATACTTTAGAATATGAGAATTGCCTAGAGTTTTATTTACAGAATTATTTTTTATACTTTATGATACATGATATATTATGAAGCCATGTTAAATATAAGTTAAAGGAAATATATTGTTTGAATTTAGCCATAAACAATTTTCTTATTCATAGGCAGTTTTTGTTTGTTTGTTTCTGTTTTGCGGTACGCGGGACTCTCACTGTTGTGGCCTCTCCCATTGCGGAGCACAGGCTCTGGACGCGCAGGCTCAGCGGCCATGGCTCACGGGCCCAGCCGCTCCGCGACATGTGGGATCTTCCCGGACTGGGCCATGAACCCGTGTCCCCTGCATTGGCAGGCAGACTCTCAACCACTGCGCCACCAGGGAAGCCCATAAGCAGTTGTTTTAATAAAGCACATATCTACAAAAGTGTACACCTATGAACTAATAGGAACGTCTTTTGTCACGAGATGATTTATATCTCTTTGGTTGCTTGCTATAGAAGTTAGTCAATTTTGTTTTAAAACCAACAGATTTCTTTTTATAATATTGAAAACGTAGCAGCAAGCCACACCAAAAATACATCACAGTCATACACTTATGACTCTAAAAATAAGAATTTCAGTGAGATACATTACCTGATACGACTTGGTATGCTTCAAATTAAGCTTCACAGTTTGAGTTTGTGATTTGAATAACATTATTTATTGATAGACTAGTCCATAATGCTAAGCTTTTATGTTGGAATAATTTTTAACAACATTAAACAAGTATGAATACTTTTCTAAAAATAAGCAGTCTCTGCTCATTAAAACTCTTTAGGATTTTTAAAGTTATTAAGTTCAGGAAACATTTATTGGTACCTATTGTGTTTTAGGTACAGTGCTTGGAACTGGAAATGTCATGATGAATTGGAAGTGGATCTTGAACCCAGCATTTCTGTTGAAAACTTGATTATGTTCATTCATTATTTATTGGACACTTATATTAATAGCATCATATATTTGGTCTGATTTGATACTAGTACATAGAATAATAATTCAGTAATTATAAGTATCCCTCCCAAGATCTAATTTGTTGGCATAAAAACTCAGTTGAAATAACTAAATAATTTGGTTACAGTTGTTACAGTAGACAATAAAATGTTTTAATTCTAGAAAAATTATAAATATTTCAAGTGAATAGTCAATGTTTAATATTCTCACATTTGCTATCCCAAAGTAACCTTTACATTGTATGACCTCCTTTCTTTGAAACGTTAAGTTGAGTACCTGTCAGGCCCTGAGTTACAAACGTGACCAAGATAGTCCTGGTCCTCACATGCTTACAGTACAAGTAGACTAATACTGAAATCTAAGCAATTGATTGTAATTCAGTGTGACAAGTGCTGCAAAGTCTCTATAAAAATGGAGGACAAATTCTGGTGGAAAATAGGACATCAGAATAAGTCTGTTCACAGTCAATTTAGAGGTAAACTTTACTGCTTGTTCTAAATTTCTCTCTATATTTTAAAAATAGAATTCAGCATAATAATAAGATCTACACCTTTTTTTCAGGCTCTGGAGAGTGAATTTGTTTCCTGCCAGCTTCACCAATGGATTGATCTCATTTTTGGCTATAAACAGCAAGGGCCAGAGGCTGTTCGAGCCCTCAATGTGTTCTATTACCTGACCTATGAAGGAGCTGTCAATCTGAATTCAATAACTGATCCTGTATTGAGAGAGGTAAGTTATCTGACTGGGTCTAACAGGTATCTGTAGACCAGAAGCTATTAGATCTCATCTTCCCCATGCTTTCATTTTACTGATAATGAAACTGAAACCAGATGGGTAAAGTGCCCTTAAGCAGGATGGATAACCTTTAAGTTAGTGACCTAGCTGGGACTTGAACCTAGAACTTCCCTCCAACAAAATGTTTGACTCAATATAAAATGAGAGCTTTTTCAATTTGAACCCATTAAGGGATCAATAATCATATTTCTAATTTTTATAACTTTGAATAACTCACTAATTTAAAGAAGTAGGAAAATAATAATTCATTAAAGAAATAATATTATAAGCATAAATCTATTTAAATGTGATAAAACACATATTTATATATGATACATAAGTACATGTATAACCATATAGAAGTTAATAGTAAGAATGAAGTCTGTAACTTTCCTACATCATCAAACTTGGTGTTGGATGTTACTGAGACTTGTTTTATCTTTGTCATTGATTTTCTTAAGTAAAACACTCAAAACATGGTTTTGACAAATACAATATTCACCAAAAACTGCATGTAGCCTTGCTTTTTTTTTTAAAGCATTTTAATTTAATTATACATCCTCCAGCTAACATACATCATATACAAAGATGTTTGTATGTTCATGGAATTGAACAGACCACACCTACACATCTGTACTATTTTAGAAGAGAACTTTATTAAAGAAACCAGGGAGTTTTGATTCATAGGGAAAGTTGTATATCACTGCAAAGGGAACATCGTTTGCAGTAAGTAAGATTTGTCGTTTTTCACTGTCACTTGATGTATTTCTTTATAATTCTACTTATGACCTGATCACGTTGACAGTATATGAAAGTACATATTTAAATATATTTGCTAACATCTATTATCACCTGGTTTATGTGCTAGATAAAGAAGGTTAATACACAAACAAAAGCACTATGCACTCGATGCACATTTATCTTAAATTGCACAGGTTTTGAATTGCTGTGTTTCAGTTTATTTTAGAACTGGATCAGGTGAACTGTAAAAGACTCTTCCAGTTTTTCAGTTCTTTCAAAGTGTTCCTTTCAGGGGGCATTTTATTTTATTAGAGCAAAAACTGACTGTATGACACAAAATATGCATAAGTTCCATGTATGAAATTGAGGTTGGAGCAAACATGCAAATGGTGTTACATAATTTCATTGTTAGAATAAAATTGAATAGGCCCATTTACTTTCATTTTTATTGTTTTAACAATATTTGAACAGTGGTTCTATTAATGTCCATAATTACTTTTCAGATATACCACCTGGTTCTGTTTTTTTGGGTTCCCTTGTAGTAATTATCCCTATCTCTACTTAGCTATTATATGCATGGAATCAATATAGATTTGATTTTGTCATGTCCTGTTTTGCTTAACATACCAGCATATATTATTTTATGTTGCTATAAAATCTGTGTAGTTTTAATTTTGAAATTCCATAGTATTCTGTAGAGTTGCTATGAAAATGTACTTAATACCATTTCTCCCAATGTGAGATCCTATTTTTTTTTAAGACTTGTCTATTGGTGTGTCCAAGTCGATACAGTGATACTTTTCCCGTCATTAAAGTTTGTGCAACATGTGGTTGATAAAGGATGGCTCTCTGTATCTGTGTGATGCTGCTAGTTAAAAAGTGAAGCATTCCATCAGCTGGATGTTTCCTCTATAGATCAGTCAGTATAACTGGCTCTTTGTTTTTACTCTGGATTGACCCACCCTGCTTCTCACACACATCAACGATTTACCAAAGCAGTTTACCATATACTGTTTACAGTACAAGCTAAAAGAGCACTGTCCAATAGAACTTTCTGTAGTAATAGAAATGTTCATTGTATCTGCACTGCCCAATACAGTAGCCAGTAGTCACAGGTGGCCATTGTGCATTTGAAATGTGGCTAGTGTGACTGAGGAACTGAATGTTTAATTTTAGTTAATTTAGACAGCCACATATGGCTAGTGGATACCACATTGGACAGGGGAAACTAGAAGACTGTTGTGTATCTTTGGTTACCAAATTTTCAAAATCCAGATTCTGGGCAGGTGGTCAGACAATGGGACAATAAATGTTTGTTAAATTAACTTGGTAGAATATTTGAAATTGGGCATAGTCCACTTAGACATTAGATATGTAGTTGACAGACATGTGTAAACCAAATTATATTTTTTCTTTCACTTAAAGTAACATGTTATGACTTCAAATATTGGTTTTCATTGTGGTAAATAAATGTACAATTTACGACGTTAACCTCTTTTGAGGTATAATTCAGTGGCATGAAGTACATCCACATTGTTATGCAGCCATCACTACCATCCCTCTCCAGAATATTCGTCTTTCCCAAACTGAAGCTCTGTATGCATCACACAGTAACTCCTCATTCCTCCCTGCTCTCAGGCCTTGACAGCCACCATTCTACTGTCTCTAGGAATTTGACTCTTCTAGGTGCCTCAGATAAGTGTAATTATACAATATTTGTCCTTCTGTATCTGGCTTATTTTATTAAGGTTCATCCGTGTTGCAGCATGGGTCAGAGTTTCCTTCCTTTTTAAGGCTGATTAATATTTCATCGTATGTATATACCGCATTTTGTTTATCCATTCATCTGTCAATGGATGTTTTGGGTTGTTTCCACTTTTTAGCTATTGTGAACAATACTGCTATGAACATGGGTATATTAATACCTGTTTAAGGCCCTGCTTTCAAGTCTTTGGGGTATATACTCAGAAGTAGAATGGATGGATTATATGGTAATTCTCTGTTTAACTTTTTGAGGAACTGCCATGCCAACTAAGTTTTCAGTATTTATTTTTCATGATCAGCATTTGCTAAAGACTATTTAAAACTTTTGCTGTAAGTTTCTTTTCTTCCCCACATCTTCAAGTGGTTAATAATTAGCAAATTAAATTTTAACTGGAGAGCTTTCCAACTCATTGCACCCTAATTTTTTTTTTTTTTTGACTGCACTGGGTCCTCCTTGCTGCACGTGGGCTTTCTCTAGTTGCGGCGAGCGGGGGCTACTCTTCATTGCGGTTGCACGGGCTTCTCATTGCAGTGGCTTTTCTTGTTGCAGAGCACAGGCTCTAGGCATGCAGGCTTCAGTAGTTGAGGCTCATGGGCTCAGTAGTTGTGGCTCGCAGGCTCTAGATCACAGGCTCAGTTGTGGCACATGGGCTTAGTTGTCCCGCAGCATGTGGGATCTTCCCGGACCAGGGATTGAACCTGTGTCCCCTACATTGGCAGGCGGATTCTTAACCACTGCGCCACCAGGGAAGTCCCACCCCCTAATTTATTTTTATATTATATGTTATATAAACATGTATTATATATTAGATTCAGCATTCACTCAAATAACATGGCCTATGGTGTGTACTCAATATTCTTGAAAGACTATATCAGTTCATTACTTAGCATTATTTATATAAGTATACATATTTGCTTTCTGAATGCTATTGAAACAAATATGATCTTTTATCATAGCCATTCCTTATTATAGTGCTGAATTTTGTGACACAATGCAGTGTGATACAGTAGAATAAACAAACAAACAAATGTGGATTTGATTCCTGGCTCCAGTGCCAACTAGTGGTGTGACTTAGCTCTTCCTGAGACTCTGTATATGGAATTGCTATGATAACGCCCACCTCATGGAGAATTAACTGTTGTGTAATACATGAAAAGGCCTGCCATGGTACCTATCCCATCATAAGTACTCAGCAAGTGTTAGTTCCTTCCCTTATGTTGTTCCCTGTTAAACCCATGGGTTAGAAAACACAACTATAAAAAAGAATATGAATTACCGGTTGCATCATAGAAAGAATCATAAAGTGTTAACACTAGTGAAGTTATTAGAATTGTTTCTTAGAAGATTCATACAGAATTCATTGTAAAGTGAGGCAAGTAGAAAACAGAAAACAAGACTAGGTCATTAATTTTTTTCGACAACCTTTTACTAAACCTAAATTATGTAATAAGGTTAAAGAGTTGAAAGGCAAGTCCCTGCCCTCATCAGCTGGAGTTCATTGTCTAGTGTGGAAATATGGATAAGTAAACAGTTATAATACTGTGATAAATTCAGTGTAGAGATAAATACACTGCATGCATGCACAAGCGTGAAGAATAGGCACTAAACCTAGACTTCCAGAATCCAGCCATGATTTTTGGGAAATGAGAGGCTGGAGCTGTAGATTGAAGGGTGAATAAGAACATTGGATAGAGTTGTGAGCAAAGGATAGCTACACAGAAGAAACTCTATGAGCCTCCTGCACAGTGTGTGAAAGAGATCATGGCTGGAGATTATGCTGGTGGAGTGAGCCAAAAGTGATAAGGGGAAAGAGATAGACAGGAGCCAGAAAAAGTAATTTTAATGCCATGAAAAGTAATTTTAACTGCATTATAAGACAGTGGATTGAAGGTTGGAGGTTGGTGACATAGCCACATGTGTGTTTTAGAATCTGTCTGAAAGAAGGCTGAACAAATAAGAACTGAAAAGTCCTCATTGGATTATTCTAAGAGTCATTAGAGAAGGAAGCTTAGATGGTAGAGGACTGTGCTGTGAATGGGAGGTGAACAAGCAAACACAGTGAGGAAAGGAAATAACGGAAGGGAAGACTTCTCACTGCTTTATTAAGATATAGTTCACATATGATACCATTCACCCACTTGAAGTATACAGTACAGTAGTTTTAGTTTATTCATGGAGTTCTACGAGCATCACCACAATCTAATTTTGCAACATTTTGTCACCACAGAAAACAACCCCGTACCCATTCCCAGTCACTCTGAGGGAGATTTTTTTTTTTAATGGGTAGGTAATTGACCATGCTTCTGTGTTAAGTGGAAAGATCCAAAAAGAGAGAAGCACAAGAAACATAGAAGAAAGAAAGCATGAAACAGGCTGCCAAGCTCTATGAGGAAAAGGAAAGGAGCAAAATCCAGAACACGGATAGATAAAGCGCTGGACAGCAGGAAACAATACTGCCTTGTCTGTGGTTAGAGAGTGGAAGGTTAGCCTGGGGACTGGTGTAAGTAAATGTGCATGAATGAGGTGGAAAGGCAACAAGATTATGAGGGTTTGTGCCAAAAGTGAGGTAATATTTGTGGAAATACCTGACATAGCGATAGCTGCTTAATTGATGCTCAATAATATATAAATTATTATTTCCTTTACATGTTGTTTTCTCTGTTCTCAATAGTGGGAGAGTAGATGTAGAAAAAAGTTGAATAGAAAAGGGGTGTGCGTGCGTGTGTGTGTGTGTGTGTGTAATTATACATGTGGAGAGAGAGATGGGGTTTGGCCATGAGAGTATGGTCGAATATATAAAAAAGGATTGAGGGACTTCCCTGGTGGTCCAGTGGTTAAGAATCCACCTTTCAATGCAGGGGATGCCGGTTAGATCCCTGGTCAGGGAACTAAGATCCCCCATGCCCTGGGGCAATTAAGCCCGCGTGCTACAACTACTGAGCCCACACGCTCTGGAGCCCGCGCACCACAACTAGAGAGAAGGCCGTGTACCGCAACACAAGAGCCCACGTGCCACAACCAAGACCTGGCACAGCCAAATAACTAACTAAATAAATATTTTTTTAAAAAGACAACTAGGAGCAACTGTAAAGGGATATAAAAGAAGATTTTTCTTTAAAAAAAAGAATTGAGAGTAGAAGGGTGGTTAATGAAATTGTTAAAGGGATATTGTTGAAATGGTGGATCTAGGCTGGTTTGGATAAATAAGACAGGGACTTATGAATTGGGAAGGTTTATTCTTTCATTAATTATTCATTCACTTATTCAACAAATATTCATTTTGTTCAAGGTGCTAAAACTACAGAGATGAGCGAGAAAATCAGTCCAAACCCCTCCCCTCATGGAGCTCACATTCCAATGAGGTGCACAGAAAATAAACCATAATAACTAATTTCAGGTAGTGATAAGTGCTGTAAAGAAAAACAGTTGGGTTACAAAATACACAGTGACTTGGGAGTAGAACAGTCTTTCAGAGAGGTCGCTCACAGGCTGCCTCTGGCTTCATAAGCTGTTTCCTTCCACACGTTGAGCACAACGTAAATTCGTATAAGCAAACCCCGGGAGGCAGCTCCCACCGCTCTACTCGGGCCAACCACGTGCCCGTAACCCCAGGCCAGGACCGCCTCCCAAGTGTTGACAAATGTTGCTAGTTGTAAAGCTTCTACTATCACCATCTTCTAATTTACTCTCCACCCCATCTCCAGGCCGTACCATTTTTCCTTCAGAATCTTATTCTTCTAAGAGGCTTTAACATCCCTAATACTAGGAAATTTATGTGTACACTCGGCTTATATTGAAACATTATCCCTGTGAAATCACAATAACGGTACCAGGATGGATTTTTGCCTTTCTAGTATTAAAAGCAGACTAGACTAGACTTATTTCTGGTCACTATGATATACTTGGTTCAATCTGGGACACTTAGGTGTCCACACAGTCATACACAGAGGCAGGCTCTCCACATACAAGTTGTGTATTCACTTACTACTTGGGAAAAGCTGCATTCCTCTTGAGAAAGTTTTATTCTAGAGTGAATGATTAATACATATGGTGCAGTAAGTGATCATAAAAATAATCTCTCTATAAAAAAGTACTAAACAATAGAAATAATAACCATAAGAGGAGGAAGAGTAATCAGAGAAACAGCCTGCAGCACATTAAACTTTTATGTTGTTTTTAATTTTTAGAAAACATCTGGGTTATCAGTATACAACTATGTCTGTATTCGCATATGTCACACACCAGAAAGAATTATTTTTCAGGCAAATATGCTTCCCCCCCCCAAATATCTGTAACCTCTGACTAGAGGATATATTCTTACCTTGAGCTCTTTACTCTAACAGACCTTTTTACTCTTCATTATTTCTCTATTTCCTTGGGGTACCTTTTTCCCTTTTTCTCTACCTTTACCACTTTTAATCTACTCTATTTTCCTAGCATTACATATATGTTTTTATAGACAAGATGCAAATAAATAAATTGGTTATTTTCTGATGATTAATTCTGCTGAATTTGGTTTGACTCATTCACCTTTCTTCCTTCTACCAGCATTTCAAAAAAAGAAAAACTAAAAACCATGAGAAGAAGAAATTTAAAAAGAGAGAAACATTAGGTTAATTGAATTCAGAGTCAGATCTGAGTAAGAATTCAGAGTCAGATCTGAGTAAGAATAAATACTTTTATTAAGGAAAAAACCTTGTTCCAATATCCAAATTCACAAAATAAATTAATGATGAGTTGAATATTAACTTTACAAAATAATTTTTCTTTTCCTAAAAAATGTAAAATAAGTATTTTCCTTAAAGAATTTCTTTAATATATTTAGAATATAATTGTATTTATAGGAATAGTTTCTAGAACAATTCTATATCCTTTCTTATATCCAGAGTTCTCCTATCAATTATCATGTAAATGATATTTGCTATATCCAAAAGTTCAGAGTTCAGTTAGCTATTCCTTAGTGTAAAACAGTTCACTGATGGAGTTTTATTAGGTCAGAAATAAGTGTTTAAAAATTGTAAGTACAGTGATGTGCTCTGAGTGAGATGTGTACACTACATATCTGAGCACAAGGGAGAAACAGCCAACCCAGATTTAGGCAGGAATAACCCACCTGAATATAATCCTTAAAGAATGAGAAGTTAAGTAGGTGAAGCAGTGGAAAGCAGAGAACACAGTGTATGGGAAGGAGCACTGGATGGCCCCATGGCTGGAAAATAATGTGTGGGGAGTGGCGGGGGGGAGGCATAAGAAGTTGGTGATGAAGAGCAGTTAGGTTGATGGTGTCTCCAAAGCACATTTGGAAACCATTTATGTCTGTCATTAGTCTAAGCCACCGTCATCACCTCTCCCCTGACTAGCATTAGTAGTCCTGGTCACCCTTTTCTACCCTTAACTACCTACAATCCACTTTCCAGAGAGCTGCCAACGTGACATTTTAAAACTGTAAATCAGATCACATCCCTCCTCTACTTAAGCTTTCCTATTTCACATTAAACATAGAATAAAATTCTGGTTGGTCCACATGATCTGGCCCCTGCCTGCCTCTCTGATCTCATGCCATGCTGTTCTCATCCTCATTCGTGTGTGCTGTTTCACTGACCTTCTTTCTGTTCCTGAGCCTGTGAAGGTTGTCACTGGATTAGCGCCTTTTTATGATAGCCATTTTCTGACTATCCCAGATTTTCACATGCTGGCTCCTTGTCATTCGTGCCTCGGCCTGGAGGTCATCTCTTCAGCAAGGGCTTGCCGTCATACATCCAATCTAGTATCTTTTTGTTATTAATTTTAATTTAAAGCTGAAGACTGATACATATGATACAGATTGAGACTTGAGTCACCTTGGGCATAGTCAGTTCTCATAAATGTTCTATGTGTACTTGAAAACCAATGGGCGCTCTACAGTTTTTAGGAGTAGGGGCAGTTGTACCATATGATATGAGTAATGACAAGTGAGGAGTGTAATTAATGAATGTGATTTTTTTTGTTAACATTAGTTATTGTTCTGTGGTATATTTGAACTTAAACTAAAGAATCCCGTACTGCTATTCTTTCTCAGTTGTTACGCTCTCTTTTTTATGTTTTTCCTATTTCTACTCTAAAACTATCAGTTCTTACTTCCTGTTACCAGGTCAGTGTGTCTGCCTTTTGGGCACCTGTCCTCTTACTCAACAATTAGCTATTTTTTAGATGTGATATAGCCTGAGAAACTAAATAACCAGATATGATAGGACTAAATTTAAAGTAAGTAAATAGGTTTTGATTACTTCCTCAGCTACAAAAGTATAAATGATAGTAATCAAAACTCTATGCTCTAGTTCTAAGCTTCAATGGAACAGAATAGAGCTTCCAGAAATAGACATATGATATATGAGAATATACGATAAAGGTGGTATTTTAAATCACTGGGAAAAGGCTGTCTTATTCAGCATGTGGTGTTAAGGCAGCTAGCTAACTGTTATAACAAAAAGTTAGATCCTTATTTCACATCTTAAGGTAAAAGAAATTACAAATGAATTACATGTTTTTGTTTGGAATAAAGATTATATTGTAAATATAAAAATTTTGGAATGGAGAAGGCCCATTTTGTAAATCAATATCAAAACCAAAAGTCATTAAGGAAATTGATACATTTGTCTACATAAAAATTGAAGTTATTGTACATCCAAAAAAACCAACAAATGGCAAAGTTCAGGAACAGATAATTCACAAAAGATGAAATACAAGCCACAAATGTATGAAACCTCACTAGAAATCAGTGAAATTCAATTTAAAATCCAACAGCATTTTTTACCTATTAGATCATCTAAAATGAAAAATAATGAAAATTCCTAATGTCGGTTAGAAACAGACATTGTCATATATTTGGTGAGGATAAAATATATTGAATTTTTATAGCAATCTATCAGTTTTTAAAATACTCACCCACTATTTACTTAGAACTTTAACCAAAAGGAATAATTGAATACATATGTAAAAAAAGATATTCAAGTGTATAGTTATTCATAATAGCAAACAAACCCCATGAAAACCAAAACCACATAAATGTCTAACAATAGAGAAACTGGTTAAATAAGTATTATTAAAAAATATTGCTATCTAGGTCTATATGTATTGCTATGGAAAAATACTTCGCCATATTACATGGCAAAACAGATCATGTTGTGAAACATAGAAAATACAAATTTTATAATGTGTATATATGCATTAGGAAATTTCTGTAATTACAGACCCCAAGATGTTTATATGGTCATCTCATTATCTTTGGTTAGTGATTATCTTTGGTTAGTGAGATCAGGGAATTCTTTTATTTGCTACTTTCTGTATTCTGAAAATTGTTTCTTTTTAAAATCAAGAGGAAAAAGCCAAGCCGCAACTCTTTCTGTCTTCTGAGGGGGATAAGTCTCTGCTTGAAAATCCAAACAAGGGATGCACGTTAACATGAGGATAAGGATATTGACTTTGATTTTGGCTGTTGGGAGGTCTCTTGTAATTACTTTCTGGCACTGGCCATGTTTAACATTGCTAGGATAGTGACTTTGTGTAATGATCTTTGTGTAACTTTGATAAAGATGAAGGAATTTACAATTTCTTAACTTTTATCTCTCTCAGAAATCAGAGTACCTCTAATCTCTTAGATTGTTATTTAACTCACTGAACTAGGATTCTTTTTCATACTTTTTAGCAATTTGAATTTATTTCCTCATTGTTTCCAGCATATTTGAGGAGGACCAAAAAAGATTACTTATACTCTTAGGGGAAATATCTTAGATATATCACTGTTGATTGTAATCTTTATCATCATTTTCTAAAAGCAGGAAGGCTTTTGACCTAAGATGCATGAATTCTCAATCTCTGGGTTCACTACTAAATTGTGTGTGTGTGTGTTTGTATATAATTAAATCGTATATAAAGGGATTTAACAACTTATTTATCAAAAAAATGTGCGTTAACTCTGAAAATACAAATACTAGGAAAGTATAAAGTAAAAGAGTAGAAAGCCTCCGTCCCTAACTTTAGACTCTGTTAGCTAATGCCAGAGTCTCATGCTAAAGTGAACTAGAGCAATTTCTCTATGATGTGCTTTGATATACACAGAAAAAAAAGGCTCTGCCCTAGACTTCATTGCCTTTCACTTAGTGCTTGAAACTTTACCATTAGAGATCATTTATTTGGTTACGGATTTTTTTTAAACAATTTTTTCCAGTCATTCAGCTCTCTGTGCATAGAACTTGATAGGAGGTTTTGACAAAAGGAAAAGTACAGACACAGCACAGGGTCTGAGCAGCCATTATGAAGGGAGGGCAGGGCCAGGCCTGGGGTGCGCTGGAGCTGGGAAGCAGAGGTGGAGGTTCAAAGAGCAAAAGACACACGCAGGTAGATGTTGCACAGGACAGCATTAATATGAGCAATATCACCTGTGCTTTCCCATCTTGCACCTTATTGTAAGTACTCAGTACATTTCCTCTGGAAGCAGCATTTTCTCCTTTACTTTTCAGGCAAATACAATGTTATTTTATGTTTATGTGAGTTCAGAAATTAAAGTTATTTACTTCCTTCTGAAAATGGAACTCAGCTCTATTTACATAGATGGGTAAGGAAGAGGAAAAGGAGAGCCATGATATTGCTCAATTGAAACCATTATCTACGATGAGTCTCATAATAGGAAAGTGAAACCTGAAAATTTCTCCCTAAGTTGTGTTCAGTGTCAGTGGTTGATTTTCCCTCTTCCAAATTTATCCTTCCAAATGCTGTTTTAGTAACACATAATCACTCTGAGAAGGTCTGTTTTCCAAAAGAAGCAGCAGCAGAGTGTTTAAGTTCACATGACCCCAGTTTCATGACAGCAGTAGCAAATCAGATGTCTTATCCAAGGAAAAGCATTTTTGGCTTAGAATTCAATCACTTTCATGGTGGGAGTCAACAGCTTATTTCAGCTCTAACACTACTGCAGAACACTGGCTGCAGTGAATCTTTCAGAAAGCATAAACACAATTGGTATTTATAGCATTGTTAACATTTGTTAAATAGTTCGGGGAATGGTCTGTAAGCCCGTTTTAAGCAGGTGGGGCAGGCATTTTTGTGGTGACTGCAGTGAGATTTAAGAGTAGGACGTTAGGACCACATGGTTAGGATGGTTGTAGCAAGAGAATAAAGTAGAAGTATTGAAGACAGTAAGTTAAGACTTCAGGCAGCCACTATTCAGGGTGTTACAAAAATAATCCTGAAGCATCTCTAGCCAGAAGTGTGTTACACAGATGGCATATTTGACACAGTGCAGGGCAGGAACTGTACAATGAAAAGACAAACAGTAAGGATTAGTCAAGTTTTAATTGAAAACCTACATTTAAAAATACCTTGAAATTATGCCAGACCTTCTTGTATATTAAAAGCACAAAGTTTCCCTTAGCCAATTAAACATTAAAGTTGTCAGGAGAGCTAATCTTTGTATTTTGCTAGTGATTATGCCTATTGAAGACTTATTAGTTAAATAGGTGTAGCTGAATTATACATCCAAGGACATAAAGCAAAGTATTAATATTTCTATGATTTTTTGTCTCTATCAGCTACCCAAGGAATCCTGAGCAATTCCATATGCTGATGACTTCTGTCATAAACCCCTGATCCCTTCAGGCACCATCTTCATTTTAAATTGAAAGTATGAAAAGTACTCTCAAATCAAGTGATGAAATTTTGTTCTCAAAATTTTTAACTAAATTCAAGTTTCTAGAAAGATTAAGATTAAAAAATTACTTAGATTTGAAAAATCTATGTAGGATTATTTGCAAGTATAACAGATTGCCAACTGTTAGAATAGCATAGTCAAATTTCTAACTTCGGAATAGCAATGTTGTTTTATTTCTAACAAAGACGAGGACGTTTACTTAGAATCACTATTTTTAGTTTCCATTATTGGTGCAAAGAAGGAACTGAGATTCTATTAATACAGTATTTAGGAAATGCTTACGTGCAAATTTTTAAAATGTTAAATATTATTTAACTGTGTCATAACAGTAAATGTATTGCGTTCCCTCTCTCTCCCTGCCAGTACTGTGTAATTGGTGTGTGTGTGTGTGTGTATTGTCTTTCAGGCTTAAGTTCCTTGAGGTCAAGGATTCCTAACTGCACCTCATTCCAGTGTTTGTACATGGTAGATACAAATATTATTGAAAAAATAGATGAAATGATTCTTACCAAATGACTGTTTCTTTCTGTAACATAGTTTAAACGTATTTGTCTGGGTTTGAGAAATAATTTAACCTCGTGAATGCAACTATCCTGAATTTTTTTTTTTCTTTAAGAACTTTTTACTATGTTTTCACTATGTTTTCCTCTTAGTATTGGCAGCCTTTCTGAAGCAACATTCCACTTATTTTTCTAGGCAGGCTGCTTTATCTACTCGTTTCCAGTAGCTAGAGATGGAGGTGTTTTGAATGAGCACATCAGTGTTCTAGACAGAGATACTGTTTGAAATTATCCATGAACACAGCGTGGCTGAACATTACTGAGTGACGTTTGTTTCTGTTGGTTGTGTCTGCTCTGACTAGCTGGTTTCTTTCAGATTGGCAGCTGGGATTATGCTGCAGTGGATGGACAGCTACAAGAAGTGGAGATTGTAGTGAGGCTGAGCTGGGCTGGGCTGGGCCTCGGGGTAATGTGCCTGGAATATATGGGCTCGGTTAAAAGCACTAATAGGAAATCTATGCATATTTTCACAATTTATAATTACATTATATTTCACCATGGTAACTTCCATAATATTATTGAGTAAAAATATAAGTAAAAATAGTCCTTTTCCTAATTTCCCCTCTCCCCTGGTTTCTTATCACTGCATTCTTTTTTTTTTTAAGAGGTTTACTTTATTTAGCTAGCTGCTCTTTCTCTTTGCTCTTTATGTACTGTATGCCATCATGATACGTATTATGCTTCCAAATACCTAATGTAAGTAAAACATTGTTTACTTGCAAAGTGTATATACCTTTCTAAATATTTAGTTAGCGATAAATGATGGTAAAATATTGCTAAAACTAATGGCTCCTTGAAATCAGAGAGAAATAATTTAGGAAATAAGCTCAAAATAACAAAATTAACTTTGTAGCAAGGTCTATTGATTTCATAGTGTTGACCAGTTTATCAGTTGGAATTGTCCCTAGGTGATTAAGAAATACTTCTGGTTACTATGTTAATGGAAAAATTAAATTTCATAAAGCTATATTGCATATTGTCAGATTTTTCTTTAGATTTTTGTTTTTTAGTTGTAGATTTTTTTCAAAATGGAAATTTTTTATTACTCTATTTTAAAAGTAATACATGCTTTGTCTAAGATATCAAATAGTATAAAAGTGAAGAAGGTATTAATTTTTATTCTGCCAATCTTTTCATCTACCCCCCACCAGAGATAATAGCTGATAGGTTTATGTACCTTTCCAGATTTTACATGTGTGTATTTATGTATGTGTGTACATGTACTCACATAACATATGTTAGTGTGTGTTTATATAGTTTAATTTAATTTTATTTTTAATTTTTTTATTTAAGTGAGATAATAAACTATATTCTTTGATGATTTGGAATTTTTTTTAATCAATATACTATAGACTAGTTTCCATGTCACATATATTCAGTTCAACTCACTCATTTTAATGACTGCATAGTATTCCATTAGTATAATTTAATTAGTTTTTTCCCCTAATTTTTACTATTATAAAGTGCTATAATAACTATTTTTGTATCTTAATCTTTTCTCATCCATCTGACTCCACTTTTATGAAAATTTGTAGAAGTGGAATCAGTAGCTCAATCTTTATCAGAGAACATAAAAATTTGACTTTTAACTAAATTTTTGTTTTTCTCTATGTCTAATTTCTCAAAATTAAAAAAAAAGTTTGTGTCTTTCAAGTCCAAATTTACATAGAATTACTTCTGTTCAATTAACTTATTTCTTCACTATATACATCTTTTGTGTGGATTACTTTGCATAATTTGTTGGTTAAATATCATCTGGTGTTTATTTTGAATGTAAAATCTGATTGACTTTTCAAAATTCCATATGCTGGTAGTATATCCATGACACTTGTTTCTTGATAGGCTACTTATCTTTTACATTATGCTTTACAAAGCTTGATTCCTATATATTTTTTATTTCCAGGGCACTATGAATATTTATATTTTAATCTTAAAAGATTTCTTTTAGGTTCATTATGCTATTTTTTAAAAAATTTTGTTCATTTATTGTTCTGACTACTAAAAAGTAACTCCGTATTTAATTTCTTATGTTAAGAGCAGCCTGGTTTCCCAGTGTTTCTAAATGATGCTTTGCCTTCTTTTTTTAAAGCAGCTAGAGGTATTATGCAAACAGGACCATTTATATTATAAAGATAATTTTCTCTTTTAGACTCTTCATCCATTTTTAATCAAGTGCATCTAGTTGTTATGGGTTTTCTTTCGGCCTTAGTAGTTAATATTATCAGGATTTTTGTCCTTTAGGAATTAAATACTAACATATATAATAATTAGTATGCTTTTTTAATTTGCTAATACCAAATCTGGATTTTAACAGTGGCTTCAGAGGGCACTGAGGCTGGTTAACTAGAAAGTTGGTCAGTAAACAATGGAAACTGGTCAAATATCCAGCAAGTTTTTCTCCAACGTAATTTAAATGTGTGAAGGGCAAGGGGGAGAAATAGGCACGAGTGATAACATGATACGTAACCCGGGAGAAATCACTAAACGCCCGTATTGTGACTCTTCTTAAACATTGACAAGTGAATTAATTCTGAAATCCAAAATATGAAGTCTTATTTGGATTTGTAAATATCTTTCGGTAAGGAGTTACTCTAGAATCTTAAGATAGCCTTCTAGTACTTAATTTTGGTAATGTCAGAAATTTTTAATATACTAATAAATGGCATGTTATTTCTTAATAAACGATTTTTTCAGTTTCCCTATCCCAATTTTATAGTGCTTTTAGATGTAAATATATAGGGGATAAAATGCAATTTCAGAGTTGTGTGCTTAAAAAAAGCAGAATACATATGTGTTTACCTTAATTGCATCCATATGTTTAAGTTATTCCTCCCCCAAACCCACCTTAAAATAAAGTTTTACAGCTTTATTGTTGGTTACTAAGTGTTGTACTGAGTTAACTTGTTTCCTCTGTTAGATTAAAAAGACCACTTCAGAGAGACTAAAACAGTCACCGTTAAATTGAAGGCCCTACATTGTCACTAAGCCAGTCTACTTTCCTTTACTTTTCTCTCTTTTCTTTCATTCTTTCATTTTATCTGGTGTGTGTATCTATATTCTCTCTATATGTAATGTCCCTTTCTCTCTGTATAGCCATAAAATCATGCAAGTATGCAGTGGTTGGCACAGAAAACAATAGAATGCACAACTTGCTGAAAATCTTTTCATAATATTTCCATTTGGAAATCCATTAATAAATTCTCTAGGTAATATTTGAAATGCTGTTTATAAAACATAAATATGTGGTTTTACTGGAATGTCGTGAAGTATTTGCATAGTCTTTTTTTATTACTATGTATTTCAACATCTGGAATGCTGCCTGCTGAATTTAGGTTTATTATAGAAAGTAGTAACAGGCTATTTACAGAAATAATTGGGAATTGATGAATAAGAACGAAGTAAGCTTTTTAGTAGAAAAATTTTTTAATTTTTATTGGAATATAGTTGCTTTACAATGTTGTGTTAGTTTCTTGCTGTACAACAAAGTAGTAGAAATGTTTAACAGAATGTTTTTTCAGTGCTGGGCTGCTCTATAATAGTGTTAGGAGTGTATCTCTTAGCTGCATACCTGCTGAATTATGCTGACTTGGATAGCCATTCATTCATTAAGTAAATATTGATTGAGCACCTACTGTGCGTCAGGCCCCCAGAAGCACAGAAATACTTAGAAGTCTCTGGTCTCAGGAAGACTTATAGTCTAATTGATAAGATAGAAATTAGATCAATAATTAGAATTTTAGTTAAGTAGGTAGTAGGGGTCTGTGTGCATTGCTCCAAAGCAACAGGGCAGGGCAGCAACAGTCTGGCTGAGATCTAGAAACAGATTTCTCAGAGTACAGAGATGCTGAGCTGAGTCTTAAAGAATGAGGAGGAGGCAACCGCACAGAGAAAGGGAATAGAAAACATCGGAAAACAAATATGGAAGCAGTTTGACACATTACATCACACATTATAGAGTGTGAGAGGGACAGTGTCAGGGCATGAGACTGGAAACATAGGCAGGAGCTAGATTACTATTATTAATCTTAATTATAAGTGGTTAGTAACATTTATTAAATGCTTTCTTAACCTCAGCCAGACACCATGTTGTCTTTTATGTATATGCTGTAATAATAACATCAAACACTGACCGGTCAAGAACTGTCCCAAGTGTTTTATATTATCTCATTTAATCTTCACAACAACCCAGTAAAGACCCACTGTCATTATTACCACTTGTAGACGAGGAAACTAAGGCATAACTTGCTGGAGTCACTCAGCTAATATGTGATAAAGCTAATACTTGGACTGAGGCGGTCTGATTGCAGTGTCTGCATACTTAACCCCATGCTACGGGGCCATGCCGTGATAAGGAATTTGGATGGAAGGATTTTAACTAGAGAAGTCACATAATCACATCTGCAGCTTTAGGGCTGAACATCTTTCAAGTCCAGGTGTGTTTAACCCTTCTGAACAAAGATGAAGGCTGCTGGCTAATGTTTATAATTTGCGGTCATTTTTTGATATTTTTGTTCTCAGTGTAGTTTTGCAGTAGACCTGAAAAAATAAACTGCTTAAAGGCAGGCACACTCTCCTATTTTCCAATAAATCTTTCTAGCACATTGCCTACGCTGAACCACCACCTTAAAATAACCTAAGGCCAAATGTGTTAATAATTATTGAAATTGACTAATGGGTACATAGGGATCCATTATCCTATTCCATAATAAAAATTTAACATAATAAACGAATTCTAAAAATATATCACCTGGGACCAAAACTCTCTTGGTGAAGGAGAGTTCATTAAAAACAGTTTAGGCATTTGGTAGAGTTCATTAAGCTACGCTCTTACCTATTCACCTTCCTGGATGTTATACCTGTATGGTTCCTGTGATTTCAAACCTCCGTTATGCCTCTGAATTTTCTATTGCTGTATACAAAGGGCTGAAGGGAAAAGTGAAGAGAGTAATAAACAAAATTACTTGAGGGGCTTTTTCAAATCACACATATTCCCCCAGGATTTCTCACTTAGCCCTTAAGAATCACCGCTACAGTGAGACACTGGAGTGTTGTCATAACCCTCAGGTGTGCAGGGGGCTGAAAGTGAGAATTACTGCCTTTAGTGACATCCTTCAGAACTTTTCTAAGAAAGACTCTTTTGACTTCTTTGTAACAGCAGCTATCAGCCTTCACTTATCATTCCCCCATTCTCCTCCTCACCCCCATTTTGCCTCATCAAGAACTGTGCTTGGGCTTCCCTGGTGGCGCAGTGGTTGAGAGTCCGCCTGCTGATGCAGGGGACACGGGTTCGTGCCCCGGTCCGGGAAGATCCCACATGTCGCGGAGCGGCTGGGCCCGTGAGCCATGGCCGCTGAGCCTGCGCGTCCGGAGCCTGTGCTCCGCAACGGGAGAGGCCACAACAGTGAGAGGACCGCGTACCGCAAAAAAAAAAAAAAAAAAAAAAGTACTGTGCTTGTTTTTTGTCCCAGTATAACCCTAGATGAGGCACAAGGGTCTGGGCGGCCTTGCTGTATAAAAGGTAATCAGTAAACTTTTTTGTTGTGTGAATACTACGTACAAGGTACTGTTCTTCCTGCTGCACACTACTGAAGTATGATTTTCTTACCCTATAGTATAGTTGCTGAGACAGACCAGTAATCTCATAAAAGCTAAATAACATTACAGGGAAGCCTGAGTCAAGTATGTAATCAGCAGCATGAATAGACTCTAAGATTTGGGATGTGTTACACCAACAAGGTAGAACTCAAGCAGGGTTTTCTAGAGAGGGGTACGACTTAGAAAACTGAAGACGAGGGGGACTAATCTAGGAGAGTCAGCGGCATGAGAGAAAACATAAGGCAGAAATGGCGGGTTACATTTGTGGAAGAAAATCGGCTTGACAGTACAGGGCATAGGATGAAGGAATAAAAGAGAGGTAGGAAGACTTATATTGCCTAGCAGTAGGTCTTTATCTTTTTTTTCTTTTTAAATTTTTTATTTTGAATAATTTTAGACACAGACAAGTTGCAAACATAGTAGAAAAATTTCCTGTGTACATTTCTTCCCAGGCTCCCCTAAGATCAGCACCTTACATAACCTTAGTAAAATGATCAAGACCATAAAAATAACGTTGGTTCAATATAATTAACTAAACTACAGACCTTGTGAAATGTCATCACATTCTTTAACGATTCTTTTTCTGTCTAATGATCTTATGCAGAATTCCACGTTGTATTTAGTTGATACTTTCTTGGTTTCCTTCTATATGTAACAGTGACTCAGTCTGCTTCTCTTTAATGGTCTTGATATTTGTGAAAAGTGGTCAGATATTTTGTTGAATGTCCCTTAATTTGTCTTTCTGATATTTTCATGTGATTCGAATGAAGTTATTTATTTTTTGTCAAGGATACCATAGAAATTATATAGCATTCTTCTCAGGGCCTCATATCAAGGAGTAGGCCTTTGTCTTTTAAGTACTGGCAGTTAATTGAAGACATTTGATCAGGGCAATATTATATAAAGGAGAGTTTGAGCTCAATTCTGCAGGATACACACATAAACACAGTGAGAGGGCAAGATCAAAAACCATTGACTTGAATTTCTCTTGCATGAATGACACCCAAATCAATACCTCTGATGTTTCATCCCAGAGCGAGTCCCGGGGCTTTCTTTTGAGCACTGGACATCTCAACCTGGCTCGACAGCTCTCACTAGTTCTCCCTCACAGAAACTTTTATTTCTATTTATTGCTTTACTACTCTAAAATATGCAAGTTCAAAAGAAAAGAATTCGTGTTGTCTTTTCTCTTTTCATTGCTCAAAGTCATCAGTCTCTAAGACCTGTTGATTTTGCCTTAGATCATGGTTTGCGTATTTATCCCTTTCTTGCAAATAGCACAGCTTCCATAAGGACTGAGGTATACAGTTCCTTATGTTTTAGACTGCTCTCTGAACCTCCAAGGAGATCTCCCTGTCTCTGGGCACTTAGCCCTGCAGTATACTTTGAAATCCTGAGCCAGATTTCAGTTTTTTTCAATAATGTATTCGTCATCATCACGCTCATTGTAAACTCCTGAAGCATTTCTTCCTCCTCTATTTTAGCTGTGTTAAATGGGGATCGTGCTGAGCCCCAAACCCAACAATAATACAACATTTTATTTCGTGCCTTTTATGTGCTTGGTATTATGCTAAGCACTTTATATGTATTATTTAATTTTCCAAACAACTCTGTGAGCTAGGCATTATTATTATCATCTTTATTTTATCAATGGGGAAACAGATTAAGCTACTCGTTCAAAGTCATGCAGCAGATAAATGGTGAAGTCAAGATGAGCTCTCTGAACCATCTGACTCCACAGGCCCAGTGTGGGAGCAGTCTGTTCCCCTTCTTTTCAATGGGGGGAAATGCACGTGGGCTATTGGGCGGGGGCTACCGAAGGCAGCAGCAGTCAAAGGAAAGGGCACTGGCCTTGCTAACAGTTTTTCAAAGAGACTTAAGGTTCACATTCATAAAGCAAGTCATAAATCCATATATCATCCCACATCCTTCTTTGTGACTACCTCAGGCTTCAAGTTGCCCTTTTGTGATATTTTTTTCCTCAAGACTGTCCTTGATGTTGATCCTAAATTCTTTTTACCCCATCAAAAGATGTTTTAGGTGCTGATCTGAAATGATCCTAGTATCTACTCCTTACTTCCTGTTGGCTCCTTTTCTGGTTTCTGAAGTCTGAGACCAGCCTTATCTCCTACTATATAAAACCAACCCTTGCCTAGCCGTGCTGCTCTAATTGTGTGTGCACATACTTTGTTCACTGTAATGATGATGATGATGGTGATGTTAGAGGTACTTTATTAATTCAGTCATTAGATTGTAAGCTCATGTTTTTTGTGTGCTCAGTCTTACCCCTAGGCCCTGGCATAGTCCCTGGCAACAGATAAGGAGAAAGAGTAGCTTAATGGTTGAGCATGTGAGCTCTAGAATCAAGCTGCTGGGGTGCAAATTTTGAGTCTGCCATTTAATTACCATGTGACCTTGGACAAGGTACTTAAGTTCTTTGTGCATTATTTTCCTTATCTATAAAATGGATACAGTAAAGTACTCATATCATACAATTTAAAGATTAAATGATATAAGATAGTAAAATCACTTAGAAAAGTTCCTGGCAATAATAAGTACTAAATAAATATTTGTTATTGATGTTGTTAGCAGCCCTCAATGAGTATTTTTTTATATAAATTTATTTATTTATTTATCTGGCTGCTTTGGGTCTTCGTTGCTGCGCGCGGGCTTTCTCTAGTTGCGTGGAGCCGGGGCTACTCTTCTTGTGGAGCACAGGCTCCAGGTGTGCGGGCTTCAGTAGTTGTGGCAGGTGGGCTTCAGTAGTTGTGGCGCATGGGCTTAGTTGCTCCACGGCATGTGGGATCTTCCCGGACCAGGGCTCGAACCCGTGTCCCCAGCATTGGCAGGCGGATTCTTAACCACTGCGCCACCAGGGAAGCCCCTCAATGAGTATTTGTTGACTGCATTTTGAGGGTCTAATCTGTACTAATAAGCACTTTGCTGTGTTTTTTACATATATATCATTTATTCATTAATATGACACTATGAGGTTGGTACTATTATCCACATTTTACAGGAAGAAAAGTGAAACTTAGGTTGAGTGATTTGCCCTAGGTCACATAGCTTATAAGTGGTGTGCAGTCAGGATTTGCACGTGGTCTGTGTGACTTCAGAGCCTGTGCTGCTTCCACCATAACACTCAGCTTTCACAGAGGTGCCTTCCAGTGTTTTCTGCCTAAGCAAGTCATAGTGCATTCCTTGAATTTGTGGGACTGACTGCATCAAACTGTTACTCAACCATCCAAGTACATGCCCTGCTTTCTGTATTAGGAATACTTTCTTCAAGGGCAGAAACATTGACACCTAATACTGCTGTATACATAGTTGACGATTATGATTGAATGCATAAATGGATGAATTGCTATCATTGTTTCTTCAAAGGTCATTGTAAAGGACTACTAATGGTATCCTTATCAAATAAAAAAAGGAAATTAATACTGGATAATGATTATATTTCCCTGTTTATGACTTATTAATTGCCTACAGTCCTGTAGAGCATATAATAATTGAATACTCATTTTCTTAAGGATTACAAAATAGCATGATGAACATATATTCCCTTACAAAGCGGTTTTCTTCATCCTTTTAGCCCAGAAGTTGAGAATACTGACTGTGTGGGGTGTTGAGGTCATCTTTATGTATCTCTGCTTCCTTCCATCCCCTCACACATACTGTAGCATTTATTCATTCACCCAATTTAGGGATCTAAGAGTGAAGAAGATAGGTAAGGTCCTCGCTCTCATGGATCTTGTATTTTAGTGGGAGGAGACAGGCATAAACAAGTAAACAAATAAAATCATTACAGACAGTGACCGCATCTGGCATTTAACAGTGTTCCTTGATGAGGTTGGGAAGTGAGCATCTCTGCTGGGTGGACAGGAAGAGCCGTGGTCGGAAACGTGCGACAAAGGGCACAGGCACACATCTTTCGAAAAGGGCGCTCACACGTTTCTTGTGTTTGGTCAGTCCCCGGGTTAACCCTCTCATGCTTGGATACAACATATGGCTTTTACTTTGTTGTTTAGCCACTTAGGTTCAAAGAGACTGACAACAATGATGCTCTTCAAAAGTAATAGCATCAAGCGATTTTCACAGGTGCTGGATTTCTTTTTTCTACTTCCCAGGGTGAGATGGGGCCTAGAATCAAAGCAGCAGTAGGTTTTCTCTATACCTGTAAAAGATTAGCTGTAGTCATCAGGGATGATGCGAGCAAGGGAAAAAATGCAAGAAAACAGAGATGAAGCCAAAAAAGGACAATTTCTGATTGTAATAGCTGGTTTCTGTTTCCTATCACTGAGCAAGATGAGAACGTTTTGCAGGGTTTTGTAGGAACAGCTTCCACGGTAGTGAAGAATGACCTCACCTTCAATGCCCTACCAGGTGCTTAGCCCCACTGTGAAAACGCAAGGTTGATTTCCAACATGAAACAAGCCAGAAGTGTGGAATGACATTTTCAGGTGACAGTTGTGGTGGTTTTGCCTGTAATTAGCACCTCTTAACCCTCAAACTTGCCCGTGCCTTTTTCAGGCTGTCGAAGCTCAAATCCGAAGTTTCGGGCAGACGCCTTCTCAGCTCCTCATAGAGCCCCATCCTCCCAGAGGTTCTGCCATGCAAGCGGTAAGTGCTGCCTGCACTCTCCTCATTTCTTGCCTCTATTTGAGACCCTGCTTGACATTCATAACTGTTTTTCATTGTGCTTGAGATTCTCCACCACATCTGGGCCTGTTCTTCTTATGCACTGTTTGTGAACTTGCTAACAGCCAGCCAATACTGCCTGTTCTCCCGCAGTCTTCGGGAAGCAGACGTTGCTTCAATGCTCTAGTATTTCATCAGGTTGTGCTCTGTGTTGCAGAATTAAAAGGTCCATAATTGTCTCGTACCCTCACTCTAGGACAGAATCTCCAGACATGGGACGGATAACTTTTCTGGTTTGATCCTATGAGTGTCTAGATTAGTTTTCCTATTGTGTTTATTCTTTACATCCCAATATGTTTTTCAGTTTGGGAATTTCAGTTTGGGAAGTAATCCTAATATGTAGGAAATGTTACTAGAGTCAGGGACTTTGGAAGAAAAAATGATGATGACGATGATGATATACTGTACGTCAAAGCTTAGTACATAAAACGGTGATTTACATTTCCTGGGATTCTGAGGGACAGATGTGCATTTCTTGTCTTTCACCTTGGCTCCCTCACAGACTGCGGGGGCAGGTGCTGAGGCGTCAGACTCTTTCCACGTGGTCTTTCATCATCAAGGACGTTCGCCCAGGCCACTCCCATGGTGGGAGCCGTGTTCCAGGAGAACACTTGGGCATGACTGCTTGAAGCTTGCTTTGGAACGTGCATAACGCTGTTTATGCCGCATTCTATTGGTCAAAAGCAAGTCAGTCAGAGGCCAGCCCAGAATCAGGAGTAGGGAAATCGAGTAGAGCTGTAAAATATGTGGCTGTTCCTCTTTTATGGTTCCTGAAATCTCAGGGGGAAATACTTCAATGATAAAGAAAATTCAGCTTGGGAACAAATACTGAATGGCATGACAAAAATCATATTTTAAAACTACAGGCGATAGGTATTATATTTTTTCTTGAATTGTCCCTCAATAAAACAGGTTGCACATTACTGTTTTAAATTAAGAGTAGGGGATATAATGTCTGTTTCCATAAATGTAATGAATATATATTTTTAAAATTTATTTATTTTTGGCTGCGTCAGGTCTGTGTTGCTGCACGCGGCCTTTCTCTAGTTGTGGCCAGCGGGGGCTACTCTTCATTGCAGCGCGTGGGCTTCTCATTGCGGTGGCTTCTCTTGTTGCAGAGCGTCAGCTCTAAGCACGCGGGCTTTAGTAGTTGTGGCGCACAGGCTCAGTAGTTGTGGCTCGTGGGCTTACTTGCTCCGCGGCATGTGGGATCTTCCCGGACCAGGGCTCGAACCCATGTCGCCTGCATTAACAGGCAGATTCTTAACGACTGCGCCACCAGGGAAGTCCCTGAATTATTTTAAATGGATTCTGATTCCATGTTGTGGCTTAGAACCGTAGAATTTTTTGTTCGATGCCAAGAGGGCCAGGGATACAGATGTGGTCCTCTCTGCCTCTGACCCTCTTTCTCTTTCTTCCTTTCTCTTTCCATATTTCCTTCTTCTTTGTGTCTTTTCCCCTTTTGGCCTCTTTGTCATCTTCTTTCTTCTTCCAAGTCTTTTTTCCCCCCTCTTTCTCTATATGAATTGACCATTATTATAAACTACAAGCATTTAAAAAACTGTTTGCATAACCTTTTCCCCTCAGTGTTTTTAAGTGGGTGAAATCATATTTAAAAGAACATAAAGGGTAGCTTTAGTGAAAAGACTACATGGAAAACGAACACTTGGCAGGAACAATGGGAGATAATGCCATAAAAATAGGAAGAATGATTTACGTGTGGGGTTTGGAATTAGTTTTAGTAAATAGCTTGTCAGTGAGATGCAGGCTGCTGCGGTGCTGGCTCATGGAGGCACCTCCACTGCTCCATTGACGTTCTACCTGGGTCACGGCACAGCCTTGGTCACTGGGACCAAGATGGAGTTCCTACTGCCAAGCCTCTCTCCATGGCAAAAGGATGACTGGTTCACTGAGGCAGATCAGCTTTACTATCCCGAGGGTGGCAAGGCTGGGAAGGCACATGCTTATTTGAGGATGGGAGGCCATCTCTCCCATTATCCTCATCCTCTGAATCGAATACCTGAACTCCTTTTCAGACCTGTGCAAATTGTGCTTTTCCTCTTATACATACGTGGGTGGGAAAGAAAGGTGTGTTAGAAAGAAACCAGAGTTGTCAACGAGTGCATACTTCATCTGGGGAAACCGAATGAAATCCGGCTAGCAGCTTCCTGCTTCTACCTCATACTGGGCTCGCAGGGGCACCCAGGATTGGATGAGGGTTTTTTCTCTTCCCCCTGTTTGACCAGCTGTCCCGCTCATCCATAGCTGTTACTGTGACTCTAGAGTAGCCCAGTATGCTGGGCTGGGCTTTTTCTTATGTCTAGTGTTCCTTACTCCATACTCACTAGCCAAGGATGTGCTGGTGCGCTCCCAAGAGTTTCCCGCTACTCGCCTGCACTGGGAGCTCTAGTCAGGATGGAATGCACAGGAACAGCTGGAGAGACAGCTTGTTGGAAGGATGCAGCGGACGGTTCTGGATATGCTGTCTGCGGCTTTCTATGGAAAAGGGCTTGCTTGTCCTTGCCATGTGGCTAAGAGATGGCCACTAGAGGCACTATGTAAACAAGGCATTCTTCCTATACGTTAGAGATTTTCCTGTGTTTTTTTAAGGGCATAAACATTGGAATTATTCAATTTGAGCCTAATTGTATTTACAACATGAGCTGTTAAGCTCAGAAATATGTATCAACTTCCTTTCAGTGAGACTTCATGATGTATGTTTTAGTCTGACTTTCTCAGAGTTTATAAATTGACTTTAGTAAATATTATTTTTTTAAAAAACCTACGCAGTTGAAAAGTAAGGCTTGGTGTTCCGAAATGACATTCGTTTCCTTTTCCCAGAACTTCATCAAAGCTAGCTTATAGGATATTTTGTGGTTGGCTGATTGTTTCTCATTTTTACCCAATTTCACAGAATTCCTTAAAACTGTGTAAGAGGTTCTTTGTATAGCAGAGGTTACTTATTGATATCAGAGGTTTTAAAAATCAAAGACCCAAATGTTATTGTTTTTTTACTACCATTCAGATGAGTTCCCCCATCAACCATCACTGCAGCACGCACACACACACACACACACACACACACGAATGTAGCAGAAATTAAAGCCACCTCGTGCTGCGTTAAGTGCATGCGCCATAATATACACCAGGTGTAGTAATTAGCAGGCACACGAAGGCTGCCTATTTGTCTGGTTTTGCTGCTGTTGCTGTATCCCCCTGTGTTTTCACACCATCAGATAGTTGGATTTAATTGAGGCCACATCAGATGAGGCATTACTGACACCTTTAATTGAATGAGCATCCAGGGAGGATTAACTCATAATATTGATTGGCTTTTAGCCACTTGCTTAGAAGGGTGTCTGGGTAGCTTATTAGTTGCCTTTATTTACACCTTTATGCAAAGAGTGCAAATAGGAATTCTTAGTGCAATATGTTTTTCTAAGTAGTCTTAATAACTTTTTTTTAAAAAGCACTGATAATAAAAATGCAAATGTATTTAATTTTTTATTAGCAGTTCTGAATAAATACGTGTTAAATATATGTGCCTACACATTTACATATACCTGGTGTTTTGAAATATGGCAAGAGGAAAGCAGCCAGAAGCACTTCATCAAAGTGTTTCAATTCTGAATGATACTAATCAGCTATTAGAAAATAGACATGGTAGAGGAGATTGGCTGAAAATGCGTAGTGCAATTACTGTATGATAGCATACTACCACAAAGTATAAATAAAGCCAGTAAATCAGAGTGGTGTTATGTATGTCTCGGATTATGACATGTGGTTTGTAGGAATGTTCTAAATCTTAGTAGTCTTCCAGATTTATTTTGTTGCTAGTTATTAGAACAGACAATGTTTTGTTTAACATTTTCAGTTTCTTTTTGCTTTTCAAAGGAGAAATCAAAAGCCTTGAGCTTTAGTTTCTTTACCAAGAGGGAGGGGGGCATCTAGCTATTTCTCTTTATCCTTAGCTACAGCAGAAAGCAGTGGCATTTGCATTATAATAGGGCAGTGTTTAATACTTGGTACACTATATAAATATATTGTTTTTACAAGTACATTTAATTATGCATTGCTTTGAAACACCTTTATAATTAAGTTTGTGTATTACGTTCATAAATTATTTCTCTACTATAATAATACATGCATGCTGTACAGCTGTTATTTTTAAATATATTTGTTAATTAATTACCTCATTATTTAGTTGTCAAAATCTTCATGCTAACTCAACACAACCTCTGATGATCTTTGGAAATTACCGTGGCTTGCTTTTGTGCCCATTGCCTATTCTCATTCCTTTTTTTTTCTCTTTTGTATCAATACTTGACACATAATAGCAATTGGAATGGTTTAACACAATCCCCAATACTTTGCCTATTTAGAATTGAAATCAAATCATTCTTTTAGTTCTTCATGGGAGCTGGGTGGGGAAGGGAGTTAATAAAATTTGTGGATTTTTAAAGTGTTTCTGTTAATGTAGTTTTACTTCAATCACCTAGAAATTCAACTAATGACATACGTGAAAACCAAACAAATACTAATTGCTGTTTCTATAAGCCTTTCTGCTTCACTGTGCTCTCACTTACAACTTGTGTTAACATGGTCTTCCCTGTTCTTTTCCTGCACCCTTTCTTTCTTGTCTTTCCTTGTCTTTTCCTTCTTGTATATTTGGATCTTGTCTTGCCCACTCAACAGTATCTCCTCCTGCAGAGCCCATTGATGTTCACAGACCAAGCTCAGCAGGATGTTATCATGGTTCTAAAGTTCCCCTCCAACTCCCCTGTCACTCACGTGGCGGCCAACACCCAGCCTGGGTTGGCAACTCCCGCTGTGATCACAGTCACTGCTAACAGGCTATTTGCCGTGAACAAGTGGCACAACCTTCCGGGTAAGTAAAGAAATATCCTTATAAGGCATAGTATAACTGCTGAACACTGTATAAAGATATTTTAATTCTACCTAAATATATGATATCTCAACATTTAAGCTTTTTAGTTTTCAAGCATTAGTCTGAATCAAAATTAAACATACTTTGAAAGGTTTAAAGAAGTTCCCTCTGAGGCATATAATGCAAAAGTTAAAACATAAACTCTTCTTTGGCATCTGGTGGTTTGTCTTTATTCCTTGGAGATAAATGTTATTTCTCATATAATGATATTCTATATTGTGTCCATAAATAGTATGTATTTATTTATCAGATGTTCCTCTTTTTTCCACTTATTCATTTGCTCCATAAACACTTCTGATTGTCCACTATGTACCTTTTTGTACATGGCATGGAAGTATTTGTTGTGGATGACAGAAAAAAGAACACTTAAGTTACCCAGCTAAAATATTACAAACCCATAAGTACATTCTGTTCTTTCATTAAGTGCTGAATAATTAGGGTAACTAATGGCAAGATACTGAAATAACCGTCAGAATCACAAACAGTCAAATCTGAAGAGACATGAGAGTTCGTCCAGTCTGGGCCCACATTTTACCAGTAAAGATACTGAACCCCAGGGAGCTTGCCTTATTCAGTATCACATATGGCAAGTCAGTGGCAGAGCCAGGTTTGAACCCAAGTCTTCTGACTCAAATTTTATGATCACCCCTCTGTGATTTATTGTCTCTCATTAGAACAGGAATGTTGGGATCTGGATTTAGCACTGTTCCTTTTGGCCACTAGTTAGAAATTCTTTTTTTACAGAAGGAAAATCTTTTAAAGTCCTGGAGATTATAGGCTTTTCTTCCCAAGCCATTGTTTTAGGTAGGAAATTTTAAAAGATAGATTTTAATAGCCTGTTAACTTGTTATTAAATCTGTAAAATGTGCATAAAGCACTACCCATTATAATACCTGAAATGGTTGCACAAATATAAATTCTTGAACAAGGGCCTCATGCCAAATTAAATGCAAGAGATTTTAGAATGGAACAGGATTGAATTGACGTTCAAACAAAAAGTAGGTGCACTAACTATGTTCAATAATGTAATAAGGTATGCATCATGACGAATCTGTGGTTGGTCTCAGAATTTCTTAAATACAGCCATTTTCCTGGCCATTAGAAATGAAATGAATGGCGATATTTGATTAGAGAATAGATTTCATAACAGTAGAGAAGGTAAAAATCAAGGCAGGTATAGTATCTCTATTATTAGGCCCTTTTAGTCCCTTTTCTTCAAACGAACATACCTTACAGAGGTAAATGTGTATGCAAATGCCACACTTATATTTTGGGACCAAAGATTATAATTTGATTAACAACTGTGATTTCTTTTTTGTTTGTTTCTTTCTCTAAATACCACTCGTTAGAAGAAGAACATGCTGACGGTGTGTTCTGCCATGCACACCAGAGGATTTACCTCTGCTGTGTGCAGTTACCCTTAGAGCTTGGCAAAAGCACCAGTGTGTGTGGCCTAAGGGCCCCTGCAAACCATGCTTATCCTGGGTGGCTAGCTCTGGTGGCTCTGAGAACCTCTTCAGTCTAAACAGAGTGACAGTACATGTGAGGAGGGACAAAACTTTTCAACTGCTAGAAAGCCCTGAGCACTCTCCACCCCTATCTTTAGTCTTAGCCTAGCAATGAGCTAGCTCAGCAGGAACTGAACTGGCTCAACCAGAGGGCTGCTAGGTCTCCAGCTGATACTTAGTCGTTAGGCTCCCTCCCTCAGCACTGATGACTGAGCTCCTGACACACCCCTTTGGAGCAAGCCCATTTCCCTGGGCTCCCTTTAGTATCAGTACTTGATTGTCAGCTGTTCTCTTCCCTACTCCCTACTTTTCTATTGATCTGTAAAGTGATTTAGGGGCCGCGTCCCCCTGCTGGAGTACCACATATGGTACATCCACCTGCTCTGAGCCCAAGCTCACTTTTCTGTAAGGTAAGAGCTTGGGAGACTGCATACATTTTGCCACTTCTTGCCTAGAATTCTCCCTAGTGGGCTTTCTTTGGGTCTGTACCTTGTGTCACTGGTGGTTTTTGTCCCCATCCTCTGGCTTTATAGTACAACACAGCAACTCTTCACCAGGTAAATTACAAAGAATGATAACATACGGAAATACACAGGTGATTCCCTTTCTACAATGTGACTCCAATTCTCAGTACACCTAAACCTAAAAATATTAAGCATCCATTTTGTTAAATCTGTGCCTCATTTCAGGTATTTTTATTTACATAAATCTGATCTTTCATCCTATGTTGTGCTGCCTTTACCTGTCAGTATGCCTTGATTTAAAACAAATGTCAAAACTTCCTAACAGCTTTTTTTTCAATGAATATCAAATTCATGTTGCAGTTTTTTTTTAGTTTAGATTCTGGTTCTTTTCTGAGATTCTATGTTTTCCGTAGCTTGTTCATTAGACAGCTAGCTCCTGTCAGTGCAGTGTCTGAGTCCTGATTTAGGGGAACAATCATCTTTATCCTTCCATCTCACTCAGAGGACCTTGCAGAGCCTCTGAAACAATAAAACAATGGCACCTAATGTCTATAGAGCATTTTGTAGCTTCTGAATACTGTTTTAATCACTTCACACATATTAACTCACTGAATCCCCTCAACAACCTGAGGATGTAGGTTCTGTATTTAGGTTGAAATTGCCATTTCTGTAGGTCAGAAAGCCAGGTATTGGTGATTTCATGTGGTTCAACCTAACCCATCTAACCTATTTTACAGAGCAGGAATCTGAAACACCGAGATGACATAACTTGCCCAAGGTCACACAGGCAGTTAGTGGCAGAACTGGGATTTGAGGCACGACCAAAGACGGTTAACCTCCTAAATCTCTTTCACTGACAGCTTGGTTTTAATGTTTCTATGATCCCAGATTCTCAAAGTCGTAGAGAAAACTTCTCAAGGTATTAGTGTTGATTGGCACTGGTATTACTGGAAGTAAATGGCCCTGTTGGGTAAATCAGAGGCTGTGGTGCATTTTCCCCGATGATTTCCTATATGTGCCCTGTGATGTCTTTACTGGCAGAGGTAGTAATCAGCAAAGACAATGCCTTCAGTCAAAGAGGGAGTCATATGCCTTCCTTTTTTCATCTACTTTAATGTCATATATACTCAACTCTAATTTTTAGTGCTAATATTGTACTTACTCAGGTTATTTTATCAGTAGTAATGATCTTCTAAAAGATCATTGAAAAATCCTTGAAAAGTTGGCATTTACTAACAGGGGAAGTGCTAACATCAGAAATTTAGAATTAATCTAATGAACACATTGGAATGTATCCCATGTTTATTTTCAGCCCCTCAAGGACAGTCAGAAAGACTTCTTAAAATCTGATGATAGTCATACCATCTTAATCTTAGTATCTGATGATATTAAGCAGAGCTCTAATACCAACCAAGCAGTAGTTTAAATGCTTATGAGTCTATAAAAGGCAGATGCGGACCAGATTGGATGGCTGAGTTATTGGAGGAAAATCATTTGGAAAAGGACCGAGAATTTAACTCTTAGATTTACAAAGCTGAAAAAGATCATCTATTGTAAAGCCTTCATTCTGGGGCTTCTGATTTGACCGCAGCTGGCCAGTGGTCACTCCTGATTCTCGCAGCACTTCCTCTCCACCTCAGGTCCTTCTGCCTTTCACAGGGAAACAGCCTACAGAATCTCTTTTCAATCACAAAATAAGTTCATCTGAATCTTCAGAACTATTTTGAGAATTAAACAAACTGTTCTCATTTGCTTCTCAGAGTATTTTTAAATTGAAACTCTGGAAATATTAAATATTAATAAAAGTTTTTTTAAAACTGCAATCAGAGGTTTAGGAAAACATTTCAGCCAAAAGCATTTAACTAAAACATTTATCTGCAGATAGCTTTCTTTATTTTTATTCAAACTTTCAATTGATTGATTTTACGTGATGGATGAAACATTAAATGTTCCTTGACTTAGAGCTTTCCCTTTCTCCATCATAAATTGACGTTTTTGTGGCTCCTTTGTGCTGCAGCATTCAAAACTGCCTTTTTAAGAAGCAACAAAAAAATAGTATTTGCTACAGTCAGCAGATGGCTGTCACATTTTGTTTTCAGTGCGCCTTACCACTTAATTTTGTTTTGTTGCAGAATCAGAGGTTGCCAGTCAAGCATCTGCTATAGCTTATGGCCTAGGACTGGAGCCACTGCTGATGGCACATGTTCAGAACAGCACTAATCTAAAATAAATGTTTAATAAGCTAGCCATAGAAGCACCTGGAATTTTTTTGGTTTAAATTTTACAAAACTGTATGAGAGATTTGGAGGTTAGAAACAGTTCTACATGAGATTCGACTTACGCATTTTAATGTAGTTTGGTATATGAAACATAATGCTGCTTTTTTTTTTTTTTCCATCGTTTGTGAATTCCAGCTCATCAAGGTGCTGTACAAGACCAGCCATGCCAGCTGCCAGTGGAAATCGATCCCCTCATAGGTCTGTCTCTTCCTTCTCTCTTTGCGACTCATTAAGCTCTGTATGGTGGCCCTGAAGGGTAGATTACAGTTGTTTTTCACTTGCTGGTTGCTGGGAATGGAATTTTCCTGATAAACCATTTGCATGCAAATTGGAATGCAATGAGCTGTGGCTATGCTGGTATTTCATCAACTCCCCCTCGTTGGTTTGCCTAATTTGAACAGGCCTAGGACGCGTGTCACTGAAAATTAATACGGATGCTGTAATAATGTGTGATTGAGAATGCGCAGGAAGTTCTGTCAGGATAATATTGGATCTTTTCATCACTCAGACTTGTTGATGAGCAGGAGCGAGGCTCGTTATGATGAATTGGTGAACCAGTAATGTGATGGAGCTTCTTTGCTCGGGAAATTTTCATAATAACAGTGGGGTTCTTAGCAGCACTGTGCGGAGAAAAATAAAACTGTAGTGCCAGGGTTTCATCATTAAAGGAGATCAGTCCTTTCTTCCTGGACCCTCCGTTCAATCTGAGGGGATTAATGTGCAATTGCAGAGCAGTTTCAAAGTTGAAATATATGGCCCAGCCACTGGCAGTGTTAAGGTATTTGTGTTCATTTTTCTAGGGTCCTACAGCCCAATAAATTGCCATTGGAGCTTAAATTTGTTCAGGGTGAAAAAAAGAAAAAAAGAAAAAAGGAGGAGACCAGAAAGAGCCATTGGGATGAAATGACTGCCTGCAGCAGATGACTTAGAATATTTAATTGCTGTTGTGCTTTTTGAGTAGGTTAGTTGAAATCTCCAGTTTAGCATTTTTCAGCCTATAGTGGGGATTTCAGATGTGGCCCACGAAGAGTGTTAAGCCTTGATATTGAAGATTTTAGTCAATAACTTTTAGAATAAAAAACGTAATTACCTAGCTGCAGGGGTATGCTGCTAGCATGGATGTTTGGCCTGCAATTTTGTCAAACTGCCCTGGCACAAGTAAATTTGTTAATATTTTAAAGTTTTTAGATAAAGCATATGAATAAGCTCAATGATTATTTTAAAAGTCAAGGTGTTCCCTATGTGTATGTCACTTTTTTTAACACCATTGTTTCAGTGGAGAGCTAAATGACCACCATTTGCAGATTAATTATCAAGATGAACTAAAGTAACCTTCAGCTCAAAACGAAGTCTTTCATCATTTCCCCAGATATAAGCAGAAATCTAAGAAGTAACTATCTGTATGAAGGATAATTACTACCCTGGTTCCTAAATCTTATTGTGCTTTGAGTAGATATGATTTGCCATATATTTTTTAAAAACTTAAATGCTCACTTGGGTAAAGTTTTAAGAGTCAGGAAAATAACAAAACCCATTTGCTATGCTACTTAAAGCCCGATTTCTGAAGTATAGAATCATTGTTTGTCTTAAACCTTGACAATGAATATCATATAGCATAAAGTCTAAACTAATTCAGAACTTGTGATCCTTTAGACAAGGCATGGTGAGCTTTTCTGGTACAGGGCCAGTTAGTCACTACTTTAGGCTTTGTGGGCCATAACGTCTCAGACACAACTACTTAAGTCTGCTGTCGTAGCACACAAGCAGCCACAGACAGTGTATAAACAACCGAGCATTGCTGTGCTCCAATAAAATTTTATATACAAAACCAGGCAGAAGCCAGATGCAGCCTGCAGGCCATAGTTTTCTTCCCTACTCTAGATCATTGGTCCTCAGACTGTTCGCTCCTGTATCCCCTAAAATAATTGTTTAAAACCACGTACCTGGGGCTTCCCTGGTGGCGCAGTGGTTGAGAGTCCGCCTGCCGATGCAGGGGACACGGGTTCGTGCCCCGGTCTGGGAAGATCCCACGTGCCGCGGAGCGGCTGGGCCCGTGAGCCATGGCCACTGAGCCTGCGCGTCCGGAGCCTGTGCTGCGCAACGGGAGAGGCCACAACGGTGAGAGGCCCACGTACCGCAAAAAAAAAAAAAAAAAAAAAAAAAAAACCACGTACCTTCTCACACATTTTTAAGTTGACATCTGAAAGTTTAAATGTGACATCATCACAAGTTTAAATAGTTACAATGGTTATAGTTTTTGGCATAGTGTATAAAATTTTAAATACATCCAGTAGAATCTAAATATCAAAGTCACTTGAGAGTCAGCATTTTCTGTTTTAAAAAGTGCATGAAAAAGCTTTTAACATTTGAACATTTTACGTATTCCTTCCTCATCTTGAATTTATATTTTCATTGTACTTCCCTTGCACAATTTTATTTTAACTTTAGAAAATTGATTCCCCTACTATACTGTTTTCAGCAATAAAAATATGTATGTACATTTAAACATTGAAATTTCCTGTGACCATAAGGCTCAGCTCAAAAAGTTAATCTGTATCGAGTTATTACAAATATTATTAATACATACTTATTACAATTTAAAATTTTAATAAATATTATTGAACATAAAACACCTATTGGAAATATGGAATACAGCTTTAATGAAATGAATAGGGCTTTTCTTTTCATGTATTCATGGATAAACATTATTTGTTGCTGAATGAGACAGAATTTGTCAACAGTTCTAAACTTTTGGGTTTTTTTTTTTATAGATGGAAGCTTTGAGGAATGTTACTAACATAAGAAAATAGATGGGAAAGGAAAGAGTCTTATTTTAACAAAGTCATTGAAGTCTTTGAACTCCTTCTGAGTTACGTGACAGAATTCACAGAGTGATGTATCATTAAGGATTACTTTTACGGTCTGGCATTAAATAACCATTTTAACAATCTATCACTGAAACTTATTTTTGATGATCTATCAATTGACAGCATGCTTAGATCCTCCTTCCATTTTATAGAAAGCAATGAATTGGAAACCACCTGCCCTGCAGAATGATTTGATACCTAGGCGTTCACCTTCCAGCATCACATCAGTATTTTGAATTGGCCCCTTTTCACTACGGTGCTTTACCCCAGGGTAAAAAAAGAGATTTTTTTACCCTGGGGTAAAGCACCATAGTAAAATTCTATCTATTGGAACAAGAGCATGCAAAAAGGGAGGTAAGAAAGGAAAACTCACAGGAGAGTTCTCAGGCAAATCTGTTTCAGGCAAGAGAACATATGAAAGTTGAGGAACTAGAAATTGATTCCCTTAAAACCATCTGTGCCTGTGTGTCCCTTGGGAAATCTTATACCCCCAAGGGATATGCATGTCCCAGTTTGAAGACTGCTTATCTAGACAAATACACCTAATTTTCATCAAATAAAAATACTTTCAGTATAGAATCTCAGGAAGTTTACTAGAGAAGATAAAGAGAGATAAAGGAAAGGCAGTTGGGAGATTATATCGATTGGATGGATGGATGGATGGATGGATGGATGGGGGGTTGCAATGTTAAATTATAAGTAAGCACTTATTTGGAAAACAGATCATCTGAATGCTGAAGGGGCATCAGCCTTTACCCATGGGTACCTTGTGGTCATTCAATTCAAAATTATGCACATGCCCAGATCTGTCAAATTAGGTCCTCCCAGGAAATCATGCCAAAAAGATGAGTGAAAGTTTGTATCATAGGAGCGAAAGTCATATAAACATTGGCAAAAATAAACATTGTTATAATTTTCATGTGGAATGAAGAACTGTAGTAACCAGTATAGAAAGTACTACATATCTTGTCTTTAATTGCTAGGTTTCTTGGAATTAAAAAACTAAATTGTATCACACAGCTTCACTGCAGTGAGATGCTAATGTCTCTCCATGATACACTATGATACATAAAAGCTTTTTTCATCTGCCAGCAAGTTCCCTTTGTGTGGAAGGAGGTGGGGAGTGATTCTCGGCTAGAATCGGCCCTTTTTACTACCGCTATCACTTACTAGCCCATTAATTTCCCCAAAGTATATGAAGCCTGTTATCAAATAGTTATCTAATAATCCTACATGGTTAAGTTGTATAGTCAGACACTAGCAGAATTTTGCAGTATTTCACGTGTACATGAATATGTTTGCTGTGTTGCGTATGCCATGAGGGCGAGGGATATTTTATTCCTCTGTATTCCAGCACAGGACTGGAGAGTAGTTTGAACACTTTTTTCTTCCATATTACTTTCTGAGCCTTCTATTGAATTGGCCATATTAACTTAGTTGCTACATACAATGAATAGCATAGATATATTTCTTTTTTTAATTTTTATCAATAGTGCATCTATGGTATTTTTTTTCTCAAAAAAAACTGCAAACTATGGTACAAAGAACATAATAATCAGAGGCAGAAATTTATTTTGTTTGTTCTCATGTCTGGTATGATCAAGTTTCTTTAGCAGTGTAAGAACCATAATTTGTATTGGAAAGTTGGTGACGAAATAACTCTTAGATCACTAGCAACAAAGCTTTCTATCTGGTTGGCTTCATAATGCCAAAAAAGGCATCTCAGTGAGAGTTCCTTTGCTGAAAATGACACAGTTGATAGTGTATTCCTGGAGGATTATTACTCTCCACATGTGCATGATGTTGCTCTGTGTCTGGCCTTGTGCCTTGTGACAAAGCCCATCTCAGGTGCTCTGTGGCGCTTTGAAAACACACTGCCAAGCTGGCTTGTTTTATTGCTTACAGAAGGAGTAAGAAAGTGGCAGTGTGCTATGCTTTGACTTCTTCAATTACAAGTATCTTTAATAAATAGTCATTTTACCCTTTCCTTACATGCAAGTGCAGCTGTAAACAGGGGAAATGGGAGTTCACGTGTAGTCAAATTAAAGACCTGTTAAAGCCAAACTAGTACAAGATGCTACAATATTTCAAATATATGACATTTATATTCTAGTATCTCTTCCTTGTGACAAAATGTTAAAGGTAATAGATTGTCAAAACATGAATCCATTCTCATGACAGTAGATGCAATGAGATTGTCAGAAACACAAACCTAACCGTGATGCGATCTGGAGATTCTAATCTAGTTTGGTCCTGCCCGAGAGCTAGATAGCATGTTCTGAGAATTGTATACTACGTATTTTAAAATTGTAGTGTATTATTGTTTCTTTGCTCTAGGCAGAATTTCAGACTGAGCTGTTGAATTTGGCTACCCATATTCTTCCAGCAGTCAGATTGTGTTTTCCTACAATAGTTTTCAAATATTGCTATATTGAATATTAAAGATCAGATGTTCTTATCCTGGAATGTATTGTCTCTCCTCCCTCAGCCCCAACCCCCGGTATGACAAACTATGGGATTTCTTTGCGCGTGTGGGTTTAGGAGGCTTTTTTTTCTTCCTCTGTTCTCATAGCCAGCAATACAGGAATGCACAGGAGGCAAATCACTGACCTTTTAGACCAAAGTATTCAAGTGCATTCCCAGTGCTTTGTCATCACTTCGGACAACCGCTACGTTCTCCTCTGTGGCTTCTGGGATAAGAGTTTTCGAGTCTACTCTGCAGACACAGGTAACTTCATCATATCTTCATCAGTGAACTAAAGTTTATGACAAGTGATGTTCGAGGCTTGAGAATGCTTTCTCATCTTCTTCCCTCTAAAAATTACAGAATTCTAAAACTTGTGAAATAAAGACAGTTTTCTCCTTTCAAGTAATAATCTACTCTATAGTCCATTATTAAGTTAACTTCAGAATGCTTTTAAGAGGCAGTTTTTGGTAGGCTTGTCTCCCAAGCTTCATACTTGCAGAATGAACAATTCATTTCAAAAGCATATCCTGGTATGTAAATACTGTATGCACATGTATATGCATAATCTTACGGCAAGTGCACATACTTATAGGTGTATTTCCCCACTTTAGTGTTATATAAAGGTTATTTTTTCCATACTAGAAATTCTCATTAAGTGTATTTCTTGGGAGCAGATATCTTGCCTCCACCCAATTCCGCACAGAATCTTGCTGAAAACTACACCATCATGAAGGAAAGTAGCTGACTACTGATTTTATGTGTGACAGGAGGTCTCGTTAAAAATATAAAAGTTTAAGTATATATATTCATTTGCATGCATCTTCCCAAGGGACAAACCAAACTCAAATCAGAATTATTACACGATATCCAGCCCAGTAAATGGTTATATATTTTTGCATATAGGAAATTGAGAACATTGAAAAATTTAATGGAGTCTCTTTAAAGCATTTTAGAAACTGTTAGAGGATGAAGTAAACTTATAGTAAATATGTAGTTGTATATTTAAAATAATTAAAATTAGATATAAATGCATTAGAACTTGATAGATACTGTGGAAGTAGATAGTTCAACTAAAACAAGGATCTACAAATAAATATCTTGATTAAATGTTGTGGGATAAGAAATTTTTAAAAATGGAAAATTCTAGTTAATTAAATGTTTTACAGCAAATCATCTTTTAATTCTGTTGATAATCTCTATAAAATGTATGAGTCCATGCTCCTGCCTTAGTAAGTATAGCATATTAAAAAATTAATTCTTGGTTATCCAAGGAGTTTGTCCTAGGTATATTTTGATGATAGCATTGTAACATAGCAATGAGAGACTAGGGGAAAATAGTTAAATATGTACCGTGCATAGCATCAACCCTAGAAGTTGTTTTCAGGCATGGTCCTGTTTAATTTTTGTTTTATGGAATTGATGACCTAATTTTCTCGTAATTTCCATCTTTATTCTGTAGAATAAAGAAAGACAGAAAACATTATCATTCAGGTCTTTCTGATTACTTGGGTTTTTACTAGATGTTTAGGTCTGTGAGGTTGATTACTATTGAATCTAAAACTCCTCTGGAATTCTCTAAAAATGCAATAGGGATTGATAAGCTTTCCTAAAATATATTTATTATTATAATGAATTTTCTCTAATTATCAAATTTAAATTGTAACCTTTTCTTTCACTATTATGGTAATGACAACCTTGGCATTATTTGACCTCAAACTGTGGTCCCTTCTCACACAAACTTTCAGATTAAAATTGTTACATCCTCTCACAAGTTTTCCTTAAACATTCTTTTAGATTGCATATTGTTTTTTATACATTAAAAATTATTTTTTAACTCACATACAGTAAAATAGATGTTTTGGTTATAGTTCTGTTCGTCTGGGCATTGTATACAGTTATGCAGCTGCCACCACCACCACAGTTAAGATGCAGAGCAGCTGAGGTCCCCCAGAACCCCCTGTGCTGCCCCTTTGTGGTCAGCCCTTCCCTCAGCTCAGCCCCCTCAGAACCGCTGATGTAGCCTTCATCCCTGTAATTTTGCCTTTACCAGAATGTCAGAAAATGGGATCATATATATGTCAACCTGTGGTTTTGACACTTGAGGCTTTTTGAGTTTGTTGACATTTCATATCATTTTAAAAAGATGTTGAATATTAATATTTGTAAAGCTAACCTCCCTTTTATATACTAATAATTAAAATAATTCTTATAGTCACACAGTTCTCTAGAATTTACAGAATTCCTTTTTTCTCATACGTGATATTGTGTCAGCCTGACAATAAGCCTATGAGATAGAACAGGTATCCTTCGCTCCATTTTTCAGGTGATGAAACCGAGGTTTAGAAAGGGTAAGTAACTTGTTGACATCTGCATAGATAATGATGCTAGAACTGGGCATTGGAGCCAACTCCTCGGACTTCAGGTGTGGCATCTTTGTGACTATACCATGTTACCTCATATAAATGTTACCTGTTTCAAAACTGGGTTCCTAGAGCGTCTGCCATGTTACTTTACTTAATAAACTAGATGACGTTCCTTCCCCTCTTTCCAAAAGCCTTCTACTTTATTACTTTTTAAAACATGCATATGCGTGTGTATGTGTAAAACATATTCTAAGAAGTAGCCTCATGTTAAACTTCATTTCAGTGGGACTGACTTACCATGTACACTAAAAATATTTATACTTGCCAGGAAAGTTGTGAAAAAAATCTCAAATGATAGTTCTAATATCTTTCTTAGTATCTTGTATACAAACTCTGATGCTAGTTTTATTTTAAATTATTTAAATTTTAAACGTGTCTGTGTTTTTATGATAATAGGAATATTAAATATTTTCTCCTAAGTTTGGCAGAGACACAGGGAAAAATTGTATGATCAATAGTATATAATGGCATAGCTATCACAAGTGTTGAATTCAATTATATTTTGGCACATAAGCCAAAAAAAAAAAGTCCTTCTCTTATTAGATTTGGCGGGGCAGGGAAGTGGGGGTAGAGAGAAACACGGTTGTAACAGGAAATTCTTTAAACATAAATCATGTTTTCGGGACACAACCAGAACAGCAGAGGCAACAATAAAACCTTCCCTCGGCAGTGGGAATTATTTTCAGGCCACATTTTAGATTCAATGGTACAGAGTCCTGAGCTTGAATTTTTTTTATTTGTAGCACAGCTGTCAAATAAAACATTAACTAGAAAATTTGTTCTGTCAAAAAGAAGATATTCTAGTGCTTGTGGTAATATTTGATATTAGTATGTGGAGAGGTGGACTGGTATTAAAGGAAACAAAAAATAAAGGTTGAGGAACACTTATGAGATTATCAGAAAATAACTTACCAAAAAGAGCAGCAGGTATTTATATGCTGTGATTTATTTAGGAGGAGTGAACCTTAACCTCATAGCAATAACAAATATTGCTAAGGAAGGCTGCCAGAAGAGGAAAAAGCAAACTGAAAAAAATAATGTTTTCCAAAGTTGAGCCCAAAGGATAAATTGTAGAGAATGAAGTTAATTTGTATTAAAATATGAAACTCTTTAGATGTAAATACTTAAATGTCACTCCCTCATCTCGACCTTCCAAGCAAATAGCTGCTCTTCTGCAAGCCTCCTGGCGTACGTGGAGCATCTTGGTTTCCTGTATCCCGTGACCTCAACTATCTAATTGTAGTTGCTTTACTCATCCTCACTTCTACAACCCACTGAATTGATGGGTATCACATCTTAAATAGGCCTACTCTAAATAACCCATTTAAATCACTCCTGTAGTTGACAGTGCTCTCAGCATTTAGTACGGGCTGAGGCAGAAGCCACTGTACATACAGAAGTCAAAAACATAATCACATTACGGGGTGTTCAGTTTTTTCAGTAGTTAAAACTCACTGATACAGCCTTCGGTTTTCCAATGAGAGTGCATTCAGCTCCCTACCTTTTGTCTCATCCTCAGTAAGGCCTGCCTCTAATCTAACCCCACCCATTTTACCCCTAAACCTCTCTACTTTGTCCTTCATATAAATTGGAAATGAGGCAAAAATTATGAGATTTTTAATATTTAATTTGCTTTCTTCTTTTCCATTTTTTTATTCTAGAGAGTCTTGACTTCTTCTTACCTTATTCTTTATTGATAAAAGCTAATTTTTAAAACAAATGCTTTGGTGTTAATTTAAAAGGTTGAAGAAATTCAGAAGTGAACATTTTTAACATTTAGCAGTTAAAATACCTGCTTTGACTAAAGTCTTTATCCATAGGAGAAAAAAATGTCCTTTATTAATTTTGCAGTTTGAGATTGATACGAATCTAATCTCAAGTTACTCTTAGTAGACTGTGTACAAGAGAAAACACTGTATTTGACTTTCCATCTGATTTGGATAAAGTACATCTCAGTATTTTACTTATAAATTTGCAGACTTTATAATAAGCGTTGGGTTTATTAAAACCAATAATTTAAAAAATTAGTGGAAATACTCTTTTAGTTCTATGTATTGTTATCTTGAAAAGTTTATACATGTAGATACATGTAGATACCAATACTTAATTGAGACCTTAAGCTTTAGAATAGGTTATGATGTGTTCCAAGTTAAGCATGTAAACTTTTTAGGCATACTTATTTTTTTCCAGCTTTAATGGTTTTTATCTTGAACATCTGAATTGTATTTTTTATGACCCCACTGAAACGCTTATTTGAAAAAAGAAGAAAAACACTCATGCTGAATATTAAGGGTAGACATTCTATGACATTCATTTGTAGATTCTCTAGACATTTCAAAGAGAAACGTTAGCTAGAAACTATAGGGAGAGAGTGGAAGGGCTGCTCTAGATATTTAATTCCTTAGACAAGTTTGTGTGAATTATAAACACCATATCTGATTAAGCAAAAAAAATCTAAAAGGTTTTTTTCTCACACTGTTATGTGAACAGCTCATCCTGTGTTTAACATCCTAGATACACAGTAAGTTTACCGGATACCCCCGTCCTCACCCTACCCCTAATCATTACTGTCATAATCTTAATTTCATCATCCTCCTGCCTCCCCAGGAACTTTCATCCTTCAGGCAATTAAAACAAAGAAAGAATGACCTGGCTCAGATTGTGGTGCCAGTATGTTAGTTCTTTTATCAAAATTTAGTTCATGTAAGCCTGATTTGAAAAACAGAAGCTGGGGAAGGGTAAGCTGGGACAAAGTGAGAGAGTGGCATGGACATATATACACTACCAAATGTATAAAATAGCTAGTGGGAAGCAGCCGCATCGCACGGGGAGATCAGCTCCGTGATTTGTGACCACCTAGAGGGGTGGGGTAGGGACGGTGGGAGGGAGGCGCAAGAGGGAGGAGATACGGGGATATATGTATATGTATAGCTGATTCACTTTGTTATAAAGCAGAAACTAAGACACCATTGTAAAGCAATTATACTCCAATAAAGATGTTTAAAAAACCCCAAAAACAGAAGCTGTCCAAAGTGGTTAATACTGTCCTTGTATAGATTCACTTTGAAGAATAGAAGAAGAAATAAATTGGCTTTACTAATTCAGAGGTGGGTTTGTATTAGTGAAGTTTGAATGATAGGGTATCTACAGAAAGGCCAACTAGGTTTTGCTTTGTTTTGAATCATACAGAGTAACTTATATTGTTGAAATGGTTCCAAAGAAGGGTTTTCCTGGGCCTGCTTTAATCAGTAGACATGATTCATTTGTAATTTATAGGAGCTATGTATAATAACATTATTAATTGAAATAGTTTTAACATATGTCTTAAATGTGACTATCACTCTTCAATTGATTTTGTGGTTGTTGTTAACTATTCAAAGAAAACTTTTAGGTTGGACCAGGTCAAATTTTATTACAAAATCGGAATTATCAGAATCGGATTAATACAACTTCATTATCTTCTGAAGTGAAATGATCACTGGAAATTTTTTCAATTTTTTAAATAGCAGTTTTAAAGAAAATTGTTTTGTATTTCAGGAAAATTGATCCAAGTGGTGTTTGGCCATTGGGACGTCGTCACTTGCCTCACTCGATCGGAGTCATATATTGGGGGAAATTGCTACATTCTCTCAGGGTCACGTGATGCAACCCTTCTGCTCTGGTACTGGAATGGAAGAAGCAGTGGGATTGGCGATAATCCAGGCAGTAAGTACAATTTATTTTATAAGTAAACTTTTACAAGTGATGTGTAATAACATTTTGCAGTGAAGTTACCTATTTCATCATGGTGAAAGTGAAACTGAAGTATCAGGTAGTTTTAATTTCTTAGTTATAATTTAAGAAAGGTCTGGATAGCCTTGTTATTAACATTTTGTGACCATTGATAATTCAAATTCAAGCATGAAATCTCATTTTTCATGTTATCGGTTATTCTTATGATCTGAAAATGCTAGTTCTTCATTGATAATGGCTGTCGCCAAATAAAATAGAGGTGTTTCATTCACAAACAGTAAGATACAACATAAAAGAGCAATCACATACTATCTTGTTTATTGAATTCATGTTTTAAAAGAGCAAAAACATTATAATTTCATGGAAACAAACCAGTCTTTAGAAAAAATATGCTTTCATTTACATATTAAAAGATAAAACAGGTCATAAAAGGCCAATATGGAATATTCAAATTGGCTCTTGGTTTTTCGGGTGGGAAATGAAAATGTTCACCAACAGCCTAAAACATCTTTATGAAACTCTGCTGAAGGCAGTAAAACAAAAAATGTGTAACCATTTAAAATTGTAATTCACAGAAGGCAAAAAAGGAAGCAGCTACCATTAAAACCAGTCGCACACAGCTGCAGAAAAGAAATGGCTTTAGAAAAACACATTAAGAAGTAGGAAAAAACAATTAAAGGGACCACCTGAAAAATGAGAATTTAATTAAAATGATTATGACAACACTGAAGAGTTCCTACAAGAATAGCTTTAGATTTCTACTTCATAAGGTAGAGCATTTTAACTGCTCTTAAATATTTACAGTTTCTTAATTTAAAGCCAGTTGCAGTGTATCTGGTTAAGGACGGACCATGTTGTTCCTGGTTACTTGACTTGAATACTGTGGTACTTACTTCTATCCCTCAGTCCCAAATGATAAAACAGTCTGAATATGATTAAGTCCATCATATTTTGAGTTGACTTCTTAAAGTTATGCTTATTCAATGTATATTATTTGTATGAAAGTGAAACCTTGTAAAAAAATTTACTCAAGAGCCAGTACAGTTTTAAAAGAAGTATATGCAAAGTATTTTTATCAACGTTGTGTCTGCTTTGTATGTATTTTGTTTGGTGTGGTGGTGAATCAGAGTTTTTATTTTATGAACCTAATATGTATTTCTTTTTTTAATCAGAACAGGGGTAATTCCCTATACTAATAGAATATGAAAAGTAACTTTAAGGCTGTGATGCTATGGGTAATACAGTCTTTATAGTCAGATCAAACTTTAGTATGTGTGTCTATATGGGGAAGTAGTGTGTATCTCTCATATTTACACAACATCCCATTTTATACGTAATTACAATAATTTTAAATATGTAAATTTCAGGGATTTTTTTTTCACATTCTTTTGAGAAATACTTCGTGTTCTTTTCATTATGGAGTCTTACATTCTGCTCCTTCTTTCTGGCCTTTTAGGATGAGTGACTACTTTCAATTTCTTTTTGTTTTTGTCTCTATGAATTCAGTTATTGAGATTCACTAAATTATCTCAGACAAACCTAGATTTGACATAGGTAATAAGTATACCATTTTGTTATTTATGTGAAAATATTTAGGAAGAGCTTTCTTTTGCTTTAAAATCGTGTGAGATGTTTCATGCACATATATCAGTCTAAATGAAAAAAGATTTTGTTTGTTTTTTTTTACTTCTTTGACCTAAAACCATGTTCTATATGTCACTACCAATGGGTATGTTGAGAAGTAGCTAAAGGCTACTTCTGTAAACCTAGCTACACTTGTATGTAATTGTTGTTACATTTCACAAATTTAAGTATATTTTAAAACTAGAAATATTCAGCTTTTCCAGAAGGGAGAAATATATATATATATATATATATATATGTTTAAATACCTTGTAAATCACCATAGAGATGGTTTTTACATGTGTGACATTTTAAGAAATGAATCAAGTAGGACTGACCAAATCGTGGAGTTTAGGGTAAAACAAAGCTAAGTTCTAAGCTTTGCTGTGCTGTCTTGTCTATGAAATGAAAGCAACAGTAGTGACTGACGTCAGGTGTTATATCAGAAGCACAGAATGCGTGGAACAAATGAATCACCACACAAACACCCTCTTGCTGGCGTTAGAGTATATATTATACTGTCCTTTGTTTCATAAAGCACTTCATCTACACCCTCATTGTCTGCAGTATGGTGGACAATAACTCTTAGTAATGCTGGTAATGAAAAGGGAAAAAAAAAAGGAATAATGTAACAGCACATCTAGTAAAAATTTTAGAAAATTATAATGCATCTTGACTAAATTAAATTACCTTTCTCAAAGTGAACCTCGGCCTTTTTGGCCCTTTTATAATGTCTGATGTCCCAATTTAATTTTGCTTTAGCCTTGAAGGGTGAATCTGGGAAAAAGACAGATAGGCACTTTTACATATAATGAGAACTTCCACACATTAGAATAGAAAGATGAACAAGCCAGTCTAAGCTTTTCAAACGAAAGTGACAAACAAAAACAAAGACATTTTTACCGCGTGTGAACTGTTTTAAACATTCATGAGAGCTGGTTCGGATTTTATACGTCTGTGGCTCATTGATGGCTCCATGACGCAGCCGCTGAAGTCACAGCTTTTCAGATGAGGAATTTTAGGTTATGCTTATTTCTGTGTTGTATCTCTTGGATGAAATATAATCGACCTTTAAGAAATAGTCAGGCTTTTATATACGTAACGGCAGTGTGGTCTCTAAATGCATACAATGCCTCAACTTAAATTTTTGAATTTAGACTTTTTTCTTGCTTGGAAGGAAAATGGGTAAATTTTTTAAAAACTAGGCTATTTCTTTTCCTGCATTTTATAGGTCTCATTCAAGTATTTAGCTTTTTTATTTCAAAAATCATGAGAATAAGCTAGTAATTTTACTTGTTAGTGTCATAAGCCTATGCCATTTTCTCCAAATCTAATATTAATGCTGTATGTAAAGTTGTTAGCTTTAGTACTGTTTTTTAAAAAATCATGTTATCCACTGTTAATAATAATAAGCACATTGTTCAGGTAAAATCAGGCTAATTCAAACCGGATAAAACCTATATATAGTATAACTTGAGGTTTTTAAACGGATGCACATGTTTTATGAAATCTGCCTAGATTATGTAGCAAAAGCCTTATTTTCCTATATGACAGATAGTGTTTCATTTTTGACTCTAGTGTCTTGTGATAGTTATCTGCTGTGGGATGCAGTTTTCTTAATGAGGAGAAAAATTAAGATAGGATTCCATTTAGTTGTAGATTTTTTAAATAAAATTAACCAAGAACATTTCAAAGAAAGACATTTTCTACATGGAAGCCTCTCTCTCTTTGCCCTATAGTACTCTGTGTGTTTTAGAACTGAATCTTGTCCACCAAAATGCTTTTCCTGGAATACTCATTTTTCTATCCAGACTGTACATTTCCAAATTTTGAAGAAAATGTTCCCTGATGCATTCAATTGACATTTAAATACTTTAAACTTTAAAAGGATCTTATAATCAAGGTGAAAATTTACAAAAGAGTTACTTATCCACTATTTTTATATTGTATTAATAGATCATAAACTTAAAATCAAATACCTATTAAGCACCTAAAAGTAAATGCTTATTAAGCATTTTTAGGTATCTGAGTAATTTTTTAAAAGCCACAGTTGATTAGCTTTAGAAGAAAATGGTCGCTGACTATGAGGTGTTGCATAGATGCTGTGTAGTATTTCAGTAAAGTAGTTTTCCATTCTCGCGTTCTGTTTTTGATTTGATTGAAAGGTGGCATTTTTTTTTCCTCTTTGCAATCAGACATGCTAATCTATGTCAGCTTTCTCCTTTATGGGATTGGCGTCTACTGAAAAAAAAAAGTTTTTTTCATAACCAGATTCTGTTCTTTAAGAATATTTCAGCACCGTCAATTAGAAGGAAGGTTTTATTAACCATAAGGCTAGCACAAACAGACCACAGAGCTGTTTTGTAAAGTACTGTATGCCATAGCTGCCCTGCTTTTTCTCTGTCTAAAACTTCATTTTGTTATACTCTCATCAATCACTTAAGTCATTACCATAAATCCTACTGTTGTTAATTTTACTAGTATCACCCTAATGAGACATTCCTGCTATAATTAAAAATGAATTCTAACTTTAAGGCATTCTAAATTTTTTTTAATGAATTTAGAATGATCTTGCCATATGACCATAAATACCACTGATGTACATAACCTACTCATCAATTCTATAACAAAAGTGGTATCACGGTACGTCCAGGTGTGACTTATTTACTGGTTGCCTCTGTGCACATGTGCTTATGCATATGTATATTTTTGTGCACATATTTAGGAATTATGTTCTTTTTATCGTAAAGCCTAATACGCTTTACTAAGCTACCGATAAATCCTTATTCTTTGTCTTGCCAAAAATGTAGGTGGATGTAACCAAGCAGTATGACTCCCTGTAAGTAGGCGTCCTAGAGCACCATCTGCTGGATGCATTTGGGGACTTAATGTTGGTAAAATTGAAAATCAGTACTTGTTAAAACAGGTGTACTTTGTTTTTAATTGCCTGTGATGTATTATTTATGGTTCACAAATGTCAAGATATATACATCTGTGTTGAACCATATGAGTTTGTAAAAGAAATAACTTTCTTCTTTTGCCCTGCACTAATCTGGATTTGGAATGTTATAATAAATGTTTTGTTTAAGGAAAAAGTAGACACAATATATACCTAATGAAACAAAGCATCACAGTTTGTCATGAAATAAACTCTTATTAATCGCAGGTCTTCAGTAAGCTACAGTTGGAGAAACTTGTTTAGATGATATTTTAACTTTAGTTTCCTTATGTTCACTAGATTCTGAATATGAAAGCAACGTTTGAAACAAATAGCTTTTTTTTTTTTTTTTTTTTTTTTTTTTTTTTTTTGCGGTAGGCGGGCCTCTCACTGTTGTGGCCTCTCCCCTTGCAGAGCACAGGCTCCGGATGCGCAGGCTCAGCAGCCATGGCTCACGGGCCCAGCCGCTCTGCGGCATGTGGGATCTTCCCAGACCGGGGCACGAACCCGTGTCCCCTGCATCGGCAGGCGGACTCTCAACCACTGCGCCACCAGGGAAGCCCAACAAATAGCTTTTTTATATCTGGGATATGACTCCATCTGATTCTTTGTCAAGAACATGAGTTCTTATATGTATCTCATCAAGAACTTTCCTTGTGACCCTACTTTTGGTTTGCACTATTGCACTAACACTAAGATTGCCCTGTATTTTTCTTTTTTCCTTGAAGAATTCATCAAGCAGTGTTTGAAGCAATATGTTGGCAGTGTTCAAGTTCAGGTGACATTAAAACTATGTCTATGAAATTCTCCAGAAGGTCCAGGATGTTTAGTGCTCCATGATGTAATGCAGGCCCTCCCGCTTCAGCAAAACAACTCTGTATTTACTGCTTGTAACTAATAGTAGATGTGGTAAAAGGAATTATATTCATATGGCAAATGAATACAACCTTAATGTGCACCATATGCAGAGTGGTGGGGTGATGTGCCAATATATCACATTTATTTACCTTGTTTAGTTGCAGAAAAAAATGACTATACCATTCAGCCCATAGGCTCTGACCATATAAATATGGGAACAGAAGAACTGATGATTTATGCCCTCAAATTGGAACTGAGTATCTTCATATGTAGGCTTTAATAGTGCAGCATCAAAGAAAATTGTCTAATACTTTATGCTCAGATAGGAAATTTAATTTCGAACAATGGCTGGAATTAACCATTACTTAGAAGGTACAAATTCTCTCTAGTCAACTAAGTATAGTCTCTCGAAGAAAATGGTAAATGTGTCTTCTTTCATTTAATTGAGACTGAATATACTCTGAAATTACAAGCTGCTTCCTCACCCGCCTTCCTTTTTTAAGCTTAAAATCGGGAGCCTTCTGCTTTTAGAATGTTGCATGTGAGAGAGAGAAAGAGTGAGAGGGAGATTACTGTAGAACTACTAAGGATTCGTTTAATGAAGACCTCCTGGAACAGCATGTTAGACTGACTTTACCACCTTCCAAAGAGTTTGCTTCTTTAGAGAAATTATATGACAACTTTGTGTGCGTGTACCTCGTGTTGTACCTTAGATAGTCCTGAGAATTCATGAAAGTAGACCCATTTTTATATGAAACTAAGTATTAAATGCCTGTGATGATTTCTTTTACAGTTGCCCTGTTTTTAAAAGTAATTTTTTTCGCATTCGAAGAGGTTTGGTCAGACTTCATATTTTGGATTTCAAGTGTTTTTAGGTAGGAAAAAAAAATCCTTAGAATTCTTTCTGCCTCTCCTAGCTGAGGTCTTCATGACCATTGAGCTTTTTTGCTTTTTTTCTCATAGCTTGTAACTTTCCACAACTGAGAGATTGCTTTATTTCCTTAGGGTGAGCAGGGTCAGGATGTTTTTTTTTTTAATTGAGATATAATTGACTCATAACATTATATGAGTTTCAGGGGTACAACATCATGATTTGATATTTGTATATATTACAAAACGATCATCACACACAGTTACACACTTTTTTCCAATGCTGAAAACTTTTAGGATCTACTCTCTCAGCAACTTTCAAATATACAATACAGTATTATTAACTATAATCACCATGCTGTACATTACATCTCCAGGACTTATTCACAAGTGGGAGTTTGTACCTTTTGACCACCTTTGCCCATTTCGCCCACGCCCTACCTCTGGCAAACGCCTCTGGCAGTCTATTCTCTGTATCTATGAGTTTGGTGGGTTTTTTTTTTTTAATTCTACACGTAAGTGAGATCATAGAGTGTTTGTCTTTCTCTGTCTGACTTACTTCATGTAGCTTAATGCCCTTAAGGTCTATCCATGTTGTCACAAATGGCAGGATTTCCTTCTTTTTTTGTGGATGAATAATATTCCATCGTGTGTGTGTGTGTGTGTGTGTGTGTGTGTGTGTAGCATTTTGTTTATCCATTCATCTATCATCAGTGGACACTTAGGTTGTTTCCATGTCCATTGTCCATTGTGAATAATGTTCATTCACAATTGTGAATAATGTTGCAGTGAACATGGGGGGTGCAAATATCTTCTTGAATTAGTGTCTTCATTTCCCTCAGATAAATACCTCGAAGTGGAGTTACTGGATCATATGGTAGTTATATTTTTAATTTTTTGAGGAACTTCCATACTGTTTTCCGTAGTGTTTGCACTAATTTACGTTCCCACCAACAGTGCACAGGGGTTCCCTTTTCTCCACTTTCTTATCAACACTGGTATTTCTTGTCCTTTTGATAAAAGCCATTCTAGCAGGTATGAGATGTATCTCATTGTGGTAAGCATTTCCCTGGTGGTAAGTGATGTTGAGTACCTTTTCCTGTACTTGTTAGCCATCCATATGTCTTCGTTGTAAAAAATGTCTGTTCAGAGCCTCTGCCCATTTTTAAATTAGATTGTTCTTTTGATATTGAGTTACATGAATTTTTATGTGTTTTGGATATTAATCCGTTATCAGGAATATGATCTGTAAATATTTTCTCCCATTCCATAGGTTGCCTTTTCATTTAGTTCATGGTTTCCTTTGCTGTGCAGAAGCTTTTTAGCTTGATGTGATCCCACTTGTTTATTTTTTACTTTTGTTGCCTTTGCTTTTGGTGTCGAATCCAGGATGTTTCTAATAGCTAAAGATGTGAAAACCCTCTATACTTTTCACTAGTGGCTTACTTATGTATCTTTAACAAAGGAACCTTAAAAATGTTAAGGAGGACAAATTACAAAGAATTTTATGTGACTTGGGTATTTAGGACATATAGATAAAAATAGTTATGTTTTCATTTTTCATATATTTTCATATTCATAAGAATGGTAATGTTACTTTTCAAAAATATGAACAAGATTTCCTTTCAACAACTTTTCTAAGTATCTGCATTCTTTTTTGGAGGCAGAGTTTTATAATGTTTATGTTTACTAGACACTCATAAGCAGCTACAGGAGCTATCAGTGAATTAGAGCCAAAAATAAGCCCGTCTGTGGGGAATTGGCAAGTGAAAAAGTCTCAAGAAAGTAGGATAAAAGAAGTACATTAGTTAAGTAAAGTTTGATATGTCCACACAATGAAAGACTGTACAGCCCTTAACGTATTATGCATTGTGATATTGACATGGAAGGATATGCTCTCTGTATTGTTAAGTGTAAAAGATCACCAAACTACATGTATAATATGATATATTTTAAGTGTCTGTGTCTGTGTGTGTATACCTTGTATGTATATTTACTATATACATATATTTAATATTACTATGTATATTTACGTATAGAAAAAAATCTGGAACGATAACCAGTAAATGTTAGCAATGGTTGTTTTTAGGTAATGGAAGTTAGAGGCAGTTTTTCATTTTCTTCTTCATAATTTACTAAATTATATGAATGTTTTATAATGAGCCTGTATTATTTTGATAATAAGAGACAATAAAGATATTTTATTTGGGAGGAAAATACCTAATTATTGTAATGTACCTTCCCTTCCTGCTCTAGGCTTCATGCCCTAGTTGTATCAGAATTAAATGGATTGTCAGGGAAGGTTGGAAAGTCTAAGAAAAGGAGGAATGGGAGAAATCAAAGTATAATTTCTAGAAATGAAGGTATATTTTCTCCCTGACTGGAAACAATAGTAATGAGAACCATCTCTAATTGGCATTTATGTGGCACAGGATCAGATATTATACTTTTGCTGGAGAGAGGGTCTGCAACAGAGGGTGAAAATACTGCTACTGCTTGTACTACTAGATGATACTTATTGAGCGCTCACTACACACCAGGCACTGTCCTAAACACTTCACGTAGTAACTCATTAATCCTCATTGTAGTCCTGGTATTATCCTTGTTTTATAGATGAGGCACAGAGAGGGTATTAGTATGCCTCTACTTTCTGCCCTGGGTTTTGAAGTTCCTAGATCTTACTAGAACTATGAGAACTTGCCCAAGGGAGGTGTCATAGCTAGCAATGCTGTAGTCCGGATTCAAACCCAGGCACTCTAGGCCAGAGACACCATTCTTTTTTTTTTTTTTTTGCGGTACGCGGGCCTCTCACTGTTGTGGCCTCTCCCGTGGCGGAGCACAGGCTCCGGACGCGCAGGCTCAGCGGCCATGGCTCATGGGCCCAGCCGCTCCGCGGCATGTGGGATCTTCCCAGACTGGGGCACAGACCCGTGTCCCCTGCATCGGCAGGCGGACTCTCAACCACTGCGCCACCAGGGAAGCCCCCAGAGACACCATTCTTAACCACTAAACTGTACAGCATTTTTAATTTGATTTCATTGGATCATCATCTGTAGAGAATTTGATACAACCTTGTCACTAAAGCCATCTTAGGATCTGCAAAGGACAATATAATTTCGTTAGTACTGAGTTCTTAAGACAGTATATGTCATGATAGGATTTTGTACTTTTTAAATATTATTACACATGTTAGGGTTATACTTTAAGTATACAATTGTTGGTATATACTCACACAAACCCATTTTCCAATGTAGTCTTAGAAGATGATTCCATTGTCAAAAACTTACGTATATATGTTTAAGTTTATATATATAAGTTTATATGAGATATATTGATATATATATCATAGAAGAGGAGAAGGGTTATAAATCAAGAACTTAGTGTTATTGTTTTTTGCACCAATATTGTATTGTCTTGCATTAATAATTCTAACAGTATTTACAAAAGGAAGCTACCAAATTTTACTGTTGGTTGTCACATCCTAAATGCAGCTATGGCTTGTTTTCTGTAGTGTATATGTTTAACCAAATCAACACTTTTTCACCAAAAAGGCCATAATGAAAGGAGAGGAGAGGGAAGAGTTGGTAGAGATGGAATAAATAGAACAAACTCAAATAATTTCTCTTTGTATAATTAAAATGTAGTGTTATAATTCCCATTGAAAACTTAGGAAGTTCGTGGAAAGATTTAAGAAACATTTAACAACTAACCTCATTTCTGCTTCAGAAAAGCCATTTCCTCTCTCGATTTACCATTATGGTGTGAGCCACATGAGAAACTTTAGTATTCAATTTTCATATGAATTCTTTTGTTGATGAATGTTTACAGTAATCAAATGTAATTAAAGTGGAACAGAAGGCATGTGCAAAACAAAAGTATCCAGCTTTAGGAAATGGCTGGCATGTATAAGACCTAGATTTTCTTAAATCTATATATACTTAATAACTTAATTATATATTTAGGTCCTTAAACAAACTTACATTTTCTTTCAAAATGAGTACTCTATTGAAATGATTTTCTTTTTTGTTTTTTATGTCTCTAAGAGGTCAGATGGTATTAGATTTTACTAACGTGGAAAATTATATTGGTTGTTTTTATTTTAGGACTTCATTAATTGATGGTAAATATTCATTTTATATAAAAATTAAATTGTAATAAATAGTTTGGACTTCAGTACGGCTTTTTGACCTTTCCAGTAATAGGTACTTACAATTATAATTAGCAGGCTTATAGTAAGGTCAACACAACCTGATCCAATGACAATTTAAAATCAGACCATCTACAAATACGAGGTCTTATTTCATTCCCCTCCTTGTTTCCACAGTGCATTGCACATAATCCATACCCAGTACATGTTATGTAGTGAAGGAGTGAAGGAATGAATGAGTAGACAAGTGGGAAATGTTAACTTCTGTCCCAAGAGTCATCTAAACTAGGTATTCATTGGAAGAGCTAGTTTTATGTCTAGAAAACTAAGACTAGGGAAGTGTTGAACTGCCCTGCATTTCACGATAGATGATATGAAAAAGGTAAATGAATGCAGGGGATTCTCTCTCTGCTAATCCCAACATATTTAAACTGCTAATGAGAACTCTGCAGTGCCTTTGTAAAGTAAGTTAATTTTCATGAAGACTGAGGAGACGGTGCCAAAAATACCAAGAGCTTTATTCATTTTTAAAAATGTAACTCAGAGTTTGCCAGAAATACGTGTCGGGTCTATTTTTACCTAGCTTTTAATCCCCTTTGCCTTAATGGAGACAGATCTTTTGAAATATTTCTCTCATTGGATATTTATGAACAGATACTAGAGGAATTACTGTTTCCTCCTTCTCTTCTTTCAGGGCATAGTCCATCTGATGGAGAAATACACCGAGTGTTACGAGGCCACCAAAGAAACACATTTAAAAGCAGCATATGTTATTCTGCCTCATGGTGTAAAACATTTCACGTAATATTTTAAAACATAAGTCCAATATAAATGCTAAGTGGGTATTACGGAGATCTTGTGCTGCTTAAATGCAAGTTGGGTTGTTATAATGGTGTCTGTAAGTTAGTAACTGATATTTGGTATTATGTACTGAGAAAAGCACATCTGTTAAAACTGGTGTGTCCTGGTATTCGTGGCAGGATTTGGACTGTCTTTAATCTCCTCTGACTTGTTCATCTTCCTTTAAGGCCATCCATAAAGATGCACTGAGTATCCTTTTCAGCCTTTGGTTAGGATTTGCATCAGTAGTCATAAACCTGCTCTCCGGACAAAGATACCCTTTCCTTTGAAGTAATTGCTCAAGCTTTTCAAAGCAGTCCAAGAAGTCTATCCTCTTTCTCTTTTTATTTTTCCTTAAGAAGAGTTTGAAGTGTAGTCCCTTAAACTAGCAGCAAGATAAATTTTTCTCTTCAGCTTTATTGAAAGCCATGACGATTTTTCAAGCAGTACGACTTTAAAAGGTTCTTAAGGGAATGTGTTCTACTTTATGATCTAGCTTTTGGTAGATGCTACTATCTCAGAAAGCAAAAGTAAAGACTTTTTGTATCCATTAACTACTGCAAATTTGTATCAAAGAATTAACCTGATATTTCTCAGAAGACTTTTTCCCCTGCTCCTTACTCAGTTTAGAGACTTCAGTGAGAGATGGCCATAGCTTTGGGGTCTTTGAAAAAGTGATACATGGCCAGTATTGTCTTATTTGAGCTGATTTCCCCCCTAGGTATTAACTCTGTGGGTTGACAGGTAGTTGGGAGGGGCAGATTTAGATGGGTGCTGCAGTCAGAATGTTATATGGTTCCCAGATTTTGTTTCTAGGCTTTGCAAACAAATATACACAGACACATATGTATATCGTTATTGGTATGTGGGATGTTATTGCTGGGTTGCAGGATGATGTATAAGGATGTAACTATGGAGAAATAACTCGATTCTGTGAGCCACATATGAAGCCTGTGTTCCGCCTCCCATCAACCCTCCTACCCTTCATAATTTCATTCCAAAGGGGTTCCCAAAATATCTGTGGAACTTATTAGTTTGGACCTGTTGGATTTAAATCCCATATCATAGAATTCTATTTTCTGTAGTGAACTTTTAATACATAAAACATTTGGTTTATTGAAACTTATAAACATCCAAGTATTTATTTTGAATAGATTTTTTAATGAGAAAATGTAAAGAACACCCAATCTGCACTGCATATAATAAAGGGAATGCAAACTTTAGTCTTTAAACAAGACTGGAAATGGCTTTTCTTAGAGAAAATGATCTCTCTCCTCATATTGTTGTATGTGGATTTTTAGAGGCCATTAATGTGCGTTTCCTAAAGGGGAGGAAAGTTCAGTAGCAGGGTCTTTTTTACTAGAAATCTAGTGAGTGTTTGTGAAACCAGTAGAACCCAATGATCACAAGTTTACCCTTATGCTTTCAATTTGTTTTTTTCTCTTTCCTTTCCTTCCCTTCCCTTTCCTTTCTGCTTTCTCCTCCCACCCCCCCATATTTCCTGAATTGTCTAACCTGCTTCCTGGTTTAGAAAACATTTTGCCAAACTTTGAAGCCAGAGTCCTAGCATTGAACAGGCCTTTATTTAGAGATCAGGCCCTAGGAAAAGGAAAATCTCTTTTCAGTTTTGAAATTACACAGCATGTACATGTGTCTTCTGATTTGTGGAGGGGCAAATGTTTGGTACAGTGTAGATTACTGGAAAATATTATTTTGTAAGTAAAGCATACTTATAAAAATCTTAATTATGAGTTTACAAAAAAGAATGCTTATATCTTAATTCACTTTATGGGGTAAATTGTGAGGCTTCCTAAACTCTAACTTTATAGTCATAGAAAATTCTCAGTATTGCAACTGTTTTACATTAAAGAAAGAAATCCAGTTGACAGCAATCTTCTCACTTCCTCCCCATGTCCCTGAGAAAATATTCTTAGATCTAGAAAACAAAAAATTAGCATTGGCATGCTTAAGTGACAACGTCCTCTGTGTCCCCACTATCCATCTGTCCTTCGTTTACTTTGGCTTACACTTAGATTGCTTTCAGTTGTCATCAGTTTTCTTTCAGACCCTTATTTTCCACTGAGGAATTCCAAGACAATTCAAGTTAAAACACAAATCTTGTTCCCCATAAAATGGTACCTTATGAAAACGAAAAAGGAACAATCACACTGAAAATATATTCCTTAGATCTTAATGATTTTCATTCTTGATTTTTAAAAAGTTGCCAACAGGTATAATTAGACATTTCAAAAATAACATTGTATGGTATTTTCGTGGAATATAGAGCATCTTGGGATGGGGGATGGGGGGACCATGAATCGGGGCTGAAGTATTGGTAACTTTTAAAAATATTTCTATTTTTTGTGGCAAGACTTATCTCCAGAAGAAAGTTAAGTAGTTCAGATAGGTTTGTAATATTTGCTTCTTTTCTTAACAAATTTACCAAATTTGTATGCTTTTTAAGGGAAAAAAATAGCTGCTATTGTAACAAATGCTTTCTGGTTTGGAAAATATCAAGTAAACTTTGTATTAAGGTGGGTTTCTCTCCCCAGAGAAGTTTTAAAAGTGAATCAAATGAAACCAAGCCCCTTGTTCTACTTATCCCCTGGCCTTTTACTATGCCGTTTGAGGCCTCCCTTGGTCACCAAGCACGCAAGCCAGTTTCTGAGTCTGACTGCACATAGCATGGCCAACGTGGAACAGAGTTTGATATGATGCCTTATCACCCACGTCTCACTCAGAAGTACCTAGAGTCACCAAGAGTGAGGAAGGACACTGTGGGGACACCGCTGTGCATCACGCACTCCAATAAACGCCTTGTAACGATTACGTGAGACGACCAGACATGAAGTAACTGCAGGCTCTGGACGCAGCGGGGCCAGAAGCACAGAGGCCAGGCCCTGTCTGCACAGTAGGGGCCCCTCCCCTGGTCTGCGCGTTCAATAAACCCCCCTTTCCTCTTCCCCTCCCCACCCCCCAGGAAAACATAGGCATGTACAGAAGTTTGCATGACATTTCAAAGAACACACTGACCCTCATAAAAACCACCAGTTAATTTCTGTGACCGGCAGCATTTGCCTTTCCAAGGACAGTAGGTTTCTGCTGCCTTTTCCCTGATCTGCCAGATCTCTCTCCTCAGGGTAGGTGACTGTTCCAAGGATAGCCAAGGGTATGGGGTTAGGATGACAAGTTCTTCTTTCCCACAGAGTTCCACAGCTGGTAGTAGGGACCTGTTTTCTGGGCACAGGTGCCCCTGTGGATCACACAGTGCCATTTGTCAATCTTACTCTAAAAGCAGTCCTAATCAAGGAAATCTTAGAGTGCCGGCAGAGTCCTGCTCATTAGTCCACTTCATGAAGGCATTTTGTGTCCTTGTCCCCAGAGACTATCAAAGTAAAGGACTAGGGCTTCCCTGGTGGCGCAGTGGTTGAGGGACCGCCTGCCGATGCAGGGGACACGGGTTCGTGCCCCGGTCCGGGAAGATCCCACATGCTGCGGAGCGGCTGGGCCCGTGAGCCATGGCCGCTGAGCCTGCGCGTCCGGAGCCTGTGCTCCGCCACGGGAGAGGCCACAACAGTGAGAGGCCCGCGTACCATAAAAAAAAAAAAAAAAAAGTAGAGGACTGGTTTGTCTTAAAATAGTGTTCTCCAGGCTAAATATGGAATTCAGTTTCCCCTGTGGCTTGGCACAAAGCCCGGCACAGGTGGAGCCCGTTGCGTCGGCCCCTCGTGGGCGGCCTCCACAGCCAACCACAGCGTTCCTTTTAGTTTGGGACTGAGGTACAGGATGACTCCTCCTACCTGTGAAGACGTTTTGAAACATCGTCCATTATTTGGGTAGTCCTTTCCTGTCCCACCTTCACCCTCCTCCCCTACTGTTCAGTCACTATCAGTAGAATTACAGTTAATATTAATAGTTTTACTCCCCCTCTGTTCTTTGAATGAACCATGGAGAATTATACTCTGTAAGATTTTATATCAGGATGACACATAAGCTTGGGAAAGACAATAGGTATTTAAGAGAGGGGCTGCTTTGAGTATCATGAATCCTGGTTCAGACCATCTTCATCATGACAGGGGTCTCACTGGCCCAGAGGAGGGCTGGGTGACGGGGCGGAGAGGAGGAGGCCGCCTTTCTTTGAAATGGGAATTAAGCCACAGTCCCTACCTTTATAATCATCCATACAAAAATCATTTAATCAAAGGACTCATATTTGTATTTGCAAAGTATCTGAGGCAGTTTATAATACAGATTTTGTCTTAGTTTTGTTCTGTTTTAAACTATTGTTGCTTGATAATCACGTAAGGCTTAGAAATTCAGCAACATGTGTTCCTCAAACTATAGCAGATAGTTTGTACCTACTCCTAAAACAGGATTTGGGGACAAATTCCCAAACTATAAATTAAAGATTTAAGCATTATGGGAATCAGGAACAAATGATTGATGATTTAATCTGAGTAGAGGGAGGTCATCCCCTGCATGAACTTGAATTGATTTGTTCGTTTAATCTTTTTTCCTTAAGGTGAGACCACCACTCCTCGGGCCATCTTGACGGGCCATGACTCTGAGATCACTTGTGCTGTCGTCTGCGCTGAGCTCGGCCTCGTGTTAAGCGGTTCTAAAGGTAAATCTGTGGGGCCTTCAAAAAATGGATGCATTTTTTTGGTGTCTTCTCATAACACATTACCAAAGGTGAATTTGGTGCCTTTTTCTCTAAAGCTGTGCTATCTGTGACAGTGACTGTTAGCTCCATGGGACTGTTCACCTCAACTGAAACGAAATAACATTTAAAATTCAGCTCCCTGGTGGCACTAGCCACATTGCAGGGGCTCAGTATGCACCTATGACTAGTGGCTACCGTACTGGACGGCCCAGAAAGGGAACATTTCCATCACTGCCGGAAGTCCTGTTTCACAGCGTTGCTCTGAAGGGTGAGGCGAGAACAAGGACAGTCTTAGTGTATTTGTTTATCCTTCTGGACTCTGACTGGGCTGGGTTCCACCTCACACCTGAACGGGAACTCCTGACCCAGTCTGTTCTACTTTCCAAATCTCTGAACTAGGCAGGGGCCAGGATGGCACTGAGAACGGGGTGGAAAGATTCTTCAGCTGGTTGGCCTGGAGGTCTGTCCCTCAGCATCGTCACATATTTAGGCCCAAGATATTCAGCAAGCTTTCTAAGAGCGCACACGACAAATCAGGATCTGACCCGGAGCACAGCTGTCTCCAGTGCATTGCTTATTCAGCTGTAATAGTCTCTTCATCTCTCTGTCTCTCTGCCCTGAACTGAGCTCTGAACACAAAAAAGGACTGTAATCACCTATCTCTTAGGCTTATCTGAGGGAGAAGCGTAGAGCTTTTGAGTCACCGTATCTGTGTCTTGAACTATGATACTTTGTCTAGCTAACGAGACTTATTAAAGAGTCAAATGTTGGTGTTTAAAAATTCAGTTGGTCAAAACAATGAAATAGTAACAATGATAGCAAGAATTCTATAACTACTGGATGTTTTTCCCTTATACCCAATGATTTCGTTTATCCTGAGCTAACATGAGTTCCTGGACTGTATGTGATCCAAATTGGACACATGTAAAATGAACCTGTCATGTTACAGGCTGTCCTCACTTTGCACGGTGGTACGGCACCATAAAAATGACCATGCAAGATGAAACCACGCAAAGATATTAAAAACCAATAATTTCAGCAGGAAATATTATGAAAAATAATGGGGAATTTTATGATTGTTCCATGGCCTTTAAAAATTTTTATCAAAACATTAAACATCTTGTTCACTTTTATACATATATGCATACATACACATGTATGGACGTGAAAAAAATAGTAAAACGCACATTTAGTACACTAATTTGAAACATTAGAAACATTAAGAATGAAAGTATTTTATTTCTTTGTGAAAAAATACATCAAGAGTACTTGGAAGGTGCTTGCCCCCGTCTCTCCGTGTAACTTAAGGAGTGAGAATCGTCTCTGTGCCTTGACCAGTCGTCAACCTCCTTCCTAAGTTTGGATCAGCTTCCAACATTTTATCTTCTGTGCTTTCAGTGTCATGAAATATCTCCTGGGTTTCCTTTAATGTGGAGATTTTTGCTGACATGACTTCTGGGACATCCTCATGTTTGTTACAGCACTTTCCATAAGTTCTACAGAACTTATGTCAGTAAGATCACCTTCACTCACTTCCTCTGGCTGCATCTGTAGCGATGTCAGCACTCCCACGGTCAGCTCTATCTTCTATAACTCCGTTTATGTTGGCTTCCAGTTTTACTTTCAGCTTTGTCACTTCTCATTTCCTTACTTCAGATCCATCTTTCTTGGCCACTACCCTCTTTTGATTATCCATTTTTGTAAAATGTCATACAGTTCCATCCCTGGGAGACAAGGAGGCAACACAACTACAGAGTTTGCTGTCTGTGCATGAGCTGAGTCACAGACGTGCAGTGACCATTCACTAACAGACTTTGAAAGAAGTGATGGGGTTGGTCACCCATCATGATGCACACCTGTTATTTATAGTGATGTGTGGACTGACAAGCTGACCATGAAGTGTGTACCTTATGCAGTTCCTGTGATAACTGAAATCTGACCTGTGGCATTGAGGGACTGGGGTCATTTAGAGTGACAACTGAAATTCATGCATGCTGGAACTGTGCAAAGACTGCTTTATGTATTTATGTCGAGAACACTAAAAACCTATCAACTCCCTGAGTGGTCAAGAAAAAGCCGAGAGACACGTTTTAATGGTCACGTGGGGAACACGTGATGATTCCATGTAGCCATGAGAAATTTAGCCCAGAGAGGAGCAGGGCATATAGTCTAATTACCCCTTTTGTCCAACTCAGACATTTCTTAGAACTTACTCATCACACGAGCAGTTTGGGTTTCCTGCTCCTCTTTTGCTTTTCACGTAGGAGGCACTCAGTAAAGATGCAGCTTCTCTATCCTTCTCAAACATCTCAGCCTGGAGGCCAGCCCGGAGAGTGGGGAGCGGTGGATGCAAGCTGCTTGGTTTAGGGGACAGCAGGGGCGCAGACTTGTTTGCCAAGGAGAAGTGGCAGGAGGATCTCTGTATGAATTTCCCTGGGGGCTGGGGGGTGAGGAGGGGGACCACCAGGGACCTTCTTTCATCGCAAAGTAGCAATCAGTGGGACGGAAGATGTTTTAGGCCTTCAGAAGTTGCCTTAATGAGTTCTCACCACACAGGCCCCAATGCTGCTACCATCGGGACCCTGTGTGCCTTACAGCAGCCGGTGTTTAACTGAGGCCCAGCCTTCCTGGAAGCTCTTCTAGGATTTGTAATTTGTCCTGCTCCTTTCTGAATTCCTCCAGTTTTTATCATCCCTTGGCATAATGAATTTCATAAAGTAACTTCCTGTCTCTTGAGAAGTGAACTTGAACATGCATGACTCAGCTTTCTTCTTTCCCAAGTGGAAGGTGAGATTTAGCCAGCATGCAGATTTTACAAAATAACTGAAATCTCAGATATAATTTTTTAAGGCTTTCTACAACTGTGATAGGGTACTGGCATCCTGTTTCAACGGTGCTCAAGATTCAGGTCACATTTGTCTGTTCTTATTCAAAAACTTCATTTAGGCTTTTGTTTCTCCTGTTTTCTCAGAAGGACCATGTCTCATACATTCCATGAATGGAGACTTGTTAAGGACCTTGGAGGGTCCTGAAAACTGCCTGAAACCAAAACTCATTCAGGCTTCCAGAGAGGGTCACTGCATCATATTCTATGAAAATGGCTTTTTCTGTACATTCAGTGTGAATGGAAAACTCCAGGCCACCATGGAAACAGATGATAACATAAGGGTAAGTATACCTTACAGACTTTTCAACGTCCTGTGTTTTTACCTCAAAGTGTAAAGGAGAGTGAGGAGGGAGAGGGTTTGCCAAAGAAACCTCTGTGTTTAGTCACCAAGGGCCTCTCTTCCACCCCAAAAGAAAATCATCAGGTAGCACTTGGACAGGGCTTATCCCGTCCCAGCCCTGCCAACGGTACTGCTCAGCCCGAGGTCACTAAGTGAAGCCGGGGACGCTCCTTCAGCCATCCTGGGTGGCTTTCAGTGGCACTGCTCGTTTTTTTGTTGTTTTTCGTTTGTTCATCTAAGAAAGTTAACTGCATAGTGTTGTTTTCTGGGTATCAAAGCTAAAATAGTGCAATAGAGCACCCCTAAAACCGGCTCTCTTTATACCCGAACAGGCTGATGGCGGGAGTGGTAGGGATGATGATGATTTAGGATTAGCATCTAATTGCAGACTTTACTTCTTTGTGGATAACAAGACCCAGGCGCAACAAGTTAAGGAAGCTGTGCTTCCGATTATGATGTGAATCAGGCAAACGTTTTTCACTTCTGGTATACAAGAGGTGGTGGTGCTGGTGGACCTGCCAGGGTCTTCTTTCATTTTCAGGACAGGGCTCCCTAAGTATTAGAGGTTGAAGAAAAGAGTAAGGACTGCTCTCGGAGAGGCTATTTTTTTTTCTTTTCTTGTTTTTAATATTTATTTTATTCACTTAGTTTCTTTATTTTGGGGGCTGCATCGGGTCTTAGTTGCAGCACACAGGATCTTCGTTGCGGGATCTTTCATTGCGGCACACGGGCTTTCTCTCTCTAGTTGTGGTGTGAAGGTTTTTTTCCTCTCTTGTTGAGGCGTGTGGGCTTAGTTGCCCCGTGGCATGTGGGATCCCAGTTCCCCGACCAGGGATTGAACCCGCGTCCCCTGCATTGGAAGATGGATTCTTTACCACTGGACCAGCAGGGAAGTCCCTGAGGCTATTTTTTCAAGGTCCTTCTTTTCTCACCTCCGAACTCCTTGGTGCAGGTTAAGGTAAAATGAAACTGGTGTTCCTGTCATTTCCCGCGATGGGGGTGGAGGGCCATGTGGACTGAGCACAACGAAGGGACCCAGGATGTGTTGGGGGAAAGAAGGTTGCGGAGGCCTCGGCCCTCTGAGTGTGGTTTCAGCTAGTTCTGGCCACTATGCTTATTGTTACCCCTGACCTGGGGCGACTTAGGTGACATACGTTCTCCCAGTTTCCCGGATCTAGTCTGATCACCCCCTTCTCTCACATAAATATTGGGGTCAAGAAGTATTAAGGAACAGAGGCCCTGAATATAGATTACACTGATCAGACTAAGGGCGCTTGCTGCTTCTGGATCCTAGGATGATTTCTCAGTTCAGTAAATGGCTTTCTTCTCTCTCCCGTTCTGTGAGTTTTCTCCAGTGCATTTTGACCGCCTCTGCCACGAAGGCTGCAAACAGAGATGCTCACACTCTGCTTTTATTTTTCCCTCCCTTCATTTAAACCAAGTACACGTTAGAGGATTTTCCTTTCCTCTTTCCTTTACGATAATAATGTTGATAATCTGTCACTTTGAGTTGCGATTATTTTGTCAGCTACACTAATAAATCTGTAAAGTAATTTGAAATCCCTTGCTGGCTAAAACAATTTCTGTGGCACTTCAGTTAGTACCAAAGGCTCTGGGAAGTTCCTCAAGGCAGCGGTCGGAGGCTTTCTGCAGACTGTTCGTACACACAGGCTTTTCCTCTCTGCCCTATGGCCGTTGTTTTTTTCCCTCTGTAATATTTCCCACTGGATTTTAGGCTTAAACAATCCATCGCCTTTTCCCCAGCACGCCTGCACTTTATCATACTAACTTTTAAGTGGCAACTGTGTGATTAAAGTGAGCTTGCCTGAAATGAGCACAGCCCATGCCCGGCTCCAGAGACCCACACTTTCACAGCTAACTGCCTTGGGAAGGGTGGAAGGAAATCACAGGCTTGGACTAAGAGACATCACAGAACAAAAGTCTCCACCTCCATCCTGCAGTCTGAGCCTGTATAAGGAAAGGAGACCATGGAAACAAATTAGTCATTAGCTCAGACCAGAAGTGAAGTTCCTTTGAAACAGCAAGAACCCTGCAGGCAGGTGGTCTGGGGAACCTCTGCACTAATCAAGGCCTCCCACCTGTTTTTATTTAGATGCCAGATTGTGCAGTGGCATTTGGTTAACATATCAGAGCACATCAACTAGGCAATGTTTAGATGTCTTAATGAGTAACTTAAATTTAAGTGGGCAGCCTGTACAGAGCAGCAAAGTTATGTTATCCTAAACATAGGATCACCCCCATTTCACCCATGGGAACTCATTTATTTTGTTTTCCTGGGGAAGCTGTGTCTTAGGATAGGATTGTCGCCAGCAGACTGCCGTGGCCTGCTGGTACCTCCTGGAAACTGGTGCACCTACAGTGTTGTCCGAGCACTCAGGAGTCCAGGGGCTGAGATTCACACGTCCCCAGGGCCCTCCTAAAATCTCTAGTCTCAACCCAACCTGGATTGAGACTGGAGGAGGCGTATGAGAATTGAGAAGTACGTGAATGCTGGTTTGGGTGGGAGATAGGGTGCTATTCAGGAAATCCTACCCTGGCTGTTATTCTCAAGGAAATTTGACAAGTCTCTCATGAGAAAGGCCAGCAAAATATTTTTTAACCTTGGCAGGCACCTGGTTTAATAAAATGTTTTAGGTGCTGATACACGTATAGTCCTAAAAGTCCAGGTTTTATTTATTTCAACACAGAACTAGGAGTAGGGATTCTTTAGGACAAAGAGTTAAAGATTAATGGTTTTAATTTATGTTTTAATATAGCACTTATCCAGTAAAAAGCCTCAAGTATAAAACTCAAGTGAACCACAACCGTAAGGTTAATGGATTTTCATCAGCTGAATTTTATAAGTGTAGCAAATAATTATTTGTTGTAGTCTTCATTGCATTTCCCAGATAAGCCCCTAGAGATTGATGTTTGTGAAATGAATGGGGGAAAAAGATATTGGTTTTCACTTATATTGAAAAATCTTACTATGGGTATTTGGTTAAAATTTAGAGAATGCTTCTTACATGAAAGTGTCTTCCACCCACAGGTTTTGATTTCTTAGATGTAGTTTTGTGTTCTTGAGAATAAGCTGTAATTTAAGAGACCTCTGAAAGTTGGCATTTACTTGAGTGTGAATTGAATGGCTATGAAACATTTCTATAATGTAAAAAAAATTTTTTGTCAAAGGGTAAAGACTTAAGGCAACTGTACTAAAACTGAGTACAGAACAGTATAAATATATTCTTCAGAAGGTAGATAGTTTCTTTCTGGCCTCCTAGTACAATTTGGATTCCCACATTCACTGTATCCAGGTGGACATAAGATTACAGGTATTTGCAGTAACTTTTAGAACTCCCCATGTCACCCAGCTAAAGAAAGGAAATGTGTATGTTAATAAACCGGGAAAGGAAGGTTTGGAGGGAAGGGGCCAGGAGGAGAGGACGGGGCAGTAGGAGGAGGGACCTTGTATATCAGGAGCTGGCACACTTTCTCTGTTAAAAAAAAAAAAAAAGTAGCCAGAAATGAATGGATGTGCCTTTGTTCCAATAACGCTTATTTATGGGCACTGAAATTTGGAATTCATATAATCTTCACGTGTCATGAAATATTCTTTTGATTTTTTTTCAACCAGGAAAAGAAGGTAAAAAGTCATAAAAAAGAAAGAAAGAAAGAAAGAAAGTGGCCTGCCTTTGGTAGGTTTGACAGGACTGAAGAGCAAATAACGTGTCTGTCCTTTGAGTTCAGCACTGGCAGGAAGCAGTCAGTCCTGGGGCAAGAAGAAAATGCTTAAACTGGGTTTAATCACCCTGGGAGTCATGGTTCCCTACCAAGTTGTCTTCCCACCTGCTGTAAACTTCCAGCAGGCCTAGTGAAGGTGCTCAAGCTGTAGGTGGTCTCCTGTGGGGCTGAGCCCCACAGGCAGCAGTGTTTCATCAGTGATATGAGGTCAGCTAGCACTGTCTGCCCAGCCTTGGTACAAAACAGGCTTAGCATGACCACAGTGCAATGGAGAGATGCCAGGAAGCGCTTCATTTTACAGTGCTGGTCCCCATCCACAACACGGACCATTTAATTAGTAGTCATAGAATTGGAAGAGTTTGCCACCTCATCCTTAAAAAGCAAAAATTAAAAAAACTCAAAAACTCAAGCATTGCCTAACTTTGCCCATTTGACTTTTGAAAAATAGCCAAAGTCTCCTATGACTCATGATTTCCTGAAAACTCCTCAGGAACACATACACACCCTGTCCCTTTGTGGCTCCAGTAGCCGGCTGGCATCATGTCGAATTAATCAGAGATGCAGTGAGGGCCCAAGTTTTCCGAGAGCCGTGTCTCTACTGAATGTTGCTGTGTCTCACAGGCTATGCAGCTGAGCCGGGACGGGCAGTACCTGCTCACCGGAGGAGACAAAGGTGTGGTCATCGTCTGGCAGGTGTCTGACCTCAAGCAGCTCTTCGCCTATCCAGGCTGTGACGCCGGGATCCGGGCCATGGCACTGTCTTACGACCAGAGGTAACACTGGAATTGTGGTCTATACTGGTGGCATTAAAAACTGGCGAGGGAATGTATGTAAATGGGCTGATGGATGGGCTGGGTTGTGAGGGTCACCTGTGCAATCAAAAAAGCTGATGAATATTGGGGTTTCCAAGATACTTTTTAAAAAGCATGATTTTGTTTGATGGCATTGCCAATCTTGGACAAAGGCTGAATTCTCTAGGAATAGACAGGATTTAAGTAACAAAGCCTCCAGTTATATTGCTGTAAAGCTTTTTATGTTAAAGTACCTTTTTTCTTAAACAAACTTTCATGTGAAATGCCTGTATGTCTGTCCATAATGATTGCATTGAGAAATCTGGCTTATTTCCTAAGACCTTCATTTTGGGGAGATAATCTTTACCTGGCATCTTATTTCTTTTTAATATACAGTCTCTCATTGTAGTTCTTAACTTCTTTTACTGTGATAACATATACATAAAATTTACTATTTAAACCTTGTTTGGGGGTGCATAATTCAGGGGCATTAAGTATATTCACATTGTTGTACAACTATCTCCGCTATTCATTTCCAGAACTTTTTCATCATTCCATCTCATAGTGTCCTTTGATGTGCAAAAGCCTTTAATTTTGATGAAGTCTCATTTATCTATTTTCTTCTGTTGTTGCCTGTGCTTTCGGTGTTATATCCAAGAAATCACTGCAAAATTCAGTGTCATGAAGGTGCTTCCTCTATATTTTCTCCTAAGAATTTTATAGTTTTAACTCATATTTAGTTTTTGATCCATTTTGAATTGTTTGTTTATATATGATGGTCATAAGGGTCCAACTTCATTCTTTTGCATGTGGATATCAGTTTTCTCAGCACTATTTGTTGAAAAAGACTGTTCCTATATATGAGAGATTATTTCTGGACTGTCTGTTTTATTCTGTTGGTCTATATTGTCTCTCTCTAAGCCAGTACCACACTGTTTTGGTTACTGTAGCTTTACAGTAAGTTTAGAAATCAGGAAGTATGAGACATCCAATTTTGTTGTTCTTTTTTGAGATTGTTTTGGCTATTCAGGCTCCCTTGAGAGATTCCATGTGAATTTTAAGATTTTTTTTTCCTATTTTTGCAAAAAAAATTGAGATTCTGATAAGAATTAGGTTGACTCTGTAGACGGCTTTGGCTAATACTGTCGTCTTAACAATATTAAGTGTTCCGATCCATGAACACAGGTTATCTTTCCATTTATTTATGTTGTCTTTAATTTCTTTCAGCAATATTTTCTGGTTTTCAATATACAGGCCTTTTGCCCCCTTGGTTAAATTTATTCCTCAGCATTTTTTTTGTTGTTGTCATTGTTGTTGCTGTGATGGAATTGTTCACTGCTTGTATGTAGAAACACAACTTATTTTTTGTATTGTTGATTTTGTATCCTGCAACTTTGCCAATAAGTTCATCAGTTCTAACAGTTTTTTTGTGTGCGGAATCTTTAGGATTTGCTACATAAAGATCATGTCACTTGCAATAGAGGTAATTTTACTTCTTCCTTTCCAATTTAGATGCCTTTTCTTTCTTTTCCTTGCCTAACTGCCCTGGCTAGGACTTTTCGTACTATATTGACTAAAAGTGGTGAAAGCAGGTATCCTCGTCTTGTTCCCAGTAAGGGGGAAAGCTTTCAGTATTCACCATTGAATGTGATGTTAGCTGGGAATTTTTCATAAATGCCCTTTATATCGTGTTGAGGTACTTTCCGTCTATTCATAGTTTCAGTGTTTGTTTTTATCATGAAAGGATGATGAAGTTAGTCAAATGCCTTCTCTCATGTGGGTTTCTTTTGTTGTTGTTCATTGTTGATGTGATACATTACAATTGATTTTTGAATGTTAAACCATCCTTATATTCCAAGAATAAATCCCACTTGGTCATGGTGTATAATCTTCTTAATATGCTACTGAATTTGGTTTGCTGGTGTTTGTCAAAGATTTTTGTATCAGTAATCATAAGGGATATGGTCTGTGATTTCTTTTCTTGTAATGTCTGTTTCACTTTGGTGTCAGGGTGTGTTGGCCTCATTGAATGACTTAAGAAATGTTCTCCTTAGTTTTTTAGAAGCATTTGAGTTGGTGTTAATCCTTCTTTAAATGTTTGATAGAATTCACCAGTGAAGCTCTCTGGTCCAGGGCTTTTCTTATTGAGAGGTTTTTGATTACTGATTCAGTCTCATTACTAGTTATAAGTCTATTCAGATTTTCTATTTCTCCATGATGAAATTTTGGAATAATGTGTGTTTCTAAGAATTTTTCCATTTCATCTAGGTTATCTCAATTGTTGGCATACAGATGTTCCTAGTATTCTCTGATAATCCTTTTTATTTCTATCAAATTGGTAGCAATGTCTCCACGTTATGATTTTAGTAATTTGAGTCTTTTGTTCTTAACTAAAAGTTTGTCAATTTTGTTGCCCTTTTCAAAGATGCAACTTTTGACTTTGTTGATTTTTCTGTTTTTCTATCCCCTATTTCCATTCAAATCTTTGTTTCATTCCTTCTGTTACCTTTGGGTTTAGTTTGCAGCTTTTTCTTTTCTTTAATGTGTAGAATTAGGTTACTGATTGAGATTTTAAGTATCTGTGTTTACAGCTCTGAATTTCCCTTTTAGCACTGGTTTTGCTGCATCCTGTAAGTTTTGGCTTGTTGTTTTGTTTTCATTTGTCTTGGTATTTTCTAATTTCCCTAAGATTTTTTTCTTTGACCCATTGGTCAGTTTCCACAAACTGATGAATTTTCCAGTTTTCCTTCTGTTATTAATGTCTAGTTTAATTCTGTTGTGATTAGAAAAAATACTGTGTATGATTTCAATCTTTTTAAAGTATATTAGGACTTGTGGCCTAATGTATGGTTTATCTTGGTGAATGTCCCATGTGCATTTGAGAAAAGTGTGCATTCTGCTGTTGTTGGGTGAATGTCTATATATGCGTTAGGTCCAACTGGTTTTTAGTATTGTTCAGATCCTCCATTTCCATATCTTCTTTCTGGTGGTTCTACCCATTATTGAAAGTGGGGTATTGAAGTCTCCAACCATTATTGTAGAACTGTTTATTTTTCTCTTCAATTCTGTCAGCGTTGGTTCCATATATCTTGGGGGGTGCTGATTGGTTCATATAGGTTTGTAACTGCTATATACTCTTGATGAATTGACCCTTTTATCATTGCTGTATAGTGTCCTTGTCTCGTAACATTTTGACTTAAAACCTGTTTTATCTGATATTAGTATAGCCACCTCAGCTTTCTTTTCATTATTATTTGCATGGAATATCTTTTTCCATCCTTTCACTTTCAACCTGTTTAGATCACAGTGAGTCTCTGGTAGACAGCACATAGTTTTGATCATGTTTTTGATTCATTTTGCCAGTCTCTCTGCCTTTTGATTGGAGAGTTTAATCACCTTACACGTAAAGTAATTACTGATAGGGAAAGACTTGCTTTTGCCATTTTACTGTTTGCTTTCTACACGTCTCAGTGCTTTTTTGTCCCTCATATCCTCATTACTGCCTTCTTCTGTGTTTAGCTGATTTTCTTGTTGTGATACATTTTAATTCCTAAATTTGATATGAGGTACTACTAAGGATACTAAGTATGACATCTAAGGACTCTCCTAAACAAACCATACAGAGAGAGGTCTAAGATAATAAATAGGCTTCTACCTCCTGGAGAGGCTCCTCTGAACCGCCTGTCTTACTGCTCCATCTGTTTCCCTGCACCACCAGCCCAGGGACAGGGGAAGCAAACAGCAACTCCTGTCTATGGTGATCATGTCAGTGAGTCGCTGTGTTGGGAGGACAAGGCCCCTCTACCTTCAACACGATGGGACACAGAATATTCTTCTGCAGGGTGGTCAGCACTCTGATTTCTTACTCTTCATTCATTCTGTATGTGTCACGTACCTCTGTCAGTCACTTGATTGTGTGCTGCTTCCTCCACCAGCAATTACTTTGAGCTTATGATTCTTTATTTTGCTTCCAATACCTAATATAAAAAATGTACCTGCCCAGCCTCTCCGCCTTAGAAATTATCTAGTCTGTTCAGGTTTTTGTGGCTCATCTTGCACAAACTAGCTGTACTTTCAATATAAAGGCAAGCTGTGAATTGGATCCGTGTGCAGTGTCAGAGGTGGGACTCTGAGCTTAGTCAGGACCGCATTTTAGTCATCAAAACAAACACATACCGTAAATCTCACAAACTGTGCGTCTGGCTGCCATCTTCTGTATTTACCTCGTGGATTTGGGGAGGGCAGTTCTTTCTTTAGTAACAAAGCCTGAGGAGATGATCAATAGGTTTGTAAACCCCTCCCTCTCTCTCTGCTTCTCCCAGGTGCATCATTTCTGGCATGGCCTCAGGAAGCATTGTTCTGTTCTACAATGACTTCAACCGGTGGCATCATGAATACCAAACCCGCTACTGAGGGGACAGCTGGGCTTCAGCCTTCCCCCCAGCCTGGGCACAGGAGCGTCCTCAGCATCTTTCTCTGAGAAATAGCAGTCACGTCTGAATGTAACTTAAATTTGCTCTAAGAAGCAAAATAGTTTTTAAAGTTAATTGCTATTTTTGTAGACCTTGCTTGACTTTTTTGGGGGGAATAGCAAAGCAGAAAACTGGCTGCTGGGTTCTGTAGTTTAAAAAAAAAAATCTATATTTTTAGTCATAATGAGAAGTCTATTTTCACCAGTTATGGAAGTAATAAATATACAGTGGAGCAAGCAACCCCACTCATGCTAGTTATATTATGGAAAAACACTTCCCGTTTATCTGTCATCTTGAGAAAGGTATGATTTGAACAATAAGGAATGGGTTATAATACTGGGATGAGGGAATTTTATTTACGCTGTACTTTGGGTCCTGTATTTTTCCAAACAAACTGTGCTGCTTCAGCACTGAAATTTCTGGGGATTTAAATAGCAATGTTTAAATTACAGTAAATGTAATTTCAAACATCTCAATGAATTATTTCTATCACTATTATTCTTCGAGCATGTTTTAGGCCTAGAAAATTATGGTTTGGGGGAGGGTATTTTATTTTATTGTGTGGTTATCATAAAGGATCTAATGTTATCACAAGTGTGAAATATTTACAATGTTTTCCTGACCTGTCCTCTTCTGAGCACACCCAAATGAAATGATGGAAATGCTCTTGGGCTCACAACCTCTGTTTTTCCTTTAAAGTAAATGCAAGTAGCAGAGCTCACTCCCCGAGGGCTGACTGTGCTCACGCACTGTGGCAGAGCCGTTGTCGGGGCTCCCCCCACCTCCCCACCCCCACCCCGGGCCGAGGAACAGAGGCTGCTGGGTGCTGTGGGAAGCAACCCTCGTTTTACCTGCTGTTTGTTTGTTGTTAAACAATCTTCATCTTCCTTTTGATTAGCCATTTGTACTACAAAAATGTCATTTTGGTGTTGTAGAATTCTACTTTTCTACCAGATTGCTGTGTGGAATTCTGTGAAAAATATTTGAGAAAAGGTCTGTATTGAATAAATAAATTCTTTGTAAGTTGTGAACTCTGCGTTGAAACTGACATTCCATCTCTATTTCTCTTGCAACTTACTTACCTAAAAGGGGTCGCCTCCTTTTTCCTACACATTCAGCTCTTCTCTAAAAGCAAAGATTTTAGGAATGGAACAACTCGGTTGTTTGCCAGAAAAATTAAATAAAATGGTATTTGTTTTGTTGGTAATAATCTTTTTCACTCCTCCTTTTGAAACGATGATAAAGTTATTTGCAAGGAAAATGTCAAACCCTGGTTCAGTCATAGTTTTTGAACAATAACCAATAGGTGAGCAATTCTTTCTTTTGAATGAAAACAGGAAAATGGGCATTACGGAAATGAGAACACGAGACCTTTAACAAACAAAAGACCAAAGGAACTTTATACACTGTTCCGTCTAAAATCCACCGTTGTTTTATAAACCATTAACAAAACAATAGATGGTAAAATGTGGGAGAGGAGAAGTACATCCTAGAGTCAAAGACATACCCAAGTTACTGGTAAATGAATATCCTCACTGGTACTAACCTGTGATATCACACTTTGGGAACTTTGGGGAAAGTGGTAGAAGAAAATTAGGAATATCTAAGTGATATGCCAGGCACATGATACTTCAACTACCTATTTCAACAAGCCTGAAGCAAAGTTCATGAAGCAGCTTCCTCTTGGAGCCCAAGAAGAAAATCGGTGCCTCTACCGCCTTTATTGTTTAAAACTTACAACTGTGGAAAATCCACTGCAACTTAATACCTTACAACTGGCATCAACACACAACTACAGCCAGCCCCCCCACATCCGTGGCTTCCACCAACCACGGACGTAGAGCCTGCGGCTGCCGAGGGCTGACTGTATCTACTCATAAAACGAATCCCGCTGGCATCAACACAGGGCTTCTTAGGGGTAGACTCTGTTTAGTACTGTATATGTTAGGGTGTACTCAACGTTCACTTATTTTATCCAATTTTCACTCCTTTAAAGAAAACTACTTCGAATAAATATAAACCAATTAGGGAAAAAAGTCAAAACTGAGGTGGCTTGGGATGAAACGGGATGACCTACAACAGCCAGGAGCCACGGCGGCACATTCAGCGGGTGGTGCGGCTGAGCGTGCGGAGTGTTAAAATGCACTGCCTCGGGAAAGAAAGGTTTCCCTCACCGATGGTGTGGATTCTGACGGAAACATCATCAGTCAAGTCCATGAGCCTCTAATTTAAGAAATACCACTGGATCTCTAGGAGAAAGCATATGAGGGCTTAGAGCAGAGAGAACATGAAAACCTGACAGGCACATGGATGCGAACTGGTGGACAATCCACTCAGGGGAAGCTTGTTCCCAAAGTGGACCAAACATCCACAAATGAATGTTCCAATAAATTAATCCAACGAAAAGGAACACTTCTGCCTTGAGATAACCCCACACTTCAGTTCTGCTTGTCAGCATGCGGGACGGTCCCCTGCCTGGGACCCACGGAAGCCGGGTGTAGCACATGAGGTCGGGAGCTTACCACCAGGCTGCCCCTTCCCATTCAGCTCCAAGAGCAGAGCCCAGCCAGGGGCCTGACCGCACATGTGGGGCCGTGTGTCCTCCCACCTCGCTGTCGGAGGGGCAGAGAGATGGCAGAGGTCACGTGGGTCAAGTTGGCAGGCAGCCAGGGAATCTGGATGCAGCCAGACCACACGTCCGCTTTGCACTTTTTTCTGCAAATATAACAATTTAAATGGCACATGACAGTTCAGATCCACCAGGATAGGACTTTCACGGGAGAGATTTTCACTAGGGATCTTTGATACGTTTTTACCAGACACGATTTCAGGAGCTCTGACCTGGTTTGGTGCTCCTTCCTGCAGCAGCCCCACCCCCTCTCCATCACTGCTGAAGAGCCCAGCAGCCCCGGGACAGATTCCTTCCACATCAGGAAGCAGAAATGTCTTTAAACAGTTGGAAGGATCCCACACTGAGCTTGATGGAGCAGCTTTGCCACTTTGCAGCGTGCGCCGGACGATGGAGGAGCAGCCAGCCCCACGTCATCACGTGACATCACATTAGGCCAGAGCATGTTCACAGACACAGAGAGGGGGACGGCGTGAATCTGAAAATCTGCATAAACCATGCGTATCCGCAAATACGCCCGTGCCTCCACTTGGCTATTTCTGCCCCACCACAGACGGAGGAAAGCGTTTTCTACTTCAACTAGGAGAACAGTCAGCCTTGCTACCTCCCTTTTTTTGTAGCATAAAGTTTAGTGATGTTAATTCAATAGGCATCGCAAGTTATCACTGCAGGGAAAAGCAAGGAAGCTGGCAAGGCAAAGACCATAAAGTAGCAAATCAAAAAAGTAAAATTAAAGAAAAATGTTTAATTCTACCTTTTCTATTTCCTCTCAGATGAGTGGGAGAAATGTCTTTTGGATCCTTCTTTTCAATAGATATGAAAAGTAGAGTCCATGATGCATTTCCTGGGTCCCCCAAATCACATGATCACCATATAAGAGCCCAAGGCTACGATGAATGACACTGACACATCACTCCCTGCCCGGCGTCTCTGAGCCAGAAATGCAGACCGCTCAAACCAGAGGGCCTCACATGCTTCTTTCTAGAGAACAGGGTGGTCTGACCTGCAGGCAAGGGAAGCAGGTGACCTACAAATGTTCCTCTCAATTCCACGGCAGTCACTTGCCAGAAACATGCAGTGAATTATTTTCCTGTCTCGAGTTCAGGAATACTTTTCCTTTTGCCAAAACCAAGATGCTGGGGGAGCCTGGCAGAAGCAGCTGGCTGTGCTGCAGCTTCAGACTTGGATCAGCTGAGAGACACTCCCCAGGCTTGAGCTTAGTGCCAGCACAGAGAGGTGCCCAGCCTCACACCATCCAACTCGGGCTGAAACCCTCCTGACCGCCAAAGGCCAAGCTGCCAGCTCCGCCCCAGATGAAGGAGGCTTCTGTTTGAGAAGGAGCACGGCACGAGCAGGCCAGCCTCTGTACCAAATACCTTTTTCTTCCGCTCAGCTGCTCGATGATGGTAACGCACCCCCACTGAGTTCACGGCTGCAGGTTTTATCATAGAATGGCCCCTTAAAATCCATTGGCCACGACTAACCAAAGTTGCACACATCCGCCTCCCTCAGAGAGACTACTGCCTTCCTTCACCTAACAGAACTCACACGCCCCTGCCCTGGGAACTTCTCAGCCGGCTCCGTCAGCTCGAGACCCATCTGAGTTTCCTCATTTGTTGAACAGGCATGTTAGCTGTTCTCTCAGGGCTGTGGTGTGGCTCAAACAAGACAGTGTGAGATAACTCTGTAGACTATGAGCTTTTGTTATTATTTAGCACCTTGGCATTTCCCAGAACTAGACAATCGCTCCTTTAGAAAGCAGTGAATTCTGTCACCGGGCTGCTTCCGCGACGCTGCGTTCACACGTGACCCTCATGCCTCCTACCCACTGACCTCGGGCCACCACCCAGAGCGCCCAAAAGAAGTCTGCACCCCCTGCCACAGAGCAGTTCACCGTGAAGCCACACATCAGGCGGAGGTGCCTCTGGGTTTTCCTAAGCAACACCTGACCGCTTCTCCACCAGTCCTTGGCTCCCCGGGCTTTAAGCCCCGCGCCACCCTGGCTGCCTTCTTTCAGGCGATGGTTGCTTCATCTGCACCGCACACCCCGAGGCCCCAGCGCAGAGCCGTAGCTGGGAGGCTCGACTCACGCTGCCCACGATCTGCACGGACGTCTCAGGATGCAGCTTAAGGTTATGCTAACGTTTAAGCAGTTCTATTGGCGCCTAAGGACGTGGTACTCTTTGCACTCCTCCCCTCCCAGATCTCTCCCGGGAAGCACTGAACGCCAAGGCCTTGGCCACTGAATCACAGGACTTCACGCTTTGATTTCACATCTCAGGTTTGGATCAGTGCTCTAACCTGCCGAGATCGTCTTAAATCAGTCCATCCCATTTAAAAGAGTGGATCAGGGTTCTTTCTGCATTGTCATACACATCATATGCAAAACTAAACAAAACAAGGAAACTGAGTGCTGTGGCCTTTCTTTAGAGCTGCACTGTCCAGCTTGGCAGGTGGAGCAACACGAGGCTATTAAATGCTTGAAATGTGCCTGGTCCAACCTGAGATGTGCCGTACATGTCAATACACACCAGGTTTCAAAGACTTAGGACAAAGAAATAAGGTAAAGTATCCCAATGATTTTTTTTTTACATTGATCACATGTTGAAATAATACTTAAAAGGGATGTATTTAGATATATTGGGTTAAATAAACTATACTATAATTTCACCTGTTCCTTTTTAGACTTTTTTAATATGGTACCAGAAAATATTAAATTATGTGGCTTACATTGTATTTCCATGGGATGGCAAACTGCCCTGAAAGTCCTCCTCCAAGACAGGGTCACTGGGCTTCCCTGGTGGCGCAGTGGTTAAGAATCCGCCTGCCAATGCAGGGGACACGGGTTCAGGCCCTGGTCCGGGAAGATCCCACATGCCGCGGAGCAACTGAGCCCGTGCGCCACAACTACTGAGACTGCACTCTAGAGCCCGTGAGCCACAACTACTGAGCCCATGCACCACAACTACTGAAGCCCGCACGCCTACAGCCTGTGCTTTGAAACAGGAGAAGCCACCACGATGAGAAGCCCATGCACTGCAATGAAGAGTAGCCCCCGCTCGCTACAAGGAGAGAAAGCCTGCGCGCAGAAATGAAGACCCAACGCAGCCAAAAATAAATAAATAAAACAAAATTAAAAAAAAAAAAAAAGGCAGCGTCACTGCCCAGCACTCTTCTCTCAATCTGGTTTATCTGTTCTGAACTGCCCCCCACCTCCTGATTCACGTTTCACAATCTTAGTCCTGCAGATATTCTGGGGGAGTCATGCCAAATGCTGCCACCTGTGTATTCCATATACTTGCACGTCACGGCAACCTTTTTGAAGAGAGAGAGACAGACTCCCGCTGACTCTTGGCTGGGCCCAGCAGGCGGCCCGTGATGGCTTCGGCAGGTCACTGCTTCCCTTGCTCTATTCAAAGGTCAACTTCTGTAGACATGGCTCCCCTGCTGGAATAAGGGGATGAACATAAACCAAGCACATGCCTCTCTCTCAGTGCGGGAGCGGAGGAACCCAGCAATAAAGGACCTCTATTTAATTTGGATCCTGAGACCAGAATAAGAGCTCCATCACGTTTGCTAAACGTGTGGGTGAATGAACAATTTGCTTGTGGTGTCGGAGCCTTTATTTAGGATCTTCATCTAGATGACCACTCATGTCCAGGCCTTGGTTTACCCTGGACAACAGGCTGCCTTCAAAAGGGCACAGGTTTGATGTCTGTGGAATCTGAAACCACAGGATGGCTTGTCTCCTGCCAGTTCTATGACCCGGGTTATGTCACCTGACTTCTGGGCTTGTTCCTTTACCACCGCTTAACGCTCTAGGTGTTTGTGGGCTTCATGACTAAAGAACTGCTTGGCCACTGCCAGGCCACACTGCCACACCCAGCTCAGGCTACTCCTGTCTCCAGGCCACCCAAGGGTGCCACAGAAAATGGGAGCATCTGCGGGACGGTGCTCCTGCTCCTGTCGCCAGTGACTGGCACTGCCCTGGCCATTTATTTTCCTAAGTCTTTAGCAAATGTCTTTGAACCTTGCAGTTTGAGAGACGGGGTCGAGTTTCAGGCTCCGATCAGTACGCTAAAGGCCTTGCTCCATCATTCTTCCATTTTCATTTTCACTATCCTCATTTTTCTCCTCTTTCTTTTACATCAGCTCTTCGCTTCCATTAACAAACATGTTTCTCTTGGAAGCTATGAAGAAGCTTGCTTCTTAACCAGTGAGAAGAGCGACAGGCAGAATGTTCTGGACCTGCCCATCACTACCCTCTCTCGAAGCCTGCACCCACTGGAGCTGTGCGCCCAGGAAGCCCATCTGCATTCTGTCACCTGCCTCTGGACTGGATCACAGGTCAGCACCAGCCCAGAGAGAAATCATCACACAGCAATGCGAACGAAGAGAACCAGAGCTGAAAGATATGGTTTCAAGCCGTGGAGTTGTACAGCCTTGCGAAGCTGGGGACAGAAGCAGTTACAGGCTAAGCCAGAGCCCAGGCAAGCAGACGTTATAAGGGAACAGAAACTAAGAGTCAAAACGCCATGAAAGAAGCAGAGACAGGAGAGCACAATCTCTTGAGACAGACACAGACAGAGGAGAACAGCTCCTCCAGCTCCCCTTTTCCTAGAAAGCCTGACCTTCCTGTCTCTGGTGCCATCACAGTCCTCTGTTGTACACTAGTAATCTCTATTCGTTTTTGAGCTTTTGTTGTGTGAGTTTCTGCACCTGTAATCAAACACATTTCCATCCAGGTGCACCTCCGTGTGTTCTTCCCAAGCACCTCTCTTCCCCGTTGTGACCCCGAGACAAAAACAAACACTGGCACCAGCCGGAACCTGGGCCGGGGAGGTGTTGCTTTGACCACACACTCTGCAAAACCACCACGCAGGAACCTCTACCCACCCTGACTGCTATTTCTCAAGAAGGAAAATTTATTGGATACACTTGTAGGCGGCAGAAGTCTAACAATGAGAATGAACTACAAGCCCACCCGTTTAGAAGATGAGCAGGTAAAACAAATACACTGATTATATACAATCATTAAAAAGAGCAGGGTGGTGGAAAAAAAGGGAAAACTGCCAGCAGCCTTCCAGAAGGTTAGTAACAGAGGATGTCTGCAGGCACCTTCCCGCCCAGTCCCGACTGTGCCCCGCGCTTCCTGGGGGTTGTTGCCGCCGCTGCAGATGAAAAGCAGATGGAGAAGGGAGGCTCCGGCGGCTCCTGGGGCCGCTGGTTGGTCCTGCTCTGCCCGCAGCCGGACCTGGAGAAGGAAGCGCCCCGGCGACGCGGCATGCACCACGCCTCTCGTTAAAAAGCCCCAAGGACAAGGTCGTCAGCATTTTCTAATACGGTCGTGGGAAGAGTCAGGGAAACACAACTTCTAGGGAAGAAACGGCCTTCCCTGCGGTCTGCGCACAAGTCCAGGGCCAGTGTCGTCCTAGACGAGCCCCCGAGGCTGGGCGGAGCGCCGGGACCAGGGGGTCCGCTCCGGCTCCGAGCCTTGCGCGGGAAGCCAGCCCCCGACCCCCGTCAGCAGAGGAAGGGCGCCCACAAAGGGACAGACGCAGTTCTGAGTTGCTTGTAAGAAAAAGGGAGCCCTCCTGAGTTTACTTAAATGAGAGATCTTGGTGCATCCAAAGTGTTTCTATAAAAATGCGCTCAATGTCAGATAAAAGTTGCACATTCTCCTGGTGACGCCGTCAAATGTCCACTGAACTGAGAAGACAGATAATTTAAACGAAGCCACTCCGAGGACCTGTCCCCGAAGGCGACGCGCACAGGCCCCTCCAGGACCCGAGCAGAGCGCGCGGGAAGCGGTGGCCCTGGAGGCGCGCGCTCTCCGCCCCGGCGATGCCACGCGCGGTGCGGGCAGCGATGCGGGCGGCGGGGGCGGCCGGTCAGTCGCGGTGCCGGCGCCAGGTCCCCGCCCGCTCGCACTCCGCGGCGGCGGCGGCGGCGGCAGGAGAGCGCGGGGGCGACTCCGGGGACGCAGGGGGCTCCGGGGCAGCGGGCTCCAGGCCGGGCCGGCTGCCGTCCGCGCCGAGCTTGCTGCCGAAGATCTGGCCCTCCTTATCTAGAGCCGTGTTCTGAGAAGAGAGCAGGAGACAGTTAGCCCGCCGCCTCGGTCCCGGCACCGCGAGCAGGGCGCGCAGAGCATGCACGGCGGGAACAGGAGAGGAGAAGTAACGCCCGGCTGCCCCCGACGGCGGCCCACGGGCCAGCCCGTCCCCGGCGCCGCGGCCTCTGCTCCTACTGCCCTGGACGCGGCCTGGGCAGATCCTCCCCGGCTCCGGCTCCCAGCTGCCTGGGTTCGGGGCGCTTATCCCCGCGCCCCTGAGCCCAGAAGAGTCCTGGACAAGAAGCAAACCCCGTAAGAATGCGAGGTCCCTGACAGCTAACTCTTCTAAAGTAGGTTCCCCGTCGGGATTCGAACAGTACTCACAGGTCATCTATAGTAAGTACCTCCCACCCCCCATCACACCGGTGCCCGTAACCTGTGGAAGCCCTGGGAGTCGATGGTGCTGCACTACCCATCTTCCCACCCCCCACCGTCTCCCCCCTGCTCTTCTCTTCTGTGTGCGGGTGTCTTATCCTGTCACACCCCCAAGGGCTTTAACCTGCTCCCCGGCTCCAGGGGCGCAGAAGTCCTCTTACCTCCTGACCCTAGCCTGGGAGGTTGGCCCTGACCTGCCTTCCTCCTCCTCTGAGTGGGCTTGAGGACCTGCTCGGCCGGGCGGCCAGCGGCCCTCTCACTGGGTTTTCCAAACATGGGGAGCTTTTGGTTCTCAGGCACCTTTAGCTACAAGGCACGTGGACCAGAAGTCCTTTTGTGGTCTAACCACCTTGAGGGGGAAATGCACCACTGATTCTTCCAGTACTCTGACTGGAAGGAAAAAAAAAAAAAAAAAGTCTGGAGAAAATACGAACAATGGGGCTTCCTAGGACAGACTTGGGCGGCTGCCTTCGGGACACTTGGTGTCAACCGGACAACAGGTTGTTCCCAGCTCGGGCTGAACGCTCAGGGATTGCCAAGGACAATTTCCGTTACCTGGAGAAGAGGTAACTGTGGACAAGCCAAATCAGAAACTCAGCATCGCTCTTTAACAAGCTTCCAAGCTCCCAGTATGAGCAGAGGCCAGGCCACCCCTCAGTGAAAACACTGAAAGCGGGAGAGGTGGCATTCACTTTTTTCTACCATAAAACTTCCCCTGGGTAGCAGAAAGCAACAGTCCCGCAGTTATTTCTCCTCTTCCCTTCCCGTCAAGAAGACGCATGTGGGCAGCGGAAGGAAGCAGTGCCGTGCAGTTAGTACATACCATCGCCTGGGACCTAGTCAGAGGAAAGCAATGCAGGCGGCGTGAGAGGCAAGAGGGCCGAGGAGAGAAGCAGGGACAGAAACTAGACTTACTTTCAACAGAAGCAACACAGTCGAGACAGTTTTGTCTTATCTTAAGCCCAAATCCTTCCCAACTTCCCCCCTGAAAGAAGCATAATCCCCGAGTGGGGAAGCACGCTTTTTGAATCCATCCTTTCTCCAGTCGGCTACAAGGCTACGAAATGCAGCGAGAAGGGGTTTCTTATAATTCCCTTTCCCACCACGAGATGGCCTCTTCTGGGCGAGGAGGTGAGCCCCCTCTGCAGGTGCACGGTCCTTCCTTAAGCATCTAAGGATAAGCCAGAGCAAATGCAAGTGCATTCTGAAACCACAGGCCCCTCTTCAACCAAAATCCTATCCAACGGTGTTCTCCTATCCCAAAGCCTAGCTGACCCTACACTGTCTTACCGATAAAAATGCATCTTTGGAAATGTATTTGGAGAAAGAGAACAAAGGCCTTCACAAAGGTTCCCATCTTATGCTCTCATTCACAAAAAGATGCTTTTTCACCTAAGTGAAAAACAGCCTTTAGCAGGAGGACGACTGGAGTTCTCCTCCCGTGCACTCGCCAGCTTTTGGTCTGGGAAGGAAGGCCACGTGGCAAGGCGAGAAGTTTTAAGTAGAGTTTCCAAGGCTGCGTTTGGCTGAAATGGGTGTCAGTAGGTACAGGAGACCTGCACCCATGAGGGGCTGACAGCTGGATGCTGGTGCCAAAGTCCAAGAGAAGCATGCAGATGTAAGAGGGGTGACAATTAGAGGCGGCTCTCATGAAGCAGAGCATGTTGAATACCAGAATTCTGCTCCGGGGTCCCCAGAGTCTCAACGGGGTACAGAGTGAAACTCTGAAGTGTCTCTCAAACTGTCAAATCAAACTGTCAAACAAAATGCAGACAACAGCATCAACTTGACTTTCTTGCACCGTTATTTACCATTCCTACCCTATCATTTTCTCACCAGAGCCTCAGGCTCCAATCCTTGGGGGGGGGGTGGGGCGCCGAGGCAGAGAGAACACTGGGGGTGGCAGCGGAGAGCAAGGTTCCATCTGGGAGCGACACAGCCGTTCCTGAGGGTTCCGTCTCAGAACGTTTATACCCTGTTTCCACTGCTATTTGTATCTGTAGGAAACCACATGAGCCTCACATACCCCAGTTATGAGAACATATAAATACCAGGGAGAGTCACTGGTGAATAATGATTTTTAAGAAAACATTTGAAACTGTTCCCAAGGGCAGGACACAAAGACGCACAGTACTGGTGAAGAGAGTGAGGCAGACGACACGGAAGCCTTGCAAGCTGCCCGGACGCAACCACGCCAGGTCCTCGGTCGGGCAAGGATGAGTACGACATCCCTGCGGAGGCCTGCTCACCGCTGCTCTGGGGGACAAGCCAGAATTCACAGGCCAGCTTTTTGGCCATGGAAAACTGGTACCCCCAGAGGCAGGCTCTACTGATTGCCCCGTAGGCAGTGAGCGTGATGACGTCGTCAGCACCTCCCCAGAGCTAACGCGCTGTGGAGTTGTGTACGGAATGCCGGGTTAGATGGAGCCCTGCCAACATGCCCAAGATGACACTGAACACACACGGGAACACACAACTTTCACAACCACCGCGGGAATCACAATAAAGCGTTGCTCATTCACACAAACATCCCGTTAAAGCTCAGGAGTTTGAAATTTAACAGTTGAAATCCATCAGCAAATGGAAAAATGCCATTTGTAAACCGTGAGATGTAGTTTCTGTCTGAGAGAGCCTAAACGTCCTTAACCAGAACAGAGCCTATACTGGGCCAAAAGGCAGAAGGGCTGATCATTCCAGAACCTTAGTGGGCTACAGGCCTTGGGCCATCCATTCCCATCTGGGCCGTGAGTTGACAGGTGACCCAGGGAATGAGGTGGGGGAGCTGCCGTAAGCCCTGGGCGCCTCCTATAAAGGTTCCTCCTCTAGGACACTATGAAGCTGAATTAACGTGTGGTTGTTAAATTGTGCTGATGACTCAAGTTTTTTGTTCCATGTTGCGTGTGCCAGTTTTTCAGTGTTTTTAAATTTTTGCAAATTTCGCCAGAAGCTGCCTAACAGCGCAGCCGGAGGCAGGGTGGTGACCCCTTACCCCAGCCAGCAGCCTTGCTCTCAAGGGTGAACCGCCTGAGAACTTTCTCATGCTCAGTCAAGCTGGTTCTTTGCAAAGGGTTTAAACTGCCGCTCTGTGACAGCTCTGACTTTCTCAGGCTCTCGGCAGAACACTGCTGAGATGCCAGGAAAACCACAGCTCAAGAGGCCTTCCCGCTCTTTCGGCCCGGAGTCCATCATCACCCCCACTCGCGAGTCCGGCAGCACATCAGCCTGCAAGCCTGGACTGGGGGCTGGAGCGGGGAGCGCAGCCGCCCACCCCGGAGGAGGAGGACGGTGCGGCGGTGCCAGGACGGCGGTAGAGGCTCCAGGAGCAGCCCGGCTCCCGCACTCACGAGGGGGCGGGGCTTCTCTCTGCCTCTGTCTGGACCCAGGTCCTCGCAGGGAAGCTTCCCAGGCTACGGTGCGCCCTGAGAATAAGCAACTGTTTTCTTCCCCGTCGGTAGGACACCCAGCCTTTCCAGAGGGTGAGGGCCTGTCCTGAGGTCAGGCTGTCCGGAGCTGTACGGCTCCCCAGGATCCCCGCAGTACTGGGATGGCCGAGACCCAGCTCAGGTCCCCGCCTCCTGAGAAAGCCTGACTCCCGGCCGCGGCTCCCTGATCCTGTGCGTGGGACGGAGATCACGCCGAGGACCCGTGCTCTACACACGGCACCGGAGCAGGGGGCCAGTTTCACGGCCCCACTTGGGTGACGACTTGGGTCCGGACAGTGGTGGGAGGGGGCACACCACACTTCTGGCTCAGTTTTATTCTTTCTGCCTTCTTCTCCCATTTGCTGAACTTACGTTCATGCTACTTCACTTACTTTAATGCCACTTTTCATCTGCCGTGTTTGTGTATTTAGGTAAGCTGCCTTTTAAAAAACATTTTAGAAAAAGAAAGATTTGAAAAAATATGGGGATCACTGTTACTGACTTCTCATAAAATTTTACCAACCCTGAAAAAACTAATATATTTTTTTCATTCTTCCGAACTTTTAAAAACCACAAAACACTGACTTTTTAAAATGGAATTTGCTTAACTCTGGCTGTTTCTTATCCCAAGTCCCAAAGAATCATTCATAGCTCAAATAATCTATTTCTGAGGCCTTGAGTAGTCAGGGAGTCACTCCTTTTGCCGTAAGTCCCACCTGGGTTTGGGAACCGCTCTCTAGACGGGAAAGCAAAGCAGCTGCCTGGAGGCCACCAAGCCCAGGAGAAGAGGCCGGGGCGCCCCGGCCAGGGGCCCATCAGCCTGGCCTTGCTGGGACCTGCGCAACCTCTGATCCCAGGACCCAAGGCCTGGGAGCCGGCCAAAGGGTGCCCTTCACGTGCCAAGCCATTCCTGAAGTGGAGAGGAACACGACAGCGCCCACGGCCGTGTGAGGGAAACGCCTGGTGGCTGACTTGATAAGATTCGATGTCGGCCGAGCAGTCAGCCAGACACTGCAGCTGCCCGAGGGCAGAACCACGCATTCTACTTACCATGATAACGGAGACCCCGGTGGTGGTGCTGTTCTGTTTGGGGAGCGCGTTATGAAAGTGCTGTTTGAGTTTACCTGTTACTTCAGCCTGCATATTATTCTCCTGGGAGGCATCGTCCTACAGGAAAGAATCAAATACACTGCCTTTGATTCTCACGTCTATGTTGTGTCTTCCTCAGCAGTCACACACCAGCCGTCACCACCACCATCTCCTCCTAAATGGGCCCATCTGAGCCACATGGTCGGGGGAACAATCTAAGTGAAGTAATTAGAAACGATTACCATTATTCACCAGTCCCCTGCCCTCGGAAAGACCTCTGCCATTCACCCCCCTCCTTAGGTCTGGAGGGGGCCGAGGAGAGGGCAGAGGTCCCAGTGGCACAAGGACAGTCTACAGGGTTCCGAGACCCTCCCCCCGCAGCACAAATGCCACCTACTTTAGTATAGAGCCCTCCCATGGAAACATCAAAATTAATGAACAGCTTATCATTTTAATCAAGAATGCAGGGCTTCCCTGGTGGCGCAGTGGTTGAGAGTCTGCCTGCCGATGCAGGGGACACGGGTTCGTGCCCCGATCCGGGAAGATCCCACATGCCGCAGAGCGGCTGGGCCCGTGAGCCATGGCCGCTGAGCCTGCGCGTCCGGAGCCTGTGCTCCACAACGGGAGAGGCCACAACAGTGAGAGGCCCGCATAACGCAAAAAAAAAAAAAAAAAAAAGAATGCAGGTAGCTGTTAGTCCTGATCGCTCATTTAAAAAATGTGGCATCTCAGCTACTTGGCCTAAGAGCCAAGTCACTTAGCAGGACCCAGAGAGTTTGAAAGGAAAGGTCGGGACGTGTGGGACAGTGGGTGGCAGAGGTGCCTGGGGAGCCAAAGTCAGCAAAAGCCCCTGAATTAACGTCACTGTCCCGGTGCCTCCAGGACTGAAGGGGGCGCAGCCTCTCCTGCTGTTGCCATTTCGTGGACCGTGTGTCCCCCAAGCCCAGAGCCACCGCCCAAGCCCAGAGAAATTCCAGGCAACGTCACACATCCTCTGCCTGACTCTGGCAGGACCGCGTCCCGGCCACGCCGCCTGCAGCAGGAGTGCTCCTGGGACCACGTGCCATGAAGACAGACACCAGGGTCTGACACAGGCTCATCTCTGGGCAAATCCTAAAAACTCTCAAACCCCAGGATGACAGAAAAAGCTCCTTAGAGAGCATCCTGGCCAAACCCTTCTTCTCACAGACAAGGAAACTGAGGCCCAGGAAGGGACAGTGACTTGCCAGGTCACTCACAGAGCAGGATCCTGGTGCCAACCGCTTTCCCCCAGAGGACTGCCTTCATGCCACTTGCTCATCAGAGAAAACAGACATTTAATCCCCCATGGAACTTGGATGCAGAACTTTGCCTGCGCAAAAGCCCTGGCGAGGAAGCATGCTGTTGGCCACAGGACACAGAGATGTTGGTTCCCCGGGGATGTAGGTACTTACTGATACCCAGGGGTGACTCAGGATCTGTCCCGCAGTGCACCGCGCTTCAACGTTTACCTGAAGCATTTGACTGATTAATTCCTGGAAAGAAATAAAGAAGGTGATAGAGCAGGCGAAAGGGGGTAATGCCAGCATCAACACAGAAATCTTGAGTTTGCACCAAGGACTTCAAAGAACAGCCAACACAGCTGCTCAGCCGTTTGAATGCAAAAGCTATTATCACCTCCACTGCCCACGCCTAGGAGGCAATTACACAGACACAGCTGCCTTGTGTCGGCGGCACTGAGAGAGGAAGAGGTCTCTCCCGAACCTACATTAAACCCAAGATGTTCTCTCCTAAGAGTTCCGGTCATTATCAACATTCCACAGCGCAAAACTGCAGTGCTGCTCCTTTTGGCAATTCAGGTCTCACAAATCCACCCCTATAGTCTGACGGGTGTCCGTAACACATTTCTTGAATAAATGAAAGAACAAACGTTTAGGGCTTAGAGGAGCACAGGAGGACGGTAGCGGCAAACTGGGAAGACAGCCAGTCCAGCTTTCAGAATTTGGTTAAGCATTTCAGAGACCACACTGAGGAAGGAACTTAATGAAGAATCACACATTAAAAGTCAAGACAGGGGCTTCCCTGGTGGCGCAGTGGTTGAGAGTCCGCCTGCCGATGCAGGGGACACGGGTTCGTGCCCCGGTCCGGGGGGATCCCACATGCCGCGGAGCGGCTGGGCCCGTGAGCCATGGCCGCTGAGCCTGCGCGTCCGGAGCCTGTGCTCCGCAACGGGAGAGGCCACAGCAGTGAGAGGCCCGCGTACCGCAAAAAAAACAGACGCGGAGCTCAACACCAAGACCTGCTACCGCCCCCCACAATGGCTGAGGACCCTCAACACGACGCAACCTCTAGAAATGGGCCTGGATGGGTACCTTGGCTGAGTCTGTGATGTTGTCCCAGTAAGGGGCCGGAAACTCTAGCTTCCCAGCCAAGATCTGGTCGAAGAGATCTTCCTGGAGATTGTTCTCACTAAGTCAGTGATGGAGAAACAGAGAAAGAGTCAGAGTCACCTTACGGTTTTTAACAAAATGCTCATGGGAGGAGGGGGGAGGAGTCCAGTCTCTCTGGCTTGGGCGTGTCATAGCTCAGCTGTGGGTCTCAACTGCATTTGGGATGACACTCTCCCTTTTAGACAAAGAACCGAAGAACATTTCCATGGGCCTGGGAATCACAGAGAAAGAGGGAGGTGTGTGTGGTGGGGGAGAGATGGGGAGAGACGGGGGGCGGAGGGAGGGTGGAGGGAAAGAGAGGGAGGGGGAGAGATGGGGAGGGAAATAGAGGGTGAGGGAGGGGGAAGAGAGGGAGGGGGGAGAGAGAAGAGACAAAGATGCAAGAACTTTGTTCAGTGGGTTCAGGGTTTCAACGTGGAAAGATGAAGATGTTCCAGGGATGGATGGTAGTGATGGTTGTCCAACATTGTAAATGTACTTAACACCACATAAGCCTTAAAACTATACACTTAAAAATGGTTTAAATGATAAATTTTATGTTACATATATTTTTCCACGATAAAAAATGACTCAAGAAAAAAATGGCATCCACAAATGATGTAAACCCTCATTTCAGCAAAAAACAAGCTCAGCACCTGCCCTCAATCTCTCGTGGTAGTAAGAAGGGAAAAGCAGCACATTTGAGTCAGATCTCCTTGTCCTTCCTCTTTCTACTTTTCCAAGAAAACAGCCAAAGATCAGTGAAGCAGCCAACATATGAAAGCATCATAAGGAGTTCAGAATCTGGACAAACATTCATGACACAATGTGCTCCGCCCTTTGGAACTTGCCTTTCATTGAAGCTCAGTCCAAGACAAAGAGCCCATCCAAGGACATCAACTAGAACTGCACGGTTGAGGTAAACCCACCTCGCCACCCCTGGGTGAATGTACCTCCCCACCCTGTGCCTACCTGCCCCCCCGCCCCGCAAGGTGCACCTGCACACACAGCTGGTGCCTACAGGACAAATGATGACTTGACTTTTTATGGATGGCTCCATGGAAACACTGCTGGGAAAAATTCAGGAAGCTGGGCGTCCCCTACCTCCCAGAAAACTGCATCTCCAGGGCCACAGAGCCCCTTCCCTTGGTGGGCACGTCAATGGCCAGAGTGAGAACACAGTCCTTGGCTTTCTAGGCCATCACAAAGCCCTAGGAGAAAACTCAGGATGCACTGCTGGGGTCAAGATCAAAATCCAGGAGCGGAGTTCAGTCTCACTTGGCAAGGGTGCAACATTCCTCCTGGAGCTCCCGACAGGCTCCCTGCAGCCTACGTACTGCTCAGGGTGCTCACGTGGGACCCTGCCCAGCCTTCTGGACAGGAGGCTGCTCATGCTACCAGCCCTCCAGGGTCTGCAAGGGCAAGTGTGGTGCCCCTAGAAATAGATCGTTCCGGGGAGTGTCCAGCGACAAATTTGGGGGCTGTGTGATGAGGTGGCTGCCTCGTTCCTGTTCTAGGGTCACGCAGCACACAGAACAGCACAAGTCAGGCCAGATCACCGGACAAGGCAAAAGATGCCCCCACCCACCTCGCTCTCCTAAAAAGTGATATTCTTGGAGTGAGCACAGACTCTTTCTAGGTGTCTAAATCTTTTCTTTCCTTTTCACTGTTACTTCTCTACTGATTTAATTCAGCTCAACCCTCCTTCAAAATGAGTAAAGGATGCACCTGAGAACACAATGGGATTTTACAGAAACCTTTAGAAAATTGGAGGACCCCAGGAGACAATGTTAGAATAAGATAGAAAAAAATCACATTTCCAGAATTTGCTCTTTTTAGCCATTCCTCTCTCTGACTGCACTCATCTCCTTTTTGGTATTTTTCTGGAATCTCGACTAGCTTATGTTCTGTTAATATCGATGGCTTTTGTTTTGTTAACAAACAGCTAAAACGTTGGGGGTGTGTCTGCAGGATTTAGGTCCTTGGCAAAACAGCCTAAGTCAACAACAAAACGCCAGGATCCTGGCAATTAGAATGGCACCCTCAGGACCCATGCTGTGAACTGCAAGAGCTTTGGGAATTTCTTCGGGCTGCCCTCACGGGAGCAGAGTCGACGAGAATTTATCTTCTTAGTAGTATTAGTCGTATTTATTTTTCACATAATAAAAGCCTCTCTGATTAAATCTTCCCTGGATTCATTAACACATTTATACTGTACAATCCGGCTGAGATGCTTCAGGCACTTTTTAATTCTTAAACAGTACAGAGCTGTAAGTATGAAAACGCCCATTAAGGAAAACTCTGAAAACAGCAAAAGAGTCTGTGTACACTCTATCCAATGCCAAGTCATTAAAGGTCGGAGGAGGTAACCTGAAAAAACGTTGTAAGCTATTTCACAAATGATGTGCAAACATCTGACTTCAAGGGGGGTATGTATGTGTGTGTCTTTAAAAGAAACATCAAATACCTCAGCATAGTCAGGCAAGTATTACTTGTTGTCAGTGGCCCTAAGAACAGACTTGCTTAGGCAATAACTAAACGCCGAGCTGCCTCTGAAAAACCAACATCCTTCTCGGTAACAATGAATCTGGTGTTGAAAAGACTGGAGGGAAAATATATGTCAGCCCAAGACTAAAGCCCGAAAACCCTAAAAGAAGAATGAGAGATGCTACAGTGAAGGAAGCTGAAACTCTCAATTCCAAGGAACAATTTTAATTAAAAAGCTTTGGGTGAAAATCATCTTTTGTAGAAAAATATTTTGAGATATCTGTTGGAAGGACTTTATTTTAGGTACAAATTTAAGTAGAGAATCTGTCTTATACCTTAGTCATTTATCATTCTTTAAAGGACCATTTCCATAATTTGCTATATATATATGATATATAAAATATATAAAAATAAATATATTTTATATTATAGGTTATAAAATCTATCCAGAATGTCTCTCTGTACGCTGTGAAGATGTTTCTGTAACTAGCATTTAACATAATAGATTCTCTTTCATCACAACATGGTATGAAAGAGGGAAAACATTTTTCAAAAGTAAGCTATCTAGAGTTGTAGGACCAGCTTCTGAATATAACACCTAAGGCAGCAGCTTTCAGAATGTAGTTTTACTGCTTTTTGATTAGCCAGACTTATCTCAAGATCCCACAAAGAAGCTGCTGTCCATTGGGTAACAAGTCACAATAGATACATATTGTTCAATCTGAGTCTCACTTTTGTTAAAAAGTAAAAAGCAAAGTCAAAGAAAAAACTCCCAGGCTGCGCTGCCAAGTGGCAACACTAGAGGGAGTTGTGAGCACACATTCCTCTACAACTGATCCCTGATACCCTTTTCCAACTGCTCTTAACTTGGGTTAACCAAGGAGGGAGACTCTACTGTAAATGGTCCTAGAATTACTTGCTATCAAAACCCACTACCCCCTGCACTTGACTAGTTCCCAAGACAAGTCATCACGGAAACCAGCCAGGGCACAGTGTGACTGTAAAAATAGCCACAAATGATCCCCCACCCTCTAGGTACACACTTAACCTTCTCCCACATTTACCCCAGGCTTAGCTATTTGATTTCGTTTGGTCAACGGGACATCAATGAAGAAATGTGAGGCAAGCAGAGACCTGGAAAGTGCTCTGGCTGCTTTGGGATATCCTGTATCCACCATCATGTGAAGCCCATGCTAGCCCACCAGACGCTGAAAGGCACATGGCCAAGTCATATCTGTTTCCCAGCTGACACTGAGCCAGCCCAGAGCAGAAGAACTGCTCAGTGGACTCACAGAATGATTTACACCCCTGCCTTTACGGGAAGTTTGTTATTCAGCAAAAACTGATACGTCCAGTAATCCTACAGGCTGTATAACCCACCTGAGCAATGATCTTGATGGAAAACCATGATGTTGATGGCCAGATGGAAAGAACCTTCCACCTACAGAAACCTAACCCACGCCACCAGGACAAGGTCCCACTCAAACGTCATATCTTTCGCGAAACCTTTTGTGATTTCTAGCCCTCAATTAAGCATGCCCCCAACTGAGCATGACCTCATGCTCAGGTATTCTGCTTGATCAATATTCTCGTGATGTATCTACACCAGAAGGCTCTCACAAGTAGAGACTGATATCTCTGTCATTCTTGTGTTTAGTGTCAGCAAAAAAAAATAACAAAACTGTTCAACTCAATTAAAAATTGATCATTTAAAAAAGATAAACCTTTCAACTTTTCTGTATGTTTGAAAGCTTTCACAATAAAATGCGGGGTGTGGGGGGGATGGAATAAACTTATTTTTCACTTACTGACCGAATACTACAATGTAAACACTATGGCCTCAGAGAATATGTTTTGTTCACCACTCGATTCCCAGCACTTAGAATAGTACCTGGCCCACAGGAGCTACTCTGTTACAAATAGTTGTAAAATGAACAAAGAAGGGATTAAAAGGAAAAGAGAATTCAAGAAAACTCAGAGGAAAATCAAACATGCACCATTAGATGAACTTCTGCTTCAAAGTGTTCATTTGCTCCAAAGAGGGAGACAGAACTGATCAAAAGAGATGCTGTGTCGAAGCCCCACACGCCCCCTGGTCATGGACTGCTGGGTGTGAGTGCACCCCAGCACACACCCAAACACCATGTGTGGCCACCAGGTGAGGTGCAGGGTCACCAAGGGTCAATCTGCTGTTCCCAGTTCTGTTTATGCCAAAAGTATTTGTAATTCTACTTAAATATTATGTGAATGGACAAAATAAATTTAAAAAGAAAGAATTCCCTGTTTCTACAAGAACTAGGTTGAATGCTTTGCAAAGTGAGTTGTTTAAAAACTGCTGTTGAGGGGGCTTCCCTGGTTGCACAGTGGTTAAGAATCCCCCTGCCAATGCAGGGGACACAGGTTTGAGCCCTGGTCCGGGAAGATCCCACATGCCACGGAACAAATAAGCCCGTGCGCCACAACTACTGAGCCTGCGCTCTAGAGCCTGTGAGCCACAACTGCTGAGCCAGTGCTCCTACAGCCCGTGCTCTGCAACAAGAGAAGCCACCTCAGTGAGAAACCCGCTCACGGCAACAAAAAGTAGCCCCCGCTCTCAACAGCTAGAGAAAGCATGTGCACAGCAACAAAGGCCCAACACAGCCAAAAATAAATAAATAAATAAATTTATTAAAAAAAAAAAAACCAAAAAACTGCTGTCGAATTAAGTAGAAGAGACAACTCTTAAGAACTAGAAAAAGGCTTACCTGGAAGGATCAGATTGCTTCGCAAGGATCTTTAAATCTATTCCTCTTGAAAAAGACTGAGAATGGAAATCATAGACACTGGACTATGGGTGTGTTTTATGGAAGAATGACCGCAGGAAACTCAGGGGACCAAACACAAAGCAAAGGCCTTGGCCTCACATCAAAAGTGTGGACAAGGAATATACATTAATAGGTTGTAAATTAAGATAAAAAAGTGAAAAGTATGTTTGTATAATTTTTAACTGACATTTTTATTGAGTAGTTTCTGGTCCTGATTGCCAGGAGTAGAATGTCTGCTTCCTGATCAAAGGGAGAGGGTTTACAGTTCAAATATTGTCATTCAAAGAGCCACTGACCTTCGGAAGGGTGGGAATCCACAGAGCAGTATGTACGTGATCACGCCAGCCGCCCAAATGTCCACCTTCAGGCCATAGCTGGGGAAACAAAGTGGGTGGGAGGAGAGACACAGTGATACTACTCCCAGGAACCCTGCACATTACTGGAGTACTTGCCTTTGTTTGTTAGGGGAAAAAAGGCCTTTCGGCACCAAACTGCTCATTTTCATGTAGAGGAATGAATTACCCTTTGGACAAAAGGTGTGTCTGCTCCCAACCTCCCCACCATCCTGGGGACTCCGAGACGGGCCTCGGGACAGAAGTCCAGGCCTAGGGCTCTTGGAAGCACAAACTCAAGCTCCTGGGATCAAAATCATGGTGCAGGTAACAGTCTCTCCTGCCCTCCACATTCCCAAGAGGCATGTAGCAGCAAAATATACCCTTTCCCAAAGTTAAAGCACTAACCCAAACCCCCAGGAGGCATACCCGGTTTCAGCAATGATTTCTGGGGCCACGTAAGTCGGGGTGCCACAGACTGTGTATAAAGGGCCTTCGACCACAGTGGCCAGCCCGAAGTCTCCCAGTTTCAAAGACTTGGTCCCATCAGGATATTCACACACCTGGAACAGAAACCAGCCAATAATCAGAAGTCTTTTTTTTTTTTTTTTTCCTCAGTGATTGCAAGGTGGGGGGCTTTGGAATTAGGCAGAAAGGACACATACATTTACTAACAAATCAAAAGAAATCGCTCCTTGTGATATTAACGCCATGATTTATCTTTGTTGCTTCTTAAAGCTCTAATTTTTCTTTTTAGAGATTTTGCATGTGATTTTGATTGTGTGAAATAGGAAAAAGACAATATTTCTACCTTTGCAAAAGTTCCTTACCTAGGAGTATAACGGGCACGTCTGCATGCTGAGGGGTGTAGGTGACTGCTTACCTGGTTGGCTCCAGAGCCCTCTAAGACTTCTGTTGTGTGTTTCCTGAGCGCTGGGGGGGAGGGGGGATGTGAGAGCCTCAGAAATGTTTATGAAGTGTCCACTGAAGCACTAGGCGCTCTCCAACTTGCACGTTTAGTTTAGAAAATAAAACTAGAACTTGTTCTCTAGACAATGATGAATATAAATATTACATAGGGGAGAACCCTGGAAATTTAGAAAGAAAATGACAGCCTGAGCTTGCATAACCAACCACTCCACCTATTTTCTGGTGATGTGACCTTTGAAAGTCTCTCACTCGCCCTGGGCAGGATTCTTCATCTGTGAAAGGGGAGGACACGGGTCCTTGGCTCACGGGGTTGGGGTGAAGATGAAAGGAGGTGAAGTACAGATCAGGACTTAATGAATGTTCCTTCCTTTCCTAGAAGGACTGGCTGATTAGATCAAGTAAATCATCATCTTGGAAAAGGTTTAACAATGCTGGTGAACATGTAACAACTTTTCTAGAAAGCACTGCAACCATATGTAAATTTCTTAATATCCTTCATAACCTTTGATCCTGTAAATCTACTTCTAAGAACCTGCTCTAAGGCAACAGAGGTGGACCGAAAGGTTATGCACAAGAATGCCAATCTCAGAATTCATCTGTTTTTAAAAACTGGAAGCAACATAAATGGCCAACACGGTAATGACTTAATAAATCATGGTAAATCCCTACAATGAAATATTATACAGTCTTTAATAAGCACATTTCAAGTAAATATTAATCATGGGAAATATTTACTATATTACATAAATTTTTTTAAATATTCAAAATTATATATATACTGTAACACCCCAAAATGTTAAATTTATCTCTAGGTGGTAGCATTACAGGTTACTTTAATTTTCTTCTTTATACTTTTCAGTAGTTTCCAAACTGTTTACAATGAACATGTGCTGGTTCCATAATTCAGAAGAAATTAATTTTATATATAAGCAAACTTTCCTTATGGGATAAAAGTCCACAAGTTACATTTTAAATGGATGGTTTTAGAAGCAAATGAGTGTGTGTGAGAACATAACTGAGATTTGACTGTGGGATCTTTAACAAGCTGTCCGTTTGCCTCTTGGACGTCCATTCTGAAAACACTCAATTTCAGAGAATAACTACAAAAACCTAACCTGGGGCTTCCCTGGTGGCGCAGTGGTTGGGAGTCCGCCTGCCAATGCAGGGGACACGGGCTCGGGCCCCAGTCCAGGAAGATCCCACGTGCCGCGGAGTGGCTGGGCCCGTGAGCCATGGCCACTGAGCCTGTGCGTCCGGAGCCTGTGCTCCGCAACGGGAGAGGCCACAACAGTGAGAGGCCAGCGTACCGTAAACAAAACAAAACAAAACAAAAAACCCCCAAAAAACCTAACCTGTACTCACATCATATCTTTCCTCTACTTTTACATTTTAAACATATTTTGTTTGTGTTTCCTTGTATTCTACCATGAACTGAATCAGATTTTCATCTAAACCACTACTTACTAAAGGAAGTGAAAAATTTAGCAAATTATGTTTTTTCAAGATAAGCACGTTTACAACATCATCCATTAGTCGGCTACTTAATGAGGGGGGTGATTTATAAACTCCTCAATAAAGAGACATCAAGAACCTCCAGCCTTCCTCATGCCAATGACCCCACCATCTTAACAGGCATTTTTTAAGGATGACACTGAAACACCTTCCTCGGCTGTGATGTTCTCAGCAATTTAAGAGGAGTATTTTTCACCTTAGTATTTTAGTAACTGCTTCCATGTTGATGTACTAAATACCCGTGCCCAGCATGCATCTTTATGACTTACAAGTTTCACAGGACTAATGATGAGGATTTGGAGTCCCTCACAGATATTTATCATTCTGAGTCAGCCCACAACTCAGCAGAAACATATTCAAAGCTACTAATGATTCAGCCTAAAGCAACAGAAACCAGGTTCTTAGTCATGCTTAGTCTTAGGACGACTTTCCATCCATTATGTTTAATATAAACATTAACAAGAACAATCTGAATTACAGTTAGAATTTATGATGCATTTACTGAAACCCAGACTTTAGAAATTCCCTGAGTAATTGCAGTGATAAGAACATTATAACCAACATTATAATTCTAAATGTCTCTATCATGAGAGTAAAAAAAAAAAAGTTTTGTTAATGTCATTTTGTTTTTACAACTTTAAAATACACTCATTAGGTACATTTTTTAAAAATAGTGTTTATTTTAGACATTCAAGTTAGGGATGCCTAGGGGTATTTAAGTGTTGTCAGATACTCAGAAGTCCCAGAAGTCCCGTTTTTCACATCCCCTATAAGGAATTCAGAGTCAGATGCAGGAGTATAAATAGAAAGGGACTGAACAGTCTATAATCGTTGAATTATGTTTGGGCAAGTGGTACTCCTTGGCTAAACATCAAAAGGGAAGTGTCATAAGGGGCAGACAAGCCTGAAATAATAATATTTTATCTGATTCATCTCTCCCCAATGCTAGACACAAAGGCAAATATGTGGAAGAGAATGTAAGTAAATTTCAAATCTTAGCTGGAGATTCTCTTCAAAGCAGGAAAAAAAATATATATATACATCTATAAATCTACACATACACACACACACATTTATGACATTGCTGGGACTTCCCTGGTGGTGCAGTGGTTAAGAATCCGCCTGCCAACTCAGGGGACACAGGTTCAATCCCTGGTCCGGGAAGATCCCACATGCTGCAGAGCAACTAAGCCCATGCGCCACAACTAATGAGCCTGTGCTCTAGAGCCCACGAACACAACTACTGAGCCCGGCTGCCACAACTACTGAAGCCCACGTGCCTGGAGCCCGTGCTCCGCAGCAAGAGAAGCCACCGCAATGAGAAGCCCGCGCACCGCAACGAAGAGTAGCCCCGCTCGCCGCAACTAGAGAAAGCCAGTGTGCAGCAACGAAAACCCAATGCAGCCAAAATTTTTTTTTTAATTTATGATATTGCTTTAAGAAACTGACACAGACACACACACATGGCTTTAAGAGACTGTTTTTAAGAAAGAGGTGGCTAAATGCACAGGGACTCCAAAGGCCTTCTGTTCTGGCAGAGAGTTCAGTTCTCCCCAGTAACGCACATCCTCGCAGGACTTGGGAGATTCCAATATTTTCCTAAACGCTGTCTCACTGCACTTCTATAGTCACCCCGCTGGACAATTAGGAAGAGAACTGTTGCTCTAATTTACAGATGAGGAAACTGAGGCTCAGAAAACTCAAGTTACGAGCAGGCAGCCAAGGAGGGGCTCCAAACAGGACCACTGCTGTCCACCGCACCCTCCCTGCGTCTAAAAGCCTGCACGGCCTGCAGACTCTCAGTGAGATCTGAACACCACCACTGTGAGAACTCCAGCCCTGCGGTGCTCAAAGGGCCCACCACAAGCTGAGAGACGCTGTCAAAAGTTGCTTTCAGAATGCAAAACCGAAATATGTGAGAAATGCAGATCCCACATACAAAGTGAATGCCACAAGCTCTCTAAATAAAATGTCAGCATCATGATTTAGCAGGACTTCAAATATGAGAAAGCAACCCTCTTCTCTCCCCTGCCCCCAGAACTCCTGGAAACGTGGAATTTATCACTGGTCTCTCATAGTTACCTCTGACAGGGCACCGCCAGGCTGTAACTCATGGCATTAATGGCCACCCCTGTGCTCCCTGACACGGTGACCCATACATCTCTGCTGGCAGGGGTTTAAATTATGACACTGCTGCCAGAGGAGGGGATGCAAATCAGATGTCTGAATGCTCCGGTGTTTAAAGACCCAGTTCTCTTTTAGAGCAGCAAGAGGTTGGCAGTCCTTCTGTGTATTTCCTTTTAGTGCCTTGATGGCACTTTTTCATCCTAGGCACTTTTTTTTTAGTGCCTCGATGGCACTTTTTCACGCCAACCTGCTGACTCTATCTAGGATCAGCCAAGGGGTCCAGTTAGGTTCCCAATGGCAGGCACATATTCTACTTAGATATGCGCAGCTAAGGGTCTCCAAAGCCCGACCCCACGGCCCTTTCATGTCACACATGAGCCTCATCCCGACATCAGTTTTATCATCTCCCTTCTCTGCCCTTTGGGCAGCACAGCGGGGGTTGGAGCAGGTCCCGGAGCAGGGCGGACACTCATCCAGGTGGGGCAGGTGGGGCAGGTGAGGCACTCGATTCCAACCTCCTGCCTACATTCTGAGACTCATCCTAACGGGGACTGATGTCTCCAACTGCTGTCTTCCCTTGATGAGTAACAGCAGGAGAGGATGAGGGGCGGGAATCTGAGATTCTGCAGACAGTAAGGGACTGTGGGTGGAAAAGAGGGGAAACGGAGTGGGAACGGAACCAGTGAGCTGGGAAACGGGCACCCTCGGGTTCACAGGGAAGCTCACTCACCCCTCCGCCACCCTCCGCGCTGGCTGGGTCCCCGCAGTCAGAGCCAGGCGGCGCGGGCACTGCGGTAACCACTGGTCCTCGGGCCCCGTGGCCCCGTGCTCTCAGAGGACGTCAGTCACAGCGGCCACTGCGGTGACGTGGGCCGTGCAGAGCAGGGGCGTCCTCGGGAACACCTTGGCACTGTGTCTGGCTCCGCAGGCGGAAGCCTTGTCCCCTCTGCCTGTGGAGCCCCCGGCCAAGCTCCGTCAGTGGGGGACCCCAGCCCAGACCGCAGCCTCACGGTGCAGGAGCAGCCGGTCCAGAGGAGGGAACCCCACGCCCTCACGTCCACCCAGGGGCCTGGCTCACCGCTGCCTCCATTCCTCCTTAGACTTCACATAACACATCTTGTTTTACAGAGCAGGGGTGTTTACTTTCCTAATAGGAACAAACAGAAATGAAACATATTCCCTCAAGGCAGGAGACAGTAAGAAAAAAACCCTCACATACTTTTTAAGTGGACACTCGGGAATTATCAAATGGCATTAACCAAAAGGGGAAACGGATACCCTGGATTAGCAGAAAGCCCCAGGACAGCCCCAAAGCCTAGTCCATTCAGTTGTTATTTGCGTGCTGGGCGTATGAGGCAGGCTGTGGAGACTTGTGTTTGAGGGCCAGCTGCTGGCGACCCAGGTGACCATGGTGGTCAGTCACCAGCCGTCTACCCACGTCCACTGTGTGCTTCCTCAGCCCTGGGGATATAAAGTAACCGAAACACAGACCTTGCCCCATTAGTGCTTACGACCTAGAGAAGACAACAGACAAGTAAACAATAAAATCACTGCACCACGGCAAGTGCAGCAAAAACCAGAGGTGGCCATGACTGACTCTGCCCAGGGAGCCTGGGGTGATATCAAGAAGACGTGCCTTGCTCAGTATCTTACAAGATGAACGTGTTTGCCACGTTGCTGGGGGAAAGGATGCTGCAAACAAGACCAGTGTGGACACCAACAATGAGGTGTAATGCTGTTGAGGAAGTCAAGTCTTCACCAACTCCTGGACCCGGGGAAACCTGTGCTTGGATGCACACGATATGGGAGACTCAGATAGGCTCACCTGCCAAGCAGTAATGATGATGATGGTGATGCTCAGCCCTGAAAGGTGGAAACAGAGAAGCCAAGAGTCCTGTGTGCGTTTGGGAGATGTGTGTGTGCAGAACTCCCAAATCGCCTTCTCTAAAATTTCTCTACAATGTAGACACAAGGACTGTCCCCATTAGCAATGTTTGGTTTGAAGGCCACCATGAGGTGAGTTAAATATGGCTTGAAGGTGAGTGCCATGCTGGCCAGATGGGTAGGGAAGAGAGTAACAGGAGAAGTGGCTGGAAAGGTCAACTGGATTATGAAGCTGAGTGCATATTAGAATAAGACTTTCATCTGTAGAACAACGGGACAAATGAGACTTTTAAACAAGACAAGTTAGCATCTCTGGGTCTCAATTTCCCTATCTGTAGAGCTGAAATGAATGGACTAGATCATTTCCAAAGGTCCGTCCTGCACAGAAACGAACGCTCGTGTTCTACTGCTGGCTCCTACAAGCCTCTGATTCTGTTTCTGTCTCCAATTTATTCTTCAGAATTTTTTGCCTCATAAAATAATCTTCCTGCTCACCCTTCTTCCGTTAGCACCATCCATCAAATTGTAAATGAAAATATGTTTTCTAATGTCTGGTAAACAGTAAATGCAGAAGTACAGATCAATTCAAGAAATCTATTAACATTTTATGGTCATTGACTTGAGTCAGGCTGATTTTCTAGATTTAAATTCTCTCAGCCCCGTATCTGCAGGGTTGGTATAAACTTTAAAATGTCATAGTCTGCATATGATTGTTTGCATGCAATTACTGTCACTTTAAAGGGACAGAGGCCTGAGTTGGAACAGAAAAGGCAGAGATGACGTACCAAGAGGTTTTCTGGCTTGATGTCTCTGTGCACAATGCTGAGGGCATGGAGGTACCTGAGGGCGTTGGCCAGGTTGTACACCATGGCACTGCCATCTCTCTCAGTGTACTTGGTTGAAGAAGTAATTGCATCAAAGAGATCTCCACCCTAAAGGACACATAAAAGAACATATCAAAACATCGACAGTGGGGACTTCCCTGGTGGCACAGTGGTTAAGACTCTGCGCTCTCAATGCAGGAGGCCAAGGTTTGATCCCTGGTCCGGGAACTAGATCCCACATGTGTGCCGCAACTAAGAGTTTGCATGCCACAACTAAGGCGCCTGTGTGTCGCAACTAAGGAGCCCATCTGCCATAACTAAGACCCAATGCAACCAAATAAATAAATAAATAAATATTAAAAATACAAAACAAAACAAAACATCAACAGTGGCAGTCCTGTGAAGGTAACAAAGAAAGCTCGTCACCCTGGAGTAGATGAAAAAAATGACACAAGTGCCACTAAAATTGATGATTATAAATAATGAAAGTTTCAAGGTAGCAAAACACTTTTCCAATTAGGTCCTTCAAGAATATTGTAAGTCTTGGGATTTGTCATCAATGAATTCTCTTCAAATCTCTCCATCCTCTTACTTTGACCAATTCCATCACCAGAAAAAGCTCAGTAGCTGTTTCCATCTCCTCAACCAGCATGATGATATTTGGATGTTTCACTCTGCGCAGTATCGACACTTCGTTCTCAATCAGATGCTCCTGTCAAAAAGGGTTTAGAGAGGTAGATCAGAAATTACAGAACCCTCTGCTCTATCCCTGTGTTCTGGAGGACAACACAGGCTGTAGATCTGACACTGAAGGAACAGAGACCCTGGCCCAGCTGGTGTCCCCAGGGACAGGACAAGTCAGCGTGACACCTCATTGTAACTAACAGAAAGACATTCTTCAGTACATCCCTCGAGGACTTCCCTGGTGGCGCAGTCATTAGGAATCCACCTGCCAATGCAGGGGACACGGGTTTGAGCCCTGGTCCGGGAAGATCCCACATGCCACGGAGCAACTAAGCCCGTGCGCCACAACTCCTGAGCCCACGTGCCACAACTCCTGAGCCTGCGTGCCACAACTACTGAAGCTCACGTGCCTAGAGCCTGTGCTCTGCAACAAGAGAAGCCACCACAATAAGAAGCCCGCACACCGCAAAGAAGAGTAGCTCCTGCTCACCACAACTAGAGAAAGCCCACACGCAGCAACAAAGACCCAATACAGCCAAAAATAAAATAAATAAATAAATTTATTTAAAAAAATACATCCCTCAAAAGGCTCGGCATGCTATCTGGCACATAAAACACACTCCTTCTTGTCTCTTCTTTATTTCTAACACCTTAAGAGGTTGCGATGCTATGAAAGCTTGTGTACACCACACTGTGCTTTGCAGTTCAGCTGGAATCACTTTTCCCTTTTAGTATACACTCAGAAATAAAGACTAGGCATATAAGGAAATTTGGCGTGCTTATGGGATACAACTTCTAGCATTACAAACATTTTTAGTTTTTAAACTATTACCAATATGAATTTGAATTTCATGTTGAAATTCATAAAAAAGAAACTTTCTTCTTCTATGATTGGGTATGAAATCATTCACCAGATGGATGTTCCTTATCATCTTGTATTTCAGAAAACAGGAAACATATAGTACCACGGGGAGCACTGTTTTCATTTTAACTCTAATCACTTCTCTGAAAATACCACCTGATTATCAGTGCTGGTGAGTAACGCAGTTGGGATCAGCACTGTAGCAAAACGTTTACTCACGGCATTATTATTTTCAGTACACCAACCCATGCATCATGAACAATAATTGGTCTATTTTATTATGAGACATGAAAATCTCTCAACAATGTCATATTTGTTAATCCTCATTAACTGTAATAATAAATTGTTTAGAATTTAGGGAATGCTTTGTAAAAATTGCTAATTGCCCTATTACACACTCTAGGTTTTCAAATATAGCTTTTATAAAATTTACCTTATAAGAGCTATCACTTGCTACCTAAATATTCAATACACATATATGCATATATTCATATTATATGTTCGTGTGTGTGTGTGTGTGTGTGTGTGTGTGCTTCCCTCTTACCGCCCCTTTTGCCTCCTTTGCTCTCATGAATTTCAACTAAATTTAGTGTTCTGCTGCTGTAGTAAGACAATTATCTTATCTCTAGTCCAGGATACCATTTATGGTTCCTCTCATCTTCATGCATCCATGTATACATGTATTTTTACTCAAAGCCATCTCAAGTGCTTTTCGACAATAGGTGGAAGTATGAATTATAACAGATGAATAACTAACGTTCAGAGAAAATCTGTTGCTGGCTGCTGCTCATGGTGGGTGGTGTTTCTCGAGCATTGAATGCACTGCGTTTGTCCAGGTAGTCACTCGGTAAATGTTGGAAAATGACAGTGCAAATGCTGAACCCACATGATCTAGGAATCTAGTCACTATTTGTCAGTCACTGTGCAAGGTACTTGTGTTAACGTCTTAACGCTTATCCTTAGAACGGTCCTTGGAGGGGGGATGCACACCTAGGGTCCTGACATCCCAGTCCACATTTTTTGTACGGCACACTATCCCCTTTCAAAGGGGGAGGCTTTAGTCAAAGTTGTAATTTTTCAAAATGATAGGTGCAAAGCTGAAACTATTTAATTCCTTGAAAAGATAGGAACTAGAGGTAGTTTCACACCCACTTGGGAGTCAAGGCAGAACCACACCAGGCTTTGTACAGGAAGAGAATCTATGCCCATTGACAAGTAGGGCTGGGGAGACCTAGACTGGCTTTGGAGTCAGCAGACAGGGGAGAACAGTGGTTCTCAGGACCTAGCCAACCTCAGCTGGGAGGCCACAGGGCCCCCTACCTGGTTCCAGTCCCACAGGGCACCAGCAGTAGGCAGCAACGGAGCCCCAGTCCCTCCCAAGGGAAGCAGCTGTGCAGCCAACTCCTCGTGGCCACAGAGACAAAGGAAAGATGCAGCAAACCCTCCACATTTGTACACCTGTTTAGAAGCCTTTGGCTCATCTGTGCCAACCATGTCCTTAATCACAGTAACAAGCAGAGGCGGATGTACCTTTGTGAACATGTAAAGGCAACCAAATGAGTTTATTTCACTCTGTGTGAAGCTGAGACGACATGGTAGTAAAATGGGGGTTTGATTTTTTTTTTTTTTTTGCAGTACACGGTCCTCTCACTGTTGTGGCCTCTCCCGTTGCGGAGCACAGGCTCCGGACGCTCAGGCTCAGCAGCCATGGCTCACGGGCCCAGCCGCTCCGCGGCACGTGGGATCTTCCCGGACCGGGGCACGAACCCATGTCCCCGGCATCGGCAGGCGGACTCTCAACCACGGCGCCACCAGGGAAGCCCGGGTGTTTGATTTTTAAGCTAAGTGGAACCATCACGTCAGTTCTCCTCCCTCCTCCCCATTTCCCCCAGGTTGGGAGAGTCTATAAATTTTTTTTTTTTTACATCTTTATTGGAGTCTAATTGCTTTACAATGGTCTGTTAGTTTCTGCTTTATAACAAAGTGAATCAGTTATACATATATATACGTTCCCATATCTCCGCCCTCTTGCGTCTCCCTCCCTCCCACCCTCCCTATCCCACCCATCCAGGCGGTCACAAAGCCCCGAGCTGATCTCCCTGTGCTATGCAGCTGCTTCCCACTAGCTATCTATTTTACGTTTGGTAGGGAGAGTCTATAAATTTACCTCTCTTCAGGGGCTCTGTCTGTGATGCTAATTTAAAGTGACATATGTAAAATAATCCTCATCACCAGTACCCCAAGAATTCTCTCAAATTGGAGCTAAAATAAGGAGTCTACCACATACAGAGACTACACCTCCCCCAAGTTATCTTTTTCATTAAAAGGCACAACAGAGAGTCTTCTGAGACGCATTGTGGAACTTCTCCCAGGGCCTCTGGGCAGTGTTACATTTCAAACATTAAGTGAATATTGCAACATTTTCTCCACCATTATTTATTATCTCGGCTTACTGTATGCTACTCAACAATGGCTAGTATTCTATGCACATAGTGAAGGTTTTTGTTGGGATGTGGGAGCTATTAGCCTTTGTTTCCCAACCTCTGACGATGCATGTAAATATGTCTTTGAAGGAACAATCCACTTTCTAACATAAACCATCCTCAGAAGCAAAACAAAACAATGCACAAAAATCTTTCCGATTTCTTATGCAACCCGTATGTAATCTTTGTTTCTAATATATAAAAAGGCTATCTAGGTTACATTTTCCAGGGAAATATTTCTAAATACAACGTGAACATCACTTTTGTCTTGAACTACACTGAACTTGCATTATTCAGTCATCTACCATTATTTATGTTAAGTGATTCATGATTCTAACTCCAAATAATTTACACATGAATCATTTCATGGCGGTGTTCCACGGTTTTGTATGTGAGAGTAAATGACAAAGAAAACTGCTCACTTGGCAAAGGATACCGCCCTATCCTTGGCCAGGGTGGTTTTTAACTGACAAAAGAGAGAGAGAGAGAGAGAGAGAGAGAGAGACAGCCAGAGAGAAACAGAGTTGCGGAATAAATAGCTCTCTCAAACCAAAGAATCATCTTGTCTCCGGTCCTTCCCTCCTGTGTCCTTTGTCTCACTGCATGAACCTGGCTGCCCAGAGCAGACAGGAATTCCACCCGGACCCTCCTTCCTGCATCCTCCTGCACAGCCAATCAATCACCGATCCCTGCCAGGTCTGCCTTCTCAATAGCCTCGGGATACATCCATTCCCATTTTATCCCCTTTTGCCAATCTCTTATCTAGACCTCCAGGCACTTGCACAGGCAGTTTTGTCTGGAGCTCTCTTTCCCCACTTCTTGGTGAACTCCTATTTACCCCTCAGCACCACATGAGACCTCACCTCCTCCAGGTGGCCTCCCCTGCTCAACTGTGACGGGGTTAGGAGCCCCTCGAATTTGTTCTCAGTGCCCCTGCGCTCGGCTCCAACCACAGCCCTCACCCTGCTGTCCCGGAGCTTTCTGTTTACCTCGCCCTCCAGCAGCTAGCACAGTTCGTTCTGAAGTGCTCAAGAAAGCGGAAGACATAAACACATCATGCGGTGCTCTCGGTCAACAGTGGCTTTACAGCTGGTATATATATTGTGGGGTGAGTACTGCTGAGGATCATGCAGCGAGAGAGATGAGATGCTCAGATCGCTACGTGTAATTTCTGCGGTAGATGAGTGTGGTTGGTTGAATAATGGCCACACAAGTTACCAAGTCTTAATGCCTGGAACTTGTTAATATTACTGTATTTGAAAAAATGTCTTCGGAGATGTGATTAAAGATACTGCAATGAAGGGATAACAGTGGATTATCTGGGTGCCACCACAAGTGTCTTTATGAGACAGAGGCAGACGGAGATTTCACAGACAAAAGAGGAAAAACAGACACACAGAAGAGGGGGAGGTGAAGACAGCGGCAGGGTTTGGAGTGATGTGGCCACAAGCCAAGGAATACTGTCAGCCACCAGAAGCTACTTAGAATCAAAGTACAGATTCTCCCCTAAAGCTTCCAGAGGGAGTGTGCATTTCAGACTTTTAGCCACCAGAACTGTGAGAAAATAAATTTCCATTGTAAGCCACTAAGTTTGTGGTAATTTATTCCAACAGCCTCAGGAAACTAATACAATATACATTTGGATTTATGTCCTGCCTGGACCCATATCATGTAGATAATGAATGCAGAACTCTGGGAAGAGAAGGAAGGACCACTTCTAAGCACCACAACAGAAAGCTCAGGGCTTCATACACTATGGGAATTCAATAAATATTTAGAATGAATATTATTTAGAATATCAAACTTGGAAGAATTCTTAAATTTACAAACACCATAGCCTTCTCAAAAGCCTCCTTAAATTTGGCCCCAAGGTAGATCTTGCAAAAATCTCCTATGTGGCATGTAAATCAATAAAGTTACAACATTCCTTCACACCATACACAAAAATAAACTCAAAATGGCTTAAAGACTTAAATATAAGACAGGACACCATAAAACTCCCAGAAGAGAACACAGGCAAAACATTCTCTGACATTAATAATAGCAATGTTTTCTTAGGTCAGTCTCCCAAGGCAATAGAAATAAAAGCAAAACTAAACAAACGGGACCTGATTAAACTTATAAGCTTTTGCATAGCAAAGGAAACCATAAACTAAACAAAAAGACAACCTACGGACTGGGAGAAAATATCTGCAAAAACGATGCGACCAATGAGGATTTAATTTCCAAAATATATAAACAGCTCATACAACTCAATAACAAAATAACAAACAACCCAATCAAAATATGGGCAGAAGACCTAAACAGACATTTCTCCAAAGAAGACATACAGATGGCCAATAGGTACATGAAGAGATGCTCAACATCACTAATTATCAGAGAAACGCAAATCAAAACTCCATTCAGGTATCATTTCACACCAGTCAGAATGGCCATCATTAAGAAGTCTGCAAATAATAAATGCTGGAGAGGGTGTCAAGAAAAGAGAACCCTCATACACTGTTGGTGGGAATTTAAATTGGTGCAGCTACTATGGAGAACAGTATGGAAGTTCCTTAAAAAACTAAAAATAGAGTTATCGTATAATCCAGCAATCCTACTCCTGGGCATATATCCAGAGAAAACTCTAATTTGAAAAGATAATGCAGCCCAGTGTTCACAGCAGCACTATATACAATAGCCAAGACATGGAAGCAACCTAAACGTCCAAAAAAAAATGAATGGATAAAGAAAATGTGGTACATATATACAAGGGAATATTACTCAGCCATAAAAAGAATGAAATAATGACACTTGCAGCAACATGGATGGACCTAGAGATTATCACACTAAGTGAAGTAAGTCAGACAGAAAAAGACAAATACCATATGATATCACTTATATGTGGAATCTAAAATATGACACAAATGAACGTATCTACAAAACAGAAACAGACTCGCAGATATAGAAAACAAACTTATGGTTACCAAAGGGGAAAGGGGGTGGCGGAGGGATAAATTAGGAGTTTGGGATTAACAGATACAAGTTACTACATATAAAATACTGGGTTGGCCAGAAAGTTTGTTTGGTTTAAAGTAAAAATAAAAGACACATTTTTCATTTTCAAGAAGAACTTTACTGAACAACATATTCAGTAACCCAATGTACTTTTTGGCCAACCCAGTAGATAAACAACCAGGTCCTACTTTATAGCACGGGGAACTACTGTATATTCAATATCTTGTAACAACCTATAATGAAAAAGAATATGAAAAAAAAACATGTATAACTGAATCTCTTTGCTGTAAACCAGAAACTAACACAACATTATAAATCAATTTAAGAAAATCTCCTACTGAGGGACTTTCCTGGTGGTCCAGTGGCCCGCACTCCCAGTGCAGGGGGCCCGGGTTCGATCCCTGGTCAGGGAACTAGATCCTGCATTCATGTCGCAACTAAGAGTTTGTATGCTGCAACTAAGAGTCCGCATGCTGCAGTGAAGATCCCATGTGCCGCAACGAAGACCCAGCACAAGAAAAAGAAATAAATAATAAATAAGTAAATATTTTTAAAAAAGAAAAAGAAAACCTCCTACTTGGAAGAACCCAACATGCTTTCCATCTTCGGGGCCTCAGACTGCGCTGGCCGCCTCAAAAGCTTTTCCGTCATTACTGCCTACACAAGCCGTACCTACTGCTCAAATACAGCTCGAATGCTTCTTGCTCTAAGGCATCTCCACTGAGCACCTACTTCTCTCTCATGTGCTACCCTGAACTCCCATAACACTTTTACTGAACTGGTATTAATGTTAAATTACCTTATTCCTAGCACAGTATCTTGCACAAACATCAAATGTTAGGTAAACAAGTGAATTAATCTTGTACATTACAGAAAAGCAAACAGAAAACCAGAGGTTAAGAATTTTTCCCAGGTTCTTATTATAAGAACAAATGCGTAAATTGAACTTGGGGAGGGATCATGGTAGACTGGCCAGTGTAGACTGGCTGTGCAACCAACTAGCCCAAAGGTCCAATCACTGCTCTGCTTCTGTGTGACTTTTGGGAAGCTATTTAATTTGAATTTCTGTTTCTTTATCTGTAAAATCAGTACATCTGCTTTGCAAGTCATTAAAGATAATGTGCAAAATTCCTATATGTCCAAGCCTGGATAGATAATACATTTTGATAAATGGATAGATAACACATTTTGATAAATGGTCGATATTATCTTCAGCATTATTACTTTTCTGTATACAACCCACAAGGCAGAGGTAACGAACGATGCCCCCGAAGAGTGGCTGAATACCTCCCCTTAGATTTTGTTTTAAAAAAGCAAATTCTGGGCTTCCCTGGTGGCACAGTGGTTGAGAATCTGCCTGCCAATGCAGGGGACACGGGTTCGAACCCTGGCGTGGGAAGATCTCACATGCCGCGGAGCAACTGGGCCCGTGAGCCACAACTACTGAGCCTGCGCGTCTAGAGCCTGTGCTCCGCAACGAGAGGCTGTGACAGTGAGAGGCCCGCACACCGCGATGAAGAGTGGCCCCCGCTCGCCGCAACTAGAGAAAGCCCTCGCACAGAAACGAAGACCCAATACAGCCGAATAAATAAATTAATTAACTAATAACTTAATTAATTAAATTTATAAAAAAAGCAAATTCTCTATACCAATTTTTTTTCCTAAATATAAAATTTAGTGGAAAAATGTACCTATTTAGAACAAAACAAGCATGGGATTAACAGATACAAACTACTTTACATAAAATAGATAAGTAACAAGGATTTACTGTATAGCACAGGGAATTATATTCAATATCCTATAATAACCTATAATGAAATATAATCTGAAAAAATTACTGAACCACTTTGCTGTACACCTGAAACTAACACAATATTGTAAGTCAACTATCCTTCAGGTTTTTTTTTATAGTTTTAACATTATAATTTTATATAGTCAATGTGGAAATAATTGTTCAAATAAGCAAACTATCAGGATGGAAATAAGTATATGATCATGAATTATAAAAATAAAATGACATTCAATAACAAAGAAAAATAAGATCCAAATGTTTGAAGTGACCTATTCATTTGCCTCAACACTTAGTGTACCAGACTGAATTTTTTTGCATAACGGTTTTTTTTTCAACTACTGAGACAGCTGCTTAAATTTTAATCATGTAAACAATATCCTTGCCAGAGCAATTATTTTTAAACTTTTTTGAAAAAATACTTTAATACAGTTGTTTAGAACTTGGCTCCCAAAATTATGACACATTCTGCTTAAATCACACAATATCAGATACAAAGAGCAACACCTGCTTACATATGGAGACAGGCTTTACAGCTGAAAATGTAATAAAATTGTTAGCACAATAACTGAAAACACATAGAATTATTTAAAGAAAATTACATTTAGAAAAACTGTATTCAAAGAAAAGGGGGGCATTTTGCACAGACTCTGCTTCATTAGCTATCCCAATGTAGTAAAAAAAAAAAAAAAAAAAAGTGTATGACAAATTTGCCTATTGGATTTTCCATTCTGGGTCTCTGAGAAGACTCTTGTAACACTGTATCTTAATATTTTAAGTTTCCTGTTAAAAGTACACAATTTTGTAAACGCCTGATGAAGAATAGCTTTAGGAGTTCCACAAACATAAAACCACTACCACCACATCAAATCCTCCCAGCTATAACTGCTGAAGTCCTCTGGCATATTAATAATATTGACAGTTAACATGTGTTAAATTCTTGTCATAGACCGGTACTTTTCTCCATGTTTTCTGTGCCTTAATTCAATTAATTCACAACAACCTCTGCCTTCGACATTATTAACAACTGCATTTTATAGGAAGAAACAGAGGGGTTAACTAACTTTTCCAAGGTCACACAGCACACAGAGGCAGAGCCCGGATTAAACGTCATACAATCTGGCTCTAGAGTAGTGCTGTTCAAAAGACATGTGACCCACATATGTAAATTTAAGTTTTCTAGCAGCCATGTTAAAAAATATAAAAAGCAGGTAAAATGTATAACTTATGTAACCCAATATATCCGAGATAGTATCATGTCAACATGTAATCAAAAACAAAAGGTATTAATGAAGTATCTTACATTCTTCTTTTAGCATTAAGTCTTCAAAATCTGTTGTGTTTTACACTGAGAGTACATTTCAGTTCAGACTGGCCATACTTCAAGTGCTCAGCACCACAAGCACGAGGAACTCAGAGTTGGACCATGAGTTCTAGAGCCTTCTCTCTCTTTTTTTCAATTTATTTATTTATTTATTTATTTTGGGCTGTGTTGGGTCTTCGTTGCTGTGCGTGAGCTTTCTTTAGTTGCGGCGAGCGGGGGCTACTCTTCATTGCGGTGCGCGGGCTTCTCATTGTGGTGGCTTCTCTTGTTGTGGAGCGGGGGATCTAGGCACGCAGGCTTCAGTAGTTGTGGCTCGTGGGCTCTAGAGCGCAGGCTCAGTAGTTGTGGCGCACGGGCTTAGTTGCTCCGCGTCATGTGGGAGCTTCCCGGACCAGGGCTCGAACCCATGTCCCCTGCACTGGCAGGTGGATTCTTAACCACTGCGCCACCTTCCAGGGAAGGCCCTAGAGCCTGCTCTCTTAATTGCTATGCTACTCACCAGAAAGGAATCTAAAAAGGTCTTTGTCATCACTACTGTAGAATATTTATCCTTTCAAACGTAGTTGAAATGGCAGTAACCTAGCAGCATTCCATCATTTGATTTTTTTCCCAGTCCCATCTTCAGGGTAGGACAGAGAAAAAAGTTCATCCATTTGGGGAGACAATCCATGGTATTTCTGCCCATCCCACATCAGCTTTAGTTACAAACTATCTTTCCAAGTATGTCTGTATAGCAAACACCCTTGGAATACAGAGACAGGGTCTCCCCCAGGGGTGGAGGGTGATTTGTTTCCTGACCATGATAATAAAAATAATGCTCTCCTCTGGGGCAGAGGCTGGGTAGGATGCTAGTGGCCCCCTCATAAGATTGGGGGGGTTCCTAAGCTTGGGGGTCCTCCACTGTGACACAAACCCACTGTGTGGACAGCATCCAGCTGGGCCCCTCTGCATCACTTCTGTGGGCTTTGGGAGTTAAGGGGAACCAGTGCAAGCATGGAGCTCATGCTATCTGCTATGGCACCAGTAGTAGTTTTTGTCTCTGACCCAGGAATCTTGTGTCTTCTGCCACATCTACAAAGCTGGAAGGCTAATGTCTTAGTTTGAAAAGTCTCAGAACCCTCACAGTTCTTGAGGCACCTTTTGTGTGTTGCTGGGTTTTGATATAGACATCTCCCAGAGAGAAGAACTTGTATTTTTCAATGGTTAGGACAAAGATCAAATCAATTTACTGTTTTACGATTAAGGTTTCTGAAAAGTGGCAGGGGAAAAAAAAAGGCTTGATAAGGTTTCCCCCACTACTATCAGCAGACTATTCCTACTACGATCTTGTCAAATCACCACTTAAGTTCCTTCACCGCAGTAAACATCTCTAAGTTTTTTCAGTTTCTTTTACAAAACAGTTATGTATACCGTACCTTTCCACAACATTTGGCTTTGTCTATAATCTTTAGGGCAAACTCCTTTCCTGTGGACCTATGGAATAATCAGAGGAAGGCCATTGAAAGACATAAATCAAAAAGACACCATCCATCCTGATTTCCTCTACAGCACAGACCCAGGGAAAAAAGAGTGGCTTCCTTCTCTATACACCAGAGAGGATGCTGAGTGGGGTCAGGGAGAAAAATACCCACAAAAGATTTTTTTAAAACCCACAAAGCCACACTGTCAATCTCCCTTTATAACTATTAATCATTACAATATTAAGTAACTCACATATTTAAAGTATTTAAATTCTGTTGTATCAGACTTGGACAAGAAGCTGTTCTTCCATACTTAAATCTCAAAAATAGTTCTCTTAGGAGACAGAATAAAATTAAGAAAAATGAATCAAAGTAACAGAAAATCTTCTTTTATCAATGTCTTTACATGAGTCCTTTAGTCACTAATTAGCCCATAATTCAAAACTGAAAAGTCCCTAGACTTTCAGTCTCTATTTCTCAGCCAAAACCCCACTTAGGATCTGGTGCCACCTTATCCACACCTTTAAACGTCCATATCTGGTACTAGAGACATCATTCATTTGACACAAGAATCCTGATGTTGTTATTTAACTTTTAATCACCTTTAGTATAATTTAATCTGAACATGTCAAAAATACATCTTTTAGAATAGGAAAGCAGTTCCAGAAAGAACACTGTGGTATTCTTGGAATAGGTTAGTTCTCTCAAGCACAAGCTGCTTTTACCAGGTGGTCACAGTACACACTGATGAGACCTACCTTGGAAGAACAACTTTTATTTAAACTGCTTCTCCATAATAGAAACCAAACACTGCCTCAGATTTCTAATGAGTCTTTAGAAGTCATATTTTAGATGCTTGTTGCTTGAGCAGCAATCTGTGTACCAGAGCTAAGCAGAGGGGCTTAGAAGACAGGGAGCTACTTTGTGTACCATATAAGGAGCAGTAAAGCTTCACTGGAGATGTAGCAGAACAGGAAAACTGTAGTCACCAGAACTTTCTGGAAAACTCCCCCTCACCCATCTCCCACCACCACAACAAAAATTACCACTTAAAACAGCTAGAATAACAGGCTATAAACATAAAGACTCTAATCGGAGTCTTTCCCAGTTTTAATATTGTTTACAAAAGGCCTGGAATGTAAAAGAATGGATTTGTTACCATCTGAGAAATTAGGACCTTAAACAAAATAAGGCTGGACAAGCAAAAATATAATTTTAATAGGAGCAAAAGTTGGCTGATTCTGATATTGAGTAAAGTCAGAGCTCATGTATCCTGAACTACTGATAATATCCAATTAATTATTAGCTGAGAGGGTTAATGAATTAATATAAGTACAGCACTGAGAATAGAGCCTGGCACAGATAAGTGCTATAGGAGTTTTTTTTTTTATTTTTTAATGAATCGTACTCTTTCCCATTTTTCTCTGGCTCATGGATGAGACCTGATATATCTCCCAAAGTACAAAGCAGGTTTATATTCTACATGTATACATATATTTTCCCCTGTCAAGTTGCCTGTGGGCATGCAAAACACTAGTCCTAAGAGTAGACTCTTTAAGAAGGCCTTTCATTCATTCAGATAAGAATAAGCTCCAAAGGAGAAACGTATGTGTCGGTGAACAAACGATCATCCTCACTGTCCACTCACCTGTCCATGCACTCTTTGACGACTGCAAAATTGCCATCACCAATAACCTTCCCAATTTTGTACTTCTCAAGAAGAGTTGACGATTCAGAGCACCTGTTTCCATTCACACCTGCAAAAAAGGATAAACACAAAGTCTAATGAACACATCACATTTCACCTTGATTCCTACAGATTGGTGAAATAATAAATCACAATGGAGTTATTTCTAAATCTGTGGTCAAACTAAAGAAAATCCTCTGAGCCTACTCTCTGAGTAGAACACCTGAATCACCAATTTCCTTTTGGCCTTGTTGGTTGGAATCAGAAACCAACCAAATCAATAAAACTAACAAATCCCTGAAATATCAGCTGAAAATAAGTGATTAGCTTTGGGTAAAAGGGAAGTCTAACCAAAACTTTGTAAACTTTTTGTCAACTCTGGAGAAAGGGGGAGGGGATGATGATGGGGACTTAATCTTTTTTTCTCTTCAAGATTTTCTAGTAAAGAAAACTCTGGCCACTTAGGATACCTTGTTAAGGCTAATTTCTGGCTCAAAGTGTCCTCAAAAAGGAGAAGGGGGAGGGGCAGGAGAAGGAAGTGGTTAAGATCCACCACTTTTCACAATGTATCCCCAGTGCCCTGTACATAGCTGACATCAAACAAAGAAACCCACTTAAAGTTATCTAAGAACAAGGAAAGTCTACATTTAGGAATTGTGAGCAGACTGCCACTAAGGAAAAATAAAGGAAACCCAAGACTAAAATTTGAAATTGGGTAGCTTAATTAACGAGATTCTATACATATTGATGTGACCCCTGCCCAATAAGGCTAAACAGGCTAACTGGTGTCATGATCCCATTGCTGTTTAGGGAGATAATTTAGCACAAGTGGGTTTGGGGGGCGACCAGGTTCACATGGATGGCTTCCCTTATAAAAGTAATCATAGACTGAGAGCTACCTTCAGGACTCATGCAACGATCAAGTTCAGGCCCGCCATTTACATTGGAAGAAGATCGGTCATGTGCAGAAATCTGCTGAAAGAGGAGAGTGCCCATTATTTATCAGGATAAGTTTCCGAATCTTTAGCTAGCTCATCCTTAAGAGAACAGAAAATGGGGGCTTCCCTGGTGGCACAGTGGTTGAGAGTCCGCCTGCTGATGCAGGGGACACGGGTTCGTGCCCCGGTCTGGGAAGATCCCACATGCCACGGAGCGGCTGGGCCCGTGAGCCACGGCCGCTGAGCCTGTGCTCCACAACGGGAGAGGCCACAACAGTGAGAGGCCCGCGTACCGCAAAAACAAACAAAAAAAAGAGAATAGAAAATGCTTATATAACAGAATGCAAAAAAAGTAAAATAAAATGGTACAGAAACAGAGGAAGCATCCCCTTGCTTCTCATCTCACCTTTCTCCCTATATACAATCCCATTAATACAGTTCTTCCTTAGATACAGTATTTTCAATTCATATTAGTATGAGGAAAATTGACGTATGTTACTCTTCTTTGATACTGTGTTATTTTTTATCTCAACGAAGTAACATAAGGAGACTTTCATGGCATCACCCATGAACAAGGTAGTTACTAGCAGCACAAGGCTTAGAACTACAGATAATTACAAGAACGTCAGCAAAGAGTCCCCAGATCCCACATTCCCCACCCTTCCCCACACCCTGGCTGACCACCAGAGTCCCTTCTAAGGTCGAGCTCTTCTCAGAAGTCCAGCCCCATGTCCGGGAGTGTATCACCTTCCGCACCCTCCTGTAGCTTCAGGACCCAGAGAACAGCCCTGGCTCAATCAACTCCTTTGCCACCCTAAGACAGCAGGAATTCCTCTGAAGCATCATAAGGAGCATTTTTTTTTTTTTTTACTAAGAACCAGAGGGGAATAAAAGATAAAGCTTTTAGGTAGGTTCCAACTTCACAAAAAGCTGAAGTTCCCAGTCTAACACAGAAATATCTCTAGTTCTTAGGTAAACTGAAAAACTCATATTATGACTATTCTTCATATATTTATTTATTACATTTTGTTTTATTATTTATTTTCTTTATTATTCTGTAGGCTTATGGAATTTTTTCTTAATTTCCAAGGGCTATTACACTTTCAAACTCCATCTTTTCTCTTTCATCTTTAATTGTCTTTCTTCTCTTTCAAAAAAAAAAAAAAAGTATTCCTTTCAGGAGTTTAAACATCAAAAGACTTACCAAATACTGAGAAGCACCTTTGGCATTTTTTGTGCTGGTGTGTTTACATGCTTGCCTCTGTGCCCAAACTATCCCGGCAGCTTCTGCCCCAGAGCAGCTGTGTCTTCTTCATCCCTGCCTCCTCCATGTGCAGCACAGGGCCTGGTGCACACACTACTTAATTCACACTTGCTAAATGAAAGCACAGATAGCACAGGTCTAGGGCAGGGACCTACCCTTCCCACAGTGCCCAGAAGCTGGAGACACTGGATCCACTCTCTTCCTCTGGGTGAAGTGGAGAACCTCCCAGATGCTGAGTTTGGTTCAATCCAGGAAAACCCAATACTTACAACATTCCTTCAAACAGGATCATCCAGAAGTTATTTGGGGATAAAATATGAGCCTCAAGAATGAGAGGCATGTAAAAATTAGGCTGTTTTCTCAGGTCCCACGGAACCACACCTGTGTGGACAGTAAAACCAGGAGTGGCGTGTCCTGCTAGGAAACCCAGGGCCACGGAAAAGCAATGGTGACAGCCACCAGATGAGCCCCCTCCTGAGGGACAAACACACCTCTCATAAGTGTCTGTGTCCTACACGCTGACGGGGAGTAGTCATGCAGGAACGTGGGTGTGCGTGTGGGTCGCTTTCTGGCCACCCTTAACCTGATGAAAACGCTGTAGGCGGATGAACACCTGGCTCCTCAATCACTGTTTCCTCACAATACAGGTAATTTGGTGGACAAAGTTTTTCAAAATGGAGCTTTTTTGTTTGTTTTATTCTTTCTTTTTTTTTCCTGCTGAAATTGAAGGCAACTCCAAATTCAGTAGGAGTCTATGCTAGAATGTTTAAAAGCTAGACTTTTAAAATCAAGCCCCAGAGAGGGAACATAAAAGGAAGCTGAAAAGAAAACCACAGCATTCTCTGCTCCATTCATGGCCACAGCAACTACCCCAGTCCTGGTCGTCCTCAGCTTCTCTCGGCACCTCTACCAGAGGCCTCCTCAGTTCCATCAGTCTCTCCCACTCCACGATTATAGCCAGAGAAGCTTTTCTGAAGGATAGTTCTGACATCACCCCTAGGATCCCAGAAACTCATTGGGTCTTCGTTACCAACAGACTAACCCACACGTATTCAGCATGGCACTCAGGCCATGATTTATCCTCTTACCTACCTGTCCAACTTGTTTCCCACCACTTTTTTTCATGTATTTCATACTTACATTAACTCCAATAATCTTTCTTTTTTTAAAAATTTTTTTGAGTAGCTTTATTTATTTTTGGCTGTGTTGGGTCTTCGTTGCTGTGCGCGGGCTTTCTCTAGTTGCGGCGAGCGGGGGCTCCTCTTCGTTGCGGTGCGTAGGCTTCTCATTGCGGTGGCTTCTCTTGTTGTGGAGCACAGGCTCTAGGCGCACGGGCTTCAGTAGTTGTGACACGCAGGCTCAGCAGTTGTGGCACGTGGGCTCTAGAGCACAGGCTCAGTAGTTGTGGCGCACGGGCTTAGTTGTTCTGCGGCATGTGAGAACTCTCCGGACCAGGGCTTGAACCCGTGTCCCCTGCATCGGCAAGCGGATTCTTAACCACTGCGCCACCAGGGAAGTCTCCAATAATCTTTTTTTTTTTTTTTGAAACGTTGCTAAAACTTTCTAAGTCTTAATTTTCTGCTCTGAATATAGGGATAGTAGCAGCAGCTAGAGCAAGATGTGCTAAAGAATTAAAATTAGCTCATGCACGTAAAATCATTTAGCACAATCACTGACATGTAACAATAACTCAATATTAGTTATTAGTATTTTTCCTCAAAACATCTAGCATAGGGCCTTGAAGTGAGTGTCTGAGAAATGCTTTTGAATTATTGAATGTACAATGGCTATAAGAGATCGTTTGCTAAATAATTCATTCGAAGTCTGTTCCACTTCTAATCCAACTCTTCCTAGATTGAAAACTGTCAGTCATGGGAATAAGAGATCCAAATTAAACTCATATCAGCCACATTCTTAATGGAATAAAGATAAGAAGAATGCCATTTTGGGGAAAGTTTTAGATCTCAAAAGATAACTGGAAAGATCCCCTTTGATCACGGCTTGCCTTTAGGTTACAGGGATGGGGGAGGTGGACTGTCAATGTCTGGGAGCAGCAGTGGACAGTGGCTGGCTTACCTGAACGTCTATATCTCACAGCCCAGAACGGGGCAGCCTCATGCCCTCAGGACACAGCTGGCTGGGTCCAGCCTGGGCACTGAAGGAACCATCTCCCTTCCCAACACTCAGAGCCAGAGGGAGTGTGCAGCGTGCAGATCCCATGCCCACTGCTGAGGTGCGAAGACCTGCCTTCCCCGAGGCCTGCTTGCTCAGCTCTCCTGGAAGCAGGTAACATTCTTCTCACAGGTCTCTTTCTTGCTAATTTGAGTAAGTTAGTTCATCGCAAGCTGATAAGTTCTGACTCAAGGGCTAAGAAGGAAGTCTTGGAAGGAGCTAAAATGCAGGCATTTTTACCTCTTTGTACATTTTCATATGGATGCATGACTCTCTGGAGTGTTTACTGAGCTCCTGTCAACGCCTGTAACTTTCTCAATGTTTCTTTTGATTAAACCCCCATTCCCACCTATCCTGATTCCCTGTACAGTCCAGCAATTACAAACCTGGTTCGTGTTGGGATTCAGAGGTGGCAAGGAGCCAGAACAGGTGGTGGAAGCTGGTCCTCCAGCAACTGGGCTGAAGCCCCGCCTCGGAGGTTGCCTCATGGGCAGCGAGAGGGCACAGGCCCATGTGAGAGGCTACATTCATGTGTACCTGACAGAAGTTTCACTAGATCACCAGGAAATGCAGCTTTCTTAGCAAGCCATGATGGCAAGAAGATTATTTTTCAAGACTCTCAAACAGAATGATTTTTTTTCAAAGTGCTAAACCTCAAGCATTTAAAAACTAGAGAGTTAACAGAAGTGACATAACTGATTACCTGTCCCAATATGTTCCTTTATTTGAAAATAAAGCTTTCATGAAGAAAATGAAAACATAAAGAAATGAGGGAATCATCTTATTATATCACAGCTCAACAGACAGGACGTGATTAGACCCACGGACAGTTTTCCTTTCCTCCCTCAGCTACAACCTGTGCTGGCTGCAAAGGATGCAAAGATGTAGGACCAAGGTCATTACTGCCGGAAGCTTGCAGTCTCAGGAAGAGGCATGTGTGCACCCTTAAAACCCTTCCCAGAAACCTCACCTAACCATTTGAAGGTTCCTTCTGATGGTTACAAACGCCCGTGAGGATCCATGTGAGGGAACCACTTCGCTACAGCACGCATCTGCACTTGGCGTGCTGGAATCACGCCGCTAGCAATTAAGCTCACGTGACCTCCTGGCAATGAAGCCTGGTGCTCTGAGAATCCAAGAAAAGCTGGGTATTCACCAAGATCTCTGGGCAGATCCCTGGCAAACGTGAAGCGTCTATTGTTACATATAAAGCAAAGCACTCCCGGTGCCCTGAGAGACATGCAGACAAAAGAGGAAGGAAAACACTAGGGCAAAAGCTATGACTACAAAATTTCCACCATTTCCAGGAAGAATTTATGGATTTCCCTGTCCCTTGTAAGAGAACTATTCTCTTATTGAAGCAAGGAGAGATTAAAATATGGCATTCCTGATTAAAACCTGTCCCATTTCTATTGTCCAACTAAACATTTTTTTTTAATCTCTTAAAATGCTAATGAGCTTTCATGCTTCCATCAGCAACCAGGACGCTGAGAGAGCACGAAGACTGTGCCTAGATGCTGCATTGGGGTGAGCTGCTCCTCAGTAAAGCATAAACGGATGGCAGCAACTGGGATCTGTCAAGATATCTTCCATAACTACTAACTGGTTCAAAAAGGTGTCACGATGTTTAGGGCTGGGAAGCAGAGGGGACACACTTCCTGGTGAGTGAAGGAAGGAAAGTGATTAAAGAGACTGAAGACCTTGCCGAGCACATTCTCTGGGACCTGCTCCACTGCGCCACCACCTACCTACTCTCTGGCAGCAGCAGCTCCACTTTTAGGAGTATGCAAGGAAAGAAATGCACAAGGATCCACTTCTGCTAAGAACTTTTTAAAAAAGACTTGGAAAAAAAGCAGAAAAAGTACTCTCAACTAGCTTCATTTAAAAGGGCATTCAGGGCTGAGTAAGTACATTTGATAATCATTAACATGCCAGCTTTCCACATGTTTAGTAGGGAAGTTAAGTCAAAGTGTCCTACATTAAATTTCTTACTATTTCTACAAAACTTAGAATTTAAAGAGAATGTTAAGTGCTATACTAACATTGAAGTTTTGTTCAGAAATAGGCAGTTCTCAAAAAAAAGTAGCAAAAATAGTTCTCTTAATGCTACTTAATAGAACTACTTAATGGTCCAAACTTCATTTTGGTTTTTCATAAAAGGAAGCATCTGAACAGAATCTAGCATATAATACTTGTGTAGTGAGTTGACTTTCTCGAATGCATCCTGGAAAACAGCACTATGATTCAATTTTTAAGTGGCCTACTGCAGGGGTCAGAAACATTTTCTGTAAAGGGCCAGAGAGTAATTTTAGCCTTTGTGGGTCATATGGTCTTTGTCACAACTACTCAACTCTGCTGTTATAGCATGAAAACAGCCATAGACCAAATGGAAACAAATGAGCATGGCTGTATTCCAATAAAACTTTATTGAGAAAAACAGGCGCTGGGCCAAATGTGACCACAGGCAAATAAATTCCTGGTCTACAAGAACTTTCTTAGGAAAGATTTTCCTCCAATATAATTCTTACACTTTTAAATGCTTAGAACAGAATAAACCCCAGGGTATGGTTGTTATAAAGCAGTGGTTCTCTGTCCTTGGCTGTACATTAGAATTACCAGGGAAGATTTAAAAAATTCTATTGCCAGGCTGTACCGCAGATTAAAGAATTCTTGCACGTAGGGCCCAGGCATCAATATTTTTTTAAGCTCCACAGAAGGTCTAATGTGTAGCTAAGGTTGAGAATCTCTGTGGAGGAAGTTTCTGGCAGTAATTGTAATTAATCGTCCAGCTATCTTAATTTAAGTTCTCTCTGTCACTCATCCAGTAACCTAGCCATTGTGAGTCATCAATAGCCCAAGAACAATGTTCTCTTTGTAAGAAAAGGAAAGAAGCAACTCATTACAGTTTACTGAATGCCTACTTTGTGCCAAGTCTTAAAATGAGTACTTTTATATCTTATGAATTAGGTATTATCATCATCTCCATCGATCTGTGAAGAAACCAAAGCTCAGAGAGGTTATATAACTTGCCCAAATGCCACAGCAAATGTGGATTCAGAATTTAAACCCGGGTCTGACTGCAGAGCCCAGGCTATTCGGCTAGTCTCACACTATGACCTCCTCAAGAAGTCTTGTACCCTATACCAGACTCACTGATCAAAATATTCACTGGGATATATTTAGAACATGCTTTCAGAGTACATAACTATAATCACATTCTTATAATTTAATCAAATAATATACAAGTCAATAAATAAATACACAGCCTTTCCTCACATAAAGCAATCTTAAGAAAAATTGTTCTTTAAAAAGATGACCTCTGAACTGTACTGAAGATTTTTTTAAAAATCAGTATTCTAGATATTACTTGTAAATAGATTTGCCTCATTATCATTTTTTTGGTGTTTTGTAAAAAATATCAGAAATATCAGTTCCATTAATTAGAAGGAAAACCAGTATAAATTAGGCATCCATTTAAAAACCGAAGCTTTATCGCTTTAATATTGGATTTGTGATAATTTACTTTGGAATACTTCAGTATTAGTAATGAGACATGAGAACCATTAATCTGAATCAGCACCTAAGGGTTAGTAACATACAAAGTATTCCTATCTGTAGCCATACCTTACACTTGGTTTCATTTGGTAAAATCAGTGGTGCTTGAGACTTGTGACTGGTTCACAGTGGTGAACAGCAGTAAACAGGACCCACTGTCTGTGCATGTACATGGTTTGAGACGGTAGCCAGCTCAAGTCCACGAAAGTTTAATAGGGAAGAACAAACCTGACTCCATACTGGATGTTTCTTTTACTTTAATCTTTATATTCTATTGCTTTTGCTACAAGTCAATAACTAAAAGAATGCTGCTTCTAGCCTGAAATATACAGGACAGCCCATTCTCAAGGCTCTGACCTTTAAAGATATAACATTTTCCCATTCATATAGAGATAAAAAGTTACAGAACAGAGAATAACATTTGTCTTGCTGGAGGTTGACAGGAACATTGTGACCTGACCTACATGGACAGCTGCAAGAACAAAGGATTCTGGCACCAAGAAGTTTGTCACAACCAGCCACAGCCCCTCCCCTTTTAGTATAAAAGAAGCCTGAATTCTAACTCAGGTAAGATGGTTCTTTGGGACACTAGTCCTCCATCTTCTCGGTCTGCTGGCTTTCCGAATAAAGTCTCTGTTCCTTGCCTCAACAACTCCTCTCTCAATTTATTAGCCTGTCATGTGGTGAGCAGTTCGAGCTGGGACCCAGTTACAAAAGGAGCTGTATGGAACCTGCTGACTTTGGCTTTCTGTTCCTCTGAGTATCGCTGCCACCTCAGTTGACTACATGGCCTGCCAAAACCAGCAAAGAATCTCATCACATCCCTATGAGTGAGCCTTTCAAGCATTGGATTTTGCTTATTGGATTACTAGATTTTTCGGCAATAGGTGGTATGGCCACACCTACCTGCTAAACATGTCTACATGATTTCAGTGTGAGGTACCACCAATTTCTAGGATGCCTGCATGGTGGGGGAGGTGGTGCCTGTCTCTTCAGTGCCAACAATGGAGGCTATCACTGTCTGTCACTGGCACAGGCCAGTTCACTACCACAACCTCTAAGTATTATCGCCATCCAATTTTCTAATGCGTGACCGAGAAGAAGGTTTAATTACCCACTTTAACGAATAAGGGGGCATTTATGATAAACACATATGCTGCTTATATTCAAATAAAGTTTTTACAGTTGATCCAACTTATACACTGATTTGCTTGGCAAACTCTCCCTCCACCCCCATAAAAAAGGGCTTCCACCCAGGTGAGCCATTTACCCACCAAATGCTTTTTTTTTTTACTTAACAACTACAATGTACAAATCACTGTCCTCAGACAGAATCTGGGAGTCATTGTGATGATTTCTTTTTTAGGGCACTGAAGTCTCCAAAACTGCTTGGTACCTCTTTTGCTTTTGTTTCTGTCAACAAAATCAATTATGTTCAGAGATGAAGTCACCACCCAACATTTCTGAGGTAATAAAGGAGGTATATAAGTCATCAGTCTCTTCCTACGGAAGACCATTAACTAGTTTTAAATACCAAAGAAAAGCCAAAGCTCCAGGGAAAAGCGAAAATGTTGAAGGTCAGACGCTACCGTGGATTTACATTTCACAGCTTCGAAAAGAAGTTTTGAGTTCAGAAGGTCAAAGAGTTACATTTTAGCTCTGCCAATCAGTATGAGATACTACCAGCCCTTTCATCACACTTCACAAATCTGGAAAATCTTTCACCACCAGCAGACCCAGGAGACATTCATCAGACAAAATATCAGCACATCAGACAGTTTATACTCTCAAGATGTTGGATAATGTTCCAAATGTACTTTTTTCTTTCTTCTTTCAACGAACAAGAATGCTCACAGTAGACAGCCCCTGGGCATACACTTCAGCATCAAAACATGAGACATCCCCCAGTGTCCACAGATGTGCCCCTGACTCTGAAGCCTTGAGTTACTACAGCCTTGAAAGTCTTAAACTGGGACATGGATGATGAATTAAATTTCATGGAAATGCTTTCTTCATCCATCTGGCAGCTGATGACACATTTAGTACCCTTTATTGCCTATCTGTCCCAAAGAAAATGCTGTGATTTACTCACAGTAAATATTCCAGAAGGGAAGGTTATCAGCTAGATCGAAGGGACTCAGAGGGACCTGGGCAGAGGAAACAGGAGACCACAGGCTGAGGTCAAGGAGAAAATGGAGGATCAGGAAGATGGGGGATTAAGAGAAGAAAACAACAGCGGTGGTAGGATTCTAGGATTTGCAGGGGAGAGAAAAGAATGCACAGGGAGTGATCGGTCTGGAGAACAAAAGGACTGGAAGGAGAACAAAGCAATGAAATGGATGGGGAGAGAGACTTCTGTGGTGCTCAAAAGGGAGAGTGGACAGAAAGCTACTGAGGGAGCAGACGCAGCCTAGGAAAGAAAGTCTGGGTGAGAGGAAAGCAGAGAAGGGGAGTGGGAGCCACAGCCTTCAAGATGGTCCCCGTGAGCCTCGTCTCCTGACGTGCATGCCCTCGTGCAGTCTCTTCCCACGCTTAACTGGGCTGACATCTGTGACTACGGAGCCATGATGGAAATGATGGTGTCTGACCTGCGAGGCTAGGTCGTAGAAAGGGGAACGTCTGCATGGCACTCTCTATCAGACCACTCACTCTGGGGAAATGCAGTCGCCACATTCTGAGGATCCTGAAGCCAATTTAGGGAGGGGTCCACATGGTGAGGAGATGAGGCCTCCTGCCAAGAGCCGGCACAACTTGCCACCAAGTGAGTGAGTCACCTTGGGAGGGGATCATCCGTTCCCAGTCAAGCTGCCGGCGACTGAAGCCCTGGTATACATATTGACTACAACCTCTTCAAAGATCTTAAGCTGCTCCTGAATTCCTGACCCACAAGAACTGTGGGAGAAAATTTTTTTTTTTTTTTTTTTTTTTTCGCGGTACGCGGGCATCTTACTGTTGTGGCCTCTCCTGTTGCAGAGCACAGGCTCCGGACGTGCAGGCTCAGTGGCCATGGCTCACGGGCCCAGCCGCTCCGCAGCATGTGGGATCTTCCCGGACTGGGGCACGAACCCGTGTCCCCTGCATTGGCAGGCGGACTCTCAACCACTGCGCCACCAGGGAAGCCCAAGAAAATAATTTTTTATTGTTGTTTTAAGCTGCTAAATTTGGGGATAGCTTGTTACTAACAGAATTACCTGTAGATTACTAATAGGGTTGGAACATGTAGAGAGGGCAGGAAAACAAAGACGAAGGGTAGAGCTCGGAGGGAAAGTCATATCAGAAAAGCAGAGAAGGTAATAATATCTGGAGTCTGACTTCTCTCACTTTCTCTTTCCTTCTCCTACACTACTGCATATCATTTTTTTTTTCTAAGTGAAACTTCCCTCATGTGAAAACTGAACCTGGAAATCCCAATGCTTACTGTAATACAAATAGAATATAAAAGACTAACAATAGAATAATAGAGTAACAAAGCTATTCTAAGTCCTTTCTTTATATTTAATCAGTTGATCTCAACCCTGTGCAGTAGGTCCTAGGAATCCCCTTTTTTACAGATAACGGTGATGTGAGTTGCCCAAGGCCACACAGCTAGTGAGTAGCCAAGATGAAACCCAGACACTCCGGTTTCCGAGCTCACACCCTGAATCACTGCACCATCTTGTGTCCATCTCAGAGCAGGGGCCTCTGGGCTTCTCCCTTCTCTGAGCCTCTCTTTCTATGTAACTGCACACTAGCGGGTGCCATCTCTGCCTTCATCCTCTGGTCTAAATGGGTTCCTTATCTTAACTGGGACAGATTGGAACATTCACAGAAAATTTTAATAAGTAAGGAGAATAAAAGGAAAATAAACAAGAGTTCTTCCTGACACAGGCCTAGTACAACCTGGCATGAGCTGGCCTTACCTCAAGGCCTTTGGCTCCCCGTCTGCCTGGCTTGGTGGGTAGCCTGGTCCACAGTGGTGGAAACAGCTGCAAAAACACCTCCTGCCCACATGACTATCACCATGAGTGGTCCTGTCTTTTAGAATAGCCGGATTCCTAAAACTTGTACAAAAGCAAAGCCAACTTCTCATACCTAGGCACTAGGTTCTAGGGAAGAAGCCCAGTGGGTAGCCCTAGCAACTCATTTTAGTAATTTTTGGTCTGACTATGTAGTTCCAGTATTCTGTATAACAGACTTGCCCTGCTTTCTCACTGTGTCTTTGGGGGCTAGTAGCAGTTATGAGCGTGCACTCTGCTTGCAAATCCCAGTCATGCCAGTGTGCTCACAAGGTGGCCTCCATCACAGGCCCACTATGGAACATTATCCCAGGTCGAGGTACCCATGCACCTGCTGGGGCAGGACTACACAGTCTGTTTCCAACCTGTGCCAGTCTTGACCATACTTAGCTCCATTGCTGGCTTCCAAAAAAACCCAAACAAACAAACAAACCCAATAACCCTAACCCATTGTGAACTCTGTCATTTTACTAAAGCTGACCCACTAAAGTAAAACTGCTGGTCACACAGTATAACAATTTCACTTGAAAAGAATCCCCATTAGATACGATGAACAATCTCTTACACCAAGCCTCCCAGGAAGAGCTGCCAACAGGAGTTCTTCTCTGTCTTCCTCACCCTTCCTCTGGCCTTTCCCCCCTCCCCTACCCCAGGATCACCTCTCCCTTTTCCCAACCCTCCCCTCTTCTCCTTATTCCTTTCCCAGTCTCACAACCCGTTTTGTTTTTTTGCTTTTTTTGCGGTACGCGGGCCTCTTACTGCTGTGGCCTCTCCCGTTGCAGAGCACAGGCTCCAGATGCGCAGGCTCAGCAGCCATGGCTCATGGGCCCAGCTGCTCTGTGGCACGTGGGATCCTCCTGGACCGGGGCATGAACCCGCGTCCCCTGCATCGGCAGGCGGACTCTCAACCACTGAGCCACCAGGGAAGCCCCTCACAACCTGTTTTTATGCAGAGCATTTGTGCGTATCTAAAGCCAGGCACTCACCCTCCTAAAAGGCCTACACAGCACAGCTTTTCCAAGGGGTGCCTGTGTTGGGGTCACTGAAGCAGGCCCACTAGGGATGGGGGAAGGTCAAAAGTTAGAGACGGAGACTGTGAAAGGGTCAGAGATCCCAACTGGCCACTGGGACCTAGAGCCACTCACTTCACATCTCTGCACCTCAAATTCTTTTTTTTTAGGTCAAGGTGAGTTTATCGTCCAAATAGCATAACCTAACTGCATCCAAAACCATCTGAAATCCATCTTTAAGCTAGTCAGGAAAACAGGTTATTATTTTTAAAAATCACTTAACAGTGAACAGATAGGACCTCTTAAAAGGCAGCTGACTATACCATGTCACCATCATGACCAGTACAATGCTTTTTTCATATTTCCTAAAAAGCTGCTGTGAATACTGATCATACTACTTTAGCATATACTCAAATGCTGGCCAAATACACACCCACACCCACCTCTTACAGAGTACACGGTGAGAGAATAACATTGACTTGATATGGCATCACACTCGTTTTAAAGCAAAAAAAAAAAAAAAAATTAAAATAATAATAAAAGAAAGTCCAAGATGAGAAACTGTAACAGAGGGAGAGATTTGAGTGCACCTCAGATTCTCCATCTATACAATGAAGACAAACTAAAAGATCTGAGGCCACTTCCAGTTTCCACATTCTATGGTTTTAGGTAACTGTCTAGCAAAACCAAAGAGCTATAATTGAGGGACAACTAACTCTCAGTTGTCCTAACATCTTTTGGTTTTAGGTTTAAAGAACCTTAATTACTTGGTCGCCACACTATTTCCTTTTTTTTTAATTTTCTTTTATTTACTTTTTTATACAGCAGGTTCTTATTAGTCATCCATTTTATACCCATCAGTGTATACATGTCAGTCCCAATCTCCCAATTCATCACACACACACCCCACCCGCCTCTGCTTTCCCCCCTTGGCGTCCATACGTTTGTTCACTACATCTGTGTCTCTATTTCTGCCCTGCCACACTATTTCTTAACACCCCACCTTGCAAAAAACATTCCCAATTTGAGGAAAGCTTTGCTTCTTCTCCTGCCTTTGGTCCAGCCCCTTAGAGAGCTTGACCTTCTATGAACAGGTATGAATGGAGCACAGTTGTCTTCTTCACAAGAGTACTATCGAGAAAACAATGAGGGCTTTTTGTGGAGGAGGGGGAACTGCTTCTGAATTCCTGTCTTCTTCAAGGAGCAAACAAAAACGGCGCTCTGGGTCAGAGATTAAACATCACAATGTCGCTGTTTCCATTTTCAGTTCTTTCAGTGTCTCCACCCAAACACAAAATGGTTCCCAGAAACTGGCACAAAGGGGGGAAAAACTGACAGGATATCAAATTCTGCTTACCTTTGACTTAATTTTGCTTAATTCCCTAGTAAGTAAAACCCAGATAGTAGAGAAAAAAAAGCTATCTGCCAAAAACTGTGTCCTGGGATACAGAGTGATGTGAGTGCTAACTCCTGCATACGTTGTCCTGCCTTGGTTTGCTCGCTTTTGTCAGTTCCCTGATTCTCTGGGAAAAGACTATCCCCAAAGCCATGAAAGCATCTAAGTAGGATAAATAGTGGTAAAGAGTTCCTGCCCATGAAAAACAGCTCTCCATTGTCAGACATCTCCTCTTAATTGATCTTAATAAGCTATTTTAAATGAAGGGAAGGAAAAAGCATAGTACTAACACATGGTAATTATCTGTAATTCTCCATTTGTAATGTCACTGAATAGAGAAAATAAGGCAAACGTGGACAGATGCTGACTAGAGCTCTACAATGACATCGAAATTACGGTATTTTGTACAGTGAAGAGGAAAACTAAGCTGCAGTATTTCAAAGGCAGGTTTTCATTCCAAGGACAATACACACCATGGCCTGTGGGGAACTGTGATGAGATGAAATGTCCACAAAGTATGACCCCTGGGAACAGGCAGGGGTTAGAGGTATTTAGCTTTGAGTCCAAACAGCTGATGGGTGTGGCAGAGACTTGTTTAGCTGAGAATATTTAATGTAAGATTCAGTGATTCTGCATCAGCTTTAAACTGAGTGGAAGAGAAATAGACTCCCCAGCTTCCTAGACAGATTTTGGGGCAACTTAAAAGAACTCTAACTTAGCACTCTAGAAGTTATCTAAGGTCAAACATCCTTATTTTACAGATGATCAAAAGAAAACTCAAGAGGAGGTCTCACAGCTGTTAGCCAAGCCCCAGGTGTGGCAGAGGAGAAAGGACGGGGTGGGAGGTCATGGAAGAACCACCACTCTTTATCTTACTGGTAATCTGATCTTCACTCTTGACCAGGAATCAGCATTTCCCTAAACTTCTTCATTTACTTCTGCATCAATAAGTGATCCTTGAGCACTTACCATGTGCCATGGAACTGTGTGTGCTAAATGCTGGGGTTACTCTAATAATTAAGATACACCTAGTGTAGTGAGAACAATTTTATCTAATGTCTCTGCAATAATACAACTTATTAGCATGTTTTAAAAATCCCATGCCTCTTCACTCCAGACTTCCGCATCTGTGGGTGATCTCCTGCAAGTCTGTGCGCATACATGAAGGAATGGGTCTGTACTCAGAGCATTAAGCAGCACCAATTGACCCAGTGGCAACAACAAAAAAGGACAATCTTGGGTTGAGAGCTGAAGATGGACTGGGAAGAAAGATGGGAGACCAGGTTACCAATGGATAACAAAAAAAAGGGGAAATGACCAAGACCCTGGGTAAGGTACCTTCTGGGATGGCCACACGCAGTCCTAGGTCAAGGATCAGAGCAGCCCTGCCTACAGCAACAGCCTGAGGGAGAAATACAAGTGACCTTTGCAGGTGGATCACTGCAAAGCTTAGGTTAGGTTTGCCCTAGGTTGACAATTACCAGCACTCGGAACAACTTGCTTTAGTTTTTTGGGTTTTTTTTTTTTTTTTTTTTTTTTTTTTTTGCGGTACATGGGCCTCTCACCACTGTGGCCTCTCCAGTTGCGGAGCACAGGCTCCGGACACGCAGGCTCAGCGGCCATGGCTCACGGGCCCAGCCGCTCCGCGGCATGTGGGATCTTCCCAGACCGGGGCACGAACCCATGTCCCCTGCATCGGCAGGCGGACTCTCAACCACTGCGCCACCAGGGAAGCCCCCTGCTTTAGTTTTAACAAAGGATGAAAGAACTGGAACTGGAAAAGAGGTGAATCAACTTGATCCTTACTCTAGTTCTCTTGAAAGTTACCGGATTAAAAAGAGAGCATCTCCAATCTATTCTGGAGAAAATAAGTTGGGAAAGAAAAGCTGAAAATAACTACATGAGTGATTTTTAATGGATATAACTTTTCTTTTGGGGTTGACATTTAAGAATTCCACTGAGGGACTTCCCTCATGGTCCAGTGGTAAAGAATCCACCTTACAACGCAGGGGACGTGGGTTTGATCCCTGGTCAGGGAACTAAGATCCCACATGCCACGGAGCAACTAAGCCCATGTGTCACAACTACACAGCCCATGCACCCCGGAGCCTGTGTGCCACAACTAGAAAAGAGAAGCCCGTGCACCCCGCGTGCCACAACTAAGACCCAACACAGCCAAAAATAAATAAAAATAATAATACATAAATCTTAAAAAAAATTCCACTGAAATCATATTATACACTGACCTAAGCCAATTTAGCACTTTAGAAAATGGCCAGTTCTTTTGATAAATATAAGGAACTTCCAGTACGTAGAGGTTACTGAGAGCTTATGTGTTCCCAATCCCAAACTGACTATTCGTCTCAGTCCAAATTCTGCCAACATACATAAGCAAGCAGGCACAAAAACAGACAATCTGATCTGTCCTTTTCCAGAAGAAACTTCTCTTTTTGAAGTCAGGCACTCAGACAAGAACCATGCAGTTCACTCTGAGGTAGATACAATATTCTCAGGACAGGACAAGCACACCTGAGTGTCAGGTGGAGAACAGAGCCCTGCAGGCAGTGAGGACCCGCAGGCCCACCGCCCTGCCAGCCCAGCAGGTTCCCACCCTACATTCACCAGGCGTTCTGGGGCTTTTACCTTTCACTTTATCAGTGAAAAATGTTTTTCAGCATCCTTAAAGTAAAGAAAACCACTCGGACGATATCTGAAGTGTTGGGGCAACCAACTTTCAAGAATGTATTCCTAACAAAGGTGCATCCGATGTTAAACACTCCAAGAGAATGAAAGTTAATACGCATGTACATCACGGCACTGTGTACACTTCCATCTTCCTAAAGTACATTACCATACAGACAATTTGATTGTTTCTACAAAAGGACACTTTCAATCTTTAAGAAAAATCATGTACTGCTATTTTACCGGGCAAATTTCCTCTTATAAACTTAAATTATTGAGGGCTACTAAATCAAATTAAACTTGTGGAAATCCTGCAAATTTGGTTTTGCTCATCATTCCTTCTCCTCCTTCTCTATTAGATAAAATGCATATTAAACCAACTGCTTAATCATGTTAAGTTACTGTTTATATTTTTAGGAGGACACCACAGTCAAAACTTAAGATTTATTCCTAAGTTCTTCACCAAAATTAACATATTTTTGTGTTACTAGCTTGTGTATATAAGTATTATGCTAGAATTTCACTCTGTTTTAGACTTTCACACAGTCAAATTATGTTAACGATATTAAAATCATGATTTTAAATGACATTTTAAAAAAGAATCATGGTGTTCTCCAAGGCTTTGCCATTGTAAATCATTTTGATAATAATAGGAAAACTGCTATTTATTTATATAAAACCACATTATGTTCAACCCTAATCACAACTTTATATTCTCATTTAAGAGATGGGAACACTTTAGCTCAGAAGAGTTAAGTGAATTGGCCCAAATGACAAGATGAAAAAGGACACAAGATTCAAAGCCAGGTCTTCCTGGCTCCAAATCCTAAACTCTTTCCTTTATGATTTGTTACTGCACCCAAGCCCCTGAACAAGGTAACTAAACTATGCACCTCAAAATAACAAAATCACACAAATATGCCACATATCCTATTTCATACCTTTAATCCTCTGAAACTTCCTGGGCTAGTTGGAGAGGAACTGGAGGATTTCGTAGATTTAGGAGTGGAAAGCTGGCTGCTGGGAGTTCCATTAACTGATCATGAGACAACAAAGGAGACAGAGGTCATTAAAACCCAGAACCACCAGATTGTGTAAAAACACTAAGCATATGCCCAGTATAGCTCCAGTGGAGCTTCGATTCATTCAAAGCTCAAAGCAGACGGTAAATCAGCAAAAAGCAAAAATAATGTGTCTTACTGCATTACAGACAAAGTATCAGACAAATAAGCAGTGAAACTAGAATTATTTTCAATAATAGTTTTCCAACAGTGACATAAACAAATATATAAAACGTTATGGAGTTAGAGATGTGAGCAACAACTTGTCCATATACCCTGCCTGCCATCAAGGGTAGAGAAATGCATGGCTGTTATATTTGCAATGGTCTACTCTGAAGGTTGTCCTATAACTACTCCAATATCCAGTGTCTTAGTATACACCAACCTGAATAACCAAGACGTTCTTGTGGCTCTCCCAAATCAATTCCACCATGATTCTAACACATTTTCTAAGTATATCCTTAATGGAAAAAGAAAATTACTGGTCATTTTCCTTGTAATACCTACTTATTTGTTTGAAAGCCAATTTCTTATTATCTAGACTAGTTATTTCTAATTCCTTCCATTTTCTTGTCTTCTCAACTTAATTTCCCCATTATTTAGCAAGTCTTGTTGGTTTTTTGAACACCCTCCTCCAAACTTCCATACACTTCCTACGTTGAAAGCTCAGTTTAGAGACTTGGTAGGGAAGAGTATGGGCACGGCTGTTTCAAGGGGAGGGTCAGTTTGCAGATTTTGTACTATACAATGCTAGTCACACATCTCAGTATAACTCAGGCTTATTCCTAATTATACCAATGGGATCCACTTCTGCTGTAATTTCACAAAACTATTAGTTAACATCTGGTATTCATATATATATATATATATATATATATATATATATTCCTCTTCTAAGGAGTGCTTTAACCCCTTTTATCATTAATCTTCAATGCTTCTGCCCCAAGCAGATGAAAACCGGCATTCGTCTCTATGGAAAGAGAAGCAAAGTCCATTTCCTTTTTAAAAAATCTTTTTAATACAAGGGAGGAGACAACTGTTATTTTAAATGATGCTAATAAATATAAAAAGCAAAATGCAGAGATAAAGGTCCTGAATAGGTGACTCAAAAAAGTAAGCACCAGTCCTTGAACGGAGGCCAAATTCTGGATCTGTAAGTATTTGTGATTAGATGAATCAGTCATGTATGTTTATTGTATTGCTCCTTGTAAAAATTCAGCAAAGATGAAAAAATTTTCCAGTTATTTTTAAATTACCAAACTTGAATTTTTCTAGTTTAAAACCACTCAGTCATAAATCATTATCAGTTATCTAGATTTTCTTAACAAATGTATGTGGGTATTTAGAGCACAAGTACAACACAAGTAACTATACAATTAATTAGAAACTTTTAAGAGGATTCAACAGCCCTGATTATTTTTCAATAAAGTTACACTTCAATTAATGCTCTTTCTTTTAAAAATTCTCCTTAAAGGGAACTGGTGGTAGGAATTCACGTAAAACAGAGATTACCATGAGCAGTGAACTAGTAAGCCTGCTGTGAGCTGGTACTGAGTTTGGCTCCTTTTCCCCTTCATTCCACACAGCAACCTGTTCAGGTCACCAGTTCCTACTCACCAAGGGCTGTTACCTTTCACTGACATTCAGAAACCACTTTGATATCAAAGATTTCCTTGGAACCGTGACAGAAAAGGGATGAAAGAAGAAAAATTGGTTCCTGCACATGGTAAGCCCTGTGGCAGACCAATTTCCCTTAAAACACACCTCCTGCCTAAACATAATTTCTTAACAAAATTCACTGCCAGGGATTGAACTGGTATCAGTAACTACGTGTCCATAGTTACCCTCAAATAACTCCCATCCTAAAGAGACACTAAGCCATATATAGCCCTCTAAGTTTCTGATAGCATTTGAAAGGTTCTAAAAAATCGTCGTCTAGTGAGAAGTTCTTAATGCCATTTATCTGCACATCTCTCCAGTCTCTGGGAGGGTACGTGGGGCCTGGGACAGAGCCACACTGTGCTCTCTCCCCCGACACTGCTGCTACCAACAGGAAGGTGGGCAACGCCCAGCGTCTCCGCAGTGCTCCCTCCTTCACTGCACCCTGGATTTTCTCTCTCCAAATAAGGCTCTTACCCGCCCTTGCCCTCAACTGTAAGGTAAGCAATAAACCTGGGGGCTTTCTTGTGTGTTTGCTCTGAACATTTTTTATCCTGGTGGACTACGACAGATTCACAAGCTAGAAAGCTGAAGTGAGACTTTTTAAGATGCAAATTGTGGTAACTGTTTACCCGCTTGTATCACCCAGATTAATTTCTATGTGTTTATTACATATCATTTAGCTATTTAGATAAATTTAGAGTTTTGTTGAGGAATTTTGTCAGCCAGAAGACTTCACTGATGGGAGCACTTTTGTCCCAAGAGTGAAAAAGTATAATATGACATTTACAAAGTTACTTGCTCTGTTTGAAATTCCAGTGAGTCCTATGGAATGTTCTAAATGGTAACAGGCATACTACACCTAAAGCAGTCCGTAAAATCGAGTTATACTTCTGTGTACTGTGGCATTTAATAATACAAAACTCTCTCTCCATTTTCTATAACTGCAGGGTGTGCTGAACATGCTTTTGAGTTAATCTCTTATAAAGAAGCCATTTGCCCTCTGAAACGCGATTTACATCTCACAACTTTTACTTGTAAGTTAAGATAGACTTTATTAACCCAAACCCAAATATGGACTCAGTTGAAAATCTGGAGCACTGGAATCCTAAGATTTTCTCAAATCAATTTCTAAGCATTCCAAATTCTAGTTAAAAAGATTTACACACTTATTAGACTATATTATGAAGCAGTTGGTCTGCAAGACAAGTATGGCTATGAAACATGTTTTTAGTTCAATATGTTAATTTCCCTCTTTAGACCTCAGGCAGACAAAATTAGATTAATTTTAATACCTGATCCTTGAACCACTCTCCCCACTTTTATTTATATTACTTACATGATAAGCATCTGTAAACCTATCACCAAAACAAAAGCTAAGAACCTGACAAAAGTCTAATTTACCACACGGTAAACTTAGTGAAGTGTATTTATGCAAATTTCATGTTACGTTAGCTTTCCCTGCATGTGAGATACTTTACAGAAAGCACAATATGATTTGAAATAAGCTTAACATCAGAGCAATGCATTCAGTTAAAAATATTCACATCGCTGATATTTTAGAGAGAGGATGTTGCGCCTATTAACCCCAGGGTGGGGAGGAAGGAGAGGAGAGTATAATTGCTTCTGTGGCCAATTTCATATTACCAACAACCCTTAGCCTTTTTCAATAACGGGCTATTCTCCCAAATTAACTAGAAGACACACCCCGTGAAGCGCTGTGTCTCCTCCATCACTGTGTACCGTGACTGCACACAGACAGGCACCTGGCAACCTTCTGAGGATGACTGGCTCTCTAACAAGTAAGGGAGGCGGAAGCATTGTGAAGCGCTTGATAACTGCACAGATGTCCACTGGTAAAAGCCAGATGCATTCATGGAAATGGAGCAAAAGGAAACAGAAATATGGCAAAAGACGAAAACAAAAACCCAGCAGAGCGACAAAGCCATAATAATCATGGCTCACCTGGGGATTTGGCCGTAGAGTAGGCCCTGGAGTAGTGGCCACCCCTCTTTACTGGACACATTCAGTATAAACAAAGGAGACAGTAAGGAGAGTGGTTATTCAGCAGGTCTAAACGTGTACACAAAAAGAAGGGCAAAACCACCCGACCTAGAGAAAGTGGGAAAGGTGCTGAAGAAGCAGCAGAAAAGTAGAACACCCCCCAAATTCGGTATTTTATAAAAAGGTTGATGCTTCAGACAGTTTTTATTAATACTACTTTCACATGTCCTACATTTACCCCATGTAAAATCACAGTTTTTTCACAATCCTTTCCTTAATGGGAAATGATATCAGCAAAATTATAACTACTAGGAGCGAGCCTTACAGAATCAATATATAAAGATTTAGGGGATATTTTAATTCTTTAAAAATGTCAAAAGCTGTCAAAATTATGACAAATCTATAGACTCAAGATCTGAAAGAAACTTAGAGGTAAGTCTGACTCTGAAATAAGCAGCGCTACTTTCTAACAATAATCGTTGCTCCTATTAAATTGCTCGATGATGGAAAAGCCTGTGGAAACTTACCAAGTAAATACATTGCTGTTAGGCGTGTATGTTTATGTTTTAAACCAATAAGATAAGAAAATATCCACAATCTTATAGCACAAAATTAAAAATGCAGCACACAGTGGTCAAAATGTGAAACACTTCTACATAAATACCAGAAGAATCTAGATAAGATTGCTCTTGAGAAAATGTGTCAGAACAACACTAAGGGTTAGGACACTTATTATAACTTTGAGAAACAGACTTAAACTTCTGGATTTAAACATCATGTCATTCTGGAACCTGGCTGCGTACAAGGATGGGAAAGACTACGAATTCATATTAAAGAAAACTGAAGAATGATTTGCTCCTTTTGTGACTATCCATTTCCTTTCCCTTTAACTACCTGAAGCTGGTGATTTGCTGCGTCGAGAAGGCCCAGGGCTCTTGGATCCAGAATACTTAACAGCTGAGGAGCGAGAATAAGATGACTTCAAGACACGGCATTCTAGAAAGGAAGGAAAGTGCTTTAAGTGGATCTGGTTTTAATTCTCACCAAAGGAAGATCACAGATCACATGCGACAGTGGTTTACTGCCTAGAACCATTACCTGATCATCCTTTCTATTAATGCTAAACAATTTTAATATACAGAGCAACTGTCCCAAAAGCACACCTGAGGTTACCTTAAATTAGGCTTCACACCTTGCGACTCATCTCATTGTTCCAGATGGAGTTCTTTTTTTAAAAATCTTTATTAGAGTATAATTGTTTTACAATGGTGTGTTAGTTTCTGCTTTATAACAAAGTGAATCAGTTATACATATACATATGTTCCCATATCCCTTCCCTCTTGCGTCTCCCTCCCTCCCACCCTCCCTATCCCACCCCTCTAGGTGGTCACAAAGCACAGAGCTGATCTCCCTGTGCTATGCGGCTGCTTCCCACTATCTATCTACCTTACCTTTGGTAGTGTACATATGTCCATGCCTCTCTGTCGCTTTGTCACAGCTTACCCTTCCCCCTCCCCATATCCTCAAGTCTATTCTCTAGTAGGTCTGTGTCTTTATTCCTGTCTTACCCCTAGGTTCTTCATGACTTTTTCGTAAATTCCATATATATGTGTTAGCATACGGTATTTGTCTTTCTCTTTCTGACTTACTTCAGTCTGTATGACAGACTCTAGGTCCATCCACCTCATTACAAATAGCTCAATTTCGTTTCTTTTTATGGCTGAGGAATATTCCATTGTGTATATGTGCCACATCTTCTTTTTTTTTTTTTTTTTTTTGTGGTACGCGGGCCTCTCACTGTTGTGGCCTCTCCCGTTGCGGAGCACAGGCTCCAGACGCGCAGGCTCAGCGGCCATGGCTCACAGGCCCAGCCGCTCCGCGGCACGTGGGATCTTCCCAGACCGGGGCACGAACCCGTGTCCCCTGCATCGGCAGGCGGATTCTCAACCACTGCGCCACCAGGGAAGCCCTCCACATCTTCTTTATCCATTCATCCAATGATGGACACTTAGGTTGCTTCCATGTCTTGGCTATTGTAAATAGAGCTGCAATGAACATTTTGGTACATGACCCTTTTTGAATTATGGTTTTCTCAGGGTATATGCCTAGTAGTGGGATTGCTGGGTCATATGGTAGTTCTATTTTTAGTTTTTTAAGGAACCTCCATACTGTTCTCCATAGTGGCTGTACCAATTCACATTCCCACCAGCAGTGTAAGAGTGTTCCCTTTTCTCCACACCCTCTCCAGCATTTATTGTTTCTAGATTTTTTTGATGATGGCCATTCTGACTGGTGTGAGATGATATCTCATTGTAGTTTTGATTTGCATTTCTCTAATGATTAATGATGTTGAGCATCCTTTCATGTGTTTGTTGGCAGTCTGTATATCTTCTTTGGAGAAATGTCTATTTAGGTCTTCTGCCCATTTTTGGATTGGGTTGTTTGTTTTTTTGTTATTGAGCTGCATGAGCTGCTTATAAATTTTGGAGATTAATCCTTTGTCAGTTGCTTCATTTGCAAATATTTTCTCCCATTCTGAGGGTTGTCTTTTGGATTCTGAGGGTTGTCTTTTGGTGGAGTTCTTAATAAATACAGAAATCCTGATGTCCTAACTTGATTCACACATACCCACAGCCTAATCTACATATGTGCAACTTAGTATTATTATTTTGGTCAGTAGCATTGATAGGCAAAGGCTACAACAAAGAGTTCTCTCCAAGTCTCTGATAACCTTAGTTTGAAAGGGTATAGGACTCTAATTTATGAACCCCTTAGTGTCTTATTTTCCATCTGCCCAAAGCATCAAAAATGAGGAAACTAGTTTTAAATAATAACTTTGGTCTTTCCATAAATTGCCAAATAAGTTAGCATGTAGAGGACCAGAACTAATTAAACAGCTTAAATAATCAATTCTAATTTGAACAATTAAGAACCTGGTTTTTGGAGTCATGCAGATTTGGGATGAATCATGGATTTGACTTTGCTAACTGGTGGACCTTGGTTAGGTCTAAGTCTCAGTTTTTTCCCCTATGAAACTGGGATGAAAATAAATCTGCTTCATAGGCTTCTTATAAGGATTCAATTAGATAACATAATGTCTGTAATTCACATTAAAATACTTCAATTTACGCAGAAAGATTAAAATGTGGGTTGGTTTTAATCTATACCCCAGGGGCAATAAATTAACAAGGGAAGTACACTAATCAGGAAAATACACACCAGGGAGGCCGAGTGAGCATCTGAAAGGCTCTAATCAGAACCTTACTCAGAGGGGGACGCAGCAATAGCAGCTTAGTTAATTAGCAGCACGGATGTTAGAAAGCACTCCACTGCTGGAAGGAGTGGTGTGTGGGTTAGTTAGAACTTCCTAAAGGCACTGCTCCTCCCTTATGAGCAGGATGGGTAAATCTAGAAAGCCCATAACCAGAACTTCAGAACTACCCCCAGGGTAGGAGTGTGAGCCAGTCCTGCACCCAGCTCATGAACGGAGGGTTTTGTTCCTTGACTAAGACCAGCTTAGCTGAATTCTATGGATTTTGAACTGATTTTTAATGTAAGGTGTTGTCAGCAGTATAAAAGGACAGAGCTGGGACTCATCAAGATGGCAACACAAGTTAAAGAACTGATGGTTAAAAAAATCTTTGCCTCCTGAACCCTACCAGGACCCTGTGGGGCTCCTGGGCACAGAAGCCTTTCTGTGTTCCCCGTTTCTTTCTTTCCTTCCCTCTCTCCCTCCCTCTCCCCTCCCACTTCCTTCCTTTCTTCCTTCCTTCTTTCTCTTTCTTTCTTTCTTTTTTTCTTTCTTTCTTCTTTCCACCTTTATTGGAGTATAATTGCCTCACAATGGTGTGTTAGCTTCTGCTTTATAACAAAGCGAATCAACCATACATATACATATATCCAGAGATATGTTCCCCATTTCTTGGAGGGAATAGACTCCAGCTTCCACGACTTCCCCTGAGTTCCAAAGGGCAGGTTCAAACAGTTGCTAATCAGGGAAGGGAGGGGATGCGGAGACAAGGGAGGAGCAGCCAAGGAACAACAGTGCAGCCTTGGGGCAGGGTCCTGGTTCCCCCTCAAGGGATACACATAACACTATCTTTGACCTCTTTACAGAATGAAAACCCTCAATAAATGGAAGAAGTCAGCAATCTTCATTCCAGAGAAAACCACCTGAGGCCTGATTAAAGGAACCAGAAAAATTCATCAGAAGACTAGTGAGACCAGATTAAAGGAGTGCAGACCCTGCAGCAACATCCTGATCCTTACCAGCAACCCAGCCCTTGAACCATTGCTATAAAACTCCTCACCAGATCCCCCTGGGTAGGGACACACAGTTTTTCAGGGAAGGAGCCCACTGTGTTCCCCTCTGCCTGGCAAAGAAATAAAGCTCTTCTTTTCTACTTCACCCAAAATTCTGTCTCCGTGATTTGATTCAGCACCAGTGCACAGAGACTGAGTTTTCAGCAAAACTCCTAGTAAATGTACTTGTGGCAGAATTAGGTCTGAGACTTGCTTTCATCATAAAATTTCATGACCTAATGGTGGTGATATAATATTAACATTAACAGCAACAACAGGGATAGCACATCCTGTGTAATGGGCACACTTCCAACTGCTTTACACATATGAACTCATTTAATCCTCGTCGTATTTTATGAAAAAGCCACTTTTATTATCCCCAGTTTGCAGAAGGTTAAGTAGGGATCAAGAGGGAAGAAGTCAGTAGCTTTCACCCACTTCTAATTATTGGAGTTCTTTGGTAGCCAAAACAACAAAAAACTATGAACAATTCAAATAGCTTAGGTAAATTTACAACATACATGTAAAGCCGTGAGTACAATGCCTAGTACATATACAGTAAGTGCTCAATAAATGTTTTATTGCTGTTGTTGCCGCCCAAATTAACTTTACAACCTGGAGCATAATATTATTGAGTTTCAGTGTCTCAGCTTTCAAAATGACTCATATTGACATCAAAGAAATATTATGAAATGAAATTAAGCTACAGTCAAAAAAGATGTAGGGGCTTCCCTGGTGGCGCAGTGGTTGAGAGTCCGCCTGCCGATGCAGGGGACGCAGGTTCGTGCCCCGGTCCGGGAAGATCCCACATGCCACGGAGCGGCTGGGCCCGTAAGCCATGGCCACTGGGCCTGCGCATCCAGAGCCTGTGCTCCGCAATGGGAGAGGCCACAACAGTGAGCGGCCCGCGTACCGCAAAAGATGTAAAATACAGATGATATGTAAATGCATGTTTTTCAGTCAACCCATGAGAACAGGGGAGAGCATAAGCACAGATAACATTGGCAATTCTTTATGGACTTTCCGGTGGCATTACTAATCTAAAGCTGGGCCAGTACAACAGAGTATAAGACAGTACAGAAACCCCCAAGAAATTTGGCATCAGTGGAAAAAAACAATAAGAGTAGATAGATGATCCCCAAGCACAAAGTAGATAAATCGCCCCAAGGTAAGTGACATAGTGTAACAGGAAAGAATTACACAAGGAAGTTTGATACCACAGAATGTATCATCTTGAATTTTAAAAAGTCTATGGCTCGCCATATTTATTTGGTAGTATGTTTCTGTAATTTTGGACTGTCAGAACCACTACAACTGGAAAGGATTTACCACCAGTTTAACTTTTGAAAAGCCAGCTTTCCTCATTCATGAAATTAAAGAGTGGGACTGAATCTCCAACATCCCTCTTCTCTGTGAAATGTTATGTCTGTATGATTTTATCTCATTTAAAGATGAAGTTGACTTTACTATCAGCTAAGATAAACACTAATACAGCAATAGGTTTAAATTTGTTCCAGACAACAGATTAGAACAATATTCCCAGGATCAAAATCATCTGAAATCACTGAGGTTATTGCTAAATAGTTGAAAACTCCATTTTTTGGCTAAAATTAAGAGAAAGGGATTTTCTTATCCCATCAATGAAAATAGCTTTATTTTTCCTGCATATATAAACAATGCATGCTATTTTTTTTTAAGTTGCGAACAGAGCAATGAGATAAAAAGAAACCTGAGATAATCACTATTAACAATTTACTATCCTTTTATGTATCTCTTTATGGAAGATGTATAATGAACTGTTTCAGGTTCAACACTATCCATACATTTAAGGTGGCATAGCCAGGCACCATTCTGGAAGAAGGTAGGACATCCATTTCAGAGGCAAAACAATGCAGTAAAAAGAGATGGAACCAACTTGCTAAAAAATGGAAACTATTTCACTTGAATTAGGTTTTTTTGTTTTTTGCAACTAGGTAAATATCTTCATGTTATTTTCTACTTTCATTAATTCAAAAAGAGTACCACCAATGCCATCTTTCTCCAACACACCAGACCACTTAACATGCACCAAGTGAGAATCCCAAGCCTGCATTTCAGGTTACAAAGACGGTCAATGAATTGCCTTACCACTGTGATCCAGGACAAAGTCATCTTGGGCGTAACGGAATTTTTCAGGTCCACATGCAATAAAAACATCATCATCACCAAAAAAGTCTTGCAGACAAGTAACCTAAAAAAAAAAAAAATCATGTCCAAGAAATAAATTAGCAACATTAGAAGTGAAACAAAAGTCAGCAAAATTAAATATATTTTCTAGCCTCACCTATAATACTGAGTCAGAATGAAAAACTATTTAATAGCACACATTTCCAAGCATTTCACCCTCCACAGAGCACTTCCACACAATGTCTCCTGACTGACCTCAGAACAACAAAACGAGGGGCTCCTAGCTGGCATCAATGTTCTGTTTACAGGTGAAGTCAAGGTCATCCACAGGAGGCTCAGTGATATATTCCAGGTTTCCCATTAACAGGTGGCAAAGCTGGGGCCGACGGAGGTCTCTGCTCCCAGTTTACTGGTCTACCCTTCTTCTCTCCTAGCAACTCCATGTCCCAGCCGTGTCACCTTGGGCATGGCCTCTCTGTACCTTTGGTACATTGCGCCTTAGGTTGTCCTGAGGATTAATATATGAAAACCGCTTGGAATGGGTGCCAGGCATATAGGTACTCAATGTGCTAATACTCACCTTCACCACCACCACCATCATTAAGATCAGAGGAAGACTTGCCATGAAGCTAATGATGGCCCTTCCAAGGCCCTGTACCTAAACGTAGTCTTAATTTCATATTCTTTTTTCACCCCACCCTCCCCAATACTGTATCAGTGTCAGATCCCACAGAACCTGGACCCACCCCAGGGAGCACATTCATCCCTTCATCCCGGTGGTGACAAGAACCATCTTCCAGGACTTTGGATATAAACAGGCTCCAATTTTACCTGGTGTTTTAATGGGATGTATGATAAGATTTCTTTTTAAAAAAAGTACTCCTCTCCCAATAATAATGCAGTTTAAAAAAAAAATCAGTGCTCTAGTACTTGAAAGGATTGAGAACCTCAATAATTCCTTAAGCCTTCCTGATCACTATTTAGCCGTTTATTGAAAAAAAAATCTCAGTCTAGAGTTAGAAAAAAAATGCTCTAGAGAGAAGATAGTGGATTATACACAATAAGTGGAACAGGTGTGGAAACTGCTCCAATCCCTCATCAAGCAAGATGTGGCTTCTGTACTTCACTGAAACTCAGCTCAGGTCACAGTGTGTTTAAGGCGTGTTTTAGTCAGTTTGGGCTGCTATAACAAATTACCATAGACGGGGTGGCTTAAATGACAGAAACTTAGTTCTCACGGTTCTGGAGGCTGGAAGTCTGAGATCAGGGTGCCAGCACGGTTGGGTTCTGGTGAGAACCCTCTTGCTGGTTTCATCACATGGAACGGTGGGGGGGGGGGTGGGGGACAACACAGGAGGAAGGCAGGTCTCTCCTGTCTCTTCTTATAAGGGCACTAATCCCATCATGGGAGCTCCACCCTCAAAACCTCATGCAACCCTACTTACCTCCCAAAGGCCCCACCTCTTAATAGCATCACATTGAAACCAAGCAGGACCCTGTAGGGCTGCTGGGCACAGATGCCTTTCTGTCCCCCATTTTCTTGTTTGTAGGGAACAGACTCCAGCCTCCATGACCTTCTCTGAGTTCCAAAGGGCAGATCTGAACAGATGCTAATCAAGGGAGGAGCAGCCAAAAAACCACCAGAGGCCAGATTAAAGGAACCAGAGAAGCTCATCAAGAAATTACCCGAGATCAGAGTAAAGGAGCGCAGGCCCTGCACACCCTGATCTTATCAGCAGCCCCACCCTTGAACTACTGCTATAAACCTCCACATCAAATCCTCCCAGGTGGGGACACACAGTTTTTAGGGGCAGGACCCCACCGTGTCCCCCTTTGCCTGGCAAAGCAATAAAGCTATTCTTTTCTACTTCACCCAAAACTCTGTCTCTGAGATTTGATTCGGGGCCGGTGTACAGAGGCCGAGCTTTCGGCATCAACACTGGGGGTTAGGGGCCCAAGATATGAATTTTGGGGAGACACAAACATGCAGTTCATAATAGAAGGATAACATTTTTCACCATCCCTGTGAAAAGTGTTTCTCTTCATCTCAGGTGGCAATCACACGTTCATCCTTGCTGGGATCCTGGGAGTCATCCTTTCCTCCCTTCTTCACCAATCCCTCACGTCATTTTTCCTTCCTACACGGCTTCCAAATATTTCTATCCCTACTCCTTGGTTCAGCTCTCACTTTCTCTTGCCTGGGCGCCTGCCACTGTCTAGTAACAGGCTTTCTAACTCCAGTCTTTACTGCTCCCCCCGCTCCAGTCATCACTGTTCTCACAGGTGTGGAAATAAATGAAGACCATGTGGGCACATGCAGTCTCTTAAGGTGCCAGGGTGCCCACACCACTCACAGTGCTCACCGACCTCCTTCCTTGACAAGATAATGCTCCTTCACAGGGCACACAAGACTGACCCTGCCTGAGCCTCCAACCTCGTCTTTGCCATTTCGTCTGCACACCTGTTCCTCAGCCACATCATGACTTCTCTGGGTTCCTTACCTGTATGGTGCTGGTGTTTCTTTTTTGTTAAACAGCTTATTGAAACATAATTCACAAACCATACAATTCACTCATGTAAAGCACAGAATTCAATGGGTTTTGGTATATTCAGAGTTCTGCAACCATCACTACAATCTATTTGAGAATATTTTCATCATCTAAAAAGAAACCCCCAGGCCCATTACCATTCACTCCTCATGCCCCCATCTCCTCATTCCTAAGCACCCATAATCTACTTTCTGATTCTATGGATTTGCCTATTCTGGATATTTTATATAAATCAAATCATACAATATGTAGCATTCTGCAACTGGCTTCTTTCACTTAGCATGTTTTTAAGGTTCATACGTGTTGTAGCACATATTAGGACTTCATTCCTTTCTGTGGCTGAGTAATATTCGGTTGTATGGATATATATACCCCATCTTGTTTATGCATTCATCAGTTAATGGACATTTGAGTAATTTCTACTTCAGTGCTGGTTCTTACTACTCTATTTTCCCCCATGCTGTTTCTCAGCCTGAAGTGGTCTTTCTGACCACTCTTTGGTGCCGTGACCTCCAGGTAGGCAATGATATTTCTGATTCATCATTCCCTAGGGTCTAGGAGAATTCTGGCTTTGGTGGATGCTTAATACATGTCTGTTGAATGAACTGTGGCTTGGTATGGAGCTGCTCCTGTTGGAATTGAGTTCTCAGACACAGAGTAACTTCTCTGGGGTGAGTGGTGTCACAGATGCAATCTCCACTGCCATCTCCACCACCATCACTTAATGCAAGACTTACAGAATTTAGGCATCACTTAACCTCTCAGAATTGTCTCTCTGTGCTGCATATGTGTGACCTCATTAATCCCTACATCATCCCTGAGGTTGATACTATTATCACTCCTCATTTACAAACAAGAAAACAACCTGCCCCCACACAGGTCATGAACACAAGCACAGGAATTTAGACACAGGTCCTCCACATCTATATCTCTGCTTTAAACTTAACACCATGGTGTCATGTACACACGGCTATATTTAAAATGGATAATCAAAAAGGACCTACTGTATAGCACAGGGAACTCTGCTCAATATTATGCAACTAAATGAGAAAATAATTTGAAAAAGAATAGATACATGTATAACGACGACTTTGCTGTACACCTGAAACTATCAGAACATTGTTAATCAACTATAGTCCAATATAAGATAAAAAGTTAAAATAAATAAATAAATAAACTTAACACCATGGTGCCTCCCCTTATGTGGAATCCCAGAGTTCATCTTTCTACTTTTATCTCTTTTTTTTTTTTTTGCCAAGCTGCACAGCATGCAGGATCTAACCGCAACCAGGGATCGAAACCCACGCCCCCTGCAGTGGGAGTGCAGAGTCTTAACCACTGGACCACCAGGGAAGTCCTTTTCTACTTTTATAGTTCTTACCACATTCCACCTTGCTTTATAGTCATTTATGTCTCTCATATCTCCCACTATTTTGTTTTTTACACATATACATTTAATAAATGGTTCTTAAATGGAACTGAATCCAGTTCTACTTTCTTGGCCAAATAAAACAGACATCTACCAAAGTTTAATCCATTTTTTAAAAAAATCAACATTTCATTTGTTTTTGTAATCAATTTAGCATGAAAAAATGACAACTGAATTTTCTAAAATATACCTGTATGAATGTCTGTTTGAAAAGTCAATTAATTTTTAATTGATTTTATTACAAGAAAACATTTCATCTGGCACTAAATTAGTTGGTATTTGAGTAGAATAAATGCCAAAGTGAATAATTAAGTTGCCTATTTTGTGGAATAAAGGTATTTATCAAGTCGAAGGAATATAACAGATCAAAAGGTGGTTTATTCCCCCTCCCCCAGCTGTTCTGTTTATTGATAGCTCTTCCTAACCAATTGTTTAATGATTTCACCTGTCAGTATAAGTTTGGCTTTCCAAACATGGTTTGCATAAGGTGTCTGCATCCCTTTAATTCAGATTCTAGCCATTAAGTACATATCTGGTTAAACAGTTAACCGAATTATATAATTAGCAATTGGTTCAGATTACTTCGAATAAGTCACCACTACTCTCAAGAAATGATAGGTGTCATATAAATAAATGATAAACTGAGATAAGCAAACATGCATTTTGGCTAATTTTATTTTATTAACGTGTACTCAGGATACCAACATACCTCATAAAATATTAAACAACTCCTGTTTTCATTCATTCAACAAATTTGTATTGAGAACTTATGTGCCAGGCACCACGCTAGGTGCTACAGAATCATCAATAAAACAAAACGAAACAAACAACAACAGAAATAAAACAGAGCGAGAAAGAAATCCTTGCCCTCATGAAGCCAGTGTGAGTTGACACAGGATAAAAATGCATAAGTAAATGTATGCAACGTCAAAAGGTGATAAGTGCTACAGAGAAAGAAAACAAGGATGGGGAATAGTGAATGCAGGGCATGGGTGCTGCAATACTAAACAGCTTCACTGCAAAGGTAACATTTGAACAAAATATTAAGAGAGGTAAGGGAGAAGCTGCATGAATGTCTAGGGATGGAGGTGGGAGGGCAGTGTTCCAGGAAACAGAAGAGAATATTCAAAAGCCTTGGCATGGTCACGGGAAACAGTCCTGGAGCACAGTTAGACGGGGAACAGTCTTTGCAGGACAGCAGGTCAGCAAGGTGAGGGAGGCAAGCAGATGGGGTAGGGCTTTGTCAGCTGCTGGTCAGGACTTTGGCTTTCCTCTGGGTGAGATGGGAAACCACTAGAGGCTTTGGAGCAGAGGACGGCACAACGTGACTTACTTCGAACAGGATACACGGCGCTCAGGCTAGACTCTAAAAGGGCAAGCACAGATGGCAGCGTAGTTGGAGGCTATTGCTACTCAGGCAATGAGGGTGGCCTGTGCCAGGAGTGGATGGGATGAGAAGGCTACGGGGACCCGAGAGAAGAGAGAAGAATGTGATGGCTCAGGGTTTTTGGCTTGAGCCACTAAAAGGATGGGCCTGTCATTAACTCTCATGGAAGAGTACAAGGTAAAGGGCAAGGTTGGTGGTGGCGAGGATGCCCACGCATTTAGATTTGGCATGTGAACTGCGAAATGCCTATTAAACATCCAGGTGGAGGTGTTGGGTGGAAAGTGGGATATAAACACATCTGAATTTCATGAGCGAGATCTAGCCTGGAGATACAAATTTGGGACTCACCAGCATATGAATGGTATTTAAAATCTTGAGCTCAATTACAGCAATTAATGCACAGAGGGAAGCGGTGTAAGCCCTGAGCTCCGAAACCCAGCCGCTTTACAAGGTCAGGGAGAAGAAGCAAAAACAGCGAAGAAGACTGAAAGGGAACAGTCAGTGGGGGAGGAAGAAAAGCGAGTGCTTGTAGTTTGCTGGAAACCAAGCTAAGAAAGTGTTTCAAGGAGGAGGAGCCATCGGCTGAGTCAGTGTTACTGACAGGCCATGTACGATGAAGACTGAGAAGTGACCAGTGAATTGAGCAACAAGGAGATCGCTGGTCCTGAAGATCAGAAGTAGTTTTGGTGCAGTGGTTGAAAAGAAAGTCTACTTGCAGCACCTTTAACAGAGGACAGGAGAAGAACTGGAGACAGTGAATGCAGACAACTTTTTCAGGGAGCTGCGACTGGAAAAGTGGAGCAGTGTGGAGATGGCAGAAACAAGCAGGGAGTCCACGGTCAAGGGAGCTTGTTTTCAAGATGAGAGAGAGAACACAAGTTACTACGCTGTTGAAATGATCTAGTAGGACAAACATGGTGAGGCAAGAAAGGGGATTGCTAGAGCTGCCTCCCTTTGTGAGAGGGCATGGGATCAGTGTGCAGGTGGAAGGGCTCCACTTGCATGAGACTATGGTCAGTCTCTGGCAATAAAGAGAACCAGGTGGAAGCTGCTGGCGGGGGGACATGTGGTGGGGGTGGGAGAGCTGGTGGACTGCTTCCTGCTTCACTGAGAAAGCTTGAAGCAAAGTCATCAGCTCAAAGTGAGGCAGGGGCCGGGGGTGGGGGAAAGAGGAAGTACAGCAGACTTGTGGAGAAAAAAAAAGGTGTGGAATTGCAACCTGTGATTGTGGGGAGAATGAATGGGGAGGGAAATATGACATGCCTGCAGGCAGCAATAGGGGCGCATTCAGGGTCCCACAGCCTGCATAACAGACATTCTTGGTTCTAAAACTAGAAAGCAGCTACCCAGCCGATACAGTGTTTTAGAAAAATCTAACCCTTTTAAGCTGGAATTGTTACTGTTTCATGGGGTTGCACCTGACCGGTCAATAGAAGAAAATCGACAGGAACACAGATGATGCAAAAACCTAGATTCCACCGATAATGAGTAAATAAGGAATGAATGGGAACTTCTCTCTCGCTGCTGCTGCTGCGGATTTAAAATACAAGTCTCTGTTCATATTTTTCACAGTGTAAACATGGACTGTTATGCACTGTCATTCCTATGTTTAACTAAACCGTAAACCTAAAACACGCTACAAACAGAACACCAGAGGCAGAGATGCAAGTTGATGAGCATGATTAAAGGTGAGCTAAAAAACTAACAGGCACAGAAGAATGAGCAGATTTCAGTTCTGTTCCTACTTTCACTGTACAGGATAATTCACGTATGGTATTGTTTAAACTACAGATGTCCGTGCAGGAAGCACAGGCTCAGCACAAGCTTTTCTGGGAGGAGAGGACCACCGTGCTGCACCTCCTCCCTTTCATACAGGTGGGACCTTGGGGAGATACTTAACCTTTTGGAGGCTCATTTCTCTGTCCACAAAACGGGCAGCAGACAAGTTTCATCTCTTCTTTAAGGGAAAAATGTGATAGTACGTGAAAGGAGCTGGTACATGTTATTTCTTCATTTTCATTAATTCACGACCTCAAATGTTTTTTTAAAAATTTAACTTAATGGGGGCTTCCCTGGTGGCGCAGTGGTTGAGAGTCCGCCTGCCGATGCAGGGGACGCGGGTTCGTGCCCCAGTCCGGGAGGATCCCACATGCCGCGGAGCGGCTGGGCCCATTGAGCCATGGCCGCTGAGCCTGCGCGTCCGGAGCCTGTGCTCCGCAATGGGAGAGGCCACAACAGTGAGAGGCCCGCGTATGGCAAAAAAAAAAAAAAAAAAAAAAATTAACTTAATGGATAATCTTTTAAGTATACACACACAAAAAATAATACATGCTCTCCTACAAGTTCAATAAATTAGATATTCTCCGAGAAAAAGAATCACTGACAACTTGGAAAGCTGCCACTGATGGTCTTCACTTGTGGAAAAATCACTGCCTCCCAAATTAAGATATCTTAAGCTCCCAGAAATTCTACACAAGAATGTGATTCATGTAATATACAATAAACACATATAGGTATACATATGACATGTAAAATATATATAAATGTTTATATGCATATATTAAAAAATGTTTCTACCAACAGCTCCCTAGAATAATTACAAACGAGAAAAAGAATTAAATGTAATATATCAAAGCAAAGCATTGGCTTATATCTATGTAGGTAAGCTATACCTATAAATGTCAACATTTTTGGATAATATAAAGACAGAACTGTCAGCATATCAATCTAATTTTATGCCAAAATTATATTTGTGTAATACTAGGCCTCCATGTAATGCAGTCATTACTTGCCCATGCTTAAATTTCACAAACATATGGGACCACATATTTAATTATTCTTCATAGTGCCCCAAACTCAGTTGATACTTTTCAAAGAAAACGTCTGAGGGACCTCCCTGGTGGTCCAGTGGGTAAGACTCCACGCTCCCATGCCACAACTAAAGATCCCACGAGCTGCAGCTAAGACCGGGTGCAGCCTAAATAAATAAATAAATAAATAAATAAATATATTTTTTAAAATCTGATAAAATGCTCAGGGTCTGATGTAAGCTAAAATAACTCTCTCTCACCAATGGAAGCCACATTAGTTTACTACTCTATATTCAATCTAACATGAATCATGTCCCTACTATATGCCAGGCATAAACAAAAGACAAGAAGCACACAGTCTAGTGGTGGAGATGAACAAGAATAGTAGTAAGTACCATCAAAACGTTACAATAGGGCTTCCCTGGTGGCGCAGCGGTTGAGAGTCCGCCTGCCGAATAGGAGTCATCAAAACGTTACAATAAGAGAATGCTGTAATAGAAGAACACCCAAAAGAAATAAGTTGATGAAAAACAGCATCCCGTAAAATATTTAATACCTTTAGAGTACTTCATATATTTGGACACTTAGATAATTCTACCTTTTATAGTTTTTTTAAACAGATTTCTTGTTCTTCAACTCTGGTGGTCTGTTTGCTCCTTTTATCATACATTTTTAAAACTGGCATTTAGCACTGAGTTATGGGCCATGTCACTAAACCTGACTCAGAAAAAAACATATCAATACCTTGAATAATGTCTCAAAGTCATTCCTAACGGGGTGAGGAAAAGCGTATCCGTTTAGAAGCCCTCTTACGGTTTGCTTCTCCATTCTTTTCTCCATGCAAGAACCTCCTCACGAATAATGGATGCTCTGTGGCTTACGAAAGCGAGCTACACACACGAGGGGAAAATAATAATTCTGCTAAGGTACAAAATTAAAGCCATCAGCAGGCTCTAAGGGGGGAACATCAGACTGAGAAATAATGTATCTACAGGAGCATATCTGAGTTTTCCAAATGAATGTGGGCCATTTAAAAACAGTAATTTTTCTATCCTTCAGTCGACAGATTAATTAGATCAGGGTAAAAAGGTGGCAGCCATAATTCCAGTGCTAGTTCTTAATAGACTGCCCCAACCACTTTTTTTTTTTCTTTCTCTGTTTGGTCTCTGTCATAGCATACAGAAACAAAGGGCTTGAGGTCTGATAAAAATACTATGCATGTATTAGGAGCATAATAAACCTTTTCCCCCAAAGAAAAAAGGTGGAGGACACAGAGATGTCATCCTGCCTGGACACTTGCTTTCTGAACTACAGAAGGTCTCCATTTCCTGACCCCCTAGCACTCTGGAAATCTTGTGTTTCTTACCCTTTCCAGAGTTACAAAGGAGTTGTTGGTAAAGCAGGCTGGATTTCTCTAAGATCACTTCCTACTACAAAGTTGTATAGTCTAAGTATTTTAGTTTTTAAGAAAAGCTTATTTATATTTTAGGACAATGCTTTCAGAAAAGTTAAGTGCATTTTTCTGTGAGAGAAAAAAAGGAACACTATTATAAGTGGGTAAACAGCAATGTCCACCTGGGATTTCTTTCTGTTCGTTTCAGCTTCACGTTTCCTCAGAGAAATCGTCGACAGCGCAATCTTCATGCCCTCCAAATCCAGGTGTTGCCTCAATACTTACTCTGTAATTTGCCCAACACAGATAACTATCAATGAGGCAACTGCCTGGTTTTTGTGCCTGGACCTCTTACCAGAGTGCAAGTTCCACACATGTCGGATCATTGTCTTGGGCATCACTAGAATTCTAGCATAGTATCAACACATAGCACCTAGCGTGTAGGATCTGTTCAGTAAATTTCTGTGGAATTAATGAAATGCCCTGAGTCCCTTTTCTTCCAGGTAGCCCTCCCTAGAGGCTCCATCTCACACTCTTTCTATGAATCCTTATCAACCCATTATCATGCAAGGTAGTCTTTGTTCCCAGATTTACGATGTTAGTTTTCTATGCCAACATAATCTATAAACACTTTGACCACACCAGTCAACCCCTTAGCTCCTTATAGGAGGTATTCAGCAAATACTTGGTAATCAAATTTTGGCTCCGGATACCTTAAAATACTCATCTTAGATCATGTAAGCCCTTTCAGGAATTAAATCTCCTCATGATTTTAGAGTGATTTGAGAAAAACTGCTTATGAACTCTACTACTGCAACCACTTGGTAGAGGAAAGCATTTGCAATTAAACTTGCCATTTGGTGCCATTCAAAAATACTTGGGCTTCTATCAAATAAGGATCTCGTGAGACACTTTCGAAGCCTATTTTATGGAAAATCTCCAAGGCCTGATAAAAATGCCAAACAAACATCACTGGATCTCAGTGACAGACTAGTTTAAACTAACATCAACTTATCTAAATAGAGTCAGGGTCAAAATCTTAGCCCCTTTGAAATGTCTACCTTTTGGAGCAAGGATCGCACTTTATCAAAGGAATAATGTTGGAATTTATGGGTTTTCTTTCATTTTAACTGTGTGTGTATAGGAAAGAAAGAGGGGGAGAGAGAGAGAGAGAGAACAAACGTCCACGGTTCCTGTTGAAATCAAATGCTTTCACTATCAGAGTTCAGCTTTGAAAGGTGGCCTCTACAGAAGAGTAGTTAGGCAGCAACATGTTTTTCTAACTTACTTCTAAAGAGGATTTGAAGGAGCTCCAGAAAGAAAATCCAGTAAGTGGCTTATATTTGAAACTAAAATTATTATATAGGCTTTTAATGGAATTGCATCGATACCCTTGCTTTTGTTTTTTCCTAAGAAATGGTCACATTACAAGTCATAAACTGCCAAAAGAGAACTGCATTTTGAACCCCCCATAGACTATTGTACCATAATTTTTCTATCATATAAACAAACAGAAACATAACATTTTTTAATATTTAAAAAATCCAAAGAACAATTTTAATATACAATAAAGGATAAGCCTAATATTATAACTGCCTGAGCCATTACCTTCCTGTTTCTATTGCTAGCCGGGGACACCTGTTTTTTTTCATACACTGCCCTTATAGATACTTGAAAGCTATAAATTCAGCAGATTGACTTCACCATAACTAGCATTATCCCAGACACACACCACTACCGCTGCTACCATCACTCTTTTTTTTTTTTTTTTAACCAGTTCTATCTCTGGAATATAAGTTCTGTTTAAAATGAACAGGGAAATCATACCTGAAATAAAGAAATAAAATAAGTCACTTGGTTCTTCCAAAATGCTAGAAACAACAACCAGAAAAATAAATTCACAGGTCAGTCAGCAGGGGCTGGGATTCTCCCCATTTCTTTACCCTCTACCGAGAATACAATCAGCATAAATAGCCTGCTTTGTTCCCAGTAAATGCTGGCTAGCCTGCAGTCAGGGAAGGACTCCTTTCTACAACAAAAAAGAAAGCTACTTAGAATAGCAATGTTTTTCAGCTTCCCGTAAAACCATTCAGCCGGGCACCCACCAACCAAGTGGCTGCCATGGAAACAGAACTGAAGCTAAAAGATGACGGTACTTACAGTAAAGGGCTTCTCAGCGGCATCTGCAGACAACTCTCTACATTTAGTTTGCTTTCATTTAAAAATACTGGACCTAACCTTCCTTTTCTCACTGTGGCCTCCACATAATAATGAGGATTCTCCAATCAAGACTAATCATAGAATCCTGAGGCCAAAGATTTGTTTCAGGAAGAAACCTTGAAAAGATCTTGAAAAATTCAGAGATAGTTAGCTACAAAACGTTATTCTGGGAGGAGAGACAATGATCACTCTTCCTATAAAGGAAATGATTTCTAAACTGACCCTCTGACTGCCCCCCACTGAGGGCCCCAGTCTTAATTCCTACAGGAAAAAAAAAAAGTTTCAAACCTACTCCAGAGCTTTCCACCAAGGGAAAGAGGCTGGAGCAAAATTTTAGAAGAATTCAGGTGAAGAAGTCAGAAGAAATTTATTAAACCAACCATCATGAGTTTTCCTCTAATTCTGAAGTGGGAGCTAAATGTTTTCAAGCAGATGTGACTAGAACTTTGCGTCAATGTTCCCTAGCACTCGGGCATCTTCCAACAATAAACCAACAATTAAATCATAAGTGTTACAGAAGAGGCAGCTGAGAACCAAAATGAAGGTGGCAATTTTCTAATCCAAATTTTTCTGTTTCCAACAGAAAGTGAAAGGGAACAAGCACCCATGGCACACTCACCTCCACACTGTACACCACGAATCTCTCATTTACACATCAAGTTCATTGAACCCCCAGAACAACCCTGTGAAGCGGGAGCGACTTTTCCAATTTTACAAAAAAAGAAACAAAGGCTCAAAGAGGTTAAGTAACTTGATCAAGGTCACACAGCCAGTGAGGGAGGAGCTGAGATTTGAACTCTGCCTGTCTGACTTGGAATGTATCCTTTGTACTTGACCACACACTGTCTCCCTAAAGAAGAAAACAGTGTGATTTACAATCTATGAAAATGGCATAAGAGAGTTTATAGAGATAAGTCAGAGAAGTTTTCATACTTGTCTAAAACCCAAGTAACCAGACCATTTTTCTATGTCATATTTTTATGAAGTAAATGAATAGCAACTATGTAAGTGTATATCTAGGATTTTTTTTTTTTTTTTTTTAAGGATCGACTTCTAAGTAATGCCATAAGGTCAGTCCAAGTTCGGGCCAACCTCCTATACTTTAGGGAATACTGAATATATTCTGAAATTGATATCTTCAAACAAACTGGCTAACTCTTACTAAAAACAAATTACAAGCACAAGTTGGAATCATATGGTTTTTAGAATAGGACTCCATTTGCTGCCAGACTGGAGATTCTTAGAGTATGATATGTAGGAAGAAATATTGTGACCTTTAAGATTTTAACATAAAGGCAAAACCTGCAACACTTCCCAGAAATTCGTCCTCTGCATAGTTTAGCATATGGTAAGCACATTCAGGTAGTAAAGACCCTTGGAATCAAGACTAAGAGAACCATTAGTGAAAGGGGTATGGAAAAACCTGGTCAGTTAATTCCATACTTATTCTGGAAAACACCAACCAACCATTCAGCACTATGAGAGCAAACACCATTACATGCTCTAATGTAGTAGGGCTATTTAGGTTTGTAGGAAAATCATCCCTATCTTTATTTTTTTAATAGTTTTTTTTTTTCTTTTTTGGTTGTGCCCTGCAGCTTGTGGGATCTTAGTTCCTCAACAAGGGATAGAATCCAGACCCTCGGCAGTGAAAGCACGGGGTCCTAATCACTGGACCACTGAGGAATTCTCCTTATCTTTAAAAAATGAATCATATCTGTTTTTTATGTTTCTTTCATCTTTTTTTAAAATTAATTTATTTATTTGTTTTTATTTTTGGCTGTGTTGGGTCTTTGTTGCTGCGCGCGGGCCTTCTCTAGTTGCAGTGAGCGGGGGCTACTCTTCATTGCAGTGCACGGGCTTCTCACTGTCGTGGCTTCTCTTGTTGCAGAGCACGGGCTCTAGGAGTGTGGGCTTCAGTAGTTGTGGCATGAGGGCTTCAGTAGTTGTGGCTCACGGGCTCTAGGAGTGTGGGCTTCAGTAGTCGTGGCACATGGGCTTAGTTGCTCCACGGCATGTGGGATCTTCCCGGACCAGGGATCGAACCCGTGTCCCCTGCATTGGCAGCCAGATTCTTAACCACTGCGCCACCAGGGGAGTCCTGTTTCTTTTATCTTAATAAAGTTATTTTCCTCCTCCCTTGCCATCATGCTCTGAACCTTCACTTCCTGTATCAGAAGGACGACCCCAACTACTCTTTTAGCAGCCCCTCTGCCCACTTCTAATTCGCTGTATTTAACGTTCGGGAGAGCTACCTTAGGTTTTGTGAACCAGCGTAAAGGAAGAGTAAACTGGGCGAGAATTAGAGGCTTTGTTTGGAAGGAAAGAAACTTTAGTGCCCAAATTTTACACCGTCTAATGACAAAGTTCCCTTCGTATATTTCCTAGTTTTAAGCTATGGTCCAGCCTGCTGAGTAGGCTAGATTTGAGTCCAGAATAAGTAGGCAGTCCTGTGCTGCAGAAACCTTAAGATGTTGCTTTCTATAGCTACACCTATTTTCACCATGACAAGGAATCAAAATTTTCATTTTCAAACCAACATCAATCCTACATGAAAAGCAATGAGAAAATTTTTTCCAACACAGTCTTCTTAGCAGAGGGAAGTCTCACTTTTACAGCCGAGAAATCCTCTGAATAAGTTATATGCCTGGGGCTATTTAGAAATGGAAAGCATGCCATCCGTTTGAATCATTTAGGGCAACACTTTTAAAACGAAAGCGATATTGGCAGAGGCAAATACCACAATTAGATTTTCCTGTTTAAAAGGCACCTGTTCCTGAAACACAGCCAAGACTTGTTACACTAACATATACATAACTGATTTGCAAGTTGTTAGAACAAGTCCTTAGTTTAGGAGGACTTACAGCAAGATAGGCAGCAGTCAGAGTCATCAAAGTTTATCAAAGATACAAACACCCACAGAAGAGTTGTATCTATTGACTGTGCACTGCTACTCCCATTTGTGTGAAACTTTAGAATGAAGGTAGAAAAATCTTTTGTTACTTTTTCATTTTAAGGTAATTGAATATATTTAGGACCAAAGAGTAATGTCCAGCCCCCAGAGTTAACAAATGTTATTTGGTCATGTTGGCCTCAGATCCCTTTAATATATGGAAATAAAACATAAGTTAAAATCTCTTTTGTTTCTGGTCCCAAGCCCCATCCCCCTCCCTCTTGCCTGCCTTTCCTCTCCACCACCCCAGGAAAATATTATGACGTATTTAGCCTGGGTCCTTCCAAGCCATGTTTTTAGACTTTGTATCATAGACAACCAGCAATATTGTTCAGTATGCTGTAAAACCTTTACGTAAGTCATAGCATACTAAATACATCATCCTGCAATTTGCTTTTTTCACCTGGTATTGATTTTCAAATCTAGCCAGGCCTTAGTTTTTCTTATTCTTTTTGTTTTTTTTTTTAGCTCATTAATCCTTTCCTAAAGTTTTTGTTTTTAAAAGGTTATCATTGTACCATTTAACATTACTATTTTTGATTGCAAAGATAAATTGTACATACTCTCAAAACTTTCAAAGTCTTTCAGATAAATGTCTATTTTCTCAGACTGTTCATTTCAGTTTATATATTATAACCATTAGGGTGACCAAGTAAGTTCCCAGATAGAATAACAGATGTGTGAGTCAATTCCTTCTTTGCCCACAGACTTCATCTCCAACTATGAGAAAGGAATGTGCAGCAAATGCTTGACATTTAGGTCTAGAGACTTAGGCATAACTGTTATTCCAAGAACAGGGTTTCTTGACACCAAAGGAGTATAAACTCTGGAAAAAAGAATTTTTAAATTACTAAAACTTAAAATTATTCATGACAGGGCTATATCTAAGCTTTCAGAAAAGAAAAGTCTGCAAGATGACTTAAAAGTACTAATTCATAGGAATAGATCCTTCCAAAAGACAAAGCAAAGAAAGAAAAAAAACAAAATCATATGTCAGATTTATTGTACACTATAACACAAGACAGGTTTTAAAGGCACAGGAAAACTTCTGTTTCACAGGGAATGCATAAAAGGAATCCCTCCCTGAAGAGTTCCAAAAGCTGGGAAATACTGATGAACTGTATGCATGTAGAACTTATCTTTTTCTTGCATCCAGAGAGATGATATTCTTTCAAAGAAACATCTTTGTATTTTTTTGCAGATCTCCAGGGGTGTCAGTTAAACTGGGACTGGGACCAGCGAGTAAGGGAAGTTGTCTGTAAGCATTTATCATCGAGTTATATGGCTTGTATGGGGAGCCAGCTGTCTTAAATAACCATCCCCTCCCTGGGGCCACAAGTCTGGGCAAGAATGCTACTCATGTCAGAAACTCATGTCATGAGATTAGATTTGAATGGGAAAGCAAAGGGAACGTGGTCTCTTTTCTCCATCTGGGATTGATTATTCCCTTCCCAACAAGGAGGCTGTTATTTAGCCTGAAAAGAAGAGCCTCCTTCCTTCTGGGCCATTTTCCAATCCATCGTGGCACCTGAGTGACTTAAAGAATACCCTGACTCACCACGGCTTTAAGGCCGCTCAGCCTCTCTCCAGGAAGACGTTTTGGTACATTATTTCTCCATCAATAGCAACAGAAGTTACCCTTAAATTCTTGTGGTGTGGCAAGGTACCTTGGAAACCTAAGCAGGTGGCTGAGGCCAGATGGAATATCAAGATGGGGGCTTAGGTAGGTCGGCATGAGCTTGGAGCAGCGAGGAGGATGGGGCACCTGGAGACTGTGTCTATCTTTCTCCATATTGTGCCCAGAGCACCAGCGCCATGCCTGAGTGTAGACACACAGGGAATATTTATCCAATGAGTGAGAGGATGAGCAGCACAGAGGCAGGGGCTCCAGGTTCAGCAGCTCACAGCATTAGACTCACGGGGGGCAGCTTTTACTACTCCATCATGGTGATGGCTGTGGACCACCAGGGGGCTTAGAAAACAGACATGATCAGAAGGGGAGAGGGTGGCATGACTGCACAGTAGTAATGATTTGAACACCAGCAGGATCGCAAATGTAAGTAAATGTTATCACCACAATAAACCCCACCCACCGATCCCCTAGCACCATAGCTGTTTGGCTCCAGCAACTTAAAAGACTTGAATGGAACACTCCCAGCTTACAGTCAGGACAAACATAACTGGGACCCTGTGTAGACCCCAGTATCAGGAGCCCTGCAGACAGGAAGAATATGCTCAGAGAACAGGGAAGGAGCTAAGGAGGCAAGAGGCAGGAATACTTCCACTTACTAAAACATGAAGAAATGTGAGAATGGGTTACGGTAATCATTCTACACGTAGGGCAGCAAGTGATTTAAATATAGACAAACTATATATTAAATTCATTCGGTGATATTTTTAAAGACTAAATATGAAACCTTCACAAATGTGAGGTCTGGGCCAAACAGCCCACAAAGTCTGCACCAGCACCTCTACTGGCTGGTGACAAGTCCTGGCAGGGGACCGAGGACGATTCCTTCTTCACGGTCTGGTTGGTAAAGGGCAGCCCTGTTCCTCATCTCCATTTCTCATGTGTTCTGCCTTGAGTCCCAATTCCTCATCAAAGTGATACAGGTGACGTCTAAAGAACAGGCGCATGAATGGCGCAGGTCCACTTATACGTGGATTTTTTTCAATAAATACTACAGAACTACTACATGATCCGTGGTTGGCTGAACCTCGGATGTGGAAGTGTGGGTGTGCAGGGCTGACTGTGGGACTTCAGCATCGGTGGGCTTTAATATCCACAGCGGGTCCTGGAGCCAGTCTCCCCTCGGGTACTGAGGGATGACCTTACTCTTCTCATTCCCCTCCTACTACAGGAGAAGAACCTTCCCACAGACCAAGACATTAGTTCCATCTTTAAGATCCCATTTTGAGATGGCAGTTGCTGCTTCTGCACAGTATGTGGTGCTTTTCTTCGTTCCTTCCTGAATAAATAGTACTCAGAATGGCAGCTAGCACTCTCTCAGGGAACCATCTTTGGCTGAAATAGTCCCAGGTTAAATAATCTCACCAACAGAGGAACCTGATGAACAAAGCTTGTGATGTATTTTTTTTAAAGTGCCATCCTCATTTTAAAAAACTATTTCAAGGGCTTCCCTGGTGGCGCAGTGGTTGAGAGTCCGCCTGCCGATACAGGGGACATGGGTTTGTGCCCCGGTCCGGAAAGATCCCACATGCCGCGGAGCGGCTGGGCCCGTGAGCCATGGCCGCTGAGCCTGTGCGTCTGGAGCCTGTGCTCCGCAACAGGAGAGGCCACAGCAGTGAGAGGCCCGGGTACCGCAAAAAAAAAAAAAAAAAAGTATTTCAAGATCTACTCAGAAAAATGGGGTTCTGAAATGATCACGTTCCTATTTTGATAAAGACTCAGGTCCTCCTTCTAAAATGAAGCACAACCATGTAACAAATAAGAATAAAGTGGCTCACGGATGCATTCATTCCCAGAAGCAGTCCGAGCTTCTGACAAACGCAACTGGTCTGGGTGTGGCTCGGCAGGCGCAGTTGTAAAGAGGTGGACAGGACCATGTTCTAAAAACAGAAGCACTCTTTGTACATATTCTCTGCAGCGGACACTCCTTAGGAGACCACCTTGGGAATATGAACAGCAAGAAGCAACCACATCGTGAAGCAACCTGACAATAAGAACAGATTCCAACACTTCCAACCCAGGACAAACAGGATGCTGGTGGCGACTCAGGAGGGGAAGTGCTGTGCTCAGCAAAGAGGGCTGCCGGAAGGACGTCCTGAAACCCGCTCGGTGGACGTGTGCATTTGCCTGTGCCCGCCTGTGGTCTGTCCGAGCAGGAAGCACTGTCATCTGTGGGGTGGGGATGGGATTCCCAGGCTCATTTCCTGGGCCCTGCTGATGCGCGGTGTTGACGGACCACTCCTGCTAAACAAGTCACATTTTGTTGTCCCCGCCTTCTTTGCCTTCAGTACTGTGGCGTTAATAATCACGGGAGATTCATAACCCTTTCCACTTCACAAGAGTTCTGCAATCCTTCCCTCTTAAATCATCAACATCCGTTGTGGGATAAATCATTTGAATTTTACTCTCATCACTGCCATGAGCTGCAGGTGTAATGAACCCCCTTCTGCTCCCTTTGTTTGAATTGGCTTGGCTCTCTCTCCTCTCCCAACCTCATCCAGGAGCAGCACTCCTATTAAAATTCATGATGTTTCCCTCAATGCAAGTGTCTGATTGCAGCTGTCAGTTTCCCAGTTCAAGGATTTTCTTACCGCCTGAGAGGACAATGCGGAGCTTGCACTGCTAAGGAAATAGGTCAAGCTCAATTTCTCTGTTTTAGTTCTGCTGTCAAAAGTGCAGGTTTTTCCTTCTAGAAAACACACATCCTTCTGGGTAGGCTCAGCACTTACAAAGAGGTGAAGGGGGCATGCTGCTTTCCCTCCGCAAGGGGCCCTGCCGTGGTGTCCTCACACAACGCCTCAGGAACCTTTGTTCCATCACTGCTGACACCCTGGAAGAGCCTGTCTTTTTGCTCTCTGTGTTGTTCTGTTTCACAGACATAGATACCAAACAAACTGACCACAGGAGAACTAAAGATAGGGCATCCCACACTGAAAAGATTCATAATGTCCTGAAGTCCACAGTCATTCTGCTGAGTTGGTTTTTTCATCCTGAGCCACCTGGAGAATGAAACACAGCAGAGAGGGAACCGCCAGGCCTGTCTCACACTGAAGCTCAGATCCACCTCCCTGACCCACCTTCCCCTGACCCCTCACTCTGCACACGCTTACACTTTTCTACTTTTGGCAAATGCTTTTGGCAAATGCTGTGGAAACACTTTATAAGAGGGAAGGAAGAGAAGAACGGAACATTCTTTTTTTTTTTAATTTATTTATTTTTGGCTGTGTTGGGTCTTTGTTGCTGTGTGCGGGCTTTCTCTAGTTGTGGTGAGCGGGGGCTACTCTTCACTGCGGTGCACGGGCTTCTCATGGTTTCTCTCGTTGCAGAGCCTCTAGGTGCGTGGGCTTCAGTAGTTGTGGTACGCGGGCTTCAGTAGTTGTGGCTTGCGGGCTCTAGAGCGCAGGCTCAGTAGTTGCGGCGCATGGGCTTAGTTGCTCCGCGGCGTGTGGGATCTTCCCGGACCAGGGTTCGAACCCATGTCCCCTGCATTGGCAGGCGGATTCTTAAGCACTGAGCCACCAGGGAAGTCCAAGAAGAATGGAACATTCTTTTCTTTTTTTTTTTTAACATCTTTATTGGAGTGAACAGAACATTCTTGATCTCCCAAAAAGACAATAAAATTCAGAACTATTGCTGAATTACTGAATGTAACTGGAAGGCACAGAGCGTGTTTGTGATGTCAAATCCACGCCCACCCCATCTTACAGATGTGGAAACGGAAGCTTAGAGAAGACAGGTGAATCCCCGAAGGCACAAATGCAGTGGCGGGGTTAGAAAGAAGCCAGGTCCCCTGACTCCTAGGGGCTCTACTTTACCCCGAATACAGGAAAAGGAGAGAGGCATGCCACAGAGAGACAGACAACTGAATACTTTGAATCCAGCTAATTGTTCTTGTACTGCCAGGCAAAGATGAGAGAAGCAAGGCATCCCTTATATAAAAAAAATTTTTTAAAAAGCACTTGCTAGAGTGAGGAGACCTTCATTTGTTTGAGGAGACCTAAAATTTGTTTGGTAACCTTGAGAAAGTTACTAACTGTTCCAGCTCTCTGTTCTCTCATCCATAAAGCTAGGGGTTTGGGGTATATGATCTGTAGATTCCTTCCTGTCACACACATGTGTATTTCCACACATTGCTTCCACTGAGATTAGCTATGTGGTCCTGGCACTGCATTAGGCACAAAGGGAAGGAAGGTCCCTTCATCAAAGAGCATTTACACTTCTTTCCTGTTACCTGTTAAGTCAAACATGCAGAACAACAAACAACTCGGAACAAATTACGCTACTGAATGCTTACTGCATACAAGGCACAATGCCTGGTGTTGGAGGAGCCGCAACTAAGAGCAAGAAATGAATGACAATCTCTGTAAGCAGGAGGTAAGACACGTGCGTGTGAGAAGCAAAATAATTTAACAACAGTACTGAGCCACATTCTGGACATGTCACAAGAGGGACTCATGTGCTGATTTATCTTCTATCCAGTCAAATGAGGGAGTGGCCTGGAGGACTCTGGAAAAGCCTCCTTAGAGAGGAGGTGGAATGAAGAGGCCAGACTAGCCAGAGTGGCTCAGTTATGATTGTACAGAACTAGGAGAGAGAGAAGGTACAGGACAGTGGAGGTTGTGGCAGTACTATCTGACACGATTTCCAAGCACACATTTTATGCTATAGCCAATGTCTGAATTTCTAGAACATTCCATGATCATTTTTATTTCTGTATCTTGTTCATGCTTTTCCTACCTCTGTGCCCCGCTCCCAACCCTAGCCCGCAAGCTCTTCTGCCATTTCAAGGTTAAGTTCAACTCCTATTCTTCTGGAAGATTCATTCCTGTTCATACTGCTATCTCTTACCTTATGCGTGGCAACATTTACTTTCTACATCAAACATACTGAATTTTAGTTAATTTAGTTAACTAAAATTAATTTTTGACCAATTTTATAATGACCTCTTTTTATAAGGGTATGTCTTTTATCAACAAGACTGTAAATTCCTTAAGACAGATTCAGATAATACAGATTTTTGAGTCACAGAGTTAGAAGTTACCAATGTGATCATTTAACCCAAACTCCCTTAGTTTATAGGTCAGTAAACTGGGATACTCCCTTCAAGAGTCCAAATAAGTCAGGAATATATGTTGAGGACATTGTGAATCTGACCACTGTAGAAGAGAGTGGTGCAGTTACTGAAACTGAGAAGGGTTTTTGGCAATTGCTGCTTCAATTTCTGTACTAATCACTTTTACACAAGAAAGCTCTCTTCAGAGGTCTCCACCATCCAAAGTACTTGATCTTATGTGGATTGACTAAACTTAACGGTAAGTCAAAGTCTTCAGGTACAGGTTTTCAGAAAGGAAGGTTCAGAGACCTAGGTTCTGTTCTCAGTTCTGCCTCTAAATGAGGATGAAAAATGTGGTCAGGTAACTTAGCCTCTAAATATTTCACTTCCAATTTCCTTCTAGGGGAAATGAAGAAATCAGACCAAGTAATCTATAAAGAACCTTTCCACTATAATATACTATGGTTCATTTCCCATATTACAGGGGACACCTTCATCTTCTATGATCCATGCTACTCCTACTGTCTATGTATCTTGCATCCACTTCCCTCTTCTCATTGTTTCTAGCCTAATTTTGAAAAATTCTAGTTTCTTGTAAGCTGGACTGAGGTCGACGTTTCTCACAGACACAGTAGTAAGGAAACACTTGTACTGAGTTCTCCCCTTCCCCGCTCCAAATATCAGCAGGGATATTCCTTTTCCTTTAATTTCCTTTTTCGCTTTCTTTTAATGTTACCTGCATCTATGACTGCCTGATAAAATTCAGGACACCTATTACGTATGTCCCATACATTTTTTCTCTTTCTGAATCTGACAACTCTACCAGTACAGTCCTGTGTAAGGATTGTTAGAAATTAATTTTTATGTTGGAAATATTCTAATAATTTTCCAGAGGAAAGGTCCTACTTGTGTCAGATAAGAAGTTTCTCTAATCAGATAGCACTCCTGGATGTGAATGATGCTCCCGTCACTTAGAACAGCTTGGGGAGGGGCCTGGGTAAGAGGGCAGCCTGGGAGGGGCCAGGAGTCTTTGCCTGCCTAAGCCAAGAAGAGCAAAGATCATGTGTGAAATCTGACCAGCACAAACACAGTGACTCTCCGAGGTGGACCCTCTTGCTTCCTAGGTGGAGTGACGACAGAACAGGCTCTTACTGAGCCCTGGAATGCTCATGGGACCTTCCTTCTCATAACATCTATTAAACAACACATCTCCAGATCACACCAGATCATCTATCTTTGACCTTCCAAAGCAACATCACCTTGAGGAAACGGAGATAGCTCAGCTTGGTAAGCAGCTCAAGAGTCAGCTCAAGCTAAAATCTAGAGTTGATCAGTGAGAAATGTGCATTAGCCATTTCAAGAGCATTGACTGATTACGTGAAGGGTATATACTACGCTAAGCTTCACTGCCAACCCACTGCAAAGTTATTCACCTATGAGTATTAATCGAAGGCTGTTACAGTGTTAGGACTTCAATAGCTGCCACACACACAGAAGTAGAGATCTTGGTTCCTGTCCTGGTCGACTAATAATCTAATGGTAGTTCTACACAGAAGTACAGTCCCCTCCATTTTGCGGGAGGGGATGGGGAAACCACAAGATGCAATGTCTTCCTAGCTTTTCCACACAATTATTAGATTTAGGTCTCAAAAGTTAAATTCTGTTGGGTCTTAACTGAGGTCTGTAGTATCATTTGGCTGACAAATAACTAGCAGGTTGGTGCAAGGTCAGAAGGCAGATACAAACTATTTTCTTCTGTAACTTTATGGGAAACTGTCCATGAATATTCAATACATGAAAAGAGTCTCCTTCAGAGTCACTTGTGTAGCCACAGAGAGAGTCTGCACTTTCTAAGCCAAGGATGTAACTACGACAAAGGCCCAAAGAGCTGCGGTCTGCAGGCCTGAGGCCAGGCTCCTGAGACATTCCTTTCCCTTCCCCCCTTCCAGTTGAAATAGGTGATCTTGGGGGGCATTTTTCCCTGAAATGAGAAAAGCACATTTTAAATCGCCTTTAACTAACCGATGGTCCTCTGATGAGAGCAATTTATCTCCTGAATATGAAAGAGAATTCCCTCAACCCCACCCTAGTAATGTGTCTCCCAAGAGAATAATGCACCCAGGCAGGCCCGCTGAGCTGTTCTTTAATCAGAGGCTATTTTACATGATCACAGTCATCATTAGGCAGTGTCACGCCCACCATTTATCCCTGTGATGAGGAAGAACTCTGAAAAGGAAGCAAGTCTCCCTGCCATTCAGAGGGATCTGAAAAAAGCCAAAAGCGCTGCTTTTTAAGGGTTGTCTCCTAACCAGAAAAGGACCAGTAATCAGCCCGGCGAGAGCCCACCTCTTCCTAAGAGTGCACAAAGACTGCATGAGCAGAGAGGACTTTTAAGCACTGCTTGGAGCTGTGCTCTAATTACAAACTCAGATAAAATATGCATTAACATTTGCATTTTAGGCAGTCATTTGTCACACAAAGAAAACAGGAAAATGTTTACTCTTCACAGAAGTCAGTGCCCAGAACTTCACCCCTTCGGAGATAAAACACCAGGGAAATACCCTCCTCCATTTCACAAGCAACCGAAAAGGCTCGTGTAAAACAAAGAATGTTGCCCACCATCCAGTTCTATAAGGATCAAGTTATTAGTCACTGCAGTCGCTGGCGGACAGTACACCATGTACAGAATTGAGGATGAGAAACGAGATAAGGCAACTCCGTGCTTTGGAAAAACAGCCCCCTTAGATAGAGGTATCTCAGGAAAACGAAAATTTAGTGAACCTGGATTCTCGCATCTTCCCATACATAGAAAAGCATAATATCATCAACTGAGATATCGGATCCTTGTGAATAGCAGGAACGTTTTCCCAATATATATACCTGACTACACGTATTCCTTAGCCACAATCATGCATATATTGGCTTCTCCCTCTACCTCTTAGGAGCAGGCCTCTCAGAGCTACCGAGAGGTTGTTTCCTGGGCTGTAGTCCTCCAGAAGGCCCTCCAATAAAACCGAAATGCACAGCTCTTACAACGGGCGTTTTTCTTTCAGTAGTGTGAAATACAATTCGTACTTTATGGTAAGACAAGAAAAATTAAAACGTAAAAAATTCTTTTCTGCCCTTTGGCGTCCCCTCTCCCCCCCGCTGTGGATTGTATGTCTGCATTATGCATCAACCAAACTTGCCTCATCCGTGGAAATACCTGCTCAACTACAGAGAGCAACAAGAGGATGAGCATCCACGAGGACTCCTAAAAAGATAACATTCCATCTTGATCTTGTAAGGGTCACATGACCCACCACGATGATGCTTAGATCTGGATTATGTAAACTGTCGATAATAATACATCATTTAATGTACAGCCCTCTGTCTCAAAAACCTTATATAACTGTGCCTTGACCTCTAATAGGCAGAACAGTTCTCAGAGCTTTCTGAGATGTTCTTCCTGGATTATAATCCTCAAAATTTGGCTCGATTAAAAATTTTCCATTTCTTTCCTAGATGGACTGATTAATTTTTCATCAACAGTCAACGCTAGCAACAAGTGGAACATTGGTGAGAATTTTAAACAAATACTGCGTTGGCATTAGCATCTAAACTCTCTGCAATGATTAGAATCCAGACTCAGACACTGAGTGACTCAATGAAAATGAATATAGATAACACTGTAAACATAACTGAAGGATTCAGGGTAGCCCTTTGTTGATTCTAAACAGGAATATAGCATGTCAGGATTCAAGGTTTCCACTTGTTTTTTTCCAGGTCGATTTATGTTCTCTCTGAACTAAATTCTCTCCTCCAAGTAACAGTCACTATTCCAACCATAAAATGTTTACCATGTGTTCAAGCTAATACACTGTGTGCAGCTGCTTATGGCAACAACTGTGGTAACATGCTCCACATTTAAAAAGCAATTGTTAGCAATTGGAGCAAATTCCCCAACCTAACCAACTTTATGTGGGAAGACAAATTAAAAAAAATAAAAACAAACCTCAACCCTGAGCAATCTAATCAGCAGCACTGTATATAAAATTACCACCTAATTTCAGCAAACATCCGTGGTATTTCTAACAGCTGCTAGACCTGCGGAATAGAAATAGTGCTAATGCACCCAAAGGTAGACAAAGATCAGAAGAAACCACAGAATTAAACGCTCACAGTTTGATGACCACTGTCATTTAACTACAAAACCCCAACAGTCCACAATTGTTAAGGGTCTTTAAACAAGTTCCTTCCCTAAAGGTATGTTCCACCATTAAAGACAGAGGGAATATTCATGCTCTCAAGGAACCTTCCCTGAAGGTTATGAATAAACTTGTCTTGGATGACTGAACCCATTTCATGTCTACAAAATCAGAAATTACTCCTGTTAACCAGAACAAGTGTTTTCATAAATCAGTGTGATCAAAAGAGGAGGGTCTTAAAGAGTGACAAGAACCAAGGGGGTTGTCTCCTCTGTATAATGTTATTGCAACTCAAAATTACCCAGAGAGACACATATGATTAATGTACAATCAGATTTCAAATACTTTAAAACAGTATACACACTTATTAATGTGTCTTTAATAGCTGTAAATCTACAGAGTATCTAGAATTACTGCAATTTGCTGACAAATTATAGACTTTTAATTTAGGGGAGGAGTAGGGGGTGGGGAAGGTATGTGCACTAAAGAGAGAACATATTCCTTAGAGCAGCGGTTTCCACCGGAGCTGCATATTTTTTCATTGTTGATGTCCTGGGCTCCAGCTCCGGACCATTTAATCAGACTCTCTAGGGCAAGGGGTCAGCATTTCATCAGTAGAATTCAAAATCTCCACCAGGTGATCCTAATATGCATCCAGGGTTAAGATCTATTAACTTAGAGGAGAGACATTATACCTTAATTTCCAAAGCAAAACTGAGGTTTACCTTTCCATTGCTGGCATAAAAACCATACAGTAATATCAGGAATAAAACTTGTACGACAAAGGGTTGGAAAGGTGGTTTAATGGTGTGGTACTGTCCTTAACCGTGGAAAGTTGAAAAAAATTAAAAATAAAATAACCAACTTCCTAAAATTGATGAGCACTTAATTATGGGCATTCATCTTAATCATGGGCATTTTCTTTATTATTATGAGGTTCGAATGGGAATGCAAGCCAGGGTATTTTAGAAATGGAAAAATCTCATACAGATTAAATAAGTTATTTCAGTGTGTGCCTCACACATATAATCTTCTTGAGCTTGCCTACACAATTTTTTTTCCACGTAGTAAGTACTCAATAATAACTAACATCTACTGGACTCTTATTATGTACTAAGGCCAGAGAGAACACTTCCTGAATGCTCTCTTATTTAATCCTCACAACCACCTTGCAAGGTGGGCACCATATCCTCATTGTATAGGTAAGGAAAGGGGCTCAGAGATTAAGTTACGGAGCAAGGGGGTAGCAGGCGGCCTAGGACCCTGGGCTCTGAACTAGTATATGATCTATATCTGTTATTGAATAAAAGAGGGAATGAATAATTATTTAAATGGCTGGTTTCATCACCTCGATCTGATGAGGTGACTGTCCTGCAGAATGATTTAAAAATGGTTATTTTACCAATTTTGGAAGAAAGGAAGGTGTGTCACAGCCACAGTTCATTCTCAGTACCACTACCCACTAGACAATTCTATGGTCATAATAAATATTAAGCTGAATGATGGGACCAGGAGACAGAATAAAGGAGTGAAAAGATTTTTTCCAGACCTGAGTCTGAGTTATTGCCTTCTACATTGCAACTACTTCCAGTAGGAATCAAGCAAGGAAAGCCTGTGAAATAACAACCTCAGAGGGGAAAAAAAGCTCAGAAAACATTATTAAAATTATCTGTACATCTGATTTGAAATTATATTCACTAAAATACCTTAAAATATCTAAATATTTATCATGCTAACTGAAAATAACATTCTGATCTTCCATAACATGGGTCTGAGATTTTATGAGGAAGGCCATACAAATGTATATGGAGGATAATACTATTTAATAGATTTAGGTTAGCCCTAAAACCCACTCTTAAAAAAAGTGCAGAGTCTAGATTTGCTCCTCCGTTCCTAATAATTCTACTTTTAATGTATTAAAAATATATCAAAATCCATAAACAGAAGGTGGGGACCTGAAGGAAGTCACAGTAGGAAAAATGTTTACGACTCTGCCTGGGAAGAATCACCAACCATCGGCCCCTATAACACACAGGACTCAAAACTTGAGGGATTACCCCACTACAGTGGTAAGGAAGCAGACATAATATCTTATTATTTTCTTTTTAATTTAAGTTCCCTGGACAATTCAGCCCTAAAATAACAATTTCACAAATTGTGATCACTCATCTCCCATTTTCCCAGCACTTTGTAATTTGCCAATGGAATAAAATACTTACAAATGGCAGCCCCTCTCTGTGGATTCTGGGTGCATCTGTGCATCCTTTTAAATGGATGTGATCTGGATTCCTTCCTTTCCTCACAAACTGTTAATATATTAGAAAACCAAACTGATTCCAGAGATCTTTAGTGAGTTACTGTACTGAATTATGGGGCGTTATGTTGTCTTTTATCAGTTCCACATCTTATAAATTATCTGATATAATCTAAAGAAGTGGAAAAGATCTTAGACCGTTGGGAACTGAAAAATTTGTATTTTGTTTCTTTGTAATGCACATCCTAGATATATTACCCTGTGAACACACAAACAGACTGATAGCTATTTCTTGAGGGAAGACCTATCAAGTGGCACTCTAGGCTTCAGATTCACCAGTATCCATTAATTTTTCTAATTTATAGAGGTTAGCTGAAACTGCAAATAGAAAGCACATTTACTACTGTTTTACAAGACCCATATGAGTTAAAAGATAGCCTACACCTAGGCAATTCTATACTGATTTACATCACAAAAGGAAAGCTTCCCCAACTGCTCCTAAACTAAGTTCTCCACATCCTCAGTGACTGGTTTTTTACAGCCCCTGTTCACAATCTATATAATTTAAAGTTCCTACAAAGCAATCAGATGTTTTACCTAAATATCGCTTCCCTCTTTTTTTCTCATTTCCTTTTCATGCAAATGGTTTTAACTAGCTCAGTGAGTTTTTGTATGTTTGTTTTTTAAACTTAAAGGAGTGGGTATGATTGAAAAAACAAAGGATTTGGAGTCAGGCGTCTTGCCACCAAATAGCTCTGTTATTTCAGTCAGGTCACAGCCTCTCTGGAGCTTAATTATCTCACCAATAAAACAAACAGCCTGCGGTAGAGGATTTATAGGTTTCCTCCTACCTCTAACCAAATAACACAAAAGTTTCCCTTCCCTTTCCTACTCTCAGAACAGAGTCCGTGGGGAGCAAATTTTCTGGTTGGATGGGACAGTCTACCTAATCACGCATCATCTAACATTGGAGTCTTTGAACACACTAAGGAACACCAGTCTTGGCTCCATCCCAATCCGCTGTGAAACAAAACAAGTCCATTAGCTTTTTAATACTGCCATTTCCTCAGCCTTAACAATACCCCAGTAGAAGCAGGAGTAAGCTATTTAACCTCCTTGAGGTTTGGGTTTTTAAGTGTCCAGGGTCATCAAGAATCCTAAGATACCTGGATAAAGTTCAGTCATCCTCAGGACCTCCACATCAACAAGGTGCTAGAATACTGAATGTAAATAAAATCTCAAAAGCTGCAAAACAACAAACATATGATTATGAGGGGAAAAAAATACTACTCTTAAAGCACCCCCTCCCCTACAATGAAAGTCATCAGGGAGGGTCTGCAAACAAGAAAAAAGAAATCTTTTATATGCTGGACCATTGTGGATTTTACATGCTTCTCTCTTTTCCTAAGTCCCATGCCCAGGGATTCCTGAGCTTTCTAGTGAGGAAACAAAGAAAGATGTTGCTCTCTCTTAGCCACCTCCATTCCTTATGTCCCAATCCCAATTTAATCCAAATTTCTTTTTGCCTCCAAGATTATCCTTCTAAAACACCTTCCTAATTATACCACTTTCACTGTCATTACTCAATTTACCTGTGTGCAAATTAGAAAAAGGTTCCCTTTTTCTTCAATAAATATTTCAAGTTAGTATACTAAAGTGTCAGAGAGGAAAAACTTTTTCCTTTACCCTTCTAGGTTCTTTGGGCTAGTATAAGAATTGACATGAGACAGATGAAGAGGAGAAAATCAAACAAATGTTTAATAACATTTGTATATATGGGAGGGACCCAGAAAAACTGAGCAACTCACCAAAATGGCTGAAGCCTTCACCTTAAATACCATCCTCAGCTAAGGACAGAAAGAGGGGCTTCCCTGGTGGCGCAGTGGTTGAGAGTCCACCTGCCGATGCAGGGGACACGGATTTGTGACCCGGTCCGGGAAGATCCCACATGCCGCAGAGCGGCTGGGCCCGTGAGCCATGGCCACGGAGCCTGCGCATACGGAGCCTGTGCTCCGCAACGGGAGAGGCCACAACAGTGAGAGGCCCGCGTACCACACACAAAAAAACAAAAACAAAACAAAACAAAAAGACAAAAAGAGGATGTTGAGGATGGGCAGAGTCAGGTACGGAAGGTTACCAGGGAAAGCACCAGTAAACAAATCTGGTATATGCAGATTTAAGTCATCACCTTCTCTGCTTATAGGAGTTGCTTGAGATTTGGTCATTCTCCTCTTCCTGGTACAGTGAAGTGAGGGAGACACCTTTACAAGTGGCGATTTCTCTTACAAATGCAAATGTTTCTTTAAAAGGGTAACTCTTACTTGGTCCTCAGAGTTTTTCCAAAGTCTGTTATTTCTTAGAAAATAGCCAGTTTAAAACAATCAATAGGCCAAAGAGACATATTTGGGGATGACAAATCTTGCTCCCTTAAAACTGCATACCATGAAAGCCCTGTTAAGGGGAACTAGCAGGGTCATGGCTTTGTCTGCACACACAAAAGCCCAACACTCTCATCTGTTCACAACACCCCCTCCTTCAAATGCCAAGCAGAGCACACATGCCAGAAGTGCGCTCACTCCACTGGCCCACGCCTTCCAGGTGACTGTGAGGTTCCAAGTTGACGGAAGGTGAGTATTAGGTCCCTAAGAGTGGCAGGTGGGCAAGAGAAGCCACCTTAGGGGGGACATTCAGAGGCAGAAGAAGCACCACTAAATTAACTCGGAGATCATGCATGTGCATACACAGGTGAGCTGGTGGGATTTACGCCAGAGGGCCTCTCCACCACAGCCCCAGAACTCACCTGAGCAGCCTGGAATCTCCACACCAGCCCCTCTCATGTTAGTCCCTATCTAGGATGTACTGCTGAACCCAAGTTCACGTGCCCGATGCACAGCAGGGCCAAACTGAAACATCAGAGTTTGCAGCAGAGAAAGGTTTATTGCAGTGGCCAAGCAAGGAGAACAGGCAGCTCATGCTCAAAGACCCGAGTCCGGCAGACGGTTTTCAGGGAAGAGTTTTTAAAGGCAAATTTGGAGGGGAGGGCTGCAGGGTGCATGCCTTTCTTCTGATTGGTTAGTGGTGAGATAACTTTCTTCTGATTGGTTAGTGGTGAGATAACAGGGTGGAGTTCCAGGAATTGTGTGCTCCGCCCAAAGTTACCATCCTCCACCTCTGGAACTCAGGGAAGGCCTACAAACCAAAAAAAACAGGAGACACAGGAACGCTTCTGTACCTGGGAGGGCCCCACAGGGTCCTGCTCGGTTTCAGATATGAATGGTTTCTCCTTTGGTGTGGTACCTTCTGGAGGGCACAACCTGAGCATGATACATGGCCTCTTTCCTGCTTGCTTTGTTAACTCCTCACTGCTCAAAGAACAAAATTCAAGGGCTTCCGTGGTGGCGCAGTGGTTGAGAATCTGCCTGCTAATGCAGGGGACACGGGTTCGAGCCCTGGTCTGGGAGGATCCCACATGCCGCGGAGCAACTAAGCCTGTGAGCCACAACTACTGAGCCTGCGCGTCTGGAGCCTGTGCTCCGCAACAAGAGAGGCCGCGATAGTGAGAGGCCCGCGCACCGCAATGAAGAGTGGCCCCCGCTTGCCACAGCTAGAGAAAGCCCTCGCACAGAAACGAAGACCCAACACAACCAAAAAAAAAAAAAAAAGAACAAAATTCAAATCCCTTAGCAAAATTCTTGTTCAATATCCTTCAGAATCTGGCTATCATTTCTTTTCTATCATATTCCCTAAGGTTTCCATACACCATAATATTCATGAGTCTTTCAATAAGCCATGCACTTTCACTCCTTCATGCCATTGACTCAGCTATTTTTTTTTTGCTTGGGATGCCTTTGTCTATATTCAAAACTGCCGTTCATCATTCAAGATACCCTTCCTATGTCACCTGTCTTATCAAGTTTTTCCTAACCTTCTTCTTTCAGCAGAAGTAGTCACTCTAACACTTCAATTATTCATTCAACAAATATTCATTCAACACCTAGGAATATATCACACTGTAGTATTTTAGTTTGTGTGTCTGAGGATTCCTAGAGATTGGCATGGTGCCGACATATATTAGGTGCTCCACAGAGGAATGTAGGTTTACGTCCCCATCACTCAGTCCAGTGAACAAAATCTCAAGTCTCTCCCACCTCAAAAACAAAAAGTCTCTACAAGCCCCACTTAATCTTCCCCATTCCCCCCCTCCTTCCCTGCCAACATTCTTAGAAGACTGTCTTCACACCCTCGCTATCTGAAGGCACTCTAACGAGGCTTCTCCCTTGCGTCTCACAGACGGCTCCAGATCACCAGCAACCTCCACGCAGCCAGATCCAAAGGGCAGGTTTCAGTTCTCACGTCACAAAGACCTCTTGCCGGCATGTGTCCATTCACCTCCTTCCTGAAAGGCCCTTTCACACCATGGCTCTTTACTCCACACTCACCTTGTTGTCCTCAGCCTCCCAGGCCACTCCTCCATGTACCCTCCTCCCTCCGTCTCTAACAGCTGCAATTCTTCAAGGCTCAGTCCTAGGACCCCTTCGTCCTTCCTGTTCTATACTCCGTGCAAATGACGTTGTTCATGACTTCAATGACCATGTCTAACTTTCCCTCAGTACTGCCCGTTTTCCTGAATGCACCTCTTCCTACACATCTGCACAGGCTTAACTCTGCTCTCTTCCCATTATCCCTAGGGCAAAAACCGATGTGCAATGCCCAGCGTAACCTACTCCCATGGATCTCTCAAGATTCTTCCCCTGATGCCTGGAAGGCTTTCTCTGTACCTACTATCAGTAGCCATTCAGCCTCTCTACTGCCCCCCCCACCATTCCTGACCCTCCAGAGGGACATCCCCATGGCCCACGTCACCATGGCCACCATCCAACGTATTTTCAGACACGCCGTAGTTTATGCATTTCTCAAATGTCAGTCCAGCCATTGTCTTTCTCTCATAAAGTAGTACTCTGCTGTATACAAAGACTGAGTCTCTTGAAAAATATATTCTAACCCTACAGTCGATACGAATTATATGCTTTAGCTGGTATAGAGAAGGAAAATAAAGGTCTTGGGCTTCCCTGGTGGCGCAGTGGTTGAGAGTCCGCCTGCCGATGCAGGGGACACGGGTTCGTGCCCTGGTCCGGGAAGATCCTACATGCCGCGGAGCGGCTGGGCCTGTGAGCCATGGCCGCTGAGCCTGCGCGTCCGGAGCCTGTGCTCCGCAACGGGAGAGGCCACAGCAGTGAGAGGCCCGCGTACCGCAAGAAAAAAAAAAAGAAAAGAAAGGTCTTGATCCATAGGACAGTTATGCAGCATATACTTATCTGTATATTCACAATGCTGGTGGTTCAACCCTCTGAACTAACTTTCTCTTGGGTCATTTTCATGCACTGGAAGCAAGCAGGACCTTATGGGGCCTTCCCAGAACAGATACCACACCCCTGCCCCATGTCCTCCACCCACCTCTTGTGTGTAGAAAAACGTCAGCCTCCTAGGCCTTCCCTGAGTTCCAAAGAGTAAATTTAATCAGAGGAGTGAGAAAATGCAGAAAGAAAGGAAAATAGTCAAGCAAGACAAAATAATAATAGTTCAGCCATTAAACAAAGTCAAGGACCTTCAGTTCCTCCTCAAGGGCTGTAGATAATATTCTGAGCCATGTCCTTGGAGCTGTTTCACAGGTACTGAAACCCCCACCAGGTGGGAGAAGTTAACTGTGTGCTGCCTAAAAGCACATGGACCCCAGACCAGCTGGAACCAGAAGGTTGAGGATGCTGACTCCCACTTACCTTCCCACCAACCAATCAGAAGAGCGTCCCCGAGCGGATCACATACCCCACAACACCCCTCCCTCACCCTGTCTTTAAAAACCTTTCCCTGCAAGCCTTGAGGGAGTTCGGGTCTTCTAAGCACTAGCTGCTCTGGACTCCTTGCTTGATGCCCTGCAATAAATGCTGCAATTTCCTTCACCACAGCCTGGTGTCAGTTGATTGGCTTTACTGCTCACAGGCAAGCGGACCCAAGTTTGTTTCAGTAACAGAGCTACTGCTACTTAAATGAGAACGTGCATTCACATACATTTTTAATTGCTTATAAAAATAAGCTTTCTAATATGACAAAGACAAAAATCAAAAATAAAAACCCATCACCCACTTCTGTTTCTGCACCCTTCTCTAGCAGAGGCTTCTATAGTTAGTTGATTAGCTTCCGCTATATGTTCACAATGTGCTTGGTAATAACATGAAAGCTTGTTTCTAAAAAAGTCAAAGCAAGGAAATAAAGTACACATGATTTTTCCACATAAAACTTTAAGTTGAATCTGAAATTTAAATCTTTTTACAGAAATGAAGTGTCCTGATGTGAAGCCTGAGTATTTAAATCGCCTTTCTGACCTGAGTCCCTCCTCCACGGTAAGTACCCTAAGAGAATAGTAGGGTCCAAGCTTGCTTCTCTTTGCATCCCTAACACATAGCAAGATTCTTCGTACCATGTGGGTGTTAACACTATGAAATGAGTAAATGAATCCTTGAGTTCAAGGAGCTTCTACTCTAGTGGAGAGAAAATGTAATTAAAGGACTCTGGTCAGTGTCCATTAGTGAATGGAGAGAAAGAGTAGCAAATGGAGAGAAAGAGTAGCAAATGGAGAGAAAGAGTAACAAATGGAGAGAAAGAGTAACAGTGGATGACTGAGCACACTGAAGACAAGCAGACCTTTGCACTGAGCTTCTGCAGCAAATTGGGTTTTGTTGCCCAGCACCCATGTCCCCACTCTGCTTATAACAGAACACAGTTTTTCCTTGGGGAACTCTCTCTCTCCACTCAATCCAGGACAGCCTTTGCCAGCGGAATCAGAGCACCCAGTCTCCAATTACAGTTTGATTCTGAAATTATGCTGTGGTGTCAGAGTTCCTTCAGAGATGCTTGCTGGAAGGACGGAGGGGAACCTGGACTGTCAGAATAGCCCTGAAGCTGCTAGGGGCCACCTGGAGGAAAGCAGCACACACAGCGATGCTGGGTTCTTCCACCGTTGCCAAGTGGTCCGTGGACTTGAATACCTTGATGCCTTTGCTTAGACCACCTAAAATTCTCCTTTATTCCTTCACCAGCTGAAGTCTTACTCATTCATCAAAGCCCTATTGAACTATGCCAGCCTCTGAGAGGAGGGAAGACCCTCCCAGTTAGAATGAGTCATTCCTTTGTTCTCACAGTATGCTGTTTACTATCTTAAAGCATTTACCGAGCTTTACAGGGTTCCTCTCACTGCCAAAATAATAATACTGGCCTTGAAGTTGCTCTGTAAGACTGTTCCACTGAAAGCACTGTTTAAAATATACAAACACCAGCAAGACGGGAGTCTTTTTCTTTCTTTTTAAATAAAAGAGTTGGTGTTTTTTTCTTAATTAATCTTTAAACAGTGATGATGCATATTTTTGGTTTTACCTTCATCATGAATTATGGTTGTTTTCAAAAGTTAAATCTAAGTCACCGTGCAGCTACTCTGAAGGCAGCATATGGGGAATTCATTGTTTTGGACCAGTTATTGGGCTTTCACTTTCACTGATGTGCACAGAGAGTAAAAAAAAAGCAAAACCAAAAATCGTTTATGTCACACAAATGCTTTCAAATTACATATGCATTTCCCACTCGGTTGTTATTTACCAAAGTCTGAGATCCTGAAAGACTCATGGGATCCAAATCTTGTTGCTAAGGGTGCTGTTTTCTCAGGGTTTTTTTCTCCTATGCTTTTACATATATATGTAGAAGTTTCATAGATATATATGTAATCTATGTATACATTAAATATTTATATATTATTTATATATTTTAAAAATGCTTTCTTACACTCCATTGAACAATTTGGTACATGATTCAAATTGACCTAAAATATGTCAGTTGAGTGAGCTGGTATTACAATAACAACATTAAAATTATGCATTAGCACCTCATTTGATTATCTAAAATTTTAACCAGAGCCACATTTAAAAAAATCTTATCAATAATTATGGGGAAAACATCACTGGAGCTTCTTAGGTCTTATCTAGAGACACATTTTCCATTTCGAGCTTGTTGAGGAATAAAACATTCAAAATGCTATTTTCCTAGACTTCCAAAGTAATTAATTCAGTGGTCCTTATCTGCAGAAACATGCCAGGGGCAGAGGGAAGGCAGTGGCCTCAGGCAAGGAGCTAGCCTGTCTTCACTCTAGTTTATTCTCTTCCGGGGCCTGCAGTTACATGGGACTGTCCCAATATCCAACTTGAAGATCTCAGGTCTTCCACGAGGGCTCAGGTGTGCTGACCAGGATGCCTCCCCAGACCCCCAAGTCATCAGTTCTCTGAAAATTCTTTACATTGGGTGCCCTTTCCAGAAATGAAGGTGGCATAAATGTTGTACACAATGTTTTCCCTCCTTCTTACATAGCTGGCTGGGGTGGGATGTGGGAGGGATAAGAAAGCATCCATCAACAACTCCCCTGGGAACAGTTTCTTCATAATACAGTTAGCCGCACTAAAACCAGAACAGAAACAAAATAAAAACCACCTGGGGAGCAGCAAGAGTGCTGGAAACCAGCAGGGCAGGGGATGCTGAGACACTGCCTACCTGGAGAGCCTTCCCTGGCAGGGCAGGTGCAGCCACTAAAGCCACCACCTCCCTGCCCAAGGACAGAAGAGAGAAAAGGGAGGGGGAAGCCCTGGCCAACCTCCTTTATTTCAGCCGGGAAAGTTCCCACAGGGCAGGTGCAAGACAGGCTGAGAGAAATTCGCAGCGCATTAATGGTTAGCTGGCAGCTCACCAGACAACAAAGGCCTAGATGCAGGCAATTGGCTATTAGTCCGTTAGCTAATTTCACCCTATTTGAGGGCAAAAGGCAGGAGATGGGAGGGAACAGGCCTGAACAATGTGTCCAGAAGTGCTCTTACTCAGCAAGAGGGCATTAAGTCTACATAACAGAAGCATCAAGGGTAAAAGCCTGGAGCAATCACCTTGGTATTTTTATTTTTATTTATTTATTTATTTTTTTCTGCGGTACGTGGACCTCTCTCACTGTTGTGGCCTCTCCCGTTGCGGAGCACAGGCTCCGGAAGCGCAGGCTCAGCGGCCATGGCTCATGGGCCCAGCCGCTCCGAGGCATGCGGGACCCTCCCAGACTGGGACACAACCCCGTTTCCCCTGCATCGGCAGGCGGACTCTCAACCACTGCACCACCAGGGAAGCCCACCTTTGTATTTTTAAAACGATAAATGCCATTTTATCAAGCACTTACTCTGTGCCAAACATACTGCTAAACATTTTTCATATGTTATAGTCTCATTTAATCCTGGCAACAGCCCTGTGAGTTGGTACAGTCATTCTTATTTTATGGATGAAAAAGGTCTTATTGCATCATTTTACAGATGAAGAAACTAAGGTTCAGAGCGATTAGATGCCACTCTAGACATCACCCTGGTTAGGGCTTGAAATCTAGGCTTCTGTCTCCAGTTCCACTGTGCTTTCTGTCAAGGCACAGCACACTGTTTTCATTATAAAGAGAATGAAAGGGGCTTCCCTGGTGGCACAGTGGTTGAGAGTCCACCTGCCAATGCATGGGACACGGGTTCGTGCCCCGGTCCGGGAAGATCCCACATGCCGCGGAGCGGCTGGACCCGTGAGCCATGGCCGCTGAGCCTGCGCGTCTGGAGCCTGTGCTCCACAACGGGAGAGGCCACAGCAGTGAGAGGCCCGCGTACCGCAAAAAAAAAAAAAAAAAAAAGAGAATGAAAGAGTACCAATCTTTCTGAAATGGGAAACGGTGAGACTATGTATGACTTACATGATATACATTGTTACACCGTATACGAAGATATACATTGTTCTCACTTAAAAAAAAATTATCTCAAACACTAAATTTAAACTTCCCATTAAACAGTGGAACTGAGGACTTGCCTGGTGGTGCAGTGGTTAAGACTCTGCACTCTCAATGCAGGAGGCCTGGGTTTGATCCCTGGTCAAGGAACTAGATCCTACATGCATGCTGCAACTAAGACCCAGTGCAACCAAATAAATAAATTAAATAAATATATTTTTTAAATGTATAGGTTAAAAGAAAAACTGGAACTCTCAGAAAACAAAAAAACCTCTTTCCGTTTTTGAGAAGTCAGCATATTATGTAAACATTCACGTGTACTTCAACTATGCTCTTTGTCAAAATGCCTTTTGAAAAAACAGCAAAAACATTCATTTAAAAACACAAGCAATTTAAACACGTAAAGTTCTGCTTGGAATAAGATTGGGTCCTTTTGGTTTTAACAAGAACTGGATGCACAATTCAGTAGCATTTTAAAAGTCACTGGACTACCTCATTTCTATCCCCAACCAACCTGCCAAAATTTCTTCCACTCACGTCCAGAATCACTACAGATTTTATGTATTAAACACAAAAAATTCCAAAGCCTGGAGTAAGGGACATTCACAGTAGCAAAGAAAAATGTTTTCTTGCTTCTTGCCCCATGAGAAAAGAAGCTATCATATTGTGAAACAGCACATGGTTGCCAAACGACCTTAAACTAGTCTTCACAACATGGTAAGCAAAAAAAAAAAAAAAAAAAACCTTCCAAAAACCAAAAAATAAAACACTTCATGACAGGCATCTTATAGCCAGTGGTCAAAATGTATACTACAATAAAAATTTACTCTCTCTCCACCATGCCCTCCATTTCTTCTGTGAAGCATTCTGCTGAATGACACACTGAACCCTCAGTACTCACAGGCTACTTCCTGATAGCCCAAACACATCAGCTTCTACCAGCTGCATTTTAATATATACTACGAATCAGTTCTGTTTCCTCCCCAACCTGTTTATGCCAGTTGTGCTTGTTAAAACTATAACGTGTATTTTTACAAACAGTAGAAATACAAGTACGAAAACAAAGGTTTTCAACAGAAATTAATTTGAATGATTTGAAAATGCTCCATAAAGATAGGTTACTCAAATAAATTGCTACTGAATTAAATGTTCTCAAGACATCTTAGATTTGCGGGATGAGATCTGACAAAAATTTAAATGGATTCTGCCCTCAGATTGATTCACAGGTATCTAATGTCTCACTCCATTTTTAAGAACTGAAACTAGCAATTATAGACTCTACAGTGTAGATATGGTTTATACAAGAGGGATAAGGTAGACCTTTCTTCAGGTGATCACATTCCAAGCAAAGGCCTTGACATCAAATGTTTGGTGAATCAGAGTGTACTTATTGTTTTAAGTTAAAATCTACTATAAAAAGTACATGTAATTCTTATGATCCTTTCAGGTAAGACTTTTGATCCACCAAATACTACTAGGTCAATTACATTAAAATAAGATTTCTATTGCAGTTTATATTGTGAACAACTTTTTAACACTCTCACAGTTCACTTTCCAAAGCAACCCTTATTTCAACATCTACTCTATTCATCATAACAAAATATTTCTTCCACACTTTACCAGTAAACATTGCCCAGACTGGTATGTCACTTAATCTATATATTATAACTCACCACGAAATTAAAAATATCATGGCAGAAAGAAGGATAATGCACTGGCAATGCTCTCCCCAAACTGGACATGCCACTGCGAACACAGTGGATTGTGCATCCGACCCTGTGTACTGCCAGCACTGGCTCCAGAGGAAGGCAACTTTCTACATGAAGTACAGGTGTTTTCTCTGCAGCCAGTTTTTACAACACAACTGTACATAATGGGGTTGAATAACAGGGTATACAATTTGCATTGTGACCAGGTGAGGGTCAGGAACCAGTAAACACCAAGGACATGGGACAAAGCTGTTGTACAATTTATTTTTGACGCTTAAACTTTCTTACCATTTTATTCCAATTTGTTTATCACTGCAGCAGTATAAAAGTAATTGCTTTGGGTCTGGTCTCTGACATACCCAGCTTAAGTAGGTAACTTAGCTCAAGCTCTCTATTCAAAAAGGGGCTTTGCAATATCAATTCTTACTTGCTGCCTTACAAGTGCCCATACAATGCACTTTTATTATTTCAACTGACCCTCAGAAAACTCTATCAGATAGGCAAGCCATTTTACAGATGGGGTAGCTGAGCCTTAAGTAACTTACCCAAAGCCATGCAGCAGTTGGTGGTACAGCCAGACCTAGAACCCAAGCCTTAAAACCCTACTTTCACTGTACAACTAGGCTTCCTTCCTTCATCAACTCACGCCATATTCCAACCACGTGAACTTTAATCAACTTATAGAACTCTTGCATATATCTAAGGCTTCTTTAATAGTAAATAACCAGCTCACCGTGTGGCAGGCGCTATGCTAAGCACTGACTATGTAGATTAGCATCTGAACACATTACAGCCCTCTGCTATGGACTTACCCAAGCTCACACAGCGGCTCAGTGAGAGAGCTGGGACTTGACCCAGGCAGTCTGATTCCAATAACCCAGCTCTCAACTGAATGAACTAGTTTTCAACTACTACACTATAATGCTGGCTAACTAGTTTGTAAATTCACCCAGGAAATAAACTATGTTTCTGTATTCTTCTCTTCTGAACATTAAAAGTTAGTACAGGGTTTCCCTGGTGGCACAGTGGTTGGGAGTCCGCCTGCTGATGCAGGGGACGCGGGTTCGTGCCCCGGTCCGGGAAGATCCCACATGCCGCGGAGCGGCTGGGCCCATGAGCCATGGCCACTGGGCCTGCGCGTGCGGAGCCTGTGCTCCGCAGCGGGAGGGGCCGCAGCAGTGAGAGGCCTGCGTATCGCAAAAAAAAAAAAAAAGTTAGCACAATTGTCCAGGTAATGTGTAGTTTTCTCTTGTACTGCTTTCTAAAACAGTGAGCCTGAAACTTGTGCATACAAATCAGTTGGAGACTGAAAATGCAGAGTCTGATGCAAGAGAGCTGAGGTCAAACCTGAGATTCTGTATTTGTGAAAACTTCCAAGTGATGTTGATGCTAGTCCTTGGACCACACCTGGAATGATAAGACTCAAAAGCACAAGCTACTTTTCTACTGTAAATCTTGTCATAAGCAAATGACTCTGTTGGGTTAGGTATTTTACTGTTTTTAATCTTAGAATGGGTCTCAGGTCCTTGATGTCACTGATGGCCACCATTTGAAGAAGAACCGGAGGCTAAGAAGTAGGAATCTGTTTTGCTCAAAATTTTATCTCCAGTTATTATTTGAATAAATTCGTTTTGTTTGCGATGTTGTACAAACTCTTTAGGATCAGAGCCTGAGAAAATTTGATACTCTATGAATATTCAATCGAAAATCCCCTTTTGATAGTATGTTTTGGTATTCCTCATTTTTGAGAGTCCTCTCATAACTTGAAACATCTTATCTCACTGTCTGGAACATTCCTCCCAAGGCTCTTAAGAGAAACCTTACACAGAATTGAGGGGTTTTGCTTTTCTTATTGAATCTGCTTCTTTATACTTATTTTGACAATTCATCCATAAGTTCACTAAAGTTATGAGCCATATCTTAGGGACCTTTGTGTCTGTTAAGCATAGATTCTTGAATTCAGGGGCGCTCAAATATTTGATTTAATATACGATTTCCCCTGGAGCACGGCTCATTGTTAACTCCAGCACAGATTTCATAAATAAAATGCCTGAAGTCGATTCTGAGGTCAACAAATACCAGAGGAAACTGACTCTAATTTGAAACATAAGTGAGGGAAACAAATGCTGTAAAAGGCATGCTAAATAATAAAGGAAATAAAAGAAATAATAAAGGAAACAAAAGAAACTAAAAACATCCAGGAAGATACTTTCTTTTCTTTTTTTTTCTTTCTCCCTTTCCTTTCTTTCCTTTCTTCCTTACTTTTCCTTCTTTCTTTCCTTTCTTCCTTTCCTTTCTCTTTCCTTTCTTCTCCTTCCTTTCCTTTATTTTCTTCCATGCCATTCTTTTTTCCTTTCTGTCTTCCTTTCCCTCTCTCTTCTTTCTTTCTTTTTTTTTTTTAACCCTACAGTCTATTAAACTGAAAGGGTGCAATGGCTTAGAAATCATTATCTACTATTACCATTCAGGGAAGGAAGATCTGGGGTCAATGATGACATTTCGAATTACCCAATCGTTAGCCCTGTTGAGTAATTCAGATGACACCACCTGAGACACTGTGCTAATTATATACAAGATGATGACAGATGTGCTACTGAAAACTGCAGATCTAAAGAGGGAGTCAGAAGGGAGTGATGAAAGAAAGATTCACAGAAGAATATTTGGCAATGCAGGGAATTAAGTGGAAACTACACTAAATAATTATTTTATTCGTAACAGGTTCAAAACCTTTTTCATGACTAACGAGGGAAAAAAAATCCAGACATTTCATGCTCCGCTGTCTAAAAGAAAGATACTAACATAATTTAACTTAACACAGTATGATTTCATTGTTACAGAAATTTTTCCTAAAAGAGAACTGATGCATTTAACATGTCAAGCATTACACCTCAAACTAGAGTTTGGGCCAATTTAGTGTGTTCTAATTACAGCTCTACGGTTCACCACAATGACCCTACTCCAGAGCATGAAATCATGCTACTCTCGTGAGGAAAGATTCCGTCTTGGAAAACAGAGTTAACAAACCACACGCACAAAAAAAATGTTTCAAAGTCATCTTTCAAACCTTTGTAAAGTAGTTCTCATTTGCTCTGAAGTCACATTTTCCTTCACATCTTTCTGCCAAGAAATAGATGCGTACCTCAAGTTTATCACACTCTAATCCTTAATATCTTTAAAATTCTCTTTTGTGCCATGACTTGTTTGTATATTTTCAATGAGAACTCTGTGATGAAAAGAGACAATGAATATTCCTGGAAGACTAGTCTTGTAAAGACGCTGATAAAATGACAATGAATATTCCTGGAAGACTAGTCTTGTAAAGACGCTGATAAAATGGTAAGAGCCACATACTGAGAAACTAACCATGCTCTATGCACCAGATGTCCTTGAATGGTTTCCATCTCGTAGGAACCAGAACCTTAAGGGCTTATTCTTCTGCTTCAGCACTCCCTTCTAACCCCCCGTTTAGATCTGCAAAATGAAACACCAACAGGAACACCTGAGAAATAAAACCTAAGCCTGTCATCACATTCACTGCTGGCAGAGACCAAGTGAGTAATCGGGGAAATAGCCAAGTGCCAAACTCTAAATATTTCACCTTAACTTGCAAAGCTTTTCAAATACAACTTTGAAAATGAGTCATGATCTGGGGAGGGAAGGCTAGCGTGAATCATCCTAGAACTTTTATAAGATTAAACTTCAGAGGATGTCATGAAATCTGGCCTAGTCTTAAGAACTAAGAAATATTATGGAACTAAAACTCACAGGCTAAGGAAATGCCGTGAGGGCTTCTGCCACCCAAAAATCAGAACATTCAAAGCCCCACACAGTTGGTTTCAAAATCATAAGTGAAATACTTGACTAGCTGAATCTGCGTGTTTGAAGGAAGAGAATGAGTTAGAAGGAAGTGGCATTATTCATTCCCCTGACTCGGTAGACAGTTTTGTGGGTAAACTTTTTAAAAAATCTGAACAATAAAGAAGTTTCCCCTCCAACTTCTCTACACATTCTGCAAAAGCTTTGAAAACTATTAGAGACACAAATATGATGATGCTAGTTATAATCTAGTACACTTATTTTATTTACTAGTTCCAAACACTTCACTGTTGCTCTCAACAAATTATTTTAACCACTTTACAGTACTCGTCATCTTAAGATCTAAAAGTATACGCGGACTCTCACAAAAAACATTAAAAAAAAATAAAAATAGAACAGTAGCACCTTCATGGCTTCCTGTGAAAAGCACACCAGGAAAGAATAGGAAGAATAAGCAGAATATGTTAAATTTCTCATTAGCACACTGACGTATCTGCAACCTTTGAGCATAGGACAGTACTTACATCATGGATACTGCAAAGCCTTTTGTGAAACAGTCCGTTTCTCCCAAGAATCGTCTTCATGACTCTGGCACTTTCTCCTGCCTGCCACACAGCATCACCACTGAGGACGTCAACATACAGACCCTTTTGCTGGTACTGTCACAGATCCCCCGAGGCCTGGAGACCCATGGAGTCTAGGAGGACCTACATTTTTGCCGGGGGAAACCTATTATATATCTATTTCCTCTACGGCCCCACTCACCTGGAGAGAACAAAGATAGCTAATTTCTTCTATCAGAGCTTAAATTCTAAGAAAGGAAGTACTGCAGAATAGCAAATAGGGAAGGTAAACTAACAAACCGTCACCTTTCTATTTCATTTTAGAATTTGTTCTGAGTTACTTTAATGTACTTTAGGAAAGAAATCTGTGCTGTTTGTGGTTCTTGCAAAGGGAAAATCATATTCTACATTCCCCTCCTTACCCCTCCAGAGTCTCTGATTCTGTAAAATACAATGGTTCATTAAAGCTTTACTTTTATGCCACGTTAAGATAAAGACCAACACGCACCTTTACAGACTATATAAGGCTAAGCGGGAACTAAGCATTGGCATTCCGGAGGTATATTTTGCTTGTTACATTTGCCAAAATGTACAACAAACCACAGTTGGATAAGAAATAGATAAACAAGATGAATTTCATACAAGCTTTGAAATTATACTTTTAAAAAGACAGATTGCAGAGACAATAATGCTCAAATATACCGAACTATACTCTTGGCCCAAAACGGCATTAGCTTTGGCACTGCATAGCCACCGTACCCTGAATAGGCCAGTTTCTGTCTCTCCTGGCAATGGCCAACACCGCTTCGTTGTTAATGATACGTAACCCACTGCTCTGTAAGGGAGAGGCACAACCTGTGCTGACTTAGCTTTTCTCTGCAATCTCCTGGAAAGGAGGCGCCCTTTCTGAGTCCTCGGCAGCGCTGTAACATCCACTACGAAACACCCCTTCTCCCTCTGTGGAGTCTCATTTCAATTGCAGACACCTGGTAAGACCACAATTTAATTCTGCGTCTCTGCACAAGGCAGTACATAACCACCCTATGCTGTGGCTAACCACTGAACCGCCATCTGAACCCATGGAAAGAATTTCACTGGCGCCCTTCCAGCAGCTTGGATACACACTCCTTTTACGCACCTAGTCTGCACTGTATCACTTTGCACTGGCATCACTTCACATGTGATAACTGTGCTTTTCCCAATGGCCTGCTAGTGTCTTGAAGGTGGAGAACATATCTGAAGTTTTTTGCTAGGTGTAACATTATTGTACACGTGGCAGGTCCACAGCATTTCTTTTTGCAAAATAATTCTCACCTTTAAATAACTGAGATCTGAAACATCCAAAAGCAGATACAACCCTTCAAACTTTTCCACTCAGATTCCTAAATTCACAAAACTTACCACATATCTTAGACTTGTTCTAGCTATCATTGAGCCTAATTCGCCAAACAGCAACTTTGTCTGTATTTCATTTATTGTGGCAAAAAAAATAAAATAAAAATGTAACCCTTATTGATAGTTACAGCAGGCCAGGCACTGTGCCCACCACAAGGTTTACAAGATTACACCTCACTGAGGCCTCGCACCACCTGAGAGGGTAGATAGGACGCTTACTCTCTTTTAAACAAGGAGGAACTGAGGCAAGGGAGTTAGCCCACCTTGCCCAGCATTTCACAGCCAGTGTGACAAAGCCAGAAATCACACCCAGGCAATTTGGTTGTGGAACCCAAGAGCTTACCCTCTCTGTTCTTGGAGAAACGACTCCCATTCATTACTGGTTTATGATATTCAACTTTGAAGCTACTTTCACATACTTTGTTACATCTAATCTCAATAAGTAACTTGTGAAGGGTAGATATCATTACAAATGAAGAACAGAGACAAAAAATTTCATGCACCTAGCTATAATGAAAGCATCAGATAGAGTACCGATTTCCTCTGTTTTAAAATCCAATGTGTAATGCTTCCCACAAGCTCCCCTCGATATGCAACCTTGTGATTAGATGGTAGCTGAAAAGGATGTGGTTTGGGAGTTCAATTATATTTTACAACACATTTTGTTATAGAATGGAAATACGGAAAATACAGGTGGTCACATTTTATGAATAATTTTCCAAAACTCATTTAAATCCTGTATGAATTTTCCTATGGGGAGGAAAAAGTTACAAAGGGAGATAAATTTCCAAAATCCTACACACAGCCCCCCGCACAAGCCTGTTTAACTCTGAGAGTAACTGATATATGTTACTAATCCTTTATTACGGCCAGTTCCTGGTCACTTTTTCTTGGCATTTTACCACTGAGCCTGACATAGAGTAGATGCTTCATCAACATTTTTTTTTTTCACCTGCAGTCATTTAATTTCACTAGTAAAGACCTGTTTCAGGCGTCTGTGACAGACTGCACTACTGAACCTCATTCCTCACCCCTCCCTGTACCCATGTCCTTTGCATATATTTCACCACGCCTTGACACGAGGGCTTGTCGCATGTGATCCACTTTGGCCAACAGAATGAGGAAGAAGTAATGTTTTTTGTTGTTGTTGTTTTGTTTTGTTTTTTGTGGTACGCGGGCCTCTCACTGTTGTGGCCTCTCCCATTGCGGAGCACAGGCTCCAGAGCGCAGGCTCAGCGGCCATGGCTCACGGGCCCAGCCGCTCCGCGGCATGTGGGATCTTCCCGGACCGGGGCATGAACCTGTGTCCCGTCCCCTGCGTCGGCAGGCGGACTCTCAACCACTGTGGCACCAGGGAAGCCCAGAAGTAATGTTTTGAGTCTAGGCTTCAAGAGGCCACACGTATTTCCACTTGCTCCCTTGTGCTTCTGACAGACCCTGGGAAGGCCTGGGCTAATCCACTGGTGCAGGAGCTTGAGAGACTTGTGGAGGAAAGTTGCGCCAGCCAGCCCCACCCCACTCTATCCTGCAGCTCAGCTGGCATCAGCAGAGCTGCTGCAGCCAACGTTTAAAGGGTGAGAAATAAATGCTTATTTTGCCTATTTCTGAATGCCACTGTATTTAGGGTGATTTATTATGCAACAAGAGATAACTGATACAACTTCTTGAACTGCAGTTATGGACTAGGCAATTTTACTTAATCCTGATGACTCTGGGAAGTTTTTATTATTAGTCCTACCTTCTAACTCTATCAGTTCATATACCTGTTTATACACATTTAAAAATCATTTGTGCAGGCCCTACTCCAGGTCTATAAATGAGAATCTCCTGGGGCATGGGGTCTATGTAACTATTTTTTTTTTAAGTTCTGCAGGTGATTCTGATGTGTAGTCATGATTAAGGACCCTAACTGACAGTCCCAAAAGATGAAGGGCCAGCCTATTCACAGTCCAGATTTCACTTTTAGGCAGGGCTTCAAAGTCCATGGGAGATGGGGACTTACGTCATGTTCACAGTGAAGCACGTCAAGAGTACGGATGTCCCTGTTGGGACAAAACATTCCAAAGCCTCCTCCTTGCTACCCACCCCCACCCCGCCATCAACTCCAGGTTTTGCAAGGATGGTTCCCAGGACCCTCTGGAGATGCTGAGAGCCACTACAATTCATCAGTCAAGTACCACGGGTTAGGCCCTGTGGTAAGTGTTTTAGCATAAATCTTACTTCATTCACATTAAAAAAGAGAGCAATGAGGTTAATAAGTACTTTGTTAATAAGCTTATACCATTAATAAATGGTGGACCCAGGAATCAATTTCAGGTCTGTGAAAATGCAAAACTCTCAATCTTTCTTTTCTTTTCTTTTTTTTTTTTGGCCACGCTGCTCCACTTGCAGGATCTTAGTTCCCTGACCAGGGACTGAACCTGCACCCTTGGCAGTGAAAGCGCCGAGTCCTAATCACTGGACTGCCAGGAAATTCCCCCCAAACTCTCCTTCTTAATCTCTAAAACAAACCATTTTAGCACCAGTAGCTTTCACTAAGGCTCCAAGGAAAATGCATTTGAAGCAATGACCTCTCAAAGGTCTCTAGGGATGAGATGCAGGCTTGATTGGGTTTCCAACAAAAATTTTAGCCACCGTCAGGGCCAAGGCAGGATGGAAGGGAAAGGAGGAACATGGCAGGGGTAAGGGACCAGGGGTGGGGAGAGAAACTCAGTCACAGATGGAGATCTGGGAGCCATCATTTTGTGAATAAGGTAATTTTTCAAGTATTGGATGTCCACAACTCAAAAACCATCTCATGAAAATCTAGAAGCTTGGTCCATTATGTACACAACTTCACACAGTAAATATAGTACCGACAGCATTCATCAAAGAAGTATTTGTTTGGCTGCTTATGAATTCATGATTATTTTTCACCTTGTAGCCTCTACATCCTACAATAAGGGTGAAGTGCTCTGGACAAAGAGCCAGAAGACACGGTTTGAACTTTACTGTCTGCCAGTTACCACCTACACTGGAAAAGTCACAGCCTCTTCAGAACCCAGGGTGATCGGTGAAACCACATTCCAGGCCTCTGGAGGCTGCTGTTTCTCCCACATCCTAGGATAAGAAGAACCCGCTACATGCTCACAGTGACTTTTCTCATCACTTCTCCACACGTATTTAAAAGAAATTCCCTATTCCTTGGAGTCTCACACCATCTAATTATACCACGTTGTGTTTTCCAGTTCTGACATTGCCCCTTTTTCCTTAAGGCTTTAGAACTTGGTTCATAGCCTCTCCATCCCAAGTAGCCCTTCCCTTACCCCTTCCATTTTCTTGAGGGATATCACAGCCCATGCTGATGGTCAGGACAACCTCCTCAGCTCCAGTGGGGCCAGTACCACCACGGGTCCTCAGCCATCGTAGCCCACTGCCACATTCTGGACTTCATCATTCAGAGGGACCCCCACTTCTGAATCCTTAAAATAAGATACCTCCGCCTGACCACACACTTCCTGATCTTCTTGCTCTCTCACCCTTACTACACCTCGACATCAATCTCTGGGATCTTGGCCCCTTCACCACCCTCCTCCTTCCCTCTTCGGGTTTCCTTCCCCACCCAGCTCAGCCTCCATGATCTTTGACCGCCTGATGGAGTCAAAGCTCCATGACCTGATCTTCCTCTCAGTGCCCACGACTGAGGAAACCCAAGTTCCTGTCAACCCAACGCTTCACATTCTCTGTATCTCACCTGGGCCATGGATGCAGTTGGAGAAAATCCACAAGGCTCTGCACAGTCATGATGCCATTATTAAATCCACGGTTTCTACTTCACCAGAACCCTCTTAGCTGATTCCTCCCTTCGAGCTCTCCTCCATTTATACAGCAGCTGGTTCAAACCTTCCTCATTTTCTTCACAGAACTTTTGACTATCAAAAATGCTAAATGATTTACTTGCTTATTTTCTGCCTTCCCCAGTGGAATTTAACCTTCATGCGGGCAGAGGCTCTGTCTTGTTCACAGTTGTATTTCCCCATTATAGAAGACACTCGTTTTTGTAAAATGAATGAAAGAACACTTGCTTTAGGTGGTTTTCCCTGCTGAGTATGGGTTAGGTTCCCCAGCCTATACCTTCTTTCATAGCAGCACCCTGTACTTATTCTATCAGGCACCTATCACAGTGTGTTCACTGCCCCTTAGGTGGCAGTGAAGACTCCTAGTCACCAATTGTATGTCTTTTCCTTAGTTCAGTGCCCCGCCCATAGTAAATACTCACTGTATCTGAGTAAGTAATAACATTTAAATGCTTGTTTGTCTTCAGGGCAGCATTTTACAGAACACCAGTCCAAGGGGATATGAATAGGGTATTCTGCAATGAAAGGGTCCCATGACAGAATAATCTGGGTAATGTTCTAACAGGTTTCTTCACTGCAGGATTTTTCAAAGCTTTTAACATGCTAATATGCATTTTGAGTCTCCAAGAATGAAGCTTTTCTCAAATATAAGCTGAAACTCTGATACATGGCTAGATAGATAGGTACAGATATAGATATACAGATGTAGTATGTGTGTATGCTTGTTAAAGGGGGGGTGAGGTGCAATGGATTTTGATTTTTTTGGAACCACTGCTCCAGAGAGCAGAGAAAAATAATAATTTAGGAAACAAGTCTTCTAAAATTTAGTTCATAAATTGTTTAAAAGCATTCTAAGTAACCATTTCATTATAAAATGAAAAGAATTGGGATTTCCACATAGTCAACAGTCAAACATTATCATCTGGCTCAGGCAAGTCAGTAAACAGTTATTTAGAAGACGAACTCATTTAAAGAGCAAAACAGTATTAAAAGGGACACTGGGGCAGTTGCTAGCCTGGTCTCTTGAGTGAAATGGAAGGCTGCAAGGAGAAAGAGCATGTGATTTAGGGAACTACCGTGAAGAACAGCTACAAACCCAAACTGTAATCCCACAGCACACCAGGCCTCAAAAAAACAGGTGGATTCTGAAAAAACAGAAAAATGAAAATGTTTTGATACTTCAAAACATTTGCAACAAGAAAGCAATTATTATTATTTTATTTTTTATTTTTATTTTTTTGCAGTACATGGGCCTCCCACTGTTGTGGCCTCTCCCGTTGCGGAGCACAGGCTCCGGACGCGCAGGCCCAGCGGCCATGGCTCATGGGCCCAGCTGCTCCGTGGCATGTGGGATCTTCCCGGACGGGGGCACAAACCCGTGTCCCCTGCATCGGCAGGCGGACTCTCAACCACTGCGCCACCAGGGAAGCCCAAGAAAGCAATTACTGATGCTACCCAGGCACTTAGGTACTATGCCATCACTGTATAGAATTGTCGTAGAGGTGATAAGACGACTTAAGGAGATCAAAGAACAAAAAACATTGACACATGCCATGAGCCCTTGCTACCTACACATAAACACAAATAGACATAAACTGCATCTTATGAGTGACTGCAGTTTAAGACATTTTCAGTTATCTTGTCAACACATGAAGCACTGCCTTATCTAATCTGTTTATTTCACACAATAGTCCCTACCATAGGAATGTCTCAAAATATTTTGCACACGAAAGTGTCATTCAGAAGAGAATGCTTTCAAAATGTGTAATCGCATTTCCTGAATTTTAACATTGTATCACAAACACACAATGAAGTCTGTTTTCCGAAGGAATTCCTTTAATCGTGAAATAATTAGAGACTGGACAATATTTTGGAGCCTGGCCAGTTTCTTTAAGGGGGTAAAGCCCTTAAACTATCTGAACTCTTCTCATCTCTTCATTTTGTTACAACCTTTGTTTACACAAGATGACTCATGAACTGAAACTAATTAACCTACAATTAGTTGGACATTTTATTTCTACACATTGTAATTAGCTGACACTCAATGACTGTTATTAGCACAGTCGTTATCAAACCCACAACACCTTCATATTCTCTTATCAGAGAGAAGTATATGCATTTCAGGTTTAATTTGAAAATGTCTGACATAGAACAACTTTTTCTATACTCTGAATCAACTCTCCCAAATTTTAGAAAACACTGCCTCCTTGATTTACATCCTATTATATCAGCCTTCAAAAAAAATAAACAGTAACCTCCTTTTGCCATGTTGATATATGGTTGTGTATTACAGACCAGCTCACTATGACAAAACAGCTGGAATTCAAAGCGCATTTGATCCTCATTATCTGCAGATTCTACATTTGCAAATTTGCCTACTTTCTAAAATATATTTTTAGTCCCCAAATCAGTACTCATGGCACTTTTACGGTCATTTGCTGACACGAGCTCAGTGCCAAAAAATCTGAGTCACCCAACAATTCCCAGCTGAGGTCGAACAAAGTGACACTCTGCTGTCTGGTTCCTGCTCACGTACTTCTCATGGTCTATTTAGTGCCACTGTTTTTGTATTTGGGGGCTTTCTGTTGTTTCTCTCTTAAAATGGTCCCCAAATGTACAGCTGGAGTGCTACCTAGTGTTCCTAGGCTCAAGAAGGTTGTGATGTGCCTCACGGAGAAAATACATGTGTTAGATACAGTTCGTGTGGGCATGAGTTACAGCACTGTTGGTCCTGAGTGCAATGTAAATGAATGAACAATATATATTAAATGAAGTGTCTTTCAACAGAAAAACACTTAAAACAAGATTATGTATTGACTGGTTGATAATAAGTTGTGACCATGGGCTCACAGGAACCTAACTTTGTTCCCCAGGAGCAACAGATCAGTATTTGCTAATTCAGTGTCTGCTGCAACTGTACAGAACATAACTACCACAAACAGTGAGACTCTCTTGCATTTTGTAACCTACCATCTAGCACCTGAATGTCTGGAGAAGTCAACCAATACTCTCAGAACAATGCCCCTGTTAACAAAATCGACCTGGGTGTGGAGGGGATGGAGGGAGCATGGGCGGGCCGTGTGCGGGGGTGAAGCAGCAGCCAGTCTTGAGCTCTCCCTCTCCCATGTGGTAGAAGGCAAGGCAGTCCTTCTAAGCCTCACAAGACCCCGAGAGAGGGCAAGGATGCCACGGTTTATCCCCACACTCACGGCTGGCTCTGTGGGCGTGTGATCTGCACAGACACACAGGGCCCTTTCTGGGTTTAATATTCTGATGCTACTGGCTTAAAATTCTTAATAATTTTTGAACAAGGAGTCCTGCACTTTCGTCTTGCACTAGGCACCACAAGTTAGGTAGCTGGTTTTGCCCACAGGATGCCTACACTGCTACTCAGTAGGTTAGTCCCACAAAAGGAAAGCTCACCTCTGTACGGGGGGGAGGGGCAGCACGTGTCAGCCAGAGAAGGAACGAAAGGTCCTGTCAAGAGGCAACAAGGATGGGGAGAGGGAGCAAGATGGCAGAGTAGAAGGACCCTAAGCTCACCTCCTCTCACGAGCACACCAAAATCACAGCTAACCGAAGAACAATCATTGATGAAAAAGACTGGAGCCTGCCAGAAAAGATCTACAACAAACATAAAGAAGGAACCAAAACAAGATGGGTAGGAGGGGTGGGCTTGCAGTACAATCAAATCCCATAACCCATGGGCGGGTGACCCACAGACTGGAGAATAATTATATTATAGAGATTCTCCCACAGGAATGAGTTCTGAGCACCACATCAGGCCCCCCAGCCCAGTGGTCTGGCACTGGGAAGAGAAGCCCCCAGAGCATTTGGCTTTGAAGGCCAGCAGGGCTTGATTACAGGAGCTCCAAAGGACTGGGGGAAATGGAGACTTCACTCTTAAAGGGTGCACACAAAATCACACACACACCGGGACCAAGGGCGAAAGCAGTAATTTGATAGGAGCTTGGGCCAGACCTACCTGCTAGAATTGGAGGGTCTCCTGGGGAGGCAGGGGACGGGGGGAGTTGGCTGTGGCTCACCTTGGGGACAGGGACACTGGTGGCAGACATATCAGGAAGCATTCATCTGCATGAGCTCTCCTGGAGGCTGCCATCTTAGCACCAAGACCTGGTCCCACCCAACGGCCTGTAGGCTCCTGTGCAGGGACACCTCAGGCCAAACAACAAACTGAGTGGGGACATAGCCCCACCCAGCAGCAGATAGGCCACCTAAACATTTCCTGAGCCCACACATGCCTCTAAACACACCCCTAGACATGGCCCTACCCACCAGGGGGCCAAGACCCAGCTCCACTTACCAGTGGGCAGGCACCAGTCCCTCCAACCAGGAAGCCTGCCCAAGTCTCTAGACCAGCCTCACCCACCAGGGGGCAGACACTGGAAGCAAGAAAGCTACAGTTCCACAGCCTGTAGATCAAGTCCACAAACACAGGCCAGACACTACCCTGGGACCAGCTGGCCCCTGGCCTTTGGGTGACAAGAGGGGAGTGCACTGCTGGGAGGCATAAAACATCTTATACAGAGGGCCACTTCTCCAAGGTTGAGAAGCATAACTAGCCTACCACATACATAAAAATACAAATAGCAATTTAGACACAATGAGGCAACAGAGGAATATGTTTCAGATGAAGGAACAAAATAAAACCCTGGAAGAAGAACTAAGTGACATGGAGATAGGCAATCTACCGGAGAAAAAGTTCAGTGTAATGATCATAAAGATGATCAAAGAACTTGGGAGGAGAATGAAAGCACAGAGCAAGAAATTAGAAGTTTTTAACAAAGAATTAGAAAATATAAAGAACAGCCAAAAAGAATCGAAGAATACAATAAGTGAAATGAAAAATACACTAGAAGGAGTCAATAGTAGACTACATGAGGCAGAAGAACAGATTGGTGAGCTGGAAGACAGAGTAGTGGACACCATTGCTGTCGGAGAGAAACAAGAATGAAAAGAAATGAGGACAGTTTAAGAGCCCTCTGGGATAATATCAAGCATGCTAATATTTGCATTGTAGGGGTCCCAGAAGGAGAAGAGATAGAGAAAGGGCCTGACAAAATATTTGAAGAGATAATAGCTGAAAACTTCCCTAACCTGGGAAGGGAAGCAGTCATCCAAGTCCAGATTCGATGGAGAAATCAAAACCTTTACACACAAGCAAAAGCTAAAAGAATTCAGCACCATCAAACCAACTTTACAACAAATGCTAAAGGAACTTCTCTAGGTGGAAAAGAAAAGGCCACAACTAGAAACAAGAAAATTACAAAATGGAAAAGCTCACTGGTAGAGGCAAACATACAACAAAGGTAGGAAATCATCCACACACAAAGCTTGTAGGGAGGTTAAAAGATAAAAGTAGTAAATTCATCTGCATCCACAATAAGCAGTTAAGGGATACACAGAACAATTAGATGTAAAATATAATATCAAAACCAGTAATCACGAGGGGAGGAGAGTACAAATGCAGGGTATCTAAAATACATTTGAAATTAAGAGATAAGCAAATTAAAACAAGCACATAGAATAAAAAATTTTTAAGTTTGTATGGAAACACAAAAGTCCATGAACAGCCAAATCAATCTTGAGAAAGAAGAACAGAGCTGGAGGAATCAGGCTCCTTGACTTCAGACTATACTACAAAGATACAGTAATCAAAACAGTATGATACTGGTACAAAAACAGACACCTAGATCAACTGAACAGCATAGAAAGCCCAGAAATAAACCCATGCACTCATGGTCAATTAATCAACAACAAAGGAGGCAAGAATATACAATTGAGAAAAGACAATCTCTTCAATAAGTGGTGCTGGGAAAACTACACAGCTACATGTATAAAAATGAAATTACAACATTTTCTAATACCATATACAAAAATAAACTCAAAATGGATTAAAGACCTAAATTTAAGACCAAATACTATAAAATTCCTTGAGGAAAACATAGGCAGAACACTCTTTGACATAAATCGCCACAAATATTTTTTTTGATCCACCACCTAGAGTAATGGAAATAAAAATAAACAAATGAGACCTAATTAAGCTTTTGTACAGCAAAGGAAACCATAAACAAAATTAAAAGACAACCTACAGAATGGGAGGAAATGTTTGCCAACAATGCAAATGACAAAGGCTTAATTTCCAAAATATATAAATAGCTCATACAGCTTAATATGAAAAAAAAAAACCAAGCCAATCAAAAAATGGGCAGAAGACCTAAACAGACATTTCTCAAAAGAAGACATGCAGATAGCCAACAGGCACATGAAAAGATTCTCAATATCACTATTATTAGAGAAATGCAAATCAAAACTACGATGAGGTAATTCAGAACGGCCATCATTAAAAAGTCTACAAATAATAAATGCTGGAGAGCATATGTAGAAAAAGGAACCCTGCTACACTGTTGGTGGGAATGTAAATTGGTGTAGCCACTATGGAAAACAGTATGGAGATTCCTTAAAAAACTAAAAATAGAGTTACCATATGATCTACCAATCCCACTCCAGGGCATAGAGCCAGAAAAGATGAAAACTCTAATTCGAAAAGATATATGCACCCCAACGTTTATTGCAGCACTATTTACAATAGCAAAGACATAGAAGCAACCTAAATATCCACTGACAGATGAATGGAAAAAGAAGATGCGGTATATATATGCAGTGGAATACTATTCAGCCATAAAAAAGAATGAAATCTGCAGCAACATGGATGGATCTACAGATCATATTAAGTAAGTCAGACAGAGAAAAACAAATATCATAAGATATTACTTATATGCAGAATTTAAAAACATGATACAAGTGAACTTATTTACAAAACAGAAATAGATTCACAGACATAGAAAAGAAATTTATGGTTACCAAAGGGGAAAGTGGGGGAAGAGGGAGATAAATTAGGAATTGGGGATTAACAGACACACAATACTACATATAAAATAAACAACAAGGTCCTACTGTGTATATATAGTGCAGGGAACTATATTCAATATTTTATAATAACCTATAATGGAAAAGAATCTGAAAAAGAATATATATATATATATATATATATATATATATATATATATATATATATATATATATATATAACTTTGCTGTGCACCTGAAACTAACACTACATGGTAAATGAACTATACTTCAATTTTTTTTTAAAGGGTTAAGAAATAAATTCCAAAAAAATTATATTTGGGAAAAAAAAGATGCAACAAGCTGGTGACCAGGGCCTGGGGATGTCTCGCTAGGATTCTTATAGCATTTCTACTTCTAGTACAAAGGTTTTTAACAAGGAATAGTGACTATAGGACCCAGTCCCTCTGGTAACCTAAGATGGTCGTAGGCTCAGATAAGAGACTCAGATAAACATTAAAAGGGGACCTCAGCTGTTTTCTCACAGGACAATCTCATGGGTTCTTACACATATTATACAAAGTTTGCTCCAGTCACAAAGTAGCTCTTTTTCATGTTTTTAGGCTAAGAGCAAAATAAGGATATTTGCTGCATAAACTAGGTTTAAATTTTACTTGGGTAAAAACAAGTTTGTTTTCTTCACACAAAGAACATCTACTTCAAAAAAAAAAAAAACTCCCATAGAAGCAATTTGTGGTACGGAATTCAACAAAAACGTTATTTCTACCTCATTAGGCTAACATAAAATGAAGTGGGTATTGTTAAAAAATAAAATAGTTTAATTTACTCCTGGATGAAATGTACTTGGCTTTTTTCTACCTCAAACATAATAACAAGCTGCCATGCCCCCCGTGATATTTCTGCTTGTTCAACCTTTAGTGGCCCCTTAGGAAACCAGGACTTTGAAGGGTTTCTGTGGTAGAGCCTGTAGCCAGCTCTGCGGCTTGGCAATTGTATAAAGGACACTGGGCCAGCTCTTTCCAAATCTCCTCAGTCTGGATTCTCTGCTTCACATCGTTTGCTGCCGTCCCACTTCTGCATGCTACTTTGGACCAACCCTGATTGCTGAGAGGGTCTCCTGATGGGCTGTGTAGTCCTCTTCCTTCTATTCCAAAATCAGTCCAATGGCAGACTGACCTAGAGCAGAGTATTTTACTTTTTTTTTCTTTTTTTCTGTACGCGGGCCTCTCACTGTTGTGGCCTCTACCGTTGCGGAGCACAGGCTCCGGACACGCAGGTTCAGCGGCCATGGCTCACGGGCCCAGCCGCTCCGCGGCATGTGGGATCTTCCCGGACCGGGGCACGAACCCATGTCCCCTGCATCGGCAGGCGGACTCTCAACCACTGCGCCACCAGGGAAGCCCCTAGAGCAGAGTTTTATTACATCATTGTTTCATCCAAAGCTGACAGTCCCTCTCTGCACTGCCCTTTCTTTGAACAAAAGTCCACTCCTCCCTCCAATTTCTCCAAACTCATTTCCTACTAAGACCGGACATTATTCTCATTCCCCTCAGTACTGACATTGTTTTTCACACTTGCTTTTCCCTTACTGCTGCTGCTGCTGCTGCTGTGTGTGTGTGTGTGTGTATCGGGGGGTGTGGTAGGTGGGAACAGTCTTTCTAAATCACCCTCCCCAACTGTAATCCAATTCACTTTCTATTTCTCCAGGAGCTCTTCCCAGCTCCTCCAGTTCACATTTCTGTTCTTTAGCTGCACACCAATATCTATTAGGCCATTTTTTCTTTTTTTCGTTTTGTTTTTTGGCCCCACCACGAACATGTGGGATCCTAGTTCCCCAACCAGGGATCAAACCCATGACCCATGCCCCCTGCGGTGGAAGCACAGAGTCCTAACCACTGGACTGCCAGGGAAGTCCCTAATTATGTCATGTGTTTTATACTTCCTCACCAAATAGTGTAGAAGCACCTCAAGAACACAGACCTCACCTCATCTGAATGAGCTGAGCATTCAGAAGCTCGCCCTGAATACATATTCAGTCCTTCTGAGCCTCAGTATTGCAGATTCATTAAGTCGACTGGTAGACTGGATGTTTGCTAAACGAGGAAATTTTACACAGATTTTAAAATGTATATAAAATTTATAGATATCTATATATCTGTCTATATATTTGTAAAAAAAAAAAACTTCCAGGCAAAAAGTCTGTTGACTTAATCCTGCTCTCTCATTTCTCCACATTGTTGCCTAAATTGTTCTAAACATCCTTTGAGTAGGCCATTAACCAGGAATCACCGCACAGGATAAACGGTACAAAATTGCAGGTCATCAAATTAGCCTAAATAGATCAGCATGAAAACCGCAAGTACAACTGCATGAAAAAGCCAAATCATTTAATGGGCATTAGGCTCTTCCTCAAAGCAATTTCTACTTCCATGAGTAAAGAAGAAACTTTTGATTTTAGGAAGAAACACTGCTGATTTTTAAAATAAAGCAGTGATAGTTCTTCAGTAACTGACTTCTATCAATATACTTCTGAGGACACATCTCATTAGCCAAAGCATAAGAGTGTTTACACTTTTTAAAGCTATCAAAAGTTTTGAAGTATTCCAATAGATATATCATGACCTTGCTCATGAAGAATGAACCATGTACTTTTATGCCATGCTAATAATTTTAAGGAAAAGTACCTTTTCTTTTGCTACCAAGAAGCACTTTTGTATTCAAGTTTCCTAGTTGTCATAGTGACTATCTTTTAAGTCATTCATAAATGTGTTATTGGGGACAGAATATTGCAGTACTTTCCATACTGCAGTAACAGGTTCTCCCAAATATAAATCTGCCTCACAGTCACAGATCACCTGATCTTGTTAGGTGTATGACGTGGAAGGAGGAGAGAAAGCCTCCACAAGGCCAGCAGCACATAAGGAAAGGCAGTGTTTACCTACACTCCAGCATTACTTCCAAGTAACAATCCCAATATCCATCCTGCCACAAACATCTCAAAGTGACAATATAAAAAGCACAAGGAAGGGCTTACCTGGTGGCGCAGTGGTTGAGAATCCATTTGCCAATGCAGGGGACACGGGTTCGAGCCCTGGTCCGGGAAGATCCCACATGCTGCGGAGCAACTAAGCCCATGTGCCACAACTACTGAGCCTGCGCTCCAGAGCCTGCGAGCCACAACTACTGAGCCCACGTGCCACAACTACTGAAGCCCATGCGCCTAGAGCCCGTGCTCCACAACAAGAGAAGCCACTGCAATGAGAAGCCCGCGCACCACAACAAAGAGTAGCCCCCGCTCACCATAACTAGAGAAAGCCCGTGTGCAGCAACGAAGACCCAATGCAGCCAAAAATAAATAAATAAATAAATTTCTTTAAAAAATTTAAAAAAGCACAAGGAAAATTAATGCTGTTTTAAAAACACTAATATTGAAAATAAAATACTACTTCTTTCCAGTCACTATGAGGACTTTGTATAATCTCCAACCAAATGACACTTTCTGTCCGTTGACTTAAGAGACTCCATAACTCTGACCCATTCTCTTTCTCATTTCCTGCTAAAGTCAAATCTTTATCCTCCGAAACTATGTTAATTTCTCTAGGAATGTCTTCTGCTTCCTATATGGAATAGAGTTTAAGACCCAACTCCCATAAGCATTTAGGAAACTGTAAAACATATCACAACTTTTAAATAATATTATCTGAGACAGCTTCCGGGACATTCAATCCTTTAGGACTGATCATCTTTGTGAACTCATTTTATACTCTCCAGGGTAAACATTCTAAAATGCAAGCCTGATCCTCTTACCATTCTTCAATGGCAACCCACAGCCTAATGGATGAGGTTCACATCCCTGGAAATGCAGTGTATCCTGTGCATAACCTTCCCTTGCCTAACTTTTAAAATTAATTTATTTATTTTTGGCTGCGTTGGGTCTCCGTTGCTGTGCGCGGGCTTTCTCTAGTTGCGGTGAGCGGGGGCTACTATTTGTTGCGGTGCATGGGCTTTAGTACTTGCAGCGCGTGGGCTCAGTAGCTGTGGCGCACAGGCTTAGTTGCTCCGCAGCATGTGGTATCTTCCCAGACCAGGGATGAACCCGTGTCCCCTGCATTGGCAGGCGGATCCTTAATCACTGTGCCACCAGGGAAGTCCCTTGCCTAACTGTTTAATTTCAAAACCTACACTCAACCGTACATATCTACTTACATCCCTTACACTGGACATTCCAAAACCACTTGCATTTGGCTCAATATGCCATCTCTTTCCTCTTTACATCCATTAAATTAGGCCATGGTTTCTCAATCTCAGCACTATTGATGTTCTGGACCAGATAATTCTTTGTTGTGAAGGTCTGTCCTGTGTACTGTGAGACATACAGCAGCATCCCTGGCCTGTACCCATTACATGCCAGGAGCACACTCTCCCCCACCCCTCTCCAGTTAAAACATCCAAAAATGTCTGCAGAAATTTCCAAATGTCCCCTCTGGGGCAAAATTACTCCTAGCCAAGAACCACTGAATCAGAAAGTCACCGAATCCCCTAGATGCCCTGCATACTCACAAGTCCCTTAAGAGCCAAGTTCATTGCACATAGGCTGCAGGGTCATACGACTCAAACCACAGTTCTGTTCACAACAAATCGTGAGCGTTTCCTTAAAAGCAGCCATCTCTAGGTCAAGAACAGGGAGGCTAATGGTCTACGATGATGTTCTTACGTGGGACAATAACCAATCAACTCAATCAGACTTACTCTAGGCCCCCAGTTTCTAGGGGTTTAATGGTAAACATACTAAGACAGACAAAGACAGAGTTGCAGAGAAACTAGGAGTCATGTGCAATGAATAGAAATTACGTGTCTTAGACACACATGGAGAGAAGACACCCGAGAACAGTGGGTCTGGAACTACCTCTGGGATACAGAATTACTGTTACACTTTTCTTCACCGCAAGGTCTAATTATGAACCTGACAAGGTTCCCTATGGTCCTTACTCTCCATGTATGCTTAGGCATAGGATCCAACTTGGAAAAACCTAGGACAACTTGACCCACAAAATAAATGATAGTAAGGAATTATGATCCATAGAACGAAATTAATAAACTGTTCACCATTTGAGGGTGAAATATAAGTTTTGGGAAAAGTCTAGCAAGACATTCTGAGCCAAGTCTAAAGACTAAAGAAAATAATCATGCTACATAATAGATTTTGGAAAACAATCAGGAATAATTAGAAAGTGGTGAGATAAATATTCCTTTGGATCTTAAAAGCTAACTCTGAAAGTAAATAAAAGATGTCTGGAGCAAAGGAAACCTTGTAGGGTAAGTGCACCGTCACGTCAACATGTCTAACTGAAACCAAAGGGCCAAAGTTCTGTAAACATGATCTGTAACATTCCTTGCATAGAGATATCACCATATACCATCTCAGGGTGCTCCCGAGACTTAAACGTCAACACGTGTAAACAGTCTGCCACAAGAGCTGGCATTAAATGTTGGTGTCTTTTCTTTCCCATTACTAAAAATCTTTAATGATATCCCTCATCGCAAAAGTATGAGCCTTGCCTCATTCAATATTAAAATGCAATTGTGCCTCATAGGAAATAAATATATTTAAATCAAACTTCAGTTTGTATTTTCTGACTCCAATGCATATAATCAGCTCCTTAGGGCACAAATCACACTGACCTCAACTCCCTTAACCTAGAAATTCAAGAAGTGATTAAGACGTTGATTGACTAGTGCTGCCTAGGCAGGAATACTCTGGAAGCAAAAATCACTTTTAAAACTTCTAGAAAAGTTAAACCTTCTCTCTACATGTAAAAGTCTGGACTGCTGTATTAAGTGAAAAGACATTTAAAATATGCATTAAGTTACCTAACTAGGCTTTTACAAGTTTCCATTTACACAACTTTTGCATTTTATAAAAAGAAAGACTGTTTTTTTAATTTGCATTTTCACAATGGCATGTGTAGCCATAATATTTTACCACTAAAAACACAGAGCATAAATGATACCAAAGACTAGGTGTTTAATAGACTTAATCCTTCAGAAACACAACCATGTTAACTAATGTCAGTTTTAATAAGTACCAATACACAGATATTTAAATATCTTCCACAACTCATACTTAAAATGGCATTTAATGACTTATCATGTGGGCAAACAAAGAGCAATATTTAAAAATATAATCAAATGTCTTTATGCTCACATTTAGAGAAGTTTACCATAAACCATCATAAAACAAAAAAAGAAAATTTAAAATAAAACTTTACTGTTTCAAGTCTTAAACGAGCCTGAAATGCATAAGGAAAACCAGACTGCTCCTTCTGGGGAAGTGTTGCTTCATTTCTAACACTCCTCAGGCCCAGAGAATTTAACTTCTGTGGAGGCGAACCTCTAATGACTACAAGCTTTCCAATACTTTGCTGGGAGTCTGGCAGCTCATCGGAGTACAATTAAAATGTTCTAAAAATACACACACACAGAATATTCATGAAAGCTAGTCTTACTAGCTTTGAAATGTGGTGCTCTTCCTTACTTAAGAAAAATGCAAGAGGTTAATTTTTAAATCTAGAAAATTGCACAGGGTTACTGAAAATGCAAATACAGACTCTAGCACTATTTTTCTCCATGAAGCAATTTTTAGTTTAGATTCAATTAATTCCTCTTCTATGAGGCAACACCCTAAGAACGTGGATGACCACGGTCAAGCTTAACTTTTGCTCTCTAGAAAAATCAATGACTTTAAGGCTGAAAATAAAACACTTCCCCCTACTAAAGGGAAGAGAGTAAAATAGGCCAAAGAAGAGTTTCTTAAACTGCAAACAAGCTGATCATACACAAAATTTTGAGTCAGGCTTTACTTGGAAGAGAAGAGCCACAGATTTCATCAGGTTCTCAAAAGCTATTATGAGCCCCGAAAGATTTCTCACCTATAAAATTAGCAAGCTGGACTAAACAATTTCCTGTCTCAATTATACATTCTAAAACACCATGCTGACTTTGCACCTGTCCTTGTTTTTACCATAAGGCATGATGAATAAATGACCCTTTCATAAAATCTAGTAAAACTTGTAAAGTAATACTACATATTACACATATTGGTAGAAACTGTGATCAGCAGACACTCATGATAGCATACAAAAAGAACAAAACAAATCCAAAAGTGAGCTATGACCAAAAGCAATGAAGTTTACAAAGTGACTACTGCAAGTAATATCCTTGACTCAATTCTGAGTCAAAATACCACAAAGCAAAAAGCTACCTGACTTCACTAAATACCAGAAATATACTCAGGGGATTTTTGGCAGCTAGGCAAAGGTTATCAAAAAAAAAAAAAAAACACTGAATGAAATGATGGGTCCTTCAGTTCAAGATTAAGGTGACGTAGTACCATAATGTGGGTTACTTGCTTAAAAAAAAAAAAAAGGTTTCTCCCTACTAAACTTAACATTTTCAAGACTAGTTGGTCGTCACTTGCCTTGAATAAAAAACTGATACACAGCTCAACTGGCTTTTCTCCTTAAACTACTCTCTAGAACAGAAAGTAGCAAAGGTGATAAGAGGAATGCATGTAGGCTTCAATTTACACAACAGGAATTGTGCAGAATGTACATTTTTCCATGCAAAAAAATCAAATTATGACCATTTTATACCCGGCTGTCATGTCTAATCCACTCCTAAGCCTCTCCTAGCTTCAGAAATACTGGGGCACATGCCAGGAGCGTTGTCAACTAGGACAACTTTGTGTCTACAGCTTTGATTGTATCTCTGAAACCCCAAAATCCGTAAGAGTCTCTTCGAGTAATCTGCCTCTAGGAATCCATCCTAAAGAAAGGAACTGATCCAATGATGTTAAAATCTACATGTAGCAAGATGATCAGAGGATAAAAGTATGAAAAGCTGGAAACAAGCCAAATGTCCAGCAATACGTTAGAGAAATTACAGTCCATCTAGCCAATTGACCATTATTCAGTCATTTAAGTATGAAATGTGCAGATTATATAACACGGAAGAGTATGATTAACAAGTGAAAAAAGCAGGATACACGATTACACATAAAAACCATGTTATGTAAAAACTATGTGTATATATGTATTTAAATTGCATTAACAAAACGTATTAGGTGGTTCCTTTTAAGAAGTAGAGTGAGGTTGGGGAAGCAGGGCAGATGTGGAAAAAACTTTCATTCTTTGCATTTCCCTGAATTTTTTGCATTTTTCCAATAGAAATATACTGATTTTACCTGGGTAGTTTTCTCTTAAAAGAGAGACAAAAACATGTGTATATGAAAATATTGATAGGAATACTCAATTACAAAAACAAGGGGCTAAAATGGAAGGATTGTGCATTTAGTTTTTCCTATATTTTCTAAACTTTCTGCAATGTCATATACTTTAATTTTTTTTAAATCTATAAAATAACCCTGAGTCATCTTTTTGTCAAGCATATAATCACTCCTTAACCTATTATTTCATTTTTCAGATCCTACTCCAAGTATAATTTTACCACACAACCTATTATTACATAGATTTTAGAGAAACCCCAGGTAAAACTGCATCACTCTAAAATTTAAGATTTTCTTTGACATAACCTGTTTTTCTTATTAGTTATTTGTCCTGTCCCTCATTATCACTGAAGCCTTTCCCAAAGCCTGACCACAGGTGGCTCATACCGTAGCTGTGGGAAGTGCGGGATCTAGGATCACACTCTCTGGATATGAACCCCAGCTCCGCCACCAGCTGCATGATTCTTGATTTCTCTTTACTTCAACTTGCCCACTGCTAAGTGGAAAATGCCCTACCTAACTCTCAAGGCTGCTATGAAGATTAGTGAAGAAGACTAATGTAAAGCACAACATAATGCCTGACACAGTAAGCGATTAGCTATTATCTATTAGCTAATTAAGCTATTATTCTAAGCAATGCACAATACATATGTGACAAAATATATATTTTAATAATTATTATAATCAGTGGAAAATTCATTTATAACAAAATAAAACTAATTCAATATAATCTTTATGTTCTATGCATTACTACAACTTAGACATCAAAAGAATAAGGAAACAAAAGAGTTCCCAGTAAAGTCATTTTTATCTCACCTACACTTTAACTTGCATAATTCACTGAGAGCTAAAATTGTTTTTCTTAAGCATCTCTTCTCCTAATTTTCAACTGCCATCATTACTAACAGGATTTTAGTGTTTTCCTTCAGTTTCCCATTAAAAAGGAGAAGGTATTATTTAAGGTCAGGGGAAATTGCCTACACCATGGATATCAAAATGGCAAAACACAAACTTTACTTGAAGAGGGATATCTAAATGCTTTTTTCTTTCTTCCCACTTTTCAGATCACTCTTTGAAGAAAAGCGTTCATTAAATAAAAAACAAAGATTAAGCTTCTCCCCCCCCTTTTTAAGGGCAGAGATATATCTGCTTAGATGAGGAATCGAAGAACAAATGAAAATACCTTTCTATACTAGACTCCAGCTGTACTGAAAAATCCCACTAGTTACTCACAGTCTGTTAATTCCTGATTGGGATAAATCTTCCATTACGTGAGACAGATCAGCTACCCACTCTTCAGAGGTGTGAATTTATCTAAGAGGACAAAACACTGTTGTCTGGATTTCTATTATCTACGAAAGGATGTGCATGCATTGGCAGCAGAGTGAGAATTAAAACCGAACTGTTCTCATCTACATCAAGGAAAAATTCAACCGTGTGATTTTTCTGCAGCAATTTGAGAAGAGATTGTTTTAAGTAAGTACGGTTGGGTCATTACAAAGAAATGAATCTTCGCTAGAAAAATGTGATGCTGGAAAAATAAAAGATACAAAATAAATATTATTAATAGTATAGTACCCGTGAAATAAACTTTAAGAAAAGTGAGGATGGAAACCTTCATAAACTAATACGGCTGATAAGATGAAGGCACTCCAAGGGGTTGCCATGTTCCCCAAGAAGGACCCACGGCACGTGGGCATCCTGAAGTTGGCAGCGGTCCCAAAGTCTGGAAGTATTTTACCCCCAAAGCATCAACTGCTAGCAATTTTTGAGTCTGTTTTGTCTCTGCCCATGACAAGAATCAACTTGTTCCAAAATTCCACTAAGTATGTTTCTTTTATGTTAAAACTCTGCTGTTTCTGGGAAAGCTAAAAGCTAGAATTTTTTACACATGTGGACTAAAGCTATAGTTGGACTTTTCAGTTCCTTAACAGAATAAAGATTTTTTTTTTTAAAGAACTACCACTCTGCTGCAGTTTATTCTGAGAAAGTCACTCTGTTTTTCAAAAAATTTAAAAAGTAAACCTTGTTTTTCTATACAATTTAACTTAAAAGTTCAAGATTTTGTTTTTAAGAAGAAAAACAAAAGTCAAGCATTTAATCTAAATTAATTGCGAGTTCAAAGAAAACTACTTAGGGGAATAGTGATGACTTCTATTTATGAATGCTTTTCTCTAGTCATCCCATCTATAAATACCTAGGTTGTATAGTTTTAAAAAATTGATAATCATGCTATCACTTTTAAGTATTAAATACTTAAAACTTCACGAGACTAAATCCTGATTTCTTAGGCTTCTCTTTAAATACAGGTGAAATGATTTGGGACATCTTTATTTAATCCCCTGTGAAGCTATACTACCCAACTGTATGTCAGCCTCACACAACGAAGACAAATAGTTTGAAATCCTGGACAAGAAAGAGTACAAACCATGATATTCTAACACACCTGCCTCAATTACATAAAAAGTGGACAGAAAGTGAGAACGTCTCTAAGGTCTGAGATAAACAGAACTTATATCATGTGGCCTAATTGATAACAAAGTTACTATTTTAATAAGTATCATTTCCCTTTGAATCATTTCACTTACTTTATACCAAGATTTCTGAATCTCAGCATTACTGACATTTTGGACCCAGAGAATTATGCTGTGGCTGTCCTGTGCACTGCAGGATGGTTAGCAGTTTCCCTGGCCTCTATCCACTAGATGCCAGTAGAATTCCCACCTCCAGTCAAGACAATCAAAGAATGACTACAGACATTACCGAATGTTCCCTAGGGGTAAAAGTGTGCCCAGCTGAGAACCATGTCTTGACACTAAAGAAAACCCAAGAGTTAACATGGATAAAATCCTAAAACGTGATCTTATTTGAAGTGATTTCATAAAGAGACATAAAATACGTCAATTAGTTGTACTAACCAAGTCAGACCTTGTAAATGGAGACAATACTACTAGGAAGATGTGATCATCCATTCTGAGGGAAGAAAAGATTTCAGGGACATCGTTTTCACAACATGAATGCTAACTGGCACATGACACCCCATTGCTTCTTCAATCAAGAAAGTTTTCAAGCCCATAAAAGATAAGCAGGGCCCCTTGAAACTCTAGCACAAGTATCAGAATGGGCTCATTGACTGTTCACGATGAATTGTCTATAAATTGTTTAATCTCTATCCTGTGTCAAAGATCAGACTAATTAAAATGAAAACAACAAATCTGAGTAGGAAGTAACCAGGAAAAAGAACATTAAAGTCAAGGCAGACAGTCTAAAATTTTGTACAGGGACAACTCATGAACACATCTTAGTTCCTTTCTCTTCACCTAAGCAAAGCTGTTCCTGAGAATTTTCAGAAAGCAGATAATTTTTTAAAAATCATTTTATGGAAAAAATTCAAAATGAACACTGTCCATTTAAAGGTCTGCATTAATCTTAAGAAAAAGAAAAATCTCTTAGGCTATTTCAAAGCAAGATTTCATCTCTCTTTATACTTATAACATAAACCAACCAAAAGACAGACTTGAAGTTTAAATATAAGTCCACTTATAGTACAAATGTTGAATCAGTGCCTAGAAAACTACAGCTTTTAAGAGTACCAGGCAATCTGAAAATATAATATCCAAAGCTGTGTCTATCAAAATGAAATCTCTTATTTTTCCAAATAAACATTTTATTTCAAAGTTTAAAAATATCTCTTTTCTCTGCATGTGGGAAATAATATTTTAATTTTTATAAGACATAAAAAGTGACAAAAGTGATACTAACATTTTATAACCACATGCCAAAATTTCAACGATTAACTCAATGTTTTAATTCCTTCAGTCTGATTGAAATCAGTCTTGTTTTCTTTCTCAGTGCTTGAGTTTCTGCTTCTAAGCAGACATGAGAAAGAAGCAATGGAAATCAGAACAGCAAATACTGGATTTCTGACGGCAACTATAATCTTTTTTCCTTCTGAATTCATTAAAAAAATTTTCTTCCTCACTCTTCTTTCTTAACATAGATTGAAAACATACTACAGAGTTTTTTTCTTGCTTTTTCCACTTAACATTTTCCCGTGTCTTTAAATATTCCCCCAACACAATTTTCAATGCCCACTACATATAAATTCTATGGTCAAATCATTTAACTGTTTTCTACTTTAGAGATTTTAAATTGTTTCCAATCTTTTCTTTTATTGCTGGGATGAAAATTTTTATGCATAATTATGTTTGCATCTTCGATTATTTAGGATAAATTCCTAGATGTTAATTTACTAGTTCAAATAGTAAAAATATTTTTGAGTTGTACATAATAAATTGCTTTCGATAAAGATTATGAAATTTGCACTTCCATCACTGAGAAAGCCAATTCACTGCACATTAAAAAATAACAGACATTTTCTGTTTTAAAAAAACCTGTCAGTTTTAAAAATGAATATCTCATTGCCTTAATTCACATTCTTATTAGCGAGACTGAACTTTTTTTATGCTTATGATTTATAATCCTATCTTCTCAAATTGTCTGTTTGGCCCTTTATCCACTTTTCCATTGTAGTGGGTTTTGTTTCATATTAAACTAGTATGACTCAACGTAAACGCATATAATCCTTGCTTGACATCTAGAAATTTTCTTTAAGTCTTTAAAAAAATTTTTTTCCTTTTTATTTTTTGAATTTTATTTTTATACAGTAGGTTCTTATTAATTATCTATTTTACACCTATTAGTGTATATATGTCAATCCCAATCTCCCAATTCATCCCACCACCACCCCTGCCCCCACTTTCCCCCCTTGGTGTCCATACGTTTGTTCTCTACATCTGTGTCTCTATTTCTGCCTTGCAAACCAGTTCATCTGTACCATTTTTCTAGATTCCACATATATGCATTAATACATGATATTTGTTTCTCTCTTTCTGACTTACTTCACTCTGTATGACAGTCTCTAAGTCCATCCATGTCTCTACAAATGACCCAATTTTGTTCCTTTTTATGGATGAGTAATATTCCACTGTATATAGGTACCACATCTTCTTTATCTATTTGTCTGTCAATGGACATTTAGGTTGCTTCCATGACCTGGTTATTGTAAATAGTGCTGTAATGAACACTGGGGTGCATGGATGTCTAGAAATGTTTAATTTTTATGTCCAACCAATCAACGTCTCCCTCTGATTTTTCCACTTCTTTACTACTTAGAAAATCCTTTCCCATTTCAACATAACTATTGACATATTTTCCTTTAATTCTTGTGTCTCATTTTGACACCTATATTTTTAAAACACCTGGAATTTCTTTTTGGTATGGTTATGAGGATGCTGATTTAATATTTAGTAGCATGAGAGCCCATTAATCATTATTTCCAAAAATTTTCCTGCTTATTTTTCCAGATTAACTTTTAAAATCACTTTGTCAGGTATCGCTCTCCTCACTCCAAAACAATCTCATTTACATTCTTATGGAAATTGCAATTAAACTATAAATAAAAATCAGGAAGAATGTATAGAAGAATGTTGAGTACTAGGTGCTATCAGGCGTCCTTATCTTGTACCTGACTGTCATAGATATGCTTCCTGTAACTCATTTGTTTACCAATACATGGACTTTTTGTTTCAGATAGGAATTTTTCTTTTTTTATTGTATTAGAGAATTCACCTCCCATTTTTATTACTAAATCTTTAACTGAAAATAGATTTTGTATTTTGTCAAATGCCTTTGTGACATTTTTTGGGGACTGTGTATACTACCATGCTTTTCCCTCTAGATCTCATGTATAAACAGGTTTCTTAATAGTAAGCCATCCTTTAATTCTGTCATAAGTCTACTCATAACAGCATTATTCTTTAACATGTTGGTGATTTGGGTTGCTTGTGCTTTAGTTAACAATTTTACATATGAATATTTCTAGTCTGGAGCCTTTTCAAAGATAACTTTTTTGAATACCTATTAAAATTTCAGTGATTTCTATTTCAATTAGCTGTTCAACTTCTATATTTTACTTACATTTTCCCTGAACAACATTTATTTGTAGATTTCCAAATCTGTTTCAGTTTTTAAAATCTTTATTGAATTTCCTGTTTATATGTCATTTATGTTTTCTAATTTGCTTCAGCTTTGATTTTCATTTTTCCTTTCATTAGGTATATTAAATATTTGTCTTCCCCATTTCCTGTCTTCACTGTGTCCACCAAAAATCAGCTATTCGATTTACCAAATCTTTCTGTTTTGTGGTCTAATTTTTTTTTCACTTATTTGCAGGGTGAATCTTAAGGTGTTTTATGTTGTGATGTGCTATTAACTCAATTTGTAAAGTGTCTATTTCCATTCATACTGTGAACCTATCTTGGGGCAGGCTGCTATGAAACGTTATGCCTTCTAACTATTAATTTAATTAATTAGAAAAGTCATTGTAAACTCACTATAATCTACTGGAATTTTCAGAACGTATTTTTTAAAATTTTGATTATGTTTATGAAAACAACCCAGTAACTAGATCTGGTCTTAGAAAATTAGAACATAATTGTGTTTTTCCAGAAGACACCACTCCAGTGTTTTATATTATTCATTCTCAGCACTACACAAGCCAAACACTTCAAAATAAATTATGTTGGAAGAAACAAAATGGAATGAAGAAACAAATTGAATGCTGGAAACTATAGTTTAATACAATGTAAAACTAAACAACTTAACTTTATTGAAATTAGGAAAAAATACATTTTAGAAGCCTCATGTTTCTTTTTAGGAATGATAATCTGATTGTTATGAAACTCAATACTTGTATAAATGCTATTCATGCATTCCTGAAATTTGCTCAATTTTTTTTAGTCTATTAGATTCCCTGGTATATTGTTACCATAATTTGGCTTGCATCTTCCTGTGTAATTTGTGTACATTTTCAGAAATGCTGTTTAATTACCTCTATTGTTTCCTATGAAACTCAAATGGACATTCCTATAAAAGAACATTCTTTGAAATGCATTTTCTATATTATACATAAGTAGGGAGAAAAGGCTTTTCTGAAAGTATTAAATATCTTTTATTTTTACTTCTGTGATTTACCAAAACCCATATTGACTCTACTGGTCAACAGATGTTCTTATTCTTAACTAGAGAATATCCCATTTAATGTAGGAAGCCTCTTCAACATACACTCTTTCCTCAGAAGTTTACATTTCCCTTCTGGTGCAACCACTGTGGAAAACAATATGGAGGTTCCTCAGAAAACTAAAAATAGAATTACCATATGATCCAGCAATCCCACTCCTGGGCATATACCCGGACAAAACTGTAATTCAAAAAGATACATGCACCGCTATGTTCATAACAGCACTATTCATATTAGCCAAGACATGGAAACAACCTAAATGTCCACTGACAGATGAATGGATAAAGAAGACGTGGTATATATATACAGTGGAATACTACTCAGCAATAAAAAAAGAATGAAATAATGCCATTTGCAGCAACATGGATGCAACTAGAGACAATCATACTAAGTGAAGTCAGAAAGAGAAAGACAGATACCACATGATATCACTTATATGTGAAATCTAAAATATGACACAATGAACCTAACTCTGAAACAGAAACAGAATCATGGACATAGAGAACAGACTGTGGCTGCCAAGGGGGAGAAGGCTGGGGGAGGGATAGAGTGTGAGTATGGGGTCAGCAGATGTAAGCTTTTATATATAGAATGAATAAACAACAAGGTCCTACTGTATAGCACAGAGAACTATATTCAATATCCTATGATAAACCATAATGGAAAAGAATATTTTAAGAAGTATATATATGTAAAACTGAATCACTCTGTTGCACAGCAGTAATTAACACAACATTGTAAATCAACTATACTTCAATTAAAAAAAAAAGAAGTTTACATTTCCCTTCCAATAGCCATAAGAAGTACATGATAGATTTCTCTACATTTACTTTTGAGATATTTGGGTAAAGAGACAGGTAAGCCACTTACATTTTTCATGACAAAGGCCAACACACACAGGCCTCTCACAAGTAGGACTGTTAGAATAACTTCTAGGGAACTATGAAATTCATATTAACTATGTAACCACCGTGGTACAGGGAGAGTTTAAAAGACAGACAGACAGCGTGGGGCTGGAAACATCCTACCTGCTTCCCGTCCAGCGTGCAGAGCCTCTTCACCACTCCTGAGTCCAGTTTAATGGCTTCGGTGATATCTGTTAAGACCTGTTCGAAGGAATGAGCAGTCTTCTTATTCAGAAGGATCCGCACAGCTTTTCTAGGCTTCACTCCACTTCGAATCACAGTCACTAATTTGGGTTTGATGAAATCTTTACTTTCCTTCACTTCACTCTTCACTGAGGAGGGAGCAGCCAAGGCTCGGGTGGTCCCACCCTTGATGTTCACAGACCAGTTTGGATTAACGTTTTTGGTGTAATCAACTTTACGAAACGGTTCATTCGACGCACACACGTAACTCTCACCTAAAAAGCAAAAACCAGTTTTATCAATGTGGTTGTCCCCACCACAGGAGCATTGTGCATGAAGCAAAAAGGCCCATTAAGTGAATCCTCAACTTAACAGGTTTGGCATTCCACCCACACCCCTTTATTTTCAATAGCATCCAGGTTGGTTTTGAGAGAATAGCATACATTAGAGTGAAATGCACTGGATGAAGAAACTAGAGATCTGGGTTTTATTCTGGTCAAATGTCACCCTGGATAGCGCAGCTTATGGGATCTTAGTTTCCCAACCAGGGATAGAACCTGCGCCCTCAACAGTGAAAGCGCAGTGTCCTCACCACTGGACCACCAGGGAAGTCCCTGCACTGTGCTTCCCAACATCAGTATCTGTAAAGGGACGTTGTTGAACCAGGTGAATTCTAAGGTACTCTCTACTTCCAAAAGTCCATTAACTAATTTAATTTTTAACGTCTCATTCTGGAAGAAATAACTGTATCACAGAATAATACATTCTCATGGAAATAAAACTGTCTTCCTCCTCCTTCCAATTATAGATTTCAGCCCTAATCAAAGAAAAGTTACTACAGAATTCACATAGCTGACTAAATTCACATATTCAGTTATATGATCATTTACTCAATTAATGAAGCACTGCAAAAATGAAGGGAGAGTTTTGACAGCTCAAAGAAACATATCGCAAGCATTTTTTCCTTAATGGAAGAATATGAATTTCAAATAGTTTAAATAGACAACCTTTTCATTGTCTACTTAAATGAAGAAGGATATTTAGTAGTTAAAATGATGTATTCATTATTCATGCAGGCTTCTGCTTAATTTTCACTAAGTAAAACATTAAAACTATAGTATTTGTCAATTGGTTAACTGATTCAATGTTCATTAATTTTAAGTTCCAAAACTTTATGTTGAAAAATCACACTTTTTCTCTCAGGACACTCAGAAGTCACCCACTTCTTTTTAGTCTCAACTTTCTGGCATGCAAGATAAAAGGATTACACTCTAAAATTTTCTCCAAGGTATCTTCTAACTCAAAAAGAATTCATTATTTTTTCACACATGCAGTTTAATAGCCTCATTTTTTTTTTTTTTTTTTTTTTTTTTGCATTACACGCGCCTCTCTCCACTGTGGCCTCTCCCGTTGTGGAGCACAGGCTCCGGACGCACAGGCTCAGCGGCCATGGCTCACGGGCCCAGCCACTCCACGGCATGTGGGATCTTCCCAGACCGGGGCACGAACCCGTGTCCCCTGCATCGGCAGGCAGACTCTCAACCACTGTGCCACCAGGGAAGCCAATAGCCTCATTTTTAATATATAGATTTGCCGACAGGGAGAGAATATGCAGACAAAAGCATTTAAGATTTTGGTTCCTTAGGCAGTTATAGCTCTTGCTATTAAACAATAAATTCTTATTCTTTGTTAGACACTAGGCACCTACACGATTGATTAGAAGCAATCAGTCTTCCCCCAACCACAGTCATGCTACTGTAGGGACTCTTGTTTAAGATTTGTTACCCCCCTGCCAACCTGTCACTTCTCCATTCCATCCATCCTGTTGAGGAACATCACTTCCTACTCACACTCCTCAGCTAGAAGCCTAGGCATCATCCCTCACCCGTCTGGCTTCCCTACACACTGCATTCTGACACCAAGTTCCGTCCACTCTACCTTCTAAATATTTCTAAAAATGCCCCTCCCCTCTGCCCTCAGCACCACCCACTTCCCACCTGGATCCATGCAAGAATCTTCTGTTTTCTACTCATTCCCCAGAGAGAGAACAAGTTTTCCAAGTGACAGTGCATTTTATGTTACTGATACAGCTGAAAAAGTATATCCTAAAGTAATGAACCTTGATTCATGGATAAAATACCACACTGTGAGAGAATTTTTTAAACTCTTACCAATACATATTAAAACCGCACTCACCAAAACAAGGAAAGGATAAACATCTCATTTTAAAATTAGACTTAAAGATATAAATGTGTTATGTATATATATATATACATATATATATATATCTCATACATGGAGATATGAAAAATAAAGCAGTCCCTGAGGTCCAGAATTGATCTAACATTCACAGCTAGACCTCAGTGTTACTATAACCTGATCTGACCTGTGGCCTTCTGTGGGATATCATCTTACAGAATATCTATATCAAATGAAGCCATTCTGGGACTATGATAAAGTGACACAAAAACAAGGTCACTCAATGAGTGATTGCCACTTCGTTACCAACTATAGCTTTTTCCTAAATCTAGTCTGCTCTCACTATAAATAGGATTTAGTGAGATATTCAATCACAGAATTGTCCTTCTTCTCACAGCACCCAATACTGAATGAGTCCCTGCTTCCTTGGAACCAAAGCCCAATTTCTATGACAGCTCTCGCAGCTCTTACTGAGCTGCCCTGAGGTATCCTGTTATGTCCATTCTTCCTTACTGCAATGAGTAGCAAACTCAACTTGTTCACCTCCAGGTATGTTCTTGGTGGTCTTTAGCTGAAGAGAACTGAGATACATACACACACACTCAGACGTATTCATATTCTCCCTCTCTGTATCTCTAAAAGCAGTTCTTTGACCATAAGACATTGGTGGGAAATCATTCTGTAAATTATGATCACATGAATACTACACAGAAGAGGATTTGTGTCACAGAGAACAAACTAGTGGTTACCAGAGGGGAGAGGAGTCGGGAGAGGGGCAAAGTAGGTGAAGAGGATTAAGAGTTACAAACTACTAGTTAGAAAATAGATAAGTCACAGGAATGTAAGGTACAACAAAGGGAATATAGCCAATATAGCCAATATTTTATAATAACTTTGTATGGTGTGCAATCTATAAAAATATCAAATCACTATGTTATATGCCTGAAACTAATATTGTTAGTCAACTATACTTCAAGGAACTTTTTTTTTTTTTAAGAGGATCTGTTTTCTGTATAGAAAGAGGATGAACAGAAGCAGGAAGTGGTGATACACTTTTACTGTTTTCACGCACAGTGCAGAATAGAAAGTCCTTCCACCTCCTTTGACACTCTCCAGTGGCATGCCTATGGCTTCCTACCACTGACATCTGTTCAGAGACACTCTGCATTACTTCATGTTTAGCAGGTTGACAAACCAATGGTCAACAGTTGTGTAATACAACCTGGGTACTTGTTAACCATTAACTTTCATCCTTACGCAACCAAATGAACTGCCTCCTATTTAAGAGGCAAGAGGGTACTAAAAGCTAGGAACGCCCCAATCTCTTGTTCTCTGAAAACCGTCATCCCTACAGATGTATTTCAGTCTGGGCCAATTTTCCCACCTCTTCTCCCTTTTCAGTGACAAGGGTACCCTCCTCCTATTCAATGTTAAGTCTCTCGCAACATCTGGGTCCTTCCTGCTGCTCATGCTGAGGTTTCAGGCACGTTCTCCTTCTCTCCTCCATTTACCTACCAGGACTTTATAGAGTATCTCCCACTGTAGCACACACAGATCTTAACGCTCTTCGTTCCTCGCCCCTTCCACCTAATGTGCTTTGGCTTCCATTCACTGCCCAGCTCCTCATCTGGTTTCTCCCACTTCCTCGCCCACAATCGGCTCTTAAGCCACTGCAGCATCACCTTTGCTCCCCGTGCTCCCCGGGCTGAAACACCCTGATCCCAAGCACTTCTCTCCTAACTGCCAAATGCCAAGCACTTCTTGTAATTTCCCTTGGCGTCTTCTGAGGGCATTGGACACCAGTCACGATTCTCGCCCTGCAGATCCTTTTCCTCCTCAGCTTCCAGGATCTAATTTCTTTTGGCTTACCTCTTACTTCTTTGGTAGCCCCTTCTCAGTCTGCTTTTTGGGACCCCCTTCTCCCCTGCATCCACTTCATCCTCCTTAGACTCTCTGGGGGCAGCCACATCCCACGGCTTCAATCACCACCCGGACTCTGAGACATCTCCAGCCCAGTCCTTTCTTGAGTTCAAACCACTTCAAGAGCATCTCTACGAGATCATCTACAGCTGTCTCACGTGCCACAAGTCTAAAACTAACTTCACTCCCCATGATTGCCACCCAACCTCAAACACTTCTCTTCTGGAGTTCCCCAACTTAATGAAATCACCACCTACACAGTCACCCAGGCAAAAACCAAAACTCCTGTCTCTCTTCTTTTTGCCCCATATTCAACAGAGTTAGCAAAACTGCTGACTTGGTCTAAGCATCTCTGGAACCCATCCCCTTCAACCCTGCTCCCTCTCTTTTCTCCCCAGATTAGAGTAGCTCATGAGGCACACTCATCCTCCACAGAGCTGTCAAGACAGAATGGTACTGGCACAAAAACAGAAATATAGATCAATGGAACAGGATAGAAAGCCCAGAGATAAACCCACGCACATATGGTCACCTTATCTTTGATAAAGGAGGCAAGAATATACAGTGGAGAAAAGACAGCCTCTTCAATAAGTGGTTCTGGGAAAACTGGACAGGTACATGTAAAGGTATGAGATTAGAACACTCCCTAACACCATACACAAAAATAAACTCAAAATGGATTAAAGACCTAAATGTAAGGCCAGACACTATCAAACTCTTAGAGGAAAACACAGGCAGAACATTCTATGACATAAATCACAGCAAGATCCTTTTTGACCCACCTCCTAGAGAAATGGAAATAAAAACAAAAATAAACAAATGGGACCTAATGAAACTTAAAAGCTTTTACACAGCAAAGGAAACCATAAACAAGACCAAAAGACAACCCTCAATGGGCTTCCCTGGTGGCGCAGTGGTTGAGAGTCCGCCTGCCAATGCAGGAGACACGGGTTCGTGCCCCGGTCCGGGAAGATCCCACATGCCGCGGAGCGGCTAGGCCTGTGAGCCATAGCCGCTGAGCCTGCACGTCCGGAGCCTGTGCTCCGCAACGGGAGAGGCCACAACAGTGAGAGGCCCGCATACCGCAAAAAAAAAAAAAAAAAAAGACAACCCTCAAAATGGGAGAAAATATTTGCAAATGAAGCAACTGACAAAGGATTAATCTCCAAGATTTATAAGCAGCTCATGCAGCTCAATAACAAAAAAACAAACAACCCAATCCAAAAATGGGCAGAAGACCTAAATAGACATTTCTCCAAAGAAGATATACAGATTGCCAACAAACACATGAAAGGATGCACAACATCACTAATCATTAGAGAAATGCAAATCAAAACTACAATGAGGGCTTCCCTGGTGGTGCAGTGGTTGAGAGTCCGCCTGCCGATGCAGGGGACACGGGATCATGCCCCGGTCCGGGAAGATCCCACATGCCACGGAGCAGCTGGGCCCGTGAGCCATGGCCACTGGGCCTGCACGTCTGGAGCCTGTGCTCTGCAACGGGAGAGGCCACAACAGTGAGAGGCCCGTGTACCGGGAAAAACAAACAAACAAACAAAAAACTACAATGAGATATCATCTCACACCGGTCAGAATGGCCATCATCAAAAAAATCTAGAAACAATAAATGCTGGAGAGGGTGTGGAGAAAAGGGAACACTTTTGCACTGTTGGAGGGAATGTAAATTGATACAGCCACTACAGAGATCAGTATGGAGGTTCCTTAAAAAACTAAAAATAAAACTACCATACGACCCAGCAATCCCACTACTGGGCATATACCCTGAGAAAACCATAATTCAAAAAGAGTCATGTACCAAAATGTTCATTGCAGCTCCATTTACAATAGCCAGGACATGGAAGCAACCTAAGTGTCCATCAATAGATGAATGGATAAAGAAGATGTGGCACATATATACAATGGAATATTACTCAGCCATAAAAAGAAATGAAATTGAGTTATTTGTAGTGAGGTGGATGGACCTAGAGTCTGTCATACAGAATGAAGTAAGTCAGAAAAAGAAAAACAAATACCATATGCCAACACGTATATATGGAATCTAAGGGAAAAAAAAAAGGTCACAAAGAACCTAGGGGTAAGACGGGAATAAAGACACAGACCTACTAGAGCATGGACTTGAGGATATGGGGAGGGGGAGGCTGTGACAAAGTGAGAAAGTGGCATGGACATATATACACTACCAAACGTAAAATAGATAGCTAGTGGGAAGCAGCCGCATAGCACAGGGAGATCAGCTCGGTGCTTTGTGACCACCTAGAGGGGTGGGATAGGGAGGGTGGGAGGGAGGGAGACGCAAGAGGGAAGAGATATGGGAACATATGTATATGTATAAGTGATTCACTTTGTTATAAAGCAGAAACTAACACACCATTGTAAAGCAATTATACTCCAATAAAGATGTTTAAAAATGTAATCTGATACCTTTTGCCTGCGTCACTGCCCTTAGAAAGACCAAACTCCCCAGCGTATCACATACCTCCATCTCGCCTCTCACCACTTTCCCACAGGCTCCTAATTTAGTGTCGCACCAGCGTACTTGTACTTTCCTTCCAAACTTGTCACACCCTCTTATTCTCATTCCTTCTTATATGCTTGAAATAGCCTTCCTCCTTCTCTCTCCTTACCTCTTTTTTTTTTTTTTTTTACTGACCAGTCAAGATTAATACCCCAGCTAAGGAGGTAAAGCAACAGGAACTTTGATATATTGCTGGAACTTCCATGTACTTTAAATTGGTTCAATCACTTAGGAAAAACAGGTGGGCATTATCTAGTGATAGATAAGCTGACAACATATACGTTTCCACCCCAGGAAAACACCCTGGAGAAACTGCTGTATATGGGCACCAGAGTACGTACGTAAGTACGTGCACACACACACACACACACACACACACACACACACACACACACACACTCCCTCTCTCTCTCTCTCTCTCTCTCCACGCCCCCCCTCTCTCTCATAGAATGGGCTCAGTAGCCAAAGATGATAATCAATCCACATATCCATCAGCAAGAGAACAGACACACAGATTGTGGTATATTCATATAATGTACTACTACTATGTGGTAATGGAAATGAACAAGCCAGCTATACACAACAACTTGGATGAATTTTACAAATAACCGTGATCAAAAGATAACAAAAGAATAGAATGCAGTAGGATTTAATTTAAGTTCAAAACTGACAAAAGTAAAACTATACTGATTAGGGATGCCTTCATCACTGGTAAAAATATAAAGAAAAGCAAGAGTCAGGCTACCGTAACTTGGGAAGGGTTGTAACTAGGAAGGGACACTGGGAGAGCTTCTCGGATGCTGGCAGTACTCTCTCTTTCTTTCTTTTGTTTTGGGTGGGGAGCATGCCATGTGGCTTGTGGGATCTTAGTTCCCTGACCAGGGATTGGGCCCGGGCCCTGGCAGTGAAAGCGCAAAGTCCTAACCACTAGACAGCCAGGGAATTCCCAATACTCTATTTCTTGATAGTAGTCACAAAGGTGTTCGCTTCATAATAACTCACTGGGCTGTACATGTATGTTTTATGAATTTTCTATAGATATGTGTTTCATAATTTTAAAAAATTATGTCACTCTTGGGCTTCCCTGGTGGCGCAGTGGTTGAGAGTCCGCCTGCCGATGCAGGGGACGCGGGTTCGTGCCCCGGTCTGGGAAGATCCCACATGCTGCGGAGCAGCTGGGCCCGTGAGCCATGGCCGCTGAGCCTGCGGACATCGTGTGTGGTCTGAGACACTCTTCGGTCATTCTACCTCATCAAAGGGCAAACAAAGCACAGAGGAAAACAAGCAGGCTGTGAGGGCTGCCTCGTACCTACCAAGTATTCTTTTTCACTTCACACCATCAAAGCACCAAGAGTCCATGGCACATTTTAGTCCAATAAATGCACTGTGTCTTTCAATCAATGGAACATGTGTGTGGGTGTGTATGGGTTTGTGTGTGTATTATATACAAAATATATTTTAATAGCTAAGTCAAAATAATCCCTTAACATTTAAAATGTCAATTTACTGTTAGAAATTACAAACAGCTAAATGCATAGTTACACCGTTGGAAGTTCCACAACAGACTGTTTTAGCCTACTTTTCTATCAGTGACTATGAAAGTCTCTTATCCACCTCTGTAAAAATACTTACATTAACTGCCTAAAACCACTAGTGAGCTATTTATAACTATTTTTGACATTTATGGCAGAAGATCAGTTATACAAAATTTGAACATTGAGACTATACCTAACTCTTGGAGCAGAAGCAAGCACTGAACTTTATGGTGAAAAAGAAAACTTGTTTACAAGTCTAAAGTGCAAGGACTATTTGTAGAGACATGGATGGACCTAGAGACTGTCATACAGAGTGAAGTAAGTCAGAAAGAGAAAAACAAATATTGTATATTAACACATATATGTGGAATCTGAAAAAATTGGTATAGACTGTCTTTTTCCAAAGCAGAAATAGAGACACAGACATAGAGAACAAATGTATGGGATACCAAGGGGGAAAGGGGGGGTGGGATGAATTGGGAGACTGGGATTGACATATATATGATATTGACACTATGTATAAAATAGATAACTAATGAGAACCTACTGTATAGCACAGGGAACTCTACTCAATGCTCCGTGGTGACCTAAATGAGAAGGAAATCCAAAACAGAGGGGATATGTGTATACATATAGCTGGTTCACTTTGCTGTACAGTAGAAACTAACAATATTGTGAAGCAACTACACTCCAATAAAAAAATAATAATAAAGTGTAAGGACTCATTAAGCTTAAGGAAAAGCCTCCCTACACACACACACACACACACACACACACACACACAGTTTTAAATATGGTAACAGAGAAAAGACAAAGAGGAAACAAAAGAAAGTATGGCTGACACTTAAGGTCTAATACCTGCAAAAATCTTAAAAACTGGGCTTCCTTGGTGGCGCAGTGGTTGAGAGTCTGCCTGCTGATGCAGGGGACACGGGTTCGTGCCCTGGTCCGGGAAGATCCCACATGCTGCGGAGCGGCTGGGCCTGTGAGCCATGGCCGCTGAGCCTGCACGTCCAGAGCCTGTGCTCCGCAACAGGAGAGGCCACAACAGTGAGAAGCCCGCGTACCGCAAAAAAAAAAAAAAAATCTTAAAAACCTAAATTCCTTCCCAACTTCCAAAATTGAGAAAGAAATTACTTCCAAAGGAATGTAACCAAGGAAAATAAATTTGGGTATGTTGCATCTACAAGATGGTTTGATGTCCTTAATGAAGTACAGCATCTGTGAGACTGTCCTATTGGGTAGACAATAATGTGCATATCTCCATCTAAAGCACATCAAGGACACATTCCCACACCCAGCTGGTTCAGAAGAATACAGGGTAAAGAAAAGACAGACTGATTACTATTCTGTTGTGGCAAACAGCTTACTGGGTTTTCTACCCAAACTGTACAGTGCGCAGAATTTAACTTTATGGGAACCAGCATGGCAACATAAAGTACACTGTTCTCACCTGGATGCTGTTCCCTTCTGTACTCATTTGGTTTATCCGTGGACCACTGCTGGCGCATTCACAAAATGAATATAGCAGCCTTTCCTACAGGGAGGGGCTGAGGACACAAGATGAGATCTTTCACCCCTAAGACCAGTGCCCCTTCAACACATCTGAAGGCTGAAAACGACTGTGATACCTTCCACGGAGAAAGGTGTGGAGACGTTACACTGAACATCTGAATATGTAGGAAGAAGTATGTCCACAAATCCACGCTTCGGCATTGAAATTTGGGAGGAGTTAACTTAAGACCAAAGAAATTATGTAAAAGTAAAAACAAAAATGCTGCTCACTAACCAAAAAGCCTTAAAGCTTACCCACTGAAAAAAAAATTCTATCTAATCTCCTGGTAGGATGGAACCTACAGATCAGATCCATTATTCGTCTTCTTGCTGCTCAAACCTGAGCCAACTGTATCCCACAATCTACAAGCGTTCACCTTGGCAATTTTAATTCTGTACTTTTTTTTTTTGGCTGCGCCGCGTGGCTTGCAGGATCTGTTTCCCAGCCAGAGATAGAACCCAGGGCCATGGCAGTGAAAACCCAGAATCCTAACCACTAGGCAACCAGGGAACTCCCAATTCCATACTTAATTTGATGATAAGACTTAAAATGTTTATATCATCTTATTCTGGAACATCTGAATGTCTATTTCTAAATCAAGTGCAGCCAGGCCACTCCGTGACCACAGCCTCAACTCCTTTGGCATCAAGTGGTGTAACTTTGCTGGGAGTTAATGAGGAAGAAGTGGACTTACTATATGTACAAGACATGCACAGAGAGTTAAGTCCAGAGGACATATTTTGCTCTGTGGGAATGAAGGCTTGTTAGCAGTGCAAAACTGACTCGTCACACGGCATTCTGAAACACAGCGCACCGAACTCAGCGTTCAGCACCATGGTCACACTGGGAACAGTTTAGTTTGAGCAAAGAGCATCTGGAGCTTTATGTTGCTATTTTCCATTTTTATTGGTTAGACAGTTTTGTTGGTTTTTAGGTTGTCTCGCTTGGGTTGTATTGGTGTGTAAGAGCTATATGCATAAGTACATCTACCTTTAGAAATATTTAAGTGACAATATATTTAAAGTAATTAAGGCAATGCTGGGCTTCTGCAACTTGGTTGTTAGATTTTTACATTGTTTTTCAATTTTAATTATCCCAAACCTTGAAAAAGTTTGAGAAACACTGCAATTTTAAGGATACTGAGAAAGAGATCTTCAAACCAAAATGTGCCCATCTTACACTTGTTTGTAAGTAAACTGGGGCATAATGGATATAGGGTCAGGCCTTCAGTTGGCTCATCATCTGAGTAGAGGTAAAAACCTCCCTCAACAGAGTTCCCCAGCTTCTGGAGGTCTTTGCTTAAGACCTTCCTCCCTCACCGCCACCCCCCCAACCCTTTAAATCTCACTATGGGTCTAAGAGGAAGACTTAGCTCCAGTTTTAAGCAAGTGATGATAGTGAGAATAGCTCAAAAAGATTCAGTGCAAGTGATGAAGGATTCAGAAACCAGATGTTTGTCAAAAAAGAGTAGTGATGTTTAGGGGATGGGCGGAAGGGGGAACAGTAAAGCATGACCACTGCCATAAAATGTCTGAAGGGCTGACGTGTAGCTCCATCTGGAGTCTTACGCAGCTCCAAACGGTGGGGAAATTACAAGGACGCGCATTTTGGTTTGAGATGCTGAGGACCACTCCCATTTATCGAAGAGACACTGCACACTAGGACTCTGCTAAGTGCTACAAGGTTCATGCAGAACCTTCCAGCTATTGGCCTTGATCACTAAACTAAGAAGAGATGAGTTTACGTCAAGCTATTTCTCAAGTTCGTTCTTTTGTAGAGGCTTGATGAAGAGTATAACCAGTAGTAAGTTTCCATAGCTCCTTTTTCTTTTCCTGCTTCCTTAACAGATGAGGTAGAATACTGTCAAAAGACCAAGATAATGGACAAGGATACTGGGGAAGAGAGCGTCAATCACTGCCTTTCAGAAATAATGACACTGTTATTACATAAAAATTAACAAAGTAATCTGAAGTTTGTAAAACATACACAGTGAAGGAAGAAATAAATCAATGACAATTAAAAAACTTCTATTGTGATACATTTTGGTTGCAAGTGATTATAATTTAACCAACATACAAACAAATGGTAACATAGTAGGTCATAATTGTAGATTATTTTAGTTATGTTGAGACGTTAGTAAATGTTATAGTGTAATCAAAAGTACTAAAGTTGATCTCACAAATCGGTATTTTCCCATTCCTTGTCTTGAAGGTAGTAGCTTCTGACAAATTACAATATGGCTAGTCTACTGCTTCAGGCTGCAAGAAATATGGCAAACAGGGTAAAATAGCCTGGATTAGAGCAAAAATTATAGCATGTCAATGAATGAAATTCTAGCCTTAAATTATATTTCCAACTCATAGAATTTAAAAAGTATTGTAGAGGGACTTCCCTGGTGGCACAGTGGTTAAGAATCCGCCTGCCAATGCAGAGGACATGGGTTCAAGCCCTGGTCCAGGAATATCCCATGTGCCCTGGAGCAACTAAGCCCGTGTGCCACAACTACTGAGCCTGTGCTCTGGATCCCGTGAGCCACAACTACTGAGCCCACATGCCACATCTACTGAAGCCCATGCACCTAGAGCCTCTGCTCTGCAACAAGAGAAGCCACCACAATGAGAAGCTTGCGCACCGCAACGAAGAGTAGCCCCCGCGCTCCACAACTGGAGAAAGCCTGCATGCAGCAACGAAGACCCAATGCAGCCAAAAAACAAAAAAAGTATTATACAATGCAGATTGTATTTAAACTATATGTGAAATAAATTTTCTAAAGACAATGCTTAAAATAAGAATGCTAAAAGATGAACGAAACTAAGTCTTAGCTACGTCAGAGAACAAACTCAAAGCAGACACTGAAAATATTAGGGGGCTTAGAATAGTCCTGGGATTTAAACATACATTCAAAATAAAGGTACAAGAATTTGATTATGAAAGATGTCCAAAGAGAAAAATCAAGTCAGTCATCTCAGACACTAGTGAAATTGATAAATTGTTAACATACAAATACACTGCATCTCTTTTTTCTTGAATAAAAACTTATTTCAAAACTGAAATATGAAGGGGCAAGGAATATTTGCCTTTTGCATGACCTTATTTGACCTCTGCAAGTCTAGCCAACTGTCCAGCTGGCTGTCTTAACTAAGAAAGATTTTTTAAAAACCAGTATCCACCTATTCCCACCCATCAAAATACCTTATATATGGCACAAAAGTAATCATCAAACATCAAGTGCCAGAAGTATTTATTGATAGGATAAATGAATTAACAAAATGACCATGGTCCCAGCCCTCAATGGGCCTGTACATAATTTTCCCTTTCCTGAGAAGATTCCATGGGGAAGAGCCTCCTATAGGTTACTGAGGGTTTAAGAACTCCATCTAAACCCAGGTAACCACATTCAATGACAAAACCTGGCCAATTGTTAGAGACATGGAGCCAGACATATCATTTCTCTTTTCCACTTCCAGAAGCATTTCCCAAGATCACTGAACTTTAAAGGGGAAGCAGCCTTAGCAATTTACCTGACCTTCCTCATTTTGCAGATAAGGAAACCAAAGTCAAGCAAGACAACTCTGCAGAATTTGAATGCACAGACCCTACTATGCCGGTGTATAGGATAATGTATGGTTCATTTCAGGAACCATACACAAAACATCCTAAAACTGTCTTTACATCTGCAGTGACTGACGAACTACCACCATCTTCATTTTCCAAATATAAATAACTAACAGGTTTGGCTGCAGCGGTGATGCAGCTCTAGATTGCTGATACATGACCTATGCAAACTTCAGGGGTCAGAATGGACCCCATCTCACAGGTGGTAGAACATAGCAGTTAAGAATACAGAAGTTGAAAGGCCAAGGAGAAAGGCCTCAGGTTCTAGCCCTACCTCTTCTGACTGGTACAAGGGGACAATTTTTTATCCTCTGAGTCTCAGTCTCCCCAGCTGCAAAATGGGGAAGACAGGGCTTCCCTGGTGGTGCAGTGGTTGAGAATCTACCTGCCAATGAAGGGGACACGGGTTCGAGCTCTGGTCTGGGAGGATCCCACATGCCGCAGAGCAACTAGGCCCGTGAGCCACAACTACTGAGCCTGTGCTCCACAACAAGAGAGGCTGCGACAGTGAGAGGGCTGCGCACCGCGATGAAGAGTGGCCCCTGCTTGCCACAACTAGAGAAAGCTCTCGCACAGAAACAAAGACCCAACACAGCAAAAATTAATTAATTAATTAATTAATTAATTCCTATCCCCAACATCTTCTTTAAAAAAAAAAAAAAAGAAAAGAAAAATAATTACCAGGAAATAAAAATAGAATCTGGGTAATAAAATAAAGTCTGACCTTAAAAAAAAAAAATGGGGAAGACAATGCAGCCCTATTCCGTAAGGGATAACAAGGGTGAGATAAAACACAAAGTATCTCACACAATGATTGCATATAAAACATCTAAAAAATGGTAGCAATGTTGAGAAGAATAGGATCCCTAATCCTTAGGGTAATGGTTTACTTTATCAACAGAAGAGACAAAAACAGAAGTGGTAGGAGCATGGGCGAGTAGGGATGAGAAGAGACCTAGCCAGGCAGTACAGACCCAGAGAAACTCCCCTGGCCCTCTCTACAATGAGGAAAGCAGTTTGACAATCACTAGTCAAGGGAATATCTAGTTTCCCTGATTTCATATGACAGGGCCATAAAATGTCCATTTCCATAGTTTAAACCCTCATGAAATAGGGATCTTTTCTTATAACTACCAGTGTATCATTCTGTCTGACCCTCATCTCATAAATGCTCTCCCAAGTATTTCCCTTCTTCCCCCAACCCTTTAGAATTCTTTATTCTGCAAATGAAAATTTCTCTTCCCATTACCTCTGGAAAGAGCTTATTATGCAGCTGCGTTACAGCAGACCTGAGTTCCCCTGTTTTGAGGAAATGAGAAGAAGAAAACAATCAGATTTATAGATGCAAGTACTGAGGAAAAGTCATTCTCTCCACAGCGATGAGTCAGCAGAGCATCTCTGATTTATCTGGAATATAATCCAATTTTTCAAAATACATATTTTCACAAATACATAGGAACAACCCTATTCAAACTTAATTCATACAAAACTTCCCTTGATAATCCAGAGACTTAGAGGTAAAGTCATTTTCTGGGCTACTTATTTAATGAACTTACTGTGTCCAAGATCCCTAACCTCACGACATGCTTAGTCTAGTGCAAAAAAACAGACCCAATATACCTCTAATTATAAAGGTAAGTGTTACAATAGAGGAAAGGAAAAATGCTGTGAGTAAGAAAATGGCAGAGTTCTAAGCTTGACCTCAGGCCTTGGCTCCAACATCTGTTCCTCTGGGAATCCTTTTCCATTGTCCTGGCCAGTGTGGTCCTCCTGCCCCACCTCATTACCATTTCACTTACAGCCCTGCAGCTGGAACCATCGTCTGTGTGTGTGTGTGTGTGTGTGTGTGTGTGTTCACTCTCTCTGTCCCTCTAGAATGTGAGCATTCTAGAACTGTACCCCCAGCACCTGAAACAACAACAACTATGCTCTCAATCGACAACAGTTTGAGACCAATGCCCCTGAGGTCTGGGAAGAGATTTCATAGAAAGATGATATTTGAAGAGGGTCTTGGACCTAGGAGGGTCTAGGAGTCTGCCAGGTAGAGAAGGTTTTGCAGACTGATGATTCAATGTTAAACTGCTATGTCCAATCATCATGCTTGCCTTATATAAACGTGTACTGCTTTTGACTACTATGTGCAAATACCTTACATCTCATGGGTTTATGTTGCGTTCCTCAGTATAACAAGTTCCAAGAGCTCAGTTTCTATTATTACTCTAAAAATCTATCATTCAAGGGGATAAAACCTATAATCTGAGTTCTTATGCATTTTTACTTAAATGTAACTTAAAAATGTAACTTAATTTTTACTTAAATGTAAACTCATTTTTACTTAAATATAACTGTCACCATATTTTGGTTTAACACCTTCAAGGAGATTGAATAACCAAAGAGTTTCAAACTAGGCTTAGTAGGAGAACCTCAAAAACTTCAAATGCTTGATTTTCTTAGAACTTTGTTTCTTAAATTCAAGTTAATTCAAGCTAATTTTCAAGTTAACTTAATGGAAGTATCACCTGTCAAAATGATCAAAATCCTCTCACATGCCAAAAAATCCAATCAGTTAATTTATTGTTGACTGAGGAGTAAAAGGTATAAACAACATAAAATGACATATTACTTTGGAACGAAAGAGGCAGAGACGGGTAGCTCTTAATGTTTTGGCTCCTGTCAAATACTTCATCAGAGCCATATACCCACTCCCTGCTGTGTAGGACATTTGCAGCTTTGTCAATTTTCCGGAAGATAGTTTCTGGGTAGGGAAAGGCAGCCCAGGCCATCAGACACTCAATAAATAACCACTTAGGCAGGGGAAGGGTATATACTTTTAGACCAGAAAGGATCTAACTTAGGTGATCTGCCAACCTCTCTTTCAACAGAAAAGGTCACTAAGGCTGAGAACAGAGGTGAATTTTTCTCAAATCCACAGAACCTAGGGACCCCAACTTCGTCACGCATTGTTTCTAATGTGCTTGGGCATCTCTCTTTGGGACATCAAAATAATTATAGCTTAAATGTTCCGAAGAAGAGAACACTCATGGAAAAAAAAAAAAAACTAAGACCAAGAGTTCTGACTGAGAACTTAGGAACGCGCCATCCAGACATCTTCAGTTGTCTAACAGAGATGTGACACGGTTGGCTGGCTCATGGCTTCAGACAGCTTAACCTGATTTTCCAGGTACTGACTGCTATGACGCACAGTCCTCCTTTGAGAGAAGGTCCCCATCCAGTTGTAAAGACTAAACAGGATTACGGGGATGCACAGCACTAACTCATTGAAATTAATGCAGCAGGGGAGCTAAAACAATAGGCTCAAAATGCCTGCTGGTTTAGTGTAGCGCAGGAGTACCAGCCTACACCTGAACAGTTTTTGGTCTCCAGAGACTCTCAAGGGCAGAAGAAAAAAATCTGGGCCATGCAAATTTCTTTTGTCATCTGAGTTCAATGGGACTGAGGCTCTGAGTGAGTGTTCATGCCTAGCTATCTTGAGTCATCACTTTCTATTCTCCACTGAAAACATTTTAGAAAAAAAACGTTTTGGAAAAAAACGTTTTGGAAAAAAACAGTATCTCCTAAAGTACAAATTTCATGGAATGGAAGAGGCAAATGAGAGATCAGCTGCACATAATGGTGTAAAAAATACTATCAGAGAATCTTTATTAAAAATGATGAACTAAGATGAAATAGTCAATTTTGACAACATGGGAAATACCACAGACCTATTTTTACTGATGCAAATAATAACTACACAGGTAGCTGGTTAGTTCTTCTGCATGATAAATCTGAACACTCGAGTACACAATTTTAACTAAAAGTTGAAACTATTTAAATTCTTGAATAGTTGATAGTAAACATTGATGGTTCTTTTCTTAAAAACTGCCTAGAAACAGGGTATTCCACTCATTTTGTGGGAAATTCAAGACTTAGACAAAGATCTATTGTCAGAGAGAATGCCACTATGACAAAAGAAGTGCTCAAATTTTCTTTTGCAGTATTTGTAGTATATTTAATAAAATGTAATTTTATTATATTTGAAACAAGTGGGCAATTGGCTATACTAGGGAAACATTTCCATGGTGCAAATATTTGTGTTCTATCATTATTTTTCATATTGTGGTGTAATTTGGACTCTACATATGCTTATGGTTCCCCCTCCTCCACAAATCAGTGAATGAATGATTCAAAGGATATTTATCAACCTTCAGTTTATTGCTGAACCTACAGTTTGAGTTAGACTCAGTGGACCATGCACCACTTGGGCAATAACAAAGTCAATGTACAATATGTGCACTCAACTAATATGCATAATGGACACCTTGACCATCTTCCCTAGGATCATGTTCACCTCTGGAGTATGTTCATTTCATGTAGCAAATACACTGTAAAAATTACTTCTGAGAAGAATATTAAAACTACTGTCCCTCCTCAGACCACACCAGGCACAGTATCCCAAGGGCATGTGAGTAATGAGTGTTTAAGTAAAAAAGGCATTGCCTTGATCCTTCCACAGAGCTACTAATCTAGCTTTGGGTCAATCAGAAAATTCGTTACTCAGTTTTGAAATATCTAGGCAAATGTAGCTTTTAAGTACGTAACAGGATAAAGCAATAAAGCCCTTTTAACAATGTATCTTCATTTTATTTATACTCCTCTGGTTGTCATCACCTCCTCGGGAAGCCTTTAAAACCAAAACACTCAAGTGAGCAGGAGAATCTGTGAAGTCACACACACACACACACACACACACGCGCGCGCGACAACTTAGTTTTGGCTGGGTCCTCATCTAGCCAAGGCAGGGAAGACTTTTGGTAACAGTGACTAAATAGAATCTCAACCACTTTCAGGACTCCGCAGTGTGGCTACATCAATTTCTTAAAAGTGAATTGTAGATGAAAGGGCATATACTGCAGGTCCTGTATGACAAGGCATGTTGCTTAAGTTTTCTCATGTGTAAAATGGACAGTGTCTTCAGAACGTAAGAACATGATGTGCTAATATAAGAAAATAGTTGGCTTCAAGTTCAGTTTCCTTCCCCTGCCAAGCCAACATTGCTATGACTACCATAGCAATATGTGCCATTTGCATTAAGAAAGATGCATGAGAGCAGACTGTATATAAACACATAGTCAGCACATACTTGGGTTCTGTCTGATCTTTATGGGTGGTGTTTAGTTCTGGATATAGGTTCTTAACTACTAGTAATGCTTTCTCTCCCTGAAGTGAAAAAAGAGTAAATACTGCAGGAATTCAAGGATGACACAACATACAGCCAAGCAGTCCCTTCGAGTCAAGCATGGTTGACACCCTAGGCCTAATTTATAAGGGGCCCCACCTGCTGATTCCAATGGCCTTTGTCACCCTAACTAGCTACTTTCAGTAGGGGAGGATGCAGGAGAGATTGCCCTTGATTCACCTCATTACTAACCAAACGTGGAAACCCTTAAGCACAACGGTTCTCAATCTCTGCAGCACATTCAAATCTCCTGAGGATCTTTGAAAACTCTAGATGCCCCGACCACACGCCAAACCAATTACATCCAAGTATCCGGGGATGGGACCCAGACACCCATATTTCTTAAAGTCCCCAGTGATCCAAGATGCAACCAAGGTTGAGAACCACTGTCTTGGATCGCCCCTCCTGACCTCATGGAACTTCTGCCGCAAGGCAAACCAGGAAAGCGAACCTAGAGTGTTTCACAACCACGGCTTCTGAGTAGAGCAGGTGCAACAGGGTCCTGAACGCTGAAACACAGGTGCCGGCACTGAGCTCCACACAGAGGGCTGAACAGACAGCTTATGAGCTAGAGGGTTACCCAGATCCTCACATGAGACTTTGCACTTCAAAAAAGCAAAAAACAAAACAAGTCCGCCTATCTTAAGAAATGTCACCAAATCCCGTTAGGATTTCTTTCTTTCTTTTCTAAGGCAAATCTTTTGGGAAGGACAGTCAGAGTATATGTGGAAGCGCGCCCCACCCATAGAGCCTGCGGAAAAGAAGACAGAACCGCACAACTCCTGCGGCCGCCTCGAAACCCCCCCGCAGGCTCCCGCAGCGCCGGGAGAGCGCGTGCACCTGTCGGCACGCGGGGCCGCACCTGCCGCGCCGGGCCCTTCCCTCCTACCTTCCAGCAGCTCGTCCAGGCTGGTGACCTTCCGGCTGCCGTCGATGGTGTAGATGGTGCGGACACCCTGGGGCAGGTTCACGTTGTCCGACAGGGAGCGGGTGAGCTCCATAAGCAGCGCATCGAAGGACCGGAAGCGGTCGCCGGAGATGGCAAACACCAGGCCCTTGAAGTAGCGGTCCCCATTCCGGTAGAAGCGCGCCTTCTTGGCCTTCTTCTCCGAGCTCAGGGCCTGCAGGGTCCGCGTACGGTAGAAGCTGCAGTGGGCACTGTGAGCCGGGCTGGGGATGAGCCCGTTCCCCTTGGGGCCGGAGCTGCTGCTGCCCCCGGAGGAGCTGGGCGCCCCTCTCCGCGACCCCGGCCGCGGCCTTTTGTCCCGTTCCTCAAAGTGCTCCAGCTCGATACTCCTGGTGCTGGCCATCGCGGCTGCTCCAGGGGCGCCCCCACGAAACACGTCCCAGCCAAAGCCTGCAGGTAGCCCAGGGTCAAGGCGAGCACCGGCTCAGGGACGTCTAACTGCGAGCAGCCTCAGAGCGCCGGGACACCCAGCTCTGGCATCCCGCCCTCTCCTCGCAGGTGGAGCCGCGGAGGCGCCGGCCGGCCCGCGCCCCCCTAAAAGTGGCCGCAGCGCCGAGCTGCCCAGCTCATTGTCCGGCGCGCCTCGCTCTGTCCCTCCCGCTCGCCGGGGAGCCCCACGCCCCCCCAGGCGCCTCCTCCACCCGGCCACGCCTCACAACTCCCTCCCGGGAGCCCGCCGGCCGCCGCCAAGTTGGGCCGCCCGAAGCTCGCCCCGGGCCCGCGGGCGCGCACAAAGCTCGGGCGCCCGCCGCGGCTCGCGTCCGCCCGCCGCTCCCGGGAGATCCGAGGGGAAGCAAGGAAGGGAGGGGGAGGGGCCGCGAGCGTGGGAGAGGCGCCGCTGGGGCGTCGGCCCGGCTCCGGCCCCGGCCCGCTCACGCGCCCGGCCCGAGGCCCGGAATGCCGCGCCGCCGCCTCGCTCGCCTCCAGGCCCTGCCCGAGGGGCGGCGCGCGCTGGCTGGGGCCGAGAGCACGGTGCAGGCCAGTCCCTCCCGGAGTCTGGCCCTAGCGGGAAATAACGCAGCCCGCCTCCCCCGCAGCCGGCCGGCCCGGCCCACCCGCGAGCATCCGCCCCCGGGCCCGACCGCACCGCCTGCCCGGCCCGCTGTCAGGGCTGGAGGGGGCTTCTTGCTCCCCGAGGGATGCCAAACCCCGGAGGGAGAGAGGTGGGAGAGGAGGCTCTGCAGCGCGAGACGATCGGCCCCTCCAGGGTCCTAGGCGGCCCCGCCCGCCTGACAGCCCCAACCCCGCTCCACGCGCTGATGGGCGCAGCCGCGGCGCGCGCTCCTCCGCCTGGGAAACGGAACCGCGCAGGTCAAAAAAACTACAAAGGAAGGAGATTCAAGGGCAGGGATCACATCCCTTAGCCAGCCTCCAAATGAGGAGCCGAGGCTAAACTAGGGCAGGAACCTGAAACATGGCATTGAATTGGGGCACACTATTTATTTTTTAAAAGGAAATCTGGAGCTTTATTTAAAAATCCTTTGATAAAACAATTTCCGTTGCAGATTCGCTAACATGGTACGTTCAGTAACTTTGAATGAGTGAATGATCAGAAGTTATTGTTTTTTGAGGAATTTACTTAATTAACAAATATTTATTAAAGCATGCAATGTGCCAGGCATTGTCTCCGTCGCTGGGGATGCATTCGTAAACAGAAAATCCCTGCACCCCACCCCCGCTTACATTCAAGTGATGTTTATTGTTGTCAGTTTGAGCTTCTCATTAAGTAATAGGTCTAACATTTGTAAGCACCCGTCATACTCGAAGTCTTAATTTAGTAGTGCCTGGTCAACAGTAAAGGCATATTCCCCAAAGGCTTGTGAGAAATATTAGTTACTTCCCTTTTACCATTAGGGAAAGATGAAACTAAAAGAAGTTTGGTCCTAATCTGACAGGTGGGTAAGTTACCCTGAAACCTTAGGTTATTCACCACCTGTTCTCTGAGTGGCCCTAGACAGCAAATCCAAACCGACCTGTAAGGTAAGAACATGGATGCTTCTCTTGGAATGAACTAAGTCCTGGAAGAGTATGAATAAGAGAAGGCAGAGATATATGCAGTAGTTCTTCAGCAGCTGTGAAGCTGCCCTGGCATGCAGTGCCCCAGAAGATTCCTGCTTAGTGCACCATAGTTCCCCCAGGGACACACCTGGGCATACCTGACTTCTAGAACCAGGACTGGAACATGCTGGGAATTTAGGGCTGATCTGAGGCTTCAACATAGTTTTCCAGGGGAAAAACTGTGAAGTATAATTAGGTCCATGGCCATAATAGACCTTAACACAGACCAATTAAATCAGAACTTCTGGGGATGGACTTCTCCAACAGTAGTTTTTGGAAGTGCTTCAATGCACAGCCAGCGTTTCCAACTATAGGCTGTAACATTAGTATTCAAACAGATCAGTGCTGCTTCTCAAACTCTGATGTATACTTACATATAGTAGGGGAAATCCCATAAAATGTAGATTCTGATTCAGTAGGTCTGGAGTGGAATTTGAGATTCTGTATTTCTAATAAGCTCCCAGGTAATGCCAATACAGCTGGTCTTGGTACAACACTTTGAGAAACAAGGAACTAAATGGCAAATTTCTTGAGATAAGGGCTTGTTAAGTACTAGTAACTGCAGAGCCTTTCAACTTTGTAAATGGCTTAAAATGGGTGTGTTCATTTGTTTTGCTCTTACTCTTTCTTGGAAAAAAAGCCCACTTTGTAATCTATTGCTGTAGTAACAAATTATCCCACACCTAGTGATTCAGGAAAATAAACATGTATTATCTCAGAAGTTTCTGTGGGTCAGGAAGCTAGGAACAGCTTCCCTTGACGTCTCATGAGACTGTAATCAAGACATTGATTGGGGCTGCAATCATCTAAAGGTTTGACTGGTGCTGGAAGATCTAAGATGGTTGGTAGGAGGCCTAGGTTCCTGGACATGAGCACCTCTCTGTAGGGTCGCTTGAGTGTTATCACAACATGTCAGCTGGCTTCCTCCAGTGCAAGCTCCCAGAGAGAACATGGTGGAAACCAAATGTCCTTTATGATGTAGGCTTGGAAGTCATACACTCTCATTCCTGCAATAGCCTGTGTAACCTTACACAGGTTGGCCCTGTTTAATGTGGGAGAAGACTATACAAGAATGACTACCAGAAGCTCATTGAGGTCACCTTGTAGGCTGGTAGCACAGGTTCAATCAAACAAGCTTTACATATGTGACATAAACACATTTTCTCACTCAAAGATTCCTGATAAAAGATTTCACCCTTCTTAAATAGTGAATACAATGATATAATATGCCAGTATTTTAGCATGATTCCCAAACATTATATCCCTAAGTTAACAAAGATTACTGCTTTTCAAGAGGGGCTGGGGGAGAAGAGAAAGTATTTCCAAAGCTGTTACCTAATTTAAAAAACCGTTTTGTTCCTGCTCTTTGCATTAATTTGTTTGAAGAACTTTATCTCTGACCTTCATATAAGAATTAAGATGCAATCGCCTTTCATAAGATAGTTGCTTAGTGAATATGGTATATATCAAGACCCAGCTGGCCAAAATTTGAAGATTTATTGGGGCAGAAAAAAATTAGTTTCAGCATTACAATTCTAATGCCAACAAAATTTGAGGGTTATAGGTAGGTAGGTATTAATTTGGGTTGTTACTTCATGATTTAAAGTTTATAGAGCCAAAACAAATTCTCCCCTTTCACAGGGTTGCAGAATGTGCAGAGTAAGATATTTCAACTGGCATGTCCTTTGCTGAGATGCCCCCTTTCTTTTCTAACCAAGAAACACTACCTGGGACTTCCCTGGTGCTCCAGCGGTTAAGACTCTGTGTTTCCACTGCAAGGGGCACGGGTTCGATCCCTGGCCGGGGAACTAAGATCCCACATGCCTCACTGCACAGGGCGGCCAAAAAAAGAAAAAAAAGAAAAAACACTATCTGATTTGCTAAGCGTTCATCCTTCCAGAGATGATCTATTTCTCCTTGGTGGTTGCCTACTCTGTCTGCCAGGTCATGATCTTAGGGGCTTTACTAGGAGAGGCTGGCTCTACCGCTTTACCATCTGGAAGCCTGCCTCGACCATTGCTCCAGTTGGTTGTGAATTCTCTATACCCTTTCCTAACCCCTCTTAGTCTAACAATTATCTGAATAAAACCTGCTGTGCAGAGAACTTAAAAAATGGCTTCATCTCTATGCTACAGAGAATCCAAGAATTTCAATCCAAAATCTCTTCTCCATTTTTTTTTGCAGGATTAGAAAGGACTCCTTTCTGCTCTTGATATATAATAATTTTAAATCACAAAGTATCTGGTACACGTGAAAATTTTTTTGATGCTATCCAAGAGGGATCTTCTGAAAACCACTTGGGGCAGAAACATTCAACCAGGCTTGAAGGAAAGGTAATTAATTGTTCTTTGTTCTCTACACTTCTCTTCAGATTTCACAGATTAGCAATACAATTTTACAGTTTTACGGCTGCCTTTAGCCAAGTGGTAACTCCCTCCCCCAGCCCCCTCACTCCCCCATCTCCACCTTGATTAAGAAATACCATAACGATTTTTATTTGGCATAATTTGTTTAAAAGAGATTTATTTATTCCATACTTCCTTATGGAGCTTTACCTAAGAAACTTGCATTGAACATCTCCTGGTTTTGCTTCACGCTACTTCACTTCTCAAATGCATTGGCTAGTCTTCATTTTTGGCCAGAACCTTCTGCTTTTTGAGGCAGTTTTCCAGCTACTCCATTACTTATTACATAAAGGGTGCTTACAAACGTTTTAGGCTGCACCGTGCTGAGACTTTCTGCTCTCTCATGTTTTCATTTCTGTTCACTGCGTGCCAAGCGTTTCTCCCAGAAGCAAAAGTGATGAAACAACTATTTTCAGTGAAAGGGCCCAGTGACTATGAACTTGAATTTTTGAAACTTAGCATTATTTTTTATTTCATAATCTTTAATGGTTATAAATTCTAGTGTTTTCTGTCGCACTTTAACGGGAAAGAGTATAAAACCAGGAGGTTCAGAAAGAGACTCTCTACCCCTACCTACCCCTAATCTGCACCCAGACTGGAAAAAGATTCAGACGAACTCTTCTCTCATTTTTTGTTTCACCTTGGGAGCTTTGCTGCCCCTTACAGCCATGATTCCTGAAGCACTTTACAAATATAATGACTTTGCAAATGTATATGAGGGAATGATTAAAACTACATTTTCAGGTTCAGAAAATTGATTAAGTCTTTCAAAAATTTCAAGTTTAATTTTTTAATGAAAATATCAGATGAATGGAAGAAAAATTCAGATATGCATGCTTTAAATGTATATAGCACACAAATGCTTTTTTTCTATGAGAAAACTGTGGTTTAATAGTTCTACCGATAGTTCTGTTGGTCCATTTCACTTCCACAAAGTGTGTAGTCAAAGACTTCCACTTTTCATGTTAATTCTATGTATTCAAAATTATACTCAGTTATTTTGTCATTTACTAGTTCAGCTGCAATAACTGTTAAAATGAAAATAATAGAAGCATTAAATTTATGAAGTAAATTTCTTTTTAGAAATCTGAACTTTTTTCCCTTTAAATCTTCTTAAGAAGAAAATCTAGGCAGGTAGTAGTATCCCTACTTTCCAGATAAGGGAATGGAGACACAGCCAGTGATTTTCAACAGTTATTTAATTATTTGATATTTAATAATATCAAAAGTGGAAAACCATGGAAAATTACTATAGTACTCTCATTTTGTTTGTGTAAAATCAGATTTCTCAAACCCAATAAAAAATTTACTCTTTGAATGTAGACTTTTTTGATTCATTTAAAATTCAGAAAGAATTATTATATTTATCTTAAAATCAATCATGATTTTAGTGGTTTCCTCCTCTCCATAGCATCTTTCATGTTTATATAAATACGAATATGGCAAACTGTGTTCCTGTCATTCTATATATTAGCTTAAAATAATGATGGTCATGAGTACTTAAAGGATAATAAAGCTTTTATAATGATTGATAAGTAGTTATGACCTAGTTAAAGAAACAGATTATAGACGAGGAAATAGGAAAGATTAAGCAGCAGAGATAGAAATTGACTCCAGGGTATGCTAACTCTAGAAGATGTTCTTATCAAGCTTTCAAAATTCATTAATCACAGGGAGCTCTCTTTAGGAATTTATAATTAAAAATTAATGATCTTTATACCTACAGTAGGTTTATCATGCAAATTAGCTGGTTATTTTAGGACAAATGTTTTATACCTCATACACATATTTGAAATATTCAAATGTTGAAACAATTTATTTATCTTATATACAGGAATAATGATACTATGCAGACTTGGTCAGTCCCTTTTAGTAAATCTGTACTTATTTGGCTATGCATTTAGCTAAAAAAAAATAGCTTTTCCTTGATACTTCCAGAGTCCAATCTGAAATAACTGCTATTGATCATAATTTACTGTTCATACAAAAGATTTGTTATATATCCATGTGTGTCTGTGCACTTGTTTGTGTGTGTATATATGTATGTTTTATATATGCATATATATAATGTACATATAAAACATTTAAGGTGAAGAGGTATATGCATGTGATTACCTGATAGAGTATATCTTAATGTAACTGATATGTTCATTTTTAATAGCTTGGTAACAATATAAAATTACATTTCTTTCAGTATTACAATTAATTACTATTACTACAATAATACAGGAATACCTCAGAGGTATTTCCAGTTCAATTCCAGACCACTGCAATAAAGCGAATATCACAACAAAATGAGTCACACAAATTTTTTGGTTTCCCAGTGCATATAAAATTTATGTTTACACTATACTGTAGTCTATTAAGTGTGCAATAACATTATGTCTAAAAAAGGTACATATATTAATTTAAAATACTTTTAAAGAAATTTATCCACATTCAATATCAGAGAAATCTGTTATAATAATTGAAGAAAGCCTTAAAGAGTTACTAACAATTATTTGGAGCAAATGAATGATTTTAAAAGGTCTGTATTGGATCACAGACTAAATGGTCTTAGCCAGCTCTGAAATTACTTTTTCCTCTCTTAGTTATCATTCTATCTGATAGACCTAAACAATCTTTACCCCAAGTTTTCTGTTTAAAAAAAATTTTTTTAACAACCTCAAACTGACAGAAAAAAATACAAGTTCAGTACAAAGCATTTTTTTCTGAATTATTTGAGAACAAGTTGCCAACATGATGTCTCATCATCCCTAGATAATTTACTGTGTATTTTTTACAAATAAAAACATTCTCCTACACAGCACGATGCAGGCATCAAAGTCAGGAAGTTAACACTGGTAAATTGCTACCACCTAATCTTTGGAACCCATTCAAATTTTTCAGATGCCCTAATAATGTCCTTTTAAGCAAAATGATCCAGTTCAGAACCACACCATGTGCTTCTCTATGTTGTCTCTTTAGTCTCCTTTGCCTAGAACAGATCCTTAGTCTTTCCTAGGCCTCCATGAGCTTGACACTTTTGAAGATTACCAGCCAGTTTTTTGGGCTGCGCCACGTGGCATGTGGGATCTTAGTTCCCCTACCAGAGATCGAACCCGTGCCCCCTGCATTCGGAGCGCATAGTCTTAACCACTGGACCGCCAGGGATGTCCCCCAGCCAGTTATTTTGAAGAGTCCTTCAGTTGGGTTTGTCTGATTCTTCCTCAGGCTTAGATTTAAGGTTATGCATCTTTGGCATGAACATCAGAGAAGTGATGCTGTGCTCTTATTGTATCATATGGGGGGTCAATTTCAATTTGTCTCATCACTGATGATGTTCCCTTTGATCACCTGATTTCAGTGGTACCTGCCAGGCTTAAATTTACTCTTTTTTCCTTTGTAATTAATAACTATTTTGTCAAAAGGCACCTTGTAACTTATGTAAATATCTTATTATTCCTCAACCTTTCAATCTATTCATTTATTTTACCATTTTGGACTCATGGTGTCCTATTTTAGTCAATTACTATCATTATTTATTTTAATGCTTAAATTATCCCCAGTTTGGCCAATGCATTCAAGCTGACTTCTATGCCCTTTTGCTGTCCCCATAATTTTCTAGCACTTCCTTACCTTTGGTTACATGTTCTGGACTCATGTGGTGCTTTCTCTGCCCTAGCCCTGGAATCAGTCATTTTCCTTCCTTTTGATAAATAATGGTATTTAGGAGCCAAGACTGGATAATAGGTGTGCTCATCACCACTGAGTTTCAGCTCCTCCTGGGCTTCTCAGTAGACAGAGCTAGGAAACGTATGTAGACACATACATGTATCTTGAAAACCATCTGTCACACCACAGCCCACTTCCCCCACACAGAAGTCCTCCTCACCCCACTGAGACCCCAGTGCCCTGTGTTGGGCCACCTCCTGCATGGGTGCTTTCCTTATCCTACTCGGACTTGGATGCTACACGCTGGGTGGTCCTCCTGTGCAGACCCTCCTCACCCTGCTCAGGCTCTGATACTCCCCACAGGCCAGTCCTCCTATGTGTTGACTTTCTCACCCCACCTAGATTCCAACATACGATGCCTGGCTGCCACTGCTCCGTCCTTACCTAAATGCCTTCCTAGCCCTGCTTGGGGTCAAACACCCTGCTCTGGTCCACCATGACTACCCCCTTGGCCCCAACAAATGGCTTTAGGACTGAATTGTTTGGGAAGGGAAAGAGGAAGAGCTCATTTCTTTGTTCTTGAAGTTTGTTTTACTCGCAGTGTGTCCTCTAGAATACAATCAACAGACCTCTAATGAGCTACTGTTCTTGGCTCACCCATTGTCTCTTCCCCCTGCCTCCAGTGTCATGCCCTGATTTTTACTCTGGTGAAATAGTCTCTTATACTCTCAGTATATGTGTTTTAGGGACTGACTTCACCCTTGCTCCAGGGACGGGCATGTGATTCAGTCCTGGCAAGTTGACCACATTCTCTTGGCCTTAGTGATTAGCATTACCTTTTACTCTGTTGCTTAGACCAAAAACAAGACAAAAACAAAAAACAAATCATGCACTCATCCATGACTTCTTTCTTTCTCTCATACCCCACATCTAATTCATAAGCAAATTACTTTCCTTCAAAATATACCCCAGATAGAATCATTTCTCTCTGCCACATACAGAAGTATCCTATTCTAAGCCATCTTCATCTCTCACCTGACCTGTCTGTCCCACTATATTCTTCACACAGCAGCCAGAGTGAGTCTTTTAAGACTTTAAGACAGATTATGTCACTCTGTTCAGTAGGCATCATAGCTTCCCCTTACACTCAGAACAATATCTAATGTCCTTACATTATGGCCATGAAGGGCCTACATCAGGACCTACATCACCTGAAGAAGTTACAAAACTACAGATGCCTGTGCTTACCCCCAAGTGAAGCTGATTTAATCGACCTGGGGTATATCCTGGACATTGGTTTCTTTTAAAAGGTCCCCAGTGATTCTAAGAGCTGAGAACCATCTGGCCCTGGCTATCAGTCAGGCTCCTATGTATCCCTCTAACCACCACTTGCTTTAGCCTCCTGGGCCCCTCTGCTGTTCCTGGAGCATGCCAAGCATGATCCCACCTCAGGGCCTTTGCATTGCTGGATACCATGACTTCTGACACGAACTGCCCAGAATTCAGTCAAACTTCACAGGTTAAGAGCATAGTCCTCCATAAAACTGCCCTGAATTCCATCAGCAGCAGCAAGCTCAGGGGTTCCCAGGCCAGCCACTCTTCTGATTAACTGGCTACTGGGGACACCCTACCTCCGTAGTTTTCATAATTCACTAGAATGAGTTATAGAACTCAGGAAAACACTATACGTATGGTGACAGTTTTATTACAGCAGAAAGAATACAAACTGGGTCCAGCCAAAAGAAGAGAGGGAGGGGCTCCCCTGGTGGCACAGTGGTTGCGAGTCTGCCTGCCGATGCAGGGGACACGGGTTCGTGCCCCGGTCTGGGAAGATCCCACATGCCACGGAGCGGCTAGGCCTGTGAGCCATGGCCGCTGAGCCTGCGAGTCTGGAGCCTGTGCTCTGCAACAGGAGAGGCCACAACAGTTAGAGGCCCTCATATCACAAAAAAAAAAAAAAAAAAAAAAGAAGAGAGGGCAAGGTCTGGGATGGTCTCAAATGCAAATCTTCTGTATCCTCTCCCCGCAAAGTCAGGATGCATCAACATGTAACAATATGCACAGAATATTGTTAACCAGGGATGCTTACTCAAGCTTCGTTATCTTGCATGTTTACTGAGATTTCACTGTGTAGGTATGATTGATTGAATCATTAGCCATATGATTAAACTCAGTCTCCAGTCCCCCTCCCCTCTGTGGAGATCGGGCTGATATCACATGGCTCAATTCCCCAACCCTTGATTTTTGGTTTGGCCAGACCCCCTATGAGTCATCTTCTTAGCATAAACTAAGGGGCCCAACGTGAGTCACCTCATTAGTGTAAACTATCAGGGTTCACCATGAATGATAAAAATACTCCTATTACTCAGGAAGTTCCAAGGATTTAGAGGTTACTTCCCAGGAGCCATGGACAAAGGCTAGTCAAATTCTTTATTATAGAACACTGGGTAAAGACATACCTGACCAGATCCACCCTGGACAGTTTGGTTACATGATCTAATAAAACTCTTATTTGCTCAAGCCAGGTTGAGTTGCATTTTCTGTCACTATCAACAGTCCTTTGTGACACACAAATCAATTGGTTTTCCTGACTCCTATGTCTTCCCTTTAGTTCATATTGGGTGTAATTATTGGTTGGATCAATCTTCTTAAACAACAGTTCTGATCTTGTCACCCCACTGTTGAAACACCTCCAGCAATGAGTTACTTGAGGTGCTTTTTCTTTCTCGACTAGTCCAAAATATTTAGTCTGATGTTCAAGGCTTACATCATCTGGCTCTGTTTCTTTGATCTCCCACAACTAGTCCTTAGATATACAACTTAACCAAAATGGACCACTTGCTTTTTCTTGAATGCTTTTTGCCTTTGCCCACTCTCTGCCTTTGTTAGATCATCCTGTTTGTTTGGAATGGCCAACCCCTCCCCCCTACCTGCCAAATTGTACTCCTCTCCCTCTTCCATGAAGTCTTCTCTAATAATCCCAGCTGTAAGCAATTTCTTGCTATAAATTCTTCATCAGTAGCATGTTCTTTGTATTTCTCTAGTAATACCTCTCACATCTTTTTTTTAAATTAATTAATTAATTTATTTATTTATTTATGGCTGCATTGGGTCTTCATTGCTGCGCATGGTCTTTTCTTTAGTTGCAGTGAATGGGGGCTTCTCTTGTTGCAGAGCACGGGCTCTAAGTGTGCAGGCTTCAGTAGTTGTGGTGCACAGGCTTAGTTGCTCCGTGACCGTGAAATCTTCCCAGACCAGGGCTCGAACCCATGTCCCCTGCATTGGCAGGCGGATTCTTAACCACTGCACCACCAGGGAAGTTCCTCACATCTTATTTTTAATATTTGTCCTTTATTGATATTTGTACACTTCCATTATACTAATTCAATCTATAGTTAATGAATTCTTACAATGTTCTAAGAATATAAATATGAATAATTACCTTATGCCCCAAAGCAGTCAGTTATCTAGCAAAAGAGGAAAATATATCTTTTATCAACTGATTTTTATCAACCAGCCATATCTCTCCAAATATTTTATCTCCCATATCCTATCTATTCTCTCATTCTAGAATTCCTGTTAGATGTAAGTTGGACCTTCAAATTTTTTTCTCCATGCCTTTTCATATTTTCTATTTCTTTAACTGTCCTACAGTGAGGAGAATTTGTTCAAATGTATCTTCAAGTTTACTAATTCCTTCTTCAGCTGGCTCTAATCTGCTGCTTAACCCATTTGTCCAGTGGTAAATTTAAATGAACATTCGTTTCTAGATGTGTAACCGAGCAAAGATTCGTGTGCCTGCAGCTCAGAAAGCCAGACTCTGACAGTGGGAGTTTGCAACAAAGAAAGGATTTATTGCGGAGCGCCAGGCAAGTGAGTGGGAGACAGGCCTCAGATCCACTCCAACTTGGTCCTTGAGTTAGGGGGTATTTTTAAAGGGGAAGAACAAAGAAGCTGGGGTTAATCATCATCTTGTGACATATCTTAATCATAGTTTTGGGAGTCAGGATGTCTCTGGTTTATGATTTTTTTTGGCCAGGTGGTCTATGGCTCGGAGATCTGTTAGCTCATCTTGCCCTGGAGAAACAACCCGAGCTTGTACATTTAATGGTAACATCAACAATTTTAGAATATTAACAATATTATTGATAAGAACAATCTCAGTCATCTGATTCTGGTGGATTAGTGTTAAGTAGCACAGGATTGAGGTCAGATGGGACAAAAAAGGCAATAAAGATTTGGATAGAGAGATAAATCATTAACTCTGTAAGGGAACTTGGTTTTAAAGGGACTTGGCTTCAGATGTTCGAATTTGTTCAACATTTTTGGCTTTTCTTTTATAGTGAATTGTCATTTGTTTGTTTTTTTGATGCCTTTTAGATTTTCAAAATTTAAAACACATACTTAGGTTATGGTCTCTTTCAGATTGTTTTTCTATATACCAAATTTTGAGATTAAAAAATCTTCTGTTTATATCCCTGATTCTTTCTTTTGCATTCTGTGTGAATTTTTATTATGAGCTCCCCTGCAGTGAGGCTTATTTTTGTCTGTGCTCATTCCATGCTGCATGGGTAGCAGAGTTTAATATTAACATCCTCCTGGTGTACTGGAGGCAACACTCACCCAGGATAATTTCTAGGCTTGAGGTTTCCTGCAGGATCAGGTAAAGTAAATTCAGATTACACGTCAATGAAAGCAATAGGTTTGGAATTTTTATTTTTCACAGAAGTCGTGTTTTTTCCTACACAGAGTTAACTGTCATTTCTTGCTATGGTTGGCTGAGATTTTTGGTCTTCTTTGGCTGGGATTGTAGCTTTGGAGAGTCCTGGCCTTGTGTAGGCATCTCTGTTCCTTCTCCCCTTCAGGTGGGCTGCAGACGGCTTTTGTTCCTGATGGGCATTAAGACCCTGGTCTTACCAAATCAATGCCACTGTTTCCATCAGCTTCCCCAAGTTGCCACAGTCTCAATTCTTATATTTATCACTCTGGCTTTCAATTCCCTATGTATATACTTGAGGACTCCATTTCTTTCAGATAAAAATTAACTGTAAAAACTTTTTGTTGTTGTTGTTATTTTCTATCCAGTGTTCCTAAGGGTTTATAGCTACTGGGATTCCTTGTTATCTTAGTCTACCACAGTGCTGGAACCACATCAAAAATAGATATGTATCCATCTACAAAATATCTACCCCACCAGACGACAACGTGATACATGCCATAACAGAAAAACAAAAGAAATCCTTTGGAAATTCTTAAAAGGTAGTAATCAATTGTGATTGCACGGTTTGAGAAAGTCTTAATTTGGTAACTGTCTTAGTCTGTTTTGGCTGCTTTATCAGAAAACCACAGACTGGGTAGCTTATAAACAACAGAAATGCATTGCTTATAGTTCTGGAGACTGGAAGTCTGAGATCAGGGTGCGAGCATGGTCAGCTGAGGCCTCTCTTCCAGGATGCAGACTTCTCGTTGTATCCTCACATGTCAGAAAGGGCTAGGGAGCTCTGTAGGGTCTCTTTTTTTTTTTTTTTTTTGGTGGTACGCTGGCCTCTCACTGTTGTGGCCTCTCCCGTTGTGGAGCACAGGCTCCGGACGCACAGGCCAAGCGGCCATGGCTCACGGGCCCAGCCGCTCCACGGCAGGTGGGATCTTCCCAGACCGGGGCACAAACCCGCGTCCCCTGCATCAGCAGGCGGACTCTCAACCACTGCGCCACCAGGGAAGCCCTGTAGGGTCTCTTTTTAAGGGCATTAATCCTATTCATGAGGGCTCCACCCTCATGACCTAAGCACCTCCTAAAGGTCCCACCTCCTAATACTATCACATGGGGCATTAGGATTTCAACATATGAATTTGGAGGGAACATAAACATTCAGACCATAGCAGTAACTAACAATTGAATTGGGCTTTGAAGAATGCACAGGATTTTGACATGAAGAGAGGGAGAGGTAAGGTGTTGTGGGGGAAGCGCAGGTAAGGAATGAGCAGTCATGAAAATGCGTATTATTTTCATGCATTCAGTCCTATGTGGTTGGATCTCTGTGTGGCTTATTGGCTGTAGTCTTCGGGTACGTGCCTGGAATCATCCCAGCATCTCCATACAAGTCCTTGCACAGTGCTCTGTGTGCCATATACACTAAATATTTCCTGGATGAACAAATATACGTGAGAGAATGTTTCCAAACTAAGGAGTAGAGGCTGAATATACAGAATAATATTCAACCTCACTCTATGTCAGTTTGCTCACCTACAAACAAGAGGTTCACCTACAAACAAGAGAGTAGCATGGTATGACTTAAAATTCCTTTTGGTTCCAGCATTCTATGATAATACTTTGTACAACTTAGTGCCAATCCTAATTAGTGCCAATTTAAGCAAGGAAACATCTGGATAACTTTTTGTTAGGGTTAAGTAGATTTGGTTGTCTATATGCTACAGGGAAAGAGAATGAAAATTAGTCTTCAAAAATGCCGTTTAATGTGGAACAAAGGGGATCAGAGGTTGACCCACTGCAGGACTATATTCTTATAATCTACTCAGAGTTGCTGCTATCCTGGTCTAGATAGAGAGCCATTGCCTAGAAGTTCCCTTCTGAGATTCCAGTTTTCAAAAGTCTTCTCTGTATGCAACCTTAAGTTTCTAAAAATAAACAAAATAGGAAGACTTCTCCTCGGAGGAAACATTTAGCAATAATAACCACAAAAGCTTGAAAGGGAAATTCATTGTCCAACGAAAGGAAGGAGAAAAAAAAATCTAGATTTCTTCTATTTTTAAAAATTTATTTTACTTCCTGAGCTTTGTAAAAGCTGCTTAGATAGACACAAAAGGGAAATGAGACAGCCAAGAATATTTCAGTTTGTATTTGAACAAAACAACCATCACTACCTCATTTAGGAATAATTTTTTAAAAAAGAATAAAAGAAAAAAGCCATTAAAGTTTGTTTTTGTGACATCCACAATGCATTTATTCATTGATTCATTCTTTTATTTATCAAATTTTTCATTGAGCATCTAATATGTGTAGGATGTTATACTAGGCACTAGGTTGGAGATGTGACTTACTTTACTGGTAATTCCATAGTGATCATTCAACATGGTAAACTCAGTCTTTCCTTCTGTGTGTTGGGCATTGTGGACTTGCTAATTCAACTTTTATTTGATCATTCTTCTAGTATGTTTTTCTATACTGTAGAGTTTGGAATGCTGAAAATTTCATTTCCCGTGGTAGTTTCTTCCAATTTGGGGCACTTGCATGAGATTTGTGAGGCAGAAGTGGAGGCCATTTTCTTGACTTTTGCCTTATTCCATTGGCAAACAAGGTCATAAAATGTGAAGTTTTCTGCTAGTGGTGTTACCGTGTCCATTATCCAGGTCTCTATGTATTCACAGGTGTTGCTGTGGAGAGGAAGCCGGATGCCACGTTCAGCTTCTTCATTCCCACTTCCTCATTTCTCCACTACAGTTATGACCATATGTTCTTGAGCTCAATTGTTCAAATAGTAGCCTCAGAGGAATAGCTTCCCAGTGAGTTGGTTCCAAAGAGTGGTTCTACATTTCATTTCTAGAGGCCAAGTTCTGCCAAGCATTTTATTAGCACCTAATTCCATGTGTTAAATCCTTTTCTGTTTAAAATGTGAAGAGTGGTTTCTGCTTCCTGCGTTGAGTCACGCCCAACACACCCTCCAATGTTATTTAGGGATAATAGTAGGACTCTTGGAGATTCAGCATTTGGGGATGTTTTTGTTATAACGGATCCCTATATATTTAGTTTCTCATTTCTTACCAAATATTGCAGTGAGAATTAGAACATACAGAAGTAAGTCAGACAGAAAGAGACAAATATCATATGATATCACTTATATGTGGAATCTAAAAAAAATGAAACAAATGAACTTATTTTCAAAACAGAAACAGACTCACAGACTTAGAAAACAAACTTATGGTTACCAAAGGGAGAAGGTGGGGGAAAGGATAAATTGGTAGTCTGGGACTGACATACATATATATACATTGCTATATTTAAAATAGATAATCGGGACTTCCCTGGCGGTCCAGTGGTTAAGACTCAGCACTTCCAATGCAGGGGATGCAGGTTCGATCCCTGGTCAGGGAACTAAGATCCCCCATGCCGCATGGTGTGGCCAAAAAATAAAAATAAAAAATAAAATAGATAACCAACAAGAACCTACTGTATAGCACAGGGAACTCTGCTCAATATTCTGTAATAACCTAAGTGTCAAGAGAATTTGGAAGAGAATAGCTATATGTATATATATAACTGAATCACTTTGCTGTACACCTGAAACTAATACAACATTGTAAATCAGCTAGACTCCAATATAAAATAAAAATAATTTTAAAAAAAGAACATACATGTATAAGGTGGGTCACTGGAATTGGCAATGTGCTACTGAGGTTAAAAGCACCGGCTCCAAGTCAGATAACCTGAGGTTCCCCAAGAGAATATGAGCTTCTTGAGAACTGGTTCACCATGGATTCCCCAGGTTCTAAAACAGTGCCTGGCAAAAACCAGACCCTTATAATACATTTCCCTTGCATAGATTAGTTTGCCTCCTCTAACCCATACTAGCCAAGTTACATGGCCCCACTGGGAAGGCAGATTACACAGCTGGGGGTACCGTACTTTGCCGGGGGCAGAACTTCTGTGGAGCCAGGCAGATTAGGCCTGGGTCCCAGGGCTACCATAGGTCCTGCCATCATGGGTGTAATGGAGATGGTGTCCACGCCCGGCCCCCCCTCAAGGGGGTTCTGGAAGGGCTCTGGGAGTTTGGAGATGAGTGACAGTGGCTGGGGCTCTTCATGGAGCAAGCAGGCAGAGCCAAGCAAACCTGGGGGTGTGCATATCCTGGGCCTAACATGCCCATTTGCATTCACATACAGGGCATGAATCATCAGCTAGACAGTTCTTCTGCCAGCCCAGCCCAGGAAAAATACAACGTTTTCATTCTTTGGTGAGAGGAGTGTTTCTGTACCTGCTGATGATCACCTGACTGCCACTGGCCAGATACTAATATTATTCCAAAGACACAAGATATTTTTTCTTCAACTAACACAGCTTCCCAGCATGATGTAGAGTGAGGATTTGGAATATAATGAGTAAATGGATCCCATCCTAGCCACGTGGCTTGGGCAATATCAGACTTCTCTCAGCTTCAATTCCCTATGTGCCTAATGGGGAAAAGGATGGTCACCAGGTAGTTGTGAAGATTACGTTTCTGTATACAAAACACAGGTCCTCCCCTGACTTCTCCAACTTAAGAATGAACCCAGTAATCTGTGCTCTCCCCGCCCCACCAGACTCTTGAGTCACTCCCTAACCCTCATCTCATTGGTTCGTGCAGTGTGTCATTCGTGTGAGATATTTGTGCATGATTCACTGAGCACCTACTATGGCAAGATATTGCAGTGGAGGCTAAGTGGCACCAAAGATGGGCAGAGCCAGCGAGGGGCTGCCCCTTGGAGCTCCAGCCCATGCCCCGATGTCCTTGGAGGAGATACTATTCCACCAGCCTCGTCACATCCCACCACCCACAGCAGACCATAGTATTTTGGTTTTTTCTACAGGTTTTTTGGGCAAAAGCTGTATTCCTTGAGAATCCACTTAAAAATCCTTTTTACAAATAAGGCCTCAAGGATAGTGGGTTCTTTCAAAGTAGTAATCAGTGGTGGCTCATTAACTCCTCCTGTTTATCTCATACTCTGTTGCATCTTTTTCCTGGTGGCTTTAGGCTGTCCCAGGAAGAGGAAGTCTGCAGAACTGCCCTCCAGGGGCCCACAGAGTGAGATAGAGCTGCCTTTCCTATTTACTCCTAACACTTCTTAATTTTTAGCACTATGGGTAAAATCTTCTTATTCTTTCCCCTGAAGAAGAAAAGGGAGGGAAGGGATGTGGGAACAGATGTATATGTATGACTGATTCACTTTGTTATAAAGCAGAAACTAATAAAAAAAAATAATAATAAAATAAAAAAAAAGAAAAGGGTAATATTTTTCACTTTGTTTTGCAAAAATGTGTTGGTACGACTTAGCTTCTAATTACAGCTTCACCATCATGATATCATAATGGTTGCTTCAAAGACCATGAAATAATAGATTTTGAGGAGTATAACACATCTGACGTACAGGAGTACATCTGTAATTACTGTATGCATTCTAATTACAATGCTTCTTACCTAGGTATTCTTGCTCAAGGGAAAAAAAAAACCTGCTTCTATTTTCAGTTAACCTATTTATACTCTGAGGCCTAAACCTGCCTAGTGAAACATGGACTCTGGCATTGATGTCCTTTCTAGTAGCCCTACAAAGGTGACTTGAGTGTGCAAACTGGCAACAAAATGTGATTGCCTTAAATTATATAAAAATTTTTATGCACGATCTCAAATGTTAGAATCTTTTTTTTAAACTGAAGTATATTTGATTTACAACATTGTGTTAGATTCTGGTGTACAGCAAAATGATTCAGTTATACATATATATATATATATTCTTTTTCATTATAGCTTATGAAAGGTATTATGTATAGCTTATACAGGATATTGAATATAGTTCCCTGTGCTATAGAGTAAGTCTTTGTTGTTTATCTGTTTTATATATAGTGGATTGTATCTGCTAATCCCAACCTCCTAATTTATCCCCCACTTTCCCCTTTGGTAACCACAAGTCTGTTCTCTGTGTCTGTGAGTCTGTTTCTGTTTTGTAAATAAGTTCATTTGTATCATATTTTAGATTCCACAAATAAGTGATAACATATGATATTTATCTTTCTCTGTCTGACTTACTTCACTTACTATGATAATCTCTAAGTCCATCCATGTTGCTGTAAATGGCAGTATTTCATCAAATGTTAGAATCTTAACCCTGTGATTCTCTAGCAAACAAATACCCCACCCATCTAAGGAAGTGGGCTAATTTTTACCTTTCTGCTTAGCTCACTTCTCTAGGGTGTGAGGGTGGAGAAAAAACTCATGGGAGTCAAAATAAGCTCACGATAATGTTTCCATCTAATTAGAATTAATTTACTGATCTCATTGGCTAATTTTTCAAAAAATACACGGTAAAAATCATGTCATTTTTAAAGTGGCTTCTGAATTTAATGTTTGCCTCATGAAAAGTATAGAACTTACTCAAAAAACTCCAGTCAAAACTGTCAACATCCTCACTCCGTAATGTTTCTGACACCTTGAGTACTATTTGAACATGTGGGGCTGACGAATTATAAGTAGAGATAAAATATTTAGAGTCCTTATTTGGGTTCATGTCTTGAAAAAACAGAAATGGTGGGAAGGACACGGAAGAAGGAGACAGAAGAATAGAAGGATAATCTCGGTTCTGCCATTTCCTAGTCTCTCAAGCAAACCACTTAAGCATCCTGAACTTCAGTGTCTTTATTTAACAAAATACAGATGATGTGTTTTCTCAGTGGTGTGGTTTAGCGATTCTGAAAAAAAAATGGTGTATTCTTGGCATGAGCAAGTAGGTGAGTATATTGAGGATATGGGGAGTCAGGTTTTTCATTGTAAGAAAAGGGGGGTACAAACAGGAAAAGGGAGAAACAAGAAGGAACCCTGAAATGTTGGGTTAGTATTGGAGGTATCAGGATGAATTCATGTTAGGAGAGCAAGAGTGACAACGAGAGAGCAAGAGAGAGAGAGAGAGGAAAACAATCAGAAAAAGAAAAGGAGGAGGAGGAGGCGGAGGAGGAGGAGAGGAAAGGGGGAGAAGGGAGGGAGGAAGGAGGAACGAAGGAAGGAAGCGAGGTAAGGCGGATTCTAGGGTTGAGTAGGAGAAGAACAAGAGTCCAGATGTGTCTGGAATAACTCCATGTGCCCCAGGAACCAGGCAAACGGAAGTCCCTGAGAATCTGCAATCATCTTGGAAAGGGATTGCACCATGTGGGTTGGGTGGCTTGAAATACTTATATCTGAATCTCAAAAGACCAGGTTCCAATCTGAACTAAATATAGGGAGGCCAAATTAAAGCATTCTAATGATATTATTTCCCTTAGATTTCCCAGATCTGATGGGACCAGGACCTTTGGATCTTCCTCTATGTTATCCCAATTATCATGAAGTATGATGTAAAGCAAAAGAAAAAGGGATTTGATTATACGACTTTCTATGTTGCAGATAATTCTCACTTGGAACCCAGTGGAGCTATCTTGATTCTTAATTTCCATTGCATCCACTTGCCAAACAATTTTAAGATTCAGCGATGGCTTCTCATGACTCTTAGAAGAACAGTCAGAGCCCTTACCATAGTCTGTAAAGCCCTGTACAATGTGGTTCCAGCCCTGGCACTCAGACCCAGCCCTATATGCCTTGGCCACTCCACACTGCACTGATGTGTCCTTAGGTTAAGCTTTGTCCTCCCTCAGGGCCTTTGCTTATGCTGTTCCCTCTGCTTGGGATGCTCTTCTCTACCCTCTTTGTTGAGCTAACTCCTATTCTTACTTGTAATATCAGCTTAAAGTTCATTTCCTAAAAGATGCCCTCCCTATCCTACTAGTCTAGGTTTCCTAGTCTTCTCCTTTTACATATTTAACAAAATTGACATTTAAATATTTGTTTTTATAATTATTTGTTTTATTTCTGACTCCACACAAGATTTATAAGCTTTATAAGATCAGGGATAAAACAGTGCCTTGCTAATGGTAGAGGTTCAATACTTGTGGAAGGAAAGAAAGTCAAGAGATAAATAATTCATTGTGTTTGTGCCATAATGTTACTTCTTCTGGAAAATGTTAACATTTCTAGGAAGGTTTGTTTGTTATATTATTTCACTTTTAAAATAATTATTATTCTATATTAAAATCATTACAAATGGAAATATTTAAAATTAGTATGTGGTACATATATACAATGGAATATCACTTGGCCATAAAAAAGAATGAAATAATGCCATTTGCAGCAACATGAATGGACCTAGAGATTATCATACTAAGTTAAGTAAGTCAGAAAGGGAAAGACACATATGATATCACTCATATGTGGAATTTAATTTTTTAAAATGATATAAATGAACTTATTTACAAAACAGAAGCAGACTCACAGATTTCGAATTTAGGATTACCAAAGGGGAAATGTGGTGGGGAAGGATAAATTAGGAGCTTGGTATAAACATACACACACTACTGTATATAAAATTGTCCCCAACAGGGACGTACTGTGTAGCACAGGGAACTCTACTCAATATTCTGTAATAACTTATATGAAAGAATCTGAAAAAGAATAAATATATATATATGTATAACTGAATCACTTTGCTGTACACCTGAAAATAACACAACATTGTAAATCAACTATACTCCAATAAAATTTAAAAATAAATAAAATAAAATTAGTATTTCACCCATAATTTTAGTTTACCTGTTGCTTTCTTTACAATCATGAACTCTAGTTTTACAGGCACACAAAGTATTGTGCTGGTAAATATTTAGCAACTGGCACTTTAAGTGTGGGTCTAACATGAACATTGATTAATATTTTCATTTACATTAATGCTTAAGACAGAAGAGTGATAATGTAAGATCTTCCCTCATTTGTCAGTGAGAAGAGCACATTTTTTGCTAAGTTTTCAAATACTGGCAAAATATTGCCTCAGTTTTTAATTCCACTTACAAGGTAAGGACAACAGATTGGACACATTTCAAGTTTAATAACATTATTAACATATTCTCTACCACTTTCTTAAGTCTAGACAATCAGCATAACAAAAATAACCAACCCTGATTTGTAGCATTTGCCAGTCTCCATGGTGTAAATGCTGCCATCATGGCCAATTTCAAACCATCCATGAGGTACCAAATAAGACATGTGCAGTAGTGGCCCGCACATAGTATTTCCACTATACAGATATCTGTTTAATTTTTCATAATGACCGTGTTTAACAACTGGCTTGCAAAATCCCTGAAAATGTAGCAGTTGGTTCTCAAAAACCTACAATACAAGTCAGCTCCAACACATCACTGTGTATCCATCCACACATGTACATACACAGTGTGTGCATATAATTTTACTGTAGACACAATTTGTGTTCTACTTTTTCCATTTGGTTTTATTTCATTTTTCCATTATTAAATTTAGTAGTCCACTCATTGGTATACCAGAAATATATTTAAACATACCTCTTTTGTTAGGAGCTTAGTTGATCTGTGGTTTTAAATTATAATCTATATTAAATATATGTGTACATTGTAATTTTTTCCTCTGTAGAAACACGTACCTGAAAACACTTTGAGGAATGGGAATATGGATAAAAATATTTTTATGACTTTTGCTTTTGTAATGATCTAGAAAGATCCACATTTTATTTAGTTTGTATTTCCACATACAGAAATGTTCCCAGGGCCCTAAGGTTTAGAGGGAAATTTATAATCCAGTAGCATTGTAGGACCACATTGATCATTGACATCAAACTTACCCTAAGTAATAATGGTTATACTGGTAAACAGGTGCTAATATTTTTATTTGTTTTGGGGAAAGAGACAGTGCATTAATATTTTTGGGGGGTGTGGAGAAGGCCTTTCACACATTTGCAGCAATGGGGATCATGACCAGTTTCACTGCAGTCACTGTCACATGACCTACATTGGCTAAATGGCACCACCTATCCCATGTATAAATGTCTTCTCTTCCCTGAGATTGATCCTTCTGGGTTATGACTCTTCTCTAGTTCCTATAAGAAACTAGCCCCAATCCTGCCCCACACCACAGACTTCACATAACAGGGCAACTTCAATATACTCAGGCTGTCCTTGGCTTGGCTTTGAACCACTTGCCACCACCCTTCCCTCAGAATACACTCCGTCCTCGTCCCCCTGCTTGCCTTCTGACTGAATCACACTTTTCCTCACTTTCAGCCTTTCCTGATGCCTGGAAATGTCTTGCTGGTTCAGATCATAGGGCATGCCAGACCCAGTTTGGTTCTCTTGTACTTACACCATGCTGGAGGAACCTGCATAAAAACCACTTGTGACTGAAGCAGTGTTAGGGCTGTCCATTACAGAGTCTCTCTTCCTCTCCTGCTCTTTCTTACGGTGCAAACATGCATGTGTTCAGCTAACAAATATTTATCTCAGATGCAGCTGGGACAGTGTGAAAAGAAGATAGACAAGCTTGTTGCTGTAATGGAGCTAACATTCCAATGTGGAGAAAAACAACTAACAAGCAAATGCATAAATACCCAAAACTTTCAGATAGGGTCATGACTATTAAAAAAAAAAAAAAGAAAGAAAAAGAAAAAGCATGTAGAGCAAAAGAGGACCAGGTGGGTGGGTGGAGCACAATATCAGATGAGTTGTTAAGGGGTCTCTGAGGCGGTGGCACTTGAATGCCTGAATGGCTAATGGGGCCAACCAGATGACGCCTGGAGGGAATAATACTACAGATGGAGGGAACAGCAAATGCAAGAGATCTGAAACAAAAATGAGCCTGACGTGTTGAAGGAGGAGAAAGAGGCCCAGTGCGGCTAAAGTGTAGCTAGAGAGGGAGAGGGTAGTATGAACTGGGGTCACAGATGTAGGCAGAGTCCACACCACAAAGAGCCTTATAGGCCATTTGATTTGATTCTTAGTAAAAGTGGAAGCTATTTAAGGGTTTGGGGTTGGCTTATATTTTAAAGTGGGATGAGGGAGTTTGGAAGCAGGTAAGTCAGTTCTGTGGCTAGTTCTGCAGTCCAGGTGAGAAATGATGCTGGTTCAGAACTTGGCACTGTGGGAGCAGCTGTGGAGCTGGAGGGAAGTGGACAGGCTTGGAATATGTTTAGAAGTGGTGCTAACAACCCTCTACTTATGAACTGAATGTATGGGTGCAAAAGAAGGCATGGAATCAAGGAATAGCAGTATTTGGGTTTGAGCAACTCTGTGTAGATGGTTATTCATTTACACAGTGGGGGAAATCTGAGTAGCAGTCATTTTTTTTGTTGTTTGTTTGTTTGTTGATTTAGAAATCAGGAGTGTCATGCTGGACATGCCGAATATGAGATGCAAAAGTGTTGAAGTGGAGTAGACACAGATCAACATAAGTATGGAACTCAGAGGAGAGGTCAGGGCTGAGGATCGAATTTTAGGAGCCATCAGAATAGAGACGATCTTTAAAGCCGGGGATTGTATACACTGCCTTGGAGGGAGTGTGTCATCAAAGAAGAGGGCAGGGGAGAAGGAACCAGCAAAGAAGATTGAGAAGAAGTAGCCACTGAGGGCGTGGGGACACCGGGAGGAGTTAGTGGGTGGTGGAGAGCAAGAGGAGAAAGTGGTAAATGGTGTCGCATGCTGTTTAGAAGTAAAAGAATGTCAAGTTGGGAACGTTTCATGAGCTGTGGCAATTTGAAAGTTGGGGACTTTGACAAGAACAGTTTCAGGGGTGTGGAGGTGGGAGGATACTGATGGGAGGACAATGAGAGGAGCATAAATATAAACTACTTTTATTTGGGGGGACAAATTTTGCTGTGGAGGTGTGGCAGAGATACTACTTGCCTTCTTCACACCTATCTTCCCCTTTTACTGTAGAAGCAAAGCCTCTTTACCTTGTCTTTGCTGCCTGGAACAAAGGCTTCATTTTCCAGCCTCCCTTGTAGTTGAAGACTGAAATGTGGTCCTAGGACTAGGTTCTTGACATAGTATTTCTAGGCAAGCTTCTTTTTTTTTTTTTTTTGAAAAGTTAAAAATTCTTTAATTTTTTATTCCTGGTACCGCTACCACAATTTACAGGACAATACACCTGATATAATGAAAAGAAAAAGAAAAAGGCAAAGCTACAACAGATAAAAGACCTCAGGAATGTACATCTAATTGACACTACATTGCATTAATCAATAGCTGCACTTTTTGCAAACTGGCTATAAACATTTGTCCTGAACAAGAAGGGTTTCCTGTTTAAGCTGCAGTAACTTTTCTGACTAAGGATCATCGTTCCTTCTGTGGCAGAGTTTTGCAGTTCCTCTAATGCATTTGGGATGACTGTCTCAAAGTAACCTGCAGCTTTCCTGACAACTCCTCGCTCTCTCCCCTGCTAAGAACTGTAGCCCTTTTCTTTGGAGTTTTTAGAACCTTCTGCTACCCTATCCACCACTTCCACCACAAGATCCACAGCCACCACTATCCCGAGCTTCTTCCACCAAAACTGCCCCCCTTCATGGGCCCATAATTTGACTGCTGTTGTCCATTATAATTTCCAAAATCATTATAGCTCCCACCACCACCATAGTTACCTCCAAAATTTCCTCCTTCATTGTAAACATCATATCCTCCACCACCGCCACCATATCCACCACCTTGGTTTCCATATTCTGGCCCACCACCACCATAGTCTCCTCTACTACTGTAACCAGAACCACCGCCATAGCTACCACCGTCGCCTCCAAATCCATCATATCCACCGTCACCTCCTCCATGACTACCTCTGCTGCCACCACCTCCACCACCATAGCCTCCTCTTCCACCAAAGTTTCTACCATGGCCAGTTACCTCCACTGCCTCCAAAGTTTCCGCCATGACCCACAAAGCTGCCAGATCCACCTCCACGACCTCTTTGTGATCCAGCAGATTGCATTTCTTGTTTAGAAAGGGCCTTTTTCACTTCACGATTATGCCCATTAAGAGTGTGGTATTTCTGAACAACAATCTTATCAACCGTATCATGATCATCAAAAGTTACAAAAGCAAATCCTCTCTTTTTTCCACTCTGCCTGTATTCCATAACTTCTACGGTTTCAATCTTGCCATACTTTTCAAAGTAGTCTCTCAAATTATATTCTTCTGAATCTTCTTTAATACCACCAGCAAAAATTTTCTTCACTGTTAGATGGGCACCAGGCTTTACAGAATCCTCTCTAGAAACAGCTCTCTTTGGTTCCACTACACGCCCATCAACCTTGTGTGGTCGAGCACACATTGCTGCATCCACCTCTTCAACACAATAGTAAGTCACAAAACCAAAGCCCCTGGAACGTTTTGTTTGGGGGTCTCTCATCACCACACAATCTGTAAGTGTGCCCCATTTCTCAAAATGTTCTCTTAGGCTATCATCTGTAGTTTCAAAGCTGAGACCACCGATAAACAGTTTTCTCAACTGTTCTGGTTCCTCTGGATCATGGACCTCCTCCCCCCCACGGCGGCGGCGATGGCCAGAGTCGGGCTGGGGGCGACTGGGTGGTGGTTTTACCTCCATTTTGAGACCAGACTCGCCTAGGCAATCTTCTTAAAAGGAAGCAATTCAGCTGGGAGGAACACCACTTCTACGTTTTTCCTGCCGCCTGGAATGTGGGGTGTGATGACTTTACCTCAAGAGCAGCCATCCTGAGCCATGAGGTAATTTAGAGCACAACATCCAAATCCAGTGCAGTGGAAAAAATGGTAGAAGGAGTCTGATCTCTGATGACTCAGTGGATTGCCTGTTTTAGCACATCTTTAGTGTGAGAGAAGAAACACTTGCATGTCTTCCCCTCTTAACGTTAACCAAATCTATTCCTAATTAATTCAGAATCGAAGCAAAGAAATGGGTTGTGGGTTGGAGATAGGCATGAGGTCAACAGATGTTTTGTTTGCTTGTTTTTAAGTTGAATGATTCACTGAGTAGGAAATAGATACTCTGATCTATTCTTTGGAAAAATTCCACAGTTATTCAAGATACCTGTTATAAAAGTTTTTGTTTCTGGATTTAGATTTAGTGTATCAGTCAGGGTGCTTGTGTCCAAGCTATAGAAACTGACTCTGGCTGGTTTAAGCAGAAAAGGAAATGCCCAAAGGCAATCAGTGTCTAACTGAATCGTGGATGGCCGGGAAGTCAGGCTTGGACAATAGGTAGAAAGAGGCAGGCAGGACACAGGACCACAGATACAGTCATGTCATGGAATCGGTCTGTCAGGGACACCACAGCCATTACTGATGAACTCCAGATGCCCCTTCTGCACACACCACTCCTGGAGGCTGAATGCTATTGCCAAATAGATTCTCTGCCACCATCCCCTCCTTCTTTGTGTCATAAGTGCCTCCTTCAAAATCTGTGATGGAGTACCTGATTGACCTAACTTATGTACCCTTCTAGCTGCCAGGGAGGCTGGGAAAGAAACATTCTGGCTTTTTTAGACTTCTAGCGTGAGAGGGGCCTCCCACAAAAGATCATATAGGGGTTCAGATGCCAGGTGAACAAAGTAATAATTAAAAATACCAGCAAATATCGACTACATTTAGTTTCTTAAGTATTATAATAAATAATATTTAGTATTCATGTAAAAAGTTGACAGGTAAGCGACACATACCATGGTAATTTCAATATGGATTTTTAGGTCTATTTGGATTATGTAGTGGTGTAGGCAGAAGGGGGTATCCAGAAAGGTAAGTATTTAAAACGGCAATAAATTACTAAAATATACAGACAAAAATCAAAGGTACGTTTGAATGGTAAAATCAGCTTCTGTGTCCGAGGCCCATTGTTAAGATAAGGTAGGAAAATGTAAATGTCAATGTCAAATGCAAATATTTTGTAAGAGTAGAGTATACCTGTGCATGTCTTTTGAGTACAGGGTAATGTCTACTGCATGGAGGGACAATTGGCAAATTCATCCATTATTTTTGTAAATTTTCTAGCATTAGCAATTTACCATTTATTTAGTACTTATTTAGTACTCTGTGTTTGGCATTGTGTGAGGTACACACATTTTCTTATTCTCACGACAACCCTTCAAGTCATCCCCCCTCTATGGCTACAAAAATTTAGGTGCAGAGAAGCCAAGTCACTTGCTAAAGGTCATGCAGCTGGTGAATGACATAAATAGGATTTTAATTCAGGTTTAATGAATGAAACGTGGGTACAATTTAGCAAAGGAGTGCAGTAGGGCACTTAAGGAGCTCCAAAGCCTTATCCAGGTTAATTCACTTCAAGAATCATCCCAGTCTATACATTAATTAGGAGACTCTAGATGCTAGCTAGAGTTCCACATGATTTAGGTAAACGTCCATATGATTTAGTCTCTTAGATGGCATATGATGATCAGCAGCAAATATGACTTGACAGTTTGTCCTCATCTATTGAAATATCTTCAGCTCTATGTTGGTAGATGTGACAATTTCCATGTACGTCAAGCTGGAGATTGATAAAAAGTGGATTTGGCCCAAATTATCTAGATGCATGTTTATGCTCATTAGATTTACCCACTTACCTTGTTAGTGGGTCAAACAATTAGTAGAATAAATAATCAAGTTTCTAGTTTAATTAGAATACTGTCCAAACATATTGAGGGAGAAATTGACCAGGAATTCATCATATTTAAATGCATATTGAGTGGACGTGTTGATCTCTCATTTTGCATATATATCTCTGATTATAAATATTATATAAGATTTATTTTCAGAAGTTTATTGTCTTATAGTAGAACCTGATAATATGAATCATCATACTGGATAGTGTTACCTTCATGAATTAAATAAAAAGAAATTTCTACTAAAGGAAATAAAGAGGACAGAAATACATTAATTCCTGTTCCATAAATGACACAGGAGGTAAGGCTTACTGTTGGATAAATTGAAAAGGAAATGGTCTTTGGAGAGATAAAAATGGAATTTGTAACCTTTTAAGAGGATGTAGTTTTTTTTTTTTTTCCCTCTGCCTCTGATTTAATGCTCTTATTCAATTGTGACAGTGCAATCTATTGAAAGTGACTTTTCCCTTTCTCATCAGTGGAGAGGAGGTGCAGGTTACTAAGCCTCTGAGGGTGCTCCCTCATCTTGAGCTGGAGACAGGGCTTTAGTGGGTTTATGGAGCCGCTGAAATCATATACAAAATGTTGGATTTAGGAATGTGTGAGTGTTTTTGTGGGAAGAGGTTCCTCCCTCTGAGGAACCTCCCTCAGTTTCCACCACTGACTCAGAGAGGGGTGCGGCCCCCAAAGGGTAACCAACACTGCTGTTGAGTGGGGATCCTGTTGCCTTAACACCAAAGCAGACAATTAGACGCCCTAAGTCAAAAGGGTTGTTTGAGAGTAGGTGCAGAAATGGCATCAGGATGGTATTACTTGTGATCATAAATAATAAACACATTGTTTTCAAGCATTTTAATACAAATAATGCATTTAAAGAGAACTTTACAGTTATTAGGTCACTTTTATCTACATTTATTCAAGTAAAAACCACAGTAATCCTGTGCTAAGGCTAGATAATTAAAATTATCCTCATTTCACAGCCAAGCAAATAAAAATACAGAGGGAACAAAACCAATGACTTGTTCTAGAGACTGGAAGACTCACAGAGGTAAGCACCCTTCCCATAGTGTTTGGATCAGAAGTGGGTATCTGACTCAAACTGGGTCAGTCAGAAGTCCTTCTAAGAGAGGTTGGAAGGGTGACCAAAAATCAAATTGTTTGCCCAGCAGGGCTCTGGGGTGTTGGTCTTCTGCCTATCGTAAATAGCTAATCAGGAGGAGCAGGGCTAGGGGTGAAGGGAGAAGGGGCAGGGGAGGTGGGAGAAGTGTTTGAGGCCAGGTTCAGGCTCTTTATCTGCCCCAGATCCCTGAGACAGACTTGCATCTGTGATAGAGTTTGGAGCAGAAGTTGGATAGACTAGAGAAGACACTTGTCATTTTTATTGGAAAATAATGCTTGAAAATGAAGTCAAGAACTCATTGAACATAACTCTGGTAGGAGTCGGGCTCTGCAAGGATCATGTGTTTGCAAGAATCAAGAAATAGCAAGCAAAAAATAATTTGAAAGGAATCCAAATCTTGGGTCTCTTGGGGACAATTTACAACCCATAAGAACATCTTTTAAAAAGCCACTTTCAACCTGATTCCTAGCTCCTCAGGCCTATTTTGAAACTACTCACATGACTAATTAAAAACTCCCACTTACACTTCAACATGTGTGGATTTATGTCTCATTGTTTTCACTCCCCCACCCCCTCTTATTCTTTGCTCTCCTTATCTTTATTACCCATCACAAAAACTTGGAAACTTGGGAGGTGTAGGGAGGAAATAGAAGTTTTGAGAGAAACTGGTAATATTTACATGTTAAGAGATATCACTCATGCTACATATGTTTATAATAAACTTCTGGTTTTTGCCTAAACTGATATGAGCTGGTTTCTATTATTTCTAACAAAGAGTTCTAAGTAACATATTCATGGAGATAGTGGCAGAATTGAGGCAAGAACTTGGGTCTTTTGATTTAAAATTTCTTGTTCTTTTTGCACACCGTGGGTCTGTCTGCTTAGTCTTCTACTGCCAGAGAACTGAGGATTCCTTAATCCTCTGATTACTTTTAAAACAGTTTTGGATTTCTTATTAGTCTGTGAACTCCATGAGGGTAAGTATTGTGTCTGTCTTGTTCACTTCTGTCTTTTCAATGCCTAACACATTGTTGATGTGTGAAAAATTGTTGGTGTTCAAAAAATTATTAAATGAATGAAAGAATGAATGAAGCCATCATCTTTATTTTTTTTTAAAAATTGTCATCTTATTTACATTTGTGGAGTATCCTGACAGAAAATTGTAGTAGATGAATATGAACTGTATAAATACAATTGCTATTAAAGCTGCCTTTCAGGATAAAATATTAAATTTCTGATAATTCTTCATTATTGTGTCTGTTTATTTCCCCCCTTGTGGTTTATATCTCAAGGGAAACTTTTCTAATTAACTGTGATTTCTGTTGAAAGCTCTTTACTCAAAGAGGGCAGTCGGTCTTATCTTCAAGTTAAGACTTCTGGTTACATGTTAACACGAAGGCAAGTGGAAGCTAATTTTGCTAATCAGAAACAGCTATAGTTACAGAGCTCAGGCCCCAAATTATGGGATGAACAATAGACAGGGAAAAAGATTGATGAAACAATATTTCAAGCTATGTTTTCTACACATGTTGCAATGAATCTGTATTGGCATTATGATGAATACAAATCATAATAGACTTGGTTGAAAGCCCAATAAGTGTGTTGTGTCATAGTGACAATTGCATTGGGCTGTGAAAAATCTTCCTTGAGATTTGAAAAATCCTTGACTTCTTGCTCTTATAGCCTAATAACATTTGTAGCAGAAGCAACTTAACCTTAATATCTACTTTATTCTTCTAAGAAATACCCTTCTGACCCATACCCCCAGAGGAACTGAATTTCTTCTCCCAGGAACTCAGGACTTCCTGCCTCTCTCCCTACCATTCTTTAGATCTTGGATTCAGAAGGAGGCAGACATAATTTTCCAGGGGCGTGAAGGTAAGCATGGTGTCCTTCTTGATCTCTCAGACCGGGTTGAGTTGTTCAGTATGGAGCAGAGAGTGGTCTGGACTGAAAGATCAGGTTCAAAACTTACCTCTGGCACTTCCTAGCTTTGTGACCTCCAGCAAGTAAATTACTTTTTCTGGTAATAAATTTCCTCAACTGTAAAACAGGAGTAATGATATCTTTACAGGTTTATTACTAAATGAGGTGATACATTAAATACCTGGTACATGTTGACCTCCAAAAAGGAGAGCTTTCTCCTTTTCCTCCCCAATAACTCTCCTTCACTCAATTTTGTGCCTCCATGAAGAAAAGCCTGTGACTTTCACTAAGCCTTTTGAGGTTTTTCTCTGAAAAGATACCTTCCTTTGACTCTTGGGAAGACTTGTAGACTGCAAAGTCTCACCTCTCCCCTGCATCTGTGTCTCTGGGGCACTGGGACTCTACAGCCTGGTGAGCTTGCAGGGAAAACATCATGTTCAGAACTCTCCAATGACCTTGCTCACTCAAGCCCTTGAGTACCAAGTTACAGGCAAATGGTCAGCCACGTTGATGCCTATTCTACTTTTCTTGTATAAGGAGCTGATAAAGTAGCATAGGATCATGGATTACAACAGGCAATGACTGAGTGAAAAGGTCATCTTTTAAATATTTAATAATAATTTAGACTTGCATGTTAAGAAAAGCTTCCCAAACTAGGATAAATTTTTAGTAGAAAGTGGGTATTAGAGCAAGGCAAATTTTACGTCATGCCAAAAAACTTCATTTAGATCATTTTCACACACAAGTAAATTATATTATTGATGGCTATGGCTTATTATACCTGCTAAGATATAGAGAAAAAGTTTAACCTCTTAATGGAATGGAGTCACTAATTCCCTCAGATTCCATGGTTCTTTATAAAAGGGGAGAATTGACTTTTGACTTCTGCAGTATATATTTTCCAAGTTAATCTCCTTTCTACCTTGGATAGCATGGCCAAACATCTCGGTTTGCCCAGGACAGTCTTGTCTGGAAACTTTTGTTGTGGTTTAATTATTAATATACTCCCCCCTCCCCCCAACACACACCAAAGGTGGTTTGAACAATGTGATTTTATGAGTACGCTAACCTTGGAGAATTACATTTGATACTTTTCCTTTGGAATTTCAGAAGTAAACTTGAAATTTCAGTTTTACCTTTAGAACAGGAGTTCTATGGATAGAAATCAGAATTTGAGGGTCTGTGAACTTGGATAGAAAAAAAATATGCTTCTATTACATCTAACTCTAATTGCCCTTCAATTATGAATGCAGGTGACAAACTACAGCAGTGCTAGGTACTCCTGTGTCTTTGTTACCAAGAAAAACCACAACTATTTTCATATCACATTATAGCTGTTACAAATTTACAAAATATCACTCATATTCATTGTTACTTCTGAATTAGAAAGATCACAGGAGATCATAATCTTCATGTTTACAGATACTGTGCAATGTTGCTGGCCAGCTACTGGTCAACTCTATACTTTCACCAAACATCAAATCGTGTAGTTCTACAGTGATATCCCAGACATTTATGCTGCTTTACAGGATTACTCATCTATGATTGTTTGTTGATCAATATGAGGAATTAGTTCTTAAATTTTTGCAAAACTAGACAGTTTAAATAAGAATTCTTAACTCTCTGCAAGGCAGCAAAGCCTTTTGAATAGAGCACATAAGTTCTCTTGTCACCTTAATGGATACTCTTGTAAATCTCCTTGCTAACTGTCAGTCAGTGCTGGAGTGGATGCTTTACCCCATGAAGATGAGATACAAAATTCTCTTGTCAATTTCTTTGAAAAGAGAAATTTGCAAACATCTGGAAACATTTCAGAAAGTTTTGCCAGTTATTTTACCTTGATGGCATCAAAGTTGAACCATGGACTATTATTCTTTTTTCTTTTTGATATAAAGTATATTGAGAGGGTGAGCTAGCCAAAGGGGAATTCATTCGTTTTAGGTTAAAAAAAACACAAAACAAAACAAAACAAACAAAAAAACAAACTCCAGTTCGAGTTTAATTCAAAAAACCTTGGAGAATTCAGGGGTTCCTTGACAGAAACTATTCTTATCTTGTAAAGTAGCTTAAAAAGCTTTAAACCATTTACAAGGATTTATATTTACAAATCAGCATTTTCAACACCTGTAACAAATAATAACCAAAAGAATTGACATCAGTTGTTTATCCAACATGACATGCCTATAGCTTTTTCAAAGAGCTCTCCAGAGTTTAATGCTCTTATCCAATCTAGCAACAGCAGACTTCCCACTGGCTAAGTCTTTGAAGGTAAATTTATTTTTAATTTGTTTATATTTTAATGTACTTTTAAATTTAATACAATAATAAAAAACACATAGTATTGTATTACACATTTGTCTTTCAAAGCTATTTTGACAGCCATGTTTCAGTGTAATTAGTTTCTCTTGTAATTCTGTGTATTTTATTTTTTGCATTAAAAAACATTTTTCTGAAAGGGATCCCTGGCTTGACCAAATTGTCTCTATATTGCCAACAGGGTCCATGACACACATAAAAGGTTAAGAACTTTGGCTTTGGGGAATTCCCTGGCGGTTCACTAGTTAGGACGCAGTGCTTTCACTGCCGAGGGTACGGGTTCGATCCCTGGTCAGGGAATTAAGATCCAGCAAGCCAAAAAAAAAAAAAAATATATATATATATATATATATATATATATATAGCGTCAGTTCCTGTTGTCTACGGCTTGACAATTTCTGAGAGAAAAAATGGGATTCCTTGTCCAGGCCCACAATCACGGACCATCAAGGTTCCCTGGCCTTGTTCCTAAGCAGAGTCCACAGGATTCTAATAAATAGCTTAATTTAAAACAAAACAAAACAAAACAAAAAACACACAGAACACTGGCTTTGGAGCTTCATCTCAAGGTAGAAACTTCCAGGAGGCATAACAGGCGTAGTTTCATTTATTCACTGCACAGAATTGTAAGGTCTTGGATATGGCTGGAAAGGACTTTGAATGGAACACTTACTGTACAGACTCATATAGGCATTACATCAGCAAATGGTTAGAAATGATAAGTCCTACAGAGAAATACAGGTAAAGTTCTAAGAATGGTCAGAAGAAAGATCATTATCAGAAATAGCAGGGAACACATGGAAGAAGTGGTACTCCTGCTAGTGGGTGGGATGGGTAAAATCTGAATATTACAAGTGGGAATATTCATGCTAAGTTCATCCATAGGCCATCCAGACCACAGACCTCAGAGCCACCCTTGATTTCTCTCTCTTCTCATCCCTGCATCTGTGATAAAGTCTTGTCACTTAGGTCTCCATCCTATTTCTTACACCCATTCCTCCTATTTATCCCCTGGGTTATTGCCTGGCTTCCGGCGTATTACCAGAACTACTGGAATAGCCTACTACATGGACCTCCATCTCCTTTCTCAAATCCCTTCCATACAGGTTATCCTAACTGCAATGACAGTAATAGATTATTTGTTTGCAGCAGATGTTAAAGAAATGTTCAAGTTTTAGTACTATATAGACGACATAAGCCCCACATTAAAATGGGGATTATTCATATACAACATGTATGTTAAAACTGAAGAGGATGCACTGGAGCAGTAGTTATCAATCTTGGCAACACATATAATAATCACCTACAGAGCTATTAAAAGGTCCTAATGCAGGAGCCTCCCTCCCAGGGTTCTGAGGTAATTCCCAAGCAGACAGAGCTCCTGAACTGCCATCCCTGTTTCTGTTTACCTCTCTGGTTTTGACATTTATCTGCTCCACCTTATACCCTATCGAACTGCTGGTGTTCCTCAAACTCCCATGATGTCCTACTTGCGATACACTTTTCCTCCTGGTCTAGACAGTTTTTAAAAGTCTCAGCTCACCTTTCCAAGGGAGAATCTTCAGTCTTCTCCAGGTAAAATGGTCCACTCTCTCCTTTTTGCCCCTTCTCTGATCTGTATGTCTTTGTATCATAGCAACAATATAATTTTGCTTGTGTTCCTCTCTCCCCCTCACTACTAAGGGCATTGGAAAGGAAGCCATCTCCCTCGTGTCATTTACACAAACATATTTCCAATGATTTTAAAACCCTGCTTGCACAGCTACTACTATATAGAAATATCACACTTAAGCTGGAATAAAATTTAGCTTTTTTCTATATTTGCTTCTATAGTACCTTATTTATCAACCCCATTTTATATTAGTGTAAGTAATAAGATCCTGTTTTTCTGTGACAGACATATATGTCATAAAACATGCATGAGAACTCAATTGGGAATTTTGAGAAATGTATCCCTCTCATTAATTATTTTAAAATCCCCCTTGGAATCACGGCATGATAAAGTTTCTCTCAAAGTAAAATTAAGCCCAGATGCCAATCTTTTATTTTCCTTGGGAGTTTCGCATCAACATAAACCAGAAAAGTGGCAGCTGCTACTTTTACAAGTGGTAGAATCCCCTGGCAGATGGGACTGGCCCAGCTTTGGACCCTATGGAGGCTGTGGGAGTAGTACATTCTGAGCTTGCATTTGCAATTCTGGGCAAAATATGCAAAAGGGCTTCTCAGGAAGAAGTCCATATTTGCATACTCAAATTAGATCCACACAAACATGAATGCCTCCAAACCGGTTTCCATGTCAAATCAACACCCTCTGGCAACACTGATCTATCTTGAATAATAACCTCTAACTTGAAAATTGAACCTTAAATTTTATGTTATTTCTCCTATTTCTTCGTGATTTGCAAGTCATTAATCACAGTCTAGAAAAAACCAAGTTCTCACTTCATTCTCTTACATACCCTTAAGGATACAGACCCCTCAAATAATTAAACTTAGGGGAAATATTTTTATTTTTATTTCTTTTATTTTTTTAACATCTATATTGGAGTATAATTGCTTTACAATCATGTGTTAGTTTCTGCTTTATAACAAAGTGAGTCAGCTATATGTATACATATATCCCCATATCTCCTCCCTCTTGCATTTCCCTCCCTCCCACCCTCCCTATCCCACCACTCACAAAGCACCGAGGTGATCTCCTTATGCTATGCAGCTGCTTCCCACTAGCTATCTATTTTACTTTGGTAGTATATATAAGTCCATGCCACTCTCTCACTTCGTCCCAGCTTACCCTTCCCCATCCCCGTGTCCTCAAGTCCATTCTCTATTCCTGCATTTTTATTCCTGTCCTGCCCCTAGGTCCTTCAGAATCTTTTTTTTTTTTTTTAGATTCCATATATATGTGTTAGCATAGGGTATTTGTTTTTCTCTTTCTGACTTACTTAACTTTGTATAACAGACTCTACATCCATCCACCTCACTACAAATAACTCAATTTCATTTTTTTATGGCTGAGTAATATTCCATTGTATATATGTGCCACATCTTCTTTATCCATTCATCTATTGATGAACACTTAGGTTGTTTCCATGTCCTGGCTACTGTAAGAAGTGCTGCAATGAACATTGTGGTACATGATTCTTTTTGAATTATGGTTTTCTCAGGGTATATGCCCAGTAGTGGGATTGCTGAGTCGTATGGTGGTTCTATTTTTAGTTTTTTAAGGAACCTCCATACTATTCTCCACAGTGGCATATCAATTTACATTCCCACCAACAGTGCAAGAAGGTTCCCTTTTCTCCACACCCTCTCCAGCATTTATTGTTTGTAGGTTTTTTGACGATGGCCATTCTGACTGGCGTGAGGTGATTCCTCATTGTATTTTTGATTTCCATTTCTCTAATGATTAGTGATGTTGATCATTCTTTCATGTGTTTGTTGCCAATCTGTATATTTTCTCTGGAGAAATGTCTGTTTAGGTCTTCTGCCCATTTTGGGATTGGGTTGTTTGTTTTTTTGATATTGAGCTGCATGAGCTGCTTGAAAATATTGGAGATTAATCCTTTGTTAGTTGCTTCATTTGCAAATATTTTCTCCCATTCCTAGGGTTGTCTTTTCATCTTGTTTATGGTTTCCTTTGTTGTGCAAAAGCTTTTAAGTTTCATTAGGTCCCATTTGTTTATTTTTCATTTTATTTTTTTTAACATCTTTATTGGGGTATAATTGCTTTACAATGGTGTGTCCATTTGTTTATTTTTGTTTTAATTTCCATTTCTCTAGGATGTGGGTCAAAAAGGATCATGCAGTGATTTATGTCATAGAGTGGTCGGCCTATGTTTTCCTCTAAGAGTTTTATAGTGTCTGGCCTTACATTTAGGTCTTTAATGCATTTTGAGCTTATTTCTGTGTATGGTGTTAGGGAGTGTTCTAATTTCATCCTTTTACATGTAGCCGTCCAGTTTTCCCAGCACCACTTATGGAAGAGGCGGTCTCTACTCCATTGTATATTCTTGCCTCCTATATCAAAGATAAGGTGACCATATGTGCATGGGTTTATCTCTGGGCTTTCTGTCCTGTTCCACTGATCTATTTATTCCTAGGCATTTTATTCTTTTTGTTGCAATGGTAAATGGGAGTTTTTCCTTCATTTCCCTTTCAGATGTTTCATCATTAGTGTATAGCAATGCAAGAGATTACTGTGCATTAATTTTGTATCCTGCCACTTTACCAAATTCATTGATTAGCTCTAGTAGTTTCCTGGTAGCATCTTTAGGATTCTCTATGTATAGTATCATGTCATCTGCAAACAGTGACAGTCTTAATTCTTCTTTTCCATTTTGGATTCATTTTATTTCTATTTCATCTCTGATTGCTCTGGCTAAAACTTCCAAAACTATGTTGAAGAATAGTGGTGAGAGTGGACAACCTTGTCTAGTTCTTGATCTTAGTGGAAATGGTTTCAATTTTTCACCATTGAGAATGATGTTGGCTGTGGGTTTGTCATATATGGCCTTTATTATGTTGAGGTAAGTTCCCTCTATGCCTACTTTCTGGAGAGTTTTTTACGATAAATGGGTGTTGAATTTTGTCAAAAGCTTTTTCTGCATCTATTGAGATTATCATGTGGTTTTTATCCTTCAGTTTGTTAATATGGTGTATCTCATTGAATGATTTGTGTATATTGAAGCATCCTTATATTCTTGGGATACACCCCACTTGACCATGGTGTATGATCCTTTTAATGTGCTGCTGGATTCTGTTTGCTAGTATTCTGTTGAGGAGCTTTGCATCTATGTTCATCAGTGATATTGGCCTTTAGTTTTCTTTTTTTGTAACATCTCTGTCTGGTTTTGGTACAGGGTGACAGTGGCCTCATAGAATGAGTTTGGGAATGTTCCTCCCTCTGCTAGATTTTGAAAGAGTTTGAGAAGGACAGGTGTTAGCTCTTCTCTAAACGTTTGATAGAATTCACCTGTGAAGCCATCTGGTCCTGGGCTTTTGTTTGTCGGAAGAATTTTAATCACAGTTTCAATTTCAGTGCTTGTGATTGGTCTGTTTATATTTTCTATTTCTTCCTGGTTCACTCTCGGAAGTTTTGCTTTTCTAAGAATTTGTCCATTTCTTCCAGGTTGTCCATTTTATTGGCATAGAGTAGCTTGTAGTAATCTCTCATGATCTTTTGTATTTCTGCAGGGTCAGTTGTTACTTCTCCTTTTTCATTTCTAATTCTGTTGATATGAGTCTTCTCCGTTTTTTCTTGATGAGTCTGAAAAAAAGATTTTGATTTCTTTCCTTCTTCTAACTTTGGGGTTTTTTGTTCTTCTTTCTCTATTTGCTTTAGGTGCAAGGTTAGGTTGTTTATTTGAGATGTTTCTTGTTTCTTGAGGTAGGATTTTATTGCTATAAACTTCCTTCTGAGAACTGCTTTTGCTGCATCCCATAGGTTTTGAGTTGTCATGTTTTCATTGTCATTTCTTTCTAGGTATTTTTTGGTTTCTTCTTTGATTTCTTCAGTGATCTCTTGGTTACTAAGTAGTGTATTGTTAAGCCTCCATCTGTTTGTATTTTTTACACATTTTTTCCAGTAATTGATATCTAGTCTCATAGCATTGTGGTTGGAAATGATCCTTGATATTATTTCAATTTCCTTAAATTTACCAAGGCTTAATTTGTATCCCAAGGTATTATCTATCCTGGAGAATCTTCTATGAGCATTTGAGAAGAAAGTGTATTCTGTTGTTTTTGGATGGAATGTCCTATAAATATCAATTAAATCCCTCTTGTTTAATGTATCATTTAAAGTTTTTGTTTCCTTATTTATTTTCATTTTGGTTTATCTGTCCATTGGTGAAAGTGGGGAATTAAAGTCCCCTACTATGATTGTGTTACTGTTGATTTCCCCTTTTATGGCTGTTAGCATTTGCCTTATGTACTGAGATGCTCTTATGTTGGCTGCATAAATATTTACAATTGTTATATCTTCTTCTTGGATTGATCCCTTGATCATTATGTAGTATCCTTCTTTGTCTCGTGTAAGAGTCTTTATATTAAAGTCTATTTTGTCTGATGTGAGAATTGGTACTCCAGCTTTCTTTTGATTTCCATTTGCATGGAATATCTTTTTCCTTCCCCTTACTTTCAGTCTGTATGTGTCCCTAGGTCTGAAGTGGGTCTCTTGTAGACAGTATATATAAGGGTCTTGTTTTTGTATCCATTCATCCAGTCTATGTGTTTTGGTTCGAGCATTTAATCCATTTAGATTTAAGGTAATTATCGATATGTATGTTACTATTACCATTTTCCTAATTGATTTGAGTTTGTTATTGTAGGTCTTTTCCTCCTCTTGTGTTTCCTGACTAGAGAAGTTCCTTTAGCATTTTTTGTAAAGCTGGTTTGGTGGTGCTGAATTCTCTTAGCTTTTGCTTGTCTGTAAAGCTTTTAATTTCTCTGTCAAACCTGAATGAGATCATTGTTGGGTAGAATAATCTTGGTTGTAGGCTTTTTCCTTTCATCACTTTAAATGTGTCTGGCCACTCCCTTCTGGCTTGCAGAGTTTCCGCTGAAAGATCAGCTGTTGACCTTATGGGGATTCTCTTGTATATTACTTGTTGTTTTTCCCTTGCTGCTTTTAATATTTTTTCCTTGTAATTAATTTTTGATAGTTTGATTAATATGTGTCTTGGCATGTTTCTCCTTGGATTTATCCTGTGTGGGACTCTGCATTTCCTGGACTTAATTAACTATTGCCTTTCCCATATTGGGGAAGTTTTCAACTATAATCTCTTCAAATATTTTATCAGTCCCTTGCTTTTTCTCTTCTTCTTCTGGAACCCATATAATTCGAATGTTGGTGTGTTTAATGTTGTCCCAGAGGTCTCTGAGACTGTCCTCAATTCTTTTCATTCTTTCTTCTTTCTTCTGCTCTGCAGTAGTTATTTGTACTATTTGATCTTCCAGGTCACTTATCCATTCCAGTTATTCTGCTATTGATTCTTTCTAGAGAATTTTAAATTTCATTTATTGTGGTGTTTGTTCATCATTGTTTGTTTGCTCTTTAGTTCTTCCAGGTCCTTGTTAAATGTTTCTTTATTTTCTCCATTCTCTTTCCAAGTTTTTGGATCATCTTTACTATAATTACTCTGAATTCTTTTTCAGGTAGACTGCCTATTTCCTCATTTGTTTGGTCTGGTGGGTTTTTACCTTGCTTCTTCACCTGCTGCATATTTCTCTGTCTTCTCATTTGGCTTAACTTACTGTATTAGTGGTCTGCTTTTCGCAGGCTGCATGTTCATAATTCCTGTTGTTTCTGGTGTCTGCCCCCAGTGGGTAAGGTTGGTTCAATGGGTTTCCTGGTGGAGGGGACATGTGCCTGTGTTCTGGTTGATGAGGCTGGATCTTGTCTTTCTGTTGGGCAGGACTGCGTTCAATGGTGTGTTTTGGGGTGTCTGTGGACTTAGTATGATTTTAGGCAGCGTGTCTGCTATTGCGTGGGGTTGTGTTCCTGTCTTGCTAGTTGTTTGGCATGGGGTGTCCAGCACTGGAGCTTGCTTGTCATTGAGTGGAGCTGGGTCTTAATGGTGAGACAGAGATCTCTGGGAGAGATGCTGCTGAGTGATATTACATGGGGCCGGGAGGTCTCTGGTGGTCCAATGTCCTCAACTCGTCCCTCCCACCTCAGAGGCTCAGGCGTGACACCCAGCCATAACCCCAAGACCCTGTCAGCCACATGGCTCATAAGAAAAGGGAGAGAAAAAAATAAAGTTATTAAAATAAAAAATTTTAAATCATATTTAAAAAAAGAGAGCAACCAAACCAATAAACAAATCCACAAATGATAACAAGTGCTGAAAACTAAACTAAGATAACCATATAAATCAGAAACTAGTCAGGTGCATACAGCAAACCCCAAGTCTACAGTTGCTTCCAAAGTTCACTGCCTCAATTTTTGGATTATTTGTTGTCTATTCAGCTATTCCACAGATGCAGGGTACATCAAGTTGAATATAGAGATTTAATCCGCTGCTTCTAAGGCTGCATTGAGAAATTTCCCTTTCTCATTTTTGTTCGCACAGCTCCTGGGGTTCAGCTTTGGATTTGGCCCTGCCTCTGCATGTACGTGGCCCTCTGGCACCTGTTCATCACCCAGACAGGAGGGGGTTAAAGGAGCGACTGATTAGGGGGCTCTGGCTCACTCAGGCCGTGGGGGAGGGAGCGGTACGTCATGTGGGGTGAGTCTGCGGCGGCAGAGGCTGCCGTGACATTACAACAGCCTGAGACACACCGTGCATTCTCCCGGGGAAGTTGTCCCTGGATCCCGGGACCCTGGCAGTGGAGGGGTGCACAGGCTCTGGCAGGGGAGGTGCGGATAGAGACCTGTGCTTGCACACAGGCTTCCTGGTGGCGGCAGCAGCAGCCTTAGCGTTTCATGCCCGTCTCTGGGGTCTGCGCTTTTAGCCGTGGCTCGCGCCCGTCTCTGGAGCTCCTTTAAGCAGCACTCTGAATCCCCTCTCTTCGCGCACCAGAAAACAAAGAGGGAAGAAAAAGTCTCTTGCCTCTTCGGCAGGTCCAGACTTTTTTCCGGACTCCCTCCCGGCCAGCCGTGGTGCACTAACCCCTTCAGGCTGTGTTCACGCCGCCAACCCCAGTCCTCTCCCTGGGATCTGACGGAAGCCCGAGCCTCAGCTCCCAGCCCCGCCCGCCCCGGCGGGTGAGCAGACAAGCCTCTCGGGCTGGTGAGTGCCGGTCGGCACCGATCCTCTGTGCGGGAATCTCTCCGCTTTGCCCTCCGCACCCCTGTTGCTGTGCTCTCCTCCATGGCTCCGAAGCTTCCCCCCTCCGCCACCTGCAGTCTCCGCCCGCGAAGGGGCTTCCTAGTGTGTGGAAACCTTTCCTCCTTCACAGGTCCCTCCCAGAGGTGTAGGTCTCATCCCTATTCTTTTGTCTCTGTTTTTTCTTTTTTCTTTTGCCCTACCCAGGTACGTGGGGAGTCTCTTGCCTTTTGGGAAGTCTGAGGTCTTCTGCCAGCATTCAGTAGGTGTTCTGTAGGAGTTGTTCCACATGTAGATGAATTTCTGATGTATCTGTGGGGAGGAAGGTGATCTCCACGTCCTACTTCTCCGCCATCTTAGAGGTCCTCCCGTATTTGTTAACGAGCTTAAATAGCCTAAGTGCTAAGCTAGAGATCTACACCAGGTACTGTGGGACGTGATGGTTCAAGGAACATATCTTGAACAAACGATGACACCTGAGCTAAGCCTGAAAAGGATGAATAAGTTACTGAGGATAAGATAGGCTGAAAAGGCAACTCTGGGTACAGGGAAGAGCATGAACAAGATGTGGGGATTGTAAACAACACACAATGTGCAAGGACACTTTAACAATTACGTTTTACAAGACTTTAAGGTACAAAATAGGAGTGAGGTTATATAATATCTTATATGTCACACTACAACAAAGTTTGCATTTTATTTGTAGTCGATAGGAAGTCATTGCTATATCTGTTTTCTAATATCTCTGTAAATTGAGGAATAGATTGGAGGGAGAAAAGAGTAGAGGCAGAGTGCACACTTGGGAGAGCATTGCAATCAATGAAGCTAAAGATTGGTGGTAAAGATTATGGCCCTGAGCTAGCTTCAAGGTGACAGCTAGCAAATCTGATATATTTAAGTTTATTCATGCGTTAACAAGCCTCTATATGTCAAAGACCTTTTCTCTCAGGTAAAATATAGACATTCCCTTGACCTTAGTTTCCAGGAAGCTCAGAACTGAATGCTTGCTTACTATTGTACAAGTGGGTTAGAATAGTAAGTGGTAAAATTATTGCAACTACCCCATATAGTTTCAATATATATATTTTAATTTTACATTTTTTGTTGAGATAACTTACATGCAATAAAATGCACAGATACTAAGTGTGCAGTTTTATGAGTTTTGAAAACTGTATACACCCATATAACACTACCCAAATTGAGATCCAGAATATGTTTCTATCACCCCAGATATTATCTCTTGTCCCTTCCAGTCAATCCTTTTTGCTCCAGGCAACCATGGTCTGATTTCTATCACCATAGATGGGGTAGTTACCATGGGTCTTGGACTTCTTATAACTGAAGCATAGAATATATATTCTTTTGTGTCTGGCTTCCTTTACTGAATATTATGTTTGTGAGATGCATCCATATTGACGATTTATCAGTAGTTTGTTCCTTTCTATTGCTGAATAGTATTCCATTCCCTGTTGATGCACATTTAAATTATTTCAAGTTTTTGACGACTAAGAATAAGGCTTCTATGTACTCTCTAGTAAAAGTTTTTTTTTCTTTTCTTTTTGTGGACATAGTTATATGTCACGTGTGCTGGAGATGAATTATCTCAGCTTTGTCCAAAAACATCTTTATCTTTAATGTGAAGGATCCTTTTACTGGGTATAGAGTTCAATGTTGACATATGTTATTTTATCGTCTTGTAGCCTTTACTGTTTCTGATCAGATGTCAGATTCATTTTTAATATTGTTCCCCTGAATGTGTTACATCTCTTTGATCTGTTTGCTTATATGATTCTACATGTTCAGTATTCAGCATTTTGACTCTGATATGTCTAGATTTCATTTTCTTTGTATTTTGCTTGGAGTTTGCTAAACTTCTTAGATACATGGTTTAATACCTCTCATCAACTTTGGAAAATTAGTAAATATTTTCTCTTCAAGTATTTCCTTTACCCCAACTTCTCATCTCCTCTCCTTCTAAAACTCAAATTTCATCTGTGTTAGACCATTTAATGTTGTCCTACAGGGTTTAGATGCTCTGTTCTTTTTTGCTCTTTTCCCCCTCTTTTTGCTTCAGTTTGAATAATTTCTATTGATTTATCTTCAGTTTTTCTTTCTTGTGTACTTTCTGGTCTACCTAACTCCATGGAATGAGTTCTTCATTTCTGATATTGTAATTTTCATTTCTAGACTTATCATTTTGTTCTCTTTTGTAGTTTTCATTTCTTTACTGAAATTCCACGTTTATCTTATTTTTAACCTTTTCCATATATTCCTTAACATATTTGTCATAGTTATTTTAAAGTATTTTGTGTTAATTCCAAAATCATGTCATCTCTGAGTGACTTCTAGTGTTTGTTTTTTATCTTGAATTTAGGTCACACTTTACTCCTTCACATAGCTTGTAATTTTTTTACTCATGACCAACACATGTAAAAAATAGTAGAGGTGGAAGTAAGTAATATTTTATCCTTAGCAAGGGGTATGTTCTTTCTTCTCTTGAGCTGCTAGGTTGGGGAAGGGGGTGTGTAGAAATAGAAAGGCAATCTAATCTGTAACTGATACATTTCTAGACTTGTAGGAGCTTTCATTATATTCAATTAGCCTTTGGCTTCAAATGTTTAGAGCAAAGAATCAGTATTTTCTCGTTAGTATGTCTTGGGATATGTGAATCAGTGAGAATCTTGTGATCTTTCTCTGCTATATGGCCCAGCCACAGACAACCATCCCACATTTGTTCAAGGTCAGGCTGTTTTTTTCTGCACCCTTGTCAATGGCAGGTTTACTCTGTCATTTTTCTGCCAGGGATAAAAGCAGGCATGTGTATTTCCTCTCTTAAAAAGAGTTGTTCCTTTTTGGAATTTAATTCATTTAAGTTTCTTTTAGTTCTTTTAGGTTCATTCCTCAGCTTTTTGCTGGTTTCAAGTATGATTTGATACTTTGATATAGTGTCAAATAATATACTATCTTTTCATAGTTTTTACTATCATTTACTTTCATTTTTTTAGCTTGCTCTTGCTTGGCAGGGGATAGTGAGTTGAGATTTTCTACATTTTAACTAGAAGCCAAAGTCCCTTAATCCTTAATTTTAGCATTCTTATTTATTGAAAACATTTCTTTTATCATAAAGGGCAGTGGAAATATTTTCAAAGGCAGTTTAACTCAATTGGTAGGAATGTTAAATGTGTACATGGTTAGACTGGTGGTGTAAGAGCCATCCTTTGAATTTAGTGAATTGGGAAGAAAGTCCAAGACCCAGGAGTTCACAGGCATATGGGCAATGAAGTAGGGATGTGGGAGAGGGAGAAGAAGAAAAGTTAAAGAGATGGTTCTACTAGCTCATACTGAAGAATACCCATGGTTCATGCACTTGTATAAGAAAAGACCTGTTTCCATATTACAAGTTAATGAGTTGGCACTGTAAGTGAAATTTCTAGGACAGGAGGGACAGCTAGATCATGCTGCCCTAGCTCTCAGACTGTCCTCTTTGAAACACTAGCTGATTACTTTTTCCACCATGGGAGCCTTAGAGCACCACTCCCTCATTTAATAATCTGGTACAAGTGTGGAAAAATGAATTGTGGTGGATTTGTATTTGTCAGGCTAGCTATACTGGAATTATTTTTCCCAGAAATCCCTTCCTTGCATTGTTTTAAAATTTAATTTTATTTATTTATTTTTGGCTGCATTGGGTCTTCGTTGCTGCGCATGGGCTTTCTCATTGCGGCGAGCGGGGCTTACTCTTCGTTGCGGTGTGCGGGCTTCTCATTGAGGCGGCTTCTCTTGTTGCGGAGCACAAGCTCTAGGCATGCGGGCTTCAGTAGTTGTGGCACACAGGCTCAGCAGTTGTGGTGCATGGGCTTAGTTGCTCTGCGGCATGTGGGATCTTCCCAGACCAGACCTCAAACCCGTGGTCCCCTGCATTGGCAGGCAGATTCTTAACCACTACGCCACCAGGGAAGTCCCTCTTTTTCCTTGCATATTTTTGAGTTAAGAGGCTACAAAAGACAATTTGCATGAGATTTGGAAGGTGAAGAAGCAGCCATATTCTCTTTATGTCTGGAAGGGCAATCTAGAGGCACCAGGTGTTGTCACTCGTGCACGTGACCTTTTATCTTCTGGCTCATTTTGTTGGCTGGGTGTGCAGCCTAGCCTGCAGCCTCTTCAGTCCCCTCTGGGTCCTCCTGCAGTTTCTCTGACTCCTGGACCATGTGCATATTTAGTGTTATGATTCAGGGCACCAGCTTCTCCTGTAGGACACTGCATCATCAACATGGCAGGTTTGGAGGCAGGGAGAGAAATATGGGTTCTGGTTTGTCTCTGTGGATTCCAGTTTGTCTTTGTTCTCTTTGATTTCACATCCATCTTCCCTACCTAACTTCCTTCCCTGCTTACTTTAGGATCCAGCACCAGATGCAAAGCCAACAGCTTCACATAGACAGTTTAACCAGATCCTGTAATTACCTATGGTCGAATCCCTATAACAAATCCCTTATGATTATATAACTTCTAGTTGTCTTTTTCCTCTGATCAAACCTTAACTGACAAATGAGCCTTCTTTTCACACCCTATAGCCTTCTCTTCATATCCTATAGTAAAGAAGAGGCTAAACAGTTAAACAAAATTTTACCCCAAAGCTGGGGAATAATACAAAGGAAACTAAAATCAGAATCTGGATAATGTGAGTAAATTATGGATCCTTTCCCCCTAGCTCCAATTCTCCCTGCCCAACCTCCTTCCTAAATCCCACTTCAAAGGCTTTCTTTATCCCCTTCCACCGGGAGGACTGTTATTAGCTACATTTACTCATCAAAGTGTAGGTCAAGAGAAGGAAGACAAGAGAGCAAGCTTGAATCCTCCTTCCTGCCCCTTAAGGCCTGCTCCCCTGCCCCTAAGTCCTCTTCAGGGTCTACCTTCTACCCTGCAAGACATCAGGAGTTCCAGCACCCTTAAAGAGGGAACTGGTCCACCAACCAGTTGCGACCTAGGTTTAGAGAATACAAGAGGATAACCAAAGCTATACAAAATGACCACAGTCAAATACCAAATCTACTCCTTTAGTGACAAATTTTCTTTATCACACACTTGCTGGGAGTTTTATATGTAGTTCATCACCAGGCAAATCATATGGACCTGCCTTTCTTCCTTCCTCAGGACAGATGACATCCTCACTCTTTTGTGATCTCTTTCTGCCCTTGATACTTGTTTTAACCTAGTTTTACTGTTACATGACTGTTGGATGCTGGGAAGAACGTGCTGTGATTTCCCAGGTTCTGTGCCCCACTGCTGATGGATGCTTTGGTAGGGGAGACATTTGGGGTGGAGACAACTTGTGGTTCTGCCATGGACATGCTAAGAAGATGATGGCTGACTCCTTCCACAGCTTTGGTGGCCCTCGCCTGCTATCATGTTTTATCTCCCCTCTCTAGCCCAGCACCCAGAATTCAGGCAGATATCATCACGGAGCTTGATCAGATCATAGTGGAAATATAGATCAACTCAGCCATTTTACAGATGAGAAAAAATGGCTCAAGGAAGTTAAGTCGGGCCATGCAGCTCACTGTGGAACAGAAGCAGTGGAGAGGGTGGACAGTGGCTATTGGTTAGTCCACCTATGGGGTCTTCCTCAAAGACTATGCTCATTTGTACACACTGTTGATTACATCCTCCATGACAACCTATCGTAGGTGCTCAAAAGCAGTTACTGAATGAATGAATTAATGAATGAATGAATATGTGAAATGTGCTGAGAGGTGATTTACCTAAAGCCGCAGGTCTAGTAAATACCTGAGCCAGGATATACACTGAGACCTAATGTCTTAACCACTATGCTTGGCAAGGAAATGACTGGTTTGTTTGACTTTGCAGACCTGCTGGGGCTCCCTGTGGAGGCCATATAACACAGGGGCTGCCAGCAGGAAGCTATGGTAGGAAACAAGAAGAGCTGAACTTTACTGTGGTGGGTCTTCTGTTTTTCCCTTGTGGTGACATGGGTTCCAAGTGTTTGGGGCCATATAATAGTAGGATCTGGCCTCAAACTCTATTAGTCTAGGTTCGTAATTCTAAATGGTTTTGACAGAAGGACCCCCTTATCTTAAAAACATTTTGGCCTCCTTACATACTGTAAATTGACAGCTGTATTATTAAAGCAAATATTTTCTCAGTGTCATAGATTTTGAGTAAATATTGTCATGGATTCAAATTTATTTCATTTGAACTTAGAAACATCAATTGTTGATTTGTGTTTTTTATATACTTTCAAAACAAACTTTAAAGTCCTGAATCACTTCCAAATAACAATTACAGTGCTTTCAGAATCACTAGCCCAAAGAAAATTATTACCTTGGGAAGCCTTCTGGTTTGAGGGTTTTTTCTCCTTACGTATGTCCTTAATCTAGGGCCAAAAACTTCTACGTTTCTTCCTTAACTGACTCTGATTTTCATTCTCTCGCTCTCTCTCTTTTTTTCCCAATGGAGAATCTACATTATTCTATCATGATTTTTAAAAATATACACAAGAAAAGGGAAAAGCAACTTCTGAAAAATTATTCTGTGACTCTGGATGCAGTTAAATAAAAGAAAATTATTTTAAAATCTTCGTTAACATTTGTGCTAGCTTCTGTAGCGGATAAAAGAGAAAAGAAGACTTTGTCCCAGTCCTTTAAGGACTAATTTGGGCCAAGCTGTAGGCATTGGCTTAGTGGACAGCTGCCTAGTTGGTGATTTTGGAAATCCCAGAAGGGAAAATAAGAAGCCAGAGTCTAAATATGGTCTTTTAGAAAAAGCATACATATCAAGATGGAGCTGGTTAAAAATAATAATAACAAAAGTTATGATAGCTAATAATAATTACTATTAAACTTTTTCTAATGTGCTAGGCTCCATGCTAAGAAAACATTATTACTATGTCCACTTTTCCGGTGAGGAAATTGAGGTCTGATACTGAACAGAAGGCTACCCAACCACTTTCTAAGAAGAGGATTTACTCTTGGGTGCAGACAGGCAGGCAGATAAATTTATAAACCTGGTGGTAACAGGGAATGGGTCCTGGAACTGAACAAAGGGACCAGGAGTGAGAAGAAACAAGAGTCTTGATCCGCTTGAGTCTTTGCGGTGTCAGCTAATACTAGGATACAATGATGCTGAAATTAATGCACTAAAAACTAACAGAGTAGCATCTGGCACAAGCCTTGACAGTACTTACTTGTGAAAGTTATTTTCCACTTCAGAATCTCATTTGGATTTAAGTTTCTGCCTACAGGAAGGGCAGAACAATTCATTCTAATTGTGATGAAAATAATTATTAAGTTCACTTGCTTCTAAAATTAGGTCACCCTGAACACTGGCTTTAAGCAAAAGAAATGCTAAAACCAACATTAAAAAAAAAAGTTTAAAATGTAGGCAGTTTCCCCCTCGCCCACACTATATAGGTAGATATTTTGACAGTGTGGTATTACCTCAGGAAATCGGATCTAGCTAGCAAGAAGTTTCAGGAAATGGAATAGTATTACCACTAATAATACTGAAGGATAACCTTTATAAACACTTAAAGTATGTTAAGCCCTGTGCTAAGGGCTTTACATGGGTTACTCTTCATAACAAGATCTCTTGAATGTGGAATTAAGACACAAAGGAGTTAAGAAAGTGGTGCCAAAGAGTAATAAAACTAGTAACCAGAGGGGCTGAATTAAATTCAAACAGCCTGAGGTAGAAATATCATCAGATTCCTATAATTCAACAAGCATTTAACCAAAGCCTATTGCTCTTAAAGCAGTGAGTTGGGCTTTTTTTTTTTTTTTTTTTTTTGCGGTATGCGGGCCTCTCACTGTTGTGGCTTCTCCCGTTGCGGAGCACAGGCTCCGGACGCGCAGGCTCAGCGGCCATGGCTCACGGGCCCAGCCGCTCCGCGGCACGTGGGATCTTCCCAGACCGGGGCACGAACCCACGTCCCCTGCATCAGCAGGCGGACTCTCAACCACTGCGTCACCAGGGAAGCCCTGGGCTTTTCTTCTTTTCACTTTTAGCTTAGTCACTACTCAGGGATATTTAATGATATGATTTTGTTTTATACCATTTTGGTCACTTACGGTAATTGTTCCATTTTTCAAGCCAAAAGGTGGCGGTTCAAGTCTCTCACGTGGCTCCTCTGAAGATACAAGCCAGCGTGGCCTCTGTGAGCTCCTACACTTCATGGAAAAGTGAGATGCCAGAGGTAGCTCAGTCTCTAGGTGCTTTCCTACTTGAACCCCTGGGCTATCTGAAGTGAGAGAAAATGAATCTACTGGGTACATCACCAGGTACAAAACACTGCATGTTTTGATTAATAAAATTCTAGATGTAGCACTGAGTAAGTGTTTCGGTTTTTGTATACATGTTTATTAAATGGGATTAGTCTACTTAGTTCGAGGGGTTCTTCCCACTTGAATTTTGCATTGAGCTTCATCTATATGTAAACATAAAAAATTTTTAAGTCAAACTAAGTCTTTCTTAATTGGCTTGAATTGAAATCATGCATAATCCTCTGTCGTCCTAGGGAAATTTAGGTACATTCTTTTCAATGAAAAATTTCTCATATTCACTTAATCTTTGTCCTCCACGGTGACTTGCAGAGTTGGCTCTCAATAAATATTTGTTAAACTGGGCACAATTCTGCACATGGAAAAAGTCTCCAAAATGGTCTTTCTTGATTTTGGTTTTTAACTTTGAAAAGCTAAACAGCTTTCTGTTTCAGAATCGAGTTGAGCAGTTTATACAACTGAGAGTTTGTTGGGACCTGGAAGTACGTATTAGTGGAAGTAGGGATCCTTGAAAACTATTGCTGTTATATTTGTGATTTCTAATAAAAATCCAGGAAGCGTACAGATTTGGGTGGGATATAGATGGATTTGAGGAAATTGTATATTCCATCCTTAAGAAAATTTCAAATGCCAATACCTGACATTTTGTGTTTTACATAATCTCTGTGGTTCTCTGGACCCATCATTCATTAGGTGAGAGAAAACCTGCCTTTTTCCTGTAGGACTCTTCTGTGGAACTCTCAGCATGACAGATTTCCTGCCACATGTGCATAGTTTACCATCTCCTTTTTCTTCTCTGCCAGTTAGTACAGTGGCTTTCCAAACCGAAATTTCGCAAAATATAGATATGCTGATCTATTCTATTCTATTTAATTGATGCTGATCAACGTACACTTGTTTGACTAAACTGATTTTATGTCTCACCTATGGGTCCCAAGCCCATTTCAAAAACACTTGATTAGAATCTAACGCTGGATTAGAGAAAGTCAACATGAGATGGATGTAGAACAATTTGAAAAATTTGCTCTTATTTTTTATTGTACACTGGGATTAGTTCTTTTCCAATCTAATAATTGGTTTTGCATGAATATGTCTGGTATGATTTTAGTGTTGTCCCCAAATTGTGACAAAGATCAAAAGTTGAGGACAAAAGGTATCTAGGATGCCATATTCTACATTTACAAATAGCATTTAATGAATGTTGCTACTATTAGCCTCCCCTCCACAAGTTTTCTGAGATGCTCCAAGACTGGCTTATCTACCACTCTCGCTCCCACACCCTTAATCAACAGAAGAGAGAAAGTAGTTCTTATGAGGCAGAGCGCAATGTGCGATGGATGCCACCCCAACCCTCATGGAGGAGAGGTAGAGATGCTTCCCCTTATCTGAAACCAAGGCAAGTCTCCAGAGAGCCACTTATAAAGATGTGGGGATGTGTGACAGGAGGGAAGGCTAGTCCTTGTCCCACCATTGATCAACCTCTTAGAGGCAGACTTCTTGACCTGTCCCTGTGGTACTGGAACTGGGGAAGAGAGAAACTGGGAGGGACAGCACTACGGATGGGTCCCCAGGGGACTGCCATCTGTCCTCACACCCCCTGTTATTAGTTGCTGAGAGGTCAGGAGGGTGGAACCCCAAAGGTAAGCATGATGGTGGCAACAGTAGCATGGGCAAAGAGGTGTGATACTTAGAGGAACTTGACTTGATGTTCCCAACTGGCAGGTGTCAGCTGGAAGATGGGGCCAATTTTGCAGGAAGTGACCAATGCCAGGGAAGCTGTATGTGTTTCTCTGGCTCTTGGGGACCCTTTTCTTTGGTCTTCTGGCCAGAAAGTTGAGCATTTCTTGGAGTTTTTGCCATGTGCACCCACTAAGTTGTTCCCCAATTCAGCCTGTCCTCTGGGCAAAGTCAGGAAGTAAATGAGAGGATCATGCTTACCTTTGGGAAGTAACAAGGGAAATGGAATCATGGGGAGGCTTCGACTGTACCTATAAGGGTGAACAGCAAAAGAGCTTTGAAGCAAATAGAGCAAAATATTAAGACTTGTGAATCCTGAGTAGTTGGTATAAGGTGGCTCTTTACATTATACTCTAGATCTTTTATATGCTTGAGGTAAATAGTGAAATTAAAAGTTCCTGTCTTCTGTTTCCTTACTGCCACCTTCCATGCACTCACAGGACAAACACTGTATTAGCACATGAGCTTTGTACAAAATCATCTATCCATTGGGGAGACAGAAGATCACCCAGTGTCTTCAGGGAAGAGGGGCTTGGCTGAATCATCAAGGCAGACTCTAGAAGGAGAGATAAGAAGGGTTGGAGGAAGAATGACATCAAAGCCATCTAACTTCTTCCTCGTCCCTACCCCAGGAGGGTTACTGAACACTTTCGGGGGTGCGGGGAGGAAGGAAGAGGTAATTAATACTCTCTCCATTTTCAGGGGCTCTGAAGAGGTAGTGGCCTCATTTTTCCTGTCTAGAAGGTACTTTTATTTTTCTAAAGCCACAGAGGGTCAGGGCAGGCCCCAGAGGAAAGCAAGTGGGGATAGAGCTGGATGGGCCCTGGGCTGTGGGGGTGTGGAGGCAGGGGTGATCTTCTCCTGCTGGGCCCTGCTGCGCTGCCTTACAAGCTGGCAGAGAGCCAGGGCAGAAGCCCCCTCAGCAGCAAAGGTAGGAGATGGAGGACAGGGCACTCAATCTGCAGCTGCAGGAAGGGACGCCAGCAACTTGTCTGTGGTGGGGCTGAGATTGAGTTACAGGTGAGTGTGCTTTTGTCTCTGCCTGTTTAGGTTCTTTCTTTTTTGCAATCCAAGAGCAATTCAGATTTTCAACTGGGTCTTAGAATGTTTTGTAACGTAGGATCAGGAGAAATGGGTTGGGGGCAGAGAACCGTGCTGAGGTCAGAGGTTAATTCAACCCACATAATGAAGAGACTTACGATAGGAAATAGAAAACAAAAGGGAGGGATAATTGAAACTTAATAATCTGGGAGATGTTCTCTGGAGGGTGTTTTTGAGTGAGAAGCTTGGGAATAACTGTGGCACGTGAGGAAACTGGGGAGCAGAGAAGATGTGGGAATGTCGGTGTGCATTCTGAGTCCCAACCTCTCCAGATGCTTTTCATGAGCACAAATGAAGAATGGAATCCTCTTTCATTTCTCTTGGCAATTAAACTGTATCTTTGTATGTAACTTCCAGCATATGTTGGGCTCCAGGAATGATTCAGGGTATCATGGTGCCCTTACAGTGTACAACATCAGCTCTAAGCATCCTAATCACAGGCATGAGAATGTCTCTGTGGTGGATAAAATTTCCTATGTTCTAAATACTATGCTCTACATGTGGGAAAATGTTGACATTATAATTGTATCAGCTCCTGTGTATTGAAAATATAAGAATAGCAAACATGTTGAAAATATGGAGTTAGAAAATAGTAAAGAGTCCAAGAGTGTAAGGACCATTTCAGAAAGGCCCTTGAATAGAGTTAAAGGAACTTGTGATATTACGAATTAGGAAGAATGGAAGCCATGTGGTTTAGGACTGGGCTATATGGTGCAGGAAGTTGGCAAAGAAGTAGCAAGTACCCTGGAGAGGTAAGCAGAAGAGCATGTTCCTGAGAATTAAGGAGGTTAAGAGAATGCTCTGTCTGGCTTTCTGCCCAGGCAACTGTTCACCCTCACACCTGGGGTCATGTAGCTCCTCATGAGGCTTGGCTCAGGCCAGGACCAGGTTTTTGCCAACAGAAAAATGAAGAATTCCTGGGCCAGTGCCTCATCATCTGTAATAACTGATTATAACCAGCACATACTGAGGATAGGTAGATAGGTATAGATAGATTGGTGTATCTATCAATATGCTGAGTACTTTAGCTGCAATATCTAATTTAATTCTCACAACATCTCTTAGATATTACTACCTCATTTTATATAAGAGACTGAGGCTTAGGAGGTTAAGTTAGAATGTCACATAGCTGGTGTTCAGTAAAGGAAACAAATGACTTTGGTGGTTTCAAATAGAAAGTGATTTGATTTTTCTGCATTTTAACTATGAGATACCTAGGTGAAGATTTTTTATTATTTATCCTGCTCATTTTTAATGAGGTTCCTGAATCTGTGGTATTGCATCTGTCATTAATTTTGGAAAAGTCTCAGCCATTAACTTCAACGATTTCTTCTCTCTCTTTCTTCTCCTTTTGGTATTCCCATTATGTATATCTTTTGTAATTGTTCCAGAGTTCTTAGTCTATTTTGTCTTTTTTCACTCTTTTTTCTCTTTTCATTCAGTTTTAGAAGTTTCTATTGACATTTCTTAAAGCTTGCTGATTCTTTCCTGGCTGTGACCAGTCTATTGATGAGCCCATTAAGGCATTCTTCATTTCTGTTATGGTACTTTTTATTTCTAGCATTTACTTCAGTTTCTTTCCTAGAGTTTCCCTCTCTCTGTTTATATTACCCACCTGCTTTTGTATGTTGTCTACTTTTTTCTTTAAAATCCTTAGCATATGGCTATTTAAAATTTCTGGCCTGATAATTACAAAATCTCTGCCATATCTGAGTCTGGTTCTAATGTTTGTTTTGTCTCTTTAGGCTGTGTTTTTTGCATTCTGTCACGCCTTGTAATTTTTTTTTTTTTTTTTTGTGAAAGCTGAACATGATGATGCATTGGGTAAAAGGAACTGAGTTAAATAGGACCTCAAAATATTTTCCAGCTTTTTTTTTTTGTGGTACGCAGGCCTCTCACTGTTGTGGCCTCTCCCATTGCGGAGCACAGGCTCTGGAGGCGCAGGCTCAGTGGCCATGGCTCACGGGCCTAGCTGCTCCGTGGCATGTGGGATCTTCCTGGACCGGAGCACGAACCCATGTCCCCTGCATCGGCAGGCGGACTCTCAACCACTGCGCCACCAGGGAAGCCCTTTTTCGGCTTTATTGAGGTATAATTGACAAGTAAAATTGTAAGACATTTAAAGTGCATATCATGGTGATTTGATATACATATACATAAATAGGCCTTTAGTATGAATTTTTGTTAATTTGTCTAGAAGTTAAGCTGGGTTTACTGTTTGCTGTAGTTTTATAGTGTCAGAGTCTAAAATTTCCTCTGGTCCTTGCTTTTTTCTGCCCTTCTGTCTTTAGGTTTTCCTACAGACTCCTTGATAGGGTGTGAGGCTTGCAGTTCTTTCAGCTATCATTTCCTGTAATTTTCACAGGAGCCCCACTGGTGTTGGTGACGTGTGGGGGGAGGGAAGTATTCTAGCCCTGTGATTAGTTCTGCCTTTGAGTGAGCCTGTGTCCTTGGGCTGTGACCTTCACACGTGCTTCTCAGTTCCTCCTCCCCTGCCTTAAGTGAGACAGGAAGGGTAGCAGGGGCTGGAAATAGGTATCTCCCTTCCCCAGGTTAGGGTTTGGGAAAACCCCAGTCCATTATGCTCTTGTAAAAGAGTTTCCTTTTTTTTTGGCATGTGGCATATGGGGTCTTAGTTCCCCGACCAGGGATTGAATCCGTGCCCCCTGCAGTAGAAGTGCGGAGTCTTAACCACTGGACAACCAGGGAAGTCCCTAAAACAGTTTCCTTTGAGGCCAGGCTTTGTTAAGGATAACAGAGATCTCTAGGCATATATAAAAATGGTTACTTTTCCCTCCGTGGGAAGAACTAGCAGATATTTCTCTGATTTTCCCGATGAGAAATCTTGTGGGGCTCCTGGAGATAAAACTTATGAAAGTGTGGGAGCCACTCCCCCCAAGACTGGGCTTCCTTCAGCTTTTTAACTCTCAAGCGAGTCTATCTTGAGCCTCCAGCAATTCCTCAATTACAGTTTGAAGCTTTCCTACTAATAATATCAGCTCCAGGTGTGGGCTTCATATTGACCCCTGCTGTGGGCTTCTGGTCCTCATAAGCTCTAAGTCTCTGTATTGCCTGTTTCTCCAGTTTGGGGGGCAGCAATTTGCCCTGTAATTTTCTTCTCTGATGGATCTAAGAAGGGCTGTTGATTTTCAGTTTGTTCAGGCCTTTTTCGTGAGGACAGAGTGACAGCTTTCAAGCTCTTTACACGTCAAACTGGAGACCAGAAGTCTCCCAGAAAGCGGTTTAATACAAGGGATTGGACGCACACAGGATCTTAGGAAAGGCTGAGTGAGTGGAAGTTGGGAACTGCCTTTGAGCTTTTAGTGTCTAGTTCTCACCACCCTAACTGTAGCCTAGAGGTCAGGAGGATGCTGCTGCCATGGCCATAACTGCCTCCACCCCAAAGCTGACCCGGAGCTGCAGTGTGGAATCTGTCAGTCTGACCTGCTTGCCCACGACAGTAGTCTCTAAGCATCAGGGCAACCAAGTCACCAGTCCCAAGTCTAATATCTGTACTCTGTGTGTTTTGTCTTTGCTCCAATTTGCCAAGTCTCTACCTTATATTCCAGTTTCAGCTATTGGGTCCCTGTCTTGTTTCCTGATGTCTGACTCTCTCTCTATCTTGCAATCCTAGTTTGTATCTCTGCTCATCCTGGACAGTGTCCTGCCTTCCTCTGACCATTCCTTCTAGTCCTGTGAGAAGATCCCCATAACCTGTGGCTTGTTTGCCAGGATCTCCACCTATTTCTTCCCCTGAAGAGTTTTCTGTTTGTGACACTCACTTTGAATGGGAAAAGATTCATGACATGTTAAGTGAAAAGAGTATATTATCAAACGGGATGTCATGTAAAATCCAAATTTTACTTATGTGTATATACATGCGTGTGTGTGTACACATGCCCAGGTATGAAGCCTGGAATTAAACATATCAATATATTAACAGTGATTATCTCTGGATGGTTGAATCAAGAAAGTTTACTTTCCTTTTGATATAGAAAAAATTTTTTTAATTCCATACTAAATATGCATTACTTTTGTGAAAAACGTGAAGGACTGTCTTGGGAGCATATTGAAGATTTTGATGTTTATTGGCTTATTTTCTGTGTTTGACAGCCTAGAAATTTCCTTTTTTTTTTCCAGAAGTAAACCAAATAGAGAACCAAGAACAGAAATATTCTGTGCCCTTGGCAATCTGCATTTGCAAATTTCAAGGTACACTACAGTCCATCCCCTTTAAGTCTTTGCTTTAAGTGAAGCAAGGTACACTACACTCCTGCCTCACTTAAAATATATAGAACAGGGACTTCCCTGGTGGCACAGTGGTTAAGCATCTGCCTGCCAATGCAGAGGGCACGGGTTCGATCCCTGGTCTGGGAAGATCCCACATGCCATGAAGCAACTAAGCCTGTGCGCCACAACTACTGAGCCTGCACTTTAGAGCTCGCGAGCCACAACTGCTGAGCCCATGTGCCACAACTCCTGAAGCCCATGCTCCTAGAGCCTGTGCTCTGCAACAAGAAAAGCCACCGCAATGAGAAGCCTGCGCACCACAACGAAGAGTAGCCCCCACTCTCTGCAACTAGAGAAAGCCCATGTTCTCCACAACTAGAGAAAGCCCATGCTCAGCAATGAAGACCCAATGCAGCCAAAAATAAATAAAATTGAAAAAAATAATAACATAAAATATGTAGAACAGAGCTGTAGAAATAGCCTCCTGAGATAATTGGAGTATGGCTCTTTCAACACCATTAGTCAGTCTTCAAAGATTCAAATTTCATAAATGAAATCATCAAACTGGGGGACTTCCCTGGTGGTCCAGTGGGTAAGACCCCATGCTCCCAATGCAGGGGGGCCCGGGTTTGGTCCCTGGTCAGGAAACTAGCTCCCCGATGTCGCAACTAAGATCCTGCATGCCACAACTAAGACTCAGCACAGCCTAAATAAATATTAAAAAAAATATAGCATCAAATTGGTTAGGGTATCACTGTTTCATTTTGTAAAACTGCATTACCTTCTAGTGTATCCTAGTTTTGAGATTTCTTAAATAACATGAAGATGTCAGCATATTTCACAAGAATGAGAAGCTTAAAAAGCAAGTAGAGCAACCCAGTAAGATCACTTTTGGTGAACTATTCCCTCACTTTACCTGAAGGTCAGAAAAAATTTAATAGTCATCATTAATTGAGCATTTACTATGCGCCAGGAATTGTTCTCAGCATTCTGCAGGGATGGTAGTGTTATTATGACCTCCACTTTTATACAGGAAGAAACTGAAGTACAGAAAAGTTCAGTATCGTGTGAAGATAAGATCCTCAGCATATGGGCATATGTTTCCCATCCAGTTTCACAAGCCTGGGGAGCTATATCAATTATGCTAGTACCAAAGTCACATGTGCTAAGAACTGTGTTTGAATAAGGCACTTAAGAAGTACCCCTACGTAGAGGCTGCTCTCAATAAATTTTGACATTCTTGCCCCCTGAGGTGGAGGCCTTTGCAAAACCTAACCTTTACAACTTATCAACAAGGCCACCAAAGCTAAACAAAGTATTAAACAAGGTGCATTTGGAGTCAAGTACCAGAAATTTCTGTTGTACCTGGGATATTCTGTGTGTGTTTTAAAATCAGATTGTAGATTACAGAATTCTAATAGTTAATTCTAAGTTTGTTTGTGATATAAACGTGGATGGGTATCCGCTGAAGAAGAACTGACAGAAAGCTTTCATTTCAGTAAAGTGATGAAAGGAAATACGCTTCTCAGGCAACTGTAAAAATGACTTCTCCCTACACAAGAAAGGACATGTAAAACCCGTAAGACTCTTTCTCAAAAAATAAAAGCTTCCAAATACCTAGGATTATTTAGTTTCTAACATTTTTTCCTTCCCCTCCAAAAGGTGGCATTTTGTCACATACTCTACAAAGACCCTCCATGGTGTCGGGCTTCTGGTATAAGGGCTTCACCCATCATCTCAAGTTATTATTGGTTTCTGAGTCAAAGATGGTACATTATGATGAACATAAACCTGTGTTTTATTACTCTGTGCTCCTGACGTGTTAGAGCAATGCTAAGACACAAAGTGTGAGAAGACACTGAGTTCTCAATTGCTTACAGATTAAAACCTGGGTCATCTGTAGACCATAAGGCCAACAAAGAAATGACTGCTGTTACCAGCAGGGTCAAGAAGTTCTACAACCACCTCTATAGTCATGCCTTTTAGGTAGTATTGATCAAATGCCTCTATGGTGACCCTTTTACAAGGATAATCCCATACCCTTAATTAGGCCACTGTGTAAGGAGCTCTGGAGTCTTTTGTTGAGTTCGTATGTTCTCAGACTTGTCTGTGAGCTGGGGAGACTGACTTTAAATACCAGTGTCCTGATTCTTCTGCCAAGAGGAAGATGGATTGTGCTTTTCTATACTGGCTGGAACGTCGAACATTTTATAACTGCCCTGACTCATCTTTCGCAGATGACTAAATAGATGATTGTGAGTTTTTCACACTGTCTCTGTCTTACTCTGGGCGTGCCTGAGGAATTTAAATAACCATGAGCATGAGTTATCTGTTGCTAAAAGATGCCTTGTGTGGGAAAATTACATTGTTTCTCAATGCCTTTGAGGGTTCAGTAATAGACTTAAGTGAATTCTAAAAGGGCACTTTCACATTACCTTAGCTGTGTGATAAGATGTATATCAAAGAAATTGATTTCATGAGAGTATTAGGTAGAACCTATGTCTCATAGCCTGGAATTGAGTCAGACCGTAAAATGAATGGTAAGCCATGTAGCTCATTTATTCCATATTTATTGGGCACCCATTATATGCCAGGCTACTTGGGCCAGTATACCTCATCAATGTATTTATTTTAGGTGGTAAGAGAACTAGGCATCTTGATTATTGCAGGGAAAGGACTTTATTGGGCTTTGGTATATACATGATTAAAAAGACATAAACCGGGGCTTCCCTGGTGGTGCAGTGGTTGAGAGTCCGCCTGCCGATGCAGGGGAAACGGGTGCGTGCCCCACTCCGGGAAGATCCCACATGCCGCGGAGCAGCTGGGCCCGTGAGCCATGGCCGCTGAGCCTGCGCGTCCGGAGCCTGTGCTCCGCAACGGGAGAGGCCACAACAGTGAGAGGCCCGCATACTGCAAAAAAAATAAAAAAAGACATAAAACACTGCTAGTTCATCTCAAACCTGTGCAATAAAATCACATCTCTGAACTAGGTATGTCAGTGCTTATTTTTTTCTCATAATTCTCTATATTTTATCCCAGTTCAGTCATCTTCAAGCACATGGTCACACACAAGACAGCACAGATTCTTAAGGTAGGGTTGAATTGAACTTATTAGGTCTTTTTCTCCAGCATGTTCCCACAAGTTTACTCACAGGATTCCGCACCATTGTCCTGGGCTTGAATTCTAGCTTCGTATCCTAACCTGGGCTAACCACTTAACTCCCTGAGCCTCAGTTTCCTCATCTGCCAAATGGTTAAACTAATAGCACCACAGGGAATGCCTGTATGTTGGTGGAAATTCTTTACAATAATAGGCAATCTTTTAACTGAGTTGTAAAGGATGAATAAGCTTTCTCTAGGCAAAGAAAAAAGAATATTTCAGGTAGAGGAAACGTCACTTGTTTTTATGTGCATAATATTTATTAGTTATAACTACACTTCAAGGGGTCCTCAGTTGATGTAGTTTGGATTATGCACACCCCCAGGGTGTGTACTCTGCCATTTAATCATGAGGCTGTACTCTGAGGGGGCTACTGCAAGGGCTTCAGATATTTTTTATCCTTGATCATTACTACAGGAGATATATATATATATATATATATATATATATATATACACACACATAGTAAAATTAGTGGCTACTTATTTAGCATAAATGATATTAGAAATTGTCCTTCAGTGGTCAGATTAGTTGTATTCAGTGTATGTGGATTGATGAGGATATTCTGGAGACATTCCTACTTTGCATGAATGATATACAGAAATTTAAGCAAGATCTTTTTTACTTTTAAGAATTGCACCCCAGGTTTGATTCCCAATTGGCCCTGGGTCTAATGGCTTATTCCCTGATTCTTGGTGGCCAGAATCTGAGTGGATAGTTGGCTGAATATGGCTACCAGGATTATGTCGTTTGCCTTGGGGAAACTTTCAAGTGAGATAATGTAGACAAAGATTTCAAACTTCAGTGACGTTCACGTTAAGCACGTGATTTCACGGTTTTATGCCTGATAAGTGTCTGTTATGGAAGAATTTGATCTGAGACTTGCTTTCATTATAACTAAGTAGCCGAGTTGTGGGAGAGTAGTGTACTTACTTCAAATGGTTTCTGGGGCTATCATTGTCTACCAAGAAGCACCTAAGTCTTGAGCATGACCAAACTGGCTTAGGTTAACTTGGAGCTGACATGAGGGAACAGAGGCTTGAGAGCATCAGAGGCTTGGGAACAGCCAGAGGTTTAGTCTGTCTGGAGCCTGGGGACATTCTGTGAGGGGAGAATGGTAGTAAGCAATGAGTTTAGAAAATAAGTTTGGGGCCACCTGGTGGAAGAGCCTTGTATTTCAGTCCAGCAAGCGCAAAGGCGACATCGGAGGTTTTGAAGGAGGGGACGTACATATATGTTCGAGACTTGTGTTTTGAGTCATCTCTGGCTGCCTTGTGAGGGCAGAGCGGCTATTTAGACTAGGGGTTTGCAAACCAGGACCCATGGGCCAAACCTTGCCTGCCACCTGTTTTGGCACAGCCTGAGAACTGACATTGGCTTATACCTTATTACGTGGGGGAAGAAAAGAGGAACACTCCGTGATGCATAAAATTATATGGGAACAAAATCACCTGCAGTGCAGGCACATGTCTCCTACCAAAGGCCAGTAGGAACTGCTATGCATATCAAGGGAAGGCTCTTCTTATGACAAAAAAAATAACGCTTTTACTACAAATAATAGAAAATTGAAAATAATAGCCTTGGGCCTTTTCCCTTTCTATTCAGTCTATTTTTTGTCCAGTTTTATTGAGATATAATTGACATACAGCACTGTATCAGGTTGAAATGTACAACATAATGATTCGACTTAACACACATCGTGAAATTATTTTCACAATAAGTTTAGGGAACATCCATCATCTCATATTGATACAGAATTAAAGATATAGAATAAAAATTTTTTTCTTGTGATGAGAACTCTTAGGATTTTATATATATATATATATATATATATATATATATAATGTACAGCTGGGTTAATTATATTTATCATGTTTTATATTATTACATCCCTAGTACTTATTTATCTTATAACTGGAAGTTTGTACCTGTTGACTGCCTTCCTCCAAGCCTCCCATCCCCCACCTCTGGTGACCACAAATCTGGTCTCTTTTTCTATGAGTCTGTCTGTTTGTTTTTGAAGTATAACTGACCTACAACACTATGTAAGTTCCTGTTACACAGCATAGTGATCTGATATTTCCATATATTTCAAAAAGGTCATCATGATAAGTCTAGTTACTATCTGTCACCATACAAAGATATTACATAATTATTGACTGTATTCCCCACACTGTACATTTCATACCTGTGACTCATTTATTCTGCAACTGGAGTTTGTATCTTTTAATCTCTCTCACCTGTTTCTCTCCTCTCTCCCAGCCCCCTCCCCTCTGGCAACCACCTGTTTGTTCTCTGTATCTTTGACTCTATGTTTATTCATGTGTTTTGTTTTTTAGATTCCACATATAAGTGAAATCATACACCATTTGTCTTTCTCTGTCTGACTTAGCATAATACCCTCTAGGTCCATCCATATTGTTGTAAAGGGTAAGATTTCATTCTTTTTTATGGCTGAGTAATATTCAGTCACACACACACACACACACACACATTTATGTATGTATGCCACATCCTCTTTATCCATTCATTTGTTGACAGACTTAGGTTGCTTCCATATCTTGGATATTGTAAATAATTCAGCAATGAACATAGAAGTGGACATATCTTTTCTAATTAGTGTTTGCATTTTCTTTGGACAAGTACCCAAGAGTGGAATTGCTGGATTGTGTGGTAGTTGCATTTTTAATTTTTGAGGAATCTTCCATAGTGGCTGCACCAATTTACATTCCCACCAATAGCATATGATGAGATGGTTTCTTTTTCACCATGTCTTCTCCAACACTTATTATTTCTTGTCTTTTTGGTGATACCCACTCTGACAGGAATGAGGTGATATCTCATTGTGGTTTCTATTTGAATTTCCCTGATGATTAGCGATACACATTCTATCTTTTAAGTAATTTTTTAGGGACAATGACAGGGGTCATTTGTGATATTATTATCAGTCAAAGTGATTCTGAAGACATCTTTTTTCTCAGAAAAAAAAAGAAATTCAAATTCTAGAGTCCATAACTAAAGTCTTACTGGCTCATGGCCATGCCCATTCATTTACATATTGTCCACTGCTGCTGCTGGACTGTAGCAGTGGAGTTGAATGGTAGTCACAGGAGCCACATAGCTTGCAAAGACTAAAACGTTGGCTCTCTGGCCCTTTACAGAAAATGTTTGCTGGGTTCCTTAAAAAACTAAAATAGAGTTACCGTATGAGCCAGTGATCCCATTCTTGGCCATATATCCAGAAAAGATGAAAACCCTAATTTGAAAAGATACATGCACCCCAATGTTCATAGCAACACTATTTACAATAGCCAAGACATAGAAGCAACCTAAGTGTCCATCTACAGATGAATGGATAAAGATGTAGTATATATATATATATACACACATACATATATATGTATATTACATATATATGTATATATATGCACACACAATGAAATATTATTCAGCCATAAAAAAGAATGAAATAATGCCATTTGCAGTGACATGGATGGATGTAGAGATTATCATACTAAGTGAAGTACATCAGATAAAGACAAATATATGATATCATTTACATGTAGAATCTAAAAAAAAAGATACAAATGAACTTATTTACAAAACAGAAATATACTCACAGACAGAGAAAACAAGCTTATGGTTACCAAAGGGGAAAGGTGGGGAGAGGGATAAATTAGGAATTTGGGATCAACAGATACACACGACTGTATATGAAATAGATAAATAACAAGGACCCATGGTATAGCACAGGGAACTCTATTTAATATCTTGTAATAACCTATAATGGAAAAAATCTGAAAAGGAATATATATATATATAACTGAATCACTTTGCTGTACATCTGAAACATTGTAAATCAACTATACTTCAATTAAAAAAAAAGAAAAAGAAAAAGAAAACATTTGCTGGCCCTCAAGTTTGACCATGGTTGCCATAGTCCATGTAAGAGATAATAGGTGTGGTGGTGCAGGACGGGGAGAGCTGCTCCCTGGGTGGAATTATAAGGACTTCGAAATGGACTGAATTTTGTTGATGACTCCTCACCCTTCTCACTCACTGTTAGATGCTATGAAATGAGGAAGAGTATTCGGGAGAAGAAATGATCTGGTGAGACAGAAAGGTAGACAGTAATTTGAGTTAGGCTTATTGAATCTGAGCTACCTGTGGAAAATACAGGTAGAGGAATCTCAGACGTATGTCTTGAGAGAAGCTGGGGCTGGAGATACAGATTTGGGATTTATTAATTTTAGACCCTCTTTGAAACACTTGAAAGGGGAGAACTGGAAGATAGTGAGTTGGCATAGAGAGAATGCAAGTCAGAAGAGATAAGGGCAGAGGCAATCACTCTGAAAATTTCAAACATTTTAAGGTTAGACAGAGGGAGATGAGCCAGAGAAGGAAAAGAATCAGAGGAGGACAGTGTTCTAAGTAGAAATCAAGGATGAAGTTCTCTTGCTTCAAGGAAGGAATGACCTACAGCTTCAAATGCTTCAGATAGTTGCAATGAGCTGAATGCTGAAATGGACTTATTACACTCAGCAATTGGCTTGTTATTGGCAGTTTTACTAAAGTTGAGGATTGCCTACTTATTATCAATATTTCCACTTGGAAGTCTCGTGGGTACCTCAAAGTCAACATATTCCTATTGGAACTCATCTTTTTCCTGAGGAAATCAGTGTTCTCTCTTTCAGTGATGACACCACCATCTCTCCAGCTGTCTAGCCAGAAACCTGGGGATCAGGCAGGATGTGTCTTGGTTCTCCATCTCAGACAGCCAATCAATTGCCAAGTCCTGTTGAGTCTATCTCCTTAAATTTCTTCAATATTTCTAGAGCTCTATTTCCCACTGTCATCACTATAATGCAGTTATAGTCTCTCTGCTGACCTCCTATAATAGCATTTGAACTGTTCTTTCTTATCTGTCCTCTTTTCTCCAATTTATGCTGCTCCTACAGCCAGAGTGATCCTTTGAAAAGCAAATCTGATCAGATCACATCCCTATTTAAAGTTTTCCCACTGTTTCCCTGAAAGTAAAGTTCAAATCCTCAGCATGGCCCAGAGACCCTCATGATTCGTCCATTGTGTGTCCCATCAACATAATTTTGTACCATTTCCCCCTGAGACCCCACAGTGAAGTTACACTGTCCCTCTTCTAGTTTCTTGAAAACACCACATTTCTTTCTACCTTACAGTCTTCACACCCACTCATCCCTTGGCCTGGAATCTCCACTCCCCCCACCCCCAAGCCAGCCCCTTCCCCACTTCATGTAGTGAATTCCTCTGAATTCTTTCTTTATTAGGTTATGCTACTTCTTCAGGGAAAACCTCACTTCCTCAGTCTAGACTAGCCTGCTTATCATTCTCTCACAGCTCTGGCTCTTCTCTATGGAGAACAGTAGGTATTATTTGGTATCTGTTTTCTCTGCTTGAAATCAGGGGCCCCATCTATCTGGCTCACTGCTGCAACCCCAGTGCCAGGGATAGGCAGTGCCTTTTCACTCAGTGATTCCTTGTGAAACGAACACGGTGGGTAGGAATGCAGAGATGGTGGGTTTTATAAGTTTTAGGTTTGATAAGTTTTCCATAAACCTGGATCCCAAAGAGAATAACAGTCATGGCAAAAGCAGATTCAAGATAGCAAATAGATTCAAAATAGAGATTTTTTTTTTAATAGATGGGGAAGGCTTGAATATATTTGCAGAATAAAGCAAAGGAATTCTGGAGGAGGAGAAGTAAATTTCTGAGATAGAGATTGAGAGAGGGGGTAATTGGTGAAGCAGGGGAGGAGAAGGGACCCAGAAATCAGGTGAAAGCTCCAGCTACAGAAAGGAGGAGAGAACTTCTGATACTGCAGGGAAGTACAGAAGGCTTGGAGTCACAATGGATAATTGTGTATATATTTTAGAAACAATATATCAGCTTTTTTCTGAGAAGCAGGAAGTTGCTCTGGGTTGAATTGTGTCCCCACCAAAAGATTTATTGAAATCTGAACCCTTGATACCTGTTAATGTGACCTAATTTGGAAATAGGGTCTTTATAGATGTATTCAGGTTAAGATGAGGTCAGTAAGGTGGGCCCTAATCCGATATGACTAGTGGCCTTATACCAAGAGTAAAAGTGCCATGTGACAACAGAGGCAGAGGATGGAGTGATGCAGCTGCCAGCCGTGGGACGCCAAGGATTGCTGGCCACCACCAGAAACTGGGAGAAGGTGGGAGGGACTCTACCCAAAGTCCCAGAGGGAGGAGCACGGCCCTGCTGGCCCCTTGATCTTGGATATCTAGCTTCTAGAACTGTGAGAGAATTCATTTCTGTTGTTTTAGGCCACCTGGATTATGGTACCTTGTTCTGGCCCCAGGAATCCAGTACAGACTTATGATCATTTCTTGAGAATGGTGGTGGAGTTAGTGTTGGCTTCAGGACAGTGAGGCAGGTATAGAAGAGTCACTGTGAGGAAAGACAAAGGGAGCTGATAAAATCTAGCGAAAAGCTAGCTGAATATTTCCTGAGCCTTCAAAGCTATGATAGTGTGATTAAGAATTAGAAAATAAAGATGACCATGTGAAACGATGAAAAACACTTAGGTAAATATCATTTTTAAGCATTAAATTTAGCTGTACCCTTCCTGTTAGCCACGTCTTTAGACACAGATTGGATACTTTACCTTTTAAAGTGACTTATAATGATTCCCTAAAAGGATGAATATTTTCTTAGTAGTAGTGGTTTATTATTTGAAGTGGTTTATTATTATTTGAAGCAACATAATAGCAACACATTTCATACAAGATATAGATTCGATTCATATTTAAGCATCTACTCTTGTGTCAGACCTCTATGGTACCTCATTTACTTTAATCGTTACTTCAAGTGAGTATTTGGTCCCTTATTAACCTGAGAAAACCGAGCTTTCGAGATGTCACCCAGCTAGTATGGCGGCATCAGCAAGCCCCAAAGCAGGGTCCCCTAACTTATAACTTCTAATACCTTCTAATTCTTCTTTTTTCCATTTTAGGTCACTGAAAATGTTTTTCAGGTAGGTATTTCTTAAGCCAACCTTTAACAAATACCAAGTGCATAACAATATGTTGAAAATTCAGTGAAGCTAATCTTCAAGGGTCTAAGTCTATGAAGTAGATAGGTTTCTAGAGATTATTTGGATAAAGAAGACAGTTTAGAATATCTAAAGAGATGGCTGGGTAAACTATCTTGCTCAAATATTGCTTCTCTCTGTTGTTGCCTTTTGACAGAAGCTGTGGAGCAGCCTGTTCAAGTTAAATTCTGGCAAAAATCCCAGAGTGCAAATATCAGGCATTATTGTTTGAAGGAAGATGCACGTGATTTAGATATCAGAATGCACAAGGCAAGCTTCACAGTCTACTGGAAGTTGAGAAGGCTGACTGTATTCTTGCCTGGATGGTCATCACACCTCTATGTCCTAATTAAAAATTCATGGAGTGAATAGGTGAATTTAAAAATTCTATATTAGCAATATTAGCTTAGAAATCATACACTGGATGCTACGTTGTGGCTATTTAGAGAAGCATAAACTTTCCTAGCCTTGCTGCTCTTGAACATTCTAATTTCACTGCCTGATCTGAAGGTCAAGGGTATGAACTTGATGAAAAAAACCCTCCTTTGGGGAATCATTAGAGGAAGCATGCCCCAGTTCACCACCAGTGATCACAGAGGAGGGGGTACAAATGGAGCACAAAGCATACTTGCCCTTCAGTGACCCTTAAAGCACCCTGTGGCTCCATGTGTCTTTGACCATGTTTATAGCCTTCCATTGCCTTTTGCTGTTACTGTGAAGCCCCCAGGGGAGAAAGATGATCTCAGGTAGCCAGGACCCATGCTGTGCAGGATTGCTGAGATCACAATCAACAATGCTGATTATATATATGCAGTACCAACTGCATGATCTTTATCTGTGGGATCAGGAACCACACTGACATATATCATCCGATGCTGTGTTTTGCACCACATCTGGGCATTAAGATGGGAAGTGATAGGAACCCCGTAAGGGGCGTGGATTTTACAACAACATAGTATTTCCTTTCCAAATCTGAAAGGCAGGGTTGGATAGCTCAACATTTGATTAACTCAGAATATCTAACGAATAATTAAAATAAAAAACACCACGTGCAGGCTCCCTGAGGCTCTGAAATCTTCTCAGCTGGAATATAAATATCTCCTCAATGCTCACAATGCTTTAATCGCCAAAATCATGCTATCAACTACTCTTTCACTGTCACTCTTTTATAATAGCAATAAATTATACTTGTATTTTAAAAGAGAGAGCTTTGACATTTATTTTACAAGTTCATATAACTTTATTTTGCTCTGGATGGTTCCTTTCTTTTCTCTGTGCTGGGGATAAGGCAGAGCATAGATTCATGGGGAGGAGATAGAAGAGTCTGGGACATTCCACTGAAATCTTATCCTAAAATGCCAAATATATTTATTTATTCTTGCATAAAATTCTCGAGATGAAATAAAGAGTAGGTATGAGAAAGTAAAAAAAGAAAGTGAGGGAGAATGTGACAAGTTTCTATCTGAATCAAATAAAAGGATATATCCATTTGGGGATGGAAATTATACAAATGAGACAATAGAATGAAAATATCAGCACTGTTCAATTGATATACAGTGTTGCAAATAGCCATCAAGAGATGGAATTATTCAAGCAAGACTGTTGTTATTGGAATTACTAGAAATTTTCATAAAGAAAATTAAATAGCAATTTGATAAAAAACTAATTGGCTTTTCTGTTAACAACGTGAAAAATTGGTGAAAGAGAATCAATTCAATGGCAACAGAAGGTAAATTCATTACATTTTTCACAATGAGAAGTAGGAAAATCATTAAAGAAAAATACCAAAGGTAGACAAATTTTTTAGTATAATCTATGGTGAAAAAAAATTTAATTCTGAGTACGTAGCCTTTTGACCTTAATTCCCCTGACTGGGTTAAAAAAATATGAGCAGGCTAGACTGTCCAGCTGATGACTTGGGGAAAGAATGCTGTTATTTTTAACTAGGCAAATACTTACAGAGTCATCTGTTTTGAACAAAGAAGACTGATAGTCCTGTTCTGCATTTTCCCTGCGTCTGGAGTCTGAACTTGGCTGACTCCAAATTAGGAAGAAACACCCTTGACTCTAACACAACTTGAGAATCAGCTAAGAGTCCTTGTTAGCTATAATGTTTATGCTTTTGCTCACAATATGAAGGCACTGACACATTTTCTAAGAACAAAGGAGGGAATAAGACCCTAAAGAGTTGTCTGATGAAAGGGTCTCATACTCTGAATAAGTATTTTCAGTAAGTCATTAAATGATATCACAAATGACAATTCCAGAAATCTCAAATTGAGCAAACACCTAGTTATGCAGGAAGAACTAACCACCCTGCATAATGTGTGGGCATTGAAAAGAATGCAATAAAGTAGAATCAGTTGTTATGAAAGTTTATCTGAAAGTTTATCACTCATTTCTCATTGCTTATGTTTTATTTTCAGAGATCTATAGCTTGAGGTAGTAGGTTCAGCAAAGAGGAGAAAATGCATTCAACTATTTTTTTTGTAGATACTTCACACAGAGTCTAAATTTATATAACTAAAGGCTGCAACCTTTAGCTTAACATTGTTAGGAAATCCTGTTTATTTTACTTTACCACATTTAGGTATGTTGAGGCTGGGTTGCATTTTGATAAGTGCTATGAACTGAATTGTCACCACAAAATTCATATGTTGAAGCCTTAACCCCCGTGTGACTATATTTGGATAGGGTCTTCAAGAGGTAATTAAGGTTAAATAAGGTCTTAAGGGTGGGGCCCTAATCCCATAGGACTGTGGCCTTGTACGAAGAGAAAGAGATCTTTCTCTCTGTCCTTCATGTGAGAACATGTTAGAAGGTGGCTGTCTATAAACAAGGAAGAGAGTGCCCTCACCTAAAAATGATTCAGCCAGCACCTTTGATCTTGGACTTCCCAGCCTCTTGAACTGTGAGACAAAAATTTTGTTTAACTCACCCAGTCTATGGTATTTTGTTATGGCAGCCCTAGCTGATTAAGACAGTAAGATTCAGTCTCCCTCTGATTGTCCCTTTTCCTGGGGAATGGCCCGCCAGGGCTTTAATTCAGAGTTGGGCAAGTTTTTGTTTCCTCAGCACCAAGAGAGACAACGGGAAAGTCAGCTTTGCTTACAGCAGATTTTAGATAGAGATTTTAAATTTCTTGCCACATATAACTTCAGAATTAGTAAAGTCTTAGATCATTAAACTCTGTGTATTTGAGGCTCCCAAAGTTACCAATTTTTGTCATTCCAACCCTCAAGCAACCGCCTACAGTTTGCCATATTCTCTGCCCACAGCATCACTTTCACATGGGCCAAACCCCAAATCTCAGTCTCTAGTCCATTCAGAATTAGTAGATGCCCTCAGGAAGAAAAAAAGGCTCAGACCCTCAGCTCACCTCTGAGAGGCTCTCCCTTCTCCAGAATTTCAGTCCTGGAGGTCCTCTTCCTTCTGAAGCTCTTGGATCCTTTTTAAAAAGATGAGTTGTGTATTTTATCTGACTTTTCTGGTTGTTCTTGGCAGGAGCATTGGCCTGCCTCAAACTGTTCCATTCTGTTCCATCCATGTAGTTCCTTTTGGATCTCATTTCATTAAGGGTTCAAAAAGCCCTGGAGAGCAGCTCCTCCATGGTCACCAGACAAGGACTAGAGCTAGAGCATGGAGTCTGAAGTCAGGCAGGCTGGAGTCCTTCTGATTCTTCTACTCATCTGCTGGGACAGTAGGAAACTCATGCAGTGGTGGGGAGCACTGGCTTGTGAAGCAGATGGCCTGGGCTGTATACTGGTTCCATAGATTGTTGTGTGAAATTGCAACATTTACTTAAACTTCCCTCACTCTCTGTTTCCACTTTATAGACTATGAACAATAATAATATCTACTATGTAGGATTTTTATAAAGAACGAATGCAATTTTAAAAATTGAAGTATAGTTAACTTACAATGTTCTATCAGTTTCAGGTGTACGGCAAAGTGATTCATATATATACATACTTTTTCGGATTCTTTTCCATTATAGGTTATTACAAGATATTGAGCATGGTTCCCCGTGTTATAGAGTAGGTCCCTGTTGTTTATCTATTTCATATATAGTAGTGTGTATATGTTAATCCCAAACTCCTAATTTATCTCCACCTGCCCGACCCCTGCTACCACTATCCCCTTTAGTAACCATAGGTTTGTTTTCTATGTCTGTGAGCCTATTTCTGTTTTGTAAATAAGTTCATTTGTATCATTTTAAGACTATATGCGATTTAATGCACAGGACTTGAGTCAATAAAAACCAGCTCTTGTTGTTACCACTAACTTGGAAAAGTTACATATTCTCACTAAGTTGATTTCCTCATGAACAACAACAAGGATGAATGTAATACCTGTCTCAGGCTGGGCGTTAGGATTAAATGAAAACCTGTGTTAGTGATATGACAATGTAGTTAGTACCATGTAATACTCTGGTCACAGGTGGCTACTCAATAATTAGTTTACTTTCCATCTTATAAACTTTCTCTGAGGTAAAATAAGATTGCTTACATTTCAGATTCTGCTGGTTTCTTTCATATGGATTAAGATTTTGAAGCACAGACCATTATTTTATTCATCTTTGCATCCCTAGTACTTGGCCCAGTGCCTATCATGCCAATGCATATCTGGTGAAGGAATGAATCAGTGAATACTAATTTCTGATTCTATAGTTCATGATTCATTTCAGCTCCCAGCACATCTCCTTGTTCAAAGTAAGAGCCAAATAAATATTTGTTGAATGAATGAATTATTTAGAGTCATAAAAAGCCTAATAGTTTACTCAGGGATAATATCAATCTTTTTCTCAACCTGATTTGGGAGACAATGATTTTCATTTGGACAGTGACCTACTTGGTTCTGAAAACTGTGGTCCTGGGTTTACAGAGGAAGTGGGGTCAAGGATATTTCCTCAACAAATACAAGATCTTGACTCCTATTGGTCAGTTTTGGTCACCAACTACGTACATTTTCTTATTCTCCCTGATTATAGGATGATGTAGCAGGAATGTAAATGAAAATGATAGGGCAGTGTGTAGCTGGACTTAGAGTGGAAGCCAGATGGCTTTAATCCTGAAGGATTAAAACCTAAAACAATAATTAAACACTTCCTTTTTAAGGTGCACATACCAAACATACTCTTAATCATAATATTGAGTTTAACATTCAGAAGATAGATACAAGTATGTTTCACCCAACTGGGAAAATAATCCCTAAAGCATTATCCGTTGCCACTTCGACTATTAAAATCATAAAATAACATTTAATGAGTTCCTATGATGTGGTTGGTATCGTGCTGCACGGTTTCTGAACATTATTTCAGTTAATCCTCACAGAAACAACAGCACTACTGTTGGGTGGGTTCTCTTGGTGTCCTGTTACATAGATGGAGACACTGAAATGATAAGCATTTAGAAACTTGCCCAAAGACACACAGACAGTAGGGGGGAGGTCTGGCCATCTCCTGGTTTCCTAACTATTAGGTTCGGCTGCAGTGGTTTTCTCCATCAGAACCAATGCCCTCTTTTAAAAGCAAATATCATGTAAAGTCTTCTTTAGAACACTGAAATGAAATTCACAGATAATATAACCTCCCTACACATATAATAAAAAAATTTTCCTGGCTTTAATATAAAGGAGAAATTCAAGGAAAGTAATTTTTAATGAAATAATATGTATTTCCATCTGTAATGGCTAGAAGACATCATAAAGTGGCCACATGCTTACAGCCATCTGTTAAATCTTTATGAACATGTCAGCTACAGAAACAGAATACCCCTGGTGTATCATATCGGCAACTCAAATATTAGCTGTGGCACTGCCATTAGTGAAAGGACTTTTCTAAAATGGTTAGGAACTTCTGCTAAAGTTTCAAACTACACAAGTACAGTCTTCCTTCTATTTACACTCCGGAACATTTGGTTTACATGAAAACTATGCAGAAGACTTTGTGTTTACATGTAAAACATGAGATAATTATAAGCAGGCTGTTCATGTACACGAATGACCAGGGGGACACTGGAGGGTCATGAAGGATGAGGAGTAGGCTTCCCTTGGGCAGGATGGCTCCATAGCTGGCAGGAAGCCTAGGATGCTTGGCCCTCACTCATTAACACCAGGAGCACCCTCCAAATCATTGTGAAATCCACAAAAACACCTCCACGAGTTTCTAAATTGCCCACGAGGGTGGTCCTGCCCCAGGTGGAAACTACAACTCTTTTGAATGCTCAGAAGAAACTAGCCTTGCAAAAACCAAGGGAAATTACCTAGTGCTAGATGAGCTAATGGAAAGTGGGACACAATTTTAATGATGTAATTAATTACTGAGTGGTATTTAAGAGTGAAAATAGAAATAGGGTCTAGAAAGAATGACATTTGAGGAATGAAGAATGAGCCCTTTCAGGAAGATGGACTCAGGGAAGACCTCTCACCTAGTCCCCACAACTGGGTCAGGTTCTCTTTTAATATCCTGTCATAGCATCCTGTACATCTGCTTTACAAGACTCATGACAATTGTCATTAAATAGGTAATTGTTGGTGGCTTACTTAATGTCTGTCTCTTCCACTGAAAGAAAAGTTTTACAATCTATATACTGAGTATCACATATATATACATATACATATATATATGCACACATACATACATACATACAGGGTACCTTGTGCATAGTGGGGACTTAAGTATTTGTTTAAAGGTTTTGGAGGAGGATTCTGGGAAGTTTAATTGATATGGCCTTGATTCTGGTAAATATATTTGAAGTCTACAAACTGATTTGTATATATCACGGTTCCCATTCTAGCAAGTGTTTGAAAGCTGGCTAATTAAACACTCTAGACATTTAGCAGTGGTTCTGCAAGCATAACTCTAGTGCCACCTTCTGCCAGGCAGAGAAATACGCTCAGGTTATTTGCATTCTGAGAGTCTGGATTAGATGCTTGAACAGTTCTTTATGCTACAGAATTAATTAGATATTTTTTAAATGTTAAAATAATGGGGTCTTTAAATTCTCATTTAAAATGGCAAATTTGAGGCAATCTATAAATAATGCTGACTAGAGTGAACAAAATTCCTATATTCAGTTGCTGAGATACAGGGAGTTTTCTTAAAGAAGAGAGAAGATTTAGAACTTTTTGTCTTACTCATTCAATGTCACTTTACATAGGTTTAAAAATTAATTATTACAAAACTGCCCCGGTTATTCTGAAAGAATATAAAGAGGTACATGCTCAGGAAGCAGCTTTGTGAGCAACATTCTCATTGAAGTTATCAAGAATATGGAGAGAACAGTTTGAACTTGAATATCTCTGAAACTATTTGGTCAGAAGTTCTGCAAATCAGTGAAGACTTTATCATAAAAATAAAATCCACGTTTCTTTATACATACATATTCAACTTGAAATGTCCATTTTCTCTGGTAGGACAATATCTTCTTTGTATGGCACCTGTTTTGTAATCTGTTATGCTATTTCACACTGCCTAACAATAATATCCCAATATTAGTATGGGTTAGGTAATCATATGTGACATTGTTATACAGCAGGTATCTTTTGTACTGCACAAATGGAGGAATAATTTTCGACTTTTAATCCAAACAGGAAGGGTCTGTTCCAATGGAAGGAGGATCAAAACCCTCCTCTCATATAGAAGCATAGAGCAAAGGCTGGCAAATTTTTCTCTCAAATATCAGTTAGTAAATACTTTAGACTTTGCAGGCCATGAGACCTCTATCACAACTACTGAAGTTGAACGTAGTCCTAGACAACGTATAAACAAATGAACATGGCTGTGTTCCAATAAAACTTTTTTACGAAAAGATACAGCGGGCTGGATTTGGCTTGTGGGTCGTAGATGTCAACTCTTGGAATAGACCACTGAGGGTGCAGCTTCAGAACGGACAACTCTTTCTCCTAAGAGAACCAGAGGGCCTGTTCCAGGAAGAGGCAGACCTGCAGACCCTGGCGTGGCAGACTGCAGGGGAACAGGGCTTTCACAGTGAGTCAGCAGCTGCAGACTGCACTGATCAGCAAGTAAGCATGCAGTATAGCCATTCTCAATCTTTTTACCCAGATGGACCCTTGAAATAACTTTCAGGCCTCAGGGAACCTCTGCATAAAAATTACTATAGCTGCAGCTCATGATACATTAACAGGGTCAGTAACTTGTAGATAGGATAATCTGAGAATAGTTGCCAATGATCTTTTGAATAGAGAATGCTATTTTCCTATGGATCTGCCTTTTTTGGCTAGCCTATTAGCCTTTTTTTGTTCGGTTTCCCCTCTCCACCAAGCATATAATCCCCAAAAGTACATCAGTATCTGTAGGTAGAAGAAATTCGGATTTTATCTCCTATTAAAAAGAAATTACCTGTATGATTGTGTGTGTGTGTGGGTGTGTTTTAACCTTATTGAATTAGGCCTAGGTATTAGTTTCCTAATTAATTCACATAACTAGTTTCCTGCCACTGTAACAAATTACCACAAATTTGGTGGCTTAAAGCAACACAGATTTATTAGCCTACTATTCTGGAGATCAGAAGTTCAAAATGGGTCCACAGGGCTATGTTCTTCCTGGAGGTTCCAGGGGAAAACCCATTTTCTTGTCTTTTCCGGCTTTCAGAGGCGGCCCGCGCACCTTCACTGACGGCTGCGTCCTCCTCCTTCAGAGTTAGCATCTTCAAATCCTTCTCTCTGACTCTAACGCCTCCCTCTTATAAAGACCCCTGTGAGGACATTGGGCCTGCCTGGATAATCTAGGATAGTCTCCCTGTTAAGACCTCTTTAAGATCTTAAATTTGATCAGTCTTTGCCATATAAGGTAACACATTAACAGGTTTCAGGGATTAGATGGTGGACATCTTTAGGGACCTAAAAATCTAAGCAAAGACTTTCGAAAAGACTTCTGAAAGGCTATGAAAACATTCAATACAATTCACCTCTAAGATGCATAATCCATGCAAGGTTTACAACAACAGCAAAGTGACAGGGGAGAAGCTGAGTCATGGTGCATAAAAATTCCTTCTTTAGAACAAAAATTTCCTTCTGATTTTCTGCCGTGCTGGTAGAGTTCGATTTTTGCCTAGGTCACTTTGAATGTGTAAGGGGTGGTTGGGGGCTATAATTTGGAAGAGAAAGGCTGACATCATTAATCTACTGTCCTCCACTCTGTGCAGTTCTGTGCTCAGCAATCATCAATGGCCTCCCATATTTCACATCAAAGACTGAGAGAGAAGCTAACCAAACGAAATGGTCCTACACTGCACTGCTATATGGGGCAGAAAGACTTCCAAACAAATTTTAACTGGGCTGCTTGGTCATTGTCCATCACTATGCATGTTAGAATTGTATAACCTGCAAAATCCAAAAAAAATCAAGGTTTATATTTTTCATTCATGTTTCTCACAGAAACCCTAGTGATATATCACAGAATCCAAAGATTCTGTTGGAACCCCAGTTGAGAAAACCTGGTAAGTGGTGAAAAATATAGCAGGAAAAGGGGAACAGAGAGTCCTGGGTGGGGGGTAGAGGGAGTTGCTGCTGACGTCTAGATCAGAAATAAATCAGGAAGAAAAGAATGGTAAGCAAAGGAGAATGAATAATCTTGTTTTTAAAATAAAAATGGCATGAAATTTGGAGACAGAAATACATCTTGCTTTTGCAATTGAGGATTGTATTGAATCTGTGGTTATAATAACACTTTTGAATACAGAGGCTTATCTCCACTCTTTCCTGAAATCCCACTAAAATGGGAGTAAAGAAATAAGTAAGGTCAAAAAGGATGGGAGAGGACATGATACCAAATAAGACTTGGCAATGACAATTTGGAAGAGGAAACTCTGAAGCTGATCTAGCAGAACCTAGGAAGATGAAATCTAGTGGAATACAGAGGGAGGAGTCAACGAGAAGAAAAATGACTAACACCATAGATCCCCAGAAACCAGAGGCAACAGATATCTCTGAAGAAGAGTGAGAGTGGGGCTGGGAAAAAAAAAGATTGGCTAAAAACCTGTGTAAAGAATTATGCAATATTAAAAACAAACAACGCAATCAAAAAATGGGCAGAAGACCTAAATAGACATCTCTCCAAAGAAGACATACAGATGGTCAAGAGGCACATGAAAAGCTGCTCAACATCACTAATTATTAGAGAAATGCAAAGCAAAACTACAATGAGGTATCACCTCACACCGGTTAGAATGGGCATCATCAGAAAATCTACAAACAACAAATGCTGGAGAGGGTGTGGAGAAAAGGGAACCCTCTTGCACTGTTGGTGGGAACGTAAATTGATTCAGCCACTATGGAGAACAGTATGGAGGTTCCTTAAAAAACTAAAAATAGAATTACCATATGACCCAGCAATACCACTACTGGGCATATACCTAGAGAAAACCATAATTCAGAAAGACACATGCATCCCAATGTTCATTGTAGCACTATTTACAATAGCCAGGTCATGGAAGCAACCTAAATGCCTATCGACAGACGAGTGGATAAAGAAGATGTGGTACATATATAAAATGGAATATTACTCAGCCATAAAAAGGAATGAAATTGGGTCACTTGTAGAGACATGGATGGACCTAGAGACTGTCATACAAAGTGAAGTCAGAAAGAGAAAAATATCATATATTAATGTGGAATATATGTGGAATCTAGAAAAATGGTACAGATGAACTGGTTTGCAAGGCAGAAATAGAGACACAGATGTAGAGAACAAATGTATGGACACCAAGGGGGGAAAGCGGGGCGGGGGGTGGTGGTGGGATGAATTGGGAGATTGGGATTGACATATATACACTAATATGTATAAAATAGATAACTAATAAGAACTTGCTGTATAAAAATAAATAAATAAAATTAAATTTAAAAAAGAATTATGGGGGCTTCCCTGGTGGCACAGTGGTTGAGAGTCCGCCTGCCGATGCAGGGGACATGGGTTCGTGCCCCGGTTCAGGAAGATCCCACACGCTATGCCGCAGAGCAGCTAGGCCCGTGAGTCATGGCCACTGAGCCTGTGCATCCGGAGCTTGTGCTCCGCAACGGGAGAGGCCACAACAGTGAGAGGCCTGCGTGCCACCAAAAAAAAAAAAAAAGAATTATGTATTGTTTGGCAATTACTGTATAACAAACCACTCTATAATGCAGTATCTTAAAACCACAAGCATTTTTAAATGGGTTTTTTAAAAAGTTTTTATTGAAATATAGTTGATTTACAATGTTGTGTTTGTTTCAGGTGTACAGCAAAGTGATTTAGTTATACATCCACATATATAGTCTTTTTTTACATTCTCTTCCATTATAGGGTATTACAAGATATTGAGTATAGTTCCCTGTGCTATACGGTAGGTTCTTGTTGGTTACTTATTTTATATATAGTAGTGTGTTTCTGTTAATCCCAAACCACAAACACTTATTTAGCTCATGGTATTCTGGTCACCAGTGGGCTGGCTGTAGGACAGCCTTGTTTATGCATCTGCAGTCATCTGCCAGTTGGGTAAGGAGCTCCACTAATTGTGGCTGGGCTCCCTCATGTCTCTGGGACTTTGGCTGGTGCAGTTAGGCTGACTCAGCTCTGGTCTGTGTGGTCTCCCATCCTTCAACAGGCTTATTCATTAGGCAGAGGCAGGGTCTCAAGAGAAGTAAAAGCATGAAGCCTCGTGATGCAAAAGCTCTAACAGTTGCACGAGCATTTCTTTCACATTCTAGTGGCCAGAGCAAGTCAGAGACCAGCTCAGAGCTGGGGAAATAACTCTACATTTTCATGGGAAGAGTTACAACATCATATTGCCAAGAATATGGGAAGAGATTATTGTGGCCATTTTTTGTGATCTATTCTAAAGAAGCACTCAGATTATTTTTCCTACCCTCCCTCTATAACCTGAACTGGATACTACTGACATTTTTAAAGTATTCAAAGAACAAAACCAAAAAAGATTGGAAATTAAATATATGATAGACATTTTAAACTTTCAATGAAAAAGTTGGAAAATAAAGTTGAGGAAATCATCAGTGTATTTGTTTTCAATTGCTGCATAAAAAATTATCCCAAGTCTAGTCGGCTACACAACACACACTTTCATCATATAGTTTCTCTGTGTTAGGAGTTCTGGCATGGTTTATTAATGTTGTCTACCTTAGGGTCACCCAAAGCTATGACACAAGTTTCACATGGGGCTGTGGTCTCATGAGAAGCTCAAGTAGAGAAAGATTCAATTCCAAGTATAGTTAGGGTGTTGGCAGAATTCATTTTCTTGCTGCTGTATGACTCTGAGCCCCATCCCCCCACCCCCCACCCCCAGCTATTAGCTGCCTTCTGGTCCTAGAGGCCGTCTGCAGTCCTTAGAGATTACTTGCTCTTTCTTGTCTGGGCTTCTTTAACATGCCTGCTTACTGCATCAAGCCAGCAAGGATAACCTCTCACTACAGTTCGTTAAGATAATGTCGTCACCAGAGTGACTCTACTTTGCCATGTAATATAACCTAATCAAAGGAGTATATACCATCAAATCAGAGCAAAGAGACTAAGATAAGAACACTAAAGGATTGGATTGGTGGTCTAATATCTGATTAATAGTAATCTCAAAAAAAAGGGAAGCGAAAAATTAGAGCTGATAAAACTTTAAAAAAAAAATAAATAAAATTTCCAAGAATAGAAAGATGAAGTTCTAGATTGAAAGTATCTACTAAGTACCAAACACATTAATGGGAATGTTTGTACTTAAAACAAAGTACATCATTTTGAAACTCTGGGTGAAAAGAAGATCCTCAAAATGTCTAGAAAGAAAAAACTCAAGTCATATATAAAGGATCAGGATTCAGAATGGCACTGGATTTCTTAACAGCAACCCGTAAATCTGGGGAACAATGAGAAGTGGCTTCAACAATCTGAATAAACATTATTTCCATTACTGAATTCAAGAGTCATCAACATTTTTTTCCAAGGAGGGTTACAATAAAGTTTTTGTTTTGTTTTGTTTTGTTTTTACAAGCGAGTTAAAAAAAAATTAACCTCCCATGTATCCTTTCTCAGGGAGCTTCTGGAAATGTGTCCCACCAAAAGAAGGAAATAATTGAAGAAAAAAATAGGTGTGAGATCTGGGAAAGAGGAGCAACAACAGAGAACTCTGAAGGTGAAAGGAGTTCCTAGGGTGATAGTGAATAGGTGTCCTAACATGACAGCCGCACAGCAGGCTGAGACTACAAATCCAGATTGGAGTGGGAGGATGGTGGGTTCTAGGACAAATATCTCCAAGAAAAAAAAAAAAGAAACTGACAGATTGCTTAATGTTTTTATTACATTAAAAGGAATTTTACAGCTCTGCTGGAGAATTTTAGTGAGGAATTACATGGAAATGAATTACACAGATAAAAGAATTACATAGAAAAAGAACCCCCCAGCCCCCTCCCCCAATCAAAACTCTGAGGTGATGATTCACTCTAAGAAAAAGAAAAGGCTGTACATAAAAGGGAGTATAGTCATTGTATACAATAAGGCTCAACATTTACATACTCATGATAAAATACTGATTTAGCAAAAAATGCTATTTTAGGAAGATGGCGGGGGGAGAGGAAGTATGTGTATATGTACATGTATATGTATGGTGTGTGTGTATGTGTGCATAGCTATGTAAATATAAAATTTGCTATTTCAACCATTTTTGACTGCATAATTCAGTGGCATTAGGTACATTCACATTGTTGTGCAAACATCACTACTTTCCATCTCCAGAACTTTTTCATCTTCCCAAATTGAAACTCTGTACACATAAAACAATAACTCTCCATTCCACCCTACCCACTGCCATGACAACCACCATTCTACTTTCCGCCTTCATGGATCTGACTACTCTAGATACTTCATGTAGGTGGAATTATACAATATTTGTCCTTTCGTGTTTGGTTCATGTCACATTATTGTCATCCAGTTTCATCCATGTTGTAGCATGTGCCAGAATTTCCTTTATAAGGTTGAATAATATTCCATTGCATGTATATACCACATTTTGTTTATCCATTCATCCATCGTTTGGACATTTGAGACATTTGGGTTGCTTCTACCACTTGGTTATTGTGAATAATGCTTCTGTGAACAGATGTGTACAAATATCTCTTTGAGTCCCAACTTTCAATTCTTTGGATATATACCCAGAAGTGGAATTGCTGGATCATATGGTAATTCTATTTTTAATTTTTTGAGGAATAGTCACACTATTTTCCATGGTGGCTGTATCTTTTATATTCCCACCAACAGTGCACAAGATTTCCAATTGCTCCACATCATTACAACATTTCTTTTGTGTGTCTGTGTGTTTTGTTTTGTTGTTAATAGTAGCCATCCTCATGGCTATGAGGTGATAGCTTGTGGTTTCACTTGCATTTCCCTAATGACTTAGTGACCTTGAATATCTTTTCTTATGTTTCTTGGTAATTTGTAAATCTTCATTGGAGAAATGTCAGTTTATTTTTGTTGTTATTGTTGAGATGTAGGAGTTCTTTACATATTCTGGATATTAACCCCTTAACAGATATATCACTTACAAGTATTTTCTCCCATTTACATAGGTTGCCTTTTCACTTTGTTGATTGTGTTCTTTGATGCACAGAAGCTTTAAATTTTGATGTAGTTCATTTATCTATTTTCCTTTTGGTGTTATATTAAAAAAGCTCATTGCCAGATCCAGTGTCATGAAGATTTCCCCCTGTGTTTTCTTGTAAGAATTCTATAGTTTTAGTCTTACATATAGGTTTTAGATGCATTTTGAGTTAATTTTTGTATATGGTGCAAGCTAAGAGTCCATCTTCATTCTTTTACATGTGCCATTTCACTTTTTAAAGTATATGTATGTATGACTTTAATAGAAATTTTAAAAATCATAAATTTTAAAAAGGAAAAAGTAGTGTATCACTTTTAGTCAGTATACAGAAATATGTTATGATTTGAAGCTCTAGTTTATTTGCTATGACACCTTCCTGCTCATACTCCTTAGATTATTGTGGGATTGGTGGTAGTAAAACTTTAAGTAAGGTATTCAATTATTACCTTAAGTATTTTATTTGTCATTAAAAAAATTGAGAATCCAAAACTTTTCTGTTTTGGAAGTGAGGCACTTAGGGAAAAAAGAAAACTGTTCCCTTCACTTCACTCTCAAAAATGTTTCTAGATTTTCCTTAGGCCCTTGACATTATGATTCATCACTGAAAATAAGTAACAAATGAATAAAAATGGACTGTAAAACTCAAATTATATGAAAAAGAGATCAAATACTATTTTGCTAATTAAAAATTTAACAAGTTATTTCACAGACTATTAACGTTGTTTTCCCCCTATATTATTATACTTCTCAAATAAGAGGATGGAATGATGAACTGGTAAAGAGGAGGAGAAGAAAGTGGGAGGGAATTAGATGCTTTGGGTACAGAAATCACTATTCCCTATACTTCCAAGACGGATTGAGTTCTTTTTCCTAAATGATTTTCCAGAAGAAATATACTATATATTATTTAAAATTTGTTTGCAAGAGGAATTCTAATTTTTCTGAATGTAATTGCCTATCAAAAAGCCAATGAAATGTATATTTTAGGCCAAAGAGAAAATTGGTGTTGTTTCCACTATGTTGGTGGCAGAACCCAGGCAATTTCAAATAAATTTTATTTTTTTAATGCAAAATTTTATTGCCAAGCTTTATGCCTAAAATCTAGACAATTACACTCCAGGATTTCAACTAATGAATACCACATGTTAGACTCAATAACTTCAGCTGCAGGGTAGAGAATACTGTGTTAAAGTCATTCAGATAATAAATAGCTATCTAGGTCCATTTCAGCTGGAGCAAGTCAACTATATTGAACGCGAGTGAAACCTTAATCCTTTATAAGAACATACCCAATTGGCAGACACTTTGACATGTAATACACGTTAGTTCACCATTCCGCCCCCATGGAATCATTTTATCCTTTGCTTGGGTCTGCATTTACTGCGAGGCCATCTCCAACCTCCTGAATCTGTCTTTGGGGTATCACTTACATGTACTTACAAAACATACATTTTTAAACAGACACATGAATGAGAATGGCTCTAGTTTTTCGAAAGTGTTCGTTTGCCATTATTTCTGTTTGTTTTACAAATATTACATGGCTTTCTTCTTCCCTCTGGGACTGCCTCTGGGTTCCCTTTCCCCATCCTTGGGACTTTGACAACTTTCCCCTCTTTGTTTCTAAAGTCTTATAAAGACAGAGGAAAGAGAATATTACATGTTAGTATTGAACACAAAGGACACCTGGGGCTTGCTTTGGCTCCAGAATTTTTTTTAAAAACTCAAGAAATGAAGAGAGATAGGTAGATCTTTCTCTGAGAGGGCTGCCCTGCTGTAGGGGTTATTCTCCTGGGACGAAGTCTTGCTTGTGAAAGCTGGCCTTGGGAAGCAGCAACAGGAAATGCAGAAAGGAATAAATCTGTCAGACTCATGTTCCTTTTCTGTTTTACAGTGGAGTTGTTTTTGTTTTCTTCCCCCTCCCCTTGGATGAAAGCCAAACTTCCCTGTGGCTGGTATGAATCCCTTAACCAGAAACAGTGAGGGGGCCGGTTGGGGGCAGCGGTAGAGAACCACAAGGCTCTCCAAGTCCTGGCTGAGACACAGTTTTCTCTAACCATAGTGAGGAGGGGAATTTCAGACTTTTAAAACATGGTTACTTCCTTAACCAGCATTTCTATCATACTTTTTACCATGTTATTATAAACTAATATCATTTTGTTCAAATTTTGAAATATATATGATGTAAGTTATAAATATTTTAAATATATGTTATAATAATATAATATATACTAATATTCTATAATATTTTTGTATATTTCAAAATTTGAACAAAATTAAATTATATACATAATTATATGATACACATATGAAAAATATTCTTTTGGGCTATGTATTCATTACCTTATACACATCAACACTAGTTAAAAACAATTCTAGAAGATATTTAGATCACCTTTTTAAAACGGAGAAAACTGGATTAATGAGGGAATGACTGGATAAAGTCTGTAAAAGTACTGGGGAGATGGGATTCCACGAAGCCCTTTAAGATGCAAGTGCATTTCTTTTCTATCCATGAGTGGTTTCTAAATGGGCCTCCAAGGAGCTCTTGGAGCTGCGCTGCTGGGGGAGGTCAAGTGAGGGCTCAGCTCACCCCATCGTGACCCCTCCCCTCCCCAACACCACCAAGGTTTACCTGTTTTATTTGTTTATGCTTCTGTGTGACATTTTGAAGGATAATGGATTCCAAGTCCTCTCTCTTCTCCTGTTTTAAGACCTCTATGCTACCCCATGCTTGGCAATAATTTAGGTAGTTTCAACATGGAGCAGATTTTTGCCTTTTACAGAATGACTCTTTGACACTTGTCTCATTTGTTAGTGACCCTGTGGTCATTTGAAATTCTGCTGAAGCACAAATCTGAACTTCAGTGCTGGGAGGCTGCTTGGGAGCTAGTCAATTAGTTTAGTGAGAGAGCCTGCTTTAAAACATAGACCTGCAGCTCATCTTGGCTTTGCTGTTTATGGTAAGCTGGGCAGATGGTATCATCTTGGTTTTAGGTTAGGGGTTAGCAAATTTTTTCTATAAAGCACCAGATAGTAAATATTTTACGTTTGGCAGGCCACACAGTATCATGGTTGAACCTTCTCCCCACACACCCTTGTTTTTACAACCTCAAAAAATATAAAAATTATTTTTATGTGGAGAGAGTCCTTAGAAAAATAGTCCAAGGGGGCTGTATTTGGCCCATGGGCATGGCTTGTCAACTCCCCTTTTTGGTAATACTATCCTTACTTTTAACATTAAGCATTATAGCTCAGAGAGGGGAAGTAATTAACCCAGGTCACACAGCTCATCACTGCACCTTACGTTATAATCTATTTCTTAAAAGACTTCCTTTCACATTCCTCAGAAAAGTAGAAACAACAGGTTTTTTTGTTGTTGTTTGTTTTTGGTTTTGGTTTTCATTATCATGTTCCTGGAACCTCTTACTACAGGAAACACATCCATGAGAATGGCCCCATTTCTTAGAATCGTGATGAAAAACTAATATGAAACAGAACATAGAACCCAGGTTTGGTACCAGAATTTTGGTCTTGCAGGTGTCAGGCAGTGACACTGATTCTAACAAACATCTCACAACTGGGAATAAAGTCACTTTTAAGTAAACGGCATTCAATTAACACATACTTTTGTTCACCAACTCTTAAAAAACAAATTTAACAACATCAAACAAAAATTCCAAGCAAGGAGCTTCAGGGAAGAGCACGACACTTGGGCGCCTCCCTGAAACACCAGCCTCTAGCCTAAGCTTCAGGGTTTTTGTAGGTCACTTGTTCCCTCCCCTGGAAGCAGGGATGAGATGACGAGGGAATTGAGGCTCCTTCCCGAACCTGGTGGCTGGTTCAGTTCTCTTTAAGTGGGAGACAGTACTGCTCAGGGGTGCAAAGCCTGCCTGGCCTATGCCTGCTTCCTGGGTCTATATTACTTCACCGTTGTGTCACTGGGCAAGTTACTGAATCTAAATATTCTCGATGTCTTCTCCTATGTACCTGGGACCACGGCAGTATATCCCTCACATACTATGCAGATTCAATGAGATAATATACGTAAAGCAGTCAGCAGCAAGTGTGCACAAGTGTCAGTGCCTGTCTTTGTTTGCCGTTGCCACCCATTCTTCCCAACAGGTGCACTAGCAGGCCTCCTGGGCTGGCCCGCTTCAGACAGGCTTTTCAGCTGTCTGCTTGACTTCCAAATATGGCTTCATCCCTTTATCATCATTGTTGGTTTATTGTTTTTGGATTTTCCAACCTCCATATTCTGGGATCTCAAGACCAGACTGATGTCCTTTATTCCCAGTCCCAGTTCCTGCACTCCCAGAGGGAGTTAAAGAAATTGAATTAAGTTAATATTTAGGTTAATTAAACAACCTAAGAACATGTAGTCAGGCTCCGCTAGGACACACATGCGTAGAATATGCATATGCTGCATAGAATGGCATAAGTGATAGAGGACATGGGAAGGTTGTCCTAGAAATGAGGTGTGTGGTGGATTGACACTGGGCGAAATTGGAAGACTGACGGCAAGAGGCCGTGTTAGCAATTTAGATTCCAGAGCAGGGTTCGCCAGCTTGCCAAATCCTAAGCATCACCTCGGGTGTTTGGAACCTACAGATCCCCAGGCTGCAGCATAGACCCACTGAACTGGAGTCTGGAAGAGGAGAGCCTGGAATCTTTAGTTTTAAGACGTCTCTCCAGTGAGTCTTCAGATGAGAAGTTTTGGAAATACTGTGGCAACGCAAATGCTAACGTATTCAGACAGAGAAGCAGGGATGAGAACTGTTCCCATTAACTTTTAGGAGAAACAGCTGCTACCTCAGAGGCCTTCAGGTGAAGCAGGTGCTTGGAGGCTCCTCTGGATGCCTGGAAGCCGCAGGACCCTGTAAGAGGCAAATTTGCTCTTCTGTTCTCTGGGTGAATATAATCTCTTTCTCTGTATATTTGTAGTATTGTGGTTTGAATCCCTGCTACACATTAGAACCACCTGGGAAACTTAAAACATAGTAATTCCTGGACTTCATTCCAGACCAATTAATCAGAAACTTTTCAATTGGGACCTTGGCTTTTTTTTTTTTTTGTAATTCCTTAGTCATTCAGATGTGCCCAGAATAGAGAATTACTGCCTCAAGCACCTTGTGTGTATCTCTTGTATTCTAGGTATTATTTTTATTTTCAAAATAAACTTTATTGAGACTTTTTACATGCACTCTGTTCTAGTTGTTTTTATACCTCAATTATCTTTTAAAAGTTCAAAACATATGCTTTGGTTCATACCAGCTTGGGGGATGGGTATAACCGTGAGAAGAGTAGGTGTTTGGTTTTCCCTCCCTGTATCGTGATTATACAACAAGGCTTAAGATAGTGGCTTGGAACTGTTTTTAAAACAGAAAAGCCCTTTCCTCAGAATAACTGGAAGCTGGACACATAAACCTCACCTGTCTGGGTCCTCACAGGGGCTGCTGAGGAGTTGCAAGAGGGCCCTCGTGGGGCCTTGAAAAGCCCTGTTTGAAGGAACAGTTGGACACAGGAAAGCTCTCAGCCCGACCCCAATCCTCTTCTGCGAAGAGTCCCAGACTGTAGGGAGTAGTATTCCTTAATGCGTGTTGCCTCCCAGGGGCTCTGGCCATGCTTCTGGGAGAGTCCTGCTCTGATGAATTACTGGCCACTGCTGTTGGTCTCTATCCTGTTTTCCACTTTGTAGCTCCAACAAGTCCTATGAGGCATTCCGGTTGGTTAAGTGATGACTAAAGATGTCATAACAATTAAACCGTGAGGGCTTTTATGAAATCCACACCTTGAAAAAGTAAGCCCCCCCGAATGGTTATGTCCTTTTAAAATGATAGAACCTTTGAAATATCAAAGTGGCTGGAGACTTGACTTTTCCCTTCCTTTCCTATTGATTGTTTACTTTAATCTTATACATTCAGATTGTCTTATTGATTTCTAAAATACTAGGTACTTTGAAGCAAAGAATGTAATTATTCTCAAAGGTTCGGTGGCACCTATAAGCATGTCCTTTGGAAGGCTGGAAATATGAACACCAAATCCAGGTTAACTGAAGAAACAGGAGCCACTGGGTTAATAAAACCAATGTCAAAGAGGTTAATGCCACCTCTGCCTTCAGATTCACACATCTGCTTAATGGACCAGGGCTGGCAACTGTCACACTGAGACAAAACAGAAACAATATGTACATTTCAAATTGAATGTTTTGACCATTAAACTTACAGGTGAAGCAACTTTCTATTTACTGTCACTAATAGTGTAGCTTCCCGCCAAAATAGGCTCCACCGTGAGGAGTCAATGGTTTTTTGTCTATAATTTTCTTTTACAATGGTTGTGTTTCAGCTGCCAGTTGTAGCTACTTTAACATCTTTTATGTCCCATGTTGTTCCTTATTTTCTGAGGTGATGAGGCAATGACTTTGTTTATGCTGATTTGAGAAAAGCTAGGACACGTGTTGTATTGTTATTAAGTACCACATTCATTAACGGTCTGATCAAAATCAGCATATGAAAAACAGGTTACATGTTTCAGATGTTGAATCAGCCAATCAACCTTTGACAGATCCAAATGGAAAGTATATTATGATTTCATGCTTCACTTTTTCTCTCACTTCCTATAGTTTTAACATTTTTAAAAATGAAACTTCAAATGCTGTTTTGTGTCCTACTGGTAAGTTTTTGTAGTAATTAGTCCCAGCATGACAGTTTCCTTTGTTTTCTCTGTTTTCCGGTGTGCAGGCCTGCTTCTACTTTACAGCCAGGTGTAGCTTGGCTAGGTGGAGGTGGGGCCTGCGTTGGGCTCCTCGGAGACCCCTTACTTCCAACGTGGGGTGGAAGGCGTGTAGATGGCGTGGATGTTCTGTGGGAAAGGCTGGTAACCTTGCCAGGAATGTGGATGCAGTGGGGGAGGGGAGTGGGGGGAGGTAATCTTGAAACTGAAGGCTGCCTAGTGGACCACTTGGCCTGGAAATCAAAGCCCCATCTCAGGAGGGATGTTCAGCTGAGCAAAGGGCTCGGGCTGATGTTGCTAAATCAGCAGGGAGGGCTGCAGAGTCCTGAGGGAACGGAGAGAGTGGATGTCAGCAGGGTGAGTCTGACCTGGTGCATAAAATACACCCTCACCTCTGAGGTCGGTAAGGACCCAGGGATACCCCAGTGTCTCCAGAAGAACGGAATTTTCTTTACTGCATCCCAAGATGCCACCTTGGGGAAGAGGAGGGAGGGGAGGGAAACATTCTGAAAAACTGAGTTTTATCTGAGGAGAACTATTGCAAACCAAAAGCAGGCTGCTTAATGAGAAGCGACTGTATATTATTTTTCAGCAAGTTTAAAGTTTTCCTTTACCCATAAAGAGGATGGGGGTTGGTAAGCTAGATTAGATAACAGAAAAATATAGAAACTGTATTTTCTTTGTATATCTCAGTGTAGTGTGAATAAATTGTGCCCCACTTACAGATACATAATTTGTCAAACGGAAAGAAGTGACCTTATAAATTTGTTTCAAGAACAGATAAAGATTGGTATTACTCAGAGTTGATGACTTGGAAACTCAGGAAGTCCTTAAGATGCTGTATTTTCACACCTTTCAATTTATTCATTTTAGAGACTGTAACAGATATTGAGACATGGAATGTATTATCCAGCCCCTTCCTTTTGCTCCTTCTCATGTCTCTCCAAGTGTTCTTCATCTTCGTCCCTTGCTCAGAGAGTGGTATGTCATTAAGCATGGGAAACAGGCTTTCCACTGCAGTGACCACATCGTGGGGCCTCAAAGGAAAAGTTCCTTTTGAACACACTTAATAAATGACTCTCTGAGGCAGGACATCAGGAAAGATCCCACATATGTAACAGCAGATGATAAATTCTGGTAATTTACATCCATAGGTCACTCTAAGGACATTTCTGATTTATGACTTTGAACTGAGAAAAATCTAACTCAATTCAGAATCTTAGGCAAAAGCACAGAAGTAGCGCTCATGTCTGCCATCTGGTGGAAATAAGAGGTAAGTACAAGCCATACCTTTAGGACTGAATGCAATTAACACTGTAAACACCGTCTTCCTGATGCCTCTTGTTAAAATAAAATTCTTAAAGTCAGAGAAAAACAATTCCTTGAATTCTAAGTTTTGAAGTGTAAGAATCGCCCTCATAGGGTTTTCTTTTTTGCAGTTGAGTTTTTTTTTTTTTAATTAATGCACGTTTGGTACTTGAAAACAGGAGGGGCTGGAGTTTATATCAATAGATAAGAATGATACTCTCATGCTGGTATTTTCTTCTTTATAATTAAATTCTCTTTTGATGAAAATGTGTGGGAGTCAACTGAAAGAAGCAGAAATTTTCCTGAGGTTTAGGTTTGGGTTTACAGAGCAATGAAATTCAGGGTCAGAGAGGGTGGCCGTCATCATTTTGGTGTTCCTGGGACTGAGGGGTTTCCCAGAATGCAGGACTTTCCGTCCTGCCACAACGAGGAAAGTCCCAGGCAAACTGGGATAGTCGGTCACCCTGGTACATTTTACCAAAAGAAGCTGTTTGGAAGTGGTGGTTTCAAACTGCATAAGGCAAAGTTGGCAAAGGATATTTGCAAATATTTTCTACTCTTTCTTTTCACTTAATCTGTGTTAATTCTCAGCAGATCTGTGCTTTTGTAAGAGTACAAGAGAGCCACTTTCTGATACACTGGGAAGGTGGAGGCAAACTTTCTATACAGGGGCATCTGGTGCTGACTCGGCATTCCTCTATTTTCTGGAAGAGTTTGTATAGGATTGGTATTATTTCCACCTTAACTTTTGTTTGTTTGTTTGTTTTTTCCTCCTTAACTTTTTCACACAATTAATCAGTGAAGCAATCTAGGCCACTGAGCTTTGATACACCAATGAGCTTTGGTAGTTTGTATCGTTCAAACAATTTGTCCATCTTAATTCTTGAATTTATTGGCATAAGTTGTAAATCAACTATACTTCAATAAAAGAGAATATAATACAATATTATTAACAACAATCACCATGCTGCACATTAGGTCCATAGAACTTATTTATCTAATAACTGGAAGTTTGTACCTTTTGACCACCTTCACCCATTCTCCCAGTCCCCGTCTCCCACTTAGCCCCAGTTGTCTTTGGCAACTACCAATCTGATCTCTGTTTCTGTGAGTTTGGTTACTTTAGATTCCACATACAAGTGAGATCACACAGTATTTGTCTTTCTCTGTCTGATTTATTTCACTTAGCATAATGCCCTCAAGGTCCATCCAATGTTGTTGCAAATGGCAGGATTTTCTTCTTTTTTATGGTTGAATAATAATATTCCAGTGTGTGTGTGTGTGTGTGTGTGTGTGTGTGTGTGTGTGTATACCACGTTTTCTTTATCCATTCATCCATCAGTGGACACTTAGGGGTGTTTCTGTAGCTTGGCTATTGTAAATACTGCTGCAATGAACATGGGAGTGCAGATACCTTTTCAAGATCCTGTTCCATTTCCGTTGGATATATAGTCAGAAGTGAACTTTCTGGATCATGTGGTAGATCTACTTTTAATTTTTTGAGGAAACTTCATATCGTTTTCCATGACTGTACTAATTTACACTTCCACCAATAGTGCACAAGGGTTCCCTTTTCTCCACAATCTTGCCAGCAATTGTTATCTATTGTCTTTTTGATAGTAGCCATTCTAACAGGTGTGAGGTGATATCTCACAGTGGTTTTGATTTGCATTTCCTGCTGATTAATGATGCTGAGCATCTTTTCATGTATCTGTTGGCCATCTGTATGTCTTCTTTGGAAAAATGCCTTCATGGTCCTTTGTCCATTTTTAAGTTGGATTTTTTTTTTTTTTGCTACTGAGTTGTATGAATTCCTTATATATATTTGGATATTAACCTCTTATTAGATATCTGGTTTGCAAATATTTTCTGTTTTGTAGGTTGCCTTTTCATTTTGTTGATCATTTGTTTTGCTGTGACGAAGCTTTTTAGTTTGATGTAGCGACTTCTTTGTTTTTGCTTTTGTTGCTTGTGCCTTAGGTGTTATATACAAAAAAAAAAAAAGATCATTGCCAAGACCAATATCAAGGAGTTTTTCCCCAAATTTTCTTCTAAGAGTTTTGTGGTTTCAGTTCAGTTCTCCACTGAGTATTTTTGGCTCCCTTATCAAACATCACTAGAGTGGTTTCAGGTCTTACATTTCAGTCTTTAATCCATTTTAAGTTAATTTTTGTGGGGGGTGTAAGATAGGGGTCCAATTTCATTCTTCTGCACGTGGTTATCCAGTTTTCCCAGCACCACTTATTGAAGGTATTATACTGTTCCCACTGAGTATTCTTGGCTCCCTTGTCAAATACTAGTTGACTGTATATGTGGATCTTATTTCTGGGCTCTTTATTCTTTTCAGTTAGTCTATATGTCTTTTTAAATGCCAGTACCATACTGTTTTGATTACTATAGCTTCAAAGTTTGAAATCAGGAAGTGTGATGCCTTTAGCTTTGTTTACTTTCTCAGGATTGCTTTGACTATTTAGGGTCTTTTGTGGTTCCATACATATTTTAATAATAATAATTCTTCCAATCCATGAACATGGGATATCTTTCCATTTGTTTGTGTCTTCTTCAATTTCTTTTATCCAAGTCTTATAGTTTTGAGTGTGGAGTTTTTCACCTCCTTGGTTAAGTTTATTCCTAAATATTTTATTGTTTTTGATGCTATTGTAAATGGGATCATTTCCTTTATTTCTTTTTCAGATAGTTCATTGTTAATGTATAGAAATGTTACTGATTTTTGTATGTTAATTTTACATCCTGCAACTTTACTGAATTTGTTGATTATATCTAACAGGTTTTTGGTGGAGTCTTTAGGATTTTCTGTATATAAAACTGTGTCATCTGCAAATAGAGACAACTTCACTTCTTCCTTTCCAATTCTGATGCATTTCATTTCTTTTTCTTACCTCATTGCTCTGGTTAGGACTTCCAGTTCTATGTTGAATAGAAGTGGTGGAAGTGGACACCCTTGTCTTGCTCCTGATCTTAGGGAAAAAGCTTTCAATCTTTCATCATTGAGTATGATGTTAGCTGTAGGCTTGTCATATATGGCCTTTATTATGTTGAGATATGCTTCTTCTCTACTCAATTTGTTGAGCATTTTTTGATCATGAAACGATGTTGTATTTTGTCAAATGCCTCTTCTGCATCTACTGAGATGATCATATAATATTTATCTTTTAGTCTATTAACCTGGTGTATCACATTTATCAATTTGCATATACTGAACCATCCTTGCAGCCCAGGGATAAATCCCACTTGGTCATTTAATGTACTACTGAATTCGGCTTGCCAATATTTTGTTGAGAATTTTTGCATCTATATTCATCAAGGATATTGGTCTGTAGTTTTCTTGTAGTGTTCTTTTCCTTATCTGGCTTTGGTATTAAGGTAATGCTGACCTTGTGAAAGAATTTTGGGAGTATTCCCTCCTTTTCAATTTTTTGGAAGATTTTGAGAATAATTGGCATTAATTCTTTTATAAATGTTTGGTAGAATTCATCAGTGAAACTAACTGCTCCTTGGCTTTTTTTCTTGTTGGTAGATTTTTGATTATTGATTTTATTTCCTTACTTGTTAATGTCTCTTCAGATTTTTTGTTCTCTTATGATTTAGTTGGTAGGTTGTATGTTTCTAGGAATTTATCTCTTCCACGTTATCCAATTTGTTGATGTATAACTGTTTATAGTCATTTCTTATAAGTACTATGTATAATCTTTGTATTTCTGAGGTAACAATTGGAATGTCTCCTCTTTCACTTCTGATTTTTTTAAATTTAATTTTATTCTTCTTTTTACACAGCAGGTTGGTTTTTTTGAATTTTATTTTATTTATTTTTTTATACATCAGGTTCTTATTAGTTATCCATTGTATACATATTAGTGTATATGTCAATCCCAATCACCCAATTCATCACACCACCACCCCCCCCCACCATGTTTCCTTCTTTGTGTCCATACATTTGTTCTCTACATCTGTGTCTCTATTTCTGCCTTGCAAACTGGTTCATCTGTACCATTTTCCTAGATTTCACATATATGCATTAATATACGATATTTGTTTTTCTCTTTCTGACTTACTTCACTCTGTATGACAGTCTCCAGGTCTATCCATGTCTCTACAAATGACCCAATTTTGTTCCTTTATATGGCTGAGTAATATTCCATTGTATATATGTACCACATCTTTATCCATTCATCTGTCGATGGGCATTTAGGTTGCTTCCATGACCTGGCTATTGTAAACAGTGCTGCAATGAACATTGGGGTGCATGCATCATTTTGAATTATGGTTTTCTCTAGGTATATGCCCAGTAGTGGTATTGCTGGGTCATATGGTAATTCTATTTTTAGTTTTTTAAGGAACCTCCATAGTGGCTGTATCAATTTACGTTCCCACCAACAGTGCAAGAGGGTTCCCTTTTCTCCAAATGCTCTCCAGCATTTGTTGTTTGTAGATTTTCTGATGATGCCCATTCTCACTGGTGTGAGGTGATACCTCATTGTAGTTTTGATTTGCATTTCTCTAATATTTAGTGATGTTGAGCAGCTTTTCATGTACTTCTTGGCCATCTGTATGTCTTCTTTGGAGAGATATCTATTTAGGTCTCCTGCCCATTGTTTGATTGGGTTGTTTGTTTTTTGATATCGACCTACATGAGCTGTTTGTATATTTTGGAGATAAATCCTTTGTATGTTGATTTCTTTGCAAATATTTTCTCCTATTCTGAGGGGTGTCTTTTCATCTTGTTTATAGTTTCCTTTGCTGTGCAAAAGCTTTTAAGTTTCATTAGGTCTCATTTGTTTATTTTTGTTTTTATTTCCATTACTCTAGGAGGTGGGTCAAAAAAGATCTTGCTGTGATTTATGTCAAAGTGTGTTCTTCCTATGTTTTCCTCTCAGAATTTTATACCGTCTGGTCTTACATTTAGGTATTCAATCCATTTGGAGGTTATTATTTTTTTTTTCTGTACGTGGGCGTCTCACTGTTGTGGCCTCTCCCATTGCGGGGCACAGGGTCCGGACGCACAGGCTCAGTGGCCATGGCTCACGGGCCTAGTGGCTCCGTGGCATGTGGGATCTTCCCGGACTGGGGCACGAACCTGCGTCCGTTGCATTGGCAGGCAGACTCTCAACCACTGCGCCACCAGGGAAGCCCTTGGAGGTTATTTCTGTGTATGGTGTTAGGGAGTGTTCTAATTTCATTCTTTTACATGTAGCTGTCCAGTTTTCCCAGCATCACTTATTGAATAGACTGTCCTTTCTCCATTGTATATTCTTGCCTCCTTTTACATAGATTAGTTGACCATAGGTGTGTGGGTATAACTCTGGGCTTTCTATCCTGTTCTACTGATCTATATTTCTGTGTTTGTGCCAGTACCATATTGCCTTGATTACTGTAGCATTGTAGTATAGTCTGAAGTCAGGGAGTCTGATTCTTCCAGCTCCATTTTTTCCCCTCAAGATTGCTTTGGCTATTCGGGGTCTTTTGTGTCTCCATACAAATTTTAAGATTTTTTGTTCTAGTTCTGTAAAAAATGCCATTGGTGGTTTGATAGGGATTGCATTGAATCTGTGGATTGCTTTAGGTAGTATAGTCATTTTCACAATATTGATTGTTCCAATCCAAGAACATGGTATGTCTCTCCATCTGTTTGGATCATCTTTAATTTCTTTCATCAGTGTCTTATAGTTTTCTGCATATAGGTCTTTTGTCTCCTTAGGTAGGTTTATTCCTAGGTATTTTATTCATTTTGTTGCAATAGTAAATGGGAGTGTTTCCTTAATTTCTTTTTCTGATCTTTTCTCATTAGTGTATAGCAATGCAAGAGATTTCGTGCATTAATTTTTTATCCTACTACATTACCAAATTCATTGACTAGCTCTAGTAGTTTTCTGGTGGCATCTTTAGGATTTTCTATGTATAGTATCATGTCATATGCAAACAGTGACAGTTTTACTTCTTTTCTGATTTGGATGCCTTTTATTTCTTTTTCTTCTCTGATTACTGTGGCTAGGACTTCCAAAACTATGTTGAATAATAGTGGCAAGAGTGGACATCCTTGTGTTTTTCCTGATCTTAGAGGAAATGCTTTCAGTTTTTCACCATTAAGGATGATGTTTGCTGTGGGTTTGTCATATATGGCCTTTATTATGTTGAGGTATGTTCCCTCTATGCCCAATTTCTGGAGAGTTTTTATCATAAATGGGTGCTGATTTTTGTTAAAAGCTTTTCTGCATCTATTGAGATGATCATATGGTTTTTAGTCTTCAATTTGCTAATATGGTTTATCACATTGATTGATTTGCATATATTGAAGAATCCTTGCATCCCTGGGATAAATCTCACTTGATCATGGTGTATGATCCTTTTAATGTGTTGTTGAATTCTGTTTGCTAGTACTTTGTTGAGGATTGTTGCATCTATATTCATCAATGATATTGGTCTGTAATTTTCTTTTTTTGTAGCATCTTTGTCTGGTTTTGGTATCACGGTGATGGTGGCCTCATAGAATGAGTTTGGGAGTGTTCCTTCCTCTGCAATTTTTGGGAAGAGTTTGAGAAGGACGGGTGTTAGCTCTTCTCTAAATGTTTGATAGAATTCACCTGTGAAGCCATCTGGTCCTGGACTTTTGTTTGTTGGAAGATTTTTTATCACAGTTTCAATTTCATTACTTGTGATAGATCTGTTCATATTTTTTGTTTCTTCCTGGTTCAGTCTTGGAAGGTTATACCTTTCTAAGAATTTGTCCATTTCTTCCAGGTTGTCCATTTTATTGGCACAGAGTTGCATGTAGTAGTCTCTTAGGATGCTTTGTATTTCTGCGGTGTCTGTTGTAACTTCTCCTTTTTCATTTTTAATTTTAATGATTTGAATCCTCTCCCTCTTTTTCTTTATGAGTCTGGCAAAAGGTTTATCAATGTTGTTTATCTTCTCAAAGAACCAGCTTTTAGTTTCATTGATCTTTGCTATTGTTTCCTTCATTTCTTTTTCATTTATTTCTGATCTGACCTTTACAATTTCTTTCCTTATACTAACTTTGGGTTTTGTTTGTTCTTCTTTCTCTAGTTCCTTTAGGTGTAAGGTTAGAGTGTTTATTTGAGATGTTTGTTGTTTCTTGTGGTAGGATTGTATTGGTATAAACTTCCCTCTTAGAACTGGTTTTGCTGCATCCCATAGGTTTTGGGTCATCTTGTTTTCGTTTTCTTTTGTCTCTAGGTAATTTTTGATTTCTTCAGTGATCTCTTGGTTATTTAGTAACATATTGTTTAGCCTCCATGTGTTTGTGTTTTTTACATTTTTTTCCCTGTAATTGATTTCTAATGTCATAGTGTTTGGTCGGCAAAGATGCATGATATGATTTCAATTTTTTAAAATTTACTGAGGCTCGACTGGTGATCCAAGACGTGATCTATCCTGGAGAATGTTCTGTGTGCACTTGAGAAGAAAGTGTAATCTGCTGTTTTTCAATGGAGTGTCCTATAAATGTCAATTAAATCTATCTGGTCTATTGTGTCATTTAAAGCTTTTTTTTCTTATTAATTTTCTGTGTGGATGATCTGTTCATTGGTGTAAGTGAGGTGTTAAAGTCCCCCAGTATTAATTTGTTACTGTGGATTTCCTCTTTTATAGCTTTTAGCAGTTGCCTTATGTATTGAGGTGCTCCTATGTTGGGTGGATAAATATTTACAATTTTTATATCTTCTTCTTGGAATGATCCCTTGATCATTATGTAGTGTCCTTCCTTGTCTCTTGTAACATTCTTTATTTTAAAGTCTATTTTATCTGATATGAGTATTGCTACTCTAGCTTTCTTTTGATTTCCATTTGCATGGAATATCTTTTTCCATCCCCTTATTTTCAGTCTGAATGTGTCCCTAGCTCTGAAATGGGTCTCTTGTAGACAGCATATATATGGGTCTTGTTTTTGTATCCATTCAGCAAGCCTGTGTCTTTTGGTTGGAGCATTTAATCCATTCACCTTTAAGGTAATTATCAATATGTATGTTCCTATGACCATTTTCTTAATTGTTTTGTGTTTGTTTTTGTAGGTCCTTTTCTTCTCTTGTATTTCCCACTTAGAGAAGTTCCTTTAGCATTTGTTGTAGAGCTGGTTTGGTGGTGCTGAATTCTCTCAGCTTTTGCTTGTCTGTAAAGCTTTTGATTTCTCCATCAAATCTCAATGAGATCTTTGCTGGGTAGAGTAATCCTGGTTTTAGGTTGTTCCCTTTCATCACTTTAAATATGTCATGCCACTACCTTCTGGCCTGTAGAGTTTCTGCTGAGAAATCGGCTGTTAACCTTATGGGAGTTCCCTGGTATGTTATTTGTCATTTTTCCCTTGCTTTGTTTTTAATTTTTACCAATTTGATTACTATGTGTCTCGGCATGTTTCTCCATGGGTTTATCCTGTATGGGACTCTCTGTGCTTCCTAGACATGGGTGGCTATTTCCTTTCCCATGTTAGGGAAGTTTTTGGCTATAATCTCTTCAAATATTTTCTCGGGTTCTTTCTCTCTTCTCCTTCTGGAACCCCTATAATGTGAATGTGTTGAGTTTAATGTTGTCTCAGAGGTCTCTTAGGCTGTCTTCATTTCTTTTCATTCTTTTTTCTTTATTCTTTTCCGCAGCAGTGAATTCCACCATTCTGTCTTCCAGGTCACTTATCCGTTCTTCTGCCTCAGTTATTCTGCTATTGATTCCTTCTAGTGTAGTTTTCATTTCAATTATTGTAGTGTTCATCTCTGTTTGTTTGTTCTTTAAGTCTTCTAAGTCTTTGTTAAACATTTCTTGCATCTTCTCAGTCTTTGCCTCCATTCCTTTTCCGAGGTCCTGGATCATCTTCACTATCATTATTCTGAATTCTTTTTCTGGAATGTTGCCTATCTCCACTTCATTTTGTTGTTTTTCTGGGGTTTTATCTTGTTCCTTCATCTGGTACATAGCCCTCTGCCTTTTCATCTTGTCTATGTTTCTGTGAATGTGGTTTTTGTTCCACAGGCTGCAGGACTGTAGTTCTTCTTGCTTCTGCTATCTGCCCTCTGGTGGATTAGGCTATCTAAAAACTTGTAGAAGGTTCCTGATGGGAAGGACTGGTGGTGGGTAGAGCTGGGTGTTGCTCTGGTGGCAGAGCTCAGTAAAACTTTAATCTGCTTTTCTGCTGATGGGTGGGTCTGGGTTCCCTCCCTGTTGGTTGTTTGGCCTAAGGTGACCCAACAGTGGAGCCTACCTGGGCCCTTTGGCAAGGCTAATGGCAGACTCTTGGAGGGCTCATGCCAAGGAGTACTTCCAAGAAGTTCTGCTGCCAGTGTCCTTGTCCTCACAGTGAGACACAGCCATCCCCCACCTCTGCAGGAAAGCCTCCAACACTAGCAGGTAGGTCTGGTTCAGTCCCTATGGGGTCACTGCTCCTTCCCCTGGGTCCCAATGTACACACTACTTTGTGTGTGTCCTCCAAGAGTGGAGTCTCTGTTTCCCCCAGTCCTGTTGAGGTCCTGTAATCAAATCCTGGTAGCCTTCAACGTCTGATTCTCTAGGAGCTCCTCCTCCCGTTGCTGGACCCCCAGGTTGGGAAGCCTGACGTGGGGCTCAGAATCTTCACTCCAGTGGGTGGACTTCTGTGGTATGTGTCCTCCAGTTTGTGAGTCACCCATCTAGCAGTTATGGAATTTGATTTTATTGCGATTGCACCCCACCTACTGTCTCATTATGGCTTCTCCTTTGTCTTTGCATGTGGGGTATCTTTTTTGGTGAGTTCCCGTGTCTTCCTGTCGATGACTGTTCAGCAGTTAGTTGTGATTCCAGTGCTCTCACAAGAGGCAGTGAGAGCACCTTTTTTTTTGTTTGTTTTTTTAATGGTGTCCCATAAGCCCTGTAGGTTTTCTTCATTCCTTTCTATTCTGTTTTCTTTCTGCTCCTCTGATTGGATAATTTCAATTGATTTGTCTTGGGGCTCACTGATTCTTACTTCTGCTTGATCAATTAGTTATTAAACCTCTCTATTGAATTCTTCAGTTATTGTATTCTTCAGGTCCAAAATTTCTGTTTGGTCCTTTTTTTGTTTTCTATCTCTTTGTTGAACTTCTTATTTTGTTTTTATATTGTCTCCTGATATCATTAAGTTGCTTATCTGTGTTCTCTTAAACCTCTCTGAGCGTCTTTAGAACAATTATTCTGAATTCTTTTTTGGGAAATTTCTGGATCTCCATTTCTTTGGGGCCAGTTACTGGGGGTTTCTATTTTCCTTTGGTGGAGTTATATTACTCTGATTCTTCATGATCCTTATAGCCTTGCATAGGTGTCTGTGAATTTGAAGAAGCAGTCACCTCTTCTAGAGTTTGTTGACTGACTGTGATAAGGGAAGACTCACCTACAGCGGGGGCATGGTGGAGCAAGATGTAGTGCTGCAGGGCACCAAGTGCAGGGATGTGTCATGGCACCAGGTCACTGGGGTCCACAACATCGACAATTATGTGGTCCTTGGTGAACACTGGAGGGGGTCCTCAGTGGCTGCATGGTCTCTTGGGATCCTTAGTGTCACCCTTAGGTCAAGCACCTAGGGACAAGGCAGCAGTGGTGGCTGGAGTCAGTGGTGTGCACACAGTTGGCTACAGGGGCCAACTGCAGGTGCCTGTGCAGATGGTGGGGTCCAGGGCAGACGGCAAGGGCCAAGGCCAACTGCAGGTGCACTGGCAGGTGTGGGGGCCCTGGTTGTCACTAGGTACTGCCATGGCTGCTGGGTCTCATGATGAGCACACGGCAGTGGAGGCCGGTGATGGGGGTCAGGCTGGGGTGTGCAGATCCACAGCTGGAGGGAATAGCTGCAGGTGAGTGCAGTGGTTCAGGCCAGTGACAGAAAACAGGGCCTGATTCAGGCCCAAAACAGCTGTGGAAGCCTTGGATGTCAGCATCCTCTGGATGTGCACAGCAGTGGAGGCCAGTGAGAGGTATCAGGCTGGTGGCATGCAAGTGTACAGCTGCATTGGCAAAAACTGCTGGGCTTGTCTGCAGAGCAAATCACTGGGAAACACAATGACTTCTTTTGCATGGCTGCTATTGGTATACCCTGCTTTTCTTCCTTTTCCTAACTGTCTATATATATCTCAGCTTTGCTGGTCTGGGTGGGGTGAAACTGAAACAGGACATTTGTGCAGTGTCCTGAAAGCCTGAGGAAGCTCATCAGTCATCCTGCTTATCTTTCCCAGTGAGGGGAACTCCTTCTCACTGGGGAATTCCCTCTTGGCACTGAGAAATGCCAGCTTGGGGGATGGGGCAATGCAGGCAAAATAAAGCTGTCTTCTTTCCCTTTATGTGTGGCTATTCTCAGTTATTTTGTTGTTGTTGTTGTTCCATCATGTTGTTGACGTTTCTTAAGTGGACTCCAGAGCTCTCCCAGTGCTGCTTTTATTCATGGATAGTGGCCTAACTGTTGATCTTTGTTGGTGGATGGGGGCTGGGCTTTCTTTGCTGCCATTTTGGTGACATCATCTAATGCTGGCCATTTTCCCCAGTTTTTTCAGTGCCATCGTTTCCCTGCCAATTTGAAATAGTACCTTTATTGTATAACAAATTCTTAGATGTGTTTGGACCTCTTTTGGACATTTCTTTTCTGTTCAGTTGCTGTGTTTGCTTGGTTATGCTTCAGTATCTCACTTTTAATTATTATTACATTATTACATTTTATATAATATTTATGTTTTAGTATCTTTATGGCTAGTCTTCCCTTTTTCTTCTTTTTCAGAATTATCCTGTCTGTTTAATATTTCCCATTTGAATTTAGAATCAGCTTGTCTGGTTAAAAGAAATTGCTTTTATGCTTTTAATGGGATTATGTTAAATTCACAGGTATATCATCTTCACAATATTCAATCTTGCTGTCAAAAAGTATGACTTTCCAGCTATTCAAGTCTTCTTTTAGGTCTTCATAGCATTTAAAACATTTAACCATGTAGATCTTGCACATTGAAAAAAATGTATTTATATTGTAAAATCGCTCTATTTGGTTGTTGGTTTTATAAATGAGCTACTAATTTCTGTATATTAATATTGCATTTAGTCACTTTGCTGAATTTTCTTGTTCAAAATAGCTTTTTAGTGAATTCTCCTAGGTTCTCCAAGTACATGGTCCTACCATATACAAATGACTTAGCCTCTTCCTTTCCATTTTATGTACTTTAGGTAACTTTCTCTTCTCTAATTGCTTTGGCTAATATGTTCAGAAAAATGTTGAATAGTTGTGGGGATGATGGAGATCCTAGTTTTGTTTTTGCTTTTAATGGGTTACTTCTTAGGTTTCTTCATTAAGCACGGCACTAGCTTTGGAATTGGATGTATATATTTTATTATGTTAAGGAAGTGTCTATATATTTCTATTTTGTTAAGAGCTTAATTTTGAAGAGCAGATGTTGAAGCATAAAAACTAACAGACTTTTTTGGAGAATGATGCTTAAATAATAAAAAAATGGAAAATATTAATATAGTTGATTAGACTAAAATTAAAAACCTCTGTTCTTCAAAAGAAACCATGCGGGGAATTAAAAGACAAACCACAAACCAGGAGAAAACAATTGACATAGAGGAATTGCATGTAGAATATATAAAGTCCTCCTACAAATTAATATTTTTCCCATATGAACTCTATTAATTAATAAAAGTCTTATAACCCAATTGAAAATAGGCAAAAGACATACACAGATGGATGTTGCATTTTATCAAATGCCTTTGCAGCATAATTGGAAATGATCCCTGATAATTTCTTAATACTAAATATATATATATATATATATATATATATATATGACTAACTATATGTATTTTATTCCTAGAATAAATCCCACTCATTCGTTTAATATTATTCAAGATTCTGTTTGCTGACGTTTGAATTAGGCAATTTGTGTTTTGTATTTTTTTTAACATCATTATTGGAGAATAATTGCTTTACAACAGTGTGTTAGTTTCTGCTTTATAACAAAGTGACTCAGCTATACATATACATATATCCCCATATCTCCTCCCTCTTGGGTCTCCCTCCCACCCTCCCTATCCCACCCCTCTAGGTGGTCACAAAGCACTGAGCTGATCACCCTGTGCTATGCTGCTGCTCCCTGCTCGCTATCTATTTTACGTTTGGTAGTATATATAAGTCTATGCCACTCTCGCACTTTGTCTCAGCTTACCTTTCCCCCTCCCCGTGTCCTCAAGTCCATTCTCTACATCTGCATCTTTATTCCTGTCCTGGCCCTAGGTTCTTCATAACCTTTCTTTCTTTTTTTTTAGATTCCATATATATGTGTTAGCATACGGTATTTGTTTTTCTCTTTCTGACTTACTTCATTCTGTATGACAGACTCTAGGTCCATCCACCTCACTACAAATAACTCAATTCCGTTTCTTTTTATGGCTGAGTAATATTCCATTTTATATATGTGCCAATTCTTCTTTATCCATTCATCTGTCAATGCACACTTAGGTTGCTTCCATGTCCTGTCTTTTGTAAATAGAGCTGCGGTGAATATTGTGGTACATGACTCTTTTTGAATTATGGTTTTCTCAGGGTATATGCCCAGTAGTGGGACTGCTGGGTCGTATGGTAGTTCTATTTTTAGTTTTTTAAGGAACCTCCATACTGTTCTCCATAATGGCTGTATCAATTTACATTCCCACCAACAGTGCAGGAGGGTCCTCTTTTCTCCACAGCCTCTCCAGCATTTATTGTTTGTAGTTTTTTTGATGATGGTCATTCTGACTGGTGTGAGCTGATACCTCATTGTAGTTTTGATTTGCATTTCTCTAGTGATTAGTGATGTTGAGCATTCTTTCATGTGTTTGTTGGCAATCTGTATATTTTCTCTGGAGAAATGTCTATTTAGGTCTTCTGCCCATTTTTGGATTGGGTTGTTTGTTTTTTTGATATTGAGCTGCATGAGCTGCTTGTAAATTTGGAGATTAATCCTTTGTCAGTTGCTTCATTTGCAAATATTTTCTCCCATTCTGAGGGTTGTTTTTTCATCTTGTTTATGGTTTCCTTTGCTGTGTAAAAGCTTTTAAGTTTCATTAGGTCCCATTTGTTTATTTTTGTTTTTATTTCCATTTCTCTAGGAGGTGGGTCAAAAAGGCTATTTCTGTGATTTATGTCATAGAGTGTTCTGCCTATGTTTTCCACTACCTCGGGATAAACCTACCTAAGGAGACAAAAGACCTGTATGCAGAAAACTATAAGACACTGCTGAAAGAAATTAAAGATGATACAAACAGATGGAGAGATATACCATGTTCTTGGATTGGAAGAATCAACAGTGTGTAAATGACTCTACTACCCAAAGCAATCTACAGATTCAATGCAATCCCTATCAAACTACCAATGGCATTTTTCACAGAACTAGAACAAAAATTTTCACAATTTGTATGGAAACACAAAAGACCCCAAATAGCCAAAGCAATCTTGAGAAAGGAAAACGGAGCTGGAGGAATCAGACTCCTGGACTTCAGACTATACTACAAAGCTACAGTAATCAAGGCAGTATGGTACTGGCAGAAAAACAGAACTATAGATCAGTAGAACAGGATTGAAAGCCCTGAGATAAACCCATGCACATATGGTAACCTTATTTTTGATAAAGGAGGCAAGAATATACAATGGAGAAAAGACAGCCTCTTCAATAAGTGGTGCTGGGAAAACTGGACAGTTACATGTAAAAGAATGAAATTAGAACATTCCCTAACACCATACACAAAAATAAACTCAAAATGGATTAAAGACCTAAATGTAAGGCCAGACACTGTGTTTTGTATTTTTTTGTGTGCTGTCTTCATCAGGTTTAGGTATTACTGCAATGTTTTATTTATATTGATTTTTGTCTGTTCAGTAGTTTAAGTAGCATTGAAATTATTTGCCTTTAAAAATTTGTTTTCCTCTATGAAACAATCTAAATAAGGTACTTTTATAGGTGGTAGTTGTGTGTGTGTGTGTGTGTTTTGTGGCGTGTGTGTGTGTTTTGTTGCATGCGTGTGTGTGGGGGGGTGATGAGGGGATGGTAGTGAGTAACTCTGACAACGTTCTCTATTTCTTCTAACTTAATTTGTCTTTAAGTTTTCCACCTATTTTAGTGTCGGTTTTGTAAATTATATTTCTTATAAATTACCTAATATCCACTGCTGCTTCCCTCCTATGTCTTCACTCTGCTAATAGCCTTCTTACTTCTCCCTCCCAAGTACAGAGGGGTATGCTGACAGGGAAACACTTTATAGGCTATACATTTTATCAGTTATATCCAACTGACACACAAACGTTGCACATATGCTTTTAGCAATAGACTTAAAGCCATCAGTGACAGTCATCGTAAGTAGTTATACTCTGTGAGAACTTCAATAGACAATTTTTGCCGTCTTGAACATTGGGGTCAAAAATATGTTTAGTAGTAAAACAATAGCTTTCTATTAGAATTCTTTAAATTTCTTATCAATATTTCCCTCTGAGGTGCCTCAGGTGCCTTCTGGAAAACTCAAAGTCAGCTAGAGAAAGAAACTTACAATCTCTTATCAAAAGCAGCTCAATACCAGGAAAAAGTTGTTCTCTTAACAGAGAGAGAAAACCAAATTCCAGTCTTATACCAGCTACTATTAGTAACAAAATTCATTTGTCTAATTAAATTAAATCCAATTTTAATCAATCCTGACAACATACAAAATTCTTTTCTCAAAGTTCCTTTTTCACAAGTCACTTATCACTTTCTGTATCCATATTAATTTGTCCCATTTTTTCCCATCCAGAAACAACCAACTGTAGACCAAAATTATTCTCCTTTTATCCCTCAACAAAAATATTTCCATTCGTTATACCTTCTCTTGCCAATAACACACAGCCTACTTGCTTTACACACTGAAATGCTTCCTTTATCATTTTTAGTAGCTTTAATTACATATTACAACTTTTAACCTTTAAAAGACCTTAACAAAACCAACAAACAAGTAATTGAACTGTTATATCAGCATTTTCTGATTGGCAAACTTAAGAACATATTCCATAACCTCTAAAAACATACATTTTTCTCATAGCACAATTTCTCTTTAATGTGGTATAAGATGTGTATTTAATAAACCTAAATATCTTTAGTTTTTTTCTTTTTTCATAGGAAGACAAAATCAGGTAAAATTAGACTTGTCTGGCAATCAAACTTCCAGTATATTATCTTAAAAATGATTCAGACCTTGCAGACGTTGAGAATGGATTTGAGGACACTGTGGAGGGGAGGGGAGGCTGGGACATAGTGAGAGAGTGGCATGGACATATATACACTACCAAATGTAAAATGGATGGCTAGTGGGAAGCTGCTGCATAGCACAGGGAGATCAGCTCGGTGCTTTGTGACCACCTAGAGGGGTGGGATAGGGAGGGCGGGAGGGAGGCTCAAGAGGGAGGGGATATGGGGATATATGTATGTGTATAGCTGACTCACTTTGTTGTACAGCAGAAACTAACACAAAGATGTAAAGCAATTATACTCCAATAAAGATGTATAAAAAATGATTCAGACCTTTAATAAATCTCATCATTTAACTTAATTTAGCAAAACTCTAAAGTTTCAAATTACCAAAAATCTGTAAAAACTATTTTTAAGTAGACATCCCTGAAACATGATTTTTCCAAAATGTTCACCCAAAAGTTTTTATCCCATTTATGACAACATCACACATATGTATATATCCAGACAGAGATCTCATAGTTTCATCTTAGAAGCCTTTTTTTCCCTCTCTCTCTCTCTTTTTCTTTTTTTTTTTTTTTTGTCTTTAAGTTCTACTAATTAACCCAAGGTTGAAAATCTCAGGTAAAGTGGACTGTGTTTGTGTTTCAAGGACATTATAAGAGTTAACTTCAAGTTTTCTCCTAGGCATATTTTTGTTCTCTCAGGGTCAGAATTCTGAAAAAAGTATTTTAATCAAGCCAGCTTTCTCTAACTGCATATGCAAAAAGAACCAGTTTTGGAGTTTCAAAAAAGTTTCATCTTAACCAATTTTCTCCAGAGTCTGAAGACTACTGTTGCCATACACTGTTCAAAAATCATCTTTCTTTACTTAGTCATAGGTTCATAGCTAAAATTTTTCTTAATGAATTGAACCTGAATTTCCCATTTTACAGAAGGCAACAAGAATACCAATCACACAAATGGAATACACACTCACACACCAGAAGACAGAACTTCCACAAATCCGCTGAGAGGATGAACGATACGGACTCTCAAACACTTCCCCACCACAAACGGTCCTTTATGGCAGACACACATCATAACCAATTGGCAAAATGCCCAAATGACACTCAGTGCTCACATATGGTCCTCAACGTCAGACATACGTCAAAACCAACTGGCAAAATGCCCAAATAGCACTTTGTGCTCAGAAACGGCTCTCAATGTCAGACACACATCAGAGCTAATTGGCAAAACGCCCAAATGACACTCAGTGCTCACAACGGTCCTCAGCGGCAGACAGACATCAGAACCAATTGGCAAAATGCCCAAATAGCACTTCATGCTCAAAAGAGAAGTTTGCCCAGCTGCACACCGGTGGACTTACTTGGTCTTGGAGCCGTTAGCTTGTCCAGATGCATCTTTCCATTCTACCAAGGAAAAGCGCAAGTTGGCAGCCAGTGCTGAGCAGGGGAGAAACAGGGAGGATCCCTGAAACAAATGGTATCAACAGCTGCTAGGAACGTCCCCCTAAAGCCTCCTCTCAGGGCCAGATAGCCAGGAACAGCGTCTCATCGCAACCATCCCGGTGCGTTGTCATGGCTGGCTGGTGGTCCTGCTTGGGAAAACCCCTGGGGAAGATATCGCGAGAGCTCAGCCTCACCTTGGGCGCGAAAACCTGCTTGCCGCTCAAAAGCCAGCGAGCTTGGAGGAAAGGAAGGTTTGCTTTATTTCGGAGTCTGGCAACCTGGGAGGGCTGGTGCGGACTCACGTCCTCCCCTGCCCCCACCACCATCAGGGGCAAGAGCTTTTATAGATGGAGGGAGGGGGCTACATGCAGAAACAGCACAGTCAGCTCTGACAGTCGTCTTGAAATTCGTCATGCAGTGGTCTGATCAGTGTCGTCATCTTGATTGTTTTAAGTACAGTTAGTCTTCAGTTTGTTCGCATTTCTTTGAGGCCAGTTCTTGGAATTGTGGCAGCTTATGTCATGGCTACAGTCTGGTTATCATGTAGTTAACTTTTTCCACCTGGTGAGGGTTTCAGTATCTACAAAACAGCTCAAAGGATATGGCTCAGAATATTATCTATAGCCCTTGAGGAGGAACTAAAGGTCCTTGACTTTGCTTAATGACTAAACTATTATTATTTGGTCTCCTCTGACTGTTTTCCTTTGTTTATGCATTTTCTCACTTCTCTGATTAAACTTATTAATCTGGCTGAAGTTTTTCTACAGACATAAGGCAGGCTGAGGACATGGGGGGCAAGGACCACAGGGTTCTGCTCCATTTCAATACTAAGTGATGTAAGCCAGACAGAGAAAGACAAATATCATATGATATCACTTATATGTGGAATCTAGAAAAAATGATACAAATGAACTTATATATAAAACAGAAATAGACCCACAGACATAGAAAACTTATGGTTATCAAAGGGGAAAGGGGGGGACGGATAAATTAGGAGTTTGGGATTAACATATACACACTACTGTATATAAAAAAGATAACCAACAAGGACCTACTGTGTAGTACAGGGAGCTACACTCAATATTTTGTAATAACCTATAAGGGAAAAGAATATATATATGTATTTTTTTCTTTTTCAGATATATATATATCTGAACCACTTTGCTGTACACCTGAAACTAACACAATATTGTAAATCAACTATACTTCAATAAAAAAAGCTATGTTCTAAGTATAAGGTAGAGATTAAAAACTAAATGCCATATAGCAAACCAAATACTTTACTTCTCAACAATATCAGTCTCTGACAGTATTGCCAGGGAGCTACTAGGGTAGGTAATTGGAGCTGCCTTTCTATTCCTTTTCCTTGGATTCTCCAGGATCCTCTGCTTGCCTGGGCAGTGATGCCAACCTAGTACAGCTGTTCCTATAGTATTTGTTTATCCAAAGAATAAAAAGAATAAAGAAACGTTGTTTGAGACAACATTCAAAATCAGGTTATATAAAGCTAATGCTTCAGTTATACATATACATATATCTAATCTTTTTGAAATTCTTTTCCCATTTAGGTTATTACAGAATATTGAGCAGTGTTTCCTGTGCTATACAGTAGGTCCTTTTTGGTTACCTACTTTAAATATACATTGTTACTCAACTATGCCCTAATATAAAATAAAAATTAAATTAAATTAAATTTAATTTAAAAGGCTAATGCTGATTGGTGCTTTGTTCTAGAGATGAAAAAAAATACATGAACACAGATTTTCAGTTTTTATTTCTACCTAACTAAACCACTCATCTTGAAAATAGTATTCACATGTTTTTACACTCATTCTGCTTGATAGTTCCCATTACAACCTAGATGAATTAGGTTTGAGGTTTTTACAAGTGATTAAAATCTAAAGTCACTATTCACATGGACACTAGAACTTGGAAAACAGTTTTCAGGAGCTTATATATCTTTCATTTGTCTAGAATAGGGAAAAAACCTGCTACACACAATCTGATTCCCAACTGAAATTATATTTTGGCTTTTCAACTGTTATCTGTGTACTTTAGGAAATTGTTCCTGTGTGAGTCCCATACCAGGTAACAGAAATAGAATATCCACAGTGATTCGCAGCATCTTCCGGTGTTTTGTTCTCTTTTGTTCCCTTCATGACCATCTCAATTCTTTTATTGCAGCTACATAAATATATTTTACAGAGCTCACATTCCCCTAAAGTCATATTAGAATCCAAATAAAATCATACCAAGAGAATAGCAATATGATCTTGAAACAGAGTAATACATCAGTAGCAGAGCTAAAAATGTTCCTTTAGACTTTGAATCCTAAGAGTCTGTCTATATCACCGTGATAAAGGAAGGAGGGTAAAATAAAGGATTTGGACTTTCTTAGAATGATATGGCTGGAATTATAAATTCTCAGCATTATACTTATAAAATGCCTTTCAAGCATTGAAGGAAAAATCTTGCTTTGGTTATTGAGTATTGCAGGAGTCAGTGAATGTAAGAGAGAGAGTCAGAGATGGGCAGATAAGGGGATTGAAGGGGTGGGATTAGAGTCAAAACCCAGGGTCTGACTTAGGAGGGCAAGGCAAAGAAACAATGGGAATGGAATTAAAAGTGGGACAAGTGGCTCTGGGATGGAACAAACCTCTCAGGGAAGCTGTCCCAAGTATAAATCAGCTAGTTTCACACTAGACCCTGGATTCAGCTCTTTACCTGACTATTTAGTAGCTTTCACCATGAGAAAGTTCTTCTTTCTGAGTTCTTCACTTCTGAGTCTTGCTTTCTGTGTCTTAAAATGAGAAAAATAATGGCCCTTTCCTAGAGTTATTGTGAATATTCGAAGAGATAAACAGAGATAACATATGCAAAGTTCTCAGTCTAGTGCCTAGTACATAGTAAGCTCTTGACAAGCGTTACTTTCTTATCCTCCCCGATGCCCAGGGGTTAATGAAGGAAGATCCCCCAATGCACAGTTTGATTGTTTCCCCATTCACCTTTTCAATATGGCCCCATGAGGGCCTTCATTCCAGTAGAAACCAAACTGTATTGATGTGGACCCAAGAAATTATAGGAGTGAATGTTCAGGAGGTTCCCGGTACTGTTCCAGAACTTAGAAGGATTTGGTAAAAGGCACCTATTGTGATTACTCAGGTTCTCTGTCTCACTGTCTTGGTGAGATGCACTTGAGTTGGCTGGAAGCTGTGATCTCCATATAGACCACTTCAAGCAGATGGGTACTTCTTCTGGTCCTTACCTGAATTTTCTTGCTAGTGAATCTTTAGTTCCACTCCCAGTATAAGACCAAGCTATTTCTTTTAGCTTTTGGCAAACGGAGTTTCCTTGATTTTTTTTTTTTTTTTTTTTTGCGGTACATGGGCCTCTCCCGTTGCGGAGCACAGGCTCCAGACGTGCAGGCTCAGCGGCCATGGCTCACGGGCCCAGCCACTCCACGGCATGTGGGATCTTCCCGGACCAGGGCACGAACCCGTGTCCCCTGCATCGGCAGGCGGACTCTCAACCACTGCACCACCAGGGAAGCCCCTCAAATATTTTTATTTTAACAATAGAAAATATGTTTCATTTAATCAAAACATTAAAATTTGTTGTATTACCAGGTAATGATAATGACTTAAACTTACACAATACTTTTCTCCCATTTCTCCAAAGATATTTCTATTGATATATTTGCTTACTAAATTTTGCCAATTTAATATAACTGATAACATTGCGATAAATGACATCCAAACAGGTAAGACAACTTTCCAGACTCTCTTTTCCCCATTAGCCTTCTGGTTCTTCATTGTCCCATATCTGCTTGTAAAGTAGTGGTTTTTAACCTCACATAAGAATCATTTTGGGAGCTTTCAGAAATGCTGATGCCCAGTTTATACCTGGATTGATCATCAGAATCTCTGAGGGTGAAACCAGGCTCCAGGATCTCAGGTGATTTCAATGCCACAAAGTCTGTAAACCGATGATGTAAAGTTTAGTAGTATGGCTTCCAGATCAACATTCAGGTGAGAATGTAGAATAGATGGGGTGAAACTAGCAAAGAAGTAAGGGTAAACAGTTGATGATCCATCTCCCAATGATCCACTCATCAATCCATACATATTTATTGAGTGCCTATTATCAGCAAGCCACTCTCCTGGAAGAAGTATACACAAAAATTATGAGACAAACACACACCATTAAATTAAGATAGACTAGATGCCACCATATAAAAATAGAAATGAACAATATGTACAAGGGTAAAATGACAACAAAGTATAATATCGGGGTGGCCAAAAAGTTTGTTTGGGTTTTTCCATGATATATATATATATATATATATTTTGAATCTATTTCTCTCATTTAACATAAAATTTTTATATTCATAAGTTATTGTGTATAATTTATTTTTACTACTGAGTAGTACTCCTTTTTTTAACATCTTTATTGGACTCTAATTGCTTTACAGTGGTGTGTTAGTTTCTGCTTTATAACAAAGTGACTCAGCTATATATATACATATATCCTCATATCTCCTCCCTCTTGCATCTCCCTCCCACCCTCCCTATCCCACCCCTCTAGGTGGTCACAAAGCACTGAACTGATCTCCCTGTGCTATGTGGCTGCTCCCCACTAGCTATCTTTCTTACATTTGGTAGTGTATATATGTCCATGCCACTCTCTCACTTTGTCCCAGTTTACCCTTCCCCCTCCCCGTGTCCTCAAGTCCATTCTCTACGTCTGCGTCTTTATTCCTATCCTACCCCTAGGTTCTTGAGAAACTTTTTTTTTTTTTAGATTCCATATGTATGTGTTAGCATACGGTATTTGTTTTTCTCTTTCTGACTTACTTCACTCTGTATGACAGACAGTATGTCCATCCACCTCACAAGAAATAACTCAGTCTCGTTTCTTCTTATGGCTGAGTAATATTCCATTGTATATATGGGCCACATCTTCTTTATCCATTCATCTGTCGATGTGTCCATCCACCTCACTAGAAATAACTCAGTTTCGTTTCTTCTTATGGCTGAGTAATATTCCATTGTATATATGGGCCACATCTTCTTTATCCATTCATCTGTCGATGGACACTTAGGTTGCTTCCATGTCCTGGCTATTGTAAATAGAACAGCAATGAACATTGTGGTACATGACTCTTTTTGAATTATGGTTTTCTCAGGGTATATGCCCAGTAGTGGGATTGCTGGGTTACATGGTAGTTCTATTTTTAGATTTTTAAGGAAGCTCCATACAGTTCTCCTTAGTGGCTGTATCAATTTACATTCCCACCAACAGTGCAAGAGGGTTCCTTTTTCTCCACAGCCTCTCCAGCATTTATTGTTTCTAGATTCTTTGAAGATGGCCATTCTGACTTGGTGTGAGGTGATACCTCATTGTAGTGTTTTTTTTTTTTTTTTAATTGCGGTACGCGGGCCTCTCACTGCTATGGCCTCTCCCATTGCGGAGCACAGGCTCCGGACACGCCGGCTCAGTGGCCATGGCTCACGGGCCCAGCCGCTCCGTGGCATGTGGTATCCTCCTGGACCAGGGCACAAACCCGTGTCCCCTGCGTCGGCAGGCGGACTCTTAACCACTGCGCCACCAGGGAAGCCCTTCTGCTCATTTTTGGATTGGGTTGTTTGTTATTTTGATATTGAGCTGCATGAGCTGCTTATAAATTTTGGAGATTATTCCTGTGTCCGTTGCTTCATTTGCAAATATTTTCTCACATTCTGAGGGTTGTTGTTTCATCTTGTTTATGGTTTCCTTTGCTGTGCAAAAGCTTTTAAGTTTCATTAGGTCCCATTTGTTTATTTTTGTTTTTATTTCCATTTCTCTAGGAGGTGGGTCTAAACGGATCTTGCTGTGATTTATGTCATAGAGTGTTTGGCCTATGTTTTCCTCTAAGAGTTTTATAGCGTCTGGCCTTACATTTTGGTTTTCAATCCATTTTGAGTTTCTTTTTGTATTAGGTGTTAGGGAGTGTTCTAATTTCATTCTTTTACATGTAGCTGTCCAGTTTTCCCAGAACCACTTATTGAAGAGGCTGTCTTTTATCCACTGTATATTCTTGCCTCCTTTATCAATGATAAGGTGACCATGTGTGCATGGGTTTATGTCTGGGCTTTCGATCCTGTTCCATTGGTTTATATTTCTGTGTTTGTGCCAGTACCATACTGTCTTGATTACTGTAGCTTTGTAGTATAGTCTGAAGTCAGGGAGCCTGCTTCCTTCAGCTCCTTTTTTCTTTCTCAAGATTGCTTTGGCTATTCAGGGTCTTTTGAGCTTCCATACAAATTGTGAAATTTTTTGTTCTAGTTCTGTGAAAAATACCATTGGTAATTTGATAGGGATTGTACTGAATCTGTAGATTGCTTTGGGTAGTGAAGTCATTTTCTCAGTGTTGATTCTTCCAATCCATGAACATGGTATATCTCTCCATCTGTATGTATCATCTTTAATTGTTTTATCAGTGTCTTATAGTATTCTGCTTACAGGTCTTTTGTCTCCTTAGGTAGGTTTATTCTTAGGTATTTTATTCTTTTTTGTTGCAATGGTAAATGGGAGTGTTTCCTTAATTTCTTTCTCTTTCAGATTTCTCATCATTAGTGTATAGGAATGCAAGAGATTTCTGTGCATTAATTTTGTATACTGTTACCTTACCAAATTCATTGATTAGCTCTAGTAGTTTTCTGGTAGTGTCTTTAGGAGTCTCTATGTATAGTATCATGTCATCTTCAAAGAGTGACAGCTTTGCTTCTTCCTTTCTGATTTGGATTCCTTTTATTTCTTTTTCTTTTCTGATTGCTGTGGCTAAAACTTCTAAGACTATGTTGAATAATAATAGTGAGAGTGGGCAACCTTGTTTTGTTCCTGATCTTAGAGGAAATGGTTTTATATTTTCACCATCAAGAACGATGTTGGCTGTGGGTTTGTCATATATGGCCTTTATTATGTTGAGGTAAGTTCCCTCTATGCCTATTTTCTGGAGAGTTTTTAATCATAAATGGGTGTTGAATTTTGTCAAAAGCTTTTTCTCCATCTATTGAGACGATCAGGTGTTTTTTATCCTTCCATTGGTTAATATGGTGTGTCACATTGATTGATTTGCATATACTGAAGAATTCTTGCATTCCTGGGATAAAGCCCATTTGATCATGGTGTATGATCCTTTTAATGTGCTGTTGGATTCTGTTTGCTAGTATTTTGTGACGATTTTTGCATCTATGTTCATCAGTGATATTGGCCTGTAGTTTTCTTTCTTTGTGACATCTTTGTATGGTTTTGGTAGCAGGGTGATGGTGGCCTCATAGAGTGAATTTGGCAGTGTTCCTCCCTCTGCTATATTTTGGAAAAGTTTGAGAAGGATGGGTGTTAGCTCGTCTGTAAATGTTTGATAGAATTTGCCTGTGAAGCCATATGGTCCTGGGCTTTTGTTTGTTGGAAGATTTTTAATCACAGTCTCAACTTCATTGCTTGTAATGGGTCTGTTTATATTTTCTATTTCTTCCTGGTTCAGTCTCAAAAGGTTGTTCTTTTCTAAGAATTTGTCCATTTCTTCCAGGTTGTCCATTTCATTGGCATATAGTTGCTTGTAGTAATCTCTCACGATCCTTTATATTTCTGCAGTGTCAGTTGTTACCTCTCCTTTTTCATTTCTAATTCTGTTGATTTGAGGCTTCTCCTTTTTTTCTTCATGAGTCTGGCTAATGATTTATCAATTTTGTTTATCTTCTCAAAGAACCAGCTTCAATTTCATTTATCTTTGCTATTGTTTACTTTATTTCTTTTTGATTTATTTCTGATCTGATCTTTATGATTTCTTTCCTTCTGCTAACTTTGGGTTTTTTTTTTGTTGTTGTTGTTCTTCTTTTCTAATTGCTTTAGGTGTAAGGTTAGGTTGTTTTTTTGAGATGTTTCTTGTTTCTTGAGTTAGGATTGTATTGCTATGAATTCCATCTTAGAACTGCTTTTGCTGCATCCCATAGGTTTTGGGTCATCGTGTCTCCATTGTCATTTGTTTCTAGGTTTTTTTTTGATTTCCTTTTTGATTTCTTCAGTGGTCTCTTGGTTATTAAGTAGTGTATTGTTTAGCCTCCATGTGTCTGTATTTTTTACAGATTTTTTCCTGTAATTGATATCTCGTTTCATAGCATTGTGGTCAGAAAAGGTACCTGATACAATTTCAATTTTCTTAAATTTACCAAGGCTTGATTTGTGACTCAAGATATGATCTATCCTGGAGGATGTTCCTTGAGCACTTGAGAAGAAAGTATATCCTGTTGTTTTTGGATAGAATGTCCTATAAATATCAAATAAGTCCATCTTGTTTAATGTGTCATTTAAAGCTTGTGTTTCCTTATTTATTTTCATTTGGGATGATCTGTCCATTGGTAAATGTGGGCTGTTCAAGTCCTCTACTATGATTGTGTTACTGTCGATTTCCCCTTTTATGGCTCTTAACCTTTGCCTTATGTATTGAGGTGCTTCTATGTTGGGTGGATAAATATTTACAATTTTTATATCTTCTTCTTGGATTGATCCCTTGATCATTATGTAGTGTTCTTCTTTCTCTGTTGTAATAGTCTTTATTTTAAAGTCTAGTTTGTCTGATATGAGAATTGCTACTCCAGCTTTCATTTGATTTCCATTTGCATGGAATATCTTTTTCCATCCTCTCACTTTCAGTCTGTATGTGTCCCCAGGTCTGAAGTGAGTCTCTTGTAGAGAGCATATATATGTGTCTTGTTTTTGTATCCATTCACCCAGTCTTTGTCTTTTGGTTGGAGGATTTAATCCATTTACATATAACATAATTATCGATATGTATGTTCCTATTACTATTTTCTTAATTGTTTTTTGTTGTTATTGTAGGTCTTTTCCTTCTCTTGTGTTTCCTGCCTAGAGAAGTTCCTTTAGCATTTGTTGTAAAGCTGGTTTGGTGGTGCTGAGTTCTCTTAGCTTTTGCTTGTCTGTAAAGGTTTTAATTTCTCTGTTGAATCTGAATGAGCTCCTTGCTGGGTAGAGTAATCTTGGTTGTAGGTTATCCCCTTTCATCACTTTAAATATGTCCTGCCACTCCCTTCTGACTTGCAGAGTTTCTCCTGAAAGATCAGCTGTTAACGTTATGGGTATTCACTTGTATGTTACTTGTTGTTTTTCCCTTGCTGCTTTTAATATTTTTTCTTTGTATTTAATTTTTGATAGTTTGATTAATATGTGTTTAATCCTTGGATTTATTTTGGCATGTTTCTCCTTGGATTTATCCTGTATGGGACTCTGCACTTCCTGGATTTGATTGACTATTTCCTTTCCCATATTAGGGAAGGTTTCAACTATAATCTCTTCAAATATTTTCTCAGTCCCTTGCTTTTTCTCTTCTTCTTCTGGGACCCCTTTAATTTGAATGTTGGTGCATTTAATGTTGTCCCAGAAGTCTCTAAAACTGTCCTCAATTCTTTTCATTCTTTTTTCTTTATTCTGGTCTGCAGTCCACTATTTTATCTTCCAATCACTTATCCATTCTTCTGCCTCAGTTATTCTGCTACTGATTCCTTCTAGAGAATTTTTAATTTCATTTATTGTGCTGTTCATCATTGTTTATTTGCACTTTAGTTCTTCTAGGTCCTTGTTAAACGTTTTTTGTATTTTCCCCATTCTTTTTCCTACATTTTGGATCATCTTTAGTCCCATTACTCTCAATTCTTTTTCAGGTAGACTGCCTAGTTTCTCTTCATTTGTTTGGTCTGGTGGGTTTTTACCTTGCTCTTTCATCTGCTGTGTGTTTCTCTGTCTTCTCATTTTGCTTAACTTGCTGTGTTTGGGGTCTTCTTTTTGTAGGCTGCAGGTTTGTAGTTCCCATTGTTTTTGGTGTCTGCCCCCAGTGGCTAAAGTTGGTTCAGTGGGTTGTGTAGGCTTCCTGGTGGAGGGGACTGGTGCCTGTGTTCTGGAGGGTGAGGCTACATATTGTCTTTCTGGTGAACAGGACCGCATCTGGTGGTGTATTTTGGGGTGTCTGTGACCATATTATGATTTTAAGCAGCCTCTCTGGTAATGGGTGGGGTTATGTTCCTGTCTTGGTAGTTGTTTGGCATAGGCTGTCCAGCAATGTAGCTTGCTGGTCATTGAGTGGAGCTGGGTCTTAGCATTGAGATGGAGATCTCTGGGAGAGCTTTTAATATTATGTGGAACCAGGAGGTCTCTGGTGGTCCAATATGCTGAACTCGGCTCTCCCACCTCAGAGGCACAGGCCTGACACTGGCCAGAGCACCGAGACCCTGTCAGCCACATGGCTCAGAAGAAAAGGGAAAGAAAAAGAAAGAAAGAAAGAAAGAAAGAAAGAAAGAAAGAAAGAAAGAAAGAAAGAAAGAAAGAAAGAAAAAATAAAATAAAATAAATGTATTAAAATAAAAGTTAAAAAAATAATTCTTTAAAATTAAAAAATTAAAAAGTAAAAAAAAAGAAAGAAAAAAAAAGAAAGAAGAGAGCAGCCAAATCAAAAAACAAATCAACCAATGATAACCAGCTAAAACCTATACAAAAAAAAAAAAAAAAAAAAAAAACCAACACGAAAACCCCAGACAGAGAGAACCCTAGGAGAAATGGTAAAAACAAAGCTATACAGAAAAAATCACACAAAGAAGCATACACATACACATTCACAAAAAGAGAAAAAGGAAACAAAAAAATATATAGTTGCTCCCAAAGTCCACCATCTCAATTTTGGGATGATTCATTGTCTATTCAGGTATTCCACAGATGCAGAGTACATCAAGTTGATTGCGAAGATTTAATCCGCTGCTTCTGAGGCTGCTGGGAGAAATTTCCCTTTCTCTTCTTTGTTCGCACAGCTCCTGGGGTTCAGCTTTGGATTGGCTCCGCCTCTGCATGTAGGTCGCCTGAGGGTGTCTGTTCTTCACTCAGACAGGGTGGCGTTAAAGTAGCAGCTAATTAGGGGGTTCTGGCTCACTCAGGCCGCAGGGAGGGAGGCGTACGGATGCGGGGCGAGCCTGCGGCGGCAGAGGCTGGTGTGACGTTGCACCAGCCTGAGATGCGCCGTGTGTTCCCTCTAGGGAGTTGTCCCTGGATCACAGGACCTTGGCAGTGGCGGGCTGCACAGGCTCCCGGGAGTGACCTGTGGATAGTGACCTGTGTTTGCACACAGGATTCTTGGTGGCTGCAGCAGCGGCCTTAGCATCTCATGTCCGTCTCTGGAGTCCGTGCTGATAGCTGCAGCTCACGCCTGTCTCTGGAGCTCGTTTTAGGTGGTGCTCTGAATCCCCTCTCCTCGAGCACCCCGAAACAATTGTCTCTTGCCTCTTCGGCAGCTCCAGACTTTTCCCGGACTCCCTCCCCGCCAGCCGTGGTGCACTAACCCCTTCAGGCTGTGTTCACACAGCCAACCCCAGTCCTCTCCCTGGGATCCGACCTCCAAAGCCCAAGCCTCAGCTCCCAGCCCCCGCCCGCCCCCGCGGGTGAGCAGACAAGCCTCTCGGGCTGGTGAGTGCCAGTCGGCACCGATCCTCTGTGCGGGAATCTCTCCACTTTGCCCTCCGCACCCCTGTGGCTGCGTTCTCCTCCGCTGCCCCGAAGCTTCCCCCCTCCGCCACCCACAGTCTCCGCCCGTGAAGGGGTTTCCTAGTGTGTGGAAACCTTTCCTCCTTCCCGGCTCCCTCCCACTGGTGCAGGTCCCGTCCCTATTCTTTTGTCTCTGTTTTTTCTTTTTTCTTTTGCCCTACCCAGGTACGTGGGGAGTTTCTTGTCTTTTGGCAAGTCTGAGGTCTTTTGCCAGCGTTCAGTAGGTGTTTTGTAGGAGCTGTTCCACATGTAGATGTATTTCTGATGTATCTGTGGGGAGGAAGGTGATCTCCACGTCTCACTCCTCCCTCCATAATAGCTTATGGAAAAACCCGAATGAACTTTTTGGCCAACCATCTATAAGGTATCAAAATGTGAAGATTCCGAGGTGAATTGGTGGAGTGAATTAGCTTCTAGGTACTCTTTTCTTGGACATGTGTCTTCAAATGTTATGAGCATTTAGTTCTCTCTCTACTCCTCTGCCCTACTACCAAGACCCTCATGGTCAACAACACCCTGGCTTTCCCTCTGCATTTGTTATCACACAGATCACCAGTCACCTGTTCTTAAAGACTTTTGTGCAGTTCATGCCTGTCTCTGGTTCTCTATGCTCTAAGCCTCTGAAACTTCCATAGCCCTTCAGTCTGCTGGGCTCAGATTATCACAGTGTTGACTTTTCTTTTGAACTGTGTTGTAATAGGCTTTAGAGCATCCCAACCTTATCAGACATCTTCTGTTAAAGAAATGTTACCTGGAGAATGCCATTGGCCTTGGGCAGTGTAAGAGACTAAAGAACGTGTAGATGAAGGACAGTCTCTTCTATAAATGGTGTAAGTGGGAAAACTGGACAGCCATATGCAAAAGAATGAAACTGGACCACTATCTTACACCATTCACAAAAATTAACTAAATATGGATTAAAGACTTGAATGTAATACCTGAAACCATAAAACCCCTAGAAGAAAACATAGGCAGTAAACTTCTTGACATTGGGCAGCCCTGGCATTGAAGTTTTGAAACTGACTTCAAAAGCAAAGGCAACAAGAGCAAAAATAAACAAGTGGTACTACATCAAAGTAAAAAGCTTCTGCACAGCAAAAAGAAAACATCAGGGAAATCAAAAGGCAACATACCGAGTAGGAGAAAATATTAGCAAATCATATATCTGTTAAGGGGCTAATATCCAAAATATATAAAGAACTCAAACAATAGCATAAAACCAAACAATCTTATCTAAAAGTGGGCAGAAGATCTGAACAGACATTTTTCTGAAGAACACATTCAGACAGACACATGAGAAGATGTTTAACGTTACTAATCATCAGGGAAATGCAAATCAAAGCTACAATGAGATACCACCTTACACCTGTTAGAATGGCTATTATTAAAAATAAGAGAAACAACAAGTGTTGGAGAGGATGTGGAGAAAGGGAACCCTTGTACACTGTTGGTGATAATGCTAATTGATGCAGCTATTGTGGAAAACAATATAGAGGTTCCTCAAAAGAATTAAGGATAGAACTACCCTATGTTCCAGGTATTCCACTTCTGGGTATTTATCTGAAGAAAATGAAAACACTAATTGAAAAAAGACATGCATCCTGGTATTCATTGTAGCATTATACACAAAGGCCAATATATGGAAACAAATATATATATAAAATTACTCAACTGTGAAAAAGAAGGAAATCTTGCTGTTTCAACAACTTGAGGATCTTGAGGATATTATGCAAACTGAAATAAGTCAGGCAGAGGAAGACAAATATTGTATGATTTCATTTATATGTGGAATAGAGAAACACAACAAATGCACAAACCAAAAAAACATAGAGAGAACAGATTGCTGGTCATCAGAGGGGATGGAAGTTGTGGGTTGGGTGAAATGGATACAGGGGGTAATTGTGGTGGAAAGCAGGAAATGGTGATGGGCGGTAACTAGACTTATTGTGGTGTTCACTTTGTAGTGTATACAAAGATTGAGCTATTATGTTGTACACTTGAAACTAATATAATGTTCTATACCAATTTTACCTCAAAAAAAGAGAATATGTTAAAAAAAACCCTCACTGTGTTAATCACTAGTGCTTATTTTCCCTCCTCAATATGACAGTCTCAAGCCAACTGTAAGTGGAACAAAACCAATGAATTTTGTGTAAATATCACTAAAGTTATGTGAACAGCACATTTCTCCTGAACCCTTGTCTGGTCTTTTAGAGTGGGCCTTTCAGAGTTGACTTTTAGTGGAGAAGAGATTGATTCCCTGTCACTGCAAGGATTTGTAGCTTGAGGGCATATGATAGGGGCATGATAGATGCTGGTTGAATTGAACTGAATTCTCTAGTGTTAGAGAAAGCCTGTCATTGCAAAAGAATATAGTTAATTCTCATAAGACAAGAAGTATTGTTTGCAAGTTCTTACTGACATATTTGAGCAGAGTGGATTCAAGTATCTACTTGCTGTGATACAGTTAATGATCTACATTATTTTATTTCATTTTCCCATGCAGTTTACCAGGGCTGATTCTAGGCAGAATTCTGAATTCAGAAAACTGTCTTCATTCTCCCCTTTGTGGCTTGATACTTATCCCTTGGTTAGAGGCCACTGGACCTCCCCCTTCACTCACTTCTGTCTAAGTACATAAATGTTCAGGTCTCAAGCCCCATTGTCCCTAGGCAATTCTTGCTGCTTCCTCAAAATTGACTAAGAAGATAAATACTACACAAATCATTTGTTTAATAAAACCAAATGTAGGCTAATGTGTTCTTTGGAAAACACATTAAACATATTTAAAACCCCAATCCCCTTTCCTTCCTTAGTAACTCAATTGCATCTAATTATTGTCTTCTCAAGACCACACCTTCGCCTAAATTCATAGGAGTGATTTTTATGAGACTAAGTCAGAAAGAAAGAAAGGTGGTGGTCTCTTTATAGAAAAGGAAAAGTGAAGAGAGGGAACTGGTATTTTCTGAGTGCTTACTCTATGCTAGGCATGGTGCTGCAAGCTTTATACACGATTTCATTAAATCCAAACACCATCCCTGTGAGATAGGTTCTGTTATTATCTGGATTTTATATATGAGGAAACTCATTTAAGTAACCTCCCCAAGGTAAAAGAGCGAATAGTGAAGCTGGATCTACACTCTCTCCACTACATCTTAGTGCATCCCAAAGCTGAAATATTTTCCAGGTTTCAGTGAGGTGCACTGCTGCTGTAAGAAATAGAGGCAGGGCTCAGTGGCTCATCTTCCAATAATTAGGATTTCTTGCTGCATGTGGGGCTCACATCTGTGAGTCTTTGCCTACCTTTATGTGGGAAGGGGCACAAAGCCAAATCCTCCACTCAACACACAGCTCTGTGCTGCTGTTCAGTATGTCTGCATATGGCAGACCAATTCAATTGGTCCAATTCAAGGTAGGAGTAGGCTTCAGACCACATGATTAATTTTTTTTTTCTCTCGTCAGGTTTAGAGTGCCTGCTGACTCTCCCTAGCTGTGTGGTTCCCTAAAGGGTCCTCACCTCACTGAGACCTGTGTGGGAAACCCAGCGAGATGGTAAGTGAGCTCCGGGCTCTGGGAGGGCGGTCCCATGGTAACCTCATGAACCTGCCAATGATTCCGAGTTAGGAGGGTGGGTCTTTGTAGAGACACATACAAATACATATGCATTGATTAGACAACTTCCCAGTGCTTTTTTAGTATTTGAAGTATATCATTATATTAAAACAAAAGAAAACAAAAAACAACTTTTGAAGAAAATTTCCTCCCTTTTTGTCACCAGCTTGAGGTCATGATTTAGACAGTATTTCTCAAGGATAAACGAAAGAAGAGGAATGATTTAGATACTCCAGGCAGCTATGATTTCAAGATGCTTGTGAGCTGTGGGATAAACCGTGATGGGGAGGGTAGCTACACAAGAAGCACCAGTTTGTGGCCCTATGGATTTTCTTGCAGTTCTTTGAATAGGTTGTGTTTTTCTCGCCTCTGGATCTTTGCACCGGCTGGGCTCTTCGTCTAGATACCTCCTCCTCCATTCTTCTCATGGCTGGTTCCTTCTCATCCTTCATGCCTCAGCTCAATATCATTCCAGGCAGCCTTTCCTGGTCATTCTTTCTAAAATAGGTCCCCTCTCCCTGTTCTACCTCTCAGAATCCTGCTTGTTTCCTCCATTGTACTAGTCTCATGTTAAATATTTTATTTGCTTACCTTTTAATCAAGTTACTAATTTATTTATTTGACCTACCCCCCCCCATAATGTAAGCTCCACGAGGTTAGAGACCATGTTTGTTTCATTCACTCCAGTACTCAGCGTAGTGTTTTGAACAGAGAATATCATCGATTAATATTTGTTGGATCATGTATGAAAGAAGACAGGCTTGGATATATAATGGTAATTCCTTCTTCCTCCACTTGGTGGCGCTGCACTTGAATAAACACCTCTATGCTTATGTTCACTTTGCCTCTTTTTTTACTTTTTTAGTTTTTATTTTTTTTATTGGAGTATAGTTGCTTTACAATGTTGTGTTAGTTTCTGCTGTACAGCAAAATGAATCAGCTATACGTATACATATATCCCCTCTCTTTTGGATTTCCTTCCCATTTAGGTCACCACAGAGCACTGAGTAGAGTTCCCTGAGCTATACTGTAGGTTCTCATTAGTTATCTATTTTATACATAGTATCAATAGTGTACATATGTCAATCTCAGTCTCCCAATTCATCCCACCCCTTTTTTCCCCTTGGTATCCATACGTTTGCTCTCTACATCTGTGTCTCTATTTCTGCTTTGTAAGTAAGATCGTCTATACCAATTTTTTTTCAGATTCCGCATATATGCGTTAATATACGATAGTTGTTATTCTCTTTCTGACTTACTTCACTCTGTATGACAGACTGTAGAGGGCTTTTCATATTGGTATCTTGGTTTGTCTGAGCCCTGGGCTTCAGCTCTGTAGAAGATTATGCTATTTGTTCTGTGTCAACCCGATTCTCCACCACAGATTTTGCCTCTGGTCCTCAATACTTAACCTGGTTTCTCCCAACGTCTGCTGCTTTCATTCTTAGCAGTGGCTCATGCCATTGTCACTGACGTGGCTGAATCTTCCTTCTTCTCTTCTTTAAATTCCCATACCAGATGACTTCCAGTTAAAATAAAAATAATTTAATTGAACAAAAATAAGCTATACTCCCACAAAAGAAAAACAAGAAGCAGATCCTAGCATAACTTTATATCCGTAACTCATCTTAATTAAACAGATTTTTAAAAATAGATTAATTGGTTTTTCAATTTCATACTCCAGTTTGAGGTTCAAAAAGACCTACTTTACTATGGGCAACTTTTGAATGTTTTTCTAGAAAAAATATCTACATCATATTCTCCAAGGACCTCAGAGTGCCCATATTTTTTGAGTCACCAAATGTGATGAGAAATATGCCTAAGATGTCCTTATTTTTTTAAACATCTTTATTGGAATATAATTGCTTTATAATGGTGTGTTAGTTTCTGCTTTATAACAGTGAATCAGCTGTACATATACATATATCCCCATATCTCCTCCCTCTTGCGTCTCCCTCCCACCTTCCCTATCCCACCCCTCTAGGTGGTCACAAAGCACTGAGCTGATCTCCCTATGCTATGTGGCTGCTTAAGATGTCCTTATTAAAACCTCATTGCTAGTTGGAAACCATGACACTGAAATTAAGGGAAGAATTCTTAGGAATCTCACTGCTTTCTCAGAAAAGACTGTAGTCTTCATTAATAAATGCCTTCATCCTAAGGAAGGGTTTGGGATTTTGAACTTCAGCCAAAAGGAAAAATCCTCCCCAAAGACCACATCTCCCTCTACTTTCTGATTGATGCCAGAGTGTTTCTATTTTTGTACTTGAACTGAAATCATGTTCTCTGCCTACTACCTAGCTTCTGAGCTCTTTCAACCCTCTCTGCCTCCACTGAGAAGAGAACCGTCCTTGGAAATTTACCCTTATCTTCGCTGGTGTCCCTTCTGTGCATCAGATGGAGGATTTACCTTATGTTTGTGGGGAGCAGGTGGGAGGAGCAGCTGGTGTGAGAAGAAGTGAGCAGCCTGATAACAGTAAAATGGAGGAGAGTGTGAGTGTGTGTGCGTGTGTGAAAAGAGAGCAAGTGCCACAACATGAAAATTGCCCAAGAGGGACTTCCCTGGTGGCGCAGTGGTTAAGAATCTGCCTGCCAACACAGGGGACACGGGCTTGAGCCCTGGTCCGGGAAGATCCCACATGCCGCGGAGCAACTAAGCCCGTGCGTCACAACTACTGAGCCTGTTCTCTAGAGCCCGCGAGCCACGACTACTGAGCCCACGTGCCACAGCTACTGAAGCCCACTTGCCTAGAGCCCGTGCTCCACAACAAGAGGAGCCACCGCAATGAGAAGCCTGTGCACGGCAATGAAGAGTAGGCCCCGCTCGTCACAACTAGAGAAAGCCCATGTGCAGCAATGAAGACCCAACACAGCCAAAAATAAATAAATAAATAAATTTATAATAAAAAAAAAAAGAAAGAAAATTGCCCAAGAAATTGTAAACCTTGCAGTCTGTTCTCCAGAGCTAATGATACAGTAAATGTGCAGGTGAAAAATCAGTGAGACCCTAGACATCATGAAAATCAGAAGAGGATTAATACCTACTAAGGCAAAGCAATTTACCATGAATTTCAATGATAGATTATAACATCACATTTTTGGTTGTTTCTTTTACTTATAATTCCATTTAAATCTTTAATTTCTCTGTGAATATTTAGTGTACCCTTATTCTGTGTCAGGTCCTGTCACAGGCTCTGCGGATGGCCGGGAACAAGGCAAAGAATCTGCTCTCATGGACTTTTACTGATTTTCTTTAAATGAAAGAACACTGAGACTATTTTTTGCTTTCATATAATGAAATAAATATCATCACTCTATTTCACTTCAATTATTAACAAATTATTTTAACATTTGGTCTGTTGCAACAATGCATTTTATAGAGCGATCTAATTTAAATTATATATAATAATATATATTCTTAATTATATATATAATACATATAATTATACATATATATATTCTTTGCATTTTCAAGTGCAAAAGGAATTATAATAAATATATTTTCCCTTACCAGAAATGTATCTCTTTTCATTCCATATCAGTGCATAGAGAGCTCCTTTTAATAGCTGCATAGGATTCCAGTGTGTAAATATTCTGTATTTTATTTAACCAGTTCCTACTTGTGGACATTTAGGTCCTTTACAATCTTCCCAAGTAAGGCAAAGGTGAGTATCCTTGGACATGCATCATTTGGCAAATGTTCACATGCATTGTAAGATACATTTCTGGAAGTGGAATTTTGGGGTCAAAGTTATGTGTACTGACACTTTTGATATATATTGTCAAATTGCTCTCAGTTTAAGTTGTACCAATTCACACTTAGTAATATGTAACTACCTTTTTCCTCAAAACCTTGATCAAAGCATGTTATCAAAGTTTTTGATTTTTGTCAATCGATAGGTAGAAAATGATACCTCTTGGTAGCTTTAATTTGTATTTCTCTTATTATGAGCAAGACTGATCATCTTTTCATATGTTTAGAGTTATTCATATTTCCTTTTGTATAAACTGACTGTTCATAATCATTGCCAGCTTTTCTACTGGGTTACTGTTTGATGTTATTGACCAATATATATAGTGGAATTTAGCCCTAGTCTAATGCAAAATATATTGAAAATATTTTACTTAGTTTGCTGTTTGTCTTTTAAGCTTGTTTTGGTATTTGTTCTGTCTTGTTTTTGCTGTGCCGAGTTTTTATGTAGTTGAACTTTACCACCTTTCATTTTATGTTCTCTAGGTTTTGTGTTACATTTAGAAAGCCCTTCTTACTTCAAAATTCTAAAGATAATTCTCTCATGTTTTCTTTTCATGCTCTCATGGCTTTTGTTTTGTTTTTAGCATTTAAATATTTAAGAATTCTGGAATTTATTTTGGTGTAAGGTATGATACAAAGACAAAGAGAATTATATTGGTTGAGTCTAAGTTCAGCTGAGAATAGTAAACATAAAGTAATGGAGTATTAAAATTGAGGTTTATATCTCTCTCTTATGGAGGTAGTATAGGTCCAAGGCTTGTATGATATTTCGTGATATGAGGGATTCATGCCTTTTTCATCTCATTACTTCACTATGAGGAAGTTCCTTTTCCAAGGTCACTTTATAGTCCAAGATGGCTATTGGAGCTCCAGCTAAAACATCTGGGTGATTTTCTTTAATGGTATGCTTGTGTTCTTTTCTTTCTAGTTTTTGTTGATCTCTTGTAGGTTTTTGATTTGTGGTTACCATAGGGTTCATATATGCTGACCGATAACTATATCTACTTGTTTTAAACTGGTAGTCATTTGAGTTCAAATATATTTTAAAAGATTTACAATTTTTTTTACTCCCCTTCCCCATGTTTTGTGTTTTTGATGTCATATATTACATCTTCATGTTTATCCCTTCACTATTATTGTAATTATAGTTGCTTTTATAATAGTTTGTCTTTTAATCTTCATACTAGCTTACTTAGGTGGTTGATCCACAGTCTTTACTGTATATTTGCCTTTCTAGTGGGATATTTTCCTTTCCTATACATTCTTACTTATTGTTGTAGACTTTTCTTTTCCACTTAGAGAAGACCCTTTAACAATTTGTTTAGAGTAGGTTTAGTATTGATGAAGTTATTTAGTTTTTGCTTGTCTGAGAAGTTCTTTATCTCTCCTTTAATTCTAAATGATAATCTTGCTGGGTAGGGTATACTGGGAAAAGCCATTTCAGCACTTTAAATATATCAGGTCACTCCCTTTTGGCCTGAAAAGTTTCTGCAGAAAAATCAGCTGATAATCTTGTTGGCATTCCCTGTATATGACTCTGTTTTTCTCTTGCTGCCTGTAGAATTCTCTTTGTCTTTAACTTTTGCATTTTAAATTATAAAATGTTGTAGTGTGGGTCTATTTGTGTTCACCTTGTTTGGGACTATCTGTGCTTCTTGTGCCTGGATATACTTCCTTCTTCATTTTTTGGAAATTTTCAGCCATAATTTCATCAAATATATTTTGACCACCTTTTCTCTCTCTTCTCCTTCTGGGACCGCTATAATGCAAATGTTGGTATGCTTGATGTTGTCTCAGAGATATGTTCTCATTTGTTCAGTTTGTTTTTCTTTTGCTGTTCTTCTGACTCGGTGATTTCTATTTTTTTATCTTCTAGATCACTTATGTGTTTTTCTGTATCACCTAGTCTCCTGTTAATTCTTTCTAGTGTGTTTTTCATTTCAGTTATTGCATTCTTCAGTTCTGACTGGTCTTTTTTTTTAATATTTTCTAGTTCCTTATTGAAATTCTCACTGTGTTCATCTAGTCTTTTCCCTAATTTAGTTAACATTCTTATTACTAATGCTTCAAACTCTTTATCTGGTAAATTATTTGTTTCATTAGTTATTTTTTCAAGGTTTTTTTTCCTGGTCTTCTATTTGAAACAAATTCCTCTGTCTTCTCATTTTGTTTAACTTTCTCTGTCTCTATGAAACTAGGTGAAACAGTTACCCGTTCCAGTCTTGAAGGGATGTCCTTGTGTGGGAGCAACCCTATACAGTCTGTGTGTGCCCAGTGGCTTTGGTGGGAGCCCTGGATCTGATGTGAGCACAAATCTCATCTTTGTCCAGGGTGTGCTCGCAGCTATCACCTTGGTAGGTGGCATGACTGGAGATGGAGGGACTAGAGCCAGTGCCAGGTGTGAGCTGTAGCTTCTCCTCTGTTCAGTGGCCAGCACCACCCTATCGGAGCTGGTGTTGGGTCCCACGTTGCTGGAGCAGAAGCCCTGAGGGGTGGATTCGGGCTGGCTCTATTTCCTTGAAGTGTGTGCTCTCCCGGCTCTGAGCACTGGAACCCTCACCCCAGAGGGGAGCGGTGCTGGGGCAAGAGGAGCTGGAGTGGCTGCTCAGCATAGGCTGGAGCATGAGCTGTGATGGTCCTGGCACTAGTCAGAGATCTGGACTGCTCCTGATGTGCTGCCTTCGCAAACACCAGTAACGGCTGCCCTTGCCCTGTTCAGACACCATGCCAGGCCCAAGGTGGCTCTGTCTCTTACAACTGCACACTCCCCTTGGCTGCAGTAGCCCTTGCCCCAGTTGGAGTTGTACCGTGGAACAAGTGGGGCTGGAGTGGGCACTCAGCTCAGGCTGGGGCTTGTGCTAGGACCACCATGGGAAACCAGCCACAGTCCTGGGCAGTTTCAATCTGCTTCCTCTGCCTTGTTTCAGGTGTAAGCAAGCCTGTATGCTCTCTTCATGAGCAGGGTCTAGGTTTCTTACAGCCCCACTGTCAGTTCCACGGGTTTCCCCAGCTAAGGGGACTCATCCTCTCCATGTTGGACCCCAGGGCTGGGGCACCTAATATGTGGTTGGAAGCACTTACTCCCCAGGGAGGGTCACCGAACTTGTATAATCCCCCTCTTCTTCTGTGTCTCCTCCTATAGGGGCGCAGGTCCTGACCTGATCGCTTCTCTTCTCTTACTACATGATTCCGTGTGGCTCTTTCTTAGAGCCTTGGTTTCATAATAGTTTTTCTGCCAGTCTCTAGTTAGTTTTCAGTGAGAATTGTTCCACATATAGATGTATTTTTGATGTGTTCATACGGGGAGCTCTGTGTCCTCTTACTCTGCCATCTTGATCTCCCACCTTAAGTATCTTGACTGTGGTGATTACTTCACAGTGTATATGTATATCAAAATATCAAGTTGTACATATTAAATATATACATTTTTTTTTGCCCAATTATACCTTAATAAAACTGAGAAAAAAAGAAAAAAGGTTGATGAGTGGTTATTAGGTGTACAGATACTCTATTTTTTATATTCATTGTGGATTGCATCCTTTTCTATGATAGAATATTCTCCTTGTTTTATTTACTTATTTATTTTTTGTGGTACACGGGCCTCTTACTGTTATGGCCTCTCCCATTGCAGAGCACAGGCTCCGGACGTGCAGGCTCAGTGGCCATGGCTCACGGGCCCAGCCACTCCGCAGCATGTGGGATCTTCCCGGACCAGGACACGAACCCGTGTCCCCTGCATCGGCAGGCGGACTCTCAACCACTACGCCACCAGGGAAGCCCCTCCTTGTTTTAGTTTTAGTTAAATATTTTTGGCCTTGAATTCAACTGGGTCTGACTGTTAAGATCATGACCCCTTCTTTCCTTAGGTTTACATTTGCCTCTCCTATTTTTGTCCATTATTTCACTTTCAACCTTTTTGGATCATCTTTAAAGTTGTTCCTCTTATACCTCAGCTTATTTGAGTCCAGTCAGATTTTTCTTCCTCCCTTTTTTTTGAATGAGTTTCCCTAGCTGATATATTTTGTCAGTTCTGTTTTGTTTGTTTGTTTGTTTGTTTTGGCTGCTTTGGATCTTTGTTACTGTGCATGGACTCTCTCTCTATTTACGGCGAGTGGGGCTACTCTTCATTGCAGTGCACGGGCTTCTCATTGTGGTGGCTTCTCGTTGAGGAGCAGGGCTCTAGGGAGTGGGCTTCAGTAGTTGTGGCTCGTGGGCTCAGTAGTTGCGGCACGTGAGGTCTAGAGCACAGACTCAGTAGTTCTGGCGCACAGGCTTATTTGCTCTGCGGCATGTGGGATCTTCTCGGGCCAGGGATCCAACATGTGTCTCCTGCACAGGCAGGTGTATTCTCAATCACTGCACCACCAGGGATGTCCCCTGTTTTCTTGTTTTATGTTTCACTCTGTTTTGGTAGCTTAAAACACTCACAGATGACCTCCCTTCACTTTCTAAGTGTTTCTTTTGATAATTTGGAAGGTTTGCATTTTGTTCAACTGGTATTTTTTATTATTATTAATTTTTAATTAAAACTTTATTAAATACTCTTAATCATATATTTCTTAGGAAATATCTCTTGACTCTACTATAAACAGTGACAAAGTTAGTGTGTTTCCACTTCTTCTGACTATCTTTACCCAAACTTTTGGTTTTAGTTGTTTATATTCTTTTTCTAAGTCTTTACGTTTAAGTGTATTACATATTTCTTGACTAATTAACTTTAAATGATCTCTTTTGACTTTTGGCTTTCAAATGTAATTATACTTCAATATGTAATTATACTAGCCCCTCGCTTAAAAATTCCTAGACTTATTTTAGTTTTAGTCCTGTGGCTATAGTTAATGCTTACAGTCAGTCTTCTTATTGGAGGTTCTCTATTCATCTCTCAGTTGGTTTCAGTTTGTTCTTTAATAGCATCTTCCAGAAAGATTCAGGGATAAATGTATTCTTTGAATTTTTGAAAGCCTAAAAACGTTTTCTGTTATCTCTATCTTTGAGGCTTGTTTGGTCAGGAATTAAATCTTTGGGTTACCTTTTCTTTCTTAAGGGTTTTTCAGGTATTTCTCAATTATGTATTTGTGTTGAATGTTGCTAAGAAGTCAAAGTTGATCCTGAATTTTCCCCTTATAGATGGATTTTTCCTTCCTGCCTCAATGGCTAAAGGATTCTTTATTTGTAGTCCTTTCAATTTACATGGATATGTTTGGCTGTTAAGCTTTGCGTGTGTCAATTTTTTTTAGACAGTGTTATCCTTCTGCCTTTAGATTTAAATCTTCTTTGATTTGTTCTTTGCTTTTTGACATAAGTTTTAAAATTTTTACTTTGTTCTCTTATTTAGAGACACCAAACAGCTATGGTAGAATCTCCTTTGTCTTTATGATCAGTCATTTTCTCTCTATTCTTTATTTGCATTTCCCCCCACTTTTCTCATTCCTGTCTTCCTTGTTCCTTACTGTGTTTCCGCAGTGTCTTATTGTCTCAAAATGAGTGTCATTTTTGTGGTGATTTTTTTTCTTCTTTTATTTCTTTCCTAAGATCTGCCAGGTCACTTTCATCTCTTTCTGGTATCTTGCCAGCTTTTCTAAGCTCTCGTATCTTTGCTTTGAGTTCTTGTTTTATAAAAGTCTTCATTAGTTATTTAAGATTTCTTTGATGCCATATAGAGAGTTTTGGTCACAATTTTCATTGGCTTTGGGCTACATTTATCTGGTGTTTGAGCTTCATGTATGACATTTTTCCCCGCCACTTTCTTCCTTTTTTTAAAATGTAGTACCTTAGTACAGATCTTGTGGTGACACATTTTAATTATTGATGATGTTTGAATAAGGAAGATTCTTCTTGGATCAGCACTTTGTGGGAGATTTGTACTATGGGCTGTGTTCCAGAGTTGCAGGCTTGCAAAGATGATGTATCTGTGAGATTACTCATTGAAAACCACCTCCTCTGTTTATTTTCTGTCAGAGAAGTTCCCTAACAAATGATGGTAGGCTTTGTACTTCCAAGTTGCTCCTTTAGTTTGGAGAACTCTGTTACATTGGTTTTGTCTGAGATGTTTCCATGCAGGCATTTTCTTCTTCCCATTCCTCTGTTTGACCTTCAGAGAACTTGATGGTTGAAAGAGGCAAAATAGAGTAGTTGTTAGAGGTCAGGCTCTGGAGCCAGGTTGCCAGAATTTGATTCCTGACTCCTTTATTAACTAACTGTATGAACTTGGGCAAGTTACTTAGCTTTTCAGTGCCTCATTTTCCTCATCTGTGAAAGAAGGCACAATAGTACTGATCTCATGGGGTTTAAGAGAGTATAAGATGCATTAAGGTGCTTAGTAGAAGGCCAGGCAAAAAGGGAAAATCCAACTCTATTATCATTTAAAAACTGGAACTATAGAATAAATGGTTTCCTTTTCTACTTTAGACTTGCTGCTCTCATTCTTTTTCCTTGCTTCATCCTGTTCTGCAGTGTTTGGAAAACATTTCCATTTTGACTGAAAAGCAATTTGGACATTTTTCCTTGAACCTGTCTCAGCTGACAACCCCAGCTGTGTTGCTAAGCCGACTACAAATGGTTATGAAGTTATCTACAAAATAGAGAAGTTCACTCTCAGATGATTTTGCACCTCCTGAGAAGTACAAGTCTCTTGTTTGGCTTATCTGCTCCCTCTCTTGGGCATTCTCTTTACAATAGAGGATACTTTCTCATTAACAGAGACATAAAGTGTGGCTAACAGATTTCATTTAACAGTAAAAAACAAAACAAAACACTTTTTTCATCTGAGTGCTCAAAAACAAATTTTGAGAAACGCAAAACATGGTTATACACTAAAAGGTTAAGGATAGTAATCTCTTGGTGGTAGGAACATGTGTTTTAATTTTAATTTTGCTTGTTTGTAATGTCTAATGTTCCACAGTGCACACATATGGCTTTTGAAAAAAAATTTACAGTAAAAGATATCTGCAGATCAGATCAAAATCATGGTAATTACATGGTTGTTCTATTTAAATAAAAAAATTTATATAATTTGAACTTGATCTTAAGAGTGGGAAACAAAAATTCTTTAGTCTGGAGACAGAATACAATGAAATTAAATTTTACTAGATTCTCATTTTTTTCCTCTTAAATTAGTTAAATATAGATGGTTGGATTGAAAATGACAATAATTTTTGTCATTTTGTAACATTACAAAAATAATTGTTCCCCTATATTGACATGAATAATTCCAATGATCGGATATTAGAGTTTTGTCTTTATGGGGCAGTGCATGATAAATGAGAAATTCCTGATAATTTTATTTAAGGAGGAAGAAAGGTCAAAAATGGGCTTTGTAAATACAGACTCCACAGTGGAGGTGGGAGAGATTATGGCAGGACCTTGAATGCCTGGATTTATGTTTTGGATGGAAATCTTTCTTAAAGGCAATGGTAAATCGTTGGAAATTATTAATTAAGGGAGAGTATATAATCATAGGAAACAAAGCATACTTTTCATAGTAATTATTTAATTATTTTGTTTTGACATCCCCAAAGTGAACTACCTTTGTAACATGGGTACATATTCAGAAATGGAATGCATGAGAGCACTTCATTGGGCCCAAATGAATGTAATCCTGAAAAAAGTAACATTGTTTGAGGCCTGTGATATTGCATAGTCAATTTTGCCACTTTTTCTAACTGTGGTAATTGCCATTCTAATTATGATCCACTGCATTCATCTGAGATTAGTAGGTTTCTGGGAAAGAGAATAAATTTTGGAGACATTACTATTTGAATATTAACTTTTTCATTTTCTTAATTTTATTATTTGGGGCAAGTGACTTAAATCTCTGTGTTTCAGTTTCTTCATCTTTAAAATGTGGAAGTAATGTCCATCTCACTGGGTTGTTGAGAGTTGAGACAATATCTATAAAGCACTTAATACAATACCTGCTAGATATAACATGTTAAAAGGATTAAAAATAATTCCAAACCAAAAACCCCTAAACCAAAGAACCTGAGGAGGAAGTTTTATAAATCAGGGAAATTTACTTGAAGAAATTTAATACAGTGCCCTTCCTTTATCTTCCAGGTACAGAGACACTTGCCCTTAACACATTGTACAGAAATAATTTCTGTCCCTATCTCCCCTCTTCAGACTGTAAGATTTTCAGGAGTAGGGAGAATGCCCTTATTTTTTATACTGTTGCCTAGGACAGTTGCCAGCACAAAACACATAATCAATATTTGCTGCATTGAACGGAGCTTGATTGCCATTTACTATTTCTCTCTGTGTGTTACTGTATTTTGAAAAAATGGCTGAACAAATATCTCCCAACTGTGGAGTATGTTTGTGACTTTCTGACTTAAGATAGGGAGTGTGTGTTGTACACACCATTCAGTTACAGGGAGGACTCTGGGGTACACCTCAAAGAGAGAGATGTCATCTGAAACTGAGGGCAGGAGGGTAGTGGGGCTGCTTTAAGGACAGACATGCTGTCTGTTAAGATGTTCTGACCTGTGAGAGCAAAAATGTTGTACAACATGAATCTTAAATGGAAAAATCCCAAGGAGAGGCAATCTGCTTCACCAATGTATAATCAAGCTGTTTCTTACATAGGCAAGTCCTCCAGGGTAAGGAACAGCAAGGATTTCCTCCCTTCCTTCCTTCTTCCCTTCCTTCCTTCCTCCCTCCCTCCCTCCCTCCCTTCCAGGTGTCCTAGGTGCTAAGGACACAAAGGTGGGTGTCTCAGTCTCTGCCCCTATGAGCTGGTTGAGTGTGACAGTCACAGTGTGAAAATCTCTTACAGTGTTCTATCTAGTTTTTGTCAAAATAACCCTTAAAGATGTGCTTTCTTTAAAAAAAAATTTAACCCCTTTTCTTGCCCTAAGCATCATTGTATACCCTGGCTCAGCCAAAGTTTCCCGTTCTCTCAGTAGTCCTGTCATCATAGTCCTGGTGCAATATCCATATTGCAAAATATACGATCAATTGTTACAATGCTCATTCCAGAGGATGGTTGGTGGACTTAATTTTTTACTTTGTGCTTTTCTATCATCTCCAAGTTCTATGCAATAAATGGGCATTGCTTTTGCAATTAAAGTTTTCTTTTACTTAAAGATTATCAACTTGCACTGAAAAGTCCTGATTGTCTTCCTTTAAACATTTAAACACATGTACTCATGTTAACATTTTAACACAGAAAACCTAAGTCCGCCCCCATCCCCGCCTCCTGAAACATTAATGTGTTACAACCCACAGCTTTTGGGAGGTGATATCTTTCCAGCGAGTACAAGATGGGAGAGTTACCTAAGGCCTGGCACGATTTATGCTCAGCGAGATCATTCCTGCATCTGAGGGTTTTCACAGTCCAGAATGTTGAGAGATGCAGGACTTATTCCAAATGCCACTGAATCTGTGGACTGTGACCCAGTAATCACATTTCCTAAGAGGGGCTGCTAGATATTTTTTGAGAAGCCAGTTGGTATTAATTAATATTACTATTTTCTTGTCAGCTGCTTTTGACACTTTATAAAATTATTCATTAGCTAGCTAGCTTTCCCCAATTCTTTTTACTGTGTTTGCATTAATTTAATGTGGAGTTCAACAATTACCACATTTCTCAGTGTGGTTAAATTTTAATCAGTAAATCCAGGGACCCATAAAGTTCAAGCAGCAGAATATTAGAAGTGTGTTACACTATGTTTAATCAACCTCCTATATGAAGCAGATACTAACTGGTTATTCCCAAACCTAACTTTCTCTTTTAACCCAGCTTCTCTTAAACCTGTAAGCACCCACCTACCTTCAGATGGAATAGTAGAGCCTTAAAATGGACAGTGATGGGGTGGGATTTTTTTGAGTTACAGGCAGGTTGAGATTAAAGTTACTTTCCTTAGCAATTACTATTTCCCCCCTTCTCATGGCTACTTAGATAGATACTTACGGTGAAGAATTTGTAGACTTCAGTTTGAATTACATAGAGAATTTGTAGACCCACCTTCTCGTACATGTGGTTCTAAGATAGACTTGAACAGTCTGCAAATAATTGTGGCTCCCCAAGAGCCACATCTAGACAGCGAACAGATGAGATGTGAACATGTGTATTGACTTCGTCTGCTCCTCCTACATAGAGATCGTTATCTACAAAAGCAGTCTTGTAATGGGTTGTTATTTTTCCAAACGGATGTTTGGCATGTAGTAGGCTCAAATTCCTTTAGGTAAATGAATGATGGGTAGAGAGTGGTAAGTAGTGAGAAAACGATGTGAAGTTGCAAAATTGTCTCTGTGTGTGAGGATGGAGCAATGTGGCAGGCTTTTAGAACTCTCTTTGAAGAGCTGGATCAGACACTTCCTTAGTGTCCATTTCAATCCCGTGGTTCCATGAAAGCCACCAAAAGTAATTTGAGTACCTACATATAAGACATCCAAAAGCATGTCATGTTGAAATTAATTAAAATTCTGGGGAATGTAAAGTACAGCATGGTGACTACAGTTAATAATACTGTCTCGTATATTAGAAAGTTGCTAAGAAAGTAGATCTTAAAAGTTCTCATCACAAGAAAAACAATTTGTGACTGTGTGAGGTGATGGGTGTTAACTTGACTTATTGTGGTCATTTTGCAATGTATACAAATGTTGAATCATTGTGATGTACACCTGAAACTTATATAACGTTATATGTGAGTTACATCTCAATTAAAAAAAAAATTTGGGGACACTGGGTGAGACGAAGTAGGGTCATGGGGACGTCGATGAAACTGAAACGAGCAGGACCCTATGGTCCTTCCCCTCCATGTCTTCTGCCTGCCTTTTGTCTGTAGAATCACTTTAGCCAAAGAAAAAGTTTGATCAGAGAAGTGAGGAAATATAGAAGCAAAGGAAAGCAATCCAACAGGACAGAAGAATAATGTATAGTTTGGTCATTAAACAATGTTAAGGACTTTCAGTTCCTCCTCAAGGGCTGTAGATAATATTCTGAGCCATATCTTTAGAGCTGTTTTGTAAATACTGAAATCCCCACCAGGTGGAAAAAGTTAACTACATGATGACCAGACTGTAGCCATGGCAGAAGCTGCCATAATTCCGAGAACTGGCCTCAAAGAAATGGGAACAAACCAACCCTGGACCTGAAGAGTAACTGTATTTAAAACAATCAAGAGAACACTGATCAGACCACTGCATGACGAATTTCAAGATGACTGTCAGAGGTGACTGTGCTGTTTCTGCATGTAGCCCCCTCCCTCCGCCTATACACCCCTGAAACTCCCCTTTAAGAGTTCTTGCCCACTGATTGTCAGGGGGAGTCGGCCTTTGGACACTAGTCCGCCCTCTGCCCCTGTTGCTGGCTTCTGAAATAAAGCAAACTTTCGTTTGCACCAACCTTGCCTCTAGAGTGTTGGCTTTCGAGCAGTGAGCAACCAGACCCCACTTTTGGTAACAAAATGAGGTCTTTGAGAGCAGCCGGCCTTTACCTATTTGGAAAATTTCTCCTTCTTACTAGGTAGGCCTACGCCTCAAAGCCACATTGGTGACTGGAAGGCTGCTCTTTGGATCTGAACAGAGGAGTTACTAGTTACACAGGATGGCTGAATTTGAGTGGTGTGTTGAGAAGGGTACAGGCCACACTCTGAGTTCTCCTCCCTGGCCCCCTCTTCCAGTCTGTGGGGCCTCTGGCCAGCCTCCCACTTTCTGAGCCTCAGTTTCCTTATCTCTCAAAGGAAGGCAGTGGACTGAACAATCTCTAAAGACCCCTCCTTCTGTAAACATCTCTGGTGCTGAGATAGCCTCATTCTCAAGAGCAAGAGCTTCATCAATCCGTCTCAAGTTACATTGGTGGTTAGAAGTTCTTCCGTCTTTTTTTGGTTTTAGAAATATGTAACGCTGTATTGTTTTGGTAATATTTTCTTCCTCTCAGGGCAGATATAGTATACGATGAAAATGAAAAGAAGCCTGTGAATAGAAGTGAGAAGAGTTGGGACAGAGAATCAGGTGGCAGAATATCTGGAAGCTTCTTGCAGTCACAGATGGTCGATGTAAACTGTCGTGGCAGGGAATTTCTGCCAGACGTCCCATGGAGTTTATTACTAAATGTGGGAGTAGTACACTTTTAAAAACATACTGTGCATGTAAAATCACTTAAAATACTGCAAGTGCAAAATCCTTTTGTTTCAGCAATATCTAATTCTTCCCTTCTACTCTATAAATAATTTAGATTAAAATATCAGCTTTGGTGTTGACCAGTTTTATTATCTTTTACAAAATTTTATCTTTTATAAAATTGTTAAGTGACTCATTAGGAAAAATTGAAGTTTTGATTGTGTGGTGGCCCCTGCTTCCACAGTATGTTTCATTTGACGCCACCCTTTTTTTTTTTAAAAAAAGACAGAAATATCATAAAGGACAATTAAGAAGTGTAAAATGAATGTGAAACACTGGAATAAAATGAAAGCATATTATGCCACAGTGTGTGGTCTGAATAAAAGCATGAAAATTGGGCCAGATGCTAAACTCAGCGTTAAAGTGTAACAGTTAATCTTGTAATATATGGAACAACTGTAATTAGGGAATGGTTATATCTTTAAGATGTAACTCACTGTAGTAAAACCAGGCAACCTTGCAGGTGGAAGCAGGGATTTTATGGAACATTAAAGATGTTTCAATGCAAGAAATCCCAGGTACAGAAATTTGTAATTGAATATATGCTGTTTTTCCTATGTATATAATAGCTAATAGCTACAGTTATGAATCTACATTATTATCTAGTTTGATCTCTACACACTTCCCAAAAGGTATTTGGGAGGTACTATTGCATTAATAGCTTCACTTTCGAGATAAAAAGTTGGACGTCAGACAGGCTAATTACTTGCCTGAGCTAACGTAGCCAGTAAGTGAAGTCGCTGGTACTCAAATCCTGTCTCCATGGGAAGAGTCTCTCTCATCATCATGAGCACGTAGATGCTCCAGAGAAGAGCATGTAGGCGTCCTCATTTTGTCCTGAAATGAGTTGTAGACTCTGGTACATTTGGCTTCCCCAAGTTCACTCCTTCTAAGTAAGTAACCCATGAATTGATATTGGTACATCTATTTTCTGGATAAATTTGAGTTTTTTAGGATAAAATAAATCTGGCAAACATCTCATCCAAGCTGATGTTAGCTTTTAAGTTCTTAACGTGTGGAAGATGATGGATATGGGCTGGCTTCCCCTCCTTTATTCAGTTTCTCCCACCTTTATATGTAAATATGTAGAGAAAAATAATTGAATGGAATATAGAATGTTGCAAGATTATTAGGTCATTGAGCCCACCCTCCTCTCCACTGCAGGGTTACGGTCTTTGGCAGATATTTGTCCAGTTCACTATTTTAAGAGGCAGCCCATCTTTTGTGGGGCGGTAGTAATTGTTATTGACGTCTTCCTTCCATTGGTACTTAGTCCACTCACTAGAGACCCTCAGAGTTAGTCTAAGTTCTTGCTGTCATGAAATTTTTCTTGCTTGGTTCCCTTCCCCACCCCCACATTTAGACCCCTGAAGTTATTCTTTATATTGTGGTTTCCAGACCTCTCCACTTTCTGGTCCCCTTCCTTGGAAGTGTTTGTCAATGTTTCCCTTAAATGCAGAATCCAGAGTTGAATAGTACCATCTAGAATGTAATCAGAGCCAGTAGTGGCACTGTTGACAATCTTGTTCTGGACACAATAATTCTATGAATTCTGCTAAAGATTGCCTCTGATATGTTATTGTCTTATTAGAAGGTTACCTTTTAGTAATGTTGCAATTGACAGAAGATTATAGATTTTTGGCCTCACATGATTGCTCTTTTGCTAGATCTGCTACATTGTGAGCCTTGAACCAATTTTCACTTTGCTCCTTAGTGCAGTATTTTGTGATTCTTATTACATTTTATTATTCTAGTTTTGATCTATATTTTAGTGTTTCGAAGTATTTTTGGTTTATTAAACTTTTTCAAATTTGTATTCTTGGCAAATTTTGTAAGCATACTTTAAATGCCTTCATTCAAGTTGATAAAATGTTTGAGGCAGAGTTGAGTATAATATTCTATAAAATGCAACTAGGAACTTCCCTCAATATTGATAAAAATCTATTCATATTCTTTGAGCATATTGTTCAGCTAAGTACAGTTTAGTAGGAATGATCATATTATTCCCTAACCCTTCATGGTCATCTTTGATCCTTGGTTTCTTGTACAATCCCTCATACAGCACAGGTCCCTGACAAAGTTTTGTTGAATGATTTGAACGTCTCCTTTGTAATAGCTCAGCGTTTTGAGTTTTTGGCTCTTTGCGATCAAACAAAATACGTCCTCCTTCAGAGGACAACTCATATCTTCACCCTTCAGAAAGTTTTCCTCTATGAACTTCAAGCTACATTACATTTTTTTTTAAGTTCTCTAGCTTAAACTTGTTTGTATCACACGTCTGAGCACTTAATTATGGGCTCCTTTGGGCTATTATCTAAAGGTTTATGGGTGTAGGTATGTGTGTTTGTAATGTGTATTTGCACAGCGACACCTATTTTTCTCCTTTGTTTTTTCTGTGCAGTGTTCTCTACCATTTCTGCCTCATCTCATTACGTATCACTTCAATGAGACCCCACTCTGAACACATTTGATTGGTTCAAGATTGGTCGTCTGACACATGCTGAAACAGTCAGAATCCTTTTCTGGGAATTTTGGAAGTTGACAGAGTGGGCTAGCTCTCTTTAGGAACCTAGTTTTGTAAAATGAGAAGGTTGGGAGTTGTTCATGCCTGCAGACATATAGGCAGAAGACATGAGTAAAATCAATCACAGAGTGGGAGAGAGACAGAGAGACAGAGACAGAAAGATAGAGAGACAGAGAGATGAAGCAGTTGCACAGAGAAAAGTAGCCGCTACAACCAGAAAGTTCTGGTGGGATTTGAGTCCCTGGGACCAATTTTTCCAAGACCCAGCCGCATCCCTTTGCTGGGGACCCAAAACACAGGTAGTATTTTATTTTATTTTATTTTATTTTTTATTTTTAATTAATTAATTAATTAATTATTTTTTGCTGTGTTGCATCTTCGGTTCTGTGCGAGGGCTTTCTCTAGTTGTGGCAAGTGGGGGCCACTCTTCATCGCGGTGCGCGGGCCTCTCACTATCGCGGCCTCTCTTGTTGCAGAGCACAGGCTCCGGATGCGCAGGCTCAGTAGTTGTGGCTCACGGGCCCAGTTGCTCCACGCCATGTGGGATCCTCCCAGACCAGGGCTCGAACCCGTGTCCCCTGCATTAGCAGGCAGACTCTCAACCACTGTGCCACCAGGGAAGCCCCACAGGTAGTATTTTAAATACTCCTTTCTTAAGCTACTTCAAATTGTGTTATATCAATACTTAAAATAGGAATTTCAGAGTTACCCATTGGCAACTCAAATAGCAGAGGAGAACACTAGAATGTGAGATGAAAGACAGGGTCTTCTTGTTGCTGGATTTGGCACTGTATGTGAATTTTATTTGTCTCACAGAGTAATTTAAAAAATTAAAATAGTATCCAGAATTTTTTAAATTAGGAACATTTTTACACACTGGATTTCTGGCTTCTCTTGAAAAGTCCGAAGATCTAGCAGCACTGGGCTGGCATCCTACTTGTCACCAGAGGCTGGAGCTGCAGAACAGCTGTCTCCTTTGGAAGGAAAAGACACTCCCTAGTCTGTTTGGGGCTCACCATCTCATACTTCCTGGAAGATGAGGCCAAAATCTGTTACCATGTCACATCACACACATACACATATATAAATAATTTTTCTTAACAGTAGCTTTAAGAATGAGGAAAAATGGGGGAAATGAAAGACTGACAAAGCCAAGTGTTTCGAGAGAAATTTCTTTGTGAAAGTAAAAGCGTTTCCTATACTGGCTTTCCTTCCTTCACTTTACCTGCCTTGCACCCTTCTGTACATGACCCTGAAGAGAAAGGGACCTCTGTAGAGTGGAGAAAAGACAGGGCTTACCTAGGGAAATGGCCAGTGAAATGATCTGTGGCAGGGAATGGCCAATGAATTACTGGAGAATTTGGTATTTTACATTCAGGTTAACCTTGTTTACAACTTTAATTACCCTCCATTGTTCTCAGTTTTCATTAAATACATGTTATACATAATGATCTTAGGTTAAGGGTGTTTGGTGGAATAAAGGCAAAGGGGGTTCTAGTCTGGGATGTTAGCAAGTAAGTAGAAATCTTCAGTGAGCTGAGAGAAATGGTTAGAAGCCAGGTGGCAGTGAGGAGGGCTGAATCAGACACAAGCAAGAGAAAAACTCAATTTCCCAAAATACAGTAGAAAAAGGTGACAAAATTCTCTATTGTAGGAGCTGGGGATGCAACTAAGTAGAATCATTTTATTTGATATAAAATGCAATTACTTGAATTGCTAATGTATAACTTTTACTACCCTATCATTTAGTTCAATATGGTCTCTTGGGTTTTGCCCTCATGATCAGTTGTCAACACTTTATTTATGTCTTGTATTCAAATTCCTCAGAGAGGTCTGATTGAGTGAATCAGTCTCTATCTAGGACAAAACATCTCCAGTGGCCAGAGGTCTTTCCCCAGATCTTTATCTAAGTGGCAGGTGAGTCTGCAGTTGGTGGCTATTTGGTCAGATGTGGCCAAGGAGGTAGGTTTTCATGGGCAATTTTCCAGAAAGTATAGTAAAACTTTAAATAGGCCATAGCATCATCCTCCTATCATTTTACGTAATTTTGTGAAATATGCTATGTAAGGTCTTGTCTAACTCACCATAAATTATTTTCTGAAAGTAAGTAGGAAAGTACAATTAATGCATTTTAAAATCTAGGATAAATATCCTGATGTCTATTCTTGGCTTTCATCAACTCAAGTATGATATTCATAATTCCACGATTGTTATTACTTCCACTTCATTCAATATTTCTTCAACTTTGGTCAGGATAGAGACCAATATATTCATGATAAACTTTATTCAAAGATTGAAAAACTAAAACCCTTTGTGTCCAAGGATGGATTATGTGCATTTTCATATTTTTATTTGATATACTTACTTTCTTTTTATATAAGCATGCAAAAATGTTATCAGAAAAGGCCACTTGAGTATTCCAATATTTAATTTCTGAACTAAGTATCTGGAAAGAAACTTTCAGGAATATTTTGTCGGAATAAGAATTAATCAGTATGTCAGCCATGGTCTAAAGATGCATTTTTGTTTTCCTTTTGTTCAATGCTTTTAGTCCAGTTATAGTATGCTCGAGCTGACCTCATAATTTCTGTTTATTGGAGTACAGCTTAGAGAATATTGATTGTGAAGAAGCAATCATTGAGCTAACTTTTAACATTTTTGCTTTAAATCAGCAATGAAATGGGAAGCAATTTTGCATTAACAACTCAGGCACCCTGTTGTTGAAGCACTATTTTGCATGTAGTTATGGTGCGTTTAGTTCCACCTCACCACCTGCCTAGTGTTTATCAATAATAATGCTTAGAAAGACCTGCCTACCAGGTAAAAAATCAAATATTTGGAAGCCAAGTTGAATGATAAACTATATTTTCAAGCTTAATGTGATGTTTTGCAGCTGGAATGTGATATTCTCTACTTGTTCCTTGAAATACCAATTTAGTAATGAACGGTTCTGTTATGTGGCATCTACATGGTGTTGTCATCTTTCCAGTAAGAATACGGAAACTGGACATGGGTAAGCAGTAATAATGTTAGATTTTTACTTGAGGAAGCACAGATAAAATTGCTACCAAGGAAACTCCTAGGTTGGAGCCAGAGCAGCATTTAGGAAATATGTGCTGCGTAAAATTGTAAAACAAAGTGTCCAATGATGACAATTACTTTGTAATTCATAGGCTGAATTCTAGATAGAAATGCAGACTTCCTTTGAATTTTGAAAATGTAGTGAAATAACAGAGTGGGAAAAGGATGTCTTGGCAATATTGGGTGGTGGTGTCAGGGTGCAGTAGTGAGGGTGAGGAGGTGGATTTCAATGCATGCATCACTTATTTGTTTAGATTTCTCCACAGATCTTGCCATTGTGTTGGTTTATTATACATCAGCTGAGACAATGCTAACAATTATTAGGATCATCACATTAAATTTTGAAATATAACTTGAGGCAATAATATAAAAAACATTGTTTACTTCTAAACATTTTAAAGATTTTTAAAAAGTGAATTAGAAACTTCTGATCTTCAAAGAAAGTAGAATCTTTAGGCTTTTGACAGTTTACTGAAAATAGGCAACCACTTGAATGAAGAGAAAAAATCACCAAGATTATACTAAGAAAGTCCATTAAACTGCATGGGTTCATATGGTGTATCACGTTGATTGATTTGCATATACTGAAGAATCCTTGCATTCCTGAAATAAACCCCACTTGATCATGGTGTATGATCCTTTTAATGTGCTGTTGGATTCTGTTTGCTAGTATCTTGCTGAGGATTTTTGCATCTATGTTCATCAGTGATATTGGCCTGTAGTTTTCTTTCTTTGTGACATCTTTGTCTGGTTTTGGTATCAGGGTGATAGTGCCTTCGTAGAATGAGTTTGGGAGTGTTCCTCCCTCTGCTATATTTTGGAAGAGTTTGAGAAGGATAGGTGTTAGCTCTTCTCTAAATGTTTGATAGAATTCACCTGTGAAGCCATCTGGTCCAGGGCTTTTGTTTGTTGGAAGATTTTAAATCACATTTTCAATTTCAGTGCTTGTGATTGGTCTGCTCATATTTTCTATTTCTCCCTGGTTCAGTCTCAGCAGGTTGTGCATTTCTAAGAATTTGTCCATTTCTTCCAGGTTGTCCACTTTATTGGCATAGAGTTGCTTATAGTAATCTCTCATGATCCTTTGTATTTCTGCAGTGTCAGTTGCTACTTCTCCTTTTTCATTTCCAATTCTATTGATTTGAGTCTTCTCCCTTTTTTTCTTAATGAGTCTGGCTAATGGTTTATCAATTTTGTTTGTCTTCTCAAAGAACCAGCTTTTACTTTTATTGATCTTTGCAGCTCATGCAGCTCAATAACAAAAAGACAAACAACCCAATCCAAAAATGGGCAGAAGACCTAAATAGACATTTCTCCAAAGAAGATATACAGATTGCCAACAAACACATGAAAGAATGCTCAACACAATTAATCATTAGAGAAATGCAAATCAAAACTACAATGAGATATCATCTCACACTGGTCAGAATGGCCATCATCAAAAATCTAGAAACAATAAATGCTGGAGAGGGTGTGGAGAAAAGGGAACACTCTTGCACTGTTGGTGGGAATGTAAATTGATACAACCACTATGGAGAACAGTCTGGAGGTTCCTTAAAAAACTAAAAATAGAACTACCATACGACCCAGCAATCCCACTACTGGGCATATACCCTGAGAAAACCATAATTCAAAAAGAGTCATGTACCACAATGTTCATTGCAGCTCTATTTACAATAGCCAAGACAGGGAAGCAACCTAAGTGTCTATCAATAGATGAATGGATAAAGAAGATGTGGCACATATATACAATGGAATATTACTCAGCCATAAAAAGAAACAAAATTGAGTTATTTGTAGTGAGGTGGTTGGACCTAGAATCTGTCATACAGAGTGAAGTAAGTCAGAAAGAGAAAAACAAATACCGTATGCTAACACATATATATGGAATCTAAGAAAAAGAAAAAGGTCATGAAGTACCTAGGGGTAAGACAGGAATAAAGACACAGACCTACTAGAGAATGGACTTGAGTATATGGGGAGGGGGAAGGGTAAGCTGTGACAAAGTGAGAGAGTGGCATGGACATATATACACTACCAAACATAAAATGGATAGCTAGTGGGAAGCAGCCGCATAGCACAGGGAGATCAGCTAGGTGGTTTATGACCACGTAGAGGGGTGGGGTAGGGAGGGTGGGAGGGAGGGAGATGCAAGAGGGAAGAGATATGGGAATATATGTATATGTATAACTGGTTCACTTTGTTATAAAGCAGAAACTAACACACCATTGTAAAGCAATTATACTCCAATAAAGATATTAAAAAAATGTATGAGTTCAGAATACTCATTTTCAGGAAAAAACCTCAGAAAAAATAAATCATGCCTACTCCTCATCCCCCAGTCCATAAGCTGCCATATATTTTTCTGCCATATGGGATTGGATCTGCTCAGTCTCCCTACCCCCTCAAGCTGTTTATTGTACTAAGGTGCAGTGACAAACATTTTCTAGCTAATGGTTGGTGTTTATTTTTTTATTTGACTTTGATATATGTAAAATATGTAAACATATTATATTTTATATCTCACTTTAGAGAATAATGAGAAACTGCTTAGAAGGGAAAGAAGTCTAATGCTGTGACAACCTTTTGGTACAAGGGATATGTTTCTTAGAAAATCCATCTGCATCCCTGGGCCAAACCTTGAAGACACTCTGATTATTGAAATATTTGAACAAGCTTTCTAACAAATTTTGTAATCCACTTAAATGCTGGCTCTTTAAAAAAAATATTTTTATTGTAGCAAACTTACGTACTACTTATTGTGCTCAGTCTCCCCATTTATGTTTGCCCATTTCTTTCTCCATGAGCTCTCTGCTTTTGGTTATTGAATGATTATTTGAAATTTCACCTATTACACCAGTTTTTATCACAGTACCCCAGACACAAAATCACCCTGGACAAATGTTTGAAGTCATTAATGATGGTGATTGTGCAATAAACTCTAAGAAATCAAGCAGTTTCATGTCTCAACGATTTCTGAATTTTTTTTTTTAACGTTCTGCTACGAATGTCAAAACCATGGGGTAAAGATTAAGCTCTGTCAATTTTATAAGCTGGTAGACCTCGCTTCTAGTGTTTGCTAGGCCCTAGTGTAACTCATTTACACAAGCCATTTTTAAGCTCTTTGGGACTGTCACTTTATTAGTAAAATAAAAGGATCTGGTTTGGTGGATCTCTGTAATCTTACTCTGAAATTATATGACTCTAAGACTAATTGCTCTCTCAATAATCTTAGGACTTTTTTGATACCAAATTTTTTTTTTTTTTTTTTTTTTTTGCGGTACGTGGGCCTCTCACTGTTGTTGCCTCTCCCATTGCGGAGCACAGGCTCCGGATGCGCAGGCTCAGCGGCCATGGCTCATGGGCCCAGCCGCTCTGCGGCATGTGGGATCCTCCCAGACCGGGGCATGAGCCCGTGTCCCCTGCATTGGCAGGCAGACTCTCAACCCCTGCACCACCAGGGAAGCCTGATACCAAACTTTTTTTTTCTTTGGGGTAGACTCTTTTTTGTGTGTGTGGCTACACAAAGGCTAGGAAAAATGCAGAGTCTGGCTTATTTGGTGGTACGGTAGGCCTAGCTAACGTGTCCAAGTGAAAGGCCCTCAGAAATCAGGGGACAGCATGGGCTCGCTGGGTATCTGGGGGTGGTGAAAAGAATCAGATGGAAGCCACTGAGGATAAGCATTACTTGGTTCACAGTTGTGCCCCGGGTGCTATGTGAGTGACTACATGGGAGAGAAATTTGAGGAAGTAGAATAATGGAACCACAGAAATGTGATAATGATTCTACTTTTCTTTTGTCATAATAAAAACCTTTCTAGCCACTGGTACTGTGCTGAACCATATTGGAGCCAGAGGGAAAAGGAAAAATCAGTGATACTAATCCTATCTTTATATAAAATTTTGATATATTGTTTATCTTGTATATTTTTGTGTTAATTTCTATTTAAAATGTTGCATTAAAATATTATTTAATTGATTACTGAGATTTTAGAACCCATTAACTTTCCCCCCAGAGGAGAGTACATTACTCAACTCATCCTATCCTGGCCTTGCTGGCCACTCAATAATGACCCTTTGTCTGTGATTCCTCTCTGCCTCCTAACTAGGTTGGCAATGTGAGAAGAGGGTCTCCTTTTGGTTGCACATTGAGAATGTGCCCTCTAGCGAGGTTCTTGCTCTCTGAGAACTTAATACGTCAACCAGTTGAAACCCCTCTGCTTGGGTCACGTAGTGGGCCAAAAAGATGAATAGAGTGCAGTTTTTAAAAATGCCATCTGTGGTCCTTGTGGCTGCACTCATGAGCAATTCATATGCCTAGGAACCATTCAATTGTATACTTAGTGGAGTTATTCCTGAAATTTTTGAGCAAAAGATTAATGCAGAAGAAATTCTCTTTATAGGCAAAGCAAAACCACACCACTAAATGAGACAATCAATCTGCCAGAAGCAGGAAGAGGTGCCTGCAATTGCTCTGGGAAATGACATGGGAAAACTTGTTAAAGGAAGAAAAAGGCTGGAAAGTGTAACCGCAATTTGGTGAGGTGGAAGAATCTGGGTATTTAGGGGAACAGAGAGCAACTTCCAGCGTACATGTAGAGTAACTAATAGCAGGCCTTGGACATGTTGCCTCCGATCCAACCAAAGTAATGCGTTCCCACAGCCCTATCATGGAAAATGGAAATAAAATGGGCTAGTGAACCAAAAGGAGAAATATGTACTAAGTTACACATCTCTGTGTAATAGAAAAAAAATTAAAATAAAACCAAGTGTTAAAATAAGAACGATTTCATAGTCCATTTATAAAAGTTAGCAGGATGGCATGACAAGATGAAAGATGACAGAGGCTGGCTCCTTGTGATACAGGCCAGTTCCTTATTCCTTCCTTCTCTTTTTGTCTATTCTGAGGCTTATGAAAAAGTTGCTTAAAAAAGGAAAAAAACTGCTGGTAGGAATGTAAAGTGGTGCAGCCACTGTGGAAAACAGTTTGGTGGTCCCTTAAAAAGTTAAACAGAATTACCACAAGACCCAGATAGTCTACTCCTAGGTATAAGCCCAAAGGAATTGAAAATAGGGACACAAACAGATAGTTTATTGCAGCATTATTTATAATATTATTTATAATATCCAGAAAGGTGGAAACCAACTCAAATGTCCATCATCAGATGAAAGGATAAACAAAATGTGATATATTCATACAATAGAATATTATTTAGCCATAAAAAGGAATAAAGTTCTGATAAATGCTGCAACATGGATGAACCTTAAAAACATTGTCCTAAATGAAATAAGCCAGACACAAAATGACAAATATTGAACCATTATACTTATATGAAATATATAGAGAGTATGAAAATTCATAGACAGAAAGCACATTATACGTTACAAGGGGCTAAGAGGAAGGGGAAATGGGGATTTCTTGTTTAATGGGTACAGAGTTTCTGTTTCAGGCAATGAAAAAGTTTTGAAAGTAAATGCGATGATTGTATAACATTGCATATTATAATTAACGCCACTGAGTTATACACTTTAAAATGATTAAAATGACAAATTTTATGTTATATATATTTTATTACAATAAAAAGAAAAACAAAATGATAAAAGTGAAAAAAAAAGAAAAACAGGAAAACATAGATTTGTGTGAAATATAGTACTTCCACATGTTATTCAGCAAAGCCAATTCGTACATTTGGAAACCATGTTCTTAGTTAGATTTGTCCAACCCAACCCAGCATTAGGCAGAAGACCAGCCTTCTCCAGAAAAAAATTTTTCACAGGAGTAAAAGAGGTTCTAGAGAAATAAAACGTTATCTAGAGAGGTAGTTAATGTGAATTAAAGAACACACATTGCTCATTTTGGTTTCACAAAGCTCTCTCCTCAATTAGGGCTAAATTACACCCTGGCTAAAGCAAGCCCTATGTCTCCTGTTCTTCCTACAACTGATCAATAGCATAATCTCCTAGAAAGGGAGAGGTGACCCCTGACATCCCTTCCACACTGCTCTAATGTTTTTGGACAATTTTTATCCATGGTGGTAGTGGTCAAGGGTCCGGGGCTGGGGAAACATGGTGTTTCATAGTTTCTTCCAAACCAAAACTAGCTGGTATATTTTGGGCACAATTTTGAAAGATTTGTGACTCTAAATATCTGAATACATTAGAATGTGGGATTTAAAGCATGTTTGCTATAGATTTTTTGTGATTAGGCTTAAAAAATAACAGTGTGCTGCTTCCCTGGTGGTGCAGTGGTTGAGAATCTGCCTGCTAATGCAGGAGACACGGGTTCGAGCCCTGGTCTGGGAAGATCCCACATGCCGCGGAGCAACTAGGCCTGTGAGCCACAACTACTGAGCCTGCGCGTCTGGAGCCTGTGCTCCACAACAAGAGAGGCCACGACAGTGAGAGGCCCGTGCACCACGATGAAGAGTGGCCCCCTCTTGCCACAACTAGAGAAAGCCCTTGCACAGAAATGAAGACCCAACACAGCCAAAAATAAAAATAAATAAATTAAAAGAAGGCTCAACATTAAAAAAAAACCCAGCAGTGTGGCAGGTTCTACTTCTTAAAAAATCTAATTTGAACTGGATACACATTTATATGCAGTAGGACTATTTGAGGGCTAGATAAGAAATTCTGCTTATCTTTTCATTAAATCCATGTTCCCCATATTAGCCATTTGTTAGCCTTCTTAGCTTATTATAAATATTTGAAAGTGTTAAAGTTTTATTAAAAAGATCTCTTTTCTTATTCCAGAGTAGACTTCCTAGCTGGTAGTCTACCCAGGTTTCACCACATTCTTGGCTGCTAAAAGCTGAGGCGCAGTTCTTCATATTTGCTTGGCTACTGACCTCAGATTTGGAAACCTAAGGAAGAAAGGTATCTTTCCTCTGGTGTTGAAAAATTTTATTCTCTTTGAACCATACTTAAAAATTTTTTCTCTTCAAATTTTTCCTTGTTATTTTTAGCCCTTGTTATTTTTAGCTTTTTGCCAAGTCCTTGGGTGTTTTTCTTCCTTTTTTCTCTTTGCTTTATGCTCTTTATGCTCAGAAATGGTAAATGGGATTTTATTACTCAGTGAATCATTTATAAATATGCTACATGTATAGAGTCTCCACCTCAGGTGTAAGAACATGCTGGGTGTCATGTAGGTGAACGTGTAAATACCTGTGCACATGTGTGTGGATATGCATGTCTACTCACTTCCTACGGAGAAACAGGAGCCAGAAAAAATAAAAGTGGGGTGGTCTGTTTGAGGTAGGTGCCACCTGAAACCGAGTGACTGTATAGTGCTGATATCTATACTTACATATAAACAATGACCCAATAATGCACCTTTTATAAAACATTTCATTTTGGGTCCATTTGAAAGTGTCATAGACACATGTATTAATCTCCAGAGTTGTTGTTTTCAAACATTTCAAGGGTTTTATTGTTTTGAATACCTCAGAATGCTCCCTTATGGTGTGATGTTTGATCCAGTCTGCAGTTGATGAAGTATCTTCTAATCGAAAATGTTCTTCATGACCATGTTTAACTTCGAGGAATCTTTAGGCATGGTTTTGTGTGCACATTTGCATCAATAGTTCATTCAGCTACTTGAGTTCTGCCTCAAGGACGTAGTTGCTGATGCTGGAGGCCCAAATAATTGCACTTCTAAGTGGCACTTCCTGAAACTAAAGGCAGCTGCTGTTGAATGAATGAACTTGTGAATCAATGAGGAAGTAATATTTACAATGGTCTGTTTGCTTTGGGGGAAGAGCATGGAGTGAAGATGTTCCCCTTAATCTATCACTGAAATGAGATTGGGGGCAGGGGGATGAGAGAGCTGAAATATAAACAGCTGAAAGGAGAGTGATAGACAAGCAATATTTTTGCACACTGAAGAATGTTCTAGATTGCTAACGAGTCATCAGGAGGGGTCAAGTAAATCTGTTATCTCTGAACCTGTTGACCTCTACAGTGACTTTATGCATGTTCTGCTAACCCTCCTTCTCTTTAGCTACACCCCTGCCCCGGCTAGTTATTGTCTACATTGCCTTTGATTTTGTCTGCCTGCCATGCACTCCTGGTTCTTCTAAGAGCAGCTTATTTGGGGCGGGGGGGTGACCAGCCCCTGCCCTGCTGAACTCAGTTTCATGGGACTGTCATTCAAGGCGCCCCTGCTGTCCGCAGGGTAAGTACAAACTCAAAACTGAGTTCTTTCTCCTTGATTTGAATTTTTTCCTGAGTGACACAAGGACAACCAAGCAGGACTGGAATTCATTCCTCATGATAGCGGGGTGGTGGTCATGGTGGCTGTGAAGGAATTGTCTGTTTGTTCCTAAATTCCTAGAGCTGCCTGGATTCTAGTTTCTTCGCAAAAAAAAACAAACAAACTTTTTTCCCCCTGCTTTTTCTTTAATTCTAGGAGTAACCTTACGTTATGATAAAACATTCAGTTTTTTTCCTAGAGTCAGTTTTTGTTGTTTGCAACTGATGAAATCTAAGTGGTAACAGACTCTCTTCCCTCAGTCCCACACCCTGCACGGGCAGTTCTTCCTCAGCCTGGCTCAGCCTTGGGCAGGAGGAAATGGGAAGAAGCCTGTCAGCGCTTCCTTGGTGTTGTCACTGTTTTCTGTCCCACTTAAAGATGAAATTTAGTCGTGTTTACTGACTCTTTGGATTACAAAAGGCACATGAAATCTTGTCCTCAGAGTGTGTTCCCCACTTTCATTTTTTTTTTTTTTTTTTTTTTTTTTTTTTTGCTGTACGCGGGCCTCTCACTGCTGTGGCCTCTCCCGTTGCGGAGCACAGGCTCCGGACGCGCAGGCCCAGCCGCTCCACGGCATGTGGGATCCTCCCAGACCGGGGCACGAACCCGTGTCCCCTGCATCGGCAGGCAGACTCTCAACCGCTGCGCCACCAGGGAAGCCCCCCACTTTCATTTATTCGTAGTCCACGGCATCTGGATGCTCTATGCTCTACCCCAATCTCAGCTGGAAAAACTCCTCCACTGCAATTTGAGTGTGTATGTGCCACAGTGACCTGCCCTGGCTCCTTTAAGGGAGCAAGTAGGGGTCAGACAGAGAGAGGCACCTTCACACCCTATGCACACTCCCCCCTCTCCCCACTTCTTTCCTCTTTGCCGCTCCACCCAGAAGAGGAAGAGATGAGCCCATTCATGAGATAAAGGGCAGAGACTGGCAAATAGCAAATAGAGAATAGAGAAGCTTCAGCAATTACAATATTGAGTACACACATATCACTTATTCTGGTAATGCTCAATCTTTCAGCATGCAAACGCCTCAGCACTACATGTGTGATTTTTTGTTCAGCGTAATTTCAACGATTGTGTAATCTTGTAAACATCGATTGAATATTTGTGCTTTCACGAAAGTCAAGTCCTGCTCTTATGCAAATACTAACAAAGTAGTTAAGAAAACAGAAGGAAGTAACAAAGAAAATAAGACCTGTGGGCAGATGGTTTCTGAAATTATATATTTTTCTGTGAAGCATTAGCTGTTTTAAAAGCATTAAGGCTCATTTTTCTTCTGGGATGTGGGTGTGTAATTTAAGATAAAACACCTTCATTGCACAATGCAAAGTTTAACTTGCCAAGTACTTAATTTATAATGACTTCTGTTTCTATTAAAATATTTCCTCAAATAATTTTTAGTAATTTTTCATGGAGGGGGTTGTTCTAGAAAGATTCTTATTTCAGGACTGGGAGAAAGCTTGAGAGGATTGTCCAGAGCAGAATAGAATATATTTCATTAAAGAATTCCTCCTTAAAAGGAAATTCTACGGCTTCTCTTATGGACTTCTCTTAAAGTTTATCAGCTGCTCTGTCAGAAAGTTATTTTTAATTTTTGATCTAAATATCTCATGTTGCCCATCTAAACCCTTATTTTCTTTTTCCTAAAATGAAGAACAGCCTGGAATCACATTCTGGGTAAGGCCTTTCATGGATGTGACATGAGCAGCTAAAATTCTCTCTTAACATGAGTTGAAACATTTCTTTTCTCATAGGCATGCTTTAATAACAACTTGCAGATTTTTAAGAATCTCCTCGCCTGTCTTCCTATCCCCACATTTCTTTTAAGTGGTGGAGTTGGAAGTGGATGCACTATTGAGCAGAAAATAAAAACTGAGCTCACCCCCAGGGCAGGATTCCTATTCCTGGATCCCATCAACGTGATTGATTTTTAGATCACAGTGACATGATGTTGAAAAGTCAATTTGCTGTCCAGGCTGACATCTGAATTGACTTCTTCTCTCAATGGATCTGTCCCCGCACTTGAGGCCATGTGGCTTGTTGCCCACATCGTTGGTCACTGAGGGTGGATTTGCCTCATCAGATTGTGGGAGACGCAGCTGTGCAGACACCTGTCCCTCCCTCACTATCCTGTGTCTCTTATCAAATTAATCACTTGATGGAAAATCGCCACTTTCTTTGCCAAAGTTGTTTTTCTTGTGAGGGACTGTGAACTGTGCTTCTGAGTTAGAGCTTCAGTTATCTTTCATCTTTTATGTGTAGAATATCAATTTCTCTCCCTCAGATGTACTCGTCTTTTGGTATCCTCTCTTGAAATATTAGATTGGTTTTGACCACTTTTTAAATTTAATAAATATGTCTCCATATGACAGAATTCTCACTACCTCTTAGATAGATGTCAACTGCACATTGAAGGCCTATGGTCTTTATTTTACCACTGAGGCCAAGAGACATGGGAAGCCAGGATTGGCTCTAGTTTTGTTCTCAAAAGTTGATAATGATCTTTAAGGAAGAAGAGTTATCCATCTCTTTGTGTGCTGTGTAATTTTATCCTATTGACTTGAGTCTAGGTCTAGACTATGCTATCCCCATTTTCGTTTTAAATTTTCTCCATCCACACTGTTTTTTTTTTTTTTTTTTTTTGATGAGACTACCATATAGCATGGGATAAGAATTCTAGCTAAAGTTGGGACATTGCATCTATTTCTTCCACCAGATCTTGTATTCTTTCATATTACAAAATTAGGTGAGTCTGATGAGAACTGTTCCTTACAGATGATGCATTCCGATGTCTTTTAGGGGTTTGTGAATTTACTGTATAATGCTTTCTTCTAGCAATTTTCTAGCCTGGCTCATAGATTTGAAATAGCCAGAAGTACCTCCTTTTTCAAATATAACTACTCTATTTACTCTCTCTCTGCTTGTTTTAAACAATGGAAATATTGCAAATATACAGAAAAACATAAAAAACTAATATGACAGAAATATTATTCCAGTTTAACCATATAACAATTTTAAAATCTAGTCTTATGTTGGTAGGCATATGGGTTGTTTTCAATACTTTGCTCTTATAAATAGCAGTATAAAGAACATTGCATACAGGTCTCTGTGGCTAACCGCCGCCCCCCCCCCCCCCCCCATTAAGAGCTTCTCTGGAGCATATGCCTGGGAATGAAATTGCTGAAATGAAAAAGTCTGCTTATTTTTAATTTTATTAGATATTGCCAAATTTTTCTCGAAGGGCATATCAATTTTTAACTCCATCAGCTGTTTATGAGAGTTCATTGATCCATATTCTTGTCAACACCTGGGACTGTCAGACTTTAAATTTATTGCTAACTCGATGAGTGTAAAATGGTCCTGAATTGTGGTTTTAACTTGCATTTTCCAGATTATTGGTTAGGAGGAACATCTTTTCATTTGTTCGTTAGTCAATCATGTTACTTTCTCTTTGACTTGCCTCTTTATAGCTTTTGGCTATTCTATTGAACGTTTTTCTTCTTATTTTTCAGAGTTCTTGGTAAATTCTGGATTCCAGCCAGTGGTGGCTTTTTTTGTTGTATTTTCTCTTGGTTTATAGCTTGTCTTTTCATGTTGTCTTTTGTTGTATTTTAGTTTTATTATTTAAATGCAGTCAGTAGTATATGTATTTTCTTTGTTGTTTATACTTTTGATTCCTTGTTTCAGAAATCTTTTTCTACCTTGCAGACATAAAAATTGTTACCCCGTCTTATACATGTTTAAAATTTTTGTTTTTCATTTTTTGGTCTTTTAAACCACAAACTCTTTGTACATGGTGGCCCAATTTATTTATTTTCCATATGTTTAAAAAATTATCTGTCCCACAACCATTTATTGAATAGTCTTTTTTTGTGTTCTTTGTTCTTTACCACTGGGCTAATTTGCCAAGACTGCATTATCTTAATTATTAGGGTTTTGTGATATGTTGCTTTCCTACTGCTCTGTCAAGTTACCCCAGCTTCTTTTTTGTTTCCAAAATTGTCTCAGCTTTTATTTTTCTATAAAATTTAGCATAAGTTTTTCAAGTTTCACAGAAATCTCTGTTGGAATTTTGATTGGAATTACATTAATTTATATATGAATTTCAACAAACTAAAAATCGATATATTTTGACTCTTTCTACCCATGAACATCCTGTATTTTTCTTTTCTTTTTGCCATCCTTTTCTACCTTTCAATAATGTTTTGAAAATTTTCTCCATATAAGTGCAACCCAATTTTAAAAATGTTGTTTCTATGTATCTTTAAAGTCTGTTACTGTTATAAATGGAGTCTTTAAAAATTAAATTTTATAATTGTTGCTGGTATGTGGGAATACTATAGATATTTATATTGCTCTTTTTTCACCTCACAATTCTGCTGAAGTTTCTTATTATAATTTGTCTATAGATTCTTTTAGAGTTCTCTAGGCTAAAAATCATGTCATCTACAAAATAATGACACTTATGCGTACTCCTTTTCAATCCTGAAATTTTTTGTTTTATTTTATTTTACTGCATTGGTTAAGACTTCCAGGACATGACTGAATAGAACCAGTGATAGTAATATCCTTATCTTATATTTGACTTAAAGGGAATGCTTCAGACTTCCCATTAGAAAGTATAACAGTCACTCTAAATTTTTGGTGTATATCCTTTTTAGGTTAGTAAAGTGTTTTCCTAGTACTCTTTTTTTTTTTTTTTACATCTTTATTGGAGTATAATTGCTTTACAATGGTGTGTTAGTTTCTGCTTTATAACAAAGTAAATCAGTACTCTTTTGCTAAGAGGTTTTTTGTTGTTGTTGTTTTTATGGGTAGGATGAATGCTATCTAACGCTTTTCCCCTCTACCTATTGAGATAATCACATAAATTTCCTGTTTTAATCTATTAATGTGATCAATTACCTAATATATTTTTATCACATTTAATCATTCTTAATTACTGTTATAGATAAAACATGGGTAGGTTTTTTTTAATACACTGCTGGATTTGGATTGTTAATATTATGTTTAGGATTTTGTATCTATATTCATAAGTGAGATTAAGCTATAATTTTCTATTTTAAAATATGTTGGTTTTTGTTTCAAGGTTACTGTTAGCTTCATTAAATGAGTTGGACATGAGTACCACGTCCCTTTGAAATTAGTGAAATAATTTATATAAGACTATCTGTTCTCTGAATGTTTGATGAAACTTACCTCTTCCTTGTAAGGGAGACTAGGGTTGTATTTTTTGTGACTGAACATCCTTTAATAGCTATTGTTGTATTTATTAAAGTCCTTTAACTTAAATTTATGTTATAGAAAATTATTTGTGCATGTGCATATGAAAAAGTACCAATCTATGACACAAGTCTAGCACACAAATATAAATATATATAATGCCATGAATATTATTTATGACAATTATCTAATCAGGGGCATAACTTTAAAGTCTAAGCCCCTACATAAATCCCGAACCCCTTAGCTTTTGGAATTTTTTATAATCCAAATATGTAAGTTTGAGTATGTTGGTGGCATGATAACAACAACTAATATTTATTTGGTATGTATTCTGTATCAGGAAGTTTATCTATGTTTTTACATTTATTGCCTATAACAATCCTGGGAGACATGGTTAATCCTATTAAACATGAGTAAGGCCTAGGGGCTAGATAAGTTGTACAAAATCTCATGGGTAGTGAGTAGCAGATTTGAGATTAAAACTAAACATTCTGAAGGAAAGCTGATATCCTTTTCACAGCATCTTACTGGGAAATGGATGACAAAGACTGAGAATCAGTTTTGATAATAAGTAGTAAATTTTATTGTTGTTACTTTTAGAAACTGAGGTGCATTATATAAGCCTCTAGAAAAACTGAGTGTGTAAAATTATATAAATACTGCTAAGGTTTTCATGTACTGTCAAATAGCCTATATACTGCACAAGTCCAGGGGGCACCATTTATATGGGTCCCAAAGTCAATGACACTTCTCTGGATTTATGCAATATGATGACATTTAATGCTGCACATAGGTACCTGCATTGCAAGGGTTTGAGGAAAGAAAGAAACCATTCCCAGGAGATACACTTGCTTTACAATTAATAAAAGATTAACTGCATTGTTGGACTGAGTTTTGGGGTTCCTTTCAGTACATAAAATGGGGCTCGTTAAGATTGTGTTTTACAAAAAACTTGTGATATTTGTGTTTTCAGTTTATTACTTCATGAAAAAAGGAGAAATGTGTATCAGATGAGGACAGTTAACTAAGTTTCAAATTTTTAGTTGGCATTGGCTATAATATTCAAGAAAAAAGTTCAGAAAGGAAACTGGCAAGGTTTGATGATTTGCTCGTGAAAGAATTCTCGCAGTGCCATGGAAAAAGGAAACAAATGTGTTTTCATAATGAAGTCCAGACTTTGTTCCCATTTAATTATTTTTCCTTAATGAAATGCAACTTGGAGTTTTTAATATTAAGAATAAGTGATTCTTGGGACTCCCCCGGGGGCACAGTGGTTAAGAATCCTCCTGCCAATGCAGGGGACACAGGTTTGAGCCCTGGTCCGGGAAGATCCCACACGCCGTGGAGTAACTAAGCCCGTGCACCACAACTACTGAGCCTGTGCTCTAGAGCCCGCGAGTCACGACTACTGAAGCCCGTGCGCCTAAAGCCCGTGCTCCATAACAAGAGAAGCCACCACAATGAGAAGCCTACACACCACAAACAGTAGCCCCCACTTGCTGCAGCTAGAGGAAGCCTGCACGCAGCAATGAAGACCCAATGCAGCCAAAATTAAATAAATAAATTTATTTAAAAAAAAGAATAAGTGATTCTTAATATTAAGAATAAATAAATGACAATTCAGTTATGATACAAGGTTTGGAAATAATGAGCAGAGAAATAAAATTTCACAATATGAATGTATTTTATGGGCACTGGAAGTAACCTTTTTCTTTGAGAGTTTATTTCTGGCCAGTATTATGCCTATTACATTTTCTGTGTTGAATGCAAAACTTTTGTAGTATTTCTGATTTCCCTCGACCCATCAATTCTTCTGTGCTTGTTTCTCCATTTTCCATTCCACTTTTACGTCCTTTACCCGAGATTTATTTTTGCCTTCTTTCTTCGCAGCAGTACCCATTCTCCCCGCTGGCTGTCAGCTCTTTTTCTCCCTCAAAGTCATTTCACTCATTGTTCTTTATGCCTCTCAGAGGAATAAAAAAGGGCTGGTCTGTGAATTACTATTTCTCTTTCAAGCAAGGAGAATGCAGAGTGTGTTAAAAATCACTTTAATTTAATAGACTCTCAAAATGTGAATTTAGTTTTTTTCTCTCTTGCCATTAAAAAATTTATTTACCCTGTCATTTAAACTTTATAATAGATTCCAAAAACTAAACATTTAAAATGACACGAACACTTGGCACTTTTCTTTTTGGACTCACCTTTTTTTTGTTTGTTTGTTTTGTTATGTAAATATATGTTTATTCTCTTATTTTCCTAACAAAAATACAATTTGATTATCCATAGTATCTGTTACAATTATACAGAATAAACAAGGTATTCTTTAAAAAAATTTTTTTAATTGAAATATAGTTGATTAATGATATTGTGTTAGTTTCAGGTATACAGCAAAGTGAGTCAGTTTTATATGTATATATAGTTTTCAGATTATCTTCCATTATAGGTTATTACAAGGTATTGAATATAGTTCCCTGTGCTGTACAGTAAATCCTTGTTGCTTATCTATTTTATGTATAGCAGTTTGTATCTGCTAATCCCATACTCCTAATTTATCCCTCCCCCCTTTTCTCCCTTTGGTAACCATAAGTTTGTTTTCTGTGTCTGTGAGTCTGTTTCTGTTTTGTCTATTGGGTTCATTTGTATTATTTTTTAGATTCCATATATAAGTAATATCATATAATATTTATCTTTGTCTGACTTACTTCACTTAGTATGATATTCTCTAGGTTCATCCATGTTATTGCAAATGGCAATATTGCATTCTTTTTTATGGATGAGTAGTATTCCATTGTATATTTACACCACATCTTCTTAAACCAGTCATCTGTTGCTGGGCACTTAGGTTGTTTCCATGTCTTGGCCATTATAAATAGTGCTGCTACAAACATTGGGTGCCTCTGTCTTTTCGAGTTAGAGTTTTCATCTTTTCAGGATATATGCCCAGGAGTGGGATTGCTGGATCATATGGTAGCTATATATATATATATTTTTAATCTTTATTGGAGTATAATTGCTTAACATTGGTGTGTTAGTTTCTGCTTTATAACAAAGTGAATCAGTTATACATATACATATGTTCCCATATCCCCTCCCTCTTGTGTCTCCCTCCCACCCTCCCTATCCCACTCCTCCAGGCAGTCACAAAGCACCAAGCTGATCTCCCTGTGCTATGCGGCTGCTTCCCACTAGCTATCTACCTTATGTTTGGTAGTGTATATACGTCCATGCCTCTCTTTCGCTTTGTCACAGCTTACCCTTCCCCTTCCCCATATACTCAAGTACATTCTCTAGTAGGTCTGTGTCTTTATTCCCGTCTTACCCCTAGGTACTTCATGACCTTTTTTTTTTTTAGATTCCATATATATGTGTTAGCATACGGTATTTGTTTTTCTCTTTCTGACTTACTTCACTCTGTATGACAGACTCTAGATCTATCCACCTCATTACAAATAGCTCAGTTTCGTTTCTTTTTATGGCTGAGTAATATTCCATTGTATATATGTGCCACATCTTCTTTATCCATTCATCCGATGATGGACACTTAGGTTGTTTCCGGCTCGGGGCTATTGTGAATAGAGCTGCAATGAACATTTTGGTACATGTCTCTTTTTGAATTATGGTTTTCTCAGGGTATATGCCTAGTAGTGGGATTGCTGGATCATATGGTAGTTCTATTTTTAGTTTTTTAAGGAACCTCCATACCGTTCTCCATAGTGGCTGTACCAATTCACATTCCCACCAGCAGTGCAAGAGTGTTCCCTTTTCTCCACACCCTCTCCAGCATTTATTGTTTCTAGATTTCTTGATGATGGCCATTCTGACTGGTGTGAGATGATATATCATTGTAGTTTTGATTTGCATTTCTCTAATGATTAATGATGTTGAGCATCCTTTCATGTGTTTGTTGGCAGTCTGTATATCTTCTTTGGAGAAATGCCTATTTAAGTCTTCTGCCCATTTTTGGATTGGGTTGTTTGTTTTTTTGCTATTGAGCTGCATGAGCTGTTTATAATTTTGGAGATTAATCCTTTGTCAGTTGCTTCATTTGCAAATATTTTCTCCCATTCTGAGGGTTGTCTTTTGGTCTTCTTTATGGTTTCCTTTGCTGTGCAAAAGCTTTGAAGTTTCATTAGGTCCCATTTGTTTATCTTTGTTTTTATTTCCATTTCTCTAGGAGGTGGGTCCAAAAGGATCTTGCTGTGATTTATGTCATAGAGTGTTCTGCCTAAGTTTTCCTCTAAGAGTTTGATAGTTTCTGGCCTTACATTTAGGTCTTTAATCCATTTTGAGCTTATTTTTGTGTATGGTGTTAGGGAATGCTCTAATCTCAAACTTTTACATGTCCATGTCCAGTTTTCCCAGCACCACTTATTGAAGAGGCTGTCCTTTCTCCACTGTACATTCCTGCCTCCTTTATCAAAGATAAGTTGACCATATGTGCGTGGGTTTATCTCTGGGCTTTCTATCCTGTTCCATTGATCTATCTTTCTGTTTTTATGCCAGTACCACACTGTCTTGATTACTGTAGCTTTGTAGTATAGTCTGAAGTCAGGGAGCCTGATTCCTCCAGCTCCGTTTTTCGTTCTCAAGATTGCTTTGGCTATTCGGGGTCTTTTGTTTCTCCGAACAAATTTTGAAATTTTTTGTTCTAGTTCTGTGAAAAATGCCAGTGGTAGTTTGATAGGGATTGCATTGAATCTGTAGATTGCTTTGGGTAGTAGAGTCATTTTCACAATATTGATTCTTCCAATCCAGGAGCATGGTATATCTCTCCCTCTATTTGTATCATCTTTAATTTCTTTCATCAGTGTCATAATTTTCTGCATACAGGTCTTTTGTCTCCTTAGGTAGGTTTATTCCTAGATATTTTATTCTTTTTGTTGCAATGGTAAATGGGAGTGTTTTCTTGATTTCATTTTCAGATTTTTCATCATTAGTGTACAGGAATGTCGGAGATTTCTGTGCATTAATTTTGTATCCTGCTACTTTACCAAATTCATTGATCAGCTCTAGTAGTTTTCTGGTAGCATCTTTAGGATTCTCTATGTATAGTATCATGTCATCTGCAAACAGTGACAGCTTTACTTCTTCTTTTCCAATTTGGATTCCTTTTATTTCCTTTTCTTCTCTGATTGCTGTGGCTAAAACTTCCAAAACTAAGTTGAATAAGAGTGGTGAGAGTGGGCAGCCTTGTCTTGTTCCTGATCTTAGTGGAAATGGTTTCAGTTTTTCACCATTGAGGACAATGTTGGCTGTGGGTTTGTCATATATGGCCTTTATTATGTTGAGGAAAGTTCCCTCTATGCCTACTTTCTGCAGGGTTTTTATCATAAATGGGTGTTGAATTTTGTCGAAAGCTTTCTCTGCATCTATTGAGATGATCATATGGTTTTTCTCCTTCAACTTGTTAATATGGTGTATCACATTGATTGATTTGCGTATATTGAAGAATCCTTGCATTCCTGGAATAAACCCCACTTGATCATGGTGTATGATCCTTTTAATGTGCTGTTGGATTCTGTTTGCTAATATTTTGTTGAGGATTTTTGCATCTATGTTCATCAGTGATATTGGCCTGTAGTTTTCTTTCTTTGTGACATCCTTGCCTGGTTTTGGTATCAAGGTAATGGTGGCCTCATAGAATGAGTTTGGGAGTGTTCCTTCCTCTGAAATTGTTTGGAAGAGTTTGAGAAGGATGGGTGTTAGCTCTTCTCTAAATGTTTGATAGAATTCACCTGTGAAGCCATCTGGTCCTGGGCTTTTGTTTGTTGGAAGATTTTTAATCACAGTTTCAATTTCAGTGCTTGTGATTGGTCTATTCATATTTTCTATTTCTTCCTGAGTCAGTCTTGGCAGGTTGTGCATTTCTAAGAATTTGTCCATTTCTTCCAGGTTGTCCATTTTATTGGCATAGAGTTGCTTGTAGTAATCTCTCATGATCTTTTGTATTTCTGCAGTGTCAGTTGTTACTTCTCCTTTTTCATTTCTAATTCTATTGATTTGAGTCTTCTCCCTTTTTTTCTTGATGAGTCTGGCTAATGGTTTGTCTATTTTGTTTATCTTCTCAAAGAACCAGCTTTTAGTTTTATTGATCTTTGCTATCGTTTCCTTCATTTCTTTTTCATTTATTTCTGATCTGATCTTTATGATTTCTTTCCTTCTGCTAGCTTTGGGAGTTTTTTGTTCTTCTTTCTCTAATTGCTTTAGGTGCAGGATCAGGTTGTTTGCTCAAGATGTTTCCTGTTTCTTAAGGTGGGATTGTATTACTATAAACTTCCCCCTTAGAACTGCTTTTGCTGCGTCCCATAGGTTTTGGGTCGTCGTGTCTCCATTGTCATTTGTTTCTAGGTATTTTTTAATTTCCTCTTTGATTTCTTCAGTGATCACTTCGTTATTGAGTAGTGTATTGTTTAGCCTCCATGTGTTTGTATTTTTTACAGCTCTTTTCCTGTAATTGATATCTAGTCTCATAGCATTGTGGTCGGAAAAGATACTTGATACAATTTCAATTTTCTTAAATTTACCAAGGCTTGATTTGTGACCCAAGATATGATCTATCCTGGAGAATGTTCCATGAGCACTTGAGAAAAATGTGTATTCTGTTGTTTTTGGATGGAATGTCCTATAAATATCAATTAAGTCCATCTTGTTTAATGTATCATTTAAAGCTTGTGTTTCCTTATTTATTTTCATTTTGGAAGATCTGTCCATTGGTGAAAGTGGGGTGTTAAAGTCCCCTACTATGATTGTGTTACTGTTGATTTCCCCTTTTATGGCTGTTAGTATTTGCCTTATGTATTGAAGTGCCCCTATGTTGGGTGCATAAATATTTACAATTGTTATATCTTCTTCTTGGATCGATCCCTTGATCATTATGTAGTGTCCTTCTTTGTCTCTTCTAATAGTCTTTATTTTAAAGTCTATTTTGTGTGATATAAGAATTGCTACTCCAGCTTTCTTTTGATTTCCATTTGCATGGAATATCTTTTTCCATCCCCTTACTTTCAATCTGTATGTGTCTCTAGGTCTGAAGTGGGTCTCTTGTAGGCAGCATATATATGGGTCTTGTTTTTGTATCCATTCAGCCAATCTGTGTCTTTTGGTGGGAGCATTTAGTCCATTTACATTTAAGGTAATTATTGATATGTATGTTCCTATTCCCATTTCCTTAATTGCTTTGGGTTCGTTATTGTAGGTATATTCCTTCTGTTGTGTTTCTTGCCTAGAGAAGTTCCTCTAGCATTTGTTGTAAAGCTGGTTTGGTGGTGCTGAACTCTCTCAGCTTTTGCTTGTCTGTAAAGGATTTAATTTCTCCATCAAATCTGAATGAGATCCTTGCTGAGTAGAGTAATCTTGGTTGCAGGTTTCTCTCCTTCATCACTTTAATTATGTCCTGCCACTCCCTTCTGGCTTGTAGAGTTTCTGCTGAGAGATCAGCTGTTAACCTGATGTGTTATTCCCTTGTGTGTTATTTGTTGTTTTTCCCTTGCTGCTTTTAATATGATTTCTTTGTGTTTAATTTTTGACGGTTTGATTAATATGTGTCTTGGCGTATTTCTCCTTGGATTTATTCTGTATGGGACTCTCTGTGCCTCCTGGACTTGATTAACTATTTCCTTTCCCATATTAGGGAAGTTTTCAACTAGAATCTCTTCAAATATTTTCTCAGTCCCTTTCTTTTTCTCTTCTTCTTCTGGAACCCCTATAATTCGAATGTTGGTGCATTTAATGTTGTCCCAGAGGTCTCTGAGACTGTCCTCTGTTCTTTTCATTCTTTTTTCTTTATTTTGCTCTGCATCAGTTATTTCCACTATTTTATCTTCCACCTCACTTATCCGTTCTTCTGCCTCAGTTATTCTGCTATTGATCCCATCTAGAGTATTTTTCATTTCATTTATTGTGTTTTTAATTGATGCTTGATTCATCTTTAGTTCTTCTAGGTCCTTGTTAACTGTTTCTTGCATTTTGTCTATTCTATTTCCAAGATTTTGGATCTTGGAAATAGAATCTTGGATCATCTTTACTATCATTATTCTGAATTCTTTTTCAGGTAGACTGCCTATTACCTCTTCATTTGTTAGGTCTGGTAGGTTTTTATCTTGCTCCTTCACCTGCTGTGTGTTTTTCTGTCTTCTCACTTTGCTTATGTTACTGTGTTTGGGGTCTCCTTTAACAGGCTGCAGATTCGTAGTTCCCGTTGTTTTTGGTGTCTGTCCCCAGTGGCTAAGGTTGTTTCAGTAGGTTGTGTAGGCTTCCTGGTGGGGGGGGACTAGTGCCTGTGTTCTGGTGGTTGAGGCTCGATCTTGTCTTTCTGGTGGACAGGTCCACGTCTGGTGGTGTGTTTTGGGGTGCCTGTGGCCTTATTATGTTTTTAGGCAGCCTCTCTGTTAATGGGTGGAGTTGTGTTCCTGCCTTGCTAGTTGCTTGGCATAGGGTGACCAGCATTGTAGTTTGCTGGTCGTTGACTGAAGCTGGGTGCTGGTGTTGAGATGGAGATCTCTGGGAGATTTTCGCTGCTTGATATTATGTGGAGCTGGGAGGTCTCTTGTGGACCCGTGTCCTGAAGTTGGTTCTCCCACTTCAGAGGCACAGCATTGACTCCTGGCTGCAGCACCAAGAGCCTTTCATCTACCCGGCTCAGAATAAAAGGGAGAAAAAGTAGAAAGAAAGAATTAGTAGAAGAAAGAAAGAGAGAGAGAAAGAAAGGAAGAAGGAAAGAAAGGAAGGAAGGAAGGAAGAAAGAAAGAAAGGAGGAAGGATGGAAAGAAAGAAAGAAAGGAGGGAGAGAGGGAGGAATGAAAGAAAAAGGAAGAGTGAATGGAAGAAGGGAGGGAGGAAGGGAGGAATGGAAGAAAGAAAGAAAGACAGGAGGGAGGGAGGGAGGAAGGAAAGAAAAAGAAAGTGAAAGGAAGAGGGTTGGGAGGGAGGGAGGAAGGAAAGAAAGACAGGAGGGAGGGAGGGAGGGAGGAAGGAAAGAAAAAGAGAGTGAAAGGAAGAAGGGAGCGAGGGAGGGAGGAAGGAAAGAAAGAGAGAAAGAAGGAAAGGAGGGGCGGAGGGAGGGAGGGAGGGAGGAAGGGAAGGTAGGAAAAAAAGAAAGAGCAGGTAAAGTAAAATAGAATAAAGTATGAAATATAGTAGTGTTATTAAAATTAAAAAGTAATTATTGAAAAAAAAACGGACCGATAGAACCCTGGGACATATGGTGGAAGCAAAGCTATACAGAGAGAATCTTACACAGAAGAATACACATACACATTCACAAAAAGAGAGCAGGGGGAAAAATCAAAAATCTTGCTCTCCAAGTCCACCTCCTCAATTTGGGATAATTCGTTGTAAAAAGAGGAAAAGGGGGGAAAGTCTTAAATCTTGTCCTCAAAGTCCACTTCCTCAATTTGGGATGATTCGCTGTCTATTCATGCACTCCACAGACGCAGGGCACATCAAATGGACCGTGGAGCTTTAATCCGCTGCCTCCGAGGCTGCACAGAGAGATTTCCCTGCCTCTGCTCTCACAGCTCCCGGGTCTCAGCCTTGGACCTGGCCTCGCCTCTGCGCGTAGGTCGCCGGAGGGCGTCCGTTCTTCGCTCAGACAGGACGGGTTTAAAGGAGCCGCTGATTGGGGGACTCTGGCTCACTCAGGCAGAGTGGAGGGAGGGGCGCGCAGAGTGGGGCGGGCCTGCGGCGGCAGAGGCTGGCGTGACGTTGCACCAGACTGAGGTGCTCCGTGCGCTTTCCCGGGAAAGCCGTCCCCGGGTCCCGGGACCCCGGCAGTGGCGGGGTGCACAGGCCCCCCCGGAAGGCGGGGTGGACAGTGACCCGCGCTTGGACACAGGCCCCGCGGCGGCGGCGGCAGCAGCAGCTCCAGCGTCCCACGCCCGTCTCCGGGGTCCGCGCCTTTAGCCACGGCTCGCGCCTGTCTCCGGCGCTTCCCCAAGCAGCCCTCTTAATGCCCTCTCCTCGCGCACCAGGAAACAAAAGGGAAGAAAAAGCCTCTTGCCTCTTCGGCAGCTCCAGACCCTTTCCCCGGACTCCCTCCGGGCTAGCCGTGGTGCACTAACCCCCTCAGGCTCTCTTCCTGCCGCCAGCCCCAGTCCTCTCCCTGTGCTCCGACTGAAACCCGAAACCCGAGCCTCAGCTCCCAGCCCCGCCCGCCCCGGCGGCCGAGCAGACAAGCCTCTCGGGCTGGTGTGTTCCTGAGGGCACCGATCCTCTGTGCCAGAATCTCTCCGCTTTGCCCTCCACACCCGTGTTGCTGTGCTCTCCTCCGCTACTCTGAAGCTTTCCCCCTCCGCCACCTGCAGTCTCCGCCCGCGAAGGGGCTTGTAGTGTGTGGAAACCTTCCCCCCTTCACGGCTCCCTCCCATTGGTGCAGGTCCCGTCCCTATCCTTTTGTCTCTGTTTATTCTTTTTTCTTTTGCCCTATCCAGGTATGTGGGGAGTTTCTTGCCTTTTGGGGGGTCTGAGGTCTTCTGTCAGCGTTCAGTAGGTGTTCTGTAGGAGTTGTTCCACGTGTAGATGAATTTCTGATGTATCTGTGGGGAGGAAGGTGATCTCCGCGTCTTACTCTTCCGCCATCTTCCCAGGGTCTTGGACTCACCTTTAAGCAATGTATAAAACCAGCATTTCTCTAAGTGTGGTAAAATCTTTGACTTCTCAAAACAAATGTGTGAATGTTCCTGAGTGAAGAGAAGCTAAAAACATGAACTCTTTTCCCAGTTAAAAAATTTTAAAGCCCTGCATGTATTCCCAGGGAAAATCTTAAAGTCTTTCTCATGTGTTACACAAACATGCAAATATTCATGCAGCATCCAACTTGCACCTTCCTAAAGTTAAAACGTTGGCTCATTGACTAGGATATGGAATGCATTTCCCCATAATAACCATAAAGTGAGTGGTGGTTTTGTTCTGTGAAAGCCCATTCGGCCCTTACATCAGTACTATATCATTGTGTCTAACATCCGTTGATAACGTTTCTTATATGAGCATTACATTCTGAGATCTGGTAGTGATGATGGTTATGGAGGTGGGGTGGGCAAGGCCTGTCAGTGACATCTGCCTGCAGGGTGACCTTATACTCCAGTGTGAAGGGATTGTGGTAAAGATATGCTCAAGCCAGAATCTGAGTTAGTCACAACTAGCTACATAGAACCTTGAGGTGATTTTACTTGCTATTTATGTACAGTACAAAACATCATGTATCTTGGGGAAGTAGGATACTCATCTGAAAAAAACCAAAGCCACATGGAAACCTCTAGCTGTAGTGAAAATTAAAAGAGAGTATAATATGGGTCAAGGGTTCTCAGACATACCATGAGCAAATGCCTAGGTGCATTAACATAATTTAACAAAAACGTAATTAGGGTTCCCTGAGTAAAATACTTCTATTTTCAACATTGACCATAAATGTCCCTTTAATTTCTCTTTATAGCCAAAATATAGCATTGGACTAAACTTTCACTGTCCGATTCGTAAAGAGGTCTGCATGGGTAAAGGATGAATGGAGTCTTAGTCTTCTCTTTTTTTCAGCCTGCCTTTTCTCTTGGTCCATGTACTGTTCCCAGTTTTCCTTGTGGAGTCTAAAGTGTATTTGGATATAAATTTTGGATCATAATTTTACTCCCTAGAATTTCCTCTCTACATTGCTCTTTCTTTCTCCTCCTCCCCTCTCCTCTCTTGGCATTTCTGCTGTATTTAGTTTATCATATTTATTTCTCAAATTTGGTAATCTAGATATTGTGCCTGTATACAATTTCATTAGATTTACTCACTTTTATTTTATATATTAGAGTTAGGGATTTGTGAATTTAACATATAACTATGTATAAAACTTGACACAAATTTCATTAATTTTTTTCTGGAGATCTAAGACAAATAGTACCTGAATTTTTCAAAATAGTTATAACAATAGTACCCGGAATTCCTTTCTTTGTAGAGCTGGCTTTGGTCTTCATGGTGAGTTCAGCCTTACTTCTCAATCTTAGTTCTGTATTTCTGGATTCAACCTGCCTTTCACCTGAGAGTTACTCACAGAGAGTCTACATGCTACTGAAAATGAAATCCAAAAGCTAGTAATTAAAATTTATTACTATCACTGTATTAATCTTTTATGAGAGAAAGACCAATGACAAATAAATTACCAGCAGAGGCTTATTCAAAACAATTAAGAATGCCATGGAAGCAGTAGACAGTTTAATCTTTTTATTCTCATATACTGATTTGATTGAAAAGATTTGAAACCCAATTTATATCAAGTCATTTAGGGTGAGGGGAGGACACAAGCAAGACATGAGAATCAAGAGAAAACCAGAACTAGACGTCAGCTCAGAATCCCAGGCAGCTTCAAAGATCTGGATGATAGGAGTCTACTGATTTTGAGTCAAGGGCTCTACTATTAATGTGATTCAGTTGCTTGTCATATGTGTGCTCCATTCTCCTCACTCTATTGACTATATTCTTCACCCTCCATTCTCTCTATATCTTTTCTTGACCTTCTGCCTTCTGCTTACACATAATTTTGGTTTACTTGTAAATTTGGCTGTCTCAATTTCCTTTACCCTATATTTTTCCATGAACCTCACTAGCTTTCTCTGACAGTGGTGTATATATATATATATATATATATATATATATATATATATATATAATTTTATATATAAATATATAATTTTTAAAAATAAGTTAAATTTCCTAAGATTTTTTTTCATGTCAAAGTACATTATAGATTGCTGGCTAGACTGTGGATTAGCTTCTTATGGATCAAATGTCATTTTGGTCCAATCAACAGGTGGAGCCCTAACTTTGAAACACAGTTGACTTGAGTTGCCACTATGCAGAAGCTGTGAGCATGGGACGTTGAAGGGGCTTACTGGCATGGAAGGCACCATGATTAACAAGTTGAGTTACTATAGAATCTCTAATTCCTTCTTTACGTATAACCTAATGATCACTGCTTTCATAACAATGACCTAGAAGCACAAGATTCTGAAGCTCTTCAACATTCAATAAACAATTAAATTATGTTCAGTAGAGTTTTAGTGTTAAGTGTATTTTACTGTATTCTAATAGTTTGAAAGTTGATGAATTTCTCTATGTCATTATACAGTAATTCTTAACTACTACAAACTACTTCTATTAATTAGGACAAACCAATTCCCCCAAAAAGCAATTATTTTTGTACTAAGAATTCTTGGAGTTTTAGAGACAAGTTACCCCCTCCCCACCCCCCGACTTAGCTGTGAAATAATGGATGGCAAAAAGCTGCTGCATATTACCTTATGGATCTTTGCTGTGTATTTTTTTTCCTTTAAGTTGCTAGTAAGAGCCAATCACAATTTCTGTTGATCTGCAACTAATTGTTGAAATGTGTTCCTCATTATTTATTAGGAGATAAATGTTGCCAGCAAAATGTTTTATCTATTAAGCAATGATGAACTTTATCTTAGAAATAAAGTCATACAACTAGGGGTGATTGCACAGGAAGAATATCTGGAATATTCTTACACCTCAATTCAGTAATGACTCATTAGTGTGCCACAATTGGATTATAATGTGATTAAGGTTCTAGGAGTAAATAGCTTGACATTCGTACTATTATGAAGCACACTTGCCTTTTTTAACCTTAATTAACTTTTATTGACTACTGCTACCTATGATTCACAGTAAGTTTAAAATGGACAGTGAGCAATCTGATTGGCTGTTGAGAGACCAATGGAGAATATACGGTTTAGGAGGGTGCATTGTAGAATTCAGCTAATCCTACAAAAGAAAACTAAGGGGCTTCCCTGGTGGTGCAGTGGTTAAGAATCCACCTGCCAGTGCAGGAGACATGGGTTTGAGCCCTGGTCCATGAAGATCTCACATGCCACGGAGCAACTAAGCCCGTGCGCCACAACTACTGAGCCTGCGCTCTAGAGCCTGCAAGCCACAACTACTGAAGCCTGCGTGCCTAGAGCCTGTGCTGTGCAACAAGAGAAGCTGCCGCAGTGAGAAACCCGTGCACTGCAATGAAGAGTAGCCCCCGCTGACCACGACTAGAGAAAGCCTGCGTGCAGCAACAAAGACCCAATGCAGCCAAAAATAAATAAATAAAATAAATAAATTTTAAAAAAACAAAGAAAATTGAGTGCCTTTAGACTTAGGTCACAATGCATTGCCTAAGTCTGTTTGGGAAATATAGCTAATCTTTCTGGTATTTACTTTCATAATCTAGAAGATGAACCATATGATGGAGATGTCCTTAAGCACCAACAAATTATGTTGAGTTGGGGGATTGGTCCGGTGGGCTAGAGGGTAATTAGAAGGGAATCACTATTAATCACCTATTATGTACCATGCAGTGTGCTATATGTGGCTGTGAAACATTTATAATGGTCATTTTACAATGAGAATGTTGGCTTAAATACTGCCTAATGGTCACACAATTCCTAAATGAAAGACCTAGAATTCAAAACCAGGCATGATTCTTTTGTTTATATCCAAAGTTCATAATCTTTTGATGACATGCTGCTGCTTTACTCTGACTTATCTCTGGTATCCTTCCCCTCCTCAACATTTCTCAATAAACGATGATTTCTTCAGATATTTAATGATAGTTTCAGTATTCCAGGAGGTGCAGCCAGTGTGGACTCGTGGGGAAGAATGAGATGGAAAAGTGACTTAGCTATAGATTTCTGCATTGTTAACAGAGGGCTTGACATTGAATACAAGGAAAGGAGCGTGAGTATTTGCAACTGTTTCTAGGCTGTCTTGCCATGATTGCTTATTAGTAGAATGGGGAGGGTAATTGAGTAAAGCTGTGATAGAAAAATGAAGGTATTTTTCCAGTAGGATACTTAGCTCTGTTTCTATACTATCTCAGATCAGCTCAGTAATTTGTAACCCTCACTTATAGTCTAGATTCTATGGAGCGTACTATGCAAGAAACCACAGCATAAAGAATTTAAAGATCAATTGGCTTTAGGAAAAATGAAGCAAAGTATCATAATAATCCACTGGTTTTGGAGCAAAGGCGCTTAATTTTTTTTTATAGAACTTAGGTTAATTAGATTAAATCCATTAGGCTAAATGTATTGACCACTGTACAGTTCAATTTTATTCTGCTTTGTAAATGTATGATTAATTCTTAGTTTTACCTTATTATTTTTTTAACATCCTTATTGGAGTATAATTGCTTTACAATGTTGTGTTACTTTCTGATGTATAACAAAGTGAATCAGCTATATGTATACATATATCCCCATATCCCCTTCCTCTTGCTTCTCCCTCCCCCCTCCCTATCCTACCCCTGTGGGTGGTTACAAAGCACCAAGCTTATCTCCTTGTGCTATGCCCCTGCTTTCCACTTGTTAGCTAATTTATATTTGTTAGTGTATATATGTCAGTGCTACTCTCGCACTTTCTGCCAGCTTCCCCTTCCCCTTCCCCATGTCCTCAAGTCCATTCTCTACGTCTGCATCTCTATTCCTGTCCTGCCCCTAGGTTCATCAGAAACTTTTTCATTTTTATGTTCCATATATATGTGTTAGCATACGGTACTTTTCTCTTTCTGACTTACTTCACTCTGTATGACAGACTCTAGGTCCATCCACCTCACTACAAATAGTTCAGTTTTGTTTCTTTTAATGGTAGTATTCCATTGTATGTATGTGCCACATCTTCTTTATCCATTCCTCTGTTGATGGACACTTAGGTTGCTTCCATGTGCTGGCTATTGTCAATAGAGCTGCAATGAACATTGTGGTACGTGACTATTTTTGAATTATGGTTTTCTCAGGGTATATGCCCAGTAGTGGGATTGCTGGGTCATATGGTAGTTCTATATTTAGTGTTTTAAGGAATGTCCATACTGTTCTCCATAGTGGCTGTATCAATTTACATTCCCACCAACAGTGCAAGAGGGTTCCCATTTCTCCACACCCTCTCCAGCATTTGTTGTTTGTGGATTTTTTATGATGGTCATTCTGAATGGTGTGAGGTGATACCTCATTATAGTTTTAATTTGCATTTCTCTAATGATTAGTGATGTTGAGCATCTTTCATGTGTTTGTTGACAATCTGTATATCTTCTTTGGAGAAATGTCTATTTAGGTCTTCTGCCCATTTTTGGATTGGGCTGTTGGTTTTTTTGATATTGAGCTGCATGAGCTGCTTGTATATTCTGGAGATTAATCCTTTGTCAGTTGCTTTGTTCAGAAATATTTTCTCCCATTCTGAGGGTTGTCTTTTCATCTTCTTTATGGTTTCCTTCACTGTGCAAAAGCTTCTAAGTTTCATTAGGTCCCATTTGTTTATTTTTGTTTTTATTTCCATTTCTCTAGGAGGTGGTCAAAAAGGATCTTGCTGTGATTTATGTCATAGAGTGTTCTGCCTATGTTTTCCTCTCAGAGTTTTATAGAGTCTGGCCTCACATTTAAGTCTTTAATCCATTTTGAGTTTCTTTTTGTATATGATGTTAAGGAGTGTTCTAATTTCACTCTTTTAAATGTAGTTGTCCAGTTTTCCCAGAACCACTTATTGAAGAGGCTGTCTTTTCTCCATGGTATATTCTTGCCTCCTTTATCAAAGATAAGGTGACCATATGAGCGTGGGTTTATCTCTGGGCTTTCAGTCCATTGATCAATATTTCTATTTTGGGGCCGGTACCATACTGTCTTGATTATTGTAGCTTTGTAGTATAGTCTGAATTCAGGGAGCCTGATTCTTCCAAATCCGTTTTTCTTTCTCAAGATTGCTTTGGTTATTCAGGGCCTTTGGTGTTTCCATACAAATTGTGACATGTTTTGTTCTAGTTCTGTGAAAAATGCCATTGGTAGTTTGATAAGGATTGCACTGAATCAGTAGATTGCTTTGTGTAGTATAGTCATTTTCACAATGTTGATTCTTCCAGTCCAAGAACATGGTATATCTCTCCATCTGTTTGTATCATCTTTAATTTCTTTCAGCTGTGTCTTATAGTTTTCTGCATACAGGTCTTTTGTCTCCTTAGGTAGATTTATTCCTAGGTATTTAATTCTTTTTGCTGCAATGCTAAATGGGAGTGTTTCCTTAAATTCTCTTTCAGATTTTTCATTGTTAGTGTAGAGGAATGCAAGAGATTTCTGTGCATTGATTTTGTATCCTGCTACTTTACCAAATTCATTGAATAGCTCTAGTAGTTTTCTGGTAGCATCTTTAGGATCCTCTATGTATAGTACCGTGTCATCTGCAAACAGTGATAATTTTACTTCTTCTTTTCTGATTTGGATTCCTTTTATTTCTTTTTCTTCTCTGATGGCTGTGGCTAAATCTTCCAAAACTATATTGAATAATAGCAGTGAGAGTGGACAACCTTGTCTTGTTCCTGATCTTAGAAGAAATGGTTTCAGTTTTTCACCACTGAGAACAATGTTGACTATGGGTTTGTCATATATGGCCTTTATTACGTGGAGGTAGGTTCCCCTATGCCTACTTTCTGGAGAGATTTTATCATAAATGAGTGTTGAATTTTGTTGAAAGCTTTATTTGCATCTACTGAGATGATCATATGGTTTTTATCCTTCCATTTGTTAATATGGTGTATCACATTGATTGATTTGCGTATATTGAAGAATCCTTGCATTCCTGGCATAAACCCCACTTGATCAGGGTGTATGATCCTTTTAATGTGCTGTTGGATTCTGTTTGTTAGTATTTTGTTGAGGATTTTTGCATCTATGTTCATCAGTGATATTGGCCTGTGGTTTTCTTTTTTTGGGACCTCGTTGTCTGGTTGTGGTATCAGGGTGATGGTGGCCTTGTAGAATGAGTTTGGGAGTGTCCCTCCCTCTGCTAAATTTTGGAAGAGTTTGAGAAGGATAGGTGTTAGCTCTTCTCTAAATGTTTGATAGAATTCGCCTGTGAAGCCATCTGGTCCTAGGCTTTTGTTTGTTGGATGATTTTTAATGACAGTTTCAATTTCAGTGCTTGTGATTGGTCTGTTTATATTTTCTATTTCTTCCTGGTTCAGTCTCGGAAGGTTGTGGTTTTCTAAGAATTTGTCCATTTCTTCCAGGTTGTCCATTTTATTGGCATATAGTTGCTTGCAGTAATCTCTCGCGATCCTTTGTATTTCTGCAATGTCAGTTGTTACTTCTCCTTTTCCATTTCTAATTCTATTGATTTGAGTCTTCTCCTTTTTGTTCTTGATGAGTCTGGCTAATGGCTTGTCACTTTTGTTTATCTTCTCAAAGAACCAGCTTTTAGTTTTATTGATTGTTGCTATTGATTTCTTCATTTCTTTTTCATTTATTTCTGATCTGATCTTTATGATTTCTTTCCTTCTTCTAACTTTGGGGTTTTTTTGTTCTTCTTTCTCTCATTGCTTTAGGTGTAAGGTTGTTTATTAGAGATTTAGGTTGTTTATTTGAGATTTTTCTTGTTTCTTGAGGTAGGATTGTATTGCTATAAACTTCCCTCTTATAACTGCTTTTGCTGCATCCTGTAGGTTTTGGGTCATTGTGGTTTCATTGTCGTTTGTTTCTAGGTATTTTTTTATTTCCTGTTTGATTTCTTCAGTGATCTCTTGGTTACTTAGTAGCCTATTGTTTAGCCTCCACGTGTTTGTATTTTTTACAGTTTTTTTCCTGTAATTGATATCTAGTCTCGGCGTTGTGGTTGGAAGGGATACTTGATATGATTTCAATTTTCTTAAATTTTCCAAGGCTTGGTTTGTGACCCAAGATATGATCTATCCTGGAGAATCTTCCATGAGAACTTGAGAAGAAAGTGTATTGTTTTGTTTTTGGATGGAATGCCCTATAAATATCAATTAATTGCATCTTGTTTAATGTGTCATTTAAAGCTTGTATTTCCTTATTTATTTTCATTTTGGATGATCTCTCCATTGGTGAAAGTGGGGTGTTCAAGTCCTCTAGTATTATTGTGTTACTGTCAATTTCCCCTTTTATGGCTGTTAACATTTGCCTTATGTACTGAAGTGCTCCTATGTTAGGTGCATAAATATTTACAGTTGTTGTATCTTCTTCTTGGATTGATCCCCTGATCATTATGTAGTGTCCTTCTTTGTCTCTTCTAATAGTCTTTATTTTAAAGTCTATTTTGTCTAATATGAGAATTGCTACTCCAGCTTTCTGTTGATTTCCATTTGCATGGAATATCTTTTTCCATCCCCTCACTTTCAGTCTGTGCGTGTCCCTGGTCTGAAGCAGGTCTCTTGTAGAAAGCATATATACCGGTGTTGTTTGTATATCCATTCACCCAGTCTATGTCTTTTGGTTGGAGCATTTAATCCATTTACATTTAAGGTAATTATCAATATGTATGTTCCTGTTACCATTTTCTTAATTGTTTTGGGTTTGTTTTTGTAGGCCTTTTCCTCCTTCTGTGTTTCCTGCATACAGAAGTTCCTTTAGTATTTGTTGTAAAGCTGGTTTTGTGGTGCGAATTCTCTTAAATTTTGCTTGTCTGTAAAGGTTTTAATTTCTCCCTGAAATCTGAATGAGATCCTTGCTTGGTAAAGTAATCTTGTTTGTAGGTTTTTCCCTTTCATCACTTTGAATATGTCCTGCCACTCCCTTCTGGCTTGCAGAGTTTCTGATGAAGGATCAGCTGTTAACCTTATGGGGATTCCCTTGTATGTTATTTGTTACTTTTCCCTTTCTGCTTTTAATATTTTTTCTTTGTATTTAATTTTTGATAGTTTGATTAATATGTTTCTTGGAGTGTTTCTCCTTGGATTTATCCTGTATGGGACTCTCTGTGCTTCCTTGACTTGATTAACTATTTCCTTTCCCTTGTTAGGGAAGTTTTCAACTATAATCTCTTCAAATATTTTCTCAGTCTCTTTCTTTTTCTCTTCTTCTTCTGGGACCCCTATAATTCAAATGTTGGTGTGTTTAATGTTGTCCCAGAGGTCTCTCAGACTGTCCTCAATTCTTTTCATTCTTTTTTCTTTATTCTGCTCTGCAGTAGTTATTTCCACTATTTTATCTTCCAGGTCATTTATCCCTTCTTCTGTCTCAGCTATTCTGCTATTGATTCCTTCTAGAGAATTTTTAATTTCATTTATTTTGTTGTTCATCATTGTTTGTTTGCTACTTAGGTCTTGCAGTTCCTTGTTAAATGTTTCTTGTATTTTCTCCATTTTATTTCCAAGATTTTGGATCATCTTTACTATCATTACTCTGAATTCTTTTTCAGATAGACTGTCTATTTTCTCTTCATTTGTTTGGACTGGTGGATTTTTACCTTGCTCCTTCATCTAATGCATATGTCTCTGTCTTCTCATTTTGTTTTACTTATTGTTTGGGGTCTCCTTTTCGCAGGCTGCAGGTTCATAATTTCCAGGTTTTTTTGGTGTCCTCCCCCAATGGGTGAGTTTGGTTCAGTGGCTTATGTAGGCTTCCTGGTGGAGTGGACTGGTGCCTGTGTTCTGGTGGGTGGGGCTGGATCTTGTCTTTCTGGTGGGCAGGGCCATGTCCAGTGGTGTGTTTTGAGGTGTCCATGAAGTTAGTATGATTTTACACAGCCTCTCTGCTAATGGGTGTTGGTGTGTTCCTCTCTTGCTATTTGATTGGGGTGGGGCGTCTAGCACTGGAGCTTGCTGGCTGTTGGCTGGACCTGGGACTTAGCATTGAGATGGAGAGCTCTGGGAGAGCTCTCGCCTGTTCATATCACCTGGGGCCAGGAGGTGTCTGGTGGTCCAATGTCCTGAACTCATCTCTCCCACCTCAGAGGCTCAGACTTGACACCAGGCTGGAGCTCCAAGACCCTGTCAGCCACGTGGCTCAGAGGAAAAGGAAGAAAGAAAGAATGAAAATGAATAATTTTAAAAAATTATTTTAAAAAATAATAATAATTTAAAAAAAGAGAGCAACCAAAGTAATAAACGAATCTACCAATGATCACAAGTGCTAAAAACTATACTAAGATAACCATAAAAGTTGGAAACATGTCAGTTGCAGACAGCAGACCCCAAGTCTACAGTTGCTCCCAAAGTCCACTGCCTCAATTTCGGGATGATTCGTTGTCTATTCAAGTATTCCACAGATGCAGGTACATCAAGTTGATTGTGGGCATTTAATACGCTGCTCCTGAGGCTGCTCGGAGAGATTTCCCTTTCTCTTCTTTGTTCACACAGCTCCTGGGGTTCAGCTTTGTTTTGGCCCCACCTGTGTGTGCGTCACCTGAGGGCCTCTGTTCTTCGGTCAGACAGGATGGGGTTAAAGTAGCAGCTGATTAGGGGGCTCTGTCTCACTCAGGTGGGGAGAGGGAGGGGTACGGTAGTCATAATTGGAATGCAGTGCTAGCCGGCGGTGGCTGAGGCTGGCGTGACATTGCAACAGCCTGAGATGCGCCATGTGTTATCCTGGGGAACTTGTCCCTGGATCACAGGACCCTCACAGTGGCGTGTTGCCCAGGCTCCTGGGAGGGTGTGGATAATGACCTGTGCTTGCTTGGTGGCTGCAGCAGCGTTAGCGTTTTATGCCCGTCTCTGGGGTCCGAGCTGATAGCCGCAGCTCGCAACCATCTCTGGAGCTTGTTTAGGCGGTGCTCTGCCTTCTGTGGGCAGACAGGGAAGGAATCCCCTCTCCTCGTGCACCCTGAAACAATGATCTCTTGCCTCTTAGGCAGTTCCAGACTTTTTCTTGGACTCCCTCCCGGCTAGCTGTGGCACACTATCCCTCTTCAGGCTGTGTTCACACAGCCAACCCCAGTCCTCTCCCTGGGATCTGACCTCTGAAGCCCGAGCCTCAGCTCCCAGCTCCCACCTGCCCCTGCAGGTGAGCAGACAAGCCTCTCGGGCTGGTGAGTGTTGGTCAGCACTGATCCTCTGTGTGGGAATCTCTCCGCTTTGCCTTCTGCACCCCTGTTGCTGTGCTCTCCTCTGTGGCTCTGAAGCTTCCCCCTCGCCCACCTCCCCCCACCCCCCACCAATAAAGGGGCTTCCTAGTGTGGGGAAACTTTTCCTCCTTCACAGCTCCCTCACAGAGGTGCAGGTCACGTCCCTATCTTTTGTCTCTGTTTTTTGTTTTTTCTTTTGCCCTATCCAGGTACGTGGGGAGTTTCTTGTGTTTTGGGAGGTCTGAGGTCTTCTGCCAGCATTCAGTAGGTGTTCTGTAGGAGTTGCTCCACATGTAGTTGTATTTTTGATGTATCTGTAGGGAGGAAGTTGATCTCCATGTCTTACACCTCTGCCATTTTGAAGGTCACCCTTACCGTATTTTTTTAGTAATGTTGTACTTTAGAACAAATTTCCAATGACCATTCAATAAAGAGTTCTACATTTTCTAGCGCTTAATCACAAAATTTCAGAATAATGAGGGACCATAGGAAATCATGTCGTGTCTAGCTTTCAAACTGATTTATCCCCCTATATTCAGCTCTGATTTTGTTACCTTCTAGGGTGAGTCCAATGATCTAAAAATTATTGAAGCAAAATTTAAAAAGTAAATCTATTCCTTGTATATCGGGTTGGTAGATATAAAATATAAACCAACTTGAGCTAAGTGTCATTAATAGAATACACATCTAAACAGTAGCAGAACATACTTTCTTTTCAAGTGCACACAGGACATTCTCTAAGATAGACCATTTGGTTGACTGACTATAAGACAATTCTCAACTACTTGTAAGGGAAAAAATATACTCTAAAAAGACATGGGTCCAAGAAGAAAGAACAAGCGATATTAGAAAATAGTACTGAATGTTAAAGAACATATAATATATCAAAATTTGTGAAATGCAGCTAAAACAGGGCTTGGAGACACATCTATATTTTTAAATGCTTATATTAGAAAATGAGTGGTTTAAACTCAGTGATCTCTGCTTCCAGCATTAGCAGCTAGAAAAAGAACAACCCAAAGTAAATAGAAGGAAGAAAATAATAAAGAGAAGAAATCAATGAGATAAAAATCAGACAAATATTAGATAAAAATGAATAAAAATCAAAGACTGGATCACTGAAAAAACTAATACAATTGGTAAGCTTCTGACCAGACTAATCATGGAAAAGCAGAATAAATCACCAATATTAAGAATGGAAGGGCTTCCCTGGTGGCGCAGTGGTTGAGAGTCCGCCTGCCAATGCAGGGGACACGGGTTCGTGCCCCGGTCCGGGAAGATCCCACATGCCACGGAGCGGCTGGGCTCGTGAGCCATGGCCGCTGAGCCTGTGCATCCAGAGCCTGTGCTCCGCAACGGGAGAGGCCACAACAGTGAGAGGCCCACGTACCGCAAAAAAAAAAAAAAAAAAAAAAAAAATGGAAGAGGAGTTATCACTATAGATCCTATAGACTTTGAGAAGATAACAGGGGATATTTATGAACAACTTTATGCCAGTAAATGTGATGAAATAGACAAATCCTTGAAAGACACCAATTACCAAGATGAAGTAAAAAAGAAATATAAGATCAGAATAGACCTATATCTATATCTATTAACTTGAATTCATAAGTGTAAACCTTTTAGATAGATAGTAAATCCATCTAAAAGATAGATTTACTAGTGAATTCTGTAAAACATACAAGAAGAAAATTTTCCCAACCTTACAAAAACTTATCCAGCAAGTGAAGGAGGAGGAGGCTAAACTCATTTTATGAGGCTAACATTAATATATTGCAAGAAAAAGAAAGTATAGATCAGTATTCTTCAACAATATAGACACAAAAATCCGTAAAATATTAACAAATATGTAATATGTTAGAATGACTAAGTGGGTTTATACCAGAAATGCTTATCTGTTTTACATCCAACCTAGCTAAATGAGACATTTACATTGGTGTAAAACTTAAAATAAATAACTGCTAATTGAGAGTTTGTTAAATTTGAAATGGCTTACTCTAAAATATATCTACAGGTTTACTAAACTTACAAAGTTTTACGACATGATTCTTTTTTTTTCACATGTTTATTGGAGTATAGTTGTTTTACAGTGTTGTGTTAGTTTCTGCTGTACAACAAAGTGAATCAGCTATACATATACATATATCCCCATATCCCCTCCCTCTTGCGTCTCCCTCCCACCCTCCATATCTCACCCCTCTACGTTGTCACAAAGCACCGAGCTGATCTCCCTGTGCTGTGAGGCTGCTTCCCACTAGCTATCTATTTTACATTTGGTAGAACAACACGATTCTTGATTAATTACTCCTCAATATATATATTTCTTGTCTCTTGTTTTTCCGAAACCTGATTAGCATTAGTATTGTGCCCCATTTGACAAACATTTTCATAACTGAGGAGAAGAAAATGGAGGTGAGTAAAATAAAAATTTTAATTTTCACCTTCTTTTCTGGCCTAAAATAATTTTATCATTTAAGGCTACACACTGAACAAATATAAATCTTTTAAAATTGAAAGTTGGGGACTTCCCTGGTGGTCCAGTGGTTAAGATTTCACCTTCCAATGCAGGGGGTGCGGGTTCCATCCCTGGTCGGGGAGCTAGGATCCCACATGCCTCGCGGCCAGAAAACCAAAACATAAAACAGAAACAATATTGTAACAAATTCAATAAAGACTTTAAAAATCGGCCATATCAAAAAATCTTAAAAAAATAAAAAAATAAAATTGAAAGTATAATGTTTCTTATGGTACAAAATTTGTTTCCTATAGTACATCAAAAAAATCTTAAAAAAAATAAAAAAATAAAATTGAAAGTGTAATGTTTCTTATGGTACAAAATTTTTGTGTAACAAAAAAAGCAAATTCCATTCTTGGAGAAAACTATTATTAAACCCTTGATAAAACATTTCCACTCTGTTCAATTTAATAGATATGCCGTTGGGAAGAGAATCAGAGAGAATCATTGCCTTGTGAGTTCTAATTGGGGCAAAATGGCTGTAGGACATTGAGTAAGGAACATCTTTGGGCCTGTTTCCTCATCTATAGAGTATTCATGTATTCCTAAAGTGGGAAAAGACCATAAACAATGTCCAACCAGTCACAGAATCACTTTGCTGTACACCTGACACTAGCATAATATTGTAAATCAACTATACTTTAATTAAAAAAAGTAAAGCAAACAAAAAATATACAAATCCAAAGTTTCCTGACTCTTGAAGGCATAGAAATAAAAGTAAACCCACATTGAACAGAAGGTGGCAGTGTTGTTGAAGAAAAGGCCTGGATTTTAATTCCAGCGAAGGCAGGTGGGTTACTTTGATAAAATTAGTGCTGCAGCAAATTAGTGACAAACCACTAATTTAGCAAGATTAAGATATCCTGTTACAAGAGTTACAAGTTTTTTCTGAGGTTGATAGCATCATTACACATGACATTGCTTTACTGTGAAATGAGACAGAATCAAATGTGATCACCTAAAGCTCACACAAACATAGGAGTCATGCTAAGCTCAGGGCTTTCAAGTGAATAGTAATTATTGTTACATTGGTTTCAGGTATTTTGAAAGCGTTTGCCTGGCTATTATTGACAACTTCCCCATACATATTTGCAATTTGTCATGGATATTTTTAGAGAGGCAAAGTTTCTCATGTTTTTGTTTTTCCAACTTTTTGAAATGAAGGGGCATTCAAGCATATATATTTTAATGGGCTTTCGCAGCTTATGTTTAACACTTGCTAATGGAATTTAATAATTTGGTGTTTGTTCTCTATCTTAAAATTATTTAATACGAGTTCAATGCCTACAGTGGGATTAAAATATGACGTTTATGATCAATTGTTTATCAGAAAATAGTGGAACAATACTGTTCTCTTTACAACTTTGTAAAGCCATTTGTCAAATCAAGGTTTTGTTTAGACTGCTTTAATATATCAGTATTTTACTTGGGTCAGGTACAGCTCTCCCCCAGGGTCCCTTAGTTTCCTAGATTAGGTATACTGCTTTTTATTGGAATACCCCTTCTCCCCTCAGCCTTTCTGGGAATATCTACTATATGAAATAGACAAAGTTACAACCCAAATTGTCATTCTGTCCCCTTGCAAAAATTGTTGGGAAATATTAAAATATCAGAGCAAACAGCACCAGCCAGGCCAGAGATGAAGCATGCAGATTAACGCTAACGCTCGCAGAACCCTGTTTTGTTCGGGTTTCTGTCATTTCCACAGGGCTCACAGGCAGTAGGGAGAAACGAATGTGGGAAGGTGGGAAGGCCTCTCCAGGCATGGAAATCAAAGCCTCCAGCCTTTGCAGTGCTGGGCCACCAGCTCCTGTGGTTGTTGATTTCTCCCCCGTTGCAGTGACCCTTCCAGGAGGAAGGCTGGAGTCCCGCTTTGTGTGATACCCTCTTTCTTCCTTCATGAGGCCAGCTCCTCTCTTTGGCTATTATTTTCCCGAAAGAGTCACACCATATCGTTATACCTTGGTTTCTCCACCCCCAATCCCACCAGCCTAAACCACTTATTCCCCTCTCTGTGGTGACTTGCTGCACGGTGCCAGGAGCATCCCTCCCGCTGCCTCAAACCTCCCTGCAGCAGCAGTCACAGTGACCTCTCTGCCCTTCCTCAATTACCTGTTCTCATCTCAGGATTTTTTTTTTCTTTTTTAAAATTGAAGTGTAGTTGATTTACAATGTGTCAGGTGTACAGCAAAGTGATTCAGATATGTGTGTGTGTGTGTGTGTGTGTGTGTGTGTGTATATATATATATATATATATACATGTATTTTTTTTCAGATTCTTTTCCATTATAGGTTATGACAAGATACTGAATATGGTTCCCTGTGCTATACAGTAGGTCCTTGTTGATTGTCTATTTTATATATAGTAGTGTGTGTCTGTTAATCCCAAACTCCTAATTTATCCCTCTCTGCCCCCCTTCCACATTAGTAACCATAAGTTTGTTTTCTATGTCTGTGAGTCTATTTCTGTTTTGTAAATAAGTTAATTTGTATCTTTTTTAGATTCCACATATAAACGATATCATATGATATTTGTCTTTCTCTGTCTGACTTACTTCACTTAGAGATTACCATACTAAGTCCATCTATGTTGCTGCAAATGGCATTATTTCATTCTTTTTAATGGCTGAGTAATATTCCATTGTATATATGTACCACATCTTCTTTATCCATTCCTCTGTTGATGGACATTTAGGTTGCTTCCATGTCTTGGTTATTATAAACAATGCTGCAATGAACATCGGGGTGCATGTATCCTTTTGGACCATGTTTTACTCTGGATGTATGTCTAGGAGTGGGATTGCAGGATCATATGGTAGCTCCATTTTTAGTTTTTTAAGGAAACTCCATACTGTTTTCCATAGTGGCTGCACCAACTTACATTCCCAACAGTGTAGGAAGGTTCCCTTCTCTCCACACCCTTTAAATCTTTTTTACTTTTTTTAAAAAATAATTTTATTTATTTTTTATTTTTGGCTGCATTGGGTCTTCATTGCTGTGCGTGGACTTTCTCTAGTTGAGGTGAGCGAGGACTACTCTTCGTTGCAGTGTGTGAGCTTCTCATTGCAGTGTCTTCTCTTGTTGCAGAGCACAGGCTCTAGGTGCACAGGCTTCAGTAGTTGTGGCACACGGGCTCAGTAGTTGTGGCTCGTGGGCTTAGTTGCTCCACGGCATTTGGGATCTTCCTGGACCAGGGCTTGAACCCGTGTCCCCTGCATTGGCAGGCAGATTCTTAACCACTGCGCCACCAGGGAAGCCCCATAAATCTCTTTTATTCTTACATTGCTTTCTCTCTGAGGATGTCCCTGATCGTCCTAGTTGGAATTGGTATCCCCTCCATTCCCACTCTGCTTCTCTCCAGTCCCACTCCCCATTTTTCCATTTTATTTTTCACCATAGCACTTACCACCTTCTAATAACTACATACCTTATTAATTTTGTTTATTGCTTGTCTCCCTACACTAGAACGTGAGCCCCATGAGAGCAAGAATTTTTTGTTTGTTTTGTTCATTGCTGCATTTCGAGTGCCTAGAAAAAGTGTGTGGCAGAAAGGAAGCATGCAATAAATATTTGTTGGATGAAGATATGATCAAATTTCCTCAATGGAATTTTCCATGCGATTAGAAGATTTTTCTTCTTTTTTCATTTTCTGTGACATAATAGAAGGAACACAAATGCAGTGAGGCAGCATACATGATTTTAAAGCATGGTAGATGTTTAAAAATACTTTATAAAAATCTTTGTATTCATAATGTATCCAAAGACAACTTACAGGAAAATATGTAGCAATATAAAAATTAAACTCATATTCTGCTGTATAGGCTTAATAATTGAATCATTTTTAGGTACAGATTAAGACCAGCTTACATCTTTTTGCATCTTCCCATAGATGAGTTTATTATTCTTTGCTCAGTGTTTCGTCTAGGAGGCTACAGTGATTCTTTGGCTGCCAGGCCACTAGGTAACATCGCCAGAAGTTGCTGGCCCTTTTTACTCCCTTCCTTTCCTTCCCCTGGCCAACCTTGAAAAGCACAAGAAGCATAACATAGTCTACAGATCACTAGTCAAAGTGTGCTTCCTCTGAGGTGCTTGCCCAAGTTTTGTGCTTAAGAGCTATGCAAGTTAAAAATTTGTACTTAAAGAAAAGATATTCTGATAGCACTTTATCAGACACTCTGAACTCTAACCAAACTGGAAAACCCTCTTTTCTTCATAAATACCATTTATAAGTTAGCCTTATTCCAAGATCCCCCCCCACCATTCTCATGAGCAGAACTTTTCTGGCTTCATACATTCAAATTTTCCTCATTCTTTAAGGCTCAATTCAAATGTTACCTCTTCTTTATTTTTGTTTCTGACTTTCTCAGATGGAAAGTGATATCTAACTTCTTTCCACACAAAGCACTTTGACTAGATCTGCATGAATGTTAATCTTGCATTTCAAGGAGTTTACAGGCCAGCAGAAGAGGGAGACATGCATGCTAATAACTCTGACACAAGGTAGAGGCTGATCAGTATCTTTTCAGGTAATCAGATAAAGTCCTATGAGTATATAGAGAGGCAGATCAGTGGCTTCTGACTGGTTCATGGTGGAGGGGTAGTAAGCCCTTAGGAATGGATACACTTTGGGAGGCAGAGAAGAGGAATGAAAGACTTGCCATGGTAAGTGATAGACAGAGGCATGGGAGCAGGAGTCTTCCAGGAAATAGTAACTGGCTCAATGAATACAGTCCAGCAAAGTTTATCAAAGGATGTTTAATGGGGGGTAGGACTGGAAAAGTGGGACTGGGTCAAATTATGAAGGGCTTTGAGCACCAGGCCAAGGAATTTAGACTTCTGCTGGGAATGGAGAACCACTGATGTTTTCAACAGAGGAGTGACATGGACAGAGATGTACTTAAGGAATATTAAATAAACCAATGTGTACATAAGATGGCTTAGAGTGGGAAGAGACTGTAGACAAAGAGGTCATTGCAACAGTCAGGTGGAGAGATGACCAAAGCTTGAACATAATAGCAGCATCGAGAAAAGAAAGACAGGGCTGGTGCATTGGCATGGCTGAGCTAGGAGTGACAGGACCAGGCAACTGACTGGTTGAGTAAAGGGCAGAGGTGTTTTATTTAGGCTGTAGGGGGGAATATGTTCATTAACCAAAATAAGTATGTAGGTGTTCGTGTATGCTGAAGGAGAGGCCAGTTTTCCTAGGGAAAGGAAGACGTGTTGGGTCTGAAGTGCTTCCAGGAGGTCATCAAGGAATGAGGATCTAGTAGCCAGTTTGTCTGACCTCATGAACATTATTATGGAAGCCACTTAATGTGAGGAACAGTGTCTGAAATCTTTCATTTTCACTTTTCATCTCTCCCAAACCCTAGTACAGTACTGAGCACATTGTAGGTGTGCTTTAGGGGTAGATGGTACTGGCCTAACTCTAAAATTGCCGATGAAAAACCCCAAGTCTCTAAAATTTCCTTCCTTGAAATTCCCTACCCTGGAATCCCGGGAGCTACTGCATTGTAGCTGGATATTAACATGTAATTAATGTGTGGGTGGTTATAATACACTAAGGCATTAAGCCATTATCAGTTCCTTAGAAGATACTGGAGTCCTCAGGGAATAAGAGAAAGAGCAGGTATTTTTTGAGGGGAGGAAATGAGAAGGGAAATTGTGAAGTAACTGTCAATGGTCAGTCCAGTAAAAATGGTGAATTTGGGGCAGATGTGAAGCAGAGGCTGAAGGGAAGGTGGGGAAGACTAGTATTGGGCAGGCAAACACAGCAGACGCTTACCATGCTGAATGAATGGGATAATTAATTCACAGTGTCATCTGTCTTCTGTTTAAAAAATTGAAATTGCAATGTTACAGAGACTACAAGTCTGGGAGTCAGGAGACCTAGCTGCCCTCTCTTAACTGGTTTCATCGCCTGGGATAATCTTTTAACCTTCCAGTACCTCTCTGTGGAAAGAGGCCCTGGATCCAGAAAAAATATGAATTAAATCTTGGCTTTTTCATTTACTAGCTGTGTGCCACTGGAAAATGTAGTTAACCTTGCTGATCCTTAGTTTTCATCTTTGTAAAATGGAGATATCATTACTTCATACTTTTTAAAAGGATAAATGAAATGACAAATATAAAGTAATTGGAAAATACTGGGATGGAAGTAAATATTATCCTGTTACTCCTCCTTTTTTCTTCATTTTCTAAATCTGTGAAATGGTAGAACTGGACAAGATATACTGTGCCTCCCCCTCCTCCTGCTTCTTCTTTTTAACGATTCTATGAATTCTTGAAATCCTTCCTCCTACTTTCCTGCCAAAAGTTTCCAAGAATCATAAATTAATCCTGCCAGGAAAATGAGTCAAATAAATGACTTCCTTCTTTTCTCCCCCTCTGGCATGCTGGTGGTCCCCCTGTGACCCCTCTTTTCTTTTTCTTCTCTCTCCAGAAGACTGCATGTTAGGCCTTCCAAAGGGAGACTGCAACTGGGTCTTTCAAAATGGTACTAAATGGTCATCTGTGAAGACAAGGCTACTATTTTTTGTATTGGTCAACAGGCTGACACAGATGTTGGCAGGAGAAAAGAAAACTAAGATTGCTTTGGTGACAGTGATTCAGGATTCAGGTACTGTTTGCTGGGAAAAAAATACTTTTGACATACCCTGAGGGGGCAAGGAAATGGGTCCTTATGGTAATCTACACAAATACAGATGGCTGGGAACTGCCATCTTGTGGGGACAGTTTCCAAGCAGAGGTGCTCAGAGATTGCCTAGTGCAGTGAATATAAGACAAGATCTTCACAAGGTTTCTGAGGCCAGACTTGGTTCTTCCAGTATGCCTACCTAAAAAAAGATGGGGTTTTCTCACTGTCTGATTCTGACTCTTGAATCCCAGCTGTTGAATCCTGGGTTGGAGTTCCCCAGCTCCCCTCCTGACATTTGTTTTCTATTGATTCTGACAAGTTTGCTTCTGGCTCTGATCTTAAGCTTCCCATGTTTTGTTCCTGAAGTATTCTGTAGTGGGTGCTTGTTCTCTTTATTATTCCTTGTTCTTACTCTTTGGCTTATTCTGTTCTTATCTGAACAGAATCACAAATGTACTAAGTCTCTTTGACTTACGGTTCACCTCGAGGAAGGCTCTGATGTGTTTCCCGTTTCCGGATGGGAAGGGTTCTGCTCTGCCTTTCGCTCCAAGACTTGCCCATTGGCAATGTTCAGGTTCCCCACCTGGAGCCCAGCTTGGCCTACTCTGTGTTGGATGAAGTTGGTAATGGATCTTTTTAAAAAATTTATTTCTGGGCTTCCCTGGTGGTGCAGTGGTTGAGAGTCCGCCTGCCGATGCAGGGGACACGGGTTTGTGCCCCGTTCCGGGAAGATCCCACATGCCGCGGAGCGGCTGGGCCGGTGAGCCATGGCCGCTGAGCCTGCGCATCTGGAGCCTGTGCTCCGCAATGGGAGAGGCCACAACAGTGAGAGGCCCGCGTACCGCAAATATAAAAAAATAAAAAATAAATAATTTCTTATTGAAGTATAGTAGAGTTACAATGTTGTGTTCATTTACTGCTGTACAGCAAAGCGACTGTTATACATATATATACATTCTTTTTCATATTTTTTTCCATTATGGTTTATCATAAGATATTGAATATAGTTCCATGTGCCATACAGTAGGACCTTGTTGTTGGTCATGGATCTTAACAAAAGCAAAATACCACTCCACATAAGAGAAAGTAAGCCAGTCCTCCTTCTCTATACGTTAATTTGCTATTTTATTCAAAGAAGAATGCCTTTCAGGTTCATACCACAGAATCAAAAATATATAACTTTCTTCAGAAACTCATCCAAAAAGGCAGGTAAACTGGATTTAGCTTGATGAGATTTTCATAGGCTGGCTGGAAAGAGAGCCATAAGATCATGCTCCACCTCTCCTACAATCCTGATTCTGGACTCAAACTTTTCATTGAGCAAGACAAAGCTTTTCCTGGACAAAGAAATCATCTGTGCCAAGATTTCCACCAAAAGCTCTAACTCTTGTGGCAGTATCAGAGAATGTTTTGAGTATCATACATTTTATTAGTTTCTCATGGAGCAGAATGTCATCTATTGCTATTATAAGCTATTTTCATAAAATTTAATGGACTTATTTCTGGGAGCAGAACTGATAAAGGTGATTATCCCCAGGAAATAGGACTAAAGAATTCATATGTTAGGATTATTGTTTTTTTGTGTGACTGGTTATTTTAACTAGAGCGGTTTCAGTGGAGTGTTGAGGCAACGAATTGAGTAATGTCCTTGTACTGAGAAGTGGATAGTAACAATAGAGCAAGAAGTAGATAGTAAGGATAGAACTTGCCTTTGAGAAGTTTGGTGATAAAATAGGTGTATGGCACTAGAAAAAGTGAAATGACTGATGAAAGTCATTGCTGGATTCAAGTACCTAAAAAGCCTTAACTATTTCAAAGGGCTGTGAGAGAGTTCGGTAAAGGTAGTCATAGTGAAAATCCACAGGGGACGTGAATCTGATCCTCAGAATGTCTAAATCCATTCATCAGCAAGGTGTATTTTAAAGCAACGGTGATGTATGTTATTTTAAAGAGTTAAACATCGTTGCTTTGTTTCCCTTATCCAACTGCAAACATTTCCTTTGTTCAAGGCAGAGCTGGTCTGTGATGATGTCTCATGACTACACAAGGCACAGGCTTTGAGACCCCCACTTCCAACAGGCTGTTTCCTGGCTCCCTGAGACCCTCTGAAGGTGGGGTTCTCTGTACTTAAGGGGTTGACATCTTTAGTCCCTTTGGTTGCTCATTTCCTTGACACGGAGAGACCCACGGCCTTCTGTGGAATCCCTGCCCTGATCTCTTTAATAAGTGACATGTTAGCTATGACTATGCTCAAGTTATTGTTTTAATAGACCTTTACCATCAGGCTCAAATAAATCATGACTACTTCACACTGGTTGGAAGACAGATTTAGACTTAATGGGAGAGCACAACTAAATCACAGTTTAACACATGGAAAATTTCCCTCCTTTTAATGTCATATTTCTTTCTAAATGGCTCTGATGAGTGGTTTTTTTTTTAAGAAGGCTTATGAAAGTAGTAGAGTATTTTTAAAAGTTAAGACTTTATTACAGGCTTCAAAAATATCTGAAAGTCAGTATATATGCTCAAGCTTAATAGTTTCATATCATAATACCCATAATAGATTTTAAAAACCTTTCTTGGCAATTAAAAAATTAACTAATGTTAAAGAGATATTTAAGAAAACTCATAAAATCAAATGAAATGTGTCAAGATTATTAGGTAGAAGATGAAAATGAATATGTGGGTTGGAGAAAAAGGGCAGACTTTTTATTTAAAGCTATGTAGAGTTTAGACAATGAAATTTTTTTTTTTACTTTCTTTTTAAACATCTTTATTGGAGTATAATTGCTTTACAATGGTGTGTTAGTTTCTGCTTTATAACAGAGTGGATCAGCTATACGTGTACATATATCCCCATATCTCCTCCCTCTTGCGTCTCCCTCCCACCCTCCTTATCCCACCCCTCTAGGTGGTCACAAAACACTGAGCTGATCTCCCTGTGCTATGCAGCTGCTTCCCACTAGCTATCTGTTTTACATTTGGTAGTGTATATATGTCCATGCCATTCTCTCACTTTGTCCCAGCTTACCCTTCCCCCTCCCCGTGTTCTCAAGTCCATTCTCTATGTCTGCATCTTTAGTCCTGTCCTGACCCTAGGTTCATCAGAACCATTTTTTTTTAGTTCCATATATATGTGTTAGTATATAGTGTTTGTCTTTCTCTTTCTGACTTACTTCACTCTGTAGGACAGACTCTAGGTCCATCCACCTCACCACAAATAACTCAATTTCGTTTCTTTTTAGGGCTGAGTAATATTCCATTAGACAATGAAATTATTAATCAGGATAATTCTCTCCTTCTGCAGCCAAAGGAAATAATTCTTCTCCCAATGGTTAGGGATCTGCCTCCTTGAGTTTACGATAATGTCCATGGGGATAACACTGAATAAAATTTTGGACCAGATAAAATTTTGTTTTCAGTACTTTCAGGCCCTCCTTTTTGTCCCCGTCTTCAGGCCTCCATCAGATTCTTTCTGGCAGCTTGCCCTGCTCAAACTTCTTTTCAGAAAAGGGTCAGGCAGGAATAAAGACACAGACCTACTAGAGAATGGACTTGAGGATATAGGGAGGGGGAAGGGTAAGCTGTGACAAAGTGAAAGAGCGGCATGGACATATATACACTACCAAACGTAAGGTAGATAGCTAGCGGGAAGCAGCCGCATAGCACAGGGAGATCAGCTCGGTGCTTTGTGACCGCCTGGAGGGGTGAGATAGGGAGGGTGGGAGGGAGACGCAAAAGGGAGGGGATATGGGAACATATGTATATGTATAACTGATTAAATTTGTTATAAAGCAAAAAAATAAAAATAAAAAAATAAAATTAAAAAAAAATAATAGCTGCCCCCTAAAAAAAAAAAAAGAAAAGGGTCAGGTAAGGGTAATTTCCAGCTTCAATGGGAATTGTCCATGTTTTACCTCTTTTAAAGGAATTTACATTTAAGATTTTATTTTTAATTATTGTATGAAAGAATGGCTTTGTTTTCTGTCAGATTTTCAGGTATTATTCGTCAATTGGTGAACAGGTCCTTCTGGGAAAAAAGGAGCTTCCTGGCATCTTTAATATCACACCACACAGATAGCAGCTTACTCTACTCAGGACCAGCATGGATTTAACAAATGGGCTGAAAGTGGGACTGTGCTTGCACCATGTGTAAGATAAGATGCACGTGTATTAGTTTAGAGAGAGCTGAGTCTGCTTACTCACACTTGCTTCATTTCCTATTTAATCTTCAGCTCACAAAACCCAACTTCTTCCTCTCTGCTCGCCTCAAAGTCACTAATAGCTACTTAGGTATCACATCCGGTAGATAGTTTTTTGCCTGTTTTTTTTTTTTTTTCACATCCTGGCGGTGACATTTGGTACTGGCAACCACTTGCTTCTCCTTGTCTGGTCTCTGACCTTGAGCCTCTCCCTGGGAATTCTACTACCGCCTTCTTGGCCCCTTCTCCTTTCATCCCATCGCTTCTGTTCTCATCACATCCGAAGCTCTATCTTTAGCCCAAATCTCTCTCCTGACCTCCAGCTCCAACATCTGCACCTGGAAATTCCACAGACAACTCACGTGTCCTCACCCGAAGTCATTAACCTTCTCTTCCTGCCCTCATCTCTCACCTGTTTTAATCAAGATAGAAACTTTGCAGTTCTTCTTGTTTCCTGCCTCTTTCTCATGCCTAAACCTAATCAATGATAAATTCTATAAATTCGTTCCCCTACATATCTATTTCAGCATACCCCCATTTCTGTTTTCTATGACTCCTGCTGTATGTTAGGCACCCACCATTTCCAGCCTGGGATTCTTGCTCCGCCTCTCTTCTGAACTGGGCTTTGTTCTGTGGCTCGAGTGACCTTTCCAAACTTGAAATCAGTTAGTATTGGTCCCATTTGCAATGCTTCTTTCTGCATCACCTATAAAGTCTGAATTCTGCAGCCAGGTATGATTGCTCTGTCTCCTACCACCCACTCCAGTTTTCTCACCCAGCTCTGACTCTCCATCCATATTTCACCTTTTAGCAATATCAATCTCTTTGCAGCACATCAAACAGGCTCTTTTATGCCTCCAAGTTTGGACAAATGTCATTCCCTTTGCCTGGAGTGCCCACTGAACCTTTCCAGGCTGAGAAAAAATTTTTATTCTTTTCCTTCGTAAAATTTTGCCTGGCACTTCTAGGAAGACACTGGTCGTCTTTCCTTCACACTCCCGTTGGACCCCTTACACTTCTAAAATTTCTCATCGTACTGCATTGTAATTGTTGGTTTACATGATTGTCTTCCTATGGAACTATAAGCTCCTTGAGAGAAGGGACTGTGTATTTACTTATATGTCTATGGTTTCTACAACAGTGCTTAACATTTCCATTAGATATTTATTCAATGAATGAATGTGCGAGATATGCATTTGAAATGCATAAAATGTGTTTTTCTTTTTTTTCTAAAAGTGTTGGACCCTTCAAAAGAGGCTCAGGTTCTAGGTTCTTTACCCTAATCCCCCTATAAGATTCTTAATAAAGACCTCTTCTTTAATAATCATTTGCAGGACCTACCCATTTTATACTCTTTTAAATCACTCTGGTAGTTTCACAGTTATGGACACTCAGAAAAGAGATAGAAGCCACAAAGGATAGAGTGATAAGGAAGAAAAGCAAACCCCAAATATGGCTTTGCCTGTTACTGGAAGTGGGGGTTTGGCTATTTGCCCCCCAAAAGCCAATAAAGAGGCAAGTTTAGTGGAAAGGAAAGTTTACTTTATTTTGGTGGCTGGCAACCTGGGGGGTAGGGTGGACTCCTATCCAAAGGCCGACTTCCCCCACTGACAGTCAGTGGGCAAGAGCTTTTATAGATGGAGGGAGGGGGCTACATGTGGAAACAGCACAGTCAGCTCTGACAGTCATCTCGAAATTAGTCACACGGTGGTCTGATCAGTGTCATTTTGATTGTTTTAAGTACAGTTAGTCTTTAGTTCCAGGGTTGGTTTCTTCACATTTTTTTGAGGCCAGTTCTCGGAACTGAGGCAGCTTATGTCATGGCTACAGTCAGGTCATCATGTAGTTAACTTCTTTCACCTGGTGTGGGTTTCAGTATCTACAAAACAGCTCACAGGATATGGCTCAGAATATTATCCATAGCCCTTTAGGAGGAACTAAAAGTCCTTGACTTTGCTTAATGACTAAACTATTATTATTTGGTCTCCTTTGACTGTTTTCCTTTGTTTCTGCATTTTCTCACTTTTCTGATTAAACTTATTCTTTGGCTACAGGTTTTCTAAGACAAAAGGCAGGCTGAGGATATGGGGGGCAAGGACCATAGGGCCCTACTCTCTTTCGTGACTACCTTTTTTCCTAATGATAATAACATTTGATTTTTGTTTACGGCTATAATTGTGATCAGAAGGTACTGGTTAAACAATAGCTGATGAACACTCTAATTTATTTGGTCTTTCCAATATGATGGCACAAAATACTTCTAAATACTTTTAAAGCAATATTTTATCAGAATTATTTCCTTTTTGGCTCTAATATTTATTTCTTAAGGAAAGCCAACAGAGCACATGTGCACAGTTTTCATATGATCACAGGTCAGGGAGCTGGGAGGTACTTTAAAGTTTTCTCTTGGTGACCATAGAGAATGTTTATTGAGCAGTTACTACAGACAAGTACTGTTTTATCTGCTTTCATGTATTAATTCATTTTTTGAGGTATGCACTGTTATCATCCTTCATTTTACAGGTGAGGAAACTAAGGCATAGAGAAGTTAAATACTTTGTTCAAGATTCTAGAAATTAAGTGGAGAGTTAGGATTTGAACCTATCTAGTTCTTTCTGTTCATTTGACATATGGGAAAACTAAGACCCATCAAGGGCACATGCTTAATTACAAGGGATCCATTCCTACAATTTTGGTTTCAGGTTGTTCATCAGTGCTTTTTCATTTATTCAGTGTATGTGTTACAAATTGGTAGCAAACTGTTGGAAATGGTGTTTTTCCATAACCAGTGTTAGCCTCCTTCAGTGGCTGTTTATAGCAACAACATAATTTTCTTTTGAAATTCTCTTCAGTTCAGAATCAGAAAAAAAAAATCCCAAATAAAACACCTACACACATAAACACACATGCACACTCTTGCAATGATCATTCTTAATCAGTGAGTCTCTTTGTTGTGTGGGTATGGAACAGCCCAGACTATTCTAAGAACACCCATATGAACAGTCTAACAAGATGCAGGGGTATGCATGATTGTTACTTAAGATTTGCTCTTAGAATTTCTGAAATTTCACCCTGATACAAAACTATTCCATGTCCACTTTTTCTCTAGTTCTGATGTAAGAGCTTGAATCCCCATGTTCCTGGCCTCATTCTGAGCAGCAGTCCACCCATATGGAACCGCATGTGTTAAGTTGCTATCGTTGTGATTTGCAAGGCTCATGAAGAAAGTGATTTCACTGTTTTCTGTGGGGATTACAGAAATAATTGTCACCCTGGTTTTTGTAAGTTTAAATGAGCAGTTCTTTGCAGTGGTGGGCCATTCTTTTAGCAGCATGTTTCTGCTTATTGAAAAGCTTTGCTGAACACAATATACCCACTTTAGTATGTAAATAAAGACATTATTGTTGGAATAATGAAGTACATGGGATGCCTCTTCTGGTAGGCCTATCTGTCAATCTGCATTTAGTTGACTTTCTCAGCTAGCCCATAGTAATTACTGCTTTTCAATTTCCTAGAATGGGGATCTGGGAAGGGGATTTGTTACAACTGAGTTATTTAAATGGAATTTTCCAAATATACAGTATCTCCTCCTCAGATCACAAATTCACTCCCCCATTTTTTCCCACTTGCTTTAGAAGCTCTTGGCAGGCTATTATTATGAACTGAAGGGCAGGTTTCAAGCACCCTCTATTTATGAAAAGGTGAGGGCTGGTCGGTAAACTTCATGCTTTGGGGATTATTACTCTTTATTCTACTTTCATTTTTACTTCTGCTGAATTCGAGTGTATGAATTCTTTCAGGAAGTAAATTCATAAATGCTGAATATCAGATATGCTGTCAGTCATCTGGCTACGTTAGTGATTAAAATTTGTGCTGACATTTGATTTAATATAAATTATTTGGTGGATGCCCTATTCTAAATATTTTGTGTCTTCATATAACTTTATATAGCGTCTATTTTTTTGGGAAAAGATGTTAAAATGTTAAATTGAAAGATGTTAGGATGTTAAAAATGTTAAAATGTTAAATTAAAATATTAAATTGAAAAATTACCTTGAAAGGTGGCGGACCTGTGACATTATTTGCGTTGTTTAATAAGGTGATAGGTGTCTTTGCAATATCCCTGCCCTTGCCCTCTTGGCCAGAGAGTGACTCAGAATCAGATATCCAAAAGGTACAAGTAACTGCAATATGATCTATGTCACATCAGCACAGATTTCTGTACATATTCTTGGATATGGGAGCCTACTGTCTCCTACTGTGAATTATTTATAAAGGAAACACTGGAGGCAAATTTTCTGCTTTATAAAATGGATGATTCTTTTCTATTAGCTCTCTTCTAAAGTGCTGCAAACCTGACATAGCTCATGATCCCTTTAAGTAGCCGTCTTATCCTAAAATTTTCCTTTCCCAGTCTTCCTTTCTCGGCCATACTTCTTAAAATCTATTACAGCCTGCAGTTTGCGTCACCCACTCAGTGTCAGTTCCTTGTAGACTGGCTTCCATCCCTACACCCTTCTCTGAGTCACTGATGGTCTCCTCATTGGCAAATCCAATGAACATTTCTCTGTAGTCATGTCTTTTAATGTCTGCATCATTTCACGTGATTGATCATTCCCCATGGCCTTTGTATTTCTTTGTAGGAAAAATAATATTAAGATGATTAACAAAATTATTATTAATTATAAACATAATTATAAATTATATAATGTATACTTTATAATATTTATTAGTATTTTAATTCTTAGTGCTGCCAAGTTCTGGTCTTCCTAACTTTCAAGTCAATTTCCTGCATCTTTTTATTTTTTATTTTTATTTTTAAAAGATGTACCCAGTTTATTAATTAAATTAAATTAAATTAAATTAATTAATTTGTTTTTTGTCCCCACTGCATGGCATGTGGTATCTTAGTTCCCCGACCAGGGATTGAACCTGTGCCCCCTGCAGTGGAAGCATGGAGTCTTAACCACTAGATCACCAGGGAAATGCCCCCTGCATTTTTTAAAGGACTCTACTTTTTTCTATAACCTATTCTCAGTAGGCATTTTCCAATTTAATTAACCTGGAAATTTTAGAGTTACTTTGACTCCTTACTCTCTCTCTTCCTCTCATGATTCGTCAGTTAACAAATCCTTTGAATCTTCCTGTGTGGTGTCTTTCACACGCACCCTTTCCTTTTTGTTACCACCCTCTAATCTATGTCTTCATCACCTCACTTCCAAAGGATAGAGATCATCTTTTTCTCCCAGTAGTGCAATTAGAACTCTTCATTCAAACAAACTCTTAACTGGTTGCCCATATGTAAGGCAGATAAAAATAGAACTGCTCACATGGAAGACCAGCTGTTTGCCCTCCCCCTCACCCCACTCCATCTCTGGCCAGTAGGCAAACCATAATACTGCACTGAACATGGTAAGGAAGAAGTAGGGGTGGGGGAGAAGGGGGAGGAGATTATTGAGTATCTCTTTTGTGCTAGGCACACACAGGTTTAGGCACTTTTCATGAATGATTTATTATTATAATGATCCTGGGGAAGAGAGCTGGAATCAGTAATTTCTCTTTTCCAACATGTTAAAAATTATTGCCAGGGAAATTCTTCCAAAAGCATTTAAAAATCCTCCATTCCACTTGGAACTGGCCTATATGCTTCCAAATCACAAATAAATAAACAAACATAGAGATGTGAAACCTCTCATACAAAACTGGTTGCTAGAAACTTTTTGACCACAGGAATGTAGCATATTGGTGTATGCTTTGCAGAAAATTTCTCCTGAAAATATAGATGTTCCAGGTAACTATTGGTGATAACCCCTATGAAGGATTATTTTGCCAGAGTCTTTTAACACAACTGTCAACTTCATTCTATCTCTCTCTTTTTTATTTTTAAGGGCCGAAAATGACATATCATAAATGGTTCTGAGCTATGTGTTTTGCTTAATTTTCAAAAAAAGTTTTTTTTTTTCTTGATATCTCTAGAGAACTTTGAAAACTAAACACCATTGAGGAATTTGTTTGGCAACTTTCAATAAATGAGCTGTTTATCATCCTGATATATATTAAAAATTTTTAAAACTTTTGTGGGGTATACTAATAAAAATCTGTATTATGCTTATAGTAGTACTATAATTTACTTGGCTTTGCATTACTTTGCTTCATCAGAATGCAGTAGAAAAGTTTTAAAATGAAAATTCCTCAAAGAATTAGACTTACTTCATGTGTTAAGTTTTTTTAAGAATTATAAATTTAAGTCCTCTCTTTAAATGAATTAATTTGCTTTATATTTTGTCTCTCCTTTGTGAATGGTTACTTAGTATTTTATGGATTTCTTTATAAAAATTGTGTTTATAATTCTTATCAGAACAATATATTATGTCTTTGTAAGATCTTATGATGTAAAATAAGTCATAAACAGAGCTTATTTGTAAATATACTTCATGCTTAGAGACTACAATGCATATAAATTGATGTACAGGTACTTAGTTAAAGATTTAGATTTTAAATTTCTAAATTAACATTTCAAAATGCAGCTTTTAGAATTTCCATATCTGAGGAAATGCCCTGCTTCTGTGCAAGGCAGAGGTGAATTTTTCATATGAAAATTTAATTATTCACATCTTGATGGTTGTTTTGGAAATAACATCTTTTCCATAGTAAAAAAAAACAAATTATAAGCCCACAATGGTACATACAATAGCTTTAGGGCTATCTAATCAGAGCAGCCAAGGACCTTAGAATTTTATTCTTCCCAGTGAGATAGTTAATGGACTGCTTTTGCTATCTTCATCGCTAGGTTGATTGTGGACTGAATTAGGAAGACTTTTGAGCTTTCACCATTTAATTTAATGAGATAATGATTTTGTAGTCAGGAGTTCCCTGGAGATAGCAAATTTATTGACACTGTAAATCAATCTCTGGATGCAATTTCATGATGTTCGTTTCATTGTTGGTGGACAGAGAAGCCACACAGAGTATGGAACAAATCTTAATTTTGCCAAATATTAAGTCCTTAGTGGTCTAAGCCTATCTTGAAAAAAATGGTGAAAAGTTTGGGATAGGAGGCCAAATGCATGATGTTGTGCTAAGGATCAAGACTATTTAGACAGTTGCTAAACACTGACAAAGAATGCCCTGCATTTCATATATTTAAATATGTTAAGCTAGTGGGTAGCCAGAACTTTCTCAGTCCAAACTATGGTTCTAGAAATGAGTATTTGTACCTGCAAGATAACGGGCTACAGTAATTTTCCTCTTTGGTGTTGGAATTTAGTGTTTCTCACCCATATGGTGACTCGTGAAGTCTAGTCTGGGCTTTGCTCCTTTGTATCTTTGGAAATCTTTTTAGGTATTGACACCACAAAGCTAAGAGTAGTTCTGCCTTTTCAGTGTTTTCAAACATTTTTTTAACATCAGAACCTTCTTTTCACTTAAAAAATTTCAAAGAACATCAATATATAAAAGTTATTTTATTAGAAAACATCTTTTTTGAGTTCAAATTTAATGATGTTTACTTATAAAAGAATTAAGTGAGAATGATGAGGTTACATTGACAAATTTTTATTTATTTATTTATTTATTTATTTATTCTTCCAGTTGTATTGCATTATAATTGACGTATAACACTGTATAAGTTTAAGGTGTACAGCATAATGATTTGACATAGATACACCATGAACTGATTATTATACACCATGAACTGATTATTAGGGAACATCCATCATCTCATATAGACACAAAATTAAAGAAATAGAATTTTTTTTGTAGTGAGAATTCTTAAGATTTACTCTCTTAACAATTTTCATATATAACATAGAGCAGTGCTAGCTATATTTATCATGTTGTACATGACATCCTTACGACTTATCTTTCTTATAACTGGAAGTTTGTAGCACCTTTTGACTGCTTGCATTCCCCCACCCCCTGTCTCTGGTAACTATAAATCTGATATCTTTTTTTAGGAGGACAAACAGAAAATTTTAAGTTGGACATTATAGACAAAAGCTACAGTTTATCAGCAACAAATTAATTTCTGTTTTTTGATTGCACAGTACTGAGAAAATAATGGCACACAAATAAGTAGTTACAAATAATAAAATGGTAAGTACTCATTTTGCTTTAAGCACTTGTATTGCAATCTCTGAATATTCTTCATCCAGGAGAACCAGATATTTGAAAGAGAACAATAGAGACTACCATTTGTAGCAGCAAAAGAGTAACTGTACAAAATATATGAAACAATGGTTTTCAGACATTGGACGTGAGGCAGTGTAGGACAGTGATCCCTGAGAGACAGGAAACAACCATGATAAGACTACAATTAACCCAGTTTACTGTCTAGAGAGAATTTCCAAGCTTCCAAGTTCTGGGAAGGGGGAATCCATAAGGCGTCCAGCAGTCTTTCAGTTGACATAGTTGAGAGTCAGAGAAAGCCAACAAGGCTTTACAGAATACAGAGTTTTCTGAATACAGAGTAGCCTCAGAAAACAGAGTACAGAGAGCTGCACTGAGAGGTAGCTTCAGAGATATTCAGTGGGCCTCCCTGAGCCTTCAGCTGAGTGCTATCAGAATATGCCTGTGAGAAAACCATGCAAGGCCAGGGAAAGAACAAGCCAAAATGAGCAGAGAAAACAACCTGAACATATTGTACAGCCAGGAATAGTTCATACCAGCCAGGATAGAAGACCTTGCAATTCTTGTAATTCATTAGCATATTGCCTCAAGAATGGAGTAAGATTATCCCTAGACTAGGGACTGGCAAACTTTTTCTACAAAAAGCCAGATAGTTAATATTTTAGACTTTGTATATGACATATGGCTTCTGTTGATTCTCCTTCCTCCTCTTCCTCCTGCACTTCTTCCTCCTCCTCCATATTTTTTTCTTCTGTTCACAACCCTTTAAAACATTAAAAACTGTTCTTAGCTCATGGGTCATCCAAAACATCCTGTGGGCTGAATATGTCCTAAGGGTCATAATCGGCCAACTCCTGTTCTAGAGTAATGTCTATTATGGTCCTCCTTAATAAAACTTAAAATCAAGCCTTGAAGAATCAGTTCCCCATCAATTCAACTGCATTCTAAACAAAACTCATGTTTATTTAAAGGAATGCAAAAATATACAGCATCCAAGATGGTAAAATTCACAATGTCTGTTACCCAGTTAAAAATTTCTAGGTATAAAGAAGCAGGAAAATAAAACCTATAATAAGGAGAAAAATCAATTAATCAAAACTGACTCAGAAGTGAGACAGATGATAGAATTAGTAGACAAGCACATTAAAACAGTTATTATAACTATACTGCATAGATTCAAGGAGCAAATAAAGATTGAGCTTGCTAGGTAGAAATATGAAAGATATAAAAAAAAGACTCAAATTGAATTCCCAGACATGAAATATAAAATGTCTGGAAAATATGGAATATACAGCAGATTAGAATCTGCTGAAGAAAAGATTAGTTAAGTTGAAGACATAGCAATATAAACTATCTAAGGTGAAACACAGAGAGGAAAAAGACAGTCTTTTTCTCCAAATCCCTGCCCCAAAACTCACCAACAAGAAAGAAAAAAACAGCATTACTGAACTGCAGACAATTTTAAGCAGCTGAATGTAACTGAAATTGGACTCTGAATAAGAGGACACACAATATTTGAAGAAATAATGGTCACATTTTCCCAATTTTGATAAAAAGTATAAATCCATAGAACCAAGTTCAATGACCCCCAACATCAAGAAAGACAAAGAAAATTATACCAATGCATAGCATCACCACATTGCTTAAAACCTGTGATAAGGAGAAAATCTCAAAAGCTGTCTAAGGAACAAAGAAAAGAATAACTATGCAAGTCAGAAGGCAGTGGAGCAATACCTTCAAAGCACTGAAAAGAAAAATTAATTCAGCCTAGAATTAAAGAAATTATAAATGTTAGAGCAGAAATCAATGAAACAGAAAGCAGAAAAGCAATAGAGGAAAATCAGTGATACTAAAAATTAGCTCTTTGAGAAGATCAGTAAAATTAATAAGCTAAGATCATCTGGAAGAAAAGAGAGGAGATGCAAATATCAGGAATGAGAGTTGTGATATCACTATCATTTCTGTATGTATTAAAAGGATAATAAGAGAATATTATGAAAAACTTTATGAACATAAATTCAATGATTTAGAAGAAATTGAGAAATTTTTTGAAACATACAAACTACCAAGTGCACTCAAGAAGAATTATATGTCTTGAATAACCCTATATCTATTAAAAAATTGAACTTGTAGATAAAAACCTTTCCCACAAAGAAAACTACAGACCTTCATAGCATTGCATGTGAATTCTACCAAACTTTTAAAGAAGAAATGATACTATTTATACATAAACTTTTCTAGATCATTAAAAAAGAGGGAAAAGCTCCCAATTCATTCTAAGCCAGCATTACACTGATGCTAAAATCAGACAAAGACATTCTAAGCAAAGAAAACTGCAGATTAATATGAATTAGTATTAGATTATAAACATAGATGCAAAAATACTTTTTTGCGTCTATGCAAAAGGATTTGGTAGAGTGAACCCAACAACATAAAAGGAAAATACAATAAAAAGAATAATACTTCATGACCAGCTAGGTTTACCTCTGGAATGTAAAGTTGGAAAAATAATCAATCAATGTGACTGACCATATGAAGAGAACCCCCTCCCCACAAAATGATCATCTCAATAGATGTAGAAAAAGCTTTTGACAAAGTCCAACATATATTCCTGATAAAAACTCTCAGAAAACTTGGTAAATAAAGGAACTTCCTGAACCTGATAAACAGCATCTATGAAAAACCACGGCCAATATCATACTTATTGATAAAAATTGAATGTTTTCCTTTTGATCAGGAACCAAGCAAGTATGTCCATTCTCATCAGTTCTCTGATATTTCAGTACTTTCCAGCGCTACAGAACTATTCAATTTTTTCATTCAACATTTTCTAGTCAGTGCTAGGAAAGTCGTTTAGCAAAGATACAAGATTCAAGAGCAATGAACAAAAATCAATTATATTTCTCTGTATTGGCAAAGAACATTGAGAAATTGAAAAGAAAAAACTACCAATTTTAATATCATAAAAAAAAGAAATAATTGGGGATAAATGTGACAAAAATGTGGAAGACCTGTACAATGAGTCTGTAAGACATTCCTGAGATAAATAAAGGGAGGACCAAATAAATGGAGAAATATATTTAATTTATGTATCTAATGACCCAAAATTATTAAGATGCCAATTCTCCCCAAATTTATATATTCAATGCAGTCCTATTCAAAATTCTAATAGTATTTTTTTTATACAAAATGGTAAGCAGACTCTAAATTTTATGTGGAAATTTTACCTAGAACAACCAAAACAACTCTGAAAAAGTTCAAAATTGGGGGACAGACCCATCATAAATCTACAGTAATCAAGACCATATGATAATGACATGGAGACAAATAGATCATTAGCATAGATTGGACCATTCAGAAATAGACCCACGCATATATGGTCAATTGATTTTCCACAGTTTCCAAGGCAATTTAATGGGGGAAAGGACAGTCTTTTCAACAAATCGTAGTGGAACAACTGGATAGCCATGTACAAACAAAACAACAAACAAACAAAAACAAAGATCATTTGACCTTTAGCTGCAACATATTAAAACATTAATTGAAGTTAGTGTAAGAAGTGAAACCCTAAAATCTCTGAAAGAAAACATTAGAGAAAATACTAGTGGCTGTGAGTTTTAGGAAGATTTTTTAAAGGGAAAATTCAATTCACTGGACATCATCAAAATTAAGAACTTTTACTCCTCAGAAAATATTGATGAAAATGTAAATAAAAGTGACAGACTAGAAGGAAATAGTTGTAAAAATATATCTAACAAAGACTTGATTCTAGAATACAGAAAGAATTCTTATAACTCATCAATAAGAAGACATCAATGCAATAAAAGTAGGTAAAGATTCTTACTATAGACGATATATGGATGGCATATTAACCCATGAAAATATGATCAAATCATTTTTTTGGGGGGTAGGGAATTCAAACTGAGATCACACTATACACTCACCAGAATGGCCATAATTAATAAAAGCCTTACCATACCAAGTGTTAGTGGGATGTGTAGCCACTGGAGCTTCCATTTACTGTTGGTGGGAATGGAAAATGGTGAAAATCAATTTTATGACTTTCTTAAAATGTTAAAAATAAAAGTCCTGTGTCATGGAGTTATTCCACTCCTAGGTATTTACCAAATTAAAACATACATTCACTCAAATATTTGCACACAAACCTTCATAGCAACTTTATTTATGATAGCCCCAAACTAAAAACAACCAAATGTCCATTAATAGGTGAATGGATAAACAAGTTGTGGTATATACATACAATGAACATATATCAGCAATTAAAAGGAAAATGTGGAGAGTGGGAGAAATGGGTGAAGGGGGTCAAAAGATACAAACTTTCAGTTTTAAAATAAATAAGTCCTAGGAATATAATGTACAGCATTGTGACAATAGTTAATAATACTATATTGCATATTTGCAAGTTGCTAAAAAGGTAGATCTTAAGAGTTCTCATCACAAGAAAGAAAAGAAATTTAACTACATAAGGTGATATAAACTTATTGTGGTGATCATTTTACAGTGTGTACAAATATTGAATCGTTATGTTGCATACCCGAAACTAATACGTTATATATCGATTTTACCTCAATGAGAAATAAATTTTAAAAAATAATAAAAGGAACGAAATATTGATATGTGTAGTGACATGGATGAATTTTAAAATAATTATGCTGTGAAAAATTTCAGAGAGAAGAGTATATACGTATGACTTTATTTATATAAAACTGTAGAAAATGCAAGCTATTGTCTAGTGACCAAAAGCAAATCAGTGGTTGCCTGGGCACTGTGTGGAGGCACCAGAGGAGGATGACACAGGGACATAATCACAATTTTGGTAGTGATGGATATGTTCATTGTCCTGTTTGTGGTGCTGGATTCATGAGTGTATGCATATGTCAAAACTTATCAAATTTTGTACTTTAAATACATAGAGTTTATTGCAGAGAGATTACACTCAATAAAGCTGTTACAAAGAAGAAATAATTGTGAATTTTTTTGAGGTTGAATCAGTAGCACTATTAACTAAATATCCCCCTTCCTTAACACAAGCACAAGTCAGGTAAGAAGCAGCTGAAATCTATAAAGCTCCATCTTAACGTATTCACTTGTTATTGCAAAATTGCATATTATACACTGATGAGAGCAGATGCACCCGTATTATTGTGGAGTTCTTGTACAAAAATTGTAACAAGTGTAGACGTGGATAGGACTGTATTTTTAGAAAAAGCATTGTACTTACTCAAGGAAAATCAAAACATATGCCCACTTCAAGACTCATACTCAAATATTCATAGATGCTCTATTTATAATAGCTCCAACTGGTGAATGGATAAGCTACCAGTGATATATCTAGACAATGAAATACTATTCAGCATTAAAATAAATGTGTTGATACACACAACAACAAGCATGAATCTCAGAAACATTTTGCTAAGTGGAAGAAGTTAGACACAAGATACTACATTCTGTATAATTCCATGTACATGAAATTCCAGAAAAGGCAAACCAGTAGTGATAAAAAGCAAATTAGTGCTTAGTAAGGGCCAGAGGGCAGGAGTAGGGGTTCACTGCAGATGACCATATGGGAACTTTGGAAGGTGGTAGAAACATTCTATATCATGATTGCTGTGGTGGTAACATGACTGCATACATTTGCTAAAATGTATCAAATTGTTCAGTTAAAAATGGCGAAATTAACTGTATATAAGTAAGACTTCAAGGAAGCTTAGTTCTTAAATAAAATAAATGAACCAGGCAGCAGAAGTTAATTCATCAATCAGAGGTCTTCAAGTGTTAAAAATTTCTATTTGATACATTCAAGTGTCCATGTGGCTTAGATTATGATTTTAAAAATAGTTACATATGTTTTCAGAAAGGAATTAAACTGTATGTAGAAACCCTGGAGTACCATGGAATGCAGCTCCTGGTTAGTACTCTGTGTGTATGCTGGTTCACCTTTTGTTTTGTTACTGTAGTTGAGTAACTCATAGTTGGGTTAGTGAGAATACTTTTTACCCCAGTGGAGGAATGCTGAAGAACTGCTTGTTTCTTTCCTATTTATCACTCACTACTCTAGTGCATCTTTAGGCAGTGAGGGTGCTGTTCAGTTGACAAGAAGCTGTACAAAAAGGAGGGAGTGCATGGCCACTTGATGATAAGTCCACTATGGTATTGAATTCACCTTCCACCTTGGACCTGAGAAGCTCTGTATGCAAAATGACTACTTGGGAAGAGTATTGAAAAGTTTGATTTCAGACAATCTAATTTTTAGGATTAATATTCTTTAATTCTATGTTGAAGCAGAAAAATTTGAGATTCTTAATCAGAATTGTGCTATGATCCTTAAATCTTGTAAGACTCAACATATACCATAATAAAGTCCTTCAGCTTTATTTCAATGAACCCTACAATATATAATAAGTTCACAGGACTATTGAAAGTACCATCTTAGCACCACAATCAATCCAACTCAGAGATGTAAATTGCACAAGTAGCCTTAGCATTCTGGTGAGGAGAATTCTCATATATTTAGGAGATGTATCATCTGAATTGAGTGCCATTTTAGACATTCTTTGGACAAATCCAAAGATTAGAAGCTGAAAAGTTGAATAAGCAATTTCTCTATTAATGAAATTAAGGGGCCAGATATAGGCATTTTGCATTCAAGCATTCAAGGTGGATAGCTTTTTATTTTTTTTTAGTCTTTTTTTTTTTAAGCGTTTCTTTTTCTTTTGGTACGCGGGCCTCTCACTGTTGTGGCCTCTCCCGTTGCGGAGCACAGGCTCCGGACAGGCTCCTGAGCACAGGCTCAGCAGCCCTGGCTCACGGGCCCAGCCACTCTGCGGCATGTGGGATCTTCCCGGACCGGGGCACGAACCCGTGTCCTCTGCATTGGCAGGAGGACTCTCAACCACTGCGCCACCAGGGAAGCCCAAGCGTTTCTTTTTTTTAAATTTTATTTATTTTTTGGCTGCACTGGGTCTTCACTGCTGTGCGCGGGCTTTCTCTAGTTGCAGAGAGCAGGGGCTACTCTTTGTCGCGGTGCGCGGGCTTCTCGTTGCGGTGGCTTCTCTTGCGGAGCACGGGCTCTAGGTGGGCGGGCTTCAGTAGTTGCAGCACGTGGGCTCAGTAGTTGTGGCTCACGTGCTCTAGAGCGCAGGCTTCAACAGCTGTGGCACACGGGCTTAATTGCTCCGCGGCATGTGGGATCTTCTCGGACCAGGGATCGAACCCGCATCCCCTTCATTGGCAGATGGATTCTTAACCACTGTGCCACCAAGGAAGTCCCCAAGGTGGATAGCTTTTTGAGGGTCTTCGCAATAGGATGACCCAGCAGTGCCCAAAATAAAGATGGAGAGGAAGGTTGTAGAAGTCGAGGAAGCCAGAGAAAAGAACTTTAGAAGGTGACACAGTGGTCCTTTCTAACTCCTGGTCTCACCCAATATGGGTGAGGAAGGCATAGTTTGGTACAAAAAGTGGTGAAATGTACATAAAGGAGCTAAGAATATGTTGGTCCTTTGGGAGATGGATGGAGGATACTTAAAGGAGAAAAGTGTTGGTTCTACTCTTAAAATAATCTCCTTTACTTCAAAACAACATACATTGTTTTAGTGGCAGAAAGACTAGTGTACCAAAAGGAGGGGTGACAAAAGAGAGGAAGATAGTCAGAGGCTAGACCTTATAATGCCTTTCAGGCCATATAAGGAGTTTGGAATTTTCTCTGAGTTTGATGCAAAGACAGTCTTTGCAAAGTTCATGTTGGCTATTACCTGGAAGCTTGAACAAAAGGGAGTTTTATCTATTAAGAGTGTTCTCAATGCAGCTCAATATAAAAAAAAAACAAACAACCCAATCCAAAACTGGGCAGAAGACCTAAATAGACATTTCTCCAAAGAAGATATACCGACTGCCAACAAACACATGAAAGAATGCTCAACATCATTAATCATTAGAGAAATGCAAATCAAAACTACAATGAGATATCATCTCACACTGGTCAGAATGGCCATCATCAAAAAAATCTACAAACATTAAATGCGGGAGAGGGTGTGGAGAAAACGGAACCCTCTTGCACTGTTGGTGGGAGTGTAAATTGATACAGCCACTATGGAGAACACTCTGGAGGTTCCTTAAAAAACTGAAAATAGAACTACCGTACAACCCAGCAATCTCACTACTGGGCATATACCCTGAGAAAACCATAATTCAAAAAGAGTCATGTACCACAATGTTCATTGCAGTTCTATTTACAATAGCCGGGACATGGAAGCAACCTAAGTGTCCATCAACAGATGAATGGAAAAAGAAGATGTGGCACATGTGTACAATGGAATATTACTCAGTCATAAAAAAATGAAATTGAGTTATTTGTAGTGAGGTGGATGGACCTAGAGTCTGTCATACAGAGTGAAGTAAGTCAGAAAGAGAAAAACAAATACTGTATGCTAACACATATATATGGTATCTAAAAAATAAAAAAAGTTTCTGAAGAACCTAGGGGCAGGATAGGAATAAAGACGCAGACGTAGAGAATGGACTTGAGGACACGGGGAGGGGGAAGGGTAAGCTGGGACAAAGTGAGAGAGTGGCATGGACATATATACACTACCAAATGTAAAATAGATAGCTAATGGGAAGCAGCTGCATAGCACAGGGAGATCAGCTTGGTGCTTTGTGACCACCTAAAGGGGTGGGATAAGGAGGGTGGGAGGGAGATGCAAGAGGGAGGGGATATGGGGATATATGTATATGTATAGCTGATTCACTTTGTTATACAGCAGAAACTAACACAACATTGTAAAGGAATTATACTCCAATAAAGATGTTAAAAAAAAAAAGAGTGTTTTCAGCTGAAAACAGCAGAGAACCCTACAAACTGTGCCCAAAACAAGCCAGGGTTTTATTTGTCTCACACAATTAGAACCCTGAGACTTGGCTGTCCGTCCTAGTCGGGTTCAGGGATATCATCAAGGATCCAGACTTCCTCCCCTTTCCTGTGCACAGTCCTGTGACTGTTATTTCTTGGTTGCAGTACAGCTGTTTCACTTCTGAATATAATGGCCACATTCCTGGAAGGAAATAGAAGGAGAGCAAAGTGTGGTTATTAGCCTGCTCTTTCTGAAACGCTCTTTTGGAAGCTCTACTCGAGATTACTCTGAGCATTTCTCTTTGGCTAGAACTGGGTCAAATGGCTATCTTTAGCTACAAGAGGAGCACAGAAGGTGCTTATTGAGCTGCTTATTTTGTATCCCTGGACAAGATCAGGAGTCCATTAGTAAGAAAGAAAGGCAGAATTGTTATTGCAGACAACTAGCGTTGTCTACCACAGGGGGAAAGATTGAAGCAAGGGGTCATCTTTGCAGTCTATTTAAGGAACTATGGTAAGAGATGAAGGATCTTGGACTAGGGTGATAGAGAGAGTGGTAGTGAAAAGTGGTCAGATTTATGATGTGTAAAAAAAGAAAAGAGCCAACAAGACCTTGATAATGGATTTAATGTGAGATGAAGAGGCAGTGAGTAGTCAAAGATGACTTCCACATATATTCCACGTATCCTGCTTAACAGGTGGAAAGTGATGTCATTTACTGAGAGAGTGAAGACCAAGGGAGGAGCAGACTTGGGCGGAAAAGAATCTAGAATTTTCTCTAACTTAGGCAGAGATGTCACCATTGCTAATTCAGAGGTAGAAGTGCTTTCACTGACTATTCAGCAAATCTGTTGTAGCAGATATTAAGAGAGAAGACTGGTGATGGACATAATTGATGAACTTTTCAAGCTCCCTAAATGTATCACCCCATACAAAGCAGCAGCCAGCTGCAGCAAAAAGGTCAGTCTTTGACACTCTGGGGACCCTGAGTCAAATGAATTCTCTGACATCATTATGGTTTTTGTGTAACTGTAAGAAATATCCTCTTGGGCTTGGGAGCTGGGTGATTCTTCTCTAAATCAGGTAGGCCACTATGTTTCTACAAAAAGAATAAGTAAGAATATGATGGGGGAATATGCATGGGCACTATAGCTATGGAAATGGAATTAAGAGTGGGTAATTAAAATGTGAAATAGTGGAACAAAACTCTGATGTTCATATTGTTGTATGCCGCTTCCATCATGTTATTATGACACCTCAGTGCCCTTAGGGTTATTCGTACATAATCCTGAATCAAGTCTCAACTTCTTGGCCCGCTTTTCAAAATCCTCTAGGATATGGCTCCCTCTAACCATATTTCTTACTTTGTGCTTTTAGAGACTGTGAGTTGCTTCTCCTGGCCCTCTGTTCTCCAACCCCTGTGGATGTATTCATCAGTGGGACCCAAGGCTGTCCTACTTACTATACAGACCTGATGTGGCCAATAGGTGTCTGATCAGCTTCAGCACCACTATCAGATTTTAGAATTAAGTCTTATTGCATGTATCAAATCACCCTTTAAATATTTTACAATTTTATTTGTCAATTGTACCTTAATAAAGCTGAAATTTTAAAGAATTAAGTCTTGTTGTCTACCAGACCCCAAGATCTGGGGCACCTAGGCAAGTCCTCTAAACTTCCTTAATGACCCTTGGGTCACAACACTGCACCTTGGACTGGGCTTCTACCTCGACCCCACACCATACACCAGCCCGTTATTTTGCATGACATCATTTTCTCCTTTGAGGATTGGGGATGCTGCTCTGATCTCCAGTCCATATATCTCTTTCCACTCCTGTTTACCTTGGAGAGTTGTACTTTGCCTCCTTTAGTCTCACTTACAGGCTTTAACATTTTTTCCTGTTGTAAATAAACAGGTCTCCCAGAGCCACACGCAATTCCCACTGACTCTCACGTAAGTAACAGAGACTCTTCTCACTATGACCTGACCTATGGATTAATTCTGGTTCTGAAGTCTGCCTGAACAATACTTGAGTTTTTTTTGTTCTTGTGCTCTGTGTTGCAAACTCTTTTTAGGCTTTGTAGTATCATTTTTTTTATAATTGCTTTACAATGGTGTGCTAGTTTCTGCTTCATAACAAAGTGAATCAGTCACACACACACATATGTTCCCATATCCCTTCCCCCTCGCATCTCCCTCCCTCCCACCCTCCCTATCCCACCCCTCTAGGTGGTCACAAAGCACCGAGCTGATCTCCCTGTGCTATGCGGCTGCTTCCCACTAGCTATCTATTCTACTCTTTTTTTTTTTTTTTGCGGTACGAGGGCCTCTCACTGTTGTGGCCTCTCCCGTTGCAGAGCACAGGCTCCGGACGCGCAGGCTCAGCGGCCACGGCTCACGGGCCCAGCCGCTCCGCGGCACACGGGATCCTCCCGGACCGGGGCACGAACCCGCATCCCCTGCATCGGCAGGCGGACTCCCAACCACTGCGCCACCAGGGAGGCCCCTCTTATTTTTAATGTAATACTTTTGGAGTCTTATGAAAGGTAAGAGGTGATTCAACATTTCTTTGGGTTTAATTATTTTGGAAATTATTTTCCCAAGGTCTATTTCCTATGCCCCATAGTTTCAGTATTAGACAATCTGAGACCCATACAAAATGGACACTGATATTCTTAATCTTATCAGGAAGAAGAAAATAAACCAGGAGCTTAATAGGTGACTAAGAGATGTGGGCACACATTTGGGGTCTTTCATTAACAACTCTTCCTAGTTATATAATTATTTGAAGAAATCATCCTTTAAGGTTGATGAGGGAGTGCTAAGAAAATATTGCAGCTCCACCTCTACCTGGTTGCCCCAGGGTCAGAATTTATGTTCCGCAGTTGTTTATGTATATCCAAAATTTGTTATTAGTAAAAGTGACTATTCAAATAGTTTAATGTGAATTGGCTAAAAAGAAACAGAGACCTTTACCAAATATATTAGAGAAAAATATATAATATGCAAGAGTTTGTAAGTATAAACCTTAGTAAAATAGTAAAATGAAAGAAAATAGTTTAATTTTTTTCCCTGAGGAATTGGTTGTATAACACAATGGTAAAAATGATAAGTATCTGAGGAGACTCACTGCTTATATTCTAGGAATTTAAAATTGGTTCATGAAAATTGACTTTGGATTATTTTTTAAAATGCAAAAATTTAGTTGATAGACATTTGGTAGGTATTATTTCTTATTAAGTCTGTATATTAAAAGTAGTACAAAAACAGCAATGACTATATCCAGACAAAAAAACTTTTGTGTCTCAACACAGGAGTAAATACAAGAATCTTTTTTCTGCTGCAAAGTGCATTGAGCACCTGTTTTCCAAACAGCTTGTTTTACAGAACCAAGTTTTTGCTTTGGAGTTTCTCTCCACTTTGTTTAGTAAACTTCACTATACCCAAGATCAGGTTTAAAAAGTGGTTTTTTGTTTGTTTTGTTTGTATTGTCTTGTTGCTTTTAAAAATGTGTGGTTTATTCATCTTTCTTTTATTTTTGTTGCATGGTCACGGTTGAGAGATGTAATCTTTTTGATGTTCACTTTTGGTAATCGGCAAATTGTATGGCTTAACAGAAATTTTCCACTTCTTCATGATCATTTTAATCCAATTTCCTTTAAAGGGCTCTGCCAGTTCATATAAAATAAGTAGATCCAAGATGTTTATGTCCAGGATTTTTCTGGAATTTATGTACTGTTCTCTATAAGATGACTTGACTTTTCTAATAACTAGAGCTGCCAACCTGTTAAAAGGTGACCAGCTGCTGTAACTTATTTGTCATCTCACCATAAATGACTCTGGCCCTAGTCAAAGCCCTAAAAACTAAGCAGTGTTATAATTTGGTTTTCTCTGATTCAGAACTGGTGGTTCATTGCTGATGATTGTTCTCACCCTGACACACATTATATGAAATGGCTCTAAGTTTTAATTACTATATTGATTCCAATGTACTAGCCATCAGTGATCACCCCATATAGAGCATTCAGTCTAGTGTAAAGGGGGCTTAAGACACTTTCTTATATTTTCTTCTAATTAACTCTTTTTATTATTGGAATGAAGGGAAGGAGATTGGAGTCTTGGACCATCTAAATCAGAGATCCATGTAAAAGTGATTTAAATTGGTATTAGTAAGTTGTATATCATTTTGTGGTTGGAAACACATTTATGCATCTCATTCTGTGTTACTGTATTGAAAACACCCTGGTTTCCCCTCCCCCTGCTGCAGTGAAGTCTCTGCAGGCTTCTCCAAATCCTAGCCAGGAGTTAGAAAAATGACCAAGAGTGAAGGTTCCAGAGGAGAAAATGAATGTCAGGGTATGGATATGAGAGAATCCATTTACAGAGACAAGACTGAACAAAAAATGGTCAGGCTCCCCTAATATTCTGTGCATGGGGAGGGGGAGTGAGAGGATGTGACCTGAGGTTGGGTAATTCCTCACTTTCTTCCTGCTGTCCTTTACCGCAGTCAGAACTACATTGATATCTGAGGCGCTCTTAGCCTCCTGCAAGTCTCTCAGCAGTTTTTCCTCCACCAGTGTTTCCCCCAGTAAGTCTCTAGAATATCTAACCTTGCCTCGGCATGTACTTCTGAAGGTTTTGTCCTCGTGTGGGCCAGAGCACTTGCAGGTGACACGTATATCCCTGGAATCTATGGTGACAAGAACACTAATAGAAGTAGAAGTGGTAGACTTTGCATACAAAGCTCTAGGGGCTATTTGGTCGGTGATCTCTTCACATCTGGACATTTGTCTTACTCCTTCAAGCCTAAAACACTTGAACACAAAGGGCTTTTGATTTGTCGCTATTATATATTATGTTGGTTTCATTTATCCAAAACCAGGCTTCAGATCGCGCTCTGTAATACCTTTGTAACTAGGCACAGGTCCTTTATTTACCTCACTCTTTAAACTTTATATCTATTTACAGTCATTCACACGAATGCACATTTTTTTTTTCAGATTTTGTTTTATATGAGACATGAGGGGTTGAAATGAACGGGTGACGCATGTGGTATGATGTTTGCCCCTATTTCATTGGGTTTGGGCTTTATAGTCAGGGAAGAGAGGTTCAGAAATTTTCAGAACTCTACAAGAGAGACTTTTTCTTGAGGTTTGTAGCATAAACAGAGCTGTCTGGGGATGCAGGTGAAAAAATGTGACACAGAACTGAACAAGGTGGCATTCTCTTCTCTTCCACAAAAATCCCAGAATAAATCTGATATCTCAAAGGTTGGAAGTTATTAGGAGACTCTGTAGGTTGGTTTTGTGGGTTGTGATGTGCATATGGATGTGTGTGAGGTCCTGTACATTGTAAGAAAACCTGTGAGTGGAAAGAGAAGGGTGGTGGGCCATGAAAGTTGGGTTTCCAGGTATGCTTTTACTGCAGGTCCTGAAAATATTGGGAGAAGGCCTAAACTTGGGACACTGTCAGTGTCTTTGTGAGAGAATTGGCACATGGAATATGGATGAGGAGTTTCAGAGATCATGTCTGGCTTGATGGTATCAGCGAATTGAGATATAGCTGGATTTGGAGAGATTTTGTAGGTGGCCTTCAAGCTTCTGGGAAGTAACTACTCATGAGGGAAGATTTTAAGTTTGCATCCTTACTAGAATTTTCTAAGCATCATAATTTCCCCATAATTATCCAAGATATATTAGGAAGATGGAGATACAGAGAGTGACTTTAATGTTCATACTTAGCCCTGAGGATTTCTAAAAAGACCAACCCTTTGTTGCCTGATGGAGGATGTGTCATATCTTTAGGTATGAGGGCACTCCTAAAGCCCCCAGTAACTTTTCTTCATAAGTGTACAGTAATAATATCATTACTGTGGTGACTAATGGAATGTAGGCTTGTATTCTATTGTTTTAAAAAATTCTCAGTTTTAATTTTTCATAGATAAATATCAATAAATATTACCCACATAAACAAAAGTCTTTGGGCTATGCAATAATTTTAAAGAGACCAAAAGTTTTGAGAACCACTGGGTTAGACATTACTGTTTCTTATAGTGATATGGACAGGCAAATTACTGCTCACCTATACACGTGTTTTGCTAACAGCTAAAGGGGACCAAAAGCATTGAGATTTGGGGCCTGCCCAGTAAAGCAGTGGAATGCTACTTTTCTATTACCACTCACCATAAAGACACTGACCCAAACAAGATAAGACACATCAGGGTAAGTCACTAAAATAATTATTGCCAGCTGTTGATTGCCTACTCCTGATTTGGGTTGATAGGAATCAGAGCCAGAGAAGAAGGCCCTTACCCAGGTAAGATTTGCTGGGCAGTACTCCTGACTCCATGGGAAAGGAGAGGACAGTGAGGTAGTGATTCAGGGGATGAAGATGGGACCATTGGCATCTCATACTGGAAAGTTGGCCTGTGTATTTTTGCAAGTCTTATCCAGTGTCTTTTGATTTTGAAGATATGTGAAACACTTTTCACCTGTAGGAAAAGGAGCTACCACCAAATACAGAGGAAAATTCCTACTCTGAAGAGGACCTTGGGAAATGAATGGAATATTCTAGATGGGGTGAAAGTGAAGAGATTGTGGGAAGAAACAGGGTAAGGTATGGATCTGTTTCCCATCTCATGTTATTCCTGGGGGGCTAGGTATGAAAGCCACAAAGAGCAACATATTGATGGTGACTCTGTTTCTTAGGTCCCACCCTTGAAAAAGTACATAGGTATATCAACAGCTGAACCATTGTGTTCTCCCACAATAATTATTAGAAACGGCAGTGATCTTTATGAAGGAGTATAAAGAGGTTTTCAGAGGGAGGGATATAGGGAACAACTTTCTTTCTTGACTTACTCTATCTTCCTTCCACCACTATGTGTATAACATAGATACTGTTGTGAAAGAATCTGAGATATTTTCCATTCCTCTTAATTCTTGCCATCTCAGCCTTTCATGCATTGAAGGGAGGCAGAAATTAGCCAGCAATAACAATGAAAGATAATGATAACAATACACACTTACCTAGTGCTAATTACTCTATGCTGGACACTGGTCTAAGAACTTTACAGAAAGTCTCCTGGGTGAGTATTTCACAGGCAGAACACCTCTTGTGTTTTGGTTGTTGTTGTGTAATTTTTTTTTTCATTTTATTTAAGAAAGGTGATGTTCTTGGAGAATCTTCCAATTTCATTTTGCACTTCTGATTTTAAATGTTAGAAACTAAATAGCATGAGCTGTTTCCTGTTTCCATTCTTTTATAGCACAATCTCTGTGAGAGCCCTCCAGTTCCTGAACAGTGTGAGGCAGGCAGGTTGAACATGCACCAGCTCTGAAGGCAAAAATAAAAGCCCAGAACAGAAATCTCAAAGGGCTTGAAAGAGGGTACAGTGAAAAGGATCATATTAGTAATTATTCCTTGGTCTGTCTTCTAGAAAATGCTTACAAATATAGATTCTACTGATGTCAGGTTTCATAACTGCATACAGTAGGACAAATTAAATCCTATCACATCTTTCTACACATCGAAAAATGGAAATTATGTAATTGGATTATTTACCTGTTCAAAGAATTAGTCAGTACCAGTGAGCTAGAGTCATATTGGAGAATAAACAGAAAAATAATCATGTTCAAGCCTGAAGCGAAATGATAAATAAAAAAACTGTTTGCAATATCAACCGCAAATGCTTCAAAAGATCATTTGGAGGATTGAGAAGAAATACAAGCCTTTCAGTAGACTTGTGTAAAGTCCTATTCATTAAAATGCAGCTGTGATTGTTTGGATCAACTCAGAGACAAGAAACTTAACACCCCTCTGAATTACTTATGACTTAGCTTTGTATTTGCTGCACACGGTCCCATCATAATGTAAACACGTTTAACGTTTAATTTAAATATACTTGGTGTCTCTGAAAAGGAGTAATATCTTTTTTTTAGTATGTGAATGATGACAGTGTGAAGAGCTATGGCATGATATCCTCTGAGTTATAGTTTAAAATAAATATGGTCTTTCCTTTTTATGTACAAGACATTCAAACTCACATAAGTGCACATGAATCAGGGATGTATAAAATTCAGAATTAGTAAAAATGTCCATATATTTATTCTGCTTTCATGGTTCTCTTCAAAATAAGCTGCAATAGAATTCTAAAATCAGCTTTTGACATCATAGCATTATTTTAACTTGATAATTCAGATTGATTGGCACACATGACAAAACAATCCCACACCCTAGGTACAGGCAAGGAATAATCCTACATTTAGTAATTAATAATATCTTTCCATGATATTCTTTTCCTTAAGTAAACTGAGTTAGAAAATGAAACCTGGGATCTAGAAAATGTGCCTACCTAGAGGAGTTAAAACATCTTAGATCTATAAAAGGTGTGACGGACATTTAACCCTGAGAGCATCAACTTACTGTGAGGGTGTAAGAATTGTTCCTGTAACCAACGTGGCACCCTAAGTTGTAAACATAAATATAACTGCAAACTCTCATCACACACACTCTCCTGTTGGATAAATTTGTTCACAGTGTCATGTAATTATGCCTCATTTGATAGAGTTTAAATCCATGGTTCTCACACTGTGTACTGAGACACCCTGAAGTACTGGAATGAACCCACAAGGTTACTGAAGGATAGTTACAATATTCAAAGAAACACAGTGATACCTGTCATCTGTCAGAAATCATACAGACTATTAGCCTGAGGTAGCTCACAGTTTCAATATATGAGAGAGTGCTACATTTCTTTTGGTGACACCATACCTTTGCAGGGCTGTGTTTTTGGTGGTTCCTTTGAGAAAAAATATAACAAGTAAAAATCCATATGGATCAGGAAACGAAGGTGGTGGTGTGCAATCTGATTCTAAGACTGGAGAATCTTCTGTGCCCCAAAGCTCACACATCCCAATAGTAAGTAATTGTTGCTATTTAAGAGTAAAATAAAAATATTTTCTTTCCATTTGTGTTTTTTATTTTTCCAGACTATTTTCTTAGTGTATAAATCCCTATTAAGTTGAATAGACCTAACTACTTAATAAACAAAACTGTTAGGTATTTCATTTGACCTATAGGTGCTATAAAAAGATTACTGGAATGCTAAGGGTGCTATGAACAAAGAAAATTTGGATTAAGCATTTATTTTCATAGTTAGAGCAAAAGTCATTTTGTGCTAAACTGAAATTTTAAGTACCATAAATATTTCATGAAAAATGATCTTTGTGAACGAAAAGAAATTTTTGTTTCATGTCACCTTTTATGTCCTGTTTGGGAATGTTCTCAAAAAATGGCAAAAGGTAAACATCGTGGCAAAGAGAATGTGAGGTGAATTCTCAGCCTTTTCCATTGATATTTTCTTCCTTCTACAAGTGGGCACCTGGCATTTAGGGAGACTTAGGACGTCCCAACCCTAACCCCTGCAGGGCTAACACTTAATCAGATTCTGGGACTGAGTTTATTGATGTGGGAATAGGAGGGCAATGGCAATGGCGGGGGGAAGAGTGGCAGGGAGTGACGAGGAAAGTGATATCAATTCCCCATGGAGATGAGGCTCAGGGTCTCACAAGAGGAGAGACTGGAGAGTGAGAGGACCTAAACTAATGGCCCAGGGTTTTCCAGCTGCCTGCACCATGCTGTTGTCCTTTGCTGAAGCTCCTGAATGCCACCAAACCTAGAGAGCATACTCCCCTCCGCCCCCCCTGCCCCCCCACCAACTCTGCAACATTGCAGGTCTGACTCCATTATTTTCTGACAGATTTTTCTCTCATTTCTGTTTTAACCCTAGACCAATAACAGATGGCATAGATCATGGTAGCCCCCAGAAGTCTGACAAATAAATAAATAAATAAGCTTTTAATATGCAAACCTAATTCTGTATTCCCAACTTTTAAAAACTCATTTTCAGGAGTCAGCATCCTGCAGAAAGCCCCAGCTAAGACTGACACTCACATAAGAAGGGTTAGTGTCCTATGGAACTGGTTCTTGTGGAGTCAGGACATAGTGATTGTGCAGAGGTGTGTTTGTAGCAGGTGGGGTGTGTGAGGTGGGATTGAGAACATGCCCTGAAAAGTTGGAACTTGGGGTACCTAGAGCAATGAGAAAGGGTGTCTGGCTTCTCCTGGGCTCCCAACTCCTTAATCATGGAAGAGTTGGTCAGTGAGGCAGAGAACAGAGCATCACAGAACTAGAAAGCACCAGTCTGTTACTTGCAACAGTTTCTTTGGTCATCTCTTTAGGCATGACCCCAAGGGGTGCCCGTGGGAGTTCAGAGTGGGGAAGCTGTCCTCCAGTGTGTAGGCAAAAGGGGGAACCTAGAGGTGGAGTTCTGACATTGAGGTGACGCATAGATCTGTGGTTCCTATTTCCAGCAGTTACCAAATTCTTCGCATCCATTTTCTAGTAGTCCTGGGCTATCAGATTAACAGGCCGCAGGCCTCCACAGACTTTCGAGCTGACCAGGCTACCTCTGAAGTTTATGAAGCTCTCTGTCCATCATCTTGGTGAACTACAGCTATATCTGAGGTCTGGCAATGGCCATTGCTGTTATCTGTAGCTGTGTCCCCCTTCGAAAGCAGCGGAAGGCCTCTTTGCCTTTGAGAGACACCATTCCGGGGCTTGACAAAGCTCCTGCAAACAGGAGGCAGTGTCCTCAGGCGTTGTCAAGCCCTGGAAGCCTGCGCCGGGGGTGGAAGGTTAAGGCCTTGGAAGCTCTGACCCCATATCGCTCCGCGGCCGCGGCAAGAGAGCGGCCCACGCGGCTGCAGGGCCGAGAAGTCGGGCTGGGAAGGGCGCGGGCGGGAGGAGCCGTGCTGGGGGTGGGGCTTGGCCCCACCGGAAGGTGAAGGCTCCCGGAAGCTGAGGAGGCGGGACGGGCGAGGAGGCTGTGAGGGCGGGAAACTGGTGAGTAACGGGCGTGGGGTGGGGTCCGAGGAGGGTTGCGGGGGTGCGGTTGGCAGCTTATATTTTGGTTTTTCATACTCAGACTTCGTAGTGTACATATCTCTCAGGCAGCGTTTATATGGGAAAAATTTATATTTACATTCACCAAGCTCCATACATGTAAAAAAACCCGCGATGTGTAGAAAAAGCCTGGAGTTATTGCAGAAGGGTGGAGAGTCAGAACTGCGAGCCGACTTCTCACAAAGCCAAGATGTTGGGCGTCTTAAATGCTGTGGGCTCCAGGGTGGGCCTCACGGGCTCCTGCTCAGTGCCAGCCTCTCTCTGTCATTGTGCGCTGGTTCTGAACATGTTTCCACTCTGCCTTTTGTATTGAGGCCTTGTTTTGCCTAAACCTGAACAAGGAGAAAGTGTTGAAGAAAGTAGTGACATAGCAGAGCAACCGAGAAAAGCAACTGAATGGAAAAGATGTTACTTCATATAAAGCAGCTGTTTTTAATAAACGTGTTAATGATGTTTAGTGATGAGAAAGAGATATTTTGAACATCTAAATCCTAAAATGATACTTTACAATTATAAATAGGCACAGTTTTACTGCTTTAGGTTTTGTTTTTTTTTTTGGAAGGTGACAGCATTGTGCTGAAAGCCCCAGCCAGGACTGGCACACACATAGGAAGGGTTAGTGTTGTATGTAACGAGTTATTGTGGAGTCAGGATGTAGTGGTCTTGTAGATGTGTGTAAGTAGTGGGTGGGGTGTGTGAGGTGGGGCACACACACATAAGGGATTTTCTTATTTAAAAATAATGCAGTCTGGTGAGCATACAACATTCAGTTTTTAGGAATGGACTACTGATGTTAAGTAGGAGGTGCTTTTACTTATTTGTTTGATCCTTGACTACAGAGAGATTAATTAATTTTCCAAGCTAGCTAGTTAATGGTAGAGCCAGGATTTGAACCCAAGAAGCCTAGCTCCAGTGTTTGTGCTCTTAATCAGAACTCTGTATAGTCTCTCAAGAACACTTTCAAAATGGTCTTATTTTAACCCCCTAAAAGAGACAACAACCATGACAGTGGCTTTCAGTGGCAAGAACCCAGTATTTGAAGAAAGGCTTTTTTTCCTTTCATCCCTATAGGATGTGCTTGTTCTCTCTCTTTCACCAGTCTCGTTCCCCCCCGCCCCTTTCAAATCAAAACCCTTTAGGAGAAGAACTTCCCGAAAACTTTTGGACATGTGAAAGCAGAGGGGACTTGTGTTCTGCTTCTTGATGCATGTTTATTGTCTTTTGTTTTTTCAGGGCAACAGATCCTTAGAAACACTAAAGGTCTAGATAGTAAATATTTTAGGCTTTGCAGGCCATATGGTCTATGTGACAAAGGCTCAACTTTGCTGTTGAAGGGCAAAAACAGCCTTAGACAATGCATAAATAAATGGGGCATGGCTGTGTTCCAAGAAAACCATTTATAAAAACAGGTGGTGGGCTTCCCTGGTGGCGCAGTGGTTGGGAGCCCGCCTGCCGATGTAGGGGACACGGGTTCGTGCCCCGATCCGGGAGGATCCCGCGTGCCGCGGGGTGGCTGGGCCCGTGAGCCATGGCCGCTGAGCCTGCGCGTTCGGAGCCTGTGCTCCGCAGCGGGAGAGGCCACAGCAGTGAGAGGCCCGCGTACCGCAAAAAGACAAACAAACAAACAAACAAAAAAACAGGTGGCTAGCTGGATTTGGCTTGTGGACCAGGCTGTAGTTTGACAACCATTGGTCTAGACCTTTGAGTATTTCTATATCATTTTTCTGAATAATAGTCAATGGACATTAAGTGCATGCTCCATGTCAGGCACTGGGCAAACATATGAACATGCAGATTCATTTAATACTCATACTAACTCTATGAAGCTAAGTATTTTTAAAGTCCTGTTTTACCAACAAGGAAATCAAAATGTATAAAGTTACGGATGTCATAGGCAGAGCTGGGACATCAGAGACTTTGCCCTTAAATACTACATTTTACTAATAGGTCAAAACAAGTTTACTTGTTCTGTAAGTATACCATTATTGTTTTATTTGGGTTTCATTACTCGTTCTGATACACTTGGAAACTTCCCTGTTACTTTTTCAGTTATCCATATTTCCTTTTGAGATCGAGTCTGTAGTTTCCGCCTATTGGCTTGACATTTCTATCCTGCATCTTTAAATTTAAATAAAAATCCTGATTGCCCATTTTGCCTCTGATGCTTAGCATGTAGTCATTAATATTTATATAAGGCTTACAAAACCCTATTTGTTTATGGCTCTGAACATAAAAGATCTAATGATTTAGATTAAGAGCCATATCCAAGTACTTGGGGATAAGTGCTTTTGCAACCACTCAACAAAACTATAGTGGGAGATGCAGAGACAAGATCACTTCTTTCTGCAAAAAGGACTGAAGACAAAAGACCATGCTGGGAACTTGAGGTTTTCTTTTTTTCTTTTCAAGTATGCACATGCCAGCTGAGAAAGTTGGAACAGATGAAATAGAAGGGTATAATTCCAGGGGCATGACTGACATCCTTTGTGAGAATCTTTGGTCTTTTCTTTCACCAAAGCATAGTGGCCCTGGTGAATCTTAGTCACAGTGATATCATTAAGCAACCAAGCATTAGAAATTATCCGGAAATAATTTTTATTTGCAATAAGATATATATTCTTTTGAGTTAGTACTTTAACAAAAAAATTTGCAGTACAATATAAAATGTACCTAAAAGGAATAGTCATTCGACTTAAAGAATTTGCAGAATACTCATATAGAATATTAGAGTAAAACTGTTTTCATGGTAGCATTTTTTTTAACTGTAGGAAAGTTTAAAGACCTCAAGAAATACGATAAACCTTCATATTTTCGTGCCATTCTTGGTTGTAGCCTTCAGGTACCACTCTGTAAAAACAAACAAACAAAAACCAAAAGCCCAGAATATAGAACCCTGCTTAAGGTTCTGTGTTAGACCGGGACAGAGGTGGTGACTTAACCTATTTCTTGAATGTTTTTCTGCTTTTTATACAACTGGATTAGACAAATAGCTGATAGAGAAAAATAAGTCATTTTAGGCAGAAGTTTCTGGCTTTTTTTCTCCTGTTAATTTTTTTTATTCAATCAGATAAATTATCAACATTATGGAAGTTTGTTGGGCATTGTAATCATTTCAGTTTTTGAATTTATACTGAAATTATGTTACCCTATTTTTTTTTTTTTAGAAGATGTTGGGGGTAGGAGTTTATTAATTAATTAATTATTTTTTTGCTGTGTTGAGTCTTCATTTCTGTGCGAGGGCTTTCTCTAGTTGTGGCAAGTGGCGGCCACTCTTCATTGCGGTGCGCGGGCCTCTCACCATTGCGGCCTCTTTCGTTGCGGAGCACAAGCTCCAGACACGCAGGCTCAGTAGTTGTGGCTCACGGGCCCAGTTGCTCCGTGGCATGTGGGATCCTCCCAGACCAGGGCTCGAACCCACGTCCCCTGCATTAGCAGGCAGATTCTCAACCACTGTGCCACCAGGGAAGCCCTGTTACCCTATTTTTTTATAGCCTAAATATATTTCACTATAGAAATTGATATTAGCTGAAGAAGTTACTTTTGCCCACTTGTCATTAGATCACTAAAATGAATACAATTCTTCTAAACATCAAAATAAAGAATCAGAGAATGTTAGAGATGAAAGGGACTTTAGAGATTATCCAGTGCAGGGTTTCACAGCCTCAGCACTGTTGGAATTTTTTGGACTGGATTTTGTTTGTTGGAGCGGGGTGGGTAGTTGTGTGCATCATAGGATGTTTACCAGTATCCCTAGTCTCTATCCACTAAATGCCAGTAGTGTATCCCTCCCCCACCCCAACCCTGCTGGGTCCCAGCTGTGAGAATCAAAATTTCTTGGTTTTTGCCAGATGCTACATGGGGGGCAAAATCACCTTCAGTTGAAAACACCTGATCTAGTGCAACCCCTTCATTGTAAAAGAATGTTAATGTCTTACGCATGTTTTCTGAATTAAGAGACTTTTCCTCCTTTACCTTGTCAGCATCATAGCTAGGTCTACTATGCCAGAGGTAAGGGAAAACGAAGGATACAGTTATGGATATAATTTAAGGCCTGACCTTAAATAGAATTGACAGACACAAAGTTTTTATTTAGTGAGCTTCTCCTTACTTTTATGATCCTTTTTATTATGTTCAGTTTTTTTTCTAAGACTTTCAGATTGTGCTGTAAGCAGTGCTATGCAAAGTCACTCAACACATGTTTAATTCAGCTAACTTTTTTATTGCGGGGGCGTGGTGAGACTTTCTCAGTGAAGGAAGCAGTGTATTGATTTACTTTCTAGTGCAAGTTCTATCTCCTTATCCCCCTTTAACAAACAGTTCACAGACAAGTACCAATTGCGGTCCCCTGTTTGGTAGCACTAATATAGATGAGCAGGGCCTCTAAGGGCGTTCTCCATCCAGGCCTTCATTTCTTACCTCGGGGCTCTGTTCTCTGCTTGGCATATTCACAAAGCAAACCATATTATTAACTTCACTAAGTTCATTACATGCAAATAATTCTTTGTCAGTTCCCTTAAAATTTATATTTGCATCTTCACAAAAATGTCCTAGTAAGGGAGATGTTTTGAGACAGAAGAGTCTTTTGAGGCAACATGAATTCTATCAGACCTTGACATATTCCGTATATATTTATGAAAAAGAGAGACAGAGAAAGATGTATGAGAAGGAGTTAGGCAAAAAGGGTGGGGATACTAGTAAGAGTGTTTAGGCAGAGAGAAGTGTGTGTGCAGACTCCAAGGCCAGAGGACCATGGTGCCTTCCAGAATGGGAAGAAGTTTACTGAAGCTGAAGCTAGAGTTCAAGGGGAAATGAAGCATTGGCAGAAATGAGCAGAAGGCAGATGGTACAGTGCTTGTAAGGCAAATTATGTAGTTTTTTTTTTTTAAGATTGGATGAAAGTTCATATTAATGCAATTGACAAGGAAATTTAGTTATTTCTGAGATATACATTTTAAAGTAATAACTAGAATTATGACTTATAACATTATACCAGAACATATAAGATTTTTAGAAATTTCATGTAATGTCTGAAACATTTATATTAACATATTTCCATACAAATAACCCAAAGAAAGTTTAATATTAGTTTTTTGTTGTTGTTTGTTTTTTTATGCTGCAGGTTCTTATTAGTCATGAATTTTATACACATCAGTGTATACATGTCAATCCCAATTGCCCAATTCATCACGCCACCATCCCCATCCCACCGCGGTTTTCCCCCCTTGGTGTCCATACGTTTGTTCTCTGCATCTGTGTCTCAACTTCTGCCCTGCAAACCAATTCATCTGTACCATTTTTCTAGGTTCCACGTACATGTGTTAATATATGATATTTGTTTTTCTCTTTCTGACTTACTTCACTCTGCATGACAGTCTCTAGATCCATCCACGTCTCAACAAATGACTCAATTTTGTTCCTTTTTATGGCTGAGTAATATTCCATTGTATATATGTACCACCACTTCTTTATCCATTCATCTGTTGATGGGCATTTAGGTTGCTTCCATGACTTGGCTATTGTAAATAGTGCTGCAGTGAACACTGGGATGCATGTATCCTTTCTTCTTTTTTCTTTTTTGTTGTTGTTGTACGCGGGCCTCTCACTGTTGTGGCCTCTCCCGTTGTGGAGCACAGGCTCCGGCCACGCAGGCTCAGCGGCCATGGCTCACGGGCCCAGCCACTCCGCGGCACGTGGGATCTTCCCAGACCAGAGCACGAACCTGTGTCCCCTGCATCGGCAGGCGGACTCTCAACCACTGTGCCACCAGGGAAACCCCATGTGTCTTTTTGAATTATGGTTTTCTCTGGGTATATGCCCAGTAGTGGGAATGCTGTATCATATGATAATTCTATTTTTAGTTTTTAAGGAACCTCCATACTGTTCTCCATAGTGACTGTATCAATTTACATTCCCATCAACAGTGCAAGAGGGTTTGCTTTTCTCCACACCCTCTCCAGCATTTGTTGTTTGTAGATTTTGTGATGATGCCCATTCTAACTGGTGTCAGGTGATAGCTCATTGTTGTTTTGATTTGCATTTCTCTAATAATTAGTGATGCTGAGCAGTTTTTCATGTGCTTCTTGGCCATCTGTATGTCTTCTTTGGAGAAATGTCTATTTAGGTCTTCTGCCCATTTTTGGATTGGGTTGTTTGTTTCTTTAATATTGAGCTGCATGAGCTGTTTATATATTTTGGAGATTAATCCTTTGTCTGTTGATTCATTTGCATATATTTTCTCCCATTCTGAGGGTTGTCTTTTCATCTTGTTTATGGTTTCCTTTGCTGTGCAAAAGCTTTTAAGTTTCATTAGGTCCCATTTGTTTATTTTTGTTTTTACTTCCATTACTCTAGGAGGTGGATCAAAAAAGACCTTGCCATGATTTATGTCAAAGAGTGTTCTTCCTATATTTTCCTCTAAGAGTTTTATAGTGTCCGGTATTACATTTAGATCTCGAATCCATTTTGAGTTTATTTTTGTGTATGGTGTTAGGGAGTGTTCTAATTTCATTCTTTTACATGTCCCTGTCCAGTTTTCCCAGCACCACTTATTGAAGAGACTTTCTTTTCTCCATTGTACATCTTTGCCTCCTTTGTCATAGATTAGTTGACCACAGGTGCGTGGGTTTATCTCTGGGCTTTCTATCTTGTTCCATTGATCTATATTTCTCTTTTTGTGCCAGTACCATATTGGCTTGATTACTGTAGCTTTGTAGTATAGTCTGAAGTCAGGAAGTCTGATTTCTCCAGCTCCGTTTTTTTCCTTCAAGACTGCTATGGGTTTTCGCGGTCTTTTGTGTCTCCATACAAATTTTAAGATGATTTGTTCTAGTTCTGTAAAAAATGCCATTGGTAATTTGATAGGGATTGCATTGAATCTGTAGATTGCCTTGGGTAGTATAGTCATTTTCACAATATTGATTCTTCCAATCCAAGAACATGGTATATCTCTCCATCTGTTGGTATCCTCTTTAATTTCTTTCATCAGTGTCTTAGAGTTTTCTGCATACAGGTCTTTTGTCTCCCTAGGTAAGTTTATTCCTAGGTATTTTATTCTTTTTGTTGCAATGGTAAATGGGAGTGTTTCCATAATTTCTCTTTCAGATTTTTCATCATTAGTGTATAGGAATGCAAGAGATTTCTGTGCATTAATTTTGTATCCTGCAACTTTACCAAATTGATTGATTAGCTCTAGTGGTTTTCTGGTGGCATTTTTAGGATTCTCTATGTATAGTATCATGTCATCTGCAAACAATGACAGTTTTACTTCTTCTTTTCCAATTTGTATTCCTTTTATTTCTTTTTCTTTTCAGATTGCCGTGGCTAGGACTTCCAAAACAATGTGGAATAATAGTGGTGAGAGTGGACATCTTTGTCTCATTCCTGATCTTAGAGGAAATGCTTTCAGTTTCTCACCATTGAGAATGATGTTTGCTGTGGGTTTGTCGTATATGGCCTTTATTATGTTGAGGTAGGTTCCCTCTATGCCCACTTTCTGGAGAGTTTTTATCATAAATGGATGTTGAATTTTGTCAAAGCTTTTTCTGCATCTATTGAGATGATCATATGGTTTTTAATTCTTCAATTTGTTAATATGGTGTATCACATTGATTGATTTGCGTATATTGAAGAATCCTTGCATCCCTGGGATAAATCCCACTTGATCATGGTGTATGATCCTTTTAATGTGTTGTTGGATTCTGTTTGCTAGTATTTTGTTGAGGATTTTTGTATCTATATTCATCAGCGATATTGGTCTGTAATTTTCTTTTTTTGTAGTACCTTTGTCTGGTTTTGGTATCAGGGTGATGGTGGCCTCATAGAATAAGTTTGGGAGTGTTCCTTCCTCTGCAATTTTATGGAATAGTTTGAGAAGGATGGGTATTAGCTGTTCTCTAAATGTTTGGTAGAATTCACCTGTGAAGCCATCTGGTCCTGGACTTTTGTTTGTTGGAAGACTTTTAATCACAGTTTCAATTTCATTACTTGTGATAGGTCTGTTCATATTTTCTGTTTCTTCCTGCTTCAGTCTTGGAAGGTTATACCTTTCTAAGAATTTCTCTGTTTCTTCCAGGTTGTCCATTTTATTGGCAAAGATTTACTTGTAGTAGTCTCTTAGGATACTTTGTATTTCTGCAGTGTCTGTTGTAACTTCTCCTTTTTCATTTCTAACTTTATTGATTTGAGTCCTCTCCGTCTTTTTCTTGATGAGTGTGGCTAATGGTTTATGAATTTTGTTTATCTTCTCAAAGAACTAGCTTTTAGTTTTATTGATCTTTGCTATTGTTTTCTTTATTTCTATTTCACTTATTTCTGCTGTGGTCTTTATGATTTCTTTCCTTCTGCTAACTTTGGGTTTTGTTTGTTCTTCTTTCTCTAGTTCCTTTACGTGTAAGTTTAGATTGTTTACTTGAGATTTTTCTTGTTTCTTGATGTAGGCTTGTATAGCTATAAACTTCCCTCTTAGAACTGCTTTTGCTGCATCCCATAGGTTTTGGATTGTTATGTTTTCATTGTCTTTTGTCTTTTTGACTTCCTCTTTGATTTTTTCAGTTATCTCTTGGTTGTTTAGTAACGTATTGTTTAGCCTCCATGTGTTTGTGTTTTTTACATTTTTTTCCCTGTAATTCATTTCTAATCTCATAGCGTTGTGGGCAGAAAAGATGCTTGATATGATTTCAATTTTCTTAAATTTACTGAGACTTGATTTGTGACCCAAGATGTGATCTATCCTAGAGAATGTTCCATGCGCACTTGAGAAGAAAGTGTAATCTGCTGTTTGGATGGAATGTCCTTTAAATATCAATTAAATCTATCTGGTCTATTGTGTCATTTAAAGCTTCTGTTTCCTTATTTATTTTCATTTTGGATGATCTGTCCATTGGTGTAAGTGAGGTGTTAAAGTCCTCCACTATTCTTGTGTTACTGTGGATTTCCTCTTTTAGAGCTGTTAGCAGTTGCCTTATATATTGAGGTGCTCCTATGTTGGGTGCATATATATTTATAATTGTTATATCTTCTTCTTGGATTGATCCCTTGATCATTATGTAGTGTCCTTCCTTGTCTCTTGTAACATTCTTTATTTGAAAGTCTATTTTATCTGATATGAGTATAGCTACTCCAGCTTTCTTTTGATTTCCATTTGCATGGAATATCTTTTTCCATCCCCTCACTTTCAGTCTGTATGTGTCCCTGGGTCTGAAGTGGGTCTCTTGTAGACAGCGTATATATGGGTCTTGTTTTTGTATCCATTCAGCAAGCCTGTCTTTTGGTTGGAGCATTTAATCCATTCATGTTTAAGGTAATTATTGATATGTATGTTCCTATGACCATTTTCTTAATTGTTTTGGGTTTGTTTTTGTAGGTCCTTTTCTTCTCTTGTGTTTCCCACTTAGAGAAGTTCCTTTAGCCTTTGTTGTAGAGCTGGTTTGGTGGTGCTGAATTCTCTCAGCTTTTGCTTGTTGGTAAAGCTTTTGATTTCTCCATGGAATCTGAAGGAGATCCTTGCCGGGTAGAGTAATCTTGGTTGTAGGTTCTTCCCTTTCATCACTTTAAGTATATCATGCCCCTCCCTTCTGGATTGTAGAGTTTCTGCTGAGAAATCAGCTGTTAACCTTATGGGAGTTCCCTTGTATGTTATTTTTTGTTTTTCCCTTGCTGCTTTCAATAAGCTTTCTTTGTCTTTAATTTTTGCCAATTTGATTACTATGTGTCTCGGCGTGTTTCTCCTTGGGTTTATCCTGTATGGGACTCACTGCGCTTCCTGGACTTGGGTGGCTATTTCCTTTCCCATGTTAGGGAAAGTTTTGACTATAATCTCTTCAAATATTTTCTCGGGTCGTTTCTCTCTCTCTCTTTTCCTTCTGGAACCCCTATAATGCGGATGTTGTTGTGTTTACTGTTGTCCCAGAGGTCTCTTAGGCTGTCTTCATTTCTTTTCATTCTTTTTTCTTTATTCTATTCTGCAGCAGTGAATTCCACCATTCTGTCTTCCAGGTCACTTATCCGTTCTTCTGCCTCAGTTATTCTGCTATTGATTCCTTCTAGTGTAGTTTTCATTTCAGTTATTGTATTGTTCATCTCTGTTTGTTTGTTCTTTAATTCTTCTAGGTCTTTGTTAAACATTTCTTGCACCTTCTTGGTCTTTGCCTCCATTCTTTTTCCGAGGTCCAGGATTATATTCACTATCATTATTCTGAATTCTTTTTCTGAAAGGTTGCCTATGTCCACTTCATTTAGTTGTTTTCCTGGGGTTTTATCTTGTTCCTTCATCTGGTGTATAACCCTCTGCCTTTTTATTTTGTCTATCTTTCTGTGAATGTGGTTTTTGTTCCACAGGCTGCAGGATTGTAGTTCTTATTGCTTCTGCTGTCTACAGTCTGGTGGATGAGTCTATCTAAGAGGCTTGATGGGAGGGACTGGTGGTGGGTACAGCTGACTGTTGCTCTGGTGGGCAGAGCTCAGTAACACTTTAATCCAGTTGACTATTGATGGGTGGGGCTGGGTTCCCTCCCTCCCTGTTGGTTGTTTGGCCTCAGGCAGCCCAACACTGGAGCCTACCTGGGCTCTTTGTTGGGGCTAATGACAGACTCTGGGAGGGCTCACGCCAAGGAGTACTTCCCAGAACTTCTGCTGCCAGTGTCCTTGTCTCCCAGTGAACCACAGCCTCCCCCCACTCCCCACCTCTGCAGGAGAGCCTCCAACACTAGCACGCAGGTCTGGTTCAGTCTCCCCTGGGGTCACTGCTCCTTCTCCTGGGTCCTGATGCACACACTACTTTGTGTGTGCCCTCCAAGAGTGGAGTCTCTGTTTCCCCCAGTCCTTTTGAAGTCTTGCAGTCAATTCCCACTAGGCTTCAAAGTCTGATTCTTTAGGAATTCATCCTCCTGTTTCTGGACCTGCAGGTTGGGAAGCCTGACGTGGGGCCCAGAACCTTCACTCCTGTGGGTGGACTTCCGTGGTATAAGTGTTCTCCAGTTTGTGAGTCACCCACCCACCAGTTATGGGATTGGATTTTATTGTGATTGTGCCCCTCCTATTGTCTCATTGTGGCTTCTCCTTTGTCTTTGCATGTGGGGTATCTTTTTTGGTGAGTTCCCGTGTCTTCCTGTCAGTGACTGTTCAGCAGTTAGTTGTGATTCCAGAGTTCTCACAAGAGGGAGCGAGAGCACATCCTTCTACTACTCTGCCGTCTTGGTTCCTCTCCAAATTATGTAGTTTTGATTTCATTTCAAGGATATTGGAAAGCCAGGGATGATTTAACAGAGATTTAACAGACAATATCTACCGGAAAGCTATTTCCATGATCCGAGGGTTTCCAGTCTTTGCGTTTGCCTTTGTCATAGACTGGTCTTAAAAGTGACACAGTAGAGAAGAAGTAAATCGTAAATAAAAGGATATGGAGGAAATGTCATTTTCTAAATGTATGAGTGTTTGTGGAATGATGCCAGGATAAACAGAGTGATCAACATCAGATCACAGTTTCGCACAGATACAAAAGGATATTTGGTTCAGAGCCTATCAACGAGGAAAAAGATGTAGGAAGATGACCAGATCTTTTAGGCAGAAGAGAAAAGAACAGTTTCTAAATTCCGCTTAGAGAGCTAGTGACCACAATAACTCCTATTAGCATTTGAATAAATAACTTTAGCCCTCACTAGAGCATGCACATTTGGAAAACAGTTACAGTTTTGGAGAAAGCTGCTGATGGTTCAATTTTTGTTCTGCTGATGGAACAATCTGTTCCTGTTATGGTGCCCTGTTACCTCGATGAAATAGATTGCAAGCTGTACAGTTGGGAAACCAACAGAGTCAAGCTGTCCTGACTTTACTAGTTTAGCCTTTGAATTGTCAGCTTAGCTATAAACTGGGACATGTTTAACACAGGAGGAGGCCCATATTGCTACCCCCAAAATGTGGAATGCTTACTACTTTTCCCAGATTTAATTGGACATATGATTGTTCTATGCAACATGAAAAAGTGGGGGCCAGTAAATCAGAGGATGACTAAAATAAAACCACGGTGGTCTTTGCTGTAAAACCAGAGATTGTGTAACAGAGTGGGATCTTGCAGTAACTCCTGTCATTTTTCAACTTTTTGAAGAGTAAGTCCTAACATTTGACTCCATCCTACTGTATGTCACATAGATGACCAAGACAATGAGGAAATTATTAATAGTAAATTCTGGTTAGTACTTTCCCCTGAAGCTGTTGGACATAATTCTTTTCCTATCATGAGCGAATAAACAGGAACCTAGTATTTTACGATTGTAACCAATCAGACTTTGAAAAGCAGGAAGATTTTTACTGTAAGTTAGAAAAAATGTTCTTTTCAGGATTGTTTTTGGACATGTATATGGTAAAAGTACTACTTAAAATGTTTTAAAATAAATGTTAAGTATTTGGCACAATATTTTGAGGAGCTTAGTTAAAGGCAAAGCATTTCTGTGAGTTTTCACATTAAAATGTCAAATTCTTTTCAAATGAGGCTTGGGGGAAAATTATCTTGATTGTATTGGCTTTGGTTATAATTCCATTCATTCAATGTGCTTTATTCCTTGCCTTTTAAAATAACTAATTTTGATTCTGAGAAAATTAAGAATTCCAGTGTGATAAAGGCAGTTTTTCTTCTTTGCAAAAAATGAGCAGTCTTAGTAATTTTCACCTTAGTTTTGCATTCCAGGTATGGGTTTGCATTCAAAACCTGTATATTTTGTTTTTCTTTTTTTGTGTGGGGGAAGGCGTGGTTATTAACACCATTATTGGAACTTTCAGCAGCACTGTAGTTCTTTCTACTTGATGCTTGAAAACATTAGGGAAAATTTTGGTAATTGGAACAGAAGTAAGATATTGTAAGCATAAAAGTTGCAGGGTGAAAATATTATAATACCACACTTAAGAACTATGTTAAAATAAGAGTGGAGGAATTGACCATGGTAGAGAGGTGTCTTCCAAGACTGACAGATGGCTTGGAAGAGAAAACTGGGGCTAAGAAAGAATTCTTTGATGGACAGTGAGTGTCTAGAACTCGCTGCCTTTTCCGAGGAAAGAGGAATAAGGGTTGTAAATGAAGGGGATTTGATTTACCGGTTCATGTTTATTCACTCTCACCTTCATATATGATCTCCATATGATATTAGCTGTTTGCTTTTAGGAGGAAAATGTCTAATTATTGCTTTTTTGGCTCCATCATGATGATGAACACTAAATATTAAGTAGTTTAGGCAAACTGATAGTAGTTAGGGTATCCAGTAAGTAGTCTTCCCAAACTGAGATATTTTGGCAGTCTTCTTTAGATTTCTGTGATTGCAAAGAACTAGTAATATTGATTCTCAGTCTCTACCATTATTTAAAATTACCCATACAGTCAAATCTAAATACTTTAAAAAAATTCTTATTCTGCTTTTTTCTCCTTGGGTACTTACTATTTCCCACAATAGATATTTTAACATTTTTTTCTTCCTCATTCAGTTCTCTCCCAATTTCTCAAGCTTCTCACGTTTTTTAATGTGCAGTGAGTGCAGAACTAGCTACTTCTGTAACTTGAGCATGACCTTTACCTTCTCCAGGCACTACTTTATTCATCTGGAAAATGAGGGGATGGACTAAAGCAGTGTGGCCCAGTGAGCATTGTCATAAATCGGGTTCTGTGGAAACAGACTCTGAGAGAGCGAACTGAGTGCAGAAGTTTTACTGGTATATATGTGTTCACAAGAGATAACTCCTGTGACGAAGTTAGGAAGACAAAACTGGGCAGAGGGAGAAGCTGCCCTGAAGTTAGGATAGCAACTGAGGCCTCTCAGCCAGTCTTCAAGAAAACTATAGGGATATGAAGGCTTTGTTCTAAATTGAAGCAAAGGAGTCAGACCTTAGTATCCTTTATGAGCCAGACATCACTTAGGGGTTCCTCCTGGGATGGAGAACAACTGTGGGCAAGGCAGTTCTCTGCAGCAGAGGCAATGCTCAATGGAGGACATAGCTGTGAAATATAAGCAAATGATATTCCCTGCAACTTGAGGATGAGTGCCTTGGTCTTGAAGAGGAGACCTGGGCGGAGCACCAGTTTCTATTACTGGTGATTTTGAGCATGGTAATTCTTTGTTATGTGGAAATAATCCAGGCATTGCAGGCATGTGGCATCCCTGGTCCCACCTAATAAGACCATCAAACGCTCTCCCACATTTCTAAAGAACTCCTGGGACCCTGGTTGAGAATCATTGGAGATCATTAGGCTGAAGGATCGCTCAGTGTCTGTGGCTCTAACACTGTTGTTTCTGGATGAGAGTACAACCTGATCGAAGTTAAAAAGATCCAGCAAAAGAGTGAGTCTGTTGTGACTCAAATAATGTTGTGCTGAACCTAGTTGAATATAAATAGTTCTGGGGAATTACTGGATCAAAGGGCATGAAGATTTTAAAGAGCATTGCCACAAATTGCCCTGTAGAGTGGTTGGGTCAATTTGTATTCTCACTAGCAATCTAGCAATCATATGAATTTACTTTTTCTTATTAACTTGAATCTCTGTAAAGTTTATGGATATTGTGGATGGAGTCCAGGAAAGTAGGGAAGGAGGTGAGGGTTGGGTACCACGAGCTATGCTGCTGTACCTGTTTTCATCCAGGTTTCACTAATGCTTCCAAGCACTGCTCTGACAACATCAAGAAAGAGCCAGGCATAAAGGAGCCGGAGAATTGCTAGGCACTTTACTGTTGATGTTCAAGAAAAACCAGAACACTTAAAAGAGGTAAGGGATTTATAGGGAAGAGAATGGATATGTTTGAAATTTTTACTGCACAATTCAAACTCTCTTGATTGTAACCCTTTATTCCAATTTAACAGGTTTAGATTAGATCAACTCTATTCTTTTAATCTCTATTAACAATTCAAAAGGAAATATCTACTGCTAGCCTAGACTTGTTCTCAAGGGGCCAGCCAGTGCTGGTTTGGCAGCTTCTTTGGAGAAAGACTCAACGAGTGTGTAGACTAAAATAACAAACTTGTTTTGAGATAGAGTGCTTCCTGAATATGATTTGAGACTTTAAAAACTAATTGCAGAAGTAACCAGCTATCATTTATGAACAGAAGAAACTATTGTCTTTCAATTTACAGAGAATTCTTGATTTGGTCAACTTCAGGATTCTTTATTTCCCCCCGTTTATTTTCTTTTTCTGTAATTACACTTTACCCAGTAAATAGTCTGTCATCGTGTTATAGTGTGTCAGTGGACATCATGACATTTTTCTGGATTGGTAGAAAATGAGCCAGCCAATCAACAGCATGTGTTGGATGCCAACACTGAATCACACCCATGTCACTTTAAAAACAATTTGACTTGTGAAGAGACATAATTTTACTTTGGAAAGGCTAAAATTATAAGGGCTGGTCAAGTATTCTGTATTAGCTGTGTTCTTTGATTTTATATGTTTAGAAGCAACTAATCAATTATCCTAAATATGAAAAAAATAATACTAGGAAGGTTGGTGTATTTCTCCATAATAGCAAAAAACAGTATTCTATGAAAACAGATTGGTTTTCTGTTTATGGGTCTGTAAAATTAATGTTTATGGGTCTATTAAAAAGATGGATATTTTAATCTAGATTCTTTGATTGTAAGAAATTTAAATAATCATTAGAAGGGCAAAACATATTTTTTAAGGAAAAATCAATAACTATAGAAACAAAAGGAAGGAAAAAAGTATTCATAGTCCAACCATTCATGGACAACCATGTTTATATATAAATATTTGTTTCTGTTTTTCTAAGTTCTTTTCTTTTTTTTGGTTATACCTTTCTAGACTTAAAAAATGCATTTAGGGGCTTCCTTTGTGGCGCAGTTGTTGAGAGTCCGCCTGCTGATTCAGGGGACACGGGTTCATGCCCCGGTCCGGGAAGATCCCACATGCCGTGGAGCGGCTAGACCCGTGAGCCATGGCTGCTGGGCCTACGTGTCCGGAGCCTGTGCTCTGTGATGGGAGAGGCCACAACAGTGAGAGGCCCGCGTACCACACAAAAAAAATGCATTTAGTTTCATAAATTGCACCCCGGTATTAATAATTATTTTCAAGACTACTTTAATCAAGTGGTAGTGTGTCATGAAGAACTTTCTAAATATCAATACACTTTATTTTTCTAAACAAATGAATAACATTGCATAGTATGGAAGCACCATAATTTGACCAGTAAATTGAGGGACATCTACATTGTCTTAAATACGTTTTGTGCAGCATGGTGACTATAATTAACAATAGTGTATTATGTACTTGAAAGTTTTTAAGAGAGTAGGTCTTAAATGTTATCACCACACACACATAATAATTGTAATTATGTGAAGGGATAGGAGATGTTAACTAAGTTTATTGTGGTAATCACTTTGCAATATATACATATATCTAGTCATCACGTATATATGTTATATGTCAGTATATGTACATATGCACATATGTTACATGTCAATAATATCTCAAAGGTGGGAAAAACCAAAAATGTAAAAAGTAATTGTTTTAAGTATTTCTTTTCAGGAATGCCTTTGTATATAATTCATTGAATGCTTGTTAGATTAGTTCCTTAGGAACATTCCTAGAGGCAGAAGTGCCATGTTTGAAGGCAGGCATATTTTAGATTTGATATAGATTGCTACATTCCTTTCCAGGAAAGTTGTACTGATTTACACTTCCATCAGCAGTGAATTGAGTCCCTAACTTAAATCCTTCCCACCCCCAAACACTGGGAATTAACAACCAATCATATTATTTTTTAATAGATGATTATCAGATTACTGTTATAATTGTAATCTTTTAATTATTAGATTGAACATCTTTTTCTTGTAGCTATTGGCCATTTGCATTTCTTTTATGAATTTTTAAAATATCTTGATTTTTTAAAAATTGAGGTGTTCATCTTTTTAAGTTATTTTAAAAGTACTCCCTATTGAATAAAAATATTAACCCTTTGTCATGTATACTACAACTATTTTTCTCAATAATTTCTCTCTTTTAATTTTGTTTATGGTATATTTTCTTGAACAAAAGTTACAGCTTTTACATGTAAAATCTTTTAATATTTTCCTTTATGATTTCTTGGTTTCAGTTCATGCTTAGAAAGAAGAATCTCAAGGTAAAAATATTTTAATTTTTAAAGTATGTTATTGGATCTTTATATATAAAACTTTACTGCTTTTGGAATTTATTTTTTGTGTGTTGTGGTGTGAGGGAGAGTTTCTTTTGTCCTAAATAAAAGGTAATTGTCCCAATCATATTTATTTTATAATTCCTTATTTCCCATTTATTTAAAAATTATCCTTTTATCTTGTACTTTTCTTGCTATCTGTAGATGTATCTGAATTTCCTATTCTCCTCTTTTAATATGTGTTTATAATAGACTAAGGGTAGATTTAATAACTTCCTTCTCCTATGAGAATGAGTCTAGTATTTCATCATTAAGGATATTTGCTTCGGTCTATTTGAAAAGTATTTTGATCATGTTGAAGGAATTTCTTTTTATCCCTACTTTACTAAAAGCTTTAAAAAAATATATCATCGTGGATGCCCATTTTTTTCAGATGCATTTTTCAGGATCTATTGGAATGATCCAACTGTTGCTCTCATTTTTTCCCTTACTATAATGACTTCCATTAATAGCCTAGTGTTGAACCTGTCTTGCACTCTTTGTATGAAGACTACATGTTTTCGTTGTTATTTTTAAGTAACACACTGGATATGAATTTTTAATATTTTACACAGGAGGCCTGCAATTATATTTCTAAGCAATATTGACCCATTGTTTCCTGCTTCTGTCATCTTTTTGTCAGGTTTTGGTACCAAGTTTATGCTGGACTCAGAAAATAGATTTACATAACATTTTCTTCTTTTTTTTTTTCCTATGCTCTGAAATTTTTGAGATAATATTTTAATTGTATATTCCTTGAAATTTTGAAATAATTAATGTAGAAAGCACTAGATCTGGCAGTTTTTTGAGGGTAGGTCTGTGACAACTTCCTAATTTTTTCCCCATGGTTTTAGTTTAGTTTTTCTCTCCTTTACATGGTTGATTTTAGTAGTATGTATTTTCCTGTAAGCATTATCCCTAGGTTTCAAAATTTTTAACCTCTTACACTCTTTTCAATTTCTTTGTGTTCCTGGTTCCTTCCCTTTTGGGACAGGACATAAGTTAGTAGATGAGAGCATGGCCTTTGGGGCTACACTGCCTGGATTTGAATCCTAGCTCCACTATTTACAAGTTGTGTGGCCTTGGGTAAATTACGTTATTTCTCCTGCCTCCCCACCTATAAAATGGAGAAAAAGGTGATTCCTACTCCATAAGGTTGTGGTCAAAATGAAATGAGACAATATTTATGAAAGGTGCTTGGAACAGTGACTGACATATGTAAATATTCTATAAGTGTTTATATTATTATTATTATTACTTGTCCCTAGTTGTGTGGATGTTCCTTTTCTCCCTTAAAATATTAGGCTGGCTGGTAATTTATATATTCCATTTGTTTTGTCTTATTATTGTCTCCCAATTTACCCTCTGCTCTGATTTCCTCTCTTTTTTTGTCATTTGCCATATATATTTTTAAAAGTTACCTCAAATGTAATAAAGCATTTGATAATAAATGCTTTAAAATACTTAAAACTTTGATAATAAATGCTTTATTGTATTTAAGGATATTTATAAAGTCATATAAGGTATATCTTTGCAGCAGGTATAAACAAACAAAATGTATACTTAGGAGATCATAGAAATGCCAGTATTCCCTTCCAGAATCACATATGTCAGTGTTCAGGCCCATCAGGTAGACCTCTGGCTGGGCAATTTCAAGGAGGTTGAGTTCTCCTTGACCTGACAAAGTTTATCCATCTCCTGTTGCTGCCAAGTCTGCTGCTTTTTTAGGTGCCATTCTGCTTAGTGGAGAGGCTCTCCAGGCCACTCAGTAGGAGGCCAAGGTGAGGCGAGGCCAAGGAAGTCTTCTGATGTCACTCATCCATGTGCATTCTTTCCACCTAGATTTTCTGCAGACTGAGAGACATCAAGCCTGGGCTCTGATGGCATTTGCAGTGCTCTTGAGGACAATTCATGGTCATCAGATCCATAAGAGCTCTGTGTCTGTATTCCTCCTTCAGTCACACATAACTTTTGTCACACCAGTTTCCCTCATGGTTGTCCTAATAGAATTGCCTATCCAAGGACTTGCCAATCTTGAGAAGGTATTCCCTCTCTAGGAAAGATTCTACCTTACTGAGATAGAATAGAACTCCAAATTCTATTTTATTGCAATGTTACAAAAATTTCAGTGTTACAAAAGAAGCCAAAATTATTTCCTCTTTTTCATTCTCTAGTCAATTCAGTGCTTAGCAGTGTACAAACACTAACCATACTGGGCCTGGACTCTGATGGCATTTGCAGTGATCTTGAGTCACCCAGAGATGTGTGCCTTCCTCTGGGACAAGGCAGGTGATGGTGGGGTTTCCTTTGCCTTTTGGCTGAGGTTTTGCAGACCTGACAGGGCTACCATACCAATGGGTGGGGATATCTGGTAAAGTAGGAGTTAATGTCTCTTTTATAACTTTTGTTTTTTTTAAAAATTTTTTTAAATTAAATTAAATTTATTTTTTTATACATCAGGTTCTTATTAGTCATCCATTTTATACATATCAGCGTATACATGTCAATCCCAATCTCCCAATTCATCTCACCCCCCCACCCCACCACCTGCTGCTTTCCCCGCTTGGTGTCCATACGTTTGTTCTCTACATCTGTGTCTCATTTTCAGCCCTGCAAACCAGTTCATCTGTACCATTTACCAGCTACAATTATGGGCTCTTGGGACATCCAGACACAAAGTTCTTATCTCATTTGAGACACTGCAGAATGAGAAAGTGGGGAGCATAAGGCAGGGAAAGAAAACCAATATGAGGGTGTGTTATTGGCATTGGGGGCACTATTCCATCTGAACCTCTGAGAACTGTGCGGAGGGCTTCTCAGAATTGTCTGCCCTAAGAACAGGAGGCTGAAGCACAAATCCATGGACTTCCATTACCCACTGGTTATGGATTGACCCCCCAGGGTGTTGACCCTGCTCCACTCATTATTGTGTCTGAATGCCCCTGTTCAAGGCAAAATGTCTGGACCCTTTTGCTTTCTTTCTGCTTTTGCTCCTGATTTTCTAATTTATTCCTGAGTATATTTAGTTCCTAATTTCTTGGCTTTGCCTGCTCTTTCCAGACCTTGTGCTTCCCCTCTCTGCTGATGTCAAAATTGGCTTCTTCAGTTTTAACCTTTGCATTTTCTCAGATAGTTTATGGCAAACCCCCACAACAACCTTGTATATTGTCTTAGTGTTGTATACTTGTTTCTGGCCATCCCACTCATTCCAGCTTGACCGTCCTGGAACCCAATCCTGCTGTTCATCTTTCCTTCTTTGCTAAAACTTTGGTCTTCTCCCAAATCCCTGCTGGAACATCAGATCCTGGTCCATTGAGGGAAGGTAGGGTGCTAAAGGAAAGGTGTGTCTAGAAGAATGGTTAGCCCCAGCTGCAAGCACAAAAGGGTCACCCTGGTGGGAAGCCAGCATCCAGGACTCATCATGGACTGAACCCTCTGTATTAATTGCCACCTGCTCTTGGGCTTGCTTTTGGTCCTAGTACATCTCGAGGCCCCATGCCTTCCATTTGCTGCCTGTAACCTGGGTAAGTTCCTTGATTTCTTTGACCTTTGGGTCCTGCAGTTATAGAATAATACTAATAGAAAATGTTAGAACCACCTCAATTGGATTGTTGTGTCTGGCATATTAGCTACTATAATTGTTAGAATCTTGAGTTTTCCAACAGACTTACTTCCCAACCAGCAGTCAAAAAATCTCCATAGTGATTGCTCTGTGGGCCATCTTCAGAATCAGGGCTGGCAAGGTGTGTGAGATCCAGTATTCTGGCTCCTCTCCACCCTCTGTCTTTGCTCTTTGTCTTCTGACATAGAGACCTCATAACCTACTTTGTCAGAGAGTTAATAATCAATGTCATACACTTTCTTACATAATACATGTTTCAGGCCCTTTACATACATTAGCCCATATAATCCTTCTGGAAGATAGATTTTACAATCTCTGTTTTTCAGCTTAAAACTAAAATCAGAACCAACACCAAAGCAAAACAAAACAAAGAAAAACAAAAAACAGCAAAAACCAGTGGCTTGAGTGATTACATAACTAGCCTGAAGTTATGCATCCAGTAAGGATTGCTATCAAGATCAAGGTTCCAATTCAGGCTTTCAATTGTAAGCAATTCTTCAAATGGTGCACTTCCTCAGCATTTTAACCTGTGGCTACTTAGCCTGTTTACCTAAGACAAAAAAAAAAAATCTCTACTTAAATATTTTAAAAAATCTCATCATTTCTATTCTCTCTCATTCAAAACTTGGGAGCTAGTGTCCAAGTTTGGTAAACATACCTTGACTTGTTGCCCTGTTGTTGCAACAGTTTATTCCCTGTTCCCTCCATCTTGTGTTCTTGAAAGGATTTGCCCTACTTTCTATTAATCTCTGAAAAGCCTAGAAAGATATCAGCATCTCTTAACTACTTTCCCCCTCTTTGAAACATTTGTGGCAGCCAGGCCTTTCTCTACTTGTGGAGATCAAAATAAAAGTACTTACAGAATGGAATGCTTGAAAGCTTCTCTGACTTTATTTCAACCTTGATGACATTCCTGCTTACTTTATTACCAGTTTGGTGTGGGGAATTTAACTAAAAGGAATTGCCAGATGTAAGAGATACAGTAATTGCTAAAAAGGTGAAATTTTGGAGCCTTCTCCATTTGGACCAACTCAAGCTTCTAACCAGCTTTGAGTTTTCAGAAAATTTCTGGACATTTAAGTCCTGCTTTTCTTCAGTTTTCTTATCCACTGTCCTATTATTCATGTATTAGATGTTTATCATTTTTATACTGAGTTCTAATGTAAAAATAGATATCATCAAATGAACACATTTATTTTCATTCAGAAGTCCAAAAATCCTGAAAAACTTTTTAGAGTATGCCCAGTGTGACATAATAGGGAGAAGTTGCAAGTCGGTGTTGTTGATGAATTATGACCAAGGTCATGGGAAACACATTTCTTTTTCTAGTGGTTGCATGATTATCAGGCCTCTGATGATAAATCTGCACCCACTGGAAATGCAGTTAACTTATCTTGGTGATTTTGATTTATTAGCCTTGCAATGGACAAGGTTGCCCATTTGTTATTGCTTGCTTTATGTTTGAATAGCTTGGAAGCATATAAATTTAAGGCATAGCTTAAAGTTTGTTAGTTAGCTATTTCATATTTCATAGAAAGCATCTATCAGAGACCTTCAACTTCAGTTATTTCTGTTGTGACACTATTCAGTTTTTAATACAGTGAGGACATCTGATTTGCATTTTAGAGCATCTCTCTTTGTGATCAGTCCTGAAATTTCAAAGAACTGTCAGAACTGTAATAAAAACATGAAAATTACAGGTAAACAATTGACTTCATTTGGGGACTAAAAGTTAAATGGTTTAAAGGGAGAATATTGAAGAACTAGTGATTGATTAAATGTATTTTATTTAGCTTCTCTTTGAGCTTTTGTTCAAAATAGACATGACCCTGAGGGCTTTTATTAAAAATTGTACTTAATTTTAATTATACAGAGGAATCTTCCAGCATTGGCCTGGAATGACATAAATAAGATTTTTGAATGAATGAAAGGATGTGACTAGAATGAGAACTTAATGAATATGGGCTTTGAGTGCCCAAATGTGCAATGAATTCCAGGGTTAAACTGACCATAGAAGCAGTTATGAACTGTCAGCCTGAGTTCTCCTTTCTCCTTCCTTAATTCAAGCTGAGGCAATCTGAAGCACAGCCCCTGAGGTACCTTATGGCAACCTGAAGGCATAGCACATTAGTAGGAGCTTTTGAGTGTTAGTCCTTGTAACAGTCTCTAAACCTGCACAGTATTGTCATTTGGGGCTGGATAATTCTTTGTTGTGGTGGATAAGGGGGTGTCCTGTGCATTGTAGGTAGCTAGATGCCAGTAGCACTACTCCCAGTTTTGACAATCAAAAATGTATCTAGACATTGCCAAATGTCCCCAGGGGAATAAAAATCACCCCTACTGAGGTCCACTATTTGACACTGATGATGCAAGAAAGAGAAGAATGACCAATGTCAAGGAATACATCTTGAAGACATCACAGTGTGTGTATTAAAATAAGGTGCCAATCACAGTATTTAGTCCATTTGCCACTAAACCCAGTCAAGCTGAGCTAAGTCTTAGAAGTTTAAACTTTTCAGAGATGGCTGCAGTGTTATTTCAATATCCTAGATTTGGCAACTGGGCAACATTTGATAGTTTTGCATTTGATGTTGCATTTGAATGCAGCATTGAGAATGATCAAGTCTTTGATGTAATTTAATACTTGGCATTTATAAGTACTGAAGTTGTAATCATCATGGACAAATGTAATTTTATACTGTTCCAATAATGTTACATATTTTAAGAAGCGAAAACTAAGGAATATTTATCCTTCAGTCAACTTTTATTGATTCTTTTAAATCTTACATGTTAAAAGTAGAGACTTCTTTGTGGCATTTTATATTTTCTGTGGTCAGTTTTGGTGTTCTTCACAAAGGAGCTTAGCTTGTACTCTTGTCTGAAGTAGAAAAGCTCACCTTGATATAAGTAATGCGATAGTAACAACCAATGATCACCATCTAGTACATCACAAGGAAATATTCTGATTCTAGAATTCTTTTGGTGTTTGACAAAGACAGGCATATGTGAGAAGGAGGAAATGATCACAGGTTTGCCATGATCTAGAAAACTATTTCAATTATTTGTTACTTATTTGGTGTTGGTTTTAAAAATGTAAAACAATGTATAATTGGATAACTAAAGACCAAAAAAGAATAAGGTATTATTAAGCAACTGAGATCATTGTAACTTTGGGGCAGTGAATTCATTTCTGGAAGTTCTGTTGGAGCTAAGCCAAAAAGGTAAGTGATTAAGTATCAATAGTATCAATTGAGTTTAGTATTCATTATGTTTTTCAAAAAAGCTTTTAAATTGTTCTACAAGGCACATTTTTTTTTTACGTAGAATATGTCCAAAGAAGTAAATTTTAGGATTTGACAAAATTTATAGTTTTTTGAGATATATCGTCAACAATGAATGTTTTTCAAGACAGGAGAATGTTGTCAGTTAGCTCTGAGTTCTGTGTCTCATAGGAAGGAAAGCAAATGGACTCAGAAGGAAAAATTTTAAGGTGGACGTTACTACTATGCTACCTTGTGTATAAAAAGCACTTAACGCCTCCTGGCCAATGTCTGATTTTAGGTAGTATGGCATCCTCATGCAACCACAGTTATAAACTCTATCCCATGTAGCTTTGTGAGTAGATTTACTTTCTTGGGCTACTTAAAAATTTCCATTTAAAAGCCAAAGAATTTTGCCAAATTAAATACATTTAGCATTAATGTTGAGCTGTTATGACTGTTGTCAACAGAGATCAATGCTGCTTTGAGAGGCTTCTAACAAAGAGAAAATAAAATCATGCCATCTTCAAAGAGTAGGACACTCTTGTTTTTGCTGCTTTCTTTTAAAAAATCAACTCTATTGCTGAATCATGTTCAAATATGGATTTTTAAAATATACTTGGACATAAACTTATTTAATCTCTTGAAATATTCATATTGAATGAGGCATGAGAAAAATCCCAGATTTTAACTCTAGTAATATGATTCAGATTCCAAAGTGGTAATATATAGGATTTATGTGAGCATTATACATTTTTACTATTGATGGCCTCTGTCCATTGGGTCAAATGCTAATGATAGTCCTAAGAAATAATTCAGAGAAATTATTCTTAACTATTGCTAAGTGAGATGGAACAGTGGTAAATAGTGATTTTTGGAATAATCATTCTGGACACCTGGTTGATATTTGTGATTTGTTATGAAAAAAACTGTCATGGAGTTCTGGAAACATACTAAAAAATATTATCTGTCTATTCTTTTGGAGTGGTTAAGTGTAAAAACATCACTTTGTCCATCTTGAGTAATTATACTATAGACTCAATTAAGGTAATTAGCTTGGTAAAGACTGGATTGTTCTTTCAGAACAGCTTATGAATACAGTTCTGGTGATAAGAGATCATTTTCTAGAGCTGTTTCCAGAATAGTATAGCTAATTATTCGTTTTCAAGGGGAGGAGGTTACAGGATTCCAACATCATTTCTAATATGGAAATATCAGCATAAATTCTCATTTTGGTGTGAAATGACTTGATCAGTATCTGACAGAAATTTGCACTTAAGTGTCACCTCTTGGAATGTCTTGCAATTTTTAAACATAATTTTCTATATTTGAGAATTTGGATAGTGTGCAACAGGTTTTATTCTGATGAGTATTGAAGAACCCAGGATCTAGGCTCTGTCTGATTTTCTGTATCTTTATCTCATCAAGAGAGTCTCCTGTTTATTTTTAGAAATGTAAAGGAATTCAGAAGATTCTTTCCAACTGCCTCCTGCCATTCAGGCAACTCTTTCGTGAAGCCCTGGATCCCAGCTTGTTCCTAATGAAGTACAGATTTCCAGTTCTTGGGAGGTTTGTAATGAAGCTTTGGGGTTCTAAATGGGTCAGAACTTATTTTGTACTTTGTCAGATTGTGAGAAAATCCAACAGGCAATCTGTGCTAAAGACATTGGAATAATAATTTTGGCACTTGCTGGTTTCTTTGTTTTTCTAAGGAAGGAAGAACATTATTGAGGACTAACCAGTGAAAGAGTTCTTTCAAAAGTATTCCTTATTGAGAGATCCATCACTTTGCTCCAGCTCAGTAAAAAGGTGATTCAAAAATAGTAATTTAAGTAAAAACTCATCTATTTGGCTTTAGGGATTTGGTACTATCTAGATTTGTTTTCTACTTAAAATTGAACATGTGGAGAAACTGCACCAAAGGGGACCCAGTTCAATTCTTCCTCAAACTTCAATTGGTATGGTTAGAGAGCTGAAAAAATATTCTTGAACTATTTGATGATTTTCTCTCCCCTGTTTTCTCTTTCTGGAAACCCCGTTTTACAGTTGTTGGACCTCCTAGACTGTTCATCTCCTTTCATATCTTTCCTTTTCTTCTTTCAAAAAAATCTCTTTGTCCTTTTGATCTATTTTCTGAGCAATTTCTCCAATTTTATCTTTTAACCCATATATTGATTTTTAAATTTCTTCTCCTTTTTAAAAAAAATTTATTTTATTTTTGACTGCATTGGAACTTCATTGCTGCACGCGGGCTCTTCTCTAGTTGCAGTGAGCGGGGGCTACTCTTCATTGTGGCACGCGGGCTTCTCATTGCGGCAGCTTCTCTTGCTGTGGAGCACAGGCTCTAGGTGCGTGAGCCTTAGCAGCTGTGGCACTTGGGTTCAGTAGTTGTGGCTCGTGGGCTCTAGAGCACAGGCTCAGCAGTTGTGGCTCATGGGCCTAGTTGCTCCACGGCATGTGGGATCCTCCCAGACCAGGGCTCAAACCCACATCCCCTGCATTGGCAGGTGGATTCTTAATCACTGCACCACCAGGGAAGCCCTAAATTTCTTCTATTATGCTTTTTGTTCTCTAAAAGTTCTTTTTGTGGTTGTTCTTTGAATGTTCCTTATTTGTGGCATTTTGATCTCTTGTCATCATTAATGTGATATCTTCATGTATTGCTCTGATTTTTTTGAAAATGTTTTTTTCCTCCATGAATAGTCTCTATGTTCTACAAGTTGCATTTTAAATAAGTAATTGGTTTTGGCCTATCTTCTCTGAGTGGGGAACTAAAAAACTGCTTGGGAGCTCTGAGCATTTTAGCAATGTCACATTTGAACTTTACTGTGAGTGATCTAGGTGGGCCATTAATTGGATATTCAAACTCCCTAGATAAATGTGTTCTACTCTTCCTGGAGGGGAAAGTTCTAGCCTCCAGTCTTCTGGCACTAGGAAATGGGCCGTGGGGGTGGAAAGAGGACGTCTCAGCATCTTGCCTCCTTCCTATATGTGCAGTTACTTAATCCCCTTGCTTTCAGTAGATTTACCATGTCCTCAGTTGCTTGGGATCCTCCCAATTCAAAGACCCTCTGTTTTACCCTTTCCAGACTTCAGTGGGAGTGATGGAGAGGGAACAGGGGCAGTGGTGAGGAGCATCGCTCAGCAAAGTGGGGTAGGGGAAGATGTGTAGGTATCTAACCACTTCTCAAATAGCTTTTATCCAGTTCTCCTTATTTTAGGTTCTTACCTGCCTACCCACCTTTTTCCCAGTTCTAGAGAAACTGGCTCTACCAGTTGTAGAGCATTTTGGGGAATCTGTTGTGTAACTAGTTAGTTCTTGGCTTTTCCCGCTGCCCACTTAAGACTGAGCTTTCTTGGGTCTGGTAAGTCAGTTACTACTTGTGCACCTGCTTTCCATCTTCCAAAATTTAGTTGCCATTGTCTCCTCTCTTGTTCTTTTTGTTCTTGTAGGTTCATGTCTTTTAAAAAAAGGCCAAATTAGATGCTTTTGTTCAATACACTGTCTTGCCCTGGAACACCCTATTCAAAATGTACCTTTGAGTGGGAAGCTTTGAGAAGACAGATCTTAAACTAATAGTGCTCCAGGGTCTGATGTAGAAAGTTTACTTAGCTGTGAAGAAGGATTTATTTTTTGAGTTAAAAGGAAAAAAATATCAATTAAAATTTTGTATTTGGGGTATAGATGCTGCAACTATGTCTTTCTTGTGTGGTAGTTTTCTATCCAGCCACCCATGTGAATTTTGAAAATTAAGACAAAGTATAACGCAGTGAAAAGGATGACCAAGGGCTAAGTATCTATTTTAATGCAGTGAAAAAGTTCATCAGGGGATAAGTATAGCCTGACATTTCTGCAGAAAGATGCTCAGAACTGTGAGATATTAATGTAGTTGTCTCATAACCAGGATCAAGTTGTTAATTTCTACAACTATTACAATAAAGTAAAATGCTAGAGGCTTTTATCATGACCAGAGAGGCCTGCATTGTCACCTTGTTGTAGGGGAGGGCGACATTTATAACTAGCCAGAGTAGAAGGTCTTTTTTCAATTTACATCACTCAAACTGGAGGCAAAGTGTAAACAGTTTCTTCTCTTCGCATTTTATAACCTGGGATAAGACAGAAAAAAGTACATTGTCAGTCAAAGCTAAAAGGAAGTTGTTATTACTTCTAACCTATTTGTGAACAATAGAGATATGTCAGCATTTTAATTATCAGGTTATTACAAAATGTTTATATGAAATGTAGCTAAATTTTAGGAGGATATATAATATTTAATATTTGTAAATAATAATATTTGGGGAATAGGAGTAAATAATATTTGGGGAAATAATATTTGTAAGTAATACTGGAAATAATATTTGGGGAATAGGAGTTTTTACTGTCACTTAAGGGGTGTGTGTGTGTGTAGATGATCTGGAAGGTAGGATAGATGAGATGAGAGGCTGAATTTTACCATAAAGTTTGTAGAGTCTCCTCTACCATTATATTCTCATTTGCATCTTTACAGTATGGGGTTATAATCATATACTTCTGGTGCTCATTCCTATTCTCCAATTAAAAGTTAAAAACATGTAGTCAAACTAAAAAGACTATCTGTAGGGTCATTTCCACATGACAAAGGATTTGACCTTTGTCATAGTGATATTTGGTGTTTAAGGATAGCTCTTGGGAATTTGATTCCAGGTTAAAAGAAGCATTTGTATTTCTCAGTTCACCCAGAGGAGTATTAAACCATACTTCAACTTCTGAAGTCTGTTTCAAAGTCAAATGCTCTCCTTTGAGAGTACTTTGCTGTTCACTTATGAAACTGGAAAAGGGCATTTCAGTCAACACTTTATTCTCCAAGTCAGGAACTGAGGCTGAATAGGTGGCCACCAACAGGGATAATTTAAGGGACCCTCACAAGGCCCTTCTATGAAAACATATCTCCCTGAAAGAAGCCTATATATTTCTCCCTACTTTTTAGAACTGTTTCAAATTCTGCCTGTTACAGATTTACTTAGATTACAGTGTCCTCTTTTAAAATAAAAATATCCCAGGGAAGGTTAAGTAGTCTATTAATCAATCATTCACAATCTAATGTGGCTTAGTTTAATTAAATTGCTTTTCTCTAGTTAATGGGAGTTTTGATGGGGGTCAGGAAGGGAGAAAAGGGAAGTAATTTAGTCCCTGGGGTTCTTAAGTATAAGGCAAGTCTTGAGCAGAGGGCACTAAAGTGGGCTTACTTTTGACATCCAAAGGGCAGCATGAGGGCACTGGATATTTGGGATTGGGAAGATGAGACTCAGAAGCTAGGAGATGCGTGAGGAAAGAGGAGTGGGAAAATGGCAAAGACAAATTTTCATCTTTGGAATATTGTGGGCCAGTTCTTTTTCTATGATAAAGGCCTTTATGTTAATAGTATTGGGCACTATGGAGAAATGGTTTTGTATTTTTGCTTGAAATTTGTGTTATGTTTTGTGTAATGCATATCTTAATATTATGGGAAGGAAAATTAGACTTTAAAAACAGACAAGTTGTATTAGAAAAATGCCATAAAACATATATAGTGCTGTTATATTTTATTCATTAAACAATTGCTTAATGTTTAAACAATTAAACAAATGTTTAATTCAATTAAACAGTATTCCTTAGACTTCCATCAACTAGAGGAAAGAAATTTAATTAAACTATTTTTATTTTAAACTTAAGGGAATAAATAATCAGGGTTATGAGACTAATTATTGTCAAAAGCAAAGAGATCTCTGAATTATTTAGTAAAGCAATTCTGCAACTCTGTTAATTGAAAGAAATATTTCTTTGAGATACATATTTTTTTCTTTATAGTTTACTACATGGCAAGGATAATGCAATGTAGTGGCCTTGGTAGGCTTGAAAAATATTTCAGCTTAAGCAGGTATTTCTATTTTTTTTAAGCTTGCTCTAAATTGTAAAGCCTTTGAAATATAATCTACTTATTTTGGGAATTGTTAGACTTGTTCTTATAGAACAGCATATGTGAGTGGAAAAGCAAGCTAACTTATATTTTTGGTTAATCACACCCATGGGAAACTGAAAGCCACACTAGAGTCCAGATACCACCTACCATTTTAGAGCTTTTAACCTTATAATATAATAACCTATAATTATAATAGCCTATAATTACAGATATATATTACCTGTGAGGAAATAAATGATCTCATTCATACCAGTTTGGAAAAATCAAATCTGGAAAGTCAGAAGTTACAGCTTCATATCTAATAGCTAGGGTGACCATATGATGTATCATTGAATCCAAATCCAGATAATTTTCAGAACGAAAGGTGATATTCAAAATAATTAAAATAATTAAAATGTTATTCATCTGTCCTTATTTATGCCCAGTTTAAACTTTATCATTTTGACCTCTCTCCAGTTTCAGTACTATTTTCTTCTGCAGTATGCAATCTGAAGTCCATCCAATGAATTTTAAAATTTCAGATAGTTGTATTTTTCAGTTTTAGAATTTCCTTTAGTTTTTTCTTTAGAGTTTCCCCTTATCTCCTGAATACTCCTATCCAACCATTGCATCTTGCTTCTATTGAATATATAATCTCCCAATTATGGGTTTCTTGTCTCTGCAGATTTTGTAGTTTAAAAAGTTATATCCTATACATTGTATAGTAAAGAACAGTAAAGGCTGAAATATCGATATCTGTGTATATATCTATCTTAGCTTTTCATTATCTTCTTTTTACTCCATTATTTCTTGACTTTATCTTATAACTCTTCCATTGAATTTTAATTTTAGTAATTATACTTTTAATTTCCCTTAAAATCTTGTTCTCTAATTACTCCCCTCCCGCCAGACACCTCTTTGTATTGTATGGGTGCAATTTTTCTTAGACTTTGTCTTGTGTTACTGATTTTCGTCAAATGCCTGGCGATGCATGACTGTTCATTCTTACCTGTTAATGGAGAAGTTTGATTATCATCCCTCGGGGCAGTGCTTTCCTTTGCCATTGTTTACCTCTATTTCCCCTGATGGAAAGGGTTGATTCTTTCTACGTGTACCTGAGTAGGCATGTTGACTACTTAATTTCAGAGGCCTGAATCTCAGATGTGCACATTGTATAATAGACAGTCTGGTGCTCTCCTTTGGAGCCTACTCCTTCCATGAAAAATCATTTAAATTCTTTAGCGATGGGCTGTGTCCTATGGCATTTCTGCCAGTTGTCTGACAGTGAAAGTGGGAGAGAACTGTCCAGCTGTTCAATGGTCAGTCCTTTATTCAAATACCCTCAGTACTGCTGTACAACCTACTCTTGTTTTCCACGCCTCCAACTTGCGTTGTTAGAACCTTTCTGGGGTTCTCTCTTGGGCAAAACAGATCTACCGTCTGTGCAGCCCTCATCTGCGTCCCAGGCTTTGTCTTCACACAGAGTCACCACAGTAATGCTGTGTCCTGCCTTCTCTAAATCCATTAAATATTGTAGCCCACTCAGAGTTTACTGTGCACTAGCTTTCTTACCTCATTCACTTTTTGTTTTTATATTCACTTTTCTATGTTTTTAGGTTCATTTCAGTGTGATTTGAGGGGGAGAAAGGTAAAAGTTTGTGCTCAGGCTGCCACCCTGCCTCAATAGTAGCATGCATTATGAATGTGATTTTGTTATTTAAATATTGATGCTTTTGCCTTTTTTTTTTTTTTAAAGAATTTTAGGGGCATTGAAAACAGGTTTAAGTATCTTACAGGTATTTTTCCCCCCTCTTTATCCTTATAGATTTCTGTCCATGACTGGATACTGCACAGACCCAGTAAATATTTGTTGAGTGACTAATTCTTAAGATCCACTAGCATGAAACTGTCACTGAAAGTATTTTAACAGAGACGTGAAAGTTTTGTTATGGCAAATTTGTGTTCTGGCAAATGCATACAAACTAAAAACCAACACTCCATATCCATATTTAAACTAATATGTACTTTGAATGAATTTTACTTAAACCGTCTTTTGTTTTGCCTGATTTTATAGTTATGAAGCAGGAAAGAATCGAAGGCGTGGACTTGAAGCTGGTGAAATTAGAGCACTAGGAGGGGTAGAGTAGAAGAACTGACAGGTGGTGGGGAAAGAGGCGCCTGATGGTAAAAAGTGAAACAGGGAAATACCTTGTCTTTTGCCTGTTGTTTCCTTTGGGCATGGAAGAAACTTTGATGTAGCTCTGACCCTGAACACTTAGAGCTCAAAACTATAAAAGAAAAACAAATTCGAGTTTCTCTTGATGATCTTGGGTATAAATGCTATGGATTCATTAGTTTTCTTCAGTCGGAGGGTAGCTATCTAGTTTTTATACTGGTGGAGTGTTTATGCGAACTCATGAGGAAATCCAAACCTCTCTTAACACTTCTTAATTAGGCTGAAATTCCATCAAGGGATTTGTGCTGACCTCACGAATAATGAATGTGAAATTGAATTTTCTAAAGTCACAGGGCCCAGTCAAGGGCACAGACAGTATATGTATTTTTTCAGGATAGCCTTCTGCATGTGAACATTGCTCCAGTGCTGAGATGCATGGGGCCCAGTGTAGAGCCTGCTTTTATACCACGGTTGAAACCTTCTGAAAGCCTTGGCTCCCATGAAAACTTTGGAGAACACTCAGGTGCGTTACTGCCTGACTCACTGTAATGTTGCAGCATCACTTGTCTTTTTTATGACTTGGTTGGCTGTGCTTTTCTAATCTCCGGAAGTGATCTAGTAAAATAAAAACAGTAAGCGCAGCAGCCAACTATGTCTTCTGTTTGTAAACACATTGAATAGTACTAATGATAGAAGACGGTAATGATGATGGGGCAAAGTCAAACGTAGAGATTACTGATATGTTAGATTTTTCTGTTGTTTTAAAATCACCTATGATGCATTTTAGAAATAACTGGACAGAAAATATTTTTTAAAATCTACTTCCTTTGCAAGGCTATCTAACCTTCCATTGACAAATTGGCCCAAACATGTAGCTCTATGAAAACTGCAGTGTGGCTCTTTAAATTGTGATATTCTGTAATTAGCATCACATAATACAAAGTGTTCCTGTCTGAAAATTTTATATTTAATTTCAACTCATGGAATTACACTGTAATTGTATGAATAAGCTTATATTATCAAAAGTAAGTTTAAAAATGCATATTTTCATTTTTACATATGGTAAAATTTTCTCAAGTGAATTAAAATACTGCTAACCTTTTCATCGAATAATAAATATGGGCGTCCCTCTGATGTAATTAATGCAACTTATCCTATTCAGTAGAGGACAGAAATGTTAAATCATACATAAAAAGTGGCTAAGTGTATTTCATTACCAAACCAGTTCTGCAATTTCCATGGACTTATGGAAAATGTTATTCACCTCTTGGGGAAAACCGTTGGCAGAAAGCTGAGTTTTGCTTGGCATGCTCTTTGCATCAGTTTAGTCTCTGGTTAGCCTGTTCTTGATGTCAGTTGTATACACACTCTCTTCATGTTGCGGAAGAAAAAACAACTTTAGTTCTCACCCATACTTATTTTTCTACTGGTATTTAATCTCTGTGTTGAGTTTAAGATTTGGGATTCCAGTGTGATAGTTTAAATTTGTACTGTTTGCAATAATGACAGTTTCCAAGTAATCGAATGGGATTCTGGAGTTCTGTTTCTTATTCTGTTATAGGCTGTTCTTCTAAACATCCCTGTGTTATAAAATAAGGATGTCATATGAAATATGGTTATGTTTCTGATGTGCAACGAACTGTTTAGAATTCTTAGCTATTCAATAGCATGACTGCAGAATGCACATTAAAATTTTTTTCTAGGTAAAAAGGATAATTAGAGTCCATAAAAGAAAGATGGAGAAAAACAACAAAAGACAGTAATAAAATATAGTCAATAGTGTTACCTACAAATGCTATTTATGTGTAATGAAATACAAAGCATAAATCTTATCATTAATCCTCTTATTGGAATTTTTGGTGCCTGAATAAAATTATTTGTACTTCATATTGCTTGGCTTTTTAATTACTGAATATTTGATTATGTAAAATAACCATTGCTCTTTCTAAAATGAAGTCAATTATCTAACATATAAGAGAGTATTAAAGAGTATAAACTCATAATATGTGTCTTCAGGTTAATATTGAAATGATAAATTTCAAAGATAAAGACCATTAAAATTGGATGATTGAGTTACTTAACTCAAGTCATCAGACTTTATTAGCATAAATATATACGAGCTACATTTGGTATCTGTTTAATTGATGCTTAGAGGGAAGTGGGTGTGCGTGAGTGTATGGTTTTCCTTGGCGTGTGGCCTGACCTCTGGGTTGTCTCAGAGTGGAATTTATAGTTGCTGAGCTGTGCTGTTTCACTGTCACTTTTGATATTATATTACGATTTTAGCCTATGTTCTAGGAAGAATTTCATCCTTAATCATGCAGGGACCTTCCCACTTAGTCTTTAATGTATTGCTAAATTTGGGGACCAGATTATCATTTTCCAGTTACCCCCACGAGTTATACCATATGAGTTATTCATTCCACTAACACAGGGTTTCTTGCATCAGAGAACACATTTTATTCGAGTTTATCCTTTTATGGTACCTGATCCATAGTAGAGGTTATACTTAAGTGACTTTATTGACAGGACTCTTTAATTAATTCAAAGCATTGTTCACCTTTCCAAATATAAATTGTATATTTGAATGGTGGTGGGCCATAAGAAGGAAATGTGCATTTATGTTTGCCTACTATATGATTTTTTAATTTTCATAATTAATCTATGGTATGGTTAGATTAGGTTATTATTATTTCTACTATAAAAATGAAGAAACTAAGGTTTAAGAGATTAGGTAACCAGCCCAAAGTTATATGGAATATAGAGTTTGAAGTCTTTCTGACTCCAGAGATGATAAGTGTTAGGAGAGATACTGGTAAGCCACTCTCACCTGAGTGGGTGGGGAAAGCATGGGGCCAGGGGAGTCTGGGAATAGGCAATAGTTGCAACATGAGGACAGTTATGATATCTACATCCATGGCACCTAGCACAATGTGTAGAAACTAGCAGGTGCTCAATAAAATTTTATTGAAAGAAAGAATGAAGTGGAGGTGATTCAGCCTTGGGTTCATACAGAAAAAGAAACTCAGGAACAAGGAAGCTTTGGAACTGCAATACTAGTGGAGTGTTTATTTTGAGGAATGCAGCAAGAATCCAGTTATTAGGTTCAGGGAACAAAGTCAATAGGGCCAACAGCAAGGCTGAATCAAGACAGAATTGCTGATCTGGGGTCCTTAAATTCTTCAGGACTAGAAATCTTGGTGTAGGACTGTGTTTGTAGTTGGGGGGATAAGTGGTCTCAGATTTAAGAATTAGAAGGATGAAGGAAGGAGTGAGTCGTCATAGTAGAAGACCTCTTCCTAAACTGATTTTCTGGTTGAATCAGCAAGAGTATTACTTGTTTTTGTCTACTCATTGTTTTCTTTTACTTTTTGCTGTATTAGGTGCTTTTATATCTGCCACATTCTACTCATTGGGCTGGTGCAGCAAATAGGTGTGTTTTTACCTCCTTCAAGTTAATTAACGTTTAACACAGAATGTTTTGTTAGGGAACCTGGTTTCTTCTCACAGACGTTATCAGATAGGAACATAGTAGTCTCTGATGAGTATTTTAGCACGTGAATTGCAGACAGCCCCAAATGAAAGGATGTTAGTATCACAGTGTTTTTGTAGAGACCATTAGTTTGATCTGTATATAAAATGACTACTAGCCTTGGATAGTGAAATTCAAAATTTCTGGTACCAAAATGAAAAATTTTTTTAGTAAGATTTCTCTGATGTTCCTTAGAGAACTACATGTCATCTGTTTTCAGTCCCTGTGATTTGGGAATATCTCCAAGGGAGGGTATAACCCACACCTGACCAGTGAGAATATTGTGATTTGTTCCCAGATAGACAAGTGGCCCAAGCCAAGACCTTCAGAGCCAATGGTAATTTATCCATGGACCTTTGCTAAAATTAAAGCAGAGTATACTGAGCTTTGACAATGTCAGCTTAGAACTGTTGAAGCCATCTTTTCATTATATTGGGATCTTGCTGGGGATAGAGCCAACATAGATAAGGGCTGAGAAATGAAAAAAGAGAAAATGAGCTGTGATGAAATTTTTAAGCCTCTAGGTCCAGCCATGCCTGAAATGTTTTGCTTTGGACTTCTTAATTGCATGAGCCTATATATTCCCCTTTTGTCGAGCTCAAGTTTTACTTTACTCTCTGAAACTTGCTACAGAAAGAGATTCAATTTTCTTTGTTTATGGAAGGCAGGCAATACAAAATTAGTAAATGGTAAATATTAAACAGTGATAGAGGGTGAATAATTAAATTTCATTAGATGCTAAATTATATGTTTTCTGAATGATTAAAATGATACTCATCTAAGGTAACATAGTGACATAGGGATAATTGATACAAAGGACCTCATTAGTTTAGATGAGGTATTTTAAAATAATCAATAGCTTTTTACAGTAGCATATTTTGCTTTTAAGTGAAAAAAGACTTTTCAAAATTCGTATATAATTAAGATGCTTATCTCTTGATCTGAATTCTTGTCCTTTTCCGTAGCACGTGATTGATAAATTTGAGCAGATATTTGCTTGAGAAGTTTCAATGACAAGAAAGCCATATATCATGACATACTGACTAAAATGCTGATCACTACAGCCAGCTCTTTAATGAAAAAATATAGATACTGATACATTGTGTCACCTTTGTATTTTAATGCTAGATATACTAGGGGCATGAGCCCAGCTAAATATGCTGAGGACATATGCCAGGTTAGAGCTAAGAGCCCACAGATTGCATAGAAGATTTGTCAGTGAACAATATGGAGTATAACAAAAAGACTCAGGGGATTCATTTGGTTCTCTTTATTCAGTTTCCAGCAAAAAAACTTAAGTAGACAAAAAATATGGAACCACTGGAATCATCTGCCTTTTTTCAATTCAGCTCCAATGTATGCTTACATTGAAAAGTTTCCTTAGGGAAAATGCAATTGGTAAATTCTGATTTATTCAAGTAGATAATATGACAGTGGGTATTTTCATTGGTAAATAATACAAATCTATCCGTCATTCAGAGATGAACCGGTTTGAAAGGCAGAAATAGAGACACAGATATAGAGAACAAACGTATGGACACCAAGGGGGGAAAGCAGGGTGTGGGTGGGTAATGGGATGAACTGGGAGATTGAGATTGACATATATACACTAATATGTATAAAATAGAGAACTAGTAAGAACCTGCTGTATAAAAAATAAAACAACTTTTTTGAATTTTATTTTAAAGGAGTCTAAATATTGTTTTGTTTTAAAGGAGTCTAAATTTAAAAGTCATCATAAAAATGTCTATAGGATATGAATTTTAATACGATACACCTGAGCATTTTTTACATTTACTGAAATCAGCTTACTGTTTTCCTTGTTTAAAAAGTGAAGCCAGAGGATAATCACTCTTAAGGATGTGGTGGGGGATGTGATTTGCACCACATCTACAGGAACATATTTAAAGAACAATTAGAAATTCTATAGATACATTTTGGAAGACATATTTTAGTTATTTGGGTAATGTATGCAAAGCATTCTTGTAGCGAATATGCAGTCTTAATGATATAGTAAAGCTAACTTGATCACATTGTTCTCTACATTTAATTGACTGCTTTTAAGATGTCTTTTTTCTTGTCCATTGTAGCAATTTTATCTTGTAGGGGGAAAAAAAACTTTACTTACTTTCAGGACAAGTGTAATCCCTCTTGAAGCTAGAATTGTCTTCTATCTCATATTATCTCCAGTTCCCTGCATCAGGACAGAAACTCATTCTCTCCTTTGGTGGATGTGGGCCTGATATTGCTCTTTACATCGACATTTTCTAACAATTACATGAATTGATTAGATGGCTTTCCTTAGGTGTCCCAGTTATTTTTTGTTTAAGAGTAAAGTTGTAATAATTTTATAATTCCTCCCACAGCTACACTGGGGTACAGATACCATCCTTTCAGAGCCCAGTTTCTCAAAAAAGTGGTTTAAACCATTTTCTCCACTGCCTCACCACTCACTCACTGCTTAACACCCTGCAATCTAGCTTCTCCATCTCCACTTTGTAGAAGCTGTACTGATCTTCCAATTTCTAAACCAAATGGCCTTTTCTTAGCTCTCTTGCTTATTGAACTTTTTGCTGAATTTATTGCTGTTGATCACATATTCTTTCCTGAAATTCTTTTGTTCATTGACTTCATGACATTACACTAACTTGGGTCTTCAATCGTTATTATTTTCTAAAAGAATAATGATTTTAGTATTCTAACACGATATTTTATAAAAATGATACACACTCATTCTATCTAAAGTTACAAAGAAGAAAGCTGAAAATTGCCCCTATTCCCACTGAGAAATAGCCTCAGTTATTAAATGAACATTCTCTATGTTACAGATGGATGGATAGCCAGATCGAGTGAGTGGCAGATACTCAGAAATAATTTTAGTAAAATGGGATCATACTATGTACCATATGTGACAGACTCTTAGATGGTCCCCATTTATCCCTGCTTTCTCGTATTCAGACCCCTCCAGTGAAGCCATCTGGACCAGTTTTCTTTATGGGGAGATTTTAAACTACAAATATGATTTATTTAATAGACTTCTTTGCCATTTGTTTATAATTTTTTCTTGAGTGACCTTTGGTAGTTTGTGTCTTTCAAGGAATTTGTCTATTTCAACTAAGTTGCTTAATTTATTGACAAACTATTAAGTATTAAGTATATAAGTATTTATTGACATAAAATATTAAGTCTTTGTTATTTCTGGTGGCTGCTATCATTTATTTTACTATTCTCAATACTAAAAACAAAATTAAAACACTGGCCTTAGACAAGAGGCCAGGATGGGGATGGAAATGCTTTATTTATAATTTCTTTTATTATATAAATTTCATGTTTACAGCATTATAATTTGATGTCTGTATACACTACAAAGTAATTAGCACCACAAGTCTAGTTATCATCCATCACCATGTAGCTGACTCCCTTCACCCATTTCATCCACCCCCAACCCCCTGCTTCTCTGATAACCACTGATCTGATCTATGTATGTATGAGTTTTTGTTTATTTTGTTTGTTTTTAGATTCTACATTTGAGTGAAATCATAGGTTTTTGCTTTTCTCTGGCTTATTTCATTAGCATAATACCTTCAGAGTCTATCCATGTTGTCACAAATGACAGGATTTAACTCTTTTTTATGGTTGAGTAGTATTCCATTCCACATCTTTATCCATTCATTCATTGTTGGACACTCAGGTTGTTTCCATATCTTGGCTGTTGTGAATAATGCTTCAATAAACATAGGGGTGCATGTACCTTTTCAAATTAGTGTTTTTGTGTTTTTCGGATAAATACCCAGTGGAATAGCTGGGTCATATGGTAGTTCTAGTCTTAATTTTTTAAGGATCCTCCATACTGCTTTTCATAGTGATTATACCAATTTACAGTCCTACTAACAGTGTACAAAAGCTTTTTTCCTCCACATCCTCTCTGACATTTATTTTTTGTCTTTTCAATAATCGCCATTCTAACAGGTGTGAAGTGATATCCCATTGTGGTTTTGAATTAACTTTTTTTCCATAATAAATTAGTGATGTTGAATATCTTTTCACGTGCCTATTGGCTATTTGTATGTCTTCTTTGGAAACATGTCTATTCAGATCCTCTGCCCATTTTTTAAGTTGGGTTGTTTGTTTTAATGTTGTTGGAGTTGTATGAATTCTTTATATATTTTGGGTATTAGTGCCTTATGGGATATATAATTTGCAAACATCTTCTCCTGTTCAGTTTGTTGCCTTTTTGTCTTGATGATGGTATCCTTTGCTATGCTGAAAATTTTTAGTTCGCTGTAGTTAACATTTGTTTAGTTTTGCCTTTGTTTCCCTTGCATTTGGAGTCAGATCCACAAAGACATCACTAAGACCGATGTCAATGGGGTTATCACTTATTTTCTTCTAGGAATTTTATGGTTTTAGGTCTTATATTCAAGTCTGATTTACTTTGAATTAATTTGTGTATGGTTTAAGATAATAGTCTAGTTTCATTTTTTTGCATGTGGCTGTCCAGTTTTCCCAACACTATTTATTGAAGAGACTATCCTTTCTCCATCTTTGTTCTTTGCTCCTTTGTCATAAGTTAATTGTCCATATATGTGTGGGTTTATTTCTGGGCACTCAATTAATCTGTGTGTCTGTTTTTATGCTACCATACTGTTTTGATTACTATAGCATTGTAGTATAGTTTGAAATTAGGGCACGTGATACATCCAGCTTTGTTCTTCTTTTTCAAGATTGTTTTGGCTGTTCAGGATCTTTTGTGTTTCCATACAAATTTTAGAATTATTGATATTTGTTCTAGTTCTGTAAAATATGCCACTAGAAATTATTTAGGGATTGCATTGAATCTGTGGATTGCTTTGGGTTGTATGGACATTTTAACAGTATTAATGCTTCCAATCCATGAACATGCAATGTCTTTCTACTTATTTGTGTCTTCTTTAATGCCTTTCATCAGTGTCTTATAGTTTTCAGTGTTCAGGTCTTTCATCTCCTTGGTTAAATTTATCCATAGTTATTTTATTCTTTTTGATGCAACTGTAAATGGGATTGTTTTCTTAATTTCTCATTTTGATAGTTTTTTATTGGTGTATAGAAATGCCACAGGTTTCTGTATATTGATTTCAAATCCTGTGACTTTACTGAATTTATTAATTCTAACAGTTTTTTGGTGGAGTCTTTAGGGTATCATGTCATCTGCAAATAGTGACAGTTTTCTTTCTTTCTGATTTGGGTGCTTTTTTTTTTTGCCTAATTGCTGTGGCTCGGACTTCCAGTGCTATGTTGAATAAAAGTGATGAGAGTGGGCATCCTTGTCTTGTCTCTGATCCTAGAGGAAAAGTGTTTAGCTTTTCACTGTTGAGTATGATGTTAGCTGTGGGCTTGTGCCTTTATTATGTTCTCTCTATATCCACCTTGTTGAGATTTTTGATCATAAATGTATGTTGAATTTTGTCAAATGCTTTTCTGCATCTATTGAGATGATCATGTAATTTTTATTCTTCACTGTGTTATCACATTGATTGATTTGCAAATATTGAAACATTCTTACATCCCTGGAATAAATCCTACTTGATTGTGGTATGTAATAAGCCTTTTAATGTATTGTTGGATTTATTTTGTTAATATTTTGTTGTGGTTTTTTGCATCTATGTTCACCTATGTTCAACTCTTTAATTTCTGATTTTATTTAGTTGAATCCTCTTTTTTTTTTTTTTTTTTTGTGGTATGCGGGCCTCTCACTGTTGTGGCCTCTCCCATTGCGGAGCACAGGCTCCAGACACGCAGGTTCAGCGGCCATGGCTCACGGGCCCAGCCGCTTTGCGGCATGTAGGATCTTCCCGGACCGGGACACAAACCCACGTCCCCTGCATTGGCAGGTGGACTCTCAACCACTGCGCCACCAGGGAAGCCCTGAATCCTCTATTTTTTTCCTAATCAGTATAACTAAAATTTGTTGATTTTGTTTATCTTTTCAAAGAATCAGCTCTTAGATATTTTGATATTTCCTGTCGTTTTTTAGTCATAATTTTATTTACTGGGTTGGCCAAAAATCTCGTTGGGTCTTTCGTAACAACGTATGGAAAAACCTGAACGAACTTTTTGGCCACCCCAATATTTTTGCTCTGATCTTTATCATTTTCTTCTTTCTGCTGACTTTGGACTTTGTTTGTTCTTATTCTAGTTCCTTTAGGTGTAGGTTGTTTATTTGGTATTTTTCTTGTTTCTTGAGATAGGCCTATATTGTTATGAAGTAATCTCTTAGAACCATTTTTTGCTGCATCCCATAGATTTTGGTATTTTGTAATTCTGTTTTCATTTGTCCTTAGGCAATTTTTTATTTCTTCTTTGATTTCTGCTATGACCCATTGGTTGTTCAGTAGCATGTTATTTAATCTCCACGTTTTTGTGGATTTTTCTTTTCTTTTTTTTTTTTCCTTGTGTTTGATCTCTGGTTTCGTGCCATTGGGGTTGGAGAAGATGCTTGATATGATTTCAGTCTTATTGAATTTGAGACTTGTTTTGTGACCTAACATGTGATCTACCTTGGAGCCTGTTCCATGGGCTTTTGAGAAGAATGTGTATTCTGCTGATTTTGGATGGAAAATCTTGTATATATCTGTTAAGTTCATCTGATCTAACATGTCATTTAAGTCCAATGTTTCCTTATTGAGTTTAGGTATGGATGATCTATCCATTGATGTAAGTTGGCGATTAAAATCTCCTATTGCTATTGTATTGCTTTCAGTTTCTCATTTTAAGACTGTTAATATTTGCTTTATATATCTTGGTGCTTCTCTGTTAGGTGCATATACATTTCTAGATGTTACACCTTCTTGCTGGATTGACCTTCTTATCATTCTGTGATGCCTTTCTTGTCTTTTATTACAATCTTTGTTTTAAAGTGTATTTTATCTGAAATGAATATAGCTACTCCAGCTTTCTTTTCTTTTTTTTTTAAATTTTATTTATTTATTTTTGGATGTGTTGGGTCTTCATTGCTGCATGCCAGCTTTCTCTGGTTGTGGTGAGCAGGGGCTACTTTCTGTTGCTGTGTGCAGGTGTCTTATTGCCGTGGCTTCTCTTGTTATGTCATGGGCTCTAGGTGCGTGGGCTTCAGTAGTTGTGGCTTGTGGGCTCTAGAGTGCAGGCTCAGTAGCTGTGGTGCTCGGGCTTAATTGCTCTGTGGCATGTGGGATCTTCCTGGACCAGGGCTTGAACCTGTGTCCCCTGCATTGGCAGGTGGATTCTTAACCACTACGCCACCTCTTTTCATTTTTATAGAATAACTTTTTCCATTCCTTCAATTTCAGTTTGTGCATTTCTTTTCTTCTGAAATGAATCTCTTGTAGGCAGCATATAGATATTTCTTTCTTTTTTAAAAAATTTTTACCCATTTAACCACTCTGTGTCTTTAGTTGGCGAATTTAGTCCATTTACATTTAAAGTAATTATTGATAGGTATGTACTTATGGCCACTTTGTTAATTGTTTTCTGGCTGTCTTTGTAGTTCCTCTCTGTTCCTTTTTTCTCTTTTTCTCTTCCCTTGAGTTTTGGTGGTTTTCTTTAGTGTTATGATTAGATCCCTTTCTCCTTTTCTTTTGTGTATTTACTATAAGTTTTTCTCTTTGTGGTTACCATGAGGTTCACGTATAACATCCTATGTAAATAGTAGCCTGTTTTAATTTGGAAACAACCAAAGTTTAAACACATTACAAAGCTTTATCTCTCCCACTCCACATTTTATACTTTTGATGACACATTTTACATCTTTTTATTTTATGCATTCCTTAACTAATTATGCTAATTTTAGTTAATCTTACTACTTTTGTCTTTTAACTTTCATGCTTGCTTTGTAAGTGATTGATCCACTACCTTTATTATATATTTACTTTTTCCAGTAAGATGTTTTGTTTTGTATGATTTCATATTATTAGTTAGTGCCATTTCTTTTCAGCTCAGAGAAGTCCCTTTGACATTTCTTGTAAAGATGGTGGTGATAAACTTCTTTAGCTTTTGCTTGTCTGGAAAACTCTTGATATCTTCTTCAATTCTGAATGATAACCTTGCTGAGTAGAGAATTCTTGGTTGGAATTTTGTTTTCCTTGTAGCGCTTAGGTTGTGTCATGGCACTCCTTTCTGGCCTATAAAATTTCTGCTGAAAAATCATAGATTTATGGAGATTCTGTTTGATGTAACACATTGTTTTTCCTTTGCTGTTTTTAGGATTCTCTCTTTATCCTTAACTTTTACCGTTTTACTTAAAATATGTCTTGGTGTATGTCTCTTTGGGTTCATCTTGTTTAGAACTCTATGCTTTCTGAACCTGGTTGTCTGTTTACTTCTCCAGATTAGGGAAGTTTTCAGCCACTACTTCTTCAAATAATTTTTTGGCCCTTTCTCTCTCTTGTCTACTCCTGGGACCCCTATAATGTGAATATTATTCTGCTTGATGTTGTCTTGAAGGTCTCTTAAGGTAACTTCACTTTAAAAAATTCTTTTATAATTTTGCTGCTCTGCCTGGGTGAGTTCCATTGTTTTGTCTTCCAGGTTGCTGATTCATTCTTCTACCTCATCCAGTCTGGTGTTGAACCCCTCTAGTGTATTTTTTAGTTCAATTATAACTTCTGTTTGGTACTTTCTTATATTTTCTGTCTGTTTGTTGAAGTTCCCACTGCATTCATCCATTATTCTCCTGAGTTCGGTGAACCCTTTTATGACCATTACTTAGAACTTTTTATCAAGTAGATTGCTTTTTTGTTGTGTTTAGTTTTTTTTTTTCCCCTGAGGTATTGTCTCGTTCTCTCAATTGGAATATGTTCCTCTGTCTCCTAATTTTGTGTAATTCTGTTTGTTTGTATGTATTAGGTAAATCAGCTATCTTGCCCAGTCTTAAAAGAGTGGCCTTATTTAAGAGATGTCCTGTGGGGCTCAGAGGCACAATCCCAGGTGGCCACCAGAGCCAGGCACTCAAGGGGCAACCCTTCAATTGGTTGCATGAAACCTCCTATTTTAGTGGGCTGCAAATGCTGTGGGCTACTCATGGGCAGGGCTATCAGTCAGCTGGCAGTGGGGTGTGGCCGAGGCACAGGGGGGAGTGGGGCTCTCATCAGGGCACACCCACTGTTGATAACATGTTAAAGGGAGAATTTTAAAATGGCACTTGCAAGTGCCAGCATTAGCAAGATAGCCTGAGATTGCAAAATGCTCCTCCCTCCAGTGTCTCAGAGCCACAGGGAGCATCCTAACTGGTTCCTGCCTCTCTGGCAGAGTTTTTAAGATTAGTAAGTGGGTCCCCTTCACCTGTGGTTCATGAATTTTTCACTCTGGTGTTTTCTCACAGGGTTTAAGTGTGTCTGTATGCAGGCCCTTTAAGAGTGGCCTTGTCTTCCCCACAGTTCTTTAGTTTTCTTGTATATAATCCCTGTTTGTTTTCAAAGCCAGATGTTTTGGGGGCTCATCTCTCCCGTGCAGGATCTAGAGGTTGCTGTGCTTGATGTTGAGCTTATGTCCCTCTCTGTTCAGGGAAAAGATCTGGACCTTTGTGATTCCTACCAATTATGGATTGCCATGGCTAGGGTGTGGTTTTCTCCTTGGTGAGATCATCTCTTTGCTTCTCCTACCTGTCTTGGTGCTGTCCTTTTACCCTTTGTTGTGGAGGCTCTGTTCATCCAGTTTTCAGGTCCCCTTTTGAGGAAGTTATTCCAGAGGTAGATGTGTTGTATTTGTGGATGGAGGTGAGTTCAGGTTTTTCCTATGCCACCATCTTGAACCCTCTCTCTTAACCCTTTTATTATAATCATTCTGGCTAGAAGTTTATCAATTTTATTGATCTTCTCAGGGAACCAGCTTTGGGTTTCATTAATTTTTCTCTATTTTTTCTGTTTCTACGTCATTGATTTTTACTTTGATCTTTATTGTTATTTTCTCTTGCTTACTATGGATTTAATTCATTTTACTTTTACTAGTTTTTTTTTTTTAATGGAAGCTGAGGTTTTTGTTTTGAGAACTTTTTTTTTAACCTAATATAGACATATGTTTCTCTATAGGTATTACTTTAATTAAATCCCACAAACTTTAGCATGCTGTGTTGTCATTTTTATTTAGTTTAAACTGCAATATAATTTCTCTTTTGATTTTTTTCTTTGACCTATGAGTTATTTAGAAGAGTGTCACTTAGTTTCCAAACATTTTGGGATTCGCCAGCTATATTTCTGTTATTGCTTTCTAATTTAATTATATTGTTGTCAGGAACATAATTTATAAGATTTGTATTCTTTTAAATTTATTGAGACTTGTTTTATTCTCCCCAAGGTGGTCTACTTCAATAATTGTTCTGAATACACTTGAATAGAATGTGTATTCAGCTGTTGTTAGGTGAAGTGTTCTATAAATGTCAATTATGTTAAGTTGACTGATAGTATGTTCAAGTGTTCTATATCCTTACTGATTTTCTACCAATTTATTCTGTTAATTACTAATATATATGTATTGAAATCTCTGACTATAATTTTGATTTTATTGATTTCTCCTTCTAGTTCTATTAATTATTGCTTAATATATTTTGAAGTTCTGTTATTAGGTACATAAGTGTTAAGGATTGTCATGTCCTCTTTATCAATTAACTTCTTTTTCACTATGAAATGACTCTGTTTATCTTTGGTAATATTCTTTGCTGTAACATCAACTTTGTCTGATGTTAATATTACCACTTCAGCATTAGTTTGATTAGTGTTACCATAGCATACTTTTCTGATCCTTTTTTTCTAATCTCTTTGTATTTATATTTTAAATGGGTTTCATGTATGCAGCATATAATTGATCTTGCTTTTTACTCAATAAAACAATCTCTGCCTTTGAATTGGGTGTATTTTTACCATTTACATTTAATGTTATTATTGATATGTTTGGGTTTAAAGCTATTTATTTTCTATTTTTCTATCTATTTTTGTTCTGTTTTTCTTTTGTTTCTACTGTGTTTTGGATTAACAAAAATAAAATACTAAAAAAATTCTGGTTTTTATTCCATTTTATCTCTTTTATTGGTGTGTCAGCTGTAACTCTGTGTTGCATTATTCTAATGATTGCTTTAGGTTTATAGTAAACACCTTTAACTTAACACATTCTACCTTTAAATGATATTATACTACTTCATGAATAATATAGGTAACTTACAAGTTTTCTTCCACTTCTCTTCTCATGGCCTATGTGCTATTGTCATACATTTTACTTATGTAATATGTTATATATATGTCACAATACATTTTTATTATTTTTGCTTTAAATAGTTATCTTTTAAAAGGATTTAAATAGATTAAAAAGTTTTATATTCACCCACATATTTACCATTTTCTGTGCTCTTCATTCCTTTATTTGGATCCAGGTTTCTAAATGGTATCATTTTCCATCTGCCTGAAGGCCTTACTTTAACATTTATTATAGTGCAGGGTTGCTGGTGATAAATTATTTCTGTGTTTCTGTGTCTGAAAGGGTGTTTATTTCACTTTTGTATTTTTTAAAAGTATTTAATAAGGTTCAATTAAGATACTATAAAATTAATCTTTTAAGTATACAGTTTAGTGATTTTTATTATATTTACAGAGTTGTGTAACCGTCCCAACAATTTAACTTTAGAGCATTTTCTTTACCCCAAAATGAAACCTCATGCCTATCTGCAGTCACTCCTCATTCCTGCCCCAGCCATATGCAATCACTAATCTACTTTCTGTTACTATAGTTTTGCTTTTTGTGGGCACCTCAGTAGCTGGAATCATATAATATGTGTTCATTTGTGTCTGGCTTCTTTCACTAAGCATACTGTATTTTGACATTCTTTCATGATGTGTAAGTATTGATACTTTGTTCCTTTTTATCACCAAATATAAATCTATTGTATGGATATAAACATGTCTTTTTAATCCACTCATCAGTTGATGAGTATTTGGTTTGTTTCCACTTTTTGGCTATTGTGAATAATGCTGCTGTGAACATTTATGTATAAGTCTTTGTGTGAACACATGCTTTCATTTCTCCTGGATAAACATCTAGGAGTTGGATCCATGCTGGATCACATGGTTATTATGTGTTTAGCATTTTCAAAAACTGACAAACTATTTTCCAAAGTGAATACACCATTTTACATTCCCAGTAGCAGTGTATGAGTGTTCCTGTTTCTCTAGATCCTTGTCAACACTTGATACTGTCTGGCTTTTTTTTTTTTATTATAGCCATTTTGGTGTGTATGAAGTGTTATCTCATTATGGTTTTGATTTACATTTTACCAAGGATGAACCTACATTGACACGTCATAATCACCTGAAGTCTATAGTTTATCTTAGAGTTCACTTTTGGTATTGTATACTCTATGGAGGTGGGGAAATGTATAATGACATATATCTATTATTATAATGGTATATTTATATAGAGTGTTTTCACTGCCCTAAAAAATTCTCTGCTCTGCTTCTTCATCTCCTCCCACCCACCACCCCACAACCACTGATCTTTTTTATTTTCTCCATAGTTTTGCCTTTTCCAGAATATATGTATAATTGGAATCATACAATAGTAATATGCATTTAAGCTTCCTCCATGTCTTTTCCTGTACTGACAGCTTTTTTCTTTTTAGCCCTTAATAATATTCCATTGTCTGGTTGTACTGCAGGTACATGTACTCACTCATCTGCTGAAGGACATCTTGATTGCTTCCAAGTTTTGGCAATTTTGCTTTAAATTTTTCTTTAAATAATTATCTTTTAAAGAAATATATGAATAAAGCTTTTATAAACATCCTTGTGTAGGTTTTTCTATGGACGTTAAGTTTTCAGCTCCTTTGGGTAAATGCCAAGGTGCATGGTTACTGGGTGGTATGGTAAGAGTATATTTAGTTTTGTAAGAAACCATCAAATTGTCTTCCAAAGTGGCTGTACCATTTTGCATTTCTACCAGTGATATATGAGAGTTCCCACTGCTCCACATTCTTGCCAGAATTTGATGTCACTGTTCTGAATTTTAGTCATTCTAATAGGTGTATATCTTTGTTGTTGAAATATATTTTTCCTGGGTTTAGAATTCTAGGTTGATATTTTCTTTCAGTACTTTGAAGCTGTGACTCCACTGCCTTTGGCTTTTCAGTTTGTATCTTTGTTTCCTTGTATGCAATCTGTCTTTTCCCTTGGCTGCTTTTTAAGCATTTTCTCTTTATCACTGGTTTTAAACAATTTGTTGTGGTTCGTTTTTCTTGAGCTTGGGGTTTATTGAACTTCTTGGATCTCTGGTTATATAGTTTTCATCAAATTTGGAAAGTTTTTGTCCATTGTATCTTCAAATATTTTTCTGTCCTCTCCCTTCTTTTTCAAGGATTCAATTAAACAGATGATTAACAGAACATCAATAAGTTGTAGGACCACTTTGAGTATTCCCACAACTCAGTGATGTTTTAAGTTTTTCCATCTTTTTTCTTTCTGTGTTTAATTTTTGATTAATTTCTATTGATATGCTTTCAAGTTTAGTATTTTTTTCTCTTGCAGTATTTATCACTGTTAATCCCATCCAGTGTGATTTTTATCTTAGACATTGTAGTTTTCATCTCTAGTGGTTAGATATTAAATATCTTCCAGATTGTCCCTTAACATGCTCAGTCTTTCCTCTAGCTATTTGAACATATGGAATACAGTAGTAAGAGCTATTCTGATGTTCTTGTCTACAAGTTTTGTCATTTGTGTAATTCCTGGTTTGGTTTTGATTTAGTTTTTCCTCATTGTGAGTTATATTGGCCTGGTTCTTTGCATGCTTTATAATTTTTGATTGGATGTCAAACATTGTGAATCATACCTGTCGGGTACCTCTTGACCAAAAGTCAAGGAAGTAATGTATAGGAAGTCCTATACATTATCTTAAAATTTTGAAATACAAAAATACCACAGTTAACTTTACTTAAATTTGACAGAATCAAAGGATTCTAGAGTGAAAATGAAAGAACAACAGAATTTTAGCTCAGTGTTACTTAACTCTTAGCCAGGGGTCAACAAACTACAATAAGCAGGCCAAATTCAGCCCTTGGCCTGGTTTTGTGAAGCTTGAGGGCTAAGGTTGGTTTCTACATTTTTAAAGGGTTATAAAAGAAACAAAGCAATACAAATACAACAGAGATTGTATGTGGCCCACAAAAATCTAAATATTTACTTTCTGCCAATCTACAAAAAAGTTTGTAAAAAAAAATTCCTCAAAGATATGTTAGGAAAATTATCTGGAAGGATAAATTAAGTTGTTTGGGTAATTTAAAAAATTTTATGTGTCAATTTTTGAGATATAAATTTTCTCCCTGATGTGAATTTTGAGGAAATAATTAACCTTTTACTTCTAACCATCTCCTCACTAATCTTTCAGCTTTGTTGGTTATATTATTTTTCTTCATCATGGTTTAAAACATTCAAGTTATATCTTCTAACAAATTACTGTTGTTGTTTAAATAGGTGTATTTAAATTGATTCAGTGCCCACTAACACTTATTCATCCTTGCATTTTCTGAGTCCCTTGTTTCATCTATTTCTTTTTTTTTTTTTTTTTTGCGGTACGCGGGCCTCCCACTGCTGTGGCCTCTCCCGTCGCGGAGTACAGGCTCCAGACGCGCAGGCCCAGCGGCCATGGCCCACAGGCCCAGCCGCTCCGCGGCATATGGGATCCTCCCGGCCCGGGGCACGAACCCGCGTCCCCTGCATTGGCAGGCGGACTCTCAACCACTGCGCCACCAGGGAAGCCCTCATCTATTTCTTGATTGCAGATTTCACTTCTCATGAAGCTATCATAGAAAGTGCATTTCTTATGATTTTGTGAGATTAATAAAGTCAGTTGCCTGAATCTCAAAGGAAAAGATGAGTGAGTATAAAATCCTTAGGTCAGGGCTTCCCTGGTGGTGCAGTGGTTAAGAATCCACCTGCCAATGCAAGGGACGTGGGTTCGAGCCCTAGCCTGGGAAGATCCCACATGCCGTGGAGCAACTAAGCCTGTGCGCCACAACTACTGAGCCTGAACTCTAGAGCCCGCAAGCCACAACTACTGAGCCCACGTGCCACAACTACTGAAGCCTGCATGCCTAGAACCCATGCTCCAGAACAAAAGAAGCCATGACAATGAGAAGCCTGTGCATCGCAACAAAGAGTAGCCCCCGCTCACTGCAACTAAAAGAAAGCCCGCACGCAGCAATGAAGACCCAACACAGCCAAAAATAAATAAATACATTTTTTAAAAAAAGAACCCTTCTCTTAAAAAAAAAATCCTTAGGTCACACTCTCTTTCCTTTAGAACATTTTAGTTATTGCTGCATTGTCTTCTGGAAGTTGCTGTGAAGAAGTATGAAGTTAGCTTAATTCCCATGGTTAGAAAAATTATATTATTTTCTCCACCTGAATCATGGAATTGGGAAATTATTATTTACTGTAGCTCTGAATTCTTTTTCTGTTTCATTTGTTAGATAAAATTTATCTTTATAAATTTTTAAATTTACTCTTCATATCTATTAACTTCTCTCTAATTTTTTCAGTATCTTTGTGATTTGCTTTGATTAATTCGTTAACTTATCTCTCCATTTATTCATTTTGTTTCTTCAACAGATCTCCCCCATATATAGATTAAGCAGTTAACAAAACAAAGTCACTGCCCCCTCGGAGTTTACATTCTGGTACAGGGAAAAATACTATAAGCAGATAAATGAATAAACACATATCAAGTGGTGAAATGTGAATGCTGTGGAGAAAATAAAGCAGTCAGATGTTAGCACTGCATGCTGAGTGGGGTTAGGAATTCCTATTTTCTTTTTAAGGGAAGGTGTCTCCAACACAGTAATCTTTAAATGGGTACCTGAAGAAGGTGAGCTGTGAGCTGAGCAGAAATCTGGGAACAGCATTCCAGACAGAATGTTTGAAGGCCCTGAGCCAGTGGCGAATCTGTCATATTTGATGAACTTGTAGGCCATTGTGCAATGACAAAAATAGAGGAAGATGAGGTTAGAGAGGGTAGCAAGGGCCCAAATTGTAGAAATGACTTGGGATTTCACTCTTAAGACAGAAAGCCATTGGAAAGTCTATTAGTTTCCTATTGTTGTGTAACAACTTATCACAAATTAGGTGGCTGAAAACAACACTTGCATTTATCATCTCGGTCTCTGTGGGCCAGGATTCTGGGCATGGCTTGAATGTGCTTTGTGCTTCAGGGTCTCAGAAGGCTTCATTCACTGTATTGGCCAGGTTGCGTTCTCAACTGGAGAAGAATCCATTTCCTAGCTCATTAAGGTTGTTGGCAGAATCTATTTCCTTGTGGTTATATAACTAAAGAGCCCAACTTTTTGCTGATTGTTGGTTAAATATGGCCCAGGTCCTAGAGGCAACCTGCAGTCCCTAGAGCCCTTGAGGTTATTGCATTCTTTGCCATGTAGGCTTCTCCATATGGCTGCTCACTTCATCAAGCCCACAAGGAAAGTCCCTTATACCTACTACAGGCAGAAAAGATAAAAGGTCTCAGGGAATAAACCTCAACACAACAATAAAATGAAAATTCCTTTACTGTTACTAGCAGTCTTTAAAAGGATGACATGTGAATCTCATTGATAAAATCAACTAGTTTTGAGTTTTATAGGAACTGCTGTCTTTTATTTAGAAAAAAGATTTTAAAGGCTGAAAGTCATATAAAACAGGTTGTATCAGGTTATTAGGGAAATAATATTGAATTAGACAATTTCCATAAGAATCACAGGCATGTCTTTTTATCATGGGCATTTTTTTTGCTTGTCTGAGTTGAATGATCTAATACTGGATGTCAGTAGTTATGCATTCTTTAAAACCGCAAACAGAGACAAATGTGCAATTTAAAAATGTCCAAGAATTTGCTGCCAGTGGCTCTAAGAGTGGGGTAGAATTTTGTCTTAGAGGTAGTGTCTTTATCCTCAAAAGGGAGATTTTAGTAAGTTCTGTTGGTCATAGATATAAGATAAATCATTGTTTTGGTGATAGCTCTGGAATTTGGAGAAATATCCAAAGCAGATAATTCAGAGGGGGATGTTAAATATTCTGTTCAAGATTGTAAATATCTGACATAACTGGGGCAGAAGTCTATGTGCAGAGTGAGAAGTGGTCTGGAGGGTCTTGGGCCTGGTAGGAAGGGAAGCGTGTTGCTGGAACACAGAACAATGATAGAGTTTTAAAGTATTTATCTTGGATCTAACCATCTTACCAATTTTTCAAAATTCTAGTCATTATTAGTAGTATTGTACAATCTTATTAGCAAAAGAGGTGTTTTTATCTCCTTTTATCCAGTATTTATTCATTCCAACTTTCAAGACAATTTTGAATAATGGTGATGAAGACATCCTCCCTTACTTTCTGATTTTACTTGAAATTGTTTTAGCTCTTATTTTTTGGTGTCAATTTATGTTAGATAGTTTCCTTTTATTAAACTGCCTTCATTTATCCACATAAATTTTACCATGAAAATGATAATACTGTCAAATTGGTAAATGTTTTCTTAGATCTCTTTAGGGGTCTCATAATCAGAACTGTGCTTCCCACAAGTTGTAATTATAGAATGTAGCTATGTATCTAGTGGATACAGTTATTGATGAGGCAATATGTTATAGTGGGAAGACATTAGATTTGGAATTAGAAAATTTCACCTCAAACCCTGAACCCATCATTTGTTAGCTATGTGTCCTTAGGTAAATCATTTCATTTTGCTGAGCCTTAGTTTTCCCATCTAAAAGTGGGGATGGTGTGTTATTTATCTCATAACTTTGTTTTCAGGAAAAAAAATAAGATTTTTGAAAAGCAGTTAATAAACTGCAAAACATTATATACCATAGTTAGGGTGACTTTATTTCCCAGTTTTCCTGGGACAGGCTTGTTTATGTCTGTTACCCTGGCTTAATTTTTGAGAGCACCTCTGTCTCACTCTCAGAAGTATCATAGCTGAATAATAGATTTGTCACACAAAATATAGTTGTTGTTCCTTCATACCTGTCATCCTAGGTAGACTGAAAACTGACTGAGGGCAAGGATAGTTATCCATCTTTGTGTCATGTATACCAGCTAGCCCAGTGCCTTTCATTTGGGGTGCTCTTAACCCTTGAGTTAATGAATATTTTTAAAATAGGTATTTAAACATGAGATAGTGTTTCATTATGAACATTGTTATCTTGACTGATATCAGAACTTAAAATAGGTTGAGTGGGAGGAACTTGCAGCTATATAATATACAACTTTTTTCAACTTATGCAAACAAAGTATAATTTAAGAGATGTACCAGCAATGAATAAGAAAATATGCACTTAGAATCATGAATTTGTTAAAATTGCAACACATGGTGAGTCTCCGACCTGTGCTGACAAATAGAACTGAAAAGAACATTATAAAATCAGAAATGAAGAGATTGTGGTTTTATCTCAGATTATTTAGTAGAATTTAGTAGTTTTGGGGATCCATTTCCTTGTTGTCTCTTTATCAGCAGGTTTAAGGTTCTTCTGAGCTGCCAGTGCATGATTTGCTGGGTTATTATTAGCTTCCCCTTTGTAGATCTTTAAAAATTTTAGGCATTACTTCTTTACTTGGTCTGGAAATATGTGTTCTGGGTCATATTTTGAAGCATTTGTTTTTGGAGAAGGAACATTCAGTCAGATACTTATTTCAGAGAAGATTGCATTTACTCATTTCAGGAACGTGGGTAAAATCAGGAGATCTATATCTTAGAGACTTTGACTTTAGGGGCAGAATGTAAAAAAGTAATTTATCTTTTAAATGTTCACCCAAAAGGAGGAATAATCCAAAGTGAAATACTCTAGTTGCTGCATTGCCAAAGTAACTTCTTGGATTTTATTTTTTTGGAGCAAAAAGAACACAAGAAAAATGTTGGCTTATTTCCAGGATCATTAAGCAGCAATGAAGCAGTCAAACCCATGAAGCTGTCCAGTAATGTGGAAGTGATTACTTGGTGGTGAGAAAATGAATGTCTCCTCATTATTGCAGCATCTTAACCTGCTAAATTTTCTTTTTTAACATCTTTGTTGGAGTATAATTGCTTTACACTGTTGTGTTAGTGGCTGCTGTATAACAAAGTGAATCAGCTATACTTATACATATATCCCCATATCCCCTCCCTCTTGAGTTTCCCTCCCAGCCTCCCTATCCTACCCCTCTAGCTGGTCACAAAGCACGAGCTGATCTCCCTGTGCTATGTGGCTGCTTCCCACTAGCTATCTATTTTACATTTGGTAGTGTATATATGTCAATGCTACTCTCTCACTTCGTCTCAGCTTACCCTTCCCCCTCCCCGTGTCCTCAAGTCCATTCTCTACGTCTGTGTCTTTATTCCTGTCCTGCCCCTATTAACCTGCTAAATTAAAAAAAAGAAAAGAAAAATTTTCTCTAACTTCTCTTTTATATATATACTTTCCTCTTGTGAAAGAGAAAATTGGAGGTGTTTTATTTCATCTCTCTGAAAGTAATTTTTTTAAGGAAGTAGAGAATTTTATTTTATTGGAAAACTTGTCACTTTAGGTTTGTAAGTCAAGGTGACATATCTTGCAGAGTTAGGCAGATTGTCCAGCTAATTATACTCTTGCTATATTTGAGCAAAACTAAGGAGAGGGCTTCCCTGGTGGCGCAGTGGTTGGGAGTCCGCCTGCCGATGCGGGGGACACGGGTTCGTGCCCCGGTCCGGGAAGATCCCACATGCCGCGGAGCGGCTGGGCCCGTGAGCCATGGCCACTGAGCCCGCGCGTCCGGAGCCTGTGCTCCGCAACGGGAGAGGCCACAGCAGTGAGAGGCCTGCGTACCGCAAAAAAAAAAAAAAAAAAAAAAAAAAAAAACTAAGGAGAAAAACTGCTTAAATGCCTCTTGCATTTTTTTTAACAATCACTTTCTAGGTATGATAAAAAATAAAATGCCCATTACTCTTCAAACTGCATTTATAATTGCAATAGCATTAAAACAATATATTCTATGGCATTCAGAGAAACCTGATATTTGAATGACTTTTTTTTCAGAAAAACAGAGGTGAGGTGAAATATTTGTCTGCATGTTCTCCCCTTTTTTCACGAACATATTAAAAATACAAGAAAATTGGGCAAAATGAACAGAAAAAGCAAATTATTAAAAACAGAAGGTAGAATGATGATTACCAAGGATGGGGGCAGGGGGAATGGAGGAGTTGTTTAATGGGTATTTCAGTTTTGCAAGATGAAAAAGTTCTGGAGCTCTGTTTTACAACAATGTGAATATACTTAACGCTATTGAATTGTACACTTAAAAATGGTTAAGATGGTAAATTTGATGTTATGTGTTTTTTTTACCACAATAGTAATAACAATAGAAGCAAAGTGTTACCTGGTCAATATAGTCTATTTTCTGTAAATAAACTTTCTGGATGAAGAAGTCATCTGAAATCTACAGTAACGAAACCTAGGGATGTTTATTATCCATTCTCTTAGAGTGAATGACATCTATCTTGGAAGTCATGGTAGAGCATGACAGAGGATCAAAGGATCAGTCATTTGTAAAATGTGTATTCAATTGTGATAAAATCAGAACTCTGAGTTAGGCTAGAATGAGCTCTGCATTATCATGTCATCTGAGATGACAGTTACATTCTAAAGCCTTAATTGTATGTTTAGTTAACAAACAGAAAACACCTAATATATGGGAACTAGATAATGGGGATAACGTGGTTAAGGGAGCACATGCAGAATACGAATTTACCACTTTGGCCAGTGGTATTAAACTCTTACATGTAGTCTGGCATTTTAACTTTTAACGTGCGTAAGAGTCAACCATTTGAATGAACTCCTCTCTGCCCTCTCCACCTCTAGTGGCAGTGCTAATGAACAGTGAAGTGGCTGAGAATTAATTAAATGATGAAACATCAGCTTTATCATACAGTTTGGTGTAAAACTAGATGTGAGCAATGTGGATCAAACCTTAGATATATTAACATTATATCATGCCAGATTTGGAGGGGTCATTAGAGAACAGTTGGTCTAAATACTCATCTGATGCCTAGCTTCTCTAAGACCAGATTAAGAAGGATATTTTTGCAAACAACAGCAGATTCCTAAGTGCTTGTCCTGTGAGTTCTTTTGCACAGTAACAGCAATTCTCAAGCGGTTAGGAAGGGGGAACTCACTGCCTGATGAGAACTCCCATTTCTTAATAAGTTAGCTCTGACCATTAGCTGTTTCTTCACCAGATGATGCAAAACTTGTGTCTGCTTACATTTTCACTTCTTTTCAATAAGTAGTGTGAGTGTCCTTAAGTCTTCTTCATATAACATTCAGATTTTTTAAAATGTTAGTTGCTATCCTTTAAATATGTTCCATTAAAAAAATGTTTATTTTAAAGTGTCCGCAGTATAAAACTCAAGGTGACATTGGACTATTTTAAGTTTAAGACTACTGTCACGTGAAATAAAAAAGCACAATGTGAAAGTTGTGAGTTAAATTTATTTGGGGCAAAATGAGGACTGTAGCCCAGGAGACAGCCTCTCAGATAGCTCTGAGGAACCGCTCCGAAGAGGTAGGGGGGAAGGTCGGTACATATGTGATTTTAGTGAAGGGGGGATGCAATCCTGCAAACTTGACAGAGGGTTGCTGCTAGTCACGAGGAGCAGCTGCCTCCGTTAATTATTTTAGTGCTTTTCTAGATATGAGACAATGCAAGAAATTGGGCTCATAAAATCTTCTCCAGAAAATATCCAGCTAACTGAAGGCCTGTTCTGCTAGTTTTTCCCAGAGCACAGAGTGCCGCATTCCTGATCTCCACCCTGGACTCCTTTCAGAATGTGTTGAAGGTCAGCGACTGCAGAGGCGACTTCATTCTTCTAGAACCAGATGCTGACAGTTTTTAGTTGGCACTACTATATAATACTTCAGTTTTAGATACTTTTCCTGTTTGAATTAGTAATGCTTGAAAAGGATGACAGTCACAGAAAATGACCTGTTATTAACCAATGTTGCCATGTTATTTCTAAAGATGCCTCTTGCTTTATGTTTCATTTACTTGCTCAGACTGGTCTCTCCGCTGCCAAAACTCCATAGTGTGTATTTTTCATCATTCTGATTCTCTTTCTCTTATGTTCTCATAGTAATGTTTATTTTTTGCTGGTTATAAAAGTGACACATTGTTAAAGAAAATTTGAAAAGTATGGCAAAATTTGAAGAAAAAATTATCCATAATCATTATGCAGTGATAACCACTCGTCATTTTGTATATTTCTATTTTTTCTGAATGGTATATGTGTGTTTTTGTATGAAATATATGTAATAGGGTGGGACTTATAAATACATTTTGTACTTTTTTGTCAAAATTTTGAACTTTTCTCAGTCATTAACTATTTTTGGAAGCAATGTTTAAGCACTGCATAACATCCCATTTACTTATGAACCATTACTTATTCAACAATTCTTCTATTGTTGGCTTTAAGTTGTTTACATTTTGTGACTGAATAATCCCATAACGGACATATTTACATACAAATGTACATCTCTGTATCTGTGGTTATTTCCTTTGAATAGATTTCTTGAAGAATTATTAGATCAAAAGATATGAAAATTTCTTAAGTCTCAGAGTAACCTCTCTAAAAGGTAGGCTGACCATGTAGTTGATCATCCAAACAAGGACACTTTCACCAGAAAAGATGCTAAGCTGGACAGAACTGGAATAGATGCAAAGACTCAGCTAATTGAAATAGGATCTAGGGTCAGTCATCCTACTAAAAGAAAATATGATTATTTCCCTTTTAAATTAAAATTCCTCTAATGCTACCCCCATTAGGATAAAAAAAATCCTTTAGCATGACTGATTTTTAATAAAGGTAATAGAAGTATACCTATTGTCATAACAACTCATTATCAAGCATAAGAATTTATGCTTGCTTATTCATCAGAGTTCTCCTTATGAGTGAATGTGAAGCTACACTGAGTGTTAGAAATCACACATACACACAATTTAGGACCAACAGTGTAACTCCATTATAAAATTATAAAGAGATCTGAACATAACACATTTCAAAGTATATACTATCAAGGATGAACCAAGTAAATAAAGAAGGATGAAAGAACTTTATTAGTCTGTAAGTCAATCCAAATAAAAAGGGAAAGGAATTCCACTCTACAGTGGGCTGTTTTGGAATAATATTCACAATGTAAGTGAATGAATTAATTAGCTTGTAATAAAGGACATTTTAAGACACAGTATGACATTTAAGTGTGACACAACTATTTTAAGGCAGTCTTTGTCTCTAGCTTTGGTTCTTTTGCCTTTGTTTTACTTGCATTACGTGCAGGTAAGGCATTGTGTTTGACAGAGGCAGATATTTAAATGATAATTCTAAGACAGTAATGAAGTAGGACATTTAAAAAAACTGCTAATTTCAAAGTGGTTACCGTGAGGATTCTTGGCACACAGTGATATTCAATGTGTTTAGCAGAAGTTCCCTTGGGTCATCTGACAAAAAACATCTGTTCTTCATAGGAAATATATAATTGTTGATGAATGCTCTTGTTCTAATTTTAATTGTGGAGTTCTTTTACTATTTAAAATATGTAAAGAGAGAAATTTTAAATTATAAAATTAGAGGTATGGTATCAATAGAAAGAGCACTAGATAATAAAGGCAATTTTCCATCTTTTCCAATCTGGATGACTTTCATTTTCTTCCCTTACTGCACCAGCTAGAACCTCCAGTAGAGGAGGGTGAGAGCAGGCCTTCTTGCCTTGTTCCTTATCTTGGGGGAAAAATGTTCAGTCTTCTGCCATTAAATATGTTGCTTGCTGTAGATTCTTCAAAGATGTTCTTTATCAGGTCAAAGAAATTCCCTTCTACTCATAGTCTGATGAGAATTTTAAAAAAATTATTATTAAGAATAGATGTTGGATTTTGTTAAAAATTTTTTCTGAATTTATTGAAAAGATCGTATTTTTTTTCTCTTTTTATTTGTTAATATGGTGAATTACATTTACTGATATTTGATTGTTAAGCTAATCTTGCATTACTGGGACAAACCTCACTTATATATATATATATATATATATACTTTTATATCCGTTTTATATATTATTGGATGTAATTCACTATTATTTCATGGAGGATTTTTGTGTTTGTGTTCATGAGGGAAATTATTTGTAGGTTTTATTTTCTTTTCCTAGTATTTGTCTGGTTTTGTCTTAATGCTTGCCTCATAGAAAGAGTAGGGAGTATTTTTGCCCTTTCCAATTTTCTAGGACAGCTTGTGTAGAATTGATACACCTTCCTTAAATATTTGGTAGAATTCACCAGAGAAGCCATGTGGGCCTGGAGTTTTCTTTGTGGAAAAATTTTGACTGCATATTCAGTTTTTAAAATAGACACAGAGCTATGCAGGTTACCTCTTTCTTCTTCTTCTTTTTTTTTTTTTTAACATCTTTATTGGTGTATAGTTGCTTTACAATATTGTGTTAGTTTCTGCTGTATAACAAAGTGAATGAGCTGCATGTATACATATATCCCCATATCCCCTCCCTCTTGCTTCTCCCTCCCACCCTCCCTATCCCACCCCTCTTAGGTGGTCACAAAGCACCGAGCTGATCTCCCTGTGCTATGCAGCTGCTTCGCACTAGCCATCTATTTTACATTTGGTAGTGTATATGTCATTGCTACTTTCTCACTTCGTCCCAGCTTACCCTTCCCCCTCCCCATGTCCTCAAGTCAGTTCTCTACGTCTGGTTCTTTATTCCTCTCCTGCACCTAGGTTCATTAGAGCCTTTTTTTCCCCTTAGATTCCATATATGTGTGTTAGCATACGGTATTTGTTTTCCTCTTTCTGACTTACTTCACTCTGTATGACAGACTCTAGGTCCATCCACCTCACTACAAATAGTTCAATTTCATTTCTTTATATGGCTGAGTAATATTCCATTATATATATGTGCCACATTTTCTTTATCCATTCATGTGTCGACGGACACTTAAGTTGCTTCCATGTCCTGGCTATTGTAAATAGTGCTGCAATGAACACTGTGGTACATGTCTCTTTTTGATTATGGTTTTCTCAGTGTATATGCCCAGTAGTGGGATTGCTGGGTCATGTGGTAGCTCTATATTTAGTTTTTTTTTTAAACATCTTTATTGGAGTATAATTGCTTCACAATGGTGTGTTAGTTTCTACTTTATAACAAAGTGAATCAGCTATATGTATACATATGTCCCCATATCTAGTCCCTCTTGTGTCTCCCTCCCCTACTCCCTATCCAACCCCTCTAGGTGGACACAAAACACTGAGCTGATCTCCCTGTGCTATGTGGCTGATTCCCACTAGCTATCTGTTTTACATTTGGTAGTATATATTAGTCCATGCCACTCTCTCACTTCATCCCAGCTTACCCTTTCCCCCACCCCGTGTCCTCAAGTCCATTTTCTACATCTGCCTCTTTATTTCTGTCCTGTCCCTAAGTTTTTCATAACTTTTTTTTTGTTTTTAGATTCCATATATATGTGTTAGCATATGGTATTTGTTTTTCTCTTTCTGACTTACTTCACTCTGTATGACAGACTCTAGGTCCATCCACCTCACTACAAATAACTCAATTTCATTTCTTTTTATGGCTGAATAATATTCCATTGTATATATGTGCCACATCTTCTTTATCCATACATCTGTTCATGGACACTTAGGTTGCTTCCATGTCCTGGCTATTGTTAATAGAGCTGCAGTGAACATTGTGGTACATAATTTTTTGAATTATGGTTTTCTCAGGGTATATGCCCAGTAGTGGGATTGCTGGGTTGTATGGTAGTTCTAGTTTTAGTGTTTTAAGGAACCTCCATAATGTTCTCCATAGTGGCTGTATCAAGTTATATTCCCACCAACAGTGCAAGAGGGTTCCCTTTTCTCCACACCCTCTCCAGCATTTATTGTTTGTAGATTTTTTGATGATGGCCATTCTGAGTGGTGTGAGATGATATCACATTTTAGTTTTGATTTGCATTTCTCTAATGATTAATGATGTTTAACATTCTTTCAAGTGTTTGTTGGCAATCTGTATATCCTCTTTGGAGAAATGTCTATTTAGGTCTTCTGCCCATTTTTGGATTGGGTTGTTTGTTTTTTTGATATTGAGCTGCATGAACTGCTTGTAAATATTGGAGATTAATCCTTTGTCAGTTGCTTCATTTACAAATATTTTCTCCTATTCTGAGGGTTGTCTTTTGGTTTTGTTTATGGTTTCCTTTGCTGTACAAAACCTTTTAAGTTTCATTAGGTCCCATTTGTTTATTTTTGTTTTTATTTCCATTTCTCTAGGAGGTGGGTCAAAAAGGATCCTGCTGTGATTTATGTCATAGAGTGTTCTGCCTATGTTTTCCTCTCAGAGTTTGATAGTGTCTGGCCTTACATTTAGGTCTTTAATCCATTTTGAGTTTATTTTTGTGTATGGTGTTAGGGAGTGTTCTAATTTCATTCTTTTACATGTAGCAGCCCAGTTTTCCCAGCACCACCTATTGAAGAGGCTGTCTTTTCTCCATTGTATATTCTTGCCTCCTTTATCAAAGATAAGGTGACCATATTTGCATCAGTTTATTGCTGGGCTATCTATCCTGTTCCATTGGTCTATATTTCTGTTTTTGTGCCAGTACCATACTGTCTTGATGACTGTAGCTTTGTAGTATAGTCTGAAGTCTGGGAACCTGATTTCTCCAGCTTCATTTCTATTTCTCAAGATTGCTTTGGCTATTCGGGGTCTTTTGTGTTTCCAAACAAATTTTGAAATGTTTTGTTCTACTTCTTTGAAAAATGACAGTGGTAGTTTGATAGGGATTGCATTGAATCTCTAGGTTGCTTTGGGTAGTAGAGTCATTTTCACAATGTTGTTTCTTCCAATCCAAGAACATGGTATATCTCTTCATCTCTTTGTATCATCTCTAATTTCTTTCATCAGTGTCATATAATTTTCTGCATACAGGTCTTTTGTCTCCTTACTTAGATAGGTTTATTCCTAGGTATTTTATTCTTTTTTTTTGGCAGTGGTAAATGGGAGTGTTTTCTTAATTTCACCTTCAGATTTTTCATCATTAGTGTATATGAATGCAAGAGATTTCTGTGCATTAATTTTGTATCCTGCTACTTTACCAAATTCGTTGATTAGTTCTAGTAGTTTTCTGGTAGCATCTTTAGGATTCTCTATGTATAGTATCATGTCATCTGCAAACAGTGACAGCTTTATTTATTCTTTTCCAATTTGGATTCCTTTTATTTCTTTTTCTTCTCTGATTGCTGTGGCTAAAACTTCCAAAACTATGTTGAATAATAGTGTTGAGAGTGGGCAACCTTGTCTTGTTCCTGATCTTAGAGGAAGTGGTTTCAGTTTTTCACCATTGTGGATGATGTTGGCTGTGGGTTTGTTATGTATGGCCTTTATTATGTTGAGGAAAGTTCCCTCTATGCCTAGTTTCTACTGAGTTTTTATCATAAATTGGTGTTGAATTTTGTCAAAAGCTTTCTCTGCATCTATTGACATGATCATATGGTTTTTCTCCTTCCATTTGTTAATATGGTGTATCACATTGATTGATTTGCTTATATTGAAGAATCCTTGCATTCCTGGGATAAACTCCACTTGATCATGGTGTATGATCCTTTTAATGTGCTGCTGGATTCTGTTTGCTAGTATTTTGTTGAGAATTTTTGCATCTATGTTCATCAGTGATATTGGCCTGTAGTTTTCTTTCTTTGTGACATCTTTGTCTGGTTTTGGTATCAGGGTGGTGGTGGCCTCTTAGAATGAGTTTGGGAGTGTTCTTCCCTATGCTATATTTTGGAAGAGTTTGAGAAGGATAGGTGGTAGCTTCTCTAAATGTTTGGTATAATTCGCCTGTGAAGCCATCTGGTCCTGGGCTTTTGTTTGTTGGAAGATTTTTTTTTTTTTTTTTTGTCTATGGAACATTTATTTAGTTAGATAAATGTGGGAGTGTTCAGAAAGAAAATATATAGTCCTTGACCTTTACATGGCTCACCAGCTGCTGGAGAACATTAACAAATAAGCATACAATTCAAATTCATTGTAATTGTTGCTGTGTTAGACCAGTGTAAGCACTGTAGAAGCTTGCAGAAGGGGCTTATTCTGCTTGAGCTGCCGTAACAGATAGCATAAACTAGGTGGCTTCGACAACAGAAATTTATTTTCTAAGAGTTGTGGAGTCTGGTAAGTCCAAGATTAAGGTCCTGGCCAAATTCGTTTCTTGGTGAAGCCTCTCTTCCTGGCTTGCACATGGCTGCAGCTACCTTCTTGCTGTGTCCTCACCTGGTGGAGAGAGAGAGAGCATGCTCTCTGGTGTCTCTTCCTATAATGTCACTAATCCTTTTCTTATAAGGCCCCAGCCTCATAAACTTATCTAACCCTTATTACTTTGTTGGAAGATTTTAAATCACAGTTTCAATTTCAGTTCTTGTGATTAGTCTGTTCATATTTTCTATTTCTTCCTGGTTCAGTCTTTCAAGGTTGTGCATTTCTCAGAATTTTTTCAGTTCTTCCAGGTTGTCCATTTTATTGGCGTAGAGTTGCGTGTAGTAATCTCTCATGATCCTTTGTAGTTTTGCAGTGTCAGTTGTTACTTCTCCTTTTTCATTGTAATTCTATTGATTTGAATCTTCTCCCTTTTTTTCTTCATGAGTCTGGCTAATGGTTTATCAATTTTGTTTACCTTCTCAAAGAACCAGCTTTTAGTTTTATTGATCTTTGCTATCTTTTCCTTCATTTCTTTTTTCATTTATTTCTGATCTGATCTTTATGATTTCTTTCCTTCTGCTAACTTTGGGGTTTTCTTGTTCTTCTTTCTCTAATTGCTTTACGTGTAATGTTAGGTTTTTATTTGATATGCTTCTTGTTTCTTGAGGTAGGAGTTTATTGCTATAAACTTCCCTCTTAGAACTGCTTTTGCTGCATCCCATAGGTTTTGGGTCGTCGTGTTTTCTTTGTCATTTGTTTCTAGGTATTTTTTGATTTCCTCTTTGATTTCTTCAGTGATCTCTTGGATATTAAGTAGTGTGTTGTTTATCGTCCATGTGTTTGTATTTTTTACAGATTTTTTCCTGCAATTGATATCTAGTCTTATAACGTTGTGGTCTGAAAAGATACTTGATGAGATTTCAATTTTCTTAAATTTACCAAGGCTTTACTTGTGACCCAAGATATGATCTATCCTGGAGAATGTTCCATGAGCAGTTGAGAAGATAGTGTATTCTGTTGTTTTTGCATGGAATGTCCTATAAATATCAATTAAGTCCATCTTGTTTAGTGTATAATTTAAAGCTTGTGTTTCCTTATATTTTTCATTTTGGATGATCTGTCCATTGACGAAAGTGGCATGTTAAAGTTCTCTACTATGATTGTGTTACTGTTGATTTCCCCTTTTATGGCTGTTATTATTTGCCTTATGTATTGAGGTGCTCCTATGTTGGGTGCATAAATATTTTCAGTGGTTATATCTTCTTCTTGGATTGATCTCTTGATCATTATGTAGTGTCCTTCTTTGTCTCTTGTAATAGTCTTTGTTTTATAGTCTTTTTTGGGATAATTCATTGTCTATTCAGGTATTCCACAGATGCAGGGTGCATCAAGTTGACTGTGGAGATTTAATCCACTGCTCCTGAGGCTGCTGGGAGAGATTTCCCTTTCTCTTCCTTGTTCACACAGCTCCTGGGATTCAGCTTTGGATTTGACCCTGCCTCTGTGTGTAGGTTGCCTGAGGTCATATGTTGTTCGCTCAGACAGGACGGGGTTAAAGGAGCAGCTGCTTTGGGGGCTCTGGCTCATTCAGGCTGGGGCGAGGGAGGGGTACAGAGTGCGGGACAAACCTGTGGTGGCAGAGGCCGGAGTGACATTGCACCACCCTGAGCGTGCCTTGTGTTCTCTTGGGGAAATTGTCCCTGAATCACTGGACCCTGGTAGCGGTGGGCTGCAGAAGCTCCCTGGAGGGGAGGTGTGGATAGTGACCTGTGCTCTCACACAGGCTTCTTGGTGTCTGCAGCAACAGCATTAACGTCTCATGCCCGTCTCTGGGGTCCACACTGATAGCCGCGGCTCGCGCCCATCTCTGGAGCTCGTTTAGACCAGTCCTCTCCCTGGGATCCGACCGAAGCCCAAGCCTCAGCTCCCAGCTCCGCCCGCCCCGGTGGGTGAGCAGACAATCCACTCGGGCTGGTGAGTGCCAGTCGGCACCGATCCTCTGTGCGGGAATCTCTCCGCTTTGCCCTCCGCACCCCTGTGGCTGTGCTCTCCTCCACGGCTCCGAAGCATCCCCCCTTGGCCACCCGCAGTCTCCACCCGCGAAGGGCCTTCCTAGTGTGTGGAAACCTTTTCTCCTTCACAGCTCCCTCCCACTGGTGCAGGTCCCATCCATATTCTTTTGTCTCTGTTTTTTCTTTTTTCTTTTGCCCTACCCAGGTACGTGGGGAGTTTCTTGCCTTTTGGGAGGCCTGAGGTCTTCTGCCAGCCTTCAGTAGGTGTTCTGTAGGAGTTGTTCCACATGTAGATGTATTTCTGATGTATTTGTGGGGAGGAAGGTGATCTCCACGTCTTACTCTTCTGCCATCTTGAAGCTCCTCCCCTATTTTAACTTTAAAATGCACTTGTCCAGAAATTTTTAAAGATATGCAATGATATTTGATATGCTACCTCTACTTAGAAATTTGTTTCTAGTCAACTGTTGTTTATTATTGGTGTAAATTTTTATGCCTGTAACAATCCAGAAAGTTTAAAAAATCAGTTGATTCATTATAAGTGATTTATCTAGTGAGTAAACTTTTCAATTTCTAACCCTTTTTTTTTTGGCATTCGTCCTCCTGGTGTTGCAATTAATCCATTCTCCAAATTGCAGAGGCGTCACAGTGATTTTGAAATTTTGTCTCTGCTGAAAGCATGATTAGTAATATTAATAGTTTAATCTACCCAGCCCTTCACATTATTGGTGCGTGTGAAATAAAAGTTTAATTGGAAGCAAAATGTAAGATGTGTGAAAAGAATGTCACCTCCTGTCAAGTTATCCTTCTAGGAACTTAGGTGATAAAATTATTTGTATCAGGGCTGTGAATTAATTTCCTTGAGACAGAGAGTAGTACTCACAGTCATTTTATATAGATTTTTCTAGGCTCATGTAACTAAAACTAGGCCATATGTGTAAGTTACAAATAGTAAATACCTGAAACTCGAAAACAGATCTTCTTAGTACATATATAGTTAGAAAAGGCCATTTTATGTTGTCTCTCTCTCTTTTTTAAGTACATCTGTAGTCCTTCCTACACTCCCATTCATTTTTATTTCAAAAGGACTATCTAGCTCTGATGTCTGTGGTGCCTGTTTCTGCACTGAGGGGTATCGCAGCATCGTCATGCTGGAATCAGGCACTTTGGTCACAAAGTAAATTTGGAATTTTTTTTTTTTTGAGGAAAATAAATTTTTTCCCCTGGCGAATGGGGCATATACCTCAGCTCTACCACTACCACCACCAAGTACATTCTGCTCTCAACTCCTCTTCCTCATTGCACAGATTCTTCCATGTCAAAAGAAAAAGTTCCTGACTCTTCAGGCATTGCATCTTTCTGTGGGAGTTTCTCTTCATTCCTTTCATAGTAAGAAGCAGCATGCCCAGTGGTTAAAACCTTGAGTTTTTGAGTCAGAGATTCCTGACTTGAACCCTGGCTTTGCCACCTATAGCTCTTTGGCCTTGCACAAGTTACTGGACTTCACCAAGCTCTGATGTCTTCTTTATCTAAGAAATCTAGATTATTAGAACTTAGTGCAGAGCATTGTGTGGATATTCAATAAAATCATGCTTTAGAGGATTTAACATGATGAAGATCATACCCTGCGGGCTTCATACACCAATTCCTTTTATTTTACAAATCTTTGTGAAATTCTCTCTTGAATGTGAAATTCAAGGTTAGGGAACACCTTGACTTTTGTGCTTCTCCAAGCATGTTTTCCTCCTTCACAAACTTCTTAAAACCATGTATTTTCATGCACAGCCAAACATAACATGTTAAAATATGACATTCTGCAGCGATTGCAAATGATATTTGTTTGTTCTTGCTGCTGTCTGTAAATCATGCTGTACTACTCCAGTGGCATCATGTGTTGTCCATGTTATTGCTTTTTCATGACCGTGATAATGATGCACTCTGCACAAATAGGAAGCCATCATATTTTTTAGATAAAGACCAATATTAGACTATATTTAATTATATTTAAACCTCACTCATTGAATGTACTCAAAAGATTTCTTCAGATGATGTTATCAGAGCATGGACCTGGCTGTGTGTGTGTGTGTGTGTGTGTGTGTGTGTGTGTGTGTATGCACTCCATGTATATATTTTGTTTAAATTTTATATTTTTACTAAAGCTGCTACTCAAAATTGCTGCATGGCAAAGGATTAAGATCTCTGGGAACCCCTACTGAGAGTAATTAGGAAAGGTGATTTAAATAAAAAAGTAGTTTGGGATTTGTCTCTTAGGGGTTGGTAGAGATCTGTGGAGAACATTGTCTCTGAATTATAACTCAATAGGCTTTTTATAAATTAATCTGAACTAGAAATTATTTTTTCTAATCCATCCTGTGCAACTGTACCTGAAACTTATTAAATAATAAGGCAATGAAATATAATTCTCCTCCTGGTGTTGATGGCCTTATAGAGAGGGCCAGATGAACAGAGCCTACAATATCAAGGTGCCTTTAAAATACATAAATACTGCAACCTTTGTCCTCCATGGTAATGTCTCCTTAATGAAGGGATTCCATGAGTAAGACTGTTCTTTTCAATTAACTCTGTAGTGCTATCTCACAGAAGATGAAATAAAATGACTGATAACTTTTTTTAAACCACAAATTTGATACAGTTTGTTGTGAAGCACAGTGCTGTAATTACGTGGTGATTTGAATGTGAAGCCCAGAAGAAAATAACTTTTTTCCCAGACTGGATTCTGGTGTTATTTTGATATAAGACCTCCTCCATCCACCTTGGCATTGAAGTGAAGTTTGTGAGGCTGATGTAGAAGTACTGTTCTCCAAACACGATCTTGTTCTGCTCATTACTTTTCAACTCAGATATTCCTATATTTCCCCATCAGTGAAGAACTTCTCTTGTCACATTTTAAAGCTATCAGAAACAATTTCAAAATAATCACTATGCAGTTTTTTTAGGTATTTCGCTTAAAATTGTCTTAGTGTACCTAACTTTATTATTTCTCTTTTAAAGTTTATATATAGACAGACAACATTCTAGCAGTTTCAGGTGTATAACATAGTGATTTAGTATTTGTATATGTTGTGAAATGATCACAGTAAGGCTTGTTAGCATCCATCACCATGCATAATTACAGTTTTTTTTTTTCTTGTGATGAGAACTGTTAAGATCTACTCATTAACAACTTTCAAATATACAGTACAGTATTATTAACTATAGTCACTATGCTGTACATACATTACATCCCCAGGACTTATTTATTTTATAACTGAAAGTTTGTAACTTTTGACTTCTTTCACTCTTTTTACCCACCTCCCTACCCTCCAGCCTCTGACAACCACCAGTCTGCTCTCTGTATCTATAAGTTCAAGTTTTCTTTTTTTTTGCTTTGTTTTTTAGATTCTACCTATAAGGGAGATCATGGTATTTGTCTTTTCTCTGTCTGACTTATTTCACTTAGCATAATGACCTCAAGGCCCATCCATGTTGTTGAAAATGGCAAGATTTCATTCTTTTTTTGGATGAGTATTTTTCCATTGTGTGTGTGTGTGTGTGTGTGTGTACATTCATTCATTGATGGACAGTTAGGTTGTTTCCATATCTTGGCTATTGTAAATCTTGCTGCAGTGAACATAGGGGTTTAGATATCTTTTTGTGTTAGTGTTTTCATTTCCTTTGGATAAATACCCAGAAGTGGAATTGCTGGATCGTATGGTAGTTCTGTTTTTAACTTTTTGAGGAAACTTCATACTGTTTTCTATAGTGGTTGCACCAATTTATATTCCCACCAAGAGTGCACAAGGGCTCCCTTTTCTCCACATCTTCACCAACACTTGTTATTTCTTGTCTTTTTGATAATAGCCATTCTAACAGGTATGAGGTGATATCTCATTGTGGTTTTGATTTTCATCTCCCTGATGATTAATGATGCTGAGCACCTTTTCTTGTACCTGTTGATCATCTTTATATCTTCTTTGTAAAAAATGTCTATTCAGATCCTCTGTCCATTTTTTTTAAAGATTTTTTTTTGATGTGGACCTTTTTTTAAAAAAAGTCTTTGTTGAGGTTATTACAATATTGCTACTGTTTTCATGTTTTTTGGGTTTTTGGCCCTGAAGCATGTGGGATCTTAGCTCCCTGACCAGAGATCAAACCTGCACCCCCTGCATTGGAAGGTGAAGTCTTAACCACTGGACCACCAGGGAAGTCCCCTCTGTCCATTATTTAATTGGATATTTTTGCTATTGAGTTAATGTATCCTTTATGCATTTTAGATATAAGATATATGATTTGCAGATATCCTCTCCATTCGGTAGGTTGTCTTTTCATTTTGTTGATGGTTTCCTTTGCTGTGCTTTTTAGTTTGATGTAGTCCCACATGTTGATTTTTGCTTTTATTACCTTTGCTTTTGTTGTCAAACTTAAAAAATCATTGCCAAGACTGATGTCAAGGAGCTATGTTTTCTTCTTGGAGTTTTATGGTTTCAGGTCTTTCAGTCTTTGATGTCTTTAATGTATTTTTAGTTAATTTTTGTGTATGGTGTAAGATAGTGGCCCTGTTTCATTATTTTGCATGTGGCTGTCAAGTTTTCCCAGCACCATTTATTGAAGAGATTGTTCTTACCACATTGCATGTTCTTGGCTCCTTGACATCAGCTGTGGGCTCTCTATTCTGTTCCATTCATCAATGTGTCTGTTTTTATGCCAACATCATACCATTTTGATTACTATAGATTTATAGTATAGTTTGAAATCAGGAAGCATGATGCCTTCAGCGTTCTTCTTTTCTCAGTTGCTTTGGCTATTTGGGGTCTTTTGTGATTCCATGCAAATTTTAGGGTTGTTTGTTCTATTTTAATGAAAAATGCAATTGTCATTACTTCTTCTTCTTCTTTGTTTTTTTTTAATATTAAAAAAAATCTTTATTGGAGAATAATTGCTTTACAATGGTGTGTTAGTTTCTGCTTTATAACAAAGTGAATCAGTTATACATATACATATGTTCCCCATCTCTTCCCTCTTGCGTCTCCCTCCCTCCCACCCTCCCTATCCCACCCCTTTAGGTGGTCACAAACCACAGAGCTGACCGCCCTGTGCTATGCGGCTGCTTCCTACTAGCTATCTATTTTACGTTTGGTAGTGTATATATGTCCATGCCACTCTCTCACTTTGTCACAGCTTACCCTTCCCCCTCCCCATATCCTCAAGTCCATTGTCTAGTAGGTCTGTGTCTTTATTCCCGTCTTACCCCTAGGTAATTATTGACCTTTTTTTTTCTTCTTAGATTCCATATATATGTGTTAGCATATGGTATTTGATTCTCTCTTTCTGCCTGACTTCACTCTGTATGACAGACTCTAGGTCCATCCACCTCACTAAATAACTCAATTTCGCTTCTTTTTCTTATGGCTGAGTAATATTCCATTGAATATATGTGCCACATCTTCTTTATCCATTCATCTATTGATGGACACTTAGGTTGCTTCCATGTCCTGGCTATTATGAATAGAACTGCAGTGAACAGTTTGGTACATGACTCTTTTTGAATTATGGTGTTCTTAGGGTATATGCCCAGTAGTGGGATTGCTGGATCGTATGGTTGTTCTATTTTTAGTTTTTTAAGAAACCTCCATACTGATCTCCATAGTGGCTGTATCAATTTACATTACCACCAACAGTGCAAGAGTGTTCCCTTTCCTCCACACCCTCTCCAGCATTTATTGTTTCTAGATTTTTTGATGATGGCCATTCTGACCGGTGTGAGATGGTATCTCATTGTAGTTTTGATTTGCATTTCTCTAATGATTAATGATGTTGAGCATTCTTTCATGTGTTTGTTGGCAATCAGTATGTCTTTGGAGAAATGTCTATTTAGGTCTTCTGCCCATTTTTGGATTGGGTTGTTTGTTCATTTGTTATTGAGCTGCATGAGCTACTTGTAAATTTTGGAGATTAATCGTTTGTCAGTTGCTTCATTTGCAAATATTTTCTCCCATTCTGAGGGTTGTCTTTTGGTCTTGTTTATGGTTTCCTTTGCTGTGCAAAAGCTCTTAAGTTTCATTAGGTCCCATTTGCTTATTTTTGTTTTTATTTCCATTTCTCTAGGAGGTGGATGAAAAAGGATCTTGCTGTGATTTATGTCATAGAGTGTTCTGCCTATGTTTTCCTCTCAGAGTTTGATAGTGTCTGACCTTACATTTAGGTCTTTAATCCATTTTTAGCTTATTTTTGTGTATGGTGTTAGGGAGTTTTCTAATTTCATACTTTTACATGTACCTGTCCAATTTTCCCAGCACCACTTATTGAAGAGGCTGTCTTTTCTCCACTGTATATCCTTGACTCCTTTATCAAAGATAAGTTGGCCATATGTGTGTGGGTTTATCTCTGGAATTTCTTTTCTTTTTTTTTTTATCTTTATTTTTTAATTAGTTTCTGCTTTATAACAAAGTGAATCAGTCATACATATACATCTGTTCCCACATCCCTTCCCTCATGCATCTCCCTCCCTCCCACCCTCCCCATCCCACCCCTCCAGGCGGTCACAAAGCACCGAGCTGATCTCCCTGTGCTCTGCGGCTGCTTCCCACTAGCTATCTACCTTACGTTTGGTAGTGTATATATGTCCATGCCTCTCTTTCGCTTTGTCACAGCTTACCCTTCCCCCTCCCCATATCCTCAAGTCCATTCTCCAGTAGGTCTGTGTCTTTATTCCCGTTTTGCCCCTAGGTTCTTCATGACTTTTTTTTTTTTTAATTCCGTATATATGTGTTAGCATACGGTATTTGTCTTTCTCTTTCTGACTTACTTCACTCTGTATGACAGACTCTAGGTCTATCCACCTCATTACAAATAGCTCAGTTTCGTTTCTTTTTATGGCTGAGTAATATTCCATTGTATATATGTGCCACATCTTCTTTATCCATTCATCTGATGATGGACACTTAGGTTGTTTCCAGCTCCGGGCTATTGTGAATAGAGCTGCAATGAACATTTTGGTACATGTCTCTTTTGGAATTATGGTTTTCTCAGGGTATATGCCTAGTAGTGGGATTGCTGGGTCATATGGTAGTTCTATTTTTAGTTTTTTAAGGAACCTCCATACTGTTCTCCATAGTGGCTGTACCAATTCACATTCCCACCAGCAGTGCAAGAGTGTTCCCTTTTCTCCACACCCTCTCCAGCATTTATTGTTTCTAGATTTTTTGATGATGGCCATTCTGACTGGTGTGAGATGATATCTCATTGTAGTTTTGATTTGCATTTCTCTAATGATTAATGATGTTGAGCATTCTTTCATGTGTTTGTTGGCAGTCTGTATATCTTCTTTGGAGAAATGCCTATTTAAGTCTTCTGCCCATTTTTGGATTGGGTTGTTTGTTTTTTTGCTATTGAGCTGCATGAGCTGTTTATAAATTTTGGAGATTAATCGTTTGTCAGTTGCTTCATTTGCAAATATTTTCTCCCATTCTGAGGGTTGTCTTTTGGTCTTGTTTATGGTTTCCTTTGCTGTGCAAAAGCTTTTAAGTTTCATTAGGCCCCATTTGTTTATCTTTGTTTTTATTTCCATTTCTCTAGGAGGTGGGTCCAAAAGGATCTTGCTGTGATTTATGTCATAGAGTGTTCTACCTATGTTTTCCTCTAAGAGTTTGATAGTTTCTGGCCTTACATTTAAGTCTTTAATCCATTTTGAGCTTATTTTTGTGTATGGTGTTAGGGAATGATCTAATCTCAAACTTTTACATGTCCCTGTCCAGTTTTCCCAGCACCACTTATTGAAGAGGCTGTCCTTTCTCCACTGTACATTCCTGCCTCCTTTATCAAAGATAAGTTGGCCATATGTGCGTGGGTTTATCTCTGGGCTTTCTATCCTGATCCACTGATCTATCTTTCTGTTTTTATGCCAGTACCACACTGTCTTGATTACTGTAGCTTTGTAGTATAGTCTGAAGTCAGGGAGCCTGATTCCTCCAGCTCCATTTTTCGTTCTCAAGATTGCTTTGGCTATTCGGGGTCTTTTGTTTTTCCAAACAAATTTTGAAATTTTTTGTTCTAGTTCTGTGAAAAATGCCAGTGGTAGTTTGATAGGGATTGCATTGAATCTGTAGATTGCTTTGGGTAGTAGAGTCATTTTCACAATATTGATTCTTCCAATCCAGGAGCATGGTATATCTCTCCATCTATTTGTATCATCTTTAATCTCTTTCATCAGTGTCTTATAATTTTCTGCATACAGGTCTTTTGTCTCCTTAGGTAGGTTTATTCCTAGATATTTTATTCTTTTTGTTGCATGGTAAATGGGAGTGTTTTCTTGATTTCATTTTCAGATTTTTCATCATTAGTGTACAGGAATGCCAGAGATTTCTGTACATTAATTTTGTATCCTGCTACTTTACCAAATTCATTGATTAGCTCTAGTAGTTTTTCGGTAGCATCTTTAGGATTCTCTATGTATAGTATCATGTCATCTGCAAACAGTGACAGCTTTACTTCTTCTTTTCCAATTTGGATTCCTTTTATTTCCTTTTCTTCTCTGATTGCTGTGGCTAAAACTTCCAAAACTATGTTGAATAAGAGTGGTGAGAGTGGGCAACCTTGTCTTGTTCCTGATCTTAGTGGAAATGGTTTCAGTTTTTCACCATTGAGGACAATGTTGGCTGTGGGTTTGTCATATATGGCCTTTATTATGTTGAGGAATGTTCCCTCTATGCCTACTTTCTGCAGGGTTTTTATCATAAATGGATGTTGAATTTTGTCGAAAGCTTTCTTTTCATCTATTCAGATGATCATATGGTTTTTCTCCTTCAACTTGTTAATATGGTGTATCACATTGATTGATTTGCGTATATTGAAGAATCCTTGCATTCCTGGAATAAACCCCACTAGATCATGGTGTATGATCCTTTTAATGTGCTGTTGGATTCTGTTTGCTAGTATTTTGTTGAGGATTTTTGCATCTATGTTCATCAGTGATATTGGCCTGTAGTTTTCTTTCTTTGTGACATCCTTGCCTGGTTTTGGTATCAATGTGATGGTGGCCTCGTAGAATGAGTTTGGGAGTGTTCCTTCCTCTGATATTGTTTGGAGGAGTTTGAGAAGGATGGGAGTTAGCTCTTCTCTAAATGTTTGATAGAATTCGCCTGTGAAGCCATCTGGTCCTGGGCTTTTGTTTGATGGAAGATTTTTAATCACAGTTTCAATTTCAGTGCTTGTGATTGGTCTATTCATATTTTCTATTTCTTCCTGAGTCAGTCTTGGCAGGTTGTGCATTTCTAAGAATTTGTCCATCTCTTCCAGGTTGTCCATTTTATGGGCATAGAGTTGCTTGTAGTAATCTCTCATGATCTTTTGTATTTCTGCAGTGTCAGTTGTTACTTCTCCTTTTTCATTTCTAATTCTATTGATTTGAGTCTTCTCCCTTCTTTTCTTGATGAGTCTGGCTAATGGTTTATCAATTTTGTTTATCTTCTCAAAGAACCAGCTTTTAGTTTTATTGATCTTTGCTATTGTTTCCTTCATTCCTTTTTCATTTATTTCTGATCTTTCTTTATGATTTCTTTCCTTTGGTAACTTTGGGGTTTTTTTTTTCTTCTTTCTCTAATTGCTTTAGGTGCTAGCTTAGGTTGTTTATTTGAGATGTTGCCTGTTTCTTAAGGTGGGATTGTATTGCTATAAACTTCCCCTTAGAACTGCTTTTGCTGCATCCCATAGGTTTCGGGTCATCATGTCTCCATTGTCATTTGTTTCTAGGTATTTTTTAATTTCTTCTTTGATTTCTTCAGTGATCACTTGGTTATTAAGTAGTGTATTGTTTAGCCTCCATGTGTTTGTATTTTTTACAGATTTTTCCTATAATTCATATCTAGTCTCATAGCATTGTGGTCGGAAAAGATACTTGATACGATTTCAATTTTGTTACATTTCCCAAGGCTTTATTTGTGACCCAAGATATGATCTATCCTGGAGAATGTTCGACGAGCCCTTGAGAAGAATGTGTATTCTGTTGTTTTTGGATGGAATGTCCTATAAATATCAATTAAGTCCATCTTGTTTAATGTATAATTTAAAGTTTGTGTTTCCTTATTTATTTTCATTTTGGATGATCTGTCCATTGCTGAAAGTGGGGTGTTAAAGTCCCCTACTATGATTGTATTACTGTCGATTTCCCTTTTTATGGCTGTTATTATTTGTCTTACGTATTGAGGTGCTCTTATATTGGGTGCAGAAATATTTACAGTCGATCTTCTTGGATTGATGCCTTGATCATTATGTCGTGTCCTTCTTTGTTTCTTGTAATAGTCTTTATTTTAAAGTCTTTTTTGTCTGACTTGAGAATTGCTACTCCAGCTTTCTTTTGCTTTCCATTTGCATGGAATATCTTTTTCCATCCCCTCACTTTCAGTCTGTATGTGTCCCTAGGTCTGAAGTGGGTCTCTTGTAGACAGCATATATATGGATATTTTTTTTGTACCCATTCAGCCAGTCTATGTCTTTTGGTTGGAGCATTTAATCCTTATACATTTAAGGTAATTATTGATATGTCTGTTCCTATTCCCATTTTCTTAATTCTTTTGGGTTTGTTGTTGTAATTCTTTTCCTTCTCTTGTGTTTCTTGCCTAGAGAAATTCCTTTAGCATTTGTTGTAAAGCTGGTTTGGTGGTGCTGAACTCTCTCAGCTTTTGCTTATCTGTAAAGGTTTTACTTTCTCCATCAAATCGGAATAAGATCCTTGCTGGGTAGAGTAATCTTGGTTGTAGGTTTTTCTCCTTCATCACTTTAATTGTGTCCTGCCACTCCTTTCTGGCTTGCAGGGTTTCTGCTGAAAGATCAGCTGTTAACCTTATGGGGATTCCCTTGTGTGTTATTTGTTGTTTTTCCCTTGCTTCTTTTAATATGTTTTCTTTGTATTTAATTTTTGATAGTTTGATTAATATATGTCTTGGCAACTTTCTCCTTGGATTTATCCTGTATGGGACTCTGTGTGCTTCCTGGACTTGATTAACTATTTCCTTTCCCATATTAGGGAAGTTTTCAACTAGAATCTCTTCAAATATTTTCTCAGTCCCTTTTTTTTTTCTCTTCTTCTTCTGAGACCCCTATCATTCGAATGTTGATGCGTTTAATGTTGTCCCAGAGGTCTCTGAGACTGTCCTTAATTCTTTTTTTTTTTTTAGATGATGGGGTTAAGGTTTTATTAATTAATTCATTCATTTTTGCTGTGTTGGGTCTTTGTTTCTGTGCGAGGGCTTTCTCTAGTTGTGGCAAGTGGGGGCCACTCTCCATCGTGTTGCGTGGGCCTCTCAGTATTGCGGCTTCTCTTGTTATTGAGCACAGGCTCCAGATGCGCAGGCTTAGTGGTTATGGCTCATGGGCCTAGTTTCTCCACAGCACGTGGGTTCCTCCCAAACCAGGGCTTGAACCCGTGTCCCCTGCATTAGCAGGCAGAATCTCAACCACTGCGCCACGAGGGAAGCCCCTGTCTTCAATCCTTTTTATTGTTTTTCTTTATTCTGCTCTGAGGTAGTTATTTCCACTATTTTATCTTCCAGGTCACTTATCTGTTCTTCTGCCTCAGTTATTCTGGTATTGATTCCTTCTAGAGAATTTTTAATTTCATTTAATGTGTTGTTCATCATTGTTTGTTCACTCTTTAGCTCTTCTAGGTCCTTATTAAATGTTTCTTGTATTTTCTCCATTCTATTTAGAAGATTCTGTATCATCTTTACTCTCATTACTCTGAATTCTTTTTCAGGTAGACTGCCCATTTCCTCTGTTTTTATTTGGTCTGGTGGGTTTTTACCTTGCTCCTCCATGTGCTGCATACTCTGTCTTCTTACTTTGCTTAACTTACTGTGTTTGGGGTCTCCTTTTTGCAGGCTGCAGGTTCGTTGTTCCCTTTGTTTTTGGTGTCTGCTCCCAGTGGCTCAGGTTGGTTCAGTGGGTTGTGTAGGCTTCCTGGTGGAGAGGACTGGTGCCTGTGTTCTGGTGGATGAGGCTGGATCTTGGGTTTCTGGTGGTCAGGACTGTGTCTGGTGGTGTGTTTTGGGGTGTCTCTGACCTTATTATGATTTTACGCAGCCTCTCTGCTAATGGGTGGGGTTGTGTTCCTGTCTTGCTAGTTGTTTAGCATGGGGTGTCCAGCACTGGAGCTTGCTGGCCGTTGGGTGGAGCTGGGTCTTAGGGTTGTGATGGTGATATCTGGGAGATCTCATGCTGAGTGATATTACGTGGAGCTGGGAGGTCTCTGGTGGTCCAATGTCCTGAACTTGGCTCTCCCACCTTAGAGGCTTAGGCCTGACACCAGGCTGGAGCACCAAGACGCTGTCAGCCACACAGCTTTTGAGAAGTCTGAGGTCTTCTGCCTGTGTTCAGTTGGTGTTCTGTAGGAGTTGTTCCGTATGTAGATGTATTTTTGGTGTATTTCTTGGGAGGAAGGTCATCACCACGTCTTACTCAGCCATCTTGAAGGTCCTCTCTCTTCACACCCAATTAGGATTAAATGTCATTTCTACCAAAGAGAGACAAGCCTTGCTAACTGGAAAAACTCTGCCACATTGCCAACTGGAAAAACTGTGCCACATTGTTGAACTTAACAGCTTAAAATTGCTTTCTCCTGTTGCTAGAGGATCCGCATTTCATCTGGAAAGTACATAAATCTGGCTATCTCACTTCAGGCCTAGCCCATCCACCTTTTTTCCCTTTGTGCTTAGTCTGTTTTACTTGCTCATAGTGGGCCCTGTGTAGAGGCCTTACCCTTGCCCCTTCAGACCAGAGTTCCTTGTGAAGTAGTGAAGCCGACACCTCAGCTCGGGATGTGTGCTGAAGCTCCGGTTCCATTTTTATATACCTATTTTATTTCTGACTACTTTGTTTCATATTTTTATATCTTTTTTAGGAATATTATTTTCTCCTCTGTCTCTTACTGGAGTCTTAACCCACTTATTTTAAATTATTTTTCATATTCTTTTATTGTTTTCATTTTTGTTTCATAGTCATATTCTGTGGAGTTAATTACTATCCTAATTGTTGATTTTATTGGCTGTCTTCCCTAGTATTAGTTTTGGACATGTGTTTTATAATTTCAAAATTATTTTATAATAATTTTCAGACTTTTATGTGAAGTAGGAAGTTTTATTGTATTTTTATATTTAATTTATTTATTTTGTTTATCTTTGTAAAAAATTTTATTGGAGTATAGTTGCTTTACAAAGTTGTGTTAGTTTCTACTGTATAGTAAAGTGAATCAGCTGTACATATACGTGTATCCCCTCTTTTTTAGATTTCCTTCCCATTTAGGTAACCACAGAGCACTGAGAAGAGTTCCCTGTGCTATACAGTATGTTTTCATTAGTTATCTATTTTATACATAGTATCAATACTGTATATATGTCAATCCCAATCTCCCAGTTCATCCTACTCCCACCCCTTTTCCCCCTTGGTATCCATACATTTGTTCTCTATGTCTGTGTCTCTATTTCTGCTTTGTAAATAAGATAGCGTATAACAATTTTTTTCAGATTCCACATATATGTGTTAAATATGATATTTGTTTTTCTCTTTCTGACTTACTTCACTCTGTATGACAGTCTCTAGGTCCATCCACGTCTCTACAAATGACCCAATTTCATTCCTTTTTATGGCTGTGTAATATTCCATTGTATATATGTACCACATATATTTTTTTTCTAGCTTTTTATTTTATATTGCAGTATAGCCAATTAACAATGTTATGGTAGTTTCAGGTGCACAGCAAAGGGACTCAGCCATATATATATATGTATCCATTCTCTCCCAGACTCCCCTCCCATCCAGGCTGCCACATAACATTGAGCAGAGTTCCCTGTACTATACAGTAGGTTCTTGTCGGTTATTCTTTTTAAATATAGTAGTGTACCACATATTTTACTTACTTCTACTTTCACCACTTTCTGATTCACAGTATTATAGTTCCCACTGTGTTTCCCATTCCAGAACCAGGTCTTGTATTGGTTCCTTGGGGCTCCAGCTCCTGTGATTTTGATATTTCACATCCTGACTCTGAGCCAGTGGCTGGTGTGGCTAGGTCCTAGTGGTGAGACATGTGTGTGTCTTTTGCCTCTCTGAGTATGGAACTTATGATAAGCCCTCACCCCAAGTGAGAAGCAGATGTTGTATTTTCTGCCTCCTCTCAGTCAGTGGTTTTTAGCGAGGCCTGATCTTGATCCCCAGTCTCACATAGGGATTGCACTGAGTTCTGGGGATCCCATGGGGACTGAACTCCAGGCTGCCTCTGCCTGTGTTGAGGAGCTGTGACAGCATCCACAGCTTCAGTCCCCTCATCACTCTGCATTTATTTTCTTTTTTTTTATTTTTTTAATTAGTTTCTGCTTTATAACAAAGTGAATCAGTCATACATATACATCTGTTCCCACATCCCTTCCCTCATGCATCTCCCTCCCTCCCACCCTCCCCATCCCACCCCTCCAGGCGGTCACAAAGCACCGAGCTGATCTCCCTGTGCTCTGCGGCTGCTTCCCACTATCTATCTACCTTACGTTTGGTAGTGTATACACGTCCATGCCTCTCTTTCGCCTTGTCACAGCCCACCCTTCCCCCTCCCCATATCCTCAAGTCCATTCTCCAGTAGGTCTGTGTCTTTATTCCCGTTTTGCCCCTAGGTTCTTCATGACATTTTTTTTTTTAATTCCGTATATATGTGTTAGCATACGGTATTTGTCTTTCTCTTTCTGACTTACTTCACTCTGTATGACAGACTCTAGGTCTATCCACCTCATTACAAATAGCTCAGTTTCGTTTCTTTTTATGGCTGAGTAATATTCCATTGTATGTATGTGCCACATCTTCTTTATCCATTCATCCGATGATGGACACTTAGGTTGTTTCCAGCTCCGGGCTATTGTGAATAGAGCTGCAATGAACATTTTGGTACATGTCTCTTTTGGAATTATGGTTTTCTCAGGGTATATGCCTAGTAGTGGGATTGCTGGGTCATATGGTAGTTCTATTTTTAGTTTTTTAAGGAACCTCCATACTGTTCTCCATAGTGGCTGTACCAATTCACATTCCCACCAGCAGTGCAAGAGTGTTCCCTTTTCTCCACACCCTCTCCAGCATTTATTGTTTCTAGATTTCTTGATGATGGCCATTCTGACTGGTGTGAGATGATATCTCATTGTAGTTTTGATTTGCATTTCTCTAATGATTAATGATGTTGAGCATTCTTTCATGTGTTTGTTGGCAGTCTGTATATCTTCTTTGGAGAAATGCCTATTTAAGTCTTCTGCCCATTTTTGGATTGGGTTGTTTGTTTTTTTGCTACTGAGCTGCATGAGCTGTTTATAAATTTTGGAGATTAATCGTTTGTCAGTTGCTTCATTTGCAAATATTTTCTCCCATTCTCAGGGTTGTCTTTTGGTCTTGTTTATGGTTTCCTTTGCTGTGCAAAAGCTTTGAAGATTCATTAGGTCCCATTTGTTTATCTTTGTTTTTATTTCCATTTCTCTAGGAGGTGGGTCCAAAAGGATCTTGCTGTGATTTATGTCATAGAGTGTTCTACCTATGTTTTCCTCTAAGAGTTTGATAGTTTCTGGCCTTACATTTAAGTCTTTAATCCATTTTGAGCTTATTTTTGTGTATGGTGTTAGGGAATGATCTAATCTCAAACTTTTACATGTCCCTGTCCAGTTTTCCCAGCACCACTTATTGAAGAGGCTGTCCTTTCTCCACTGTACATTCCTGCCTCCTTTATCAAAGATAAGTTGGCCATATGTGCGTGGGTTTATCTCTGGGCTTTCTATCCTGATCCACTGATCTATCTTTCTGTTTTTATGCCAGTACCACACTGTCTTGATTACTGTAGCTTTGTAGTACAGTCTAAAGTCAGGGAGCCTGATTCCTCCAGCTCCGTTTTTCGTTCTCAAGATTGCTTTGGCTATTCGGGGTCTTTTGTTTTTCCAAACAAATTTTGAAATTTTTTGTTCTAGTTCTGTGAAAAATGCCAGTGGTAGTTTGATAGGGATTGCATTGAATCTGTAGATTGCTTTGGGTAGTAGAGTCATTTTCACAATATTGATTCTTCCAATCCAGGAGCATGGTATATCTCTCCATCTATTTGTATCATCTTTAATCTCTTTCATCAGTGTCTTATAATTTTCTGCATACAGGTCTTTTGTCTCCTTAGGTAGGTTTATTCCTAGATATTTTATTCTTTTTGTTGCATGGTAAATGGGAGTGTTTTCTTGATTTCATTTTCAGATTTTTCATCATTAGTGTACAGGAATGCCAGAGATTTCTGTACATTAATTTTGTATCCTGCTACTTTACCAAATTCATTGATTAGCTCTAGTAGTTTTTCGGTAGCATCTTTAGGATTCTCTATGTATAGTATCATGTCATCTGCAAACAGTGACAGCTTTACTTCTTCTTTTCCAATTTGGATTCCTTTTATTTCCTTTTCTTCTCTGATTGCTGTGGCTAAAACTTCCAAAACTATGTTGAATAAGAGTGGTGAGAGTGGGCAGCCTTGTCTTGTTCCTGATCTTAGTGGAAATGGTTTCAGTTTTTCACCATTGAGGACAATGTTGGCTGTGGGTTTGTCATATATGGCCTTTATTATGTTGAGGAATGTTCCCTCTATGCCTACTTTCTGCAGGGTTTTTATCATAAATGGATGTTGAATTTTGTCAAAAGCTTTCTCTTCATCTATTCAGATGATCATATGGTTTTTCTCCTTCAACTTGTTAATATGGTGTATCACATTGATTGATTTGCGTATATTGAAGAATCCTTGCATTCCTGGAATAAACCCCACTAGATCATGGTGTATGATCCTTTTAATGTGCTGTTGGATTCTGTTTGCTAGTATTTTGTTGAGGATTTTTGCATCTATGTTCATCAGTGATATTGGCCTGTAGTTTCCTTTCTTTGTGACATCCTTGCCTGGTTTTGGTATCAAGGTGATGGTGGCCTCGTAGAATGAGTTTGGGAGTGTTCCTTCCTCTGATATTGTTTGGAGGAGTTTGAGAAGGATGGGAGTTAGCTCTTCTCTAAATGTTTGATAGAATTCGCCTGTGAAGCCATCTGGTCCTGGGCTTTTGTTTGATGGAAGATTTTTAATCACAGTTTCAATTTCAGTGCTTGTGATTGGTCTATTCATATTTTCTATTTCTTCCTGAGTCAGTCTTGGCAGGTTGTGCATTTCTAAGAATTTGTCCATCTCTTCCAGGTTGTCCATTTTATGGGCATAGAGTTGCTTGTAGTAATCTCTCATGATCTTTTGTATTTCTGCAGTGTCAGTTGTTACTTCTCCTTTTTCATTTCTAATTCTATTGATTTGAGTCTTCTCCCTTCTTTTCTTGATGAGTCTGGCTAATGGTTTATCAATTTTGTTTATCTTCTCAAAGAACCAACTTTTAGTTTTATTGATCTTTGCTATCGTTTCCTTCATTTCTTTTTCATTTATTTCTGATCTGATTTTTATGATTTCTTTCCTTCTGCTAACTTTGGGATGTTTTTGTTCTTCTTTCTCTAATTGCTTTAGTTGCAAGGTTAGGTTGTTTATTCGAGATGTTTCCTGTTTCTTAAGGTGGGATTGTATTGCTATAAACTTCCCTCTTAGAACTGCTTTTGCTGCATCCCATAGGTTTTGGGTCGTTGTGTATCCATTGTCATTTGTTTCTAGGTATTTTTTAATTTCCTCTTTGATTTCTTCAGTTATCACTTCGTTATTAAGTAGTGTATTGTTTAGTCTCCATGTGTTTGTATTTTTTACAGCTCTTTTTCTGTAATTGATATCTAGTCTCATAGCACTGTGGTCAGAAAAGATACTTGATACAATTTCAATTTTCTTAAATTTACCAAGGCTTGATTTGTGACCCAAGATATGATCTATCCTGGAGAATGTTCCATAAGCACTTGAGAAAAATGTGTATTCTGTTTTTTTTGGATGGAATGTCCTATAAATATCAATGAAGTCCATCCTGTTTAATGTATCATTTAAAGCTTGTGTTTCCTTATTTATTTTCATTTTGGATGATCTGTCCATTGGTGAAAGTGGGGTGTTAAAGTCCCCTACTATGATTGTGTTACTGTCGATTTCTCCTTTTATGGCTGTTAGTATTTGCCTTATGTATTGAGGTGCTCCTGTGTTTGGTGCATAAATATTTACAATTGTTATATCTTCTTCTTGGATCGATCCCTTGATCATTATGTAGTGTCCTTCTTTGTCTCTTCTAGTAGTCTTTATTTTAAAGTCTATTTTGTCTGATATGAGAATTGCTACTCCAGCTTTCTTTTGGTTTCCATTTGCATGGAATATCTTTTTCCATCCCCTTACTTTCAGTCTCTATGTGTCTCTAGGTCTGAAGTGGGTCTCTTGTAGACAGCATATATATGGGTCTTGTTTTTTTATCCATTCAGCCAATCTGTGTCTTTTGCTGGGAGCATTTAGGCCATTTACATTTAAGGTAATTATCGATATGTATGTTCCTATTCCCATTTTCTTAATTGTTTTGGGTTCGTTATTGTAGGTCTTTTCCTTCTGTTGTGTTTCTTGCCTAGAGAAGTTCCTTTAGCATTTGTTGTAAAGCTGGTTTGGTGGTGCTGAACTCTCTCAGCTTTTGCTTGTCTGTAAAGGTTTTAATTTCTCCATCAAATCTGAATGAGATCCTTGCTGGGTAGAGTAATCTTGGTTGCAGGTTTTTCTCCTTCATCACTTTAATTATGTCCTGCCACTCCCTTCTGGCTTGTAGAGTTTCTGCTGATAGATCAGCTGTTATCCTGATGGGGATTCCCTTGTGTGTTATTTGTTGTTTTTGCCTTGCTGCTTTTAATATGATTTCTTTGTGTTTAGTTTTTGACAGTTTGATTAATATGTGTCTTGGCATATTTCTCCTTGGATTTATTCTGTATGGGACTCTCTGTGCCTCCTGGACTTGATTAACTATTTCCTTTCCCATATTAGGGAAGTTTTCAACTATAATCTCTTCAAATATTTTCTCAGTCCCTTTCTTTTTCTCTTCTTCTTCTGGAACCCCTATAATTCGAATGTTGGTGCGTTTAGTGTTGTCCCAGAGGTCTCTGAGACTGTCCTCTGTTCTTTTCATTCTTTTTTCTTTATTTTGCTCTGCAGCAGTTATTTCCACTATTTTATCTTCCACCTCACTTGTCCGTTCTTCTGCCTCAGTTATTCTGCTATTGATCCCATCTAGAGTATTTTTTATTTCATGTATTGTGTTTTTAATCGATGCTTGATTCATCTTTAGTTCTTCTAGGTCCTTGTTAACTGTTTCTTGCATTTTGTCTATTCTATTTCCAAGATTTTGGATCTGGGAAATAGAATCTTAGATCATCTTTACCATCATTATTCTGAATTCTTTTTCAGGTAGACTGCCTATTACCTCTTCATTTGTTAGGTCTGGTGGGTTTTTATCTTGTTCCTTCTCCTGCTGTGTGTTTTTCTGTCTTCTCATTTTGCTTATGTTACTGTGTTTGGGGTCTCCTTTTTGCAGGCTGCAGGTTCGTAGTTCCCGTTGTTTTTGGTGTCTGTCCCCAGTGGCTAAGGTTGGTTTAGTGGGTTGTGTAGGCTTCCTGGTGGAAGGTACTAGTGCCTGTGTTCTGGTGAATGAGGCTGGATCTTGTCTTTCTGGTGGGCAGGTCCACGTCTGGTGGTGTGTTTTGGGGTGTCTGTGGACTTTTTATGATTTTACGCCACCTCTCTGCTATTGGGTGGCGTTGTGTTCCTGTCTTGCTAGTTGTTTGGCATAGGGTGTCCAGCACTGTAGCTTGCTGGTCGTTGAGTGAAGCTGGGTGCTGGTGTTGAGATGGAGATCTCTGGAAGATTTTCGCCGTTTGATATTATGTGGAGCTGGGAGGTCTCTTGTGGACCAGTGTCCTGAAGTTGGCTCTCCCACCTCAGAGGCACAGCACTGACTCCTGGCTCCTCAATTTGGGATGATTTGTTGTCTATTCATGTATTCCACAGATGCAGGGTACATCAAGTTGATTGTGGAGCTTTAATCCGCTGCTTCTGAGGCTGCTGGGAGAGGTTTCCCTTTCTCTTCTTTGTTCTCACAGCTCCTGGGTCTCAGCTTTGGATTTGGCCCCGCCTCTGCGTGTAGGTCGCCGGAGGGCGTCTGTTCTTCGCTCAGACAGGACAGGGTTAAAGGAGCAGCCTCTTCGGGGACTCTGGCTCACTCAGGCCGGGCGGGAGGGAGGGGCACGGAGTGCGGGGCGAGCCTGCAGCGGCAGAGTTCGGCGTGACGTTGCACCAGCCCGAGGCGCGCCGTGCGTTCTCCCAGGGAAGCCGCCCCTGGATCCCGGGACCCCGGCAGTGGCGGGCTGCACAGGCTCCCGGAAGGGCGGTGTGGACAGTGACCTGCGGTCGCACACAGGCTTCTTGGCGGCGGCAGCAGCAGCCCCAGCGTCCCACGCCCGTCACTGGGCTCCGCGCTTTCAGTCGTGACTCGCGCCCGTCTGTGGAGCCCCTTTAAGCAGCGCTCTTAATCCCCTCTCCTCGCGCACCAGGAAGCCAAGAGGGAAGAAAAAGTCTCTTGCCTCTTCGGCAGCTCCAGAGCTTTCCCGGACTCCCTGCCGGCTAGCTGTGGCACATTAGCCCCCTTCAGGCTGAGTTCTCGCCGCCAGCCCCAGTCCTTTCCCTGCGCTCTGACCGAAGCCCGAGCCTCAGCTTCCAGTGCCGCCCGCCCTAGCGGGCGAGCAGACAAGCCTCTCGGGCTGGTGAGTGCCGCTCGGCACCGATCCTCTGTGCGGGAATCTCTCCGCTTTGCCCTACCCAGGTATGTGGGGAGTTTCTTGCCTTTTGGGAGGTCTGGGGTCTTCTGCCAGCGTTCAGTAGGTGTTCTGTAGGAGTTTTTCCACGTGTAGCTGTATTTCTGGTGTATCCGTGGGGAGGAAGGTGATCTCCGTGTCTTACTCTTCCGCCATCTTACCCGGAAGTCTGCATTTATTTTCTATCTCTGGTTCTCGAAGATGACTGAAAGTACATCCCTACCTTATTTATGCCTATTTCATTCCATAGGGAAAAGCTTTAAATTAGATATTGGTGAGAAAAGGATATGTGTTTTGATATTTGTTTTTCAATGTGTTATTCCTCTCAGAGGTTTATTTCTAGAAGGATATAAATGCTGGATGTGGTACTGTATGCATAAATGATGTGGTTATGGTAGATATTTTTGGCTCTTTGGGGGATTCTTCATGTTTCTAAAGTTATCCCATGTAGAAGAGAAAATATTATACCTATTTATCCCTTACCCTTACTTCCTCTATCTTACTTTTCTTTTAATCCTTTATAAAATATCATCTACATATATTTATAGACTCAAGAGTCAGGACTTCACTGGCAGTCCAATGGTTAAGACTGCATGCTTCCACTGCAGGGGACGTAGGTTCCATCCCTGGTCGGGGGACTAAGATCTCACATGCCACATGCCACGCAGCATGGCCAAATAAAAGAGTAAAATTTATTAGTTAGCCCTTCCATTCATGCAATGGCCCAGGAATTCCCTTGTTCCTTGTTTGATTATGTTGACCAATGTGGCCTTGAAACACTCTCCTTCCTTCTTAGTATTCTTTTTCTTTCTGTGCTGTTCCACCCTCCACGAGTCTGTTGCTTGTCTTTTTTCTCAGAACACTCATTCTCTCTCTGAGCTTTACATATAACCTCTGGTTTAAACTACTTTCAAATCTAGTCTCCAACATGGAAAGAGATCAAGAGAAAGTGACTGGTATGGAAATGAGTGCCTGTTGAGGGCCAGGCTTAGGTGCTGTACATTCATTTATTTGGTCTCCCAGCAGCACTGTGAGGTACAAGAATTATTGTTATCCATATTTTACAGATGAAAGAGCTCAAGCTAGGAGAGTCAAGTAAGTAGCTGTCCTAATTTGTCTGGGACTGAGGTGGCTGCCAGGACTCAGGCAGGACCTTCAGTTTTAAAACCAGAAAAGTCCCAGGAAAACTGGGGTAAATTTGGCCCCACAAGACCCAAGTTCAGTGACTAGGAAGTGGCAAAGCCTGGACTTGAACCCAGGCCCACTTGAGCCTAACGTCTTTGCTCTTCACCATGATGTTATACTGTCTCCATCAGAACAAAGTAGGGGAAAAAAAAGGGCTGATTTAGAAAGGAGGTAGAAGATAAAGGCATGAAGGAATTCATAGAGGGGAAATACTGTTTTCCGGAAGCGATTTTGTCAGCGGAAATTTCTGATTCCAGTACATTCACAAACCCAGTGTGGAGCTGAACAAATCACATCCCCATGCTGCCATTCCCTCCCCTGTAAGTTGAGGGGCTAACAAGATGACAACTCCTAAAATTGTTTCCAGTTTAAAAATTATATTACTTAAACCTGTCCCTTAAATGTAAGCTCTCCAAAAGCATTTCATTGCCCATTAATATTAGCTAGTTTTTACAAGGTCATTGCAAAAGAAGAAATCTGAAATGTATGCCAGGATTTACAATATTTCATGATTTTGCTCAAATTTCTAGATCTAGCTCTTTAGCATCAGTTATTATTTCTGAGCACAGCAAAATTCCCCTGCAGCAGTTTAACAGTTTTGTGCCCTTAATTTATTTTATTTAACTTGTGTTAATTAACTTTATGGTGTTTTCATTGTTGTCTTTAACTGTTTATATAATGTCCCAAACATCTCAGCAGGAATTGCTTTATAAATCAAGTTTTTACTCTTTATTGTTATTTATAAAATGTTAATGGCTTCTATTTAAGGCATGTGTGATTTAATAGCTGAGAGAATATACTTTTATAACAGCACTGTTTTAATATGTGAAAATCACAAGAAAAAGAGTCAAAACATGCCACAATTATCATTGAAGGCATAGCCCCATGTATTGATGTGGAAATCTTCATAAGATATTTTGAAAGCATTTGTTATATAATTGACTACTTGAGAAATAAGGTGCTATTACCTTTTTTTTTTTTTCCTGGACACATGGGTTCTGTCTGATATGTTTCTAACTGGAATTCCTCCCACCCCAAATTTATAAGACAACTTCAAGTATATTTAACATTTTATTCAAGAAAGGCCTCTTCTTGCTCTTCCTTTTACCTCTGCTCCTTTCTGTCAGCATCTTAAGGTTGAATTCAAGACTGAATGGGAAATTGAGGTGAAAAAATTATGGAATAATATGGGCCTTTCTGAAACCAGTTTGTGTGTGTGAGTGTGTGATTAGCACTCATTTGGGGCCAAAGTAATTAACTTCTTTTCTCATTTGGATCATTATGGTCTTCCTAGCAAGATAACTAAGTATATAAAATTAAACAAGCAAAGTCTATTAGCCATACTGCAAAAAATCATGACAAGTTACATGGAAACTTTAGTAGGAGTGAGATTTCTAAATAAATATTAAGAACTCTGTGAAAATTAAGCAGATTGTAATATTTCAGAACTTCCCTACAGGAATTTAAATCAACTGCTTTTATGGGGTACTTATTGCTTGGCTAGCCATGTGCTCAGTCTTATAGAAGACATAAAAGAAATTTAAAAAACTAGTTTCTCCTCTGGTGGGACTTATAATCTAGCATAGATATTGTTCCTTTTAGCAAAGCTCTATGCTTCATATTTCTTTTGAGGAAGAGTAATTGTGGCATGTTTTGACTCTGTTTTTCTTGTGATTTTCACAGATTAAAACAGTGCTGGTATAAAAGTACATTTTCTCAGCTATTAATCACACATGCCTTAAATAGAAGCCATTAACATTTTATAAATAACAATTAAGAGTGAGAACTTGATTTATAAGGCAATTCCTGCTGAGATGTTTGGGACATTATAGGAGAAATGAAACTACCTGTAATGACAAAGGTTGTGTTTTCAGAGTTTTACTAGGTTACTTTGAAAAACTAATAATTAAAAATTAAAATGAAAATCTTACTGTTAAATAAATTTAAATACATAGCAAATAATAAGAAAAGTGCACTATTCCTAAGTGTACAGCTCAAGGAATATTCAGGAAGTGAACATACCTGTATGACTACTATCCAATGATAAATAGAACATTACCAGCACCCCAGAGGCTTCCTTGTGCCACCTTCAGACACAAAAGTCTTTCTCCAAAGGATACTAGTACCCTGTTTCTCTATTAGTAAAATTTGCCTGTTTTTGAACTTTGTGTTAATGAAAGCATACTGTATGTCCTTTTTATGCTGTTTCTTTCTCTCAAGATTATGTGTGTAAGAATCAGTTATGTCTTGTGTATAGCAGTCCATTCTTGCTGCTATGAAACACTACAGTGTATGAATAAACTGCAGTTTATTTATCTATTCTACTGTCAGTGGACATCTGGGTTGCTTCTAGTTTTTTGCTGTTACAAAATGGTGCTACTATGATCATTCTTATATGTGTTTTTTGGTCCACATTATAAAGTGTGTCTGTTGGGAGTGGGAGGGCTGGATCCTAGTTAGGTATAGATTTAGGTTGTGAAGATATTACCAAATAGTTCTCCAAAGATTACCAGTTTACACTCTGACAGGCAGTGTATGAATATTTCAGTATCTCTATAGTCTTGTCAACCGTTAGTATTTTGTTAAAGACATTTGTTTGGGTATGTGGTGGTGTGGCTTTACTTTGTGTTTCCTTGAAGACCAATGAGTTTTAAGCATTTTTTCACATGCTGATTTCCTACTAGGAAATCCCCTTTGCAAAGAGTCTATTACAGTCATTTGCAAACTTTTATGTTAGACTTGTCTTTTTCATTGATTTGCAAAAAATATTTATATTGTATATGTTTTGTTTCTGTTTATAATTTTAGAATATACAGGGACTAAAATTCAAAATTTCAGTTCCCTCTAGTAGTTGATCTCTTTACTGATGTGTGGCTCCATGTGACATTGATTGCTTCCCCTTCCCACCAAGTCACTTGACGTCACCACCATGGAATGCTAATCTGCTCTCTCCCACTCTAGCCCATCATCTCCTGTTGGTAACCTCTGACTCTCAGTGGCCCTCAATGTATGTATTCATGTATCACCAAATCCTACTTTATACATCTCTAGATTAAAACCCTAAGGCAAGATCACAGAAAAACTCCATAGCTTATGGAATATGGCTCAGAAGGACCAGTTTTCTTTTACACAGTGAGGCAAAAGGTGAAAGTTAGTATATTGTAGCTAAAAAGAGTGTTTGAAAGCATTTTAAAGTATAATGTGAGAGTCTTCTCAGTTTCACTTCTCCTTTTAATGACTTGAGAACTGCAATGAAGTTAATAGCTTTTGCTTGTGATTTAAAGATTTAAATATTTTATGTAAAAACAGGACATTTGGGGTATCTTAATTAGTGTCCATGTCCATACAAGCCCACAGGGAAATAGAACATCATATCGATTTTATGAAAGAGTTGAATCTTACAGGCAGAAGGCATCTGTGAAGTCACTGACTGGGCTTCTCCAATCCTGGAATGTTGGGGCTGGCGTGGGTGGGAGTGATGGGGAGGTTCTACGGGGAGAGGCTCTGAGACCCTATTTGGTCAGAACAGCCAGGCTTTCATCTGTTGTCCTCATTAAGTTCCTAGAGTTTCTTCAAACAAAGGTTGAAGCTGCTCTTCTAAAATTGTATGTCTATTTTAAATCCTTCACTTATGGACAAGGTGGTGGAATTAATTCAGTGAGGTTAGGCAGTTTGGAAGAGGTCACATACTACCAAGGCAGAATCAGGACTGAAATCCAAGTTTGCTCTCTCTGTAGTGCTCCGAGACTCTGATGTTTGCGTCAGCTGCGGTAATATCCTAATGATTCAATTATGTCCTCTTCCTTCCCACTTCCTGACTCTGAGAAATATATTAATCCGAGTTAATTAGAGAATCAGAGAGGGGTTTCGTGCCAGGAAAGGAGTGTTACTCCATGTGCTTCCCGCTGTTGAATGCGTCCCCAGGATCCCAGCTTATCTGATATTAATGGTCATGAATTCATAGAGTATTTTCTTTCCAACTCATCTTATGGCCCTCTGACTAATTTGGTTCATAATTTTAATTATGCAATTATGAATTTTTTATTTTCCTACCGTCTGGTATACCATTTTATCCAATATATTGACCTTGTTATATTGGATCTAGTTAGGACTTTTTCTTGTTTTCTTTGCCTGTTCTTCTTAACTCTTTTCTCATTCCTCTTGTTTGCTGCCAGCATATCGGATGTCTCGTCAGAGGGTGGCTAGGAGAGGGAGGATGAGGAGAAGCAGATTTGAAGTTAAAATGTAGAAGACTGATGGATTGGATATGATAGGTAAAAATATAGGAGGAATCAAAGTTTTATGACTTAAGCAACTGGGTGGATATAGGTACAATTTCTAATATAGAGAAGTGGCGGAGAGAGTCAACATGTGATGGACAGCTAGGAGGATTTGGATGGAGGGCAAGTGGGGAGAAGATTTGGGGTAGAAAATGAAGATTTGCTCCCGTTCACCCATATATCAACTGGTGAAACTGTCCATCTAGATCCCTATCCCATGACCTGTTTCTCCGAGTCCTGCTGAATACCATAGGGCAGTTTCTCACCACCAGGATACTTAATTATACAGGATATCATGATAAAGACATAAGATTTATCTTTGGAAGGACAAGCTTTGGAAGGGGAAGCTAAGATGATAAGGTAGGAAAATACTGTTTTTACTTCTGTTTGCCTTATATCCATGTAGGAATGGAATTAGAAATCCGCTGCATCCCTGTAACCTGATTTAGGGAAGCCTTAAGTTGCATCTTCTGAAGGAGAAGTGGTGAAAGGACTTTTTCACAAATATGCTCAAGGAGACATGGGAAGGTGGGGCATCCCTGTCTAGCATGTTGTTGCCATAGTTACTCATTTCACAAATATTTATTTATTTACCAGGTTTATTGAGAAATAATTGACATGCATCACTCTATATGTTTAAGGCATATAACATAATGGTTTGGTTTGCGTACACTGTGAAATGATTACCACAATAGGTTCTGCTGACATCCTTCTTCTTGTATAGATACAATAAAAAGAGAAGAAAGAAAAAAAGAAAAAAAGGAAAAAAATTATCTTGTGATGAGAACTTTCAGGGTTTACTCTCATAACAACTTTCCTATACATCATACAGCAGTGTTAGCTGTAGTCATCATATTGTGCATGAAATCCCTAGTACTTATTTATTTATAATTAGAAGTTTGTACCTTTTGACCACCTTCATCAAATCCCCCTGTCCCACTCCTCCCACCACCCCCAGCACCTGGTAACCACAAGTCTGATCTATTTTTCTGTGAGTTTTTTGTTTGTTTTAAATTTCATTTATAAATGAGATCACACAGTATTTCTCTTTCTGTGTCTGACTTGTTTCACTTAGCATAATGCCTTTAACGTCCATCCATGCCACAAATGGTTTCTTACTTTTTTTTGGTTTCTTAGTTTTTTATGGCTCAATAAAATTTCTTTGTGTATATATATATATATATATATATATATATATATATATATATATGCTAAAACTTCTTTATCCATTCATTCATTGATGGACACTTAGGTTGCTTCCATGTGTAGGCTATTGTAAATAATGCTGCTGTTAACATGGGGGTGCAGATACCTTTTTTGTTCTCCAAACTATTTTTCCATAGTGGCTGTACCAATTTACAATCCCACCAACCGTGTACAGAGGTCCCCTTTTCTCCACATCCATACCAGTATTTGATAGATCTTATATTTATGATGATGGCCATTCTAACAAGTGTGAGGTGATATTTCATTGTGGTTTTAGTTTGCATTTCCCTAATGACTAGTGATGTTGCACATCTTTTTATGTATTTGTTGGCCTTTTGTATATCTTCTTTGGGGAAATGTCTGTTTAGGCCCTTTGCCCATTTTTAAATAGAGTTATTTGTTTTTTTGCTGCTGAGTTGTATGAATTCTTTGTATATTTTGGATATTAACCTCTTATCAGATATATGGTTTGCAAATATTTTTTCCCATTCTGTAAGTAAGGGACGTTTCAAATATTTTTTGAAATCCTTCTACATGCCAGGTCCTGTTCAAGGCCCTGGGAATACAGCAGGGAAAAAAAACAAAGCCCTTGCCTTTATGTAAGTTAAATTCCAGAACGCTAATTATTTCAGTACGCTGTTCAAAAACTTTGTTGCCCATTTCAGCAGCATAAGATTTAGCCCTTTGCTTAAATCAAACAGACTCACTATTTGCTGTCCCCCAAGCCACACATGTTCTCACTTCCTTGCGTTTGTGCTCATTCTCTCACCTGCCTGCTTCTCTGTTCCTCTAAGTGGACCAACCTGACCCACTCAGGACTGGTATTCAGTACCACAGGGGTGTGCTGGTCAGTATCCAGTTCTAACTGGTTGATGCTTGTGCTGAACCAGTTACTCAACATTTCACTGTTACCCCTGCACCCACCCTTCCAGGTGTAGCTCAGTCTCTTGAGAGCCTTTCCTAGGTCCTTCCTCAGTCTTCAGTGACCTCATCTTCATTTGAATTCATGGTACCCATGGGTTTATACCACTTATTTCACAAAGCTTTCAGAGTTTCTTAGGACATCTGATGTACAGTTGTTTGCATTTTATTTAAAAATTTGACTTAGGCTTTTGTCTTTTCTTCCAAAATAGATGGCATGCTCCTTGCACAACTGAGACATTAAATATGTACTTCTTAATTGATCAGTGCATCAGGAGGCACTCAGCATCCTGTAACTGTCTGCTGGGGACCTAAAGTGGAGAGGGACCCTATCTGCTGATATTCTGCGTCACTGTGCTTATCTTTAAGCAATTCCATCCTCCGGGGCTTTCTTCCACCCCCAGCTCCTATCTCAGAGTCGTCCCCCATCACTTCGGGTTTGCAGGGGCATTACCATGCCAGCACCCCTTAGGATGCTTGGCTAGTTTTCTGCATTAAAAGGACAGTGGGATATCTTGCTTGTCAACCAATTTAATGCAGACTGACACTCCTGGCACGCTGAATTAAGGTGGAGGAGCCAACTGCCTCAGAGAAGAGTCCATTTCTATGGAGATTAAAACAAGAAAATGACAGAGCACAGATACCTTTGTTTTCTTTTTATATTTAAAAGGAAAGAAGACAGTAGTTAAGCCAGAGCAGAAGATGAGTTTTGATTGTTAATTGCTAAGGGAAGTTCAGTATTTTAATTTATCCCAGTCATTTGTAGAACTAGGCAGGTTAGGTACATATTCTGTGTTCTTTCCCATGATATAAGGCTGACAATGTGAGAATTAATCCGTTTTGGATGTTCCAGATTTGTTATTTTAAAACTATAACTGCGGTAGTCTTTCCCCTCTGGGTAGGAGCTGAGGAAAAGTGTTGTCGCCTTTTATCTAAGAGCATGTGATTACAGAGTCGTGACTTCCATAGGGCAAAGATGGTTTACAGATTTACTCAAATAATCCCTAAATTATTTAACAGGTCTCAAATACTTCACCACACTTTGATGGTCTAGTCAACTAACTGAACAATTATACTTAAAGTTTTAAAACAAGAGTCTCCATAAAGCATTTAATATTCCTATTTCTAATTATAAAGCCACGTGAGCACAAACTAGTACGTGTTGGTGTAACTGACTTTCTGGCTGTAGGGACAGCATTTGATACATCTTGGATAATCCTTTGGAAGTAAATGATAATTTCAAATGTAGGAAGAATGGCTTAGCTCAATCAACCCATTCATCAGCCCTTTATTGAGCATCCAGAATGTGATGCACTGAGCTGGGAACCATGAAGTTCAAAGAACAAGGCAACTCCAACTGAACATTTAAATCTTTTGGGAAGTGTCATGAATTGTAGATGTCTAGGCCCCACTCTAGACTTGGTGTATTTTTAGCATTCCCCACCCTCTCTCCAGGCATTTGTAATCCTGGGTTGGGTACCTCTGGTGTAAAGTATAGTTTGGTACAAGGCAGTAGGGGTCTAATTGGGAATATTGAACTTCTATTTACATCCATCACTCTGCCTTTTTAGTTCCTTACACAGAAGCATATGATACATTTCAAGTGAGAGGCATGGACAACATAACTACTGAGTTTAAGGGAGGAACAGATCTTGGAGGCTGGAGATAGGATTTGAATCTATGCTTTAAGGATGGGTAGGATATAAATAAACATAGATGTGAGAACAGGACATTCTGAGTGGAAGACTGGCATAAACCTGAGCTCAAGTGTGTAAGCTTAAGGTGAGAATGTGTAAGGTATATGCCAAGTATTAATTGGATATTGGAAAATTGTGAGAAATCAGATGGACCTTCACAGGGACTTGGCCCCAAAGATCTGGCTTTGAGTTCTGTACCTGCCACTGAGTTACTGCTTACACTGACAAGGTATTTCACTTCTCTGAGCTCCAGTTGCCACATCTGGTGAAAGTGGGACAAGAGTTCTTATGGGATTGTTTAGAACCAGTAAGGTAATATGTATACAAGGGCTTGATAAACCCAATGCTAGCTGTTGTTATTATTGTCTTTTGGAGGGGAAGGCATTGAAGGTATTAGAGCAGAGTAGTGATGTATTAAAATTTTTAATCATGAATAAGTAAAAGAAATAGCTAAAAATAAGTATTCATTATCACTGAGTTACTTTATGTCATTGTGTTTAGGGACTTGGAACCCTGCCTTCAAAAGAGAAGGTTCCCCTAACTGCCCACCATGGCTGCGGAGGCTGGGCCGGACCAAGCAGAAAGTGAGTATCAGTGCTTACCTAACAGCTCAGCACACAGTGCATGATGCTCCAGTGGCTTTGAGGAAACTCTCCTGTTAGTTACTAACTCTCAGAGTGCTAACTCTATTGGCAAACCTGCAAGAACCCACCTCATTCCCTTTATTTAAGTATAACCAACTTTTGAGAGATATAGAGCAACTTTTGACTTAATGTGCTGTCCGATACGGTATGCAGTAGTCACATATGGCTATTTAGGGCTTGAAATGTGGCTAGTGAAACTAAGGAACTGAGTATTTAATTTTAATTCATTTTACTTTCAATATGAAACCTGATAATTCAGTTATTGGAAAACTTTTAAGCATACTTGGAGCAACTTGGGCATGTGAATCTATTTTTTCAAGTGGACATTTTATAAATACAGCTAAAGTATTTCTGATAAAAATTTGGCATCTGAATTGAGATGTCTGTAAGTGCAAAATACGTACAGGATTTTGAAGATAGAACGAAAAAAGGAATGTAAAATATCGTGTTAATTTCTAATATTGTTTAATATTGAAATGATAATGTTTGGATATATTTTGTTTAAATAAAACATTCTATAATTATTATATGTTATTAACATTAATTTCACCTCTTTTCACTTTTAAAAATGTAACTACCAGAAAGTTTAAAATTACAAATGGGGCACACAGTATACTTGGTTTAGAGCTGCTCTAGACTTGGCAACACTTCAAGTAATCTTGAATTTAGGCTTAGGTAGCATGATTGAGAGACATTTAGTACTGTATGTAGAGCTGGAATCATTAAGATTTTCTGTCCTGCTACCTCCCCTTGGCTCTTGTGACCCCAGGCAGTATATGATACATTCCAGCTGACTTCTGTCCAGGGCTACAAATAGAGTGCACTGTGGATTACATTAACTCTCTTCCTATTTGGATAGTACAGCACCTTTTTTCAAGATGGAAAGGGCAGAAAGGGAGGAAGATCCAGGAAGTGGAGGAGGAATGTTCTCTAGCTTCATTTTGCCTTTGGGTCATGCCCATAATTACTTAAATTATACTTGAAGTCTTGCATCTATGAGCTTGGAATTCCCCTACATCTTCTTAGCAACCTACCACCAGTCTGAGAAATATTGCCATAGAGATTTTGGGGGGGGCGGGTACATTGTAAAATCTCCCTGAGGTACTTAGGTAACGTATTAATCATATATTGTTGCAAAGAGAATAAGACATTTTGCTTAAGAAGAATAAAATTGGGGAAGTGAGGAAAATTGTATCTATAAGAGACAACAGAATGCCTTTAAGTTGGAACTTAGAAGTTGGGTCCTAATGCAGTGTGTGTTGTGAAAAAAATTGTTGAATGTAGATTTTAGGAGATGATAGCCATATGCTACTTGAAATTTGGGTTTTGCTTGGTTTTAAAATTCTTTCTGAAAAGAAATTAGAAATACATTTTTTTTCTTCACTTGTAAGTAATGGAATTGCATATAAACTATTTTATTTGAGGTCTTTCTCAAAGAGCATCTATTCACTTTCTAGCTTCTACAACTCTTTGCATGAGAATAAATTAAAGGCTCTTAGTTGTAGCTTCCCTCTCCTGCTTCTCCTCTCTAAGTTTCTCTGGTCCCCTAACCCTTCATTTGTTTTTTAGTGGTTTGGTGTGTGTTTGTTATTTTTAGCTAAGGAATTTTTTTCCTACAAAATAAAACTTAGGAAGAGTTCAAATATGTAAAACAGATAAGGTCTAAGCTGCTCTCATTGAAGAAAAGCCTCCAAGGCAGTGAAATTGATAAGACAGTTTTAAAACCACTGCCTGAATCTGGATTTGATTCACTGTGTTATTTCTCTTGGGATATTTTCTGTTTTAAATCTTATCTCTAATAATATAGTGGAAAGCCTTATATCTTTAAAGGGAAATTCATACATTAGTGAGCTGGCAGTAGGGGGTGTTGGTGATTTATTTTGGCCTGTGTCACAGTATTTTACTGAATGTCATGGCATTTATTTACAATTTTATTTTCTGACGTTAGGCTCTAAGCACATGGAAGGTTGGGGTACAAAGTTGTCTTATTTATTTCAGCACATTTAACACCAAAACAGCATCTAGCACTAGTAGGTGCTTAACAAATGTATGCTGAACTGAGTCTCATTGAACGTGAAGTAGTGCTTTTTTAACACCTGTGAAATTAGGCATTTAGGCACTAAGTCTGACTGTATAAGCAAGGGAGGCCTTAGCCACGTGGCCATACATATTTGTTCAGGATATCTTCTTAGTAAGTTGTTGCAAAGTCTCTGAAGAATGCAGCCCGTTTGTAGGAAGAATGGGAGCCCTGTGATTAAGGGCAGTTATTTTTGTTATGGTTGTAAAAAACAGGTTTGTTAGTCCCCAGGTCTTTTTGGATGCAGAAAAGACTTGTTTAATGATTACAATCAAGAGATGGCCAGTGGCTCATTTGCTGTCATAGTTTCCATAATTAGATCTTCTTCTGGTGTCTTCACTTCAGAGATTTACTAGAGCAATTATATAGAATCTATAAGGCATTGAGAGAAATCTGAAGTTTTTTGAACTGTTAATCATAATAGCATTAAACTGATGATATATGAAGAGTGAGTTTTAAAAAAATATATAAAATAAATGTAAGAAAATCTTTTAGGCTAGTGAAATCACTTGGTATTAGAGATTCATTTTTCCCCCCATGGGAATGTTAATATTTGTACTCATGTTTTAGATAAGTTTAATATGACTATTTCAACCTCTTCATGAACTTTATCATAAAATATTTGTTATTGCTTATAATGATTTTTTATTGCATTTTGGGGATTTAGCAACTTGAAGAATCCAAAATATGAAGAGATTTTATTATTTGCAAACCTATTAATTAATTAGTCTTGAGTATAAAGAACTATAATAAGACCAGATTCTTTCAAACTAATTTAGAAAGTTGAAATTTATCTTTGTGCTATTGAAGAAATGAGGATTGATTAATGAAATTAATTATATAAACACTGTTGGGTAGATGTTTAGCCCAATGATAGTAATACAGCTGTAACTACAGTAATAATAATTGCTCACATTTATTGAAAGCTTATTATGTGCCAGGCTCTGTGCTAAGTGCTTTGTAACCAAGTCCAATGTAACCCTCAAGACAGTTCTGTGCAAGATGTATTATTATTATCATCTTCATTTTACAAATGAGAAAATGAAGGCTTAAGGACAATAAAATATGGTTCATGAACAAATTGGAATTCAGAGCTAAACAGTATGACTCAGGAATGAGAGCTCTTAAAAATCATTTTATATGCTGTGGATATGTATTTGCAAATAAACAAAACCTTAATTATAGATTTTTTAACAGAGAAGGAGGAGACCTTGAGGACTTCTTAATAACTGAAGTTATAATGTGCACTTGAACATATAAAAGCTGCATGCTTACATACTTACCCTGTTGTGAACAAAGAAACAGAAGCCTCAAACATTATTAACTGGATGAATTTTTAACATCAAAGTTGTTTAATTTCTTGTAATTTTAGAGTTCATTTGTTGAATATATACATATCCTTGGATATTATAAAAATAAAGAACACACTCTGTCTTTGCCTTTTCTAAGGCATTGAGATATGAGTTATCTGTGATACCTTGAAAATTTAACTCTTTGGTTCCAAGGCTAATTTTTAGTTACGAGAGAAAATCAGAACAGCTGCCTCAGTATCTTAAATGACAGTGGGGGCTCAGGACTGCTGACTTGGTGTCTATGCATCCATGTCTTCAGTGGAACCATTTCTAGGTCTGTGTGAAATCATTCTCTTCTGGTGCTGGCTGCCTTTCTCTGCCCTTTTAAGAAAATTTCAGGCCTTGTTCTTGAGGATGGTGAATATCAGGCACACTGGTCAACGAAGAGCCCAGCTAGAAAGAAGATGTTACCTTGGGAATTTAAACTCCTCTGTCAAAGGCTAATTTTTTGGTTAGGAAGGGGAAAATCAGAACGGCTCCATCAACACATTACATTATAATGGGGCAAAGGATTGCTGGCTTGAAATGAAGGTGTCTTAGTCCATTCAGGATGCCATAACAAAATGTCATAATGTGGGTGGCTTATAAACAACAGAAATTTATTTCTCATAGTTCTGGAGGCTGGGAAGTCCAAGATCATGGCATCAGCAGATTTATTGACTGGTGAAGGCCTGCCTCCTCACTAATAGGCTCACATGGTAGAAGGGACTATCTAGCTCTCTGGGGTCTCTTTTATAAGGGCACTAATCTCAATCATGAGGCTCCACCCTCATGGCCTAATCACGTACCAAAGGCCCCACCTCTTAATACCATCACATTGGGCATTAGGTTTCAACATATGAATTTTGGGCAGACACATATATTCTGTCCGCAGTAGAAAATGTCAGTGAAATAGGAGTACTCCACTAAGGTGACCAGCCAAACCTCAAAGGAACCTCCAGAACTCACAAGGAGTGCATGACATTAGGAAAAGCAGCAGATGTGTTAAAAACAAAAAACAAAAAACAGCAAGCAACTCAGAAGACCAGCACCTTGTGGGTTCCCAGCCCAGCTGACTTTAGAAGGCACTTGGGCTCCCTGTGTCTCAGAGCTTTCCCTGCAAATGAAGACTAGATTATCTCTAAGGTCTTGCTTGGAATGAAGATGCAATGGCTTTTGTGAAGGTACATTTTCACCAAAACCTAATGACTTAATCATTTCATATATTAATAAATGATATTGTTTGTCATGTGTATGACACATGGCAATATTGTAATTATAAGTAATTGTAAGGGAGGTTTGATTAGTCAGAAGAAGAGAAATAACGGAGGAAAGATTGTCATGAGAGGAGAAAAAAAGAGGACAGTGTGTGGAGCCACACCTTGGAATACGTCACTGCCTTTCCTCTGGGAACTAAGTGGTCTGGTTAGAAGCCCCCTCGAAGTAGATGTAGATTTTAGTTGAAACTTGGTGAAAGAGACAGTTTAAATCCCTGAACTCCTGTCTCTTCCATGTGAGGACAGTGCATCTTATGGCTTTGAATGGTAAACTTTGTATGAACCATTTTATGACTCACATGTGGTTTTGTGCTCTGATGTATTCATAGAATATGTACACTTTTTCAGAAGCGTGTGTGTGAAGTCTTGACAACTACTTTTGGAAATAAGAAAAAAAAATCCATCAATCATTGTCCTTAGAAGTACATAGACAGCCCTGAATGTGGGCAGATACAGTGGCAAATGTGGGAGAACAGGGAGATTCGATTTTGGTAATGACTTTACAGCACTGTCCATAGGTACAAGTGGAAGGAAGGGAGAAGAAAGAGAGCAAGAGGAGATGCTCTTTCTAGAATAACTGCAGAGTGACAATCTCATCCCAATGATGGCTTAGTAGATGCTTGCTCTCCTAACCCAGCACTTTTAAGATGGGTTAGAGCCCAGTTGTTCCATTCATTGCTAGGGTCTCCCCCAGGTTCAGTCCTCAGGATGTCATTGCCCCAAAGTAACAGTGGCCTGTTGCCCACTAGTCTACCTGGGAAAAACAAGGGGGAATTTTGTGAAGGAATGAAGAGTTTGCCTCAATGTTTCATTATGAATTTTCAAACATATAGCAAGCTTGAAAGAATTTTGAATCAACACCCAAATATCTACAACCCGGTGCTCACCATTAATATTTTACTGAATTTGATTTATCGCATATTCATCCATCAATCAACATACATATCATTAGTCAGAATTCAGTATTTGTTTATAGTTTTTCTTTTTTGATGTACAGTGTACTACAATGAAATCTTAGGTGTATATTCATTGAGTTATGATAATATACCTGTGTAATCTACTGTGTATCAAGACATAAAACATTGTCATCTCCCCCAGAAATTTCCTTCATGTCCCTTCTCAGTCAGTCCATGAAGATCACTGTTCTGGCTTTTTTTCTCCTATATATTAGCTTTATTTACACTAGAACATAAGTGGAACCATTGCTTTTTTGTGTAAGGATGCTTACTTGACATAATGTTTTTGAGATTCATTCATGTTGTCGTGTATGTCAGTAGTTTGATTCTTTTTTTTGCGGTACGCAGGCCTCTCACTGTTGTGGCCTCTCCCGTTGTGGAGCACAGGCTCCGGGCACGCAGGCTCAGTGGCCATGGCTCACGGGCCCAGCCGCTCCGCAGCATGTGGGATCTTCCCGGACCGGGGCACGAACCCATGTCCCCTGCATCGGCAGGCGGACTCTCAACCACTGCGCCACCAGGGAAGCCCCTGATTCTTTTTTGTTGCTGAGTAGTACTTCATTGTATGAGGATATCACAGTTTGTTTACTGTTCTCTTGTTGATACCCATCTGAGCTCTTTACAGTTTGGAGTTATTATGAATATACCTGCTGTGAGCATTCTTATAGAAGTCTTTTGTAAGTATAATGTTTCATTCTCTTTGGTAAAAACCTAGGAGTGGGATTGCTCAGTCACAGGGAAGGTATATATTAGGTTTTATAAGAAATTGCCATAGCTTTTCCAAACTGGTTATCCTATTTTATATTTCCACCAATGACACATGCGGGATCCAGTAGCTCCACTGTCTCACCAACATTGGCTGTTTTCAGTCTTTTTAATTTTAGCCATTCTTGTGGGCATATGGTGGTATCTGCTGTAGTCTGAATGTTTGTGTCCCCCTAAAATTCATATATTGAAATCCTAATGCCCAATGTGATGATGGTATTAGGGGCTGAGGCCTTTGGAAGGTGATCAGGTCATGAGGGTGGAACCCTCACAAATGGGATTAGTGCTGGTGTAAAAGAGGCCCCACAGACCTTCCTACTCCCCTCCACTATGTGAGGATACAACTAGACATCTATGACCAGGAAGAGGGCCCTCACCCGACCATGCTGACACCTTGATATTGGACTTCCAGCCTCCAGAACTGAGATAAATAATTTTTTTGTTGTTTATAACCTACCCAGTCTGTGGTATTTTGTTATACCAACCCAAACAGACTAAGATAGTATCTTATTGTAGTTTTGATTTGCATGAAGATGGAGTTTTTAATGACTTAAAATTTGAGTAAGTGAAAAGAAGAGAGAGAAAATCTTGATCCCAAGGGTACTAAAGGAGGTGTAATTATAGAAATGGGGAGCATACAGGCAAGACTGAAAAGCTAATTTGATAAGTAATATATTTAAATTTTACTGAGTCCAGGTTAGGAAGAGAAAGCCAAGAAACTTAAAAACGTCAGAATCAGCTAATAATAAAGGAAATATATAAGTAGGAAATCTTCGACGAGACTAAATGAAGATGATGTATTCTATGTACACGCTATAGAATTCTATACATAGATCTGGGTAAAATGAATAAGAATCTTAGGAAAATATAGATGAGAGACGAGTTATCATTATAGTGTTACCCACTTGTAGGTACGTATATTTTTATTTCAATGCTATTCCTACTTAATAAACCTTTTGAATTTTATTATGCAGTTATAATTTTATCAAGTTGTAACGTAAATATTCTTGAAGAAATGTACAGCCATGTTAATTAGTCATCAGGTATAGAAAACACGGATAGACTTACTAATAATTTTTGTGTCCAAATCATGGTGTGTCTTCTGTATTTAAAGAACTTTCAGAACTAAAGGAGATATCAATTTTGTGTGTTTTCTTTGGTCTCCCTGGACTTTAATAATTTAGGATAATCTACTTAACACTCTGACCATTGTAAGCTAATTTTTTTAAAGTAAAATATTACATTAAAGGAACATTACATTAACTTCCTTTGCATTCACTTAAAACAGCCACTTATAAAATTTTCTTTTTATAACATCCTGCAAATTCATAACTCTCCAAATTTCAATTTCATAGTTTTGCCATTTTTGGTTAAGAAAGTACATTAACTACATTTAAAAAAATAAACTATTTCTCTGTTTCTATTTTAGGTCCTATATTAGAGATCCCCAAGCAAGATTTTTTTCAAGAAGCAAAAAGTCTCATTGCCCAGCACTATAAGAAAATAAATGAGGTTAGTGCTTTGCATTTATCTAACACTGTATTTTTCAGGAAACTAATAGCAATTTTTATATATTACAATAATTGATCCAAATGATTGCATGAACCCTAATAGATTTTGAATAGAAGAGAAAATGAAATCCTTACTAGCTATAAAAATTGGTTTCAGATTACATTTAAAATTTAAAAATTTTTACATTTAAAAATTTAAAAAGATTTTTCAGCTCTACAGCTTATTTAATTACATATATTTTAAGTTTGCACATTCAATTTAATTTTTTTTTTTTTTTTTTTTTTTTTTTTTTTGTGGTACGCGGGCCTCTCACCGCTGTGGCCTCCCCTGTTGTGGAGCACAGGCTCCGGATGCGCAGGCTCAGCGGCCATGGCTCACAGGCCCAGCTGCTCCACGGCATGTGGGATCTTCCCGGACCGGGGCACGAACCCGTGTCCCCTGCATCGGCAGGCGGACTCTCAACCACTGCGCCACCAGGGAAGCCCTCAATTTAATTTTTAATTTTTCCTGTTGATGAATTATAACAAGTTTTTGGATTAAATATCTCAAGTAAATATCCCTCTCTAAACACTGTTAGGCAAAGCTAAACTAGAAAATATACTGTGAGATGCGTCTCTCTTCTGCCACCTGCATGACATGCTTACCTGTATCTTCTCCCACATCATTTTGTATTAGGACTGTTTACTAGTCTAATAGCTCCTTGAGGGCAGTAACTGTCTTTTTTTGAATGTTGCATCTCTAGCAGTAAGCCTTGTATCTGGCTCAATAAATAATTGCTTAATGGCATGGATTTGGAAGGTGAGAAGGAATGAAAGGGAAAGGGGTGGCAAAGAGGCAGGAGGGTGGGTACAGGGTGAAATTTTGGAGGAGAGCGTCTACAGAGGAGATGGGTAATTTAGGGAGTAGCTGCTGTTGTGACAGTGGGCCTTTGGGGAGACAGGTGAGGGCAGGCGACTTAGGATGGTTTTCTGTGTGTCACACTATTCTTCTCCATTTTGAATACTTTAAAAAAAAAACCCAGAATTTTAACTAAACATTTTTCCATGCTTACTGGGAGGGGGAAGAGGATTATAATTTTTACATGTGTTTCTTTTGAATGGTCCTCTAGGCTGAGACTGACCATAGGTGGTTTTAATCTTGTAATCAACATTGTTAACTTTGCTTAACTAACTTTTGCCTCTAATCAATTAAAAGTATTTGATTTCACTAGTAGGCATGTGAGATAAAAAGTTCACTGTCTTCACAGTTAGATAGCTGTGCCTTAGAACCTTGACCTATTTTTAGAATTTTATCTAATAATAACAGCATAATATTCTACCTTTGGTTGCTTGGTAAAATGTAATACTAGTGTACTAAAACCTCCTTATTGGCATCTTCTATTATATTTTTGGCTGTGTCAGGTCTTAGTCGCGGCATGGGGGATCTTTCCTTGTAGCGGGTGGGCTTCTCTCTTGCTGTGGCACGCGGGTTTTCTCTTCTCTAGTTGTGGTGTGCAGGCTCCAGGGCGCATGGGCTCTGTAGTTTGCGGCCCGCAGGCTCTCTAGTTGAGGCGCAGGTTCAGTAGTTGTGGGGCATGGGCTTAGTTGCCCCGCGGCATGTGGGACCTTAGTTCCCCAGCCAGGGATTGAACCCGTGTCCTCTGCACTGGAAGGCGAATTCTTTACCACTGGACCACCAGGGAAGTCCCCTTATTGTCATCTTGAGTTGGCAACAGCTTGAATCTGTCTAAATGTTTTCTTGTGGGGAGGAGGAGAGCGGTAGCTCTATCTGTGGGCCAGAGAATTACTAGACTAAAACAATTATAATTGTTTGGATAATTGCCTGTCAGAGACCCGGGACTGTATTATTTTTCTGTTGCTCAAAGTCAAAATTAATAAGCAATTAAGTGATTGAAAGGATCTAAAATACATATCCAATTAGTAATATTCTTTTTTTGAGAATCTACCTCCATGTATGAGCAGTTATTTCTGGTTCAACAGGGAGTTTTGGGGACGTTAGCATTTTTTAGACATTTGAAGATTCTCCAAAGATGGTTGAAAATAAATTCTTATATGTCTGTTTGAAAACTTCTATTTTAAAATGGACTTTAAAGCTGTATTAGAAAATATCACATTTGAGGAAAAAATTATTATTTTAAAATTCATATATTTTTTAAGTTGAATGTAACCCTCATGCTTGTTAAGGGCTTTTGGAGAACTATAAAGGATAACATCTACTTTATCTGATTATTGTCATGTGCTTTAAGTAAATCTTATACAGTAAGGTACTTTGTAAAATATATTTAGTGGATATAATTTTATTAATTTATTAACAAAATTTATTACATAATTTTTTATACAGTTAATATTAAAATTAAATTTTATTAAATTTATTTTTGTTTTGTTCCTAGAATAAAGTTCCAAGTACTTCTATAAATGTCTTTAGAAATAAACATCAGAAACCGAAATCTAGCAAATTCATACCTTTGGAGATCAAAAAAAAGGAAACACTCGATACAGTCCAAGAACTTCAGGCAGCATACAAAATGATTTGTTTTCCCAAAGACTGTTCCAAAAGTGGACATTCTGAGGAGGCTCCATCACGAACTTCTTTCAAGGAGCCACACATTTTCAATGTAAAAAATAAATACAAGGGGTCTATAGATCTAATTGTGAAAGGTAAGTTTTTGGTGGAGCAAAGACATTTAGCAAGCCAGCAGGCAAAACTGTTTGCTTATGGTGTGCTTGTAATGGAATTTCCTTGTTCAAACAAAATCCTACACTTTAAACGTTAGCAGTGAAAGGTGGGGAGCCATGATTAAAAGGGCTGCTAACCTCTGGGAGCCACCAGAAATTGAGAAGAGGGCATCCTAATGGGAGAGAGGAATGCAGGGGAACAAAACGGGTTAGCCACTTCATCCAACAGACACTATTCCTAGAGCATGCAAAAGCTCATGGCTCTGGATTCTGTTGTTGAGCAGGGTAGGTAGGGTAGGCAAGCTATTTGTGAGTGTGTCCCCCCAGAACCCTAAGGGGATTTTTTGGAGATATAGAGTTTCCTTTAAGACCAATTGTGATAAAGGTTTATTCTCTTTCAGAAACTTGGTAAGGTGGAACCTGGAGGTCTGTTTAAGCAAAGTTATATTGTTTTCTGAGACTAACTGGTTTTCCTGGCTGGAATGACCTCTTAAAGTACATTTCTAGTTATAAGCTTTCATAACTTCATCTGCATTTTCCCTTTTTTGTTATTGCTTATTATGTTATTCATTCATTTGAATTTTTTCATTCAATGAGTGCCTGCTCTGTGCCAGGCAGTATGTTAGGAGTTGGAGAAACAAAGCTTAAAAGGCTCAGAGTAATGGTGGGGATAAATACTTGGGTAATTTCTTATCATATAGTGTGACAACTGCTGTACTAGAGTCAGTATAAAGCATTATGGAAACACTGAGGAATAACCAACCAGATGCCAGAATGAAACTTTCTCAGATGAGATCTCATTAGAAATGGGTTTTAAGGAGAAGTTTGTTAAAGGTAGGTGGTAACAGGAAAGGCCATTTTGAACAGTGGGAGAAAAATATTAAAGCTCTGAAGGACAAAAGAAAGTGATATGTTTTGGGAAAGGAGAGATACGGTAAGAAATGAAATTGGGGAGGGGGTGAGGCTAGGTTTTGATGTGAATATAATAACAGACCTAGGAGTTGACCCTATGTGTAATGGAGAGCCAGTGATGATGGGGGTGAGGAATGACCAATTCTTTCTGCTTAGAAAAATAAAACTGGTGGTAGAGGCTGTGGAGAGAATGGTGGCAGAGAGATAAGAAAGGAAGCTGCCCAGGAAAGAGATGGTCCATGTAAGGGATGGCAGGGGCCTAAAGCAGGGCAGTAGTGAAGCATGAAGTGTGGAGGAGGGATGTTCCAGCAGCATTTCTCAAAGTGTAGTTTTCAGAACACTAGTCCTGAGTGATTCACCTTGACATAAGTGTTCTTGGTAAGGTGAGTTTGAAAAAATGCATTTACTTCTTGGAGATTCATATTGAGCATTAATATATTGAAAACTCTAGAAATACTACAGAAAAGAAATCTGTTTAATGTTTTTTAACCTGGCTATCACCAATTTGTTTGACCAAAGAATTCCTACAGAAAGATATTCAGGTTTCTAGACTGGGAAGCTCAACAGACATCATTAAGCTGAGTTAGGAATTCAGAGGGAGAAGCAGATTTAGGGCAGGTGAAGAAAGGGGTGTAAAAGATAACAAATTCAGTTTTAGACCTATTAAGTAGACACACATATGGAGATAACCATTAGGAAGTTGGAAGTGGAGGTCTGACACCTAAGAGAGAGATAGGTGAAGATTGAAGAATGATGTTGTGGGTCGCTGCTGTACTGAAACTGTGGGGTTCATGCATTTGTTCAACCAACGTTTATTTACTAGGTGAGATATAGAGAGATAAAAGATATGCTCCTTGCCTTCAAGAAGTTGAAATTTGCTATATATAATTTGTGTGTGGTTGGATGAAGGAGGATAAATAGATGATTATAGTACAGTGTGACCGACTATATTAAAAACAAGCTCTACTGCTTTGAAATCAATTGGAAAGATACCTGATTCAGATTTAGGAATAAGGATGGATTCCCAGGAGATTTAAAGTCTGGTATATTTTGAAGGATGAATAAGTGTTAACTCAAGAAGGAAGAAAAGTCCTATCTAGTCAGAGCGTCTAGTGTCTACATGACAATGAATATCTGAGAAAGTAATTATAGTGTACTTGACGGAACTGAAATAATTTTACATAACTGACATTAGGATTGGGGAGTAATTAGAGATGAGACTAGAAGAACACTGAATTTTAACCTAAAAGTAATCCAGGTGTTTTAAAGAAAAGTTGCAGTGGTCACATTTGCATTTTAGAACACATACTGGCAGCAGAGATGAGGTATGATGAATTTTGGAGGCACAGAGACCAATGAGGAGACAGTAACTTCCACGAGAAAGGATGACTTGAATTAAGGCAATGGCACTGGGGATAGAACTGAGGGGAGAGGTTTTAGAGATATTTGAGAAGTAGAGTTATCTAGATTAGGTCAACAATAAGGTGGAACATAACAGAGAAGGACTGTGGGATTCATTGGCTTAGTGGTACTGAGTGGCAGTGTGGAAACAGATATAGCAAATTAAAGGGTTGGAGATGCTCCTTATGTATGCAATAAACTGGAATCTAAACCATGTATCTACTGAGCTTTGTAGCTCTAGGTGAAGAAGTTGGGAAACAGCATTATTAAAATATGTTGGTGGTTTGGGCTGCCTTTGGGAAGTTTTTATTAAAAAAAGAGATGAAGTAAGAAAAGTATTGGCTGGTTTGCAATCAGAAATGAAAGAGCATAGAGAGGTACCAAGTATTTGGGTCCTTGGTTTTGAGCAAATATCTACTAAGACTTATCATTGTAGCAAAAATCAGATTAAGGGTATGTTTTTCCCAACCCAGCTCATTGTTTCAGATGACCTAAAGGCACTTACTGTTGAGAGACTAAGGCAGGGGGTAAAGAAGTGAGGATACAAAGGATATTTTAAAGCTATGTATAAAAAAAGAACTTTGAATGTGGTTATTGGCATGTAGAATTGGAAGAAAATAGATTAAAACGTCTACCAAGTATTTTAGAGAATTTCGTTGCCAAAGAAACCATGAACCTTGATTTAATTGAATGTTCAAAAGTAAAATAACCTGGCTTTGTCTGGAAGTGGATCACAAAGGCTATACAGTCTCCAAGTAGGATAATAACAAGATGTGGCCAAGGTGCAAGGAAAAATCTTCCCAGAGTTGACCCGGGGCCAATAAAAAAGTGAACAAGGGAGTGCCGCTCAGAACAGAATCCTTGTCTACTCAGAGAATTTCCCCACCTCCACCGAAGGGGACTTCTTAGTGCCTCCCCAGCAGGATTCCATAACTTCTTTGGCCTAGTAATTGCTATGCATCTTCTCATTTTCCCTTTCACTAGTGGCGTTTTTACTGAGGTTATCCTATACCTGCTCCACTACTGGCTGTTGTGTGCTTTTGGAGAAAGGTGGAAATAACTTATGAATTTGGTGCACATTATTATTAGACCAGAAGGAGCCACATCTGGGCCTGATGGAAAAGACTACAAACAGCCAGAGATCCTGGGCTCTGAGCTGGATGTAGTGCCGTGGTGGAACTTTGGGTTGTCTCCTTTGTGTCGTGTCAGAGTATAAGAATGGATATTTGATGTCCAAAAGGGCAGACTGTGGCAGAGACTGGCTATATGCTCATCAAACTTATTATATCCTTTTCTTCCTGGGTACTTGGCTAAAATACATTTCTCATGTCCCTTGTAGTTAGGAGGAGCTATATGACTGAGATTTGGCTCAGTGGATTATAGCTGGAAGTGATGCACATCCATAAAAATGTCTTGTGATCTCAACATGGCTCCCCCCATTTTCAAGTTTAAAGACTTTTTCAACACTGTTAAAACGATTGCAATTTCACTCATGGGAGAGTGGTAAAAGAACTTTTAATATCTGTTTATTGAAAAACTTTTGTTCGGACATTGCGTAAATATACAAAACTTGGTGAGTGAGAAAAAATGGTCATGACTTGATCCCTCATGGAACTTGTAGTCTAACTGAAGAAACAGATATTAATTAAATCATCACTTATATACAGATTGAGAGTATAGGACATATGAATTGGACCTGGTCTGGGGGTCAGCAAAAGCTTCCTAGAGGAAGTGTCATTTGAGCTAAGATGTGAGAAATGAGAAAGAATTTCTTAGATGAGGAGTAATTCCTGCTTGGAGTTCCAGGCCATGGGAAAACTATTTGCAATGGCCCAAGTGAGGGAAGCACAGATGTGCTTTCAAAGAAGAGCAGAAAGAACAGATGTGCCTGCAGTCCTGAGAAGGAGCTGGAGAGGGGTCAGCTGCAGCTGTCTGAAAGGCAGAACCTTGTTGTCAGTGATGCTCTAGGACATGTCCAACAACTGGCTGTGGTGGGAGGAGGGAGCAAGCCTGAGCTGCAGTTTTTGCCGATTTCCATAGTGTAAATACTCTCATGTAGCCAATTTCAAGCTACCGAAATGACATCACTGATCACTGGAGTTGGGAAGAGATGCTCACAGTCTGCTCTCTGGAGCATTTTGGCCAACACCGTCCATACAGCTTGAGATTCTCTCGGCTCACTTCGTATTCCTGCCCCTGCTGTGGTGAGGTTCCTTCCGGGCTTCCCCAGCTCCTTCCTGGCTTGGGACACCCATAGGCATGGGCTCAGCTCTGACACATGAGCAGCCCAGTAAGGGAGGGTGAGGGCTGATGGATAAATGTTTCTTCCTTTCTTCCCCTGGGCGGAAGGGTCTCAGTTACATTCTATAAAGCTTCTCAGAAGGTCCCAAATAGTTAAGCAACCAGTTTGTTGTGGTGGTGGTCAACTCAAAAAGGATTCTTACATTATTTCTCACTTCTTTCTTGTTTTATTTTTTTCCCTCATTGTTCATTCCTGTTCCCTAAGCTCAAGTCCTTAAAATACTCCCTTAAAAATATTTTGGTGGCAAGTTGTCAGTACTTGCTGAAAGATTGGGGGTGGAGTGTGAGGGAAAGGATCAAGGAAGGGTGATTCTTAGGCTTTAGGCCTGATGAACTGGAAGATAAGAATTGCCATTTCCTCAGATTGGGGAGAGAGAGACAGATAAAGAGATGCAGTTTTGGAATAGGCAGAAACCCAGAGTTGAGATTTAGACACATTATGTTGAGGTTCTTTTTATCAATACATACATACATAAATGAAAATGTCTAATAGGTAGTCTGTTATGTAAGTGTGGGCATATAGAAAAGGTTGGAGTCTTTAACGTAGAGATCAATGTCCAATAGAAATATGTTCAATAGAAATGAGAGCTACAAAAGTTGTAACTGAAAATTTCCTAGTAGCCACATAAAAAAGTAAAAAAAAAAGGCAGGTAAAATTAATTTTAATAATAGATTTATTTAACCTAATATATCTAAAATATTATTTTAATAATTAGTATAAAATTATTAAGGGGAAATTTTACATTATTTTCATCTTAAGTCTCCAAAATCCAGTGTATATTGTAGAAATTGGACTAGCCACATTTCAGATGCTCAATTGCTACAGTTGATGAGTGGCTACTCTATCGGACAGCAGAGGTATAGATTTTATTTACAATCACAGACTTAGATTAGATCATCTAAGAAGTAAATGTAGGTAGAGAAAAAAATCCATGGACTAAGTCCTTGGGGGTTTCTAATATTTAGGGAGCAAGAAGAGGAATACCCAGCAAAGAAAGTGGGAAAGAGCAGCTAGGAGGGAAATCAGGAAAGTGTGAAGCATGTTACTCATGTTTCAGTCAAGGAGGAGGAAGGCCTTAGGAGGAGCAAAGAAAGCTCATCCATTGTCAGAGGAAGGCAGGGTCATGGGCACAGACACAGGCCTTTTGGTAGATTAGGTGGTGCGGTTGCTTCTATTTTTCAGTGAATTTAGAAGTGAGGTCTTCACTTGAGGATGGGATGGGAAGTATTGGAGTTCTGAGGAGTGAGGAGAAGGGTGAGATAAACAAAATCTGGGAAAGAGTGAAAGTTAATGGATTATGAAAAGATAGTTTGCTGTGAAAAATAAAATCCACTCCCCCCTCCTTTTTTTAAGAGAAAGGAGAAATGATTGGGAAGTGTCAATAAACATCAAGGAGGAAGTTGACTTTATCCTTGGAGTGTGGAAAGGGTGTAACCCCTTGAGAGCTGCTGAAGAAGCTATGCCCTTAGGAAAATAAGAACCAGAAGATGGGGGAACATATAGAGACATAGCTAGGGTGTCAATTTAGCTGATGAAAGACCTGATGTTTCTTAGGGCACAGTGGAGGGTTTTGGGTGTGATTCAAGGAAGGAGGAAATATGGAGGGTCTGTGGAGATTAAGGTAAACAGCAAAGAGAGTGAGAAGACTAGTTCTCAGGGTCTCTTAGAGAAGGTGAGTAATCCCATCTTAATGATGGTCTGTCTCCGGGACCAAATCCCAGCACCGTCTCCCCTAAGAAGCTTGGGGGCCCCCGCCCGGCCCCCGCCCGCGCACAGCATCCTCAGTGGCCCTTCGTCGTGGCAGCCCCGCCTGACTGGACCACACCGGCTCTGGGTACCTCTGGGTGTCTGGGGCGCTCGCAGGGAGAGGGGGTCGCCACCCGACACCAACACCCAACAAGTGCAATCAACGCGACCTGGGCCTCGGTCCTTCCAGAAGTTGCCGGGGTTCCGCTCCTGGAGTCCTGGAAAGACTGCAGGAAACTGTGCGGTCGCATGTAGCTCCTCTTAAATGTAGAACAACGACCAAACGCCATAACCACTGTGCCGCCTAGGTCACCAGCCAGGCGGGAAAGGTGGCGGGGCTTTTCTTTTGGGGGGTTGTTCTCTTTAGTAGTTTGTAATCACGAGGCCAAGGTTTTGGGGGGTGGGGCGTGGGAGAAAGGAGCACAAGGAGGACAGTGGTCCTCCTGACAATCCTATTATAGGCTCTGTTGAAGTCAGAGACATTTTACTAGGAAAGTTTGCATGTGTCCCACCAGACAGCTGTGAAGGGCTGATCTCAGAGTTTATATTTAAATTAAAATTGCAATTCATTTCTCCAGGTTCTTATCTCAAAAAGTGTATATTAAGTCTGTAACTTGGATCTATTTTTTAAACATATTTCCAATATTCACTTCAGTGAATGGATGCATGATCTAAGATATCAGTCACATTAATTCCAAAACTTGATTAAAGTTTGTGAGATTAGAAAGAAAAGTGAGTCTTGTGTGTGGGGTATATGTGCCTTTTGCTCATGCTGCATTGACAAATTTGGTTGCGTTACCTTCGATAAGCTGAACATCTTATGTGAGGACAGGCCAAACATGCCTTGAATTTAATCCAAGGATATCAACTTTAAAAATACAATGTAACAATTATAATATCAAATATCTTTAGTAAATATGTACCCTGTGCTTGCATGTAATACATGCCCATATTTTTCTTAATAGAGCAAATTAAAAAAATATGAAATGATTTCCTTTCTGAGTATATAGCTATTCTACAGTGCTGCTTAACCAGTTTCTATTTTCATGCTGCCAGAAACTTATGGGTCTTGATAATTAGAAATCACATGTAAAACTCAATTTTTTTTAATGTACATTAAATATTAGTTTATAGTTACCATATGTTATATAGTATTCATCTACATATGCATTCCCTTGGGAACAAAAAATATACTTAGGTCTAATTTGAGTTGTTTAAATTTGAAAACAGGTTTTAGTTAATCTCAATAAGATGTCATGATATTCAGGTCAAGCAAATATATTTAGGGGATATTGGATTGTTCCTTAGCCAATTTGGAAAGGAATATGTGTGTGTGTTCCAAATCACAAATCCATTCCTTTAAATATAAAATGAAGGCATAATGAATTTTAACAATGCTTTAAGATAAAGAATATTCATGCTTTAAGATTAACAATGTTTATAAAGTCTTTTATTTTATATTCTGATGACTTTAAGTATACTAGGATGTTAACAAATATATTAATACTATTTTTTTTACTCATTCTCACAAAATTATTTGGAGGAGCTTAAGACCAGCTTTCTTAACAATTTATAAGAAACGTGGAAGCTAGAGATTTTTTTTTTAATGAAGTGGAAAAGAAAATTGAATTAGATATTACAAAATAATTTGATTTTTGAAGCTTTGAAACATATTTATCTTCCTCCATGTATGAAAACAGACTCTAATTGAGGGATTTCTAAATGAAGGAATAAATTTGGGATAATGTCTTTAGAGATCATCACACAGAATTTTGCAAGTGCTTCTCTGCTTCTCTTATTTAGTTTCTTTCTGCTTTAGATATCTATGTTTCTTCCCATTTCTTGTCAGGAATTTTCTTTCGCTTGTCTATAGTATTGAAGAAAGAACCTCAACAGAATTCTTAAAATTAGCAACTGAAAAGAATTATATATCTGAGCAGCCAATGTCTTGAACATAGTCTGTTCTAATTTATGCTTTTTCTCTTTTTGTACTGACTTTGTGAGCTCTGAGATAGAAATATTCAGGATGGAGACTTAGAGTAAGACAGGAGACTCCGTGCCTCTGTAGTAACATGGTTTACCACACTGAAGTAGCCACAAAGTTCATAACTTTTAATAAATTAATAGCATCTTAAATATGAAAATTATTAAAACATTATAAGGGATTTAGAGACAATAGAAAGGCATTCTTTTTACCATCTACCTTCTACTAATTCTCTTACTAGCCCCGAGGACAACTTACAGAGAACAGAAATCTTAGACGAGATTAGTGACTTGCAGAGATTTTCTGATTAAGTACATTTGTTCCATGCTTTGCTTTTGACAAGGAACACAGGCAGAGAAGAGTTAGGAGGCTAGTGACATACTTCCCAGTGGGAAAGGGTCCTTCCTAGGTCATTTGTGCATAAGCTTATGTACAAGTAAATAATACCAACTTCTCTGAGGAGGTAATATGAGAGCAAGTTGCTTCCTAGAAATGGTTTCCTATTTGTAGTGAAAACCTTCTTCAGTGGACATTTGTTATTTTTGGTCAGCCTCTCGGTGTCCTTTAACCTGACCTCTGGTAGCAGCACTCAGTTTTGACTTTGGAGAAATGCCCTCCCACTGTGAGTTTGTGCAGTTTGAGCAGGGCTGTCACCCCACCCCCTAGCTCCAGGCTTGGCATGTGATTCAGGCCCAGTCAGTGAGAAGAGTTCATTCTCCTGGCCCCAGCGATGGGTGGAGTGATTGGGTTTAAACCAGCAAGGATGTTGTGAGCTCAGAGGTACCAGAGAACACAACAGGGAATTCTAGTCTAAAATCAACACGGGAGAGTGAGCTGAATGATGCAGAGAAATCAAGTGCTGATGACATTGTTGGAGCCTCTAGCCCAAGCTTTGCTGAAGACAAATGTTACCTGGATTTTTCAGTTTCTATGAATTTGTGAATTTTCCCCTTTTCAGGAAGCAGCAAGGTTTAGTAGCTCCCTGGAATGTAGAAATTCAATGCCCTAGATTCAAATCCCAGCTTTCTCACTCATTTGTTTCTTCTGTTTCTTTAACCTAACTTGGTTTTCTGGTGGTTTTCAGTGGTTGTCTGATGGAAGCACCTTCCTCATCTAGTCATTGTTGAAAAAATTACACTTAAAGTGTGTGTAGTAGGCTGAATAATGACCACCCAAAGATATCAGATCCTAATTCCTAAAACCAGTAACTGTTACCTTCTTTGGGAAAAGTGTCTTTGCAGATACGATTAGGTTAAAGATCTTGAGTTAAAGAGATTAGCTAGATTATTTTAGTGGGCCCTAAATGCCATCACAAGTATCTTTATAAGAGAAAGCCAGATGGAGATTACAGACACACAGAAGAGGAGATACAGTGTAACCATGAAGGCAGGGTTGGAATGATATGTCCACAAGCCAAGGATTGTGCACAGCCACCAGAAGCTGGAAAAGGCAGGAACAGATTTGTCTATAGAGCCTCTGAAGGTGCACAGCCCTGCTGGCACCTTGATTTTGGACTTCCTTGGCCTCCAAAACTGAGAGAGAATAAACTTCTGTCATTTTAAGCCACCCAGTTTTGGGTAATTTGTTATGATGGGCATAGAAATCTAATATAGTGTACTTCCAAAACTAGGTTTCAATTCTAGACATCACTTATTTTTTTTCCCTTGTTATAATGAGTACCGAAGTGTGATCAATGGGCTAATTGTTTCAACTTGCCTTTCCTCATTCATGTATGTATTCAGCAGCTCTATTAAGCTCCTACTTGAGCCAGGTGCTGTGTACCATGGGCCCTACTCTCATGGAACTTTCAGTTTAGCAGCACTGAATTACCCTTTGTCTCTTTTAAAAAATAAAGATATTGTAGGTTTTTTTCTGTTTTGTTTTGTTGTTGTTTTGTTTTTTCTGGTGATGGGAGTGGATAACCAGGGTTATAATAAGGAACACTGCTCTTTCCCTTCTGAGTTTGGAGCCACCTGAATTGAGGAATAAGACCCAAGAATTGGGCAGATGGAGGTTGAAACGTTCATTTTGTTACAGAGAAAGCTGATGAGAGAATTAGGCTCTGGATAAGTAGCCCAGTAGCTTGTTAATGCTCTCCTAGAATGAAACTCACCTTCCCAGTCGTACTTAGTATTTGCCAGCAGCAACCTCCCACTCCTGCCCTCTGCACAAAGCAGCACCTGTCCTCTAACTCAGCCTTGCAGTGCAGAGGAGAGTTTACTTACTGGCTCCATGCTGGCAGGCTGCAGAAACGCCAAAGGGACTACTCAGCCTGAGGAAGCGGGCTGGTGAGTCAGGCCTTCTACTCACCAACCAAAGCCTTGAACTATTCTTTCTAGCGGTACCCTCATGTCTCTTGTATAAATGAGCTAAGAGAAAGAATAAATGTATCTGTGCTCCTCAACGAAACAAATTCCTAGCATCAGAGGCCACTATGTTACCAACTACTTGTGGGATTTGCCTAGAGTCTGAGGTTTACATACCTTTTGGAGGGTTTGAAAAAGGGACGGCCATGAAGTGGGTTTTAAGGTAATGAATTCTTTTACTGAGTAGCATGTAATTTCCTCCTAGCAATGCTAGGCACTTTGGGACATTAAAAAAAGTGTAAGCCATGGAACATTTCCTTCCTCTCAATGTATTATACGTTGTAGCCAAGGGACCCACAATTATTTCTGTCCTACTTTGTGGAAGTGGGTCAAACCCAATCCCTAACATTTGTATTACTTTAACATTTTTCAGGCACATATCTGATCATCACATCCTAATTGGTAAATCAAGTAAAGTTAACTTTAAACATTGAGGCTGAATTTCTCATTAGAATCTTAGTTGTCTTTCTGAGATCATACCTTTCTGAGATGGATATATGTTTATATAAAAGAAATCAGCAGAGGCTAACTTAAATGACTTCCCTTTTTACTAATTTTGAAATGGAGTTATTTTTCTTTGCTGTCCACATAAGCTAAAGAATCTTGTTAAGACCATAATCACATTTCCAGTAAGAAGAAAACTCTTTGTCATTTTGAGCCTACATTATTAATGTGTTCCCCTAACTTGTACCCCTGCCTGTGATCTAAACCTGACTTAATCTTTAAACAAAGTTATGCCAGAGTGATTTTTTTTTTGTGTGTAAAATGAATATCCTACACTCTTTTTTTCTAAAATCCCTCAATGCTTCCCCGGAGCCTAGAGGATAGAGGAAGTGAAGTTATGTATTTTATGCATCCCAACTATGAATATTTTTAAAAAGTTGATCAACCATGATAGAAGAAAGAGTAAATTATCTTTCTATTCTTTGTATGGAAAATATGAAATTTTTGTTGCATGAAGAAGTAACCAAACACTATATAGCCAAAAAAGTAGGAAAAAGAGTATTATAGAGGTATATCTGGTAGTTTGTTAACAAAGATGTTGTTATTTTTCTGGATTTTGAAATGTTGTGATTATTTGTTAGTTTTTTAGAATTTGTCATGTGTGTTGATAACCACAAAAACCCCACTTCTTTAATTCTAGTATTCACATTCACACCTCGTTTTGTATTTCTGCTTTGACAGACACTTCCTTTAGTTAGGCCCCACAGTTTTATGTTTCAGTCCCCAAAATATCTGACTTCACCACTGATGGAGAGGCAAAGTTAGAAGCAGAACAACTGGAGGCTGTGGCTGTAAAATAGAAGGAGTGAGATGGTGACTTGGATTAGGATGATGGCAAGTATTTAGGGTTTGGGTTTGTTTTGAAGGTAGAACCTTCAGCAGGATTTGCTGTTGAGTTGGTTATTGCATGTTATTGGAGGGACAGAGAAGAATCAAAGATGAGCAGTTCAGGGCTTCCCTGGTGGCGCAGTGGTTGAGAGTCCACCTGCCGATGCAGGGGACACAGGTTCGTGCCCCGGTCCGGGAGGATCCCACATGCCGCGGAGCGGCTACGCCTGTGAGCCATGGCTGCTGAGCCTGCATGTCCGGAGCCTGTGCTCCTCAATGGGAGAGGCCACAACAGTGAGGGGCCGGTGTACCGTAAAAAAAAAAAAAAAAAAAAAAAAAGATGAGCAATTCATCAGCAAATCCTATTGAAGTTTCTACCTTCAAATCAAATCCCCAGAATGCTTTTGCTCCAAGTTACTGAGGATGGAGATGTCATTTACCAAGATGGAGGAGTCTATGGGAGGAACAGATTGGATTCTTATGAGAGTTTCAGTCCTATACTGTCTGAGAGGTCTGTTAAATATCTAGGTGGAGATATTGAATAGAAAGTTGGTGTCTGGGTTTGGGGTTCCTCGCAGAGGACTAGACTCAGATGTCATTTTGTGATACCTCAGCTTAGAGTTAGTGTTTAATGCCCAGAGGCTCTAAGATATGCCATGGGAGTGAGTTAGAGGAGTCCAAGGACTAAGCTGTGGATTATTTAGAGGTCATGGAAATGAGGAGAAACTAACAATGATGCCTAGGGAAGGAGCATTAAGTGAGGAGCAAAAAAGAAAAACCCAAAACAGGACAGAGATGTGCTGGAAACTGGGTGAAAAGGGTGTTTCTAGGAGGAGGGAGTGTTTGATCAACTGTGTTGGATTATGCTTATAGATGAAATAAGGCGAGGACTGAAAATTGACATTGAACTTAACAATGACCTCAACATCTGCTGTTTTAACAGAGAGGTCAGTTACAAAGAATGGGTGAAGAGAAATTAGGCAACAAGTAGAAGAACGACTTCAAGGAGTTGTAGAGGAGAACACAGAAATTGGGTGCCTGCTGTGGGGAGGTGAGATCAAGAGACAGTAGGTCTTTTGTTTTCTGATGCGGGTAATCAAGAGAAGAGAGGAAGATCACTAAGAGAGGAAGGAGAGGGGAGAATAGCCAAAGCAATGTCCTTGAGAAAGAGAGCGGGTGAGAGCTGTTGTACAAGAAGAGGGGTTGCCTTTAGATTGGAATGTGGATGATTTTCACCTGCAGTAATGAGAGGGCACACGAAGTGTATGGATACAGATGCTCTCAGGAGGGCAGCTTTGTCAGTCTCTTTTGATTGCTTTTGTTTTCCCAGAGAACTTGAAAGCAAGGACATCAGCTCCAAGTAAGGTCAGGGCGCAGTGCTGGAAGTTTGAAGAGAGAGTAGAAAATATGAACTAGAGAGGGGAGAGTGAATGGACTAAGGAGTTGTACTGTGATTACTGGGTAACGTTCAGGTCCACTTGGGTTCTTATTAACGAATGTGAAATGAGACCAATCATGTTTTTGTTTCTCCCATCACATCAATTATTCAGGGTACAAATACCGCAGAATAGGTGTAGACTTAGATTCAACTAGGGTTTTGTGTTTTCTCAAATGAGGATGACAGAATGCGGTGGGCAGGGGTGATGGAGTTGGGAGTCTATGAGAGAGAGTGGTCATAAAGATTGACTTTGGAATTTAAGCTGGTTTAAGATACGAAGGTTGTGAGGGAGAGTGAAGAGGTGGTGGTATCAATGAATTACAGGTCCTGGTAAGGGTCAAAAATTGTTGGTGATGGGGAATAAATAGAATGTGGGGATTAGAGAGTAGGCAGCTTCAAATTGACTCATCAAGGAGCAGTGACTGGTACTGAAGAGGATTAAGGTATGAACATGAACACGAAAGGCTCCTTGAGGACAGACAATAGTTTCGGTTTTTATAACCCATACCTCAGCCTGACAGATATTCAATAAATGTTTCTGAATGGATTCAGAGAAAAAGTTGACTATCAGAATGGAAGGAAGGTGACGAAAGTAGGTCACTATGAGTCAGTGTTTTAATCAGCAACTGCATTTGTCCTCATGCATTTGTGGAGTGCACAGGACAAAAGACCCAAGCAAGTAAAGGGGACTTATTTTAATTTTCAGACTTTGCTAAATGCAAAAATGAGAACATAAACTACAATGGGGCCTCATAAGAACTGAAGTCCCCCAGGAACTGAGGTCTCTGATGCAGCTTCTCCTGGTGGGACTGCTTTCCTCTGCTTTTCCTCACAGATGGGTCTCTTCTTCTCATCTTACACACAGACCAACATGGGCACCTCAATCCTAAGTCAGTGTGAACTTTTTTTTTTTTTTTTTTTTTTTTTTTTCTTTTTGCGGTATGTGGGCCTCTCACTGCTGTGGCCTCTCCCGTTGCGGAGCACAGGCTCTGGACGCGCAGGCCCAGCGGCCATGGCTCACGGGCCCAGCCGCTCCGCGGCACGTGGGATCCTCCCAGACCGGGGCACGAACCCGCGTCCCCTGCATCGGCAGGCGGACTCTCAACCACCGCGCCACCAGGGAGGCCCAAGTGTGAACTTTTGATTTCCCTCCACACATCTAACTCACTTTCTTAGTGCTCATGATTCTGGAAGAGGGACATGATGGGCTAGGTTGGGTTAGGTGATCCCAAAGCCATAGTCAGGACAGGAGTGTTGGTGATAAGGTACCGTTATGGCCACTTAGGCCCAACCTCACAGCACAGTCTATAAGCGAGAGTGGTTTGGGGGAAGGGGGTTGCATGGGACAGGCAAACCCAAACAAGTCAACTTTTTGTGAGGGCAGGGATCAGGCAGAAAAAAGCAAGACATGTTGAATTAAGCAAACATATTCTTGTATTTATAAGAACACATACTTTAGCTAAAATAATCCTCTTATCAACTAGTTGATATTGCTAATTTTGCTAGCCGCCATTACTATTAGCAAGCCTTGGCCACCCAGTGTCTTCATAAACTTCTTTCTGTTTCCTCTGATGAGGCCGCTTATTTGTACCTTGACCTACTCAGTTGATTTGTACCGGAACGTACCAAGATAAGTTATTTTTCAGGTCAAATAACTTTTTAAAATTGATGTATAATTGATTTACAATATTGTGTTAGTTTCAGGTATATAGCACAGTGATTCAGTTATATATATATATATATATATATATATATATTCTTTTTCAGATTCTTTTCCCTTATAGGTTATTAAAAATACTGAATATAGTTCCCTGTGCTATACAATAGGCCTTCAGGTCAAATAAGTTTTAAAATACAATACCCTTCTTCATAGCTCTCTACTACAGAGGTGCTGATTAAGCCGGCATTGTAAGGCTACCTTGGGCAATAGCTTCATGATGTATCAATAGTCTTCCAGGATGAGGGGAAAGTGTCCTTATTACCATTTTAGAGGAGCATTAGGTACTACTCCTATTTGTAGCTCCAATAACATCTATCAGATTGCTTGCCTGTGTACCGATCTGGATTCCGTGCTAGAAAGTAAGCCTTTAGAGGTCAGGGATCATATGTGTCTTGTTTGTATTTGTATCCACAGTGCCTAAACAGCAGAATGATGGGCTCATTTAGCCTGAAAGATATTATATAAATATTTGTTGAATAGTGCAGCAAAGGGGGTGTGAGTGTAAGCATGTGTGTAAATTACTAACCAGGTTTAAGCAAGCCTGGTGGTTCTTCAAACTATTCCATGTAATATTGAGTGGATACTTCTGTTATAAGGTTCTGATCTCCCATGTTACAGCTTAAGGAGACCGTGTGTGTGTGTACATGTGTGTGAAGTGTTATAGTTACTGTACAGGATGAAGAGACGATCCTAATCACCATCTGGCGTAAAACAGCTGTTCCCTGAGCTATTCAGTGCCCAAGGCAGTTATTCATTTCTCTGGCCTGCATGGATACTTCCAAAATGATTCTGTCACAGCATGTGTATTCTGGCATTCCCTCTGAACACTGGTAAACCTGGAGCCAAGGATCTATTACTGCCTGAAGTGTGGAATGTGTGACATTGATCATCCCCTCCCTGAGCTGGCACTGCTCTGAAGCAGCCTAGGAACCAGGGGAATGAGCCCACTGCCAAATCCATCTGGTTTTGATCCCATCGCACTTAATGAGTCAAAACCTTTTTTTTTTATAGATGCTTTATTTTTTTAACTATCCGAGAAGCCAATGAGTACCCTGACTATAGTCAGGAAAGTGTTTAATGTAGTCACTGTAGAGACATTCATGAAGACACATAAAGTGTTATCACATGTTTAATAGGTGCTCACAAGTACTTCCTATGTATGGAGTTGATGGCAATTTCTACTGAAGTTTTTGATTTCCAGCTACACTAAATCCTAAGTGTGACCTTTAGGTAGTATTCAAAAATAGACTCGGATACGTGGTTGTAGTTCTGTAAATAAATGACCTTTGATTTTGTATTTCTCAGTGAACGTTTGGAAATCTATATATATCTCTACAAGCTGATTTTAAGAGACTAAAAATGCTTCCACTGTTGTTCTACTGGAAGCTAATTAATGGAGACTAAGACAGAGGGGCTAAGGAATGTCATATATTGAGCATCTGTTAATTATTAGGCACTGTGTTAAGCCATGCATTATCAAGTCTTGAAAGACAGGCAGATTGTTGGTTGCGTTCCCCAGATAAGAAAACTCTGGCTCAGAGAGAGGACTGCTCCAGCCCCTGGCACCTATTGGCAGAACCAGGATTTGAGGTCTTTCTGACTCTAAGGCTTGCAAACTCCTTCCACTCATGTGCTGGGCTACATACTCTTTCTTGGTGGCATTAGGAGCAGTCCAGGGTGCTTGGAGGACTGAGGGTCTCTCAGGTGCTCTAGTGGTGTGGAAATGGTTCTAAATATTTTCCTTAATTCTTGTCTGCCTTGAGCAAGTCACTTTTCTCAGTTTGCCTCATAAAACTCATCTCATCCTCGCTGCTTTGGAAAACTATTCTATTTTTATGAAGAGCTATGATCATGCAGAAGGAAGGTGACATTTAATGTGCCCAACCTCATTCTTAGATAGTAATGAAAATGACACCTTTGTCCTTTACATCCTGTAGCAATTGAATGCTTTTCCAGTTCTTCCAAAGATGGTTCCAAGTGGCAGTGTTGTTTTTAGTAAGTCCTCACAGAGGCATCCTGTGGATGAAAAGGAAGAATGCCATGGAGTGGTGGCAGTCAGGTAGTTCAGCCCTGATTGCTTGTGTGGATCTGTAGTCAAGTGTTCGACTACTGGCTGCTGCTTTCGAGTTCCTGTCTGACCAAAGCCACAAAGACCTGTTGCATTTTAGAAATTGCCCTAGAAAAGAAATGACCTCTGAGGCGCCTATCGTGCTATGGATTGGAGAGCTCAAGAATTCCCAGGAAATGAACATATAGTTGTTGATAGTAAAAATAAAAATACAGCTAGTGTTACACAGATATTTTAAATGTTAGAATGTTAGCTTTCGGATGAACTTCGGCAGTTGCTTTCTTTTCTTTTTATTGTGAAAATGGTGACCATTCTACATCTACCCAGGGAATCATTTCTAACAATACCACACTCGTTAATGGGAGAGTGATGGTTTTCTTGAGTGGGAAGAGTAGCAGGAATATGGGGAAGGATGGACTGTTTCTGGAAAAGAGGTGAGGGCATGATTACTTTGCTGGGCCAATAATAATCAACTGCTCCAAAATGGCCATAAAGGTATTCTTGGTGTTCCTAGACAGTTTCCAAAATAAAATTATGTGAGTGGTTAGAATTTAGCAATGACACTGTGTGTTTACAATTTTAGGATCCAGTGCTAGAATTACCAAGGCCTTGGGTTTATACTGCCCAAGCCATTTCTTAGCCTGGCTTTTAAATGAAACCTTTCTAAAATTTGTACATAGTGCTTTTGCCTTGTTTAAAGGAAAAAAATCACAATAGCTGGAACCCCAATTTTTTCAAATCTGCCTTTTGCAACTGATTTTATTTACTTACAGTTCTATTACACTTAGAAAAAGATTTATGGCATCAGCAGTAAAATCAAAAGAGTGTATGAGTTTTCTAATCATTTATTTCCTACAGAAATTTTAATCATCCAGATCTCCAGATTTGGGTCTCTTACCCTTGAAAAAGGAATGTTTTTCAAGTGTTGATTTTCACTGTAACTAGAGGTTTTACTCCTATTGAGGTTGGCCTTCAAGTTTTATTTTCTTGAACCTGGAGTGAATTTCACATCTTCCTAGATTTGTTCCTGTGTCTGCAGCCTGATATAAACATCCCATCCATGAGGGAATATTTTTACTCCTTAAAGAAGCAGCTTCTGTGGCTGGAAAGGGTGGGTAACAAGAAGACCTCGAATTTATGCGTCCATACTGTGAACATAGTCCAGAATGATGGTCTGTGCATGGAGGATAATGGGAGTCTAATAAGCGTGTCACACTTAATAAACTCTCTGCATCTGCTTGGGAAAGAATCTGAGATATAGAAGTGAAAATCAAAAATCAAGGTCTGGTTCTCTTGCTGCATGATCTGGCCAAATTATTTAACACATTGGATCCTCAGTTTCCTATTTTGTTAAATGGTGTTGATAAAATTAACTGCTGACTATATTGCTGCGAGGACCAAGTGAGATTTCTGTGTGAAAACATAATGTAAACTAGAAAATGGCAGGCACATTATTAGTGACTCGAAAGACTCATGAGAACATATATGCTGATATAGAAAAGCTGATGATTGTCTATCGGTGTAAAGCAGTTACAAAGTGCTTTTGCAAAAAGAAAATTTATCTGGAAATATGAGTGGGTTGACTGTGTTCCCTCCCATCTTTTACTTCCCCTCAGTCAGCAGATCATATTCCAACTTGATACTGGGTAGGGAATCTAAAGCTTGGTATGATACATTTGCCTGGTGGTTATCTGAAAACTAATGTTCTAGTTTTATGTAAATGTGTTCAAGCTACATTGGTGCCCAAGTGTATTATTTGGTTTTAAAGTTTCGTGTATCATGTGCTTTTAAGGAGTTAATAAAACCTTAACTACTTAATAAACTGCTAGGGAACAACTGTGACAAGTGTTGGCATCAGATATACTGGGGAATAAGGTTTTCAGCAGAAGTGTCTTAATTAGGAGTGAGGCCAGGTTCCATTCTCTATTTCACCTTGGTTTCTGCTTCTGGTCAGCTTTATAGCCTAGAGTTTCGTGATTGGCTGCACATGAGTTAAGTTCCCGTTCTGTGTGGTGGTTAATACCGTTGGCAAGTCTGTGTAGATAAACAACAAAAAGAGTGCCAAATCCATTTGAGGACAAACAGCAGGTCATGGTTTGGCAAGCATCCTTGGTCCTTTCATGTAGACTTAGTTTTAGGCATGGGAAAAATATGACTCCTGATGCAAAGTGAAAAAATATGTCAAGGTGTTTGAGATATTTTGCCTAAAACAAATAATGGTATGAAATGTGAGGAAAGCTAAGAGCTGATAAGAAAACAAAGAAAGAAATAATCATTTACAAATAGCTGTTTACCTCACTTGAAAACAATAATCAGGAATTTGCATTTCTTTAAAGCCTTTCTGTTGGTGATAATATCCCTACCCCTATTTCTCAAAAGACAATTATCACATAAAATGGCTTATAATAGAAGTGTTATTGCTTTCCTGGCGTTCAGCATGTAAGATTTTCATTGGTATACTTGTCCTTTTTTTTCTAAGCACCTGCAATTATATTTACATTCTGACAAAATATAGTAGAGGTGGCCCTTAAATCTCCAAGTTTCTGTCTACGATCCTAAGCAATTTTAGTCTTTTCACCTTTGCCTGTTTTCTGTAACAATTTCAAGTGCAGTTAAGGCACAGAAGTATCATTTTGTAAAGCTTCCACAAAGACAGTGTCTTTTGGGTTTTGGTGCTAGATAACATCCCAGTTATGTGCTTTATAATTAGTTTGGCAGATCTAGAATTAGCTCAGAATCAGAACCTCAGCAGTGAGGCTGTAAGAGCTTAGCTTTGAATGTGGGAACAATTCTGACTTTCTGAGTGAGGACAGAAGGGGCTGAGGTGCTGGCATTTGTCTTCAGCAGTGCTGAGTGGCTGGTAGGATGGGCTGTTGATGGCAGTGCAGTGAGTTAGCTGACAGATGACAATTTGTGAGAACCAGGAAGAAGGAAGATCACAAACACCGCACAAATTCTCTTCCTGGTTCTAGATTAAAATAGAAGACTCTTTATTCTACTAAGATTAGGTAATGCACTTACCTTAGATCTCTACTAAGAAAAAGTAATGAAATATTATATGTGAGATACCCTAATTTTACATTCATCCAACAATCATGCATTTACTAAGCATCTTCACAGGACCTGTGATGGGTATGGGGTTTCCTCCTATTTACCAGCTAAAAATGTAGCCTGCCACATTTTCATGGATGCCGGCTGACTGCAGACACGGAATCAGGACCTGTCAGAGACAAGGACTTCCTTACGACGTAGCATGCAGGCTGAGCTTCGTGTTCATATCAGTTTTTCTCGCCCCCAAGTCCCCTGGGGCCACATTGAGGGGCTCAGGTGGAGGCTGTGCATGTGGGTTTGTGTTATGGCTCAAAGTATAAGTTTGGGGAATCTATGGCTTTTAGAGAAAAAGTGCTCTTTTTCCCAGGGGGAGGTATTACCTCACTCCTCAAGGTTGCCTGCTGTGAACGCAACCCTGGGAAACAATCTGGGTAAAGAGCAGAGAGCAGCCAGAACCTGGCATTCTTGGCATCCAGTATGATTGATTGTCAGGGGTGCTCAGAACCCACGGTGGACTGCCTCTTCCAACACTAAGGAACTCAAGACAATTATCTTCCAAACCATATGTGTGTGTTGTAACATGCATAAACCCTATGCACATGTATTTGTAGTTTCAAAGCATTATTATTCCCTCTTTTGAGCAAATGAGGAATTTGAGGCCCATTGTGTTTAAATAAGAAGCTAAAATCACAAATAAATGGCACAGCAGGCATAGTCTAATGTTACCATTAGCTGTTTTGCATTACTGCTAAAGGATTGTCAGGCTATGATGGCATGGTGTTGTAATGAGGACTTTTCCATTATTTTATTTACTACCATGTATGTTTCAGGAAATGAGGTCTCCTTTTTCTCATCTGTTCCTGCATTTTGATTCTGTTGGTCTAGTGTGTCCTTACATCTTTTCCTCCCCTTAGCTTAGATAAATCTGTTTATTTCTAAAGGCCCATAGCTTTCACAAAGTTGTAGGAAATAGGGTCAAAACAATGAAATTGCCTGTTATCATAGAACTGCAGAGCTGTAGAGAGAAAATGAACCTCAGACACTATTTAGTCTAACTACCCCACCTCCATTCTACGAATAAGAAAGCAGAGGTCCAGAAAGTCTCAGTGAATTGCCACCCAAGGTTAAAGGTCTTATTAGTGGTAAAGAGAACAACAAACCCAAGTTTTTCTGTATATAAAATTCATTGTTTTGGTCACTGCACTACACTACATTCTGAAAGAAAAAGAATCCAAGGATATTGGCAGAAACTAGTACCTTCTCATTATGTGTTCCAAAATTCTGTTTAGTAACAATAGTATTTCTGTTTTTCATATATAGGATAAACAATCTAGGTATTGAAATGAGAACAGAATTATAATTCCTTTAAATCATGGGCTACAAACTTAAATGCCCCTCTAAGACCAGCAGATAACAGAAAAATAGGCAGTGTGGTCAATGGGAGGAATGGCGACAGCAAACTAGAGAAGGCACACCCGTCAGACACCCTGCTTCAACGTTTCTTGAGTATCATATGTCCCCCAAATCTATGTCTGCCTCTGGACTTGGCCCTCCAGCTGCCATTTTGCAATACGCCTAGGATTTCAGAGCTAAATAGGATATTAGTTGTCAGCTGCTGTAACCCATCATTATATGCTGAAAGAGAAGCAAAGGAGATGCAGTGACTTGCTCAAGTCAGTAAAGCTAGTTTGTTATACCAGTTGTGGCTAGAACCGAATTTCCAAACTCCTAGTCCTCTGTCCTTTCTACTTCATCTTGAAACAGTTTGAAAAAAAAGAATATTCAATTCTGTAAGAAAAAGCAATGGGCAAATCAGTTTTGACATGTAGTAACACATCTTGTGGATAACCTCTCAGAAACTGATCAATAATTATTTATTGAGCGAATTACCACATGCCCATGCTAAGTGACATGAGGCATACAAAAGTATATCAGACATTTTTGTTCGTTTCCATCCTCTCTAGTTGGGAAAGTCAAAACTAATATTGGAGGATAACTAAATGCTGGAATCTTTGGCATTGACTTTAATTAAGTATACAAAAAGTTCAGAAAGAAGAAAGATTAGATTATTGGCGACTTGAAGGCCTTAACTCTCCACATTCCAACAATTGTATATCTTTAGTAGCATATTTAAGAGAACCCTCTGTCGTAGCCACAGGAATATTATGATATTTGTTAGAGGATGCCAGTACTAGAATTATGTGTGTGTGTTTGTGTATGTGTGCGCGCATGTGCGTGCATGCACATGGATGTGAGGTACTGAATTGTAATCTGTGTTATTCATTCTTCATGTTAAATCATAACTTTTGTCCATTGATATCTTAAATGTCTCCTTGACCCCTATTTTGAAGTTAATGGCAAGTGCTGAAATAGATATAAAAAGTATGATAACTAAAGTCGTGCTGAAATGAAGAGAAATATCTACCCTCTGATAGAGGTGTTGTAAGAAATATCAGTCAAAAAAAAGCAACTATGGCCCTCTATGCCTTTTGATTGATGTTTTGTTTGCACCAGTATTTAAGTTCTGTTTTCGTACTCTATGATGCTGTTGTCAGCCTCACCATGATAGTTTTACCCTCGTAGCGAATTTTCCTCTCCTATACCTTTTTGTAACTTGGTTGGCATCCCTAGCAGATTTGTCACTTCTACCTTTTTCTTTCTCTCCATCTCAGATGCTTGGTCTGCAGAACTCTCCCTTCTTAGGTACTTTGAAATTAATCCTGATATGAGGTTTGGCAAACGTTTCTTGGAAAGGGTCAGGTAGTAAATGTTTTTGGCTTTGTGGCCCATATGGTCACAATTACTCATCTCTGCTTTTGTAGCATGAAAGAAGCCATAGAAAATAGGTTAACATATAGACTTGACTGTGTCCAGTAAAACTTTATTTGCAGAAACAGGTGATAGGCTGAATTTGGCCCTGGCCATGCTTTGCCAATTCCTGCTCTAATCTTAATAAGGAGTTGTCTGATTATATAGGAAGAAGCTCCTGTTTACATTCTTCCCTTCTGATTCTAAATCTATTTTTGTTTTATAATGTACATAATATGTTAATAAAGTAGAATGTAACTATAATCTATATACAAATGAACTTATATACAAAACAGAAACACACTCACAGACTTAGGGAACAAACTTATGGTTGCCAGGGGGAAGGGTGGGGCGAAGGGATAGTTAGGGAGTTTGGGATTGACATGTGCACACTACTATATTTAAAATAAATAACCAACAAGGACTCACTGTATAGCACAGGGAACTCTGCTCAATATTATGTAACAACCTAAATGGGAAAAGAATTTGAAACAGAATAGATACATGTATATGTATAACTGAATCACTTTGCTGTACACCTGAAACTAGTACAACATTGTTAATCAACTGTACTCCAATATAAAATAAAAAGTTAAAAAATAAATATAATCTATAGATAAACAACTGTACATATATTGGAACACCTGCTCAGAAATTTTGTACTGATATTAATGTGCGAAAAAGATTGGAAAATTAGAAATTTCTATTCCAACTTTACATTCTTTACAAAGATCATGCATTTGAAAATATACCTCTCTCATGCTTATACACGAGAAAGGCATTCTTAGTGTAGGGAGTAGTGAGTGTGAAATTGCAAAATAGGGGAAGGATTCTAGAGAATGTTAGGTTCTTATGAATTCTCTCACATTTTTTGTTTTTTTAATCTCCATTTAAAAAACTTTTTTCCAGTCCCTGTGGACTTTTTAAAAAAATATATTGATTTTTTTATACAGCACGTTCTTATTAGTTATCTATTTTATACATATTAGTTTATATATGTCAATCCCAATCTCCCAATTCATTCCACCACCACCAACCCCCACCCCTGCTTCCTCCCCCCTTGGTGTCCATATGTTTGTTCTCTACATCTGTGTCTCTAATTCTACCTTGCAAACCAGTTCATCTATACCATTTATCTAGATTCCACATATATGTGTTAATATACAATATTTATTTTTCTCTTTCTGACTTAACTTCACTCTGTATGAAAGTCTCTAGGTCCATCCACGTCTCTACAAATGACCCAATTTCATTCCTTTTTATGGCTGAGTAATATTCCATTGTATAAATGTGCCACAACTTCTTTATCCATTTGTTTGTCGATAGGCACATGGGTTGCTTCCATGTCCTGGCTATTGTAAATAGTGCTGCAATGAACATTGGGGTGCATGTGTCTTTTTGAATTATGGTTTTTTCAGGGTATATGCCCAGTAGTGGGATTGCTCGGTCATATGGTAATTCTATTTTTAGTGTTTTAAGGAACGTCCATACTGTTCTCCATAGTGGCTGTATCAATTTACATTCCCATCAACAGTGCAAGAGGGTTCCCTTTTCTCCATACCCTCTCCAGCATTTGTTGTTTATAGATTTTCTGACGATGCCCATTCTGACCATGTGAGGTGATACCTCATTGTAGTTTTGCTTTGCATTTCTCTAATAATTAGTGATGTTGAGCAGCTTTTCATGTGCCTGTTGGCCATCTGTATGTCTTCTTTGGAGAGATGTCTATTTAGGTCTTCTGCCCATTTTTTTATTGGGTTGTTTGTTTTCTTAATATTGAGCTGCATGAGCTGCTTATATATTTTGGAGATTAAGCCTTTGTCTGTTGATTCGTTTGCAAATATTTTCTCCTATTCTGAGGGTTATCTTTTCATCTTGTTTATGGTTTCCTTTGCTGTGCAAAAGCTTTTACGTTTCATTAGGTCCCATTTGTTTATTTTTGTTTTTATTTCCATTACTCTAGGAGGTGGGTCAAAAAAGATCTTGCTGTGATATATGTCAAAGACTGTTCTTCCTATGTTTTCCTTTAGGAGTCTTATAGTGTCCAGTCTTACATTTAGGGCTTCGATCCATTTTGAGTTTATTTTTGTGTATGGTGTTAGGGAGTGTTCTTATTTCATTCTTTTACATGAAGCTGTCCTGTTTTCCCAGCACCACTTATTGAAGAGACTGTCTTTTCTCCACTGTATATTTTTGCATCCTTTATCAAAGGTAAGGTCACCATATGCGCGTGGGTTTATCTCTGGGCTTTCTATCCTGTTCTATTGATCTATATTTCTGTTTTTGTGCCAGTACCATACTGTCTTTATTACTGTAGCTTTGTAGTATAGTCTGAAGTCAGGGAACCTGATTCCTCCAGCTCTGTTTTTTTCCCTCAAGATAGCTTTGGCTCTTAGGGGTCTTTTGTGCCTCCATACAAATTTTAAGATTTTTTTGTTCTAATTCTGTAAAAAATGCCATTGGTAAATTCATGGGGATTGCATTGAATCTGTAGATTGCTTTGAGTAGTATAGTCATTTTCACAATATTGATTCTTCCAACCCAAGAACATGGTATACCTCTCCATCAGTTTGTGTCATCTCTGATTTCTTTCATTAGTGTCTTATAGTTTTCTGAGTACAGGTCTTTTACCTCCTAAGTTAGCTTTATTCCAAGGTATTTTGTTCTTTTTGTTGCAATGTTGAATGGGATTGTTTCCTTAATTTCCCTTTCTGATCTTTTGTTGTTAGTGTATAGGAATGCAACAGATTTCTGTGCATTAATTTTGTATCTTGCACTTTACCAAATTGATTGATTAGCTCTAGTGGTTTTCTGGTGGCATTTTTAGGATTCTCTATGTATAGTATCATGTCATCTGCAAACAATGACAGTTTTACTTCTTCTTTTCCAATTTGTATTCCTTTTATTTCTTTTTCTTCTCTGATTGCTGTGGCTAGGACTTCCAAAACTATGTTGAATAATAGTGATGAGAGTGGACATCCTCGTCTCATTCCTGATCTTAGAGGAAATGGTTTTAGTTCTTCACCACTGAGAATGATGTTTGCTGTGGGTTTGTTGTGTATGGCCTTTATTATGTTGAGGTAAGTTCCGTCTACGCCCACTTTCTGGAGAGTTTTTATCATAAATGGGTGTTGAATTTTTTCAAATGCTTTTTCTGCATCCATTGAGGTGGTTATATGGTTTTTAGTCTTCAATTTGTTAATATGGTGTATCACGTTTATTGATTTGCATATATTGAAGAATCCTTGCATCCCTGGGATAAATCCCACTTGATCATGGTGTATGATCCTTTTAATGTGTTGTTGGATTCTGTTTGCTAGTATTTTGTTGAGGATTTTTGCATCAATTTCATCAGTGATATTGGTATGTAATTTTCTTATTTTGTAGCATCTCTGTCTGGTTTTGGTATCAGGGTGATGGTGGCCTTGTGGAATGAGTTTGGGAGTGTTCCTTCCTCTGCAATTTTTTGGAAGAGTTTGAAAATGATGGGTGTTAGCTCTTCTCTAAATGTTTGATACAATCCACCTGTGAAGCCATCTGGTCCTTGACTTTTGTTTGTTGGAAGATTTTTCATCACAGTTTCAATTTCATTACTTGTGATTGGTCTGTTCATATTTTCTCTTTCTTCCTGGTTCAGTCTTGGAAGGTTATACCTTTATAAGAATTTGTGCATTTCTTCCAGGTTGCCCATTTTATTAGTATAGAATTGCTTGTAGTAGTCTCTTATAATGCTTTATATTTCTGTGGTGTCTGTTATAACTTCTTTTTCATTTCTAATTTTATTGATTTGAGTCCTCTCTCTCTTTTTCTTGATGAGTCTGGCTAAAGGTTTATCAATTTTGTTTATCTTCTCAAGGAACCAGCTTTTAGTTTTATTGATCTTTGATATTATTTTCTTTGTTTCTGTTTCATTTATTTCTGCTCTGATCTTTATGATTTCTTTCCTTCTGCTAACTTTGGTTTTTGTTTGTTCTTCTTTCTCTAGTTCCTTTAGGTGTACGGTTAGATTGTTTATTTGAGGTGTTTCTTGTTTCTTGAGGTAGGATTTTATTGCTATAAACTTCCCTCTTTGAACTGCTTTTGCTGCATCCCATAGGTTTTGGATCATTGTGTTTTTGTTGTCATTTGTCTCTATGTATTTTTTGACTTCCTCTTTGGTTTCTTCAGTGATCTCTTGGTTATTTAATAGTGTATTGTTTAGCCTCCATGTGTTTGTGTTTTTTACGTTTTTTTTCACTGTAATTGATTTCTGATCTCATAGTGTTGTGGTTGTAAAAGATGCTTGATATGATTTCAGTGTTCTTAAATTTACTGAGGCTTGATTTGTGACCCAAGATGTGATGTATCCTGGAGAATGTTCCATGTGCACATGAGAAGAAAGTGTAATCTGCTGTTTTTGGATGGAATGTCATAAATATAAATTAAATCTATCTGGTCTATTGTGTCATTTAAAACTTGTGTTTCCTTGTTAATTTTCTGTCTGGATGATCTGTTCATTGGTGTGTGAAGTGTTAAAGTCTCCCACTATTATTGTGATACTGTTGATTTCCTTGTTTATAGCTGTTAGCTTTTGCCTTATGTATTGAGGTGCTACTATGTTGGGTGCATATATATTTATAATTATTATATCTTCTTCTTGAATTGATCCCTTGATCATTATGTAGTGTCCTTCCTTGTCTCTTGTAACATTCTTTATTTGAAAGTCTATTTTATGTGATATGAGAATTGCTACTCCAGCTTTCTTTTTTCTTTTTAACATCTTTACTGGTGTATAGTTGATTTACAGTGGTGTGTAGTTTCTGCTTTATAACAAAGTGAATCAGCTATACATATACATGTATCCCCATATCTCCTCCCTCTTGTGTCTCTCTCCTATCCTCCCTATCCCACCCCTCTAGGGGGTCACAAAGCACCGAGCTGATCTGCTTGTGCTATGCGGCTGCTTCCCACTAGCTATCTATTTTACATTTGGTAGTATATATAAGTTCATGCCGCTCTCTCATTTCATCGCAGCTTACCTTCCCCCTCCCCATGTCCTCAAGTCCATTCTCTGCATCTGTGTCTTTATTCCTGTCCTGCCCCTGAGTTCTTCATAACCATTTTTTTTTTAGATTCCATATATATGTGTTAGCATGTGGTATTTGTTTTTTGCTTTCTGACTTAGTTCACTCTGTATGACAGACTCTATGTCCATCCACCTCAATACAAATAACTCAATTTCATTTCTTTTTATGGCTGAGTAATATTCCATTGTATATACGTGCCACATCTTTTTTATCCATTTATCTGTTGATGGACACTTAAGTTGCTTCCACATCCTGGCTATTGTAAATAGAACTGCAATGAACATTGTGGTACATGACTTTTTGTATTATGGTTTTCTCAGTGTATATGCTCAGTAGTGGGATTTCCAGCTTTCTTTTCTTTTCCATTTGCATGGAATATCTTTTTCCATCCCCTCACTTTCAGTCTGTATGTGTCCCTAGGTCTGAAGTGGTTCTCTTGTAGGCAACATATATACGGGTCTTGTTTTTGTATCCATTCAGTGAGCCTGTGTCTTTTGGTTAGAGCATTTAATCCATTCACATTTAAGGTGATTATCAATATGTGTGTTCCTATTACCATTGTCTTAATTGTTTTGGGTTTGTTTTTGTAAGTTCTTGTGTTTCCCATTTAGTTAAATTCCTTTAGTATTTGTTGTAGAGCTGGTTTAGTGGTGCTGAATTCTCTCAGCTTTTGCTTGTCTGTAAAGCTTCTGATCTCTCCATCGAATCTGAAGGAGATCCTTGCCAGCTAGAGTAATCTTGGTTGTAGGTTTTTCCCTTTCATCACTTTAAATATATCATGCCAATCCCTTCTGGCTTGTAGAGTTTCTGCTGAGAAATCAGCTGTTACCCTTATGGGAGTTCCCTTGTATGTATTTTGTCATTTTTCCCTTGTTGCTTTTAATAATTTTTCTTTGTCTTTAATTTTTGTCAATTTGATTACTATGTGTCTTGGTGTGTTTCTTCTTGGGTTTATCCTGTCTGGGACTCTTTGTGCTTCCTGGACTTGGGTTGATATTTCCTTTCCCATGTTAGGGAAGTTTTCAACTCTAATCTCTTTAAATATTTTCTTAGGTCCTTTCTCTCTCTTTCTCTTCTCCTCTGGACCGCTATAATGCGAATGTTGGTGCATTTAATGTAGTCTCAGAGGTCTCTTAGGCTGTCTTCATTTCTTTTCATTCTTTTTTCTTTTTTCTGTTCCATGGCACTGAATTCCACCATTCTGTCTTCCAGGTCACTTATCCGATCTTCTTCCTCAGTTATTCTGCTATTGATTCCTTCTGTTTTTCATTTCAGTTATTTTATTGTTCATCTCTTTTTGTTTGTTCTTTAATTCTTCTAGATGTTTGTTCTTTAATTCTTCTAGGTCTTTGTTAAACATATCTTGCATCTTCTAGATCTTTGCCTCCTTTCTTTCTCCAAGGTCCTGGATCATTCTCACTATCATTATTCTGAATTCTGTTTTCTGAAAGGTTACCTATTTCCACTCCATTTAGTTGTTTTTCTGGGGTTTTATCTTGTTCCTTCATCTGGCATATATTCCTCTGCCTTTTCATTTTGTCTTTCTGTGAATGTGGTTTTCGTTCCACAGGCTGCAGAATTGCAGTTCTTCTTGCTTCTGCTGTCTGCCCTCTGGGTCAAATTTTCTCACATTTTTATTGGAATAGTCTCAGCTACCCAACAGTTGACGACTAGTGTAATTTTCCTTTTAACAGTAGTCACTTCCCCTTTGGCAGTCTCAAGAATATTCTGAATTATTACTTTCTAAATATGATTAAAATGACTTCATATTCTTCATAAGGTATTATTCTCTAAGTCTGTTGATGGCTCAGACCATAATTTTTCTAGCTTTTGTTAACCGCTTGGCATCTGACAAGGTCTGATACACAAAGGGCAACATGTTCCTAATTAAAGATAAGCAAACATAATTGACTGAAGGCCCTATAGTTCTCTTTAGAGACCGTAGTTAGAGGCCCTGGTCTACCTTCTATACCAATACTTGCCTCTCTTTTGGGGGTAAGTTGTGATAGTTATGAAGTTTGCATATATTGTGTTGTCCATTTCTTCCACTCCTCACCCCACCCCTCCAACCCCAGTTCTAAACCTGCCACTGGGAAGTGTTAATTTTAACTTTAATATGAATTATAATTCATTTATTTTGAGATCCTTTTTTAAAATTTCATGAGGCTATTTGGTACAATTTCAGTACTTTGGGGCTACAGTAAACCTAGGGTCAGAATGTTCAATCCAGGTGGCTAATATATGTAACCAAATTAAATCAAGACCTTTTAAATAGTGTAACATTGTTGCTTTCTAAGTAGCCTACTTTCATCCTTACTGTAAAGAAGTTTTATGTTTTAAATCTTTTGCTGTGGTGGTTGCTGCTAAGCATTTAATTGTGCGTGCATTTAAAGAGAAAGTTGCAAATGTGAAATATAATCAGTAGAGATGGTTTTGAATTTTTAGTGTTGCCTTGTCAAGTTAGAGTTTAGGTTAAGTTGGGAACACAGTCCAGACCATGCTAGCATTCTGTCTTGATCAGCTTTTCATGCACCCATTGCCCATTCTGTGGAGATCAGCTTTGTCTCCACACACCCACTTTCAGGATTACCCTGGATTCCTGATGGAATATTTGAAACTAGAGTAGCCCCTTTGAATTTTTAGTCATTCTGGCAACACATCAGCATTATTAGTCATTATTTGTTTGTTTGTTAAGCACTAGATGGAAAAGTTACTCTTTTACTTTCTAGCAATTGTAATCTTTCAGATTGCCACATTTAAGCATAAATTCCCTCTTCCAACAAGGGAAAATGTGTTTTAAAGTGTCAGAGGGAAATCATTTCAGATATTAAAAACTTACAGCATTTCTAAACATGTCACTACTTTAGTTTCCACCTGTATTTGCTTATTTCTCTTTTGCTCTCTTTTCATGCTCACTAATGGCTCTCAGTTTCTATTTGTAATGAAACAAACCAGACATTTAAATTTGAGGAGGCATCTTGTGCAGTTGGAAAGACAAGGGGAGGAAGAGGATAAACCTTGAGTTAGTGCTTGATTTGTGACAAGTGCTTATTTTAGATAATTTTCTTGTGTGGGAAGCTTCCTTTTTTGTGTGTCTTAACATGTTTATCATCATTTATTTATTTAATTATTTGGTTCACTACTGGACAGGTTATGTTAATAAAAAAATGCATGCAGTATTTGGGTGGTCAAATGCCCAACTTCTATGTGTATGTGTGAAGTGTGTAAGTCATGCCTAGCAAGATATACAGTCAGAAATATGTCATCAAGTGTGTATTTACCAAAATTGATGGTAAAATCTGTCAGTATTTGTAGATATCGATCAATATATTGTTCAGTGTATGATCAGTCTTAATGCATTTATATTTGTGACAGATATAGTTATTCTATCTTTGTTTAAATAGACTCACTTTAACACATTAAACTGAAACATGCGTCAAGATGTATAGATAGAAATTCAGTCAATATTTATACTGGGTTAGATCAGGTGACTGAATGGAGGCTTTTGGGTTTGTTATGTTAGAGCATATGGGTAAGTTGTAGGCTAGAAAAGATGTATGGTATTTTCAGTTTCCTTCTAATTATACAATCTTATCTACATCAATAAAAGTTTATATTTAACTTTATAAGAACTGTATGTGGTGAGCAAAATAATTGTATGCACTCATGTATCTGTAAAACATAAATTAGATTTTGATAAAAAGTAAATTGATTCATGATAAAGTTCTGAATATTAATGGGACAGAAATTCCCATCTGATTCTAGCCATTTTCTATTCTTGCAGTATCTTTTTCAGTGATATAGGCTGACTTCTTTTTTTTTTGGCACCCACATATAGCAAATAACTGTGAAACATTTCAAACCTCAAAGTGACACTAAAACTGTGAAGCATGAAATGGAAATGCCAGAGTGTGTGAGACACATTGCATAGTGCTGCTCAGAAATTCAGTGTGTGCATGCAAGAGAAATGACAACACCACTGCAGGATGCAACGTGATTAATGCTACCAAAAATTAATAAATAAAAACAGTCTCCATTTGCAAGCACTCACTAATGCCTTCAAGTTACCACCATCTATGTTTAGCAGCCTTGCCCTAATAATTACTCCCTCCTCACCCCACTAATATCTGCTGTGAGGAATAAAATTATAAATGAATATCCTCCTTGCTATGTCAAGGTTACTAAATGGTTATAATAAAGGGCTGTGGTATTGGAAGCTTCTCCATGAGTGCTTGTATTTTTCCCGCCTGACAAGTGAATATAATTAGTTTTATATTGATTGTCTTTACACCTGTCACCCCTCCTAATGATTGTTCCTTTCCCAAGTTTCTTCAGACAGTGTTCCAGCTAGAGTCGAATGAGTTCTTTGAGTTCTTTGAATCAAAATCTGATTCAGGCCCTATGTGAGAGTGTCCTTATGTTTTACTTGCTACTGAGACTCAGTTTGTTTGTATGTCTCACTTTTGGGAAGCATGTTCAAAGAGATTTGGAGTTATTCCTAAGTGTCCTATATTTCCTAGATCAGACACAATGGGAAGGAAAGATGAGTTCATAGGAGTATATCAGCCCTGTTTATGTTAAGTTTTATCTATCTGTCTATCTTCCATATATTCACCCATCCACATCTGTAATCCTGATAAGAAACATGAGGTTTCTGGATCGGAGACAGACTTTTAATTACTCAGAGAGCATCTTACCTCAGTTTCCTCATGCCTCAGGTACACTGGAGGGAGTACGACAGAAGAGGAACTCTGAAATTATGAATCTTAGTGTTTATATAGGGCGTTTGGCACAATTACCTCTCTTCCCCCATAGAGAGAGAGAACAAGTGCTTGATAAATGTAAGGAAATCCATTCTGGGAAGAGGAGGTGAAGTGAAGTTCCCTAAGTCTGTTACTTTTTGGAATGTAAGTAAATGGCTCCAGAGGAGGTGCCTCTAAATCTCTTCTGGGTCTTTAACTTCCATGGCTTGTTTGCTATTTGAGCATCCTTTAACCCACGTTCCAGAGCTTGTTGCTCAGAAATCCTTGACACTGCAGAAATTGTGAAAACATTCATGGAGGATTATTTCTTGACATATGTTTTAATTTTGTGTAAGGGAAAGATCAAGGGATAAACAGACTAGAGATATACACCAGTATTTTCCCATCAGGTTGATTTGTGAGAGTCATTGAATTGTAGCCACATCTTTGGATTTTTGTTGTTGTTTGTCTTTTAGTTTTTTGTTTGGATTTGTTGGGGAGGGTAGCCCAAGAAGATCAATATAAACACATTTCGTCTGGACAATTTTGTTAAGCCTTTGGCTATGATATTTATTTGGTAGAGATTCACCTATTTCACTGAGGTATAACTGGCATTATTTTCCTTTTGGGAGAATAGTGTATGCTACCTAATTTGCCAAAGGCTTGATGAGTACTGTTGTAATTTATGACTGGGTAAGAGAGAAATGAATGCTTGATGGAGAAGTTTTAGGCATAGGAGTATTTATTTAGCATAATATGACTGTGTTTTGTTTTTAATATGTTGTGCTGTTACTTGAAGTTTACATACTTGATACAGTATTTTGGTAGCACTTTATCTTATGGCACTTATAACGTTATATGTCTGCTTCATCTCCTGTATAGACTGTAATCAATGTCATGTTCTTATAATTTTCTTCATTATTACCATTGCATCACTAATTTTATTGAGCACTTACTATGTAACGAGGTGTTGTGCTAAGTACTTTGCAGGTATCACTCATGCAGTCTTCATAACAATCTATTATCATCATAGACATTTTTACAAATGAAGATGCTGAACTCAGAATATAACTTGCTGAGGGTCATACTGATGTTAAAGTCCAAATTTATACCCCCTTGAGTCTCTCTGCTTTCTTAACCACTTCTCTGTATTATTCCATGTAAACAATACAGTATACCCACCTGGAGGATGAGATTCTGATTCCTGAAATATATCAGTTAATTTAATAATTTGTACCAATAGATATTGAATTGATTATACTTGAGTAAAATATCTTAAAGCTTATTGGAATTGTATAATTTTTGTCCTCCTTTTCATTACTATTACATTACATTTTTATATTCCTGAAATAGTTATCTATTTGTTGTTTTTTAAAAAAATTCAAGATGTTTTTAAAAATATTTCACACTATTGTTTTATACACTGAGGTCTCATAGTGGAGTTAAATTGTGCTGACAAAACATGGATTAGTTTCCAGTACTCTTCTGCTGACATAATATGGAATTACATATTCTCTTGCATTTAATTCAACTCTTCTCTTGGTTCCTGCCTGACTTCTGTTTGTTCATTCAGCATTTATTGAGTACCTAATATGGGCTGGGCTAGGCACTGAGGTATTTGTTCAACAATGAATGAATGACTACCATTACTTTGGGATTGATAGGATATAAACTTTTTCAAAGTGGTGGTGATGTTTCCCCCTTTTCCTATAACCTCCATGGGCTCTGACACATGGCTGAAGGGAGGTAGTTAATAATAATTTATTTGTTGAAGGGTATTATACTGGACAATAATAACTACATGAGGGTGGAGTAGAAAAATATAAGTGAAATCTGAAGTATTCAGATAACCTGTCTGGCACAAATGTCTTTATTCCGCTTTCTGACATGACAGTGAACTCTGAAATTTATTACATCTATATCTAGTAAACACATTAATTACTTCATTTATTCAATTAATATTTATTGGGCTGCTGATTTATAATGCTATGTGTGAGTAAGAAAGGGAATAAAAATGGTCCACTTTAAATAGCTCATAATATACCGAGAAAAATTCATTCATTCATTTATTCACTCATTATTTATTAAACATCTATTATATGCCAACCACTCTTCTTGACACTGGTGATATAGTTGTGAAAAAGGAGCTTATATTCTGCTGGGAGAAAATACACAAAAAGCAAGCAAACATATAGAGAAGATAATCATGAAATATGAAGATCACAGTGAAGAACATAGAGTGATGTAGTAGATTGGGGACATACTTTACATGTAAATGTCATGAAGGTGTCTCTGAGGACATCTTCTTTTCTTCTCTGATTGCTGTGGCTAAAACTTCCAGAACTATGTTGAATAATAGTGGTGAGAGTGGACAATCTTGTCTTCTTCCTGATCTTAGAGGAAATGGTTTCAGTTTTTTACCACTGAGAACAATGTTGACTGTGGGTTTGTCATCTATGGTCTTTATTATGTTAAGGTAAGTTCCCTCTATGCCTACCTTCTGGAGGGCTTTTATCATAAATGGGTGTTGAATTTTATCAAAAGCTTTTTCTGCATCTATTGAGATGATCATATGGTTTTTCTCCTTCAATTCGTTAATATGATTTATCACATTGATTGATTTGCATGTATTGAAGAATCCTTGCATTCCTGGGATAAACCCCATTTGATCATGGTGTATGATCCTTTTAATGTGCTGTTGGATTCTGTTCCCTCATATTTTGTTGAGGATTTTTGCATCTATGTTCATCAGTGGTATTGGCCTGTAGTTTTCTTTTTTTGAGACATCTTTGTCTGGTTTTGGTATTAGGGTGATGGTGGCCTCGTAGAATGAGGTTGGGAGTGTTCCTCAGCTATAGTTTGGAAGAGCTTGAGAAGGATAGATGTTAACTCTTCTCTAAACGTTTGATAGAATTCACCTGTGAAGCCATCTGGTCTTGGGCTTTTGTTTGTTGGAAGATTTTTAATCACAGTTTCAATATCAGTGCTTGTGATTGGTCTGTTTAAATTTTCTGTTTCTTCCTGGTTCAGTCTCGGAAGGTTGTGCTTTTCTAAGAATTTGTCCATCTCTTCCAGGTTGTCCATTTTATGGGCATAGAGTTGCTTGTAGTAATCTCTCATGATCTTTTGTATTTCTGCAGTGTCAGTTGTTACTTCTCCCTTTTCATTTCTAATTCTATTGATTTGAGTCTTCTCCCTTTTTTTTTTTTTTTGATGAGTCTGGCTAATGGTTTATCAATTTTGTTTATCTTCTCAAAGAACCAGCTTTTAGTTTTATTGATCTTTGCTATCGTTTCCTTCATTTCTTTTTCATTTATTTCTGATCTGATCTTTATGATTTCTTTCCTTTTGCTAACTTTGGGGTTTTTTTTGGTTCTTTCTGTAATTGCTTTAGGTGTAAGGTTAGATTGTTTACTTGAGATGTTTCTTGTTTCTTGAGGTAGGATTGTATTGCTACAAACTTCCCTCTTAGAACTGCTTTTGCTGCATCACATAGGTTTTGGGTCGTTGTGTTTCCATTGTCATTTGTCTCTAGATATTTTTTGATTTCCTCTTTGATTTCTTCAGTGATCTCTTCGTTATTTAGTAGTGTATTGTTTAGCCTCCATGTGTTTGTATTTTTTACAGATTTTTTCCATAATTGATATCTAGTCTCATAGCAAGACTATGAGTGAGACTATGTGGTTGGAAAAGATACTACATAGTTTCAATTTTCTTAAATTTACCAAGGCTTGATTTGTGACCCAAGATATCATCTATCCTGGAGAATGTTCTATGAGCACTTGAGAAGAATGTGTATTCTGTTGTTTTTGGATGGAATGTCCTATAAATATCAATTAAGTCCATCTTGTTTCATGTATCATTTAAAGCTTGTGTTTCCTTATTTATTTTCAGTTTGGATGATCTGTCCATTGGTGAAAGTGGGGTGTTCAAGTCCACTAGTGTTATTATGTTACTGTCAATTTCCCCTTTTATGGATGTTAGCATTTGCCTTCTGTTATTGAGGTGCTCCTATGTTCGCTGCATAAATATTTACAATTGTTATATCTTCTTCCTGAATTGATCCCTTTATCATTATGTAGTGTCCTTCTTTGTCTTTTGTAATAGTCTTTATTTTAAAGTCTATTTTGTCTGATATGAGAATTGCTACTCCAGCTTTCTTTTGATTTTCATTTACATGGAATATCTTTTTGCATCCTCACTTTCAGTCTGTATGCGTCCCTAGGTCTGAAGTGGGTCTCTTGTAGATAGCATGTATATAGGTCTTATTTTTGTGTCCATTCAGCCAGTCTATGTCTTCTGGTGGGAGCATTTAATCTATTTACATTTAAGGTAGTTATCGATATGTATGTTTCTATTCCCATTTTCTTAATTGTTTTGGGTTCGTTATTGTAGGTATTTTCCTTCTGTTGTGTTTCTTGCCTAGAGAAGTTCCTTTAGCATTTGTTGTAAAGCTGCTTTGGTGGTGCTGAATTCTCTTAGCTTTTGCTTTTCTGTAAAGGTTTTAATTGCTCCATTGAATCTGAATGAGATCCTTGCTGGGTAGAGTAATCTTGGTTGTAGGTTTCTCCCTTTCATCACTTCAAATATGTCCTGCCACTCCTTTCTGGCTTGCAGAGTTTCTGTTGAAAGATAAGCTGTTAACCTTATGGGGATTCCCTTGTATGTTATTTGTTGTTTTTCCTTGCTGCTTTTAATATTTTTTCTTTGTATTTAAGTTTTGATAGTTTGATTAATATGTGTCCTGGCGTGTTTCTCCTTGGATTTATCCTGTATGGGACCCTCTGCGCTTCCTGGATTTGATTGACTATTTCCTTTCCCATATTAGGGAAGTTTTCAACTATAATCTCTTCAAATATTTTCTCAGTCCCTTTCTTTTTCTCTTCTTCTTCTGGGACCCCTATAATTCGAATGTTGGTGTGTTTAATGTTGACCCAGTGGTCTCTAAGATTTTCCTCAATTCTTTTCATTCTTTTTTCTTTATTCTGCTCTGCAGTAGTTATTTCCACCATTCTTTTTTTTTTTTTTTTTTTTTTTGCGGTACGCCGGCCTCTCACTATTGTGGCCTCTCCTGTTGTGGAGCACAGCCTCTGGATGCACAGGCTCAGCGGCCATGGCTCATGGGCACAGCTGCTCCACGGCATGTGGGATCTTCCTGCACCGGGGCACGAACCCGTGTCCCCTGCCTCGGCAGGTGGACTCTCAACCACTGCACCACCAGGGAAGCCCCACCATTCTTTTTTCCAGGTCATTTATCCGTTCTTCTATGTCAGTTATTCTGCTATTGATTCCTTCTAGAGAATTTTTAATTTCATTTATTGTGTTGTTCATGACTGTTTGTTTGCTCTTCAGTTCTTCTAGGTCCTTGTTAAACGTTTCTTGTATTTCCTCCATTCCTTTTCCAAGATTTTGGATCATCTTTATTATCATTACTCTGAATTCTTTTTCAGGTAGACTACCTATTTCTCCTTCATTTGTTAGGTCTGGCAGGTTTTTACCTTGCTGCTTCATCTGCTGTGTGTTTCTCTGTCTTCTCATTTTGCTTAACTTACTGTGTTTGGGGTCTCTTTCTTGCAGGCTGCATGTTCATAGTTCCCATTGTTTTTGGTGTCTGCCCCAGTGGCTAAGGTTGGTTCAGTGGGTTGTGTAGGCTTCCTGGTGGAGGGGACTAATGCCTGTGTTCTGGTGGATGAGGCTGGATTTTGTCTTTCTGGTGGGCAGGACCGCATCTGGTGGTGTGTTGTGGGGTGTCTTTTACCTTATTATGATTTTAGCCAGCCTCTCTGCTAATGGGTGGGTTTGTTTTACTGTCTTGCTAGTCGTTTGGCATAGGGTGTCCAGCAGTGTAGCTTGCTGATTGTTGAGTCGAGCTGGGTCTTAACTTTGAGGTGGAGATCTCTGGGAGAGCTTTCACTGTTTGATATTATGTGGAGCTCAGAGGTCTTTGGTGCACCAATATTCTGAACTCGTCTCTCCCACCTCAGAGGCACAGGCCTGACCCCTGGCTGGAGCACCAAGACCATGTCAGCTCACAGCTCAGAAGAAAAAGGAGAAAGAAAGAGAGAAAGAGAGAAAGAGGGAGAGAGAGAGGGAGAGGGAGAGGGAGAGGGAGGGAGGGAGAAAGAGAATAAAATAAAAACAAAGTTATTAAAATAAATTTTTAAAAAAATTATTAAAATAAAAAAGTTAAAAAGTAATTAATAAAAAAGAAAAAATAAGGAAAGAAACAAGAGAGCAACCAAACCAAAAAACAAATCCACCAATGATAAAAAGCGCTAAAAACTATATTAAAAAAAAAAGGACAGACATATCCCTAGCACAAATGGTAAAAGCAAAGCTATACAGACAAAATCACACAAAGAAGCATATATATATGCACTCACAAAAAGAGAAAAAGGAAAAAAAAATATATCTATATACAAAAAAAAGGAAGAGAGCAACCAAATCAATAAACAAATCTACCAATGTTAATAAGCTCTAAATACTAAACTAAGTTAACATAAAACCAGAAACAAATTAGATGCAGAAAGCAAACCCCAAGTCTACAGTTGCTCTGAAAGTCCACCACCTCAATTTTGGGATGATGCATTATCTATTCAGGTATTCCAGAGATGCAGGGTATATCAGGTTGACTGTGGACATTTAATCTGCTGTTCCTGAGGCCGTCGGGAGAAATTTCCCTTTCTCTTCTTTCTTCACACAGCTCCTGGGGTTCAGCTTTGCATTTGGCCCTAAATTTAAATTTTGGCCTCTGTGTGTATGTCGCCTGAGGCCGTCGGGAGAAATTTCCCTTTCTCTTCTTTCTTCACACAGCTCCTGGGGTTCAGCTTTGCATTTGGCCCCAAATTTAAATTTTGGCCTCTGCGTGTATGTCGCCTGAGGGCGTCTGTTCCCGCCCAGACTTGTGAGGGGTGGTTAAAAGAGTGGGTGATTCGGGGGCTCTGGCTCACTCAGGCTGGAGGGAAGGAGGGGTATGGAATGCAGGGCGAGCCTGCGGCAGCAGAGGCCAGCATGACATTGCAACAGGCTGAGGCGCACTATGTGTTCTCCCAGGGAAGTTGTCCCTGGATCACGGGATCCTGGCAGTGGTGGGCTGCACAGGCTTCTAGGAGGGGAGGTGTGGATAGTGACCTGTGCTTGCACACAGGCTTCTTGGTGGCTGCAGCAGCAGCCTTAGTATCTCATGCTGGTCTCTAGTGTCCGCACTGATAGCCATGGCTCGTGCTCATCTCTGGGGCTCGTTGAGATAGTGCTTTGGATCCCCTGTCCTTGCACACCCCGAAACAATGGTCTCTTGCCTCTTAGGCAGTTCCAGACTTTTTCCTGGACTACCTCCTGGCTAGCTGTGGTGCACTAGCCCCCTTCAGGCTGTGTTCACACAGCCAACCCCAGTCCTCTCCCTAGGATCTGACTTCCGAAGCCCAAGCCTCAGCTTCCAGCCCCCGCCCACTCCGGCAGGGGAGCAGACAAGCTTCTCAGGCTGGTGAGTGCTGGTCGGCACCAGTCCTCTGTGCGGGAATCTCTCCGCGTTGCCCTGCGCACCCCTGTTGCTGCACTCTCCTCTCCGGCTCCGAAGCTTCCCCCCTCCACCACCTGCTGTCTCCGCCCGCGAAGGGGCTCCTAGTGTGTGGAAACCTTTCCTCCTTCACAGCTCCCTCCCACTGGTGCAGGTCCTGTCCCTATTCTTTTGTCTCTGTTTTTTCTTTTTTCTTTTGCCCTACCCAGGTACGTGGGGAGTTTCTTGCCTTTTGGGAGGTCTGAGGTCTTCTGCCAGCGTTCAGGAGGTGTTCTGTAGGAGTTGTTCCACATGTAGATGTATTTCTGGTGTATTTGTGGGGGAGGAAGGTGATCTCCACATTTTACTCCTCTGCCATCTTGAAGGTTTCCCCCAGATTTCCATTTTGAAAAGATATGTTGACCTTTGTGTGTAGACAGGAGTGAGCAGAGTCTAGAGGGAAAATGGGAGGGTAATTAGAAAGCTATTTTTCAGTCTAGACAAAAGATAATGTTGGCTTAGATTGAGTTATTGTTCACGACACATCCGCTCTCTTCCTCCTCCTCCGTGGGTTGGAGTATGCTTCCCTTCCCTGGCCAGCCTTTGAGACTGACCATGTGCTTGCTTTGGCCAATGGAAGGTGACAAGATATAACACAGGCAATAGTTTTAAATGTTTTAGTTCAGGGGTCTCCAACCCTTGGACCATGGACCAGTAGTGGTCTGTGGCCTGTTAGGAAGTGGGCCACACAGCAAGAAGTGAGCAGCAGGCAAGTGAGTGAAGCTTCATCTGTATTTACAGCTTCTCCCCGTCGCTCGCATTATCGCCTGAGCTCCACCTCCTGTCAGCATTATGGTGAGTTGTATAATTATTTCATTATATATTACAATGTAATAATCATAGAAGTAAAGTACACAATAAATGTAATGGGCTTGAATCATCCCAAAACTATCCCCCCACCGTCTGGTCCATGGAAAAATTGTCTTCCACGAAACTGGTCCCTGGTGCCAAAAAGGTTGGGGACTGCTATTTTAGTGGTTTAACTTGTCTGTCTTACTCCTTGGTCTGACATGAGAAGACCATGCCCCAGGTAGCTGCCCCTCCAGCGTGGCCCATCTAAGCCACCTGCCTCACAGTCTGAAGCAGAGCTGCTCTGGCCAAGTCAAAGAACCATGAGCAAGAATCATCTAAACTTATAATCCACTGAGTTTTGGTTTGGTTTGGTATGTAGCATTATTGTGGTGGTATTAGTGATACTGGAGGGAAATTGGTAAATTTGATATATATTTTAGTGACAGGTTATGAGTTTCTGGTTTGAGTGGGTGGCTGTGTGGTGATGTCATTTACTGACACAAGAAAGACAAGAAAGAACAGTATTTGGAAGAGAAGACCAAGGTTTCTATTAAATAAATTATATTTGAAATGCTTATTAACATGCAACTTCACATGTAAGACAATTATATACATGGGTCTGAAATTTTGAGGACAGGTATGGCCTGGAGGATAAAGTTTTAGAGTCACTGGTGTATGGATGTATATACCCAAGGAACTGAATGAAATCTCCCAAGGAACAAATGAAGTTAACACAAACAAAAGGGCTTATGATAGAGGCTCATGGCACTGCATTTTTTAGAGGTCTGATAGAAGGAGAGAGATTGAAAATGAGCAGTCAGGTGTTCATAGGATGGAGACCAGGAGAACTTGTCACATAGTCCCTACACAATACTAGGGGAATTTGTATACAGATATATCCGGTTAGGGTTAGTGTTAGGGTTAAGGTCTTATTGTATCAATGTTAATTTCTTGGGTGGGTATTGTGAATGTGTAGGAGATGTGCTTGTTTTTAGGAGTTATGTGATGAAGTATTTAGGGGTGAAATGTCATACTGTTTGCAACTTTCAAATTGTCCAGCAAAAAATAATGTATACACACATCTTTACATAACTGTGTGCATACACATATATCAGTAAGGCTACAAAGTATTTGACTTAAACAACTAAATTAAGAAGCTTAATTTATTAGATGAGTACAGAACAACAGTGAGAGGATGTACATTTTCAGACAAGTATGGAACATTGTGAAAACTGACTACATATTGGTCTATTGAGTAGGGGTCAATACATTTCAAAGATTTTAGAATTATATAAATCATGGTCCCTGATTACAGTGAAATTAAATTTTAAAATAATAACTGATAATTTAAAATCCCATTATTTGGAAAATTATAGATTATTTATAGAAAGTATGGAGGATGGATTGGAGGGTATCATGGTTGGAAGCAGGAATCCAAGTGAGGAAGCTATTAGTGTTCCAGAGAAGAGATGGTAAAGCTCTGTGTTGAGACAGTATAAGTGGAAAAGTGGAAGGGATTTGATGACTGATTGTACTAAGAGGCTGAGGGAGAGTGAGTAGTAGAGGTGACTTCTGGGGTTTGAATGGATGGTGGTGTCATTAATTGTGAGAGGGAACATGTTGATCGGAATGTCTTTGGGACATGCATATAGAGATAGTTATTCAAATTTGGCACTTGAGAGTGGTCTGAGCAAGATATAGAGATTTTGTGAAGTATCCACATTTACATGATGAATATAGCCATGGGAGTGGACGAAATCATTCAAGCAAAGGGTTAGAAGGCAGTCAAGGAAAGAGCTGTGGGGCATACACAACAGCTGAGGTAGTCATAGCAAAAAGAGCCCATGAAGGAGACAAGTGAAATAGTCAGAAGTGAAGGAAATTGAATGGATGACTGACTCCAGGTGAATGAATGATTGATTCCAGCTGATCTCTGAGAAAAACATGGTAAATAGTGGTAAGGACTAGAGTTCTTTGGTTGGAAGTTCTAATGCCTTATGTTTCATTACAAAACCCCCAAATGTTCATCACTTTACCTGCATTTTCTTTTCCCAGTTTCCCTGTCTCTTACTAATCGTTTTAACCAGAAGTGATTTATAGTTTATGTTCCAGAACTGAAATTCTAGAGTTGATGTAATTGTTTTAGAGACTAGATTTTACATAAAGGGAATGGTTGTGAACTCAGAGATGTTATAATTTGCCCCAAGTCACACAGTAAGTCTTGTTCCCCATCTAAAGGTTTATCTAAACTAATTAGAAGTAATGTAGGATTTTCATATGCTTTAATTGCCTTCCTAGAAATCTTTGTTAACTCTATACTACTTTTTTTAAAAAATTATTTATTTTTTATTTATTTTTATTTTTGGCTGTGTTCTGTCTTCATTGCTGCATGCAGGCTTTCTCTAGTTGCGGCGAGCCGGGGGCTACTCTTTGTTGTGGTGCGCAGGCTTCTCATTGCGGTGGCTTCTCTTGTTGTAGAGCACCGGCTCTAGGCACGCGGGCTTCAGTAGTTGTGGCATGTGGGCTCAGTAGTTGTGGCTTGTGGGCTCTAGAGTGGAGGCTCAGTAGTTGCAGCACACGGGCGTAGTTGCTCCACGGCATGTGGGATCTTCCCGGACCAGGGCTCGAACCCATGTCCCCTGCATTGGCAGGAGGATTCTCAACCACTGTGCCACCAGGGAAGCCCCATGCTACTTTTTGAAAGGGGTGTAACTGCACTTATTTTCTATTTTGGATGCAGTACTAATATGATTTAGTTAAATGGTACTGTAGAGGCTTTCAGTTTAAAGATTAAATGGATTATTCCGAAAGTTTTTAATACTTGTTTCTCAAAATGGGCATATCTTTTGCTTTATTTATTATTGTAGTAGCACAAGCTTAGTTCCTTTAGCATCGCTGTAAAATTCACTCTCTAGATATCTGGGTTGCATGTCTCGTGACATTCCCCCACATCCTTTTTCTCCTTCACTTTTCTGAGTGATTTTCATGTTAGTTATGCTGTCCATTGAGAGTGGCAATCTTTTATTAATCATTATATCCTATATCTCCTCTCTAGGAGTTAGCATGACAGTTTTCACTCAGTAGATATTCCTTAAATAAGTACAATTAAAATATGCATTTTGGTTATCCTAGTGATTAAGAATGCAGGCTGTAGGGACTGCCTGCCTGGGTTTGAATACTGCTTCTACCTCCTGCTAGCTGTATAACCTTCGGAAAGTTAATCTCTGTTTCTCTGCTTCAGTGTTCTCATCTGTAAAATGGGGATAATAATAGTACCTAATTTATGGGGTGGTTGTGAGAATAAAATATGCTAATCTGTATACAGCAAGTAGCGCACTTGGCGTATGGCAGGTATTTTTAAATGTTTCTATTTTTAAGACTCTAACTTATAAATGCTTTCTCTACTTCTTCACTTTAATACGATATTTCTCAGCTTACTGTGTATCTTTATATAAAGTGTGTCTTTTGAGCTCTGTAGTCACCCTCCAAAGTAAGCATGGCAGAAATTATCCTTTTCCCATAGTTAGGCACCTGAGGCCCTGGGAGCTCTGCCGGGGGGCAGTGGAGCAGAGTGAAGAAGAGTGAATTTACGGTCAGAGGGATATGGGTTTGTGCCCTGGTTCTACACCTTTTAACTTAGATCTTTGGTAAACTGTTTTCCTGTATAATAGAGAATAGTCACAATACTTCACCAAAAAACAAAAAAACAGTTTTGAGGTTTAAGTGTGAGATAATTCACAGGGAATGCTAACCAACACCCCTGATATAAATAGTCAATAAATATTAGCATTCTGTTTTCCATTTCTCCCAATTTTTTGTGTTCTTTTTTATACATATTAAATGTAGATTATATAATGCTATCGACTGTGCTCTTTTGTTAGCATTGACACACCAAGTAGTTTGTAAAATTTCTGAAACAGGGTTTAATCTCATATGTTCTCTGTATCTTTAATATCTTTTTAATATACCTGAACTAGTAGCTAGAATGTCTTTTTTTTTATTAGTTCCTGCTTTATAACAAAGTGAATCAGTCATACATATACATCTGTTCCCACATGCCTTCCCTCTTGCATCTCCCTCCCTCCCACCTGCCCTATCCCACCCCTCCAGGTGGTCACAAAGCACCGAGCTGATCTCCCTGTGCTCTGCGGCTGCTTCCCACTATTTATCTACCTTATGTTTGGTAGTGTATATATGTCCATGCCTCTCTCTCGCTTTCTCACAGCTTACCCTTCCCCCTCCCCATATCCTCAAGTCCATTCTCAAGTAGGTCTGTGTCTTTATTCCTGTTTTACCCCTAGGTTCTTCATGACAATTTTTTTTCTTAAATTCCATATATATGTGTTAGCATATGGTATTTGTCTTTCTCTTTCTGACTTAACTTCACTCTGTATGACAGACTCTAGGTCTATCCACCTCATTACAAATAGCGCAATTTCGTTTCTTTTTATGGCTGAGTAATATTCCATTGTATATATGTGCCACATCTTCTTTATCCATTCATCCGATGATGGACACTTAGGTTGTTTCCATGTCCTGGCTATTGTGAATAGAGCTGCAATGAACATTTTGGTACATGTATCTTTTTGAATTATGGTTTTCTCAGGGTATATGCCTAGTAGTGGGATTCCTGGGTCATATGGTAGTTCTATTTGTAGTTTTTTAAGGAACCTCCATACTGTTCTCCATAGAGGCTGTACCAATTCACATTCCAACCAGCAGTGCAAGAGTGTTCCCTTTTCTCCACACCCTCTCCAGCATTTATTGTTTCTAGATTTTTTGATGATGGCCATTCTGACTGGTGTGAGATGATATCTCATTGTAGTTTTGATTTGCATTTCTCTAATGATTAATGATGTTGAGCATTCTTTCATGTGTTTGTTGGCAGCCTGTATATCTTCTTTGGAGAAATGTCTATTTAGGTCTTCTGCCCATTTTTGGATTGGGTTGTTTGTTTTTTTGCTATTGAGCTGCATGAGCTGCTTATAAATTTTGGAGATTAATCCTTTGTCAGTTGCTTCATTTACAAATATTTTCTCCCATTCTGAGGGTTGTCTTTTGGTCTTGTTTATGGTTTCCTTTGCTGTGCAAAAGCTTTGAAGTTTCATTAGGTCCCATTTGTTTATCTTTGTTTTTATTTCCATTTCTCTAGGAGGTGGGTCCAAAAGGATCTTGCTGTGATTTATGCCATAGAGTGTTCTGCCTATGTTTTCCTCTAAGAGTTTGATGGTTTCTGGCCTTACATTTAGGTCTTTCATCCATTTTGAGCTTATTTTTGTGTATGGTGTTAGGGAGTGATCTAATCTCATACTTATACATGTCCCTGTCCAATTTTCCCAGCACCACTTATTGAAGAGGCTGTCCTTTCTCCACTGTACATTCCTGCCTCCTTTATCAAAGATAAGTTGACCATATGTGCGTGGGTTTATCTCTGGGCTTTCTATCCTGTTCCATTGATCTACCTTTCTGTTTTTGTGCCAGTCCCACACTGTCTTGATTACTGTAGCTTTGTAGTATAGTCTGAAGTCAGGGAGCCTGATTCCTCCAGCTCCTTTATTTGTTCTCAAGATTGCTTTGGCTATTCGGGGTCTTTTGTTTTTCCAAACAAATTGTGAAATTTTTTGTTCTATTTCTGTGAAAAATGCCAGTGGTAGTTTGATAGGGATTGCATTGAATCTGTAGATTACTTTGGGTAGTAGAGTCATTTTCACAATGTTGATTCTTCCAATCCAAGAACATGGTATATCTCTCCATTTATTTGTATCATCTTTAATTTCTTTCATCAGTGTCTTATACTTTTCTGCATACAGGTCTTTTGTCTCCTTAGGTAGGTTTATTCCTAGATATTTTATTCTTTTTGTTGCAGTGGTAAATGGGAGTGTTTCCTTGATTTCACTTTCAGATTTTTCATCATTAGTGTACAGGAATGCCAGAGATTTCTGTGCATTAACTTTGTATCCTGCTACTTTACCAAATTCATTGATTAGCTCTAGTAGTTTTCTGGTAGCATCTTTAGGATTCTCTATGTATAGTATCATGTCATCTGCAAACAGTGACAGCTTTACTTCTTCTTTTCCATTTTGGATTCCTTTTACTTCCTTTTCTTCTCTGATTACTGTGGCTAAAACTTCCAAAACTATGTTGAATAACCGTGGTGAGAGTGGGCAGCCTTGTCTCGTTCCTGATCTTAGTGGAAATGGTTTCAGTTTTTCACCATTGAGGATGATGTTGGCTGTGGGTTTGTCACATATGGCCTTTATTATGTTGAGGAAAGTTCCCTCTATGCCTACTTTCTACAGGGTTTTATCATAAATGGGTGTTGAATTTTGTCAAAAGCTTTCTCTGCATCTATTGAGATGATCATATGGTTTTTCTCCTTCAATTTGTTAATATGGTGTATCACGTTGATTGATTTGCGTATATAGAAGAATCCTTGCATTCCTGGAATAAACCCCACTTGATCATGGTGTATGATCCTTTTAATGTGCTGTTGGATTCTGTTTGCTAGTATTTTGTTGAGGATTTTTGCATCTATGTTCATCAGTGATATTGGGCTGTAGTTTTCTTTCTTTGTGACATCCTTGCCTGGTTTTGGTATCAAGGTGATGGTGGCCTCGTAGAATGAGTTTGGGAGTGTTCCTCCCTCTGCTATATTTTGGAGGAGTTTGAGAAGGATAGGTGTTAGCTCTTCTCTAAATGTTTGATAGAATTCGCCTGTGAAGCCATCTGGTCCTGGGCTTTTGTTTGTTGGAAGATTTTAAAACACAGTTTCAATTTCAGTGCTTGTGATTGGTCTATTCATATTTTCTATTTCTTCCTGTTTCAGTCTTGGCAGGTTGTGCATTTCTAAGAATTTGTCCATTTCTTCCAGGTTGTCCATTTTATTGGCATAGAGTTGCTTGTCGTACTTTCTCATGATCTTTTGTATTTTTGCAGTGTCAGTTGTTACTGCTCCTTTTTCATTTCTAATTCTATTGATTTGAGTCTTCTCCCTTTTTTTCTTGATGAGTCTGGCTAATGGTTTATCAATTTTGTTTATCTTCTCAAAGAACCAGCTTTTAGTTTTATTGATCTTTGCTATCGTTTCCTTCATTTCTTTTTCATTTATTTCTGATCTGATCTTTATGATTTTTTTTCCTTCTGCTAACTTTGGGTATGTTTGTTCTTCTTTCTCTAATTGCTTTAGGTGCTAGCTTAGGTTGTTTATTTGAGATGTTGCCTGTTTCTTAAGGTGGGATTGTATTGCTATAAACTTCCCCTTAGAACTGCTTTTGCTGCATCCCATAGGTTTTGGGTCATCGTGTCTCCATTGTCATTTGTTTCTAGGTATTTTTTAATTTCCTCTTTGATTTCTTCAGTGATCACTTCGTTATTAAGTAGTGTATTGTTTAGCCTCCATGTATTTGTATTTTTTACAGATCTTTTCCTGTAATTGATGTCTAGTCTCATAGCATTGTGGTCAGAAAAGATACTTGATACAATTTCAATTTTCTTAAATTTACCAAGGCTTGATTTGTGACCCAAGATATGATCTATCCTGGAGAATGTTCCATGAGCCCTTGAGAAAAATGTGTATTCTGTTGTTTTTGGATGGAATGTCCTATAAATATCAATGAAGTCCATCTTGTTTAATGTATCATGTAAAGCTTGTGTTTCCTTATTTATTTTCATTTTGGATGATCTGTCCATTGGTGAAAGTGGGGTGTTGACCTCCCCTACCTTGAGTGTGTTACTGTCGATTTCCCCTTTTATGGCTGTTAGTATTTGCCTTATGTATTGAGGTGCTCCTATGTTTGGTGCATAAATATTTACAATTGTTATATCTTCTTCTTGGATCGATCCCTTGATCATTATGTAGTGTCCTTCTTTGTCTCTTCTAGTAGTCTTTATTTTAAAGTCTATTTTGTCTGATATGAGAATTGCTATTCCAGCTTTCTTTTGGTTTCCATTTGCATGGAATATCTTTTTCCATCCCCTTACTTTCAGTCTGTATGTGTCTCTAGGTCTGAAGTGGGTCTCTTGTAGACAGCATATATATGGGTTTTGTTTTTGTATCCATTCAGCCAATCTGTGTCTTTTGGTTGGAGCATTTAGTCCATTTACATTTAAGGTAATTATTGATATGTATGTTCCTATTCCCATTTCCTTAATTGTTTTGGGTTTGTTATTGTAGGTATTTTCCTTCTGTTGTGTTTCTTGCCTAGAGAAGTTTCTTTAGTATTCGTTGTAAAGCTGGTTTGGTGGTGCTGAACTCTCTCAGCTTTTGCTTGTCTGTAAAGGTTTTAATTTCTCCATCAAATCTGAATGAGATTCTAGCTGGGTAGAGTAATCTTGGTTGTAGGTTTTTCTCCTTCATCACTTTAAACATGTACTGCCACTCCCTTCTGGCTTGTAGAGTTTCTGCTGAGAGATCAGCTGTTATCCTGATGGGGATTCCCTTGTGTGTTATTTGTTGTTTTTCCCTTGCTGCTTTTAATATGCCTTCTTTGTGTTTAATTTTTGACAGTTTGATTAATATGTGTCTTGGCGTATTTCTCTTTGGATTTATTCTGTATGGGACTCTCTGTGCCTCCTGGACTTGATTAACTATTTCCTTTCCCATATTCGGGAAGTTTTCAACTATAATCTCTTCAAATATTTTCTCAGTCCCTTTCTTTTTCTCTTCTTCTTCTGGAATCCCTATAATTTGAATGTTGGTGCGTTTAATGTTGTCCCAGACGTCTCTGAGACTGTCCTCAGTTCTTTTCATTCTTTTTTCTTTATTCTGCTCTGCAGCAGTTATTTCCACTATTTTATCTTCCACGTCACTTATGCATTCTTCTGCCTCAGTTATTCTCCTATTCATCCCATCTAGAGTATTTTTTGTTTCACTTATTGTGTTTTTAATCGTTGCTTGATTCATCTTTAGTTCTTCTAGTTCCTTGTTAACTGTTTCTTGCATTTTGTCTATTCTATTTCCAAGATTTGGGATCATCTTTACTATCATTATTCTGAATTCTTTTTCAGGTAGACTGCCTATTTCTTTTTCATTTGTTAGGTCTGGTGGGTTTTTATCTTGCTCCTTCACCTGCTGTGTGTTTTTCTGTCTTCTCATTTTGCTTATCTTACTGTGTTTGGGGTCTCCTTTTTGCAGGCTGCAGGTTCGTAGTTCCCGTTGTTTTTGCTGTCTGTCCCCAGTGGCTAAGGTTGTTTCAGTGGGTTTTGTAGGCTTCCTGGTGGAGGGGAGTAGTGCCTGTGTTCTGGTGGATGAGGCTCAATCTTGTCTTTCTGGTGGACAGGTCCACGTCTGGTGGTGTGATTTGGGGTGTCTGTGGCCTTTTTATGTTTTTAGGCAGCCTCTCTGCTAATGGGTGGGGTGGTGTTACTGTCTTGCTAGTTGCTTGGCATAGGGTGGCCAGCACTGTAGCTTGCTGGTCGTTGAGTGAAGCTGGGTGCTGGTGTTGAGATGGAGATTTCTGGGAGATTTTCGCTGTTTGATATTATGTGGATCTGGGAGGTCTCTTGTGGACCAGTGTCCTGAAGTTGGCTCTCTCACCTCAGAGGCACAGCACTGACTCCTGGCTGCAGCACCAAGAGCCTTTCATCCACCTGGCTTAGAATAAAAGGGAGCAAAAGTAGAAAGAAAGAATTAGTATAAGAAAGAAAGAAAGAAAGAAAGAAAGGAAGGAAGCAAGAAAGAAGGGAGGGAGGGAGTGAGGCAGGAAAGAGAGAAAGAAAGGAGGGAGGGAGGGAGGAAGGAGGGAAGGTAGGAAAAAGAAAAATAGAGAAGATAAAGTAAAATAGAATAAAGTATGATAAAATATAATAGCATTATTAAAATAAAAAAGTAAGTATTAAAAAAATTAAAAACAAACAAACAAAAAAACGGACAGATAGAACCCTGGGACAAATGGTGGAAGCAAAGCTATATAGACAAAATCTCACACAGAAGCATACACATACACTTTCAGAAAAAGAGAACAAGGGGAAAAAAATCGTAAATCTTGCTCTCAAAGTCTTCCTCCTCAATTTGGGATAATTCGTTGTAAAAAAAGGAAAAGGGGAAAAAAATCATAAATCTTGTTCTCAAAGTTCACCTCCTCAATTTGGGATGATTCGTTGTCTATTCATGTATTCCACAGGTGCAGGGTACATCAAGTTGATTGTGGAGCTTTAATCCGCTGCTCCTGAGGTTGCTGGGAGAGATTTCCCTTTTTCTTCTTTATTCTCACAGCTTCCGGGTCTCAGCTTTGGATTTGGCCCCGCCTCTGCGTGTAGGTCGCAGGAGGGCGTCTGTTGTTCGCTCAGACAGGACGGGGTTAAAGGAGCAGCTGCTTCGGCGGCTCTGGCTCACTCAGGCCGGGGGGAGGGAGGGGTACGGATGCAGGATGAGCCTGTGGCGGCAGAGGTCGGCGTGACGTTGTACCAGCCTGAGGCGCGCCGTGCACTCTCCTGGGGAAGCCGTCCCTGGATTCCGGGACCCCGGCAGTGGCGGGCTGCACAGGCTCCCCGGAAGTGGGGTGTGGACAGTGACGTGTGCTCACACAGAGGCCTCTTGGCGGCGGCAGCAGCCACAGCGTCCCATGCCCGTCTCTGGGGTCCGTGCCTTTAGCCGCGGCTCGCGCCTGTCTCTGGGGTCCGCGTTTTTAGCCACGGCTCGCGCCCGTCTCTGGAGCTTCTTTAAGCAGCATTCTTAATGCCCTCTCCTCGCGCACCAGGAAACAAAGGGGGAAGAAAAAGTCTCTTGCCTCTTCTGCAGCTCCAGACTTTTTCCCGGACTCCCTCCGGGCTAGCCGTGGTGCACTAACCCCTTCAGGTTCTCTTCCCACCGGCAGCCCCAGTCCTCTCCCTGTGCTCCAACTGAAACCCGAAACCCGAGCCTCAGCTCCCAGCCCCGCCCGCCCCGGTGGCCGAGCAGACAAGCTTCTCGGGCTGGTGAGTGCCGGTCGGCACTGATCCTCTGTGCGGGAATCTCTCCGCTTTGCCCTCCGCACCCCTGTTGCTGCGCTCTCCTCCACGGCTCCGAAGCTTTCCCCCTCCACCACCCGCAGTCTCTGCCCGCGAAGGGACTTCTAGTGTGTGGAAACCTTTCCTCCTTCACGGCCCCCTCCCACTGGTGCAGGTCCCGTCCCTATCCTTTTGTCTCTGTTTATTCTTGTTTCTTTTGCCCTACCCAGTTACGTGGGGATTTTCTTGCCTTTTGGGGGGTCTGAGGTCTTCTGTCAGCATTCAGTAGGCGTTCTGTAGGAGTTGTTCCATGTGTAGATGAATTTCTGATGTATCTGTGGGGAGGAAGGTGATCTCCGCGTCTTACTCTTACGCCATCTTCCCCCAGCTCCTAGAATGTCTTTAATAGATACATGACTTAATATTTTGTTGCAGCATTTCAAACTATGTTAGTCCCATTATTTGTACAAAATAGAAAGTAATAGATATTTTAAAAATATTTATGTAGGTTTATTTTTAGACTCTAAGAACTAGGTATTTTAAATAGCAGAACCTTTGCCTTTTGTGGACTTCAGTCTTTCTATCAAATGGAGGAGATTTCTGGAGCACTCAGTGTTCCTATTTACATTAAGTAATGATTGCTAAATTATTTTAAAATAGCGGCTCTGCAATAAAACTTAAGCCTGCTGAAGATAAGGATGATAATAATGCTGATATGTATAAACGAGGCGTTTTGTACTCATTGGAATGTGCTGTATTCTTGCAGACATTTCTCTGGGAGCTATCTCCTTTCTGATATATGCAGTTCATTTACTCTACACGTTCAGTCATAGATTTTAGTAATTGCAAAACATCTGAGGAGCATGGGGTGGAAAAAAACACTCAAATGTTTTTTTACCATATCTTTGTATTAGTAATTTTTTTGAAAAATATTGTACCTGTTATTAGAAAAATCTGTGATTTGCAATTTAATTCAAAGAATGCACTTAGAACTTGAAAACTAATAGTATACAATTAAAGCTTTTCTTTCGAATTCCAGAACAAGTTAAACTGGGTAAAATAGTGACTAATATTGATTCAGTGAGTAAAAAAATGGAGAAAGAGAAGCAACAGCACCATGCGAAAACCAGGTAATGTGTAATCAGCTAACTTATAGAAAACATACACTATTCTACTTTGCCAGTATTTGTTGACCAATTGTCATGGTTTCTCAAGTCTGTTAACACCCCATGCATGAGGCTAATTTATCCTTCTGCTTGAGTACCTCAAAGCATATTAATTATCAAAATTTTAGTTTTCAGTTCAATTAACTTTTGAACTGGAAGATGTCTGAACAGTTAAGCAAACCATCTGAGTTTTACAGTGCATAATCTCAAATCCAATTTGTGACTTTCTTGAGAAAAATGCCATATTTTATGATAATATTACATAAGTTTGGTATTTTAATAACTCATCTGCAGCTATTATGGAGCAGAGTTGTAATTTTTCTTTTTTAATATAATAATTTAAAGTTAGTCTTTTTCTAACAGAAGGTGAGGGTGATCCTACTGAGCATAGTTTGAAGGCAGGAATTTTGAGCATTGCTTTTGCTTTCCAAAGGTGTCTGGAGATGGGTCAGTTACTTTTCTGAGTTATTCCACTAAATAACAGCATCATCTTTGGGGTAATGTTACAATTGTGTACATAATTTTTGGCCCTAAAACTACAGATAGAACCTCTAAAGGCCCTTCAGCACATTTTGTAGGAACATTTATACTTGTAGAATGTAAATACTGCTCTGTTAAAGTGTATTTTTCAGTGGCTTGTTTGGTATTAATTCATTATATAACATGGTCAGAAATGTGGGGTAATTGGCACAGCTATAAATAATAGAAATTAGAGAAAATGTTGCTGTGGCTGTAAAGAACGTCCTGGATCTTCCAACATTTATCCTGCAAACTGTGCTTAGCACTACAAGTTTTATGCTCAGAAGTAACCACTTTCGGGCTTCCCTGGTGGCGCAGTGGTTGAGAGTCCGCCTGCCGATGCAGGGGACACGGGTTCGTGCCCCGGTCTGGGAGGATCCCGCATGCCGCGGAGCGGCTGGGCCCGTGAGCCATGGCCGCTGAGCCTGCGTGTCCGGAGCCTGCGCTCCGCAGTGGGAGAGGCCGCAGCACTGAGAGGCCCGCGTACCACAAAACAAGAAAAAAAAAAAGAAAAAAAAGAAGTAACCACTTTCTTGGTTTAAAGTGTAATACGATACTGGAATTTGGAAGAGTGGAGTATACATACAGCTTTAATAGTGAGGGTTTGGTTTTATCCATGGTAAGAGAAGATATTAATTGGAAGGAAAATAAGTGATTGTATTGGAAATTTACTAGTTAAAAAAAATGTTCTTTTGCCTTTACTTAAGTTAACCTGAGACCCAGGTTAGTCTAGCAGAGTGTTACCTGCTAAAAGAGTAGCTAATATAGCAATTTAACCAAACAGTTTAGAATTTCAGCTAAACTTTAAAACTAGAACAGCTAACTGAACTAATGTTGAAAAACTACCATTTTCAGTATATTTAAATGGGGCTGTAATCCAAGGAAGAATAGTAATAATTTAGGGAAAATTGGAGCACTCATTAATAATAAATCTGATCAGGTTTAATATCTTTCAGTATGTCTTTCCCAAGAGAGTTGAGTATTTCCCAAAGAATTGTTTCTTCAGCAACTGGTGAAAGATAAAGATCTCTTGACATCCTAACAATCCATGTTTAATGAAAACAAATCCTGCTTAATGAGGAAGATCAACACCCTTTGAAATTAAGAGCAAGTACTTCAGTGACAGCCTCGGGTACATAGAGACTGAACTTCAATCCACTAAGGCTGCCTTGTCTTTTTTTTTTTTTTTTTTTTTTGCGGTACACGGCCTCTCACTGTTGTGGCCTCTCCCATTGTGGAGCACAGACTCCAGATGAGCAGGCTCAGCGGCCATGGCTCACGGGCCCAGCGGCTCGCGGCATGTGGGCACGAACCTGCGTCCCCTGCATCGGCAGGCGGACTCTCAACCACTGTGCCACCAGGGAAGCCCTGCCTTGTCTTTATTTATAGCTAACTTATGGTGGTAACTTGTTTCCTACCACAGCAGTTGGCTTCTTTTCATAAATGTTAGAAGTGACTTAGCCATGAAGGTATAAGCAACAGAAAGGAAAATGGTATCAGTCAGGAAATCAGGTAGGGGGTTGTTAACAATGCAGGGAAGGCTTTTGGACTAATTAGCATGAACTGCTCAACTCTTTGTGAGACCCTGGAAAGGTTTCTGTTCAAGACAAATAGAACCCAGAGAGAGGAGTTGTACAGAAACGACTTATAATTTCCTAGAAGATACTGTGGAAAACACTAATTTTTAAGGTGACACATAATATTTTTAGGTAAACCATAAAAATATTGACCCAACAAAAGAAATTTCCTTGGAAAATACATGAAGAAATATGATGGAATCTTATAAATGTTTGTTTTTTTTTCCTTTTCCCAAATTTCTCTATGTTTGACTTGCAAAGGAGAACAAAATTGAATACTTCTGCATTTTCAAGTTTAAGTTTAAGGAACTGAAGTTCTTCAATACACCTTTGAATTCTAACTTCAAAGATTAATTATCATACATTAAATACTCTTTTTATTTCAATAATGATAAGTGTGACTGCATTCTAAATATTAATTTTCCATCAAGGAAATTTATTTATTATGCATTTATTTATTAGAGCTAATTCTTTAGTTGATAATATTTGGTACATTTGAAGGTATGACAACTGCATTTCTGTAAATGCATTCTGTATTTCAGGCAAGTGAGCCTCAACTTCTTCCCCTAGTTTTGTGATCAGTGGGAGTTTCTTATGTGTTACATAACAATTTGTATTTAGGTTATTCTGATCAATTTAATAACAGAATGAGGATATTATAAATTAATGATAGAATTCCTCATGGCATTTCACATTTGTGTTGAAACAACTCTGGTATTTCACCTTAATGTTTGTACAATATTTTGCTTAAGTGAACGAATTGTGGTCTACTTCTGTTAGAATCTTTCATTAATAGGGAATCATTGAAAAATGCAATTAATAGTTCTAATTTGGAGATTTAACTAATAGTTAACCAGGGACTAGTTATAAGGAAGCAAAGCAAACTACAACTATATATCTTGATCCCATTCTTGATCATAGAAATAAAATTCTAGAATTTCAAATGGAGTTTTGCAAATCTGCCTGCATACTCAAACCTCTTATATTTTCCCTTGACAATATGATTTTGTCATATAAGGGGTACCTCAGTTCTTTGGCCAACTGCATAAATGTGACCACATGAGTGACAGCTAGACTAATGGATCCTATAAGTCACTCATTTATTTACTATTTATTGAACACCTACTATATGCCAGATATGAAACTCAAAAGCAGACAGTCACAGACTTTCTTCATAGACCCTAGTTTTTTGATGGGTAGAATGTTTTAAAATCCTAAAAATTTATGTAACATTTCTATAATATTTGAACGAGCAATTGCATTTCTAGACCAAAATAATGACGTGAATCTTTGTACATTTACAAAGAAATATATTCACTATATGTTATCAAGTATAAAAAATAAGCTAAAAAGTTCATGTATATTTATGTACACCTAAACATAGAGAAGATGTGGGGTATATTACACATGTTAATCGTGACAAATGGAGTGAGTATAAAGTAGTAATAAGGCGCTTACTTAGTTCCTTAAATCCCACTGCCTGGATTCAAATCCTGGCTCCACCCATTTGTAGCTGGAGTAATCTGAACTATATACTGCTTAACCCCTAAATCTCTTAGTCTCTTCCTTTATAAAATGAGTATAATAATAGTAAATATTCAGAGGCTTGTTGTGAGTATTAAATGCGGTAAGACACATAAAGGGCTTAGAATAGTGCTCAGCTCATAGGAAGCATTTAAGACTTTGCAATTATTATTCATGTACTAGGGTAGTGAATTAGGGGTAATTTTTATTTTCTTACTTTTGCTTATTTACATTTTCTAAAGTTGCTACATGGTCCCCGTTTTTTGATTCAGCTGACTTGGTTGAAGCTCTCCAAGTCATGATAGGAAAACATATTACTTAAAATCTCTTGCAAAACAGAAGAAACAGATATGATGCATGTTCATTTTTCTGATTTTTATTAGAATTTTTCTTTCAGAAAGCAAATGTTCCTATGTTATCCCTGCATAGATCCAGCAAAATTTGGTATTATTTTGTCTTCATTCAATAATAAATATTTATAGAGGGCCTACCATGTGCCCCTTACTCTGCAGTGAGGGTCCTGAGGATACAGTAGTCATAGTCTCTGTTGATAGGAGATGAGGTTTTCTCTCCATGATTAGCATCTAATCCTGTAACATTAGTCTAGAAAGTTTGATTACTAGTAAATCACTCAAAGCTCTACCTTCATCTTTTGGAAACAGAATGGTGGACTCATTTTGTGCTTTCCCCATCATCAACCTTGGCTTGCACTTACGACCCATGACCTCCTCTTCCATGGGGCTTTTGAAAGAAAACGGTGAGTCACACTGCTTAAGTGTGGAAGCAACACAGTAACTTTCATTATTTTGTATTCATTTAAAATGCAAAGGCAAACAGCTAGTATTGAACAGTCATTTCCTTTATATTTCATTTCAAATAATGTGTCACAAGATAGAGGTTTCAGAAACAACCACTAATAACTAATTTTCAGCTCCTTTATTTGAACTTTAGAGATTGGATTTTTTTTAATGTGTGTAAATATTGAAGGTTTTAGGAAATTATAAGGATAAATTCTTATAATTTTAAACGTCTCTGTATAGTTGAGTTTTTGTTGTTTTAAAAAAATATGTATTTCTTCAAAAGAAAATATAGATGACCCTCTAATGTCCCTTAAGTGTGACTGAGCAACTCTCTGGAACTTGGTGAGCTATGTGATGACCTTGGGGGCTGTTGATTCAAATAAACTATTTTGTAGTTTTCCCTCTTTTTAACTTGTTACTTATGTTCTTGGGCTTCAGGCTGTCATTAAGAGAAAACTCTTCTTGTAGAGTGGGACTTTGATTGATTTTGGAATACATTTTAAAAAATTTGCAGAATAAACTCCTCCTTGGGTTCTCAAGGCACTCTTGTTTAAAATTTCCATTATCCATCTACAATTTTACCAGCCTTTATTTGTTTGAATTATTATAGAAGGAATTTAAACATCAACTGGAGGCTCATCAAACACATTTTTATTAATCGAACCAATATTCATCCAAACTATTACTGTTTGTGACTATAATGTCAGAATCTTAAACACATACAATAGGTCTATTTAAAATTTTGGCTTCTTATATTTGTCCATAGCTTAAATTCTTTTAAGGCTTGATCAGATAATTTGAAGCCCCAGGGTAGTAGAATAATGTGTGGGTCTCAAGTGAGTCTAGCATTAAGTATGTATGTAAAGAGGTAAGTGCTGTCAAAAATTCCTCATATGGTACAGGGTCCAGTGGGTGAAATAGTTTTAATAGATAACAGTCTTAAAATCTGATAACCCTAGGGACTTCCCTGGTGGTCCAGTGGTAAAGAATCTGCCTTCCAATGCAGGGGACATGGGTTTGGTCCCTGGTTGGGGAACTAAGATCCCACATGCTGCAGAGCGACTAAGCCCATGTGCCACAACTACTGAGCTCTTGTGCCTCAACTAGAGAGCCTGCGTGCTGCAAATTACAGAGCCCACATGCTCTGGAGCCCATGTGCCACAACTAGAGAGAAGCCCGCCCGCTGCAATGAAGAGCCCACATGCCTCAACGAAATTCCTGTGTGCCATAACTAAGACCTGACGTAGCCAAATAAATAAATAAATAAATAAATAAATAAAATAAACAAATAAAATATTAAAAAAAAACCGATGACCCTGAAAGCTGAGGTTTACAGCCCTTAACTACGACGTAGTGAAAGTTCTACTAATTGTGTGACATTTAGAGTTTATTCAGGATCATCCTAAGGGTTGATGAAAGCCTCTGTTTTCAAATACCATCCACCTCAGGTAAATCACATGTGTCTTTCCCTTGTGGAGGAGCCTATTAGCCCATTGAAGTGTTTGGTAATTCTCATGGCTTTAGTTTGAAAGTATATATGTGAGTCTTCTTTCTCTGTATATGTGGAGCTTACTATGCAGGAGCTTGACCACTGTTTGTTTAGTGCTAAAGATAAGATAGAAGACCTTTCTTCTAAAATATTTGTTGAGAGAATCCCAGTTACTAGCTATAGATTATTGTGAAATTGTGAGTGTAAGGCTGGCACCTACATGATATGTTTTGAGATTTGCTAAAGGTTCTAGCTGTGCAAAAATGTTCTGCTGAAATATCTGAAATATTTACTAATAGAACTATAGCTTCATGAAAGCTAAAGAATTCATATACTTATCACAGTGACTGGCACATATTGGGCATTAATAAACATTTGTTAAATGAATGTATGAATGAATGAAGATAAATTAAAAGGAGAAGCCACTCAAATGGAATATACTTCTGTATGTATCTATGTGTCTGTTTCTACACAGTAAGCTAAAACTTGATAACTGATAAAAGAAAAAAGAATTTGGGAAAATAAAATACAATAATAACAGCAGTGAATATAAACATGCAAAAGAATAACACTGGACACTATCTTTTTATAGTTCTTGTTTATGCTGATTATATGTAGACTGCTCAGATACCATAAAAATAAGTAAAATGTTATGCAGTGTACTTTACATGATTTAAAACCAAATTGTTGGGCAGATTATTAGTTTTATGATGTAAGTCTCTCAATACTCATAAACCTCCTGGGAAATTTAAAGTTAAACAGGCTAAAAGTATAATAAATGGCAGTAAAAATCATTATTTCCAAATGCTATAGGGTAGCTATCCTTTTTTCCTTAAAATGAAAGGTATTTTTAATCAAGTAAGGATGGCAATTTCATCACTGCTTTGTTGTATGTGAGGTTTTGTTTTATTTTGTTTTGTTTTAAGCTAAACTGCTCTTTTATAATTGCAACATTAAAAAAAATAAGGGCAGAAATATCTGAGGGCCTGTGGCCAGAAACTTATTTTATGTAAGCTACTAGTAAAATGTAAAAAATGTTGATTTTCTTTTTGAATAACCTAGGTGTGGTCCTGGCTTTGTGTCTTGGGTGAAGAAGTAATTAATATATTTTTTATGCTTGCTAATTTTTTAGTTCATTTTAAGACTAGAGTCTAAAAATTTGTACAACAAAGCCTTTTATCCACATATTATTGTAACTCTGTTTAGTTTAGTAAGTTACAGCTTCACTGAATGTCTGAAACAGCCACTGAGGTCTGTTTAATAACAGAATGTTGCTTAAATTGTGAGAGAATATAGATCTTGTGGTGTTCTCTGGGGTGTATGGTAATTTACTGGGCTCTTAAAGTTGCCCAATTTTTTTTTAGGATAAATAAATTATTCTTACTAAAGGAAAAAGGAAAGGAAATTAGAACATAGGAATTAAGACAAAATCATGATTTCTATCCATTTGACATATAGTATATAATAATAATATAATATATCTATAATATTATATATGTAAATGCATATACCTTATACTGCTTGAAGCCTTGCCTTTTTAAAGCAGTATAGCACAGTGATTAAGAGTGAAGACACTGGAGTTATTGTAGTTACTCTAATGAGGTTAGAATTCTGACCCTGCCAGTTTCTAGCTGGGAAACCTCATTCAAGTTAATCACTCTGTGAATCAGTTTCCTCATTGGTTAAATTGGGAATAATAACAATACCTACCTAAAGTTTTTTGATAATGCTTGTGAAGTATATATCATACATCCTAGTGCTTAATAAATTGAGCTGTAATTCTTAGCTACAGTTCGTTGATATACATAGTAAAGCATGATAGACTTGAAAAGGCTTTGACCCTGTCCTAAAGGACGTATTACTAGAAGCACAAGACACACCTCATTACAACTTTGCCTTACACTATCAAAGCACTGAACTCAAGAAGTGAGGTTTATGGTTATTATGTAAACACAATCATGGCAGCCTTTCCTGGATTCAGCTATTTTTGCCATTGTCATTGTTCGCATCCTGTTCTAGACCTTGACTCTGCCTGTTTGCCCTCCTATTTCAGTGAATTTGGAAGGTCATTCTTAAAATGATATTCCTCAAGCACCCCTTTCACTGATGATTTTTCTCCCCATCTTTATGATTCTAAGGGAATAGGCCCATGGTAGAAACTCTTTAACAGACTTTTTCAAAGAGAGTTCTAGGAAGGTGGCCATGTGTCAAAGAAGCCCATGTTGCTCTCTTTAAGAACCAGTTCTCCGTGTGGCCTGGTGCAGATCCTTTCAGTTCTCTGTCATCCTCAAGGAAAGAATGAAACTGCCCTCAGTGAAAAGGATGAAAGGTTAGAAAATGTCCTTTTCCTGTATGGCTGCTTCTCAGATATTAAAACCTCTCTACATAATCATTGGTAGGAGAGAAGAGGACCAATCCCCCCATAGTCTGCTCTTGGCAAGATTTCTTCCCTCTCCCTACTTGCTAGGTTCACAGCCTTGAGCCCCTCAGGATGAATCTTATTAAATATGTCCTTTAACTCTGTCTACATTAGTCTCCACAAGACACCAAGGACTTCCAGGTCACCTCTTATCTTTAAAACCCCACTATCTATATAATTCTGTATGTCTTTCTTTTCTGACTTTATCCTTCACCCTTCCCACCTCTGAAACCTGTTTACTCTTATCCTTGAACTGCTAGCCAGTAGCCAGCAAAAATCCTGAATCCTTAACCTCTTCTAAGTGTTCCCTTCACCTTCTTGGTCTAGTTGAAATCTGTGCTCTGTCCCCAACCCTCAGGACATTTATTTCTCGGCTGCTCCCTTAAGAGGTGATGGTCTTCTCTCCCTCTCATGCTTCATGTCTCTGGGACTGGAGATGGTAAGGTGATCTCCTTATTCCTCATGCTGTTTCTAGACCATTCTCCCTCCCTCTTCACTAAATCTCCCAGCTTTGAATATCATGTCATCAAATGATACCCTTCATTACCTCTCCTTCCTACTGTAATCTTTTGATTTGTATCCATTCTCTCATATTGTAAAGATTTTAGCCCCTGGATCCTTGTAACTTTTACTAGCTCTAGTCTTGTAATAACTCTTTGTGATTTTGGTATCCAAATAAATAAGCTCTCTAACTCATTGGCTTCTTGATTCCTTGAGCTCTTCTCCTCCAATGAGTATGGTGCCTGTCATACTATATATATATAGATATATATATATACACACACACACATATATACACATACATATATATATACATATATATTCTCATATATGTATATATATATATACATATATATGTATATAACTCTCAGAGAATATATATATATATATATATATATATATATTCTCTGAGAGTTATGGCCTAGAGACCTTTGAAATAGTTCCAAAATCTCGTTTTGAAGAGCACCACCAGTCAACCAGACTACCTTCTAAACTCCAACGTTTTTTTTAACTCCCACTGGGTGTCTTGGGGCCCCCGATGTTCATAGGCCTGGAGATTAATTTTTGAACTTTTTCTCGAGCTATACTCATCCTCTTGGTAATTTTATCTAATCCATAGCTTTAACTACCATTTATATGCAGATGACTCCAAATTTAAATCTCCAGCCTGGTCATTCTCCTCAATTCCAGCTCACATTCAAATGCTTAATCAGCATTTCTGCCTGGGTTTTTATTAGGCATTTCGAACTTAACATGTCTGACTCAGGAACTTTGTACATGTTGTTTTTTGCCTGGAAAGCTCTTTACCTTAGACGTCACAGCATCACTCCACTACCAGTTCTGGGCTTTGTCCAGATGCCTTCAGATCAGTGAAGCCATCACTGACCAGCCTATTATAGTAGCAACTATATCCCCCACCCAGCCCCATTTACCAGTCCTGCTTTATTTTGATCTTTAACATTTAAGTCCTCAGGACATATTGCCTATTACTTATCTGGTTTTGGCTACTCTACTCCTGCTAGAATGTAATCTCCATGAATGCAGATAGTTTTGACTAATTAATTCATTAATAAATCCCTTGGACCCAGAATCATTCCTGGAACATAGGAAGTGCTCATTATATTTTGCTGGATGAATGAAGATACTATTTTATTTTCTAAAAGAGTGGTAACAATTTTCATGTTTATTTTTTCTATTCAATGAGGAAAGTTATCTAATTTATCAGAATAAATATTTTCACCAATGGAACTCAAATATGTTGTTGTCATTTTGAATAAAAAAATTACAGCTAGAAAAAATACAGCTGTGTGTGTGTGTGCACTCATGTTTCTGAGCGTATCATGAACAAACATGTAAGGAAAGACTTCTGGGTACAGGACACCTAAAATTGCTAGTTAAATATTAAAAAAATAACTTTAGTAACCTGGCTGAACTGCCAGGAAAGGACAAAAATAATAAAAGCAGAAAATATAGGAAAGCCTGATTCCATAGGGGTTTAATGTTCCTTAGAGTAATTTGCTTTTTAGGGCTTATACTTATTCCTGGTGGCCTAGAACTTTCCTAGTTAAAAAAAAAAAACTGGCATCACTTTTCTCTGTCTTCCTGTCTGTCTATCTATCTATCTATCTACATATCTATCAGCATTTATTGTACATGCATGTATTTGTTGTCTGGCCTCAGGTATCTAGAATTAGATTAATAGAAATTATGGTTTCATGATGCATTATCATCACTTGTCCATGAATTGCCCTCTTTAATTTATTTTTTGTATTATTTAGTATTATCATGAACACAAATAAAATCATCCCTCAGCCCAAAAACTATAATATTGACAGAAACTGTCATCTACTGTGCCACTTGCAAATTCTATCCCTTTGCTTCCACCCCAGATTTGGAGGAATTCTGTTACATTCTTGGTACTAATCCTTTGTTAATTATATTGTGGCTAGTCTTTTCACTTTATTTAAGGTGTCTTTGATAAACAAATAATATTGATTTAAATACAGTAAAATTTAGCAAAAATCTTATCCTGTCCAGGATAATAAAAGGGCTATGAAGCACTTTAGATTTGCTCTTCCTCCATTTTGAATTTCTTACTATCATTTTCCATTATTTCAATTTTCTCTTTTTTTAAACTTTAATCCCACAAGCCATGGCATAATTATTATTAATTATTAAAGATAATGTTTATTTAGATATACCTGCCTCCAGGTAGATTAAGAATTGAGAAAAACAAAAATTTTTAGAATGAAATACAGATGGACATGAAATATCCTTCCTTTTATTTAGGCCTTCTTAGAACTGTCTCAATAATATTTTATAATATTCTGCATTTTTAAAAAAGATTTATTTCTATGCATCTGATGTTTTTGATGCTATTTTAAATGGTGTCTAAAATTTTATTTTATCCCCACCCCCTTTTCTGGAATATAGAAATACAGTTGATCTTTTTGCATGGACCTTATATCTTTATGGCTTTTATAAATTAACTTACTACTTCTAGTAGTTTATCTGGTTTATATGTTGATCATTTTAGACTTTCTATATACACAATCATGTTGTCCATGAATGTTGACAGTTTTTGTTCTTTCCTTCCTATTCTAGAGCTTTTATTTATTTTTTCTTACCTTATTGTGGTAGTGAACACCTCCTACACTATGTAAAATAGAAGTGGTGAGAAGCTTTCTTGTCTCATTTCCTATCTCAGAAGGAATTATTATATATGTTAGCATTAAGTATAATGTATTGTGTTTGTTATAGACTCTCCTTATTATACTAAAAAGTTCCTAGGTTGCTAAGAGTTTATCATGAATCGATGTTGTACTTTATCAAATGATTTTCTTTTTATCTCTTAAGATGATTGTATGATTTCTTTCATTTGTTCTTTTTTAAAGTAACTTTATTTTATTTATTTATTTATTTTTGGCTACGTTGGGTCTTCGTTGCTGCGCGCAGGCTTTCTCTAGTTGCGGTGAGTGGGGGCTACTCTTTGTTGTGGTGTGTCGGCTTCTCATTGTGGTAGCTTCTCTTGTTGCAGAGCACAGGCTCTAGGCCCGCGGGCTTCAGCAGTTGTGGTACGCGGGCTCAGTAGTTGTGGCTCACGGGCTCTAGAGTGCAGGCTCAGTAGTGGCTCATGGGCTTAGTTGCTCCGCAGCATGTGGGATCTTACCGGACCAGGGCTCGAACCCATGTCCCCTGCACTGGCAGGAGGATTCTTAGCCACTGTACCACCAGGGAAACCCTTCATTTGTTCTTTTAATGTAGTGAATTATACTCATTGGTTTTCAGATGTTAAACTAATATTCAACCCTGGAATAAACCTAATATGAATTCAATTTGCCAATATTCTTTTGAGGGTTTTTTCATTTTATTGAAGAGAGAAATGACCTGTAATTTTGCTTGTTTTCATCTTCTTTCAGTGTTAGTAAGTTATGTTTATAATGATATTCTAAATTGTCAAAAGTATTGCCATAAAGTTGTCCACAGTAACGTTTGTACTGATGTCTCCCTTTTAATTTTTGATATTAATTATTTAGGCACTCTCTCTCTCTCTCTCTCCCCCCTCCCTCCCCCCTTCCTTCCTCCTGTTTCTCTTTGGTCAGTTTTGCTAAAGTCAGTCAACTTTATTGTTTTCTTTTTTATTTAAACCAAATTTTTAGCTTTGTCAAATTTCCCTATAGTACACTGCTGTCTATTTCATGAATTTCTATTAACTGCTGTATTTTTCTGATCTCCATGCTGTGGTTAGCTCTGACTGAGCACCCTGAGACCCTAATATTTGTTATTGGTTTTACTTCAGCATTTACTCATAACAATGAACACTTTCTAAATTCTGTTATATATGGTATTGTTATCTAATAAGTGTGATGCAGTCTTCTCTCAGTGAAATGGATGAGTTTTTTGAGGACATCAGTCCTTCTTTAAAAATAGCCAATAGAAAGTGGAAGACACATGAGATCTCAAAAAATGTTTTATAAATAGTCCTCGTTCCCCTGTGAAGATCGCTTAAAATGAAACCCTTGCAATTAGACTCATATTAAGATCAATAACAAATTTTTAGTTTTCATTTCTTTTTGTTATAAAAATACATATAATCATACTAAAGAACATTTGGAGAAAAGAAAAAACTTGTCCATTAGTGCCACCACCCTCTCCATGATTAACAAGTTGGTTTATTTCCTTCCAATTTTGTTCCCTTTGCATCTTTTTAAAACCTTGTGGCTATACAAATTTTGATTTTTTTCTAATTAAGTCTAATAATTTCCTTTCATTAATTGGATATAAATGTCCATTTCATTTTTTCCAGTGATTGTAAGAGAATTCTCCTCCACGTACCCGGGTAGCAAACTCCCCAGCTTCTTCACCTGTCTGCCCCTCCAGGGCTTACTCAGTGCACTAGTTAGCTTGGGCTGCCACAACAAAATACTATGCACTCGGTGGCTTAAACAACAGACGTATTTTCTCACAGTTCCGGAGGCTGGAGGTCTGAGATCAGAGTGCCAGCATGATTGGGTTCTAATAGGAGCTCTCTTCCTGACTTGCAGCCTTGTAGCTGATTTCTCACCTGGCCTTTCCTCAAACCATACATTCAAAGAGAGAGAAGTCTCTGGTCTTCTCCTATCCACTAATCCCATCATGAGGGCCCCATACTTATGATCTCATCTAAACCTAATTATCTCCCAAAGATGCCATGTCCGAATACCGTCTCATCGGTGGGCAGGGCTTCAACACATACGTTTTGTGGGGACACAGTTCAGTTCATGGCACTCAGTATCAGAGGAGGAAAAGACATGTTCTTTGTTCCTGCCTTCTGACACTGTGTGAAGGCAGCTGAAGGAAGAAAGGGAGGGAGGGAGGGAGGGAGTCTCAACTCGTTTCAGAAGTGGAAAATAGATTTTTTAAAGTAACAAAATCTAAGATAGTAAAATCTCTAAATAGATTGTTTTATGCAAGTTTCCACTACATCATAACAGGTGGAGTGGGAGGTAGTTGATGCTTGTCTTGTGTACATTTATTTATTTATTTTATTGAAGTATAGTTAATTCACAATGTTGCGTTAGTTTCAAGTGATTCAGTTATACAAATATATATATACACACACACACATATATATTCTTTTTCAGATTCTTTTTCATTATAGGTTATTATAAGATACTGAATGTAGTTCCCTGTGCTACACAGTAGGTCCTTGTTGTTTACCTATTTCATATATAGTCCTGTGTATATGTTAATCCCAAACTCCTAATTTACACCCCCCCACCCCGCTATCCCCTTTGGTAACCACAAGCTTTTCTATGTCTGTGAGTTGCCTTGTGTACGTTTAGACCGTTGACAGTTGCCCTTTTAATTCTGTCCTTACCTATCTCCCCAAATGCTACCGTAATCATTAAGGACCTCCTCATAAATATTTTCATGTATTAGTGCAATTTCAGTTATTGTTTTATACCAAGGTGATTATAAAAGTGATTTGAAAAAGTGAAATTTAAGATATTTAAAATATTTTTATTATGTTTGACACAATGGCTACTCAAAATATTAACTGAAGGATAGGTGTTTATAATAAAACAATAGAACACATTTCTTTTTAATATAATAATATACTAGTAATAAGTTTCTTTTTATATATTATCTCCTTGGTTCTGATGGGATTTTCAGGCATGGTCAGTCTGGCTTTTCTCATCTTTCAGGTGAAGAAGCTAAATATCAAGAAGCTTGCAACTAGCTCAAGTCTCACCAGTATCAGGCTTCTGATTCTCAGTTCTTGTTCCATTTTATTGTTTTGCTTTATAAATGTTCATATTGTCTTATATGTAGCAATGAATATTTTGCTCTATAACTCTAAAATTAGGATATTTTAAAGCTGTATTTCAAGGCAGAACAGAATGATTCAATATACAATGAGCTTATAAAATGACTATTTGGGGTACATTTACTGTTATGAACTGAAAGCTCGTGTAAATTTGTATGATTTTTGAATCAGTTTTCATCCATCTGATCTCATACAGTCTAAATTTTGTGTTTCTTACTACTCTACATATTTTTTTAAATTGCATTTTCAGTCAGTCTTAAAAGTTCATCAATGATGTTACTGCATCTGCCTTTATATTGAATTATAAATTGGTTTGTATTGCTTTTTCAGTATGTAACAATATAATAGGAAAGATAGCTGTCTTGTATGATTCCCCACTGCTCATGTTAACAGACATTTCATAAAAGCACAAGTGTTTTATTGTCTGAAAACACAACTTACCTCATCTTTTTTAGGAAAATGTGAAAAATATTTTTAATGTACCAAATTCTAAACAACCAAAACTTTTCATGCTGGGAAAATGCATGCTATGTTATTAAAAGTGTTCAGGAAATCTCTAAGAGATACTTGTGGGGTGCAAAAACTGTTTTCAATCCATTGCAAGCATGCTTGTGTCTTGAATCCAGGTATTTCTCCGTTCACCATACACTCTGTCAGGAAAAGAAGAACGAATATGCTTTAGCTAACTTTAGGCCAATTTTTAACATCTCAAGAGAGGTGGGATATACAGTCAATAAATATTGATGGTGGGAGGAAGAGGTATTCCACAGTGAATTACATATATTTCTTATTCAAACAATCTCAAAAGATAGTTGATTCAAATGTGAAATTTCTTATTCAAAATAATCTTGAGATATGACCTATAATTTTAAAATTACAGATAGGCAATTCATTTATATATCCTGAAGTAAGATTGAGAGAATATCTTTGGCCAGTGATGTACAGTAGAAATAAAATTTGAGAAACACTTATAATTTACAATTTTCTAGTAGCCACATTAAACAAGTAAAGAGAAGCAACTGAAAGAAATATTAAACACACTTTTTATTTAACCTAAAGCATATATACAAAATTTATCATTTCAATATGTAATCAGTATGAAAAATTATTAACATATTTAACATCCTTTTTTTCTTACTAAGTCTTTGAAATCTTGTGTATAATTTAACACACTGTACATCTCAATTCATACTAGCCACATTTCAAGTGCTCATGGGCACATTGTTACCATACTGACAGCACAGCCTCCGATTCGGGGCTGCACCAGATCTCGATCACTCATTTCTGTGATAATGCTTGGCACATAGTAAATAGACAGTAAATGTTTTAAAAAAGAGAAAAAGGAAGCAACAAAAGGTAATAGGATAAATTTGTAGTCAGATAGAACCATGTGTATACCCACTTACTAGCCGGATGCCCTTGGTTTGGGTATTTACTCTTCCTAACCTCTGTGTCCTTTTTTGTAGGAGTGAGATATTTGTATCTGCCTTTCAGAATTATTGTGAAAGTGTTGAAGTATCATAAGCTGAGCGCCTGGTTGGTTCCCTTTCATCCCATTTCTTTTCCGAAATCTGAATTAAGTCACATATTAGATGACTTAATCTATTTGTATCCACTTTTATTAGATCTTATTCATTACCTCACCAAACACAGTACTTTTTTTCAGTTACATGTGAGTAGAAAGGAAGAAACTAGAATCAGAGAGTAGGAGGTTCTTGGCATCGAAAGTGGAGCCAAGGACAATCACGTTCAGTTGCTTAGCATGCTGTGGGATTAATCGCCTGTGATCTTAATTATAAATACTTAATTTATAAAACAGCCTTTAAACATGGAGGCCTACATTTAGATATAGGAACAATTCTGGTAAATCAGTTTCAGCCTGATAGCCAATTTAAAACGTTAATGACACAATCACTTCAGATCTTCTCACTTCCCTTCTGCTCAGGCCTGACCCAGGGCTCCGGGACTTGCAGAAGGAAATGGAAGGGCTCACACACATGCATGTGCAATATAACCTACAGGCAGAAATGAACAGAAAACATACGTATGTTGTGGGGCTGGCTTCATGGATATGTGACCCTTCAGACACATAGGACTCCACCCTCAGAAGGAGTAAGTGCTTGGGGCTTAATGCTCTGCGGTTGCCATTGTGAAATTCTTAATAATTTTACCTTTAAAATTGTGCTTTGTGAGTGAGTCTAATAGGATAATGGAACATGCACTGGAAGCTTGGAGCCTTGGTTCCCAGTTGGTTCCACCTCCCGGCCCCTTCCCTGCCCACCGGGATGGGGTCTTGACCACCCACTTCCAGGTTCCAGCCCAGTGACTGCAGCCACCCTCTGCCCCTGATGCGGGTCTGGATGCAGGAGCAAGAAAGGTCCCATGGGTGTATGCAGCCTGCACACCTATGTGGGTCTGTGCTTACCCAGCCAGTGTCCTCATGCTCAAGGGAGAACATTAAATAGCAAATAAAACCACACCATGACAGACTCAGAGAGACAGCTGAATAAATCAAAACCTGGTATGATGTGATGAAGAATTATGCAGTTCCACAGTTAATCCTGTGTAAGCACTATGCAGCTCATAAAATAGAACACTGTCAGTGCCCAGTAGTCACCCCTCCCCCACCATTTCTCTTCCCACTAAGAACACTCTTATTCACCCCTCAGAGTTAACCACTAGCTTTAGTTTTGTGTTAATAGTGTCTGTGCTTTTCTCTCTAGTTCTACCATCCAGAGTGATGGTGAATTATTTGTACATATTTTTAAAATTTATGTAAAATAAATCATACTGTATGTATTTTCTGTGCCTTACCTGTTTTGGTCAACATTGCTTATAAAATTTGTCCATGCTGCTAAATATTACTGTAGTTTGTTATTTCCACTGCTGTACAGTATACCATTTTAGGAATATATCATGAAGTTTTTAGTCTATTCTTGATGGACATTGAGCTGTTTTCACTTGAGGACTGTTATGAATCATACTGTGTATATCTCCTGGTGCGCATGTGTAGGACTTTCTCTAGGGTTTATACCAAGGAGAGAATTTTCTGGTTCATGGATTATGTATACCTTCAACTTCTCAATAATGTCAAACTGTATTACATGATTAGTACTAATTCACATTTATACTTGCAGAGAATGAATATTCCCATTGTTTCACAACCTCTTCAGGTCTTAGAATTGTTAAACACATAAATTTGTGCCAATCGGGATTCAGTGTTTTAAAAATTGTTTATTTTAATTTACATTTCTCTGATTTTTTTATGTGATTGAGCATTCTTAACATATGCTTCTTGGCCATGTGGATTTCCTCTTTTAAAAAATCTTGTTTAGTTGCTTCTTTTCCAGTTTTCTTTTGAGTGTCTTTCTTATTAAGTTGTAAAAACTCTCTGTAAAATTTTATAAACTGCATCTTTGTCAACTGCATGTATTGAAAAAATTTCTCCAGCTCCATGGTTTGTCTTTTTTTTTTTAACATCTTTATTGAAGTATAATTGCTTTACAATGGTGTGTTAGTTTCTGCTTTACATGGTTTGTCTTTATATACTCTTTTATGGTGTCTCTTGATAAGTAGAAGTTGAAAATTATCAATGTTTCCATTATGACTGTTTCTTTTTGTATCTAGTCTTTAAAACATGAAGTTCTTTGCTACCTGAGGATCATTGAATTAATGTCCATTATTATCTTCTAAATTATTTATTGCTTTTATGTATATATTTAGGTTTTTAAGCACATTGGAAGTGATTTTTGCACAAGGTGTGAGAGGAATATCGAGTTTTATTCCCTCCCCGTTCTCCCCCACTCCCCTCTCATAGAGACCCTCAATTGTCCTAGAAATGTTTACTGAAAAATCCCTTCATTACCTAGTGGTCTTCAGGGCCCCCTCTGCCATATAAATGTCCACATATGCATAGGTATGTTTCTGTGCTCTTTTTCTGTTCCATCAATCTGTTTGTCTAGCCTTGGAAGAGTACTACTACACTCTCCTAATTACCATATATTTATAATAAATCTTTTGTCTAATTTTCTAGTTGTTTGTGACAGGAGGTCAGTTCCCTTAGCAGTTAATATTTCATGAGTAGAAGACATTTTCTTTATACATAACTATGACTCCCTCCTGTGAACAGTAACGGAATTTGTATGTATCTATTTATTCTTCCCTCCCTTCTCTTTAACCCACCACCAGATTTTGTTAGATATGTGTTTTTCTCTTACTCTATACCTTATTCTTTAAATATACCCCTTTTTGATCATACAGTTTACTAATTCCAAATGATACTTTTCCGCCTTGACTATAAATGATGTTGAAATCGGCTACTCACATCATTTACCAACCTCTTTTCCCTCTTAAAATTTCAGTTTGTTATTTATTAGTTGTGTCATCTAGGGTAGGATAAAAATCTTATGTCACACTCATTTTTCTTGAGTAATGTGTAGACATTTCTCCACTGCCTTTTAGCTTGTGGCTTTGCTTCTTATAGGTGTATTGTCCTTTTGGCCTGGCTATTCAAAAGATTCTTTAATTCTGCATTCTAATAATGTTTCTGAGATATGTTTCGATAAGCATCAAACTGAGACAGTTTTTTTCCTGATATAAAGTATGTCCTTCAATTTGAAGATCCTAATTTTATTTTATTTTGGTAATTGCTCCTGAAACTATGTCCTTAATATATTTTTATCTTATTATTTTGTCCTTTTTTCTTCCTTTGCCTGTTCCCTATGTGTATCATTTTCTTGTAATCCTTTTAAAGTCTTTCTTTATTTTTTTTCACATTGTTCTCTTTTATCAATCCTGTTTTCAGTGTCCCATAGTCAGTCTTCATTTCTGTTTTTTTTTTTTTAATTCAATTTACCTAAACAAAAAAACAAAAACAGTTCACCCATTTCTTCCACCCTCCATCCCCTGCCTCTGGCAGCCACAAATCTATTCTCCATATCTGTGAGCTTAGCATATATATACATATACATATATGTATTCATAGATTCCACATATAAGAGACATCATACAGCATTTCTCCTTCTCTGTCTGACTTATTTCACTTAGCATAATGCCCTTGAGGACATAGGTCTTCATTTCTGCAAATAACTTTATTTCTTTCCATCAGCTCACATGTTATTTCTATTGTCTGACCATATCTTTCTTCAGCTTTTACATTCCTTTGCGGGGGCGGGTAGTTATTTAATAGAAACAATTACCTTTTGTTCCCTCCAAAAACCTTAGGCAATATGTTTGGTCAAAATGTTTGCATTGTTTGTGGCAATATTTTTCATCCCTTTTGTTACCCCTGGAAACATTTTTCTTGTGGTATTTATCCATCATATTTTTTAGCATCTTTTCCATTTTATTTGTTTCTGCAGTATTTTTTGTATACCTTTTATGCTAGTCCCTTTTTTTTTTTTCCATTACTCACTTTGTGGTGAGTTATTCCTGTACCAGCCACCTTTAGGAGTTTTGGAGCTTTGTGTATGTCAGGGGTCAGAGCAGTTTTCCAGGTTAATAGGAGACATCACTAATGACACAGGTCCCTGTTTGTACATGAGTTCCTTTAGCCTCTACTTCCCACTCAGCCATTCCATGCCCACTCTGAGGGACAGCTCACATTGCTGGCTGTCTCTCCTTACCCCCACAACAAGGAGGTTGAGTCCTGAAAATATGCCTCATCCCTGTGTGATTCCTCATTCAGCCCCCTTTCCTGACTTCTTGAGACTTTGTAAGAACATGGTCCATGGTGCTTCTGCTGTCAGAATAAGCACCTCAGTTCTGTTCTTCCGCAGGGATTTGCTCCTCGGGTTGTGGCTGCTTGTTGTAGTGAGCTATTCTCTGCATTGTCTGGGATCTGCAACCGTGGGCATCTTTAACTGCCCTTTCTTCCACTCCCATTTAACTTTCATGTATATTTGGAAGCTCTTTCTCAGATAATGTGCTTCCGAGTTGTGGATGTCTTCTCATTTCATCTCAGGAATTTGCTTTTCTGATTTTTTCATTTTTATTGTTATTTTTGGACTATTTCTAAGAGAAGAAGGGGCAAAGACTATATTTTTACCCCAAAATTTACAAATGAAAAGGCATGATAATATTTTGAGTAACTAAAGCAAATGCCAAGAAGCAAGCCTCCCTGAAAAATCTGCAGTTCATACATTAATGTTCAACACAAAGCTCTTATTATTACCTATCTGTATTTTATGTTAAATGATAGTCTTATAATTTCTTCAGAAGTTACTGATAAGGAGTAAAATTAAACATAACATTTTAATAGGGTGTATTAATTTGTTAGGGCTGCCATAACAAATTACCATGAACTGAGTGGTTTAAAACAACAGAAATTTATTCTTTCACAGTTCTGGAGGCTGTAGTTCAAACCCAAAGTGTTGGCAGGGCCGTGCTCCCTCTGAAGCCTCTAGTGGGGACCCTTTCTTGTCCATTCCAGCCTCTGATAGTTCCAGGCATTCCTTGGCTTGTGGCAGCATGACTCCAATCTCTGCTTCTGACTTCACATAGCTCTGTTCTACTAGGTCTGTGTGTCTCTCCTCTTCTCGTAAGGACATGGGTCATACTGGATTTAAGGGCCCACTCTACTCTAGTATGACATCATCTGAATTTAACTAATCATGTCTGCAATAACCCTATTTCCAAAAAGATGACATTCTGAGATATTGGTATTTAGGACTTCAGCATTTCTTTTTGGAGGGCACAATTTAACCCATAACATATGGTGTAGTATCTTTTGGTAGAGAATGGATTAGCTGACTGTTGTAACTCACAATTTATTTTTTAACAGATAAGTAATATTTTTGAGAAACAAATCTAAAGTATTCTTAAAAACACATTGTGCTTTTTATAACAGCTATATTGAACCATCGAGACATATTGATTTCCTTATTTTAATACTGCGTTTAAATTTGTGTCTTTGTTAAGTTGGAAAAGAGGTGTTTGGAGACCTGCCAGTGATTATTATTTCAGGAGATAGAAATATAGGCCAACATTGCTTAGTTATCTACTATGGACAGATAAATACTTATATAAAACTATATAAAGAGTGTTATTTAGCCAAGGAACTGTGGATATTGGAATAGTATCTTGTTTTAGTTTGTGAGTAACAAAATCTATTAAATTCTGGCTTTAATAATTTGATAATTCTAATGAGGTATTTATTTCAGTTAATGGAGAGAAATGTTATTTGGGTAAATCATCCATTTTGAAATAAAAATTTTTTTTTAAATAAATTATGTTTTAAAATTATCTTAAAAATCACTGAAGAACTAAAAAGACAGTGGAGAACTCCACTGGTCAATTTTTGATTGACCACTTATTAACCAGAGTGAGAAGCAGAATATTCGAGTGGGAAACTTGTTTATGCCATGAAAGTATTGTGATACTGCACACCTGGGAAGAGGAAGCATGTATGTAAGGAGGAAAGAGTCAGGGTTCAGGGCCTGTCCATGTTGGAGACTTTTATATAAGAGCCTCCCTACATTAAGCCAGTAAGAGCAATCTAGGATATATCCCATTTCTTCTCCAAACAAAACAAAAACTTTTTAAAAATGTGAAAAAAGAAACATTCCCTGAGGAGTTGTGGCCACTCACAAGGTCTTGCATGGATTTGTACCTTGTGTATGCATAGCCTAGCTTAGTCAGGGAGCCTCAAGTTATAACTTAGGTTAAGATGATTTCCAACTGGTAATGCCCCCAGGCTGCCAGCAGAAAGAAATGTAAACCCTCTTGAATGAAAGGAGCTTAAATTAATTTTTAAGGGCAATGAAGATCAAGCAGTCCATAATATCTAAGCACATAAAGAAACAATGCAAAAGGTACAAAAACCAGCTAAAAAATACACAATAGGGGCTTCCCTGGTGGCGCAGTGGTTGAGAGTCCGCCTGCCGATGCAGGGGACACGGGTTCGTGCCCCAGTCCGGGAAGATCCCACATGCCGCGGAGCGGCTGGGCCCGTGAGCCATGGCCGCTGAGCCTGCGCGTCCGGAGCCTGTGCTCCGCAAGGGGAGAGGCCACAACAGTGAGAGGCCCGCGTACCACAAAAACAAAAAAAAAAACCACAAGAGTAATAGGCTCATTCAGATTCACATATTGGAATGATCAGAGTCAAATATTAGAACAACTATACTTAGTGTGTTTAAAGAAATAAGAGAAGTTGAAAATATCTGTAAAGAATAGGAAATTATAAAAAGTGACATAAATTTGAAATTAAAACAACAAAACTTCTAGAAAATAAAAGCACAATAACTATATTGGCATACTTGGCAGCATATTGGTTACAGCAGAAGAGATAACCGATGAAATGATAGTAAGGTTAGAAGAAATTATCCAGAATGCAACATAGAAAGACAAGTTGCAAAATACAGAAGAGAAGGCAAGAATGATACTATGAAAATACTATGAAGAGATCTAATATCCCAATGATCAGAGTCCAAGAGGGAGAGGATATCCCATCTAAGGGATATGGCAGAGGCAATATCTGAAGAGTTTTTGTTAAGTATTCATTTTTTAATATCTAGAATATCACTTTCATAATTGTGTAACTTTTAAACTAGTAGTTAAAAATAGCATTAAGCATAGTACATAACACAAATGAGGGCAAGAAGAAGGAGGAAAGGAACGTGGTAAAATAGAAAAGGAAAATTAGAAGGTAGATACAAATAAAAAATTACTATTGTTTATATTCATCTATAATTATTATCACTTACATTGAACAAAAATTAAGAAAATACTCCAGTTAAAAGTCAAAGAATTTCAGAGTATAGGGTGAAAAAAATCAACTGTATGTTGTTTTAGAGACACATTTAAAATATAGACTATAGAAATTTGAAGTAAAAGGTTTTTCAGCTTTCTTTTGACTTCTGTTTACATAGTATATATATTTTTATCCTTTTATCAATATTAAGAATATAAAAGGTGATATCACTATAGAAATAGACTTAACAGAAAAAGAAAGGGAATATTGAGAACTTATACACAATAAGAAGGTTTCTGGAAAAATATATACTACCCTAACTAACTTAACAAAACAATAGAAAACCTGAAGACTTTTGTAATTATTAAAGAAAGTACATCTTTGTGAGAAATATTTTTCCCCAAATTACCAGGGCAAATGATTCTGCTGGTAAAGTCTATCAAGGATTCAAGGAATAAATTAATATTATATTTCAGAGGATGTTAAAAATTTATATTTCAGAAATATAAAGGATTTATTTTATTCTAAGTCCAATCAGGAGACATGTGCTACATAGTGATTTAAACTGGGGAAATTTAATATAAAGAGTTATTAAGACATGGTAAAAGAGATGTCAGTGAATTCTATAGGGTATTTTAAGGCTGAAGGAGAGTATGCAGAGATGGAAGAATTTGGAAGGGGCCTCCCTACCCAAGACTGGAGAAGGTGTAGTTGCAGCCTGTTGCAGGCAGATAAGTTCCCTGTGTGGCTGGACCATAGCTGGTCTACAGTTACTGGGTGAGCAGGAAGCAGCCTTCTGAGTTGCATGCGAGCCTCAGTTAAGGACAGACACACAGGCATGCAGGCATGCAGGGGAAGTGGGCATGCTGCTGTGGGTGAGAGGCCTGGCGGGCCTGGTGTCCACTTTGGACGAGGATAGATGAGCAGAGCGAGTTGGAGAGCCAGTGCGGACAGGAGGTCTGGAGTGTGATGTCTCTATTTCTAGGGCTGTCAGACAGTGATCACCAGGCCAAGCTGAGGCTGTGAGTTTGCCAAGGGATCTATACCCTATATAAAAATATATGATATACCAAAGAGGTGGCACTACATATGCATGGGAAGAAAAGGGATTTTTCAATACATTGTACTAGAAGAAATATCCTTATAGAAAAAAGCACAACTAGACAACTATTTCATATCACCTCACTCTTGGGGAGTAGTGACTGAAGGGGAATATTAGGGGGGCTTCTGATTGCTAGAAATGTTCTGGTTCTAATCTAGTCATAGTTAACAAGGATGTTTGTGAAAAGTTACTAAACTGAATTCTCATGTTCAATTTTCTGCATGGATTACATTTTAATAAAAATATAGTGAAATATATCCAAGGTCTTGGAGTAGGAAAGGATTTCTTAAACAAGACACAATATCACCAAATGTAAATGAAAGAACTGATTCACTTACCTATATCAATATTAAGAACATCTGTTCATCAAATGTACCAAAAAGAGTAATAAGACAAGTCAGAGTGGGAGAAAAAAGTTACAATATATATATCACCAACAGTTCTCTAAAACCTAGTGTATATGACAGATTCCTTCAAACTAGGGCAAAAATGAGAAACAACCTGCTGAAAACTGGACAAAAGACTGGAAAGGGAGTTTAAAATCCAAATTCCTTATGAACTTATACAAAGATGCTCAGCCTCGTTGGTGATTAGGTATATGAAAAGGAAATCTAGGCGATTCCAGACCATACCCACCAGATGGTTATAGATCTAAAAGACTGAGAGTACAAAGTGTTGGTGAGGATGTTGAAGGCTGGGGATGCTCATACCCTTACCTGGTGTCAAGTAAAGCTTAATGGCAGTGATTCCACTCCTTAGCTCACTCTAGAGCAGTGCCTCTCACCCTGTACTGCATAGTTTCCACACAGAATTTAATGTGCAAATGAATCGTGGTAAGATGAATATTACGATTTAGTAGGTCTGGGTTGGGACCTGAGCATATGCATTTCTCTCAGGTTCCCAGATGATGAGGATTCTGCTAATCCATAGACTTGCATTAGAGAACCTCTGACACACATAAATTAGGAGGCACATACAAGAATGTTCAGGGACTTCCCTGGTGGCCCAGCGGTTAAGACTCCATGCTCCCAATGCAGGGGGCCTGGGTTCCATCCCTTGTCAGGGAACTAGATCCCGCATGCTGCAACTAAGAGCCCGTATGCCACATCTAAAGATCCCACATGCCACAGCTAAGACCCAGCACAGCCAAATAAATAAATGTTAAAAAAAATAAAAAAGAATGTTCATAGCAGCATGGTCTGTAATAACCCCAGGCTGGAAACAATTCAAATGTCATCAACAGCACAATGATGAATAAGTCATGGTAAATCCAAGGGAAGAGTATATTGCAAGAGAGCGGATAACCTGTATCTACATGCAGCAGCATGGATGAATTTTATAAACATGATGTTGAGCACTAAAAGCAAAACAGAAGTATTTTGGTAGATCAAGTTCAAATAAAAAGGTAAAACTAAGCATTATAGTTTAAAACTATTGGTACATTTATTAAAAAAAAGACACAAATGTTTAAAAGAAAAGTCAGGGAAGTAGTTAGGTCTTGGGAGAGGGAAAGTACTTTGATTGGGAAGGAAGCATTCTGGGATGGGGCAAATATATTGTTTCTGGTACTAAGTGCTCCACTCTTTGTTAAAAACTGTGCATATAATATTTAGTGTACTTTCCTCTATGTATGTTACACTTTTACAACAGTAGATTTTTTTTTTTTTTTTTTTTTGCTGTACGCGGGCCTCTCACTGCTGTGGCCTCTCCCGTTGCGGAGCACAGGCTCCGGACACACAGGCTCCGCGGCCATGGCTCGCGGGCCCAGCCGCTCCGCGGCATGTGGGATCTTCCGGGACTGGGGCACGAACCCGTGTCCCCTGCATCGGCAGGCGGACTCTCAACCACTGCGCCACCAGGGAAGCCCACAACAGTAGATTTTTAAAAGATCAGCTTCACCAGGAAAAGCAAGGCTGGGCACCTATTCTGCTAGAGGCTTGGGAGTGGGACATCTTAGGGTGACCAACTGGCTCAGTTTGCCCTGGACCGAGGAGGTTCCTAGGATCTGAGACTTTCAGTACTAAAGTAGAGGCAGTCTTGGGCAAAATGGGATGGTTGGTCACCATGCATCTAGACTACTTTACACTGCAGAGGCCATTAGGGACAAAGGATAGGTTCTGAAGATCTTGTCATGTATTATAAAATTATGAAGAATTCAGAGTCTTTAAACTGGGGTTTAAAGCAAGAATTGAAGGACTATACCCCTGGAGAGATTTATTTGGAGTTTCTAGTTAAAACAACTAGGACAATGGCACAGTGTTAAACAATTTGTTAGGTTTCTTGAGAGGCTCCTGACAGCCCAGTCTTGTTCTGCCTGAGCAGCCTTGCAGGATATCGTGGGCAACTTCTGGAGTTCGGCTGGGTTCTCTCACCTACACTCTACCGTCTGCCTAAACAATTCTGTGGACTTAAGCCTCAGGGATCTCCAAAGAGGATTTGAGTGTCCTGAGAATGTAGGACTCAGAGCCCTAATTCCTCTAAGGGGCAGAAACTCTTCTGCTCCAGATTAGACCCACTTACCATCCTTGAGGGTCCCCTTACCAGTGAAGCTGCCCCTAGAGTTGCTTTGTTTCTGAGTGAGCCTCCACAGATAAATCTACTAAACACTTAGTACAAAGTGGTGGTGAGTTGTCTTTGTTTATTTTTCCCTACTAGACTGTGCATTTCTCAAAGCTTGGGGCTGTCTTGTTCATCTTGTGTTCTCAACATGCCTGCTACCCCATAAGCATCCATTGTTTAGCTGCATCTAGTAAATATGAGATAAATATCTGCCGAGGTTGCAGATGACAAAACCATGTATTGAACTAAAATACTAGGTGTAACAATTAGTTTGGTCCTGATGAAAGCCATGCTATGTTATCTTTCTATGTTTAGTTAAGTATTGCTTGCCTGATAGAGTGTAACTGTGGTAAATAACAGTTTTGATTTGAAAAAAAGTTAAAAAAGTAAGAAAAAAAAGTAAGCACTTATCAATAGGCTACTGATTCTTATTGGATATATATGTCTTAGAACATACACCCCTCTAGAGCAGATTCTATGTTATGTGTGAGTTCTGCTAAGTGAGCACCACATTTATTATTCCTAATTAAGAAAGAAACTTGATATGTTTTCTCTAATACATAAGGCAAAGGGTGATACAAATTTTATGGACTGGGAGACATGTTTGTGTCCCTCAATATATTTTTGAATCTATCCTAAGTCTGAGGAGAACTATTCATTACTGTGTCCTAACCCACAAGGAAACCGAAGTCAGTCATTCTTCAAATTTAACATACTGAAACGATATTCTTGTGTTCTCAAATGTACTTTAAACCAATGAGAATCTCTGTTGTATTTGGATGATTGAGCTTTGAAGGAGCTCCGAATTTTCTTGTGCAGTCCATGAGATGGGTTTATAGTTTAGACAGATGAAGGCAGTAACTGTTGAGTTTGCAGAATATCCCTTCTTTGCTAAAGGGGGAAAAGAATACTTTTAGTCATTCCCGAGTGCTTTGCAAAAGGTAAAATATTTCATTGCTTTTTTGGAACTAATTTATAGCAAGTATTCAAAGAATCTATTTAATTACACACCAATGGGTATGAAAATGGATTTCCTATTTTATGACCCTTAATTTTTATCAGTTTGTGCTACACTGTGTCCACTGGGAAATACAATGTATATAAGGGATGTTTCTTTCAAGCATTTCATGCATATGAATCTTTTCAACATGAGGTTTTGAAACTATGTTGGCAAAATATGCTACAATTCTATTGCTTACAAACAAATAAAAGCCAAGGTGGTTTTGACTTGAAGTCAAAAAGTGCCATTTATTAAAAGTCATAGTAATGACTTGTACCATCAGTTCCATAAAGGAAATCTCTGTGAGAGCATTTTCTGAAAGTGTTTTTTTTTTTTTCTCTCTCTCTCTTATTGTCTGTTTGGAATAGTTCTTCTTGAATATACACACTGTGAATTTGACTTTGTCCATAAACAACCAAAATCTTAATGTTGGTCCATTTACTTACGGTGAATTTTGAATTAATTTTTAGAATACAAAAAGCAAGATCTTATTCTTTTAACCTGACCCCCTGAACCCTTTTTTTTTTTTTTTTTTTTTTTTTGCGGTACGCGGGCCTCTCACTGTTGTGGCCTCTCCCGTTGCGGAGCACAGGCTCCGGATGCGCAGGCCCAGCGGCCATGGCTCACGGGCCCAGCCGCTCCGCGGCATATGGGATCCTCCCAGACCGGGGCACGAACCTGTATCCCCTGCATCGGCAGGCGGACTCTCAACCACTGCGCCACCAGGGAGGCCCCCCCTGAACCCTTTTAAAGGCAATTTTCCAACTAGATTTACAATCCCTTTCTTACACCTAAGGTAGTTTTCTCTGGTATAAGTTTTAAAAATTAGAATTAATGATTCATGACCATAGTAAATTACATGTATGTCATAGTGTATTTTGCAAGCTTATCTGACTTAAGGAATAGAAGGCTAAAATATGGAAATAAGGAAAATAGAATGTTAGAAAGTTTTCTTTTTCTGGTTTTCTAATTTTTGACTTAAATTCCTCTGTGGGGCAAAACTTGGTTTGGGAATGTATTGAAAAATATTTAAATGACTGATGCATTTTCTCGTATTGTGTTTTAAAAAAGGATATAATTTATCACTTTACAAGAAAGAAAAACAGACTTTTAGAAAGAAATCTTATGTTTTTCATGATATTAATTGCCCCTAATCATTTTCATCTAACTGTATGTGAATGGAAGTGTTTTTCCACAATTAATCTGTAGAACATGAATTTTTAAAATAGTATTCACAATTTTTTTTCAATTTTTAGTGTTTCTGAAATAATATATGATTAAAAATAAAATTTTGTGTGTGATTCTAATACGATGGGTCTTTTAAAAATAATTCTCATTAGAATTAGTAAATTGTTACAGAGGAAATTAATAAGTAAAATGGCTAAATAAAATTGAGTCATTTTATATTATGCTTTATAGTTATTCTTTTTTCTTTTTGTATTTTTTTGTTTTTGTCAGAGTTAGGTTTTTAATAATCAATGAACGTGAGAACAAATATTTTCTCAAGGTTGTTAAAAAACTTTTACTGTATTCTTGGCTCCATTAAAATTGCTTTTGTATCCCAAGATAGGCCTCAAAATGAAAAAAAAGTTGGATAAAAAGGATAATTTATTTAGGAAAAGTGAGGATCAGGAAAAAGCCTTAAATGGAGATGTATAGAGATAGAAAAATGTGGTTAGAATTTAACAGGAAAACAGTTAAACAAACAAACTCACAGGAATTTCACGCATGATAAGAAGAGTAAAAGAAGAAAAAAAACAGAGTTTTGTCTTATTTATAATGAGTGAGGGAAATCCCTCTTTATCTATTTCTCATGGTGGATATAAGAATCAGATGAGATTGTTTTTGTAGAAGTTAACTGTAAATTGTGAAGTACTACACTCTGATTACTATTTTTAGAATGGAGTATTAATACTTGAATCACAACATAACATTACAGAAGGTCTAAAGTTAACAAAGTCTCATACTAATGAATTTAAAATATCCACAGGAATTCTTATTTTCAACAGAAAACCAACTCAGTGCAACATATAGAAAACTATTTTTGAATTTAGTTCATTTCCCAGTGAGAAAAGTAAGAGCTTAGTCCCAGGAAAACTACTTGGCTATTTAGATTTTAAAATACTCTAATTTGTTTTGGGAATTATTTATTCTCAAGATGAACTTCAAATTAGAAAGTACCTTTAAGATATATGGGAGGAGCTTTTAACCTTTTAGGACTGTAACTCAGATTTGATTTGGCACCATAACAAGACTAATATAAATTGCTCATGTGAAGATACTACTAGAAGATAACGTAGAATATTTAACTTGTCTTTATTTTTTTACTTAAATATAATTTACAGTAGCGAAACGGTCATATCTCAGATGTACCATTCAGTGAGTTTTGAGGAACAGATATCAAGACACAGCATTTCTATCACTTCAGAAAGTTCCCGTCTGCCACTTCTCAGTCAGTCCACCCCTGCCCCACTCTCCGCCTCTAGAAGTAAACACTGATCTGATTCCTAGTGTCATTGTTTAGTTTTGGAAATTTAGGAGTTTCATATAAATGAAGTCATATACTATGTATGTTTTCTTGTCTGACTTCTTTCATTTAGCATAATGTTTTTGAGATTTATCCATGTTGTTGCATGTATCAGTAGTTCATTCTTTTTTATTGCTGACTAGTAGTCAACTGTTTGACAATACCACATGTATCTATCCATTCTCCTGTTAATGGGCATCTGAATTGTTTCTAGTTTTTAGCTGTTATAAGTAAAGCTTCCATTAATATTTGTGTACAAGTATTTGTGTGGACATGTGTTTTTATTTTTCTTGGATTAACACCTGGATACAGAATTAATGGATCACAGAGTAGATGTATGTTTAACTATTTTAGAAATGAGAAAGTTTTCTAAAGTGGTGGTACCAATTTGCATTTCCATTGGCCTTCCAGTTGCTCCACATTCTCTGACATTTGTTGTTGTCAGTCTCTTTCATTTTAGTCATTTCAGTGGGAGTAGCTTATTGGGGTTTCAATTTGCATTCCTCTGCCTGATGACTAATGATGCTGAGCACTTTCTCACATGCATGTTTTACATTTGTAGATCTCCTTTTGTGAAGTGGCTCTGTCTTTTGCCCATTTTAAAAATAGAGTCATTTGTCTTTTTGTTATTGAAATGCAAGAGTCTATATATATTCTGGGATTTAGGTCCTTTGTCATGTGTTATGAATATTTACTCACATGTATTATGAATATTTACTCTCAGTAGCTTGCCTTTTTTCTTGCATTTTCTTATTAGCAAAAGGTTTTATTTTTTGATGAAGTCCAGTTTTTTCACTTTTTTCCTTTGTGACTTGTGCTTTCTGTGTCTTCTTTAAAATTACTTTGTTGATCTAAAGGTTGTGAAGACCTATATTTCTTTCCTAGCAGTTTTGTTGTTTTAGCTTTTATGTTTGGACCTATGATCCATTTCAAATTAATTTTTGTGTATAGTTTAAGGTAGTATCATTTGTTGAAGAGGTTTCTTTCTGCATTGAATTGCTCTTGTGCCTTTGTCAAAATTTTTGATTGTATTTGTACACATCTATTTGAGGTCTGTTTACTCTGTTTCACTACCTCATTATCTTATTTCTGTAGCTTTATAGTAAATCTTGACGTCAAGTGGTGTATATCCTCCAGATTTTTTTTCCTTTTCAAGATTGTTTTTACTATTTTTGTTCCTTTGCCTTTCCAAGTAAAATTTTAAGTTATTTTGTCAGTTTCCAGAAAAAAAGATGGCTGTGATTATAACTGACATTGCTTTGAATCTGTGTATCAATTGAGGGATATAGAACAACAGTCTTAACATTAAGTTTTCAATCCATGAATGTAGTATAACTCTTCATTTGTTTAAGTCTTCTTTAATCCCTCAGCAATATTTTATTTCTGTAAAATATACATTTTATATTTATATTTATATGCTATTTGTTAAATTTATCCTTAATGCTTTGATTTTTGAAGCTCTTGCAAATGATACTGATTTTTAACTCCTTTTTCTGTTTATGGTACTATATAGAATACAATTGATTTTTTAATTGACTTTGTACTTTGCAACATTGCTAAAATTCATTGTTTTCTTTCTGATTCATTAGAACTTACTATATACACAGTCATGTCATTCTGAATAAAGGAAGTTTTACTTTTTTCTTTCCAAATTGTATGTTTTTTTTTTTTTTTTTTTTACTCTTTGTCTTATTTTATTGCACTGGTTAGGAATTCTACCTTGATGCTGATTACAGATATCCTATCTTGTTTCAAATCTTAGACAGAAGGCATTCACTATCTCACCATCATGTATTATATTAGCTACAGTTTTTTGTAGGTTCCTATTGTCAGGATTTTGAAGTTTCCATTTTTGGTAGTTTGCTGTAGAACAATTTTTTTATTCATAAATGCTTGTTGAATTTTGGAAGATTTTTTTATGCATGTACTTAAATATTATTTGATTTTTCTCTCAGTGTATTACTATAGTGAATTGCACTGATTAATTTTCACATATAAAACCAACTTTATATTCTTTGGCAACACCTAATTGTCCATGATATATTATGCTTTTCATATATTGATGGATATAAGGCTAAAATGAGATGGTGTATGTAGAAGTTATTTTTAATACACTAAATAGATGTAAGTTACTGATAAATAATTTTCAGGAAGAAGCATACATAAATAAAACTTAAATCTTCGATGTGAATTTTTTTTTATAAATTTTGTTTATTTTTGGCTTTGTTGGGCCTTCGTTGCTGCATGCGGGCTTTCTATAGTTGTGGCGAGCAGGGACTACTCTTCATTGCAATGAGCAGGCTTCTCCTTGTGGTGGTTTATTTTGATGCAGAGCATGGGCTCTAGGTGTGCGGGCTTCAGTAGTTGCGTCTCACAGGCTCTAGAGTACAGGCTCAGTAGTTGTGGTGCACTGGCTTAGTTGCTCTGTGGCATATGGGATCTTCCTGGACCAGGGCTCGAACCTGTGTCCCCTGCATTGGCAGGCAGATTCTTAACCATTGTACCACCAGGGAAGCCTCTTGATGTGAATTTTTATGTTAATAGTTTAATACCTATAATTAATAATTTATGGTCTTTTGATGGTAATCAGGAGAGAGCATATTTTATATTCAGGAATAACTGACAAATATTTATTGAGCACTTACTATGTGTGCTCTGCTCATTGCTGGAGAGGCACTGGTGAACATGACAAAAGCTAGTGACCTTGTAGTACTTACATTCTAGTGGAGAAGACAGACAGTAAACAATTTTTTAAACAAATTTTTGATGCTCTGCTCTACCTGAGGGAGGTTCTGACCTAGGATTTTAGAATATTGTTAACAAAGCCACCATGTGAGGACTTGAGGATTTTGCTTAGCTGAGCTTCCTTACTATTCAGTTCAATTCCCCCTTTTCCAGACCAGATTTTGTCAGATAGAAAAGTATGTTATTTATGTTTTGCTCTGTGGTCTGCTCTCTTTTCCTGATGACCAGCTATTTAATTCAAACTTTCCTTGGCATTGGAAAATTTATATATTTTAGAATAAACAGATAGAAAGCCATTTTATTATAGAATAACTAAATATATACAAAAATAAAGAGAATAGGATACCAAATCCATATGTATCCAGTAATTACTGGCTCCAGTAATTATGAACTCATGGTCAGTGCTGTTTCATCCATGCACTCACTCAGTTCCCTTCTCAGTTTGGATTATTTGAAGCAAATTCCTTGCTATCCATCCATAAGTATTTTTCAATTTTATTATAAAATATAAGGAATCTTTTTTTTAAAGCACACCAAATAAATAAAATATCATGATCTCATCTAAAAATTAGTAAGTTATTAATATCAACTAATACCTAATAATTGTTCAAATTCCACATTTTTCATCATATTTTGATAAAACTTCATTCAAGTAAAGATGGAGTTGTTATATCATTTTTGCTTCCATCTTTTACAGGGATAAAGACATTTGGTATAAGTATCTATATAGAAGTAAAGATGTCATCTGAATTTTGAAGGCAATGAAATTGATTAATGTTTTATTTTTTAACGTTTTAAAAACTGACCATAGAAAATGCTGTGCTAGATATATAATGGGTACAAAAAAATTTTAGGCCTCAACCATGTCTTATAAAGAATTTATAGCATTGTGGCTGAGTTATAACACAAAAGGTAACCCACAATACAAGTTGTGTTCTGTCCCAGTGATGGGGATGAGTGGTTCTCAGCCTCCATGACCATTCACATTGGTGTATCATATCAGGAGGTGATTGCAAGGCACATTTTTTCTTAATACTGGAAAGACAAAACTTTGAAAATTATTTAACTTTTTAATAATTAGAATGGATTCAGGATTATTGTTGCACTCATGCCAGTTACATTCCTTTGAATTCCAATATGCTTTTATGAGTGAAGAGAAAAAGATGATGGAATTACAGCTTGACCTTGAAAGTTGGGTGTGCTTTGGGAAGGTGGAGACTGGTTAGGAATAGTGGCCAGGGTTCCTGAGAGGAACAGAACCAGTAGGATCTCTCTCTATAGATATGGATACAGATATAGATGTCTATTGATCAATATATGTACATAGAGGTCTAGATAGACGGATAGAGGGATAGACAGATAGATAGATTGATAGATAGAAAGATGGATATATAGATTTCTCTCTTTCTCCATATGTGATTTGAAAAAAGAAATCTCTCCCCCACCTCTCCCCCTCATATATGGAGAGATTTATTTTAAGGAATTAGTTTATGCAATTTCAGAGGCTAGCGAGTCTAAAATCTGCAGTATGGGCTAGCAGGCTGGAGACCCAGGGAAAAGCTGATGTTGTATTTCAAGTCTGAAGGCAGTCTGCTGGCAGAATTCTCTCTTCTGAAGGCCTTCAACTGATCGGATGAGGCCCACCCACTTTATAGAGAGCAATCTGCTTTACTCAAAGCAGATTTAAATGTTAATCTCATCTAAAAATACCTTCACAGAAGCATCCAGATGTTTTTGACTAAGTATCCAGGTACTGTGTCCTAGACAAATTGACACATGAAAACTAACCATCACAAGTGGGCACCATGGCATAAGCAAATGAGTGGAGGTGGACTTCAATACTCTTTTGGATTAAGGCAAGTAGAGCACTTAAACTAGAGGAAAAGTTCATATATGGACATAGCGGTTAGTAAAACCACTAAGAAATGAACCTAATTTTGTCCTCAATTATTCTTAAAGTTGATGCTAAAATGATATATATTATGTTTCTTGAAAGAACCAAATTTTGTTGACTTTGATCTTTAGATGTGTAGTAGTAAGAAGACAGAGCATCTGTGAAATATTTGATTAGTACAGTCAATTTTCATTTATTAGTAATAATGGAAACAGGGTCCACATGGCTACTGAGCTTCATAGATAACATTTAACACATTAGTGTTCAGGATTTTCATCATCCACTCAGAATTTAAACTTTTACTTGTAGTTATAACAAGTAGAAACATTTATGATCTATGTTTTATCTTTGCTTCCTTTCTGATAATGGTTTAAAGGACTGAAAAGGACAGGTTGAAATTGACTAGTCCTTAAAACCAAATTGTAAATGTTGATCATAACAATGGAAAGTCCTTGTTGTTAGCTTATTTCACTAACCTTGTTTGTTATATTTATGTATGATACTTACTGTAGCTTTATAGACTTGGGCTTTGTGAATCACTTTGTACTTACACAAACCTCTAATTTTATTTTCTACAGTTTTCTGCCTGCAATTGAGTTTTAAGTTTTCACTAATCATATATGGTCTATATATGACCATACATATGCAAGGTGACAATCTATCTCGATACTAGGTATGACTAGGAGAGTTGAATAGAGTGAAACATTTGGAATAAACATACAAACACAAGCAGGGCTAAAATGCTGTACAATGATTATCCTTTTGTTTCTGCCACCAGAGTCCTTTTTCTTCCGTTGAATGTATTGCTTTAATGAGCTTTCAGTAAAGATAATGAAACATTAATGAACTTCAATCTTCTGACCACCCAATCATCAAAGACAGAAGGAAATAACTAAAAATTAACAATCTTTCATAGGGGATTAGATTCTTATTTTCATTTTCTAATTCCATTCCAGAATTTCTAATTCTCATTCCAGAATTTGCACAATAATTCTAGCTCATGCATAACCTGCAAATATGAGGAAAACACAATTAAGATAGCTTTCCTCAAAATGTGAGTCAGGTATGAAGAATTTATGAACCTCACACTCAGCCTATTAGGAACAAAAGAAAAGAATACAGACAAAAATTTGATCAAACCAGAAGCTATCACTTTTAGCAGTTTGGCATTTTTTTGTTTAGTCCTTTTGTTTATGAATTTTTTGGTTCATAATTAAAAGCATAAGGTATATAATATTTTTAATTTTCTGTATAATGTAAAAAACTTCATAGGCAAAATTTTTGTTATCAAAAAATAATCCAATGTATGTATATATTGTAATTTTCTTAACGAATCTCCCATTACTGGACGTTTATCTTATTTCCAATTTTATTATTGTATTGGAGATCCCAAAGACCACCCCCAGGCTTAATGATTTGCTAGGAGGACTCATGGGACTCAGTACATAGCCTTATCAACAGCTAAATTTTATTATAGTGAAAGAATACAAAGCAAAATCAGCAAGGGAAAAGGCACATGGGATGAAGTCCAGAGGAAACCAGGAGCCAGCTTCCAAGAGCCCTCTTCCAGTGGAGTCACATGGACACATTTAGTTCTTCCAGCAATGAGTCATGACACATGTAAAGGGTTGTAACTGGGGAAACTCATTAGAGGTTCAACACCCAAGGTTTTTACTGGGACATGGTTACATAGGCGCCCTCTGCTTAGCATGTACCAACATTCCAGATTTCCAGAAGGAAAGCAGGTATTCTGCATAAACCATGTTTTTTGCACAGTTTAGGCATAGTGAGATACCCTTGTCTTTTAGAGAAAGTTTTACATCAGTGGGTAAGGAAATGTTTACCTGCCAAGTACTTAGATGCCAGCTGAGGATCAACCTTGCAAGCATCTTCTTCTAAGAATAGCAGTCTCAAGTTTGTTATGCTAACTCTTTTTCTGCATAATTATTATAAATAATGCTGTAATAAGCATCTTTGTTAATAAATCTTTTGGCATATTCCAGATTATTTCCTTATGAAAGATTCCTAGAAATTGATATTACATCAAAAATATGAGCTTTAAAAAGACTTCTCTTACTGATAAATTACTTTCCCAGAAGTCTTTTCAAATTTTCACTTTCACCAAGAATGTATGAGTGTGGGCACCAAAAACCTTGACTAAAATAGGTAAGATCCATGTGGTCCAAACAGCAATTCATCATAAACCCTAAAGAATTAATTAAAAAATTTAGAGTTTTATGAAAGGAAAGAAAGACTAATTGTTGCTTCCATTTGTGGGGGGCAGGGACATTAAGAACACTCCCATTAAATTATCACCCAAAATGCACTGTTCTCCTGGACCTCTGTCTCTTTTTGCCTAGAGATCTATGACATCATTGTCATCTGTAAAACACACACCATCCAATTCATTTTAACATTCATTTGCTTTAAACAATTAGCACATATTCTGTACCAGGCACTGCAGTTGTGTGGAGGATAAAACAGTGCACTGGGCCTGCCTTTTCTCCTTGCTTTTGTTCATTTTTTTTTACATAATTTTTGCTTATTTTTACCTAAAATTTTATGGCCTATTTTAAATGTTTTTCCTAAAACTGTAATTAGTTGTAATAAATTGCAGAAAACTTGGAAAATACAGAGCACTCACAAAAAATGACAGTCCATTGGTATTCCACCCTCCAGAGATACTCACTGTTAAGTTCTGGTGTATTTGCTAGAATCTATTTTCCAGGTGTATTTTTTCCCTTAGTTAAATGAGCTCCGTAAGAACCCTCAGAGGGTGTTCCTATGATATAAAGAGGAACTTTGTGAAGGGCGATGCCATGACTCAGGTGATTCAGTTTGAACTTTTGAAAGGAGAAAAGTCATTATTTAAGTTCTCTGAACCTGAAAATAGCCATTATATTGTTCTTTGTTATTCTTGTCTTGTTTACTGAGTCTCTAGGTACGTGTTCCAAGTGTTTAGCCATTGTAAGTACGTGACAGAACAACATTGGTTATTGGTTATATTGCAAAATTCCATTTGAAAGAACACTTCATTTGAACTGTGAGTGAATTCAAGTGTATACCCTAGGAAACAAATTGTTTGGTTCCTGAGAAAGTAGAATAGCAGAAAAGAAACTATGAGGTAAAGCCTGGGAGGACCAAGCTTTACATCAGAGCTACAGCATCCACGTACCACAAGTGATCCTACTAGAATTGCATGCTGGTACGGCAAGAACTGCTGGTATTCTTACAGCATGATTTCTAAATTCTTTTATCCTTGAATTTGATTCCCATCTTGGTCTTGAGGTAACTGTTTGTTTGTTTATTTACTTAAACAAAAACATATTTTTCTGAGCATATTTTCAGGGCACTGGTATATTTGAAAATGATTTGTTTCCTGGCCTTTATACATTGAGAACAATTTTGTTATGAAATTTCTGTTTCACACCTTTTCTTTTTCCTTGGTGGTATTCTGTTATTTATGGGTTCTTTTACTGTTTCACAGAAGAAATTTGGAAGGAACCTGAGTTTTGCTCCTTTGAGATTTTTTCTTTCTAAAGATATATGAAATTTTCTTATTCTTATAGTTTAAATGTTCTTTATTCCTTTAATTTTGCAGAATGTACTTGTGTATAAATCCTTTTTAATTAACTTTTCCTAAAACAAGCCCCAATACTCAGAAGATGCAAATCTTTTTTTCAACTCAGGAAATTATTATTCAGTAGTGTATTTTTTTCATTCCTGATTGTTCTGTTTTCATCTTTGGTAAAGTGTATGATTCCTTTCATGGATATTTATCTTTTGTCCTCTTTAATCTGTAATCTTCTCCCTCATAATTTTCATCTTTGGACACTTTTCTTCTGCACTCTGGGAGTGCTTGCCAAATCCAGTCATTTGATATTCTGCACTGTCTTCTACTCCCCCACTAACACTGAAGTACATTTTTGGTTTCCTCGTATTTCCTGCCTTTTTAAAAACACTATTTCCATTTTCGTTTGCCTTAACAAATATTATTTTTTAAAGTCTTAGTTTATTTTTTCCTTGTTGCTTTTGACCTCTATTTTTTAAATTGAAATATAGTTGATTTACAATATTATATCAGTTTCAATATTTTACTACATTTAAAGTTCTTGTAAAATATTGGCTATATTTTTTTGTGCTGTAGCCTGTTTATTTTATACATAGTAGTTTATACCTCTTACTCCCCTACCCCTATCCTCCCCCTCCCCACTTCCCTCTCCCCGCTGGTAACCACTAGTTTACTGTCTATATCTGTGAGTCTGTTTCTGTTTTGTTATACTAATTCATTTGTTTTATTTTTTAGGTATCACATATAAGTAATAATTTAACATATTTGTCTTCCTCTGTCTGACTTATTTCACTAAGCATAATACCCTCTAGTTCAATCCATGTTGTTGCAAAGTGTCAGAATTTCATCCTTTTATATGGATGAATAATATTCCATTGTATATATGTACACCACATCTTCTTTACCCATTCATATGTTGATGGACACTTAGGTTGCTTCCGTATCCTGGCTATTGTAAATAATGCTGCTATGAATATTGGGATACATGTATCTTTTCAAATTAGTGTTTTCATTTTCTTCAGATATATTTTCTCGCATGATATACAAAAATAATCTCAATGGATTAAAGACTTAAATGTAAGACTGGAAACCATAAAACTCCTAGAAGAAAACATAGGCAGACCACTCCTTGATATAAATCTTAGCAATATTGTTTTTTTTTGGGGGGGGGCACCTGTCTCCTAAGTCAAAGGAAACTAAAGAAATAAACAAATGGGACCTAATTAAACTTAAAAGCTTTTGCACAGCAAAGGAAACCATGGACAAATAAAAAAGACAACCTAATGAATGGGAGAAAATGTTTGCAGATGATATGACTGATAAGGGGTTAATATCCAAAATATATAAACAGCTCATACAACTCAATATAAAAAATAACCCAGGGCCTCCCTGGTGGCGCAGTGGTTGGGAGTCCGCCTGCCGACGTGGGGGACGTGGGTTCGTGCCCCAGTCTGGGAGGATCCCGCGTGCTGTGGAGCGGCTGGGCCCATGGGCCGTGGCCACTGAGCCTGCGCGTCCAGAGCCTGTGCTCCGCAGTGGGAGAGGCCACAGCAGTGAGAGGCCCGCGTACTGCAAAAAAACAAACAAACAAACAAACAAAAACCCCAAACCCCAAACAACCAGATTAAAAATGGACAGAGGACCTGAATAAACATTTTTCCAAAGAAGGTATACAGATGGCCAACAGGCCCATGAAAACATACTCAACATCGCTAATCATCAGAGACATGCAAATCAAAATCACAATGAGATATCACCTCACACCTGTTAGAATGACTATCATCAAAAAGTCTACAAATAACAATGTTGGTGAAGATGTTGAGAAAAGGGAACCCTTGTACACTGTTGGTGGGAATATAAATTGGTGCAGCCACTATGGAAACAGTATGGAGGTTCCTCAAAAAACTAGAAATAGAACTACCACATGACTGAGCAATTCTACTCCTTGGTGTATATCCAATTGGTGTATAAAACACAAATTCGAAAAGATACATGCACCCCCATGTTTTGGCCTCTATTTTGAAGAGTTGGCTTGCTAGAATATAGTGAGAATGCCAACACTTTTCTAAAATTTTCTTCTGAGTCTAGTAGAATATTTTACTAGATTTTCAGAATTGCAGACTGCATTAGTTTCCCATGGCTCCTCTAACAATTTACCAAAACTTGCTAGCTTAAAACCAATACATATTTATTCTCTTATAGTTCTAGAGGCTAGAAATCCAAAATTAATTTCACTGGACTAAGTTGTCAAGAGTCTGGACTCAGAGTTTTGGGACTCTAGGGAAGGATCTGTTTCTTTGCCTTTTCTAGCTTCTGAAGGCTGCTTGCATTTCTTGGCTCATGACCTCTTTCTCAAATCACTCCAGTTTCTTGCTTCTGTCATCACATTTCCTTCTCCCCTTTTAGTCACATCTCCCCTTTGTAAGGACACTTGCATGTAGGGTCTGTCAGGATAATCCAGGACAATCTTCCCCTCTCAGAATTCTTAATTTAATCATACCTGCAAAGTCCCTCTTATCCTATGAGCTAACATTTACAGGTTCTAGGGATGAGGATGTGATATCTTTGGGGCCATTGTTCAGTCTACTGTAAGGAACTTTCCCCTTGTATCACAGTCACATGGGCTTCAAATTCAGAATAACCTGGGTTCACACAACCACTTAGCAATTGTCTGAACTTGGGCAAGTGACTTAATTAGTTTTCTTTGCTGTTAAACTGGGATAAACTCAGCACCGACCTCATAGGGTTACTTTGCCGATTAGATCAAGTAATGTATGTTAAGTGTTTAGCAAACTAGGTCCTCACTAAATGTTAACTAGCATTGTCATGATTAATGTAGGCCCCAGTGTGTTTACTCTGCCCTGAATAAGGAGAAACAGATCTATGCAAAGTGAGTGATTTCACAAATAGAGAACATGGTGGATTTTTCTCAGCTCCACTCCATGTTCACTTGGTTGTGTTGGTCACCTTTTCTTGTTCTATAGTTGAGGAGCAGGTGTCAATGCCCACTTCTCTGCTCAGTTCCTGGTTACTGCAGACACCTATCTGGAATAGGTTGGCTCTGCCAAGGAGGGGCCTTTCCTATTCCACCCCTTCATTCTTTATTATTTTTAGCTGTTCAGCACATGAGGATTATAATCTCCATTATACATTGTTATCAAGACCTGCCTGTCCCACGCTCTGCACAGAGCTCTTTCCTTGAAATAGGACCGTATTAAATCCTACCACCAGGATTACTTCACTCCTAGTTGTTTTCTTGGAGCTGTAGTATCCAAGTGGATCATGATAGATGGGGGTATGGAGAGGGAAATGGTTTTTCAGTAGCAGCACCCACATTTTATTTTATTTTTAAAAATTTTTTGAATTAATATTTATTGGAGTATAGTTGCTTTACAATGTTGTGTTAGTTTCTACTGTACCGCAAAATGAATCAGCTATACATATACATATATCCCCTCGTTTCTGGATTTCCTTCCCATTTAGCTCACCACAGTGCATTAAGTAGAGTTCCCTGTGCTATACAGTATGTTTTCATTAGTTATCTATTTTATACATAGTATTAATAGTGTATATGTGTCAATCCCAATCTCCCAATTCCCCCCACCACCTGTCTCCCCCCTTGGTATCCATACATTTGTCCTCTACATCTGTGTCTCTATTTCTGCTTTGCAAATAAGATCATCTACACCATTTTTCTAGATTCCACATATATGCATTAATATACAATATTTGTTTTTCTTTCTGACTTACTTCAGTCTGTATGAGAGTCTCTAGGTCCATCCACGTCTCTACAAATGACCCAATTTCATTCCTCTTCATGGCTGAGTAATATTCCATTGTATATATGTACCACATCTTCTTTATCCATTCCTCTGTTGATGGACATTTAGATTGCTTCCATGTCCTGGCTATTGTAGATAGTGAGCAGCACCCACATTTTAGAGAAATGGTTTTTGTTCTGTTTGGTTTTTTCTTAGGTGGTATTAAGCTTCTTTCTAATGGCTTTCAAATGGGCTAGGGGTTTATTATTATGTAAAGATCACTGATCACTTTCCTCAGTTCACTTCCATCATCCTAATTAATGAAAATTTTTTCTCAACCGCAGATAGATGAATGGTTAAATTTAATGTTTTTGTGACCTTGACATTTTCATCTTTTTTTGATTATTATAGTATTTTCTTGAGGCTATAAAAGGGGCTGCCTCACAGTCAAAGGTAACAAGCCATATTGAACCAGAAATCATGATTCTTTTTGAACATTTTTTATTTACTGTGAGCTTGGAATTATCTGCCAAACTTGTTCAAATACTTGGCAATTCAGAAAGATATTATGCAACAGTGATGCTACTGTTCTATTATGTTATATCCTAATCATGATGAAGTTCTCATATTTTTCTAACTCACGTTAAGCTTATCCTGCATCTTAGTGTTGCCTCTGTATCTACAAACAACTGTTTCCATTTGATAGCCAAAAAAAAAAAAAAGACTAAAGCTATGTTTTATTTGCTGTCTCTCAGCACACATATAAAAGTATTAAGTAGACTAGTACAAAAGGAGTTACTCATATTTCTTAGATGTTTTGTAACATATGATTTGGGAGCCATGAATACTAACTGGTAGTCAGTAGATATAAATAAGTTAGTTTGTTGGATCATTATTTTTATTGTATCTTTTTGGAAGCGGTTCATTATAACCAAAAGAAGGTAAATAGTTTAAGTAATTTTAGAATACATACTGTTCATTTTTGACTATAAAGTAACAATATGAATTGATTTAAATGGACATTTCAGTCATTGATTCTAAAATCTGAACTAATACAAGAGATGGAATTCAGCTGCCCAAGCAAGCTTCTGGGGCTTGATTATTCAACTGATTAAGATGCTATTTGTCAACTCTAGTTTACCACCCCTTTTAATTATATAGATAATCAAACTAAGAACTGCTAATTCTGTCTCCTATTAATTGATTGTAATTACCTACAGATTAAAACTGCATGTGCAATTAACTCAAAGAATTAATTGATAGAAGGGAATTGATAAAAGGGAAACAGAACGAGCTTGGCATAAAAGAGGCTCTAGGGACAACAGGACTGCTGAAACCAGTGGTGTCTTGGGCTCTGTCAAGTCCTCATAAAGATACACTGCACTTGCCTCTGGACTTCTCTGGCTCTGTCAGAGGCAGTTGCATAGATTATTTCCTATGAACTTTTGGTTTCTTGGTTGACTGAAACAATGTATTTGAAAGGTTTAAACTCCTATTGTCTTTGGGTTTTGTGCTGATATTCAGACAATTTGGACAAATCTATCAATTTGCAATATGGAGGAAATGCTTGTCACTACAAAGATCACAGAAGAGTGGTGAATGTTTTAACTAGCTAGAGATTCTTCCTTCCTTCCTCCCTCTTTTCCCTTGTTTCTTTCCTCATTTTCTTGGCAATATCACCAGATACAATCTTACCAGTTTTCTGTGACTCATCTAAATAATTTGTTTCTAAAGTAATTATGCTTATTAGATTTTGAAAATCCCTCTCATCTGTGTAAATAATTGGCTCATTGTTAACTGCATAAATTTGAATGAAAATGGGAAATGAAATAAAAAGCCACCCCCAACTCATATGTATTTAAAAACTATTACCATTATAAACATCAAGATAAATATCAAGAGGGGGAAGATGGTCTGGTGAAAAAAATATTTGGTCCTGAAAAAAAGAATTTAAGGAATTAAAAAAATCCCTTATTAAAGACTCTTCCATTTTTTCAGATGTTTATATCAGTTGTATTACATGGGCCCTTTCACTCTCAGCAGTTTCCTGAGTGGCCTTTCACCCAATACCAAGTCAGTACAGTAGCAGATACTAAACATATGCTTGGGGCACATCATTGTATTCAATATTATGGAGAATACAAAGCAAGTTAAAGACTCTCAAGTCTAGATAGGGAGATGAGATCTGAAGAAGACAACAAAATAACATGAACTAGTGGTATAATAAAGTTTTTCAAAGAGTCTAAATAAGTATTGAAGAAACGCAAGAACACAAACACATCAGTATGGATATTTAACAATTTTTTTAATGTTCAAAGTTAGCTAATAACTCCTTGTTAACCTGATGGGATATTTTGGTTTCTTTCCAAATTTTGCTATTGTATTTTCCCCAGATTTGTTTAATCTCAGAGTATTTTATTCTGTCTTGCTGGCTGGTAAACTGGGAGTTCTAACAAGATTTCTTATTTTTTCACCTATCAATATACAGCCTACTCTTGCTTCCCTCCACCTCTCTCTCTCTCTCTCTCTCTCACACACACACACACACAGATTTCAGAATCTTAATTTCTCTTTGGCATTATCTGTGAAGCTTGTTGGCTCTGTGAAGGGTTTGTGAAGATTTGTCTGATGTATGACTTTGGTCTTCTTCAAACTATCAGCTTATAACTTTCGACTGACTTTGTGGAATAAACTGGAATTTGTTGCATGTCACCTTCTGTGCTTGGCTTCTGAGGAGGAGTCATTAGTATAGATCAGTGTGTGAATGATTACCTTGAGGATTTTAGTGGAGGCTTTACTGCTTCCTGAAGTGGGAAAGTTATAGCTATATTTTCTAGTGTGATACCTGTATACTGGAGAAAATAATGTATGGCCTTCTTGATTATATGAATCTGTTTTGTGGGTAAACAAGATAAAATATTTGAAATGCTCTGGAATCTCTTGGAAAAATAAGTCATATAGCATTTAGCTTCATTTGGGGCTGGGCTCTTCTGTGATCAGGAAGATTCCCTTTTGCCTGTGAGATTTAACCTTGTGAGGCTAATTCTAGTTCACCAGTGTTTACATAGTGACTTTAATCACATTGCTAATGAACCAGAATCACAGAGCAATTCCAAGTAAGATATTGTCCTTGCCCTGGAAGAGTTTATACATTTAAAAAGGAGATTGGAAAGAGATGCTCTGTTATCTAAAATAGAACATTTATTGTAGAAGTTCATTAAAGGAAGTGGGCGAAATAGGGATAGTGCTAGTAAATTGAGAAATGCTTCAAATTAGTCAAAAAAGCTTCATAAGAAATGTGGGGTATACACATCTCTAATACTCTTATGCTATCCCTTTATATCCCTCTGGGTTTATGAAAGTCCCCAGTGTATGGCCTTTCCTTTGCTATCATCTTCTCAAATACCGATCTTTTCAGATTCTCTATGATCTACCATTATTGGCATTTGCTTCCATTAAAGATATTCATTTCTTCATATTGGGTTGTGATTGAGATATATAATTTGTTATGGTGCCTCTCCTAGAGATTTTTCCTTTTTGATAGAGGGCAGAGACTGACTGAAATTGAGGAAATATATGTAAAATTAAGATGGGGTAGGATGTGTGTGTGTATATTGATTAGGATGTCTCTGAGATAATATCACATTTTTATTATTTTATGTTACTACTCTACCTCCCTGTATATAGGACACTTAACTTATGGTTCTATCCATAAATTGAAGCAATGAAATAAGAGAGTACATTTCTTCTGATTTTTCTCTAAATTTATATGAAATTAACTGGTCCATGGAGGACTCTACTAAATTAAAAGGTTCAGGAAAGAAGATATGTATATGAATAAGTATTAGAAAATTGGAAATGTAAAAATAGTTTGATTCATTTGGATGGCAGTATTAAATTGTATTTCTGAGAAATAAGTGGACCAATAAATCTGAAATCTCCTCCTCCTCATTAAAAAATTTTGTGCAGAAATCCCACATAACTACCATGAGACAGAAGAAATATGTGGGCATATACTGGCTAACCTTTTATTCTTCCAACCTATTTACCTTAAATACTTTCAGTCATTTTATTTACTTCACAATATCAAAACTAGCACCTTCATAATAATTTTGAATTCTCTTTTAAAGTGCTTATGTAACAGGGAGAGGAGGTTTTCTTTTGTTTTGGTAAGTGCTCTTCACAAATCTGATTTTGCTTTAAGCCTCCTTTAGAAAAGAACTCAGTGTTCTTGAAGAGAAGAATCAAAAGAATGAACTTACTAGCTTTCTGATGGGCACACTGTATGTAATAAAAACACGAGAGCTCCACTGTGTGAGGAAGCCCATTAGCTGAAGCCTCTCTCTATGCAGTGCTACCGCTTCCTCATCTTGTTATAGTTAGATGAAAGGATATGAGTTTCATACAGAATAGTGGGGCCATAAAGATGATTTACTTTCCTCTTTGTAACACTAAGCAGTATGATCAGTATGTACTTTTCCTGGATTAATGTTCTTTTAACCTGCATTGATATTTCCAACAGACAGAGCGTTCTATGATTGGAGAGGAGTAGTGTCAAAAAGGTTTTCCTGTTTGGCTCGTGACTCCAGTTGGCCTAGTTTCTCTGGATCATCATCAGTATTTCAGGATTATTGTAGTGTAAGTATTTGTAAAACCGGACATAGAGTTGCATTACCATTTTTCTAGCAAATGATTGAATTCATTTTGATATAACATGTAAGATGTTACTATGGGCATATTTCATTCCTAAAATGATTCCCCATTGAAATTCATCTCTTTTTCTGAAGCAGTGCTTTTGTTCTGTTGTCTTATTTTGTGTAAATCTTGCTGATCACCTTAACTCCTAAATCTGTATACTAGTTTTTGTTTGAAGAGTGGTAATAGCCAAAGTGATCATCACAATGGTTTGCCCTAAATGTGATAGTAACTATTTTTGTAATGGTACCTAGACTATCAAGAAAATACAGTGGAAGCCAGTGGAGAATAAAGATGTTTGTTAGGAGTGTGACACTAAGAGGACTTAACAATCCAAGGACAATGTCACGACCACATACTAATGGTTTTGTGAGTGAGGGCTCTCCAAACTGGGGCGTGAGAATCTATGACATGAAGATGAAATCAGGACTTCACATTAAGTTCACCTGCTCATCAGGGCAAGTTCTGAGATGTCTCTATGTAAATACAGTAAGTCCCCTACATATGAACCTCCAAGTTGCAAACTTTCAAAGATGCGAATGTGTGTTCACATGTCCAATCACGTAAGTTAGTTCACGTGTCTGGCATACATTGTTATGTGTGTGCGTCCTGTGCGAGTGGTTGTGCTTTTGTGTACTTTATTGTATAGTACTGTGTAGAGTACAGTAGTACAGTATGTTTATTTCAAGCCCAGGATGTCCAGAAGCAAGCGTAAAAGCAGCTGTATGTATTGTACTGTACTTTTCAAGGTACTGTACTATAAGATTAAAAATGTTTTCTTTATTTTTTGTGTTTTTTAATGTATTATTTGTGTGAAAAGTATTATAAACTATTACAGTACAGTAGTATATAGCTAACTGTGTTAGTTGGGTACCTAGGCTGACTTTGTTGGACTTATGAACAAATTGGACTTAGCGAACGTGCTCTCAGAACGGAACTTGTTCGGGTGTAGGTGACTTAACTGTAGTAGAAGCAACTCATGTGATTCTGAAATCTTTAGCAATGATTTCTTAAAAGGGTGCAAAGTGCCATTTTATAATATTTGTGTCTCATGGTGTCTGTATAGATATCTTGATTTTTTACATCTCCTATGTGTTCTGCTCTGTATGTGAATGTGTCTGTCTCATTTTCCTTTTCTTTCCTCTTTTTATATCATGAATTATTTTTCTTTTCGACTTGTGATTTGTATTAGTGTTCTTGGGCTGCCATAACAAAATACCACAGACTGGGTGGCTTAAACAACAGAGATTTATTTCTCAAAGTCCTGAAGGCTGGAAGTCCAAAATCAAGGTGCCAGTACGGCTGTGTTCTCTTGGGGCCTCTCTCTCCTTGGCTAGCAGAAAGCTGCCTCCTTGCTGTGTCCTCACATGGCCTTTCCAGTGTGTGTTTCTAGTGTCTCCCTCTCTTCTTAGAAGGATACTCGTCATATTGGATTAGTGCCCTACCCATATGACCTCATTTAACCTAATTATCTCTAAGGTTCGCATCTCCAAATACAGTCACACTGGGGCTTAAGGAGTCATATGAATTGTGGGGAGACACAGTTCAGTCCATACACCATTAGACAGCTGATAACAATTATTTTTCTTATCTACTGGATAGTTCGTTATCTAGTATTTTTAAAAATCTTGAGTTTTCATATTTTTTCTGTAAACCAAAACTTTTGAATCACGTCGTATTTAACTTCTGCTGCTAAATTCTTTGTGAGTAAATATACTAAAACTAAATCATTGCATCCCTGTTTTAGATAAGGACATTATACAAACATTATTAAGGAAAATTATATGAATTTAGATGAGGAAATTATATGAATATTGTTTAGTGAAATTCAAAGTCTTTGTAATCTACTATTTTCAGAACATAGTAATTAATTACAGAATAGACAGTTACCTTCAGCTAATTGGATGTATATTGCTAATTCATACATGTCCTTAGCAAAAGTAACACCCATAGAAGGCTGTTTTCATTTTCCAGTAAAGGTGAATAAATGAACTACTGCTTACCCTGTTTTACACTAATAATTTAGAGATTGCTCCTAGCTGTGTGAAGAAGTACATTTAAACATATTTCTTTGGGGAATAAGTTGGGCAAGAGTAGACATGACTGTGGAGAGCTCCAGATGCAAGACTGGGGAATTGCCCACGGGGGAATTAGGAGTACAAAGAGCTACTAACCATGGCTTTGGCATAATAGATGGTGCTTTGGGTATGTGTACCTGTCTAAAGAAATTTGGGGTGGACTAGAGTGGAGACTGGGTGAGCATTAATAGGCCTTTTGCCTCAGTCCAGTTAGAGGTTTATCTTATTCTTGCAAACCCACTATGTTGGGGGTGGGGTGTGAATGGGTAAGAGGGGATAAGATTCAAACCTTCAGATTTCTTTCCTGCAGCTCACTGCATCTTTAATTTTCACCATTGAAAGTCTTATTTATTTGTTTGTTTTTGTTTTTGTTTGTTTGTTTATTTATTTATTAAGGATTCCCCTTTCATTTATCCTTTAAAATAATAACAGTACTAGAAGGGATCAAATACCAAGTTCTAAGTTCATCTTTTTTGCCATTTTTTTTTATTGTGGTAAAATACACATAACATAAAATTTACCATTTTAACATTTTAGGTGTACAGTTTGGTGGCGTTAAGTACCCCCACGTTGCTGTGTAACTATTGCCACCATCCATCTCCAGAACCTTTTTATCTTTCCAAACTAAAACTCTGTACCCAGTAAACACTAATTCCTTGTTCTTCCTTCCCCACCATCCTCTGGCAACAAGTATTTTACTTTTTCTTTTGTGGCTGGCTCATCTCACTTATAATGTCTTCAAGGTTCATCCATGCTGTAGCATGTGTCAAAATTTCCTTCTTTTTTTTTTTTTGCGGTACGCGGGCCTCTCACTGTTGTGGCCTCTCCTGCTGCGGAACACAGGCTCCGGATGCGCAGGCTCAGTGGCCATGGCTCACGGGCCCAGCCGCTCTGAGGCATGTGTGATCCTCCCTGACCGGGGCACGAACCTGCGTCCCCTGCATCGGCAGGTGGACTCTCAACCACTGCGCCACCAGGGAAGCCCTTTCCTTCTTTTTTAAAAAGGCTGAATAATATTCTGTCGAATATATATGCCATATTTTGTTTACCCATTCATCCGTTGGTGGACACTTGGATTACTTCCATCATTTGGATATTGTGAATAATACCACTATAAACAAGGGTGTAGAACTATTGTTTGAGCCCTTTCTTTTGCTTTTTTTTTGGGATATATACCCAGAAGTGGAATTGCTGGACCGTATTGTATTCCTATATTTAATATTTTGAGGAATCATCATATTATTCTGCAGAGTGGTTGCACCATTTTACATTCCCTCTAGCAATGCACAAGTGCTCCAATCTCTCCACATTTTCATCAGCACTTATTATATTTCTGTTTTCTTAATAGCCATCCTAATGGGTGTGAAGTGTTAAGTAATCTTGATGTGAGTTTGTTCAATCAGGTCCAGAAGACAAAAGTAGCTAGGAAAGTTGAGAATGTAGAAAGAAGTTTGCATTGTTAAAAGACGAAAGAAGACAGGGTGCAGAAAACCCTGTATTTGATTTTGTAGGAGAAGAGAAAAATATAACACATTTTGCTTTCAAAACACTCTCGATAGCTTAGCTACTCTTATCAAAATTTTAATTTGCTCAAATAACAAAGTCACTGTGGATATGATTTCTTTAGGCTAAAAGAAAATATCCCTTTTAAGCCAGAGTTTCTGTTTTCTTTTTGAAGTATTTTGAATCCTATATGTTTTTAGTTCTAATTAAATAATACAATAATGTTATATGTCTTTAGTTTTAATGTTTCATTTCTGCAACTGCAGACTTATCATATTAGAATTGTATTCGAATTCCCAGTTATTTTAAACAGCGGCATATAGCCCCCTAAAACTTCTTTACATGAAGTTAAAGAAACTGCATTCCTAAGAAAAAGTTACTAATTCTACTTTTTATGATCTCTGAAGTCCTGAGACATTTATAGCCTTAATTATCTTGAAAGATAATATTTATCCAAAGTAAGTGAACACCTGTGAATATGATCCCTTGCATAACATAAAAATGTAGTATTACATTTCAATAATATAGGAAAGACCACCCGTCTCCAACTTTGTTGTTGCAATTTCATTTCATAACTCTTCTTTACAAGGTTTTCTAACTTTATGATAATGTATGAAGCACTCTGGAAACCCACAACCTGAAGGACTGTAGGTGTGAAAAACAACTCTGGTATTTATCAAAATTCTGAGATGCAAAAATTAGTATCAATAGTGCTCTTAAAAAAGCTAGGATAAAAGCAAATATTGACAGAACTTTGTGTAAGAAGCTAATTTCTATCTAATATTTATGAACATACAGAGTAAAAACTTTTATTCATTAGTCATCAGTAAGGCAAAACTCTCCTCTGTGAGTGGCTAACCCACGACTCTGTTGCAGTGGCTCTGGGATCAGAATGTTCCCTGACGGGAACTCTGCCATTTGGTGACCCCTAGAATGAGGATGACATCTCATCAAGCAAGGGAGTGCCCAAGGCAGCATGTTTGCATACTTATTGTGGTGGTGACAGGGTTCAGGGATGCAGGAGCAGAGGGGAAAGAACAGTTGTCGTTGTCTGAATGGGAGAGCAGAGTGCATTTCAGGAAGTGAAAGAAGTTGAGTGTGGCAAAAGTATAGCATTCAAGAGGGCAAGTGGCAAGAAATGAAACGAAATTTAAGCAAGTTCCGTTGTCATGAAGTGCCTTCCTTGTAGGAAGACATTTGATCCCTTTATTTTCTTAATCTTGGATGGAAAGAATTTGCTTAACCTTGACACTAGGAAGTAGGGATTACGAGGAAATAGAACTTGATTTAATACCTAGTTGCATTATACATTGTTTCGTGTTTCAAAGAATGCACTATGAGTCCTCTGGGCATTTGGGCCTCCCTCCTTTCAAGGAGAACAAGTCCTATATGAGAGAAGAAACCAAGAGTCACTTGTCCTGTTTTTAAACATCCTTATAGATTCAGCTCATAAACAAAACAAAAACTTATTAGTTTTGCAGAAACATATCTTTAGAAATGAAAAAAGAAATTCCATATATAACATTATGCTTCACATTAGCTTAATTTTGACCATGAAATGGGTTGACTAGATTTTAATGAAATTTCTTATCACTATTCTCTGGAGAATTATCTTGAGCCATTTTGGGGAAAGAAAACTGTAAGAATCTAGGGGGATATTCTTCTCTTAACTTGGAAATTTAGATATTTTTGTGTGATTCTTTACCAAATTGTGCTGTCAGAAGACTGGGCATTCACTTGATTTTAGTACATAATAAAAAATAGTAAATTACCGTTTAATATGTAAAATATCTTTTTTATTTTTTATGCTCATTTTTTTCTCCTCCATCACGCTTTCTTCTCTCCGCTCTTCTCCTTCCCTCCTCCACACATTTGAGACGTATTGTAATCATTTTCATACTCATGATTTTCTCCTCTTGTGGGTTGTTGCATTTGATAAAAAATGTCATCTGATTTGATTTTCTGATATTTTGAAGAATTAGCACAAATCATTATGACTATTAAATTTAAAATTTCTATTTATTCAAATGATTTCCTAAATATTAAAAAATCATTTTGGGTATCAATGAAATTACATTTTGAAAATTCTGTTCCTACAGAATTAGGCTTGGGTTTAATCTAAGCCTTGAGTTAACTACGTGACTATGATTTTTTGACATACTGAAGAGCATTCCAACAGTTTATTTACTCTTATCTGATCTTTTAATTTGTTTGTTTTGGTACTATTACAAGCAGTGATGTCTAATGCTGTACATTATCTTCAGACTTCACATTTTAATTTTGAAATGCATATGTATTTTCCTATGAAATATAAATTTTTGAACCTTTGTGAAAGAATGATATATTTATTTTGATATATACATGTATGTAAAACTATTATTTTTTTAACGTATATAGTTGCAGTTAAAACCCCACATTTTACTAGTTATATTGCCTTGCAGCAGTATTATCTGAGCCTGATATTTTTATATCATATATTTTATATGGGCCTAGGTATTTTATAATCATCATTTATTTTATTTTTATTAAATCTTTCCTTCTAGATAAAAATTTCTACTGTTGCCTTAGTTAAAGTACTTTTGGGGAAAAATAAAGAGGTACTCCATTGCAGAATTCCTTTAGCAATAAATGGGTTAAGATGTATAGACCAACAACAAATTGGTCAAGACATATATATTTAAAACTATTCTCACAAAGTTTTAAAAGAAAGCACTCTTGGTGATTGCAAGATTTGGATTGTAATGTTACTTAGGCTCACCAATGTACCATCATTTAAACGGCTCACAATACCATTTACACTAAATAATATTCAAAATTGGAAGGTTAGGTAAATAAACAGGATAATTTTAAATTTGTATTTTTGGATCAATATATTTTTATAGAGAAAAATCTTGATATATACTTCTCTTTTCTTTTATTGTAAAAGAGCACTGGATTTTTAGTTTCATAAGTAACTTCACAATCTTTCTTTACTGTAGAAGCCAAAAGATTCAATCAAATTTTGTCAATCATGTTGCCCCTTTATTCTGAGATGTGCTCGTGTGGGAAAGGTATTTGAGGGACACTAGACCCATGAGCATTAGTAACAGTGCTCTTAGTTCTAGTTTTATAATAATCTCCAGTCAACATGCGCATTCTTTCTGAGATAAGCTGGAGTGTGATTGTTACCAAAACCTGGATGAAAGAATGAAAAGCTGGATGCAGAGAACATTGGAGCAGATATTAGGTTAAGGGAGTGAACAGACTGTGCCTACCCTGGGGAATCCCCCCACCCCCACCCTTCTGGGAAGCTAGGTACGCTTGTTCTCTAGGAAAGGGAACATTAACTAAATTTCTTAAAAAGTAATGAAAGAGAACAAACTGTAAAAAGGCAGCCAAAAAAGGCAAACATCTGTTACTGAACATGTCTCACTTGACTTCCTTTTAATGTTCTTAGGAATAAATTTATAAACTAGGAAAGGTTCAGCACTAATTAGATTGTTTTCATCAAACAAAATGCACCAGACATGGATGTTGAATATGAATGAAAACTTCAGTAGTAATAATAAGTAGGCATAGAAAGTGCCAGGAGACATAGAAGGTGCCAGGAGACATAAACATCCTGGGTTATGGCCACAGGCTTTGGATAATGCTATGGATGTTAATATTGCATTGACTTAGATTTGTTGTGATATGCTTTTTTAAATGATCAGAAAAAAGTGTCGGAAAAGTCAAGTGTATTCATTAAACAGTAGATGGATTAGGTGCAAAATTTTCTCTTCAATTATACACATTTAGGCTAATGAGATGTTAGAATGAATTGGAATAACAAATACAGAGGTACTCAAAGGCAAAGTTCTTTAGAAGAGCAGCAGCAGTGGTGATAGTTGTAGCTTGTCGTAGGTGTGGAGAGATCCATGCTTTATTCAAAACTCTTGGGACCAGCCAAATTTGGGAATCAGAAAATTCCAAACTTTAGAGAGGTAAGAAGAAAAGTAGATCTGTAATCAAACCTGTAATCAAAGCATGGTAGTATTTTGTAGTAAAGCATAAGAATACTCTCATTATGTGGGAGATGCAGGCTACTATATAGGTCATTTGTTGGTTGGTTCAGGTCAGGTTTTGCCACCAAAGGTTAGGTGAGTTAAATTCTCCCCTCAGTATGTGTTATGCAATATTTGTTGGTTTTCAAAGCTTTCTGGATTTCTGAGTTACAAATAAGGAATCATAGGCTTATAGTAGTAATAGTGATAGCAAAAGTAATAGTAGTGGTGGTCATAGTAGATAAAGGTGATGGGGAAGATAAGGAGATAAGGACAGACAGACAGACACACACACACAAATATATATACACACTGTGAAAATAAATAAAGGGAACCTCATTTAAAATGGAGCCATGCAGCCTGAGGGGGAACTCTCACGTGTATACCACTCTTTGCACTTGCATAACCAGCAGGAAGAAGGAAGGTATGAATTGTTTTGACAAGGGAAGACATTAATCACAGGGGAATTTTATCTCCTGCTCTTCAGAAAAAGAAGGAAGGTCCCCCACAACCTCAAGCTCTTGCTCTTCTCCAATGAACTTTTGTTCAAAACAGCCCTTCTTAATTTCCTCCTAACACCTACTCAAAAGCAAGACCCCTCTCCTTTATTCTTCAGACTTGCCTGTGATTCACCATAGCTTGTCTGTCCCAAATTGCAATTCTCTGCTATTCCCAAATAAACCCATTTTGTGGGTAAAATAACTGGCTATTTTATTTTTAAGGCTGAAAACATACACATACACACACACACACACACATTATTAGTTCTATAAGGAAAATACCGTAATCGTATATTCACTGTTCTTGATACTTGATGCAAGACACGTCCTGGAATTAATTGTAGAATGTCCATGTTTATGTGATTCCCAGTAGCAGAATCAGGCAGATGTGATTATATATCTCTGATAGATGCTACTCCCTGTGATTGCTCTTCCCTGAACTCCACCTAAAGGAGCACCACTACTTTTATTTTTTCATAGTGCATCATGAATCTCTTTACTGGTTTATTACTGGCCTTCCTCACTAAATGTAGGTTCCATAAGGCTGAGGACATTTTAGATCACCAGTGCAACCCCAGTGCCTAGAATGGTTCCTGTCATAAACTAGAGGTTTAGAAAATATTTGTTGAATAAATGAATAATAGACTATTTGACATTTCCCCAAGTGGAACACATAAGAGACCCAAGGTGCCAAAGCAGTGAAAAACACAACAATGATAATATTATTAGGAAGAGGAAAAAGAAAAAACGATGATTTAAGGATGTTGCATAAATTTTTCTCTAATTTTTTTTTTTTCTGTATTGACTGAAAGAGTTGTACGAGCCTTAATTCTTTGTCCTGAAGTGGACTTTTTGGCCCATTCCTCTTCTCTGGAATCCGTGGCCATTCTTATTTTGTCACGCAGTTCTCCTGTTGGGTTCTTTTTTTCTTTTTTCTAACCTCCTCCAACAGTCTCATTAGAAGATCCCTTTGAGTCTGCAGACAGGATGGGTTTCATTGGCTGTCTGGAGAGGACCAAACAAATCCATCCCAAGGGCACAAACTCAAAACTCTGAGTTGTAGGAGATCTGGTGATGAAGTCTAGGTTGCAGATGGTGAGATCTGGTGGGTAGTAATCAGGAGGCCACACACACTCCCATTCAGTTGTTGTGTTAGGAGAGTATCAGAGGATGACGATCCTCTCAGCCACACAAGGCTGCTTCAGGGTTCTGTCTGCAGTGATTGATTCCTTATCTCACTCCAGTTGTATCCTTGAACCAGACACATAGGACAACTTTTTTTTTTTTTTTTTTTTGTGGTACGCGGGCCTCTCACTGTTGTGGCCTCTCCCGTTGTGGACGGAGCACAGGCTCCGGATGCACAGGCTCAGTGGCCATGGCTCACGGGCCCAGCCGCTCCGCGGCATGTGGGATCTTCCTGGACTGGGGCATGAACCCGTGTCCCCTGCATCGGCAGGCGGACTCTCAAGCACTGCGCCACCAGGGAAGCCCTAGGATAACTTTTAAACTCAAATTATTTTAGGTCTTTGTGTTCTTCCTTCTCTGTTCTCCCTATACTGTTACCACATAATTATGACCATCCTATAAAGCCTTTAACATCTGCTTTTTACCACATGTTAAAATAATTTTTATAAATATGCTCGTAATACCTATATTTTGAAAGAAACCCAGATGAGCCAAAAATGAGAAAATCAACCATACTTATTATAGCGGCAATGCTTTATAACCTTATTTTTTTCACTCAAAAATATATTCTGAGCATCTTTTCTTATTAACATATTTTCTTTAATATTAAATAACTCATTTTTGGTTATCTTGGCAATTGACAATGCTTTAATGGAATGCAGTGCATTATATTTGTAGTTAAATGTTGGTGCATATTCTAAATTTCCTTAGGATAAATTCCTTGTAGTGGAGTTGCTGTTATGCTTCCCCCTTTTGCTTTGTTTTTTATTATATATTGTTAATTTGTCCTCCAAAGAAGTGTTGGTTTTAGATTTTCACATAGATTTCCACTGCTTCTTATTCCTCACAAACAAAAGTACACAAAGAAAAAGCAAACCAATAACCAACTAAAATTAGATAATTCTCTGCAGGTTTAGTTAGGCCCTTCCGACTCCACGGGTCAATAGCATTGTTATCATCCAGGAACTTTTTAAAAATTTAGCTTTCAGGACCCACCCTAAATGTATTGAATCAGAATCTGTACTTGAATAAGATCAGTAGTGATTTATAAGCATATAAAAGTTTGAGAAACACTGTTTTAGACAATTCCCCATAATATTTTGCCTTTTAAGTGAGCTTTTGATAAGTAGTGACAGTCTATACAATGTAATTTTTTTCCTGACAAATACCTGAAGTACATATACTCTATGCTGAATTTAGTCATGTGGTGGGATAGGAATGTGGTTTATTGTGAACGTTGACGAGTGAGATTATAACCGATCAAAGATATCAGAAACACATTTTCAAATAATGAAATAGAACTACAGTGAATGTCAAAATTGGCCTGGGAAAATATGCCAGCTATTTTGATAATAGAGCTTTCACCCAAATAAAATAATCTGGACAATTTCAATAAGCTGATATATCATCCAAGTATATCCTGAGTCTCTAGGAATTAGATCTTAGTGATTTATAAGAACATAAAGTTTGATAAACACTGTTTTATGTAATTCCCCATAAACATGCTCCAAACAAGGAGAAATAGTCAAGTTGTAGTTAGGGGGCTGGGGCAGCTTTTGACCACCCCCACCATGCATCTGATTGGCTGTTCTAAATCCCATTATGATTAAGTCCTACTGACTCCCTACAAAATCATTGGAGGTTTTCTAAAAGAAATGAGTGGAAAACAAAATTGCTGAGTGCCAATCAATTAAAAATCTAATGTAAACTCTAATGCTCCCTTTGTTCACTGTATTCTGACTCTTTTCAGAGATTAAAAATCTTCTACCTGTATTACCAGTTTCACCTTCTGGATAGAGTAGTGTATTGAGTCTGAATCCCAGTCACCTTCTACTTGTGTAATCAAGGTAAAGATATTAAACTTCTCAACTTCCTAAGGAAAAGTGAGAATTAAAGTATCTATTTTGCAGAGTCTTGGTGAAGATTGAAGAACATGAACATAAAGCAGATAGTAGGTTCTAATTATTAGTTATAACAATTTATTAGTTCTGGGATGCAGTTCCAGATCTAGCACATAGTATATAAATCTTATGATGATAACCAAACTCACTATTTACAATGGCCTTACAGTTAAATAAATCCCAAACAAATGCACGAATGAAAAGGATTGAATTCAAAAGTTTAAAATTCTATCCAGTTTATAACCGAATTGTTTAATAATAAATTAATTACCTGGGAGGGTATGTTAAATACAAAGGGGGAAACATATTCAAAATCAAATAAGCACCTTACATTCATTTGAACATCAACTTCAATATCAGTATGAACACAAGCACATTAAAATGTCCCCAAATTGTAAAGCATGAACTCATTTTTTCATTTTGTTGTTTTAATTCTAGCTGATAAGAAAAATTAATCATATGTATTTATAGATTCATACACTTAAAATTTCAGAATAAGACAACTCATTCCTGGCAGCAGCTGTTCCGTTGCTTGGCATTCTTGAATTTTGAAGTTTCCAAGAACACACACAAACCACAGGAGAGATTTGGAGCCATGTAACCTCCTAGTAAGTTTTGATATATTGAATACTTGGGAAACCCATAGATTCCCAAGATCTTTTCATTCTTTTCTTCCTCGGGGGACAGACACTCATCTTAAACTCAAGGAATTTTTCTACCACACTATTTTTAAAAGTTGTATTGTTTTATGTATCAATTATACAAAACAGTGTATCCCTTGCTTTTCTTTATAATTTAGCACATCTATACACATCTCTATTTAGTATTTTGCTTACTTTTACTTGTTTTTCACTTTATGTGTGTAGAATTATAATGTCTTCTCTCTCTCCTTGCCCAGAAATGTATTTTTTTAAAAAATAAATTTACTTATTTATTTATTTTTGGCCGAGTTGGGTCTTTGTTGCTGCACGTGGGCTTTCTCTAGTTGCGGTGAGCGGGGGCTACTCTTCGTTATGGTGCACGGGCTTCTTATTGCTGGCTTCTCGTTGCGGAGCACGGGCTCTAGGCACATGGGCTTCAGTAGCTGTAGTTCGCGGACTCTAGAGCTGCAGGCTCAGTAGTTGTGGTGCGCGGGCTTAGTTGCTCCGCGGCACGTGGGATCTTCCCAGACCAGGGCTCGAACCCGTGTGCCCTGCATTGGCAGGCAGATTCTTAACCACTGCGCCACCAGGGAGGTCCCAGCAATGTATTTTTGAGAGCCATCAGTCTTCATAAATGTTGATCTGTGGCCCCGTGGTTCATTCATTTTCATGGATGCACAACATCCCATGAATGAATACACTACAATTTGATTATCCTTTCTATTGCTGAGAGATATTTGCCTTTTTAAAAAGTTATGTCCTATTATGAACAATTCTTCTACATTCTTCTACAAGTGTTAGGTGCAAGAGTTTCTCTAGGGTACGAATTCCCAGCATCAATATGAACCTGCATCCTGTTGCATCGAGAATGGGTTATATAGATGCCAGAATATTGATCCCTTCAACCTGGGAGGAAGGTGGACAGGGCCTGGACAGTAGGAACTCCATAACTGATTATTAACTGCCTGAATAATTGATTGCCTCTAGCCACAAGCAGCCTAGAGTAGACTGGCTGTGCTGGCCAGTGGGCGTATGTTCAGTGTTACCAGGCAATATAGAGAACAGTTTTCCACTCCTAGAAACAGTTTATGAGAGTCTGCTTTGCTTCATATGCTTGATAACACTTAATAATATGTCAAAATTTTAACCTTTTCCAATTTGGAAGATATGAAGTATTTCTTTGAGATTTTAATTTGCATTTCCCTAATGACAAATGAGGCTGAGAATTTTTTTTCACATATTTCTAGGCCACCATTATTTCTTTTTTGTGAACATCATGCAGTTGTATTTTCAAAAATGTATTTAGATGCATTTATATCCCTTCTGTTCTGTGCTCTCTATTTGTTCTTTCTATTTTGTCCTTTTTTTCTCTTTTGCTCCTTTGTCTTTTTTGGAAATTGATTGACATACTTTCCCCTCTTGTTCCATTTTTCCTAGTACTAGTTTTCCTTGTACTAGTTTTATACTAGTACATTGTACAAACTAGCATTTTACTAGTTTTCCTTGTACTCGTTTGACCTTTATGTTCTTTTTTACTTTTTATAAGTGGTTAACCTATGGATTTTAATACATACTTTTAACTTAAAGTATACTTATCCTTTTCCCACCTCATACAGAAATCTTAGATTGCCTTAACTACCAGAGTTTAATTCTCTTATTATTTTCACTATTTTTAACTTCACAAATTAGAAACCATTATTTTGTTTTTTACCTCCTTGTCTGTTTAGGTTTACCTACATGCTTACCAATTTTTTTTTTACCTGACCTTATATCTAGCATCACAGGCTATAGGATGATTTTCCTTCTTGAATTACAGCCTTTAGAAGTACCTTTAGTAAGGGTCAGATGGCAGAAAACTTCTGTTTATATTTATTTTTTCCTCCTCACTAATACATTCTCAGAATCTTGAAGTTATCTTTCCCCTGTTTTCTGATTGCCACTGTTGCTGTTGAAAAATCAGATGTTTGTCCAGTTGTCTTCCTTTGTGAGTAATCTCTCTTCTCTACTTCTAAGGACTTCTTTTCATTGTTCTGCTGTTTTATTATGAGATGTGTAAGTGTGGTTTTCTTTCTATTTATTCTGCTTCATTTCTGTTTGGCTTCCTAACTATGAAAGTCAGTGTCTTTCAGCATTCTGGAAAAAAATCTCTGTTACTATCTCTTTAAATGATTTTTTTCTTCCATTTTTTTCTTTATAAGCTCTGATTAAAACTTTTTATAAAACTCTCCTTACACATATGTTGTCTTCCATTTAATTGTCACTCTTTGTCTTTTTTTCCACTTTTTCATATTTGCCATCTCTTTGTCTCTTATTGCTATATCCTGGGTCTTATTTTCCCTCCTGATTCCTCTTTTATGTGTTTTCTTTTTGTGTGTCCATTCTTTTTTTTTTTTTTTTTTTTTTTTTGCTACTCATTGAGTTTCCAATTATTCCAATTATTATATTTTTCATTTTTAGAATGTCTAGTTGTTAGTTTTCAAATCAGCTTGGTCAGCTTTGAAAACTTTTGGTTACTTTAATATATTTCTGTAAACATATAGAAATGGAAACTCACTCTTATTTTATATTCTGTATACCTTAGTTTCAGTACTGGAGTCTTTGAGTTTCTGAATGTGTAGTTTGTTGTTTCTTCTGATGCTTTGTTTGCTTATTTTCTTATGTTTGATGATTTTCTGACTGTGAGCTCATTTCTCATGGTATTTTATTGTGAGAATTCTTTGAAACCTGAATTTAAACTGCATTCTTCTAAAAATGATTGATATTAGCTTTTACTGGGTACTCTTTTAGTGCACTACCAACCTGGGACCACTTTATTCTTAAATTTTTGCTTTTCTTTGGCAGGGGTTGTTTAGGGAACTGCCTATAGTGTGAAGTCAGGCCCCAAATCCATATGAATGAAATCTTATCCTGAAAAGTTTCTAGGAGTGACTTCTTCTCCTCTCCACACAGAGGCAAGGCCATGACAGACAAGTGGTCTCATGGTATCTCTTTCTCTTTCTGTTTCTACTTCTTTCTTTCTCTCCCCAGGGGAATTTTAAAATCCTGGTTTATGTTCTAAGGACATTGCACTTCCAGTACCTAGGTTTTATGAGAGGTGTTCTCAGCTCTGATATTCCTTCATGCTCTGGGTTCCAGTGTTTGTCTCCCAACTGCAGGGCACGGGGCTCATTAAAACCCAGGCTCTAGGTTGTCTAAAATTTCCATGCCACCCCCGAGGCTAAGACAGGCTCCAGAACTCATACAACAGTAAATTCAACATTCTCGTTGTTTTCTACCAGAAAAGAATTCTATTACTTTCCTTTCATTTCAGCTATGCATTTAAAATATATTTGATTTTTCATTTTAGAATATGTGTTAGTATTATGCTGTGATTTGTTGCTATGAACATGCTACTGGAAGCAACAGCCCTGTTATATCTTTTACAAATAGGTTCCAATCCTCAGAGGGACTTATACTGGGATGTAAACTTCTCTATCCAGCTCCCTCTTTCTCATCAGTCTTCGTATTGCCTCCTATGTGATCCTTAAATTGCTAAATATCAAAGAGTTTTGATTTCCCTTGGAGGTTAAAGAAATTTTATCTAGTGACTGGTAAAGGAAAAACCTATGTTTTGTTGGGCCACCTCCCTCATTCTTTCCTAATTTGAAAGTTGAATGGCTTTTTGAGGCCATGGCTATTACAGAGTGACCAGCATTACCTATGGTATTCCCTCCTCTTCTCTTAAGAAATGTAAAAGAAATACCACACTCGAGAACACCTTCACAATGGGGCTTCTGTGGCTCCGCAAGAAGATTTTGAGAAACTATGGGTTTCCTGGTCCTATCACAACTTCCTGGGTGTGGCTCTATGGCTGGAAAACCCTTCTGTGGTTTGTATGTGTTCTTAGAAGCTCTAAAATACAACAATGTAAAGATAATGACTTGTGAAAAATTCCAAAATGATGTGTTTGGTGCCTTCTGGTTCTGCATGTGTGCAAGTTACTGACAGTTTTCTTTTTAAAACATTTCTTATACAAGAAGCAGTAGCAGTACAAGGAATGCAACTCACTGCTATTTCACAGAATGTGCTGGTGACATGACTCACTTCTCCTGGGGAAACACAAGTTTCAAGCCTGGCAGAAAAAGCTTTTCAGTTTATTTCACATGTTTTAATGTGTAATTTTTTATTTTATATGTATATGCTATCAGTGATTTTCTCTTCACAGTTATCTATTTTTAAAGAAACCTTTCATTTACCTTGAATGGTGTTTTTATATATGCTTCTGGTAGGGTCACAAAGCTGTTTAAAACTATGAAAATTTCTTGCTACTTAGAAAATCCCCTTTAACCACATTTTAGGGTAAGTATTGGAGGTGTAATGTGCCAATTATAGATTACCTTGTTATTGCAAACATATTGCAGAATTTCACACTAATAGTAGTAATATAGAAGTACGGCTAGCACTATGATGTGAAATGAAAGGCTTTCTTCCATATTTCATCTCTGGTTAATCAATGCAAGAATTTAATCATCAAACTAGGAGAGAAATTAGCAGCATTGTCAAAAGGAAAAAATAAATTCCAGATGAGATTTGGAAACAAGGGGGAATTGGTGGATTAGGTAGCTGCTTCTAAAAAGAAGCTTGAGATGTAATATTATGTGAATTATCAGAAGTTGGTGCCAGTTAAGTTGTGGGATTTGAGAAAATATGTGGGAGAAAGGAGTCTGAAAAAGGTTTAAAATAAATTCACACAGGTTGTTAAAAAAATTGGAAAATTTTGACATGAGTATTTAATAAGTGACTTACATCATTATCCAAGTATTTAGAATGTGTCGCTTCCAATGCATTGTCATGGAAAGAGTAGGATCTTGAAGAAGTCTAGAGAAGCAGCTGGCAGCTGTGGAAAGAAGAAACATTTTGAGAGAGAATGGAATTGAAACATCAAGGCAGAATGGACTTGAGATTTTAATATATAAGTATGGAGAAAACTAAGACTTAGAAAAAAAACCCCAGGACCCCTTAAAGAAAAGGACTGCTATTGACTTCACAGAAAGGTGACCAAACTCCCCCCCCCCCCACCGGTTTCTAATTATGGTAGGTAGGAAGAAAAAGACACAACAGAGGTAACTGGAAAAATATCATAGAACATTTTATTAAGAAAAATCCTCAAGAATGTTTGTCTGAGACTGTTTTGCTTAGTGGCCTTGATATTTGACACCTTTCATGATGCAGAATATGCCCATCTCAGTTAGTCTGGCCAAGAAGGAAGCAGTTACAAAAATTTAGTTGGCAAGTGTAAATAGTGGTATCACATAAGGACAGTGTGTTCCAACCAAGCACTTTGCTGTGTGCAAAAGTATGGACTACATAGGTTAAAAAATAATTTTTGTAACCATGAGTATTTTTTCTAGCCATGAATATATGTCATGGAACATCTTGAGAGCAATATTTAAAATATAGGTGCTTCTTCATGTTTTATTATCACCTACATGTTGCACATAAGTTTTAAAAAGTACAGTATTATTATTATTATTATTTTCTATGGTATGTGGACCTCTCACTGTTGTGGCCTTTCCCGTTGCGGAGCACAGGCTCTGGACTTGCAGGCTCAGCGGCCATGGCTCATGGGCCCAGCCGCTCCGCGGCATGTGGGATCTTCCCAGGCCGGAGCACGAACCCGTGTCCCCTGCATCGGCAGGTGGACTCTCAACCACTGCGCAACCAGGGAAGCCCTACAGTATTTTTGAGGGTGAATGCTTTGAAAAAGAAAACATGATCAGGGAATTCTAAAAGTAACAGTTGAGAGATGATGCAAATTAATTCTCAAGGTTATTCTTGCATTCTAACATAACGGTAGAAGAAGTTAAACTTCAGTCTTAAAAAATGAATGGCATGAAATACAAGTTTACATATACAAGTCAGACTGCATCCGAGAGAGCACTCACTATAGGACAGAGTGAAACTTGTATTTGAAACAATCACTCTGTGTCTTAAAACTGAGTATTTTTGCAATACAAATAAAAATTTCTTCCACATTTCATCTTTACACTTACTCTTTATATATCCTGAGATTTTATAGAAGAGACTTCTTTGGCTTCAGTTGCCAAATAGTGGTTAAATACATATTAGCAACTTTATGTTTTTAAATAAACAAATTTATTTATTTATTTATTTGTTTGTTTGTTTGTCTATTTATTTTTGGCTGCGTTGGGTCTTCATTGCTGTGCATGGACTTTCTCTAGTTGTCGCGAGCGGGGCTGCTCTTGGTTGCGGTGCATGGGCTTTTCATTGCGGTGGCTTCTCGTTGCGGAGTGTGGGCTCTAGGCATGCGGGCTTCAGTAGTTGTGGCATGAGGACTCTAGAGCGCAGGCTCTGTAGTTATGGCGCATAGGCTTAGTTGCTCTGTGGCATGTGGGATCTTCCTGGACCAGGGATTGAACCCATGTCCCCTGCATTGGTAGGCAGATTCTTTTTAAAAAAATTAATTGTTATTTTATTTTTGGCTGCATTGGGTCTTCATTTCTGCGTGCGGGCCTTCTCTTGTTGCGGTGAGCAGGGGCTACTCTTTGTTGCAGTGTGTGGGCTTCTCATTGCGGTGGCTTCTCTTGTTGCAGAGCACGGGCTGTAGGCATGAGGGCTTCAGTAGTTGTGGCTCATGGGCTCTAGAGCGCAGGCTCAGTAGTTGTGGCACATGGGCTTAGTTGCTCCACGGCATGTGGGATCTTCCCAGACCGGGGCTCAAACCCATGTCCCCTGCATTGGCAGGCAGATTCTTAAGCACTGCACCACAAGGGAAGCCCTGGTGGGCACATTCTTAACCACTGTGCCACCAGGGAAGTCCCTATTGGCAACTTTAAAGCAAAAGTAAAATAAGTATTTTCGTTGTGGTATCAGGAGCACATCAATAGCCAAGGCACTTTCCGGCACCGACTTCTTATACAGTCTGAGAGGGAAGACAACACCAACAATCCAAAATCCGTTAACCTTTACTCATTGTCAAGATTACCTCAAATTCCTCTTATCTGAGGCCATTTTTTCAAAAGCTATTTTGGGCAAAATAATTGTCATAGCAGATTATAAAATGGATATGCAATGCCTCTAGGTATCAGTTTAACCTTTGGATTACACCGAATGACCAGAAAGGGAATGACCCAGTTATTTTGAGATCTTGGAGAATCATCCTCCTAAGTTGTTCTTTCAACTGTTGACTGACATTGAAGGACTGTGTAAAAGATCCATAGTAAACTCTCAAGTGTCATTGTTGAAGAGATGCTGTTGAAACTGACCATTACACTATCCCAGGCTTCTTTTGAAGGACTCATGGAAGAAATTTTTCACAGAAAATAAGTTTACTTCTCTTATAGACATTGTGAATGTTAGAACTACTGTGTTTTCTTTGTTACTTTGTGTTTTAGTTTGCCAGGCCTGCCATAATACTATAGTATAGACTGGGCGGCTGACACAACGGAAATTAATTTTCTCACAGTTCTAGGGCAAAGTTGGTTTTTCCTGAGGCTTCTCTCCTTGGCTTATAGATGGCTGCTTCTTGCTGTGTCCTCACATGGCCTTTTCTTTGTGCAGACATGCCCCTGTCATCTCTTCTTCTTCTTATAAGGTCACCAGTCCTATTGGATTAGAGCCTCACCCTTATGACCTCATTTAACCTTAATTACCTCTTGAAAGGCCTTATCTCCAAATATAGTCACATTTGGGGATTAGGGCTTCAACATATGACTTTTAGCGGAACACAGTTCAGTCTGTAACACTTTGATAGCTGGGAATTTGAAAGGCAGATCTGTGTAACACAGTAAGCAGTATCAGAAAACACTTGACATTATTTTTCTATCCGTATTTTCCCTTCAACTTGATATTCTTTTTTTTTCTTTTTTCATACATACTATATTTTTTGTAAGCTACCTTAAAACTTTTTATAAGACAGAGGGCAAATAAGTAATTAAATAAATAAATTGTTATCTGTAGTAGATTTTTATGGATATTTGCTCACTGAAATGATCAGAAGGAATTGTATTCCTGGGGGCCAAAAGATGCTGGAGGAGGTTCTGTGATCATACTCCTCTGAGTATACTTACTTATTTATATAAGTGTTTAGGTTTATAATATATACTTATATCAATGTTTAGGCTTATATATTTTGATGGATCAGTTGTTTCTTCCTTTGATAATATAATAGAACATCAATGGAATTAAGATTTTGTAGACAATGAAGTTGTTTTCCTAATTGTGTCAATTCTTCTTTCTCTTATTCTAGAAAAGTTTTATCAAAAAAGAACAACAGTCTGTCAAGCCAGAATCAAAGCCACAACCCAGGTATATCTTTTATATGATAGCAGAAAAGTTTAAATTAATATGCTTGCTTTTGGTTTTATCCTGACTTAAGTATCTGGTTTAAAGAAATGTAGGTTGTTGAAAGCTCAAGTTTTCAACGTATCTTTTTCAAAGTTCCCATTTAATTTGACTAAGGCAAAGATAAAAAATTCTTATTTTTTTGAGTGTATTAATGCTCCTTCAGTAGACCAGGCTGTAGGTTTACTTTGCAGTGGCAAGTAAAAGCATTATAAACAGTACTGTATGATGTTTCAGCAGTTTTGTTTATTAGAAACTATGTCCTGCAATTCACTATGGTACAGCATGCCTTTCAGTGACTCTATGAGGCATTCTTAAGATTGCTCCGCTTCTTTGTGTAGCAAATTTGTTGACAAACGTTTGTGAAAAAATTACTGATTTTGTGAGATAGATTGGAGAGTGAGATGGAAAGAAGGGATTATGGAAAATTAACAGTGAAGTTTCTGAAAAGGACAGGTTTCAGACCTGTGCTTTCTTTTTCACTGGTAATACATTAATTTATTAATTCACCAGATATTATTTTTGTACTGACTCAGTGCAAAGCTCTGTGTCAAGCCATATAGATGAAAATAGCAAAAGGGTAGACCTTGGAGACTGAAGTTTGTCAGAGTAACCAGTTTGGAAAACTTACCCCTAGTAAATACAGGTTTATTCAAATATATTATTCAGGCTACCTTCTCTTACTTGACATCCTTCTTAATTCCCTCTCTCAGTTACTCAAAAGGTGTGGTCCATAATCCCTCATTCACAATTCCGAAATCTGGAAAGCTCCAGAAACTGAAAGTTGATGTCACCTAAGGTGATGCCAAAACTCTTAGTGTCAAAACCTGACCTGAAGTAATAAGTGATCATGATTACTCATAGTCTCTACTTTTCCCACTTCATGTGAATATTCATACTTAGCATACATATTAACATTAATTATATTAGCCAGTTAATATTAATATGTTCAATGATGGGACACTGCCCCAGACTTTACTTAAATGTTATATAATATATGGTATACATGCTATATTAATTTCCTAGACTTTGAAACAAAATCTGAATTCCCAAATACATCTGACTCTAGGGTTCAAGTATTATGGAATTGCACTATATGGTAAATCTTGGCCAAATATGACTGTGAAATAATGCCAAACAATTGTTTAAACCTCCAATAAATAAATATCCAGTTTAAGATTAGATGTTTTCTGAGAGTTAGTCTCATAATATATTTAGTAATAGCTAACTTCATTAGTAGTAGCACTCATTCTGTGCTTAGTTTGTACGAGGTACTTTCATACAACTCCCATAACAACACATGATGTATTTTATTATCACCATTTTACTGATGGGTAAACTGAGGTTGAATATTTCACTTAGGGTCAATCAGCTAGTTTGTGATAGAGCTGGATTCAAACGTAGGTCCTTTACTTGCAGTCATTGCTACATACTATAAGTTAATTATGCCAGAATGATCCCTGGCTAAAATTTCAAGTTCTGTGAGAGCAGGGGTAGTTGATTCTGTTAACATTTCTATCTATAGCTCATGGCACAATCCCAACAATGTAGTAGACACTCAGAAAATATAACTGAACCAATGAACAATTTCCAGAGGAAAAGGAAAAACAGATTGTGTCTTGTCCTGATCAGAAAATTTTCTTTCAGTCTTTCACAGTTTATTCATTTAACAAGAAACATTAAGCACCTGCTGTATTAGATGCTAAGGACGGGGTGAACAAGAGAGACTCCTTACATTTGTGGAATTTAAAGCCTAGGCAGAGTTCTCAGTTGCTGTTCACCATGGAGGGAGACAGAAATTGGAGTTTAAGTCCTTTCAGATGACAGGATTTAGTAAACACCTCAATCTCTCCATGGAAATCTTAGAAGGCCAGCACCTACGGAGTGGAGATTATACCCCAGGACTAAGGAATTCACCTTAGTACAAGGGATGAAACAAACAGATTTACCCTAACAAAAGCATAAAACTTAGCCTCAACAAGTTCAAGATGATAAACCAGTAACTTAGCTACCACCTAGAATTAAAAAACAATCAACATTCTTTCAAGGACAGTAACATAATCCACAATCCCTACAATGTACAATGTCTAGTACACAACAAATAAGATGTTAGACATGTTAAGAAACAGGAAAATCTGGGTTACATCAAAGAAAAAGATATCCCAAATGTTAGAATTAGCAGACAAGAGCTTGAAAGTAGTTATTATAAATGTTCAAGAACTTAAAGAAAAAGATGTTCCTAATAATAGAGAATCCCAGTGCATAAATGGAAAATGTAAGGACAATAATCAAATGAAAGTTCTGGAACTGAGAAATAACGTATCTGATGTGAAAATTTCATTGAATGGTTGAACACCATATTGGAGAAGGCAGTAGAGAAGATTAGTAAACTTGTAGATCTATAGACTAATCTAAACAAAACGATTGATTGAGAACAAAATGAACAAAGCCTGATGGGCCTATAAATTAATATCAAGTGGTCTTTCATATGTGAATTGGAGTCTCAGAAGAAGAGAACTAGAATAAGGCAGAAAAAGTAGTTGAAGAAATAGTAGCTGGGGGCTTCCCTGGTGGCGCAGTGGTTAAGAATCCGCCTGCCAGTGCAGGTGGCATGGGTTCGAGCCCTGGTCTGGGAAGATCCCACATGCCATGGAGCAACTAAGCCTGTGCGCCACAACTACTGAGCCTGTGCTCTAGAACCCACAAGCCACAACTACTGAGCCCACAGGCCACAACTACTGAAGCCCATGCACCTAGAGCCTGTGCTCTGCAACAAGAGAAGCCACCACAATGAGAAGCCCACGCACTGCAATGAAGAGTAGCCCCCGCTCGTCACAACTAGAGAAAGCCCACGTGCAGCAACGAAGACCCAACAAGCCAAAAATAAATTAATAAAATAAATACATTTATATAAAAAAGAAAGAATAGCTGGAGATTTCCAAATTTAATGAAAAACATCTTTATGCGTCCAAGAAGATATCACATCTAAGCAAGATAAACACGAGAAAAAACACGTAGTCATATCATAGGTAAAGAGTTGAGAATTAAAGGCAAAGAAAAACCTTTGAAATAACCAGCAGGTAAAAATACACATTGTACAAAGGGTTACAATTCTGAGAATGATGGACGTCTTCTCACTGGAAATGATGCAGACCAGAAGGCAATGAAATTATATATTTAAAGTGCTAAAAGAAAGAGATTATCAACTGATAATTCTGTATCTAGTGAAACTATCTCACAGCATTGAGGTTGAAAAAAGAAATTTTCAGCTAAATTAAAGAAATGAGAATATACTGCCAACTGATCTGTTTTTCACAAATGTTAAAGGAAGCTCTTCATGCTGAGAGAAATGACACCTGTTATATATTTGAATCTACAGGAAGACATAAAGAACATTGAACATAGAAAATATATGATGAAAATATATGAAAAAGAATATTTTTTCCAATTATTTTTAAATTGAACATTTTAGGCAAAATCATAACATTATGATGGTACTTATAAGTAGGTAGATGCAAAAATATATATGACAATGCTAGCAAAATAATGGACTTATACTTTTGCAAGTTTCTTTCATTTTATGTGTAATGGTATTAACTCTAAGTAGAGTGTGGTAGGAAAGCAAATTATAATTCCCATAGCAACCACTAATACAAAAAGATAAACCTAAAAGATAATACGAAAACTAAAATGGAATATCAAAAACTATTTGGTTATCCCAAAAGAAGACAGGAAAGGGAGAACATATAATGGGTGAATAAAAAAAAAATAGTAAAATGGTAGACTTAAACCCAACTGTACCAACATTTATATTTCATATACAGAATAAACATGCTGTTAAAAGTAAGAGCTTGTCAGGATGGATAAAAAAGCAAGAACCAACTCTATGCTGTTTATAAGAGATGAGCATAAAAAGACATTAATTGGAAGTAAAAGGTTAGAGAAAAGACACACAATGAAAAAAAGCTAGCAGAAGAGTGCTAGGGTGGCTATATATCAAAGTAGACTTCAAGGACGATTTCCAGACATAAAGAGGACACTTCATAATTGTAAAAGAATGAATTAATCAGAATTAGATAATAATCCTAAGTGTGTATGACTTAATAATAGAGCTTTAACACAAATAAAGCAGAAATTGACAGGATTAAAGAATAAAATGGACAACTGCATAATTATGACTGGAATTTTTTTACATGTCTTTTAGTAATTGATAGGAAAATTAGTAAAAAGAGTAAATGACAACATAGCAGATTTGAACAAACCGTCAACTGATTTGAACTAATTAACGTTTGTAGACTACAACCAACAAATGTAGAAGATACGTTTTTTTTTTTTAAATGCACGTGTAACATTCATTATAGGGATAAGAACAGAAAGCAATGAAATAAAAAAACAGAAACAATAAAGCAAATTAAGAAAGCCAAAAGTTGGTTCTTTGAAAAGATTAGTAGAATTTGTAAGCTCCTAACAAAACTAAGAAAAAGAGATAAAACACAAATTACCAATATTAAAAATGAAAGAAGTGGAATCACTATATATTCTATAGACATTAAAAGGAGAAAAGATTATATGAATAAGTTCAGGCCTACCACATTCAATAACTGAGATGAAATGGACAAATTCTTGAAAAAAGACAACATACCAAAACTGACACAGAACAAATGGAAAATCTGAATAACCCGTATTTATTAAAGAAATTGAATTTGTCATCAAAAACCTTTTCACAAAAAGACTTGCTTTAAGGAAAAGAATACTATATATTTTTAAGCTATTTGATGGTGTTAGCTTATCTTCTTATGTAAGTCTTTTTCCTGTAAATATCCTTTACCTGGTTAGTTTGAGTGGGAAGTCTTTTTTTTTCTCATAGGTATTACTAAAGTAAAATTTAGTCCAGCCCTTTCAATAATAAAAAGTTGTACAGTCTGAAAGGTGAGTGTTTATTGTATTTATTTTCCTGGAGCCAACTAGCTACTCTGAATGCTAAGCATTTTCCTGTACCGTCTGCCATCTGTTGCAGTATAAAGAGCTGTGGCAGTTTTGCAGGGACATCTAGCTAACTTTTGCAGGGCTGTCATAAACATTTTAGAGGATGATGGCTGAAGGGGAGTTTAGAGATCACTTGATTCAATTCTTTTAATTTCCAGGTGAGAAAGTAAAAGTTTAAAAAGATTAATTGTCTTCTTTAAGGTCACAAAAGTAAAAAGAAAAAAAAACCCAAAATTGTTACTAGAGTCCAACACTCAATTCATAGTGTTCTTACTCAGTCATGCTGCTTTTGTGCCATCTGTATCTTAAATTTTAACAGCCTTTCTGATGATTACTTAAGAGAAGTAGACTGAAACTAATGAATTAGCAAGTACAAGAGTGGCTCTAGTGATTAAAACATATTACTAGATAGAATTCTGGTGAAAGAGAGAGATAAAAGAAAGTGAAACAATGTGAAAACAGAGTGAAGTAGTGAATGATATAAAACTAAATATTTCACATGCAGACACATTTCACTGAAAATATTTAAGTGAAACACTATTAAGATTTTCTTCTTCATTTGAAATCCTATACCATTTATGTCATAGAAATTCTGTGAAACTTTAGAATCCAAATGTTGGGACCCTTTAAGCTTGTCTTAAAGAATTTTTCTTGTTAGAGAGAAATTTCCCATATATTTTCAGCTAGAGGTTTCCGTAGAATATGCATGAGACAGAGTATATTATAACCTTCCATCAGTCATCTGTCAATTTCAGTAAGGTACTGGCCAATTTCTAAAGTACTTTTGTACTTCAAGGGTGAAAATATGTCACACATATATCACCATTGCCAGGCTACAATAAATATAAGAGAGTTTGGTTTTTTCCCCCTCTTCTTAGTTACAGAAAAAAACAATGATGGAATTCATTTACCCATAACCACAAGCTTTGAGAGAACTCTCTACAGCTGGCAAATAGAACTGGCTTATGCACCCACTCAGCAGTGTTTTTTAAGGAGGCAGTCACTTGGCTGTTAAAAGGTTGGGATGGGAAGTTAAGCAAACTAAAAATGCTGTTGCTGCACTTGATTTGGAATTACTGCAAATTTGGGCACCCACTCCTGTTCTTGAGAGGGAAGGGAACCTGTTACCTTGTATGGATAAAGAGTGGTAGATAAGGCAGAGTTATAATTATTTTTGTCCTAATCTTCAGTGACCCTGAACCTAAAATGCATATTTTCACATTTCTATTTTTTTTTTGTCCATCTTCTTGTGTTTTCAACTGTAAAGATCTCAAAATTTAGAAGGAGAGAAAAAGATATAACAGTAGTGCTTAGGTCCATTTGCTATACAAATATGTATACAGATGTATATAAAACTTTTCATTAGCAGCATTATTAAACAAAGAACTATAATGCTCAAATCCAATACATTTAGGATAAATTTACCAGGTTCCAGATTCCACACAGTGGCTACCTGATTTTATTTTGGGGTTCTTAAATATATATTTGTGTTATTTTATGAGGGATATGATCTTATTGTCTTGATTTTCAATTCTGCTAAAAATACTCGTTTCATACACACCCTTGCCCAACATTTAGAGAATATAATTTTCATAAATGAGCAATATAATGCAAATTATTTGATTTCAGAATGCAAGTTTCTATTTCCTCAATATTTCAATTTGAATGGTAAATTTTGAAATTTTAAAGCTCCATAAATGTCAGAAGATTGTTAGAAATCCTTAAGGTTAAAGTATGGTTGAGAAAGCCTAAAACCTTTTTTAAGGGAAAAGAAAGGTTATGATGAGCTTTTCAAAACAAGCCAAGCAATTTCAGTTCAAATAGAATTGCCAAAGGAACGTTTTTACGAGTTTTATTGTTTTTCAAAGTAAAATACTTTATGTAAGATTTCTAAACCAGAAAGAATTAAAGCCCAATAGATGTAATTCTTAATTTGTAATTTTGAAAAAAGTAATATGTACACAAATTTTAATATATATGTTTATGTTTTTACCCTGATAAAGGTAAAAAGTAAATGATATTTTGCAATGAGGTGGGATCTTGTCTTTTCCTAGCATCATCTTTTTAAAATCTTTTCATTAACTTCTTCATGCTTAACGCATTTTCTCTTATTTTGTATGGTATCATTAATATAAAAATATCAAAAGCAGTTTATATTATTAACTAAAAGGAAATAATACATTAGCACACAGAGTTCATTCTCAATATCTAAGTGAAAATTGTGAACCAGGATTGTAATCTATTGTACTATTACCATGACATTGTACTTTTATTTCTTCATATATCTTCCTTGAGGTCCACTTGAATTTGTTTGGCACCTCTAACTATATTGCAAATAGTATCTCCTTCTTTGTTCAGAGAAACTATTGTATTTCATGAATAAAACACTTATTCTCTTTTGATGTCTTTCAGCAGTGAGCTGTTAATTCTTTGCAGATTCATCTGACTTTAGTAATAAATTTTCCTTTCGTTGAATTTCTAAAGTACATAATTGTTTTTTAAAATGACTGATTTCCAAGTACAGGATAGAAAAATTGATGGGTCTTTAACTCATAGAGGAAAAATATTCTATCATTAATTCATAATGTTAAAGTTGTAAGAAGTTGTAAAAGGTGGTCATCAGCCCCTCACCTTTTTACTATTTAATTTGTTTCAATTCTGGATGATAAAAACATTGTTTAAGTATACCATCTATGAAGTGTACCATTTTAGAACCCTTAAGTTCCTCTTTTTTTTTTCATTCTTTAGGATTCTAAGCATCCAGATAGTTCATGTAAATATGTAGATGAGGAATAATTATATATTTTCCCTTCCTATTTTGTAGCATGCTAGAACTAAAAGGGTAGTAGTAACTGGATATGACTCACTAATATGTTACTGAAAGGCAAAACTGTGCTAAGAATTCTAAATTTTCTCTTTTTTCATATAATAGAATATATTACATTTACTGCCATATCTAAGTATGAAATTCATGTTTCAGAGTCTGGAGATTTAGCTAGGTACTTTAATGTTTCCTTTATATCTCTAAAATTACTGCATTTGTCCATCATCATTTTTTCTGAAATGGGTCAAGTCCTCTTATTTCATCTCAAAACAATTTTACAGTTTACCACCTAATAACTTTCCTTTGGCCTCTTCTAAAATTTGTTAATTACTAATGTAGTATGAGCTTGTTTATGGTATCTTCTGTGAACAGATTATTTTTCCTGGGTCAGTACCCAGCCTAAGAATTTTTTGAAAATAAATTTATAGTGGATAATATTTCTCCAGTGATACTACCTCTAGTTGTATTTTGTCTTTGGGGAATTATAGAATATCAGAGTTTAAGGAACCTTAAAGCTTTTCTACTGAAACCCTCTACCCAAAGGGTGAATCTCCTCTATAACATGGTACCTACGTCACCTCTACTTGAAAACTCCAGGGATTAGTAATTACTCTGTTCAAGTGGAATCCATTTCATTCTAATTAGTGCTCTGACTTTGACAGCTCTCTCTATGAGGCTCAGCACCTATCCCCCTTGAGCTGGTACCCACTGGTCCTGATTCTGTCTTCTTGAAGCCACTCTAGTTACCAATTCTCTCTTTAGATTCTCTCTTTCTATACACACACACACACACACACACACACACATATCTTTATTAGATTTATATATTTATTAGGGTGCTAATTCAAATTAGCTTAAGTAAAATGGTAATTAAATGTTTGCTCATATAAGTAGAGATTCCAAGAGTGTAGAGTATGTCGGACATCTGTTCTTTTTATCTGTTTAACATCTTAGGCTCAACTGATTCAACAGGTTCAAGTAATGTCTTCAGGACGTGCTCTCCTTTCATTCATTTTAAATCTCTGCTTGCCCCTGTTTGGCATTAAAACCTCTTACTACAGACTTTTTCTCCATGTGGTAAGCAAAGTGGTTGGCTTCCAGCTGTTTGTAATTGACTTACTTCCTGCTCTTACCAGAAAGAAAGGCCTCATATTAAGCACACACACACAGAGAAATATTCTGGCTGACCTTCCAGCTTGGATGACATGGCCAGCCCTAGACAAATCCTAGTCATACGAGTGGAGAAGGAGAAGTGCAATTCCACAAGGGAAAGGAGGTGAAAACAGAGGAAAGGAACAGGTGCCCACCATACTCAAAAGTATCCCTTTTGAAGTGTGATGCTTAGGAAAGAACACAGTATTTCAGATGTAATTTTATGAATACAGTGTAGAGTGGAACCAAACTGTAGATATTCTAGATCAATTCATGAAGCCCACCATATGTCAGCTTTGGGGGTCAGTTTCTTAAGGGCAATACTCACATTGATTTCAATTCTGAAAAAGAAATAAAACCCCAACCAAGCAAACCCTGAGCCTTTCTCAGATATTCTAATGTATCCCCATTCTGTTCTTTTGCTGTCCCTCCTTTCTTTTCTGTCTCTATCCCTTTTTTTCTTCCCTTCATCTATTATATATTGCCAGGTACACAAGGAAAAGTAGTCGCTCTTAGGGAATTCAGAGTATAGAGGGGTGATAGACCCAGATAATTAAGTTATGTGGTAACTACAATGATGGAGGAAAGGTACATAACCATCCTCATGAGTCTGAGAGGAATTATTTGTACAATCATATATATTAACCAATTGCAGGGCTTTATAAGCAAAGCCATCATATTTCAACATTGGATTTAGCTCCTTATCACTTTTGCCTGAGATAGTTAGCTCACACGTTACCTTTTCAATAATCCCACACCAGCTATAACACATTATTTAAAATTGCAATTTCCACCCCTGCTAGCACTCCCCAACTTCCTTACTCTGCTTTATTTTCTATCAAAGCATACATTGCCTTCTAAAATACTCAATAATTAACTTGTTTACTGTGATTACTGTCTGTCTCTCCCACTAGAACATAAGCTTAATGAGGACAGGGAGTTTTCTATGTTTTATTTATCAGTGTATCCTCAGTGCTAGAAGAGTATCTTACACTGAATGAATGAATGAATGAATGAGTAAATGAATATATATTTGTTCAATGCATGGATTAAATCTTTGGATCTTTTCTCTGCCTTCTAATGATATTTTTCCCTTTCAGGAATTTATAACTCCTATCTCAGACTTTCTGCTCCTTCCTGGGTATCTTCACTGGGATATCCCATAACCATCTCTAAAAATTGAAATAATTATGTTTTCTCTTCCCCATGTCTTCTCTCCTATATTCCCTATCTCAGCTAGTAATGACACTATCCACCCTACCACCCAAGACTGCCCAGTCAGCCTATATTTCTCTACCTTGTTTACAAAGATTTTATGAGAATCTTGAAATTTGCCCTCCTGAAATTGAGAAACATCATAAATCACTCCCTGGTATAGTAATATAGTGAAAACAAAACAAAACAGTAATAAAATTAAAACAAAGGAAATGAATTCAGGGTGGCATGGCATCCTTTTCGCACACATTCTGGCTCTTGGCACCACTACTACTTTCTTTAGTTCTTCACGTACCATCTGATTGATAACTAATACGATCTGATATTAAACAAACACAAGGACACCTGCTTTCGTCAAAGAAGCAAGGAAGCACCCCCGCCCCCCAACTCATTTCTAATAAAAACCTCCCTCTGGGCAAACTTGCAGAAAACCAAACTGACTGTATCTTCTAGCTGTGTTTACATTGACAGGACCAAGAGGGCTTAACTACAAGGAAGTGATATAAGCTGGCTGAACTTGAAATTGGGACAAAGGTCTCTCTACATCTATTTATCATCTCATTTTAATGCTAAAATTCCTGCCCAAGGACACCATGTTGGTTCCCTCTGCTTCTGACCCAAACTCCAAAGGACCATAAAAGGGCAGAAAAGAGGTGCAGACCCTGGTCCAGGAAATCACCACCCATTTCCATGAACCTAAATGACAAGACCTCTGCCCCATACCACCCCTTTAGCCCCTTTTTCTATGAAAATCTCACCCTTGCCTACACTCAGGGAGAAGGCGCTTTTAGAGCAAGACCTCCTCCTCCATTCCTTGGTCAATGAATAATTTTTCTGTCTGCTGCTATAAAAAGTAATTTCGCCTTATTGATGCGAACAATAACCGGGTAGGGAAAGAAGCAGACATTATTGGTAACAATTCCTGTGTGGAATCAGAAGGAAAACATCTGAGAAACAGCAAGCAGAATAATAAGAGGGAGAACACATAAGTTCTCATCTCTAAATCACAGTAAAAAGTAAAATAAGAATGAATGGATGTCTCAAGCAAAGAAAATCAGATTTTCCACTACTTTTTCATGGAAGCAGTCATACAGAGGGAGAGTAGGGAGGCAGAAGCATGGGGAGAGGGGGTTACAAAGTCCCATCCCTCTCCAGGTTGTTCCAAAGACTGTCCACATTTCCTGTTTTTCTAGTAGAATTTGACCTGCTTTCTGACCACCACTCTGAGTGTGCTTGCTTGAGGGTCTCCTCAATTCCTGGAAATGACAGTACCTAAAACAGTTATGTGGGTGGGAATAAAATATTGAGTATAATATCAGAAATTGTTTTTAGAATCACCTGAACTGTTATGGGGATTTATTTCATTACCTAAAGCCCGGCTCTAGGGAAAAGGAATCTGTGGACAGGCACCCATCTTCATTGTCTGCTCTTTTGGAGCAGAGATGAGAGAGACAGATGGCAGGGGGTGGAGCCAGCTCTTCTCCACAACTGACCAAAGTTTGGGTTGAGAGCAAAGGGCTACCCCAAGAGGAATAAATGAATGTTTTGGGAGAAAGACTCTACAACTCATTATGTTCCCTATTGCATAGATAAGCTCGTGAAAAATTGACACCTCTGGTCGCTGTGCCACAGAAAAATCAGCTCCCAATTCACCTTTGGCGTAAACACCCTAGTCATTACAGACATCTTCAGTGGTAATTTTTTTCAGTGCCCTTCAGATAATAACATGTAGGTACAGTAAAAAGGTGGTTTAAATGTTTGTTTTAGAGAGAATTCCCTGGAAGTGCATCATGCTTACCTTGCCCATAATGTCAGAATCAATTAAATTTGAACAAAACCAGTGTTTCCTCTCTGCTTTTGTTTTTGTATTGTCTGAAATGATAATTTCAGTTTAATTCATAACAAATAGTGTTCCTCCAAAAAGCTGATATGTGCAGGAAAGAATAATTGCATTTTTTTAACTGAATTTGGAATTTAAAAAGCTCTATCTTGTTTTGATGAAGAACTGTTAGAAACTTGAAACCAAGTAGCAGCAGCAAAAATAAAACCCGTCTTTCCAGATATATGACATGATGGGCTGGGAGAATGTCTTCCTAGGAAAATCAGGTATGGGGGCAGGGAGAAGAAATCCTCCCAGGCCATTGTATCATTTGCATTTCTGGATAGGTACTAGTTAGAGCACTTGAGGTTGTAAACTGTTGAAGCCAAGTACCCTCAGAGGCTTTAAATAGAATATCAACCTCACCCTTTAATATGATCTAGTGAAAGAGATTGCCATGGAACCAGGAGCTACCCAAAATAGGAGGGGTCTTGGGATTTTTGGCTCAGGGCAGGCTAGCATTTTGAGGAATGATCAGAACACACAGAAAATGTGTGGAAAGCACAGAAGAAAACACATCTCATTCACATATTTAAACTATTTAAAATTTTTGCCTTAACTAAACTGGTGTCTGTCTTCCACTTCAGGAGGATTGCACCTATTTTTAAAAGTTCCAGGAATCCTGTTTTGATTTTTTTTAAGTGAATAGGTCTTGCTAGCATGAAGCACTAAACCCTTGGGAAGATTTGAAAATGGAGTACTAAATAATATTGAGACAAGATTTTTCATGGAAATATGTAACATCCCTGTTCTTAAAAATCTCTTTCACCCATGCTGAATTTAATGCATTGTTTTTAAAGTGAACAGACCTCATATAGGACATTAAAGTAGGCCACAAACTTGTTTCACTTGTTAGCCAAGTTGCTTTCAGATCCAACATTCAAAGCATGAGGGCATCACGTGTTTCTACTTCAAGGCTGCAAGTACAGGAAACGAAAGCCCTTGACATAGCTTGGTAGCAGAGGATCCAGATCAGGGTAAATTGTGTAAATTACAACTAAATTACAAAGCATTTGGACAAAGCAGGCATGATAGTCTAATCAGGAAAGCGGTGATATTTACTTCTCGATAATGCAGGTTGGAAGAGGAATTGGGGGTAGGGAGGCATCACAAATCTCTTTTAATGTGTTTCCGAACTTGGCAACCTGAATTGATTTTGTCACATATTTGCAGCTTAAAAAGTATTTGGCTTTTACAACAGCCCAAATAAGTGTCCTTTAATCACTTTCAACCTATGAACAGATGGGCAAAGAGTGCTTTTATAAATGGAACATACAAAATACTTCAATATCAGCCAAAACTAGTTAGTAGCAATGTCTGAAACAAACTCTAAAACTGATGTAGTGTTTAATATATATTATCGTATAAGCATTAGCAGTTGAAAGGAAATTCCCTGTTCAAATGTTTGCCAAGCTCAGTGTCTAATGTTTAGATATGATTAACTTACTAATTAACTTATTGTATCTTTTCTCACATGCAATCTTGTTTAATGATTCCTTCTCTCACTGAAAACTATCTGATCTGATACCTTGATCATAGCCTAGATTCATAGGTAGGTAACTTGATTCGATCTCTTGATGGGTGGGGCTATAAAATCACATTGCAAAGATAGGGACATAAGGAAGCATTAATTGGCCATCAGTGCAATCAGTTTACCACAGTGAGCTCCTAATACATTTATATTAATAATATTTTAGTTGTTATATATTTAACTTAAGGAGGAGACCTTTCTTTGATTTCTTTTCATGGTTTGGACTTGGATAAATAGGACAGCTTTCAATGTATTGACTATTTCAATATATTCAATAGTAGTGCTGAATTAAGTAAAACTATGGATCATTGTACTGAGTTCAGAGATCATGGGGATAATCAAGGAAATGGCATGGCCATGAACTGGCAATGGCACATAACAAGCTTTATCTGGGCATCATATGGACAGCTTTGTGTGAGAGGGGAAGTCCCTCACAGCAGAAGACTTTCTAGAGACCATGACATAGAGCCATCACCCAGAAGGGGACAAGGGTAAGGGAACTCCTGGGGGAATGGGAGAGTCAGAGGGGGGCTTACATGTCTATGTGATATCACTCACAGCAAGATGGGGATGTCTCTGGGTCAGAGAGCTCCAGTGGGCAGCAGTGGCTTGTGGTCTTTTATGGCCTCAAGGTTTGTCTTATCTATGGCTAGTAGATGTTGGTTATAGTTTCATGGGACATGCAAAACAGGCAGGCTCTAAATGGCTAAAAAATATGCTTGTTTGGGCCATATTTAAAACAATTGGATGTTTAAGAATTTTGAGTTTGGAGCCAGCAGGCTTTTGAGCTAACCCTTGCCTAACGTAAGAAGTAAACAACATCGGGGCCAATATACAAGGGCCATTTTTGACTCATTTATTTAACAACTATGCCACACATACCTTGCCATTTCTAGCATTCCTCCCCTTACACAGTGAAGGAAAGAAATCTTTGGTATGGTCTTACAGCCATCTGGGACACCCAAAAGATAGGTTAAAAAGACATCACAACAGTTTGTTTTTAAATTTGGGGCTTGAATTTGAATTGGAAAGAATTTTCACAGGAGGCGCAGTATCAGTAAAAGTTATAGGTGCCTTTAGAGTAAAAAAAAAGTAGCATAGCTACAGGTAACATTAAATATTAGGAATACCAGATTTTGTAAGAAGTAGATCACAAGGAAGAAGAAAAAAAGATTTATGAGCCTGATAGGAGAAATATTTTTGTGATACAGGAACTTCTGTTTCCTAGGAAAACTATAATGAAGGTAGTGAACGATTTTTCCTCTGTCTTATTAGGAGCAGACTATTATTCAAAAATCAGTTTCTCAGTGTAACAGAAAGAAAATCAAATTCTACTTTTACTTTCTTTCTGTATAACACCTATACAACATTTCATAGTTGAGGATTCATTCACAGACATTTCTCTATTTTAATATTAAGCTTGCTTATCAAAAGTGGCCTAACTTTTTCAAAATTTTGTATATTTCATAGCTTCTTTTAAACCCATTATTTGTAAATATAATTCGCTTTCCATCAAGCCTTCAATAAATTATTCTTCAACTTTAAATTTCCCTTTCTTTTATTTTTAACATTCTAATTGTTTAGAGATGTGCTGTTGATGAAAGTCCATATGGCTAGGGCCTAAGATAAAATTCTTTTCTTCTTCAATTGATAAAAAAACAGACAAAACCTATCCATCATTTTGTAAACATGTTTGTGTTTCCTTATAATCCTTTTAATTAATGTAGTTCTAATCACTCATATTAACTATAGCTTTTAACCAAAAATAACTAATTTCAATTCTCCTTCTCCCTTCCCCCGACCCCCTCCCACACTACATATACTTTTCAGTACATGACTAAGAACTCTGTGCCCTTCGAGGCAACTTAGGAGACTAGCAGAGATGTGATGACCACTGCTGGTACTTTAACAATATGCATTACACGTCACCTTACAGTCAGTCACACATATCCCTTTAAGATTTTTTTACACCTTATTGTTAGAACATGAAACTTTGACTATAAAGTTGGCTCATCTAGGTATTTCTAGAAGACTTATTTCTTCGAGAAAAAGGAGAAGAAGTCATCAACTCAGGATCCTTTAGATGCCACAGTAGGTCTTGAAACTCTGGCCAAGCCAGAAGTGACCATTTCTATTTCATCCGTATTCCCAGTTTATCTCATACATGGAGGACTGTTCATAAAAATTGTTATATTAAAGGAGCAAAAATACTCTTAGAAGGCAGAGCTCCCTCTTTTCTAAGCTATTCAAAATCAATCTTAATTTAAACAAACAAAAAGAAGACTTTGCCTTATTTTCTTTGCCTTTTCTGGTAGCTTTGTCTATTTGAATATTTCTCTACAGCACGTTATATTTTTGACTCGTTAATCTACAGAAGTTTTCTCAAGAGAGGGAATAAGAGAAAGAACCAACCAAATATACAAAAGAGCTACAGTTACAAGAACATCATACAAGGCTAACTTCCTTTCTTTTGCAAAGACAAAAAGGACATTTTTCATTTATATACACAAACACAAAGAAATAACAGCCTCGGTTCTGTATCTTTAACTATAAGTCAAAAGTAAATATGGAGAACAATTTTCTGTGCTTGAGCAAATGTCACTGATCAGTAGTGGCTACTTTTTGTGCCAGTACCATAATGTCTTGATTACTGTAGCTTTGTAGTATAGTCTGAAGTCCAGGAACCTGATTCCTCCAGCTTCATTTTTCTTTCTCAAGATTGCTTTGGCTATTTGGGGTCTTTTGTTAAAAAAAAAAATCCAACAACAACAAAACAAAATAGAAAAAAAGATGTTTGTATGCTAAAAATTGCAAGGAAACTACACTTTGAACTTTGGAAGACTTTGAAAAAACTGACTACCTATAAAAAATGCAACAGATATATAAAGGAAAAAAGCAAACACAAGATTGCCAAGGTTACGGACAGTCTTTTCATAGTAGAAAGTCTGTAGTTTTCTCACAAGGTCATCATCACTGCAAGGATGGACCATCCATATCAGCGCTGCAGGGCTTGTCATGTTTTCCAGTATGATCCCTCACTTCTGCGATTCTGTAGTCCATGGCTCTAACAATACACTATGCTGCCTCTCAGTTGAGTGCATCTGGAAAATAAAATTACTTTTCAGATGATGTTTGGTAAGTAGAGTATCAGTGCCAAATAATTTTGAAGGAATCTTTAGTTTAAAACAGCTTCTGGGACAGGAAAGTTATTTTTACTAATGTGCCCTGTCATAGGAAAATATTTTGTTCCTTAGATACTATATCTCTCTTTTGAATAGTTGTGGATAAGCTTTGACAGATTCACTTTCTTTTGGGTTTCCTTTCTTCAGAAGGTTAATTTATACACGTTATATTAATTGTGGCATATTCAACCTTCTTTGGAGAACCCTATTGGAATGTTCAGTTGATATACCTATGAATTTTATGCACTAATTACAATATATTTCCTATTTCAATATATTCATTATGAAAGTGAATTTAAGACTTTTTAGGAGTTTATTTTTCTTATTAATGCTAATTAGAAAGTTTTATATTTTATTTTTAGCCCAAAATCTACTCTAAGTAAAAGTGATAAACTTGACAATAAAGTTAAAAGAACTGGACCACACATGGAAGTCTTCCAAGTGTTCCGGGGAAGGAAAAAATTCGCAGTTACCAAAAACATAATTAGAATGGTCATCGTCATGCAGGCACTTGTCAGAGGGTGGCTCGAACGCAAAAGATTCCAAAGAATAATGATCAAGGTAAAGCATATATTGAATATTATAATGTGTTTAAAAAGTCTTTTATTCTTCCAGTTTTATTGAGATATAACTTATATACAGCACTGTACAAGTTTAAAGTATACAGCCTAATGATTTGACTTACATACATCACAAAATGATTACCACAGTAAGCTTAATGACCACACATCATCTCATATAGATACAAAATTAAGAAATAGAAAACAAATTTCCCTGTGATGAGAACTCTTCAGGATTTACTCTTAGCTGAGTTCATTATATTTGTCCTACTGTACATGACATCCCTAGTACTCATTTATCCTATAACTGGAAGTTTGTACCTGTTGACTGCTTTCCTCCAATTTCCCCTTCGCCTCCCCCTCTCCTCTGGTAACCACAAATCTGGTCTCTTTTTCTATGAGTTAGTTTGTTGTTTTTGAGGTGTAATTGACCTACAACACTATGTTAGTTCCTATTTCACAACATAGGAGTTGATACTTTTATACATTTCAAAATGATCATCACAACAAGTGTAGTTATCATTTGTCACCATACAAAGATATTATGTAATTACTGAGTAAATTCCCCATACTGTACATTTCATACCTGTGACTCATATATTTTACAATTGGAAATTTATGCCTCTTAATCTCTTTTACCTGTTTCTCTCCTCCCTCCGACCCCCTCTCCTCTGGCAAAAACCTGTTTGTATCTATGACTCTGTTTCTGTTTGGTTATGTTTGTTCATTTGTTTTCCTTTTTATATTCCACATATATGTGAAATCATGCAATATTTGTCTTTCTCTGTCTGACTTATTTCACTTAGCATAATGCCCTCTAGGTCCATACAAATATCCTCTAGGTTGTCACAAATGGCAAGATTTCATTCTTTTTTTTTTTTTTTGACTGAGTATAAGTATATAAATATACACATTTTTAGCTATGTATAAAAGTATAGATATATACATTTATATATATTTTCTAAATGTACTTAAAATATAAATTTATATATAAAATACATTTATGTATATACTTTATATATATGTATATATACCACATTTTTTAAAGCATTCTCCTGGATATTTATTTATTTATTTATATCTTTATTGGAGTATAATTACTTTACAATGTTGTGTTAGTTTCTGCTGTATAACAAAGTGAATCAGCTATATGTGTACATGTATCCCCATATTCCCTCCCTCTTGAGCCTCCCTCCCACTCTCCCTATCCCACCCCTCTAGGTGGTCACAAAGCACCAAGCTGATCTCCCTGTGCTATGCAGCTGCTTCCCACTAGCTATCTGTTTTACATTTGGTAGTGTATATATGTCAATGCCACTCTCTCACTTCGTCCCAGCTTCCCCTTCTCCCCTCCCCCGTGTCCTCAAGTCCATTCTCTACGTCTGCATCTTTATTCCTGTCCTGCCCTAGGGTCATCAGAACCATTTTCTTTCTAGATTCCGTATATATGTGTTAGCATACAGTATTTGTTTTTCTTTTTCTGACTTACTTCACTCTGTATGAAAGTCTCTAGACCCATCCACCTCACTACAAATAACTCAATTTCATTTCTTTTTATGGCTGAGTAATATTCCATTGTATATATGTACCACATCTTTTTTATCCATTCATCTGTCGATGGACACTTAGGTTGTTTCCATGTCCTGGCTATTGTAAATAGTGCTTCAATGAACACTGTGATACATGTCTCTTTTTGAATTATGGTTTTCTCAGGGTATATGCCCAGTAGTGGGATTGCTGGGTCATATGGTAGTTCTATTTTTAGTTTTTTAAGGAACCTCCAGACTGTTCTCCATAGTGGCTGTATCAATTTACATTCCCACCAACAGTGCAAGAGGGTTCCATTTTCACCACACCCTCTCCAGCCTTTATTGTTTGTAGATTTTTGATGATGGCCATTCTGACTGGTGTACCACATCTTCTTTATCCATTCGTTCATCAAGGGACATTTAGATTCAATTAAGCAGACTTCTGAATAGTCACCTTGTCAATATACCTATGATTTTTCTAAATAAAGTTCTGTCTACATTCTTTGGTTTAAGAAAATGTTATGTATAATATACTCTTGTGACAGTTTCAGATTGTATCAAGCTGGAGACTGTGAACAAATGCCTAGCTTATCCTTAACCCAACAGTTCTGGGATTACTTTTACTCTAAGGCTGAGAGCACCTATTTGCCTTGATTTTGTTTCTCCTATGCTATCTGCTTATTCTCTGTTTAAAGCGACTTTCCACTTCCCACACTCCTGAGTACTCTTTCAGTGCATAAACCTTCACCTCAAAAAGAAACTACGTACACATCCACACACCCACCTGAGCAACTTTTATAAACAGCAATCCTGACATTCAGAATAAAGCATAAGGATCTATTTTAGCTGGGCAAATGCAGAAGAACCTGAGTGGATGGATTTTGGCAAAACTCTGAGAGAATCCAAAAATGTTTCACCTTGAGGACTAAAGTTGTGCTACTCATAAAGGAATTTGGAAAACCAACTAGAAATAGAAGAATAGATTAGGAGTGCCCACTTGAATTCCTGGATTATCTGGGAGGAGCCCCCAAATGGCCACTCATTGGGCACCCTGAATGAATTTCTCTGAGAATACAGGCTTGCTGTTAGAAGGTAGTCCATTTGCCTATCAACGTGTGTATATTTATACATGCATTAATATGTACATATAACATACATTTGTAGTTCTGATGATTAAATGTGATAAGCATCCCATATAGTTAATCTCAGTAATTCTGTGAAATCTCTGCTTCACATTTTATATGTGAAGAAACCGATGCTCAGAGAAATTAAGTCATTTGACTAGCGTTGCCCTCCTGGTAAGTGACAGAGCTAGAATTCAAACCCTTGTCTGACCCCAAAGCCCATGCTCATTCTACATATTATATCATCGACTTAAACTACTTTATAGCTGATTGCTCCCTAATCTAATCTAAGGCCCTATCCCAGACCTATCTCTCTAGCTCTAGATTTAGGCATTTAATTTCCCATTTGCAAGGTCCATAGTTAAATCAAACTCCACGGAGCCTTCAATGAACTTATTTTCTTACTCCACAAAGCTCTTCCTTTCCTGTACTACCTATTTTGGTGAACTGTCCCACAACCCATTTTCCAAGGTCTACACCTGGAGTTTTCTTAGTCTCCTTCAACTTTCTCACCCCCATATTCAATTGGTCACCACTTTCTTAACATTTCTTGTGCTGCTCTTCCTCTCTGGGCTCTTACCATAGCTCCTATTTATCACTCCTCACATGGAGAACTGCAGTAGTCTCCTAATTGGCCTCCCTGCCTATAGACCTACTCCCATCTAATCTGTCATATGCAATTGAGGAAATTCCACTCTGGTGACCTTATTCCATTTCTTTATAGTCGTTTGATAGCCCCATGTTTCTTATCAGATGAAATACGAATTCTCTAACATAGTACACATGGCCTCCCTGGTCTGGCCATTTCCCACTGTCCAGCCTCATCACAGGACTCTTCTTCACTAATACCTTGTGCTCTAGCAAAGCCCAAATCCTTTAATTCCCTGATTGTTTCCTATTATCTTATGTTTATATACTGTTCTCTCAGACTGGAATACTCTTCCTAATTTTCTGATAAACTCCAACTCATTCTTTAAGATCTTCCTTAAGTGTTCACACCTAGACACCTTCTATGGTCCATCAAGCAGAGCTGAGCTCTCTATTTTTGTTCGTTATTGTGCCCAGTCCTCTACATTTTGACCTTTTGTTTACACCTCTGTCATGGGCACAACAGTTTCTGTGACCTGGTTGGGAGTACATACTCTTTACTTTTATATTATATAGCACCACATACTGTTTTGATGCATGCATTCTCTCTCATTTTTAACTATATTCACTTATTGTCTGCTGTTTTTCTTGTTTATTTTCTTGTTTGTATATGTTTATGTTGTTTTCTGTCTTGTTTGTTACTGTGTCCAAAGGCTTAGAATAGTGCTTGGCATATGGTAGCTATTCCACAAATGTCTTAGAATGGATGAGTTAATTCAACAAAATATAGTTGTAGAAGTTTATCAGGGCACTCTAATGATTCATATATATATATATACATATATATATATATATATATATATATGTATATATATATATATATATGTATATATATACATATAAATAAATATATCATACACATGATATTATGTATATGATAATATACTTATAACTGAATTTTAGCATTTCCTGATGTTGGAGAGAACTGTAGCATCATCCATAACCTCTGGGACAAAATGGGTCTAGAAAACGTAGAGAGCAAGAGTGAGCCCAAGATGATAGTGAAAAGGAGAGCTCAGCAAGGAAAATGTTGAATTTCTATGTGGAGGTAGAATTGAGATAAAAAGAATGGGAAGCCTTTTTCAAGGGTCTGAGCAAATATAAACTAGATTGTTGACTTTGATTTGGTTGTGAAATTTGTTATGATCATTGATTTTCTTTTTTATTCCACCATTGGTGTGTATGTTGCATGGCTGCTCTGTTGATACGGTTAATGTTGTTCTGCTTACTGTTGAAATGGTCATGTGGCAGGCCTGTAATGCATGCATAGTCCGGTTCCAGGACTGAGCCTTGTGCAGGGTTGCTGTTGGGGGAATTCCTGATAGACTTTCTGGTCTAAAGGCTGCACAGCTAATCACTGGATAATTGTCAGCACTATGGGAATCCCTCCACTGGGAAACTTCCATAGTCATATTGTTTGGCAGGCACTTCAGAACTTGTGGCTGTAGACAGTATCTGCTAGAATGTTGCTCTAAAGTACCTCAGGAGACTGTATAGTTTCCACCATTTCCTGTGAAATGCTCTAGTTTGGGTTTATTTAGAAATAATGAAGCAGCATTGAATTATATCAGTCATAAGGAGACCACAGAGATTGCTGCCTTTAACCATCAGCATTATTTATTTCCACCATTCAAAATATCCTTTTCCTTTTAAAATTTCTATGTTGTTTGTTTGCATGTGTTTTGGTATAAGTTAATATGATCCAGAAAAAAAATCCTAAAGGCACAAAAACAGTATTTTTCTCAGTGTAATGCCTCTAAGATTTTAACTTAAAGATTTTTCTCTGAATATTTATAATTTAAATTTAAAAATTTTAGTCTTAAGTTGATATGTTCAGTTGCTGTTTGTCAAAAATACTGAAATTCTAAAACATTTGAATGGCTGGTGGTTGCAATAAAAAAGTGTTCAAAATTGGCTTTGCATAAATATTTGTTGAATAAATTAAATTGGAGAAACCCTAGAAATCTGAGTTTTAATATCCCATGCATAGGTCAGTGGTCTTTATTCTTTTGGGGGTTACAGAATCCTTTGAAAATTTGATAAAGTATGGATTTCCTCTCATTATCTAAAAAAAACCCCAGTAAGAAATAATAAGAAAATTCTGAAGCCCATTCATGGACCTGTGGCACTGGTGACCTCGTACAGAATAGTTTTATTACATAAATGTGTTAACTCTCTGGTACTGGGAGAACTATATTAATGTATTCCAGAACACTTTTTTAAAAATGTGATCATAGTTACTATTTACTAGATCTAATATCTTGCCTGATGCATAGAGCAAATAGTTCAGATAGAAATGGAGGTAACCAAGTCTTAGGTATTATTAGAGAACTTAGAAAGACCATTGAACCCAAAGGACTGTGTCTGGTTTGGGGGTAGTGTCAACAAATTGAGATCTGGAGGATGAAGGGTAGTTGTGTTTTGTCATGTAGATGGGGAGGTTGAGAGAGTTGTAGGCCCAGGGAATCTCAACGGCCTTAGGTGATACAGAACATTTAAGGGGCTGGTTGGGAGGACAGTGGCAGTAGAGGAAGATGAAGGTAGGAGCAGATTAACAATGTTCTTAAAAACCATGCTAAGGAGTTTATACTTTATACATAGTGTATGGGAATGGATGACTTTAAAGCAGGTCAGTGACATGAAGAGATTTTTTATTTTAGAAAAATTACTGACTCTGGACAATGAAGTGGGGGAAGAAGGTGGCAAAATTAGAGAAAGAACAGCTAGTATGCTTTTTCAGTAATCCAGTGCATGATGGTGGTGGCTTGGGGTAAAGTTGGAGAAATGCACAGTACGTAGGACATTGGTTTTGATTAGATTTGGAGATAAGGGAGCTGGAGGAGTCAGGAATGGATCCTAGGTTTTTGTCTTGGGCAACCTGATGGATGATTGTGAAATATAGAACTTCGGAAGAGTGAGTAGGAGAGGTGGGAGGAAAGGAAAGGAGACAGAGTCCAGTTTTCAACATTGAGTTTGAAGTGCCTGTGGAACATCCTTGAGATGTCTGGGAAGCAGTTGGGTACATGAGTCTAAGCTCAGAAGGAAGATTGGGCCATAGGGAAAATTTGAGGTTCGTCAGTAGTCCTTAAACTTTTTCCACCTTAACACACCTGAAGAAGAATATAAAACCATCCCACCCATAAAAGTGGCTCAATTTGTCAATGATTCTCATTTTATCTCTGAGAAAGCTCTTTCCCCAGGTGACTGCATGGCTCTCTTATTTCATTCATCTTTCTGTTCATTGTTACATTATCAAAAAGCCTGCCCCATACTACCCTATAAAAAATAACACTTACTCTGGTCACTCCCTATTCCATTTAAAACACTATTGTTCTTCATACCACGGACTGCCACCTAATACATATATATTTGTTTACTGGATTATTGTTCCTTCCATCAGAATGTAACTCATTGTGAGACAGGAATTTTGTCTTTTCTGTTCACTAATCCACAAGGTCTAGAATTTCCCTGGCACATGTTTTTGAATAAATTATTTCCAACATGATGGAGAGTGGGATAAGAGGATGTGAAATCTGGGAAATCTTTTCTACACATTTTGATTCAGCTCCCTGAACAAGGATGCCCTCTGTACTCTGCCCTCATCCATAGATTTGAGAGTCATTATTAGTGATACTGTCTAGAGCTATTGGAATTGATGTCATTGTCCAGAGAGCATATGTAAAGTAAGGAGAGAGGCATGAAAAGGCAAGAGTGAGAAATACCAATGCTCAAGGGGGAAGGCAGAGATGAAGATTCCACAAATGAATTCCATAGCTAGAGAGGTATGAAGAAAACCAGAATATGCTAGATCAAGGAAGTTCAGACACAGTATAATAAAGAGGGTTAGATCAGTAATTTCCAATGCTGCTAGGAATGAAGGCCTAGGCAAAAATAGGTAGAAGAACTAGTACTTCACAGTAGGAGAAACGTAAATGGCTAGTAAACATGAAAAAAGCTACTCTTGCTAGTAATCAAAGAAATTAAGTCCCACTAAGTATCATATGGTAGTGGAATCCTCCCAACAAGCAATCAATTCGTTACTTTAAAAAAAGACATGACCATATCAAATAAAAATCTGATTTATATTTGGAAAGTATTTTTAAATCCTGATGTACGATAAGCATGATACATTTACACTTTAAATCAACATGGATTGGAAAATTATAATCAGTAATTTGCATTGTCTTTTATTTCAATATTGCTGTTGTAAATATCAATTTGTACATTTTTCTGATTAATTCTGTCTTGAGAAATGTTTAGAAATATTGTGAAAGATTCACATACTGAGATGACATAGCATCATAACTGAGGCATATTTCTGTACAGAAGGCTGGCAGAGAGGCATGCTATCATAAGAACCACACAGATGGACCATTGCCATTTTCTCTGACCCAACTTCTTAACCATGAAAACCTCCTAGGTAGCCTTCTGAATGCCTCAGATCTGAGAAGGGTTTCTTCACAAGACAGGTTGTGTCACAAAAGAGGATTTATTAAATTCAGAGGAAAAACACTCATATAGGGTTTGGTGACTGACCAAATGCCCCTGCTCTCTTAGCAAATGTCATCATTCAACTAAGCAGCACTCCAAGCAGGGACCTTTTGCCTCATGTTCTAAGAATACAATTAAAACAATGCTTGATTCTTAATTATTAGCAAAAGAAACCTACTGGCAGATTTAAGCAGAAAGGTATTGACTAGAATATTGGGCAGAGGTCTGAAGAATTAAGCTCACGAACATGAAGGAATGATGAAGGCTAGCCTAGATAGCTCCTTGGATTCCAGTCAAATCCTGTACAGAGTCTGCTGCAAATGCTGAATCCTGTTCTGCTTCCACCAATGCTACCCTTAGAAAATGGATATTGCTGCCACGGTTACTCTACCACACAAATAGACTTCTCACTGTTTGTTTCACTTTTAAAAGCATTATTAGTTTCGAGTCAAAACCTGAGTCTGGTGTAGATAATGGAGGAAGCTTTGTCACATGTCTGCATCCCAGCAACAGAGGAGGCTTGGATCATGAGCAACTGATTTGTGGCTTCAAATTGTAGGGAGTGAGTTATGCCTTCTGCTAAGATTCACATGATGGGGAGTGCTCCAAAAGTGTGACTTACTTCACTCTGTATGACAGACTCTAGGTCCATCCACCTCACTACCAAATGTAAAATAGATAGCTAGTGGGAAGCAGCCACATAGCACAGGGAGATCAGCTCTGTGCTTTGTGACCAGCTAGCGGGGTGGGATAGCGAGGGTGGGAGGGAGGGAGATGCAAGGGGGAAGAGATATGGAGATATATGTATATGTATAACTGTTTCACTTTGTTATACAGCAGAAACTAAGACACCATTGTAAAGCAATTATACTCCAATAAAGATGTTTAAAAAACTTAGAAACCATAAAAAAAAAGTGTGACCAATCCATTATTTAAAACAAAACAAAACGACAAGAGCCTATTGAACAAAAGGTAGATTAAAAATACACACTGGAAAATGTTATTAAATGTTGAAAGACATTAGCAAACATTCAGAATCTGCCTGATTCTGATGGAATTCAGATGGAAGGAGAAAAGGAAAGTAGTGAAATTATGCTAATTTATTTTTTTATTTAGGTAAATCAAGAAATATTATTTCATTGATAGTTTTGATAAAAAATATAGGCTTAAACATAGTGTTTTAAAAAGGTGAAGAAAAATAAAATAATAAAAACAACCTTCCAAGAATCACACAAAACAGAAAATAAATAAGAGCAAGAACAATCATAAGTGTAATAGTAACTATACTAGGAAAGAAACCAAAACAAAAATTTATAGAATGGGTGAAAAATATGAAATTAAAGTAAATTAAGAGGAATACTTATATAATTAAAACTGTGGGCTCTGAAGTGTCCCTATTTTGAATTCAGAACCAATTCTGCAATTTACTAACTATAGGACTGTGGGAAAGTTATTTAAAGATTTTATACTTTAGTGTTTTTACTTGTATAAAGGCATACAAAGCACATCAAAGGAAAGTGGACTCAGAAGAAATTTCATGAACTTCAGTACATTTGTAAAAAATTAATGAAAATAGGTTAATTAAGTCTTTAATTCAAGAAGCCAAGAAGGAGAAAATAAACCTTAAAAAAAGGAGTTAATAAAGATAAGTAGAGAAATTAATGAGCTAGAAAATGAAAAATGTAAAAATATTTGAATTGGTATATAAAATGGAACTGGCTGTTTACAAAACCAAAAAAAAAAGAACCCTGAAATAGATGAATTTTTATACTTTAATTTAAAAAAGCTTATTATAGTAGAATGTATAAAATGAACATACAGAAAAATACAGTCACAGATTAAAGGTAAACTGACAGAACAACATTTGCACATATGCTGAAAAAGGTTACTTTCTTTAATATTGAGGGTTTTTTTTTTAGAAATCATAAGTAAAATCTGAAAATATCCAGTGAAAAATATGTACAATACATAAATATATAATTTTCAAAAGAAAGAAAATACAAGGATTTGAGCACTCAGAGTGGATAGCTTAGGTAAGAATCATCCATTACAGAGTAATGCCTTAATAAAACTTTTATGTTTTTTCTGGCTAAGTAGGCTACATATTATAAAAATCTGTACACCAACCTAGGAAGCTTCTATCACCCATCACCAAAACCTCTTTTTTACGGGAAGTATGAGTATGTGATAACAGAGCAACTCAAAATGATGTTCTCTGAACTTTAGGGAGATTAACCCACTCTATAATGCAGGTATTTAACCAAGCTTATTTAAAAACATAAATAAAATACATCATAATCTGAGAAACTGGGTGAGACAGATGAAATGAATAGGGCAAAATCAGATTAAATATAAATAGCAGAAATATATAAAGAGTTCAACTGTCTATATTGCTGTTTTATAGGCTTTGTATCATGGACCAGATTTGAGAACAGTTATAAACATGTATTGCAGACTAATCCATCGTGTTAAATATCGACTTGGTCTTTGGAGGACGAGACAAATTATAAACCTTACAGAGCTAGAGGAATGGATGGACAGAAAAAAATGTAGGTGATGCTGTCATTTCTGATTTGATTTTAGGCTTGGAATTATTTTAACCATTAATTTACATATAATTTACATATAATTACCCATAATTAACACAAGTAGGCAATATTTTTATTGCTGCAAGTTATTTACTTTTTAAGGTGATATATTGTATATGTGGATTAATTTATTAGGATCTCATTCTGGCTAAACAAAAAGGAAATTTAAAGGAAAGATAGCTAAAGAATGAGATTTCAGAAAGAACATGAACTAGAGCTGCTCAAGAGATCTAAGGAGCAAAAAATAAGGGGCAATCTCTGTTTGCCTCTGGGGGATAGAAAAGCTGCTATCACTTTATGACTTTTTATTCTTGAGCTTAAATTCAAATTCTAGGTTGGTTTAGCTTGAGTTATGTGTCCAACACTTTGCCTTGGTAGGGCAAAGAAATTTGTTCGGGAGTTGCATAGAAACTATATTCATTGGGGGGAGGGAATAGCTCCCCAAAGGAAAACTACATATTTGTAACAGAAGAACAGTTAAAGGACACTGAGCAGACTAAACAACAGATATCCATTACATGTTGCTTATTAGTGTTGAAATTCTATGTGAAGAACGGGTTTTCCAATTTCTATCTTAACTTTCAGAGATCCTGATTTTTATTATATTTAATGAATTTATTATTGCTTGATTAGGATTGATATTACAGTCTGTTTCTTGATTAAAAAATAAATGAGGACTTCTGGTTTCTGCTTCTGTATGTAAGGAGCTTGGAAGACAACACTCTATCTTAACAACAAGTAAAAAAGCTGAACAGACTAAAAAATCAACAACTCTTCTTGGATTCGTAAAAGAGGGGAGACACGGCAAACTGCTGCCCCTAAGATTGGAGAGACAGGCATACAAAGTCACAGCTTACCAGAGCAGAGACTCATGAGCAGAATCTGATGTGGGAACCAGTGCTGGGGTAAGAAAAATGAACTGTAATTGACAAATGGCAGGAGCACAATTCTGAGAGTTAAAAATTCCAGAGGATCCAGTCATAAAGGGGCCTCCACAATACTGCAATATTTACCCCCAGGAGCTCAATCAGATTCCCACAGTAAATATGAGAAAATGAACCATTTTGAAATATGCCAGATCACTCCATTCTTCTTAACAAGGCCTGCCTTCAGGGGAAACTAATTAATCAGAGCCTAACCTGCTGGGTATTATCAGAGCCTAATTAAACCTGTGGAAGGGAAATACCCAACTCCAGTCCACTCTGACCATCCTGTCCCACCTAAGGGGGAAGAAAAAAAACTGGGAAACATTCATGAAGTTCACAGTCTAGAGACATAGGCTCCATAAGAGACTGAGACCTAATCATTAGAACACTTCCTCTCCCCCAGCACCTTATCACCACATTACTAAAGACCTTTTTACAGCAGTTTCTTTTACCCAATATGTCATGACTAGCTACATGTATACTACAAGGTATACAAAAATGCAAAAAATACAATTTGTAAAGACAAAGCAAACATCAGATCCAGACGTGGCAGGGATGTTGTAATTATCAGACTGAGAATTTAAAACAACTATGATTAAATATGCTAATTATGCATAAAATAGACAGCATGCAAGAACAGATGGGCAAGGTAGGCAGAGAGATGGAAATTCCAAGAAAGAACCCCAAAGAAATGATAAAAATAAAAAATACTGTAACAGAAATGAAGAATGCCTCTGATGGGCTTCTTGGAAAGGTGACTGAGGAAAGATTTTCTGAGCTAGAAATTATATCAATAGAAGCCTTGAACACTGAAAAGCAAAGAGAACAAAGACTGAAATAAAAAACAGAACAAAGTTTCCAGGGACTGTGGGGCAACTACAAAAGCAGTAACATAGGAATACCAGAGGGAGAAGAAAGAAACATAAGAAATATTTATAACAATAATAACTGAGAATTTCCCCAAATTAATGTCAGACACCAAACCACAGATCCATGAAGCCCAGAGAACACCAAGTGGAATAAATTCCAAAAAACTACACCTAGGCATATCATCTTCAAACTATAGAAAATTAAAGATAAAGAAAAAAATCTTGAAAGAAGCCAGATGGGGAAGACACCTGGCCTCTGGAGAAAAAAAAAAAAAAAAAAGAATTACATTTGACTTATCCAAAACCATGCAAGTAAGAAGAATGGCATGAAATAGTAAAGTGTTGAGAGAAATAAAACACCAACCCAGAATTCTGTACCCTTAAAAATTATACTTAAAAAAAATGAAGGACTTTCTCAGACAAACAAAAATTGAGGGAATTTGTTGCCAGTATATCTGCCTTGCAAAAAGTGTTAAAATAAATTTCTTAGAGAGAGGGGAAATAATATAGGTCAGAAACTCAGACTACAAAAAGTAAAGAAGAGCACTGAAGAAGAAATAAGAAGGTAAAATAAAACATTTAATTTTCTTATTCCTAAGTGATCTTACAGATAACATGTTCAAAATAATACTAACAATATACTCAATTACTATATATATATATATATATATATATATATATATAGCTTAGGTATAATTATATATGCTGATATATGTATGTGTATGTATAAGTGAGGTGAATGACAACAATTATACAAGGGATGGGAGGGAGGAATTAGGATTATTTTGTTATTGTAAGGTATTTGCACTACCCATGAAGTAGGATAGTGTTATTTGAAAGTGGATTTAGATTAGCTATAAATGTATATTGTGAACTCCAGGGCAACCATTAAAAAAAAGTATAATAGATATGCTTTGAAATGAGAGAAAATAGAAACATATAAAATCCTCAATTAAAACTAAAAAAGGCAGAGAAAAGTAGAAGAGAAAAATAAGAACAAAGAACAAGGGCAACAAATAGAAAACCTATTGGATATAGTAGATATGAATCCAACTGTGTCAGTAATCACTTTGAACATTAAGTGATCTAAATGCACCAATTAAAAGACAAACATTGTCAGAGTGGATCAAAAAACACAACCCAATGGTATGCTGTCTACAAGAAACCCACTTTAAAGACATATATACGTTAAAAGTAAATGGATGGAGAAAAATGTACCATGTTAACAATAATCAAGATAAAGCAGGAGTAGCTATATTAATTTCAGACAGAGCAGGTTGCAAATTAAGGGAAGTTATCAAAGGTGAAGGAGAGCATTACATAATGGTAAAGGGGTCAATTCTCCGAGAAGACATTAACAATTGTAATTGTGTATCTGCCTAACAACATAGCATCAAACTATGTGAGGCAAAAACTGATAGAACTACAAGGAGAAATAGATGAATCCACTAACATAGTTGGGCAAAATCCAACACCCATTCATAATAAAAACTCTCAGTAAACAGGAAATAGAGAGGAACTTTCTCAACTTGATAAAGACTATCTACAAAAAAAAAAAAAAAACTACAGCTAACATCATACCTAATGTGAGTAACTCAGAGTTTTCCTACTAAGATCAGGTACATGGCAAGGATATCCTCTCTCACCACTCTCTCTCACCACTTCTTTTCAACATCATACTGGAAGTTCTTGCTGATGCAATAAAACAAGAAAAGGAAATAAAGGCGTACAGATTGGGAAGAAAGAAAACTATCTTTGTTTGCAGATCATATGATTGTTTGTGTAGCAAATCTGAAAGAATTGACAAAAAACCCTCTGGAACTAGCAAGCCATTTATATCAAGGTTGCAGGATACAAGGTTAATATACAAAAGTTAATTGCTTTCCTAGATACCAACAATGAACAAGTAGACTTTGAAATTAAAAACACACTACCATTTACATTAGTACCCTCCAAAAATGAAATACTTAGGTTTAAAGATAACAAAATATGTAGAAGATCTTTATGAGGAAAACTACAAGACTCCAATGAACAAAATCAAAGAACTAAATAAAAGGATAGATATTCCATGTTAATGGATAGGTAGTCTCAATATTGTAAAGATGTCAGTTCTTCCTAACTTGATCTATAGGTTTAATGCAATCACATTCAAAATCTCAGCAAGTTATTTTGTGGACACCACCAAAATGATTCTAAAGTTTATATGGAGAGGCAAAAGACCAGAATAGCCAACACAATATTGAAGAAGAACAAAATTGGACTGATGCTATCTGACTTCAAGATTTATGATAAGGCTACAAGTTCAAGTGTGATATTGGTGAAAGAATAGACAAATAGATCAGTGGAACAGAATAGAGAGCCCAGAAACAGACCCCTATAAATATAATCAACTGGTCTTTGACAAAAGAACAAAGGCAATATAATAGGGCAAAGATACTTTTCAACAAATGGTGCTGGACTAACTGGGCATCCATGTGTAAAAAAATAAATCTAAACACAGACTTTACACACTTCACAAAATTAACTCAAAATGGATCATAGACCTAAGTGTAAAATGCAAAACTGTGAAACTCCTAGGAGGTAACATAGGAGAAAACCTAGATGATCTTGGATATGGTGACTTTTTAGATACAACACCAAAGACATGACTCATTAAAAAATAATTGATAAACTAGACTACATTAAAATGAAGAACTTTTGCTCTGTGAAAGACAGTATCAAGAGAATGGGAAGATGAGCCACATACTGAAAGAAAATATTTGCAAAAGACATATCTAATAAAGGACTGTTATCCAAAATATACAAGGAACTCTTAAAAGTCAACAATAAGAAAGCAAACAAATTGATTAAAATATGGATCAAAGATCTCAACAGAGACCTCAGCACAGATAGCAAATAAGCATATGGAATGATGTTCCACATCATTTGTCATCAGGGAAGTGCAAATTAAAACAACAAAGAGATACCACTACACACCTATTAAAATGGCCAAATTCCAGAACACTGACAACACCAAACGCTGGCAAGGATGTGGAGCAGCAGGCACTGTTATTCATTGTTGGTGGGAAAGCAAAATGATACAGCCATTTTGAAAGACAGTTTGGTGTTTTTTTACAAAATTAAACATACCCTTACCATACAATCCAGCAATCATTCTCCTTGGGGTTTAGCCACAGGGGATTTACGTCCACACAAACCCTACACATGGATATCTATAGCAGCATTTTCATAATTGCCAAAGCATGGAAGCAACCTTCCAAGCTTTTCCCTCCATTAGTAGGTGAATGGATAAATAAACTGGTGCACCCAGACAGTGAATATCATTTCGTTCTAAGAAGAAATGTGCTGTTAAGCCATGAAAAGAAATGGAGGAACCTTAAGTGCGTATTGCTAAGTGAAAGAAGCCAATCTGAAAAGGCTCCTTGATCACCTGGCACTTCTGGCTTGCTGCACAGGTGGGCAGAGTGGAGTCCTGCAGCCAGAGGGACCCCTTAGGCAATGAAATGCAGATGCAATTTAAATCAGCATGTACAGACATGTAAGGGACAAGGCAATATGAATGGAAACACCAACAGCAACTGCTCTAGTTTGCTTGTTAGAATAGAGAGAAAAATTCATAGAGATACTAAATAGACATTTATGTTTATTTTCTGCTGTGTTTCAGAATCTGGAATAGCTACTCATATTCAGGCAATCACTAAATGTTTCTTGAACTTGTTGATGTCTTATGACTGTCCATATCAGCTGAATGAGTGGATGAGTGAATGGATAGAAAGTTGAAGTCTATATGGTTGATTGTCAGGATGATACATTAACTTCTGTTAGAAACCACTCTGGTGCGCTTTGTCATTGGGAGCCCCTATTTCAGAGCTAAACCTGTGCTGAGGACAGACCCTGTCAACTTGTAAATTCTGATTAACAATCAGCTTTATGGGACTAATCCATATACTTTAGAATGGAGACTCAATTTCACCTTTTTGAAAAAAAAAAATAAAACGGAGAACTACACTTACAAAACGCATGCATCAGTTCTCTTGGTCATTATCTAAACCCTGTCTAATGCCAACTTTGGGAAATAGGTGAGGGTTGGCCCGACTGAATGATTTTCTGGGGAAGTCTTGAGCCAGGAGTGACAAAAGACATTAAAAAGTAGGAAGTAGGAATGCATGAAGTTACCAAAAAGTAGATATTTTAAGGGCAAAATCAGCAGTAGAATAAGCAGTCCAAAGTGGAATCACCAATTCAAGTAAATAGTTAGAATGTGGGTAGAAGTCAAAAAGAGATGAAAAAATTAGGGAAACTAATCAAAACTAATAAAAAATGAATGCTGAAATGGGTCAACAGAAATCAGGCCCCCAGAAGCCCTGAGCTATATCTTACAATGTGGTTTGAACGTTGATATATGTAGAGTCTATGGACAACTGTCATGTAAACTAGGCCAGAGGATGCCAGTGTTCTCTTTGGGGAAGCAAGACCAAATTTCCCTCCTTTGGAGTGGGGGAGGGAGAAGCATGCCCACTTCCTCTGCCTGCCCCAGGAGGCTGACATGGTCCTACTCCCCTCATGGAGGCTTATCACCAGACATCAAAATAAAACTGGAATGAAAGTGTCTTCAAATCCAGATCACACTTTCAGGTGGGGTGTATACTTGATATGTTATTTACAAAGAAAATATTTTATTTTATCTTTTTTTCCTTGTAGTCTATGAAACAATGTTTGCTAAAAGAGAAGATTGGCAAGGATTAGAAAGAAGTAAGCTCCTTAAGTACTTCAATGACTGTGGTCATTTCCCAACGCACCAGCAAATTGATGAGGTTTGGGACCTGGTCCATAGAGGTATTTTCTCATTTCTTTTTTTGCTTTCTCCTTTCTTTCTTTCCTCCCTATTTTCCTCCTTTGTTCTTTCCTTCCTTCTCTTACTTTCATTAAACTTGTGTTATAAGTCCCTATTTTTCAAATTTTCAAAACCTGATTTTAATATATATGAAAGAAATTAAAAGAACAGGTCAAAAGAAGTTAATATGGTAAAATTATTTTTAGAGAGGTAGAAGAGATTCTTTAGCTTTTTAAGCTTTTAATGTATTTTTGATACAATATAAGTTATGTCAGGATAAATTTTAAACCACCATGTATTTTAAATACTGATGCTAAAATGATTTCTGCCGAATAGATTTGGTACCAAAGAACATAGTCAAGTTTAAATGTTTAAACATTATCAATTATTTCAATACAATAGATTTTCACAGTTAGAAAATCATTTCTTTTCTGAACAGTCAATAAGTGAAGGGATAATATTGTTTTTTGTATGGGAATATTTAGTAAGTTAAATGGAGCAACATTTCTCCATTCTCTGAAGATTAGTAATGGAGTGGAAATTGTCACCAAGGTATGGGAAATCTCAATGAATTTTCCTTAACTCCTTAAGATTCTTCTCAGCATTTCTTTCTGTGTCCACACTAATGCTATGGCTGGCTGCCATGTTTAAAGATGATGAATGATGTACCCGTAATTTAACTGAGAGGAAAATATAAACAAGCAAAACAAAATATTTCAGGATCTTTTTTTTTAATAGAGGTGAAGGGCCCACATACCAGTAGGAAGGTATGATTAATGTCAGAGTGACAAGGTTGAAGCTTCATTATAGGTTGAAGTTCTCTTCCTTTGTTAGTTCTTAGTGTAATTTTCTAATTCTTTACCTATGTATGGACTTTGCTTTGCCACTGCAGAATCCCTAGTACCTAGAAAAGTTTTCTAGACTCTTGGTAAATATTTGTTCACAGTCTGGAGAAGCATCCAGATCATGTTGGATATTTAAGCAAATTTTTCCTGATGACAAAAACATTAAATATTTATTATAGAAAATTTGGGAATATAGAAATATATAAAATTACTAACAAATAGCAATTAACGTTTGATGTTCATCATTCCCAGTTTTTTTCTGTGCATATAACATTTTTATGAAAATTGGAATTTTCTAAATATTTGAAAATCTACTTTTTTGCTTAACAATACTCATTAATTTCCAAGCCATAAGTATCTTTTACAACATTATTTATGATAGAGTAATAACCTATCATAAGGGTATTCTGTATTTACTGTTGTATATTTAAATTCTTACCATTTTTCTTTATAATAAATGATAATAAAATTTTAAAAATTGAATGCAGCAAAATAAAATCAATTAGAGATTTCAGAAACTTATACTGGTTAGTGTTGGTAATTTAAAATATGTTTTTCTTCAAATTAACAGTTTCTTAGTGATATTTTCCTTCACTGATTATTTTGGAGTATATCATAAAGGCTTAGGTTTAGAGCATGGCTTAGTATTAGCTTGCCTGGATTTAATTCCTGGCTTCAGCACTTATTAGCTGTATGTCTTTGGACAAGTTATTTATCTCTGCTATGCCTTACTTTATATATATGTAAAAGGAAGATAATACTGTCTAAGTCACTGGGCTGTTAGGAGATTAAAATGAAATAATTCATGTAAAACATATGGCCCATTATAAGTGCTCAATAAATGTTTGCTATTATTATTCTTAAATAATTTTAAGTATACTTAGATAATTATGAAAATTAATTTTCATAATTTTTATTCTGAAAATGTCAAAATGTTGAACCTAATTGTTGAGTGGTGTATTTCTATAGAGATTTTTGTATTGAATGTTATCCACTGGTTTCCACCCATATCATCTCTTGCTTACCATAATGACCTGTGTGCTAGAGAAGATGATATGCTCATTTATGTTCATTTTACAAATGAGAGAACTGAGACTTAGAGACCTTTTTAAGCTCATTAGGAGAGCAGAAACTATCCCTGGTCTCTTCAAGTCAAGTTCAATGCTCTTTCCATTTTACTATGTGGAGTAAAATTTAAAAGTTCAGTGTTACAAAAGCATAATTAGATAGATGGTTAAAATATTCTTGACAACAAGTACTGCCTTTTATTGATCTTTCACAGACTAGATAATGCCTTTCAATATAGTAGGTTTTCTGAAAATGATTTACTCTATTAAATTTCTTATTAAAACTAGAATTTTCAAAAGAACAGTTAGTGTAAAACATACTGCTTTCATTATAATACTTAAAACTGGGAAGCTTTCCTTTATAGAAAGAAGCCAATCTAACATAATTTAAAATATATGTCCAATTATGCTGCTACATCCAGTTCAAAAATTCTAGTGGTTTGTAAAAACCGCTTTAATTTAAAATAATGGAAAGAAAACAGAAAATTTATGGGAAATGGAGCTAAATTAATGTTTTCTGCTTGCTTCTGCTAAGAGAATCTTATTTTATGCATTTTGGATTGTCAATCATCTTCATTCATACTGACTTATTTGATTGTGGATAATAGCTCCAGATGTGCAACCTACACATTTTTTCATCTAGTAGAATATTTCACCTAACCCGTATGTACTTAATTAAACTGATTAACTTCATCAGTGTATGATACCAAGTAGGTCAAAGTTCCAAAACTGTCTCTATGTGTTCAGGTATTTTTAGCTTTTTTTTTTTCCCACATTTTTTCTTATCACTATGGTAACAAAAAATTGTGACTGAGGATGTGATTTTTGTCTGAAAATCTTCCTTTGGGATAATGAATCCCCTTCAGACTGCATGTAGAGGCTGATCTTAAAAGCTGAAGACTATGCAAACATGAGAACATTTACTTGATATTCATTTACATCTCAACAAATGAAATTAATAACAATAGGATGGCATATCTCAAAGGAAAGAAAATCATAAGTTGGTTCTATATTATCTATTCTCATATCTAACTATTTTTAGAAGTTTGAACTTTGAAGGTTTTCCAGTGTCCTCTCAACACATAAATAGAACTTTTAGTTTGTTTTCTGCAATTGAAATGAACTCAACAATGAAGACAAGTCCACTTTCACTGTGGAGAACTAGACAAAAATGTTAAAACCTGAAATACCCTCTGCATCTGAAGAAAGAATGGTCTGAGATAGGATATGAATTATTTCAGCGTCCCTGACTAGTTGGTGGCAAACTGTAACTGTATCCTGGGCCTCCTGCTCCTCAGGGCACAGCTTTACCCACCACAAGCAGACAGCACTGGATTTTCTGTTACTTTCTCAAGATATGGCTTTATGTTATTAAATGAGGAGCATATAATGAATTTTCCCTAAAATTGTTTTCATATGAAGAAGCTCTCTAATAATAAGATTTTGATTAAGCATAGAAGGGATTAAAGAGGATTTAAAAAGGTAATATTCTAGGGCATAAGAAATTCTAATGATAAAAGAATGCAAGGAGATTGGTTCAAGATGGCAGAGTAGAAGGACATGCTCTCACTCCCTCTTTCGAAAACACTGGAATCACAACTAAATGCTGAGCAATCATCGACAGGAAAACACTGGAACTCACCAAAACAGATACCCCACATGCAAAGACAAAAGAGAAGCCACAATGAGAAGGTAGGAGGGGTGCTATCACAATAAAATCAAATCCCATACCTGCTGGGTGGTTAACTCACAAACTGGAGAACACTTATACCACAGAAGCCCACCCACTGGAGTGAAGGTTCTGAGCCACACGTCAGGCTTCCCAACCTGGGGGTCTGGCAACGGGAGGAAGAATTCCTAGAGAATCAGACTTTGAAGGCTAGTGGGATTTGATTGCAGGACTTTGGCAGGACTGGGGGAAACAGAAACTCTGCTCTTGGAGGGCACACACAAATTAGTGTGTGCATCAGGAGCCAGGGGAAGGAGCAGTGACCCCATAGGAGACTGAACCAGACCTACCTGCTAGTGTTGGAGGGTCTCCTGCAGAGGCGGGAGGCAGCTGTGGCTCACCAAGGGACAAGGACACTGACAACAGGAGTTCTGGGAAGTAGTCCTTGGCGTGAGCCCTCCCAAAGTCTGCCATTAGCCCCACCAAAGAGCCCAGGCTCCAGTGTTGGGTCGCCTCAGGCCAAACAACCAACAAGGAGGGAACTCAGCCCCACCCATCAGCAGACAAGTGGATTAAAGTTTTACTGAGCTCTGCCCACCAGAGCAACACCCAGCTCTACCCACCACCAGTCCCTCCCATCAGGAAACTTCCACAAGCCTCTTAGATAGCCTCATCCACCAGAGGGCAGATAGCAGAAGCAAGAAGAACTATAATGCTGCAGCCTGTGGAACAGAAACCACATTCACAGAAAGAAAGACAAGATGAAAAGGCAGAGGGCTATGTACCAGATGAATGAACAACATAAAACCCCAGAGAAACAGCTAAATGAAGTGGAGATAGGCAACCTTCCAGAAAAAGAATTTAGAATAATGGTAGTGAAGATAATCCAGGACCTTGGAAAAAGAATGGAGGCAAAGATCGAGAAGATGCAAGAAATGTTCAACAAAGATCTAGAAGAATTAAAGAACAGACAAACAGAGGTGAACAATAAAATAACTGAAATGAAAAATACACTAGAAGGAATCAATAGCAGAATAACTGAGGCAAAAGAATGGATAAGTGACCTGGAAGACAGAATGGTGGAATTCACTGCTGTGGAATGGAATAAAGAAAAAAAAATGAAAAGAAATGAAGACAGCCTAAGAGACCTCTGGGACAACATTAAACGCAACAACATTCACATTATAGGGGTCCCAGAAGGAGAAGAGAGAGAGAAAGGAGCCAAGAAAATATTTGAAGAGATTATGGTCGAAACTTCCCTAACATGGGAAAGGAAATACCCACCCATGTCCAGGAAGCACAGAGAGTCCCATATAGGATAAACCCAAGGAGAAACATGTCAAGACACAGAAATCAAATTAGCAAAAATTAAAGACAAAGAAAAATTATTGAAAGCAGAAAGGGAAAAATGACAAATAACATACATGGGAACTGCCATAAGGTTAACAGCTGATTTCTCAGCAGAAACTCTATAAGCCAGAAGGGAGTGGCATGGTATACTTAAAGTGATGAAAGGGAAGAACCTACAATCAAGATTACTCTACCTGACAAGGATCTCATTCAGATTCGATGGAGAAATCAAAAGCTTTACAGACAAGCAAAAGCTAAGAGAATTCAGCACCTCCAAACCAGCTCTACAACAAATGCTAAAGGAACTTCTCTAAGTGGGAAACACAAGAGAAGAAAAGGACCTACAAAAACAAATCCAAAACAATCAAGAAAATGGTAAATGGAACATACATATCGATAATTACCTTAAAAGTAAGTGGATTAAATGCTCCAACCAAAAGACACAGGCTTGCTGAATGGATACAAAAACAAAACCCATATATATGCTGTCTACAAGAGAAACACTTCAGACCTAGGGACACATACAGACTGAAAGTGAGGGAATGGAAAAAGATATTCCATACAAATGGAAATCAAAAGAAACCTGGAGTAGCAATACTCATATCAGATAAAATAGACTTTAAAATAAAGAACGTTAAAAGAGACAAGGGAGGACACTACATAATGATCAAGGGATCAATCCAAGAAGAAGATATAACAATTATAAATATATATGCACCCAACATAGGAGCACCTCAATACATTAGCACCTGCTAACAACTCTAAAAGAGGAAATTGACAGTAACACAGTAATAGTGGTGGACTTTAACACCTCACTACACCAATGGACAGACCATCCAAACAGAAAATTAATAAGGAAACAGAAGCTTTAAATGACACAATAGACCAGATACATTTAACTGAAATTTATAGGACATTCCATCCTAAAACAGCAGATTACACTTTCTTCTCAAGTGTTCATGGAACATTCTCCAGGATAGATCACATCTTGGGTCACAAATCAAGCCTCAGTAAATTTAAGAAAATTGAAATCATATCAAGCATCTTTTCTGACCACAATGCTATGAGATTAGAAATCAATTACAGGGAAAAAAACCAAAAAAACACAAACACATGGAGGCTAAACAATACGTTACTAAATAACCAAGAGATCACTGAAGAAATCAAAAAGGAAATCAAAAAATACCTAGAGACAAATGACAATGAAAACACGACAATCCAAAAGCTATGGCATGCAGCAAAAGCAGTTCTAAGCGGGAAGTTTATAGCAATACAAGCCTACATCAAGAAACAAGAAAAATCTCAAACAATGTAAAGTTACACCTGAAGGGAGTAGAGATAGAAGAACAAACAAAACCCAATGTTAGCAGAAGGAAAGAAATCATAAAGATCAGAGCAGAAATAAATGAAATAGAAACAAGGAAAACAATAGCAAAGATCAGTAAAACTAAAAGCTGGTTCTTTGGGAAGATAAACAAAATTGATAAACCATTAGCCAGATTCATCAAGAAAAAGAGGGAGAGGACTCAAATCAATAAAATTAGAAATGAAAAAGGAGAAGTTACAACAGATACCAAAGAAATACAAAGCATCCTAAGAAACTAGTACAACGAACTCTATGCCAATAAAATGGACAACCTGGAAGAAATGGACAAATTCTTAGAGAGATATAACCTTCCAAGACTGAACCAGGAAGAAACAGAAAATATGAACAGACCAATCACAAGTAATGAAATTGAAACTGTGATTAAAAATCTCCCAACAAACAAAAGTCCAGGACCAGATGGCTTCACAGGTGAATTCTATCAGACATTTAGAGAAGAGCTAACACCCATCCTTCTCAAACTCTTCGAAAAAATTGCAGAGGGAGGAACACTCCCAAACTCATGCTACAAGGCCACCATCACCCTGCTACCAAAAGCAGACAATGATACTATAAAAAAAGACAATTACAGACCAATATCACTGATGAATATAGATGCAGAAATCCTCAACAAAATACTAGCATACAGAATCCAACAACACATTAAAAGGATCATACACCATGATCAAGTGGGATTTATCCCAGTGATCCAAGGATTCTTCAATATACTCAAACCAATCAGTGTGATGCACCATATTAAGAAATTGAAGAATAAAAACCATATGATCATCTTAATAGATGCAGAAAAAGCTTTTGACAAAATTCAACACCCAATTATGATAAAAACTCTCCAGAAAGTGTGCATAGAGGGAACCTACTTCAACATAATAAAGGCCATATATGACAAACCCACAGCAAACATCATTCTCAATGGTGAAAAACTGAAAGCATCTCCTCTAAGATCAGGAACAAGACAAGGATGTCCACTCTCACCACTATTATTCAACATAGTTTTGGAAGTCCTAGCCACAGAAATCAGAGAAGAAAAAGAAATAAAAGGAATACAAGTAGTAAAAGAAGAAGTAAAATTGTCAGTGTTTGCAGATGACATGATACTATACATAGAGAATCCTAAAGATGCCACCAGAAAACTACTAGAGCTAATCAATGAATTTGCTAATGTTGTGGGATACCAAATTAATGCCCAGAAATCTCTTGCATTCCTATACACTAATGATGAAAAAACTGAAGGAGAAACTAAGGAAACACTCCCATTTACCATTGCATCAAAAAGAATAAAATACCTAGGAATAAACCTACCTAAGGAGACAAAAGACCTGTATACAGAAAACTATAAGACACTGATGAAAGATATTAAAGATGATACCAACAGAATGAGAGGTATACCATGTTCTTGGATTGGAATAATCAATATTGTGAAAATGACTCTACTACCCAAAGCAATCTACAGATTCAGTGCAATCCCTATCAAATTACCAATGGCATTTTTTACAGAACTAGAACAAAAAAATCTTAAAATTTGTATGAAGACACAAAAGACCCTGAATAGCCAAAGTAGTCTTGAGGGAAAAAAACGGAGCCGGAGGAATCAGACTCCCTGACTTCAGAGTATACTACAAAGTGACAGTGATCAAGACAATATGGTACTGGCACAAAAACAGAAATATAGGTCAATGGAACAGGATAGAAAGCCCAGAGATAAACCCACGCACCTATGGTGAACTAATGTATGATAAAGGAGGCAAATATACAGTGGAGAAAAGACAATCTCTTCAATAAGTGGTGCTGGGAAGGCTGGACAGCTACATGTAAAAGAATGAAATTAGAACACTCCCTAACACCATACACAGCAATAAACTCAAACTGGATTAGAGACCTAAGTTAAGACCAGACACTATAAAACTCTTAGAGGAAAACATAGGAAGAACACTCTTTGACATAAATCACGGCAAGGTCTTTTTTGATCCACCGCCTAGAGAAATGGAAATAAAAACAAAAATAAACAAGTGGGACCTAATGAAACTTCAAAGCTTTTGCACAGCAAAGGAAACCATAAACAAGATGAAAAGACAACCCTCAGAATGGGAGAAGATATATACAAACGAATCAACAGACAAAGGATTAATCTCCAAAATATATAAACAGCTCATGCAGCTCAATATTAATAAAACAAGCAGCCCAATCCAAAAATGGGCAGAAGACCTAAATAGACATTTCTCCAAAGAAGACATACAGATGGCCAAGAATCACATGAAAAGGTGCTCAACATCACTCATTCTTAGAGAAATGCAAATCAAAACTACAATGAGGTATCACCTCACACCAGTCAGAATGGGCATCATCAGAAAATCTACAAACAACAAATGCTGGAGAGGGTGTGGAGAAAAGGCAACCCTCTTGCACCCTTGGTGGGAATGTAAATTGATACAGCCACTATGGAGAACAGTATGAAGGTTCCTTAAAGAACTAAAAATAGAATTACCATATGACCCAGCAATCCCTCTACTGGGCATATACCCAGAGAAAACTATAATTCAAAAAGAGACATGTACCACAATATTCATTGCAGCACTGTTTACAATAGCCAGGACATGGAAGCAACCTAAATGCACATCAACAGACGAATGGTTAAAGAAGTTGTGGTGCATATATACAATGGAATATTACTCAGCCATAGAAAGACATGAAATTGGGTCAGTTGTAGATACGTGGATGCATCTAGAGACTTTCATACAGAGTGAAGTAAGTCAGAAAGAGAAAAACAAATATCATGTATTAACACATATATGTGGAACCTAGAAAATGGTACAGATGAACTGGTTTGCAGAGCAGAAATTGAGACACAGACGTAGAGAAAAAACATATGGATACCAAGGGGGGAAAGTGGCGGGGGGTGGGGATGGTCGTGTGATGAACTGGGAGATTGAGATTGACATGTATACACTGATGTGTATAAAATGGATGACTAATAAAATAAATAAATAAACATTAAAAAGAATAACACAGAATTATCAGGGGTAACATGTTACAAAAGCCTTATTTTAAATTACTTCTAAAAAAGAAAGGACTTCCCTGGTGGCACAGTGGTTAAGAATCTGCCTGCCAATGCAGGGGACATGGGTTCGATCCCTGGTCCGGGAAGATGCCACCTGCCACGGAGCAACTAAGCCCATGTGCCAAAACTACTCAGCCTGAGCTCTAGAGCCTGTGAGCCACAACTACTGAGCCCGCGCTCTCTGCAACTAGAGAAAGCCCGTGTGCAGCAATGAGGACCCAACATAGCCAAAAATAAATAAATAATAATAAATAAAATAAAAAAGAAATTTAACACATTATCATAAATCATTTTGAAAATGCATACAAAAAGCAAAGATGAAATGAAAAATGCTGACAGTTTTATGATTCAGAATGACTAGAGGTCAACTACAGCAGGTAGCCAGGTCTTTTTTTTTTTTTTTTTTTTTTGCTGTACACGGGCCTCTCACTGTTGTGGCCTCTCCCATTGCGGAGCACAGGCTCCGGACGTGCAGGCTCAGCAGCCATGGCTCACGGGCCCAGCCGCTCCACGGCATGTGGGATCTTCCCGGACCGGGGCACGAACCCATAGTCCCCTGCATCGGCAGGCGGACTCTCAATCACTGCGCCACCAGGGAAGCCCGGTAGCCAGGTCTTTTAAAGATCTCTTAGTGCCACCATAACCATTTGGGGAAAGTGTCTGGCAATCTGTCTTCCTTTTTATATATATATATATAATAGAAATGTGATCACACTCTGTATTTATGTTGCTGGTACAAATCTCAATCCATGAACTCACTGTTTCTCTATAAGGAGTTAATTTTTATTTCTAACCTCCATCCATCAAGCTTTAATTTCAGTCAGTTTGGCTTTTTGTTGTCTTTTTATGAGGTTGTGGCCAGATAATGATGGAGGGCTATGTAGCATGTGGCATGTCCTGTCCCACTGATCTGAAATATCTGCTCATTTATCTCTTATCAAGTGTGTTATGTATACTGTTAATGCCAATGGGTGTTGATTTTTTCTTACCTCTTCAAATCAATTTAGCTTCCTTTGATGGCTTGTTATGTGGAGAAAATGATTCTCATTTTAGACATATTGATATTGGTCAGGTCTTCAGATTCTTGTCATGATCCAGTTCAGTAGAGCTCATGACGTATAGGTCTACATTTATTCACTAGAGGAGGACAAAATGCTCAGAAATGTGGAGGCGGGTAAATGAGTATAATTCCTGGCACAAAATCTATTTATCAGGAATGAAGCAATAAAGATGATTAAGACATGTGGTCAATATTAGGAAAGTCTGGCACCCATGCTGATGACTGAACAACGAATAGTCTTTCTACTATCACGTCCACTTTACCAGTGGGTCCGATGAATTGTACTGCCATGACGTTTTTTAGCAGGATTTAAGTATTTTGTTATGCAACACTGGATACCTTGAGAAGTGTTTGATGTTTGTCCCTCCTGCTCTGAGGATTTACTGCTAAGGTCCCGTGAGTCTACAGACTCTTTCTGTGCATTACAAAGATATAAAGGTTTTGTCAGTGGTGTAGTGTAACCCTGGTGTTTTAACCGATATTCTCTAATGCTTTCAGCCATGTGAAAGGTACAAGCACTTTCTCTTCTCTGATGGATAATTCCCGATATAAGTCATAAAGAGAAAGGCAATGCATTAGAGCATATTATATGGATGTCTTCCTTGGTTGAGACAATCCAGAATCGTTTTGATAAAACTGTTTTTGCAAATATATTCAACAAAGATCTTCTAAGCACTTAATATGTGCTATGAAATGTAATGTGGTTCAAAGGTTTCAGAGTCTCCATAATAACTGGAGGGACATGCACATATATAACTGGATAAATACAATGTTGTAAATGCTTATACATTCACACATGTATCAGGTGCTAAGACGATACAGATATTAATTATGTCTTAAGTTTGGAAATCAGGGAAAGTTATAGAGTGTATTTAAGACTTAGTCAATCACTGTAGGATGAGTTAACTAGATAAAAAAAAGACAAAGGTTTAACGCATAAGGGATTGTGTGCAAAGCAAATTAGAATTTACAGGGTTGCTGGTAACACTGAATAGAGGAGACGTGTCTGCTGGGTGGGTACCTGGAGAGGGCACAATGTTACTAAAACTGCTGACTAAAAGATGCGAGATCATTCACTGAGATCTAGTTGATGGAGGTTGCTTTTCCCTATAGGATTCTTCTTGTTTTAAGTCCCTTATTCACCTGTCATCTGCCTATTGAAAATGGATGTTTCCAAATGCACAATGCAAATTAGATTTTGGATATAAATCAGTTTGTGACAGTAGGAGCTATTTAAACACTTTTCCCTAGAGCTTGAATACCCCTGAATAAACTAGAGACCAAACCCTAGGGGCAAAGAGCAACCCTGAAAGGTCTGACTCTCCTCACCTTGCTTCAGCTACCTAATCCAAGCAGCTGCTCCTAAAATTCTGCCTGCTTTCTCCTCTAACACTTTTAAAAGATAGTTCTTGACATTTTGTCTCATCTTACATTATTTAACACTGTTAATGCTTTTTTTCACCCTATCCATGGCTATGCAAAGCCTGTGAAAGCCTATGCTAATGATATGCCCTGGGAATGGTCATTGCCTTTGGAAGACTTTCCCCTTTCCCTTCTTTTCTATCCTACAGTCGTGTGAGTTGTTACTCCGATTATTAGGTTACGCTAATTAGCCATTCTGTGTTTGTTGAGAACTTTGAGTCTTTTATTATTTGGGTTGAAATATTTGTACCATTGTTATATAAGCTGCACAGAGAATCTGATTAAATTGTGTAATATTACTTAACACCAGCTATTCTTCTAAAGCCTGTCTGTTTTCTTTAAGTAGAAAATAACCATCTTTAAGAAACAGCAGGAACAGCAGGGGTTTGAGAGTGGTCTAACTTCAATAAAGGTATAATTACTTTTATAAGTCGGTTAGAGAGCAAGGCTTTAGGCTCCTTTTGTTAGATCACTGTTTATTAAGATTACACAGCCAGTACTCCTAACACACGGAGATCCACTAGCAAGTCTTTGTTTTATGTGATTGAATTACTATAAGATCAGGAATATAAACTCCTTGGTGAGAACAACTTTGCTCTGGAAGTCTTAGATAAATGAAAGAAATGTTAATATAAAATATTTCATCAGAAATTCTTATGAAATGCAAAATTTTATGATACAGTATAATTATTCCAGCATCATAAACACTGCATTAAAGAGCTTTATTTCTTCTGGCATTTCACTTGATCCAGAGTCCTGTTAATTCCCACAGTGAAGTGAAAATGTCCAAAGGGCTTAAAGTAGTTCTCAGACCTTTACGGTCAAATAAGTTTTACAGTTCTCAATTCACTTCTTAAGTCACCTTTAGGAATGAACATTTTCTAGCATTCCTGAATCAAGCTTTTAAAAGGAATTATGCTCTGCTCAATAAGGCACCATGACACTCCTATGCTGTGAAGTCTATCATGCTGATCTAAGTTATAAGTGGTATTGAAATGAAAGCTTGTGATTCAGATTCATAAAAACAAGCCTGTTGCAGGATGCTGCCAGTGTGGCAGCATAGAAGCCAAAAGTTAATGCTAAAGGATTGTTTCCTTAAAGATTGTCTCTTCAGGTACAAGCCCACGAGAGTTTCATTTTGGTATTTCTGTTTCCAAAATTTAAAATTCTGGGACTGTTACCACACTAAAGTCAACAGAAGTGGTTTTTTTTAAATCAGAGTCATGTTAGCCTGTTGTGCAAGGAGATGTTTATAGAGTAAGCTTCTTTTAGAGCATAGTTTCTTAGGAATCTTAATGTAAATATCTTATTTTCCTACCATAAAGATGTTGGGTTTCTATTCTTTAGAAGTATTCCTGCCAGTGATTCTTTATCTACCAATGCTTATATATTTTTTTAGCATGATGAGGGACCAGACATCTTTTTAGTTGATGTTGTTTAGTGGTTTGGATATAGAGGACTTGATTTTCATATACATCCTTAAATGCACTTATAATGCTTTGAGGTAAAAATAGGAATACCCATGTAAGCACATTAGTATGGCATGTGCATTATAGTTAGTAACTCCCATCAGTACTAATAACTGCCTATAAGAAAGGCAGATATCATAACCTTCTCTTTCTTTTTATTTTTTTATGGAGTTTAATTCATAGTACCAATCAGAGAAGACACAAAATTGAGCGTACACCTACAATTTATTGTGCATATTTTCTAGCACCGAGATTTACATTGAATATTAAACAATCACTTAAGCTAGTGGCTCTTAGCCAAGGTCTCATAACATATTCATGTATTTAAATAAGTTGTAAAGTGAATTCCAAATCTTTTGATTCTAAGAAAGTTAATGTACCCAGACTTTTAAAGTAAGAAATAAATTTGAATGGATTAAAAGATAATTCCTATAACTTTCACTTGCTGGAATTCCAAAGACTTTGACAAGGAGAGAGAAGATGGAACCATCGCTAGAGTGCTGGAACTCCATGGCAGTGCGGCCTCTGTGCCATGCAGTGAGCCTCACCCTTGGGCTGTTGGAGCCAAAAAGAGAATGAGAACCCCTGTCTTGCATTAATGCCCCCTATGAGCTAAATAATTTCTAGCAGGTAAATCTTAATCTGCTTAATCTGCCCTTGGAAAAAAATTCTAATTATTGTACAGAATAAGGAGTAGGACTGCTTTTCGGGGATGAGATGATTGCTTGTATAACTACTACATACCTCTTGCTGATACCATGCTTTCATATTTTCTGTGGATACCTAAAACCAATCATTGTTTGGAACACTCCTAATACTATGTTCTTCATGATGTTTTGGTTACAGTGAAAGACAAAGAGGTCTATTACCAACTACCATACTCTAAATGGTTAGTCTGCAGATGATAACTAGCTCCTTGACATAAAATTTACAGGATGTAGCATTTGGAGTACCTTAAGGAATTTTTATTTTTCTATTTACTTCCAGCTGTTTTGTGTTCTCAGTCTTCTGAAGGTGCTTGCCGATAACAGTTTTCGCTGCATCTCGAGCTCTCATTTTCTAGAGTCTTCATTTCTAATGATTGTATTCTGAAAGCTACTTAATTATAATACTTCCTAGGTTTTAACTAGATTTTTTCATTACCAGTAATATCTTCCATCTTTCTTTTCAGACTATTACCCTCCGATCCCCTCCTCATATGTTTTTGGCTCCTCTCCCCTTTCAATAAAACTGCAACCCCATGGGGACATTCAATCCATTAACTTTACTATATTTACAGTATTCATAACCCCTGAGATTTTTTACCTTTCTCCTTACTCAGCTTAGATTCATTCCATGGTACCCCTGCATACATTTTTAACCTCCTCACCCACCGCAGACTTATTTTCCAACAGGCTGACTCTGATAAAACAAACTTTCTGCCTAGTTCATGTAGATAAACATGACATGGCTGGAGAAACATCATAACTAGGCTGATTTATTTCACTTTCAATTTCTGATCACAAATGTCAAGTGGACCCTCAAAATAGCCAGGCAATTTTATTCCACTTTTCAAGTTAATTCAGTCTCTTCCTCTCCCCAATTAATATTCCACATGATCTTGGCCCTCCTCAAACTAAATATCTCATCTTCCTCCTTTCTGTTGATGACCTTATCTCTAATAAAACTGATATAGCAGACACAATTAGAAAAGATTATTTTATCTTCCTACCTCCCAATCTATCAACCTTCCAGCATCTTCAGCCTCAGAACCTGCTTTTCTTCCTCCTGCAATGGATGAACTTTCCCTGTTCATCCTTTCTTGACCACAGTCTCCTGTTGTCTCTGACTTACTCAAGGATTTTATTACTGTCTTTACTTTCTTTACTCCAGATTATTTCCTGTCTCACCTCTATTATTTATTTCTGCTCTCCTGGACTGTATCTCAAGAGCGTACAAACATGCCGAGAAATTTGCCATCTTACAAACACCCTCCCTAGATGTCACATAATCTGTTGTTCTTTTTCAATTATCATTACGTTTCTTTGCTCTCCTTTATGAGAAACTCCTCAAAATATGGAGTCTATTTGCCATGTCTACTTCCTTCTTTACCTCCTATACCATTCTTCTTTTTAAGACATATTATCAAGAACTTCAGACGTATAAAAAGAATCAGTGAAATATATAATAAACACCACTCAAGTAGTGGGCTAGTGCTGCATTTATCAACATGAATAAATATTTGTAAAAAGAATTATGAAAAAAGAAAAAGTTTCAAAGGGACACATAATTTATGTAAAACTTGTAGGTATTCAAAATGATATTTTATATTGTTTGAGAGCACATATATATGCAGTAAAAGCATAAAAACTTGAATGGTAAAGGAAGACAGCGAATTCAGAATAATGACTACTTCTCTTTTTCTTTCCCACCAAAGAAGAAACAGCTTTATAAGGAGTCTGGGCATGTCAGGGGACCTCAGTCAGTTACAGAGAAGAGAGGCTAACATTGGTACAGAGCAAGAATCTAGCATTTAAAAAGCCAAATGTGAAACTAAAACCTCCATCTTAATAACCTCACAGTCAGAAATGCTGCCGAATTTGGCCCAGATGAAACTTCTCTGGAAGCTGCTGGTGAAATAATGAGATTTTTGCATAAAGGGAGAGCTCTCCAGCACAGCTAAGTCTGAGCTCCATATAAGGTTATGGGTCTGGAGTGAAAGAAGTTGAGAAAAAGATAAGGGGGATGATACACTGCTTCTACCAGATGTCAAATTTCCAACTAAATCTGGGTCTGTTTCTGGATATTCATTTCTGTTTCTTTTATCTCTTAGTATATGCCTACACTAGCACCCCCATTGGTATAGCTTTGTAATGAGCCATACCTGGCAGGGGAAGTTCTCCCACTTGTTTTTTTTTTTTTTTTTTCTTTGGAACTTCTTGAATTTTTTCACTATTTATAAATGTGGGTGGTGGCACAGTAGTTAAGAATCTGCCTGCCGGGCTTCCCTGGTGGCGCAGTGGTTGGGAGTCCGCCTGCCGATGCAGGGGACACGGGTTCGTGCCCCGGTCTGGGAGGATCCCACATGCCGCGGAGCGGCTGGGCCCGTGAGCCATGGCCGCTGAGCCTGCGCGTCCGGAGCCTGTGCTCTGCAGCGGGAGAGGCCACAGCAGTGAGAGGCCTGCGTACAGCAAAAAAAAAAAAAAAAAAAAAAAAAAAAAGAATCTGCCTGCCAATGCAGGAGACACGGGTTTGAGCCCTGATCTGGGAAGATCCCACATGCCAGGAAGCAACTAAGCCCATGCACCACAACCACTGAGCCTGCGCTCTAGAGCCCATGAGCCACAACTGCTGAGCCCACGTGCCACAGCTACTGAAGCCCTTGTGCCTACAACCTGTGCTCTGCAACAAAAGAAACCACTGCAATGAGAAGCCCCCGCACTGCAACAAAGAGTTAGCCCCTGCTCACCGCAACTAGAGAAAGCCCGTGCGCAGAAACGTAGACCCAATGCAACCAAAAATAAAATTAATTAATTAATTAAAAAAAAAGAAAAAAGAATCTGCCTACCAATGCAGGGGACATGTGTTCAATCCCAGGTCCGGGAAAATTCCACATGCCACGGAACAAGATGCCCGTGCGCCACAACTACTGAGCCTGTGCTCTAGAGCCCGTGAGCCACAGCTACTGAAGCCCACATACCTAGAGCCTGTGCTCCACACAAAGAGAAGCCATAGCAATGAGAAATCCATGCAACGCAACAAAGAGTAGCCCCCACTCGTCGCAACTAGAGAAAGCCCGCACATATCAACGAAGACCTAATGCAGCCAAAATAAATAAATAAATTTATTTTTAAAAAATGCGGGAATGAATCTTTTTCATTGCATTAAAAATGCAGTTAATATTGAGATAATTTATACAGAATTGACTTCTTTTTGATATTAAATCCTTCTCTTCAATAGGTTGTCCTTATATTTCATATATTCTATAAAAATTATAAAATTATGTATTTTTACATCATATAGGTTGTATTTACATATTTTATGTCTTTCAGTGGTTTTCTTAATTTTTCTCCCTAAAGATCTTATAAATTTTTGTTAGAATTATTTCCTTTTTTAAATTTTATTTTATGTTGCTGTAGTAGGAACACTTTCCATGAGATCTGCTCTACTAACAAATTTTTAAGTGCACAATACAGTACTGTTGAATATAGGTACAAAATACTACAGCAGATCTTTAGAGTTTAGTCATCTTGCTTTAATAGGCTTATTTCAAAGTACTTTCTTTAGTCTTGTAATGTTTCTTATGGCAGATGCTGGGTACACAGTGCTCATTTTCTTCCTTTATTTCTTTTTTACATGTCTGAAATGCTTAAAAATAAAATTTAAAAGTTCTCCAGTTCCTTCCTATCACATGTAGAATAAACTTCAAACACCCAAGAAGTGAGACATTTTCTACCTTTCTAACCCCAGGTCCTATCACTCTCCCTCTTGCTTACTCTACTTCAGTCAGGCTGATGCCTTCTACTTTTCTGAATACACAAAATTCTTTACACTTGCTATTTCTTCTATTTAGAATTTTCTTTCCTCATGGATCACTTTGCAAGAGTTTGACTCACATCTCCACTCAAACATCATTTGCTCAGAGAGGCCTTTCCTGATTTTCCTCTCTGAAACATCTCACTCTCCTCTCTCTGTCCTCTGGCCTTTATCCTCTTCCATCTTTTTAATATTTAGTTTTCTTCATTCCACTTATCACTAACGGATATTTTATTACGCACATATTTGTTTGTTCATAGTCTATCTCCTCCAACTGCCTGTTGATTTCAACATGGCAGGGTTCTTATCTTTCTTGTTCACTGCAATGATCCAGTTCATAGGATAGAACCTTGTATGCAGAAAAGAGGGTAGATATGGTGTCACCAGTCACAGCAGAATGAAGGACATATGCCAGTACTAAGGTGAGAGACATGAAAAGAAAATCTTCCCTACTTTTCTACTTTCCTCTAAAATAGGTGGAGTAGAAAAAAATTAAAAAGGTAGCATATGCCCATATAGTCCTAGAGATGATAAAAAGTAGATGATTTACTTGCCCTATATCTTGTCTTGGGGCCATGAAGGAAAGTTACCCTTCAGAAAAAAATCTGCTCCTCTTAGAGTTTCCAAAACTCTTCTCCAGGCAAGTTGGTGGAGATCCTATAATAATATTCAGGTTACAATTTCTTATTCATGAGTAATCTGTATCAGGCATATTCAAATAGTTTTCTGCACTGATCTGGTGAACTTAGGACACGTGTGCATAGCCAGCCAAGTGTGAGTCACCCAACAAAAGGGAAAGTTAGGAGGGGATTAAATCTGATTATGATTCAAATGCATGAGGTAATAAAGGAGCTGGACCTACTACTACCAGGCAAAGTATGTAGCCAACAGTGAAGCTTCAGTGACCAGCTGTGTTAATCAGACACCTGCTATAAACAGTATATTCATAGGAAAGTTAATAAACAGTACCAGGCCAGTGTCTGTTATGAGTCAGCAGAAATGGAGTGTTTAATCAGAACAAACGTTTAATATTGAAAAGGGGCATTACTCTTATTGTTAAAATAAAAATAAGACAGAATGGTAACTAGTATGCAGTCTCCTCTGCAGGGCCTGGTTCTGTTAGTGCTGCATATAATGAATTTTAAAAACTGGTAGCTGCCAGCTTACATTCAAGAAATTATTATTTGTAATAGTTTCTGAAGACAAATGCATTGAAATTAAAACTACAGATTTATTTCACCAATAAATCTAGTGTCTTTGTCAGCTTGGACTGTGATAACAAAATACAATATACTGGGTGTTTAAGCAACAGATATTTATTCCTCATAATTCTAGAGGCTGGGAAGCCAAAGATCAAAATGCTGGTAGATTTGGTTCTCAGTGACGGCCACCTTCTCACTGTATCCTCATCTGGTGAGAGTAAGCTCTCATGTCAATTTCTTTTCAAATAAGGACACTAATTCCATCATGGGAGCTCCACTTTCATGTTATCATCTCAGCCTAATTACCTCCCAAAGGCCCCACTTCCTAATACTATAACATTGGGGGTTAGGGGTTCACCATAGGAAATTTTGGGGAGACAAACAACAGAGAAATGCATATGTTATATAAAGCAACACATCTACAGTTTCATAAATGTTAGAAACTTCATGTCCTTTCTTCTTCCTATTCTGGGGAAAGGACTCAACTATCAAATCTGCTTTGGTTGGTGCATAGTTTAGTGCTAGCTACTTGATGAGAGTGATAATCATGATCTATTTATAGTAAACTCATCTGGTGATTCCCTTCACAGTTTGGTATCACTATTATACTTCAGTTCTTGCTGAGATCATTATTCCAGGAGTGAGATAGGAAAGTACTTTGGCATATAACTAGAATTCCCCTCACAGTACTCATCTGTAGATGTCCTATAACTTAACACATGTGTAATTACTTTTATGAGAGGTTATAAAAAAATAATAGAATTGATTATTTGTAAATTTTTATAATAAATAATTTCCTTAAAATAGAATATAACATTTAGCAATAAGCAAAATGTGTAGGAAATAACAAAAAGTATGCCAGAATGATTATTTTATTGTTCTGGATGTTAATCCTTCATATTCAGTTTACATATTTAAAATATTGCCGTAAGATTTTTTCTTTCATGGGATTTCCTAGTTCCAATGTTTACAAACATGTTCAGTTGACAAAAGCAATATCAAATTGTTAAAGTTCTATTTAGAGCATTTTGTCATTATACTATTATTTATTTATTTATAAATTAAACATGGATTTGTCTCATGATTACACAGAGAAGTAGCTTTCATTCTGTGTAGATTAAATTTTCACTTCTGTAATGTAAGCAGGCTGCAAAGCATTTGAGGAAGAGCCATTTTTTCATATTGTATAGCTTTGAACTTTTTCACAGTAAAAAAACCTCTTTTTTGATGATGTAAATAATGTAGTATCATTGTAAAATTTAAATTTTCTTCTTGCTTATATATGCATATGAAAGTACATGTTTATGATTACTGTTTTTTACAGACTAGTATCATATTATATACATTTCTCGAAATCTTTTTTCACTTAGCAATATATCACGAGAACCCTCTAACTCTTTTTCATGCCTTGATAATATTCCACAATGCATATACACTCCAGTTTATTTAGTCATTTTCCTGTTGATTAGAGCTTACTTTGTTTATAGTTTGGGACCATTAAAAACGTATTTTTGTATTGGTGCTTTTATTTCTATGGGATAGATTTCCAAGAATGAGATTATTAAATCAAAATTTATACATTTAAAAAATTTTCATTGAGATTTACAGGATGATTTTCAAAAGGGCTGTGATAATTCAAATTCAACCCCACCCCACCCCCAGCAAAGTTTGAGTGTATCCTTTTTATCTGAATTGCCAGTTTGGTGATTGAGGAATGATTTAAACTTAACTTACATTTCTCTCTCTATGACATTTAGCTGCTCTTCATACATTTGTGCTCTCCTCTAATTTGCCTATTTATAATTTTTGCCCATTTTGGTTATTTCTCTTTATGTTGTTGGTTTTAATGTGCTTTCTACAATATTCTATATAGTAATCTTTTACTTATCATATATTTTACATTTTCCAGTCATTTAATTGTAAACTATGTTTATATGGTGTTTTGTAATAAAAAATTTGTTTCTGTCAATGTATATCTTTATACCATTGGTTTTACTTTTTTGATTGAAAAGATTTTTCATAAAATAAATAAGCTACAAGGATATATTTTACAGCACAGGGAATATAGCAAATATTTTATAATAACCTTAAGTGGAGTATAATCTGTAAAATTTTGAATCACTATATTGTACAACTGAAACTGATATAATATTGCACATCAACTATAATCCAATAAAAAAAGGTTTTTCAAATTCTCAGTTACACAGAGTCTACTAAAATTTTCTTCTAAAATTATTGTTATATTTTCTTATCTTTAATACACCTGGAGATTATATCTGATTATGACGTGAGTCCAACTTTCTTCGAAATGGATATCTGCTTGTATCAACAACATTTACTAAGTTAATTATCTTTTGACCACTGAATGAAAATACCTCTCTGTATATTATATTCCCATAATGCTTAGATCTAATTAAAGGCCCTTTATTCTGTTGTATTCATTCATGTGTCTATTATTTTAAAGTTTTTCTTAGGAGTGGCTGCTTGATTCAATCTGTTGCCAATTCAGCATCTATTAATCGCTTGTTTTTTTCTGTTTTAATATGTTTTTCTTGAAGTATACTTGATTTATAATGCTAATTTCAGATGTATGACATAGTGGTTCAAAATTTTTATAGATTATACTCCATTTAAAGTTATCATAAAATACTGGTTATATTCCCTATGCTGTACATTATATCCTGTATTTTATTTATTTTATATCTAGTAGTTTGTACCTCTTAATCCCCTTCTCCTATGTAACCCCTCCACCACCCTTCTCCTCAGTAGTAACCACTATTTTGTTCTTGGAATCTATGGATCGTTTTTGCTTTTTAAAATTCATTTGTTTGTTTTATTTTTTGGATTCTACATATAAGTGAAAAAATACAGTATTTGTCTTTCTGTGTCTGACTTACTTTGCTAAGCATGATCTCTCCAGGCCCATACATTTTTTAAAAAATGGCAAAATTTCATTCTTTTTTATGGCTGAGTACTATTTCATTGTATATATATATGCCACATCTTCTTTATCCATTCATCTGTTGCTGGACACTTAGGTGGTTTCCATATCTTGGCTATCGTAAATAATGCTGCAGTGAATGTTGGGGCACATGCATCTTTTTGAATTAGTGTTTTTGTTTTCTTCAGATATATATACCAAGGAGTGGAATTATTGGATCATATGGTAGTTCTATTTTTAGTTTTCTGAGTAACCTCCCTACTGTTTTCCACAGTGGCTGCACCAATTTACATTCCCACTAACAGTGTACAAGTGTTCTTCTTTCTCCACATCCTTGCCAACATTTGTTATTTGTGGTCTTTTTGAAAAGAGCCATTCTGACAGGTGTGAGGTGACACCTCCTTGTGATTTTGGTTTAAATCTCCCTGATAACAGTGATGTTGAGCATCTTTTCATGTGCTTGTTGGCCAACAGTATGGCTTCTTTGGAAAAATGTCTATTTAAATAAGTCTTCTGCTCATTTTTTTCTTTGAGTTATTTGGATTTTTGATATGTAATTGTATGATGTCTTTATATACTTTGGGTATTAACCCCTTTTCAGAATATCATATGCAAATATCTTCTCCCATTTAGCAGGTTGTCCTTTTAGTGTTGTTGATACAAAAGCTTTTAAGTTTAATTAGGTTCCATTTGTTTATTTTTGCTTTTGTTTCCCTTGCCCATGGAGATAGATACAAAAAAGTTATTGCTAAGACTTAGTCAAAGAGTACATTGCCTATGTTTTCTTCTAGGAATTTTATGGTTTCCAGTCTTATATTCAGGTCTTTAATCGATTTTGAGTTTATTTTTGTATATGGTGTAAGAAGGTAGTCCACTTTTATTCTTTGACATGTATCTGTCCAGTTTTTCCAATACCATATATTGAAGAAACTATCTTTCCCCATTGTATATTCTTGCCTCCTTTTTGTAGATTAATTGACCATATTAGTGTAGGATTTATTTCTGGGCTCTCTATTCTTTTCCATTGATATATGTGTCTGTTTTTGTGCCAGTACCATACTTTTTTGATTGCTTAGCTTTTCATGATAGTCTCAAGTCAGGGAATAGGATAACTCCAGCTTTATTCCTTTTTTCTCAAGATTGCTTTGGCTAATTGAGATCTTTTGTGGTTCCATACAAATTTTAGGATTATTTGTTCTAGTTCTGTGCAAAATGACATGGGTATTTTGATAGGGATTGCATTGAATCTGGACATTGCTTTAGGTAGTATGGCCATTTTAACAATATTAGTTTTTTCCAGTCCATGAACACAGGATATTCTTCCATTTATTTCTGTCATCTTCAATTTCCTTCATTAGTGTCTTGTAGTTTTCAGAGTATTAGTCTTTCACCTCCTTAGTTAAGTTTATTCCTAAGTATTTTATTCCTTTTTTGGCAATATCTTTTTTTTAGATTGAAGTATAGTTGATTACAATGTTATATAAGTTACAGGCATACAATATAGTGATTCACACTTTTTAAAGGTTATACTGCATTTATAGTTATTGTAAAATACTGGCTATATTCCCTGTGTTGTATAGTATATCCTTGTAGTTTCTTTTATACATAATAGTTTGTACCTCTTAATCTGCTACCTGTTTATTGCCTCTCCCCCTTCCCTTGACTACTGGTAACCACTAGTTTGTTTTCTATATCTGTGAGTCTGCTGCTTTTTTGTTGTATTCACTAGTTTGTTGTATTTTTTAGATTCCCTGTATAAGTGATATATACAGTATTTGTCTTTCTCTGTCTGACTTATTTCACTTCACATGATACCCTCCAAGTCCATCCATGTTGTTGCAAGTGATAAAATTTCATTCTTTTTTATAGCTGAGTAGTATTCCATTATGTGTGTGTGTCTGTGTCTGTGTCTGTATATGTGTATAAAATACATTTTGTGTATATCTATTATATCTTGGCAATTGTAAATAATGCTGCTATGAACATTGGGGTCCATGAATCTTTTCAAATTAGTGTTTTTGTTTTTTTCAGATTTATACCAAGGAGTGGAATAGCTGGATCTTATGTTAGTTCTATTTTTAGCTTTTTGAGGAACCTCCATACTGTTTTCCACAGTAGCTGTACCAATTTACATTCCCACCAACAGTATGGGAGCGTTCACTTTTCTCCACATCCTCACCAACACTTTTTATTTGTGTTCTTTTTAATGATAGCTATTCTGACAAATGTAAGGTGATATCTCATTGTGGTTTTGATTTGCATTTCCCAGACAATTAGTGATGTTAAGCATCTTTTCATGTGTTTGTTGACCATCTGCATTTCCTCTTTGGAAAAATGTATATTCAGTCATTCTGCCCATTTTTTAACTGGGTTTTTTCTTCTTTTGATGTTGAATTGTATGAGCTGTTTATATATGGTGGATATTAATCCCTTATCAGTCATTTAATTTGCACATATTTTCTCCCATGCAGTAGGTTGTCTTTTCATTTTGTCGATAGTTTCTTTTGCTGTGAAAAAGCTTTTTAAACTTAATTAGTTTATTTTGTTTAATTTATTTATTTATCTTTGCTTTTATTTCCTTTGCTTTAGGAGACAGATCAAAAAAAATATTGCTGCAATTTATGTCAAAGAGTGCTTTGCCTATATTTTTCTCTATGATTTTTATGGTTTCTGGTCTTACATTTAGGTCTTTCATCCATTTTCAGTTTAGTTTTGTATATAGTGGTAAAAGACCTTTACTTGGAAAACTATAAGACACTGATGAAAGAAATTGAAGATGACACAAACAGATGGAAAGTTATACTATGTTCTTGGATTAGAAGAATTAATATTGTTAAAGTGACCATACTACCCAAGGCAATCCACAGATTCAATGCAATCCCTATCAAAATACCAATGGCATTTTTCACAGAATGAGAACAAATAATTTAAAAATTGGTATGGAAACACAAAAGACCCCGAATAGCCAAAATAATCTTGAGAAAGAAGAACAGAGCTGGAGAAATCATGCTCCCTGATTTCAGACTATACTAGCAAGTTACATTAATCAAAACAGTATGGTACTGGCACAAAAACAGACACATAGATCAATAGAAGAGAATAGAGAACTCAGAAATAAACCCACACACTTAAGGTCAATTAATCTATGACAAAGGGGGCAAGAATATACAATGGAGAAAAGACACTCTCTTAAACAAGTGCTCCTGGGAACACTGGACAGTTATAAGGAAAAGAATGAAATTAGAACGTCTCTAACACTGTATATAAACATATTTTATTCTTTTTGATGTGTTTATAAATAGGATTTTTTTGCATTCTCTTTCTGCTAGTTCATTTTTAGTGTATAAAAAAGCAGCAAATCTTTGTATATTAATCTTGTATCCTACAACTTTACTGACTTCCTTTATTAGTTCTAATAGTTTTGAAGTGGAGACTTCAGGGTTTTCTATATATAGTACCATGTTGTCTGCAAATAATAACAATTTTACTTCTTCACTTCCAATTTGAATGCCTTTTATTACTTTTTCTCATATGATTGCTGTGACTAGGACTATCAAAACTGTTAAATATAAATAGAGCGAGCATCCTTGTTTTGTTCCTGATTTTAGAGAAAAAGCTCTCAGCTTTTCACCATTAACTATAATGTTAGCTGTGAGTTTGTCATAAACGGCTTTTATGTCAAGATATGTTCCCTCTGTGAAAACTTTGCCAAGAGCTTTTATCATGTATGGATGTTGAATTTTGTCACGTTTTTTATGCATCTATTGAGATAATCATGTGATTTTTATCCTTCATTTCTTTAATGGGAGTGTATCACATTGATTGATTTGTGAATATTGGATCATCCTCCCATCCCTGGAATAAATCTCACTGGATCATGGTGTATGATCCTTTTTACATATTGTTGAATATGGTTTGCTAATATTGTGTTGAGAATTTTTGCATTTATGTTCATCAGGGATATTGGCCTGTAATTTTCTTTTTATTGTAGTGTCTTTTTCTGGTTTTGGTATCAGGGTAATGTTTGCCTCACAGAATGAATTTGGGAGTGTTTCCTTCTCTGTACTTTTTTGGAATAGTTTGAGAAGGATAGATATTAACTCTTCTTTATATGTTTGGTAAAATTCCCCTGTGAAGCCATCCAGTCCTGGACTTTTGTTTGCTGGGAGTTTTTTGATTACTGATTCAGTTTCACTACTAGTGATTGGTCTGTTTAGATTATCAGTCTTACTGATTCACTTTAGGAAGATTGTAAGTTTCTAGGATTTTCTCCATTTCTTCTAGGTCACTTTTTTTTTTGGCATATAACTGTTGATAGTGTTCTCTTGTAATTGTTTGTATCTCTGTTGCAATGGTTGTTATTTCTTCTGTCTCATTTCCTGTTTTGTTTACTTGTGTCCTCTTACTTTTTTCTTAATGATTCTGGCTAAAGGTTTATAAATTTTGTTTGTTTTTCACAACGCTAGGTCTTGGTGTCATTGATCTTTTCTATTTTTTTTTTTGGCCTCTATTTATGCTCTGATTTTTATTATTTACTTTCTTTTGCTGACTTTGGGCTTTGTATGTTCTTTTTCTAATTCCTTTAGATATTAGATTAGGTTGTTTGTTTGACATTTTTCTTGTTCCTTGAGGTAGGCCTGTGTTGCTGTAAACTTCCCTCTTAGAATTACTTTTGCTGCATGCCATGAATTTTGGAAAGGTGTTTTTTATTTTCATTTATCTCAAGGTATTTTCTGATTTCCTCTTTGATTTCTTCTTTGACCCATTGGTTTTTCAGCAGTATGTTGTTCGGTCTCCATGTGTTTGTGTTTTTCCCATTTTTCTTTCTGTAATTGATTTCTACTCTCATATAGTTGTTGCCAGAAAAGATGCTTGATATAATTTCTGTCCTCTAAAATTTGTTGGGACTTGTTTTGTAGCCTAGTATGTGATCTAACCTGTAAAACGTTCCATGTGCACTTGAAAAGAATGTATTCTGCCGTTTTGGGATGGAATGTCCTGTAGATATCCATTAAGTCCAACTGGTCTAATGGGTCATTTAAGGTGACTGTTTTTTATTGGTATTCTGTTTATGATCTGTCCATTGCTGTATGTCAGGTGTTAAAGTCCCCTACTATTATTATATTATTGTAAATTTCTCCCTTTATGTCTATTAATATTTGCTTTATATATTTAGGCTCTCCTGTATTAGTTGCATATTTTTTATGAATATGATAGCCTCTTCTTGTATTGATCCCTTTATCATTATATAATGCCCTTCTTTTCTTTTGTTATAGACTTTGTTTTAAAATCTACTTCATCTTTGCAAGGCAGAAATAGAGACACAGATGTAGAGAACAAATGTATGGACACCAAGCAGGGGGTGGGGGGTGGGATGAATTGGGAGATGGGGATTGATACACATACACTAATATGTATAAAATACATAACTAATAAGAACCCGCTGTATAGCACAGGGAACTCCACTTTGCTGTAAGTAGAAACTAACACAGCATTGTAAAAATTTTTTAAAGAAAATAATAAAAAATAAAAATAATAAAAAAGAATGAAAGAGGATACTCTGGGTAAGGAGATAAATAAAATGATCTTTTGGCTGTATTGTTGGGTGGAAAATCAATGTACACAGCAGTGTTTCTGTGCAAAAAGCATTTAAAATAATATTCTTAAATGTTAAAAAAACATAAAGTCTACTTCATCTGATATGAGTATCACTACCCCAGCTTTCTTTTAATTTCCATTCACATGGAATTTCTTTTTCCATCCCCTTTCAGTCTGTGTGTGTGTTTAGCTCTGAAATGAGTCTTTTATAAGCAGCATATAGATCGGTCTTTTAAAAAATTGATCAGCCATGCTATGTCTTTTGATTGACATTTGTCAATCAAATGTCAATAGACATTTAGTCTATTGACATTTAATGTGATTATTGATAGGTATAGACTCATTGCCCTTTTGTTACTTGTTTTCTGGTTGTTTTTCTTTTAGTCTTTTCTCTTGTAGTTTGGTGATTTTCTTTAGTGTTATGCTTATGTTCCATCTCTGGTTTTTGTGTACACATTGTAGGTTTTGATCTGTGGTTACCATGGAGTTTCATATACATTGACCTATAACTCTATTTGCTTGTTTTAAACCAGTGGTCATTTAAGTTCAAACACATTCTAAAAGATCTGAATATTTACTCCTCTCACCCATGTTTTGTGTTTTTGGTGTCATGTTTTACATTTTCATGTCTATTCTTTAACTATTTATTGTAGCTATAATTGATTTTATAATTTTTGTTTTTTAACCTTTAAACTTATTTAAGTGGTTGATCCATAGCTTTTACTAAATATTTGCTTTTATTAGGGGGTTTTTCCTTTCCTGTAAATTGTTACTTCTTGTAGCCTTTTCTTTTCCACTTAACAGTGACCATTGAATACTTCTTAAAAGTTCAGTTTAGTATTGAAGAACTCTTTTAGTTCTTCTTGTTTGAGAATTTCTTTATCTGTGCTTCAGTTCTGAAGGATAATCTTGCTGGATAGAGTATCCTAGGCTATAAGTTTTTCCTTTAGCACTTTAGATATATCATGCCACTCTCTTCTGGCCTGCAAAATTTCTGCAGGAGAATCATCTGATAGTCTTATGGCAGTTCTCTTTTATGTGACTCTTTTTTTTTTCTCTTGCTGCCTTTAATACGCTCTATCTTTAATTTTTGCCACTTTAATTATGATATGTCTTGTGGGTCTCTTTGGGTTCCTCTTGTTTGGGACTCTCTGTGCTTCTTGTACCTGGAAATCTGTTTCCTTCTTCAGGTTCAGAAACTTTTCATCCATAATTTCATCAAATACATTTTCGACCTCTTTTTCTCTCTCTCTTATCCTTCTGGGACCCCTATAATGTAATTGTTCTACTCTTGATGTTGTCCCAGACACCCCTTACATATCCCTTTTTTTTAACATCTTTATTGGAGTATAATTTCTTTACAATGGTGTGTTAGTTTCTGCTGTATAACAAAGTGAATCAGCTATACGTATACATATGTCCCCATATCTCCTCCCTCTCCATCTCCCTCCCTCCCACACTGCCTATCCCAACCCTCTAGGTGGTCACAAAACACTGAGCTTATCTCCCTGTGCTATGCGGCTGCTTCCCACTAGCTATCTATTTTACATTTGGTAGTGTATATATGTCCATGCCACTCTCTCATTTCGTCCCAGCTTACCCTTCCCCCACCCCTGTCCTCAAGTCCACTCTCTAGTAGGTCTGCGTCTTTATTTCCGTCCTGCCCCTAGGTTCCTCATGACGTTTTTTTTTTGGTTCCATATATATGTGTTAGCACATGGTATTTGTTTTTCTCTTTCTGGCTTACTGTACTCTGTATGACACACTCTAGGTCCATCTACCTCACTACAAATAACTCAATTTCATTTCTCTTTATGGCTGAGTAATATTCCATTGTATACATGTGCCACATCTTCTTTATCCATTCATCTGTCGATGGATACATAGGTTGCTTCCATGTCCTGTCTATTGTAAATAGAGTTTCAATGAACATTGAGGTACATGACTCTTTTTGAATTATGGCTTTCTCAGGGTATATGCCCAGTAGTGGGATTGCTGGGTCGTATGGTAGTTCTATTTTTAGTTTCTTAAGGAACCTCCATACTATTCTCCATAGTGGCTGTATCAATTTACATTCCCACCAACAGTGCAAGAGGGTTCCCTTTTCCCCACACCCTCTCCAGCATTTATTGTTTGTACATTTTTTGATGATGGCCACTCTGACTGGTATGAGATGATATCTCATTGTAGTTTTGATTTGCATTTCTCTAATGATTAATGATGCTGAGCATTCTTTCATGTGTTTGTTGGCAATCTCTATATCTTCTTTGGAGAAATGTCTATTTAGGTCTTCTGCCCATTTTTGGATAGGGTTGTTTGTTTTTTTGATATTGAGCTGCATGAGTTGCTTGTATGTTTTGGAGATTAATCCTTTGTCAGTTGCTTCATTTGCAAATATTTTCTGCCATTCTGAGTGTTGTCTTTTCATCTTGTTTATGGTATCCTTTGCTGTGCAAAAGATTTTAAGTTTCATTAGGTCCCATTTGTTTATTTTTGCTTTCATTTCCATCTCTATAGGAGGTGGGTCAGAAAGGATACTGCTGTGATTTATGTCACAGAGTGTTCTGCCTGTGTTTTCGTCTAAGAGTTTGATCGTATCTGACCTTATATTTAGGTCTTTAATACATTTTGAGTTTATTTTTGTGTATGGTGTTAGGGAATGTTCTCATTTCATTCTTTTACATGTAGCTGTCCAGTTTTCCCAGCACCACTTATTGAAGAGTCTGTCTTTTCTCCATTGTATATTCTTGCCTCCTTCATCAAAAATAAGGTGACCATACATGTGTGGGTTTACTGCTGGGATTTCTATCCTGTTCCATTGATCTATATTTCTGTTTTTGTACCAGTACCATACTGTCTTGATTACTGTAGCTTTGTAGTATAGTCTGAAGTAAGCGATCCTGATTCCTCCAGCTCCGTTTTTCTTTGTCAAGATTGCTTTGGCTATTTGGGGTCTTTTGTGTTTCCATACAAATTGTGACATTTTTTGTTCTAGTGTTGTGAAAAATGCCACTGTTAGTTTGATAAGGATTGCATTAAATCTGTAGATTGCTTTGGGTAGTATAGTCATTTTTACAATGTTGATTCTTCCAATCCAAGAACATGGTATATCTCTCCATCTGTTGGTATAATCTTTAATTTCTTACATCTGTGTCTCATAGTTTTCTGCATACAGGTCTTTTGTCTCCTTAGGTAGGTTTATTCCTAGGTATTTTATTCTTTTTGTTGCAGTGGTAAATGGGAGTGTTTCCTTAATTTCCCTTTCAGATTTTTCATCATTAGTGTATAGGAATGCAAGAGATTTCTATGCATTAATTTTATATCCTGCTACTTAACCAAATTCGTTGATTAACTGTAGTAGTTTTCCAGTAGCATCGTTAGGATTCTCTATGTATAGTATCATGTCATCTGCAAACAGTGACAGCTTTACTTCTTCTTTTCCTATTTGGATTCCTTTTATTTATTTTTTCCTCTTTGATTGCTGTAGCTAAAACTTCCAAAACAATGTTGAATAATAGTGGTGAAAGTGGGCAACCTTGGCTTGTTCCTGATCTTAGTGGAAATGGTTTCAGTTTTTCACCATTGAGCACAATGTTGGCTGTGGGTTTGTCATATATGGCCTTTACTATTTTGAGGTAAGTTCCCTCTATGCCTACTTTCTGGAGGGTTTTTTATCATAAATGCATGTTGAATTTTGTCAAAAGCTTTTTCTGAATCTACTGAGATGATCATATGGTTTTTCTCCTTCAATTTGTTAATATGGTATATCACATTGATTGATTTGCATATATTGAAGAAACCTTGCATTCTTTGGATAAACCCCACTTGATCATGGTGTATGATCCTTTTAATGTGCTGTTGGATTCTGTTTGCTAGTCTTGTGTTGAGTATTTTTGCATCTATGTCCATCAGTGATATTGGCCTGTAGTTTTCTTTGTTTTGTGACATCCTTGTCTGGATTTGGTATCAGGGTGATGGTGGCCTCATAGAATGAGTTTGGGAGTGTTCCTCCCTCTGCTATATTTTGGAGGAGTTTGAGAATGATAGGTGTTAGCTCTTCTCTAAATGTTTGACAGAATTCCCCGATGGAGCCATCTGGTCCTGGGCTTTTGTTTGTTGGAAGATTTTTAATCACAGTTTCAATTTCAGTGCTTGTGATTGGTCTGTTCATATTTTCTATTTCTTCCGGTTCAGTCTTGGAGTGTTGTGCTTTTCTAAGTATTTGTCCACTTCTTCCAGGATGTCCATTTTATTGGGATATATTTGCTTGTAATAATCCCTCATGATCCTTTGTATTTCTGCAGTATCAGTCATTACTTCTCATTTTTCGTTTCTAATTCTATTGATTTGAGTCTTCTCCCTTTTTTTCTTGATGAGTCTGGCTACTGGTTTATCAATTTTGTTTTTCTTCTCAAGGAACCAGCTTTTAGTTTTATTGATCTTTGCTATTGTTTCCTTCATTTCTTTTTCATTTATTTCTGATCTAGTCTTTATGATTTCTTTCCTTCTGCCAGCTTTGGGGTTTTTTGTTCTTTCTCTAATTGCTTTAGGTGTAAGGTTACTTTGTTTATTTGAGATGTTTCTTGTTTCTTAAGGTAGGATTGTATTGGTATAAACTTTCCTCTTAGAACTGCTTTTGCTGCGTCCCATAGGTTTTGGGTCATCGTGTTTTCATTGTCATTTGGTTCTAGGTATTTTTTGATTTCCTCTTTGATTTCTTCAGTTATCTCTTGGTTATTAAGTAGTGTATTGTTTAGCCTCCATGTGTTTGTATTTTTCCAGATTTTTTCCTGTAGTTGATATCTAATCTCATAGCATTGTGGTCAGAAAAGATACTTGATAGATTTCAATTTCCTTAAATTTACCAAGGCTTTATTTGTGACTCAAGATATATTTTATCCTGCAGAATGTTCCATGAGCACTTGAGAAGAATGTGTATCCTGTTGTTTTTGGATGGGATGTCCTATAAATATCAAGTCCATCTTGTTTAATGTATCACTTAAAGCTTGTGTTTCCTTATTTATTTTTATTTTGGATGATCTGTCCATTGGTGAAAGTAGGGTGTTAAAGTCTCCTAGTATGATTGTGTTAATGTCGATTTCCCATTTTATGTCTGTTAGTATTTGCCTTTTGTATTGAGGTGCTCCTATGTTGGGTGCATAAATATTTACAATTGTTATATCTTCTTCTTGGACTTATCCCTTGATCATTATATAGTGTCCTTCTTTGTCTCTTGTCATAAATAGTCTTTGTTTTAAAGTCTATTTTGTCTGATATGAGAATTGCTAGTCCAGCTTTCTTTTGATTTCCATTTGCATGGAATATCTTTTTTCATCCCTTCACTTTCAGTCTGTATGTGTCCCTTGGTCTGAACTGGGTCTCTTGTAGACAGCATATATATGGTTCTTATTTTTGTATCCATTCAGTCAGTCTGTGTCTTTTGGTAGGAGCATTTAATCCATTTACATTTAAGGTAATTATCAATATGTATGTTCGTATTACCATTTTCTTAATTGTTTTGGGTTGTTATTTTAGGTCTTTTCCTTGTCTTGTGTTTCCTCCCTAGAGAAGTTCCTTTAGCATTTCTTGTGAAGCTGGTTTGGTGTTGCTAAATTCTCTTAGCTTTTGCTTGTCTGTAAAGGTTTTAATTTCTCCATCGAATCTGAATGAGATCCTTGCTGGGTAGAGTAATCTTGGTTGTAGGTTTTTCCCTTTCATAACTTTAAATACGTCCTGCCACTCCCTTCTGGCTTGCAGAGTTTCTGCTGAAAGATCAGCTGTTAACCCTATGGACATTCCCTTGTATGTTATATGTTGTTTTTCCCTTTTGCTTTTAATACATTTTCTTTGTATTTAGTTTTTGATAGTTTGATTAATATGTGTCTTGGTGTGTTTCTCCTTGGAAATTTCCTGTATGGGACTCTCTGTGCTTCCTGGACGTGATTAAGTATTTCCTTTCCCATATTAGGGAAGTTTTCAACTAGAATCTCTTCAAATATTTTCTCAGTCCCTTTCTTTTTCTCTTCTTCTTCTGGGACCCCTATCATTCAAATGTTGTTGCATTTAATGTTGTCCCAGAGGTCTCTGAGACTCTTCAATTCTTTTCATTCTTTTTTCTTTATTCTGCTCTACAGTAGTTATTTCCACTCTTTTATCGTTCAGGTCACTTATCCATTCTTCTGCCTTAGTTATTCTGTTATTGATTTCTTGTAGATAATTTTTAATTTCATTTATTGTGTTGTTCATCATTGTTGTTTTGCTCTTTAGTTCTTTTAGTTCCTTCTTAAAGGTTTATTGTATTTTCTCCATTCTATTTCCAAAATTTTAGATCATCTTTACTATCATTATTCTGAAATCTTTTTCAGGTAGATTGCCTATTTCCTCTTAATTTGTTTGGTCTGGTGTGTTTTTACGTTGCTCCTTCATCTTTTGTGTGTTTCTCTGTCTTCTCATTTTCCTTACCTTACTGTGTTTATGGTCTCCTCTTCACAGGCTGCAGGTTTGTAATTCCCGTTGTTTCTGATGTCTGCCCCCAGTGGCTAAGGTTTGTTGAGTGGGTTGTGTAGGCTTCCTGTTGGAAGGGACTCATGCCTCTGTTCTGGTGGATGAGGCTGGATCTTGTCTTTCTGTTGGGCATGTCTGTGTCTGGTGGTGTGTTTTGGGGTGTCTGTGACCTTATTAAGTTTTTAGGTAGCCTGTCTGCTAATGGGTGGGGTTGTGTACCTGTCTTGCTAGTTGTTTGGCATAGGGTGTCCAGCACTGTAGGTTTCTCGTCGTTGAGTCGAGCTGGGTGTTGGCGTTGAGACGCAGATCTCTGGGAGATTTTTGCCATTTAATATTAATTTGAGGAGGGAAGTCTCTGGTGGACCAATGTCCTGAACTCGGCTCTCTCACCTCAGAGCCACAGGCCTGATGCCTAGCCAGAGCTCCAAGACCCTGTCATCCACACGGCTCAAAATAAAAGGGAGAAAAAAAGAAAGAAAGAAGGAAAAAATAAAATAAAATAAAATAAATAAAAATAAAGTTTTTAAAATTAAAAAAAAAGTTTAATTAAAACAAAGAAAAGAAAGAAAGGAAAAAGAGAGGAATGAAACCAAAAAGGAAATCCATCAATGATAACAAGTGCTAAAAACTATACTAAAAAAAACAGAAAAAAGGCTTCCCTGGTGGCACAGTGGTTGAGAATCTGCCTGCCAGTGCAGGGGACATGGGTTCTAACCCTGGTCTGGGAGGATCCCACCTGCCGTGGAGCAACTAGGCCCATGAGCCACAACTACTCAGCCTGCATGTCTGGGGCTTGTGCTCCGCAACAAGAGACCGCGACAGTGAGAGGCCCGCACACCGTGATGAAGAGTGGCCCCCGCTTGCCGCAACTAGAAGAAAGCCCATGCACAGAAACAAAGACCCAACACAGCCATAAATAAATAAATAAATAAATAAATAAATAAATAAATAAATAAATAAATAAATAAATATTTAAAAAAAAACCCACAAAAAAACAGGCAGTCAGAACCCTAGGACAAATGTTAAACACAAAGCTATACAGACAAAATCACACACAGAAGCATACACACATACACTCACAAAAAGAAAAAGAGGAAAAAAAAAATTATATATATATATATATCGTTGTTCCCAAAGTCCACTGCCTCAATTTGGGATGATTTGTTGTCTATTCAGGTATTCCACGGATGCAGGGTACATGAAGTTGATTGTGAAGATTTAATCCGCTGCTCCTGAGGCTGCTGGGAGAGATTTCCCTTTCTCTTCTTTCTTCGCACAGCTCCTTGGGTTCAGCTTTGGATTTGCCCCCACCTTTGCATGTAGGTCTCCTGAGGGCATCTGTTCCTGCTCAGACAGGATTGAGTTAAAGGAGAAGCTGATTAGGGGGCTCTGGCTCACTCAGGCGGGGGTGGGGAGGGAGGGGTACGGATGCGGGGCGAGCCTGCGGAGACCAGCATGACGTTGCACCAGCCCGAGGCTCGCCGTGCGTTCTCCCAGGGAAGTTGTCCGTGGATCACGGGACCCTGGCAGTGGTGGGCTGCACAGGCTCCGGGAGGGGAGGTGTGGAGAGTGACCTGTGCTTGCACACAGGCTTCTTGGTGGCTGCAGCAGCGGCCTTAGCGTCCCATGCCCGTCTCTGGGGTCCGCGCTGTTAGCCGCGGCTTGAGCCCATCTCTGGAGCTCCTTTAAGCAGTGCTCTGAATCCCCTCCCCTCGCGCTTCAGGAGACAAAGGCAAGAAAAAGTCTCTTGCCTCTTCAGCAGCTCCAGGCTTTTTCCCGGACTCCCTCCCGGCCAGCCGTGGTGCACTAACCCCTTCAGGCTCTCTTCCCGCCGCCAACCCCATTCCTCTCCCTGCGCTCCAACTGAAACCCGAAGCCCAAGCCTCAGCTCCCAGCCCCCATCCACCCCAGTGGGTGAGCAGACAAGCCTCTCGGGCTGGTGAGTGCCGGTCGGCACCGATCCCCTGTGCGGGAATCTCTCCGCTTTGCCCTCCACACCCCTGTGGCTGTGCTCTCCTCCATGGCTCCGAAGCTTCCCCCCTCTGCCACCCACAGTCTCCGCCCACAAAGGGGCTTCTAGTGTGTGAAAACCTTTCCTCATTCATGGCTCCCTCCCACTGGTGCAGGTCCCGTCCCTATCCTTTGTCTCTGTTTTTTCTTTTTTCTTTTGCCCTACCCAGGTACGTGGGGAGTTTCTTGCCTTTTGGGAGGTCTGAGGTCGTCTGCCAGAGTTCAGTAGCTGTTCTTTAGGGGTTGTTCTACATGTAGATGTATTTCTGATGTATTTGTGGGGAGGAAGGCGATCTCCATGTCTTACTCTTCCACCATCTTGAAGCTCCTCTCTACTTTTTATTTTTAAAACATTTAAAAATGAGTATTAAGTTCCTTTATTTGCTGTTGTTCTACCTTAATAATAAAGGACTACAAGCCTATACATTTGATCTAAGCATAGCTTTAGTTGTCCTAATTGTTTTGGCATTAAGTATTCCCTTTTCATTCCTTTCTAGGCAGTGGATAATTTCAGTTTCTTTATTTTAAATATTTCTTTAACAAGGTATAACTTGCATACTTTAAAGTGGACACATCTTAAATATATAGGTAGATTAATTTTACAAATTATACACTTGTGTAACTACCAGCTAGATCTACATATAAAACATTTACATCACCACAGAAAGTTCCCATGTGCCCCTTCCTAGTCAGTATACCACCATATTGACTTGTATCACCAAGGGTTAGTTTTACATCTTTATATAAATGGGATCATACAGCATGTACTCTTTTGTGTCTGACTTCCTTCACTTTTAACATTTGTAGGAGTCATCTATGTCCTGTGTAAACGTATTTTGTTCTTTTTAAATTGTTTGGAATTTCCTTTTATGAATTTATCATGATTTATTTATTCATTATCCTGTTGATAGAAATTTGGTTTATTTTCTGTTTAAGTTTTTTATACACAAAGCTCTTATGAACATTCTCATACAAATCTTTTTGTGGATACATGCAGTCATTTCTTTAGGGTATATGCTAAGGAATGGAATAAATGGATTGATCCAAGTGTTACTTTTTAAATTCCCAAGAAGTTAAATATTGTAATTCATCTGCATATTTTAAATTTACAGTGTAATTGGATTCTGTTCAGAGGATATGTAAAATATAAACTTTTTTAAAAGAATTTTTTATAGGGCAAATGGATATAGGGCAAAATCTATGTCCAATTTGTTTTTTTTTTAACCAAATTTTGTTTTATATTAGTCAGTTATTTCTGTCTATTAGATCTATCTGGTAGGTTTGCTCATCCATTATCAAATTTGTTAATTTTTATGAATTTTAGTTAATTATTCTATAATTCTAATAGATTTTGCCTTATATATCAAGCTGCTGTTTTGTTTGGTCCATATGGATTTATGATTTTATATTTTCTTCATGAAGTTTTTTTTCACCATTTTATTCTAGCTCTTTTTATTCTGTTTAATGAGTTTACCCTTAAGTGTCACCATCTCTAAAGTTAATATTGTGACTCCAACTTTTTTTTTATTTGCCTGAGATCTCTTTGTCCAAAACTTTATTTTCAGTATTCCTCTACCACATTTTAAATTGTTTTTTTTTGTAAATTACATATAACTGGATTTTGTGTTTTTGTGTTGTACTTATTGGCTCTGTTGTCATGTTGCTTACCTTTTCTCTGGAGATATTAAGCTCTTTTCTTTTCTCCCCTCTATGTCTTAAATTATTTCCTTCAGGTATCTTCTAAGCTACTAAATCAGACTTTAATAGTGATTATTCTCTTTTTCAATTCACCCACTGAATTATTAAAGTAGAGAATTATATTTTTGTTACAAAAAGTATTTTTTGTGTTTTTAATAGTACTTTTATTTTCTTACCTTATTTTGTTTAGTGTTTTTCTGTTTCCATCAACAGTTCTGTTCTATTATAAGCCATCTGTCTGGGTGTTTTATTTCTTTTTCTTCTGTTTGGCTCTTGGGTTCCTGGAGAGCAGAGCAATTTTCCTCTGACATGTATGGTTCTTTATATCTTGGTGGCCAGGGCTAGCTAACCTGAAGTTGTGACTGTCTGGATAATGGTGGTGGGGACAGCTGTCCTGCTGTATGGTTGGCAGGGACTGACTGGCAAGTTGGCAGTGGCTGGTGAGGAACCAGAAAACCCTGGAAGAACCCTCTCTGCTCCCAAGTGGTCTCAACAGCAGGGGCTCTCTCAGCCTCTAGTGTCAGAGGTTCTGGGCTCACCTGTTTGCTCCTCTGTAACATTTCCAGTGAAAGGGAGACTAGCATTTGCTCTTTGGAATAGGCAGCCCTTTGTTTCCAGGGTTCTTATAACTCCTGGTCCCAACTCTCTCAGAATAAGGGGTAGTGGTCTGATCCTTACCTGAGGACCCTCAGCCTCCAGTATTTTTTATAGCCCAGAGGAGCTTAAATGTACTGATCCCTGGCAGATCCCAGTCTCTCAGACTCAGTAGGCACATCCAGTCTGGAGAACAGTGTAAGTACTCTAATCAGTAGGACTGTGGTGGCAGAGGAGGGCAGCAGGTGTGAGTCTAAAGGGCCAGTATAACCTGATTGATTAATTCAGGGACTATTATTTTGTCTGCAAAACTGGAAAACAGAGGCAATGAAATTTGGTGTTAGTCACACCCACTTAATCCGGTAAAGCCTTTTATGTTGTTGTTGAAAATATTTAAATAATAGCTTATCTTTGGAAAAAACTTAGATAATTGTCTAATTGACTTAGAGACTCTGCAATTCAGATATTGAATGCATTTCAACCTAAAACCTCTGATTCTTTCTGAGGGATCTTGAAAGATTCACATATTTAAATAGAATTAAACAATTATAAAAATTAGGATAATTTTTCTTTCTGTCTCTGAGACTGAAACTGAGTTATTGTTTATGGAAATTGTGAGCATTGTGAGGTAATTATTTGCATGGTGAGAAAAATAAAGGGAAAAAAACTTTTAATTCTTTTTTTCCTTCCTTTCTCCCTCCCTCCTCTCCTTCCTACCTTCCTTCCTTCCTTCCTTCCTTCCTTCCTTCCTTCCTTCCTTCCATTTCTTGTTCTCCCTCTCCTTCTTTTCATTCTCCTCTTCCTCTTTTTAATGCATAGATATTAAGAAATATGGCAAAGAAGAAAATTGAGATGAAAGGCTATTCTCTGCCACCTCTGATTTTCCAACTAGTAGGCAGATTTGAGACCTTGTGTAAAGAGGGTTTATGCCTATGAACAGAAAGAATTATTCATGAATATCTTGGGAGATTTGGGTCAAAGATGACTATTATGGACCCAGGTAAGGAAAAGCACCAGCCCACAGTGGGTTAGGGAGCCATTCTGCCCTTCTCCCTGCTTCATCACAGAGCTCAGGGCAGCTTGGGACCCCACTACATCCTAGTAGCCACCAGCAGAGAGTTGATGTGCCCAGTAGAGCAATAAGAGAGTTTGGGGAACTTGAGAGAGTGGTGTTCTTATGAGGCATATGGGATAGGAAAGATGTCCCTGCTAAGTGTAAGTAAGGCAGACTTCCACCGAGGAGGCAAGGTAGAAAAGCATGAGTGCATGTGTCTATAGGTATGTGGTATATATTTTGGAGACCCTAATATAGCTGAGGAAGACTTCGAGGAAAGCATTGTGTTTTAGAATCATTCAAACGGGGTTAAGAGCAATTAGAATTTGTGCCCTAAAGCTAATGGAACTGTATTTATGCTGACAGGTTAGTGACACCTAGAACATTCAAATTACATTTCTATAATAAGGAAAAGAACACTTTATATATTCTATAGCCCTTGGGGATGGTACATTTTAACTAATCTGCCTACTGCTTTTAAAAGCACTTTCTTTATTTTCCCTTTTTTCTTCTTCAGCACTGCTAACTTTCTGCCAGAGAGGTAGCATTGTGTAGTTGATAAGGGTTTGGGCTCTGGGGAGGCTAACCATATAATTTATCATCCCAAATGGGCCACTTTGAGAATTAAAGGGAATGCCATTAATAATTACACTGGAGCCATAGGGAAAACTGTGAACCTTTGGAGAAGAGAAGGACATGTTGTCAGCTGAGCTTTGGAGCTAGACTGTGTGGGTTTGAGTTGTGCATCTGCTGTTCATGAGAGCCTGAGTCCATTGCTCAAACTCCTTTTGCTCTGATTTTCTTACCTGAAAAAGAAGATGATAAAGGTAACCTGCCTTATTAGGTTGTTGTGTGGAATAAACAAGTTAATATACAGAAAGCACTCTGAGCAGTACCTGGAGTATAGATGTGTGCTGTAACAAGGTTGCCTACCTGTTATTACCATGGCTTTACCATTTGGTGGGAATGTCTTAGCCAAGTCTAATAGATATTGCTTAGCAGATATCAAGCATGACAGCATTTTAAAAGCAAGACACATATATTAAATGGCACATTTTTAAGAAAGGAAATTCAAGGATATGGTCTGAATCAAGGAAAAGCAAATATCACTCCTTTTGCATGCAAAATAATTAGAATTTATTTTTCAATTTTCCAAAATGGTACAGAGTCAAATAGTCACCGAATACTAGCAGAAAACTAATCACAAATTTGCATAATACTTTCTCTGTGTTATAGATAACATAAAGTTGCTCTTATTTATTTTTACTGGATTCAAGTACACGATTTCTATCTCGCAAAACAGCAGTAATGCTTGGCAAATGTCTCTTTCACTGTTTGACAAGACCTCACAACACAGGGATTTAGTCTTATCTCTCTGCTATCTTCTCTTGACCAAATGATGTGATCTGTTATCGATTATTTATTGTACGGTGACTTGTCCTGAACAAGAAAGCTTAATTCAGGTGTTCTCTCTGTTTCCTTTCCTAGCTTTTCCCTAAATGCAGGAACTCCCCAAGAGTGTCTCTTTAACTGACTTCTGTACTTTTCCTCAGAGCTTTCTTAGGTGATCTCATCACCTTTCTAAACTTTCATTGTGATTTCTATGTACAAGACTTCCACATCTCTCTCTCTATGTCTCTTTGTTTCTCTCTCTCTTGCACGTGAGTGTGTTCTTGGCTGAATTCTCACACTTTCAATATAGAATTGTGAGTCATTTCCATCTCAATATCCACTGGAACCTGAAATTCATTGTGATTCTTTCCATTTGTTTCACATTATCCAATCAGTTGTTAAGTTCTCTTGATTCTTTTGTCCTGGTATCTCTGACTTACTTTCTCCTTCCTTTCTATTTTCTTGGCTTCTACTTTATATCTGACCCATATAACTTATGAATATACTACTAAGACAGTCCCCTAAATGTTCTCTTTTTTTTGGGGGGGGGCAAAGACATAAAAATATATTCATTTGTTCAAAATGTATTGTTTCCTTTCTGGAAAGTTTGAGTTATAATACAGGAGTCCTACATATCACAGAGACTTTACTCAAAGGAATAAACTTAAGAGTGATGTTTTGGGACTTCCCTGGTGGTCCAGTGGTTAAGACTCCATGCTTCCAATGCAGGGGGAGTGGGTTTGATCCCTAGTCAGGGAACTAAGACCCCACATGCTGTGTGGCCAAAGGAGTGACATTTTAGGTAGGTGATGATGAGTAGGATAAAACCCCTTCCCACGTCTTACTCATCTACCTAGGTAACACTAAGTTAGCAGTGATCTACTGTAATTTTCTTAAGGTAAATTAAAACTTTTAGACTTGTTAAATAGTCACTTCATCCCTTACCAGTAGGGAGCATACATACTTTCCTACACTCCTGGTGTTGGACTTGGCCATGTAACTAGCTTTAACCTCACAGTGGATGGAATATGCTTCCTCACGGTTTGGCTTTGGGCTTGGCCATATGAATTGCTTTGGCCAATTGGATATCAGTGAATGCGACATCAGCAGAGACTTGACATGTGCTAGTCTTCTTGTGCCTGTGTCGTTGCATGAGAGTGACATGCTGCAACTAGTCCTCTGGTCCAAGGAGGATAAGAGACGTGGAGGCTGAATAAACCACTTGCAGCTTATAGCTGCCTAGATAAGCCTAGCTTAGTTCAGCTGACTCACATGAGCTAATGAAATGTTTCTCATCGATAACGTGCTAAATAAATGCTTACCCTTGTATGCCCCTAATATTCTATGCTGTTTGTTTTACAGCAATAGTTCCCTGACATAAGTTTCCAGAAAGTTTTTTTAACTTCAAATAAGCTAAGTATTTCAGTATGTGATACTCATTATGAGAGAAAAAATAAATTCACGTACTTTATAAAAATTGTCATGGTAATGCTAGAGGAAAAGAGAGGAATCCTAATAGTCAGATATTCAGCATGTCCTTTCACTCAGCAGTCTACTTCAGTGGTCTTAAACCTTAATGTGATGAAGAACCACTTAGGTAGATTATTTATAGAACAAATCCCTGGCCCTAAGACTAGCAATTAATTCATTAGATTTGGGGTAACTACCAGCATTCTGTATCTTTAGCTATCACTCCTAGGTAGTCTAAGAATCATTGATTGCATTTGTTTTGTTTTCTTATATTCTTTCATTTATTTTATTTTATTTTATCTTTTGGCTGCGCCACATGGCATGTGGGATCTTAGTTCCCTGACTAGTGATCAAGCCCATGCCGCCAGCATTGGCAGGACAGTGTCTTCCCTGGACCGCCAGCGAAGTCCCTCTTATATTCTTTTCTCCTTCTTTTTTTTAAGATTTCTTAGAGAGAAAAGTATAAGATGTAGTTGGGTGACACATGAAACAAATATAAGGTAGAAAATAAAATGATAAGGGATCTACTCTACTCTCTTTTACCCTCCTGAGTATTTTTATTCATTGTGAGTAAAAGATTGAAGAGCAACATTATCCTGTTATTTTTGGTTTCCTGTAGTTCACGTCATAAGTTCAGTATGCTTTAATTTTTATTTTGCTATTATTTATAATTGATACCAAACGGTTCTCCAGAGGCCTCTTTTCAACAACCAATGTTCCCTTTGGCAGTGAAATCCACTAACCTTAACTGACTATGATTATACTTCAACCTAGTTCTCAGAGTCATGATGGTAATATTCATTTTACTATCCCAAAAGGCTCTTAGTATTCATCAAATATTTGATTAACATCATCTAATAAAGCTTATAGAATGCAGAAACATGAAACCTAACTCCATCATGATTTTTACTACTGTCCCTTTCATTAACACTGTGAGTTTCTTCTCTAAAATAATTAAAATCCATAATTGAATACACTAGAATAATTTTGGAAAATTAGTTTCATTATTCCAGTACTTCCATTCGGAAAGTTTGCATTATTTATTACAACTAAATGGATAAATGTGGCCCCTCTTTTCTTTCTTCTCATTTTACACTTACTCTTTTGGAGAGAATATTTGTTTTGTATATTTGTAATTTTTTAAGGGCATGAGTAATAGCTCTTAAAGCTATGTTGACACGAACATAAGGATGACTTGGGCGCTGTAAATAAGATGAGTGCACTAACTGCAGAAGTCTTATTCACCTTCAGGATTTGGCTTATTACACTAAGAAATATCCAACTCCCTTTCCTCCCTGAGTTTGTTGTCCAAGTTTTCAATTATTCTATACCCTTTAGAAGTGAAATATACCATGGGAAATTATAAATCTTTCAAAGATTCTCTTTGGAATAAAGAGTAGATTTAAATTTCTCTACTCTAGACTTATTAGACTCTTATTAGACTGGTTAGCTCAAGTGGGTTTGGGCTGCATGGAGTTCATTAGTCTGAATTAGCTCTGTAGTTGAGCAGGGCACCTAGGACATGGCTGGGTTATTTATGTAGCACAAAAACTGGAGGTATTTTATAGACTGGAAAATAAAACCCTAAACATGGTATTTTAAACTTTGACTAAATCCCTCTCATTCTATTCACATAGCAATCCAAGCAATCTTACTGTGGGAGGTAAGGGTATCTTTATTAAAAACACTTCAGCTTTATGAGATAAAAGCTATTCAGAACACTGGATGACTGTAGTGACTTCATTTTTTTTTTGAAACATATTTATGAGAAATAGCAAAGGCCTCAGCGGAAATTACACAATTAATATTTTAGGAGGTCTGGGGTTCACCCAGTCAGCAGTAACATGAGGTGGCTGGGTCATAAGTCACAATTATGCTTGGTTTTCATAATTGTAAGCTTTACCTCTGACTTAGTAGAATAATTCAACTGACAACACAGAATCAAATGAAAATACTCAAACAATTTGAAAGAGAAATAAATTAAACCTAATATGAAAGGTCAGAAGCTCTCCATTAAAATTTATATGTATGAATTCTCTCAAGTTAAGCTAAATAAATATCTATAATAAAGGGTTTTAAAATGCCAGTGTCATTTCTGTTGCCAAATTTTGTAGTCTAGCATTTGAAATAAAATTTGCAGGTCTAGGTTTTGCATGATATCACTGCAAAACACTGTGGAAGTCTCCAACCTCTAAACCATTTCCCCTCCTTCCTTTCACATTTCTATCCCTCAATCCTACCCCACCTTCCCAACCCCTATAAACTACTTACTTGTGCTTTCTAAGGGAAGTTGATCAGTTAGAATAAGAGGACTTGATTTATATTTTCTGTTAAGTAGAGCTCATATTCACTTGAAACTAAGAGGTTGATCAGTCAGTGTTGACAACCATAGTATGCATAAGTGACTTTTTGGAATGGTCTCCGCTTCTTAAAAGTTTTACGATTTCTTGTGGTGTTTGATTACAAAGTAACAAGAGCAGTTATGTCTGCCTTACACCCTAGGCATCTAGCACATATCTGGCACAAAGAAGGTGTTTAATAAATATTGGTTGAATGAATGAATGCATGCATGGATGAATGAATGAAGAGCAGTAAACAATTATTATTGAGGACCACTGTAGTCAAGACCATAGTATTTGGAAGCAGCATTTATTTATTTACCATCAAGTATTTATTGAATACCTGTTATGTATCAGGCACTATGTTAGCCCCTGGAGACACAAGGAAAGAGGAAAGACACTATCACTGCCCTATTGTAATGTGTAATCCAGTGCAGGGTACGGAGGATTATAGCACATAATAATAAGGTTTGTGACAGGGCAGGACAACGTGCCCTGGGTGCACAGAGATGTGTCACCAGACCTAAACTGGAGATCTCATGAAATATATTTGTGAAAAAAGTGATATATCAGTTGATATCTGAAGAAAGAATGGGACTAACCTTAGTGAAACAGATGTGAGGGAGAGAAAGGAAGAGTAGAATAGGCATGTCTGAATGAGGCTGAGGAAGACGGGAGGGTCACATCCTCCATGGACTTGTGGGTCATGTTGAATAATGGCCCAAATGGTTAATTACCAAAGTCAATCAATATCTTTAAAACAAAGAAACCTCAGTGGTGGTGGTGGCCTTTAGCTAGTTGTATGGCTGGTGATGAGTTTATTCGAAAGAGCCTTAGTGGGATGCCTTTATAAAATGAATCCCTTGGCAATCAAAGCTTAAGTCAGGCACTTGCATTATAAAAGAGAAAAAAATACACTGTCAGGCCTTACACTACAGTATTTCATTATGAAAAAAAATGTATGGCTTTAATGACTTGCTTCCAAAGAATAGAGTATGGAAAGGGAAAAATGGTAACTTTACAGTGGAGAAACCTGGCAAACACTGTGGTACGCAAGTGATGAAGGTTACCATCACCAGTGATGTCACACAGCACCAGATACTGCCTGATAATGTGTGATGGAGCACCTCTATGGTACTATTTCCAAAAAACTCATCACTCCAGTCTAATCATGAGAAAAACATCAGACAGATCCAAACTGAGGGAAATGCTATAAAATACTTGATCACTACAGTACTACTCAAAGCTCTCAAGATCATGAAAAACAAAAGATTGAGAACCAATCACAAACAAACCAGAGGATACTAATGAGATAACAAATAAAAGCAATGTGTTATCCTGGATTAGATCCAGGAGCAGAAAGAGAACATTAATGGTAAAACTTGTGAAATTCGAATAAAGTCTAAAATTTAGTTATTGGTAATATACCAATATTGAGTTCTTAGATTTGACAAATATACCATGATGATGGAAGATGATAACAGCAGGGGGAAACTGAAACTAGGTAAAGAGTATTCACGAATTCTCTGTACTTTCTTTGTAACTTTTCTATAAATCTAAAATTCTTCCAAAATAAAAATTTATTTATAAAAGTTTATTTTAAAAGAATGAAAAAATAACATATGGCTAAGATTTGATTGATTTGAAAATAATATTAATACTTGTAATATTTGGGAAATAAATTTAAATTCTATACTATATGAAAACTCTTTTAAATTGATATGAAAAAGACAAATAACTGAGTAGAAATGTAGGTAAGTGATATTATGTCTAGGGAACTTCCTAGAAGAGCAAGTTCACATGACAAATTAAACATGCTCAACCTCACTGGTGGTCGAGGACATGCAAATTAAAATAATGATATCTCTTTAGTTTGTTAAAAATTAAAAAGTGGTAATATCTGGTGCAAGTGGGGATTCCAAGAACATGGTACTCATATATTGCTGGTGGAAATTTTGTTAAATTCTTTGTGGAATTCATTTTGGCAATATATTAGAATTTAATATACATATATATTCCTAGCAAACAGACTCCTGGAAAATGATTCCATAAAAATAGAAGTTAGTATAAGAGTGCACATTGCAGGGGTGTAGCAAAAAATTACTGAAATGAAATGAAAATCTATGATATGGGAATGATGAAAAAGCTGAGGTACATCAACACCGAGGTCTCAAAAACGACCATTATGAATGAATTAGAAATAAGCTTGGGAGGCTTTCCAGAGTGTATTATTAAATAACAAGAGGAATATATGAAAAATATAGAAAATATGTAAAATATGATTGCATTTTATAAATTTCATAGTGATGCAATATATATATATATATATATACAAGATATCTATATCTATCTATGTATATTATTTATTAAATGTGATAGTCTCAAGGGAATGCAAAAAGGAAATAACTTACTTTTCTCTACAGATGACTAAACAGACTTTCTGGGATATTCCTTGTCCCTGAATTAATCTTGATCTCAGATCTCTTGGCAGTTCCAGCCAATTTTTAAGCTAATAAAAAACCCAGTCTAACCTAATACCAAAACTTCAATCTCTCAACCAGTTCAAACCTTCTCCCTTACCCCTAACTCAGGCTGGATTCTTGCTTCTGCAACGTGGCAGTAAGGAAGGTGAGAAGGGAGGGGTGAGTAGTGGTGTAGTATCATCTATTCTTTCACTGTTTTTCTATCTTGTTCTTGCTTGCCTTCCTCACTTTCTTGCTGCTTCTGATTCTTCCAGTGTCAGAGCAGGGAGAAGAGATGACAGGCAACCAGGCAAAAGCTGATGCTGTTTGGAGTTCTTTCTTGGCTCTTATATGCTGTCTGTTATGACAGACCTCCAAGTGCTGCTGGCTTCTCTTGAGAATGCATTTGAGGATTCTGCATTGCCACCCCTGCACCTTGGTGCAGTGGCCTTTTATATTCCACCTTTTCCTAATTCGAGTGATGCACTTTTGGTTTATCCTTTTATAATTTTCTCTTAGCTCCTTTTCAAAGGATTTATATTTGGGGTCATTTCCTTCTGCCAGGTACCCTGAAAGGGGATTCTTTTAAGGCAGCTTTAGCCTACTTACATCTATAGTATCACTTGACTTATGGAAAACTTACCCTCTTGCCCCACATCTGTGGAAATGTACTTTACTCCCATTGCAATCTTCTCTTCTTATTCTGACGTCAGGAGAATTCTAGCAGCCTCTGATTTTATGGCGTATTCCCCAAACTCTTGTAGGACTATATCATATTCTCAGAATTCTTTTGTAATGGAAGTGGATGTAGTGCTGGCTGGGCTGATGAGTTAGTTTCCTTAGGTCAAGAAACATCCATTCAGAAAATAACATGGCAGAATCTTCTTATGCAAGCCTCCTTTAATCTTCTCAAAGGATTTTATTACTGCCCTCCTCACTCCCTACTCTTGCACTTGGGTTGGTATCTGGGAAGATAGCATCCCATCCTATATTAGGAAGAGGAAATGCTGGCTCACTCTCAGGCCAACCAACACTCTTCATATTAATAAATATTCACACATAGGCTCAAGTTGGGGAGTGACTAAGATTCACAGGCCCCATTTTATTCACCTTTTAATAAGTCATGTGAAAATGTGTCTGGGGCCTCTCTTTAAAAATGGTTAGAATCATTTCTGTTTAGGGTTTCAGCCCACTCTGAGTATAGAACCAATCCCATTTAACATCTTCTTACACAAAAATTTGTACATGATAATATGAATATGGAATAAAGTAACAACCAGATCCTTAATAGTGATTTTCAGGATGGAGGATGGAGAGGTGAGAGAAAAGAAAAAAAGAGAAAAGTGCATATACAATAAGGACAGTATTTTAGAACAATATCTAAATACACATTTTGACTGTGTGGTTATATAGATGTGGAGAGATGAAAGAAAGGAAAGGCAGCAGCAAAATATTTATGTGGTTATCTCAGGATAGTGTGATTTCAGATGATTTATATTTGCTTCTTTATACTGTTCTTTATGATAGTGTTTCAAATACATTTTTATATGATCTGGTAAAAACTATGAGGTGCATTTAAAAAAAATATAAGCTTTGGAAAGCTTAAAGAAAATGAAATAGATATCATACTTTCAGAACTTTTCAGAGCCTTGTAATGTATTAATTGGGAATCTTCAAGAGTATTTGCCAATAGAATGGGACTATAGTATTCCCCCTTTTTCAGTGGGCCACATCTTTAAGAAATGCTACATCAATAGATGTGTCAAAGAAAGACTATTTTAAAATTATATCAAAGTCATTGGTGTTCTATGAATGTATGAATTTTTTTTCTTACATACCTTTTAGGTAATATATTCGGAAATTTCAATGATGTGCCTATTGTCTCCCTTTTTTCCCCAATTACAGTGTAAACTCCATGAGATTAGGAATCTGAGCTGCCATATTTATTACAATAGGTCCCCATTTAGAATTGTACCTGATACACAATAGGTAATCACTAAATATTTGCTCACGCAAGAGGGAGGGGATATGGGGATATATGTATACATATAGCTGATTCACTTTGTTATACAGCAGAAGCTAACACACCATTTTAAAGCAATTCTACTCCAATAAAGATATTAAAAACTTAAAAAGAAATATTTGCTCAATTAATAAATGGATAATTTTTCTATATCATTCTTACATTCTAGTTTGTGTTCATTTTGTTACCACCAGTTGTCTATGAGAATATCCATTTATTCTCATCCTGGCCATCTTGGGGTAGTATCATACTTTTTCATTATTTCTAATCTGACAGATGAAAAGCGATTTCACAGCATTGTTTTGAATTGTCTTATTCAGTTGCTAGTAAGAGTGAGTCTTTTCTCATAGGCTTGCATGCCATTTGAAATTCTTCCTTTTTAATGGTCCATTTGAGTCATTTGCTAATTTGTTTAATGGTTTGGTTGTATTTTTCTTGATAATTTGGCTATGTTTTTATATACTAGGAATAATAACCCTTTTTCTGTCAAAATTCCAGATGCATTTTTTTCCCAATTTGATGTTTATTTTAAAATTTAGATGGTGTAAGTGTTTTGAAATAAGCATCTCTCTCAGTACCCTCTAGTCTATACTTTATAGTTCCTCAGTGTTTCTGGCTTGATACAGATTCTTTTTTATAGTTTCGTATTTTGTTGGTCATTTCAGTTTTTTATTTATTTTTTTCCTGTGGTTCACCTCTTGGTTGGCTGGTGTAAGCCTTCAAATAATATTTATAGAAAAAATATCTAATATCCAAGAGCTATAGCGTTGAGAGAATCTTTCCTTTGTGTTTACACATCACCTACAATTTGGCTACACGTCAAAATCTTGGGTTACAGTTATTTTCTCTAAAAACTCTGCAGATGTCATTTCATTTCATTTTAGCATTAAATATTTGGTAGAAAAATTCTGAAGCCACTTTGATTCCCCTCTTCCCTCAAAATACTTCAGTCTGGATGGTTAGGGAGCCTTTGTCTCTGAAACTTAAAAATTCCATTGCCATGTAGCCATGTATGTTTTTTTCTGGATTAATTTTTTTTTTGGTTTTTAGTAAACCTTTCAGATATACAGATTCAAGCATTTCTATGGATCAGGAAAGTTATTTTTAATTTAATTATTTATTTGTATTTTTATTCAGATTTTTCCTGGTATTTTCTTTAGGAACACATAGATGTCTATTGAATACCAATTTTCAAGCCTTTTTGCTTGCTTGGAAATTTTCTCCCTTTTGTCCCCTACATGATGAATTCAAGTTTTCTATAGTGCCAGTTTTGCTATTCATTGCTCCTGATGCATATTTCAGTTCTGTGATTGCGTTTCTTCAGTCTCTTACCTCATTGTGATCTGTTTTCTTCTTTTTGTCAGCCTGTTGCTTTACCATTTTATTTTTTCATCTCTGGTTTCAGAATCCATTTTTTACTTGATTTTTATAGTGATCACAAAGTTGATATATTTACAAATTTCACTTTTGTTTTCTATAGTAAGTTATTTTGGCAAAAGTCCCTCTGTCTCTCTCTCTCTCTGTCTCTCTCTTTCTCTCTCTCTCTATATATATTTCTTTATATATTTATACACTTTAAAAAATTATTCATTGAGCATAAGGCTGTTCATGGATAGTAATTGCCCATAAAGAGCTTAATGGGTACTCATTGTCTAAACTGTGCCATTAAAATCCATTATCGTATCTTGTGATTTTTGACTGGTGGACTGCATTTACTTAATCAGTGATCTAACACCTAACGTGAACTGAGAGGGAACTAAAATTATAGGAAGTTCTATAACTTTACTATCAGGACTTTCCTCTGTAGCTAACAAGGGAACTGCCTTATAGAGCATTTTCTTCTTTATTAATGAATCTGCTATGTTGGGAACTGGCTTCCAGATGATGTGTTTTCTTTTGGCTCTCAGCCTTATACTCACATCAGCCTTCCTGGTACTGCTGCTGCTCTACTCATCTGCTGACAATGTAGCCCAAGTGCAGCCTCCCAGGCCCATTGATTTCCTAGTGGCAGACAGGAGTCTAAATGTGTGCTCCATATTGGTCATGCACTGTCCATGAATCCAGTATTTCCTCTTCAAAGTTAAGTGATGTTAGTGGGTTTCTGCATGGGTTTTCTTCCTTCCTGCTGATTCTTAGCTTTTACAACTGGAGAATTTGGGAATCATGTCTCAATTCCCGTCTTCAGTATGATCCCATCTATACTATATTTTGCACTGAAAAATGTTGTCATGTTGGTGGACCCTTACATTATTGATCAAATTTCTCCATATCTTTATTTATCTTACAGTCTCTTGGTCCTTTCTGTAGGAATCTGGAGCAATGAATGGGTAAATGTCTTTCATGTTACCAGGAATTTTCTTTTCTAATATCTAGATATTCTAATGTCTAGGTAACTGCAGTTTCTTCTGCAATTTCTGATAAGAATTTTTCACCATCCCAACTTACATCTAAAATCATGCAAGTTGGTTTTATTCATCAAACACTGAATACCTATTATGTTTCAGACACTCAGGATGCCAACATGAATTTAAAGAAAAATATCCTTTCCTTTCAAAGGATCAAGACAGTCACAGTCTAGATGCTGAACAGCAAGTAAACAACTAGTTTACAACACAATGTGATTAGTTCAGTCACACAGGTAATAGGAAAAATATCTCAGTAGCTCCTTGGGGAAGGCATGCTAAAGGATGTAAGTGTTAAGTCAAACTGAGATTTGATGGAAATGTAGAGACTTTTCTTTTGGACAGACCAGGGAGGGCAGGGAAAAGTCACTGCCAACAGAAGTAATAACCAGTATAGAAGCCCAAAGTATGAAAGTGAAAGAATTTCAAGTATCTCATTCTAAAAAATCTAGATTTTTGTCTTCTAAACATGGATAACCATGACTTCCATCTCTTCTTTTAAGTCACCGAGAAACAAAATTGCCAAAGGAAAGAACCCAGTGGCATAGAATAGCGTAGCACTCCGGGTTGCTATTTCATTGTTCCATATCTTTCTACATCATGTTCCATGATATCATGTGATTTTTTTGAATATTTTAATGGAATCAGGGCCATGAATGTCTGAGGTATTCTTCTACTCTTCTAATAGAAAAATAGTACTGACCCTAGTTGTGCTCCTTTGATTTCTAACCTTTTTTTCTCTAAATATATACAAGCCATCTGCTCAAAAACCTGTCCCATAATTTTATCTTGAGATTGATGTCAATGTTTCTGTGGTTTCTGGAACCCATCCTTAAAACTAAAGGGACAAGACACCTTTTGCCTACCTTAGTCTTTTGCTGCCTTTTCAAGTTTGTATGGCTCCTAAAAGTTAATTCAAGATAGTGTGTGTTCATATCTGATGATGCTTTCAGCCATCTCTGATTTGGTCATCTGGATCTGAGTATTTGAACTCTTTTTATAAACTTAGATGTTCTTTTAATTTCTTCTCAATTATCTTAAGGTTCCATTCAGTACATCTAACACAAGATTGTTTACCTCCTTCTTAAATGAAGTGAGAGGGTTTATGTTATCTGAAAGATACTAACTTTAGCCTACATTTGGCACTTTGCTGGCTTAAGTCATAAATATTCATATAGACTTCTACAAGGGAAAGATGAAAAGTGTTTCCTTTGCAGGGATATCTCCCTTTATTGATAGTTGAGACCTTTCTTATATAATCATTCTTTATTGCTATCTTAGATTCTTTACCTTTCAAACTGAAAGGTCATTGAAACAAAATTTCTCAACCAAATTATATTTGTACATGTTGTGTCTGGACAAACAGAAGCTTATTAATTGGTTCATTTAAACCACTATTTCCCAGAGAGGGTTTCGAAGGTCTGCCACATTGAGCGTGTTGCCTTAGGTCAGCTGAAAAAAGAGCAGGATGTTCTCAGGATGGAGTGAATTTCAGGAAGTTGTTGAGCAAGGAAAGTTCAGACAGAAGAACTTACATAGTCTTAAGGCAATTTCTGAAACATTTTTTTTATTCCCCTGGCTCAAATATTCAAATAAAAATTACATCCCAAAGTAAATGCTGCTGACTCTCTGTCTACTGTTTTGGGCAGTCTACATTTCCTTTCTTCATTACAACGGGTGATGGAGTAGACATATTGAATTTATTTCCAAGCCACCACTTTAATTATTATCACATTACTGTAACATAAAGTTTGGATTTTAAAAAATCATGCCTTTAAGAGCTTTTATTTCTTGCCTATGGGGTATACAGCTGTTACTTAGATAATAAATAAGGACTATTTCTATAAAAAAAGCCTCTGGTAGCAATTTTCGCTTTGCTGAAGTAAGCTGTTAGTCATCTGTCTCCAAAGGGTAATCAGTGAGATTTTAAATATTGCTGTGTCTTTCTGCTTTTACAATATATTTGATTAGCCAATAAATATAGGTTAGTATATTTCCAAATTAGAGTTACTATGCTTGCATTCTCCTTTACTAAGGCAAATTATTTTTTTCCTAATATTTTGATGAAAAAATATTGTTTCTTTGTGAAATTTAAAGGAGCTAAATAAAACTGTGGAAATTGTACTATGTTGTTTCTAGAAAAAGTAGCAGGTATATGCACATGTATGTGTATTTTTAACTTACAGAGCAATATATGATAGATGAGCACTTGCACCTAACATTCCCAGTCTCTCTATAATATCCTCCCTTCCCCTGTCCTGTTTCTCAGGAGCCAGAATTGTGTTTGTGTTTTAGGGACTTTGAGAAAGTTGAATATGTGTTTTTCTCCATTCATTTGAAAGGGATAAATCAAGATATCACTTGTAAAATCTAAGCTGTGACAAAGTGAGAGAGTGGAATGGACATATATACACTACCAACGTAAAATAGATAGCTAGTGGGAAGCAGCTGCATAGCACAGGGAGATCAACTCAGTGCTTTGTGAGAGGTGGGATAGGGAGGGTGGGAGGGAGGGAGAGGCAAGAGGGAAGAGATATGGGAACATATGTATATGTATAACTGATTCACTTTATTATAAAGCAGAAACTAAGCAGAAACTAACACACCATTGTAAAGCAATTATACTCCAATAAAGGTGTTAAAAAAAAAAAAGCTGGGTAAAAATACCCAGCTCTGCTGGTAGACCCCAGTTATTGAACAGTATGAACTTTGTGGGGAACATTTATTTTTGTTTCTTTCTTCATTCACCACCTTCAAACATGCCCCTTACAAATCAGGGTATACAAACCAACTTGCAATTGATAGTAATATACAGAGCTTTTTGGTAGTTTTTTAACAGTGAAATAAAATTTCAATATTATTTTTTACCTTGATAAACTTTCAGGAAAATGTGACATTTACCCCATAATATCTAGCCTTCTGGAGAGGAAACAAAGGATTAATTTTGTCGAGGATACCTGTGCCTAAAAGCCCTGTGGCTTTTCTGTTGTTCATCCTGAGAGACATTCTGAGGCCCAGGCCCTCTGTGAGTTCCTCCAGCTCTTCCAGGAAACTCAGGACCCAGCTCAGGGGGTAGTAGCTGCCATCACTCATAGTCTTATCTCTTGGCATTCCATTCTCTGAAAGATTGACTGGAGAATGGAATATACTTTCTTGCCCCTCCATTTATACAACTTCCTAGGACAATGTCATAGTTCTGTCCAACTCAGAATTATTAGTTATTCTAACAAAAAAGAAAAAAAAGAGAGACGGAGGGGAAAGATTCTACGAAGGCTTTCTGAACACTTCTCCTCACCCCACCCCTCCACAGCTAGCAGAACCTGTTTCCTTTCTTTGTCTTCCCACTATTGCCCCACTCCATCACTTAAAGCAGTGGTTCCCCAGCCCCCAGGCCATGGACCGGTACTGGTCCATGGCCTGTTAGGAACTGGGCTACACAGCAGGAGATGAACGGCAGGCGAGAGAAGCTTCATCTGTATTTAGAGCCACTCCGCATCGCTCGCGTTACCACCTGAGCTCTGCTTCCTGTCAGATCAGCGGCAGCATTAGATTCTCATAGGAGCGCAAACCCTGCTGTGAACTGTGCATGCGAGGGATTAGGCTGCATGCTCCTTATGAGAATCTAATGCCTGATGATCTGAGGTGGAGCTAAGGAGGTGATGCTAGCAGTGGGGAGTGGCTACAAATACAGATTACCATTAGTAGGGAGGTTTGCCTGCACAGAGACCATAATAAATCAATTGCTTGTAGACCCATATCAAAACCCTATCAGTGAGTGGCAAGTGAAAACAAGCTCAGGGCTCCCACTGATTCTGCATTATGGTGAGTTGTATAATTATTTCATTATATATTACAATGTAATAATAATAGAAATAAAGTGCACAATAAATGTAATGCACTTGAATCATCCCCAAACCATCCCCTTCCCCCTTGGTCCGTGGAAAAATTGTCTTCCATGAAACAGGTCCCTGGTGCCGAAAAGGTTGGGGACCACTGACTTAAAGGATTTTATTGCACTATCTGTTTTTGTCCCTTCCACTAGACAGTGAGCAAATCTCTTGTCTTATTTACCATCATATTTTAGGCAGTAAAGGAGACCTTAGCAAGCCTTGATGCTTGATAAACGTTTAATGAATAAAGGAATGAATGATCACCAAGGATATTAGCCTGTAGTTTTTTTTTTTTTCTTATAGTATCCTTGCCTAGCTTTGGTATCAGGGCAATGCTGGCCTCATAAAATGAACCTGGAAGTGTATAAGATGAACTTGGAAGTGTTTCTTCCTCTTCAGTGTTTTAGAAGAATTTGAGAATGATTGGTATTAATTCATTTGAAATGTTTGGTAGAATTCACCTGTGAAGCCATCTGATCCTGGACTTTTATTTATTTATTTATTTATTTTTGATTACTGATTCAGTCTCCTTGCTTGTTATTGGTCTCTTTAGATATTCTATTACTTGACGACTCTGTCTTGGTCTATTGTATTTTTCTAGGAATTTATCCATTTTTTCTAAATATATATGCAAAAGTCCTCAACAAAATACTAGCAAACTGAATTTAAGAGCACATTAAAAGGATCATACACATGCAAAGATGATTCAACATCTACAAATCAATCAGTGCTGTACACTACATTAACAGAATAAAGGATAGAAATCATATGATTATTTCAATAGATGTAGAAAAAGCATTTGACAAAATTCTACATCTTTCATGATGAAAACTCTCAACAAATTAGGTATAGAAGAAATGTACCTCAATGTAATAAAGACCATGTATGACAGACCCACAGATAACATCATACTCATCAGTAAAAATTAAAAACCTTTTCTGTAACATCAGGAAAATTACAAGGATACACTTTCTCACCACTTCTATTCAACATATTACTGAAAGTCCTAGTAATAGCAATTAGGCAAGATGAGTAAAACACATCCAAATTGGAAAAGAAGATGTAAAATGATCTCTGTTTGCAGATGATATGATCTTATATATAGGAAACCCTAAGACTTCAAAAAAATTCTGTTAAAATTAATGAATGAATTCGTAAGGTCGCAGGATAAAAAATCAACATACAAAAATCAGTTGCACTTCAATGCATGAACAGTGAACAACAAAAAAGAAATTAAGAAAACAATCCCAATTCAGAAAACAATCCCAATTTCGATAACATCAAAAAAAAAATACTAAGGAAAGTATTTAACCAAGGAGGTGAAAGATCTGTACACTGAAAACTATAAGACATTGATGAAAGAAATTGAAGAAGACATAAATAAATGGAAAGATATTATGTGCTCATGAATTGGAAGAATCAGTACTGTTAATATATACCTACTACCCAAAGAGACCTACAGAGTCAGTGTAATTCCTATCAAAATTCCAATGAGATTTTTCACTATAAAAGAAAAAAAATCCTAAAATTTATATGGAACCACAAAAGACCCTAAATAGCCAAAACAATCTTGAGAAAGAAAAACAAACCTGAAAGCATCACATATCCTAATTTCAAACTATGTTACAAAGCTATAGTAATCAAAACATACTGGCATATACACAGACACATAGTTCAGTGGAGCAGAATAGAGACCTCAGAAATAAATTCACACATTTACATTCAATTCATTTACAAAAAAGGTGTCAAGAACTCATAATGGAGAAAGGATAGCCTCTTCAATAAATAATGTTGAGAAAACTGGATATCCATATGTAGAAGAATGAAATTGGACTCATATAATATATAAAAATGGACTCGAAATGGATTAAAGACTTAAATGTAAGACCTGAAGCTGAAATATTCTAGAAGAAAACATAGGGAAAAAGTTTCTTGACATTGGTCTGGGCAATGATATTTTTTGGATATGATTTTAAAAATACAGGCAAAGAAAGCAAAAACAACAAAGGGATCAAACTGCATCAAACTGAAAAGCTTTTGGACCCCAAAGGAACAATTGTCAAAAGTGAAGAGAAAACCTACTGAATGGGAGAAAATATGTCTAAACTATACATTGAATAAGGGGTTAATATCCAAAATATATAAGGAACTCAAACAACTCAATGGCAAGAAAACAAATGACCTCATTTAAAAATGGACAAGGGCTTCCCTGGTGGTGCGGTGGTTGAGAGTCCGCCTGCTGATGCAGGGGACATGGGTTCGTGTCCCGGTCTGGGAGGATCCCACATGCCGCGGAGCAGCTGGGCCCGTGAGCCATGGCCGCTAAGCCTGCGCGTCTAGAGCCTGTGCTCCGCAACAGGAGAGGCCACAACAGTGAGAGGCCCACGTACCACCAAAAAAAAAAAAAAAAAAAAAATGGACAAAGACCTGAATAGACTTTTTTCTGAAGAAGACATACAGATGACTAGTAGATACATGAAAAAGTGTTCAATGTCACTAATCATCATGGAAATGCAAATCAAAACCACAAGGAGATATCACCTTACACCTATTGAATGGCTATTATCATAAAGGCAAGAAATTACAAATGTTGGCAAAGATAGGGAGAAAAAAAGAACTCTTATACACTATTGGTGGGAATGTAAATTGGTGCAGCTACTATGGAAAACAGTATGGAGGTTTGCTGAAAAAATTAAAAATAGAACTACTGTATAATCCAGCAATTTCACTCCTGGGTATATGTCCAAAGGAAATGAAATCAGTATCTCAAAGAGCTATCTACACCCCTATGCTCATTGTAGCATTATACACAATAGCCAAGATGTGGCAACAACCTAAGTGCCCTTTAATGGATGAATGGATAAAAAATGTGATATATCTATGTATCGACATTAATATATCTATATCTCTATCTGTATCTCTATCTACCATCTATCTATCTATAATGGAATATTATTCAGCTATAAAAAGAAGGAAATCCTAGCATTTATGAAAGTAACATGGGTGGACCTGGAGGCCATTATGCCAAGTGAAATAAGCGAGACAAAGAAAGACAAATACTCTATGGTATTACTTATAGATGGAAACTAACAAAAAGAAAGTCAATTTCGTAGAAACAGAATAGAATAGTGGTTGCCAGGAGCGAGGGGGAGGGGGAAATGAAGAGATGTATGTCAAATGGTACAAGCTTTCAGTTATAGGAAGAACAAGTTCTGAGGATCTAAGGTACAGTAGTGGTGATTATAGTTAATAACATAGTTAATAATGTAGCATTGTTTACTTGAAATTTGCTAAGAGTAGATCTTAAATGTTCTTACCACACATACACACCCAAACACACCCACCCCAAAGTTAACTATGTAAGGTGATGGATATGTTAATTATCTTGATCTTATAAATCATTCTACAATGAATGTGTGTGTGTGTGTGTGTGTGTGTGTGTGTATATATATATATATATATATATATATACACACACACACACATAGAATCATCACATCGTATGCTTTAAATATATAAATATATCAATTATTCCCCAATAAAGTTGGAAACAAAAGGAAAGAATGAATGTTGAACAAAAGGAGCAATAAAAAAATGAGCAAGCTACAAAAATTATAGACTACTAGTTTCTTATTGATGCTGTAACAAATAACTACAAGCAGTGGTTTAAACAGCACACATTTATTATCTTGCAGTTCTGGAGGCCAGAAGTCCTAAAATCAAGATGTCAGTGGGGCTGCATTCCTTCTGGAGCCTCTAGGGAAAAATCTATTTCCTTTCTTCTCCAGCTTCTAGAGACTACCTGCGGTCCTTGGCCTGTGGCCCCTTCTGTCTTCTTCAAAGCCAGCTTCAAATCTCTCTCTCATCTCTGCTTTCATCTTTACCTCTCCTTCCCTGACTCTCACTCTCCTTCCTCCCTCTTATAAAGACCCTGTGATTACACTGGGCCCACCCAGGTAATCCAGGATAATCTCCCCATCTGAAAGTCCTTAATTTAACCACATCTGCAGGGTCTCTTTTTGCCATGTAAGGTTTTGGAGATAGAGATATGGACATCTTTGAGGAGCCATTATTCTACCTAAATTAGGTAGAATTACAAGATTCTAGTTCTTAAAGCCTGACCCCATTAGGGATAAGTAAGAACCATGTCAGGTTGGTCTACATAGTATTGTTATTCCTAGGGTTAGAATTTGTCAATACTCCCCTCTCTACCCTGCTTACCTCCCTACTCCTCCACCCTCCAGTCTGACTCTCTCTTTAGAAAAGATCTTGCTGGCCACTCCTGAAAGATAATTTCATTTCCCTGTACAAAGGCCTGTAGATGGAAACTGCCAGGTCCCATGTTATCAGAATCCGGTTCTATTTGCTTAATCTCATGCAGCTAAATATCTCCTCCTCTTCTGAGATGGTAGAACCATCAGTACGCAGGGATTATGTAAGTAATGAGCTATCAGATTCTCACCATTATTGAAATGAATTAAACAAACCCCTCTACCAGCTTAGTATAGACATTTGCTTTGTGTCAGTTGTTTTTGGCAAATCATGACTTAGTCAAAATTGTATCTGAGAAGAAGTAATTTCTCAAGCTTTCCTTGGATTCTCTAATGAAGGTGCCTTTCTCTTACACGTTTTATACTTATACTAACCATTTTGCCTTTTGTGGTGTTAGCAAGCACACCATGCTCTTCCTTTCTGTCAAAAACTTACCTAGCCATCAAGGTTTGTTCTGCATTGCCCTCCTCACAGTGGCTTTTCCCCATTTCCAGATGCTTAGAGTTGGCATCAATCTTTATTCTATTGTACCTTTACCATAGAACTTTGAGTGTGTGTGCATGTGTGTGTGTGTACCTGTGCACAAGTGTGTGTTTTGAAAGTTGTATGGTATAAAAGGTTAAGGGCATACACTTTGGAGGCAGACTGATTCAATTTTAAATCTTAGCTCTAACATTTATCAGCTGGGTGATCTTGGGCTTGTCGCTTTACTTCTCTGGGCCCCAACTTCATCACGTGTAACCTGAGTTTGTGTGAGGTTTAAATGAGAAAAGCTCTTAGACTAGTGCTTAGCTCACATTTTATGTGTTATGATTACTTATATTTGTCTCCCTGTGTTATAGTAGATTATAAGCTATTAAAAGGCAATGGTGATGACAATATTTATGGTATACAGTAGACGCTTGATACAGATCAGAAACATGAAAACTGTTGACTTAAATTCTATATAAGCTCTCATTCTGTATAGGCTTTCCCCTTGCCCTGTGTTCCCTGTCTCTGTAAATGGCATCCTCCTTCTCCTGTGTGCTGAAGTCGCAACCTGAGACTCGTTCTTTACCTCTTCCTTTTCCTTTCTCCTCTAATACCTGCCCTTGATCTGTCTATTCTTTCTGCCTCTATCGTCCCACTTCTGAATACCAAACCAGCCACTACAGTAGTCCATAGGTGGTTTCTTTGGTTTCATTCTTGGCATACAATCTATTCTCTAACCAGCTGCCCAAGTAACCTTTAAGACACATAAGTAAGATCATGGTGCTGCCTTGCTTAAAACCCTCTCATGTCTTCACTGTACTTTTTTTTTTTGTTTCTTAACTCTCTGGCTTCTTTTTTTTAAAATTAATTTTTATTGGAGTATAGTTGCTTTACAATGTTATGTTAGTTTCTACTGTACAGCAAAGTGAATCAGCTATATGTATACATATATCCCCTCTGTTTTTGATTTCCTTCCCATTTAGGTCACCACAGAGCACTGAGTAGAGTTCCCTGTGCTATACAGTAGGTTCTCAGTTATCTATTTTATACATAATATCAATAGTGTACATATGTACTTAGAATAACATCCATTCCCCTTATCCTGACCTACCAACCTTTCCACAGCCTGCTTTTCCAACCTCATCTTGCTCCTGTGGCATTCTCCCTACTCTTCATACTGTCCAGTGCCTTCCCACCTTAGGGCATATTTTTCTTTGTGGGTAGAGTGCTGAAGGCTTGCCATGTTTGTTTTGGACTGAGGCATTATAATTCCTTTCTGTTGTGGAAATGATGCAGGCACCCAAGTGCCTTGAGTTCTCTGCTGGTGTCTTTGGCACAAACGTGAAAGTTTAAGTCTTGGTTTATGTTTTTTTTCTTAATCAGGGTTCTCATTTTTTGGCATTAAAAGTACAAGCTCATTAGTGACTTTGGGGTATGGAAATTACTAAAGACAACAAAAGATCAGAGCTTTGAATGACATTCATACTCATGCCGTTGTATTGAGACTTGTTTCCTGGCTCGCTGCTGGTTATTTTTCTTTATAGCCCCTTATTTGTTGCAGAGACTTGTTGCAATTGTTATAAATGTTTATATCTACTTATTAGAGTGATTACTTTGCATTTATGTCTCAGCAGTGTGCATACTGTAACTCATGCGAAATGTTAGCTGTTAAAAAAGACTGCTGGGCCTGAGTTAATTAAAAATACAGAGGAGGCTGAATCTTATTGTGGGTGTAGCATCAGGCTCTGTTTGGACAGGAGTTTTTATATATTATGAAGTAGAAAAGGCAGAAAATAAAAAGAAGAAGAAAAGCATTGTATCTGGATAGAGCCACATGCTTGAACCACAGTTGCTAACTTTTATACAACAGAGTAGATGGTTTATGTTCAGTTATGATTCTCCTTTTCAGAAATTTATTCTCCAGCAAGCACTAGGCAGAATGTAGCTTTTTGTACCATTTCCAAATTTCTTTCTCTGTAGTCCTCTCCACTACCTGCACCCACCTATTATTTATTTATTTTTCTCCTCCGTGAAGGACAGTGTTAACAGCAGCAACAGCACTTGAATTAACCTAATTTCTTTTTCTGTGTGTTTGCAGAATGGTACAAGGTCCAGAGCAAGGTGAATTTTTCTTAGACTATGCACACATTCTCTAACTGCAGAGATCACCCAAGGGCAAAGGTACCTATTGCTGAGAGCCATTAGGATCCCTTCCCTCCCTTCCTTTAAAAAGAGAGCTGCTTGATGCCTGAAACATGATATCTTTCTCTAACCCACATGGTCACAGGCAATTTCAACATATATGTTTTGGGGAGTTAATATATGATAACAGGCAATTGTAGACCCGCGTGGAGGACTAATAGTATTCAGTCCACATTTATGATCATAAATTGGTGACACATTTTCCAAAAAAGGTAACATTATGCTGTCCAGGTTAAAGTATTATTTTAAAAATCTTAGTGCTGGCTTTTAATGAGTCTAAAAATATTTCTTTTAATTCAAGGTAAAGCTCATTCAAGTTTTTGTTGTAGGAAAATTATTTTCTCTTCTATGCCCACCTTCTCAATGAGAAAAAAATGAGAGAATTATTGAGGATGATAAGAAAAATAAAAATTTTAAGATATTTAAAAGTTGTTATCTAATGGAATAGAAGGATGTGAGAAAATTTTCTGATTTCCTGCTTGGGTGGTTGAGCTAACAGCGTTACCATTAACTGAGGTAGGGGACATAAGAGAAGGATGGCTTGTGCAGACTAATTCCAAGCTGGGTTTAGTCTGTAGATCATTGAGTTGGAGACACCCACCAGGCAATTAGATGTGTCTAAGTAATGAGGGTGATTGCTTATCCCATTGGTGCCAGAGTTGATTTCAGTTATCTAATTTGCTAGGTCATACACAGTCTTTTCTTCCCTTTCCACCCTACATTCTATAGCCTATCCAAAGCTGTGTAAGAGGATGACATTCCCTGATATAAGAGATGCTTTCTTTGGTCAAAGACCTATTTAGGAGCTGTAGTCATCTATAAGAACCTCCAACACGGGTCTGGAGTTCAGAAGTCAAAGCTGGCCGTTTAGATATAATTATTTTAGGCACCATCCATAGGCTAGTGAATGGCAAAAGAGAAACTTGCAAACAACCATCAGCTCAACTCACAGTTTATTAGCAGAGAGGACATGAGAGCAGCATGGGAGTCGGTGTATCTAAGCTAATGCTTCCTCCCTCCTGTTCCCTCATGGGCTATTGACAGGGTGGCTGCTAGGGTTAGTAATCTGCTTGCGGCAGGCAATCATCCAGGTCACAGAAAATTGCAGTCAGTACCATGAAGGATAAATACATCTATCATATGCATTATTAGCAGGTAATATTTCATTAGAGAATGGAGTTTTCATGGGACAGCTGATAGCAGGAAGAGAGGTACTGGAGATGCTACAAACATCAGACCTCAAAAATCGTGTTTGACTATTGAAAAATGCATTGTTATGGAGGGAAAGGACTGATAGGAAAGTAGTGGGAAGTATATTTATTCTATTAAAACGGAATAATGGAGCAAAAGGATAAAGAGTAGCCAGGGCTACATTGATAAGTAAACCAGTCTTACTGCTTTGGCTCATAGGATGTTTTTATTTTCTATTGAAGTTCTATCTTAAAAATAAAGATTCTTTTATTATGAAAACCCAATACCATTAGAGTTGACAATAAAACATATTTGAAGTGCACGGCTTATTTTTTTTTTTTTTTTTTTTTGCGGTACGCGGGCCTCTCACTGCTGTGGCCTCTCCCGTTGCGGAGCACAGGCTCTGGACGCACAGGCTCAGGGGCCATGGCTCATGGGCCTAGCCGCTTTGAGGCATGTGGGATCCTCCTGAACCAGGGCACGAACCTGCATCCCCTGCATCGGCAGGCGGACTCTCAACCACTGCGCCACCAGGGAAGCCCACGGCTTATCTTTTTGATAACTTGAAAGTGTCTGCATAATAATAATAGAGGGCTATTATGCTTATTGTTATTGTTTTTAATATTTAATAGGGTGTGACACTTGGCTTCAAAATGCTTATCAACATATATCTATCTAGATACATAAATCTCCTATTATGTGTGCCGTTAAATATTATGTGCATATTTATATATCTGGTAAGTGAAATTCAAGGAATTTTAAGAATCACAGCTGAGTCTTTTTAGAACCATTATTTTAGTACTTTGACTTTTTTTCATGGATTATGCAACTTATTTTTCCAACTTATTATAGAAATATTTCACACTTTATTAATCTGTTCATTTTTAGTAACTGTTTTTCTGGTGTTCATAGACCTAACACCAATAAAATGCAAAATTGAAGATACCTACTCTCTCTAATGCTGGATTTTTTTTTAACACATATATTGATGTTTGCATTTAACCAAATAAAAAACAAAAATTTTCATCATTTTTATGTTTATCTTGTATTTCAAATTCTAGACAATTTCTCACTAATATATTTATTATACTTAAGAGGATTCTGGTAGACTGATAAAAACCCTATTTTATGTTTATATATATGCATGTATATATCTATATACATATGTATTTAATTATAGAGATATCCTTGAGCCCATAAAGCACGACAGCAAAGCAGGTCAATTTCTTAAGCAACAGTATTTCATTCAGTACCTTGGTGTTTGTAATTAACATTTCTGTTTAGTTCTAATTATAGTTTTTGTATCACAGCCATTATGCTAATGGTGTTATTCAGTAGTATGTGAGATTGCATTCATTATCACTGGTGAATTAAACCTTTATTAAAGAAAAATTCCCACAGGCCTCATTCTGGAGTTAAGTAATTATTCATTTGGTTTTATCCTAGCAATTAGCTTATATACTGTAGCACTCATTATTGAATTTCTATACCTCACTGAATGAGATTAACCCACCATGGTAAATAAATGCCTAACAGCTCCCAAGCTCACAATGTGTTGCTTTTTAAGCATATTATTATGTAACAAAATAAGGAATCAGAATGCATTGAAGCAGTATTCTGGCTTCCAACAGACAATGTACTTGCTGGGAAGACCATGTTGGGCATTTTGTGTTTAATTCAGAATTTTTAAAAAAAATGCAGTTGAAGCCCTCCAACGCTAACTTCACCTTTGCGGGTGTATGTTTTCCTTTGTTTAATTCCATTCCATTACTTGCTTGCTTGTTGAATTATGTGACTATGCCCATTTGATGTTGATAAAAGCCTTTTTCAATAGCACAGACTCTAAATAGAACATCCAATTAGATCTCCATTCCAAATGTATTTGGAGAGGGCTAGATCATTGAAGTCTTTTAGCTGGATGAGATCCTGAGCCATTCATTATAAATCACTAGACTTTGTTTGATCTATAGTTTTAGTAAAAATATTTTAAATTAACGCTCTGCTTTTTACATAGCCATTCATGTCATCAAAAGGTCCACCTTCTCACCGTCCTATAGAAAAGCCCACCCATGTTTTCAAGTTTCCACATTCATTATCAGCTGATGTTGCCCTTTGAGATGAAGTGTCTGCTATTACCTTTTCTCTTCTTAGGAATTAGTCTACCTACTCTGCCTCCTCTATTTTTTTTCCAGAATTTACTTAGTTCACAAAACACTGCAAATTAAAGTATAAAATGGAGTCCTTTGGGGTCATATTTGCCTCTTTTCAGTACCTAAGAAGAGAATTATCACTTTTCTCTTTACACATTTTAATGCAATCTGGAGTCTGTATATTAAGAGACAACCTCAAAAACAGCAGTGTGAAGTTTGTTATCATGGCAATGATATATCTGGAAAGATTCTATTAACAACTTTTCATAATGTATTTATATTCTGGACCTGAAATGAAAGTTATATGAAAATGAATTTCAAAGTTTGGCTGTTTCCAATTCCTAGTCTATCCCAAATACATTTTTGAAAAATGAACAGCATTTTCATAGGGAGCATTTTTATCATCTTAAATTAGTTTGCTCATTTTAGCATAACTGTTTTTTTATGCCTGTTTTACAACCAGTATATTTCTTATGGTACTGGATTATATTGGTAAGTATTTGTAAGGTAAATTAATATATTTATTTCTGAGTGCCATTTTTGAGTAAATAAATACTGCATGGTAACCATATATTTTTCACATGTCAGTATGGCTATTGAAATCCTTTACTGTATAGCAGTACCAATAAACTCATACAAAGAGTTTTATATGTTAAAAGAATCAACTATTAAGAAAAAAATCTATAAAAAATATCCATCTATCTATCTATCTATCTCTCTATCTATCATCTATCTATATCTATCTAATTATCTTTTAAAAACACTATTTTTAAATCATAGTGATCAGGGGAGGGTCTACTGCTGGCATATTAACAATGCTTATCCTGTTTGAACAGAGAACTTTTACATGTCAGTAGTCATATAAAGATCATCCTTTAATATCTGTCGGTGGCCTATAATTGCAGATCTATTTGCTGCTCTTTTTCCTTTATACATCGTCTAATGTTTCTGCATACTTTATTTTCCTGGGTATCATCTCATTCCCTCTGTGGCAGTCATTATTCCAAAAGGTCTAGGCATGCAGCACACTATTTGATATCAAGCTTTGGTACAATCTCTTGGGCATCACCTTGGGCTGTTTGTACATGGCTGTCTTCCTCACTCCCCTTAGGATCCAGTGTACTGTGCCAGGCTGTCCCTCTGCAGGGGTACCCTTCTTGTTCTGCCCAGACCTTCCCTCCATCACCCTGTGCCAGGCCAGAGGACTGCGGCTCCCCTACCTGGTGTGGATGCCTACCATGCTCAGTCTCATCTAGTGACTTTAGGACTGCCTTGTTCAGGAAAGGAGAAGAAGAAGAAGAAGAAGAAGAGGGGACTCCCTGAATTCTTACCTTGGCTCTGCCACTTAAAATTGGTGTGACCTGTAAATGTTAGTTTACTGTTTCCCAGGGTCCTCTTCCTTTAAAGGAAGTAATGAGTGCCTTTCTCTTAGAGTTGCTAAGAAGATCAAAGGCATTAATAGGTGTTAAGCCCTTAGAACAGTGACTGGCAAAGAATAAATACCCCCAAGTGATAGAAGTTTATAATTATGATCATCATTATTAGTTTAAAATTTTAGTGACATGCCCAGAATATCATAACTGAGGCCATGAGGCAGAAGCAGGACTGTAAGAGTGTTTTTCCCTCTATACACCAGGCCACTGGGGATGAACACTTTTGAAAAATACATAGTTTATCTTACTGAATTTCTATCTCTTACTTAAGCTAATAGGGTCAATATGGTCAGTCATTGGCATTAAGTGACTCAAATATGAATTATTCCTATTACACTCTAAAGAGTTTTCTATTCCTGCTATGATATTTTCTCTCCAGCACCACTTGTCCATATTTTGAGACAGAGAGAAACTGAATGATTCTTTACTTCTAAGATCTGGAGTTCTTGCCTCCTTTGAGTCTATTGAAACTAAGACTCACCTTTACCATCATCAGTTGAATAGCTATTTTAAATAGCTATTTTATTAGTAGTTTAGGAGATATAGTGTATCGTCTGCAAGGTTACAGTTTACTTGGAAAAATAACAAGCGTATATATTCCAAGTATCCCCAGTCATCATCAACCTGTAGGTACAAATGAAATTTCATTAATGTTAATACCCAAATTTCACCTACTTATAACCTGAACTAATTGCAAGGAGTTCTGTAAGTATCAGGAAATCTCACCCTGTACATTCCTGGAAGACCCAGAAGGACTCTTTTAGATTCTCATGAACAAGAGCACCTGTGCCCTCCTTTTGTCCTCAGATCCCTCGAGGGAGGCTCAGGCCATTGTGCTATTGCCTGCTGCTGTACTCTCCATGAAATTGCTCATGAGTGTGTCTCCTGGTGGTCCAAAGCAGCAGAACTCTAGAGGAACCAAACATATTATGTTCCCTCTAAGCCTCACTGAGCCATAACTTTGCGTGTTTGGTGCCTTAATGGGAAGACTGCCCCGCTGGCTAATTATGTATTATGACATCCTTGTGACTTGGTACCTGAGCTGCAGAGTTTGTGCCCCATATATCATAATGCCCTGTAGCCGTTTGCTATATTCAGGCCCACCAACTCTTGTTCCAGGCTGGGGAATCGATCCAGGTTGTCAGAATGTAGGAGTCTGAGAGATCTACATCCTGTCAAATGGCTACAATCTCGTACCTGCCTTTATCCAGACAAGAAAGACAAGTCCTATGATCGCTAAGACTGCTGCCCACCTCCTATCAAAGACTGTTGAAACTCTTGCTCACTAACTTCTAGTCACAGTGGCTTTCTTTCTGTTCTTTGAACATGCCTTAGAGGCTTTTCACATGCTTCTCCACTATCTAAACTTATAATGCTAATATTAATAGGCAATACTTACTGCACACTAACTCCATTCCTGGCACTATTCTAAGTAACTTATAGGTATTTACTTGTCTCATTCCTCAGAATAACTCCATGAGATAAGTGTTATTAACCATTTAGAGATTAATAAGACACAGAGCTTAAGAAAGGTCATACAGTAGAACATGTAGAGTCAGGATCTGAAGCCAGGTAGTGAGATGCCAGAGCCCTGCACTTTCCATGCCACACTAAGCCGCCTATGGCCTTCTGCATGGCCCACTCTCTCTCTCTGTGCCTTCACTGCTATCTGGAATGATCTTGTTTACCATTTTGCTGTTGTTGTTTCTTTTAAGAATATAAGCTGCCTAATAACAAACGTGTATAGTACTGTGTTCCAGAGAATATTCTAAATGCTTCACATAGACTAAGTCACATAATCCTCAAGCTTATTAGAAAGGTGTATTATATATTACAGATGTGACGGTCAGAGTTTACAAATGTAAAGTAACTTGCCCAAGGTCACACAGCTAATAACTGTTGTAGCCAGAATTTAAACCCATGCACACTGGCTCCAGAGTCAGTGCTACTAACCATTCAACATCTACTGCTTCCTAGTGAAGGGAGGGACCTGATTCTTTAAGGTCTCACTGGATCATCAGCCCTGGACCCCATGGGGATGCTTAATATTTGTTCAACTGTTAAGTAAATGAATTAACCCATCTTGTCATCAGTCAACATGCAAAGTATAGGCCCTCGGCCCAATAATATTTTACTTTTCTTTCCCTGATTCATCTCCTCTCACTTTATGATAGCCTAAATTACCCTTGGAGCTGCTGGTCCCCAGTCATCCAACCCTGCAATATCCTCACTCTTGTATGTAGTTTCTTTAGCTCCTGGCCTTAATAAACGTGGCTCTCCCCTGACCATGCCAGTTCTCTCGTAGCCCTTTCAAGTATTGGCTCTTTGTTTTCTTAAGATCCAGATACCTCAGAGCAAGATATGGGATTGAAATGTTTCTGACATCCCACTTTTGCTTGCAGACCGTTAAGTCCTTCTTGTAAAAGATTTTGTTTTAAAAGGTCTGTGCCATTTGACCATACCACTCACACCACCCAGCATCCGCCACACCACACACAACTGTTTTTGCTAATATACCCCCCAAAATCATACCTTCTAACGTAAGTGCTCCATTTCTGTTTGCATTTATCTGTGAGACTATTTGATTTGACGTGTGTCTCCTCCCAGCCCCCACTAGACAGTAAAGCCCTGTGAAGTTAAGAGCCATGTCTATGTCTGCTTCCTTGTATACCCCAATTTCCAAGAAAAGTGTATAGTACAAAGTAAATGCTCAATACATATCCACCTCCTGGTTATTCATGTTTCTTCCCCTTCTCAGCAGAGAGGAATTTCTTCTTTGAAGGCTCCCTTACCCTTGTACATATCAGCTGTTGTCAACAGGCCCCTGGCAGATCACAGCCTGCCAGTTCATCAGAATATGCCTAAAGGTCAGTCCTGGTTCAGGTTTATCTGAGACATGAAAAAATAACTTTAATAGAAAGTAGTCTAAGATAAGCCCCAGTGAACATCATCAATTGATTTATCAAAGACGGGAGTAAGGGCTTTCAGACCCTTAGTTTTAACTTTATGAACACAGCCATATTTCACAAAACAACGTCTTTTAGTAGATGTATGACCTATTGCTTATTTTCCCCTGAAAGTTGTGTCTTTGGTATGTGATTAAACACAAATGAAGAGAATTTGGGACAGCGCTGATGGCATATAAACTTCCAAGTAGCCAGCTGTCTTCCCAGAGACCAGATTTCTCTCTTTCCTCTATTTGTGAGACTCCTTTCAATTTAATTTCCATTTAATGTAGTACAAAGCTTTGTAGATTGTAAAATGTTATTCAAATAAAAGGTTGCTATTATTGTACTAATAGGAATATAATTAAAGAGCAAGAGGACTCAGTGCCACTGATCTGAGGTGGGTCCCTGGGTCTGATGGGCAGGGAGCTGTACCCTCTCAGTTTTTTTCATATCTGGCTCATCACGTTTCTTATAACTGGCTAAAAGGAAAAAAAAATTAAGGAAATTTCTCTCCCTACAGTTTATACCAAATCTAGTCTGATAGAAGATATCTGGAATCTGACTTCCTTGGACCTTTAAAATAATTAGCAATTGATTTATTTTTTTCTAGGTTACAAAGGATGCACTAATACAAACTTCTACTGCATTTTCAGGCCTATATTCAGGCCAGACTCTTCTTGCCTTTAGGTGGACTCAGAGAGTGACTATGCTGAAAGTGACACAGCCCAATCTTACTGCATGTCACTTAAGACAGTAATGCTTTGATCACTTTCTATCTTTAAGATAAAGTCAATTTACCTATGAATTAATTTAGTTACATACTGTAATATAAGTCCTCACTCATGATATAAAACCAGCATTCTTCCTGCCACTCTGGGGAGCTTAAGTAAGGAGACTCAGATTTATTTTGAATTTTTTACCCTACTATCAGGCAAACAGGCTAAGCATTGTTTCTTACAAGAAATGTTCATGCTTTTGTTACTTGCATCAGTTACCCTGTCTTCCTCTTGCTACCATAGATGCTCCAATTGATTCATGTTCCAGTCTTAAGTTGGTCCATTCATTTGTGCCCTAGATCCAGCACCATCTTGCCTTCTTAAGGACATTGCTCCAGCAACCCTGACCTCTCTCTCCAAACCATCAATATTCCTTTTTACTGGATGTTTCCCATCAATATACAAACATGCTGCTGTTTCTCCCATGCTAAAAAAAATAATAAAGTTTCTTCCTCTGTTAGTTCCCACTTCTTTTGCAGCAAACTTTCTTGAAAGAGTTGCCTACACTCCTTGTCTTTGATTCCTCTCGGTTTATTGTCTTTCAAACCCACTACTGTCAGGCTCTCATGTCCCTTCCTCCCCATTACTCTAAAGACACTGTTCTTGTCAAGGTCACCAAAAGCCTTCATTCTGCTAAATCCAGTCATCATCTTATTTGGCCTATAAACGTAATTTCCCACAACTGGTTATTCCATTCTCCTGGATAGACTTATTTTTGTTGTTGTTGTTCAAAGACACCTCCTGGTTTTCCTCCCCTCTCTCTGTCTTTTCTCTATCAGTCCCCTTTGCTGATTCCTCATCTTCTCCCTACCACCTTAGTATTGCAATTCCCTGAGCCTCAGTCCTTGGCCCTCCTACCTTCTCTATTCATACTCACTCCCTCGGTGATCTGTTCCATCTCACACCTTTAAATATGTTGACCACTCGCAAATTTCCATTTCCACCCCAGACCTCTCTCCCGACTCCAGGATCATTTATTTGTCTGCCTAGTCAATATATCCACTTCAGATTCGGTAGGAGATTCAGATTCTCCTATTCAATGTATCCAAAATAAATTCCTGATCTTCTGGTTCAAATTGGCCCCACTTACATTCTTGCTATCTTAGTTAATGCCAGTGCCATTCTTCCCATTGCTCCAAGGCAATCCAGGGGCATGCTTGACTCCTCCTTTTCTCTTTCCCCAACATCTAAACTGTCAGGAAATCCTATTGGCTGTACCTTCAATTATATCTGACTACTACTGAGCTCTGCTGCCACACCCTAGTCTGAGCATCGTCTCACTTGGATTACTGCAACAGCATCATCACTCGCTGCCCTGATGATACCCCTGCCTCTCCCTGCCACAGTCTATTTCCAACACAGCAACCAGAATGATCCTTTAAAAATATGTAAGGTTGTGTCTTTACTCTGGTCAAAACCCTTCTTCAGTTTCCCACTCAGCTCAGTAAAGACCAAAGCCCTTTCAATAGCCTTTAAAACCTTGCATGATCTGGCCCCCTGAAACACTCTGTCTCCATCTCTTACTATTTTCCTCCCCACTCACTCTGCTTCTCAGTTTTTCTTAAACACAAAAGCCATGCACAGACCATTCCTTCTTCTTGGAATATTCCTTACCCCGATATTCACCTGGCTAACTTCTCTGTCTCCTTCAAGTCTTAGTTGAATTGATACCTTCTCAATTACATTTACTCTAGTCATTCTATTTTGCCGTACCCTCTCCTGATCCCTAAACTTTTTATCCCCCTTTCCCTGCTCTGTCATTCTTTGGATTACTTTCCATACTTATTACCTTCTAACATACCATCCTGGATATTTTTCATTTGCTCCTTCAGAGCCATTCTCTACCCTGCTCTATGCCCTGGGATAGTAAAATGTATGAACAACATCAGTAGGCTCCCTGGTCCTTCAGGTTCCAGTTGAGTGAAGCCAATGGGAGGCAACAGCACTAGATCAGCGGGGAGAAGGGGAATGAGCCTGGGGTATTTATTTCCCCGGCTCCTTCCCTGATGTGTCTCCACTATTGGCTGTTCTTCTCTACTGAGAGCCACATGGCCCTTTCTGAGTTCTGATAACTATGCTCTTTGCTTTTTCCATTGGGCCTTCCATATAACAACTCCCTGCAATTGCTACCCTGGGATTTTGCATCAGCCCTTGTTGGTTTCCCTAAACCTTGCCCTTACCTTTTTAAAGTAGTGTTTTTATTAAGTATGTCATCTGTTTCCTACTGAGATCCTAGTTGAAATGTACTTATTTATTTTCTGTATTCCATAACAGTGACCGTTGACTGTTTTGTTCGTTGAACAGTACCTGGCACACAGTATACACTCAATACATATCTGTTGTTAGTATGAATAAGCAAATGAATTGAGAATTCTCATCATGTCTTTTCTCCTTCCTATAATAATGTGGTTCTCTATACCCTTATTCAGATAATCTCCCAAATTTAAGATCATAGCTTATCAGTGTTGGAAAGGATTTTTGTGGGCATCTATTCCCCTGCTCAACAATCCTGAAAAGTGGTTATCTGGCCACATAGCCAGTGTCAGAACACTATTGGCCTGTGACAGAATATTTTCATTTTCAAACATCACAAATTATTAAATAATATGTCATTACACTGAGTGAAAACTTATGTCTCTGAAATTCACATCCTTTTCTCCTAATTCTGCCATCTTGCCTATCTTTCCTCTGGCATTTTTCCTAACATTTGTACATAGCTGCCAGGGCCCTCTGCGATTTTACTCTTTTTTTTAATAATTTTTATTGGAGTTTAGTTGATTTACAATGTTGTGTTAGTTTCAGGTGTACAGCAAAGTGAATCTGTTATACATATATCCACTCTTTTTTAGATTCTTTTCCCATATAGGTCATTACAGAGTATTGAGTAGAGTTCCCTGTGCTGTACAGTAGGTTCTTATTAGTTATCTATTTCATATATAGCAGTATGTATATATCAATCCCAATCTCCCAATTTATCCCTCCCCTCATCCCCCCTGGTAGCCATTCATTTATTTTCTACATCTGTAACTCTGTTTCTGTTTTGTAGATAAGTTAATTTGTAGCCTTTTTTTAGATTCCACATATAAGTGATATCATGTGATATTTGTCTTTGTCTGGCTTACTTCACTTAGTATGATAATCTCTAGGTCCATCCACGTTGCTGCAGATGGCATTATTTCATTCTTTTTTTATGGCTGAGTAATACTCCCCTGTATATATGTACCACATCTTCTTTATCCATTCCTCTGTTAATGGACACAACTTTACTATTCTTGAAGGTAAGCATCCCAGATCTTTTTTGATAAACAGTACAATAATCCTTGGAACCTTCCTTTGGTCATGTTCCTCTTGATAAAAAGTCTACAAAAAGTGTAATGCATAGAATTTAGTATATCATTTCAGATGTGGCCTGACCCATACAGAAGAAAACAGAGCAGACATCTCCTTTGATCAGGTAATTGCATTTGCCTTAGTGCAAACTAAGGAAGCACTAGTTAATTGAATGTTATTATTATACCTCAGTTATGCACCAAGCATGAAGAAAGGCTCTCAGGCTATATGATACATGCAACAGACTTCCTTCACTGGAGAGGCTTGCAGCCTAGAGGGAGGGAGCTAGACAGATAAATAAGTGAGAGTGATGGTGTGTCCTAGCTGGTATGATGGACGTGTGCACATAGAATTGTTCAAAACCACATCACATGTTGGTTTACTGAAGCAATGTTTGTGGCAGTGAAAAGAATATTGAGTCAGCCTAGATTTTGATTCTACTGTATTCAATATTGTCAATTTGTTTACTTTTTGAAAATTTGATGAGCAAAACTAGATTTCAGTTGTTTCAATATATTCTTCTCTGGTTGTAAACAAGGTTGACATTCTTATCTTCATTAGCCATTCATACATCTTCTGCAGTTAATTTTTAATAATTTGTTTTTTACTATTTCTCTATTTGTTAGATTTTTAAAATTGATTTGTTAGAGCTCTTAGTTACTAAGACTAATCCTTTGTTATATAGGTTGCAAATATTTTCTCATTATTTGTATATGGTTTGATATGCTATACTTTTATTATCATTTGGTTCAAAATATGTTCTACTTTCTATTGAGATCTATCTCTCTATCACCTATCATTTATCTGAGAGTACATTACTTAATTTCCAAACATTTGTGGATTTACCAGTTATCTTTTTAAAAAAATTATTGATTTCTAGCTTAATTTCACTGTGGTCGGAAAACATACTTTCAATTACTTTATCCCTTTAACATCTGTTGCAATTTGCCTTACGGCCCAGGATATGGTCATTTTTGGTAAATGTGCTATGTGCAATTTGCAAAGAATGGGTATTTTAGGTCAAGCGTGTTAATTATGTTGTTCAGGTCTTCTATAATCTTGCTGATTATTTTATTGAAGTATAGTTAGTTTACAATATTTTATTAGTTTCAGGTATACAGCATTGTGATTCAGTAGATTTACAGATTATACTCCATTAAAATTTATTATAAGATAATGGCTCTAATTCCCTGTGTTATTCAATATATCCTTGTTGCTTATCTATTTTATACATAGTAGTTGTATCTGTTAATCCCATACCCCTAATTTGCCCCTCCCCCCTTCATTGTCCCTTTTGGTAACCACTAGTTTGTTTTCTATATCTGTGAGTCTGTTTCTGTTTTGCATATACATTCACTTGTAAATACTATTTTTTAGATTCCACATATAAGTGATATCATACAGTATTTGTCTTTGTCTGACTTATTTCACTAAGCATAATATTCTCTAGGTCCATTTATGTTGCTGCAAATGACAGAATTTTATTCTTTTTTATGGCTGAGTAATATTCTATTGTATATATACATACCACATCTTCTTTTTCCATTCATCTGTTGATGGGCACTTGGGTTGCTTCTATGTCTTGGCTGTTGTAACTAGTGCTGCTATGAACATTGGGGTGCATGAAACTTTTCAAATTCATGTTTTTGTTTTTCCTGGACATATATCAAGGAGTGGAATTGCTGGATAATATGGTAGTTCTATTTTCAGTTTTTTTGAGGAACATCCATACTGTTTTCCACAATGGCTGCACCAATTTACATTTCCACCAATAGTGTACAAGGATTCCCTTTTCTCCACATCCTCTCCAGTGTTTGTTATTTGTAGACTTTTTGATGATAGCCGTTCTGAAAGGTATGATGTGATATTTCATTGTTTTGATTTGCATTTCTCTGATATTAGCGATGTTGAGCATTTTTCATATGCCTGTAAATCATCTGTATGTCTTCTTTGGAGAACTATCTCTTCAAGTCTTCTGCGCATTTTTTGAGTGGGTTGTTTGTTTTTTTGATATTGAGTTGTATCAGCTGTTTATATATTTTGTATATTAATGCCTTGTCAGTGATGTCATTTGAAAATATTTTCTCACACTCAGTAGGTTATCTTTTCATTTTGTCAATGATTTCCTTTGGTGTGCAAAAGCTTTTAAGTTTAATTAGGTCCTATTTGTTTATTTTTACTTTATTTCTTTTGCCTTAGGTTCAACTTGTGAAGATTTCCTTTTTTTGTTTGTTTGTTTGTTTGAATAGATTTTTTGTTTCCTTTTTCAAGAATAATTTAGTTGGGTATAAAGTTCTAGCCAGGTATTCATTTGCTTCAAATTTTGATGATTTAATTCCACTATCTTTAGTCTTCCATTATATTATTAATAAGTCAGGCCAGTCTTATTTTTCCTCTCTTGAAGGAAATGTGACTTTTTTTCTGTGTTCTTTTATCATCTTGGTTTTGATTTTTAGAAAATTGTTATCCATACTTACATATAATTTTCTTTGTAGTTATAATTCTTGGGTTTCTTGGTGCTTCCTGAATTTCTGGTTTGATTTTTTTCCTGCTCATTTGGAAAATTCTTGAGTTTCTCATTATCTCTCTTCTTTCCTTCTGAGATTTCATTACATATGTGTTACAGTTTTACATTTTCCACAAATATTTTTATATCTTTTTCTGTGAAGTTAATTTTTTGCTCATCTTATTAATTGGGCACACATTGTGATACATACACACGTGTGCGTGGATGCGTGCACTCACACCTACAGCAGTGTGTATTTTCCTGATTCAGGTCTAGTGATTTACATAAGGATGTCATCTCGTTTGGGAGTAAAGTGAAATAATTTAATAATGTTCCTCCAGCTATCTTGTATCAACCTCTACCACACATTTCTATGCTGGGAATACATTTATATTAATGATGTCTCAATATAATGCAGTAATGTTTCTGTCACTTCCAGTTACTAAACCACCCTCATTTCGGTTTGGTAAGACTCTGACCAACTAATTTTATATTTACAATCTTAGAAGCTAAACCCCCTCCTTTCTCACATAGGTTGACCTGTGAGTTAGAAAGGTGGAATGAAAATTGATAAAGATGCATGGTTTGTACTTTCACTTTCCCATACTTTCTCCTGGGCAATTACTGTCCAAATGTTGGGCAGGAGTGGGGTTAGGAAAGGCAGTGATGGCCTTATTTAACTGCCTGTGCCAAGGTTGGTGGTATCTGTTGTTCTAGCTTATTGTATATAGACACAGTATCTATGGTGAGAGCTTCATAAAGACTCCCTGGAGAAGGGCTCATACCCAAGAAGCCCCTATGAGCATTGATGACTCTTTGCTAGGATGTACTACATCTTCTGTTGTTGGTGTCTTGGTATATTCCTCTCATGCTCATATGTGTTTGCATGATTCTTTCAGCGTCTGAGGCAAAACTTGGCCACACATTCCTCCCCTGCCTCCTCCCAATCCGTCTGTGCTCCTTGATCTTACAGAAAATGGGGACATAGGAGGTAGCCCTTCTTTTGCCACCTGCACGTTCTCTCATGTAGTTTTTCATTATTCCCCCATGTTCTTTTCCCCTGCTCCCGTAGCACAGAGCAGGTCTGTAAGCATAGTGCCTAACAGAAAGCCAACTACGAGCCCAAAAGCCAATTTCCTTTCTTGAAGAGGCCACCATTATTTACAATCAATTCTTTGGACCTTTCTCATTTGACTTTGGGAAGGTTCCCAGAAGGAGGTGAGAAGGAACAACTTTCCTAAAGTGGTCTTCCCTCAGAGGCGCCTTTATTTCTCCCAGTGGCTGTGGTGGTTGTGTAGTGAGGTGAGTCTTAGGGGAGTTAGAACTGGTTCTAGAGTATACATCACTCAGCACGCCCTGAGGGGAGATAGCCTCAACAGTATGTAGCTTTCTAAACTTAAAATGTAGTATCTCAGCTTCTCATACTCACCTGGAGTCTTAGTTACCTATTTTGTCCCTTGGTTCCTAATGTACAGTCCGTTATACATAGAAATGCTATGTTTTTAGTGACAATGCCACAAAGGTTTATGTGGACTTGGAGACCAATTAAAAGCATGTGTATTACTTATATAAAGTGTGCTTTTCAAGCCACATATTTCACATTTTCTGTTAGGTAATTTGTTTAAAACCCAAATTGTAAAACAATTTTTCTCTTCATTGAAGTTTTTTCCTTATCCAATAGCCTAAGAAATGGTACACAAAGATTAGCATTTAAACGTCATTTCTTCTTTTTCTTTACATATCATCTTGAATATGTTGTTAGTTCTTATATTAATGGCTTGTGTACTCACACAGGATGGTTAGTAACACAGATATAATGAAAATGGGGGGGGGACAAAAACAAAATAAATCATGGTTTTCTTCTGTCTGTATCTCTATGTACATCTAGACTTCATAACTATACCTATTTATTTTTATATTATGATTTTTATTTGTAAACTACCAAGAGGTTAGGGGAGGACCTGGATCTGGGATATCAAATATGATATTCAATTAATCAAAATTTAAAAATTTAAAAATTCAGGGGCTACACTAATATGTATAAAATGGATAGCTAATAAGAACGTGCTGTGTAAAAAATTAAATTAAATTAAATTTTAAAATTAAAAAAAAATTCAGGGCCTTCCCTGGTGGCACAGTGGTTGAGAGTCCACCTGCCAATGCAGGGGACATGGGTTTGAGCCCTGGTCCAGGAAGATCCCACATGCCATGGAGCAAGTAAGCCCATGTGCCACAACTACTGAGCCTGCACTCTAGAGCCTGCGAGCCACAACTACTGAAGCCCATGTGCCTAGAGCCTGTGCTCTGCAACAAGAGAAGCCACCACAATGAGAAACCCATGCACCGCAAATAAGAGTAGCCCCCACTCGCTACAACTAGAGAAAGCCCGTGTGCATCAACAAAGACCCAATGCAGCCAAAAATAAATAAATAAAATAAATTAAAAAAAATTTTTTTAATTCAGTCCCTTAGTCACATTAATCACATTTCTAGTACTCAAGAGCCACAAGTTCCCAATGGCTACCATTTTGGGCAGCACAGATATAGAACATTTCCAACATCCCAGGAAGTTCTATTAAGTAGTGTTGATCACATAGAACTAGAACCCTGAGACAGGATGTAGATCTCCTATGTCAGGCAAGACAACCTCAAAAGGTTCCAACAAAAACAATAATTGGAGGTACAATTTGACAAGTTAAGTTTGCATGAGAAAGGCTTAGTGGTTTGCCATAGGTAAGAAAGGCATGACATCTGAGGGTATAGGCAATAGTCAGAGGTCAAGACAAGGAAATCAGACCAGTGTGGCAAGAGAGTGGCTTTAGGGGCTGGGTGCCTAATCCAGAAAGCTCTAGCAAGATCAAAGCAGGATAGGTTCTAATCCTTGATAGGACTAGACACATAAGATATTGTGTCAAGAATTTAGTTAGGGGGACAGGAAGAATCCCCTGGGTGCTGGATTTGGAATAATTTTAAGATGAAGACTGTGGTTTATTTATTAGGACCTAGTCTGGAAGGCAATTAGTAGAATTAAATTATAATCTCAGAATAGGGCTAATTTGAGAGCAATTCAACTCCCTCTGATTAAGAATGTGATGTAAAGCAGAACCCTGAGGTAGGGTTTAGTGTCCTTTCTGTGGGATGGTAGGTATGCACAGTCTGAGATCAGCAGTTCATTTTATTTAGCTGAGTAGCAATATTTACATATACAATAAAAGAGGAAAAAGATGAATACCACCAAGCTTTATGATTCTACCTCCGTACCCAACCTAGAAAGAAGTATGCAGTTTACCCTAATTTCTTATCTGATGAGCTACTTTGAGATTCAAGTTTTATTTCCAAGTAGTGTGATTAGGAAATTTCTAAAAAGTTTCCTACTTATCAGGTCTACTGGTGTTATTTTCATGTTTTACTTTTGAACTTTTTTTTAAAGCTTAGTCTGTGTTATTTCTCCAGAAATGCTGAACATCTAGTATGACAATTGTAATCATTCTTTTATATTCATTAGGATTTTAAGGTTGGTTCTCAGCCATCATATTTTGAAATACCATACTTGCTTTAAGTTACCTAATCAAAACGTTATAGGTATCTTATAAAAGAACAATGAGTTCATTTTAAAGGGAAACAAAATAAAAACCTATATGCTTCGTACTGAGATATTAGTTACAATAATGTACTATATAGGGACTTATAATTTAGCCATCATGATTTCATAATCAATTGTTCCCCATTCCTCAGGGATTAAGAATATGGTTTCCATGGTAATTCTGGATTCTAAAAATGCTCATCTTTTCCCTAAATGAATAGTAAATAGTTTGAATAGAAAATGACCTGTTAACCAGAGTTATACTTTAGTGTTATAAGAAGGAGAAATACACTACCTCTTTAAAAATAGACTAGACTATAATAGGTTCCAAGTCTGTAAAATCACAACCCCTTGATTGCCAGTGTTAACAAAAGCTTGTTCTTTAATTACCTATATTGCATTCAGCTTCTGTTTCCTTCCAAAACCCAATTATGGGTAATAGCAGCGGTAAGCTGTACTCCTGTTGTTTATGGCAGTTCATTTTAAAGTGCTCTGTTTGATCATCATTTGCCTTCATGACTTAATGAATCAGGTTCAGATTTTCATTGGACACTTCCAGTTTAGTAGTCTTCACCTTGCCTGTGTATATAAATGGAACTGTTATGTAATGTGGCTGTCTTTTTATATTTTCTAACCAGAGGCTGTTCCCTCAGTGATGGAAATCATGCTATTTTCCTAAGTACTTTCTAACAGTTTTTTTTTTAATGCAGTAATTCCAGTGCCTCACAGCAAAGGGATATTTTGAAATTTGTAGAAAAGAGATGGAGAACTTTTATTTATCCCTTCCTCCTACAGATCCATTTTCTCCCAGTGTGTTGTTCATTGCCTAATCATTCTCTGCAGCTCAGATTCATATGTTCTCCTGCAGAGATTAGCAGTCTGCCTTCTAGAGTTAAATCCAGAATAATTCAGCAGTCTAATTCCTGATTTAATTTTGCTTTTGTCCAACTGTGGTGTAAACCTAGCTCTGAGAACCGAATAACTTGTGGCACTTTGCCTCAGTTGAAAATACTTATGTCTGTATTCCTCATGTACACCAAAGTCATTGTTTCCATGATAACTAATGGGATCCGAGTGGAAAATGGAGAAAAAGACACATGTAAGATAAACAAGAAAGACAGAAATTCAAACAGTAGGAAACCTATTGCTTTATTGAAAATTAACTTCCGTATACTGTATGTACATGGTAGGTGCTATTGTGAGATGGGAAAAGATGAGTAGTTTTTCATTTGCATCCATCCCTCTAATGCTCCTTCTTCTGCCTCCCATGTCTTTAGAATAGTCAAGGAAACACATGCACAGTGAGACAATGGGGCTGACCCTGCCACTCTCTACTGTTATTTGTCACTATTTTGACTGAGTCATTTTCTGAAGAAAGGTCATTCTGATTTTGATGTATACCTGAAAAAGACCCTTCCCCTGTATTGGTTAGTCAGCCTGGTAGAACCTTTCCACTCAGTGTTCATTGATGTCAGAAACACTGATGTCATTTGGGCTTATGTTAGAAATGCATGATCTCAATCTCCACCTCGGACCTACCAAATCATGGTGTGCATTTGGGCAGCACAGATATAGAACATTACATTGATAAGATCTCCAAAGAATTCATAGATGACTTAATAGACATTACACATAGACCCTTTTGGGTACAATGTATCTAGAGAGGTACATAATATATATGCAATAAAGCCTGTAAAAACATCTGATTTTTATAGGGTAGGAAGGATCTCTATTTTCTCATTTACTAATGCTTTATTTCATTTTGGGGGTTTTTTCTTTGCTATTGTTTTTTGCATTTTAGATTTTAAAAAACTTTATTGAAGTATAGTTGATTTCAATGTTTCAGGTGTACAGCAAAGTGATTCAGTTTTATTCTTTTCCAGATTCTTTCCCATTATTGGTTATTACAATATATTAAATATAGTTCCCTGGGCTATACAGTGGGTCCTTGTTGTTTATCTATTTAATATATAGTAGTGTGTATCTGCTAATCCCAAATCCTTAATTTATCCCCTCCCCTTTGGTAACCATAGGTTTGTTTTCTATGTCTGTGAGGCTATTTCTGTTTTGTAAATAAGTTCCTTTGAATTATTTTTTTAAGATCCCATATATAAGTGATATCAGATGATATTTGTCTTTGTTTGACTTACTTCATTTAGTATGATAATCTCTAGGTCCATCCATGTTGCTGAAAATGGCATTATTTCACTCTTTTATGTCTGAGTAATATTCCACTGTGTGTGTGTGTATATATATATATATATATATATATATATATATATACACACACCACATCTTCTTTATCCATTTATCTGTTGATGGACATTTAGGTTGCTTCCTGTCTTGGATAGTGCTGCTATGAACATTGGTGTGCATGTATCTTTTTGAATTAGAGTTTTCATCTTTCCCAGATATACACCCAGGAATGGGATTGCTGGGTCATATGGTAGCTCTATTTTTGTTCTTAAAGGAACCTCCATACTGTTCTCCATAGTGGCTGCACCAATTTACATTCTCACCAATAGTGTGGGAGGATTCCTTTTCTCTGCACTCTCTCCAGCATTTATTATTTGTAGACTTTTTGATGATGGCCATTCTGACTGGTGTGAGGTGATACCTCACTGTAGTTTTGATTTGCATTTCTCTAATAATTAAAAGAAGGCTCATTTGGAATAGAAGTTTGCTTCGGTTCTCGGGCTTCTATATCTTCCCTCTAGCTTAGATTTGGGGTTTCTTCAAGTAGTCCTGAGGTAACTAATATTTACCTTCTATCTAAGCCACAGCCATTTTGACCATTTATATTCTGGGCATGTGTTTTCTTTAAAACCTCTTCACTCTTTAGTCGTTTATCACTTCTTTTCCTAGATAGTATAATAAGCAACCTCATAGGATGATGCAAGACAAGATATTTCTATTAGGATGAATCCAAGTTTTGATAAAATTCAGTCCTTTTTAATGGAAATTTCTTCTCTTGAAAATGATCCAGGGACTTCCCTCGTGGCGCAGTGGTTGAGAATCTGCCTGCCTATGCAGGGGACATGGGTTCAATCCCTGTGGGAAGATCCCACATGCCACGGAGCAACTAAGCCTGTGCACCACAACTACTGAGCCTGTGCTCTAGAGCCCACGAGCCACAACTGCTGAGCCCGTGAGCCACAACTTCTGAAACCCGCACGCCTAGAGCCCATGCTCCGCAACAAGAGAAGCCACTGCAATGAGAAGCCCGCACACCACAACAAAGAGTAGCCCCTGCTCACTACAAGTAGAGAAAGCCCACTCACAGCAACGAAGACCCAACGCAGCCACTAAATAAATAAGTAAATAAAATAAAATAAAATAAAAAAACCCTTTCCCCAAAAGCCATCAGGGAGTTTGGGTCTTTAAATAAATAAATAAAACTCTATACCCATTTAAACAATATTCCCTTTAAAAAAAAAGAATAAAATGATCCACAATGTCCCGTTTAGCCTCAGGATGTATATATGTAAGTTATTCCTTCAGTTTTATTGGCTTCATATTACCATTAACAAGAAACTTGCCACACTACAATTTTTCTTCTTTTTTTCCAACCAATTTTAAAATTGAAAATAAAATCAAAGGTGATATGTTTTCCTCGTTTTTCCTTTCTTTGACATTTTCTAATCTAGTCTGATATAAATAAAGCTAGATGTTCGTAAGCATAATTGGTATTTTTTCATTCTTATCAAGGAGAAATGATTCTTGATGTTATAAATGATCATTAGATGTTACCTTACCATGAACAGTAGCATTCCATGTGCCCCTTTAGCTTACTTTAATGACATATTTTGACATTGATTTTTTTAACAGAGAAAAATTTCAAAGTAATATAATAGTAACATGTCGAGGGATCCAGCAGGGATTTTGAAAATCCATACTTGATTATTTTTAAAAGCAAATATCTTTATTCCATTAGAAATAAAGATTTTCCAGTGACTTTCAGTACCTTTTATTCTGCGTGGCAGTGGTGAGTATTAAAAAGCATTACAGCTTTCTGTGTCCACAGGTTAATTTATACTGTTAGTCATTTGATCCTTCCTTCCTCCCCTCCTCCCTCCCTCCCTTCCTTCCTTTCTTCGTTCCTTTTTCCTTCTTTCCCTCTTTCCCCCACCTTTTTTCAATGTATTAGTATTGATCCTCTTAGCTGACACTCTATGTGGTACCAAAAAAATTCCATCCTTGATCCCAGAGGTTTTTTTTAACCTGGGGCATTATAATTATGTTACTCAGGCTAATTCAAACATTTATTTGGGTAACTCTAGGGTGGACTTTTTATACAGCTAATAATGTTATGCATGTACCTACCGATTTCTAAAACTTTGAAACCAAGTTAATTGAGAAAAAATTATAGGGAGGTATTTCTTATTTTGTTTTTGCCATTTCTTCTTCATTGTTCTCTTCTCAGTTAATCCAACAGTCAACATTTATTAGTAGCTATGCACCAAGCATTGGCAAGACAGGGATGAATAGCCAAGAATGCTATATCTGACCTTAGGGAGAGAAAATGTGATAAATACCTTAACACAGCGCATCCTTCGTTTTCATCCTGTAGTCTGTTTGATCCCATTGAAAGCTGAAAAAACAATAATTATTTCATGTTCATCTTGAACATATGATCATGCCACAGCCTATTAGAACAGGGAGTATAATGTTTCTTGAGCTATTTAGACCTTATTTGTTTCAGTATAGTGAAAACCACTCTATGAAACATATTGGAATATTTTCAAGGCATCATTCAGGGATTAACACTCCCACTGCACTGTAAGCTAGTGGTGCTGAAAGTAAAATAACAATAACAGAAACCCTCCATCTAGCTTTTTGTTATGACATAGGTTAGACATTTACTAGACTGGATGGCTGCCTATGGTACCCAAATGATAAACTATTTAATCTGTGGTAAAGCATAATCCCAAAATCTAGTACTTTGCAGACAATCATGGAAAATGGTGTTTATCGGTTGGGTTTGTTTGTTTGCAATCTATAACTCAATTATTAAACTTCTCTATTTTTGCTAATTGGAGAAAGATTTTGCACCTAAAATACTGAATTTTGAATTAACTTTTGAAATGTTTGACACCAAACTAATTTGTCTATAAAAACATTGGATAAAATAGTTCGAATCTCTCTTTTCTTAACTTTTCTATAAGAAAATTAACTCAAGTTTTTTGCTGTTTTGCAAACTAGATGTTATCAAATTAAAACCACACAACAGGATTACTAAGACTGGAAATTAAGAAAAGTAAAAAAACAAAACAAAACAAAAACAAAGCATTAAGAGGATTATAGAATAGTCTTACACTTTAGAATTTAAATGCTCTCAATATTTTCATTCACTTTTTAATTGCTTTTCATTAATCTTGACCCCTAAATTTACTTATAGGGTATATATATAGATTTATAAATTTTACTCTATTTATTTATTTTTTAAACATCTTTATTGGAGTATAATTGCCTTACAATGCTGTGTTAGTTTGCACTGCACAACAAAGCGAATCAGCCATATGCACACACATATCCCCATATCCCCTCCCTCCTGCATCTCTCTCCTAGCCCCCAGTCCCACCCCTCTAGGTGGTCCCAGAGCACAGAGCTGATCTCCCTGTGCTATGCAGCTGCTTCCCACTAGCTATCTATGTCACATTTGGTAGTGTATATATGTCAGTGCTTCTCTCTCACTTCGTCCCAGCTTACGCTTCACACTCCCTGTATCCTTAAGTCCATGCTCTATGTCTGCGTCTTTACTCCCGTCCTGCCCCTAGGTTCTTCAGAACCTTTTGTTTTTAGATTCCATATATATGTGTTAGCATACAGTATTTGTTTTTCTCTTTCTGACTTAACTTCACTCTGTATGACAAACTCTAGGTCCATCCACCTCACTACAAATAACTCAATTTTGTTTTTTTATGGCTGAGTAATATTCCATTGTATATATGTGCCACATCTTCTTTATCCATTCATCTGTCGATGGACACTTAGGTTGCTTGCATGTCCTGGCTATTGTAAATAGTGCTGCAGTGAATATTGTGGTACATGTCTCTTTTTGAATTATGGTTTTCTCAGGGTAAATGCCCAGTAGTGGGATTGCTGGGTTGTATGGTAGTTCTATTTTTAGTTTCTTAAGGAACCTCCATACTGTTTTCCATAGTGGCTGTGTCAACTTACATTCCTACCAACAGTGCAACAGGGTTCCCTTTTCTCCACACCCTCTCCAGCATTTATTGTTTGTAGATTTTTTGATGATGGCCATTCTGACCGGTGTGAGGTGATACCTCATTGTAGTTATGATTTGCATTTCTTTAATGATTAGTGATGTTGCGCATCCTTTCATGTGTTTGTTGGCAATATGTATATCTTCTTTGGAGAAATGTCTATTTAGGACTTCTGCCCATTTTTGGATTGGGTTGTTTGTTTTTTTGATATTGAACTGCATGAGATGCTTGTATATTTTGGTGATTAATCCTTTTCTCAGTAGCTTCGTTTGCAAATATTTTCTCCCATTCTGAGTGTTGTCTTTTCGTCTTGTTTATGGTTTCCTTTGCTGTGCAAAAGCTTTTAACTTTCATTAGGTCCCATTTGTTTATTTGTGTTTCTATTTCCATTTCTCTAGGAAGTGGGTCAAAAAGGATCTTGCTGTGATTTATGTCATAGAGTGTTCTGCCTATGTTTTCCTCTAAGAGTTTGATAGTGTCTGGTCTTACATTTAGGTCTGTAATCCATTTTGAGTTTATTTTTGTGTATGGTCTTAGGGAGTGTTCTAATTTCATTCTTTTACATGTAGCTGTCCCAGCACCACTTATTGAAGTGGTTGTCTTTTCTCCACTGTATATTTGCCTCCTTTATCAAAGATAAGGTGAGCATATGTGCGTGGCTTTATCTCTGGGCTTTCTATTCTGTTCCATTGATCTATATTTCTGTTTTTGTGCCAGTACCATACTGTCTTGATTACTGTAGCTTTGTGATATAGTTTGAAGTCAGGGAGCCTGATTCCTCTCAGCTCAATATTTTTTTCTCAAGATTGCTTTGGCTATGTGGGGTCTTTTGTGTTTACATGCAAATTGTGAAATTTTTCATTCTAGTTCTGTGATAAAAGCCATTGGTAGTTTGATAGGGATTGCATTGAATCTAGATTGCTTTGGATAGTAATTGGATAGTATTTTGTCATTTTCACAATGTTGATTCTTCCAATCCAAGAACATGGTATATCTCTCCATCTGTTTGTATCATCTTTATTTTCTTTCATCAGTGTCTTATCGTTTTCTGCATACAGGTCTTTGCCTCCTTAGATAGCTTTATTCCTAGGTATTCTATTCTTTTTGTTGCAATGGTGAATGGGATTGTTTCCTTAATTTCTCTTTCTGATCTTTCGTTGTTAGTGTATAGGAATGTAAGAGATTTCTGTGCATTAATTTTGTATCCTGCAACTTTACCAAATTCACTGATTAGCTCTAGTAGTTTTCTGGTACCATATTCAGGATTCTCTATGTATAGTATCATGTCATCTGCAAACAGTGACAGTTTTACTTCTTCTTTTCCGATTTGGGTTCCTTTTATTTCTTTTTCTTCTCTAATTGCTGTGGCTAAAACTTCCACAACTATGTTGAATAATACTGGTGAGAGTAGGCAAACTTGTCTTGTTCCTGATCTTAGTGGAAATGGTTTCAGTTTTCACCATTCAGAAAGATGTTGGCTGAGGCTTTGTTATATATGGCCTTTATTATGTTGAGGTAAGTTCCCTCTATGCCTACTTTCTGGAGAGTTTTTAATCATAAGTGGGTATTATAGTTTGTCAAAAGCTTTTTCTGCATTTATTGAGATGATCATTTGGTTTTTATCCTTCAATTTGTTAATATGCTGTATCACATTGATTGATTTGCATATATTGAAGAATGCTTGCATTCCTGGGATAAACCCCACTTGATCATGGTGTATGATCCTTTTAATGTGCTGTTGGATTCTGTTTACTAGTATTTTGCTGAGGATTTTTCATCTATGTTCATCAGTGATATTGGCCTGTAGTTTTCTTTTTTGGTGACATCTTTATCTGGATTTGGTATCAGGATGATGGGGGCCTCATAGAGTGAGTTTGGGAGTGTTCCTCCCTCTGCTATATTTTGGAAGAGTTTGAGAAGGATAGCTGTTAGCTCCTCTCTAAATGTTTGCTAGAATTTACCTGTGAAGCCACTGGTGTTGGGCTTTTGTTTGTTGGAAGATTTTTAATCACAGTCTCAAATTCAGTGCTTGTGATTGGTCTCTTTATATTTTCTATTTCTTCCTGATTCAGTCTTGGAAGTTGTGCTTTTCTAAGAATTTGTCCATTTCTTCCAGGTTATCCATTTTATTGGCATATAGTTGCTTGTAGTAATCCCTCATGATTCTTTGTATTTCTGCAGTGTCACTTGTTACTTCTCCTTTTTCATTTCTAGTTCTGTTGATGTGAGTCTTCTCATTTTTTTTTCTTGATGAGTCTGACTAACGGTTTATGAATTTTGTTTATCGTCCTAAAGACCAAGCTTTTAGTTTTATTGATGTTTACTATCATTTCCATCGTTTTTTTTTTCATTTATTTCTGATCTGAAATTTATGATTTTTTTCCTTCTGCAAACTTTGGGTTTTTTTTGTTCTTTTTCTAATTGCTTTAGGTGCAAGATTAGGTTGTTTATTTAAGAAGTTTCTTGTTTCTTGAGATAGGATTGTATTGCTATAAACTACCCTCTTAGAACTCATTTTGCTGCATCCCATAGGTTTTGGGTCATCATGTTTCCATTGTCATTTGTTTCTAGGTATTTTCTGATTTTCTCTTTGATTTCTTCAGTGATCTCTTGGTTATTAAGTAGTGTATTGTTTAGCCTCCATGTGTTTGTATTTTTCCAGAATTTTTCCTGTAATTGATATCTAGTCTCATAGCATTGTGGTCAGAAAAGATACTTGATATGATTCCAATTTTCTTGAATTTACCAAGGCTTGATTTGTGACCCAAGATATTATCTATCCTGGAGAATGTTCCATGGGCCCTTTAGAAGAAAGTGTATTCTGTTGTTTTTGGATGGAATGTCCTATAAATGTCAATTAAGTCCATCCTGTTTAATGTATCATTTAAAGCTTTTATTTCCTTATTTATTTTCATTTGGAGAATCTGTCCATTGGTGGAAATGGGGTGTTAAAGTCCCCTACTATGATTGTGTTACTGTCGATTTCCCTTTTTATGGCTGTTAATATTTGCCTTATGTATTGAGGTGCTCCTATATTGGGTGCATACATATTTACAATTGTTATATCTTCTTCTTGGATTGATTCCTTGATCTTTATGTAGTGTCCTTCTTTGTCTCTTGTAATAGTCTTTGTTTTAAAGTCTATTTTGTCTGATATGGGAATTGCTAGTCCAGCTTTCTTTTGATTTCCATTTGCATGGAATATCTTTTCCCTTCCCCTCACTTTCAGTCTGTATGTGTGCCTAGGTCTGAAGTGAGTCTCTTGCAGACACCATATATATGAGTCTTGTTTTTGTATCCATTCACCCATTCTATGTCTTTTGGTGGGAGCATTTAATCCATTTACATTGAAGGTAATTATCGATATGTATGTTCCTATTACTATTTTCTTAATTGTTTTGGGTTTGTTATTGTTGGTCCTTTCCTTCTCTTGTGTTTCCTGCCTAGAGAAGGTCCTTTAGCATTTGTGGTAAAGATAGTTTGGTGGTGCTGAATTCTCTTAGCTTTCACTTGTCCGTAAAGTTGTTAATTTCTCCATCAAGTCTGAATGAGATCCGTGCTGGGTAGAGTAATCTTGGATATAGGTTTTCCCCCTTCATCACTTTAAATATGTCCTGCCACTCCCCTCTGGCTTGCAGAGTTTCTGCTGAAAGATCAGCTGTTAACCTTATAGGGGTTCCCTTGTGTGTTATTTGTTGCTTTCCCTTGCTGCTTTTAATATTTTTTCTTTTTATTTAATTTTTGATAGTTTGATTAATATGTGTCTTGGCATGTTTCTCCTTGGATTTATACTGTATGGGACTCTCTGTGCTTCCTGGACTTGATTAACTATTTCCTTTCCCATATTAGGGAAGTTTTCAACTAGAATCTCTTCAAATATTTGCTCAGTCCCTTTCTTTTTCTCTTCTTCTTCTGGGACACCTATCATTCGAATGTTGTCGCATTTAATGTTGTCCCAGAGGTCTCTCAGACTGTCCTCAATTCTTTTCATTCTTTTTTCTTTATTCTGCTCTACAGTATTATTTCCACTGTTTTATCTTTCAGGTCACTTTTCTGTTCTTCTGCCTCAGTTATTCTGCTATTGATCCCTTCTAGAGAATTTTTAATTTCATTTATTGTGTTGTTCATGACTGTTTGCTCTTTAGTTTTTCTACATCCTTGTTAAACATTTCTTGTATTTTCTCCATTCTATTTCCAAGATTTTGGATCATCTTTACTATCATTATTCTGAATTCTTTGTCAGGTAGCCTGCCTATTTCCTCTTTATTTGTTAGGTTTGGTCGGTTTTTACCTTGTTCGTTCATCTCCTGTGTGTTTTTCTGTCTTCTCATTTTGCTTAACTTACTATGTTTGGGGTCTCCTTTTTGCAGGCTGCAGGTTTGTAGTTCTCATAGTTTTTGGTGTCTGCCCCCAGTGGCTAAGGTTTGTTCAGTGGGTTGTGTAGGCTTCCTGGTAGAGGCAGCTAGTGCCTGTGTTCTAGTGGATGGGGTTTGATCTTGTCTCTCTGGTGGGCAGTTCCACGTCTGGTGGTGTGTTTTGGGGTGTCTGTGGCCCTATTATGATTTTAGGCAGCCTCTCTGCTAATGGGTGTGATTGTGTTCCTGTCTTGCTAGTTGTTTGGCATAGGGTGTCCAGCAGTGTAGCTTCCTGGTCGTTGAGTGGAGCTGGGTCTTGACATTGAGATGGAGATATCTGGGAGATTTTCACCGTTTGATATTACATGGATCTGGGAGGTCTCTTGTGGACCAATATCCTGAACATGGTTCTCCCATCTCAGAGGCTTGATGCCTGGCTGGAGCACCAAGAGCCTGTCATCCACATGGCTCAGAATAAAAGGGAGGAAGGAAGGAAGAAGGAAGGAAGGAAGGAAGGAAGAAAAGGAAAGAAAGAGACAAAATAAAAATAGAATAAATTTATTAAAATAAGAAATAATTATTAAAAATTTGTTTAAGTAAAAAAAAAAAGAAAGAAAGAAGAGAGGAACTAAACCAAAAAACACATCCACCACTGATAACAAGTTCTCTAAGCTATACTAAAAAAAAATAAAAGAAAAGAAAAGAAACCAGAGAGACAGAACCCTAGGGCAAATGGTAAAAGCAAAGCTATACAGACAACATCACACAGAGAAGCATATATATACACACTCACAAAAAGAGAGAAAGGGAAAAATATATATATATATATATCGTTGCCCCGAAAGTCCACTTCCTCCATTTGGGATGATTCTTTATCTATTCATGTATTCCACAGATGCAGGGTACATAAAGTTAATTGTGGAAATTTAATCCGCTACTCCTGAGGCTGCTGGGAGAGACTTCCCTTTCTCTTCTTTGTTCGCACAGCCCCTGGGGTTAACTTTGGTTTTGGCCCTGCCTCTGCATGTACATCGCCTGATGGCATCTGTTCTTCGCTCAGACAGGACAGGGTTAAAGGAGCAGCTGATTCGGGGGCTCTGGCTCACTCAGGCCAGGGGGAGGGAGGGGTACGGAGGCGGGGTGAGCCTGTGGCGGTAGAGGCCAGCATTATGTTGTACAAGCCTGAGGCACACCTTATGTTCTCCCGGGGAAGTTGTCCCTGGATCACGGGACCCTGGCAGTGGCGGGCTGCACAGTCTCCCAGGAGGGTAGGTTTGGATAGTGACCTCTGTTTGCACACGGGCTTCTTCGTGGCTGCAGCAGCAGCCTTAGCGTCTCATGCCCGTCCCTAGGTCCGCACTGTTAGCCGTGGCTCCCACCCCGTCTCTGGAGCTCCTTTAAGCAGCGCTCTTAATCCCCTCTCCTTGCACACCAGGAAACAAAGAGGGAAGAAAAAGTCTCTTGTCTCTTCGGCAGCTCCAGAGTTCTTCCCAGACTCCCTCCTGGCTAGCCATGGTGCACTAGCCCCCTTCAGGCTGTGTTCATGCTGCCAACCCCAGTCCTCTCCCTGGGATCTGACCTCCGAAACCCGAGCCTCAGCTCCCAGCCCCCGCCCTCCCCGGTGGGTGAGCAGACAAGCCTCTAGGATTGGTGAGTGCCGGTCGGCACCGATTCTCTGTGCGCAAATCTCTCTGCTTTGCCCTCCGCACCCTGTTGCTGTGCTCTCCTCTGTGACTCCGAAACTTCCCCCCCTGCCACCTGCAGTCTCCACCCGCAAAGGGGCTTCCTAGTATGTGGAAACCTTTCCCCCTTCACAGCTCCCTCCCACTGGTGCAGGTCCCGTCCCTATTTTTTGTCTCTGTTTTTTCTTTTTTCTTTTGCCCTACCCAGGTACGTGGGGATTTTCTTGCCTTTTGGGAGGTCTGAGGTCTTCTGCCAGCGTTCAGTAGGTGTTCTGTAGGAGTTGTTCAACATGTAGATGTATTTCTGATGTATTTGTGGGGAGGAAGGTGATCTCTGCGTGTTACTCTTCCGCCATCTTGAAGCTCCTCCCTCCCCCTATTATAAATTTTCTATAAGAGGTTTCATTTTTTCTTCCTGAGCTTATTTTTGTTCATGCATTCAGATTGTTTTACTGAACATAATATACTTCATTGATCTTATTTTAGTGTGATGAAATCACATTATTTCTCAGACGGCCAGGATAACTTAATTAAAGTGATTAGCACAGTGCTTGAGTTATTAAGTTCCTTCAAGCACAAAATTAAACATTTAAACATTTTCCAACACTTCCACCTTTGCTTTTGCTTTCTCAATAAAATTTTATAATTTTTCTTCCATGCGTGTTAAAACATTTGACTTTTTTGTTAATTGTGTGACATTTATCTCCCTATTCTGTATTTTTTCATGGCATGTCCATTTTGTATTCCTTCCTCTCTTTTCTCTGAGATCACGTATGATGAAGTGCGTATAGCACTGCTTAATTTACATTTCCTGAACTCACTTTAACTCAGATAGGTAGGGAAAAGGAAATAAAGTAAAAAGTCAAAATAAATTTCTGGTTTTTCACATGCATACAAACATTTGTCCTCATTTTTAAAAAGAAGCACAGTTGCAATAGAAAATGTTAGTCATAGGAAAAAGTAGAATTTTAAATTTATCCCTAACTTTGTCTCTAAAACATTGGCATCATGGTACCCTTTTTCCAAATCTTTTTTTCATTTTATTATTACACAATTTTGATCATGCTTTTCTATCTTTTTTGTTTTTTTTCACCCAGCCAAACTCTGATTTGTCTTTTTTCATTTGTCACACTAATAGCAAAAAACAAGTAATGTTTTCCCATGGACTTGTTTTGGATTTCCTTATATTTATTATAAATATAAAAAGTCAGCTATGCCAGGGTTGATGAGACTTTGCTAAAGCCTGTTCTCGAAATGCATATTCAAAGAGAACACACTGTTCAGTTTATCCTTTCTATTACAGGGCATATTTATATCACTCTGCCTTTGTTCTTCTAATGCTAGTGACCCAAGGAACTCACAGGAGACAAGAGAAGATAAAGAGAAGATTTTCAGGGCTAACGCATATCTATTTGTGGACAAATAGGACACTGCTTTTCCAGAAAGTCCTAATTGTAATGCAATCCAAGAGCAGAGAAAGTTTCTCAATGTTTTCTCATAACTCTAGTTATAACTAAGTGAGATATGGAAGGACTGTACCAATTTTTAGAAAGAATGAAAAAAAAGATTGGTATTCTTTTTATTGTGGAATAAGGAAAAGAATTGAGATCAGAGAAATCTGAGTTTGGAACCACAGTGACCTCATTTAGAGTTGTGGAACATTAGGCAAATTTAACCTCTCTGAGCCTTTAAGAAAATCTCTAAATGAGAATTAGAACAGAAACATAAAATCTCTGTGATCCATGAAATCTCATGTGTGGCAATGCCTAGGACACCACTGGGCTTATAGGAAACTTTAAATGTTAATATACTTCATTAATTTTCTTTACTGATAGCTTTAATAAAACTAAAGTCATTTATTCATTAAGGCATTAAACAAATGTTTATTAAATCCAGGTGTGAACTTGGTATTTTCTCTACAATGTACAGCAAGATATGCATGGTCTCTATTTTCTAGTCAAGTGGGTACTGTAACTTGAAGGTAATGGTAAAGAGGATTCCAGACCAAGGAAACTACACAACTCGTAGTCTAAATAGATAACTAGTTTCATGGATAATTGTTTTATTTATATATTTTATATAAATATATGTTGTACATGTATACTTATATGCTACATAATTATATTTAATATTTATATAGTTATATAACTTTATAATATTTATATTTACAAATATATATGTGTGTATATATATATATATATATATATATATATATATATACACACACACACACACACACACACATACAGAGAGAGAGAGAGAGAGCCAGCATATATTTATAAATACAGCCCAGTCCTGTCCTCTCAGTTTCTGATTAGTACATCTAACTTACTACTTGACAGTATCACTGAGTTAATAATTTTGCCAGGAGCTACACTTGATTCCTCTTTCTTTCTTAACCCCCACATATAATCTACTACCAAATCTTGTTTTTAATTTATGTGTATTGTATCTGAAATAATTTTTTCTCTTTCCTGTTTTTCATGAACAGCTTTATTGAAATATAATTTACATATTAGAAAATTCATCCTTTTAAAGTGTATAATTCAGTGGTTTCTAATGTATTCACAGAGTTGTGCAATCATCACCATAATCTAATTTTAGAATATTTTAATCATCTCCAAAAGAAACCTTGTATCCATAGCAGTCACTCCCCATCCCCTGCTTGGCTGCTATCTGCACCCAGTCCCCAGCCTTAGGCAACCACTAATCTACTTTCTGCCTTTATGGATGTACCTATACTAGATATTTTACAGAAATGGAATCATACTCTATGTGGTATTTCATAAGTGACTTTCTTCACTTATTTAGAAGTTTATCCATGTTGTAGTATATATCAGTACTTTATTCTTTTTTTATTACCAAGTAGTTTTCACTGAATGGATAAGAAGCATTTTGTCTATTCATTGATCAGTTGATGGATGTTTAGGTTGTTTCCACTTTGGGGCTATTGTTAGTAATGCTGTGATGAACAATTATGTACAAGTTTTTGTGTGGACATAAGTTTTCGTTTCTAGCGGGTAGATTCCTATGAGTACAATTTCTGGGTCATATGATAGTTCTATCTTTAGCATTTTGAGGAACTGCCAAACTCTTTTCCAAAGTGGCTGCATCATTTTACAGTCTCATCAATAAAGTTTGACGGTTCTAACTTCTCCATAATCCTTGTTGACACCTCTTACTGTCTGTCTTTCTGATTATTGTCATTCTATTAGGTGTGAAGTGGTATCTCACTGTAATTTTGATTTACATTTCCCTGAAGACCAATCATGTGAGCATCTATCTGTGTGCTATTGGCCCCTTGTATATCTTCTCTGGAGAAAAATCTGTTCAGATAATTTTCCCACTTTAAAAGTTGGGTTGTCTTTTTATCATCGAGTTATAAGAGTTCCTTACGTATTCTGGATACAAGTCCATTATCACAAATAAGATTTGCAGATATTTCCTCCCGGTCTGTGGGTTGTCTTTTCATTTATTTGATAGTGTCCTTTGAAGCCAAAGTTTTTAATTTTTTTGAAATCCAATTTATCTTTTTTTATTTTGTTCCTGTCTTTTTGATATTGTTATCTCAGAAACCATTGCCTAATCCAAGATTATGAATTCCTATGTTTCCCTCTAGGTAGTTTTACAATTTAATGCTTATATTTAAGTCTGTGATCCATTAATTTTTGTGTATGGTGTGAGGTAGGCATCCAAATTCATTCTTTTGCAGTGCTTAGTATACAAGTCTTACATTTCTGTGATTAATTTTATTTTTAATTATTTTCTTTTTTATGCTATTGTAAATGGGATTGTTCTTAAAAGTCATTTTTGGATTGTCCCTCTCTGCCCCCTTTTTACAAAGCCCCTTGTTTTGTAACTGGATTACTGCAAGTAGCCTCTTAGCCAATCTCTATCCTTCCACTATTGCTTTTCAGCACATAGGAATCAGAGTGGTCTATTAAATATGTAAATTCAATCATAGCATTACCCAGAATAAAACCCTATTATGGGTTTTATGGCCTTCCATTATATATATAATAATTATTAATTGTTGTCTACAAGACTAGATGTTTTCTAGGCCTTGCCTATCTTTCCAATCTCATCACTAATCTTCTCCCACAGTCTCTATGATGTAGCCACCTGGGTCTTTTACTTCCAGTTGATTACATTGCATTTCCTGTTTCTTTAAAGCTTTTCTACCTACCCTTTCTCTTTTAAAACTTAGTCTCTAGTTTTTTTCCAAATTAAACTTTTCTAGAAAATAATCCATTTCATTTAAGTTGTTGAACAGCTTTATTGAAACCTAGTTGATATACAATAAACTGCACGTATTTAAATGAACTCAAAGTTTGATGTTTTGACATTTATTGAAAAGACCGTCTTTCCTAAACTAAACTGACTTTGTATCTTTGTCAAATATCAACTTGACCATATATAACTGGGTCTATTTCTGGACTCTCTATTCTGTTCTATTGATCATATTTGTATATCTTTATGTAAATACCACACTATATTGAATACTGTAACTTTATAATAAGCCTTAAAATTATGTGGTATAAACCTTCCAACTTTCTTCTTCTTTTTTCAAAATTGCTTTGGCTATTTTAGGTACTTTTCATTTGCATATGAATTTTAGAATCATCTGGTCGATTTCTGCAAAAGAAGTCCTATTAGGACTCTGATTGGTATTGCATTGAATCAATAGATCAATTTGGGGAGAATTGACATCTTAACAATATTGAGTCTTCTGATCTTTAACTATGATATATCTCTCAGTTTGTTTAGGTTTTCTTTAATTTCTCTCAGCAATGTTTGTAGCTTTCAGTGTTCAAGTCTTGCATATGTTCTATCTAATTTATCTTTACATACTTTGTATATTATGATCAAATTTTTAATATCTAATAAGATTTTTTGTTACATACATATAAAAACACAATTGATTTTTTATATTGGTCTTGTAATCTGCAAGCTGGCTAAACTTACTTATTAGTTCTAGTAGCTTTTTGTAGATTCCATAGAATTTTTTGCATAGACAGACATGTAGCCTGTGAATAAAGACAATTTTACTGCTTCCTTCCAAAGATAGATGACTTTTATTTATTTATTTTTCTGGGCTTATGACACTAACTAGAACCACGAGTGTGTTAAAAAGAAGTGGTAAGAATGTTTATCCTTGCTTTCTTCCTGACTTTAAGAGAAAAGTACAGTCTTCCCTCAATATCCTTGGGGGATTGATTCCAGAAACCTCTGCAGATACCAAATCCGAGGATGCTCAAGTCCCTTACATAAAATGGAATAGTATTTGTATATAACCTACACACATCCTCCTGTATACTTTAAATCATCTCCAGATTACTTATAATACCTAATACAAAGTAAATGCTATGTAAATAGTTGTAAATACAATGTAAATGCTACGTAAATAGTTGCCAGTTCATGGAACTGTCTATTAATTCGATCATCTAAGTTATTTGTGTCTGTTTAGGTTGATTGATTATTCTCCTCAGTATGGGTTGCTTCTTTGCATGCCTAATATTTTTTATTGGATGACAGACATTTTGAATTTTACCTTATTGATATTTGATAATTCTATTTCTATAAATATACTTTCAATTTTTATAAAGCATTTTCTTTAAAACTTAGCTAAAGTGATTCAATTTCCTTCTACCACTCACCATATTATTTGCTTTCATATGTCTTTTTCCTTTGCTACATGAATAATAATTTGTATGTATATATTTGTTGATTTACTTTCTTATTATCTATCTCATATCCAAATAGACCAGATTCAAGGAGGAAAGTGACACTTTGCTCACTTTTTATCCCTAATATCTAACAGTGTCTAGCATATAATAATTACTCAATAAATAAATGAATGATTTTAGATTTTGGCTATGTTAATGCCATAGATAAACGTTTTGGTTTGGGGATTTAAAATTTTGGCAACATTTGAATTTCACTTAATAAATTTTAAAATATAAACCATCCTCAAGCTTCATAATTCTGATTATAAGGAATTATAATTGATTATCCTGGCTTTATTTTAAGAGAATTTAAAACAGCATATTTGCTCTAAATTTCTCTAATGAAATGTTCTACTAAAATGAACGCTTCATGGAAATACATTTATATGTACAATTTAGAAGAATGCATAATGTCTTTAATTTGAATTTTTAACATGAAATCTATAGCTATAAAGTTAATGAATAAGTGTAACACCCATTATTTTCTTCAACTACTTGCAGAGACTATTAAAATTAAGGTCTTGGTGTCCTGTAAAAAATTCTGTTATCAGTTAGCTATAATAACTTCTCAAGTTTTCCTCCATGCCTATGCAATTTACTGTCCATTAAAATGATACTTTGCATCTTAAACACTTTTTTAAAAAGCAAATATATCTTCCCACATATTTTTATTATTGTTTGAAAGTTTAAGTATTATTTATATTTGAGCCAGCTAGCTCCTTTGAATGGAGCATATTAGAAAGACCTAGCCATATAGATTCAGTTATTTCATGGGCCAGTTAGCTTGACACAAAGAATCCATTGTATTTAACTGCACAAAAATGAAATCCTCTTTAAAGACAGCTTTCTTATAAATACATCTCAGGGATCATAGGAGTCACCAGATAAGAAAACATGAATGGCCCATGCCAAGTTTCTCGTGACAACTAATAAAAGAAAAAAAAATCTTTAAACTGTATTTTTAGTATTTTAATTCAGTAACATAATTTTATCTAAAAAATTACATGTCAGAGTATAATAATTTTCACATTTTTTTAGTCCTTGGTGATTTCTCTAAAAGTTAGATAAAATAAGGTCAAAATTTTGGGAAGGGGGTGCACTCATGCCAACACTATGGAGGAATATATAGAAAATATTCTGTAGTTTGGAACAATGATCTAAATCTCATGTGAGTCTAGGGTGAAATATTTTTTTAACCAGATCAGTAGCAGATCACATGACAGCCCAAATGAATGGGCAGCTATATTTCTCAGAAAAAAAAGATAAAGATATTCCCTTTTTATTTCCAATTAATAGCCTGAGTAAAATATGTTGATTCTGCTTGAAACATAAACCTTCCTTTAAAAATTTGAATCAAGATCCCAGATTTTAGGGTAAATCATCAGAGAAACAGCTGTTAGTCTGTTATGAAGGGATGCAGAGAGTAACAATAAGATAAAAATTCTGAACTAATGAAAGTTTTTATGTTACTACCCAGTGATGATAACAATTACCCTAAGCACAGGCAACATTTAACAACACTGTTAAATCAGGTCCCTGCAACTTATCGTTTTGACCCAAAAGTTAGGTTGTATAATTTATCTTATTTTCTTTCATTACAATCATATTTTTAACCACCAGTTGGCTGGCTTAATGTATTGATTTTAATTCTAATTTTGAAATGTGATACCTGGAGTATCAAATGTATACATACTAAAAAGCTTGATAATGTAAATTAGAAATAACTTTATACATATTCCTTGTCCTCTGTTAAAATAGTCTAAAACTCAGGCATTTATATAAATACACATATCTAAACACAGACATACCCATAGTTACCTGAGCTTTGGCAGGAATAGAGATTTACCTTACATTGACAGCCAGGCTGACCATTTAGCCACCATTCTCTCAGTCAGTTATATCTAGTTAATGCTAATTTTTGAGCCAAGAAGAATACTGCACTGAAGTGCAGAAAAAAAGTGCACCCAAAGGCCTGTCTACAGGTTGTACTGTTCATAAGGAGGAGCTGGTTGTCAACAAAATCTCTTGACTGTGCTTCAGGGTTAATGGTAAAAAATGAACATTGTGACTGATAAAATCACACTGTATTATATATCATGTTATCAGGTTGTGCTTATAAAGGGTTTTTCAACCACAAAGGAAGTGAAGATTAAGGGGAAAAGTGGTCCAGTAGTTTTTAATTTTAATGTAGTCATAGTCATCTATCTTTTCTTCTTTGTACGATTTCTGAAGATTATCTCAATGAATTTTCTGAACTACATTATGTTAACGTTTTCCCCTTTTTCTCAAGACAATACAATATGTTAGGCTCATATTTGTTATCAATTTAATATCTGCTGTCAATTTGCCATGGAACACTAGAAACAATCTGTTTATTATTTCTGCCAATCCATTTGATCTTAGTCCCTGCTAATCTGTTTTTCTGTAATTTACATTTAATTTTTTTAAATAAAATCTTCTTTAAAGCCCCATTGAAATAGAGAGATAGCAGGACTCTAATTTATACTTTAAGCTTGTTATCACATGAAAGAAATTAAATACAGCACAGTGGACCACATACACATTTATAAATTATGTAAGCCTATCTTTATTCCAGCAATTAATCTTGCTCTTTTGGAAAAAATCCAAGGGGAAATAACCCAAGTTGTCTTATATTTCCAAGAAATGACATGCAAAAAACGCTGGAATTTTGCAGCTTACCCAATCTCAAATGTAAGAAATATATCATTAAACATGACTTTTCTCCCAAATGCAATTATTAGATAACTTGATTGATAAATGTTTACTTAGATTTAGAAAACAGTATAAAATTATATATTTATATATCATAGAAAAAGTATGATATTTATGTATTTGTAGAAAAAGTATCTCATGAGAGTTTTTTTTCCCAAATGCCATTAATTCATTTGGAGAATGCAGTGAAGATACCATACATATATATGTGTGTGGTCTTTCCCCTTTTCATTGGTAACCAAACCTCTAAATTGTTAGAGGCAGCAATATGTCTGTCTAAAATACTATATATACTACTCAATGGGAGTTTAGCTTTATCAGGAATTATTCTGCAATGTTTTGGGTCTTTTTAAAGAATACTTTAGGAAATTTAGGGGGGACAATTCAAGATGGCAGTGTAGGAAGTTCCTGAACTCACTTTCTCCCATGGACACACCAAATATACAGCTACATATTAAACAATTCCCTATGAAAAAGACCTGAAGTGTAGCTGAAAATCTCCTTCCACAACAAATGATAAAAGGGCCACATTGAGATGTGTAGGAGAGGCAGAGATACTGTCTCCCCCAAAGCCCTACCCCTGGTGCAGCAAACCATAATTGGGAGGGATCTCAGAAATATGGAGCTTCTCCCTGAGGATCAAGAGGTTCGAGCCCTGGTGGGATAAATTGGGAGATTAGGATTGACATATATACACTAATATGTATAAAATAACTAATATACCTGCTGTATTAAAAAAATAAAATTCAAAAAAAATAAGTAAAGATAAAAAAATTTTAAATTAAAAAAAAAGAGTTTCGAGCCCCACATCACACACCCTAAACCTTGAGACCTATATCAAAGAGAAGCCCCCAAGATATCTGGCTTTGAAAACAAATGAGGCTTAACATCCAGGAGACCAAAAGGGCTGTAGGAAATAGAAATTCTGCTATTAAATGGCTTGTGCACAGACTCACTTGCTCTGGGACCCAGAGCAAAACCATCAGTTTGAAAAGTGCCTAGACCATATGTGTAGGAGATTAATCTGCTAATCTTAAAGAATCTGCCAGAGAGGCAGGGGTCTGTTGGAACTCTCTCCAGGGACAGAAGCTCTGTTGGGTGATGTTTTGCACTCTTCTTTTATTTTGCTGGTGCCAGGAGGCCTACTTCTTCCCAGTATCCTCCTACAGCCTCACTAAAGCCAGCAGGCAGGTTTTCCCTGGCCTGGTGCCACCCCACCAAAGCCCTATGAAAGCCAGCAGGTTGGTTTGCCCTGGCCTGGCACTCCCCCATGGCCCTGCCAAAGCCAGTGGGTGTGCACAGTCCACCCAGGGGATTCCCCTTGAATGCCTAACTCGGGGTCCCATGGGACTGAAAAAACTGGAGAGACAGTTTTGCACAGGCTACCACCCCTAGAACATTGCACAGATGACTGAAACACCCCCCACCTCACCCCGTTCTTCCTGGGTCAATCCTTCAAGACTGGGGGAGTAGCTGTTTCACTTAATACATAGAAACAAATAGAGAGTCACACAAAATGAGGAAACAGTGGAATATGTTCCAAATAAAAGAATAAACTAAAACCCCAGAAAAAAATCCTTAATGAAATGGAAATGAGTAATTTACCTGATAAGAGTTAAAAACAATATTCCATTGTAGGTATGTACGACATCTTCTTTATCCATTCACCTGTCAATGGACATTTAGGTTGCTTCCACGTCTTGGCTATTGTAAACAGTGCTGCAATGAACATTGGGATGCATGTATCCTTTCGAACCATGTTTTTCTCCGAATATATGCCCAGAAGTGGAATTGTTGGATCATATGGTAGCTCTGTTTTTAGTTTCTTAAGGAACCTCCATACTGTTCTCCATAGTGGCTGTACCAATTTACATTCCCACCAACAGTGTAGGAGGGCTCCCTTTTCTCCACACCTTCACCAGCATTTATTGTTTGTAGGTTTTTTGATGGTGGCTATTCTGACAGGCATGAGGTGATATCTCGTAGTTTTGATTTGCATTTGCATTTCTCTAATAATTAGCAATGTTGAGCATCTTTTCATGTGCCTCTTGGCCATCTGTATGTCTTCTTTGGAGAAGTGTCTATTTATGTCTTCTGCCCATTTTTTGATTGTTTTTTTTTTTGATATTGAGCCACATGAGTTGTTTGTAAATTTTGGAGACGAATCCCTTGTTGGTCACATTATTTGCAAATATTTTCTCCTATTTTGTGGGTTGTCTTTTCTCTTTGTTTATGATTTCCTTTGCTGTGCAAAAGCTTTTGGAATATTATGCAGCCATTAAGAAGAATGAAAAAATGCCATTTGCAGCAACATGGATGGACCTGGAGATTATCATACTAAGTGAAGTAAATCAGAGAAAGACAAATATCATATGATATCGCTTATATGTGTAATCTAAAAAAATGATACAAACGAACTTATTTACAAAACAGAAACAGACTCACAGACTTAGGGAATGAACTTATGGTTTCCGGGGGGAAGGGGGAGGGGGAGGGATAGATTGGGAGTTTGGGATTGACATGTACAAACTGCTATATTTAAAATGGATAACCAACAAGGATCTACTGTATATATAGCACAGGGAACTCTTCTCAATATTCTGTAATAACCTAAATGGGAAAAGAATTTGAAAAAGAATAGATACATATATATGTATAACTGAATCACTTTGCTTTACACGTGAAACTAACACAACATTGTTAATCAACTATACTCCAATATAAAATAAAAATTTTTAGAAAAATATAATGAGAAAAAAAGTTAAAAGTAATGGTCATAAAGATGCTCATTGATCTTGGGAGAAGAATGGATGAGCACAGAGAGAACTTCAACAAAGAGACAGAAAATATAAGAAAGTACCAAACAGAAGTCACAGAGCTTAAGAATACAATAACTGAACTGAAAAAATACACTGTAAGTTTTCAAGAGCAGACTAGATGAAGCAAAAAAAAAGGATCAGTGATCTGAAGGACAGAGCAATGGAACTTACCCAAACTGAGCAGCAAAAAGAAAAAAGGACTTTTAAAGAGTAAAGATAGTTTAAGGGACCTATGGGACAAAATCAAGCAGAACAATTGCATTATAGGGGTCTCAGAAGAGAAAAGATAGAAAAAGGGACAGAAAATTTATTTGAAGAAATAATGGCTGAAAACTTTCCTAACCTGGGAAATGAAATAGACATCCAGATCCAGGAAGCTCGAAGAGTTCCAAATAAGAACACAAAGAGATCCGTGCCAAGACACGCCATAATTAAAATGCCAAAACTTAAAGATAAACTTAGAGAATCTTTAAAACAGCAAGAGAAAAACAACTTGTTATGTACAAGGGAACCTGCATAAGACTATCAGCAGTCTTTTTAGCAAAAACTCTGTAGACCAGAAGAGAGTGGAAATGCTAAAAGCAAAAAAAAATTCCAACCAAGAAAACTCTATCTGACAAGGTTATCATTCAGAATTGAAAGAAAGAGTTTTCCAGACAAGCAAAAGTTAAAGGAGTGCACCGCCACTAACCAGTTTTATAAGAAATGTTAAAAGGTCTTTAAGGACTTCCCTGGTGGTGCAGTGGTTGAGAGTCCACCTGCCGATTCAGGGGACACGGGTTTGTGCCCCAGTCCAGGAGGATCCCACATGTCGCAGAGCAGCTGGGACCATGAGCCGTGGCCGCTGAGCCTGCGCGTCCGGAGCCTGTGCTCTGCAGCAGGAGAGGCCGTGACAGTGAGAGGCCCATGTACCGCAAAAACAAAACAAAACAAAACAAAACAAAAAAACAAAAAAAACGGCTTTAAGCTGAAAGAAAGAACGCTAATTAGTCTAAACAAGAAAACATATGAATATAAAAATCTCACTGATAAAGGTAAATATATAGTAAAGTTACTGAACTAATCACTTATAAAGCTAGTACGATGGTTAAAAGACAAAAGTATTAAAAAATAACTATAACTACAATAATTAGTTAAGGGATACACTGAGTAAAGAGATGTACAATGTGACATCAAAAACATAAAATGTTGAGGAGGTAAAAGTGTAGTTTTAGAATGTGTTCAAACTTAACTTGCTATCAACTTAACTTTAAATAGACTGTTAAACATATAGGTTGATATATGTGAACCTCTTGGTAACCACAAAGCAAAAACCTATTGTAGTTACACAAAAGATGAGAATGGAATCTAAACATAGCACTAAAAAAAATCATCAAACCACAAGGGAAGAGAGCAAGAGAAGAAGAAAGAAATACAAAATAGCCAAAAATAATTTTTAAAATGGCAGTAATACATACCTATCTATAATTACTTTAAATGCAAATGGCCTAAATTCTCCAATCAAAAGGCATAGAGTGGCTGAATGGATAAAAATATAACACCAATCTATCTGCTGCCTACAAGAGGTTCACTTCAGATGTAAGGACACACACCAACTGAAACTGATAAGAATGTAAATTGGTGCAGCCACTATGGAAAACAGTATAAAGGTTCCTCATATATATAGAACTATTGTAAAATCCAGCTGTTACACTCAGCGTATTTATCCAAAGAAGATGAAAACACTAATTTGTATGTGCACCCCTGTGTTCACTGCAGCATTATTCATATATATATATATATATATATATATATATATATATATATGCCTTGTGTATATATGTATATACACAATGGAATACTACTCAGCCATAAATAAGAATGAAATTTTGCCATTTGAGACAACATGTATGGACCTTGAGTATGAAATATGCTAAGTGAAATCAGTCAGACAGAAATAAAAATATACATATATGTGGAATCTAAAAAATGAAACATGAACAAACAAAACACAACAAAACCAAACTCATAAATGGAGAGAATATAATGGTGGTTGCCAGAGGGAGAGGGGTTGGGGCTTAGGCAAAATGGGTGAAGGGGATCAAGAGGTACAAACTTCCAGTCATAAAATAAATGTCATGGGGTTGTAATGTAAAGCATGGCAACTATAGTCAATGGTATTATATTGCACATTTTATAGCTTTGTATGGTGACAGAGAGTAACTAGACTTATCGTGGTGATTATTTCTACAGTGTATACAAATATCAAATAATTATGTTGTACACCTGAAACTAAAATTATGTTATATGTCAATTATACCTTAATTTAAAAGAAAGGAAATTTAAATATAATACTTAAAGTTTTTGCTAATTGATCAAAATTCTCTATGGACATCCTACAAATACAATGAGAAAATTATTACATTTAAACTTCCTTTTAATTCTACTCTAAAACCTCTTCCAATTTTAAAATTATATCTTATGATTTTTGAAAATATTTTCAAGGTTTCTAATATATGTACTTTTTCTCTAAGGCCTACAGTGGTTCAGACTTGTAGTTCTATATATTTACATGCATTCAATACTTAGCAGTTTCCTTCCTCCCTCCTTCCCTCCCTCCCTTCCTTCCTTCTTTCCTTCCTTCCTTCCTGGCTTCCTTCCTTCCTTCATGTTTTACCATGGGCTTCTCTATTCTTTAATTCTTTATATCGATTCAATTTTATTTGGCTTGATTTTAACAAAATGTAGTCTTTTATTGTTTTGTTTTATTCCAGGAAGAGGTTGTGGGTGCTTTATTTCTTGAGAATATATTTTGATATCTTTAAACTTGGCTTCATATAAAACTCATGGATTACATCTTCTCTCAGAACTTTATAAGTATTTTTCTTCTTTTGTTGGAAGTTGTTTTGGAAAAACTGAAGCCAGCTCTTACCATCTGTTGGAAGTGATTTGGGTTCCTAATGGATGCTTTCTGTATCCTTAAGTTCATTAAGCTTGTCATGGTCATGTGTAAGCTTGAGTAGGCTACAATTCCCACTTATTCAGTCAAACACTAATCTAGATGTTGCTGCAAAGGTATTTTGTAGATGTGATGAAGTTCATAATTGGTTGATTTTAAGTAAGGGAGATTATCTGTATTGGGGTAGGCTTGATACAATCAGTTGACAAGCCTTTAAAAAAGAGCTGAGCCTTCCCTGAGGAAGAAATGCTGCCTGTGGATGGTAACTTTGGTCCCTGACCAAGAATTCCAGCCTGCCCTTCCTGATGGCCTGCTCTATAGATTTAGGACTTACCTAACCACTCCCTAACTTATACAATTGTATAAGCCAATTCCTTACAGTAAATCTCTTTATATATATATATATATATATCTCTTACTGGATCTGCTTCTCTGGTTGAACACTGACTGATAAAGATTGTCTAAAAATGTAGAACTGAGCAGGTGCAGGTTAGAATACTGTGGACCTTCATAGGAAAAGCCTGGATTGCCTTCAGTAGACTGTTAGTAGAATTATGGATGCTAATGATTCTGGTAATAAGGACTCAGAAGGAAATGAGGAACATAGTAGAGAAATCCTAAATCACTTTAGAGAATACCAAAATCACAAACAGACTATTAGTAAGAATATGGATGTTAAAGTTGCTGCTACTGAGGGCTCAGAAGGAAATGAACATGTTATTGGAAACTAGGGGAAAAGAGATCCCTGTTCTATAGTGGCAGAAAGCTCAGTGGAATTGTGTCTTACAGTTATGTAGGAAGTAGAATGTTTTAGCTATGACCTTAAACATTCAGCTGAGGAGTTTTCCAAACAGAGTTGAGATTGCAACCTGGTTACTTTTTGCTGTGTATAGTAAAATGCAATAAGATAAATTGAGGGAAGAACTGTTAAACAAAAAGAAACCAAGGCTAGATGATTTGGGAAATTCTCAATTCATTCCAATTATGAAAGATGCTAAAATTAACAGGTTCACTATCAGGAAGAAATGCTCTAGAGGAAAAGCTGAAAATGTGGCTGGACAATCTTTTGCTAATACATCAGAAAGATGAAATAAGGGAATTCAGTCACACAAAGGTTCTCTGAAGAGAAAAAAATGCGTGACTCACTGAACTTCTCAGTCATCTAAGCAGAAGAATGGGGATGAGATTTTCCCGGAAAGATGTGTGGAGAAGCCTCATGTCTAATGGAGTGAATCTCCATAACATATATGAGAGAACCACGATATTCTTGAAGATTTTATACCAATGGAACATTGCCAGCTTGGAGGAAAAAGAGACAGAGACAGTATGGAATGAAAGAAGGCTGCTGGACACCCAAAAGTGTATAGGCAGGAAAGAGACTAATAAAACTACTCAGCTACAAATCCATGCTACCCTTCTTGAAAAAGGAAAGATGATTCAGAGGACGGAGCTGAAAATCACAGAGGTTTATTTCCATCCCTTGAATCTAATGGAGTTCTTCCAGCTGGATTTCAGAAACACTCCATGTTTTCTTTCCATTTTTTCCCTTTTGAATGACAATGTCCTAATTATTATCTTACACTTGTTCCACCTTTGTATTTTGGGAGCAGACAACTTGTTCTTAAGTTTCAGGGGCCCATAGGTAGAGAGGAACTGTGCACCAAGATGGATCATAAAGAGAGCTTCACCCATAACCAAGTTTAAATGATGTAGGAACTTTTGAGCTGATGGGAATTTTGGACCGACTTGAAGCTATCAGTGGTAGAGACTAGGGAACGCTGGGACAAAGTGGATGTGGTTAATGCAGGAGACAAACATGAATCTCCTTCCTTCAGCTCTGCCTCAACTGTCATTCTGAGGTGTGGCATGGACCAGATTTCCCAGTTACATGTTTTGTTTCTTCTCTGTTTCATCCACACACATAAGTCTTGTCACTCCCTTAACAGGTCCTTGGAGGGGTCTTTCAGGACTACGATTCTTCCTTTCAGACATGTCTGTATCTTGTCTGAGGACTGAGGAGGTTTGTGTCAGTTTTAGGCATTCTCTCACTTAGGTCTGAATTTTATTGTTTCTGTCACATATTCTTCAAAGTTATTGGAAGTTGTGGTAATTTTCATGTTTCATTAAAGATGTAAATATATTTGTATTTTGATAGATTAAACATGTTTCTTTGGGGTGTCCTGGGAGAGGAGGAGAGAAAAAAATTGCTTTTACTATACCGTCTTTAACGAGGGATATTATTACCTATTGATACCTGTAAATAAATTGAGCCAGGAAATTGGGCATTTGTTAAATAAGTAAATTCTTCCACTTAATAATTAGCTTGTACCCAACCTTGTTTCATAAAGAATTCAGATTAATCTTAACTTTTCTATAATCAATAAACAGACCTCGGATTATAGACCTCTTTACTGGTATTGGGAAATCTAAATTATTCTGGTGAATGAACTCCAAAAAGCTAGAGAATGGTTTAGTTTTAAAAGACAACATCAACTGTTTAAAAAAATCAGTACCAAATAATTTTCCAAGTGAATACCACTTGGTATTTGGTATTCACTTGGAAAATCCATCAGGAAAGATTCTTACTGATTTGGAGTTCATTTTTGCTGTATGAAATAGCATGGTATTAGTTTTGTGTCCAGAATTTAGAGAAAATCCTAAGCACATAAAGGGAACGTAAATCTTTGGGGTTTTTTGAGAATATTATTTGCATGCAGGATGACATTGTTGAGTAAAGGTATACAGCTAAGCCTGTTATAGTCATCTGCCAATTATTGCATTTTTTTTGCTCAGGGATTGAGATAATATGGGACAGTAATACTTACAATGTTAAATTGTGTCTTTAACTTCAAATTCCACTCCCCTCCCCGAGTATAACTTTTAAAACTCATATTACCAAGGAATAGCCTACAGATTGGTTGAATTTTCCCCAATCCTTAAGGATATGTATACATATAGGAAAATAACCAAAACAATGGCAGTATGTGGTGAGAAAGACAAGGGGATTGGGTAATTCAAATGTAATTTAACAATTTAGAATAGCTATATTTATTTGGAATTTTTATGCTTCCAACCCTGAAAGGTGACTTTCTTTATTAAAATACTCTTCCAAACTAAGAGAAAAGAAATATGTTTTGAATTATGTATGGTGAGTCCAATAAAAACTGACACTGTGCTAAGTTTTAAGAATTTTTTGTGCTATTATATTTTTCTCAAAGTGAGAACATTTTAACTAAGGCGAGAGGAGCATTTGTCTTTAGTCTGTCAGAGTAAAGTCGTGTTAATGGATTTAATCTGGCTATCCTGAGACTCAGACCTTCAGAGAAAAATGAAGGGCATATTTTTAAAATAGAGTACTTAAAATTAATCATAATACTTTAATCATTTATGAGAAAATGTTTGCATTACTTCTAGTACACAGAAACACACACACAAACACACACACAGGATTTTATTATTTTTTTCAGCTGTTTTGTTTGCGATTTAAAAATGTTTTTAATCATTTTTTTCTAGTATGTATTCTAACAAGTTTTTCTTGTATATAGAAAGACTGTTAATTTATATGTTTATTTTATAATCAGTAGTTGTATTTTACCCTCCTAAATTATAATAATTTTCAGCTTATCTTGAGTTTTTTTTTTTATCTTGAGTTTTATAAGTGTGTAATTGTTTCACCTGAAAATGATACGAAGTTTTTTCTAATTACACATTTATTATTTACGATATGATTAAAGATATCTTTTTCTTGACTTTTGCATTAGCTAGAACTTTTAAAACATTAGATAATATTGATAATGATGAACATTGGTATTTTCTCACTAATTTTAATGTTATTGTGTACCATTGACTTGTTTTAAGTTGTATCCTCTTCCTAGTTTACTAAATGTCTTTATGAAGAATTTTAATTTCATTTTTATTAAATAGTTTTTGACATCTATGGAGACAGTTTACATTTTATTTGACCTATTGCATTCCCACCTTAAATCTTTGCTCCTCATTATGTGTAGTTAAGTATGCTCTTGGGTATTTAGATGTAAAGTTCTTTTAGTCTTTGTTGTTTAATAACAAAGATGCTTTTTTTAAAATGCAAATTTATCATTGAACTTTTCTTTAGCAGTTTATTATAGGTTTTAACATATTTTTATTAACATCGCTTTTAAAATAAAAGAAAATGTCGCTCATAAGGAATCCTTATAATTTTATCAGAATTATTAACCAAAATTGTTTGTGTTTTATGTAGCTATGTGACTTATGTTAATATGACTTAATATGTTCTGTGTTTTTGTCTAAATTCCATGAAGACAGAAAAAGGGAGAGGTCTTTTAGCTTTCTTCATCCAACACTTGCAAATGTATTTAATTTGCTTATAAGTCTAAAAGGCAAAAAAAATCAATATGGAAATAAAAATAAATGTTAGCATATTTATGAACTCTGTATACTTATTCCACTGAAGAAGTGAACCTTTTGAAATAACTGTACTTTGATTATTGAACAATCAAGTGGCTGCAATCACCTAGTTTCCTATTTTATATTAGAAATTTGATTAGATTTATAAAGGTTTGTATGTATTAATGACACAGTGTTCCCACATTTAACCTTTTGAATTATATAGTAAAGAACGTTCTGGTGAAATTTACAATATGTACATTTTTTTCATGAAATGAGGGGATTTAAAAGTAGTAATATTTGCTATATTTAAATATTCTCTTTTTTATTTTTATTTTTTATTTTACTGGAGTATAGTTGATTTACATTGTGTTAATTTCAGGTGTACAGCAAAGTGATTTAGTTATATATATACATATATTCATTCTTTTTTAGATGCTTTTCTCATATATGTTATCACAGAATATTGAGTAGAGTTCCCTGTGCCATACAGTAGGTCCTTGTTGGTTATCTATCTTATATATAGTAGTGTGTGTGTGTGTTCATCCCAAGCTTCTGATTTATCCCTCCCCTGCCCCCACATTTCCCTTTTGGCAACCATGTTTGTTTTCAATATCTGTAAGTCTGTTTCGTAAATAAGTTCATTTGTTTATTTTCTTAAAATCGGATTCCACATATGAGTGATATATGATATTTGTCTTTCTCCATCTGACTTCACTTAGTATAATACTGCTATACTTTAACAAATTTTTAATTAATTCATGTCCTTATTTTACATTCTTTACTCTGATTCAAGTGTTAATGAACGTTTTTGTTCTTCTTTAAATTAAACAATGTTGGTGTTTAATTGTAATATAAAAGATCAGTGTTCCCTGCATTTATTCTTACCGGTTGTATTATCCAGTGGCATATTGTTTAACTGCCTTCTTAACCATTTTGCTCTTTGGTTTTCTTTTTCTTAATTTATTTATTTTATTTATTTATTTTTGGCTGCATTGGGTCTTCATTGCTGCACATGGGCTTTCTCTAGTTGTGGCGAGCAGGGGCTACTCTTTGTTGCAGTGCATGGGCTTTTCATTGCGGTGGCTTCTCTTGTTTCAGAGCACAGGCTCTAGGCATGTAGAGCACGGGCTCTAGGTAGTAGTTGTGGTGCATGGGCTTAGTTGCTCTGCGGCATGTGGGATCTTCCCAGACCAGGGCTTGAACCCGTGTCCCCTGCATTGACAGGCAGATTCTTAACCACTGTGCCACCACGGAAGCCCTGCCCTTTGGTTTTGATTTTTAATGTTTTGCTCTTTCATCAATGATCTTTAAGATCTCATATTTCAGCTTAAGATAAATTAAATGTAAGAAAGTTTCATTAATTTATGAATGGGGATGCTTTAGATTCACTTTCCCTTGTTCATAACCTATGTAATTTTTTATACTGATAAATTGGCATTCTTCTTTTAAATTTACTGATGAATAGAGAAAGCTTAGATAAAAATGGCATGACCAAAAAGTATGACATTCATCTAATTCAAATCAAAGAAAATGAATGCAACATAAAAACATAAAGTGCTTTAACAGTGACAATATATTAAAAGTACAACATTTAGAAATTGGTCATTTACACTGGGTTATAGATTATTTGACCACCAGTTTAAACTCACGTTTGATAACCCCATGCTGAAAACCTCATATGACTGGTCAGTGGCCCATGAGAGCTAAGTTAGCATTTTAATAAATGCATAATATTCACAATGGAAGGAAATCTTGATTATCTGTCACCATTGTTTTTAGCCTGTGAATTCTTTGTTCATGTGAAGATTATGAAGTGTATTTTTACCTTGGTGATAAATTTAGTTACATAATAATGCAGGTACGGGGCAAAGGGAAAGGATTAGGCTATTTTTACCCATACTTGTAAATACTTCTTAATAATTGACTTCAAAAATGAGGTCTTCTATTCTGGTTTAATAACCCAGGGTACCAGTAAAGCTTTATTAGCCATGTAACTCTCTTGATACACTTAGGACTGGTCATGAACTTAACAATTTATATATGAGCTCTTTTTAGGTAGTAAGTCGGTGCTGGGGATTTGTGTTGAGGACAGGCCCATTAGGAAGAAATTCACACTTCCAAAAATCCTAGAAGCTCAAGTTCTCATCATTCACTGTAAAGTACATTGACTTGTGTACTGTGTACATGACTGAGATTGTGTTGCTCATGCATTTTTAGTGTTAAAATATCCTTTAATAATAATTTTAGAAAGGAACAACTGCGATAATAGATGTTTTTCCTTTTTATCACCCCTACCTATAATGTAAAGCTGACAACTTTATGTCTATTTCCTAATTCTAAGAATGATCTGCCACCAAGTGTCCTATTAGTACTAATGTGCTATTATACTTTCTTGGGGGTTGTGGGAGAAAAAAATCACACACACGGGATTAGAGTTGGCAAATACTGGGTAATAATTATTCCTTATACTTTTTTGTATTTCCAAAATTTCCTATCATGAACATATAATGCTTTTATTTATTTTTTTAATATTTAAAAAAATTATTGGAGTATAGTTGATTAACAATGTTGTGTTTCAGGTGTACAGTAAAGTGAATCAGTTATATATATATATATATATATATATATATATATATATATATATATACTCTTTTTTAGCTTCTTTACACATATAGTTCATTACACAGTAAGAAATAATATTTTTTCACAGTAAAAGTATGTCCCAAACATTTCATAGAATATGCTTATACTAAAAAATTGTTATTTTTTTCAACATCTTTATTAGAGTATAATTGCTTTACAATGGTGTGTTAGTTTCTGCTTTATAACAAAGTGAATCTGTTATACATACATATATATATATATATATATATATATCCCCATATCTCTTCCCTCTTGCATCTCCCTCCCTCCCGCCCTCCCTATCCCACCCTTCTAGGTGGTCACAAAGCACAGAGCTGATCTCCCTGTGCTTTGCGGCTGCTACCAACTAGCTATCTATTTTACGTTTAGTAGTGTATATATGTCCATGCCACTCTCTCGCTTTGTCACAGCTTACCCTTCCCCCTCCCTGTATCCTAAAGTCCATTCTCTAGTAGGTCGGTGTCTTTATTCCTGTCTTGCCCCTAGGTTCTTCATGATCTTTATTTTTTTTTTAGATTCCATATATATGTGTTAGCATATGGTATTTGTTTTCTCTTTCAGACTTACTTCACTCTGTAGGACAGATTCTAGGTCCATCCACCTCATTACAAATAACTGAATTTCGTTTCTTTTTATGGCTGAGTAATATTCCATTGTATATATGTGCCACATCTTCTTTATCCATTCATCTGTTGATGGACACTTAGGTCAATTTTGTTTATCTTCTCAAAGAACCAGCTTTTAGTTTTATTGATCTTTTCTATTGTTTCCTTCATTTCTTTTTCATTTATTTCTGATCTGATCTTTATGATTTCTTGCCTTCTGCTAACTTTGGGGTTTCTTTGTTTTTCTTTCTCTAATTGCTTTTGGTTTAAGGTTGGTTGTTTATTTGAGATCTTTCTTGTTTCTTAAGGTAGGATTGTATTGCTATAAACATCCCTCTTAGAACTGCTTTTGCTGCATCCCATAGGTTTTGGGTCATCGTGTTTTCATTGTCATTGTTTCTAGGTAATTTTTGATTTCCTCTTTGATTTCTTCAGTGATCTCTTGGTTATTAAGTAGTGTATTGTTTAGCCTCCATGTGTTTTTATTTTTTACATATTATTTCCTGTAATTGATATCTAGTCTTATAGCGTTGTGGTCAGAAAAGATACTTGATATGATTTCAATTTTCTTAAATTTACCAAGGCTTGATTTGTGACCCAAGATATGATCCATCCTAGAGAATGTTCCATGAGCACTTGAAAAGAAAGTGTACTCCATTGTTTTTGGATGGAATGTCCTATAAATATCAATTAAGTCCATCTTGTTTCATGTATCATTTAAAGCTTGTGTTTCCTTATTATTGTCATTTTGGATGATCTGTCCATTGGTGAAAGTGGGGTGTTAAATTCTCCTAGTATGATTGTGTTAATGTCGATTTCCCATTTTATGTCTGTTAGTATTTGCCTTTTGTATTGAGGTGCTCCTATGTTGGGTGTATAAATATTTACAATTGTTATATCTTCTTCTTGGATGATCCCTTGATCATTATGTAGTGTGCTTCTTTGTCTCTTGTAATAAATAGTCTTTGTTTTAAAGTCTATTTTGTCTGATATGAGAATTGCTACTCCAGCTTTCTTTTGATTTCCATTTGCATGGAATATCTTTTTTCATCCCCTCACTTTCAGTCTTTATGTGTCCCTAGGTCTGAAGTCGGTCTCTTGTAGACAGCATATATATGGGTCTTGTTTTTGTATTCATTCAGCCAGTCTATGTCTTTTGGTTGGAGCATTTAATTCATTTACATTTAAGGTAATTATTGATATGTATGTTCCTGTAACCATTTTCATACTGTTTTGGGCTTGTTATTGTAGGTCTTTTCCTTCTCTTGTGTTTCCTGCCTATAGAAGTTCCTTTAGCATTTGTTGTAAAGCTGGTTTGGTGGTACTGAATTCTCTTAGCTTTTGCTTGTCTGTAAAGGTATTAATTTCTCCGTCAGATATGAATGAGATCCGTGCTGGGTAGAGTAATGTTGGTTGTAGGTTTTTCTCCTTCATCAGTTTAAATATGTCCTGCCAGTCCCTTCTGGCTTGCAGAGTTTCTGCTGAAAGATCAGCTGTTAACCTTATGAGGAACCCCTTGTGTGTTATATGTTGTTTATCCCTTGCTGCTTTTAATATGTTTTCTTTGTATTTAATTTTTGATAGTTTCATTATGTATCTTGGCATGTTTCTCCTTGGATTTATCCTGTTTGGGACTCTCTGTGCTTCCTGGACTTGATTAACTATTTCCTTTCCCATATTAGGGAAGTTTTCAACTAGAATCTCTTCAAATATTTTCTCAGTTCCTTTCTTTTTCTCTTCTTCTTCTGGGACTCCTATCATTCGTATGTTGGTGCATTTAATGTTGTTCCAGAGGTCTCTGAGACTGTCCTCAATTCTTTTTATTCCTTTTTCTTTACTCTGCTCTGCAATAGTTATTTCCACTATTTTATCTTCCAGGTCACTTATCCGTTATTCTGCCTCAGTTATTCTGCTATTGATTCCTTCTAGAGAATTTTTAATTTCATTTATTGTGTTGTTCATCACTGTTTGTTTGCTCTTTAGTTCTTCTGCATCCTTGTTAAATGTTTCTTGTATTTTCTCCATTCTATCTCCAAGATTTTGGATCATCTTTACTATCATTATTCTGAATTCTTTTTCAGGTAGACTGCCTATTTCCTCTTCATTTGTTAGGTTTGGTGGGTTTTTACCTTGCTCATTAATCTGCTGTGTGTTTCTCTGTCTTCTCATTTTGCTTAACTTACTGTGTTTGGGGTCTCCTTTTCGCAGGCTGCAGGTTTGTAGTTCCCGTTGTTTTTGGTGTCTGTCCGCAGTGGCTAAGGTTGGTTCAGTGGGTTGTGTAGGCTTCCTGGTGGAGGGGAGTAGTGCCTGTGTTCTGGTGGATGAGGCTGGATCTTGTCTTTCTGGTGGGCAGGTCCACATCTGGTCGTGTGTTTTGAGGTGTCTGTGGCCTTATTATGATTTTAGGCAGCCTCTCTGCTAATGGATGGGGTTGTGTTCCTGTCGTGCTAGTTGTTTGGCATACGGTGTCCAGCACTGTAGCTTTCTGGTCATTGAGTGGAGCTGGGTCTTGGCATTGAGATGGAGATCTCTGGGAGATTTTCGCTGTTTGATATTATGTGGAGCTGGGAGGTCTCTTGTGGACCAGTGTCCTGAACGTCGCTCTCCCACCTCAGAGGCACAGCCCTGACGCCTGGCTGGAGCACCAAGAGACTGTCATCACATGGCTTAGAATAAAAGGGAGAAAAAGAAAGAAAGAAGTTGATAAAATAAAATAAAGTAAAATAAAATAAAGTTATTAAAATAAAAAATTATTAAAAATTTTTAAGTAATAATAAAAAAAAGAAAGAAGAGAGCAACCAAACCAAAAAAGAAATCCACCAATGATAACAAGTGCTATAAACTATACTAAAAGCAAACAAACAAACAAACAAAAACAGAGAGACAGAACCCTAGGACAAATGATAAAAGCAAAGTTATACAAAGTCACACACAGAAGCATACACATACACACTCACAAAAAGGGAAAAAGGGAAAAATATATATACATTGTTGCTCCCAACGTCCATCTCCTCAATTTGGGATGATTTGTTGTCTATTCAGGTATTCCACCGATTCAGGGTACATCAAGTTGATTGTGGAGATTTAATCCGCTGCTCCTGAGGCTGCTGGGAGAGATTCCCCTTTCTCTTCTTTGTTTGCACAGCTCCCGGGGCTCAGGTTTGGATTTGGCCCCGCCTCTGCATGTAGGTCGCTGGAGGGCGTCTGTTCTTCGCTCAGACAGGACGGGGTTAAAGGAGCAGCTGATTCGGAGGGTCTGGCTCACTCAGGCCGGGGGGGAGGCAGGGGTCTGGGTGCGGGGCGAGCCTGTGGCGGCAGAGGCCGACAGGATGTTGCACCAGCCTGAGGCACGCCGTGCGTTCTCCCAGGGAATTTGACCCTGGATCACAGGACCCTGGCAGTGGTGGGATGCACAGGCTCCCGGGAGGGGAGGTGTGGATTGTGACCTGTGCTCGCACACAGGCTTCTTGGTGGTGGCAGCAGCAGCCTTAGCGTCCCACACCCGTCTCTGGGGTCCCCGCTGATAGCCGTGGCTCACACCCGTCTCTGGAGCTCCTTTAAGCGGCGCTCTTAATCCCCTCTCCTCGCGCACCAGGAGACAAAGAGGCAAGAAAAAGTCTCTTGCCTCTTCGGCAGGTCCAGATGTTTTCCCGGACTCCCTCCCAGCCAGCCGTGGTGCACTAGCCCCTTCAGGCTATGTTCATGCCGCCAATCCCAGTCCTCTCCCTGTGCTCCGACCGAAGCCCAAGCCTCAGCTCCCAGCCCCTACCCGCCCCAGCGGGTAAGCAGACAAGCCTCTTGGGCTGGTGAGTGCCAGTCGGCACCGATCCTCTGTGTGGGAATCTCTCCGCTTTGCCCTCCACACCCCTGTGGCTGCGCTCTCCTCTGCGGCCCCGAAGCTTCCCCCCTCCACCACCCGCAGTCTCCAACCGCAAAGCGGCTTCTAGTATGTGGAAACCTTTCCTCCCTCACAGCTCCCTCCCTATTGCAGGTACCTTCCCTATTCTTTTGTCTCTGTTTTTTCTTTTTTCATTTACCCTACCCAGGTACGTGGGGAGTCATTTGCCTTTTGGGAGGTCTGAGGTCTTCTGCCAGCATTCAATAGGTGTTCTGTAGGAGTTGTTCCACATGTAGATGTATTTCTGATGTATTTGTGGGGAGGAAGGTGATCTCCACGTCTTACTCTTCCACCATCTTGAAGATCCTCCTCCTGTAATGCTTTTAAAACCATAAAATAATGTTAAAATAACAATGGAACCAAAATATTTACCAAACAAAAGTATGTCTTTAGTATGATTCCATTTACAATGTTTTTTAAAATCCCTGTGATTCTTTAAGTACAAGTCTGGGGACCACTGCCTTAAATATTCAAATTCAGGGTCTACAGTAAGGAAGCAGTGAGACCTTGATAATACAATCGGCCTGTTCAGGAGAGGGAGGGACAGGCATATTTGGGTCCTCTGAACACTCACCACCTGTTCTGAGTATTAAGCATAATGAGCCTTGCTTACCTGCGAGGCAGGAGGTAACTATAGGTGTCTAAGGAGGTCCCACTGTGGGGTTTTATTCTGGCTTCCATACTCAGCAAACTAAGAGGGTTATAATCAATTGATGAACTGTGGTTTTGACCTTAGGGGTTGTCAATAGTCTGTATAAAATAAATTCTTGTGGAGAAGACTAACATCAGAAAACCATCTGTACCTTTTTTTTTTTTTTTTTTTTTTTTTTGCGGTACGTGGGCCTCTCACTGCTGTGGCCTCTCCCATTGCGGAGCACAGGCTCCGGATGCGCAGGCCCAGCGGCCATAGCTCACGGGCCCAGCCGCTCCGCGGCCTGTGGGATCTTCCCGGACCGGGGCACGAACCCGTGTTCCTTGCATCGGCAGGTGGACTCTCAACCACTGCGCCACCTGGGAAGCCCAGAAAACCATCTGGAAAGAGCTATGAGCTCTTGTGAGAGAAACCATAGTGCTGACTATGCAGGGACAACTAAAGGATTTAGAAAGATTGGAAGAAGACTTCAAAGGGAGAGGCCACCAGACAACTAGCAACCGCTGAAGGTGCTAACAGTCCCATGATACCAGGAACAGTGTATTTAAAATGATATGGCATCCTCGTTGAAAGGACCGACTTTGAAGTTAGAATTAAGATTAGGTCCTGGCCTCACCACTTACTGTGAGGCCATGAAAATGCTCTTTAACCTCTATATGCCTCAGTGTCTTGAGCTATGTTATGAGTATGCTAGTATTGAACTCATAGAATTGTCAGCAAGTCACACATACGTGATTTTAGGATTAATTTAGCTAATGTACATAACCTGCTTAGCACACTGCCTGCTATATACTAAGCTCCCAATGAACACTATGAGTTATTGTTTCTTGTATTTATTTGTTAATCAAAAAGCCTTTTATTGACCCTTTCCCAGTATCAGGCACAGGGCTAGGTGCTAGGAGATTCAGTGGTTAGCAAACAATCATGGACCTTGTCTGCCTGTAACTGATAGTCTTGTGAAGGAGGCAGATCTCAAGTAATAATAGGAATAATATAATTACAAACTTCAGTAAGTGTAATGGAGGAAAAGTACAGAGAACAATAACTCTGAGATGATATAATGTGAAAGCTTGATCTAGTTGGTGAGAGTCAGAGGACACTTTGAGAAGAGACATGAAGGTGTTGTAGACGTTGATGAGGCAACGGAGGAAAGGGTTTGGGAGGAGAACATACCTGCTACACAGAACATCTTATGCAAAGCTTCTGAAGTAGGAGGATGCAAGGTGTGATTCTGAAACTGAAAGAAAGCCAAGGTTGCTAGAGTAGAGATGGAGGAGGAGGCAGAGGCCAGAATGTTCAAAGTCTTTCAGAACATAGTAAGGACTTGGTATTATTTCAAGAGCATCAGGAAGCCATTGAATAGGAAAATATATGAAATAGGGGACCATTGAATAGGAAAATGTATGAACTAGGGAACTGTTGAATAGGAAAATGTATGAACTAGGGAACTGCTGAATAGGAAAAGGTATTAAAAATACTTTAAAAAATATTATTCTGGCTGCTGTTTAGAGGCAAGATCAAAAGGGCCAAGAAGACTGTTTAGGAGGCAAAAGTGTTTGTATAAAAATAGCTGATAGTTTTTCTAGGAGGGTGGCAGTGGGTAGTGCGGTATCAAGGAGATCTCCTAGTTTTCTAGGTTGTGCCATTAAATAGGGGCTATTTACTGAGACGGGAGTCCTAGAACAGGACAGACATTAGTGCCTATTTGTTAGCCAAGTGGAGTTGTCAATTAGGCAACTGGATATCATGATTTTGCCATATTTTGTTAACACTAAGGTGTATATTTTCATATTTTAATGTCTCTAAAATTGAGCTATATCTTATAATCAATGGTATGCCCTAGTTAAATTTCCAGTCTTTTATATTTCTTCGTGGTGTGTAAACTAATGGGGTCATCAACATCTATAATGTCTTAGATTCAACAAAATATGCTAATAATAGCAACAAGGAAGACCACCATAGCATCAATTAGTAGCTCACAAGCACTAATTAACACAAAACTTCTGATCAGTGTACAACAGGAACCACTTACCCTTAGAATATCCAAAATAGTGTAGGAGTGACCAGAAAGAGCAATGACTTCAGGATGACTGTCCACTGTTCCACCCACCCATCCAGATGACAAGTAAGATGGGGGACAAGACAGGAAACTGCCCTCATTATCTAAATAGGATAGAGGCTGTACCAGCATCTGTTAAATGCAGAGCATGATAATAATAGTAATAACACTTAAATAATGCTGGCCATAGACTAGGTGTTCTTCTAAAGACTTTATATCAGCTCATGACAACACTATTATCAACAGTATCAACAGTTTTACTATGATACTGAGCTGGAAAGAAGTTAGCTAACTTGCTTCAGGTCACACAGCTCATAAATGGCAGATCCAGATTCACACCCAAGCAGTGGTCAGCTCTAAAGCCTCTGCTCTCAACCACTGCTGCTACCTCTAATGAAGATAATTAATTACTTGGTGACCTGGGAGCAATAGAGATTTATGGAAATATTGTGTGGGCTTTTGCCAGACCTAGACACATACATCTAAGATCTTCAGAGTTTTACTATGTACATGGCTTGGGGAAGAAGACGTAGGAAGAGCTCTTATTCTTTTGAGTTCTGAGAACTGTATTATTAAATCTAAATGTAATGTGGCAATATTGACTTAGCGACTTAGCAGTATATTAAAAGGAAGGTGCTCTATAAATAACACGTTATCAATATCAGCAACAAAAATTAAATTCCTGTTTTTATCTTGGGATGACATATGTAATAAAACAAAAAGAAGAGGACATGTTTTACAAGCCATATGTCTTCTAAAATGAAAAATGCTTACTTGTAATCAACTTTGATATTATGAAAGGAGGTACAATTATTCCAAAATCATTATGCCTTGTTTATATAAGCTCTAAGTCTCCATTTGTATTACCTGATGGCAAATGGTGGCATTACCAAGACTCTGAGCTGAAAACCTTGAATGTGTGTCTGATACTATAGCTATCACGATATCACATTGTCATGGCAAGTTCAACATTCCACAGACTTCATGTGTTTCTGCTTAAGTCTTCAATCAGGATAAGCCAGGAAGAGAAAGTGGCAGGTCTACATTCACCACTGCTTAGATTTTAGTGTAGGCATTTCATTTTTCCCCAAATGAAAACATTTGCCTTTATGGAAAATAAAATGTTTTATTTAAACTAATAAGCATAGCCCTATTAAATAACATTACTAAACATCTTGTTTAAGCTAAAAGAATTAGAAAGATATAAATCTTGAAGAAGAGAGAAATCTAAGTGTAATTTGGTCCTTCACACTAAAAAGGCTGCTATTATTGCTAGATTTTTCTACTTTATTTTATTTTCCTTTATGGTTTTGAAGAGAGAAACTCTGATCTATTTTATTTCCTCGCTTTGTGTGTGAAGGAAAACTTCAGGATTGTATTTAATTTCACTCTATGATTTCTCATAATGTAATTAATGCTGCATCCTCCTTCACAATTCATCCTCCTTCACAAAATGCTGCCGCCTTCACAACTTGAAGAGACCTCTACTGCCTGAGGATCTCCCCTGCTCAACTTCTTGAAGAAGTATGATCAGAGTGAAAAAGTAAAGCAGGGTTGACTCTTTAGCACTGCTTTGTAATAGTTCTGGCTTCCTTTCTTCTGTTGACAGATGAGAAAGGATTTAGAATTATTCAAGTGAGATATATCTAATAACTGTTTGCATATCTGAGCATATATGAAGATGTCTGCTGTTTTTAGTTAGAGGGGAATAATTTTGAACTTTTCCTTTTAAAAAGAGGCAGAAAACTCCCTAAGATGTTTATAATTGAAAGATGCAATAACTTTATTTCCTGGCTCTCTCATGGTTTTTATTAGTGTTGGAATAATACTAGATGAAAATTAAAACTAACACACTCATGTAGTACTCATGTCTACTCATGTAGACATGGTGCTATAAATTTTTATATATCCCTTATATCACTTAATCCTAACAATAACCCTATGATGTCAGTATTATCACCAGGAGATAAATGTGATTCATCTAATATTTCATAGCCTGTTAATGGTGGTTCAAGAATTAAAACCCAGGTCTGTTTGTATCAATCAGGATCCAGTTAGAAACTAAAACTACATGGTGATTTGAGCAGGAAAAGATTAATATAAAGAATTATTAACTATGCTCGTGATTAAATAAGATCGGCTACTAAGGGTAAAAAAAACCCTAAAGAATTGAGAAGAGCAGATATAGGGAGTGGCACTAACCCTCGGTCTGAGGCAGAGCACTTAAGGAAAGAACAAATTTTAAAGAGTGCCCCTTACCCTCTCCCTTTACCCTGGGATCCAGCTCTTCTTGGAGAGGACACAGCTGTGACCCAGTGAGTGGCAGAGACGTTTGCTGAGGTAGAATGCTAGTGGAACTCCCAGGGAAGCCACTCTCTGGGGTTCTGGGGAAACTTCCCATAAGGAGGTGTCTCAGTGTGGAACTCATGCAAGGGAAGTTGGTGCCTCACGGAACGTGCTAGCAAGCTTCCAGAGTGTGAGTCAGGGGAGCCCTGTGGGGTGCCAAGTAACATGGCCGAGAAGGTGCCCTGCACTGCTGGTCCCTTTGCATGGTAGGAGCTATCAGAGAAAATCCCCTGGAACCAGGAAGAGCCTCTTTTTCCTCTAGTTTCCTACCTTACCCTCTATGAAGGATGCTTAAAAATTTCCCATATGGCAAGGGAGAAATATTCTAGTCTCACAAGTAGGACAATGAAGGGTGGATTTAGGGTGAGGCAATAGATGGTTACTACCCACCAACAAATCTGCTTTCTTAATCATTTAATCATTATGTTGTACTGCCTTATACTTACCACAAAATATGATATTTGAAAAAATAAAGGGGAAAAAAAGGAAGGAAGGTAGAGGTAGGAAGAAAAAGATAAACAATGTAACAGGATTATAAGTGAAGATTTACATCAGTATCTCTCTTTTCTTTGAAATGTTTCTAGGTAGAGTCACTTTGAATTAATTGCTCAGGAGACTGCCTTATTAAATTTTAAGACATTGGCTTATCAACCAAAAACTGAAGACACAAACTGCAGGCCCAAGGGCCATAACCAAAGATTTTTCACTCTACAATTCAAATTATTTTTTAATCCCAGCTTTCTCATCTACTAGTTAATGCAGGTCATGTTCACTTGACAAACATTTGTTTGCAAATAAGAGCTTCTCCTCAGATAATCCAAATCCTAATTGCATCATTTACAGACTATAAGATTTAGGCAAGTTATTTAATTTCTTTGGGCCTCCAATTCCTCATGTAAAATGATGATAACAGTATCTACCTTACAGATGTGTTATGAAAATTAAGTGTGTTAATATTCAAAAGCACTTGGGACCATTTCTTGCATATAATAAGCACTATATAAATATTTGTATAGATGTTATTATATTTTCTTAAAGACCATAGCCTAAGAATATGTATTCTTTCAGTAGTTCCAGTTTATGGAACTCTTCATTTAATCAACATTTTTGTCAGATTATTCTGATTTCATTGTTTAATGGCAAGTTAAAAAATATGATTACATTATAGTATGTATAATGTGAATGCTGTTAGTTGGTTATCTTACTTTGTCCTACAGCTATTAACAACAGTGCTTTAAACTGATAGTGTTTGAAGATTCTAATAGCAAGCCCTTACTCCTTAATTTTTGCTATGAATTATCTGAACGGTAAGATTTTTGGTGAAGTACTTTTGGCTAAAGAAAACTATGTTGTCAGCATAACCATTAGCATTCAAATTATTCAATAGTTTTAAATTTACATCCCTTAAAAGAAGCATATTAGAAATTTTGTAAAAATGTCTAAAATTAAAAACAAATTAATGTTCTTCTTTTTTTACAGAAGACCATGCAAAATACTCTGATATCATCAAGAAGTCCAATGCAATTGAAATGTTATTTACACTATACCCTCCTCAAGGTGCCCATGTGTGTACTAATATGAGGCTTAGATCAACTTGGCTAAGACCCATAGTAAATGGGGAAGAAGGATATAAGTATATAGGTAAGATGCTGAACCTTATAATTTCCTTTTATAATAAGGCAGAAATGACCTTGTACTTTATAAAACCCTTATCCATCACTTAGATGATATGGGATGATAGGCCTTATAGAACATTCCCTTTCATTCTTGAGTATTATGCTTGCAATTTTAAAAGTGGCTGATTTATACTTTGGTGACTCCATTAAAATAGTGGAAACACTGTGTTTATCCATTTATCTGATGATGGATATTTGGCTTGTTTTTTAAAAAAAAGTGATACTACAAGGAAAGCTGCTACGAACATTCATGTACTGGACTGTGTATAGACATATGTTTGCATTTCTCTTGACTAAACTGTTTTCCAGCATGGTTAAACCATTTCATATTCCCCATCAGTAGAAATATGAGAGTTGCATTTGTTCCATAGCTATATCAATACTAAGTGTAATCAGTTTTTCTAATTTTAGCCATTCTAAGAGATAGCGTTGGTATTCCATTGTGGTTTTAATTTGCATTTCTCTAGTAGACAGTGATATACAGCATATTTTCATGTATTTGTCATTTGTGTATCTTCTTTGGTGAAATGTCTGTTCAAATTTTTGGCCATTTTTATATTTTTTGCTGTTGTTTTAAGCATTGAGAGTCCTTTAGATATTCTGAATATAAATTCTTTAACATATATATGCTTTGCAAATATTTTCTCCCAATCTGTGGCTTGTCTTTTCTTTCTCTTAATAATATCTTCTTAAGAGCAGAAGATTTTAATTTTGATGAAGTCCAGTTTACCACTGTATTCTTTTATGGCTCACGTTTTTACTGTCATATCCAAGAAATATTGGTTAGACCTCTGGTCACAAGGTTTTCTTCTAGAAATTTTATAGTTTTAAATTTTATATTTCAGTGTATAATTTGTTTTGAGCTCTATTTTGTACATGACTCAAGGTTGAAGTTTTGTCTTTTTTCTAACTTATTGATACCCAAATGTGCTAGCACTATTTGTTTAAAAGACTATCCTTCTATGCATTAACTTTGTATTTTGGAAAACCAAATAGTCCAAAGAAAATATATAGATGGCAAATAAGCACATGAAAATATGACCAATATTATTAGTTATTAGGAAAATACAAATAAAAACCATAATGTCATACCACTACTCATCTATTAGAATGACTAAAATAAAATTAAAAAATCTGACAATACCAAATCTGGCAAGAATGTAGGAAAACTGGAACATTCATATATTGCTGGTGGAAATACTAAATTGTACAACCCATTTCTAAAGATTTTGATACTTTCTTATAAATTAATATGCTCTAACCATAAAGCCTAGCCTTTCTACTCCTAGGTAATTACCTAAGAGGATTGAAAGTATTTGTTTACACAAAAACCTATATATAAATATGTGTAGCTGCTTAATCATAATTGCCAAGGGCTGGAAAAACACAAATGTTCTTCAACTGGTGAATGGATAATCAAAATTTGTTAACATTTATACAGTGAAATAGTATCCAGCAATAAAGAGGAATGAGTTACTGATACAATAATATGGATGAATTTCAAATGCATGTTAAGTGAAAGAAGCCAAACTCAAAGGCTATAATTTGATTCCATTTAAATGACACTTTGCAAAAGCAAAACTAGTAGGACAGAGTCAGCCCTGTGATTGTCAGGGGTTAATGCTGGTGGGAGGGTTTAACTACAGAGAGGTTGCATGAGGGAGTTCTTAGGGTGATGAAACTGTTCTGCATAGCTAAAACGAACTGTATGCCAAAAAGAATGAATTTTACTGAAAGTAAAAATTTTAAAATAAACACAAAATAAAAAGAGAGAAGAATTTAAGAATGGCAAACAAATCCAAAAATGATGCGCACTGCTATTAGTCATTAGGGAGATGTAAATTAAACACAGTAGGATACCACTGCACACCTACCTTAAGGGCTAAATTAAAAAGTCAGAACACACCAAGTGCAGCAACTGGAACACTAATATCCTGCCAATGCAAATGTAAAATTTTAAAAACACTATGCAAAATGGTTTGACATTTTCTTAAAAAGTTATAGATACACTTACTATATGACTCAGCCATACCACTCCTAGATATTTGTCCATAAGAAAAGAAATTATATGTACATACAGGGACTTGTACATGAATATTCATAGATTCTTTTTTTGTTAAAGACCCAAACTAGAAACAACTCAAATGCCCATCCACAGGTGAAAGGATAAACAAATTGTGATATATCCATGCAGAATACTACTCATCACTATAAAAGAACAAACTATTGACAGTATATAATACATATAACAAACAATATGGCTGAATCTCACATGAATTATGTTGAAAAAGGTTAGACAAAAAAAGAGTACAAGAGTATGATTCCATTTATATAGAAGTCTAGAAGTTGCAAACTAACTAGGCCTGTGACAGAATCAGATCCGCGGTTACCTGGGACGGAGGTGGCAAATAGAAGTGAGACATGATGGATTACAAAATTTGAGGGATGATGTCAATAGAAATGTTTATTAACTTGATTGCGGTGATAGGTGATGGTTCCATGGATATAAACATATGTCAAAATTCATCAAATTATACACTTTAAGTACATGTAGTTTTTAATTTACACTTCAATAAAGGTGTAAAAATAAAGTTGAAAACATAAATTTAAACAACCAAGATAGTTAAATTTGTATTTTGGGACTTTTTTTGAAAGATGACTTCTCTTTAAGTTTAAAACTAGCATATTAGAACTCATCTGGAGAGTCACAAATTTAATGCAGTCTCGTTTGGCTTGTGCATATAAAGATCTATTTAAGTGCTCAGTTCTGAAAGATAGCCTGGAGGAAGAAGTGGGAAAGAGAAATAAAATTATGAAAAAGGAAGTTGAAGGCTTTAGGTTCTATAAGATGAACCAAGACCCTGATTGCAATTTATTTTCTCTTTGCAATTTTTCCCCTGAAAGTTAACCTATCATTCTAAAAGATTTGTGTTCATTGTCTACAGCCCATTTGTGAACATTTGGTCCAAATAAAACAAATAGAAAGGAAATACAGAAGTGGCCTTATAAGTTGAGGACTCCATCTTCTGAGGTTTTATGCTTTCTTTCTCCTTTTTAGTAGGTGGCCAGGGCCTTGCATCTTTTTGAATTACAGTGGTTATTAAATTGATTGACAAGAGAGTTTGCAGCATTTGCCTTGAAAAAGATTAGTCTATTATAGAAGTGCTTTCTGAAACTCAGTTTTTTTTTGTTTTTTTTACATCTTTATTGGAGTATAATTGCTTAACAATGGTGTGTTAGTTTCTGCTTTATAACAAAATTAATCAGTTATACATATACATATGTTCCCATATCCCCTCCCTCTTGCGTCTCCCTCCCACTGAAACTCATTTAACTCCTTAACTATAAACATTTTAGGGAAGATAGCTCTGGGAATTTATTACATGTTCCAATATTAATACTCCACAATGTAGGCACTCCTGTTTATTGATTTCACTCTGTAGATTTAGAGATGTATCATCAGCAAGAACTGAAGCGTAGTTAACAGTTACTAAATGCTCTGTAAATGGCATGGACTACTAACAAAGTATGTAGTATTAAGACCATACATACTCTAAAAATATTTCATATATCCGTATTTTATATCCCAGAATTCCTAGCACAGTGGCTTGAATGTAACTGGAATGCTGACTATGTCATAATTTCAAATTGCTTAATAGGCACAAAGTATGTCTTCTGAATCATAATTTTGTAATCTTAGACCATCAATGAAGTTTAAAAAAAAAGTCTTTAAATTTTTTTCCAGGAGCATAGTCTTGTCAACCCTGTTTTCAGAAAGGTTATTTGGAGGGCTAGTCTTTTAACATGTCTTTGGCTATCTCTCCTTATGAGTTGTCTGTCTTTGAGCTCCCCTGATATTATGGCCTATCACAGGTACACTGAACTTGTTCCTCTCCTTCATTAAGTTTTTGTGACTTTGGCGAATTTCCAGCCTGGAAACTGTAGATTACATTAATGAGCTCTTGGAATTCTAATGGGAATACCTTGAAAGGGGTACGTTAGCCATTGTCTTTCAGGGAAATAATTTAGGGAATACAAATGAATGACTAAACTACTTTCTCAAACCAATGGTCCATTCTTAACTGAACTCATATTGTTATATTAATGTAAGCTTTCTAATTAGTTCAGATTCTGAGTAATGAGCAAAGACCTCTAGTTCTATTTCTTTTTCATCATTTTGAGCCCTTATATAGTAAATTTTACTTACCTTTATAACATATGGTTATTTAAGTTGTATAATTAATACTGGAACCTGATTTCCTGGCCTAATCACTATTATGTTACCTATTACGAGTACAAGGTATCTTTTTATGCCCTTCAGTTTATTCCGCTGCCTTCAGGCAAGACCTGATATACATCAGCCAAATGGAAATCTGTCCCACCTTTAAAGACTGTGGCAATTACTCAGTCGTCCTTGACAGCTCAGAATTTTCTACTTTGCAACATGACTTTCTTTTCTTATGTATCCTTTATTGCAGTTGTAACTGTTTTCACTCTCCACAAAATAAAGGCTATGCCTACATGATTAAGACCTTTTGTTTTTTCTAAAAATATTCCTTTTAAAATATTATTCCTCAGACGTCCTCTTTCTAATCCTTAATGTCTTTTGGCACTTCTCTCTAAACATTTCCCATATTTTCTCATTTGTTTTAAGTGATGGAACTTAGACTAATATATAGTAATCCAATAAGTCTGATTTATTATGAATATAATCCTAGCTACTACATGTTCTGCTCATATCGTTGTGCTTTTTTACACCTTTACACATCTCTGCATTTACTTGGATTTCTATCCATCATTTTTAATCTCCTTTTTATGACATATTTCTTGTAGCTATTTGATATATGTGTAATTTATTTTGCCTTCTTAAATTTCCTACCCTGACTTCTCCTGATTTTCCTTAACTTATTTAGAATATGGACATTTATTACTCTTGTCAAAATTCAGTTGACAATGTTGAACCCATTCTTTGAGGTGTTCTATAAGATTATTATATAATGGAAAACCCAAATATATCCTGATTCGAAAGGAGCTCCATATATATATATATATATATATATTAACATCTTTATTGGACTATAATTGCTTTACAATGGTGTGGGAATTTCTGCTTTATAACAAAGTGAATCAGTTATACATATACATATGTTTCCATATCTCTTCCCTCTTGCGTCTCCCTCCCTCCCACCCTCCCTATCACAACCCTCTAGGTGGTCACAGAGCACCGAGCTGATCTCCCTGTGCTATGCGGCTGCTTCCCACTAACTATCTATTTTACATTTGGTAGTGTATATATGTCCATGCCACTCTCTCCCTTTGTCCCAGCTTACCCTTCCCCCTCCCCATATCCTCAAGTCCATTCTTTAGTAGTTATGTGTCTTTATTCCCGTCCTGGCCCTAGGTTCTTCATGACCTTTTTTTTTTTTCTTAGATTCCATATATATGTGTTAGCATACAGTATTTGTTTTTCTCTTTCTGACTTACTTCACTCTGTAGGACAGACTCTAGGTCCATCCACCTCACTACATATAACTCAATTTCGTTTCCTTTTATGGCTGAGTAATATTCCATTGTATATATGTGTCACATCTTCTTTATCCATTCATCTGTTGATGGACAGTTAGGTTGCTTCCATGTCCTGGCTATTGTAAATAGAGCTGCAATGAACATTTTGGTATATGACTCTTTTTGAATTATGGTTTTCTCAGGATATATGCCCAGGACTGGGATTGCTGGGTCGTATGGTAGTTCTATTTTTAGTTTTTTAAGGAACGTCCATACTGTTCTCCATAGTGGCTGTATCAATTTACATTCCCACCAACAGTGCAAGAGGGTTCCCTTTTCTCCACACCCTCTCCCGCATTTATTGCTTGTAGATTTTTTGATGATGGCCATTCTGACTGGTGTGAGGTGATCCCTTATTGTAGTTTTGATTTGCATTTCTCTAATGATTAGTGATGTTGAGTATCCTTTCATGTGTTTGTTGGCAATCTGTATATCTTCTTTGGAGAAATGTCTATTTAGCTCTTCTGGACATTGTTGGATTGGGTTGTTTGTTTTTTCGGTATTGAGCTGCATGAGTTGCTTGTATGTTTTGGAGATTAACTCTTTGTCAGTTGCTTCCTTTGCAAATATTTTCTCCCATTCTGAGTGTTGTCTTTTCGTTTTGTTTATGGTTTCCTTTGCTGTGCAAAAGCATTTAAGTTTCATTAGGTCCCATTTGTTTATTTTTGGTTTTATTTCCATTTCCCTAGGTGCTGGGTCAAAAAGGATCTTGCTGTGATTTATGTCATAGATTGTTCTGCCTATGTTTTCCTCTAAGAGTTTGATAGTGTCAGGCCTTACATTTAGGTCTTTAATCCATTTTGAGTTTATTTTGGGGTATGGTGTTAAGGAGTATTCTAATTTCATACTTTTCCATGTACCTGTCCAATTTTCCCAGCGCCACTCATTGAAGAGGCTGTCTTTTCTCCACTGTATATTCTTGCCTCCTTTATCAAAGATAAGGTGACCATATGTGCATGGTTTATCTCTGGGCTTTCTATCCTGTTCCATTGATCTATATTTCTGTTTTTGTGTCTTAATTACTGTAGCTTTGTAGTATAGTCTGAAATCAGGGAGCCTGATTCCTCCAGCTCCATTTTTCTTTCTCAAGATTGCTTTGGCTATTCAGGGTCTTTTGTGTTTCCATACAAATTGTGACATTTTTCTTCTAGTTCTGTGAAAAATGCCAGTGGTAGTTTGATAGGGATTGCATTGGATCAGTAGATTGCTTTGGGTAGTAGAATCATTTTAACAATGTTGATTCTTCCAATCCAAGAACATGGTATATCTCTCCATCTCTTTGTATCATCTTTAATTTCTTTCATCAGTGTCTTATAATTTTCTGCATACAGGTCTTTTGTCTCCTTAGGTAGGTTTATTCCTAGATATTTTATTCTTTTTGTTGCAGTGGTAAATGGGAGTGCTTCTTAATTTCTCTTTCATATTTTTCATCATTAGTGTAGGAATGCTAGAGATTTCTGTGCATTAATTTTGTATCCTGCTACTTTACCAAATTCATTGATTAGCTCTAGTAGTTTTCTGGTAGCATCTTTAGGATTCTCTATGTATAGTATCATGTCATCTGCAAACAGTGACAGCTTTACTTCTTCTTTTCCTATTTGGATTCCTTTTATTTCTTTTTCTTCTCTGATTTCTGTGGCTAAACTTCCAAAACTATGTTGAATAACAGTGGTGAGAGTGGGCAACCTTGTCTTGTTCCTGATATTAGTGGAAATGGTTTCAGTTTTTCACCATGGAGGATGATGTTGGCTGTGGGTTTGTCATATAGGGCCTTTATTATGTTGAGGAAACATCCCTCTATGCCTACTTCCTGGAGGTTTTTTATCATAAATGGGTGTTGAATTTTGTCGTAAGCTTTCTCTGCATGTATTGAGATGATCATATGGTTTTGTTTGTTTGTTTGTTTTGTTTTTTGTTTTTGCGGTACGCGGGCCTCTCACTGCTGTGGCCTCTCCCCATTGTGGAGCACAGGCTCTGGACGCGCAGGCCCAGCAGCCATGGCTCATGGGCCCAGCCGCTCCGTGGCATGTGGGATCCTTCTGGACCGGGGCATGAACCCATGTCCCCTGCATTGGCAGATGGACTCTCAACCACTGTGCCACCAGGGAAGCCTGATCATATGGTTTTTGTTCTTCAATTTGTTAATATGGTGTATCATATTAATTGATTTGTGTATATTGAAGAATCCTTGCATTCCTGGGATAAACCCCACTTGATCATGGTGTATGATCCTTTTAACGTGCTGTTGGATTCTGTTTGCTAGTATTTTGTTGAGGATTTTTGCATCTATGTTCATCAGTGATATTGGCCTGTAGTTTTCTTTCTTTGTGACATCTTTGTTTGGGTTTGGTATCAGGTTGATGGTGGCCTCGTAGAATGAGTTTGGGAGTGTTCCTCCCTCTGCTATATTTTGGAAAAGTTTGAGAAGCATAGGTGTTACCTCGTCTCTAAATGTTTGACAGAATTCGCCTGTGAAGCCATCTCGTCCTGGGCTTTTGTTTCTTGGAAGAATTTTAATCCCAGTTTTAATTTCAGTGCTTGTGATTGCACTGTTCATATTTTCTCTTTCTTCCTGGTTCACTCTCAGAAGGTTGTGCATTTCTAAGAATTTGTCCGTTTCTTTCAGGTTGTCCATTTTATTGGCATAGGGTTGCTTGTAGTAATCTCTCATGATCCTTTGTATTTCTGCAGTGTCAGTTATTCTCCTTTTTCATTTCTAATTCTATTGATTTGAGTCTTCTCCCCTTTTTTCTTGATCAGTCTGCCTAATGGTTTATCAATTTTGTTTATCTACTCAAAGAACCAGCTTTAATTTATTGAGGTTTGCTATCATTTCCTTCATTTCTTTTTCATTTTTTGCTGTTCTGATCTTTATGATTTCTTTCCTTCTGCTAACTTTGGGGTTTTTATGTTCTTCTTTCTCTAATTGTGTTGGGTGTAAGGTTAGGTTGTTTTTTTTGAGATGTTTCTTGTTTCTTAAGGTAGGATTGTATTGCTATAAACTTCCCTCTTAGAACTGCCTTTGCTGCATCCCATAGGTTTTGGGTTGTTGTGTTATCATTGTCATTTGTTTCTAGGTGTTTTTTGATTTCCTCTTTGATTTCTTCAGTGATCTCTTGGTTATTAAGTAGTATTTTGTTTAGCCTCCATGTGTTTGTATTTTTTACAGATTTTTTCCTGTAATTAATATCTAGTCTCATAGCATTGTGGGCAGAAAAGATACTTGATACAATTTCAATTTTCTTAAATTTACCAAGGCTTGATTTGTGACTCAGGTATATTCTGTCCTGGAGGATGTTCCATGAGTACTTGAGAAGAATGTGTATTTTGTTGTTTTTGGATGGAATGTCCTATAAATATCAATTAGGTCCATCTTGTTTCATGTATCACTTAAAGCTTGTGTTTCCTTATTTATTTTCATTTTGGATGATCTGCCCATTGGTGAAAGTGGGGTGTAAAAGTCCCCAAGTATGATTGTGTTACTGTCGATATCCCATTTTATATCTGTTAGTATCTGCCTTATGTATTGAGGTGCTCCTGTGTTGGGTGCATAAATATTTATAATTGTTATATCTTCTTCTTGGATTGATCCCTTGATCATTGTGTAGTGTCTTTCTTTGTCTCTTGTAATAGTCTTTATTGTAAAGTCTATTTTGTCTGATATGAGAACTGCTACTCCAGCATTTTTTTGATTTCCATTTGCATCGAATATCTTTTTCCATCCCCTCACTTTCAGTCTGTATGTGTCCCTAGATCTGAAGTGGGTCTCTTGTAGACAGCATATAATGGGTCTTGTTTTTGTATCCATTCAGCCAGTCTATGTCTTTTGGTGGGAGCATTTAATCCATTTACATTTAAGGTAATTATCAATATGTATGTTCCTATTACCATTTTCTTAATTGTTTTGGGTTTCTTATTGTAGGTCTTTTCCTTCTCTTGTGTTTCCTGCCTAGAGAAGTTCCTTTAGCATTTTTTAAAATTATTTACTTATTTATTTATTTATTTTTATTCATTTATTGTTTGCGGTACGCAGGCCTCTCACTGTTGTGGCCTCTCCCGTTGCAGAGCACAGGCTCCGGACTTGCAGGCTCAGTGGCCATGGCTCACAGGCCCAGCTGCTCTGTGGCATGTGAGATCCTCCCGTACCGGGGCACGAACCTGTGTCCCCGGCATCAGCAGGTGGACTCTCAACCACTGCGCCACCAGGGAAGCCCCCTTTAGCATTTTTTGTAAAGCTAGTTTGGTGGTGCTGAATTCTGTTAGCTTTCACTTGTCTGTAAAGTTTTTAATTTCTCCATCCAATCTGAATGAGATCCTTGCAGGGTAATGTTGGTTGTAAGTTTTTCTCCTTCATCACTTTAAAAATGTCCTGCCACTCCCTTCTGGCTTGCAGAGTTTCTGCTGAAATGTCAGCTGTTAACCTTATAGGGGTTCCCTTGTGTGGTATTTGTTGTTTTTCCCTTGCTGCTTTTAATATTTTTTCTTTTAATTTAATTTTTGATAGTTTGATTATTACGTGTCTTGGCATGTTTCTCCTTGGATTTATACTGTATGGGACTCTCTGTGCTTCCTGGACTTGATTAACTATTTCCTTTCCCATATTAGGGAAGTTTTCAACTAGAATCTCTTCAAATATTTTCTCAGTCCCTTTCTTTTTCTCTTCTTCTTCTGGGACCCCTATCATTCGACTGTTGGTGCATTTAATGTTGTCCCAGAGGTCTCTGAGACTGTCCTCAATTCTTTTTTCTGTATTCTGCTGTGCAGTAGCTATTTCCACTATTTTATCTTCCACTCACTTATCCGGTCTTCTGGCTGAGTTATTCTGCTATTGATCCCTTCTAGAGAATTTTTAATTTCATTTATTGTGTTGTTCATCACTGTTTGTTTGCTCTTTAGTTCCTCTATGTCCTTGTTAAACATTTCTTGTATTTTCTCCATTCTATTTCCAAGATTTTGGATCATGCTTACTATCATTATTCTGAATTCTTTTTCAGGTAGACTGCCTATTTCCTCTTCATTTGTTTGGTCTGGTAGCTTTTTACCTTGCTCCTTCATCTGCTGTGTGTTTCTCTGTCTTCTCATTTTGCTTAACTTACTGTGTTTGGGGTTCCCTTTTTGCAGGCTGTAGGTTTGTAGTTCCTGTTGTTTTTGGTGTCTGCCCCCAGTGACTAAGGTTGCTTCAGTGGGTTGTGTAGGCTTCTTGGTGAAGGGGACTAGTGACTGTGTTCTGGTGGATGAGGCTGTATCTTGTCTTTCTGGTGGGCAGGTCCATGTCTGGTGGTGTGTTTTGAGTTGTCTGTGGCCTTATTTTGATTTTAGGCAACATCTCTGCTAATGGATGGTGTTGTGTTCCTGTCTTGCTAGTTGTTTGGCATAGGGTGTCCAGCACTGTAGCTTGCTGGTCGTTGAATGGAGCTGGGTCTTGGCCTTGAGATGGAGATCTCTGGGAGATTTTTGCCGTTTGATATTACGTGGACCTGGGAGGTCTCTTGTGGACCAGTGTCCTGAAGTTGGCTCTCCCACCTCAGAGGCCCAGCCCTGACTCCTGGCTGGAGCACAAAGAGCCAGTCATCCACACGGCTGAGAATAAAAGGGAGGAAAAATAGAAAGAAAGAAAGAAAGTAAGAAAGAAGGAAGGAAAGAAGATAAAATAAAATAAAATAGTAAAATAAAGTTATTAAAAGAAAAAATAAAAAATAATTATTAAGAAAAAGTTTTTAAAAGGTAATAAAAAAAAAAACCTGACAGACAGAACCCTAAGACCAATGGTAAAAGTAAGGCTCTGAAGACAAAATCACACACAGAAGCCTACACATACACAGTCACAAAAAGGGAAAAAAGGAAAAATATATATATATCGTTCCTCCCAAAGTCCACCTCCTCAGTTTGGGTAGATTCGTTGCCAGTTCAGATATTGCACAGATGCAGGGTACTTCAAGTTGATTGTGGAGATTTAATCCACTGCTCCTGAGGCTGCTGCGAGGGATTTTCTTTTCTCTTCTTTCTTCACACAGCTCCTGGGGTTCAGCTTTGGATTTGGCCCTGCCTCTGCATGTAGGTGGCCTGAGGGCATCTGTTCCCGCTCAGACAGGACGGGGTTAAAGGAGCAGGTGATTGGAGGGCTCTGGCTCACTCAGGCCGGGGGGAGGGAGGGGTACGGATGCGGGGCGAGCCTACAGCGGCAAAGACCAGCATGACGTTGCAACAGCCTGTGGCAAGCTGTGTGTTCTCCTGAGGAAGTTGTCCCTGGATCGGACCCTGGCAGTGGCGGGCTGCACAGGCTCCCGGGAGGGGAGGTGTCGATAGTGACCTGTGCTGGCTCACAGGCTTCTTGGTGGCGGCAGCAGCAGCGGCCTTAGCGTCTCATGCCCTTCTCTGGTGTCCGCACTGATAGCCATGACTCACACCTGTCTCTGGAGCTCCTTTAAGCAGCACGCTTAATCCTCTCTCCTCGCGCACCACGAAACAATGGTCTCTTGCCTCTTAGGCAGTTCCAGACTTTTTCCCAGACTCCCTCCCAGCTAGCTGGGGCGCACTAGCCCCCTGCAGACTGTGTTCGCGCAGGCAACCCCAGTCCTCTCCCTGGGATCCGACCTCCGAAGCCCGAGCCTCAGCTCCCAGCCCCTGCCCACCCTGGCGGGTGAGCAGACAAGCCTCTCGGGCTGGTGAGTGCTGGTCGGCACCGATCCGCTGTGCAGGAATCTCTCCGCTTTGCCCTCCGTACCCCTGTGGCTGCGCTCTCCTCCACGGCTCCGAAGATTTCCCCCTCCGCCTCCCACAGTCTCCGCCCGTGAAGGGGCTTAGTAGTGTGTTGAAACGTTTCCTCCTTCACGGCTCCCTCCCACTGGTGCAGGTCCCGTCCCTATTCTTTTGTCTCTGTTTATTCTTTTTCTTTTGCCCTACCCTGGTACATGGGGAGTTTCTTGCCTTTTGGGAGGTTTGAGGTCTTCTGCCAGCGTTCAGTAGGTGTTCTGTAGGAGTTGTTTCAAATGTAGATGTATTTCTGATGTATTTCTTTAGAGGAAGGTGATCTCCGCGTCTTAGTCTTCTGTCATCTTGAAGCTCCTCCTTCCATATATTTTATATCTCTTATGTCTGCTCAAACATAGGAAATTGTCTATTATTATTTGGATAAGTTTTAATGTACTGTGGCTAGTTCAATGTTGCAATTTACCTATAGAGGTAACTCTTCTTGCTTGAGGAGAATAATGTAGTCCCTTGAAATTTTTCAAGTCAACTGAACTGGAAAAATTGTTTTGGTGTATACCCATTGATCTCCCTTTACCAACTATAAACTCCCAGCAACCTCTACTTTCATATTCTTTAATGTCCCATATTCTTTAATGTCCCTTTGATTTTCTTCATTAAGGGCAAATGATGTGAATGTGTTTTTGTGATAAGTGTAATTGCTGCTAGGAAAAGTGTCATTTTATTTTTATATGGCTCAGTTGGTTAAAACTTTCAACAGTTAGTACACTCACAAGAATAATCCAATGGAAAGGTAAAAATGAATGCTATATTGTATCTGGTTAATGTTTTTTTTAACTATTGTCAGATTACTAAAAATTCTTTAGGATGATGAAATAGATCTTCTTCATTTTGTTCTTTGCGACTTCCATTTTTTTTCTTGGGCTTCAGTGGTAAAATCAGAGATGTGTTTCCCATCCCCTCAACCCCAGTTTTACCAAGCAGGTTGGAAGCATTGAAGAGGCAGACATTAAGATAAGGCATCAGATCCGTAAGTTAAAGGAAATGTGAGGTGCACGTTTACAAACACCTACCACTCCATACTTTACTGCTTATCTTTGTAAAATAAAAATTGTAAGATCATTGTTTCATTATTTGCCTTCTGCATCTATTTATTTAACAAGCATTAATTAGGTGTCTACTATATGCTTGGCAACAGAGACTGAGAAACAATTAAAGCTTAATCCCTGCCCTAGAAGTGTTCACATTCTAGCAGATCCAAAACACTATCAGATTTTGGCTCAGTTAGTCCCAGTGAGCACCCCTATTGGTCCATGAGTCAAATAGAGTGATATCAAATGAGCATCTTCCAAAAATTTTTTGGAAGAACATCTCCAAATGATGAAGGTTGGCATTAATACTCAGTATCTGAAATAAAAACTCAAAGCTGAGTTCACTGTCCAACTAAGTAAGGGAGAGTCAATCAAAGTGATTGTATGTTACTTCTCAGGCTAGGCCATAGAAGATTTTGTGGCTTCTCCCTTGCTCTCTTTTGGATAAGCTAGTCAGGAAAGCTAGCTACCATGTCATGGAGACACTCTAGCAGCCCTATTGAGAGGTCTATGTGCTGATGAACTGAGGGCATGTACTACAGTGAGTGAGGAACTGAGGTCTGTGTGAGTAATGCAACATGGAGGTGGAACCTCCAGCACCAACAGTACTTCTACAACAATGACTGCAGCTCCAGTGACAGCTTGACTGCAACTTCATGAGAGACCCTGACCTGACTCACCCAGAAAATCCAGTCCAGATTCCTAACTATTATTATGTGAGACAAATGTTTGTTGTTTTAAGCTTCTAGTTTGAGGGTAAATTTTTACACAGCATACAAGTCAGTGATTCATGTTTTTTTAACAGTGGAAGTGAAATTACATAGGATTGAGTGTGGTTCCTCAGGAAAGACTGGGCTGCTGATTGATTGACCTTCAAAAAATTTGTCACTAGAGTGAAACTTTTCTTCATTGGTTAACTTTCAAAAGTAGGATCTCTCACTGATTGGTTGGCTTTCAGAAGTGTGTTTACTGAGGTGAGTTTTTACCAGCTGATAAAACAGGCTTGATATTTGTTCTGGGGGTTACTTGTTAGCATGGCTATGGAACTATTATTGATTGGTTAAAGAGGTATAAAAAAAAGTTCAAGTATTAACTTGTTACATAGCTGTAGAACTGTAAGGCTTCTTTTAATACTGTGGGGAAAAAGTTATTCTCAATAAATAGGCACAGAAAGAAACAAAGATTACATGGTAGTTAATTTACTAGAAGCAATTAAGCATAATTATGAGCCTAGGAAATGAGAATGACTATATCTCGCAGTATTAGAAGTGATTTTATAAAGATGATGATATATGAGTTTATCCTTACAGAATAGGTTAGAATTACTAAGTATAGAAGAGAAGAAAGCATTGTAGGCAAAGGAAAGAGCATGGGACAGTCCACATGTGGGAACTAACTTTGTTTTAAGAAGTTCTTTTTTATCAAATTCTCCTGAACAATTTAGCAGAAGACTCTTTTTTTCTTATTGTGACATAATTGGCATATAAGTTTATATTAGTTTCAGGTGTACAATATAATGATTTGATATTTGTATGTATTGTGAAATAATTAAAACAATAAGTCTAGTTAACATCCATCATAATACATAGTTACAAATTTTTTTCTTGTGACAAGAATTCTTAAGGTCTACTCTCTTAGTAACTTTCAAATATACATTATAGTATTATTATATACAAGCTATACATTACATCCCCATGATTTATTTATTTTATAACTGGAAGTTTGTACCTTTTGACCACCTTCTCCCATTTGCCCTGCCCCCCCACCTCTGGCAACCACCAATCTATCTCCGTAGCTGTGAATTAAGGGTTTTTTGTTTTTGTTTTTTAGATTCCATATATAAGTGCAATCGTAGAGTATTTGTCTTTCTCTGTCTGATTTATGTCACTCACTCAGCATTATGACCTCATGGTCCATCCATGTTGTTGCAAATGGCAAAATTTCCTTCTTTTTATGGCTGAATAATATTCCACTGTATGTTTGTGTGTGTATATATATATATATATATATATGTACATATATATACAATATATATGTATACATATATCCCTATGTCAATGAATAGAGGGATAAAAAAAGTGGAGCATGTATACATATGTATGTATATATACGTATATGTATACATGCTTCACATTTGTTTACCCCTCTGTTCATTGATGGGCACTTAGGTTGCTTCCATGTCTTAGCTATTGTAAATAATCCTGCAATGAGCATGGAGGTACATATATATATATTTTTTATTGGTTTCTGCTTTATAACAAAGTGAATCAGTCATACATATACATCTGTTCCCACATCCCTTCCCTCATGCATCTCCCTCCCTCCCACCCTCCCCATCCAGGCGGTCACAAAGCACCGAGCTGATCTCCCTGTGCTATGCGGCTGCTTCCCACTATATATCTACCTCACTTTTGGTAGTGTATATATGTCCATGCCTCTCTTTCACTTTGTCACAGCTTACCCTTCCCCCTCCCCATATCCTCAAGTCCATTCTCAAGTAGGTCTGTGTCTTTATTCCCGTTTTACCCCTAGGTTCTTCATGACATTTTTTTTTTAATTCCATATATATGTGTTAGCATACGGTATTTGTCTTTCTCTTTCTGACTTACTTCACTCTGTATGACAGACTCTAGGTCTATCCACCTCATTACAAATAGCTCAGTTTCGTTTCTTTTGATGGCTGAGTAATATTCCATTGTATATATGTGCCACATCTTCTTTATCCATTCATCCGATGATGGACACTTAGGTTGTTTCCAGCTCCGGGCTATTGTGAATAGAGCTGCAATGAACATTTTGGTACATGTCTCTTTTTGAATTATGGTTTTCTCAGGGTATATGCCTAGTAGTGGGATTGCTGGGTCATATGGTAGTTCTATTTTTGGTTTTTTAAGGAACCTCCATACTGTTCTCCATAGTGGCTGTACCAATTCACATTCCCACCAGCAGTGCAAGAATGTTCCCTTTTCTCCACACCCTCTCCAGCATTTATTGTTTCTAGATTTCTTGATGATGGCCATTCTGACTGGTGTGAGATGGTATCTCATTGTAGTTTTGATTTGCATTTCTCTAATGATTAATGATGTTGAGCATTCTTTCATGTGTTTGTTGGCAGTCTGTATATCTTCTTTGGAGAAATGCCTATTTAAGTCTTCTGCCCATTTTTGGATTGGGTTGTTTGTTTTTTTGCTATTGAGCTGCATGAGCTGTTTATAAATTTTGGAGATTAATCCTTTGTCAGTTGCTTCATTTGCAAATATTTTCTCCCATTCTGAGGGTTGTCTTTTGGTCTTGCTTATGGTTTCCTTTGCTGTGCAAAAGCTTTGAAGTTTCATGAGGTCCCATTTGTTTATCTTTGTTTTTATTTCCATTTCTCTAGGAGGTGGGTCCAAAAGGATCTTGCTGTGATTTATGTCATAGAGTGTTCTGCCTAAGTTTTCCTCTAACAGTTTGATAGTTTCTGGCCTTACATTTAGGTCTTTAATCCATTTTGAGCTTATTTTTGTGTATGGTGTTAGGGAATGATCTAATCTCATACTTTTACATGTCCCTGTCCAGTTTTCCCAGCACCACTTATTGAAGACGCTGTCCTTTCTCCACTGTACATTCCTGCCTCCTTTATCAAAGATAAGTTGACCATATGTGCGTGGGTTTATCTCTGGGCTTTCTATCCTGTTCCATTGATCTATCTTTCTGTTTTTGTGCCAGTACCACACTGTCTTGATTACTGTAGCTTTGTAGTATAGTCTGAAGTCAGGGAGCCTGATTCCTCCAGCTCCGTTTTTCGTTCTCAAGATTGCTTTGGCTATTCGGGGTCTTTTGTTTTTCCAAACAAATTTTGAAAGTTTTTGTTCTAGTTCTGTGCAAAATGCCAGTGGTAGTTTGATAGGGATTGCATTGAATCTGTAGATTGCTTTGGGTAGTAGAGTCATTTTCACAATATTGATTCTTCCAATCCAGGAGCATAGTATATCTCTCCATCTATTTGTATCATCTTTAATTTCTTTCATCAGTGCCTTATAATTTTCTGCATACAGGTCTTTTGTCTCCTTAGGTAGGTTTATTCCTAGATATTTTATTCTTTTTGTTGCAATGGTAAATGGGAGTGTTTTCTTGATTTCATTTTCAGATTTTTCATCATTAGTGTACAGGAATGCCAGAGATTTCTGGGCATTAATTTGGTATCCCACAACATTAGCAAATTCATTGATTAGCTCTAGTAGTTTTCTGCTGGCATCTTTAGGATTCTCTATGTATAGTATCATGTCATCTGCAAACAGTGACAGCTTTACTTCTTTTCCAATTTGGATTCCTTTTATTTCCTTTTCTTCTCTGATTGCTGTGGCTAAAACTTCCAAAACTCGGTTGAATAAGAGTGGTGAGAGTGGTCATCCTTGTCTTGTTCCTGATCTTAGTGGAAATGGTTTCAGTTTTTCACCATTGAGGATGATGTTGGCTGTGGGTTTGTCATATATGGCCTTTATTATGTTGAGGAAAGTTCCCTCTATGCCTACTTTCTGGAGGGTTTTTATCATAAATGGGTGTTGAATTTTGTCGAAAGCTTTCTCTGCATCTATTGAGATGATCATATGGTTTTTCTCCTTCAACTTGTTAATATGGTGTATCACATTGATTGATTTGCGTATATTGAAGAATCCTTGCATTCCTGGAATAAACCCCACTTGATCATAGTGTATGATCCTTTTAATGTGCTGTTGGATTCTGTTTGCTAGTATTTTGTTGAGGATTTTTGCATCTATGTTCATCAGTGATATTGGCCTGTAGTTTTCTTTCTTTGTGACATCCTTGCCTGGTTTTGGTATCAAGGTGATGGTGGCCTCGTAGAATGAGTTTGGGAGTGTTCCTTCCTCTGATATTGTTTGGAAGAGTTTGAGAAGGATGGGTGTTAGCTCTTCTCTAAATGTTTGATAGAATTCACCTGTGAAGCCATCTGGTCCTGGGCTTTTGTTTGTTGGAAGATTTTTAATCACAGTTTCAATTTCAGTGCTTGTGATTGGTCTATTCATATTTTCTATTCCTTCCTGATTCAGTCTTGGCAGGTTGTGCATTTCTAAGAATTTGTCCATTTCTTCCAGGTTGTCCATTGTATTGGCATAGAGTTGCTTGTAGTAATCTCTCATGATCTTTTGTATTTCTGCAGTGTCAGTTATTACTTCTCCTTTTTCATTTCTAATTCTATTGATTTGAGTCTTCTCCCTTCTTTTCTTGATGGGTCTGGCTAATGGTTTGTCAATTTTGTTTATCTTCTCAAAGAACCAGCTTTTAGTTTGGTTGATCTTTGCTATCGTTTCCTTCATTTCTTTTTCATTTATTTCTGATCTGATCTTTATGATTTCTTTCCTTCTGCTAACTTTGGGAGTTTTTTGTTCTTCTTTCTCTAATTGCTTTAGGTGCAGGGTCAGGTTGTTTACTCGAGATGTTTCCTGTTTCTTAAGGTGGGATTGTATTGCTATAAACTTCCCCCTTAGAACTGCTTTTGCTGCATCCCATAGGTTTTGGGTTGTCGTGTCTCCATTGTCATTTGTTTCTAGGTATTTTTAAATTTCCTCTTTGATTTCTTCAGTGATCACTTCGTTATTGAGTAGTGTATTGTTTAGCCTCCATGTGTTTGTATTTTTTATAGATCTCTTCCTGAATTGATGTCTAGTCTCATAGCATTGTGGTTAGAAAAGATACTTGATACAATTTTAATTTTCTTAAGTTTACGAAGGCTTGATTTGTGACCCAAGATATGGTCTATCCTGGAGAATGTTCCATGAGCACTTGAGAAAAAATGTGTATTCCGTTGTTTTTGGATGGAATGTCCTATAAATATCAATTAAGTCCATCTTGTTTAATGTATCATTTAAAGCTTGTGTTTCCTTATTTATTTTCATTTTGGATGATCTGTCCATTGGTGAAAGTGGGGTGTTAAAGTCCCCTACTATGATTGTGTTACTGTCGATTTCCCCTTTTATGGCTGTTAGTATTTGCCTTATGTATTGAGGTGCTCCTATGTTGGGTGCATAAATATTTACAATTGTTATATCTTCTTCTTGGATCGATCCCTTGATCATTATGTAGTGTCCTTCTTTGTCTCTTCTAATAGTCTTTATTTTAAAGTCTATTTTGTCTGATATAAGAATTGCTACTCCGGCTTTCTTTTGATTTCCATTTGCATGGAATATCTTTTTCCATCCCCTCACTTTCAATCTGTATGTGTCTCTAGGTCTGAAGTGGGTCTCTTGTAGACAGCATATATATGGGTCTTGTTTTTGTATCCATTCAGCCACTCTGTGTCTTTTGGTGGGAGCATTTAGTCCATTTACATTTAAGGTAATTATTGATATGTATGTTCCTATTCCCATTTCCTTAATTGCTTTGGGTTCGTTATTGTAGGTATATTCCTTCTGTTGTGTTTCTTGCCTAGAGAAGTTCCTTTAGCATTTGTTGTAAAGCTGGTTTGGTGGTGCTGAACTCTCTCAGCTTTTGCTTGTCTGTAAACGTTTTAATTTCTCCATCAAATCTGAATGAGATCCTTGCTGGGTAGAGTAATCTTGGTTGCAGGTTTCTCTCCTTCATCACTTTAATTATGTCCTGCCACTCCCTTCTGGCTTGTAGAGTTTCTGCTGAGAGATCAGCTGTTAACCTGATGGGGATTCCCTTGTGTGTTATTTGTTGTTTTTGCCTTGCTGCTTTTAATATGATTTCTTTGTGTTTAATTTTTGACAGTTTGATTAATATGTGTCTTGGCGTATTTCTCCTTGGATTTATTCTGTATGGGACTCTCTGTGCCTCCTGGACTTGATTAACTATTTCCTTTCCCATATTAGGGAAGTTTTCAACTAGAATCTCTTCAAATATTTTCTCAGTCCCTTTCTTTTTCTCTTCTTCTTCTGGAACCCCTATAATTCGAATGTTGGTGCATTTAATGTTGTCCCAGAGGTCTCTGAGACTGTCCTCTGTTCTTTTCATTCTTTTTTCTTTATTTTGCTCTGCATCAGTTATTTCCACTATTTTATCTTCCACCTCACTTATCCGTTCTTCTGCCTCAGTTATTCTGCTATTGATCCCATCTAGAGTATTTTTCATTTCATTTATTGTGTTTTTAATTGATGCTTGATTCATCTTTAGTTCTTCTAGGTCCTTGTTAACTGTTTCTTGCATTTTGTCTATTCTATTTCCAAGATTTTGGATCTTGGAAATAGAATATTGGATCAGCTTTACTATCATTATTCTGAATTCTTTTTCAGGTAGACTGCCTATTACCTCTTCATTTGTTAGGTCTGGTAGGTTTTTATCTTGCTCCTTCACCTGCTGTGTGTTTTTCTGTCTTCTCATTTTGCTTATGTTACTGTGTTTGGGGTCTCCTTTAACAGGCTGCAGATTCGTAGTTTCTGTTGTATTTGGTGTCTGTCCCCAGTGGCTAAGATTGTTTCAGTAGGTTGTGTAGGTTTCCTGGTGGGGGGGACTAATGCCTGTGTTCTGGTGGTTGAGGCTCGATCTTGTCCTTCTGGTGGACAGGTCCACGTCTGGTGGTGTGTTTTGGGGTGCCTGTGGCCTTATTATGTTTTTAGGTAGCCTCTCTGCTAATGGGTGGGGTTGTGTTCCTGCCTTGCTAGTTGCTTGGCATAGGGTGACCAGCACTGTAGCTTGCTGGTCGTTGACTGAAGCTGGGTGCTGATGTTGAGATGGAGATCTCTGGGAGATTTTCGCTGCTTGATATTATGTGGAGCTGGTAGTTCTCTTGTGGACCCGTGTCCTGAAATTGGCTCTCCCACTTCAGAGGCACAGCACTGATTCCTGGCTTCAGCACCAAGAGCCTTTCATCCACCCGGCTCTGCAGGTACAAATCTGACACAGACACCAGGTCCTCATGCTCCCGGCTCATGGTGCCGGCTCCACATCTCCTCTGCAGCCGCAGCTTCTGCAACTCCACCGCACCGGCCTCAGTCCAGGTAACTAGCGGGGTGCCGCTCGGTACATATATTTTTGAGTTAGTGTTTTTGGTTCCTTCAGATAAATACCCAGATATGGAATTACTAGTTGGTAGTTTCATTTTTAACTTTTTCAGGAACCTTCATATCTCTTTCTCTGGTAGTTCTATTAGTTTTTGAGAACATATTCCTTATTTCCAGACTAAAATTCTTTAGCACATGGTAAGCATTTATGCATTAACTATTTGTTTTATGAATGAATGCATATGTGAAGTATTACTATAGCAGTTAAGTCATTTTTTTAATCTTTTATATATTAAAATTCCTTTTGTTTACTCTCTCTGGATTGCTTCAGAGATTACTATAGTGTGATATGGAAGTGATATAGTATGGCACAGTTCTTTAATATTTAACCATTTTAATTTAATAAAATATAATTTAACCATAATGGAGGCAGAAATCCAAGGTAAGAAGAGCATTATTCAGTCGCTCCACAAATGTTTATTGAGTGCCTTGTGTTCAATGCCTTGTGATAAATGTGAGGAAGTTTCAAAAGTTAATAGAATATCTTCCCTCTTGTGTGTTTATGATTTAACCTGGGGAAATGATACATATACATAATTAACTACAGTAGAAGACATAAAGTGATGAGTCTTGTAAAACAAGCACATCTCAGCTGCTCTGCTCAATGGTCTTGTCAGGCAGGGCACAGAAGGGGCTTTGCAAGAGAGGAGCCTGAGCTGTGGCACAGACACTCCCGGCATCTTTGGAGAGCTGTAAGAATGCCTCTAAAGTTATTTCATGCTCACATTCATAATGTGCATAGCCAGCCCTTCTAAAATAACAATAATTAAAAACAGTACACTTGTTGAAGTCAGAGAAAGACAAATGTCGTGTGATATCATTTATATGTGGAACCTCAAAAAGACACAAATGAACTTATTTACAAAACAGAAATAGACTCACAGACATAGAAAACACACTTATAGTTACTAAAGGGGAAAGAGGGGGAAGGGATAAATTAGGAATTAGGGATTAACATATACACAACTATAGATAAAATGGGTAAACAACAAAGACCTACTGTATAGCACAGGGAACTATGTTCAATATTTTGTAATAAGCTGTAATGGAAAAGAATCTGAAAAAGTATATATATATATATATATATATATATATATATATATATATATATAACTGAAAAATAAAACAGTACATTTGTTTACTAAAGAGTAAACACTATTTCAATATATAGTGATCAACTGTAGTGTATTATACACTGATATTGTTATGTATAAATTTAATATAAAGATGGCTTTTAGAAAATTTGTAAAATTATAAAAATAAGAAAGTATTACTAAGAATTCAGTTTCTTTAATATAACCACTTTTTATTATCTTGGCATATTTTTTTACAGTAATTTGTAAAACTACTTGTAACTAGAATATTTAAGCCCTGGAAGGGACACTACATGTCATTTTTCCCAATTCCCTTTTCATTGTTATGGGGAGTCGGTTAGGAGGTATTAGAAAAGTATCATTTGAATTGAGAATCTGAGGATGCAGAGGCTAAGTAGCTTGCTCAAGGTCATGACCTTAACTGTAACTGTGAAGATGATGATTCAAGTTCAGAGTCGCATGAGGCCCATCACCCCCACCAGTACCACACACAGACATGCTTCCCAAGCCATCCTGGCTTTTTATGAAAAGTTATTTTTCTGGACAAAGTAAGTACCACTGTATCTGCCTTTGAACTAGTCTTTTTTTTTTTCTTTTCCTCAAGCTTTACAATTGGCTGCTACTTTTGTCCTTTGAATATTTTCTGAAGCAAAATCTAAAAGAAATATACTCACTCCCCCTTTTGCTCTATCTTGGGAGTGGAGGTGAGGCAGAGGCCTGGAGTCGAGGCAGCCTGGCCCTGCAAAAGCTCTAATTGCCTGTGGACAGATTGGGTTCCAACCTCTTTGGAAAACTCTGACCACGCATTTTTGGCCCCTCATATGTTGCTTCGCATGACTGTTTTAAGCTCAATTCCTTTCTTTTTCCAACCACACATATTAAATAGTAGGAAATAGTATTTCATCATGAAACTTCACATAAAACAAAGCTGATCCTTATTAGATGTAAATATTTTTTAAGCTGAAAATCTTTTAATATCCCTGGGGGAGAATGATGACTTTTCTCCCTAAGACTGCAGTGTAATGAGGTAAAAATGTTTTCACAATACTTTGGAATTGTTATAATTTTCTTCTGTGTTGTTTGACTGTCAGTTAAGTGAGAACATTTGATAACTGTAGGGAGCTGATAAGACTTTCTATTAAAGTTACATCATTATGTTAATCTGGGTTCAAATATAGTTTACCTGAATCCTATTTTGATTATATAATATTAGAATAAATTAACCTATTAAATAAAATTACCCTAGAGGGCACAGAACATTTTAAATGCCTTTCAAGTTACAAGTATATAAAATCATGTACTACTAAATCTACAGTTGTCTTTCCTCCTTAAAGCCTTTATGATTTGGAGCATAGATATTTCCACATAAACACAGATTGTTTGAGACTTAACATCAACCAATGAACAAGATTATTTAGCTTTTAACTCTTTGCATATTGTGGGAAAATAGTGAGTAATGAAGTTTAAAAAATGTAGAGGCTCTCAGATTGCATGGGGTATGCAAACAACCAGAGACTGGAGTTATCTAATAAATATATTGATAGCTGCTTGTACAAAACACATAACTTTATTTTAAAAAATTGATCTTTGTGTCATGGTGCAGATAATAGAGGTCTTCCAACAATTTTAACTGTAATTCCTTTATCCATGTATGGGAAGGACTCAGTGACCATGAGTATCATACACAAGTTTATAAACATTCATATAACAATTATATACTGTCCACTTTACGGTGATATGGCCTGCTTTTATTCAGAGTAAGTTTGACATATGTTTATGTAAAAATGAACTATTCTAACTCACCCTATTTAAAAGAAACTTCCACAACTTCATTTATTTATATATTCATTCATTCAATAGATATTCTGAAGTTCATGATGTGGTACTATGTACCAGGAAACTGTCACAATATAGAGACATAAAAGGATCATAGAGCAAACTGAACACAGAGTAGATTTCTTTCTAGTCAATATAGCTGACACCTGAGAGTCAACAGGTGGATTCTCAGGACCACTCAACTAAAAAATTGATGGTGTTTTGGCGCCATCAAACATTTCTGCTCTTCATGAGTATGAATATTAACCTCCATCTGACTGTCTAATGGGCTCTTATTAGATATTTTAAGAGTGGAATTGTAAAGGCAGGAGAGGGAAAAGTATAGATGAGATGAGTGGGAGAGGAATTTTATAGCAGATGCTGGTGCCTAATTATTTGCAAAAACATCACCACACCATTACACACTGTCATAGTTACAGACAGAAGTCAAGAGAACTATTTCTGGCTTTTTAAAAAATTGCTTATATAATGTACAATCTATGTATGTAAGTAGTAAAACAATTCTTCCACACTGTAGAACACACTAAGTGTGCTCTTCAATATATACTCCCTGTTTAAGAATAACCTGGTATTGTGGTTTTGGTTTCTGGCTTTAAGTTTGAGGTTAATCAAAATTCTTTAAAGTCAAAGCAAATCAACATCTGTTTAGTGAACTAGAACTGTGCTCCAGATACTATATTATTTGGAAACAAAAAGAAAAATAATTATACTTCACATGTATTGAATGCTTTCTATATGCAAAGAATTATGCTAAATGATTTACCTGAATTCATTTAAAGAATCTTATTTAATTCTCATAGAAACCCAATGGGCCATGCACCATAAGAACACTGAATCACAGAGAGGCAATATATCTAAAATGCATAGCTAGAAAGTGGTAGAGTTATGATGTGAAACCCCAGTGTTCTGACTTTTCAGCCCATGGTTTCAAAATATTTAAAGTAATGTAAAATTTCCAACATGTAACCTGTAAAAGAAGTAGATCAGAATAAAAGCTTCAAACAACAGTTCAAAAGCAAGGCCAACACTTATACACAATTATTTGGATGGTAATTATTGAATATTGTAAATAGATATAATGCTTTACTGGCAATTTTAGGTGGTAATCAATAAAATCTTTTTTTGGGAGGGTGGAGGCATGCAAAATTAGTTCTTATGGGCCAACATCAATTACCAACGTTGCATTTTATTGCCTTTTTTCTTAAAAAGACTGCAACATTTACTTATTACCAAAAACTTTTTATAATCAGAAAGGATAAAGAAGAAAATTCATTCATTTATTCAACAAACATTTATAGAGTGTTAAGATCACCTATAAAATAGGCTACCAAGAGATAACTACCATTAACTTTTTCCTGTATTTTCTAATGTTTTGTTTTTTAAAATACATAATTGTAATGACAGGGTATACAAAAATTATACATACACATATGAACTTCAAAATCTGTTTTTCTGATTATAAACATAATACATGCTCATTGTGGAAAATTTAGAAAATGCAAATAAAAAGTAAATTTTTAAATAGTACTTGGAATATCTACCTCCTCAAAATAATCTCTATTAATATTTGTGTGTATTTCATTAATTGCATAATGAATTATAAGACATTTCACTTACTGTGTAGGTTAATAAAGTTAAACACATCTGTATGTATTGATTTTTATAACAGTGAACTCAAGAATATTCATATGTCTGAATGAAAAATGATAATGGAAGAGTACAATGAAAAAATACTATTAGCTTGGGAAAGTTTAGTAATCTTTCTTGATTGAATAACTGAGTGTTCAGGATCATTCGACATGATTCAACAGATGCAGAAGAGCGTCAATCACGATTCTCCATAAAGAATATGGCCAGTCTCTTTCTCTATCCTCTGCTTATGTTCAAGGAAAAGAAAAATTAGTAGTACTCCCAGCACAGTATCCAACTGTGTAAACAGTTTAGCCAATAAAGAAGTTCTAGAAGATAACAGAACCCATCATGGCTTTTGCTAGGCTCAAGTGTACGTAGGTAATGACCCTCACTGATCCCACAAACCCAAATTACTATTTATATGCTCCCACAATCTTCAAGTTTCTATTTTTGCCCATTTAAATTGCCTTTAATGAAAAACAGTGAAAAAGGAAATAGGGAATGTTTTTTTTATTGCTTGGCATCTGAACATATAACCCAGTAGCTTGGAATAGTCTAGCCTAAAGGGTGAATTACTGAAGAGGAGACAGGAAAGCACATCCCTCTCCTGTAGAGCAGAGGGGGTGACTCAGCTGGACAACTTAGATTGTACAACTTAGCTGTACAAGTATTAGATTGTGGACTTTGAGTCTAGCGGGTTTTGTGTACCAAACAATGACACACCCATCCAAAGTGTCCACCGTGATGTATAGTGAATTATGTTGCTAATTAGTCACGTTAGAAAACTGCTAAATGAAATTCCAGTGGACTTAAGCTAACAGAATGAGGTAACACCCAGAAATATCTTCAAATAAGATCAATTCCAGTGGAACCAAAGTGCTCCAGAACAACTAGCTGCAGAGTGCTGAGCCCGCTGGAATGTAAATACGCTGCAGTTCCAATCTGACATGAGGTGATAAAACCTCATGTTCAAGGAGAGAAGCACTAAAATGCAAATTTAAGGGTGAGTCCTAAAAGATCTTATCAGTCATCAGCCTGGCAAGAAATCCCATCTAAAATTGTGGGTTAAAGGGTGTGGCACAAGAAATACATTTCCTGAGACAGGGAAAGCAGCAAAAGCAGAAACACTGCTAAGGACAAAATCAAATCAGGCTGCACCAATGTTCTGACACGCGTAATCCAACAGGACACTTGAGTTTGGGCTCCAAGATGAATAAGGGCAAACCTATTATACACAACGTATCCACCCTTAAGTGTAGTTTTGATTACCCCATCTGTTAAAATCCATCTAAAAGATTTTGAATATTTGTCCTCACATACCTGTGAAAGTCTGTCCCTTCAGAGAGCTAGAAAGCATATGAAGTTTGTGGGTCCAACTGTTTTCCCTCAAAGGCGCATAACAATTCTTCATTTATGCTACATATTTAGACTGCTTTTTATTCCCAGAAATTTTCAACGTGCACAAAAATAGAGGGAATAGCCCAGGGGACCTCAGTACCAGCTTCCTCAGCTATCAGTATTTTCTTGGTGTTCAGAACATACTTTGTTCTTTCTCCACTTCCTCCATTCTTGCTCAATTCGCATTATTTCTAGTCTGGACCAGTTAAAGTCTCTCAATAATCTTCCCTTTGCTCACCTACCAGTCTATTTTCCACACAAAGTCACAATGGTCTAGACCTGTAAATCAGATCTTGCCACTTCTGTGCCTAAAATCTCCTATGCCCTCTCATTTAAAAATCCCGAACTCTTATGGTCTGGAGAGCTTTCTGATCTATCTCAGTTCAGATGTCACGTTTTTTTTTAAACCTCCCTCACCACCCCATCAAAAATGTCCTGCCCCCGTCCCCCCAGTCCCTCTCCCAAGTGCAACAAGCTATTTTGTTTTCATCATGGCTTTCATCACTATCTAAAATTCTATTATTTATCTGCTTTTGCCCCACTCTTACCTGGAGAACGCTGGCTCCAGGACAGCTGGAATCTTGTCCATGTGTTCACAGCTTTCTCCTCTGCCTCTGGCCGAGTGGTTCTCAACCTTGGTGGCACATTAGAATCACCTGGGCAGTACTGACTAATATAATTTGGGGTGGGACCCAGGCACCATTAGTTTTTTTCAGACCCCCCAGGTGATTCTAGTGCATACCAGGGATTGAGAAACACTGCCTTCTGAAAACGCCTGGCACATACAAGGTACTGAGTAACCTTTTGTTTAAACAAATGAATGAAGGCTTGGCTCCTACTTCAATTATATTTTGAATACAGCAGTAGATAATGTGTCAGGAATACGTTATTCCTCTGAGTCTTCAGGATCACTTTGGTTCTGTGGTATTTATTTTTAAGTCTATATTGGTAGAGAGATAGGGAGAGAGAGAAAAGAGGGAGGGAGAATGTGTGAGAGAGGGAGAGGGAAGCATGGGTTAGTGGAGAGGAGAGAAAGAGGAAGAGAGAGAGACTGATTGTGTTTCCTGTGTTTTCACCCCTGAATCTTTCTTGTACTAGCGTTAACCACTTGTTCATGGGTCATACCCACTTAGCCATCTGATTAGGCTTCTAAACTAACTCTACTAGCAGGCTTTCCCCCAGTCTGGTGATCTTACTGCCCAGCTCTTTGAATAGATGAGTTTATGAAAAGCTGTCCTTTCAGAAGGCACTACTACTTTACCTATAATCTTACACATCTCAGAATGGAAGATGCTAACATCTGTCCCTTTCCTGATGTTTTTTTTTTTTTTTCCTGGCTCATTTGCAATATGTGAGTAGGTTGTGGAATGAACATCACTGTTAAACTGGGAAATTTAGAAAAGTACTCTGGCTGTTCTGAAAAATCAGGAACCACCAAGCAGAGTAACAGCCATTCAGCAAGCTTCTGCCGTCTTCCTTATGAATATTTGCAGTTGTTCTATGGTTCACACAAAGCATTATAAAACTCACTGATCACTGTCACTGTGAACATTTCAATAATACCGAGGCAAGTATTAAGTAGGCAGACAGATAGAGATAGACACAGATAGATAAACCTTTTTTTCATTTAGCAGAGTTGAAAACTGAGGTTTAAGGAAATTATGTCTTGCCCAAGATGCCACAGACAATTTATGGTAGACTCCTTTTCATATAGTGGTATCATCAATTACAAAGAATGATGAGCAGGAAATAGTGATTGAGCTTTCTTCACAAACCAATGCCTGCAATGTAATTTTTCTAAGTAACCTCAGAACTTCAAGTGTTCAAGGCTGTCCTTTTCCAATACATTTTTAAATGTGATGAAAATGTGGCATGATGGCATTTTAATTGAAGTATCCATTTCTTTTTCCAACATAATTGACATTTTTAGAAGTTGTGTAAAATGAATTTATTTTCTACTAGATACAAATACTATGAAATATAAGTGGAAAATAAGAATTATAAAAGAAAACATACATATAATTGAGTCCATATTATAAAATATATTTTTATTAGATTTGATGCAAATAATTTTCTCCATGAATCTACAAAACAGAAGATTTGCTTTAATATTTCTGTTATTTGCAGTTTTTCCCCTATGTGATTTATTGTCCTATAGGAATCCAATTAAAAATTTCTATTTTGTTAAATTTTACATTTGAAATCTCTGATTGTTATTCCATAAATGTGAGAATAAAATTCTTAGATAGGACTGTTGATATTAGAAGAAGTCCTCAGTTTGTTAATATTTGGGATTGTTATTTTTTTTCATTTATAAAGATTAATGACAAACGTTAATAGTACAACTGAGAAGTATCTGCAAATATGGAAAATTCTCATGGGGCCTTTTAAAAGGGGAGAGGGAAAAGATAAAATGAAAGTATTAGATTTTTATCACAGGGAGCATAATGGACCAACTCTGAGTGCATCGATGATTATTTATTTCATGAATCTGTGATTCTCTCTATGCACTTTAAGTGGGTTCATACCTCACTTTCCAGCACTGCTTTTCACTTGTATTGAGGGTAAATGAATGTGCCATGAATCAGAGACTAAAATTCACACCTCAGTATTATTATATAACATAGAAAATGTATCATCGTGAAAGCAATTCCTTTACTCCTGAGATAATTCGAGGTATCCATTTTGGACAGGATCACCCTTTATGAAGAAGGTACAGAGGTATCGATTGAGTACTTCAGTGATATTCAGAACTTATTGGAGCTCTGTGTTCTTAAGTAGTCGGATAAAATGAAAATGCTCTGAATGTAATCATTAATTATTCCTCAAACCTCCCTTAGAAAACATTCATTGTAAGATAGGACTTGGTAAGGTAGGACAGGGATTTTAAATATGAGAAGCATCAAAATAATTACTCTACATGGCATTCATCAGCTTCAAAAATGTGCATATTTTAAATCATTGGATTTCAGGCAAGACTTTGCAGTCATACCAGAACTAGAAATGTTCTTCTAACATGCCTGGAGGAAAATTCTTTGTTATGCCTTCACTGAACACATTAATTTTGTATCAGAAGAGGGGAGTTGATAGCAATTTTGCACCTATCTTCAGATGTATGAAATGTCTAGTCATTTTAAGGTAAGAAGTGCTCACATGTCAACATTTCACTGAATTTAACAAAACTGCTTCGTTTCTGTAAGGAAAATATAATGTTTAATAATCACAGGTATCAAAATTCTCAGTTTGTGAAGTAGATTTAAACATGTAAGGATGTAAATCTATTTTTATTTTAACATATTTCCCAACATAGAGAAATACAGCAACTAATATAATGAGCACCCACCTATTCACTACCCACATGGAACTCTTAAAATTTTGTTGATATACTTCTCTGTATTTTAAATTTCTATTTCATTTCTTTATCTTTCTTTAACAAGGTCTTGATATAAAAGGTGCAGAAGAAGAGTTCCTCTAAGAACTGTGTGTATATGGTTCTAAGTAGCCCCGGCAGATGGATAGTTAGACCCTCAGCGTGATCCTGGCCCTGCCCCTCCCCCACTGCCTTCCCTGTCTGCTCCCTTGCAAGGATCTCATCAGTCACAGCCCTTGCTCCTGCTTCAGTTTGAACCCAGGTTCCCACCAGCCCCCCTGCTCCATCGCTCTAGGCTCCACCTGATCCCTTTCAGTCCATTCTCCACTCAGCTCCCTGAGTTAGTCTCTTAAAAAAGCAAAGCTGATGGTTTTCAAATCTCTTTTGAATGTTCGTTGCCTTAAAAAGTTGCTTCTCAAGTAGGGTGCAGAGACAAAGGAGGATCCACGGGGTTGGGAGAAGAAAATCTCAGGACCTTTATCTGCTTTTATTTTTTATATAATATTTGACATTTGTATTTAATGTGTGTTTTAGAATGTACATAAGTTCTTCTATACGTAGATAAATAGGCATATACTGGGGGGTTCATACTAATAGAGGTGCAGAGTAAAAGATGTTAGAGACCACTGTCTTGGAGAACAAAATTCAAGCTCCTTCTTAGTCTGGCCCTGACATTTTTCTCCCTACCCCATTACCTGCTGCTTACCTACCTCCTTGGCACTTTGAACTTTTTAACTATCCCTGGACCTGCCTCAGCACAGATTCCCTTGTACAGAAAATCCTCTTCACATACCTCAACTAAATCCAATGGCACCATGGCATGAAACGTTAATATTTCCTTAATCACTCTATCCCCTGTGTTCCCATAGCCCTTTTTTCAAATGTTGAAAATGCCTAGCACAATACATTATAATTTAGATCTGTTTCCCAAATTCTATTTTGAACTGCATAAGGTGGGAGTCATTTCTTATTAACCTTTGCATTACAGTACCTTGCACACTGTCTGGTACATCACAAGTGCTCAATAAATACTTCTGAATAAGTGTGAATAAGTGTACAGAAACATGGGCCTGTATTACAGAGATACTACTGCTTATAACCAGCACTAAGGCAAATCAATATATGGCTGTAAATTTAGTTACATTGACTCCAAGAAGATATTAGAATGCAAATATAGGAATTTTCTTTGGGAAGGCTCTAGGTATCCATAGTTGTATATTTTCAATGGTCAAAACATAAACATATTATAATTTATGTACTTTTTTTTTTTTTTTTTTTTTTGCGGTACGCGGGCCTCTCACTGTTGTGGCCTCTCCCGTTGCGGAGCACAGGCTCCAGACGCGCAGGCCCAGCGGCCATGGCGCACGGGCCCAGCCGCTCTGCGGCATGTGGGATCCTCCCAGACCGGGGCACAAACCCGTGTGCCCTGCATTGGCAGGCAGACTCTCAACCACTGCGCCACCAGGGAAGCCCTATGTACTTTTAAAAATTGGGGTATAGTTGCTTTACAATGTTGTGTTAGTTTCTGCTATACAATGAAGTGAATCAGCCAGATGTATACATATATACCCTCCCTCTTGGACATCCCTTCCCCCCCCCCGATCCCACCCATCTAGGTCACCACAGACCACCGAGCTGAGCTCCCTGTGCTACACAGCAGGTTCCCACTAGCTATCTGTTTTACACATGGTAGTGTGTATATGTCAATCCCAGTCTCCCAATTCATCCCAATTTATGTACTTTTGAGGAGAAAACCTTACTAGCCTTGTTATTTTTAAGTCTTGAGGAATTTCTTAGGCTTAGGGTGACCTGGGCTCACATCTTCTTTTTTGCCATAGGGCCCAAAGATATAACTTTTAGACTCTCATATCCACTGTGGCCACCATAATTGTTTTCCTATTCTATTCTCCAAGACTGGTTGCAGAATGAGAGGCCAAAGAACAAACAAACTAACAAAAACAAAAAGTATATATATAAATAAATTTTATATGTATTAAGATATATATGTGATATATATGAAGATATATGAAATATAAATATGAAGTTATCTATAAGACTATCTAGTTTAATTGATTATATTTATAATAATAAAAATATATAGTAGAGACCTTGCATTCTGGAGTAGAACAGTAGAACAATTTGAGCTCAGTCTTTCTTCCATCACTATCAATTGTATATATTGGGACAAATTCTTTACTTTCCTCAGCACCAGTTTTCGTATCCATAAAATAAAAATTCTGAAAAGAATATTATGTGGTTTGAATAATGTAAGGTGCTTAAGTAACATAGCATAGTGCCTGATTTAAAAATACCTAGTAGGGCTTCCCTGGTGCTGATGTAAGGGACACGGGTTCGTGCCCCAGTCTGGGAAGATCCCACATGCTATGGGGTGGCTGGGCCCGTGAGCCGTAGCCACTGAGCCTGCGTGTCCAGAGCCTGTGCTCTGCAACGGGAGAGACCACAACAGTGAGAGGCCCATGTACAGAAAAAAAAAAAAAGACTAAAAATACCTAGTAATTTTTAGCCACCTTCATTATTCTACTTCCTAGTAAACATAAACTACTTTTTTAACCTAATAAAATGGATCTTATGGTGAACTAGAAACATACTAACCTACTAAAAATCATCTCAGGAATTCCTTTTACTCCTCTTTCTCTGGGTGGAATATTTAAACAATAGATTCCATTTTTCTATAGAGTCAAAATGTGATTTACTTATTTCAGCCTCTGTTAAAGCTGCCAAAAAAATTTTCATTCCAAAATACAAGCTAGTTAATACAATCCAATCACCTAAAAGAAACCTTGACACATCGTGAGCACTCAAGAAATGTTAGCTACAATTGACGTTTCTACTGACAGATTTTAACCTATTTTGCATGACCACAATATGTGTAAAAATACAAACATATTTTGAACTGTTAAACAGTTATGTTTTATCCAACAGTACTGCAATGAACAGAATCTGTATTTTGTTTAAAAATATACGAAAATATCAATCATTTAAAAATGACATTTGAAAAACATATTGTAGGAAGAAACTGCTACTAAAGACTCTATTGAAAGTAAAATATTGAGGATACATAAATTTTATAAATTTAATGGGACATTGCAATAGAAGTGTTACTTGGTAATTGGTGATTTTAATGAGCTTCAATTTCTTTGAAAAGGCCATTATTATAAATAGGACGTTTATATCCATGGTAACAGGGAGGATGCCTCTTAGCTTTTCAAAACATACTATGAAAATTAATTAAGTTTTCTTCATTTCTTTTTTTTCTCCATAATTTAAAAACAACAATAAAGGAGTTTTGCTCATTTGTTCACCAGGATATTATACATAGTTCCTTTGTAAAAATTAAAATCTAGTGAGGTGAAATAAATCAATAAAGTTCACTCTGTTGGTGGATTGGGAATAGGTCCTTGGTCCACAAAAACTATTGGACAGTTGTAAAATAGCTTCCTTAAGACCTTCAGTGAAATCCACAAAATTTCCTCTTCATCAGATATCACTAGATAAAGATGGAATTCTGACTTTGGCTAATTTTAGCCTAAATGTAATTGAAAATAGCTTTTTAAGGGAGAGATACATGAGCAATGTGCTTGCCTAAAAAAAAAAAGTATACACAATGTAAATGCTACTGTTAATATTCTAGGTCTTCAATTTCAGTCTATACAAGTGCAAATTTACCATCAACAACCAGTAGTTCATAAATTACAAAATGAAAATATTACATATATAAATTTTACTTTTATATATTGATGTATATCGTATCCTCTGATTTATAATATGGAAATATTATATCTGGAAATACTATATCTAGCAACAAGCTATGTATTTGTATATATTTCCTTCCCCACAGGAAGGAAAGCTAATTTTAATAATTTAGGGCTCCATTTTATGCTATATAAATATAGTACTATAAACTATGATAGCTAAAATTGTGATTTCAAGGAGTGCTAGGGTCAAAAGTGAGCATTTTGGTGCCTTTTGCTGTAGAACTGGCTCTCTTGGAGTACTGGCATGATACAGAATGCAGTGTGGATAGCTGGCAGGGGAGGTATAGCCCAGTGAAAGGCTCTTGCTACTCCTACTTCCCCTCTCTGTGTTACTGCTCTGCTACAGAGATGAAGGCATACTTCCTTTAGAAAAAGGGCAGAGGGTCTTCAAAAGCAGAGAGAGGCCATTCCCCAGGAAAGAATGGGGACATTTTTAGGATTCCAGATCATTAAACACTCAGAGCTGTTCACAAGCCCTTTAACACACTAACAATGTTTTATAATTGATTAAAAAAATCAGTTCTACTCTATGCCACCACAGAAATTTCTAATTGACTTCAAAAAGGGATTTGGTGGGAGGAGCATCAAGATGGCAGAAGAGTAAGACATGGAGATCACCTTCCTCCCCACAAATACATCAGAAATACATCTACATGTGGAACAACTCCTACAGAACACCTACTGAATGCTGACAGAAGACCTCAGACCTCCCAAAAGGCAAGAAACTCCCCACGTACCTGGGTAGGGCAAAAGAAAAAAGAAAAAACAGAGACAAAAGAATAGGGATGGGACCCGCACCAGTGGGAAGGAGCCACGAAGGAGGAAAGGTTTCCACAAACTAGAATAGAAGCCCCTTCGCGGGTGGAGACCTTGGGTGGTGGAGGAGGGAAGCTTCAGAGCCATGGAGGAGAGCACAGCCACAGGGGTGCGGAGGGCAAAGCGGAGAGATTCCCGCACAGAGGATCGGTGCCGACCGGCACTCACCAGCCCGAGAGGCTTGTCTGCTCGCCCGCTGGGGCGGGCGGGGGCTGGGAGCTGAGGTTCGGGCTTCAGAGGTCACATCCCAGGGAGAGGACTGGGGTTGCCTGCGCGAACACAGCCTGAAGGGGTTAGTGCACCACGGCTGGCCGGGAGGGAGTCCGGGAAAAAGTCTGAACCTGCGGAAGAGACAAGAGACTTTTTCTTGCCTCTTTGTTTCCTGGTGCGGGAGGAGAGGGGATTAAGAGCACCACTTAAAGAAGCTCCAGAGACGGGCGTGAGCCGCGGCTAAAAGCGCGGACCCCAGAGACGGGCATGGGACGCTAAGGCTGCTGCGGCAGCCCCCAAGAAGCCTGTGAGCGAGCACAGGTCACTATCCACACTTCCCCTGCTGGAGCCTATGCAGCCTGCCACTGCCAGGGTCCCGTGATTCAGGGACAACTTCCCCGGGAGAACGCACGGCGTGCCTCAGGCTTGTGCAACGTCACTCCGGCATCTGCCGCTGCAGCTTCACCCAGCATTCCGTACCCCTCCCTCCCCCTGGCCTGAGTGAGCCAGAGCCCCCAAATCATCTGATTCTTTAACCCCGTCCTGTCGGACTGAAGAACAGACGCCCTAATGCAACCTACATGCAGAGGCGGGTCCAAATCCAAAGCTGAACACGGGCAGCTGTGCAAACAAAGAAAAGAAGAGAAAGTTCTCCCAGCAGCCTCAGGAGCAGTGGATTAAATCTCAACAATCAATTTGATGTACCCTGCATCTGTGGAATACCTGAAGAGAAAACGAATCATCACAAATTGAGGAGGTGGACTTTGGGAGCAATGATATATATATATATATTTTCCCCCCCCTTTTTCTCTTTTTGTGAGTGTGTATGTGTATGCTTCTGTGTGTGATTTTGTCTGTATAGCTTTGCTGTTACCATTTGTCCTAGGTTTCTGTCTGTCTGTAGTTTTTTTCAAAAAATTTTTCTTAGTAATTATTTTTTATTTTTTACTTTTTATTTTAATAACTTTATTTTATTTTATCTTCTTCTTTCTTTCATTTTGTCCCTTTTATTCTGAGCCATGTGGATGACAGGCTCTTGCTGCTCCAGCCAGACGTCAGGGCTGTGCCTCTGAGGTGGGAAAGCCAAGTTCAGGACACTGGTCCACAAGAGACCTCCCAGATCCACGTAATATCAAACGGTGAAAATCTCCCAGATATCTGCATCTCAGCGCCAAGATGCAACTCCACTCAAGGAACAACAAGCTACAGTGCTGAACACCATATGCCAAACAACTAGCAAGACAGGAACACAGCCCCACCCATTAGCAGAGAGGCTGCCTAAAATCATAATAGGGCCACAGACACCCCAAAATAAACCACCAGATGTGGAACTGCCCAGCAGAAAGACAAGATCCAGCCCCATCCACCAGAATACAGGCACTAGTCCCCTCCACCAGGAAGCCTACACAACCCACTGAACCAACCTTAGCCACTGCGGACAGACACCAAAAACAATGGGAACTACAAACCTGCAGCCTACAAAAAGGAGACCCCAAACACAGTAAGTTAAGCAAAATGAAAAAACATTGAAACACACAGCAGATGAAGGAGCAAGGTAAAAACCCACCAGACCTAACAAATGAAGAGGAAATTGACAGTCTACCTGAAAATGAATTCAGAATAATGAGAGTAAAGATGATCCAAAATTTTGGAAATAGAATGGAGAAAATACAAGAAATGTTTAACAAGGATGTGGAAGAACTAAAGAGCAAACAAACAATGATGAACAACACAACAAATGAAATTAAAAATTCTGTAGAAGGGATCAATAGCAGAATAACTGAGGCATAATAATGGATAAGCGACCTGGAAGATAAAATAGTGGAAATGACTACTGCAGAGCAGAATAAAGAAAAAAGAATGAAAAGAATTGAGGACAATCTCAGAGACCTCTGGGACAACATTAAATGCAACAACATTCGAATGATAGGTGTCCCAGAAGAAGAAGAGAAAAAGAAAGGGACTGAGAAAATATTTGAAGAGATTCTAGTTGAAAACTTTCCTAATATGGGAAAGGAAATAGTTAATCAAGTCCAGGAAGCACAGAGAGTCCCATACAGGATAAATCCAAGGAGAAACATGCCAAGATGCACATTAATCAAACTATCAAAAATTAAATATAAAGAAAAAATATTAAAAGCAGCAAGGGCTAAACAACAAATAACATACAAGGGAATCCCCATAAGGTTAACGCTGATCTTTCAGCAGAAACTCTGCAAGCCAGAAGGGAGTGGAAGGACATATTTAAAGTGTTGAAGGGGAAAAACCTACAACCAAGACTACTCTACCCAGCAAGGATCTCATTCAGATTTGATGGAGAAATTAAAACCTTTACAGACAAGCAAAAGCTAAGAGAATTCAGCACCACCAAACCAGCATGAAAACAAATGCTAAAGGACCTTCTCTAGGCAAGAAACACAAGAGAAGGAAAAGACCTACAATAACAAACCAATATCAGTTAAGAACTTGGTGATAGGAACATCCATATTGATAATTACATTAAATGTAAATGGATTAAATGCTCCAACCAAAAGACATAGACTGGGTGAATGGATACAAAAACAAGACACGTATATATGCTCTCTACATGAGACCCACTTCAGACCTACGGAAACATACAGACTGAAAGTGAGAGATGGAAGAAGATATTCCATGCAAATGGAAATCAAAAGAAAGCTGGACTAGCAATTTTCATATAAGACAAAATAGACTTTAAAACAAACACTATTACAAGAGATAAAGAAGGACACTACATAATGATCAAGGGATCAATCCAAGAAGAAGATATTACAATTGTAAATATTTAGGCACCCAACATAGGAGCACCTCAATAAATAAGGTAGATACTAACAGCCATAAAATGGGAAATTGACAGTAACACAATCATACTAGGGGACTTTAACACCCCACTTTCACCAATGGACAGATCATCCAAATGAAAATAAATAAGGAAACACAAGCTTTAAATGATACACTAAACAAGATGTACTTAATTGATATTTATAGGACATTCCATCCAAAAACATCAGAATACACATTTTTCTCAAGGGCTCATTGAACATTCTCCAGGACATATCATGTTTTGGGTCACAAATCAAGCCTTGGTAAATTTAAGAAAATTGAAATCATATCAAGGATCTTTTCCAACCACAATGTTATGAGATGAGGTATCAATTACAGGCAAAAATCTGTAGAAAATACAAACAGATGGAAGCTAAACAATACACTACTTAATAACCAAGAGATCACTGAAGAAATCACAGAGGAAATAAAAAAAAACAAGAAAAAAATGACAATGAAAACACAATGACCCAAAACCTATGGGATGCAGGAAAAGCAGTCCTAAGAGGGAAGTTTATAGTAATACAATCCTACCTTAAGAAACAAGAAACATCTCAAATTAACAACCTAACCTTACGCTTAAAGCAATTAGAGAAAGAAGAACAAAAAATTCCCTAAGTTATCAGAAGGAAAGAAATCAGAAAGATCAGATCAGAAATAAATGAAAAAGAAATGAAGGAAATGATAACAAAGATCAATAAAACTAAAAGCTGGTTCCTTGAGAAGATAAGCAAAATTGATAAACCATTAGCCAGACATATCAAGACAAAAAGGGAGAAGACTCAAATCAATAGAATTATAAATGAAAAATGAGAAGTAAAAACTGATACTGCAGAAATAGAAAGGATCATGAGAGATTACTACAAGCAACTGTGTGCCAATAAAATGGACAACCTGGAAGAAATGGACAAATTCTTGAAAATGCACAACCTTCCGAAAGCAAACCAGGAAAAAATAGGAAATATGAACAGACCAATTGCAACACTGAAATTGAAACTGTGGTTAAAAATCTCCCAGCAAACAAAAGCCCAGGACCAGAAGACTTCACAGGCGAATTCTATCAAACATTTAGAGAAGAGGTAACACCTATCCTTCTCTAACTTTTCCAAAATATAGCAGAGGGAGGAACACTCCCAAACTCATTCTACGAGGCCACTGTCACCCTGATACCAAAACTAGTCAAAGATGTCACGAAGAAAGAAAACTATAGGCCAATATCACTGATGAACGTAGATGCAAAAATCCTCAACAAAATACTAGGAAACAAATCCGACAGCACATTAAAAGGCTCATACACCATGATCAAGTGGGGTTTATTCCAGGAATGCAAGGATTCCTCAATATATGCAAATCAATCAATGCGATACACATATTAAGAAATTGAAAGGGAAAACACCATATGATCATCTCAATACATGCAGAGAAAGCTTTTGACAAAATTCAACACCAATTTATGTTAAAAGCCCTCCAGAAAGTAGGCATAGAGGGATGTTTCCTGAACATAATAAAGGCAATATATGACAAACCCACAGCGAACTTCGTCCTCAATGGTGAAAAACTGAAACCATTTCCACTAAGATCAGGAACAAGACAAGGTTGCCCACTCTCAACACTATTATTCAACATTGTTTTGGAAGTCTTAGCCACAGGAATCAGAGAAGAAAAGGAAATAAAAGGAATCCAAATTGGAAAAGAAGTAAAGCTGTCACTGTTTGCAGATGACATGATATTGTACATAGAGTATCCTAAAGATGCTACCAGGAAACTACTAGAGCTAATAAATAAATTTGGTAAAGTTGCTGGTTGCAAAATTAATGCACAGAAATATCTTGCATTCCTATACACTAATGATGAAAAATCACACTAATGATGAAAAATCTGAAAGTGAAATTAAGAAAACACTCCCATTTACCATTGCAACAAAAAGAATAAAATATCTAGGAATAAACCTACCTAAGGAGACAAAAGACCTGTATGCAGAAAATTATAAGACACTGATGAAAGAAATTAAAGATGATACAAATAGATGGAGAGATATACCATATTCTTGGATTGGAAGAATCAACACTGTGAAAATGACCCTACTACCCAAAGCAATCTACAGATTCAATGCAATCCCTATCAAACTACCACTGTCATTTTTCACAGAAGTAGAACAAAACATTTCACAATATGTATGGAAACAGAAAAGACCCCGAATAGCCAAAGAAATCTTGAGAAAGATAAACAGCACTTGAGAAATCAGGCTCCCTGACTTCAGACTATACTACAAAGCTACAGTAATCAAGACAGTATGGTACAGGGACATAAACAGACATATAGATCAATGGAGCAGGTTACAAAGCCTAGAGATAAGCCCACGCACATATGGTCACCTTATCTTTGATAAACGAGGCAAGAATATACAGTGGAGAAAAGACAGCCTCTTCAATGAGTGGTGCTGGGAAAACTGGACAACTACTTTTAAAAGAATGAAATTAGAACAGTCTCTAACACCATACACAATAATAAACTCAAAATGGATTAAAGACCTAAATGTAAGGCCAGACACTATCAAACTCGTAGTGGAAAACATATGCAGAATACCCTATGACATAAGTCACAGCAAGATCCTTTTTGACCCACCTCCTAGAGAAATGGAAATAAAACCAGAAATAAACAAATGGGTCCTAATGAAACTTAAAAGCTTTTACACAGCAAAGGAAACCATAAACAAGACCAAAAGACAACCCTCAGAATGGGAGAAAATATTTGCAAAGGAAGCAAGTGACAAAGGATTTATTTCCAGAATTTACAAGCAGCTCATGCAGCTCAATATAAAAAAAACAAAAAACCCAATCCAAAAATGGGCAGAAGACCTAAATAGACATTTCTCCAAAGAAGATACACAGACTGCCAATAAACACATGAAACAATGCTCAACATCATTAATCATTAGAGAAATACAAATCAAAACTACAATGAGATATCATCTCACACCAGTCAGAATGGCCATCATCAAAAAATCTACAAACAATAAATGCTGGAGAGTGTGTGGAGAAAAAAGGGAACCCTCTTGCATTGTTGGTGGGAATGTTAATTGATACAGCCACTATGGAGAACAGTATGGAGGTTCCTTATAAAACTAAAAATAGAACTACCATACGACCCAGCAATCCCACTCCTGGACATATACCCTGAGAAAACCATAATTTAAATAGAGTCATATACCAAAATATTCCTTGCAGCTCTATTTACAATAGCCAGGACATGGAAGCAACCTAAGTGTCCATCAACAGATGAATGGATAAAGAAGTTGTGACACATACATACAATGGAATATTACTCTGCCATAAAAAGAAACAAAATTGAATTATTTGTAGTGAGGTGGATGGACATAGAGTGTGTCATACAGAGTGAAGTATATCAGAAAGAGAAAAACAAATACCGTATACTAACACATATATACAGAATCTAAGGGGAAAAAAAGGTCATGAAGAACCTAGACGGGAATAAAGACACAGACCTACTAGAGAATGGACTTGAGGATATGGGGAGGGAGAAGGGTAAGCTGTGACAAAGTGAGAGAGTGGCATGGACATATATACACTACCAAACGTAAAATAGATAGCTAGTGGGAAGCAGCCGCATAGCACAGGGAGATCAGCTCAGTGCTCTGTGACCACATAGAGGGTTGTGATAGGGAGGGTGGGAGGGAGGGAGATGCAAGAGGCAAGAGATATGGGGACATATGTATATGTATTACTGATTCACTTTGTTATAAAGCAGAAACTGACACACTATTTTCAAACAATTATACTCCAATAAAGATGTGAAAAAACCAAAAAGAGACTTGGTGAAGAAACGTAAAAATAGTTGCCTGCCATCTGTTGTTCTGTTGTCATTTTGGCCCTCGCAAAGCAGAACAATAGCAACCCCATGAGTTTTACTTTGTGAAATGCCAGGATGATAATTGCTGGACGACTTGCCACATCCTGTCACTCAGTGTGCAGCCATGGGGAGTGCCAGAATGTCTGAGTGGAGACCATTCTTCTGTGGGCCATGAATTTCTGGGCTTTGGGTTGACTGGCATGTGTGACCCCTGCCAGGTCTTTCTATACTTCAATTCACACACGCCTCCTTGGACTTGTCTTAGAGCTATTTGTAATGTCTTTGGACGCCCCATCTTGACTGACCTTTTGTGAATCTTCTCAGTAAATATTTTCTCATCTGGCTTCTCACCCACTGGATAAGGGCCAAGGGCCCTGGAACTGGCTGAGGGCCACTGTTGGTGTGAGAGCCCATCCTTGTTTTCCAGAATGGCCTCAGACAGTATTTCTGTCATCTTCAGGAGGGTTGCTGAAAGTTGTTGATCACTTTACATAACTCTACGTCATTTGGAAAATAAAAGTAACTGCAGAAGTAATTTTGTCAAAGATTGTGTTGTGTGCTTATATCTGACCAAAGTGCTGTATAGCTAGGTTGGAGCAAGGTTAGGTTTTTCTGGGATGGCATGAAAAACAAACTTCTAGACCTCCCTGCCTTTCTTTCATATTATGTTCTTCCTCATTAGCCTGAGAGCATCAGTTAGGAACACAGGCTCCTCTTAAAGAGCAACAGTTGTGTTTTGTACTATGGTATTATCTGAAAATATAAAATTAAGACATAGAAAAAGCTTTAAAGTATATTTTTTCTATTTTTTAAAACAATGTTACATGCACACACAGTTGCACAAACACAGACATACTACAGCTAGTAATCAAAGATGTATTTGGAACTAAATGGAATCTTAAATCTAAACCAATTTAAACAGAGTTCTTTAAGACTAACCTCCTGTTGTTACAGTAGCAAAGAGTAGGAGCTGAGTGACTGCTAAAGTCACTTCTTAAAATTGCCTGGTTTCTAGTGGGAATTTCTTAGATGATAGGAAACAATTGAGTTCAAAGGCAAAAGAAGCAGTTCAATTGTTTATCTGAGTACAGATGGAATAGTGTATCAGTTCAGGAGGGACTCTTACAGATTTTAGGATGGCATATCTTATCAGCATTTATTCTTCATCAATTATTTTGTAACCAGTCTACTTGTCTTATTTTGAACAGAATAATCATCTGTTGAATACATTTATCATTCATTTTCTTTATTACTACATAAGTCACAATGAGTCAGTCCAATTTTAAACAGAAAAATACCTGCTTTTCCTGGCATAGTTGAGAATTAACTGTTTCATGCAATCTAATTTTTTAGATAACTGAAATCTACCACAGAAGAATCAATTTTTAAAACATATTCATTTTAATGGAAAACGCTGAAAATTTTTACAGCTTCCAAAGTTCCAAGAACTCATAAACAGAATACTTTGTGTGTGTGTGTGTGTGTGTGTGTGATTATTGTGAATCTGATCATGTCACAAACTCTGCTTCTGCTTAAAAAAAGCCATTCTTTTTTTTTTTTGTGGTATGCAGGCCTCCCACTGTTGTGGCCTCTCCCATTGTGGAGCACAGGCTCTGGATGCGCAGGCTCAGTGGCCATGGCTCACGGGCCCAGCCGCTCCACAGCATGTGGGATCTTCCCGGACCGGGGCATGAACTCGTGTTCCCTGCATCGGCAGGCGGACTCTCAACCACTGCACCACCAGGGAAGCCCGCCATTCATTTTTTTCACCTTGCTCTTAGAATAGAGACTAAAGTCTCTAGTATGACCTTAACCCCCTTGCCTCCTTCTCCAGCCTCATTGTACGTTACAGCCCTCTGATGTTCTCATTGCTTTACCCATGTTGTTCTTAGGTCTCTTGCCATATTCCCTCCAGCCACAGGACCTTTGTGCATGCTGTTATTGCTACCTTGAACATTTTTCCTTTCCTTCTTTTCTAGATCATCCTACCTATCCTTCAGATCTTAGTTCAAGTGTCACTTTCTCAAAGAAGCATTTCCTTACTGCCCTGACCATTAATATGGGCTCAGAACTATCCCCTAGCATCTGTCACTATACTGAGCCTGTATTAATTATCTCGCTCTCTAGATAGTGAGTTCCATAGCTTCAGAAACCTTGTCCGTTTTGCTCACCATTAACCAGTTCAGTGCCTGGGAATCAAGAGCTGCTAGACTGGATTTTGTACCCCAAGAAATAGACACCACCTTCTCTCTGTGCATTTCTTATATTCTCTTCTACCTTTGTGTTCATAAATTGGAACTTTTTATAACATCTCTACCTCCTGTGTATTTCAGTGTTTTTAGCAATGATTATTCAAACTCTCCCTGGGTATCTTTTCATTTGATAAACAGTCAAGAGCCAGAAACTCTTCTCTGAGATTCCACCTGTTTAATATTTCCAAGCACCACTTATAAATAGAGGACAAACGTCGACTATTCAGAATCTGGAAAGGTCTGAATAAATCCATACTTTGACGGTGGCCATTTGCACTACTATACTAATGAGTTTTTTTATGTTGATTGGCCAACAGAGATGTGGCAGCTGGAGTTGCCTCAATGTACTGTTTTATCTCTGTAACTCCAGGTAAATTCCTGAGTGAATTGAAGCAATGGTGCGAGATGTTTCACAGGACGGGTGTCTTACTCATTTTGTCCACCTCTGTATCTATTTTGCGTGACAGAGTGCCTGACAAATATTGGGCATTTAATAACTGCTTGCTGAACACTTGATGATGAAAAAAATACTCACTTGGTTGTTTGTCCGTACTTGACTCATTTCTCTCCTTCATCAGCACCATTCACTTCCTAACTAACTCATCTTTAATTCTGCTCTAGTGTTATGAATATTTAAAAAATGAAAAATTGAAGATGTTTAATTACTTTTCCATAATGTATTATCTGTGACATCAACTACCTAATCAATATTTTACCTCTAATTGAATGTGCACACTAAGGACATTATAAATGATGTTGCACGCACTCAATTTTGTCTTCTGACTCCTGAAATCTTTTCCTTTCTCCTCCATCTGTTCCAATATGCACCTGATTTGATGATAATGCTACTATCTGCAGGGGCATGCGTGTTTGTAGGTTGAGTGAAAAGACTCATGCAGGAACTCATCACTAATTAGCCATGCATTTCCCATAGTGAAAAACTGGCCTAAAGTTTCAAGAAAAAAATCGAGTTCCTGAAGTTGAAAATTAGTCTGCCAGGTCAGACCCATAACAAATGGTTATTGCTCTCAAACTTAGGATTTACAATAGATAATTGAAGATTCTCTTAACTAAGACATTGTAAATGGCATAACTATAATGATCCTATTTGGAATTCAGCCCTTGGTTTCAGGGATTTACTGTTTTGAAAAGTGTTTGATAAATTTATAGCAGAAGAGAAAATACTTCTGCCAACTATGTAAGTGCTTTTGACATAATTTGTATTCCTGCTGTTACATGCAAAAAATTGTGCGAGAGGGGAGAAAAACACAAGTAAAAAGAAATTTTGTTTGGAAAGAAACCAGCAGTCTGGAAAGGTAGTTTTGATCTATAAATATCTCTCTTAAGGAGATTTGAACACCAACTAATGTTGCTACCTTGAACATTTTTTCCTTCCCTTCTTAAGAAATAAAATGCTTAAGATAATCAAAATATTCCATTCACTTAAAGATGCTTATACTGGATATATTTTTGATGAATTTTCAAATAAGAATGGCATGAGGATTATGATACATTATATCATAATGAAAAATGTAAAAACTGGTACATGTTATGTATCATGAAATGTAACTAACCATGTTATAACGGAGATAACATGAGACAGAATTGAAAGACCTTGTTTAGCACCTTGGCTTGCCATTTTAGGCATATGCCATTGAAAAACCTAGGTTTTCTCATTTATAAATGGAGGGAACTACTCAAAAGTTAAGAAGTTTAAATAAACCCATGTTTGTGAAAGTGCTTTGTAAATTATGTAGCACCATACCAACAAAGGCCAGATTATTTAAAAGGATTGTATGACCTGGGATACTCCAAATAGAGAAAATTTCTAATAAGTACTTAAGAAATATGTTATAATCACATAGTTCTGTTGATCAAAGCATTGTTAGACAATTTCTAAATTTTATTTACGGAGTACTGATCCCCATATGGGTATTTCATGAAAAAAAGGAATCTTGTTTACTGAATGTGAATAAGCATCATTGAGTTCGTGGTCCTCTCTTCTCACATTCTGCCTCAATCCTCTGTAAGCTAAGCTTCTCCTCACCTTGCCTTCATGGCCAAAGGAATCAATGATGGCCTAGAGTTTAATATCAGTTATATATTTTAAAAAGCATTTTCAGAACAAATAGAGGTCCACCAAAATGATCTATAGACCTGCAAATACTAATTTCTGAGACACACATTTTCAGTTGAACACATCTGGACATAAGCTCCCTCATGTGTATTTTGTGCCCTTAGAGCTCCTCCCCTGCTTCTTCTGCCTTGAATTTTTACAAAGGTATGGGTAGAAGATCATGCGGAATAGCTGTTTTTCCAGAACGCTACAATAGAAACTAATGGTTTTTGGCAAGGGAATATAGAAAAATGAAAGCTGGTGGGAGAAGAGGAATCCAAGGACCTGAATATTGGTTTGTGCCTTAATAACATTCACCAAATGAGTCTTGAATTTCAAAGATTTTTTATTCTCTTTGCACCTAGATATGTGTGTCTGTCAATAGCAATAGCAACAACAAAAGAAATAGATTATCATCCAGCACAAATTGTCTATATAGTCATTATGAAAAATCACAAATTATGTCAGTACATCAACCTTTCCCTTCCATAGAAGTGTTGTGTTAAGTGCATTTTCACATAATCCAATTGAACCGTTGTAGTTTTGCATTAAAATATAATTAATGTTCAATCAAAATTGGACATACAAAATGCTTTCAATATCCTGGAAACTATCGACCCTTGTAAAAGAATCCACTAAACTATGCTAAGTTTTTATGATGTAATCATTGGAAAGTTGTCATTTTCATTAACAGCACTGTGATCATTTAGAAAGTTTCATCACTCTAAAGTTACCAATGAAATGTAATGTTTAACATCTGCATTTAAAAATATGCATTCATTGTATCACGATCAGCAGCATTGTTCCTGTCCTATTAAAATAAATATTTATTTGCTAGTCTATATGGGGACACAATCAGATATTGACCTTTATTCAGAAACATCAAAAATTTAACAAAAGCCACCCCAGTTTTTGCTAATTTACTACTTGTTTTACATTCATGGCATGGTAAGTTTGGCAATTGTGTAACAGGTAGAATGAAACCAGACTGAGAAGTAAGGATAATGAGGAAAAAGTAAAATGTGAGTTTTATTCGTAAAGGAAATCTGAAGAATAACATTAGTGTTTTCAGGGTTACAAGGATTTTTATAAGATACAAAATGTCTAGTCATTTTCCCCTTCTGGGAGTAGAGAACAGAATCTTAATACTAATTATAAAACTTACATTTGCATAGCACTTTATTGTTCCCCAAATACTTTTCTGTCTCCTGATAGGCATGGTTGTAGGAAATCGAAGTGAGCTACTTAGAATAATTTATGATTCATCCTCATTCTTTGACAGAGAACAGACAACCCCATGACAGGTGGGTTGTACAATTCTCCAGTGGTTGAAGAGAAGCAATGTGTAACCCCTTGGGATCCCTTTCACTTTATGCTTTTATAATTTCCATCCTTTGTTATACAAAACAAACTATGCTTAAATAAAACATTAAATCCAAGGTAAACATATGTAAACCATTCTCCAAAGAGCAGCACTTAATTAGACCTGAGTTCTGTTTATTCACATACTGGGTTTTTTTTGCCTGAAATCTGTATATATTCAGCAAATGATATTTCTATAATAGAAATAGTTATCATTACTGCAAAAGTGAACCTCTACAATTCGTGTAAAGTGGCACTTGCTGAGTTTTAAAACACATACAATACCCCTAATACTTTGGATTCCAAGGCAGGTTAGCCCTTTAACTGCTGGCAATGAAAATATGATTTTCTTCCTAGTTGCCATGTGTTTCCCAGAGGAACGTGTGATCAAAACAAATGTTAGCTATAGATATGTTTATATGTTTTGCTTTGCGACATCTTTCCCATTTGAATTGGCCTCTTTTAAATTCTTAGATTTCACTGAGGCATATTTAGATACCGATTTGTGGACATGTGCTCTGCTCTTCCTATTCCCTTAGCTAGGTTTTATTTGGTGGGATTTCCAAGATATTTTCTGTGTCAGTTAAATTATAGGCCAGTAAAAAGCAAAATAAGATTGTTTGGAGGCAGTGATGTGGACCTCAAGGCAGTGTAATTGCTTAATCAAGCAAATTCTCTAGAAGCACTTGGTTCAAGTCCCTTTCTCTGACTTAAGTTAACGAAAAACTAGGTAAAAATATTCAAATTAGTATTTTTCTCAAGATGAGGAGATAAAATGTACAAAACTATTTACAATAGATATTTCAGATTAAATCTTCCAAGTGTGTAATTGCTGCTGCAGAAGACAGATTCTATGAGCTTCAGGTTAGTTTGCAAGTAGTGGGATTGAATTTAGTTGGGCAGGACCTAGACATCTAACCTGTAGGGACTCCCACCTTGGCATTCACCCTTGAGGCCATGGAACCTGACCTTACTCCAAAGGAGACCAAGATAACTGCTTGTGCTAGGAAAGAAAGTGAGATGACCCAGTGGGACTTTTTATAAAGTAAGTGATCAAGGCACCAGCGGGGGATGATGTGACTGAGCAAACTTAGGGAGGAACACAAATTAAGCACAGAACAACAAACAGAGAACCAAAACATTGCTTAGAAACCAATAATATAATAAACATTTTTAAAAAATGGAGTCTTTGCAAGATAAAGAAATATCTCAAAAGAAAAGGATGAAGTACATAACAAATACAAAACAAATGAAAAATAACAGCAAAATGTAAGAAAATTAGAGGATTAATCTGTAAGGTACAACTCTGAAATATTAGAATTTCAAAAAGTAAAGATAGAAAAAAATGAAGGGAGAATATAGAAAATTTTCAAAGAAATAATGGAAGAAAACTTTCCAAACATTTAAGGGCCCTCAATATAACCATCAAAATAAGTGCAGTAAGACACCCATCAAGATATGTTATCTTAAATTATTTAAAAGCTTACAAAGAGAAAATAAAACAAGTAAAAAGAGGTTATATTCAAATTGTTATGAACAAAAATGGCATAGAGCTTGCCAAGAACAACACTGACTATGAGAAGACCATGAAGAAATGCATTTGAAATCGAGCCTCCTGACTTAGAAACTATTATTCAGTGTTTTTAGGTCCACCTACTTACTGTTTATCCATTCAACAGTTGTTTAGATTTTTGTGTGTTTTTACCAATTTCTTTGCTCATCAGTTTTTCTTGGATCTCCAACTTCCTTCTGGGATCCTTCTTTTTCCAGACATATATCCTTTAGAAATTTTTTATTTGATGATAAACATTCTCATTTTTGTTTCTTGGAAATTATCTTTGTTTCCATTTTGGTCATGAATGATAGTTAAGCTGGATATTTAATTCTTCACCTATAATAATTTTTTCTCAGTACCTTAACAATATTAATTTGGTCTATTGTTGCTGCCATTTTTATTGTCACTGATTTTTATGTAAGTATGTGCCCTCCCTTGATTCTTTTAAAATATTGTCTTGGTCTTTGATTCCATACAGCTTCACTAAGAGGTTTTAGATGTGGAAAATATATTTTTTAATTTCTAAAAAAAAATAAAATTTTATTTGTTTTGTTTGGGATTCTAGAATCTTGAATTTCTATGTTTCATTATGTTCTTAAAATTCTCACCTACTATTCTTTAGAACATTTCATCTTTTCCATTATATTCTTTTCTTGTAAAGCTCCCATTAGGTTTATAATATAACCTCTCATTCTTTTCTTCATATCTCATAATTATCTTTCATGTTTTAGATCTACTGTATCTTCTTGCTAAGTTTTTCAACCTCTTCTTTTGGTTTACTCATTCTTCTTCAACACTATCTATTTTGCTATTTCACCAATATTGAAGTTTATAATTTTAATTATTATATTTCTCATCTCTAGCAATCTATTCAGTTATTTTCCACATCACTTGATATTTTGATAGTAACTTATTACTTGGTCATTTTTTTGATCCAATCTTATTACTTTAAACTTTAATTAATTTTTATTATATCTCGTATATTTTTTAAAATTCAAAGTTCTCAGCAGTCAAAATCTGCAGTATGTTGTTCGGCTTTCACTAATGCCTGCCTATTTCCTGGGGCATTATGTAAATTTTGGATTATGAGTCTATAAATCTCTTAGAAAAGATTTGTTGTGGCTTCTTTTCAGGTTTCTGGGACATCCCTATTATGGAAAAACTATAAATTTATTTTTGAGTTTGGAGTTTTTGGGGACAATATGGTTAATGTAAAATTAAATCCTAAACCCATGAAAGAACAGTGGTTATAAATTCTCAATGAAGGGTTTTTTCTTTCTTTTGTTTTTTTCTTTTCTTTTTTTTCCTACCTAGTGTCCAGATTATATCAGACATGTTTCTTTTCCCCATGGGCAGATTTTTGTCTAGTCCATTCTTTCACTGAGGTTGAACTATGTATGGATATAATATATATAACATTATATGGAGAGAGTGACTCCAATTCTTCACTTTATGTAAGCTCAAGGCTTGTCTTCTGCTTTTTGTTCACCACTGTAGTTATTGGTTATAGAGGACATAGTTTAACAAATGACCCCTGAGAAACTATAGCTATGTCTTCAGCCTTTTAATTCCCTATTTATATCTCCCTATTAATTTTTGCCCCATGTGCATTTTCATTACTTTAATGGTGGGGTCATAGAGTCTCCAGTTTGCAAGGAACATGACTTTTCTACCTCCCTTCTCCCATTCTCCATAATTCCAATGTTTTAATATAACACACTTGCAGAGTCTTCTTAGAGCCACGCTTACCTCAGCTATCAGGCATGGATTCCTTTTAAAGGTAGTCTATCCTTCATTTTATGATCGCTTGTTGACTACATTTAATTTTTGCATGATTTTATCCAGATTAATCTTTATATTTGATAAGCTTTAACCATTCATTACACTGCCTCATCCTTAAAACTTTTATATCATGGTGGTATTTTGTACTTACATGTTAGTTTGATTATTTTAAATAATCTAATTTGAAAGAGAAAGGTTCAGTTGAACTGTGGTATCATATTTGTCAGAAATTAGCTTATTTCACAAATCTTAAAGACATTTATTTCATTTTTGTATATAAATTTTAGATATATAATAAAACCTCACTAATTTTTATTAATTGGGAAGAAAGTGATAAAGGTCAACAAGAAATATTAATAGAATCTAATAGGAAATTCAGAGTCATTGCTTTTAGTAAAACAAGGTACTAGCTGAAAAGATATTGTCAAGAATATGTGACAAACATCTGTAAGACATAATTGCCTGCTGACAGAGCCCCAAACTCCATGAAGCAAAAAAATGACAGAAATAAAGGGAGAAATAGAAAATTCAACAATAATACTTGGAGCCTTCAATTCCCCACTTTCCATAATGGATAGAAAAACTAGGCAGAAGATCAACAAGGAAACTGAAAACTTATAGGAGACTGAAAACCAACTAGACTTTACGGGCATCTGTAGAACACACTACTGAACAGCAGCAGAATACACAGTCTTCTCAAGCATATTTTGAATATTCTCCAGGATAGAGAATATGCTAAACCATGAAACAAGACTCAATAAATTTACAGGTATTACATTTATACAAAGTCTGTTCTTTGACCACAGTGTATGTAAGTTAGAAATCAACATCAAGAAAATTTGGGAAATTCACAATATGTGGAAAATAAGCAACACTGCCTAAATAACCAATAGATCAAAGAAGAAATCACAAGTGAAATTTTAGAAAATACTTAGAAATGAATGAAAATAAACACACAACATACTGAAACTTATGGGATACAACTAAAGTAGTGTTTAGAGGGAAATTTATAGCTGCAAATGCCTATATTAAAAAAGAAGAAAGATCTCCAACCAACAACCTAACTTTCCACCCTAAGAAAGATTTCCAATCAACAACCTAACTTTATTTTTTAATTTAAAATATAAATTAAAATAAAGTTTAAAGAGGGAATAATGAAATAAAGAATAGAAAAACAATGGAGAACTCACTCAAGTTGGAAGATTCATGATTTTAAAACTTCACTACAAAACAGAAGTAATCATTTTTGTTTTTATTTCCATCTCTCTAGGAGGTGGGTCAAAAAGGATCTTGCTGTGATTTATGTCATAGAGTGTTCTACCTATGTTTTCCTCTAAGAGTTTGATAGTGTTGGGCTTACATTTAGGTCTTTAATCCATTTTGAGTTTATTTTTGTGTATGGTGTTAGGGAGTGTTCTAATTTAATACTTTAACATGTACCTGTCCAGTTTTCCCAGCACCACTTATTGAAGAGGCTGTCTTTTCTCCATTGTATATTCTTGCCTCTTTTATCAAAGGTAAGGTGACCATATGTGCATGGGTTTATCTCTAGGCTTTCTATCCTGTTCCATTGATCTATATTTCTGTTTTTGTGCCAGTACCATACTGTCTTGATTCCTGTAGCTTTGTAGTATAGTCTGAAGGGATCTAATGAAACTTAAAAGCTCTTGCACAACAAAGGAAACCATAAACAAGACCAAAAGACAACCCTCAGAATGGGAGAAAATATTTGCAAATGAAGCAACTGACAAAAGATTAATTCCAAAATTTACAAGTAGCACATGCAGCTCAATAACAAAAAAACAAACAACCCAATCCAAAAATGGGCAGAAGACCTAAATAGACATTTCTCCAAAGAAGATATACAGATTGCCAACAAACACATGAAAGAATACTCAACATCATTAATCATTAAGGAAATACAAATCAAAACTACGAGATACCATCTCACACCGGTAAGAATGGCCATCATCAAAGAATCTAGAAACAATAAATGCTGGAGAGGGTGTGGAGAAAAGTGAACCCTCCTGCACTGTTGGTAGGAATGTAAATTGATACAGCCACTATGGAGAACAGTATGGAGATTCCTTAAAAACTAAAAATAGAACTACCATACGACCCAGCGATCCCACTCTTGGGCATATACCCTGAGAAAACCATAATTCAAAAAGAGTCATATATCAAAATGTTCATTGCAGCTCTATTTACAATAGCCAGGACATGGAAGCGACCTAAGTGTCCATCAACAGATGAATGGATAAAGAAGATGTGGCACATATATACAATGGAATATTACTCTGCCATAAAAAGAAACGAAATTGAGTTATTTGTAGTGAGGTGGATGGATCTAGAGTCTGTCATACAGAGTGAAGTTAAGTCAGAAAGAGAAAAACAAATACCATATGCTAACACATATATATGGAATCTAAGAAAAGAAAAGAAAAAGAAAAGGTCATGAAGAACCTAGGGGTAAGATGGGAATAAAGACACAAACCTACAAGAGAATGGACTTGAAGATATGGGGAGGGGGAAGGGTAAGCTGTGACAAAGTGAGAGAGTGGCATGGACATATATACACTACCAAACGTAAACTAGATAGCTAGTGGGAAGCAGCCGCATAACACAGGGAGATCAGCTAGGTGGTTTGTGACCACCTAGAGGGGTGTGATAGGGAGGGTGGGAGGGAGGGAGACGCAAGAGGGAAGAGATATGGGAACCTATGTATTTGTATAACTGATCCACTTTGTTATAAAGCAGAAACTAACACACCACTGTAAAGCAATTATACTCCAATAAAGATGTTAAAAAAATAAATTAAAATTTTTTAAAAAATTAAAAAAAACAGCAAACAGCAGTAATCAAAACATTGTGGTTGCTATGAATGTTTTCTTCCCAAATTCATATGTTGAAGCCCTAATCCCCAAGGTGACTGTGAAACACACAGCATCACTTAAATGTTCTTGGTGGGAGGAGATAGGAAGGAGATTAAACCTGAATTTATTTAAAACTTTCAAGGTAACTTCCAATTTACAGAAAGTTTCCTGGTAAAATAAGTTAAATGAGACCACAAAGGAATCAAACTGAGACATTTAGAATATAGAGCATTCTATAGGACAGCTAACCAGTTTCTTCAAATTAATGGGATGAAAATTTTTAAAATGGGAAAGAGGACTGCTTCAGATTAGGATTTAGGAGACATCACCTAATACACTGTATGGACCTTGTTTGGATCCTGATTCTAATAACTGATATGTGAAAAAGACATTTTTTGAGAAAATTAAAATTTTTTAAATTCAGCCTTGAATCAGATAATACCAAGGAATTCTTACTGTTTTTGTTAGGTATGATAATGACATTGTAGTTTGCAAGAAGGTGTGCACATTGTTAAAGATGCCTATTAAAACATTCTGAAATGAGGTGACATGAGGTTTAGCGTTTTCCCTAAAATACTTCAGCTACAAAGAGTAGAGTATAAAATATAGATAATTGTTAGATGTATGTATTAAATGTTTGTTATATATTCTCTATACTTTGTGTTTGAAAATATTTATAATCAAAAATTTTGTTTCAAAAAGTGTGTGCCATGTGGGATCACCACCTTCCCCCCAATCTTTTCCCTCCTCTTGTATCCACTGCAGTATGGCAAACTCAGAGTTCCCAATTATTCAATGTGGAGGTTGACATCACAGTGCAAATCCTATACAGTGGTAATAAATTACAAGTACACAGACACACATTTCTCATCTTGTTTTGTACAAGACAGAGCATTAACCAACCCATTCATGCAGGACCTTTTAAGGCTTATTAATTTTTTTTCTTTAAAGCAATGGAAAGCCAGTGTGGTTTTTAAATAGGAGAATGGCATGATAATACTAGAGAGCTGAAAAGACCATTTTTCCCCTTGAAAAATGAATTAAAGAGTAAACAATAGGGGTACAGGAAACCAGTTGAGTCAATCATTTATTCATTCAAATATATTTATTGAGCATTTACTATGTATTAGGCATGATTCTAAGCCCTTAAGTAATGCAATAGTAGAAGTGGTTGATGCTCATAGTTTGAATTACAGTAGTAATGGAGAAAATTGAAAAACTTGAACTTATTTGAAAGGTATTCTGCGGGTAAAATTAATAACTTAACAATGGTTTGATAATAGAAGGAGTCAAGTTTGACTCGAATTTCTCACTTGAGAAACAGATGGAATATCTATAGTGAAGAAGACGAGGTTTGTAAGGAAAGATTTTAAGTTGGGTGTTAAACATGTTGAACTTGATGGATTTGTCAAGTCAGTTGGATATTTGGGTCTGTACTTTGGGGGAAATCTCTTGGTTTCTAGGAATCTTTGAGATGAATTTGTGATTGACTCAGTGTAAAAGTGGCATATCTTACTTATCACCTTCCTCTTCACAGGCAACTTTTCATGAGCTCAAGGGCCACCTTCTCTATTCATTTTTGTCAACCCATACTGTGATACAGTTATCTACTCTCGCCTTTGTCCTTCTGTTATTCTGACACAGGCTACTATCATGGTGTCTATAATCTCTTCATTCTACTCCTTGTTTCTTTTTTTTTGGGGGGGTGGGGGGTACGCGGGCCTCTCACTGTTGTGGCCTCTCCCGTTGCGGAGCACAGGCTCTGGACGCGCAGGCTCAGCAGCCATGTCTCAGGGGCCCAGCCGCTCTGCGGAATGTGGGATCCTCCCAGACCGGGGCACAAACCCGTGTCCCCCGCATTGGCAGGCGGACTCTCAACCACTGCGCCACCAGGGAAGCCCTACTCCTTGTTTTTTAAACTGTCTCCTCATGTTCGACTGTAAGACCTTTAAGGATAGGCATCACGGCTTACTCATTTTTAGCAAGTGTCTGATATTTTGTAAGCACTTAACTGTGTTCAAGGTATTAATAAGGAGGCAGATTAAGAGTATTTAAAAATTAAATCCTGAAATATAGCTAGTGCCACAACTTTAAAGCATTAGGCTCTCTCTCCCTCTCATATCATTCTAAAACAGTCTTTTAGGATGAACAGCAATAGCACCTACTCCCCACATCTCCCCTTCTCCTGCAACACGTGTAGAAAATAAAAGGGATGGGGGCTTCCCTGGTGGCGCAGCAGTTGAGAGTCCGCCTGCAGATGCAGGGGACGCGGGTTCATGCCCCAGTCCGGGAAGATCCCACATGCCGCGGAGCGGCTGGGCCCATGAGCCATGGTCGCTGAGCCTGCGTGTTCAGAGCCTGTGCTCTGCAACTGGAGAGGCCACAACAGTGAGAGGCCCGCATACCGCAAAAAAAAAAAAAAAAAAAAAAAAAAAAAAGAAAGAAAAGAAAAGAAAAGGGATGGAGTTCTGAAGTGGATAGTGTAGGATGTACAATTTTTTAAGTAATAAAGCTAAATCACCCACAGCTGGATTATAAACGCCCTGTGGAAATCGCTGTTTCTGAGTAAATTCTTAACTGAGAAATAGCTGTTTCTGAGTAAATTCTATTTAACTGAGTGGCAAATAATCTTTTGTCATGTAGGGGAGGAAAAACTTTTCCTCTACCCTCTTAGGCTTATGAACGAGACTTGCAAGTTAAGCTGACAAAAGACAGACTAACAGGAAAAAAATCATGCCTATTTTATTGACTTTAATACTTTTACGTGCAGTGTATGGGGAGGGGTTCACAGAAAAGAAGTGAAAGCCCCAAAGAGTCAGTTAAACCTGCGGGCTTATATAACATTTTAACAAGTAACATTAGATTGTGGAGAAGTAACTAGACAAAGGAAAAGGGGTTTGGGCTTCTAGGTGTAGACAATTTGGGGAAGGTAAATATATGGGAAACTAATGGAACATATGGATTGTTTAATAAGGTTTGTTATGCAGGCTCAACTCAGTATCTCTGCAGTGAGATGAAAAGTCATTCTTCTCTTCCTGTTACAGGAGAGGGGAGGAGAACACCTTCACAAAGGAAAATGTAGGCCCTGCTTTTAGGCAGAAAGTGGAGGAGCAGAGAGTTCTTCCTGCCTCTGCTGCCGTTCAGTTGCCCTCAACTCAAAATAATTCTTTTGCCAGAGTGACATATTAATATGACTCCATATCATTTTCTTTACTGGAATTGAAGCTTCTTATCTGTAAAATGAAAGAAAAGAAATGAGCTTAGGTGACCACCAGTGTTCTTCTCAGGTCTCAAATTTCATTAGAAGACTTACTTTCCATCATCTGTCCTACATGATTTTCACATTCATAGAAACTGTAACTTCATAAGAAATTCTAATGTATAACATACTCCAGAATGTTCTATAGAGAATATGAGGATTAATAATGGAGGAATTTAGCCCATCCTTTCAGTAGACATTTGGCCAAAAAAGATCCAGCTGTTCAAATGTAATAGTCAAATTTATAGCTGAATATTTAAAAATTTCTGAAATCAGCTACTCAGTTTGTGGCATAACTTTAATTGTACACTTAAAAAACAGAATTGTGTCAATGGTGTTTTATTGAATATGCCAGAATGCTGACCATCTGATCTCAGTATCACATTCATGTGGTAAAAAATTCTAGTGTCTAATTTGGAATCTGCATTATCCTTAGAGGGCCATAGAGATATTCATTATCCACATATTTCAAACATAATTTAATGACTAGAGATCCTCTAAATTTCCTAGATTTATGAGCAAGTCAAAATATATGGATGATGCATTTTGTCTCCAGTTTCTATCACCTACATCATTTTTTAAAGTGTCTACATATGGCAATGGAGGCAATTACCAGTCTAACCAGACTTAAAAATCTTAGAGTATGAGGGCACAAGAGATTCAAGACAAGGACAATTAGTATTACTATTTTAGCCTGGGAACAGGCAGGGGTCTCAAGATACTTTTAATGCTGGTGTTGGCCCATTAGGACATACGTTTGTGTGTATTTCAGTGTATTGATATCACAGTATAATTTTCCTTTTTTTTTTCTGTTCAAGAATATGATCAATAATGTCCAAATAAGACTAAAAAGAAAACTCAAGTTTCCATTTTTTCATTTTGATCTAAACTAGATGCACCAACCATTGTTAATATTGATGAGCTTAAGTATGTGTCATTGTCCTAACTGATGTATCCAAGCCTCTGGGTGATTCTGCCTTTGGCATCACTGAAACTTAATGTGAACAATATCATTCAAAACAATTACATAATAGGGCCTTTATTGTTGGTTCATTAGCATATAGCAAGGGATTATTCCCTTCTGGTCTGCAGGAGATTTTTTTCCTTTCTTCTCACTGACTGTGTTTTTATCTGAGAAGATTGCTGTGAATGATCAGGTGCCAAATACAACATGAGCTTTTTATCTAAGTTTTGTAAAAAATAAAAAGGACCTGGGAAAGTACCCATTCTGCCACTAGAAAAACTTTATAGTGGAAATTAGAATTTTAATATGGCATGGTGTCATATTAAAACTAGGACCCACTGCCAATTTCATTGTAATCAGTTTACCAGGCATCCATGGAAACAACTTTTTCCCTGACTAAATTACTATACATCCCCAAATTTTGGAAGCGAACTCTACACAGATGCAGAATCAAAATAGAACAAAACAAAGAGTTGGCAATATTCCATTGAATTAAGGCAGTGGAGGCAAATAGTTTGTGTAATTCAGCCATTTTTCCAACTTCACCCCCACAAGTATTTTTATTTATTATTTGAATTCACTCATTCATTTATTCAAAGGTTTATTGAGCATCTACTATATAATAGGCATCATTCTAGACACACGGGGGATACAGCTCTGATCTAAATAGTCAACAATTTCTGCCAGCCAAGAGTTTATATTCTAGTGGAGAGAAACAGAAAATAAACAAAATGAATAAAATACACACTATGTTATATGGTTGTAAACTGTATGGCAGAAAGGGGCTAGAAGTGGGTAGGATGTCCTGGGAGTAGGTGGTGCTTCAATTTAAATGGAATGAGCAAGGAAATCTGCATTTAGAAGGTGCCATTTGAGCAAACACCTGAAGTGGTGAGGAATTGTGCCAGGGGGATCATTGAGGAGAAATTCTAAAAAAAGGAACAGCAAAGGCAAAGAGCCTGAGAGGAGAGTGTCTGGAGTGTTTCAGGACAGCAGGGGAGCCCGTGTCACTGGAAGGAAATAAATGAAGAGGTGCATAGTTGGAGGGGAGGTTACAGAGCTAAAGAGGCAGGGGTCATTATCAAGTTTTTGGCTTTTAGCCTGAGGGAAATGGGAAGCTTAATGGAGTGTTGATCAGAAGAGTGACAAGATTTACTCTGGCTGCTGTGTAGAAAATAGACTTGGGGGGTGGGAAGGTGAGGCAGAGAGAGGCAGAAGCAGGAACTAATAAGAGCTATTGCAATAATTCAGACAGGAGAGAATAATGGCTTGGAAAAGGGTGGTGACAATGGAGATGATGAGAAGTATTCAGATTCTGAATATATTCAGAAGATAGAGCCAGCAGGACACGCAATGGGAGTGGATATAGTTATGTGAGCGAAAAGGACTCAAAGTCTAATGATTTTAGCCTGAACACTAAAAAATGTTTGATTTACTGAGCTGAGGAAAAAGAGGAAATGTGAATGAAGCAGCTTTGAGGGAAACTCAGTTCAGTTTTAGACGTGAATTTTGAGATGACTAATGCACATCTAAGTGGTGATTGCAAGAGGTCAATTTGGTACCATATCTTGATGTTAGTGAGATATTTTTTTTCTCAACTAAATCTTTAACAGCAATTTTTAATAAGAACCTTTAAGCAAAAAGTGCTTATTTAAAGAACAGCATGTAGGCACATGAAACCCTGTTGCAGACAGCAGAGCCATGCTACATGGGATTATGGGTTATGGCATGTCAACTTGCCTTCTCTCCCTCTCTTTCCTGAACCACAAGATCTCTTAGCACTGTTGCTCCTTGCATATTTGCTTTATTCTTCCCACTGCTATCTCGTTTCCTCTGCTCTATAACACATTACTCTTCACAGCAGCAATGTCAGACAGAATATATACCTATGACTCTCCAACTTTGATGTTATTGAACAGAGAATTGGGAAGAGATATGTAAAATCTCTGGTCAGTCCAGGATATCACTGAAAAGGTTCATTTTTCTTACCCTTAGTATGCAGTGGATTTTAGGGTCCCCTTTCACATCAAATCTGGAGCTTAGAAAGCTATTGAAGCTGGAGATATCAATTTGATAGCTATTAACAAATGTATGATATTTAAGGGCATAGTTCTGGATAAGGAAAGAAGGGGAATAAAGATAGAGGAGGTTTCAAGGCACAGAATTTGATACCAAGTCAGAGAGAAGGAAGAATAATCCTTAAAAGACTAAGAAGCAACCACTCATTATGGTAAGGGAAAACTAGAGTATTGCCTTACCTAGAAATCCTGTGAACATCCTTCCAGATGAGACTGGAAAGGTAGGAGGGGGCCAGACCTTTCAGAGCCTCACAGATAATGTTAAGAATTTTTTTGTTGATCATAAGCCAAGAGTTGGTTTGTGTCTTGAATTGGGAATGTTACAAAAATTTCAATCTAAATAATATTTCATTTCCTTTCAGAAGGTCAAATGTTTCAATCCTATCAAATTGGCCAATGTGCCAAAATATCTTGAAAATATAATTTTTAGTTAGACGATTTAAAATAATGAATTTTTTAAAAATTTAAAACTAGAAAATGTCAATGTTCTGGAGAAAAAGAACCGATTATAAAATATTATTCTAAACTTTAATTTGACCCAGTAGTTTAATGTGCTAATTTATATGTTTAAAAATTAGAGACTGACATAAGCTAGTGTGAATGGTGGCATGATTGATTACATTAAATCATAGAGATATTTTTCCCTACCTATTTTCCCTTCATTTATAGCAAATACAAGCTGAAAATCTTAACTAAAGTCTTGAATAGGTACACAATATTTAAAACCTTTTTTAAAAGCAGAAAGATTTGTGTTTATTGCTTTTATGTACACATTAGGCTCAGTTAGATAAAAGTAAGTGAAAATAAACCCACAAAATATTTTTAGTTCCTTTTTTATTGCAGAAAAATGCATTTCTTATCTCTGTTACCACATAAATATTAATCTGGTGTCTTGTTAGAGTCACTGAATGATCTTAAAGACTGAGCAGCCAGTGAGTGCCATTTGTGAATCACATCAACAATTTCGGATGGTCCCTATCATCTGTCACTGCACATTGTCATCTCAGCTGGGTAACCCTGGCAATATTGCAGCAGGCTATTGTTTATTGAGAAAGCTAATATTAGGAGTAGATGTGATAAGAATGCCTTTAAAAAACTAATTGAATGCTATCTGTTTTTGGCAATAGCATCTTGTATCTCTCTGTAGTTTATCGCTTTAGAGTCCTTTATTCAGTCTTTTTATAAAATCCCATTATTTAAAAATCGAGGGCAGAGTCGTGACATGTAAGGAGCTTTATATATTACTCTGATACTCAAAGATAACCTTTTTCCTCTACTGCTCAACAAAACCTGCTTTATTGAAAAACATGGGAAAACCGAAAACGTTGAGATATGAGTCATAATCCCAGGGTTCATTTCAAACATCCTCCAAATGTTTATAGAAATGTTTAAATAGGAAAAAGCAAAGTCAAAATGTTGAAAATATTAAGAGTGAGGAGATTTCTATTCAGTCATGCCCATGTTTTTCAGCTGATTCTTCCTATTATTTGATTACAAAACCCTTAAACAGGGCAGATAGATGGAGAGATACATGATAAAGAAAGTCCAGTAAAATATTAATTGTAGAATCTAAGTGGTTTTCATTGTATAATTCATTCACAGTTTTAGTATGTTTGAAAATATTCATAATAAATTGCTGGAAACAAAATACTCAAATATTACGCTCTGGCCCTGTCAATGAAAATGGAATAGACGTTTGCTTATTTCATTAAATGATTATTTATAGTAAATTCAAGTTAAAATAATCTTGCAGCATCTAATACTATTTGCTAAGGAAATTCCATACTTCCAATCTGAATTTAAAGAGACATAAACTGGGAGGAAGAATCAATGAATTATAATATTTAGGAAAAGCACAATGGAATAGCAAGAAGATGGAAATGGGAATTGTATTTGTTTTTGTAAAAGATCTGGAAAGAAACCAGAGTGCAAAAAGTCCCAGTTCTTTCCGCAGAAATGCATTAACCCAATTAACTTTCAAACTAATGTTTGAAATAATCTGAGAGTGGAAATTGTATTTTACTTAATTTTTTTTCTTTTTTTCTACAAAATCCTTGCCATCCATAAATCAAAAAGTAGGAGCTAACTTAGCTCCTGTTGACAAGGACTTTCTCCTTTGTTAGGATAACTCCTCTGGTTTGGCCATGGCATTTTGGGACTTGGGCATAGTTTTTGGTCTCTCTGTCTCTTCCTTCCCTTCTTCAGAGAAAGAGGATGAAAGCAGAAGTATCAGATGGGCTGTAGGCGCCCATCTATGTAGTAGCACAAATACCAGCTGAACATATTTTTGGTCAGGTACAAAGAAACAAATGGCTGTTGGTTTCCCCAAATGTTGTTTACCCTTCTGATAGTCTTCCCAACAACCATCACATATAAATATGTATGGTATTTATTTTAGTGTTTAGCTGAGAACAAATTCAGCAAGGTGCTCTGGTACCAATATTTATTGTTTGATATGAACTTACTGGGGTTTTTAACTGAATGGATTTGGGGCTTATTTTTTATACAGCAGGTTCTTATTAGTCATCCATTTTATACACATCAGTATATATACGTCAATCCCAACCTCCCGGATTTGGGACTTCCTTAATGGCTATTCCTAGGCTAAATTTTGCTCATAAAGAATATCCTAAAAAAAATAAAATGAAAGATGGGATTTTTAGCACAAAGGATTTTGTGCAAAACTGTGGCAGAGGCAAGGGACTTGGCATGATCTTGACCACTAATTTTTATACACACATATCTTGAAAACATTTCTATTTTGTGACAAATGCAAAATATCAAGTACAGTACCTACACTACTTTTCGAAACAGAATTTTCAGGGCAAGGGTGAAGCAGCAATAGTAGCAGCAGCAAAGGATGTAGCAGCAGTGGTGAAAAGTGGCAGGAGCTGGGGATCAGGACATATTTCCTAGTGTAAATATACCAGAGAAGAGAAAAAGAAACAAACAAAACTTCCCTTCATTCAGAACATTGTCATTTTAAATACCTTAAAACAAACATTCTATTTCCTGAATTTTCTTTTTCTTTCAAAATGATGTTAACATTCCTAAACTGGAACCAAAGGATAAATTAAGCTTGATTGACAAAATAGTTTTCATAAATGGTTCTGAAGTAGTGAATGGACAGGGTTACTAAGGAAAGGAGAACTAGGTGAGGACGATGGACCAGAATGCATGAAGAGAAAAAACTGCAAGATGCAGCCCCTCCACAGTCTCTAAAAGGCATCAGCTTCAAGAACTTTTACCAGACAGCAGTAATACAATTCAGACAATGAATACTTTATCAGTCAAGGCTCAGCACAGGAAATGAAAAGCACACTAGAAATGTTAAGAAGAAACTGATTTGATGCCAAAAATTAATACTATAAAAAACGTTGATTGAAATAATGCCATTTGCAGCAACAGGGATGGACCTAGAGATTATCATACTAAGCACAGTAAGTCAGAAAGAGAAAGATAAATATCATATGATTATTATATGTAGAATCTAAAATATGACACAAATGAAGCTATCTACAAAACAGGAACAGACTCACAGACATAGAGAACAGACTGTGGTTGCCAAGGGGGGTGGGTGGGGAAAGGATAGGTTGGGAGTTTGGAATTAGCAGATGCAAACTATTATATATAGAATGGATAAACAACAAGGTCCTACTTTACAGCACGGGGAACTAAATTCAATATCCTGTGTTAAACCATAATGGAAAAGAATATGAAAATAATATATACATGTATAACTGAATCACTTTGCTGTACAGCAGACATTAAATACAACATTGAAAATCAACTATACTTCAATAACATTTTTTAAAAAAGACCTGTAAAAAAATTGTTGAATGGTGAAGGGATGGTTTCTAGTTTGGGTTTCTAGGAGTAACTCTCAGAGCAATGAAGGTCTGACCCACCAGGGAAGCTACCATCTTGGTGGCTGCCACTGAAGCTATGAATACAAGAACACATCCCAATAGCTGTTCCGGAAATCAGGATGTGAAGTCACGAAAATGTTTTTGTTGCTGCTGCTGCAAATACTTCTAGTCACCCAGGAGTTTAGGTTAGAGTCTTTGGAACACTTGAGCAGAGCAAACTTGCCTTTCTTTGACCTTATCTGTTAGCAGAAAGGAAAAAAAAAAGGCTAAAAAGATGGTCTCCACATCACTTTTGCCTTCCAAATCTTATGAAAGTGTAGCTACTTGGTAGAAGGCAATTAACATCCAGTCAGTTTCAAGACCATCTCAGTAATACAGTTTTTGTATCTCCAGTTGCTCTAGATCTAGGTGGAAGTTTGAAGGGAGGAATCAATCCACAATATCCACTGCAGAATCGAGATCCGAGAATAGAAGATGTTTATAAATGCTTGTATAATTATTTTAAATTTAAATTCCTAGAGCTAAGATCATAATGTGCGTAAAATATTTGTGTAACGTATAAATATATATCTCAGTTAAATATGTATGCAAATAATTAACATTCAGACAAAAGGCAAAAGTACAGTCTATTGACCGGCTAGATTCAAATCTTGGTCTTACCATTCATTAAGTACATGATATTGTACAAGTTATTTAACTTCTGTGAACCATGGTTTTCTCATCCATAACATGAGAATTACAATGGTAGCATCTCATAGGGTTGGTATCAACAGTAAATGAGAAAATACATGTAAAGTGCTTGTGTAGTGTCGGAGTCACTGCTGCTACTGATGCTGTTTTCCTTGTATCCTGGAGTCGGGCATCTCACCTGCTTGGCTTGGGTTTGAAGCTCAGTTATGGGATTCATAATGTTCTGACTGTGGGAAATTTACTTAGAGTGTCTGTGCCTCGATTTCCTCACGTATAAAATTGAGATTATAGCGGTACCTGTCACACAGGGCTGTGATAAGAAATAAATGAAATAGTACATGTAAAGTGCTTAAAAGAGTGTCTGATGCAAAATGAGATCCAGGTTATTTTTAAAAACATCTCACATTTAGTTATTGAATTTGCCATAACAACATCAGTCTAGTGAACATTTTCTTTCTGAAGATTTAACATGAGGTCTTTGTTTTTGCAGTCCTTCTGAAAAGAAACAGAATAAACCTCTTCTGTTTATTATATCTTATAGACACAGATTGCATTACGAATTGTCTCAGGCATGAAACTGTCTAGGCTGGTACGCAATATTCATGTGCTATCTAGATATGATACGGTGAATGTTATATGTAAAATCTTTACTACTAATACTGTAGATGCCAAATTCTAGGATGTAACACTGCTAATTTTGTCTCTAAAAACCAGTGACAGTAGAATTTTTAAAAAGATTTGTTTGCGAGTATGATTATAGATTGATTTTATTAAAGTTAGGTTTGTTTACAAGAAAAAAAATTTAAAGTCATAACTGGCAAATTTAAGAAATAATACTCACTTTTTTTTTTTTTTTTTTTTTTGCGGTACGCGGGCCTCTCACTGTTGTGGCCTCTCCCGTTGCGGAGCACAGGCTCCGGACGCGCAGGCTCAGCGGCCATGGCTCACGGGCCCAGCCGCTCTGCGGCACGTGGGATCTTCCCGGACCGGGGCACGAACCCGTGTCCCCTGCATCGGCAGGGGGACTCTTAACCACTGTGCTACCAGGGAAGCCCAATACTCACTTTTGATCAGTTTAGTGGAAATTACTTTGAGATCAGGAAAACTAACCTGCTACAAACCCCTATTCTGCCACTTACTGTCTGTGTGAATTTAGACTTGCTTCTAACCTTTCTGAACTATTGCCGCCTCCATTTCAATATGGGGCTACCTAACAGGGTTCTTGGGAAAATTACATTTAAGTTTATTTATCTTCATGCCCATAGGTTTAGCAGGCACAGCTTCTGGAGTTCTTTTTATTCTAAGATTCAGTGATCATTTTATATTAAATATTTTTTTTGTACCTAAAACTTACTATTACTAACAGATTCTGTGAGTCCATGATAAGAATATAACTTTACATTACACAATCAAATGTAAATGCAGGGCTTCCCTGGTGGTGCAGTGGTTGAGAGTCCGCCTGCCAATGCAGGGGACGCGGGGTCGTGCCCCGGTCCAGGAAGATCCCACATGCCATGGAGTGGCTGGGCCCATGAGCCATGGCCTCTGAGCCTGCACGTCCGGAGCCTGTGCTCTGCAACGGAAGAGGCCACAGCAGTGAGAGGCCTGCGTACCACAAAAAAAAAAAAAAAAAAAAAAAAAGTAAATGCAATGAAAAGATAAACTGAAGAAATACAACTAGACTTACAAATACTTCAAACATTTATCTGAAGATACATTCAACTGTGTCTTGATTGTCAGCTGTAGGTTCTGTAGACTCCACAGTCACCCCAGTGGGTTGAAGCCCAAGCTTTGGCATTTAGTGCCTTCTCGATCTTGAACAAGTTGTTTAACCTGTTAGCTTCAGTTTCTTCATTTGTAAATAGAGATAATTAAAGTACTTTTCATACCATCAAATAAGCACCTAGTGCACCGTCTCAATAAATGTTAGCATTTATTGTTATCATCGTCCTCCTCATCATCATTTAGTACCTGCTACATATTTCAAACTCTGATTGAGGGTTCAGCTAATAAAGTATCTGACATGTATTGTCAGGTCAGTGAATTATTCGATTGTTAAATAAGCCAAGTTATCTCAATATTTACAACTTGAGTTGGAAACTAGTCATCTATATTATTTTGACTAATAAATTTGAACTTAATTTTTTAAATATCTTTTAATTTGAAAGGCAATACAGTGTAACAATTAATGATAAATCATTAAACAGTTTTACCATCTGTATTTTGATGACATATTAACTCATTTAATCATCAAAACAACTATAGGTAGCAATACAATCATTATCCGCATTTTACAAATGTAGAAACTGGAGCCTAGAGAGATTGTTTCAAGGTCACACAGATGGTAAGCAGCAGAATGATGATTCAGACCTAGGCTCTATGGCCCAGAATTGGTCTTCATAACCACTATGTAATGCTACCTAACTAACTCAAACTCTGAAGTAATGCTGACTTGGGTTTTCATTCACAGTCCACTGCTTAATTGGAGAAGTTACTTATCTCCTCCAATCCTGAGTTTCCTTATCTATGCAACAATTACAACATTAGTAGTTAGAACATTAGAGAAATTTATTCTCCAGAATTCAAGGGGATATGAACAGACTTATTCTCACCTAAAAATCAATCATAGTAGAAGAAAATTGTCTTTCCAGAGAGACAGACAGAGGTAGAGGTAGAGGTGTAGGGTGAGGGCATCATTTCTGGAGCATATGCGTATTAATAGCACATATATGGAAAGAAAGAATATGGAAGGATGGGGACACTTCTTGGTGGTTGGATGAAAGAGAGAAAAAAGGGGTTTTTTTTGTTAGCAGCTGCCATGAGTGGTTACATTTCGAGGATAGTGACCAGAATGATTCATAGGATTGATGTTGAAGAGCACTGATGAGTAGAGAAACAGAGTTAATATTTTTAAAGGGATCTTCAGAAGGGTATGTAAAAATACTGACTGTTGAAAAAATGTCTAAAGATTACTTTAAAAGAATTTCTAAGAAGCTACATTTTCTTTTTTTTTAATTTATTTTATTTATTTAAAAAATTTTTATTTTATATTGGAGTATAGTTGATTTACAATGTTGTGTTAGTTTCAGGTGTACAGCAAAGTTATTCAGTTATACATATATGTATATCTATTCTTTTCCAAATTCTTTTCCCATTTAGATTATTACAGAATATTAAGCAGAGTTCCCTGTGCTGTACAGTAGGTCCTTGTTGGTTATCTATTTTAAATATAATAGTGTGTATATGGACATTTTCTTATGATGAGTAAAATTTAGAATTCTTTATCATTACCTTAGATTATGTCAGAAATGAGATCACATGAACCCATGAATTATATTGGGGTAACATTGTGGGATCTATAATCTAGAATTTTAAACCCAACTTGCTGTACTCAGCATTAAAATTACTCTGTAATTGAGCCAAGAGTACATTTCACCATTTTTTTTTTTTCTGGTCAAAGGGTGCTGCAAAGGAGAGAGACATCAACAAAACTGAACTTGCACTAATTACAATTGTATTTAGGATGACCTACTTAAGGCAAGAAATGCCAGAAAGAGAAGAAAATCTATTCAGCACCATATAAATTTACTAGATTAAGGAAGCCTAAGAAAGTACTTTTAAAATTTTTCAATTGGACATGAGCTTTAACCAAGTCTCAATGGAGACCTAATTTTTGAAGGGTTTAAAATTCTTCTGTTCAGAGAATGTTCATGTCAGATAAACTTGGGCCTCTGAGAATGTGCCCACTGCTGTGGAACTTGCAATTAAGCAAGTTTTTTTCTTGGTTCAGAATAATTACAATAATTTTTTTAAAACTTGAGAAATTCATAAGAAGCATCAAATGGAGAAAAAGGACTTGGTCATGATTAGAACATGCCACTAAATCTCTAGGGATGGGCTTCTTTGTAAGTATAAAATGCTCAGCGTGATGTAGAATGCTTAGAACTGGGGTCTTTTCATGAACTCAGCTCCACAAAAATGTTTCTGGGGTGGACTTACTGAAAAACGGTTGCTGGAATTTATCTGTTCAGTTCTTGTGCATCTTTGAGAAAGAAAAATGCCGATTTTCAGCCTGAAAATTAACTTCCATGACCTGTCAGCCGTAGTAGAATGAATCTTGGAGAATCAGGAACAACTAGATCATGTTTACATAGGAGTTTTACATGGTAAAGATGTATTGGTTTTCATCACAAAATTGGAAGCCCATCTGAGTTCTTGCTAGTGACACCACAGTCTTGACACCATAGTGACAGCACAGTCTGTGGGGATAAAAGGTGATTCCATAAGCCTCTGGAATGATGGAGCGTGGAAAGCTGGATACTCTTGGAGACAGAAACACTGCAGGTAGCCTTCAGCCCATTGGAGGTGGGAACCTATTAAAAGAGGTTCTTGTTGATGGAGATAATTGGATTTTCGTATCCTCATCAAGGCCAGACTTGATCTTACATTGGAAATGATTATTTGCTTCCAGTGTGACAAAGTCATTGTTACTGTTAGATGTTTCTCAAGTGCAGGCCAAGGGCCTACGGCAGAGCATTTTGGTAGTAGGAAGTGACTCCACATTTGCTTCGATATGACAAAGAGTGCCATCTAGTGGTAAAGTGTAACTGTGAGCTAATTTACCCCTTTGAATATACCCTGTTCTCAGCCTTTAGACAGTTGTGGATCCTGTATGGAAAGGGATTAAGTACCTTAATAAATATGCTTGTTCAGAAGTTGTCATTGCCTAGATTCAAGGTCTGGGAAAAGGAAACTGGTGGAACTCTACCAGCCTGAGTCTTTCAATATTTCCAAGTTTTGCCCATAAAGGAAGGGAGAGGTGGGAGGGCAGGAAGGTTGGGCTTTGCATTGGTAGATCTCTTATATACACCAGATAGATTTATCTATCCGATTAATCAAAGAAGATTAAACAAAATGAAATTTATATTCCTCAGAGTTTAACTTGGGGAATGTGTGTGGGCAGGGGAGCTAGTGTTGTGTATTGAAACCCAATCAGAATGGAGAAAGAATTATACATTTCAGTTGTCTTCACATCAGAATGTAGGCGCATCAGTGGTAAATAGAGAATATATATGAAAAGGTTAGAGGAAACAAATTGGCGGTCCATTGGAAGAGGTTGTTTGCCTGTCTGGAAGTTGCATTCACATAGCAAACACACTTTTTTTTTTTTAACCTCAATATACCCAATAAATAAATAAATATATACTAGGGGAGATGCTGATAAACTAATCTCCATCTCAGTAGAGGATGACTGAAAAAAAAATGAGAAGGGCAATAACAACAGCTAAAATTTATTAAGAAATTATGTATTCAAATCTAAATCAAGTGCTTTGTGTGCATTTTCTCATTAAATTCCTATACTAATCCTTTTAGGTAAGTCCTCTTATTATCTTCATTTTACAGTTGAAGAAAGGCAAGCTCATCTTTCCTGAGAACACAGAGGTGTTAGTATTTGAATTCTGTTCTTGCTGATCCCAAAATTTGCTTTGTGCTAAAAATGTCACAAGAATTTTTATCACTTCCTGGTGAGATATTGACCATCCTGGTTTGTTTGTCCTTATCTAAATCCCATTAAGATCAATTGGATTTCAGTTAGAGCTCAGTAGATTGTAACACAGATGGTTTGAAACATCTTTGCTCTTTTCCAGTGTGCACATATATTGGAACACTTTAATTTTCTTGTGATTGTTTCTTCTCAGAGGCAATTCAGCAGCTTGAATCTTCACTATGCTATTGTCCTAATATAGACTAAAATAAATAATGAAACACTTGTTTGAGTATTTCCTAGTGGATTTTTATAATAATACCATACCACTTTCATTTTATGACAAGGAGATGGAAAAACAAGGAAGGTCAAGAGATATACTAAGTTATGGAGAACACCTGGGGTAAAATGCATTTGTACACACTTTTTCCTAGGATTTACAAATGAGTTTTCTAGATGTGCCTCCTCCTCAAGTTAATCTCATGTATTTGTTTGGAATGTTAGGATCTACATCAACTCAGAGAAATTTCTTATTTCTGTGTTTTACATATATTCTAAAGTCTTACGCTTGTGTTACTTCGTCTTTTTCTATCACCCCCTTAAAGAAATATGATGAAGAATTTCCATTTGAAAACTCTAGAATCGCTCTTGTATTTTTATCTCTAACATCTTTGCTTCAAAGCCTCATTGCTTAGCCACTGGTCAGAGAATGAGAACCAGCTCATGGAAGATGCCCGGGTTACTTTTATGTAAACCTGGCTGAAGGGCTCTTACTAAGAGTTGATTTCTTGTAATTGGGCCTGAAAAATCCAAAAAAGTTTCTGACAGGGTGGAAGAAGTTGGCATTCTTTGCCTTAGTAGTCATGAGTACAGAGTACTTGGAGACAAGTAAGTTGTCCCAGCCATCGATTAAACATTCTGTTCCAAACAGAAGGATGATACCATATTAAGAATTAAGAATTCTATTCCCATAGTTTATTACATTAACACTTTTAGGGAGAAAAAATCATATGATAATATCAATAGATACTAAAAGAGGCAGTTGAGAAAGCTGAACAAATATCTAAATAAATAAATAGGTATATAATTAAGTAACTAACTAACTAACTAAATAAATAAATCTGATAGGAAATCTAGAGAACTACATATTTAAGGTAGGAGCAGGAAAGATAGTACTCAAAAAGAATACAAAAGAAAAAAAAATGACCTTGCTTATACATAAAACTTTCAAAACTTTTCTATGAAAAAACACCATAAGAAAATTTATTTAAAAAATTGATTTGGATTCAAAAAGACACATGCACCCCAGTGTTCACTGCAGCACTATTTACAATAGCCAGGTCATGGAAGCAACCTAAATGCCCATTGACAGACGAATGGATAAAGAAGATGTGGTACATATATACAATGGAGTATTACTCACCCATAAAAAGGGACGAAATTGGGTCATTTGTAGAGACGTGGATGGATCTAGAGACTGTCATACAGAGTGAAATAAGTCAGAAAGAGAAAAACAAATATCATATATTAATGCATATATGTGGAACCTGGAAAAGTGGTACAGATGAACTGGTTTGCAAGGCAGAAATAGAGACACAGATGCAGAGAACAAACGTATGGACACCAAGGGGGTAAAAGTGGTGGAGGGGTGGCGGTGGTGGGATGAATTGGGAGATTGGGATTGACATGTATACACTGATGTGTATAAAATAGATAACTAATAACTAATAAAATAGATAACTAATAAGAACCTGCTGTATAAAAAATAAATAAAATAAAATTCAAAAATTGAAAAAAAATTAAAAATAAATTTGATTTGGAGTGGAATTGCGTTTTTGAAGACAGAGGTTTAATACAGTGAGCTATTTAAAATCGGGAACAAGGGAACAATCATAGCAAAATAGACAAAAAATGTAGAGAAACCATTCACAAAACAAAAATCCAACAGCTATTGGATGTATACAATGATGCTCAAAGTCACTAGTGGATGAGGAAACTAAGTAGATTAGCAGCTTTTAGATTGGCCGAAATTAAAACAAAACAAAATAATTGCTATTGTTGGCTGGGATATGAGCAAAGAAGTACCATCACACATTGCTGGTAGAAATATGAATTTTACAGTGTTTTAGAAAGCACCTTGACAATATCAATGAAAATTAAAAATGTGTATACTTGTGTTTCTGCACTCCATCTTGAGAATCTATCACATAGAAATAAAACCACTACCTAATAAACAAACAAACATGCTTATTTTAGCATTATTTTTCTTTGGAAAAACTGAGAAACAAAGTAAACATTAATCAGTAGAGGAATATTATGGTCTATTCATATCACAAAATACTATATACCACTTAAAATAATGAACTAGAGCTATACTAGTTAGCTTGAAGGAATTTCCATGAATTAATCCTTCTTGAGTGAAGAAAGCAAAATATGCATGGTATGATTTCATTTTTATAAAACGAAAATAAACATTATCAAAATTATTTATTGAACACTCATCTATCTGCAAGACACACTCAGAGAGATTAGTGCACTGAGAAAAAGAAGTGAATTATTGATATTTTGAAGATACAGGACAAATGTATAAAAAAAGAAGCAATAATATAATGTAACTTAGACCTGCTTTAAAAATAGGTGATATATATAGAGTGCTATGGTTTCCAATGAGTTGTTATAAAAGGTTCTGCAGTCCATATGTAGATCAAGAATTACTTATCCATTGAAACATATCACTGATATGAGTCTTAGTTTCCTATAATAATAATCATGAGAGCATCAGGTATTGGTGGAAAGAGAAAGTAAGATAAGTAAAGTGCTCGGCACAGTGCCTGGCACAGAATGAATGTACATTAAATGACAGCTGTTATTCTCATTGTTATTGTTTTTTAAAATACTGAGATTATACATTTTTTGAAAGAACGTCAGAGGTGAAGTGCCCTCCTCACCACATCGTGTCAGCAGGAACATGCTATCAATATGACTTATCCCCAGTGATATTAACCTTAATCACCTGGCCAAGGTAGTATTTGTCAGGTTTCTCCACTCACTATAAAGTAACATTCCTCCCACCCACCTTCTGCAACCGATTTTTTGAAAGCATATATCTAAGTCCAGCTTACACTGGGGGAGGGAATGGGGAGGAATGGAGGAATTAAACTTTTTTCCTGGCGGTGGGAGTACCGACATAAATTATTAAGAATTATTAGATATTTTCTCCCCTTTTATGCAATCATTTATTTATATCAATATGTACTTATATATATTTCTTTCCTACTATGAGTTATAATCTAAAACTACATTATTCTGTTGTTGTAGCTCAAATTGTTCCAGCATTAGACTTTGGGAGCTTTTTTAGGTTGGTTCCTGAATCTCTTTAACATTACTTTACCCTTTAGGTTGTTTTTTTGTTTGTTTGTTTGTTTTTGGCGGTACGCGGGCCTCTGTTGTGGCCTCTCCCATTGCGGAGCACAGGCTCCGGACGTGCAGGCTCAGCGGCCACGGCTCACGGCCCTAGCTGCTCTGCGGCATGTGGGAACCTCCCGGACCGGGGCACGAACCCGTGTCCCCTGCATCGGCAGGCGGACTCTCAACCACTGCGCCACCAGGGAAGCCCACCCTTTCGGTTTTTGAATGCTTTCTTTGGCACTGCAAGATTCTGCAGACTCATCTTGTATTATCTGCCCTAGTCCTAGAGAACCAACCATTTCTCCAAGGAGTGTTGGTTCCTTTTATTGGAGAATAGTCTTGAGAATGCAAAATCTGAGCACTACATATGCTCATTGCTACTGAGGTATCACTATTCCCAGGCTCTCTCAGTGGACAGCTCTAGGAAATATATATATATGAATACAAACCCCTGTTTGTACACATAGTTATAATTATTTCAGTATCTATCCTTCTGTGTCTATCGATCTGCATTTTGTCTTTAGCCTCCAGTTTCCAGTCAAAACACTGTTTTGCATAGTTACATAGGTAAGTTGCTTTTCCCCCACCCCGTTCAGTGAGTTGTCACTTGTGATGAAATTTGTATTTCCTGGTTGCACAGTATGTAGAGTCAAGTCTTTCACATGGAAAACATTTCCCTATTAGTTACCAGACTGATTTCTTTCATCTCTATACTCTATAAGCTCCTTTTCTATCTTTTGTGTTTCAATGCTACTCTTACTGTTTATGTGTGCCCTCTAACTTTGTCATTTATTCCTACTTACTTTGCATCAGGAGCCCATTTATAACAGGCCTGCTCTCTCATTTCCTTCATCTTGTGAGAGACATTCTCAATGTGACCTCTTCTCCTTGCTGGCCACGTGTGGTGTGAATCGTGCCATCTGGACGCCGGGAGCCATTCACTGGCCTGCAGTTTTCATATCTGCCACAGCCCCAGTAGTGAAGTTCATGTACTCAGTTTGCTCCCTATCCTGACCTTAGGCATCCTTCAGTCAGACAGCCTTCTCAGAATTCCAACATCCCCTTGGGATGCTCTGAATCTCAGTAGCTCTCTTCACATCGCATCGGGCTGTGATTTATTCTGTAAGGCTGCAGAGCCATCACCTAGACACTGCCCACAGCTATTGCTGCAGGGCCATATTGGCCACATGGCATTTTCTAAGGGGTTTGCAGCCCCCTTCAACAAAACCCCTTTACTCCCAGATTTTTCCACAACCTATATGTGCTTTCTATCATTGAGGTTTCCCATTTTCTGTTCCCCCAGGGCAAGATACAAGGGCATAGGGTGCCTGGCCCTTTCTCAACAGTTCATCAGTATTTCCTCTTTCATTTTTCCACCAGTCTGTTAGTCCAATTCTGTAAGTTGGAGAGGGTTCTCACTGTCATCACACAATCTTCCTTACCACATGGCTCCATGTGCTAGGTTCTTCAGATTCTAGTTTCTTGAATCCCCAAAATTTTGTACATTCTGAGCAAAGCCATACTCTTCCAAGTAGAAGTCTTCCTTTAGAAAATATTGCTATTGCTTTATGTTTGAAAACCTCCTTCTTGAAATGCCATTGTATTCTTTGTTCTAGGATTTTTCTGCTTGAGGGTAATGCATATATAGAATGTCACAAAATTATTCATCTCATTTTAAATAGCTATGGCTATTAAATAACTATATGTTTTCCATGTTTTTACAGATTACAAAAGAGAGAGCTGATTATTTAAAATCTCAAGGATAGAATATTTATTAGCTTTTGTAATTTTTTCCTTATTTCAAAACTGATATGTGTCAGAAATGAGGTGATTATTTTCAGTCACCCTCAAGGAATCCATTACTATTGCTTGAATGGCAGAGTCAGGAGCGAGGAATAGTGAGGAGTGGGAAGCAAACCTTTAATATTTCAAAACACTATCCCACTACATACATAGTCACAAAAATAGTGGCACATAGAATTTTCTACCTACTCTTATGCAACTTCTCGTCTCTTTGAAAGCAATCCCCGTAGCTGCAGTTATTTCTAGAAATTCTCCTAGGATATCTCACTTGTGCTCATAAATACACCATTCTAAGCTGCAACATAGAAATTCTGCCCCCCTCCCACCCACCCCCTTGCAGTGCTGTCTGCTGCTGCCACTCCAAAGCTCAGGAAGCCTGATGGAGGTGTCTTGCTGCTGCTATTGCCACTAGCACCTGTCCAGGCCATGGTGTGTGGATCCCATATGGGCCTAAGCCAACCTGCTGAAGGGAAAAGCCCATCACTCTCCTGGACTTTGTAACCCAGTTCCCTTAATCTCAGAGCACTGATACCCTGTTCTCTCAGTATCCCGAGAGTATGGTATAGGAAAATAGCCTTTTTCAGCTCCATCATTTTCTCATTTGAGTCTTCCTTTCACAAGGCTATAGGCCAGAATCTCTTTGGGGCTGTGGGAGGGTGGGGACGAAGGGAGTGCAGGGTCAAGGCAAAATCCTCTTAGCAAGAGGCACAGCTCAGAGCACATGAAACCACTCCTCCCGGCCAACAGCCACCCTCTTATTGGACCAAGATGAAAATATTCAGCTCACTCTTCTCATAATAAGAATTTTTTTCCCCAAGGAGATTTGTTGGTCTTTCTTTGCAGAGAGATCCTTAGAGGATTTATTCTGCCAGTCTTCGTGGACGTACCTCTGTTTGAAATACTCAAATGCACAAAACTTGGGTTCAAATTTGGACCACTGCAACATATGGGCATCAAATGTAACTACTTAAATATGTCCTTAATTGTTTGTCATCTAGGACTATATTTTTGCTTTGTATTGACTATGATAATCTTCTGGTGGGCAGGGCCCATATTATTCCACATTAGGTAGATACTTTCATTTTTTAAACTAAATGTCTATGAGTAGCATAATAATTGCAATTGTTTGTTTGTTGTTTTTTTTTATTGTATCTGGATTAGGAAATGAATACCCAGAAAGGTCTCAGCTAGTGCCTTTTATATCACCTCATAGCCCTTAGCAAGAACCTGAACAAATAGGACTCAATAGATACTCAACGACTTAAATGTGTATTTTATGTTCTAACACAGTCTGTGTTTGTTTTCTTTCCAAGTTGCTCTACAAAGATTCATTTTGAAGTACTGACAGGAAGTAGCCAATAGTGTAGAATAATACAGTATATAACCTTGAGTGGGTCATGGAAATGGCATGAAAAATCATAAAATAGACTTGTGAACATAAAAACATAGAGACGGTTTAAAAGAAAACAGAGGACAAAAGCTTACTTTGAGCCTTTGAGGAAAATTTAGTATCCCTTTTCTGAAAATACAGCCTATTAAATGAATATTAACCATATGATCTATTTTTATTTGATTACTTTCCCAAGTTGAAATCATTTATTCAAATTATTGAATATCAACAAAGATCTAACTTCTGATTATTCATTATCTACAATAAAAATGACTTTCTACCATATATTCCAATCTAGAAACTTGAACATTTCTAATATTGTTATTTTACATAAATAATATCTTCTGTCAAAAATATGGATAAGCGAAAAGAACTAAAGTTAAATTATAATTCCAACCACTGTGAATACTTTGGTATCTAATACTGTACATGATTTCCTATGCATATAACTTTTTAAAAAACTGGGATCACATTGTAGATACTGCTTTGTAACCTGCTTTTCTATTTAAAACTGATTGTGACATATAAGGGTTTAACAAAATATGTTTCTATGACATATTTTTAAGAACTTGGTTGAAGTTGCCTTCCTCTAGAGAGGTTTTTTCATTTGTTCTTGGGGCCCAACAAACGCTAAGTTTAGTTAAGGTATTTTGGACCACACAGGTGACATGAACCAGGGCATCAAACAATGGTAGCTTTGAGGCTCTGCTCTGTCTACCCAGCCTCATGGAAAAGGGAAAGTTTCCTTGCTGTCCTCTTCTTTGAAGTTTTCTCTTCTCTTCCCTTGCCTTCATTTCCCTGCCCTTCTCTCTCTCTCTTTCTCTCCTTCTCTCTCTTTATTTTGTGATATTATCCCACCTACTCTGATGTGTAGCCCCCTGGGGCCCCACACTCCATTGTGGTCTCATGCCGGGCTTCCCACTTTGAGTGAACCTTATGCTGTACCTCCTGACCCCACACCCCTCACAAGGCTGAAGCTCAGATATCCACGGCTCAGCAGAAAACCTCAGAAAAAAAAAAAAAACTGGCTTTAGCACTCAAATATTCACTAAGGTTACTGATTTTACTTTTTTTTTTTTTTTTGGCCTTTGCATTTTCTTCCTTCTCTGCCAGTTTAGCAATGCAGTTAAAATACACTTAATATTTTATTCAGGATTTGAGTTGTTTTAATCAAAAAGATTGTTCTCTGAATCTGTTCTGCCATATGACAAAAATGAAGGTCGAGAATATTTACTTTGAAGGGTTAAAAATATATCATGTATACTTACATTTTTATCCTTCCTAAAATTAATGATCCTTTATTTAATTGAAATATTTATGAAATTATATATTATACAATTTAGGATTCTGCTCCCAGTCCCACTTCTGGTCACCAACTAAGATTCTGGTCACCAATTCCAATGTGTGAGTTTTGTTTTTTCCCATGTCAACAAACAATTCTCTGACACTAGCTGGGTGTCCTACAATTTTACTCAATTCTGACACAATCCACCTGGAGAGAGCATCAGATCCCAGTCAGATCTCCCAGGTTAAGTGCTCCATCCCAGGAGACTGTCCCCCACTTCAGATGCCAATTAAAAGTAGTAGGTGGGGGCTTCCCTGGTGGCGCAGTGGTTGAGAGTCCGCCTGCCGATGCAGGGGACACGGGTTTGTGCCCCGGTCCGGGAAGATTCCACATGCCGTGGAGCGGCTAGGCCCGTGAGCCATAGCCGCTGAGCCTGTGCGTCCGGAGCCTGTGCTCCGCAACGGGAGAGGCCACAACAGTGAGAGGCCCGCATACCGCAAAAAAAAAAAAAAAAAAAAACCAAAAAACTAGTAGGTTATCAAGTTACCCACAACTTGTGTCCAACTTGGCTACAAATCAGAGGTTCCCATAACTCCCTCCTCAGGTTTTATCAATTTGCTAGAGAAGCTCACAGAACTCAGGGAAACACTTACTTATATTTACCAGTTTATTAAAGGATAGGATAAAGGAAACCAACGAATAGCCAGTTGAAGAGATAAGTGGGGTGAGATCTGGGAGAGTCCTGTACTTCTGTTTTCTGTCCCTGTGGCATCGCCCTTCCAGTCCAAGGATGTTTTCATCCACCCGGAAGCTTTCTAAACCCCGTACCACTGGGATTTTTATTGAGGCTTTATCACATAGGCATGGTGGACCATTAACTCCATTTCCAGCCCCTGTCCCTCCCTGGAGAAGTGTTGGGGGGAGGGGGCTAAAAGTTCCAAGCTTTTAATCATGGCCTGGTCTTTCTGGTGACCAGCCCCCATCCAGTAGCCCACCCAACGCCACCTCATTAGAACAAAAGATGCTCCCAGTGCTGTTATCACTTGGGAAATTGTAAGCGTTTTAAGAGTTCTGTGCCAGGAACTGGGGACAGAGACCAATATATATACATTTGCTATTATCTCACACAATTATTAGTGAAATTTCTTTATAAAGCCTACATATATTATAACGTCATAGTGTAAATAATAATACAGCAACCATATTTTGAATACTTAATGAATTGTCAGACACATATCTTCATTTTTAACTAATAAAATTTATGTTTTTGAGGAATTTTAGGTTTACACAAATACTAGTGGAAAGTACAGGGTGTTCCCATATACCCCCTCACCTGCAACCCCTTCCTCCTGTTCCCTATTATTAACACCTTGCATTAGTGTGGTATACTTTATAATTGGATGGGCCAATATTAATACATTATTCTTACACATATATGCCTTGACATATGTTTTTGGATCCTTTTAACAACCAGACAGGATAGATATTACCCCTGTTTCAAAAATAAGGAAACTAAGATTGAGTATTAAATTTGGATTCACTCACAAATGTATAAGAACAAGAGCTTGGACCATTATATTCACTTTTTCTTCTATTTTACCTACTTTGAATAATCCTGTATTTCAGCTATTCTCTGCCTGATGAAATATATGGTTGGTATTGCATATTATCAAAAAAATTGCAGTAGGAAATCATTTAGCCCTAAGATCTCACCTTTGGAACTAACACACTTATCTTGTATAACTACTATATTGGGACATCAATTGGTGATTGCCTTTCCCTGTGATTACACCTGCAATGATAATTACTAATACTAATTATCTCATAAATACTCTGAATGTAGCCTAATTTAGTTTTGTTATTATAAGCCTTGCTCTTTATCTAATGGCAATATAGATAAACATGAAAACAACAATGCCCTGCTTCTCCTTTTACAACACATCAAGTCATTCATTTTCTGTTAGTAATGAGGATTGTTCTTCTCACAACTTTGACTGTTTTTTTGTAGTTGGTTATGTTTTTGTTTAATAACAACAGTAGGTCTTAAACGGCAAAATATATGACCATATCTGTAAATTAGTACTGTCTAAAATGGTGTCTGCAGTAAATCTATGTTTTTTATTTATTTGAAGTCATTTTATACATAAAGATGAATCAAGTACAAGCCATCTATAAAAATAGTGCTTTGTATTGATTTGAATATCAGTATCAGAACTGATTCCATTGTAATGCAAACATTTTCAATGCTGTTGTTCTTATGGTCAAACATATGTTGCCTCTAATTTATTTATTTCAAGTATGCTGTATATTGGTGGAATCCAGATTCTGCCATCCTTCCTCTCAGCTCTTTGGTCCAACAGTAATTCTTGCTGAATCTCGTGGTATGATATATAATGTATCTCAATACACCTGAAGGAAATGTGCCCAAGTCAAATCTTTGTTTTAACACAACCATAACTGATTTCCTATAATATTTTTAAATTATTTCAAAAGCATGATACATTCTGTCATATAATTTAAAATTTATTAATGTAATTATATATTTTGTCTTACAGTCAGTGGACATCCAATACTCAAAAGAGCTAACATCCAGATTGTTGGGAAGCTGGTGGCCAGATCTATGAGAGAAAGGAAAATGAGACAACAGTATTCATCATGAGAAGTAAGATAGTATTTTCAATACAATGTTGAAACCTTAAGAGTTGAACCTATCTACCCAAAGACATAGATTAACATAGGCCATGGATTAATTCTGTATCAACAGGAAAAAAGGACAAGCATCTTTGACATCCAAAGAACTTCAAAAGGGCAGTCTATAATTACTAAATATCTTTGGATGAACCATTCATTGGACCTTTTTTATAAACGACATCTGTTTTATCATAATGAAGTTGAAATCACATAGTATCAAGAATTCCTTTCATTGAACTTAAATTTGGTTTGTTCCAGTACCAATAAATGCCATAAAGAAACGTTAAGATTCTTATTTCTAGAACCTCACATGATTTTGGAAATGGTTTCTCAAAATGTGTTTTAAAATATTTTATTAGTGTAGTCATCATGTTATGTTTTCCCTATTCTTATTGCTCACTTTAAAGTGAAAAACTGAAAGTTAATATATAGTATTCCTGAGTTACCAACCTTAGTTCAGAAAAGATTTGAAGCACGTTGGCTAATACCAGTCTCTAAAGAATCTTGAATTTAATTTTATCTATCCGTCATTCATCCATCCATCTAACCATCTATCCAGCATTCATCCCTCTCTCCCTCCCTTCCTCCCTCCATCTATGAATGAGATTGTAGAAATAATAGTAGAGGGAACAGAATCCATGCATAGCACAGTGACCTGATATGAATAAAGAGGCAGGAACTACATGACAGGTGTTCCATTTTCTCAATTCTTGCCCTGATCTATTACCTCTGTAATAGACACTTTGGTTTTAAAAAAAAATCTCTCAGACTGCTTCATGCACTGTAAATATGGAAGGTACCAGAATGAAGTCTTTAGAAGGCTAATTACAAGAATCATGTTAAGTCAGGGCCTCACCAAAACCAGAACTAAGATGGACTAAAAAACATGCTGATACCCTATTCAGAAAATGTTAGCAGTAAAACATTTGATAGGGGGGGAAAGTGGTTACTAGCTAAAATATAGAGGTTAGCTTATCTGTGAAATTAAATGATCTGTATTACCCCAGTTGATAATTGAGAGAGCTTGATTTTAAAGAGAAACATTTTATTTCAGTACTGAAAAAAAGCTGGAAAATGCTCAGTTAAATAAAGGGGAAAAAATCACACATGAGTTGAGTCCCAGCATGGTAACAGATCAGAAGCCTGCTCCTTCTTATAGCATTATTAGGATAAAAATTTGACTAGATTTCTGCCCTCAATATTCCAGAGAATTGGGAACAAAAGCATAGGATATAATGAAATGCATTTATAAACGAAAACACAAGATTTCCTAATGAGTGTTGTGTAATGAGTGCCACTACTTCAAATGGCAAATGTATTTATAAGAGAAAACAATTAATCTAAAAACAATATCAAAATTACCTTATAACAATAAAATATAAAAATTAAGTTATGATTATGACAATTGGGGGCAGGACACAGAAGAAATTTATTTTTCCTTTAAAAAAATTGTGATTGTTCTTATTTTCTAGATTTGACTGTTCTTCTTGATTTTTTAGCAAACTGAGGTAGGGCTCCTGAATGTCTTTTAGAGGTGTGATCCTACGTTAAGTTCAGTGACATGTCACTCTAGACCTGTAGAAGACAGTGTAAGGTCAGTGAAAAAAGCCTTCACTTTTCAAGTCAGTTTCTATATAAAAATTGGCAGTTGGTGCTCATCAAAGAACAAGAAATATTGGATATGCTCTAAATGTCCATTGTGTTTTTGAGCCAACTACCTGATGGAAGTCATCACTTATATGTAAATGAACTGTCAATGGCTTGCCACTGTTGGCAATCACTGGACTGTGAAGGGTATGTCTTAATAAGAATCGAAGCTCTTCACAGACTTTGATTTACTGGAAATAAATTAGAAAAGTCCTCTGAGACTACAAAGGACACTTGTTTCAGATAAAACGTCTAGACAGTAGCAATATATTTAGGGCTTTTATTATAGCAAAACTGCAAATTAGAATGGAGTGGTGAGAAAGTTCCTGTGACCCAGCTGAGTTCTACAACACTGCTTCTGACTAGAGTAATACAATCTTTAAAATAGCTAAGCCAAATTAAATAAAAGTGCATTAAGAAAAAGAAAGCAGAAACAACAAAAGGTCAAGACTTAGCTTTCTTACATATTTTAAATAATCTATGTCTTATGTCTTACATTTTCTTATAAATCGATATTTTTCTAAATAAATGCAGCTATTAGAATAATTGAAAGCCAATCTTCCATGATCCTTCAACATGGACTACTTTTCAGAAAATTCAGATTTAAGGTAATTTTTCCTTGTCGATTCATTCCTTTCCCCAACTTCCATTCTAGAACACAAAATTGAAATACTGAATTCCTTGTAACTATTGATATTTTTATTAATGTTGTTAACAACAAAAATATATTAAATTTGCAAGATGCTTTAGAATTTGCAGTATACTTTCACACAAATGTGAATTATGGAAACTTTGTGTTAAAAATGATAAGACAATCTAAGTGATTTCATGAAGTGGACAGTCTCCATTTGGAGAACTGCAAAATGGGGTGGAAGGCAGGAAACTTTTATAGGATAAAAAATAAAGAAAAAGGAAGAGAAAAATAGAAAATGTCTGATTGTCTGGGGCCACACAGGCAACCTTGTTTGGGTGAAAAGGAACACGGAAATAAGTACAGAGCCCAGAGTTGGCTTGGTGTTTGGGGATTGGCTGATGGGATTTACTGTGTTTCTGGTCAAGTGGAACATGTAAGGGACACAGAAGTTATCTAAATTTTGGTTTGCTGTTGTGGCACCCTGAGTAGCAGCAGCTCTATCTTGGGCCTATTTCAAAAATAGGTAGACCAAATTTTTATATTAACTGCTTTCTCCCAAAGCATATTATGTTCAAAGAAGCATATAATTCCAGGTAGGTTAATAGCTTAGAAAAACAATCCCCCAAATCCCATTAGCTTAAATAATAACTTCTTTTCTGCTCACTTCACAATCCAATGTGAGCCAGCAGGTACTGCCCCCATGCACTCTTTTAGACATTCAGGCTTTTTTCATCTTAATAGCTTTGACATGCTTTAGGGCCTGCACTGCAGTCTTCACAGCCAGGTAGTAGATAAAAAAGAGAGTGTGGAGAAAGCATACCCACTTCTTAACTACTTCAGTCTGAACTTGGAACATATCACTTCTACTCACATTCTACTAGAGATAATTTGTTACCTGGTTCCATCTAAATGCAAGGGGCCTAGGAAGTGTAGTCTAGTTTTACATCCTGAAAGAGAATATGCCACTTGAAGGCATAGGGAGTAAATTGCACTCCTCATTATTTTAGGGAACAGGAAAAATTTCAAATGCCTTCACTTTAGTTGTCATCATTCTGGTTTAAAATATTCTTATAAGGAGTCTGGATCAAGATGACAGTGTTGGAAGATCTCGAGCTCACCTCCTCTGATAGCTCACCAAAATTACAGCTACTGATAGAGCAACTATCTCTAAGAATGATCTGAAGACTAGCAGAAAAGATTTTCCACAACTAAAGATATAAAGAAGGGGCCACAATGAAATGGGTGTGAGGGGTGTAGACATGCTCTACTTAAGACCAGACCATCAGCATAATAACTCGCTGCTGGAGGGATAACATAACCATGGAGATCCTCTCCAAGGAACAAGGGGTCCATGCCCCACATTGAGCTCCCCATCCCAAGGTCCTGAACTGGGAAGACAAGCATTTAAAAGTCTGACTTTGAAAGCCAGTGGGGCTTTGGGTCAGGAGAGCCTGAGGGCTTTAGGAAACCAAGACTCCACTCTTAAAGGGTGCACATAACACCTCACTTGCTCCAAGTCCCAGTGCAGAGGCAGCAGTTTGAAAGGTGCCTGGATCAGACCCATTTAATGATCTTGGAGAACTTCCTGGTGAGGCAGGAGGTAGCTGGGACTCCCTCTGCAGACTGAGAAGCTGATGGCAGCCAGCTAACAGCATACTCAACAGTGAAAAGCTGAAAGCATTTCCTCAAAGATCAGGATTAAGACAAGGATGCCGCTCTGGCCACATTTATTGTTATTGTATTAATATAGTATTGGAAGTCCTAGCCACACAGATATGAAAAAGAAATAAAGTCATCCAAGTTGGAAAGGAAGATGTAAAACTGTCAGTATTTGCAGGTGACATGATACTACTATATATAGAAAATCCTAAAGATTACACAAAAAACTGTTAAGAGCTAATCAATGAATTCAGTAAAGTTGCAGGGTGCAAAATTAATATACAGAAATCTGGTGCTTTTTTATACACTAATAATATATGAGCAGAAAGAAAAGTTAAGACAATCCCGTTTATAATTACATCACAAAGAATAAAATACTATGGAATAACCAAGGAAGTGAAAGACCTATACTCTGAAAACTATAAGACATTGATGAAATAAAATTTCAGATAATACAAATAAATAGAAATATCAATATATACTGTGCTCAGGGACTGGAAAAATTTATAATGTTAAAATGTCTATACTACCCAAGGAGACCTATAGATTCCATCTTCTCAGGCAAGGGAAACAAAAGGAAAAATAAACAAAGAGGACTACATCAAACTTAAAAGCTTTTGCACAGTAAAGGAAACCATCAACAAAACGAAAAGGCAACTTACTGAATGGGAGAATGTATTTGCAACTGATATATCCAATAAAGGCTTAATATCCAAAATATACAAGGAACACATACAATTCAATATCAAAAAAAGCAATCAGATTAAAAAAATGAGCAGAGGACTCGAATAAACATTTTTCCAAAGAAGACATGCAGATGGCCATGAAAAGATGCTCAATATCGCTAATTATCAGGGAGATGCAAATCAAAACCACAATGAGATATCAACTCACACCTGTCAGAGTGGCTATTATCAAAAAGACAAGAAATATCTATCGTTAGTAAGGCTGTGGAGAAAAGGAAACCCTTGTGCACTGTTGGTGGGAATCTAAATTGCTGCAGCCACCATGAAAAACAGTATGGAGTTTCCTCAAAAAACTAAAAATACAGCTACCATATGACTCTACAATTCCAAATCTAGGTATGTATCCAAAGAAGCGAAAACACTAATTTGAAAAGATATATGCACCCCTATGTTTATTGTGGCATTATTCACAATAGCCAAGATATTGAAGCAATCTAAATTTCCATTGGTCTTAACGATATATTTTATGATCCGTCTTCTCAGGCAAGGGAAACAAGAGGAAAAATAAACAAATAGGACTATATCAAACTTAAAAGCTTTTGCACAGTAAAGGAAACCATCAACAAAACGAAAAGGCAACTTACTGAATGGGAAAACATACTTGCAAATGATATATCCAATAAAGGATTAATATATACATATATATATCATATATATATAATGAAATATTACTCAGGCATAAAAAAGAATGAAATCTTGCCTTTTGCAACAACGTGAATGGATCTAAAGTGTATTATGATAAGCAAAATAAGTCAGACAAAGACAAATACCATATGATTTCAATTATATGTGGAATCTAAAAATCAAAACAAGTGAACAACAACAAAAAACCCAAAACAGAAACAGACTCATAGATACAGAGAACAAACGTATTTGCTAGAGGGGAAGGAGGTGGAGGAATGGACGAAATAGGTTAAAGGGATTAAGAGATACAAACTTCCAGCCATAAAGTAAATCAGTCACATGGATGTAATGTACAGCATAGGGAATATAGTCAACAACATTGCAATATCTTTGTATGGTGACAGATGGTTACTAGACTTATTGTGGTGATTACTTCATAAAGTATATAAATGTCAAACCACTGTGTGGTATACCTGAAACTAATATAATATTGTAGGTCAACTATACTTCAATAAAAAAATACTAGCAAAAATAATTTATTATAAAAGTATTAAAATAATCCAGTCTTTTTTAGTTTTTTAGCATTTTGATGCTAATTCCCTTCCTCATACAATTCATCAAGAATCCTGAAATATCTAGCATCAATTTAAAGGGAAACCATTTTTCTTTTTTATTTCTGACATATGTGCTTTTCTTTCTAGAAATTGAAGAACTTTGGGTTTTATTTTTGTTATTCAAATAAATATGTCGAATAAATAATTTTCAGTAATATGTTGATAAGAATCATCTTTTTATATTAAAAAAACTTATTTCCAGTTTGAGAAGCAATCTATCAAAAATTAATGCTTGCAGAGCAATAGAGGGAGACTTTGCTATATAAATAATCAAGAAAAGAAAGGATAATAAAGTGGTACTAAGGCAAGACTGACTTGCCATCTCAGAAGTAATTGTTTTTATTTCAATGGCAAGAATATTGAGGAATTAACAAATCCCCATTTTTAAAGTATTTTTAAACAACTAAGAGGAAAGAAAGAGAAAACTTAAAGAAACAAAATTCTAACTAGGTTTGCTGAAAGTTTTGAACACATGTGCTAGCTTGGGTACATTCCCTTGGGTATCTCTTTCTGGAATAAATGCTTAAAACTTTCAAGTTTGGGGGTTATTAAACAAATTCCACTTTGGACTTCTATTTGTGTTCTTCCAATTATTTTTAAAAGTCTCTGCACATTTTACTAGTTTTCCACGTTGTAAAACATACATTTACAAAGTAACAATAATAATAATAATGCAAGCTATATTTTCAGCCTCCTCCATACAGAATTTTGCTTAGGAAATGAGCTATGTAGGGATAAAAGGTGAGCACAGAGCATTAACCCTACTAGAATACTTCATGGCAGTGTCCTGGCCTTGATCAGCGGGTATGGTGTAGCTTTTTGAGGTCAGTGGGTATGAGGTAGCTTTCTGATTCAGAGTTTCCTAATTTTGTTAAGCCAGTTCCTGAGGTGATACAAGGGGTGATTCATGGAACTCCTGCCATCTGTTTTTCCTGCCATCCCAACAGTTTTTTTAGTTGTCTATATCTCTTAATAAATCTCTTCCTGATTAATATAGCTGGTGTTGCCATGTCATCTTCAACTGAGAAGCAATTACATATGTTGAATTATCAAATATATTCCTTTTTTATTGAGGTATAGTTGATTTACTATATTATATTAGTTTCAGGTGTACAACATAGTGATTCAAATTTTTATAGATCATACTCTGTTTAAAGTTACTATAAAATATTGGCTATATTGCCTGTGCTGTACAGAATATAAAGTCCTTGTTGGATCCTTCCTCCCAGGCTAGCCAATGCAAAGTCTTTGAGGTAAAGAACCAAAGAATTAGATTTTTTTTTAAGTTTCTTATGTAAAAATACTTTACCAATTCTCCTTTTTGTCAAAATACTTCTTGGATTTGTCCCTTTATTTTTCACTCTCGCATTGATTCTGCTAGGTCAGAACCTTATCCGTTCTAATCTAGACTACTTTATATGTCTCAGAATTTTCTCAAATATGGATGTCCCATTCACCAATCCATCTAGCAATGTATGGCCTTCCCACTCAAGTCCCTTGTCCATGAATTTCCAGACCCTCAGATGAAGTTCAGTTTTTACCTTTGCATTCTATGCTGCTTGCAACACACCTTCACCTTCTTGCCCAATCTACTGACCACCCAAGGAAAGACATCTTCCTGCCCTACTTTCATGGCACCTCTTCCATTTTCTCCTCATCCACGCAAGGTTTAGCTAGTCTTCTCGGCAACCAATCCTAGAATTACCTTAAAACCTTCCCCAGAAAACTCAGTCATCCTTGGTCCTTTTTTTCCTCTTCTGCCAGAGTGAATTTGCACCATTTATTTGTGTTCTTGATGACGTTATTTTGCACCAATTTATACTGGTCTCAATCAGTTGTTTCATGTGCATGACTTTTAACTCACCAGAAAAAAGAAAAAAAGAACCCTGAGAGCAAGGATATATGCTATTATACATAAACATAGCACACATTTTTTGAGAAATGCTCATTTTATTAAGAGGGTTTTAAACTAGACTGCTCAATCAAACCAAAGAGGCTACCAAGGGTTTTACCAAGACATGAAAGGCACCAGTCTGTAATTATATAGCGAATGCTTGAAAAAATACAGACAGAAGCAGGTCACAAAAAAGCTAATGAAAAAGTGTATCATCCAAACTGAAACAATTGTGAGAGTAAAGATGGTACTAAAAATAGCTAAAATTATTTATTTTTTTCAATGAACTAATTTTATTATACCAGTGGATCTATAAAATAAGTCAATTGAAGCTCTTTTCAAAGATAAAATTCTTTTTTAAAAAATGAAAACAACCTTCATCTATATGCCTTAATGTAACATACCAAAGCATCTATTTAGTGATTATTTGAACAATAAAAATAAGACAAGCAGAATGTTTGTTCTTGTTATTAATTCACATTTTAAAATCACATACTTTAATGAATTATATAGCTGTTTAATGCCATGCCATATGTATCTTTCTCAAATATGGTATCATTTTTATTTTTTCATAAAATTGCCTGCAGTATTCTTCTAAATTGCATTTTATGTTTAACAGATTTAAAATTGACAATTTCCTTTGAATGTTCTCCATAGATTATATTATTTGGAATTGAGAAAACACTCTTTTTATATATGCCGAGGTAAACTCAGAGCAAATTCTGCTAAGTGGAGAATATTCTCAATTGTAAATTTTTTGTAATGATGTATATAAATATTTCAGCCCAAATATTTTTACCGTATAAAAAATTAATAAGCAGAAATTTCAATTACATAGGGTCAGGAGGCCAGAGGGGGAGCTCTTGCTCCCTGTGATAATAGCAGAGCCCAACAGGAAGAAAAAAAGACTCCTCTTCTTTCCTGTCAAGGACTCACCCAATGAAAAGCCATGGACTCTGTGTTTACTGTAGCCCTCCCAATTCCCTTTTCTCCTCTATAAAACAGTTCTTCTTCCCTTGTGAGGTCTTGTGCATGGCTCGCCATGGTTGCAGACCCCAAACCCATGGTTGCAATTTTCTGCTGATTCCAAATAAATCCATCTTTGCTGGAGAAATATCTGGCAGTCTATTTATTTCAGGTCAACAACAGATAATCACATTTAGCCTCCAGTTAGAGACCATTCTTTAATATTTTTACATGGAAAAAGTGTATCACCTACATTCTCAGTATGATTTTTTGAATGTTTTATTAACTTCAGATTGTGCAAAATTATGCACAATTGCTAATTTCACTGCATTACATAACATAACTTATCCAATTAAATAGTAAAACTCAAATAACATTGTTTTCCTACTAAAGATACTCCAAAGTGAAACTATAGAATTTTAGAATTAAATCTTATATACCATTTAAGCTACTATTGTCTAATTTCCTCACTCCGTCTCTTGCTTTTATATGGATAAGTACCAGATATGAATAAAAACCAGTCTTCCTGTTTACTAGTATTGTTTTTCAGTAATTGCAATGCAATAAAATCTTTAAAAAATGGCATTTTGTCAACTCCCGTTATTGATTATTTTTAGTAAAGATTTCATATTGATTCTGAAGAAAATAACCCCCCAAAACAGAAGACTCATAAAAAGTTTATTTGTAAAGTAGTTTAAAGAAAAAACACTTCTGAAATGGGCAGCAAAGAGAGAAAGTGCATACTGCTATGCAGAAGTATTGCTTCATTTTCAATGTCCTCTTCATCCTGCAAACTTTGTATCAATAGTATAGTTAATCTAACTCTGGTTACAAATGTGTGTGTGTGTGTGTTTGTGTGTGTGTGATATTTAGCAACTGAAGTTTCTATTTCAGAATACTACAGCTTGTTTGTATGCAATTATGAATTCTCTGTGTACTACAACCAATTCTAAGACTATTTCTGCCCCAAATATTTCTTAATTTTGTAAGAACATTGTTTTTACCATAATCCCATTAATTAATTAATTAACTTATTTATTTATTTATTTATTTATTTGCCTGCACTGGGTCTTAGTTGCAGCAGGCAGGATCTCTGTTGCTGTGTGCAGGCTCATAATTGCGGCATGCGGGATCTAGTTCCCTGACCAGGGATCGAATCCTGGCCCCCTGCATTGGGAGCGCAGAGTCTTAAGCACTGGACCACCAGGGAAATCCCCATAATCCCATTCTTAACAAAATTTATATTGATATTACTACTGCAAAAACAAAAATTTTATTTTCAACGTTGAACTTTTTAACTGAATGTATAGAAACATTTATAAAAATATCAGATTTCTCACCTTTCAAAGAATGAAATTTCAAAAACCTTTACTTTAATGCCATGAAGTATATGAAAAATATTATATCATTATTAGACTTATCTTAATTGATATCTTTGTAGGATCTTATGATATTAATATAATATGGTTTGTGTAATTATCATTTTCTGCTAATAGAGTTAGTACATTAATAACTATCATTTAACTTGGAAATTATTAAAAGAAAACTTTGAATTGAAAATAAGCAAAAATCCAGTTAGTAATTAAACCAGTGTCATACTTCACAGAATTATACTTAATGGCATCTTCTGAATCTGTACATTTTAAGTCATCATCTTTGGGCACGGTCTTCTTAAAATAACTACTGGAAAATTTTATTATTCCTTTTTTTCAAGAAATAAATTTAATTCTTAATTTTTAATTGAATGTAGACATTATTTCTTTGAGTTCATGGCTGCTAGAAAGTATTTGTTACAAAATTAAAATGTTACCATACAAGATATGGGCTAATGATTCTGAAACTACTTTACACCTGTACTAGGCTTGGACAAAGAAGTAAATATGTTTCAGATAATGAAACCTAAGACTCTCACTTTCTGAGAAGTTACAAATAAAGTGTAATTTTTTAGAATAAAATTTTCTAAATGCTAGAATGAACTCTAATTATACTATTGGATTTTAACCCCCAAATTAAAACAAAATCAAAGCAAAACAAAAACTCTATGAGTTCATAATAATATACATAAATGATTGAAAAAAATAAGAGAAAATGTTATCAAAATAAATGTAAATTATAAAGCCACTGTGCGAGACTATTTAGATGACACCCTATGTTTGATTACTGACTGTTCAGCATCAATTTCCTCTATGTATTCTATATATATCTAACCTGTAATTTGCCATATTTCCTATGGACCCCACCAACTCAAAATCTGGAAGTTCTGTGCATCTTGTGAACTGGGAGAGGGGCAATAGCACAACTGTCTGGTACATCATGTGGCCGGCAGATGCAGCAGCATCAAATACATCTCCCACTTGGTTGTGGGAATCCTTCTGTAATGTATATGTACAGGCATATCTCGTTTTATTGCACTTCACAGATACTGCTTTTTTTTTTTTTTTTTTTTTTTTACAAACTGAAGGTTTGTGGCAACCCTGCATGGAGCAAGTCTCTATAGGCACCATTTTTTTCAACAGCATTTGCTCACTTTATGTCAGTTTCACATTTTTGCAATTCTTGTAATCTTTCAAACTTTTTCATTATTATTATAATTATTATGGTGACCTGTGATCAATGGTCTTTGATGTTACTATTGTAATTGTTTTGGCGAGAAACAAACTGCGCCCATATAAGACAGCGAACTTAATTGATAAATGTTGTGTGTGTTCTGACCGCTCCACCAACTGACTGTTCCCCTGTCTCTATCCCTTTCCTGAGACCTCCCTATTCCCTGAAACACAACAACATTGAAATTAGGCCAATTAATAATCCTACAATTGCCTCTAAGTGTTCAAGTTAAAGGAAAAGTTGAGTGTTTCCCACCTTAAATTAAAAGCTAGAAATAATCAAGTTTAGTGAGGAAGACATGTCAAAACCTAAGAAAGGCTGAAAGCTAGGCTTCTTGCACCAAATAGTTAGCCAAGTTGTGAATGCAAAGGAAAAGCTTTTGAAGGAAACTTAAAGTACTACTGCAGTGAACACACAAATGATAAGAAAACAAAACAGCCCTATTGCTGATATGGAGAGAGATTTAGTGGCCTGGATAGAAGAACAAAGCAGCCACAACATTCCCTTAAGCTGAAGCCTAATGCAGAGCAAGGCCCTAACTCTATTCAATTCTATGAAGGTTGAGAGAGGTGAGGAAGCTGCAGAAGAAAAGCCTGAAGCTAGCAGAGTTGGTTCATGAGGTTTAAGGAAAGATGCCATCTCCATAACATGACAGTATTAGGTGAAGCAGCAAGTTATCCAGTAGGTCTAGCTAAGATAATGAAGGAAAGTGGATGCACTAAAAAACAGATTCTCAATGTAGATGAAACAGTCTTATATTGGAAGATGCCAACTAGAACTTTCACAGCTAATGAGGAGAAGTCAGCACCTGGCTTCAAAGCTTCGAAGGACAGGCTGACTCTCTTGTTAGAGGCTAATGCACCTGGTGACTAGTTGAAGCCAATGCTCACTTGCCATTCTGAAAATTCTAGGGCCCTTAAGAATCATGCTAAATCTACTCTACCTCTGCTCTATAAATAGAACAACAAAGTCTGGATGATAGCACATCTGTTTACAATATGGTTTACTGAATATTTAAAACTCCAATGTTGAGACCTACTGCTCAAAAAAAGAAAAAAAAAAAGGATTCCTTTCAAAATATTACTGCTCAATGACAGTGCACCTGGTCACTCAAGAGCACTGATGGGAATGGACAATGAGATTAATCTTGCTTTCATGCCTACCAACACAGCATCCATTCTGCAGCCCATGGATCAAGGAATAATGTTGACTTTCAAGTCTTATCATTTAGGAAGTACATTTTGTGAGGCTATAGCTGTCATCAATAGTGTGATTCCTCTGATGGATCTAGGCAAAGTAAACTGGAAATCTTCTGGAAAGGATTCACCATTCTAGATGCCATTAAGGACATTTGTGATTCCTGGCAAGAGGTCAAAATATCAACATTAACAAGAGTTTGGAAGAAGTTGATTCCAATTCTCATTGATGACTTGGGGGGGTTCAAGACTTTAGTGGAGGAAGTAACTGCAGATATAGTGGAAATAGAAAGAGAACTAGAATTAGAAGTGGAGCCTGAAGATGTGACCAAATTTCTCCAAGAGATGTTAAAACATTAAGTGTTGAGGAGTTGCTTCTTATGGATGAGCGAAGAAAGTAGTTACTTGCAATGGAATGTACTCCTGGTGAAGATGCTGTGAAGATTGTTGAAATGACAACAAAGGATTTAGAATATTACATTGAACTTAGTTGATGAAGCAGTGTCAGGGTTTGAGAGGATTGACTCCAATTTTATTTATTTATTTTAAATAATTTAATTTAATTTAATTTTTTTATTGGAGTATAATTGCTTTACACTGTTGTGTTAGTTTCTGCCACACAACGAAGTGAATCAGCCATATGTATACATATATCTCCTCCCTCTTGGACCTCCCTTCCTCCCCCCACCATCCTACCCAACTAGGCCATCACAGAGCACCGAGCTGAGCTCCCTGTGCTATACAGCATGTTCCCACTAGCTATTTTACACATGGTAGTGTATTTATTTAACTCCAATTTTAAAAGAAGTCCTACTGTGGGTAAAATGTTATCAAACAGCACTGCATGTTGCAGGGAAATCATTTGTGAAAGGAAGAGTCAGTTGATGTGGCAAACTTCACTGCTTTAAGAAATGGCCATAGCAGCCCCAGCCTTCAGCAACCATCACCTTGATCAGTCTGCAGCAACCAGCATGGAGGCAAGACCCTCCACCAACAAAAAGATTACAACTTGCTGAAGGCTCAGATGACGGTTAGCAGTTTTAGCAATAAAGTATTTTTAAATTAAGGTATGTACATTGTTGTTTAGGCATAATGCTATCACACACTTAATATACTACAATATTGTGTAAACCTAACTTTCCTTTTTTTTAATGAAGACTTGAACCATTCCTATTTGAAGATAGCAATACTCCTCAACTCTTTTACCATATATATATATATTTTTTAATTTAATTTTTTTTTGACTGTGTTGGGTCTTTGTTGCCCTGCATGGGCTTTACCCTAGTTGCAGGAGCGGGGGCTACTCTTCGTTGCGGTGTGCGGGCTTCTCACTGCCGTAGCTTTTCTTGTTGCGGAGCGCAGGCTCTAGGGGTGCGGACTCAGTAGTTGTGGTGCACAGACTTAGTTGCTCCGCAGCATGTGGGATCTTCCCAGACCAGGGCTCGAACCCGTGTCCCCTGCATTGGCAGGAGGATTCTTAACCACTGTGCCACCAGGGAAGCCCGAAACCTAAATTTTATATGCACTGGGAAACCAAAAAATTCATGTGATTCCGTTTATTGCAGTATTTCTTTTATTGCGGTTGTCTGGAACCAAACCTGCAATATCTTCAAGGCATGCCTGTATATCAAATCATCATGTCATACACTTTATATGTATTACATTTTAGTCAATTATACCTCAATAAAGCTGGGAAAAATACTATTGAAAGCTAGGATATTGCTAAAATAAATGAATGGAGGTTAATTTACATTTCTATTCCTAAGACAAATGGTAAGAGCTTCCATCTTGATGAGAGTCCTTAGTAAATAAAAATATGCTCAAATAAAAAAAATACATTCCCCACTGTAACTGTAGACCAAAAGAAGTTTGCTGTCTGTAGCTGCTGTTGTTGTACACACTTTGTTTTATCAGTGGTTATTCTGCATGTTGTTCTTTAATGGAAGGCATAAGATGTATTACTTATGAAAAGATTTGGGAAAAGGGAGGTGGGTTATTGAAGACTGATTTCCTGAATTAAGCTCCCATTGAATGAAAACTGTTCACTGCACATATAGATCACATACTACTAGATCAAAACTATGATAGAAGCTGGACATACACAGAGGCATGTTACCAAACTAATTCTGGCTTATTTTTAAAGTAATTATTAAAATTAATACTTTGTTAAAAAATAAGACAATCTGGGGAAAATGCTAACCAGATTGGAAGCTGGGGCAATAGCTATAAGCCAGCACTGTTTTCAAGGAAAACAGAATTGTCTGTTAATGCCTTTAGCAAGGAGCACTTTCAAATTTTCCATAGTCCTTACTACATCTTTTTATTCTGCAAAGTGGTTTTATCAATTAATTTGGGTAGAACTGACATCTTTATAATATTCTCATTCATAATCATGGTAAATTTCATCACTAATTCAGGTAAGATAAGGAAAAGTACCCTTAATAGCTCTTAGCTGTTAACTGGCTTGTGACAGTTAGACGGTGGTGACTATAATGTCACAGAATCCATCAGATAAGGCCCCTGAGACTGTGATGGAGTAAGACTAAAACAAGGCCATGACCTAATGACACAGAAGAAAACAAGAGCACCATGCTAGCCACAAAGGTGACCAACCATGCCCTTCCCAGCTAACACGAGTGAGTGTTGCTTCTTTGCCAGTTACAGAATGGGCTCCAGTCTCTTCCTCACACCTCTTAAACTTGTTAAGATCTCCAGTAACCTGTAATCTTTAAGCAATTACCTTTGTTTTCTCACATCATCCAGTCCAGGGCAGTCCCTCACTTCCTTAAGCCCTCCCCAAATCATCCACACAAGCCCAAATCCTATCAGAAGCTCCCCATACACATCCTTATCTTACTGAGATATGCCACTGTTCCCCACGGCATGCAGTTCTCCCCACTGAGTCAAGTAATCTGTAGAATTGATGACAGGGCAATTTGAAGACAGGTGTTCCTGATGGTCTTTGTCTTTTGGACAGTGATAAAGGTCTTCTATATCCTTAAATAATAATTTGAATTTGGGGATTGTTATGCACTGAATTGTGTCCTCCAAAAGATATGTTGAAGTCTTCACCCCTGGTACCCAGAATGTGACCTTATTTGCAAATCAGATTGTTACAGATGTAATTAGTTAAGATGAGTTCATACAGGTATAGAGTGGGGCCCTGATAGAATATGTGGTCTTTATAAGAAGATGACCGTGGACCATGTGAAGACACAGACACGCAGGGAAAGCACCACAATTAAGATGGAGGCAAAGGCTGGAGTCCTGCATCTACAAACCAAGGAGCTCCTGAGGCTACCAGAAACTGGAAGAGGCAAGGAAGGATCCCTTAGAGGGTTTAAAGAAAGTATAGCCCTGCCAACACCTTGATTTTAGATCTCTAGTCTCCAGATCCATGAGACAAGAAATTTCTGTTGGTTTAAGCCACTCAGCTTCTACTATTTCGTTAAGGCAGCCCTAGGAAATGAATACAGGGCTTATATATTTTTGTAGGTATTTTCCTAGGTACTTTATAATTTTCACTGCTATTAAAATCAGTACTGTTTTCTATTATAATTTTAATTGGTTATTTTGCTGATTTTACATATTTAATATATCAAAATATAAACATTCCTTTTGATTTTATATACTGATTTTATACTAATCATTTTGCTAAACTTTATTATGTGTCCTTACTGTTTGTTTGGAAATTATTGTACATTCTCTTTATTGATAAATGTGTTCTATATAAATAATTATTTTTTTATTTACTCTTTACTGATCCTTATGCTTTATTTATTTTTCTGGTAGCCTTGCCTTGGCTAGGAACTTTAGTACAACGATTAATAACTATGAATGATGCGTGATAGTGGGCAACACTGCCTTATTGATGTAGAATGGATATATTTCTTGAGTTTTACTTATATATATATATTTTTTTCTTAAATAGTTTTTATTTGTCAATGTGTAAATTACATTGCAGTATTTTCTGATGTTGAATCACTCTTGAGTTCCCGTGATAAATCCCCCTTAGTTACAAGGTATACATTAACACTGCTGGATTTGATTTATAAAAATTAAATTTAGGACTTTTTCATCTGTGAGATTATCTATAATTTTAGATTTTCTTGAATTCTCTGTCAGGTCTTATTTTCAAAATTATATTAACTTCCTAACATTAATTTGTTAACCTACATCCTAATTTAATTATACAAAACTTTTTATATAACAGAGAAATTAATAAAATGATTCTGTAAAATTGCCTGAGCTTACTAATAGTTTTTTAGAGGGAGAGGTTTTACACTACCAGTTCTGTTTTTGAAAATAGGTATGGGGTTATTTAGCTCTTTTCTTCTTATGTTACTTTTGGTAATTGATATGGACAAATTTTCAATGTAGTGGCCAAAATTGTCTTCAGAACTTATTACTATTTGTCAAATCTCTGTTTTATTTATAGCCGTGTTCTCCTTTTCCCTTCTCTGTTAATGTTTATTTGTACTGACTCTTAATAATACCTACCATATAGGTATTATTATTCCTGTAAGGATTAAATAAATTAATGTAATGTAAAGCACTCACATCAATGCCTTGCTAGAGGATAGTTCATTTTATTAGTCTTTTTAAGAAACATTCTATTGCTTTTGTGACTATTTTTTCTATTTTTTTAGTCTGCTCTTGTCTCTTTTATTTCCTTATTTCTGCCTTTTTAAGGTATAATCTGTTTCTCTTTCAATAGCTTCTATAGTTAATTTGTTTTTAATGTCTCTTGTTTTTTAAAATAATTGCATTTCTCTAAAACTTCCATCTAAACAATGCTTTAGCTGCATCCTATTAGGTTTTTATATAATAATTTTATGTTATTCATTGTAAATATTTTGTAATCTTAACCTTAATCTTTAATTTATGTATTTAGATTATTTTATTTTTCAAACATATAATTTAATGTTTAAAGATTTCTCACTTCATCACATTTTAGACTGTAGAATTTGGAACTATCTCTAACATTTTGTGTTTTCTGTTTCCTATGCTTTTCCTTTGCTTATTTGTCTCCTTATCTGCCTTCTGTTGGATTGATAAGTTTGTTTTGTTCACTCTTTCCCCTCTACTGGTTTATTACCTTTACAAATGTTAGCATACATACTCAAATCTATTTTTCTATCAGAGTCTAAAGTTTTCATTACTTCTATTCTCTTGAATGAGGAACAAAACTTAGAAAGTTAACTCTTCATTGAACAGAATTTACTTTTAGAATTTTAGATTTGTACATATTTTGACCAAAAAGTGTAACTCTATGGTAAATATTTTAATGTTTGTGGTATTTTTATTTCTGGGTTAAGTTTTATTCTTGTTAAATTGCATGCTTTAGTAGTTCTTCCAATGAGGTTCTATGGGTAGTAAATTATCCTACTTGTTTAAATATCTGAAAATATCTTTAATTCTCTCTTTTTAGAGTGATACTTTATTTAGCTGGGTCTAGAATTTGAAATTGCAAGTTATTTTCCTCCAGTACTTAGATTTTATTCCATCATCTTCTGTTGTTCAGTTTTGCTGATGAGCTCACTGCTGTAAGTGTCATTCCTTTGTAAGTACTTTTTAATATTCTTCTCAAAGAATTATAAGATTCTTTTTCTTTGTATTCTGAAATTTCATGAGAATGTGTCCATGGAAGTAGTTTGTTTTCATTAATCTAGCTGGGTTTATATGTACATTTTAAATTTTCTTCAAATGTGGAAAATACTCAGCCATATTGAACAAATATTGCCTGTCATTACCTCTATTATCAATTTTAGGAAACTTATACCTGAGTTTATTGGTGCCTCATTTTACCCTTCATGTCTCTAAATTTCTCTGTTGTGCTTTTTTCTTTCTTTATCTCTCAAAGTGATGTTTTGAAAGAATTCCTCAAGGCTATATTTCAATTCAGTAATTCTCTCTTTGACTGTCTTTCTAGAGTATTATTTTGTCCATGGAATTAAAACAATTTTTTAATTATCATATTTTCATTGCAAAATTTATTCTTTTATATATTCATTTATTCTTGATTCATACCTGCCTAATTTTACTTCATAGTATGTTCAAAAAATATGTTTGCTCTTCTTCCCTTTTTCTCACTTACAATCATTTGAAAAAATTTATTAGTAAATCCATGTCCTAATTACTGATCTTGTTGATTTGTTCCAAAGTGTTAGTTTTCTACACAGTCCTGTAGAATATAGACCCTTCTTAGTAGGAATTGTTTCAAATTGCTTACTGTTCCTTTTTCCTTTTCTCCCTCTTTTTAAACCATCCCTATGTATTTTGTTGTTTTGGATTGCCTGCCTCGATCGCCATTTCATCCAGTGCAGCATCTGAACTAATAGTGGCAGCAGAATATAAATGATCTGAGAACTATCACAGATCTGGTCATTTACCTAAATGGAGGCTTAACTCCAGTCTACACACACTATGCAGCTTTGTACAATCTACATCAGGAGGCTCCTGAAATCTTTCAGTCTCCCATTACAGATGACCCTACTCCAGCTTCTGTTATCCTTTGAGAAGCAACTCTTAGTTATCTCTGAATATTTCTGGGCTTGGAAACCAGCAAGCCTGTAGCTTCAGGCCTTGATTTTTTACTGAGTTTCTGTTCAATTTGTGGTGCATGGAGACGTTAACCTGTTTTTCAAAGTGTGACTAATATATATATATATATGTGTGTTTTATATATATAAAATAACTAATATATATCATTAATATATATACATTATACAAACACCATATATATGATATATACATATATGCCATGTATATATATGATATATACATATCATATGACATGTATATATATGATGTATACATGTCATATGCCATGTATATATATTATATATACATATGATATGATATGTATATATTAATATATGATATGTACATATCATATATTAATGAAATTAATATATCACTAATATATACATCATAAAACATCATTAATATATAAACATCATATGTATAACATATGTACATCATACTCTATGATCTAGAGTAGATAACAGAGTGAAACATTTAAAAAATATTTGCATATGAAAATAGTTTAAAAAGTAACAACTGAAATCTTTTATCTTGCTCTATATCAGAGAACTGTGAGAAAACAAAGAAGAAAAAACAGCAAGTTAAAAAACAAAAGAACTTGAGAAATCACATTTTAGGTGATTAGAACATATTGATAAAATCTCTGTGTTGAAGCAGATCAGGCATTCCTCTTCCCAAAGAGGGTTAGAGACTCTGAAACACAAAGAAGCATATTGGGAAAGTAAAATAATAGTAATGTTGAGTGCTTACTATGCATCAGGTCCTTGCAGGTAGATGATCTTAATTTTCAAAATTACCCTATGAATATGTTATTATCCTCATGATATGGATGAGGAAATTAATGGGGCTCAGACCATGTGGTTAATCCAAGCTGAACTAGTGGAGAAGTTTAGGAATGCCTAAATCGGAGCTTAATCTGTGCCTAAATTTCTACCCAATTGCCTTCCTATATGGAAAATGTGATTCCCCACACATTAAATATAATACACATAATAGTGGAAAAAACTTTAAAAAATCCATTAGGCTGAAATATCTTTTCCCCTTCACTGTAGCTAATCCTCCCATATTCCCCAGTCATAACTTTCTCTATCCAACACCTTTTCCCCTTATTTCTCATATTACTGAGAATACATTCATTAACCTGTGGGAAAGAGTATTTGTTCCTTGGCAAATTTAAAGTTTTATGAAAACCAAACAAAAAGAAAATCCAGAGGGGATGGTGAGACCAAAAGGCTCAATTTCCTTTAATCACACTTCTGACTCTTTTTAGGTCCTTTAACAGATGGACTTGGATTTATTTGGGGGATTGTTGAAATCCCCAAAAGATGGGTGCCATCAGGGTAGAGTTTTCCACAGGGACAGAGCTTAGAGCAAAACAAACGTCTTCCTAGGAACTGAAAATGTCAACAGGATAAACTTAAAAATCAATCTGCTAGTTCACAGAAAGGATCAGAAAAAGTGTAAAGTGATCACAGATGCTCAATTTTCAGAGCAGATATGGTGTGGTGCAAAATAAGGAGTACACATACTAACCATCAAAATTCAGTATTTCTCTAGGTTAAGGAAGCAGTTCTTTTGGGGAGGCAAGGCTAGGGTGTATCCCTCAAGACAAAAACTAAGAAATGTTCACTTCTCTGGCATAGAGGTAAAAGAAATAGAACAATACTAATAATAGCAATAGTGTTTGCCATGTGTCAGGCATTGTTCTGAGCAAATTTAGAGTTTTATGAAAACCAAACAAAAAGAAAATCCACAGGGAATGGTGAGACCAAAAGGCCCAATTTCCTTTAATCCTTTTAACCCTAACCCTGATATGGAGGTCATTGGAGCAGCAGCTAGTGAACTTTACCATTTACCCTGAGTGTGGGTGCTATTTATATAATGTCTCATTTAAACCTCAAAATAATCTATGTGACCTATGTATTATTATTCCCATTTTGTGGATATATAATGGATATTTAGGGAGGCTAGTAAATGAAAGAGTCTGGACTTCAAATCCATCTGGGCTTTTTTGAGTTTCATGGTTGCCACAGATCAAAGTTTCTCAACCTCAGTATATGGGGCCAGATAATTTTTTGTTGTAGAGAGTTGTTTTGTGCTTTGTAGGATGTTTAGCATCATCGTTGTCTTCTACCTAATAGATGCCAGTAGTACTTCCATAGTCGTGAACACCAAAAATGTCTCTAAACATTGCTAAATATCCCTTGGGGAGCTAAATTGCCCCCAGTTGAGAACCACCACCCAAATCAATTCATCGCAAACAAGAGCAGAAGTAGGTAAAAATTAAACCTGCCAATAATTATGGGCAGGTTTGAGGCTTATTATATATTATACACTTTGCTTGGCTTAGAATGTAAAGTGTTTCAGTCATGCCTAATGTAGACCCATGTGCATTTGCTACAGACACTCAAAAGAAAATGACTTTACACCAAAAGTATTCACTTAGCTGGCTGGAGAGTCACAAAAATCCAGGACATAATATAATACAGTAGAAAAAGAACAGGCTTTGGAGTTTGATGAACTTGAGGTTTGAATATAGATAGGTCTTTTATTTACAGTCCTATTTGAATGATCTTGGGGAAAATTACTTACACTTACCAAGCTTCCATATCTTTGTCTCTAAAGTGGAAATTTTTACTCTTTTCTACAAAGTTTTAGAGGCTTATATGTGAACATGAATGTATCTGATATAGAGTATAGTAAATTGTAACATTTGACATAAGTGACACCAAAATAACATGCAAGTAGTTGTTCCATTTATGTTAAAAGAAACTGACATATAACCAAGAACATACATGAGCCTGCTTCCACATGTCATAACTGCCAAAATGAAGAGTGATATTCTCATCAGATACTGTGTAACAAACCCTAACTAACAAATTCCAAACCAGAACTGCTGTTGTGTATCAGGAATGTTGTCCAAGTTCCTCTAGGTGATATATGATTCTAGCAGCAGAGTTCACAACAGACAATTGTGACTTTGAGAAAAAGAAGCGATGACATGGTGTCACCAAGAACTTGGGAAAGAGGCATCAAAGTTGGCTTTTGAGAGTTAAAGTGTAAACTCACAATGGATCAGAGCACAGATGGGCAAAATCATTTTATAGACCAAATGATTCCCCAGACCAGCAAGACAGAAACATAACCTGGCTAACCGTACTGGCAAGTCTAGGAAAACACTATGCCACACCTTCAGGAAGTGGGGAGGGAATCTGAAAGCCAGAGAAGCACAGAAGGAGAAACATTTTGGTAATGCCACTCAAGTCTGTCCTGGGCAGAGAAAACTTGGCACCAGCAAACAACAGGAACTTCGGACTTATTAGCAAGGCTATTTTTGGAGAAGGTTGCATAATTCCATCAACATATTTTATTCATTCAACAAATATTTATTGGGTTTCTACTATGTATCAGACACTCTTCAACACATAGGAAAACACAACATTGAATAATAAAGATAAGTCTCTGCTTTCAGATATTACATTCTAGTGTAAAAGATAGACATTTAAAAATGATGAAATTTATGGTAAAATATGCTATGGAAAAAAAGTACAAGAATAGACACGGAAGTGCTATTTTTGATGAGTTATCAGCAAAAATCTCTCTGAGGAGGTGACATTTGAATGGAGACCTGAAGGATGGGAAGGAGTAAACCATCTAAATATCTAAAAGAAGAGAAAACTAGACCGAGGGAATAACACATGTCAAAGTCTTCAGGCAGGAGCAGGCTGAGGAGGGCTAGAGGAAGAGCAAGGAGACAAGATAAGATGAAATGCACTGGGGAGTAGATATGAAGTCAGACAGATGTCAGATATTACCAGCCAGATTATGCAGAACCTTATGGGCCATGATTAGGTTTCTAAAATGTAATTTAAATGGATAGGAAGCCATTAGAAGGTTTTGAACAGAAGAATGTCATGATATAATATATACTTTTAAAGACTCAGTTGGTGGTGATCGGAGAATAGATCATGGAAAGCAGATAAACGTGGAAACATGGAGTCTATTGCAATAATCTAGGTGAAGAATAATAATCTTGGATTTGTGTGGTAACCATGAAAGTGATATGAAGCAGTCAGATACCAGATAATTTATGAAGTTGGAGGTTGCAGGCAGATTAGATGAGGGGTGTGAGAAAAAGAGAGGAGCTAAGAAGGACTCCAAGAATTTGTGCTTGATCACTGGCTCAAGAGAATTGTGTTTAGTTGAGATGGGATATCCTGAAGGGGAGGTGTGCACATCTAGAGAGTAGTTTAATTTGAAATGCCTAGTAGACTTCAGAGAGTAAAGCAGGCTATTATTGGAAATGCAAATCTAGAGTTCATGGGGAAGGGTTGGGCTAAAGATATAAATGTAGGGTCTTCAGTATGAAGATGATAGTTAAACTATTGGATTGGATGAGATGCCTAGGATGAGTGCATAGAAAATAAACCAGAAGTGTGGACAAGCCCTAGATTATTCCTATGTTCACAGGCCAAGAAATTAGAAAAAAAGAAAAAGATCTAGCTGAAAGGGATTCAAAAAAATGTAACAATTTCAGCATCAACACAAACAATGAAAGCAGTGAATTGAATAAACCCATTGATCAACCTATTGAATACAATATGAATCCATGACTTCACACTGTTATGAAATATGATTCCCCAAATAAATGGAGGGAAAGAGGAAACTTTGCCTCACGGTGAGTAGGATGCCAACAAATGTAGCTGAAGCTAGGAAGTCACCATTTTGCAACCCTGATCTTAATAATTGACTAAGACAAGAATCATCAGCAGGTGGCCTAGACTAGAGGCTGTAAGTTAATGCGAAGCAGAATTTATCCAGATCCTCAAAGTATCTCCTCAGTAATTACATATTACTTGTAAATGGCAAAGTAGTAACTTTACAGGGAGAAACCCAGAGGACGTCACTCTAACCAAATGATCAGAGATAATGTTACCATTAGCGGGGCGAACCAAGCCAACACTGTGTGCCTCCTGATGAAGATGTGCTGAAGAGACACAGTGTCCTGTATGTGGTATTCCTACCAAACATGCAAACCTGAATCTAATCATGAGGAAGACTCATTCTACAAAATAATTGTCTGATATTCTTCCAGAAGTCAATGTCATGGAAACAAATACAGCCTGAGGCACTTGATATTAAAGGTGACATAATTGGGAAATGCAGTCATGATCCTAGATTGGGTCCCAGACTAGAAAAAAGAAAATCCTATAAAGGATATTATTGGGGCAATTGGTAAAATTTGATTAATTTTAATAATGGAGAATACTGATAGTATCACATCCATGTTACATTTTCTGATTTTGATTATTGTAGTATAATTATATTAAATGATGTCCTACTTCTGAAGAAATACACAGAGAAGTAAAGGAGTCAAGGGGTCTGTGGGCTCTAATCTATGCTCAGAATGTTCAGGAGAAAAGATGAATGACTGAAACAGAAAATGATACAGTGTGGCAAAATGTTAGCAGTTGGTGAATCTGGGTGAAGGGTCTATGGAAGTTCTTTGTACAATCCCTGCAACTTTTCTCTAACTATAATGTTATTTCAAAATAAAAGCTAAAAAAAAATCTTTTTTTTTTAATTTTTTTTTTTTTTTAGGTGTTGGGGGTAGGAGTTTATTAATTAATTAATTTATTTTTGGCTGTGCCAGGTCTTCGTTTCTGTGCAAGGGCTTTCTCTAGTTGTGGCAAGCGGGGGCCACTCTTCATCGCCGTGCGTGGGCCTCTCACTGTCGCGGCCTCTCTTGTTGCGGAGCACAGGTCCAGGCGCGCAGGCTCAGTAGTTGTGGCTCACGGGCCCAGTTGCTCCGCGGCATGTGGGATCCTCCCAGACCAGGGCTCGAACCCGTGTCCCCTGCATTAGCAGGCAGATTCTCAACCACTGTGCCACCAGGGAAGCCCTAAAAAAAAAATCTTTAAGAGCCAGTATCGTGTTGGAAAACCAAGGGAATATGGTACTGGGCACATTATGGCTAGAAAACAAGTGAAGGAATGTTTCAAAGAGGAGGATGTCATCAACGATGTTTTATGTGGTTGTACACTGCTGAAAGATCAAGTTAGTGTGGATTGAGAAATGACCACTGGATTTGGCAACATGGAAGGCTAATTGGAGTCAGTTCAAGAAAGAATGGAAGTTTCTGCTGTACAGCAGTCAGTTATACATACACATATATCCACTCTTTTTTAGATTCTATTTCCATATAGGTCATTACAGAGTATTGAATAGAGTTCCCTGTGCTTTAACACAACATTATAAATCAACTATACGACAATAAAAAAATTTTAAAAACCTTTCTTATGCAGAAATTTTCTTTCAAGTGTTAGATGATCAGCTAGTGTCAGGGGTTGAATTGTGTTCCCTCAGAATTCGTATGTCAAAGTCCTAACCTCCAGCACCTCAGAATGTAAACTTATTTGGAGAAAAAGTTTATAAAATGGTAAACAAGCTAAAGGGAGGTCAATAGGGTGAGCCCTAATCCAATATGACTGACTGGTGTCATCAAAAAAGGGAGAATTTGGACACATAGATCCTCATAGACTGAAAAGTATGTGAAGAGACACAGAAAGAAGTCAGTGTCTATAAGCCAAGGAGAGGACTAGGATAGGTCCTTCCCTCATAGCCCTCAGAAGAAACCAACCCTGATAACACCTTGATTATGGACTTTTAGCCTCCAAAACTGTGAGATAATAAATTTCTGTTATTTAAGTCAAAAAGAAAAGAAAGAAAGAATGGAAGGATGGGAGAGAGCAAGCAGAGACAGCATTACAGGAAACACTTCTGAAGAGCTTGTTAGGGATTGAGAGCAGAGCCATGGGGTAATAACAGGGGGGAGATACATAGTCAAGGAAGTCTATTGTTTGTTTTTTATTAGTTCTCTATTTTATACATATTAGTATATACATGTCAATCCCAATCTCCCAATTCATCCCACCACCACCACCCCACTTTCCCGCCTTGGTGTCCGTACATTTGTTCTCTACATCTGTGTCTCTATTTCTGCCTTGCAAACTGGTTCATCTGTAGCATTTAAGGCAGCCTATTGTTAAACACTGAATTGAATCAGTGTATTTCCACTACACTACTCTTGGTCTGATTTCTGCTTTCCAAGGAAAACTTCTAATTTGTATTTGGCTTGCATTTAGATCTACATTCCAGGATTCAAATACTTTGGTTTCATTACAGAGATTATTCACTATAAATTAATGAGATGACATTTCAGTTTTATACATGAACTAGTTAATATGATTCTGTCCTTGAGAGATGAATGAAATGTTTCTGCCATACACAATTTGGGGACAAGGAGGGGATATGTCTAATTTTGCAGGGTTCATTCAGAACTGTATTGAGCTTTGAAAGGGCGGTAAGTCAGTTATATACATTATATAGCATTAGAGTCAGTTCTACTTGTTCTGCACTATTGTAAAAACAACTTTTCAAGAAAAAAGAAAAATCTACCACTTATCATAATTAAATTGTAGTAATTGTGACTCTCAAATATTTTAACCATAAGAAAACGTATATGTGTGCATGAAAATTAGATGGTTATTCCTTGCAGCCTGGAGACTCAGGGGTCCTGAATGTCTCCCCATGAAGCCTCTTGTGACACCATCTGCCTAACTTTATCCTTTGGCAGTGCCAGTCCAGCTTTACCTTGAGGCTAAAATTTCAGGATTATTTTTCCACTCTAGCCATAAGGCACTTGCAACATCTTGCAAAACCTCACTTGAAACTTTCTGTAGTAAAGATTTTGAAAGAAACCTCACTGTTTTGTTTTGTTTTACTTAATGAAGAGAAACCTCCAGCAACACCATAGTAAGTTTATTTTGTGTAATTGTATGATGTTCTTGTCCTACTGGATTAATAGATTTTAGGATGATCTAGTCATCTAAAAGGAGAACCTAAGTAAACTCAAGAAAATAATTCCTTACTGGTAGGGAATTCCCTGATTCCCTACTTTTGAAAATTTACCACGTGCAAAGATTCCACTGGAAGCTTTACCTATCTCATTACTCACAAAAATCCTATGGGTTAGGCCATTATTATCGCATTACAAGAAATGAGGCAATTGTAGCTTAAAGTACCCAAAGCAGGATTTGAATTGAGGTTGAGCTGGCCCCCAAAGCCTCTGCTTTTTCCACTGTGTGCATTGCTTCTCTGCCATAATCATCTGCTTATCCACTACTTCATCTAATCCGATTTTACTTCCTTATTCTTGTTTCTTGTGAATATCCACTGAGATTTTTATATTCAAGGAGACATAGTCTAAGATTCTAATACTTTACATTTTTAAATGGTCTTTAAACCTGAATCTGAAGAAATTTGAGGGAAAGACAGTTGAAAGTGTTCAGTCAAAGGAATATACTGAAAAGGGAATCAAAGTTAAGATAAAATTGCCATGGTGTGTAGTATCTTCCACTGGCCACGTGCCTTCTCAGCAATATTGAGTTAATAGTGCTTCCATGCAGGTGCAGATGAGTTGGACATTATTTGTAGCATCTACCTGATTTTTAGAAAACAGTCTATATTTAGCAAGTATTAGCATTCTGTATACCATGGTAAGCACATCAAATCCTAATATACCTTTTCAATAGGGAAAATAATAGCCAGAAATTTAGTTACTAAAAATGAATGGTGACCTAAAATCATATTCATTTTTCCCCTTGTTAATAGTATCTAAGCTCCATAGTCACAGTATATTAACTCGTGCATTTTCAGCTTCTCTACTGGGGATAACAAAAGCTCAACAGATTCTCTGCTTCAATTAGCAAATTTCATTTTTATAAAAAAGAAAATGTTTGAAAAATTTCATCTTACAATTAACTCTTGCTGAGGGGATATAAAGCTATTGGTAGACTTCTCTAAGCAATGCTTTTTACTCAATATATATTTTCTAATGTACTCTTTTCCCATGGGAAGAACTTAATTACCAGAAGGCATCACTGTGAAGATGTAAAAGAAAAAAATTCATTTATAATTGGACTAAAGAAAAGTCAACTGGGATGAAATGACATTATCATTGCCATATATACATTTCTGTTTGTATTTGGTCAAATATGTTTCCATTTGAATTTAAGTGACAAAAAGAGGTCAAGTCTTATGAATGAAGTTTTTAGATATGGACACAGTAAGAATTACTGATAGTTAAAACAAAACTGGGCTTATATGATTTTTAAGTTACAAACATAACAGACCAAGGCAGACTTGTGTTGACTACTTTGTAAACTTCCATTTTTCTGTTGTGTTTTAAATAACACCTTACTCATCTGAAAGTAGCTTTCAAAGATGATTAACTATTATTTAAGAAAAGCTTATACACTGAAAATGTAAAATTCAGAATTATATAAGATATAAAATATAGTCTGATTTCTTATTTTTCTATAGCTACTTTGCACAATCTGAATTTATTATGATAGCTTTGTCATAGTAACTAATATAAATACAAGATTTGAGACATTTAAAAAACATGCTGTAAATGAACTGAGTAATCTTTTATTGGAAAGTGTGGTCAATTAACTTAAATTTAACAAATGTTTATTAACCATCTACTATGCACTGTCCACAGTTCTAGGCACTGGGAATAGACAAGTGAGTAAAAGACAACACTCCTTATTATTGTGGAGCTTACATTACAGTAAGGGGAGATAGTCAAATGAAAAAAAATGTACAAAGAAGTGAACTTTAGAGTATTCAAAAAATAATACATGCTATAGACCAAACTAAAAGTGCAGCCCATTGGGTGAGGACAGTACTCACTTATGTGATCAGATACACCTCATTTAGAAGGTGACATTGAGCATGTTCTAAAATGGTAAGACATTTCTGCAGACGTGGGTTCTCGCATTCTGGGTCGAGGCAACAGGTAGGTCCAAGGCCGGGAGACAGAAGCGTGCTGTCATGGGTGGGTACAGTAAGGAGGCCAGCAGGGCTGCAGTGAAGCAGACAGTGGGTGAGGAGGCTGGGGGTGTGTGTCTTGGGGGTGGAGGGAGGATCATGGGGGGACCATCATGAGAATTTGACCTTTATCCCTAGTGAAACGGGAGCTATTACAGGATATTGAACAGAATAGTGACATGGGCTGACTCACAGTTCAAGAGGATCACTGTGGGTGCAGAGAAGAGCATGGATCATGGAGATACAAGGGCAGAGGCAGCAAGATGAGTTAGGAGGCCACAGTGGTCCTCGGAGAAGAGGTTCGGGTAGTGACATAGAGCGGTCAAAGTCATCAGGTCCTAGCAGACTTACTAATGAGCATAGTGTTCCCTTATGAGGGACAATAGAGCAGGAGGATATAATTTTGTGAAAACAAAAGGTAGTCACATGAAATAATTTTTTAAATACCATGTAAATAATGATAAAGCATGAAATAGCACTAGTTTTGGGGGGATGTGTATGTGTGATAGGATGGGAGGTAAATGAACAAATAAGTAATGTCCACTGGGTTCCAGTCCCAGTTATGTCATAACTAATGGAGTGATTTGGGGCAAATTATTTAACATCTCTGGGCCTCAGTTTCTCTTCATGTAAAATGTTGGGTTTAGCTCAGTTGATTTCTAAGACACCTACTATTTTAAATGTTTTATAATATATGTTCTAAATTAATTCATATAACATTTATTTATTATTGAATATTTTTGGCTTGTAACATTGTGTAAGTTTAAGGTACACCATGATACTATGATACATTTATATATCTTGATATGGTTGCCAATATAGTGATATTTATTGCCTTACACAGTTACAGTGCAATATTATTGTCAATGTTCATTCTACTGTACATTAGATCTCTATGGCTTATTATCAAATAAGGGATTAATATCCAAAATATGTAAAGAATGTAGGAAACTCAATAACCAAAAACTGCCCAAATAATCCGATTAAGAAATAGGCAGAAGAACTTATTTATTGATCACAGTCTATGAGTAGAACACAGAGCTTACAGTTTTTATTAAAAATCTATAAATGTAAAGGAAATTTCAAGAACAAGAGCACTTAAAAAGGACATTTTCATGCAGAAGTGATCTAAGTGATTTTCAGCAACTCTCCAGATTATTATAATTATATGGTTATATAAAAATAACATCTTAGAGTTGTGTTGCATTTTGGTATTTTTCCAGTGTATTATATCATGTCAATGTAATTAACTTTGGTATGCTTCCAAAGAGCCATGCATGCACAGATTTTAGATTTGATTTTTTTATACATACTAAAATCATGAAAATTTTATTAAAATTAGATTGTATGTTGATCTCAGGATATATTAATAATTTGTTTCTTCTGTGAAATATGCATAATACCCACTAATCCATTGAAATTGCACAGTAATTTTTAAATTTAAAATTGTTTTCACAGCTTACCTTTGAAAAATATATATTCATTACCTCCATATGATATGTAGTAAAGTGTTTTGCATTATTTTGAAACTACATAATCACATAATATTATTTTTCCAAATATCTTATGCTAAATACAGTTTATATCAAGTGGTAAAATATTTAGTGGTAATAATGGAGGAAGTTTACTTGTTTCACATGTGGCCATATCCAACTTTTAGGTCCATTTCTGTTAATATATAATATTAACATGTGTAATAATAACATTTATTGACACTTCCTTGTTCTCCTCTCATAAGCAGACCGCCTGGAGCTCTCTTACATATAAAGTCGAGAAATTTGTATTCTTACAACTTCATGAGATGTTCATAATTTCTTTATTCTTTCTATTTCCAAAATTAGACTTCCCACACATTTTGTTCATTGTTTTTATTTTACATAAAAGAAGACTACTTGTAGAAAATCCCTAATTTTTGTGTTTTCTTGATACTCTTCAGATTTGGTTCTTAAAAAAAGAAACCCATAAATGCTTCATTCGTATGTGAAAATTGTTTCTAATTAATATTGATAGTATGAATATATTTTGATTGGTAATTGATAATATTGATAAATTTTCTAATTTGTGTATTAGAAATTTTCTAATATGTGAAATTAGAATTTGTAGACTCTTGAATTCTAGAGCTCCTGTAACTGGGCACACACTAAAGAAAATATGTTTAGCCTAACTGGTAATTTAATAGAGTTTATTATAGCAACATTCTTCAACATCACCTCAGAAAGAGTTTTGAATCCCTCTATCCAAGAAAAACATACAAGAATTAGTTATTACCTTGAATAGCACATGTATAAATACCTGCATATGCACTCTTGTGTGTATGTATATGTTCATGCTTATGCATGTGTATCTATTTAGCACAATATATATATCACATTGCTTAGGGAAACTTTTCTGATAGTTCAAATTTTTAAACTTATATGTAAAATTTAATATAGTTTTTTTGCTATTTTATTTCAATAAGTGTTTTCAATTTTTAAAATAGAGTATTAACAGTAATGAATATTTTTTAAGTTTCTTGTATGTGTTTCTACACTAAAATATAAAAGTATCTCTTGTTATCTTAATGTCTATCTGTGAAAGCTGATTTGTGTCTACATGCCAAGTTAATCTTTCAACTGGAATATAAAAAATTTTAAAGTGTGTGATTTATATCAATGACAGGTTCTTATTTGTCTAAGTTGAAAATATGGTTTTTCATCAGTGTGGAAATGGACATATTTCTTAGATATTATTATAAAACAACTCATTAAAATTTTTATATGTATGTGAGCAGAGTTTATATGTGTGAGTAATATATTGAAACCTGTGCTCACATATTTGAATAAGGAAGCTGTAAGACAAATGAAAATATCAATTTGTCCCATTTCCTTGACTACAGATGTAACCCTACTTATGTATTGCCTCAAAAAAAAATCTTTAGGGTGAGATATTCTGTCTTTGATAAATCATGGGTTATAGTCAGTAATTTTCTCAAAATATCTAAAATTAACTTTTTCTGATGCAATTTGAATACTTTTTTCTCATTATTGTAACTCCCACATTCTATATACTTTTAATTTAAAAATTCAGATGGCCCTGGCCTCAATATCTTGTGACTACAGAATAGTTAGGTTTCCACAGATATCAGAAATAAGGTGGTCTTAATTAAGCCTCCCCTCATCTGGGGTAGATTCTGCCTCCTAGAGTGCCCATCCTTTGTCTCACAGAATTTCTCAGAGTGTTGTCCCTCATGTGCTCAGAAGACAATCCCCATTTTCCAGTTCTCTGGCCCCCTGCATACACCTCCACCCCTTGCCTTGCTGCCTCAATGTGCCCATGGGTCCCCGGGGTACCACCACCGCTGCAGGGGCCACTGTGTAGAATACAACTCAGAATGCAAAAAAGGCACAAACGAGCTGGGGCATTCATCCGCTAGTTTCCTATATATTAGTGGACAATGGAATTTTTTTTTTTTTGGTGGTGGTGGTGTTACTTCCTAGATACTTTTAGAGTTGCTCTGCATATAGGTCCAGTGCCCACTCATAGCCAGGAGAAGAAAAGAAACTAGAAAGTTAGTCTCTAATAATGACTGTTATTGAAGCACTCTCTTCCTTTGGCTTCTATGATAGCACACTCTACTGGTTTGAGAGTACTGACTCCAGTATTTATTCTTCTAATTCAGTCTTCTTTCATGCTCCTTAGACCATTCGCCTGTTAGATATTATTACTTAGAGAGCTCACGTGCATGTGAAATTCACCATATCCAAAACTCAACTACAACCTTCCCACCTTCTAAGATGGCTCTTTCCTCTGAATTCCCTGAATGTATGACTGGCACCTTCATACTAGTTGCTTAAATCAGAAAACCAGGGTTAATCTTAACCTTGTCTCTTTCACTCTCTTCTCTCATTTACCAGCCACTTGGAACAACCATTCTGTTTTCTAAATATCTTTTAAATTCATCTGTTTTTCCTCCGCCTGCACTGCCCTAGTGCAGACTCTCATTATTCTTACCCGAATTACTGTTACAAAAGCCTAATTGATCTCCTTGCTTTCTACTGCAACCATTTTCCTCACTGCAGCCACTGTAATATTCCCAAGGGTAAGTTTGATAAATTATACTCACAACCTGAAATGATTGCTCATTGGGCTTAAAATGAAGACCAGTCCTACTGAGGGAATGATCAAGGCCCTTTACAAGATAGCCCCTGCTTTTCTCCCGATCCTCAATTCTCGTCACTTCCACTCTTAAAGACAGGACTTCAGCATCTTCACACGTTTTCCCTGCCTGTAAAACTCCCTTTCCACTCCCCACTCTGCCTTGACCTTATAACTGCTAATAATTCTTTAGGTCCCAACAGACATTTCCTCCCAAAAGTCTTCACTTCTTGATTAACTTGAGTGGTTTGGTGGGCAGTTATGTATTCCTCTTAGTAACCTTTACCTCCTTGTCAGTCTTTATCATATCTCGTTGCAATTAGTTTTAACTGACTTCCTCTTATGCTATACTCTATGATCTGTGGGAGCAGTAATTATGTCTTTCTTATTCACTTTAAAATTTTCAGCAACTAGCCACAGTTTCTGGAACATATTAGGTGCTTAATAAATGTCTGCTTATCAAAAGGTTACTTACTACCTTTAGCTCTTTAACAAAGTTACTGGTTACAGTAGACTGCATTTTATGGATATCTTTCTTGATCGTCTCTGTTTCTTCAGTGCCTAGTACAGTGCTGAGTATGAAGAAGACACTTGATAAATGTTAGTTAAGAAATAAAGATCTTTATATCAATTAGTAATGATATCAAGCACACTGCACATTACCAATACTAGACCAACACTCCTAATGAGAATCACTAGTACCATGATGTTTGTGCTCAGGGTAGGTAAGTCATTTTCAGTTTATTAATGTTATTCTCCTTTATAATTATATAAGCAATGATACCAAGAAAATATTATTTCTAAATGAATTCAGAATGAAAGAATACTTGGTAAATAGTATCTGTGAATATTTTCTTATTTTGAGGAAATAATTCACATACTCAGACTTTAAAAAAAATTGACAAATCCCTGTAAAAGCGATGAAAATCATTACCATTCCAAGATTCAGTGGTGTGTTTTAGATAGAAGTTAAAGAGACATCCTCAGGGAATTATCCTAGCAGGGAAGCAAAAGAATTTCTCCTATAAACTCTTTGCTCCACAGAACTAAATGTTAAATAGCTTCATAGTTAGAAAATGTATTCTCCCTTCCTCTAGCTAAATATTTCTCTGTGGCTTGGATGATCATTTCCTAAATCTGTTACGACACACTCCTTCAGAGTGCAGCTCCAAGATGCTTCTGTTCCTTTCCTTCGTCCTTGGAAGGAATGTCTAGTAACTTCCCACCAAATCCTTTATGTCTTTGTTTTCTATCCTGGAAAACAGATGGTCTATTTCATCCAAAGAGAGTTTCTGTCAGGCAATTGAGAGACCAGGATATCCTGTTTTAAATTGGGGTTATCTGGTGGGAAATGCCACTTTTTGAAAATATCTATTATTCACTGTCTTGTCATGAAGATATCCATGAAACTTGATGAGAGAAGGAGAATATGGTAATACAGATACTGTTTCCTATTCTTCACCATTCTGTAGTCACCCCTTCCTCTCTCCTCCACAAAGAAAGAAAGCAAATGTCTCTTTGGAAAATTTCTAAAATAGTACTGAACAAAAACCTTTCAACATGATTGATAAAGCCCTAAGACTTGGCTATTGGGTGATTGGAACAGGTAAGAGGAGTCAGTGCTGTTGAACTAGTCATTTAATAAGGTGGGGCCCATATTGGAAAGATATGTTTCTGCCATTTTGCATAAGGCAAAAATTCAGCAAGCTTGACTGAGCAAGAGTGTCTGCTGTCAGATACAGTATAGTTCTTTCATTAACCTTAGATTGAATTCTCGAGGTGGTCCAAGCCTTAGGGAGATCTACAAGAAAACCTGATTCACATTTGTTGAATTTTCCATGCATTCCTGAAAAACTGCCAGATCTGATATCATTGGAAGTACTATGTATTAAAAGAAAATGCAACAAGCTATCTTCCATTTAGATGGGACCATCCCTCATACCTTGACTTTTTTTTTTTTTTTTGGTTCAGTTGCATCAGATGCTCTGAGAAAAACAAAGTAGTATCCTTTTGCATATTGAAATTACTACATTAATTTTCTTCCTGAAAACTAACAAAAGTGTAGAATTTCTCTAGGGTCCACATAGGACATTTTAAAATGAGAGTCCCCTTATTTAAATATGTATGCTTATAGTAGCATACATACTACAGAGATAACTATTTTATATGAAAGAATAAGTGTCAATATGCAGGCCAAAAAAAAGCTTTAATATTGTGGTGTTTTTAGGAAAGTTTTAGTTTGATTTTAAACTTGTATTTGATTTTAAATTCTTATAACCTGCAGAGTTTTATATTACCATGATTACATTGTTAATTCTTATATTCAGAGTTCTACAGCCCTCTGAAAGCACCCAGGCATATATTCAATAGCTTGTGGATTACCTTGTATTTGGTGAGTTAATATTTTTAGAGAGCTTCAGAGAGTCTAATTCACTTCTTAGTATAATACAATACAAACTGCTAATGAGAGATAATTAATATTTTAAGCAGTGTTTTGTGTTAAGTTGTTTGTTCTTTTTTTGTTGCTGTTGTTAGTTTTGTCTTTTGTGTGTGTGTGCGTGTTTAGTATGTGCCTTTCAAAATACCAGTACCTTTTCTTTTTTCATAGTGAAGTTGATATATGCCCACTGATGTACATTAAAGTCTTAAATTCTACTAATTTATATAAGTGTGAGCAATGTAGTCATAGTTCAAATTTCCATATGACCCTGCCACCTCAGACAAAAAGTAAATTTCATTGTTTCTATGCTAATGTGAGATAAAATGCAATAAACCCTTCTTTCTTTTTTTCATTTTCTTGTTCTAATTTTAACAGCAACACCTGCTTACATATTCACATAACTCTGGCATCCCATTTAAAGCACATATGTTACAGATTGAAATTCAGTATAGAATAGGGGAGGAGAAATAGTAAGATGACAGAAATTGGAGGGGTATCATAATTTATTAAGAAAGTTATATCAGCACTTCAGCTTTATACAGTGTAAAACCACTGCTAACAAGCATACTTTTTTTCTTCTAAGATATATCTGCTAATTCTGAACAGTGCTTAGACAATTCAGTATGTTATTGACTGATAACATGAGTAGGAACAGTCTTGATCATTTAAAAGTATACGTGCTAAAGATTTCTATCTTCAAATATATAATTAACTCGCCATATGGAAATTTTTTGTCAGCACGTTGATTGGATAGACTCGCAATAGATTTAATTTTAACTTTTTAAAATGTTCTCTAAATTCATCTAATGAACGTAAGAGATTCACATTGGCATTTATGTGTTGTGTTTAATAATTCATTGTCAACTGGAAAGTACTGAGTTTAAAAATGTCCTCTTTGTTCCAAATTTACTGCCTAGGAAAATTATTGAGGAAAATGTTATCGTTATCTCACATCAACATTGTAGACTGAAACTGTCATGCTCTTTATTTTCAAGGGACAGAAAAATGCATGAATATTTCAGGAACTCTTTACTAAAGTATCGGAGAATAAGATTTGCTTCAGAATATTTATTTGAATTGAGAGAGAACAAAGATGAGATGCTTATTTACTTATACAGCATATGTATACTACAATGAAAACCCACGTTATAATCGACAAAGAGGTATTCTATAAGAGGAAGTACTTCAGTTTCTGTATTGTCATACTTTTTGACTCCAAGGGGGTGATTCATTCCTTTAAATTTCATCTCAGAAAGTTGTTCAAGATCTCAAACAGCTACCCTTGTTGGTCCGTTGAAATTCACACCATACTTGCAATAAAAACCAATGACACATTTATTTCATGTGGGGCTTATATGGTTGGCATGCATCCTGAGCCTCTTTCCTCACATAGTATTTTGGAGTATTACAGCACAGTCTAGGAATGTTATCCATTTCAATAGAAGCATCTAACAAGCTTGACCTCAGAATGAGCCTGAAATTTACAAGCTAAATAAAATAACTATATTCTAATCTTGGGACTAGGACCAAAACTATATGGATGAAGCAGAGGAAGGAAGATGATTGCAGTTTCTTAGAAAATGTCAGGCACACATAAAGTCTGGTTTCAGCTGTGCTCATAATTACTGCTATTTGACTTTGGAGTGGGAGCCCACTGCTGTATTTCAATATAGGGAAAACGAGAGAGTTCACCTCAGTATAATTGGTATTCTATTCGATTTTACTTCATTCTGAATTGTTCAAGCTAATAATAAAAATAGTACCTGAGAGAGGTTTTTTTTTCCTCTTGACATCGAATATATGGTGTTTGCCCAATACGATTTCTCTAACTTTAACTTTCTGACACTAATTAGATGTCCAGCAATTCCATTCAATTCGGACACTAATATCTACCTGGAATTAGTGCAGACCCCATAGCCGAAGGGCTCAGTCCCACAAGACTGCTCTCACTTCAGAAGTTCATGGGAAGTATTGGGCCACTTGTACTTTTGACCGACTGGCTATAACTCAGGGGTTCCCATGACCCCCTTCTCAGGTTCAATAATATGCCAAAATGGCTACAGAACTCATAAAGACAGTTTACTTATGCTTACCAGTTTATTATAAAGAATACAAAGAAGCCAGGCGAAGAGGTACATAGGGTGATGTCTGGAGAGGTCTCCAGGATCTTGTAGAACTGGGGTGTGTCACCCTCTTGAAGAATTGGGGTGTCACCTTGGATGCATTCACCCATCCAAAAGCCCCCCATACCTTGTCATGGAGGGGTTTTTAATGGAGGTTTCATTAGGTAGGCATGATTGATTCCATCATTAGCCTGATGATTAACTCAATTTCCAGCCCCTCTCCCCTTCCCAGAGGTTGGAGAGTGGGATGGCATGTTCTAAGTTTCTAATCAAGGATTGGTCTTTCTGATAACTAGCCTTCATCCTGAAGTTACCTAGGGACCCACCTCATTAGAACATCAGACAAGTCTATCACCCTTATCACTCAGGAAATTCCAAGGATTTTAGGAGCAGGGAACAAAGGAATCAGGGACAAAGACCATGTAAATTTCTATGATATCACTATACCTATTATAAATCAAATGGATAAATCATAAGTAAAAAGGAGTTAATTGAAATTACGTTTAGTTTTCTATATGATTGCTGGTTTTAAGTCACTAATATTGAATACTGATTTTGTACATGGCAGACGCTTGACTATCTTAAATGCCAAAGCCTCTGGGCATCAGGCACAGTTTCCACACCCTTCAAAATGAGACTAATTTGACCACGTTTCCTGTGTGTGATTTTGTCAGTTGACACCTGTGGTATTATTCTGTTTCCCACAAGGCTTTATGTTCATGTCTTCAACTTTTTCCAACTCTCTGTGTCCCCTGGAACTATCCTTCCATAGTTACCAGCCTGTCTTCACAACTCAAACAGTTCTCCATGTGCTTCCTTCTCCATCTGCTTTAGTAAAACCTGCCTGTGCCCTGAGGACCCAGGTTCTGCAGGTGGTCTCTCCAACGGTAGCACTTTATTCCCTCACTGTTCATGTACTTTGGTCACAAGTCATGGGGTTACTACTCTCCTTTGCCTCTTCCAACCACTACCTTCCACTCTATTTAACATTTCTATATGACTCTTTCCTCTTTCAGCTTTTTGTCTTTCATACTCAGGTCAAGTCATCCTCTTTCATTGTACATAGGGACAACCAGTTGCATTCTTCTCCAAATAAAATTCAGCTAGAATTCTGTGAGGTTCCATCATACCACCAAGCCTGGTTGTCAAACTCGTGAAGTTTCTAGTCCACTGACCCTTCGGTCTCTCATTTAATCATTTCAGTCTCTCCTTCTTCATGTCTCTTTTTTTCTACCATGGCCCCTCGGTCTGATAACACTTTTCCTTATATCTTAGATGTCCTGTTCTTCTCTTTTAGTTTATTTACATGTGAGAATTTATTGAAGTTACATAACAGTTACATCTTCCATTTAGATCACATCATTTATGCATAAAGTTGCAGGAAAGTTATATGTTTCTTTTGACCTTGTCCATCAAAGTATTTAGTGATTTCAGTATGAGAACAAAATATATTACTCTTTATATACTTACCTTTAAAAGTGAGATACCATTGCCACAGTCTTCTATACTTTATTCTCATAAGTTATTCCCTCTAAGAAAACCTTGGGATCCAGGGCTGAATTTCTCTGTCCTGCATGCCTGAGTCTCACTCAGTTGGACAACTAGAAAGAAGTCCCTGGTTAAAAAAGAAGTCCCTGGTTAAAATAAATTATCATAGCAAGGGGAAAACTTCAAAGTTAGACCTGGTCCTATAGGAAAAAAATGAGAGTAGCAGGAATCCAGTCTTAGGGGAAAGGGTGGTCAAGCAGTAGGACAAGAGCTTGAAATGGGGTCTGTGGACCTCCTATTAGACCCTGTCTATGCTATCTCCCCAATCCTTCCACGAGCTTCTCCCATCTTCCTTAAATCCCTTTGGGATCATCAAAATGGAGAAGAAATTCAAACTGGCTCCACAAAAAAATAGAAATAGACAATAAATATAATTTGCTCAACCTCACTGGTAACATGAGTACTTGGAATAAAAACAGTAAGATACATTGGATGGGTTTTAAACAATGAGGGATGCTTTTGAAGGAATATATTTTGTTCCAGTTAGAAATGTAATGTGGCATTAAATGCTATGGAGACATTTTAAGGCAACAATGACCTAGATTTCAGATTTTTTAAATACCAGAATAACAATATTACAACAACAAAATACCGTAATTTAGATATTTAATAACATCTCAATACTCTGGCATCATGGAATACTGGAAGCCAGTATCACCCCACCTGCGGGCAGGGAAGAGTAGAGGAAAGTTTGTCTCAAAACATAGATTTGAATAGTCTGGGGACTTCCCTGGTGGCGCAGTGGTTAAGAATCCGCCTGCCAATGCAGGGGACATGGGTTCAATCCCTTGTCCAGGAAGATCCCACATGCTATGGAACAACTAAGCCCATGTGCCACAACTACTGAGCCTGTGCTCTAGAGCCCGTGAGCCACAACTACTGAGCCCGGGTGCCACAGCTACTGACGCCCACATGCCTAGAGCCCGTGCTCCCCAACAAGAGAAGCCACTGCAATGAGAAGCCCACACAGTGCAATGAAGAGTAGCCCCTGCTTGTCACAACTAGAGAAAGCACGCACACAGCAACAAAGACCCAATGCAACCTCCCCACAAAAAAACCTGTAAATAAATAAATAAATAGTCTGGTCTGTTTAACAGTGTCTGTAGATGTCACAGTGTCAGAATTTGAGGCATCATAGTACCAGTGCCTTTTTGGTTACCCCACTCTGATTTTACCTTGCACATCTCAAATGATAAACAGTAGCATTTCAAAATTCTTGCAATGAATGTATTGAAGTTGAATGAGACACAATCTTCTCCAGTAGATTATCTCTTTAATTGTTTAATAATAGTAAAAGTATAGTGTTTAATCATGATCTTTAATAAAATGCAACATACATTTATACCAACCAGAGCTATAAAAATAAATATGTGGCACACAGAAAGGAGACTCAGAAGATAAAACTCAAATTTAATATGAACAAGGAAGGAAAAGTTTCTCAAGTACTCAAGTGTAACCATACACACATAGTAATTTTAAAGGCTCTCTTGTCTAGGGAGGCAGAAGTTACAAAACTCTGCTAACCCTGAAAGGGCCAGATATGAAGACAATAGCACAAACCTGGGAAAGCAAGGATTTCCCCTAAAAGGATCGAAATTAATTTTTCTTCAGACTAGTAGAGTTGGGAGAAGGAGAGCTCCAAGTCTGAAATGATTGGCTACTGTTTAAAATGTTCTGTAACACAAAGAAAGTAAACTTGCTACTTCTCTGTCTGAAGCCCATCATGCTGATATCCAAAAACTGTACCAAAAAGAAAATGAAAGACCAATCTCACTTAGGAATACTGATGCAAATTCTAAATAAAATATTAGCAAATAGAATCTAGAAGTACATTAAAAGAGTACTTCAGCATGGCCAATTGGGATTCAACCCAGAAATTCAAACTGATTCAATGTTTTAAAAGGCATTAATAATATTCAGCATATTAATGAGTTAAAGGAGAAACAAGCAAAGGATGGCTTCAACATATGCTGATATGACATTTGAAAAATTCCATTACCCACTCCTGATTCAAGAAGAAAAAAGGCTTAGAGAAATAGGAATAAAGGGAAATTTCCTTTACATGAAAAAATATGGATGCCAACTAAGTTTCATGATGAAGAGTGAAGCACTTGAAGTATTACAATTAAAGTCAGAAATATAACAGTGATGCCCACTATTATTGGTAGTGTTTAAAACTAATGATGAAACATGTGAAATGTTGGCACAAAGGGGAAAATGTTATTTCAGCCATTTATTCCACAGATATTGATAGACAGCCTATCAAGTGTCGGCCATATAATAAGGTTCTTAGGATAGATATATAGTCGGTCCTCCATATCCAAGAGTTCTGCATCCGCAGATTCAGCCAAACTCCAATCAAAAATATTCAGAAAAAGATTTCAGAAAGCTCCCCAAAGCAACACTTGAATTTGTCACATGCCAGCAACTATTTATAGTGTTTACATTGTATTTACATCTATTTACATAGCTTCTACATTGCATTAGGTATTGTAAGTAATCTAGAGATGATTTAAAGTATACAAGTATATAGGAGGATGTGCGTTGTTTAGCTGCAGATACTACCCATTTTATATAAGGACTTAAGCATCTGGATTTTTGTACCCGTGGGAGTCCTCAGATCAGTCGTCTGTTGATACTGAAGAACCACCATATAGCCATGTAAAGATGGACTGGCTGCACTCTTGGAGTTTATATTCAAGTGGGGTAGATTATTTGCAGATTATATTAATATTATGACCACAATGCCTGGAGATATAAAAACAGTATCAACTGCATTTTAAAATTTTAGTTGGATTTTAAAATTACCATACAAATGTTAATAAGCAGTTAGCAAAGACGATTAAATAAAAATATTCCAGTTGTTTGTTCCAGTAAAGAAACAACAAAAAAAAATCTAGGAATATAGAAAAATGCATACTTTTAAGAAAATGATAAGCTTCAAGTGTGAGAAATAATGCCTCTTAAAAGAGGAGACAATTCCTATTCTTGTATAGGAAGATTCAATACTGTCATGATAAAAATTCTTCTTAAATTAATCTCTAAAATAAATAAAATCCCAATGTGAATCACAACATAGCTTTATTTTAACTTCATGAATTTCATCTAGAAATATAAATATCTGAGACTTGGATGGGAAATGCTGCAAAGAAAGAATAATCTAGAGGAACTATTCATGTCAGATTTTAAATTGTTTTCATAAAGCTACAATAATTAAAATAGTGTGGTAACATTAAGAGAATAGACAATCCAGTGGTGCAGAATAATCAATAAATAGATTAAAACACTTATTGGAATTCACTGTGTGATAAAGATGGCATTATTGTAAATCACTGGGAAAATGCTAAGTATTCAGTCACTGGTGTTTGTACAGTAACATAGCCATTTAAAAATAATGATAATACAACTGGATCTCTACCTCAAAGTTAACAACAGAATGAATTCCAAATGAGTTAAAGGTTTAAATGTTCTTTAAAAATCAGTAGAAGTATTGAAATGAGATGTAATTGAATATTATGATAATCTTGGATTAGGGAAGAATTTCCCAAGCCTGGCACAAAATCTAGAAATCATAAAGAGAACTGGTACATTTTTACTACATCCCAATTTAAAACTTCTACATGAATCAAGAAACTCCCCAAAATATTAATAACAAAATATATTCATAACATATAGTGCATAAAATTAGCTCAATGTCCTTCAGATAAAAGGAGCTCTTATATATTGATGATAAAAAAAAAGTTTTTAAATGGGCAAAGGCTATATGAACAGGTAACTCATGGAACAGGAGGTACAAGTACCCAACATCAAGTAAAATATGTTCAATTTCACTAAACAAATAAAAGTTAAAACAACAAAGCGATGTAAATTTTTAACCTATCTGATTGGTAAAAGACAAAATGACTGGTACTCTTCAGTCTGGGTGAGAGTGAAGGAAATGAGCGCTCAGAATACTGCTTGGATTGTAAATGAGTTCAGCATAACCTTTTTGGGAGCAATTTGTCAATATAAGTCAATATTTTAATTGCTAATGTCCTTTTAACTATAAATTGCAATTTTAGGAATAAGTCTATAGGAGAAAAATAGTATATAATGCATGTTTGGATGTTTAAGCGTGGTATTTGTGTTACTTTAAAAGCAGAAATTTGGAACAACCTAAGTTTTCATCTTTAGGGATTGGTTAAATGTTTCTTTACAATGCATACATTAGAATATTATGCAGTGGTTGAAAATATTGAAGTGTATCTACATATTCTATTTTGGAAAATGTCCATGGTCAATTGCTAACTGAAAAGGTAATAGTATGTTCTCTACTGTATAATCTAACTACTGTAATTCAACTGGCTATGGGGTTTATATTTGTAAATTCACAGGGACATTTGAATAAGGCTATACATCAGATTAACAGTTCATCCCTAGAGAATTAGATTCAGAAGAAGAAAGCAGAGCAGGGAGAGGAGAGTATCATATATTCTACTTCATATCCTTCTGTATTGTCTCAAATTTCTTTTATAGGGAGGATGCATGACTTTTATAATATAAAATATCTACAAAGATCTAAAAGTTCTTTGCAGAAAATAAATCTGAAGATAGCCCTCTGTGTTTTTCAATTCCCTTTGAGAAAAAGTTCTTTTATTTATACTAGCATGCTGGATTTCTAGCAAGAGTTAACTTTATGAACAAGTTAATAATCTAAGTTTTGAATTATTTATTTGCATTTTGAAGCTTTAAGACAGAGAGGGCAGCTCCATATTTTCCACCCCTTCAGATCATAATCCTCTCTCTGCTACTACCGTCTTCTCCATATTGATGAGGCACAGAGAGCGGAAAGAATGTTCCATTTCAGGTGGAGGGTGTGCCCTGCCCTCTTCCGCATGAGAATTGTGATAGGCAGCAGAACTGAATTCAGCTGGCAAATGTTTAGCCATTCCAGGACTTAATAGTGACGTAGTATAGAAAAGTACATTTACAGATATTGGTAGGATGGATTCCTGATTAAAGATTTTTTCCTGCTTTGGCCTAGATTCAAGGATCTGCTTCATCTCCAACCCACCTCCACCCACTAGCCTTACAGGCTGGTTTGGTCCTTGGGGAAATTTGGGATTTGATTCTAACACTTTAAGAGGACTATCTCTGGTCCTGGTTCCTACGGTCTGGAAGTCCATTTGGCTTCTAGTGTAAGCAAGAAATTTGTTTGTTGCAAGAAAGGAATGCGGGATTTATTTTGGCCAGTCCCCATGGAGTAAGCTCCAAAAAGCATTCATACGGATCCAGTCCCCTGGAGTAATTCTTGCTTCCTTCCAGTTCTCCTGACCAGTGAGCAGCACCCCAGACCAGAGGTGCAGCCCAGGCCAGGCCCAGGGTATCATAGGTTCTTAAAAACGAATGTACCTGTATTTGTATCCATTGTGCTACTAATATTTGCCTGAGGACCAGTAGCTCTGTAATTTTCTATTTTCTAGACCGTGGCTCTTATCTATGGAGTTATGTTTTGTCTGTGTGCTGAGCAGATCTCAGAGTAAAGCAGTTTTTAATGTTTTCTAAAGATTCTCATTGTTCATTTGTCACTATTCTGTCAAATACTTAGCACATTAATTGACCAAAAATCCGGCAGGTGTGAATGGCATTGGTTTGAGTTACTTCCTCTCTAATCCTTTGCCAGATTTCTGATACTGTAAGAACGATTACGCCATGTCTCATCTGTTCCCTGTATTTCAAAAACTCATTCTTCTAGAATGACCCAGTCCTTCCAAGGCTGGTGAAAAAAGTCAATGCTGCACTTCAAACATGATTAGGAAACAATAGAACCACTGGCACAAAAAAGGAGAACCGAAGAGACTTTACCAAGCCTGGCTTGGCATTTTACCATGCATATTCTGCCTGTTTTTAGTTTTGGCAACTAACCTACTGGTGGAATTGTGTGCTTCCAAGATGAAAGAGAAAAGACACATAGGCAGGAAGGAACAAATTCTATTTTAGCAACACACTTTGTTATTGTGGTCACACAGCAGATGCTGTGTTCTACAGCAACACTTTTCTAGCTCCTGGTAAGCATTTAAATATTGCAAAGATGCCTGAGATTTTATCTTTGGTGACCTGAGAGCCATAAGCTTCAGGGAGGTAATATGAAACCCTTTCCTTATCAAATTTCCTTTTTTTTTTTTTTTTTTTTACGATTTTCTTACCTGAAACCCTTAACAGTTGTTTTAGTGCCGAGATCATCGGATGGATTTATCTTGAAGAAAAAATGCTGTGGCAAAGGCTTTTAAGTTTTCTTTCTGATTTCTGAAGATCCTGGAAAACCCTCCAACTGTGAAACTTTTATGTTGAGACAAAAACTACCAGGAAATGACAACAGTCTTGTTATAAGAGTAGCATAATAATATTGAAGGAATAGGAAGCATGACCATAAGTTTTAAGGGGGTGTATTGTCTGCTTGGGTTGCCGTTACAAAATACCACCAATTAGGTGGCTTAAAGAACAGAAATTTATTTCCTCACAGTTCTAGAGGTCAGAAGTCCAAGATCAAGGTGTTGGCAGGTTTGATTTATCTTGAGGCCTCTCTCTGTGGCTTGAAGATGGCTGCTTTCTTGCTGAGACTTCATATGCTCTTCCCTGGTGCCCCTCTTCTTACAAGGACAGCAGTTATATTGGATTATATTGGATTAAAGCCCACTTTAAAGACCTTATCTCCAAATATGGTTACATTGAGGTACTGAGAGTTGGGACTTCAACATAGGCATGAGGGTGGGAGGTGGGAATTCAGCTCATAACTGGGGACAGAACGTGTTCCATAGAAAGGTACGTGTGTAAATAGAAGGAATAAGCAGTGAGGAACAGCAAAGTTCACGGGCACTAAGGAGAAACTGTGATGACTGATTAGGGCCAGTGACTTGTAGAAGGAAACTCCCTGGTTTCTTTAGTCATAATATTGGCTCTTCTACTAACTATGATCCTGGAAATTCCTTAACCTCTTGAAGTCATACCAGATCCTTCTCTGTGACATAGGATAAAAATGGCCACTGAACCGTCATGTGGGGATCAAATAAAATCTATAGGTTTTTTTTTTTTAAGTGAAACCTGTAAATGCAAAGCCTTTTTATAATCAGGGGGTCTCTGAGGCAATTCTTTGGTGGAGGTGGGTGTCAAAGAACATTCCTTTTTTTTTAATACAGCAGGTTCTTATTAGTTATCTATTTTATACATATTAGTGTATCTATGTCAATCCCAATCTCCCAGTTCATCCCATCACCACCACCCCCACCCCCGTTTCCCCCCTTTGGTATCCATACGTTTGTGTCTCTATTTCTGCCTTGCAAACCGGTTCATCTGTAGCATTTTTCTTGATTCCACATGTATGTGTTAATATACAATATTTGTTTTTCTCTTTCTGACTTACTTCACTCTGTATGACAGTCTCTAGGTCCGTCCACATCTCTACAAATGACCCAGTTTCGTTCCTTTTTATGGCTAATATTCCATTGTATATATATACCACATCTTTATCCATTCATCTGTCAATGGACATTTAGGTTGACTGCATGAAGTGGCTATTGTAAATAGTGCTGCAATGAACATTGGGGTGCATGTGTCTTTTTTTAAATCACACTAAATTAGTTTTATTTATTCTGTATGAATTTGATTAAAAAGCTGTCAAACATAAGTCTACATTTTTAACAGCAGAATAATTTCACAAAACCAGCTATGAGATGTATTCAGGTAGAGCATAGTTTTCAAAACAAAACAATGTCTGATATGTTCTAGACAGTTACCCTTTTGTTTATCCATGACAACTGAAACTAACCATTGAATGGATAAAGCAATCCGAGTCCAGTCAAGTAATCCTTAGGGCATATGAAAAAAAAGCCTTTTTATTTTTTTTAACATCTTTATTGGAGTATAATAGCTTTACAATGCTGTGTTAGTTTCTGATTTATAACAAAGTGAATCAGCTATACATATACATATATCCCCATATCACCTCCCTCTTGTGTCTCCCTCCCACCCTCCCTATCCCACCCCTCTAGGTGGTCACAAAACACCGAACTGATCTCCCTGTGCTATGAGGCTGCTTCCCACTAGCTATTTTACATTTGGTAGTGTATGTATGTCCATGCCACTCTCTCACTTCGTCTCAGCTTACCCTTCCCCCTCCATGTGTTCTCAAGTCCATTCTCTACATCTGCACCTTTATTTCTGTCCTGCCCCTACGTTCTTCAGAATCTTTTTTTTTTTAGATTCCATATATGTGTGTTACCATACGGTATTTGTTTTTCTCTTTCTGACTGACTTCATGCTGTATGACAGTCTCTAGATCCATCCACGTCTCTACAAATGACCTAATTTCGTTCCTTTTTATGGCTGAGTAATATTCCATTGTATATATGTACCACATCTTCTTTATCCATTCGTCTGCCGATGGGCACTTAGGTTGCTTCCATGACTTGGCTTTTGTAAATAGTGCTGCAATGAACATTGGGGTGCATGTGTCTTTTTGAATTATGGTTTTCTCTGGGTATGTGCCCAGTAGTGGGGTTGCTACGTCATATGGTAATTCTATTTTTAGTTTTTTAAGGAGTGTCCATACTGTTCTCCATAGTGGCTGTATCAATTTACATTTCCACCAACAGCGCAAGAAGGTTCCATTTTCTCCATACCCTCTCCAGCATCTGTTGTTTGTAGATTTTCTGATGATGCCCATTCTGACTGGTGTGAGGTGATACCTCATTGTAGTTTTGATTTGCATTTCACTAATAATTAGTGACGTGGAGCAGCTTTTCATGTGCTTCTTGGCCATCTGTATGTCTTCTTTGGAGAAATGTGTATTTAGGTCTTCTACCCATTTTTGGATTGGGTTTTTTGTTTTGTTAATATTGAGCTGCATGAGCTGTTTGTATACTTTGGAGATTAATCCTTTGTATGTTGATTTGTTTGCAAATATTTTCTCCCATTCTGAGAGGTGTCTTTTCATCTTGTTTATGGTTTACTTTGCTATGCAAAAGCTTTTAAGTTTCATTAGGTCCCATTTGTTTATTTTTGTTTTTATTTCCATTACTCTAGGGGGTGGATCAAAAAAGATCTTGCTGTGATTTATGTCAAAGAGTGTTCTTCCTATGTTTTCCTTTAAAAGTTTATAGTGTCTGGTCTTACATTTAGGTCTCTAATCCATTTTGAGTTTATTTTTGTATATGGTATTAGGGAGTGTTCTAATTTCATTCTTTACATGTAGCTGTCCAGTTTTGCCAGCACCACTTATTGAAGAGACTGTCCTTTCTCCATTGTATATCCTTGCCTCTTTTGTCATAGATTAGTTGACCACAGGTGTGTGGGGTTATCTCTGGGCTTTCTATCCTGTTCCATTGATCTATATTTCTGTTTTTGTGCCAGTATAATATTGTCTTGATTATTGTAGCTTTGTAGTATAGTTTGAAGTCAGGGAGTCTGATTCCTCCAGCTTGGGTTTTTTCCCTCAAGACTGCTTTGGCTATTTGGGGTCTTTTGTGTCTCCATACAAATTTTAAGATTTTTTGTTCTAGTTCTGTAAAAAATGCCATTGGTAATTTGATAGGGATTACATTGAATCTGTAGCTTGCTTTGGGTGGTAGGGTCATTTTCACAATATTGATTCTTCCAGTCCAAGAACATGGTATACGTCTCCATCTGCTGGTATCATCTTTAATTTCTTTCATCAGTGTCTTACAGTTTTCTGCATAGAGGTCTTTTGTCTCCCTAGGTAAGTTTATTCCTAGGTATTTTATTCTTTTTGTTGAAATGGTAAATGGGAGTGTTTCCTTAATTTCTCTTTCAGATTTTTCATCATTAGTATATAGGAATGCAAGAGATTTCTATGCATTAATTTTGTATCCTGCAACTTTACCAAATTCATTGATTAGCTCTAGTAGATTTCTGTTGGCATCTTTAGGATTCTCTATGTATAATATCATGTCATCTGCAAACCGTGACAGTTTTACTTCTTCTTTTCCAATTTGTATTCCTTTTATTTCTTTTTCTTCTCTCATTGCCATGGCTAGGACTTCCAAAACTATGTTGAATAATAGTGGTGAGAATGGACATCCTTGTCTTGTTCCTGATCTTAGAGGAAATGCTTTCAGTTTTTCACCATTAAGAATGATGTTTGCTGTGGGTTTGTTGTATATGGCCTTTATTATGTTGAGGTAGGTTCCCGCTATGCACACTTTCTGGAGAGTTTTTTTTTTTTTAATCATAAATGGGTGTTGAATTTTGTCAAAAACTTTTTCTGCATCTATTGAGATGATCATATGGTTTTTATTCTTCAGTTTGTTAATATGGTGTATCACGTTGATTGGTTTGCATTTATTGAAGAATTCTTGCATCCCTGGGATAAATCCCCCTTGATCATGATGTATGATCCTTTTAATGTGTTGTTGGATTCTGTTTGCTAGTATTTTGTTGAGGATTTCTACATCTATATTCATCAGTGTTATTGGTCTGTAATCTTCTATTTTTGTAGTATCTTTGTCTGGTTTTGGTATCAGGGTGATGGTGGCCTCATAGAATGAGTTTGGGAGTGTTCCTTTCTCTGCAAATTTTTGGAAGAGTTTGAGAAGTATGGGTGTTAGCTCTTCTTTAAATGTTTGATAGAATTCACCTGTGAAGCCAACTGGTCCTGGACTTTTGTTTGTTGGAAGATTTTTCATCACCGTTTCAATTTCATTACTTGTGATTGGTCTGTTCATATTTCCTCTTTCTTCCTTGTTGAGTCTTGGAAGGTTATACCTTTCTAAGAATTTGTCCATTTCTTCCAGGTTGTCCATTTTATTGGCATAGAGTTGCTTGTACTAGTCTCTTAGGATGCTTTGTATTTCTGCGGTGTCTGTTGTAACTTCTCCTTTTTCATATCTAATGTTATTGATCAGTCCTCTCCCTCTTTTTCTTGATAAGTCTGGCTAATGGTTTATGTATTTTTTTTATCTTCTCAAAACACCAGCTTTTAGTTTTATTGATCTTTGCTATTGTTTTCTTTCTTTCATTTATTTCTGCTCTGATCTTTATGATTTCTTTCCTTCTGCCAACATTGGGTTTTGTTTGTTCTTCTTTCTCTAGTTCCTTTAGGTGTAAGCTTAGATTGTTTGAGATTTTTCTTGTTTCTTGAGGTAGGCTTGTATAGCTATAAACTTTCCCCTTAGAACTGCTTTTGCTGCATCCCATAAATTTTGGATCATTGTGTTTTCATTGTAATTTTTCTCTAGGTATTTTTTGATTTCCTTTTTGATTTCTTCAGTGATCTCTTGGTTATTTAGTAATGTATTGTTTAGCCTCCATGTGTTTGCTCTTTTTACATTTTTTTCCCTATAATTCATTTCTAATCTCATAGTATTGTGGTCAGAAATCATGCTTGATATGATGTCAATTTTCTTAAATTTACTGGGGCTTGATTTGTGACACAAGATGTGATCTATCCTGGAGAATGTTCCATGCACACTTGAGTAGAATGTGTAATCTGCTGCTTTAGGATGGAATGTTCTATAAATATCAATTAAATCTATCTGGTCTGTTGTGTCATTTAAAGCTTGTGTTTCCTTATTAATTTTCTGTTTAGATGATCTGTCCATTGGTGTAAGTGAGGTATTAAAGTCCCCCACTCTTATTGTGTTGCTGTCGATTTCCTCTTTTAGAGCTGTTAGCAGTTGCCTTATGTATTGAGGTGCTCCTATGTTGGGTGCATATATATTTATAATTGTTATATCTTCTTCTTGGATTGATCCCTTGATCATTATGTAGTGTCCTTCCTTGTCTCTTATAACATTCTTTATTTTAAAGTCATTTTATCTGATATGAATATTGCTAGTCCAGCCTTCTTTTGATTTTCATTTGCATGGAATGTCTTTTTCCATCCCCTCACTTTCAGTCTGTATGTGTCCCTAGGTCTGAAGTGGGTCTCTTGTAGACAGCATATATATGGATCTTGTTTTTGTATCCATTCAACAAGCCTGTGTCTTTTGGTTGGAGCATTTAATCTATTCACGTTTAAGGTAATTTTCTATATGTATGTTCCTATTAGCATTTTCTTAATTGTTTTGGGTTTGTTTTTGTAGGTCCTTTCCTTCTCTTGTGTTTCCTGCCTAGAGAAGTTCCTTTAGCATTTGTTGTAGAACTGGTTTGGTGGTGCTGAATTCTCTTAGCTTTTGCTTGTCTGTAAAGCTAAAGATTTCTCCATCAAATCTGAATAGATCCTTGCTGGGTAGACTAATCCTTGTTGTATGTTCTTCCCTTTCATCACTTTAAGTATATCATGCCACTCCCTTCTGGCTTGTAGACTTTCTGCTGAGAAATCAGCTGTTAACCTTATGGGAGCTCCCATGTATGTTGTCATTTTTCCCTTGCTGCTTTCAATAATTTTTCTTTGTCTTTTATTTTTGCCAATGTGATTACTATGTGTCGGCATGTTTCTCCTTGGGTTTATCCTGTATGGGACTCTGCACTTCCTGGACTTGGGTGGCTATTTCCTTTCCCATGTTAGGGAAGTTTTCGACTTTAATGTCTTCATATATTTTCTCTGGTCCCCTCTCTCTCTCTTCTCATTCTGGGACCCCTATTATGCAAATGTTATTGCTTTTAATGTTGTCCCAGAGGTCTCTTATGCTGTCTTCATTTCTTTTCATTCTTTATTCTGTTCCGTGGCAGTGAATTCCACCATTCTTTCTTCCAGGTCACTTATCTGTTCTTCTGCCTCAGTTATTCTGCTATTGATTCCTTCTAGTGTATTTTTCATTTCAGTTACTGTATTTTTCATCTCTGTTTGTTTGTTCTTTAATTCTTCTAGGTGTTTGTTCTTTAATTTTTCTAGGTCTTTGTTAAACATTTCTTGCATCTTCTTGATCTTTGCCTCCATTCTTTTTCTGAAGTGCTGAATCATCTTCCCTATCATTATACTGAATTCTTTTTCTGGATGGTTGCCTATCTCCACTTCATTTAGTTGTTTTTCTGGGGTTTTACCTTGTTTCTTCATCTGGTACATAGTCCTCTGCTTTTTCTTTTTGTCTGTCTTTCTGTGAATGTGGTTTTCCTTCCACAGGTTTCAGGATGGTAGTTCTTCTTGCTTCTGCTGTCTGCCCTCTGGTGGATGAGGGTATCTAACAGGCTTGTGCAGGCTTCATGATGGGAGGGAACTGGTGGTGTGTAGAGTTGGGTGCTGCTCTGGTGGGTAGAGCTCAGTAAAACTTTTATCTGCTTGTCTGCTGATGGTTGGGGCTGAGTTCCCTCCATGTTGGTTGTTTGGCCTGAGGTGACCCAGCACTGGAGGCTACAGGCTCTTTGGTTGGGCTAATGGCAGACTCTGGGAGGCCTCCTGCCATGGAGTCCTTCCCAGCACTTCTGCTGCCAGTGTCCTTGTCCCCACAGTGAGCCACAGCCACCCCCCTCCTCTGCAGGAGGCCCTCCAACACCAGCAGGTAGGTCTGGGTTTAGTGTCCTGTGGGGTCACTGCTCCTTCCCCCAGGGTCCTGATGCACACACTACTTTGTGTGTGCCCTCTAAGAGTGGAGTCTCTGTTTCCCCCAGTCCTGTCGAAGCCCTGCAGTCAAATCCCGCTAACCTTCAAAGTCTGTAAGTCTAGGAATTCCTCCTCCCATTGCCGGACCCCAGGTTGGGAAGCCTGACATGGGGCTCAGAACCTTCACTCCAGTGGGTAGACTTCTGTGGTATAATTGTTCTCCAGTTTGTGAGTCACCCACCCAGCAATTATGGGATTTGATTTTACTGTGATCACCCCCCTCCTACCATCTCGTTTTGGCTTCTCCTTGGTCTTTGGATGTGGGGTGAGCTCCAGTGTCTTCCCATCAGTAATTGTTCAGCAGTTAGTTGTGATTCCAATGCTCTCGCAAGAGGGAGTGAGTGCACATCCTTCTACTCCACCATCTTAAACCAATCTCCAAGAACTTTCTGAACAGAGGAGAAAACTGGCAGAAGAAAGAGCACATTTTCCATGTGAGAATGGTCCATGTACATAAGGCAAGTATTTTTGAGTAAGGGGTAATTAGAAAATCCAGTTATTGGACTGGACAGCTCAAACAGAACAAATAGTGAAAGGTGCACTTACTATCTCTTTCTCAGGACTTGCAGTCTTAATTTTTTTGTTGTTGTTTTTTGCTTTTGTTTGTTTTTTTTTTTATCTCAGGGAACTGGATAATTAGGTAACTGCTACATGGCCTAGCCACCCCTCATAGGTCACAGTGCCCTAGTTTCTACATGTATAAAAGGGAGAAAACATCTGCTTAGTCGATTCAGAGATTCAATGAAATAATAGATGAGAAAGTTCTTTGAAATGGTTAAAAGAAACTATCCAGTTGGAAAGTAACATTTTATATAACAAACTAGTTTTTATCTAACACCTAGCATATGATCAGAGCCAAATAAATTGTCCATTGGCTGAAAATGATAGTCTAAACAGAACACTACATTTTTAAGGAGGGTGTAATTCCAAGATGATACTTTTGGAATTCAATTCTCAGCATTGTATAGGAAGGAGAAATGAAAGCAACAGGGTGGCTGACAGGGATGTTGTTATAGCACACCAGGCATAATCCAAATAGGGCCAGTCCAAATATTGTGAAAATGGTGGGGTAAGTGATGACATACTTTGAAAATTGGTGACATCAGCAGATAAGTAAAGAAAGGAAGAAAGCTAAACAAACTGGCCAGTCCTGCAATGTATTGACATAAGGCAAGTTTCTTCTTTATAGAATGAAAAAGTGTGTTTCTACAAGCTTTTGTCAAATCCTTATGCAATGCACAATAAATTGCTTTGTCTGCAAGATTATTCTATAGAATAATAATCTTTACTCTTAGAACTTTCATGGAATTCTGCCCAAGTTTTCTTTTCTCAATTTCACTCTCCATTACTCCTAGATTGAAGTGCTCTTTATAATTTTTAGCATTCAGCATTTTCCATTTCTCCTTTTCACCATCAACAAAAGCATCCCTCCTTGTGTATTTAGGTATTTTCCCCACAGATTTTCTTTTTCCATACTTGTATAATTATTTTTCCAAACTGAAAATTGACATAGAGTAACTTCCTGGATCTCATAAAATGGGTATAGTAGATTGTTTGAAGAACTGGCTATATTATTCCCCTTTCTATAAACATACCCTTACCATGTTACTTGGCAATTCTGCCCGTCAAGAGATGGATTCTACTCTCCTACCCCTTCAATCTGGGCTGTCCATGTGACTTGCTTTGGCCAATAGAATGTGGCAAAAGTTACAGCATGCAAATCCAAGTTCAGGACTCAAGAGAGTCTTGATTATCTGCTCTGTTGAAAAATTCTGACTAGCCGATGTGTAGGCTAGCTTGCCAGAGGATAAAAATTTGTGTTGTAGAAATGAGTCATCCCAGCGGACTGTAGATACATAAGCAGCTGAGCCCAGAAGAACCAGTCAGTTGAGCTTAGCCCAAATTGCTGGCCCACAGAATCAAGAGCTAAATAAATACATTTTGAAGGGGTTTCTTATGTAGCAAAAACTAACTTAAAATGGGCTACTATGAGAAATATTTGTAGCAGTTTGATGCACTAAAAACTGTAAAAAGACATCAGTGTGTTACTGAATAAATAGTGAGAAATAAAATTCTCTCCAGGATATATCAAATTCTTTAATCTTATAATATTTTAACATCCAGATATGTTCTTTATTAACATTTGGAACATCCCAATATTCTTAAATATGCCAAAGCAAAAAGTTGAGATGGTGCACTATTTTCTTTTAACTTCATTCTTCCTAACATCTCCTATGAGTTCAAGTAGGAAGAGGATCTCACAGTGAACAGAAACCAGAAAAAGTTAATTTTCTTGGTGCTGTCAAGGAGAGGACATTGGCTTGGTGCCATTGCTGCTTTGGGGTCATAGCCAACCTGGGAATGAACAGCTGTTGTTATTCAGAAAAACTCAGACAATATTTGGGAAGACATAATTCAGGGGGAAAAAGTAAAAGGAAAAATGGAAAAGAAAGCAAGCTAAATCAGAATAGCACTTTTAGACTTTAAAAATATCTAATGATTACAGAAGTGTTTAATATACCTTTCAATATAGTTGGGGGTGTGGAGGATTGGAAAAGCAGCATTTGTGATGTCCCTAGCAAGGCATTTGGGAGGGAAATGATATAGTGAAAGAATATGGGATTTGGGATCATGAGAAGTAGATTCTAGTTTTGGCTAAGACAATAATTTCCTTGTTTTCTCATACACAGAGAAATAAATATCTTTCAGTTCTGTTTTTGAATCTGTAACACACACCATTTTAAAACATATTAATGATATATAAAAGATTCATTGGTGGAGAAATTTTCTTGTCAAATATTTCTTTCTCCTTTTTCCTATTCTATAAAGCAGTAGTTCTTAAAGTCTGGTGTGAGATCCCAGGGGTCCCAGAGACCAGAAACAACTATTTAAAAAATCCATCTGTCTTCCATTAAGCTGGACATTAGGACATTTGAAAATATTTTATACAATTTTATTATTCTCACCACTTTATTTAATTTGGAAAATAGTTTTTATAAAAAAATGTTATTTGTGTTAATATGTAATAGTTTTGTTATTATTTTAAAATGAGTTAATAAATGTTTACATTTGTTCTGTTTCAGTTTCGAATATTATAAATACTGATAAGTATAACCCATATAAAATAAAAATTCTTTGACATTCTTAATAATTTTTAAGAACTTCAATGGAAATGGAGATTAAAAAACATTGAGAACCACTACTGTTCAGAAAGTTGTGCTAGGTATTATTATATCCATTTAATAGATTGAGAAAAATTAAAAATTAATTCACTTGATGAAGGTGATTTATTAGATGATGATATAGAATGAACTTCTAACACAAATTTCTTTCACATTTTAAGTTTACTTTTCCCTAATGAGTTTTCATTTTTAGAAAAGTATTATTGCTCAAATTAAAATACAATAAGACCACACTTTATAAGGTGTACAGTCCTCTCAATTTTAACATAAGTACACATTCATATAAAACATCATCCCTGAAAGGTACTAGAATATGCCATCTCAAATTATGCCTCTTTGGCATGTGAATTATTTTGAGCTAAATGCCATTGAGAACCAGAGGATGCAGGGAAAACTCTAAAAACAGAGGACAAGATTTCCTCTTTAAAGGAAATTTCCCCTTGTAAAATGTGTCTCCTTCTCCCATTAGGAGGAGGAAGACTCAACAGCTCTTACCAATGGAGTAGATAACGATTTGAATCTGCATAACAAACCTTACTAAACAACCTCTATATACCATACTTCCCCACCCCCCAACTTTTTCTTAGCTTGTCTTCCCCACCCCACCCAGAACACAAAACCACTTTTCCATAATTTAGCCTACTTAGCCCAAGTTCTAACCACCCCTTTGGGTTACACATCATTGGATATTTCCATGTGAACATGCACTATGCACATGTTGGTAAATTTGTTTGTTTTTCTCTTGTTAGTCTGTCTTTGACCAGTGTAATTTATAGGGCCCCATCTGGAGAACCTAAGATAGGTACAGGAAAAGACTTTTTCTCTCTCCTACACCACCATCAGGATACAAAACATTTCCATACCTGCAAAGTATCCCATCATGCTATCCCTCTGTAGTCAGACCCTTCCAAAGGACTGTAGTTTGTCCTTTTGAGAATGTCATATACATGGAATCATACTATATATGACTTTCTGAGGCTGGCAAGTTTTCCTCAGCATAATGCCTTTGAAATACATCTAAGCTGTGTGTATTGAGAGTTCACTCCTCTTTATTAGGAATAGTAAATTCCCAATGTTCCACCATTTGTTTATTCATTCACCTGTTGAAGGACAGCTTGGTTATTTCCAGTTTGGGCCCATTATGAGTAAAAGGGCTGTAAACACTGTTGTTTAAACTTCTGTATAAACATAAGTTTTTAGTTCTCTCGGATAAATGCCCAGGAGTGAGGTTTCTGGGTCATATGTATGTTTAACCTTGTAAGAAGCTGTCAAATTATTTCCCAGAATGGCTATGACATTTTGCATCCTCACCAGCAACTAATAAAGTTCCAGTTGCTCTGCATTCTCACTAGCCCTTGGGGTTATCAGTATTTTATATTTTAGCCATTCTAATAGGTGTATAGTGGTATATCTATCAACATAGCTTTAATTGAGCATGTCTACGATGTTGAACATCTTTTAATGTGCTTATATTCCATCTGTATATTTTCTCTGGGGACGTGTCACTTCAATCTTTTGCCCATTTTTAAATTGGATTTTTTCCTTACTGTTGGGTTTTGAGTGTGCTTTACATATTCTGAACTCAAATCATATTCCAGATATGTGATTTACAAATATTTTCTCCCAGTCTGTACCTTATCTTTAATTCTCTCAATAGTGTCTCTCATCCCACAAATTTGGGATGACATATTCTAGTACCCTTCAGGGATGATGTTTTATATGAAATTGATAAAGTCTTATTTATCAATTTTGTCTTTGATGGATTATGTTTTTGGTGTCATGTCTAAGAACTCTGCCTAACATGATTTTGCCTCATGGGATTTTCTTCTACATTTTATCCCCCCAAAACTTACAGTTTTATGCTTGACATTTAGATCTATGATCTATTATGTGTTAATTTTTGTATAAAGTGTAAGGTTGAGGTTGAAGTTTATTTTTATTTTATATACAATTCTTCTAACACCATTTCTTTAAAATCCTATTCTTTCCTCACTGAATTGTTCTTGTAATTGACTGTGTTTGTGTTGGTCTATTTCTTTACTCTGTACTCTTTCCCACTGATCTATAGGCCTATCCTTTCATTAATAACACATTATCTTGATTACTGTCCTTTTACAGTGTCTTTTTTTCACATCTTTATTGGAGTATAACTGCTGTACAGCAAAGTGAATCAGCTATATGTATACATATATTCCCATATCCCTTCCCTCTTGAGCCTCTCTCCCACCCTCCCTATCCCAACCCTCTGGGTTGTCACAAAGCATCGAATTGATTCTCCTTGTGCTATGCAGTCTTAAAATTGAATATTATGATTCCAAACAACTTTGTTTTTTTAAACTTGCTTTGGTTATTCTAGTTCCATTGCATTTACACACATACTTTTGAATCAGTTTGTCTATATCTACCAAAAATCCTGCTATGATTTTGATCAGAAACATGTTAAATCTACAGATCAACTTGGGATGTTGACTTAAAGAAAAACGTACAACATAAGAATTGTGAGTTTAAGTTTTATTCAGAGTCTTACTGAGGACTATAGCCTGGGAGTCAGCCTTTCAGTAGCTCTGAGGGAACTTCTCTGAACAGATAGGGGAGAAACCAGCTTATATATGATTTTTGACTACAGAATATGTATGCAGTCAAGCATACATTCTGGTAAATGATTACTCCTACTCACAAGGAACAGACATCTCAAGTTAATGATTTCAGTGCTTTTCTCTGTATGGGGTGATTCAACTCTCTAAGATGCCTGTTTCTCCAAAGCACAGAGTGCCTAGTCCTGTTTTTCATCCTAAATTCCTCTCAGAGTGCACCCTAGTTCAGTGACTGCAGTGGCTGATGACTTAATCTTTGTAGAACTAGGTGGTGAGCAATGCTCTTTGTTCTTCTTTGTTTACACGGAGAACTGGAATCTTTACCATGTTGATTCTTCTAATCAGTGACCCGGTGACCACAGTATGTCCCTTTATTAGTTTATGTCTTTGTTTTCTTTCATCAGTGTTTTATAGTTTTTAGCATATAGATAGACAGCAAGAGTACAGTTTTGGGGCTTCCCTGGTGGCGCAGTGGTTGTGAGCCCGCCTGCCGATGTGGGGGACATGGGTTCGTGCCCCGGTCCAGGAAGATCCCACATGCCGCGGAGCAGCTGGGCCCGTGAACCATGGCCGCTGAGCCTGCGTGTCCAGAGCCTGTGCTCTGCAACGGGAGAGGCCACAACAGTGAGAGGCCAGCGTAATGCAAAAAAAAATAATAATAATAATAGGGTACAGTTTTGTTACATTTACATTTAAGCATTTCATTTTTTGGAACTGGAGTCCATAGTATTATTTTCTTAAATTATGGTTTTTAACTGTTTATTACAGAAATACAGAAAAGCAATTGATCTTTGTACTTCCTTCTCACTTGTGACTTTTCTAAACTCCATTTTTAGGAGATTTAAAAAATATATTCCTTGGAATTTTATACATATACAATCATATTGTCTGAGTATAGAGGCAATTTTATTTATTTATTTATTTATTTAGATCTGTATGGCTTTAAATTTTTTTTCTTGCTTTATTGCGCTATTGCTGTTTCACATTGACTGTGAGAGTAGAAATTCTTCTTTTCTCATCAATCTTAGTGGGAAAGAAGTCAGTCTTTCACCAAGTATGAAGTTAGCTGTAGGCTTTTTTTTTTTTTTTTTTTTTTCTTTTTGCGGTATGCGGGCCTCTCACTGTTGTGGCCTCTCCCGTTGCGGAGCACAGGCTCCGGACGCGCAGGCCCAGCGGCCATGGCTCACGGGCCCAGCCGCTCTGCGGCATATGGGATCCTCCCAGACCGGGGCACGAACCCGTATCCCCTGCATCGGCAGGCGGACCCTCAACCACTGCGCCACCAGGGAGGCCCAGCTGTAGGCTTTTTGTAGATGCTTTTTGTCCAGTTGAAAATGTTCCCATTTATTCCTAGTTCACTGAGAGTTCTTATCATGAATGAATTTGGAGTTTTGTCAAATGCTTTTTCTTCAACAATTAATAATCATGTTGGTTTTCTCCTTAAGTCTAAGTGTAATGTGGATTACACTAATCACTTTTTGAACACAGAAACAGTCCTGATGTCCTAGGATAAATTCCACTAGGTTGTGGTATTTATTCTTTTTATATATTGCTGGATTGGATTTGCTTATATTTTGTTGAGATTTTAAAATCTATTTTAATGAAGGATATTGGTTTGTAATTTTCTTTTCTTGCTATTCTTCATCTAATTTCATCAGGGAGGTGCTGGCCTCCCAAAATAAGTTATGAAGTGTTCTGTCCTCTTCTATTTTCTTTTAGAGATTGTGCAGAATTGGTTTTACTTTTTCTTTAAATGTTTGGTAGAATTCTCCAGGGAGACTCTGGGCTCAGAGATTTCCTTTCTGGAAGGTTTTAAAATATGAATTTAATTTCTTCAATAGTTATAGGGTGATTCAGTTTATCTATTTCCACTTGGATAATTCTTGGGAGTTAGTAGTTTTCAAGAATTTGTATCATTTCATCTCAAAGTTATGTGCTAGGCTTGTTATAGTTTTCTCTTAATGTCTTCACAGACTATGGTGATACAACATCTTTATTCCTTTATTAGTAATTTGGGTCTTTGTTAGTCTTGCTAGAGGTATATCAACTTTACTGACTTTTTTTCAAAGAAACTGCTTGTTGTTTCATTGACATTTTTTCTCTACTGTTTGTTGTTTTCAATATTATTGATTATTTTCTTTTTTCTTTTATTCTTTCTGCTTTATATGAGTTTATTTTGCTTTTTTCCTTAAGGTAGAAGTTTATTATTAACTTTAAGTCTTTCTTCTTTTTCAAAGTAAACACTGAATGCTATAAATGTACAGCTAAGCACTGTTTTAGCTGCCTCTCACAAATTTTGATATGTTCAGATATTTTCTATTTTTTTCTTGAGAATTCCTCTTTGAAGCATGGATTATTTAGGAATATCTTATTGAATATCCAAATCTTTTGAGATTTTTCTGTTAGCTTTATGTTATCTATTTCCAATCTAATTCCATTTTGGTCAGAGAACATACTCTATATGGTTTTAATTATTTTGTATTTTTTAACATTTGTTTTATCACCAGGATATATGATCTATCTTGGTCAATGTTCTAGGTGAACTTTAAAAAAATTGTGTATTCTGCTGTTGTTGTCTGTGGGTTTTGTAAAAGTCAAATAGGTCATGTTGGTTGATGGTGCTTTTCACTTTTTCTGTATTCTTGCTAATTTTCTGTCTACTAGTTCTAACAATTACAGAGTTAGGAGTGTTGAAATCTCAAACTACAATTCTTAATTTCTCTAATCATCCCTTCAGTTCTGTTACCTTTTGTTCCATGAATTTTGAAGCTCTGTTTTGATGCATAAATATTTAGGATTGTTATGTGAGCTTGGTAAATTTACTTCATCATTATGTAATGTTCTTTTTGTTCCTGGTAATTTTATTAGCTCTGAAGTCTATTTTGTCTGACATCAATACAGCCATTCCAACTGCCTCTACATTAATGCTTGTATGGTGTATCTTTTCCTATCCTTTTACTTTTTTTTTTTTTTTTTCCGGTATGTGGGCCTCTCACTGTTGTGGCCTCTCCCGCTGCGGAGCACAGGCTCCGGATGTGCAGGCTCAGCGGCCATGGCTCACGGGCCCAGCCGCTCCGTGGCATATGGGATCCTCCCGGACCGGGGCACGAACCCGTATCCCCTGCATCGGCAGGCGGACTCTCAACCACTGTGCCACCAGGGAGGCCCAAATCCTTTTACTTTTAATCAACCTCTATACTTATATTTAAAGTAAGTTTTGTAGACAGCATAAAGTTGGATCATGCTTTTCTTTTCCTTTCTTTTAAAAAAATACATTCTAATCTCTTTTAGTTAGCTTTTTAAGACCAGTTTTTTGGATGTAATTCTTGATATGATTGGAATTGGGTCTACCATTTTATTATTTGATTTATATTTGTTTCTTCTATTATTTCCACCTTCTGTTTCTCCATTTCCACCTTCTTTTGTGTTATTTGACCAATATTTTTAGTATTCTGTTTTACTTTATCTATTGCATTTTTAAATCTATTTCTTTGTAGAGGATCTTAGTGGTTGCTCTAGAGATTATAGTATGCATTCTTAACTTTTCTCAGTCAACTTAAAATCAGTAGTTTACTGCTTCAAGTAGAATATAGAAACTTGATGACCATTTAGGTCTCTTTACTCCCCTCCCCCTTATGATATAATATTCTTATGTGTTACACCTACATACATAGGAAAACATATCAGGCAATGTTATAATTTTTGCTCTCTGCTATCAACTTATTTTTAAAAACTTAAGAGAACAATATGTTATATCTACCCAATTATCTGCATTCTATTGTGATTTCTTTACTCCTTGCCATCCGAGTTTCCCTCCCATATCATTTCCTTCTCTCTGATGAACTTCCTTTAGCAATTCCTTTAGTCCTGGTCTGTTGGCAATGTATTCTTTCAGTTTTCCTTCCTCTGTTAATGTCTTTATTTCACTTTCATTTATGGATGATATTTTTTTCTTGATATAGAATTCTGGGTGTTTTTTTTCTTTCTCCTAGCACTTTAAAAAGTGTTGTTCTACTTCCTTCCAGACTCCATTTTTTTTTTCTTATCAGAAATATGGTCATTCAAACCATTGTCGCCCTATAAATAATGCAATATTTTTTTCTGGTTTCTTTCAGGATTTTTTCTTTGCCTTTAGTTTTGAAGAGTTTAATTATATGTCTGTGTGGGGATTTCTTTGGGTATATTCTGTTTAGGGTTTGCTGCACTTCTTGAATCTGTAAATGTATGTCTTTTCCCAAATTGGGGGAGTTTTCAGCTATTATCTCTTCAACTATTTCACAGAATAATGCTCTTTTCTCTCTCCTTTTGTGTTTCCAATGATACAAAATTTAAAGCTTTTGGCATTGTATTACAAATCCCTGAGGTTCTAGTCATAATTTTTAAACTTTTCCCTCTTTATCATTCAGACTGGATAATTTTTATTACTCTGTCTTCAAGTTCACTCCTTGTTTTGTTATTTCCTATCTGGTATTGAGTCCATCCAGTAAGTTTCAAGCTTTGATTATTTATTTTTCAATTCTAAAATTCCCTGGTTCTTATTTATTTCTTTTATTCCTTTGGTGAGACTTATCTCTTTCCATTCATTTTAATAGTATTTGACATTACTTCTTGGAGAATTTTTTTAATAGCTTCTTTAAAGTCTTTGTTAGATAATCCCAACATCTGTGGCATCTCAGTGTTGGCATCTCTTTGTTGCCTTTCCACACATATTGACATTTTCCTGGTTCTTCATATGCCATGCAATTTTGGATTGTATCCTAGACATTTTGAATATTATGCTAGGATTCTCTGGGTCTTGCTTAACTCCTCTGGAGAATGTTGATATTTTAGATCAGCAGGAACTTGACATGGTTTGTTTCAGGTTGCAAGTTCTGACAAGACTTATGGGAGTTGTGGTCCCAATGTCACTTCCTTTTTAAATACCTTTGCAATATTATTTAGATCTGTCCTATGTGTGTGCCACCCTGTGGCCACTCTTAGTTCTGGGTGGTGATCTGTCTTATAGTTCAGTTCTCAAAGTCGATGGTATGCTATTTTCTGTCAAAGCTCTACATGGGCATAGTGGGAATGCTCCCAGTAGTTAATAACTATTTTTTTCCAGTTACTCTCACAACTCTTTCCTCTCTGTGACACCCTTAGAACGTTTTAGTCTCTCTGTGACTCCTCTTCAGTTTAGTCAGAAAGCTTGGACTTCATTTTACCAGTTCTGTCATTCATTACCAATTATGATCATTTCCTGAGCCTAGATGCAGCAGGAAAATATGGAGGGAAAAAGCATCAGGTGCACACTCCACTTTCTTGGGGCCTCATCTCCTCTGATTTGTAGGGACGCTTCTAATTCCTCATTGTGTGTCCCTAAATCATCACTGTTGCTGTTGCTTCCAGTGTCACCACCAATTGCACTGGATCGCTTGAGGACTGGGGGAGGAGAGAAAGGAAAGAAGAAAACAACAACACAGGAGGTTTTATCCCACTCTCTCTGACCTTTAGAAGATCACTTTCCCATCTTGCAAGCCAAAATTTGAGGACTTCTGGAACTCTCTCAGTCAGCAAGAATGCCCACTTCCGGGTTTCAGGCTGCATTGAGACCAGGTTTGGAGATAACAGAGACAGAAATGATAAGATCATTGGTGGTTTAGTGGCACTTAGAATTCTGATCTTCTTTCAAATCTGCCTGCTACTATTTACTTTTCAGATTTCCCAAATAGCTGCTCATGCATTCTATGTTTTATAACTGCATTTAGTGGAAGAATGTGCTTATTCAATTTTACCAGACACCAGAACCCTAATAAACTTTTTTTGTAATCACATCAGAGTGCTGAAATGCCCAAAGAAAATCTTCAGAGCCGGTATTAGTGAAACGTGATAGTTGGACTTTATAACCTCAATTTACTCTTGTGACTTCTGATTTCATATGTGATCTTTTACTTATTATTACTGATATCTCTCTACTGGCCCAGGAGGAGCTGCCCTACCCTTTACCAGAAGTGCATTTTCCCTCAATTTTTAATAACATACTTAAAATGTAATTAGAGTGTTTATATAAAAGTCTAATAAAAGTGCAGGGTCAAGAGAATAAGACAAATTACAATTTGAGAGAACATATTTGCAAAAGACACATCTGACAAAGGACTGTTATTCAAAATATGCCCGGAACTTTTAAAGTTCAATAATAAGAAACAACCTGATTAAAAAATGGGCTCAAGACCTTATGGACACCTAGCCAAGGAAGACATGCAGATGGCAAACCAGCATGTGAAAAGATGATCCACATCACCTGTCATTCGGGAAATAAAAATCTAAACAACAGTGAGATACTATTACATGCTTATTAGAATGGCTAAAATCCAAAACACTGACAACATGAAATGTTGGTGAGGATGTGGAGCAAGAGGAACCCTCATTTATATGTGATGGTAATTGAAATAGTACAGCTACTTTGGAAGATAGTTTGGCAGTATCTTAAAAAATTATACACATCCCAACAATGTGAGCCAGCAAAGGAGTTGAAACCTTATGTTTACAAAGAACCCTGAACACAGATGTTTACAGCAGCTTTATTCATAATTGCTAAAACTTGAAAACAACCAAGATATCCTTCAGTAGGTGAACGGATAAGTAAACTGGTACATTCAGACAATGGAATATTTTTCAGCACTAAAAGAAATGAGCTATCAAGTCATGGAAAGACATGGAGGAACCTTAAATGCACATTGCTGAATAAAAGAAGCCTGTCTGAAAATGTCACATACTGTATTAATCCAACTATATTACGTTCTGGAAAAGGCAAAACTAAGGCTACAGTAAAAGGATCAGTAGTTGCTAGGGAATGAGAGAGGGAGGGATGAACATACAGAGTGCAGTGGATTATTAGGGCAGTAAAAATACCCTGTATGATGATAAAATAATTGGTACATATTATCCAAACATTTGTCAAACCCAGAGAATATATAACATCAAGAGAGAAACCATGAAATTTGGATGATTATGATGTATCAATGTAGGTTTATAAGTTGTAACAAATGTACCACTCTGATAGGGGATGTTGATAATGGGGGAGGCTGTGCATGTGTAGAGGCAGGGGTATGTGGGAAATCGCTGTACTTTTCTCTTAGTTTTGCTGTGAATCTAAAACTTCTCTGGAAAAACAAATCCTATAAAAAAGGATGAACTTCTGATTTATACTACAACATGGATGAAACCTGGAGACATTATACTAAGTGAAATAAGCTAGACACAAAGGACAAATATTGTATGGTTCTATTTATATGAAGTACAGACAGTAGTTGAATTCATAAAGACAGAAAGTAAAACAGTGGTTACCAAGGGCTGGAGGGAGGAGGGAATGGGGTGTTATTTTTTAACTGGTATAGAGTGTCATTATGGGATGATGAAAAATTTCTGGAGATGCATAGTGATGGTCATTACACAACAATAATGTATTTAATGTTGCTGAACTGTGCACTTAAAAATGGTTAAAAAGGGGGGCCTCCCTGGTGGCGCAGTGGTTGAGAGTCCGCCTGCCGATGCAGGGGATACGGGTTCGTGCCCTGGTCTGGGAGGATCCCATATGCCGCGGAGCGGCTGGGCCCGTGAGCCGTGGCCGCTGGGCCTGCGCGTCCTGAGCCTGTGCTCCGCAACGGGAGAGGCCACAACAGTGAGAGGCCCGCATACCACAAAAAGAAAAAAAAAAAAAAAGGTTAAAAAGGTAAATTTTTTGTTATGTGTACTTTACCACAATCAAAAATAAAATACAAAAATTACTTAAATTTTTAAAAAGTGTGTTGATAAACAAAGGAAGTAGGGAGAAAGTAATATGTAACTAGATCATGATTGGCAAACTATGGCTTGCCAATGAGCCAAATCTAACCATAGCAACTCTTGCATTTATTGTCTATGGCTGTTTTTATACTATAACAGCAGAGTGGAATACTCCTGAGGAAGACTGGCCTTCAGTGCCTAAAATATTTATTATCTGACCTTTACAGAAAAAGTTTGACAGCCACTGAACTAGATGATCTAAACTATAAGGTATAGATCATCATGGTCATCTTGGGATTTCCTGACCTAGGATCTCTGAATGGAAGCATATTTTCTTCAGACAAAATCATCCAAAGTAATGGGAAATCCTTTCCTTCACTTTCCAAAATCCTAATTCCATTCCTTTAACTATTACTGATAGGGTAACTATTATTTTTCTAGGCATTGTGCTCCATGCATGGATACATGCTAACAAAGACAGATGTTGTTCCTGCCCTCATGAAACTGTAAATGGAAAGCAGTTTTGGTAGATAGTTGAAAGCAATATCTCTCCAACAACCTCTTATTGATCCTGAATTTATTTGATTAGGCAACATAGATTAAATCTAGCATCTCTTCTACATCATAGCATGTATGATCAGAAAACATCTTTTTATGCTTTCTTAGAATCTTCTCTTTTTCAGCTAAACATTTGCTCTCTTCATTTGTGATCAAGAAATTATGCTAAAAATGCAAGCCCTGTCACCAATATGTGTACTTGCTATATCACTTTTGCATTTTCTACAAATGCTATCCAAAGTACATCTAATTTGCTGGTATATTTGCCTACAACAGACATAGAACATTATCCCTGATAATGAATAAAAAAATATTAGTTTCAGAACTTGAGAGACATTTCCCAATACATTGCATTTCCATTTACTTTATAGGAAATAAATATGACTGCTCTTAAAAAGAAGTGGACATAAGTAAAACTACACAAAATTTAAAATCAGTTATCTCAAAATTAAGGGGTACGTTTATCAAACCTGTTGAGCAGCAGAGTCACTGAGTTAAATTTTTTCAACTAATTGATTTATCTAATCCCATGAAATCTAGTGAATGGTTTCTGGATTTTTCCTGGACTCCTCTTGTTGTCATTTTCTTCTCAACCATAAAATATTATTTTCTCTGTAGAAAATACCCATAATACAAATCAGAAACAAGTTAAAGCACATTTTAATTTCACAAGTGTTACAAAGTGATATAAATACAAAATTATTAGGGATAATGCATGGAAAGTCTAGAAATCATTTTGTTGGAGTGTTGGAGTCTAGATTAGTGAGGTTATGCTTTATTTAATGGCTCAAAGTTTACAAAAATGCTAACTAGAATCTGGAATGGTAAAAACTCAGTGTTAAGTAAAAATCCGATCAAAAAAAAAGTTGTAGGCAACAGCTGGAAAGGTGCTGTCTCTAAATACATGCTGTGCTGTCTGTAGTGGCTGGTGAGGTCTCTGGTTCTAGATAGAGGCATTTTCAGAACTTAAATAGTTTTTTTTGACAGTTGTGCAGCTTGATTTTGTGGTCTATTGCTCCAAGAGGAAGTAAAAATTTGGTCAATATTTTAAAGAAAAGAAAACTTACCCCCCCAAAAAATTAGAAAAATGAATAGGGAGGAATGGACATAATAAAGATGTGAAAATAGAGTTCACAATAGGGCTGACATGCACTCAACTGTATCTCCTAAAACATGCGCTTTCCAGAGATAATAACAATACAATTCATCATGCTTCCTTTTGGTGTCAGTGAAGTTCAGAGGCAAAGTTAGAGTGTAATTGTACAGTTGAGTTAATCCTGCCATTTGGCTACCTGCATTCTTCTCTTTCCCTTATATCTTATTTGCTGATTTTTCCCCCCATCATTTTATTATGCTTGCTATTGTGTCTTTTCTCTAAGTTGACTTAAATCATTTTGTAAAGAATGAGGCAGACAAATTCAATGTTGAAAAAGCATACAATGCAGTGTCATCACAAGAACATGATTTAGAGGCCATGAGATCAACCATTTAAGTTGTTACTTTGAGAAATATTCTTAGTTATGAGTTTTATCAAGACTAAAGTTCTCTCTCTTCAGACAAACACAGTAGGAACTGAATAGTACAAAATACAGCTATGAAGGGTGACCTCAGAGCACTTAGAAAATTTTCTCTGGTAATAACACAAATGCTAGCCCAAACAGAAAAGCACTAAAGCAAAATCCTATGACTGCATTGGTACCTTATCTGATTTCATTGCCTGGGTAAGAATATATTCATCAACAAGTGACCAGAAATGGAGAAATGGCAAGTGAATGATAGTAAAACAAAGAATATTTGTTCATTTCATTCCAACATTTTTATAACTTCTGCCTTTTTTGCCTATTAGACATAAACAATGGCAATGTGATAACCATGAAATCAACTAAAATAGTGGGATGGCAAGGTAGTTGTATAACATTATAGTCAAAATGACGAGGGTCTGTCTCTTACTTGTCTTATGACCCTGGGAATTTTTCAACCCTTGTATGTAAGTTTTCTCACGGTAATATAGAGATGATAATATTACCTACCTTCATAAAATTGTTATGAGAATCAGTTGAGGTGATAGATGGCTAGATATTGGACTATCACAATTATAAGTGGTCCATAGTATTAGCAGCAATCATCATTGTTTGTAAATACCAAAAGACATAGTCTGTTTTTCTTTTGTTCTAAAGGAATCTAAAGATGTCACTCTGGGGTACAAAACAGAAAGGAAAATAAACAGTTCCATATGATTAATGGCCAGGATGACCGCAAGTGAATTCTATAGACCAAGGGACCACACAGGTCACAGACTGGCAGTATTGTTCACATTGCACTCAGCTGGGACTATCAGAGCAATTGATTAGAATACTGTCCCCAATTTAGTAGATCACAAGGCAGGGAAGACTAACTTCTCCTGAACTCAGATCTCTTGAGAAAGCTCTGCTGCCTTTAAAATCAGACAATGACTGGCAACAGTGTTTATGAAAAATAATTCCAATAATTTCCAAAAGAAAATTTAAAAAGAGGGACTTCCCTGGTGGTCCAGTGGTGAAGAATCCGCCATTGAATGCAGGGGACGCTAGTTCCATCCCTGGTCAGAGAACTAAGATCCCACATGTTATGGGGCAACTAAGCTCATGCACTGCAACTACTGAGCCCAACAACCACACCGGAGAGCCCACGTGCTACAACTATGGAGCCCACGTGCTTTGGAGCCCATGCACCACAGCTAGAAAGGTCTGCATGCCACAACGAAAGATCCCACAAGACACAGTGAAGATCCAGTGTGCTGCAACTAAGACCCAATGAAGCTAAATAAATAAATAAATAGTTTAAAAAAAATTCAAAAGGAGTATTTTTTTATTGCAACATGCCCAGAATTATTCTGTAACTAACTGGAAGTCCAGAATCACATATTTTATTTCAGAATTATCTGGTTCCTGTAATTGTCTTCCTTCATCATGATTGTATTGCCACCCAAAGACTCTTCCCTGTCACCCTCAGGGTCCTTTCCTTTCTCTGCACACTCTCTCCTGTCCTGTCCTTATTGACCTTTCTGATCCTATAAATGTAAGGTTAGAAGCTAGAGTTACTTTCTTGTATTAAAAGCAAACGTAATCATCTTCCTGCTAAAAATTCCTGGCCAATATCGTTTCAGAAAGGAACATTCTCCTTTGAACTCATAGATAAGCCATTTCTGAACACTCAAACGTTCGTACTATTTTACTTCCATAGTCATTGTGTAACCTCAGCATTCATCATTCTAAAAACAGCTGTGGAGAACCTGAGTGTGAGAGGTGCAATCCAAAACTCAGTATTATTCTTTCTAGGAATATCACTAATTAGAATTTCACAGAAAATGAATATCTAGCAACTGAGAGTGGAAAAAAAAAACTGGATTTACTGAGTAGAGAAAACCTACAGAAACCTTCTTTAAAAAAAATAGAGGAAAATCTTTAAATTATTTGGCACAATGCAATATGAAAAACCAGATCCACCCATTAAATAAGAAGTCCCCATCTCAATGAGCTGATCAATAAAATTAAAAGGGAATGGGTAAGTAAGAGAAACTGGCTGCAAAGTAAAAAGGAAAGAAGTTGAAGTGTCTACTGGTGAAGTTACTGATGTATTTACTGCAGAACTTACCAAATGATTCATGACCTCTCAAATCCTCAGATTATTTACGAACACAACAGAATGGGCTCAGCTCTTTACAGGAAGCTGTGACTCCTATGTATGTTTTCCTAACAGTATAAAGGAGAGAAAAATCTGTTTTGGACCATTAGTTAGCTCACAGCTGGGTTTAATAATGAGGGTGTTTGGGATATCTGATGTAGGATGTTAAGATTAACCCAGAGGGGCTGATTTAATTGTGGTCCATGGCCAGAGGCAGCAAAGACTTGGGGGAAATATCTATTTCATTGGAGTTCCAGAGTCTGGGGAAAAGGCTATGTTATAGAACCTACACTAATCTAAAGGAATCTTTTAGCCACACATCAACACTTTCTGTTTCTTCTTCATGTTTCCTTATTAAAAGAATTGAAATTTTCTAGAAGGGTACCAAGTATCTCAGGAAAAGAAGAAAGACAGAAAGATCCAAGGGAAGGAGTGAAGCAGGAGGACAAGCAGGAGGAAAACGTTGGTTTTCTTCTTTTAGGAATTTTGGTCACTAAGCCAGCACGTAGTAGTCACTTAGGCTTGGGTTCTGTAAGATTGATTCACAGAGTATTGTCTTAAAAATGCAGTTTTACATTGTAGAACATACAGTTACTTGAATTCAAATAGTAATTTTATATTAGTGATTCTAAGTTCCTTTACTATTTGACAGATAAGAATCATTAACAGTTAATCATGTGAGTTATTTACATTCAAAAATTTTCTCCTAATTTCTGGAAAAGCTGATCTTTGTTTGTGGTTAGAATAGTCCTCAGAACCCCAGCAATCTTTTACTCTCTTTTTCAAGATCTATTGACTTATTTAGTGAATTATCAAAAATGATCAGAATTCTTATCAGATTGTACTTTGTTATTCTGGGTCTCAATTCCCTTAAGTAGTTGAAGAGCAAAATTTTGTATCATTTTTTTTTAATTGCCTTACGCTTGGTTTTTCCTGTTTTCTTGTCAAGAGGCTCGTGTTTCTATCCCTGCTTTGGGTTCCAGGAGGATGCTCTGCTCTACATCTTTTTGGTATAAACAGTGATTCAGTCTCCCTGCCCCCTCCTAGTTTTCGGCAGACATAATCTAATCTGTGTTATGCGACAAGACCAATTAGTCTCGCCCACTCTCCAGCCTTCTGTCCTCCCCTGTCAGCTGCCACCCTCTTGGCACTCCGTCTCCTTTAGGAAGTAGCAATGGGAGCCAAATTTCCCAACTGAATTCATTAGATGAATATGCAGGTCCAGATTGCAGAAATGTGCTCACATCCTCAAGTAGAACTCCGAATCAAGACTTCTGACTCTTTTCTCTCATTGCATGTAATGTTTATCAAAAGATATCTAGCTACAAAACGTCCTCACTGGCTAGAAAGGAAGGAAAGCTGCATTTGACAAGATGAGGCAAATGGAAGACCCAGAACTGCCCTGAACAAAATAAATGCAGAGAATGCCAGCCTCTTCAGGGTTGGGCTCAGTTGTTTTCTACAAGTAGCAACCTGCTTACTTTTGACAAGTAGAGGTGGCCTGCAGAGTCCAGATGAGAGATGGGCAGGACATGTCGTTCATAATGCATGCTCAGAGCACCGGCACTGCAACCATTTGGATCAATGGAAATCAGAACGGGACCTGGAGGGCAAGACGTGGAACAGCTAGTGGTGTTCGAGTCTGATGAGTCTATTATCACATAGCCAGACTGTGGTCACCACAGCCGGGGACAGCAGGTGCTCAGAAAGCTTGACCCATTCGATGTCCAGGAACCAAAGAGAGAAATCACTTAAGATTGCTTCCTTTTCTGTTATCAGAAGTTGTTTTTAGATTTGTAAAGTCTGTATCATGATTTTTTTAAATTTATATTTTGAAGTATGGTTGATTTGCAATGTTGTGTTAATTTCTGCTGTACAGTAAGGTGATTCAGTTATATATACATATATGTGTGTGTGTGTGTGTGTGTGTGTGTATATATATATATATATATATATATATATATATATATATATATATACACACACACACATTCTTTTTCATATTCTTTTCCATTATGGTTTATCACAGGATGTTGAATATAGTTCCCTGTGCTGTACAGTAAGACCTTGTTTTTTATCCATTCTAAACGTAATAGTTTGCATCTGCTAATCCCAAACTCCCAGTCTATCCCTCCCCCACACCCCCTCCCCCTGGGCAACCACAAGTCTGTTCTCTATGTCTGTGAGTCTGTTTCTATTTCGTATGCCTCATTATTTTCAATATCATAACTGCTGAAGGAGGGATGAACGTTCTAAAATGTTCATAGCCGGTAGCTTAAATTTCAAAACTGATAATCATGAATATAGTTTCACTTTACCTGATTAGGAAGATTGTAAGTTACTATCTCTGGGTCAATTGCTCAAATAGACATTGGGATTTTAAAAATATTTCACAGTGTCCATCAATAAAACCTGAGTTCCTTTGCAAATATGCCCATCAATTAGTATTCCTTACAGAATAAGGTTGGTGATCTCCTGTTGTTTTAAAAAAAGCACAGGCCGATTTCTTGGATTAATTGAAAATTCCCTTATAAACACATAAGTATAAGAGTGAGTCAGAAAAAAAGTTTTGGAAAGGAAAAGAGAAATAAAACAAATGTCAACGCCTTAATAACATATTCTCTCTAGGAATTTGAGGTGACAATATGACACCATTTCTTTTGTGTGTTAGTTTGCCCCTCACTGCAAAGTCCTACAGAGTTTATTGTCATCTGCTGCCATGGGAATCACAAAGGTACTTCATGTGGGTTCTGGGCCATGTCCTTGTGACTAAGAAAACCTAGGCTGTGACACTATGAATTCTGTGTTCTCATCTGCCCTATACAGCATTCTTGAATCACTTATAGGACCAGTCAGGTGGAAATTCCCAGTAATATAGGCAGGAAAATAAAAAGAGTAAGAGAGGATCCCTGGTCAATTTAGATGCAGCCTGAGAGCACAAACATAGTTGCTTGGACACGAGGCTATACTCATGAAAACATTTCAGAGAGATGCCTCTTTTTCTAACACAACTTGACATAGGAAACAAGACTCAGAACTATTTCCTTTCTCTTCTTCTTCAACTGGGTTTTAATGTCCTGTTGCTCTAATTTTAATTTAGTAAATTCCCAATATCACCTGTGCAATAAACTTTGTATGTAATCATGGGAATCAAGAACAGCAGTCTGGGGAGGGAAGAGACGTTCTCCTGAAAGACCTCTTACATTAACTCGCCATTTCTCAGCATCTTCCACACTGTGACTTGTCCAGAATTACAGGAGTTACTGAAAAGCCAGAGGGATCCTTTGTCTTCCCTTGACTTCCAGCCAGCCTCCATTCATATTGCTGCTACCAGAAGATTAAGAGAGAGAAAAAAAAAAAAAGAACTCATAGGGTTAGAAGTCTATAGAACTCTGGTAGAAAACACATCTGAAGAATGATCAATCTATTAATTCCTAGTAAGCTTCTAACTTGGGTTACATATGCAAAGCACATAAGGGAAAATAAAAATGTATACAGGCAAGTCTTTGCCTTCATGGAAGTTTCTATAGTTGGTGAGTGGGGGAAATAATTCAAATTTATCACATATTTGAACTTCAGTAGAAGTGTCACATGTCTGCAGGTCTTAGAGAATTACAGTGCACACTTGAGGGTGCACAGATGGGGAGTCTTTCTGGAAAGTAATCATCAACTTTTATCAAGTGTCTTAAAATGGTCATACTCTTTGACCAATAATCCCAATTCTAAAAACCAAACAAAAATCAATAACGTACAATATACAGAAAGAATTATATATAAGGAGAGTCATCATAACACTGTTCAAAACACTAAAAAAAAAGCAAGAAATTAAGTGTAAAATAATTACTAGCACAAGAGGTAGAGTATGGCTATCCTAGTATGATATTTCAGTACATATTCTAGTCTGGATTTTGAATTAGAAATATATAAAGATGTGAACTTAAATTACTAGATGATTTTTAATAACATAATTTTAACTGACCTCTATCTTTAGACTCTGGTCTAGGTTGAGGCAAAAGAAGTGTCTTGGTAGCAAAATTTAAGGAGGCTTTCACTCTAAGAGGTCTGCAAGAGCAATGTGGACATTGGCACAACCCTGAGAGTGAGTGATTCCTGAAATCATGTGCTCTGAGTTTCTCCTTGTCCCAGTCCTGCACCTGGTATCCTATAGATGTGCCTTGATATACATAATCAGTGCTGTACTGTTGGACATTTAGGTTGTTATTAATGTTTTTCTCTTATAAATGACATTCCAATGAACATGTACATGTAACACAGACCTATTTGATTTTATCATTGGAATACATTTAGAGTAGTTGGATTATTTTTCTTAAAACGTTTAAGGATTTGATCCAGATTGACATTTCCTCCAGGAAGTTGCTATGCCTCTCTGCTGATTCTTTTAGTAGTATGTATTTGAGAGTTTTCATACATATTTTTTCTACCTATTTTAATCTTTTCAGTATGACAGAAAAAAATCTGGTTGTTTCTATTTTCATTTTTTAGTCATTTCATTTAGTTAGTCATTAAATATTTTAATACTTTATTGCCCATTGTGTTTTTTGGTATGTGTATTATCTGCTATGTCTCTTAGCAATTTTTCCACTAGGGCCTTTGTTTTTCCCTAAAGATTTGTAAGCTTCTCATAAATTAAAACCATATGCTCTGCCTCTCAGATATGTTACCTTTTTTTCTCATCTATATTTATTTGTTATGTTTGGTGTTCTAAGTAAAAAATAGTAAAAAAAATAGTAACAGTTAACACTTCTGAGTGTTTGCTTTGTACCAGAACTGTTTTAATCCTTTATAATTACTAACTCACTTAATCCTAATAAGAGATGTGAACAATTATTATCTTAATTTTATAGTGGATGAAACTGAGGTACAGAAATGTTCAGAGGCAGAGTAACATGCCCCAAATCATTCAAATCTAGTAACCAGATTTCTCACTCAGAACTCAGGCTCCGGGGTCTGAATTCCTATGGGCTACCCTGTACTACCTCCTATAGCAGAATGGATGGCAATAAAATTACAAATCAAATCTACTGATCATTTGTTTTTTTACTATCTCTAATGTTATGTTATTTTCTTTTATTTTAGGATTTTCTCTATTTAAATCAATAGATTAAAGATGAATTATGTAATAGATGATGTTTGAGATATCAGATATTAGAGATAAACAAATTTTTTTAAAGTCAATGCCTCTATCATATTATGTGCTAAAGTTTATTCCAGAAAGATTGAGTTAAATGCCAAAAAATTAGATAATTTGTGTTTTCTTAGAAAATCATTTATTACATCAACATTATCATTTAGTTATATATAGTATTTTCTTATAATATTTTGTGACCTCTTTATCTGTGTTTTATACCTTTTCTAATTTCTAATTTTCTGTATTTTAAAATTTTTCATACAGGTTATCCAGCTATTATCTTTTCCTTAAAAAATTATTTCAACTAATTAACCCTGGGATTTACTTGGTTGAACTTTCCTGAGTTGCTTGGGAGAATCATTAGATGTTGTTAAATAAATCTTGGCTCCTAGTTAGTCTGTAGCCTGCTACATAGAGTTGAACAGGTGAGATGCAGAGCAATTATAAATCAATGCCTGAAATTTAGAGCATTTATGTATGTTTAGAGACAATTCTCCATGGGTCTCCCTCACTTCTGTATATATTGTGAGAAGATGCATAGGTGATCTTTGTCCTGGACTATCTTTTCAAGGATGTTCCAGAGGAAATAGCCTTGGAAGATAGAGATAATGTCTCCCTCTGGAGCAAAGGGCAGATGTGTTTACTGCCTAGCTTAAAAAAGGTAATATCCCACTTGGGCACAAAGGTCAGGCAGATTTGCCTGCAGTATATTTTAAAGGATTTGGGTTCTTGCTGAGGATTCCTCAAATTCCTTAACTGTGATACAAATCCACTGTGTGCACAGCATCTACCTGGCCTACTCCACATCAACCCCCTAGGACTTGGGGTGAAAGAAGAACTGATGCAAACATGATACAAAGTCTTTTTGTCTCTGACCCATGGGTTTTGTGTAGGCAAACTTAGTTTGAAAGTAGGATAAATAAAATCTCACACCCTTCATAGTTCTTAATGCTGATTTTTTATTCTATACTTATAATGAAATGCCTTTTTCTTTCTTTGTTAAGTTTTAAGACATGTGGCATTATTTCTTCTATTTTGTGGTCTGAGAATCACTCATTATGCTGCAGCTCTAGTTGTTTGTAAGATTACGACCTTCTCTTTTAGTTATGCCCATGGGCTCCCAAAGTGAAGTTCATGTATCCCTCATGGCCTTTATTTGACTGCAGACCATCTCACCTGTTCTCAAGATTAGGTGAAAAATTCATCTCAGTTTTAGCTATACTGAAGTATGAAACATATTTCTTTGAGTTTCTCAGAAATCTCTAAAATTAATTTTGAGGTGTCCATGTATCCAATATTTTAAATCAGGCAATCTCAAATATAATTTCATATTTTTATGAACATCTGTAAGACCATTCTGTGTGATATAGTAGAAGGAATTTCTTTTATTTACAGTTTCTTATCATTTTTTGCTTATACTTGCTTCTATATGTATTTTCATTAATCCCTATTTCTACTTTCTTTTGAACTATTTTGTTATTTTGTTTATTGCATATCTTCACTCCTTCTTATTTTAATCATAGTATTTCATGGCGTAAATTTGCTTTTAATTTCAGCTTTGGCCAGGTTCCATGGGTTTTAATATCCAGTGTTGTCATTATCATTCCCTATGAATTTGATAAATTCAGTTTTGATGTGTTTAATCACCTACAGTTTATCTGGAAGAGTATTTAATTTCCCAGGGTTTCATCAATATCAAGAACAAAATGGTATTCACTGGCTTCCTGTGATGCAAGATGAAAATATCACCATACTTTACCTTCTCACCCACATCCTGGTTTTATTTTCATATAATCTAAGTTTTTAGTTCCAGTTTTTAAAATTCTCACAGTATCACATATTTTCTTTTCAAAATTAAAGTTATCACTTTTGCAACCACATGTATAACAATTATTCAAACTTTGCAAATTGGATTCGATGCACACCTTTAGTCAGTTATATACAACTTCCCTAGTCTTTAAATCTATTATTTTAGCATTTTTTAGCCAAACAGAGCTGAGTTTAAATCTTGACTCAACGGTCATTAACTTTCTATGTTTTCTTGTATAAGTAATAGGCAATCTCCTAAAGAGGAGAGTGGTCTTGGAACTGTCTTTTCATAGTGGTTGATGGTACCAGTGTGGCCTGGGAGAGGCTGCTCATCGCTCATCCATGGCCTCTTCAACAACAGACCTGTGGCTTCAAGGAAAAGCCCATCATAATCTTCCTGTTGTGTGTAAATGCCCATGAACCTGGGCATACCTGCTTAGTTTCCCTCAAGTATCCTCAACACAACTGCCAAAGGAAATTCCTTTTGCGCTATAACTCACCTTCACTTCCAATCCTCAGCTCTCCAAAACAGATGGTGTTGTTGGGGTCCCTGACCTCGTCTACTTGGGATCCCATGAGGCCACCTCTGTGGCATGGGGAAATGAGTTGCCGTAAGCCTCCGAGCATCTTTTCCCAGTATGATTTTCTTGCTGTTGTTTCTATCAAAAAATCTTCAGAATTCCATAATGAGGATGATATCTTTCCCATGTCTTTTTTTTTTTTTGCAACAGATACCTCACACTCCCCATTTTTACACACTCTTGGTCATTTCCTTTATTATTAGAAGAGCAGTCATATGTTTGTATACACAAGCATTCTACCCAGACATCTAGGTAACTTTTATTTTTCCTTGTCTTGTATCCTGTTGCAATTGAGAGTAAAGTTCTTATACATGCACCCCTATGTTCATAGCAGCACTATTCACAACAGCCAAGACATGGAAATGGCCTAAATGTCCATCAACAGATGAATGGATAAAGAAGATGTGGTACATATATACAGTGGAATACTTCTCAGCCATAGAAAAGAATGAAATCATGCCATTTGCAGCAACATGGATGGACCTGGAGATTATCATACTAAGTGAAGTCAATCAGAAAGAGAAAGACAAATACCATATGATATCACTTATATGTGGAATCTAAACTATGACATAAATGAACCTATCTCTGAAACAGAAACAGACTCATAGACATAGAGAACAGACTTGTGGTTGCCAAGGTGTGGGGAATGGGTTGGAGTTTGGGGCTGGCAGATGCAAAATATTATACAGAGAATGGATAAATGACAAAATCCTACTGTATAGCACAGGGAACTATATTCAACATCCAGTGATAAACGGAAAAGAATATGAAAAAGTGATATATATATATTACGTGATTATATATAACTGAATCACTTTGCTGTACAGCAGAAATGAACAGAACACTACAAATCAATTATACTTCAATAAAATAAATTTTAAAAAAAGAGTAAACTTCTTATGACAAAAAAGGGCAATATACATATTTTCTAGGTGATAATAGTTGTCACCATTAGGAACCGAACACAGTGCAAAGAATTTTGTACACATCGTCTGGGGGACCCAAAACCACCTGTGAGTACATATATTTGTTGTTCATATTTAACAGATGGGACAACTGAAGACCTGGGAGACTATGACATTAGCCAAAGCCACACATATGCTAACTGGGAGATGCAGGTTTGAGGCAATAAGTGGCAAGGGAGAAACGAGTGGAAACAATAGCGCCATAGAGATTTAGAATGAAGGAGCTCGCTGTGCAGTAGAGTGATCTAAGTAAATAAAGAGAGCCTAAAATTGCCTCAGTAAGTGTTATGTGGGAATTCCCCAGTGGTCCAGTAGTTAGAACTCCTTGCTTTCACTGCCAAGGGCCTGGGTTCAATCCCTGGTCGGGGAACTAAGATCCCACAAACCTCACGGTGTGGCCAACAAAAATAAAAAAACAGAAAAAAAACGGGTTATGTTTGGAATCAAATCATGAGAAGTGTTTGGGGCTGTTAATCAGAAAGAAGGGATAGGAATCTGCTAATAGCTAACTTCTCAGTAAAGAACAGATGAAAAACAGATGAGACTCTGGCTAAAGAGGGACCTGGGCTCAGGGAGGTGAACTGTCTTCTGTGATCGTGGGGCCTCTTTGAAGTTGCTGGAGCTGCAGCTGATGCAATTTAATCATGGTTAGAGGAGACCAAAGGTACAGGATGAACTAGCCATTAAAGACGAAAGTAGGAAAGATGTTTAAGAAGCCTTTGTGTTGAAGCAAGTCTGAAACAAGAGAGTGGCTGGAAGAGATGCAGAGACATTATCAGGAGTCATGGTGGAGTGACTGATGATGGGACCCTGGAGAAAGGAGGAATCCAAGATTGACTCCATGGAATACAAGAAATGATAGAGAAATGAAATAATCCAGTCAACTGCCCTCACTTTATAATAGCATAATCTGTAGCTGAGAAGGGAAATATATAGAATCTTCCAGTCTGTTATTAGGAAAGCCCCCTCACTACCAGCCATATTTTCACCCTATATTGTACACAGCAGGCTTCTGGGTTTAGGGAAATCATGCAATGTTCATCCAAAGTTGTAAACTCTGTCTGAAGTAAAACACTAGACTAGATGTTATTTTATCACAGTATCCACAGATTTTTCTCTCCGCTATTTAGCAGACTTCCCTGGGACTGATTAGGACTCTTCTCTGCATGGAATACTATAAATGTATTTTTTCAGTGGAAAAAATAAGAGATCCAGAGTGGTGGAGGGAAAACCTTGCTTTGGAAGCATCTCTGCTTAAGAGTGCATGGGAAATAAATTACATTTCCCTGGGGCTTCCCTGGTGGCGCAGTGGTTGAGAATCTGCCTGCTAATGCAGGGGACACGGGTTCGAGCCCTGTTCTGGGAGGATCCCACATGCCGCGGGGCGACTAGGCCCATGAGCCACAACTACTGAGCCTGCGCGTCTGGAGCCTGTGCTCTGCAACAAGAGAGGCCACGATAGTGAGAGGCCCGTGCACTGCGATGAAGAGTGGCCCCCGCTCACTGCAACTAGAGAAAGCCCTTGCACGGAAACGAAGACCCAACACAGCCAAAAATAAATAAATAAGTGTCATTATGACAGTTCTTTCTGAAATGCCTCAAATTTTCTACTCTTTCCTAGGTATTAGACTATCTATAGTTTAATTTATATCATCTGAATATTGCCAGAGCAATCCTTTACAAAGTTTATAGGAATGTTTCTGAAAAATATACAGATTAAAAGTGCATTTAATTGGGATATAAGATTAAGAAAATGAAAGTAGGCATTTTGAGCCGCTTGGCTGGGAGCTAACAGCAGGCGAGTTTTCTTCTTAGGAGTGTTGTGCATATGATGAGTTAAGTGGAAAATACCCACACTGTTTAGTTTGATTTCTCAGATACAAAGGAATAGAGCTGTGCCCTCCCGTACACCTGCCTTGGTGATGAAGGTTGGTTAAAGTTGTGTGATACACGGTGTTCTAGAGGTTTCTAAGCACACAGCAGTGGGAGGTGAAAGATTCCATGCCCCCACTCCACACACATACTCATTAAAATCCACGAGTATTTTTGGAACCCTCGTGACCTGCAAAACATTTGGTGAAGTGCCGTGGAGGATACTAAGATATACAAGACGAGGTGTCTACCTGTCCTAAAGTAATTTGTGAGATAGTTCCAGCAATTCATTAGAAAGGCTATGAGGGAGAAATATGTGTTTCCAGAATTTGAAATAGGCAATGGGCAAAGAAAGTAAGGGGTGAATGATGGTGTGTTTTTGTGAGACTAGGCAACTTTTTTTTAAAATTAATTATTTTTGGCTGTGTTGCGTCTTCGTTGCTGCGTGTGGGCTTTCTCTAGTTGTGGAGAGCGGGGGCTACTCTTCATTGTGGTGTGCAGGCTTCTCATTGTGGTGGCTTCTCTTGTTGCAGAGCATGGGCTCTAGGTGCGCGGACTTCAGTAGTTGTGGCACACGGGCTCAGTAGTTGTGGCACGCAGGCTGTAGAGCACAGACTCAGTAGTTGTGGCACACGAACTTTGTTGCTCTGCGGCATGTGAGATCTTCCCAGACCAGGGCTCGAACCCGTGTCCCCTGCATTGGCAGGTAGATTCTTAGCCACTGCACCACCAGGGAAGTCCTAGGCAACTTTAAAATTGCTGCTTTTACTTTAAACCATACTCATTCTTGTAAGACACGTAAAAGTGAATATTACTCAGCCATAAAAAGAAATGAAATTGAGTTATTTGTACTGAGGTGGATGGGCCTAGAGTCTGTCATACAGAGTGAAGTAAAAGTCAGAAAGAGAAAAACAAAAGTCAGAAAGAGAAAAACAAATACCGTATGCTAACACATATATATGGAATCTAAAAAAAAAAAAAGTTCATGAGGAGCCTAGGGGTAAGAAGGGAATAAAGACACAGACCTACTAGAGAATGGACTTGAGGATACGGAGAGGGGGAAGAGTAAACTGGGACAAAGTGAGAGAGTGGCATGGCCATATATACACTACCAAATGTAAAATAGATAGCTAGTGGGAAGCAGCCGCATAGCACAGGGAGATCAGTTCGGTGCTTCGTGACCCCCTAGAGGGGTAGGATAGGGAGGGTCTGAGGGAGGGAGATGCAAGAAGGAAGAGATATGGGGACATATGTATATGTATAACTGATACACTTTGTTATAAAGCAGAAATTAACACACCATTGTAAAGCAATTACACTCCAATCAAGATGTTTTATAAACAAAAAATGAATATGGAGAAAAATATTTTACAGTCAGATACTTAATGTCTTCCCAGTGTTAAAATGAAACTATTTCTATGATGTTTCATTTGCCTGCTTCATAAGAATGAAAGGCTAGGGTCTTTCTTAGTAAACTTGGCTGTTTTATTAAGTGAGACTCTGGAATAGCTAAGGCAGTCCCAAGCAAAATCATGCAAAGATGCATATAAACAAGGCGATCATATGAACAGATGTTTTTAAAACTGGATTTCTCTTCACTATCATATTTTACTTGATTTTTCATGGTTAATTCTTTCTCACGTGCTCTCTGTCTCACACGCGCGCACACACACACACATACACACACACACACACACAGCCAAAAGGGTTTGTGGTCTGTTACCTTAGCCATGTGAAGAAAGATGGGAATGGGTGGTCTTGTTGGAAAAAGAAAGTACTGACACCCTCAAATACAAGAAAGCAAAATATCTAAGTGGTGAAAATGTGGCAGGCAGGGTGCAAAGATTCTTGGAATTTTTTTTGCAAGGCTTTGAGCAGCTATCTCTATATTCACAATGATGTTTCTGTCTTGTCAGCATTTTTCCTTTATTTGTGTTGGACTTTATGACATATCTAAGAATAATAAATAATTTATAAGATGCAATAATGGCCTGGTACATTTCTGGCAGATTTTTTAAAAAATTCTTTTCCAGTAACTCATTTGATAAACTCTTGAGTTCTTTTCTCTAGAACATTTCACACAACAATGCTTTGTTTTAAGGGTTGTCTATCAGTGAGTTGCAAAGCATTCATTATGCATTCAAGCCTCCGTTTTTTGTCAATCCCTTTCTTTCCTCCTTTTATTTTTCCCGTTTAAGTGGCATTTTTCTGGGAGTAATCTGATTCTTTGGGATGTAAAATGAAATGATGCTAGAAAAAAATATTAACTCTTTAGACTCACAAGGACAATTACAGTCTTTTATAGTAATCTTCACATTTCAAAATGCAATTGCATTGAATACATGTTCTTTATCATTTGCCTACTCATCCCTACCCAGATTCATGAACATGCACACCTAGTAGCTGGACTGCTCTGCCAAGAAAAAGGAAAAACTAAACAGGATTTTCCACATATATTCCTAAGAAATAAGAATGTCTTCTTGTTCTATCAGAGACTTCCTGAGACTTCCTGAATATATATACTTAAGTGGCTGCCCTGGCCATTATCCAGAATTAATGCAGTGTGTGAAGTCTCTCTTCTATTCACTTTTATAAACCTTATGGATAATCCCAAAGTAGGCAGCAGGAGATCAGCAAGGGTTCTCTATTCTTGATTATTTCCTGCCCTGCCAAGCAGGTAGCTCAGCCTCCTGTTCCTGTGATTAAAATTGTGCTCACATCATACTGTCAGTGCATCTAGTGCCAGGGAATGTGTTTCTAGTAGTAGAATTCTAGGTACACTATGTGATGCACATTTCCTGTTCCTTCCTGGACCTCTTTGTAAACAAGGATTTAATTTGCAAACTGACAAACTGTTGTTTGGCTGTGGACCCATGATTTTACATATCCGAAGTGACCAGTGTTTATTGTGAATGAGAAAGTCCAGGCAAAAGATGAATGAAGACAGAAAGGAATGGCAGGGCTTATTAAGTGATGCAACTGTACTTAAAGATGGGCGTGAATCACAGTGATACTAGGGGCCTGGGAAATTAACAGATTCACATCTGAGGACAAAATAATGCAGGAAGAGCAGTGAACAGGTGGCTAGCTCTCTTTTAACACTTACTTGGAGTTTTTCAGAGATCAGTACGTCATCTGGTCAAAGCAAATACTTACTAGTTTCACTCCAGGCATGCAAGCATAGAACAAAATTTCTACACCTCGCTGGAAGGATGAAAATTTGTTTTTCTCACATTTAACCATGCGCTCTCTCATGGACACATGCGAAGCCAGTAACTGATCTTGAAGTTAGAAGTTTTGACCTGTATTCTAGTTTCTCAACTACTAGAGCATGGACTTGAGGATATGGGGAGGGGGAAGGGTTAGCTGGGACAAAGTGAGAGAGTGGCATGGACATATATATGCTACCAAACGTAAAACAGATAGCTAGTGGGAAGCAGCCGCATAGCACAGGGAGATCAGCTCGGTGCTTTGTGACCACCTAGAGGGGTGGGATAGGGAGGGTGGGAGGGAGGGAGACGCAAGAGGGAAGAGATGTGGGAACATATGTATATGTATAGCTGATTCACTTTGTTATAAAGCAGAAACTAACACCATTGTAAAGCAATTATACTCCAATAAAGATGTTAAAAACAAAAAACAAAAAAGATGCTGTTCATTCTAAGATGTGATATTAATAACTGCTTCCCCCCAACACAATCAACAGTGACAATATTAAATGTACACATCAAAAGTAAGAAGTATTCTGACTTCAGAAACATTATAATTAAAAAGTATGCATCTAAGACTCAAGAATTGGTTGTTAGTATCCAGATACAGAATTTTAACTTGAATGCCCTTGTATTAATGACATGGACCTTATTCACTCACGTAGGCAGGCATGCATACACTGGGGCCTTTCTATAGGTAAACCATGCTCTAAATGTTGGAAGTGTTTCAAAAATAAATTAAACTTGATCCCCTTTCCTCAAATGCCTTATGGTTTAGAAGTGGACAAAATACATTCTGTTCATTTCCAAAGTGGAGGTGATAAGTACCCCAGTGTGGCTGAGAAAAAAAAAATCCTTGAGAAATAAATACCGTGTTTTGGGTATTTGTCTCGGGAAATCATTGCTTCTAGTTTGGCTGGGGAGGGGAGGGGACTGGATAAGGAAAGTCTTCCTGGAGAAAGTGGAGTTTTTTCCCTACCTCTTGAATGAGGAGTAGGAGTTTTACACAACTTTTTCAAATAACCTTTAAAAATTAATTCCAATCATCTTTAAAAATTAATTTTATCAAATCATGGTGCATTGCATGTTTCAGCTTGAACTTTCACACAATTTATCACCGACACTGTTCATAGTTTACACTTGTGTTGTTGGCACCGGGCTTCATTTTTATTACGCTATCGTATCATTAGACTAGCGTTGCACCAGCATTCTTTAAACTCAAATTTACGGAGCACTGGGATGTGCTAATGCAATGCTCTGGGTAACTGCTATGTGACAAAATCCATGATATGACTCCCGTTCTTGAAAAGACTCAACCTTGATGAGGAGTTGTGATTGTGAATTAAAAACATAACTAATGATACAAGATAACGTGTACTAATAAGAACTAGGAGAATTGGGGGAAATAGTAAATGCCTCAGGAAGGGAAAGGAGAGAAAAGTTTGTGTTTTCTGGGAAACAATGTCTCATAGACTATATCTTATAAAAAAAGGAAAGAGTGAAAAAGTAAAGAAGAATCAGAACCTTCTAGAAGGACACAGAGTATAAGCCAAAGCACAAAGGAGGGGATTTTCGGTGTCTGGGGATGTCAGCTGATCAGCTGGTTTCAAGATATGTTTATGTTGAGACATTTATAATGAGAGAATTAGATAAAGTTCAGCAATTAGTATTGAGCACTTGCTTTTTGTCAGGAACCTGACAGACATAAAAATTTATGACAGACATAAAAACCTGACAGACTTAAAAATCTCTAGGCCCTGGAGACATAAAAATTACTAATATACTATTTTGTTCTTTAACCTCCAATCTGTTGGGAATGACTGCCCAGTCAATAGATAATATCGATATCTCAGGTATAGATATTATCTTAGGTAATATCAATATCTGAGGTACCCCACGGACAAAGAGGACCTATTGAAGGTCTTGGGTTGGGGAAGATATTTGCAAAGTAGTATTATTGAGAGCAGAGAAGTGAATGCCAGATGTTAGGAAACAACTATGAAACTCATGCAAAATCCATTTGCAATGTTTATTTCTTTTCCTATCTACTAGATATGAATATTAATATATGAGTAAGATATTCCATATATAGAATTCTAACTAAATACTACCTTTAAGCTAAACAGCAAGCTTAATGGTCTGTTTTCAGCAGATAACTATTATTTATAAATTGACCTGAGTAAAGCTGCCTCTTGGGGGATACGTTTTCCATATTTTTGGCTGACATTTCTAGGTCCTTGAGCAGATCTTATTAGCTTGGTGATTTTAATCTCTGCCTTTTAAAAATGAAGGTCTTTGGCTCAGAATTTCTTCAGTTGATTTATACGGCCCTTATCCTTTTCATCATGCTGCTATCTCCCCAGTGATATTAAAAAGTGATTATTGGGCTTGATCAACACCACAGGCTCCCTTTTGATTTAACAGTTGAAGATATACATGTTTTCGTGATCAGTTTAAAATGTCTTGTAAACTGTATTTGTATGCTGAGCTCTTGAAACAGAATAAGCAACTTCTTAACCTTGAAAAGAGATTGATGCCACTGTGTTTTCTGTCATTTTAGGCAATATTAATTCTAATGTTTATTGGCCTAACTAAAATTCATTTAGGGTCTAAAAGGAGGCGCTAGAAATGGCAGTATCAGTTCTTTTCTCCGTCTTCTTTTCTGTGTTACATACTCCTAGTTTACAATTAAACTGACATTTATAGTAATCAGCTCTCTAGAGCAAACATAGCTGAAGAAGGGCTAATATATCATCCCAAAATTGCTACCTAAGTTCTAACTCCAAAATCCTTATTGCTGCTGATAATAAATGGCTTAAAGAAAAAAGGAAATTTGAGGTTTTCAGTGGTCTGATAACTGTAGGAAAGAAAATGTTCTGCATTTTGAAATACATTCTGAAATAAATTTTTAAATGACTTTGATGAACCAATAAAGATTAGGCATTATAAAATGCATACTTACCATTTTTCCCAGGAGGTTATTTTAGATGAATACAACATTGATAAGTCTCAGTTTTGCTCCTGGAATGGCTCCAGAACTCATTGCCCAAGTCTAAGAATGAAAGCAACTGTATAGCAATGACCAAGATATTTACTGCCAGAATCAGGATGATATCCATAAACTTACATAGGCTCCTTTAAAATTAGCCTTAAATTTCAATAGTTTTTCACAAGATGAAATATCATAGCCAAAGGATAAAAAACTTCCTGACAGGAGCTGAGAAATGTAAGCTTATACCTACAGATCATAATGAAGGTAAGACGTGAAGTAGACTGGTCTTCAATTGTTTACAGCACTGAAACCTGGGACTGTCTAATGATTTTAAAGCAAGATGCTTAAAGCTGCAAGAGCTTCCATCAGCCTCTGAAACATCACCATAATTAAATTTCAAGGCTGTACTCCACAGATCACTGCAACAGATATTAGAGTTGAAAAGGTCTCATTGATATGAATGGCATAAGTCATCTAGATGCCCATTAAGAGATGCCACTTTAAATATCACCCTTTGATTAACTCTGAAAGAAATATATCTACTAGGAGGCAGTGAAGGGCCACCTGAAGGTCTACTGAGAAGTAGGTAGTGCTTTTGATGAAAAGATTATAAACAGTAAATCTCAAGACAGGGCAGCAGAGCAAAACACGAAGAGATGGTGTTGTGTATATGTAAATACAAGGTCTGGGGAGAAAACAAGAAAAAAACAATATGCACCAAACTTTAGGAATGCACTGCCATTTCCACCAAGGTTTCCCGAGCCTTTCTTCAGGTGCTATCAGGAGAGACTACTGCTTTATAAAGTGCCACCTAATTCAAAAGACCACTTCCTGCTAAAGCTAAAGTTTCAACCTAGCTTCACCTGAACCTGCTTCATTTCATTCTAAGCAGAGGGAAGCAGGATCATTGTGAAGACAACACACAGGTTAGTGACAGAGTCTTTATTTGAGCTTCAGCAGCACCATTTTTTTCAACTTTTTGAGCTTGAGCAATTTCTCTAAACTACATGAGCTTCATTTTATATTTGTGAGAAAGGCATAATATTCATACCCCTCTTGTGCATCGAGTAAGAATAGGACTTTGAAAACGACAGTATTATGCTGATTGAGAATTGTTACTACTAAGAATCAGTTTGTACATAAAGCAGTTCATTTTTATTGAGAATCTATTAACTATAGATATTAGAAATATCAATGAGAATAATTAACAAATAACTTGATCTTCATCTTTGACAAACGTTCCTAAAGACAGTGTATTTACTCATTTTCCATTGGGTGGATACCTCAAGGTATACGACTTTGGGAGTCTCTCTGGAACCCAGGGACCCTGTGTCTGAAATTTGCAGCATTTGCCACCAGATGGCGCTGTGTAGCAAGTAAACACCTCGTGCCTCTGCCTCTGGTAGGGAATTGCCTGAGCTCCTTTCAGCACAGGGAAAAATAATTTATGGAAAAATACTCCTGGTGGTTATTTGCAAACTGTACACAATAGTTTTAAAGCAATAGAAGTAGAATACTATTGAAAATAACATGTAAACAACCAATATCTAATGCTGTGTGTGTGTCTTCTGTGTCTTACCCATCTTTCTGTGATCTTAAGGGAGTGAATGCTTCTTTGGCTAGCTCAGTACCCAGGTTCTCAAGGGTGTCTACCTTGAGTAAAAGTAATTATCTACATTCAAGATAGTCTTGTGTGAATATAATGGAGATATGAACTATGTAGAGTTTGTTGAATTTGGTTGTTGTTGTTTTTATCTTAGAGGTGCAAATATTTCCCCCCATGCCATCTTGTCCTGCTTTAAGCCTCGCTCTTTACAGTGCTACTCCAAAGCCTTCAATAATACTATATCTGCTCTGAATTCTCTTAAAGTGGCAACAAATGTGTTACCAACAGGAAGTGGACAGCATTCTTAAAAAATAACAACAGCTGCCCCAAACTCTTTTCTACCCCCCTCAAAATTTTGACACCCTCACCTCTTTTCTTACTTTCCAGATCTGTTTGGGTTTTTTTTTTTTTGTCCCTCAGATTATGCCTTGTTTCTTAGGTAAATCTTAGGTTTCTTCTGGTTCTCTTTTCCTACCTAAACTCCATCAGCAGCACTGCACAACATAGGAGGTGAGTGGTGCAACCTTGGATTCTTCTAAGAATGGTATATTTTTGTCCCTAATGAGCAGTCTAAGTAGTTACAGGTAACAAGTAATTACAAAAGTCCAAGTGGTTGAATTTTATGGTTAAGAAAGATCGAGCAATTCTTGAAGTCATCTGGAAGTGCATTTTCCCCACACTGACAAATCTCACCAAGCCTTAAAATGATCAGGAACCAGCTCTTTCTGGACCACCTAAGCTGCAGCGATCACCCCTCTTCTGGACTCTATCACAGTCCTCTATGATATGTTGCTCTACATGGCTCAATATCCTTTAATAAACATGTGTTTCAGAAAACTAGTTTAATTTATCAGTTACTAAAATATAGAGTTTATAATTACATAATAAGGTCATCGGGGCAGCGGTTCAGCAACTCACTTGGAAAACTCATGAACCCTATTTCTCCCTCTACTGGCTCCACATCAGATGTGGTGGCTTGAGCTACCATCTTGGATTATAAGGCAGCTGCTTCTAGCCAGCAAACTGAATAGCAAGAGCCTGGGATGCTAACACACTGTGGAGAGTCATATCAGCCTTTAACTCTTTGCCTAGATTTTACAAGAGAGAAATAAACTTCAACCTGGTTGTAGTGGGTTGAATTATGACCCCCCAAAAGATAGGTCCACATCCTTATCCCTGGAACCTGTGAATGTAACCTTATTTGGAGAAAGAGTCTTTGCAAATATAATTAGAGATGAGATCATCTCAAATGGTCCAGGCGGGCCCTAAATTCAATTATAAGTGTTCTCATTGCAAACACACAGAGGAGGGACACACAGACCATGGAAGAGAAGGCTCAGAGACATGGAAGAGAAGGGGAGGTGAAGACAGGCAGAAAATTGGAATGATCTAGCTGCAAGGAATGCTGGAGGCCACCACAAGTTGGAAGAGGTAGGAAAGGAATCTCTGTTAGAGCCTCTAGGAAGAGCGTGGCTCTGCCAACACCTATATTTTGGACCTCTGGCCTTCAGAACTGTGAGAGAATAAAATTCCATTGTTTACAGTCATGAAGTTTGTGACAGTGTTGTACAGCAGTACTAGGGAACACATACCCTTGTTTAAGCTGCTATATTTTGAGTTTTCTCTCACTCATAAAGTAACATAATCCTAAACAACATTATCCCAAACTGCATTATAACCATCTTGAAATCAAAGATTGTAGCTTAATTATTTATCTCTCATATGGACTAGAAGAGAAAGTGTGTGTGCATGTGTTATTATTAATGGCACTATATTTGCATTTCTACCAATTCATAAGGGAATTGGTGTATAGCAGAGACTGCTGGTTTCAAATAAACCTTGGAAGAATTTCAGGAAGAGGTATTATTAATGATCATTATTACTGCCTAGCAAAACATGTAAGCTTAGGAAAAGATGGGTGAAAGTAAAGTAAAACGTAGAGTGATGAATCAAACTTTTGGATATGCTAATATTATGATGTCTATTACAAGGTTTGGTTTACACTGTGAATGGAATAGATGTTTCTCTCCCACTCACCAATACTAAAGATCCAGCATGTTGTCTGCTGTGCTTATGTTTTACCTGCTTCCTGAGTTACTTTGTTTCCTTCCAGTTTTAACATCTTGAATACTTCCTCAGTTTTCTATCATGCTCGTTTGTGTTTATTTCACTTGAATGCTAACACACATGCATATATATATATATATATATATATATATATTTGTTTTCATTATAGTACTTAATCAGATATAGAAATAATTAGAGCAACTTGATTGTTTTCAGAATGGAGCATTAGAGGGTTCTGCTGATTTACTGTTACTTATGAAGATTGCATTAACTAGAAGGAACTTCAGAAGATCTGTCTTGGATTCAAACCTTATTATGCTATTGAAGAGCTATGTGTTCCTTGGAAAGTAAATTCGCAAGTCAGGGTCTCACTTTCTATATATGTAAGGGAGGAAAAAGTACATATACCCACACCCACACAAATACACACTCATACACACAAAAATGCACAACTGCATATGTAAGTATATACTGTATGTGTTTTCTACGAACCAGCTACTTTTCATAAATTATATTACTACATTCTTTGCTCTCAGTTCTAAAGGGTAGGCATTCATATACACTATCTCCAGGGCAAAACACAGAGCTTTGTTTAAATCATTTGTCCATGGTTTACACCAATAAGTATTAGAAAAAGGATTCAATCCCAGGTCCAACTAACTCCAAAGCATGACATTGCAAATTTATTCTTAAAATTTTCTCTTGGAAAAACTTTCTTGATCTACCATTTTGTATAAAGATAAGCTATGACAAACTTAATATTACTAGATAATTCTTGGCTTTTCTACTCTAAGTTTGTTCTTTATCACTATCCCTGTTTCACATTTTACCAATTTAATTGTCTCTCAAAATTCTTGAGGTTTATCCTATTACTACTTATCCCTCATTAAAAAATGTAGAATACAAAATTTAATGAATGTTACCTAAAGCTTGTGATTTTAAACATGGACAAAAGTTAGCTTACATTGGTAGTTTCTAATATATTTTACTTTTAAGACCATCTGGGCATTTAAAATCCATCAAAAATGTAATACTGATTTAATAACTTCCTTCTAAGATTACCTTTCATGATGACAGGATAAAACTTGGGGCCCATTATTTTCTGAAAGTGGATCAGTCTTGAAGTGCTAGAGATTTTATTTCAATGAAAAGTGCTGCTTAATTCAAGCTCCACCCATCATTCCCCAAATTGTCTACATCTAAGAGCAGCTAGGTAGCTAGAAACTTCCATGAAATTAGAAAAGTGAACTCCATTCACTTTTTCTAGGAATGGAGAAGAAGTCCTGTGGTGGATAAAAAGTTATGGCAAGTATTGCGGATGTCCCTTTCCCTTGGGAACATCTCTTTTGAGCACTTCAGAAAATGCACATTGTCAAATGCCAGCTATTTGAAGGGCATCCATTTCCCTTTTGATGGTATTGGATGTAACAAATACAGTGCTATTGAAAGTCTACATTAATATCTAAACTGTCAAGAGATCCAGGAGTTCAGCTGTCAGGCCAATAATGGACATACAGTGTACAAACGTTTGAATCAATTTACATTAAAAAAATAATTTCTTGTGTCAGTTTAGATGAATAGAAAAAGTGCACTGGACAACACTCAAACACTTTACATAAATAAAACATTGAAGGGGTTAAACCTATGAAAAAGTAGAAAGGAAATTAATAACAAATAAGAGGAATTCACCCAATGTGCAGCTATTTCTACACAGCCCAAGGTTGTTTATTGGAAGGGCCAATAGTTGTTTGGATAACAAGGATCTCTCTTTGCCCTAGTGTCGAGCCAGTCCTAAGGAGGGCTCTTCAGGGGGTGCATTCATTCTTCAAGGCATTAGGAACTCATTTCATACCCTAAAATGGACTCATTATTTTCTAAGAACAATGCTACAGCCCACCTAAAAAGTCTTTCATACCAAATCCTACATTTTAAACTAATTAAATTCTGCATTATTTAGTTGAATGCACATCATTAAAGTCTTTTTTCTTCCTTGGGGGTGTGCTGAATTCAAATAAAAACAATGCCTTGTATTTGTAAACAACTTAACTTATAGAGCGTTTTCCCCTTTCCCCTTTTCTGACGCTTGATCCTTAAAACAAGTATATGCAGTTGCCTGCATGGATGACAACTCCACCGCAAACTGAGACAAATGCAAGGGCAAATCTGTCTTCTCCCCCATCATTGGTGGAGGGCCAGGAGCGATACTGCAGTCAACACCCAACACTCACTCTGTGCCGGGCACCACTGCAACCATTTGTAAGAATCCACTCCTTTAATGCTCAGAGCCTTCCTAAGAGGCAGATCCTATTGTTTTCCTCATTTTACAGATGAGGAAAGTAAGGGGGAAAGGCGTTGAGTACCTTGCCGGATATCATGCATGGAAGGTTGTGGACCCACGACGTTTTACCACGGTAGGAGTGTTCCCCGTGGTGGGACACGAACCTAGCCTGCATTTGTGAAGCAACGCAGGGAGGTGGTGAACAAGCGCAGTATTAATACCCGCAGTTTAGAGATCAGAGCACCAAGGCTCAGAGTGTAATTTCCACAGTCACACAGCTGGGAGCTAAACCAGGTCGCCTGATTCTACCCGATATTTTTCCACTGTATCTTTTCTGCCTTTCTCTCCTTGTTCATCTATGAGCCACCTTTTTTATAGTTTTGTTTTGTTTCTGATGCTTTCACTTGTGAGTCCTATTCAGCTCATTATGGCCCAGACCTGATACACTGGGCTGTTATTCTGTGTGGCTAATGCTGACCTCCTCAGACACCAGAGTCGCTCACAGACCCCTCAGCACAGAACAGCATTCTTCATTCTTTCCAAGTACATTAGAATAGATCCAATGCTAGGATCTCAAAGTCTCTCTCATTTGACACTGTATCTTTAACTCAATTTGATGTTGCCTGGGAACAAGAAATTATCACTTCCTAAAAATAAATGGAAATTAAAAAAAAATGCTTAGGAAACTGTTTGTTAATATTTCCATTCAAAAGGGATTTTAAAAATTTCCAAATAAATTCAGCAATGAGAACACCTACGGCACAGGATCCCTCACTGGGAGTTAGCAGAACATTTTCTAAGACAGTTTGAGTTTGGTTTGGGGGGAGGGTTGAAGCTCTTTCCCTATCTGTACATTTTCACAGTCATATAATGGAATTCTTCAGCCTACTTCTACTGAATAAACAGAGACCTGCACTCAGAATGGTGTACGTTACATTATAACTATATTTGGAGGAAAGCTTTGATAAGACAAGTTTTCCCCAGCCAACGGAGAAACAGACCAACATCCTGGCCTCTGGCATCTTCTTCTCCCAAATGAGGGTCATGGTGCTTCTGTACACACATGCGCATTAGCAGAGAGATACACAGCACAAAGGAGAATTAGAATTTTGGCCTCAGAATGGCTGTTGATAAAGACTTAGTAATTCTATCATTGGTCACAGGTCTGGCCTGAATGAAGAATGATGGTCTGTAGGTAGCAAGTTGCAATGTTTGAAGGGCAACGACCACATTCAATGTTTTCTGTTTTTTCCTCTGTAGCAAAATGTGAGCAGAGACCAACAGAGGCTGGTTTCAAAGTCCCAATTCTCAAAGGGAAGAAAAGACAAAATTCATTTTCCCCAATTATCAGCTTAGACTCCCAAGAAGACACTGAAGACCTGGCCTGGGGACATTTCATGTTATGGGGAAGATATCACAGAACAAGATGCAGGAACAGAGTGTGGTCCTCATGGATGGGAAGGGCCCCTTGGCTCTCTCACTTTATGACATCCTGAATCTAATATCAGCCCCTGCTCCTCCTGTCAGAGGTGATAAAACTTAACCCGAGTTGTTTCCGTGGAGTCTTGTAGACAAACTCTGGATTGGGGTGAGCAGATGCAGGGCGATGAGGAAGAGGACACAGTGAGCATAGACACCTCTTTGGAGGGTTTTTGCTGTAAAGGGGAGCAGTGAATGGGCAAGAGTTAGCGGGGCCCCTGGGGGGAAGTGAGTTCTGCTTGGTTTTTTTTTTGTGGTTTAGATTGGAGACAATGCAGCTTGTTTGTATGCTGATAACATTAGCCTGGAGGAGATGAGACAGGTGAGAGAGAGAGATGAGAGAGAGATAGGTGGTAAAAGAAGGAAGGAGCAGAAGCCTTGAGAAGGTGAGAAGGAATGGAGTCTAGTGCAGCTTGGAAAAGGTGGTGTTAGATGTGCTCAGGGACAGGAAGCAGGTGACCACTTTTAACCAGAGGTGCGAAGGGGATGGAGACAGACCTACACATAGATGCACTGCTAAGTGGTGCTCGGGCCTAGTTCCCCAGTCATGGAGTTAGTTCTTCTCATGAATTGCCTTGCTTCTGGCCACCCCAGGTCAACAACTCTCCCTGTTCTGCCTGGTCTTGGGACCCTCCTATCCTGGCATCACCTCTGACACCAGGAGCAGGGGCTGATCTCAGATGCAGGATGGCAAAGAGTTTGAAAGAACAAGGAAGCCCTTCTTGACCAGGATGCCGAGACTGTTCCTGAGTCTCTGTTTTGTTCTGGAATATCTTTCCCATAACAGAAAATGTCCTCAGGCTCTACTGTCAGTGTTTTCAGTGGTGTCCATGTTGCCAAATCCAATGGTCCACTCCCAGCCTCTCTCAGTCTCTCCCACAATATTTGACAAAGCTGTTTACTTTCTCTACTTGGGCACACTTCTTCCCTTGGCCTTTGGAAGACAACACCCACCTAGTTCTTCTTCTATCCTACTGACTTCTTTTTCTTCTTGATTGGTTCCCTCTTCCTTCTGAATGCTGGAGGACTCAAGCCTTGGTCCATTTCCTCTCATTGGTTTCCTTCCTTTCCTCTCTCTTCTGTTTCCCTGTGTATATATGGTCCCTTCAGCATCCATGCCCATAACCTGGGTTGGTAATGACACTTGCATGGAAATGAGAGGTATAAAGAAAAGGGAGTTGTATTCATTTTCAGCATGTCACATTGGGTGATTCCAGGGCACAGGCCAATTGTGACATGGCCTCCGAAGATCCAGGCAGTTGAAGTAACATGGTTTCCCAACCTACATATTGAACCAACATTGTAGAGGAAAGTTAGAACCCTAATTATTACCCACTGTGCCTCATTTACTGAGGGCAAGGCTGTCCACCCACACATGTGTTTTACAAACTTAAGCGTAGCTTTTTGGAAACATATACTTTGATATATTTTCCTTCAGATCTTTTGTGTGAGAGGATTCACATATTACTTAGAAATCCTGTGTTTCATCAGTGAATGCACACACAGTACGGCAAGGAGATAACATAGATACCCAGTTCTACTTTATTTTTTTAAGTAAGGGTGGATATATCATGCAATTTCTTATAAATTTTTGCAATGATTAAATAACACATTTATACTTAGAGTATCAAAAGAAAGATAAGGACCTAAGATGTCTCATTATAAAGAATGCACAGATAGTGAGCTGATTTTAATTTTATTCATAATTTTCCGAACTGTGTATTCACACCCTCTTCAGGGATGCTAACTTGTCACAAAATAGGTTCATTTGAATTTCATTATCCATTACCTACCTTCTGAAACCTACATAAATTAGCTCTAAAATAGTCAAAAGGCTAGAAGTCATGAAGAAGAAGATAAAGAGACCACAGGATTAAATAATCCCTGAGTAGGGTTAAAGATGCTCTGTGACCTAAGACCAGTTTAGGGGAGGGGTAACTTCCCTGCACCTGACATACCCACACCAGTGGAATAACAAAGCATCCATTGAAGGGATGGGTAACATGGAACAAAGCCAGTATTTTCTAAGGTCTGTGGTCTGGAGGTAAGGAAATGGGATGAGATGAACTATGGCCTTTCTTGGTGAGATTTAAAAAGAGTAAAAATACTTTGCATAAAAAACCATAGAGAGAGATAGCTTTGTGTGTTGGTAGAGCATGGATTTTAGACACAGACTGCTTAGTCTTACACACCAACCTTGCCACTCATCAGCTCTGTGACCTTGAGCCATTTAGTTAACCTCTCTGTGCCTCACTTTCCTTATCTATAAAATGAGCATAAGAACAGCACCTACTCTATAGGGCTGTTATAAGGATTAAGGAATTAACAGAGGGTTTTTCAACACTGGTGCTATTGATATTTTGGGCCAGATTAATTCTTGGTTTGGGGAGAGCAGCTGTCCTGTGCATTAGAGAATGTTTAGCATCATCTCTGACTTTTACCCACTAGATGAAGTAACAATACCCCATCTCAAATTGTGACAATCAAAATTATTTCTAGATGTTTCCCCTGGCTGAGAGCCACTGAGTTACCATTTGTAAAATTCTTAGAGCAGTGCTCCGTATATAGTTAGTGCTATACAAATATTTGTCAAATAAAACTACTGATAAACTGCTAGCAGCATTGCAAAAGTAAATGATAAAAATAAGGCATAGGGAGGGGCTAGATATAAGCAACAGGTGGAAAAAAATAAGGTGTTTGTCTTCCTCAGTTCATGCATTCCACACTTAACAAATGATAAAGGCATGATTTATTTAGAAATAATGGCCTAGGGATCAATCTCTCAAACCTATGACCACTGTTAGCATTGGAACTTCTCCTAAAGCCACCCACAGTCCTTGATTCCTTTATACCACACTCTTTCTCTTCCATCCAGGTGCCTACTTGCTGTATCATCCACCTTGCCTTGGTGAATGTCCCATTATCTTCATGCAGCAACTCTGTAGAATCTCACCTTTTGAATAAGTTGCACTTCCTCTTATGTGTAAGGTCACTTTGTTCCACTCTGTGGAGGTAAATGCAGAATCCCCAAATCTAGTGTCTCAGGGACAAAGAAGCTTGTCAGAAATGGCAGAAGTGGGTCCAGGGTGGACCGTAGTGAACTGAAAAGGCATGCCTGTCAGAAGGGACCACCACTGGGCTCCAGCAGCCCCCAGCATTGGCGATGTGGGCCTTGAATCAAAGTCTTCTCCCTAGAACCTAGAGAACTTGTGGGACACAACTTGGTAGTGCATCAAGCAAGGAGCTGAGATTTTTCTAGCATTTTTTTCATTGAATTTTCAGAGAATTGTAGACTTGACACCAGCATGTTTTGAAACTGTGTGGGGCATTTCGAATAAATGTGCAAAGATAATTCTACTACTATTTTCCATGTGCCCATGTAGTCCTATATTCCTGATAAAATAACTAAGGAATAAGTAGCATTTAACTAATGCTTAAAACCTAGAACTCAGAGAAACCAAGGTATTGACATGCAGAGACATATTGCTTGCTTTGATACAACCGATTTTTTTAACCAATATTTTAACTTTGGGTTTTGGGGAAGGCATATTGATTTAGAAATTGCATTAAACTACAGTATAGCATTTTAAATAATAAAGGCATAGCCTGCCTAATAGTCTTTCACTAGAAGGAGCTCCATTAATTTTGAATAGATTGATAGTAACTAATTGTGCAGAACTAATTGTTAAATAAAGCCAAAATAAGCAATTCAATTACAATTTGGCTGATTAGGCTTTGTCATTCATATAAGATCTCACAGTCAATAACTCTGGCCAGGCCTTCCCCATTTGCCACCAAGCAATTCTGTAACCTTGTAATTGTCATATTCCATGCGTCTAAATCTCAAAGAGAGAATAAGATAAATTCTACCATTTTGATAATATTTATTGAGCATGTACTAGATACCAAAGACTGTACTATATACTTCGTGTATATTACCGTGTTTAAATCTCACAACAACTTGTGAGATGGGCATTATACTTTAATAACCTATAAGGGAAAAGAATCTGAAAAAAATAGATATATATGTATGTATAGCTGAATCACTTTGTTGTATACCTGAAACTAACACAACATTGTAAATCAACTATACTTCATTAAAAATAATTAATTAATTAATTGAAAAAAATCTTTACAAGTGAGAAAATTCAACCTCAAAGAGGTAGATTATCTTGCCCCATACTATCATCTGCTAAGTTGTGGGAATTATTTTTAGGTCAAAAATTTTCCTACTATGCAGAACTAAATTTCTTCTTAAAGTCAGAATAAACACAATGTTGGAATGTTAGTAAAAAAAAAAAAGGCAATATACTAGGTGTATGTGTGCTTATACGTATTTAATTTATATATGTAAATTTGTCTGTAGGCTACATAAAAACAAATGTGTGACAATCACACAGAAAAGCCCAGAGTTACTACCATCATAGAAGATAGATCGTTCACACAGATAAGAGTTAGCATCATCCAGGAACAGGAAGTTCAGAAGTAAACAAAATAGAAGCCCTGCCTTTAGAGAACCCAAGTTTTAGTGAGGGACAAAAGCAGTGCCAGAAAAATCAAAGAAAAGGACTGAAACTTACAGAGAACAAAGTCAATCTCTTTAGCCAAATTTACCTAAGAATGTCACCAATTTAAGAAAGGATTGGATTGGATGGTTTAAGATTTAGTAAAGATTCATTCTATTATTTTTATAAACAGGTGCTTAAATCATAGGACAACTGAAAATTGTCCTTAGGATTCTGGTACACAGAATGAACACACGAGATTAGAAACACTCCTTACATAATAACACCTTAGCAACAATCAATCTCTTCTAGAGGCCAAAGGAAAAATAAAAAATACATGCAAATATACATATAGTTGTAACCAAAGGGAGTAAAAGGAAAAATACACTGACATACAAACACACTTGATTTAGGGGCAAAGAAAAATTCCCAGCTTGTACAGAGACAACATAAATTGGAGCATGCTCAAAGTCTATGATTTTGAATATTGGTGGCTCTCTGCAAGACTTCTACTGGATCCTATTTTAAACTTTATGGAATTTAACCTCCCTCTGGTGACATACCATTGTCCATGGAACTGTGCCCACTGGACCAAGAGAAAGTGACACAGTCACTTCTCCTATCCATCTCAGTAGTATGGTCACTTTCAAACCTAATTACAAGCACCTAAACATCAGCTCTGTTAAACATTTCACTTCTAATCATTGTAATCACTGTTAATAAGTTCATTTTGTATAAAGAAAGGGAAGAGAAAAGGACTTGTCAGGTCCTGATAGTCTCTGGGCAAAAAGACATGTAAAACTTTATGAATATTCATGAGTTGAGTTTGAGTAATTGAGATCCTTTACTTTCTGTAATTATGTTAAAATATACTGTTTTGAGGAATATACATGTACTCTGGGTCTTATGGGTTTTTTCAAAGATCGTGAAGGCAGTTTGAATTAATGAATAAATACCCTATAAATGACCCTCCTTGTAGGTATATTTGGTTTTAAAATTTGAGTCCTTGACTCAAGGGAGTGTATCAATAAAAAATATTACCTGTTTGTCTTCAATTCAAGTATATCCCAGTGTGTAATTTTATTGGAGATTCAACCAATAGCATCGCCAAGTGATTTTTAGGTCTTAGTATATTTAGACAGTGATCTGGGGGCTAGCAGACAAACTGAAACTTATAACACTGTCCTGCAGCTTATCAAACAGACACTAGATGAAACGGATTGATGGAGGGCCTGAGGCCTAGGGGAAGGACAGGAAATTAAAAACAGAAAAGGGGTAGGAGAAACAAATATGGATAGAGGATATGGTGAGACTAATAGGAGACTTGTGATGCTAACTCCACCCCAAAATGTGTACTATTTCAGTAGTATTAAATAGCACATATATTGTCAATAAGGAAATAAAGTATTAAAACTAAATCCATTATCCATAAATAAACATTTTTGTATTATGATTTATGTATCTGTCTGTCTCCATTAGATGGTGAGCAGGGACAATGTCTTCTTCATCTTTGTGTCTTGAGGGTTTAATTATAAGTGCTCAATACATGTTAGTTTAAAAAATCAATACACCTGACAGTATATCTTCCACCCTTTGCATAGAATGCTGAGAAAACATTGGAGCATGCCTTCCTAAGTCATAAACCAACCATCAGCCTCATAGGCCATATAAAGAGAGCCTCCTCCCAGGGTACCAGCCCACAGTTTTCAGAAGGATTCTTTGGAAGATATCTGAGGAAAAAAACCCTTGAGAGTTATGCTTGCATTGGAGGACAACTTTATGAAGAAATGAGTGAGGAATAATCTGTTTCAGACCCAATTGGGTAATATACTCAAGAGTGAGTTCAAAGAAATATTCACTTTTGCAAGGATTCCGCTTTAGAAGAATGCAATTTATTGATCTTTGTTCTTTTGACTGGGCTTCCATACAGAGATCCTTGCATCCAACATCTTGTCTCTTTGTGACTCCTACCAATAGTTTTCAAAACTAACACAAAATACAAATGTAGGTCAGATATATCTGCAAGAGCATGTGTGGGTCATCAAAGTCCAGAATGTATAGAAAAATCACAGTTGGGGACAAACTGAGATCAATACTTGAATTAATAGCAGAAGATATCAAATCTGACTATAGCACATCATGAAAAAAGGGGGGGAAAAAAGAGTGAGGATTGCTCTGGCCTCAGAGCCAGCTGGGAGTGAACAAGGAAAAACCAGGCAAAATTCCTTGAATTATTGGCTGCTTGTTGGGATTTTTTTCACTCACAGATTCACTTTCTGGAATATTAAAAAGGAATCTGTTTTCCATGGCAGAGTTGAAGTGATCTCTGACCCCCTGGAGATTCTTCTTCCCTAATAGCTTGGAAGGTGAACCAAAGCACTGTCTCAGATGCACATGGAAAAATCAAGTCCAATTATTTCTACCACTTATATCACTGAAATGTGGAAACAACATAGAGTCCCTACACAAACATTAAACTTTGAGAAACATAGCATGTGAGACTTAAGGTTCATTATAAATTACTTTTATGCCCACCAATTTATTTTCATTAAGCTCACTCTCAATTTCACTTAAAGAGGGGAAAAAAAGGAAAAATTTAACTCAAGTAGGTTGAATGTGGTGCCAATATATACAATCCAGTTTTTGGACAAATGAAAGGTCTATAGACAAGCAAGTTTTTAACCTTCTGGAAATGAGATGGCATACACCTTCCAAATATATCCCTCACATCTGGCTTCCTGAATAACATCACTAATATACATTGTTTGGATGGATAAAGAAATCTTCCAATGAGTGAGCCTTAGACAATGTTAAATAGCAAGATGGCTGCTCTGTAAAGAGGACCTTGAGACACAATCAATGCAGGAATGAAGGGATGCAGGATGCAGCACACCTGAGACTGTGGCAGCAGGACCCTTAAGCACCTGTTCTGTGAAACCATGGAGCAGGAAGGCCCTGGGCAGAGATAGAAATTGCCTCACAAAGAGAAAAGAAATGCAACACAATGAAGAAAGGGAGATACCTACAGAAAAACCACAGAACCTGGGGAAGAAGGATGGGAACAAATCTTTACTGAGTTCCTATCATGAACCTGGAACTACACCACTTATTGTTCAAATGCCATCCTATGATGTACTAATAACACAAATCACCATTAGCAGTTTCCTATGTCCCAGGCATGAAGTTAATAGCTTTACATACATTATCTCTTGGAATCCTCCCAACAGCTCTCTTGCATATGAGGAAACAACATAGAGAGTGCAAGTATCTTGTCCAAGGCTATGCAAGAAGTAAATGATGCAGGTGAGATTTGATCTCAGGTCTCTGACTCCAAAGTAGATGATATTTCTGCAGTGTCTTCCTATGCGGCCAAGAGGCAGAGTCATACCTAAGAAATGAACCCTGAAAATGGTGGAAACCATCAATAACTCATTATCCGTTCTTTAGAACAAACAGTGTGTACATCAGCAGAGATAACATCTTACAGTTTTCTATAGTAAGTGGCAGTGACATGTATCTATATGCCTGTTTTTGTCTAGCATATGAATTCCAACCCTCCTAATCAGTCACCATCTTGCTTTGCTTCCTAAATGACCTCAACTTTCAGTCAACTCTAGAACACGTGCATTGGACTCTTTCCGAGTTAGCACATTTTCCCTCACCCACCCCACTTGTCACCCACAATATGCACTTGTGAGATGTCTGGCCAGGTTTAGGGGTACAACTAGTGAATGTAGAGTAGTTTGGTTTTTCTCTCTGAGTCCTTTTTCCTGGTTTCTATGGGGAAAGAGCCCATGCTTTTGGCCTTATTAGCTCCACACCAACTGAGCTCACTGACCCAGATAAATATTGTCTATTTGACATGTGCTAGAGAATAATAAATATGCAAAGCTATGGACTCTGCTCTCAAGGATTGCTATTCATGGAGATAATCAGAGATTAGAATAAGCCCCAGCAACCAATAGTCCCAGACTTCTCCAAAATATCATTCTTATTTGCCTTTTGCCTATACTGTAGTATTTATTTTCTGTGGTTTGAAGATTCTAATAACGGTTTGGTAAAGCTAAGGTTAAAATTAGCTTTCATTTCCTGCCCACACAGCAACTGATGGCAGGGAATTTATCCTGGGAACGTGCTACACGGTGGGAGAAGCTGGCTCAGGAAGTGCCTGAGGTAATCTGGGAAATGGAAAATGCCTGTGATGATAATTGAAAGGCAACTATAGATCACTGTGATCATAAAAAAATCCTCTTCCTGTCCAAACACAGGGCAAGAAGGGCTAGAAGAGAGGAGTTTGCAACTATAGGGAAAAAGATGGGAGAAAAGATTGTTACATAAAATGCTGTTGGTGTGGTGGCCATAGGGAGTAGATGCTCAGTGAGAAAGATGACAAGGGGCCAATCTTCTTCCAAAGAAAAATCCAACTATTGTTATAGATTTTCCATAAACGATATCTTTTCCTAGTGTAACTTATTCATCTGGAAGCATAAAAACAATGCCATTTTTCTTCTTGCCTTATGAGACTTCTATTTCATTTCTTTTACTCAGGAGAATTTGTAACCTAAGAAAAGTTAGAATGCTTTTAATTAACCTGCTTTGTTCATCATTCAAGGGATGTCATTGCCAAGCCTTCATTTTGACTTAATAATGAAACCATTGACGTTCCAGGAATAATGCAAGGAGTTAAAAATGTAAAGAATGGCTGAGTAATATTCCATTGTATATATTTGTGACCACCTAGAGGGGTGGGATAGGGAGGGTCCGAGGGAGGGAGACGCAAGAGGGAAGAGATATGGGGATATATGTATATGTATAACTGATACACTTTGTTATAAAGCAGAAAGTAACACACCATTGTGAAGCAATTTTACTCCAGTAAAGATGTTAAAAAAAATGTAAAGAATGCCACCAAAAGTGATTTGCTTCCATTGGACTCTTTTTGTATATGGCCTGGATAACCACTGGAAATGTGTTTGTGTCTAGGTAATTTTGTAATAGTTTTCCCTTTTTAGAAGAAATGTGTTTCTTTTTGTTAAGAAGGGGGTGATATGAATGCTAAAATTTGTGGTTTTCAAGCTCAGAATACTAAAATGCAGCAAAAAAATTATGAAAAGCGTAAGTCATCTGATATTTCAGAGTTGCTTGGTGTGTGAGACAGCAAAAGCATCAGTCACCATACACTGTAATGCATTTTAATAGTCATTTTCACTTAATGTAAAATTCTGGTGTCATGAAACTGTTTAGCAGGTAGGAGACCACAAGATGTGGTTCTCTGACTGTTGTATTGCTAATCATAAAGCAGCTAGGAAACAAACAGGCATTTGACAAAGGTTCTTTATCTTGGCAAGTTTATGAGCAACTCATCTCAAACTAATGCACTATAGCCCACTACTACAGAAACAGACAAGGTTTACAATGTTGAAGGCAGCACTTTCCCCCTTAGTACACTAAGCTCTTCTTGGTTGACAATAACTTAACCAGCAAGTTTCTGTGCTTCCATGCATGCCTTTACTTTTGTTATGCTGGTAGGTTTAGGAAGATCTAGTCTCTGCATATTCAGGGGCCAGGGGCAGTACTTGTTCCTTTGAGCCTCAAGGAACACTTTAGGGAGGATTATCAGAAAATGGCTTGCAAATTGCTCTGGAGCAAGTGGTGGTGTTTTCTTCCTTTCATTCTGGTAACCTCTTCCAAATGACTGTCACATTTGCCCAGAGTACCCTGGAAGGACCAGAGTCAGGTATTGGGTAGTGCTCAAGCTCAGAACTCTGAGCTAGACCACGTTAGTTCCTGAACCAAAGGTAGGGTAAGACGTGCATCTTTTTCAACCTAGAAGTCAAGGAATAACTTCCACCAATGTGTACAGGTGACTGATTAGATGAAACACCCACATTTGGCTATCTGCTGGAATTGGAGCAGACCCTTGGCCCACACACCAAAAATGGGACAGCATGTAGGTGAGGAGAGAGTGAAGGCTGAGGTGGCCAATGCAACCCATCACTAGCAAGAAAACTATAGGCTACAAGTATCCTGAGCTGCCATGGCTACTTCTTCGTGTTGCAGATGTTGATTATTTGGACCATGGAGGGATAGGGAAAAATGCTTTCCCTCAGCTCTTACGTGCAAATATTCCGGTAGCCTGGTGATTTGGGGTTTTACCCCAGTGCCAAGATATAGCTGGCGATAATAACAAGTGAGAGCTCAAAGTCATCAGTAACAAGCTGACGTTTAAAGAAATAGTTTAACAGTTTAAAGCATAGCTTGAGTTCAACATATGTATCACGTTGTGTTGAAATCGGCTGTTATAAAAACTTGATGAGCAATGGGATGAGTAAAATTGGAGATTATCATTCTCACGTAGCAGAAAGTTCAGAGGTAAGAGTTTCAGGGCTGGTTTGATTGTTCAAAGATTTTATCAAAGACCTGGGCTCCTTCTAACATCCTTATATTTTTTTGGTTGCAAGATGGCTACTGAACTTATGAGACATCCTGTTTTTGTCCCAGTAGGAAGAAGGAGGATAGAGAAAGGGCAAAAGATAAAGGATGAAAGTCTTCTTCTTGTGAAGTTTTGTATTTTTGTTTGAGAAGGAAAGCCCTCCCTAGGGACTTGTGGTTACATCTCCCTGATCAGGATTATTTCACAGAATTATGCCACCTCTAGAGGAAGGAAGCTGATATCTATCATATATATTGTATATAGCTAGCATCTATCATATATATTATACAGGAAGATGAAGAATTAAAGGGTTGCAAAGATTGTTGAATGAGCTGACCACACACACACACACAAAAAAAATACAGAGGGAGAGACCAAGCTGAAAACATCAAGCACAGAACATGAAAGACCACCTATAACTATAAGATAACCATGTAAGACAAAATAGAAACTGATTAACCCTATGATGACCTAATGATCTTGATTTATGTAAAGCAAACTCTTCATGAAATGTGCATATTGTACCTTAATAATAATCAGTAGCAGCATACTACAAAGATGACCTAAGATCTGATTTCACTTTTCCCTTTTGTAAGTTGGATACAGTCTCTCATCCCCAAATTATTTCTGCTTGCTCGTCCTCTGTTGTTCTCATAACCATATGCCATCATACCTTGAGCTCTCTGTAAAACACTATAAAATTTCTAGGGCAATAAAAGTTCTGATTTGAGCATGCTTCATATGCTGTGCTCATAGATGAATGAGGTTTGCCTAGAAAACCTCAATAGCATCATTGATCCAGTTACCGAGAAGCTGAAACTATTTGCAAGGTATATCTCATCACAGAGCTAGATACAAAGTACAAAAGACACGGTAGACCAGCAGATGCTGGAAATTAGTGGGCATATTCACTAGAGAGGGACAAGTACCATGCTGTGTGTGGGAAGAGGCAGATTCAGTTTCAAGCAATTTGAGGAATCCAGTCCTGGTTGCATAGAGCAGTAGTTCTCAAAGTATGCTTCCTGGATAAACAGCATCAGTGACTCTTGGATATTGTTGGAAATGCAAACTTAGTCCTGCCTTGGGGTAGGGGTTCAGAGAAGGCCCCCAGACTCAACAGAAAGTTTAGCAAGAGCTAAGTACTTGTGGTGTCTGAGGTGGGCGGAAGATGGTAAAAGGAACTTGGTAAAAGTTTTGAGACTTGGTATCACTGACAAAGCCAAAGCTTAATTATTCTATGATGAGCAGAGTTTAGAAAGGGACTACTAACAGTGGCGACTGGAAGCCATTTCCCATGACGATGGGATTAAATCTTGAATTTCCCCTAAACAATTCTGGCAGCATATTAGAATCACTTGCGTCATGGGTTTTAGAAACCCAAACCAACTAAATCAGAATTTCTGAGGGAGGTTCCAGGCTTTGATAATTTTAAGAAGCTCGCCAAGTAGTACTAATGTGCTACGGAGGTTGAACACCACTGCCCAGGGACTCTCTAGGTGAGAATCAATTATGTCAGTGTGAGGAAGTTCAGAGCTATGGAGACAGGGCATTATAACACGGAGCCAAATGACTTTTGTCTTCTCATCTGAAACTGGATAGAATGATAGCACCTGCCTGATGCATGACAGAGATAATATATAGAGAACACTTAGAGGAATTTCTGGCACAAAATATATATTCAATAAATGTTTGTCAGTCCCCCCTTCTTATAATAATGTAGGCTCCATAGGAATGGGGACAGTTTGTGGCACTAACCACAGCACCAAGTCCATCATAAAGAATCAACAAAGAATGAATATTTGTTAAGTAAACACATGGGTATTTCAACTTCGGGGGATTAAAAATGAAAGTTAAGTGTATTCTCACCCTTCCATTATCATGGAGATGGAGTAAAGACAGCTGAGCTCAAGTTCATAAAACCTATTATTTTGTGCTTTTTAAAAAATTTTTGTCTAAAACAGTGCTGTCAACGCAGTAGCCACTAGCCACACGTGAATATTGAATCTTGAAATGTGGCTAGTCCAACTTGAAATGTGCTAGAAGTGTAAAATACACAAAGGATTTTCTAGGCTTAGTATGAAAAAAAGAATGTAAAATATCTGATTAATAATTTTAAAATTGATTATACTTGCAATGATACTATTTTGCACGTTGGATTAAATAAAATACATTATTAAAATGTTTCCTCTGTTTCTTCTCCTTTGTTAAGAAAATGGTACCAGAAAAAAAAATATTTTTAATTAATTTATTTTATTTTTGGCTCCGTTGGGTCTTCGTTGCTATATGCAGACTTTATCTAGTTGCAGTGAGCGGGGGCTACTCTTTGTTGTGGTGTGTGGGCTTACTGCGGTGGCTTCTCTTGTTGCGGTGGCTTCTCTTGTTGCAGAACACAGACTCTAGGTGCACAGGCTTCAATAGTTGTGGCTCGCAGGTTCTAGAGCACAGACTCAGTAGTTGTGGTGCATGGGCTTAGTTGCTCCATGGCATGTGGGATTTTCCTGGACCAGGGTTCGAACCCGTGTCCCCTGTGTTGGCGGGCAGATTCTTAACCACTGAGCCACCAGGGAAGCCCCAGGAAAGTTTTATATCACATATGTGGCTTGCATTTTTGGCTTATATTTCTGTTGGACAGTTCTGGGCTACAAGTAGGCAGCACTGTAAGGTTTCTGTTGCATTTGATGACTGTGACACAGGGAAAAATTATTAGGAAGACAATGAAATCAGCAAGACCCTGATATTTTGAGACAGAGTGGCCCAGTTTTAACTGTATGTCAATTATAAGGAAAGTTCAGGCAAAAGTATGAAGACACTTAACAAACCAGAGAGGTAGGTTTTATGAAGTCAGTCATCTAATCTCAGCACACCGATTACCTTGAAACTAGTTCTCATCTGAACTAAGTTTAGTGCCTACATAGTTATGTGTGTGCTATCCATTCCAGGCCTTTGGCAAGGAATTATTGATTGCATATTGTTTCTCTGAAACTTCTACATCAACACTGTTACTTTGACAGCTGTGTTCCTTAATCTGTTTATAACCATGGTAATATTCTTCATAAAATTTGCTTTTCACTATCTAAAGATTTTTACTAAATGACATTTTGCCAAATATTAGATGTATTGATATATTGATATATTATCAACAAAACTTCTCCCTTCTGTCCAAGAAAAGTGCCAGGGACTTTTTCAATTGGATCACTGATAAAGATGTGTGTGTGTGTGTGTGTGTGTGTGAGAGAGAGAGAGAGAGAGAGAGAGAGAGCGAGAGAGAGAGCGAGAGAGAGAGTGCCTTGCATACTGTACAGGAGAATGAAAAATAAAATAGAGCATTATCTGATTCATTATTTCCTTGAACTCCTACTTATTAGTAAAGACTGTAGGTTTTAAAATTAGTATTAAATTAATTGAATGGAGGAACTGATCACATGCTTTTAAAATCACAGTTTGTTAGACTGATAAAAATAAGCCTTGAAAATTCACTATGAGAAGAACCTACTTCTCTCTCCATCTCTACCTTGTAGGTATTAGAAAATGAAACAAAGTGTTAATAACAATCTAATGCTCAATAATATAAAGAGAGACAACATATCATTATCCATCTGCAATAGAATTATCATTCAGGAAGACTTCTGTAACGAGGCATATATCCATCTCTCTGTTCATTCTATTCATGGATAAGAAGCCCTATGTATTCTTAAGTACTTGAAATTTGCTGTCAAAGATCTTTTTAGATTAAGCAAATAATTTTATGTGCTTTGAAATACAAGTTATGAACTTGGGAACTCTATTTTCTCAGATGTAAAGTAGAAATCTAGCTTTTAGACTAAAAAGCAAAATGAAATAACTTTGTGGCCTTATATCCTGCAAGATACACTATTGACTAACCCATTTTTTAATTGGCTCTATTTTCTTAAAGTACACTCTTCAGTTTAAATCACACATTATCGACCATTCCTCCTTTGTTTCCTTCAAGGAAGTTGGATTTTACGCCAAGCCAAAAAGAACTCCATAAAAATTTGACATGATCACAGTGTGGAGGAGAGTGGAAACTAGGATCCAGGTGAGAACCCAGTTGAGGGCTAAACTTAGGATGCTATAGGTGGGACAGAGAAAAGGGACAGATTCTATAAATATTAAAAAAAAAATAGCTGTTTTCTATGTATACCAGTATGGTAGACTGGTTACTCTGAAAAACTATACTGCAGAAAATTTCTAACAATCTGGGCAAAATTAAAATATTTTTTAATATCAAATTTTAGTATACAACTGAGGTAGCAAAAATAAAATAAAAAAGAAGAAGAAGGTTGGAATCTACAGAGGCCAAAAAATGAGGTGAAAGCCTGAACTCTGGGAGGTAAGCCAGAGCCTAAGCCATTCAGATGATATCTGCCAAACCCCAGTGACCTTGAGTTTTAGTTTCAACAGCTACAGCATGTGTGAGAGACTCAAAATACAGCCTCCAGCCAGACACAAATATGGAGTCTAATACAACTGTCTTGCAGAAACCTGGGGCCCAAAGATTATATGGGCAGTGTCAGGTTGCCTAGCAGAAGTGGCCAGCATGGAATCTTTCCTCTCTTGATCATGTTATTAGAAGAATATGAAAAATTCTCCTTTGAGATGTCACAACACAATCCTCCCATCATGTGAGTCTATAGAACAAATTCATGCCAACCCAGGTAAAGTGAATCCAGATTAGTGGTGCTCCTAGGAATAAGCAGAAACAAATTCAATTCTCCTCTAGAGACTGCACCTCAAACTAGGCCTCAAAGAATTCTATAAATAAAATGTTCCAAGGAACAAAAGTTCAGAGTTAAAAGTCGTAAAAAAACAAACAAAGAGGTATGACTCCATATAAGGGTCAGCAAAAACAACAGAAGGTAGCATCATATCCCTGATAATATTTAAATTGTAAGAGTAAAAAATAGCATTAATAAATTTGAATTAATAAAAGTGATTAAATATATGAACAAAGAAAAAGAGCATATGAAACTTATCAAGCAAATTTGAAAAACAATCAGAAAGAGCTTCTATGCATAAAAGCAACAATCATAATTTTAAACTTAACGCATAGGTTAAGTTACATATTCAACTCAGTTAAAGAGGGAATTAAAGAGTTGGATGAGAAATCAGAAGTCATTCAAAAAGTAGCCTAGAAAGAGGTATTTATTGTCTATAAACAGATAACAGAGAGAAGAGGAAAATGAAATTATTCAAAGACAGTCTTCCTTAGTTTTGGAAAAACAAAATGAAAAACACAAAATAAAACGGTAGAAATAAACAAACTGACAAGTATTAACAATAACATAGATGGAATAAACTTCACTTTTAAGAAGAAAGACTGTCAGTTTAGACTTTTTTAGTTGAGCTAAGTACTCTTAAAATATAAAAATATACAACTCTTACAAGATGAAATATCAAAAAGCACAAGAGAAAAATACTAACCAAAAGAAGATAATGTAGTTATATAAATAACAGAAAAAAGAAACAAAAGTTTACTAGTGACAAAAAAATCACCATATATTGATGTTAAGTTCAATACCAGAAAGATATAGTTGTATGAAAGTAATGATATAGTCTCAAAATATATTTAAAAAATTCCAAATAAGAAGCTGAGTTTGACAAGGCTATCAATTTCCATAGTGCTTGTTTTATTACCAAATCCAAATTATAATTGATTACAGGTGAATAAAAGAATTAATGTTCAATAATTGATAGATCAAGCAGACAGGAAAAATCAGTAAGGACATGATTCTGAAGAGTTTGATTAACATACTCAACCAATGAATATATAAAACACTATATTCCACAAATGAAGAATGCACTTTGTTTTTCAAGCACATATATTATATTTAGGAAACTTGACCATAACTTAGGTAATACATCATTCTCAATAAAAATTCCAAGATGTGACAACCAACTATAAAATTCGCCATATTATCAAAATAAAAAGATACATAATATTGATACTATCAATATTTTCTTTTTATCATATTTTCTCAAAAAAATGCAGAAAATCATTTGATAAAATTCGATAACAAAAAGATGACAAGAAAAGATGCCATATTGGAATTTAGAAAAACACATGTGTGTGTAACACATATTAAAGAATAAATAATAGTGGAAATTGGTCAATATTTAGTAGTAAGTTTTAATGAAAATAATTCATATCAAAACTTTTGGTGTGCAGCTAATAGTGTGAGTGGGGGAATATAAACTTAGACTTGAGTGCTGACATGTTTAAAAGAAAGGCTGAGAATTAAAGAATCAAACATCCTAATTAGGAATTTAAAAAAGAAGAGAATTACCCTGACAAGAATAGGAAAAAAAATAATAAAAGTATAAATAAATGACAAGGAAAATACAGATACAATGGGGCAGATCAACAAAGTTAAGAGCTGAGTTTGAAAACATAAGAACAAAAAAAAATGATGGCGGGCTTCCCTGGTGGCGCAGTGGTTGAGAGTCTGCCTGCCGATGCAGGGGACGTGGGTTCATGCCCCGGTCCAGGAGGATCCCACATGCCACGGAGCGGCTGGGCCCATGAGCCATGGCTGCTGAGCCTGCGCATCCGGAGCCTGTGCTCCACAACGGGAGAGGCCACAACAGTGAGAGGCCCGCGTAACGCAAAAAAAAAAAAAAAAAAAAAAAAAAAAAAATGATGGCAAGACCAATTAATTAAAAAAAAGAAAAACAAAAAATATTAAGAAATAATCAAGTTCATACTTACAGATGCAACAAAAATTTAAAGGACCATTGGAAAAAATAAGCCAATGGATATGAATAATTAGATAAAATTGATAAATTTCTGGGAAAATATAATTTATCAATCTTACACCCAAAGAAATAGAAAATTAGAATTTTCACAAGATAATTAAAGAGAAAGAATCAGGAGTTAAAAATCTTCTCAAAATAAAACACCAATCTCACACAGCTTTATGGCTGAGTTTTACCAAATATTTAAGGTTTAGATAGCTCTAATATTTTATAAAATTTACCAGAGAATAGAAAAAGTAAGAACATATGCTAGTGCTAATTTATTAAGTCAGCAAAGCTCTTGAAAGGTGAGTACAAGAAAGGAAAATTAGAGCAATCTTTATCATGAATACAAGGGCAAAATTATAAATAACAATAATTTTAATTTACATTGTATTAGATGTCAAGCACAATTCTCAGGATGTTACATACATAAACACATTTAGTCATTAAAACAACCCTATGGATCAGATAGTAATATTACTCTCAATTTACAAACAAGAAGACTGAGGTACAGAAAATAACTTGTTCAAGGTCATACACTAAATGTTGATGCCAGGGTTCAAATTCTGGCAGTCTTACTCCAGAGTCTATTAAAAAGACTGGCAATAATAAGTGTTGTCAAAATGTAGAGGAACTGGCATGATCGCGCATTGCTGGCGGGAGTGAAAAATAATATAATCCTTTGGAAAACAATTTGGCAATATCTTATACACATCCAACTGCCCTATGACTCAACAATTTTACTCCAGGACTTAGTCCAAAGCAATGAAACATACATCCATAAAAGATTTGTGGGCAAGAATGTTCAAAATAGCAGCTTTATTCATATTATCCCCAAGCTGAAAACAACCCAAACATCAAAATCAGGTGAATAAGTAATCAAATTGCAGTATATTCACATAATAAAATACTTAGCAGTAAAAAGGACAAACTACTGATACACGCTAAAATATGAAGCAAAAGGCCAGACACAAAATATTTTATTTATATATGTGTTACATTTTTTATGAAATTCTAGAAAAGGCAAAACTAAGATATGGTGATAGAAATCAGAACACCCTCTAGGATATGAAAATTACCTGGAAAAAAGCAAAAGGAAATGTAGTAGTTTTCTATCACTGCATAACAAGTTACCAAAAACTTAGTGGCTTAAACAATGTCTGTTTGATATCTCACAGTTTCTGTAGGTCAGAGTCTGGGCATCGCATAGCTGAGTCCTCTACTCTGGGTCACACAAGGATGAAGTCCAGATGAAATCCCCATTCCTTTTCAAAGTTCCTTGGATGTTGGAAGGCTTCAGTTCCTTGCACCTGTAGAACTAAGATCCCTGTGTCTCACAGACTTTCAGCCAGGAGTCATCATAAATAGCTAAGGGTCAGCCTCAGGTTCTAGCCGTATGTTGCCCCCCCCATAGGCAGTTCACAGCATGCCTAATTGCCTTCTTATGGACCAGAATAAATAAGAGTGTCTGCTGGTGCTGCTTCTTTCTTTTATGGCTATCTGACTAGGTTAAGCCTTCCCAGAATAATCTCTCTTGTGATGGGCATAAGCTGGTAAGGTACATTAATTAAATCTGCAAAATCTCTTTGGCTATAGAACATAACATAATCAAGGGAGCAATATCTTAATATATTCACAGGTCTCACCCTCTCTCAGGGGGAGGGGATTATAGAAGATGTGTGTCCCAGAGAATGGAAAACTTGGGGGCCATCTTAGAATTGTGTCTACCACAGGGACCATACTGGGGTCTGTGTACATTTGTGAAAACATCTATATTATATTTAAATTATGCTTGAATAAGAGCAATAATAATATAAGAAATGGTAATGACATGGAATTAAACATTTCATTTAATGATAAAATTTTGAAAGCTTGCTGCCTGATCTAGAAAAAGAAAAAGATGCTTGCTATTCCCAGTTCTACTTAATATGTGCTCATGTGTACAGGCATCCATCTTGGTCTTCTGTATCATTCCCATGAGGTTTGGGACGACTGTCATGGGGGAAGAAGGGAAAGTGACACAAACTTTAATATTCATGCTGCTTGCTGTGGCATGAGAGATAAATTATTTATCTCTGACCCAGGAGTCTCCTGTCTTCTTCCATGAAATAGTCATAGACTAACTTACTAGCTTTTAAATAGGGAAAAATAAAATTCTAGATCTAACAGGCACATACCAGTTAGAAATGTAAACATATGTGCACCAGGATGGATACAGAAAAGTTCATAACTATACTGTTACTAATAGACAAAAACTCAAAACTACACATCAATGGTTAGAATAGAAAATTAAATTGTGGAACATTACAACAATGTAATATTATATGGAATGAAAATGAACAAGCTAATGCTACATTATTACATTGATGAATCTCACAAATATAATGTTGAGCTGAAGAAACTAGTCACATATTGTATGATTTTACTGAATTAAAGTAAAAAAAAACCAAATAAATTTATGAATTAGAGAGAATAGTGGTACTTCTAGGAAAGGAAAGTTTTGAGATGCATCCTTCAGGGATTTTCTGGGGTTCTGATAATGTTCAAATTTTATATCTGTTTGTAAATTACATGGATGGGTTCCCAATGTCATAATTTATTGTTTTATATACACGAATGTGAACTTTTACGTATTATATTATTCTTCAGTTGAAATTTTATCATAAGAAAGGAAACATCTACATTATCAATAAATGTATACAATACTTTAAAACTAATATACAAAAAAGGCAAGCTTTTTGTAAAGAACATTATAATACATTATTAAAAGACAAAAGAGAATTTAATAGATCAAGAGATATGGCATTTATATATGTAGGAATATATAAGTTCTACCAAAATTTTCTATATATAATTAAACTTTCAATAAAATGTCAACAAGATTATTTTACATATTCTGTATAAGATATTTCCAAAATGTATGTGGAAGGACAATGGGCCAATAATAACCACGGCATTTCTGAACAAGGTAGAGGTGGGGATGGGGACTTTCCTATAAAACATCAAGATATCATAGAGTTCTATTAATTAAGACAGTCTGATATTAGTGCACCATTAGTCAACTGAGCAATGGAACAAAGTAGAGAATCCAGGACTATATTCATGCACTTGTGGAAATTTAATTTGTAATAAAGCTGGCATAAATATTTTTGAATGAGGGATGGATTGAGTATCCATGTGGAAAGTCTGGAATACTAAATGAATGGTAATGGAACACTGATTATGACCACTGGGAAAAAAGTGAATTTTCATTCCTATATCACACTATACAAAAATAAATTACAAGAGAATGAAGACCATTATATAAAAAGCTAAACTGTAAAAGTTTTAAAAGAAATTAGAGAAGAATTTCTTTATATTTTTAGAGTGATGTAAGATTTCTTAAACAAGATACCAAAGGCACTAAAAAATAAAGGAAAAGAACAGTATAATTGAATACATTAATGTAAGTACTTTGGATGATCATAAGACACTAAATGTGAATAAAAACATAAGAAAAAAACTGGGAGAAGATAAACATATATAATTCACAACAAATTAGTAAGTTTAGTTAACATCCATCACCTCACATAATTACATTTTTTTCCTTGTGATGAGAATTTAAAAAATCTATTCTCTTAGCAACGTACAAATGTACAATACAGTATTGTTAACTGTAGTCACCATGCTGTACATTACACCCCCGGAATTTATTTATCTTGTGATTGGAAATTTGAACTTTTGACCACTTTCACCCAATTCTCCCATCCCCACCTCCTGTCTCTGGCAAACACCAATCTGTTCTCTTGGAAACCCAAATCCGGAACTAGAGACTATTAACAAATGATAACAGAGTATAAAAAATTTGTATTACGAAGTTGTAATACAAATAAAATATCACTGCACAAAGCAATATTGAAAGATCTCAAATACTTTGAAAAAAATGTCATGTTACAGAGGATGCATAGTATATTATTATAATTATATAAAGTATAAAATCAGAGAAAAATAAATATATATTATAGAGGGATACATACACGAATATTAAAACTTTAATGAAAAGCAAGTCATTATTAGACAGAAACCTCAGGATGTCAGTTACCTTTGGAATGAGGGAGCAGAATGTCTTGTGGGAAGCAAATAGAGCACCCTATGATTCCTTAAGCTGGGGTATGGGTGTTTACACACATTCTTTACTGTACATGTACATGGTATAAACTCTTATGTGTGTGTGATAAAATTAGTAATTTTAATCAAAGTACGTTAATGATACGTGGGTAGTTGCATGCGTTAAGGGAGAAGTATGTGTTGACTTTCAAGTTTTCTGGCTGTTGTGGGCCTGCGGCTTCAGTATTTCCCTCTTGGGCTTCTCCACATTCTTCCTGAGCTTCCTCACAACATGGTGCAGGGTTCCAAGATTGAGCATTTAGGAAGTGAAGCAACTAGTTTGTTAAGGTCTAAGCCCAGAAACTGACACAGTGTCATAGCGGTCAAGCAGTTACAACCCAGATTAAGGCAAAAAAGATATAGACTCCACCTCTTGATAGGAAAAGTGTTAAAATATGTTGGAGCCACTATTTAAAACTTCTACAGTCCACCCAGGACCACAAATTAATTTATATCCAACTCAAGTGCAAAATATACTCACACCTTCCCAATGCACCTCCACTCCCAAACATCTCATTTCATTATAGGATCAGGCTCAGGCCTGAGCTTTAGAAACAAGTCATGGGTGTCAGGTCTAGGTATAAATAAGTTTCCTTGGGCACAGCTCCTCTTAAATTGAAGACCTGTGTCCTAAATAAACAGGTTATTTTCCCCCTACTATCCATACAACCAATATACAGTGTTGGAATGGGCATAGGATAACCAGAGTAAATATTCGCATTCAAAACTGGATTTCAGGGCTTCCCTGGTGGCGCAGTGGTTGAGAATCTGCCTGCCAATGCAGGGGACACGGGTTCAGGCCCTGGTCTGGGAAGATCACACATGCCGCGGAGCAACTAGGCCCGTGAGCCACAACTGCTGAGCCTGCGCATCTGGAGCTTGTGCTCCACAACAAGAGAGGCCGTGACAGTGAGAGGCCCAGGCACCGCAATGAAAAGTGGCCCCCGCTCGCCACAACTTGAGAAAGCTCTTGCACAGAAACAAAGACCCAACACAGCCATCAATAAATAAATAAATAAATAAATAAATAAATAAATAAATAAAACAAAACAAAACTGGAATTCATTCAAAGTGGGTGAAAATGGATGCAACACTGGTTTTTGCATAGTGATTCTTTAAGTGCCCCTGGCATATGTTGCCACTTCCTTGATTAGCGCCCGGTCCTGCTCCCAGTCCTGTGAATGATTCTTTGTTACACTTAGCTCTACCCTCCAAGCTCTTGGTCCTGACCACTAAATCATTCTTCCGTTTGCATAGGAACAAAGTTTGCAACTGAATTGCCTCCTCAGCTGCTTCTTGCCCATAAGAAGGCATAGGCTGAGGGTCTAAAAGCCCCTTTTCATTTTGTACTGTCTCTGCCCCTTTTAGTAGCAGTACTTCTTCCAGAACCATTATCCTTAAACCTGTGTAGATTTTCTATAAACCTTATTGGAGTTCACTCAACCAGAAAAAAGTTACAACCAAAAAATGTATTTGAGATAAACCCTGCTCTACCATGCCCTACTGAGGGGCCATATTCTTAATTTTCTTAGAAGCCCTGTTGTTCAATAGGGAGGGTCTGTGAGGCATGCCTTTAATATTTTTAGAATGTCTTTTGTCTGTTTGAAAGGCTCTGTAAAGTGTTGCCTTAAATCTTCATAATGTCTTAAGGAAGGAGTTTAGAGGCCCACTGTGGATTTGACCCTTTTGTGGAAGCCATATTTTAATTTGAGAATAGCTTGTCATCTAGTGAGCCTGGGAATAAGACACTTTTATTTTTGAGCCTAGCAGATCCTGAATCATTTATATTTCCTCTAAATTTTGCTCCAAAACCCAACAGTTCTTTTTTTAGCTCATCTTTCTCCTCTTTAATTTTATAATAAATAGCCAGAGGAAGCCAGGCAGGACTTTCAACACTAGAAAATCCCCTTAGCTAGTATGCAGTTGAATCCAGTGTGTGTATTCCTATTTCCATGTTTCTGCAGGTGACAGTGTTACCAAGTTTCTGCCACTATACAACAAAAGTCCCTTTTCTTCCAGTTTTCAATGACATTTTCCTTATTTTAAACCATCGCCAACAGTATTATGATGCCCTTTAGACTTCCATTATCATTCTCCTCATCCCTTGAAGCTTTTATTAGCACTCTCCTTGAATTTTCTAGGCTTCTACAAACAGGTTTCTCAATGTAGTTCCAGCTTCTGATAACCATCTAATTTTAAAGTCGATGATTTTGGTTTTTTTTTCTTTGTTTGTTTGTTTTTGTTTTTTGCGGTACGCGGGCCTCTCACTGTTGTGGCCTCTCCCGTTGCAGAGCACAGGCTCCGGACGCTCAGGCTCAGCGGCCATGGCTTACGGGCCTAGCCGCTCCGCGGCATGTGGGATCTTCCCAGACTGGGGCATGAACCCGTGTCCCCTGCATCGGCAGGTGGACTCTCAACCACTGCGCCACCAGGGAAGCACAGGAGTCATACTCTTCTTCTCCGTTTTGAGTCTGGTTCATGACTGAGCCTAGTCAAAGTAGTGTGAAGTATGCAGGAACATTAATGACAATTTCAAGTAGAAAAATTTTTATTTCATTTAACTCTAAAACCTGAGAAAACATTATTTCCAAGCCATCTTCTAAAAGACAGGCCAATATTTAATAATTCCTTTGTCTATTCCTGTCTTGTCGTATTATTTTTGTTTGTGTGCTAGCTAGGTAGTCAAGTTTAATGACAGTTTTTAAATTGTCAGGAATGCATTTGATTAAATTCTAAGGTATTTTGATTTTAAAATAGTTCTCTTCTAACAGTAGGGGTTGACAGAAGATAGGAATTTTCCTGGACCAGAGTCCTCACCAGCAGGGCAGGGGCTCACATAAGCCTTGGAGCTAGTCACTAAGCTATTGAGCAAGAACTTTGAGAGGAATTGGTACTAACAATGGACTTTAGTGACATTCATGCTGAAAGAGGATACAGAAGTTCCACTTCCATTTCACGCTTATTAAATGATTTTTGTTTGCTTGTGTATTAACCTGTTTTTCCCCATAGTAAAGACTACATACAAAAATGATAATAAGTGTCATGAAGGAGAAAATAGTGCATATTATCCAAAAATGTAGTAATCTATAATCTTTATTAAGACAGAGTCTATGTTTCAGAAAGAAACATTATGTTCAATACAAGATAAATGTACACAAGATTATGATTTATTGAAGGCTATGCTAATTTACTATACTTAACAAGAGACATCAATTTGATCTTGAGTGATATATCTTCATTGGCACTGTAACCCATTAAAAATATTTATACCTTACAATCATTCAACACATTTTTTATTGAACATCCCATTCTAGCACTAGGATACAATGAACAAATGTTTAAGATCCTAACCCTGTAGAAACTCCTGTGACAGTCATTAGACATTCTTTGCTTATATAAATAATTAGCTAAGTTTTGAACTTTGATATAGACTTTAAATTTTTTTTTATTTTAGAGGTGGATAATTATTCGTGGAATGTTCTAATTAATTAATGATCCATTTTGAAGTAACTCTCACATGTTATCTTTTTAAAAATTGTTGTTTTCTTTTGATTTTTGCTTTTGAAAATTTACTCTGTGGTAGGAAATCAAGAGTATAAAATAAAAACAAATACTACATTAATGATATTACTTTATGTCACAAGACATGTTTAGAGACAAGAAGTACAACTACATGAAATATTTTCCAACTCAAATAAATTTATATTAAAATAGCTTTGATGAATTATTAGCATTATTTCACCTACTTCGTGAGCCAGAGATGAGGTCATTCTGTAGAGGAAAAAGGCCAAAATATTATCCTAGATTCTTCAAGGAGACTAAAATAAAATTCTAAGTATTAGCTAGCACTCATGCTGATTTAGGGATCCATAGTTCAAAGCAGATAAGTTTTCTTGATTCTATTATTTATGGCCTAAGTAAAATGGAACTCACTCTTCCTTTAAAAGTTTGTCCAAAATTAATCTGGAAACATTCTATTCCAAACATAAGGGAAATAGTATAACTATAACTAGGTTATAATGTCAAAAGTATCCATGCAGAAATTATATCAGCTTTACAGTTTGTAACTTAAAAGAATCATACCCCATTTTGTGTAAAAATCTATTAATGTATTAATAATAGATTAAGAATTCTGCCTTCCAATATCTGTTGTGAAAAAAATTATTTTTAGTTTTTAATTTAATACATTGTAAATTGATTTCATTTAACACATTTCAAGAAAATTATGAAAATATTAACTCTAGCTAATCTGGAGGTCAATCTTTCCAAATTTAAATTCACCTCAGGAAATTCATGTAACAAATTACTACATTTGAATAGTGATTCAAACCCTATCTCTTCCATCTACATTTGATTTTTTTTTAGATATCAGGTTTCAACATAATTCAGGTTAGTCAGGTTGTTCCAGAAATTTATACTGAGAACAGTCATCATCAAGACAAACAAAACAATAAAACAAAATAAAATGAAGACCTTGCATAGTAAGCTTGAAATAAATCAAAGAGATCTAGCTTTCATTTCAGTGTTTGTCTTCTAGAAACATCTACCTGCCTGATGACTTGCTGGTCTATTGCTATGGAGAAAGTGGAATTTCCTGTGAAAGAATAAGAACCGCTGAAAGGAAAACCTGTCCCAAAATAGACCTAAATACTTATATTAATTGCATAGCTCTTGTGAGAAATAGCATCCATATAGATTGGAATTAATACCTGACAATGCAATAATAGCATTTGTGAGGATTTAAATATTTTAACTACAGTTAACTCCTGGAAAATGTACTAGCTTTTTTTTTTTTTGCTATTACAATATAACCCTACTACTTTCTATGCTCACCCCTCTTTACAAGACTTGCAGGTTATAAGCTATATCTCTCGGATACTTTTGCCTCCAGGATTCTAGTTGCAATTTACATTCTGCCAAAGAGAGCTGCTTAGCTGGGCAGAAGCATGGGCCTTGGGAAACAGGAGATTTTGCAGCAGCTCCCAGGCATTGCCTGCCTGAGTGCTCCAGACAGCTGGGACCTGTGGTCAAAGTTTGCCACAGTCCCTAACTTGGGAGTTCAGAGTAACTTCCTAATTCAGTAGAAACCAGTGGTATTCTAGAGAGACAGTGTTGGCTTTCCTGTATCTTTACTCCAGTCTTTTCAATGATTTTATTTTAAACACACAAAACTCCTTATATTAATTACCTCTCTGCTTCTAATATGTAGAATATGTCTATTTTCCTGATGGAACTCTTTTTTTTTTTTTTTAGATTTTAAAAACATATTGATGGAACTCTTAACTAGAAAAGTGTCCTTATGACTTGAGTATGACTTGATTATGGTTTATCAACAATGACTTCTTTTAATGAATCATTTTACCAGAAGCTTAACTAGAAATATGAGGACTAGTCACAAAGAAATGACCATTTAAAGGTATGCTCCTTCATGCCTTCTAAAGATGAATCAACATTCTAATTACTTTAAAAAATCTTATTTGTATAAAACTCACATAACATAAATTCACCAATTTAACCTTTCTAAAATATACAATTCAGTGATTCTTAATATATTCACAATGTTGTATAACCATCACCACTATCCGATTCCAGAAGACTTTCATCACCCGAAAAAACCACATATATTCCACTTGCCCACCCCCACTATCCCTTGGCAGTCTCTAATCTAATTTGTGTCTCTGCGGATTTGCTTAGTCTGGACAGTTCCTATAAACGGGATCATATCATATGTGGCCCTTTGTGACTGGCTTCTTTCACTTGGCATAATGTTTTCAAGATTCATCTATATTGGGACATGTATCAGTGCTTCATTCCTTTTGTGGGTGAATCATATTCCATCTTATGGAATGGAACAAAACACATTTTGTTTACCCATTTATCATCTGATGGACATTTGGATTGTTTCCACATTTTGTCTACAATAAATAATACTGCTGTGAATATTTGTGTACAAGTTTTTATGTGTACATATGTTTTCAGCTCTCTTGGGTATAGATCTGGGAGTAGAATTACTGGGTCATATGGTAAATTTACACTTAACTCTTTGAGGAACTGTCAAATTGTTTTCCACACTAGTAGAACCATTTTATATTCCCACCAGCAATGTATGAGGTTTCCAATTGCTCCACATCCTCACCAACACTTGCTATTTTCCCTTAAAAAAATATGTAGATATCCTAGCATGTGTTAAGTGGTATCTCATTATGGCTTTGATTTGCATTTCCCTAATGAGTAATAATGTTGAGCACATTTTCATGTACTTATTGGCCATTTGTATATGTTTTTTAGATAAATGTCTATTCAAATACTTGGCCCATTTTATAGTTGGGTTGTTTTTAATTGAGTTATAAGAATCTTTATATATTCCAAATACTAATTTCTTATCAGATGAATTATTTGCAAATATTTTCTCCCTTTTCATGGGTTGTCTTTTCACCTTCTTGATAATGTCATTTGATGCACAAAGTTTTTAATTTTTATGAAGTCCAGTTAATCTATATTTACTTTTGATGCTTGTGCTTTGGTATCATGTTTAAGAAATCATTGCTTAACTCAAAGTCATGAATATATGCTACTTACTTTTGCTAGTATTATTTTTGTTTTCTATTCTTATTCTCTCTATTAGTGCAGATAATTGAGAATTAATTCTATTTTGAAGACCTGCTGATTAAGGAAGATTTCAAGAATGCAGGACAGATGCCAAAAAAAGGAAATTCAAGCACAATAACTTTAAGAACATAAAGAGCGATTTGAGTCAACGTGGGATATAATATTGTAACATCTGGGGTCTGAGTTACATTGTTGCCCACTATAAATTTTTAACCCAATTAAAAAACACATTATAAACATTTTCTATATATGCTAACACCTTCCTACTACTTGTGTCCTCTACCTTAACCTTCTTCCTTATCTCCTCACCAAAATATCTTGTTGGAATGCTTTTGTTGTAGTTGCTTTAAAAATTATCTGAATTAAGGTCACATTAGAGCTGCTTAGAAGTATAACACTTAATCACAGTAATCCTGTAGTCAATATTGAAATGTGCTATCACTTGTGGACAGAAGGTACGAAAACATAAGATTAGATACAATTGCAGAGCTTCCTGAGAAATGACATCATGAGAACTCCATGAATATTCTAGGTCAGGGATTATAACAGGTTTTTCAGGGTCCATGTTCAGGGTGGCTGCAACTCTCTTCAGCTGATTAGTCTCTGGAAAGCCCTGGAGGACTTGTCAAGTTCCCTTTACAAGGGAATTTTGTTTTAACAAATGATATTATGAAAGTCAGTTCTATATGAGATTGCTTTGTAATCTCAAATTCTAGTAGGGATTAATGCTGCTTTGTTGCATAACTAAAAACACTTCTATTTTTCTTTTTGAATGAACAATCTTGGTCAAAGCAATTTTCAAAAATCCCCTATTTGTTGGTTTAAAAATGAGATTCTTTTTAAAAAATGTGTCTACATGTTAGAAAACATAGATATTTCTCAGGCCCTTAAAATCCTTGCCCACTTTTGTCAAACATAAAAATCCAAAGTCTTCGTATAATGTCATTTGAAATCGCAAAATATTTGTTTTTCATTGATAATATATAATCATAATATTTGAAGCATTTTTTCAAACTAGAGTTACAGCCCAGAGTGCTTCCCTCCTTATTCCTATCCCAGCTACAAGATTCTAATATATAGTACCTAGAAATGATATGTTTCCCAGGATCCTGGGTTGAAAATTCATTGCTCCATACTAGATAAAATATCTTTTTTTTAATAATTAGGAGTAGAATGGCTGAGTCATATAGCTGAATGTTTAACTTTATTTATTTAGTTGTGCTGGGTCTTAGTTGTGGCAGGCGGGCTCCTTTGTTACAGCTTGTGGACTCCTTAGTTACGGCATGCAAACTCTTGCTTGCGGCATGCATGTGGGATCTAGTTCCCTGACTAGGGATCAAACCCAGACCCCCTGCACTGGGAGCCTGGAGTCTTATCCACTGCTCCACCAGGGAAGTCCATACATAAAATATCTTTCTTCCCATTTTGGTGAGTCCAGGAATTTCCATCTTGAGTCAGACCTAAGATTTATCCAGTCAGTGTTCTGGGAACAGAGATTTTAAGATTGTTCCACTGGAGGGCAATGACACAGTTTCTTTCAATATCAGTTTAGGTATACGCAAATTTCTTATTTAAAAAAAATCTTTATTGGAGTATAATTGCTTTACAATGGTGTGTTAGTTTCTGCTTTATAACAAAGTGAATCAGTTATACATATACATATATCCCCATATCTCTTCCCTCTTGAGTCTCCCTCCCTCCCACCCTCCCTATCCCACCCCTCTAAGTGGTCACAAAGCACAGAGCTGATCTCCCTGTGCTATGCGGCTGCTTCCCACTAGCTATCTATTTTACATTTGGTAGTGTATATATGTCCATGCCATTCTCTCACCTTGTCCCAGATTACCTTCCCCCTCCCCATATCCTCAAGTCCATTCTCTAGTAGATCTGCATCTTTATTCCCGTCTGGACCCTAGGTTCTTCATAACTATTTTTTGTTGTTGTTTTTTAGATTCCATATATATGTGTTAGCATACAGTATTTGTTTTTCTCTTTCTGACTTACTTCATGCTGTACGACAGACTCTAGGTCCATCCACTTCACTACATATAACTCAATTTCGTTTCTTTTTATGGCAGAGTAATATTCCATTGTATATATGTGCCACATCTTCTTTATCCATTCATCTATTGATGGACAGTTAGGTTGCTTCCATGTCCTGGCTATTGTAAATAGAGCTGCAATGAACATTTTGGTACATGACTCTTTTTGAATTATGGTTTTCTCAGGGTATATGCCCAGTAGTGGTATTACTGGGTCGTATGGTAGTTCTATTTTTAGTTTTTTAAGGAACCTCCATACTGCTCTCCATAGTGGCTGTTTCAATTTACCTTCCCACCAATAGTGCAAGAGGGTTCCCTTTTCACCACACCCACCCCAGCATTTATTGTTTGTAGATTTTTTGATGATGGCCATTCTGACTGGCGTGAGGTGATATCTCATTGTACTTTGGATTTGCATTTCTCTAATGATTAATGATGTTGAGTATTCTTTCATGTGTTTGTTGGCAATCTGTATATCTTCTTTGGAGAAATGTCTATTTAGGTCTTCTGCCCATTTTTGAAATGGGTTGTTTGTTTCTTTGATATTGAGCTGAATGAGATGCTTGTAAATTTTTGAGATTTATCCTTTTGTCAGTTGCTTCATTTGCAAATATTTTCTCCCATTCTGAGGGTTGTCTTTTCATCTTCTTTATGATATCCTTTGCTCTGAAAAAGGTTTAAGTTTCATTAGGTCCCATTTATTTATTTTTGTTTTTATTTTCATTTCTTTAGGAGGTATGTCAAAAGGGATATTGCTGTGATTTATGTCGTAGAGTGTTCTGCCTATATTTTCCTCTAAGAGTTTGATAGTGTCTGGCCTTACATTTAGGTCTTTAATCCATTTTGGGTTTATTTTTTTGTATGGTGTTAGGGAGTGTTCTAATTTCATTCTGTTACATGTAGCTGTCCAGTTTTCCCAGCACCATTTATTGAAGAGGGTGTCTTTTCTCCACTGTATATTCTTGCCTCCTTTATAAAAGATAAGGTGACCATATGAGCGTGCGTTTATCTCTGGGCTTTATATCCTGTTCCATTGATCTATATTTCTGTTTTTGTGCCAGTATCATACTGTCTTGATTACTGTAGATTTGTAGTATTGTCTGAAGCCAGGGAGCCTGATTCCTCAAGCTCTGTTTTTCTCTCTCAAGATTTTCTTGGCTATTTGGGGTCTCTTGTGTTTCCATACAAATTGTGAAATTTTTTGTTCTAGTTCTGTGAAAAATGCCAGTGGTAGTTTGACAGGGATTGCATTGAATCTGTAGATTGCTTTGGATAGTATAGTCATTTTCACAATGTTGATTCTTCCAACCCAAGAACATGGTGTATCACTCCATCTGTTAGTGTCATCTTTAATTTCTTTCATCAGTGTCCTATAATTTTCTGCATACAGTTCGTTTGTCTCCTTAGGTAGGTTTATTTGTTGACATTTTATTCTTTTTGTTGCAGTGGTAAATAGGAGTGTTTTTTTAAATTCACTTGCAGATTTTTCATCATTAGTGTATAGGAATGCAAGAGATTTCTGTGCATTAATTTTGTATCCTGCTACTTTACCAAATTCATTGATTAGTTCTAGTAGTTTTCTGGTAGCATCTTTAGGATTCTCTATGTGTAGTATCATATCATCTGCAAACAGTGACAGCTTTACTGCTTCTTTTCCAATTTGGATTCCTTTTATTTCCTTTAATTCTCTGATTGCTGTGGCCAAAACTTTCAAAACTATGTTGAATAATAGTGGTGAGAGTGGGCAACTATGTCTTGTTCCTGATCTTAGTGGAAATGGTTTCAACTTTTCACTATTGAGGACAATGTTGGTTGTGGGTTTGTCATATATGGCCTTAATTATGTTGAGGAAACTTCCCTCTATGCCTACTTTCTGGAGGGTTTTTATCATAAATCGGTGTTGAATTTTGTCAAAAGCTTTCTCTGCATATATTGTGATGATCTTATGTTTTTTCTCCTTCAATTTGTTAATATGGTGTATCACATTGAATGATTTGCATATATTGAAGAATTCTTGCATTTCTGGGATAAACCCCACTTGATCATGGTGTTTGATCCTTTTAATGTGCTGTTGGATTCTGTTTGCTAGTATTTTGTTGAGGATTTTTGCATCTATGTTCATCAGTGATATTGGCCTGTAGTTTTCTTTCTTTGTGACACCTTTGGTTTTGGTATCAAGGTGATGGTGCCCTTGTAGTATGAGTTTGGGAGTTTTCCACCCTTTGGTATATTTTGGAAGAGTTTGAGAAAGATTGGTGTTAGCTCTTCTGTAAATGTTTGATAGAATTTGACTGTGAAGCCATCTGGGCCTGGGCTTTTGTTTGTTGGAAGATTTTTAACCACAGTTTTAAATTCAGTGCTTGTGATTGGTCTTTTCATATTTTCTATTTCTTCCTGTTTCATTCTCGGAAGGTTGTGCATTTTTGAGAATTTGTCCAGTTCTATCAGGTTGTTCATTTTATTGGCATATACTTGCTTGTAGTAATCTCTCATGATCCTTTGTATTTCTGCAGTGTCAGTTGTTAGTTCTCCTTTTTCATTTCTAAGTCTATTGATATGAATCTTCTCCCTCTTTTTCTTGATGAGTCTGGTTAATGGTTTATCAAGTTTGTTTATCTTCTCAAAGAACCAGCTTTAATTTTATTGATGTTTGCTATCGTTCCTTCATTTCTTTTCATTTATTTCTGATCTGATCTTTATGATTTCTTTCCTTCTGCTACCTTTGGGGTATTTTTGTTCTTCTTTATTTAATTCCTTTAGGTGTAAGGTTAGGTTGTTTATTTGAGATGTTTCTTGTTTCTTAAGGTAGGATTGTATTGCTATAAACTTCCTTCTTAGAACTGCTTTTGCTGCATCCCATAGGTTTTGGTCCATCCTGTTTTCATTGTCATTTGTTTCTAGGTATTTTTTGCTTTCCTCTTTGATTTCTTCAGTGATCTCTTGGTTATTAAATGGTGTATGGTTTAGCCTCCGTGTGTTTTTATTTTTTACAGATTTTTTCCTGTAATTGATATCTAGTCTCACAGCAGTGTGGTTGGAAAAGATATTTGATATGATTTCAATTTTCTTAAATTTATGAAGGCTTAATTTGTGATCCAATATATGATCTATCCTGGAGAATATTCCATGGACACTTGAAAGGAAAGTGTATTCTGTTGTTTCTGGATGGAATGTCCTATAAATATCAATTAAATCCATCTTGTTTAATGTATCATTTAAAGCTTGTGTTTCCTTATTATTTTCATTTTGGATGATCTGTCCATTGGTGAAAGTGGGTGTTAAAGTCCCTTACTATTATTGTGTTACTGTTGATTTCCTCTTTTATACCTGTTAGCAGTTGCCTTATGTATTGAGGTGCTCCTATGTTGGGTGCATAAATATTTACAATTGTTATATCTTCTTCTTGGATCAATCCCTTGATCACTGTATACTGTTCTTCTTTGTCTCTTGTAATAGTCTTTGTTTTAAAGTCTATTTTGTCTGATGTGAGAATTGCTACTCCTGCTTTCTTTTGATTTCCATTTGCATGGCATATCTTTTCTCATCCCCTCACTTTCAGTCTGTATATGCCCTAGGTCTGAAGTGTGTCTCTTGTAGACAACATATATATGTTTGTTGTTTTTTTTTTTGTATCAATTCAGCCAGTCTATGTCTTTTGCTTGAAGCATTTAATCCATTTACATTTAAGGTAATTATCAGTATGTGTGTTCCTATTACCATTTTCTTAATTGTTTTGAGTTTCTTACTGTAGGTGTTTTCCTTGTCTTGTGCTTCCTGCCTAGAGAAGTTCCTTTAGCATTTGTTGTTAAACTGGTTTGGTGGTGCTGAATTCTCATAGCTTTTGCTTGTCTGTAAAGGTTTTAATTTCTCCACCAAATCTGAATGAGATCCTTGCTGGGTAGAGTAATCTTGGTTGTAGGTTTTCCCCTTCATCATTTTAAATATGTCCTGCCACTCCCTTCTGGCTTGCAGAGTTTCTGCTGAAAGATCAGCTGTTAACTTTATGGGGGTTTCCTTATGTGTTATTTGTTGTTTTTCCCTTGCTGCTTTTAATATTTCTTCTTTGTATTTAATTTTTGATAGTTTGATTAATATGTGTCTTGGCCTGTTTCTCCTTGGATTTATCCTGTATGGGACTCTGTGCTTCCTGGACTTGATTAACTATTTCCTGTCCCATATTAGGGAAGTTTTCAACTATGATCTCTTCAAATATTTTCTCAGTCCCTTTCTTTTTCTCTTCTTCTTCTGGGACTGTTATTATTCGAATATTCATGTGTTTAATGTTGTCCCAGAGGTCCTTGAGACTATCCTCAATTCTTTTCATTCTTTTTTCTTTATTCTGCTCTGTAGCAGTTATTTCCACTATTTTATCTTCCAGGTCACTTATCCATTCTTCTGCCTCAGTTATTCTGCTATTGGTCCCTTCTAGAGAATTTTAAGTTTCATTTATTGTGTTGTTCACCATTGTTTGTTTGCTCTTTAGTTCTTGTATGTCCTTGTTAAATGTTTCTTGTATTTTCTCCATTTTATTTCGAAGATTTTGGATCATCTTTACTATCATTATTCTGAATTCTTTTTCAGGTAGACTGCCTATTTCCTCTTCATTTGTTAGGTCTGGTGGGCTTTTACCTTGCTCCTTCATCTGCTGTATGTTTCTCTGTCTTCTCATTTTGCTTAACTTATTGTGTTTGGGGTCTCTTTTTTGCATGCTGCTGGTTTTTAGTTTCCCTTATTTTTGGTGTCTGCCCCCAGTGGCTATGTTTGGTTCAGTGTGTTGTGTAGGCTTCCTGCTGGAGGGGACTAGTGCCTGCATTCTGGTGGGTGAGGCTGGATCTTGTCTTTCTGGTGGGCAGGTCCACGTCTTGTGTTGTGTTTTGGAGTGTCTGTGCCCTTATTATTATTTTAGGCAGCCTCTCTGCTAATGGGTGTGGTTGTGTTCCTGTCTTGCTAGTTGTTTGGCATAGGGTGTCCAGCACTGTATCTTGCTGGTCATTGAGTGGAGCTGGGGCTTGGCATTGAGATGGAGATCTCTGGGAGATTTTTGCCGTCTGATATTATGTGGAGCTGGGAGGTCTCTTGTGGGCCAGTTTCCTGAACTTGGCTCTCCCACCTCTGAGGCACAGTCCTGACACCTGGCTGGAGCACCAAGAGCCAGTCATCCACATGGCTCAGAATGAGGGAGAAAAAAAATAAAGAAAGAAGGTAAAATTAAATTAAATTAAATTAAATTAAATTGAAAAGTTATTAAAATAAAAAATATTTTATAAAGTTTAAAAATGTAATAAAGAAAAGAAAGAAAGAAAGAAAGAAGAGAGCAACCAAACCAAAAACCAAATCCACCAATAATAACAAGAGCTAAAACGTATACTAAAAAAAAAAAAAAAAAGAAAAAAATGAAATGGACAGACAGAACCCTAGGACAAATGGTAAAGCAAAGCTATACAGACAAAATCACACACAGGGGCATACACATACACACTCATAAAAATAGAAAAATGTAAAAAAAAAAATATCGATGCTCCCAAAGTCCACCTCCTCAATTTGGTATGATTCATTCGTTGTCTATTCAGGTAGTCCACAGATGCAGGTACATGAAGTTGATTGTGGAGATTTAATCCACTGCTCCTGAGGCTGCTGGAAGAAATTTCACTTTCTCTTCTTTGTTCGCACAGCTCCCGGGGTTCAGCTTTGGATTTGGAACTGTCTCTGTGTGTAGGTCGCCTGAGGGCATCTGTTCTTTGCTCAGACAGGACAGGGTTAAAGGAGCAGCTCATTCTTGGGCTCTGGCTCACTCAGGCCGGGGGGAGGGAGGGTTACAGAATGCGGGTCGAGCCTGCAGCAGCAGAGGCCAGAATGATGTTGCACCAGCCTGAGGCACACCGTGCGTTCTCCCGGGGAAGTTGTCCCTGGATCCTGCGACCCTGGCAGTCGCGGGCTTCACAGGCTCCCCTGAAGGGAGGTGTGGATAGTGACCTGTGCTCGCACACAGGCTTCTTGGTGGTGGCAGCAGCGGCCTTAGTGTCTCACACCTGTCTCTGGGGTCTGCGCTTTTAGCTGCGGCTCGCGCCCGTCTCTGGAGCTCCTTTAAGCGGCGCTCTTAATCCCCTCTCCTCACGCATCAGGAAACAAAGAGGCAAGAAAAAGTCTCTTGCCTCTTCAGCAGGTTCCAGACATTTTCCCAGACTCCCTCCCGGCCAGCCGTGGTGCACTAACCCCTTCAGGCTGTGTTCGCACAGGCAACCCCAGTCCTCTCCCTGGGATGTGACCTCTGAAGCCCGAACCTCAGCTCCCAGCCCCCGCCCGCCCCGGCGGGCGAGCAGACAAGCCTCTCGGGCTGGTGAGTGCCAGTCGGCACCGATCCTCTCTGCGGGAATCTCTCCGCTTTGCCCTCCGCATCCCTGTGGCTGTGCTCTCCTCCGCGGCTCTGAAGCTTCCCCCCTCCACCACCCACAGTCTCCGCCCGCGAAGGGGCTTCTATTCTAGTTTGTGGAAACCTTTCCTCCTTCGTGGCTCCCTCCCACTGGTGCGGGTCCCATCCCTATTCTTTTGTCTCTTTTTTTCTTTTTTCTTTTGCCCTACCCAGGTACGTGGGGAGTTTCTTGCGTTTTGGGAGGTCTGAGATCTTCTGCCAGCATTCAGTAGATGTTCTGTAGGAGTTGTTCCACATGTAGATGTATTTCTGATGTATTTGTGGGAAGGAAGGTGATCTCCACGTCTTAGTCTTCTGCCATCTTGAAGCTCCCCAAATTCCTGATAGTAGACATTTTTAGCCCTTTCAGTTGTAAATCCTTCCCAATTTTTTCAAAATTGTTTAGCTATGTTACTTTTTTAAGTACTGAGTACACAAATACCTTCTTTTTTTTTCTTAAACTTATTCTAAATACTCTCCCTCTTTGTAGTTTCATGTTTGGAGGAAAGGATTCATCTAACTTTACACATGTTGACTTGGAAATACCTATATAATATTGATGGGGGGTAGTTCAAGCCATCTATGGAAATGAATATCATCCCAAAGGAATAATATCTGAAATGAGGAGAGGAAAAGGCCAAGGAAAAGTCCTGGTCTGGGATGCTATACACGTAAGAGTGGGAGGGAGAGAAGCAAACCACAAGGCGAAGAATGAGACACTGAAGTAAAGGAAGGAAACCAGGGATGTGAAATATTCCAGAATCCTGAGAAAGGAGAAGTATAAAACAAGCTCAGATTTTCAGAAATTCAAAACAAAATGGTGGTCAATTAAACATGGATAATTTCCACTAGACTTTGAGAAATGAGATTATTTGTGGTCTTTACCCAAATTGCTTATGGTGAAATTGTAGAGGTAAATCCTCCACATGAGTGCAAAATAAGAAAGTGGAGAGAGTACACATAGACTCTTCCTCCTAAGAGCTTACTGAGAGAGGACGCAAGTGCTAGAATAATAACAAAAAGGAGAGGTAAGTTTGAGCGAAGCTATTTTTTGAGGTATAAGAGATTTGACCATATTTATAGAATGCAAGGGATAATACAGAAATGAGTAAGAGAAAGGGATTATTTAGAAAAATGTATTTTTGAAGGAGGAAAGCCAAGATGGGTTCACAACTAAGTGGTAGTTACAGGCCTTGAAATGAAACAAGACATCCTCTTCCTCCAATCCTTGAGGAAAAATGGTGACAGTGGTTGAATTTTCATAAAATGTGTGTTGATGATTATGGCAGGTGGGGAGTGGAGGGGTTTCCCCTGTGATGGTCGCTAAAAGGAAAGATTATCTCTGAGAAACTTAGGAGTTATTTAGAAGTCTGGGGGAGTATTGAAGGTAAGAAATGGCAGGTGAGTGAAATATATACAAGTGATTACCAGGGACAAGCTGAGAAGCTAGGTGATCTTTTTTGGGCATATCAATCAGAAGTTCATTTATCTCTTGTAAAAATAAAATACAGTGCGTGTGTGAAAAAAAATAGAAGTTTACTGATATTTTCCCCCCAGCAACTTTAAGACAACTAAAGTAATGGCAGTTGGATTTGAGGGAAAGGGACAGACTTTAGAACTCTGTTTTGAAGATGTTCCGTTCCAAATGGTCACCAGTGCCTTCCACTGATTTTTCCAATTTACTTTTATCTTAGTAAAATTAAGTTTATTGTACTAAGCCTGGGAACGCTGAGTAAATTCTGGATTACTAGACCTTGGAAGCTGAAGGAGCCTCAATACTTGATTTACCTCTGTCCCCACGATTTAAAGACATTAAACTCTTTACAGATGGTATAATCAAGCCTCAAAGATTTGCTCAAAGCCAATAGGTAGTTAGTGGCTGAATGGGAAGTTCAGGGTGTCAGGAAGGAATGTGCCACCTGGAAAACACGATGAACACATTTCCAAGGGTGAGGAATGGCTTGGGATTCATTTTGCAAAATGTTGTTTGGAAAGTTGGAGCTGAGCCATGGCTTATTGTGTCTAATATAATGCAAGGTGATTGGACACTGATCATCTAACACTTGTTTGCTCTTTAAAGATGTTAAATGCCTTTTTATTCCCATACTTTTGTTGTAATAATATGTTGGACTTTTTCAAATCTAAGCATTTACCTCCTCGTTTGAAAAGGTATTGTCGACCAAAGGATGCACAATGAATCTAGCTATCTGAGCTAAACACCTCTGGTAATCAGCCAAAGTGAAACTGGGAGCAAAAACAAAATAAGCCCTTCATGATCATTGTGGCACCACAATAGAGCAGCTACTTGAGCTTCCATTGTTCTGTTATACAAGGTCTTTATTAGGTCATAACTAAATATATATTAAAGATTTTCAGGAAAGAGCAAAATGGAATAAACCCAGTGGGCTAATTCTACACAGTGGAAGAATCTAGCTTTCAAAATTGATAAAATATTAAAATAATCTAGAAATCTCCTTGTAACAAGATGGCAATTTCAGGGTAGCTACTTCCAGGACTACATTAAATTTCATCCACTCTGCACTGTGTGTATACTGGGGTTGTATTCTGCTAAGGGGATTGGCTTTGGTTTTAAGACACATTGGTTTCTTAAAGCAACATGTGTGTAAGTAAACTCCTGCTGTTTTCAAGGCTTTTGCCTTTTTTCCCCCTTGGAGATCTTTGAAGAAAGCCTAAATAATGAACACATAGAATATGCATATACATGAATACATAGCATAGAGAAATATTATTCATTTGTTCAACATTATTAAACCTCTCCCATTTGCAAAGCACATATTCGACATTTTAGGGTTATAGATTCATTCAGTTAAACAAATAACTATTCAACTCTAAAATGTTGCAGACATGGGTATAGACATGATTAATCATGGTCTTTGATCATAGGAATCTGATTGTTTCTTTTGCATGTACTAACTGAAAAGGAAGAAAGTAAAACAATAATAATTGTAGATATGCATATGATAATCTCCCCAGGGTTGTTTGTTTGCATAGCATCTGTGAATGACTAATTCACTGAGGAAGATTGTAAGCACTTCTCTGCTGGTGGTGCAAAGAGTAGTTTGGCTGCGATTATATTGGTCCAGGCAGGATATTACAAATGTCTGCACCAAAGCAATAGAAATGGAAATAGAGACATGAGGGCACATTCAGCTTATACTTATGGGTTATTATCAATAGGGGTTGATATTGGATTAGATAGGGACAGTGAAGAAGTGGACAGTTCCTGTTTTGAACTTCACTAGCATTTGTGGGCTTTTGATCAAAGTGGTCAAATAGTGGTCATTTGTTGCTCATGGACTACTTTAAAATATGGTAACAACTATATATAGTCTCCCAGAAAATGTATGTGGACACAGAGAAATTTTGCATGTAACATAATGGTCTTCTTGAAATCCATCTATGACCAAAACAGACGTGATGCCTTTGTCATAAAGACTGCAAGATGACGACTAATGTAAATTGTGCTCTGAAGAAAAACAGGGGGTGCTGTGAAGATATTGTCAGCCTAAAGATGGAGATGGAGGTAGGGAGATAGCAATGTCAGGGAAGGCTACTCTGGGGAAGTGAATATAATATACATGAATGAAAAAATAGTAAGTGATAAATGGATAAATTGGATTTTAAGCCCCTAAGGTTTATTTAAATATATATATATATATATATATATATATATATATATATATAATATATATATATATATATATATATATATATATATATAACAAAGCTTTATTGATATATAATTTACATACCATACAATTCACCCATTTAAAACGTGTGAGTTAATGGCTTTTATATTATTGGCTTTCATATATTCATAGAGTTCGACAACCATCACCACAATCAATTTTAGAACATTTTTGATACACCCCCAAAGAAGTGCGTCCCTATTAGCAGTCACTCCACATTTCCCTGGAGCTTGTTTCTCCCACCCCTACAAGCCACACACAAGCACTAACTGCTTTCTGAATCTATAGATTTACCCATTCTGGACACTTCATATAATTGGAACCATAAAATATTGATCGTTTGTGACTGACTTCTTTCCTGATATAATGTTTTCAAGATTCATCCATGCTGGGGCAGGTATCAACACTTCATTCCTTTTTATAGCTGAATAGTATCCAGTTGTATGGATATATCACATACCACATTCACATGTATCCATAAGTTGAAGAACATTTGAGTTATTTCCACTTTTTTGGCTATTTGAATAATGCTGCAATGAACATTTGTGTGCAAATTTTTGTGTGGATATATGTTTGTTTGTTTTCTTCTCTCTTAAGTGTATAGCTAGAAGTAGAATTGTCATATGGTAACTCTATTTTTAACTTTTTGATGAACTGCCAAATACTTTTCCTTACTTTTTATTTTAAATTTTATTACATTTGTCTTATTACTCCATCTCTTGCTTTGTGTAATAGATGTTTCCTGGAAAAATTCCATTTAGGTTGAATTATTTGTTAATGAAATCAGGTTTTATGTGTTCAAAGGGAGCTTGATATTTAATGGCATCTTCATTTGTAACACTTATGTCAAAGCTCTGAGTTAGGAAACAGAAAACCTGGATTCCAAAGCTGAGCTTTAATATTAACTCACTGTGTGACCTGGACATGACTATTAACCCATGAGAAAAAAGGAACTTTCTCTTAAGAAAAATTATCTAGCAAAATATGTAATGGCTAATGAAGTATATCAGAAAGCTAAACTACACCAGGTTTAGATAAGGATGACCAGAAAAACAAACAAAACAATAAAGTTTAGATAAATTCAGATTACTTAAGGGGAGATCTGATTCAGATATTTGTCATTTTAATTTAACTTATAATTGAAAGACACAAATAATTGCAACTGAGAATCTCATTTTTCAACCCCTTCTTCCCTATATTATTTTTGGCTAGAGCTTTAGTTTCAGCTTTTCTGTTGCCATTTTTTAACTAAGGCTTAACCAGAATATGGAGAGAAGTAGGAACCTGAATGATCAGTTAAGTAATCGCCTCTTAATGCTGATGTTCAGAATTTTAGTGTGGAATCAAACATTCAACAGCTCTGAGATTCCTGTGAAGATGGATTATGCTGAATTCCTAGAGCTTAAAATGTATAACAGCTGGTTTATAGCTGCCATTATCAGGAGATTTTTTTTTCTCAGTTTTTTTTTTTTTTTTTTTTAGTTTTAGATAGGCTGAATCTCCAGCTTTTTATGTTATAAAGGAGACAGACTGGCTAGAAATGGAAAAAGATATGCTGCCAAACTGTGTAATTTTTGAGATATTCCTTCCTTGGAAAAGAGAGCAATACTATTCAGTTATTATTCACCATGCATATATTGACAGCCTATTGCATGCAAAACATTCATCTGGTTAAGATGGAGGATATAAAGATAAATAACACCTACAACTTTCCAAAAGTTTACTGTCTAAAGTACATAGATAGCTGTTAACTATGTTGAAAATATTTAAAAATCTTTAGATCTCCAAATAAAGATGCTGAGAAATTCAGAGGAGGGAGAAATGACTCCTATGAGAAGAATTCGAGAAAGCTTTGGAGAGAGAGTTTGGTTCCATTTGCACTGAGCCTTGGAGGATGGGGGACTGTATTCCATATGGCAGAGGACGCAAACACATTCTAGACAGAGGGTCCATTAGGAACAAAGGTACGAAGTGAGAAAGTACACCAAGCCTGTTTGGGGAAGAATAGTTTTATCCAAAAACATTCAAGAAAAGCCTTAGATAGGATCTTCCACAAATTCCCTAGATATTTCAAATAAAATCTGAGTTGGACAGCCTTCTATGACTCTTGATACTCTTTCTCTGCATGATTATTTTGGGCTCTCTTCTTCCACACTTATCCCACTGGAGGAAAACAGAACCCCCAAAGCTCCAAAGTGTTATGTTTAGACTTACCATATAACTTTGTGTAGAGAGAAGAATGCTTCTGTCCAAGGACAATGTCCATATAATTATCTGTGAATAAATGAATGAATAAGTGAATGGAGAGGAGACCAGCAGACCCTTGTTTATTGTGTAGGGGAAGTTTAGGGGAACGTTTTTAGAAATGGTTTATAAAATGTTCTGGATTTTTACGCTGTGAAATCTCTTCAAGAACTCTACTCAATACTTTGTAATAATCTATATGGGAAAAGAATCTGAAAAAGAATCTGAAAAAGAATAGATATATATTTATGTATAACTAAATCACTTTGCTGCACACCCGAAACTAACACAACATTGTAAATCAACTATACTCCAATATAAAATAAAAATTTATAAAAAAAGAATGCTTTTGGGCACTCATTGCTCTGTTATACTACTTCTCGCAGAGACCATGGATTCACTGGAAGGTTGAAGCATGTGGAGTCCAGGATAGAGAACAAAAAAAAATATCTCCAATTGCTAAACAGTTGCCAATGAAATAATTTAGCTCTAAAGGTGTCAGTGTCAACATGTGAGATTAAGGGTTGATAGTTTGTCTGCTTACCATTTGTTTGGCATTGCTATTTATATATTCAGAAAATCAATGGAAGTTTGTTCAACTTTTGAAATTTTAGTTTATAGTCCAAGAGACAGCAAATAAATTTTTTTCAGTGAATAAAATCTTGAATATAATATGTGTCAGGGTGCTTTCAATAGTCTGCAAAGTACTTTGTCTATGAAAGAAGCTAAATAATATAGAGAATTAGAATTATTTGATAAATTTAATCAATAAAGCATTTTCATCTAAATAATTTGGGCTCTCTCTAAAATTAGGACGGGCTTGAATAACTTAAATTAGACAAATACACCACTAAATATTAAATATTTGACTAACTGTATTGTATAATCTGACACTATCAATTATAGTTTTCAATCTGAAAGATATGATATAAACAGCAACAACTATAAAAAGTGATTCTCCTGACCATTTCTGATTAAACTGAGACACAGACATAGTTTATAAGAAAGAATTCACTTAAAAAAACCTAACCTTAAAGGACAAGGCAAGAAGGAAAACAATTTTATATTTTTCTCTATGTGAATCAAAGCCATTTATAATTTTTAATTGCATGGTATGTGCTCTAACAAGTTGTGAAAAATATTTATTATATCATACCCTGCAACTGTTTAACTGTGACTGAACACAGTTAAACACAGTTTTACTGGTTTTTTTGGTTTGTTTGTTTGTTTTTTTAGAGCTCAACATTTTGGCATATTTGTATCAGATCTTTTCTGAGGGTGATATTCCAGATACAGGTGATACCGCTCTGTAATCCTTCACAGTTTACTCCTACCCTTCCTCTACCCAGTGGTACCCAGTAATCTGAGTTTAGTGTTTCTTATTTTCATCACTTATTATTCACTTAATAAATATTTATCAAGTGCCCCTTATTGGCCTGGGACTCCTCTATGTGTGGGGAATACACACAGCAGTGAACAAAACAACAATTCCCATGCTAATGGACCTTTTATTCAAATGTGGGAGGGGATGGGCAACATGCAAATAAACAAGCGAATTATGTGGACAGAACTGATCATTTTTTTCTGAAAGAAGTTTAGTTCTAAACTTTACCTTGACATGAAGTGCATGGGTCCATTATATTTGTTAGTACTCATATGTACATCCCAGAGTCAGGTCAATAGGGTAGACTGTGAATACACCTAAGCACCTCTTTTCCTTTGTAGTAAAATTTGAATCCTTCTGACAATTCCTCAGCTTTCAGAAGTAGTTTAATCTTGGGTGTATACACCAATTATGCAGTCACATGAGGCACCAAACTTATGGTACAGTGTCCAAATGTTAGTGAATTCACTTGGCTTGTTGTCAGCAGTTGACATCGGATATCGAGCTCCTGGCAGGAGCCTGAATGAAGTCATCTCTTCCACCTTCACTTGACCTCAGCCCAGGGACTGTAGAGCTCAGCTGTAATGTTTCATAATACATCGACACATCAATTCCACACCAGTCCTGCCCTCCAGCCTTGCTGAGCTTAACTAATAAGTAAAGAAAGGAAAGTTCAGTTATGAGAAACAATGTTTTCACAATGATGTTTCATCATTCAGATGTTTATTAAATTTCCTATTGAATACAATTTTTATTTGAGGAAGCAACAGATAGGATCTGATCTAAAAATCTAACTCTACTTTCAGCCTCTAAAAAAGTTGTTTTATCTAAGCCAAAGACTTTTATCTATTTTTACATACTGATCATTATCAGAAGCAATGTCAAAACTATAATACATAAAACAAATATAAGAGATGTTTTTGTCCTATTTATGGCCTGCTAAGAAATAGAATATACTTAAAATTTGCATATAAGAAATTTGTATATTTCAGACAGGTTTAGAAAAAAATGCACCTGAAATAGTACATCTAACAGACGCATCTGAAGTTTTATTCATTGAAAACTGTTATTCAATGTCATTCTAAACAAACGAGTACAACAGGACTAGATTTAGGGCTATTTATCTTAAAATCAATCTTAATCAAAGGAAATTGAGATGACTTTTAAAATAAATGAATAAAAAGCAAAACTCCAAACAAAAAACCTAACCCTAACAATTTGAACTGGTTTTATGATGTGTCTTTTCTCTTAGAGATAATCAGGCATGAACCAATTTTATTAAGAATTTACTTTGCATGTGCAAGTCATTTTGTTAGATGGTGAGGGTCAGCTATTGTTCATACTTTAAATTCCATCTTCTTTGGCTGGAGGATCAAGAAGGTTGAACCAAAGATTCTGGAATCTCGGAAGCTTTTGTCTTTAAAGAGACCACTGTTGGTTCATAACGTTCTTTGGCTATTCACTGAAACAACAGGACCACGCCACAGGCTCTGGGAGGGCTGAGTTTTGGAGACCACAAGCAAGGACTTTCTTCTTTCATTTGGTCTGTCTCAGCATTCTGAAGGTTGTCCAACTCTGGGAATCATCAAGTTTCATTTCTTCCATTAGGCCTGGAATAAAGAACAAACCTGCAAATTCTGTCAAAATGGGTGATGTATGGCTGCTGAGAAATTCAAATTGCTTCGAGTGTGGGAGCCAACAAAATAATGTCCCACTACAGGATGAGATCACAGCATCATGCGCTCATTCTCTGTGTGAGCTGTATTCTATATGCATGGGGGAGAGCCAAAGCATGAGTTCATTGAAGGAATGATAAAGTGCTTCTCCTTAACCCTCTATCATCCAAGAGTTCAACCAGATCCAACATGGCCGGGGATTCCACCTCGGATACTCCTGGGTATTGCACTGCACTCTGCACAGTAATGATAGACAGTAAAACAGCCACATGGAGAACATAGTACAAATCAAACTTAGATTACTCATTGGATTGAAATTCCTGAGTGCACTATCAGCTGAGAGAAAAATGCACATGTAAAAGTTGTGAGTTAAGTTTTATTTGGGGAACTTACCCAGGACTATAGCCTGGGAAACAGTCTTTCAGATAGCTCTGAGGAACTGCTTTGAAGAAGTAAGGAAGGAACAAGAATATATATATATATATATATATATATATATATATTGGCTAGGGAAAAACATGTAGTCAAACATCCAAAGATTGTTGCTAATTGCAAAGAATAGATATCTCAAGTTAATTAATTTAGTGCTTTTCTTTGTATAGGAAGATGCAAGAACCTGCGGTCATTGAAATTTTTCCTTAGATATGCATCTTAACTATCTAGGGGCCAGTGTATCCAAAGAATAGAAAGCTTCCTATTTTTCTCCATCCTAAATTCCTCTCAGGGTGCACTGCAGTAGCTCCTGGCTTGATTCTTGTAGAACTGGAATGGCAGGCGACTTTTTTTTTTCTTAACAACACCATCATCTTATCAGCCATGATGGCTGAAGCTCTCCAGGTTGATAAATTTTGGCTGCCCTCCATGAGTTTAAGAATGTCATAGAATCACAAGATTCTGCCTTGTACATAGCATCTGCCTTGAGTGAGTTATCTCAAATATGTTTGCTATACGTGAGGGTGACAAGCAAGTTTTAGGTGAAAAGTTGAACTGAGGTGGTGGTTTAGGAGGAGAGTTAAAATTCCCTTGAGATTTTTTATAAAAGCATTCTGCAAATGTAAGAGCATGGATCTCAACGTGCTTTGGAGGCTTCCTTTCTCATTGGCCCCTATTATTTCTAGGTTTTCAGTAGACAAACTGTATGTTTCCAAGAGTCAAATACAGAATTCAAGCAGTGTGTGGTCATCAGGAGGAGGTTCTAACAAGGCAGAAGCTCACAAAGAAGTAGTTTAGAAAACAAATGTAGTAAAATATTTGTAGCTCTTATCTCAAAGCAGGCTTTCAAATTTCTAAGAGAGTAGAAGACAACTCACGAGGAACATTCATCATGGGCCTCAGGTAGAGGTGGAGACAAAGGACCCCTGAGAACTGGGATTAATGAGAGGCTGTTCTGGTATGACCTGGGCTATCCTGCATCCTCTCTTCCCTTCTTTTTCACATGCTTGTCTTCTTCCATGTTTTCTTCGCAGATCTAAAGTTGCCTGATCAAATGCAGAATGGCTGATTAAATTTGTATTTCGGATACACAACAAATAATTGTATTCATTGTTTATTTATTTTTTAAAAAAATCCATTGAAAAATACATACATTGTTTATCTGAAATTCAAATTTAACTGAGAAACCCTGTGCTTTTATTTGCTAAGCCTGGCAACCCTATCTGTATGCCACCCAGTCCATCCCACTGGAGCCTAACAGCAGACAGAGAAAAGGATTGTAATTGAAAGTAGCAGCTAAGGAAAACATGGACAAATGAAACTGGTTGGCCTTGACATTTCCAGCTATTTATAGGCTCCATTTCACAGATGAAATAGTTGTTTGCCACGGGCCATTCTGCTCAGTCCTCACATCCCCAGTCGGGCCTTCTGCTCCAACACTGACTGCTTTTCCTTTAAGTTAACCATTTGAGTAAAGAGCTGGATAAAGTGGGAAAACTGATACTGGAGAACTGTCCAGGTGAGGTTCCTTCACCATCTGTGGGAGCACTTCTCCTTGGTGGGAGAGGTTGCTAGGTTCAGTCTACAGGTTTCTGTTCTCCAGCAGAATCTTTGGTAAATACCCCTGTTAAATCACCCACTTGCTTTGGCTCACAGATTTTTGCATATGAATGCTTGAGATATTAAATAGAATCTTGAAATAAAAAGGAAAACATTACTGTGTTGCTGCTCTCACGTATTCACTGTGGAAAAAAAATGTTTGCCTCAAATATGTATTGCCTTAGACTGGTTTAATGAGAGAACTATAAGAGAAAAAAGATATTAAGCCTTATGTATTTCTGCGTGCTCAGTGAGAAAGTTTAAAACTGAAAACTCTTGCACCAGAGAATCCGCAGTTGATTGGTGAAGTCATGGAAATCTGTCAAATTTAACAGCTTTCAAGCACTATCTTACACATTGCACATATTTTCTCTCTTATGTAAAGATTTCAGTTGGCGATGTATTATATCTGTTTTAGTCTCAGTGAATTACATAAATAGCTTGCATGATATACAAAATTTCTTGCTTACCCATCAAGTGTTACATTTTCATCTTGACTCCAAAGATCATATATGGAACGCAGAACACACCTAGAATGCAAACTATAAAACAAATACTGAAACTTAGCACATCCTAGAAAAATAAGAAACATTCATTTATGTTGGAAGCAACATCTTCCAAGTGGTGAGACAAATATATTCACGTCTGCTAATAAATCTGCCAATAAACTTTCTTTCTAAATATATTCAAAGAGAGACTAGTTACCTTATAGTGAGAAATGCATATATATTTGGCTGTTTATAAGGACTTGGAATATAGCCTTTATGGACGTCTTTAATGTTCAAATACAATTCTACCTCATTTTAAGTAAGTTTTAAATTTGCTGTGAATTTATTCTTTTCTTATTTGTCAGGCTGTCCCAAGTGTGTCAATAACTACTATATATATATATATTTTTTTCTGGATCTTTAACAAAAGACCAGTGTTTCTCATTAGAGTTCATCCCTACAAATTAAATGAAAACCTCTTTTTCTTGTCTTGCTAACAGAAAAGAACCAAATTATTTATTTGAAGCTTCTCATTTCTAAGTATTTTACCTAGAAAAATATGTATGGTACATTGAGCACACCCTATATATTGCCTGTGTTAAACTTCTTTTCATCTTGGTTTTTATATTTTAAATTTAAAACATAAGGCTCTGTTTAAATGTACTTTAAAATTGTAAAATACTTTAGGAAAAATGATAAATATGAAAATTTCAGAAAGCTATTTCATACCTGAAATTAGTTATGTGTCAGATATGGCTACAAAGCTGAGGTAGGAAAGAGACAATGATTTTGTCTAATTAGGAAGAGTTTTATGGTCTTGAGACAGGCTGGGACCTGGGGCCCTTTGCTGCAGTGCTGCAGTGCTTGCACCTGGACATACCTCTCCTCAAGCAACAAAATACAAAGAAACTGTATGGGACTAAAAATAACTGCGTGCATGCACAGCTGGGACAAATTCTGAACAAAAGATACACAGAGACCAGAAACTCAACTGCCACTTTTGAAGAGCCTGAAGCAAAAGCAAGGGGTCGGGAGCAAAAGCAGCATATTGTGCATGATCCCTGCACACAACACCATCTAATGGGTGGGCAAAACACCTAAGCCATCCCTTCAGCCCAATCCCTGGACACACCCCTACCTTCACCCCATATAAGGAACAAGCTTGACCTCCCTCAGGGAGCTAGCAAACAAGGGAACCTGCTATTTTTTCTTGCTCCCCCCTACCTGAATTTCTTGTCTGGCCTCTAGTCAATTTCTATTGATTGGGGCAGGCCAAGAACCATGGTCTGTAACAGTCTCATGGTTACAAAAATGTAGCACACGTATTGAGTTTTAAATTTTTGTTTTTGTCATTCTTCTTCACCCCAGGTCTAAAAAAAAGCAAGAAGCTCTAAGATCAGAAGCAAGCCCAAGACAGAACCCTTAGAGCAAAGAGAATACTAATAAAAAAACCAAACAATGCTTCTTCTAAACTGGGTTTAGGTGGGTAGTTAGGAGGACCTTATTGTTAGGGGTTAATGAGAAAAAAAGAACTTTAAAAACTCACTCTTCCAGAGCCAGGACACTCTGGACTCTGAGGCTAACCTCAACCCTAATTTTTCCCCTGAGGAAAAGGCCTTTGACACCTAAAAATGATTGTATTTGAGGCATTTTGTGTGGAAAAGCTAAAGTTAGATATATAATAGGTGATGACAGTTAAGGATTAATGAAAACAGCTCTATTGTACTTGGATGATTTTATTTCTTTAAATCTTTCTCTGCTTGCATACAGTCTTGTATAATACAGTTGATATTATATGTTTACCTAAGCTCATCAAAGCATCCAAGAGAAATATGCAGAACTTACATCCTGAGTTTGCAAACCCAAATTTCTGTTTAAAACCCACCCGCAGAAATAACTGTTCAGATGACTGGTTAAGTCCATTACGCCCCACCCCACCCATACCTCCCCTCCCTTCTCCCAAAGTCCAGTTCTATTCTTCCATATACCCTTCAGACATCTCTGCCTAATTCTGAAATGTCTCAAATTAAACTCACATCTTTGGTCTGTCGCCTGACTTTCCTGCAATGCTTTCTCCCTCACCCCTGATACTTCTATGCTGTGTGTTGTCTCACTGTGATGGTTCTACAGCAACCTCACCCTTACCTTACCCTCCTTGCTTTCTCATTCCCATCAACACCCTGCCCACCCCCCGCGATTTCCGGTCCCTATGAGATGTCTCTTGAACTATCCCAGTGCCTTCTACTCTATCTTCCTGAGTCCGGTCAGGGATGTGAATGTTCTGGTTTGTTTGATTAAGGAATCAGGCTCTTTACTATATAATTAAACCATATGTGCCTTTTATAATCACAACCTTTTAAGCAGATATCAGCATAGATTTTTTAAAAATTAGTTTTTATTGGAGTATAGTTGCTCAGCATAGAGTCTATTTACAATTATTTCTCAACAAATAACTACTGTGCGTTAGGACTTTTCAAGGTGTTATTTGTGTGGCTTCTTAAAGAGTTTCTTCCACTGGTAAATTTGGCACACCCTATTTCAGTTCACCCAATTTTATTTAAAACAAAACTAAAGCAAACAAAAGAAAATCTTTCTAATATAAGATTTTAATGAACATCATCTCTAATAAGAATAAATAATATTATTTGTAAAAAGACCCCATATTTATAAGTCTGACATGATGGGAAGGGAGAAGAGATAATATATATTTTTTAAAATATTGGTTAGTCCTATTGAAGGATGAACACATTTAAATAATAAGCAAGAGTCTGAAAGACTTTGACATAAAAAATACAAAGATCAATAAAACAGGAGAAATTGTTATGTTGTGACTGATGAAGGGTTTCTACAGTACAGAGAGTTGAAGGAAAGAAACATTAGTGTTAAAATGCACTAAAATATAGGGTAGATTGCCAACTTGGGATGAATATTGATTAGAGAGAAATATGTGGCTGTTGGAATCTGTGCAGTTTCTGTTCCAAGATCTGAATGAACATTGAGGAATGACTAGTTGTATTTTAAACTTTAAACTTCAAAGACTCTTCATAAAATGGAAGATGTAGACAGGTCAATAATTTACAGGACATATGTAACTAATAAGAACATGCTATATGAATAAATAAATAAAATAAAATTCAAAAAAAGGAGAAATGTGCTATGAAAGGAATGCCAGTGAATATTAATTAAATTTAAAATTAGAAGGAACCCAAAAAACTATAGAAATTATAACTAAAATCCATAATATAATTGATTAAAAAGTCACATAACATAAAGATAATGATTCATGGATGATACAGTAATCTCAGAAAGTAGAAAAAAAAGCAGGAAGGGAGTGAAAAAAAAAGAAAAGTTTTCTGGTCTCATTTTTAAAAGTTCCAATAATCTGTCCTTCTGCATATAAGAATTTCTTATTCTCATTCATAATGGATATAAAGCCCATTAATATTCAACTGGCTCACAATTGCAAAGCACTTTGCAAATATAAAATATTATGTAAGTGCCATAGAATCCATTACTTCATACTCAACCTTCAAGCAACAATTACTGAACAATGCAGTATTGTAGAATAGCCTTACTAATGGAAATTTAACTTCCCTATAGCTTTAAAAGATTTCAGAACATTACATAATTGTTTAAAGTCAAATTGAATTTTAATCCATACATTATTTATGCTATTTGGTCACCTGGCTTTAAATAGATACATATATAAAATCTTATACATAAAATTATATAAGAATTCATACAGAAAATCTTCCATTTCTTGCATGAGGTAATAATTTTTATTCTAGGATTCATATATTTATTGACTCATGACAAAGCACTTTTTCAAGCACACTCACTCTGCTGGGCATTATGTGTAATTTGCAATAGACTCAGCCTTTTAGAATCTGGTGATGTTAAATGACCCTTTATTTGAAGAATCCTAATTTTTTTAAGTCAGACTTTTGGGAAAAGAGTCAAAGAAAGCACGCTTGTTGCATTCTATTTATAGAAAGAGTCTTGGGAAGTTTTCAAAGCTGAAGTTGCTGTGACCTGAGGCTCCAACACACAAACCAGGCAGGGGTTACTGTTACATCACATGCAGACTGATTGTATCATTCACTGTTTTCACATTGAATGGACAGAGGAGATTAGTCTCAACAGCTACACCTGTTTTCAGTGTTTGGCGCTTTCAAGATCCTCTCTTTTTTAAGAAATAAATGAGAGAAAGTAGGCATAAAGATATTTTATTATTTCTCAGAACTGCCAAGTTTCATGCAGGTGGATGAAGTAAAGGTGAATTTCAACAACGAATATCTTGAGGCACGCTGCCCTTGGAGTAGACTGAAAAGATTTCAAAATGTGTGGGTCTTATCATTTACAACAAAAAGTCATGCTCGTAAGGTCTAAGAAAAAAAAGAATTTGATTATCTACTACTGATTTTGGTATTTTTTGTTGTCAAGTAGATCTTTAGATACCTTTAAAGATAGGAATTTGGTTGGAATTTAGTTGGCTTTGCTGGTAAATTGAATCTCAGTTTAGGAAAACTTTAATAGTCTCTTCAAGCTACCATTCCATAACTCTCTAGAAGAAAGGAAGAAATAAAAGTATTTCATTCAACAGAGCCCTGAATATTTCCACAGCATGTGACCCAAGTGCTTGTTGGATAATTTACTCATTCATTCAAAAGTCATTTATGAATTGCTACTATGTGCCAGCTCTTGTGTAAGAAAGTGACTACAATGGCGATGGTTAGAGAGTTCACAGTGGAGATCAGAAAATAAACAATTATCATACAATTGGATAGCTGGTAGGATAGATTTATGTACAATGAGGGGTCTCTAACAGTCTGAAAGTTCAGGTGGGTCAAGACAAGTTACTCTGAATAAGTGAGTTTATTTCCCTGAGTAAGGAAGGAAAGGATATTCCTGGTAGAAGGGAGAGAAATGCCAAATTTCAGGCTGGAGACAAGATCATAGTGCATGCAAAACTTGTGATTGGAATATAGAAGATGTATGCATGAGTACCAGAAAATATAGCTACAGAGAGGGAAGAGATAAGATCAGGAAGACACTTACTTGTAGGCAGTACTAATGAGCTTGAACTTTATCAGGAAGGCATTGAAGAGACACAAAAGAATAGGTGCTGAATGGATGAGTGAATAAATATGCAAATAAGAGGAGAATACTTTTAATGCCTTCCCAAATTGGAATTGAAATCTTTAGCAGTCTATGATATATGTGTATATGTATATATCTGGCCATGTATATATAATACATACATAGATATATATCTTTGTCATAAGATGGATACATCTGTAGATACAGGTTTCCCTCATTATCCAAAAGTAGAATGCTTCTATGAAACCTTTCCTAAGCCTAAGTAGTGTAAAGCTAAGAAGCAATTACCTTAGGACACATTTTGCTGACACATGCACAAAATCAATCGAGATAAGCACAGATGCTCACAAACACCATTCAAAGCTTTGGTAGCTTGGTGCTGAGATGCTGGGTGTAGTTCCTGGGAAGGAAGCTTGGTGGTATCATTCTTGCTGCCAGGGGGAGCTAGCTGCCTCTATCATGACTCGTGAAACAAACACAGAACGGTATTCTTCATTTTTGCCTTTTTTTTTGTAAAAGCAAATATCCAATTCTGATTTCTTTCAGTTAGTAAAAACAGGTACTAAGGTAGGTCTTTCATAAAAGCCAAGTGGTGTAAAGTGAGCCTTCAAAAATCCAGAGTACCTGTATGTCATAGATCTAGATATATCATCGTAGATATATATATATCTTTGTCTATGTATAAATACATGCACATACATGCACACATACACATGTGTGTGCTCATATGTGTCTATATATTTAAAGGGCATGGTCACAGTGGTGTCCTGGGCCATGGAGCAGGGCCTGGTGCATAGCAGATGCTCAATAAATATGTGTTAATTGAATGCATGAATAAACAGATTTTAAGCAATAAGGAAGCCATCTCTCAGACTACAGAATGGAAAACATGCTGGAGATGATCATTATGTTAATGTAGTTAGCGATATGGAGAAGAAATGATGAAAACTTGAATTATGAAAACTGAAGATTGAAAGGCTGGTAGAGAGTTAAGACGTTACTCTTAGAACTTGATTGACAGTGAGGTGGCTGGGCTTAGGGAATGATAGGAAAGCAGGATGACTACCAGGTTTCTTGCTTAGTCTAATGAATGGGTGGCAGGCTATCCCTCAGAGAGGGAATTTAGGAGAAGAAACAGTTTTGGGATGTGAAAATACAATTTTGTTTTAGCCATCTTGATTTTGAACTCTTGGTGAGGCATCCAGAGGGTGTAAAGAAGGCAGCTTGATAAGTAATATTGGGGAATCTGAATTTTAGGTGGTAGGTGATGCTAACAGGATAAATATTTCTCAGAAAAAAAATGACTGAAAGAAAAAGAAAAGGATTACCACTACTGGGCATATACCCTGAGAAAACCATAATTCAAAAAGAGTCATGTACCACAATGTTCATTACAGCACTATTTACAATAGCCAGGACATGGAAGCAACCTAAGTGTCCATCAACAGATGAATGGATAAGGAAGAAATGACATGGAATATTACTCAGATATATAAAGAAACGAAATTGAGTTATTTGTAGCGAGGTGGATGGACCTAGAGTCTGTCATACAGAGTGAAGTAAGTCAGAAAGAGAAAAGCAAATACTGTATGCTGACACATATATATGGAATCTTAAAAACAATTGGTTCTGATGAACCTAGGGGCAGGACAGGAATAAAGACACAGACGTAGAGAATGGACTTGAGGACATGGGGAGGGGGAAGAGTAAGCTGGGATGAAGTGAGAGAGTGGCACTGACATATATACACTACCAAATGTAAAATGGATAACTAGTGGGAAGTAGCTGCATAGCACAGGGAGATCAGCTCCGTGCTTTGTGACCACATAGAGGTCTGGGATAGGGAGGGTGGGAGGGAGATGCAAGAGGGAGGGGATATGGGGATATATGTATACATAGAGCTGATTCACTTTGTTATACAGCAGAAACTAACACAACATTGTAAAGCAATTATACTCCAATAAAAATATTAAAAAAGAAAAGAAAAGGATTAAGCACAGAGCCTGCAGTAGGTGGAAGAGGACTCCATGTAGTAGATGGAAGAAACCCTATATTCAATATCCTGTGATAAACCATAATGGAAAAGAATCCAGAAAAGAATGTATATATATGTATAACTGAATCACTTTGCCATACAGAAGAAATTAACACAACATTGTAAATCAGCTATATTTCAATAGAAAAAAAAAAAAAAAAGAAGAAGAAGAAGAAACACTCAGAGAGGCGGGAGGAGACCAGGAAAGTGTAGGCCCATTGGAGGTAAAGGAGAAAATAGGTGAATTTTGCTATCCATGAGAAGTGTTAAAAAAAACTGTAAAATACAGGATAAAGACAAGAAGAAGAATAAAGCAAATAATTAAATATTAATTGGTACCTTCCTTTCTTTGATGATTTAAAGGGTCCTAGATTAGATAAGGCATCTAAACAGATCTTGACTTGGAAAAATAACCCAACATGGACATTTTTTTATCTTTAATTCAAGAGTTCCTTTTAGTTCCAAGTCCCTCTAATATGCACAAACAGCAGGATGATAAAATCTGTGAATTGTGCATAACAAGGAGACAACAACATCCCTATCTTAGGGGCTATAAGATCCAATTCTCCTCCCTAGACCACACCCCCTTCCTACATGCACACACTTCCCTCTCAAGACAGGTTTTTTCCCTTGCTTTAAAGTCATTTATCAAGTAATAATGCCCTCATTCCTTGAGTTCTTGTCATGTTACAGGCTCTGAAAACTTTATACAAATCATGTCATTATGTCTCTTCATCCTGAAAATATTTTTTCCCCAAATAACTACTTTATTCCCCATTTTACATGAAAGGAAGCCAAGGCACCAGTTACTTAATTGGCAAGTGAAGAATTTGGGATGTGAATGCAAGCAGTTCAACTTTAAAGGCCATACCCTTCACCATCACACTATAATTTCTCAATTTCTACAAAGTAATGATTAAACACCCTTCTAATCAGAACTAGTCATTGAAATTTGTAAAAGGTGCATCTATTTAGTACAATAGTGATCTATGTATAATTATACTCTTTCATGGACTGGAAGATTTACCTGGGAAGTGCATTAGCTAGAGCTGTATTTGGTTTCTGAAGCCAGAAGAATAAACAAAATGTTTGAACTGCCCATTAAAGGATAGTATGGAACTCGTCATGCTTTCTTATTTAGTGTCCATTTACATTATTTAAATTATGGTTTGCTATGCATGCTTTTATGTCAAATCTGGCAAAAATGATAGATTTGTATAATAAATTATATTCTCTAATTATTATTATTGCCTAACTTTATATAAAATTGAAATCTACTGTCTGATTTGTTTTTCAAGATTGGTACAGTTCTGACAGACAGGAAGATAAAAATCATAACCAGAAACTAAACGAATTCATTAGTACCCATAATACACTGGAAATCTTTATCAGTATATAGTTAGAGATGTTAGAAGCTGTTGGAAATTGGTTCTAGAACTAAGGAGAAGAATATTATATGGACCTAACTCCTTCTTTAGCCATTCGTCTGTTGATGGACACATAGGTTTCTTCCAAGTCCTGGCTATTGTAAATAGAGCTGCAATGAACATTTTGGTACATGACTCTTTTTGATTTATGGTTTTCTCAGGGTAATGCCCAATAGTGGGATTACTGGGTCATTTGGTAGTTCTATTTTAGTTTTTTAAGGAACCTCCATACTGTTCTCCATGGTGGCTGTATCAACTTACATTCCCACCAAGAGTGCAAGAGGTTTCCCTTTTCTCCACACCCTTTCCAGCATTTATTATTTGTAGATTTTTTGATGATGGCCATTCTGACCAGTGTGAGATGATATCTCATTGTAGTTTTGAGTTGCATTTCTCTAATGATTAATGATGTTGAGCATTCTTTCATGTGTTTGTTGGCAATCTGTATATCTTCTTTTGAGAAGTGTCCATCAACAGATGAATGGATAAAGAAGATGTGGCACATATATACAATGGAATATTACTCAACCATAAAAAGAAACGAAATTGAGTTATTTGTAGTGAGGTGGATGGACCTAGAGTCTGTCATACAGAGTGAAGTAAGTCGGAAAGAGAAAAACAAATACTGAATGCTAACACATATATATGGAATCTAAAAAAAAAAAAAATCGTCATGAGGAACCTAGGGCCAGGATGGGAATAAAGATGCAGACCTACTAGAGGGTGGACTTGAGGATATGGGGAGGGAGAGGGGTAAGCTGGAGCAAAGTGAGGGGGTGGCATGGATGTATATACACTATCAAGCATGGAATGGATAGCTGGTGGGAAGTGGCAGCAGATCAGCTCAGTGCTTTGTGACCGCCTGGAGGGGTGGGATGGGGAGGGTGGGAGGGAAGGGGATGCAGGAGGGAGGAGATATGGGGACGTATGTGTATGTATGGCTGATTCACTTTGTTATAGAGCAGAGGCCAACACGCCTTTGTGAAGCAACTGTACTCCAATAAAGACGTTAAAAAATAAAAAAAAAATATTTTAAAAAAGGGACCTAACTCCAAAAGAAGTTAAAACATCTGGAGAATAATTTCTTAACATAACTTTAAGTAAGATGATAGGTAATATACAAAGACACAAAATGTTTAGGATTGTCCCATCTCATAGACAAATTAAGACATTTTCAATGGATCTAAACACAGATGAGAAAGAATAGGAGAGTGATTCAAGAGGAAGAACTGCCAGTATGAATTGGTAACTATTTAAACATGAATAATGCATACATCACAGGTGATGAATAATGAACTGGCGACTCTGGGCATGAATAGAAATAGGAGAGGAATCCGTTCATCCCAAGGAATGAGGTGACATTCACCATCTTATAACTCCAGGTGGTACTACTTGCTTTTACATCCTGCTAATGGGGATGTGAAGCCACACATAGCTCCTTCTGTTTTCAGTGAGGTAAGAATCCTGAAGATAAAGCCCTGTGGGAAGCAGCCGCACAGCACAGGGAGATCAGCTCTGTGCTTTGTGACCACCTAGAGGGGTGGGATAGGGAGGGTGGGAGGGAAGGAGATGCAAGAAGGAAGAGATATGGGAACATATGTATATGTATAACTGATTCACTTTGTCATAAAGCAGAAACTAACACACCATTGTAAAGCAATTACACTCCAATAAAGATGTAAAAAAAAAAAAAAAAGCCATGTGGATCCTGCTGCTGTGATTTCACCTGAGTTCGGCATTGCAACTGAATAGTAAAAGGCAAGCGTCCTCAAGATCTGCATGTTCAAGGAGGTTGTTTCAAACCGACAGCATATTTAAATGGAAAAGCACACATAGTGTCACCCTCTTAACCTCTGTGAAATCACTACGTGACTCACTCTCTGATTTAACTCATGACTTCTTGGAATAGATTCTGGCTTATGGCTCTTTTCTTTAGACACAGTCTTCTTTTCTCTTCTTTTCCTTTCTATTTATTTTTTAGAGAGTAGGTACCTCTTTCTTTGCCAGTGCCCTCTGCCTTGTCTCTGCCCTCTGCTCACGCCTCTACAGTCGGTCAGAACTTTCAGCTTCTCTAGAGGTAGAGACAGCGGGTGGTAGTGATGGAGAAGGTCTGTTCTTATTCAGAATGGGATGAATTTTGGAGCCCTTTTTTCTCTGTCTGAATATTTTGGAACTGTTTTCCATAGTTAGGAAGGAATTTTGTTTCCTGGCCCCTACTTCCTGACATTTCCTCTACCCTCCATCTGTGAGCACTGCTTTGTTTCTGTGATCACTGAACTGAAACCAGTTGAGTGTCAGCACTTAACCCATGTATTCATTAGCAGTGAATCTGTAATTAATTTCTTACGGTTTGAAGTTAATGAGATTGTTCCCTGTGTGTGTGTGTGCACGAGCACTGCATTTATGGGTTTTTAAATGATTGTTTAATTGTTTTTCTTAGTTTTGCCTGCATTCATAATGAAGGGACCTTGTTTTGTTTGGCTATTTACCAATACACTTTTTGCATAAATCTACTATGTACATATTACATGTGAAAAATAATCTCACTTTTGAACTGCCTTGTTGATTTTTGAGGCAAGAATATTTTACTGGCACAACAGTAAAACTTATTAAGCTATTTCTCAGGTAGGTTTAGACCTAGTTTCACATGTTCCTCACCAGAAAACTGTAGCAAAATTAGACTACAAAAAGTTTACAGATTAGCCATACCATATTCAACATTGTTTAGAAAGTTCTTTTAGTTGGATAGTAGCTGATATGTAATCAAATAAAAAATTAAATCATTTTACACTCAGTGTAATATATTAGCTAAATAACCCACCCCCAGTTCCATAACAGTTGACTATTGCCATGACAAGAACTGGAAAAGCCCATATAAGGACTGAAAAGGAGAGTTGCATAGGGTTCTGGGTCTAAGTCACACCCCTGTTCTCAGATAAGTCATGAATATTCCTCCTACTCTTTCCAATTCCCTCCCTTTTACCTCAACCCTCCAATTATTTGGTGTCTTTGCCCAAATTGGGTTGAGAAGTTGATTAGTAAACTAGGTTCCCACTTCTCCATTCTTTGGCCATTGAATTAAGCTTGTGATCTTCCAATCCCATAATCAGTTTTCTTATTGGCTTCTCGAATCTGATTGGAAAAAGAACCTCCCCGGTCTAGACAAGGGGTTCTGGTAGACCAATTTGGTAACACAATGATCATGCATTGTATATAAATGCTCTCAACACAAGCAAAACACACATCATGTTATAATTTCAAAAGATATTAATACTTGGTGTTCTTCCATGTATTTTCAACCACATAGGCACTATGGAAATATGAATTCAATCATTTAACAAATATTTGTTGTAAGCATACTATTTGTAAAGCAATATGAGAGATTCAAACACAAATAAACTTGGCCTCGGAGAGCTGATAACCGGCAGTGGCCGTCTGGGGAAGGGGATGATATTGGAGAAGATGTGCATATCCTCATGATCTCAGAGCATTTATAATTTTTGAGAACATTTATGTTTAACATCTATATGGTGAAAAAAGGTTAATACATATTCAATCTGCTTGTCATAAAAAGACAAACTATAGACTCTATAATTCTAGATATTAGGGAAATTAGTAAATAAACATGGAATTTTTGTACTCTGATAAATCAAAATAAGCAGAGGATCAGTATTAACCTTTTCTTGTGATGAAGAGCATGGGATAAGGAGTTAGAAATCCATGAGTTTGAATCAGCTCACTGTTTATTAGCTGCATGACCAGAAAGAGGATGTACTCTTTCTATTGCTCAGTTTCAACGACACTTAATGGTTCCAACTTCATACATTTGTGGTGAGGGTTAAAAAAAATATTTGAAAGAATTTATCACAATGACTCGCCAAAAAAAGGAATAATTAATAAAGACTCTCCATATCACCAGTATTCATATGGCTTAGAGGCAAGTGCCTCATAAGTCAAATAATTATAATTTTCCCTTTATGCTCCTGAAATAAGAAGTTTTCCATTCTCACAGATAAAAAGGAATGGTGTAAAGAAAATTTGGTGGAGAAGTCAATTTTGCTGACTATAAAGAAGAATTAGGGTGATGACTTCCCTCAGTGGTACTCCCTAGACCAGTCTTCTCACTTAAACAGGGAAAAGATTCAGTTACTCATAGCTTATTCCATCCATGCCAAGTGCCTCATCCTGTGGGTTCTGAGTTGTGTGAAATGTATATCATTCTGAGTTCTGGTCCTGGAGAAGGTTCTTTGACCTAGGCGACTCCAGTTTGGGGTAATAAAGCCAAATCTAATCCAGAATGGTCAGCAAACAATCATCACTGTATCAAAAGCTCAGATCAATTAGGTCTGTGGGCCTGTGGGTGTTTAGAACTATGTCAGATAAATGAAGTTCCTGCTTGCTAGTTGATGCCAAGACCCTGGAGTTCTTGCTTCATTATTCCTAAAGAAGGAGAGAGAATGTCTACCATCTTCTTATGCTTCTAAAAAGCAACAAGTCAGAGTTATCATGGCTCAAGAATTTGGTAGGAACATTTGTTTTCTCTTCTCACACACATAAGAAGATAAAATTTCCTAAAGTCTCTTGTTGGGCTTTTGGTCCATATGACTGAGTTCATGTCCACAGGATGTTGGCAGATGCAATATAAGCCATGTTTAGGTCTGGCCCTTAGAAACATCGTACATGACCTTGCAGTCTTCTTTCTTTCTTGTTGTGACATCCTTGGGGAGTACACGTTCTAAGTCATGCAGCTACAGATGAAGGAGAGACTCTTGATCTATATGACTTTATTTGAGGGAGAAATAAATCTTTATTGTATAACACCACTGAAATTTCAGACTGTATAACTATTATTTCAACATAACCCAGGCCATCCTGACTTACATAGGGAGAGTGCTAACTCTCTACGAGTTATGAAGAATGGTCACAAACACTATCTGTGGAATAATATTTTTGAAAGTGTAAATCAGATCATACATTTTCCATACTTATAATTCTCCAGTGGCTTCCTCTTATAATTACAGTAAAATCTAAACTCCTGGCATAGCCTAGAAGACCTTACAAAACCTTACACCTGTACCCCTGAGTGCTTCGTGGCCTACATGTCCCCTTTGTTTACTACATTCCCCATCAACTCACCTATTTGAAGCCCCTTGAATATGCCAAGGGAATGTCATAACTCAAGGATTTTGAATTGGCTATGACTTCACCCTCAAATGTATTTGCCTGAAAATTCATATAACTGGTTGTTTCTAATCTTTCAAGTCTCTGCTCAAATGTCATCTACCCAGTGTTACTGCCCCTGGTGAGTTTCTCTCCCTTAATCCTATCTTTAGTTTCTTCCAAATATGAAATGACAGTACTCAATTATTTACTCATTTATTGTCTGTATCTCTCACCCACACACTAAAACATAAGCCCCATGAGGTCAGGCACCTCATTGTTGTATCCTTCTGTCTAAAAAGGTACTTGATATATAGTCCATATTCACTAGTAAATATTTGCTTAATTAATTTTAAAAAAAGGTTTTTAACAAATCTTTAGTCCTAGTGGCAATATGACATAAGTTCTATTATTCCATAGGTTTGTGTAATAAAAAAAGTTACCATTTGTTCCAGCAATCCTACCCCTGGGCATATATCTGGAGTAAACTCTAATTCAAAAAGATAATTGCAACCCAATATTCATTGCAGCACTATTTACAATAGCCAAGACATGGAAGCAACTTAAATGTCAATCAACAGATGAATGGATAACGAAGATGTGGTATATATATATATACAATGGAATATTACTCATCCATTAAAAAAGAATGAAATAATGCTATTCACAGCAACATGGGTGGACCTAGAGATTATCATACTAAGTGAAGAATGTCAGAGAAAGACAAATATCATATGATATCACTTGTATGTGGAATCTAAAAAAATGATACAAATGAACATATTTATAAAACAGAAAGAGACTCACAGACTTAGAAAACAAACTGATGGTTACAAAAGGGGAAAGTTGAAGGAGAGGGATAAACTAGGACATTGGGATTAACATATACACACTACAATATGTAAAATAGATAACAAGGACCTACTGCACAGCAAAGGAAACTATACTCAATACTCTGCAATAATATTTGTGGGAAAAGGATCTGAAAAAGAATAGATATATGAATTTGTATAACTAAATCACTTTGCTGTACACCTGAAACTAACACAACATTGTAAATCAACTATACTCCAATATAAAACAAAAAAATTTAAATAAAAAGCATTAAATATTTCAAAAAATAAAAATAAAAGAAAAGGTTAACCTTCTTGAAATCCTTAAAAAAAAAAAAGGCCAGAAGCACAAGATACATTAGATTATACTTGTGTTGGGTTGAATCCTGTTCTCCAAAATGTTATGTGCATCTGGAATCTGTGAATGTGATCTTGTTTGGAAATAAGGTCTTTGAAGATGGAATCAAGTTAATATGAGGTCATTAGAGTGGACCCTAAATCCAATAGGACTGACATCCTTATAAAAAGAGGAAAATTGGATACAGACAGACATACACAGGGAAAATACCATGATAAGATGGAGGAGGACATTGGAATTATGCTTTCAGAAGGGAAGGAATGCCAAGGATTGCCCACAGCCACCTCAAGCTAGGAAGGAGTGAGGAAGGATCGTGTCTTGGAGACTTCAGAGAGAACATGGCCCTGTTCTTATTAATTTCAGACTTTTTGCCTCAGAACTGTGTGAGAATACATTTCCATTGTTTTTAGTCACCACGTTTGTAGTACTTTGTTGGAGCAGCCATAGAGAACTAATACAATACTACAAAAAAAGAAAAAAAAAGAAAAAAGCATTTTTTAAAGCAGTGTGATACTGGTGCAAAGAAATTAGGATCACAGAAAAGAAAGGAAGATATTAATTCTGCTCCATAAGAATTTTATAAGACAAAGTAAAATACAGAAAGAGAAAAATAAATATTGTATAATATCACTTATATGTGAAATCTAGAAAATGATACAGATGAACTTATTTGCAAAGCAGAAATAGAGACACAGACGTAGAGGATGTATGGACCCCAGGGAGGGAAGGGATGGGTGGGATGAACTGGGACATTGGGATTGACATATATACAGTACTATGTATAAAATAAATAACTAATGAGAACCTACTGTATAGCACAGGGAACTCTACTCAATGCTCTGTGGTGACCTAAATGGGAAGGAAATCCAAAAAAAGAGGGGATATATGTATATGTATAACTGATTCACTTTGCTGTACAGCAGAAACTAACACAATATTATAAAGCAACTATATTCCAATAAAAATTAATTAAAAAAGAAACTAATCAAAATTAACTAAAATAAATAAGTAAATAAAGCAGAAGGGGTGTCTATTTATAAAATTGTGTGGCTAGGGCTTCCCTGGTGGTGCAGTGGTTGAGAGTCTGCCTGCTGATGCAGGGGACACGGGTTCGTGCCCCAGTCCGGGAGGAGCAGCTGGGGCCGTGAGCCATGGCCGTGGAGCCTGCGCATTTGGAGCCTATGCTCCACAACGGGAGAGGCCACAACAGTGAGAGGCTCGCATACTGCAAAAGAAAAAAAAAAAAAAGAAAAAATTGTGTGGCTAGAGCTGCATAGCAATTGATAAAAGAATAAATATAGCCCATGTTGAGTTGTACTTAATTTATATGTATCCTTCAGGAATTACCCTCCCCTTTAATTTAAGTAACAATACACTGAACCTCATCCTGTCTGACTTCAGGAAAACTAATCTCTTGTGCAAGTACTTCTGAATATTTGTAGGGCTCCCTTACACAGATTCTAGGGGTCAAGTATTTGACTGATCTAGCATTCTTTGACCAACTTCACCTACAAAGCAGAAAACTGGACATTTCTTTATTCCTCAGATTTTAGTTGCTTGGATAATACTTAAGTTAAAATAACAGATTGACACCACTGAATATCTTTTAATATTAAAACTGAGTATAAAATATTCTAGCTCCCAGCCTCCATAGGTCATATGCACCAATTCACAGAGGATTCTCTTACAGGCTGCCCTTCTCCATAGTGTGAAGTCAGTTGTTATATTTCTGGGACATCTTACCTCCCCCAGATGAGGATCCCATTCCCTAACTCATGACCTCTTGTCCACAAGTTAGGATCTTCCCAATCAATTCCAGCCCGAGCACCAGATGTAAAGACCCCACCTGTGAAAGCCCCAAATCATTTAATATCATGAAACATCTCAGCAACAGAAATATACATCTTCTTCTAGAGCAAATCCCAGAGAACACAGCTTTCCCCCTTACCCGATCAAAAATTAAAACCTCGAACTGAAACTAGCACAGAATTTTCTTTTAAAAGCTTTGGATGAAAGGGAAGTTTTAAAATTTGACATAATAAGATAAATCATAGAAGGAAACTGAAAAGCTATTATACATTTAAAATGCTTATGCAATAAAAAAATACCATAAAAAGAAAATGGGTGGTGGAAATCTTTGCAGTGAAGTTGATAAGGCTTTGCTATCTGTCATATCAAAAGAACTAGCATCAAAATACTAGTAGTAGGGCTTCCCTGGTGGCCCAGTGGTTGAGAGTCCGCCTGCTGATGCAAGGGACACGGGTTCATGCCCTGATCCAGGAGGATCTTGTATGCCGTGGAGCAGCTGGTCCCGTGAGCCATGGCCACTGAGCCTGTGTGTCCGGAGCCTGTGCTCCGCAATGGGAGAGGCCACAGTCATGAGAGGCCCACATATCACAAAAAACAAACAAACAAAAAAACAAAACAAAACAGAAGTAGAGTGGCAAACAAATTTGTGTAATTGTTCCCCAAATAAGCATGACACAGAAATCTGGGGGTTTATCCATAAGAATGGAGACTAGGGTACAACACCAGAAGTATTGTAGTGAGGGAGGATGAAGATTTGCAAGCAAGAGATTTCCCAAGTGAGGCACAGATGAACTCTTTGCTCAAAGCCAGAGACAGGAAGAAAGAAGTCCTGAAGGAGAAGAGAAGAGGACAATGTGCAAACCTCTTGTCTCAAAATCAATGGGAGAGGCCAAGTACATGGCCAAGGCTAGGCTACTGAACTCTATGCAGTTCTCCAAATAGTATTTTGAGGGTGGGAACAACAGGTGTGTGACCATCTGGGACGTACTATTGAGGCTAAAAAGTTAAAACAGTAAAACTTCCCATTTTTTCAGCCATAGCAAGCAAACTGAAACACTGAAGACATTGTGAATGGACATCACAAGGAACGAAAGGAGAAAATACTTATTATTTGGCTCACTTTTATAATTTTCCATTTTTTTCAGATTTTTATAACATTTTCCTGAATTATAAAATAATTGATAGTCATTGTAAAAGTTTCAAAGAAAATGCAGGAAATAGAAAAACAAGAATGACCCAAAATCCTATTACTTAGAAATAGTCGCTGGTAACTTTTTAGTGTTTCACGTTTTTTTCTATTAGTTTCTACTTACATATCACTATCAGCAGCTATCTGCATATATCTGAATGATGTATCTGTATAATATTCCATCATAAGGATAGAGCATGGTTTGGTTATTCACCCTCCATTCTTTTATTATTATTATTATATTTAAAAAAATTTTTATTGGAGTATAATTGCTTTACAATGCTGTGTTAGTTTCTGCTGCATAACAATTTTGCATGAGCTGCTTGTATATTTTGGAGATTAATCCTTTTGTCAGTTGCTTCATTTGCAAATATTTTCTCCCATTCTGAGGGTTGTCTTGTTTATGGTTTCCTTTGCTGTGCAAAAGCTTTTAAGTTTCATTAGGTCCAATTTGTTTATTTTTGTTTTTATTTCCATTTCTCTGGGAGGGGGATCAAAAAGGATCTCACCATGATTTATGTCATAGAGTATTCTGCTTATGTTTTTCTCTAAGAGTTTTATAGTGTCTGGCCTTACATTTAGGTCTTTAATGCATTTTGAGTTTATTTTTTGTATGGTGTTAGGGAGTGTTCTAACTTCATTCTTTTACATGTAGTGTCCAATTTTCCCAGCACCACTTATTGAATTGTATAGGAAAGCAAGAGATTTCTGTGCATTAATTTTGTATCATGCTACTTTACCATATTCATCGATTAACTCTAGTACTTTTCTGGTAGCATCTTTAGGATTCTCTATGTATAGTATCATCTTATCTGCAAACACTAACAGTTTTAATACTTCTTTTCCAATTTGGATTCCTTTTATTTCTTTTTCTTCTCTGATTGCTGTGGCTAAAACTTCCAAAATGATGTTGAATAATAGTATTGAGAGTGGGCAATCTTATCTTCTTCCTGATCTTAGTGGAAATGCTTTCAGTTTTCCACCACTGAGAACAACGTTGTCTGTGGGTTTGACATGTATGGATTTAATTATGTTGAGGTAGGTTCCCTCTATGCCCACTGTCTGGACAGTTTTTATCATAAATGCGTGTTGAATTTTGTTCAAAGATTTTTTTTGCATCTATTGAAATTATCATATCTTATTTTTGTTCTATTTTCTTTTTTTAAAATATCTTTATTAGAGTATACTTGTTTTACAATGGTGTGTCAGTTTCTGCTTTATAACAAAGTGAATCAGTTATACATATACATATACATATGACCCCATATCTCTTCCCTCTTGCATCTCCCTCCCTCCAGCCCTCCTTATCCCACCCCTATAGGTGGTCACAAAGCACCGAGCTGATCTCTCTGTGCTATGCGGCTGCTTCCCACTAGCTATCTATTTTACGTTTTGTAGTGTACATATGTACATGCCACTGTCTCACTTCATCCCAGCCCTCATTGCCCCCTACCCTTATCCTCAATTCCATTCTCTAGGAGGTCTGCGTATTTATTCCCGTCTGGCCCCGAGGTTCTTCTGACAATTTTCTTTTCCTTTCTTTTTTTTTTTAGATTCCATATATATGTGTTAGCATATGTTTTTTTTTTCTCTTTCTGACTTACTTCACTCTGTATGACAGTCTCTAAGTCCATCCACCTTACTACAAATAACTCAATTTCGTTCCTTTTTATGGAAGAGTAATATTCCATTGTATATATGTGCCACATCTTCTTTATCCATTCATCTGTTGATGGATACGTAGGTTAATTCCATGTCCTGGCTATTGTAAACAGAGCTGCAATGAACATTTTGGTACATAACTCTTTTTGAATTATGGTTTTCTCAGGGTATATGCCCAGTAGTGGGATTGCTGGGTCGTACAGTAGTTCTATTTGTAGTATTTTAAGGAACCTCCATACTGTTCTCCATAGTGGCTGTATCAATTTACATTCCCACCAAGAGTGCAAGAGGTTTCCCTTTTCTCCACACCCTCTCCAGGATTTATTGTTTGTAGATTTTTTGATGATGGCCATTCTGACCAGTTTGAGATGATATCTCATTGTAGTTTTGATTTGCATTTCTCTAATGATTAATGATGTTGAGCATTCTTTCATGTGTTTGTTGGTAATCTATATATCATCTTTAGAGAAATGTCTATTTAAGTCTTCTGCCCATTTTTGGATTGGGTTGTTTGTTTTTTGATATTGAGCTACATGGGTTGCTTTATGTTTTGGAGATTAATTCTTTGTCAGTTGCTTAATTTGCAAATATTTTCTCCAATTCTGAGGGTTGTCTTTTCATTTTGTTTATGGTTTCCTTTGCTGCGCAAAAACTTTTAAGTTTCATTAGGTCCCATTTGTTTATTTTTGTTTTTATTTCCCTTGCTCTAGCAGGTGGGTCAAAAAGGATCTTGTTGTGATTTGTGTCATAGCATGTTCTGCCTAGGTTTTCCTCTAAGAGTTTGATGGTGTCTGACCTTACATTTAGGTCTTTAATCCATTTGGAGTTTATTTTTTTGTATGGTGTTAGGGAGTGTTCTAATTGCATTCTTTTACCTGTAGCTGTCCAGTTTTCCCAGCACCACTTATTGAAGAGGCTGTCTTTTGTCCACTGTATATTCTAGCCTCCTTTAACAAAGATAAGCTGACCATATGTGCATGGGTTTACTGCTGGATTTTCTATCCTGTTCAATTGATCTATATTTCTGTTTTTGTGCCAGTACCACACTGTCTTGATTACTGTAGCTTTGTAGTATAGTCTGAAATCAGGGAGCCTGATTCCTCCAGCTCCGTTTTCCTTCCTCAAGATTGCTTTGGCTATTGGGGTCTTTTGTGTTCCATACAAATTGTGACATTTTTTGTTCTAGTTCTGTGAAAAATGCCTGTGGTATTTTGATAGAGATTTCATTGAATCAGTAGATTGCTTTGGGTAGTAGAGTCATTTTCACGATGTTGATTCTTCCAATCCTAGAACATGGTACATCTCTCCATCTATTTGTATCATCTTTAATTTCTTTCATCAGTGTCTTATAATTTTCTGCATACAGGTCTTTTGTCTCCATAGGTAGGTTTATTCCTACATATATTTTTCTTTTGGTTGCAATGGTAAATGGAGTGTTTTCCCAATTTCACTTTCAGATTTTTCATCATTAGTGTATAGACACGCAAGAGATTTCTGTGCATTAATTTTATATCCTGCTACTTTACAAAATTCATTGATTAGCTCTAGCAGTTTTCTGGTAGCATCTTTAGGATTCTCTAGGTATAATTTCATGTCATCTGCAAACATTGACAACTTTACTTCTTCTTTTCCAATTTGGATTCCTTTTATTTCTTTTTCTTCTCTGCTTTCTGTGGCTAAAACTTCCAAAACTATGTTGAATAATAATGGTGAGGGTCAGCAACCTTGTCTTGTTCCTGATCTTAGTGCAAATGCTTTCAGTTTTTCACCATTGAGGATGATGTCAGCCATGGGTTTGTCTTATATGGCCTTTATTATGTTGAGGTAAGTTCCCTCTATGCCTACTTTCTGGAAGATTTTTATCATAAGTGGGTGTTGAATTTTGAAAAAGCTTTCTCTGCATCTAATGGATAATCATATGGCGTTTCTCCTTCAATTTGTTAATACGGTGTGTCACGTTGATTGGTTTGCATAGGTTGAAGAATCCTTGCATTCCTGGGGTAAACCCCACTTGATCATAGTGTATGATCCTTTTAATATGCTGTTGGATTCTGTTTGCTAGTATTTTGTTGAGGATTTTTGCATCTATGTTCATCAGTGATATTGGCCTGTAGTTTTCTTTCTTTGTGACATCTTTGTCTGGTTTTGGTATCAGAGTGATGGTGACCTCGTAGAATGAGTTTGGAAGTGTTCCTACCTCTGCTATATTTGGAAGAATTTGAGAAGGATAGGTGTTAGCTCTTCTCTAAATGTTTGATAGAATTTGCCTCTGAAGCCATCTGGTCCTGTGCTTTTGTTTGTTGGAAGATTTTTAATCCCAGTTTCAATTTCAGTGCTTGTGATTGGTCTATTCATATTTTCTATTTCTTCCTGATTCAGTCTTGGCAGGTTGTGCATTTCTAAGAATTTGTCCATTTCTTCCAGGTTGTCCATTTTATTGGCATAGAGTTGCTTGTAGTAATCTCTCATGATTCTTTGTATTTCCTCAGTGTCATTTGTTACTTCTCCTTTTTCATTTCTAAGTCCATTGATTTGAGTCTTCTCCCTTTTTTTCTTGATGAGTCTGGCTACTTGTTTATCAATTTTGTTTATCTTCTCAAAGAACCAGCTTTTAGTTTTATTAATCTTTGTTATTATTTCCTTCATTTCTTTTTCATTTATTTCTGATATGGTCTTTATGTTTTCTATCCTTCTGCTAACTTTGGGTTTTTTTATTCTTCTTTCTCTACTTGCTTTAGGTGTAAGTTTAGGTTGTTTGAGATGTTTCTTGTTTCTTATGGTAGGCTTGTGTAGCTATAATCTTCCCTCTTAGATCTGCTTTTGCTGCACCCTGTAGGTTTTCAGTCATTGTGTTTTCATTGTCATTTGTTTCTAGGTATTTTTTGATTTCCTCTTTGATTTCTTCAGTGATCTCTTGGCTATTAAGTACTGTGTTGTTTAGCCTCCATGTGTCTGTATGTCTTACAGATTTTTTCGTATAATTGATATCTAGTCTCACAGTGTTGTGCTCAGAAAAGATACTTGATACAATTTCAATTTTCTTAAATTTACCAAGGCTTGATTTGTGACCCAAAATATGATCTATCCTGGAGAATGTCCCATGAGCACTTGAGAAGAAAGTGTACTCTGTTGTTTTTCGATGGAATGTCTTATAAATACCAATTAAGTCCATCTTGTTTAATGTATCATTTAAAGCTTGTGTTTCCTTATTTATTTTCATTTTGGATGATCTGTCCATTGGTGAAAGTGGGGTGTTCAACTCCCCTACTATGATTGTGTTACTGTTGATTTCCCCTTTTATGGCTGTTAGTATTTGCCTTATGTATTGAGATGCTCCTATGATGGATGCATAAATATTTACAGTTGTTATATCTTTCTCTTGGATTGATCCCTTGATCTTTATGTAATGTCCTTCTTTGTCTCCTGTAATAGTCTTTGTTTTAAAGTCTATTTTGTCTGATATGAGAATTGCTACTCCTGCTTTCTTTTGATTTCCATTTGCATGGAATATCTTTTTCCATCCCCTCACTTTCAGTCTGTATGTGTCCCTAGGTCTGAAGTGAGTGTTTTGTAGACAGCGTATATATGGGTCTTGTTTTTGTATCCATTTAGCCAGTCTCTGTCTTTTGGTTGGAGCAGTTAATCCATTTACTTTTAAGGTAATTATTGATATGTATGCTCCTATTACCATTTTCTAAATTGTTTGGGGTTTATTATTGCAGGTCTTTTCCTTCTCTTGTGTTTCCTGCCTAGAGAAGTTCCTTTAGCATTTGTTGTAAACCTAGTTTGGTGGTGTTGAAATCTCTTAGCTTTTGCTTGTTTGTTAAGGTTTTAATTTCTCTGTCAAATCTGAATGAGATCCCTGCTGGGTAGAATAATCTTGGTTGTAGGTTTTTCCCCTTCATCACTTTAAATATGTCCTGCCACTCCCTTCTGGCTTGCAGAGTTTCTATTGAAAGATCAGCTGTTAACCTTATGGGGATTCCCTTTTATGTTATTTGTTGTTTTTCCCTTGCAGCTTTTAATATTTTTTCTTTGTATTTAATTTTTGATAGTTTGATTAATATGTGTCTTGGTGTGTTTCCCCTTGGATTTATCCTGTATGGGATTCTCCATGCTTCGTAGACTTTATTAACTATTTCCTTTCCCATATTAGGGAAGTTTTCAACTAGAGTCTCTTCAAATATTTGCTCAGTCCCTTTCTTTTTCTCTTCTTCTTCTGGGATCCCTTTAATTCGAATGTTTGTGCATTTAATGTTGTCCCAGAGGCCTCTGATACTGTCCTCTGTTCTTTTCATTCTTTTTTCTTTATTCTGCTCTGCAGTAGCTATTTCCACTATTTTATCTTCCAAGTCACTTATCTGTTCTGCTGCCTCAGTTATTCTGCTATTGATTCCTTCTAGAGAAATTTTAATTTCATTTTTGGTTGTTCATCATTTTTTATTTGGTCTTAGGTCCTTGTTAAATATTTCTTGTATTTTCTCCATTCTGTTTCCAAGATTTTGAATCATCTTTACTATCATCACTCTGAATTCTTTTTCAGGTAGACTGCCTATTTCCCCTTTATTTTTTTGGTCTGGTGTGTTTTACTTTGCTCCTTCATCTGCCGAGTATTTCTCTGTCTTCTCGTTTTGCTTAACTTACTGTGTTTGGGGTCTCCTTTTTGAAGGCTGCAGGTTCACAATTCATGTTGTTTTTGATGTCTGCCCCCAGTGGGTACGTTTTGTAAGGTGGGTTGTGTAGGCTTCCTGGTGGCAGGGACTGGTGCCTGTGTTCTGGTGCATGAGGCTTGAGCTTGTATTTCTGGTGGGCAGGACCAAGTCAGTTGGTTTATTTGGGGGTGTCTGTGAACTTATTATGATTTTAGGGAGCCTCTCTGATAATGGGTGTAGTTGTGCTTCTGTCTTGCTAGTTGTTTGGCATGGGGTGTCCAGCATTGGAGTTTGCTGGTCATTGAGTGGAGCTGGGTCTTAGCGTTGAGACAGAGATATTTGGGAGAGCTCTTGCTAATTGACATTATGTTGCACTGGGAGGCCTCTGGTGGTCCAATGTCCTGATCTCAGCTCTCCCACCGCAAAGACTCAAGCCTGACACCTGGCTGGAGCTCAAGACCCTGTCTGCCACATGGCCAGATACATGGGGAATTTCTTGCCTTTTGCGACGTCTGAGGTCTTCTGCCAGTGTTCAGCAGGTGTTCTGTAGGAGTCGTTCCACATGTAGATGTATTTTTGATGTATTTGGTGGGAGGAAGTTAATCTTCACGTCTTACTCCTCTGCCATCTTGAAGGTCTTCTTTAGTCTTCCTTCTTGCTCAGAACAAAATGGTGGGAGGAAGAGGCAGAGCTGGGACTGAGCATTCGTTTATCAAATCATCATGTTCACCTCCCCATTCTTGAAAAACCTTGATTGTTTCATTTACTCTTATAATTGTAATTGTATAACACATATACAGAGTATATAAAAAAGTATACATTTCATTATAATGAAATTATATGTAAATCTCTATATAGCTCTCCATAATTGAAAAAATAATTTCCTAGAACATTTACAGATAAGTTTATGGCATAAACATTTTGAAGGATATTGATAAACATTGGGGAATCACTCCACAAAATTTGTACCAATTTAAATAACTACCTTCACCAAATAAGAGTATCTCTTTTACTACAAACTTTCCAACACCAGATATTAATATTTTGCTTTTAGTCTTTGTCAATTTGATAATTTAAAAGTATGCAATTTTAATTGTCATTTCTTTATTACTAGTGAGGGGGGACATGTTAAATTCTTTTTTCTGTTAATTAAATTCTCATTATAAGTCAGTATTGGGAGAAAGTATAATATGTAGTACATTAGGAAAAAAAGAAAGAAAACTGCTTAATTTGATGTAATGGATATTCCCAAGAGTACCATAAAAACAAAATGAGAAACTTATAAGAACTACAATCTGAACCTTTGTTTCTGCTCTATTCAGCATAAAAGTTACCCACGAAAATATTGAATTCTCTAGTATCAATAATATACAAATTCATATAATAACAAGTTAACATTTATACCAAAAGGTGAATTGGCCATAGTTAAACATCCATTGTTGTGATATTTTTGAGTTTCTGCACTAGGAATGGTGTCTAAATGGAGGGAATGGTATGGGTGATAAATTATTAGAGTATTGTTGTTGGAGAATGGCTGGTTCCAAGTGCAAATGAATTATTCAGCAGTTACAGATTTTTGCAGCCATTGAAGGGAAAGAGATTATATACTGTCAAGTTAAGACAGAGTCAGGTTTATTCATGTAGTATGCATTTACTTCCAGGATTTACTAGGGATAATGTTCAAGAACAAGTGTACTGTGTAGGAAGCTTTAGGTTAGGATATTTCCCCAGGCATGGCAGGGAGAATGGCTAGTTGCCATCACTGGTCACAGATAATTTTGTTTTCAATATGATGCCATAGACATCCATGCCTTCATGCCTTTGCTGAAAAGGAGGAAAACTACTTGCAAGTTTGTCTGAAAGGAGGAAGCAATGTGACTAACAGAAAGAAGCCAATGGAAATAGGTAATAGTATATAATTTACTTTATTGCCCATTAGGATACATAAACTTCACTGCATTGAAATTAACCCTACAATGCAAGGAACACAGCAGCACTCTTGACCAAGATTCATGATTCCCTGGCATGTAAGCCTTCAGACTCATAGCCCTCTCTAATCAGAAAGGGGATCCCATTCAGTCTTTCAAGATGCTTCTTGCATTTTTAATTTAAATATACTGCTAGTCCCTTTCACCGTTGCTGGAAAATCTGGTTGTGGGCCTGTCTTTCCACAGGATGTAAGTGACTGACAACAACGGCATGTTACTATTTACTGTGTGATGGGACTCAAAGGCCATTTCCCAAGCACACTATCCCTAGCAGCCCTACGTTTCTGGCTTTCTGGGGGTCTAATCCTCAAGTTATAAAATAACAACTGTATGCTGAAATGGATTGACTTATTCTAGCTGTTTTTTAAAAATACAATCAGAATTTAAAAACTCACCCTTCTCTTAATATTATTATGTATTTCCAGCTGTAGGCATTCACTGGACGTGACCTAAAATTTAAATGTAATTGTCTTCTAGCAATGGCTGCAATTTGTATTTCCTTACAATTAGAATCATTGTGATTAAATTCAATGTAATTGATCTGTGGTAACTACATGATAATGATAATGCATACAAGCTATCTTTGCAGAGTTTTTATTAATAGTAATTAATGGTCATAAATAAGTTTATGACATAGATTTTTTATTTTGATACTCAAGAAGTCAATAGCGGTTCCTGCGATTCAAGAGAACCACCAATGGATAGCAGTCTGCTGTATTCAGATTTTGAAATCAAAACTTGCCACTGATTTCTAGGCTTTAATTAGTCACCTGGTAAAGTATAATCTTTTAAAAATAAGCTAATACTTCAAAATTGTCGCTAATAAAATTTAGAAAATATTTCTTAGCTACTCAAGACATTTGCAACTGTTAAATTATAGACTGACATTTGTGGAAAAGGTTCCCTGACAAAAGCATTCATATGGTCCATGAGTTTTTTTTTTTTTTTTTTTTTTTTTGCGGTATGCGGGCCTCTCACTGTTGTGGCCTCTCCCGTTGCAGAGCACAGGCTCCGGACGCGCAGGCTCAGCGGCCATGGCGCACGGGCCCAGCCGCTCTGCGGCATGTGGGATCCTCCAGGACCAGGGCACGAACCCATGTGCCCTGCATTGGCAGGCAGATTCTTAACCACTGCGCCACCAGGGAAGCCCGGTCCATGAGTTTTGATTCTCAGAAGGCAGTTTAATTTCCATAACCTGTCAGACAGGGCTTCCCTGGTGGCGCGGTGGTTGAGAGTCCGCCTGCCGATGCAGGGGACGTGGGTTCGTGCCCCGGTCCGGGAGGATCCCACATGCCGCGGAGCAGCTGTGCCCGTGAGCCATGGCCGCTGAGCCTGCGCATCCGGAGCCTGTGCTCTGCAATGGGAGAGGCCACAGCAGTGAGAGGCCCGCGTACCGCAAAAAAAAAAACAACCCAAAAACAAACAAACAAACAAAAACATAACCTGTCAGACAATTCAGGCAAGTATCATTAATATATAAAATGTATTTTCATTTGAAATAATAAATCAATATATATTGAAAATATTTTAAATATATGCCTAGGTTTTAAATTATAAAGGTTAATTATACACTAAAATCTACAAAACAGTATTTTTTTTTCTAAAAGGAAAACTGGAGAATAGAGAGACTAAAACTATCTACAAAAATTAGTGAAGTAAAATGGAGAGATAATGTTGATTCACTAAAAGAAACCATGAATTATAAGACTGATAAAATTCTCTTTAACAAGGTGCATAAAACCTTTACTTAGAGGGAAGAGGAGCAATGAACATATACTTTCCCTAAAATTTAAGACATTTCTTAATATAATAGAGTACAGAAAAATGGACTCACAAGGTCAGCAATTATGGTGTGATGTAATGAGATATTTGAATGAGAGGAAGAAAGAGCTTGAATAACTAACATGGAAGGTAATTGAGAGTGGTAACTGGTCAGGGCTAATTAATGGACTGCTACAGGGATAAATATTAGGATAGAGTTTCGTTCACTTTATATGTCAATGACCTGAAAGAGGGCATATGCATTAAGAGGATAAAATCTGCTGACACAGGGATAGTTTGGGTGTTTAAGGGGCAATCACAAAAGAGTGCTTAGACTGACTTGGACAGGCTAAAAGCATGGAGTGATAAGTGGCTTACTCAATTTAATTCCGAAGGAAAAATTCCAGGAACTTAAAGCCACAATAAAAAAAGGAATATATACTCCTAAAGTCTCCAGAGGATTGAGCTCTGAAAGGAATACATTGAGGTAAATCTTTCGAGGTATCCTTAGAAGTAAAATATAGGAGGAAATAGAAAAGTAGGCATATGGAAATTATATCTGTATCACAGAAAATTCTACTTCTGCCATAATATTCATGTGTCCTAATTTTTCATCCCTGACAATATTTCTCCTTTGACCCTGTAACATGCAATCAATTCTTAATGTTCAGACTGCCCCTACTTTTTTTTTCCTTTAGATATTCTAGAGAGTATTATTCAGGATAGATAGTGAACATTCATCCATCCTGACTATATATGTGTGCATGGAACTGTTAAACAAAAAAAGGCTCCACCAAGGTGGCCCAAGGGTATTTTGCTCTTATCATTTTTCACAGTTTCTGTAGACATTTTTGTAAATAAGAAACAGCAAAAAAGTAGAGGAGAGTGCTTAAGTAACAGGACAATATTTTCTAGCCAGCCCTCATTCCACTGAAACTCTCAGAAGAGTAGCTGGCCCTATGTCCAGGGGGAAGGGATTAGACCAGATCTTCTTAAGCCCTTGATGCGTAGACTGTGAACTTCAGAATGACCTGTGTTCCTCAAGTTTGAACAACAGCATAGAAATAGAGCACTAAATAATATATATCACTAGCTACTGATGAATTCTTTAGTTAAGTAAAAAAAAAAACAAAAAACAAATCCAAGTCTCTATTCTGCTCTATACAAAACTCAGAACCAAGATGTAGTATCGACTATGCTTCTCCTTCACCTAGAAATCTGTAGTAGCTTTGCATTGGTTGAAGGACAATATTGATACTCTTAGATAAATACTATATATTGAGCAATATTTATGAATCAAGGCACTGAGGTTAGACCTTATTTAGTCCTCATAATAATTCTGCAGGTTAGTATTAGCCTATTTTTACAGCTGAAGAAATCAAGATCCAGAGATATCAAATGATTTTTCTGAGATCTCAGAGCTACAGAGAGATGGAGCCTGGATCCTTACCTGGGTCCATCTCATGCCAAATTCTTTGTTCTTTCCATCACAACCAGATGCGTCTGTCTTTACACATATATCACAATAAATAGATGTTTCATAGGAGGCTGGATGATGGAAGGATAATGCATAGAAGATAAGGTGGTGTTGTGCACACACACACACACACACACACATACCCCTTCTTTGCCTTGTCTTGGCATTCAAGACCTTTACCAATAGGGCCAATATCTTGAAATTCTTCATCTGCTTCATGCAACGCATACACAAGTTGAGCCACACTATTCTTGGTTTCCCTCAAGTTTTCTGACTTTCTTGCTGCAAGTTGTCCCCCAATCTCCACACATCTAGCTCCCCACAGAGGAACAACTCTGTCCTTTTCCCAAATCACATCGCACTGTCTGTACTCGTCTGTTATGAGGCAGCCATTCATTCACCTCTCCCTGCCCTGCAGGTCTGTTAGTGGTTTGATTGCCATAGCACGCCCGCTCCACATCACGAGCATGTAGATTTGCATATGGTGGCTGTTCGATATCTGTTGAATGAATATACTCATGTGTTCACATTAAGTGCTAACTGGTACATAGTTCACCTATAGTACTGGACTTGTTGTACTTGATTAACTCTAGTAAAAAACATTTAAACAGAGTTACTATCATCAAATCCTAGACTTTGCTTTTTGTTTCAGTATTATACACATTTGCAAAATTTGTGAATATTCTTTTAAACCTTTTCCCCTTATCTTAGTGACTTTTGTAACTTAGTTTGATATCATAATATTCTGGAGGAAGCTGACTCTTGGGTTAAGAGTGCAGGTTCTGTAATTAGATTACCTGGATCAAATCCTGGCTCTGCCACTTACTAGCATTGTGACTTGACTTTTCCATGCCTCAGTTTCCTCATCTGTCAAATGGGGTAAATAAGAGTACTTACATGTCTAGGAAATTGTCTGGACTATTAATAAGCAACTAGAGCTCCCCTGGTGGCGCAGTGGTTGAGAGTCCACCTGCCGATGCAGGGGACACGGGTTCGTGCCCCAGTCCGGGAAGATCCCACATGCTGCGGAGCGGCTAGGCCCGTGAGCCATGGCCGCTGAGCCTGTGCATCCAGAGCCTGAGCTCCACAACGGGAGAGGCCACAACAGTGAGAGGCCTGCGTACCACAAAAAAATAAATAAATAAATAATAAGCACCTAGAAATTATTAGCCCAGACTGAAATAATTATAAACCTGATTATCTTATTTCCTCCCACATTTTTCTTCTTTCACTCCATTTATCATCTTTCTCTCCTTCAGGGAGATGGAAAGCTAATTTAAGATTATAACAAACATTAAGATAGACTGGTTTTACACATGGGGTTAAATTAAGCTCACAAACAAATATTAGTAACATACGTTGGGCCATGTACTGGCCTGATGCCCAGAGACACAAAGCAGACAGTACATATGCAGGTTCTGGTGATCCCTACAAGCTCATGGTATAGGAGAAGAGATACCCCTTTAAAATCACACTATGGTGCTCTAAGTATAGAACTGTTTACAGTATGTTCTCCAGACACCAAAATAGGACTTATTACTAGGACTCAGTTTGTTATTCTTGGACAATAAAGTGATTGCTTTGTGAATCACTTTGATGCTTTCCACCCAAATGACAACAAAGAGCAGAGAAAAACCCTAGGATATCATTGCATTGACCTGACAGCCCCCACTAGCCTCCAACTCCAACACAGTCCACCCCCAGAGGAACCAGAAACATTGCTCTGCCGAGGGCAGGCACCAACTTGGCAAAAAGTTTTTCACTCCTCAACTCAGAACTCTAGATTTTAGTTTCCCTAAGTTTTGGAGCAGCACTATGATGATTCTTTTGGAAAGATTCTGTACAAAACACATTAAACCTGTTAAAAAATTACTACTTAGTGCATGTTTTAAAAGCATTGTCAGGGATAGTGTATTTAGAGAACACAATATACACTTATTAGTAGAACCAGTTCAAATAATAAGCTGTTTAAATAAAGTATACTGAATGTATATATATATATGTATATAATATATACATATGTAATATACATTATGTAATATATCTGTATTAATATGGAACACAATTGTAATTGAATATACCAATATTTTCTTATACATTTTCTCAGATTCAAAGCTAAATGTAATGAAATATGTATTGGGTGTGTACATAAGCCCCGTCATATATATATATATATATATATATATATATATATATATATATATATGTATAGGTGGATTCTCATTTATTTTAAGGGGTAAATTGTTGTGTATTTTATTATGTTATTGAAATAGATATGATGTTTTGAAAACTGTGAAATGCAGGAATTGAGACAAATTGTACATTAACAAGTCTCTTGGTGACCTTCCAGCTTGGCTGTCCTCATATTCCACTGACATTGTAGGGCAACCAAGAGTGACCTTCAGGTTCCAGATTCAAGGCCTCCTCTTAGGAAAAGAGGTAGCAGAAAAATCTTTTAAGTTTCCAGGAGCTTTTTCCAGAAAGGTTTCTTCATGTTTAATGCCATTTAGTAAAACTTTATGTCTCTTGTATGATTGCATAAAAAAGCAGCAAATACCGAGTCAAATTGCGAAACTTTTATTTTTATTCTAAGCAATAAAAAGTAATCCACATTAATGTTCCCATTAAAAAAAGAGACACACATACATGAGCAAAGCAAATTATCTTAGTTGATCTCAAAACATGATGTCCAGTGACTGCATTGAATTTCTGGACGTGAATAGCAATGGTAAGATCTATATTAGCCATGTAATCACATTGGTTGAGGCTTCAGTATAGTCCAGATATCATCACCAGTGTGCATTGAACATGATTTACTTTAATGAGAATTTATTGAGCAATATATAAGGCCAGGAATATACTAAGTACAGGACAGATTAATTAAGATGAATAATTCACATACTCTGTCCTCAAGAAGTTTATATTTTGGTGCTTTGGGGAGAAGGAGGCACAGATCTCAAAGCAGGAAACTGTCACAAGCAATAGTGATATAGGCGCTTTAAAGTAATATGAGCTGAGACTTTCAAATTGAGGAAGGGCAATGATCCCAGATCAATACAAAAATATTCTGGAATGGAAAAAAAGCTAGAAAGGAAAAGAAGTGGAAAATAGAAGACAAAAGGGAGAAGATAAGCTGCTTCATAAGAATGTATCTTGAAAAATAAGACAACTACCTAGAAAATGAACTCTTAATTTATGTTCCCAATAGACTGTACTATGAGGGGAGAGAAAATGTTCCTTTTTAGTCCCAGTTTGATCCCAAGCACCTTGGCATGTCGAAGAAATACATGCTTATGAAACATTTGTTGAAAACTAACACAACATTGTAAATCAACTATACTTCAATTAAAAATAAATAAGTAAATAAATAAATACAATGTTTGTTGAGTGACTTCTCCCTGTTTCCTCCTCTCTCTCACTCTGGCTCTGTCATTCTTCAGGATCATTACCATTCTAAATTAGGATTATATTAGGTTAAACCAGATGGAATCAAGCCTATAAGTCAAAGTGGTTAAAAAGCAACAATTTCATATTATTGAACCAAACAATGCAACTAGTATTCAGGAGTTAATCTATTCACTCCAAGAAGTTAAGACCAAACAACTGATTACATTGAACTAAAACAACATATGGTAAGTTATCTCAGGAGCAATATAACAGGAAGCCTTGGAACCATAATCAAACGGTCCAATGACCAAGTGATGCATAGACTCCAGACCTGGGGCTTTGAGTATGTAACTGCGTCCAGCACTAGAAATTGATCTCCAGCATCTGGATGCTCAGTCTGGATGCTCTGCTTCCCACTATTTATCTTTCCTTACTAGAAATGGCTTAAAAATGTAAAAGCTTTAGATTTGATTTAGTGGACGAATCCCACTGTGGTTCTCCTCCTTCTATTCCTACATATCACTTTTTTTTTGGTACCAATCTGATAGTCATTCTCAGTTTCACACTCTCTTTCACAAAGAACCCTAATCTCTGGGAGTTGGATTGTGACAAGGAATAATGAACTCAGATAATCGAAGTGATTATGATGCCTGGTATTGGGTTAAGAATTATGGCAAAGCCCAACCTACTCTCGTGACAGGGGCACATGTCCTTAACTGGTAGAGTGAACATATAATTTATCATCCAAATATGGACATTTTTTGAGAGTGAAAAGATTAACTATTAATAATTACACTAAGATAACAAACCTAAACAGAGACTATCTCAGGCAGAGACTTATAGTTACACTATAATTTGAACATTTCCTCAGAACACATCTGTTAGATGCTCTGTGTGTAAAAAGAGTAATAAAGTCAAATAAGGAAGTCACCAGAGAGTGATATCAATATAAAGAATGAAAGGTCATTGTGTGTTATTGTCTATACTCAATCTTCAAATTTCATATTCTAGATCTTTGTTTTCTGTGAGACTTTGCAGGTAGTTTCTACACATTTTGTCTCATGACTTATGGCAGATAATACTGACTTTTCGGATTTTCCTTGTATTTTCTAAATTCATCTGGAAGAAAAGAAATTTCCTTTCCTGAGATCATATATTATTTTGTTATTCACATAAAACATTGTTCTAGATCATGTTTCTTCAACTAGAATCCTTTCTGCTTTGATTGGAAAGTGAGAAAATTAAAGTAAAATTATGTGAGAATATTTGGTGAATTATCTTTAATTGTGAGGAGCAAGGTATGGAGTGTAACAAATTCAGGTCAAAAGTCAAAACACTCATATTTTAATTTTGTCTTTGTTATTAAATAAGCCCCATATTCTCAAAGAAACAAAGTAGAGGAAAGAGCATTCTAAGTGCCTTCTTTGTGATGGGATTATGTGAAGCTGTGTATAAATCTCATTCAATCCCTACAATAGTCCTGTAAAGATCACTCTACATTCCGCATTTGGAAGTTCATAACTGAGACTCCAGGAAATTGAGTAACTTTCCCCAAACCCTCACCTAGTGGATAGTAGGATAGGATTCAAATCCAGGTCCATCTTCAAAGTCCATGCAGCCAGCTAATCATTAATTTACTTATCTTGAAAATGGAAATCTTTTCCATGATTCAAAAGATTGTTGGGAATATTCAAAGAATAATTGAATGCTAAATATTTAAAAATTTTTATACAATCTACATATTTGGGTATTACTGGAATCTTTCCCTTATATTTCTCTAGACATTTCTTGATGCTTTAATTCAGTATTTAAATAGAACTTTGAAATCCTGAGATCACACTTTACAGTAAGGAAATGGATTGCAAATATTTTTCAAAGTAGTGTCTCATTTCCTTGGATTCCAAGTTTGGTGCAAGACCACCATGCTGGGACAGTGTCTGTTGCCAGGGACATTTGCATCTCTTATTATCAATACCCTCAGTCACCCTAACATTTCAAAACAATTGCTTTGCCTTGTATTTATATTGGGATCATTTTTTAAAGGAAGGTACAATTTGTTTTTAATTATTATGTCATTCCACCTTCATCTACAAGATGACATTGCTGCTAATCGACAAGAGAAGAAGGTGAAAAGAGAACCAGGCAATTACAAGGTTAGTCTGTACATTCAAAGCATCACCTGAGGCTTCATTCAGGTAATTTCAATTAACTTCTATGGCGGTTACTCAGCTAAAACTCCAGCAAATGCTACTGGAGCTAGATTCAGTGTTCTAGAGCTACACAGCTGCTGAGGAATTCAAACCATAATTTTTTCAAATGTACCAAAATATATTGCTCCCAAGACTGACCTCTGTGACATGTTCCCCACGGTCTAAAGCAAATTAAGATGACAGTGATATAAAGATCTCTGAAACCAGGGTCATAACAGAGACATTAGCAGACCCTTCACTACAGAAGCCCTGCAGGGCGTCATTAGGATATTCTATGGAAGTGCTCGTGTCAGCCCAAAAGCAAATGGCAAAAAGCAGGAAACATAAACAACTGTAAAAAGAAAACAAAGTAAAAACTCAATGAGAGACAATGAAGACATCATTAAAAACATAAAGGCAATGAAAGTGCCTATGGCATATTTTCCATTATCTACAACCTTGGGTTTCCACTGTGCCTCTGTGTTCATTATCTGTTTAAGAAAAATACTGCCTTATACTCCTAGGCTCACACATTCTTTACATGATTCCTAGAAAAGGAGGGGCAGAGCTCTAAGCTAGCTGTCAAAAAACAATTTACTGTAGATTATAAAACATCCTGGGAGAGTTTTCCCTCTGCAGTCTTCATTATTGTCTCTCAGGGAACCCACCCAGGATGACAGAAAGATAAAAATTAGATTGAGACCTTTTATGCTGTTTTGACTGTTCATATCTTCTCAGTGTGTTATTCATATTAAAAAAATCTGTTTTCTACCTCAGGAAGGCAGCTGGTTAGCAAAACATCATTCAACAAATGAGACCTCTTAGCCACAGTTAAAAGGTCATGTTATCCTAGATTAGAATCAAAGAGAAAAGTAATCTAGCTGCAGAAATATGTTACTCAACATAGATTGTGATCCAAATTTGTAAGTGATTTCCAACAAACCCTCTCTAAAAATAATAATTAATAGGTTCCTTAACCCCTAATGTGTTTAGCTTTTCCTTCTGTAGATTTTTTTTCTTTTTCTTTAACATAAGACCAAAACAAATAATTTTGGTTGAAATGTAAATGAAACAGGTATTATTTACTCTGAATGAAGGGAGAAATAAGGGCTAATTTCTTAACTACTTTCCATCATAAGACATTTCATTCCAGGTATCCCAAGGTTAAATTTGATGTCAGCACAGACTACCAGGAAAATAGCCCCATTCCTTCTATTTGCTTTGCATATGTAAATGCAACCTTTACATAATATATATATATTTTTGTAGAACACTAAATTAAATGTGACCACAAAGTCTGTATTTTTCCAATTTTTAGTTGATATTTGATGAAAAGTTTGGCAACTTAATTCTCATAAAAATGATTGAGTAGAATTATTCTGGTAAGCCTCAACTATCAAGTAATATTTGGGAAGATAGTGAACAGGAAAGTCTCCCTCTCTTTCTCATCAAATAACATTTCTATAAGATATTTCTGTAATAAAATTTAAGTCCTAAATTAAAGAATTAAGCATGAAACATATTGGGATTCTTTTCCTTAGAAATAGTTACTTTCCAGGTAAATTAAATTATACTAATAATTTTTTGTCATTGCCAGTACTTTATTTTTACTCCATTTTCTACAGCTACAACTCTAAGTAAAAGATTTACTTTAAAAAATCATTAGATATGAACCAGAAAATAGAAATTATTTGCAGGGATTATTGCATTCCTTTTCACTTTAAGAAGCTTTCAGAACTGACCCATAGCATTCTTGAGGCTTATATTTAGCTACCCTTTGAGGATTTCCTTTGTATTTGATGGGGTTCAGGACATGCTAACCCAAAATATGACACATTAGCATATTGAAAATTTTAAGCTGAAGGAGTTTGACAAAACTGCAGAAGCAGGAAGGGCACTCTGACCTTTACCCCACCCTTCTCCCCTAAAACAGGCATAAAATCCTCATGTGAGAGGTGCCCCCCCTATATCTGAGAAAAAAGAGCATCCTTATCTCCAAAGACAAAGGGATTCCAGGAAGAATGCTTACAAACAGACCTTGCTACATTTCTACCAGTGTACTACACTAACTTAATACTTTCTTGGGGGAAAATTTTAATACTCTAATAAAAGACAAATGGAGAGACATCCCAGAGTCCTGGCTAGAAGTTCCTTATATTTTACAGATGATAATACTACATATATTCTTCTACAAATTAATGTGAACTCAATAATTATTTAGATCATTGAGGAACTCTATAAAGTTATTTAAAAAGTTATTTGGAAAATAGAAGTCCACAAACAACAACATTCACACAAATGAAGAATAAACAGGGGGAACTTGCCCTAACAGATTTTAAGACATATTCCAAAAGGCTGGCCCTGGATCCTGAGCCAGGTTTATTTTCACATGGGAAAAAGACTAAGGTAAGAATTCCACTAACTTTCTTTCAGGTCCCGAAAGCAGGCAGCCCAAGGAAAGAGAAAAAATGAAATAAAGGCCCCAAACTGTGTCCCCACTTGTGAAGTAATTCCACACTACCAAAAAAGTAAGCTAATGAAGATCATCCTCTTGCCAATAAGATTAGCAACTCCTCCATCCTTGAGGAATAACAGAGAGGGGGGCAGAGGTTCCCTTACAAGCCAAAGGGTGGAAATGATGGTCTTCTGTGAAAGTGAGACTGACAGCATGGAGACTGGGGGAAATGGGCTCCTTTCTACAATAATATTCAGTCATAAGGATATATCATAAATCATTGAGCCATGTTCAGATTCTTGGAAAATCAATGTGTGCCTAATTTTTAGCATAAATAATACTGATACATATTGGTAAATTTAAAGCATTTGATACTTGTCTCTATCTATTGATCTATCTACCTATCTATCCATCTATTTATAGATCTGTGTTTGAAAAAATACAAAAAAAAAAGAAAAAAGAAACAAACCTAAATGTCCTTTCACATAAGTACTTGTAAGATGGATATTTACTTGCACAGTGAGGAAGCTCACACTTGCCCTCAAGAAGATTAGTGTGGCTCACTTTGCCTAGTAGTTTTCTTTTCATTTGTTTTTCATTATTATTGACTCTGAAGTCAATAGCATAGAGTTGACAATCAGCAGGCACAATTTTGATTCAAACATTAACCTTTACATAGACCACTGAGACCTGCTTGGAGCCTCAAAATGTTTGCCATGAGAGGACTGGGTTCACAGGTAAGAAACTTCCTTGAGACCAATTTCCAGATGAGGATTTTGCTATTCCCCATACTTGTTCCAGAGTCTGATTTAAAGATGGCAAAACCGATTTTTAAAAAATATTAAGACTATTCTGTCTCCAACTCAGTATGGAATTTGAGCTTAATATATGAGGTCTAGATTGGAGCAATTGTAATTCCCATACTTAGGCAAACTCCCCTCCTCCCTTTTCCCAATACTTCTACCTAAAGGCAACCATTCTTAGCTTGGTTGTCTGGAAAAATAATTTTTAAATATTCTAGAGATTGTCTCTTGTTTGCCTTCTCAAACAGTGTTTGTAGAACTAAAAAAGGTGGTTACTTAAGTTAATACCTTTTATTTCATTCTTTTACTCATTCATTCAATGGGTATTTTTTGAGGAATTTCACTCTGCCATTAAGAATGCTTGACCCAATAGTGAATAAAATAGGCAGGGTCTGTGTCCTATGCAGTTGATATAAACAAATAAAGTAATTACCAATTGTGATGAGTGAGTTCTATGAAGAAAAAAAAAGGAGTTGAGATAGAAAATAATGGAAAGGAATGATTTTGGGTGGGGCTTTTGCATTGATAAATCTCAGTGGGAAAGACCATGTAAATTTTTTCTGATGTAAATAAATACACTTATGTAAAGTTCAGGAATAAATCATCAAAATCCAAATACAGCACATGACTATTATTTAATGAAGTAGTAGAGAGAAGTTTATCACAATTCTATGAAGTCACCTTGATGCATCAAATAAAAGTTCCAGATTTCTAGACAAGGACTTGCCTTGAGGGTATTATCAGTAACTGACAATGGCAGATCTGGACTGTCACATTTTAGTCACCTCACCAAGTGAGGCAAATTCCCTTGGAAGCCATGTCAGCTAGCACCAGGTCAAGAGGATTGAACTGCTCTGGGAAGGAATTCCAAGAACGGCACACCCAAGGACTAGGATCTGAGATGTTCAGCAGAGAAGTTCTACTGCAAAACAGCCAAGTCATTAGCCTCTATTTCTTAATCAAGGACACAGAGGGGTGTGTGTGTGTGTGTAGATAAGCCATTGAAACTTACTCTGCAAGTGTAATATGAAGACAGTGGAAAACTGATACAATTTAGAAAAGACAATATTTCCCAAACTATTTTAGCAAAACAGTCATTTATAAATAAATGCATTATATCCTTCATGATTAATTTCTCTATCTAAATACTAAACATGAAGCACAAAAGATACCTTAGTGTTTGCTAAGGACAAAATTTTTGTAAAGCTGTATGATGTTATTTTTGGAAGACAAACTACATTTGCTCTGGAGTTTTGTACACGTGTGCAAAAACACCCCCAGCAATGCCTGCAGCCACTGGAATATATACCGCCTTCCATGGCTTCTTCATAGATCAAATGCAGCTCAGGTGATTTAAAGATTATTTGTGAAGAATGCATCTAGGACTTCCCTGGTAGCACAGTGGTTTAGAATCCACCTGCCAATGCAGGGGACACAGGTTCGATCACTGTTCTGGGAAGATCCCACAAGCCGTGGAGCAACTAAGCCTGTGCACCACAACTACTAACCCTGCACTCTAGAACCTGCGAGCCACAACTACTGAGCCCATGTGCCACAACTATTGAAGCCCACATGCCTAGAGCCTGAGCTCCGCAACAAGAGAAGCCTCTGCAATGAGAAGCCCACGCAGCACAACAAAGAGTAGCCCCTGCTTGCCGCACCTAGAGAAAGCCTGAGTGCAGCAATGAAGACCTGATGCAGCCAAAAAATAAATTAATAATAATAAAAAAAGAATGCCTCTAGCCCACATTTTTTAAAATATAAGATTTAACCAATAGAGGTGCTAAATGATCCTTTATTGCCACACAGCTCTTATAAACTCTCCTAGAAATCAGCTGTGTAAATATTCCACCCTGTGTCAACTAACACAGAAACTGGTAGAGCTAGGTTGTTGGAAACTTGGCAGGGTGTGTAAATTCACAAGAATCCATCAAGCTCTTCTATTATTTATACTGTAAGATTTGTAGTCTGTAGTGTAACAGGTGTAGTCCCTGTGGGTCAACGATCATGTGAATTATGCATGGGGAAAGGAAAGCAATACCATATAAACTAGTTTGGGATTGTTCATTTTGGGAAATAACTTTTCCTATAATGACTGCCTGAAAACTCTTCCTTAGCAGTGGTCTGCATGCTGTATGGTCACGTGTGATGGTTAAGGCCACATCCTTTGTGCTTGACAGACCTTTAATCCTGGCACCACCTTTTACTATTTACTGCTTTCTTATTTTGGCCAAGACATTTTAAATGTAGTTAAACTAAGCCTCAATTTTATTATATGAAGAATAAGGAAAACAATACCTAGGTAATTCATATTTAGTGAGAAGAGCACTAATAATGGGATTCTATTATTACTTAACAAGTATGAAAGTCTTCATTATTATTAGATAGAAAGGGCAAGACTGGAAAGGAAGTTATTTTTATTTAGCAATTACTGAGGTCAAAACTATGTGACTCCATGAAAGGTTGTATAATTGGTTATTATCAATATGTTTTAATTTAATGTAGAATCTGGATATCATCAACTGTAATAACAGAGAATGTGGTTGTGTGATGATAAGAGAAAAGGAGCAGAAATATGGCACCCAGAAGTTCCTCTTCTAATTCAGACTTTTGACTGTAGAACCTCGGTTATGATGTCGTAAGTCCGCCTCTGTGCACTGGTGCTGAATCGAATCTCGTACACAGAATTTTGGGTGAAGGAGAAAAGAATAGCTTTATTGCTTTGCCAGGCAAGGGGGGACACAAGGGGCTCGCACCCTCAAAAACTGTGTGTCCCAACACGGGGATTTAGTGAAGAGTTTTATAGCAATGGTTGAAGGACAGGGTTGTTGATAAGGATCAGGGCCTGCATTCCTTTAATCTGGCCTCAGGTGGTCTCCTGATGAGCTTCTGGTTCTCGAGGTTATCAAACTGTGACCTTCTCTCTGGAATGAAAAATGCTTCATCAAGTAGTTAACATCTTCCATGTGTTGAGGGTTTTATTTCTGCAGAAGAGCTCAAAGATACTGTTATGTGTATCCCTTGAGGGGGAACCAGGACCCTGCTCCAAGGCTGCACTATTGTTTCTTGGCTGCTCCTCCCTTGTCTCTACATTCCCTCCCTTCCTCGTTTGAACCTGCCTGTGAAACTCAGGGAAGGGAATGGAGGGCTGAATGAAGCCTATTTCCTACAAATAAGAAATGGGGGACACAGAAAGGTTTCTGTGCCCAGGAGGCCCCCATGTTCCTGCTCAGTTTCAGTTATTGAATATTATCATTTGGACAAAAATTGCTTATCTAAAAATAGCTTATTGAGGGTTAAGTATTATAATCTACTATATGTAAAAGAAGCCCCATATGTAAAGACATATGTCAAGGATAAGGAAGGCTAGGTCACTTGACCCAGATTTCTAGTTAGTTATGAGGAAACTATATCAATATACTGATATTCAGAAGTCACAAAAAATGGAAATGCACAATGGTCATAGCAATACCATTAATATTTACTGAACATTTACTCAGTGCCAGTTGTGCTATTAAATGTGTTTGTGTGTAATTTCATCATGTAATTCTTACAATAACCCTAAGAGGTAGCCACTAATATTATTTTTCAGATAGGGAAACTGATACATAATGAGGTTAGGTAAATTGTGTAAGGCTGCACAGGGAACAAGGGGTAAAACCAGATCTCTTTGACTCCAAAGTTCAGAATTATGTAGCTCTTAAAAATTATCTAGTATAAACATAACAGGATTATTTGCTTCTCTGTAAACAACAAAATGAACATTTTTGTTATGGTGCCCAATGCAATCGAGACAATGACATATGAGAGAGATGAATGCCTACCTTTTTCCAATAAAAGTGTTCTTTTAAAAATAATGGAATGAAATTTCCATAAATCTTGTCAGCTCTGTTTTGAAATTTTTATTACTATGACTCATAAGCATAAAAACCAAAGCTGCCATGAAAGATGGGAAATCTAAACAAGTTTGGGGGAAAAATGTATTTTTTGAGTCTCAACAAAACTGTCAATTCCCTTTATTTTTGTGGCCTTGATTTCCCTAAAACAGAAATATCACATTTATGTCTCTGTGGGTGGTACTGCAGAAGGTGAGCCATGTTCTTTATTTAAAAAGTTCATTTTTCCCTCCAGTGACAAATTATCTCATTCTTAGAACTCTGTTGTGGGCCCAGATGATTACTCATAATCTCACTGCTGTTTGAGTTTGAATACACTAAAGATTTCTTACACAGCCTATGCTGATATTTAGATTTAAAGAGCTGAGTTCCAAAGCACCATTTCTGCCATAACTTTATACTTGTGATGTCTGGCCCATGGCCACTAGATGAGTCTTAAAGGCAGGGAGAAGGAAGGTGCAAGGGATTGTTGGTTTGCTTACTTCTTGTGTGTTTGTTTACTGGAGATAAATGCCAAGAAGTCAATTATTTCCCTTCCTAAAAACAGTCTTAACTAAGAAATGATAAACAGCCCCTCCCATTGTGTGGAAAGTTGGTGAAAATCCTGTAGAGATCTATAAGCAACTTGAGTCAAGGAACCCAAATACAAATGCTGGACATGATAAGGAAAGGAGAAGGAGAAAGAAGAAGAAAGAAGAAGAAAAAGAGGAAGGAGAAGGAGAAAGAAGAAGAAGAAGAAGAAAGAAGAAGAAGAAGAAGAAGAAGAAGAAGAAGAAGAAGAAGAAGAAGAAGAAGAAGAAGAAGAAGAAGAAGAAGAAGAAAGAAGAAGAAGAAGAAGAAGAAGAAGAAGAAGAAGAAGAAGAAGAAGAAGAAGAAGAAGAAGAAGAAGAAGAGGAGGAGGAGGAGGAGGAGGAGGAGGAGGGGAGGGGGAGGAGGAAACCCTATCAGAAGTAGAAGTGGCACAAGTAAAACAATGAAGGAAATGAGAATATGAGGTGCTTCAGGAAGGGAAGTGGGTCTCAGTATCCTTAAAAGATTTGCCATTGTGTGCTGCCTGAACACTCGTGCCAAAAACAAAGACAGAAACATAGAGAAAATGGACACTGCAGGAATCACAAAGATGGCATGGGACCTCTGAAGAGTTCAGGAGAAATTAGCTGAACACTAAATATAGCCAAGGAGGCTATAAACAATCATTCACTCATATAAGCCTGAGTCAGCAGGCAAAATTTAACTCTGCCTTATAATCATTTATAGATGAAATTAGATAGATAAGCTCTGGAAAGAAAGCAGTCAGAAACCACATTTGTTTTAACCAAAGGAAAACTGCGATAATAAGAGAAATAATGAATTCATCAATAAGCAAACAAATAAGTAGATAACTATAGATAGAAGAGTTCTGACATAATGGGCAAGAATCTCCCATTCAAACCAGAAAATAACGTTTTTCTCTTAATGCCAGGGCAATCTATAAAATCTCTACCAATAAAACTATAACATAGGGCTTCCCTGGTGGCACAGTGGTTGAGAGTCCGCCTGCCAATGCAGGGGACATGGGTTCGGGTTCGTGCCCCGGTCCGGGAAGATCCTACATCCCAAGGAGCGGCTCAGCCGGTGAGCCATAGCCGCTGAGCCTGTGCGTCCGGAGCCTGTGCTCCGCAACAGGAGAGGCCACAACAGTGAGATGCCTGCGTACTGCAAAAACAAACAAACAAACAAACAAACAATCACACAAAAAACCTATAATATACATAACAGAGAAGACTTTTTATTTTAATTTTTGTGACTCAGTTTGCAAAAAACATTAAGAGAAGACATTCAAGTTAGGGGAGAGACACATTTCCCAAGGCTCATGTTTTTGCTCATATTACACAAGAATAGAATATTAAAAATACAACTGGAAAAGTCATAATTGAAACCAATCATTACATAATTTCAGGCAATGAACTGAGCAATTAGCACCTTTGTTACCAGAAAGCTAGTACAAGTGGACCGAGGAGAATAAAAATAAGCTCTTTTGAAAGAAAATTGTATTTCAATGTTGAATTAAAATGGATTGACATTGATTTAAAACTGATTGACAAGGCTCTATCACTGTGGCTATAGCTATATTATTCTAGCCCAGGTTTCCAGAACAACCTACCATAGACTGGTTGGCTTACACAACAGAGATTTATTTTATCACAGTTCTGGAGGCTAGAAGTTCATGCTCGGGGTGCCAGAATATGGTCAAGTTTTGGTGACAGCTCTCCTCCTGGCTTATAGACAGCCACCTTCTTACTGTGTGCTGACATGGCCTTTCCTTGATGTGTGAGTACAGAGGGGGAAAGACCTTCTCTCTTCCTCTTCCTATAAGAACAGAAATTCCATTATGAAGGCTCTACACCCATGACCTAATCTAATCCTAATTACTGAAGTCTCCTTCTCCAAACACCATCATGTTGGAGGTCATGAGTTTAACCTATTAATTTTGGGAGGACACAAGCATTCAGTCCATAACATATATGTATATTTATAATCACTCAATGAAAGCTAAAAGGCCTTTCAATGGTCTCTATAGTGCCCTACATTTCTACATGATCCACTTCTCACTCCCCATACTTCTTGTCCTCCTCTTCAACACCTTGCCAGCTCTGTCTCAGCCACAGTGATGTCTTTGGACCTCTGAACACGCTAAGAGAGTTCTCATCTCACTGTGTTTACACTTGGCTCTTCCCCTAACTTGAACAGTCCTCCCAGGTAGCTACCTGATTCGCTCTGAAGATCTCTACTCTAATGTTACTGCATCAGAAGGGGTTTTCTGAGCATCCTGTATAGAATTGCAAGTTCTCCTGCCCACCCTCACCCAACTTTGGCATGGTGTCCCCCTTTCCTACTTCCCTTTTTTTCTATAGTGCTCAACAATCAGAAGGAGATATATTTGCTGATTATCTTAGTGTCCCATCAGGGACCAATGTGTTTGTCCACTTCAAGATCTCCTATGTCTAGTCCTATATTGATACATAGTGACATTCAATAAATAATTGCTGAATGAATAAATTATGTGCTATGTATATTTCACTAACTACAGTTGACCCTTGAACAACACAGGAGTTAGGGGCACGGACCACCTGAGCAGTCGACAACCCCCATATAAATTTACATATGGCCTTCCATATCTGCTTTTCTGCATCTATTCATTCAACCAACTTAAAAACATGTAGTACTTGTTTATTGAAAAAAGTTCATGGGTAAGTGGACGTGCACAGTTCAAACTTGTGTTGTTCAAGGGTCAACTGTATCATTACATAAAGGCTTTGGATTTTACTTATTGCAAACATACCACTCTGCTCTGGAGGAAAAGTTTCAGGCAGTAGTCTTTTTTCCCACATGCTGATCTTTATAACTATAGCATATTAATCATCTAATCAAAAAGTAGCCCAGGCAAATCAGAATTTTGTAAAGAAATTGTTTATGGGCTCTACCCCTTTTGGGGGCAACAGGTTCTTAACCACTTTTGTTATTTAAAGTTGAACATTCCATATAGTGAACGAAAACGCTACTCATACTTCAAGGGTCTTTTAATTCAAAATTGAATAAGGACTGCCAAGAGAATTATTGAGAACACCTAAACCTACACATACTCTATTAAGGAGGTAATAAATTATAGAAAACCATAAATAATACAAAATGGAGTACTGATAAAAACTTTCAATTCCTCCTTGCAAAGGAACTTCAGAAACTCAGCTAGCTCTGGTTAGGTAAATAATACCTTTCTGGTCCTGTTCTGGTTACCTATCACTTCATGACTCCTTCTCCCACCACCCCGCCACTGCCCCGACCCCAAAACTTAGTGGCTTAAAACAACCAACATTTATTTAGCATAGAAGCTGCAATCTAGGCAGAACTCAGTGGGAAAGGCTTATCTCTGTTCCATGTGGCATCAGCTCAACTGGACATCGGAAAGTTTGCTCCCAGAATGACTCACTCACGTGGCTGGAGATTTGATATTGGTCATCAGCTGGAGCTCAGGAAAAGCTGAGGGCCCAGGGATTCAGTTCCTCTCTGTATGGGTCCCCTTTTGTGGACTTTCCAGAGGCTTCTTCTTGTCCTCCTCATGTCAAGGTGTGTGGGTTTATGGAGCAAGTGTGCCAAGAGAACAAGGTAGAAGAACAAGGCATTTTTATAACAGACTTGTAAGTCACCTAGTCTTACTTCTGCTCTATTCTATTGAGCAAGGCAGTCACAACTCCTGCCTGGGTCCAAGGAGAGGGTACAGGGATCCTGCCCCTTGACAGAAGGGTTGTTAATGTCATTGTAAATGGAGCATGGGGGATAGACTCTTTTGTGGGGTTCACCTTTGGAAAATATAATCTACCTTAGGAACTGTCCTAATGTTTCTTCTTGCATTATCAAAATTCTCCTAACTCTCTTTGGGAGTTTAGGGCCATTCTTTTCCCACACCTATCTGCTCTGGGTTATTGTTTTCTTGTACCTCAGCCCTTATTATTAGTTACAGACAATCTTTTTCTGCTTGTTCACTAAGGCTTTATCAACAGTGCTCCTTAGAAGTTTGTTTTCTATAAATAACGGGCAAGATTTCTCCCATTAATTACTTACTACTCTGAGAATTGCTTCTTTCTTTTTGGTGACCCTAAAGTTGTACTTGAACTTTCCCTTCTTAGGCATTTTGTGTACTTTGGCTATCTGCTTCTGGGTTCTGTATTTTCTTGCCTATTATAGCAATAAAGAAATCCTTTGCCTACTTTGATGGAAAAATAAATAAAGAATATTAGGCTATTTGCTGAGTGGAGCTTGAGAAGAAAATGAATGTTTCCCTTAATTGGGCAGAAATGTGGGTGACATGACATTGTCTGTGAAATTCTATTATCTCACCTTTATTCAAATACTTACAAACACCCCCACAGGACAGTTTTCCTTTAGTAGATTGGGTACCACAACTTCTCTAAATTGACCCTTAAGAGGTTGGCCCAGCAGCCATCTATCAGTGCCAAGACCCATCCTTTTCACTACCTTCATGATCCTTTCCATGTAGCTATGGCAACCACTGGAGTTCTGGTCACATTTTGGAGGCTCATGGAAAAGCGGGATGGAGTAGGGTCACTACCATCTTCCTCCCAGGTACACTAGACAATCATTCCTTTAAGGCTTGCCATGATGCGTGTGTCTGTTTACAGAAAGCACAAGACCACACCCCAGGTCCATGTATATTTTCAAACTTCAGGAACACATTTATTCTTCCTCATAGTGGAGGAACAAGACTGAAAAGGATAAGGCTCTATATGCTTCAGACACCCAGACAGTCTTCTAGAATCCACTCTCTCTATGTTCAGCATTAAAGGTGGTGCAGAAGGGGAAGTTTGTGCTCTGCCACCCTGCACACATCCTGCTGAGATTCGGGTTTCCAGGCTCCCCTTGCAAGCACTGTCAATCTTTATGTGATCCTCTTGGAGTTCTCCCACTGAGCTTTAGAAAAGGAAAAGCAGTGCTTTCATTTCTTACCCAAACTCTGCTCTCTCCACAAGGCTTACCTCCTCTCTCCCCACTCAACCCTCCTCTTTAATTGGGATAATGATGGGTAGTGGGGGGTGTTGGTGGCTAGACATTTTCTGAACTGGCTCTTTTTACTAATACCTGGTAGGAAGGTGGTGGGCTTTCTGAACGCAGAACATGACGTATATTTGTTCTTGGTTTTGTATCTTAGCAAAATTTCTGGAACCTGAACATCCTATTTGACATTCTATTAAATGCACTGTAAAGTTTAATACATGGATACTATTCATCTATACATTTTCTATTAAGAATTTGGGCTACAAAAAAGATACTAGAAAGTCTCAGACAATGTGGATCTTTAAATACTCAATTGCATCTCTCACAATGGTAAAATGGGATTCTCCTACCTAATTCCATGAACAAATGCTTTGTCATGTAAGCTGCTTCCATGGTTTCATGTGTTCCCCCTGAGATGGACACATCCTCATTCAATGTGTTTCTACTTCTCATCCATAGAGATGACTCCTGCAAAAAAAAGAAAAAAAATTCACTTCAGAGAGAAGAAGAAATACCTCTCTGAGATTCACCCAGGATCTACCAGCTCTCTTCTTTAAAATTGCCAGCTTCACAATGTCTCTTTCTCATATTTTTTCCACGCAAAAACTGAAAAATAGAGAATTCCCTTCAGCAGAGGAAGGGTCATAAGAAGTTACAATTTTCCTAACACTCTCCTAGCAACAGACCCAGTGAATCCTTACTACTGTATTTCTCTTGTATGGCATAAACATGGACATAGATATAAAGTTATGGATAAAGATATAAATGTAGATGTACAAAAAATAAACCATGAAGCCCAATGTTGTATAAACTCCATATAGTTCGTCACATAATATTGATTTGGCTTTCATTTATCCTACTGTTATTTTGTCTATTGCCACAAAAATCTCTTCAGTCTTTTACAGGGAGAACTAAATGAATGAATTGAATTCATCCAACATTGAGCTCTGAGACCAGGCAGCCTCGGATTTGAATTCTGCTTTGCCTCAGAGCCTTGTCTACCTGATGAAAAAGCAGGTAATGAAAACAGTTACTTGCATGCAGGTGGTTGTATCAATCTCACTGTGAAGGGCTCTCTGTGAAAGTAGAAAGTGTGCTGGATTAGACGTGGTTCATTTACTCAGCAAATAATGATCAAGTGCCTTCTAAATATCAGGCACACTTTGAGGGTTGAGGCTATAGCAGTGAGCAAAAGACACAAAAGCCACTTCTCTCGGGGAGAGCACATTCTCATAGGGGGAGGCAAATCACAAATGAATTAAAGTGATAAAGTATCCAATGTGTTCCATGAAAAGGAAGCATGAGACCTTCACCAATCAATAATTTGAAGGCCTTGTGGCTATCATGTTTTTGTGTTTCCTCCTCCATGAAAGAGAGTTCCTGTGGATGATCTCTAGATGGCCTTTGGCTTTGATGCTGATATCTGGGGAGACTCTTCCTGAACTCTTTTCTGGTTTCAGTTTGTTTTTTGGTTTCAAATCAGGATGGTCTCCACAAAGGCAACACTCCAGTTCCACTCACTAAGGGAGGGAGAAATTGAGGTCAGGAGACTGGTGTCTGGGCAACTGGATGTGATTCATAAATTTGCAGGAATTGCTTTTAATCTACTACTTTTTTTTTGGTCCTAAGACTCAGACCTGAATAATCAAGCAACTATATATTAACTTTACCCAGCAGACCTTGGAACACCTGTCTGTTTCCTGCTTTCCTCACCAAGTATCCCTTCTGGGAAAAGCTGATTGGAAACACAGCAGGATAAAACTCATTTCTCCCCTTCTTTTGTTCCATCTGTCTGTCTTCTCATCTGGGAGACCTCTTGTTCCCTTCCCCATTACTTCTCAATGTTCAAGACTGAATTCTCCACCTGTGCTCTTGACCCACTGCTTGCCCATCTTCTTCCAGATGTTGCTTGCACAGTAAGTCCTACTCTTTCCTATCTTTCCAGTATTTTAGATCTCTCCTACCTCTGACTCTTTTTGCACAAGCAAAAAATATTGCCATGTCTTCTCCATTGAAAAACCTTTCATTCTCCCTGGCTGATGCTCGAACAGTCACTTTCCCTCCACCAACAAACCTCCTCTGAAAAAGAAAATGCCCTTCACCTACCCTCCTACTCCTATGGACTTTTTGAAGCACAGATGCAAGTTTCTAACTATAACTGCATTCAAAACTGGTTTCGTCAAGTTCTTTCATGATATACCAAGTATTTTTACTACTCTCTGTAACATGGGACACTATTGGCTACCATGTGTGTTCTCAAGGCTCGCTCCTAGTTCATGTCTCAGACATTCCTCTCTCATCTACAACCACTTTGATATTTTCTCAGTCTTCCTTTCTGGACCCTTTCTCCCTCCCCTCAGGACTCTTTCTTTCCTAACTTCCTTCTTTTCACTTTAAATCCACTTGCACAATTTCCACTGCTACCTTCATAACTCTCAGCTTTCCAGATGCAAACACCTTTTTTGAAATCTTTGTATCTGATTGCCTCCTGGAGGTTGTATCTATAATTATGGGACATCGTCCTTGTTCTTTATCTTCAATACTACCTACTCCCAACTGAACTCACAATGACTCCCTCTCCCTTGACAAACTTAGTCTGTTTTTATTCTGTTTATGTTGAAGGGCTGTCATTTACTCAAGATTAAGCTTTTAATATTTTCCACATAGATACTTGGAGATCTAATTAGTTAATTTTAACTGCAAGTTAAAGATTGTCTGAATTCAAATCATATCTCTGTCACTTAATAGCTTTGTAACTTTAAGTTATTTAATTTCTTCACTCTTCAGGTTTTTTTAATCTGAAAAATTAAACTTTTATAGTGGTATATGAGGTTTCTATTTCATATATCTTTACATAATGTATATATGCAGGTACATACACACAACACATGTATCTACAGCATTGGTTATTACCAGACCTTTTAATATTTGTCAGTCTTATGGGTATGAAACAGTATGAAATTGCTGTCTTAGTTTAAATGTCCAACCCCCACTAGGTTTTGTGATGGAAAAATGAATATATATTGGCCAAATGCTCAGAAGAGTGACCAGCACATAGTAACGCCTCAATAAATGTCACCTATTACTCTTGTTAGTACTATTATATAGTGTTCTATTATAATGCTATAATAGAAAAGTGCACCCATTTGTTTATTGATGAATATAATGTTTCTAACATTTTGCTACTAAAAACCTTGCTCCAATGTTTTCCATTCTCTTTGCCAATAATTAGTATGAGAATGGGCACATGACCAATGCTGATCAAAGGAGCATGAACCTCTGGAAGTGGTTTCCTCACTCCTAAAAAACAGTCATAGGAACATAGTGGTCTTCTTTTTCTTCTAGATGTTGTCTGTCTGGATGAGATCCATGGAATAGCTACAATGCTCTTGCTACCAAGAAAGAGGCCAGTCTGTGATATATTAAAAATAGCAGAAGGAGAATTTGAGAGAACTGGGTTCTTGAAGACTGTTGAGCCATTATAAGCCTGGTTTTCATCCAAACCCTGGACTCAGGTGATAGAAAATGCTCATGTTAATTAAGTCAATTTGATATAAGATTTTTGTTGCTTACAGCCTAAAGAATTCTAACTATAGTCATCCCTCAGTATCCATAGGGGATTTGTTTCAGGAGATCTGTGGATACCAAACCTGTGGATGCTCAAGTCCTTTATATAAAATAGTGCAGAATTTGCGTATAACCTACACACATCCTCCTGTATACCTAAAATCATCTCTAGATTCCTTATAACACCTAACATGAGGAAATGATGTATAAATAGTTTAAGTACAATGTAAGTGCTATGTAAATAGTTGCCAGTGCATGGCAAATTCAAATTTTGCTTTTTGGAATTTTCTGGAATTTTTTTCCAAATATTTTCAATCTACATGTGGATGTGGAACTCACATCTATGAAAGGTCACTGTATATACTCACCAAGGTAGTTTAAAAAATTTATACTACCACTAGCAATGTGTGAGAATTTGTATTTTTTCAATGACTTTATCAGCATTTGGTATTATGAGACCTTTTAATTTCTGACAATTTTTTGGTTGTGAAATTGTAGCTGAGGGGTGTTGCAGTATAAATCTCTGTGATTTGTATAATTCTCCAAACTTCAACTTATGTATATTTATTTATTTATAATTGATATCTCATTTCTTTTTACTCTCTCATTACATTTGCTAGTATTTCCCAATGGAGTGTTGAGAAGAAGCAGTCATGGTAAAAATGGCTTAAACAAAACAGTTTATTTCTTTCTTAGACCTTAAGTATACTGGAAGCTGCAGTTTGAAGATGCCACAGTGCTCCATGTTGTGAAGGACTCAGACTTTCCAGTTCCCCACTTCAACACCCTTGGTGCACAGCAGCCTTCATGGCAGTGGTGACAGGAAGGAGGAAGAGTAGAAAGAGAAAGGACAGAAGTCATGGGCCAGATATCTCTTAAGGAAGTCTCTTGGAAGTTACCACATAAAACTGAACTTAGATCTCATTAGTCTAAACTTAGAGGTAAAATGTGGAGGGATAACTAAGGTAGAGAATGCTTCTAACATTTCACTGTCATTGAATTTGCCTGCTTTTTCATAGATATGAACCATCAGATTAGGAAACTTACCTCTATTATTACCCTACTCATTGTTTCTTTCATAAGTTAGTTTTGAGTTTTATTAAATGACTGCTGCATTGATTGATATAAATTTTTTCTTTACATTGTCAATGCATTCTATCAATGTATTTTCTAAATGTAAAGTATCTTAATATTCTCAAGATTTAAAACATATTTAGTCATGAGGTTGTTTTACCCATGTACATACACGCACAAACACACACAAGAGTGTGAATCAGCTTACTATTTCATATAGTATTTTTGTATCTATTTCATAAATGATAACCAGTAATAATTTTCCTGGCTTTACTTATTGGCAGAATCATTATCAAGCTCATACTAGTTTCACAAACTTAGTTGAGGAATCTTATTTTTTTCTAAACTCTGGAAGAGTTTTTTAAGAAAAAGGTAATCTATTTCTTGATAACTTGGTAAAACACACCAGTTAAAACATCTGGGTTTGTTGCTTTTCTTGTATGTGTATTTTTCTGTGATGATTATATAGGTCTATTTAGATTAATTAATTAATATAGGTCTATTTAGATTTTTAAATTTACAATGAGTACATTTTGTTAACTTACATATTTCTAGATAATTAACATTTTGTGCTTTTAAATTCATTAACATTCATTATTCATTATGTGCATTAAATTCATTATCAATAGCTTCTCCTATTTTTAACGTTTTAAAAATCCTCAATATTATCTACAATTACAGTCTTCTTTTCAGTATCTATCTATCCATCCTTGTATTGTTTTTCTCTCCCCCGTTTCTCCCCTTGATCAACATTTTGTCTATGTTAATAGTATTTTTCTACAATTGAGTGTTTTCATTGCTCTCTCTTTTCTCTAGTTTGTTCCTCTACATTCATTTTTCCTATTTGTTATATTTTTCCTACTTTCTTCAGTTTTACTCTATTATTTTTCTAAGTCCTTGATTGTAATTCAGATCATTAATGTTTAATCTGTTAAATAATGTTTAGTATGTTCAATTCCATATTAGTTAGGATATGCTCTAAGCTAATATAATGAGAGAATCCAAAGTACATTTTCAGAAATATTTTGAATAGGAGTCCAGGTCTCTGGTGATAACTTAAAAGCTTTGGGACCTGAGATCCTTCCTTGTCTCCTATGCTGAGGGAACTGGCCTCATGTGTAAAGTAGATCACTCAATGGCATGGCAGCTCTCCAGCCCCAAATCATAACATCACTTCCATTCACTTATATTTCATTTTCCAAACTGAGGACAAAAGAACCATACTGTCATCTGCTCTGTTGGCAGGCTTGCATAGGCTGCCCTTTGTCCCCCACCACATGCACACAAGTGCATCTATGTAATTTACAAAATGAAATAATTCGTCATAGCATATAGATCTTCACCTTCAGCTCTAGATTCAAATCCTGGCTCTAGCACTTCAAGCCATAGCATCCAGCAAGTCATTTAAATTTTCTGAAACTTGGTGTTCTCATTTGGAAAATGAGGGTAATAAAACATACCTTCTGAGATTGTTGAAAAGTTTCAAGTAAGTGAAGTGCACAGTTCAGTGTCTGACACCAAGTAGCAGTCAGTAAAGCACACCTCTGCACACTCTACAGGAAATGCCTCAGTAAACTTGGGATCATCAAATGCAGTTCCCAAGAAGTTCAGAAGAAAATGCTTTGTGATTTTCTTGTTGTGTTCTGCTCTGGGGACAAAGAACATTGTTTTTTAAAGGTGACATTTCTCTAATCATAGTAAAGAGAGATAAATACTTTGTTTTCCTGCAGGGAGAAAAAGAGATGCAGTAAATGCTTAATGGGATTTTCTTCAATACCACAAAGTTGGTGGCTATAAATCTTGAACACAAGTTGAATTATTGTTGACTTTATATTTCCTCAAGGTGCTTTTGACCACATCATTAAACTGTATCACCTTCATTGACCCAATTTTATCATGGAATCCAAAGGAGTAAAGCAATACTTTACAAAATAAAATAAGATAAAATAAAATAAAATAAAAGATTTGTTCCATAAGGTCAATCAGATATCCTTGCTAATTCCTATAAATTGCTATTAATTCATTTGTGTTGCTTGGAAGAGTACACATAAAGCTAAATAAATTTTGGCTTTCTTTTATGACATATTATTTCCATAAGAGGAGGGAAGCTGTAAAGAGGTGCGCACACTTTTTCTTAATATTTTATTTAATATTTATCAAGAGCAATAGCTAAGAATACACTGAGAGATGTTATTCTTCACAAACTCATTTAAATGCATTTTGAACATGAAAGTTCAACAATTCCAGTTATCAGCTTTTACCTCACGGATTGGTATACTTGAACCTTAGAATTCAAATGTCATCCCCCACCCACTACCTAAAGCAAATGATTACAGCACAAAACAGAAATCAGTCAGGGTATGAATTTTTTCCCCCTTGACTGAGTATGAAATGAGACCTGAGAAATGTATCTTTATACAGCCCAAAGAGCAAATAATATAATTTGTGTTATACCATAAACCTCAAAAACCTCATCTAGAAAAAAAGTCAGTTAATTATAAAGTTAACAATATTACTGTAGGGGAGAGATGAGGAGAGACTGTGGAGGAAAGAGAAACAGAACAGAGAGAGAGACAGACAGACAGAAACAGCCATACAGAGAGAGGGGTGTGCGAAGCAACAGAGAGGCATTGTCCCCCTACATCTAAATGAAGTAATCTGCTCACTGGGTTTGTGTCTGTAAGATATGAACTCCAGAATGGGAGACAGAGAAAGCATGAACAATTTAACTTCACAAAATATCCGGAAACTCGTCTTAGTCAAAATTTAACTCTTCTGTCAAAACTATTTTTTCTTCTTCTTAAGACTAGTGATGCACAACATTCGAAAAACCAAGGCATTTAATGTTTGCCTTCTTTTCCTTCCTTGATCTGCTTCTGGGGGAGGTGCTATTGGTCAGAAAAAGGAGCTCAAAGCCCTAAGAAGAACAAACAAGGTGGACTCTACACAATGCCACACTCTAGATTATTAGCATCTTAAAATGAGGTTGAGTCTTTTCCCCAACCAAATGTACCTGACCTTTAAATTGGAAATACAGTTTTATATAAGCAACATAGGTGTTCTATCTCTTTCCCTTACACTATTTTTCTACTCTTAGGCATCATTACTTGATTGCCTAAGCAAGCCAGTTTTTCCCAAACTAAAAGTTAACCTTTGTTGAATGTTCTTTTAACATAACATAAGTAGGGTATTATTGCAAATATAACTAATTGTTCCAGTAGTGATGGAGGTAGCATGAATTCAGAAAATAAAAGTATATTTTGTGGTAATATAGAAGAGGGAACACCCTGAAGGAAGCTGGTAACTTTCATAATTTGCATTGCTCCTTTGTGCCGCTTTTGCAGCTGAATAAATAGTTTCTCTCTCCTAGCCATGAGTTCCTTCTCTTCATCCCTGCAGCGGAGGCAAAGTCCTGTGTGTGACACTGCAATCTGTCACATGGTGGGATTGTAATCCCCACACATTTGGAATTAGCCACACCAAGTGTACGGAAAGGAGAACAGTATCCTCCAAATTCAGTTAAAATGTCATGGGAGGGCTTCCCTGGTGGCGCAGTGGTTGAGAGTCCGCCTGCCGATGCAGGGGATGTGGGTTCGTGCCCCGGTCCGGGAAGATCCCACATGGCGCAGAGTGGCTGGGCCCGTGAGCCACGGCCGCTTGAGCCTGCGCATCCGGAACCTGTGCTCCGCAACGGGAGAGGCCACAACAGTGGGAGGCCTGTGTACAGCAAAAAAAAAAAAAAAAAAAATGTCATGGGAAACTGTGAAAAACACACACACATAGTGTTCTTTGTGGCCATTTTTCAGCGTTATGTATTTTTAGTTTTCTGCAGCCTGCAAGTTTTAATTCAAACCAAAGAAAAATATCAATGGGCTGCATATGGTACACTCCTCAGCATCTTTAAACATATTTGAAATAAACAACATCATCCTTACAGCATTTCCGGGATTAAGCTATAGCTGCTCATATTTATAGTGCCTCCAAATCAGGGAAAGTTAAGGTACTTGGAAGAACCATGGCAGGGTACCTCTCCTATCCTTCTGCAAGCTCTTTGTCAGTTTTTTGCAGGTCCTTCCTCATCTCCCACACCTCTAATTGATGGAGTGTCCTAAAGTCCTTACCTTGGACATCTTCTTTTTTATGGTCTTTCATGTTTACATCCACTCCTTAGACTGGGGTCTCCAAACTCTGGGCCACAGACTGGTACCGGTCTGTGACCTATAATGAACCAGTCCACACAGCAGGAGATGAAGTGGCTTCATCTGTATTTACAGCTGCTCCCCATCACTCACATTACAACTTGAGCTCCGCCTCCTGTCAGCTCAGTGGCATTAGATTCTCATAGGAGCATGAACCCTACTGTGAACTGCACTTAAGTGATCTAGGTTGTGCACTCCTTGTGTGAATCTAATGCCTGATATCTGAGGTGGAGCTGAGGGGCTGATGCTAGCACTGGGGAGAGGCTGCAAATACAGATGATCATTAGCAGAGAGGTTTGACTGCACAGAGACCATAATAAATCAGTTACTTGCAGACCCATATCAAAACCCTATCAGTGAAGTGAGTGGCAAGTGACAATTAAGGAGTAGTCTGGACATAAGCAACACACTTTGGGTATCACTGTCTCCCATCACCTCCAGATGGGACCATCTAGTTGCAGGAAAACAAGCTCAGGGCTCCCACTGATTCTGCATTATGGGGAAATGTATAATTATTTCATTATATATTACAATGTAATAATGATAGAAATAAAGTGCACAATAAGTGTAATGCACTTGAATCATTCCAAAACCATCCCCCACTCCCACCTCTCGTCCCTGGAAAAATCGTCTTCCATGAAACCAGTCCCCGGTGTGAAAAAGTGTGGGGACCACTGCCCTAGACAATCTCATCCAAACCCATGTCTTTAACTATCTTCTACTAACTGATGACTCCCAAATTCATCTCACTAGCGTGAGCCTCTTCCTTGAAATTTAAATTGACGTAACGAGCCACCTACTTGACATCTCCCCTTGGATATGTAAGAAGCACCTCAAACTTAAAACGTGAACTATGTCCAGCAACCAATTTCTAAACTTGCTTTCCTATCTGAGTTCATGGCAACTTTATTTTTCTAGATGTTCTACCCCAAACCTCATTAGTTCCTTTCTTTTTCTTACAACCTATATCAAATCATCAGCGAATCCTGTTGGTTTACTTAAAAATATATAAAAAATGTATCCATGTCTACTCACAACTGTGCCATTTGGTCCCACTGATCTCTCATCTTTGCCCCCAACCTGCCCAAATCTGTTCCCATCACAGTAATCGCAAAATATGGACAAAATATGTTTGTTACTATTCCAAACTCTAATGGTTGGTTTATCCCAGAAATGTATGCATTTTGCAGACTGGAAAAGTTAAAAGATACTGATTTTGAATAGTGTTTTTAATACATAAAATAATGCATAGCATTATATAGGAAATGCATTATATTGAAATAGTGTCAAAATTTTAAGAAAATATTTGTGATAAATAATGTTTCTTCATTTAAACATTAAGTAAAAAACAGGATCTAGCAGTTGGTCTTATAAACACCATAATTTCAAACTGGTGATGATAATAAAATTTCTAGATACCTACAATACATGAAAATATGATCTTATGAAAATACCTGTGATTTATATTGGGGACAACATCATAGATATTGCTAACGATAATGTGGTTGGTTTCCTAAATTCATAAAAGAAGGAAATGCTGAAAATTGAATTACAGTTTAGTAAAAATAAAAATGTATTTTTTTTTCCACTAAATTTGCAACTCCCCTTGAATTCTAAGATCTCTTTAGGGTGAGTGGTCCTGATGTAAGGGTACCTGGTTTAGCACCACTCCTGTGTGGTTTTAATGCATCAAAATAGGGTTTTTTGAGCCTGTCAAATCACACTTATATTTTTCTTTTCCTCCTTGAGAATTGATGTTTGGATTAAAAAATATATATCTTTTTTGTAAATATTAACTGTTGTCTTTAGCTGTGATAGATATTCACTTATCTCAGGATAACACATCCATAAATACACTCATGTTTCTTTCCGTATTTCCCCCCATGTCCTCACTAAAAATGTTAGTCTCCTGTGCATCCTCCAAATTAGTTAGCAGAAAGCATTTGCTTAAATAAAATTCTCATTTGTGATGCTTAATCAAAAGTGGAATGTTTCCCCCCAGCTTTTTCCAACTTGACACAAGAAATAGCTTAAAGTATTTTCAATGAGACTCATTAGGTGGCTGCTGATTAGTTGTGGGCTGCTTGTTTGGGGTGACTGATGTTCGCTTCTGGAGTGCCACGAGAGGGAGCTTTGCCAAATTTAGAAATCGTCCCACCCTCATAAGGGTTTGTAGTTTTGAACAGAAAAAAAAAAAATGAGTGTTTGGGTGTTTAAATGAGTTTGCTCTTGGCAAAATATATCTCTAAAGGCTTCCTGGAGATCCTATAATTCTTAAAAATTAAACATGATGACTTCAATATCTCAAATTGTATTAGAACTTTCAGAGTGTTTTTGCTTCCAATGAAAACTAATCTCTTGGCAAAATATGTATGGGCTTAAAGCAAACCTGGGATGTGTATTTGCTACGTTGAGATCTTCAGGACCCAACCCAGATTCTATGTCATTAATGCAGGGTTTATTTGGATCACAAAGAAATACCCCAGAATTAGAAAACTAGTGTATTTTCTTAATTTTACCTCTGATAGTCTGCAGGGCTTGTCACTTAATTATAAGGGTCTTATATTTCTTTGATTGTAAAATGCTCCTTAAAAGATCTGATACTAACTCAATTTTCTTTAGGCAGCTCATTGGGAAATAAAAAGGGAGAGGATTTTCAGCACATACATCGGGGAAAGATGGAAGTTGAAATCGAATGAATATTCTACAACAATTAATTTTAAGTCATTCATGTCCTGAACACCAAGAATATACAAAGTTCTAATTGGTATTTTGGGATATAACTTAAATATGTCACAGATATCTTTCCAATTTATTTATCTAGGATTGGGTCCATTTAAAATATTTAATGCTTATGTTCACCCTCATTCATTCAAAATATACTTACTGAGCACCTACAATGTCATGGCATTATGCCAGGTAGGCCAAACATAAAAATGGGTAAATCATGGGCCTTACTTGTTCTTTCTATTTTAAAGTAGTTCCCTTCCATCTCTAAATGTTATATCCTTGTCCCTTGGAATCAGATAGGAACTACTGAAGAAAATTAAAGATACTGTTAGTATTTCTACATTTTTTATTTCATAAGCTTATTTCATAAGTAAGGAAGTAAGCTTAAGAAACTTATTTCTCATTTTTATAGAATCTTATAGAATTTTTATAGAATAGAATCAGTTTTGGTGTAAGTCAGAGACTGAAAGAAAAAAGTTTTATAGAATCTTAGTATTGGTGTCAGTCAGAGACTGAAAGAAAAAATATTTTACCTACTAGAACACTTTGATACTAAAAAGTTCTTTCTCAGTTTGTTAGCATTTTTCCACCACAGTCACTGGTAACTTCTACATTCTGAGGGAGGAAACTATCAAGCAGGAAAACGAGTCAAAATTTTAATAAATTCAGTTCTTATAAGGAGTTTGACAATGAGGGCAAAAACCTTGAGAGGAATACTGTACTACTGAGAGTTGGTATACTGCTGCTTTATTTAATCATGCTTTGCTTTGAGTTATTTCTTATCAAGAGAGTTAATTAACAATTACAGTATTTAATTCAGCCTTAAAAAGAGTCATTAGCCCACTCATCCAAGAAAGACCGACACACTTTTCTTTACTGTGTATGAATTCTTGTTTATACCACACAATGATACTTTCCCTTCTTTAACAGGCTAAAACTCTGTGAAAGGAATAATGGGTGAAAATGATTTTGGAAATGCTTAGAATGGATCCCAGACATATAAGCCAAAAAAGAAAAATAAAAGAGGAAACGGAGAAGCAGAAGACTAGATCATGGGAAAGAAATGATGGAAATAATATAGCAATACATGGAAGGCATGATAATTGGAGAAAAGTATTGCAGAAAACAAAAATGAAAAACAACTACTATTAAAGTTTTCAAAGTGTCTGGAATTAAGTAGTAAAACAAATGATGGAGATTGAACAAAATTAATTTGGGCTCTGTTGACTCTTACAGACTTAAAGAAGTCTTATAGGACTGGAAGAAATTAAGGTGATCAAAGTTTAAGAGAAACAATGTTTTAGTGCCCCTTTTATGCAAAAGTATTTGATGAAACCATTTTTTTAAACTAGATAATAAAAAAATAATATAGCAGTCGCAGTGCTTTTAGAATAAAAGACCATTAAGAGGGTGAGAAAGCAGTGGGGGGAAAAAAGAACCTGTGTCTCAGTAGCTTTCGAAAATTGAATTGTTTCAGGGAAACGAGTCTAAATGAAGTTCACTTCCAACTTCATTATGAAAAAAAGAGAGAGTAGGTCTGGGTTTGAGGAGGCTCTGAAAATACTGTGTGCTTTAAAATGAATTCAGTTTCAGTTAACATTGGGCCACTATAAAAAAGTAATTAATTTGTTACTTGTGTAGGATCTTAATTTTTAGGTTAAAGGAATGCAAACTCCATTTATCAAATCATCGGCTGTGAAAGTATATATGTGACATGTTTTACATTGATACAACCTACATTTCACAGTTTTACTCCATTGTTTTCCTGCTCCTTGTTTATTTCTATTCCTTCCTGTAATCTTTAGAACTAAAAAAAAGTCTCCTGTAAACACACACGCACACAGAGTTCTCTGTCAAAGGGTTTCTCAAATACAAAGAGAAAGAAAATATGACAGAGAGCATATTAAGCTTAACTTAGATCCATTAGAAAATTCCCATTAATTCTTCAGGGTCATTTCATCAGCTTTCCCACAAGCACTTCTGGGTGCTGGCCCTGTAGAGTGGCCATTATTTTGAGTGTATCAGTCTCCTACAACCTTTTGTTCTCCTTTTATGTATTGTGTATTGAACATGAAATGGATTAAGTACATGGAACTTTATCAGCTGGGAGGGGGAATTTTGATTACTTCTCCCAGAAAAGAAATCCAACTGGGTGCATTTTCAGGGACAGTCACTGGTGTCCTAGTCTGGGATTCTATAAAGAATTGACACAGATGATCCACAAGCCAGCTTTCTCAGAGTTCTGTCCCCCGGGGATCTGCTTGAGCCAGCAACTTGCCTTGCCCTCTTGGACAATCCCATTTCTAAAGGAATGGCATCTAAACTAAGTCAAGTTAGTGTCCTGTCAATCTCAAGGATCGGGAGGTTATTAGCATAGTTGCTGCTTTGGGTAAGGTTGTCAAGAATTTCGTGTGCTTACTTTTGATCATATCACATATATTAGGCTTAAATCCATGTTTTCTAGGGATTTGAACATTAAGACCAAAGGCTTATATAAGGGAGTGGGTTTCTGGCTAGAGAGTAATTTCTAGGCCAATTTACTCATTATCCAAGTACAGGGAAGTTAGAAGTTCATCCTGTTTGATGTGAACATTTTTACATCATCCCTGGAGTGAGTCTTTTCACTTAGGCTCAACATTAAAGCTCAAACAAGCAACAACTGATGCAAACTCTGAATGGAGTTCTACTCAGAGAATGTTCTTATGTGCAGTGGACAAGAAACATGAGAAGTTTACCCCACCCCCTGCTTGCTCAGTCTTCACTGAGGGAAACTTTCCTCTGACACAAAAAGCTGTTTCTTTTCAAAATCAATTTCCCTCAGTGTCTTTCCCACCCTCATATTTATAATTACATCTGGATCATTAAGACATGGAAATAAATAGAGGGTGTGCTGTTTTTCTCAGGGGGAAGGCGGCCCCATGAGATGTGTAAACACTGTTCTCTCTTTGTTCCCACCCTTGCCTTGTGGTGAGGCTCTGATAGTTAACACCTCTTTTGAAGTACTCAGCTTCTCCACTCGTAATTTGGCCTCCATCCCTATAAATCATAACTCCTAAGATGAAACATAAAATAATGTCTGTGGAGTTCTGGTCTATGAAGGAAAGTATTCTATAGAGGGATACATTCTATATAGCAGGGATACAGGGCGAGCAGATATTTGAGAAGATGCCTATGCATTTTGTTAATTTCAAACGTGGTTTTCCAGTGGAATAAGGACACCCATAAGCTGTCTTGCAATCCAAGAACTGTTGGATCAGTCACTCAACAATTCACACAAATATTAGGCCTATTATTTGATGATTGTGGGAGTGAATGGACGAATGGCCTCAGTCAAAGTCTGAACTCAGGAGGAAGTTTGAGGTGGCCTGAGGAATTTCTGTGCCAACCCATCCTGAGATAGATGATCCAGAGAGAAACAGAGAGTGAAGGAGACAAAGGCAGAAGAAGATGGAGAGATCCCCTCCCCTCAACTCTGGGCAGCTAGGAACTAGGTGTCACTAAAGGCACATCATTCATACAGTTCTGAGCCCTTGTAGTTGTGAGGACAGATTTCAGCAATTTTCAGCTTTTAGCAACACACATCTTGGAGGAGGGCAGGCCTAAGGTAACATTAATTTTATTCCCACCTTAGCTGTCCTGTGACCCAGGCTGAACACGATCTAAGAAATGCGAGTTCATCACATTTATAACACAGCTGTGCATAAAATGGGGCCAAGTCTTCACACATCCCAGTCCCAGCCTCTCTCTTTGGAGGTCTTTTCTCCTGTTCTCATATCTTCACCTCTGGTCCCACCCCCTACTCCCCTGAGCCATCTCCACAACAGCAGGACCATGTCTTCCAACATGGAAGACCTTTTGTCCTGTGGAAGAATGCTGCATATGCCATGACTTTGCTCTTTTGTTCAGAGCTGTGGAGATATAAGGTGATATAGCTTTCTTGAATTGAATTGTACAAGAGGGTGGATACTTTCAGAGACATGTTACCCAAGAGAGACTCTTTTTAATAGACAAGAGTGGAGGAGAGTATTTGGACTATGCTACCAAATGTATAGCATGACCCTGCTTGTGAGTCAAGGACAGTGGGCTCCGGGGTGGGGTGGGGTGTGGGAGGTGGTGGGCAGTGTTAGAAGGAGGTTACAGCTCCCTCAGCCTTTATAATACAGACCAGACTTGAATCCACAGCATCGTGGCAGCAGTCATTGTGGTTTTGTTTTGTTCTCCAGCCATTTCTGATTTTCACAGGGAAGAAGTGTTTCTTTGCTGGTTGGGGCCTTCCTCTTTTCTGAATCTTGGGGCATGTATCAATCATCAAATAGTGGAAGAGATGGAAATGTTTAGATTTTGCTCAGTTTTCATCAAAGAGTTGAAGCTATCCAAAACCTGAAAAAGTCTCCTTGTTCTTACAAAATGGGTTTGTTTTTGGAAGAGCTGGGAATTTTCAGGAAAGGATGAGTAAAAGGTGACATATTAAGGGACCTTCTTCTTTTTGAGCTTTCCTCTCCCCAGATCCAAAGTTCCCATCACAAAAATCAGTCTTTTATTACATCAGATATTTTCAGAAATATTCTCAGTGTGGTCCTAGTGTATGCCTTGGGTAACAGGTAACAAGGTACGAAGTCAAATCTCTTTGTCCTTCTCTTTTGCATCCTGATATTTAAATAGGTATAGAGGCTATAAGGACTCTTCAGCAAAATTTATGGAGATCCTGTACAACGATAAGAAAAGTATAAATAAGATGTCTGGTTTGCACAGTTTCTAAAAACCCTTATTTAAAGAATACTATATTCTAAATCAGGGTAATACATTCTGGGTTATTTGAAGATTGAAACACTGATGGAGCCATGATATCACATAAATTTCTACCCTGAGACTCATTCACTTCTTGGCCTTTTGAATCATTTTCTCATACAATTCCTGCTACTCCCTCAGGGAATAGGAAAGAGTAGGTACAGAAAGGGAGATGGCGTAGTTGAAAAAGGCAAATTCCACAAAGTCAGCAGAAAGGAAATGTCAACAGTGGGATTGGGAGAGTGGAGAATTCAACAATGATGGATATGGGATCGTAAGCCTCTAATAAAAAAAAAATTAAGCTGGAAATAAAATTGCAGTATAAGTGTTTTTCCAGAAATCTTTAATAGAAGACTAGAAAGTAAGAGTCATAGCGGGTAGAAGAGTTTGACAGAAAGAACTGGGAGAGCAAGAGAGCCTTCAAAGCTATCTTTGCTCACTTAGCTCTGCAGGGCCCTGGGAAGTTGACAAGAACAGACTAATGGCTTGTTTGAACAGAAAATGTTTTCCTGCTTCAGTGCCCTCTTCTTCCTAGCCCCAACTCAATTTCTGAAAAAAAATCAAAATCACACTTAGTAGTTCTTTTAGTTATTACAAAAGCTGTGTTCATTGCATTGATTTAGACCAAAGTTATCAGACCCCGTCTGAAATTTCCTGGTGAAGAAACAAAGTCCTGTGACTTTAGGTATACAATTAAGGAAAAATGAAGATATGGTAACAAAAGTGGTTCAAAATCCAATTCAAGTCCTTTAAAGGCCCTCAGGGTCTAGCAATATGGTGTAGCCTTACAAAATGCAAAAATCAAGACTTTTTTTTTTTCTTCTCACTACAGCCAGAACTGTGGCTCTTCTAAAAGGGGAAATAATTGCTTGGTAAGAAGTTATTTTCTTTGCCATGAAATCAAATTAAGTGAAATTACAGTTCTGTATAAGGAATGGAATCCCTCTAACACATGTGATGCTGATTTTGTATGTTGTATACCCCAAATATTTGAGTAACTTCATTCAAGGGCTCCTGACTAAGTATGCTGCTATTTGTTAAAGTATGGCAACATTAAGTTGGAATATTTTAACTGGAACTATGAGAACAAGAAAATGTCTGGCAGGTAAATGCAATTCTTTTTCTCTTCATTAAGAAAAGGAAGGGGGGTTTGAGAGGGGAAAGGTAACCCTGATGCTTGCCACACCAAGAAACTTGAGTAGGAGCTCAATGTCTGATTACACCTGCAATCATGATGCTTTTGTCAGTGTACCACTGAAAGGGCCATGTTTGAATGTGATGACTCTGAAGATCAAAGTCAAAAGGTATGGGCATCAGTCTACTACATTTTTAGCAGATAAAACACTGGAGTTCTGTTTATGTATTACAAGCACTGCCAAATTTCTTACTATCCAACAGTTCTCCTCAATAACATGTGAAAGAAGAGGTGTGAAAATTAGTGGTACAAAATAGCTCACCCTTGACCTTGGTAAATTAAATGGATGCAGACCCATATTCAGGAGGCCCATAATTTATTCCTGTTGGCAAGCACATTCATGCCCACCTATTTTTTCATGCATCTGGTAAAGAGTATTGAATATCTGAAACCTTAGTCAGATGAAAAAATTGTGTGGGGGATAGAGCAGGCTGCAGGAAAATAATCCTAAGGGCAAATGAGGCAAATAAGATTAGTTCTTGCCCTGAAGGCTAATCGTAGAGATTCTGTATTAGTTTGCTAGGGATGCCATAATAAAAGATCACAGGCTAAGTGGCTTAAACAATGGCAATTCATTTTCTCTTGGTTCTGGCAGCTGGAAGTCTGAGATCAAGTGTTGCAGTTTTGGTTTCTTTTGAGAACTTTTTCCTTGGCTTACAGATGACCATCTTCTCACTGTGTCCTCACATGATCTACATGATCTTTGCTTTGTCTGTGACCACATTTCTGGTGTCTCTTTGGGTGTCCAAATTTCCTCTTCTTATGAAGACACCAATAAGATTGGATTAGAGCCTACCCTAATGGTCTCACTTTAACTTAATCACCTCTTTGGGACTTTATCTCCAAATACTTCACATTCTGAAAAACTAAAGTTTAGGACTTCAACATATGAATTTACTGAGGTGACACAATTCAGCCCACTATAGATATTTAGACAGATAAACATAAAAGTGCAACATAATATTAGTGACAAAATAATACAAAAGTAAATGGGGGATTGGAAAAAAAAGTCAGTTCTATCAAGTGGCCTCAGAAAGCAGGTAAATTTTAGATCAACTCATGAAGACTGTCCAAGCAAGGGATGGAAGGTAGGTGAGCAGTATATGGAGTTGAAGAGAAGAAAGGACAATTTGGGGAAAGCATTGTAAGCACAAGAGGATGTATAAATACAGGCATGGAGTTAGGAAACTGGATTTTACAGAAGAAGGTCAGTCAAAGGGGGCAAGAGACAAGTTTGAATGATAAGCAAGTGTCAGATCACCCCAAGACTTAGACACTAATGCCTTACAGTCATGACAGCACATTCTGGAATTAGTCAGACATAAGTCCAAACTCTGGCTCTTCCTCTTCCAAGTATTACCTTGTTCACATTACTTAATTATTTTTCCTTCCATTTCTTTATCTATAACACACTATCTCTATGGAATAATCAATCAATCAATCAATCAATCAATCAATCAGTCATCCCAGTATCAGGATCCTTTGTGCTTAGCTCAGTGTTTTGCACATAGTAGCACTTGAAGACCCATTAACTACCATTTTTCTTCTGCATTTAAAGATCTGGGACTTTACTCTGTAGGATATTTGGAGACAATGAATATTTTTAAGTAGAGAGGTAGTATGATCCGATCTTAAAAATCATTCTGGTAACTGCGGATCATGGATCAATAAGGTGAAAGGCTGGAGGGGAGTAAAAGTATCAGTTTGGAATTTCTTGCGATATCCATGTAAGACCAAAGAACATAATCATAGGAAATTCAAGTGAAGAAGAAAAGGAAATAGACTTGAAAAATATGAGAACAACTTGATAGAATTTGATCGGGGGTTTAAAAGTAACAGAAATTTAGGATGATTTCCAGATTCTTGGTTCAGAGAACTAGGTGATCCATCACTGAGGAGAGAATAAAACACAAGAATCAGGTTTGGAGAGAAAGCTTATGAATTCAATTTTGAGAATGTTTATCCACTGTACCACTCATGATGACTTCCATCCTTTCTTTCCAAGCTTCAGTTCCATATGATCCATTGTAGTCTTTCACTACAGTCTTTCTTTGAGAGTTCCCTCAACAGCTTTTCCATTCTTCCATCTATCAACTCACATAAGAAAACACCAGCCATAGTTAAAAATGCATCCTCAGAGTAGAAAGTGGCTTAAAAAATGTCCACAACTGTGATGACTGGTCTTGCTTCAAAATTACAACTACAATCTGTAGTATTGCCTGGAAATCCTACTTTAGCTTCCTTGTCAATTTGCCTTCCACGACTATTTCAATCGTTCCTTTTTGCTCAAACACATCTTCTCCAATCCTCACTTTCATCTGATAAAACTTGTTTGATGTTTTACCTAGAAGTTGGAAGCAACCAGAAGCCAGTGTCCTCATCTTCCCACCACAAAATCCATTCTATCTGTATCTGTCACCATAGACTCTGCCTTTCCTCTGATCACAATGAACAAGGTGTCTCTGCTCCCTCTGAGACCAACTCCTTCACTTGTGCACTGTATTCCCATCCCCTCTTAAATATGCAAAGCTTTTGCTCTTGCATTGAATCCTGCTTTCTTCTTTAAGTTCTTCTCTTGGATGATTTCCATCAGTGGACAGACAGGATGTAATGCCTCATCTTTAAAACGCAGCCTCTCTCTTGACCCAGGTTTTCCTTTCAGCTTCCACCCATTGCCCTGATCCACTTTATGGCAAAACTTCTTGGAAGAAATGTGACCTTCTCTCTCCTCCTTTCTCTCCTAACTTACTGGATGCTCCTTTCCTTCAGTTGACTGCTCTTCCCATCAGTCCCCAGACCTCCTCTCTTCAATTCTACACCCTCTTCCTTATGTGACTCCATCCAATCTCATTTTTTAAAGCAATATCTTTCTTCTGATAAAGCTCGACTTCTAGCCTCTTTTTTGAGCTTCTGACTTGTATACCCAGTTATTCACTCAACATCCTAAACTCAGCAGATACAAACCAGAATTCTGCACATCCTCCCACCCCACATTCAGCTCCTTCATGTGTTCATTCACCCAAACCCTCAGGCAATTTCAGAGTCATTCTTGACTCTTTGCTTTCTCTCATAACCTATGTCCAAATCCACCAACAAGTCCAAATCCACCAACAAGTCCAAATCCACCAACAAATCCTAATCACTTTGTCTTCAGGGTATATCTAAAAATGCATCACTAGACATGAAGCTGATAATAGAATTATTAATGGTAGCTTACTATTGTCTAATTATTGGTGAGCATCTTCTACAACAAAACAACTAAAACAAATTTGCATGTGTTCTGCTATACAATTGGAGTAAGTATGTAAAAAAGATAATACCTTTATCCTTATTGTTCTGTCATTATGAAGCTCTGCTTTTACAATTTAAACAATCTATTCTCCATACTCAAAAAAGTCACCACCACTTAAAATAGATGTATTCTAACAATGGAAATGTGTTTTAAAAAAGGAAAAAAATGAAGGGGATTTAGTATGTTTATCATTATTAATCAATGAATACAATAATCCTAAACTTACTGTTTTTGACAATGATATTTCAGGAAAAGGGATATGTAATAATCTTGCACTCATAGAACTAAAGTCCCCCAGTTTTCACTTTTTTTCCTAGATAAATGCTGATTTCATCATGCATGTTAAACCACAACATAGGGATAAGCAAATTCAAAAGTCCGACTCTTTATTTCTATATGAATGTTCTGTTTGAAATCTCTGAACATCATTTTGGCAAAGTATAACAACATTTTCTTTCTAGCCCTTATAAAGCAAAGGTTAATTACCATTCACATACTATGGAATCAGTGTTTTCCACACAAAATTACTTAAAAAAATATGAACAATTTCCTTTGACAACCACATCTTTTCTTAGGCTAAAGGCATACATTTTACTAATAAAAAAAAACTCCTGAAACTTTTCTTTAAAACAGTAATAGCAAATAGAAAGGGTCAATTTAAATCATACTTCAGCCAGCACTGTTGGTTATTGTGTTGTTTCCAATGTTGCTATAATAACAGAAAACATGTCTTACTGGTGTGGTGTTCATATTTTCTCTTTTAGAGGCTGAAGAGTTAGTTGTTTCTCTTATCATTGAAAACTATTATTGACATGACAGCTGAAATAATTAAGAAGAATGATTATTTGTGCATCCAAGGAGAAAAAAATCATTTTGTCTAAAATTCATTATATGGAAAATGTTCATATCATACCAAGATACACTGTCAGCCTGGAGATTAGCTGATCAAGATGGTGTCAGACTTAAAATTATTAGTAGTTCAGAGGCAGAACATGTGAGGTGCTTCAGCAATGGAGAAATTACAAGGAGGCACCTGAATATTGAGGTAAGAAATGAAAGAAAAAAAAAACAGTAATGATGATGTACTAGATGTATTTTCCCTGTTCTCTTCATCCTTGAGGTTATTTCAATGATTGCATATGGAAAGAAATCACAAATTACATTTATAATTGTGAAATTATAATTCAGTGATGAGCCCATGGATGTACTATGTTCCTTTTTCATACTAAGGCATTTCTTTAGTTTTTGTGTTATTATGTTTTAATTCAAAAGAGTAGTCTTTGTTAATATAATATGCAAACAGGTAGTAGAAGACGCACAGGGGTGACTTGGAATTTGAAAAAAAAGACATAATATATGAATGTTTTGGATCCTGAGGGACAAAAAAGCATTTGGACACATAGTTTCAAAGGGAGCCAGGATATCTGTCTGTTCTGGGCAACCAGGCACAGAATAATGATCCAGAGCACAGTCTGAGCAACGGTGGACATTAGAGCCCCAGGCAACCAATATACCTACTTATATAGAGCAACAAAGTTTTCAAGTTAGTGGGATGGCCAAAGGAGAGGGAAGAGACTTTTCCAAGTTGAGGCATTCTAGTGGGAAACTGTTTTAAGTAAAAGTGACTGTCAACTGGTGTTACTTTCTGATGAAGAAAAGAATTGGCTTTATATCAGCACTGGCATCTCTTACAATCTCCCGTGCTTTGATAAATCTACACCACCAGGTGAAATAATCTTGTTGTTCTCTGATGACACAATCTTGTGCCTCTTTCCCTCTTCCTTTCTCTCTCTTATCTCTTTCCCCTTCCCTTGCTCCCTTCTCTCCCTTCTTTCCTCTCTCCACTTATCTATCTAATCATAATTAAAATTTCAAAGTGTACAGAGTACGTCAAGATAACTAACTCCAAATATTGGGGCAGTGATCTTATCAATGTTCTTCAGAAGATAGCTATCCTAGCTATTCCCAAAAGTCTTCTCTCCAAGAAAGGTCTCAGTTACACTTAGTTGCCTGCTGATTTTTACATCTGCTTCTTAAAGGTTTCTGGGTGAGGAAAGGAAGGAGGAAATGGTGGGATTTTTTTTAATATAATAAATCGACTTTAAAAGAATTTATTTCAACCTGCCAAGTTTCTAAGAAAGATGGGGTAACATTTTATAGTAGGCAACAAATTATATTATTTCCTTGGTGTTGCTTGTGATAGTCACATTACTTCCCAACAACTCTCTAGGTATTCATGTAGCTGTGAGGTGGAATTCCATAGCAGCTTAGACACTCCATTATAATTTATAGTAATATGAGTTAATGTCCATTTACTGTGACATGTTAATGAGAAAATACATGTGGCAGTTTCCTGTAGTACTGTATTCTCTTACTTTAGGGAACAAAGAAAACCTTGCACAAAGTACCATCCATATTCCTTGATTATCCACAATGAAAATTTACTGAACTGTCATTTTACAGGCAAATAATCTGAGGTTACCAAAAGCTAAGGACACGATACAAAATGACGAAATATTGGCAACTTGGTCAAAATCCCTCAGTTGATCACATCAATCAAATAGTGGAGAAGGAGCAAAGCAGACTAGGTAAAATGTTTCCAGGACATATTTGATCACAATGACTTCGGGTGCATTTTATGTATCTTTTTTATGGCTCTAGCTTTGCATTCAGTAGCCAAGAGCTTATACATCTCCTTCCTATATGCTCCTACCCTATTGACATACATCACACTGGTGACTTGATTTGGCCAATGAAATGAGAGCAGAAGTGACAATGTGGCTTTGTGTTTCCATCTGCCATGAACCGAGCAATCGAGATTGGGGCTGTTCAATCAACCCTGGGTCACTGAATAAGTAAGAGATGGAGCAGAGAGGTCTCGCATTTGGGCCAACCCACAGTGAATATGTAATAAGAACAAGCGGTAAACATTTGTTGTTTTAAATGACAGATGATTTGGGGTCATTTGTTACTGTAGCTCAGCTTGGCATATGGTAACTAACACACATTATTTCAGAGATGAAAATTTTCTCCATCTGAAAAAAAGAGACATTAGGTTGCAATCATGTTATTCTGCTTACAGTACAAAGACTATATAAGAATCCTAACAAAACTTAGCTGCCTGGGAAACCTTCATAATATTGACATTTCCAAGATTACAAAAATTTCCTTTTGGTAATCTGTAAATTTTTATCTTTATTTCAACCAAAGTGTAAAAGGAATACAATTAATTGATATTTGTGATGTTATCTTGGTAGGGTATTGGGTGTAACTAAGAATTCAAAATTAGATTTTTATGTTAACAATGGAATTTGCAAAGAGATTTCATTTACTTGTGTGAACAAAGAGCTGAACACTGGGATGATTTATTTTGCTTTTTAGACAAGAAGGACAGTCATTAAAACTAAAGGAAGGCAAAATAAATCATGACTATTCTCAAAAGGGACAAAGCTTTTTGTTATTCTGATTGCATAATGTTGGGTGTGTCTTTTCAGAGAGATTTGTACCTTACAATGTTATAACTCTAAGAAATTCCACGTGCTTCTTCTACCTAATAACAGATTATAGTAATTTTTGAATTAGTTGGAAAAGTTATGAAAAATAGCTATTCCATTGTACTCTAACAGGAATGACTTTTCACACAAGTTACCTAAACTAACCCAGTGCTATTGCCTTACTCAATTTGGCATCCTGCAAGCAAATTTGCTGAGTAGTTTCTAGAAAATAAATATTTGATGCTATGTCAAGATGTATAAGCCCTGAGTTTTAGGCACTTTTGCAGAGTGAAGGGAATTATACTGCCGATGATTGAGGAACAAGCGTGCAGGATACATTCTCACTGCAATCAAATCTGGACTTGCCACTGAGCTATCCTTAGATTTCTCTCTCTCTTTATTAAGCTCAAACTGTTTTTCAAGGAAATCAAACAAATGTGGATCGTGTTTCCAGTGAGAATATAAACTATAGAATTGTAGTCTTTCATAGAAGGAAACTTTAAGCATTAGTTATTTCCCACCCTCTTTCCCCAAACCCAACACTGTAATATCTCCCTAGCTTGGACACTCAGTCTCTGCTTATACCTCCCTAGAGATGAGGAATATAATGTCGCCCATCTTCTCAGAGCTGTAGCTATTAGAAAGTGTTTTGTTCTACTTAGTTGTAATCTGGCTGCCTCTCATTTCACTCATGACACTAGTTCTATCCCTAGAGTCACACTGAATAAGTGTGGCCCCTCTTCCACATGAACGAGGTAAAGTACTTAACATCATCCAACATGCCTTGACCTTTCTTAGGGCAGAACTCCCTGCCTTCCCTTTTCTAAACAAATATGTTAACATCTCCCTACAACTTCTTATTTGTCAGAGTTTCTTATCCACTTGACATTTTGACACTCTCCCTGGAGTAGACTAAGATTTGACACTATTTTCCTTAAAATAGTTACCTAATAATAGTCTAATAGGAGGGTACTGACTCCCAGGACTGAGCCCAATTATCTGAAAAATGTAGAGAAAAACACAAGCATCAGCTTCTCTCTCTAGGGATTTCATCAGTGGGTTACATGAGCAATCATACCACATTATTGATCCATTAGTGCTACTTATCAAGGAAATTCTATATTTTTTTCTTTTTCTTTTTCTTTTTTTTTTTTTTGCAGTACACGGGCCTCTCACTGCTGTGGCCTCTCCCGTTGCGGAACACAGGCTCCAGACGCGCAGGCTCAGCGGCCATGGCTCACGGGCCCAGCCGCTCTGCGGCATGTGGGATCTTCCTGGACCAGGGCACGAACCCATGTCCCCTGCATCAGCAGGCGGACTCTCAACCACTGTGCCCCCAGGGAAGCCCTAAGGAAATTCTTTAAATCCAGTTTATATGTGTGGTTCCTAAACCTTCTCCATTCTAGGGTAGAGCTATGGGAATATTTGGGACCTCAGTTTCAAATCTTAATTTAATAACCTTGCTAGCATTGTTGAAGCAATCAAAAAAGATTGGATAAGTAGTGATAATTCCTACCAAATAAAGGTCATTTGAAGATAAACCTTTAATATTATGTTCTTTAATAGGACACACCTATCCCAATGGGATGGTGGAAAACAAAGCATTGAGAAGTGTTGCCACAAAAGGGTTTTGCTCCATCCTTTTCCAAGCCCCTTGTACCCAGTATAAACAGCACCGTGGACTTTGCCTGTTTCAGTCCCCTTCAGTGAAACAAATATTGTAAATGACTGTTAAGTCATCTTCTAAAGCATTTGGTTAAGACAAGGAAATCCTAGCAACAGCCGCAGCACCACCAGCCCCTACTCCACAGAGAGAAAGATGAGATGTTATTCTAAAAATACTCCTCAGCATCTTATTTCTTTTCTTTCTTTTTTTCTTTTTTTTTTTTTTTTTGTTGTGGTATGCGGGCCTCTCACTTTTGTGGCCTCTCGCATTGCGGAACACAGGCTCTGGACGCACAGGCCCAGTGGCCATGGCTTACGGGCCCAGCCGCTCCGTGGCACGTGGGATCCTCCCAGACCGGGGCACGAACCTGCATCCCCTGCATTGGCAGGCGGACTCTCAACCACTGCACCACCAGGGAAGCCCAGCGTCTTATTTCTTACAGAATTGTGTAGATACTGACTGTGATGTTGTAAACATGACAGTCTCCTCAATGTGAGCTGAATTAATCAATTTATCAGGAGCCAAATAGCTATGTGGGCTGAACTAAAGTGGCTTATTAAGGATTTGACTGCATTAATTGCTTGCAGAGTGGGCAGAGAACAAAGGAAGGAGGGAAGAAAGAAAGAAAGGTAAGGGTTCACCAGAAGGATCCTCACTAGTCAGCCCACGGGGTAGGAGAATGACCCACACTTTGGTGGTGTGCATAAAGTCTTCTGCTAGGAAAGGGGAACTTGGAATACCATGTGACCCTGGCTGAAATTCTAAAGAAAAATCTTATTGTGTTAGGACTCAAAACTGGCAGAACAGTCACCTGTCCCATCCTGTCTGCACAGATGTTTAAGCACATTGAGATGAAATGAGGCTTTTCTTTCTCACTTACAGAAAACTAGCTTCTCTGAGATAAAAGGAATCTTGGCTCCAAGCTGAGGGAAAGCAAGAAGATCACAGGGTGGCTAGGAAATGTGTGAAAGCAAGTTCAGACTTTCCCCAGGACACTGGGGTTATGGAGAGGCCATGACAACAGCAGTTTAGTCATCGTTAAAAGCATAGATTTTGGAGCCAAAGAGAGCTGGGTTCAAGTTTCTGTTCTACTCTTTCCTGGGTGTACGTTCTTCAGCAGTTTATTTAATTTTCCTGAGCCTTGGTTTCCTTAGATGAAGACTATAACTGCCTAGATCACAGAACTTTTCTGAGATGCAGAGGAGAGGATATATGAAGGTGTACTGACTGGCATATAATAAATATTCAATAAATGAAATCTTAAAAGAAATGCCTCCATGATTGTCAGAAGAACAATTCTATGTAACCCACTTCAGAATCTCTTACTGATCCAAAATTCTATCAGTCTCCGTCTGTATAGTTAATTAAAATCACAAAATGTTAGAGTTAAAAGGGACCTTCGAGACCATCTATTTCAACCTCCTTGTATTACAAATGGGAAAATCAAGGTCCAGACCAAAGATTAAGTGTCTTGCTCAAAGTCCCTTTAAAGGAATTCTTAGCAGAAGGTGAACCTCAAATTTTAACTAATTAGAATTGTATTAAAAACAATATTTTGCATGGACCATGCACTGCAGCTTTCATCCACAGAGCTCTGCAGTCATCCATCAATTAAAGTGCAAATCACCACTGCACTGTAGATAAGTATTAATTCTCATAACTTATAGTTAATAGGTATTAAGCACCCACAAGGAAAATTCAAAACAAAAAATTACCCTTGCTTCAGTGAAGTTTGCTGGTAGATCTTTCTGGTTGAATTTGCCTCCTTCCCCTACCCACCCTACTAATACTCATCTCTATATAAATGAGCCTTGGTATCATCAGGGCTGGTGGCCTTTGTACTGTGTTCATTTCACTGCTGGTGCAAGACTATGGATGGGAGGGAAAACCCTCTAGCCTTGCATTTAGCTGTGAGTTTGCACTGCTCACCTGTCATAATTGGGCCTGGCTGTGGACATATAAATGGAGTCAGTAGAGTAACTTTTGCCCATACATCATCCTCTTCAGGACTTCTGTGTCCATTTAGGAAATTGCCCCTATAGCATCAGGTCTATTGTGTTAAAACAGTATTTAAAAATAACCTGAGGGGGGATTACTCAGGGGATGGTGACCAGCTGTTCTCTTTCTCTGTTGAGAGAGAAATCTTTAAAAAGCTGTTTGATGATGACAAAAAGGATTTCAGACAAAACTAGGTAAATCTCTTGACAGGAAGAACTGCAGAAGTTGTGGAAACTTCATTCAGAACTATAAAATCAGCTCTTTTTTGTGTCTTCTTGTGCAGTGGTTTGTAAGCAGCCTGTCGAGAGGCAGAGGATGGACCTTGTTTCCCTTGAGGTTTCCTTAAGCACAATGATCACATGACAGGTACAGTATCCCAGGAGATTCTGCATAAATCAAACTACATCTTGAAAAGAATTTCCTTCCCCCTGCTCTCACGGAAGACAAACATGTCAACTACATCCTACCAGAATACGCTCCTTCCTTTTCTGAAGAAAAAGAACATTAGAAGAAATGATACTTTTCCCCCAAAGAGAAGGGCTTCTTGGTATACTAAGCAGAGTAGCAAAGAAGGTACTTATTATGGAAGCTCTCTCAAGCAGGAGAGAGAAAATGAAGACCTGGACTCCAATGTTGCTACTGCAGGAATCCAACTCAGACCCATGGCTGGTGACCCGGCCTCACAAACTCCTCCATTCTGGGGGATTGCAGCAAAAATTACAACAGAAAAAGAAGGCTGGGTTTGTTTCAGGGATTATAATGGGTTAGAAATAAGCTGGTGTTTATGTTGCCTCCAAAGAGCCTAAGAGCTGCAGAACTTGAACTTTTGTGTTTGTTTAAAAAATGCCAGGGGACAACATTTTTTCATTTTCCTTCTTCAGTAACTGTTGGTTGCTTCAAATCCCTTCATGAATGTATTATGGAAAACTGGGACAGAATTTTCCCCTTGTTAGACAATGCATGCCTGCTGAGGTTTTATGTTAGAAAAGAGTTTTCTTTAAATGAAATGTACAGTAGAAACCTAAGCCATCAAGCACAGAATCATGCAGCCTAGAAACGTGTGTTTTCCCTTATTTTTTTTGGCCAAACTCTTTTCTACCTTCCACTGATTTTGTGCACACTGCAAGCCAAACAACACCAGTTTTAGAGATATAATATTTTTTTTTTTTTTTTTTTTTTTTTTATTTTTTTTTTTTTTTTTTGCGGTAGGCGGGCCTCTCACTGTTGTGGCCTCTCCCCTTGCAGAGCACAGGCTCCGGACGCGCAGGCTCAGCAGCCATGGCTCACGGGCCCAGCCGCTCTGCGGCATGTGGGATCTTCCCAGACCGGGGCACGAACCCGTGTCCCCTGCATCGGCAGGCGGACTCTCAACCACTGCGCCACCAGGGAAGCCCGAGATATAATATTTTAATGGGTTCAACTTTAAAGATTTTTATCATTCTGTGGACCTAAAATGAATTCATTTCAACAAAGAACCTTTATTAGGTATTTATATGAATTTTATTTTCTTTTGCTCTTGTTTATGATTTGATGCCCAGAATATTTTGAAACAGAATATATTGAAATGAATATTCTGTTTGATTACTTATGTTAACAAAAAGAGAAAAGAAAAAAATCTCTTTTTTTATAAGGTGTATTGAAAATACCTAATAAGCTTTCTAGTCTCTTATAATTTATAGACGCTCTTAGTTGGACAACCAGCTTTTGGTTTTAGTACAAAAGTAGTAAGTATTAGTAAAGCAGCTCTCACAAAATCATGCATCAGTAAGGGAAAGTAAATTGTTTATTTTGTCATCCATTCCAACTCTTATTGAGAGAGGACCTGTTGCATTGTGAAAAATGCATAAAGTTTGGAGTTAGATTGAGGTTCAAATCAAGTCTTGGTGCTCACATAATCTTGAGTTCCTGATCCATAAAATGTATATACTAATACCCAATCTCATAAGGTTGTGGTGAGTATAATCAAGTAACTGGCACAGAGTTCCAAGCCCACTAACTGGTACTTAATAGGCTCTTAATCAATACTAGTCGTTTCTAATATTTTCAAAGCTTTACTCCAAGGATCTATTTGGAATCCTATACATATTTCTTCTGTCTGCACAAACTCAGCCCTGCAATGTGATGGCGAATGACCCATTAAAATTTTCAAGAGTTCTTGACCTTGAAAAGATTTTCAGTGATAGGTATCAAGAAAAAACATCAAATATTTAAAGACTGCTTTTCTATATTGACTCTACTAACTGATGAATGCAAAACTTTAAAATTATAAGCCACATATCTTCTAGCCAAATATCTCAGGAGAGCAACAGTTGCAACAGATAATCTTCTGTGTTGCTATTCTGTGATGTTTTTATTTTTCTGATCCTTGGACATGTTAATATAGTATTCACCATAAATATTTGTTCATGGAATTTTCATCTATCCAGAAGAGGAGTGGACTTGTAATTGTCCTGTGTTTTGCAACCAATAAGATTAAAGAAAATAATCCCATGATGGGCTATTTCATCAATATAAAAATATGTATAAATTATCAGTTGTCCTCCCACCTTAAAGAATGATTGGGATTTGACAGAAATCTAACTTTAGCCAGCAGAAGATTTCATCCTTTGGGGCAAGAGGTTGCTGTCATGTTTGAAATCTTTAAAAATATTTTAACCTTAATGTTGTGTACATTTCACATAACCTCTGACAGTTTTGAATCTCTTGCCTTCAGGAAAATAGGTGGATTGGTAATTGGGAAGAGAATACAACGTGACTTAAAAATTTTTTTTCCCACTTTCCACACATCCCAAAGACTTGCCTCTCTAGAAATCATGATCTTTTCTCTAGAATGTAAGCTCTCTGAGGGCAGGGATCTGTTTTATTTACTGATGTCTCTCATGTACCTATAACAGCAGTTCCTGGCACATAATAGGTGCTCAAAAATTGCTCATTGAGTGGATGACTAAATAATCATTTAGATCATATCACAACTAAATATTGTGTGTAATTTATTAATGGTCTGTTAAGGGCAACAAGTTTCTTTCTTTATCTCTCTGTTCTTTGAAATTTTCCTGCTATTGCTCTTAAAGATTAGCCAAAAGGAGGTCTGGAAAGTGCCTTCTTGGTGTGATCACACAGCTGGATCACACTCCAGCTCATTTGTGGAAATCACACTCTGCCTACCCTCTTTCGTCAGCCTGGGATTTAACCAACTTTTTTCATTTATTTTTTTAAATTACAAATTCTCTTACAAATTCTCAAATACTCTAGGTCTGTTAAAACAAAACAGAAAGTTGAAAAGCAAATTTGAGGATCTAAAATCACCAGATGCAAATTGAACTTTAAAAGGTTTTTTTTTAAAGCTTAATCCTGTCTACATTCCACAAGTCAATTTACCATTTGCTGAAAACCAGATATCCACCATGTATTGTGTTAGACAGAAGTGAGCTCATAGAATCTCAGGTGGGGAATTTTCTAAACATTTATAACAGGTAATTCTCAGTTCTCTTCGGTGTTGACTTGTGTTTGATGGTTCCTTAAATATGTGTATTTGTATTCAATAAGTGTATGTATATGTATAATGTAGATTTGGGTTTTTTTTTCCCTCCAATTCTGTCATCTAAGAGCAAAGAACAGCAGATTGTCATATTTTTTTTTTAATAAGGGTTGTAAGATCTCCAATTTAGAAAGCCTCAGATATTGAAGTGTAATGATGTAGTGAAAAAACCTCTTGCAATAATCCAGGGGAAGTCATTTCACCAGCAACGTCCTGAAGTCTTAATCTTTCGGGTCTCTTTTTCCTTGGTCTGCAAGACATTTGTATTCTTCTCACAGCCTCACATAACTCCTGGTCCTCATCCTCTGTACTACCAAAGCTGAGAAATTGTGGGAATCCAGAATCGTTAGGCAAACCACACAGCTGCTGCCGCGTCTCTTGCCTCTATAATTTCCGCTGATTGATATATTTGTGCTCAGAATGGATAATCCATCCCTTTAAAAGGTTAATATGAAATGCTCATGGTAGCAAGTTTCTTTGTATTTGGCTTAATTCTATCTTTTCCTAACCTCTGTTATTTGGTTCTGTTCTTTGGGATTGGGTTTATTTACCTCTTTCTAAAGAGCACTGTTGGAAATGTTTGCCTGTTGCCCATGGCTGTAGTAGAAACAAAGGACATTCAGCTCTAAGGATGACTGGGACAGACACAAAGACAAATTTCTAATGCATCTGGACTAAGAACAGAAGAACAGAATGAGACTTTTATCCAGATTGATTATGATTTATTGTCAAGCACTCAGAATACCCTCTAGCATCTTTCTCATCCTTCAACATGAAAATCTCAATTCCTCATGTATTCATTAATAACTTCTGCAAAATTTTACGAAGCACCTCACTTGTGTCAGGATCTGTTGGATGTACTGGGGACTATATATACATATATTTCTTTCATATATATATGAAATATATATATATATATATATATATATATATATATATATATATATATATATGAAAGATAAGTTTTCTACCTTTGAGGAATACAAATTAGTGGGAGAAATATATACAAAAATAGATAATCAAAATATAATTATATAAATGCAATGACACTATAGTCAACTATAGGGACATTGCACTAGAAATAATGAACTCTGCCCAAGGAAGTCAGGGAAAGTACCAGAAAAGAGGTGGTGTTGAGCTTGGCTTTACAAAGAGGGCAGAATAATATTTCAGATAGAAACAGTGCTCATCCCAGACTGCTGAAAACAGGCTAGCTAGCCCATGAGTGGTGGGGGAAATGGAGAGAGGGAATGCCAGGAAGATGGAATGAAGCAGAACTGCAGTGCTAAGGCATTTTGACTTCGTTGTAAAATCAAGAGTTTTGGAGCAAGGACCAATTTTGCCTTCTCCAGAAACAGCTCTAATCCTGGAAGGAGAAGAGATGGAAGGAATAAGAAATCTCTGGGAAGTGGAATGTTAGAAGTGATTTTTTTTCTTTTTCCAGTGTTACCATTGCATTCTCACTGTTGTTTTACCACCTCAGCTCTTAGACCTTATTGTAGAAGAAAAGCAGGATTGTCATATTCAATGCCTAAGCCTGTCATGGAAGAATGAGTTGTCTCCTCTAAAATTCAATCTCAAGGTCATATGTGTGTCAATGAAGAACGTTTACAGATATTCGCCAATACTTCTTAGATAGAACCCTCTGGAAGGAGCAGCACAGATCCTGTTTCTGCTCCCTCATAACTCCCTCAGGTAGTATCTGATGTTCTTCAGGATGATCTGCAAATTATTTTCATATAGTTTCCAGAATTTTCTCAAGGATCTCAAGAGACTCATTGCAGGTTTAAATCATCCCTCCTCTCCATCTGCTCTCTCCTTTTCTCACAGAGTTGGAGGTGCTCCAGCTTTCTGTTTTGTATTCCTTTGGGAGCTCTTGATTGAGTTGAGCCTTAAGGCTTGGATAAATGCAGCATCCGTTGGGTAAAAAAATGTTCTTCCCAGGTACCTTTCTCCTCTCTTCATATTTCTAGGCCAGAGAATGCAGTAGTGGTGTTGCCAGAGACTTCTGATAAATGACTATTACTTCTATAAAATGTAAAATGCTCCATATTTGCTATGTTTCTTCATATCTGCCAACGTCTGTTAGAAGATGCTTTAACCTTTCCTTGGGATTAATTGCTTTGCACATGCTCTGAAGTAGGGTATTTCTACGTATAAAATGTGCCCAGGTGTCTGTTTCAGTATTCTGGGCTCCCAAGAAGGGCACCTCTCTCTCTGTCTCTGGACAAAGGGAAGAAGGCCTTTGATCTCTTTCACCATGGTCCTGAGAGCAAATCCTGAGCCCTATGAAATGCTAAATGATGCAGTCATTTTGTCCATGGAAATTTCCTAAATTGATCATTTATATTATTTATTTTCCTATTTATTTATCTTTTATTTTATTTTTTTACTTTTTGGTATGTGGGTGTCTAGTTGTTTTAGCACCCCCTATCGAAGGGACTATCTTTGATCCATTGTATTACCTTTGCTCCTTTGTCAAAGATCAGTTGATTTATACCCATGAAGGTCTATTTCTGGGCTCTCTATTCTTTTCCATTGATCTATTTGTCTATTCTTATTTTTATGTTTATTAACCTTTTTAAAAATAAATTTATTTATTTTATTCATTTCATTTTTGGCTTCACTGGGTCTTCGTTGCTGCAAGTGGGCTTTCTCTAGCTGTGGTAAGGGGGGGCTTCTCATTGCATGGCTTCTCTTTGTTGCAGAGCATGGGCTCTAGGCACATGGGCTGCACTAGTTGTGGCACGCAGGCTCAGTAGTTGTGGCTCACAGGCTCTAGAGTGCAGGCTCAGTAGTTGTGGCACATGGGCTTAGTTGCTCCATGGCATGGGGTATCTTCCCAGACCAGGGCTCAAACTCGTGTTCCCTGCATTGGCAGGCAGATTCTTAACCACTGTGCCACCAGGGAAGCCCAATTTGTCTATTCCTTTGCCAATACCTCATTGTCTCTCTCTCTTTTTTTTTTTTGGCCATGCCATGGGGCATGCAGGATATTAGTTCCCTGACCACGTATGGAACCTGTGTCCCCTACAGTGGAAGCTTGGAGTCAACCACTGGACCACTGGGAAGTCCCTAATTTTTGTTTTAAATTAAAGACACTTCACTGTCCTATTTGCTGGAGAAACAATGTTCTAGTAGAAAGCTGTAGAATTTAATCACACTAATTCATAACTTACTTCTTTTTAAATTGTTGTTTTTATTATCATCAAAATTACACATGAAAATAATTATGAAAGTCAAATAGTTCTACCAGGTTCATAATGAGAAACAGCAGTTTCCTGCCCCCAAAGCTTCTAAAGCCTCATTGCCATTCTCTGGAGGAAGCCACATTCACTGTTTTCCTTTCCCTTCATATTTCTGAATAACATGCTTATACTCTTATTTCTTGATTATTTTCATTTTCATATATTATCTATTGATTTTCTGCTGTAGAAGATAAAGATTTAGCTCTCTGAGGTCTTTCTGCTCATCTCCCACAAACACAATCATCTCACAATTCTTAAGTCCACTTTCAAGTTTACTTTATTATTAATGTATAAACAGTTATACTGAGCCATGTAGAATACTATTATTATATTTTGTTTTATATACAACTTTTTTTTTTTTTTTTTTTTTTCCATTTTTTTTTAAGTTTATTTATTCATTTTTTTAATTAGTTTCTGCTTTATAACAAAGTGAATCAGTCATACATATACATCTGTTCCCACATCCCTTCCCTCATGCATCTCCCTCCCTCCCACCCTCCCCATCCCACCCCTCCAGGCGGTCACAAAGCACCGAGCTGATCTCCCTGTGCTCTGCGGCTGCTTCCCACTATCTATCTACCTTACGTTTGGTAGTGTATACACGTCCATGCCTCTCTTTCGCCTTGTCACAGCCCACCCTTCCCCCTCCCCATATCCTCAAGTCCATTCTCAAGTAGGTCTGCGTCTTCATTCCCGTTTTGCCCCTAGGTTCTTCATGACATTTTTTTTTTAAATTCCGTATATATGTGTTAGCATACGGTATTTGTCTTTCTCTTTCTGACTAACTTCACTCTGTATGACAGACTCTAGGTCTATCCACCTCATTACAAATAGCTCAGTTTCGTTTCTTTTTATGGCTGAGTAATATTCCATTGTATATATGTGCCACATCTTCTTTATCCATTCATCCGATGATGGACACTTAGGTTGTTTCCAGCTCCGGGCTATTGTGAATAGAGCTGCAATGAACATTTTGGTACATGTCTCTTTTGGAATTATGGTTTTCATACAACTTTTTATCATCTCAATTTTTATGGCTTAGAATTCTATATGCTTATCATTAATACATCACTAAACTCTCTGTCAGAAGGGTAAAATCCCCTCGCAACACAGTTTTAATATCTTATTGCAAAGTCTCCTAGATCATTCAGCTCCATTTTTACAGCCAGAAGTGATTATTCTCCGGGGTTTTTCTTTCATTCTCAATCACAGATCTACATTTACCACAACCCTTTTATCTGTCTTCTGGACTAAATCCCTAATTCCTGGATCATGGACTTGTTTTTTCACGGATTACCTCCTAGTTTTGATGAAGCACATCTTTCAGGTGATTACTTAGAAATGTATGTTAGATAAAATTTTTCAAAACTCCCACGTCTGAAAATGCTTTACTCTATTCTCAGATATTGTTGCTATTTCATTGGAAATAGAATTACAAGTTGGAAAGCATTTCAAATCAAAATTTAAAGGCACTGCTCTTTCTTTCCAGCCTCCATTGTTGTTGTGAGAAATCCTATGTAATTCATATTTCCAATTTATTTCATGGGACCAGTTTTCTTTGAAAAAATATTAAGATTTTCCCTTCATCAACAGTTATGAAATTTCCTCTTAATCTAGAAATGCATTTCCTTCAGTTATCATATGAGTCTATATACATAAACACACATACGGTAACTTTCTACTCCCTCCTTTTATTTTCCAGAGCTCCTTATATTTTTGATCTAATATTTTCTTTCCTATTTTACAGGCCCTTATTTTTTATTGCATTTCTGGAGCATTTCTTTAGCCTTACATTGTAAACATTTTACTGACCATCATATGACTAAGTGCCAGTAATATGTGAAAATTCCTCTCTCATGCCCGTAAAGAGAAAGAAGATGGTCTTCTCCACCCCCCACCCTGATCTTTCCTCTTGGTATATGAACATGAAAATGAGTTACCTTACATCAAGATGAACGTAATACCCTGAGGATGACAGAGCAACAAACTAGAAGAAGATTGGGCCCCTGGTAACTTGTGCAGAGTCTTTTTAAAAAGAGAAATTTGTTTCTCATTTAAGGCATAGTAAGTTTTCTTCAGTTTAGTGTTTATATGGTATATCTTTTTCTGCCCTTTTAATTTTAATTTATCTGCATCTTCAAAAAGTCCATGTCTTATAAAAAGCAAATAATTGGGTCATGCATTTATATTCAGTCTATCAACTGGCTTTAAATTGAAATGTAAAAGGTAGAAAAAATATAACCGCTGTAACTATCAATATCAAATAAACTTGAAGAGTTCTCTCTGGGCATTTATTACTAGGGACAAAAATTGCTATTTCATAATGATAAAATATCAATTCACCAGAAAGATATAACAATAATGAATGCTTAATTACTTAAAATCAAGGGACTTTAAAATACATGAAGTAAAATTTGGCAGAACTAAACAAACAAATCCACAAACATAGTTGGCTCTTTTTTTTTCTTTTTAACATCCTTATTAGAGTATAATAGCTTTACAATGGTGTGTTAGTTTCTGATTAATAACAAAGTGAATCAGTTATACATATACATATGTCCCCATATCTCCTCCCTCTTGCATCTCCCTTCTCCCCACCCTCCCTACCCCACCCCTCTAGGTGGTCACAAAGCACTGAGCTGATCTCCCTGTGCTACGTGGCTGCTTCCCACTAGCTATCTATTTTACATTTGGGAGTGTATATATGTCCATGCCACTCTCCCACTTTGTCCCAGCTTACACTTCTCACTCCCTGTATCCTCAAGTCCACTCTCTAGTAGGTCTGCACCTTTATTCCCATCTTGCCCCTACGTTCTTCTGACCATTTTGTTTTATTTTTTTTAATTCCATATATATGTGTTAGCATATGGTATTTGTTTTTCCCTTTCTGACTTACTTCACTCTGTATGACAGTCTCTAGGTACATCCACCTCACTACAAATAACTCAGTTTCGGTCATTTTACTGGCTGAGTAATATTCCATTGTATATATGTGCCACATCTTCTTTATCCATTCATCTTTTGATGGACACTTAGGTTGCTTCCATGTCCTGGCCATTGTAACTAGAGCTGCAATGAACATTTTGGTACATGACTCTTTGAATTATGGTTTTCTCAGAGTATATGCCCAGTAGTGGGATTGCTGGGTCGTATGGTAGTTCTATTTTCAATATTTTAAGGAACCTCCATACTGTTCTCAACAGTGGTTGTATCAATTTACATTCCCACCAACAGTGCAAGAGGGTTCACTTTTCTCCACACCTTCTCCAGCATTTATTGTTTGTAGACTTTTTGATGACGGCCATTCTGACTGGTGTGAGATGATATCTCATTGTAGTTTTGATTTGCATTTCTCTAATGATTAAAGATGTTGAGCATTCTTTCATGTGTTTGTTGGCAGTCTGTATATCTTCTTTAGAGACATGTCTATTTAGGTCTTCTGCCCATTTTTGGATTGGGTTGTTTGTTTTTTTGATATTGAGCTGCATGGTTTACTTGTATGTATTGGAGATTAATCCTCTGTCAGGTGCTTCATTTGCAAATATTTTCTCCCATTCTGAGGGTTGTCTTTTGGTCTTGTTTGTGGTTTCCTTTGCTGTGCAAAAGCTTTGAAGTTTCATTAGGTCCCATGTGCTTATTTTTGTTTTTATTTCCATTTCTCTAGGAGGTGGGTCAAAAAGGATCTTGCTGTGATTTATGTCATAGAGTGTTCTGCCTATGTTTTCCTCTAAGAGTTTGATCATGTCTGGCCTTACCTTTAGGCCTTTAATCCATTTTGAGTTTATTTTTGTGTATGGTGTTAGGGAGTGTTCTAATTTCATTCTTTTACATGTAGTTGTCCAGTTTTCCCAGCACCACTTATTGAAGAGGCTGTCTTTTCTCCACTGTATATTCTTGCCTCCTTTATCAAAGATAAGGTGACCATATGTGCATGGGTTTATCTCTGGGCTTTCTATCCTGTTCCATTGATCTATATTTCTGTTTTTGTGCCAATACCACACTGTCTTGTTTACTGTAGGTTTGTAGCATAGTCTGAAGTCAGGGAGCCTGATTCCTCCCACTCCATTTTTCTTTCTCAAGATTGCTTTGGCTATTTGGGGTCTTTTGTGTTTCCATACAAGTTGGGAATTTTTTTGTTTTAGCTCTTTGAAAAATGCCAGTGGTAGTATGAGAGGGATTGCATTGAATCTGTAGATTGCTTTGCATAGCAGAGTTATTTTCACAATGTTGATTCCTCCAATCCAGAAACATGGTATATCTCTCCATCTCTTTGTATCATCTTTAATTTCTTTCATCAGTGTCAATTTTCTGCATATAGTTCGTTTGTCTCCTTAGGTAGGTTTATTCTTAGATATTTTATTCTTTTTGTTGCAATGGTAAATGGGAGTGTTTTCTTAATTTCACTTTCAAATTTTTCGACATAAGTGTATAAGAATGCAAGAGAATTCTGTGCATTGATTTTGTATCCTGTTACTTTACCAAATTCATTGATTAGCTCTAGTACTTTTCTGGTTGTGTCTTTAAAATTCTTGATGTATAGTATCATGTCATCTGCAAACAGTGACAGCATTATTTCTTCTTTTCCAGTTTGGATTTCTTTTATTTCTTTTTCTTCTCTGATTGCTCTGGCTAAAACTTCCAAAACTATGTTGAATAATAGTGGTGAGAGTGGGCAACCTTGTCTTGTTGCTGATCTTACAGGAAATGTTTTCAGTTTTTCACCATTGAGAATGATGTTTGCTGTGGGTTTTTCTTATATGGCCTTTATTATGTGGAGGTAAGTTCCCTCTATCACCACTTCCTGGAAGGTTTTTATCTAAATTGGTGTTGAATTTTGTCCAAAGCTTTTTCTTCATCTAGTGAGATCATCATATGGTTTTTATTCTTCAATTTATTAATATAGTGTATCACATTAATTCATTTGTGTATACTGAAGAATACTTGCATTCTTGGGATAAACCCCCACTTGATCATGGTGTATGATCCTTTTAATGTGCTGTTGGTTTCTGTAGTATTTTTCTGAGGATTTCTGCATCTATGTTCATCAGTGATATTGGCCTGTGGTTTTCTTTCTTTGTGACATCCTTGTCTGGTTTTGTCATCAGGGTGATGGTGGCCTCAAAGAATGAGTTTGTGAGTGTTCCTCCCTTTGCTATATTCTGGAAGAGCTTGCGAAGGATAGATGTTAGTTCTTCTCTAAATGTTTGATAGAATTCACCTGTGAAGCCATCTGGTCCTGGGCTTTTGTTTGTTGGAAGATTTTTAATCACAGTTTCAATTTCAGTGCTTGTGATTGGTCTGCTTGTATTTTCTATTTCTTCCTAGTTCAGTCTTGGAACTTTGTGCTTTTCTAAGAATTTGTCCATTTCTTCCAGGTTGTCCATTTTTTTGGCATAGAGTTGCTTGTAGTAATCTGTCATAATCCTCTATATTTCTGCAGTGTCAGCTGTTACTTCTCCTTTTTCATTACTAATTCTATTGATTTGAGTCTCTCCTTTTTTTTAAATGAGTTTGGCTAGTGGTTTATCAATTTTGTTTATCTTCTCAAAGAACGAGCTTTTAGTTTTATTGATCTTTGTTATTGTTTCCTTCATTTCTTTTTTATTTACTTTTGATCTGATCTTTATAATTTGTTTCCTTCTGCTAAATTTAGGTTTTTTTTGTTCTTCTTTCTCTAATTGCTTTAGGTGTATGGTTAGGTTGTTTATTTGAGATATTTCTTGTTTCTTAAGGTAGGATTATATTGCTATAAACTTCTCTCTTAGAACTGCTTTTGCTAAATCCCACAGGTTTTGGGTCGTTGTGTTTTCACTGTCATTTGTTACTGGGTAGTTTTTGATTTCCTCTTTGCTTTCTTCAGTGATCTCTTGGTTTCTAAGTAGTGTATTGTTTAGATTCCACGTGTTTGTATTTTTTACAGATGTTTTCCTGTAATTGATATCTAGTCTCATAGCGTTGTTGTCGGAAAAGATAATTCATACGATTTCAATTTTCTTAAATTTACCAAATATTGAATTGTGACACAAGATATGATCTGTCCTGGAGAATGTTCCATGAGCACTTGAGAAGAAAGTGTATTCTGTTGTTTTTGGATGGAATGTCCTATAAATATCAATTAAGTCCATCTTGTTTAATGTATCATTTAAAGCTTGTGTTTCCTTATTTATTTTCATTTTGGATGATCTGTCCAATGGTGAAGGTGGGGTATTGAAGTCCCCTAATATGATTGTTTTACTGTTGATTTCCCCTTTTATGGCTGTTAGCATTTGCCTTATGTATTGGGGTGCTCCTATGTTGGGTACATAAATATTTACAATTGTTATACCTTCTTCTTGGATTGATCCATTGATCATTATGTAGTGTTCATTGTCTCTTGTAATAGTCTTTATTTTAAAGTCTATTTTGTCTGATGTGAGAATTGCCTCCCCAGCTTTTCTTTGACTTCCATTTGCATGGAATATCTTTTTCCATCCCCTCACTTTCAGTCTGTATGTTTCCCTAGGTCTTAAGTGGGTCTCTTGTAGACAGCATATATACTAGTCTTGTTTTTGTATCCATTCAGTCAGTCTATGTATTTTCGTTGGAGCATTTAACCCATTTACATTTAAGGTAATCATCGATATGTATGTTCCTGTTATTGGTTTTGTAATTGTTTTGGGTTTGTTATTGTAGGTCTTTTCCTTCTCTGTGTTTCCTGCCTAGAGATGTTCCTTTAGCATTTGTTGTAAAGCTGGTTTGGTGGTGCTGAATTCTCTTAGCTTTTGCACTTTCTGTAAAGGTTTTAACTTCTCCATAGAATTGAATGAGAGCCTTGCTGGTTAGAGTAATCTTGGTTGTAGGTTTTTCCCCTTCATCACTTTAAATATGTCCTGCCACTCCCTTCTGGCTTGCAGAGTTTCTGCGGCAAGTTCAGCTGTTAACCTTATGGGGATTCCCTTGCATGTTATTTGTTGTTTTTCCCCTGTTGCTTTTAATATTTTTTCTTTGTATTTAATTTTTGATAGTTTGATTAATATGTGTTTTGGCATGTTTCTCCTTGGATTTATCCTGTATGGGACTCTCTGCCCTTCCTGGACTTGATTAACTATTTCCATTCCCATATTTGGGAAGTTTTCAACTATAATCTCTTCAAATATTTTCTCAGTCCCTTTCTTTTTCTCTTCTTCTTCTGAAACCCCTATAATTCGAATGTTGGTGCGTTTAATGTTGTCCCAGAGGTCTCTGAGACTGTCCTCAATTATTTTTATTCTTTTTTTTTTATTCTGCTCTGTGGTAGTTATTTGCACTATTTTATCTTCCAGGTCACTTATCTGTTCTTCTGCCTCAGTGATTCTGCTATTGATTCCTTTTAGAGAATTTTTAATTTCATTTATTCTGTTGTTCATCATTGTTTGTTTGCTCTTTAGTTCTTCTATGTCCCTGTTAAACATTTCTTGTATTTTCTCCATTCTATTTCCAAGATTTTGGATCATCTTTACAATCATTACTGAATTCTTTTTCATGTTGACTGGCTATTTCCTCTCTATTTGTTTGGTCTGTGGGTTTTTACCTTGCTCCTTCATCTGCTGTGTTTCTTTGTCTTCTCATTTTGCTTAACTTACTGTGTTTGGGTCTCTTTTTTCCAGCCTGCAGGTTTGTAGTCCCTGTTGTTTTTGGTGTCTGTTCCAGGGGTGAAGTTTGGTTTATTGGGTTGTGTAGGCTTCTTTGTGGAGGGGACTGATGCCTGTGTTCTGGAGGATGAGGCTGGATCTTGTCTTCTAGTGAGCAGGTCCACATCTGGTGGTGTGTTTTGTGGTGTCTGTGACCTTATTATGATTTTAGGCAGCCTTTCTGCTAGTGAGTGTTGTTGTGTTCTTGTCTTGCTAGTTGTTTGATACAGGGTGTCCAGCACTGTAGCTTGCTGGTCATTGAGTGGAGCTGGGTCTTGGCATTGAGATGGAGATCTCTGGGAGATTTTCATCATTTGATATACATGGAGCTGGGAGTCTCTGGTGCACCTATGTCCTGAACTTGGCTCTCCCATCTCAGATGCACAGGCCTCACACCTGACCAGAGCACCAAGACCCTGCCATCCACATGGCTCAGAATAAAAGTGAGAAAAAAAGAAAGAAAAGTAATAAAATAAATAAAATAAAATGATGTTGTTGAAATAAAAAATAATAAATAATAATTAAAAAGTAATAACAAAAAATAAAGGAAGAATTAAAGAAGAGAGCAACCAAACCAAAACAATTCCACCAATGATAAGAAGTGCTAAAAAACTGCACCAAAGAAATGAAAAGACACTCACAAAAAATGGACAGACAGAACCCTAGGACAAATGTTAAAAGCAAAGCTATATAGACAAAATCACACACAGAAACATACACACTCACAAAAAGAGAAAAAGGAAAATATATATATATCATTGCTCCCAAAGTCCACTGCCTCAATTTTGGGATAATTCATTGTCTATTCAGGTATTCCACAGATGCAGGGTACATCAAGTTGATTGCGGAGCTTTAATCCGCTGCTCCTGAGGCTGCTGGTAGAGGTTCCCCTTTCTCTTCTTTGTTCGCACAGCTCCCGGGGCTCAGCTTTGGATTTGGCTCCGCCTCTGCGTGTAGGTCTCCTGAGGGTGTCTGTTCTTCGTTCAGGCAGGACGGGGTTAAAGGAGCAGCTAATTAGGGGCTGTGGGTCACTCAGGCCATGGAGAGGGAGTGGTATGGAATGCGGGGTGAGCCTGCAGTGGCAGAGGCCAGCGTGACGTTGCCACAGCCTGAAGAACGCCGTATGTTTTCTCGGGGAAGTTGTTCCTGGATCACAGGGCCCTGGCTATGGTGGGCTGCACAGGTTCCCAGAAGCGGAGGTGTGGATAGTGACCTGTGCTTGCACACAGGATTCTTGGTGGCTGCAGCAGCAACCTTAGTGTCTCATGCCTGTCTCTGGAGTCCATGCTGATAGCTGAGGCCCCGTCTCTCGAGCTCATTTAGGTGGTGCTCTGAATTCCCTCGCCTCACACACCCCGAAACAATGGTCTCTTGCCTCTTCGGCAGGTCCAGACTTTTTCCCGGACACACTCCCGCCTAGCCGTGGTGCACTAGCCCCTTCAGGCTATGTTCACGCAGCCAAACCCAGTCCTCTGCCTGGGATCTGATCTCCAAAGCCAGAGCCTCAGCTCCCAGCTCCCAACCGTCCATCCTGGAAGGTGGGCAGACAAGCCTCCAGGCCTGGTGAGTGCTGGTCGGCACCGATCCTCTGTGCGGGAATCTCTCTGCTTTGCCCTCTGCACCCCTGTTGCTGTGCTCTCCTCCCTGGGTCCAAAGATCTCCCCCGTCATCCCCCCCCTCTGCCAGTGTAGGGGCTTCCTAATGTGTGGAAATCTTTCCTCCTTCACAGCTCCCTCCTAGGTCCCACCCCTCTTCTTTTGTCTCTCTTTTTTCTTTTGTCCTACCCAGGTACGTGGGGAGTTTCTTGCGTTTTGGGAGGTCTGAGGTCTTCTGCCAGCGTTCAGTAGGTGTTCTGTAGGAGTTGTTCCACATGTAGATGTATTTCTGATATATTTGTGGGGAGGAAGGTGATCTCCACGTTATACTCTTCTGCCATGTTGATGGTCTCCTCAAAATATAACTTTAGTAAAAATTTCCTATGCTACAAATTTTTCTTTTTACTTAGGTATGATTGTAGTTGTGTTTTGAATTCCAGGAACACAAAATGCCTCCCAAAAAAGCATTAAATCATACTATAAAGTCTTTCTTGATGCTTTTCTTTTTAACTGAGAAAAATAGTATTCACTCAGAAAAGAAGGCACAAAACATAAATATACAGTTAAACAAATAATTATAAAGTGAACACCCATATACTATCACATAGCTTAAAAAATAGATCATTTCCAGCATCCCTAAACCTACCCAGATCCACTCTTTGAGTTACTATTTCATTGTCTCCTGTACAGTAATAACCCACCTCCTTGACTTTTGTGATATACATACATTTATCTCCTGTCATCCATCAGTAAAGAATATAATTTTGTTTAGTCTGTTTTGAATTTTATAAGAATAAAATCTTAACTAGATATATAATTTGGGGTCTTGTTATGTGGGGGTCAGTATTATGTATGTAAGAATCATCTATATTATTTTATATGCTTTGTTTATTTTTAATTTTATTGGTTACAGAACTTTGCCTTATTAAAAGTAGCACAATTTAATTTATTTTACTGCTGATGTACATTTAGATTGTCTTCCATTTGTGGATACTACAAATAATGTTGCTTTTAAAATTCTTGTACATATTTTTAATATTTAAGTGTGCATTTCTATTAGGTATTTACCCATGGGTGGAACTGTTTGATCATAGGGCACTTGTACCTTCAACTTGGTAAATAATGCGAAACTACTGTCCATTGTGGTTCTGTGTTTACAGTGCCACCGGTAGTGTGCAAGAACTCCATTGATCCACATCCTCAGCAGCACATGGTATTGTCAGATTTTGTTTTACCTTAGCCAATCAAATGGTCACATGGTATTCTATGACACTTTGATTCAGGAAGAGCTGGAAAGCACATACAGGTCTCTACATTGCCTGATGGTTTGACTGTTTTCTCATAAAGATCTCTTGCTAAGGTGGTGCTTATTCAGATCTTCCTTGGGTAGTTTTGTCATGCCCTGTTTTGAGTAGGTTCCACCTTTAAATATTTTCTGTTGCTTATATTCCTTTTACTGAATGCATATTTTGTAGATGAATTAGTTGAAGGGGGAAGTCAAATGTTTGATGAGGGGGGGACATGTTCCTGATTATTCCCACTTCCTCCCCTTATGCCAGTCCTCTAGCTGTGCCCCCAAAGCAAGGTATAATATTGGTCCAAAGCAACATCCCTAGCACAGTATATCTTTCCCTTTGAAACTTCCTCCACCATAGCTAATGTAGGGAAGTACTTCAATTTCAAATTCTACCATTTAGGTTTTAGTCTTTAGAAAGTCTGGATTCATAGAGCCAATGTAAGATGATAACCAAGCAGTTAATTTCCCCTGGCAGGTGTTAACTGTCTGTAAATACTTGAAAGCAAGACTTGCCTCAGATAAACTGCAAGAGGCAGACAACTTGCCCGAGTCTGAGTTGACTAAGCAAATAATACCCCAGGACAAACACAATCCCTACCACAGAGTTACCAAGGGTGAAAAAAGAAACAATACATTTTGCTGGCCTCTGAAATTTTCTATCACTCATCTCTAGAATTCTGTTAACACTATAGTGCATAAAAAAGCAGCTCTTGACATAAAATATAATAATTGCTTAGAAACTTTATTCCCCAAGGCACCCTGCTGGTGATAAAATTGTCTATGCATAGTTCTACCTAAGAAGGAAATTTTTTTAGTGTTTAATATTTTACAGTTTCACTTGTATGCATATTATATTCATCATATATGCTGATAATTTGGGGGAATTTCAAGGAAGAAATATGTCATAGATAATCTGGCTCATAAAAAGTCATCATCACAAAAAACATAATTAAAAGGAAGCAATATGTTATTAGGAACAATAATTTAATTGTACAGTGTGCCATTATTTTTTCTGCACTATCATTCAGGCTTGATTCTAAAGCTATTCATGCCTATTAATAATAGATATATTTTCTCTGTGAAACCACAGAAATTAAGTTTACATTCTTTAAAATGTGGAACAAATTACTCCAGCAATCAAAATTTTTTATTGGTTTATTGATTTTCCACATCATGTCCACTCCATAACCTCTTGCTCACATCTTCAACTACTCAACTACATTTGAGATGTTTGGTCTCTTTAGGATCAGAAAGGAAAATGCAGAAATTACCTAAGTATTTATTTTTTGGCTTTTGAGGAAAGCCTGACTTTGTGTAGCTCTTTGATATGTTTATACACTACCAAACTATTCTTCAACTCAATGACAAAAGCATCACTAAAATTTATATTTTTTGTTCAACTAAATCTTTCAGTTAAAAACATCAAGATATTTAAGTAGTGTACAAACATAGCATAGAATTGGGAAGAGGTAAAACCTCTGCCTGATGCCAAGAAATTACACAGGGAAGCAGCAACATGATACCCAGGCAGCCTAATTTTTGTAGGTTACCCAGGATTGACTCAATCTTAATCCTGGTTTCACTTCTGTGAATAATTCTCTAATCCTTTAATTGTCCAGTGGTTTTGATTCATTTTCACAAAGCTTTGCAATTCTCCTTTAAAATGATTTCTATGATGTAGATGTATACAAAAATCATCGGAACACACATACATAAGATTCTGGGATACATAAAAATGATGATGACATATTTCAGCTATTTATTATTTTTTAGAAGTGAGGAGGTTTTTCTAAGCTAGAATATAAATGATGGAGTGTATACATAAAAAAGTCTAAATGTGTTTTTTAATGAGGCGTTTCTGTATTTCCCATGGTAATTTGAGATAATCACTGTGTACAATCTTGTAAAACAATTTTCCATATTTATTTTTAATTAAACTTGAGTAGGCTGCAAAATCCCTCTATGTACCTTTGAAAGAACACTACTGAATTCAGCTCTCCCTCCCCTCCATCATCGCTCACCCCCTCACTCCCAACCAAGCAATAAGGTGAACAATATTCTCATTATTTGGGTTTTTTAAAATTAATGAATGAATGAATTTTACATTGAGGTAAAATTGGTATATAAATTTGTATTAGTTTCATGGATACAACACAATAATTTGATCTTTGTGTACACAACAAAATGATCACAATAATAAGTCTAGTTACTATGCGCCATCATAAAATTAGCCCCCTTCACCCATTTTGTTCATCCTGCAAACCTCTTCTCTGATAACCACCAATCAGTTCTCTGTATCTATGAGGTTTTTTTTTTGTTTGTTGTATTGGTTTGGTTTGTTTTTCAGATTCCAAATAAAGTGAACTTGTATCGTATTTTTCTTTCACTGTGTGACTTCTTTCCATCCATGTTGTCACAAATGACAAGATTTCCTTTTTTATGGCTGAGTGGCTGAGTAGGATTCCACTGTGTGTGTGTGTGTGTGTGTGTGTATATATATATATATATATATATATATATATATATATATACACATATATATATACATATATATGTATGTATACATATATATATATATATATATATATACATACACACACACACACACACACACACACACCACATCTTCTTTATCCATTCATCCATTGATGGACATTTAAGTTGTTTCCATATCTCGGCTATAGTAATTAATGCCGCAGTGAACACTGAGGTGCATATACCTTTTTGAATTAGTATTTTTGTTTTCTCTGGTTAAATACCCAGAGTTGATACAGCTGGATCATATGGTAGTTCTATTTTTAATCTTTTTTTGGGGGAACTTTCCTACTGTTTTTCCATAGTGAGCTGCACCAACTTACATTCTCACCAGCAGTGTATGGGGGTTCGTCTTTCTCCACATCCTCTCCAACACAGGTTATTTCTTGCCTATTTGATAATAACCATTCTAATAGGTATGACGTGATATCCCGTGGTTTTGATTTGCATTTCCTTAATGATTAGTGATGTTGAACATCTTTTCTTGTGTCTGTTGGCCATCTGTTTATCTTCTTTGAAAAAATGTCTATTTAGATCTGCCCATTTTTTATTTGAATATATGGGGTTTTTGCTATTCAGTTGAGTTCTTTATATATATATTTGATACTAACCCCTTATTAGATATAAAATTTGCAAATTTTTTTCCCTTTCAGTAGGTTGCCTTTTCATTTTGTTGATGGCTCCTTTGCTCTGCAGAACCTCTTTAGTTTGAGGTAGTTTCACTTGTTTATTTTTGCTTTAATTGCCTTTGCTTTTAGAGTCAGATCCAAAAATTCAACACCAAGACCAATGTCAAGGAGCTTACCACTTACATTTTCTTCCAAGAGTTTTACAGTTTCAGGTATTACGTTCAAGTCTTTTAATCCATTTTCAGTTAATTTTTTGCATATTATATAATGGTCTAGTTTCATTCTTTTTCTTGTGGCTGCCCAGTTTTCCCAACACCATTGTTGAAGATATTGTCCCTTTCCCATTGTATATTCTTGCCTCCTTTGTCATAGAAATCTTTTTAATTGTTTGCATTCCTGTGATATCAGTTGTAACTGTTCCTCTTTCAATTCTGATTTCATATATTTGAGCCCACCCCACTTTTTATTTTATTTTTTTGGTAAGTCTAGCTAAAGGTTTGTCAATTTTGTTTATCTTTTTAAAGAACCAGCTTTTACTTTCATTGATCTTTTCTGTCTTTTCAGTTTCTATTTCATTTATATCTGCTCCATCTTTATTGTTTCCCTCCTTCTACTGACTTTGGGCTTCATTCTTCTTTTTCCAGTTCCTTTAGGTGTAAAGTTAGATTGCTTATTTGATATTTTTCCTTTTGCTTGAGGTAGGCTTTTATTACTACAAACTTCCCTCTTAAAACTGCTTTTGCTGTATCCCATAGATTTTGGTATGCTGTATTTCCATTTTCACTTCTCTCAAGATGTTTTTTGAGTTCTCTTTTGATTTCTTTGTTGACATTTTGGTTTTTCAGTAGCATGTTACTTAATCTCCACATATTTATGGGTTTTTTTCCAGTTTTCTTCCTGTAATTGATTTTTACTTTCATACCTTTGTGGTTGGAAAATATGCTTGATATGATTCAATCTTCTTTAATTTGTTGAGACTTGCTATGTGACCTAATGTATGATTTACTCTGGAGAATGTTCCAAGTGCTGTTGAGAAGAATGTTTATTCTACTGCTTTTGAATAAAATGTTCTATAAATATCTATTAGATCTATCTGGTCTAATGTGTCTTTCATCCTGACTTTTCCTAACTGTTTTTCTGTTTGGATGATCTACCTATTGGTGTAAGTAGGGTATTGATGTCCTCTTCTATTATTGTACTGCCATTAATTTCACCCTGTAGGTCTGTTAGTATTTGCTTTATATATTTCAGTATTCCTATGCATAAATACAGTATTTACAAATGTTATATTCTCTTGTTGGATTGAATCCTTTATTATTACACAATGCTTTTTTTTTTTTGCATTTAGTACAGTCTTTGTTTTGAGGTCTACTTTGTCTGATGTAAGTAAGGATGGCAGATTTCTTTCTATATCTATTAGCATACAATATCGTTTTCCCTTCAATTTCAATTTGTATGTGTCCTTAGATCTGAAGTGAGTCTCTGGTAGGCAACATATAGATAGGTCTTTTTTTTTTTTATCCATTTAGCTATTCTATGTTTTATTATTGGAGAGTTTAGTCCATTTGAATTTAAAGTAATTATTGATAAGTATGCACATATTACCATTTTAATTGTTTTCTGGCTTTTAAAAAATTAATTAATTAATTAATTAATTAATTAATTTGTAAAATCAATTAATTATTTAATTAATTTTTGGCTGCATTGGGTCTTCATTGCTGCACACAGGCTTTCTCTAGTTGCGGCGAGTGGGGGTTACTCTTCATTGTGGTGTGCAGGATTCTCACTGTGATGACTTCTCATTGTTGTGGAGCACAGACTTTAGTCACATGGGCTTCAGTAGTTGTGGCACGTGGGCTCAGTAGTTGTGGCTTGTGGGCTCTAGAGTGCAGCTCAGTAGTTGTGGCACACAGGCTTAGTTGTTCCACAGCACGTGGGATCTTCCTTGCCCAGGGCTCAAACTTATGTCCACTGCATTGGCAGGTGGATTCTTAACCACTGTGCCACCAGGGAAGCCCCCAAATTATCCCTCTTGTGACAGATACTGGGGCAAGTGAGTCTGCATGTGAGCCTTTTAAGTGGTGGTTTAAGTGTTGTTAATCATTCTTATACATCACAGTATTTCAGTGAAATAGAAGTAAAAGCTAGTTTTATAGGTGAAACAAATGGTAGAGAGAAAATTTGAAGTTGACACCTACTGTTCAGAAACAAAGTCTGAGGACATAAGATTTTACCATGATCCATCCCTGTGGTCCCTGTGGCTGCAGTTGGAATACTCTTCCTGTTTCTCCCCTAGGAATTATTGCCCCAATTAGCTTAATCCTTTGAGACTAAATTCTATGATTTTCGTAGGCTCTCTAATGGTTCAAGAGAAAACTAGAGGTAGAACACACAGCTCCAGAGTTTTCAGCCCATTGCATAGCCCAGAAAATATCACTGGCTCTCCTCTCCCCTTGTAAAACAAAAGGTAACATATCAACCTTTGCCTCACAGGTAATCAATGAATAATAAAGGGCAGAGAAGGATTGATGTGACTGATCAGGGGCTGCCCTATGTGCTTTAGGACATGGATTGATACCATTAATATGAGTTTTCTACATAACAACAAGACTTCACTTTTCATTCAGAGAGGCTTTTTATCCAAAGTTTTCCAAGTACACCACTCCAAGGAAATGGCTCATAATTATTTCCTTATTACCACTCCTGTCCAGAGCAGATTTGAATCATGATCAAAAAGAAAGCAGGTTGCTGATTAATCCATATCAACTGTCATCCAACAGACTCATGGTGTAAATTACTACCTGAACTTTTAAAACAAATAACCAATTTCCATTTAATTGATTTTTGACCTTGAGCCATATTTTTCAATTGTAATTTTAACTTAAAAAAACCCCTGAGCTATCAGATAACTATGAACCAGCAGAGAGGGCATGGCAAGGAAGAAAGAACTCGATTTAATGCAAGGTAACTTTTATCAGCTTTAATTATTATTCTAACATGCTTCCTTCTTTTAACAAAATATCTACATAAAAATTGTCTGATGTCTAGTAAATGTCTAATTAAAATTGTCTTCCAAGAGTAGAACTAAAACAGACCATATAGTTGCCTGACCTAAACCTTAAATCTGACAGATGAGAAGACTGAGACCCAGAGTTTTGTGCAATATGCTCAAAGTTATACAGTTAATAAGTGATAGAAATAATGCTGAAACTAAATCAGGCACTTACTTTTACAAATACAAAAAGTGAAACCCTGGGCTTCCCTGGTGGTGCAGTGGTTGAGAGTCAGCCTGTCGATGCAGGGGATGCGGGTTCATATCCCGGTCCAGGAGGACCCCACATGTAGTGGAGTGGCTGGGCCTGTGAGCCATGGCTGCTGAGCCTTCACGTCCGGAGCCTGTGCTCCGCAATGGGAGAGGCCACAACAGTGAGAGGTCCACATACCGCAAAAAAAAAAAAAAGTGGAACCCTAATATTTTAAGTCATTTTTTCAAGCATGTGCTGGTTGGTGGAAGGACCAGAAATAAAGTGTGGGTCACTTCCAGGCTGTCCCAAATATATTCTGAACTCAAGGCAAGAGTACCTATGGAAGCTACATGACATGTACACTTAAACGTTATTAATCAAGCTGGAAAATTGTTTAAAAAATATGTTGTATACTTCTACTTTGACAAACATACCTCATCATAACCTGAAATGTTCAGTTTGAATGAAGTTCTCAGTTCTTGTGCTCCTTGGAGCACTTGAAAAGACCTAACCCCTAGCATACAGCCCCTGGTCTGCAACTCACCACCATTTTTTCATTCCTGGCTCCATCTCACACCACTACAGGCCTCCCAGGCATACCTTTGCACAACCCAGTCTGCATGTCCAGGCACGTCCAAGCCCCATCTACACTCCTCATACACTCTTGGCCAACTCTAAGGCCTAGGGGTGCACTTTCCAGAGATGGAGTCTGCCTGTGGGATCACAGACCAAGGTGAGAAGCCTGCTTGGGTGGAGGAAGCTGGCTCATAACTGTTGCTCAGTGCATTTCAGAATCCCAACAATGCAGAACTTGGTCTAGTGGTGGTGGTGGAGAAGTGGGTGCTGCCTCTGGCTGGGCATGTTCTATTGGCCCTGCAGACTGCTTGTCATAGTGAAATATAGATACAGGAGGATCAGAGTTGGAGGCTTGTAAAATGCAGAGGCCTAAAGCAGGGGTCTCTTTTGCCCTGATCTAAGGGAAAAGATTGTCTACCCTTAGTCCTGTGTTTTTCTGTCTCTACCAGGATAACCATCTGGGATGTAATTGTTCAAAACATTTCATTGTCCTTCAAAAAGAAAATTTACAACATCTTAGTTTCTCATCCCATTTTCTATTTTAATCAAAACAGATAGATCAAGTGTTGGGGTGATAAGAATTCTCTAACTCTTCTCAGACTAGAATTTATTTCAGTTGTTGACAATCTTTGTAAATCCCAATTATGCATACCATTCTCAGTGCACACATCTTCTTTCTGTTAGACTCCTATGAGCAAAGTATGTTAATCCCAGACTCCAAGGAAGTAGAGGGATTTATAAAATTTGGATGTATTTTAGGACTATTTACTAAAGAATTTAAATATAGTATATGGTGAAAGGTTAAAAAAAGTGGTACTTGCTTTATCTTAGAGGCGACAGTGCTAAGAGATAAATTAATAATCATCTTCAAGTTTATGGGTGATACTAAATGAAGGAAGATGGCCAATTATCTCTCTGGCTTCAACTGTGAGTAGTGCCAAAAATTTGAAAAGTAAAAATTGAATACATAGTCTAGATTTTTATGACAGTATAAACGTTTGTTATAGACATCACCCACACATCCACACACACCCACACACACACACACATTTCAGTAATTTAATCTGTTGTTCTTTACCTGAATATTTTCTTATACATAACTTTCACTATTGCTTTTCAGATACCATTTCTTTAAACCACCCCACTTCCTCTTTATCTAGAGGAGATGCAGGAAGACAAAAATGTAAGATTTTTTAAAGGTCTTTTTCCTATTTCTTCCTTAACTTTATGATAATACAAGAAGTAAATATTATTATCCCCACTTCACATATGAAGAAATTTAGCATTAATGACAAAAGAAATCCCATAAGCTACAGAACAATCACGTGGGAGATCTAGGGCTCAAACCCAATATACAAGTACATACCTAAAGTCCCTTTGTCTACATCAAGTGTCTTCCAAACGGAAATAATCAGTTCCAGACTGAATACCAATGATTAGGTCCAGCCATAAATGGGGAAGCGAAGAAAACTCTCCCATACAGAATAATTCCAAGTAATTTATATAGTTACACTGCTTCTAATGAGGTGAGAGCCCACTCAAGTGTGGGCTGTGCATAGTGAATTTTTCCAAAGAGGACAGTATGAAGAATGGGAAAAAGAGTAACTTTACAGTGGAGAAGGCTGACAAACAGGGTAATACATTTTTTTCATTCAGCCACTAGACAATATTTATTGCCTCCTTTTATTAACTCCACAAGTCCATGACCTGCAGTTTGGATACTCCTAATTCATAGGCAATATTCTGAAAGAGCCAATATGGCAAGTTTTGCTTCTAGCCATGATTGAATAACTGATGCCAGACTTGCCTTCTCACCACAAACAACTATAAAGTTGGAAAAACTATATGAAAAATAATTTTTTAGGGATTGGATAATAGGCAGCCCATAACTGTACTCCTTTAGAAAAGGAAGGAGTCAAGCCCCATATTTGTCTTGGCTTTTTGCCTGTGAGTAATTTTTGGAGGGGTAGTCCAAAGTAAGATGAGTGGGACAAAAGTCACAGTTCAGAGCTACTAAAGTACTGGAAACCTGTTGGGAAGGGTACCAGAATGTAGAGAGCCATGTAGAAACTGTTCCAAATCCACATGAGGCTTCCCTGTGGATCTTTGGCCAAAGGCTTGGCTGTGCATATACAAGTCCAGATAATTTTAAACCTAGTAGAGAGTAATTGCTCTGAGGCTGAGAACTGAACAAAGACTGCTGGGTTAGAAAAGATAGAACAGATAACAGAGTTTATTCAAGTCTAGAAGACATTGGACACTGCAGCTCAATCAGAGTGCAGGACTACACTGAACTCCTTGGTCATTAATCTTAGATCCCAAAAAGACCATATCTTAAGAGTAAAAACCACACCCTTGAGTAAGGGACTCACCCTTGGACTAAGAACAAAACCTAAAGAATCCCACCCAAATAAATAATAAAGCAAAGCCTGGGGACTCTAAATGAGCTGGCAGTCATTTTTTAAAACTTTTTTTCAGTTTAATTGAGATATAATTGACTGTAACATTTGTATTTGTGTAAAGTGTACACCATAATTATTTTATATATGTATATTGCAAAACGATTACCACAACAAATTTAGGCGACATCCATCATCTCACATTGTTACACTTTTTCCTTGTGAAGAGAACTTTTAAGATCTACTCTCAGCAACTTTCAAATACACAATACAGTATTGTTAAATTATAGTTATAGTTACGTATACATATACTGTTATATTTAAATGTCTGCCAGAACAAATTCTACATTCTTTAAGAAGACAACATAATCCAGACTTCCTCCAGTGCATGTTTCATAGTATCCAGGATAAAAATTTTAAATTACTATATATTCTCTACTTCTATGAATTTGATTATTTTAGATACCTCATTTAAGTGGAATTATGCAGTATTCGTCCTTATTTCAGTTAGTCTAATGTTTTTCCAGGTTCATTTATGTTGTCATAAATCACAGGATTTCCTTCTTTTTTAAGACTGAATACTATTCCATTGTATGTATATAACATATTTTCTTTATACATTCATCTATCAATAGACATTTGGGTTGGGGTTGTGGGGAGACGGGAAAATTGGAATTGTTATTTAATAGTTATAAAGTTTTAGTTATGCAATTTAATACATTCTAGAGATCTGCTGTAACAATAGTTAACAAAACAGTATTGTACACTTTAAAATATGTTAAGAGGATAGATATCATGTTAAATGCTATTACCATAGACACAGACACACACACACAAACACAAGCACAAAACAGAAAAGAATGCAAGGAAATTTTTGTAGGTGATGAATATATTTAGTACCTTGATTGTGGTGATAATATCATAGGTGTATGCATATATTCAAACTCATCAAAATGTATACATTAAATGTGTGTAACTTCTTATATCAGTTACAACACTAAATCTTAAAAAAAGAAAAAAATACTATATAGCTGAAAAAGGAGGAAAGTGAGACTCGCAATCAGAAAAAGTAGTCAATGCAAACAGACTATAAGATGGTCCAGAAATAAGCAGATAAGGACTTTAATAAATATGTGCAAGTACTTAATGAAAAATGATGGACATAATGCGTGCACAGGTATGTAATTTCAGCAGAGAAATGGAACACATTTTTAAAAAAGCCAAAAGGAAATTCTACAACTTCAAAGTACAATATCTGAAATGAAAATTTCATTGAATGGGATTAACAGATTAGAGATAGCAGAAGAAATGTTTAGTGAACTTGAAGGGAGATTAATAAAGATAATCACATTTGAAAAACAGGGAGGAAAAAGAATGAAAAAAGAAAGAAGGGAACAAAAAAGAGCCTTAGAGATCTGTGAGATGTCAAATGGTCTAGGGTACACTCAGTTGGAGTCTCAAAGGAGCAGAGAGGGCATCTGAGGGGAAAGATTTTTGAAGAAGTAATGGCTGAAAATTTCCCAAATTTTATGAAAAACATAAACCTACAGATTCAAAAAGTGCACTGAACTTCAAACAAGAAAATTCTAAGAAAACCACACTTAAGGATATCACAGTCCAACTCCTGAAAACTGACAATAAAGAGAAATATCTTGATAGGAGTTTATTAGTTTTCTACTGCTGTGTAACAAATCACTGCAAGCATAGAAGTTTACAACAATCCCCATTTATTATCTCTCAGTTCTTTGGGTCAGAGGTCCAGGTGGGATGAAATGGGTTCTCTACTCAGCATCTGAGAAGTTTGAAATCAAGGTGTTGGTTGGACTGGGCTCTTATCTGGAAGCTGTGGGGAAGAATCCACCCCAGATTCATTCAGGTTGTTGGCAGGAAGCAGGTCTTTGTGGTTGTAGGTCTCAGGTCCTTGTTTCCTTTAGAGCTGTCAGTCAGAGGCTAATGTCTGCTCCTAGAAACCACCTACATTTCTTCTCACATTGTCCCTTCTATCTCCAGTACCAGCAATGATGCATCAACTCCTTTACACATCGAATCTCTCTTCCTCTTCCCCTCCCAGCTGGATAAATTCTCTGCTTTTAGAGGTCTCACATATTTACATCAGACCCACCCAGGTAATCCCCCTTTTGATTAACTTAAAGTCAACTGATCAGTAACCTTAATTACATCTGCAAAATCCCTTTTGCCTTGTAATGTGGTCAGGGCACAGTATCTCATCATATTCACAGTCCCAAGAATTAGGATAGCAAATCTTGGGAAGGAGGTACTTCAGGATTCTACATACCACAAGGAGTCAGACAGAAAAGAAACACTGCATAAACATTACAAAAATTTGCCTTATTGCTTATCAGAACAATGTGTGACAGTAGACAATGAAATGACACTTTAAAGACAGAAAGAAGGAAAAGAAAAAAAAAAAAAGAAAGAAACCTAGATTTCCCTATCCAGCAATATATCTTTTGAAAATAAGGTAAAATAGAGAACATTTTCAGATAACTAAAAACAGGGAGAACTCATGGGACCTGTAGTACAAGAAATGTTAAAAGAAGTTATTCAGGCTGAAGGAAAATAATGTCAGCTTAAATTAACATTTGCATCAACAAAGAAAGAACATTGAAAAGGATAAATATGAAAACTTATCCTTTTTAAAAAAATTTTTTTAAAGACAACTGACTTACTAAAGGAGAAGCAGGCAAATTCCATGGCCCATGGGCCAAATCCAGCTCACAGCCTGTTTCTGTATGGTCTGATAGTTAAGAATGCAGGATAGGAGGGGGAAAAAAAGACTAGAAAAGCTAGAAAACAAAGAGGAATATAGTAGAATTAAATCTAGCTAAAATGATGATTTCATTAAATATAAATAGACTAAACACTCCATTTAAAAAGGAAAGATTGTCATACTGCATAAAAATCACCAATATAACTGGTGTCCTTATAAAAATAATGAAGAAACACCAGAGAATCTCTCCCTCTGCCACAGGTGGACGGGGCAAGAAGGTGGCATTTACAAACCAGGAAGAAAGTTGTCACCAGAAACTGACCCTGCTGGACCTTAATCTTGGACTTTCAGCTTCCATAACATTTCTGTTGTTTAGTCCCCAGTCTATGGTGTTTTTTTTTCTTCTTATATAAGCTTGAACAGACTAAGAAAATTGGGAAAAAGTATACAATGCAAACCATAATAATAAGAAAGGTGGTGTGTGTAGATTAACAACAGGCATCAAGGCAAATTGTGTTACCAGAAATAAAGAGAGGCATTTCAAAACAATAAAAGGGTCACCTCTTTAGGAAGACATAAAATTATAAATGTGTATACACTAAATATGAGAACCTCAAAATACATGAACAAAAAACTGACAAAACTGGATGGAGAAATAGATAAATACACAATCATCATTAGGAATTTTAATACCCTCCTCTTAACAATGGATAGAACAGGTAGGCAAAAATCAGCAAGAATATAGAAGATTTGGACAACACTATGAACCACCTTGACTTAATTGACATCCATAGAACACTCCATCCAACAACAAAAGAACACATTATTTTTAAGTGAACATGAAAAATTCACCAAGATAGGCCATATGCTGGCCCATAAAACTAGTCTCAATTAATTAAAAGTATTAAAATCATAAAGAATATTTTCTGACAAGAGTGGAATTAAATTACATATCAGCAACATTATTTCTAAAAAGCCCCAACTATTTGGAAATTAACTACACACTTCTAAATAATTTAAGGTTTAAAATAAAGTATAATAGAAATTAGATGTTTTGAGTAGAATGATAATTAAAACATAACATATCAAAATTTGTGAAATGCAGCTCAAGCAGTGCTTAGAAAGATATATATAACATTAAATGTCTACATTATCAAAGAAGAATGGCATAAAATGATCCAAATTTCTATCTAAAAAAGTTAGCAAAGGAGTAAAGAAGGAAATAGTAAACATAAGAGAAATCAGTGAAAGAGAAAATATAAAGTAAGGAGAGAGGGGCTATGAGTGCTACAGAGATTAAAATGTAATAAGGAAATATGATGAGCAACATTATGCTAATAAATTATACAACTTAGATAAAATAGAAAAACGTCCTGAAAAATACAAATTACCAAAATTAACATGTGGATTTAAATATCCTTGTATCTACTAAAAAAAAAAAAAACTGAAAATGTAATAAAAAGTCTTCTTTCCTCCTCCACCCAAAATCCAGACACAAATGGTTTGATTAATAAATTTAATAACATCTTTTAGCAAGAAATAGTACCACCCTTATACAAATTCTGTCAGGAAACAAACAGGGATTACCTCCCAACTAGTTTTATGAGGCCAATGTAACTGTGATACCAAAACCTGACACAAACATTATAAGAAAAGAAAATTACAGATCAACATCTCTTAAAAATATTGATAAATCATCAGCAAATTGATTCCAGCAGTTTATGGAAAGGATAAGATGATGATTATGTGTCATGATCAAGCAAGGTTAATTCCAGAAATGCAAGGTTGGTTTAACATTTGAAAAAACAATCAGTGTAATTTGCCAAATTTACAAAATAGAAGAAAAAAAAATATGATCACCTTGGATATGTACAAAAATATTTAACAAAATTCTACACTTACTTTTTATTAAAATAAAATCCCAGTCAAAATCCCAGCAGGCCGTTTTTATTTTTTTTAATTAAAGGAAACTTACAAGCCAATTCTAAAACTTATATGGAAATGTAGGAGCTTGAATAGCCACGACAAATTTGAAAAAGAAGTGAAAAGCTGAAAGATTTATACTACCTGACTTTAAGATTTATTCTGAAGCTATAGTAATCAATACAATGTGGTACTGACATATAAGTGGGCTAATAGATCAGAGAACTGAAAAGAAAGTTTAAAAATAGACCCACACTTACACAGTAAATTTTTTCTCTATCAAGGTATCAATCTTTTTAATAAATAGTGATCTAAAAATGGATAAAGCATATGGAATGCAATGAAACAAAAATCCTACTTCCCATCACAACCAAAAATTAATTCAAGAAGGATTAAAGATGTAAACATAAAATCTAAATCTATAAATCTTTAGAAAATAAACATAGGCAAATATCTTCACCGTACTGAGGTAGGCAAATATTTGTTAGGGAGCAGGAAGAAACCATTAACCGTAAAAGAGAAAAATGAGAAATTAGACCATGAAAATGTAAACCTTCTGCTCATCAAAAGACAACATGAAGACAATAAATAGACAAGCCACTGACTGGGAATATATAAAGAGCTGAGAAATCAGTTTTATCCAGAATATACAAAGAAGTTTTACAAATGGAAAATAAAAAGGAAAATAACAGAATAAAAAAGTGAAAAAGAGACTTAGACACTTTGCAAAAGAAGACATTCAAATGGGGGAAAATGTACACAAAAAGGTTCCCACCATTATTAGGGAAATGCAAATGAATATCACACCTGCTAGAATCACATTCTGCATACCTGCTCCAAAAGGGAAGAATTAAAGAGAGATTATATACCAAATGTTAGTGAGAAAGTAGAAAACTTGGACCTTTCATACATTCCTGTTAAGAATATTAAATGGTGCAGTTTATTTTGAAAACTCTTTGTCAGTTTCTTACAAAATTAAATATACACTTAGCCCATGACCTAGCAATTATACCCTTACATATTTACCCAAGAGAGTTTAAAACAAAGGTCCAGAAGAGACTTCTATATGAATGTTCATAACAACTTTATTTATAATAGCCCCAAGCTGGAAACAACCCAAAAGGTCCATCAACAGGAGAACATATAAACAAATTATGGCATATTCATACAACAGAATACTTCTCAACAATAAGAAAATAATAAACCACCAATATACCCAATAACATTGATGAATATCAAAATAGTCAGAACTGAAAGAAGCCAGACACAGAAGAGTAGATATTGTTTGATTAAGTTTATATGAATTTCAAGAATGTGGAGATGGAATTCAAAACAGTGGTTGCTTATGAGGTGTATGGATTTCTTGGATAAAAGTGGAAGAAACATTTTGGGGTGATGAAAATATTTTATATCTTGACTGGAATGTTTAATTTGTTGGAATTCATTGAATTGTATAATAGGATGCATATATTTCTCTGTATGCATATTTTACCTAAATTTTTAAAATTAACAACATAGAAGTTGAATTAAAACTATCTTCCAGGGCCTCAGTAACATATTTAGACACATGGGTACACGTGAGCAAATTAACAAGCAGAAAAATCTAAAAAGAGTAGGCAAAAAAGTTAGACAGTGTCATGCCAATACCACCCAAGCTGTTTACAGCCTGTCTGTAATAGGTTTCCCACAAGTGGAAAAACAGACAGCCCCATATTTGCACTGTCAACTTTGATTATGGAGGACAGCATGGGGATTGGACTACTGCCGCCATTATTATCCATCACCAGCAAAACACTTCAAGGATATCCAGCAGGTAATCTTTGAATACAAAACAAATATTGCAGAGAAACTTTGTCAGCTCTGGACCCATAGGAGGCTATATAAAGAACCACTCAATAGGGAAAGCTGTTGATGAATTTGAAATACTGTTCAGGGTATCTGGTGAGAACAGAGTGGGAGTCCAGACGGAAGAAGTAAATCAAAGTACACGACCAGATTGAGATTTTTAAACTCTGAGCCATGAAGATGGCCTGAATCTTGCCTTTCTTTAGGAAAAAAATGCTGTAACCACAAAGGCCTCTGAGGGAAGTTAAAGACACACATGAAACTCCAGAGAAAAGAATTCGCAAGAGAAAAATATTTTACAGTTATTTTCAAATAACTTTACCAGTGACATAGTCATATATTGTCGCTTCAAAACTAAATGAAGGAAATAAGGAACTTATTTGTGGATGAGCTGTATGTCAAAAGCAGGACAATTCTGAGACTGAATTTGATTAGTGCTGTGGCCAGGAGCAGAAAATGATGCAAAATATCAAGAAATGGTGGAATGATGCAATCAAAGCATTTACTAAGCTAAAAAAGAGTGGGCAAAACAGAAGAGAGTGACAAAACAAGTACAGTTTGCACAGACTTTAGTAACATTATCAGTCATTCACTGATGATGGGAGCAGTTGTTGATATATACTGGACAAGCGTGTGATCTCTGGTTCTTGGATTCTTAGTTTGATGAGCAGCCTGAACCTCTCATTGACCATGTTTGGAAACATAATTCACAGGCAGTCTACTGGTTTCACTGAAGCTGTATTTCATAAAAAGAGAAATTTCATATCTTTTTGTATTGCAAAAGAAAACAAATCAGTATATTTGAAGATGTAATCAGTACCAATCAGGTTCAAGTAACACCTCCCCTCTTCATTTAAAAAAAAAATCAAAGAGAGGAAGCTTGACATAAAAATTGCATTTGTAGTTTAATATAATTGTATTGCTTTGTAATATATCAGAATCACATTCTCTCTCTTTTTTTTTTACTGTAAGCTCAAGAGCCGCTGAGGAAGGATGGTTATACCTGATTAAAATCTAAAAACCACCAAGCCACAAATGCATTGTCAACCCAGTCTTCATTTTGATATCTATTAGTGACACTGTAGTTTAAAAAGGGCATATGAACTTCAGACAAGAGAGTGAGAGAAACCCAGCAGCCAGAATCCCTCCTGATAGAGAATGAAATATTTTATAGAATGAAGGTAATTTTTTTTTATTAGGGGTAGTGATTGAGAGATGACACTCAGAGATCTTAGTAACAAGCCCCTGCCTTTCCCTTCCCTGAGAATTCCTGGTCAGAAAAAGCTAGAGTGCTTGGTATGTCTGTGACAACCTGGATGTTCCCAGCCAGCCCATGGACTACCGAGGCCTCCAGGAAAAAGACCTGTAAGGTTTATCTCTCAGTTTTCTCCAGTCCCAAGAAGGATGAATGCAGCTCCGAATTGCTCAGCATTAAGAATATTTTTAAACAGAGGCTGTATCAGTAGATAGAAGGTTTCACTATGTGAAGATAGTAACTTAAAGCAAAACAGCAGGGAGCTGGGAAGAAGGGCAATCTTTCTTTCCTTTTCTCTCTCTTTGAACTGCTTCTCCTATGCTTCATGAGAGGTAAGACAAGACCCCAGATCTGTTCTCTCTTGGGCTTCACTCCCATCACTGTGTTTCAGGGTAATCCGTGTTGTGAGGCTTTCCAGAACCCTTGTAGGAACAGCTCTTGGTATCTGGGTTTTCTCTCCCTCAAAGCATTCTGTTTCTTTGCCATCATCTGAGAGATGCATGCCTCCTGCACCATCCTCCAAAAACATTGATTATGATGATGATAATGATAACATAATAATAATAAATAATATTAATAAAAGCCCAAGGCATAAAATTGAGCTAGCTCTGAACTAGCCATTGAGAGGGAACTTCTTTCTGACCTGCTCTTTCTCCAGCCTCTTTTCTAGTCTTCTGCATGTATCTAGACTAGGTCACTACCAAATTGCACTGAGATTTAGGGCCCAAGCCCTTAACTACTAAAACAAGTATTTCCTGGCCAAGGGCAATCTCTAGTCTAGACTTCTCCTCTGAACTCCACAACTCCAAGGCCTGTCTCATCCTTGGTATCTCCATTTGGCTGTCTCATGGGTGCTTCAAACTTAATATGTCCAAAATAAAACTCTCATTCTCCCCACCCAACCTATTTCTATTCCTCTCCATTTTAGTAAAGGGCATCTAGTTGTTAAAGTCAAATTTCAGAGTTATATTTGATCTCTTTCACTTCCTTCCTTACCCCATATTTAATCCCTCAACACATCTTGCCAATACCACCTACAAACTTTATCTTGAATTCTCCACTTCTAGACCAGGCCAGCCATGTATTATATCTTGTCTTGATTATGAGATAATAAGTGTTGTTTCAAGCCATTACATTTTGTGGTAATTCGTTATACAACAGTAACAAATGCAGTTCCTGATCTATAAAATGTGTATAATGATACCTAACATGCAGAGCTATTTTGAGGATTAAAAATAATATAACATGAACATATCACATATTATAGGTATTCAATAGAGAGTTGAACCTAAAAATGGAATCTATTACCACGGGAAATGGAAACCCACAAAATCTGGGGGTAATCAATAAATGCTTATTGATACTATGTAAATATTTTCCATCTGGAAAGGGAAATTTAGAAAGTCTCCTGAAAAGCTCAAGGAAGAATGTATTTTATACACCATCCATGTGTTTCCTATATTTTATTTTTTATATCAGAAAACATAAAAGAATAGTAATTCTTTGAACATTCCAGGTTGGAAGATACTAAGGGCAAGTCACAGGTAAATGCAACATGTGATTCTGGACTGAATCTTGGAAAAAGAGACACCACGGAAAGATTTGGAAAATTTTTAATGTGTTTCATTGACTCAAAGTTAGTATTACATCAATATTGATTTGCTGATTTGGATGGTTGTATTATGGTTATGTAGGTGTCTGTCAAGTCTCTATACCATGTTTTGGAGATTTATATACCACAGTATTTATGGGAGAATGAGGTATTATGACTGCAACTTGCTCTCAAAGAGCTCAGGAAAAGAATAATAACAATAGATTGAGTGAGAAAGAGAGAAAGAAAGAAGGAGGGAGAGAGAAAAGGTGATAAATCTGATAAAGTGTTAGCTGAGGAGTCTAATTGAGAGGGATACAGGAGTTCTTTGTACTGTCATAATTTTTCAGAAAATATAAAGTTACTTCAAAATAAATTATTAAAGCTTTTAACATATTATTTTACTTATTCATACTTATATATTGTTATCTATTTGATTCATATGACAAGCTGCTGTTGCAGGTTATATTGTGCTTCCTAAAAATTCATATGTTGAAGTCCTAACACTCAGTACCTCAGAATGTGGCCTTATTTGGAAGTAGGGTCAATGAAAATGCAATTGTTAAGTCAAGATGAGGTCGTACTGGAGTAAGATGGGCTCCTAATCCAACATAGCTACGATCGTTGTAGAAAGAGGAAATTTTGTAATAGTCATGCACACAGGGAGAATGCCAGGTGAAGATTAGGACAGAGATTGAGGCAATGCTTCTAGAAGCCAAGGAAGGCCAAAGAATGCCAGCAAAACCACCAGAAAAGAGGACAGAGGCATGGAACAGATTCTTTCTTATAACCCCCAGAAAGAACCAACCCTGATGACACCTTGAACTCAGACTTCCAGCCTCCAGAACTGTGAGAAAATAAAGTTTGTTGTTTAAGTCACTTAGAGTATAGTTTATTGTTATAGCAGCCACAGCAAATTAATACACTATCTGTAAATATTTAGGGAAATAAAATGGGGAAACTAGAGTACTGCAGTGAGATGAGATGATTGGAAGGGGAATTAAAATTTTTCTGTGGATCAGAAAAAGAGGGAGAGAAGTATCTGGTATTTCCTTACTTGTTCAATGTATATTTATTTCTTATAATGTGACAGGCTCTGTTCTAGCCACAGAGACATAGTATTCAACTCTCCAGCCAAAGCTCTTGCCCTCATAGAGCTTATATTCTAATGGAGGGAGATAATAAACCAGTGGAAATAAGTGTTATGAAGAAATGTTGAAAAAAATAGGGTGAAGAGGGCTTCCCTGGTGGCGCAGTGGTTGAGAGTCCGCCTGCCAATGCAGGGGACACGGGTTCGTGCCCCAGTCTGGGAAGATCCCACATGCTGCGGAGCAGCTGGGCCCGTGAGCCATGGCCGCTGAGCCTGCGCGTCCGGAGCCTGTGCTCCGTAATGGGAGAGGCCACAGCAGTGAGAGGCCCACATACTGAAAAAAAAAAAAAATAGGGTGAAGAGATAAAGAGTAATATAGCCTCTTATTTTAGGGGAGTGAATCTGAGAAGATCTCTCAAAGACAATACAATGAGGGAATGTAAAAGACCTTTCAGAGATTTCAGGAGAACAAGTGCATAGCCGAAAGGAATTTGGAGTGTGAAGGAAAAGCAGGAAGGCCTTTGTGGCTGGAGCAGAATAAGAAATGGGAAGAGTAATTAGAGATTGCATTGGAAAAGTAGCCAAGGATGAGATAATGTAGGAACTTTAGATCATGGTAAGGATTTTAAATTTTATTCTAAGTGTCAGGAAAAGTCACTTCAGTGTTTTAAGCACTGGACTGACATGAACAGATTTATATTTTCCTTTTCTTTTTTGATGTAGACTACTTTAAAAGTCTTTATTGAAATTGTTATAATATTACTTCTGTTTTATGTTTTGGTTTTTTGGCTGCAATCCATGTGGAATTTTAGCTCCCCAACCGGGATTGAACCCGCACACCCTGCATTGGAAGGCAAAGTCTTATCCATTGGAACACCAGGGAAGTCCCCAGATTTATATTTTCAAAGGGTCCTTCTGGTTGCTCTGAGCAGAAAGTAGGAGGGGTTGCACAGGAGTGCGGCGACCCCTTAGGGAACTGTGTTCCAGAGCTACTCTACTTCTTTCCATCCTGGGTCCCTACAGCCTGACCTTTCTGTGCTGCATCAAAAGTTTCTTTGACTTCTGGCTTCCAGTTGTGTTCAGCCAGTGGGAGCCACCAAGAGAATACTGAGAGGAGAGTGAAGTCTGTATATTTAATTCCTCAGCTTCCTACTTGCAAAGTTTCTGAAGATTGACTGAATCTCTCTACCAAGGGCCACAGCTACTGTCAAGTAGCCCCTAATTTCTCTAATTTTGGTTCCTACTCCCTCTCTTTATTGACTCAGGTCTTTGAGTGGAAATGCTTCCCCATTAATAACTAGCTCTGAGTTATAAAACGTATCTCTGTTGTTTTCCCTAACCCACACTTTACCTTTCGAAATAATCTCTTTAGGGCTTCCCTGGTGGTGCAGTGGTTGAGAGTCCACCTGCCGATGCAGGGGACACGGGTTCGTGCCCCGGTCTGGGAAGATCCCACATGCTGCGGAGCAGCTGGGCCCGTGAGCCAGGGCTGCTGAGCCTTCGCATCCGGAGCCTGTGCTCCGCAACAGGAGAGGCCACAACAGTGAGAGGCCTGCATACCGCAAAATAACAACAACAACAACAAAACAAACGAAGAAAACAAAGAAACTGTTCTTTAAAATAATCTCTTTATTAAATTCTCTCCTAGTTCATCAGTTTGAGTATACTATCTTTCATGCATGCCAGACCCCTGCCACACACAGGAATGTTACAGTAATCTGATGTTGTCTTAGAGTAGAGTGGTCTTAGTTAAGGTAAAAAGAAGTTAGATTTGGAATGTATTTGCAAAGTAGAGTTAATGGTATGTTTTAAATTTAATTTATTTATTTTTGGCTGCATTGGGTCTTCATTGCTGCACACGGGTTTTCTCTAGTTGCGGTGAGCGGGGCTACTCTTCACTGCAGTGCACAGGCTTCTCATCACAGTGGCTTCTCTTGTTGCGGAGCATGGGCTATAGGCACGTGGGCTTCAGTAGTTGTGGTGCATGGGCTCAATAGTTGTGGCTCACGGGCTCTAGAATGCAGGCTCAGTAGTTGTGATGCACGGGCTTAGTTGCTCCACGGCATGTGGGATCTTCCTGGACCAGGGCTCGAACCCATATCCCCTGCACCGGCAGCCGGATTCTTATTCACTGTGCCACCAGGGAAGCCTGAGTTAATGGTATTTGATGAAGGCTAGACTGAGGGAGGTGTAAGAGAACTGAAAAAGGATGATTTTAAATATTTGGCTTGAATGTCTAGAGCACAGAGGAGAATTTAAAAGCAGCTTTTGCAAGGAGGAAATAGTTTAGTTACATGCATGACACATTTGGAATGTTTGTTATATATTCAAATTTGAATGCTGAGTGTGTAGTTTGAGCTCAAGAGAAAGGTCAGTGTTGGAACTACAGAGCTTCTAATTCCAGGCAAAGTGGAGTAACAGGGGCTGAGTTTCATCTAAACCAACAAACATGTTGCAAACATATCTGAAACAACAATTTTTAACACAGCTGACACCAGGCAATAAAGGACAGCAATACTGGAGAGACAAGAAACCAATGAGCTGAGTTGTGTTATCTCCATGACTTACTTTCTTGAGAGAGTTTACATGCTGTGGTACAAGGAGGGGAAAACAAGTAGAGCCTGGCTGACTCTCTGAGTTGAGGAGATGCAGCTGAGAGTCCTGGAAGACCAAGGAGGTAGAGTTCAAAGGACAGCATATTGAAGAGGAGAAAGCTGCACAGAGAGGGAATTTCAGAGATATGCATAAGATCCCCTCAAATATTTAGCAAAGTACAGATCAGTGTATGTATGCGAGGAAATTTTCTAAGCCTGGGGAAAGAACTACTTGAAGGGTACTTGAAACTCATACCGGGCAAAAGTAGTGTGTGCCCCCACTAACCAGGTTGAAAAGCCCTCATGATTCATGAGGCATGGGTGGACTACTCAGAAAGGCCTTACCTCAGCTGCAAAGATTAATAAACCCTTGGGTGAGCTCTGGCTTGGCCTTACCTAGCAAATCTTAAAAGCAGGTTTTGAAAGGATCAAATTGTTTGCAAGTAACTGTGTCTCAGAGCAAAGCTCAAGAATACTCGTAGGAACCCACAGACATAGAAAACAAACTACGGTTACCTAAGGGGAAAGATGGGGGAAGGGATAAATTAGGAATTTGGGAGTAACACACACATATACACACTACAAGTATATATAACTGAATTGCTTTGCTGTACATGTGAAACTAACACAACATTGTATATCAACTATACTTCAATAAATAGATAGATGGATAGATAAAAAGAATAATCGTTTGGAATAAAGTATATCCAGTACCCAACAAGTTAAAATTTACAATGACCCCTAAAGAGGAGAGAAAACAATCAATCTAAGCCAACTAAGATAGACACATATGTTAGGATTATAAGACAAAGACATTAAAGCAGTTATTTTAACTGTATCCCATATGTTCAAAAAGTTACAGAGACACAGAAAATTAAAGAGGACTCAAATAAAACTTCCAGACATATAAACTACTGTGTCAGAGATAAAAATTACACTGGATGGGATTGATGGCAGATTTGATATTATAGAAGAAAAGCTTCATGAACTTGAAGCCATAGCAATAGAAACCATGCAAAATTGACATGTACACATTGCTAAATTTAAAATAGATAACCAACAAAGACCTACTGTATAACATAGGGAACTCTGCTCAATATTCTGTAATGGCTTGAATGGGAAAAGAATTTGAAAAATAAGAGACACATGTATATGTATAATAACTGAATCACTTTGCTGTACATCTGAAACTAACACAACATTGGTAATCCACTATACACCAATATAAAATAAAAATTTAAAAAAAGAAACAAAAGAGAAAAAAGAGAAAAAATTAGTGAAAAGAAAATTATTGAGTGGAATACTTTCAAATGGCCTAATTTACCTTTAATGGAAGTCCCTAAAGATAGTGGAATAGAAATAATATTAGAAAAAAAATGGACAAAAAATTTCCAAATTTGATGAAAATTATATAAATCCATATATTGGATAAGCTCAACAAACCCTAAGTACAAGAAGTATGAAGAAAAATACAGTTGTGTACATCATAATCTAATTGTTTAAAACCAAGGTTCAAGAAAACATCTTAAACACAGCTAGAGAAAAAAGACATATTAACCACAGAAGAACAAATATAACAATGACACCAGATTTTTCATTAGAGACCATATAAAGGAGAAGACAGAGGAGTAACATCTATAAAGTGTTGAAATGAAGTATGCAAACATAAAATTAACAATCAACAACTTACAGATGATTTAAAACTATGGAACCCAGGAAGCAAGAGGAAAAGGAAAGTCAAAACAAGGGAAGAATAAGTATTCATGTAAAAAGGCCAATAGTAAAGAAGTGAAGTTGATTGGAAAGACTTTGAAGCTGACCTTTGAAGAACTAACCACTGCCTACTTCTGTACTTGGGCAATAAATGAGAGATAATATAACTTAAGTCAAAATAAGACATATTGGTATGGGATCAATTTACAATTATTGCGGGGGAAGGATTTCACTAATACTTTCATCTTCATGCTCAGAGGGGCCATACTAGGTAGTCTTTGCTGCTTTGGCCATTGTTAGAGAGGACATTTTCCTTTTGATTTTTCTCTCTCACATCTCCACAAGGTTATACAGTGTTCAGCAGGTCCATGGAGGCCTTAAAATGGTTTTTATTTGAAATTATTCATAAAAATTCCTAAATTCATCCAGTTTGCTCAAAGATAGTTTTCTGTTTTAAGATAATTTGGAATTTGTTTTGCAAATGGTATAATGGTGAATGGTGCGACTTAGAAGTAAATTCTGAAAGGAAAAGTAATTGAGGAAGATATTGACAGGCGGGGATACTCACCACTATACTAACGAGGAGGAAGGTGAGGAAGATATTCGAGTTCATTGTGATTGTCCCTGGGGTGTGAGATGTTGAAAAAGAGAAGAGTAAGGGACAGTAAGGGAGAGAGAAAAGAAAAAATAACACAGGCTGGTGGGTACCACAAAGCCATACTTTGCACTACATAATTAAAACAAGAACAAACAGGAAGGTAAGGTCTGTGGGTCTTGCTTCGGTCTGTGCCTTAAAGAAGGAAAGATACTGGAGTAGAAGAAAAAAACAATGATTTTAAGCATATCGGACTACTTATTTTCAAATTTGAAAATGTGAATATGCTATTTTAAACTACTCTTCATACTGAGTGAAGTCAAAACAGAAACTTACCTGTATTCTCTATTCACTTTCTCAGTGTCCCGAATGACAGTTTTGTTTTCCTGAAATTATACTATTCTTCTCTAATTTGTCTGACAATAGACATATTTTATAGCATATTTTTAACCATTCCATCACTAGGCAATTCTACCAATATGTAATTTGAAAGCAAAGCAATTATATCACTTTGCCTGTGACATATTATAACTTTCTCTTCTTTGTCTAATTTTCTATTTCTGTCTCTATTCTCCCTCAATATCTCTATTTCTCCCTCCCTCTCCTTATCTCTTTCCCTCCCTCTCCCTCTATCTCTCTGACCTCTATGTCTTAATTTTACAGTGAAAAGAAAATCATTTATGTGGCATTAGAGGCAAAACAGGTCTCTTGCAAGAGGTCTTCCCATCGCAAGAGGATGCAAAGGGTAAAGAACAGGGCTAACAATCGCCCATTATATTATGTGAGTGTAACTCTTCAAAGAGTTTCCTTTCTTTCACTAGCAGCAAACATGACCAGAATTGTAGAGACTTGTACATTTAGAGACCATCTCTAAAAAGAGTCACGCTTTTATTGGTTCAGCTGAAAAGATACCACATTAGATTCTTTAGTGGTAATTCCCTAAGGCAAAGAGAGGAAATTCCACTTTTTAAACACTGAAAATAGCTCCAGGATGAACTTATTTTAGAAAATTATGGTTGTTTTTAAACATTGGAGGTTTTTGTTATTGTTGTTTTTTGTTTGTTTGTTTGTTTTTCGCCTTACCACACAGCTTGCAGAATCGTAGTTCCCAGACCAGGGATTGAACCCAGGCCCTTGGCAGTGAAAGCATAGATTTCTAACCACTGGACCGTCAGGGAATTCCCTGAAGTTTTATTTTTTTAATCATCCATTGTTTAAATCTAACCTCTGGAATTATTGTAGAGAAAATTTCTATAGTCTGTTACACATGGTGATGGTACACCCCACCAGATGTCCTCATGGCCAAATGTTTTCAATAGCAATTGCAGGAGACAGGGGTATATAGATTACCACTGGGCAATCTCTCAGTCATCTTGTGTGTAACTCATGACTTGTTAAAATAAATTGGATGTTTTACTGGGTACCAATTGTTTTAAAGCATTGAAATAAAATTGTGTAAATGTGTACTGTGTCTAAATATACACACTGTTCAACCATTTTAGCCTTTGGGTTAAAAATACCTGATGTCCCCAAATAATTTCATGTCTCAGATATTTTACATTTTGAATTAATCTCTAATGAAATATAACGAACAATTTCCTCCATGCTGCCTTACATAAACTCTATTGATTATTTCATTGGAAACAGTGCAGCCAGCTCTAACCCCCTGCAGAATTTTTCTTTTTTTTTTGGTGGGGAAGAGAAAGTGAGGACAGTTTTCACTGGAACAAAATGAACCATTGAGTTGTGAATCTGAACAGTGCTTCTTGTGCAGACACCACGATGAATGTTCTAACAGAACCAGGGCCAGACTTCCAAGACAATATACCCACCAGCAAGTTCAAAGTCATAGTGTCACTTTCAGAGTTAAAATGAGATACATGGATACACAGGGGTAACTCATAATTTGATATTTCTTCAAACTGATATTCTTTGAATACAAACATGTATTAGCAGATGGGTGGAGCACTGAGAGGGCAAGAGCAGTACTGGTTCAGAAATCAGCGTCTTCTCAAATGTTTAGAGTCACTTAGCTTGCATTCCCCACTCGAGGAACAAAGTCTCTTTATCAGGCATTTTAGAAGAAAAGAAATGTTCCTTAGAGGGACCCTTCTTTAGAAAGCATTTTAGAGGCTGTCAAGTGGTCATTTCCTCCTTTGAACCAGTCTTCTGGAGGTCATGCTTCCTATCATTTCTGGTTCCTGAACATTCTTTCATGAATATTATTTAGTACCTACTTCATTTCAGGCACCTGTTTGGCTGGGGTTACAGGAGTTAGCAAGGGGCATATCATTGGCATTTCTTCCAATCATCTGCAGTTCCCTCTGTAAGGAGTTCTGGAAGATGCCATTTGCTACAGCTCCCAGCATTTTCAGTCACTTTGCAGTGGCCTCGTGACATTTTAATGCCCAGGTGCTAGTTCTGCTGGTTTATTCCTTCTTCTGGCTCTGAACATACTAAGTCCCCATGGACAGAAAGAACTTGATCTTCAGAGTGCCATTCACATATTTCCTCCCCGCCAATCTAATTTGAAACGAGCTCAAACTTTAGGATTGGCAGCCCTTGTTTCTGGTCCTCTTTCTAGTGTGTCATCTTGGGGTATTTTTAAGACACAAAACTTAATTTAATAGAAATTTTGTTTGTAGTTCTTACGGTCTCAGTATGAGCTGAGCTAGAACACACTGCACCACCCAGAAGTAGCCCAGTTCTGGGGGCTGGGAAAAGGGGGCAGTCAGAGTGCAGGCCCTAGGCGACCCATTCTCCCTTAGTGCTTGGGAGTTGGGGATGTCATCTTCTTCCTCTTCCCTCCTCTGGGCTCCAGGAGGGAGAGCAGATGGAATCTTAGGCCTGAGGCTTCTCTTCCACACCACACACCACCCTGAGTCCCCACATTGGAGGAGAACTCAGGCATCTGGGGAAAGAAGGCGACAGAGGAAGGCAAAGATGTCAATCAAGAAAGATGACGGCCAGAGCTGAGGGCTGAAGGACAATCAGAGACAGAACACCAGTTACAAGAAAAAAGCAGGGGACAAACAACATAGAAATGAGCCACAATTCCTGTGTTTTACCAACAACTGGAAGCTGGCCTAGTAAAGATCCATGATATCAGATGGCAAGGAAGGCACCCACGGTTCAGGAAGGCTTGAGACCTGAGCTTCTCTTGGCTGTGTGGTCGGGCTACGTGGGGCGTGAGGGCTTGAAGACTTGTACTGCGCCTTCTCTTCCCAGAAAGCATGAAAAGACAGGTGGGATTTTCTGTGGCCCCTGTTGAACTCACCTTTGGTCACCTGCTCCATTGATAACATCTGTATTACTGGGAAAAGATTTGCAATAGGTTTATAGATTTAAAATCTGTCACTTCAATGAAACTCAGGAACAGTAAAACCAACATCAATAAACAAAAACTGGAAGCCTGTTCCGTCCTTCTATTTCAAAGAGTTCAGAGCAGATAGCCAGTGGTCTGCATAGCAGGTGTTTCAGAGGTGGTAGAAATGCTATTTACTGAATCATATTGCTTCCTTTATAGATTATAATACCACCTGACACTTTTTTTTTGCTGAGAATGAACGAATTTTGGAGGTTTCTCAAGCAGTCCTTTAGTACAAAAATGCATTATTTCATGTTTTGTTGTTTCAAGAACTAGTCTCCATGCACGATTTTAACCTTAAAGCAAAGGTTAATTTACTCCATTTAGATCATGTAATAATAGTAGTTATTTTTGATTACCTTGACTTAATGGCAGAATCATAAAACAAGTTTTAAAATCTGAAATGTAAAAAAAATTTGCATTCTATAAAGGGAGGCTTTTTTCCCCCCACATTTGTTTATCTGTACTTCTTGGCTGATTTGAAGAGAACAAAAGTGCAGCACACTTATAAACTAGCAAAAGTGGAATTTCTTTCTTCTTGAGAAAGTATATCAAAGGTATTCTTAGGCCTGAGGGAAATGTGTTCTGTATAAATTTTTAGCTAAAGCATACCTTAGTTATTGGCCATTTATAAAAAATGCAATAAGACATGACTATTAGAACCGAGTCATCTACTCATGTCTTCCCTACTGACTTGCACTCATTGTCTCTCGTGATACCCCTATTCTTCCTCTCTTCTCTGACTCCAACCGAATGGACTTTTCCCCCCTGATTTCACATTCATCATTACATTTACTTTGAACTAAAATGTTAAATACAAAGGTGAAGATTTAAAGGGTGGGCTGGGCTACAGCATTGGGAATATAAATTATCAACCACATGACAACTGTTAACAAGTTTCAAAGACGTCATGTCTGTTTAACAGCTAGGTAGCTAACTATACTTATCTAGACATGCCTGGGGTTTTTATTCTTTGCTGTATATAAACAGGGATGGGGACTGGGGAAGAGAAGTATTTTCAATATGGCAATTATTCTTCAATCTTTTCATTGTTCTTCCATATGCTGTGATGTTCTGCCTCCTAAATTCTGGAAACAACTCTAAAGATTTGATAAGAATGCCTTTCATGCAAACAGATGGAGTTACTGAAAGAATAAATAAAAATATTCAGTGAAGGTTTCATGCAGAAGCAGCATACCTTCTTGAGATAACCAGGATGGACTGATGAATATTATTAACACCACAAATTACAAAATCTTGTAAAAACATCAATATTATATTCTGCTTTAAGATAAGAAGAATCTATTTTAATCCTTTGGAGTTTAAGGGGTGTAGTTAGTGAATTCTAAAAATTTAAGAAAGTATACATATGAAACTGACACATGACCTCTGAAAATAAAGCAGCCAAATGATCCCAATATCCTTCTGGCTCCATGGCATAAATGTTGAAATGTAGTGTAGCTGGTAGAAAAGCTTCTATGCTCACCAAATATCATTGTCTCATATTCACAGATGAACAGAAGTTCCTGCACCCCAGAGACTGTTGGACCAATAAGTCAGACCTATACTATGGGCAGATTGCATTAGGTTGGTGTGTGCATGTGTGTGTGTGTGTGTGTGTGTGTGTCTGTATGCATGCACACATGCAATATTATTGACTCAAATTGTTTAATTAAAGTTAAACCATTCCATGCACTCACCACAGTGACATATTCTCAGTATGTTAAGAGAAAGTAAACACCAATTAAGGTTGATGAGATGGATGGATACCAAGAACTGATTGACTGCTTCCACGATGTGGAAAATGGTGTAATCAATGCATTTATATCTCTACAAATAGATATCTGGAAAAAAACAAATATTTCTGTGAATATCCATGCCTAAGAGCTCAAGTTAGAATCAGGATATTGTATAAATACCAAATGGTATGTAGTTCATTTTCAAATTTTACCATGAAAGTAAAATATCTGAAATTCAAAACTGTCTTCTAAAACTACATAGGCATATAAGAAATGAAAGATTTTGTCATTTTGTAATTATTATACTAATGAATGTTAACAAATGAATGCTATAAACAAGATGTACTTTTTCAATAGTTTTTGTCACAGCCTGAAAAATTTGTATGCTTGCCTTTCTGTAGTGTGAGGAAAGGAAATGTTCAAATATTTCAAAGCATAGAAAACTCACATCAAATAAATAATGAAGAGAAGATATTAAGATTGTGAATTAAAATTATGAGAAATATACTTTGTGAAAGGAGACTATTTCTTGGATTGCCTGGGCATATGTGGGTAGGACCTCATTTTCATGGTTACTCCATACTATGTAAAACAGCAGATTTTAAAGACAATGTAATTGCATTGATCTGTTTCCATAGATACATGTAATTGCCATGTAGTATTTTTTTAATTGAACTATAGTTGAGTTACAATATTGTGTTAGTTTCAGGCGTACAACACAGTGATATATATATACCACTGATATATATATATATATATATATATATATATATATATATATATATATATATATATATATATAATTGAAGTATAGTTGAGTTACAACATTGTCTAAGTTTCAGGTGTACAACACAGTGATATATATATATATTTTTTTTTTTCAGATTATTTTCCCTTATAGGGTATTACAAAATAATGAGTAGAGTTCCTTTTGCTATACAGTAGGTCCTTGTTGGTTATCTTTTTTATATAGGGAGTGTGTATTTTAGAAAACCCTTCATATGTAATTGTCTATGAACTGACAAGCAATCACGTAATGGGAGAATTTTAATACATATATTTATTTTACATAACGTTTCTATATTAAAAAAGAATATGGGCACCTGAGTGAGATGTTTGTAACATTCACTTGTGACCCTACAAAGATTTTTGTGTATTTAACTGGGCATAAATGCGAGTTATGCTAACACACCACAAAGAAATCATGGCAACATGAATCTGTATTTAAGGAAGGACCCCCACTATTTGGACCTGTAAATATTCATAGGCAAGAAACATGGAGGATGGAATGTCCTATAAATATCAGTTAAGTCCATCTTGTTTAATGTATCATTTAAAGCTTGCGTTTCCTTATTTATTTTCATTTCGGATGATCTCTCCATTGGTGAAAGTGGGATGTTAAAGACCCCTACCATGATTGTGTTACTGTCTATTTCCCCTTTTATGGCTGTTAGTATTTGCCTTATGTATTGAGGGACTCATGGAACATTCTCCAAGATAGATCATATCTTGGGTCACAAGTCAAGCCTTGGTAAATTTAAGAAAATTGAAAACATATCAAGTATCTTTTCTGACCAAAACGCTATGAGACAAGATACCAATTACAGGAAAAAATCAGTAAGAAATACAAACACATGGAGGTTAAACAACACACTACTTAATAAACAAGAGATCATTGAAGAAATCAAAAAGGAAATCAAAGAATACCTAGAAACAAATGACAATGAAAACACGATGACCCAAAACCTATGTGATGCAGCAATAGCAGTTCTAAGAAGGAAGTTCATAGCAATACAATCCTACCTTAAGAAACAAGAAACATCGCAAATAAACAACCTAAACTTACACCTATAACAATTAGAGAAAGGAGAACAAAAAACCCCAAAGTTAGCGGAAGGAAAGAAATCATAAAGTTCAGATCAGAAATAAATGGAAAAGAAATGAAGCAAATGATAGCAAAGATCAATAAAGCTAACAGCTGGTTCTTTGAGAAGATAAACAAATTGATAAACCATTAGCCAGACTCATCAAGAAAAAAAGGGAGAAGACTCAAATCAATAGAATTAGAAATGAAAAAGGAGAAGTAACAACTGACACTGCAGAAATACAAAGGATCATGAGAGATTACTACAAGCAACTCTATGCCAATAAAATGGATAATCTGGAAGAAATGGCCAAATTCTTAGAAATGCACAACCTTCCAAGACTGAACCAGGAAAAAATAGATAATATGAACAGACCAATCACAAACACTGAAACTGAAACTGGGATTAGAAATATTCGAACAAAGAAAAGCCCAGGACCAGATGACTTCACAGGCGAATTCTATCAAATATTTAGAGAAGAGCTAACACCTATCCTTCTCAAACTCTTCCAAAATAGAGCAGAGCAAGGAACACTCCCAAACTCATTCTACAAGGTCACCATCATTCTGATACCAAAACCAGACAAAGATGTCACAAAGAAAGAAAACTACAGGCCAATATCACTGATGAACATAGATGCAAAAATCCTCAACAAAATACTAGCAAACACAATCCAACAGCACATTAAAAGGATCATACACTATGATCAAGTGGGGTTTACCCCTGGAATGCAAGGATTCTTCAATATATGCAAATCAATCAATGTGACACACCATATTAAAAAACTGAAGGAGAACAACAATATGATCATCTCAATAGATACAGAGAAAGCTTTCGACAAAATTCAACACCCATTTATGATAAAAACCCTGCAGAAAGTAGGCATACAGGGAACTTTTCCCAAATAATAAAGGCCCTATATGACAAACCCACAGCCAATATTGTCCTCAAAGGTGAAAAACTAAAACCATTTCCACTAAGATCAGGAACAAGACAAGGCTGCCCACTCTCACCAATATTATTCAACATAGTTTTGGAAGTTTTAACCACAGCAATCAGACAAGAAAAAGAAATAAAAGTAATCCAAATCAGAAAAGAAGTAAAGCAGTCACTCTTTGCAGATGACATGATACTATACATAGAGAATCCTAGAGATGCTACCAGAAAATTACTAGAGCTAATCAATGAATTTGGTAAAGTAGCAGGATTCAAAATTAATGCACAGAAATCTCTTGCATTCCTATACACCAATGATGAAAAATCTGAAAGTGAAATTAAGAAAGCACTGCCATTTACCATGGCAAAAAAAGAATAAAATATCTAGGAATAAACTTACCTATGGAGACAAAAGACCTGTATGCAGAAAATTATAAGACACTGATGAAAGAAATTAAAGATGATACATATAGATGGAGAGATATACCATGTTCTTGGATTGAAAGAATCAACATTGTGAAAATGACTCTACTACCCAAAGCAATCTACAGATTCAATGCAATCCCTATCAAACTATGACTGGCATTTTTCACAGAACTAGAACAAAAAATTCACAATTTGTTTGGAAACACAAAACACTCCGAATAGCCAAAACAAACTTGAGAAAGAAAAATGAAGCTGGAGGAATCAGTCTCCCTGTCTTCAGACTATGCTAAAAATGTACAGTAATCAAGACAGTATGGTACTGGCACAAAAACAGAAATATAGATCAATGGAACAGGATAGAAAGCCCAGAGATAAACCCACACACATATGGTTACCTTATCTTTGATAAAGGAGGCAGGAATGTACAGTGGAGAAAGGACAGTCTCTTCAACAAGTGGTGCTGGGAAAACTGAACAGGGACATGTAAAAGTATGAGATTAGAACACTCCCTAACACCATACACAAAAATAAGCTCAAAATGGATGTAAGACCTAAATGTAAGGCCAGACACTATCAAACTCTTAGAGGAAAACATAGGCAGAACACTCTATGACATAAATCACAGCAAGATCCTTTTTGACCCACCTCCTAGAGTAATGGAAATAAAGACAAAGATAAACACATGGGACCTAATGAAACTTCAAAGCTTTTGCACAGCAAAGGAAACCATAAAGAAGACGAAAAGACAACCCTCAGAATGGGAGAAAATAGTTGCAAATGAAGCAACTGACAAAGGATTAATCTCCAAAATTTATAAGCAGCTCATGTAGCTCAGTATCAAAAAAACAAACAACCCAATCCAAAAATGAGCAGAAGACCTAAATAGACATTTCTCCACAGAAGATATACAGACTGCCAACAAACACATGAAAGAATGCTCAACATCTTTAACCATTAGAGAAATGCAAATCAAAACTACAATGAGATATCATCTCACACCAGTCAGAATGGCCATCATCAAAAAATCTAGAAACAATAAATGCTGGAGAGGGTGTGGAAAAAAGGGAACACCCTTGCACTGCTGGTGGGAATGTGAATTGGTACAGTCACTATGGAGAACAGTATGGACGTTCCTTAAAAAACTACAAATAGAACTACCATATGACCCAGCAATCCCACTACTGGGCATATACCCTGAGAAAACCATAATTCAAAAAGAGTCATGTACCAAAATGTTCATAGAAGCCCTATTCACAATAGCCTGGAGATGGAAACAACCTAAGTGTCCATCATCGGATGAATGGATAAAGAAGATTTGGCACATATATTCAATGGAATATTACTCAGCCATAAAAAGAAATGAAATTGAGCTATTTGTAATGAGGTGGATAGACCTAGAGTCTGTCATACAGAGTGAAGTAAGTCAGAAAGAGAAAGACAAATACTGTATGCTAACACATATATATGGAATTTAAGAAGAAAAAAAATGTCATGAAGAACCTAGGGGTAAGACAGGAATAAAGACACAGACCTACTAGAGAATGGCCTTGAGGACACAGGGGGGGGAAGGGTAAGCTGTGACAAAGCAAGAGAGAGGCATGGACATATATACATTACCAAATGTAAGGTAGATAGCTAGTGGGAAGCAGCCGCATAGCACAGGTAGATCAGCTCGGTGCTTTTTGACTGCCTGGAGGGGTGGGATAGGGAAGGTGGGAGGGAGACGCAAGAGGGAGGGGATATGGGAACATATGTATATGTATGACTGATTCATTTTGTTATAAAGCAGAAACTAACACACCAACGTTAAGCAATAAAAAAAAAAGAAAGAAATGAAAAAGAAATGAAGGAAACAATAGCAAAGGACTTAGAGTCTGTCATACCGAGTGAAGTAAGTCAGAAAGAGAAAAACAAATACTGTATGCTAACACATATACATGGAATGTAAAAAAAAAAAAATGGAAAGAAAGAAAATGGTCAGAAGAACCTAGAGGCCAGACGGGAATGAAGATGCAGACTTGAGGATACGGGGAGGGGGAAGGGTAAGCTTGGACAAAGTGAGAGAGTGGCATGGACATATATACACTACCAAAGGTAAAATAGATAGCTAGTGGGGAGCAGTCGCATAGCACAGGGAGATCAGCTCGGTGCTTTGTTACCGCCTGGAAGGGTGGGATGTGGAGGGTGTGAGGGAGGGAGGTGCAGGAGGGAGGAGATATGGGGACGTGTGTGTATGTATGGCTAATTCGCTTTGTTGTAGAGCAGAATGACACACCATTGTAAAGCAATTATACTCTAATAAAGATGTTAAAAAAATAGAAACATGGGGGAATGAAGGAACGAGGCTTGTTTACAATTAGGTATCTTCATAATTCCATAATCATTTATTCCACAGTCTAGATGGCTGCAGAAAGAACCATTTCCTGAATGGCACCCAGTGTCTGAGTGTGAGAAGCCCCTGGGTTAGTGATGCTGGAAGTTCAGATCACACAGCCCATTTACCTGCTTTTTCACTGTTTTCCCTTCAGCTGTGTGAGCTATTTTATTTTGATGTTTTAAATACCAACCTCCTTAAGATAAAATGTGACTGGGTCTTTTGGGGTGCTTCCTGGCATGGATCCTTTTTGCAAAATGAATGTGCGTTAATAATAGATGCTATCAATATTATAAAGCTACCACTGGGCTCCCACCTTTAGCAAAGGTTTAGGAAGAATTACTGACCTCCATTTTGGTAGCCTCCCAAGCTGAGTACTGGCCAACCTAGAGGGGCAAGTGGAAAGAAAATCTATTAAATACAGCCCGAAACTATTGCTATATAAGACCAAGTTGCTGCTGCTATCCAAGTCAGCTTTTAAAACTAATAGAAGCAATATATTTATATATATATATATATAAATTATATGTATTTTTATTTTTTTATTTTATTTATTTATTTTTATTTATATATATATATATATATATATATATATATATATATATATATATATATATTTAGTCTTTTCATTTGCTTCTGCCTGGTAGTTGTGTGAACATTCTCCTGTTTGAACCACAGAATAATCTCCTCATGCCTCACTGGGATGTCTGGTAATATTTATAATTTAGAACATCATATTAAGAATAATGGCCTGCTGACACTGTTCTCATAACACCCCTTGCCATACTTTCTGAAATATAAGTCCTAGAGAACCAGCTGCTGGAGACGGTGTCCAGGGCTTCTTATGTGAAGATGACAGATTGCTCTAATATATAACTGACATGCAGTGTAATTTCTAAAAAAAAAAAAACTAATCACATGCTGCATGTGAAAGGCATATACAGGAGTTCCCCAAAGGGCAAACAAAAAAAAATTTTAAAGAGGAAAAAAAGAAAATCTTATGAAACATTTTTCACAGCATTTTTCTGAAGCCACAGCAAGGAGAAAAAGTTATCATCCTGTCATGAAAAATGGATCTAAAACAAGCAGTGGCTGTAGAAGGCTGTGAAAATGTGATAGAGGCATCCAAAGAGACTAGGGCCACACTTTTGGAATAGTAAGCAGATGGGTTAGACAAATTAGACAATAGTTAACATCTAATTGAAGACTGCTCAGAACAGCCACCACTGGATTGCCTCCAAATTGCACTGCCCATTTTTACAGAGCACACACTCACCCGTTAGTCTGGACTGAGCAGCCCTGACACTCAGATAACTTGACTTCACCCCTCTCAACTTTGAGAGTCACCCTAAGGAAACTAATATCAGATAGGATTAAGGAGGATAGGATATCCACATCTCACTGTCTCTTCTCCCTCTTGCTATTTCTTGACACAATAGGTTAACACTAGAAGATTTTATTATCTCACTTTTCATATGGAAAGATGGGGACTATTTGTAGCTGTATGAAAATACAGTGCTGCTTTTCTATTATAAATACGACATAGGCAAATGTTTAAAATAGGTATATGGAGCAGCCTTAAATGGATATTTTAAATGCGGCCATTGAGGGGAAAGTATCTGTATCTGTAATGTTGCTTCGATGCAAATTTCCAAATGTTTCTCAAGGACAATTTTCGGTTAGCAAACATAAGAGGGAGATAGCAGAGAGTGTAAGAACCAGGCATAACAGGCAAGAACCATGCAAAACAACCCCCACTCAGGGATCTGCTGGATCTCTGAAACCCAAACTTGAACTTTAAAATCTATTTATTTCTCATAGCCTCATGGGCTGACACCAGAGACTGGTGACGTCACATATATTACCAACAACTGATGGAACTGTGGGAGGACAGAAATGGAAGCCACAGACCTCTCAACCTCTTCAACCACAATGCTTGCAATCTGTTGAGGGTTGAGCTTGTATCTTTCCAGCTGTCTCCTTGAAATGAAATTATTTTCATCACAAAGTAGAAATGTTCAGTGTTTGCAAGGAGTACAAGGTGACTTGTGGGAAGTGTTTTTCTTTAAAAAAATTTTTTTTAATCTAACAAAAAAAAGATAGGTGGATCAGAGGACTTTGATAACAATGACAGTGAAGAGGTAAGGAAGCCTCTTCTAAATACTAAAAAAGTTATGAAAGGCATGACATTTCCCTCCAAACTAGACCCTAAGTTTATTTTTGATTCCCTCCTTCTGGTGTGGTCTCTCATTAACAGAGGAAAAACCAACTGTGAAGCCCCAGAGCTAAGCTTCGTTTGACACCTTAATTCAATGCAGATGTATATTGAGCCAATGTGCCTGGCGGTGTGGAGGAGACGGAGGAGAGGCAGCCACAAAAGGACAGGAAAATAGACAAGAAGGGGCATGGTTAGCAACCTCATGGATAGATAGACCTCTGGCCAGACATAAGGGAGTCCTCTTCACGTCCAGGTGTGTCAGCTCACTTCTTGACCAAGCCTGTACCTGAAACTATTGATCTGGGTTAATCTTTAGATTCCTGTTCACCTCAAAAGCAAGTTCCATCATGAACAGCATGCTGTGAGATACAAGAGAACTAAAAATCTTTCTCATCCATAAACCTGACAAGCAGTATTGCAATATTTAAGACATTCACAGCTACTTTTTCCCAAAATAATAATATCAAAAAGGAAACAGTTTTCACATTTCACAGACACAAAGTTTAGATGACCCCTTTGGGAACATTCATATTGTAACGATGCCAATTCTTGCCAAATCAGTTTGTACCTTCAAAATGCAATCTCCAAACAAAATCCGTGTGGAATTTGTTTCATAACTTTGAAAAAATGATTCAAAAATACATTAAAAAAAAACAGTGGGGAACTGTCCAAAATAATGAAAAAGAAGAATTAAATGCTGAAACAAGTAGGCTTATTCTATTCAAAGAGCCAATAACTAAAAAACAGTGTGATATTGGCATAAGAATCAAGGGAACAGAACAGATAACCCTAAAACGATGCTGGAATTCAAGAGTCAGAAAATACCACAAACTACTGGTGTTGGTTAATTGGTCACTTGGGGCAAAATAAATTGTGTTTTTACTTTTCATCAGATAGATAGATACAATCTGAACTGGATTACCAGAATTAAGTGTTACAAATAAATCTTTAAAAATTATAAGAAAGTACTGGTGAATGCTAAAGTAATCTAAGGATATGAGAAAAAAATTAAAGCACAAAAGCAGTTGAAGAGTTTGCCTCTTGGAACTAGATAGCTGAGCATTACATGTCATTTGTTGTCATAAAAATAAAATTCACTAAGAGAATTTGAATAACCAAGTGAAAATGTGTAGCATGCTAAGAATTATCAACTAGCCATAACATAGAGGTGAAAAGACTGAGCACATGCCTGACCCAAAGGCTATATATACAACTGGTCTGTGACTGTCATGTTATGAAAATAGCCAAATTTGAAACACAAATGAGAAGCTCAGATTTTTAGTTAGTGATTTTCTCAGAGTCATGGAGATCACCAGTTGTAGGACCCATACTCTACCATAAAAGTAGATACCTAAAAGAAGCAGAGATTAAAAGCAGGGCTGAATTCTGTGGTTATTAATTGTTCACCAAGCATTTCTGAATAATATCCTGAAGTCATTGATAACTGAGTCCAGGATCCAGCTTAGTAAATTATTCCAAGTTGCCTACTGATTTACAAGGTTTTAGTTTGGCAGGAAAGAGGTCCAGACTCTATAATCTGATGTTTAAATATCTGTTAAACCTATAGGTTTAACACATAGTTAGCACTTGAATAACTTTTATTTTAAAAATATCCTATATGTCAAGTTACTGCCTACCTTGTACAAACCTAAAATTTGCATCAGTTTGAACTTGATTTATAAAATGCAACACACAGAAAAATGATGATACTTACCAAGCTTCCTCTCCTCAGAAAAATAGAAGGAAGGAAGGAAGGGAGGGAGGGAGGAAGAAAGAAAAAAGAAAAAAAAAGAAAAGAAAGGAAAGGTATTATTATAATAATGATTCTTAGGATTATTATTATAAAACTCAGGCATCTAGCTCCAAACCTGGCACATTATAAATGCTCAGTGATAGCTGTCCTTCTTATTAATGAAACAACAGACATTTATGAAGTCTCACCTTTCAGCCATCAGTATCTATCACCGATCTAGTCAACTTGGGGAAGCCTATATAATGTCAAAAGGACTCTGCATTCACACTTCTCATTACAATCTTAGTTTATGAAATACAAAACATGACATGAAAAATTGATTAAACAGAATAAAATAAAATAAAAATTCAACCTAAGTATATGCCATTGGATGTTTTGAAGAAAATAACAAACAGCACCTCTTGGATTGTTGTGACTATTTAGAAATATGCACAAAGCTATGACATGTGACTGAGGGAAGGTGGGAGAAAGCTATTCCCATTGAGGAGAAAGGCCTGAGAAATGTGAGGGAGTGGTGGTGAGTTCCCCAGGGAGAGGCAGCCAGTGAATCGGTCAGTCCGGCTGAAAAACAGAAGCAAGGGAAGCAAGGGAGAGAAGTGAGGAGAGGGAAAGAGCTTGGATGCCCGTCAAGCTTTCTGTTGCTCATCCCAGTGAAACTGAGCAGGCTCTGCGGGTGAGTACAGAGGGGAGGCCCGGGTGCAGGTGGGATGATGAGGATTTCCTTTGCTGCCTCGTCCCCAAACTTCTCTCAGCATTTTATGTCTTGTTTTTATTAAATATAAAATAGATGACTAATAAGAACCTACTGTATAACACAGGGAACACTACTCAATACTCTGTAATGACCTATATGGGCAAAGAATCTAATAAGAGTGGATATATGTATATGCATAACTGATTCACTTTGCTGTGCACCTGAAACTAACACAACATTGTAAAGTAACTATACTCCAACAAATTTTTTTTTAAATATTGAAAATAAAAATAATAAGAAAATACAATTAAAATTATCAGCATTTTCATCAACCAGGCAAATCCTTCTCTGCTTATATGTTAAAGATCTCGAACAATGACTTTTTCCAATAGCCTAAGTATATGGATATGCTCTGTTCCCTGGAACATTATTCTCTTCTATCTCAAATGCATCTTTCTCTTCCTGTTCAGTGTATTTACTAAGATTTTATAAATATTCCCTTCCTGTGTTCATCTATTGACTTTATAATTTGCTTTTCCCCCCAAATCATTCTTTATCCTAAATTCTAAGACAAAGATTTTAGGGTTATTTTTCTTTATCTAGTACACTTGCCTTTTTCTTCTTGCCTCTCTCTTCCCAAGCCTCTTTTACATAGCTTTGTGTTCCTAAATGAGATTATATATGCATATAAAATATATATTTCTTATTTTTTTCAGATTTCTTTTGTATTTGGATCACTGCCAACCCTACAGGCCCCATTTTATACTTCAGTGAATTAATTCGGGGATGAAATAGTTCTTGGTGTTTTATGTTTTATGTCTAATTCAAGTTCACTATTGAGAGAAGTATAAAAACCTTACCTTTTCCTCTAAAAAGCAGTGGTGGGTAAGGCAAACCATGTTTAGGAACGAGGGCAGCAGTGAACCAGAGGGCAGTGGTACTGTTATTTTCTGGAGGTCAGCTCTGGGGTAAGTTCCCTGGATCCTGCTGTTGCATTTCCTCCTCTGCTCTCCACCACCTCCTGGTACTTGCTGACCTTAAATGTCCCCCTTGATCCATGTTTTATGATATCCCTTCTCAGTCACCCCACACTGCTTCAACCCTTATTTCCTGTCAGGCGAAGAATTCATTTTCCACAATTTTTCTCTTTATCGAGGCCAATAATTCAGACAATTCTTAAAGGTGTAAAGGAAAGAAAATATTATGGATGAGAAATAATTTTAGAGAATTAACCCAGCCTCTCTGCCGCTCGACAGCAGGAATAGTTTCCAGATCCACTTTATTTCTATAGTCATGGAAGATATGGTACACACAGACACACACACACACACACACACACACCATGGAATGGAATGGAATATTGCTCAGCCATAAAATGAATGAAATAATGTCATTTGAAGCAACATGGATGGACCTGGAGATTTTCATATTAAGTGAAGTAAACCAGAGAAAGAAAGACAAATATCACATGATATCACTTATATGTAGAATCTTAAAAAAAATGATACAAATGAACTTATTCACAAAACAGAAACAGACTCACAGACATAGAAAACAAACTTATGGTTACCAAAGGGGAAAGGGTGGGAGGAATAAATTAGGAGTTTGGGATTAACAGATGCACACCACTATATATAAAACAGATAAGCAATAAGGACCATATAGTACAGGGAACTATACTCAATATCTTGTAATAACCTATAATGGAAAAGAATCTGAAAAAGAATATATATATAAATATAATATATATATATATATATATATATTCATATATATATATATGTATAACAATCACTTTGAGGTACACCTGAAACTAACACATTATAAATTAACTAACTTCAATTAAAAAAATGTTTTCATAAGTACAGCCAATGTGGCTGTAAGTCAGTCTTTAGTGTAAGAGCTGGTGTGAAGTATACATAGATACTTAAAAGAGTCAAGTTTGAAATACTAGTGAATCAAGTGTTGCCTCTATTCTACAATCCCAAATAGAGTTCTCATCTTAAACTTTCATTTTCCTTGCACTAAATAGAAAATACTCATCTCAGTCTGTCAAAGGTACACAATGTCTGAACCATGCTGAACAAAGAATGCCAGTGTGCACCTGATCAGGTATATGCCACATGCCTAGAAGAGTGGGTGGAAAGAACCAGCATTCTTATTTCTGTAATTGTGGTTTGCCATAAACATGAAGCTACACAAGTCCTATGTGCACAGAATCCTGCTTTGTTGAGTAGATCAGACTTGGGCAGAAAGACACAGGTGTGTGTACAAGTGAGTAAGACAGGTTAACCAGTTTTCAAAATACATTCCTTTAAATAATTTGTAATTTAATATCTCCCTATCTTACACCAAGAATTTCTTAATTTTCTTACAGCATTGAAATAAATTGTTTCGCCTTTGTCCTGTTGTGTAAACAGAAGCCACATCACTAATTATAAGTTTATATAGATAGACATAAAATTTCCACCATGCCCAGTGGAAGAATGTCTCATCTTCAACAACACAGAAAGGTTAAGGCCAGAATTATGTCACATGCACAGTTATTAATCCAGGTTGGCAATTTAGAAAAACAGTGTGGTCTGACTGGTAGAACACCAGATGGTAGGGCATGGGACCTGGTTCTATTCCCAGTTGTATCACTGTTAGCAATTTGGCAAGGCATTTCTCTCTGTGTCTGTCTTCTTATGTCAAAGTGCTCATAATCCCTACCCTCACATTCCTTGCCATGAAAGCCTGCACAGAAAGAAGGTAGGGGCTCTCAAAACTATATTTATAAATGTAGAGGTGTTTAGTGTTTTTATCTGAAGCTACCACTCACTCTCTTTGAGCTCCAAATGCTTCCTTACTGCAACGGGTTGGTAGCTAATTCACTTGCCGTTATTGACAAGCTTGGTCATGGTAAAAATGGTGCAGGATTGAAATAGTTTTCAAAACTCTAATCTTCAGAGATGCTTCCTTCATTTACTTTTCACTGTTTCTCTACTGTCTTCCTAACTCATTTTTTTTCTTACAGTATCCACTTGCAAAAGTCCAACCAGGGGAAGGAAGTTATCTTTATCTTGCATTCAACACTACACTTATTAGGTTTTGCTACGCCTGTGACATTGTTGTGGGTACAACAGGTGATACAGAAGAAGTCTAATATATATTTCCATGAGGAAGCATAGAGTCAAATTTGGGAGGTAGAGTTAACACACATGAAACGTTGAGATTAATGAGCTGAGATCAAATATAAAATATAAGAGGAGTTCATAGAAACAAAAATTTGGTATGGGCTAAATAAAAAGAAGGCTCCATGGAGTATATGGAATTTGATGTGGTCAAAGTTAATAGGATTTGGATCAGACAAGAGCAGAGTGGAGGGCCATTCTGCAGAAGGTAATAGCAGCAGTAGTAAATTCAGGAAGACAGGGATGGGGCCCATAGTATGATTGTAGTCAAGACTCAATATTAAGGATTGGAGGGAAACAGGTTGTATATGGATACTACAGTTTCACTACAGAGTGCCTAGTTAGATGTGGATAGTAATATATTTATAGGCTCTAAGACAATATGAAGCTTTGGAAGGTTTCAAAAAGAATGTCCTCATAAAAGAATGGACTAAGGCACATTAGCCATAAAATAAATATTATGCAGGATGGCCTTGGGAAAGCCTGGATGTAAGGAGACCAAGGGCAAGGGATATGAAGAAGAAAGAGCATAATTAGGGGACATATTTTTTTTAAAGAAATGAACTTATGATCAAGAGTTGTTTCAGTAGAATGTGGGTGCTAAAAAAGAAAGAATGGACATAAGTGTCATAGATTCCAAAGCAAGAAGAATATCCTTCCCACATTAGGTTGATGATATTTTAGATAAAAGTGTGAGGAATTGAGTGACCATAGGCACATGGAAAACCCAGTTCATAAATTTGATGAGAAAATGTGACCACTGGCATATTCAGAGGGGAGAAGTCCAAGGAACTGTTCATGTGAGGAAGATGCTCTGTGATGGTCCACAGAGGAGTCACACAAGTATGCAGCTGTCAGCATAAAGTAGACAGGGACTAGCAGACACACCACGAGATGAAGGATCTAGCATGAAGTCATTAGGGGAATGGACAGGTTTTTCCATGAGTCTGGAAAGCAAATCAGGATGGAAGAGAATGAAGTGAAGTCTTTGGTTGAAATATTATTAAATTTGGTATCAAATTGCCACTTCGATTTTTTTAACATCTTTATTGGAGTATAATTGCTTTACAATGGTGTGTTTGTTTCTGCTTTATAACAAAGTGAATCAGTTATACATATACATATGTTCCCATATCTCTTCCCTCTTGCATCTCCCTCCCTCCCACCCTCCCTATCCCACCCCTCTATGTGGTGACAAACCACTGAGCTGATCTCCCTGTGCTATGTGGCTGCTTCCCACTAGCTATCTATTTTACATTTGATAGTGTATATATGTCCATGTCACTCTCTCACTTTGTCACAGCTTACCCTTCCCCCTCCCCATATACTCAAGTCCATTCTCTAGTAGGTCTGTGTCTTTATTCCCATCGTACCCCTAGGTTCTTCATGACTGCTTTTTTTTCTTAGATTCCATATATATGTGTTAGCATATGGTATTTGTTTTTCTCTTTCTGACTTACTTCACTCTGTATGACAGACTCTAAGTCCATCCACCTCACATGGAATATTACTCAGCCATAAAAAGCCACCTTGATTTTATTGAGATTCTTTTATTTCCCTTACATTCTCCTACAGGAGACTAAGTATATTTTGGTGAGAACACTGGCTGAACTGATTCTTTGCTGCAACAAACAGTGAATAGAATTAAAGATGAAAGAAAAAATTTTAAGAAGTTCTGGACATCCATCCATCCACCAATCTTTTCAAATATTCACCATCTATCCAACTCTTCACTTATTCGTTAAGCACTTGTTACACTCCAGAAATAGAGTAGTAAATAAGAGAAACATAATCCTGCACTCGTGGAGCTTAAATTATATGTCAATAGTATTTATTAAAGGTTCAGTGAAGATTGATATGAGAATATGTCAGAGGATGTCAGGGTGACAGTTGAGAATCACTGTGGCTCACTCCCAATTAAATGCATACGTGATAAGAACACGAGTTTCTGTAGGTTATTGATTTAGGAGGAGCAATAGAAGACATCTGGGAGAAATAAGACGAGACAAGGAAACTTCTAAAAGGACAGAAGTTCAACTACAAAAATTTATAGCTTCCAGGAAACACAGCAGAGGAAAACTGGGGATGCACAATACAGGGAAATGTGCATTGAAGACTTCTGGAGGAATAGCACAGAGACTAGACCGGCAGATAGGGCGCTCTATACAGAGGAATGTGCATTGAAGACTTCTGAGGAACAGGAAAGGGACTAGACCTGCTGACAGAGTGCCCTGTGCAGGGAAATGTGCATTAAAGACTTGTGGAGGAATAGGACACGGACTAGACCTTTTGATAGGGTGCCCTGTACAGGGAAATGTGCATTGAAACTTCTGGAAGAATAAGACAGAGACTAGACCTGCTAATACGGTGCTCTATACAGGGGAACATGCATTGAAGACTTCAGGAGGAATAGGGTACAGACTACACCTGCTGATAGGTCGCTCTATAGAGGAGAATGTGCATTGAAGACATCTGGAGGTAGAGGACAGTGATTGGACCTACTGATAGGGTGCTCTATATGGGGAAATGTGCATTGAAGATATTTGGAGTATTAACAGAGACTAGACCGGCTGATGGAGTGCTCTACACAAAGGAAGGTGCATTGAGCACATCTCAAGGACTAGGACAGGGACTAGACCTGCAGGTTGGGAGCTCTATACAGGGAAATGTGCATTGAAGACATCTGGAGGTAGAGGACAGAGACTAGACATGCTGATACAGTGTTCTATACAGGGGATTGTGCATTGAAGAGTTCTGGAGGAACAGGTCAGGGGAAGACCTGCTGAAAGGGCGCTCTATAGAGCGAAATGTGCAATGAAGTCTTCAGGAGGAATAGGACAGGGACTACACCTGCTGATAGGACACATTATACAAAGAAATGGGTATTGAAGACTTCTGGAGGAATACGACAGAGTAGACCTGGTGATAGGGTGCTATATACCGGGTAATGTGCACTGAAGATTTCTGGAGGAAGAAGACAGAGATTAGTCCTGCTAATAGGGTGCTATATACAGGGGTATGTGCATTGAGGATTTCTGGAGGAACAGGACAGGGACTTGACCGGCTGATAGGGTGCTTGGTACAGGAAAATGTACGTTGAAAACTTCTGTAGGAATAGAGACGAAATAGACCATCCCTAGGACGCTCTGTACAGGAAAATGTGCATTGAATTCTTCTGGGAAAATAAGACAGAAACTAGACCTGCTGATAGGGGACTCTGTAAATGGAAACGTGCATTGAAGGTTTCTGGAGGAATAGGTCAGAGAATAGACAGGCTGATTGGGCCCCCGATACAGGGAAATTTACATTGAAGACTTCAAGGTATAGAAAAGGGACTAGACCTGCTGATATGGCTCTGTATACAGGGGAATGTGCATTGAAGACTTCTGGAGGAATAGGACAGAGACTGGACCTGCTGATAGGGCGCTCTATATAAGGGAATGTGAACTGAAGAGTTCTGAAGGAACAGGTCAGGTGTAGACCTTCTGAAAAGGCACTCTATGGAGACAAATGTGCATTGAAGACTTCAGGATTAATAGGAGAGGGACTAGAAGTGCTGATAGGACCCTTTATACAAGGAAATGTTCATTGACGACTTCTGGAGGAATAGGAGAGAGGGTAGACCTGCTGATATGCTCTATACAGGGAATGTGCATTGAAGACATCTGGTGGAAGAAGACAGAGACTAGACCTGCTGATAGGGCTCTATATACAGGTGAATGTGCATTGAAGACTACTGGAGGAATAGGACAGGGACTAGACCAGCGGATAGGGCGCTCTGTACAGGAAAATGTGCATTGAAGACTTCTGGAGGAATAAGACAGAGACTAGACCAGGTGATAGGGCGCCCTGTCTAGGAGATTGTGCACTGAAGATTTCTGGAGGAAATAGGATAAAGACAAGACCTGCTAATACTGAGCTTTATACACAGATATGTGCATTGAAGACTTCTGGAGGAAGAGGAAAGAGACTAGAGCTGCTGATAGGGCGCTCTATACAGGAGAATGTGCATGGAAGACATCTGGAGGAACAGGACAGGGATAGACCTGCTGATAGGGCCCTGTATACAGGGAAATGTGCATTGAAGACCTCTGGAGGTAGAGGACAGAGACTGGACCTATTGATAGGGCTCTGTGCACAGGAAAACGTGCATAGAAGACTTTTAGAGAAATAGGACATGGATAAGACCTTCTTGTAGGGCTCTCTGCAAAAGGAAATGTAAAACTTCTAGAGAAATAGGAAAGAGACTAGACCTGCTGATAGGGTGCTGTATACAAGGAAATGTGCATTGAAGACATCTGGAGGTAGGGGACAGAGATTGGGCCTACTGATCAGTTGCTTTCTACAGGGAAATGTACATTGAAGCCTTCTGGAGGAATAAGACAGCGGGTAGACCTGCTGATAGGTCGCTCTATACAATGGAACACACACTGAAGATTTTTGGAGGAAGAAGACAGAGAGTAGACTTGCTAATAGGATTCTATATACAGGGGAATGTGCATTGAGGGCTTCTGGAGGAACAGAACGGGGACTAGGCCGGCTGATAGTGTGCTCGGTACAGGAAAATGTGCATTGAAGATTTCTCCAGAAATAGGAGAAGGACTAGACCAGCTTATAGGGTGCTCTGTAAAGGGGAATATGAATTCAAGACCTGTGGAGGAATAGGACAGAGACTAGACCTGCTGATAGGGCCCTCGGTACAGGGAAAGTTGCTTTGAAGACTTCTCAAGGAATAGGGCAGAGACTAGACCTGCTGATACGGTGCTCTAAAGGGGAAAGTGCATTGAAGACTTCTGGATGAATAAGACAGAGACTAGATTTGCTTAAAGGGCGCTCTATAGAGGGGAATGTGCATTGAAGAATTCTGGAGGAACAGGTCGGGTGTAGACATTCTGAAAGGGCGTCTATGGAGGGAAATATGCATTGAAGACTCCAGGCAGAATAGAACAGGGACTAGAACTTCTGATAGGGCACTTTATGCAAAGAAATGTGCATTGCCCACTTCTGGAGGATTAGGACAAGGACTAGACCAGCTGACAGGGTGCTCTGTATAGGGGATGTGCATTGACGATTTCTGGAGGAATAGGACACAGACTAGACGAGTTGAAAGGGTGCTCTATACAGGGGAACGTGCATTAAAGACTTCTGGAGGAACAGGTCACAGAAAGACCTGCTGAAAATGTGCACTATAGAAGGAAATGTGCAATGGAGACTTCAGGAGGAATAGGACAGGGACCAGACCTTTTGTAAGGGCTTTCTGCAAAGGGAAATGTGCTTTAAAAACTTCTGGAGGAATAGGAAAGAGATTAGACCTGCTGATCGGGCACTCTATAGAGGAGAATGTGCATTGAAGACATCTGGATGTAGTGAACAGAGGTTTGGCCCAATGATAGGGTGTTCTGTACAGGGAAATGTGCATTGAAGACTTCTAGAGGAATAGGACTGAGGCTATACCTGCTGATACGATGCTCTATACAGGGGAATGTGCATTGAAAACTTCTGGAGGAATAGAAGAGAGACTAGACCTGCTGATAAGGCACTCTATAGAGGGGAATGTGCATTGAAGAGTTCTGCAGGAACAGATCGGGTGTAGACCTTCTGAAAGAGCGCTCTATGTAGGGAAATGTGCATTGAAGACTTCAGGAGGAATAGGACAGAGACTAGAACTGCTGATAGGACACTTTATACAAGGAAATATGCATTGACGACTTCTGAAGGAATAGGAGAGGTAGTAGATCTGCTGATACGGTGCTCTATAAGGGGTGTACATACTAAAGACATCTCGAGGAAGAAGACAGAGACTAGACCTGCTCATAGGGCACTATATACAGGTGAATGTGCATTGAAGTCTTCTGGAGGAATAGGACAGAGAGTAGACCAGCTGATAGAGCACTCTGTACAGGGGAATGGACATTGTAGATATCCAGAGGAAATAAGACAGAGGCAAGACCTGATAATAGGGCACTCTATACAGGGACATGTGCATTGAAGACGTCTGGAGGAATAGGAAAGACTCTAGGCTGGCTGATAGGGTGCCCTATATAGGAGAATATGTACTGAAGAAATTTATAAGTAGATATCAGAGACTGGACCTACTGATAGGGAGCTCTGTACTGTGAGCTATGCATTGAAGACTTCTGGAGGAATAGAACACGGCCTAGATCTTCTGTCAGAGCAGTCTGTAGAGGGACGTGTGCATTGAAAACTTCTGGAGGAATAGGAAAGAGACTAGACCTGCTGATAGGGAGCTCTGTAGCAGGGAATGTGCATTGAAAACTTCAGGAGGAATAGGACAGAGACTACACCTGTAGATAGTGAGCTCTATACAGTGAATGTGCATTTAAGACCTCTTGAGGAATAGGACATGGACTAGACCTGCTGATAGGGGGCTCTGTACAGTTGATTGTGCAAAAAAGATTTCTAGAGTCATAGGACATTGACCAGACATTTTCATAGTGCCCTGTGTACAGGGGAATGGGCACTGAAAAGTTCTGGAGGAATAGGACAGAAAATAGAATGGCTGGAATGGAGCTCTAAACAGGGGATTGTGCATTAAAGATGTCTGAACGAATAGGTCTTTCTTTCAGTGACTAGACCTGCTACTAGGGCTCTCTCTACTGAGAAATGTGCACTGAAGACTTCTGGAGGAATAGGACATGGACTAGACCTCTTGATAAGGTGCACTGTACAGGGAATTGTGCCTTGAATTCTTCTGTAGGAATAGGACAGGGAGTAGACCTGCTTCTGGGGATGTCTGTACAAGAAAATGTGCATTGAAGACTTCTGGAGGAATAGGAGATGGACTAGAACTGCTGTTAAGGTGCTCTATATAGGGAAATGTGCATTGAAGAAATCTGGAGGAATAGGACAGGGATAGATCAGCTGATAGGGAACTCTCTAGTGGGAACTGTGCATTGAATATTTCTGGAGGAATACGACAGAGACTGCATCTACTGTTAGGGTGCTCCATACATGGGAATGTGCATTGAATAATTCTGGAGGAACAGCACAGGGACTAAACCTGCTGTTAGGGTGCTCTATACAAGGCAATGTGCACTGAACATTTCTGGAGGAATAGGACAAGGATAGAGCTGCTGTAGGGCACTCTATAGAGGGAATTGTGCCTTGTGACCACCTAGAGGGGTGGGATAGGGAGGGTGGGAATGGGAGAGATGCAAGAGGGAAGATATATGGGGATATATGTATATGTATAGCTGATTCACTTTCTTATAAAGCAGAAACTTACACACCATGGTAAACCAATTATACTCCAATAAAGATGTTAAAAAAAAAACTAATAGAGGAATTAGACACAGATAGACCTGCTGATATTGTTCTCTATACCGGGAAATGTGTGTTGAGAGTTATGGAGGAATAGTAAGGGCCTAGACCTGCTGTTAGGGGGTTCTATACACGGGAATGTGCATTGAAGAATTCAGGAGGAATAGGAGAGGGATGGACATCCTGATAGGGTGCTCTATACAGGGGAGTGTGCATTGAAGCCTTCTGGTGGTATAGGACAGGGACTGGACTGCTGATAGGGCGCTCTATAGAGGGAAATGTACTTTGAAAACATCTGTAGGAATAGGACAGGAAATAGATGCGCTTAAAGGGCACTCTATACAGAGTGCTGTGCACTGTAAACTTCTGGAGGAATAGGACAGGGACTAGACCCTCTGATAGGGCCCTCTGTTTAGAGAAATGTGCATTGAAGACTTCTGCAGGTATAGGACAGGTACTAAACCTGCTTACAGGGCTCTCTATACAGAGAATTGTGCATTGAAATCTTCTGGAGTAATAGGACAGTAAATGTACCCGGTTATAGGGCACTCTATACAAGGAAATGGGCATTGAAGTCTTCTTGAGGAATAAGACAGGGACTAGACCATCTTATAGGGCTCTCCATAAAGGTGAATGTGCATTTAAGACTTCTTGGAGGGGGGCTTCCCTGGTGGCGCAGTGGTTGAGAGTCCGCCTGCCGATGCAGGGGATACGGGTCTGTGCCCTGGTCAGGGAAGATCCCACATGCCGTGGAGTGGCTGGGCCCGTGAGCCATGGCCGCTGAGCCTGCGTGTCCGGAGCCTGTGCTCTGCAACGGGAGAGGCCACAACAGTGAGAGGCCCGCGTACGGCAAAAAAAAAAAAAAAAGACTTCTTGGGGGAATAGAACCGAGATTAGGCCACCTGATAGGGCGCTCTATACACGTTAATACGTATAGAACACCTATGGAGGAATAGGACAGAGACTACATCCGCTCAATAGGCGCTCTATAAAAGGAAATATTCTTTGAATATTCTGGAGTAATAGGACAGTGAATAGACCCATTCATAGGGTGCTCTATAATGGAGAATGTGCACTGAAGACTTCTGGAGGAATAGGAAAGGGATAGACCTGCTGATAGCGCACTGTATACAGGGAATTTTGCTTTGAAAACTTCAAGGGAAATAGGAAAGGGATGAGTCCTGATGAAAGGGTGCTCTATACAGGGAAATATGCGTTGAAATCTTCAGGAGGAATAGGACAGGGACTAGACCCCTGATAAGGCCCTCCATACAAGGAAATGAGCATTGAAAACTTCTGTAGGAATAGGGAAGGGAATAGAACTGGTGATAAGGCTCTCTATACAAGGGAATACGCATTGAAGAATTCTGGTTGATTAGCAAAGGGACAACACCTGCTGAGATGGCGCTCTATAGAGGGGAATGTGCATTGAATACTTCTGGAGGATTAGGACAGGGACTAGTCCTGCTGATAGGGCTCTCTATAGAGGAGAATGTGCATCGAAGACTTCAGGATGAATTGGACACGGTTCAGACCTCCTGATAGGGCACTCTGTACAGGGGAATGTGCATTCAAGTCTTCTGGAGGAATAGGACAAGGACTAGACCAGTTGATAAGGTGCTGTGTACAGGGAAATATGTATGGAAGTCTTCGGGAGGAATAAGACAGAGGCTAGACTGGCTGATTGAATGCTCTATACAGGGGAATGAGTTTGAAAGACTTCTGGAGCACCAGGAGAGGGATTAGACCTGTTGTTAGTGCTCTCTACATAGAGGAATGTGCCTTGAAGAAATCTAGAGGAATAGGACAGGGATAGATCTGCTGATAGGACACTCCCTACAGGTAACTCTGAATTGAAAACTTCTGGAGGAATAGGACAGAGTCTAGTTCAGCTCTTAAGGCATTCTATACAGGGAATGGCATTGAACAATTCTGGAGGAACAGCACAGGGACTACACCTGCTGTTAAGGCACTCTATAAAGGAAAATGTGCACTGAAGAATTCTGGAAGAATAGGACAATTATAGACCTGTTAATAGGGTGCTATATACAGGGAATTATGCAATGAAAATTTATGGAGGAGTTATACTGGGGTAGAGCTCCTTGTAGGGCCCTCTATACAGGGAAATGTGCACTGAAAATTCGAGAGGAATAGGAGATGGATAGACCTTGTGATGGGGCTCTCTATACAGGGGGATGGGCATTGAAGATTTCTGGAGGAACTGGAGAGTGAATAGAGCTGCTGATCAGGCCCTCTGTACAGGGGTATGTGCATTGAAGACTTCTGAAGGTATAGGACAGTGACAAGACATGCTGAAATGGCACTCTGTACAGGGAAATGTACACTGAATACTTTTGGAGGAATAGGACAGGGACTAGACGTGCTGATAGGGTGGTATATACAGCGGAATGTGCATTGAAGATTTCTCGAGGAATAGGAGAGGCAAGAGACCTGCTGCTAGGGAGATCTCTACAGGAGAATGTACACTGAAGAATTCTGGAGGAATATAAGAGGAACTAGGAATATAAAAGGAACTAGACTAGAGCCTGCTGATAGGGCTCTCTATACAGTGTAATGTGTAATAAAGACTTCTGGTGGAACAGGAGAGGGACTAAACCTGCTGTTAGGGCGCTCTATAGAGGGGAAATTGCATTGAAGAAATCTGGAGGAATAGGACAAGGAGAGACCTGCTGATAGGGCGCTCTCTACAGGGAACTGTGCATTGAATTTTCTGGAGGAATAGGACAGAGATTAGATCTGCTGTGTAGGCACTCTATTCATGGGAATGTGCATTGAACAGTTCTGGAGGAACAGCACAGGTACTGCACCTGCAGTTAATGTGCTCTATACAGGGCAATGTGCACTGAAGAATTCTGCAGAAATAGTAAAAAATACACCTAGTGATAGGGCGATGTATACAGAGAATTGTGCAAAGAACATTTATAGAGGAATTAGACAGGGATAGACTGGAGATAGCTCACTCTGTACAGGGAAATGTGTATAGAGAATTCTGGAGGAATAGTACAGGGACTAGACCTGTTGTTAGGGTGCTCAATATACAACAATGTGCATTGAAGAATTCGGGAGGTATAGGAAAGGGAGTAGACCTGTTGATGGGGCACTCTGTAAAGGGGAATGTGCATTGAATACTTTTGGGGCAATAGGACAAGTATTAGACGTGCGAACAGCGCCCTCTGTACATGGGAATGTGCATTGAAGACTCCTGGAGGAATAGGACAGAGACAAAACATGCTGAAAGGGTGCTCTGTACAGGGAAATGTGCTTTGAATGTTTTTGGAGGAATAGGACAGGGACTAGACCTGCTGATAGAGCGATATATACAGGGGAATGTGCATTGAAATCTCCAGGTATAGGACAGACACTAGACCAGTTTCTAGGGCGTTGTATACAGGGGGATATGCAGTGAAGACTTCTGGAGGAATAGGACGGGGACTAGACCTGCTGATAGAGCGGTATATACAGGGGAATGTGCATTGAAATCTCCAGGTATAGGACAGACACTAGACCAGTTTCTAGGGCGTTCTATACAGGGGGATATGCAGTGAAGACTTCTGGAGGAATAGGACGGGGACTAGACCTGCTGATAGGGTGCTCTGTACAGGGAAATATGCACTGAAGATTTCTGGGGAAATAAGAAACAACCAGCCCGGCTTATAGGGCGCTCTGTACAGGGGAAGGCGCATTGAAGACTTCTGTGGAAGTGGACAGTTACAGAGATTATAGGGCGCTTTCTACAGGGAAATGTGCATTGAAGACTTCTGGAGTAATAGGAAACGGATTAGACATGATGTTATGGAGCTTTATACAGGAGAATGGGCATTGAAACCTTCTGGATTAATAGGAAAAACACTAGACCGATTGATAGGGCGCTCTAAACATGGGACTGTGCATTGAAGACTTCTGGAGGAATACGACAGAAACTAGACCTGCTGAAAGGGTGCTCTTTACAGGAAAATGTGCATTGAAGACTCCTAGAGGTCTAGAATAGGGAATAGACCTGCGGATAGGGCGCTCTATACAGGTGAATGTGCACTGAAAACTTCTAGAAGAATATGAAAGGGAGTAGGCCTGCTTATAGGGACCTCTGTAGAGGCAAATGCTTCAGAGACTTCTGGAGGAATAGGACAGGGACTAGATTGCTTTTAGTGCTTTCTATACAAGGAAATGTGCATTGAAGACTTCTGGGGGAATTGGACAGGGACTAGACCCGCTCATAGTGCGCTCTGTACAAGAGAATGTGCACTGAAATTTCTGGAGGAATAGGAAAGAGATAGACCTGCTAATAGGGTGCTCTACACAGGGAAATTTGCTTTTAAACCTTCTAGAGGAATAGGACACTGAGTAGACCTGCTGATAGGGGTGTCTATACAGGGAAATGTGCATTGAAGAGTTCTGGAGGAATAAGCCAGGGACCAGCCCCACTGATAGGGCGCTCTATATAGGGAAATGTGCATTGAAGACTTCTGTAGGAATAGGACAAGGATTAGACCTGATGGTAGGGTGCTCTATATAGGGAAATGTGCGTTGAAGACTCCTGGAGTAATAGGACAGGGACTAGACATGCTCATATGGCCCCTATACTTGGGCATGTGCATTGACGACCTCTGCAGGAACAGGAAAGGGACAGACCTGCTGATAATGTGCTCTATAGAGGGAAATGTGCATTGAAGACTTCTGGAGGTATAAGACAGGTACTAGACCCGCTAATAGGGCGCTCTATCAGAGAAATGTGCACTGAAATATTCTGTAGGAATAGGACAGTAATTATACCCCCTTATAGGGCGCTCTATACAAGGAAATGAGCATTGAAGATTTCCTGAGGAATAAGACAGGTACTAGACCATCTGATAGGGTGCTCCCTAAAGGGAAATGTGCATTGAAGACTTCTTAGGGAATAGAACCGAGATTAGATCCCCAGATGGGGCTCTCTATACAAGAAAATGTTCATTGAAGACTTCTGGAGTAATAGGGCAGGAAATAGACACACTCACAGGGAGCTCTATACAGGAGAATGTGCACTGAATACTTCTGGAGGAATAGGTCAGGGAGTAGACCTGCTTATAGGGAGCTCTCTACATGCAATCGTACTTTGAAGACTTCTGCAGGAATCGGACAGAGACGATGCATTCTGATAGGGTTCTCTGTAAAGGGATAAGTCCATTGAAGATTTCAGGAGGAATAGGACAGGGATAGACCTGCTGACAAGGCGCTCTGTACATGGAAATATGCATTGAAGACATCTGGAGGAACAAGTCATGTGTAGACCTGCTGATAGGGTCCTTCATACAGGGAAATGTCTACTGAAGACTTCTGGAGGAATAGGACAGGGACTAGACCTGCTGATAGGGTTCTCTTTACAGGGATATGTGCATAGATGACTACCGGAAAAACAGAACAGAGACTAGTCCTACTGATAAGGCTCTCTATACAGGATAACATGCATTTAAGATATCTGGAGGTAGAGGACAGAGACTAGACATACTGATAGAGCACTCTGTACTGGGAAATGTGCATTGAACACTTCTTGGGGAATATGACAGGGACTAGAACGGCTGAATGGGCCCGCTATACAGGAAACTGCACTGAAAACTTCTGGAGGAATAAGACCATGACTAGACATCCTGATAAGGTGCTCCCTATAAGGAAAAGTGTATTGAAGACTTCTGGAGGTACAGAACAGGGACTAGACTGCTGATAGGGCACTCTATACAGGGAAATTTGTTTGAAGACTTCTGGGCGAATAGGAAAGGGACTAGACCCAATGAAAGAGCGCTCTATACAGGTAAATGTGCATTGAAGACTTCTGGAACAATAGGACAGGTAATAGATCCGCTTATAGGGAGCTCTATACAGAGAAATATGCATTGAAATATTCTGGAGGAATGGGACAGCAATTATACCCGCTTATAGGGCACTGTATACAAGCAACTGAGCATTGAAGACTTCTTGAGGAATAACACAGGGACTAGACTGTCTGATAGGGTGCTCCATAAAGGGAAATGTGCATTGAAGACTTCTTGGTGAATAGAATCGAGATTAGGCCACCTGATAGGGTGCTGTATACATGGAAATGTGCATAGAAAACCTCTGGAATAATAGAACAGGGAAGAGACCCGCTCTTAGGGTGCTCTATACAGGAGAATGTACACTGAAGACTTCTGGAGGAATAGGACAGGGATAGACCTGCTAATACATCTCTTTATACAGGGGAATGGGCACTGAAGACTTCTGGAGGAAAAGGACAGCAAATAGGCTGACAAGACACTCTAAATAGGGGATTGTGCAGTGAAAACTTCTGGCGGAATAGGACAGAGACTAGACCTGCTGAAAGGCCACTCTTTAGAGGGAAATGTGCATTGAAGACATCTGAAGGTATAGGACAGACACGAGACCTGCTGATAGGGTGCCCTACACAGGAGAATGTGCACTGAAGACTTCTGGAGGAATAGGACAGAGACTAGACTGGTTGATAGGGCGCTCTGTACAGGGAAATGTGCATTAGAGACTTCTGGAAGAATAGGAGAGAGACTAGACAGGCTGAGAGGGCCCTCTACCCTGGGACATGTGCATTGAAGACTTCTGTCTGATCAGGACAGGGAAAGACCTGCTGATAGGGTGCTCTAAACAGCGAAATGCACATTGAGGATTTCTGGAGGAATAGGACAGGGAGTAGTCTTGCTGATATACATTTTTATAGGGCACTGTATAGAGGGAAATGTGCATTGAAGACTTCTGGAGGAATAGAAAAGAGACTAGTCCTGTTGTTAGGGCTCTCCATACAGGAGAATGTGCATTGAAGACTTCTGGAGGTAGAGGAGAGAGAATAGACATACTGATAGGGGGCTCTGTACAAGCAAATGTGCATTGAAGACATCTGGATGAAGAGGACACGGCTCAGACATCCTGATAGGGCACTCTGTTCAGGGGAATGTGTGTTGAAGACTTCTGGAGGAATAGGACAGTGACTTAATGTGCTGATAGGGCTCTCTATAGAGGAGTATGTATGTCCAAGTCTTCTGGAGGAATAGGACAGTGACTAGACCTGTTGATAGGGCACTCTATATAGGGAATCATGTACTGAAATTTTCTTTGGGAATAGGACAGAGACTACAAGTGCTGGTAGGGTGCTGTGTACTGAGGCATATGCATGTAGCCTTATGTAGGAATAGGACATGAACTAGACCTACTGATAGGGCGAGTGTACATGGAAATGTGCATTGAAAACCTCTGGTGGAATAGGACAGGTACTAGACCTGCTGGTAGGGTGCACTAGACAGGGAAATGAGCTTTGCAGACTTCCTGAAGAATACGACAGTGACTAGATCCTCTCATAGGGCACTCTATACAGGGAAATGTGCATTCAGGACTTCTGGAGGAATAGAACAGGTGTAGCCCTGCTGATGGGGCTCTCTATGCAGGGAAATATGCAGTGAAGCCTTCTGCAGGAATAGGACAGTGACTAGACCTGCTGATAGTGTGCTCTATACAGGGGCATGTGCATTGAAGACGTCTGAGGAAATGGACAGGAATAGACCTGCTAACAAGGCCCTCTACACAGAGAAATGCATATTGAAGTCTTCTAGAGGAAAAGGACACAGATAGACCTACTGATAGGGTGCTGTATACAGAGAAATGTGCATTGAAGATTTCAGGAGGAATAGGACAGGAACTAAAACTGCTGTAAGGGTGCTCTTTACACGGGAATGTGCATTGAAGACTTCTGGAAGAATAGCACAGAAATTAGATCTGGTGTTAGGGTCGTCTATACAGGGGAATGTGCACTGAAGACTTTAGGAGGAATAGGACAGGGCCTAGAATTGCTGATAGGATGCTCTGTATAATGGAATGAGCAAGGAAGACTTCTGGATTAATAGGACACTGTCTATCCCTGCTGATAGGGCACTCTAAAGAGAGGATTGTGCATTGAAGACTTCTGGAGGAGTAGGACAGAGAGTAGACTTAATGAAAGGGCGGTCTCCACAGGAAAATGTGCATTGAAATTTTTTGGAGGTAGACAGCAGTGACTAGACCTCCTGATAGGGCGCTCTATACAGGAGAATGTGCATTAAAGACTTCTGGAGGTAGAGGACAGAGGCTAGACCTTCTGATAGGACGCTCTGTCGAGGGTAATGTGCATTGAAGACTTCTGGAGGAAGTGGACAGTTATAGATTGCTGACAGGGCACTCTACACAGAAAAATGTACATTGAAGTCTTCTGCCAGAATAGGATATGGACTAGACCTGCTGATAGGGCACTCTGTAGAGGGGGAATATGCATTGAAGACTTCGGTGGAAGTGGACAGTTATACACTGCTGGTAGGGCGCTCTACACAGGGAAATGTGCACTGAAGACTTCTGGAGGTATAGAACAGAGACTCGACCTGCTGATAGGCTTCTCTATAGAGGAGAATGTGCACTGAAGTCTTCTCTAGGTAGAGGACAATGAAAAGACCTCCTGATAGGTAGCTCTGTACATGGAAATGTTCATTGAAGACTTTGGAGGAATAAGACACTGACTAGATTTCCTGATAAGGTGCACTGTACAGGGTATGGTGCATTGAAGACTTCTGGAGGAATAGGACAGGGAGTAGACCTGCTTACAGGGATCTCTGTATAGGCAAATATGCTTTGAATACTTCTGGAGGAATAGGAGAGACTAAACCAGATGACAGCGTGCTCTATAAAGGGAAAAGTGTATTGAAGACTTCTGGGAGAATAGGACAGAGACTAGACATGCTCATATGGCCCCTATACTTGGGCATGTGCATTGACGACCTCTGCAGGAACAGGAAAGGGACAGACCTGCTGACAGTGCACTCTATAGAGGGAAATGTGTATTGAGGACTTCTGGAGGAATGGGACAGGGACTTGACCTGTTGATAGAGTGCTCTTTAAAGGGATATGTGTATTGCTGTTGGTGGGAATGTAAATTGATACAGCCACCTTGGAGAACAGTATGGAAGTTCCTTAAAAAATTAAAAATAGAACTACCATACTACCCAGCAATCCCACTACTGACATATACCCTGAGAAAACCATAATTCAAAAAGAGTCATGTACCAAAATGTTCATTGCAGCTCTATTTATAACAGCCAGGGCATGGAAGCAACCTAAGTGTCCCTCAACAGATGAATGGATAAAGAAGATGTGGCACATACATACAATGGAATATTACTCAGCCATATAAAGAAACGAAATTGAATTATTTGTAGTGAGGTGGATGGACCTAGAATCTGTCATACAGAGTGAAGTAAGTCAGAAGGAGAAAAACAAATACTGTATGCTAACACATATATATGGAATCTAAAAGAAAAACAAAACAAAAATGGTCATGAAGTATGTAGGGGCAAGATGGGAATAAAGACGCAGACCTACTAGAGAATGGACTTGTCGATACGGAGAGGGGGAATGGTAACCTTGGACAAAGTGAGAGAATGGCATGGACATATATACAGTACCAAACATAAAATAGATAGCTAGTGGGAAGCAGCCGCATAGCACAGGGAGATCAACTCGGTGCTTTGTGACCACCTAGAGGGGTGGGATAGCGAGGGTGGGAGGGAGGGAGATGCAAGAGGGATATGGGGACATATGCATATGTATAACTGATTCACTTTGTTATAAAGCAGAAACTAACACACCATTGTAAAGCAATTATACTCCAATAAAGATGTTAAAAAAAATAAAGGGATATGTGCATTGAAGTTTTCTGGAGGAATAGAACAAGGACTAGTCCTACTGCTATTGCTCTGTATACAGGCGAATGTGCACTGAAGACTTCTACATGTAGAGGACCGAGACTAGACAAACTAATAGGGAGCTCCGTACAGGGAAATGGGCATTGAATACTTCTGGATGAATAGGACCCGGTTGAGACCTCCTTATAGGGCACTCTGCTCAGGGAAATGTGCATTGTAGCCTTCTGGAGGAATAGGACAGGGACTAGACATGCTGATAATGTGCTCTGTACAGGGAAATATGCTTTGAAGACTTCTGGAGGGATAGGACAAAGACTAGACTGGCTGATAGGGCGTGCTATAGAGGGGCATGTTCGTCAAAGTCTTCTGGGGAATAAGACAGTGACTAGAATTGCTGATAGGGTGCTCTATACAAGAAATTGTGTACTGAAGAGTTCTGGGGGAATAGGACAGAGACTACACCTGCTGGTAGGGCACTGTGTACTGGGGCATGTGCATCGAAAATTTCTGAAAGAACAGGACAGGGGTCGACCTGTTGGTAGGGTGCTATATACAGGGGAATGTGCAGTGAAGAAGTCTGGAAAAATAGGAGAGTGATAAACCAGCTGTTAGGACCCCTATACTGGGAAATATTCATTGAAGGCTTCTGGAGGAATACAACAGGGACTAGACCTGCTCTTAGGGGGCTCTATACAGGTGAATATGCACTGAAGAATTATGGATAAATAGGACTAGGATAGACCTGCTGATATGGTGCTCTATACAAGGAATTTTTCATTGAAGACTTCTGGAGGAAAAGGACATTGACTAGACCTATTGAGAGGGCCATTGTACAGAAAAATGTGCATTGAAAACCTCTGGTGGAATAGGACAGGGACTAGACCTGCTGATAGGGCCCTCTATATAGGGAAATGTGCATTGAAGACTTCTGGAAGAATAGGACCAGGGCTAGACCCACTTATAGGGTGCTCTATACAGAGAAACGTACACTGAAATCTTCTGAAGGAATAAACCAAGGATTTGACCTGTTGGTAGGGCACTCTATACAGGGCAATGTGCGTTGAAGACTTGTGGAGGAAAAGGACAGTAACTATACTTGCTTATATGGTGCTCTATACAAAGAAATGTGCATTGAAGACTCCTTGAGGAATAAGACAGGGACTAGACCATCTGATAGGGCTCTCTATAATGTGAAATGTGCATTGAAGACTTCTTGGGGAATATAACCGAGATTAGGCCAGCTGATAGGGCACTGTATACCTGGAAATTTGCATAGAAAACCTCTGGAGGAATAGGACAGGGACTAGATCCACTGATTGGGCGCTCTATACAGGAGAATGTACACTGAAGACTTCTGGATGAATAGGAAAGGGATAGACCTGCTGATAGGGCACTCTATACAGGGAAATTTGCTTTGAAGACTTCTGGAGGAATAGGACAGTGAGTAGAACTGCTGAAAGGGCACTCTATACAGAGAAATGTGCTTTGAAGACTTCTGGAGGAAAAGGATAGGTAATAGACCTGCTGATAGGGCCCTCTGTACAGAAAAATGTTCATTGTTAGTTTACTCTTTTAAATATAGTTGTATGTACATGTCAATCCCAAACTCCCAAGTACACTTACATAAAAAAATTCAGTCTAATATATTTTTCTACCTTTATCCAATACACTTTAGGATTCTCTAACATACACATTCCCAGATGTTGCAATATAAGTTGGAAAAACTTTGTATTCTTTTGTTTTGTTATGTTTTTTGTCTTAGTGGCAATAATTTTGCTAGTTTGTTGTTATGGGTAATTATTTTGTTTGTGGATGGCCCTGAAGCCTGCCAAACCTGGATTCTGGTGATGAGTCTGAAAGTAAAGAGAGATGGTTGAGCCAGTTTCTGAAGAGGATCAGGTGTCCCCAGACAAGCAAGTTCCACAGGGGAGGCCAATACAAGTTTTCAGGGGAGGGAGGCTGACCAGTTTCCTCAGTCAGAGAACTTGGTAAATGTGGGTTAGTCACTGAAGAAGCCAATATCCTTTGCCATGAACGATACATGACTCCTATTCCAGACCTGGAAGAGCTACAGGAGGAGATCAGGCAAGAGCTGGAGCAGCTGCAATCCCTGCTGCTTCCCCAGACCCACCCAGTGAGCCAGCAGATAGTGAGAACTTGTGTCATCATCCTCTGCTGGTGTACCCGAGGCCCACACAAATATTTAGGGTATAATGGCTGTTCTGCCTTTCCAATCTCATGTACATTTCTCCTAAACTGAACCACACAAGGAAGAGAATTCAGGAAAACATAGCCCCAACTTAACTAGGTTGATACAGTAAGGAAAGAATATTATCACAATTTCATATCCATATTAATGTGGGCTTATACCCACATACACAGTGATATTAGAAACATTTTTTTCTGTTTGGTTTGAACTTGATTCACATCAAGTATCAAGTTCTGGCAACTCCTTTCTCAATGTCATACTGAATTCTGATTTAATTCTTTTATTTTCTTGCTTGATTATTGGATCCAGCATTTATATGGTTTCAGAAGAAATAATACAAAGTTTCAGATTTGAGCTGCCAATGAAAATCTTTGACTGTGGCCAAGGTTTCCTAGATGAATACATGGCCTCAGTCTTCTTCAGGATTCTCATCAATCTACATCATGATCATTTTTGCATGTGGACTTCAAAAGCACATTTATGTGCAGACATAGTCTGCTGAAGAGAAAAATTTCTCAGATATATGATACATATTTTAACACCCTCAGTGAGATCCCTTGCTGTATCCTCATGCATTGGCTGAAAAATTACTGAATGTTTTATTTATTCAGTTCAAACAAAACTCTAGTTGGTCCCTAATATTTTCTTTTAAAATCTCAGAAGATGGGAAACTTCTAGGTCTGATGTCAGGTCCAATATTTCTGTGCAGGAGAAAGCTGATTGGAAGAGGGAGTCTGGAGCTTCTTGAAATGGCATTTTACATAATATTGAGAGAAAAGAAGATCAAGGGTAAGGAAATTATAGAGGTCATGAGTGACCCTAAATTTGCCATTGAACCACTCTGGGTGCTGCCACTATCTTTATTCTTGGTTTGCTGTTGTCTAAGCCAATAGCCTTTTAAATATCCCACTTAGTAAAGAACACTGACTTGCCCCCAAATGAGCTAGCAATAAGAAGCAAGACAATCCACATCTAAATCTCTTCACTATATTTTCTCAGAAAAGTTAGCAGGAGGGAAGGAAGAAAAAGAAGGTATCAGGAAGGAGATGGTCCATGGTTGTAATGCTTTATCAGACCTGTGACTCTCAAATATTTTTGGTTCTATGTTTCTTACAAGGCTTTCCAACAAGCCAGTAAAAGAAACTACTTTCAAAGCAGAAATAGAGAAACAGACATAGAGAACAAACGTATGGACACCAAGGGGGTGTGGGTGGGATGGACTGAGAGATTGGGATTGACCTAGGTACACTACTATGTATGAAGTAGGTGGTAGGTAAGGGTTTACTGTATAGCACAGGGGAAAAAAGAAAGAATAAAAAGAAGGTACAATCTGTTTGCAGGACTTATATTAAGTTAACCTTAAAGATGCATTCCAATCTACCTTAGGTGCCGACAAATACTGTTTGATTCCACTTATATGAGGTGCCTAGAGTAGTCAAATTCATAGAGTCAGGAAGCACATTGGTATATGCCAGGAGTTGGGGGGGGTGGAGGGGGGGGACAGAGTTTCAGTTTAGGAAAGTGTAAAACTTGGGAGATGGATGATGGTGAGAGCTGCACAGTAATGTGAAGGTACTCAGTGCCACTGGACTCTACAGTTAAATATGGTTAAAATAGTATGTTTTATATTATGTGACTTTTACCACAATTTAAAAAAACATTAAAAAAAAACCATCTCACACCATCAGAATGGCCATCATCAAAAAATCTAGAAACAATAAATGCTGGAGAGAGTGTGCAGAAAAGGGAACCCTCTTGCACTGCTGATGGGAATGTGAATTGGTACAGCCACTATGGAGAACAGTATGGACGTTCCTTAAAAAAACTACTAATAGAACTACCATACGACCCAGCAATCCCACTCCTGGGCATATACCCTGAGAAAACCATAATTCAAAAAGAGTCATGTACCACAATGTTCATTGCAACTCTATTTACAATAGCCAGGACATGGAAACAACCTAAGTGTCCATCGACAGAGGAATGGATAAAGAAGATGTGGCACATATATACAATGGAATATTACTCAGCCATAAAAAGAAACAAAATTGAGTTATTTGTAGTGAGGTGGTTGGACCTAGATAGAGTCTGTCATACAGAGTGAAGTAAGTCAGAAAGAGAATGACAAATACCGTATGCTAACACATATATATGGAATCTATGGGGAAGGAAAAGTCATGAAGAACCAAGGGGTAAGACGGGAATAAAGACACAGACCTACTTGAGAATGGACTTGAGGATATGGGGAGGGGGAAGGGTAATCTGTGACAAAGTGAGAGAGTGGCATGGACATGTATACACTACCAAACGTAAAATAGATAGCTAGTGGGAAGCAGCCACAGAGCACAGGGAGATCAGCTCGGTGCTTTGTGACCACCTAGAGGGGTGGGATAGTGAGGGTGGGAGGGAGGGAGACGCAAGAGGAAAGAGATATGGGAACATATGTATATGTATAACTGATTCACTTTGTTATAAAGCAGAAACTAACACACCATTGTAAAGCAATTGTACTCTAATAAAGATGAAAAAAAAGAAAAAAAAAGAAACCATCGAGGTGATTTGCAAATGTCTGAGAGGGGATGATTTATTTTTAGGATTTCACATTCTTACACAGTTTCAGGTTTGAATCTCTAATATATTTGATAGAGGAGAAGACACACATGACCGTGTTAACCCTATTTCCGTAAGTTAGATGGGAGGGAGTTAAGAAGGAACGGGATAAGAAGTGGTTTGCCAAGACTGGGAACTAACTAGCTTTCTTCTCAGTTGCCAGCCAGTCTGCTCATATGCAATTTCTCTAGACAGTTATTGGTGAAGACAAGTCATTAATTCTTGTCAATTGTGTTTTTTCAGTAGAGCAAGTACTAAGTTTCTTGCACTTGCTTTCTAAATAAAGTAAATGTGAATTATTATATACTCTTATGTCGGCATGTAGTCTAAATGACCACTTCAGTGAAAGTTTTTATAAGCGTTATGACTCAAATTTTACACATAAATAAAAATGTATATTAAGGGTTATATTGTCTAAGGGTTTTTTTAATGAATTATCCAAATCAGTGAGTATTCAATGTCAGTTATCACATATGTATGAATTTGGATGGTCCAGAAAAATAGCAGATAGAAATCATTTGCAGGAATTCCTTATAAGGTCATCCCTGATTCATTTCCTCATGTATATTGCTCTTTATATTTTGAATTTCAGCATCTTTCTGCTTTGGAGGATGAGTAAAGTTTATCTTGAATCAAGAGTTGTTTGAATTATTTAGATGCTAACTGAAAGCCAAAATATAGCTGAAATTTTAGACACAGTAAGAAGATAGCTTCCTTATCTCTTTGTGGCTCAGCCACATGAGTAAATCTACATTCTTCCAAAAAGAGGTTGTTTGGGGGGAAAACTGATATCTGGGTCCCTATCTATGACTTTCTTTACCCATGTGACCAGATCAACTCTTATGGTCCTTAAATTCCTTTAGAAGATAAACTAGTTCAGACTGAAAAACTTGAGTTAAACCAATAGTCTGACTTAACTGACTTATTTTATTATACTTTTCTCCAAGATTGAATTGTACAGAGAACATATTTTGGAAAAATGGCCTGATGAGTAATAACATGGGTTCTGTCAAGAGCTCTTCCATGTAACAAACATCTTTTTGCTAAACAGAGAGTTTTGCCTTGATTATTATTGTTTCCATTCTCTGAAGTAAATGAGCAAAACTATCCAACAATCCAAATCTGTGCAGAATGTCGAGACCCAAGATGTCTCTAAGCCATTACTGGAGCCAGTGAGGGTTGTCTTAGACTTTTCTCCTCATGCCCTGGCAGCTCTCCTGTTTAAATCCAAATGAAGGGAAAGAACAGCTGGATCCACAGGAGCAGAGTGACATCTAATAGGGATTGGGGAATAAAATGGATGCTACAAACTATGATAACTCATGTGTCTGGATTAGCTCCTCAGAGAATTTTCTTTCTCTAAATTCTGAAGAGGAACTCCTCCAAGGGTAACAAATGTTCACAAAATGCAGATCTTTTAAAGACATAATTACTTTGCCCATAGAGACCTAGGAGAAATTTCTGTCTGTCTCTGCTTGGAATCACTGCCACCTCATGGATTAATGAATTCTGTGTCCTCCAAACACCCCATTATGTACCTTTGTTTTATACGAGGAGCCAAATGTATCAGAATACACTTTAAAGAATGTGAGTCATTCCTCATTTTTTATGATTTAGACTCGCTGGTTTGTAAGTAAGCCATTAACTGGGCTAAAAATAATAGATACTACCTGCCGGAAAACCTGTGTAGTAATTGGCTCGCTGCCAAGAGAACCAAAGAAAGGGGTGGAGAGAAGAGGGATTACGATGGGGAAAAAAAAAGGAAAATACCCCTTCAATTTTTTTTTTTTGCGTTACGTGGGCCTCTCATTGTTGTGGCCTCTCCTGTTGTGGAGCACAGGTTCCGGACACGCAGGCTCAGCGGCCATGGCTCACGGGCCAAGCCGCTCCGCGTCATGTGTGATCTTCCCGGACCGGGGCACGAACCCGTGTCCCCTGCATCGGCAGGCGGACTCTCAACCACTGCGCCACCCGGGAAGCCCCCCCTTTTCAATTTTTTAAGGTTAAAAAACGCCAGTCCTTTTACCAGAAAGCTTAATTTTATACTGCTGTGGATTCACACAGCCAAAAATGTTGTGACCATATTCAGAACCACACTCAGTCTATTTTATGGTAAAGAATTCAAAATATCCATGTTTGTTTTCTCATAGAAAAAGAAGTCTCAGTCTTTCTGGTCATGATTCCTCTCCCAAATTTTGCAGTTAAGCATCCCCAGGAGAAGCAAACAGGAGTCTGTGGTCTGAATTAGGTGTTTCAGTATTTTAGCAGCTTCTTCTGTTAAATAATATCTTCTTCATAATAGCTAGTTTCAAGCTAAATCCAAAGTTCACAAAATGCATTTATTTAAAGAGAGAGTCTCTCTCTCTCTCTGTATATATATTTGTTTGGTTTAATACCTGTCTACCCCCCTTTAGAATGTAAGTTCCATGAAAGCAGGGACTTTGTTTTCTGCTCTATCTTCAGAGCCCAAAACAGGGAGAGTTTGGCCCTCAATAAGCTATCAATAAATATTTGTTAAATAATTGACCAGAATATGGAGTTAAAATATGAAACTAACTATAGAAATAATTTTATTAAGGCATAAACCTAGGAACTAAAGTTTCCCATAACTAGACGGTATGACATGGTTATTAAACATAGAGTTTGTACGTAAAAAGCAGAGAAATGAATTTCATGATTTTCATTTGAAAAGTGTAATTTAAGTGGACTTCTAAGATCAGATTTATTTTTAGATAAAAAGCCATGAACTTCATCTCATTATATTAATTGGCTTCTTTGGCCAACTAGCATCTGAAATGGTATAAGTCAAATACATTAGCAGGTTCATTCATTCAACAAATTAGTATTAGCACCACTGCTATGAAAGGCTTTTTGCTAAGTATTAGGCATACAAAGCTGAAAAAGATATGGTCTTCTCCTGAGATCAGCTTGTGGTCCAAAAGAGAGACAATAAATCAAAATTATAACAGCACACACTTCCTATGCTAAGTACTCATGCAGAGTGTTATCTGAGCTAAGAGGGGTGTACACTAATGATTGGGGGTGGGTAGAGAATGCTTTCTTGAGGAGATGATGTTAGATCTATGTCTTGAAAGATGAGTAAAATTTGATAAGATGAAGAAACAGAGAAGGACACTTTAGGCAGAAGGGACTGTATGTTGAAGGTGGAGTGACTTGAGACATCATCATGCAATTTCTTTTTCATGTCTCATGCTTATTTATTAATTATATGTTTTGCTTTTTTTCATGGAAAGGCATTTTATTTTAAATATAGCCATGTGTACTTGTCAATCCCAAACTCCCAATCATCCTGCAATTTGAATACAGTTCTCTATGATTGAAGAAAGGTCAGCTAGAATGAAGCAAGGAGAAAACTTCATGCTATCATTTGTGTCAACAATAAAGGAAAAAACATGTGGTTTTACATTTTTTTTTTGAGATGACATTTTATGTCTGAGGCATTTTATCTGTATCATCTGTTGAAATGGTCATTGTCAGGGATTGACTTAGAGAAAATAAACCTACATAAACTAATTCTACTACCAGAGCAATTAACTGTACATTTTGGAGTGGGCTTCACTGATAGAATATTGGACCAATCTCTCCACATAGGAATTTTTCCAATCCAAATGAACATTGTTCTAATCATGAGCTGGTCACAAACTCTAGTTTTTCAGTTTCAGGTACAATGGCAATTTATATGCAATATAAATGAATTAAAAAGTTAATTATCTTATTTGTCAATCATAAAATTATAAGGTTATATTCAAAGAGAAGGGTTTTAAAGCAGGAATGAATGTGACAAATATAGAAAATTTGTCAGACAATGCAAAAAAAGGAAGAAAAAAGGGGGAAAATAAAAAGAAAAAGAGAGTGGAGAGAATGGATGGCAATCTGCATCTTGTAGCCTGGAGTTAAGGATATATGTGGTGTCCTGAAGGGAGGCTGGGCTGGAGAGGGAGGCAAGGACCAGGGACCTGAAAACCATGGGGATAAGTTATTCATTGCAATGACATGCTCAACTTTGTATTTAAAATTCTAATGTTGAAAGAAAATGTTACAAGCAAAACATAAAACCTATATTTCCATTAAATAAATTTTCAACATTTTCTTTCACTAACGTTTAATGCTGTCAGATAGCACTTGCCATTATACACTACCTTCTAAAGGATATAAAGTATGTCTCCACTGTCCTCAGTATCATTCTTGGCATCAATAGCTATATACATATACAATAGAGTAATACCTTTGTATAATATCCTCTTAGGTTGTATTTCTTTAAGCATTCATGAGATTTCAAAATAAACAGGAGAATTTGATTTTTGGTTGTAGCCTACATTCATGCCTCCAGATACATATACATTTGGACTGAAGCAATATCACCAGTTGATTTTATTTTCTATAATGCAGGAGGAGTTGGAAGGGAAGGCTTGCCTTCTTTTAGCCAGGTAGGTGTGTCTGTTCTAAAGGACACTTGCTGAAGCATTTATAAAATCTTATGTTTAAGTAGGCCCTTTTTTTGTCACAATGAGTAAAACAGCAGAGGCAGGGTTTTCAACCTAAGGAAAAGTAAGAAAATAATACATAAAACATCAATAGAAAAGCTGGTCTTCTATCCACCCACCTCGGTAGAGAACTAAAACAAACAATGGCAAATAATTAGTGTTGGCCCTGGCAGTGTTCTAAGAAGCCAAAAATGAAACACCCACAAAAGAAAATGGTCCCTTATTCACTGCACAAGTTTGTTTTTACTTTTGAGTAATGAATAAATAAGCCTCAAAAGACAATGCGGAAAATATGAAAGTGGAGTGGGTTTGTAATAAGAAAGTGTTTAGATCTGTCCTTAGTCCATAACCAAACCTGTAAAATTTTTAATTGAAAAATTTAGACTGTTCTTCTAAGGTTATCCAAAATGAATATTTGACACCTCCCTTTATCAAGTGATTTAGCAGAATGAATAAAATATTTTAAATAAGTGAAAAAAAGGAAAGGAAATAACATTTAACTCTTCCAGATGACCCAGCAAACACTGATGGATATTGCGTGTCTTGGGGCAAGAATCCGGTTACCTTAGGCACCCTTCTAACAGACCTCACAAGTATTTTATTTCCTGCTTCCTTTGTCAACAAACTGACTTGCCATGGGTGGCACACACACGTCCTACGAAAAACTGAATTCTGCCTATTGAAATGGGCCTATTTTTCAAAAAACATAATATATGTAAAACAAAAAATATATGCCCCATTTTCTCTGAGGTCCCAAAGCAAAGAGATAGATTATCTAAAGCAGATCAAAAAGAGAAAATGATTTCAGAAAATGGTAGCATTTTAGAAAGAATATAGCTAGACTTCCAATGGAATTAGTGTAAAGAGAACAAAAATTTTGGATGCTGATTAGTTTGCTTAAATAATAAATCAGTTTTCTCTAAATATTTTTGGTCATGTCTAATATGGAAGAGTATTAACATGTTACTGTCCATGATGCATTGGTGAAAAAGTTAGCTGGGATACTGAATTGCATGATTCCATTATGACCACAATAATAACAACACTAATGCCACAGCCACACATGCTTCTTTGTGGTACATGTACTCATGTGCATGTACATGTGTGCCTGTAGGTGTGCATAGAAAAAGAGGGCTGAAAAGGTACACGCTAACCCAATACCAGTGACTAGCCCTAAGTAGGGCAGAAGGAACAGAGGTTTCATTGTGTTGAAGACACTATGTATACACCTTGTTGTTGTTTTAAATGTCTGCAGTGAACAAAAGTGGTTTTGTAAATTTAAAAGAAACTTTAAAGATGTTTCCTTAATTTCTGAAGCCTCCAGCTGCTAAGTCAGAGAGGCAGTAGAGTGGCAGCAATGAGTAGAAGAGGGTCTTACCTCTAGTAGCTGCCTCTTTCCTCCACTCTACCTGATACCAAGCTTTCTCCATCTTATATTGAGAAGATTTTTTTTTAATTGGATCCATCTTCTATATATAAAAAAAAGAAAGATGCTGGGGGTGTTATACTCATTGGGCATGGGATGCCCTGAAGGCCAATAGAAGTAGGGTTTTTCAATCCTTTATGAAAACTCTTCCCATTCTTGGAAATAGAAACTGGTTTGGCCACTGGCACTTGCTCCCTGGAGTACCTCATAGTCCCCTGAATGAAATAGAGGATTATGAACAGTGAAAACTCAGGAAACCTGATAGGTCATTGAACATTATTTGAAAAACAATGGCCTTTAAGTTACAATTGTATATTAAGACTTAATAACTAACTAACCTCCCTAATCACCAAGAATTTATCGACAAAAATCTTAAACAGAAAATCAATTTTCTTGTTCAAGGTGGAGAGCTTGTTTAATTAGAATGAGCATTTAATAAGGGATAAAGATTCACAACTTACACAGGACTATCATTTTTTAAAAGCCAAGCCAACTGAGTTGATTATATGAACTTCCTTTCCAAAGGAAAATAATCGAAAGAGGGACATCTTTGTCATTAAGCATCTTTAACATTGAAGAGCTAAAGCTTTTCCCTGAGATAGTTAGGGGCACTTTAGAAAAAGTGTCTGTGTGTCCAGTGTCCGGGGCTGTGAGTCATATTTTCAAGACTTTTGCCTTTTCCCACACATAACCCTCCTCACCCTCCCCAGAAACTCATAGGTAAACAATGTGGCCAGAGGACATGTCTCCAGAGTTCATATTTGCCCTTTGAATATAAATGAGATTGGCAAATATTTTAAGAGGGATAAATTCTTAACTTAGGTGCCAGAAAGAAAAGGAAAGCCAGATCCTGTGAAGGTATTTACAAAGTGGGCAAGTTTGAGTAAAGCACAGGGTCAAACACCAAGAATTCAGGTGGAATGGCTTTCCCCTTGGACACTACAGAAACGGAAGGAGCCCAGAAAAACGTAGCTACCACTTAGGTGTGATTCTGGAGAATTCCCTGTAGAGTAGCCCTTCTGTCACTGGAGCTCTGTTACCTTTGATACTGCATCTATTTAAAGTCCTGGACCCATCAGGAAAGTTCCCAGAAATTCTGGAGTGAATATATTCAATTAGGCACTTTATAAAGAAGCCTTGGCTCATACACACCTAAGCAAACAGGCTGTAAAGAAAAGGCCAAGGTCGTGCAAGCATGAGGTAGAATTAGCCATAAGCAAGAAGCATGAAGGTTTTTAAAAATAATTAATTAATTAATTAATTAATTAATTTTGGCTGCATTGGGTCTTCATTGGGGCTTTCTCTAGTTGTGGTGAGCAGGGGCTACTCTCCGTTACATTGCGCAGGCTTCTCATTGCAGTGGCTTCTCTTGTTGCATGCAGAGCACAGGCTCTAGGTGCGTGGGCTTCAGTAGTTGTGGCATGCGGGCTCAGTAGTTGTGGCTGGCGGACTCTAGAGCGTAGTCTCAGTAGTTGCGCCGCATGGGCTTAGTTGCTCCGAGGCATGTGGGATCTTCCCCGACCAGGGCTCGAACCCGTGTCACCTGCATTGGCAGGCGGACTCCCAACCACTGCACCACCAGGGAAGTCCAGCATGAAGGTTTTGTTTACAGAACACAATGTGGAGCAACAATTCCTCATTTGGGGGACTGATATGACCCATTTTAATATATGCACGTCTCCATGAGCCAAATTAACCATACGTTTTCCAGTTCCTTATATCACTTGACTGTGTGCAGCCAAAGTCTGAAAGACAGCAAGTTAATTTATGTATGCTTCTCTTGCCAAGTGTGATTAATTGATGTAATATATCAATTCCCTTTATATAAATGTTAAAAGTGCATCTTCATTTATATCCATATATATTTTAGATAAATGCTTTCAGAAGGATGATCTCATTGGGACGTTCGTAGGCAGTAGCTTCTTCACAGTTCAATTTAAGTGATATTTATTGCACTTATTACTCAAAAGACGCTGTGCTTTGTGCAATGGAGGAAATAGGTAAAAACTCTTCTCTGCTCTCATAGAGCTTAAAATGTGGTAGAAAAGATCAGCTTTGCCCCTTCCAGATCTGTCATCCAAATCCTCCTGTCTTCTTGACCTCAGTAAATGAAGCAACTATATCCACTTTGTTACTAGAGCCAAATAGTTAGGAGTCATCCTTTATTCCCTCTTCTTAACCCATACATCCATTTCATGAGCAACTCTTATACATTGTATTTCCAAAATGTATCATGAATTTGCCTTCTTGTCACCTTCTGTGTCACCACCCATTTCTTATCTATTGCTAAAAACAAATTACTCTCAAACTTTAGTTGTATCAAATGACTCTTTTTTTTTTTTAATGCCCACAAATTCTGTGGATCAGGAATTCAGACAGGGCATGACAGGGACACGCTGGAAGCCAAAGCCATCTGATCCACTCACACACTGTGTGGTTGATGCTGGCCGGGTGCTGGACATCTCCATTCCTCTCCATCTGGGTTTCTCCATGGGGTCTCTCCACAGAAGGTAATTTGGGCTTCCTCACAGCACGGTGGCTGGCTTCCCACATCGTGAGTGTCTCAAAGAGAAAGAGCAAGGAGGAAGCTGTATCCTTTTATTGTCTAGCATCCAAGCCATGATGTCACTGCTGCCACACTCTACAGTTTACAGCAGTCACAAGTCTCTACTCAGTTCCACTGGAAGGAACATTGACCTCACCCTTCCATGGAAGCAGAGTCAAAGCATGTGGGATACAAGATATCCTAAATCTGGATTACTGTAACATTCTAACAATCTTCCCTATTATCCTCTATTTGCCTCAGTCCATTTTCCCTACCAAGGACTGAGTAATCGTTCATTTTACATGACAACATTTAAAACAGAAACTGTCATCTCCTCACATAGAGCCCTCCAATGGCTTTCCATTGCACTCAGGATAAAATCTAAACGTCTTTCCTTGGCCCACAAAAGTCTGCATTCTCCCTTCTTGCTTTATGCATAGTCTTCTATTTCCTCGAGAATGCAAGCTCTTTTCTCCTCCTTAGGATTTTGGTATGCCTGTGCCTCTGCCTGAAGTGTTCTTCCTCCACTCTTTCCATAGCTGTATTCTTCATAACCTTACCTCTCAGCTTAACTTTCACCTTCTCAGCAAGGCCTTCCCTGACCACCCATGATGGTTAATTTTGTGTCAACTTGACTGGGTCATGAGATGCCCAGATATTTGACTAAACATTATTTCTGAATGTGTCTGAGATGGTGTTTCAGATGAGAAGAGCATTTGAATAGGTGGACTCTGTAAAGAAGATTGTCCTCCTCAATGTGGGTGGGCTTTATCCAATCCACTGGGGGCCTGAATACAACAAAAGGTGAAGGGGAGAATTCACTCCATTTCTGAATAACCAATTAAGCTGGGAAATGGGTTTTCTCCAGCCCTTAGACCAAGACTTCCTCCATCACTCCCTGGTTCTCAGGCCTTCAGACTCAGAATAAACTACCCCATTGGCTTTCCTCTGGAAGTGTCTCCAGCTTCCAGAAGACAGACTGTGGGCCTTCGCCATAATATATGACTTAGTTCCTCTTAATTTCCCTCTCTGTTCTGTTTCTCTGGAGAACCTTGACTAATATAGCCCCTATGTCAAATTCCTCAGATTCTGTGATAGTTTTAAATCAGCCCCTTGTTTGTTTCTTCTACTCATAGCATTTATTAAAACATATTATATATTTGTGCTTATTTGTTTCTTTTCCTCTCTCTCTTCTTCTTCTTTTCCATCTCTCCTTCTTTCTATTTTTTGATCTATTCCTCCCACTAGAATATGAAGTCCGTGAAGTTGTTCTCTGTCCTGTTCTAATACCAGGATTATGCCTGGCCTATAGTAGGTGTCCAAGAAATATCTTTGAGAAAACAATCCATAAATATATTTTACAAAAATTATAGAAGAATCTATCATGTAAAAGCTCTAAAGAAAAGTATCAAGTTCAAAGTGCGATGGGTTGCATTTAACCAGAATTATCAGGGAAGGTTTCATGAAGGCAGATTTGTGTTGTGTTTAGAAGTATGTGTGTGAGAGGAGAAAAAAAGATGATAGGGAATGAGAGAGTCACTCAGACAGCTAAAGCAGAGAGTATTGAGAGAAATTCCAAGTGGCAAGTGTAGACAGAAAATAGGATGCTTAAGAAGTTAGTAGAGGAAAGGAGTGGAAGAATAGTGTGGGCAAGATGATGAACACCCTTCAGTGTTGTATTTAGGGATTTTGACATTATTCTACAATCAATAAGGCCCTATTTAATGGTTTTCAGCAGAGATTGAGACATGAAATGAATTGTATCAAAAAGACTGTCCTGGCAAGAGCATATACCGTAGAGTAATGAAACTGATTAAATGTTATGTACATTTTTTCCCTAGATATGTTATCTATCAAACGTCTAAATGATCCTATAGAACTTTTAGCTAAAATCCAATTCAGAAAACTGAGGCAATTATTCTACCCTATAAACTAGAATTATGATGCCATTTCTACTTCTTACAAGCAGAGAGACCAGGGATATTCCCAGATAGAACCTTATTTTCTCTGGAATTTACACCTAATTACTAAAATTCCTCTTCCATAATGTACGTACAATTGGGTTCTACAGGTAAATATCGACTTTCCTCTTAGCAATAACATGATTAGTAATAGCATGATTTGCCTAAATGAAACATTGATTCTAGGAAATTACTTCTCTCAACTTTAAGGTTTTAGGACCTAACTAGGGAGAAAAACATTGTGGTTAAAATAAGGGTGATGCTGACAGTTATATTAACTAATTAATTAATTTAAGGGAAATGATCTCTAAATACAGAAACCATTCTTCTGTGAGTTTCCTAGTTCACAGAATAGCAATTTGGTATTCCCATTTTTATTAAGCTACCCCAAGAAATGCTGATGGCATTCCTTCCCAAAAGGGGCACACGTTTTCTCTATTGCAGTTTCCAATATAAAAGCCATCTCACCTTTATAAAATCTATTTACCTGATGGCAGAAGACCTGAAGTCTTGGAGCAATAATGGCAATGCCAAAGGTATAAATCTTCTCAACCAGAAGGATTTTGCCCCATGGTGCTTTTTTAAAATTTTTTTTTTTTGAGGACAGATATAAATCCAAGAGGAAAATAGCTACTTAAATACAGGTACAATATTACACTTGTGAATAGCAGTCCAGGAAAAAAACCTGTTATTGATCTGTTAATAGTTAGACCATTTCTGTTTAATGCCACCATTTGGATGGACATTTTTAGATTTGCCTTCCTCTTGATCCTCATTATAGCTGCCGCTGTACTTGCTTTGACCCAAAACTAAACTCATAGCATCATCAGATAGAGCCAGTTATTATCTAACAAATTGGTTTTTGCTTGAGAAACTCATTTCAGTACTTTCTCCTGAGAGAGGTTTTTATTTGTATCTCTTATCAACTAGATTATTGAGAGGACAAATTTTTTTCTGAATGCCCCACATTCTGATTAACAAAGTCCTTACTTGCTGGTTGTCGTTTTGATGAGGATATTTTAGAGGCAGAGGGAAAAACCTGATTAAGTTAGCCACTTAAACTGGAGTATAAAAATTTCCTAAGAATGTGTTGAGTTTAACAAATGCCTTATTATTAAAAAAAAATCACAAAACCTGGAGTATAATAAATTCTAGTGGGAGGCCCTGGATTTGGCAGTTAGGACTAATAATTATGGTAGATTTGGGAACATAGTTGCTGACAGCATGGCTCTGGTTAAAGTTTCTCTGTGAGCACAGATCTCTATTGACATATGGGAGGCTCATTCTCACAGCTCTCTGCCCCCGTGGCACCCCACACATTGCTATTATGGCATTATTATAGCACTTTTTAAAAAATATAACTGTTTATTTGTCTATCTTCCCCACTAGACTGTGAACTCTTTGAAGCTAGATATTTTTCCCCATTTTCATCTTATTCATCACTGTAGTCCTAATAACTAGCATATAAGTCTGATCCATAGAAAAAATATTATATATTTATTGTGTGTATGTGGTTTTTTAAATAATCAAGTACAATTGTCTCTAAAATGATAGACTAAACTGCCTTTTCTAGGTGACATCAGTAACATCTTGAGTCACTACTAGGCATCTGATGAAATAAGGATATAGGTAAAATTCTTTTGCCCTCAGATTTGTTTAAATTTCAGTGGATTTTAATCTTTGCCAATTACTTCAATCAGTTCCTCAGGCACAATAGGTTCTGTATTCATCTTGTTACCAAGTCCAGTACAGTACTGCTCGTCACACTACTGGCCAATAAATTGAGGAATGAGCTATTGAGGCCAAAAATAGCAACCTTATTTGGAAAGCCAGCAGACCTAGAAGATGGTGGACTAGTGTCCCAAGAACCATCTTGCCCAAGTTAGAATTCAGGCTTCTTTTATACTAAAAAGGGAGATGGTGTTGTTGGTTGCTGCAAACTTCTTGGTACCAGAATCCTTTGTTTTTGCAGCTGTCCATGTGTGTCTTGTCACAAGGTCCCTATAAACTCTCAACATAATGACCTATATGGGAAAAGAATCTTAAAAAGAGTGGATATATGTATATGTATAACTGATTAACTTTGCTGTAGAGCAGAAAGTAACACAACATTGTAAATCAACTATACAGTACTCCAATTAAAAAAAATCTTCAACAAGACAAATGTTATTGTCTGTTCTGCAACTTTTAATCTCTATATGAATGGAAGTGTTATACCTTTAAATGTAAGAGTCTTGAGGATGAGCTGTCCTGTATATTTCAGGCTATAGGCAACATTCTTAACTTGTAGCAACAGCAATAGAATACAAAGGTTAAAGTAAAAGAAGCAGATCCAATAGAGGGTCAGATTTGTTCTTCCCTATTACAATTCCATGAGTCCTTCTTATTCTATATATTTTCTGTATATTCCCTTAAGAGATTAATCTGTTTCCCCCTTCTTAAAAAATAAAATGAAATATTTCAAATGCATTGACAAAAATAGAGAATAAGTAAAACACTAGTGTACGAACGACACAGTTTTATCAAATCTTAACATTATGTTACATTTGTTTCTCATAATTTTTAAGAAGTTAAGCATCATGTATATAATTGAGGGTTTCTATGTACCTCTCAGTAAGTCACATAAAGTAACATTTAAAATTTGGCCATTGGAATGAGCAATGTAAAGGTTATTGATAATTTTTGGCAAGAAATCTTTCAGTGGGATGGTGGGGAGAAATGTTGATTGGAATGGGTTCAAAAGGGAAAAGAGAGGAGCAGAGGAAGATGGCGGAAGAGTAAGACACGGAGATCACCTTCCTCCCCACAGATACATCAGAAATTCATCTACACGTGGAACAACTCCTACAGAACACCTACTGAACGCTGACATTAGACCTCAGACCCCCCAAAAGGCAAGAAACTCCCCAAATACCTGGGTAGGACCAAAGAAAAAGAATAAACAGAGACAAAAGGATAGGGACGGGACCTGCACCAGTGGGAGGGAGCCGTGAAGGAGGAAAGGTTTCCACACACTAGAAGCCCCTTCGCGGGCGGAGACTGCGGGTGGCGGAGGGGGAAAGCTTCGGAGTAGCGGAGGAGAGCGCAGCAACAGGGGTGCGGAGGGCAAGGTGGACAGATTCCCGCACAGAGGATCGGTGCCCTCAGGCACACACCAGCCCGAGAGGCTTGTCTGCTCGGCCGCCGGGGCGGGCGGGGCTGAGAGCTGAGGCTCGGGTTTCGGGTTTCAGTCGGAGCGCAGGGAGAGGACTGGGGCTGGCGGCAGGAAGAGAGCCTGAAGGGGTTAGTGAATGACGGCTAGCCCGGAGGGAGTCCGGGGGAAAAGTCTGGAGCTGCCGAAAAGGCAAGAGACTTTTTCTTCCCTTTTGTTTCCTGGTGCGCGAGGAGAGGGCATTAAGAGCGCTACTTAAAGAAGCCCCAGAGACGGGCGTGAGCCGCGGCTAAAGACGAGGACCCCGGAGACGGGCGTGGGACGCTGGGGCTGCTGCTGCCGCCGCCACAAGGCCTGTGTGTGAGCGCAGGTCACTGTCCACCCCGCCTTCCGGGGAGCCTGTGCAGCCCGCCACTGCCGGGGTCCCGGGACCCAGGGACGGCTTCCCAGGGAAAGTGCACGGAGCGCCTCGGGCTGGTGCAACGTCACGCCGGCCTCTGCCGCCGCAGGCCCGCCCCACACTGCGCGCCCCTCCCTCCCCTCTGCCTGAGTGAGCCAGAGCCCCCGAATCAGCGGCTCCTTTAAACCCGTCCTGTCTGAGCGAAGAATGGACACCCTCTGGCGACCTATGCGCAGAGACGGGGCCAGGTCCAAGGCTGAGACCCGGGAACTGTGAGAGCAAAGACAGGGAAATCTCTCTGTGCAGCCTCGGAGACAGCGGATTAAAGCTCCACGGTCCACTTGATGTGCCCTGCGTCTGTGGAGTGCATGAATGGACAGTGAATCATCCCAAATTGAGGAGGTGGACTTTGAGGACAAGATTTAAGGCTTTTCCCCCTTTGCCTCTTTTTACAATGAATTATCCCAAGTTAAGGAGGTGGACTTTGAGAGCAAGATTTCCGACTTTTTCCCCTTTTCCTCTTTTTACAACGAATTATCCCAAATTGAGGAGGTGGACTTTGAGAGCAAGATTTTCGATTTTTCCCCCTGCTCTCTTTTTGTGAATGTGTATGTGTATGCTTCTGTGTAAGATTTTCTCTGTATAGCTTTGCTTCCACCATATGTCCCAGGGTTCTATCTGTCCGTTTTTTTTTTTTCAATAATTACTTTTTAATTTTAAAAACGCTACTATATTTTATACTTTATTCTATTTTACTTTACCTGCTCTTTCTTTATTTCCTTCCTCCCTCCCTCCCTCCCTTCTTCCTTTAACTTTCTTTTTCTTTCCTTCCTCCCTCCCTCCCTCCCTCCCTCCTTCCTTTCATTCTTTCTTTTTCTTTCCTTCCTCCCTCCCTCCCTCTCTCGCTCCTGTCTTTCTTTCTTTCCTTCCTCCCTCCCTCCCTCCCTTCTTCCTTTCACCCTTTGTTTTTCTTTCCTTCCTCCCTCCCACCCTCCTTTCTTTCTTTCCGTCCATCCTCCCTCCCTCCCTCCTTCCTTTCTTTCTTTCGATCCTTCCTCCCTCCCTCCCTCCTTCCTTTCTTTACTTCTTTCTTCCTTTCTTTCCTTCTTCCTTCCTTTCTCTCTCTCTTTCTTTCTTCTACTAATTCTTTCTACTTTTTCTCCCTTTTATTCTGAGCCGGGTAGATGAAAGGCTCTTGGTGCTGCAGCCAGGAGTCAATGCTGTGCCTCTGAAGTGGGAGAGCCAACTTCAGGACACGGGTCCACAAGAGACCTCCCAGCTCCACATAATATCAAGTGGCGAAAATCTCCCAGAGATCTCCATCTCAACACCAGCACCCAGCTTCAGTCAACGACCAGCAAGCTACAGTGCTGGTCACCCTATGCCAAGCAACTAGCAAGACAGGAACACAACCCCACCCATTAGCAGAGAGGCTGCCTAAAAACATAATAAGGCCACAGGCACCCCAAAACACACCACCAGACGTGGACCTGTCCACCAGAAAGACAGGATCGAGCCTCAACCACCAGAACACAAGCACTAGTCCCCCCCACCAGGAAACCTACACAACCTACTGAAACAACCTTAGCCACTGGGGACAGACACCAAAAACAATGGGAACTACGAATCTGCAGCCTGCAAAAAGTTGACCCCAAACACAGGAAGATAAGCAAAATGAGAAGACAGAAAAACACACAGCAGGTGAAGGAGCAAGATAAAAACTTACCAGACCTAACAAATGAAGAGGTAATAAGCAGTCTACCTGAAAAAGAATTCAGAATAATGATAGTAAAGATGATCCAAGATTCTATTTCCAAGATCCAAATTCTTGGAAATAGAATAGACAAAATGCAAGAAACATTTAACAAGGACCTAGAAGAACTAAAGATGAATCAAGCATCGATTAAAAACACAATAAATGAAATGAAAAATACTCTAGATGGGATCAATAGCAGAATACCTGAGGCAGAAGAACGGATAAGTGAGGTGGAAGATAAAATAGTGGAAATAACTGCTGCAGAGCAAAATAAAGCAAAAAGAATGAAAAGAACAGAGGACAGTCTCAGAGACCTCTGGGACAACATTAAATGCACCAACCTTCGAATTATAGGGGTTCCAGAAGAAAAAGAGAAAAAGAAAGGGACTGAGAAAATATGTGAAGAGATTATAGTTGAAAACTTCCCTAATATGGGAAAGGAAATAGTTAATCAAGTCCAGGAGGCACAGAGAGTCCCATACAGAATAAATCCAAGGAGAAATACGCCAAGACACATATGAATCAAACTGTCAAAAATTAAACACAAAGAAATCATATTAAAAGCAGCAGGGGAAAAACAACAAATAACACAAAAGGGAATCCCCATCAGGTTAACAGCTGATCTCTCAGCAGAAACTCTACAAGCCAGAAGGGGGTGGCAGGACATAATTAAAGTGATGAAGGAGAGAAATCCTGCAACCAAGATTACTCTACCCAGCAAGGATCTCATTCAGATTTGATGGAGAAATTAAAACGTTTACAGACAAGCAAAAGCTGAGAGAGTTCAGCACCACCAAACCAGCTTTACAACAAATGCTAAAGGAACTTCTCTAGGCAAGAAACACAGTAGAAGGAAAATACCTACAATAACGAACCCAAAACAATTAAGGAAATGGGAATAGGAACATATATATCAATAATTACCTTAAATGTAAATGGACTAAATGCTCCCACCAAAAGACACAGATTGGCTGAATGGATACAAAAACAAGTCCCATATATATGCTGTCTACAAGAGACCCACTTCAGACCTAGAGACACATACAGACTGAAAGTAAGGGGATGGAAAAAGATATTCCATGCAAATGGAAATCAAAAGAAAGCTGGTGTAGCAATTCTTATATCAGACAAAATAGACTTTAAAATAAAGACTATTAGAAGAGACAAAGAAGGACACTACATAATGATAAAGGGATTGATCCAAGAAGAAGATATAACAATTGTAAATATTTATGCACCCAACATAGGAGCACCTCAATACATAAGGCAAATACTAACAGCCATAAAAGGGGAAATCAACAGTAACACACTCATAGTAGGAGACTTTACACCCCACTTTCACCAATGGACAGATCATCCAAAATGAAAATAAATAAGGAAACACAAGCTTTAAATGATACATTAAACAAGATGGACTTAAATGATATTTATAGGACGTTCCATGCAAAAACAAGAGAATACACATTCTTCTCAAATGCTCATGGAACATTCTGCAGGATAGATCATATCTTGGGTCACAAATCAAGCCTTGGTAAATTTAAGAAAATTGAAATTGTATCAAGTATCTTTTCTGACCACAATGCTATGAGACTAGACATCAATTACAGGAAAAGATCTGTAAAAAATACAAACACATGGAGGCTAAACAATACACTGCTCAATAACGAAGTGATCACTGAAGAAATCAAAGAGGAAATAAAAAAAGACCTAGAAACAAATGACAATGGAGACACGACGACCCAAAACCTATGGGACGCAGCAAAAGCAGTTCTAAGGGGGAAGTTTATAGCAATACAATCCCACCTTAAGAAACAGGAAACATCTCGAGTAAACAACCTGACCCTGCACCTAAAGCAATTAGAGAAAGAAGAACAAAAAACCCCCAAAGTTAGCAGAAGGAAAGAAATCATAAAGATCATATCAGAAATAAATGAAAAAGAAATGAAGGAAACGATAGCAGAGATCAATAAAACTAAAAGCTGGTTCTTTGAGAAGATAAACAAAATTGACAAACCATTAGGCAGACTTATCATGAAAAAAAGGGAGAAGACTCAAATCAATAGAATTAAAAATGAAAAAGGAGAAGTAACAATTGACACTGCAGAAATACAAAAGATCATGAGTGATTACTACAAGAAACTCTATGCCAATAAAATGGACAACCTGGAAGAAATGGACAAATTCTTAGAAATGCACAACCTGACAAGACTGAATCAGGAAGAAATAGAAATTATGAATAGACCAATCACAAGCACTGAAATTGAAACTGTGATTAAAAATCTTCCAACAAACAAAAGCACTGGACCAGATGGCTTCACAGGTGAATTCTATCAAACATTTAGAGAAGACCTAACACCTATCCTTCTCAAACTCTTCCAAAATATAGCAGAGGGCGGAGCACTCCCAAACTCATTCTACGAGGCCACCATCACCTTGATACCAAAACCAGACAAGGATGTCACAAAGAAAGAAAACTACAGCCCAATATCACTGATGAACATAGATGCAAAAATCCTCAACAAAATACTAGCAAACAGAATCCAACAGCACATTAAAAGGATCATACACCATGATCAAGTGGGGTTTATTCCAGGAATGCAAGGATTCTTCAATATACGCAAATCAATCAATGTGATACACCATATTAACAAATTGAAGAAGAAAAACCATATGATCATCTCAATAGATGCAGAGAAAGCTTTCGACAAAATTCAACACCCATTTATGATAAAAACCCTGCAGAAAGTAGGCATAGAGGGAACTTTCCTCAACATAATAAAGGCCATATATGACAAACCCACAGCCAACATCGTCCTCAATGGTGAAAAACAAATCATTTCCACTAGGATCAGGAACAAGACAAGGCTGCCCACTCTCACCACTCTTATTCAACTTAGTTTTGCAAGTTTTAGCCACAGCAATCAGAGAAGAAAAGGAAATAAAAGGAATCCAAATTGGAAAAGAAGAAGTAAAGCTGTCACTGTTTGCAGATGACATGATACTATACATAGAGAATCCTAAAGATGCTACCAGAAAACTACTAGAGCTAATCAATGAATTTGGGAAAGTAACAGGATACAAAATTAATGCCCAGAAATCTCTGGCATTCCTGTACACTAATGATGAAAAATCTGAAAGTGAAATCAAGAAAACACTCCCATTTACCATTGCAACAAAAAGAATAAAATATCTAGGAATAAACCTACCTAAGGAGACAAAAGACCTGTATGTAGAAAATTATGACACTGATGAAAGAAATTAAAGATGATACAAATAGATGGAGAGATATACCATGCTCCTGGATTGGAAGAATCAATATTGTGAAAATAACTATACTACCCAAAGCAATCTACAGATTCCATGCAATCCTTCTCATACTACCACTGGCATTTTTCTAAGAACTAAAACAAAAAAATTCACAATTTGTATAGAAACACAAAAGACCCCAAATAGCCAAAGCAATCTTGAGAACAAAAAACGGAGCTGGAGGAATCAGGCTCCCTGACTTCAGACTATACTACAAAGCTACAGTAATCAAGACAGTGTGGGACTGGCACAAAAACAGAAAGATAGATCAATGGAACAGGATAGAAAGCCCAGAGATAAACCCACGCACATATGGTCAACTTATCTTTGATAAAGGAGGCAGGAATGTACAGTGGAGAAAGGACAGCCTCTTCAATAAGTGGTGCTGGGAAAACTGGACAGGGACATGTAAAAGTATGAGATTAGATCACTCCCTAACACCATACACAAAAATAAGCTGAAAATGGATTAAAGACCTAAATGTAAGGCCAGACACTATCAAACTCTTAGAGGAAAACATAGGCAGAACACTCTATGACATAAATCACAGCAAGATCCTTTTTGACCCACCTCCTAGTGAAATGGAAATAAAAACAAAGATAAACACATGGGACCTAATGAAACTTCAAAGCTTTTGCACAGCAAAGGAAACCATAAACAAGACCAAAAGACAGCCCTCAGAATGGGAGAAAATATTTGCAAATGAAGCAACTGACAAAGGATTAATTTCCAAAATTTACAAGCAACTCATGTAGCTCAATAGCAAAAAAACAAACAACCCAATCCAAAGATGGGCAGAAGACTTAAATAGGCATTTCTCCAAAGAAGATATACAGACTGCCAACAAACACATGAAAGAATGCTCAACATCACTAATCATTAGAGAAATGCAAATCAAAACTACAATGAGATATCATCTCACACCAGTCAGAATGGCCATCATCAAGAAATCTAGAAACAATAAATGCTGTAGAGGGTGTGGAGAAAAGGGAACACTCTTGCACTGCTGGTGGGAATGTGAATTGGTACAGCCACTATGGAGAACAGTATGGACGTTCCTTAAAAAACTACAAATAGAACTACCATATGACCCAGCCATCCCACTACTAGGCATATACCCTGAGAAAACCATAATTCAAAAAGAGACATGTACCAAAATGTTCATTGCAGCTCTATTCACAATAGCCCGGAGCTGGAAACAACCTAAGTGTCCATCATCGGATGAATGGATAAAGAAGATGTGGCACATATATACAATGGAATATTACTCAGCCATAAAAAGAAATGAAACTGAGCTATTTGTAATGAGGTGGATAGTCCTAGAGTCTGTCATACAGAGTGAAGTAAGTCAGAAAGAGAAAGACAAATATTGTATGCTAACACATTTATATGGAATTAAAAAAAATGTCATGAAGAACGTAGGGGTAAAACAGGAATAAAGACACAGACCTACTTGAGAATGGACTTGAGGGTACGGGGAGGGGGAAAGGTAAGCTGTGACAAAGCGAAAGAGAGGCATGGACATATATACACTACCAAATGTAAGGTAGATAGACAGTGGGAAGCAGCCGCATAGCACAGGGAGATCAGCTCGGTGCTTTGTGACCTCCTGGAGGTGTGGGATGGGGAGGGTGGGAGGGAGGGAGACACAAGAGGGAAGGGATGTGGGAACAGATGTATATGTATGACTGACTCACTTTGTTATAAAGCAGAAACTAAAAAAAAAAAAAAAAAAAAAAGAACATATTAAGGCACAGGGCAGTTTAAGAAGTGGAACCATGTCACTTTAGAATATACAGCATTGGAAATACATTTTTTACAATCAAATTTTGTTAAATTTAATGTGGTGTATTATTAGAAATTTCTAATATCTTTGTATTACATAAATAAATTAAGAAGTAGTTTATGAAAATAGGAGCAAGGGAATATCATTTATTCCTCCATGCCACATTTCATTTCATCCTCCAGGATTTTGAATCTAATTTTCGCATCTTTATTTTGGTGACAGGTTAAAGTTTGGTTGTCTTTTTTCTAGATGATTATAATTATATAAAATGAAGGGAATTAAAGTACTACAGAAAGGCTTGACTAAGTTTATTTTAGCTTTCCTCCTTATCACTATTAGGAAAACAGTATTCAATCAAGATCTGTCTGTATGGAGAGTAACTGTTGACAGGGTCTAAAAAAACACTGTGTTAAGATTATTTCTGGTATAAAATTTATTATAATCAGATCAACAGTGGGCCACAGAAATAGCTTTTTAAAAGTAAAACCAATCAGTCAACATACGTATTGACTGCCTATATATTTGTAATAAGAAGAGCTGTATTGTATATTGACTGTTTTGTTGCCAAATTACAAGAACAACCACACACACACAAAAATAAATAAAAAGGGAAAGGAGAATTTCTGGTAGAAACACAACTTTATAACTCAGCATTTCCCTACTTGTCTTGGATAAAATACATTTTCTGAAAATAAGGAGCTCATCCTGAATTATAAAACCCATGTCATTTGCTTTCAAGTATGATAACTGAAATGAACAAGACTTGGGGCAGTATCCTCTTGGATGTAGTTAGTTCATAAGATCAGTGGAGACACAGGTAGATAAAGATGAGTGTTATTTATCAGAAACAGCCTGCCTATGTAGAAACAAAACCAAAATAAGAGACCTTTGGGTACTCTTTCTTAGAAGACTACCCTCACCTTATTGAACTCCTCACAGAAAATTTCTACCAATAGTTATTAGTCCAGGAAGCTACAATTCATTCAATGAAATGTAATGACACAGTATCAATAAAAGCCTAAGAAAAAAATTTGATTAAAGCTGCAAATGTTATCAGCAGGTGAAGAACACTCATAAAAATGTGGTGCTGTGGACTGACACAAATTATCTCTAAGGATTTTCCCATGGAAATTTTCAAACTCGATGAGGTAATTACATCTCTGAAGGAATATTATAAACGAGAAATGCAAAAATCTAAAGAAACAAATGATGAACAATAGAAGATAAAATGTGATCTGGCAGTACTCAGAAATGAAATATATAAATATATCTTAATTACAGAAATAAAGCACAATTAAAAGTAACACAAAATAGATCATACATGGGGGAACACAGTAAGGGACAGACACCAGAAATGAGAAAAGCAATCAAATTGAAATTACGGGTTAAAGAGGATTAGAGAGAAAAGCAAAGTAATGGGAAAAATATAACACTGAAACACTGAAACAGTATAACTCAGGAAAACTTTCTTGAGACCCAAGAACACTTGAATCTACACTTTGAAATTTCCCATGTGCCTTAGAAACTAGAACACTTAACACAGAATATTCAGCACTGAGATATATTTTAAATAAAGTTGTTAAACTTTAATTGTAAAGAAATAAATCTTGGGTAACCAAGAACAGAGAAGAAATCACTTATTGTTAGTGTACCATATATCTCAGGCTTTTTTGGTGAGGGGCAGATGTTGGGAGGGCAGTCCCAGTTTAAAGCTTTTTTTCCAGTATAATTACTGATAGAATACTCCTTTACTCTTAGAATTGCCACTGTCTGAACAATACGTTTTACAATCACCATATTTATAAGCAAGGGAAACATCAGATTGGAATCATGTCTCTCTACAGTAGTGAGTAAGTAAAGGATTACTTACAAATTTATATTAAGCCAGAATTATATCCAATTTTAAAGGCTACAGAGAAACAGTTCTGACTTTCAAGAAATCAACAAATGCTGTTCCCATGAAGCTATCTTGAGTAAACTTTTCAAAGATGAGTCAAACATGAGGTAATGAAAATGAATGTAGATTTCTTTAATACTATATGTATTAACTATATCAGCCAATAAGGCAACATCATACTTGATGGGTAAACACTAGAGATATTGCCACAGAAATCACGCAAAAAAAAAAAAAAGCCCACCATAATCATCAACATAATGAGAAAAGAGGAAATATTTAGAGGCATAAAATTTGGAAAGTAAGGGGTAAAATTATGAGTTTTTGCAGATGTTATTATTTGTATACCTGTAAAAGCCAAGAAAATCAACTGAAAACTAATACAAACAAGATGATTCCATCAGATGATACAGTATAAATTAATATTAGAAGTATAGATTTCATATAAACTAACAATAAACAATTTGCAGCTATGATAAAAAAGGACTCATTTTTCATGATCAATAAAAAAAATAAAATATAATACCTAGAAATCAAAGGAAATATGCAAGCTTATATGAAAGAAACTTGCCAAAACAAACATGCAAAACCATATGAAAGAAATGCTTCTCAAATGAATAGCATACCAAGATCTTGGGTTAGAACCTCAATGTTACAATGATGTTGATTCTCTGAAAGTTAATTTCTAAAGTTAATTTATAAATGTAATGGATTCCCAATAAAAATACCGATGGGATTTGAAGCACTAGAAAAATGGATGCCATGTTCATCTGGAAAAATAAACAATAATAGCAAAGAAATTCTGATGAAGAAGGGCAATGATGGAGAGGTTAGCCTGATCAGATATTAAAACCTAGCATTTAAAGCCTCAGTCCTGCAATTAAAACGTGATACTGGTACATATATAGACAAACAGGCCACTATATAAGTATAAAGAAATATAGAAATAGGGCCCACATGACACAACCAGAGAGAGAAAACCCACACGCACAACTAGAGAGAAACCCAAGCAGACTGAGCACCGTATCGAAAAAGATCCCACACGCCTCAACCAAGATCCCGTGTGCTGCAACTAAGACCCAACGCAGCCAAAAAATAAAACAAATAAATAAATAAAAGTTACAAGGATTTAACAGGGAATATAGTTAATATTTTATAATAATTTTGGAGTATACTCTATAAAAATATTGAATTACTATGTTGTACACCTGAAATTAACATAATATTGTAAGTCAATTATACTTCAGTTAAAATAAAAAATAAAAAATAAACTTCTGCATGGGATAAAAAAACCACAAAGTTAAATGCCAGTGACAAAAAAGGAAAAATATGTGAGAGAAAATGACTAATATCTCCAATATTTAAAGAGCTCCTAGAAACTGATAAGAACAATAACCCAACTGAAAAAAAAATTACAAAGGATAAAAACGGACAATTCACAGAAAAATAAATACAGAATTTTCAACCTATGAAAAAATATTCAACTTTGTTTACTTAAAGAAACATAAGTTAAAACTACTTACTATTTTCTACTTGAAATAATGAGGGAAATATTGTAATAATTTGACAATAGTATTTCTTTGAGAGTCTAGGGAGAGCAGATACTCCCACATATTACTAGAAAAGAAATTTAGTAATATCTTTCAAAAATAAACACTTTTTTTGCTTTGAGCTAGGAGTTCAGCTTCTAGAAATTCATCTACATATGTTTCATCTACACACATGCAAAATGCACATATACAAGGTCATTTATCACAGCATTGTTTGTAAATGTAAAAGTGTGGAAACTCAAAATGTTCATCAATAATAAAGTGGTAAAATAAATTATATGGTATCTCCATTCAATCAAATACTAGACACATAAAAAATAATTGAAAAGCTCTTATGTGCTGATGTGAAATAGCCTCCAAGATACAACAAGTGAAAAAAGAATTCCGCAGCAATCAGCCAGTATAAATAAATTTGCATTTGCTTGTGTGTGCACAAATAAGCTGAATAATACACAAGAAATAAATAATAGTTTGGAGAGAGGAGTGAAAAGAGTGGAGAAAAAGCGTAGGATAGAAAAGTGTTTTCACAACATATAAAATATATTTTTTTTAATTTCAGAAAGATTTGACTCTATTATCTATTGAAAATATAAAATTGATCAAAGAAGCAGACACAGAATTTGGGAATGATACTTTGAGGCATCTGCTGTTGAAATGTGAAAGAGAATTTCGAAAGATTCAAGAAAGAGAAGAGGGGGAACTTCCCTTGTGGTCCAGTGCTTAAGACTCTCTGCTCCCAAGGCAGGGGGCATGGGTTCGATCCCTGGACCGGGAACTAAGATCCCCGCATGACACGGGTGTGGCCACCGCCCCCTCCCCCCCCCCAAAAAAAAGAGAAGAGGGCAGGGGAATTGTAGGTATCAAGTATAATCAACCCTTTCAAAGAATTCTGCTGTAAAGTAGCAGGAAATTGGATGGTAGCTAGAAGGGAACGTAAGAAAGGGTAAAGATAGCAAGTTGCATGCTCATGGGGATAACCCAGTAGAAATGGAAAATTTGCTCATGCAGGAAAGAAAGAAATTCTTAGAGTGGTCTGAGTAGGTGAGAAGAGATGGGATATAATGCAGCAAGTTGTGATTAACATTACATTTTGATGTTTGTCCATGTTGATGGACGTAGCTCTTGTTCATTCATTATAATCATGTGTAGTAGTTCTTTATATGGCAATAACACAGTATCATTTATCCATTCCTCTACCGAAAGATATTTAGTTTGCTTCCACTAATTTACTATTACAAACAATATTGTTAAAAATAGTTTTGTACATGTTTTTTTGGAGCACCTTTATTAAAAATTTCCTAGGGTTTATATCTCAGAAGTACAATTGCTGAATTGCCTAGTATAATCATCATCAATGTTCCTTGATAATGTCAATTATTCTCAATATTGGTTGTAGTAGTTTATATTCTTAACAACAGTTTGTGGGGGTTCTACTGCTCCATAGCCCTACACTTTGAATTATGCCAATCTGATGAGCATGAAATGGCATCTCACTGTAGTTTTAATTTGTGTTTCTCTGATTACTACTGAGTTGATCACATTTTCTAATGTTTTTTGGACATTTGGGTGTCCTCCTGAAACACTAGTATCTGCCCATTTTTTCTATTAAATTATCTTTTTCTTACTTTTAGGATTTCTCTCCATATTTTAATACTAATCATTTAAAATAATTGCTAAAATTTATTGAATGCTTATGATATGCTTCGTCCTGTTTGGGTAATCTTATATTCAATGACTAACTCATTTGAGCTTTACAACAACCCTGAGGGTTGGAGAAACTTATTATCCTTATTTTGTACATAGGGAGCTAAGGTACACAGATGTGAAGTAGCTTGCCAAAGGTCATCCAGCTAATAAGTGGTGAAATCTGGGTGTTAAGCTCCAGAGACTATTCCTTACTGTTTCTCAATCCTGTTTGTATTTGATCTATTTTAAAAAAATTTCTTCACCCAGTTTCTGGCTTCCCTTTCCACTTTGCTTATATTATCTGTTTGAATGAAGACTTTGTTCTCTTTTTTTAAAACAAATTTTAACATAGTCAAATCTATTAACATCTTGCTTGTTTTTTTTAAAAAAATCTGTCACTACATCAGCATTATAATGGTATTATCCTTTATTTTCTTTAAAAATTTTAAAGTTTTGCCTTGAATGTTTTGATCAGAACCTCTCCCTAGGAATAATTTTTCTTCTTGGATATCGTTTGATTGAGGAATCCATTATTATTACTAGCATTATACATTCCATGTGGATTACCAATTTTCCCATCATCATTGATTCATTAGTTCACTGGTTTACAACTCTGTCATATGTAAAGTTTCCATATACACTGATTCTATTTCTGTGTCTCTATTCTGTTCCCTTGGTCTGTTCGTCTCTGCATTCATACACACTGTCATTTCCACAGCTTTCTAAATTTTGCTTTCTCGTAGGACCTGCCCCTCTCCAACTTATTCTTTTTCAAATTTGCCTAATTCTTGCTTTTGCCTTTTGCTCTTCTGTATTAATTTTAAAAACATCTTGTCTAGTTCCATGAAACACTTTGGTGAGATTTTTATTGAAATATACTGATTCCTTTGCATAGAATTTCTATCATTACAATATTGAGTCTACATTTAAATTAATGCCATATATATTGCTCCATTACTTACTGTCTTCTTTCATGTCATTAAATTTTTTTTAAATTTCTTCATAAATTCTTACAGATTTTGTTACACTTATCTTAACATGCCCTTTATATTTTATAATTTAAAAAATAAGATTTTTTTTTCTACTATGCTATCTCAAGGGTTATTGTGTATGAGAAAACCATTGATTTAGGTATGTTGGGTTCATATCTAGTGACATTATCATTCATATTAGTTCCGATAGTTTGTAAATTGTCCAATTAAATGATGTTTATATCATCTAATAAAGGATATTGTATCTCTTCTTTTCCAATTCTTATAGTTTTTCTCTGTCTTTTCCTTTTGTAATAAGTAGGGCTCAGAACAATATTAAATAGAAATGTTGAGTGTAGGAATTAACATTTACTCCTTACTTTTTTTTGTGGTACGCAGGTCTCTCACTGTTGTGTCCTCTCCCATTGTGGAGCACAGGCTCCAGATGCACAGGCTCAGTGGCCATGTCTCACGGGCCCAGCCACTCCATGACATGTGGGATCTTCCTGGACCGGGGCACGAACTCGTGTCCCCTGCATCGGCAGGTGGACTCTCAACCACTGCGCCACCAGGGAAGCCCTACTCCTTACTTTAATGGAAATGCTGCTAGAATCTTAACATTAAGTATGATGTTTACTGCAAATTTCTGAAATATGTATTTTAACATCAAAATCTATTTTGTCAGAAATTAAAGTTAAGAAACTTATGAAGTTTCTTTGCATTCTTACTGAGAGAAACATTTTTATCATGAATTTGTTAAATTTTATCAACTTATTTTTTCTGACTTCTTTGAGCTTATATGTGTTACATTAATAGATTCTTCTGATATTCTATCTTCCTTTTCTTTCACAGAATACTTTGTCAGAATGTATTTTTAACATACTCTTGAATCTGACTTTCTGATGTTTAGTATTTTGCAATTATATTCAACAACTACGTTGTTAAACGACAATGGTTTATTTTTTTCTTGTGCTGTTTTTTATCCAGGTTATTGTCCTTATCAAGGCTATATTTGCCTTGTAAAATGTATGGAATAGCTTACTCTGTGTTGCAATTATCTGAAGCAGTTTATTAAAATTGAGAACTACTGTTATATAAAAGTCTGATAAAACTCATATATGACAGTGGAAATGGTGACTGTAGAAGAAGTATACTGTTACTGTTCAATTTTTAGTTACTATTGGTTTATTCATTATTTTTAATCTTGAGTTAGAGTTGATAATTAATATTAATAAAAATAATAAACATTACTATAAATAAGCTCTTAATGTTTGTCTGGTAGTATTTCATGCATATTGCAAACATTATTTCAACCTTTATATCAATGCTACAAAGTCCTATGATTATTCATTCACATTGTCCAAATGGAAAAATTGAGAGTTTAATTAATTTGCTCAAGATCATAGCCAGAGTAAGTGGCAAACTGGGATTCAGAATCAGGCAGTATGACTCAGATGCTACACTCTTAATCATTATGCTATGCTACTTCTTAAAAACAAACAAACAAACAAATAAAAAAAGTTTTTTTCCAGAAAATTTCTCATTTCTTCTAAGTTTTCAATAAATTTGAAATAAGTTGTCCATGATTTAGTCTTAAGATTTTTAAGGCCCAGTGCATTTGCAATTGTAGCCTCCTTTCCATTCCTAATCTTATTTTTGCTTATTTATTTTAAATTAGACTTGCTTCAAGTTTGTCAATTTAGTCATCTTTTCAAGCAACCAGATTTTGGTTTTGCTGATACCGGTTGTTATTTCTTTGTTTTCCACTTTATTAAAAATCTGTTCTTATCTTTATTATTCCCTTCCTTCAGTTTCTTTTGGTTTATTCTGATGTTCTCTTGTAGATTCTTAAATTGAAAGTTTAACTTTTCTTATTTCTTTTTCTTTTTTAATGAATAAATTTAAAGTTGTACATTAACTCCTAAGTATTGTTTAACTGCATCCCTAGAGTTTTAATATGTAGTAGTTTTATAGTCAAAACGTTTCCTAATTTTCACCATATTTCCCTCTTTAACCCATCAGTGGGTACTTAAATTACTAAAGGTATGTGGGTTGAGGGAGATACAGTTCACTGTTGTTTTCTAGTGATCAGAGAATGTAATCTATGTAATATCCATCCTTGAAATTGTGTTGTGGTTGCCATTTTTACCTAATACATAGTCAATTTTTACAAATGCTCCATACGTACTTGAAAAAAATATACATGCTCTGTTTTTATAGGTCATTTTTAATATATGTTATATCAAACCTATTCTTGTTCAAGTTTTTTGTAGAGGTGTCTTCATTTCCCTTGGGTAAATACCTAAGAGTGGAATTGCTGGGTCACATATAAGATGTGTTTAGCTTTATAAGGAACTGCCACACTGTTTTTCCAATGTGGCCATACTATTTTTCATTCCTAGCAGCAATGTATGAGATTTTCAGTTCCACATCCTCATCAACACTTCATATAATCCTCCTTTATAATTTTAGTCAGTTGTAGTTCACTGAGGTGTTATTTTCCTTATCTTTACTAATGATGTTGAACATCTATTCATAGGCTTATTGGCCACTTGCATATGTTGTTTAGCATAGTATATGTTGAAGTCTTTTGCCCTTTTATAAATTGGGTTGTCTATATCACATTGGAAGAGTTCTTTATATATTCAGAATAGATGTACTTTTCTCCTAGCCTGATTTTCTTAATGGTGTCTTCCAATAGCAAAGATTTTTAATTTGTATAAAGTATAATGTATAAATATTGATAAATCAACCCCTAGGTTGCCAAGTATTATCTGAGATTTTGTCTTAGAAATTTTTTTTAAATTTTATTTTATTTATTTTTTTATACAGCAGGTTCTTATTAGTCATCAATTTTATACACATCAGTGTATACATGTCAATCCCAATCTCCCAGTTAATCACACCACCAAGCCAATTCCCTGCCGCTTTCTCCCCTTGGTGTCCATAAGTTTGTTCTCTACATCTGTGTCTCAATTTCTGCCCTGCAGACCGGTTCATCTGTACCAATTTTCTAGGTTCCACATATATACATTAATATATGATATTTATTTTTCTCTTTCTGGCTTACTTCACTTTGTATGACAGTCTCTACATCCATCCACGTCTCAACAAATGACCCAATTTTGTTCCTTTTTATGGCTGAGTAATATTCCATTGTATATATGTACCACAACTTCTTTATCCATTCATCTGTTGATGGGCATTTAGGTTGCTTCCACTTCCTGGCTATTGTAAATAGTGCTGCAATGATCATTGTGATACATGACTTTTTTTTTTTTTTTTTTTTTTGCGATATGTGGGCCTCTCACTGTTGTGACCTCACCCGTTGTGGAGCACAGGCTCCGGACACGCAGGCTCAGCGGCCACGGCTCATGGGCCCAGCATCTCCGCGGCATGTAGGATCTTCCCGGACCGGGGTATGAACCCGTGTCCCCTGCATCAGCAAGCGGACTCTCAACCACTGCGCCACCAGGGAAGCCCCATGACTCTTTTTGATTTATGGATTTCTCTGGGTATATGCCCAGTAGTGGGATTCCTGGATCATATGGTAATTCTATTTTTAGTTTTTATAAGGAACTTCCATACTGTTCTCCACAGTGGCTGTATCAAGTTATAGTCCCACCAACAGTGCAAGAGGGTTCCCTTTCCTCCACACTCTCTACAGCATTTGTTGTTTGTAGATTTTCTGATGATGCGCATTGTAACTGGTATGAGGTGATACCTCATTGCAGTTTTGATTTGCATTTCTCTAATAATTAGTGATGTTGAGCAGCTATTCATGTGCTTCTTGGCCATCTGTAAGCCTTCTTTGGAGAAATGTCTATTTAGGTCTTCTGCCCATTTTTGGATTGGTTTTTTTTTTTTTTAATATTGAGCTGCATGAGCTGTTTCTATATTTTGGAGATTAATCCTTTGTCTGTTGATTCATTTGCAAGTATTTTCTCCCATTCTGAGGGTTGTCCTTTCATCTTGTTTATGTTTTCCTTTGCTGTGCAAAAGCTTTGAAGTTTCATTTGGTCCCATTTGTTTATTTTTGTTTTTATTTCCATTACACTAGGGGCTGGATCAAAAAAGATCTTGCTGTGATTTATGTCAAAGAGAGTTCTTCCTATGTTTTTCTCTAAGTTTTATAGTGTCTGGTCTTACATTTAGTCTCTAATCCATTTTGAGTTTACTTTTATGTATGGTGTTAGGGAGTGTTCTAATTTCATTCTTTTACATGTAGCTGTCCAGTTATCCCAGCACCATTTATTGAAGAGGCTGTCTTTTCTCCATTCTATATCTTTGCCTCCTTTGTCATAGATTAGTTGACCACAGGTGTGTGGGGTTATCTCTGGGCTTTCTATCTTGTTCCATTGATCTATATTTCTGTTTTTGTGCCACTAGCATATTGTCTTGATTACTGTAGCTTTGTAGTATAGTCTGAAGTCAGGGTGTCTAATTCCACCAGCTCAGCTTTTTTCCCTCAAGACTGCTTTGGCTTTTTGGGGTCTTTTGTGCCTCCATACAAATTATAAGATTTTTTGTTCTAGTTCTGTAAAAAAAAAGCCATTGGTAATTTGATAGGGATTGCATTGAATCTGTAGATTGTTTTGGGTAGTATAGTCATTTTCACAGTATTGATTGTTCCAATCTAAGAACATGATATATCTCTCCATCTGTTGGTATCATCTTTAATTTCTTTCATCAGTGTCTTATATTTTTCTGCATACAGGTCTTTTGTCTCCGTAGGTAGGTTTATTCCTAGGTATTGTATTCTTTTTGTTGCAGTAGTAAATGGGAGGGTTTCCTTAATTTCTCTTTCAGATTTTTCACCATCAGTATATAGGGATGCAAGAGATTTCTGTGCATTAACTTTGCATCCTGCACCTTTACCAAATTCATTGATTAGCTCTTGTAGTTTTCTGGTGGCATCTTTAGGATTCTCTATGTATAGTATCATGTCATCTGCAAACAGTGACAGTTTTACTCCTTCTTTTCCAATTTGTATTCCTTTTATTTCTTTTTCTTCTCTGACTGCTGTGGCTAGGACTTCCAAAACTATGTTGAATAATAGTGGTGAGAGTGTACATCCTTGTCTTGTTACTGATCTTAGAGGAAATGGTTTCAGTTTTTCACCATTGAGGACGATGTTGGCTGTGGGTTTGTCATATATGGCCTTTATTATGTTGAGGTAACTTCCCTCTATGCCCACTTTCTGGAGAGTTTTTATCATAAATAGGTGTTGAATTTTGTCAAAAGCTTTTTCTGCATCTCTTGAGATGATCACATGGTTTTTACTCTTCAGTGTGTTTCTATGGTGTATCACATTGATTGATTTGCATATACTGAAGTATCCTTGCATCCCTGGGATAAATCCCACATGATCATGGTGTATGATCCTTTTAATGTGTTGTTGGATTCTATATGCTAGCATTTTTCTGAGGATTTTTGCATCTATATTCATCAGTGATATTGATCTGTAATTTTCTTTTTTTTGTAGTATCTTTGTCTGGTTTTGGTATCAGGGTGATGGTGGCCTCATAGAGTAAGTTTGGGAGTGTTCCTTCCTCTGCAATTTTTTGGGAGAGTTTGAGAAGGATGGGTGTTAGCTCTTCTCTAAATGTTTGATAGAATTCACCTGTAAAGCTATGCAGTCCTGGACTTTTGTTTGTTGGAAGACTTTTAATCACAGTTTCAACTTCATTACTTGTGATTGGTCTGTCCATCTTTTCTATTTCTTCCTGGTTCATTCTTTTGTAAGAATTTGTCCATTTCTTCCACGTTCATTTTATTGGCATAGCGTTTCTTGTAGTAGTCTCTTAGGGTGCTTTGTATTTCTTTGGTGTCTGTTGTAACTTCTCCTTTTTCATTTCTAACTTTATTGAATTGAATTCTCTCTCTCTTTTTCTTGATGAGTCTGGCTAATGGTTTATCAATATTTTTTATCTTCTCAAACAACCAGCTTTTAGTTTTATTGATCTTTGTTATTGTTTTCTTTGTTTATATTTCATTAATTTCTGCTCTGATCTTTATGATTTCTTTCCTTCTACTAACTTTGGGTTTTGTTTGTACTTCTTTCTCTCATTCCTTCAGGTGTAACATTAGATTGTTTATTTGAGATTTTTCTTGTTTCTTGAAGTAGGCTTGTATTGCTCTAAACTTCCCTGTTAGAACTGCTTTTGCTGCATCCCACAGGTTTTGGATTGGCGTGTTTTTAATTGTCGTTTGTCTCTAGGTATTTTTTGATTTCCTCTTTGATTTCTTCAGTGATCTCTTGGTTATATTGTAATGTATTGTTTAGCCTCCATGTGTTTGTGGGTTTTTTTACTTTTTTTCCCCCTGTAATTGATTTCTAATCTCACAGCATTGTGGTCAGAAAAGATGTTTGATATGGTTTCAATTTTCTTAAATTTACTAGGCTTGATTTGTGACCCTAGATGTAATCTATCCTGGAGATTGTTCTGTGCACACTTGAGAAGAAAGTGTAATCTGCTGTTTTTGGATGGAATGTCCTTTAAATGTCAATTAAATCTATCTGGTCTATTGTGTCATTTAAAGCTTCTGTTTCCTTATTTATTTTCACTTTGGATCATCTGTCCATTCTTGTAAGTGAGGTGTTAAATTCCCCCACTATTATTGTGTTACTGTTGACTTCCTCTTTTAGAGCTGTTAGCAGTTGCCTTATGTACTGAGGTGCTCCTATGTTGAGTGCATATATAATTGTTATATATTTTTCTTGGATTGATCCCTTGATCATTATGTAGTGTCCATCCTTGTCTCTTGTAACAACCTTTAGTTTAAAGTCTATTTCCTCTGATATGAGTATTGCTACTCCAGCTTTCTTTTGATTTCCATTGGCTTGAAATATCTTTTTCCATCCCCTCACTTTCAGTCTGTATGTGTCCCTAGGTCTGAGGTAGGTCTCTTGTAGACAAAATATTTATGGGTCTTGTTTCTGTATCCATTCAGCAAGCCTGTGTCTTTTGGTTGGAGCATTTAATCCATTCATGTTTAAGGTAAGTATCAATATGTATGTTCCTGTGACCATTTTCTTAATTGTTTTGGGTTTGTTTTTGTAGGCCCTTATCTTCTCTTGTGTTTCCCATTTAGAGGAGTTCCTTTAGCATTTGTTGTAGAGCTGGTTTGGTGGTGCTGAATTCTGTTAGCTTTTGCTTGTTTGTACAAATTTTGATTTCTCCATCAAATCTGAATGAGATCCTTGCTGGGTATAGTACTCTTGGTTGTAGGTTCTTCCCTTTCATCACTTTAAGTATATCATGCCACGCCCTTCTGGCTTGTAGACTTTCTGCTGAGAGGTCACCTGTTAACCTTATAGGAGTTCCATTGTATGTTATTTGTCATTTTTCCCTTGCTGCTTTCAATAATTATTCTTTGTCTTTAATTTTTGCCAATTTGATTACTATGCATCTCGACGTGTTTCTCCTTGGGTTTATCCTGTATTGGGACTCACTGCACTTCCTGAACTTGTGTAGCTATTTCCTTTCCCATATTAGGGAAGTTTTCAACTATAATCTCTTCAAATATTTTCTCAGGTCCTTTCACTCTCTCTTCTCCTTCTGGTACCCCTATAATGTGAATGTTGTCACATTTAATGTTGTCCCAGAGGTCTCTTAAGCTGTCTTCAGTTCTTTTCATTCTTTTTTCTTTATTCTGTTCTGCAGCAGTGAATTCCACCATTTTGTCTTCCAGGTCACTTATCCATTTTCCTATTTCAGTTATTCTGCTATTGATTCCTTTTAGTGCAGTTTTCATTTCAGTTATTTTATTGTTCATTTCTGTTTGTTTGTTCTTTAATTCTTCTAGGTCTTTTTTAAACATTTCTTGTATCTTCTTGATCTTTGCCTCCATTCTTTTTTACTGAAGTCCTGGATCATCTTCACTCTCATTATTTTGAATTCATTTTCTGGAAGTTTTCCTATCTCCACTTCATTTCATTGTTTTTCTGAGGTTTTACCTTGTTCCTTCATCTGGTACATAGCCCTCTGCCTTTTCATGTTGTCTATCTTTCTGTGAATGTGGTTTTTGTTCCACAGGCTGAAGGATTGTAGTTCTTCTTGCTTCTGCTGTTTGCCCTCTGGAGGATGAGGCTGTCTAAGAGGCTTGTGCAAATTTCCTTATGGGAGAAACTGGTGTTGGGTAGAGCTGGCTGTTGCTCTGGTTGGCAGAGCTCAGAAAAACTTTAATATGCTTGTCTGCTCATGGGTGGGGCTGGGTTCCCTCTCTGTTGGTTGTTTGGCCTGAGGAAACCCAACACTGGAGCCAACCCAGGTTCTTTGGTGTGGCTAATGTCAGACTCTGGGAGGGCTCATACCAAGGACCACCTCCAAGAACTTCTGCTGCCTGTGTCCTTGTCCTCTTGGTGAACCACAGCTGTCCCCTGCCTCTGCAGGAGAGCCTCCAGCACTAGCAGGTAGGTCTGGTTCAGTCTCCCCTGGGGTCACTACTCCTTCCCCTGAGCCCCAATGTGCACACTACTTTGTGTGTGCCCTCCAAGAGTGGAGTCTCTGTTTCCCCTCGTCCTGTCAGAGTCCTGCAATCAAATCCTGCTAGTCTTCAAAGTGTGATTCTCTAGGAATTCCTCCTCCCATTGCAGAACCTCCAGGTTGGGAAGTCTCACAGGGGGCTTAGAACCTTCACTCCAGTGGGTGGACTTCTGTGGTATAAGTGTTCTCCAGTTTGTGAGTCACCCACCTAGCAGTTATGGGATTTGATTTTTTTGTGATTGCACCCCTCCTAACATCTCATTGTGGCTTCTCCTTTGTCTTTGGATGTGGAGTATCTTTTTTGGTGAGTTCTAGTGTCTTCCTATCGATGATTGTTCAGCAGCTAGTTGTGATTCTGGTGTTCTCACAAGAGGCAGTGAGAGCACGTCCTTCTACTTCACCATCTTGGTTCAGCCTCTAGAAATATTATCGTTTTAACTTTTGTATGTCTGTTCCTGACCCATTCTGAGTGAAGTTTGAGGGGAGGCAGATAAAATAAGAAACCATTCCTCCACCAATCTCTCCACAATTTGCAGCATGGAGAATCTGATTATCTTAAATGTGAGTTATCTCTTAGGCAAAATGCATGCAGAAAATAACTTGCTATACAAACCTATGTCTAGAAAAATCAAAACAAAAAATATACTAATCCATTGTTGTTACTGCTGCATTTTCTTCATAATAGTACACAAATCTTGATAGCTCTCAAAGCTTAGTTCAAAATCTACCTGTGCCATGAATTTTTCTTTTATCAACAGATTCAAGGGATGATACCATCGTCTGAACCCCCAAAACACTTTATCCCTATGTTTCAGGCATTTATAACTTATAGTGGAGTGATTTAATATTTGTTCTATTTCCCCTACAGAAGAAAACTTCTTGAGGACAGATACTTGTATTATTTATTTTGTACCTCTGGAGCCCTGGCAGAGGATATATTTTGTCAATTTTTACTTTGATGCATGGATATAGTGGCAGTTGATATTCTGTGGGTGACAACGGCTGGTATTTTCTGAAGGGAAAATAAATCTGCATTTCATTCTGTACTTCACCATTTAACTTCTCTTACTTATATTTTTAAATAAGAAAGTAATTTACTTTATTAACCACAGAGATAGCATCTAAGTATTTAGGGCAAGATGCGCATAGGGAATATTTAGAAGTGAAAAGAAAATGGTCATATGGCTTTCAGAAATAGGAGTTGGCTTTTATAGCATATGTAGCTTTTAGTTCCCCACTCACAAACATACCCTTGGAAATCATGGTAGTCAAGAGCCACCAGTTAATGAACATTTACTATCATCCAAGCACTGTTCTAAGTATTCTATGCATATTATCTTTTCTTCAATTCTCACAAAAATACCGTGAAATAAACAGTGTCATAGCTGTTATTTTATTCCTGAGGAAATTGATGCTTAAAGAAATTAAATAATAAACCTAAAGTCACACAGCTAGTTGGTGGCCATCTAACTCCAAAGTCTGTTTTCTTAACCATTATCCATGAGGAACTCATGTAGCTACCCAGCAATCACACATGCTAAAATTAAGCCTGTTGCACAATCATTTCCATTATTTTTAGTTTTGTCAAATAGGCTTTTAAAGATTTGGTACATGTATTTGACCTTGTAGCAATAGTTTCTTCTTCTTAATGAAAATTAAATTATAAAGGTATGCTTCAGTTATGCTACCTTCTCAACTGAAAAAAACTTTTGCAAAATTAATCCTTTAATATACTTTTACCTGTGTTCAATTCTAAACTTTACTCCCTCCCTAAAACAATCCTGCCACCTTCATGACATAAATTTCCTTAAAGTAAACCTTATCATGGCCTCCACATAGCTACACACTATTTTTCTTTGTGACTGTGAGATATAAGGTATAACTCAGAGTGCAGAAGGTGAGGAGTTTGCTGTCTCAAACTGCAAGTTAAAGTGAGCCATCAAATATCTGTTATTAGGAAAAGTCTTTACTGTCTTGTTCCTCAGACCTGTGGATCCAAGGGAGAGGGATAAGAGATACATCATTTCAAATCAGATATCCTATGTTTGATGGAAGGCGTTTCTTCTTAATAAAAAACAAAACAAAACAAAAAAGGACGTCATGTCTTACATTATTTATTGCTAAGGATGTCTGAATAATTAAGGAAATAGTACACATCTATTATCTAGTAAGAGGTCAGTTTGAATATATTACAAAGAAAGACCCATCTAAGGAGAATGTAGTTGCCTGTGAGGGGCACCTACTCTTGTAAAGTGTTCTGGTACTGTAGTATGTCCAAGTGCACACTTACCCTTGTGCAATAAATAGGTCGCCTATATCATTGATTTTTATATTACTCGGCTTGTTGAGAATATCATCAGATGCAATTCCTGAACTTAGGAAGAAAGATGTTGAACTGTGAGAATAATGTGTTTGCAGCTGCATTTAATGGAGGTTATGAGAACAGTTTAAAAGCATTTCCCAAGACTGAACAGGCTACACAAGACTCAATAGATTCGTCCTCAGATCTTGGTGAAACTTTTCATCACAAATCTGGTGGAACATGTAGCATGTGGTTGCATAGCAGCCTGAAATGCCAGATCAGGGACAATTTAATCACAATAGATAGCTTGCATCATATAAAATTCAGGGGTCTTAATCTATATATGAGTAAGCAGTGGGAGAGTTGAGTGTTTGCCTGTATCCTCATGAACAGAATGTGACCAGTCTGTGAGATAATTGTAATTGGTTTCTAACTTGGGGCCAGGTTAGCAATTTAGAAAATTATATATAGATGATGACTTCTTAGTAGTTAATTGGTGAATATTCTTTCTGGAGAATTTTCAAAATGGATGTCCCTAGAGAACATATGGTTTTCCATTCTTTTTTCATAATAAGCTAAACAGTTATTAATCTGAGTTCTTTGATTATTGCCCTCCCCCATTCACCCTAGATGAACTGTAATTGAATTCATGCTGCCCAGACCAACACCACCACTGTGAATAGACAATGAACAGTATCAGGAGAAAGGAAAAAGGAAGACATAGATTAAAAGTCCAAATTTTTGAGAATTTTACATAAATGTATATTTTAAGTCATAAAGCTAGTATATGCTTATTGTAGACAAACTGGAAACTATTAAAAAATGTTTAAAGGAAAATAAAAATCACCCATAATTCCACCACTTAGAATAGATGCTCTTTATATTTTAGTATATTTCCTTCTGCTTATTTAAGTATTTTTACATGGTTAAAATCATAGTTTAATTTTATATCATTCATGTCATTTAAAATAGTGACATATAAACCAAAAAATTCTTTATGAATACAATTTGTAATTATAAGATATTATTTTACTCTATGGATTTACTATAACTTGCTCATTCATTTTCCTTTTGAGGGATATTAATTTCTGTATTATCAATTTACCAGTTCATCAGAAAAAGAATTTCTTTTTCATGAATTTTCAGGGGAAAATGAGAACAGACCCCAACTTTAGAAAAAGATTGCTCTTGTATTTGATAAAAACATTTAACAGACACTTTGGTTTAAAAGTTAATATAGGCCCCAGGCAAAGTTTCGAATGAGGATGTTAAAATTAAGGAATCTAAACTGCTCTGCAAAATAAAGTAAAAGTGTACTTCCTCCGAGGGAAAATTGTTTTGAGATTTAAAAATAGTTTGAAGCACCTCTGTTTGATTCTCAGAGAAAGGAGTTGAGGCTGAGGGAGTGGGGGTGGGGGGTGACAGGAGGCTGGGGTGGCAGGACTCAGAGAAACCAGGAAATGGGAAGGAGGCTGCTTTGAAAGGAGAGACCAGTGCCATCAACAGGGTGACAGTCTAGAGCCTGAGAGCCAGCCAGGAAGGGACTCTCCGGGATGGCCAACTACCTTTAACAACACAATGTGACCAAGATCCATTTTTAAGTTACTTCCTATCCTGTGCTGTAAGTCCTTTCCACCATTCCCAAATATTCAGCTATCTTAGGGGTGCTGGGAAGAATGATGGAAATGGCATGAAATGGACAGTAAGACTTGAGTGACACGGAAAGGCAGAGACGAGATACCCCGGGGATTCAGTAAAGGCCTGGTGCAGGAGTTTGGAGAAGGCATGAGAGAAAACCAAGATAGTATACCTTGTCCCTCTCCCCTACCCCCCCCCCATTTTTAGACATTTTAGAAAGTCATTGGACCTTCTGAAGTTAATGTGGGTGACTTATTTACTTGGATATTAAAAGCAAAAAATCATCCCAGATAGTTGGGGGACCTGGGGGGTCCTCAAGTTACATAAAAATCAACAAATTGATCTATTTATTCTATATCTGGTACTTTTTTCTTATGTTATATTCTAAGAAGAGGAATGGTTAGCTCAAGGGATATGGTTTTAAGCTTCTTACAATATATTGTCAAGCTATTTTCAAAATGCTTGCACCAATTTTAATCCCACCATCACTGGACAAGGATGCCTAAAGACACTGACTATTGTAACTGAAGTCTGACAGAATGGAGCTGTCAGCAATGATATCAACGATGGTCAAGAGATCTTGAAGGTGTTTACCTTCTGTCATCTGAGGTTGACAAGATACTCATCAGACATTAATGAAACACAATTATTTCTTAATCCTGAATATCTCACAAAGAATGAAACCATACCAAACAATTAATGCTGAAAGGGAAAAAAGTTTGTCTTTAGCCACAGTGGATCAGTTCTGTTTTTAGTTTACCACTTTTCACACCTTTTGAATTTACCTTAGACATGAGTAAAGAGAATATAAATCTTGATTCTTTCTCATTGCAATTCATGATAGAGCAAGATTTGTCTAGGCTTTTTAACTGACATGTTCTTTTTGCCAGGCTTGAATCCACATATTCTAGAATCTACAGTTTTCCTTGGTAGTTGAAGAGGTTATAAATGTCTATTTGGTCAGCCCGGTGACAAGATGCAATTTGTACCCCAGATCAGGACAGAGATTTTACTAACACAGTATTGAGAAGTTTATGTTTTCCCCAGATGCTCTTACTTAGAACAGCTTTCAGAAGAAAAGAACCAAAGAAAGTTTTTTTTTTTAACACAAAGTCTAAATAGAAGGGGAAAAAATGACAAGAAAACAACATTCTGTTTTTAAAACAAAATTTTTTTGTTCAAAATCAGTATGGTAATACAAGATAATGTAGACAGTTTTGTTTTTGCAAGAACAATTGTCAAAAGTTTAGCAACTTTGAACATACATAAATCATTTCAGTTCCCTAAGGCTTTTATAAGTTTTGATTGTTCAAAGATAAGAAAGATCTGGCTCAACTCTAGAGACATTTGGTGTTTTGTATTTTGCTTTGTGTCTGAATGATAAATGTGTGAATATGGGTGGTTACTAGAAGTCCCTAATCATGCATTTGGACACATGAATGGGATTTAACAAATTGTCTGGCACAGGATGGGCAAATTCCCATGATGCCAATCCAGCCAATCCAGTGATGAAGTTCCCCAGGATGCCAGCTGACCCACTTCTGCATATACAGAAATTGAGGTCACCCCATGGAAGGAGGGTCACCTTGTCTTACTCTCCAACTCCCTTTTGGGGTGTGATTCGGCAAACAGAGACCCAAATAATTTTGTATATATCTGGACTTTTCTTTCTTAATATATATCCTCCTTCTACTCACCACTTCCAGCCATCCTTCAGCTTCTTAGTTTCTTTGCTATTCAGACCCCTCAAATGTCATTTACACCAGAAAAGCCTGCCTTCCTCATTTAAAAACAAACATTCTTATTAATCTATTTAAAGCCAGGAACTAGAAGGAGCTCCAGGTTACTGTCTTACAAGCTACTGTGTTCTCTTTGCTTTTGCAGTGTGAATTGGAACCCATACCCAAAGTTTGTCTGCATAGAAATGTTTTCTGCTTCTAGCTTCTTATTACCTGTTTTGTACAAAACTCAGTAGAGTGGTTGACACTCTCATGTAATTTAACTCTCCAGCCCACCAGAGTTGACTGTTCAGAATTTCTTATGCCACCACGTCCAACCTGACATCAACTTGTCTAAATCCAGCTTTATGATATATTCCTGGAAAAGATGAGAATGATACCCACATTTCCAAAACCAGGAAAGTTGTACAAAGGAGAGTAGAATTATAACATTTTGGTACATGTTTAGCTTTGTTTTGTGTTGTTTTGTTTTTTCAGACTACCTCAAACAGAAAATACCTTATTCTTTCATTTACATAATCTGTTCTAAATAATTCAGTGTTTTACCTCTGGTATGCTTGCTCTTGTTGAAAGCCACCGTTGATATTCAATCTGAACAGAATGAATACAACTACTAAGGTAAGTTCTTTAAGTTCTTCTGACATTCTTGCTTTGGGAGGAGGGAAGTGTAGGCATCCAGGGGTTAAAGAAATATGCTCTGACCTAGAAAGATAGGCTATTCAGATAAGACTGTCAGCTTTAGAAATGCATGATACATATGCCAGTACAGTAAATACACTTGGTTCCAATTTCCTCACATCATGCAACATCCAGTCTCAGTCTCAGATGATCTTCAACACCATGCTAGAAGTGCCAAGGAAATAATAAAAGAGCTAGAGGGAAAAAAAATCCCAACACCAGCAACAGTATAGCACAGTGAAGCCTGTTTGATTAGGTCTTTAATGAGTTCTCTTCCAGGCGTGGGTGTAACCATCTGGGAGGCTGGGACTTGACACGGTGGTTTACAAGCACAACCAGCTCCCTCTCTCACGTTCTGGATCCAAACTGAAAGAATGTGAGAAATCCTAGATTTGAAAGACAAATGCAGAGAAGGACAAAATGACAGGTTGTGCCACCTTCAGACAGTACAACTAATCAGAATCCCCGGAGTGTTATCTAAATTAAGTTGGAGCTTTTTGGCAGTACATAGAGAAAGATCTCCAAGAACAATTCAACTGGGGATGAGAGAAGCCTTATTAGACAGATCACACTGACTGGAGAACCTGTACAGAGATAAACAGGGCCAAAACAATGGTGGATATTGCTTCTATTTCTTCTGGAGATGGAAGCCCTTCTAAACTTCAGAAGGGTCAGATGTTAGTCTCCTGATTCACACCAAGAGAACCTACGTGTGGATATCTCCTCACCTCTCGCCCACGTGTGTGAATACACACAAGCACACACCCACACACGTATACAAGCACATTGTTTTTATTTTTACACTTCTCTATCTCGAGTGGTGAGAAACTGTCATTTTTTAAATCAAATTCTCTTTTCAATCAACATACAGAAGTGTTCAAAGAGATTGAAAGGTGAGGTGTTTTTTCGTTGCTATTTTACACATATTGATATCAACAAGAGCAAGACCATTTTACATTCTTCTAGAGAGGCAGGAATTGCCGTAGGCACTGGTTCATGGTTATTATCTCTTCCAGTGTTTCTATTTCAGTGCTGCCTGGAATCAGCAGCCCAGAGACTCCTGAAAGCCAAGAGCTTGCTTTTAGCCTGTGATTCATTTTCATTTCCTTTCATTTTACTTAAATGTGCTTAAACAGTTGAATAGAATAAACTGCTAGTTGTAAAAATCTGAGGACTTTGACCCAGAGTTCTCTAATTTATTCTTCCCTATCACCAGGGAGAAAAATAGAAATACTAAAACCAAAAATATTGTTATACTGGCTCTCACAAGCTTACATGGGTTTTCATTTGTTTGTTGAAGGGAGAGACCATAAGCAGAAAATCTCAACATACTAACAAATTTAGATCATATCTCTTCAAATGACCTGACACCAGATCTAACTGGCCAAAGTGAAGAAATAATATGGACTGGCACCAGGAAGTAGATTCATCACTTGTACTTAAAAAAAAAAAAAAAAAACCACCTAAGCAGTACAATCATTTTACATTTGAACTTTCCAAATATAACAAACCAACAATTTTGGTCTTCAAGATAATAAAATAAAAGTTGTAGGCACAAAAGAAAGCCCAAATAATTCTTTGTACAGAATTGCAGAACTTTTCCATCACTAAAAGAAATTGGATTCCCCCACTATTCACTGCTGCTCAGTGCTCTTGAGACTTAACTGTATTTCTTAGGAAGATGAATCAGAATCATAAAAATACAGAGTTAAAAGGAAACCTGGAGGTCAGCTATTCCCTTCCTTTTCAGCTGGTCAGCAGTGGAGTTTGCACTAGACTTCAAGTCCCCAGACTTCCGGTCACCAGGGTGCCTTTCTCTCAGTTACTTACATTTGTTTGTTTGCATTGTTTTGTTTTAAATAGCTGTGTCCATTCTTCATCTTTTGGTTTTACCTCCCATTACTGAATATCATGACTCTTTACCTGGATGGAATTAGCATGGATGTGTTTAAGTCTTCGTATGGTAACGTCAAAAACAGTTAAGACTCTGACATCCTTAGGAAAGCACAGCATAGCTCTAATTTGGTTCATTTATATTGAATCGGGATGAGAGTCATGATTGTCTCTTCATTAGCTTGGTACAGGACTGCTTTTTCCAGGCAACATTTTGGTCAAATCAATAAGATTCAGATGCTGAGGGTGAGGAAGAGCTGCTATCTTCACAGTTGATTTCCTTCTTTGAGTTACGCTTTGGGGGTCTTTTTTTCTCATCTCTTCTTGAAGTAGATAACGTACACACTTGGGCACTTCCCTCATTGAGGTTCACTGCCTGCATGACTCTCAGGGCATGGAGTTCCCCATCATACATCAATGACCATCATTGACAAGGGTCCATCTGACATGCTTATTCAACATGGAAATCCTCAAGAATGCCAGTGACTAGCAAGGTTATAGTAAAAGAATACTTTCAACTATCCAAAAATGCCCCATGGTTCACTTAGTTCCTATTATATCTAAAGGAATTAAAATATATTTAAGAACTTAAATTTTCAAAGTATACATATCTGAGAAATGAAATTTAGCACAACAAGGAAAAAGTACAAAAGAACAAGGATTCATTTGTAGTACATAAATTATGTCTTCGCAATTTTAAAATTTGCCTGTGAAATAATGTAATATCTTTGCTCCTCTCTTTTATATTCAAAACATCTTCTCCATTTCTTCCAATCTTAAACACCCCTTGATAAGTCTTCTTTCCTCATTTCTGTTTCTCTTGGTTTCGGCTTTCTTACACTCTCCTTCTCTTACTACCTATCTTTATGCAAAAGTTCTCTGCCACGTGGCACTGTGATAGCTTTTAAATTCTGCTCCATAAGTAAGGCTTTCAGGTCAAGATTCTCAGGTCCCACTCAGACAGGCAGACAAACATCTGAGTCTTCTAATTATCTGCCCCCACGTGATGATCCTCTAAACTCCCGACAGGGTCAGCTGGTTATTAGGAAATGTTTCCTGTCGGTTCTCCTCACATCCCTCAGTTCCTCCTGATGTCGTTTTTGTAGACTAGCCAGGTTTTTCAGCTTTAGAAACATGTGAGACCTGAAGAAAAACTGGGCCTGAGTTCAATTGCATGTCCCCCCTCCCCGCTTCCTGATTCTCTCTATCCTGACAGCTTGACAACCATCCCCGCTTTCTCTTTCTGGAAGAGTCTGCCCACTGCAACCCAGGACCAGGCTAGGATTTGGTCGGGTGGTATGGTAGAGCCCCCATCCTGATTCCCAGAGAAGAGATACAGGATTTTCTCTATAGTCAGGCTTCCCTTTACTTCACTGCATGAACAACTCTCATCCTAACCCATCCCAGAAGATTCTGGAAAGTTTTTGTCTCTCCCAAAGGAAAACAAAGCATGTATAAAACATTCTTCCTGGGCTGTCTGAGTATCCTTGACTCTCCTGAGCTACATTTCTTCAGCTACTGTCAATCAATGCCCATGGTAGCCTATTCTTTTTAAGGAAAAGCAATGAATGAAGGAAGGAGAAAGGGCAGAATCTGAAACCTGCCAAAGAATAAAGACACTGCTTAGAACATCTTAATAAGGGTAAGTTAATGAAAACAATTCACTGAGTGTTTTCTGTATGTCACTACTGATGAGGTTTTATGGGTGTGATATCATAATTTGGCTGTCTTTGACCTGTCCCTCCTGGCCATTCTAAATTCTGCAGACATTATGCAGATATCTTGCCAGCTAAGAGAGCTGAATGCCAAAGGCCAGCTTTATTTGGGTAGGAATCAAAGGCCCTGTGGGTTTAAGGAAAAGCAGGCATAGTTACTTTCCCCAGCTCCAAGCTGTTCAGCTGTGGCTAGAATCTTGTTTGTAAATATAGCTGGAGTTTGAACCAGCCTCCCCGCAAAGACAAATGAATTTCTAAGCATGTTTGTACTTGCAAATGCACAGTGTTATACACTTCATGCTACCTTAATCCTTATTAAACTGATGGGAAGTCATGTCGGGCCAACCTTCCACAGTCAAATGGATTAGACAAGCTAATTGATTAAATATAGGAAAAAACCAAGAGCTTTTCCTGTCTGGCAACCATGCATTCAAAGCATCATTTTCACACCAATGTTTGTTCTTTTCCATTCTTTTGAGTTTCATCATATTCACAAATGAAATCAGTTCCTTGAGAATGATAGCTAAAAAAATTAAGGCAGAGTCTAAAATGTATATATTTGTTAAGTACATATGGGGAAAATAAGAATGTTACAAAACCCTTAACTGGGCTTTAAGAAGCTTAAAGACAGCTTAAGAAAAAAAATTGGAAAACGTTCAACTTAAAGCAATTTGGCACCTACCTCTGTATTTTCCTTTATTCTTGTTATGCAGGACAATGGGAATTTACAGGGATTTGGCAAGATTGGTGGTGATTGAATCCAAATAATACAATATTTTTACAGTAGTTCCTTTGTGTTTGTGTTTTGCCTTGACTATTTCCCTATATGTTAATGCCAGCATGGATCAGAAACCACTTATTTGTTTCATAGACTACAAATGGCATTACCAATGCTGGAAGGTGTCAGTGTCAAAGCAATACGTGCTTTGCCACATCTCACATTTCAAAAAAGAAATATTTACTGGGCTTTTATTTAAAAGAATATTGTACTCATCTTTGCCTCATATTAACTCCTGCCACCTGTTTATTGTGTGTGTGTGTGTGTGTGTGTGTTTTCTTCTTCTGGTTTTCCAACCTCTAAGTTCTCTTTCAGCCAGTTCAATCTGCTAACAAAATATTTAACTGCTGAATCACCACCCTCCCCCAAGTCCACTCATGAGGATTCTACTTTAAGGTTAAAACTATATTTCATGAGTAACTATATGTGTGTGTATATCCATTGAGGCCAACCTTATTCCCTCAATTATTTCTAAACCTCTTCTTTTCCATCTTTCTTTTCTACACCCATTCTCAAAAGAAAGCTTCCATACATTATTATGAGTTTTGTCATTAACTTTCCAGGTTGTAAGATCCTTGTAATGACTGGGCAAACCAGGCAATATGGATAATCATAATTATTTAGGGAATGAGGAAGGGGGGCTACACCAAAGATCAATATTTTAAAGAGCCAAAGAAAAATATTTTTAGACAATTGCTAAATTCATAGACCCCCTCCCAAACACACGCCAAAATTAGTCATGAAATTGTTAAAGCACAAACCCCAAGTCAGGCTGTTAGTGACAGCTTTAAATGCCCTGCTACTGACAAAGAAGCTGTTGAAGAGTGGAGCCTGGGAGGTGCCTAGAAAATAATGGTATTTTACATATTTTATGTGGTCTAGGAAACCACCTCTGTGCTGAGGTGGCACTCGGCATAGAAATTACATTCTCCTTGCAAAAAGTTAAGAAGATACTTGAAATCACTCCCATCACTTCAGTGTGCAGACCAAAAGGATATTCCCAGGCAGCTTTGCCAGACATATTTGGCAGGGCAGGCTCTGGGGGAGAGCTGTACTCTTCCAGGCTCAGCATTTGTTCAGTAGGAGAAATAACTACAGCTGGAGGACTTTAGCTGATGAAAACTTTGTACTCTAAAGCCTGGTTCTTGAGCAACTGTTGATGGATATTTAGATCTCCGAGCAGTGGGCCTATCAAGCAGGAAACATGAAAAGGGTGAAGGAGATCTGGTTGGGACACACTTTATCAAAGGCTCAGAAAAGGAGTGAATGGCAAGAAAGAGAAAGAAAAAGTTTGTTCCAGAGCCTTGCAGACACACCTTCTTCCTCTGTCAGTCCTGCCTAAGTGAGTCACAATATCTTGGTAGAAAGGGTTGGCCATTAACACTGGAATCATATATTCATTTCTTTATTATTTGAAGTTGTAATAGATTTTTTTGGTAAAACATATATGGTTCATTCCATAATGCTGACCCAGATTTCAATTTCTTGTTTTCCTCACCCCTTTTAAATCTAGTTTTAAATTGTCTCCTTCACTACAATTCAAGACAGAGTACACTATTTGAGTTCAAATTCTGATTCTGCTACTTAAAGTCTATATTACCTTATACAAATAAGTTAAGCTTGTAAATCTCAAATTCCATAAAACTGAGATAATAATAGAATCTGTCCCATATGTTTGTTAGAGGATTAAATGGGATAAAACATGTAAAGTGCCAAGTATTGTGCCTAGAAGAAAGTAAGTATTCATACAACGATGTGACAAATATTTATTGAGTCTCTTGTACAAGTCAAATACTAAGCAAGGAACTGAGCTTAGTGAGCCAGACATACTCTCTGACTTGACAGCGTCTACTCATTAGGGAAGGAGATAGATTTTGATCAAAGACACATTACAAAGGATATATTATAAATCGTTGTACATAAACGTACATATGTAAAAGTATTATACATGTGACATCTACAGTATTATATAACAGAAAGAATTGACCCAATTGGGGGTCAGGGAATTCTATACTATAAAATTTAAGATTGAGCAGAGATTTAAAAGAAGAGTAGGATACAAAAATGTAAGTTGGAGGGAAAGCCATACCAAGACAAGGGGGAACCATGTTTAAAAACCCCAGAAGTTGTGCTGGGAAACAGGGAGTATTTAAATCTTTAACAGGTTAGTGTTCCTGAAATACAGAATGCAAGGAAGATGGAACTGTAATATAATAAAGTTGTGGTTGGGGTCAGTCTATAAATGGCCTTGCATGTCACATTAAAGAATTTTCTTTTTATACTGAAATAAATGAATAGTCTTAAGCAGGTAGGAAAATCCAATTTGTGTTTAAACAAACAAGCAAACAAATAAACAAATATTCTGGATGCAACAAGAAAAATAGACCAGATGTGGTAGGAGTGAATCCTGCAAGTGCAATTAGGAGGCTATTGTAATAATGGAGATGGTGTTAATGGAGAGAGAGAAAAGTAAAGAAAGAGGAAGATATTCAGGAGATAAAACTGACCAGAAATTGTGATGGATCTGTACTGAAGTTAAGAAGGAGGTACAAAGATGACTGCCTGAATTTTGGCTTGAGTAATGGATTGGATGGTGATCTCTTTCATTAAGACCCATGGCACTGGAAGAGGATAAAATCTAGAAGTGTTGGGGGCAAGATAGAAGGAAGGGAGCAATGAAAAGAAAACGTATGCATTTTGTTTTAGCCGCTTCAAGTCTGAGGTTCCCTTGAGACATCCAAGTAGAGATGTCAGGTGGACAGTTTGATATGTGGTTCTGGAATTCAGAAGGACAGTAGAGGCTGAAGATAGAGATAATGGGCATCAATCCCTAACAGAGAGGTGGATATTGAAGCTTTGATGAGAGATGAACTTTTCAGGCGAGAGAGTCTTTCATGAGAAGAGAACATAATTTCCTAACATTTTTGCACTGTGAAGATCAAGAAGATATTTGAAAAGACTGGACACAGAGATGGCTTCATGGGCATATGATATGGGCAGTCACACAGGACCTGATGGTCAGAACGACCTCATGCTTGATTTTATGCTTTGTGATCCCGGTCTTGAAACTCTTACTGATTTTGTTTTTGAACTTGTGTTTGGAAAGTGAAAGCTGATAGAACAATGTAGCATAACTCTGAGCAGAGGAGATAGATGCCTTATGTGGCATCTATCTCTTCCACATAGTGTGAGTGATGGCCATGAACAAAGAATGCTGGTGGACTTACTCCCTGTAGGAATTCAGGGAGACTCAAAGCAACTAAGAGGTGAGCATGTACTGTCTTCCCTGAGTAAGCTGACAGCCCAGATAGGGCATGCTTTCTGGTGCAACCAAAATTTGCTGCAAATGTGGAACCAGGCAGTGTCATTCCAGGAAATATAAAGGGCCAAGGAAGTTTATTGTTTCTTTTCTTGCTGTGTTGCTTCCCTGTATTAGCCAACAATTTAGGCTGAAATTGATGGCACAGCAGGAAAGGAAAAGGTAAAGCAACTGATAGGTCCTCTTCCTTTTCAGTCCTTCCTTACTAATGAGTAACCCCAAAGGAGAGAGTATTAGGAGAATGTGTACATATCACAAAGTGAGAAAAAAGATCAGCTGAGTTAGTTTTGTGAGGCATTTCTACTGTTGTGCTAAGTACAAAAAAGTTTACACATATGAGCCACAAAGTAGGACTTGTGCAATTTCAGTGATTACACATGAGTTCAAGGTTTTTTTTATTTTTTAGCATCTTTATTGGAGTATAATTGCTTTACAATGGTGTGTTAGTTTCTGCTTTATAACAAAGTGAATCAGCTATACATATACATATATCCCCATATCTCTTCCCTCTTGTGTGTCCCTCCCACCCTCCCTATCCCACCCTTCTAGGCGGTCACAAAGCACCGAGCTGATCTCCCTGTGCTATGTGGCTGCTTCCCACTAGCTAGCTATTTTACATTTGGTAGTGTATATATGTCCATGCCACTCTCTCACTTCATCTCAGCTTAACCTTCCCCCTCCCTGTGTCCTCAAGCCCATTCTCTACATCTGTGTCTTTATTCCTGTCCTGTCCCTAGGTACTTAAGAACTTTTTTTTTTTTTTTTAGATTCCATATATATGTGTTAGCAGACGGTACTTGTTTTTCTCTTTCTGACTTACTTCACTCGGTATGACAGACTCTAGGTCCATCCACCTCACTACAAATAACTCAATTTCATTTCTTTTTATGCCTGAGTAATATTCCATTGTATATATGTGACACACCTTCTTTATCCATTCATCTGTTGATGGACACTTAGGTTGCTTCCATGTCCTGGCTATTGTAAATAGAGCTGCAATGAACATTGTGGTACATGACTCTTTTTGAATTACGGTTTTCTCAGGGTATATGCCTAGTAGTGTGATTGCTGGGTCATATGGTAGTTCTAGTTTTAGTTTTTTAAGGAACCTCCATATTGTTCTCCATAGTAGCTGTATCAAATTACATTCCCACCAATAGTGCAAGAGGGTTCCCTTTTCTCCACACCCTCTACAGCATTTTTTGTTTGTAGATTTTTTGATGATGGTCATTCTGACTGGTGTGAGGTGATACCTCATTGTAGTTTTGATTTGCATTTCTCTAATGATTAGTGATGTTGAGCAACCTTTCATGTGTTTGTTGGCCATCTGTATATCTTCCTTGGAGAAATGTCTGTTTAGGTCTTCTGCCCATTTTTGGATTGGGTTGTTTGTTTTTTTGTTATTGAGCTGCATGAGCTGCTTGTAAATTTTGGAGAGTAATCCTTTGTCAGTTGCTTCATTTGCAAATATTTTCTCCTATTCTGAGTGTTGTCTTTTTGTCTTGTTTATGTTTTCCTTTGCTGTTTTTAAGCTTTTAAGCTTAATTAGGTCCCATTTCTTTATTTTTGTTTTTATTTCCATTTGTCTAGGGGGTGGGTCAAAAAGGATCTTACTGTAATTTATGTCATAGACTGTTTTTCCTATGTTTTCCTCTAAGAGTTTTATAGTGTCTGGCTTTACATTTAGGTCTTTAGTCCATTTTGAGTTTATTTTTGTGTATGGTGTTAGGGAGTGTTTTAATTTCATTCTTTTACATGTAGCTGTCCAGTTTTCCCAGCACCACTTATTGAATAGTCTGTCTTTTCTCCATTGTATATCCTTGCCTCCTTTGTCATAGATTAGTTGACCATAGGTGTGTGGGTGTATCTCTGGGCTTTCTATCCTGTTTCATTGGTCTATATTTCTGTCTTTGTGCCAGTACCATACTCTCTTGATTACTGTAGCTTTGTAGTATAGTCTGAAGTCCAGACACCTGATTCCTCCAGATCCGTTTTTCTTTCTCAAGATTGCTTTGGTTATTCAGGGTCTTTTGTGTTTCCATACAAATTGTGAAATTTTTTGTTCTAGTTCTGTGAAAAATGCCTTTGGTAGTTTGATAGGGATTGCATTGAATCTGTAGATTGCTTTGAGTAGTATAGTCATTTTCAGAATATTGCTTGTTCCAATTCAAGAACATGGTACATCTCTCCATCTGTTTGGATCATCTTTAATTTCTTTCATCAGTGCCTTATAGTTTTCTGCATACAGGTCTTTTGTCTCCTTAGGTAGGTTTAATCTTAGGTATTTTATTCTTTTTGTTGTGATGGTAAATGGGAGTGTTTCCTTAATTTCTCTTTCAGATTTTTCATCAGTAGTGTATAGGAATGCAAGAGATTTCTGTACATTAATTTTGTATCCTGCTACTTTACCAAATTCATTGATTAGCTCTAGTAATTTTCTGGTAGCATCTTTTGGATTCTCTATGTATAGTATCATGTCATCTGCAAACAGTGACAGCTTTATTTCTTTCCTGATTTGGATTCCTTTTTCTTCTCTGATTGCTGTGAAGATTTTTATATTTGCCTTTAAAACTAGCATTGTACAGGGCTTCCCTTGTGGCGCAGTGGTTGAGAGTTCGCCTGCCGATGCAGGGGACATGGGTTCGTGCCCTGGTCCGGGAAGATCCCACATGCTGCAGAGCGGCTGGGCCTGTGAGCCATGGCCACTGAGCCTGCAGGTCCGGAGCCTGTTCTCTGTAACGGGAGAGGCCACAGCAGTGAGAGGCCCACATACCACAAAAAAAAAGAAAAAAAATAAAACTGGCATTGTACAATATAAAGATTAACAGTAATATTCATACTGATAATTTAAATAGTAATTTTTCTTTACCTAGAATGACATTAAAAAGCAAATAAAAAGAGTCATGACAAGTTGAGAGGGATTCTGCTGCAAAAAGGAAAAGCTTTATATTTTAGAGTCTTTAATGCATTTTTTCTTTTTTGCTTTCTTTGAATGAAGAGCTTCAAGTGGAATTTACAAAGAAAAGATGGGCACCAACTACATGAAAATCATATAAGGAATCTACAAAGTTAAAAACTTTGATGGAGTTTAGTGTGGAAGGGCCAAGACTTTAATTAAAGTACTTCCAGAATGGCTGAAAGGGAATTTATGCCATATCTGAGAAAAGTAGAGATGACAAAGTAATCAACTCACCTAATTAAACAAATGATGAGTGTGAGAAGTTGCATTAAAAAGCCAAGCTAACATGTGCAGTAGTCTATACTGATGCATATAGCCTAAATAATAAAAAGTATGAGTTTTAATGCTTGGCAGCAAAAAGAAGCCTTGAAATAAATTGTCACTAATGACTTGATGCATGAAAAGACCCAGTTAGACATGGTGCTATGTATTTAAAAACTCTAAAGAAAGATTCAGAAAAGTTATATGCAAAGCATCCTTCTTATTTAGATCATTGATGTTTTCCTACATTTGTGGGTTTTTATCTCAGTACACATGTGACTTCCCCAAACTTTCCCCATGTTTTAAAAGAAAAACTTTAAAATATTTACCTCATTTGGTGAAGATTGAGTGAGACAATTTATTTTAATATGACAACAGAATTTTATGGAGCCATGCAGGAGGAAGTCAGCTAGCTCACTCTCCAGCCAAATGATTCATTTTCATGGCAGCCTTGAGGCACTTATGATCCTCTTTTAGGAAAAAGTGCATGCAGAAATTTGCTACCAGGATATTCATTGTCACATTATTTTATTCACAGTAAGTAAAGAGATAATTAAATATCTAAACAAGTAATCATTAAACAAATTTTGATTCATCCATCGTAAAATGAAAGTCTATGTCTTAATAAAAATGATATTGTAGATCACTAAAGAAGATATAATAAGAATACTTAGTGATTTCACAAGACTTTATGCTATGTTGAATGTAAAAAGTAAATTACACAACATTTTTTATAGTATGGACCCCATTTTTCTTAAATAGAGTTTCATTAAAAAAAAATCAAAAGACTGTATGTAAGTATATATGCCCAAGTGTAAACAGGAGATTATCTCTGTTGGTAGATTGTGATTAACACTTATTTCCCTTTTCTGATTTTATATGTTTTTTTAAATTGTATACCATAAACAAATTTTTATTTCATAACTTTACAAAGGATAAAAAATATTATTTTATATTTTAAAAAATCAACAAAAAGTGACTAGTATAGTTACAAATGACTACATGTCTTTCAGGGTTATTTACAAATACCACAACTGCAATATTAAATCCACAATGGCACAGTTTCCCTACAGGAGTTGCAAACCTGAATACCTATAGGGGTTGGAGAAAGATAGTAAGTGATAAGTGTGGAGAACTGAAGAGAACATGCCCTTTCAAAGGCATTTGAAGGGTAGCAGAATATGCCACCTCAAATTATGCTATTTTGGCATAAGGAGAATTTTGAGCTGAAAGCAATCGAGAAGAAATAGATACAAGGAAAGTTCTTTGTTCTTCCCATATTTCCCTAAAAGCAGGACATAAATTTGTAAAAGTGTCTCCCCTCCCTGCTCTTCTAAGAAGACAGAAGTTATTCACCAGAGATAACTCTAGACCCTTATCAACCCAGAGACAGCACAAGAGGAATTTACATAACAAACTTTACAACTTGCCCTTGTCTTTCATTAGTTCCCTCATGTAGTTACCTTCCCACAACTTGCCACCATAGAAACAAAACCTTTTTCTTTTGATCATTTCTCTAAAAATTTATTGTTTTTTCTTTAAGATAAGCCCAAGTTTTAACCACCCCTTTGATTTACTCATCACTGAGCACTCCTATGTGTATATGAGGTGCACATGTTAATAAACTTCTGTTTGTTTTTCTCTTATTAATCTGTCTTTTGTCAGTCTAATTTACAGGGCCCCAGCCAATGAATGTAAGATGGGTAGGAGAAAAAGAAATGTTTTCCTCCCCTACACAATCACATTCAAAATGTGTTAAAACAGGGATGACTAAACAAAATGTCTCATCTACACTGCTAATTCTCCCATCTTTAAAAAGAAGTCCTTGACACACAACCCCTTTCCCTCCAGGTCCTTCCCCACATTTCTGCTCCTTTTACTTTCCTATAAAGAGTTTCCATAGTAACATGTATTTATTTTTCTTCTCTTTCTTGTTCTATCAACAACACACAACAAAATTTTTTCTTATATATTTTTTTTATTTTTTGCTTTATAACAAATTAAATCAGTTATACATATACATATGTTCCCATATCCCCTCCCTTTTGCGTCTCCCTCCCACCCTCCCTATCCCACCCCTCCAGGCGATCACAAAGCACCGAGCTGATCTCCCTGTGCTATGCGGCTGCTTCCCACTAGCTGTCTACCTTACGTTTGGTAGTGTATATATGCCCATGCCTCTCTCTCCCTTTGTCACAGCTTACCCTTCCCCCTCCCCATATCCTCAAGTCCATTCTCTAGTAGGTCTGTGTCTTTATTCCTGTCTTACCCCTAGGTTCTTCATGACATTTTTTTTTACTTAAATTCCATATATATGTGTCAGCATACAGTATTTGTCTTTCTCTTTCTGACTTACTTCACTCTGTATGACAGACTCTAGGTCCATCCACCTCATTACAAATAGCTCAATTTCATTTCTTTTTATGGCTGAGTAATATTCCATTGTATATATATGCCACATCTTCTTTACCCATTCATCCGATGATGGACACTTAGGTTGTTTCCATCTCTGGGCTATTGTAAATAGGGCTGCTATGAACATTTTGGTACATGTCTCTTTTTGAATTATGGTTTTCTCAGGGTATATGCCCAGTAGTGGGATTGCTGGGTCATATGGTAGTTCTATTTGTAGTTTTTAAGGAACATCCATACCATTCTCCATAGTGGCTGTACCAATTCACATTCCCACCAGCAGTGCAAGAGTGTTCCCTTTTTTCCACACCCTCTCCAGCATTTATTGTTTCTAGATTTTTTGATGATGGCCATTCTGACTGGTGTGAGATGATATCTCATTGTAGTTTTGATTTTCATTTCTCTAATGAGTAAAGATGTTGAGCATCCTTTCATGTGTTTGTTGGCAGTCTGTATATCTTCTGTGGAGAAATGTCTATTTAGGTCTTCTGCCCATTTTCGGATTGGGTTGCTTGGTTTTTTCTTATTGAGCTGCCTGAGCTGCTTATAAATTTTGGAGATTAATCCTTTGTCAGTTGCTTCATTTGCAAATATTTTCTCCCATTCTGAGGGTTGTCTTTTGGTCTTGTTTATGGTTTCCTTTGCTGTGCAAAAGCTTTGAAGTTTCATTAGGTCCCATGTGTTTATCTTTGTCTTTATTTCCATTTCTCTACGAGGTGGGTCAAAAAGTATCTTGCTATGATTTATGGCATAGAGTGTTCTGCCTATGTTTTCCTCTAAGAGTTTGATAGTTTCTGGCCTTACATTTAGGTCTTTAATCCATTTTGAGCTTATTTTTGTGTATGGTGTTAGGGAGTGTTCTAATCTCATACTTTTACATGTCCCTGTCCAGTTTTTCCAGCACCACTTATTGAAGAGACTGTCCTTTCTCCACTGTACATTCCTGCCTCCTTTATCAAAGATAAGGTGACCATATGTCCGTGGGTTTATCTCTGGGCTTTCTATCCTGTTCCATTGATCTATCTTTCTGTTTTTGTGCCAGTACCATACTGTCTTGATTACTGTAGCTTTGTAGTATAGTCTGAAGTCAGGGAGCCTGATTCCTCCAGCTCCATTTCTCGTTCTCAAGATTGCTTTGGCTATTCAGGGTCTTTTGTGTTTCCATACAAATTGTGAAATTTTTTGCTCTAGTTCTGTGAAAAATGCCAGTGGTAGTTTGATAGGGATTGCATTGAATCTGTAGATTGCTTTGGGTAGTAGAGTCACTTTCACAATGTTGATTCTTCCAATCCAAGAACATGGTACATCTCTCCATCTATTTGTATCATCTTTAATTTCTTTCATCAGTGTCTTATAATTTTCTGCATACAGGTCTTTTGTCTCCTTAGGTAGGTTTATTCCTAGATATTTTATTCTTTTTGTTGCAATGGTAAATGGGAGTGTTTCCTTGATTTCACTTCCAGATTTTTCATCATTAGTATATAGGGATGCCAGAGATTTCTGTGCATTAATTTTGTATCCTGCAACTTTACCAAATTCGTTGATTAGCTCTAGTAGTTTTCTGGTAGCATCTTTCGGATTCTCTATGTATAGTATCATGTCATCTGCAAACAGTGACAGCTTTACTTCTTCTTTTCTGATTTGGATTCCTTTTATTTCCTTTTCTTCTCTGATTGCTGTGGCTAAAACTTCCAAAACTATGTTGAATAAGAGTGGTGAGAGTGGGCAACCTTGTCTTGTTCCTGATCTTAGTGGAAATGGTTTCCGTTTTTCACCATTGAAGACGATGCTGGCTGTGGGTTTGTCATATATGGCCTTTATTATGTTGAGGAAAGTTCCCTCTATGCCTACTTTCTGCAGGGTTTTTATCATAAATGGGTGGTGAATTTTGTCGAAAGCTTTCGCTGCATCTATTGAGATGATCATATGGTTTTTCTCCTTCAATTTGTTAATATGGTGTATCACGTTGATTGATTTGCATATATTGAAGAATCCTTGCATTCCTGGAATAAACCCCACTTGATCATGGTGTATGATCCTTTTAATGTGCTGTTGGATTCTGTTTGCTAGTATTTTGTTAAGGATTTTTGTATCTATGTTCATCAGTGATATTGGCCTGTAGTTTTCTTTCTTTGTGACATTCTTGTCTGGTTTTGGTATCAAGGTGATGGTGGTTTCGTAGAATGAGTTTGGGAGTGTTACCCCCTCTGCTATATTTTGGAAGAGTTTGAGAAGGATAGGTGTTAGCTCTTCTCTAAATGCTTGATAGAATTCACCTGTGAAGCCATCTGGTCCTGGGCTTTTGTTTGTTGGAAGATTTTTTTATCACAGTTTCAATTTCAGTGCTTGTGATTGGTCTGTTCATATTTTCTATTTCTTCCTGATTCAGTCTTGGCAGGTTGTGCATTTCTAAGAATTTGTCCATTTCTTCCAGGTTGTCCATTTTATGGGCATAGAGTTGCTTGTAGTAATCTCTCATGATCTTTTGTATTTCTGCAGTGTCAGTTGTTACTTCTCCTTTTTCATTTCTAATTCTATTGATTTGAGTCTTCTCCCTTTTTTTCTTGATGAGTCTGGCTAATGGTTTATCAATTTTGTTTATCTTCTCAAAGAACCAGCTTTTAGTTTTATTGATCTTTGCTATCGTTTCCTTCATTTCTTTTCCATTTATTTCTGATCTGATTTTTATGATTTCTTTCCTTCTGCTAACTTTGGGATGTTTTTGTTCTTCTTTCTCTAATTGCTTTAGGTGCAAGGTTAGGTTGTTTATTCGAGATGTTTCCTGTTTCTTAAGGTGGGATTGTATTGCTAAAAACTTCCCTCTTAGAACTGCTTTTGCTGCATCCCATAGGTTTTGGGTCGTCGTGTCTCCATTGTCATTTGTTTCTAGGTATTTTTTAATTTCCTCTTTGATTTCTTCAGTGATCACTTCGTTATTAAGTAGTGTATTGTTTAGCCTCCATGTGTTTGTATTTTTTACAGATCTTTTCCTGTAATTGATGTCTAGTCTCATAGCATTGTGGTCAGAAAAGATACTTGATACAATTTCAATTTTCTTAAATTTACCAAGGCTTGATTTGTGACCCAAGATATGATCTATCCTGGAGAATGTTCCATGAGCATTTGAGAAGATTGTGTATTCTCTTGTTTTTGGATGGAATGTCCTATAAATATCAAGTAAGTCCATCTTGTTTAATGTATCATTTAAAGCTTGTGTTTCCTTATTTATTTTCATTTTGGATGATCTGTCCATTGGTGAAAGTGGGGTGTTAAAGTCCCCTACTATGATTGTGTTACTGTCGATTTCTCCTTTCATGGCTGTTAGTATTTGCCTTATGTATTGAGGTGCTCCTATGTTGGGTGCATAAATATTTACAATTGTTATATCTTCTTCTTGGATCGATCCCTTGATCATCATGCAGTGTCCTTCTTTGTCTCTTCTAGTAGTCTTTATTTTAAAGTCTATTTTGTCTGATATGAGAATTGCTACTCCAGCTTTCTTTTGCTTTCCATTTGCATGGAATATCTTTTTCCATCCCCTTACTTTCAGTCTGTATGTGTCTCTAGGTCTGAAGTGGGTCTCTTGTAGACAGCATATATATGGGTCTTGTTTTTGTATCCATTCAGCCAATCTGTGTCTTTTGGTGGGAGCATTTATTCCATTTACATTTAAGGTAATTATCGATATGTATGTTCCTATTCCCATTTTCTTAATTGTTTGGGGTTCGTTATTGTAGGTCTTTTCCTTCTGTTGTGTTTCTTGCCTAGAGAAGTTCCTTTAGCATTTGTTGTAAAGCTGGTTTTGTAGTGCTGAACTCTCTCAGCTTTTGCTTGTCTGTAAAGGTTTTAATTTCTCCATCAAATCTGAATGAGATCCTTGCTGGGTAGAGTAATCTTGGTTGCAGGTGTTTCTCTTTCATCACTTTAATTATGTCCTGCCACTCCCTTCTGGCTTGTAGAGTTTCTGCTGAGAGATCAGCTGTTATCCTGATGGGGATTCCCTTGTGTGTTATTTGTTGTTTTTGCCTTGCTGCTTTTAATATGATTTCTTTGTGTTTAATTTTTGACAGTTTGATTCATATGTGTCTTGGCATATTTCTCCTTGGATTTATTCTGTATGGGACTCTCTGTGCCTCCTGGACTTGATTAACTATTTCCTTTCCCATATTAGGGAAGTTTTCAACTATAATCTCTTCAAATATTTTCTCAGTCCCTTTCTTTTTCTCTTCTTCTTCTGGAACCCCTATAATTCGAATGTTGGTGTGTTTAATGTTGTCCCAGAGGTCTCTGAGACTGTCCTCTGTTCTTTTCATTCTTTTTTCTTTATTTTGCTCTGCAGCAGTTATTTCCACTATTTTATCCTCCACCTCACTTATCCGTTCTTCTGCCTCAGTTATTCTGCTATTGATCCCATCTAGAGTATTTTTTATTCCATGTATTGTGTTTTTAATCGATGCTTGATTCATCTTTAGTTCTTCTAGGTCCTTGTTAACTGTTTCTTGCATTTTGTCTATTCTATTTCCAAGATTTTGGATCTGGGAAATAGAATCTTGGATCATCTTTACCATCATTATTCTGAATTCTTTTTCAGGTAGACTGCCTATTACCTCTTCATTTGTTAGGTCTGGTGGGTTTTTATCTTGCTCCTTCTCCTGCTGTGTGTTTTTCTGTCTTCTCATTTTGCTTATGTTACTGTGTTTGGGGTCTCCTTTTTGCAGGCTGCAGGTTCGTAGTTCCCGTTGTTTTTGGTGTCTGTCCCCAGTGGCTAAGATTGGTTTAGTGGGTTGTGTAGGCTTCCTGGTGGAGGGGACTAGTGCCTGTGTTCTGGTGGATGAGGCTGGATCTTGTCTTTCTGGTGGGCAGGTCCACGTCTGGTGGTGTGTTTTGGGGTGTCTGCGGACTTTTTATGATTTTAGGCCACCTCTCTGCTAATGTGTGGTGTTGTATTCCTGTCTTGCTAGTCGTTTGACATAGGGTGTCCAGCACTGTAGCTTGCTGGTCGTTGAGTGAAGCTGGGTGCTGGTGTTGAGATGGAGATCTCTGGAAGATTTTTGCCGTTTGATATTATGTGGAGCTGGGAGGTCTCTTGTGGACCAGTGTCCTGAAGTTGGCTCTCCCACCTCAGAGGCACAGCACTGACTCCTGGCTCCTCCATTTGGGATGATTTGTTGTCTATTCATGTATTCCACAGATGCAGGGTACATCAAGTTGATTGTGGAGCTTTAATCCGCTGCTTCTGAGGCTGCTGGGAGAGGTTTCCCTTTCTCTTCTTTGTTCTCACAGCTCCTGGGTCTCAGCTTTGGATTTGGCCCCGCCTCTGCGTGTAGGTCGCCGGAGGGCGTCTGTTCTTCGCTCAGACAGGACAGGGTTAAAGGAGCAGCCTCTTCGGGGACTCTGGCTCACTCAGGCCTGGGGGGAGGGAGGGGCACGGAGTGTGGGGCGAGCCTGCAGCGGCAGAGTTTGGCGTGACGTTGCACCAGCCCGAGGCGCGCCGTGCGTTCTCCCAGGGAAGCCGCCCCTGGATCCCGGGACCCCGGCAGTGGCGGGCTGCACAGGCTCCCGGAAGTGGGGTGTGGACAGTGACCTGCACTCGCACTCAGGCCCCCTGGCGGTGGCAGCAGCAGCCCCAGTGTCCCACGCCCATCACTGGGCTCCGCGCTTTCAGTCGTGACTCGCGCTCGTCTGTGGAGCTCCTTTAAGCAGCGCTCTTAATCCCCTGTCCTCGCGCACCAGGAAACCAAGAGGGAAGAAAAAGTCTCTTGCCTCTTCGGCAGCTCCAGAGTTTTCCCGGACTCCGTGCCGGCTAGTTGTGGCACATTAGCCCCCTTCAGGCTGAGTTCTCGCCGCCAGCCCCAGTCCTCTCCCTGCGCTCTGACCGAAGCCCGAGCCTCAGCTTCCAGCGCCGCCCGCCCTGGCGGGCGAGCAGACAAGCCTCTCGGGCTGGTGAGTGCCGCTCGGCACCGATCCTCTGTGCGGGAATCTCTCCGCTTTGCCCTACCCAGGTATGTGGGGAGTTTCTTGCCTTTTGGGAGGTCTGGGGTCTTCTGCCAGCGTTCAGTAGGTGTTCTGTAGGAGTTGTTCCACGTGTAGCTGTATTTCTGGTGTATCCGTGGGGAGGAAGGTGATCTCCGCGTCTTACTCTTCCGCCATCTTACCCGGAAGTCTCCCACACAACAAAATTGATCACTCTTCCTTGAAACAAGTTTTCATGGCTTCCTGAGATTTCCTTCTACCTCACTAACCATTTCTGGTTCCTTTACAGGTTTCTCCTTTTCTCAGTTTTACATACAAGTGCCCCAGGGTACAGTCCTCAGACCTATTCTCTACCTTGATGTTCTTTCTCTTCTTGATGTCACCACTGGGAAAACTATCTATACCCTGAAGATTGAAAGAGTTCTATCTCTAGCCAATCATTTTACTAAACTCTAGTTTCTATATCCAATTGCCTATGTAACATCTCGACTTGTATGCATAATGAACATCTTAAGCTTACCATGTGCCAAACTGAATATTTAACATTGATACCATACAGTTGATAGCAACTCCATTATTCCAGTTCCCCAGACCAGTAAACTCTGAAGTAATCCTCAGTTGGTCTAACACTCTATCACCGATTCATCAGAAAATCTTGCTGTCTCTACCTTCAAAATATATCTATTGATGACTTTTCTCCTGTTACCACCCTGGTCCAAGCTGCTATCACCCCTCACCTGAATTATTGCCACAGCGTCCTAACTGATCACTCAACTTCACATAGCTCATACTTGAGTCAATTCTCAACACAGCATGTTACTCATCTGCTTGAAACCTCCAATATCTCCCTGTTTCTAGCAGAGTAAAAGCCAAGGTACTGACTCCTTTGGACAACTCTTATCTCTTACTGACCCTTTGTTCACTCTACTCTGCCATACTGACCACCTTGCTGGTAAGCAGGGCCATCAGATTTGGCCCTGCTTCAAGGATTTTGCTCTATCTCTTCTGCATGAAATATTCTTACCCCAGAAACTGGCATGACTTACTCCCATACTTCCTTCAAGTCTGCTCGAATATCACCTTTTCAGTGAGGTCCACTCTGCCCTTCTAATTTAAAATTGCATGTATATAACCCCCAGCACTCTGCATCTTTGTTACCCTTTTTAAATTTGTCTCCAGAGTGTTGATAATCTCCTAATATACCTTATATTTTTCTGGTTTATTGTCTTGCTCTCCCTCTAGAATATAAAATTAATAGGGGGAGAAATCTTTCTCTCGTTCAATGCTTTATCTTAGAGCTGAGAACAGTGCCTGATACATAATTATTTAATATACAAGTATTCAAGACAATACTTGAATAATAAAGGAATTCACCAACTTGTGATACTCAAACTACTATAGCCATAGCCTATCTCCCCATCCAGATATTCAGTTCCTTAAGAAAAGGATGGATAGTTCATATCTTTCTCTATCTCCCAGCACATGTGGAGCTCTTAGGCCTTACTAACAGCATATGCTGTTGATGAAAATAACAGTGGAGATGATGCTGAAAGATAGTAATAGTGAAACAATATTTTCATGACAAAGAAACAACACGAAATTGCTGTTGGTGAAAATTCCATATTTAAACCATATGTGTGTAATAACAGAGCTAGAAGTATTTAACAGGAGTGAGAAGGCTTCAGAGTTTATCTTAGTGGTTATAATATATCATTTTAAATTGGAAGTAAAGTAGTTGATTGCTTCCTGTCAAAGCAAAAGTAAAGAAAATGTACTTGACTTCCTAAGTAGTAAATAGAAACCAACAAATCACTTAATTCCTGATTTACAAAAGTGTTTCAAAGAATATTATGGGTTGGATGTTTGGATTTCAGTAAGCATCTGGATTGCCATCATTTGGCCAATTCTCACAGCTCTATTGCTAACCCTATCCACTATCATTTCTCACCTGGACTGTTACAACAGATGGGTGATATTAGAAGCAGCAAGTTAATTTTTAGGATAAAAAGAATATTGTGGATTTGGTGTTTGGACCACAGTAAGCATCCAGATCTCCATTATTTGGCCATTTTTCATAGTTTTATTGCTAAGAGTATCCACTATCATTTCTTATCTGGACTGTTATAATAGATGGGTGATATTAGAAGTGGTAATTTAGTTTTCAGAACAATATTGTTTCCTGGAAAAATCAAACAGTACTATTAATAAAGGGTAAAGAAATTACAGCTGAAAAAAATTTGCCGAATAATATGTATGGTATGAGTTTAGTTTGGTTATATGCATTTACCTATACATGAAAAGGTATGGAAAGACAAACCCTAAGCTGACAATAATAGTTCCATTGGAGATTGATGTAGTGGTGATGGGGTAAGAAAAGTAATTCAGAAAGAGGGGATAAAGATTTTTCACTTTTTACTTATATATGTCCAAACTGTTTAAAGGTTTAACAAGGAACATGGTTTACCTTTGGAATTAAATGTAAAATAATATAAAAATGTCAAGGTCATTCATCTAAATAGTGCTCTAGATGTTCAGAATAAGTCAGGAATGTGGTCCGGCAGGCTTAGGCACCTTGAAGTCAGGTAGCCAAACAAAGGTAATGCTCTTTGATGTAGCATTCTTTCAGTGAACCTTGACTCTGGCAATAGAAATTCAAAACAGCAACATTTTCTGAATCCAGGGTTGTCACAGCCTGGTGTGGTAGGTAACAAACACTGTTCCAGCAGTTTCCTGAACAATTCTGTTGCCTCATCATCTTCCTGCAAAGCTGATCCCTCTGAATTTGAGTCTTCACCTGTGTTTACCTAGGCTCCTCAATAGGTACCTCTGACAGGACTGTCTTCTTCAGATTGTGTAGTGAGCTGAATGGTGCTCCCCCCACCCCCCCCAAAAAAAAATACATGTTTATATCCCAATCCCCAGAACTTGTGAACATTACTTTATGTGGCAAAAGAGGTGATTAAGTTAAGGTTCTTGAGAAAAGATGCTTAGCCAGGATTATCTTCCTGAGCCCTAAATACAATCGCATGTATCCTTATAAGAAAGACACAAAGGAATTTTGGCAACAAGCACACACAGAGGAGAAGACAAAGACAGAAAATGAGATGATGTAAAAATGGAGGCAGAGGGCGCTTCCCTGGTGGCGCAGTGGTTGAGAGTCCGCCTGCCGATGCAGGGGACACGGGTTCGTGCCCTGGTCCGGGAAGATACCACATTCTGCGGAGTGGCTAGGCCCGTAAGCCATGGCCGCTGAGCCTGCACGTCTGGAGCCTGTGCTCTGCAATGGGAGAGGCCACAACAGTGAGAGGCCTGTGTGCCACAAAAAAAAAAAAAAAAAAATGGAGGCAGATATTGGAGTGATGCAACCACAAGCCAAGGAAGCCAAACCAAATTAGTCCCTATGTATGTTTAGATGCTGTAGGAGATTGAATAATGTCCTCCAAATTTCATATCTACCTGGAGCCCTAGAATGTGGCTTTATTTGGAAATCTATTTACAGTAAGAATTGATATGAGATCATACTGGATTAGGGTGAGCCCTAAATCCAATGCAATATCTATAAGAGACAGAAAAGGATAAAAAGAGACAGAGAAAAAGGTCATGTGAAGGCAGCTGTAGGTAGAGAGTGGAGGGACGCAGCTCAGTTACAAGCCAGGGGATGCCTGGGCCAACAGAGGCTGGAAGAGGCAAGGAAGGATTCTTCCCTAAAACCTCTGGAGGGAGTATGGCCCTGACTACACCTTGCTTCAGATTTATGGCTTCCAGAACTGAGAGAATAAATTTCTGTTGTAAGCCATCAAGTTGATGATAATTTGTTACAGTAGCCATAGGAAATGAATGCTGATGGACAGTGGAGAATTACAGAATCAAATACCAAACCATCACATGCTTAGTCCCAAGCCTCAGGTTAGTTAAGGAAATAAATCGCTCACATCTTCCATGCATTGAGCTTAACCAAAGACCACAGACATAGGAATAGACTGTTTCTAACATTCTCTCAGCTCCACAATAAGTGTGTGATATCCTCGATCCTAACCACAATCTTAGGTACTAGCATTTCCCCATTTTACACATAAGGAAACTGAGACATAGAAAGGGTCAACAATTGTCCAAAGTTGCACAACTCATAAACAATAGAGGCTGGAATCAAATCTATACAATATATCTTCAGAAAACAGGCTCTAACATACAAATATTCAACTAATTAACACTAAAAACATAAATAAATCAGAAAGCAATACTATTGTCCACCAGGAGTAATCAAACAAAACAGAAAATGAGTAAAGTACTCTAAAATGTTTATCTCTTTACTTTTATGTGTTCAGAGAAAAGGAATAATTAATTAAGAAAAAATAAAGAAGATAGAAGAAGAAAATATTAAGGATGATTTTGAAATAGAATTTAGAGTATTTCAGGGGATTTTGGTATTATTTCCTTTGAGTCTCTTTTCTTTCAAAAACCCTTTTTTTATAGGGAAGACTGGGTGGGTCATTATTCTGAAGTTATATTCTTAAAAAACTGTATTCTAGATACTTCTGGTGGGGTTGTGTAGGCTACTTCCTCTTCAGGCTCCTATTAACTACTCTTCCTCTTATTTGAGATTATTCTTCTACTCTCATCTCACTCAAATTCCAGTCTCTTCTATTTCACCTCTATTTTTTTTTCCACCAAAACAAGATATAAGCAAGACATTTTTTAATGTCTTGAGGACATTAAAATATTTTTTTTTAGTTTTAGAAAATCTCAAACACATACAGAAGTAGAGAAAATAGTGTAATAGACTCAACATACCTGTCATTCAGCTTCAACAGTTATCAATAAATTTATACTTTGCTGACCTTGTTTCATCCCTACTCACATCCACTACCATCTTTCATTATTTTGAAGCAAATCTCAAACATTCTATTGTCTATTCTGTATTTCAATATTTATCCCCAAGAGATAAAAACAATGACCATACTTTTAAAAAGTGATACTTATTTCATAATAAAAGTAAACATCAAATCAACATTCACATTTCCTCAACTGAAGTGTATTAAACTTAAACATTAGGTAAAACTGGCATCTTTATGGATGTTGAGACTTTCTATCCAAAGTAATGGTATATCTTTCCACTTGTTTAAATCCAATTCTCTGTTGTATTTTTCAGTTTTGCCTTCTACTTTGTTCTGTTTTATAATTTCTATTTCCTTGTTGAGATTTCCTATTTTTTCAATTTGTTTCAAGGAAATTTGTAACTGCTTGTTAAAGCATTTTTATGATGGCTGCTTTAAAGTCTTTTTCAGATAATCCTATTATTCAATTCACCTTCGTGTTGGTATCAATTGATTATCTCTTCTCATTCAATTTGTGAATTCCTGGCTCTTGGTCTGATGGAAGATTTTCAGTTGCATCCTGGACATTTTAGCTGTTATGTTAGAAGTCCCTGGGTCCTACTTAAATCTTTTATTTTAAGAGGCCTTCACCATGTTTAGGTTTAGCAAGCAGATCCTGACCTAATTTCATAGACTGTGGTTCCAACAACAATATCATTTCCATTTGAGGTGCTATTTTTGATCTGCTTGATTTATTTAGTACTATGAGGTTGCTACTAGTCTTTGATGATTGCTGCTTGAGAGACAAGGAGGGCTGGGCCAGGCACTTGGTGCCACTAAGTAGAGGAAGGAAGTCTCTAGTCCACAGAGATAGAGACTTCACAGTCTGCTTGTTATGGTGAGATCCACCTTATGAGGGAACCCAGCCACCAGTGTCTCTTGGTAGGAAAGGGGAGTCTCAGGAATGCAGAGAAAAAGTCTTTGTGGGCTGAGTACTTGTAGATCATCCTTGTTGATAACCCTTGGTTTCCTGGTGTCTCTCCATGGGGAAGGAAGGATGTGGAGTAATGTTTTAACTACTTTCTCTACTTCTCCTTTGATAATCAGTGAAATTCTGTTTCAAGTAAAGGTCATTTTGAAGTTTACTTTTTCCAAAAAGAAAACTACTGCTCTAGGTCAGGGGGTCCCCAAACTTTTTCTGTAAAGGGTAAGATAGTAAATATTTTGTTTTTGTAGACGATGAAGTCTTTGTCACAACTACTCATCTCTACCATTTTAGCAAAAGTAGCCATATACAATGTATAAAAGAACAGATGTATCTCAATAAGACTTTACTTACAAAAACAGGCACTGGCCAGATTTGGCTTGATGAAATAAAAATTCACATTTTAAGGCAAGACAAGAAAAATTTACACAGAAAACATATTCTCTGTCCTTTGGCCTCCACCCTCCCCTCAATTTGCTTTGTGCATCTGCAATATGCATTAACCAGACCTCCCCAATGGCAGAAATACCTGATCAACCATAAAGGATAAATTTTTCTCCTTTTTGCACCAACCATGTGACTCCTCACAAAATAACATTCCTTTTGGGACTTCCCTGGCAGTCCAGTTGTCAAGACTCCATGCTCCCAATGCAGGGGGCATGAGTTAGATCCCTGGTTGGGGAACTAAGAACCCACATGCTGCAGGGCATGGCCCAAAACAAAAAAAACATAACATTCCTTTCTCAATCATGTAAGGGATCACAAAGACTCACCATTCACCTTGTACATGCAGATATCTCTGGTGAGCTTTATGTGCAATGCCAATATATCATTCCCTTAAAGATGGTGATTGGTACTGAACAGACTGTTTAGATGACCTGGGGAAATACTGGGTGCACCTAATGGAAGTTCTTAGCTTAAATACTTACTTATGACCTTATTAATGCTACCAATGATATTACTTGTATTCTGCCTGTTTTACAAGATTATTGTTTCTTGCATTAACAAGTGTGTGACTGAGTCTCAGATAAAATTAATGATGATTATATAACTTGAAACTATTGACCAAATATATAGTTCTATAAGATCAATAATTGTAATAGCATAATCTCTAGATGTGGGAAGAAGCAACAAGAGGGAACTATTTCCTGAACCATAACAGACTAGTAAGATAGGTGGCCCAGAGGCTTTTGGTTACTGTTAACAGGGCCTGGTCCAGTAATTGCACATTGAGCGGCCTATCAACAAAATCCTCACCTGACCTGGGAATAAGCATTCCTAGCCATATGGGACAAATTGGTCACGAAATGTCTCCAAAACCTTGGTTGAAATTAAGACTGAAAAGGAGGGGATCCGATCATAAAATAAAGAATGTTGCCCATCACCCAGTTCTACAAGAATCAAGTCATTAACCACTGTGGGCACTGACCTACAGGAATTCAGGGTGAAGATCATGATGAGGTGCTCTGTGCTCTGGAAAGACTGGCAAAACTGGCCCTCAGATAGATATTTTCAGGAGAAAATTTTTAAATGAAATTATTGCATCTTCCCATATTTAGAAAAGCACTAACGCCATTTAGTAAGATGTCTGTTCCCCGCAACTATCAGCAACCTTTTACAGAGATGTGTGCTTGATTGTATGTAACCCTTTTGCCAAAATCACATATATACTGACACCACCCCCCCCCACCTTACCTATTCTTAACAGTTCTCAGAGCTCTCTGAGAGACTGTCTCCCGGGCCAGAATCCTCAGTTTGGCTTGAATAAATTTTTCTATTTCTTTCTTAGACTATTGATTAATTTTTGGCAACAGGCTCATAGCCTACATTTTACAGAACCTTGCTCAAAGTTTTAAAGCTTATTTGATAAAGTAATAAAAGTAGTTTCTCATAATTCTTATTTTAAATTTCTTTTGTTATGGCTATCATTTTGCATATTTGTACTTTCTCCCTTTTGCTGTTACATTATATAATGTTTGCCCATTTTGTTGAGGATGTTTTCCTGAGAACTACCATATGATTTTATTTAATAATTTCACTTCTTTCAGTTTTTTAATTCACCAATTTTGTTTTTATCTTCATTAATTCTTTCCCACTTTGTTTTGTTTTCTCTTTGTGTGTTTGTTTTTCTTTTTCTAAGATTTTGAGGTGGGATGTATACAGTGTTATTTAGATAATAATTAATTCTATAAATTTCCTCTAATAACTTCTTTGTTTCCCACAGATTCAGATATGTCATGTTTTAAATCATAATTTTAAAGAAATTTTGTAAGTTAATTTTTCACTTCCCATTATTTGCTTAATCGGATTTTTTTTAATTCTAAATAAAAGCATCTTTTGGGTTTTTGATTTTGTTATTAATTTTTAGTATTTTTTATTATGGTCTAAAATATTTTTTATATTATTTCTAGTCTTTGGAATTTATTGAGTTATTTTTCTGTACATTGACATAGTCAATTTTCATAAATGTTCCATGTGTACTGCATAGAAAATGTCTCTTTCATTATTGGGATTGATTTTGGTATGAATCGCTAAGATCTACTTTACTGAATACACTGTGCTTTTCTATAGCTTTACCAATATCTTGTTCACTCGGTGGGACCTGAATTTAGAGAAGGGTGTTAAAGACTTCCCTACTGGTGTAGTTTCTGCTTTATGGAAGTTGGTACTATATTATTGGATGAATTGTAGCTCTTAGCACTATAAAGTCTCATTTTGTATCTCTTAATGCATTTGGTCTTATTTCTACTTCCTCTGATATCTAGTATTTATCATAGTGTTCAATTTATAATTTGTTAATTAGTCTGAAATTGTTTTTATTTCAATAGGTGAGTTAAGTGTATTTACATTTATTGACATGATCAATATGTCAATGAGTTTTGCCTGAGTTCCATTTCATACATAAATAAATATGTATATATACATATATATGTATACACAAACACATCAAACTAATACCTTAAAATATGTACTAATATTTTTTATAGTACCCGTAGTTTTATTTTTGGCTATTTTTTATTGATTCCCTACTATGAACTATGTTGAAATTAACTAGTGACCTTTCCTTCCCCCTTCCCCTTTTACACAATACCCGACATGGAGTAACACTTCTTTTACTCCCAGTTAATACCTTTAAAGCAAACAGCAAATTTATTCTTCTTTTCATAAATACTCCCTATTTTCTCCCCATTTTTGATCATTGTCCCATATCTACATTGTCAGAAAGTACAAGCATTACCTTGTTAACTTCAATGTCTCTCCAATCTTTTGGTTGGCTGAAGCTCATTCTTTAACAAATTACTCAGATAGAGCTCATAGGAAAAATATTTTCTGAATTACAGGTCATAACCATTTGTTAGCAGTCTTTATGTTGGCAGTTTGTCTACATAGGAAATGTGGCTCACATTTTCTTTCTTTTGAGCATCTTAAATGTTATTCTATTGATCTACAGAATAAAGTGTTGCTGTTGAAAATGCCAAAGACAATCCTATTTTCCTTTATTATGAATGGTTTTGTTTTTTATCTCAATGCCCAAGGGATTTTTTTAACCCAATATTTTTACTAGACTGTGCCTTGATGTTTGCCTTTCTGTTTAGATTTTCCCAGGTATGTGACATACACTTTACTAAGTTTCAAATAGACTTTTATTTCAGGAACTTAAAATATTTTTAGTTGTTAGAGTATATTTTATTTCCTTGACTTTGTTTTCATGTAAGGACTCCTATGGTAAATATGTGGAACCTTCTCTATGAACTTCTATTTTACTACTCCAGTGGACACATGAATGATAAGAAAGCAAAACAACCTTATTTCTGGTATGGAGAAAGTTTTAGTGGTCTGGACAAGAGGAACAAACCAGCCACAACATTCTCTTAAGCTAAAAATTCATCCAGAGCAAGACTCTAACTTTCTTTAATTCTGTGAAGGTTAAGAGAGGTGAGGAAGCTGCAGAAGAAGTTTGAAACTAGCAGAGGTTGGTTCATGAGGGTTCAGGGAAGACACCAAGTCCATAACATAAAAGTGCAAGGTGAAGCAGCAAGTGCTGATGTAGAAGCTGCAGCAAGTTATCTAGAAGATCTAGTTAAGCTAATTAATAAAGGTAGATGCCCTAAAGAACAGATTCTCACTGTAAGCAAAACAGCCTTTATCAGAAGAAGATGCCATCTAGGACTTTCATAGCTAGAGAGAAGTCAATGCCTGGCTTCAAAGATTCAAAGGGCAGGCCGACTCTCTTGTTAGGGACTAATGCAGCTGGTGACTTAAGTTGAAGCCAGTGCTCCCTTACCATTCTGATAATCCTAGGGCCCTGAAGAATTATGCTCAGTCTACTTTCACTATTCTCTTTAAATGAAACAACAAAGCCTGGATGACAGCACGCCTGTTTACAAACGGTTTACTTAATATTGTTGAGACCTACTGCTCTGAAAAAAAGATACCTTTCAAAATATTACTGCTCATTGACTATGCATCTGGTCACCCAAGAGCTCTGATGGAGATGGACAATGAGATTAATGTAGTTTTCATGCCTACTAATGTAAAGCTCATTCTACAGCCCATGGATTAAGGAGTAATTTCAATGTTCAAGTCTTACTTTGTAAGAAATACATTTTGTAAACCTATAGCTGCCATAGATACTGATTCCTCTGATGGATCTGGGCAAAGTCAATTGAAAACCTCTGAAAAGAATTCACCATTCTAGATGTCATTAAGAACATTCAAGATTCATGGGGAAGTCAAAATATCAGCATGAAAAGGAGTTTGGAAGAAGCTGATTCTAGCCCTCATGGATGACTTTGAGGGATTTAAGCCTTCAGTGGAGGAAGTAACTGCAGATGTGGTGGAAATAGCAAAAGAACTAGAATTAGAAGTGGAGCCTGAAGGTTTGACTGGCTTGCTGCATTCTCATGGTAAAACTTGAATGAATAAGGAGCTGCTTCTTATAAATGAACAAAGAAAGTGGTTTCTTAAGACGGAATCTATTCCTTGTGAAGATGTAAAGATTGTTGAAATGACAACAAATATTGTTATAATATTACATAAACTTAGTTGAGAAAACAATGACAGGGTTTGAGAGGATTGACTCCAATTTTGAAAGAAATTCTACTATCGGTAAAATGTTCTCAAACAGCACTGCATGTTGCAGAGAAATTGTTTGTGAAAGGAAGAGTCAATTGATATGGCAAACTTCATTGTTGTCTTATTTTAAGAAATTGCCACAGCAGCCCCAACCTTCAGCAACCACCACGGTGATCAGTCAGCAGCCATCAACATCCAGGCAAGATCCTCCCCCCCCAAAAATTTACCAACCGCAGAAGGCCCAGATGATGGTTAGCATTTTTAGCAATAATGTTTGTTTGTTTGTTTCTGGTTTATGAGGTAGGTTTTTTTAAAATAGATCTTTATTGGAGTATAATTACTTCACAATACTGTGTTAGTTTCTGTTGCACAACAAAGCGAATCAGCACTATGCATACACATGTCCCGATATCCCCTCCCTTTTGAGCCTCCCTCCTATCCTCCTCATCTCACCTCTCTAGGTCATCGCAAAGCAATCTCCCTGCACTATGCTGCTGCTTCCCACCAGCCAACTACTGTAAATTCAGTAGTGTATGTATGTCGATGCTACTCTAACTTCGCCCCAGCTTCACCCTCCCACCCCATGTCCTCAAGTCCATTCTCTATGTCTATCTCTTTATTCCTGCCCTGTAACAAGGTTCATCACTACAATTTTTTTTTTTAGATTCCACTTATATGTGTTAGCATACTGTATATGTTTTTCTCTTTCTGACTTACTTCACTCTGTATGACAGACTCTAGGTCCATCCACCTCACTACAAATAACTCAAATTCATTTCTTTTTATGCCTGAGTAATATTCCATTGTATGTATGTGCCACATCTTCTTTATCCATTCATCTGTCGATGGGCATTTAGGTTGGTTCCATGTCCTGGCTATTGTAAACAGTGCTGCAATGAACATTGTGGTACATGTCTCTTTCTGAATTATGTTATTCTCAGGGTATATGCTCAGCGGTAGGTTTTCTGGGTCATATGGTAGTTTTATTTTTGGTTTTTTAAGGAACATTCATATTGTTTTCCATAGTGGTTGTATCAATCTACATTCCCACCAACAGTGCAGGATGGTTCCCTTTTCACCACTCCCTTTCCAGCATTTATTGTCTCTAGAGTTTTTGATAATGGCCATTCTCACCAGCGTGAGGTGATACCTCGTTGTAGTTTTGATTTACATTTCTCTAATAATTAGTGATGTTGAGCATCTTTTCATGTGTCTCTGGGCCATCTGTATGTCTTCCTTGGTGAAATGTCTGTTTAGGACTTCTGTCCATTGTTTAACTGGATTGTTTGGTTTTTTGATATTGAGCTCCATGAGCTATTTGTATATTTTGGAGATTAATCTTTTGTCTATATTGTTTCATTTGCAAATATTTTCTCTCATTTTGAGGGTTGCCTTTTTTTCTTGTTTATGGTTTCCTTTGCTGTTCAAAAGTTTTAAAGTTTAATTAAGTCTCATTTGTTTATTTTTGTTTTTATTTCCATTGCTCTAGGAGGTGGGTCATAAAAGCTCTTGCTGTGGTTTATGTCAAAGTGTGTTCCTCTTATGTTTTCCTCTAAGAATTTTATAGTGTCTGCTCTTACATTTAGGTCTTTAATCCATTTGGAGCTTATTTTTGTATATGGTGTTAGGTAGTGTTTTAATTTCAATCTTTTACATGTAGCTGCCCAGTTTTCCCAGCACCACTTATTGAAGAGGCTGTCTTTTCTCCATTGTATGTTTTTGCCTCCTTTGTCATAAATTAGGTGACCATATGTGCGTGGATTTAGGTCTGGGCATTCTATCCTGTACCATTGATCTATATTTCTGTTTTTGTGCCAGTACCACACTGTCTTGATTACTGTAGCTTTGTGGTAGTGTGAAGTCTACTGTAGCTTTGTGGTAGTGTGATAGTGTGAAGTCAGGGAACCTGATACCTCCAACTCCGTTTTTCTTTCTCAAGGTTGCTTTGGCTACTTGGGGTCTTTTGTATTTCCATATGAATTGTAAAATTTTTTGTTCTAATTCTGTGAAGAATGCCATTGGTAGTTTGACAGGGATTACATTGAATCTGTACATTGTATTGGGTGGTATAGTCATTTTCACAATATTGATTATTCCAATCCAAGAACATGGCATTCTTCTCCATCTGTTTATGTCATCTATGATTTCTTTCATCAGTGTTTTATAGTTTTCTGAGTATAAGTCTTTTGCCTCCTTAGACAGGTTTATTCTTAGTTATTTTATTCTTTTTGTTGCAATGGTAAAGGAGAGTGTTTCCTTAATTTCTCTTTCTGATTTTTCATTGTTGATGTATAGGAATTCCAGAGATTTCTGTGCATTAATTTTGTATCCTGCAATGTTACCAAATTCATTGATTAGTTCTAGCAGTTTTCTGATAGCATCTTTAGGATTTTCTATGTATAGTATCATGTCATTGGCAAACAGTGACAGTTTTACTTCTTATCCAATTTGTATTCCTTTTATTTGTCTTTCTTCTCTGATTGCCATGGCTAGGACTTCCAAAACTATATTGAATAAGAGTGGTTAGAGTGGACATCCTAGTTTTGTTCCTGATCTTCATAGAAATGCTTTCAGTTTTTCACCACTGAGTATGATGCTTGCTGTGGGTTTGTCATATATGGCCTTTATTATGTTGAGGTAGGCTCCCTCTATGCGCATTTTCTGGAGAGTTTTTATCATAAGTTGATGTTGAAGTTTGTCAAAAGCTTTTTCTGCAACTATTGAGATGATCATATTGTTTTTATTCCTTAATTTGTTTATGTGGTGTATCACATTGATTAATTGGTGTATACTGAAGAATCCTTGCAGCCCTGGGATAAATCCCATTTGATCATGGTGTATGTTCCTTTTAGTGTGCTATTGGATTCTGTTTGCTAGTATTTTGTTGAGGATTTTTGCATCTATGTTCATCAATGATATTGGTCTATAATTTCCTTTTTTGTGATATATTTTTCTGGTTTTGGTATCAGGGTGATGGTGGCTTCGTAGAATGAATTTGGGACTGTTTCTCCCTATGCAATTTTTTGGAAGAGTTTGAGAAGGATCAGTGTTAACTCCTCTCTAAATGTTTGATAGAATTCACCTGTGAAGCCATCTGGGCCTGCACTTTTGTTTGTTGGAAGCTTTTAAATTATGGATTTGATTTTATTATTTGTGTTAGGTCTGTTTATATTTTCTAATTCTTCCTGGTTCAGTCTTAGAAAATTCTGTCTTTCCAAGAATTTGTCCAATTCTTCGTGGTTGTCCATTTTATTGGCATATAGTTGTTTGCAGTAGTCTCTTATAATTCTTTGTATGTCTACAGTGTCATTTGTGATTTCTCCCTTTTCATTTCTAATTTTATTGATTTATGTCCTCTCCCCATTTTTTTTTTTTTTTTTTTTTTTTTTGCGGTACGTGGGCTTCTCACTGTTGTGGCCTCTCCCGATGTGGAGCACAGGCTGCAGACGTGCAGGCTCAGTGGCCATGGCTCACAGGCCCAGCTGCTCTGCGGCATGTGGGATCTTCCCAGACCGGGGCACGAACCCGTGTCCCCTGCATCGGCAGGCAGACTCTCAACCGCTGCGCCACCAGGGAAGCCTCCCCTTTTTCACTTAATGAGTTTGGCTAAGAGTTAATCAATTTTCTTTATCTTCTCAAAGAAGCGGCTTTTCGTTTTATTGATCTTTGCTACTGTTTTCTTCATTTCTATTTCATTTATTTCTGCTCTGATCTTTATGATTTCTTTCCTTCTACTGACTGGATTTTCTCTGTTCTTCTTTCTCTAATTGTCTTAAGTGTAGGGTTAGTTTGTTTATTTGAGATTTTTCTTGTTTTTTGAGGTGAGACTGTATTGCTGTAAACTTCCCTCTTAGAACTGCTTTTGCTGCATCCCATAGGTTTTGTGTCATTGTGTTTTTTTTTGTTTGTTTGTTTTTTGTTTTTTGTGGTACGCAGGCCTCTCACTGTTGTGGCCTCTTCTGTTGTGGAGCACAGGCTCCGGACACGCAGGCTCAGCGGCCATGGCTCACGGGCCCAGCCGCTCCGTGGCATGTGGGATCTTCCCGGACCGGGGCACGAACCTGTGTCCCCTGCATCGGCAGGCGGACTGTCAACCACTGCGCCACCAGGGAAGCCCTGTCATTGTGTTTTCATTGTTATTGTTTTTATGTATTTTTTTTCTTTCTTCTTTGATTTCTTCAGTGATCTCTTGGTTATTTAGTAGCACACTGTTTAGCCTCCATGTATTTGTGTTTTTTACAGTTATTTTTCCGGTAATTGATTTCCAATCTCATAGCGTGGTTGTCAGAAAAGATGCTTGATACGATTTCAATTTTCTTAATATTTCCAAGGCCTGATTTGTGACCCAAGATGCGATCTCTCCTGGAGAAAGTTCCATGTGCACTCGAGAAGAAAGTGTATTCTGCCACTTTTGGGTGGAATGTTCTATAAATATCAATTAGAACTATCTGGTCTATTGTGTCATTTAAAACTTGTGTTTCTGTATTTATTTTCTGTTTGCATGATCCATCCATTGGTGTAAGTGGGGTGTTAAAGTCCCCTACTATGATTGTGTTACTGTTGATTTCTTCTTTCATGGTTGTTAGCATTTCTCTTATGTATTGGGGTGCTCCTATGTTGGGTTCATAAACATTTATAATTGTTATATCTTCTTCTTTGATCGATCCTTTGATCATTATGTAGTGTCCCTCCTTATCTCTTGTAACACTCTTTATTTCAAAGTCTATTTTATCTGATATGAGTATTGCTACTCCAGCTTTCTTTTGATTTCCATTTGCATGGAATATCTTTTTCCATCCCTTCATTTTCACTCTGTATGTTTCCCTTGGTCTGAAGTGGGTCTCTTGTAGACAGCATATATATGGGTTTTGTTTTTGTATCCATTCAGCCAGTCCGTGTCTTTTGGTTGGGGTATTTAATCCATTTATATTCAAGGTTATTATCGATATGTATGTTCCTATTAACATTTTCTTAATTGTTTTAGGTTTATTTTTGTGGTTCTTTTTCTTCTCTTGAGTTTCCCACTTAGAGAAGTTTCTTTACTATTTGCTGTAAAGCTGGTTTGGTGGTGCTGAATTCTCTTAGCTTTTGCTTGTCTGAAAAGTTTTTGACTTCTCCATCGAATCTGAATGAGATCCTTGCTGGGTAGAGTAATCTTGGTTGTAGGTTTTTCTCTTTCATCACTTTAAGTATATCCTGCCACTCTCTTCTGGCCTGCAGAGTTTCAGCTGATAACCTTATGGGGATTCCTTTGTATGTTGTTTTTTGTTTTTCCCTTGCTGCTTTTAATATTTTTTCTTCATATTTAATTTCTGATAGTTTGATTAATATGTGTCTTGGTGTGTTTCTCCTTGGGTTTACCCTGTATGGGACTCTCTGTGTTTCCTGGTCTCTCTGTATTTCCTTTCCCATGTTAGGGAAATTTTCAACTATAATCTCTTCAAGTATTTTCTCAGACCCTTTTATTTTCTCTTCTTCTTCTGAGACCCTTATAATTCGAATGTTGGTCAGTTTAATGTTGTCCCAGAGGTCTCTGAGATCGCCTTCAATTCTTTTCACTCTTTTTTCTTTATTCTACTCATCAGCAGTTATTTCCACCATTTTGTCTTCCAGCTTACTTATTCATTCTTCTGTCTCAGTTATTCTGTTATTGATTCCTTCTATTGCATTTTTCATTTCAGTCATTATGTTGTTCATTTCTGTTTGTTATTTAGTTCTTCTAGATCTTGTTAAACATTTCTTGTATGTTTTCAATCTGTGCCTCCATTCTATTTCTGAGATTCTGGAACAACTTTATGATCACTACTCTGAATTCTTTTTCAGGTAAATTACCTATTTCCTCTTCATTTATTTGGTCTTGAAGGTTTTTACCTTGCTCCCTCATCTGTGGCATATTTTTTTTGCCATCTCATTTTTTTTTTTTTAATGAGTGAGATTGTGTTCCTGTCTTATTGGGTGTTTGGCCTGAGGCTTCCAACACTGAGGTTTGTAGGCTATTGGGTAGAGCTTGGTCTTGGTGCTGAGATGAGGAAGCCTGTGAGACCTCACTCCAATAAATATTCCTTGGGGTCTGAGGTTCTCTGTTACTCTAGTGGTTCGGACTTGGTGCTCCCACCGCAGGAGCTTTGGCCCAGCCCCGGGCTCATGAACCAAGATCCTGCAAGCCATCTGGGGTGGCAAAAAAGAAAAAAATAATAACAATAACAAAGTAAAAAATAAAAATAAAATTAGAGTAGGAAACTAACAGATATATTAGGAAGAATATAAAAATAGATATATAGAGGAATCGACAACTGGAAGGTCCAACTGTACCACAATATTAAAAAATAGGGGGAGGAAAAGAAAGGGGGAGGGAAGGCCGTGGATGTGGATGGCAGGGCCTAAGCAAGGGTGAGGTTTGGGTGGTGGGAGGCGCCAATGCTCAGGACCCACAGGGCTGGAAAAGGCTGTGGGTGGGTGGGTCTTAGACTCAAGGAACAGAAGGGGCCCAGGCATGTCCCCTACCCCTGGTCTCAGAAAGCAGGGGACCGCACCTGGGAGCCCAGCAGCCTTCCTGTCTCAAGTAGGTGGGGCAAATGCCCTCACCTTCTCTCCTCCAGTCTGGGAGGCCCCTTCCAGCTGTCTGTCCTGATCTCCCCGGCCTCCCTCCTCTGCCTCCAATGACCCACGCTGCCTGAAGGGGGGTTTGGAGTGCAGGGGATTTGCCTGGGAGCTCAACAGGTTCCCTGGGCCCGAGTTGGTGGGGCAATCCGCCTCTGCTCCTCTCCTGCTCCTCCTGGATGGGTCATCCCACCTGCCTCTCCTGATCTCCCCAGCCTCCCTCCTATGCCCCCAGGACTCATGCAGCCTGGATGGAGCTTTGGAGAGAGGGTACTGGCCTGAGAGCTCAGCAGGTTCCCTGGGCCCGAGTTGGTAGGGCAATCGCCCTCTACTTCTCTCATTCTTCCCACAGAGTCCCTCCCACCTGCCTCTCCAGATCTCCCCAGCCTCAGGGGTACCAATACTGTCTAGCCTCCACTTCTCCTCCCCCCTCAGTTCCCCGACATCCTACCAGTTCACTTTGGGGTTCCTCTTATCTCCTTGGGCATCAGAGTCCCCCACCAGCAGCCAGCAGGAGCCTTGGTTGTGTGGGGCCGCTAACTCCACGTCTTCCCACACCGCCATCTTGACTCTGCCTCCTCCAATAATGTATGTTTAATTAAGGTTTGTACATTGTTTTTAGATATAATATTATTGCACACCTAATAGACTACAGTATAGTGTAAAGATAACTTTTATATGTACGGGAAACCAAAATATTTGTGTGACTTGCTTTATTGGAGTGGTCTGGAACTGAAACAGCAATATTTCAAAGGTATGCCTGTATATGGGTCTTTGGTTTTGCTATAGTCATTGCTTTGTTTATTTCAATAGGTAATCAGAAAGATGCAAAATCTATGCCACTGCTATCTTCCATATTTCCTCTACCTTTTAAAGATATCAGCAGAAGAACTAGGTATGGCAGGTCCAACTCCTTATGAGCAATACATAATAGCTCTGTAGTAGATACAGGTTAAGGTGAGGAAAGAACATTTGTTGCTATGGAGCTTGTATGTCTTCAACCTTGTAGCTTTCCTTTAAGTGAGGCATAATAAGGGAGGAGGGTAAGACTAGACAACCATGGAGAGACAAAAAGTTCATTCAGAAGGACTACTTATCTGACTCAACCTTCCCCTTTTCCCACCGAAGGAGTTCGTGACCCAGCTCATAGCTTGTCTTCATTCATCAATTAATTTGCTAATTGTTCATTTACTCAGGTATTTATAATATAATATTTATAATATTATAATGTACTGCCCATGTGCTAGGTTCACTCCAAGAGGTAGAAAGATGGCTGAAACCTGGACTCTATTCTCAAATATCTTGAGTCTAGGATGGAAACTAAAATGATTCTACAAATAACTATAACAGAAATGCTATAAAGGCATGTCATCAGGGAAGGGGGCTAATGAATCTGAACAGGGCCAAAGGAAATAACAAAATAGCATTTTCTCCTCTACCTTATTTCCATCTGAATCTTCCCTTAAGGGTACACTTTAGGTAGACAGACAAGCCTTGGTTTTCAACCACCTCAGAAGAGGGGTAGTGATGGCCCTGCTCATTCATAGGGAATTTCATAAGAGAGATACTGTCCCCCAAGGAGTGCCTGGTTAACAGCAATTACTATGTGATTTAGTCCAATGTCCTGGAAAGAAAGGAAACCAAAAATATTCCTCATGAAGTTAGTTTTAGAAAAGGGAACTATGACAAGATATGGGCTTTTCTTAGGGCAAAAAAACCTGAAAGAAATAGTTTTGAAAGTAAATAACCATGAAGAAGCCTGCTTAAGAACAACTTATTGGAAACTCAGGTAAAATGTTTGACTCAACCCAAAAAGAAAATGTATTTGAAAATAAACACTAAATGCCTAAACGGCAAAAGAAAGAAGGTTGTTTTTACAAAGGAGGAGGTAAGTACAAAGAATCTTTTTAGGGAGGAAAAGAATTTTCCAGGAAGAAGAGTGGGAATCCTATAAATGTGATAGGTCAAATTTAAACAAAATTAAATAGGTCATAACTGCTTAATTACCAGGGCACCTTGCAAAGGAATCCAAAATCAAACACTAAAGTGTTTGACAAAGAAAGGAAAGCAGATAGAGTAATAACGGAACTACTTGAGATTTAAGTATATTCAAGTGTCGTCAAGATAAGAAGACAAAAGCAAAAAAAAAAGAAAAAAAGAAAAACAAAAAACAATTATTTGTCACAGTATTTAACTTTAAAAAGTAATTTTATGGAGATCTCCCACTTTAAATTGTATTTTACGTGAAGAATCTGGATCAACTATCTTTTGCTACCTAACAAACCACTCCAAAACTTAACTGCTTAGAACAACAATTACTTAACAGATTATGATTCAGTCCATGGGCAATCTGGTCTGGGATCAACTGAGCTGTAAAGCTAGTCTTCTCTTGGTCTCACTCAAGTGTCTGCAGTCAGTGGGTGGCTCAGCTAGAGCTGGATGGTCAAGACAGCCCCACTCACCAACCTGGAAATACTGGGCTTCTTGTCCCTGGTTCTCCTCCATGCGGTCTCTCCAGCAGCTAACACAGGTCCTTGCATCCTTGCTTGAGGATGACATGTGCAGGCACACACAGCACATCATAATGTGCAACTATTTACAAACCTGGGCTTTTGCCTTATTCCTTCATGTCCCATTGGCCAAAGCAGGTCACTTGGCTATGCCCAGATTCAAAAGAGCAAGAGCCAGACTCCACCACTTGGGAAGAATAACACAGTCACAATACTAAGAAATGTGTAGATAAAGATAGCAGGAGTTATTATGGCCATCTCTGCAAATAATCCAACACAATTTGCCCTCTGACCACAAAATAAACTTTCTTCTCACATGCAAAATACATTCTCTCTCTTCCCCAAAAGTCATATCTCATTATGGTGTCAGCCTTGAAGTAAAAGATACTCATCTAAATCAAGTCCATATCTAGATGAAGATCTTCAGGTGCTGCTCCTCAGGTGTGGCTCCTTCTTATCCAAAGACTTATACACTAAAGTTATCCATCTACTTCACAGACACACACACACACACACACACACACCCCATATAATAGTGAGAGGGGACAGGTAACAGCAATAAACATTCCCACTCAAAATGAGAAGTACAGAGCAGTCACACTGGTTCAGAGCTATTGTGAAATCCTAACAAGCAAATATTAACAAAGGCCCAACTCCTGGAGCAGGGTATGTTCCCCAATTGGGACCCAATTCTAATCCCCAGGAATGGTTCCCAAGTCCATTGTTCTGTGTTGTTCTTGACTCTTCCTTCTTGAATCCCAAGGTCTATCCATAGGAAGTTGGGGCCCAGAGACTTCCTTTGATATTGACTGTTTCTGTTCTTTTTAGCAAGATTTTGCAGTGCTTTCTCCAAGCTTTATGAAGCTGAATCAAGTCCATTCCATGCCCCCAAAGCCATATCTACAATTTCTTTGGAAACAGACATCTCTCTGTTTAGGCACCATCTCTCTGTCAGGATGACATGGGAAGGTACCCTTAAAATTACTAACAGCCCTTTCTTCTAGCTGAAATAGTCTACTAGACACCACCTTCAATCTTCCAGAGAACTTTCAAGAAGATCTGATAGCCATACCCTCGATTTACCCTTTACCAAGAAGCCATTTCTTATTTTGAGAATCTTTTGCTGTGTGGAGAGACTAGAGATGAAAAACAGGTTTACCTTCCAACTCAGGGAATTTGGCTTCCCTGTACATCTCTAAATTCTGTTTGCCAAATCGTTCTTTCCTTAGCTCGTCTTTCTCTCACAGTATCATAGCAGGAGAAGCTAATGACTGCGTTAACCACTGGCCATAAAATTGTCTTAGGCATAACGACGAGTTTTTCGGGTCCATTTTTTTATCCTGTGACAGTTTTGTCAATGGTTTTGCAGCTACAAAACACGGATTACCATCTTTTCCTCCAGCTACTGCTGCTTCCTCACCATTCTCCCAGCCTCTAATAACAGCTCGTTTGCCTTCTCTTCAGGTTCTGCCAGCAGTTTCCTCAGTGCTTTTTCAGCCTCCATGTGCTGTCTCATCCCAAAGCAATTACTACATGTTTTGAGTTTTGTTACAGCAGCCTGTCACTTCGGGTACCCATGTTTACTTTACTGCATAGTAAACCACTCCCATAGGAAACTGGCAAAAAGAAAACAAACATCTATGTGCTGAACATGATTCTGTGGGTTAACTAGACAGTTCTGGTTGCAATTGGCTCACCGGGAACTGGAGAGTCTAGGATGGCCTCCCTTGGTGCCTGGGGCTGAGCTGGCCTGACAGCTGGGCCTCTCTCCACCTTGTCTCTCTCTCATCCTCAAGGAGGAAAACCCAGCTCGTTCACATGGCAGTAGCTTTCCCAGCACAGGAAAAGAAGGCATGCCACAATGTGCAAATATTTTTCAAACCTCGGTTTGTACAACTTTGCTAATATCCTATTGGCCAAAGCAAGTACATGCCAAGCCCATATGCAAGGGTGGGGAGAAGTAAGCTCCGTATCTTAATGGGAGACTCTGCCAAGCCACATTGCAAAGGGGTGTACTTATAGGAATGAGAAGAATAATTGTGGCCCTCTTTTCAAATAGCCTACAACAGAAGCTAATAATTATAGTTCTAACATTAGAAAATGCACACGTGTAGTAGACTGAGTGATCAATTAGATAGAGATAAGTCTCAGGTCTTTAGGACAACTTCAGGGATAGAGTCATTGACCATAATGTATAATTTGGCAGAGATGGCCACAAGGCCTGAGGCTGGGTGGATAACCAGTGATCATACCTCCATTGTGTGTGAACATCACCAGAGAAAGTTCTGGGGAGTGCTGAAGATGAGTATCAACTGATGGATTTATAAACTGATAGAATCAAGCCCACACTTAGCAGCCCATAGGATCCATGGAAAGCAGTATTTTACATGCCTCCACTGTACACACATTCCCTTGAATGTATTCAACTGAAATAGATCAGAAGTAATATCAAGGGTATCTTGAAGGGTAAAGAAGACAACATTTCCCAAAATGACCACTTGAAACTTAGGGACTGAGATGTGAGGAAAAATAAGTTAATTAAAGGAAGTCAAAGTCCTGACTCCTCTGACACCCCTCACACATCCAAAGTATATCTGCTGAATGTCACCATAGGAGTGTCTCAGGTAATTTTAGCCCCCATTTGGGATTACATACTCTTCTTCTCTTCCAGTTATTTCCCAAAAGTTTCAAGGATTTGGTCTCCATGGAATTATGGATCTTCCCAGAGCACAAAGTCTGGAGTGATGACCCCAATTACTATAAACCAGAAACAGTTCTGAGTGGGAGCCACAATAAAAAGCTAGAATGTCTAAAAATAACCCACTGGAGGAAGGGCACCATTTGTAACCAGTCTAAGAAAAAAATGCTATAAGAATACATGTAGCTTTTTAAAAACATCATAGCTATATGAGAAGACTAGAAAGAAATATATTAAAAGAATAACATGGTTTATCTTTGTTGTTTGGGCTTTATGGTAATTCAATTTTTCTTTACTTTGTATGTTTTATATTATAAACATTTCCTTATAAAATAAAAGCAGATTACACATTAGAAATTATAATAATAAAATATGAACTGATTTAATATAGTCATAATTAATTTGCTTCAAATACTTTGAAACAAAAGCAGAATATAAAACATACATATATGCACCATTCTGGGATTATCCTTTCTAAGGTTAAAATAAATATCATTCCTTTGATTGAATAAATAAACAGTCTTTCACCCAGGAATTTTCCCTAGGAAACAAATTTTGTTTAGCACTTTTATAAATGCTTAGGAATGTAGGGGAACATTTTTCAAGAGTGTAGATGGCTCAGAATAGTTTGCACAATAGAAATAAAATGGCAAAGTGATGGGAAGAATTTGCAGAATGATCACACAATAATATGACATTGGCAGAAAAGTGATCAATGACTTTTTTTTTCTTTTTTTTATTAGTTGCTGCTTTATAACAAAGTGAACCAGTCATACATATACATCTGTTCCCACATCCCTTCCCTCATGCATCTCCCTCCCTCCCACCCTCCCCATCCCACCCCTCCAGGCGGTCACAAAGCACCGAGCTGATCTCCCTGTGCTCTGCGGCTGCTTCCCACTATCTATCTACCTTACGTTTGGTAGTGTATATATGTCCATGCCTCTCTTTCGCTTTGTCACAGCTTACCCTTCCCCCTCCCCATATCCTCAAGTCCATTCTCAAGTAGGTCTGTGTCTTTATTCCCATTTTACCCGGTAGGCAATGTAAAGGAAAGTTGAGGTAGCATTCACAGTGCTTATATAGTCGCTGCCGTTAAAGAAATTACAATCTAAAGAAGATAAGGCCTGGGATGCTAATTAAGTCAGGGTGATGCCTTCAATCTTACTATACAAATACATTAACAGATTAGGCAATGCTATATTTACAGATGACAGATATGAGTCTGAATGAATTTAGTATTCTCTAGAAAGATTTCATTTTCACTTTGAACAGTATCTTTACATAAGCTGCCAATTAAGCACCCTTTATACTTACTTACTATATTCTTTAACTCATGTTTTCCAAAAGGTAGGGGATGGGATAGGGGTAGGGAAAAAATAGACCTACTATACTCTACATCCCTTACTTAATATATTTTCATTACTCTCCTCTCCACAACTGTGTTAACATCTATTATAGTGTAATGCAACTATTAAACATTTAGACAATGAGGCCATCTGGAAGAGTTATATGAGAATTTCTATGTTGCCAAACGTACTAGGAACCATTTGAATGACACATGTAAGAAAAAAAGGAGGGGAGAATTATTCAATCACACAAACCAATTTTATATCCTAAAATACAAAAGCGAGTATCAAACAACATCAGAAAATATTTGCTCTATCTACTAAAGTTCAATACTTCTCTGTTTTTTTTTCTGTTTTATTCATCACTATACCCCCAGCCCCTGAAAAAATAGATGGCATATCGAGTAACTACTTAATAAGCATTTGCTAAATGAATTAATGAATAAATGAAAATGATTTTTGTATATGAGAAACTTCCTAACTAAGAAGAGGTAGCTCCAGACACCCATGGTGCCAGCTATTAGAGTCTCTTAATAGGAACATCTTATCTTTACCTTTGGGTCCATCCAAATTCTACCATTCTTCAAACTCCTGTTGTGATCTGTATCTTTTCTTAAGATTTCCGACCACTCCAGCCTTCATTGGTCTCTCAACTAGACTTTACTAGCCCATCACATAGCTTTGTTTAGTTTTTCCCATTGTTTACTGTTGATACACATTTTCTGAATGGACTATAATCCTTTCAAGGTCTGTCTTCTCCCTAATTTATTGATATTTGTGTTAATAAGACATGGCCCCTGCCTTTGTGGGGGCTTACAGTCTGGTAGGAACATACATGTAGAATAAATAAGTTCAACATGTTAAGCATTGTACATACTATGGTAGACATTTGGGTTAGCCCTCCTAACTGCAATCCCACCCTCCTTCTATGTGAAGAGATTGAAAAGGTGACCCCTATGTTTCCCATATGTAACTGAAGTTAAGTCTCTACATTTGAACAAGGGCTCACCAGGTGCACTTGAATGATAGTTTAAAAACGAACATGAGGTGATAACCATCTTGCTGCCTCTCTTGATACTGGCAAGCAAGATTATAGAGATACATTTGTAGTGAGAGGACCCCATGCCCCAGAGCCCAGTCACCAGCTTTATGGCCATGGGAGAGGGTGTGGCAGCAGCACCACTTTCTGGCCTCTGGGTAGCATTTATGGTGCTGTGACCTTCAAATCAATGTCCAGTAGAGCTTTCTAACTTCTGTTCGTCCTACCCTATGAGCATCCAGCTACTACTGCTCAAAAGCACTGGTATTTCCTATCTTGCACTGAACCCTGGTTGATCCACAGGTTATGGTGCAAATACATAGAAAATCGAGTAAAGACACTAAAAAGAGAGCAGGTGCCTCTCCCAGAGGTAAAGAGTAGTTAGGAAAGTATTAATGGAAAGGTAATTGCCCAACTGAGCCAGGCAGATGAGGGGTGGAAGAACTTAGTGTAATCCTGAGAGCATTGTAGTGACTCATAGAATCACAGAACGTTTATATCAGGAAACGTAGAGAAGATCCACTCTAACCCCTTTACTTTAAAATAAAGAAAAAGACTCTCAAAGAGGGAAAGGGACTTTACCTGACAAACAGAAGGTGTAAGTCCAGAGAACAGCAGAGCTGAGGGCAGAACCAGACTTTCTGATGTCCAACCCATTGATCATTCAACTTTAGTGATCCTGTACTTTTTACTAAACAAAATTACTCAGGGAATTCCCTGGCAGTCCAGTGGTTAGGACTCTGTGCTTCCACTACAGGGTCCTGGGTTCAACTCCTGGTCTGGGAACTAAGATCCCAGCAAGCCGCGAGGTGTGGCCCCAAAAAAATTACTCAGAAGAAGTATCTAGGCATTTCACGTCTTATCTAAAATAATCATCACAAATGTCAGGACGTTACAGTTGTATTTCTGTTGATAGTTTTTAAAGGATTAACGCAATAGTTAAAAATGAGCAGAAACTACTTTCAAAGGTATATTGAAATGGGTTGCCTCAATGATAATAGATGAGAATCAAATTCTTCTAACCACTAAGTAAGTATTCATTCTCCTATTGCCTATTTTTAATAAACACTTATTGGTTACCTCTATTCTCAACAAATCTCCTTCTCCCTCTGAACACATGGGACAGTCCCAGCCTTGCTCCCAGACAACATAAAGCTCGTGAAGGCAGCATTTACATCTGTTTGTTCTGTCAAGTTCCTTCAAAGATATTCACTTTTGAATCAACCACACCTCTTTAGGAAAACATTCCACAGCTTAATGTTCTCTTTGACACTCCTGAGTTCATGAATAAATAAATTTACCCAAAAATGCTCCTCCTTCAACTTGGAGTAGGAGATTTTAACTGTCTTCATTTAAAGAGTCAACCATCCCTTCCTTTGCAAACGTTTAATTTACTGAACAACACTGAGATCTTGCAATGGTGTGTGTTATTTCTGGAAGAGATGTCAAAAGATTTCCTGATCCAAGTTTCCTGATTTCAAATAGTTTAAGTGTTATCAACTTCATTTTACTGGGATAAGTAAGGCTTATGAGATTAAATTTCTCTTATAAAGTCCTCAAGTTAGTCAGAGGCAGGAACGGTGTCAGCCCTTTCATTTCCCTGTCTTCCCAGTTGCAAACACAGAGGAATTCACTCAGATTCAGCCTCATCCAAATCCCAAGCCATCCATAACTGATGTTGACAGCACATTGGGAGCTCTGTCCAGAATCCAAGTACCAGTTTCGTAGCATAGACCCAAGTACCAGCAGATCCATAAACTTCAGATTTCTCCCAATCTTTCTCATAATTGTTAAACCATTACAGCTGGACCCCTGCCTTTATAAGTATCTTGTTCCTTCTGTATGATTGAAGCCTGGCCTGAGTCTCAGTCTGCCTTTGGGGTTGAGGGGCAGTGCTGACACTTGGACATCACTTGTCATCCCAATATCCCAGGGGCTACTGCTTGCCTCTTGGATCCTCAGTTCTGGTTGAGGTGTTGCTCCAAACAAAAGACACATCTAGAACTATGACATTGCTCCCAAGGCTTTGAATGTAACAGGTATCTAGAGAGCATTCTTGCAAAAGAGGATGACTTGCATAAAATGACTGATAAGATCTGAAAGACAATATTAGCACTTTAATTCCTGTTTACTTTTATTATATTGATTCTTTTTAAAGTCATAGTTTGGGTGTGTTGTATAATATACATATGTACCAGTAGAGTGGCTCATATAATACTTTAATAAATAAATACAGAAATTTATATTAGAAGTGCATGCTGAAAAAAACTATGCATGATCAAGTAAATCTGGAGATCAACACTTTATGAACATGTACAGCAGAGTCCCATCCACCTGAGTGGACCCCTTTGGATGTTTCTAGACTGTAAGCTCCATAACAGTATGGTTCATGTTTGTTTGTGGCCAGCATCCTCATACTTAGTACTGAGCTGCCATAGATCACATTTTTGATAAATCTTTGTTGAATGAATGAATCATGGATCAATAAATGACTTGAAATGGGCTTAAATCAAGAGTTACCATGTATCTTTAAATATTGTGGTCAGTGGAATAGTGTCCCCCAAAATTCATATATAACTGGAACCTAGAATTTGGTAATAAATAGAATTTAGAAACATTATTTGGAAATAGGGTCTTTGCAGACATAAGAACTGAGATAACATCATACTAGATTAAGGTGGGCCCTAAATCCAATGAGAATGCCTTTATAAGAGATAGAAAAGGACACACAGAGACAGAGAAAAAGGTCCTATGAAGGCAGAGGTAGGGATTGGTAGTGGGAGATTGGAGTAATGTAGCTCAGCTATAAGACAGGGAACACCTGGGTTCACCAGAAACTGGAATTGCAGGAAAGGCCCTTCCTAGGGCCTTCTATAGGATCATGGCCCTGCTGGCACATTGATTTTGGACTTCTAACCTCCAGAAGTATGTGAGAGTACATTTCTGCTACACTAACACCAAGTTTGTGGTCATTAGTCACCACAGCCCTAAGAAACTAATGCAGATACTATATTTCAGCTATCAGGCCTTTGTCCCAGCAAGTTTAGTCCTGTTGGACCTGACTCCCATGCCCTTCTCCACTGGTCTATTGTAATGAATCCAACACACCCTCCAGGGGAAGCCATTCATGATATGAAAGGCAATACTAGACTCTAGTTCCCCTGACTCACAGGGTAGCTTCTGTCCACTCCACCTTACTATTTATAGCCAGAGAACTTACCTGACAAGAAAAAGTTCTCAGAAGGTCTAAGGTACACATTGTGGGTGAGTACCTAAGAATTTACGATGTAACCTGAAACTCTTTACTCTTAAAATTGCTCATGAGGATAAACCTCTGACCTCTGATATATACTGGTTCCAGCCAGCTAATCATCACGAGACATGTTATAGTTTTATTTGGCACTTGATCTTCTGGTCATGGCAAAAACCAGGAAATGAAAAGTTTGTTCTTTGTTTTAGCTCACCTTTGTCATCAGTTAATATTACTGAGCACTCATCATGTGCATGTATTTACGTAAATAAAATTTACTTAAATTTTAAAGCAATCAAATTGCTTGAAACATTCAAAAGGAGAATTCAATTTCGTTCTGCTTCTGGAAAATATTTATGATCTACCTTTCATCTCTCTAATTAGCCTGTACAAACAGAACAATTTTGCTTAAAACAATAGATGACCAGAATGTCTTTCATATACTTTAAAGAAAACTTATATGAACATATTAGGATGGTGCTTGGCACAGAAGAGGCACTCAGGAAGTGTTAGAGCTGCTTTTTCCTGGATTAAAAAAGAAAATTAACATTCAGAACAGCTCCTTTAAATTTAATCATTCATTTGCTTGTTGGTATTAGTTACTATGGATGTGGCTGAAACTATCATTCCTTGAGGATCTTGAGCTTATTCACAACTGCCCTCGACTTTGAGCATCCAGAAGAAACGTTATTGGTGATACGGAAGTGTCAGGATTCTGCGGACATAATGGGGTCAAGCTGGATGTGAGGATCAAAGTGAAAGGGAGTTTCAAGCCAAGCAAAATGGACTCCAATCTGTAAAACATAAGATTTTAAAAGAGATGAAGAAGAGTAGCAGGTGTCTTCCCAAGGGTACTAATTTTGAAAAGGAAGAAATAAGGATAGAAGGGTTTAGAAGTGAAATTCTGATGAAGACAATCACAAGTGATCAGAATTCAGTTAGGCTGAGATCCACAAACCTGTATTGAGCACCTCTTATGAGCAAAACAGTGGGTGAAAGAGCCCTGAGCCATAGTCTAGAAAACTCTTAGAATCTCTTTGAGAAAGAAAAGAGGGAGGACTTGTTTATGGTGTCCTTTGCTGTGCAAAAGCTTTTAAGTTTCATTAGGTCCCATTTGTTTATTTTTGCTTTTATTTCCATTTCTCTAGGAGGTGGGTCAAAAAGGATCTTGCTGTGATTTATGTCATAGAGCATTCTGCCTATGTTTTCATCTAAGAGTTTGATACTGTCTGGCCTTAAATTTAGGTCTTTAATCCATTTTGAGTTTATTTTTGTGTATGGTGTTAGGGAGTGTTCTAATTGCATACATTTACATGTACCTGTCCAGTTTTCCCAGCACCACTTATTGAAGAGGCTGTCTTTTCTCCACTGTATATTCTTGCCTCCTTTATCAAACATAAGGTGACCATACGTGCTTGGGTTTAGGTCTGGGCATTCTATCTTGTTCCATTGATCTATATTTCTGTTTTTGTGCCAGTACCATACTGTCTTGATTACTGTAGCTTTGTAGTATAGTCTGAAGTCAGGGAGTCTGATTCCTCCAGCTCCATTTTTCATTCTCAAGATTGCTTTCGCTATTTAGGGTCTTTTAAACAAGACCAAAAGACAACCCTCAGAATGTGAGAAAATATTTGCAAATGAAGCAATTGACAAAGGATTAATCTCCAAAATTTACAAGCAGCTCATGAAGCTCAATAACAAAAAAACAAACAACCCAATCCAAAATTGGGCAGAAGACCTAAATAGACATTTCTCCAAAGAAGATATACAGATTGCCAACAAACACATGAAAGAATGCTCAACATCATTAATAATTAGAGAAATACAAATCAAAACTACAATGAGATATCATCTCACACTGGTTAGAATGGCCATCATCAAAAAATCTAGAAACAATAAATGCTGGAGAGGGTATGGAGAAAAGGGAACACTCTTGCACTGTTGATGGGAATGTAAATTGATACAGCCACTATGGAGAACAGTATGGAGCTTCCTTAAAAAACTATAAATAGAACTACCATACGACCCAGCAATCCTACTCCTGGGCATATACCCTGAGAAAACCATAATTCAAAAAGAGTTGTGTACCAAAATGTTCATTGCAGCTCTATTTACAATAGCCAGGACATGGAATCAACCTAAGTGTCCATCATCGGATGAATGGATAAAGAAGATGTGGCACGTATATACAATGGAATATTACTCAGCCATAAAGAGAAACGAAATTGAGTTATTTGTAGTGAGGTGGATGGATCTAGAGTCTGTCATACAGAGTGAAGTAAGTCAGAAAGAGAAAAATAAATACCGTATGCTAACACATATATATGGAATCTAAGAAAAAAACATGGTCATGAAGTACCTAGGTGTAAGACGGGAATAAAGACACAGACCTACTAGAGAATGGACTTGAGGATAGGGGAGGGGGAAGGGTAAGCTGTGACAAAGTGAGAGAGTGGCATGGACATATATACACTACCAAACATAAAATAGATAGCTAGTGGGAAGCAGCCACATAGCACAGGGAGATCAGCTCGGTGCTTTGTGACCACCTAGAGGGGTGGGATAGTGAGGGTGGGAGGGAGGGAGACACAAAAGGGAAGAGATATGGGAACAGATGTATATGTATAACTGATTCACTTTGTTATAAAGCAGAAACAAACACACCATTGTAAAGCAATTATACTCCAATAAAGATGTTAAAAAAAAAAAAAGAGGGAGGAATCCAAAGATCCTTTGTGTCTATGCATGGTGCAACTGACTGAACTCAGCTTTAAAAAGAAATCCCAGGGAATACACTTTGGTGTATTTATAAGTGTGCAGAGTACCTGGCCTGTGCTTTTAAATACACATAGAAAGTTTCCAGTAAATGAACATGTTTTTGTGTGTTTTACTTAACCTGTGAATTAATAATATGTGAACAAATGGGCTGTAAAACCAAAGATGAATATCACACACAGAGAACCTAGAACAAACAATAAGTCAGAATAGTGGCATGAAGTTGAACATCCAGATATGACTTTAAAAACAAAACAAAACAAAAAAACTAAAGATCACAAGAAAAAGTTGGCTTAAGTGGTATATGAAGACAGAGGCAGAGACTTTAGGGGAGGCCTCCATTTTTTTGGAGGGTTCAGGAGGACTCAGTGAATCCTATATGACAGCCAATCTGATGGGCTGACTTGGAGGGGAAAGCCCATGGGGTCATGTTCTAGAAATTTGTTTTAAGTATGGCCTAGTTTGAAATTTACATCAATTACTTCACTGACAATATAGGAAAAAAAATTCTATGAAATGTAGTGATGTCAGAAAGATTTGGGGGAAAAGAGAGAATTCAAGCATCAAATGATGCAAACATATTAAAAATTATGCTGATTGGCCAAGTTGGTGTGTATAAACTGATACAAAGAGTGTAAAGTTTTATATTGGGTTCAAAAAGTCAGGATAGTGATCCAGGTCCTAGAAATTTATGTTGCCATTTATTTTTTACTTGATCCTAAACCTATATAATTCAGGCTCGCACATACATACACACACACCCACACACTCACTATCATCTGAGTTTACATGTAAAAAAATATAATGCCCAAATTAAGTACTCTTTTATTCTATACTGGTTCAGATTTTGTACGGGCTATTGTGCCCTGTAGTAATTTCATTATGAAAGACCCTGAAGCAAGGAATTGGAAAGGTTTCACCCAGAGGAAAAATCAATTTAGGGTGTCAGTAGTGTCCTCAATCAGCTGAAGGTATAACATGGAGGAAGATTTGACTAATTGTGTTATAAAATGTAGAAGAAAGGCAATGGGCAAAAGTATAGGACATGCTTCAGTTGTAATATAATGAATCATAGTCTGTCAATAGAGCTGTTCAGCAATGGTTAGCCGGCCTCAGGATGTGAGGACTGCCAGCCTCTAGTAAAGGCTGGATGACTATTGATAATGAAGGGAAGTGGATAATAGATTCTTTATGTCCTTTTCTGCTCTAGGGTAAATAGCACAGATAATAGAAAAAGTGTGGAGTCAGAAAAGCATGTATCCACATACACACCTTCTCTATAATGTCAGACAGTTCTTTAAACCTCTGTGAAAACTGTTTTCAAACCTACTTTACTGTTTTCAGGAAAGTTAGTTGAATAACTTGTGTAAGGCACCTGTCACAAAATGGATGCGAAATAAACCATGGAAAATATATAATTCTTATGATAGTAGTGATATAGTCTCTACCGAGTAAAACTGGCAAATTTCTTAAATATCTGCCACTAGATAGAAGAAAAGAAACACCGAGAAATCAAGTAATATCCTAGTGCTTTCTGATCCTATCTCTGTAATGCAAAACTACAGGTCACCCTCTGATGACCCTTTGACTGCCTCAGCAAGTGAACGTCCATCTGTAGAAAAGATTTACTTGAATTAAAATATTCATACTTAACAGATGAGTCAGCTTGCTGGTAAAAAGAAAAAGCAAAACCAATAAGTTAATTAATATTCAAAAATCTAGTTTCAGACAAGTACCATAAATCTACAGATGTAAAAAAATACACAATTTAAAGTGGAGATTCTTTTTTCTTAATATTTCATTTTCCTTCAGATATTATCTGAAGAAGGGGCCCTTTACAGAAAGAAAAATTTATCATTTAAAATACTTTTTAGGGCTTCCCTGGTGGCGCAGTGGTTGAGAGTCTGCCTGCCGATTCAGGGGACACGGGTTCGTGCCCCGGTCCGGGAGGATCCCACATGCCGTGGAGCGGCTGGACTCGTGAGCCATGGCCGCTGAGCCTGCGCGTCCGGAGCCTGTGCTCCGCCACGGGAGAGGCCACAACAGTGAGAGGCCCATGTACCGAAAAAAAAAAAAAAAAACTCTTTAGAGGTTAAACCATGAAAGTTGATGCTTGATCAATAACTTTGGAAATTGCTTTACCTTTCAACTTTCTCTTTACAAAAAAATGGAGTCTTTAGGTAGTTTAGCTTTTTGACTAATTTTTAAAATTCATTGAAATGTCTTTTAAATATTAGTGAATTAAGATTTGCAATTTAAAGTTTGTATCCTAAAGTGCAAGAGAAATTGTGCTGTGTTCTCATTATGAACTTACCCAATAAATCACAACTAAAATACTCAAGAAAAGCGTTTGTTCTAGAGAGACACTTGCTTGACAGTGGTGCTAGGGAAAAAAAAAAAGAAAAAAGAAAAGACTGCCTTGATGTAGACAGAGTGAGGAGTATAGCTTTACTTAGAGAACTTCACAAAACAGTCCAAAATTTATGGACAAAAATTATTTTGAAGACACTTCACATAGACTTTTTTTTTTCAATTTTGAGAGCAGATGAAAGACATTTGCTATACTAAAAGCAATAGCTTTCACCTGATCTGTGAACTCTGCCAATTCCAAGGATCTGGGTAAAACCAGTGTAATGAGAACTGGTTCCTGGACAACAGGAGAAACGAAGCTTATGCAAAGATGTTAGAAACTTAATCCAAACAATGATCACCAGAGACAGGCGAACAGAAAGAAAATACAGAGGGAAGGTACAGGCGGGAGGGGGCATGGGGGGGAGTGGGGAAGCACAGTGACATTTGGTGATGAACCATATGTGCGTGGTTTGAAAGACATGACTGAATTGTTTTTGGTGCAGTATTATTCTGACATTTAGAATGAGGCAATTTTCCATTTCCATTAATGTACTGCCAAATAGAAGGGGAACTGTCGCGAATTAAAGACTAAAGAAAGCTGTTCCTCAAAGTTGTATTAAATCATTGCTGGTGAACTCATTAAGATCAAATTAATGAGGTAAATTGGACTAGGATTAACCGCAAGAAAACCCAAGATTATACAACTTCACTAATTCTAAACGGCCTGACGTGACGCACCGTGAGCACATGACGTGAAAGTGAGAGGTCTCCCTTACTCTCTGTAAATCTCTCAGTCTCCTCAGAAAGGACTCAGGATTACTTCAGAGATGAGAACAAATTTGATGGGTTATCTCAACAGACCTCCTAACAACAAGAAGACATTAGAGGAAATAACCCCCCATACTCACCTACCCCAATATCCAAATAGAAAAACAAGCTAAAAATTGCCAACTTTGTGTGAAGTTAGATAAGAGGCAGAGACAAGTTGTCTGTGATCCAGGCTATGCATTCATCACCTCCCCTTTCTAATGTCTGCATAGAGAAGATCGTTATAACTGTACAAATGAGTCTCCTCATTTTACTTGAAGTCAGGCAGACATGATATATTTGCCTTACTCATATGGGGGGTGGAAAATCCTCTCTGTGGTCTTCAGACCCCTCTAATGAATTTCATGTTTCAGATGGAGGACCTGAAAAATTATCTTTAATGTTTCCAAATCCTCCAAGGTTATCAGCTCCTTATATTACCTGGTTACAGAGCAACTCAGACTTTGCATTTCTATATTATCCTCAGCATTGAAGTTTCAAGGGTTGTAGACAAGCTGGACAAAACCAACCAACTAACCAACAGAAAGGCAGCAGCAGAATACACATCACAACATGCTCCTTAATTTGTCCATTGGCCATGCTCTACAACTTCTTATCTTGAGTCCATAGTCTAGAACTCACCATTAGAGTCCTGGAAACTTTTTATATGATGATGCTCTGGCTTCTCATAACCTGTTCATCAGTGGAATTTTGATAATTCTTCTAGCTGCCATGGAAAATGGAGACTCAAGTCAGAGCTCCATGACGGCCTGGGTCTAGGCCCAAGACCATCTCTTTTTTCCTCCCCGTGGTATTCCCAGTGACTAGCAGGTTGCTTGGAACACAGGAGGCACATAATAAGTGCTTAAATTTTTTTTTTTTAATTTTTGGCTTCATTGGGTCTCCATTGCTTCGCATGGGCTTTCTCTAGTTGCAGCAAGTGGAGGGACTCTTCGTTGTGGTGCATGGGGTTCTTATTGCAGTGGCTTCTCTTGTTGCAGAGCATGGGCTCTAGGCATGCGGGCTTTAGTAGTTGCAGTGCGCAGGCTTCAGTAGTTGTGGCACGTGGGCTCAGTAGTTGCAGTGTGTGGGCTCAGTAGTTGTGGCTTGCAGTCACTACAGCGCAGGCTCAGTAGTTTTGGCATATGGGCTTAGTTGCTCCATGACATGTGGGATCTTCCCAGACCAGGGATTGAACCTGTGTCCCCTGCATTGGCAGGCGGATTCTTAAGCACTGCACCACGAGGGAAGTCCCATAGGTGCTTTTTTTTTTATATGGAGGAACTAATAACCATATTATGCACTTATATCACAGAATTCTTCCCACATATCAACAGTCATTTAAAACTCTTAGAAATACTGGTTCTAACTTGAGGTCAAGACATAACAGAAAGATATGGTACATATATACAGTGGAATATTACTCAGCCATAAAAAGAATGAAGTTGGGTCATTTGTAGAGACGTGGATGGATCTAGAGACTGTCATACAGAGTGAAGTAAGTCAGAAAGAGAAAAACAAATATCGTATATTAACGCATATATGTGGAACCTAGAAAAATGGTACTGATGAACCAGTTTGCAGGGCAGAAATTAAGACACAGATGTAGAGAACAAATGTATGGACAGCAAAGGGGGAAAGTGGTGGTGGTGGGGTGATGGTGTGATGAATTGGGAGATTGGGATTGACATATACACACTAATATGTATAAAATGGATAACTAATAAGAACCTGCTGTATAAAAAATAAAAAAATTCAAAAATTCAAAATAATAAAATTTTAAAAATAAAATAAAACAATTCTTATTTGGAAAAAAAAAAAGACAGAACCATGTCCTAGATGAAAGTTAATCTATTGACTTTTCTCTATTTTTTTTCACAGCCATTAGACTAAAGCTCAGCTTCCTAAAAGAACTTCCTTCAGAGTATGTTGCTATATGGTTTTAAAATTTCAATTGATTGAATTCATATGTAAAAATCCTTTTAAAAAGTAAAATTTCAGTTGGATTCAATTTAAATGACTTTATTATTCACATTTATACAGCATTTTTAATCTCATGATCTCAATGTCCATTTACATGTTATTTTTTTCTAACACAGGGCAGGATGGAATTATTGTTCCCACTTTATAGACAAATAAATACTTGTAAATATATGGCCTTCAGTAAATCACTCAGTCATGGGAAATTTGAAACTCAGGATCAAATCCATTATTCTTTTTCCAACAAATCACAACATATCCATCCTTTTGTTTCTTAAAAATTTAATTTTCTATTATAACTTAGTCTCCTTCATAAAGCATTTAACTTCTGCTTACTAAACTTTAAATGAAAATGTTCATATGAATTGTTCCACCTACTCCCCACCAAATAATTTTCAAGATCATTGGATATGGCCAGTTGCTGTTAAACCAGTGTTAAAATAAGTTCTGCTGAAGTCAAAGGAAGCCAAGACAGGCATTTGATGAAAAGTTTGAAGCCTCTATAGGTCTCTGGCTCAAAAATTTGTAGCCCCTTTAGAACAATTAAAAGGACTATTGAATGCTGGCAAGGGCATGCCACCTAGCCATTTCCATTTGAAAGATTGCAACATGGAAAATTATTTTGTCTAGACATGTTACCCCAAATTGTTTATAAACACTAAATTCAATGTATTGTACATGAAATGTAAGAAATCAAGATGAACCAACTTTGCCTTTTAAATCAGAAAATTCCATTTGCTTTTGCAGTCTTTCATGGCTGCAGCTTACTGACCTGATAATTATACCCACAGAAGAAGTGACCTTAACAAAGGAGAAGGTTCCAGAGAAGAAACTTAAAAAGTCCCTTGTTTTGCTTGTTTGTTGTTATTTTTCAAAGTATTTTTTTAATCATTTGTTTTTTAGATGAACCAAAAATGTTTGCTGAAACAAAACCATTTAAATTAAAGAACATAAGTCAACTTGTTTGAAAATGTTTTGGCCTAAGGGGGCATTTTTCCAGCTTCATTCCTTGCCTGCAAAAGGTCAGGCCTCCTATTGAATGTTGTTTCCTGAAATCAGGATGCTTCATTTGTAATCTAAGTAAAGTCACCAAGGACCATAAATAGTTTTCTGATCTCACTGGGGCTGAGCTCCATGCTCTGTTAGCTGGCTAAGCAGAGCATGGTGAAGTCCCATCTAACCCCGGATACCTATTTCCAAAGATTGCTGCCTGCATTCATTCTTACAAGACTTATCAAAATACGGAAGGAGTATCCTGTTTTCTGTCCTCTGACTTTACAAATGGCATCATCAACAGTATAATACTATGCTTAGAACCTTTTCTAATGACCCTCTGATTTATGTTTTACTCCCTGATTTACACGGACATTTTCTTACTTTACCATAATGACATTCACAATTTTAACAAAAATAAAGATATTAGAATTAGATCGTTTTTATTTAAAAGTATATTTTGCTGGCAATCTGTATATCTTCTTTGGAGAAATGTCTGTTTAGGTCTTCTGCCCATTTTTGGATTGGGTTGTTTGTTTTTTTGTTATTGAGCTGCATGAGCTGCTTGTAAATTTTGGAGATTAATCCTTTGTCAGTTGCTTCATTTGCAAATATTTTCTCCCATTCTGAGAGAGGGTGTGGAGAAAAGGGAACACTCTTGCACTGCTGGTGGGAATGTGAATTGGTGCAGCCACTATGGAGAACAGTATGGAGGTTCCTTAAAAAACTACAACTAGAACTACCATATGACCCAGAAATCCCACTCCTGGGCATATACCCTGAGAAAACCATAATTCAAAAAGAGTCATGAGCCAAAATATTCATTGCAACTCTATTTACAATAGCCAGGAGATGGAAGCAACCAAAGTGTCCATCATCGGATGAATGGATAAAGAAGATGTGGCACATATGTACAATGGAATATTAGCCATAAAAAGAAATGAAATTGAATTATTTGTAGTGAGGAGGATGGACCTAGAGTCTGTCATACAGAGTGAAGTAAGCCAGAAAGAGAAAGACAAATACCGCATGCTAACACATATATATGGAATCTAGGGGAAAAAAATGTCATGAAGAACCTAGGGGTAAGACAGGAATAAAGACACAGACCTACTAGAGAATGGACTTGAGGATATGGGGAGGGGGAAGGGTAAGCTGTGACAAAGTGAGAGAGTGGCATGGACATATATACACTACCAAACATAAAATAGATAGCTAGTGGGAAGCAGCCACATAGCACAGGGAGATCAGCTCGGTGCTTTGTGACCACCTAGAGGGGTGGGGTAGGGAGGGTGGGAGAGAGGGAGACGCAAGAGGGAAGAGATATGGGGACATATGTATATGTATAACTGATTCACTTTGTTATAAAGCAGAAACAAACACACCATTGTAAAGCAATTATACTCCAATAAAGATGTTAAGAAAAAAAAAAAAGGAAATGGCCCTCCCCTAAATCTGCCCTCCAAGGACACACCTGGGAGGATTGGCTGTGTCCACTCATGCTGCCCAGGCAAAATTTACAAAAAAAAAAAAAAAAGTATATTTTGACTCTAAATAGTATGAGATGGACAGCTTCATTTGCACATGATTGTTTCTCTATTTGCCCTGTGAAGGCAGAAAGACCTTCATTCTAATGCTGGAGTTGAGTTTTATACATTTAAGAGTCAAAAATTCTTGCTTTAATCTTTATGGTAGCTGAACAATGACACTTTTCCCAATGGAGTATGTTAGTAAAACATATCCAAGGAGAAACATATGTCAACTCAATTTGCCCCGACCACTTTGGTCTCTCCTAACCCCTTCAGGCAATTGCCAAAGCTTGCTTTCCAACATAATAATATTTTACAGGTCTTTCTACTTTGACATAATAAATCTCACCTTCTACCTCTCCAAAAAACTCTTGAGTCTTCTCAAGAGTTATAAGAATCCCCAGAGACCTTTTTCTTCTTTTTCTTCTTTAGTTTTCTTTGGCAAGTCATAGCTATTTCCATCATCACAGTTTCCCTGCTGGCACCTCTCCAAGTACAAACATTCCCATTGAAAGGCATTCCTTATAATGGGATGGCATCTTGACACCTCACCACCTGAGACTGACGAATCTCTTTCCAGACATTTTATTCATGTCTCTTGAGAACTACCACGAAATTCTTTTCCTCAGACTTGGCTTGTCTTACATCATCAAGACAACTCCACACCCAATTCTCTAGCTGCAACCTCGACGTCTTCTGATCAGCACATACTATCTCTGCTAAAAGAAACCTTTCAGATTTAACAGTTATTTCCTTCCCCAAATCCTTGCATTATCTTTCCAAAGCTTTCCCTAAGAAGCAAGAGTGTTACAAGTGAGACTACGTTCTGCTATGTATCTGCAACCTACTGTCATGTACTATCTTCCCAACTGTACTTATATGTTTCTGTGTCTGTCATATTTGCCCCAGAGCCACAGAGCTATGAAAGTAACATCCTTAAAGACAGGAAGACTGACCTCACTAATCGTTTACTGTTGCTAAGCATAGTGATATTGAACTAGGGCATCTCCTTCTTTTAGCTCTTCTGAAATTCAAGGCTTTGTCCTTTAACCAACAGTCTCCTTCCATCTCTCATTCTAGACCCTTGTAGGTGAGTAACACATTCAGTTAAGAACCCAAGACAACTCCCTCAACACACATTAGTGATGGACACGGGAAGCTCACCCTGCATCCAGAAGCTGTCTTAAAAGAAGGAGGTGCAGGATGGTGAGCGCTTGTTGGTGTCAGAGAAATTTCCGTTTGCAACCGTTTTGCTACTTATTAACTATATGATATTGTGCAAGTGACTTAAACTTTCTGAGCTTCAACTTTTCCATCTATAAAGTGAAGATAATAATAAAGGTACCCTATTGCCATTTACAACAAGATGGATAAATCTCAAGGGCGTTATGCTAAGTGAAATAAGTCAGACAGAGAAAGACAAACAATATTGTATGATCTCTCTTAGAAGTGGAATCTTAAAAAAAAAAAAGCAAGCCCATAGATACAGAGAACAGATTGGGGGAAGAAAACTTTTTAAAATAAATAAATAAATAAAAGTATCTTATCTGCTGACATTTTGCATATGAAGCACATTTAGTACAATACCTTCCATAAAATAAGTATAAAAACTACCAATAGAATTTCACATACTACATTTGACCACACACTGTAGATCTAAAATCAGATTATATTATAGAGTAAAATAAAATATTATGACCAGGAATATTCCCAAAGGAATATTTTAAATATATCTATGTTAATAATCAGAATATCATGGAAAATTTCATAGGTGAAAGAGGCTCAAATTAGCTGTTTGAGGTTTCACAGTTGGTTTGTCACAGAGTCTTGGACAAGAACTCAAAATGCCTGACTCCTAGTTAAGTGCTCTTTTCTTATACAGAACTGCAGGTGATCAAATCTTCTCTGAAAATCAGTAATAGTTTTCATTTCAGGAAAAAAATGCAAATTTTGGAAATAAAAGTAATTCTGTATGCTTAACTTGGAAAGCCAACTGAGCTGCTTAAGAATACAAAAAGTTTGAAGGGAACATGCCCATCAGCTGCCAAGGCACTTTTAGCTACAGCCAACGTCAATGGTCTGGAAAAGTCTCACTGTACCCCCTCCACTCAGCACAGACCTCTGTCTCGTAATAACCACTTCTTCTCATTGAACTTTTCCTCTTTTGTTATTACTGAGCATTGCAATTAAACATTCTTCCCGAATCTGCTTGGTGGCTGCCACTGTGTTCTAAGGAACCATTCTTAGCCCTGGGTATAATCCCCTATTATAAAGAAAACTATGCCAAAAATCAGATACAAATACTGAAAAGTCTTTACATTTTGTTTTAATAGAATAAGTATTAATCAACATATTAGGGGTGGGGATGGGTCCAATTCTTTAAGACACCAGGACCTCTGTTAGGTTAAAATAAGCATGCAGTTTTAAGTTCTACTTGAGTTATATTCAGCTTATGTGTTAACTTCAACATAGCTTGGGAAGCATTCACTGCACTGAATATTCATATGGTGTGCATGATACAGACACTGAACCCAATTTAGTAAATGAATACTTGTAATTTCACCAAATCCCCGCTAAGAGATTATTATGCAGATTTATGAAGGAATATCACTGAAGCAATTCTTGGCTATGTCTTCAGTCACCAAGGACTCAAAGTATATAAGCCTCGAAAAATTTCCAATGTGTTTACTGCTACCAGTTTCATCTTCTGAACTTTTCTGACTTTACCTCTTATTCTCCGTTTCATCCCTAATTTTCCTTTTGTTATTCTTGCCCTTGAGCAAAGAGCCAGCATCATAACACCTACGAGCACTGCCAAGTTCCTCCTGACTATATCCTGGCTGCCATAATGTCAGCAATCTGTTCCAATCCTGTCATTGCAAACTCTCATTAAAGGCGAAAGGATGCCCGAACACAAGCATATAGGTACAGAGTAAGAGCAGGCTCACATTTCCAGGAGTGGCTATGCCCTGTGCTGGCGCCCCCTGGTGCCTTCCAAGAAGTCACCTATTGGCAAAGAGTTGGCCTCAGAGAGCAGAAGTTGTACAAATTGCAGGGTAGAGACTTAACATACCCATTCCCTTGAGGGATGTTTAACAGGTTATAGAGACCAGGTCAGAACCAGCACATTTTCCCAAAGGCAGGTGCAAAGGGAGATACAGCACAGGCTGGTTGAATAAAACCTGAAGTGCACGCCAGGAGACCTGGATTCTGAGTCAAGCCCCACAATTATCTCCTGGTCAGCATGGAAAAGTCACTTAAACTCTCTGCACCTCACATCCCCAGGCCACTGGGCTATTAGATCTTCAATTTGATGATGATTTTCTACATTTTACAAGTGGAAAAAAAAAACTCACAATTTTATAAGTGACAAACCCCAACTCATACCACAAATTAGCAGAAATGTGTGCTTCCAGGAACACCAGCTCATGAAATGCCAAACACTTAAGTCCATGCAATAGTTCAGTTCAGATCTAAAAATTTATCATCGCATCTCCGTGAATGTGTATGGGAAGTTTATAGAAAAGTCCAGTTAATTGGGGGCAAATCTCTTCATTACAACTTGCAGAATTATCTTACTAATATCCACCTCTCTAGCCTTACTTCTTTCTGCAGCCCACTGGAATTATCTCTATTTTTCTGGGGTTAAAACAAAAAAGATATTTCTGTAGCAATATATACCAGCTCCCAGCTCTCAGCTCCCAGACATAGGGTTGTTTAACAGCTTGGGCTTTGGACTGAAGCAGCTTATAGTTCTAACCTCAGCTTCTTTACTTTCTTAACTTCTTCAAGTCTAAGTACCTACCTCTTTGGGTAGATGTGAAAATTAATAAGATATTGCAGGCAAAGTCCTCAGCACTAGGCCTGGCACTTAGTAATGCTTAATAAACTTCAGTTATTATTATTATTATTATTATTACAGCAAAGAAACTCCATGGCAGTTTTTGGGAAAATTGGACCAAGGTGTGAGATACTGTTGGTTTAAGAATAACCCTTGGGGAAAAAGGTTGAAGAGAGATTAGACAGAACGAAGTTTTTTCCTTGGTTTTATATATATAGCTATGTAAGCTTGAATGAGTTATTTAACTTCTCAAAGCTTCTGTTTCTTCATTTGCAAAACAAAGATAATAACACTAATGTTTATGTGAAGATGAACTAAAGTAGTACATGTGAAAGAAGGCACGCAGGGAGACTTTTGGGTCAACTGAAGTTGACAATGGGCCCCCAGCCCAAGGACCGAAACTTAGAACCACATATTTGCAGGAGTGCAGTCAGCAATCAGGTCCACAAAGTCCTCCAGGGCCTCCCAAAAAGGAACAAAAACTGTCTGACCACAGTCAACTATAATAATTAGACCTTTGTTAATCAACATGTGGCTCATAAATCAGCGGCATCAACCTCACCTGGAAACCTGTTAGGAATGCAGAATCTCAGGCCCCACCACAGAACGGTGGAGTCAAAATCTTCATTTTAATAATTTCCCTGGGTGACTCATCTCACATGCGTATTAAGGTTTGAGAAACACTTGCCCAGACCATCTATAAACTGTAGTCTATACAAGCAAAAGAGAGGTAAGGAAAAAGAGAAGAAAATCTTCGCAGTAGTGAGTTGTCATCTTACTGGGGGGAAAGGAGATGGCATGACTATAGTTTTTTTCCTCCCACCAAGGGTCTTTAACTAAGTTGGGGAGGGGTTAGGTAGGTGGGACACTGCTACGAACTGAAAGTTTGTGTTCCCCAAAAGTTCATATGTTGAAACCTAATCCTGAATAAAATGTTATTTGGAGATGGAGCCCTTGGGAGGTGATTAGGACATGCAGACAGAGCCCTCATGAATGGGATTACTGCCCTTATAAAAAAGACCCAGAGATCTACTTCACCCCTTCCAGCATGTGAGGACACAGTGAAAAGACGTGGTCTATAAGACAGAAAGTAGGTCCTCACCAGACACTGAATTTGCAGGGACCTTAATCTTGGTCTTCTCAGCCTCCAGAACTGTGAGACATAAAATTCTGTTGTTTGTAAGCTACCCAGTCTGTGGTCTTTTGTTACAGCAGCCCAAACAGACTAAAAGAGCATCAAATGAATCACTTGAAAAGACTAGGGATTTCTATTAGAAGGGGAAGTTGGCATTTGGAAAGCTAACTTTTTGATCAATTTGTGACTACCTGACCCAAGAAAGAAGAAATTGGAAGTAGCAGAGTAGAAGGAGGAAGAGGCGGCCAACAAGACAACCTGCATACCCTGCATTCTGAGGGGTCCATATGCCTGAGTGCCCCACTCCAGAGTGCTGCCTGGGAGCAAAGACGTTCGGAGGTAGGAACTGAGGGCTTGGAAGCTGCTTGACCAGATTCAACCTCCTGCTCTTCCACAGCAGGGAACGCCATCCTGGAGTGGTCCCTATAGGGCCCTCTGAAAAACTCTCCAGACTCAAGTTTGAGTTTTAAACTGGGCAGATGTTTAAGAACTAAAAATGATGATTGCTAGGCCATATCATTACTGCTTCTCAATATCTTTATGTATAAAGATGTTTTATGTTTGTAAAACTTTATCTGATTTGCCTTAGATTTCCTAGTTCTAGAAACACCAGACTTGGGTGATTTGACCCCTATTTCCTGTTTCATCAATAAAACCTCCTCACCTCTCTTCTCCTTTTTTGCAGACAGAAAGACAGGCTGTGAGTGTAGAGTGTTTCAGGCTAAGAGGGACTTGGAAGGAGCTAGGAGCATTTTCTACTGGGACTTTGCCTCTGAACATGAGGAAGCCAAGCTGACTTCCCCTGAGTTTTCTTACTTTGTTATGTTTGCTCATTTCCAAGATCCTAGCTTGCTCTCCCTATACTGAAAGAGGATGCTGTTGGAGCTGAGACCATGTTTTGGTTTTTATTGTGTGCTTCACCACACTTGGCCCAGTGTCTTAGGCATACTAGAGGCTAAGTCAGTGTGAATTGAATTGAATTCTGAAGTATGTGAAAACATTAAAACTTTGAAAGTTCATATGACCCTGCACTAAAACAGATAAAGACCAGTATAAACATATGGAAGGTCAAGAATAAAATGAGAAAGAGGTTATTACAGAGTAAAGGTGCAAATAGCATTTTTATTCATGTAAAAATGTTTTTAGTTTCTTCTTTTTATAACCAAAATCTGGTTCTATGTCTGTGACCTTTAGAAGTTGAATCCTTCAACATCATTGAGTTACATCATTGCTCCCTGTCTTATGTGCAGACAAACACATCTAGTATGAAGAACTCAGGAACATAAAATAAGGGAATCTGTATTTTCACAGGGCCTCCATCACTCACTTTCTGTTTCCTTCCAAATTATAGATCCTAAATTTTGAATTAACAATAGAAAGGAAGGAGTAAAACTTGGCTCTACAGCAATAGTTCTAACAACCTTTAGATAACAGCCCATTAATCAACCTATGTCATGTTGACCTGTCTTCTGATACATCATCTCCAGGAGTAAGTATGCAGGAGGGTGGGCATGAGTCAGAGACAACCCACACAATCACTCTGTGTGATACCACTTGTAAGCATTTCCAAGTCTGTGGGGCATAGGAAATACACACTTCATTTTAAACTACTGTACTTTTTCTACAGTTCCTACCCTTTTCTCTCTACAGCAAATTGTTAACTTCCACAACCTCACTCTCTTTTGTCACTGTCCCTAACCAGCATCCCATGATAAGACAGTAAGATCAGAATGGATGTATCTGCATTCTATTTTCTCCTACCCTCCAGACTGGAGCTTCTCTTTCTGCAGTAATTTCAGAACATACTCTTGATAATTCCTCTTCTTCCTTTGTATTTACCCTGCTGTGTGTGATGGGGTGTGTATGATGAGTTGGTAGAGGAAGGGGACATGGAAAGCTCCAGGAAGCTGCTCTCAATTCCTCTGCCAGCCACCTTCTCTGGCAGCATTCAAAAGACCAGCATTAAAAAGAAGCAGAAAGTGCTTCACTTCCAAATGAGTGCAGCCTACTTGTTCCACACTGCACTTTCTGGCCAGCCCACCCCGCCCCGGCCCTGCTAATGACTCTAGACTTTCAGAGCTCGTTTCCAAGAGATGTCATAAGGCTTATACACTTTGCTAAATACCACATGGATTCATGCCCTTAGTGTCACTTCACTAACCAAATGAGAAACAATCACTGGAAACAGAAGAGTGTTTTAAGAGTGGTACAAAAAAGACTTAAGGAAGTCCATAAGGAAAGGAGTATAGTTTACACATCTAGGGATATTGGACATGCAAAAAAAATTCTGGGATATACACAAGAAACGAATGAAAAGAAGACAAAGGAGCAAACACGTTACACTTCAAAAAAGGAGAGAGTGGTGAGAAAATTTTAAAAGAGTGACAAAGCAGGATATATTAGTTAAAAAATGAGCATTTATATAGAGTTCTTGGTCTAAAGAAAATTGACACTAAGTGATGGAAAACAGTAAAATAGGGGAAAAAAAAGAGAAAAGAAACAACCTTTCAATCTGGGATATTTATTTATTTACACTTTTATTATTAACATTTTTCTTCACTTCCAGAATGCAACCAGAATGAATCATCAGACAAACCCAAACTGAGAGACAGTCTACAGAATAACTGACTTGCCCTCTTCAAAAATATCAAGGCTAAAGGAAAGACTGAGAAACGTCCAGATCAAAGACAACTAAAAAGACATGGCTCTTGAAGGCAAAGCATGATTTAGTAGTTTCTTATGTTACAAATGACAATATCGGGACAACTAGCAACAGCTAATAATGTCTATAGGTAATATTATTGTGTCCAGGTTAAATTCCTAAGTTTGATATTTACATTATTGTTACGTAAGAAAATGTCCTGATTTTTAGGAAGCACACAGTAAAGTATTCAGAGATAAAAGGTACTATATCAGCAACTCTCATAAAGTTCAGAAAAATTATGCCTTGTAATAGATAGATATAGATATAGATAGATACATCCATCTGTGTGTGTATAGAAAAAAAGAAAGAGAAGGAATATAACATGTTAACAACGGGTGAAATATATATTGGAATTCTGTATATTATTTGGGTAACTTCTCTGTAGGTCTGAAGTTATATAAAAAGTTGAAAGTAAAAATAGAAGAGAATTGAACATCTTACATCCCCCTTTTCAGTTTTCTAGCAGCTTCTATTGGAAGCTTCAGGAAAGACAGAGAAACTCAAAGTTCCTGTCTTACCTCCTACCCAGGACCTAAACTGTACAACTGCAGCAAGGGTTGAAAGTTGATTGGCAACACGTGCCAGAGATAACGCAAAAATACCCTTTCCTCCAGTCGCCTCTCTGCTCCAGAAGGCTGGGTGTGTGTGTGTGGGGGGTGGGGATAGGCAGGGAGGGAGGGACAGAAAGGATGTCTCAGAAATAATAATTATAATAATATGTTGTTAAGTATGTAACATATATAAGTGTAATAAAAACAAAAAAGAGGGGAAGGCATACAGCTCTATAAAAGTACAGTTTCTGTTTCTCACTGTAATGAAATGGCTGCCACTATGCCTACATGTAAGGCAATTGTGTACTCAAATTGTAAGAATTCTTGAACTCTTGGTGCCTCTCCAACACAATGTACATGGCTAAACTTCCACAAGTAAGTTCACTAATATACCACAAAGATCTCCCTAAACTTTCATTAAATGTAATGCAAAGTTAAAAAAAAAAAAAAAAAAGAAAGGATGTCTCTTGTTCAGATAGGACTCATCCTGGCTGCTGCTACAGCTTTTCCCGAGCTAATCTCTCTCTCTGCAAAGAGGGAAAATTAGCCTCATTTTGTACTAGGCTATTTCCATTTTAAAAGTTCCCCAGTTAAAAATCTACAGGTTTCACAGTGGTGTACTCACTTTGCACGTTCTCTCCAAAAGTGAAAGCAGCTGTGGAAAAGGACTAGGCATGCCAAGCTTTGTTTCAGAAATACTAAGTGTGTGCCTTTTTGTCCCAGCTCTCTAGTAATGAGCTGTCTTGCTTTGAGTAAATCACTTAACCTTTTTAAACTCATTTTCCGTATCTGTAAAATAGAGGCATCCATGCTTGTTGTTGCCAAGATAAAATCTACAAGTGAAAGTGAAGCACTTTAATGTAATGTTTAGTAAACATTAGTTTACTTATTAGTGTAAGCACACTAAACTGTAATGTACTCTATGTTATCACTTATTTATGCGTGTACCAAAGAAAGAAAACTCATCTTCTGACTCATCTTCTCTTGCTGTCACTTCTTATGTATAGTTAAGGGGGATGGTACTGCAAACCAGGTGTCCTAAAATACTGGCTCTGCATAATTACATTGGGGCTTCAGTCAGTCTTTTTATGTCAAGAACAAAAGAAGCAAATCATGATTTATGTAAGTTATAAGCAATGTGCTCCCTGGGGACTAGCTTCCTCTCCTCTCTTCCCCTAAGATTGGAACATGTCCTAGCACATAGCTATTGCTCAGAAATGTTATCCCTGGAGCTAACAGTTGTCTGAGTTGGTCATCAGGTGGGCACTGGCGTGTTATGGCTCACCAGCTCACCTTGTGAGGGCCCTCAAAATGGCCTCTGCTGTCCGAGACAACAAAGGTTAGTCCAAGTTCAAGTCCACCAAAGACTAAAGCCGACCAGGAAAGATATCTTCAACCCGGAGGCCCAGTGGGCAATGGTGAACCATTATAATTGACACTGATATACTTCTCTGGCCCTCCCTCTGTCAACTTCTGTACCCACTGGGCCGTTGGGAAAAATGATTTTCCTCAAAATGATTTTCTTGCCTCTGCCTAAGAGTTTTCACAAAAAAACCTGCAGTTTCCAGGCAAATAAATAAATAATATCAAGACAGAAAACTGAGTGAGCTGGAATTGGCAGAGTCCTATGACCTCAAAGAGCCCCAGTTCTGCTTGGTAGATTGTAGTGTCCCATGGTTTTTCTGAGTGCATTTGCATTATCATAATGGTTGTTTGGTGAGAGTGGGGTGGGGCTGAACCTTCTGGGCAGCTCTGCCTCTGGACTCCTGCCAGCCAGCTGGTCAGCCAGCAGTATCCAGGTCCTAGGACAGGAAGCTGCGCTGGGGATTTCAGTCCTATGCAAAGTCACCTAAGGTGAAGTCTGATGATTCAGCTCTTTTCTTGGCTGCATTTCTCAAAGCCTTTTCCATAGACACATGCCTCTGACAACATTCTTCCTACTAATGGTTTATGCTGGCATAACTGCAAGCCCACCCCCTTCAGGCCCGATGGTATGGGCATACGCATTTTCTCATCTTGTTCAAGCTCCCTGGCTCCTGGGTTTCCACCACAGCAAATTGTCCCACCAGACTGTTTAAATGAACTGTCATCCCTGTCACACTGTTCAGACAGGGAACCTCTACTGGTTGGACTGGAGACACATGGGTGTTCCAAGCTTTGGCATAAAACCCTGTAAAATGAGGCCAAGTTTGTATCTCTTTGACTTTATATATTCTATTTGGATATCCTCCTCTCTCCCCAACTGACCCCCCAAATGGAATACTGCTGAAGAGACCATCTGCCACAAAGGCCCATACCCAGTGATCAAAATATTTTAGCTTCTTTCCCAGCTTGGTGTCAGTGACAAAATATGTGAGGCTTGTAAACTGGCCTGTCAGTATTTAAGCCTCTTTAAAAGCCAGGTGACATTGCCATCTTATTTGGCTCTGCCAGCCATACCCAGAAGACATCATATTTTATGGTAAATTTCTCCTCATCAGGAAAAAACCAAGTCCAAATAGGAAAGGATTTGAGAAGAGGCACAGCTGTGGTCTTATGCATTGCCATATTATCTCAAAAAGATGAAAACTGAACAAATGTCAAATAATAGCCCTGGCAAGCCCACAGAGCCTGAGAGGAATTTGGATGCTGGGGAGAACCACGAGCTTTAGAAAGCCAACACCTGTTCTCAGATGGCCAGCGAGTCACACACATACCCACATAATGTTATGCTTGGGGACCCAACAACAAATAAGCTGCTCTCATGCCCAACAAACCCAGAAACACATTGGAGCCTTTCTGTCCTTCTCAGTGGTTGGTGAGTGCCAAACTATGGAGTCAAGATCATCTCTAACTGGGCTCCATTTTAATGTTGCTCTCTTTTAAAAGTTTAAACTATCTGGTTCTGGAACAAGAACTGTCAGTTTGAACTTTGACACCAGGAACTGGTCATTTAGGGTCATGACACAGCTCTGACAGGCCCTAATTATAGTCCAGTGCATTTCACTCAGTAACATTTGAGGCTTCTCTAGCGTCTTCTCATTTAATCACAGGACAGTCCCTCAGAGGTTGGCCTCAAAGAGCATAATTTTTGACAGTGAAAGAATCTACACAGCAACAATTCAAACTATATTTACTACAAAATATCTGCACTAAACCCCAAAAGGTATGATTTTCAACATTCTCTGTCGGTTTTACAGAGAGGCTTCTGATCCATCATTTATGCTGTCTCTGATTCTCTTCCAATGATCTTTTTTAGAGTAGTGGTCTTATAACTCTCTTACTATAGCAATCTCCATCAGCATTTGAGGACAGGCCTCATAAAGTCAGCCTTTCACATTAATCGATCACCTTATTATGAGAGTAAATCAAAGGAGTTAAGCCCAGGTTTCCTGGGAGTTGAAGGTCAAACGTGGAAGGGAGCGTAACCTTATCCTAACAGAAGTTCTGTAAAATAATTCTTCCAGACCTTTTCCCCCATGTCCACTAGCTTTAACAATATAATGTATATGTGCTATAACCATGTGTCTCAGATTTCATGGGTCACTTTTCATCCAGCATGAAGAGGAATTGAGGTGCCACATATGTCAGGCCATACATCCTAATGCTTAGACCAGAAAACATGATTATCCTATGGGTTGTGTGTGTATGTGCCAACATACACTTTTCAGAAAAGTAAAAGCTTTCCACACTTAGAACAATCCCTTGGAATTCAGTTTTGACAGTCAGTTCCTACATTTCCCAAACAACCTCCAAAAGTCCATGATGTATAACAAATTATCATTTTGCTGAGGTTGAAATTTGAATCTTACGATGAAAAGAAGTTGCTCGGGGACAAGTCGCTTAGCTACTGAGTGAGTCTAGTGTTTGCTCCACATCTCAGCTCCAAGAGGCTTTATACTGGAAGGCAGCTGAGAGCAGTGGTTAAGAGCATAGGTTCTGGAGGCAGACTGTATTGAAATCCAGTGCTGGCACAAAGTAACTTCATGACCTTGGGTAAGTCATTGAAGCCCCTGTGTCTCAGTTTCATCATCTTTGAAATGGGGAAGAATAGTAGCTACCTAGTAGAGTTCTTTTGAGGACTAAATTAGTTGATGTATAGATCTGAGCTGGGGTCCTCTGGAAAGAAGATCCAGAGGCAAACATTATGGTGAGGATAGTTCATGTGGGTGTTGCAAGCCTAGGGTGGCCACAGTGAGGGTAAAAGGAAAATGAAACAAGAGAAGATTAGATGCAATGCAGCATGACTCCTACCATATCTGATCCTCTACAAACAGCCAAGGAGACACAGCACATGGCTCAGCAGGGGTTCGCTGAACACAGGGGACTTTAAAGGGATTTCTGTGGAAGGGCTGCAAAAAAAAGAGCTGGGCTATGTGGACCTCACAGCAGTTCACAAATGAGATCCTGGAGGAGGTTCACCTTTCTGGCTCCTTTCTGCCACCTGAATGACACTGGTTCACTCTGCAGAGAGCCAACTCTCTTATTCTACTAATAGCTTGTCTGGTCCCTTGGCAGACACCCTGGAAGCCACACCCCACGCCTCAGTCAGGTCTCAGAATGGAGAGATGCCTGGCACAAGCTTCATGTTGAAAGAGAAAGATGTGGTTGAGGGATGTGAGAAGGCACATTTGCTTTGTACCCCAAGAAGAGTGTGAAAAGTACTTAGAACAGAGCCCGACACATGAACAGCTCTGTGGAGTGTTGCCTATTCTTGTTCACTGCTGCTTGTCCTTTGGAGTAAACCACTGAGAGACTAGAGCTGGGTTTCATTGAGAAAACAAGCTCAAAAAAGACAGTCAACTGAGTGTGCTGGTAATAAAAGAAAATAAAAATTAAGATCTAGGAAAATGACTCATTCTTGGTGAGTAAAAAAGAAATTCTGGTTAAACTAAAGAGGACATAGAAATCAGTAGCTGCCCAACTCTATGATAGGAGCAAGTCAATTACATGCTTTACATGGAAATAAAAAGAAGCTACTCATGAAATTCTATTAGTAGCTTCTCCTCCACACAGTGATGTGCTGCAGTGATATTTGGGGAAGTCAGCATCTCAGAGGAAGGTTAGGAGGAAGAAAAGTGGCAAGATGGCCAAAAGGAAGTAGAAAGAAGCCTGTAAATAAGGAAGAAACCTATATTCTTTCAAACAATTCCATGAGAAAAGATTTGAAGATTAAAAAGTTGAAAGAAACACCCTCCTCAATTTTTAAGTTTTATTATATAACTACTAGAAAATATTTTGAGCTGAATGTGGAGGATTCTTGTTTGGGGGAATGAAGGAGGAAGTAGATGAAATATTCACCCATTGATCAATGTAAAGCTCTTAGAACAATGCCTGGCACAAACGGATGTCATGGAAATATTTGCTACTGGTATTACTCTTAGTTTACTCTTCCTTTAGTTGATAAAAATTCTCTTCCTAAACCAAAAACAATGGAGCACATATATGTAGATTCACAGGATCATAAGAAAATAAGCAAGTTCTGTATAGTGATCAGTTAACTAACACTTATATGTAGGGGGATTTGGCAATATCTATCAAAATAAGTGCACTTTATGCCATCACCTAGCAATTCTACTTTTAGGAATTTATCCAATTGAAATGTGTTTTCACATATGAATGAAGCAACCAATGTAGAGAGTTATTTATTTCAACCTTTTTGTAATAACATGTTGAAAAGAATATCTAAGTGTTCATTAGTAGGAGACTGGTTAAACAAATTATAATATATCCACAAAATGGAATACTCTGCAGCCATGAAAAGAATAAGGAACTACTTTACAGACTTATAAGGAAAGAGTTCCAAGCTATACTATAAAATGAAACACTCAAAGTACAGAACAGCATGTATAGACTGTAGTCATTCTGGGGACTTCCCTGGTGGCACAGTGGTTAAGAATCCGCCTGCCAATGCAGGGGCCATAGGTTCAAGCCCTGGTCCAGGATGATCCCACATGCCACAAAACAACTAAGCCCATGCGCCACAACTACTGAGACTGTGCTCTAGAGCCTGTGAGCCACAACTACTGAGCCAGCATGCCACAGCTACTGAAGCCTGCAGTCCTAGAGCCCGTGCTCCACAATGAGAGAAGCCACCGCAATGAGAGGCCTGCCCACCGCAACAAAGAGTAGCCCCTGCTCACGGCAATTAGAGAAAGTCCACACGCAGCAACGAAGACCCAACGCAGCTAAAAATAAATAAATAAATTTATAAAAATAAGAATGCAATCATTTTTGAGGAAAATATGAATAAACATAAGTATACATATATGCGCGCACACACACACACACACACACACACATGCACTTGTATATGTACAAAATAACTCTGGAAGAATGTATAAGAAACCTAATCTGCCTACAAGGAGAACTGGCTGGCAAAGAGATAAAGACAGAAGGAAAAATTTTCCCTGTATACTTTCTCTTATTTACTTTTGAATGTCTTTGAATCATGCAAATGTATTACTAAAATAAAATAAAATGGAAGCGACTTAAATTTTTTATTTTTAAAGAATTAAAGTAGAACGTGCTTACAACTGCCTCTTCTCACATGAGATTCTAAGTTTCTGGGGGGTTCTGAGTAGGTCCATGGGGCCAAGGAAGCCCATGATTGCTTTGCTCATGAAGCTGGAAAGCTGGATGAGGTATCCGAGATGTGCCGGAAGTGGGGTCAGCAAAGGGAGAACACATATATTTTATAAGATGGTTAAAAACTTTATTGGCAAGTGACTGGACCAGTCTCTTAGCCTCCCTCAGCTCAGCTTTCCTCTTTTGCTGAGCTGAGATGCTGGGAACAAGTAAGAGCACACTCTTATTATCAAAGAATCAATCACAGAAGCAATGGTATGTTCTTCCCATTAAACACACAGCAAAACCAAGCTTCTCTCCACCATTTGTCCAATGCTCGGTTAGAGTCAAGTGGGTAAGTTTTGGGGTTTTTTTAAACTTTTTTTTTTATTGGAGTATAGTTGATTTACAATGTTGTGTTAGTTTCAGGTGTACAGCAAAGTGAATTAGTTATACATAGACATATATCCAGTCTTTTTTAGATTCTTTTCCCATATAGGCCATTACAGAGTATTGAGTAGTGTTCCCTGTGCTATACAGTGGTCCTTATTAGTTATCTATTTTATATATAGTAGTGTGTATATGTCAATCCCAATCTCCCGATTTATCCCTCTACTTTCTCCCCGGTAACCATAAGTTTGTTTTCTACATGTGACTCTATTTCTACTTTGTAAATAAGTTCATTTTTTTTAGATTCAACATATAAGCGATATCATATGATATTTGTCTCTTTCTGACTTACTTCACCTAGTATGATAATCTCATGTTGCTGCAAATGGCATTATTTTGTTCTTTTTTATGGCTGAGTAATATTCCATTTTATACATGTATCACATCTTCTTTATCCATTCATCTGTCGATGGACACTTAGGTTGCTTCCATGTGCTGGCTATTATAAATAGTGCTGCAATGAACATCAGGGTGCATGTGTCTTTTCGAATTATGATTTTCTCTGGATATATGCCCAGGAGTGGGTAAGTTTTATTAAGTCTTGAATTAACTAAGGGTGCTTGGCAGGGACTCCTAAAGCAGAGTCTCCCTCTGTCCTGATCCTGCCCCAGACCCATTGGCTGATATCAGCAAGTCACCTACTCTTCTTGACCTCAGGTTCTTCATTTGAAAAGTGAGGGGATCAGACTGCATAAAGTTTCCAAACATTTCTAAACTTCTAATTTTTTGAGATACTTTTATTTATTCCTCAGCCAGTATTTAGTGAGGGCCTATGTGCATAGCACTGCTGCTTTATAAATCTCAACTCAAAGTGATTCAGGATTCTGAAGACAATTCAGTTAATAGCAATCTTAAACATCAGTATTTGAGTTTACCATCTTTTTTTAAGTTCTTTTGAGAATGGAACATCATATAAATGAGATTAAATTAGTAAAAAAAATCAACTACTCCATTATACAGATAAACCAAACTTATTTTTAGGATATATTTATTATTATTATTGCATTTATGTTCCTTAACTACTCATTTTAAATATCCTGACAAATGTGCTCTCCCCTCATTTTGGCTAACAGTCACCCTCAGTCCTATTTCCAGTCTGTAAGGCTGAAAGGGCTGTTCTTCTGCCTGAGCCTTACTTTCTGATTTAGTAAAATAAGGCCCACAGGTGACATGAAAGGCTTTTTCTAGAGTCATTCATCTAACCTGGGGACATATACTAGACATGCTGTGTGTGAGAGGAGGTGGGGTAGCAACACAGTTATTAGACATGTCAAGTTATGGAGCGTTTTACAGTTTTATCAGCTTTGTACTCATCATGTACCAAGAGATCTCTTGTGGCCTTAAATGTATGGCATAAACAATGTCAAGAGACAAATAAGAAACTGAAAACAATACAGTTAGTGGAAAAATGGGCAACACCCCCAGTATACAAACAGCTCCTATCAATTGATAAAGAAAGTTCTAATTTTTGAGCACATTTTTATTCATTCAACCAGCATTTATTAAGACCCCATGTCCAGAGCACTGTTGCTTTACGAAAGGGATAAGAACAATCAGCAAAGTAGGGGGTAAAAGGCCAATAAATGTGTGAAAATATGCTCAACCTCTCTAAATTACAGAGAAATACCATCTTAACATAAAAGGAGATAACATTTTAATGTTACCAATTGGCAAAATAATTAAGAGTGATTAAATTCAATGCTTTTTTAAAATTAATTTTTATTGGAGTATAGCTCATTCACGATCTTGTGTTAGTTTCAGGTGTACAGCAAAGTGAATCAGTTATACATATACATATATCCACTCTTTTTTAGATTCTTTTCTCATATAGGTCATTACAGAGTACTGAGTAGAGTTCCCTGTGCTATACAGTAAGTTCTTATTAGTTATTTATTTTATATATAGTTGTGTGTATATGTAAACCCCAATCTCTCAATTTGTCCCTCCCAACCTGCTTCCCCCCTTGGTAAACATAAGTTTGCTTTCTACATCTGTGACTCTATTTCCTTTTCGTAAATAAGTTTATTTGTGGCACTCTCATTTTGGTGGGAATGTGAATTGCTATAAAACATTTTGGAAACTTTTCTGCTAATAGGTGTTAAAAGTAAAAAACACACATAAAATACATAAAAAGTAAAAATACACATTATCTGACCTATGCCCTTTTTTCTAATGTAACATATATAAATATGTAATATTTATACAAAATAATATATAATAAATAATAATATAAATATATCTATTTAAATAATAAATATATATGAACAAGTGTGATAATTACAGCATAATTTTCTAGTGGTTTAAGAAAAACTATAAATAGGCTGAAAGGGCATAATAGGTAGAACAAAAAGTGGTGTATTATGATGGGATAATATGAGTCAATAAAATAATATGTTATTGGACAGGAAAACTGTCCAGAATGATTTTTTAAATCTTTATTGATATGTAATTGATGTAGAATAACTTGCATATGTTTAAAGTGTACGATTTGAAAAGTTTGACATATACACACACAACTGTGAATCTATCAACACAATCGAGATAATGAATGTATTTTTTACACGCGCCAAATTTTTTCATGCTTCTTTGTAACCTCTCCCTGGGGTAATTCCCCATAATCTCTTCTCCACCTCCCTTCTCCCTGTCTGTGGGCAACCACCATCTGCTTTCTGTTGCTGTAAATTTGCTTACATTTTCTACAGGTTTATATAAATGGAATCATTATGTACTCTTTTTAGTTTCTAATTTCTTTCACTCAGCATAATTATTTTGAGATTCATCCATGTTGTTTCATGTATCAGTGGTTCATTCCCTTTTTGTTGATGAGTAGTATTCCACTGTATGGATATACCAAAGTTGTTTATCCATTCACCTGATGATGAACATTTTCATTGTTTATAGCTTTGGGCTATTACAAATAAACATGAAAAGATATGTACCCATCTTTTTGGGGTCATATGCAGTCTTTTCTCTTGAGTAAATCCTGTAGTGGATTAACTGGATCACATTTTAACTGTTTAACTGTATGTTTAACATGTTAAGAAACTGCCAGACTGTCTTCCAAAGTAGTAGTAGAATTTTACATTCCCACCAGCAGTATATGAGAGTTCTAGTTCTTCCAAATCCTTCACAACACTTCATATATTTTAAAGTTTTAGCCACTCTAATAGATAGGCAGTGGTATCTAACTGAGATTTTATTTTCAATTTTGTAGTTGAAATTATACACAGAGAACTATATTCAGTATCTTATGATAAACCATAATGGAAAAGAATATAAAAAAAGAATGTATATATATGTATAACTGAATCACTCTAATACATTGTAAATCAACTATACTTCAATAAAAATATTAATAAATATAACTGAAATTATAATTATGTTGAGCATCTTTCCATGTGTTTATTTGATATCAATCTATCTTCCTTGAACTTTATATTCAAGTCTTTTGCTCATTTTTTTAAAAGTTGGGTTGTTTGTTTTCTTGCTATTATTTTTTATGTCTTTATATATTTGAATTCAAGTCCTTTAACAGATATATACTTTGCAAACATTTCTCCCAGTCTATGGCTTGTCTTTTCATTCTCTTAACAATGGATTTTGAAGAATAAAAATGTTTAATTTTAGTAAAGTCTAAGTTACCAATTGTTTCTTGGATCATGCTTTCTGTGTCATATCTACGACATCTTTGCCTAACTCAAGATCACGAAGACTTTCTCTTATGTCTTCTTTTAGAATTTTTGGTTTTAGCTTCCATATTTCAGATCCATTTTATTTAATTTTATATATGGTGCAAGATATGGATCAAAGCTTATTTTCTTTGCATATCCAATAATTCCATTACCATTTGTTGGACAGACTATCCTTTCTCCAGTGAATATCCTTTATACTTTGTAGAATGATCCGGGAAGAGTGAAGGAGGAGATGGCATTTGAACTGCACTTTGAGGGATAAATAGTTTTGGTAAAGGCAGTCTCATGCCAGTAGCTTTTCAACTCCCACTCAACCACCTAAGAATGCACCTTGGACCTTACCAATCATTAAAGAACCCACACAGCCCTGTGCTGTGTTTATTACCTTGTGTGGGAATATCTTTCCCAGTTTCAGGCATAATGAGTAGTCTTGTCTCTACTTAAAGTGTGTACGTCACATGACACCTGGCCAACCCCACTGTTATATCTGTCCTCCATGAAGAGGGGTAGGTTTCCTTCCACTGTGGCACAGGAGGGGTGCATGTAGGCGAATTTCCCTGCATTGGCTGCTGGGAGAGACACATTGGCCAAGGGGACCAATGCCCATGATTGAGGCAGATCTTGCTGGGTCTCTTTTCTATGTAAGGAAACTGCTTTTCAACCCAATGCTTGACTGAATTTTGTTTCCCTTGATGAATCTGAAACCAAAATACAATGGGTAGAATTGTTTAGAGTCCTCTTCTGGGATTGCTAACCAGTGCACAGCTAATAACAAGTGCATGGTACTCTGCTTGACAACTAGGACCGTAACATTTGGGTGAAAGGAAAAGTCAGTGACCAGGAGCTTAGAAAATGTAGGACTCATAGGGCAACAGCAGAGCTCAGTACATAAGACCCATAAAATCAAACCTGGTACTAAAGATGTTTCTACAATGCATCTTCTCTTGTAACACTATGGTTTAAAACCCTCTGTTGGCTTCCCATCACCTGAAAAGTATGTATCAGCACCTTCATGATCTGGCCTGTCTTGTATTGTTTAGATTCATCTTTTGCCAGATCCCTCAACCCTACTGTTCAACTCAAGATTCAGATAAATTAAATGGTTTCTAGTTTTCTGTAGGAGTCATGTTCTCTTTAGATTGTAGGACTTAGTACATGTTATTCCCTTTGCCTGGAATGTCTTCCTCCATTTCCCTCAACTCACTTTTCCCAGCTACTTCTGATAGACCCTTAAGATTAGCTTTTGAGTTTTCCTCAATCTCCAACTCAATGTACTCATAAGATATGTTGCTAGGCAGCATTGGTTATATAATTTTCAGAGCCTAGTGGAAAAAACATGGGGGCCCCTCTTCAAAAGTAGGGGGGAAAGGTGCTATTAAAGATACTACCAATGTAAAGCTATTGCTTTATTTCCACAGTCTCTTGAGTTGTCTATTTGTTTGCTCTTTGCTATTATTTGCTATTGCCATTCTAAGCAAAGAAAATTAAAATTTTAAATGGTAATTAATATGAATTTTACCATTTATCTCTCTATTATGCAATGACAGTTTCTTTCCCTTTTCTTAAGTTGAGGTAAAATTGATCTATTACATTATATTAGTTTCAGTTGTGCAACATAATAATTTGATATCTGTATACACTACAAATGATCACCACAATGTCTAGTTACCATCCATCACCATACAGCTGACCTCATTCACACATTTTATCCACTTCCCCACGACCCTTATTTTTCTAGTCACCATAAATTTGTTCTCTGCATCTGTATCTATGAGTTTAGTTTTGTCTTGTTTTGTTTCTTCATCTGTTTTATTCCTCATATAAGTGAAATTAAACAGTATTTGTCTTTCTCTGTCTGACTTATTCACTTAGTATAATACCTTCAAGGTCCATCCTTGTCACAAATGACAAGATTCCCTTCTTTCATATGGCTGAGTAGTATGCCATTGGTGTGTGTGTGTGTGTGTGTGTGCACAGGCACACGCACCATATCTTCTTTATCCATTCATCCATCAATGGGCATTTAGTGGTTTTCATATCTTGGCTATTGGAAATAATGCTGGGGGTGCATATATCTATTCGAATTAGTGTTTTCATATCCTTGAGATAAATATCCAAAAGTGAGATAGCTGGATCTTATGGTAGTTCTATTTTTAATTTTTTTAAGGAAACTCCATACCATTTTCCATAGTGGCTGTACCAATTTACATTCCCACCAATGATGAATGAGGGTTTCCTTTTATCCACATCCTCTCCAACACATTATTTTTATCTTTGTGATAACAGTCATTCTGACAGGTGGTTTTGATTTACATTTCCCTGATAATTAGTGATGTTGAACACCTTTACAAGTTCCTAATGGCCATCTGCGTGTCTTCTTTGAAAAAATGTCTAGTTAGATCTTCTAGCCATTTTTTAATAGAACTGTTTGTTTTTTTACTATTGAGTTCTTTATATGTTTTGATATATGATTTCCAAATATTTTCTCCTATTCGGTAAGTTGTGTTTTCATTCTGATGGTTTCCTTTACTGTTCAGAAGCCTTTTAGTCTGATACAGTCTCACTTGTTTATTTTTGCTTTTGCTGCCTTTGCTTTTAGAATCAGATCCAAAAATCCAGTGCCAAGATCAATGTGAAGGAGTTTACTTTCTATGTTTTCTTCTAGGAGTTTTATGGTTTCAAGTCTTAAATTCAAGTCTTTGCTCAATTTTGAGTTAAATTTTGTGTATGGTGTCCACTAAATATGATGTTAGCTATGGTTTTATAATATATGGCCTTTATTGTGTTGAGGTGCATTCCCTCTATACCCACGTTGTTGAGAGCTTTTACCATAAACGGAGGTTGAATTTTGCCAAATACTTTTTCTGCATCTATTGAGATGATCATATGATATTTATTCTTCATTTTTTAATTGTGGTGTGTCATGCTAATTAATTTGCAATGTTAAACTGTCCTTGCATCCCTGGAATAAATCACACTTGACCATGGTGTATGATTCTTTTAATGTATTATTGAATTCAGTTTGCAAATATTTTGTTGAGGATTTTTGCACCTATGTTCATCAGGGATATTGTCCTGTAATTTCCTCCTTTTTTGTGGTATCTTTGTCTGATTTTAGTAGCAAGATAATGCTGACCTCATAAAATGAGTTTGGAACTGTTCCTTCCTCTTCAATTTTTTGCAAAAGTTTGAGAAGGATAGATACAGTTGACCTTCCTCATTCCCAGGTGTCACATTCACAGATTCAACCAACCATAGAACCATTTCAATACACAGTGGGTTTAATCTGCAAATATGAAACTCATGAATATGGAGGGCTATATGTACTACACCATTTTATGTAAGGGATATGATTGGGATTGGATTTTGGTATCCAAAGAGGGTTCTGGAACCAATCCCCTGCAGATACTGAGGGATGATTGTATTAAATTTTCTTTGAATCCTTAGTAGATTTCACTAGTGAGACTGTCTGGTCCTGGGTTTTTGTTGGTAGTTTTTTTTTTTTTGGCTGCATTGGGTCTTCGTTGCTGTGTGCAGGCTTTCTCTAGTGGCAGAGAGCGGGGGCTACTCTTCGTTGCGGTGCACAGGCTTCTCATTGTGGTGGCTTCTCTTGTTGTGGAGCATGGGCTCTAGGCGCACAGGTTTCAGTAGTTGTGGTGCATGGGCTTAGTTGCTCCACGGCATGTGAGATCTTCCTGGACCAGGGCTCGAACCCCTGTTCCCTGCATTGGCAAGAAGATTCTTAACCACTGCGCCACCCGGGAAGCCCCGGTAGGTTTTTTTTAATAACTGACTTGTTCTTTTTACTAGTAATTGGTCTATTCAGATTTTCTATATCTTCACAATTCAGTGCTGGAAGAGTGTATGTTTCTAGGAATTTATCCATTTCTTCTAGGTTGACCAATTTGTCAGTTTATAGTTTTTCATAGCAATATCTTTGATACTTTGCACTTATGTGGTATCAATTGTAATTTCTCCTCTTTCAATTCTGATTTTATATACTTGAGCCCTCTATCTTTTTTCTTTTGGTGAGTCTAGCAAAGGTTTGTCAATTTTGTTTATCTTTTCAAAGAATCAGCTCTTAATTTCATTGATGTTTTCTGTTGTGTATTTACTCTCTCATTTATTTCCTCTCTCACCTTTATTAGTTCCTTCCTTCTAACTTTGGGCTTTGTTCTAGTTCCTTTAGGTGTGAAGGTAGATCATTTATTTGAGATTTTTCCTGTTTCTTGAGGTAGAACTCTATCACTAAGAACTTCCCTCTTAGAACTACTTTTGTTGCATCCAATAGATTCTGGAATGTTGTAGTTCCATTTTCATTTGTCTCAAGGTTTTTCTTTAATTCTCCCTTTGGTTTCTTCCTTGACCCATTGGTTGTTCAGTAGCATATTGTTTAATCTCCACATATTTGTGACTTTTACAGCTTTCTTCTTGTAACTGACTTCTAGTTTCCTACCATTGTGGTTAAAAAAGATGTTTGATAGGATTTTAATCTTCTTAAATTTATTGAAACTTGTCTGTGGCCTAACATGTGATCTATCCCAGATAATGTTCCATGTGCACTTGAGAAGAATGTATATTCTACTGTTTTCTGATGGCATGTTCTATACATATATATAAAGTCTACCTTGTCTAATGTGTCATTTAAGGCCAATTTTCCTGTACTGATTTTCTTTCTGGGTGATCTATCCATTAATGTAAGTGGGGTATTAAAGTCCCCTACTATTATTGCTGTCAATTTCTCCCTTTTAATCTGTTAATATTTGCTTTATATATTTAAGTGCTCCTGTGTTGGCACATAGATATTTACAAATGCTATATCCTTTTGGATTGATTCCTTTATCATTATGTAATTCTCCTTTGTCTTTTATTACAATCTTTGTTTTAAAGGCTATTTTGCCTGATATAAGTATAGCTATACCAGATTTTTTTTGTTTCAATTTGCATGGAATATCTTTATCCAACCATTCACTTTCAGTCTGTGTGTGTGTGTGTCCTTACACGTGAAGAGGGTCTCTTGTAGGCAACCTATAGATGAGTCTTGTTTTTTTAACCATTTGGCCACTCTATGTCTTTTGATTGGAGAATTTAGCCCCTTTATACTTAAAGTAATTATTGATAGGTATGTACTTCTTGCCATTTGGTTGATTGTTCTGTTTGTTTTTGTAGTTCCTCTCTGTTCCTTTCTTTTTTCTCTTACTTGCTTCCTTTGTGGTTTGATGCTTTTCTTACTGTTTTGTTTAGATTCCTTTTTCATTATCTTTTCTGTATCTACTATCAATTATAGGTTTTTGCTTTGTGGTTACAATGAGATTCACATATAATGGCCTATATATACAACAGTCTGCTTTAAGTTGATAGCAACTTAAATTTGAATGAGTTCTAAAAACTCAGTATTTTTACACTTTCCCCCATGTTTTGTGTTTTTGATGTTATATATTACACCTTTTAATTTTCTGTATCCCTTAACTAATTATTGTAGTTAGAGTTAATTGTACTTTCATTTTTTAACCTTCATACTAGCTTTATAAGTGGTTAATCCACTACCTTTACTGTATATTTTGCCTTTACCATTGAGATTTTTATTTTCATATGTGTTCTTGTTGCTGGTCAATGTCTTTTCTTCTCAGTTCAAGAAGTCCCTTAACATTTCTTACAAAGCTGTTTAGTGGTGATGAACTCCTTTAGCTTTTCTCTCCTGCAATTCTGAATGAATTGGGTAGATTATTCATTGGGTAGATTGCTGGGTAGATTATTCCTGATTGGAAGTTTTTCTTTCAGTACTTTGACTATATCATGCCACACCCTTCTGGCCTTCACATTTTCTGATGAAAAACCAGCTGACCATCTTATGGGGTTCACTTTTACATAACAAATTATTTTTCTTTTGAGGTTTTTAAGATTATCTCTTTGACATATCCTTAACTTTTGATATTTTAATTATAATGTGTTTTGGTATGGATCTTTTTGGTTTCTTATTTGGAAATTTCTGGCCTTCCTGAACCTGGATGTCTATTTCCTTCCCCAATTAGGGAAGTTTTCAGCCATTATTTCTTCTACTAATTCTTCTATCCATTTCTCTCTTTCTCTTCTATTTCTGGGACCCCTATAATGCAAATGTTATTCTGCTTGATGTTGTACCATAAGTCCCTTAGGCCTCTACTTTTTCTTTTTTCTTTTTGCTGCTCTGTTTGGATGCTTTTCACTGCTCTGTCTTCCAGGTTGCTGATTCGTTCTTCTGCTTCATCTAATCTGTTGTTGAATCCTTCTAGTGTATGTTTTAACTGTTATAGTATTAATCAGTTCTGTGATTTCTATCTGTTACTTTCTCATATTTTCTGTCCCTTTGATGAAGTTGTCAATGTGTTCATCCAGTCTTCTCCTGAGTCTTGTGGGACCCTGGAATGAAAACATTTCTGACCACCAATGCCAGGTGATCAAGGGGCAATCCCCTGTGTGAACTATTCTCATCAACTTGTTGGGAGAGCATGCTGAGTTTGGGGCATGCCTGTTGTTTTAGTGACACAGAGGAAGAGCATTGGGGGTGGGGCAGGGACATGCCCATGGCTTTGACAAGGTTGTGCCTGTATGTGGCCCTTGGGACCCCTGGACGTAAGCCCTGTTGGTTTCCAAAGTCAGAAATTTGATGGCCTTATTTCTCCAGCATAGGTCCCAAAGGTTAGGTTGCCTGATGTGGGGCACAAATCCCTCATTCCTCAGGGAATAGCTCTATACCTGTGAGGTCCCTCCCTATTGTGGGTCAACCCTGTAACATCAGGGTTAGAGTTTTTGGTGAGATCATGTCTCTGCCTCTCCTAACTGTCTCCATGTGGCCATTTTATTCCTTGCTGTGGAGGACCTGTCCAATCAGTTATCAGTTCTTTTCCAGTGGTAATTGTTCCATATGTAGCTGTAGCTTTGGTGTGTTCCTTGGACGAGGTGAATTCAGGAACTTTCAATGCCTTCATCTTGGCTGTCCTCTGAATCCATAATGATTTTTTAAGTAACAAAAGCAAATGGAAGCATGATGTGTTTAGTATAATACAAGTTTCATAGAAGTAAAAACAGCCAAAAATATACATGTGCATATACATTTTTCTGTACATATAGATGTGTAGCATGAAAAGAAGAATGCAAAGATGCACACAGGCTGTTAACATCACCACTTAGTAGAAGTTGATAGGATATAGCCATCAAGAACAAGGGTACAGAGTGAGCAGGTGAGGGAAGATTCTTAATTATTTTTCTCTTTGTATATTTACATTGTTTTATTCATTACAGGAAACATGAGTTACTCTTACAATTTTCAAGGGAAATTTTATTTAAAAAAAGACAAAAAATTACACCAGAAGTCAGCAGAAGGGGCAGCAAAGTAGAAAAACAGAAGGAGGTGGGGTTAAAAGAGTTCAGAGACAAAACGGAAGCAGAAATGGCTCTCATGTGTGTTGCCTTCTCATGCAAGATCAGCCAACACTCACGTACTGAACATGAATGAATACTAAGCAGAGATCCTTGCCTTACTATATATGTATATAGCACTTTTATAACATGTCAAAATGACCTCCAGACTGTCAGCATCTGATTAATGAAAAAGAGGATTAATTTCCTGCTGAAAATTTCATATACATCCAGATCTCTTTAGTTATCCCTTATCATCATCCTTGCTCCATCTGCAAATATATCCAACAGCATTACAACTGCAGTGGAAGTGCAGAGTCCTAACCACTGGACACCAGGGAATTGCATTACATCTGTAAGGTTACAAACTGCTTTCATCACAGTCTTCTTCCTATGTGGGGATAGACACTGTGCTTCCTACTTTATAAATAAAACTTAAGCTCTTATTTAACATCCTATAAATAATAATTGAGTTATAGTGAAACATTGCCATTTTTTTTCTTTTCTCTCCTTAGGGTCCAGGAAACACAGCTTTGCATTTCAAGCACCCAAGTATACTATGATTTTGGCTAGGAAATGTGGCAGGGTAAATTAAAGAATAAATGGGGTGAAATCCATCAGGAAAGTGTGCTGGTTGAGCAAGTTCAGATTAAAATTAATCACAGATTATTTAACAAGTGACTGTAATTTTTCCCCCAAAATATTACCCAGATAATTGCCTTAAATTTCTACTTCATTTTGTGCATGTGGACATAGCCTCAAAAACTCTGTAACAAAGATGGGAAGCAAGCCTTCCAAGTTAGTATATTATTTCTGTGCAATTGCCACCATGAACAGAGCATATTACTGCATTCATTCACCATCTGTGTCTGTTGGTACCATGGCCAGTTACCCCAGAGGACTAAGACACCCTATTTTGTAATAGACATTTGGACAATCACAGGGACTCCCAAATGAACAATGTGAGGTCTATAGTCTGTGCAGATGGAAGACAGATAAATAGGCAAACACGGCAGGTTCAGCAATTTGCTTGGAATTCTCAGTCCTGGAGGATTAAGATAAGCACACAAAACTATGTCAAAACCAGTCTCCATTCTTATAAAACACTACAAGTGAAGCTTAGAGATTTTTATGCTAGTTTTTTCATTTGTGCCACCTAAGAAAATTGTCAGTTCATTTAAGAAGTACTCTTTCTTGGGTAAAGCCTTATTATCTGCCCATTCACAATATCTTTCAAAAGTTCTATTTTGTTTTCTCTGTGGGCAGCTTCAGGTTAGAAAAATAAATAAATCAAAAACAAAAAACATGGACTTGAGGCATGAATGACAGATTGGAAAACAAAATGGCTGACTAGTTCTTCTTTTTTGGCATTCAGGAAACACGAGTACCTACTTTAAAAACAAAATTACATTTAAACTTAAGTAAGTCACTTTTGGGCACATTCATCACTTTAAAAAATAAATATGAGGATAATCGTCACATGTGTATAGTGGTTTTTTTTTTTTTGTCTTTAAATGGTTAACTTCTCTGCTCTAGAAACAATATGTTTTCCTATTTAGTCATTCATCATTCTCATTGACTTCCTAGAGAATTATGTACAGATCCTTGAGACCCAAAGAGCTCTAAACATTTTTCCACTGACTTCATTGTCCTTTACTCAGTATACATAATTCACTATTATATTACTTGGTCCATAGCTCCAAGGTCTCTCTGTTATTTTGCTGCTATTCTAAGAATTTCACATAAGGTATATTATTATTTTAGTAATACTTAAATATACATTTCATAAAAAAATAGTAAAGGAGGGCTTCCCTGGTGGCGCAGTTGAGAGTGGTTGAGAGTCCACCTGCCGATGCAGGGGACATGGGTTCGTGCCCCGGTCTGGGAGGATCCCACATGCCGCAGAGCAGCTGGGCCCGTGAGCCATGGCCACTGAGCCTGTGCGTCCAGAGCCTGTGCTCCGCAACGGACGAGGCCACAACAGTGAGAGGCCCGCGTACCACAAAAAAAAAAAAAAAAAAAAAAAAAAAAACAGGTAAAGGAAATCCTTGAGAGTTTTCAGGTATCTGGATAAAATGTTATGGAGTTCATCTGCTGAATCCTCGATCTAAAACAATGACCCCTTCTTCTCCAAACATGTATCTATTCCAAATAGCTTAGTTCTTCATTTATTCATTAAGCATTTATTGAGTACTTACTGTGTTCCAGGCTCTGTAAAATGTACTGGGGGCAAGTTGGTAAATGACTCTCTCCTTACTCTGGAGTATCTCATAGTCCAGAGGAGGACAAAGGAAGCATACAAGATAAATTACAACTCCATGTGATAGGAACAAAACTAGAGTTATATAAAAAGTACTATGAAAGCACTGAAACAATGTGACCAATCCCAACTCAGGGAGTTTAGGAAGGCTTCATAGGAATGATGAAATTTCACCTGGGTCTTCAAGAATGTACAGAGGTTGGTCAGGTAATGAAAGAATAAATGGGTGAATGAAGTGTTCGAGGGGATGACTGAAGAGACAGTTATCAGCATCTGCTGTGTTCTAGGCAGCCTTGGGAAGGGTTTTCCAGATGAAAGGAGTAGCATTTGCAAATGCAGAGATGTAGGACAAAACATGGCAAGCTTAAGGAATGACAGCATACTCAAGTTACCTGAACAAAAGGTGTGCACAGAGGAAGATGCAAGGAAAAGAGGTAGAAAGCTAGGTTGAGGACAGCATGCAAAGTTTCTCAAACCCAGTGTTAAGGTGTTTGTACTACATTCTGGAAGAAACAGAAAGGCAAGGTAGATTTTTAAGCAGAGGATATCAACCATTCAAATGTACTTATTGAGCACCTAGTATATGCCAGGTCTCTTCTAGACTCAGTATTTATAGCCATGAAGAAACAGCCAAGAACTCCTGATTTCAAGGGGCTGGTAGTCAAATGGGGAAGGGCAGATAATAAGCAAAATGAATAAGAAAAGTATCTAGTAAATTTAAAGGTGATAAGTGCTAGAGAGAAAAATAAAATAGGAAAGAGTGAAGCGAGCAATTAGATTTGTGTTTTAAACCAAATCTGGATTATTTGAAGAGATTAGAGATTGCAGACAAGGATACAAGCTAAGGTTCCATTAAAGCATTCATGACAGGTATGATGAGGCTGGGAACTGAGATTATAGAGGGAATGAAGAGAAAGAGATAGATTCAAAAAATCAAGAGGACTCCATTGGGGATGAACTGTGTATTAGATTGAAGAAGAAAATGAAGGATAAGGATTGTGCTGAGTATTCTCATCAGAGTTTGAGTCAGTATTAGGAAGGAAAGATAAAAAATCAAGCTGTTGTATAATTTCATTATAGTAATATGTCTCTTAACCACTCTTAGACCAATAGAAGATTTTACCTCTCTTCATTCTTTGAAACAAGAAGTACTAAATAGATTAAATTGCCTGAGATAGTTCAGTATAGCCAGCAATATCATAGCACTTGGGAAATGGTTTCTTAGCATCTGAATAGTCAACCAGTAGGTTATTCTGGGAGAAAACAGTTGGAAAATGTCTGTACCTTTTTCTGATTTTACGTGAATCCTAGAGTTAGAGATATTGGCCACCAGAAAACACATTCTTCATCCTATCTTAGCTCCACAAGTCAAAAGAAGCACTGAAGTCTGGTGGTTTATAGTGAAAACTTATAGTAAATTTTTTTGTGAATGGTAACTGATATTATATTTGTTTACATCTCTGAATGTGATGGACACATTTTTGGAGTCAGTGTCCCTCACTTGGATCCAATTTTTTTAGATCAGGATGGTATTGGGTTGCCTTGAGTTGCATCCCACCCCAATAATGAATGTGCTGGTCTTCTCCGAGTCTCCTTGGTGACTCTCAATGCTCCCAACCACTTGTGTCATCTGGCATCAGTGCCTGTTGCTGCAGTCCTGGCTGTCGCATCAAGGATGACTCTATCCTTGTGTAGGCAAGCTGTGGAGACAGATGGTTCCTCAGAACAGGGTAAGGACTGTCAGCCATGGAGAAGAGGGCTAAACGTGAGGCTGGAGTGTGGATCAAGAGCATGCCTCACGTGGGTCCAATATCAGAAGCTAAAATGGATCAACTCCATGTCTATTCACCCTCAGGGAGTTCCTCAACCCATCTGAAAGACTGCTGAATTTTCTTTTTTAAAAAATGAAAGGGACATGAACAACCAGATGGGGACTACCCTGTTCATTGTGCCTCTCTTTAGCCATTTATCCAGTTTGGATAAGCCATTGATCAATCATTGAGGAAATGTTGTTTCTAATGTAAAAGTTCACTCTGGGTGGGTACCAACACCACCTGCATTTCTTCTCAATCAGCAGGGAACAACCATTCCCCTGAGGTGAGACCAGAATCCAGAAAGGAGTCACAGAGTTGCAGAGGAGGGGGTGCCCTTGGAGGCTAGCCACAACAGTTCTCAGAGAAAATTCTGGAAGATATATATGCCCCAGCAGTAGTAATTTATTCTTGAGAGGCAAAAGTAGTTTGTAATGGTAGAAGAAGCAAGAACTTTTATTCCTTTTACTTAGGAAGAGGGCTTTATCCAAATTTCCTTTTATTTGAGCATATTTTTTTACTTTCTTGCTTTTCTGTATTAGTTCTGGGGATAAGGAGAAGAGAAAGATTCAGGGAAATCTAAGGACATCTTAAGTGGGAGTATAGAACTGCATCTGAGAAACTTCATGCTTGCTTCTGGGTCTTCTTGCAGCAGAATGAATAAATGAAACTCATCTTCAGTCCACGGTAGATGAAAGGAAGTTTCTTCAGAATACCTCTTTGTTCTCTGTCACCTACTGGTTGTCTAGTTGTTGGTCTAAAAGAAGGCCTGTCCAGCATAATGTGGTTTTCCAGAGAGAGAGAGAGAGAGAGAGAGAGAGAGAGAGAGAGAGAGGAGGATCTTGAGGGGAAGCCAATTATCAAAGTATCACAGTGTTGTCCCATGGCTGAGCTTCTATTTTACCCTCATTTGAGTTTTTATCATCCTTATTTTGACCTTTTAAATAAATATCCTTCTCTCTCATACAGAAGCCACCCACGGTGCATATATTTTGCTTACACATGTGTAGGCAACCCCTTACCTGCACACACATGCAAACAGAAAGGGGAACAGGCACACAGAAAGAAATATACTGCGTGGGCACACAGCCATGTGGACTAATATATACTGAAGCCTCTGCCAAGACCAGCAAAACAATAGCCAAACCCGTCCAAACAAAGCCTAAAGCCCTGCACTTTATGCCATGTTGCAGGTAAAGGTAGAGACAAGAAAGGTGGACCTAGAGGCAGTCACATTCTTTCCTCCAGCTTGACATGTATTGCTGGCAAAATCCTAAAATGTAATCATTCAGCATTTAGGATTATTTTCTTCCCCGAGAGATGAAGAGAGAGATCAGATGCCTATGGCACCGATCCCCAAGAGCAAGGGAAGAAAAGGAGAAAGGCAAATTTGGGGCAATAAAAACTGGCAAGGAAGAGGTGAAAGGGAGGAAGCCAGTACTTTATTGATCTCGGGACTCCCAGCAGCATTCTCCAAATCCATAGAGCATACCGAGGCCTCCACAATTCCTTTTCTTGTGTTTATAAATGTGCAGACCCCAGGGCAAGATTTTGGGGGTATTGTCAGTCTAGACTCAACAGAAGGGACAAAATAAAATACAACCCACTCAAATGTTGGCAAGAGGGCCCAGAAGAAGTCTCCCTGAGATTTGCGGATGAACTCATCCAAGACCTCTGGTTCTGGCTGCTCTGTCCTCTTCCCTCTCACACTGTAAATGACTAGGAAGGCAGAACTTCCAGGATCTGAGAAACTCCTATGGACTCCTGAGTTCTACCCCCTGGAAAATACTCAAACTTCAGTGGCTTCAAGGTGACAGAAAAGAGTACTGATGAGTGTTTATTTGGTTTAGGTATCCCTTCTGAAGAACTAAGTCCAAATTCTGTACCAACTATGTTAAAATATTACATTACTAATTTCAGAAAATTACAGCCAGGCGCCCCATTTTCTGTGCCTCGGTCACTATCTGGTTTCCCAGCCTTTCAAGACATTTTAAAAGGCAGGGAGCTGCATATCATCTGATCCTGAGATAACCTTTACAAGTCAATCTCTCACGCAAGCTTCTCCCTCCCTGGTAGACAGATGCATCGTTGAGAATTTGGCAAGGTTCAATCGATAACTGAAGTAATGCAAGTAATGACACCAGTGTGAATACTGCTGGCTTAGATATTTCCTGTTTTTCAGAAGGAACAAGTACCCACTATTCCTGTCATTTTAAAGGAAAGAAACAAGGACCATTATTTCCTTGGCTTGATATTAATATTAAATGAATGCCCACAGAATGTTGTCAATGAAAATCTGTGTTTAAGCGATAATATATTCTAGAATGCTTGGCCCAGAGTTTTCTTAAGAAACAGCTCTTAAAATAATGAAGTTTATGACATTTCTGAATATCCTCATGTTTTAGGATTAGGGGTGGGAGGGGGAGATTCAGAGAAAGATCAACAGTTTACCTGATATGCCTTTAATGTGGCTACTGATGAATTAATAAATCCATGAAGATCCATTTCACATCTGCATCATTCTCATTGATTAAACAGGGCTTACAGACGGCTCACTGTTGAAGGCAAGTTGGGAAGAAAGAATGTGTGTTATTATAAATGCTCGGCCTGCGGGGGGTTAGCTGTAGTCACAAGCCAATGTTATTTTAATAGTTTTCAAAGTCATAAGAATGGGTTTTTCCATGATGGATTTTTACTTTCTTTGTGGTTAGAAAATCAACTTACAAGATCGTCAGAAAAATGATTAAATTCACAAAGAAGGAAGTTGTATAAAAGGAGGTCAGCATTTAAAATTGACACAAGGTTGTGAGTTTGTTTTTGTTTGCTTTTTTTCTTTTCGAAGATAACTTTTTGGAGATAAACAGCCAAAAATTTCCAAGTTTGCAATAGGGTTTTCTTGGTTCTGTTGGTATTTCAAACATGGCTGGGTTGTAATACAGAAATAAACAGATATAAACACAAAACCAAATCTGCTTATTCTAAGTGGGTGGGCGGAAGAGATGGTGGAGGGGCCATAGTGGATGATTGACAAGGTGACCTAGGATGGACCTGGAGCCTTACTACTCAAACTGAGGTTTGTAGATCAGCTGCATGAACATCATCAGGGAGCTTGTGAGAAATGTAGAAGCTCAGGCCCTATACCAGACCTACTGAGTTGTACTCTGCATTTTAACAAGATCCCCAAGTGTCTCGTCTGCACATTAAATTTGTGAGAGTTTAATTCTGGAGTTAGTGCTCTTGGCACAGAAGAGCCAAAATTTTCATGTGGTGTATAAATTGGAGTCATTGCTACCTAAAAAATATCTAATGAGAGACAGATGGCACATTCCTAGGTAAACTTATGACAATAGCAGGTACTTTGCAGAGCACATTTTGAAAGAAAGCTGATTTCTTGCTCTAACTGCATGAATCTGTGCAGCAGCATTAGTAGCTGAGAGGATGATAGGCATACTGTTAATGCAGACATTTATTTCTTTGTGGTGTATAAACATTTAACAACTAATAACACAGAACCTGAGTGTCTCTGTAAATTAGTATAAAAATCAGTTCAAGATTCTGGTGATGATCAATAACTGCCACAAAAGAAAAGTAAAATAAGATAAGGAACCAAGCTGTACTGGTGCAGATCCTTAGCCAAACTTGGTTGTCAAGTTTCTCCAATTTTTGGTTGAGGAGGGACTATAAGTGAGCATCAGCACCACACCACATTTTAAGCAAAAATGAATTAATAGGTAAAGGGCATCTGCTATAAGCTGGGTCCAATGCTGGGCTCCAGAACAGGTTTTTTCTTTTCAATCTCACAGCAACCCAAATGAGGAATGAATTCTCATTTCCATTTCACTAATGAGGAAAATGTGGCTTAGCAAGGATAAAATAATTGCTCAAGGTCACAAAGCTAATAAATGAAAGAGCCGGGATTTAAAATTAGTTTAGTCTGAGTCTGAAGGCTCTCCCAACCATGCCGTGCTGCTAAGTATAGATATTGTCTAAGTAAGTTAAATATTTAGTAAAATATATAGTTATTTCGATTGTCTGATTTATGCTAAACCAAATGCTTCTTTTGCCTTTATATAGTCTTGAATTAAAAGAAACTTTTAGTTTATTGTTAAAAATAGATATCTGAACAGGGTGGGCCCCAAATGGTAATTTTAGTAAAAATTCCAGCACCCACAGTCAGTGGCACAGATAAATGACATCCGTTATAGGATTCTGCCTGAATCAGGCTTGTCTGCAGTTAGGTGTGTCACTCTTTATTTATAGAATCATGACATCCACCACAATTTCAAAGGATCGTTATCATTCACCACATCAGTATTAACCCCCTTTAATCATAAAATGTCAGGGGAATTACCTTGAGGAAACAGAAGGTGAAATGCTAGAGACCATTGTCATGTGTAACCCACACAAATTGTGTATTGGCCCAAGAAATAGCTAATGATTTAAGGTGAATAGATTGGTGATTGTGTGCTGATTGTGTGGAAGCTTGAGATTCCATGTAAAGTTTGTTGGTGTTATTGAAAAGCTTTTCTACTGCTTCAAAAAAAAGAAAAATAAAACTTGAAAATGATTGTGTTATAGATGAAACCCCTCACTTCATGGATGAGAAAACTGAGAAAGAACCCATGAGTACCTTGTGTGTGCCTGCTGGCTGCTAGGCACCCTACCAGAGATTTCCAAGGATGTCTCAATTCTTTGTCCATACACTGACTAAGAAAGTAAAGCTGATAGAGATGAGTTAACTTTCCAAATCTGCCTTAACTACTTGGTCAAGACAGATTGACTACTTGGTCAAGACAGACTAAAGGTTAGAATCCAGGATTATTAACTATCAAGTTCTATGCTTTCCCCAGAAGACCTTATTGTTGGCCAAAGATAAGACACTTTGGTCCTTCCATTTTATTCCCAGGTTGATTCATTGAACTCTGTTTTCATACTCTGTTCTTTCTACATGAAGAATATAATATTAAGCAACAACCCTATACATACATATATATATATATATATATATATATATATATATATATAAAGCTGTTCAATAGATGTTGCTTAGAGTCACACTTTTCTATTTTTTCCCCTTCTGTTTAAGAACACCAACAAATAATTAGTTGGTGTACAAGCTGCCATCTTGACTCTGGAACATTTTTCTTTTACCCAACTATGTTAAGATATACTAGGGGAATAGGAAATTCTTATTATTTCAGTAGACCTCAACCCACAATAAAATTGGCAATAAAATGTATCTTATCACTTTGTTTTACATTTGAGCAAAAATAGTGATTATCCTCCATTCAGTTAAAACATTAAATGCTCACAAATCTACTTTGCTCATTCACCTCACATATGGGAAATAAATCAAAATATCATGTGAATGAACTTCAATATAGTTTTAAACTTGACCTGTGAACTTGATGTTACAATAGATTAAATTTCTTCACATTACATTTTTCCATAACTTTTCCCCACCTAAATTGCAAGATAGAGGGCAAGAAGATGTGGTAGAGAACGTGTCCTAGTTAACCACCACTTAAGGTAATCATCAATAAATTCTGAGATACAAGTTAATGAGGAAGTGTGGTCCACTCAGTGTTACAGAGTGAATTCCTGGCACATTTTCCTTCCTTGCAGTGGTGCCTTGCAGTTTAAAGGAGTAGGATGTTGGGACAGAGAAATAGAAGGAGGAGGAAGAGAGAGTTCTAGAGCAGAAAAAATATGGACTTGACATTTAGGGTTCCTTTTCTTTCAAGTTTTAGAAGACTGAGCACTTTTGGCCCCCCAAAATGTCTGGGTGGTTGACGAAATTCTAACTGTTCGATCTATGTGATTTCACCAGGGTTAGAAATGTATTTGTGAGCTAATAGTCCTTATATTCTGCCCAAGGGAAAAAGAGGAAAACAGATATGAGGGGAAGGATAATGACAATAAGTAGATGAGATTTAAGAAAGTAAGCAATGACTAGTTCTTCCCTTTCTGAAAAATATCCCATGCTCAGCATCGAAAACTTTAATTTGACCCTTTCTTTATGATGACATCGACAAAGCATGATCCAGCTCATAGAAACTTCCAGTGGCAGCAGTAATTCCTATTTCAAAGAAGAAACTAGAGAATTATAAAGAGAAAATATTTTCCTTTTTTTCTTATTCGTAGTTTCAGTAGGAGAAAATCTATGCAAAATGTTAGATGAGGTAGAAATATTTAAGTTAATGTAATAGATAACAAAACTATAAAATCATTGGAATTTTATAATTTAAATTTGCCATCATTTGCTAGTGGGCTCCACTACCCCACGTGTTTGTGTTTCCTCAATGAAAAATAGGTTCTTGTAGGACTTTCATTTATTCCTCAGCCACTAGGAAAATAGAGAATCATGGAATGCTCCAGTAGGAAGGAACCTTTAACATCATCTAATTCAATTTCCTTATCTTCAGAGGTAAGGTAACTGAAACCCAGAGAAGTTAAGTAACTTGCCTGAAGCCAAACAATACCAGTCTTCAAACTCCGTTTCCTGTTCTTTTTCTACCTCTGTCCTACTTTTTATACTATGATCACATGAAAGGTTACTGTTGGAAGAAATATTAAAGATGGTCTATTGTACCATTTTCTCCTTCCCAGTGTGTAGCTACCAAGCATTTGCTTGAATACCTCCAGTGACAATAAATTCAGTATAAAAAAATTATAAGGCAGTTTTTACTAATACATTAAATAATTTCTAAGAGATTTCTAGTTTTCTTTAAATATAAAGGTATTAGAAAAAGTAATTAGTTAACCAATTGCCAAATTACTTTTAACCATTTGATTAAGCTAAGAGCAGAAATTGTCAACATGAAGATTAATATTATAATATTGGAGAATCCAGTGAGACTGATCAAGTTCAGTAATATATTATAAGGACCCTTATCAACTTGAAAGAGTACATTTTCTCTCCTAAAGTATGACTTGGGCCCTAGGGAAAAGACAGCTAAGTTAACAGGATTATTTAATTTCCCAATTTTTTCTTATTCCTATTCAACATTACCAGTTTCTGTTTCTCTCCTAATTGAACTATGGAAGGAGCAACTGCCTTGGCAAGAGATCAATATCTAATTTTTGGAAGTTAATTTTTTTTTAAAGAAACTTGGGTTCTTTTAGGGAAAAGGAGCATAATTTAAAAATACTGTAACTATCCTGGCAATTTTTTTATGTGAAGTTTCAACAGAATCCATCAATTATAGTAAATGACCAATAAAAATGTTCAATCAAAAACTCATTTTAAGATACATTGTTAATGAACTGTGTATAATGATGCTTAATCAAAACTCGACATGATCGCATGGGAGGAAAGTTCCACAGGACCTCAGGAGCACTATTGTTCAGAACAAAAGAAAATAATAAAACTGTATAATTAATAGCCTACAGTCATGTGGCATTCTCTGGGGAAACTCATTTTCATAAAAAACTCTATTGTTTTTCAAAACTGAGGAATTGTGTTCCATAATAGCACTAATGCCGTAAGCAGAAAACATCATTTTTCAGGCTGTTTTTATTTGCCATGGAACTTTTTATGGTTGTTCCACTCTAAAGTATAACTAAGATGCAAAATCAGTGAATGAAGCTGCTGACCACAAAGATGGAAAAAAATGAGTTCTGCCTCTATTTTACATCTTCACAATCTAGAAATGACACACTATCTTTAAAAAAAATTCCAATAAGATATCTGTATCAAATAAATGTATGGAACAGTTGTCTTTTCCTGGCATGACAGTATAATGGTGACAGATAACATAGGTTACTCTAAGATCCTGAGATAGAACCCTCAAAGTACAAATGAAAATGCTCATAGAAAGTTTAGAATAAGAAATATGGTAGATTGTGAAAGCCACTTTGTTAAACCAAACATTTACTTGAGCAGCTGTGTTAAGGTTAGTGTGTGAGTTTAGTAGCTGTCAACCTTCCAACTTCAGTGTATTTATTATTAGCAACAACATTTTGCATTTCATTTACATGCAGCCGATATATGACCCCCCCCAATGTAATTCTATGCCAATTTTATTAACAGGAAAATAAAATGAGGTACACTTGCCAAGAACATATTGGAAGGCATGCGGTCCATTTATGAAGGTTATCAGTCAGAAATCAGTGTTGCAATATTTTACTGCTATAAATTAGGGCTAAGGCCATTGTCTCAAATGCTGATGTATAGTTTATTTTTCATAAGTATGCATATTAAATATGAGACCTATTTCTAAAAACTAAAATGTATTAATGTCTCCTTTTTTAGCTGCATCCAAACGCAGAATTAAGGACATGGTAAAGCCGATGTATATTTTCAAGCCAATCACTTTTTAGAGTCCCGTGAAAGTTAGTTTTCAAAAACTCTTTCTATAAAGCAGATGGCCCCTTGATCCAACCGGCAAGAAAATCATAACTGAAGAGTGGAAAAATCTTATATTTTCCCGTTAAACCTCATAAGCAATATGAGAATGGCTAGTCAATTATTCTCACAATGGTTACTCATGAAAACATTAATACTGGATACACACAGCACTTACTCAGAAAGACTCTTCACTGAGAGCAGAAAACCATCGACAAAACCAATCCCAGTAAAAAAAAAAAAAACAATCCCAGTGACTCTGAATTGTCAAAAACAAAATAAAATAAACAAAAGTTAGAGTCTGTGATTTTCTCCAGGGAGACCCTGATTTTGTGTGCGTGTATGTGTGTGTGTGTGTGTGTGTGTGTGTGTATATAACATTTAGGCTTATATATATATAATTTAGGCTTTCCCTGAAATATCTATCTATAAATACAATATATACATATACATATAAATGTATATGTAATACATATTAATCTAATAGATTTATATATTTCCCTGAGATGATAGATAGATAGATAGATAGATAGATGATAGATAGATAGATATAGATAGATAATCAATCTCAGGGAAAGCCTAAGGCTTAATAAAAGGTCTGCAGATAGGATCCAAACAGACACTCTAATCAACTAGAGAAGGGGAGAAGGTGAACAAGGAAGGAACCAGGAAGACAAGCTGAAGTAGCAAAGACTTACTGGTGAATGCCACCTTTTAATGAACCCCTCATTACTTCCAAGTAGTTCCACTCAAAACTTCCATTTCTAATCTATCTACAAGGAAATGGGTGAGGATCCTTATAAGAGCCCTGTCTCTTCTGCAGACACCTTCTAAAAGCAGAGTAGATTCAGGTTTTAGTAAATCCTCTCTTTTGGACTGGAGGGTAAGTCAGTCAGGAGACAGAAACTACACCAACCAATCTGAACAGAAAAATTTTACATATAGAATTATTAAATAGGCAAAAGAGGAATAATACTGAAAGGGGTAAAGAGAATCCTAAGGATGACTGAAAGAGCAGATGAAGGGACTAGCTGCTACTTGTAGGAATAAGAGAGAATTCTCAAGAAAGAAGCAAACTTGGAAGTCCCGATTCGTCTCTCCTCAAGACTGAGATGTAGACCTTGTTGGAGAGGGTGTGGCTGCAGACCCCTGGAAGACACTGAAGTTCACGGGGGTACCACAGGGTGGGACTGTCAAGCAGAAGACAGCCCGCTGGAGTGCCAGAGAAACTTGCTGGGGGTGGGCACTGATGTGGGTGAACACTCATGAGTCTCCCTGGCTGCACTGTCAAGGATGCTGCCCACTAGAGTGCTGGTACTCATTGAAAAGCCCCTTGCTGAGGTGCCTACAAAACTCACTGAGAAGATGCTGGCTAAAGTGCCAGAAAAACTTGCTGGAGAATGTGTATCATTTGGTCTGTCACATGAAGGTACACATGAAAGTACCTGCCAGCCACTGCACTGTAGAAGCAAGAAGAAAGGCAACAGAACCAGGAGTGCATGCTGAGTTCCTCTAGCATCCTCTACTGATAAAGCTTAACATGAAGCTACTTGGCAAAAGAGAAATCTGTATAGGATCCAGATTCAGTATCAAAAACTAGTGCAAAGGAGAGTGGGTTTGGAGTGAGACGGCAATAAATTGATAATTGGCATATGGGGATAATGAATCTGGGAAACAAAATTCTAAGTCTGGTCTTCTGAATCCTATCTTTCCTAATCTTCAAGTTACTGGGGTTATCATCATCGAAGATAAGAAATCAGGATGGCCAAACTTCATGAAATTCAAAGACTAAAGTTTGAGACTAGGAAAACAGTGTAGGGAACAATAAAAATGAAGAGCAAAAATCTTGAAACAATAGGGACATTGGTTGTTATCCATGACTTTGATGACACAGAAATGACTCTGGAAGAAGACAAGCCACTCACAGAATGGAGATACTAGGTCTCAGGGTGAGAACCAGAGTCAGCACTTTCAGGAATTTGGGAGAGAGCATTTGTGCCCTAGGTAAGTTTCTTGTCTCACACTATACCCCACCCTATTAAGTCTATAATTATATGGCTCCCAATTTTCACACTGTCTCCCAGCGACTGACAACTGTGTGTATGTGAACATGTGTGGGTGTATATTCTACTAGTTGCCTTAACTGTTAAACAATGACCTATGATTTGAGATGTAAAGGGTATAAGTATTTGAAAGTGTGTGTATGCCCCAGTTCTAAATTTCAAGAATATTAAAATAGATGACCAATCAACAGTTTTAAAAGAAAATGGATATTAGGTGTCAAAATAACACAGGTATATTAGCCCTGCTGGTACAGTATTCAAGTGTGTAAATTAGTTCATTGGGAAGGAGTGTTAACCAATCATATTGTACTCTAAAACTTAAAGACTGTTGGAAATGAGGAGAGTAATTGGTAAAAGATTGATAGACTTTCAATGTTTCCTAGTGCCAGTTCATAGATTCTGAATTTCATGGGTTACAAAGTGTATTATAACTTCATGATGGATAACAGCACTATCTACAGAACCAGCCTAGGCTTAATTTCAAATCCTATAAGCAAGGAAACATCAAAGTGGACAGACATGGAGTGTCAGTACCCATCTTAGCTTTCCCTACAGGCCTGTTGACCCCAATTCCCCCTCCCCTCTCCCACCTAGACTCGTCTTTTGGGATATTATTCTAGAGCCTCTGGATCATTGTTATAACTTTAATAACTCAGAATTGAGGGAAAGATCTGTTAGAAGGAAAGGGGAAGGCTATGGCTCTTGAGTCAACACAAATACCTGTGAGCAGCTTGAGGAATTTTCCTCAAAAGGTAGGAATTTATCCAGAAAAGATTAGGAGATCTGAGAAAACAATGGATCTGATCATAGAGCAGGAGAGGTACCTAATGGGAGACATTCTCTAGGGAAGGGCTGCAAAACCTTTAAGGTCCATATAAGGGGATCATGTCAAAATGCACTCTTATGAAGTACACCAGGGACACAGACAAGAGTCTACATTTCTAACAGCGTGCCAGGTGATGCTGCTGCTGCTACTTTGTAGACCACATTTTGAAGTGTAAGTCTCTTGAGAGGATTGGTTCTCAACCACAGGTGATATTGCCTCCCCAGAGACATTTGGTAATGTCTGGAGATATTTTTGGTCATCATAACTGGGAAAGTGCTATCAGCATGCAGTGGATAGAACCAAAGATGCTGCTAAACACCCTACAATGCACAGGGCAGCCCCACAACAAAGGACTGTCTGGCCCAAAATTTCAATGGTGCTGACGTTGAGAAACCCTACTAGAGAGAACTTTCTCTGAAAGGTTTAACTTTTGAGTGCTTTTCCCCTAGAAAATGGATAGAGTTGTGGTAAATGTCATATTTAAAGGAGGATTTAACATACTCTTCCTAAGCCACTGCCATGTTCTTTAACTTCTCTAGCTTTTCAGTAAACATATTCCCATGCAACTTTGTTTGGTGATATACTAGAGATCAGCAGAAAAAGAGACAATAAAGGAGGCAAGGACATTTCACAGGTAAAAACATCAGCTCAGAGAAACCAACAGAATAAAACTGCTGGCAGTAACAATCAGCAGTGGAGAAAGAAGAGCTTTACAAAGCAGATAGGAGTCCATGAGTTCCCAGCAAAGTGAGAAGTGGACCCCAGCAGAAGGGAAGTGTTAGGGCTGAGCATGTTATTCAAAGGACAGTCCAGGAATTCTGATTCTAAACCTCCCATTTGTACCAATAGGGAGTACTAAGAAATATCTCCTTTTTCCCAGATATGTATGATTTGGAATGCTAATGTGAAATACTAATGAACTAGGCTATTAGTGAGTCAATACCAAGTGGTTTGTTAAGACCAGTGCCCATGGTTCACGGTGTACCAGGTTAAATATTTTGAAAATGTGCACAAACATATGTGTGGATATTTGGTATTTCGGTAAGAATGGTGAGAGGCTGCCTGGAAATGGAGAAGGAGATTGATAATAGTGGAACTCTGTGGCATATAGAAGGCACCAGATGATGAAAGTCATTCATGTCAAAGGGCATTTAATCTTAGGGTTCCAAGTAGGGAAGATATAACTCAAGATGGATCAGGATACATTAGTAAAAAGTCCAGCAATTTTTACAGGAAAATCAGAGTAGGGTGAAAAACTTGTAACAGGAACATTCTTAGAAAGGAAATTCCCTTCATGTTTCCACAAGAGAGGGTTTCTCACTCTGCATTAAGAACACCTTAAACGTCTCCTTCAGAAACAGGCCATTGGCATTAAGTGCAGCTTCTTTTCCCATGATACCAAACTAGATGATCAACAGGTAGACAGCCCTTGATTTCCTTCAAGACAAGCAAGAGTGAATTGATTTTCAAATCTCGTCTTGGAGAACCAGACAGGAAGTGCAATAAACATGAAATATTTTCATATGACATATGAAAATGTGGCTTCACTACACTGAGGATATAAATTGGAAAAGAAATTTTCAATAAGCAGGTTAAGTTATAATTAATAAGGAGTGGAATTTTGCGTGAAGAAAGAGCCACCGGCTCTTGAACTTGGTGGCTATAATGACCACCCTTATCAAAGCTGGGTTTCAAAAATGAAAGCTTAGGCCAAAGATGGTAGGTAGCCCCAGCCATTCAAAAGTTGCAACTGGGCATATAAAATTCACCCTAAGAAATTAGTCACTGCCCGTCCAACCTGCACTCCCTGACAATACCAGATCCAGAGCCTTATCCATTTAAACGTTCTTATTTACTTGGTACTCCATTGTCTCAGATTTGCCCATTTGACCTTGGCTGTCTCTTGTTCCAGCTTTGCAGATAACTTATCTCTTGCCACATTTCCTTGACCTCTATCAAATCTGGAGTTCTAATCCCTTCTGATGACTGCAGTCTGCCTACCACAGCAGTATCATACCCACAGGACTGAGAAGCAGCTCCTGAAAGAAAGTAGCTGTATGGGAACTTGAAAAAAAGTAAACCCATACTTTTCTTATTCCTTTCTTATGTCGCAAATGATATGTATCCTGTCTGCCTTCCTTACATTTACCCAATTCACAGTATTCCCAAAGGTGAGAGGGGAAATGTCATGTATGAAATAAAGTGTTAGGATCCTCCCCCAAACTTCTGCAATTGCCAATCTATCTGTCTAAAATACCTTCTACTCGACTCCACTTCCCTCCATATAATGGCTCAGACTTTGGAGTCAAGGACTAGATATGGTATGTTAGGCAAGTAGCTCACCACTCTAAACCTCATCTATAAACTGAGACTAATAGTCCCTGCCTCATAGAGTTGTTGAGAAGATAACAACTGTAATGAATGTAAAATGCTTTGCATTGTTCAGGAAATGTAGGAGGCATTGCCGAAATGAACGAATAAGAGAACGGCCAAGTAAATTGGCTTTGTTTGACAGAAATTGCCACTGAGTCTTTAATCATAGTATTACCAATAAAAATGATGGCCAACTATGTGTCAAGTACTGTTCTAAATCATTTCATTCTCACAGCAATACCAAGAAGTAAGCATCATTAGTATCTTTTTACAGATACAAATACACTATGCCCTGTGCTAGGTGTTGGTGTTGGCTTGTCCCTCCTAGGGGTTACAGTCAGCCTGTTTGATAGAGCACAGATGCTCTGCTGTGTCTCTTTAGGCCCCTTAATGCAGAGTGGTTCAAACAGAAGGCACAACCAATTTAATATGTAGAAGAAAAAAAAGAGACAGAGGAAGGAAGGAAGGAAGAAAGGGAGGGAGGGAGGGAGGAAATAAAATGGAATGGAATGGGAAAATTAGGGAACATTGCACATAACTAGGGTAATTATTGTTTCATAAAAATATTTTGTGTGTTTGTATGTGTGTGTGTGTGTGTGTGTGTGTAATGTATCTCAATGTAAAATGTGTTCAGTGTTGGTCACCATCAAAAAAGGTGAAAGTCTCTGCCTTAACAAGCTTCACACCATCTACATTATCCTCCCTGAGCTACTTGTGGCAATGCTCTTCACATGAATGGTGCTCAATTTGTCTAACAGGTAGCCTTTTGTGCTTAAAACACAACTTAATGGGGGAAAGTTGTAACACCATCCCACATATTGCCTAAGTTCTGACATCCAAGTAGTCATTTAAGATTTGTATTGCTGATGAGATTAAAAGGACACATTGCTACCCTCTAGAAGCCTACCCTCAAAAGCAGATATTCCCACAGATGGCCGGGAACTTTTGGGGGCTATCAGATTGCTGTAACAGAAAAGCAGTGGGCTCTCTTTCCTGGCCTTGTTTCACATCCCAAGCCTGCTGGGCTCACTCTTGATTTATTCTGTGCATGAACATGCATACGTCTCCCATAGATTATGTGTTCCATATCAAGAGATGCAGGGAGGAAAAAAGCCATATATTTGCAAGTGCTGTAGCTTTCACACGAGGCACATTTTTCACTGTCATAGGTTTCATCCATAACTCATTGTGAGACCAGAATGTGTTCGTTGTCACTGTTGCCACTGTTATATTCTGTAACAAATTCTCCCAAATGGTACCCCTTTTCTATTTTCTAGCATCAATGTTTGGGAAGAGAAAGTAAGGTTGTCTCTCTTTTGTCCTAATTGTTTTTTGTAGACCTATTTAGGTCCATGTCAGGGTTGCTATTTTCAGGCTTTGCCTTTTTCCTCCCAAGGTTTTTATTATTTACCCACAGTAACCAAGGGTGATGATTATTTTCAATTCCAGGACTCATCACTCCTGTTCCTCCTTTGTTAACCATTACATTTGATTCTTTCTGTACCCTGCAGCATCTTATGAAATATAAAATATAATGAAACATTCAAACCATTGACATTCCCCTTATGGATTTTCAGAGAAGCAGCAGCATGCGGTCCCTTTAGCTCTCATTTCATCAGTTACCCCGGCACTCGGTCAACGTTCTCAGAACAGCAAAGCAGATCCACCTGAAACCTATTTTCATCCTTGTTGTCGTCAGCATCAACAGAATCATTCTACTTCCACTTTCACGGTGGATTATACAAAAGCCAGATTAGCTGCACTAACAACCATTCATTCTGAAGCCTGCCTCCCCTTCTGGAACTGTCCTGGTCCAGGTCAGCCTTAGAGAGAGAAAGCCAGGAGGTGGGCAGTAGCAGAGGGAGGAGACTTAACTCCCAGGGACATGTAACATGTTTATGTGCTCTCTCTGAATTCTCTGCTATGACTTGTAGAATTTTCCCAGGGATGAATAATTTCATAGTAAAATTAGTGTGCATGCACGTGATATTCAGCAAATTTAAAAACAACTAGTACAAAAATTAAAATGGAAAGCTCCTCAGTTGGTGTCCTGGCAATGACCTCATGACCTCGTGCTTGGGGACATTTGTCCTCCCTCTGAGAGCGAAGCCTGGGTCTTTCTCAAACCATAAATGCTTAGGAAGTCATACAGGTCCTCTCTAGAGATAAGGTCATTTTGTAACCATTTTGTAACCAAAAGTGGGGTCCGGCTGTTCACCACTCAAAAGCCAATAAAGAGGCAAGTTTGGTGGAAAGGAAAGTTTGCTTTATTTTGGATGTTGGTGACAGGTGGGGAGGGCGGACTCCTGTCCAAAGGCCAACTCCGCCCTGACAGTCAGTGGACAAGAGCTTTTCTAGACGAAGGAGGGGGCCACATGCGGAAATGCACAGTCAGCTCCAACAATCATCTTGAAATTGGTCAGCGGTGGTCTGACCAGGGTCATCTTGATTGTTTTAAGTAAAATTAATCTTCAGTTCAATGGTTGGTTTGTCCCCATTTCTTTGAGGCCAGTTCTCAGAACTGTGGCAACTTATGTCATGGCTACAGTCTGGTCATCATGTAGTTAACTTCTTTCACCTGGTGATGGTTTCAGTATCTGTAAGACAGCTCACAGGATATGGCTCAGAATAATATCTATAGCCCTTGAGGAGGGACTAAGGGTTCTTGACTTTGCTTAATGACTGAACTACTATTATTTAGTCTTGTTGGATTGTTTTCCTTTGTTTCTGCATTTTCTCACTTCTCTGATTAAATCTATTCTTTGGCTAAAGTTTTTTTCACAGACAAAAAGCAGGCAGAGGACATGGGGTGAAAGACCATAGGACCATTTCAATTTCTCAGAGGCAGGATGGTGTAGAGAACAGAAGAAATATCAGGAGCCAGGGAACTCCCATGTTCGAGATTATTTCTGCCACTACATTGTTGTTTCACCTTGAGGACCTTCAGTTCCCCTGCGTATAAAGGAAGAATGGACTTTTCTACTAAAACGCTGGGATCTCAGCTACTGTCCCATGGTCTCAGGCCTCGCCCTTGGCATTCAGCAACAAGCAAAAGTTTGCAGAGCCTAAGCTGGTATGCACCACTGCCCTTGTCTCACAGTTCCTCCTACTTTCTCAGAAAAGAAAGCCTTACTTTACTTGCTGCATTCCTGGCTGGTCTGTGGGTAGCAGGGATTTCCCAGTAGCCCCCAACTATGTTACAACATTTCATGTGGCCATCCAGGTGACCTTCCAGCAGTTTATCCTTCAGGGTGGCTTGAGGTTGCCATGAAGGACTCTGCAGATGCTGTGATTTTCCTTCAGGACTGGCCATTTATGTCATTGAAGACAGTACAGGGTCTTAACGTTCACCCTGTCCTTTGTAGCATTTGAACTCCCATCATAGGGTCCCTCATTACCTGAAAGAGTTCACAATTTGACACCTCCAGCCAGTTTGTTCATCCTCATTTTTTTTTTCCTAGCCAGAGGTGACTGATAACACAGAGCATTTCTCCACAATTTTTCAACCAAGCATCTTAAGATTCAGAAACAGTCAGCAGCCTTTTTTTTTCTGACCAGGCTGCTGCCCAGTCAGTGAGAAAGATTGAGGCCAGAGCTAGAGAGAGAGTGGGACAAGAGTGAGAAAGAGAACAGAGCAAGTCAGAGGGAGGAGAGGAGGGAGGAAGGGGAAAAGAGAGAGAGTGAGAGAGAGAGCTCTGCCCTACTTGAGTTTCTGTGTTCATCCCTGCCAGTGCTCACATGCAACAGTTCAAGCATTCTTTCAGTAACTTCCTCTTCTACCTAAGAAGGAACTATGTGGATCTGTTTCTTGCAACTAGAAGAATCCTAAACAAAACATAATCCGGAAGAGACTCTAAAATCATCTTGTCTAAAAAGCCACTCAGTGCTTGGATTTCCTCTACCAAGTATTACAGTGAATGCCATTTGTGACAGGGAACAAGTTACTTCCTAAGGCAACACTTTCAATCAACTCCAGCAATTATGATTAAATTATTAAACCAAATTGAAACCTTTCCCACGGCACTTTCCTCTTATTAGCCCTCGAACCACCTCTTAGGCAAAACAAATTTACTTTCCAAATGGGAGTCCTTTAAATATTCCAAGGCAGTTAAAATGACATCTATTACTTAAGGTGTTAATGTTTGGTTTCTTCGCAAGCCCAAAATATCCAATTTCTTCCTCTCTTTCTCAGATGATGCCTGTTTAAAATCCCTTCACCTTCCTGACAAGTTTTCTGACTACCTAATGGTATGGATCCCAGAACTGGACACAGTATTCCCAGTAGGGTCTGAGCAGCAAAAGAAAACAGACTTCTCTCTTCCCTGAATCCAGGACTATACTTCAGGCTAACTTTGCACTCACTTTTTTTTTTTTTTTTTTGCGGTATGCGGACCTTTCACTGTTGTGGCCTCTCCCGCCACGGAGCACAGGCTCCGGACGCACAGGCCCAGCGGCCATGGCTCTTGGGCCCAGCCGCTCTGCGGCACGTGGGATCCTCCCGGACCGGGGCACGAACCCACGTCCCCTGCATCGGCAGGCAGACTCCCAACCACTGCACCACCAGCAAAGCCCTGCACTCACTTTTTGACACTCACAAACTTATTGAACTTATTGTCGACTAAAATTTCTAATTGTTTTTTATTCATGCTACACATATGTTCCTACCTTCTCAGCCTTGTGCTTATGAAGTTGGCTCTTAGATCCAAGTGTTAGACTATATGTACTGTTCCTACAAAATTTTGTATCAAATTCAGGGAATCAAAAATTGAGGATGATGATGAAAAAGTTCTAGAGGTGGATGGTGGTTGATGGTTGCACAACAATGTGAATGTACTTAATGCCACTGAGCTGCACACTTAAAAATGATCAAAAGAGTAATGTTATTTATATTATACATATTTTACCACAATAAAATTTTTTTTTAATTTGAATATGAACTGGATATTATGAACAGTCAGATTTTATGAGGCCTGCAACTTGCTTTCAAATTGTTAAAAGAATAAATATTTAGAAAGATAGGTAAATAAAACTGATAAAATATTAACGATGGTTTAACCTAAGTACTCAGTACCTGAGTATTCATTATAGTATTCTTTCAATATTTTTCATGTATGGAATTTTTCTTATCAAAAAGTTGGAGAAAATTGAGCCCAATATTTTAGCTTGTTAAGATCATTTTGAACTATGAGTCTGTCATTTTTGTTATACCTCTGGCATTTGTGTGACTACAAGCTAAATAAATATTACCCATATATCTTCATTCCAGTCATAAACAAAATTGCTGAGGAGGACGTAATTGAGGACTTAACACTGGGTTAGCCATGAGGCATCTTGCTCCAGGCCCACATCGGTTCATCCATCAATGCCTTTATATATGGTTGTTCAACAAGTTATGTATCCATTTAATTATCTTAGGTCCACATCGAATTTCTCCGCCACTCTACCAGAATATGGAAATGACACACACTGCTGGCTTCTTTTTTGAAGTTCATGTTAATTATGCCTCTGCAAGCAGTGCATCATGATAGAATGACAAGTCTGAGCTTTGGAGGCCAACCACTTCCCTTTAAAGCCTCGCTGAGCCACTCAGCAAGTATATGACCCCGGATAAGCTTAATAATCTTTCTTCATCTCTAAATTAGAACAAGATAAAGTGGTTGCAATGATTAATTAGATTTTTGTGTTGGTCTAATACTGCATCCCAGGCAAGGTGCCAGGTGCTGGACATGAATCACAGACTGTGGTCTGGGGAAGGTACAAAGTCACTTCAAGTTCACCCCCTCAGGGCCCTGATGAGAAGATGCTCCTCAGAAAGAGCAAGTTCTTTACCAGCTCTTCTTTAGAAGAGAACAAGGCTTCTAGACGGGTGACCAGGGATCTGTGATGAGGAAAAGAAGGGAGGACAGTAAGACCAGACCATGTCATGTGATGCCCCAAGGAGCAGGAGGGCATCCTGGCCCCAGGATATGGCCTGAGAGTCTGGGATGATTGGAAGTTACAACAGGAGGGCAGGGAGGTGGGAAGAGCCTCCGAAGAAGCCTGCACTCATTTCCTAATCAACTCTCAATCTGCCTGAAGCCGTCCTTTGCATAAACACAGTTTAAAAGATGTTATCACTTATAGGCAAAATCTAAAAAAAATCACAAAGGAGAAATATAAAAAAGCAGAAACAGATTCACAGATAGAGAACAAACTGGTGATTACCAGTGGGGAAGGGAAAGCAGAAGGGACAACATAGAGGTATGGGATTAGGAGATACAAACTACTATGTATAAAATAAATAAGCTACAAGGATATATTGTACGGCACAGGAAAAATACAACCATTATTTTGTAATAACTTTAAATGGAGCATAATCTATAAAAATATTGAATCACTATGTTGTACCCCTGAAGCTAATATAATATTATAAATCAACTACACTTCAACAAAAAAGTCTTATGTGTCACTTCCTTATAAAATCCTCCAGGAAACCCCCTCCCCCTGCCACCCCACTGCCTTCAGGATAGGGCCCAGAGCACAGCTTAGAAACGTCTCTGGGATCTGATGCTCACTAACCCTTCAGTCTCACCACCTTCAGTCTGATTTTTCAGGTACTAGGAACTAACTTGCAATTGCCTGAACAGCTGTGTGCTTCTGCACTTTCCTTGGCCAGGGAAGCCTCCCCCACCGTGCCCCACCCAGTCCTCAGCTTCACAGCTAACTTCTGCCCTCCTTGGGAACTTTCCCTAAACCCCAGGCTTCTGTGCCAAGTTTATCGATTCTATGCAAATTTACCATTCTATGCAATAATTTTCTGTGTAACCCAAATATTCTCCACCCAAGAGTTCCCAGGTCCTCAGTCCCTCTGGAGTATCACTTATTTCCTTTAATACCTACATAAGATGACTCAGGGGAAAGCCCCCCACAGTCTCCTCTATTTGCTTGCATTTCCAAGGGGCTTATACCCCCGCCACTGCTCACTCTGATTTCCTGTTCCCTTCCACTGTCCTACCTCTGTGAGCTACAGGTCTCTTTCTAGCATTTCACCCCCAGAACAGACATTTCCCTTTCTTCTGTGTGCCTCTAATTTACCAGGAATACAGGACTGTTGTACATAAAAGATTTTTTCAAAATAATGTTATAAATAATAGGAGATAATTTCCAGCCCAGGGCAGGAAATAACTTTACATCCCAGTTCCTTGAAAATGGCTCCTCTCTCCCTAGAACCCAGTCCGCCTGCCATATTGGGCCCCTCTGCTTCCAAAATGCTTCCCACTCCTCCCCCTGCTTTATTCCAAGTCCTGGAGACCAATATGAAAACCGCAAATTCCTGACATTTTATTATCCAGATCAGTTTTGCTTTTCTGTCCAAATCTCTACCATCATACTGCCCCCTTAGAGACCTTATGTTTTATAATTTAAAACAGCCCATTCTAGAGTTTTCCTAAACATGGATTTTTTTTTTCCCTCAAAGAACCTCTGTTGGTTCAAACCTCCAGCAGCACTGGTTAATTTGTCATCTCCATCATAAAACTGGAAGATCCTTGAGGGTTGGAACTCTTGTTTGGATCACCAGCAACCCAGCACAGCAATGGATGGGTGATAGATTCTCAGTAAATATTTGATAAACCAAGGAAGGAAGCAGAGAAATACATCTCTACTGGTGGAATTCAAATCATAGGAACTTTTCCTGTACTTCTGAAATTGTATAGTGTCACTTCCTACTTAAAACTCCTCCAGTGAACCCTTTGGAATAGATGACCTTCCAGCATGCCCTTTCTGCTTTCTTCCCCCATGTGTCTATAGGAGGAGACCCCCCACTTGTCCACAGATATAACCCACATTCTCCAATATTTGTTTTATTAATAATAAAGTTGATAGTTTAGTCACATTCCAGCAAATATCAACTTCATCAGGAATAATGATCCTTTGGTCACATTCTCCAACATGAATTTAACAGTAATAAAGTTGATATTTTGGTCTTAAAAAAATAATAGTTGCTCTTCAGCAAATAGCATCCCACTACACTAAGAATAAAATTCCCATCTTGTGCCATGCCATGGCCTACATGATCAGACCAAGTCTTTCTCTCCAACTGCATCTCCTTCCACTCCTCCCTCCCCATACTCTCTTCCTACCTCAGAGACCTCTTTAAACCCATTTCTGCTTTAGGCCTTTGCATTTGTTCCTCCGTCAGCCACCCTCCATCCCCCCACTGCTAGCTGACTTCTTTCTTGTCTTTAAGGTCTCAGCTCTAATGTCACCACCCCAGAGGCGTCTTTCATTATTACCCAAGCCTCACACCACCTCATGACTTTTTATCACATCATCCTATTTTATTTTCTGTATCACACATATCATGACTTCAAATTATCTTGTGTGTTCAATAACATTTCTTCTTATTTTCTACTCCTTGTCCACTACCAATGGAAAGTCAACTCCGTGGGAGCAGAAGCTTTATCTTTCTCTATTTTCCCAACACCTAGAATATGACCTGGCACACAGTAGGTACTTAATAAAAAACTGTAGAATAGATTGAACAATAAATGAATTAAAGAATACTACCAGTGTTGGCCTAATCTACTCATAGTTTAAGGTATTAGGAATTCCAGGAATAACCTGAAGAACTATGTCTGCTTCAGAAACAACTTATTTACATAATTCAAGTAATAACAACTAGTGCTCTGTGTTATACTTATAAAGTCTTCCCAGTGTCTACCCAGCTACACTTTCCCATAATGCACAATAATCTTAAATTTTCCCATCAACACACACTAATTGATATCATCTTGGAAAATATGGCCACATTTTTACAATTCTTCACAGTCTACATTTGAATGAAAGATGGCATAGACAGTGACATATAAAGGCTCCAAGAAGCACACAATACCAGACAGTTGATTCATTTCCCACATCATCTGGTCCAGACTCCTCTTTAGGACTTAATTAGAAATTAGTCTTTGCCAGGGTAAAAGCTTGGATTGTTTTTTACATGGCCTGTTTTAAAGACATGCTCTCGAGATTCCTTGTCCAGTGTCAGAGTCCAAACTAGACTGTCCCCATGCGGAGTTCCCATTCACTCCATAGAACCAGTGCTCAATCTAGGTCACAGCATAAAATGTTCCCAATTCCCATTTTCTTTTTCTGGTGACCTCTGGTTATATTTTCAGGCTCTATTTGCTTCCCAAGCTTCATCCATATTACTGTTACTCTTCTCTGTCTAAGCTGTTTCCCCTCCATCTCTTTATCCTTCCCTCTGCCCCCCAATTCCTACAGCCCTGGTTGAGATCTGATTCCCTCAAGTTTCCAGGAAGAAAGTTTATAGTCATTACCATCACCAAGGTAGCTTCTCTGATTAGTTACACCTCTTCCAAGGGTTTAGAACAGGCAAGTAAACCTTGAAGACACCATGCTGAATGAAATAAGCTAGTCACAAAAAAAGATAACTACTGTATGGTTTTGCTTATGTGAGGGACCAATAGTAGTCAAATTCAAGGAAACAAAGTGTGTGCCCAGGGCTAGAGGGCAAGGGAGAAAGGAGCAGTTGTTGTTTAATGGGTATATAGTTTCCCCATTCCCCGAGATGAAAAAGTTCTGGAGATCTGCTTCACAAACAGTGTGAAAATATGTAACTGTACTGAAATGTACACTTAAAAATTTTATGTTATATACATTTTATCACAGTTAAAACAGAACAAAACAAGCAGTAAATTGCTGTAATTCCAAACAGTATTCCAAGAACTGACACTTTCCTACCATTTTTGTCTTCCTTTCAATCTCTAGGAAGTAAGCCTCTCTCACTATCCACCAGGGTACCTTCTGACTCCAGTAGTCCCCTCCCTCCACTGTGCCCATCATTTTAACCGTGGAGTACACTATTTCACTTTGGAGTCATCTGTTATACTTTGGATTTGGATGAATCTATTTAACCACTGCTCCTTTATCCTTCATTCCCCTTAAATTCCTTTATCCCTCTGTGGAGCTTCACTCTGCTTCTATGAGCACATGTGCAAACAGCCTTCTTCCTATTTGCATTTCACTTCCACCCACAGCCAAGCCTTCTCCCAAGCTGCACTCTAAACTCAGAACAGCCTCCCTATCTAAACTCATCTACTTTTCTCCCTCCTCTTACTTAAATAGCTCATAAAAGCCTGTTTTTCATAAAGTCTTTCTAGAACAATTAATATTATATATTTTATAGTTTATTTCCCAATAGCTTCCAAAAAAGAATTTATGGCATATATGATCACTGGGAAAACATTATTCTTCTTATATATGACACAAATTGTATCTCATCCACTGCACTTATCTCTCTGACTTAAGTAATTTAAAAATTCCACTTGATTCTGTTCTTAATATTTATTACTAGTACTACTATAATCCCATACTAAACATTTTGGAAGACACTGGAAATAATAAATACCATTTATTATAAATATTTACATGTGTGAAGTACTTATATCATGTACTATGAAGTATCTCATTTTCATAATAACCCTTCAGATTTGTAGGAAAGAATTAAACTACTTCATCATATATCTCCCAACTTAAAAAAAAAGAAATAAAACTTTATTAATATTTAAAATACAAGTTGACAGTAGTCTCTGGATTAGACTTCTGGAGGACATGGGTTCCCCTGTTTTGCTATCCTTGTGTTTAGTATCTAGCACAGTTGTGGGCACATAATGAACACTCATTTTATATACTCATTCTGTATCTGATGGGTGAACGAATAAATGATTGAAGAAAGTTCTTTGAGGTTACATAAAGGGTAGATCCTAAAATTGGTGTTTAATTCAGCCCTCTCATACATGAAAGCTAATGTTTTTATTTCTTTTTCTTTTTTCCAGAAGTGAAAGAAGTCCTAGCTCTTTCCATTATCATATTCATTACTGTATCTACCCATTTTCACATTGTGATTACTATCTTTAATTTTGTAGTTAATGAGTTGAGTTTAATAATGACTCAAACAGAGGAACCAGACAGGTGAGCTTCCAAAAGGTGGTAGTAGAGTGTCAGTCACATGACCCAAGCTGGAAGGCTTTCAAATACTGGTTAGTTAGCTTATCATAGAGACAAGTAGACTTTATCTCCTTTTAGCTCCAAAAATCATGTTATTAAAAAATTAACTTAAACCATATTAACTATTATAGCAGAAAACATTTTAGATACACTTTTGAAAGGAAAAAAAATCTAAGGTCAAATGCAAGAGCTTCCTCACTAGTTCTACCTCTTCAGACAGTCAAAATCACTTCTCAGCAATTTGTTCTCCAATGTCAAGCTTGTTCCAACAAAGTTTCCCTGAGCAGCTTGTTTTTTAGAAGATTTGGTCTCCTCTTTTTCTCAGCCTATTCACTTTTCCAACTCTTTGCATACTAATGAAAGAGATACCCTGTGTTTACCTTTTCATCTTCCTTTCTCCCAGAGTTTGATCGTTTTATTTATTTGCTTGGCTATTTCTATGCATCACAAAATCAAAAAGTGGAAGAAATGTCTGCAGGGTAGCATGATGTTGCTTAGATAGCTTTTACCCAATCAAAGAAAGTATTTACACTTTATTCATGTTAGTTTTCTCCAACCCACTTGTCAAGATTTTATTTCCCCAACCCACAATGAGCACAGCTCATTGAAAGCATGCATAGGCAAATGCCAAGACAGAGTTCCATATTGAAAGGGGTTTTGGAGGTTCAAATCAAGGGAGTAAGCTTATTTATTGAGCAAAGTTCAAGATCCATTAGAGAAATGAAACAGGAAAAATCAGTATCTACAAAGACCCAGAGAAAAGAAATATCATATCACTTTCAAGAAGCTGGAAGTAGTTCAGAATGTCAAGATGAACATATGATTTCCATCAGCACCTACTTGTCCACGAGCACCTGTTAGTGAAATTTCCATGCCTCGGGTCTATTGCTGCCACAGCAATATTTTCTACCATAAACATTGACCTCCATTGACCAGGGTTGGCACTATCTCAATAACAGCCAGTCTTCCTGCTGGCTAGTGACATATGATCCATGGCTTGGCACTGGAAAATAAACTGGACTAATAAGTTTCCTTTCTCTTACATTTGAACTAAGAACAGCTAAAGAAATGAGCAAGATATGAGTGAGAATTAAAATATATGATGAGACAGTTACACACTAAAATCATGAAAGAATGGAAGTTTTTAGTGAGGAAAAAAGTCAGTTAAGGTGAGAAAAATGTAACAGATATGCAGAAAGCAGCAAAGCACGCTCTTCTAAGAGCTTTTCTAAAGTAGAATTTTGTTTCTTGAAATCTGTCCCACAATTTTACCCTCATAAGCATTAAGCACAAAGCAATGTGGTTAACCTGGCCATGGTCCACTGCATTACCTTTGTTGTTCCTACTACTATTACAGCCATATTCTCAAAGTGCCTCTGCTCATTCCATTGTGCAAATGAGCTCATTTTACAGATTATAAAATTGAGGAACTAAGAAGTTAAGTGACTGGCCCAAGTGAATCTTTGGTGACCCTTCAACTAGACCTTACATTGTTTTATTCCTTTAGCATAATGTACCTCCATGTACCATGAATGAATCACAGGACTATACAATAAAATCAGTCAGATCTTACATTTACACTGTCCAGAGATATTTTGCAGCCACTCCCTGCTTCTCATCCTGATTGTCAGTTCCACACTATAAATTATTTATATCCCTAAAAGTATAAAACAACATTTTTAATATTTAGCTTAATGAGTTTCTAGTGCTGCTATTCCATCAAACAGTGTAAATGACATTATTAAATTGTACTAGCAGCATAAAAACACATTCTGTAAATTGTGCACTTTAGAATATTTTATTTTAATAAAGTCTTTGCAATAGAATTCATCCATCACTCACTCTTCTTCACAAAACAAAATTTGTTTTAGGCCTTTAAATGAGGGCCGATTGAAAAATTAATCATAAAATTGCTACAGCTGTGACAAAGTTGCTTTGGAATGCTTTTAAATATTTAATAGACTATTCTTTGTTATAAGCATCAAGTCCTAAAAGTGTGGTCAAAAGAGGAAGAAGATAAGTAAATATCGATACATATCCTGGTAAATTTCAGAATGGCAAAGTGTTGGTTAAAATAATTTGAAAAATTTTGCTAATTGCTCTATTTGTCTCCAGCTGTTGCCATGGAAAAATACGTACATAGTTACAACACATAGATGTACATATACACATACACACACACACAAGCTCACAGGATTTTTTGTACTTACACATTTATCCACATTCTCATTATGTTCAATACAAATGAAATATTCTCAGCAGTCTCATTGCTGTTGCTCTCAGAAGTCTATAAAAAGTGAAGTAAAACATGCAACTGGAAAACAATAGAGAAACTTTTCCAATCTAGCGTATCCCACAAAACCCAGATTTTTAAAATAAGAATGTGAGATTCCAAATCATGTTTTATTCAGATAACCTAATCAGAGACAAGTCTTTGTGAGTAGGTGGGATTTAGGTTACAGCCTTTGTGTTTTCCAGCTGCATCCTTGCTGAACTTGAAGGTAACAAATAGGTGTCAAAGACATCCAGGCCCCTCCACTGCCGGCATTATGAGTTCTTTGTGATCCTGCAGGAGATGCATTAGCATGACGTTGTAGTTACAGGACTGCAGGGGAACCAAAACCCACCCCTTGATTATTGCATTACAGCTGTGGCTGACATTCCAAGGCAGGGAGCCAATGGATAACAAAATACGTTATACAATTTCCCAAACTGCATTAAGAATCCCAAAGGAAGAAAGTTCTGATTGAAGAACGAACCACAGCTGTCCCGTTCAGTTGTCCCTCTGGACTTTCAAGGAAGCAGCTGGTAAACTGGCCTGTCCTCACACTTTCAGTTCTCAGGAACCTGGGCAATAGAGCAATTCAAGTTATTGCTGTTCAGGGAAACCCTGGCTACTGCAGCCCAGATGACCGAGCCAGATATGGTCTTCCTGATATGGCCTGAGAAGCTCAGTATTAATTTAACCCACAATTGCAGATAACCATTTACATATCACTTACTTGGGAGTCGGTAATGATTTTTACTTGGAGAATTAATTTTATTTTCCTTAACACTGAAGTCTCTGGGCTGTGGGGGTGAGAGTCAGGAAAGGAGGCTGGAGGATAACTTGTTCTAAAGGTCTGGAGCAAGTTTATAAATTAAGGACACTATTAACCATGCATCTGTCTCTCTCAATTTCTCTTTCTTCCTCAGTCTCCTTTTCTCCCTCTCTCATCAATTCTCTCAGAATCTAAGGCTTCTAAGAATTTTTTATTTTTTAAGAATTTATTACAGATTAAATACACCAAATCATCTCCCAGAAAGACTGTGCCAAGTGACACTCTCACCAGCAGGACCTGAGCTGGCCCATTTGGCAGCAATCTTGCCAGCTTTGTAACCAGGCTTTCCCCATCTTTGACAATTTCATAAAGGAATATATTCCTCTCTTTTGTTTTATGAGAACCCATTTTGCGATTAGTTTAAATGATCATATTTGTAAATCTAACATTTTAAAGTGTTTATTAATGTGCTTCATAGTAGTAAATCAACCTTGTATTCTTAGGATAAAATCTAAAGTTAATGATGAATGATTCTGTGAATATCTTGCCAGCATCAGTTTGATCTCTGTTATTTAAGATTTCAACATGTACGATAATCATGGACTTTGGTCTCTGACATTTCTCTGATAGCTGAGAACTTGAGCATACACCAGTGCTTGGAACACTAGGGGGCCAAACACTGCAAATAGTTATTAGGTATACAGTGTGGTAAAGAGGAAATAAGGGAGGGCATTTCTTATTTTCAAGTAAATTACAGAAGATTATAAGGCATTTTAGTATATAATACTGTGCTAAAGTACTCTGTTAAGATTGGTTTTATCCATGGTTTATTAAATTTATTTGGCTAAATATATAGAAAATTTTCTGTATAGAATAACTATTAACTTCTGACAGGACATTCGCATGTTTAACATTTTGAAGAGGGCATAGTTTTCTTTTGTTCTATATTTGGTGTTAAGTTTTATGCTAGTTTAACAAAATTAAACCATCTTTTCCTGTTCCCAGAAATTGTTTAAATGTAAAGCATGTAATTTTTCCTTGAAAGTTTGAAAGAATAGTCCTGTGAAATCAACTAGTCTCAGTGATTTTTGTTGATGATTATTACATTGATTTTTCGATTTCTTTTATGGTTATTTATATATTTTGGTTTTCCATTCTATTTTTTTTGGAAATTCTTTTTTCAAAAGAGTATCTGTGTCACTAAGATTTTTAAATTAATAAGAAAATTGTATATACACACTTATTTTAAAAATTTTGTCACTTCTTGGTATATTCACTTTTATTTACAATATTTTATTAGCATTTTGTCTCCCTTTTTTCACTAAACTTTCCAAAGTGTATATTTTTTATTTTTTCCCATTTTATTGAGACATAATTGACATATATCACTGTATACATTTATGTGTACAAAATAATGGTTGACTTACTGTACTGTGAAATGATTACCACAATAAGTTTCGATAGCATCTTATCATCTCATTTATGTTTTTGATTGAAGTATAGCTGAGTTACAATATTATATTAGTTTCAGGTGTACAACATAATGATTCAATATTTTTATAGATTATACTCCATTTAAAGTGATTATAAAATAATGGCTATATTACTCTGTGTTGTACTACATATCCTTGTTGCTAATTTATTTTATACATAGTAGTTTGTATCTCTTAATCCCTTGCCCTTATCTTGCCCCTCCTTCTCCCCCTCCCCACTGATAACCACTAATTTGTTCTCTATATCTGTGAGTCTATTTCTTTCTTTTTTATTCTCTAGTTCGTTTTATTTTTTAGGTTCCACATATAAGTGATACCATACAGTATTTGTCTTTGTCTTACTTATTTCACTAAGCATAATACACTCTAGGTGCATCCATGTTGTAGCATATGGCAGAATTTCATTCTTTTTTATGGCTGAGTAATATCCCATGTGTATACACCACATCATCTTTATGCAGTCATCTGTCAATGGTCACTTAGGTTGTTTCCATGTCTTGGCCATCATAAATAGTGTGGCTGTGAACACTGGGGTGCATGTATCTTTTCGAATTAAAGCTTTCCTTTTTTCCACATACATGCCCAGGAGTGGGATTGCTGGATCATATGGTAACTCTATTTTTAGTTTTGTGAGGAAACACCATACTGTTTTCCATAGTGGCTGCACCAATTTACATTCCCACCAACAGTGTATGAGGGTTCCTTTTTCTCTGCATGCTCACCAACATTTATTATTTGTGGTTTTTTGGATGATAGCCATTCTGAGAGTTGTGAGGTGGTATCTCAGTATGGTTTTGATTTACATTTTTCTGATGTTGAGCATCTTTTCATGTGCCTGTTGGTCATTATATGCCTTCTTTGGAAAAATATCTATTCAAGTCTTCTCCCCTTTTTTAATCAGGTTGTGTGTATTTTTGATATTGAGTTATCTGAGCTGTTTATATATTTTGGATATTAGCTCCTTATTAGTCATTTCATTTGCCAGTATTTTCTTTTATTCAGTAAGTTGTCTTTTCATTTTGTCAGTGATTTCCTTTGCTGTGTAAAAGCTTTTAAGTTTAATTAGGTCCCATTGTTTATTTTTACTTTTATTTCTTTTGCCTTAGGGAACAGATCCAAAAAAAAATATTGCTAAGATTTATGTCAAAGAGTCTGCCTATATTTTCTTCTACTTTTAGCATTTTAGGTCTTACATTTCAGTCTCTAATCTATTTTGAGTTCATTTTTTTATATGGTGTGAGAAAATGTTCTAATCATCTTTTACATATAGCTGTCCAGTTTTCCCAGCACCACTTATTGAAGAGATGGTCTTTTCTCCACTGTATATTCTTGCCTCCTTTGTCATAGATTAATTGACCATAATTTCATGAGTTTATTTCTGGGCTCTCTATTCTGTTCTATTGATCTATGTGTCTGTATCTGTGTCAGTACCATGCCGTTTTGATTACTGTAGCTTTGTAGTATAGTCTGAAGTCAGGGAGCTGATACCTCCATATTTTTTCTCAAGATTACTTTGGCAATTTGGAGCCTTTCCGGGTTCCATATAAATTTTAGGATTATTTATTCTACTTCTGTGAAAAGTGTCATGCATATTTTCATAAGGATTGCATTAAATTTGTAGTTGGGTAGTATGGACATTTTAACAATATTAATTCTTCCAACGCAAGAGCATGGGATATCTTTCCATTTGTATGTATCATTTTCAAATTCCTTCAGCAATGGTTTATACTTTTCAGAGTATAGCTCTTTCACCTCCTTGGTAAAGTTTATTCCTAGGTATTTTAAACTTTTTGATGCAATTAAATTGGATTGTTTTCTTACATTCTTTTGCTGATATTTCATTAATAATGTATAGAAAAGAAACAGATTTCTGTATATTAATCTTTTATCCTGCAACATTGCTGAATTCATTTATTACCTTTGATAGTTTTTTTGGTGGAGACTTTAGGGTTTTTTGTATATAGTATCATGTCATCTACAAATAGTGACAGTTTTACTTCTTCCCTTCCAATTTGGATGTCTTTTTCTTGTCCTATTGCTGTGCTATGTAGAAATGGTAAGAGTGGGCATCCTTGTCTTGTTCCTGAATTTAGAGGAAAGGCTCTCAGCTTTTCACGGCTAAGTGTGATGTAAGCTGTGTTTGTCATAAATGGCCTTTATTATGTTGAGATATGCTCCCTCTATACCCACTTTGCTGAGAGTTTTTTCATGAATGGATGTTGAATTTTGTTAATTGCTTTTTCTACATTTATTGAGATGATCATGTGATTTTTATCCTTCCTTTTGTTAATGTGATGTACCACATTGATTGATTTGTGAATGTTGAACCATCCTTGCATCCCTGGAATAAATCACACTTGATCATGGTGTATTATCATTTTTATATATTGTTGAATTTGGTTTGGTAATATATTTTGAGGATTTTTGGATCTATATTCATCATTGACCTGTAATATTCATTTTTTGTAGTTTCTTTTTCTGCTTCAAGTATCTGGGTAATTGTGACCTTGAAGAATAAATGGGGGTTTCCAATCCTCTTATCTAAACTTTTTGGAATAGTTTGAGGATAAGTATTAACTCTTTTTTATATGTTTGGTAGAATTTCCCTGTGAAAGTGTTTAGTGTTGGACTTTAGTTTGCTGGGAGTTTTTCATTATAAACTCAATTTCACTACTAGTGATTGGTCTATTCAGATTGTCTACTTCTTCCTGATTCAGTCTTGGAAGGTTAGATATTTCTAGAAATTTGTCCATTTACTCTAGGTTGTCTAATTTTTTGGCATATAACCGTTTGTAGTATTCTCTTCTGAGTTTTGTATTTCTGTGATATTGGTTGTGATTTCTCCTCCTTCATTTCTTATTTTGTTTATTTCAGTCATCTCTCTTTTCTTGTTGATGGGCTTGGTTAAACATTTATCGATTTTGTTTATCTTTTCAAAGAAAACAGCTGATGGTTTCATTGATCTTTTCTATTGCTTTTTTGGTCTCTATTTTATTTATTTCCTCTCTCATCTTTATTATTTCCTTCCTTCTGTTGCCTTTGAGCTTTGTTTATTCATTTTCTAATCACTTCAGATGGTAGTTTAGGTTGTTTACTTGAGATTTTTATTGTTTCTTGAGGTAGGCTTGTATCACTGTAAACTTCCCTTTTAGAACTGCCTTTGCTGCATCCCATAGATTTTGGAAGTTTTGTTTCCATTTTCATTAGTCTTGAGGTATTTTCTGATTTCCTCTTTGATTTCTTCATTGACCCATTGGTTCTCTTAAGATGTTATTTACTCTCCACATGTTTATGTTTTTCCCATTTTTTTTCTGTAATTGATTTCTAGTTTCATACCATTGTGGTCAGAAAAAATGCTTAATATAATTTTTATCTTCTTAAATTTATTGAGATTTGTCTTATGGTCTAGCATGTGATCTGTCCTGGAGAACATCCCATGTGTACTTGAAAAGAAGGTGCATTATGCTGTTTTTGGATGGAATGTCCTGTAGCTATCTAAGTCCAACTAGTCTATTGTGTCATTTAAGACTACTGTTGCTTTATTGATTTTCTGTCTGGATGATCTCTTCATTGAAGTAAGTGGGGTGCAAAAGTTCCTAATATTATTGTGTAATTGTTAAATTCTTCTTTTATGTCTGTTAATATTTGCTTTATATAGTTAGATGCTCCTCTATTGGGTGTATATATGTTAGTGAATGTAATATCTTCTTCTTGTATTGATCCCTTTATCATTATATAATGCCCTTCTTTGTCTATTGTTATAAACTTTGTTTTAAAGTGTATTTTGTCTGATATAAATATTGTTACATCCACTTTCTTGTTTTTGCATGATGAATCATTTTCCACCCCCTCAGTTTCAGTCTGTGTGTGTCTTTAGCTCTGAAGTGAGTCTCTTGTAAGCAGCATATAGATGGGTCTTTTTTTAAATATCCAATCAGCCACCCTATGTCTTTTGATTTAGGGCACTAAATAAATTTTTGAGCATTTATTCCAATTATTCATAAGTATGTCATTTTGCCATTTTAATACTTATTTTCCAGTTGCTTTGTAGTTCTACTCTGTTCTTTTCTTCTTTTTGTGTCTTCCCTTTTGGTTTGATAATGTTCTTTGGTGGTACACTTGTGTTCCTTTCTCTCTTGTTTTTGCGCATCTATTGTAGGTTTTGATTTGTGGTTACCAAATCAATTTGATTTTTGGTTGAACTATAACTATACTTGCTTTAAACAAATAGTCCTTTAAGTTCAAAGACATTGTAAAAGATTTTTTACTCTCCTCCCCCACATACTGTACTTTTGATGTCATATTTTACTTTTTCATGTTTATCCCTTTACTGATTATTGTAGTTTGAGTTGATTTTACAATTTTTTTGTCTTTTGATCCTTGTACTAACTTATTTAAGTGGTTGATCCTCAATCTTTACTATATATTTGCCTTTAATAGTGAGTTTTTTTCTTTCCTATAAATTCTTACTTCTTGTTATAGTCTTTTCTTTTTCCACATAGAGAAGATCCTGTAACATGGCTTTCAACGTAGGTTTAGTATTGATGGACTCTTTTAGTGTTTGCTGGTCTAAGTTCTTTATCTTTCCTTCAATTCTAAATGACAATCTTGTTGGGTAGAGTATCCCAGGTTGCAGGTTCTTCCTATTCAGCACTTTGTATGTATCATGCCACTGCCTTCTGTCCTGCAAACTTTCTGCAGAAAAATTAGGTGATATCCTTATGAGCAACCCTTGTATATGACTCTTTGTTTTTCTCTTGATGCCTTTGGAATTCTCCCTTTAACTTTTTCCACTTTAAATATAATATATATCTTGATGTGGGTCTAGTTAAGTACATCTTGTTAGGGAACCTCTTTGCTTCCAGTGCTTGGATATCTGTTTCCTTCTTCAAGTTTGGGAAGTTTTCAGCCATAATTTCATCAAATATGTTTTTTAACCCCTTCTCTCTCTCTTCTCCTTCTGGGACTCCTAAAATGTGGGTATCAGTATGTTTAATATTTTCCCACTGGTTCCTTAAACTGTTCTCATTTTTTGGTTTGTCTTTCCTTTTGCTGTTATGATTAGGTGATTCCATTATTCTATCTTCCACATCACTTATGCAATAGTCTAGTATCACCTAGTCTGCTATTAATTCCTTCTGGTGTATTTTTCATTACAATTATTTTATTTTTTTTAGTTCTGACTGGTTCATTTTTATATTTTCTTATTAACATTCTCACTGTGTTCATATATTCTTTTCCTTAGTTTAGTTAGCATTCTTATTATTAATGCTTTGAATTCTTTGTCTGGTAAATTGTTTAGTTGTTTTTCCAGGGGGTTTCTCTTGCTCTTCCAGTTGAAACAAATTCCTCTGTCTTATCACTTTACTTAACTTTCTCTTTCTCTAATTAAGTGAAACATTTACCTATTGCAGTCTTGAAGGAATGGACTTATGTGGGAGCATCTCAATACAGTCTATATGTGCCCAGTGGTTTTGGTGGGAGAGCTGGATTTGATGTGAAGACTAGTCACATTTTTCCTCACAGTGTGCTGGCAGCTATTACCTTGGTAGGAGGTGGTGCTGGAGATGAAGGTCCTAGGGCCATAGCCAGGTGTAAGCTGGGGCTTCTCCTCTGCTACGTGGCTGTCACCACCCTATCAGGGGCAATGGTGGGCCTCAAGTTGCTAGAGCAGAAGCCCTGTGAGTCAGGTCTGAGCTTCCTCTGTTCCCTTTAACAAAGGAACAGAGTTCTCTCTCCCTTCTCAACGCTGACACCCTCGTCCCAGAGGGGAGTGCTGGAGCAAGAGGGGCTGGCATGGGCACTTGGCATGTGTCAGGATGTGGGCTGTGGCAGTCCAGCCAGGGTCAGAGATCCAGAATGGTTCTGATGTGTTGCCTGTGTAAGCATCAATAATGGCTGCCCCTACCCTGCTCAGAATACCACTTTGGGGCTGAATCCCATCTGTGTCCCACAGCTGAGCTCCCAAGCAGGGATGGAGCATTCCCTCAGCTCAGGCTGGAGAATTCCCTGGAGGAGTTGTGGGAAACTAATCAGCCACATGTGCAATTTTCAGTCCACTTTGGGAGCAAGCAAGTTTGCACATGCATATCATGAGCAGAGTCTAGGCTTCCCACAGCCCTCCTGTTGGTCCCACCAGCCCTTTAACCAGCCAAGGAAGTTCATCTTCCCTGTGTTGGACCCCAGGGCTAGGATGCTGAATACGTAGTTCAAACCTCTCATTACCCCAGGAGGATCTCTGCCCATGTAATCTCCCTTTTCCTCTGAGTTCCCTCCCAGGAGCACAGGTCCTGAACTGATCACTTCTCTTCCCTTCCTACCCAATTCCATGTGGATATTTCTTACAACCTTAGTTGTATAGTAGTCTTTTTTGCCAGTGTCCAGTTTGTTTTTCAGTGAGAGTTGTCCCACAGGTCAATGTATTTTTGATGTGTTCATGGGGGGAGACAAGTTCTGCATCTTCCTACTTTGCCATCTTGATACGCTCCCCATCATCTCATTTAGATACAATAAAAACAGAAAGTAAAAAAAGAAAAAAAAATTCTCCTTGTGAGGAGAACTCTCCTAATAACTTTCCTGTATATCTTACAACAGGGTTAGCTATAGTCATCATGTTGTATATTACATCCCCAGTACTTATATATCTTATAGCCAGAACTTTGTACCTTTTGACCACGTTCCTCCAATTTCTTCTCTCCCCCACTTCCCTCCTCTGGTAACCATAAATCTGATCCTTTTTTCTTTACTTGTAGGTTTTTTGTTTGTTTCTTTTTGCTGATACTACATATAAGTACTACATGTAAGTGAGATCATATAGTATTTGTCTTTCCCTGTGTGATTTATTTCACTTAGCATAATGCCTTCAAGGTCCATCTATGTTGTCACAAATGGCATGATTTTCTCATTGTTATGGCTTAATCATATTCCATTGTGTTTATATACCACAGCTTCTTTATCTATTCATTCATCAGTGGAAATTAGGATATTTCCATGTCTTGGCTATTGTAAATAATGCTACTGTGAACATAGGGGTGAAGATATCTTTTTGAGTTAGTGTTTTCATTTCCTTTGAAAGCACTTTTAAAATATTTCCTTTTCTATAATTTTATCATTTAATTTCCACTACTTAAGCTTACCTATTGTTATTTTTTCTTTTCTGAATGCTACAAAGTTCCTTCACATTCCCTCTTTATTGGTTAATTAATAAAAAAGCTAAGGGTCTGGATTTGTTTTTGAGTAAGACTTTGTCAATCTGTTTTTGGCATATAATGTTCTCTTATTTGTTATTTTCTAAGTTTTTATTAATGTAGTATTGGTTTCTTTTATGATCCAATAATTATTTAGAAGAATGTCCTATAAATTTTATTGTATTTCTTCATTTAATTTATGTAGTTACTTTCTAATTTTATCATATTTATTCAAAGAATGCAAACTACATTCCACTCTGAGATCTACCATGATATTTCTAAATGTTCAACAAATGCTTAAAAATAACTTGTATTTTCTGTGCACAAGATATAAAGTTTTATATAGTCAAAATAATTCCTTCTCCTTAAAATTTGTGTATCTATATTACTGTGATCTTTATCTGCTAAAGAAATAAAGAGGTATAATATCAATAATTTCTTCAAATAAAAATGCAATGACTTTAATGTATACTTATATTTCCAGACTACTAAAATATATTTGAAAGCTGTGTTATTTGGTATATAAAACTTAAAACTATCATAATTTCATTGGGTGAAGGAGAATTTGTCAATATGAAAATACCCTTTTGTCTTTTTTAATGTATTGCCTTGAATTTTATTTCATTTGAAATTTAATATTGCCACTCATAGTTTGTGTTTGATTGTCTTCACATTCTAGATCAGTGTTTCTCAAATGTGGCCTAGCGACACCTGCTAGTCCTTGAGACCCTTTCAGAAAGCTCATGAGTTCAATATTTTCAGAATAATTCTAAGATGTTATTTTCTTTCTTCACTCCCATTCTCTCAGGAATGTACAGTGAAACTTTCCAGTCTATGTGATGTATGGCTCTGATACATACATACATCACAATCTGATTGCTAATAGTATGTGTGCCTGTGTATTTTGTGTTTTAAAAATTTCTCAGTTTTTATAAAACTTCTAGAGGAAAACATAGGAGAAAGCCTAGTGACCTTGAGTTAGGCAAAGTTTTCTTAGACAGGATACAAAATATTGAACCATAAAGTAAAAAATTGATAAATTGGACTTCATCAAAACTTAAAATTTCAGCTCTTTGAAAAAGATTGTTAAAAAAAGAAAAAGAAAAGACAAGCCACAGAATAGAAGAAAATATTTTGAAAAACACATATCTAACTGAGGACTAGTATCTAGAAGATATGGAGAACCCTTAAGATTCAATAATAAGGAAACAAAAAATTCAATGGGTAAAATATTTGAACAAACACGTTACCAAAGAGACACAGGGAGCAAATAAGCACTGAAAACATGCTGAACATCATTAGTCACTAAAAAAATGCAAATTAAAACCACAATAGGATAATACTACAATCTATTAGAATAGCTAAAGTAAAATGTTTTTAAACTGACAAAATCAAGTCTCAGCAAGAATACTGGGTAAGTGGAACTCTTATATGTCATCAGTGGAAATGCAAAGGCATTCAACCACTTTGGAATTGTTTTTTATAAAGTTGTTTCTTACACTTATTGTCTGACATAAAAATCCTACTCTCTGGGTCCCAGAGAAATGGAGACATATGTCCACACAAAAACCTATACAAAAATGTTCATAGCCTCTTTATTTCTAACAACCCAAATCTGGAAAACCCCAAATATCCACTGACTGGTGAATCAATAAATAAATCATGGTGTGGCTATACAATGGAGTTCTACTCGGCAATAAAAAGGACTTAACTGCTGATACATATAACAACATAGATGAATCGCAAAAGCGTCATGCTAAGTGAAAGAAACCAGACTCCATAGGCTATATAATGTATAACTCCATTTATATGGTATTTGCCAAAAGTAAATAGGGCCAGAAAATAGGGCTGGGAGAGGAGGGAGGGATTTGACCTCAAAAGGGGGTGGAAACATTCTGTATCTTAATTGTAGTTGTAGATATACAGCACTATAGATTTGTCAAACTTCATAGACTTGCACTGTATATAGATAAATTAACCTTACTAAAAAAATAGTTCAGTTTTAATTTGTAATGCAATCTATATAGATAAGTATAATTCACACACACACACACACACACACACACACACACAAACTCTTTGAATTCTCAATAATGTTTTAGAGCATAAAGAGATCTTGAGATCAAAAAACATGAGGACCATTATTATAGGCCATGATGAGTAATATAATTTTTATTTCTTTTTCATTTAGTTTATTGTATTTTGTTAAAGCAGCATACTATTGGATTTTTAAAATCTAATCTGAATATCTTCAGCTTTTCTTAAGATTATAACATGTAATTAACTGTTAAAATATTTTTTGCCTTACTCTAGTCTTCTTATTTTATCTTTTTAAAAACTTCACATTTTGCTATGTGCAACTTAAATTTTCTCCAGTAAGTTAGAATGTATACTTTGTGTCTACTTGAATTAACCTTTAAGTTTTCCAAACATAAATATAGCTTTTTCTAAATATCAGAGTGAAAAATAAAATAATGCATTTTACCTTTCCCATATACCTTGTGAGATCAGAAATTAATCAATTTATCCATCCTATCTTACTCTAATCTGTGTTCTTGAGACACAGGCTATAATCATAATTTAAATTATTTTATATATGTTTTCTATTAAAAATCATGCATTCTGTTTTAAAATATATTAAGAATAATCATAACTATATAAACAAGTATTTATTAAGCCTGCTATTTCACTCTTATTTATTCATTCCATTCATTCTTTCTTTTTTATTCCTCCCATTATCAAATGTTGCATGACTTTTTGTGTGTAGGGAGGTGGGTTGCTGTGCCAAGTATCTTTCATCTATTCATCACTCCCTTCTCCATGTTATTATCTGTCCTGAGGGGTTGGCCTGAATAACTTACACCATTGGGATCCCTGCTCTGTGTTTTCTATTGGATTTAGCTTATGGGGCCAACAGTTTGTAGGAGAAAGGAGAGTGAGATTAGTGTATTTTTTGCCCTCATGAGGTTGCCTCAAGCAAATATACTTTTTAACAGAAAGTCACTGCTTATCTCAAGGTGGCCTGCTCTACGTAACATACTCACAGTTTGGATTCTATAACCTCTCTCTCCACCGTCTTTTCCCCTTGGGCCCATGGGTATTGACAACTGGCTGTGGCAAACTCTGAGCTCTTACCTAATTCCTTTCAGTCCTTTTACATCTCACCCACTCCTTTGTAATTAGTCTCTTTGTAAATAAATTCTCATGTTAGCCTAATTTGAGTCTCCATCTATTTTGTGTAGGGACATGGATGTCACTGATTATTCATAAATTTGGCTAAGATATAGCTAGCATAGGGTCTCTTCATAATTTTTTTGAACATGATGAGCTTTTTCAATCCACGTTCACCAGTTTTTTTTGTTGTTGTTTGTTTTTTTCAGTCCAGAAATTACTGTTCGATTTGCCTTTGCTTATTGCATTGCTCCCATTGTTTGGCATTTTCTTTAAGTTCACGTGTAATTTCTATGTTGGATCTTTGTTCTCTATCTTCATTATCTGCTATCTTCTCTCCCATTACTGTCATTTCTTTATCCTACGCCTCTGCCTGCTTGGAGCACTTACACACCCACCCTTTACATTACCCATTTGGTTTTCTTCAACATTAATTCTTCCCTTTACCAGCAGACTTTCATTCTGTCATTACATGATTAGTTATTGGTTGTTTTCCAAAAAAATTAATCCCACCCCCCCAATGTTTACTTTTATAACACTGCTCTTCTGGATTGCTTTTGCTTCTGTTTCATAAGAATTTTAACTTCTTTTAAACTGGGTGTTTACCCAGTAAAGTAAAAGTATTAAGACAGGGTGTTTTCATTAAATTTGTATTAAATTTTCTTCTTTTCCTTGCACAAATTCACTTTTTGTGTTCTATTCTTTTAATTATAAGTCATTGAGATGTTATTTCACTTCCATATACTGTAATACTTAACATTCTTTTTTTTTTAATTTCCCTAAGAAGTCATCCATTATCCAAAATTTCTCAGCTCCATTTCCTATTTATTTTTGGGTGAGTAGACTCCCAGGCTCATATACCTATCTGAAGAACAAGATTATGTGTACAACTTTTAGCTCCATTCTTCTATCTTCCTAGCCATTATGGAGTGTGGATGTGCTGATCTTCCACTCCTTAACTCTGTATTGCTTAGAGTAATTGGAATCTATGGAATAATCTAATTTGCAGTTTGTTTTCCTATCAGGGCTCTTCCTGATCTCCCTCTATTTACAGCTCTTTGCTTCTGTGACATAATCAGCCACTCCCATTTTCATTTTATACCTGCCTATTATGTGATCTCTTTTTATTTTGCTTTTTAGTTCTAAAATGTGTATAAAAAGAGCTACTGATGGTGAGAAAAAGTGGGGAATGGTGCTACAGCAAACGTCTAAGAAAATATCTGTGTTGATGACACACAGCTGCCCATTTAAATGTCTGGGACAAAGCTTAGGGACTTGGAGCCATCGGCTTAATAAATAATAAATTAATAAAACTGAAATAATTCCACTTTCCTGAAGACCCTATATGAGTTCTACTAGAAAAAGCAAACTGTGTGTAGACTATTGTTTCAATGCTTCTTTTCTAAGAAAAAAGTAATCTAGGGATTGGTAACCATCAAAATGAGGATAAGATTCCATATATATAAAAAATGGTCATGCACAGGTTCATGCCCCGGTCCGGGAGGATCCCACATGCTGCAGAGCAGCTAGGCCTGTGAGCCATGGCTGCTGAGCCTGCGCATCCGGAGCCTGTGCTCCTCAACAGGAAAGGCCACAACAGTGAGAGGCCCGCGTACGGCAAAAAAAAAAAAAAAAAAAAAAAAAAAATGGTTATGAGGAACCTAGGGTCAAGACGGGAATAAAGACCCAGACCTACTAGATAATGGACTTGAGGATACGGGGAGGGGGAAGGGTAAGCTGGGACAAAGTAAGAAAGTGGCACGGACATATATACACTACCAAATGTAAAATAGATAGCTAGTGGGAAGCAGCCGCATAGCACAGGGAGATCAGCTCAGTGCTTTGTGACTACCTAGAGGGGTGGGATAGGGAGAGTGGGAGGGAGGGAGATGCAAGAGGGAAGAGATATGGGGATATATGTGTATGTATAACTGATTCACTTTGTTATAAAGCAGAAACTAATGCACCATTTTAAAGCAATTATACTCCAATAAAGATGTTAAAAAAAAATGAGGATAAGATACAGGCAAGGAAATAAGATGACTTAGGTGTATGGAGGTCACTGGGAGACCAGCACAGCTGCCAATCCCATGGAATTTCTTTCAAAGATCTGAACTCAGTCAAGAGTGATGAAATCCTCCATCCTAGGATTCCAGTCTTTTCTATGTTTGCTTCCACTGTCTTCCAAAAAGCTTGGATCTCTAGTTTCTGAAGACTCCTTCCATATCCCTACCTCCAAACTTTTCCTCACATACCATGAGCTCCATTCTTAAACATTCCCTTTCCTCTGCTCTGCCTTTCCAGATCAAACTATTCTTTGGAGTTCTAATTGAATTATATTTCCTCCATGAAAAGACTAAATGGCTGCTATGAAAAGAAGTGGGCAGAAGGCACTCTAAATGCTCTACCTTGTTTGAATCACAGCAAATATGTTTTCTCTATTTTCTATATTGGGTCCCCAATCTCAAATATTTTTCTGTAGCTTAAAAAATAGTTGGAAATCTACTAATCTATTAATTTTGGTCAGATACTTTCCATATATTTGTTTAACTCTTCTCAGCTACAAGGTTGACTTCTAACTAAAAAGTAAATTCTTAGTAGGCAGGTATCATTCATAACTTACATCTTTAAGCAATGTCCAGAGTACTCAGAACTATGTTTTATATATTTTGAGTACTAAATGTACTTTAATAAAGATATATTTGAGAGTTTGTCCCTGTTATGGATAGAACTGTGTCTCCATAATATTAATATGTTTAAGTTCTAACTCTCAGTACCTCAGAATGTAACCTTATTTGGAAAAGGGTTGTTGCAGAGGTAATTAGTTGAGGTCATACTGAACTAAGGTGAGCTCTAATCCAATAGGACTCGTGTCTTTATAAAAAGGGGAAATTTAGGCACAGATATGCACACAGGGAGAAAGAATGCAATGTGAAAATGGAGGTAGGGATCAGGGGTGATGCAGCAGAAGCCAAGAAACCCTGAAGATGTCCAGCAAATCAACAGAAGCTAGGAGAGGGGCCTGAGACAGATTCTCCCCATTGCACCCAGAAGGAATCAACCTTGCTGACACCTTGATCTCCGACTTCCAGCCTGAAGAATTGTGAAACAGTAAATTTCTGCAGTTTAAGCCTCTCAGTTGTGATACTTTGTTATGACAACCCTAACAAACTAATACAGTCCTTAATGACAGAAACAGATGAGGGACAAAACTAATGTGATACTCCACCTTCCTGCACAGACTTGCAGCTTCCACTCAGCAGAACCTAGGTTTTGCTGTGAAGGAATGTGGTCCCTGGCAGGCCAGCACGTTAGAGCTAAGTCAGTGTTCGTTGTGATTTTAGAAAAGCCAGAGTAATGAGAGGGCTCTAGGACTCAGCCCTGTGTCATTCAGGTAACACAGTTCAAACAGCAGGAAGCAGAGGTCTGACCTCTGTTGGGATCACCATGGAAACCATAGCCATGGTCAATGCAGAGGGCTTGGGGCTCTCTGGTCTCCTTTTCCAAGACACAAACACAGCAGGATTAAATCTACATTGGCTGCAGGAAACATTGAGCAAGGTTTGGTGGTGGTAAACCTGGAATGGGCTGGCTGCATCATCCACACCAATATAATCATGCCTTAGAAATGGGCTGTTTCCTTAGTTTTCTCCTTAGGACATTTCCAGGGCATCAAAGTATAGATTGAGAAGAGGATAGTGACTGCTGTGGGCCCTGAAGAAAAGCAATAAACAACCCTACAGAGGAAATGTGTGAAGGTTTATTTGTCATGAAATCATAAGACTGGAATAAAGCCTCAGAGAGCCCAAGACACATTCCTCTATCACTAAGCCTTTGCTTAAAGATAAGAAGCTACTTTATAAAGAAAGGTGAGAAGGCAATTTTTCTATCTGTCTTCTCTGCTGTCTGCTACTTGGAATTGCAAGGGAGAGAGGAAAGACATAAAGAGTGAGGAAATACATTGATAATACTAAAACCCCACGTTCATATTTACTCTACATGTTATAAAATGATTTTTGGACCAGTTATTTTATTTTATTCTCTCAGCAGCCCTATGAGACCGAAATTATTCTTTCTTTTACACTGTAGGAGACATTTATTCATTTTTTTTCTAAAAGTAAACCTGAGGACTGGCTCAAGTTCATACACCTAGTCATTACCTGCTGAAATCTCATATTCAGAATTTCTAGTGCCAAATCTTCTACTATTTTCACAGATACACTGGAGAAAAGCAAAAGCAGAGGGGGAGGGTGTGTAAGAAAGAGCAGGAAAGATGGACATATGGGAAGGGACTTCCTCTTCAGGGAAGTAGGATTAAAGACCCCAAAGGATGAGGAGGACTTTTTCTCGCCTTGTCTGAGTCTGACCTGGCCTTGTCTGAACATAAGGCCGCCATGCTGCACAGCTGAGTTTCAACTCTTTTTATGAATTTAGTGTCATTTTTGTCCAAGCTTCACTCCAGGCTTTATAATCACTACCCTGCTAGCATTTCCTCCCAGGCTTCACCTTGCAGCCTCTTGGCATCTCTGGGTTTTTTCACCAAAACTTCCACATACTATCTGTATTTCCCCTCAGTTGTAGAAGCCAATGCTGGATGAAGTCTTACAATTCAGTTTTTACCTTCTATCTACCACTCTCTACTTCACAATGAAGGCATCTGTTAAAAGATTAAAACATGATTTCACGCACTGCACGTCAGCTTTTTTTTTTAATCTTTATTGGAGTATAATTGCTTCAAAATACTGTGTTAATTTCTGTTGTACACCAAAGTGAATCAGCCATATGCATACATAGGTCCCCATATCCTCTCCTTCTGGATCCTCCCTCCCATCCTCCCTATCCCAACCCTCTAGGTCATCGCAAAACACAGAGCTGATCTCCCTGGGCTATGCTGCTGCTTCCCACTAGTTATCTATTTTACATTTGGTAGTGTATATATGTCCATGCCACTCTCTCACTTCGTCCCAGCTTACCCTTCCCCCTCCCTGCGTCCTCAAGTCCATTCCCTACATCTGTGTCTTTATTCCTGTCCTGCCCCTAGGTTCTTCAGAACCTTTTTTTTTTTTCTTAGATTCCATATATATGTGTTAGCATATAGTATTTATTTTTCTCTTTCTGACTTACTTCACTCTGTATGACAGTCTCTAGGTCCATCCACCTCACTACAAATAACTCAATTTCGTTTCTTTTTATCGCTGAGTAATATTCCATTGTATATATGTGCCACATCTTCTTTATCCATTCATCCGATGATGGACAGTTAGGTTGCTTCCATTTACTGGATATAGTAAGTAGAGCTGCAATGAATATTGTGATACATGACTCCTTTTGAATTATGGTTTTCTCAGGGTATATGCCCAGTAGTGGGATTTCTGGGTCATATGGTAGTTTTATTTTTAGTTTCTTAAGGAACCTCCATACTGTTTTCCAAAGTGGTTGTATCAATTTACATTCCCACCAACAGTGAAGGGGGATTCTCTTTTCACCACTCCCTTCCCGGCATTTATTGTTTCTAGATATTTTGATAATGGCCATTCAGACCAGCGTGAGGTGATACCTCGTTGTAGTTTTGATTTGCATTTCTCTAATAATTAGTGATGTTGAACATCTTTTCATGTACCTCTTGGCCATCTGTACGTTTTCCTTGGTGAAATGTCTATTTAGGTCTTCTGCCCAGTTTATAATTGGATTTTTTGTTCTTTTGATATTGAGCTCCATGAGCTGTTTGTATATTTTGGAGATTATTCCTTTGTCTGTTGTATCATTTGCAAATATTTTCTCCCATTCTGAGAGTTGTCTTTTTGTCTTGTTTATGGTTTCCTTTGATGTGCAAAAGCTTTTAAGCTTAATTAAGTCCCATTTGTTTATTTTTGTTTTTATCTCCGTTACTCTTGGAGGTGGGCCAAAAAAGGATCTTGCTGTGGTTTATGTCAAAGAGTGTTTTTCCTTTAAGAGTTTTATAGTGTCTGGTCTTACATTTAGGTATTTAATCCATTTTGGGTTTATTTTTGTGTATGGTGTTAGGTAGTGTTCTAATTTCATTCTTTTACATGTGGCTGGCCAGTTTTCCCAGCACCACTTATTGAAGAGGCTGTCTTTTCTCCATTGTATGTTCTTGCCTCCTTTGTTGTAAATTAGGTGACCATATGGTGTGTGGGTTTATCTCTGGGCATTCTATTCTGTACCATTGATCTATTTTTCTGTTTTTGTGCCAGTACCACACTGTCTTGATTACTGTAACTTTGTGGTATAGTTTGAAGTTGGGGAGCCTGATACCTCCAGGTCCATTTTACTTTCTCAAGATTGCTTTGGCTATTCAGGATCTTTTGTGTTTCCATACGAATTTTAAAATTTTTTGTTCTAATTCTGTGAAGAATGCCACTGGTAGTTTGATAGGGATTGCACTGAATCTGTAGATTGTTTTGGGTGGTATAGTCATTTTCACAATATTGATTCTTCTAATCCAAGAACATGGTATATTTCTCCATTTGTTTATGTCATCTATGATTTCTTTCATCAGTGTTTTATAGTTTTCTGAGTCTTTTGTCTCTTTAGGCAGGTTTATTCCTAGGTATTTTAATTCTTTTTGTTGCAACGGTAAAGGGGAGTATTTCCTTAATTTCACTTTCTGATTTTTCATTGCTGGTGTATAGGAATGCCAGATATTTCTGTGCATTAATTTTGTGTCCTGCAATCTTAACAAATTCATTGATTAGTTCTAGCAGTTTTCTGGTGTAAACTTCAAGATTTTCTATGTATACTATCATGTTATTTGAAAAGAGTGACAGTTTTACTTCTTCTTTTCCAATTTGTATTCCTTTTATTTCTTTTTCTTCTCTGATTGCCATGGCTAAGACTTCCAAAATTATGTTGAATAAGAGTGGTGAGAGTGGACATCCTTGTCTTGTTACTGATCTTAGTGAAAATGCTTTCAGTTTTTCACCATTGAGTATAATGCTTGCTGTGGGTTTGTCGTATATGGCCTTTATTATGTTGAGTTTGGTTCCCTCTGTGCCCATTTTCTGGAGAGTTTTAATCATAAATTGGTGTTGAAATTTGTCAAAAGCTTTTTCTGCATCTATTGAGATGATCATAAGGTTTTTATTCCTTAATTTGTTAAGGTGGTGTATCACATTGATTGATTTGTGTATATTGAAAAATCCTTGCATGACTGGGGTAAATCTCACTTGATCATGGTGTATGATCCTTTCAGTGTGTTGCTGGATTCTGTTTGCTAGTATTTTGTTGAGGATTTTTGCATCTATATTCATCAGTGATATTGGTCTATAATTTCTTTTTTTTTTTTTTTTTTTTTTTTTTTTGCAGTATGCGGGCCTCTCACTGTTGTGGCCTCTCCCGTTGTGGAGCACAGGCTCCGGACGTGCAGGCTCGGTTGCCATGGCTCATGGGCCCAGCTGCTCCACGGCATGTGGGATCTTCCTGGACTGGGGCACGAACCCATGTCCCCTGCATCAGCAGGCAGACTCTCAACCACTGCGCCACCAGGGAATCCCTATAATTTCCTTTTTATCTGATATCTTTTTCTGATTTTGGTATCAGGGTGATGGTGGTTTCATAGAATCAATTTGGGAGTGTTTCTCCCTCTGCAATTTTTGGGAAGAGTTTGAGAAGGATCGGTGTTAGCTCTTCTCTAAATATTTGATAGAATTCGTCTGTAAAGCCATCTGTTCCTGGACTTTTGTCTGTTGGAAGATTTTTAATTATGGTTTTGATTTCATTACTTGTGATAGGTCTGCTTATATTTTCTAATTCTTCCTGGTTCAGTCTTGGAAAATTGTACCTTTCCAAGAATTTGTCCATTTCTTCATGGTTGTCCATTTTATTGGCATATAGTTTTTTGTAGTAGTCTCTTATAATCCTTTGTATTTCTGCAGTGTTGGTTGTGATTTTTCCTTTTTCATTTCTAATTTTATTGATTTGTGTCCTCTCCCTTTTTTTTCTTGATGAGTCTGGCTAAGGGTTTATCAATTTTGTTTATCTTCTCAAAGAAGCAGCTTTTAGTTTTATTGATCTTTGTTATTGTTTTCTTCATTTCTATTTCATTTATTTCTGCTGTGATCTTTATGATTTCTTTCCTTCTACTGACTTTGGGTTTTCTTTGTTCTTCTTCCTCTAGTTGTTTTAAGTGTAGGGTTACATTGTTTGAGATTTTTCTTGCTTCTTGAGGTGAGATTATATTGCTATAGACTTCCCTCTTAGAGCTGTTTTGCTGCATCCCATAGGTTTTGGGTCATCACGTTTTCATTGTCATTTGTTTCTATGTATTTTTTTCTTTCTTCTTTGATTTCTTCAGTGATCTCTTAGTTATTTAGTAGCACACTGTTTAGCCTCCATGTATTTGTGTTTTTTATAAGTTTTTTTTCCTCTAATTGATTTCCAATCTCATAGCATTGTGGTTAGAAAAGATGCTTGATATGATTTCAATTTTCTTAAATTTTCTGAGGCATGATTTGTGACCCATGGTGTGATCTACCCTGGAGAATGTTCCATGTGTACTTGAGAAGAAAGTGTATTTTGTCACTTTTGAATGGAATGTTCTATAAATATTAACTATATCTATCTGTTCTATTGTGTCATTTACAGCTTGTGTTTCCTTATTTATTTTCATTTTGGATGACCTGTCCATTGGTGAAAGTGGGGTGTTAAAGTTCCCTACTATTATCGTGTTACTGTTGAATTTCCCTTTGATGGCTGTTAGCATTTGCCTTATGTATTGATATGCTCCTATGTTGGGTGCATAAATACTTATAATTGTTATATTGTCTTCTTGGATTGATCCTTTGATCATTATGTAGTGTCCCTCCTTATCTCTTGTAACAGTCTTTATTTTAAAGTCTATTTTATTTGATATGAGAATTGCTACTCCAGCTTTCTTTTGATTTCCATTTGCATGGAATATCTTTTTCCATCCCTTCTCTTTCAGTCTGTATATGTCCCTAGGTCTGAAGTGGGTCTCTTGTAGACAGCATATATATGGGCTTTGTTTTTGTATCCATTCATCCAGTCTGTGTCTTTTGGTTGGAGCATTTAATCCATTTACATTCAAGGTTATTATCAATATGTATGTTCTTATTACCATTTTCTTAATTGTTTTGGGTTTATTTTTGTGGGTCTTTTTCTTCTCTTGTGTTTTCTGCTTAGAGAAGTTTCTTTTGCATTTGTTGTAAAGCTGGTTTGGTGGTGCTGAATTCTCTTAGCTTTGGCTTGTCTGAAAAGCTTTTGACTTCTCCATCAAATCTGAATGAGATCTTTGTTAGGTAGAGTAATCTTGGTTGTAGGTTTTTCTCTTTCATCAGTTTAAGTATATCCTGCCACTCCCTTCTGGCTTGCAGAGTTTCTGCTGAAAAATCAGCTGATGACCTTATGGGCATTCCTTTGTATGTTAATTTCTTTTTCCCCTTGATGCTTTTAGTATATTTTCTTTTAATTTAATTTTTGTTTGTTTGATTAATATGTGTCTTGGTGTATTTTTCTTAGGGTTTATCTTGTATGGGACTCTCTGTGCTTCCTGGACTTGGGTGAATATTTCCTTTCCCATATTAGGGCAGTTTTCAACTATAATCTCTTCAAATATTTTCTCAGTACTTTTCTTTTTGTCTTCTTCTTGGACCCCTATAATCTGAATGTTGGTGCATTTAGTGCTGTCCCAGAGGTCTCTGCGATTGTGTCCAGACAATCTTTCTTTTTTCTTTATTCTGCTCCCTGGAAGTTATTTCCACCGTTTTCTCTTCCAGCTCACTTATTCGTTCTTCTGCCTTAGTTATTCTGTTATTTTTTCCTTGTAGTATATTTTTCATTTCAGTTACTGTGTTGTTCATCTCAACACATGTTGTTCATGTGTTGTTCTTTAGTTCTTCTAGATCTTTGTTAAACATTTCTTATATTTTTACAATCTGTGCCTCCATTCTATTTCCAAGATTCTGGATCATCTTTACTATCATTACTCTGAATTATTTTTCAGGTAGGTTGCCTATTTCCTCTTCATTTATTTGGTCTTGTAGGGTTTTACCTTGCTCCTTCATCTGTGACATATTTTTTTGCTGTATTTTTTTTTTTTTTTTTTTGATGAGTGGGATTGTGTTCCTGTCTTACTGGTCATTTGGCCTGAGGCTTCCAACACTGGAGTTTGTAGGCTGTTGGTAGAGCTGGGTCTTAGTGCTGAAATGAGAAACTCTGTGAGACCTCAGTCCTATGAATATTCCCTGGGTCTGAGGTTCTCTGTTAGTCCAGTGGTTTGGACTTGGAGTTCCTACTTCAGGAACTTTGGTCTGACCCCTGGTTCATGAATCAAGATCCCACAGCTTCATGGGGTGGCAAAAAGAAAAAAGAAAAAAAAAAGAACAATAGCAAAGTAAAATATAAACTTAGACTAGTAAACTAACAGATATGTTAGAAAGAATATAAAAATAAAAATACAGATGAATCAACAAGTAGAAGGTACAGCAGTATCACAATAGTAAAAAAAAAAAAAAGGAGGAGGGAAAAGAAGAAAAATGGGGGGAAAAGGCCTTTGCTGCGGAGGGCGGGGCTTAAGCAAGGGTGAGTTTTTGGTGGTGGGTGGGGTCTATACTTAAGACCCACAAGGCTGAAAAAGGCCCTGGGGGCTGTGGGGGGTGGGGCTTAGGCTCAATGGAACAGAAGAAGCCTAGGCATGCCCCCCAGTCCTGGTCTCAGAGGGCAGGGTACCTCACCTAGGAGCCCAGCAGGTTTCCTATGCTCGAGTGGGTGGGCCAAATGCCCTCCTCTCCTCTCCTGCTCCTCCAGTCCCTGATGGCCCCTCCTGCCTGCCTCTCCTGCTCTCCCCAGACTCCCTCTTATGCTCCCAGGACCCATGTGGCCTGGAGGGGGCTTTGGGGGGGTACCAGCCTGCAAGCTCAGCAGGCTCCTTGGCCTGAGTGGGCAACGTAGTTGCCCTCTGCTCCTCTCTCACTCCTCCCAGAGGGCCCCTCCCACCCGCCTCTCCTGATCTCCCCAGCCTCCGGGGTGCCAGTCCTATCTGACCTCCACTTCTCCTCCCGCTTCAGTTCCCCCACATTTTACTTCACCTGGGGATTCCTCCCATCTCCTTGGGTATCAGAGTCCCCCCACCAGTGGCTGGCAGCTGCCCTAGTTGTGGGGAGATGCTAACTCAGTGTCTACCCACACAACCATCTTGTCTCTGCCTTGCAGGTCAATTTTTAAACCACATTTCATGTAATGAGACTTATGCCTTAGAGCCAGTGTTTTATTTAGCTGGTGAATGTTTAGGCTGTTTCTTTATTTACTAATACCAGATGATAATTAGCAATGAAAGAGGAAAATAAATTATGTTGATTCTAAACAACACTATTTTTATCCCAGTTGCCACTCATCTTGGGGTATCATTTTCCATTTCAGGCAACAATGCATCTAGTAAAAGGTAAGCAAAACTTTCCATCAAATCATGATGGGAAAGGGAAAAAATGGCTATCTACTTCTAGTGACTATCGTCTATCACCACTTGGAAACAAGAGGGAGCATTAGTTGATAATTTAGTATGTATCACTCACCATGTGCTAAGGATTTTGTGTTCATGGTAGACTTTAATCCCTGCAACATTAGAAAGTAGATATTGTAACTTTCATTGCAGGAAAGAGGAACATCAATCCAGGCCCATTTAACTGTAAAGCTTTTGGCTACTGTGTTATACCACCAGAATACTTGCAATATTCTTTACTGTGTAGACAAGCATGTGTGTGCAAGAGAGAGAGAGAGAGAGAGAGAGAGAGGATGTTGTAAAGAAAGGGGAAGAGTATGTTTTATATATTTCTAAAATAAATAATGTTAACTGTACAAATGACAGTAGAAAAAAGCGGAAATGGAAAGATTTTCCTTGGAGTGTTGATGGCAAAACTGAAATGGATATTTGAGAGTCTGATCACCTTCTCAGATTAGTGTCTCCATCATCCTATTTTTGCTGTCTGTCTGAACTAGGACAGCAGTGGCCACATCTATGTCTCACTAAACCAGAGCATAGTAGAGTCAGGCTGGATATGTTAATTAACTTCAGTTGCTAAATGGTGGATCAGATCAGTCACTAAACAATTCAATTAATAGATAAGAGTAAGTAACAGACTGAATATGCCATGGCTAATTTCATCCACACCTGTTGATTCTTTAGTAATTGATCTGATCCACCACACAGCTAACCCACGTGGTTCTTAAAATGCCTAGAATACTGTGTGTGGTGTTCCAGCTATTTCACTAGTACATTTATAGCCTTCAAATGCCACATCCTCAAAAAGAACCAGACCTAGGTTGAAGGCACATACAACAGGTCTGATTTTTTAATAGATACATTTTCTAATAATGGACTCTCTGAGATAAATATATACTTTATCTTTTATATGTAAATATAAAAATATGTAACAATTAAAAAATTTTCTTTAAAAGTGATTAGTTTGTGCACTAGAGTTCTTTAAATTGTCATACTGATAACTAACAAGTAGTACTGGTTATTATTAACTAATAGTTTAGAAGATTTTACCTGTTATTTTAGACAAAACATTTTAGTTTTACTGTTTTATTTTTCCTTAAGACATAAAAAATCTCCACTGCCAAAATTTTATCTGTTACAGTTTCTAAAAAAAATATTAATAAATAATTAGAAAGTGACTGGTTGTGTGACTAAGACCCCTAGTCTATATTCAGGGAATCTACATTATAATCCCAGCTACATCAGAGATTCACTGAGCTAAGAGAATCCAGAGTCAGGCTATTTAGGTCAAAGCCTCAAAGGAGAGGGTCTGGAGACCAAAGGAGTTCATTGCAGATCTCCTGATTCCTAGCCATGTATCACCTCCACCTCTACAGTCTAAGAATTTTTGAAGAAAAACGTTAGAAAGTACAGTTCACAACTAATTAGATTATGGAAATATCTCATGTCTTGATTTTACTGAATCAATCTTCAAAGTACAGTATGATAAGATTATATAGTTAGTGTTAGCCTTTAAATTTTGAAGTACGATTGCAAACTTATTTTGTAAAGATTTCTTGAATGAGACCAATTATAACACATCATTGAATTTTTTTTCTAGGCCATGGTAAAATGTATGGATTTTTATTCTAAAAACAATAAGAAACAACAGATGGATTTTCTAAATTTTAATGATTATATACTTATTTAATTTTTTTCAAACCATTGAATTTTGACCCATATACCTTCATTACATATTCCACTGACTTTTTTTTGGGGGGGGGCTGATATTACTTTTTAGCATTAATAACAAGATGGATTGAGTCAGTGTAGTGGTGTTGGGTGGAGGGTATAATTTGTGAATCCATAGCTTTATATGCTTCTATCAATTATTCATTCAGTCACCTAATTATTCAACACATATTGATTGCCTGTCTATAGACTCCAGGATACAGAAATGAAAAGATATGGCTGGTTCCAGACCCTATGATCCAGGACAAGATGAACATGTCATCCTAGGATTACAGTGCAGAACAGGATGTGCTGTGAGCCAGGTAAGAACAAGGGACAGCAAGGACACAGGATGATGCAAATACAATCTGCTTGGCAAAGGACAGGCTACCAGGAGGAGATGGCTTAAAGGATTAAATATTTATAATTATAATAATAGATAATATTTTATAGATGCTTACAATAGATAATATTTTACCCCTTTAATATTTACAATAATTTATTTACACGTATATTGTTGATAATATTTATAATAGATATTATAATAGATAATATTTTATTGATGCCAGGTGCTATTCTATGCACTTTGCATCTATTAGCTTACTTAATCCTCACAACAACTCCTTGAGATAGGTCCTATTATTATCTCCATTTTCCCATGAAGCAACCAAGATTCAAGGTCACAGAATTAGAAAGTGGCAGAAGTGGAATTTGAACTCAGACACTAGGTTGTGACAAAGAAAAGGGAGTGAGAGTGAACAAAATGATAGGAAGATCACAGAAGTCAGCAACGGCAAATCATAACAGCTTTGTGTCATGTATGAACAACTGTGAATTTGTCCTAAAGGTTATAATTATACAAGGCTCTTCAATGTGTCAAAGACCAGTACACATATTCTCACTTCCATCCCTTTGCTCACGTAGCTACCAGAAATGTCCTTCCTCTATCGCTGCTCTCCCTTAATTCTTTCCTATCCTTTAAAACCTCTCTCCTCTGTGACACTTCCAGCCCATAAAACCACCATCCAACTCTTCCAGCACAAATTGCCCATATCACATTATTCAGTAATTCTGGCTGATATTGTGCAATAATTTTCCACATGTATTTATCCAATCACCCCATAGACGTCACACACACTCTTAAAGGCTTAGAAACCATGACCTATTCCCTTTCTGTACTCCCAAAGCATCTAGTCCAGCTAGTGAGCATCTAGAAGTTAGTTACAGAATAAAACTTGTAGGGACAGTGGAATCTGTTGTTATTACTGCTCCTCAAAACAGAAATTTCCCCACCTGTCCATCCGGTCTTTCTGGCTCCTTGTTGTATAATCAAGAGATTTAAATCTTAACAATAGACAATTATAACTTGCTTGGCAAATGCCCAAACTTCTGCCCAGATTAATGGGGGAAAAAAGATAAAATAATAAGAATACAGCACAACAACTATATTAGCTCTAACTGATTTTCTAATATCTTACTTCATAACTAGTACTATTTTCAAGATGGTCAATCTATTTTAAGATTGGAAAGTCTCTTCAGTGTTTATGATGTTCTCCTACACCTCCCAATTCACCAGTCTCCAGCATTACTGTTCAGACAGGATTTAATTTTTAAATTAGCCTTGACACATGAGAGACTATTTTTAAAGATCTACCAAGTAGGAAATTCCATATCCTTCCATAGTAATTCATCCCACTCAGCCAGTTCTTCCCTAGGTTTAATCTAAATCCCACACATTGTAGTTGGGGCTCATTTCCTCTTGTTTTGACCCCTGCTGTGTAAATGAAGAATAGTTGATTTTCTTCAATTATGACTAAACTATTCTTTTCTCTCTTTTTTAAAATTACTATTAAATAACCCAGGCCTCTCTTGTTTAGTTGAATCATCATAGCTATTTTAACCTATACTCATAGATCTTATTCCCTAATTATTTTTATCTTCACTACTAAATACTTTCTAAGTCCTCTACATTCTTAGTGCAGAATCTAGAGCTTAAAAATGGGACCCAGGGACTGTCTGGCTAGGGGCAGGCATAACTGGAAGATGACCTCATGGTTCCTGATTTCTGCTCTTCTATTACTGACTCTCATTGTGATGTCTCCACTCCTTGCAGGGATACTTTCTAGCTTCATTGCCTGATAATCATCCCTAAAATATCCATCAGCCAGACAAAAGATTAGTAATTATTGCTCCGCCACAGCTACTTGACATTATTAATTGAAATTCTTTGTGAATGTCTTATCGTTTTTTCACATTAGTAAGAAATCTACATAAATAGTGCTGAGCCTAGGCTCTAAATCTACCCTATTATTAGCAGCAAGTTTAATGACTATGTTTCTTTTTTCTTTTTCTAGATTACTGACCATTTTGTCCTGACCAACACCTCTCTCCCAAGTGGGCATGTATTCTCATAACCATGCTCTGAGTTTCGTCCCCAAACCAGTGAGCCTCCATAGGATGGTTGTAAACTCATTCCTTAATAGAATGATGAAGCTTTCTTATTGAATATAATTTTAAACAGGTTAAAGTCAAAATAGACTGCATCAAAGAACGGATAAGTGACCTGGAAGATAAAATAGTGGAAATAACTACCACAGAGCAAAATAAAGAAAAAAGAATGAAAAGAAATGAGGACAGTCTCGGAAACATCTAGGACAACATTAAATGCACCAACATTCAAATTATAGGGGTCCCAGAAGAAGAAGACAAAAAGAAAGGTACTGAGAAAATATTTGAAGAGATTATAGCTGAAAATTTCCCTAATATGGGAAAGGAAATAGTTAACCAAGTCCAGGAAGCACAGAGAGTCCCATACAGAAAAACCCAAGGAGAAACACGCCAAGATACATATTAATCAAACTATCAAAAATTAAATACAAAGAAAAAATATTAAGAGCAACAAGGGAAAAACAACAAATAACATACAAGGGAATCCCCATAAGGGTAAGAGCTGATCTTTCAGCAGAAACTCTGTAAGCCAGAAAGGAGTGGCAGGACATATTTAAAGTTATGAAAGGGAAAAACCTACAACCAAGATTACTCTACGCAGCAAGGATCTCATTCAGATTTGACAGAGAAATTAAAATTTTTACAGACAAGTAAAGCTAACAGAATTCAGTACCACCAAACCAGCTTTACAACAAATGCTAAAGGAACTTCTCTAGGCAGGAAACACAAGAGAAGGAAAAGACCTACAATAACAAACACAAAACAATTAAGAAAATGGTAATTGGAACATACATATCGATAATTACCTTAAATGTAAATGGATTAAATGTGCCAACCAAAAGACATACACTGGCTGAATGGATACAAAAACAAGACCCATATATATGCTTTCTACAAGAGGCCCACTTCAGACCTAGGGAAACATACAGACTGAAAGTGAGGGGTTGGAAAAAGATATCCCATTCAAATAGAAATCAAAAGAAAGCTGGAGTAGCAATTCTCATATCAGACAAAGTAGACTTTAAAACAAAGACTATTACAAGAGACAAAGAAGGACACTACATAATGATCAAGGGATTAATCCAAGAAGAAGATATAAAAATTGTAAATATTTATGCGCCCAACATAGGATCACCTCAATACATAAGGCAAAAACTAACAGCCATAAAAGGAGAAATTAACAGTAACACAATCATAGTAGGGGACTTGGAACACCCCACTTTCACCAATGGACAGATCATCCAAAATGAAAAAAAATAAGGAAACACAAACTTTAAATAACATATTAAACAAGATGGACTTAACTGATATTTATAGGACATCCCATCCAAAAACAACAGAATACACTTTCTTCTCAAGTACTCATGGACCATCCTCCAGGATAGATCATAAATTGGGTCACAAATCAAGCCTTGGTAAATTTAAGAAAATTGAAATCATATTATCTTTTCTGCCTACAATGCCATGAGACTAGATATCAATTACAAGAAAAAATCTGTAAAAAATACAAATACATGGAGGCTAAACAGTACACTACTTAATAATCAAGAGATGACTGAAGAAATCAAAGAGGAAATCAAAAAATACCTAGAAAAAAATGACAATGAAAACACAATGACCCAAAACCTATGGGATGCAGCAAAAGCACTTCTAAGAGGGAAGTTTATAGCAATACAAACCTACCTTAAGAAACAAGAAACATCTCAAATAATTAACCTAACCTTATACCTAAAGCAATTAGAGAAAGAAGAACAAAAAAACACCAGTGTTAGCAGAAGGAAAGACATCATAAAGATCAGATCAGAAACAAATGAAAAAGAAATGAAGGAAATGATAGCAAAGATAAATAAAACTAAAAGCTGGTTCTTTGAGAAGATAAACAAAATTGATAAGCCATTGGCCAGACTCATCAAGAAAAAAAGGGAGAAAACTCAAATCAATAGAATTAGAAACGAAAAAGGAGAAGTAAAAACTGATACTGTAGAAATACAAAGGATCATGAGAGATTACTACAAGCAGCTCTATGCCAATAAAATGGACAACCTGGAAGAAATGGACAAATTCTTAGAAATGCACAACCTTCCAAGACTGAACCAGGAAGAAATAGAAAATATGAACAGACCAAACACAAGCACTGAAATTGAAACTGTGATTAAAATTTTTCCAACAAAAAAAAGCCCAGGATCAGATGGCTTCACAGGCAAATTCTATCAAACGTTTAGAGAAGAGCTAACACCTATCCTTCTCAAACTCTTCCAAAATATAATAGAGAGAGGAAGACTCCCAAACTCATTCTACAAGGCCACCGTCACCCTGATACCAAAACCAGACAAAATGTCATAAAGCAAGAAAACTACAGGCCAATATCACTGATGAATATAGATGCAAAAATCCTCAAGAAAATCCAAGCAAAGAGAATCCAACAGCACATTAAAAGGATCATACACTATGATCAATTGGGGTTTATCCCCGTGATGCAAGGATTCTCCAATATATGCAAATCAATCAATGTGATACACCATATTAACAAATTGAAGGGGAAAAACCATATGACCATCTCAATAGATGCAGAGAAAGCTTTTGACAAAATTCAACACTAATTTGTAATAAAAGCCCTCCAGAAACTAGGCAGAGAGGGAACTTACCTCAACATAATAAAGGCCATATATGACAAACCAACAGCCAACATCATCCTAAATGGTGAAAAACTGAAAGCATTTCCAGTAAGATCAGGAACAAGACAAGGTTGCCCACTCTCACCACTATTATTCAACATACTTCTGGAACTTTTAGCCACAGCAATCAGAGAAGAAAAAGAAATAAAAGGAATCCAAATCAGAAAAGAAGAAGTAACTGTCACTGTTTGAAGATGACATGATACTATACATAGAGAATCCTAAAGATGCTACCAGAAAACTACTAGAGCTAATCAATGAATTTGGAAAAGTAGCAAGACACAAAATTATTGCACAGAAATCTCTTACATTCCTATACACTAATGATGAAAAATCTGAAAGTGAAATTAAGAAAACACTCCCATTTACCACTGCAACAAAGAGTATAATACCTAGGAATAAACCTACCTAAGGAGCAGAAGACCTGTATGCAGAAATCTCTAAGACACTGATGAAAGAAATCAAGATGATACAAACAGATGGAGACATATACCATGTTCCTGGACTGGAAGAATCAACATTCTGAAAATGACTATACTACTCAAAGCAATCTACACATTCAATGCAACACCTATCAAACTACCAATAGAATTTTTCACAGAACTAGAACAAAAACTTTCACAGTTTGTATGGAAACACAGAAGACCCCGAATAGCCAAAGCAATCTTGAGAAAGAAAAACGGAGCTGGAGGAATCAGGTGCCTGGACTTCAGACTATACTACAAAGCTACAGTAATCAAGACAGTATGGTACTGGCACAAAGACAGAAATATAGATCAATGGAAGAGGATAGAAAGCCCAGAGATAAACCCACGCACATATGGTCACCTTATTTTTGATAAAAGAAGCAAGAATATACAATGGAGAAAAGACAGCCTATTCAGTAAGTGGTGCTGGGAAAACTGGACAGCTACATGTAAAAGAATGAAATTAGAACACTCCCTAACACCTTACACAAAAATAAATTCAAAATGGTTTAAAGACCTAAATGTAAGGCCAGACACTATAAAACTCTTAGAGGAAAACATAGGAAGAACACTCTATGACATAAGAACACTCTATGACACAGCAAGAGCCTTTTTGACCCACCTCCTAGAGAAATGAAAATAAAAACAAAAATAAACATATGGGACCTAATTAAACTTAAAAGCATTTACACAGCAAAGGAAAACATAAACAAGACAAAAAGACAACACTAGAATGGGAGAAAATATTTGCAAATGAAGCAACTGACAAAGGATTAATCTCCAAAATTTACAAGCAGCTCATGCAGCTCAATATCAAAAAAACAAACAACCCATTCCAAAAATGGGCAGAAGATGTAAATAGACATTTCTCCAAAGAAGATATACAGATTGCCAACAAACACATGAAAGAATGCTCAACATCATTAATCATTAGAGAAATGCAAATCAAAACTACAATGAAATATCATCTCACACTGGTCAGAATGGCCATCCTCAAAAAATCTATGGACAATAAATCCTGGAGAGGGTGTGGAGAAAAGGGAACTGTCTTGCACTGTTGGTGGGAATGTAAATTGATACAGCCACTATGGAACTAAAAAACTAAAAGTAGAACTAAAACTTAAAACTAGAACTACCATATGACCCAGCAATACCACCACTGGGCAGATACCCTGAGAATACCATAATTCAAAAAGAGTCATGTACCACAATATTCACTGCAGCTCTATTTACAAAAGCCAGGACATGGACGCAACCCAAGTGTCCATCAACAGATGAATGGATAAAGAAGATGTGGCACATTTATACAATGGAATATTACTCAGCCATAAAAAGAAACGAAATTGGGTTATTTGTAGTGAGGTGGATGGACCTAGAGTCTGTCATACAGAGTGAAGTAAGTCAGAAAGAGAAAGACAAACACCATATGCTAACACATATATATGCAATCTAAAAAAATGAAAGAAAAAAATGGTCATGAAGAATGTAGAGGCAAGACGGGAATAAAGGCGCAGACTTACTAGAGAATGGAGTTGAGGACAAGGGGAGGGGGAGGGGTAAGCTGGGACGAAGTGAGAGAGTGGCATGGACATATCTACACTACCAAATGTAACATAGCTAGTGGGAAGCAGCCACATAGCACAGGGAGATCAGGTGGGTGCTTTGTGACCACCTAGAGGGGTGGGATAGGGAGGGTGGGAGGGAGGGAGACGCAAGAGGGAAGAGATATGGGGATAACAGGGTGTTAAAGTGAACGTAAGGATTCAACCTCTTTTCAAGGAGGGTGTCTGCATGTGGGCAGAACTGGAGAATAAATGGATCTTTAATTAAAAAAACAAAAGACTGAATCCAGTCTTCCAAACCCTAATGTCATAATGAATGAGTTTGACAAGTTCTTTTCTTCATGAGTACTCAGTTATCTGTCCAAGTTTAAAAATATATATATAACCTTTTATTTAGGTCTCCCATTTTTAACTTTAAAAATTGTATTCGTCTCCTAGTGCTGTCCTAACAAAGTACCACAGACTGGATGGCGTAAACAAATTTATTTTCTCATAGTTCTGGAGGCTAGATATCCAAGATCAAGGTGTTGGCAATGTTGGTATCTTCTGAGGCATATCTTCTGTGGCCTCTCTCCTTGGTTTATAGGTGGCCATCTTCTCCTTGTGTCTTCACATGGTTACCCATCTGTGCATGTTTGTGTCCTAATCCCTCTTCATAAGGACACCAGTCATATTGCATTAGGACCCACCTCAATGACCTCATTTAATCTTAATTACCTCTATACAACCCCATCTTCAAATACAGTTACATTCTGAGGTATCAAGGGTCAGGATTTCAATGTACAAATTTGCGGGGGGACACAATTCAGCCCATAACAAAATATCCATTACTATCTTTCTTCCTCCACTAAGTGTAATATGGTTAATAAATTGCCAGTAATGCATCTATATCTTGCTTTATTTTTTTCCCAAACTATTTCCTAAACCCAATCTAGGATGTTTTGTTGTCCTAAAAACTTCATTAATTCTCTATATTTCTTTTAAAATAATCTCTTTGATTTTGCTTTTTTGTTGACAACAAAGCAGCTCATCAGTTCAGTCAAACTGGACAATTCTCTGAGGAAAAAAAAAATTAAACTACATGTTTAGTGCAGTTGTTTGGTCTATATTGCCAAGATCATTTAAGTCAGTAGCCTTATAGCTAGCCTTGGTAGTATTCTGCCTTATTTCCATTTCAAGTGTAGTTCTGTGTACAGAAGCTTCTCTTTTTTTCACCTTTCATTATGTTTTATGATATTTTCCAAGAGTATGCTTAGCTCCTTTGGACAGCTTGGCTCCTTAAGCTCTCTTAGTATAGAAGAGAACTTCTAAGCTCTCTTAGTATTTTTTTTAAACTAGCTACCTAAGATTATTGAAATCTGATTTCTGAAACACGTTAACTTCACTTCACTGATAGAAAAGAATCTATGAGGTAGCTACAATCACCAAAGACATGAATAATTGGATTAAGAGATGAAGAGTCAAGATTCCCCAGTCTCAGATCCAAGTGGAACTGCTGGGTTAAAATGTTGGGATGTATTTCACCAACATTGCCTTAGATCCTCTTCTTTTGACCAGGTTCCCACATGAATCATTAATTTCTTTAATGCTCCCTCTGTGTAGATTATTTTTAGTCCAATTAACATACAAACATTCTCAGGTTTACCTTGGGGACCTCTACCTAAATAGCCCTCCACGTCATTAATGACCCCTTCAAATCTGCTCCTTCGCCATTTCTCTTGACCCCTACTCTCCTAGTTACCCAGGCTGGAAACTTTATAAACAGACATGTGGTTTTTCTCTTCCTTCATTAAACTGTCTTCCACTTTGCCCTCATTACCTCTGACTTAAACCATTCACTGATCATGTAAAAAGCATCTTAATTTATTGAATTTCTCTTCCACCACCCCGACCACCCATTCAATCCCAGACCCTATCTACTGCTAGACTGGTAGATATAACAATACGATAACAAGCTGTGTAGAGAAAGGAATGGAAATAAGGAAAGAGCCACTTTCTTAGAGATAAAGAAGAGAGATGTTAAAATAAAGGAAAAGTTGCCTCCCTTAATTAAAGAACTCCCAATTCAAATATATACATATGATGCCTTCCAAGGCCTGCTGAGCAAAATTCAAATTCTTACCCTAGGTAAAGTATTCAATGCCTTCCATATTCTGGTGCTAATTTCCCCACAATTCTCCTCTGATACTCTAAAATAATGGAATTTCATTATTCCTTCCATATACCCTGTGCTTCCACAGCAGTACTTACTCTCCTCCAGTTTCTACTCCTCATTCAAATTTAAGTTCCTGTGTAAAGCTTTCTCTAATGTGTTCAGATAGGAGGGACTCATATCCAAACCATCCTCCAACCTAGAAGTCTCTAAATTAGTATACACACACTCCAAGAGAAGAGCAAACAATCTATTGGAGTGTGGAAAGAAAATATTTGAACGTCTATGATAGTTCCTTTTAAAAATAAGGAAGAACTTAAAGGCTACTATTATTTAATATACATATTGACACTAGGACCTTCACTAGATCCATGCATCAGATGTGGATTCCATGGAAAATTAGGCTTCAAAAGTCTGGAGTTCCACAATGACAAAACATTTGCTGTGACACATATCCTTCATTCATTTTCAGTATATTATGACATATTTCAGTTTATATAGGTTTTTGGATAGTCTTATCTAGTTTTTAGTTAAATTAAGCCTCACAACATGCTTAATATATTTTCTATAAGACCCTACAAATTAAAAATAATATAAGCAACAGCAAACAAGAATTAAATGACAGATATAACATTCCTCTCTCCCAATATGAGCTTTACATCAACCACACTAGATGCAAAAATCAGATCTGACATATAAATCACATTCTTACTGCCAAAAAATTATTAATTGTATACTTAAGAAAGTAAGAAGAGTTTTCAACTGTTCAACAAAATTAAAATCATTTCAAAAAATACTGACTGTTTCCTCTTAAAATTATCTTTTTAATTTCTAATATTGTTTATGATTATAATGTATGTAATATATTAGTATGGAGTGCATACATGTAACATATATAAATATCATATATCTCCAGCAGGCAGGCAAAAAAAATCTTTTTAATGGGCTGCACAAACCAAAAGTGTGGGGACCAGTCTTCTGAACTGACATAGCACTGTTCATACCTCTTAAGTGGAATTCAGTACTTTCTTACTTGTATTCTAGTCACTGACAAAGAGGCATGTTGGTCCCCCATGTCTTCTAAACTACAGTCTCTTGGAGGAAAGGGATACCTTATTCACATTTAATTGTCCACTGTGTTAAACACATTTATTGAGCACATTAGTGACCAATTATTTGATAAATGTTTAGTAGGAGGATAAATGGAAGGCTGGATGAGTAAATGGGCGTGTTCCCGGTGAATTTAAGGTTCTTGCCTCGTCAAGGAAAGAATTTGGGGAAGAGGCAAGGAAGTTAAGAAAGTAAAGTGGGAATTTATTTAAGCAAGAATACGCTCTCGGAGGGAGAGCGGGCAGACAGGTGCGGAGCTGCTGCCCTGGGTTTCTCTGGCCAGCTGGTTATGGGGCATACAAATGAAGAGGTGGAGTATTCACTGAGGCAGGAGGAGTTTGGGGGTCGTGTTCCCTGATTTTCATCCCAGCTCCACCTTCCCGAGGGGAAGATTTTTGTCCTTTTTTAGCTTAGATCAGAAGTGTCATGGCGTTAGTGCATGATGGGTACTTCTTATCTGCAAGGCTAATTTTATTGTAATGACAGCACAATAAGCAACAGGTTACATTCGGATGCGGGAGATTCCTGCCTTTCCTCACCTTTCTTTGTCTGTCTCCTGGACACTTGTCACCTAAAATGTGTGGTTTCCTGTCAGTCTAGAGGTTCCTGCTTTTTCTTTGTCTGCCCATGGACCCCTGTTGTTTACCAGATGCTTGATTTCCTGCCACCTGGCCCCTGCCCCCATTTCTCTGCTCATATCTAGCTGTCTGCCTGCTGTAACAGGAGGATGAATATATTGTGGTTTAAAGTGCTATTTAAATTGTCCCTGGTAGGATGACCAAGAAAGAACACTTCTGATAGCCCTCCCCAGGCAAGAGGGGTTAAAGAGCATCTTAGCTGGAGCTACGAGAACCAGCATAAGACCCCAGATTTCCCTGAGAAGAATGTCATGTTTCAGGAAGTAGAAAGAAGGCAGAGTCGAAATTAGTAGTGGCAATGGTTTTCCTCTTTGAAGAGAACCAGGGCTCCTGACACATTCTCCAGGCTGTTCTCATCATCAGCACAAGTTTTCTTCTGACACGTAATCTGTGAACGTGCTACAGGCACTATAACCCAGGCTCTGGTTTGTTACCTAAAATGAACTGACTCACCAGGAAATGCATTTTTACTGCTCTTTTTTAGATGAGTATCTCAGCTCTGTTTACAGTATAAACGTTCATCAAGGTAGCCACGTTAAAAATATCATGCAAGACAACCACCAATGATAAAACATTTTAATCACTGAAGTCCTTCACAAGGCAAGCACTGTAATTACCAAAGTTTTAGTATCGCTTGCATTTAAGGAGACATGCTAGGCAATAATAGATGATAATGCCCTATGACACCAATAAACCTGAAAAGGAAGAGTAGGAATGAGTCTGAAGGCGAGGAGGTTGCTGGGGAAAAGAAGAATCTGAAGCTGATAAGAAAACTGTAGCACATACTGCATTCAAAGCAAGGGATGAGGTAAGAGGATGAACTGATGTGGGGAGAGAAAATCCAACAGCATCCACAGAAATGGAGAAAGAGCAAGGCAATGCACACTCCCCGTGTTGTGTAAGTGCTATTTTGGGGTATAGATGTTTTACTGTATTTTGGGACACTGTGGAGTTTCAAGCACCTTAGTCATTTTGTTTCTGACAATTCTTATCTAAACACAGAGCTCATGAAGTCCAGATATCACGAAGCCTAAAGCCAGGTTCAGCCATGAAGTTGCCTCCAATTGCTCAGCCAGAAGATGACTAAAAGAACAAAGGGGTCAAATCACCCAACAGAGAGGCGCTGCCTACGCACCCACTCCTCAACATCATGGCATCTCAGGGCTTGTAGAGGATAAGGTGAGCTCTGAAAGTACAAAGTCTCAGGCAGTCCTGGGAGGGGAGATAATGCCCCTTGCACATGTCAGATCCAGCTGCAGTTGAAGTGTGACAACTCCACTAAGTGTTAAGAATTGACTAGTTGCATAGTTGAGAAGGGGAAGGGAACCTGGAGGCATACCAGAGACTCAGAGTTGAGAATGTAGGTTTGTTACCACTTCCCTGAAGCTCAGCTAGAAGCCTGACTGGCCTATTCCAAGCAGTTCAGAGCTCCCTGTGTGCCTTCAAACCAGTCCAACACTAAAGCCCTTCCTATGGAGGGCGCTCATACAGTAGGGGAGGTCAAAGCCCCACACAAGTGCAAAAGAAAGGTGTTAAAATGAAGTAAAAAACAGATTGGAGGTGCACTTTGGTAAAAGGTTGAGCAATTCCTTATAGTTACATACATACCTACCCATGCCACAGCAACTCCATTCTTATACATCCAAGAAAAATGAAAACATACGTCCACACAAAGACTGGTACAAGAATGTTCAAAGCAGCTTTATTCATAATAGCAAAAAACTGGTAACATCCCGAATGTCCATCAACAGGGGAATGGATAAACAAATTGTGGAGTATATATGTATAATGAGACAATTCTCAGCAAAAAAAAAAAAAAGAAAAAGAAAAAGAAAAACAAAACTATTGACACGCACAACACATATGCATGTTACAGACATTATGCTGAGCAAAAGAATCCCAACACTAAAGAATACACATTGTGTTATTCCATTATATAAAGCTGTAGAACAGACAAAACTCACATATAATGAAAAAAATTAGAACTGTAGTTGCTCAGGGGAGTGAGAAAGAATTGCCTGGGAGGGGGAAATTGTTGGGATGATGGAAGTGTTCAATATCGCTATTGGGGTGTGGATTATACTAGGTATGCATTTATCAAAATTCACTGAATTGTGTGTTAATATTTATTTTACTGTATGTAAACTTTACCTTAAAAAAACAGTAAACAAATGTTGAAGCCTAGTTAGAAGGTTTCTTTTTTACCCCTTCACAGTGGTATGGGTTACCAATTCCTACACTAATTTCTGTGTATTCTAATCTTGAGCAAATGTATTAAGGGTAATGAGATTCAAGTTTCATGTAGCTGTAGAAGAGTTACAAATACGGAAAAGAGAGAATGAGAGTGTACCCTGTAGTGTTAGATTGGAATTGAAAGCACCAGTATAAGGTCATGGTTTTAATAGATGAATGAATATAAACAGAGATAGATAGATAAATAGATAGTTTCCCAGCTCTATTCATGTGAGAGACCTAGAAGCAATGACATCCATTAACAATGAGCATATGTAGTACTTATAATATTTGGCTTCTAATTATTTTAAATTAATTAATATGTTTTATTTATTTATTTTTGGCTGCGTTGGGTCTTCGTTGCTGTGTGCGGGCTTCCTCTAGTTGCGGTGAGCGGGGACTATTCTTCACTGTGGTGCGCAGTCTTCTCACTGTGGTGGCTTCTCTTGTTGTGGAGCAAGGGCTCTAGGCACGCGAGCTTTAGTTGTGGCACGTAGGCTCAGTAGTTGTGGCTCACGAGCTCTAGAGTGCAGCCTCACTAGTTGTGGTGCACAGGCTTTGTTGCTCCGCAGCATGTGGGATCTTCCGGGACCAGGGCTCAAACCCATGTCCCCTGCATTGGCAGGCAGATTCTTTTTTAAGCCACAAGTTTCCCTAAGGAACCTCAGCATCTTTCCCCAAACCTGCTGTCTGGATTTTTTTTTTTTTTTTTTTTTTGCGGTACAGGGGCCTCTCACTGTTGTTGCCTCTCCCGCCGCGGAGCACAGGCTCCAGACGCACAGGCTTAGCAGCCATGGATCACGAGTCCAGCTGCTCTACGGCATGTGGGATCCTCCCGGACCAGGGCACGAACCCGTGTCCCCTGCATCGGCAGGTGGACTCTCAACCACTGTGCCACCAGGGAAGCCCTTGGCTTCTAATTAATAGTGGCTTCTCCTTTAAAAAAAAGCCAGAGATCCATTGGAAAGGTTGATTATAGAGATGGAACAGAAAAAGCACAAGATAATCCTGGAACATCTCGTTATACAGAAATTCAGAAAGTGGTCAAAGAATGATGGGACTATATCAAAAGGACACAAAATCCTAATTTCTGCTTCCACTTCAACCTTAATATCAAAAAACAAGTTTAATAACCTACAGTCATAGTTTTTTGTAAACTCATCAGATAGTTGAGGATAAAAAAAGACAAAATGAACTAAAACCTAGAAAGTGGCAAGCCCTTTGTAGGAAATGCCCTACAGCTTCTATCATCTTTTGTAGGGCAGTGGGACTAGGAAGATGCCACCATTAATGGGTTTAAGGAAAAACTAACTGAACTCTGTTAAGAACTTTAAAGACTAAGGGACAGTTGGTGTGATGTTTGAATTCTGAGGAGCTCTGTCTACACCCACTCATCAGATCTTTCTCATAGGCCCTCACTCAGTGCTCATGCAAAAGATTATGAGCAGAGCAAGAGAGCTGAGACAGAACCCCTAAAACACAGGCGCTTGCTAAATGCTAGAGGAGGACAGGAGAAATGAGACAGACTGTTCAAGGCACTGCAGGTTCTTATTCCATCCTTCTCAGAGGTTGCCCACAGGTGGAGGAAGAATAGGAGAGCCAGGAGAGACCCCTTTGAGAAGCAGGTGCCCAGGGCCTGAGAGTGTCTTTCAACTCTTTTGCCCTGCCTGTCAGAGACAAGCCATGCTAAATCCCTACAGACATTCTGAGCATTCACTGAATATACTTCTCAGCACTCCAAAGATGCAAGAGCAAGGCAGGAGAGCAGAAAAAGATCTTTTTAACCACAATATCAGGAGGCAGGGCTCAATAGCAAAGGGAACTCCTTAGCAACATAAAAAGCTGGAAGCCAGTTTATAAAGCAGAATGAGGTGCCTATTAATTCAGAAAGCTAAAGATTGTTTGTACAAAAAGGTCTTGCCCTGCCGAAGGTAAAGTACTAACTCACCCCTGAATCATTAACCTAATGGTGAACTAAAACAACAGTAAATTCCAGTCCCATCTCAACAATGGTCTAGATGGACTACTGACAGGAATAAGGGTGTTCCCTTTCCCAGGTAGAAATGTTATTTACTTCAGTCTCTACTGTTTTGTTTTTTAGTACACACAGTGTCCTGCATACAATCAAAAATTACAAAATTCATGAAGAAAAATTTTTTTAAATTTTAAAGAAATAATAGCAGACTTAGAGATGGCCCAGAAGTTAAAATGATATGACAGGGACTTTAAAATAACTTTGACAAAAGGAAGCACAAGGTACATAACATATGTAAACAGATGGGTAATTTGGACATAGAAATAGAAACTATTACAAAAGAAGAGCCAAATGAAATTGCTAGAAACAAAATATATGATACCTTAGATAAAAAGTTACATAATCAGTGTATCAACAGACTGGAAGCAGTGAAAAGAATAAGTACAGCAGATTAATACTGACAACAGGTCAATGGAAATCTAAATTTCAGTACAAAAAAAGTGAAAAAATGAAGTAGGAATATCAAACAGTCTAAAGCATATGTAATTAGAATCTCATAATGTGAATTAAAATTTTATTAATTATAAAGAGAAAAATCGTAAGTTATAGTAAAGAAACCTAGCAGACACCACCTTAGCCAAGTGATCAGAGTTAGCACCACTAATATTGGGATAAACCAATATCATGTGCCACCTGATATGATACATTGAGAAGGACACCATACAACTTCAATGGTATAACTGCACCAATTAGATTCATAATCTGAATCTAATTATAAGGAAACATTAGACAAACTGAATTTGAAGGATATTCTACAACATAATTGACCTGTACTCTTCAAACATATTAAGACCAAGAAATAAAAAGGAAGGATGAGAAGCCATTCCATATTTAAAGAGACATCACAACTCAAGGCTATTAGTGATTCTGGATTGGATCCTGGACAAAGGAAAATATCCATAAAGGACATTATTAGCATAATTAATTAAAATTCAGTATGGGGGCTTCCCTGGTGGTGCAGTGGTTGAGAGTCCGCCTGCCAATTCAGGGGACACGTGTTCATGCCCCAGTCCGGGAAGATCCCACATGCCGCGGAGTGGCTGGGCCCGTGAGCCATGGCCTCTGAGCCTGCGCGCCCGGAGCCTGTGCTCCGCAACGGGAGAGGCCACAACAGCGAGAGGCCCGCGTACAGCAAAATTAATTAATTAATTAATTAATTAATTAAAATAAAATTCAGTATGGACTATGTATCAGATTATAATATATATCTATGTTAAATTTTCTGGTTTTGATAACTGGATTATGGTTATGTAAGAGAATGCCTGTGTTCTTAAGAATTATGTAGTAAACTAAGGATAAAAGGTTACAACATTCTAAACTTTTAAACTCTCAAATGGTATTCCACCTATAAATATATACTATATATATATATATATATATATATATTATACATACACATATACACACACAAAGAAAGTAATTAAGCAAATGAACACAATGTAAATAGTTGGTAAATCTGGAAAAAGTATTACTGGAATTTCCTATGCAATTCATGCAGCTTTTTTGTAAGTCTGAAATTATATCAAAATACAAAGTTACCCCCAAAGGGCATCCTTGGAAAAAAAAAAAATGATACTGCCAGAGAATACTAGACTGCTTGAGAAGTGGTTATAGAGCAGGCAGGGAGATGCTGTGGTGAAGCAAGCAATGTAGCATTTCACTGGTGATCAAAGACATGTGTCAATTCTGTGCAGATTCTGAAATGACATTAGTTTAAAACCTAGGGACTTTAAAACAGGAAGGAACCTTGGCAGTGCCCTGGCCTACCCTCCTCCTTTTAGAGAGAAGAAAACTGAAGTTATGTGGTTATGTGTGGAGCCCGAGCTTCTTTGAGGAAGATCTCAGCCTTCTGAGTCTCAGTCTTCATTTCTCAGGCATTCATTCTATAATCATTCATCATGCTTCCTTCTCAAAAATGTTAAGGCTCTCCCAGCAGCCTTGCCATGACTTCCTTTTCTGTAAGCCACTCTGAAGCTCTAACCCCTAATCTGGGCAACTGCCATAATTTGCCATGGTGGAAGTGTGTGTCTGCATCATGTCACGGCATTCCTTATAGAGGGAGGTACTGGAGTTCCAAGGAACATGAGGGCTTTGTTCCTCCTGGGAGCAGCAAAACTCTTTACCACATTTCCCCCTTGCAGGTTACCTCCTCTGAGTGCAGATTCATCTTAATTACTGTCTCTTCTATTTTTATTGACTGGCTGTAGAGATTTATTGAACGATCGATGTGTACTTACCCCTCCCCTATCACATTGATAATATGACTTATTACTGCCCATTTAGTCATTCCCCAATTAAGCACTCTTGAATTAAATAAGGGTGTGGTGTATATGTGGGGAGGAGTAGGAAAAGTTGGCCCTTCCTTTCTCAAGAAAGGCATTCAGTAATATGTAACTATGTGACTTCTGATGGGCACACCAAGCTAATAAGGAGAAATTTTGGATTCCAAACTCATGCTGATCTAGGGCTAGCCTGATTAGTCTCTGTGGCTGCAGGGAAAGCCCCAAACCTCACAGCCATATAATAATGAGAATCAACAGAAGTTCCTCCTTCCCTGGAGAAGTATTTTATAGCGATGATCCCACTGGAGGCCTGATAATCTCTTCTTCCTAAGTGAAGCCCAGTTTGGCCACAGCTGTAATCATTATTTTGGCCATAAGTCCCAGAAGCTTCAGTGTTTTCTTAGTACGTCATATATAATAGGTATTAGTATCTGTCTCCTGGAAAATGATTCATTGACAGCAATATCTTTGCAGTCACCCAGACACGATGGGCTGGGAATAAGGGGGCTTCCTCTGTCTGAAATCATCGTGACCCTCCACTTCCTCCATCTCCATACCGTCAGTAACCACGCCATTTTGCTACTTTTTAAAGTTTCCCCCATCTTCCTCTACCATTTAGTTCCTACTGAGGGCTCTCTGGTAGGCCTGCTATTACTTGAATGTGAAAGAAAGAGTACCTTGATGGAATTAAATGAGCTGGTATTAAAAAAAACAAACAAAACAGGAAGGAAGCAATGAACAAGAAATAATTAGGTGATAGAGAGATACTGAGCTGGACATTTCCAGCCACCAGCTGGCACAAAGTAGATCTGACCATTGGCTTTTTATATCCTATAATGTTTTCAGGACTATTTTTCACGTATCTCTACGAGACATATTCTCAATAATATTTGTTAACTGAATGACCTCTACTATGTGTATACAGAAGTGACAACACACAGCTTTTACTGAAACTAAAAGAGGAAAAACCACTTTATGTTGTTGTTGTTGTTTTTACTTTATTTATTGACTGATTGATTTTTGGCTGCGTTGGGTCTTCGTTGCTGCGCGCGGGCTTTCTCTAGTTGCGGTGAGTGGGGCCTACGCTTCATTGCGGTGCGAGGGCTTCTCATTGCGGTGGCTTCTCTTGTTGCGTAGTATGGGCTCTAGGCACGCAGGCTTCAGTAGTTGTGGCTCGTGGGCTCCAGAGCGCAGGCTCAGTAGTTGTGGCACATGGGCTTAGTTGCTCCGCGGCATGTGGGATCTTCCCGGACCAGGGCTCAAACCTGTGTCCCCTGCATTGGCAGGCGGATTCTTAACCACTGCGCCACCAGGGAAGTCCCTATGTTGGTTTTTAAAAATTTTATTCAGCACACTTTTTACACCCCCAACACACACACACACACACACACACGGTAATATATAAAGATCTAGGACTTTGGGATCAGACAAACTTGATTTCTAATCCAGTTCTGTCCTTATTACATTTGTGACCTTGAGAAAGTCACTTCATCTTTGTAAGGTCTAGTTTTCTTGTCTATAAACACGATTAGATGACATAATGTAAAATTCACTTACAAAAGTTAGATATTATTCTACTTCTTTCTAGTATTTTTTTATGTTTATATAAATTATTCCCTCAAAATGTCAGTATGATTTTATATGGGCCACATATAAAACATGTTGAAAACTTTCCAGAAGTTAGTTTTCCATTAAGCACATGGCCACATGCATACAGTTCTCATGAGTAAGATTGTGTCACTATCTTCAAATAATCTCACCTCAATTTTCAACCATGGCTGCCTGTACTCAGAGAAGGTGCACACACATGGGGAAAATATTCTACTCAAGGTTTTCCACAGTTTTGCACTCATCTTCCTTAGATCACGTGGTGTATATCTCAGTGACCCAGGAACAAATTACCACCAATGGCTAATATCCTGCATTTACTGTGCTGGAGACAGCATCCACCTTTATCCATGGGATGTCCTCCGGGCTTCACAGAGCCACTCTGGGGGCTCATTCCTATTCCAGAGAACCATAAAGAGATGGTGAGAGAAAGCAACTTTGCTGACTCACCCTGCTACCAGTATGTTCCATCCCTCAGAGTAGTTAAGGGCAAAGTGTCTGGAGCCAGATGCCTGAATTCAAATCCTGGCTCTACTCATTACTTCATCTATGACTTTGGGGAAAATTGTTTAGTTTCTCTTGTGCCTTAGTTTTCTTATCTGCAAAATGGGGATATTTGTAGAACCTACCACAAGGTGTATTGTAAGGATTACGTGAACCAATATATTTAAAGCACATAGTCCACACCTGGCACACTGGAAATGCTCATTGCAAGGTCTGGTAGACTTGGTGAATGTCCTGAGAAAGGCCAGGCTCTACCTGAAGAGACTTAAAATCCTGGCCCACTATTGACTCACAGCAGAGGCTGGTCATTTCTTAGCTCAAGAAATGAGGGTGTTAATAAGTCTGTGGGTGTTAATAAGTACCTGTATCCATACCAGGAAGCACTGCTGTGTCTGCCTAATCTTCTCACCTTTTGTTAATATATTTCTGGAGCACAGGGACCAGAGGGTGTGTCATGGATATTAGTGGCACCAAATATCTATGCAAGTTAATTCATTCGCACAAAAGACAGAGAAATACAAATACTATAGGTGCAAACACGGGTCTCTAAGGCTGACCTAATTTTTCTTCTTTTAAATTTTTTCCAGAAGTTGTGTATTTAGGATTAGAATAGTGATTTGTGGCCTGAGGGAAGGCCATGCCCAAGGAAGTTGGTTACTGGTGTTCAGTAGCTGGTGGGAAGGTCTTGACCACCATGAGTCTCTTCTGGCAAATGTGACAGAAAACTGCTGTCTTTCCCTTCTTCTCAACATCATGACACTATCCTGCACACATTCATGAGTATTAGATGGGGACTGTCCCTTTATACTCAGGAGAGTTGCTACTCAGAGATGGCTCACAGAACGACAAGTCAGATCCTGGCAGTCCTCCTCTAGAAGGGTGTTTGAGGGGGAGGTCAAGTTTTTTAAAGTTGATTTTGGATTTTAAATGTCCTCCCCACAAAAAGAAAAATGTTCCTTCCTTTAGAGGTAAATGATAACTATACTCATATTTGAATTCTTTTTTGAAGAGATAAAGATAGATAATAGATACATTAGATAGATAGATAGATAGATAGATAGATAGATAGATAGATAGATAGATAATAGATAGATAGGTAGACAGGTTGGTAGGGAGATAGATACTAGATATACAAAGTCTATACTTACATACTCTTTAGTATGCATGTATGTATACATCTATGTATATTATGTATATGTTAATGTATTTATAGCTATGTATGTATTTCAGAATGGGAAAACTACACAGTTATCTAGGGTATGGTTGATCCTTGGTCTACGAGGCCTTTAGTATTCAACAATGGTGTGTTTCATAGAGAGGACCTGACCTTAATGAGGAAGAATAGGAAAACAAAGAAAATAAAACATAAGCAGGCAATGCAAAAGCCAAGAGAAAGTGACGGAGTCCACATTCAGACAGGAAATGTGAAGTGTTAACTGCAAAATCAAGGTCACAGGCATCCTACCACAGCATTTTGATAGTTCATTTATCCTTGCCCACTTGTGAAGTGGAATAAAGAACAAAATGGCTTATGACTGGTATTGCTGGAAGTAAAATGGCCTAGAACATATTTTAATAAGAAAAAACAGACTCCAATAGCAGAAAAATGTAAAGAGAAAACCCAAATCACTCAGTAATTAACCACAGTAAATAAGCTCCAGCCAATGTGGATAATTCTGGGAAATAAGGGGCAAAAGCATAAAGAAAAACATACAAACATGTTCAAGAGAAAATGCCATCCTTTGTTATCAGAAGAAGGGGTTAGGCATGGGAATTGAAAATCCAGAAAGTTCACTTGTCTATTTTTGTTGTTTTAATCCAGGACAAAATAACCCCCTAGTTTAATGTAGTTCAACTAACAGATATCAAACAATACATATAAAAAGCGAGAGGCTACAGCTTTTGAAGAAAACATGAATGGATAACAAGAACTAGACACTTAAAAAAGACTCCTGGAGAGAGGAAGTGACTATATCCTTCTTTGAAGGCAGCTTCTCCTTTTATTTCATTGAGTTAGTAGTGTTGGGAGAAAACACTGTAAAAACTTTAATGAAGCAATAAAACTCACTTTGAAACCTTCTGCATATGCTTTGTTTTTCTCACAGAGCAGCTCACAATTACATCCATGTAAAAAAGAAACAGCCCCGGTAACTGACCTATGATTGTTTATTAAACATTTACCTTAGTGACCACATAAAAAAACAGTCAAATATAAAAGGAACTCTCAATTTCACAATTTATCTAGTGCACAAATGGCAGCTCCAAACTGCTAAATGGGCAAGGGACCAAAAGAGAAGTGATCCCTGAGACTTTGAAATCCAACGTCCCCTTGTCTTAAAATGCTTTAAGAGTATAAATTGGCAGCGATCTACACATTGCCTGAGAGCACTACACCTTCACTCTAAATCTATGTAGATCACTTTTGAGCACACCTTCCTCTCCAGGTTTATGCTCCTACCAAAGCCATGCTCTCCTAGGTCACAGTGCTTTCCACATAGCTTCCCTTCTTGCTGCAACGTGCAGCTTCAATCCCATCTCCTCTACAAGGATTCCCTTTGTTTAACTGAATGGCAATGATATATTGGGTTGGCCAAAAAGTTCCTTTGGTTTTTAAGTAAAAATAAAAGACAAATTGTTCATTTTGACCAAGAACTTTATTGAACAACGCATTCACCGTTTTGTTCCACTACATTCTGCCATTTTTCAGGCAACCTCATAATTCCATCTTCCCAAAACTTTTTATCTTTTTGAGCAAAGAAGTGTTCCAGGTGCATTTTACAGACTTCCAGAGAATTGAAATTTTTTCCATTGAGAGAATTTTGTAAAGACCAAAACCAATGGAAATCTGAAGGTGCAATGTCTGGTGAATACAATGGTTGAATCAGAACTTCCCAGCCAAGCTGTAACAGTTTCTGCCTGGTCATCAAAGAAACGTGTGGTCTTATATTATCCTGATGGAAGATTATGCGTTTTCGGTTGACTAATTCTGGACGCTTTTCATAGAGTGCTGCTTTCAGCTGGTCTAATTGTGAGCAGTACTTGTTGGAATTAATCGTTTGGTTTTCTGGAAGGAGCTAGTAATAGAGGACTCCCTTCCAATCCCACCATACACACAACATCACCTTCTTTGGATAAAGACCGGCCTTTGGTGTGATTGGTGGTGGTTCATTTCACTTGCCTCACGACCTCTTCCATTCCACATTATTGTACAGTATCCACTTTTCATTGCCTGTCACAATTTGTTTTAAAAAAGAACGTTTTCATTACATTTAAGTAGAGAATCACATGTGTAAATATGGTCAAGAAGGTTTTTTTCGCTTAACTTATGTGGAACCCAAAACATCAAAGCTATTCACAAAACCAAGCGGGTGCAAATGATTTTCAATGCTTGATTTGGATATTTTGAGTATGTCGGCTATCTCCCATGTGCTATAACATTGATTGTTCTCAATTAATGTCTCGATTTGATCGCTATCAACTTCAACTGGTCTACCCGACCGTGGAGCATCATCCAGAGAGAAATCTCCAGCACAAAACTTCACAAACCACTTTTGACACATTTGATCAGCCACAGCACCTCTCCATACACTGCACAAATCTTTCTTTGTGTTTCAGTTGCATTTTTACCTTTCTTGAAATAATAAAGCATAACTTGCCGAAAATGTTGCTTTTTTTTCTTCCATCTTCAATATTAAAATGACTACACAAAAATTCACCAATTTTGATAAGTCTTTTTTTTAAATGCATGCTGATATGACAGATGTCACATGCAACCTAACAAAACTGTTTCGAATGAAGTTAAAGACAACTTAGTGACTACAGCCATCTTATGGAAAAAACCGAATGAACTTTTTGGCCAACCCAATACATATTTCTAACAAGGTAACATAAGCAAGAACTTTTAGCTGTCATCACCAGTAAGATGACCCACAAGATAAATTAGTATTGTATATTTGTTTATCTACCATGAGGACAGATGCTTTGTTTTTCTTTCAACTCTACAAAGAAGGTATTACAGTATCAAAGGCCCTCGATGCCAGATGATGATGTTAAATTTCCTCTGGTAATGGGTAATAAAGAAGGAAAATAGGTAGAGGGTGGGGGAATTGGGCCATTAATTGATTAAAAGTGTAGAAGTAATATATACATGACATATATCATAAGATATATATATATACATCTTAGTTTTCTAGCTATAATAGATTACAGTCTATAAGTTATATAATTTTTATACCACAAACCTCAATTATAGTTCTAGGTGTAATTTTATGTGTAAGTTTATAGTATACCATTTTTGTTTCACTAAAAATGATCTTAATCATCATTATATTGTGTAGGGTCAAATACCAAGTATCCTAAAATAGCCATTGGTAGACTTTTCCCCTACTATTGTAGTTCTCTTCTCTATGAAGTCATATTGGCTTAAAGTTACAAATGCCTCTCTTGACTATTTCTTTTTCTATTGGCTCTTTTCCTGTCTAAACTTACCACTATATTTTTTTCTCATTATGAAAGTGAGATTCCCCTTTCCTAGTTACTGCATACTCCAGATAAGAAATAGAATTTGGATTGGGAAAATATGGGCTATAAATGGGGATTCATGGATTTTTCCCCCTTGAAATTTAAGTTCTTCAGACAAAACACAAAAGGTCTTAATTTCCAAGTTCTTTAAGGATTTTTTCCCCTGGATTTATATTCTACGTCTATATTTTCAAGACAATAGTTGTGGCTCTCTTTGTCAAGTCCTATGATATAATTGACTAATATCATTTCCACTATCTACTTAAAGTGTTCTGTGAAAGTGTCATGGCGTTTCAAATATCCAATATTAGCTATTGATTTAAGGGAAATTTCTGGCACTGTTTTTTTTTTTTTTTTGCCTTAGTGGTTCACTACCAAGTCAAATTTACAAAGTAATTCCATTGAATTTACCACACTTCTATGTTGGGAATTAATAACATTCCCTCTATTTGAGAAACCATTTCTTCCAGCTACTTGACAATTGTGGTTGCTACTGTGTCCAGTGAAATACCACTAAACTAAGAATGTTTCTATCTCTAAATTAAAATTCAAAAAGAACACTTCAATCTAGAAAAAACTAAAGATAATAGAAATAAGAATACCCCCACCCCAATTTTTTCTTTCTGCATTCTGCTGAAGAGTTTCCCATCCTTCACAATATTGTCAAGAGCATTGGCAATGCTACATGGGTTAACTTGTTTCTACTCTAGCTCTACACTTGATTTTAGAAAATAAGTGAGCAATGGAGGAAGCCATTATTTTTGTCTTTTAAAATGGTCTCTCTCAGAGGTGCAGCCACACCCAACATGAGAGCAACTGTCTGAAAATGGCAGCTGTTTTGAAGTGAGATTCAGCTGAATGTTCTCGTATGAGATTTCATCATTAACGACAGTGTTATTTACTTATACGGTGAGGAAAAGTGCAAGAGGAATTCTGCAGCATGTGATCTGTAATCCTTTTACTTCACCTGACATATTCACTCCATCTGGGGCTTCTTGACTTGACCAAGAGCAACATCAACCAGTGTTTGATTTTTCCAAATTCTCTAATCATTTTTTCCCAGTCTGTCTTGTGTCCCATAACTTTTGAAAGTTCGAAAGACCAATAAACCTGTTCTCTAATTGTTTATGATCTTGTCCTTACTGATTGCATTTAGGACAATAAAACTTTATGTTTCCCATAGTATTGGTACTCCCTGACAAGTAATGTTAAGCACTCAAGAAATATACTAGAAAAAGCTGTGTAGAATATTTCTAAAAATAATCTCCAATTTACTAGCAAATGGACCAGTTTGGTTTGATATGATTTCAGAACATAGGAAAAGTTATAAATCCTATATGAAAGAACACATAGAGGAGGCCAACAATGAAGATCAATAACTAATTTAATTAGGAGATACAAACCTCCAGTTACAAAATAAATGAGTCACAGGGATGAAATATACAGCATGGGGAATATAGTCAATTATATTGTAATATCTTTGTATGGTGACAGATGGTAACTAGACTTATCATGATGATCATTTTGTAATGTATAGAAATACTGAATCATTATGTCATGCACCTGGAACTAACATAGTATTGTAGGTCAATTATACTTCAATTACAAAAAAATATGTAGACACTGGGAAGAAATGTATCAACATGCTAATGGTGGTTATCTCTGGGGGTGGTGATTATGGGTGATTGTTATTTTTTATTTTATGCTTTATGTATTTCTAGTTGTCTGCAATGAACATGTATTGCTTATAAAAGTGAAAAGCAATGCATCATTAAAAATGAAAAACAAAAGACCTAATTGAATAAGAAGGAAAAAAGTAGGAGAAATGGAATTGCTTATAGAAGACAGGACTAATCAGTGCTACTTGAGACATGCACTCCATGTACGTGTGAAATCACACATACTCCATGTATGTGTGAAATATATTTCTTCACAGAATCATAGAAGAAAATTGTGCAGGTAGAATGCTCCTTTGAGTTCTTCTAGTCCCAACCTATTTAGACACCAAGGAGTTACATGGGTTGTTTTTTTAGCTATGTTTGGGAACTCTCAAATCAACTTTGATTATCTTTGTGATTTGCTATCTCAGGGCAAAATGTACTTTCCCTATTCTTTGGTTAATGCATATTTAAAAGTTTTCAGAAGAAAATCATAAAACTAATAGACCCACTTAACTGAATATTGTGCCTTTCCTCTAAAGAACCCAAAAGATTTTCTCCTCATTTCTCCTTAAACAAATAATGTGATTTAATATATGAGAAAAAGGTACCACTATTTTTTTTTTATAAATGTAGAACTAAGGCCCAGGGAAATGAAGCAAAAATCATACCATTCTTTTTTTCAGAAAATGAATCTTCTCATATAAAGCTGTACATGCATTTTCAGTATCTTCCTCAGTCATTGTCATGAATTTATAGTGAATTTCATAACTATGCTAACACTCTCATCCTTACCTAATCCTTCTTGGATACTTTGGATATACTTTGACGTACTATATTATACATACACATGTATATCAATACATGTGCACACACACACATATAAATGGCCTTTTGGAATCTGCACTGCTGTGTTCATACTGACCAACTTCATCAGCATTCTCATTTTGAGCATTATAAATCCACATAATGACTGGCAAGGATTAGGAGTTCAGTCTGTGATCAAGAAACAAAGAAAAGCTTACTGGCCCACACTGAGATCAAATGGGTAAACTTAGTCTCATTAACGTCTTTGTTAATAAAGCTAACCAATTGCCCTAAGACAGAAACACAACAAAAGGTAAATTCAATGCATCTAATATCTAACTAGTAGCTCTCAAATTTATCAAGTGGTACCATAAACTATACATTGAGATTTACCACTAATAATTACTAAATTTTGTGGATCATCCATTTCAAGACCTCAATCTTTAAACAAAATTAATTTATATTTTGTTACAAATCTGCTACTTATAATTCTACTCATTGGTCTGTTTCAAACTGAGTTTCTCTGATTTGAGGATTTTCATGCTACAGTCAGTGGTAACTAAGGCATTTAGAAAATGTAAGTACTTACTCAAAGTCAGACTTTAATAAAATGGTAAGCTGCCATAATTTGAATCCATTTTAGTTTGATTTAAAGTTGTTCATTTTAGCTCGCATACAATTAATTCCCAAGGACTTAGTAAATGCTAATGAATGATTACTATGTGTTAAGCACACGCTAAGCTCTAAGTAATTTTATTATCTTATTTAGACTTCATAAATACCCCCCCCCATTTTATAGATGAGAAAATCAGTAACCTGGAGTTAAAGATACAATGTAGTTCATACCTATAACTAAAACTTGGCCTATATGTAGGCAATTAGCGGATCACCTACAGAGGTTAAGGGCATTATTTACAAGCACATGCTTCCACACACCCCTGCCTTACATGGATATGCAATTCCATCACTAGAGAGTAAGTCCTTTGAGCTAAAGCATTATGTTCTGTATTCACAGCTAAAATATAAAGGATAATAAAGGAGGTAACACACTATCTTAAGTCAGGCACACCAGAAGCAGAGCCCAACAAGAATTTATGTGGAAGAGATGTATATACTTCCAGGGGATATCAGAAAGGATGGGGTGGGTGGCTGGAGAGGCACAGGGAGGAGGCCAAGCATTCTGCATGCCTGATCGACAGGGGAACACTGAAGGGTAAGCTTTGCCTCAGTGTTGTCTGACCCAAGCTGAGAAAGCTGGCCTTTCATAACCTTATACTCCTCAGTTGTTCTTTAAAGCCTACTCCAGAAGAGTAAGAGTAAATCCCTGCAAGGTCTCCCCACTGCAGAATTCCCTGAAATTTAAAAAAAAAAAAAGGAGCCAAAGACCTTAACAGACCCCTTACCAAATAAGATGTACAAATGGCAAATAAGCATATGAAAAAATGCTCTACATCATATGTCATCAGGGAAATGCAACTTAAAACAACAAGATACTACTATCTACCTATTAGAATTGCCAAAATCCAGAACACTGACAACATCAAGTGCTGGTGAGAGTGTGGGGCAACAGGAACACTTATTAATTGCTGGTGGGAATGCAAAATGGTACAGCCACTTTGTAAGGTAGTTTAGCAGTTTCTTATAAACTAAACATACTCTTACCATGTGATCCAGCAATCACGCTCCTTGTTATTTAGTGAAAGAAGTTGGAAACAAGTTCACACAAACACCTGCACACAGATATTTATAGCAGCTTTATTCATAATTGTTAAAACTTGGAAGCAACCACAATGTCTTTCATCGTGGATAAACTGTGGTACATCCAGAAAATGGAATATTATTCAGTGCTCAAAAGAAATGGGCTATCAAGCCATGAAAAGACAAGGCAGAAATATAAGTGCATATTGCTAAGGGAAAGAAGTCAATCCAAAGAGACTATACACTGTGTGTTTCCAATTACATGACATGCCAGAAAAGGAAAAATTATGGAGATAATAAAAGGATCAGTGTCATCAAGGGTTGAGAGTGGGGAAGAAGAATGAATAGGTGGAGAACAGGGGATTTTTAGGGTAGTGAAACTAGTCTGTTTGATGCTATAATGGTGGATGCCTGTCATTATACATTTGTGCAAACACATGGAATGTACAATACCAAGAGTGAACTTTAACACAATCTATGGACTTTGTGTGATAATGGTGTATCAGTGTAGGTTCATCAATTGTAATAAATGTACCACTCTGGTGGGTGATGTGACAATGGTGGAGAATAGGGGTTATATGAAAAATCTCTGTACATTCTCCTCAATTTTACTGTGAACCTTAAAATGCTCTAAAAATTAATCTCAATTAAAAAATTTTAAAAACAACCCAAAATTCAAAAATTGCTCTTTTTCACTTTCAACTAATCTTTAAAAAAATTTTTTCTGACCAAATATATCTATAATAACTGCTTTTCTGAGAAGTCAACATTTACAGCTGTTTGTTTCCTTACTCTTGAAATCTCAAATTATGGAAATGTTATAGAGTTTACATGATGGTGGGAAAAAATATACTTTGTACCTGCTTTCAGAAACTCTGTTCCATGTTCACATTAATCATGTTTGGGATGATTTATTTCTACATTCATGCTGGCCAATTTTATTAGTGTTTGGTTTGGCTGAATGGAAGAAAATCTGCTTTCTATTTCACCTCTGTAAAAAGAAGCTCTGTAAAAAGAAGAGTTGGATTTGTGCTAAATTATATAAAGTTTATAGCTCTGCTTTGTCCCCAGTATCAGGTACTTCCATATTCATCTTTCTTCTATATTCTCCCTCTACAGCATCCTCTAGAAAATGTCTATTGATCTAGGTCTGTTCAAGTAATGCCTTTGGTTTGTTTTCCAAACTCTTCAGAATCTTTAGCACCTACAACAGGAACGTTTCATGTTCACCGTACGGATCTTGTCACAACCATTCCCCACTTTATACTTAGTGTTCAGTGCTGGCCTCAAATACTTTTACTATTGAGACTGCTCGCTTCATGCTCACCATCCTCTACCCTGCCACCATTGGCCTGGCCCCCTGCACAGCCCCAAAAGCCACCTTCCTTTGACCACTGACACACTAATGGCCCATTATTCCCAAATACATCCACATTCTTTTATACCACAAAGCGAACGCCCTTCATCTTTGCAACTGCTGTTCAACTCTAAACATTCAGAAAGTTTTCCCAACTCCCTCCCCAAAAATATTGCCTCAAACTTTGCAAAATGGTCAACAGCACGTTTCTTTCATAACCACTATTACTCTGGCCTCCCTGAGGGCAGGAGTTCACATTCAGCAATTCCTAAATTCCTAATACCAGATAAGAGTCCATCAGCCTGAGCAGTAAATTACTCTTGGATTTACTATGTCATTTTGGTCATACTATTTTGATTTTCTTTTTCAGGTGGGAGTACTTCTGAAACAGAATTTCAGAGGTTCCCACCCTCCACTTCCAATGTTCAAACTTCCACCATTTTCTAGCACTTCTGCCGAAGAGCAAATAGTTTAATGAAAATCCCATCTCTCTGCTATATATTTGTATACCTACAATGTTTCAACCTTGTGACAAATATTTGGCTAAATTTTGTCCCTACCTTATAGTAGATCCATGTGAATAATCAAAGGTAGGTCTAGCTTCAATTAACTCAAAAGTTATAAGCTATAAAATTGCTGGCCAAATTACTGACTTTAAGTGGTTCAGGCTATTTTAAATCATATGGATGAAGAGTAAGACATCAATCTTCTGGATACTTAGTCTACGAGAGAGCAGTGGTTGAGATTTTAAGCTAAAATTTTTAATATTCTCTACAGATATCCTTGCTGCTATAGACTCAACTGTATATGGAGATTTGAAGTCTCCAGCAGCACATTGAATATAATGTTTTCCTTTTTTCACGTTCCTTTATGCCCGACTTCATCTGGCAAATAATTGGGGACAAGAACTATTGTTCTGTGGTTGTGTAAGAAGCTGGTTCTTGTAGAATGGGTAAGAGGAGAGGGCATGGATTTTATTGTATTGATTTGGAGCTTAGACTTTGAAGTTTGATGTGGCCTAAAGTCCTGGCTCTCACCCTGAGCCCAGGGCAAGTTCTTTAGCATCTCTATACTTTTGTTTGCTTACCTGTTAAATGAGGACAACACTAGTACCCATTTCACAAGGTTTCATAAGTATTAAATGAGGTAATGGATGTAAAGTATGTAACTTGGTGCTTAGATAAATCAATGATTAGTAAATGTAAATTACTATTATTATTTTCACCACCTTTATTCCATATGCTCTATATATTCAAATCTCAGTGAAGCTCTAAGTAAAACATGGTGGAATAAAGGAACTATGAAAACTGTTGATGGAAAGAAAACCTAACCAAATAAATACTTATTTCTACAAAATAAAGATCAGAAGCTTGATACACACTCATTAGGTAGGTTGACTATATAATATATTGTCCTAATTGGGACCCTTTGGAGACTGAAGGGAATGCTTTAGTAATTACTCCAAGACAAAAGCATAAACAAAAACCATCAATGGTTGAACCAGGAGTTAGGGTCACCCTTTTGTTAGCACACTCTGATATCTGGTATTCTAAAATGAACGAGACAGGAAAAACAACCTTCAACTCTGAGATTTTCTATGTGTTATAATCCTTGTATCCCTGGGTACCAGAGAGAAAATAGTCGAAGACCCCCAAATTACGAAGATACAGTTAAACATCTAGAAACACAGAATGAAATTCAAAATAATGAATTTGTAGAAAGGATGCAAATTTTAACATCAAAACTGTGGGTCAAGTTCTAGTTCTGCATTTAAATCGCCATGTTACTTGAGGAAGTCAGAATCTCTGACCCTTTCTCTATCACCTGTGGATAGGAATGATGGTGGTGATAATAATAAATCTACCCAGTCATTAGGATATATAAAAAGCTGCATTATATATTATAAAGCAATAAACAACAGTTATTACCTGAATGAGTTATTTGGGGGAATTTCTTGAAAATCCTAACATGATTCTCTTCCTCTGAGATATGAAGAGGAAAGCAAGAAGCTTGTTTATGAAATGCAAGAACTCTAACAATACAGAAGTCTCTACCTTGCAATGGTGATTGCTGAGCTGATCCTAGAATCGTTTAGTTATTAGTAAAACTTTATGTCCTTCAACAGAATGCGGCAACTGACTCAACAAATATCGTGGATTCACTTTTTCTTAAAGCAGGTCTTAAAAATAATTAAACCAATAAGAAATAAATCCTTTTTTAAGAGACTGGGTTTTCAGTGGTTTAATTCAAACAGAACCTATGGGTAGGTTAGGGAGAACTAGGTAGAAATGTTTCCTGTGCCTCTATTTCTTCTAATTCCATGGTTTTCAGTTCTACAAAACATTTGAATTGCCTAAGGGGCTTTTATTATTTATTTATTTATTTTGTTAACATCTTTATTGGAGTGTAATTGCTTTACAATGGTGTGTTAGTTTCTGCTGTATAACAAAGTGAATCAGCTATACTATACATATATCTCCATACCCTCTCCCTCTTGCGTCTCCCGCCCACCCTCCCTATCCCACTCCTCTAGGTGGTCACGAAGCACTGAGCTGATCTCCCTGTGCTATGCAGCTGCTTCCCACTAGCTATCTATTTTACATTTGGTAGTGTATATAAGTCCATGCCACTCTCTCACTTCATCCCAGCTTACCCTTCCCCCTCCCTGTGTCCTCAAGTCCATTCTCTATGTCTGCATCTTTATTCCTGTCCTGCCTAAAGGGCTTTTAAACACTGAAGATCCCCTCCCTAACCAGTTAAATTAAACCAATTAAATCCTAATCTCTGAGCTGTGGGGCTTGTCTTGGTATTTTGTGAAAACTACTGAGGTGATTCTGGTGGGCAAGGGGAGGCTGATGTCTTGATTCAGTGGCCGCATGTGAGAAGAAGACACCTTGGAGGAACATTTTATCCCTGTATCCCTCCAGGCATTGCTCCTTTAATCCACCTCCATCAACTCTTTCCTAACCCCTCAGGCCCCAGAATTCCAGCACCTTAAACTTCTCTTTCTCTTTACTTCGTTCCATTCACATCAAAGGGTAATCGTTGATAAAACAAAGTATTCATCCTCCTAATGGTGTTTACGTTTTAACAATGAATTGAACTTAAAGGTAAAGAAAGAACACATGGAAGGTGAAAATAGAGACATCAGGCCAGTATGTCAGGAAGTGATTTCTGAGCATTTCTGGACCTTTCTAGGATTCCAGAAATCACACCAAGAATGTGGGTACTCCATTTGCCTGGGCTTAACTCTAAAAAGTTGATGTAGGTATCAGTTCATGAACAAAACAAATAGTCCAACTTAATGAACTCACATAATATGTGATTCATCCCTTTCATTTCCCAAACACTGTTGCGTGTTTTCATGTTATCGTCAATCCCATAACTCTGACGGAAAGTTAGGAATTGTTACTCTCATTTTACTTATGAGAAAATGAAGCCAGAGAGGTGAAGTCATTCCTGCAGATACAGATAAAGGGTTGTCACCTCAATCTGACTTCACGCCCCAGCTCTTCCCAGGTTTCTTCTCCAAAGGTGATCATTGCTTTAGAAGTGATTAAGGCCACAAGAAAGGGAGTTCAGAACATAAAAAAAAGAAAACCTGTTAGAGAGGTTGGTAACCCCTGTAGAAGACATTTAGAGCTTTTTCGTTTTTTGCCTTCTGTATTGTAAAGCCAGTTATCATGGGGAAGTGCAAACAAGCTTAATCCAAAAAATATTTACTATCGTATTCAACCTCTCCTGTTTCTGCTGTCACCTCAGATGTCAGGGGGACATCAGTAAGTACCCACAAGCTGCCCTTGGCAGGAAAAGCCTTTGTGGTGAAATTGTAAGTGTCACATTTAGTGCAATCTTGTAAGGGCAGAAGCAAGAATCTGCATCCTCTCAGGAGTAAAGAGGGAAGTGAGTGATTTGTATATTCTATATACCTACGCCAATCTGTTAAAGAACCTCTGGGTACACTTAATAATGTATTGGTTTGCTATTGTAGAGAACATATCATCCATTCACCCAGGTGAACAGTTTATGCCAAACAAGTCATCTAGAATCTTGGCATATTGATCATTTTTAAGGATAACTCAGTGACTGGAAAATGAGTGGAAATAATTTGTAAGATGGCAAATGGTGTTCTTTTTTTTTCTTTCTTTCTTTTTTTTGGCGGTATGCGGGCCTCTCATTGTTGTGGCCTCTCCCGTTGCGGAGTACAGGCTCAGCGGCAATGGCTCACAGGCCCAGCCGCTCCGTGGCATGTGGGATCCTCCCGGACCAGGGCACGGACCCGTGTCCCCTGCATCGGCAGGCGGACTCTCAACCACTGTGCCACCAGGGAAGCCCTGTGTTCTTATTTTTCAATGATGATTTAGAATTTTGTATTTAGGCACCTGATACTGAATGTCTTAGTGTCCGTTGCTAAAAACTTAGATTTTAAAATAACATAAGATGAACTATGTTTGGGTGTTAGATTACATTGTAAGATTAATGTGCACATATAAGGATGGAAATTGCTAGAAGGAATTATTTTGAAGGAAGAAGGAAGAGAAAAAGAGACAGAAAAGACAAAGGAAGAGGAATAAGAGTACCGGTTGAGCAAAAAATAAGTTTCTCACATCGTACCTTCCTTTTGTCCAAGAAAGATAAAAGTTAAGTTTGAAGAAGAAAAATTAGCTTTGATCTTGTTTCCAGTAGGGAAAAGGTGGATAGACAACCTAGATGGAAGACCCAGAGACAGAGTAAGCTTTACCCTCAAGGAGAGAGGAAAAAGATGCTATAGAAAATGACAAAATTTAAGCAGTCGATATAAGTAGATAGAAATGGAGCGTGTGGCAAATCCACAAAGAGTTTTGAAATGAGCAGGAAAAACAATTTCAAATTGTATAAAGACATAAAAAGACAGTAAAGTACATAAAAAGACAGTAAAGTGGAAGTAATGTTGATTCGTCATGATGTAGCATAAGCTACATCACTGAGCATGAGCTCGTAGCAGCAGCTAGAGGAGGAAAACATCGAGTAAGCAATGAGAGAAATCTCAGTGACATATCGCAAAGCAAATGGCCTTAGGAAGGACCAGATAAGAACCAGACATCAGGGAGGATACTGGAATGAACAAGTGGCAGGGGGCCAGCCGCAAACATGTCTTGGTGGCAGTTGAGCCTTCAGTGACGACTCACTATCTTTCTGTGGGGGCAAAACACGAGCCTGATGCCCTTAAAAGTCAATTAAGTTCTTCAGCCCAAAGAAAAAAACACACGTTACCCAATACGCAAACAGTGCCGAAAGTTCACTTCCTCTTAAAGCTACTCACTCAGGATAGCATTACTCTATGGCCAGGCACTGAGGTCAGGAAGTAGTTTATTTTCACTGAAACTGAAGGAGGAAGTTAGAAAAACGGCTGCAACTAGATCAATTCGGGAAAGCCAGGTACGAATAAAGAGAGCAAGTTTTTACTTTCTCTTTTCAGAAGGCCAGCTCAGATTTGCTGCGAGCTAAATTTTGCACACCAATAAAAGACAAAAACCCCAGCAGTATTCATCTATACTCAGTATGAAAGACGGAAGCTGAATTGGTAATGGAGGCTTTTCTGTGTCGGAGGGCAAAGTTAGCGGTAGGAGGCTATGGGGCTCTCAGTGAGACCACTTGAAAAACCAAAGAAAAATAGACTGAATAGATTGAATCACTGGATTTCTCCAAGTAGGAGTGGGTGAGTGAGGACGAGGGCCGGGGGGAGGCCAGAGAGGGGAGGAGAGAAGGGAGAGTTGGGGGGAGGGGGAGGTTTTGAATGGAAGGTGGGGAAAGGGGAGAAAGGCAGAAAGAGCTGCTTGTTTAAAATCAGTATTTTTCAAAGCGGATGTCGTCTTTCCCCAGGGATATTCCCAGGGAGTCACAGGACCAGAGCTGCAGCATTCCTAACATCTGTTCAGCAAGGGCGGCTTTAGATTTGCAGCAAAACCTCTTCCTCTGCATCACCCCTTCCTTCTCTTATTCTGGAATCGTAAGGCCTGATTTCCTGCCCACCCTACATTCCAATCCTTTCCCACCTTCCCCTGAGTGCTTCCCTCCCTTCTTCAGTGTCCAGAAAAGTAAAAACATCACCTGCTTCTCCTCCCAACAGCTGAATTATACTTACACACTTTTATTTCGATAGCAAAGTGGTTCAAGGTATGTTTCAGGGTTGTGGAAACCCTCAAAGGGATTATGGAATGAAAAAGTTTTGAGAACCATGCTCTAAATAAAGAATTGGAGATGAAAACCTGTCATAATGAAAAATTAAACTACCTCAAATAAAGCAAAGGATCAACCAATGCCTTGGCAAGCAGGGAGAGAAACTTATATACCGTGGGGCTGGTAATGAGCCAGTTTCTTGCCAGTCTAAGCCTCTTTCTACCTGGCTAGGGAAATGCAAGGAAAGAATTTATAGCCATGCAATAAAACATGCAAGAATCAGAAAACAGAAGTTTGAATATGTTTATTTCTAAGTTTGAAATTTTTTGTCAGTAACTACTACCAGGGCTAACTAAACCTACATGAATGAATGGGTATGATAACCCATAGCTCAGCAGACTACAAGGCCAGTCTGTGAAAGGTAATCATTCTCTATAAGCATTATTTAATTTGTTAAAATGGAGATAATACCTATATCACAGAGATGTAGTGAGGATTATGGTTAAAAACTAGGTATTATTTTTAAGTGTTTTCTATATTTCAGGTAGTGTACTATATACTTTACATGCATTATCTCATTCCTACAACTAGATAACTGCCCTTTAAATAACTGCATGAAAGCATGAATGCTTGCATGGTTGCATGGATGGAACAAATGATCAGTTCCCACTTCTTCTTCTTCTTTTTTTTTTTTTTTATTTTTCAGCCACGCTACAAGACATGCAGGATCTTAATTCCCCGAACAGGGATCGAACCTGTGCCCCCTGCAGTGGAAGTACAGAATCTTAACCTCTGGACCGCCAGGGAAGTCCTCAGTTCCCACTTTAGAGATGAGAAAATGAGACCTAGATTAAATAATTTACACAAAGTTCCATGGTTATCTGGTTATCAAAGAGACAGATTCTACCTGACTCCAAATTCTTGCTCTGTATTATACTATTACTTTATTATTCTGTATTTTGTATCCTATACTTTCACTCTCATTTTATTCTCCCCCTATCCTGAAAGTCCTACTGGCTGACTCTTACCCCTAACACAAGCACTAGGATGTTCAGATTGTCTTTTTTTTCTCTTCCTAAATCTTTTCTGATAAAAAGATCTGAAAATCTCTCTTATTCAACTCAGCAAAAAATAATGGGATAAGAGCAACATGCTAGGCACTGGGTTAGAGGCTAGAGAAGTAGAATAAAACATGGTTCATTTTCTCAAATGATTCAGAAGTAATACATGAAGCTTAAAGTCTTGAATTTCATCCCATCTCTCCAACTCCCCACCTCCTCAGTCCTCAATCTCCAGCTTACTCTCCTTGCCCCTTCTCTCCCAAAACGCTGCCAAATTTTCTGTAGAAAGTGAAGAAATGCAGTGGGTGATTGTTCAGCTTTGATAGACATGTCTATTTCTTTTGACATAGGGTCTTTTTGTTCTTCGGAAATCACACTCCTGAGTTGGGCTCTTTCTCTGCCTGATTGGAAAAGATCTTATTTTCAAGGCGAATGGCTTGTGTGCTTCTAACTACCTTTGAATCAGAGCAATCATATTTGTCTACCACCCAGTGTTCAAAAGTCATGAAGAAATGTCCCCAACATATTTAGAAGCATAGGGTTTTCTGAATGAGGACTATACATGTACAAGGAAATCATGGTCTTCATAGAAGTAAAGCTGCTTGGGACAGAGGAAGACTTCGGATTCAGAAAGCCTGCTTTTTGAATGTCAGCTCTGCCTTTCCCTAAGGGTGGGTTTGTGGACAAACTGATTAACTTCTCTGAGCATCATTTCCCTGTCTGTAAAATAATCGCTATAATACCTTTGTCTCAGGGTTTTTCCTAAAATCCAATAAGATAATTATGTACAACACTTAGACACATAAGTGGTCAATAAATGGTAGCTGTTATCACTAGTATTTTCTATGTGGAAATCAAATAATCAAAATTCTGAAGAGATTTAAGATAAACCTGCCCCTTTTTTCTTTCTAAGTCCTTCTACACACGGGCTTTCTCTGCATTTTTACATCACACTTTTTTTTTAAGCCCATGGTGGACAGCTAACCTCTGCATCCTGACACAGCCAGAATGTTTTTCTGCTTAGTGGACTTTAATTGCTACTGCATTACATTAGGATTCCCATGGAATTACTTATTATAGCCACACAGTGCCAGAATGAGTAGTCATGAAATCTATTAGAATGGCTACCAAGGAAATTACATATGAGTTTCCATCCTGCAAAGTATTTGGTCACATGAAACCAACATCCAATGCCTAACATAAGTAACGTCCCAGGGATTTTATGGCATCATAGATAGTGAGTAAGTAGTTTTACATAACAAATAGAAGCTTAAGTGACAATATAAATTTAGGTCCTACAATGTACTTTCTTTTTCAATAAATTAAAATTAAATTAAAGATATAATTTTTATATATCTTTAATCATTCATTTATATCTTTTGATTTTAGTGAAACCATAGACTAAATGAGTAACTAAAATTCATTGATACAATATATGATTATGTAAAAATGTTAATTAGCTTTGTAATCTACACAGCAAACATAGAGTACCAAGTCTACCATATATTTCTGCAGAAAGCACTGAAATAATGAATAAAATGTTAATACCTCCTCTTCTGATTGAATTGTTTCTTAGAAAATAATTTTAAAAATCTATAAATATCAATATATTCTATTGGTCTATTTTAAAGTTAGCATATAAATTAACATTGCACTGATGGTTTCAGATCTTGGGATTCAGAAATAAGAAGTAATAAAAACTAGTACCATGCTGTGTATTGCTTGATTCCATAAAGATGTAAAAAGTATCTTCACATTTCAACAGTACTGAAGTTGGGTTTGTTGTGGTAGGGCATCACATTTTACTCATGTCGGATTCCCTGAATTTTGGTCCCCATTTACCTGTGCTGCATGGCGACACTATACCCCCTGAATCACAGGAAGAGGCAGGTGAGCATCCAGAGGCAGAATGGGAGGGATTGGAAGGAATTAAAAGCAAACTCCCTGAGAAATTAGGTTTGTTGGGTCAAATGCTGGTGGAGCCATTCCACAATTTTATTCAATCTGAAAAATGTATAACTTTTTTAGAAGGTATATTTAGAAGGTACTATTTTGTGAAGTGGGTCAAGATCAGGCAACTCCCTGAATGTTTTGGTTTTGCTTTTTTGTTGTTTTCCAGGAGCAACCCTCCTCCCAGAATTTACAGGATAGCACAAATACAGATGAAGACATTTCATGCTTTTATGACTTCAGTTGGCTCCACACATCATTTACTCCATTTTTTTCAACTTCACGTACAGTTGTTTACATATCTGAAGGCACTGAGCTTATTTTGTGTAATCATGAAATATTATTTCTTAAAATGTCATTAATATAAATAATTTTTCTAATGTCACACCGTATTTATATTATTTATGAATGTGAAGGATATTATTTCCATTTGTTTTAAAGGTGACAGAAACTGAGGTTAAACATTTACAGCTGTCAAGTGAACAAATAGCAGCTAAAAGGACAGAAATCTTTCTTTTAATCCCTCTCACTTTGTTATTAACATAAGGAAAGATTCAGTCATTTTCAGCTTTCTTTCTTTTCGCCCATTTGTGAATGGGGTGCACTTCTATTCTTGCCTTTCTTACACTTTCTGTATCCCCATCAAGTTTCAAAGCAGGAGACAGGAGGGAAGTATACTAGTAACTGTGGGGGTTGGAGGGGTGCAGAAATTGCACTCAGTGGAGAGTGAATCTCTTGGGCATGTTGGCATTTCTAGTAATTTTCTCACTCTATTCTCCTGTTTACTTCCTATCACTCTGCTTAAGCAAATCTCTTTGAGGGAAACCCTAGGACTCAGGAAAGAGAGCCTAGGTCTTCTCATTGGAGAGATCTGTCCTAGAGCCTCAGAGCCACCCACTTCCTCATCTTTAAAATGAAGATAACATACTTATTTCTTACAAGCACTATTACAAGCACTAAATATCATAACTATTTAGGCAGCAAAAAACACCCAATCCTCACTCATAGTAAGAACTTGAAAAATGCAGTTGTTAAATGGCTCATAACTGTTATCTTCACCCCCATCTCCACAACCCCCCACACACCCTGACCCACCTGTTCTCCCCTCACAGAAGGCCACTCTCCATACATCAGTCAGGCCTCTCCAGTTGCATCACTCTTTCAACAAATATTTGTCAAACATTACTATGTTCAAGGCACCATGTAGAGAATTGCAGAAAACACCACTGTGTATGGAACCTTTAAATAGTCAACACACCTCTATGCCAGGTCCCAGACCAGGTGGTAGCTGAGCTTAGGCAAGTCCCTTCACTTTCCTGAGACTGACTCCACATATTTGCATTGATCTTAACACTATCTTTGTTTTAATATTATCTTTTATATTTCATTACATAATTATATACATCAAATGACATAAATTATGAGACTAGATTGTTCAAAACTATAGCAAGTAAGCCATGAAATGTTTGGTGTAAATGTAACATATATATCACAACTGTGATTGGTCTGGGAGAATTTTGCCCTCTCTATAGGGATATGTAGCTCGTGCTTATTTAATTTCATCTCTTTATCCAAATTCTAATTCTTACTCATACAGGGCTTTTGAAGAACTGACCCTGCCTCAAAATGTGGGACACTCTCCCCTCTTATTATCACCTCATGAAAGTCTAATGAGGTGTGGAGGGAAAAAGGGTCATGTGTTGGCCTTTAGATCTCTTCCATATACATTGTTGGAAGCAGTGTTTTAATACCAGAATGAAGACGAGCTTGCAAAATAAATTTACTGTCTAAAATTCTTTAAAGAATAGGGCTTCATATGGGGAGGGGGAGGGGTAGGTTGTGACGAGGTGAGAGAGTGGCATGGACATATATACACTACCAAGCGTAAAGTGGATAGCTAGTAGGAAGCAGCCGTGTAGCACAGGGAGATCAGCTAGGTGATTTGTGACCGCCTAGAGGGGTGGGATAGGGAGGGTGGGAGGGAGGGAGATGCAAGAGGGAAGAGATATGGGAACATATGTATATGTATAACTGATTCACTTTGTTATAAAGCAGAAACTAATACACCATTGTAAAACAATTATACTCCAATAAAGATGTTAAAAAAAAAAAAGAATAAGGCTTCATGGGATGAAATTTGAGTTTCACTCTTTGTATGTCACTACATTTTCCTTCTGATTTTACCCAAGTGTTCTGCTGTTGGGCTCCAGTTAGCATCTGAATCCAACACTTTACCCAGTTCATGTAGACTGGTTGGATTAGGTGAAGGGAAGTCCCATCAAGATAAAGTTGCCCTAAGGGGCACAAAAGGGCATTACAGAGAAGTCAGGTAAGCCATGAATGGAGTCTTGTGTGTGAAATAAATTAACTACAAAAGGCCCCAGGTGGCTTTTCCTATCTTCCAAGAATTAACAATGTTTCACTGTTATTGAAAACTTATGGGATTTTTTTTTAATGACAGAATGAATGTTAAATATACAACATATAATTTATTCCATCCTGGCAGGAAATTGCCTTCAGTTTTCTCTGGGGAACTGTGCAAACATCTGGATAACATTTAAATCTTTTAATATAAAAAAGTAGTAATTACCCCCAAACTTACTACTTCCCACATTTATTTCCTCTTTTTCAACAATTAGGAATTTATTTCTTTTTCAGTGAGGATTCAGACTGCTTATGAAGGAATTAATTTTGCAATGCATCCGCAAAGAACACAGTTCTTTTAGCCTGTTCTCATGGAAATTCACAGAAAGTTAATTTTTACCATTTTTCTTCAAGGCAGCCAAATTTTCTTATTTTACAGATGTTCATTTTTTAAAAATTTTGCCAACATAGTTTCCTTTGGTTTTGAATGTTGTGCTGAAATGCCTTTTTAATGTAATGAGCAGTATTACATGGCTATTTATATTTAGCTTTGATTCTCATTCATCACCAGCCTATGGAAGAATTTTGACAAGCAATGTACAAATGTGACATGGGTACAAAAGCATATCTCAGAGGTCTGGAATCTCTAGGTGAATGCCATGCTCTGTATAGTGCTGCATAACTCTGATGGAGAATTTCCAGTAAGTTACATGGGATATGAAACTAGCCCTGACATTTTGCTCCATAATACTACTTTTTTGCTTCTCAGAAAGCAGTGTGAGTTCTTGCCTCTCACTTTTTCCCTATATTCCTTTCTTTTCTTATGTGTTCTTGAGTGCTGGTTCTTTATTCTTTTACTCAACTCACTCTATTCTTTTTAACAGTTTAGTTGGTAAAATGTTAATTAACCGCAAGTAATTTTCTTTCTTCTATTGCTATGTGTGAGCATTTTTGATTTTTGTTTGTTTTGTCTCCTTATTAATAGTATACCTAGAGCTGTATTATTTCCCCATATAGCCTACATTTGAGTACATTTATTCTCCTTGTGTTGGTTTTAGTGTTCTATGTTGAATTACAAGGACCTTGAAGGGAGAGAAAAAGCTGAGTAGTCCAGTTGGTTGCTGAGTCACCAGCTTCATTTTGTTAAGAATGCAGTTTTTGAACTTTGGCAAGTCTACTAATCTTTTTGGACCCCAATTTCTGATCTGAAATAATAATTTATATGTTCTGTCAATGGGTTCACTATGGTAATTGGTCATTCCTTCTAAAGTTTCTGAAGATGTAAATTGTATTTAATGCTTACTAGCTTAGAATATTTAATGATCCCAATATATGCCTAGCACTGTGTTGTGTGCTGGGTGTACAAAGATGAATTGGGATCCCTTTCCTCCAGGACTGTTTTGAGAAACACTTTCATGTAGAAGGATAGTTTGAATAGACCATAAGAAAGGCTTTACATTACAATTACACCACATTACCAGTTAGTGTTAAGTATGTTTGTGTACCATGACATGATTTTAACATTCTATATTGCAATAATTGTAAATTAGAGAAGAGAAATAAATTTCCAACATAACCTAGTCTTTCTAGATTCAAGCAAAATTATCCAAACAACTCTGAACAAATTTTACCCAGTTAATACCAATCATCAAATTTATATTTTTAAAAATTGTCCTATATCTAATAAGTATTGACTTCTGCTTCATTTTAATTCACATATTATCTGTTTTAAATAGAGAGAAGGGAATAGGGAATTAACATTTGTTGAACACCTATCACATGCCCACTATGATGCTAAGTGTTTTAAGAGCATTATTTCAATAAGTACTCAGAAAAATTCTCCAAGGTAGATATTGTTATCTCTAATTTAAGAATATGAGAAGTTAGACTGAGAGATCAGGTGATCTGTCCAAGGTCACCCAACCAGAAAATATTAGTCAATATTCACACCCAGGTTCATTCACTCCAAAACCCATGCTTGCTCTGCTACACCACATCCCTACCCCAAAGGAAACCCAGAGAATGGGATTTCAAACAGTCCTTTAAAGATATTGTAGGACACTGGTGGCCTCTGAACTAACTGCCTCACCATACAGATGAAGGACATGAGGACTGGAGAGTTTAAATGACTTGCCATAATTCATCCTACTAGTTGATGTCAGAGATTGGAGTGGGCATTATTTTTTTTTCTAAGACAAGTCCACGTTCGGGAGCATTCTGTCTGAAAATGAAAGAATGAACTGCCTGCTTCAAGAAATGCATAAACAGAAATGTGATGATGAAAAATATTATAGAAGCACTTTTCAATGGATGGAAGTTTGGTTTGGAAGACCTAAAAACTCCCTTCCATCTCTCCCATTCACTGAGGCTGTATAATTAAAGATACTTTTCCATTATCTTTTCTTCAATTAAAAATAACTTACTAAGTAATTTTCCTATTCTCCTCAGGATATATACTTTTTAAAATAGGCTTTATTTTTTAGGGCAGGTTTAGATTCACAGCAAATTTGAGCAGAAGGTATAGAGATTTCCCATATACCTTCAGCTCCCACACATGCATGGCCTCCTCATTATCAACTTCCCCTACTGGAGTGATACATTTATTACAATTGATACACCTACATGACACATTATTAATACTCAAAGTCCATAGTTTACATTACAGTTCTCTCTTGGTATTGTGCAGGCTATGGGTTTTGACTAGTGTATAATGACCTGTATCCACCAGTATGGTATCATACTGATGAGTTTCATGGCCCTAAAAATCCTCTGTGCTCCACCTATTCATTTCTCCCCTTCCACTCCCAACTTCTGGCAAACACTGATCTTTTTACTGTCTCCATAGTTTCTCCTTTTCCAGAATGTCATACCTTTGGAATCCTGCAGTATATACAGCCTTTTTAGACTGGCTTCTTTCACTCAGTAACATGCATTTATGGTTCTCCATGTCTTTTCATGGCCTGATAGCTCATTTCTTTTCAGTGCTGAATAATATTCTATTGTCTGGATGGACCACAATTTATTAATCCATTCACCTACTAAAAGACTTCTTGGTTGCTTCCAAGATTTTACAATTATAAATAAAACTGCTATAAACATCTGTGTGCAGGTTTTTGTGCATAGGTAAGTTTTCAGATCCTTTGAGTAAATACCAAGGAGTGTGATTGATGGATAACATGGTAAGAGTATGTTCAGATTTGTAAGAAATTGCCAAATTGTCTTCTAAAGTGGCTAAACCATTTTGCATTCCCACCAGCAATGAATGAGAGATCCTGTTGCTCCACATCCTCGCCAGCACTTGATGTCAGTGTTCTGGATTTTGGCTGTTTTAATAGGTATGTAATGGTATCTCACTGTTTTAATTTGCATTTCCCTGATAACATACAATGTGGAGCATCTTTTCATGTGCTTATTTGTCATCTATATATCTTCTTTGGTGAGATATCTGTTAAGGTCTTTGGCCCATATATAAACTGTGTTGTTTTCTTATTGTTGAGTTTTAATATTCTTTTATATATTTTGGATAGCAGTCCTTTATCAGATATGTCTTTTGCAAATATTTGATCCTAGTTTGTGGCTTGTCTTATTCTCTCGACATTGTCTTTTGTAGAGCAGATGTTTTTCATTTTAATGAAATCCAGTTTATCAATGATTTCTTTCATGGATCATGCCTTTGGCGTTGGATCTAAAATGTCATCACCATACTCAAGGTCATCTAGGTTTCCTCCTAGGTTATCTTCTAGAAGTTTTATACTTTTCTGTTTTACCTTTAGACTACTTTGAGTTAATTTTTGTGAAAAGTGTACAGTCCAAGTTAAATTCATTTATTTGCATGTGAATGTCCAGATGTTCCAGCACCATTTGTTGAAAGTACTGTTTTTGCTCCACTGTGTTGTCTTTGATCCTTTGTACTGTCTTTGCTCCTTTGTCAAAGACCAGAGAACTATATTAAATCGTTCTATTTCTGGTCTCTCTTGCCAATAACATACTCTCTTGATTAGCTTTATAGTAAGTCTGAAGTCTGGTAGTGTCAGTCTTCCAATTTCGTTCTTCTCCTTCAATATTGTGTTGCCTATTCTGGGACTTCTGCCTCTCCATATAAACTTTAGAATTCATTTGTAGATATTCACAAAATAACTGGCTGGGATTTTGATTGGGATTACATGGAATCTATAGATCAAATTGTTAAGAACTAATATCTTAACAATATTGTCTTCCTATCCATGAACATGAGAGAGCTCTCCATTTTATAGTTCCTCTTTGACATTTTTCTTCAGAGTTTTTGGTTTTCCTTATACAGATCATGTACATATTTTGTTAGATTTATAACTAAGTATTACATTTTGGGGGGTGTTAATTTAAATATAAATATCAATTAAGTCCATCCTGTCTACGGTGTCATTTAAAGCTTGTGTTTCCTTATTTATTTTCATTTTGGATGATCTTTCCATTAGTGCAAGTGGGGTGTTCAAATACCCTACTATGATTATGCTAATGTCAATTTCCCCTTTTATGTCTGTTAGCCTTTGCCTTATGTATTGAGGTGCTCCTATGTTGGGTGCATAAATTTTTACAATTGTTATATCTTCGTCTTGGATTGATCCTTTGATCATTATGTAGTGTCCTTCTTTGTCTCTTGTAATAGTCTTTATTTTAAAGTATATTTAAAGAACTTAAATAAGAACTTATCCGTTCTTCTGTCTCAGTTATTCTGCTATTGATTCCTTCTAGAAAATTTTTAATTTCATTTATTGTGTTCTTCATCACTGTTTGTTTGCTCTTTAGATCTTCTAGGTCTTTGTTAAATGTTTCTTGTATTTTCCCCATTTTTTCCAAGATTTTGGATGACCTTAACTATCATTACTCTGAATTCTTTTTCAGGTAGACTGCCTATTTCCTCTTCATTTTTTTGGTCTGGTGGGTTTTTACCTTGCACCTTCATCTGCTGTGTGTTTGTCTTCTCATTTTGCTTAACTTACTGTGTTTGGGGTCTCCTTTTTGCAGGCTTCAGGTTCGTAGTTCCCATTGTTTTTGGTGTCTGCCCACAGTGGCTAAGTTTGGTTCAGTGTGTTGTGTAGGCTTCCTGTTGGAGGGGTCTAGTGCCTGTGTTCTGGAGGATGAGGCTGGATCTTGTCTTTCTGGTGGACAGGACTGTGTCCAGTTGTGTGTTTTGGGGTGTCTGTGACCCTAGTATGATTTTAGGCAGCCTCTCTGGTAATGGGTGGGGTTGTGTTCCTGTCTTGCTAGTTGTTTGGCAAAGAGTGTCCAGAAATGTAGCTTGCTGGTCGTTGAGTGGAGCTGGGTCTTGGCGTTGAGATGGAGATCTCTGGTTGAGATTTCACAGTTTAATATTACATGGAGCTGGGAGGTCTCTAGTGGACCAATGTCCTGAACTCAGCTCTTTCACCTCAGAGGCACAGGCTTGACACACGGCTGGAGCACCAAGACCCTGTCAGCCATACCACTCAGAAGAAAAGAGGAAAAAAGAAAGAAAGAAAAGAGAAGAAAAGGAAAGGAAAGGAAAAGAAAGGAAAGAAAGAAAAGAAAAGAAAAGAAAGTTATTAAAATAAAAAATAATTATTAAAGAAGAAAAAAACGGACACACAGAACCATAGGACAAATGGTAAAAGCAAAGCTATACAGACAAAATCACACAAAAAAGCATACACATACATACTCACAATAAGAGAAAAAGGAAAAAAATATATATATATATCTTTGCTCCCAAAGTCCACAGCCTCAATTTTGGGATAATTCGTTGTCTATTCAGGTATTCCACAGATGCAGGGTACATCTAGTTGATTGTGGAGATTTAATTCACTGCTCCTGAGGCTGCTGGGAGAGATTTCCCTTTCTCTTCCTTGTTCACATAGCTCCTGGGGTCCAGCTTTGGATTTGGATCCGTCTCTGCATGTAGGTCACCTGAGGGCGTCTGTTCTTCACTCAGTCAGGACGGGGTTCAAGGAGCAGCTGATTCGGGGGCTCTGGCTCACTCAGGCGTGGGGAGGGAGGGGTATGGAATGCAGGGCAAGCCTGTGGTGGCAGAGGCTGGCATGACGTTGCAACAGCCTGAGGCGTGCCGTGTGTCCTCCCGGGGAAGTTGTCCCTGGATCACGGGACCCTGGCAGTGGTGGGCTGCACAAGCTCCCTGGAGAGGAGGTGTGGATAGTGACCTGTGCTTGCACACAAGCTTCTTGGCGGCAGCAGTAGCAGCCTTAGCGTCTCATGCCTGTCTCTGGTGTCTGTGCTGATAGCTGCAGCTCACGCCTGTCTCTGGAGCTCGTTTAGACAGTGCCCTGAATCCCCTCTCCTTGCACACCCCGAAACAATGGTCTCTTGTCTCTTAGGCAGGTCCAGACTGGCTAGCTGTGGTGCACTAGCCCCATTCAGGCTGTGTTTACGCAGCCAACCCCAGGCCTCTCCCTGGGGTCTGGCCTCCAAAGCCGGAGCCTCAGCTCCCCGCCCCCACCCGCCCCAGCGGGTGAGCAGACAAGCCTCTCGGGCTGGTGAGTGCTGGTCGGCACCCATCCTCTGTGCGGGAATCTCTCCACTTTGCCCTCTGCACCCCTGTTGCTGCGCTCTCTTCCATGCCTCCGAAGCTTCCTCCACGCCACACCCCTCATCTCCAACAGTGAAGAGGCTTCCTAGTGTATGGAAACCTTTCCTCCTTCACGGCTCCCTCCCACTGGTGCAGGTCCCGTCCCCATTCTTTGTTTCTGTTTTTCCTTTTTTCTTTTGCCCTACCCAGGTACATGGGGAGTTTCTTGCCTTTTGGGAAGTCTGAGGTGTTCTGCCAACATTCAGTAGGTGTTCTGTAGGAGTTGTTCCACATGTAGATGTATTTCTGATGTATTTGTGGGGAGGAAGGTGATCTCTGCGTCTCACTCCTCTGCCATCTTGAAGGTCTCCTCCTCCTTGTGGTTTTGATTAAGCACTTTATATGACTCCATTTTCTCTCCTTTTTAGCATATTAATTATGCTTCTTTTTTTAATTGTTGCCCTGGAGTTTGCAATATACATTAACAATTAATCCAGGTCCACTATCAGATAATACTCTACCACGTCACAGGCAATGCAAGTGCCTTATAATAACAAAATAATTCCTCCTGTCTCTTGTATCACTGTCATTCATTCATTTCACTTACACATAAGCATACATATACACACAAGCATTCATAGTCAGATGCTATGGTTATTTTTGAACAAACTGTTATCTGTTAGAAAAATCATGAATAAGAAAAGTAAAAGTTTTATTTTACCCTCACTTAGTCCTTCTCCAATGATCTTTCTTTTTTTATCTGAGTTTCTGACCCATATCATTTTTCTTCTCTTTAAAGAACCTCTTTTAACATTTCTTACATGTTAGGTCTACAGGCAAAAAATTATTTCAATTTTTGTTTGACAAAGTATTTCTCCTTTTTCTTAAAGGATAATTTCACGGGGTATAGAATTCTAGGTTGTTGGGTTTTTGTTTTGTTTTGTTTTGTTTTGTTTTGTTTTGTGGTACGCGGGCCTCTCACTGTTGTGGCCTCTCCCGTTGCGGAGCACAGGCTCCGGATGCGCAGGCTCAGCGGCCATGGCTCACGGGCCCAGCCGCTCCGCGGCATGTGGGATCTTCCCGGACCGGGGCACGAACCCGTGTCTCCTGCATCGGCAGGCAGGCTCTCAACCACTGCGCCACCAGGGAAGCCCTTTTGTTTTGTTTTTATCTCCAACACCAGATATTTGATTCCACTCTATTCTTGTTTATGAGATTTTTAAGAAAAGTCAGATAAGAATTCTTAGCTTTTTTCCTCTATAGGTAAGGTGTATTTTTTCCCCTCTGTATTCGTTCAGGAATATATATATATATTTTTTTTGCAGTACACGAGCCTGTCACTGTTGTGGCCTCTCCTGTTGCAGAGCACAGGCTCCAGACGCACAGCCTCAGCAGCCATGGCTCATGGGACTAGCCACTCCACAACATGTGGGTTCTTCCCAGACCAGGGCATGAACCCATGTCCCCTGCATCGGCAGGCAGACTCTCAACCACTGCACCACCAGGGAAGCCCAGGAATATTTCGTTTATCTTTGTCTTTTCCATAGCTTGAAAATGATATGCCTAGCTACAGTTTTCTTTCTGTTTATCCTGCTTGTTGTCCTCTGAGCTTCCTGAGTCTGTGGGTTGATGTCTGACACCAATTTTGGAGAAGTTCTCATTCATTATTGTTTCAAATATTTTTTTCTGTTTCTTTCTCTCTTTCTTCTCCTTCTGGTATTCCCCTTACAAATATGTCACACCTTTTGGAAATATCTTGCAGTCTTTGGATATTCCAGGTTTCTTTCCCAGTGTTTATTCTCTTTTTTTAAGGTTTTCATTTTTAAATGTTTCTATTGAGATATTCTCAGATCAGAGTCTTTCCTCAGCTGTGTCCATTCTACTAATAAGCCCATCAAAAGCATTCTTCATTTTTATTATGTTGGTTTTGATCTCTAGCAGTTTTGTTTTTTCTTAGAATTTCCATCTTTCTGCTTACACTTACCATCTGTTCTTTAATGCTGTTTAGTTTATCCATTAGGACCTTTAGCATATTTATCATAAATATTTTAAATTCATGGTCTGATAATACCAACATCACTGCCATATCTGTGTCTGGTTCTTATGTTTGCTCTTTCTCTTTCAACTGTGTCTTTTTTGCCTTTTAGTATATCTTGTAATTTTTTCTTGATATCTGGGCATGATGTGTTGGGTAAAATAGCTATAAATAGGTCCTAAATAGAGTCAGCCCTCTGTATCTAGGGGTTTCATATCCACGATGCAATCAACTTGGATTGAATTTTTTTTTTAATTCCAGAAAATTGTAAAAAGCAAAACTTGGATTTGTTGGGCACTGGCAACTATTTACACATTTACATTGTATTAAATATTATAAGTACTCTAGAGATGATTTAAAGCATATTGGAGGATGTGCAGGTGTGCATATGTTACATGCAAATACACACTATTTTATATAAGGGACTTGAGCATCTGAGAATTTTGGAATTTGTGGAGGGTCCTGGAATCAATCCCCCTCAGTTACTGAGGGACAAATATAATGCAGCAGTAAGGTTTAGGGGGAAGTGTTTTGTACTCACATGATTAAGTCCCAATATTTCAGTGAGCCTGTGCCTCTAGGCTGTGAAGTTCACAAGTACTTTTCAGTTCTCCCCATCCCATCCCCCTTAGGTGGGAAAGGATGGCTAGACTTGGGGACCATTGCATATATCTCTTCTCCCACATGGAAGACTAGAGGGGGCTGGAGGTGGTATTTTCTTTCCCCCACGTCAGTTAGGTGCTCATTAAACCCCAGCAGGTTAGGCTCTCATTAACTAGTTTCTCCTGATGGTAGACCTTATTAAGAAGAACAGAATCCTCTGGCATATTTCAAAATGGTTCCTTTTCCATGTCCTCTGCCAGAATCACAGGGGATTTTTCTGCAGTATGTACTCTGAGAACCTGGTAGAGCTCCAGGAAATAGAACTCACAAGAGCATGGGTGCCCTCTTCCCATGGCTGGGTCCCCCTGTGTATTTAACTCTCAGAGTTGTCCACACTGAAACATCAATTATAGTTTAGGTTTCTCTATCCCATCACTGGTTCCCAAGGGGCTTTCAGTTCATGTGTTTCTTGATTCCCTGTATTCACCTGTCAGTCTCTCCAATTTGGGGGGGGGTCAGCAGTTTGCCCTGTGATCTCACTACTCTTATGGATCTAAGGAGAGTTGTCAATTTTTCAGTTTGTTCAGCCTTTTACTTGTTGTTAGGACAGAGTGGCAACATCCAACCTTCTTCCATGCTAGACCAGAAGCTGGAAGTCTCAGGTTTTTACTTTTTGATAACTTTTATCATTTTCCATGTTCTAGGTTTTCTAAGAGTTTACCTTCTCTGACCTTACACCAGAATACAGGTCATAAGCAAGGAGAAGTGAACTTTGAGAGGTAAGGACAATTCTCTCTCAATATCTCTCTCTCTAGTTCTCTTTTCTCTCTCCCTTCTTCCCTCCCTCCTTCTTCCCCTCTCTCTTTCCTTCCCTCCCTCTCCTCCTTTCTTTCCCCTAACACACACATACACACACACACACAGAGTTAATATATTCTATGTCTTTGTCCTTAGGCAATCCATGATCACCTTTATTAAAATAACAAAAAACATTTGTAAGCCTGACAATGGTATGCCAGGCACTAGTTTTCCCCATATCCTATCCCAATATTTAATTTACTTCTTGTACACAGAGTCCTTTGTTATACATTTGGTTTCTGAGCTATTTCCCTTTGAACAAATATCCCTTTAAACCTTAACTATAGTGTATGATGTACTGGGAGATTGGGATTGATATAGATACCCTAATATGTATAAAATGGATAACTAATAAGAACTTGCTGTATAAAAAATAAATAAAATAAAATTCAAAAAAAACCCTTAGGGCTTCCCTGGTGGCGCAGTGGTTGAGAGTCCGCCTGCCGATGCAGGGGACACGGGTTCGTGCCCCGGTCTGGGAGGATCCCACATGCCGCGGAGCGGCTGGGCCTGTGAGCCATGGCCGCTGAGCCTGCGCGTCCGGAGCCTGTGCTCCGCAACGGGAGAGGCCACAACAGTGAGAGGCCCACGTACCGCAAAAAAAAAAAAAAAAAAAAAAAAAAAAAACCTTAACTATAGTGTAAGAAAAGATTTTCCCCTTATTTTTCTTTAAAAAAGTTTTATTTAATGCAAATTGATAACATCAGTTATTAAACTGTTTAGTTACTATTTTAATCTTGGATATTAAAATGTAAATTGGCATCAAATTGAGTCTATGATTCCAGGGCCATTACATTAATTTTTATCATCAGATTCCAGGATTATGGATGGGAGGTGGGATAGGTATGAAATATTTCTCATTTTTAAATTTTTTAAAAAATCAATAAGTGACAATTAAAGCAGATAAAGTTAAAACTCAGTTTCTACTTGATAAGTTTTATATATTTTAATTATCATAAGATTTCATGCTCACTGTAAATCATTCAAACATCACAGAAGTGTATTAAATAAAAGTGAAAGTTTTATTCCTCACACACCCCCAGCCTCCACTGCTCCAGGATAATCACTATTAAGAGTTTAATTGCCAGACTTGTAGACCTTTTTGATTTTGCCATATATATATATATATATATATATATATATATATAATGTGTGTGTGTGTGTTCATACACAGAAGAACTGCTCATACTATACATAATGTTCTTCAACGAGCTCTTATAGACCCAACATTATAGAAAATTTTTATACAACTATATATAAATATACCTCATTTATTTTAATGTCTACCTAGTATTCCATCTTATGGGTGTGACATAATTTATTTAACCATTCTCTGGTTGATAAATATTTAGTCTGTTTTCAATTTTTCACCATCACACATAAAGCTGCAATAAACCTCCCTGTACGTAAATTATTCTGACATGTTTATTTTTACCATTTACCCTAAAAAGTCTGACAAACACACAATCTAGAACTAGACAAAGATTTCACTGTCTATCTCCAAGGTTAAGAGGCAGAGTTCACAGTTGGGCAAGTCCTACAGGGGAACAAAACAACACAGTGTATGGACCTTAATACAGGGGGCTACAGATGACTTCAAGATTCTGAAGATCAATGGATGTTAATACACTCTCAACAAGGAGAGAGCCCATTTAGATACAGGCTAGGATCCAAGTCCATGTTTATAAAGGGAGGGGATGATTGGAAGGAGAAAAATGCATGTCTCAAAGGGTAGTGTCTGAAATATTAGACACACCAAAGTGCATCTGAGGTAAGATTCAGGGGAAAAAAAAAAACTGACATTTTCCAAGTGCTTACAGGAAACAAAGGTCAAAGCTCAGATAAGTTTACTGGCTCTTTAGGGGTTACACACCCTCTAAATGGCTATATTCATCCCTTGTCATGAGTGTTAAACTACTGCAGTAGAATCTAATAGCAAGTGCCATATACAAAAGTAGCAAATATGCAAGTAACACCTTGATCCTTGGCAGATTATTCAATCTCCTAGCACCACTGCATTTCTATCATGTTGGAAACCTCCCTCCAAACTTTATTCTTCCTTGCTTTAATACCATGTATCTTTTTCAACATCATAGCTTAGGTACAATTTTTGAGCAATTACAATGTGCCCAGCACTATGCTAAGTACCTTTTGGGTGGTATTTCATGTAACCTTCACAGTGCCAGATCACAAAGAGATCACAGTGCCAGTAAGTGGCAGAACCAGGGCTCAAATCCAGGTAGGCACACCCTGAAGCCCATGTGTCTAATCACTACAGGATATCATCTATTTTATTCTGAATATTCAAGGAAGACATCTTCAGATGGAAGTGATAGAACTCTATTAATGCATGGTAATGAGACTGGAACTGTTCAGTTTCTATCAAGTTCTATCTTAGTTGCCAGGGAACATAATTCTCAAGTTTTTGGAAGCAGAATATTGGTGAAAAGGCCCTAAAGCCCAAAGTAAGGAAGAAAAATTAGCCCTTCGAAATGTGTTTGAGATCTTTCCAAAAATTCTAAAAGAACACCAAAGAAGACTGTTGAATCAAATTTGAAACCTTTGATAAATCATGCGGAATGAAATAAATGCATGATAATAGGAAATAGACAAATATAGATTTGAAATTCAAAGAGGAGAAAGTAAATTTTGAAAATTTATATCTAGGAGTATTTATAAAACATGAGGAAGATTCCAGGACTGATTATTAAAAGCATTTTTTATTTGAAAACAAAACAAAAATCTCTAGACAGAACTACAGATTTCAAAGGGAGAAAATCTGTTTCTTCTTTTTCTTCTTCTTCTTCTTTTTTTTTTCTTTTTGATGGACTGATGTATCTGGACTTTGTTAAAGTCTCTGATTACCATTTTTCAGGAAAGTATTTAGCAAAAGCTTTCATGATGGAGGTACACATGACAGAAAAATACAAGGTCAATGACATGGAGTTTGGGGAAGAGCTGATTATTTCAATCATCAGACCTAAGACTGTTGGTTAACTGTCCAAATATTTCCAAAATAAAAGTCTCTGTTAGCAAGTTGCAGCAAATCCAGTAGGTAGCAGAATCAGAATTTAAAGTTTTCTACTGGATGTTCAGGCCTAAATCTAGAAAGATAAAATTTAATGTGGAGAAATAAAACTAAAATATCTGAGAGAGTTTATTTCTCCAATAACTTTGGATACTACTTCCTAATGATATGATTAAGCATTCCTGATAATATCTGGAAAATGGGACAAGCAAAACAAAGTTCTACCACAAAGTTTAATTAAATAGCTAACACTACATTGGGCATTATAAAGCCTTAGAGTACATAAAGATGTAAAAACAGTTGGGCAATCTCAAGCTGCGTGACTCAGCCACCTTACCACATCCAATGTTGTTTCATTTCTTTCCTATGTTGGAAAAAGTTTTTATTACTTTTTAGCTCACATATCCTTCTTTCTCTATTAACCCTACTTTACTGAAAACCTACTGCAAATGCTGACTTCTGCCCCCACACAAAATCCCCTGCTCTGACATTTAGGGCAGACCATGTGTATTACCAACCCACTTGCCTCCTTTTCATGCTGCCAGGGTTCTGATTGGTTCTGCAGTTTACCCTTCCCCTTTCAACTCAGATAAACTCTGAAGGGTCACAGTCAGTCACAGGGTGTCATCGTCCTTGTCTATGACTGGTTTGGGGAAAGTGTGTGCAATCCAGTTTGGCCAATAAGACATGTATACATATATTTATTCATTAATTTCACAAACATTTACTGAGCACCTACTACATGGCAGACACAAGGGGAAAGAGAAGTAGACCAAACAGAAATATCTCTGGCCACAGGGGCCCTAGATTCTATTTGGAGAAGGAAAAAAATTAATAGAAAACATGAAGAATATTAAAGGACTTTTGGGAAAAGACTCTTCATTTTCAATATTTTTTAATGTCAAAGGAAGAAATTGTTCTTAATCTTTCTCTGACACTGATGTATAGGACATGATGTTTGGAGCTTCAGCAATGTGGAGAGGAGCTAGGCCACCTGGCCAGGACAGCAGTGCAGAAAATTGGAAAGAACGACCACTTAGCTGCTAACAAGCTAATCAACCCAGTCACTATAATGCTTAAGGGTTTTATTACATTCTGTTGAGTGTATCCTAACTGATATGATATGGTATACAGGGTTGGCAGATAAGACTCCAGAGCAAGCTACTCCTTCTCTGACCCTTTTTTTACAGGCAGAGTTGATTAGGACATCCATCACCACCTTGGTAATAGAGGATATTAAACAAGAAAGTGAATATATGCCCCACTTTCTTGTGCATTGGCGTGGAGGAAGAAAAAATATATAGAATGAAAGTGCACAGACAACTAGCCCACTAATATAAGAGTATACATCCTTTATAAGTATACTTCAGAATAGGTTTAGATTGCTGTTTTCTGGCACTGAAATAGTAGGTATTTATCATCACAGAACGATTAAGGTTATTTTGAGGCTTTACTTATCTGTGTTCTTAATGTAACAATGACCCATCCATAATCAGTATCTGTTTAGTAGATGAAAGAGAAATATTCTTTTTATGCAGATATAGAAATGGAAGACGTAGCTAACAGATATTCCCAAAAACCTGGTGAGAAGAAACTGTTATTCTCCCAAATGTTGCGATGATGAGGCTAAGAGCTGTGCGATTCTTCCTGTGATCCCAGAGAGCAAAAATCCCTCATGGATACAGAAAAGGAGGAACTTAATAGATACTTATTGAATGAATGAATATTTACGCATCTCCAATTCTGCAATGCATATTCATGGTTTCTTTTCACCCAAAGACATAGCCCTTATCTTTCAAAACCTTACATTCTTATTGGGACAGGAGACACATCTTTCTCTCTCTCTCTCTCCCTCCCTCCATCCATCCATCCCTCCCTCATTTCCTATTTTCTTCCCTTCCTTCCTTCCATTCTTTTTCAGTAAACAGTGTGTGCCTTCTATGGAGCAGGTATTTTTTTTTTAAATTAGTTTCTGCTTTATAACAAAGTGAATCAGTCATACATATACATCTGTTCCCACATCCCTTCCCTCATGCATCTCCCTCCCTCCCACCCTCCCCATCCCACCCCTCCAGGCGGTCACAAAGCACCGAGCTGATCTCCCTGTGCTCTGCGGCTGCTTCCCACTATCTATCTACCTTACGTTTGGTAGTGTATATATGTCCATGCCTCTCTTTCGCTTTGTCACAGCTTACCCTTCCCCCTCCCCATATCCTCAAGTCCATTCTCAAGTAGGTCTGTGTCTTTATTCCCGTTTTGCCCCTAGGTTCTTCATGACTTTTTTTTTTTTTAATTCCGTATATATGTGTTAGCATACGGTATTTGTCTTTCTCTTTCTGACTTACTTCACTCTGTATGACAGACTCTAGGTCTATCCACCTCATTACAAATAGCTCAGTTTCGTTTCTTTTTATGGCTGAGTAATATTCCATTGTATATATGTGCCACATCTTCTTTATCCATTCATCCGATGATGGACACTTAGGTTGTTTCCAGCTCCGGGCTATTGTGAATAGAGCTGCAATGAATGTTGTGGCACATGTCTCTTTTGGAATTATGGTTTTCTCAGGGTATATGCCTAGTAGTGGGATTGCTGGGTCATATGGTAGTTCTATTTTTAGTTTTTTAAGGAACCTCCATACTGTTCTCCATAGTGGCTGTACCAATTCACATTCCCACCAGCAGTGCAAGAGTGTTCCCTTTTCTCCACACCCTCTCCAGCATTTATTGTTTCTAGATTTCTTGATGATGGCCATTCTGACTGGTGTGAGATGATATCTCATTGTAGTTTTGATTTGCATTTCTCTAATGATTAATGATGTTGAGCATTCTTTCATGTGTTTGTTGGCAGTCTGTATATCTTCTTTGGAGAAATGCCTATTTAAGTCTTCTGCCCATTTTTGGATTGGGTTGTTTGTTTTTTTGCTATTGAGCTGCATGAGCTGTTTATAAATTTTGGAGATTAATCCTTTGTCAGTTGCTTCATTTGCAAATATTTTCTCCCATTCTGAGGGTTGTCTTTTGGTCTTGTTTATGGTTTCCTTTGCTGTGCAAAAGCTTTGAAGTTTCATTAGGTCCCATTTGTTTATCTTTGTTTTTATTTCCATTTCTCTAGGAGGTGGGTCCAAAAGGATCTTGCTGTGATTTATGTCATAGAGTGTTCTACCTATGTTTTCCTCTAAGAGTTTGATAGTTTCTGGCCTTACATTTAAGTCTTTAATCCATTTTGAGCTTATTTTTGTGTATGGTGTTAGGGAATGATCTAATCTCAAACTTTTACATGTCCCTGTCCAGTTTTCCCAGCACCACTTATTGAAGAGGCTGTCCTTTCTCCACTGTACATTCCTGCCTCCTTTATCAAAGATAAGTTGGCCATATGTGCGTGGGTGTATCTCTGGGCTTTCTATCCTGATCCACTGATCTATCTTTCTGTTTTTATGCCAGTACCACACTGTCTTAATTACTGTAGCTTTGTAGTATAGTCTGAAGTCAGGGAGCCTGATTCCTCCAGCTCCGTTTTTCGTTCTCAAGATTGCTTTGGCTATTCGGGGTCTTTTGTTTTTCCAAACAAATTGTTAAATTTTTTGTTCTAGTTCTGTGAAAAATGCCAGTGGTAGTTTGATAGGGATTGCATTGAATCTGTAGATTGCTTTGGGTAGTAGAGTCATTTTCACAATATTGATTCTTCCAATCCAGGAACATGGTATATCTATCTATTTGTATCATCTTTAATTTCTTTCATCAGTGTCTTATAATTTTCTGCATACAGGTCTTTTGTCTCCTTAGGTAGGTTTATTCCTAGATATTTTATTCTTTTTGTTGCAATGGTAAATGGGAGTGTTTTCTTGATTTCATTTTCAGATTTTTCATCATTAGTGTACAGGAATGCCAGAGATTTCTGTACATTAATTTTGTATCCTGCTACTTTACCAAATTCATTGATTAGCTCTAGTAGTTTTTCGGTAGCATCTTTAGGATTCTCTATGTATAGTATCATGTCATCTGCAAACAGTGACAGCTTTACTTCTTCTTTTCCAATTTGGATTCCTTTTATTTCCTTTTCTTCTCTGATTGCTGTGGTTAAAACTTCCAAAACTATGTTGAATAAGAGTGGTGAGAGTGGGCAGCCTTGTCTTGTTCCTGATCTTAGTGGAAATGGTTTCAGTTTTTCACCATTGAGGACAATGTTGGCTGTGGGTTTGTCATATATGACCTTTATTATGTTGAGGAAAGTTCCCTCTATGCCTACTTTCTGCAGGGTTTTTATCATAAATGGGTGTTGAATTTTGTCGAAAGCTTTCTCTGCATCTATTGAGATGATCATATGGTTTTTCTCCTTCAACTTGTTAATATGGTGTATCACATTGATTGATTTGCGTATATTGAAGAATCCTTGCATTCCTGGAATAAACCCCACTTGATCATGGTGTATGATCCTTTTAATGTGCTCTTGGATTCTGTTTGCTAGTATTTTGTTGAGGATTTTTGCATCTATGTTCATCAGTGATATTGGCCTGTAGTTTTCTTTCTTTGTGACATCCTTGCCTGGTTTTGGTATCAAGGTGATGGTGGCCTCGTAGAATGAGTTTGGGAGTGTTCCTTCCTCTGATATTGTTTGGAAGAGTTTGAGAAGGATGGGAGTTAGCTCTTCTCTAAATGTTTGATAGAATTCGCCTGTGAAGCCATCTGGTCCTGAGCTTTTGTTTGTTGGAAGATTTTTAATCACAGTTTCAATTTCAGTGCTTGTGATTCGTCTATTCATGTTTTCTGTTTCTTCCTGAGTCATTCTTGGCAGGTTGTGCATTTCTAAGAATTTGTCCATCTCTTCCAGGTTGTCCATTTTATGGGCATAGAGTTGCTTGTAGTAATCTCTCATGATCTTTTGTATTTCTGCAGTGTCAGTTGTTACTTCTCCTTTTTCATTTCTAATTCTATTGATTTGAGTCTTCTCCCTTCTTTTCTTGATGAGTCTGGCTAATGGTTTATCAATTTTGTTTATCTTCTCAAAGAACCAGCTTCTAGTTTTATTGATCTTTGCTATCGTTTCCTTCATTTCTTTTTCATTTATTTCTGATCTGATTTTTATGATTTCTTTCCTTCTGCTAACTTTGGGATGTTTTTGTTCTTCTTTCTCTAATTGCTTTAGGTGCAAGGTTAGGTTGTTTATTCGAGATGTTTCCTGTTTCTTAAGGTGGGATTGTATTGCTATAAACTTCCCTCTTAGAACTGCTTTTGCTGCATCCCATAGGTTTTGGGACGTCGTGTCTCCATTGTCATTTGTTTCTAGGTATTTTTTAATTTCCTCTTTGATTTCTTCAGTGATCACTTCGTTATTAAGTAGTGTATTGTTTAGCCTCCATGTGTTTGTATTTTTTACAGCTCTTTTCCTGTAATTGATATCTAGTCTCATAGCATTGTGGTCAGAAAAGATACTTGACACAATTTCAATTTTCTTAAATTTACCAAGGCTTGATTTGTGACCCAAGATATGATCTATCCTGGAGAATGTTCCATGAGCACTTGAGAAAAATGTGTATTCTGTAGTTTTTGGATGGAATGTCCTATAAATATCAAGTAAGTCCATCTTGGTTAATGTATCATTTAAAGCTTGTGTTTCCTTATTTATTTTCATTTTGGAAGATCTGTCCATTGGTGAAAGTGGGGTGTTAAAGTCCCCTACTATGATTGTGTTACTGTCGATTTCTCCTTTTATGGCTGTTAGGATTTGCCTTATGTATTGAGGTGCTCCTATGTTTGGTGCATAAATATTTACAATTGTTATATCTTCTTCTTGGATCGATCCCTTGATCATTAGGTAGTGTCCTTCTTTGTCTCTTCTAGTAGTCTTTATTTTAAAGTCTATTTTGTCTGATATGAGAATTGCTACTCCAGCTTTCTTTTGCTTTCCATTTGCATGGAATATCTTTTTCCATCCCCTTACTTTCAGTCTGTATGTGTCTTTAGGTCTGAAGTGGGTCTCTTGTAGACAGCATATATATGGGTCTTGTTTTTGTATCCATTCAGCCAATCTGTGTCTTTTGCTGGGAGCATTTAGGCCATTTACATTTAAGGTAATTATCGATATGTATGTTCCTATTCCCATTTTCTTAATTGTTTTGGGTTCGTTATTGTAAGTCTTTTCCTTCTCTATGTGTTTCTTGCCTAGAGAAGTTCCTTTAGCATTTGTTGTAAAGCTGGTTTGGTGGTGCTGAACTCTCTCAGCTTTTGCTTGTCTGTAAACGTTTTAATTTCTCCATCAAATCTGAATGAGATCCTTGCTGGGTAGAGTAATCTTGGTTGCAGGTTTTTCTCCTTCATCACTTTAATTATGTCCTGCCACTCCCTTCTGGCTTGTAGAGTTTCTGCTGAGAGATCAGCTGTTATCCTGATGGGGATTCCCTTGTGTGTTATTTGTTGTTTTTGCCTTGCTGCTTTTAATATGATTTCTTTGTGTTTAATTTTTGACAGTTTGATTAGTATGTGTCTTGGCGTATTTCTCCTTGGATTTATTCTGTATGGGACTCTCTGTGCCTCCTGGACTTGATTAACTATTTCCTTTCCCATATTAGGGAAGTTTTCAACTATAATCTCTTCAAATATTTTCTCAGTCCCTTTCTTTTTCTCTTCTTCTTCTGGAACCCCTATAATTCGAATGTTGGTGCGTTTAATGTTGTCCCAGAGGTCTCTGAGACTGTCCTCTGTTCTTTTCATTCTTTTTTCTTTATTTTGCTCTGCAGCAGTTATTTCCACTATTTTATCCTCCACCTCACTTATCCGTTCTTCTGCCTCAGTTATTCTGCTATTGATCCCATCTAGAGTATTTTTTATTTCATGTATTGTGTTTTTAATCGATGCTTGATTCATCTTTAGTTCTTCTAGGTCCTTGTTAACTGTTTCTTGCATTTTGTCTATTCTATTTCCAAGATTTTGGATCTGGGAAATAGAATCTTGGATCATCTTTACCATCATTATTCTGAATTCTTTTTCAGGTAGACTGCCTATTACCTCTTCATTTGTTAGGTCTGGTGGGTTTTTATCTTGTTCCTTCTCCTGCTGTGTGTTTTTCTGTCTTCTCATTTTGCTTATCTTACTGTGTTTGGGGTCTCCTTTTTGCAGGCTGCAGGTTCGTAGTTCCCGTTGTTTTTGGTGCCTGTCCCCAGTGGCTAAGGTTGGTTTAGTGGGTTGTGTAGGCTTCCTGGTGGAAGGTACTAGTGCCTGTGTTCTGGTGCATGAGGCTGGATCTTGTCTTTCTGGTGGGCAGGTACACGTCTGGTGGTGTGTTTTGGGGTGTCTGCGGACTTTTTATGATTTTAGGCCACCTCTCTGCTAATGGGTGGCGTTGTGTTCCTGTCTTGCTAGTTGTTTGGCATAGGGTGTCCAGCACTGTAGCTTGCTGGTCGTTGAGTGAAGCTGGGTGCTGGTTTTGAGATGGAGATCTCTGGAAGATTTTCGCCGTTTGATATTATGTGGAGCTGGGAGGTCTCTTGTGGACCAGTGTCCTGAAGTTGGCTCTCCCACCTCAGAGGCACAGCACTGACTCCTGGCTCCTCAATTTCGGATGATTTGTTGTCTATTCATGTATTCCACAGATGCAGGGTACATCAAGTTGATTGTGGAGCTTTAATCCGCTGCTTCTGAGGCTGCTGGGAGAGGTTTCCCTTTCTCTTCTTTGTTCTCACAGCTCCTGGGTCTCAGCTTTGGATTTGGCCCCGCCTCTGCGTGTACGTCGCCGGAGGGCGTCTGTTCTTCGCTCAGACAGGACAGGGTTAAAGGAGCAGCCTCTTCGGGGACTCTGGCTCACTCAGGCCGGGCGGGAGGGAGGGGCACGGAGTGCGGTGCGAGGCTGCAGCGGCAGAGTTCGGCGTGACGTTGCACCAGCCCGAGGCGCGCCGTGCGTTCTCCCAGGGAAGCCGCCCCTGGATCCCGGGACCCCGGCAGTGGCGGGCTGCACAGGCTCCCAGAAGGGCGGTGTGGACAGTGACCTGCGCTCACACACAGGCTTCTTGGCGGCGGCAGCAGCAGCCCCTGCGTCCCACGCCCGTCACTGGGCTCCGTGCTTTCAGTCGTGACTCGCGCCCGTCTGTGGAGCCCCTTTAAGCAGCGTTCTTAATCCCCTCTCCTCGCGCACCAGGAAACCAAGAGGGAAGAAAAAGTCTCTTGCCTCTCCGGCAGCTCCAGAGTTTTCCCGGACTCCCTGCCGGCTAGCTGTGGCACATTAGCCCCCTTCAGGCTGAGTTCTCGCCGCCAGCCCCAGTCCTTTCCCTGCGCTCTGACCGAAGCCCGAGCCTCAGCTTCCAGTGCCGCCCGCCCTGGCGGGCGAGCAGAGAAGCCTCTCGGGCTGGTGAGTGCCGCTCGGCACCGATCCTCTGTGCGGGAATCTCTCCGCTTTGCCCTACCCAGGTATGTGGGGAGTTTCTTGCCTTTTGGGAGGTCTGGGGTCTTCTGCCAGCATTCAGTAGGTGTTCTGTAGGAGTTGTTCCACGTGTAGCTGTATTTCTGGTGTATCCGTGGGGAGGAAGGTGATCTCCGCGTCTTAGTTTCTTTCTTTGGAGCAGGTATTATGTGCAGTATATGAATAAGACAGATAAGACAGTTTTTGCCCTTAAGCTTATTATACTCCAAGAAAACAAAAAGATACATTTAAAGTTTTCATGTATTTGCCTGGTGAATGTTATCTAATAAACAGTGAATGCTACTGAAATCCAAAGTAAGGAGAGACAGAGAGCTATGAGCAGAATTCATGTGGAGATACTTAAAGCAAAAAGTGGTTTTTAAATTGGATTTAATAAGGTAATGAGTATATATAAAGGGAAAGGAAAGACAATGAAGGCTAGAGAAAAATGTAAAAAAGAAGTACTCATGTACAGATAGATGTATGTCGGGTATTGTAGGGGCAGTGACTAGATTGCTTTGTGAAAAGTACACGTTTCCTGTGGAAGAGTCAGGAGGGTGAAGTTCCAAAGGGTAGCATGAGGTCATGTAAGAGAAGTCTTTGAAGGACAGGCTAATACTTGGTCTAAAGCTACTGGAAATGAGAAGCTCATTTAAGCAAGGCAAGAAACACAGAACAGAGCTGAAGCAAATTGTCTATCGTTGATGTAGGCAATGGAAAACAACTCTTGCATCATTACTGGACTGTGATGTTTGAGTTGAAATAAGATTTCTCAAAAGGAGAAAACAATCGTGGGCCAGAGTACTTGGGACACTGTGATTTAAATTAAGAAATATGTATTGGGTCTTCATCCTGGTTCCTGTGATGAGGACAAAAGTGTCTTCTGTTATGTTAATGAGGTGACTTTTGGAAAGCACCCAAGGATAGAGGGTGGTTATCAATGGAGCCAACCCTGCCATTAGAGAGTTAGAATCCTCCCCCATGCCCCCATCCCCACCTCTGGGTAGGAGAGAGGGAGTAGAGATTGAGTTCAGTCACCACCAATGGCCAATGAATTAATCAACCATGCTTATGTAATGAAGCCTCCATAAAAACCCAAAAGGACAGGAGTCAGAGAGCTTCCAGGTTGGTGAACATGTGGAGGGGCTGGGAGGGTAAGGCACCTGGAGAGGGCAGGGAAGCTCTGCGTCCTTTCCCTGTACCTTGCCTTATGCATCTTTTCCATCTGGCTGTTCCTGAGTTTTACCCTTTTATAATAAACCAGTAATCTAGTAGTAAAATGTGGTCTCTAAGTTCTGTGAGCCACTCTAACAAATTAATCAACCCCGAGGAGGCAGAATCCTCGGAACCTCCAATCTAGCTGGTCAGTCAGAAGCACAGGTGACAACCTGGACTTATGACAGTGTCTGAAGTTGGGGCAGGGGAGTGGGGGAGGGGTCAGTGCTATAGGACTGAGCCCTTAACCTGTGGGATCTGACACTATCTCTGGGTAGGTGGTGTCAGAATGCAGTTAATTGCTTGGTGGTACTGGAAAAACCCCTCATTGGAAAACAAGAAGGATAAGGTGAATATTTAAACAGTTCACTGAATCTAAGACCCCCATAATAATGGTGAATAACAATATGAATGTTTTTAACTGTTAAATTTGATTATAGCATGGATAAGAGTAGGAAATAATTTAAGCAACAGAATCACCAAACCCATCATTACTCCAAAAAAATGTGGAGTTTTCAATTTCAAAACCGTAATCAAAATATTAGTCTAAAAATGCACACTCTACTTAACTCATTTATCAACTGTTTCAAAATATAATATTATAAATGCTAATTTTGATAATAAAAATCCTATTAATGAATTGAGCTGTCTCCTAGAAAACCTTTTATTAATCCAATCATATTCTATAACCATTCAAAAAGCTTGGGAATGCTAATAAGAGAAAAACCGTTTTAAGGAAATGAAACATCCTAACTTAAAGCTACCCAGATTGTGCTACTTAAGAGTCCCAATGGAAAAATGCTAAATATTATCAAAGGTCTCTCCAAAACCAAAGCCCTAGGGCATAACACACTCCTCCAAGAATTATGTTCTAAATTAGCTCATGTTCTCCTGGATCGTTCATTAGAACTTTATAACCAGATCTAGAAATGAAAAACCATCCATATTACACACTCTGTCAATATTTTATGCATTTTATGAAGAAGGAAAACGGCTACAGTTTAAATTTCTCATTGGCTCCCCGCCTCCAAAAACAGCAGTTTGGAAAGCATGACTCAGATTCTCACCTGGCAGGTAGAAAACAAAATGTTCTCTTTTCCCTCATGAAGACAAGCCTGGATTCATGCCAGGAAGAATCTCTCTAGCTAACAGATGAACATTCACTGATAATATATTAAACAAAGGCCTTTGTATTGAGATGACTTTTAGTTTAATATTTAGAGAAAATGAGTACTTACTTGGCTTAAGCTTACTTAAATGACTCCCTTCACCTTGAAAACACTGTGAAAGTTTCCTAAACTGCTAATGATTATATCCCAAAGGAAAGCTAAGGATGAAAGGTGATGACACACTGAATTTTGCAAAGGTGAAAGAGTATACCTAGTATAGAGATAAGAACACTGAAAAGAACTCACAGAGGAATATATTAATATTCTGCCCAATTCACCCCTCAAAGTGTATAATTATTACACCCACGTAAACGAAAAGAATGGTGATGCTCTTCTTTTTATACCCTGCCATGTTTCCCTTCTAATGTGCTTACCCCTGGGTCAAGCAGAAAACTATTCAGCTAGAATTAACAATTAATGCAGCTTTGATATATAATGCAAGTTTAAGCCTTTAAAATAATCTGCTGTAAGGGAGGGGATGGGAGAATAGGTAACAGCCCTCTCTGGATCTGGCCACTCCTCCAGTCACAAACTGCGAATGTGCACAAGAGTATGCAGGGCACTGCCCCTGCTGGTGGAGTTTCTTCTCCATTTCCTGTTTCCTCCTGCATAAATGGGTTTATATGAGTCCCTCATCCAAGGCTAGAGTGTAATTTTAAGCTCATTCATCAATGTTAGCACCTCATGTATCAGTTTTAGGCACCACCTAAAACTGAATACACCAACTCAAGGATAGATGTGGCACATATTACAGGACAAAGTGAGACTACAATTTTGCACAGAGAGTACACCAAATACTTTGTTTTTAATATCCCCTGATTTTTTTTTAAAGAGTGATTATGTCATCTTTTTTTTTTTTTAATTAAACTTCACAACTACCAGTTGGTCTTAAGGGAATTCTTAGGTACTGTGAAATTAAGGGCAAATTCAAAAAGAAAAATTTTCAGATAGAAGTTGAGAATATGGAAGGCATTTACTCCTTAATAGAGAGATGACATTTAATTAAATTTTTTTCTTGACTTGTTTTAACCTCTTTAACATTATAAGAGATTGCCCATAAGCTCAGACAAGCACAGATCTCAGAGACTCTACCCAAATGGCCATTCAGCAATCTCTGTAAAGCTCTAGGAAAGGAACTAGGAATAACTGAGGCTCTAATCTGGACACTTGCATGTTGTGTTGTAAGGGGGGGCAACACAGTATTCTGTCCACCAGGAATAGCTGAGATGGCTGAAGACTGAGAATAAGACCAATGGCAGAGTTGTGAAACTAGGAAGAGAAGATAAAGTAAAATTTTTCAGAGAAGAGTAAGCACATAAAAAGCCTTTGAAAAATAACCATCTGATAAATAAAAATGTGTTTAGCTTTTTCCAAAAACCAAGATATGACATATATTTAATCAATCATTTCTTTGAGCCCTATCAGGAAAACAAAGATACATCCCAATAATACTTATTCCAACAAAACAGTTCAGCTTTTTACCCACTTGCAGGCATTTTAACTATTCTCTGTACATGTTGCCTTTAGCATGTCAGGAAAAAGCCTTTAATATCCTCATTTAAAAATATTTACATCATTGCTCTCACTCCCTAGGATGCTGTAATTTTCATATGCCCATCATTAAATGAACACCACATTCCCAGTTCCTTTTTCATTTTCAAAGGAAGACTGGCCTGGGCTTTATTAACATTTAAAATCTATTTTTCTAAAGGGAAAAAGATACCAAAAATCAATGAAACTTTTCCTTGTGATATTAAAAATCACTAAGTGGTCTTAAATTTCCTGCCTTTTTATGCTTCTTTCATGTCAGGAACTTGAGACATCTTTTGAGTTGGCTTTTACCCAAAGAGAATTTGAGTTGGCTCAAACTTGAACAAGGTGAGCAGTGGCTTCTTAAAAAAAAAAAAATCTTTTTGTAACACTTTTACCTGACAATTCACCAAAAAAGAGTGTTAATTCAAATTACTATTCAAAGACATGAAATAAGTGAAGGAAGTATGTTGCTTTCTTAACTTTATGCATAGAAAGGGCTGAGACCGAAAAATTTATCCAGAATCACACAAATAACCAAGGTGAGTAAACCAAATCGGATGATAGACTAGATTGCATAGCTCCATCAGAAAAATGATGACAAGAAACACGAAGCTAGAAGATGATTATATACGGCAGACCAGTTGGTTTCACCCAGTTTGCCACAGATAACTTTGTGGCAGGTAGCCGTCATACAAATTGGTAGTCTGTGACACCAGGAGCCTCCAAATGAGAATGGAGACAGTGAAATGAAATTGAGTTATTTGTAGGGAGGTGGATAGACCTAGGGTCTGTCATACAGAGTGAAGTAAGTCAGAAAGAGAAAAACAAATACCATATACTAACACATATATATGGAATCTAAGAAAAAAAAAAGTCATGAAGAACCTAGGGGTAAAATGGGAATAAAGACACAGACCTACTAGAGCATGGACTTGAGGATATGGGGAGGGGGAAGGGTAAGTTGTGACAAAGTGAGAGAGTGGCATGGACATATATGCACTACCAAACGTAAAACTGATAGCTAGTGGGAAGCAGCCGCACAGCACAGGGAGATCAGCTCGGTGGTTTGTGACCACCTAGAGGGGTGGGATAGGGAGGGTGGGAGGGAGGGAGACGCAAGAGGGAAGAGATATGGGAACATATGTATATGTATAACTGATTCACTTTGTTATAAAGCAGAAACTAACACACCATTGTAAAGCAATTATACTCCAATAAAGATGTTAAAAAAAAAAAACCCTTAATGTCTCAGGAAAAAACTCAAAGCATACACCTTACTAGGTCATTACAAGTCTACATGAAGGTTTCTTTTCAATATCATCTATACAACATTCAAGAACACTGGCCCAATTATCTTTTTGATCCAACACCGTGTTCTTCATGGAAAACACTCTTTGCAATAAATAAATTTGTTAGACTTGATATGGTGATATAAATGCTAATTTCCTTTATTTGTATGTGTTATTTTAATACCGATAACAGTATAATCATAACAAACCTAAGAGTTCATTTGCTCTAAAATTGCTATAGATTAAGTTGAGCGTGGTTTAACACATTGAGATGACTTTTATTTTTGTTGTTCTCAGTGTTTCTCTTTGGGAGTAAACTAAGAAATATGTATCTTTTCCAATCCTGTATTTATAAATGAAAGGCTTTGTTACCAAGAATTAGATGTATTCCTATCCAAAAAAATATCTACTTTTGAAATCTGTTTAAAAACAGACTTCCTAAAAGTAAAATCACCTATCTAAAATATATTACTTATTCATAGTATATAGATTTTTTTGGTTCAGATTGAAAGTCTTGCTTAGAAGATATCTAAAATGCCATAAGAGACAGTACTGGGTAATGAAAACAGGTACTAGATTCATCCAAACCTGGGTCTGAGTCCTAGCTGTGACTTTGGAAGATTTAATTAATCTTCAGTTTTATCATATGAAAATGAAGATAATAATCTCGGCAGGTGCTTATGAAGATCTTATGAAGATAATTATAACACCAATTATAGGGCTTCATCATAGGCAGTGTAGCATAGCAATTAAGAGCACACAAAGTCTAGAGCCAGACAACCTGGGTTCACAACCCAGCCCTGCCATTTATAAGTTGTAACCTTGGGCAAGATACTTGAATTCTCTTTGCTTCAGGCTCCCTATCTGTAAAATGGGAATAAAGATAGCTACCTCATAAAGTTGTTATGAAGATTGTTGAATAATGCATATGGATTATTAAGTAATACACTTGAGACAGTGTCCCGAAAAGAATACATAATATGCAAATATTAACTGCTACTTTTAAAAAGTCTAATAAATGACAGCTATTATTATGATGAGGAGGAAGAGGTAGAATGTGAGAGGAGAAACAGATCAAATGGCTCCATTCAAGAGAGCTAGAATGATCCAAAAACAACTTGTGCCACTGTGAAAATGTTTAAAACAGCTCTATCAAAGTGATTTCCAGGGTCCAGAACCTGAAGAATGTTTTCAAATCAATCATAATTCTGACACATGCTTTTGAAATTGCCCCTTTTGTATAACCAATGGTCTAATATGAAATTTTGAAGCTTCTTGATTCCTTATTCAAACCATGTTTTATACTTTTAATGATCCTTTCTTTGTTCGTTTCTTTATTTTTCCTGAACACACTTTTCCCCTCAACCGGATTATCAGTTACTCTGATAACAAGAATTTTATGTTATTCACGTTTATAGCCTACTCTGTCCCAAGCCAGGAAGAATGTTGTTAAACATATATATTATTAAACTTACATATGTTATTAAACCTAAACAACTATCACCTCCATGGCTAATATTTTAGATTCCTGTATGGGACACAAACCTTTATCACTACTACTCATGTTTAATAAATCAATGCTTTATCTAGTGTTTTAATTCCAATTTAATTCAAATTTAACTCAAATTTATAAATCAACCTAGATAAGATTTTAGTCATGTGCTTAAACTTTGCTTGGTGCATGTCTGTGTACTAGGCACTGTGCCAGACATTTTAGATGTATCGTCTAATCTAATCCTCATAACAATATGAAAGAGGTACTGATATACTGGTTTTAGAGTAATGGAATCAAAGCTAAAAGAGGTTAAATAACTTGCTCGAGGTTACTTAATCCCATGACCAAAATTGATGTCTTCATCATTTTATTCTCCACTTCTGCATCGTTTTCTCCAACTTCTCATAGTTTCCCTTGATTAAATTAAAATCAACACATAGCATAAACAGATTCATATTTAAATAAAAGAATGATTCAGTGAAACTGGTAATATCCACCAGCTGCCAACTAATTTCATTTCCTATAAGTTGAACCAGATAAGTGAGAAAAAGTCAAAATTATTCTCAATCAAACAGATACAAATATATTATGAGCTAGAAATGAATAGTTTAAGGGAAAAACAGAAAATTCATTAAAGTAGTACAAACATACAGCCTTGGCTTCTCTTCTGAACAAACCGGGTTTCCCTGTAAAACTCCCTTAATTTTCTTGTATTTCCACTCATTCAGTTCCAATAGTAATTGCAATTTCTACAGAAATAAGGCTTACAATCTCTAGGTACTCTATTTTTATAAGTACTGCAACCAATGTTTTTCTTTACCAAGGGAACCAAATCAACTTTTAATCTCATTCCCTTGGAACAAGGGTCTATAAACTTTTTCTGTAAAAGGCCAGGTAGTAAATATCTTAGGCTCTGTATACCATATGGTCTCTGTCACAACTACTCAACTCTGCCATTGTAGTGCAAAACTAGCCCTAGACAATACACAAGCAAGTGAGCATGACTGTGTTCCAATAAAACTATAATTATGGACACTGAAATTTTAAATTTTATATATTTTTACATGTCACAGAACATTCTTCTTCTTTTGAGTTTTTCAATCATATAAAATGCGAAAGCCATTCTTAGTTCACTATTTTCCTTTGTAGCATTGTTCATACTTGTATGTAAGTAACTGTTTTTTGTATTTACTTGAATAATACTATGTTCCCCCATTAGACTATAAGTTCCATGAGGACAGAGATCATATCTGTCATTTTTGTTGCTTTCACCAGTACCTGATAGGATAGTGCCTGGCATTCAATACATAATTGTTTAATCAATTAATCAATTAACCAGGATTCAAGCAGTTTAGCTCTCCTGACTGCTTGAATCTTGGTCCAACCAGTTTAGGTCCAAGATTCAGTCTTTAGGTCTTCTTTTTGTTTTCCAGGCCAAGTCATGAATTCTGTATTTTGATCCTTTTGCCATTTTGCCTCAATCTGTTTTGGAGGAAAATAACTCATTTTTGCCTCAGTTTTAAAAAGTATTTGTTACATTGTGTTAACCTAGATACACTAATTCTTCCTGAGGGTTTTCATCCCCTTGGAATTTTGTCAAGTTACTGCTTCACATCACAAAAATTCCTGATTCCTGGGTGTGGAATCACGATAACCACAGAATCTATAGTAGAGGGAGAACAGTTGAAAGGCCAAGCCATCTGATTACCAGATATAAGCAGGGAAGCTTCAAATGTTAACTGAAAGTCGGGGAAACAAAGGCATGAAAGGGAGACTTGGTTATAAATCTTTACTCTCACTGTCGTCGAGAATTTAGGGGGAACCACATTCAAAATTTTACTGTATTGCAAAAGATAGGTGTAAGTATTATTACCAAAAAGCCAATGATAATGTAGTTTAAAAACAAAAATGAGCACAATTCCCTACAACTCCAAAATGGAAAAGACATTGCAGGGAAAGAAAGTATATTTGATAATAGAATTATGTGCTTAAAAAAAAAAAAGCTATTGAAGCATCAAAAGAAGTGCATATGAAGGGACTGAGAAACATGAATATTACAAAATAGACAATCCCACCAAATTAAATATAATGTTATGGAATACCCCTTCTCCATCTATTAGCTCTAGTTCTGTAACCCTTCAGAGGAAAATGGAACTGCAAAAGAAAACTCCAGTTATATCTCTGAGCCTAAGGCATATTCAAGCCTTAGTGATCCAACTGGAATGGCTTTATAATTCAAAGGTAATCTGGTGATGTCAGTCAGGGCTTTCTCATCATCCTGCATCTTTCCTCCATCAAAGAAAGGAAAGAAAAATGCCTGAATATGATACAGCTCTAACAAAGAAACCTCTAACACAGAGGAAATGCTATTTCCCCTTGACACACTGTCATTAACCAACAGAGGGCCAACTGGAGAGGCAGGTGTTTCCTGGGGAATAGGATAGATCAGCAAGGGCATAATCAGGGATTTAAACAGGAGGACGACTTAACCTAGAGGTATGTGTTTTGTTTTGTTTCTTTCATTTATTCCCTTGAAGAGAACCTGAAAGTATGGTGTTCTTTCTAATCTTTCCTGTCCAGGTTTCAATGAAAGTAAGAGATGTCTTGGTTCATTTTTGTTTTCCACAGTCTTTGGGGACAGAGAAATGTGTGTGTGGAAGATCAAACTTTTATGAAGAAGACACTCCATGAAGCATCAGACAGATATTTGAGAACATGGAAAGGTAAGCCCCTTAGCTGGGGAATTTTGATGGATATGCTTCATTTCAATCCAGGTTGTAGTCAGTCAAGGATAAGAGCAGACCTGGTCTTGTTCAGTGGCTAGAATTTGCTTGAAATCAGTGTTCTCAAGGGCAGGGAAATAAGCTCTAATTATAATGTGCAGATGAATGAATTTGATTCCATTAATTCATGCTTAATTAGGTACCTGTTTTGCTTTTTAAATTGCAACTTGGCCTTTCCCACCACTCTTTTGGTCCATGCCTCCCTGCATGAGGATAAAAGGAAAAGGACCATTCCCCTCTGACTGGACACTAAGCATATGACATTGCATGTCCCCATCAGAGAATCCGGGCTTTCCCAGCATGTGGGTTCCAACAGTCAAAAAGATGCTGAATAGTAGACACAGTCCTGGTGAAAGCCTCATCCATCTTCCTAAGAAACCACTCCCTCCAAGCTTTACTTCCTCCAGGCAGGGCCCAGAGAAACCATACAGCAAGACATCCCTCTCTTTGAAAAGATTTCATTAATCAATCAAACAGGCTTAAGTGTGGCTTGCTTTTCAACCAATCTGAGGCCCATTCTTTTGGATGTTTTTGCATGTTAAAATAGGAACTTTAACATTGATCGCTTAGTTCTTTTCTCTGAGTGTTAAAATGTATTAAAAATTGTAAAGTTTTATTAACTTTTTGATGTAAACCACTTTTCACATCAAAAGTGCTTACTTATTTTGAACTATGAAAAGTAGGCAAATATGTTTTCTATAATGTTTACCACTTTCCAAGACATAGATTTAATATTACACAACCTTCAACACCCAAGACAAATTGATCTCTTCGAGTATAACTATAATAATTATAGTATATTCCCATATGGCATGAAGATAAATCCAGATTGATATGGATTTCATTAATCAGATAATTGCTGAGACAGGGGTTGATGTTCACCTTTGCACCATCTCTTGAAAAAAGGGCTAGCTAAGCAAATTACTATGGCATGGGCAAACCTATAAGTAGAATGCTTACCAAAGTGAATCCATTTATATACAAATTATGTAATTGCAATGCATGAGCTGGCTGTTTTGATACATTACTTCCAAGTCATTTGTCTTTTTAGTGTAAATCTTCCCACAGACCAGGGGTCCCCAAGCCCCAGGACTGCTACTGGTCCCATCTGCAGCCTGTTAGGAACTGGGCTGCACAGCAGGAGGTGAGCGGTGGGTGAGGAAGCAAAGCTTCATCTGCTGCTCCCCATGGCTCGCATTATGGCCCAAACCATCCCCCCACCCCACCGTCTGCAGAAGAAATTGTCATCCACCAAACCAGTCCTAAAAATGTTGGGGACCGCTGCCATAGACAACACTTGTTAATATACTATTAGTGACTATGAGAACTTGAATAATTTAATTTCTAGGGGAAGAAAGGATTCAGATGATGTTTTTTCTTTGAAACTTGGAGCCAGGAGACTCAATTTAAACCCTTGGGCAAGGAAGCTCTAGCTAACTGATATTCATTTTCATCATCTGAAAAGAAAATAATAATATTTTTTTATAGTATCACTGTGGGGATTAAACTGGATGAAAAATAAAGCAACTGCTGGAGTGCCTGGAACATGGTAGGTTCTAAATCAACACTTTTTGAATAGGACTGTGAACTTTTAACTAAATCAAGCTTTTCCCTCAATACTGTAATCACTCAAGGGATTTTATTCTAGAAAGTATAGAAAATTTCTCTTACATTCATCCCTTGATAGTTATTTTAGTAACATTCCCTTATTTACAATATCTTTTTTTAAAAATCTATAGTACTCTATTAAAATACTATTTTTAATATAGAGTTTTTGTTGTTGTTGTTGTTATGAACACTGTTTCAAGGGTCTTGTGATGATGGGGGATTTAAGAGTACATACTCTCAACTCCATTCCCTATATACCTACAATCCAGAAATACGAAGTTCAAGAGCATGCTGGCTTTGGAATTCCTGGGGAGGGAAGAAAAGCAGTGAAAAGGTGAAAAGGTTTCATTCCAGATGTCCACACATTCTCAATGCTACCCACCACGGCCCTTCTAGAAATGTCTTCCTGTGAGTTGGGAGTGCATGGCTTTTTACAATTTGAATGATTAAACGTGGAATTCTTGAAGGCTCTAGTCTAGCTAAATTAAAAATACTTTCATAGAGGTTTACTTCTAACATCTTAGTTAATTTAAAGTTAATACTTTGGTCAGGGATGGAGAATTTTAATTACTATAATCAACATCTGTGGATTATAAATTCCCAAACCATAGAATATTAGGGTTTTAAAAAATGGCTAAAACATCTAGTACAACATTCTTATTTGTCAGAATGAGAAAATGGGGGCCTGGAAAAGTTTACCACCTTGTCAGACATCTAATGAATGGAAGTTCCAATTCTAGAATTTATACCTACTGACTGGAGACTAAGTAACATTTAATAGCACCATGTTTCTTCTATGAATGTAATCCCTTGAAGACTTAGCTCTCAAGAATAACTTGTGAATAGCTACCTGAAACGTAAGGCTCTGTCCTTTTGTCAAAATGACACCATTAATAATTAATTGGGATTCTGGTTTTATAAGTGATTACAGAGGTAAGGAACCCCAAAAAGCAAAGAATAAAGAAATAGTAAATATATAGAATGAGGAAGAAAAAAGCCTAGTTTGCATGGACATTTTATCAAGTTTTAAGACAGAAATTTCAATGTATGAAGAGAAAGTCACTCTTCATAGTTACTCTGAGGATGCGGAAAGGTGGGTAACAAGGGCAGAGAAATGTTTGGTGGAAAACATAAAACAATCCCCTTTCCAACCAACAAGAAAACAGCTCAGACTTCTTTTCATTTTTTCCTGTTTGGGAGTATTTCAGCTACCTACCCTGAATCTTGGGATACCTAGCCAATATCCACATTACAAATCGAGAGTCAGAAATAAAATCTCTGGAGAAAAACAAAATATTTAACAGAAACTGTTGAGGATACAGCTGGTTGGCCAGCCAGCACAACAAACCCAAAATCTCCCTCAATTTGTTTGTCAGAGTGTTGGAAAGAATTCCATGTCTGTAGAAGGCATCTAAGTCCTCTCGGCCTGAGCAATGAAATAAGGAAGAAGAGACGCACTATTTCTGCTTTAATTTTAAAATACAACTAGGACACAGCTCAAGAACCCATTTTGAGAAGCTGTAATAAATAACTCAAAGCTCTTAATACAGCTTACTCTTGTGTTGACGTTTGGTACCAGTTAAATGCTACATTATTATTCATTTTACATTAAATGTCTCCTCATAGTTGCTTCAATACACACCAAGTCATCATGTCTAATCATCAATCATTTCCATAAACCTCCCTGAGAATGTTTTCCAAGGAGGCTGAACATTTTCCAAGGAGGCTGAAAACCTCTACAAAGCTTCCTTGGAGGTGAATCCCCACTAAGTAACTTCCTGTTCATGTGGCCAGGAATAAATTTCATATGGGGTTGCTTTAAAGAGGCTTGATAGTAGTGTGTGTGTGTGTGTGTGTGTGTGTGTGTCTGTGTGAAGGTGGGGTCTCTAAGGCACAACGACCTGCTGTGTAAAACCCTAAGAGGCCTACTAGGCTTCCCAATATTCCCCTTTCTGAAGCTGATTAACACTTTTCATAGTAATTATCCTCAATAAACAAGGAGATTGACATAGTAAAATGTTAGGGCTGTAAATATTGCAATCCAAAGTGGTTTTGCAAAAAATGTACTTTTAATAATTCAGCCAAATCTCTCGCAATTGAGATTTTCTCCATTCCATGAATGGGTGCACCTCCTTCATACTCTGGCTCCCATCCAATTCTAAGTTAGTAGGTGTATTACTGTCACAAGCAAACACAGGAGCGCAGTCACTGCAGCCTAAAATGCCAAAAAAAAATTAAAAAAGCAGGTCAATTTTACTCTGCACTTTCCCTTTTCACATCCTTCCAGAAAGAAAAGTAACCTAAATAATATCAGGATGAACTGAAAAGGCAGAAGGACCCTACTGAAATCAAAGAGGCAAACCTATCTGAGCAGCCTAAATACTGAACAATGTGTTATTTGGGACAAAATAAAAACTATCCCACTTTTCAAAGGAAAGCAACTGGCATGAATGTTAAACATGCTGAAAATTCTTATATCTCTATTAAAATTCTCCTAGATAGCTGTTTAAAAATCTCTGACTTCTGAAATTCATGTTGAAATATGTCTCCAGGTCTCAACGGCTTCTCTTCTTTTACTGTCAGTACAGCAAGATTTTCTGCCCATATTCAAGCCTGGAGATTGACATTTTGCTGAATGCCTGACCAAACCACTCTAAAACAACAGAAAGAGAATGAATACATCTCCATCAAGATCTGGTACTGACCAGTTTACCTAAAACCCTGAGCTTTCCTTGGATCGCTTCCTGAACAACAACAAAATCAGGTTTAAAATGTGCTTTGTACAAAACAGCAGGCCTTGTCCAAAAGCTGGATTTGCAACCAAGAAATAAAACCTCTTCCTTCCAGAGAGTGAACCAGTCAGCTTAGTTAATGCCATGAATATCTTTCTCCTGCAAAGTATGAACTCATTAGTAATGAATTTTAACATGAACTTCCCTATTTCAGTTCCAATTTCAACACAGCTGCAATTACCAAGGGAATTACCTTAAAACGAGGGAGAGAGAAAAAGCGGGTTAAAAAATCATCTATAAATATATTGTCCTGAGGATAAAAAGAGAACATAGTGAAAAAATGAACTTAAAGAAGACACAAGGACACATGAGATACAGTTTAAAATATATAGAAAACTGTACAGAGTAAGCAATAGGATTCTAGTTCCAGCCTCTAAGATCACTGAAACATCTAGAGTCAATCATCACCTCTCACACCTTCAACCTTTCTCTTAACAACAACAAAAAAAATCTGCTCTCAGCCACAGTCAAGTTCTTTGGAAAACCTAAATAAAATATCTATAGAAGTCTTTCAAAGCTTACTCTTTCATCCTTGGAAAGATACTGATCATCTGACTCAACTCCCCAAGAGGGAAGAGACCAATTCATCTTTGAATTTCCAGAACCTAAGAGAGCACTTGGCATACAGTAGGCTGTCAATCCATGCTAGGGAGATGAACTCAACTAAATAAGCCTGACTGTAGACCAGCCCTTCACCCAACAGAGCCTGAAGACCCAGCTCCCCATCCAGCCCGGGGCAGAGAGGCATGGCCCAGGAAAGGCATGCCCTCTCTGTCAGTACCAGCGCTGTTAGTGCTAGCTATTGCAACATCGGAAGTCTTAGGGCTCAGTTGTCTGGTGCCAATGACAATACCAGTGCTTACCAAATAAGTTATAATAATAAATATACAACGGGAGAGGCCACAACAGTAAGAGGCCCGTGTACCGCAAAAAAAAAAAAAAAAAAAATTTGGGCTTCCCTGGTGGCGCAGTGGTTGAGAGTCCGCCTGCCGATGCAGGGGACACGGATTCATGCCCCGGTCCAGGGAGAGGCCGCAACAGTGAGAGGCCCGCATACGGCAAAAAATATATATATATAACTTTACAGGTCTCACAGATTCCTTTGTATCAGCAACTCTAAACCTGCTTCCAACCCCCGAACTCCAGAAACTCAGCTAGCAGGTCGTCTGGTGAAAATAGCAGTCGGTGTCAGGGGTGTGCACTTGTGAGTGGGGCAAGAGGGTGGACTAGAGCCTGGACCTTAAAATAGCCCTCCTGTGTTTTCAACAGGAGCCTGAGTCAGCGGTAGAGTTATGAGAGAATTGTTCTTCATAAAAGAAGGGTACGAAGAATATCTTACTTCCAGGAGATGTAACACAGATTCCCTGTAACCATAGCAATCAGTTCAGCTGTGAGCACCCTCATTTGTTCAAGGCACAGAGGCAGTATAGGAGAGAAAGTACTATTACAAATATGAACAATATGGTTTAATTTCAGATGCCAAAACACGATTGCTTCGGTATTGGACTCCCAGCCATAAGAAGTACATTACACTTTCTGGGTTTCATCTGCTCTCTTCTGGTCCTCAAGAGTAATATTAATTTCAGTTTTTTCCAGAAATAATGATTAACTTGCTTCCAGGACTATCCTGAGGGTGAAATAAAAAATTTGGTAAAACATATTCTTGGCAATGCACTGTGTGCAGGAGAGCAGAGATAATCAGCCAAGGACCATAAAACAATGTCAATGTACACTTTTTTTCACACTTTTGATGCAGTTTTTTTCAGGTTAGTATCCAACTTCCCTTGGTAAAGTAATAAAGGTTGTGCTCCATGATTACTGCTGCTTCTCTCTATTTTAGTCTCCTTACATTTCTGGAATTGATGGGGCAGATGCGTACCCCAAGTTCCTACCATGTGTAGAGCAATGGGAACTATATAAAGATGTGACAAAGATCTTTATTTCAAAAGACTTCAGCCTAGAAAGGAAAAAGTCATTGGAAGCCACAAAGGAAATATTTTTTCAAAACAAAGAACTCTGGAAATAATCCGTTTAATCAGAAAATTATTAAAGTTGTTACTTTTAGCTTAGTGATAATTGAATCGGTTTGATTATAGTGTCTAAAATTTTCATTGCAAAATTTGAAGCTTCAAAAAGCTATGATTTGAAGGCAATTTCACTTCCTTAAAGCTCAGCCCATCTATAACACTTTCAAATCAAAGAGGATTTTAAAATACTGAGAAATAATTTCTTAAACGTACTGAATGTCTGACTTGATTGTTTTTCTTTTTTCCTTGTGGTCCTGTGCCTCTAGCAAAAGCTTCATTTCTCAAACTCCTTGGTCTGGGCTGTAAGTGACCACCAGCCAATCGCAGCACCTGGCTTGTAAGGTGTTGGAAGAAAACAAATTCAAGATAACTTTGCCCCATGACCACTTAAAAGGGAGAGATACATTTTAGGGTAAGAGTTAGAGTCATCCAAGATTTGCTTATACTCCTAACCACGAGAAACCATCACTATTTTTTTTTTTGTAAAATCTTTCTTAGAGTATAATTGCTTTACAATGATGTGTCAGTTTCTGTGTTATAACAAAGTGAATCAGTTATACATATACATATGTCCCCATATCTCTTCCCTCTTGCATCTCCCACCTTCCCACCCTCCCTATCCCACCTCTCTAGGTGGCCACAAAGGACCGAGCTAATCTCCCTGTGCTATGCGGCTGCTTCCCACTAGCTATCTATTTTAGATTTGGTAGTGTATATATGTCCATACCATTCTCCCACTTTGTCCCAGCTTACATTTCCCCCTCCCCGTATCCTCAAGTCCATTCTCTAGTAGGTCTGAATCTTAATTCCCATCTTGCCGCTAGGTTCTTCTGACCATTTCTTTTTGTTTTTTAGATTCCATATATATGTGTTAGCATATGGTATTTGTTTTTCTCTTTCTGACTTACTTCACTCTGTATGACAGTCTCTAGGTCCATCCACCTCACTACAAATAACTCAGTTTCGTTCCTTTTAATGGCTGAGTAATATTCCATTGTGTATATGTGCCACATCTTCTTACCCATTCATCTGTCGATGGACATGTATGTTGCTTGCATGTCCTGGCTATTATAAATAGAGCTGCAATGAACATTTTCGTACATGTCTCTTTTTGAATTATGGTTTTCTCAGGGTATATATCCAGTAGTGGGATTGCTGTGTCGTATGGTAGTTCTATTTTTACTTTTTAAGGAACCTCCATACTGTTCTCCATAGTGGCTGTATCAATTTACATTCCCACCAACAGTGCAATAGGGTTCACTTTTCTCCACACCGTCTCCAGCATTTATTGTTTGTAGATTTTTTGATGATGGCCATTCTGACCGGTGTGAGATGGTATCTCATTGTAGTTTTGATGTTCATTTCTCTAATGATTAATGACGTTGAGCATTCTTTCATGTGTTTGTTGGCAATCTGTATATCTTCTTTGGAGAAATGTCTATTTAGGTCGTCTGCCCATTTTTGGATTGGGTTGTTTGTTTCTTTGATAATGTGCTGCATGAGTTTCTTGTATGTTTTGTAGATTAATCCTTTGTCAGTTGCTTCATTTGCAAATATTTTCTCCCATTCTGAGGGTTGTATTTCTTTCTTCTTTATGGTTTCCTTTGCTGTGCAAAACCTTTTAAGTTTCATTCGGTCCCATTTGTTTATTTTTGTTTTGATTTCCATTTCTCTAGGAGGTGGATCAAAAAGGATCTTGCTGTGATTTATGTCATAGAGTGATCTGGCTATGTTTTCCTCTAAGCATTTGATGGTATCTGGCCTTACATTTAAGTCTTCAATCCATTTTGAGTTTATTTTTGTGTATGGTGTTAGGGAGTGTTTTAATTTCATTCTTTTACATGTAGCTGTCCAGATTTCCCAGCACCACTTATTGAAGAGGCTTTTTCTCCACTGTATAATCTTGCCTCCTTTACAAAAGATAAGGTGTCCATACGTGTGTGGGTTTATCTCTGGGTTTTCTATCCTGTTCCACTGATCTATATTTCAGTCTTTGTGCCAGTACCATACTGTCTTGATTACTGTAGCTTTGTAGAATAGTCTGAAGTCAGGAAGCCTGATTCCTCCAGCTCCGTGTATCTTTCTCAAGATGGCTTTAGCTATTTGGGGTCTTTTGTGTTTCCATACAAATTGTGAAATTTTTGGTTCTAGTTCTGTGAAAAATCTCAGTGGTAGAATGACAGGGATTACATTGAATGTGTAGATTGCTTTGGGTAGTAGAGTCATTTTCACAATGTTGATTCTTCCAATCCAAGAACATGGTATATCTCTCCATCTATTTGTATCATCTTTAATTTCTTTCATCAGTGTCTTATAATTCTCTGCATACAGGTCTGTTGTCTCCTTAGGTAGGTTTATTCCTAGATATTTTATTCTTTTTGTTGCAGTGGTAAATGGGAACGTTTTCTTAATTTCATTTTCAGATTTTTCATCATTAGTGTATAGGAATGTGAGAGATTTCTGTGCATTAATTTTGTATCCTGTTACTTTACCAAATTCATTGATTAGCTCTAGTAGTTTTCTGGTAGCATCTTTAGGATCCTCTATTTACAGTATCATGTCATCTGCAAAAAGTGACAGCTTTACTTCTTCTTTTATGATTTGGATTCTTTTATTTCTTTTTCTTCTCTGATTGCCATGGCTAAAACTTCCAAAACCATGTTGAATAATAGTGGTGAGAGTGGGCAACCTTGTCTTGTTCCTGATCTTAGTGGAAATGCTTTCAGTTTTTCACCATTAGCAACGATGTTGGCTGTGGGTTTGTCATATATGGCCTTTATTATGTTGAGAAAAGTTCCCTCCATGCCTACTTTCTGGAGGGCTTTTATCATAATGGGGGGTGAATTTTGTTGAACGCTTTCTCTGCATCAATTGAGATGATCATATGGTTTTTCTCCTTCAATTTGTTAATACGGTGTATCACGTTGATTGGTTTGCATATATTGAAGAATCCTTGCATTCCTGGGATAAACCGCACTTGACCATAGTGTATGATCCTTTTAATGTGCTGTTGGATTCTGTTTGCTAGCATTTTGTTGAGGATTTTTGCATCTATGTTCATCAATGATATTGGTCTGTAGTTTTTTGGGGTTTTTTTGACATCTTTATCTGGTTTTGGTATCAGAGTGATGGTGGCCTCGTAGAATGAGTTTGGGAGTGTTCCTCCCTCTGCTATATTTTCGAAGAATTTGAGAAGAATAGGTGTGAGCTTTTCTCTAAATATTTGATAGAATTCGCCTGTGAAGCCATCTGGTCCTGGGCTTTTGTTTGTTGGAAGATTTTTAATCACAGTTTCAATTTCAGTGCTTGTGATTGGTCTTTTCGTATTTTCTATATCTTCCTGGTTCAGTCTCGGATGGTTGTGCTTTTCTAACAATTTGTCCATTTCTTCCAGTTTGTCCATTTTATTGGCATACAGTTGCTTGTAGCAATCTCTCATGATCCTTTGTATTTCTGCAGTGTCAGTTGTTACTTTTCATTTCTAATTCTATTGATTTGAGTCTTCTCCCTTTTTTTCATGATAAGTCTGGCTAATGGTTTATCAATTTTGTTTATCTTCTCAAAGAACCAGTTTTTAGTTTTACTGATCTTTGTTATTGTTTCCTTCATTTCTTTTTCATTTATTTCTGATCTGATCTTTATGATTTCTTTCCTTCTGCTAACTTTGGGGGTTTTTTGCTCTTCTTTCTCTAATTGCTTTAGGTGTACGTTTAGGTTGTTTATTTGAGATGTTCTTGTTTCTTAAGGTAGGCTTGTATAGCTATGAACTTCCCTCTTAGAACTGCTTTGCTGCATCCCATATGTTTTGGCGCATTGTGTTTTCACTGTCATTTGTTTTTAGGTATTTTTTGATTTCCTCATTGATTTCTTCAGTGATATCTTGGTTATTATGTGGTGTACTGTTTAGCCACCATGTGTTTGTATTTTTTACAGATTTTTTCCTGTAATTGATATCTAGTCCCATAGTGTTGTGGTCGGAAAACACACTTGATACAATTTCAATTTTCTTAAATTTTCCAAGGCTTGATTTGTGACCCAAGATATGATCTATCCTGGAGAATGCTCCATAAGCACTTGAGAAGAATGTGTATTCTGTTGTTTTTGTATGGAATGTCCTATAAATATCAATTAAGTCCATTATGTTTAATGTATTATTTAAAGCTTGTGTTTCCTTATTAATTTTCACTTTGGATGATCTGTCCATTGGTGCAAGTGGGGTGTTCAAGTCCCCTACTATGATTGTGTTACGGTCGATTTCCCCTTTTATGGCTGTTGGTATTTGCCTTATGTATTGAGGTGCTCCTATATTGGGTGCATAAATATTTACAATTGTTATATCTTCTTCTTGGATTGATCCCTTGATCATTATGTAGTGTCTTTCTTTGTCTCTTGTAATAGTCTTTATTTTAAAGTCTATTTTTTCTGATATGAGAATTGCTACTCCAGCTTTCTTCTGATTTCCATTTGCATGGAATATCTTTTTCCATTCCCTCACTTTCAGTCTGTAGGTGTCTCTAGGTCTGAAGTGGGTCTCTTGTAGACAGCATATATATGGGTCTTGTTTTTGTATCCATTCAGCAAGTCTATGTCTTTTGGTCAGAGCATTTCATTCATTTATATTTAAGGTAATTATCTATATGTAAGTTCCTATTACCATTTTCTTAATTGTTTTGGGTTTGTTATTGTAGGTCTTTTCCTTCTCTATGTGTTTCCTGCATAGAGAAGTTCCTTTAGCATTTGTTGTAAAGCTGGTTTGGTGGTGCTGAATTCTCTTACCTTTTGCTTGTCTCTAAACTTTTAATTTCTCCATCAAATCTGAATGCAATCCTTGCTGGGTAATCTTGGTTGTAGGTTTTTCTCTTTCATTACTTTAAATATGTCCTGCCACTCCCTTCTGGCTTGCAGTTTCTGCTGCAAGATCAGCTGTTAACCTTATGGGGATTCCCTTATGTGTTACTTGTTGTTTTTCCCTTGCTGCTTTTAATATTTGTTCTTTGTATTTAATTTTTGATAGTTTGATTAATATGTGTCTTGGCGTGTTTCCCCTTGGATTTATCCTGTATGGGTCTCTCTGTGCTTCCTAGACTTGATTAACTCTTTCCTTTCCTATATTAGGGAAGTTTTCAAGTATAATCTCTTCAAATATTTTCTCAGTCCCTTTCTTTTTCTCTTCTTCTTCTGGGACCCCTAAAATTCGAATGTTGGTGCGTTTAATATTGTCCCAGCGGTCTCTGAGACTGTCCTCAATTCTTTACATTCTTTTTTCTTTATTCTGCTCTGCAGTAGTTATTTACACTATTTTATCTTCCAGGTCACTTATCTGTCCTTATGCCTCAGTTATTCTGCTATGGATCCGTTCTAGAGAATTTTTAATTTCATTTATTGTGTTGTTCATGACTGTTTGTTTGTTCTTTAGTTCTTCTAGGTCCTTGTTAAATATTTCTTGTATTTTCTCTATTCTATTTCCATGATTTTGGATCATCTTTACTATCATTATTCTGAATTATTTTTCAGGTAGACTGCCTATTTCCCCTTCATTTGTTAGGTCTGGTGGGTTTTTGCCTTTCTCCTTCATGTGCTGTGTGTTTTTCTGTCTTCTCATTTTGCTTAACTTACTGTGTTTGGGGTCTCCTTTTCACAGTCTGCAGATTTGTATTTCCCATTGTTTTTGGTGTCTGTCCCCAGTGGCTAAGGTTGGTTCAGTGGATTGTGTAGGCTTCCTGGTGGAGGGGACTAGTGTCTGTATTCTCGTGGATGAGGCTGGATCTTGTCTTTCTGGTGGGCAGGTCCACCTTTGGTGGTGTGTTTTGGGGTGTCTGTGGCCTTATTATGATTTTTAGGTAGCCTCTGTGCTAATGGATGGCATTGTGCTCCTGTCTTGCAAGTTGTTTGGCATAGGGTGTCCAGCACTGTAGCTTGCTGGTCGTTGAGTGGGGCTGGGTCTTGGTGTTGAGGTGGAGATCTCTGGGAGATTTTCACCGTTTGATATTCGTGGAGCTGGGGGGGGCCTCTTGTGGACCAGTGTCCTGAACTTTGCTCTTCCACCTCAGTGGCACAGCCCTGATGCATGGCTGGAGCACCAAGAGCCTGTCCTCCACACGGCTCAGAATAAAAGGGAGGAAAAAAAGAAAGAAAGAAGATAAAATAAAATAAAGTTATTAAAATAAAAAATAATTATTTTAAGTAATTAAAAAAATTTTTATTAAAAAAAATGGACAGACAGAACTCTAGGACAAATGGTAAAAGCAAAGCTATTCAGACAAAATCACACACAGAAGCATACACATACACACTCAGAAAAAGATAAAAAGGGAAAAAAAATATATATATATATATATCATTGCTCCCAAAGTCCACCTCCTCAATTTGGGATGATTCGTTGTCTATTCAGGTATTCCACAGATGCAGGGTACATCAAGTCGATTGTGGAGATTTAATCCGCTGCTCCTGAGGCTGCTGGGAGAAATTTCCCTTTCTCTTCTTTGTTCACACAGCTCCTGGGTTTCAGATTTGGATCTGGACCCGCCTCTGCATGTAGGTTGCCTGAGGGAGTCTGTTCCCACTCAGACAGGATGGGGTTAAAGGAGCAGCTGATGCGGGGGCTCTGGCTCACTGAGGCCAGGGGGATGGAGGGGTACGGATGCTGGGCGAGACTTTGGTGGCAGAGGCTGGTGTGATGTTGCAGCAGCCTGAGGCACGCCATCATTCTCCCAGAGAAGTTGTCCCTGGATCACGGGACCCTGGCAGTGGCGGGCTGCACAGGCTCCCGGGAGGGGAGGTGTGGATAGTGACCTACGCTTGCACACAGGCTTCTTGATGGCGGCAGCAGCAGCCTTAGCATCTCATGCCCATCTCTGGGGTCTGCGCTTATAGCCATGGCTCGCGCCCGTCTCTGGAGCTCCTTTAAGCGGCGCTCTTAATCCCCTTTCCTCGCGCACCAGGAAACAAAGAGGCAAGGACAAGTCTCTTGTCTCTTTGGCAGGTCCAGACTTTTTCCCGGACTCCCTCCCGGCTAGCCATGGTGCACTAACCCCCTGCAGGCTGTGTTCACGCAGCCAACCCCAGTCTTCTCTCTGGGATCCAACCCAAAGCCCGAGCCTCAGCTCCCAGCCCCCACCTGCCCCGGCTGGTGAGCAGACAAGCCTCTCGGGCTGGTGAGTGCTGGTAGGCACTGATCCTCCGTGTGGGAACCTCTCCGCTTTGCCCTCCGCACCCCTGTGGCTGCGCTCTCCTCCGCTACTCCGAAGCTCCCCCGCTCCACCACCCGCAGTCTCCGCCCACGAAGTGGCTCCTAGTGTGTGGAGACCTTTCCTTCTTCACGGCTCCCTCCCACTGATTCAGGTCCCATCCCTATCCTTTTGTCTCTGTTTATTCTTTTTTCTTTTGCCCTACCTAGGTACGTGGGGAGTTTCTTCCCTTTTGGGAGGTCTGAGGTCTTCTGTCAGCATTCAGTAGGTGTTCTGTAGGAGTTGTTCCACATGTAGATGCATTTCTGATGTATTTGTGGGGAGGAAGGTGATCTCCGTGTCTTACTCTTCCACCGTCTTGAAGCTCTGTTCATCATTATTTTTAAATAATGGTGGCTGCTGTTTCCACAAGAGTTTCTCCTTGTGTCAAAGGCACCTGATGGTTTGTTGTGTACTTTCTGTTTTTTGTTTTCCTACTTAGGTATTTCCTGGTGGTAAGTATTTTAATATCCAAGTTTGTATATACTAACCACTGTTTGGTGGTTAGTATCCAAGTTTGTATATACTAACCACTTTTTTTATATAAATTTATTTTTATTTACTTATTCATTTTGGCTGCATTGGGTCTTTGTTGCTGCATGCAGGCTTTCTCTAGTTGTGGCGAGCGGGGGCTACTCTTCATTGTGGTGCACGGGCTCCTCATTGAGGTGGCTTCACTTGTTGTGGAGCATGGGCTCCAGGCACGTGGGTTTCAGTAGTTGTGGCACATGGGCTCAGTAGCTATGGCTTGTGGGCTCTAGGCGCACAGGCTTCAGTAGTTGTGGCTCGTGGGCTCAGCAGTTGTGCCTTGTGGGGTCTAGAGCACAGGCTCAGTAGTTGTGGTGCACAGGCTCAGTTGCTCTGCATCATGTGGGATCTTCCCGGACCAGGGCTCGAACCTGTATCCCCTGCATTGGCAGGCGGATTCTCAACCTCTGTGCCACCAAGGAAGCCCTATCCCTTTTTTTTGGTACAGAAATCTTCATAGCAGCTTTATCTCTAACAGCCCAAAACTGGAAACAACCCAAATATCCACTAACAGGGAAATGGATAAAAACTGAATACTTCTGGGCACCCGTCCTATATGAAGTCTCAGTAACATTACCATCCAAACTACAGCAGCTCTTTCCCCCCTTCTTCATAAATGTAGGACCTAGTGCTCCCTCAACCTACTTTCTAGTAGGCATCTAGGCATCTCATGATGGTTTCTCCTGAGCGCTTAGTAATATGTCTGCTCATGGTCCTGTGTTCCCACCCCCTCCTCCAGGAACCTTGACACAGCCTGTTCCTAATGCCCTCTATGGAAACAGCAAGGTCCAAGCCAAGGGCGTGCATTGTCTCCAGAGCCACAGTCTTTGGAGAACCAGAGCCACTGGCAAGTGTTCTGTCTGTGGGGACTGAAGCAGGACTGCGCCCTAACAGTCCCTCCTAAAAACTGTTCTGCTTGCAGCTAGCTCTTTTCCTTTCTCAAAGTGGCCCCAGGTTCATCTTTCAGACCAAGATTGTAGACTTTATGCCAGTTCTGTCTATTGTCTCTATATGCGTAAAGCTCATTCTTCATGCTTTAGCACAAAAAACAAAATCAACTCATAATCTTATAATCTCATGAAGGAATGCCAGCCCACTGGTCCTGCAAAGTCAGACATGAAAGGCCAGTTTATTTATTTATGTATTGTGTGTATGTACATATATATGTACATACACACAATATACACATAGATACACACATCTATATATGTATATATACATATATATGCATGCATATATGTGTATAAACACACACGTATGTATATTTTAGGCGTATATATTATATGCAGGCTCATATTATATATGCTACCCATATTATAATAAAGCAGGGACTAAGTATGATAATTCAAAACAATGAACAGCTGTAGATGAAAGTGTACTCACATGGCCAAAATTGTTAATTAGGCTCATTGTTGCCTTTAAACAAAACCTAAGAGTAAGGCCAGCATCTATCATTATGAGGAAATACTTAAGAATATTATAGCTACAAACACTTGTTATTGGGTTAATGAACAAAGGCTTGAGCAAATCACCTACTAAATCCTCAGAAATAATATTTATGCAAAGCAGGTATTCACTTCAACAAAACTTATAGAATACCTATTACTTATAAGGCACTAAGAACTCAAAAGGGATTAAATCAACAGGACAGCCTTGAAAGAACATGACATTTGCACTCAGAGCTGGGTTAAGAGTTCTCGAGAGGCACAAGTATGATGATATACATGGAGTTTCTTGCCATCAGCACAGTGTCACACAGATATTTGTTATATATTCATTTGTGAGTAAGCCTTTATTGAGTACCTGCTATATGCCAGGCATTGTCCCAAGTATTAAAGTTACATCAGTACACTAGAAAGATCATCTGTGATTTCATCAAGCTTATATTACAGTGGAATCAACCAAGCCAAAGGAAATATCTCCTGCCCTGTGCCACCGCATACAAATATCAATGTATATCTTTTTAATTTACAAAAAGTAGATTAATCAGGCCAGTATCCTAACCTAAATCACTATTCATTCCAGTTGGAGGAAAGATGAATCGGCATCTTAACAATCTATTTATCTCACCTCATGCCTCATTTTGCTCTCTGCTCTCTCCCTCAGTTGGTTGTTTCTGTCCTTGCATGTCAATGGTGTTTGCTCCTTCCACACACTTTTGTGTAGACAAATTATGGTGTGTGTGTGTGTCAGAGAGAGAGAGAGGGGGAGAGAGAGAGAGAGAGGAGGGAGCCTGTGAGAATGATGGTAGAAGTCCATGCTCCTTTGAAGAAACATAACCTGATGTTATATTTAACATAACCATAACATAACCAAAACTTAACATTCAGAATCTTCTCTATTCAAGCTTTCTGATCTTCTTGTGCTCCAATAGCCCATGTCAATACTTGAACCCCCCCTTTTTTATTTTATTGAGTTAAGAACACTTAACATGAGATGATGTACCCTCAACACATTTTTTAATAATTGTTTAGGGTTTACAGAAAAGTTGTGAAGATTGTAGAGTTCCCATAGATCCCACACCCAGTTTCCCCTCTTACCAACACCTTACATTTGTATGGCATAATTTTTACAATTAATGAACCAACATTTATAAAGTCTATACATTGTTCAGATTTCCTCAGTTTTTCCCAAATGTCATTTTTCTGTTCCAGGATCCCTTTTGTTGTTGTTGTTGTTGTCATGATATTTTGTTGTCATGTCTCCTTATATCTTGGCTGTGATAGTTTCTTGGACTTTCCTTGATTTTGATGATCTTGACATTTTAGAGGAGCAATGGTCACGTCTTCTGTAGAATGTCCCTCAACTGGAATTTGTCTTAGGTTTTTCTCATGATTAGGCTGGGATTTGGAGGAGAAAGACTACAGAGGTGAAGTGTCATTCTCATCACATTATATGCAGGGTATGTACTGTCAATATGACATCATCGTTGATGTTAAACTAGATCACTTTGTGAAGTACTAGGAACCTTTTTTATTTTATAGAAATTTTTAGCAATTATTATATTTGTATTCCTAAAATCACTCCAAAGATATTTATGAGGCTACCTCAAAATAGCTTATATTTTCTCCAAACTTCATTAATTCTTTAATTTTCACTAGGAAAATACATTGACTATATACTAGTCAATGCCAGGCACTGAAGATATAGGCATAAATAAGACTCATCCCTACTCTTAAGAGCTTTTGTTCCAGTCTAGTGTGAGAGAGACTTGTAAAAACACAAATATGGCCTGCTCTCACCACTTCTACTCAACATAGTACAGGAAGCTCTTGCCAGAGCAATTCAGCAAAAAAAAAAAGAGAAATAAAAGGTATCCATATTGGAAAGAAAGCAGTGAAATTATCTCTGTTCACAGAAGGCATGCTCTTAGATGTAGAAAACCTTAAAGATTATATTTAAAAACCTGTTAGAAATAATAAAAAAATTCAGCAAATTTGCAGAATACAAAATCAAGACTCAAAAATCAATTGTGTTTCTTTATACTAACAATGAACAATCCCAAAAGGAAACTAATAAAATTAGTCCTTTTACAATGGCATCAAAAAGAATAAAATACTTTGGAATAAACTTAACCAAGGAGGCAAAAGACTTATATATTAAAAACTATAAAGCATTGCTGAAAGAATTAAAGAAACAAATAAATGGAAAGATAGCCCTTGTTTATAGATTAGAAGACTTAATATTGTTAAGATGTCAATACTACTTCTATCAGTTTGGTGGGGCTGCCATAACTTTAACAACAAAAATTTATTTTTCCACAGTTTTGGAGACTGGAAGTCCAAGATCAAGGTGTCAGCAGGTTTGGTTTCTCCTGAGGCCTCTCTCCTTGGCTTTCAGATGGCCACCTTCTTGCTGTGTCCTCAAATGGTCTTTTTTCTAAAGCATGCATCCCTGGGGTCTCTTCTTCTTTTTCTTCTTATAAGGAATTAGTCATATTTGATTAGGGCTTCAACATTATCATCTCATTTAACCTTAATTACCTCTTTAAAGAATCTATCTCCAAATTCAGTCACAATGGGAGTTAGGACTTCAACATATGAATTTTGGGAAGACAGAATTTAGTCCATTACACTAACCAAAGTGATCTACACAGTCAATGCAATACCTATCTAAATGACATTTTTGGCAGAAATAGAAAAACCCATCTTAAAAGTCATATGGAATCTCAGAGGGGCCCCAAATAGCCAAAACAATATTGAAAAAGAACAAAGTTTGAGGTCTCACACGTCCTGATTTCAAAACATATTACAAACCTACAGTAATCAAAACAGTATGGTACTGGCATAAAGGCAGACATACAGACCAATGGAACAGAATAGGGAGCCCTGAAATAAACACTCATGTATATGGTCAAATGATATATGACAAGAGTGACAAGACCACTCAATGGGAAAGAACAGTATCTTCAACAAATGTTAGGAAAACCAGATATCCACATGCCAAAGAATGAATCTCGATCCTTACCTTATTCCTTATACAAAAATTAACTCAAAAGTGAATTAAAGACCTAAATGTAAGACCTAAAACCATAAAACTCCTAGAAGAAAACACAGGGGAAGCATTTCGTGACACGGGATTTAGCAATGTTTTCTCGGATGTGTCACTAAAAGCATAGACAACAAAATTGAAAATGACAAATGGGACTATATCAAAATTAAACCTGTGCATCAAAGGACACAATTAACAGAACAGGCAATCTGTGGAATCGGAGAAAACTCTTTGCAAGCTGTATATTTGATGATGTGTTAATATCCAGAATATACAAAGAACTTCTACAACTCAAGAAGAACAAAAAAGCAAACAACCCAATTCAACCCAATTCAAAAATGGGCAAAGGACTTGAATAGACGTTGCTCCAAAGATGATATAAAAATTACCAACAAGCTATGAAAAAATGTTCAACATAACGATCTGAGAAAGACAAATCAAAACCGCAAAGATAATATCACTCACACTCATTAGGATAGCTATACTTTATCAAACAAACAGAAAATAACAAGTGTTGTTGAGAATGTGAAGAAATTGAAGTCATTGTGTACTGTTGGCAGGAATGAAAAGTTGTGCTGCCTTTATGAAAACCAGTATGATGTTTACTCAAGAAACTAAATATAGTATTACCATATGATCAAGCAATCCACTTCTGGGTATATGTCTGAAAGAATTGAAATAGAATCTCAAAGAGATATTTGTTCACTCATGTTCATAATAGCATTATTAATAATAGCCAAGAGATGGCTAACCAAATAACCCAAATTGCTGTTGATGAATGAATGGATAAGCAAAATGTGGTAAATATATACAGTGGGATATTTCCTTCCTTTTCATCCTTGCTACGTCGTAGATGAACCCTGAGGACATTATGCTAAGTAAGAAACGCTAGCCAGTCACAAAAAGACAAATACTGTATGATTCCACTTATATGATGCATCAAAAGTAGTCAAATTCATAGAAACAAAAAGTAGAACGGTGGTTGCCAGGGACTGGGGGAGGGGAAAATGGAGAGTTGTTTAATGGGTGCAGCTTCAGATTTGCAAGACAAAAATTCCTGGAGATTTGTTGTCCAACAGTGTGAATGTACTTAACACTACTAAACTGTACACTTAAAAATGGTTAAGATGTTAAATTTTATATTTGTTCTTGACCACAATTAAAAGTTCATTATATGTTTCTACACATAAGTGTGTATAAACATATATGAATCCAGTGGGTTAAGGGAAGTGGTTTACGGGATAAGAGGAATTTAAGGTGGCATGGGGATCATGCAAATGTGGTTCTGGGAGAAGAGGGATTCTCCTTCCTGGACAAAGTGACTCATGAGCTGGTTTGAAAGATAAATAGGATTCTGACAAGCAGACAGGAAAGGAAGGAGACCACAGGGAAAGTGGGCAGCTGTGCAAAGTAGGCCTGTGCTCATGGAACTGTAGGTACTTTGGTTTTAGAGAAGTGGTGGGAGGAGGATGGAGCGGAGGGCAAAGAGCTTGGAGAGCCCAGGTGCATCGTGAGCAGCTTGGCCACAACTCTTTCAGATGCTGGAGGCAAAGTCCTAGAAGGCAAAGGCAGGCTTCTGGCAGGCTCCACCTCTGACGCAGGGGTGGTGTTTTCTGCAGGGTGGGAGGCCAGACACTGTAGTGCCACAAACCTACCTATGGGAAGGATCTGTGCCTCTGCTCTAGCTGGCTCCTGACCTCTCCCTGTCTGCACCTCTCATATACACACTCACGGGCATGCACCACTGCTCACTCCCTAAGAGCGGCCAACCCACATAGCTTACGACTTCAGATTTGACCTATTGAACTTCTTTTTTTCTACAGCTTGGAAGTGGATCGGGAGATTTCAGCCATGGCTCATGAATGCAGCAGCCTACTCTACTGTTATCAGAAGGCATTCCTGCGGTTACGTTATTCCTGCTTATATATGGCCCTTGAGAACGGAGTCAGCACCCAAGGGGAGCCAGAAGAGCCTTCTTGTTAGATGCCTGTCACGCACTGTGAAACTTGCCTGGATCTAGAGGGAAGCTGCTGTTTCTCAGAAAAGCCCTGCTCTTGGCTTGTATTGGACACTTTAGCCTAAGAATCCACTTCATGGGTTTCATATCCAGAGGCATGATCCTCTAATCTTTTTGTATGAAAATTTCCCACTGATTCCAGCAGGACCTTCTCCTAGGACATCACTAGCTCTAAATAAGATGTAGTCAATGAAGTCTGCACACTTTATTAGACGATTAAAAAGTCATTACATTCTTCATGTTCTCCTTCATCCCAACATATCTCTTTGTCTCCAAATTCTGGAACTTCTAGAATATAATATATAATGTAAAATATAAAGTAATATATAATATCCTGCAGTAGCACTCTATCATCAGAATAAAGTGAAAAATCCTCAGTCTAGCATAAAAGTTGTTTTAGGATCAGGATGCTATCCCCCTCTCTAACCTCACCATTGATGCTCTGGCATCTGTTGCTCCATCTTTCCTAAACTACCTGCCAGTATTCAGCAATCAGGCCATGTTCTCTGCCATTGCTCTGCCTTTGCACGTGCTGATCTCTCTCGTGAACTCCTTTCCTTACAGGATTTTCCTACCTATCTTAGTCTGAATAACTCCTGATCTGCCTACTTCACCTTTTGGAATTCTGAGATGGGTATCCCACATTCATTCTCTCTTAGTCCTTTAGGCATCCTCTATATGGCATATGTAAGTGTATCGCCATTGTCTATACCCCCAATCTCACTAACAGGGACCATCTCTTTTTCTGGAGGGTTGTAGTTCCATGCTGAATGCAGCAGCTCAGCCCTCCTGCTCTGCCATCCACAGTGTGTAGACTTTCATCCTCAGGCTTGTTACCCAATGAATGTAAGACAACTAGTATAGTTTGAGGAATCACATCCTCATTTCAGTATCTCAAACAAGGAGGAAAAAGGCAGCAGGTGGAAGAAGGCTACTATTTTCTTAATTAGAGAAGGGGAAAAATAGCCTCTCGGAATTCCCTTTGTGCCTCGTTGGCCAGAACTTGTCCTATGGCATCCCTCAGTGCAAGGAAACCTGGGAAAGCAAGAATCTGATGAAGCAGAAAGTATTGTCAAAACTGGTCCAATCATGATTCATTTCCTGGAGATGGTACATGGCCTACTTAAAAAAAAACTTGGAATTTTGTTAGCCAGAGAGAGGCTATAGCTTTTGGACAGCCAAGTAATAGTATATGCCGCACTTAGATTTTACAAAATAAAAATATCAAACACACTCTTGAATGTTATACCAACAGGAAGTCAAATATAAGGAGCAAGAAAAACTATATATGTGGTGATAAAGTGCTATATTTATTTCTTGGGGCTCAGACGGGTGTTTTATTCCAGAATTATCTCAGATTACGAAGACTTGTTTAATACTGTTTACCTATACTTATCCATGTATTCTGACTAGGACAATACATGGTAAAGATGGGCCTAGCTTCATAGAACCACATGCACTTAAAGCCCTGTTTATACAATATAGATTGGAAACTATCCTTATGGGTAAGTTAGTTTTGATATGTGTGTTTAGGAATTTGGCATAACCTTAGTGATAGGTTTGGGAAAAAAAGAGTCAGAACTGTCATAATTATTGTATCCATTAGCCACATATTTAGAAAATTTGTTTCAGGTGTTTTGTGAGTGACTTCTCTGAAGATACTCAATCTCAAATTGCATGTCATTTCCATTACAATGCATAAAGGATATGGTCAGATGTGACTCTTGAACATTTCTTTTATCCTTGTCTTTACTGAAATAATTTCACCTAATGTTAAATAGATCGAGGCTACTTAACTCGGATGAGTGCACTGGATGAGTAAGGACAGCATCATGAGTTGGCTGTGTCCATGAAATCAACGCATACTGCTCCCTGATAGCTAAGGGAAACTAACACCTTCCATTTCCATTTCCACTATCCTTAATCCATCCACTACAGAAGTTTCGAGAGATAAGAACATTGGTCCCTGGGCTAATAATTATCACAAGGTTGGATAGGAGTTAAAATTGAGTGTGCCAGAAGGTAAGGATTGGGGCACACAGGGCTCTAGGACTTACTTTTTCAGAAAGAACACAAACACCTGTCTCTTTGGGTTTGCTTCCTCCGGGCATGGTAAAATAGAATCAGGCCTTGTCCTCACTGAAGAATAAGTGTCTTCCTCTCTATGCCATTTCCCCTTAGAAGCCAATTAGGAACCAGAGAGAGGCAGAGGGAAAAGGAGGCAATTTGGGCAGCACCTGGCCTAAGCAAGAGTTTAGAGGTTCTCCACAAAGTCCAGCTTAGATCCCCAAGGAAATGCACAAAGCTGACATGTGCGAAAAGCACAGATGTTAGTAAACCGCCAGACCTGATCTTCTGTGCATATATATCCATCAGAGTTCTTTCAGGCAAGTGTGGTAGGGCAAGGGCTAGATTTGGGAGTTCATACATCACCTAACCAATTACTATTTCTTTCTCAACAATTTATTCCCAACTCTCTCCTCCCCCAAGGCCAGACATCTTGCAGTGTATGTCCCTGATTATAATAGGGGAAGGTCACATAGCATTCTGATTTAAAGAAGCATGTACAGATAATGCAATAAAAAGAACAGAGCTTAGCAACCCACAGATTTGGGTTTGAATCTTAGCACAGTTGCTTTCTCATTCCATGAACTTAGGTAACTTATTTAGCCTCTCTGGGCCTTGATTTCCTTACTGAGTTAGTAATACTTATCTCAGGAAGTTATTATGAGGATTAAACATATAAATAAAGCAATTAATAATTTATAAAATGTGCCAGACATCTAATGTATGTTCAACAAGTGTAAATCTCCCAAGTGAAAATTATTACTAGAAAAATAACTCAAAACTCTATTGATGATAAGTCAATAGTAAGATATTCTTATAAAAAGGTATTTGTTTTATTACATAAACAATAGGAAAAGATGTAGAGGATGAGCTTATGTTTCTAGGCTAGTTATGTCACCATAATACAAATTCATTGAGACAGAGTAGATTAACAAGGTATTTATTACCTTTATTTCAGCATTTTAAAAAGCAGCAGAATTAAGTGCTGACCATATTTGAAAGACTCTAGAATAGCACAGTATTGATTAAAGGTCTGTCACCACAGATTGGATGTGTTGATTTCTTTTCCCCAAAAGTATCCACATAGCAACTTGGCAGTACACAAATATTCTGAAAATTCTAACCGTTTTTTACAGAAAATAATAATTGCACCCTTACCTAAAATGTTAGGTCCTGTTTTCATTTTAAAGACTCAAAGTGATTTTCATAAGCTAACAATTTTATTCATTCCAATCCTGTCACTGTGAATTTGAAAGAAGGTCACAACAAATAGGTACTTAACCAAAGTAGGGGCTTTCTCTGTTGGCTTCATAAATCTAAACCTATTGACTGAAGGCATATGATTCAAAATCAGGAACTCAAGGAAACTACTCTCAATTCTACTCTAATCACAGCTCATTTTTTTTGATCCTCCTATTACAGTTAATTTAAGGTCATGTCCTATGCCTTAAAATCTCTTGTGTCCTTTGCAGCACTTGTCAGGAGGCCTTGTATATAGTCGGTGTCCAATGAATATTTGCTGCGTTGCACTGAGTTGATCATCCATCTTATGCACTAGACTTGGCTTTGAATAAGTTATGCTTTTTTTTCTTTTTTTTTTTTTTTTTCAAGAAATTAAGTCCACCCACAAAGGAAAAAGGCAGAAGGAAGTTGTGGCAAAGATGCTAACCTGAAAAACAGATCTTGGTTCTGATCCCAGCTTTATGTGACTCTGGACAAATCACTTGAACTTTCCAGATCAAGTTTCTCCATAAAAGGAGGATGTTAGACACAATGTATATGCCAGACTGTAAGGTCCACGATAAGACATTCAAAGTAATGTACATGGAACTGTAGATCTTGCAGAGAGACTGTAGAAAACTGATTTTGAATAATTTCAGAATTATCGGGTTAAGTACTAGCCTTCCAAAATGACTGCTCCAAAGGAAATAACACATATTTACTTTTTCTTGTATGTTGTGAGGGTCTTTTGTTTGTTTGTGTGTTTTAAGTTACATTACTTTAGAGGTACATGTTATATAGTCATTAGGATACAATTCAAGACAGCAAAGGTCAACAAAGTTCTGAAGTTGCTTGGCATGTTATCAATCATTATTTAGACTTTCCTCTTTTATTTTTTGCCTTAATATATTTGGTCAGGGACACATACGTTTGTATGGTGTAATGAGAAACAAATAAAGGAAGTTTAATCTACTGCTCCTTCAACCTTAGCCACTCAACACTTACCTTGTGACAGACCCTGACGCTCTTAATGAATTTCCAAGGTTACTAAAGAACTTGGAAGATCTTTGATTTCTACAAGGTGATTCCAGGGGCTCACATTTTGCCAAGTCACAGTCAGGTGGCTAAAGAGTAAGTTTGCTTCCTATACATTTCATGCCACCCTTGTTCTTTTCTAATGTTTTTTAGTAGTCATGCAAGCACTCAGGGGGTCACTCCCCACCAAAATGGCTGTTACATAGGCAACCCTGCAGCAATATAAGTTCATGTCATCTCAGACCCACCTCGGAGAAAAGTCCGAGTTCATATAATCCACTCTCCAGCAGCTGGTAAACAGTTTTAAAAGTGTGGGCCCTTGGGGCCTCCCTGGTGGCGCAGTGGTTGAGAGTCCGCCTGCCGATGCAGGGGATACGGGTTCGTGCCCCGGTCTGGGAGGATCCCATATGCCGCGGAGCGGCTGGGCCCGTGAGCCATGGCCGCTGGGCCTGCGTGTCCGGAGCCTGTGCTCCGCAATGGGAGAGGCCACAACAGTGAGAGGCCCGCATACCGCAAAAAAAAAAAAAAAAAAAAAAAAAGTGTGGGCCCTGGCCATTGTAAATAGAGCTGCAATGAACATTGTGGTACATGACTCTTTTTGAATTATGGTTTTCTCAGGGTATATGCCCAGTAGTGGGATTGCTGGGTCGTATGGTAGTCCTATTTTTACCAAATGTAAAATAGATAGCTAATGGGAAGCAGCCGCATAGCACAGGGAGATCAGCTCAGTGCTTTGTGACCACCTAGAGGGGTGGGATGTGGGGTGGGGAGGGAGATGCCAAAGGGAGGGGATATGGGGATATGTGTATACGTATAGCTGATTCACTTTGTTATAAAGCAGAAGCTAACACACCATTGTAAAGCAATTATACTCCAGTAAAGACGCTTAAAAAAAAAAAAAAAAAAGAACCAGACCATGCTGGCATCCTAATCTTGGACTTCCGGCCTCTAGAAACGTGAAAAATAAATGAGGTTTTTTTTTTTTAAAGTGTGGGCCTTTACATTGTAGGGAGTTTTGTTTTGTTTCCTTTTGTTTGTTTTTGGACACTGCACCATAAGCGCACTTCCTTTCTCCCCTCGCAACGTATAAGAGAAATGGAATTCTTAGCTCTCTCACGCAGATCTCGCTGTAAACCCAATGAATGGCACGAATCCGACACAAACACCCACACACTTCCCTCCGTCACGGATCCGTGCTCAAGACCAGAAGTCGGCCATGGCTATGCTGAATATATATGCCTGTTGGATTTCCATGGAATTTGGTTTCATTCAATAGTATGTTCAATGTGTTAAAAAATAAAATAAGAAGAAAAAGTTTCAGTCTTCCTACCTCAAGGTTAGGGTGAGTCAGAGAGGTTGCAAAGGGAGGGGAGCTGCCACGTGAATGTTCTGACACCAGAGAGGAGCCTCTCAAGCCACCTCAAAGCAGCCGAGCCCCAGCCTGCTCCGGATCACTGTGGAGCAGAACCAATTTTTAAATGTCTTCATCTGGTCCCTCCTACTTTCATGGCTGCTCTGGGGGTGGTGAGAATCAGGACGCACTGAAAGCTGCTGGGACATCTGACTCTTTATTTTCTTGGCTCTACGTGTCTTAACTCTGCACCAACCCTCCCGACTGTGCAGCATTTCACTTTTGAGAGCAGAGGCAAAAGGAGACATGCGGTTCGGGGTGGGGTGTGGCAGGAACCCTCACTGCTGTTTAGGGAGAGGAGAGCTACCACCCATTCCCCACCGTGCTCCAGGTGTCCTGCCAATCGAGGTCACCTTTCCCACCTGAACTTCCCCTCCACAGTGATGGGGGGGCAGGGAGTACTCCTAAGAGGAAACTGATTTTAAGTATCCTTGCATTTTCAGAAAATACTTCCTGGTTCTCTCTTTCTTAAGAGTGCATTTGGATTTCATGGATAGATGTGGTATCTGGGGAGCAGGGCTGTGCAAAGACATAACAGACTCCAATAACAGAAAATAAGTTGCATGATTAGACCTGCTCCTTGCTGCTCCAAGAACTCAGTAAAGTATTGTCACATGGTGGAAGACATGGGGCAGGTTGGGCTTCATATGAGAGCTTCCTACCAGGATCATGAAACACAACGGGCTGCTAGGGGCCATGTCCAGCTTCTGAGGGTACTCAAGCAAGTTCTGAGAGTGACTTGGTTAGGAAATTATGCAAAGGATTCCACTGTCAGGAGGGATGTGTGTTGTTGGGTTAGAGGAACAATTCCCCCCTCCCCTCATCTCTGCTCCAAGAAGAGGAGACAGCGGCCCATGCTTTAGCCCCTCCCTCTGCCCCATGGAATGAGAACGTTCCAATCTGATTGGACAGAGGCTGACATCTCTGGCGCCCATTTTAACAGAGGGTAGTGTTACCGTATCTTGAGAAAGACCTGGCATGTACTGCTTCCTTCTTTCACTTCCTGTATCCACTTAGAGCAGGTCATTCCCACTTTCTCTTTAAATGTTTGCTTCAGAAGTCCTTGCTCCCCATCCTGACACACAAGGAAGTCAAGCCTGGCAGTGGGATAAGCAGCCTAGGCCAGCATGAAAGGAGCCGAGAGTAGAAAGGGGACTGCCCTTGCTGCCTTTCCCACTTCTCCCCTGGCACAGGTAGGTACAGCAGATGGGCCTTTGTCACGTCGCAGGGTTGAGAGCCGTGGGATGTGAAACTTCCTTCAGAGGAAGCTAGAGGCCTCACCTAGTCTTCAGGATTAAACTGTGTTCTCAAATCTATCTTTGAAGAAAGCCCAACAAAAGGGGTGATTCTATTTGTCCTGCCATTAACCAAGTTGGTTCTGCCTTTCCCACTCAGCTATTATTTTTATATGTAGAATCAAAACCCCAAACAAAACACAATCAAAAGTGGCGCACTTACTCAGAGTGGTCTAAACAGAATAGATGTTTTCCATAACATCACTAAAGCATAAACAGAATTTTGGAAGTATATACAGATTATCTTCAGGAAAGAATCCAAGTGTTTTCACTGCAAATTGTGAGATAGAATATATAGCAATGTGAGGATCATCATACAATTCATAATGTCTTTTAACCCTAAGGCCTTAAAATTCAGAAAAATATGGTGTTTTCTATTTAGCCGAACACTTTCTCAGTTCAATCATCATCTATTAGATTCAAAACTACAACTAGAATTTCTACAGATTCACAGATATAATTGACTTTATCTGTTGGTAACTTCTATCTGTTGAATCAATCAATGAGAATTCTTTGGAACCTACTGTAGAAACTGTAAATTCCAAATAATCCCCAGAAATAAGTCATCAGCACACCAATAAGACTGGCTTTAGTAAACAGGAGTCCCGTTGCCATGTGTCACAAATAAATAATAAACAGATACTCTCTGTACCTTCTGATGGAAAGTTCTTTCTTACCTGAAGCAACTATTCCTATAAAAATCTCTGAAGTACTTTCTTGTGCTGTTTCTGATACCAGTACCGTCAGGAAGCAATGAAAGTGTTCACTGAAAAGCCAGTTTTCACCGAGCTCTGCAGGCCAGTGAGAATGAAGATTAACTCAAATAAACTTTGGAGTGCCAGCCAAACCCCTGAAACTTGTTAGCAATTCACCCACTAAGTTGGTTCTGCTTTTGCAGTACTACCTTGTCCTGAAATGACCTGATAGAAAAGCCAGTGTCGGATGATATACGACATCAAGTGCTCAATGAGAATTTTGCTGGCATAATATCCCATTTGACTGCTAGTGCTCTTTGGCCTTCCTCAGCACTCGGGGAGGACTGAGTCTCTTTTCAACCTCCAGCAAAACGTGTAAGACTGAAATTTAATTCCTTAGGGAAGTAACTCAATGGCATTCATAGATTTGAGTTTGGATTGGAAAACAGTAAAGCCCTAATTGAAGTACCTTTTTTTTTTCTCATAAAGAGTCTTTTTTGACATTCATTTTACTCATATATGAGAACCATTTTACATTTGATTTTGTTACCGAAGATACAAATGGGCCTATATTTCATCCAAAACTGAAACTAGAAGCATTTCACTAGTTGAGTGTTCTCTTCCTCCCAACGAACATTAACTCAGTATTTTACCTAGCTTGACTCTTCAAATATGGTGTTTCATAGCGCCTTGATTTATAGCTGGGTATGTGTAAAGGTTATTTTACCACTTACATTATAAGGCCATGTTTTTGTGGGTTGATAACTAGGTCGTAAAAAATAATTCTGACTGAAACTTGCAATGCCAAGCGTCCACCCTGAAACGGAAGTTTGTTCCTAGATGTAGTACGCACACACACACACACACACACACACACACCAGAATTCAACTACTGTTTTGAAAAATACATTCATTCAATATGTTGCTTTGATGAAAATTAATTGACAGAAAGTCAAGACGAAGAAGTGAAATCAAACATAGTTGTCATCCAATGGTAGCCACTTATATCCTAAGACATATGTAGTAGGTTTGAAAGATAATTTAATGACAAAAGAATTGATTATATAATTGTAAATAGTTAAAGATTAAAGGGCAGAAAGATAAAGTAAAACCTCCACAAAAAATTAGCTTTTTCTTAACCAGAAATGTTTGCAACTTTCTTCCACACTCTATAGAAGATATTCTCTGAATCTCTTTGCAGATGTGATCTGATGACCTTGAACACATTTATTAAAATTCATCATCTACATAGCAACAGACAGAACTGGCGTTGGATCTTGTAAGTTATTAAGCAAATATATTCCTAAGTCATACGAGGCTTGCATGCCCACTGCCCTCCTGTAAACAGAAAGTAGGATTTCTGATACACAAATTATGTTTAAGACTTGTAAAGCAGTTGTCTTTAATTGATATCTTGCCCATTTTTGCATGATTTGACTATTTTCAAATGCTAAAATATACCTGGATAAATTTTTCATGGTTGTCTTTAAGATTACTATATTTTTCATTGCACTGTCTTGACATCTGTTAGCAAGTAAGAAACAGAAATATTTTCACTGAGACTTTTTTATTAAATTAAGAATTAGGGGGAAAATCTGAGAAAACATCAACACCAAAGGCTAATCTTATCAAAAAGATAAGGCAGGACTTCCCTGGTGGTGCAGTGGATAAGAATCCACCTTCCAATGCAGGGAATATGGGTTTGATCCCTGGTCGGGGAAGATCCCACATGCCGTGGAGCAACTAAGTCCATGCACCACAACTACCAAGCCTGCACTCTAGAGCCAGCGAGCCACAACTACTGAGCCCATGCGCCTAGAGCCCATGCTCCACAACAAGAGAAGCCACCACAAGGAGAAGCCTGTGCACCGCAACGAAGAGGAGCTCCCACTAGCCACGACTAGAGAAAGCCTATGCGCAGCAATGAAGACCTAATGCAGCCAAAAATAAATAAAATTAAACCTTAAAAAAAAAAGATAAGGCAGTTGGTATATCTGAAAAATCACTCTATAATCACCTAATCATAGAACTGATATACCCAAATAGGACTCAAGAAAGAATAAAGTAATTTAATAGAAACTAGCAATAGTTATAGTATATGAGTCTTATTTAGTTGGTGAAAAAATGTTATTACTCAGAGGTTAAGAGCATGGACTAAAGTGCTAGGTTGCCTAATTCAAATCCTAGCTCTAATACTAGGACTAGCTGCATGACCTTGGACTAGTTACTCAACCTCTCTGTGACTCAGCTTCCTTATCTAGAAAGTGGATTTAAAATAGTATCTGCATTATAGAGAGGTTTTAAAGTTTAAATGCATTAATAAACTGAAAGTCCATACAATGCTTCGTACATCATAAGTGCTACATAAGTATTAACTATTATTATTATTATTAATATTGTTACTATTACTATTTGACCAAACTCAGAAGAAAAATTCTGTAACAAAGTAGTAACATTGTTTAGTGTATCAAAATCATAAATCATCCTCCAATCCTGGTTCTTTACATTTAAGAAAATTTAACAAATAGAAAATCCATGTACTCAGGGGAAAATGGATAAGAACAAAGGCAATATTGGCTTACTTGTTATGACCCTAGTAAAATAAAACTGTGTGAAGAAACATACAAACTGTGCAATGTTTAACACTGACCCATGATTGGCTTTACTGGGGAAAAAGTTTGTCACTTGGTAAGTGTCGCATGTGAAAACACAGAGGAACTAATTTGTCTCAACCTCTGATGTTGCTTAAGAGACCAAAGAAAAGTAAGATCTTAGGTATCCTCTAAACTGAGGAGCTGGTTTCATGACTGGGGAGGTGAGAAAGGCTGAGGTTATTGTGTTCTCAGAGGAAGTTCCCAAGGTGTTGAATGTCATCTCGGCTACATTAGAAAATGGAGACCATCACCCTATCTTCTCTGGGCAGAGAGAAGGGAGGAATTTGAGACTGTACAGTTCAGTGAAGAGAGGAATTCAGGATGATTTTTGTGCCACTCAACCTCGAAGCAGGTAGGGAAATTATATCTTACTTCTCTTTACCATAATGGCTCGGTCTGGACCTTGCTTGTGATTAGCTCAAAAGCATGTTCTAGAAATTAGGAGGAAGTCAAGACATAGAGTAATTTGATTAAAGTGTTCCCAGCTGAATTAAAACCAAAAAAACAAAACCTCTTCTTTTCACAAAGTTTCAGAGTAGTTTGGAGGTACATTTGAATTAATGCACCCTTCAGAATGCCAGTAATGTCGCTTCCTGGATACAGAAAGACAAATCTTACCCTGTTATCCTCTCAAATTTTCCTGTCAATCCAGAGTCAAGTTGAGAATAGGTTTCTGGGTGCTGACAATAACCACTACCAAAGAAGTTTTGGTATGACCACTTCAAACAAACAGAACTCCTTCCAGGGAGGAGCCCAAGGGCCGATGTTGATCCAACAGAATTACTGCGTCAATATGGGTCACTCCACCCTTGTGCTACACTCCACATGCAAAACTGAGCCTTACTGTGTGTGAAGTCACTTGAATACACCCTCTTCCCCAAGGTTCTCTGAGCCGTGCTGAATGAAAGCAATGGCAAAAGGAGGCAAGCCTGTGTTATTTTCTGTGCAATTTCTAAGCCTGTTGTGTTAAAAATTAAATCTGCGGTTGTTCCTCCCCTCCCCAGCACCTTATTCAATTTCACTGCATATTTTAGGGATTAAAGTATTCAGTTCTCTTCCCCTCTCTGCTGTGTCATTAGAAAATAAGAGAATCCGTTTTCAAATATTAGAGTTTTGAAAACCCTCTTTGAGGCTAGGATATGGCAATGAAATCAGTTCCAGTGTGAGGATGCCTCACTACATCTCTTTAGGTGTCAGATACACCTAAAGCCTGTGAATCAGTCCTCTCCCAGCTGATGTGATGTCTGTAACAGCAAGTGTCTCTTTCATTCCAGCACTAAATGACAACAGTTGGTCAATGTCTCAGTGAAGCTGCTTCTGTAGAGAATGCCTCTCCTATTTCAAGTTCAGTTGACCCCATAATGGTAATATTAAAAGAAGGCAGATTTACTAGAAATTTGCCTCTGCTTCAGATGGTCTGAGGACCAGCATCAGTATCACCTTTATGCCTTCTAGGTTGGAAAATCTCAGGTTCTGCCCCAGACCTTTTGAATTACAATAGAATCTGCATTTTAATAGGTCCTGGGGTGATTAATCTACATACTAAAGTTTGAGATGCAGTGGTTTTTAAAACAGTCAGAAATTCTACTAGAAATCATAACAAGGCAGCTTCCCAGTACTGGTTTTGGAACAAATCAAGATAATTTCAATGCAATTTAACCCCCTAAAATTTTGATGACTTTTTCTTTTTGTAATATGAAGTTAATCTATAATATATGTTAATTAGTTTGAAGATGTTTTAACGATTTTGATGGCCACGATATACAGCTTCCACAGAATATGTAAACTCAGAATTTTAAGCAGTTATTTGCACATAAATTATAATTAGTTTTGAGCATCGTTGCTAGAAAAACTGAAATCTGCAGAAAATTCTTAATTTGGCATGCTTCTAAAAAGCCTTTCATCTTTCCCCCCCAAATTTGGATATACATTACAGATCGTTAGTAAATTAAGGTAGATATTATATCATATTGAAAAATTAATGAATATGAATTTTTAAATTATTTCTATAAGCCATATGTATAATTATATATATATATTTATATTATATATAATTTATATATAAATTAAATATAATATATATAATGCTATATGGCTTTAGTCTATATTTTTCTAATGTTGATTTTCATTCATTCAAATATGTGCTAGGATTGTTCAAGGCATAGGGGGTCTATGCCTTGCAATGACCAACAGAGACGAGATCTTTCCCCACTCTACAGGAGGGGAGATAGGCACTTGATACCAATAAAGAAATCAAAGTGTCTTGTATTAGATGGTATAAGTGCTATAAAGACAATGGAACACGGGGTGGTATTGGGAGTGATGGAGGAGAAGGGGTTTGTGATTTTAAACAAGTGGTCCAGGAAGCCCCTATGGGGCAAGTGCCATAGCATCAAAGACCCCGAGGGGATGAGGGGCCCAGTCTTGAGGCTACTCAGTGAGGTGAAGCAGCAGGTAAGATGGCCTGAGCCAGGAGTGTGCATGGTGTGTTCCGGGAGCAGCAAGGAGGCCAACCTGGTGGAGCAGAGCAAGGGCCAGAGTCAGTGGTGAGTTCAGACAAAGGGGCGACAGGAAGAGCAGGCGGAGCTGGTAGGCCATTGCAAGGACCTTTTGCTTGGAGTCAGATGGAAACATACTGCAGTGATATGATCCAGCTTATGTTTGAAAAGCATCACTTGTCAGCTGTCTGAGGGCATGTGTGCCTTCCACTACAGGGGCAAGGATGAAAGGCAGGGGTGCGTACCTCCCCTCTCTCCAACAATATCTGACCACCGCCCCTTCCGGCCACAGACACATTTCTCATCATTATCATGTACTTTCATTCTAATCAATATGAACAGAACTGTAGATCTGAAGTGAAGTTAAAGTTCAGAAAAGACAACCACCTCATTTTAGAGATAAGGAAGCTGAGGCCTGGAAATGTATATGATGTGTTCAAGGTCACAAGCTGAGTTTATGGGCCAGGCAGAACGAGAGATGTGACTTCTATTCTCACGCAGGGACTTAAGTGGGGAATAGCTGAAGGACAAGGGCTTTGGCGCCAGATAACCTGGGTTCTCGGCTTGGTCACAGACTAGGACCAGCTCTATAGCCTTGAGGAAGTTACATAAACTCCCCAAGCATCAGTAAACTGGGAAGGATAATAAGAGTGCCTACCCATAGGATTGTGTTGGTGATTAACTATGTGTAAAGCAAACCAGTAGAGTGTTTGGGAGATAGCTGGTGCTCCAAAATATGGGAACTCTCCTTTCCCACTATCACAGCTTCTGTGAGTCAGAGTGGCATCTTTTCAAACTGGTGTTTAGCCCACCACAGAGTACAATGCTCATGGTAGTACTGATGTTATCAGACAACTCTAACAATGATTGAAATAGAGAAATAATAAATTCACAGATATACCCAATTTGTTCATGACCCACTATTCTTTTTTTAAAAAAAACTTTATTGGAGTATAATTGCTTTACAATGTTGTCTTAGTTTCTGCTGTATAACAAAGTGAATCAGCTATACATATACACATATCCCCATATCTCCTCCCTCTTGCTTCTCTCTCCCACCCTCCCAATCCCACCCCTCTAGGTGGACACAAAGCACCGAGCTGATCTCCCTGTGCTATGCGGCTGCTTCCTACAAGCTATCTATCTTACATTTGGTAGTGTATATATGTCCATGCCACTCTCTCACTTTGTCCCAGATTACACTTCCCCCTCCCTGTGTCCTCATGTCCATACCTTTATTCCTGTCCTGCCCCTGGGTTCTTCAGAACCTTTTTCTTTTACTTTTTAGATCCATATATATGTGTTAGCATATGGTATTTGTTTTTCTCTTTCTGACTTACTTCACTCTGTATGACAGTCTCTAGGTCCATCCACCTCACTACAGTAACTCAATTTCTTTTCTTTTTATGGCTGAGTAATACTCCATTGTATATATGTGCCACATCTTCTTTACCCATTCATCTGTTGATGGACATTTAGGTTGATTCCATGTCCTGGCTATTATAAATAGAGCAGCAATGAATATTGTGGTACATGAATCTTTTTGAATTATGGTTTTCTCAGGGTATATGCCCAGTAGTAGGATTGCTGGGTTGTAGGGTAGTTCTATTTTTAGATTTTTAAGGAACCTCCGTACTGTTCTCCATAGTGGCTGAATCAATTTACACACACACCAATGTGCAGGAGGGTTCCCTTTTCACTGCACCCTTTTCCAGCATTTATTGTTCCTAGATTTTTTGATAATGGCCATTCTGACCAGCATGAGGTGATACCTCATTATAGTCTTGATTTGCATTTCTCTAATGATTAGTGATGTTGAGCATTCTTTCATGTGTCTGTTGGCAATCTGTATATCTTCTTTGGAGAAATGTCTGTTTAGGTCTTCTGCCCATTTTTGGATTGGGTGTTTTTTGTTTTTTGCGGTACACAGGCCTCACTGTTGTGGCCTCTCCCATTGCAGAGCACAGGCTCTGGACGCGCAGGCCCAGCGGCCATGGCTCCCAGGCCTAGCCGCTCCACGGCATGTGGGATCTTCCCGGACCGGGGCACGAACCCGTGTCCCCTGCATCGGCAGGCGGACTCTCAAATACTGTGCCACCAGGTAAGCCCGAAGGGAAGTTTTAATACTTATTTGAATATGATGCATTGCCAGGCTCGGTTTAGGTGGTTCCCCAGATTGGATCAGCTCCACCAGGGTCCCAGTCCCTAGTCTGTGGCTGCTTGTTCAAGTGGACAGCCCCAGCTTCCACCAATGACCCTTAACCCCTCAGCATCAGCATCTCAGCCTCTGCTACAGGGATGGTAGCCACAGTGATTTTTGGAAGCAGGTACAACCTGAATGCAGCTACAAAGGCTGTAACTCCCCCGACATTTCCAAGGTCAAATGATGCATCACACTGTGGTGTGTGGAATCTGTTTCCTCAGTGATCACCTGGTGGGACAAGTGACAAAGTCCAGAAGTATTAATGCCCCATGAACTTTGACCAATGAGGAAGAGAGACAAGAAAGAAAGGTCAAGTTAATTCCTCTCCCTTTTCCAAGACAGGGGTTGTCAAACTATAGTCAAAGGGCCAATCTGGCCTGCCTCCTATTTTTGTAAATAAAGTTTCATTGGAACACAGCCATGCCCATACATCTACTTATTGTCTATGACAATCTTCACAGAATAACAGAGTTGAATAATTGTGACAGAGACCATGTGCCCTAATCTGAAATAGTATTTACTATTTGGTCCTTTACAGAAAAAGTGTGCGGACCCCTGCCCTAAAGGTTTGCTCTGAAGCAGGACCTGCTTGGAAAACGCTGTGACCCAAGTCATCAGTTAGGTTTCTTATGAAGCTGTGGCCAGCCTGGTTATGTATCTTTTCATGTTTGCATTCCTTGCTCTGTTGTCTCACTTGCCTATTTGCCTTGGACCTGTTGCTCTGGGGTTGCACCTGTCAATAAGGCCTGAGCACCCCAGTTTTATCACAGACTTCATTTTCTAGAGAACCTGAAATAAAGACAGCTATAGATCTCAGATCCAGATTCATGAATTTTGTTCTTCCTAGATGTATTGGCTTTCTCATAAGTTGCATTAATCCTTCAAAAAGAATATAATCATTTTCTAATTCTTCCATGTTATTTTGAACTAGTTTTATAAAGCCATCATACCTGTAAGATCTCTAATGAGGATGTATTGAAAATTTAGACCCATTTTACTCAAACTGTAAAATTTTGGGGGGTGGTTTTGCAATGCAGGACTCCTCTTGACTCTTGTATCATTCCTCTTGGTAGCATACAATTAGAAGTCACTAGTGTTTTCCAAGGTCATATTTAATGAGTATTATTGATGGACACTTGCATCTGTTATGGCTCAATGTCATCTCTCCTCTGTTATATTTTGATTCTCCAATAAATAAGTTCTTATCTGCTATGTTTTTCCTATCAATTTAAAAGATTTAAATTACGAGTTCTATTAAACCACCAACAAAGCATTCATTTTCAGTCTAAAGAAAAGTGTTAAATACTAAGATTGACAAGAAATGGAGCACACATTACAGAAAACTGTTGTATGGCCAGGGAACCTTCAGAAGTGCATACTGTATCTTGCATTGTCTTTCACCACAACCTGCTTACTAAGGAGCTTTCCTTGAGAAAGGAGTAGTACAAAAGGTAACACCAACTTGAATTTAATTACAGCTGTCAGTCTACCAAAGACAAAAGAGGAAACTGCTATAGGTATACTGGAGAGATTTAACCTAGATTTTCTTTCATCCCCTCTCTGCATCGCTGGTTAAGGTGATCTAGGCCATATCTGGTCAGAGACTGAGTGACTGACCCTATTAGGCACCATTTGCTGCGTCCACCTTGGAAAGTGCCAATGTTGTCTGGGACTTCTCATTCAAGTTGTCTTGACTGATATTCTTGGAACAAAATTGTGGAAAAGGAATTGCCTTGGTTCCATCCTCAATTTCCCCCCCCCCATTCTCTTAAGTCAAAATGTGTTATCTGCCATCCAACTACCGTAAGAAAAACTTAACTGTTGTTTGTTATCAGTTCAATGTTTTTAGTTGTAGATGACAACAAAAGAAATCCTGATCAGACTTTGGAAATAAAGATTGAAGTGGAATGGGGTGGTTATACAGAAGTCAGGGATTAGGCTTCACTTTACAGTGACTACGTGCTTCCCAACCTTCTCATCTTCTGCCTTTCATGCTTGGGGAAACTCACTTGCAAGTTCGGAAACTGAAACAAAATCTAAACTTCACTAAAATGTTATAATGTTTTGATTTAGTCAGAGAAATTTCTCTTTCAGTTAAATCTGATTTAAATATCCATAGCAGCTCTACCTTTGAAAATAGAAACTAATTCACAGATCACTGCCTTAGCTTACATTTAGGTATCAGCCTTGAAGAACCCATAAACATTCTAATGAATAAATTAAAACATTCCTTTTGTATTACTATCAATGCCATACATCTGCTTCAGTTACAAAAGTAAACTAGCAATAATTATTTAGAACATTAGGAAAAGTCTAGAAATGTGTAAACCAAATGTAAGCCCTTAAAATTTGTTTAATTTTGTTCTGACTGTGTGATTAAAATCCAGTAAAGATCAAATAAAAATTGGCAAAAAAAAATGAGTACTGGCTTTTCTCATGTTTATGTACAGTCTAGAGAAGTAAAAACTCAGGCAAATCAAGCAAGAAAAGTCAAGTGCCTACTGCTATTATAATAATTACCTCTACAGGTCTTGGACTTTAGAACCATGTTTTATATGTCTACTTGGGGACCTAAATATCCAGATTATTACAGATGAAATATTATTATGGTTTCCAAATAGTATCATTTTTATCCAGATATTTGAATAATGAGTATTAATATAATCACAGTTTCTCTTCCTCAAACTAAAAGAAAACAAAACAAAAAACAAACACAAAAGCCTAGTTTCAATTCCTCCTGAACTTCATTTTAAATCCTCTTATTACATAACTCTGAGCCCTTTCCAGAGTATCCCAGTCTGTTATAAGTTTTAGAAATAGTAGTCTCATTAAAAGTAATATTAAATGTAACGGGGAAAATTTTATCACTCCAATTAAGAACTTACTATTAATTATAAAATTTCCCAGAGTAACTGACTGTAATAGCTACAGATATTTATGTGATTAGTAACAACACTTTACAAAAGATCTTAAAAGACATACTGTTTTATCTATAAAGCTGACTCCCTTTGTTTGGAAAATAATGTCTGTAATAGTGTACATGGCAATTTCTAATATTTCACAATGCTTTTTTTCTAACTGTAAAAGATATTTAAGGAGATCATATTCCCAGACTCTCGGAGATCTCATCCAATTCTACTGTCTACCCTGTCTAAGATAAACTGTGTCCTGCCAACATGGCAGTGCTGGGGCTCAAGTCCTTCATGCTTTAGACCACAGTAGACTCAGTACTCCTGAGGAATTACTGCTCGGGTCATAGGCTCTGCTTCCTAATGGGGGGTAGCAATAGAGCCACGTTCACTCTTCAACAACCCCATGATACCTGCAAAGACACCCTACTGCTTTGAAAACTGGAAGAGCCAAATGTGGTGGCATATATGACCAACGACCTCTTTGGCTTGCTGGCCCATGAGCAGTGTGAACTGATTATGCATTATGGCTCTCTTTCCTCTGAGCCTCCTCACTGAACAATCCAAGTGGTATCCCCTCTGAACCCTTGGCCCCAGACACCTGAAAGTTGAGGGAATCTTCTATTCATTGTTTAGCTCAATGTTTCTCAAGGTTTGTGTGGAAAGAAGCTATGTTGAAATACCTGGAGAAAACTAAAGGCAATAAAGACCCCAAGGATGGAGAAAGATTCACGCTTTCCTTCTCCTTTATTGAAATGCTTCTTTCCTCTGCTCGCCCCCATTAAACACCCTTGTACCTCCAAAGCCTTAAGACCTTTATCATATACAGGTATATTGGGTTACATAACATGGTTAGCATAGCATTCACAGATATAACATCCATAGTTTCACCAACAGTGAGTAACCTTGAAGAATTTGGGTTGAACATGCTGCAAGCTGGAAGATCTGTTATTCTTTACTTGTTTCCATGTACACAGTGAAAATCAGAAGGTGATACAAATTCTGTTTCCCTGTGAAAAACTCATCCTCGAATGAGAGGGAAGTGGTAGTGGCAGAAATGAAAGAGAACGCGAAATGATCTAAGAAAGTCTTAGAATATAAAAAGTTTCATGGGGAAAATAATTTGTCATTGTGATATTTATAAATTTGAAAATTTATGAAGTCTTGAGATGTCTCCGTCTTGAATTTAAAGAGTCTGTTGTAAATCTAGGATTTTAAAAAATCATAATATGATATCATAAGCAAACTATTTATAAGACTGAAAATTGAAGAAACAAAGCATGACCAGTTCAGTAACCAAGTCAGCAAAGAGAACAAGTCACAAAAATAAATGTTTTATGAGGAAACCACATAGCGATGGAACGTCAATTCAGTCTCCATTCAGCACTGGCTTGATTTTCACTCATCACAAGGTTTTGGAATCCTGTGTATTAATACAAGTGAAGAGACAAGATTTGGGGTGTTTTCCATCAAAGAAGTCTCTTATACATTTGGATATATTTTTAGCTACATCTGTAGGACTCAAAGCCATTTATAAGTGAAAGAAAAAGCCAGCATAAAATCATCTTACAATCTGACTGGTTTATTTTCTTTGGCTCAAGTGGTTACTGAGTGCCTTATCTTTTTTATGTACTACCAAAAGCACAACTGTCTTTCAATATAGGATGCATATGATTCTATCAATGCTAAGTCTCAGTCCTGAAAGGTTCTGAAGACAATAATAATGGAGGGCAAAGAGTGGAAAAACTCTTTGGAGAATGAGAGCATTTCATTACTCTCTGGAGGGTAGCCACAGCTGACCAATATAAACCTTTCTGTGAAGCGGCACCCATCTGGCCTTTATAGACAGGAACTAAGCCCCCTACAGGCAGTGTCATCCATCTGGCTTTTATGGATGTATGATGTACTGTATTCAATTCAGATCAGAACACCTGTCTCTATAGATAAACCAAAGCCCATCTATAAAGTTATATCCACATATCTCTATGAATTACATAATAAGGTGACAGAGCTGGTAGAGATAATCGGTGGCACTGTTGCTTTATCCCCCCTCCCACCACCATCTACAGTTATTTCAATGTCTACCCTTAGCCTTCACACATGCTTCAGAAAATATATAACATTTAATAGCTTGTTGTGTGTGTGTGTGTGTGTGTGTGTGCGTTACATGTAAAGTAAACCTTTATGACTTTTTCCACTTGTTCAACAATGACTCAACTGTTTCCAGCTTAAAACAAACAAACAAACAAAACCCTTGCAATGAGAGGAGGTTAACTTCCCAAAGTCTATGTTAATTTTCAGCAACCTTTCTGGAAATACGTAATTTTCAAGAACCTGTTTGGCATGTAATAGTGAGGTTCCCTTCATCAACCTGTATGCTCTATACAGTGTAAAGAATCTAAATCTTTTCAATTTACATGCCTGAACCCTTGAACAATTTATCAAAGAACAAGCTCATTTCCAGAGCAAGAAGCAATTAGTTATATTAAACATTCAAGACATCGAATGAAACACACCTTAGAAATTATAAAGTAAACACAAAAGGATGAATTCTTATCACTCCAATAGTTTAACTGCAGGACATCAGGGCTTTCACTGGATATAATACGCAGTGTTTGCTTTAGTAACCAAACCTAAGGTTCTGCCCTTACAGAACTACTGCAGTGTTAAGTACGATTAACCATTTGTAAGAGTACAGAATTGGTTGGATTCTTTTTTAACCCTCTGGAGTCAGTGTCAAAATAGACTCTATTGGGCAGCCTGGCATTTTCCCACAGGGAAACACACTGACCCCAAGATACCAAAATGAAGCATTAGTAACAACAAGCAGAATATGCTCTGAGATGAACAACAGTCTGATAAACCCTTGAGTCACTGCTCCAGACCTTGAACCAATAAGAAGTGCTCTGACTGTACTGACATGAATGATATATTGCACTCCCTGGTTTTCTTCTCCAAAGTAGAAAGAAGACTGAGATGTGTGTTGCTCACAAATTCTGCTCTTGACTTAAGGAGACACATTCAAGTACTTCTCAATAGTTTCTAGCATCACTTATTTATCTCCTATCTATGCTATGCTAGGCTATTATACTCTGCTATCTCTCTCAGAAGGGCTTCTTGTAACTAAAATGATAAAGCAGAAGGATTTACTTCCTAAAGGTTTTCCTTTGACACAATTATTAGTAGGGTCAACTATATCTAATGTACAGAGAACACATCCCCCTGTATTATCAGTATCTGGGAGAGTCAGTGTCATTGGTTTCATATCCATTTAGGGAAACCACTGCTTTATCCCATCACCTGGTATCCTTTAAATCCACTGGGGAATTAGGTAGAGAATCATTCCCAAAATACATTAAATATTTCTAAACCACACTAATAGTCATTAATTCACTTCCAGGAGGTAATAATATATGTCACACAAATTAAATACACACACAAGCACAAACTTACACATGCTTACATACATGAGCCACAATTAATTATATTTTAAATATAAAATTCTCATTATGTACAAGTGAAACATTTTCCAAATTCAGACCAAAGAATTAAAAAGAATGATAATACAGTCTACTGCTTTCAGAGCAAAAAAAAACAAGCAAACAAAAAAGGGATATCTTTTCTGAATTATTTCACAGATTTCTCTGTGATTTTTGGAAAATGAAATAAAATTTTAACATAGTCTAATTTTCTGTAAAGTCACAATAGTACAGGTAGCATGACATAATTTTTAAGACCTTAAAAAATGCCAGGAAGAGGAAATGGGCTTTAGTCATAAAGCACAGTCAAATTAGCTGTGGAATGAGCTTTAAACTTGGATTTAGAACCTGGGTTCTAACCTTGATAATTCAGTTCATGAGCTGACTTTTTTGTCAAGTCATCTTACCTCTCACTTTTTTATATAATGGGAATAATAATTAAAGTACATGATGGTTGTGAAGATTAAATGAAATAATGCATATGGACAAGCCAAGCATCATGGCAGACACATTGTAGATACTCAGTAAACATTAATATCTTTCCCCATTTATCTGAGGTTTTACAACCTTTAGGATATAATTACACACTTTAGGTTATAGTTGTTGTAAAGCCTTCTAAAAGCAATAAATATAAGCCAATCTAGACCCTAAGGTTTAAAATAGAAGCTAACTTCAAAAATCCAAATGAGAAGTAAAATTGTCCCCGATTTACTATTATAAAAATAATAATTTACTTTAATTACTGTAGAGAACGGAGAAAAGAAGCAATCATTTCAGGTTTGGAGGATTTCAACAAAGGTTCTCACCATTTTGCATGTAATAATCCAAGAGAGTAAGGAGATTCCTTCCTACTTCATGGTAGCTCAAGGCAGATCTGAACTCCCCAGCAATGGAAGGCAGGTAAACATCTCTCTCCAAAGGAAGAACTACCCCTATACTTTGAATCTTTTGATGTTAAATTCTGACAGGAACACTAGGCTAAACCCAAACAAAGGAATCATCTCATTCATTTATTTCACCAAATTAAGGTAATTTTCACATTAAGACGGTCACCGACAAATGATCAGTTAGTATACCTAACACCTTGGTGTTAGGTATAAACTGATGAGTTTATTTTTCTGGGCAAGTCCCAAATTTTGAAAAGGGAAAGGATGATGTTGCTGGTCAGGTTCCTGGAAAGCAGACTCTGAGAGGACTCAGGTTCGCAAGCACGAAATTTATCGGGGAATACCTTGGCATTACCACCTGTGAGGGGGTAAAAGAAGTAGGACTGGGCAGAGAGAGAACGTGGCTACCACAAGGACCACAGCCAATCTCATGGGGAGCTCTGGATCTGGGAGTGTTGACAGCACAGTTGTCAGAAATTGAGCGAAGGAGCTTTTCTATTCTCCTCATGAACCGTTAGATTCAGGCTCTCCTGGGAGGGAGATGTGACCCAACTAATGAAGAGAAGGAAACTCAGCTTTGCACTGTTGGCCTCAACCACCCCAGAAGCTGGGAGAATGAGAAAGTCAGTCCCAGGAAGTAAAGATGAGGCTGAGAGACTGTTTCCAAGGCTTTTACTTTGCTCATATGATTGCTCTTACCCACAGGCTTAGGCTTAGGCAAAAATGTGGGATCTTCCTGCTACATTCAATTATAGTTTGGGGACTGGGGAAATAATCTTTGGGTGGGTCTCTGGACTTCTTGAGCCAAACCTGGGCCAGGACTTTAGTTATTATCTTTTCCTCCACTCTTAAACAATGTGTGAGTATTCCCCTTTCCTCAGTATATGGTTACTAAGTAAATGCCCATAGGTTCCTTTGTGGAAAAACTAGGGAATTTATTATCATATATACTTGTCATCTTCTTGCTGAGTCCTTCCTTCCAGGGATCTTGTCTCTCCCATGGTAAGTGGGTTATGGATTGTTAATCTGGCTCAGATCCAGAAAAATGGTAAGGGATTTTGACATTTATTGGGGAAGTCATCTAGCCCATGGATGATCTACTCTTGGTTGATTTTCATGGTGTAAACTGAGCGACTCTTTTGCAGGCTTCCCTTCTATCTTGACTATAGAGATGCCATATTCGATTAACCATCTCCAGAGCTCTCTGCATCTCAATTCTCTGAGCTACCACTCCAGCCTTGCTGCTCATTGCAGGAGGTGTGCCCAACTGACTTTTGACATTTAGTAATTATAGTCTATTATTTTAGGATCCAGTCATTCTTCCTTGCTGTCAGAGAGTCTAGTTCTGTTAAGGCAACTCCTACCATGACAGCCACCACGGAGCTTCTCCATGATGCTGGTGCCTAGCAACAAAGCATTTTTTACTGCTTTGATAAATGCAGAGTCCTTTGGGACTTCCTTTAAAACACAGACATCAGGCAGATTTTTCCAGCCTTACCTAGTATAGTTACTCCCCCGAGCCTTTCTATCCCTTCCTCATTGTCCCACAGAGTCGGCATTCTATGTCAGTGAGTGTGGCCATCATTTTCTTCACGCTCTTCAGAGTGATTTCCAACTGCATACAGCATCTACTCTCAGGATCCTTTATCCACGGAGTTCTTCAATATTGATAAATTCTCCCTCAGGCAACTTTATTCACCTCTCTCTTTGGGCAACACATTTTTGAAAATTCAGGAGCAATCAAGAAACAGAGGATCCTGTGCTATCAGAAAATTCCCCCTAATGAGATGACTTTTCACAAAATAGACTAGAATTCCTAATGTGAAACAGTATTGTGAGAAAAGCGCTCTGAGTTCAAACAATAAAATCATTTCTAATCTAATATTGTCTCAACGAGATGGGTGAGATGAAGTAGAAAAATCTAACTGGTTCATAATTTTTTTCCTGAGATTTTCCTATCTTTCAGATATTTTTCTCTTTCTTTCATTCAAAGGGACAAAAGAGAGAATCTGGTCTGGCAACAGTTTGCAGATGGAATAGCTAATGTGTGTAACCACTTGGCCAATACTAGTCTGTGGATGCCTTTCAGGGCACAGTTTCCAACTGAATCTGCCTCAGTAGAATATAAAAAGGAAGTGCGCAAAATGTGGTTCTCTTAGGTGGAAAGTAAGCATCTTCCTTAATTTTCCAGGCATAAAAAAGGAGGGGTCATTTTCATGGAGGCAAATCTGCACTGACACTGCCTGAGTCAGCCATTCATGACTGCAATTACTTCTTAAATGCTGTCCTGAGCATTTCTGCACTTCTTTTCTCTTGATTCCAGCTGCCCCTACTGCCCCAAAGCCCAGACCACCAGCATGGCCTATCTTTCTCATATGCTAGAATTAGAATGTGAATATGGTTGCTGAAAGAATAATGGGGAAAAGAAAAAGCAGTTTTCCTAAAGGCCAACAATATCAAAAGTAGTTTACCTGAACTTACTGAGTAAACCAGACAGTTTCTCTGTGCGCAACTAGGCTTAGCACTGACTAAACCACCAGAACTAAACTGACCTCCTGGATATGCATTTATTAATGTATATCCAAAGTAAATTAGATTTCATTTGTCTCTTAGATCATAGAGAGGTCCTTTCCTTTTCTTTTAACCTTGAGACAGGTAAACACAACTGGGGCAGGGACCTTCTGCATATTAATCAGAAAAATTCTGAAATGTTTGATACGAACAATGTATTTGTGCTCGTTACATATTTCTTTTTCTTTTGCTTAATATCTTGAGAACTTCCATCTATATGCTTTTGAATCAGTACACTTAGATTATTAAAAATGTTTTGTAAGGTCTATTTGTCATCCAAAAGCTTCAGAGGTATTTCTTTTTTCTTCAAGCTCTTTATTAAAACACACACGCAGAGGAAACTATGATTTGCCAAGTATAAACAAGCACAGACACCAAATGTTTCAAGTAGACTTGGAAACCTGACTCTGAATTTAGAGTAAAATTCTGCCCTTGGTTTATGTTAAGGATGTACCTACACCCACTCCTGCCCCATCCCTCCAGTGGCTTCTGTAACATAATTGTTGCTTTTTATCATGGACCTTGTCCAGCAACTAAGACGCCCCCATAGATGACTCCAATTTGGCTCTATGGGCTGCCACACTCTTCTTCCACAAAATAGCAACCCTGCCATCAATCATGGCTGGAGAAAGGGAACAACACACGTGGGAACCTCTGTTGGTGAGGAAATGCCAACCGATCATGGGCGGCACTCCCTTCATGTACACCTTTTTTTCCTCATTCTTATTTGTCACAGATTTGTTATATTTTCCCTGGCTCCCTTCCTTTTGTCTTATTGTCTGAGGTTTTCTTACCATTTCTCCTTTTTTTTTTTTTTTTTTTTTTTAGCATACTGCATTTCTTATGACTAGGTCTCAGGAGAGCTACTCAGGACATTTGTGTTTGGGGCCCTAGATCTACAAAATGGTTTAGGGATGGTTGAAGGGAACCGTCACAAAATTGATTGGAATACATGTCACCTCAGCTCTTAGTGGCCAAAGCACTGGGGATTCTAGATTCAGCCTCCAAGGGCAGGTAAATAGTCTTTGTCTTTTCTTAAAGAAATTGTTCCAGCAGTGGTCCTTTCACTGTGTGTTCAAAAGAGGGCCACCCAATTCTAAGGACAAATGCAGTCCAAATCTTGTCTGCATTTCTCTGTCCGAGGTAAACATCTCAGCTCAAACCACCACTAACATTCACCCGGCCAACCACAGAAGCCTCTTAACTTTGAGCCCATAGTCCATGCTTGCTCCCCCCATTCTTCATTCTATACAACACTCAGGGTATTATGTTCCAAATGCAGGTTTGATCTCATTGCTCACTTCTCCCTCGTCAATCTCATCAAGCCTTTGAATAGTCCTCGGAACAGAGACCAAAGTCCAGCCCCGTCTTGTCTCACTTTCCCTGAGCTCTCCACACCCTACAGCGGCCCTTCTTTTTCATTCCTCAGCTCTCCGGGCTCCCTCCCATCATAGGGTCTCTGCGCTCCTGGTGCCCCCTTTGAATCCATCTCCCCATCTCTCAGCCCCGCTGCCTATCCTTCTCCTCCACTCCTCACACAGTTAACTCTTACTCATTCGTCAGCTCTCAACCCAGGCATTATTTCCTAAAAGGAATTTCAGGTCCTCTGTTAAATATTCTCATCATGCAATATCCCATTACTTTGGAGTTCTCACCTCAGCTTTGGTTATACATTCTCACAATTTAAATTGCCAGTGCATCACCAGCATAGGGCCTAACACATAAGACTCAATAATTATTTATTGAATGAATAAATGAATTCATTGAGAGTTACTTATCACAACATGCTCTCAAATATTGTATTTTGCCCCTGGCTATTTTTATCTATATACTGAACTAGATATGGGACCATGGTTTCTATAGACTTGCAGTTTAATTTACATCTTAATGATGGTCTTTAAATAATAGACACCAATGTTTTCCCTATGGCTTTGTTCATGGCATTGTTAAAATGATGTCCAGAAATTTAAAACTTTTGCTCTGTGAAAGTACATATGAAGAGGTTGAAAAGACAAGCTACGGACTGGGAGAAAATATCTGCAAATGACATATCCGACAAAGAACTAGTATCTAGAATATGTAAAGAAGTTCCAAAACTCAACAGTAAAAAAACAAACAGTCCAATTAGAAAATGGGCAAAATACCTTAACAGACATTTCACTGAAGAGGGAATACAGATGGCAAATAAGCACAAGAAAAGATATTCAATATCAATAGCCGCTAGCGAAATGTAAATTAATGCCACAATGAAATATCATTATACACCTATGAGAAAGACTAAAATAAAAATTAGTTGACAAAACCACATGCTGGCAAGGATATGATGAAACTGGAGAAATGGGATCACTCATACATGGCTGGTAAGATGGTCTGGCCCCTCTAGAACACAAGTTGACAGCTTCTTTAAAAACTCAAGATGCATCTACCATACAACCCAGTAACTGCATCACTGGGCTTTTATTCCAGAGAAATGTAAACATATGTTAACACAAAACCTTTACACAAATGTTCATAGCAGCTTTATTTGTAACAGCCAAAATTAAAGTCATCCCAGATGTTCTTCAATAAATAAACAGTTAAACAAACTACAGTACATACATACTATGGTATACTACTCAGAAATGAAAAGGAACAAATTCTTGATACACCACCATTTAGATGAATCTCCAGGGAATATTCTGAGTGGAAAAAAAGTTCTCAGTCCTCAAAGGTTTCGTATTGTATCATTCTATTTATATAACATTTTGAAAGGACAAAATTTTAGAAGTGGAGGATAGTTTAGTGGTTGCCAGGAGTTAGGGATAGGGTATCAGGAGGAAGGAGAGAGGTGGGTATGATTATAAAAGGACAACAAGAGTCAATATCTTGACCATGGATGGATATGCAAACCTGTGCAGGTGATCAACTGTATAGAACTTAATGCACATGCATGAGTATAAATAAAACTAAAGAAATCTGACAAAGATTGGTGGCTTATGTCAATATCAATACCCTAATTGTAATATTATACTGTAGTTTTACAAATGTTACCATTGGGGGAAACTGGGCAAAGTGTACAAGGGATATCTCTGTATTATTTCTTATAACTGCCTGTGAATCTACATTTATCTCAAAATTTCCAGTTAAAAATGATATCCAGAGATTTTTATTATTTTACTTTTTTCACCAACAGATGAAAACCTCTGGAGACCTAGTGGATCCAAGGCAGAACACATCTCTAGCTTTTATGGAGCATATATTTCTTGTGCAAGAGTATAGAGGGAACCAGCTTTCAGAAGCTGGTTCCATGTCTAATGGTTTGGACTTAAGGGTAGGTGGAGTTATTGCTGCCCTAGCACTCCCTATAGCAGGTTTTATAGCCCTGTGACTTCAAACACAGGGAAAAGAAGTTCCAGGAATTATGGCAGGGACAGGGCAGGATTTCCAATGTCAAAGGAAATAGTAGCTGGAGGAACAAACCAATCAGAGGTGAGAATACTGATGATAGGTGGGTTCCCATGGACCTGTGTAGCAGAGGAAATGGGAGTAAAGAAGAGGGGGTGGTGGAGAAGGTGCTGTTTTATATATAAGACTTGACGGTAAGGTAGATGTAAATTTCACTAACTTATATCTCCATTTCACGGCAAAGTCTCGTCTGCTGCAGATGTGTATATTATTGTATATGTGTGCATATGTGGATGTGTGTGTAAGTTTAAAATTTACATAATAGTAATCTCTATCTGTTTTGGCTTTGCTGTCTTAACACTTTCATAAAGTGGTTGCAGATGTTGATGTTACAGTTCAGAATTTCCTCCCCTCAATTAAAAGCAGGATGGTGGGGCTTAATTATACTGCAGGGATTTTTAATATGGTATCACCAAAATTATCGTGAGATCTCATTAGGTTCACCACAAAACTTTAAGTATCTGTGATAACACTTCGTATGGGCTAGATTCTAGAATAATGCTGAAGAAAATTCTGAGGTTTTACCAGATAGTAAATCAGCAATGAAATAGCCCCATTTAATTACTGGAAAATGCCTGATTATTTTCTCTCTAGAGGTAGTTACATGAAGTGAAATTCGATGGTGTGGTCTTAAGAGACAAAAAAATAACACCTATTGCAGAAGGGTTGAAAGCAAGATTGAGACTGTCCAATAGGATACAGAGAAAACAGGCTAATTAGCAACTCACTAAGATATCTCACTGAAGTGCTCTCTGAAAGCTGCACCTTTTTTTTGTTTGTTTCACAGAGCATCTGCAGCCCTGTGGGTAGAGACTGTCAAAATGAGGTTAAGGAAATTGGAAAAGGGCACACAATGATTATGATGTCACATCCATAAATATTAAATAATAATAATAAAACACAAAAACATTAGGGTGATATGCAGAGAGCCAGGACAGGATTTGATTTCTCAAGAGCCAAATAAGAACCAGATGGGAAAAATGCCCAGCCCTAGAAAAAAAGACAATAATGAAAAGAGGGTACTGTTGTTATACCGAGAGAAGCTTTGCAAGTCGCACCATACCTTCACGGCAGGAGAGTCAGGTCACTTCAGGAAGGAGGCCTGTGATGAACCTTAGCAGGCTTAAGTCAGAAATGGATTTAATAACTGTTGATTGTAACCCTGGTGGATGCTTCAAGCTCTCTCTGTAATGAACCCAGCACACATCTAGTGGTACATCCTGTCCCAAGAAGCCAGCAGTCCATTACTTAACCTACAGCACATGTTGCGTAAAAACCTGCTTTTGTTTTCACCACAGAACCTCCGCCAATTTCCTTTAATTGACCTGGATTAGAGTGCTGATCCTAGAAGAAGAATCCAAGCAGCCAGAGACTCACGTTTCTCTTCAAAGTTTATCCTCAATTTACAGATAGAAAGAGGGTCCAGGTAGATTTATCAAGCATCTGGTTATCCAGTTAGACTCCCGGCTTTGTCATGCCTTAGACATTTTTATGGCTCTGATTACATTTCCCGGGTTTAAAACTGACAATTTTAGAATGTTCCTTTGTTTTTCCTCCCCTGTCTTTCACACCCATAACTTCATTTGAATGTATGAATCTAACCTGACGTGGATTTATCCACAGAAGGGCTAAGGCTTAATAAAACTTATTTCTGTTTTGTTGGGGTATTATCACTCAGTGACAACTAGCATGGTCTTCTGCATCGTATGTGATGTTTCCTTCTGATAAATCATATACATGCACACCAGTGTACAGGCACAAGTTCACAGACGTGGGCATACAGACATGAGAACACACACACAAGCACATGCACACACACTCAAGAACACATATATTTAGAGTTTCTTCATGGAAAAGGAAAACTTCTGAAAGTGTTTTTGCTCTTTGATTTCCCACTAACTTAGACATTTACACTTTGGGTCCTGGGGCTTGTAATAATAATAAAGTACCTCTGCAGAACTTTTCTGGGATCATGATTCTGTCATTTTACCCCCAACCAAGGGGGTAAAATGGGCCTTTTCCTTTACTGGGCCTTTTCCCAGGCCCAGTAGCAATCTTAAGTTCTGTTATTCTCAGTATCTCAGACAATTCCAGATTCTTGTAAATTCAGAAGCACCAGGGGCTTTATCCTAAAATAAGCTATCGTTCTTATATATTAGAGTTAAAACTTCTTGGGCTTTTGTCTTTGATGTTGCTTAAATATTCATAAGATGCAAATGGCCAATATCATATTCTTTCTTTAGAGCAGGTATTCATGGGGCAAGGATTTAGGAAAGGATGCAGTAAAAGGGAGACTGGAAAGACCAAGGATAAACAGCGACAACTTTGCCAAGAACCAGCCCCATGCTTCATGAGAGCTGAGATACATTTACATTTGGCTTTTAATTTCTCCATCAATTGGACTGTGTTTTGTGAAAATGAGATAATATATGTGAAAGTACCTAGCTGAATTTTGGGGACATGGCAGACAACCAATAAATATAAGTTTTTACTACTATATTCAGCATCTTCTTCTTGTAAGTAGAATTTACCCAGGTGGTATAGAAAAGTTACAACTTGGTTGAGCCAGTTAGAATAAAGCACACACTGAGAACACACACTTAACGTTACCATAAAAATTCTAAACCTCACCTTCATCCAAGGAAACCAAAATCATTGAAAACCTAAGAATTCCTATTCTCCATCTCTAACTCTCCTTAAGCTGTCATACCAAAAGAAACCAGGCAAATTTCCAAGTCATTCCAGTTTTTATTTGTTCCACATTATCTTCCACTTGAGACTAATAATTGTTCAACCAATCCCATATATGATCATCTCTTAAGAAATGCATACACATTTATAGGGAATCTTAGCACAGGAAAGTAGCAATTGTGCTTGTCTAAAAGCAAACTTCCATGTTGGAATTCTGTTGTCACCATTTGGTGAACGGTGAATGCTGTCACCATTCACTGGCTATTGACAAGTATGGTGACAACCCTATGTCTTCAGTGTCACCTTTGGTAGAGGGGCAATAATCGCCCATCTCTGAGGGGTTCTGTGCACTGACTATTTCGGATGCTGTTATGCATCGAGTAGCAAATAAAATAAAAATGGAACCCAAGACTCTTGCTCCTACCCCTATGCCAATTCATATGCTCTCATAGTCTGTTTAGAAGTTAAAGCATGGAGTAGTGCTATAATAAGGTATTTAACAATACCATTGGGAGGTCTCAAATATTTTAGTTATTACTACACTTCTATACTTCTTACATTCTTATTTCTTATATTCCTTATGCTATAGTAGAAACTTTCATCTTGTTAAATCAAATCTCTGTTCTATTTAATTCTGGTATCGTTTAAGGTCATTCTTACAGGTCTGTCTCTAGATTTAGTTATACATACAAATTCAGTAACTGTTATACAAGATATTAAATATATCTAAAATATGGAAAAACCTACATCACCAACTCATCATTTTTTTAATCGTTCAAAATGCCTTAAGGGAGTCATTTTTTATTTTCCTTTGATTCATTCCACTTTCAGCCAAGCGAATCTTAAGTGACCCATTATCTAGAGATTATGGGAAAGAACTAACCATTGTAATCACTATGGAAAGAAAAATAAAAGTGACATTTCCTAAAGCTTACAAAGGTGCAAACAAAATCTGCAAGAAGTACATCATTTATTTCCTGTGTGGATTTTTTGTATGGCACTAATTTTATACACAAAATATACCACATCAGATTAAACATTCATTTTTTTAATTAAGTAAATTGAGACCCCAATGTCATACATTACTTGTTCAAAGAAATTATTTCTGTGACTAAGAAAAAAAATTCTAGCTCTCAATCCAGACACCCAGCTTTATCCATTACAGGAGACCACATAACTTCTGAGTATCCCCTGGAACATTTAGGTCACAGGGTCAATCTCTGCCTTGTTCACAGTGATTTCAAGTCATTAGCAGCTAATGATTATTTGTGTTGAACAAGAGTCCAGTCACACCACAAGCTGTCATAGCTGATACCAATTAACAGCTTTGGTAGCAGCAGCAAGTTTGGAAATTGAATAATCCTACCAAGTGCTGGCTCATTAGTAGGAAGCTGCCTTTTCCATCACTACCTGTTCTGTAAAAATCAGAAGTGCTAACATTTCCATGAATAAGAAATAATTGATTCCTATGACTCTATAGAGAAAATAATTTACTTGAAGAATTTTGTCTCTTATTTCAATTTATAACTCTTCTTGACATTTTGTTCCAATATTCAAAATCATGTCAGAGCAAATGAACTATTATAGGAAAAATTGTATTAATTTTACCCGTTGATATAAGCAAAACATATTGCTTTTGATTTTTATGAAAAGGTAATTTTGTTTTTCATAAATACATAATGAACTGTTTTTATTTTTTCCTCATGGATGGAAAGGGGCTTTTGAATACATAAGATACAGCTACAAGGATGCCAATCTTTTTGTTTATGTTTGTTCAGCCAACACATTTGAAATGTTCTAAAGCTGATTTTTCTTTTTACATATAACAAAGTCTGTCACCAGCACAGTGTTGACAAGACTCACAACTGACCCACTCTTTGTATTACCAGTCTGCAAACTCAACCGGGGCATCAATAAAAAGTTTGTGATTAATATCAGATTTGAGGCATTTCTGTGGAAGCATATTGCATTTAGCCATAGTATGCATCATTTCTTGCCCTTGCAATTGCACTGGTCTAACTGAACAGCAAAGGGGAGAATACAAATAGCTACATCATTTTAGAGCTTTTCTTAGCCCCGTCTTAGGAAAGTGGAAATGGTACTTCAGCTGTACTCTCTAAAGGTGAGAAGTGCTCATGAACCTATGACATTGAGCTTTTGGGGGGAGGGAGAGGAATGGTACATTTTAAGAAATCTTTCTCCATCTGGCCACTCTGCTCTGACTCCACTCGAGTCCCATCTGAGGTGCGACTGGGTGCACCTCCCGTCTGAGGAGACTGCGCATAGAGGTCTGGCCCTTGACCAGAGTTCCTGGTGCGACGCTTTTGTGCTAACACCTCCGCTTGGCGGGGCGTGTGCAGAAGCACTGCAATCCAAGATGGGGGTGGCGAGCCATGTGCAGAAGCACTGTGATCCAAGATAGCAGTGGTGGGCCATATGCAGAGACGCTGCACCCACACTGGCACCGCGAGCTGGAACATGAGCAGCGCAGCCCCACCTGACCTGTGAGAACCCCGCCCCCCTCCCCTCCCTGCTAACTAGATCCCTATAAGGCAGCCTCAGCGAGGGCCTTTGGGGAGAGAGCATGTACTCTAGAGCACCAGCTCAAACCTCTCCATTCTCTGATCCAAGAATAAAGCTTTCCTTTGCTTCTGAACAATGAAAAAAAGAAGTACCATACACCAATCTTTTGCAGAAATGTTACCATTTTACTCTGGTATAAGATATTCCCTTCAGCTCTGTGGACCATAAAAAAGTACTCACTGAGAAAATTATAAATTCTGCCACCTCCACAGAGAGAAGGAATCCCTTAGTAGTCAATCCAAGTTACTGATACCAGCAGAAAGTCACTTGGAACTCTTTCTGAGTATCAAAGCTAGAGGGCTTGAAACAATGGAATAAACCATGTGACCAAAGGATGAGATGGATCCAGGGAAGCATGGTCCCACAGAATATCAGAAAACCACTTTCAATCTCGAAGAACCTAGACACACTCTACTGAGTCTAGTTAGTAATTAATAAAACACCTAGAGTACCCTAAGCATGAAATGACCATATATGATTGGGTTATTCTGAGTTAACATTGCCTCCCTGATGATGAGTCCTTGGTCATCAAGGACAGTGGGGGCTTTTGTTTGTGATTTGTTCCATAATTATATAATTCATTTTCCTATTTATTTACCAGCATTGGTGAGTATCGTCTGGATACAGTATTTAACTAGGAGCTGTTTTAACATAGTAAGGCCATCTGTCTTCTCTTGTAAACCCTGAGAGATTAGGGATAAGACCCTAAGGCTGAACTACTTTTCTCCTAAAAGCAGGCTTGGCAAATTACCATGGTCTTGGGTCAAAGTGAACAAATTCTTTGGCTTGTCCAACCAATGCAAACATCCCTTTAAGTTAAAAAAAAAGCATAAAATGCTTAAATTACACATGAAAATCATAAATTCACGTATTTTATATATATTTTATCTAGGCTTTCTGAATTATTGACATGAGTCAGTGTTCATAATTCATAGTTCAGTGTTCTGAACACTGTTTCCCAATCTTTTAAATTTTGTTTCTACTAGTTATTTTCCACCTTCTAAATTTGTAACTTATCTCCATTTCTCCTGATTTTCACAACATATTTTAACAAGCTTTTTTAAAAAATTGTGTTTTCTTTTTAGACCTTTTATGGTGGTATTGTTTTTGCTGTTTTCCATTTTATTGATTTCTTCCCTTGTCTGCTCCTTTCTTTTTTGTTTCTTTGGATTTATTTTAATGCTCATTTTCAAACTGCTTTAGTTGAATATTTAGCTCCTTTGCTTTTATTTCTTTGTTGCCATTGTTGTTTGTTTTTTGATAAATATATCTAATGTCAGAAGTTACTTTTGGTAATGATTTAACTGCATCCCACAAATCTTGATATGTGCTCTTTTCATAGCTATGTAAATAATAATTTTCCAAATGATTTTCTTCTTGCGTCAAGAGCTATGTAATGTATAAACTATGTTTACAGTTTCAAATACACAAAATATTTTAGCTATCTTTTTGTTATAAATTTAAAATTTTATTCTTCTCTAACTATATAATATATACAGTATTAACTCTCTGGAATGCATTGAGCTTAATTTTTGAATTAATATTCAGTTGATTTTTGTGAATGTGTCATGTATGCTAAAAAACAATGTATTCTCTTTTGGGGGCAAAAATTATATGTACATATGTAAATTCATATACAATACGATACTATTATTTCAATCTTCTATGCTACTTTTTTCCCCTTCTGGATCTATCAGTTAAATTATCCAGCTACAATTATTGATGTAACCATATTTTTATTTCGCATTTTGTTGCTTTTTGTATTTTGAGGCTATATTAATAGATGCATACATCTTTATGATTATTTTATCTTCTGCATATAACATCCCTCTTATATCCTTTTACATTTTAGCCCTTAAATTATATTTGCCATTTCTAAAACTGCTACCCAACTTTCTTTTCATTCATATTCACCTTTATATTTCTTTATATTCAAACTTTATATACCCTATTGTTTTAATTTTTTTTAGGCAATGTATTACTAGATATTGGTATATTTTGATAAATTAACCTGAATCTTTGTTTTTGAATGGTGAATGGTGATTTTAACCCATGTATATTTATCATAATTACTGATATATTAGGTCTTATTTGTGTCATCTTATTTTATATTTATTTTACAATAATTTTACTTCATTAATTTTTTTATTTTATTACTTTCCATTGGCTAATTACATTTTCTTCTGCTATTTTAACAGTTATACATCCTATTTTTATTCTTCTGGTGGGCACTCATTATATATAACTCATGAAGTTTTTTTCCCCTCAGTTCTGCTGACGTTTATAAGTAACGATGTCTTAGCCACAAATAAGAGAAATACTTCTACAACCTCACACCTACCTCTGACCTATTCCCAATAACATACTCATTATCCTACTGTTAACTAGAATTTTATTTTTAGATTGTTGTGGCTATACATTTTTTTGTGTTGCTTATTTTTATGATAATAAACTTGTCCTTATTTTCCATGTATCATCACTTCCAGATTCACCTCTCTTCTTATCAAAGAATGCATTCTAAGGGTTTTTTAAAGTGTCCCCACGAGGTGAACCACCTAAATCTATACATGTCTGAGGATATGCTTATTTCATCTTAATATTTAAATAATAGTTTATTTGCCTGTAGAAGTCTAATATTCAAAATTCCTTTCCTTCAAGATACTGCTCCTGTTTCCAATAATCCTGTTGAGAAGTCTGATATCAGACTTACTACTTCTTACTTTGTAGGTGATTCTTGTTACTTTGTAGGTGATCTGCTGTGTTTCTCTGGAAACGTTAAGTTTGTGTTTGTGTTTTACGGTAATATGTAGGGAGTTTTTTCACATCTTTTCTGCTTAGCACTCTCAGTGCCTTTTCTATCTGAAGTTTTATAACTTGCTTTATTTCTAGGGAAAAAATGGTCATTATTTTTCAATTATTCTCCCCTTTATTTATTCTTCTTTCCTTCTGATATACGTGGAAATTTTATCTTCCACATTTGTTAACTTTTCTCATTCTACCATCTCTTCATTCTTTATCAATGCTTTAAGTCTCTACATTGTGTTAATTTATCATTTGCCTGTATACATTCAATTATTCAAATCATCTTTTATTTTACATTGACAACTAAATATTTTATATCAAAGATCCCCATTTGTTTATTTTACACAACCCTTTTTCCTGTATTTACTATTCTTCCTCATCCCTCTCAGGATATTTATTAAGTTTATTTTCTATATTTTTATTTTATATACTCTATTATTTTCATTTCTTCTGTTATAGGTTGTTCTGTGTGTTGCCTTTTTTTAAAATAATGCTTGCTCTCCACATTAGCCTTGCTATTTTTTCCTATGCATTCATCTTTTATTACCTTGGGACAAGCAGATATTACTTTGGCTAATATAAAAGGCAACATCTATTTAAACACCTGAAATGAATTGACTCCATCTATTTCCTCTGAAAAGGTAACAGCATGCTTAATGCTCAAAACTAGTAGGCTACTCTCATGCCCATGAAGTGCTACTCTCACCAGTTGAGTACAATGACTCAGATTAGTTTGATTTGTCCCCAAACCTACATATGTCAGTTGCTGTTATTACTGAACATAATTGAGTTAAATATGATATAAATTAATGAAATACAAATGACAAAAGGAAAAAAAAACTTATTCCTATTAAAAGATTGGGGGAAAAGATATCAATAATTCTGTTTTTTTCAAAAATAATCCACACAAAGTAAATATAGGTAATATAACTATTTTTAATAATGCAGAATTATCACTAAAATCTAGCAGTCTCTTCCAGATTGCTTGTCAAGTGTTTTACAATTTTAATTTCAATTTAAAGACTCAAATATTGAAATGATAGTTATTCACAGGAGTGTGGTTTATGCAAGAAAGATGATAGAACTTTAACCTGGAAACCTATACTCAAAGGAAAAGCCTTCACCTTGTATGATTAGATTGGTTAATAAATGTACCTGTGTGTATTTTTAATTAATAAGTGTATTTGAGGTACACCCATCCATTTGTATGATTCCCCTCTTCAGTCAAATTTTAAAAATTAACTGCATAACTGTTGTAGCTCTTCTTTGGTTGCCACACTCACTGGGTAGATAGGCTGGTGGGGCAATGAGAAAGTGCTCCTCAGCTGGCCAGCCCAAGCACTGCCATGACCTTGATGTCTCCCTGTGCCTGGATGGCATGGCAGCTCTCCTGTCCCACAGATAGAACAAGGCAGGACAGTGACTTGCCCAAGGCAACATGAAGACCTGGAAAGGGCATAACCAGAGAGCTCTTTCTCAGCCAATCCCCCGATTTTCTGTCCCACCACGCTTACATTTTTCACCTTCACACCAAGACCCAACTATCTTCTGCCTCTGCATAGGTTTCTTGAAGATTTTATTTTAGTGTCTGACGCTAGCTACAAGTTCCATAAATCTCCCTGCATCTTCTCTGGAATTTGGGGGTCCATCTGGGGGAAGAATCCAAGAAGCCGTGCTGGTTTACCCTCTTGTCTAACCATATAATACTTGTTTAGTTTTTTTTAAAGTTCTAGTTAATTAAAATAAATAAATAAAAAGGACACTCCTCACCTACAAATTTTTTTGACACCCTTAGGTAGTTCAGAAGTTTTCCAAGGATAGAAAAGCTCAGCACCACATTTGTTTAGTTGCTGCAGTACATAAAGCATTAGGTTTACTAGACAGAATATTTTGGTTTTTTACAAAAAACATTTGTATTCCTAGCGACCACTCCCATCCACCTGCCTCCTTACCCAGCCCAGTAGACTCTGCTCTCTCAATCCCCTCCATCTATATTCCTCCATAGCCAACCTTTTGTACCATGTAGAACTGGCAATGTTTCAACATGACTCCACTAATTTTGAATTTTTAAAATGAGTCCCACTAACAGAAGGTTAAAAATTGGGGCCCAGGAAAAAATACTTTTACAGAAAATTTTAATATAGAAACAGGATCTTTGTGCTGCTGAACTATGAAGACAAATGTTGCAAGATGTGGAGATATCATTAATTTCTTTTCCCTGCACACAAAGCACTTGCAGGTAATGAGGTGTTACTGAACTTGATACCTCTCTGCTTTGAAAACCCTTCTACCTTTATCAGCACTTCCTTCCAGTGAGATCAGATGTTCCAACAAATCAACTCTTTAAATGCTGAATTCACTTACATTATGTGATATAAATTATATATGTTGTCTCCTACATTTATATGATATATGAAATTCTTCACAGTCACCAAAACTAACATACTGGAGCCAAGGTATTTCCAAATAATCATATTAGTATAATCAGTCAGTAAGGAAGAATTGCTCAAAGTAGTAAACAACGAATCAATTTATACTTTATATGCAGCTTGTGAAAGTACTTAGAAGTCAGGTTCTCTTGTCTCTTTTCAAATAAATCTTCAGTTTAAAATAAAATTTAATAGAAACTCTAATTTGAATTTCTTACATGGAACATCTGGGGTCTTCCATACCTATGGAGGCCAAGTATTTCACAAATAATTGGGTATAGACAAATGCTTGTCCTTAATTTACATACATCAAAACATTAGTCTTAGGCCACCACAGAAAATTGTTGATCATTATTTGATCGCCTGATGGGAGATCTGTTTTTTTTTCCCACAAACTCTGTGGAAAGAAATATAGGAACAAGTGATTCCCATGAACCTCTGGGTGATAGGATCCAGAGAGCAGGCAGAGGTTGTCCAGCCTGAACATGACCACGCCCAAGTTAAAACCTTTCATTGGTTCCCTATCCCTCTCTGAATCAAATCCAAATTCATAATCCTTTTACATTCATTTGAAAAATCTACCATGTGGCAGACACTCTTGATATCCTGATAATTAAGATATGAATATAACATAATCAAATGTGAATGTTCAGGATTAGTTAGGGAAAACACTGTTTATTCTAGAAGCAACATATAGTCCTGGTACAGAGCCAGTCTCATTGCCAACTATAGGGAAACTCAAATCCTAATACATTTCTGTGGTTCCCAGGACCTTCGATAGCATACTGCAGTAGTTCTGGAAGCATCCATTCTCCACCGGGCCCATTTTAATAGACTGACTGCAGCAAACAACTCTGAAAGTATAAGACTACAAAACTATTCTCCTCACTTCCTAGCAAGTTTTTCTACAAAACTTCAGTGTCTCCGACATAAATGATAAATTCAGTCTATACGGGCTTTCCAAAGGGTCTCTAACTTTGTTTTTCAGGTTCGTGCTTTCCTGATAGTGGCTGTCCTATAACCAAAAATAACTGAAAATCCAGAATATTATGAGATACCCAGGACCTCTTGATGGTTATCCAGTGTGTCCAAACACATTGCCTTAAAACAGCAGTCAAAAACACCCTCATGCCTTCTACTATTAGACCCCAAAAGGTTCTTATCTATTTGTAATCATTTCCAGGAAAGATAATTTCATCACCATCCTTTTTCACTCAGCCTGCAACAGTAACACCTCTAAATAATATTGTCTCAGATGTCTCTCAACTTTCTCAATTGTCCCCTACCCCAAGCCCCCCTTTCCCTACCCTGCTAGTGAAAAGAAAACTGTCAACAAAGGAAAATAATCACCTAAGACCTTTGGTCTGGCTTCTGATATTGCTCTGTCACAAAAGCCAACTAGAGTGACAACAGAATTGTGGGTCATGAAATAGGCACTTGGAGGGAATCAGGTGACTGACCTTCTATTTAAGTCAGGTGTGACCTTAAGCCAGCTACCTAATTTCCCTTGGCCTCAGCTTCCTTATTGGTGAAATCAAGAGTTAAACTAAATGATCACTAAGTTACTTTCCAGCTCTAAAATTCCCGGGTTTTAAGTAAGACACTGGTTATCCCTCTTATGAGATTTCCTGTTATGAGATTCCTGTTATTTCCTCTTATGAGATTAACATACTCATTTACTGAATGACATTTTAATTTCGGCCCCAGGTGTCAGAGACTTTTACTTGTTCAACAAATGGTACAATTCACTCCCTAAATGCCTTTAGGTTTGATCATACATTGCCAGAAGTCAGTTATAGCCCAGAGTCTGTGATAAGACTGGGGATTTATAATTGAAACAGACAGTGAGGCTTCTGGAGTGCCACTGGGGGAAAGGAATCTATTCCAAAATGAAATGGGCTTTACTGGGTTTCTCAGAAAAATATCCCAAGTCACAGTGGCCAGCTTATTAGGAACTCGGCTCACTCTTGCCAAGTTTTCCAGTGACTGCTTTGTGTTATCATGGTCTGAAAAATAGGGCTGTATTTTCTTTTTTTTTTTTTTTAACCAAGAGAAAACAAGATGCATTTGGTCATCAAAACAACCCTTTCAGAGAAGGCAATTTAGAATGTGGTGGAGAGTGAATGCATGCCTGTTAAAGCCACAGTTATTCCCTCCCTTGCCAGTCTCCATTATTCCAGAAACAGCTGCTCTGAAGGTTGGCTGAGGTCTTGTTTGGAGAATCAATTAGCCAAAGAAGTTTGGGCCAGTGAAGAATGTCACTCAAGTATAGAAAGATTTGGAAAACACTTCTACTTTTGTGTTTCCTTCAAGAAAAGTGATCCATGTACTGCACCACTAAAATGCAGTGTAACTTAACAAAGACATGGATCTGTCTAAAATGGGTTTCGTTGATGACTTTCTTAGCAAAGAAGATGCTGCCCAAACCCAAACAGGGGCCCAATGATTACCAAAAATCCACAGAGTTATAGGAACACGGCATGATCCTCGGGATGGGTTTCAGTTTTATTAACACTTTCTTTAAAAGAATGAAATGTTTAAAAGTTCTAGTTGCAATATAGGCCTTCTGATTCAAATAAGAAGTGTCTTTCAAGCAGTGGAAATATTATGTACACACATAATACAGGCATTCTTTGGAATGTCTCCTTATGGTTAGTTAACTCATATAGAAAAAAAACATGTATTTGATTTTGAGGGAAAGAACAAGCTCATCTAGTTTCAAAATACTTGATTCTACACCTTTGTCATCATTATCACTTGTATCCTCCTCTCCCCCCCCCCACCGGGAGACCAGCGAAATATATTTAAATGTGTGTGATATGATTACACTGATGACTGTGAAAAAAAGGGTGGAGATATCCACACATGAGTTACAGATAACAACTAAGAGGCTATTCTAATAATCCAAGCAAAAATGATGAGATACTGAGTAAAGTCATTGGTAGTAGAAATAAGTCCCATATGGTAATTACCAACTATTTGAAACAACATTTTATTTCTATGTTGTCTAGCTCTTTTTCTCAATAGGAGCAGATGGTTCTAAATATATTTTATATTGCAATATTTTTTTTAAGTTTGGGATTATACTTCTTGTGGTAACTAAAGCTGTGTAACTGGTGAGATCATCAAAAGAATAAATCTAGACAGAAAAGAGGAGACAAGATAAAAGAGGAAAAGAGGAGAGGGGAGAGGGGGGAGAGGAGGGAAGAGAAAGGAATAGGCATAATCATTCAACAAATAATTTGAGTACTTAAAATTCTAGGTGATAGGACTTATTGGAGAACAACAACCAAAAAAATTTTGTAAATCCCTGCCTTCCTGAAACGTTCATTCTGAATCTTAAATAAACAAAATATGTAATATGTCACATGTTCATAAGTACTTTGGACAAAAACTAAGCAGGAAAGTGAGACAAAGAATGTGGAGGTGGCTGCAATTTCAAATATGATAGAGATGGAAAGTGTCCCCAAGATGCTCATTTGATGGAAGTGAGGGTGTGCTATCTGAGGTAGGGTGTTTCAGGCAGAGGAAATAGCAAATGCAGAAACCTTGATCACATGGCAAGAAGGCCAGTACGACCAGAAGGAGAAAAAACAGTAAGAAATGAGGTCACCAGATCATGTTGGCTCTTACAGGCCTAGACAAGGACTTTAGCTTTTTGCTCTGAGAGTGTTGGAAAGCCAAGGGAGGGTTTTTCACAGAGGAGTAACATGATCTGATTTACTTTTGAGCAGGATCGCTCTGGCTGCTCTATTGAGAAAAGACCAGAGGCAGGCAAGAAGCAGGGAGGCTATATTGTCAGGAGACAATTGCAATCATTTAAGTGAGAGATGACCTTAGCAGTGGAACAGGTGAGATACAGTTAAGTTCTGAAAACATTTTTAAGATACAGCCATAGGATTTGCTGATAGATTGGATGCAGCATGTGAAAGAGAGAAATTAAAGAGGAGATTCTGGCCTGAGTCTGAGATCAGAAGAAAAACAGGAGAAACAACTTTGCGGTGAAAGATCAGGGGAAGTTTGGGAGAAGACAGAGGTCGGTTTGGACCCGTTAGTGTTGATACGCGTACTAGAGATCCATTAAACACGTTGACCTGGCAGCTGGAACTGGGAGTCTTGGCAGAGGGGAGCCTGAGACTCTAAGTTTGAGAATCATCAACATACAGAAGGTGTCGCAGGCAATGAGATTGAAGAGATGATGCAGACAGACAGGAGAAGAGGCAAGCCCTGGTTCTGGGAACCAGGTGTCTGAGAGCCTGGTTCTGGGAACCAGGTGTCTGAGAGCCGTGGGGGAGGATCAGCACAAACGCCAAGAAGCAGCAGGCAGAGGAGCGTTCTGAAGAGTGTGTCCTAGAAGCCAAGCCAAGAACTTCACAGAAGAGGGAGTGGTCAGTTTTGTCAAATGGTTAAGTCACAGGAGGCCTGAGATGTGTGGCCCCTGGAGGTGAGTTTTGGTAGGTTTGGTGCAGGCAAAAGGTAGGATGGGGAGGGTTTGAGAGAGCAAGGGGAGGAGAATTTAGATCCAAGCAGAATGGATAAGCCTTTCAAGGAGTTCTGATGTAAAGGTTGATAATTAAAGGAAGAAATGAGATCAAGAATTTTCTAGGATTTGTTCACATCCTTTGCCATAGTTCTTTCATGACCTCTTTGATCATTTTCTACGAGGAAACCAGTCAGTCCCCTTGATTATTTCTGTTTCTCAAGATGAAGAAAACAGAATACTCTGCAGCATCCCAGGGGTTGACCTATCAAGGCTTTACTTAGATTTGTTCAGCTCATTCCTGCTTTAGAAGATTAGCCAATGGTCAGGAAATCTAAATCTCTTTTGGAGGATAAACAATGGTCACCCTCAAAACCTCATAATTTGCTATAATTTTAATGGGTCTATACTAAAAAGTGAATGAAAAGTTATCATTTTTAATCCATGTAACAGGTACTGACCGAGCACCTGCCCTAGGCAGTATGGGGGCATCACTAACCTCTATTGTGAAGAGAGTTTTTTTTCCTTTAAGGAGTCTGTGGTATATTAGCAGAGATAAGATGGGGACCTATATAAGTGTGATGTAAATACATACATTTTATCAATGTGGAAATCCTCAAAAGCCAGCTTAATCTGATTTTGTTCTCATTACCACACTGAGAGCTAGAATGGCCAAGCTATTTAAAAAGGGTTTTCCATTCCCCTGATCCACTTCTTTTTTCATGCCACTAAACCAAATGCCATGAAATTTTTTTATAACCTAAGGGATTTAGGGAATATGTATAGATCTGAGTAATGCCCTCCAAGTGAGGAATGGGATTGAGTGTGCTCAGATTGACTAAGAGAGGAGATGCTATTACAGGCACCTGGAGATTTCTGGCTAGAGGAAACAGTACTTACAAGAGTGTACACAGGAACTTTAGAGTCCTGGCTTCATTTCATAAGGATCCATCTTTCAACAAATGTTGGGGGGGGGTGGCATGATGATAAGGAGCACCAAGGCATCCTCTTGTGTACAGATTATGTTGCTTCTTGATCTGCATTTTGGGTACACAAATGTGTTCAGTTTGATTTGTGCTCTCCATCTGTGTGTATATGTGTGTGTGTGTGAAATATTTCAAGAAAAAGTTAAAAAACAGTCAGATGCTTAAATACTTTTGAAAATAAAGTGTTGTTTAAGCAATTGAAGTAAAAAGTTTTGGGCCAGTGAAATTGGTACTTTACATTTTATATCACACAATTGAGATGAAGAGTTTATCAGTCAGGGTTCCACCAGAGAGACAGAACCAGAGATAGATAGATAGATAGATAAAGAGATTTATTTATTTCAAGGAATTGTTTTATGAGATGAGGGGGTCTGGTTGGGCAAAGTTCAAAATTAGTAGGGCAGGCCTATAGGCTGGGAACTCTGGGGCAGGACCTGGCACAGCAGATCTCACACGGAATTTCTTCTTCAGGGACACCCTGGTTTTGATCTTAGGCCTTTCAACCAATTAGATAAGCCCCACCCACATTATCAAGGATACTCTACTTAAAGTCAACTGATTGCAGATATTAACCACGTCTACAAAATAACTTCATAGCAACACCTAGATGAGCGCGTGATTGAAAAGTGGGTAATATAGCCTACCCAACTTGACAACAAAACTATCCATCATAATGGGTTATGTGAGGATTACAGGTTGAAACTGAAGCTCATCCTTCATTCTGTCAAGGCTATGTTGTTCTCACTGGGAGTTTGAAAAAAGAGAAACATATAAAATAACCAGTTATGGATGAGAGGAAACTTTTTCTGTGTGCTATGTGCACCAGCACAGTACTTTCTAAGCTTCCCCCAGCATGACCCTTGAGGAAGAAATTCTCCATCCTTACTGTCTTCTCAGAAATGAATTTCATTTCGAAAGGCTGAAGAAATCTGTTCAATCGTTTGGAGCAATAATAGCATTCCAACAAGCAAAAACGTGTTTTTTTAACCAGCATTGAAATTTGCCAGAATTTATGTGTATGCAAAAAAATTAAAGGAGTTTGAATTTTAAAATTTCTAACTTGGCACATGTATTTCTCAAATGAGGCATGTGGGTTTTGCTAGTTTGCGGGGGCAGGGAAAGGGAGAGGAGGGATTTATTTGGGAATGAATTTTACCAATAAGAAAAGAACTGAAGGTTCCAGTTAGGTCGCCAGCATTTTAGGGATATAGTGATACACTCCCCCACCTCTTGGTTTTCCAAGATTGATCCCAAGCACTAGGAAGAGGAGGGATCGTTTGGCAGAGCCCATCAATGATGTATTCCTCCCTCCCCAAATCCCTGTCAAGGGCACCAGTTAAAGAGCCTAATCTTTTCCTTTTCATTGTTTATCATCTTCATATTATGATAACAATTCTTTCTGAGTTGATAATAACAACAATAGTTTTTAATCACTGAGCACTAACTAGGTGGCAGGAACACTTTATATATTTGCTAATATAATGCTCTCTACAGCTATGAGATAGGTACTATTATTTTGCCCATTTTATAATTAGGGAAACTAAGGTATGGCAAAGGAAGGCAATGCGTTTCAAGTCACATAGTTAATATGAGGCCAAGCCAGGATTCAAACCCAAGCATCCTAACTTCAAAGACCAGCTCTAAACCAATCACAACGCTAATTCCCTGGAATCAAAAGGAATGTCCATGACACTCAGATATAAGCTGGTGACTCTCAGAACCATTCAACGGTTAAAATATCTTTTTTTTTTACAAAAGAATTGAAATAGAATCTCTGAAAGATAACACACCCCAAAATTTAAACTTGGTAATGAAACCCACAGTGCTGAACGGACACTAGCTAATTACATCTACCAATCAGATGTGGGGCCTGTATGTTTTGCGTTTTGAATGTGTAGGGCTTCATATGACAAAAACAATTTGCAGTGGTTAAGCCTTTCATTTGGACTTCTGCCCAAGGACAGCTTACCCAGGATTGAAACTAGGTAAATAATGATCAGTTTCTTTATTCCAAAATATTTTGAGTAAATAAGTAGGGTTTTTTTTAATACTCTATTAATTTTTATTGGTTTGTAAAAAACTGTAGGATAAGATTCTGTAGAAGAGAATTCCTAACTTGTTTTTGGTAAAATTCCATTTTCTCCAATATTTTGTCTCTAGACCAACAAAAAGAGCAGTGATAATATCTTTTCAGAGGCAAAATTGGTGTGGATTTTTTTCCTCTTAGCAGAACTTTAGACTCTGAAGAAGTATTTTGGTATGCTTATTTAAAGAACAGCTAGATTTACTGCCAAATAGCTCTTCATGAAAGACATATGTAAATACAGCAGAGTAACCGAGATAATTCTATTTCATTTGAAAAACACTTTCTTAATTATGTGAACTTGTTTGAAAGAATATGAAATGCTCTGTATTTAGTTCTATAAGAATTTGGCTGTGATATTTATGATGTAATCATAGCCAGGAGTTGAAAATTATATTAATATTGAATGCAAAACTATTTTCTTTTCTCTTTCCTTGTATTTTTAATAAAGGAAAATGCTAATTTAAAAAATTGCAAAAAATATCCTCTCTGGTGCTAAGTACTGCTATTTAACTTTATTTTATTTTTAATGTGTCATAATTTACATTTGCAATGTTCTAGTCTCCAAACTATTATGTTAAAAAAATGAATTAAATATATTCTTTTATCAAAGGTAGCATTAAAATGCACAGAAGCCTAGTCTTACATCATAGGGTAATCTGCCAGAAAATGTCTGCCCTGATGCAAATTTCCAATAAATATCTAATATTTTGTTTCTCAACATTACAGATATGAAACTAGCATACGGCAGCAATTTCATATCAGTTATCTAGTTCAAATCTTAAGACTGAAATAATTTGAAAGATGATATTATCTTTTATAGATAGGGAACTGCGGAATCAAATGACTAAGTGCCTTGCCCCAAATCCCACTGTTAATGAGTGAACTCCGCAAGGATATTAATTTCCTGTCTTCCAAAGCTAAGCTCCTTCTCACTCCCGCATGCTGCCAACTCAACCCTGATTTGAATACTGATCTTGCCGGTTATTTTCTCCCTTTTACTGGCCTTAACGGCGACATACTACAATCCAAATGGTTTAAATAGGCAGTACATACATGCTAAAAACTTAGTTCATTTTACCCTTGGAAACATTTTTGGTTTGTTTGTTCCACTAAAGTTGAAATGATCATTGCCTATGTAGAAAATTGTCTATCTGAAATCACTAATGAAATTTCAAAGTTGAGTTCATTATCACACCATACTGCAGCTCTAACAAATCAGTTTATTTTAGTGAATGTCATACTCATTGATCCTGTAACACGAACCAACTGCATAAGAATCATTCTAAATTCCTCCCTTTTCCTTGCCTTCTACTCCAATCACAAAGTCTTTCATCTTCCCTCCAGAATGTTACCTTTTTCTTGCCTGGACCATTGCAATGACTTCTATGTGCTCTCTGAATCAGAAGTCTCCTCCTGCTCCAATCAAATTACTGCCAAAGAGATCTTTCTGTCCCAAGATGTCACACACCTGCTTTAAACATTCCAATATATCCTTCAAGATAAAGTTAAACTCCACAGGCAGATATATACAGTGGAATACTTTGGCCTCCTCCTCGGCCTTATCTCTTCTCATCCTTTTCTATATGCAGTCCATTCATACAATCTGCTTACATTCCGGGCTCTCCCACCTATTGTCCTATATACATGTTCTCTCTTCTGAGAACACTGTACCTACCCTCACACTACAGACAGAGCTGCAAAGTTGCAGCCGTAATATTTGGAATATTAATCAATGTTCACATCAAATTTCCTTACTAGCACTCAAGAGAATCCCCCCCCCGCTCATCCTTCTCTCACACTAATCGTTCCTACTATTCTCCTATTAATGAACAACAATGTCAGTAATGTGTAACAGTTGTCAGATTTAAAGTGAAGGGGTATATGTCAATCCCATATACACATGACTACATATAAAATAGATACTAATAAGGATCTATTGCATAGCACAGGGAACTCTACTCAATACTCTGTAATGACCTATATGGGAAAAGAATCTAAAAAAGAGTGGATATATGTATATGTATAACTGACTCACTTTGCTGTACATCTGAAACACAACACTGTAAACCAACTATACTCCAATAAAAATTTTAAAAATAAATAAACAAATAAAGTGCAGGGGTAATGGCACATTGGCATATGAGGCCAGAACAAAGAGTGACAGGGACAATAACAACTCTCAGAGCAGTTCAGGGGACTGGAGTTTTAAATGCACTTCTCCTAACAGAGGAAGAAACATATAATGCCTCAAGTTATTCAGGAAAAATGACCTTCCCTAAGCCTGCCACAGCAGTAAGAGATTCCTCTACAGTCTAATAGAGCTGACGCTACCCAAGTTATCACAACCCTCCAAAGTTCAGCTTATAATTGTGCACATCATCCAAATACTAGCTTAAGATCTAACAAGAAACATCTACACACAACTAGCTAAGTGGCTTAATGACAAACATTGGGCTTGAGTTAATCTGTTTTATTCAAGAATGGGTAATTATAAATTTTAAATAATAGAAAATTTGAAGAGATTCTACACAAGGAAAAAAGGAAATGGGGCAGAAGACTTACAGTTATACAAAAGCATCATTTGATGTTATCAGACATTTCCTGAAAGCACGTACTCTATGAAATTAGAGAAACAAATGAAATGATGTACATCAAACTGAAAGAAAACTGAACATGACTGAAGGGTGGAATAGAGAGAAGGTCCAGGTATAAGCCTTCAGTTGGATGAAATAAGGGAATGATGGGATAAAAACAGCATTTCAACAAAATAACTAAAATCTGTATTAAAATCAGTATAGAGTATAATGAAGAGCACAGAAAAATCAAATCAGTGATGAGACATACAAAACTGAAAAATAACCCACCATGTAGTGACTCCAAAACAAAAATCCCAAGAAAAAAACAAAACAAGAAAAAATCAAGGCTGTAACTGTAGAAAACCTTTTGAAACTGCAGTGCAAGCACAATGAGTACTTTGGACTGCTGTTTATATCTACATGCTGCAGGGAGTTTCACTGAAAAGATGCCAACTACCTAAACCCTGTTGAAGAAAAAATTTAATTATAAAAACAAAGAATAAGTATATAGGCAGAAAAATAGTATGCTTCATAAAAAGAAATTAGGAAAGTCCCAGATATATACTCAGGAACACAGAATGTGAAAGACAATGAAGTAATTAATAAGTATAAACATATCAAAATAGTCATTTTACATGAGAATAACAAAGTGATAATCTAATAACAAAGTGATATCTAAGATATGCAACAGGTCAAATACCAAAACACAGTCCTATGGGACAAAATAAGCAGTATTCTAGAGCCATCTGAATTATAAATCAAAATTAAGAATTATGCTAAAAAGTAACATCTACAGATACTTTTAAGGAAAAAAATATATATATATCTCCCCCCAAATCTATACCCAGCTAAAATATCAACTTATACACTAGCAACAGGAATAGAGCTTTAGATATATACTTATGTGTGTTTATGTTCACGTGTGTGTCTATATAAGCTAATAAAGGATATTACTGATGGATCCATGGAAAACAAAATATTCCAAGTCTAATTTGAACTCACTAAAAAGGGAATCAAAACAAAGACCTGTAAAGTATAGAATATGTTATCTACTAAGGCAACATAGTGCCTTGAAACCACTTAAACATTGTTAAAACTAAAAAACTGTGACTAATATAGTTTTGGAGATGAATACAAATGTCATAAATAACAACTTAAATTAGGAATATAATGTGAATTCAAAACAACTTTATAGGAATGTCTTAGGAATAAAACTCCTGATTAAATAGTTTTGACAAATTGAATAATTTAGAAAATAACTTCATTCGAAAACAATATGCTCTCACCAAATAAAGTCAAACTAAAAACTGAATATAATGTATAAAATGTTTAAAAATCTGCAATAATCAAAACATTGTAGAGGCACAGAATCAAACCAAACAATGGGAACAAGAAAGTGTGTCCAAAAACAGGCCAAGTACCAGCACACTTAAGAATTCAGTGTGGGATAAGATAGTGCATTAAATCAGGGAAGAAAGGACAGTTTATTTAATAAATTGAGTATCTTATTGTTGAGGAAAAAGATTGGATCAGTACCCCCGAGATATACCCCAGAACACATTACAGATTGGATAAAGATTTATATTGAAGCAATAAACAAAATGTTTTACTAGAAATTATAGGAGAACATTTATACAAATTTAGCATAAATACTTTCTAGGCATGCTATCAATTTATCTAGGCAAAAAAAATAAGGAAAATATAAATATATTTACCACATATATACTTAATACTTGTATTTCTTCTAACTAGAACCACATTAAAAACTGGAGAAAATGTTTTAGCTATAAATGACAAGTACATGCTTAATATTCTTAATATATAAAAAGTTCTTTGAAATCAATAAGACAAAAATTTCAATTTAAAAAATGACATAAGAAACCTATAAAATATGTGATTTGTGCATTTTTTAAAAGGAGATAATACCTTTTATCTAACAAATTGTCAAAGACTATGTTTATTTGTAATATCTAAGGTTAGCCAAGGTATGAAGAAATAAGCTCTTTTTACACTTATTGGTAGAGTTATAAATTAATTCATCTTTTTCTTGGGGCTAAGTTTATTCCAACCCCTTATGAACATGTACCCCCTTTGACCCAGAAATTTCACTTATAAAAATAATCATAGACATGTGCAGTATGTATCTTATAAGCATAATATAAAGTGATCTAATACTCACCTATCAGATATTCCTCATAACTTGAAATACCTGTGTCCTGCAGTAAAATTTTCACTTAATTGGAATTAAAAATGTTTTAAATATGGCATTCCCTAAGTGTTCTCTCAATAATTAAAAGCTATGCTTATGTAATTACCCTTGGAATGTCTTGTGGGAAATGTGTATGAAAAGAGATAAAGAAATTCCAAATGACTGGGTTGGGCAAACAAGAACAGGATGGAGGATTTGTTGAATAAACAGGAAAAAGTAAGCAGGGAATTTCTTATAAAGTATGGGCAAACTAACAATTTGGTAATATTTCCCCACCCCTGCACAGACAAGAAATTAACCACATAGGAACTATCCCCTTTTCTGTTATTAAAAAGGGAAGAAAAGCATGATACATTCAGTGTAGTGGATGACTCTTGCCCAACCTGGTCTAAACTCATTTATCCATTTTGTCCCCAGGACAAATGACCACAGGAGCCTAGTGTTGTTCAGAAAATTTGAATCTGTCCTTGAAGAAACATTCACATTTTTCCACATCAAAACAACACAAATCAAAAATTTTGAAGGATGTCTTGCCATAGAATCAAGGTATCATAAAAAGTAACTAGAAGTCCATGGGGTTTTATGTTTGAAAGATGCACTTAATTAATGATCTTCCTTTTTAAGAGCCTGGTTATCAATTGTACTTGTATTGCTCAGGCTTATTCAAATCAGTAAGTACTTTGAGTTGTTAATCGTACTTGACTGCAAATTCGTACCTAATGGGAATCATTCATTATTATAGTAGACATTTGTCACTTTCCTGAGACTCCTATATATGGGAAATCCCATATCTATGAGTCTTGATAAGAGATAATCTGGACTCCCTTTAGAGAAGTGGATTGACTCACCATCTGACAGACATTTTTCTGGTTCACGGGAAATAGTAAGACGCCTAGGTAAAATATACCTGGCTAAAATACACATTTGCCAGAAAACAGCAGATAAAGGCAGAAAAATACAGAAGCCTAATATTAACTTATCTAAAAGATGTTTCCAGGGCAACATGGGCTCTCCCAAACGAAGTAGATAATAAGGTAAAATATTTTATATCCACTACAAAAGGGCATGACACTTGGGCCATTTTTGTTTTAGGAGAGAAAACATAACCACTTTTGAGTATGCCATCTGAGCATTTACGAGATATATTAAAGGGTGCCAGTTTCAAGTAAGATCCCATAGGAAAAGAAGGCTCTTCAGCTGACCAGACACTTCTGGAAGTAGCTTTACTACCTTGTTCTTATACCCAGGAAGTCTAATGGTTAAGTTGGCGGCCAGCCCCCATAGAAGAATCACAGTAGAAATCTGTGGGCAAAGTCGTTACCCTTTTCTCAAGTGTCTGTGCTTATTTTGAATAATAGATCCTGGTTTGTCTCTGGTACCAGGCTACAACTAAACATGTGACCATGGGACATGCAATGTCACGTTATGAATTTGTGTATTAAACCACTTGTCTATGAAGTCAGGTATGCCCCAAAGTGCTCCACCATCAAATGGAAATGGATATATAGAACTGGACTTGATTAGGTTCTGAAGGCACAAGTTTTTGGAGCCACATTACTAATCCCTACTTTTATTTTTGCCTCAGCTATCATGGAGAGGTGTTTATGATCAATTGACCAAAAAGGGAAAAGAAATCTTAGATTTCAAAAGGCCCTGTGCAAAACACAGGCATTCTCAAAATTTAGCTTTCCATCCATGAAACTCTGGGTACTGTTGGTTTGGTTGTCCTAGTAACCAAGGTAGGAATGCTTCAGAAGATACAACAATGGAGTCATTAATTGGTAAACTGACAATACCACCCAGCCAATTCAGGCTCTTCATGCACTAAGTAAATAGGCAATAAAGGGAATTCTGGTGTTGACTTTTGAGATTGATCCTGACTGTCAAGAGGGATTAGAATTGCTGCTGCACAATAATTAGGAAAGTAAGAAATATTGAGAGAACTCAAAGAACGCCCTGGGGTGTTTCCTGGTCTTATTTGTTAATTGATGAAATTAATTGGGAGACCATAGCCATCTATGTAGGAAAGACAGCCAAAGGCTTATATTTCTCAAGAATGAAGGTTTGGGACACCACGTCAGGTAAAGAACCTTGAACATTTGAGGTATTGGCTAAATTTTTTAAAAGATACGTGAAATGAGCAATGGAAGAGAAAAGTCTTAACTGCCAACTTTCAGCCTCATGACCAGTTACAAAAAGAGGACTGCAACAATGTCCTGTGTTTTCTTCCTCCTCTGTGTTTGTATATTTAATTAACTTCTCTCTTCCTTCCTACCCTTTCCTCCCTCTATTTTGTAGAGGATGTGTTGGTGCTGAACAACTTTTCAACGTGCCCCATAGGATTACAATGGATTATAAATCAACTAAAAGAAAAATGGATTTGTCAGGATGCAGGAAGGAATGAGACTTGTAGTGTTCCCCTTTGGGGGAGGAAGAGAATGCATTTTGGAAACATGAAGGTTAGCTGCATTAAGTTGGAGGGAAAATATTTTTAACTATTGGAGGAAGAGTTCAAGTCAATGTTGCATGCGCCAACGTGGATTTCAGGGCATGTTTGGCACTCTTTTTCACTTCGCAGTATCTAATCCCCCTTCTCACTGAGAGATCCAACCTATCTCCCAGTATAGAAACTAAAATTGCCAAGTTCTCATTTTTCCCTTCTCCCTTGGAGGACATGGGCCTGTGACAGAGGCTCCACCAGTCACACTCATCAACCCCAGACTCAGGAGTCAGTATCAAAAAGAAGCAGATACCAAGAGAATCCTCCCAGGCAGCTGTGGCAGCTGAAACAAGGAGAATTCCTAGGGCAAGTATGGCAGTGGTGCCAGCACGACCAGTGAGTGTTGCTGGTATTGGATCAGCATTTAAGGTTTTGAGATGACTTCATTCTCCTCACTGGACAGTTTCTATGGTTTTATTTGGATGTGTTCTTCAGCTGTTTATACTCCATAGAGCTATACAGTACATTGTTTGTCTATTTCCTAATATCTTTTGTTTTCTTTTGTTTTTCAGGGGTTTTCTTTACTTTTTATTTTGAAGTCATTTTAGGTCTAATACCTTTTTAATCACTCTTTTTCTGTTTAAATCAGCAAGAAAAAGTTTCTGTTGCTTGCAATTAAGAATCCTGACTATACAGTTGTATAGTTCATCACAGGATTGTTAATTATGAATAACTAGAAATTAATTAAATAACCAAACTTTGGTATTAGGGTGAAGGGAATTATATTTATATCACAGAATGCTAGCAATCATTTTTAAATATTATAGGATAAAACTTAAAGACTTACAAAAGTATTCAGGATACACCGACTGGCAAAGCATGCTGCAAGCTAAGTGCTAGGTCACAGGTTTGTATTTTATGTGTTTTTTATATCTGTCTATCATCTATCTATCTATCATGTATCTATCCTGTGTTAGTTATCTATTACTGCATAACAAATTACCCCAAATTTAAGCAGCTTAAAACAATAATCATTTTTATTCTCTCCAGTTTCTCTGAGTCAGATGTGAGAGAGTGGGAGGGGGCATTTGAGATGGATGCACAGTCTGTTATAATCTAATATGATAAGTGATGTCCTTCCACTAGGAGCAAGCCACTGAGTTCAGCCCACATTCAAGGGTAGGGTAATTAAGCTGTACCTCTTGAGTCGAGGAGTGTCAAAGAATCCACTGACCCATCTTTAAAACCACTATGTACACATACATATGCAGATAAAAATATTTAAATACATAAAATATTTCATGATAAATGGGTGTAAATATTTCACACCCAGAAAAGCACATGGTATAGAATATCATGTATTTTATAAAAATTATCTCATAATTATAAAAGCGTGTGTGTGTGTGTAACCATATACTGCCAGTGTCAGCTTCCCTCTTAACAACTCTAATGAATTACAGCAGGGCTGAAGCACCCCCTGGGGAAGGGTATGTTTTTTGAATTGTATCTACAATGAAATTGCATATACACACAGACAGAACTCTCAGAGCATGGAAAGAGGACGGATGATGGTACAAAGGACAGATTTCAGGGCAGAACTATGAGGTCCCCGGAGAGAATCGGAGGGAGCAAAGGAGCTCAGCGAAACAAACTGGACTGAGCGCCCAGGTGGGCAAAAAGTCGTGGTTCTGGGGACTAGAGCATGCAGCTGACACCACACCCACCCAAGAGGTTCTCTCATCCCAATACAGCTGCTACCAACAGATGAACGAGCAGCAGAAGCAGAATGACTAGCATTCTAAGGTGAGGAATGCCCATACATAACTGGAGAGGGTGGGAACAGGAGAGAGAGCTCTGCAGAAGAGCTAGTGAGATTTCACTATTTATATTATTGTGACCTCATTTCTACCTAAAAGCTGTTTGATAGATTCAGAATGGATAAATACCAAAAAGTTAATATTGTGACTACTTTCTTTTTTGCTAATCTATATCTTCTAAATTCTCTGTAACTAATGCATGTGATTTTATGGTAATAAAAAGTAAGGTTTTTAAAATACCTCGAATAGGAAGAAAGATTAAAATATAACTGAACGTGAAAACAGGATATAAAACTGTATACAGAAGCCTCATTCATTTTTAAATGCAGATGTATGATAATACAAAGTATTAATTAGATTAAAAATGCATATATGTAGATATATGCATATATATACACATAGACACAACTACCTCTATATATCCATATATCTATCTATACCTATTCAGGGAAAGAAAACCTAGAAGGGAACATACAAAACTGTAGGTAGTTCTTTTTCATGGGATTACAAATGGTCTTGTCTTCTTGGTACTTTTTTGTATTTTCTAAATATCTTTAATGAGTAGATATTACTGTTAAAATCAAATGGAAAAAAACAACACTTTAAACTATTAAAAAGGGAAATAAATTATGACACTTGTATTAGACGAAATAATATGAAACACTTCCAAAATATAATGACATGATTAAATGCACAGGATATAATTATAAGTTTTAAAAAGTTAGAAAGCACTGCATAAGCAATATAAAATCAACTTTGTGTCTCTCTCCCCTCCTCTCTCTCTGTATATATATATATATATATATGACAGGAATTTGAATAGGACTCTTCCTGTTGTCTTTGAATTTTGGCTGAAGCCCCAAAACTGAGAACAATGGCTTATAAATAACTGCACATTCTAAAGAGAGATGTTAGACCCATCCATGGAGGTTCAGAGAAAAGAGTAGAACAGGTCCAGCAACTATTAACGCCCTCCACCACCACATCTAACCTACTTAAGTGAAGTCAAAAGTGGACTAAAGAGCAACTTTGAAAAAAAAAAAAAGAGCAACTTTGAGACATTCGTCAAACTCACATAGGGTATAATGGCATTTTCCCTTCCCTTCAAACTTTCTCTCAAATGCTCCAAAAAGAAACAACCATAGAGGAATAGGACAAAATAGAGAGATTGGCATCACTCATGAGCCCCAACCCCGTGGAACGGCAGGTCCTATGGTTGCACAGAACTGAAATAAAGTGAGAGCTTTGACAGAGCTTGATGGGTATCTCTTGGAATCTGGGGAGACTGCAAACCGCTTCTCAGTCTGAAAGAAGACAATGGACTGGAGTCACCTGAGTTAGCAAGGTAAGGACATAGGACAGTTGTACGGGGCAGCTGGTACGTCAACCATTTAGCAAAGCAAGGACGCACAAGATTCCTGAGGGCTAAGTGGTATGAGGGTTGTGACCCATCCGAGAGGGACAGTGGGAGCTTTTGGTGCAGTGAGGAAGGACATGTCAAGAAGTTAGAGATGTCTGGGGAAACAGTGTAGAGCACAGCTTTGTGTGTGTGTGTGCGCGCGCACATGTACGTGTGTACATGCAAGTGCAAACTGCCTCTAAAGAACTAGAAATCCATTCCAATCACTGCAAATATTTGGACACTTTTTAAAACGACGGACACGGCTAACCAGCAATATTAGGCAAGGGAGAACTAAACTAGTACTAAGACTTTGTCTCTTTTTCTCTAATTCCCCCTCCCTTGTTCAAATACTGGAGAGTCCAAGAGCAGGCTGAGGAGGGAAGTTGGATAAAAAATCGTGCTCACCTTCCTCGCTGTGGGCCCTTGCACCACATGGGTCAGAAATAGGTTGAATGGACGGGTGGCCTTGGCACATGCGCGCAGGAGGCGAACCGCAGGAGGCGAACCACAGGAGACAGACAGGCAGCGAGGCGCGGGCCGAGCTCCAGGGCCCTTGCTCTTGACCCGTTGGGCCGGGCTGGGCCGGGCGTCGGGTCCGGTCGGCTGTCTGGATGTGTGACAGCGCTCCAAACAGCGGACTCGTCGCCGGGAAATCCGGAGTTCCCTGACGTCAGCGCATGGGCGGGCTATGGGGGCGGAAATCGCCATCCCGGGCCGCTGATTGGCTGCCTCCACTCCCTTTCACCTTCCAGGCAGCAGAGTTCAGGTGTGAAGTGACTCCCTTGTAACACTTAACGTCTTTCTGGTGAAAGAAAAGAGCCTTAGAATTTATCCATATTTTTCTTCTGCGGAATGGAACTTCTTGAGCAATGAAGCTATAGTGTCCCTATATATTGAACTGAAAGCTCCTACATGGTTGATATAAATCTTGTTTTGTTTGTTTAAATCAGTATAGAGCCTAAAAGTGATACAAATGGTTCTCAGTTGTGACAGAGAAATGCCACTGTGCCATTAATGCAAACGTTGTGTCTGTTTTAAGTATTTTAAACAGATGTATGTGGAGCCTGAATAAGTGTAGTGTCCTGGACTTACCCCATTACTTGACATTTATAATTATGAAGAGCGTGAAGTCTGATTCCTGGTGATCCAGGAGGTCTACTCCCCGTTTGTTCTTCCTTCCTCAGGGTAAGTAATGAAAAAACAAGTAAATGTCTTTTTCACATGACCATTAGAATGCTTGAAAAAAACTATTTTTAAGTAAAAGCAAAAGAGATACGTTTTCTATCTTAAAAATGCACACCCTGGGACTTCCTTGGTGGTCCAGTGGTAAAGAATCTGCCTTCCAATGCAGGGGACACGGGTTCAATCCCTGGTCCGGGAACTAAGATCACACACACCGTGGGGCAACTAAGCCTGTGTGTCACAACTACTGAGCTCCCACGCCTCAACGAGAGAGCCTGCGTGCAGCAAACTACAGAGTCCACACGCTCTGGAGTTCACGTGCCACAACTGAGAGAGAGAAAACTCGCAAGCCACAACTAGAGAAAAGCCCAGGCACCACAACAAAGACCCGATGCAGCCAAAAAAAAAAAAAAAAGAGAGAGAGAAAGAAAATAAATAAATATATAAAAAATGCACACCTTAACTATATACTTCAGTTGGTCTCTGAACAGAAATTCTCTCGCATTTAGTATTTTTAATGTATTTTCTATCATTCTTTGAAATTTATATAGGAATCTGGTTTACACTGGCATCTTTCACAGTTAAAGAGTCACAGGAAAATTATTGTAATTATTATTTTATTTGCTGTCCTAGAATTCACAGGAAGATGCTATGATTTCCTATTACATACCTTCTAAGTTGTGCTCCTCTTAACATTATAGCCACAACCAAGTGAATTCTGCTCGTCAATTTTGTTCATCACTATGATTTACCATGGAGTTTGATATGGTATGAATTACTGTGCTAAAAGTATTTTGAAATATTTCTCATGTGATTTCCATACCTTTCTTGCCCTGCCCCTTTTGCATTCATAGAGAAATTGAGGAGAGATTCCATAAATAAGCCACTATCAGAGTAGATAAAGCTTAGAATTCTTTACTGGTGACCCTACTACCGTGATTATCTAGACCTGACTTGGTTCAGGAAGTTTGTTGTTTGTTTTTTAAACAGCTGACATGATTAAGCCTTAAGCCAACCAACTCAGTGGGTCTCAACCATTGGTTTTCAACTTTGTGTAACATTGGAATCACTTGAGGATCTTTAAAAAAAAATACTGTGTGTCTGGGCTTCACCCAAAGATTCTGATTTACCTGGTAAGAGGTATAGCCTGGGTATTGGGACTTTTTAAAGCTCTGGCTGCCCCTTATAATCACGTAAGGAGTTTTTAAAAACACGGTTGCCAAGGCCCCTCTCTAGACCAGGTAAATCAGAATGTCTGAAAGTGAGACCCGTGCATGGGTTATTTTTAGGAAGCTGTCTGGGAGAGTCTAATGTTTAAACAGGTTGAGCACTACTAAACAAGAATATCCCTACACAAATGTCAAATCATTATGTTGTACACCTGAAACTAATGTAAGTCAATTATAGTTCAATAAAAAAAGATAAAGAAAAAAAAAAGAAATAGGTTGAATGGAGAGAAGAAGCTTTGATTTGAATGGGAAATTGAGGTTTTGATTTAGATATTACTCAACTTTTAGGACCTGAATGTGAATTATTTTTCAAAAAGGAATATATTATTTTAATTTAAATGTGCATAAAGATGTGGACTAGCCAAGAATGAATATGCTTTGTATTCTTTTAATTTTATTCATTTAACAAAATGGTTGTGTATGTGTTTGTGCATGTGCTCAAGCACCTGTATATTCATGTTGAGGAACATACAGATGAATAGATGACAAATAGACAGGTAAAGGTAGAAAAGGCACATAGATCTCTACATCTTCAAAAAATAATTTGAAAGCAATATGTCACAACTTTAACAATTGTTGTCTACAAGAGATGGGAATAAGAGATACCACTTTTTCATCTATCCTGTCCATCCTTATCTTTTCCTGTATTGTGCATTAACACTATGCATTAATTTTATACATAGTGTAAAAACTTATCTAAAAAATTCTGATAAGGGGACATTATACTGCTCTACCAAAGTCCACTACACTGAAAACTCCATAATGACAGGGACCACTATTGTCTTATTCACCACTCTATCTCCAGTACAGTATCTGGTACAGAACATGCACTCAGTAAATGTACAATGAAACCATTAATGAATTAACTAAGTAGTTAGGTTCAAACACCTACCATTAAATTAAAGTGGAAGAAATGCCTTTGACAAAGATTGTCAAAAGAGAATGCTAAATATACTTTGAACCCAAGCCGTGCATTTAACACAGCCCAGGGATATTTTTAATGGTTTCCTAACAATCAAACTTTCTGTACAGAAGCACGGATAATTATTTAAACAGCCATTATTCTCAATGAGAAAAATCATTTCTGTAAACTTAGAATCTGCATTATAAATATTTGCATCTCACTTTGTTTAAGATTCCAATTTTATTTTCCTATTGGCTGATGTGGCTTTTAATATTGCATTTTACCCAGTTCCAGAAGAGAAGCTTTCTAGCCACATTCTATCCCAAAATGTAATGTTACCACTATTAAGCTGATCAACATATTTAATCACCATACGCCTTACCACCCCTTGTGTTTCTATCCATAGAGATTGCCTTGTTGACCTGTTTCAGTGCTGTTTCTGAGAAAAGGCTTTCTCTTCCCAAGGGAAAACTACGAACCAGATATAGTAGAAAGGGCTGTAGACAGACCCAGGAAGTTGCTCTTGATGTATCAAGAAATGAAACAAGACATGAAGCAAGAGCTGAGCCCTTGATTCATGATGTCCCTTGTTCTCAGTTTCTTCATCTGAGTCTCCATTTCATTCTTTCACACACTCATCCCCTGAAATCCCACATTAGTAATATTACCCAGACATGCATTTTCGTTGCTAAACTTTCAATTTCCTCCATTTTATTGAGGCCTTTCCTCAGTGGACCTCCTCCCGCCTTAGAATTCTACAGTAAACTTCAGTGCTGCCTCTCTGGCTGCAATTTCCATAGATGCTGACATTTCAACAGCAGGTTGAAAATGTAGGTCTTCTGGAGTCAACAGGCTTGTCCCTTTGGTCTCAGTCTGCACTCGACACACTAATCTGTCTCCCAACGTGTTGCTAGACCCACTGTCCACTGGCAGAGCTCTTAATTGAGTCACAAAAGGGGATACAGGTTTCATAAATAGAATCAATTTGAAGTTGAATCTATCAGCAGTAACTGGTGAAAATGCAATTGCTATACTTTTCATCAGTTTGTTTTCTCCAACCATAAAAGAAGAAACGTTTTGCTTTCCTCTAACATCAAATAACCCAGAACAATTTCCCCTTTTTCAAGTTCTTCACCTCTCTTTCACCATAAATTAGAAAGGTCTCAACAGTTTCACACTGGGTATTATAAACTCCCAATTTAAGTTTGCATTATTTCTCAAGTGAAAACCTTGACTTTCTGAAATATTAATGGTGTCAAAAAACAAGTACCATCATTTGTATTCATCTGACAAACATGTGCTTCCACCAAGTAGTGAAAACGTGATAGACATTCCAGTGGCTACAAGTAAGATACAGGATTCCTTGAAAAGGACTTGTTGAAGTTGCTTCTTCCTAACCCAATGAAAACACATATAACAGGTAATATGTGAAGGACATTTGTTGCTTCAGGAAGATTTTTAGAGCTAGCAGAACATGAAACACTCTAGAAACAGATCCTCTACCAATTTTCACTTAATTTTTTCTTCCCCGATTTTCAAGCTCTTTCAGGTTATCTCAAAAGAAATAGAAATGCACTCTCTTAGCCCAAGTCTTCACTGTCTAAGAATTGTGTTTACACCTAAACAACTGGCATTGTTAGAACCTGTATACCTACTATGGGTGAAACCACTGTCAGCATAGTATACCTACACATTTACTGTAACAATAGCTAACATTTTATACTGCTTTTATTCCTGCAAAATTATTTCATATGTATACTTAATTCCTAATAATCAGTCAGGGTCTCCTTAAAATGGCTGCATGGAATTCTATAGGACTTACAAACAGATAGAGCATTTCATGCAGGAATAACCCCAAATGAGAAAGAAAGAATTTTGGATCTTTGTAATTGTTTTAAAAATTCCTTAGGCTATAATTTTTTTAAATAAATTCAAATAATACAGAAGTATGTAGGTTACAAAGTAAATACCATCTTTCACTTCACCTGAGGCGCTTCTCTCCCTGACTCTCATAGATCCTTCCCAAAGGACATCAGTAACTTTTATCTATGCTTTAGCATATGCATTTAAGTATAGAATTTGTATGTATACAACAAAATTTTTCGTAAAGAAAATTATACCATACACATTGTTCTGAAAACATCATTTTTTCTCACTCAAAATTATGTCTTATAGATATTTTCTAAGTTTTTTTAACTGTGGCAGAATATCTGTTTCATAAAGCTGATGTTTAACCATTCCATTATTGATTTACATTTAGGCTAATCTCAATTATTTTTTTAAACACTCAACAATACATTTTATTTTATTGTTTTTTAATTTATTTTATTTTTTGGCCGCGGTGCGACATGCGGGATCTTAGTTCCCCGACCAGGGTTGGAACCCATGCTCCCTGCAGTGGAAGCATGGAGTCTTAACTGCTGGACCGCAAGGGAAATCCCTCAATTATTCTTAATTACAAACTCTGCTTAGGTGAATATCTAAGTACATAAGTCTTTACCTATATGTATAAAGATTAAAATTTAGCTCGTGTTAATTTTATTTTTAATTTTGATAAAGATGTTCAGAGGGTCTTCAAAGAGGCTTAACCAATTTGTATTCCCACAAATAGTATATTCAGTCACCATTTCCTGACAAATTCACCAAACCTGAATACTATCACTCTTTTTCACTTTTTTCTCATTTTAGGGAGATATATGTATATCACATATATGAGATATATATATATATATATATATATCATAATTGTTCTAATTTCATTTCCCTAATTTTCATGGAAGAGTTAGAATTACTTCAAAAGTTCATGCATTTATTTGTAATATTTCATATGCTTTGCCCTTCTTTTTATTGGGTGATTTAAATTCTTATTGGTTTGTATATATTCTTTGTTATACACACATATGTACATATTTTTTGCTAAAGCAATAATTTTTATTATATACACATATATACATATTTTTATACTAGTCAAGTACTTGCCTTTTAAATTTGTTTACCTTTTAACATACTCAGTGTTTTTGTTTGTTTCATTAGTTTATAAAAATCAAATCTCTCTAGTTTCTTTCCTTTTTAGATTCTAGATTTTCTGCCTTATTTAGGAAGGCATTTCTCAAATGAACTGGAAGGCCACCTTTATTATTATATTAAATTCTTATATATACATGAATTTATTTGGAGATTCTGTTTGAGTCCCATCAGTCTATTTGATTTTTTTTGCATCAGTGACATTATATTTATATTTATTATATATATGATATTTATATTATATATAACGATTTATATATTATATTATCATGTGTTATATAAGTAATATGAAAATTATCACAGCATATATAGCAGTGGTCCACAACCTTTTTGGCCTCACAGACTGGTTTCATGGAAGACAATTTTTCCACAGACCTGGGGGGTTGGTTTCAGGATGATTCAAGCGCATTACATTTATTATGCACTTTATTTCTATTATTATTATATTGTAATATATAATGAAATAATTATACAACTCACCATAGTGCAGAATCAGTAGGAGACCTGAGCTTGTTTTCCTGCAACTAGATGGTCCCATCTGGGGGTGATGGGAGACAGTGATATACAAAGCATGTTGCTTATATCCAGTCTACTCCGTAATAGTGTTTTGGTTGCTGTCACTGCAGAAAACCCTGCTTCACAAAGATAGGATGTTGGAAATGCAAGCAGGCTTTTCAGTGCTTTTGTGGCAATCTCAGGATATTCTGCCTCGACTTTAATCCAGAATGTTGGAAGATTTGAAGCTGTCTCAAACATACTTTTAAGGCCACTGTCATTTGCGATCTCAGGCAGTTGATCCACTTCTTGCACAGACAAAGTCTATTCAGCTGGGTTATTCACAAATGGGTTGTGGATACATTCCTTCCCAGTTTGGGGGTCTTTTGTGGTTGGGAAGCAATGCTCAAACTCTCTTGAAAGCTGAGATAGGTGATCATGCACCATCTGGGAGAAAGAAGGCCCTGGCTCAGTCTCTTTCAAAATCTCTGCTAATGTTTGAAACATGTCAAAAATCCCAATGTTCACTCGTCGCCCCCATAATTCCAGTTTTGCTTTGAATGCAGGTACTTTATCTGCTGACTTGAACACAGTTGTTGTTCTCCCCTGAAGTGACAGATGGAGTTAGTTGAGCAGGTTGAATATGTCACACAAGTAAGCAAGTTTTGCAACCCATTCTGTGTCACTGAAATGTGGTGCCAGTGGTGACTGTTTTTCTAAAAGAAATCTCTGGAGCGTCTCTCATGACTCAAAAACTCTGGCCAGTGATCTACCTTTAGAAAGCCATCTCACTCTGTGTGTAAGAGAAGACGTGTCCTCTGCGTCCATCTCCTCACAGAGCTGCATGAACAGACATGAGTTAAGGGCGTGTACTTTAATATGGTTGATAATTTTAATTACATCCTGCAAAATGTTGTTGAGTTCAGGTGACATTTTTTGGCTAGCCAGCATTTCTCTATGGATGACATAGTGCATAGACACATTCAGATGCGACCTCTTTGACCCGAATAGTGAGACCAGAAAGCCGTCCAGTCATGGCAGCCTCTCTGACTGTAATATACCGACACAAAATAACCAATTCAGTTTTCCTGATGTGTAATCATTAAAAGACTTGAATAGTTCTGCAGCTGTGGTGTTGGCTGGCAACAAAAGTGCACATAACTTATCCTCATGCACATCCTCCTGAAAAATATATCGCACAAAAACAAGCATTGTTGCCTTGTTGTCAACATTGGTAGACTCATCAACCTGGATTGTGTATCACAGGGACTCATTAATCCTCTATAAAAATTGTGCCTTAATACCCTCTGCTATTTCATCAATTTTTCTAGTTATGGTGCTAGACGAAAGAGGAACACGTGCCATTGAACTGCAGCCTCTCCTAAAAGTTCACAACAAATGTCCTTAGCAGCAGGAAGGATCAACTCTTCACAAATAGTAAAGGGCTTCTTAGCTTTAGCAATGCGGTTAGCCACTAAGAATGATGCTCTCAGTACAGACATATTTGATGAAGTAAGTGGTGGCCTTCAGTAATTGCCTCTGCTCTTCGTGTTCACGTTGTTTTCTTTTGAAAAACTCCAAAGGTCTGTGTTTTAATACAGGGTGCTTGGTCTCCATGTGGCGAAGCAGTTTTGAAGGTTTCATGGCTTCATTGGAGAGCCAGTTGCCACATATTATACAAAGCGGGCTTGGAGAATGTGAATCACCTGTTGCAATGAACCCGTCATTTAAGTAGCACTCTTGGTATTTTCCTTTAAATGCATCTTTCTCTCTGTGGGCAGTCTTAGAGTCTTCTGCTGTCTCATCATTGGGTCTTTCCCACTTTTCCAAGAAGCTCTCCAGCGACATTTGTTTTTTACTCATTTTGGTTACAGTTAGCTTGTGGGCTTACCAAAACTGTGACTGAGACAAGTGCACAGTGCAGGAAAGAGGCACGGATGGAAGTGGTAAGTTAAATAATGGTGGGCCATGTGCAGATTAAAATAAGTGTTGGATTCTGACTTAAAACCTGCCACCAGATGCAGTTGTACAATTGAAGTACATCAACTCACTTGCCACTATAAAGCCTGCCACCAGATGCAACTTAACTCTCACTTGCCACTCACTGATAGGGTTTTGATATGAGTCTGCAAGCAATTGATTTATTATGGTCTCTGTGCAGTCAAACCTCTCTGCTAATGATAATCTGTATTTGCAGCTGTTCCCAGTGCCAGCATCACAGCCTCAGCTCCACCTCAGATCATCAGGCATTAGATTCTCATAAGGAGCACGCAACCTAGATCCCTCGCATGCACAGTTCACAGTAGGGTTTGTGCTCCTATGAGAATCTAATGCCACCACTGAGGCAGGAGCTCAGGCGGTAATGCGAGCGATGGGGAGCGGCTGTAAATACAGATGAAGCTTCGCTCACTCGCCCACCACTCACCTCCTGCTGTGTGGCCTGGTTCCAAACAGGCCACGGACCAGTACCAGTCCATGACCCAGGGTTTGGGGACCCCTGATATATAGTATAATATAAACAGTATGATAAAAGGCCAACCTTATATGATTTCTACATAATATAATTTTTTTAAATTTATTGAATTAAACAGGATTTCTCATCTAATGTGGAGTACTACCAGTTGTAGTGAATGTTCTTGCTTTGTGCTTGGCTCTAATGTGGATACTTCCAGTATTTTACTATTAAGTAAAGTTTGTGCTTAAGGTCTTTTATAAATACACTATGCTTGGTTAAAGGATTTTCTCTTTATTTCTATATTGCTAAGAGATTTTATCAAGAGTAGGAATTTTTCCATATCTATTGAGTGATCTCCTTCATACACACACTTTTAATTTATTGATAGAATGAATCACGCTGGTAACTTTCCTAATGTTGAACAATAGTTGCAAACCTGGAAATAAACCTTCTTGGTTATGAACTATGGTTACTGCTTCAATTTGATATTATTTTACTTAGGACTTTTGCCTCTTTATCCATAAGTGAATTTGCCTTTAGTTATCATTTTGGGGTTTTCTTTTTTTTGGAATCAATAGTAGGATTTTGCTCTCCTGTCTACATTGTAATGAGTTGGAAAGCTAACCAATTCTAAGCCCTGGAATAGATATTATAGAATAATAAAACTCAAAACATACTGAAAGCTGTAGAGTTCACTATGCCTTTAACTTAAACACATAAAACAGATTTTATATATTTAGGTTATGCTATTTACCATTCAATCCCACCTCTAAGGATTGACAAAAGCCATTAATTGGTGTGACTAGATGTTATGTCATGGATCCCAGATATTTATAAACAAATCCCTGAATACATAGTTTCTGGAATTAAGTATTTACTCACTAGATTAGTGAAGATAATGTTCAAATGTGAACAACAGAAACCTAAAATAATACTGGCTTAAATAAGTAAGAAGTTTATTTGTCTCTCAGGTAAAAAGAGGCAAACAATCCAGAGAGGCAGTAGGGCAGCCCTGTTTCACAGAGTCCACAGGGACCCAAGGTCTTTCTAACTTTCCACTCTGCCATCCTCTGGGCATGGTCTTCACTCATGGACTGAGGCAGAATTACAGCCATCATATATATCCTAAGCAGCATTTTAAGGGAAAGAGATAAGAAAGCTTACTGTATCCATGCCAGTTGTCTCACATGGAAGGGTCCTAGAAGCTGCCACAGGGTATTTCTCCTTATGTCCCTTTGACCAGAACATAGCTATATTTCATGCTTCTCTACAAAGGAAGCTGGCTAATATATTCTATTATTCTAGGAAGCCATGTATCTAGCTAAAAACCCTACTGTAACAGGAGAAAAGTAGAAGTAGATATTGAAAGAAAACTAAACATCTCTCTCACACACTTGCAAGAAGTCTGCATGCTATTCCCTAATCTCCTCTGTTTTATGAATGCAAGCCCCTGGGGACAAATGTTCCTGCCCAGAGAGTAGAGAAAGATCAGTACAAATTAATCAGTACTGATGGAGAAAAGAACTTAAAGAGCATGACTTACTGCCAGTGGATCAGTGGTGCCATACTGATAAATAAAAAACAGAATATTCCTTGAATGAAGAAATTGTACCCTAGTCTTTCAATCAGCCAGTATATTCTGGGCACCAGTTATGTTAACCCTGTTCAGGTGCCATGCAGATCACAGCAAGGTTGTTTTAGGGAGTTTATAATATAGTTGGAATGATGGCATATACAAATAAAATGTTATACAACCCAATAATTATTAATAACAAAGTAAGAAATGTGACAAGTCTCCGTATGATTGAGTGACAGCCGTGATTTGTATAGACAAAAATGGGGATTTCTGCTTCAGATATTATGGTGGCTAGGAATTTGGATGGATCGATTATCTTTCCAAAAACAACTAAAAATACTGGATTAAATATAAAAATGTCAGGTTAAAAATATTTATGATATAACAAAGTAGTAAATGACTGCCAATCAAAAGCTAAGTGGAAAAGAGAATCCAAAGAGTAAGGAGAGGACTAAGCTGCTTTTGCCATGGGGGCATTTTCTAAACCCAGAAACTTGAATTTCATTTTTGCAGCCTCAGAGAGTCATGGGATTGAGAACAAAGCACAAGGTTACCCCAAGTTAGAAAGTCTATAAGAGACTTTTGCCAACCAATTATCCAGGACTTCAGGTGGCCACATGCTCAGTGAGAGTGAATCAGAAGTAATCTCATCCCTCCCTCCCCACCTCCAGGAGGCTACAAGAAAATTTGCCTTGGTATTAAAGAGAGCAAAGAGGATACATTTTCCCTGAGAAGTCATAATCTTAAACAAGTTTTGTATAGATTTGTAGCTCAAATCCATATCATTTGTGTGGTCCAAAAGACTTCAGACCATAAGTTTAGTTTGCAGTTGTCCCAGACATAATTCATTCAAGTGTATGGCAGAAACAAACAAAAATACTCTCTAGATATTTAGAGAAATTCATATTCACCCAGGGACTCAAAAATTCCCATAAATAATTTCCCAAAGAAAATAAGCAACTTAGGATTAAAACTTACTATGTACACATCAAATCAAGCATTATAAGAAGAACAAAAAAGCCAAAACAGAATGAGAGTTCAGATATTTGAATAAATATCTCTAAATTATAAAATGCCTAATAAAGAGAAGAAGTAACTTATCAGTGGGCACTATAAAAAGTGACCCACAGACCTAAAAAAGAATAAAAGAGATACTTTAGAAATAAAAAATCATTTACTTAAATTTAAGAACTCAATTGATATGTTTGTGAGCAAATTAAACACAGCTGAAGAAAAAAATTAAGAACTGGAAGATAGGTCAGAAAAAAAAATATCTACAATGTAATACTAAGAAATAAAGAAGTGGGGGGAAAATGAAAGGAAATTTAAGAGAGATTGAGGATAGAGTTAGCATGTTAACATATTTTCTATCAAAGCTTCAGAAGGAAGGAAAGCGAGAATGAGACAGGTAAAATATTTGGGAAGATAAGGGCCGAAAATATGCCAGAAATGATGAGACATCAATCCACAAGTTTAAGAAGCCTAATACATCCCCATCAGAAGAAATTTCACATTATAATAAAGCGGCACAACACCAAAGACAAAGAGATGGTGTTAAAAGAAGCCGGGACGGTGGGGGGAATCTTTCAATAAAGCAACAGACTGATATCTCATTTCTCAACAGTTTCGTTAAGACCAAAGCCAGTGGAATGATACATTCAATGGTCTGAAAACAAGTGACTGTCAATCTAGAATTCTATATCCAGGGAAAATATCATTTTTTAAATATGCATTTAAAAATAATTGCATTTTTCTTATAAACAAAAACTGAGAAAATTTGTCACTAGCAGACCTTCACTCATAAAATTCTAGAGGATATTCCTCATATATAAGGAAAGTGATCCCAAATGGATACACTTGGGATCAAGATACAAGAAAGAATAAATAGCAAAGAAACTAGCAGGTGTTCGTGTAACTCCAAGTGAGCTTTGATTATATAAAATCAATAATAGTAACAATGTATTGTGGAGTATAAAAAATGATGTAATTAAATTTCCTAGCAAAGTAATACAAATCAAAAGGAGAGTAAATGGAATTAAAGGTTTTTAAGATTTGTATATTGTAGGAGAAAGGTAAAGGTTTTGTTTGACATTAGAATTTGATGTGTTAATTATTCACATTATACTTTCTAGGGAAACCACTAAAAGAAAGGAAACATAATACAGTATACAACTTCCAAAGTAGGAGAAGAGAATGATAAAAAAATAATCAATTCTAAAAAAGCAAGAAAGGAGAGAAAACACAGGACAATTTGAAATGTTAGTAATTACACTAAATGCACTACATATTCTAGTCAGAGGACTAGAATAAAAAAATTTAGACTACTTTTTTAAAATTCCAACTGTTTATTAATTATAAGAGATACAACATAACAGAAAAAACAGAAAGTTTGAAAATAAAAGCATGGATAAACATATATCATACAATGCTAATCAAAACAAAGTTGGTATATTTTCATCCATTATCTTCCCAAGTACTGCCTCTGCCTCATTCTCTCTTCTTTCCTCCTAAGAGCACTGATAAAAAAAATAAATATATGATATAGAAACAAAAAAGTAGAAATATACAGAAGACTTGAACAAAATGGACAAAAAATTGGGTTCCCCCTTTTTACCTACATGCACCACTATTGTTTCACATTTTAAAATAAGCATATTTTATTCTTATAATTTGATTTTTGTTTAATTAAAAGAGCTGTCACCAGCTACTCAAGCACTTATTTGTTCAAGCAAATATTTAGTTCCTCCCTGTGTTGGAACACATAAGAGATGCTCTTATTCACACTTTACAGGTTCAAGAGCAGGCTCTAAGACCCCCTATGCCAAATATAAGGGACACCCAGCCTCATCAGTGACAGCAGAGGCAAAGCCTTGAGGGGCACAAGAAGCCGGTAGCAACTCTAAGTTCGGTGGAGTTTGGACTGGACTTACTGTGGGCTCTATAAAAAGAACTAAAACCAGGAAAATTTCATGAATATAGGTCAACATCCCTGAAAATTTCTGGAAGTCAGAAAAGGAACTCAAGGAAAGGAACTTCTTGGTTTAAGGAAATGTATATTAGGATTTATCAAGATTTGGCTAAATATGTTAATGAAATAACATCTGTGTTCACCAGCTGCCTTCACCAACTTCCCTAGAATGTATTTGGAGAAATCCCAAATTATAAAACTTAAAACTATGGGATGAAAATGTAGCTCAGTCGGCTTGAGCAATTAGGGTGAAACGTATTTGATTTCATTTTGTAATTGGGATAAAACATTTGCAATAGCAAATTAATGCATTTTAAGGGTTTTTTTCCTTAATATATATTCCCCTTACATCCTTTCACCTCCAAGCTGGTGCAAAGAGGCTGATCTTGAATACCAAAAGTACAGATTAGGACTAGCCAGGCAGAGTGAGAAGCTGTAACCCCTGTAGGGAGGCAAGAAATGACATAGGACATTTAGGATAATATAGACTTTTGAGGGATTACAACACATGGCAAAGCAGGACTAGAAAGAAATAGAGCTGCAAACATAGGAAAAATAGCCTAGTGCAGTAGTTTTTAAAGTGGACTTTGCTAAACCATTAGGTTTTTGTCATAAGAGAACCACTGCAGAAAGTGAAACTGGTCCCCCACCCATTTCAACCAAACAAATGATCCAACTAGGTGGGATTTCATTTAAAGAAAGCTTGTACTGCTTTTTAAATGACCCTTTAAAAATTTAAAACCACTTGTAAAAAGTAAATAGATCTAGGTAATTTTTAATTGCCCCACTGACTGTGGAACCTAAATAAAATCACATTGAACCCTCAGCATCACTATCTTTTACACCCTAGAAAACATAATTCCCGTGATCATGATCTCAGAAAAAATGCTGGTTCTCTTACTATGTACTAGAGCCCTTTCAAGTACTTTATGTACATAACTGCAGCTAATACTCACAATAGCCTTTGGATAACAAGACCATTTTTATACTCACTTATAGATAATGAAACTTAGGATTAGAGTGTTTTCAAAATTACCTGAAGTAAAAAAATAGTAACTGTCAGATTTACAAAGAGTCCAGGTTTTCTCTCTTCAAAGCCCATGTTCTTCACAAAGTCACAATACTTGAAAGCAATTAATAGTTGGTTTATCACATTTCAAGCATCTGGGCTACATAAGAATTCTATTATCCATCCTGTCATTTATACCAGATCATGAACTTAAATCACACTGAAAGAAAAGTAATCTTATGGGGTCAATAGAAATTGGAGCCAAAAATAAAAATAAAAATCTTCACCAAAATTCTAGATTTCTTACTAGTATTACTAGTTTGTTTTTTTGAAGATTACCATGTCCTTATGTAAGTAACTATTTTTCCTTCAAATTAAGGGTTTATTTTTTTCTTTTTACACTTTCCAAACACTGAAAAAAACAAACAACCTGAAAAAAAATGGCCAAAAGAATGGAAGAAAGAAAACTAGAGAGAACACCAAATGAAAACCCAGCAGGAAACTTGAACACTGTGGTTTATTGTCTTCGGAGGGAAAAAGGAGGGCCTTCCAAAATGCTAATATTGGTACAGCTTTCTGACTCATGCCTTTATCCCCCACAGCACCTGGCATATTGCTTTGTATAATCAATATTAAATGAATGGATGGATGCATATGAAGCTCCAAGCTCCAAAATGCTATATTTCAATTCTCCCCCTCAAATCTAACACCATACACTCACTGTATTTCTTGAAGCCTCATTACACTGAAATCAAAAACAGGATTTAGGCCTTATTAAGGGCACAAATTGCTTAATATTTTGAGGTTTAACATAACAGATACCCCATCTTTATATGAACATGTTTGTTTGAGTACCATGTTTTTGCTTATAATGCTGCTCTGGTTATCTATATTTTTGTTATATAACAAACTACCCAGAACTTGGTGGCTTAAAACAACAATCTATTATTTTCTCTTATGGTTCTATAGGTTGATTGGTTCTAACTTGGGCTTTTTATGTGGTTGCAGTCCAATGGCTACTTGGACTAGAGTCATATGAATCCTTCACTAAGCTAGATGTCCAAGATGGCTCATTCTCATAGCTGGTCACTAATAGTGGTTAACATCTGGGGCTAAGCTGGAGCTGCTACAAGTCTTCTCCATGTGTCTTGGACTTCTAACAGCATGTCAGATTGATTCTGAGAGGAAACATCCCAAAAGATCATCCAAGAAGATATGAAACTTCTTATAGCCTAGGCTCAGAGGCTGCAGAGCATCACTCCTGACCCATTTTATTGGTCACACTAGTCACTAAGACCAGCCCAGACTCAAGGGGATGGAAATTAGGCTCCATCTCTTGACATGAGGGGCAGCATACATGAGCAGAGAAGGAAGAAACTGGTAGTGGCCATCACTGGATACTATCTACACAAATGCCTAAAACTTACAGAATTTTTAAAAGGTTAGATGTAAACTACTACATCTGAGAGTTGTGGTGTGTTAAAACTTAACAGGAATCCTTCTGGCATAACTGTGAACTGAATTTCATGGTGAAAAAAAGGGTTTGGGCTGTATACAAGCTTTTCCAGAAAAACACAAAATTTCAAAACTTCATTCATTGAAATAATTTGGCAAATTATAGCATAGTTTCCATGGTTAATAAAATTTCAAATGAGTATATTTCAGTTCCTTCTAAGAAAACACATGAAACAATACCATTATTGTTTATCTCCTAGTACTAAATTATCTCCTAGTACTAAATCCTACGTCTTCTGATTGGCAACTTTATACATTGTGAAAAGTAAAGTATAGTCTTATCATGTCTCCTGGATCTTAGTGGAAAAAAAGTAAGAATGGCTTGCTTTGCCCTGCTAACGTATTCAACAATTAACAATAAGAAGAAAAGAGATACTTTTTTATTGCCCGTAATTTGTCAGGATCTATCTGTTTTGCATATTCATTTAATCTTCATAAAACCCCAAAAAGGTGGGTATGATTAACTCCACTTTGCAAATAAAGAAACTGAAGTTCTTTGAGGTTTAGAAACTTACCCAAGTTAATGGAAAGAATAGTGTTAGGGTCTTGAATTTTTTTTATCACACTATCTCTTCTCATGAGGCAAAGTGAGTATATGTGTGTGTGTGTGTGTGTGTGTGTGTGTGTGTAAAGAGAGCATTTTTGTATGTATACCTTCATAAAGATGGAGGCAGTTCGGTAACAATATATTCCAATATAAAGGAGGGAAAAAATTGAAAGGAAAATGTATTTACCCTCCACTGGTTCATCTGATGTATGAAAACTGAAAAAGAACTACCTACATTTGTATAGAAATCCTAGAAGGATTGCTTCATCTTCAGTGATTTAGGGAATGAAGTAATTCAAATCAGTGAGGAATGACATGAACAAATTTCTTTATAGGCACTTATTTGATGAGGTGGTCATTCTATACTTCTATCAAATATACTAAAAGAATGTTACAGGTAATATTGCTTTATATTATTTGCCTTTGTGACTAAGTCTTGATCTAACCTGGTAAAATAAATAACTCAGTGGATGAATCTGAAGTAAGATTTGCACAATTTTTTTAGTTGAACAAGATTTACAGCAATACTCTCACCTTTCTGGAAAAGAGGAAGATTAAATAAATTTAGAGCTTTCAACAAAAGCCTAAAACCAAAGAAGACAAAGACATGGAATCTGAGTCTGAAAGATAGATGTATCGTGTTATTTAAATATTAGCACAGATGCACTCTTGAATGTGAAGCATTAAAATTTAAGTTGTTTATCTCTCAGACTGATTTAATTTAATATCATGCAAGGCAAATAGACCTTTGCTTATTCTGGTAAAGTAGTGCTGAATCAATTGTAGCCACTGCCTGTTAAAAGAGGAAAAAAAGAAGACATGTAGTAGCAGTCATTTGTGTATGTCTGAAGAACAAAGATTTTAAGTGTTTATGAAACAATTTTTTTAAATTTCTTATGATTATAACCTAAAAATGTGCAGGTCTCTTGGGTCTTTGCTATGATAGACCAATATCTTCTAAAATAGGCAATGATGGCTGACATGACAACCAAGGTCAAATAATACCTATTTTGTGTGGCACAATCTGTCACAATAGCAATGTTGGATTTAGCAAATCTTCTTCATTTACTAGTAAGATTGTTTTCCCCATATCTAATCCATAGTCACATCTGCAATGCCTGATGTAACTCAGTAGATATCTTAGGAGTAAATTGAATGTATCTTTTTCTGTATTATAGGGAGGCCAACATTAGACCACATCCAAGGCATCCTAATAATTCCTGAATGCTCTGTGAATTGTACATATACTTATAATCCCTAGATATATCAACATAGGTAATTTACACAAATACTTTGGCCATTTTGACTTAGGGGCTCAATCAAATCCTTCAAAACCAACTGGCTCATTGATGAACAATGCAGTCTTACAGATTATTTTAACACTGCTATTTCCCTTAACAACTTGCATAGATATGTCATCTTTACTACAACTGTTCATAAGGTTTTTCCTGGAAACCTGGCTTATAGATAAAATCACAAAATGTGTGGAGGAATACATCCTCCTCTTCCTATGTTTCAAACTCATACAGCTCTACTTGATTGTCATGTTTTATGAGGAGACAGCGGTTTTAGAAACAAGTCTTGTCTTTCACATAAATCTCTTATCTAGGTCTATGTTCAAGGCTCAGGTCTGCTGCAAAGGCTGATGTCTAATGCACAGCATCACAATCTCTAAAATTGGAGTCATTTAAAGGTTTGCCCACACCCCCTGTGAAATGAGAGATTGGCAGTGTTAAATTTGTAGATAACCATTAAGCTAGTAATCCCAAAACACTATGTTTCTTAGCAACCTCTATTCATGTAGGGTGGCATTTGCTGTACATGCTCTAGTCCATCTAATCAAATGTCCTGCCCCTAATAAGAAACAACAAATAGGCATTTCAGAGAAAGAGACCTTTCTTTTCTCTTTTAACTTCTTAAAACAATATTATAGCATAAGAAAAAGCACTACATGGAAAAGCCTCTCAATCCTAATTCCCATGGGCAATAAATTCATATTGAGAAGCATTAAATAACCTTTCTCTTCTATCTCCACTGACCAGGCTACAAGTGCCTGGTGGTGATCATAAAATTTTCCAGCATTTTTAAAGACCCAGACACAATAATTACCTCCATAAATCCCACTCAGTTCACACAGCTTGCTCTCTCAGCACATTGCTGTCTTTTTTTAATCCACTTTTGCTTTCTAAAAGATATTCTGGGCTACAAGATGTGGCTTCTCAGGCTAATAGGGTGCCCATTCCATTCTTCAGCTTGGCTCATGCCTTGTTCATGTGCAAACCCAAACACAACCTTTGTTAAAGGGTGTCTGTTGACCTCATATGCCCTTATTCAATCTCTGTAAGTAGATACTAGTGACGATGAAAATTCCATCATCTCATAAGTTGCAGACACTCTTTGGCTTTGGCCTTGTAACTCCACAAAAGTGTTCTAGAGTGTTGAAGGTATCTAAAGTTGGAGAGCAACATATCTTTGATAGGATTGACTGTTTGTCAATCTCAACTATTGAAGGAGCATTTAAGACTTCTACTCAAAATGCTTTCCTTTTACCATCTGGTAATATCCTCACAGCATTACAGTGAAAGCTTCATAGTGACTGTCTTACCCATCCTCACACTGTACTGTATACAAAGAATCTACTCAGTAAGTGTTTTTTCTTCCAGTTGAGTTCAATTGTGTGGACATTAACATCCTACAGGGAGCCCAGACAACAAGGCACCAGTTAAACTATCTAATGGTAAAATGAAGCAGTGTTTACCATGTTTTGTTTTCAAAAGCCAGAATAATCTCCTGAAAGTCTTCCATTAAACTTTCCCACATATGGATTTTTTTAAAATATTTGTAAAACTAACAGAAAAAGTATAGGTGATGTTGTTTACATGGAATTGATATATTTATGTATTTATTCTTCCCCAGCAGGAGACATTTTAAAAGAAAGAATTTAGTGACACTGAACAGTATTCAAATCCCACCTTTTCCACAGACAAAGAATATTTCCTAATGTTTATTGAAATGACAGTACCTTGCATCAGGATTATAGGATTAAATGACAAAATGTGTTAAAAGTCCCTAGTGAAATGCCTAGCACATAGCAGATCTCAATAAATGTTTATTGGCCTGTACTTAACCAAATGTGAAGATGGAAGAGGTTCTTCATTCCATCCAGGTGCAAGGTCTTAGAGAGTTTGCCAAAAGATTTGCACCACGTGGGATTTGCCAAAAGCATTTCCACCATAGAATAAGATCTAGGTGGGCATAAACCCTATTCATCCTGAAGAAATAGCTTTAGATTTACTAAAGGAAACATATTAAAATTTCATATTTTAATATGTTTACTGAGGAAACATATTAAACATATTTACTGAGGAAACATATTAAAATTTCGTATTTCTTTCTGAAGTCTTATTCCTACTGAGTTAGTGAGCTTGTCATCTGTATATAAAGAAGACTCACTTTCAAGGAGAATGAAATATAGTTCTCTTCTATAATCAGGGACTCACCTCTTTATCCTCCCTAGCAACATCAGCCATCGTGACTCTGGCTCCCTAGCAACCATGTCTTTCTATATCAGACAGCTTTATTTGAAACAATCTTCACTGGAGAAACGGGAGGAGAAAAGAGTCCACGTAAATTTTTTTTTTAATGAAATATCCATGAGAATCAGTACAGTCAATGCTCCCTTGAGATGCTAAGCAATTTTCCTTGTATAATTTTAATAAAAAATTAAAAGAGCATAGATTTGTCAGAGACCTGAATATATATATTTCATCAGGTAAGTACTTTGTCCCAAACGTATACTAAAAGAGCAGTAATATAAGAAGTGGCAATTCTGTTCAAACTAGAAAGTTCTAAAAAACAACACATCAAATATTTCATGAGAGCTTTGTGTTTCTAAACACAATTTTGATGCAACAGTCTGTACTTTGAGTCTTTCTGTCCTCCGGCCTCTGGGTGAGCTAATTTCTATATTGCGTTGGTTCTCAGTGCCAAAGACCTGACAGAACATAGGAAAGTTTAACCAAATAATTCACTTTATTTGAAACAGATTTACTACTGTCATCAGGAACACTGTGTCCCTCCTGGCCTCATTTTATGGCCCAAGCACCTGATGGGCTTCTTCCGGACACACTCAGTCCTTGTCAGTCCTCACGACCTGCCTCAGTCTTCCTCACTGACCCTCTGTACAAACCACACTTCAAGTCCACTATTTTCCCAGCCAAAAGCAGTGATCACAGGTAGCCAAACTTCATTTTCTCATTGCCAACAGAGTAACGTATGTTCTTATCTGAGTGAAGAAGATACCAAAAAAAATCATGCTTTACAAAAATGATTGGTATTCTAAACCCAGAAGTATCTGCTACAGATATTAAGCAAATAGTATCACCTAAAAATTATATATTATGCTTTTAAATCTTATTCTACACATAGATATATGATATCTTAGGGAAAGTATTTTTTTAAAAACCTTCAATAATAATGATAATAATAATGTGTTTATAAATATAGAGCATCTTAAACTTTTCAAACTATTTTAACATTTTTTGTACAGGGTTATCTTGAAAAACAGTGAAACAAAAAAGGCAAACTCTTATTATCCCCATGTTATAGACAATGAAACTAAGATAATGACTTGTTCAATGTCATATAGTAAATTAGTGACAGAACAGATCTAGAACCAAGGTCTCCTAAGTATGAGTTTAAGACACTGAGGGAAATCCTGGGCCTCTTTGAGTCAGAACAGACTAGAGCAGAAAGGTCTCTTCATTGTGCTTCTATCTTTCCAGGTCCCAAGGTCAGTCCCACCTTAATTGATGTTCTTTCTCTCCTTTCAGGCCAATGCCTATTTTTCTTTTTTAACTAAATAAATTTATTTATTTATGGCTGTGTTGGGTCTTTGTTGCTGCACGTGGGCTTTCTCTAGTTGTGGTGAGCGGGGGCTACTCTTCATTGTGGTGTGTGGGCTTCTTATTGCTGTGGTTTCTCTTGTTGTGGAGGACGGGCTCTACCTGTTTGGGCTTCAGTAGTTATGACACATGGTCTCAGTAGTTGTGGTGCAGGGGCTTAATTGCTCTGCAGCATGTGGGATCTTCCCAGACCAGAGCTCGAACCTGTGTCCCCTGAATTGGCAAGTGGATTCTTAACCACTGCGCCACCAGGGAAGTCCCAGGCCAATGCCTATTGTAATTGCTCCCAACTCATAGAAAAACAAGAGAGACTGTGTTGATTTAAATATCTGGCTTTGCAGCTCTACTGACAAGGGAAGGAGAATAGCATAAACATAAGATATGTGCCACCAACCAAGATATTTAACAAGGGACCCAACAATTTAGACAATACTCAGTTACTCAATACTTCCTAACCCCCAGGAACTTTTCTAGGCCTTTGGGGGAAAAATAAAATACAATGAAGAGAAGAGACAACAATCCATCCTCATGGGACTTACATTCTAGGAAGAGGAGACAGACAATAACAAGCATAATATATAGGTGAATTATATAGCATACAAGTTCATGATAAATCCAAGGGGATCAAAATAGGGCAGGGTAGAGAGTTTGGGAATGCTGGATCATGGGTGGGAGCAGGACTGCAATTGTCAGTGGTATGATCAGGGTATAAAACAATGGACAGTACATAGCCCCTCCTCCAAAGAATCTAGCAGAACCTTGTGAAGAGAAGAGGAACAGAGCAGGAAGGACTGACCATAGACAGAGTATTAACAAATATGACGCCACCATGAACACGTTTTAATACTCACTACATAGACTATGTCTAAACAGGATAAGTCCAGGGATTACCTAACATATCCAATTCAATTTACATCCCCTACAACCTCTGGGGTTACGTCCCTCCAGGGACTAACCTATGAGATCTTAATTTATGTTTGCTCCTCTGTTCAGGCTGAATAGATTCCCAGGTTTCCTCATACTCCATATATATCATATCCTGACTCCTCCTCAAGACAAATTCTGGATGCAAGAAATTCCCTTTTTAAGGAATGTCCTTGTAGTTAGCACCCACCAAGTTCTGGAGCCAAGGTCAACTTGATTCCAGATAAACTGCCATCTCTCCTCTCCATGTCCGCTGGACTCATCAATAAGGTGCTCCTGGGCTGATGGGCTTGAATTCCACTTACTTTCCATCCAAGGCTATTTTACCCCAAATCACACTCCTTTCAAGAGGGAGCAGGACACCTTGTCAGTTTAGTGCATTTTTCTCTCTTCCTACTGTACCTCCAGGGTATCCCACACTGTCTTATCCAGAATATCAATTCCTTCCTCTTTTGGTCTTTTTTCTTTCCTCCGACCAATCTGTAGACTCTATATCTCATAATAATTTACAAATTTCTGTTTTCTCTTCCTGATGTATCCAAATAGATCAGCACTGCTAAATGCTTCTACTCTTAGTAGAAACATGATAATTCTTGGATACAAATTGCTGCCGGGTAGGAATTATCTCTCAATAATAAGAATTCTCTCCTCCGCCAAGTGAAAGTAGAAGGTCAGGTTCCAAGGTAGCCAGCTAATTTAAGCTCAAAATTCAGCTTCTGGAAAATTAAAATGAAAACCACCAGAGAACCTAAATATAGTTTAAACCCCTACTGTCCTTTGATTGTACAGACACTATCAAGAAAGGTGGAGCCTGACTGGGTAAGTCAAGTGTAACTACCAGAGATGAAAAGAGAAATTTAACCATAGATGGAAAAAGAAATAAAATAAACTGCTACATATATGTAATTCTTGAAAGGTTTGGTTTTCAATATATGAAGAGCAAGAGGATATATTAAGATAAGGACTCTTTTTACAAAAGGAATCAGAAAAAGAAAGGACGAATATTCGTAAAGCTTATTTTAGTATACTTTTTTTTCTAAACATCAAAAGTAACAAATGACATTCTAAACATGACATAATTTACTCCTTAAAGAGAAAAATAAATATAGAATCTACTTTTGTCTATATATTTATTGTATGTTATATTTATTTTATTTATTATTATGTATGATGAATATTTTTCTTTACTAATGTTTTCTAAAATTAAGTTTTTATTGTAAAATAGTATATGTAAAAATTATAAAAAATTTTGAAGATGCAGAAAATCATATATCACATATTACATATATAAAAGCATTGCTTAGGTGCCAAAAATACAAGTTTATGCCCCAGGGCAGAATGTATGCCATTCCACACCATCCTGGTTTCTTGGTTACCTTTTGGTCTTAAATACAAGAGAATTTATATTTCAATGATAACAGCAATAATAAAATTAAACTGAAATTAAGAAGGAAAGAAATATGCCAGGCAAACTATATATATATTGGGATAAAATTCTTCCCTGGCCATCCTCACTCCTGGGTTCTACTGCTGGCTCTGCCATTAACTAGCCATGTGATGGGGAATCTTTGGATAAATCACTTGATGTCTCCTAGTCAAAGTTTCATCAAATTGATATTTCTCAAAGCTAAGTATCTAGGATTCAGATATTTTAATCAAATACATTAAATAAAAGCCAGTCCTTCTGGAAAAAATAAAATAGTAATAACTCAACTATAAAATTCAACTTTTACATCTTACAAATTACCTATACAATTTATCTTCTAAACAGTAGCCTTTTATCTTAATTATCTGAGAATAAAATGAAATATCTTATGAATTTTTTCTTATTATTATTGCTTTTTACCCATATTCTGAGAAATTTTTGAAAGAAAACTAAGTAAATGTATTTTCTTGCTTGAGGACAGAAATAAGTACAAAACTATCTAATCCTAGTTCCTATAGCTAGGTTGAGTAAGTTTAAGCAGAAAAAATTTAATCATCTAAATTTACCGAGAGTGTTGTCAGGATTAAAGCTAGGCTCTTTGAATAAAGCAATCATGCTGAATTACAAGAACAGCAAAATAAAAACTGGATTTTTCTCAAGAGTATAGTGAATGTCTTTGCCTACACCCTTCTGTTCTAAAAATGTTACATACAAAAGATCTATCAAAGATTAGGTATCAATAAGATTAGAGATCATTCTTCAAGTCTTTAAAATTCATTTAACTTTCAGGATATCTCTAGGAACCAACCTAACCCAGCTCACTCTTACTTTGAAAGCCAGATCCCAGCAATTCTGGGACTCTTCTAAATTGGATAATCAGCAAGAGATTCCTTGATATTGGGTACTTTTAGCTACATCTAGGAAATAAAAATAGTTAACTCAAGAATCTCTTATGGAATTTGTTCATAGCTTATTTTATCACTTATTCACAAATATTTCTTGAGTGTCATCTATGGAGCACTATTTTAGGCCCTTGGGTCAAAGATCCTTGTCCTCGTGCCTTTGAGAATATTATATTCTAATCTGCAGAGACAGACGATAGATGATACACACTACAAATGAGTAAATCAAATAGTGTATTAGAATGGTAAGTGCTGTGAGAAAAAGAAAAAGTAGAACATGGTAAGAGGGATAAAGTAGACCAGGATGGGATGGTTCAAAGTGGGGTTGGGATTGCACCACGATTTTTGTATTGAGTATTAAATACCTAGAAGGATGGTGTGGCCATCAAATGATACTAGGAATATGGAAGGAAGAGCAGGTTGCAGAGGGGAGGGTCATGGGGCATGTGGGCTGAAGTTTGGAGATCTGGGGCTTAGTTTGGGATGCGCCAAGAATGAGCTCTCTATTAGAAATGAGCATCTGATGATACACTTGATTCTACATTATATTAAGATGGAGTGGGAGACTGATTTTTGTCATACTCATTCAGAGGTCGAGGGGGAAATTGGAAATGTCTGAAGAAAACCAAAGATACAGATGTCCTACTGAACCACTAGCCTTCTAAGGAAGAGCTTAAGTTTTGATATAAGTGAAGTTAAAATCTTTCTGTCTCATCAAGACATGTCCATATAAGAATGGTTGTATTTTACTTTCAGAGATGTAATAAACTTCATAGGAAATAGATACTTGGATCTTAAAAGACAATGACAAATTATAAGCCACATGGAGAGGTTTCACAAAGGGAAGAAGTGAACTTCCTTGGGGATAGGGAAATCTAAAACAAACTACTTTTCCTTCTCTGGTTGCCAAAAATTCCCATTGCCCTGAGACCCAGATTCTGAAAGAAAGAAGCTGTAACTAAAGGATGTTGGCAGTGGACAGTGACATCTCCTGCTACAGAACAGATGGCATTGAACTTAGTTGGAGAAAGTTGTTACATGCATCATAAGAATCTCTGATTTTATGAAACCCACATAATATCTAGAAATAAATGGTTATGCAATATTTTAACTAAATGTTTTTATTTTTCCTAATTGACTATATATTGACACTTAAAAAAATGATCTCCCAGTAAGCTGAGTTGGAGACTTTCAAGTAGTGAAGGAGTAAGGAGTTGCAGCTCCCACTGAATCCACTACACCTTTGTTTAGCTAGAGCATCTCTTCCTTTGTGTCACTTTCAGAACTTCCCAACTTGTATCTCACTCATCTCCATCTCAGTCTTTGTCCCAAACCAAGTATCTGAAGGTCACACAGCACAAAATAATCCTCTCACATCATCTCTGGATTTTATGCTTCTAAAGTCCTAGATCCATATTAATCAGGTTATAAAATCACAATGGGTGTGTGTGTATATATATATTTTGATACACACACATTTCAGATCCTTAGCATCCTTATCTAGATGCATTAGTAGAGATTCAGCAAAAGTTGCTTATCTATTGATTGTCCCCCAGTGTGTCTGAAATTCAGCTTAAATATTGAGACAACATTTGAGATCATTTAATCCTCGTTTCACTTTTCTCCACAGGACAATGACCAAAAGGTTGAAGGTGATGGAAGAGATTAATTTTAAAGTATTTTAAAAACTATTTCTGTCTGTTCCTCAATAACCATAAATGTATTTTTAAAAGATTAAAAATGTAATTAGAAAAGAAAATTCCATTTGCTTCATATCTATTGCAGAACTGAATCAAATTACTTGGATTTGGTCAAGATTTCTGCTTGATTAGCATTTTATGATTCATTTAAAGCGTCATGTGAATTGTAGAGCATTGCTGAGCCAAGCCAGATTTGATCTGTGAGCACTTTATTAAATCTGACAAACCCTAATTTGGTTTGTTTTCATTTCTGTAGTGTTTAACTAATGCAAAAGAACAAATTACATGTAAATGATGATTAAAAACTTGTTATCAGAAGAGGTACCATCACGTTGCTTTAAGCCTGTTTATTGGAGTATAATCCTATTCTCTAGCTTTTAAGGAAAAGAGGCAAATATCTCAGTTAATTACTGTTTCATTGCTAGTACCCCAGAGCAAGCACAGTTAAGTATTCGAAGTTCCAAAGTAATTGGCAAGGACTTAGAAGAACCAGGACATATAAATTTGCGCTAACAACTTAAGCTAATTGACAAAATGGAAATAAATACAAGAATTTAGTGATTATCTGGCACTGAAATAAAAAGAACGGTTGACGGTGAGCACAAGCCAAGAACACAAGTTCAACTAAACCTGTGATAGTTGCAAGACACCTTAATTGGGATTTAGAATGAAGTAGTGTGCTCAGATCACTCAGAGCACCTCTATATGATCACTGGGCACGTACCTGAGAGGGAAATGTCTATACCGACAAAGTGCCACAGTAAGTAACAGCTCTTTATGTCTACACTTTCTCTACTATATACACTAGTAAAGCAGAGGAATCTCTCTGTGAATGCAGAAAAATGCCTCAAAACCTTATTTGTCATACAAATTGGAAAAACTGTCTCTATGGCATTGAAAAAGCCCCCAAACACAGCACATTCCCTGAGTGATGTGCCTTATAGGGAGATGTTTCCACCTGGGTGGCATATGCCAACCAAAGGACAAAAAACCCTAGATCACTGGTGCTCCTCTAAACATCACCAGTTATTATTATTGTGTTCTTAGCTTGATTGTCTGAAGTCCTTGAACAGAGCATATACTCTCCAGAGCACAGCTAAGGGAGGGGGATTTTTTTTTTCTAACTTGCAAAGTTCAACCGCACCAAATCGTTAAAAAAAAAAAAATTACTGGTTGAAACATTTGAGGTGGAGCCCAGCGATAAAATGAAACAGATGCTTTGCAGTGAGGGAAGGATGGTGCGGTGAGGCAATACACTTTTACAGGGCAAACAGGGCATCAGGATGGTAGGTGCAGCCGGCTTCTTTGACAGTAGCTCTATGGTACTATTATACACGTGGCAAACAGGAGCAGGGAATTCATACACAATGCCAGTATCTTAACTTTATATTTTCCTTATTGAAATACACATCAGTTTTTTACTTTACTCCTCACCTCCATCCCATCCTCAACCCCTTTACTTCTCTCCAATCCTGAGGATGTGCTGGAGCTGACCAGTAGCAGAGACAGTGGTGGCTGTGACATTCTCAGGACCGGTCCCCATTCTACCTTTCCAGACTCATCCTCTACCCCTTACCCACTGTGCTTCCACAGTCTCTATGTTCCCATCGCAGCAATCAGCTCCCCACTCCTGGATCCTCTGCATGCTTTGATGACATCTTCTCTCTCCCAAGAACATCCCTGACTGGCTACCGTCCACCCACCCTAGACCCAGCTCAGTTGTGAACTCCTCTGTGAAGTCCTCCCAATTTCTCCTAACAAGGAGGGGTTCAGAGTCACAGATATGCTTGAAAAATCCAGTTCTGCCACTTACTATGGGTATAACTCCTGCTCATGTGATGAATCCTGTTTTCTCATTTGTGAAACAAGCATATTAACAGGTGTCTTCCCTGGCAGTCCAGTGGTTAAGACTTCACCTTCCAATGCAGGGGGTGCAGGTTCAGTCCTTGATTGGGGAGCTGAGATCCCACATGCCTAGTGGCCAAAAAACCAAAACAGAAGCAATACTGTAACAAATTCAATAAACACTTTAAAATTGGTGCACATTAAAAAAAATCTTTAAAAACAAAAACATGTGTCTATCACTGTCAGCTGCCTCTCAGGGTTATTATCAAAATTAAATCTTTAGCACAGTGCCTGGCACAAAGTATCCATCAATGGTTGCTGTAATTATTATCACCTGTTCTGCCAGAACACTTTGTCATGATTCTATAATGCTGTTTATCAGATCATATAATAATTGTTTGCTTGTCCACCTCCTAACTAAAAAAGCTCTGCTCAGCTCTGTGCCTCCAATAATCAGAAGGGGCCTGGCACCTAATATATAATAAATACATGTGTGCTTAATTAATATCCATCATCAATGCTCTTTATGATAGTGTTTTAAAGCGTTCTTAACGAAAGCTTTCAAATACGGCTTTTTCTTATCCACAGCTCTATGGATGAAATGCAAATAGAAGAATACAGCTCAATAGTACCGTCGTTCAGAAATCGGTGGTAGCAGGCATTTCTGGAAGTAGAGGAGAAGGCAGACCTGAAGATAGGAACGTACGAGAGAGTCTGTCTTGGGGAAACTGGGTCCCACTGAATGTTGAGTCCCTTGGCCAGGGCATGTGGTGGAGGTTGCCTGGAAGAGGCAGTCACAGTCAAAAATTACAAACAGAAGGGAACAAACCATCACAGAAAAGAATCTCAACAAACAGCATAATTTGCAACCTAAGAGTTACATGTAAAAAGCAACCTGAGTGGTTTTCAACGTTAAGAGTAACAAAGACAAGACAGGCAGATTTGAAAAACAATTAAACAAAAATACTAAATAATCCATGCAATGAAAACCGTAAATGGATGAATTAAAGAACAGGTAGGGAAAGAATAAGTGCACTGGAAGAGAGATGTAAGAAAGAAGATAGCCTAAACTATACCTGGAATCCCTGGGCTTAAAAATCATTGCGTAAGTTCAATACTTAGGAAGGCAGCTGGATACACAGATACTGAAAGTAAATTAAACGTGTAGTAAATTCTTCAGTCAGATTAACTGTTTTCTAATACCATGTAATACTATGTATTCAACAGCTATCAAGTTATTTATTGTATCTTGGACAGAACTATATGAATTGATGCTCGTGACTAATATTTATATGAAATAGTTGTCCATGTTTCGCCTAATATTAAAAATAATGAACTTTCATAGTGGTAAATAATGATTCCAAAATTACTTCAGAATCTAGAGAGGATACGTAGTTAAGTCAGATTCTCCCCTCAAAAATACTATACACTGAACAACACTTGGAAACTTTAGTCAGCCATACAAGTAATCTCTAACTTTGTAATTTATGGTTTAAATTGTGAATAAAACATGATTAGACATAAACCCAACCCTTCATACTAGAGCAGTTTTCAAACCTACACGTTAAAGGAAGGATTTTCATGTATCTTCTTAGACATACAACCAATAAAATGTGGGAGTAATCATAAAGTGACACCTATGATTTTCTTCACTGGTAAGCAGAAGATAGGCAACCTGAGAGCAGTGATTTTGTCTTTCAGTCTAGGAGGTAGAGGTTCTCCAGTCATTTCCCGGCTGCAGCCCCAGGCTGCACATACAGCCTGTGGGATGGTGGTGCCACTTATAGAACTAAAAGAAGCTGACAGCAGATCCAGGAGGAGCACCCGTTTCAGGAGCAATTTGTCGGGAACACAGGATGAACCGAATCGCCAACATGGCCAACACAGGGACAGGAAGATCCATCTCAAAGTTAAAAATGAAGGAGGGTATGATTCCAGTCCTTTATCCACAGCTATCATATGAATGTGAAGTTAGAACACAGACATTTGATATCATCTACCAAGAACTGTGGAAGAAACTACTGGGAAAGGTTCTCAAGACCTAATTGGATGAAACAGTAACTCCTTGCCTCTAGGTAGTGATGACAATTAGGATTCCCCTTTAAATTCCTTCTCAGACTTCCCTGTGAGTAGGTGGGGCTTGTTAGTCATCATCATTTTACAGGGAAAGAAGCTAAGAAAGCTCGTGGTTAAGAGACTTGCCTCAAGCTGCCCCATGAGTGGATCTAACAGCTTCTTTTCATTTCACAGTTAATGTGGTTGTTTTGAAATAGCCCTTGCTCTTAGGGAGGACTGGAGGCAGAGAAGGAAAACACGAGAGTTTTAAGAGAGAGTTCTTAAAGAATTAAGAATAGTTTTACTCTCTTCCCGCCAGCATTTGCCATCTATCTGGCTGCTCAATCTTCACCGCTCCTTCTTTCCAATCTAGCACCGAATCTTGGCAAGTCTGCCTCCTACATGCCTCTCAACCCTCATTTCCATGCCGCCCCCAACCACCATCAGAGCTAGACCTCCAATATCTCTTGCCTTGATTACAGGCATCCCAGCCCACAGACTTGCCTGCTTTAATCTGTTCCTTGTCCTTCAGTGACAGTAATTTTTTAAAACTAAGTCCCATCAGGACTCTGCCACGTCCCCTTCGTTGATTTTCAGTGACCTCAGCATAAAATATAGTCCAACTCCTGACATGGTTTATAAAGATCTTTCTGACCTGGCCCCCAAGCTTATCTGAATAGTCTCATCCTGCATCACTTGCCCCTCACCCACCATACTCCCATCCTGCCAAATCATTCCGTTCTTCCACCCCGCCATGCTCATTCATCCTCTGAGCCATGTTCATGCCGTTCCTGCTACCGTGAACACCCTCCCTTCTCTCACCACTTATATTAGCCAACTCCTATTCACACTTCAAATCCCTTAGCTGTCATTTTTCTCCCAGAAGTCTTGTAAATTGTGTTTGCTCTCACTTTCCTGCATTCCCTACATAACGGCCAATACTAGGAGGGCAGGGTACCTGACTTAATTACCACTAAATCCCCAGTGTCTTGCAGTGCCCCAGAAATTAAATATTTCTTCTTTACATTGTTTTTAAGCTTTTATTGGAATATAAAATAGTAACAAAAACATGTCCAAATCATAGCTTAAAAGCTCAATAAATTATCACAAATCAAACACACTGTAGCACCCAGATTAAGAAATAGAACATGACTTACCCCCCAGAAGGCCCCCATTGTGCCCCTTCTGGTGAATACATCCTGGTGGGTGATTATAATCCTGGCTTATAACAGCATAGATTAATTTTGTGTTTGCTTTTACTTTACATAAATCATACAGTACATTTGCTTTTGTGTCTGATTCTTCTGTTCAACATTATGTTAGGAAGAATCATCCATATCGTTGCATATGGTTATAGATCATTCTCATCACGGTAGCACCTGCATCCAATAAACATTTGTAAATGAAGATAATGAGAGAAACAATGATCACTAACATCCAGAAGAGGAAGTAAATCTCCACATGCCATGGAATGAAGGAAATGGACCAACCTTTGTCTTCAACCTGAGTCTCCAAAGGTTACAGGAAGTATAACATATGGTCCATTGATATGTGTCCCAACACCCTTCCCCATGTCATAATAGCAAATGGAAACATCAGCAGCAATAGGATCAATCATTCCTTTTCTGTGGTTTTATTTTTAAGGTGTGTCACCTCCATAATCAGAATCACAGAGCCAGGTGCAAAGGGCATCATTTGAATTATAAGACAGTGTCTAGAACACAACCTTCCTGGAGGTTACAACCAGGCAATACAGATGTTAAATACTGGGTGACTTCCTCTTTTTCGTGTTTACAGTTTCCTTTTTTCATAGGCCAAATGGTCTGTGATCTGTCAGGAATGAGGGGTGTACAAGGCAAGTAAAGCAAGCAGCAAATTGGAAAGTGATGGAAGAGGGCACAGTGCTGGGAGTGGGGGGCGGCGTGTGAGAGCCTCAGATGGGGGGCCCAGAAATAGTGCCATGGTTCTCAATTCTGACTACAAGTGAAAATTCCTTGGAGAAAATACTGCCGGCTGGGCTCCATCCCAAGCCAATTATTTCAGGATCACTAGGGGTGTGGCTTTGGCATCGGTATTTTTTCAAGGCTTCCCAGGTGGATCTTACAGGCAACCAGTTTTGAGAACCACTGTTTTAAAACAGGTACCACAGTGAGACAATAAACAGACACACCTGAAGTTGTTCTCAAACTTTATTATGGGGGAAATTCACCTGGAGAGCTTGTTTAAATTGTGGATTCTCTCAAACCCACCCTGCACCTCCCCTAGAAGATCAGATTCAGTTGGTCTGGACCAGCCCTAAGAATCTACATTTGTAACAAGCTCCCAGTGATGTGGAAGCAGTAGAAACCCTGGGGAAGAGATGGCAGATGAAGAGCTGGAGAGGTGGAATTATGACCATGAGGATAACTCTTCCTAGCCTTGGTCCAGAGTGAGTGCACTAAAACTCAGTCCTGAAAGAGGTAACAAATTTTTTTTCTTAAAATGAAATTTGGTATAGGACAACAGAAAGTATGACTACTTATTAAAATTTTGTTTGCCCTTAAATTTAAATATTTCTGAAAGTACTTGAATATTACTGAATGGGCACCTCTTCACCTTCCTTTACTTTACACAGAAACAAACCTACCATGCTAGTCTGAAGAGGACACACTATTTAAATTGGCTCTATAATGCATGATTTTCTAAAATGGAGAGCTCTATCACCCTGAGTGTGCTTTGATATGATGATTATCTGATAATTAATAAGCACCCTTTAAAATTAACACCGGGCTTCCCTGGTGGCACAGTGGTTGAGAGTCCGCCTGCCGATGCAGGGGACACAGGTTCGTGCCCCGGTCCGGGAAGATCCCACATGCCACAGAGCACCTGGGCCCGTGAGCCATGGCTGCTGAGTCTGTGCGTCCAGAGCCTGTGCTCCGCAATGGGAGAGGCCACAACAGTGAGAGACCCGCGTACCGCAAAACAAAACAAAAAAAACCATACAGCTTTTAAGAAAGCCAGTGTATAGAAAGACTTTATTTGAATGACCAAATGGGGAAGGTGAATTAAATGGCCTCTGAGGTTTCTTTCATTATAAGAGATGAAAAATTCAGGTTGAGAGTATCAGTTTTTATCCCCCTAAACACCTGCTAGATCATTTTTGTTATTGTCGTCTGCTTCCACATTCAAAGAGATTGCAATGTACAAAATACCACAGAAAGCAATTGTTGCATAAGATATTATTCAACAAAATGTAAGCGAAGGGTGTTTCCTTGAGCATGCTCAGAAAGCCCCAGCCAGCCAAATCAGGGCCTGTGGATGAATCAGATTGCCCACAACTGTGTGACCTTCAGCACGTAGCTCAGCCTTCCTGGGCCATAGTTTTCTTGCTAATAAAATGAAGCTGCTGATAATAGCTCTGTTTACTGAGCTCCTGTGTATTAGGATTTTCATGCATACCTTTATACAATAACTCTATGCAATATTATCCCATTGTACAATAAGGAAATTGAAACTCCAAGAGGTTAGGTAACTAACCCAAGGTCAAGCTCCTAAATGGCAGGACAAGAAACCAATTTTACTATCCTTGAAGTTCCTGGAGTTGAGGGCCCATGTCGTGCTCACCATTGAGTCACGTGGTTCTAGCACAGTGCTTGGCACATAATGGGAGTTCAGTAAACATTTCTTAAGTCCCTGAATTAACATGGCTCTTAAAACTATGTTCTTTATCCTCCTAATTATTGTATTATATATGCATCAAAAAGTGGGTGCTGGTGGGGGCTTCCCGGGGGCTTCCCTGGTGGCACAGTGGTTAAGAGTTCGCCTGCCGATGCAGGGGACACTGGTTCGTGCCCCGGTCCGGGAAGATCCCACATGCCGTGGAGCGGCTGGACCCGTGAGCCATGGCCACTGAGCCCGCACGTCCGGAGCCTGTGCTCTGCAATGGGAGAGGCCACAACAGTGAGAGGCCCACGTACCGCAAAAAAAAAAAAAAAAAAAAAAAAAGTGGGTGCTGGGATTAATATCCCAAAATAAATTTTAGGACCCAAGGTTAGAAATATTTGAAAAGCTCAGAATTTTGTTTCCATGGAGTTAAAACGAGGGAATACAAAGTTGTTCGGTGGCAGTTTGCCATGGTAACCAGAAAATAGGATAGGGCAAGAGTCTTGGTGTACTCCCCACCTTCTTACTTTTGTGATTTTAAGGCCGGTTAGCTAATCTCAGTTTTCTCATCTGTGAGAGCCAATGTGAATTCAATGATCTCTGTGCTTCATTCAAATACAAACTTCTATTGTACACACTTTTTTAAATAAAAAGGCAATCCACCACCCCAATTTTAAATATCACCCAACATTCACTCACCTAGGGGAAAATCCAACTGTCTAATTTGCACAGGAGTATCTGTAAGTAGGGGACAATTGGCTCTTTTGCAGATCATATTTACCCAAGAATCTGCAGTCCTTCTCCACTCTATTTATCTTTTGTCTGTAGGTAGTCTCTTTTTCAGATGACTAGAGGAAATTCTAATATCATATTCAGAATGAGCAAAAATACTTCCATTTCACTCAACAGTCCTTGAGTTTTCTCTTACCAAGATCAGCCCACAAAGCATTTAGAAACTATAGAAAACTCTATGCAAATAAAAGTTTTGTTAAACAGCATATTCAAGAATTGGTGAGGGCCAGTGAGTCAAAAATTATTCTAGATTTAGAATCTTACACTTAACAATTATGGTCATGGGGTAGCTGCACAATAATTCTTAGCCCAGTCAGATAATAGAAATTGGAATCTGGAAATGCCTACAAATCACCCAGGAGAGGGAACAGAAAACCTGCCTTAGGTCAGATGTAATTCCTTTGCAGTCTGACTTCACAAGGCACCAGTCATCTGTTCTAACAGCCTGTTCTTTTTCATTCCACTTCTCTCTCACTTGTTCATTTAATCTGCATTATATTCTTATCATGTGCAGGAGGTGGTGAAGATCAAAGAAGTAGTAGAAAAATGGAGGGAGACCCACAGACAAAAACTCAAGTGCCATAAATGAATACCGGTTCTAAAAACTCAGACTTTGGATGCAAACAGACCTGAGTTTTAATCCCAGCTCTACTGGCCGTGTAAACTCAAACAGTTTATTTCACCTTTCTGAGTTTAGTTTCCTCATCTGCAATCAATCCATAAATAATGATGTGGATGATATTTACTTCATAAACCTGCTCTAATCACTTAAATAGGTAATATGTGTAAAGAAGGTCATGGTGCCAATTATATATCTGATCCCCCCAAAATAGTAGCTGTACAGGATGAACAGAGATGAGGCAGCAATTAGTTTTAACCAGGTTTCCTAAATGTTTAACAGGCTCACTGCCGTCTGTAACAAAGAACATTCCCTTGTTCTTAAAACTTACTTGGTTTTGTTGGTATTAGTAGCCTGATTCAGTGTTCATCTCAAGATCTTGTTACAAAGCTCTCTGGTCCTCCACTGACTCCTTTCTCTCTTTCCTTCCCCAAGTTCTTCTAGTCCTTGAGTCCTGAATCTCCCATTTGAACATATTCCCTCTCATGGGTCAACTGCCACATCTGTGCTTCTGACACCTTCATCCCCACCTTCAGAGCTGAGTGGACCTCCAAACTGAAAGGGCAGAGCACACAGCAGAAAAAGTCAGACACAGCAGGGCTATAACATGCTCCAGAGAACACAGTGCTGGGGATCAAAGGGGAACTTCTGAGCTCATCGCAAACACAAGACCTCTTTGCTAAGGTCCACCTCTCATGTCAACCTCCCTGCACTGGGGGAAACACTGCTGTGCAAATTTCCTAAAGCACTGCTTGTATTAGTTTTCTTTCCCACTTCAAGGTCTCCTATTACCTTCTGCTTCAAATATAAGTTTCTCGGCAAGGACGCCTTCTCTGTACTCAGCCGTACACTGACCACCTCTCCCCAAAGCTACTCTCATCAAACCATCTCCTTGCTGACAAATTTGGTAGCCTGTTTATTTCAAAGTAATCATAGATGTAAAAGTGCCTAGCGCTTTGCCAGGCACATAGACTGTTCAATAGCAACTCATGTTTTTAGATACCACAGGGAACAGTTCTGTGGGTTGCATGATCATGGACATATGTGTGGGTCTGGTTTTGCCATTTCTATGTGGTGATGCCACATGTTTGATGTTTCCTTGCCACGGAGGCCCCAGGACATGGAGCCCTCTTTGCTTTCCCCTTTACAGGGAAAACTTCTAACTTGCCTCTGCACAGTCCCCAAAATTTCTAGACACAGGGGAGAACTGTCAGAGCCAGAGGGGAAAACAGCTGTAGCTATACTGTGGGTCTGGATACAGGATATTTATAGAGTGTTATATACTGCCTCAATGGAAACTTGTGAGAAGAACAAGCAATGTTCTAAACAGCAACTTGCTTCTTTCTGTAGAACAGAGAGAGTATGTTTTTTATTACTCAGTTATATCTGGACCTTTCGGTTGAAAAGATAGTGAGATTTATGCTTCCCTAAGAGTTACAGCTTCTCAAACTGCACATCTGAAGACTCAACTGACATTCACAGAGAGGGCGAATTCATGCTTTCATTCATTCAGCAAATATTTCTTGAGAGCATGGTATGGTCACAGCCCTGTGCTATATCCTTTATGGGAAAAAACACTCAAGAAACCTCTAATCTATTAAAGAACACTAGACAAGTATGCAAATTATGCAAAGAATCACATTCTGGTAAAATATAAAGAGAAAAGTATATGTGCTATAAGGACTGAAGAAATCAGGAGACTGAATGTGTTTCGAGAGATCCCAATATCTTTACGAATATACTGTTATTTGAACTGGAAGAGTAGGTAAGATTTTTGACAGGTAGAGATGAGGAGGGAGTATTACAGTCAGAATGGCATGAGTAGAGAAGGACATGGGGGTCTGTGTGGGGGACAGTGCATAGCCTAGTCTGACTAGTATGCACAATATGTTTGCAGAAGTAAAATATGACAAGGTTGAAAAGAGAGGCAAAGGTCTGGACATGAATGCCCTTAATTTCCAAGTTAAGGCATTTGGTTTTAGTTTAAAAGCAAATGCCAATCCACTGAAGGATTTTTGAACTGCCATGATCTGTTCTGTGCTTTCTGAGGCTAAATTCCCAGATGACCTTAAAGGCTTTGCCTATGAGTTGGTCAAGGTCCTTACTATTTTTTGCTGGAGTTATTGGCATAGTAACCAGTCTTCCATCCAAAACTACCTGGGAGTATTCACAAGCAATTATATGGTTATTGTGTGATATCTCTATTCTGAGCTACCAAATTCTGTTTTGATCAGGCCATTACCTAATTTTCTCTCCTATTATATGGTGATATAATATTACAATATGATATTGTTGATAACAGACCATATCTCACTGATCTGTGTGTCACTGCTGATTAGCATAATGTTCACACATGGTAGGTTTGTCATAACCTTGTACTGTATTCATGGAGTGAATGAATGAGAGTGTGCAGGCAGGAATGCCATTCAGCTGATTATTGGAGTGAACCGAGTGACACTGAGGCTTGAACTGAGGTTGCAGCATTGGAAATGGACATGAAAGAGGTTGCAAAAATAGGTGAAGTCCTGGAACATTTTCCAAAATAACCAAAAAGCATAATCTTGTTCCTCTTTTGTGAGTTACAGACTACTGTAGTAAATAATGATTTAGGCTGATTCATCTACATATCTAACAAAGAAAGCATGGATCTGGATAGTACTCATAGAAAATACAGGAAATATCCTTTGTTCTCCTATCTTGTGTGTGGATGTGTAGGTGCACACCACAACACACAAGCAAATGCACACACACACACACATACCATCCTTGATTTCTGGTTTTATTACCAATTAAGAAATAAAATACAAGAATAACAGTGACCAAAAATAACAATGGGAACCAAAAGAAGCAAATACATAACAAGTTTTTAAAAACAGGTAAGTCCTTAAGAAATAGTTATGATTGACAACACATCTTACCAATAGTCATGATTCAGCCACTGATTTAATCTTTGTTTACCAGAAAAGAAAAAGATTGGGTTATCATCAATAGCAGGAAAAAAATGCTGTTAACATGGCTAAAATCCAAAACACTGAAATGCTGGCAAGGATGTAGAGCCAGAGGAGCTCTCATTCATCACTGGTGGGAGTGCAAAATGGACAGCAACTTTGGAAGACAGTCCGACAGTTTCTTACAAAACTAAACACAGTCTTACCACATGATCCAGTGATTGGATACCCAAGTGAGTCGAAAATTTACATCCACACAAAAGCCTGCACAGAAGTGTTTATAAGAGCTTTATTTTATAAGTGCCCAAACTTGAAAGCAAACAAGATGTCCTTCAATATGAAAACAGATAAACTGTGGTATATCCATATAAGGGAACGTTATTCAGCAATAAAAAAATTTAGCTATCAAGCTATGAAAATATATGGAGGAAACTTAAATGCATATTACTAAGTAAAAGAAGCCAATCTGAAAAGGCTGTACAATTCCAACTATATGACACTCTGAAAAGGCAAATTATAAAGATAGTGAAACACCAGGAGCTGCTAGGAGGAGGGAGGATGGAGGAAGGAGTGAAGGATAAATAAGTGGAACAGAGAGGATTTTACTTATTTATTTTTTGCGGTACGTGGGCCTCTTACTGTTGTGGCCCCTCCCATTGCAGAGCACAGGCTCCGGGGCCATGGCTCACAGGTCCAGCCTCTCCATGGCATGTGGGATCTTCCCGGACTGGGGCATGAACCCGTGTACCCTGCATCGGCAGGCAGACTCTCAACCACTGCGCCACCAGGGAAGCCCCAGAGAGGATTTTTTTTTTTTTTTTTTTTTTTTTTTTTTTTTGCGGTACGCGGGCCTCTCACTGTTGTGGCCTCTCCCGTTGCGGAGCACAGGCTCCGGATGCGCAGGCTCAGCGGCCATGGCTCACGGGCCCAGCCGCTCCGCGGCACGTGGGATCTTCCCGGACCGGGGCATGAACCCGTGTCCCCTGCACTGGCAGGCGGACTCTCAACCACTGCGCCACCAGGGAAGCCCCAGAGAGGATTTTTAAAGCAGCAAAACTGTTCTCGATGATACTATATTTGTGGATACATATCATTATGTATTTATCAAAACACATAGAATGTATAATACAAAGGGTGAACCCTAATGTTAACTATGGACTTTAGTTAATAATAATGTATCACTATTTGTTCACAGTCTTATCAAATGTACCACATTAATGCAAACTGTTAATAACAGAGACCTGGTACCTGGGAGTGGGAGGGAATATATAAGGAATTCTGTACTGTCTGCCTAGTTTTTCTGTAAACCTAAAACTGATCTAAAAAATAGTCAATTATTAATATAAAAGTACATAGTATAGAATTTCTATATATAGTTTACATATTTCTATACATTGTATAGAAAATTACATAGTATGGAATTAGCTCTATACTATCATAACACACTTTGCCCAAACACTGTCTTAACTGATAGCAATCTATCAATCTGTATCAATCTTGGTCCAAACAGGAAAACAGAAACCAGTGTTAAGCATTTAAACCCAAAGGGATTTAACAACAAGGACTGGTTACACAGGTGAGATGGGAGATGAGAATCAGAGGAGGTGCAGACAGTGAGGTCAACTTGATTTGTAATAGCAGGAAACAACTTCTACCCCTAAGCTGAAAAGACAAAGGGCGGGAGACCTTATGACAGCCAGGGGCTGGAGAAGAGAGGAAGCTGGGACCATGATGGTCCGTGGGAGCTGGGGCCACAGAGGAGGCACTGACACCAACAAAAATGATACCTGAAGTGAACTAATCTAGTTTTTAAAATGCTTTGACCTTGGAAGTACATTAACAAAAAAAGTAGCAGTAGTCATTTACCAGAAATATTGTCATTGCTGCCCAGTTCCCATACCTCTTCTTATACCGTGTTCCTCGCCAACCCCCAGCTCTAGGAAAGGTGACTCGATTATGTGATACCTGAGCCAATCAGATTCTTCTGGGAAATGACAGCCAGAGACACTAGCTGAAGACATTACATCCATAGTGACAAGATGAGGGGAAAAGAGGGAAAAATCTGACTTTCTAGCTCCCAGTGAAAGGTCATGAGACAACCCCTTTATTCATGCTGGCTTGAGTGAGCTTGTTTTCACTAATATCATCCCTAAGATAGTCAGTTATAAAAAGTAATATTTCAAAATTTCAGATTGAAGGTTTTCTTTATGATTCCTGTGACAACGTATATGAGATACATGAATGGGACATTTTATCATGATTTAGTATTGATTAGGCCCCCAAAACTCAGCAGAGGGCCCATGGTACATATCTGTACCAGATTCAGATTAGTGGCATAATCAAAACATGAGCTCAGAAGAACTTAATGCGGTAAAAGTTAAGCTTACCAGCTGTCACACAACCAAAGGAAAACATTTTCTAAGCCAGTTGTAAGAGAAAACACAGGTGCAAGGAAGATGTCCAGGCTGAAGGAGGGAACGTAGAAGACATCCAAAGGCAACTTTTTAAAAATATTGACTGAAAGTTCTCCATCAGCCTTTTCCCCATACACCAGGTCTTAAAGAGGGCTATCGATTTATAATAAATTCTTTCAACAGCAGCTTTTTATACTCCACATTTTTCTATTTTACTCCCTTGAAATGTTTTTCTCCTTCGTCTACAAAGAAATTCTGGAGTTGAGAAGGAATAACTGAGCCCTTGGCGCCTATCACGTGGTGTCGGTGGGGAGCTGTACAGAAATACACACTTGCATGTGTGTAAAGCAGTGTGTGCTCAGGAACGCCAGGCATATTGACTAAATTCATGAAAGGATTTTCATTTGATTCTATTTGAGGATATATAATAATATGACCTGACTTCTTTGTATACTTTTTAAAATATTAAATTCTTCATGGCTATAAAACCGTAAGAAAGCCTATATTTTGTAAAGATTCAGTTGAAATCATTGGAAAGAGAAACTTGTCACGATGATGTGATGAAAGTTCAGATTTCTCTCGCAGCAAGTGGTACTCTATATATATTGCAGCAAGGTATGCTGTATTTTGCTTCGGAAACACCCACAGTTAAAATGTCAGTCATCCCAATGCTACTCTTCAGTAGGTCTGAGAGGATCCTGGGTCGAACTAAGGCTTAGCGTATCTTCCGGTTGTAGGCTAATTAATAGTGACTGTTAAATGAGGAAATTCTACAGAATCATCAGAAATATCAGCTGCTGCAAAAATAAAGTTGAACACTGTAAGACAAACAATAACCTTGCCTTCTTATCCAGATGTTTTGAGGTAACTTATCCCCTCCAGAGTGCTGTTTACAAACTGCAAAAGCTTATGCTTAGGTTGAGGGACCTAGAGATATTCTGGTTACTAGTTTTTGGCTGTGAGGCATGTGGGAGCTTAGTTCCCCCACCAGGAATGAACCTGAGCCCCTGGCAGTGGAAGCGGGGAGTCTTAACCACTGGACCACTAGGGATTTCCCTGGTTGCTTGTTTTATGAATGAGGGAATACAGTTCCAAAGACTTTGAAATGAGCAAGTGTTTTGAGTATCAAACTGAACATAATATATCCCAGAGCTGAACTTCTTCAAATATGCACAAGTCTGTTTTCATCCAAAGAAAAGAATGTTCTTTATATGAAGTGGAAAATTAGCCATAGACCCTCGACCTCTTGTCAAATTGAAGATCTGTTTGAAATGAGCATCAATTTAATAGATAAAATCTCCTTTATATCCCCCTGTTACATAGAAATTTCTAAAAGAACACTTGTAAAAAGAAGTACTATTCTTTTAAGAACTATATTGCTTTAATCAATCAGATTACATATTTGTCACTTTTTTGTTGTTATTAACAGAAAAAAACACCACCCAAATAGAGTTGTTCTTTCTAGAAGATCTTCATATAGAAGTTTTGGAATTAAAGCCTCCTTCTTACACTATCTGGATTACATTTTTATGTGAAGCTATTTTTAGTAGAGTATAGTAGTCTATAGTCTGTCAGGTATTTAAATCATCTTTCAACAGATATCATTTTAAAAATCATAATTTTGTACACATTATCTCATCAGATTCTCACCAAAAAAAAAAACCCTTTGGGGTAGGATACTATTTTAATATTTATAGTTGCAGATGAGCCAAGTGAAATTTCACAAAGCTGAAACAACAGACCGAGAGACCCTCGGAAATCCCGACCCACATCAGGGTCACTTGGTGAGGGAGAGACATAAAAAATTCAGATTCCTAGGCACTGCCCCCAATGGTTCTGAACCAGAGTCTTTGGGAGCTGAGCCCAGGAACCACTGAGATAATCTGACCATATCAGACAGTTTTCTGAGTTCTAGGGCTCTGCAGAGGCGGTTCAGGGACTGTTATAGGAGTGAAGAGAAAGCTTAGTGAGCATCCCCACTCAGCTTTAAATCTTGTATACATTAGGTTTCTATTTACAATTTCATTTGAAACAAAAGTGGGGTGGGTGTTCCACTGTTTAAAAGAAAAGCACCTGCATTTTTCAGATGAAGAATTCAGTCCCGTAAGGGCCCAAGGTCAAACAGCTCATGAGGACAAATCCAGGTTCTGATGATTTGATGCTTGTTCCAGGGTTTTTTTCCATTACACCACAATGAATCTTCCTGCTGTAGAAATGTGCTCCAGCCAGAGCCTGTGCTGTTGCAGATTTACAAATACCAGATGCATTCACATAAATACAAAATCAACACTTTAATGGAGCTTTTTCAAACCAGACTATTATGGTTTTCACATGAACCACTTGGTTAATCAGGCAAGCTGCAGGAACTTGAAAGCAAGTAGAGTGGGACTTGATGGTCTGGATCCCTGACCTCCAGCCCTCCATCCATAGATGCCCCTGCTCCAGAGGGAGCTTGGCCTCTTGCTGTATCTTTCTACTTGTCCTACTTCTCCTGCAGTTTTGGGCCTTTGAAAGCACAGGGTGATGGAGGCAGACCTCCTTTTTAAAAAAAATTTTTTTTTGATTGAAGTATAGTTGATTTATAATATTGTGTTAGTTTCAGGTATACAGCACTGTGGTTCAATTATATATATATTTCAGATTCTTTTCCCTTATAGATTATTCAAATATTGAGTATAGTTCCCTGTGCTATACAGTACATCTTGTTGTTTGTCTATTTTATATATAGTAGTGTGTATTTGTTGTTTTTGGTGGGTTTTTTGTTTTGTTTTGTTTTTAATTAATTTTTATTGGAGTATGGTTGCTACACAATGTTGTGTTAGCCTCCACTGTACAACAAAATGTATCAGCCATTCACATACAGATATCCCTTCGCTTTTGGACTTCCCTCCCATTTAGGTTACCACAGTGCACTAGATGAGTTCCCTGTGCTATACAGCATGTTCCCATCAGTTGTCCATTTTATACATAGTATCAATACTATATATGTGTCAATCCCAGTCTCCCAATCCCTCCCACCACCCCCTATTCCCCCTTGGTATCCATACACTTGTTCTCTACGACTCTGTCTCTATTTCTGCTTTGCAACTAAGATCACCTATACCATTTTTCTAGATTCCACATATATGTGTTATTATACAGTATTTGTTTTTCTCTTTCTGACTTACTTCACTCTGTATGACACTCTCTAGGTACATCCGTGTCTCTACAAATGACCCAATTTCATTCCTTTTTATGGCTGAGTAATATTATATTGAATATATGTACCACATCTTCTTTATCCATTCCTCTGTCATTGGACATTTAGGTTGCTTCCATCTCCTGGCTATTGTAAATAGTGCTGCTATGAACATTGGGATGCATGTGTTTTATCGAATTATGGTTTTCTCTGTGTATGTGCCCAGTAGTGGAATTGCTGGATCATATGGTAATTCTCTTTTTAGTTTTTTAAGGAACTACCATACTGTTCTCCATAGTGGCTGTATCAACTTACATTCCCACCAACAGTGTGTGAGTGTTCCCTTTTCTCCACACCCTCTCCAGCATTTATTCTTTATAGATTTTTTGATGATGGCCCCTCTGACCAGTGTGAGGTGATACCTCATTATAGTTTTAATTTGCATTGCTCTAATAATTAGTGATGTTGAACATCATTTCATGTGTTTGTTGGTCATCTATATGTCTTCTTTGGAGAAAAGTCCATTTGTCTTCTGCCCATTTTTTTATTGGGTCGTTTATTTTTTTGATACTGAGCTGTATGAGCTGCTTGTATATTTTGGAGATTAATCCTTTGTCACTTGTTTGGTTTGCAAATATTTTCTCCCATTCTTAGGGTTGTCTTTACATCTTGTTTATGGTCTCGTTTGCTGTGCAAAAGCTTGTAAGTTTCATTAGGTCCCATTTGTTTATCTTTGCTTTAATTTTCATTACTCTAGGAGGTGGGTCAAAAAAGATGTTGCTGTGACTTATGTCAGACATTGTTCTGCCTATGTTTTCCTCTAAGAGTTTTAGAGTGTCTGGCCTTACATTTAGGTCTTTAATCCATTTTGAGTTTATTTTTGTGTATGGTGTTAGGGAGTGTTTTAATTTCATTCTTTTACATGGAGCTGTCCAGTTTTCCCAGCACCACTTATTGAAGAGGCTGTCTTTCCTCCACTGTATATTCTTGCCTCCTTTGTCATAGATTAGGTGACCATATGAGCGTGGGTTTATCTCTGGACTTTCTATCCTGTTCCATTGATCTATATTTCTATCTTTGTGCCAGTACCATACTGTCTTGATTACTGTAGCTTTGTACTATACTGTGAAGTCAGGGAGCCTGATTCCTCCAGCTCCATTTATCTTTCTCAAGGTTGCTTTGGCTATTCATGGTCTTTTTTGCTTCCATACAAATTGTGAAATTTTTGGTTCTAGTTCTGTGAAAAATGCCAGTGGTAACTTGATAAGGATTGCATTGAATCTGTAGATTGCTTTGGGTAGTATAGACATTTTCACAATATTGATTCTTCCAATCCAAGAACATGGTATATCTCTCCATCTATTTGTATCATCTTTAATTTCTTTCATCAGTGTCTTATAATTTTCTGCAAACAGGTCTTCTGTCTCCTTAGGTAGGTTTATTCCTAGATATTTTATTCTTTTTGTTGCACTGGTAAATGGGAGTGTTTTATTAATTTCACTTTCTGATTTTTCATTAGTGTATAAGAATGCAAGAGATTTCTGTGCATTAATTTTGTATCCTGCTACTTTACCAAATTCATTAATTAGCTCTAGTAGTTTTCTGGTAGCATCTTTAGGATTCTCTATGTATAGTATCATGTCATCTGCAAACAGTGACAGTTTTACTTCTTTTCTGATTTGGATTCCTTTTATTTCTTTATCTTCTCTGATTGCTGTAGCTAAAACTTCCAAAACTATGTTGCATAATAGTGGTGAGAGTGGGCAACCTTGTCTTGTTCCTGATCTTAGTGGAAATGGTTTCAGTTTTTCACCATTGAGGACAGTATTGGCTGTGGGTTTGTCATATATGGCCTTTATTATGTTGAGGAAAGTTCCCTCTGTGCCTACTTTCTGCAGGGTTTTTTATCATAAATGGGTGTTGAATTTTGTTGAAAGCTTTCTCTGCATCGATGGAGATTATCATATGGTTTTTCTTCTTCAATTTGTTAATATGATGTATCACTTTGACTGATTTGTGTATATTGAAGAATCCTTGCATTCCTGGGATAAACCCCACTTGATCATGGTGTATGATCCTTTTAATGTGCTCCTGGATTCTGTTTGCTAGTATTTTGTTGTGGATTTTTGCATCTAAGCTCATCAGTGATATTGGCCTGTAGTTTTCTTTCTTTGTGACATCTTTGTCTGGTTTTGGTATCAGGGTGATGGTGGCCTCATAGAATGAGTTTGGGAGTGTTCCTCCCTCTGCTATATTTTGGAAGACTTTGAGAAGGATCGGTGTTAGCTCTTCTCTAAATGTTTGCTAGAATTCGCCTGTGAAGCCATCTGGTCCTGGACTTTTGTTTGTTGGCAGATTTTTAATCACAGTTTCAGTTTCACTCTTGTGATTGGTCTGTTCACATTTTCTATTTCTTCCTGGTTCAGTCTCAGAAGGTTGTGCATTTCTAAGAATTTGTCCATTTCTTCCAGGTTGTCCATTTTATTGGCATAGAGTTGCTTGTAGTAATCTCTCCTGATCCTTTGTATTTCTGCAGTGTCAGTTGTTACTTCTCTTTTTTCATTTCTAACTCTATTGATTTGGGTCTTCTCCCTTTTTTTCTTGATAAGTCTGGCTAATGGTTTATCAATTCTGTTTATCTTCTCAAGGAACCAGCTCTTAGTTTTATTGATCTTTGCTACCATTTCCTTCATTTCTTTTTCATTTATTTCTGATTTGATCTTTATGATTTCTTTCCTTCTGCTAACTTTGGGGTTTTTTTGTTCTTTTTCTCTAATTGCTTTAGGTGTAAGGTTAGATTGTTTATTTGAGAAGTTTCTTGTTTCTTAAGGTAGGATTGTATTCCTATAAACTTCCCTCTTAGAACTGCTCTGCTGCATCCCATAGGTTTTAGGTTGTCGTGTTTTCATTGCCATTTGTTTCTAGGTATTTTTTGACTTCCTCTTTGATTTCTTCAGTGATCTCTTGGTTATAAAGTAGTGTATTGTTTAACCTCCATGTGTTTGTATTTTTTACAGACTTTTTCCTGTAATTGATATCTAGTCTCATAGCGTTGTGGTCAGAAAACATACTTGATATGATTTCAGTTTTCTTAAACTTGTTGAGGTTTGATTTGTGACCCAAGATATGATCTATCCTGCAGCATGTTCCAAGAGCACTTGAGAAGAATGTGTATTCTGTTGTTTTTGGATGGAATGTCCTATAAATATAAATTAAGTCCATCTTCTTTAATGTATCATTTAAAGCTTGTGTTTCCTTATTTATATTCATTTTGGATGATCTGTCCATTGGTGAAAGTGGGGTGTTAAAGTCCCCTACTATGATTGTGTTATGGTCGATTTCCCCTTTTACGGCTGTTAGTATTTGCCATATGTATTGTTGTGCTCCTGTGTTGGGTGCATAAATATTTACAATTGTTATATCTTCTTCTTGGATTGATCCCTTGATTATTATGTAGTGTCCTTCTTTGTCACTTGGAATAGTCTTTATTTTAAAGTCTATTTTGTCTGATATGAGAATTGCTACTCCAGCTTTCTTTAGATTTCCATTTGCATGGAATATCTTTTTCCATCCCTTCACTTTCAGTCTGTATGTGTTCCTAGGTCTGAAGTGGGTCTCTTGTAGACAGCATATATACAGGTCTTGTTTTTGTATCCATTCAGCAAGTCTATGTCTTTTGGTGGGAGCATTTAATCCATTTACTTTTAAGGTAATTATTGATATGTATGTTCCTATTCCCATTTTCTTAATTGTTTTGGGTTTGTTATTGTAGGTCTTTTCCTTCTCTTGTGTTTCCTGCCTAGAGAAGTTCCTTTAGCATTTGTTATAAAGCTGGTTTGGTGGTGCTGAACTCTCTCAGCTTTTGCTTGTCTGTAAAGGTTTTAATTTCTCCATCAAATCTGAATGAGATCCTTGCTGGTTAGAGTAATCTTGGTTGTAAGTTTTTCTCCTTCATCAGTTTAAATATGTCCTGCCACACCCTTCTGGCTTACAGAGTTTCTGCTGAAAGATCAGTTGTTAACCTTCTGGGGATTTCCTTCTGTGTTATTTGTTGTTTTTCCCTTGCTGCTTTTAATATGTTTTCTTTGTATTTAATTTTCGATAGTTTGATTAATATGTGTCTTGCTGTGTTTCTCCTAGGATTTATCCTGTATGGGACTCTCTGTGCTTCCTGGACTTGATTAACTCTTTCCTTTCCCATATTAGGGAAGTTTTCAACCATAATCTCTTCAAATATTTTCTCAGTCCCTTTCTTTTTCTCTTCTTCTTCCTGGACCCCTATAATTCGAATGTTGGTGCATTTAATGTTGTCCCAGAAGTCTCTTTGACTGTCCTCAGTTCTTTACATTCTTTTTTCTTTTTTCTGCTCTGCAGTCGTTATTTCCACTATTTTATCTTCCAGGTCATTTAACTGTTCTTCTGCCTCAGTTATTCTGCTATTGATCCCTTCTAGAGAATTTTTAATTTCATTTATTGTGTTGTTCATCACTGTTTGTTTGTTCTTTAGTTCTTCTAGGTCCTTGTTAAACGTTTCTTGTATTTTCTCTATTCTATTTCCAAGATTTTGGATCATCTTTACTATCATTATTCTGATTTTTTTTTCAGGTGGACTGCCTATTTCCTCTTCATTTGTTAGGTCTGGTGGGTTTTTACCTTGCTCCTTCATCTGCTGTGTGTTTTTCTGTCTTCTCATTTTGCTTAACTTACTGTGTTTGGGGTCTCCTTTATGCAGGCTGCAGGTTTGTAGTTCCCATTGTTTTTGGTGTCTGTCCCCAGCAGCTAAGGTTGGTTCAGTGGGTTGTGTTGGCTTCCTGGTGGAGGGGACTAGTGTCTGTGTTCTGGTGGATGAGGCTGGATCTTGTCTTTCTGGTGCGCAGGTCCATGTCTGGTGGTATGTTTTGGGGTGTCTGTGGCCTTATTATGACTTTAGACAGCCTCTCTGCTAACGGATGGGGTTGTGTTACTGTCTTGCTAGTTGTTTGGCATAGGGTGTCCAGCACTGTAGCTTGCTGTTCATTGAGTGAAGCTGGGTCTTGGCGTTGAGGTGGAGATCCCTGGGAGATTTTTGCCATTTGCTATTACGTGGAGCTGGGGGTTCTCTTGTGGACCAGTGTCCTGAAGTTGGCTCTCCCACCTCAGAAGCAGAGCCCTGATGCCTGGCTGGAGAACCAAGAGTCTTTCATCCACAGAGCTCAGAATAAAAGGGAGAAGAAAGAAAGAAAAGAAAGAAAGAAGGAAAGAAGGAAAGAAGATGAAATGAAATGAAAGTTATTAAAATAAAAAATAATTATTATGAAAAACAATTTTTAATTAAAAAAAAAAACAGACGGACAGAACCCTAGGACAAATGGTAAAAGCAAAGCTATACAGACAAAATCACACACAGAAGCTTGCACATACACACTCACAAAAAGAGAAAAAGGGAAAAAATATATATATATCTTTGTTGCCAAAGTCCACCTCCTCAAATTGGGATGATTTGCTGTCTATTCATGTATTCCACAGTTTCAGGGTACATCAAGTTGATTGTGGAGCTTTAATCCACTGCTCCTGAGGCTGCTGGGAGAAATTTCCCTTTCTCCTCTTTGTTCGCACAGCTCCTGGGGTTCAGCTTTGGATTTGGTCCCGCCTCTGGGTGTAGGTCGCCTGAGGGCGTCTGTTCTTCACTCAGACAGGACCAGATTAAAGGAGCAGCTGATTTGGGGGCTCTGGCTCACTCAGGCTGGGGGGAGGGAGGGGTACGGATGCCAGGTGAGCCTGCGGTGGCAGAGGCTGGCGTGATATTGCAGCAGCCTGAGGAGCACCGTGCATTCTCGCGGGGAAGTTGTCCCTGGATCACGGGACCCTGGCAGTGGTGGGCTGCACAGGCTCCTAGGAGGGGAGGTGTGGATCATGACCTGTGCTCGCACACAGGCTTCTTGGTGGCGGCAGCAGCAGCCTTAACCTTCCATGCCCGTCTCTGGGGTCCACGCTGATAGCCGTGGTTCGTGCCCATCTCTGGAGCTCCTTTAAGCAGCGCTCTTAATCCCCTTTCCTCTCGCACCAAGAAACAAAGAGGCAAGAAAAAGTCTCTTGCCTTTTAGGCATCTCCAGACTTTCTCCCGGACTCCCTCCCAGCTAGCCGTGGCGCTAACCCCTTCAGGCTGTGTTCACGCAGCCAACCCCAGTCCTGTCCCTGGGATCTGACCTCTGAACCCGGAGCCTCAGCTCCCAGCCCCCACCTGCCCCTGCAGGTGAGCAGACAAGCCTCTCGGGATGGTGAGTGCCGGTCGGCACCGATCCTCTGTGCGGGAATCTCTCCGCTTTGCCCTCCGCACCCCTGTGGCTGAGCTCTCCTCCACGGCTCCAAAGCTTCCCCTCCACCACCCGCAGTCTCCACCCGTGAAGGGGCTCCTAGTGTGTGGAAACCTTTCCTCCTTCACAGCTCCCTCCCACTGGTGCAGGTTCCGTCCCTCTTCTTTTGTCTCTGTTTTTTCTTTTTTTCTTTTGCCCTACCCAGGTACGTGGGGAGTTTCTTGCCTTTTGGGAGGTCTGAGGCCTTCTGCCAGCGTTCAGTAGGTGTTCTGTAGGAGCTGTTCCACATGTAGATGTGTTTCTCATGTATCTGTGGGGAGGAAGTTGATTTCTGCTTCTTACTCTTCCGCCATCTTCTCAAGGTTCTTCTACAGTTTTCTGATTACAGGTCTTTTGCCTCCTTACGTAGGTTTATTCTTAGGTATTTTATTCTTTTTGTTGAAATGATAAATGGGATTGTTTCCTTAATTTCTCTTTCTGCCCTTTCACTGTTAGTATATAGGAATGCAAGAGATTTCTGTGGCGACTTCTTGAGTAGCACAAAGGTTAAGAATCCTCCTGTCAATGCAGGGGACATGGGTTCAAGCCCTGGTGCAGGAAGATCTCTCATGCTTGGAGCAATAAGCCCATGCACCACAACTACTGAGCCTGTGCTCTAAAACCCACAAGCCACAACTTCTGAGCCTGCGTGCCACAACTACTGAAGCCCTCACACCTAGAGCCCATACTCTACAACAAAGAGAGTCCACCACATTGAGAAGCCCATGCACTGCAAGGAAGACCCAACACAGCCAAAAATAAATAAATAAATTTATTTTTTTTAAAAGAGAGATTTCTGTGTATTAATTTTGTATCCTGCAACTTTACTAAATTCATTGATTAGCTCTAGTAGCTTTCTTGTGGCATCTTTAGGATTTTCTATGAATAGTATCATGTCATCTGCAAACAGGGACAGTTTTACTTCTTCTTTTCCAATTTGGATTCCTTTTATTTCTGTTTTTTTTTTTTTTTTGTCTTATTGTGGTGGCTAGGACTTCCAAAACTATGTTGAATAATAGTGGCGAGAGTGGACACAATATTTTTCCTGATCTTAGAGGAAATGCTTTCAGTTTTTCACAATTGAGTATAATGTTTTCTGTGGGTTTGTCAGATATGGCCTTTATTATGTTTCAGTAGGTTCCTTCTATGCTCACTTTCTGGAGAGGTTTTATCATAAATGTGTGTTAAATTTTGTTGAAAGCTTTTTCTGCATCTATTGAGATGATCATATGGTTTTTATAGTAGTGTGTATTTTTTAATCCCAACCTTCTAACTTATCCCTACCCCCACACCCCTTTCCACTTTGGTAACCATAAGTATGTTTTTTGTACCTATGAGTCTCTTTCTGTTTTGTAAAGAAGTTCATTTGTACTGATAACTTTTTTTTTTAGATACCACATATAAGCGATATCATATGATATTTGTCTTTTTCTGTCCGGCTTATTTCAGTTAGTATGATAATCTCTAGGTCCATCCATATTCCTGTAAATGGCATTATTTCATTCTTTTTTTATGGCTGAGTAACATTCCATTGTATATATATGTATGTGTGTGTAAATATATATCACATCTTCTTTATCCACTCATCTTTCCATGGACATTTAGGTTGCTTCCATGTCTTGGCTATTGTAAACAGTGTTACAGTGAATATTGGGGTGTATGTACCTTTTTGAATTATGGTTTTTTCCAGATATATGTCCAGGAGTGGGATTGTGGGATCATATGGTAGCTCTATTTTTAGTTTTTAAGGAACCTCCATGCTGTTCTCCATAGTGGCCGTACCAATTTACATTCCCACCATCAGTGTAGGAGGGTTCCCTTTTCTCCACACCCTCTCCCATTTATTCTTTGTAGACTTTTTGATGGTGGCCATTTTGACTGGTGTGAGGTCATACCTCATTGTAATTTTGATTTGCATTTCTCTAATAATTAGTGACGTTGAGCATCTTTTCATGTGTTTGTTGGCCACCTGTAAGTCTTCTTTGGAGAAATGTCCATTTGTTTTCTGTCCATTTTTTGATTGGGTTGTTTTTTTTTCTGATACTGAGCTGTAAGAGCTGCTTGTATATTTTGGAGATTAACCTCTTGTCTGTTGTATTGTTTGCAAATACTTTCTCCCATTCTGTAGGTTGTCTTTTTGTTTGTTTGTTTATGGTTTACTTTGTCTTGCAAAACCTTTTAAGTTTAATTAGTTCCCATTTGGTTTTTTTTGTTGTTGTTGTTCTTATTTCCATTACTATAGGAGATAGATCCAAAAAGATATTGTTACCATTTATGTCAAAGAGTGTCCTGCCTATGTTTTCCTCTAGGAGTTTATATTATCCTGTCTTACATTTAGGTCTTTAATCCATTTTGAGTTTATTTTTGCACATGGTATTAGAGAATGTTCTAATTTCATTCTTTTATATATAGCTGTACAGTTTTCCCAGAACCACTTATCGAAGAGACTGTCTTTTCTCCATTGTATATTCTTGCCTCCTTTGTCATAGACTAATTAACCACAGGTGCATGGGTTTATTTCTAGGCTTTCTATCCTGTTCCATTGATCTATATTTCTATATTTGTGCCAGTATCATACTATTTTGATTGCTGTAGCTTTGTAGTGTAGTCTGAAGTCAGGGAGCCTGATTCCTCCAGCTCTGTTTTTCTTTCTCAAGCTTGTTTTATCTATTCAGAGTCTTTCATGTTTTCATGCAAATTTAAAAAATTTTTTGCTCATGTTTTGTGAAAAATGCCATGGGTAATTTGATAGGGATTGCACTGAATCTGTAGATTGCCTTGAGTAATATAGTCATTTTGACAATATTGATTCTTTCAATCCAAGAACAAAAAATATCTTTCCATCTGTGTCATCTTTAATTATTTCATCAGTGTCTTATAGTTTTCAGAGTACAGGTCTTTTGCTTCTTTTGGTAGCTTTGCCTCCTTAGGTATTTTATTCTTTTTGATGTGATGGTAGATGGGATTGCTTCCTTAATTTCTCTTTCTAATCTTCCATCGTTAGTGTATAGGAATGCAAGAGATTTCTGTGTATTAATTTTGTATCCTGCAACTTTACCTATTTCATTGATGAGCTCTAGTAGTTTTCTGGTAACTTCTTTAGGATTTTCTATGAATAGTATCATGTCATCTGCAAACAGTGACAGCTTTACTTCTTCTTTTCCAATTTGGATCTCTTTTATTTCTTTTTCTTCTCTGATTCCTGTGGCTACGACTTCCAAAACTATGTTGAATAAAAGTGATGAGAGATGGACATCCTAGTCTTGTTCCTGATCTTAGAGGAAATGATTTCTGCTTTTCACCATTGAGTATGATGTTAGCTGTGGCTTTGTCATATATGGCCTTTATTATGGTGATGTAAGTTCCCGCTATTCTCACTTTTTGGAGAGTTTTTATCATAAATGAATGTTGAGTTTTATCAAAACCTTTTTCTGTATCTGTTGAGATTATCATATGGTTTTTATTCTTCAATTTGTTAATGTAGTATATCACACTGATTGATTTGTGGCTATTGAAAAAATCCTTGCATCCACAGATAAATCCCACTTGATCATGGTGTACAATCCTTTTAATGTGTTGTATTGTGTGTAATATGTTGCATTCAGTTTGTTAGTATTTTGTTGGGGATTTTTGCATCTATGTTCATCAGTGATATTGGCCTGTAATTTTCTTTTTTTGTAGTACCTTTGTCTGGTTTTGGTATCAGGGTAATTGTAGCCTCATAGAATGAGTTTGGAAGTGTTCCTTCATCTGCAATTTTTTGGAATAGTTTCAGAAAGATAGGTGTTAATTCTTCTCTAAATGTTTGATTGAATTCACCTGTGAAGCCATCTGCTCCTGGACTTTTGTTTGTTGCAAGCTTCTAAATCACAGGTTCAATTTCATTATCTATAATTGGTCTGTTCATATTTTCTATTTCTTCCTGGTTCATTCTTGGGAGATTGTACCTTTCTAAGAATTTTTCCATTTCTTCTAGGTTGTACGTTTTTTTGGCATAGTTGCTTGTAGTAGTCTCTTATGATCCTTTGTATTTCTGTGGTGTAAATTGTAACTTCTTTTTCATTTGTAATTTTATTGATTTGGGCCCTCTCTCTTTTTTTCTTGATGAGCCTGGCTAAAGGTTTCTCAATTTTTTTATGTTTTCAAAGAACCAGCTTTTAGATAGCATTTTTTTTTCATTTTCTACAGCCTGTTTGGAACTGCATGATACATGAATTGCAGTGAAAGGTCATAATTGTACCAGGAAAAAGTTCAGTGTTCAGGCTGCCTCTTCCTAGGGATTCAAATCTAGGCAACTGAAAATAGTTAGGAAAGAGGAGGATATCCCAAGGAAAAATCTGCTAAAAATAGTCAGTGGAGGTACCCCTGGCTTCAATGGTAATCTGATAATACCCACCAAATATTTCTACCTTTGTATATATATATTGATCAAATCAAATATTTGACAATTTCATTTCCTTTTTCCTCTTTAAAAAAAGAAATCTATGTATTCTCTACCCCACCCCCTCACTCACCCCAGTGAAATTGTATATAGAAATGCCTTGGATATGGTGATGTGTAGCAACTGTATATGTTGAGATTCATGCAATGTGTCTGGATTACAGAAAAATACTGTATAATATCCAGCTAAGAGATTCATAATAAATACCTTGGGAAACTATGTTAGACAGTTGTACCCTATATATACTATCACTTTTGATATCTTGGGGTTATCCAGTGAGGTCCCCAGTAACTATTGTTTATGACAACAACATGAACTTGGTAATGTATATGTATCCATTTGTCATTCCTGGTTAAATATGTACATAAGTACATATTTGTGCTAGGAACTCTGCAGTCATAGCTGGTACTACATGACCTCACTGCACCTATATGAAACCAGGTGCATCAAGTGGACATCACTGTGACCTGTGGGTGGATGTTTTCTGTTCCCCAAGGATAAGGTGGAGGTGAATATTCATGACATATAGGGAGGCCAGAGAGACTGCAATGACACAATGAAGTCAGGAGGGAGCAAAAGATTTAAATAAACAAAAGAATCTGCTAGAAGGAAGAAAAGAGCCAAAAAGGACACCCAGAGAGAAGCTAAAACTCCATGAGTGAGATCAAGAGAAAGCAGTTCAGTTTTCAGTGGGTTTCCTCTCCTAGTTCCAGACCTCATGCATTCTCCCAAAAAGCCTTCATTGCTTGGGTTGTTAGAACAGTTCTCTATTCCTTTCAATCAAAGCAAAAAATGCCTAACTAAATATTCAGCAAGAAAAATGAAGTATCAGTAGGAAGAAATATTGAATTTGTGTTTTATTTCATAAAGGACCTTATATTTGAAAACTCCTGACTTTAAAGTTTTCAAGCAATCTACATAAATACAAGTTTCTGTGTGTGGTTCTGTTATTGTATGTATTAATATTTGTTTTAGCTAGTGCCATTTTTTCTTTTAAAAACAAGAAAAATAAGGTCATGATGTTTATTGGTATTTTCAATTAATTAAGAATTAAGTGCCCTAAAATTTTTAATTATCCAATTATTTTATGATTTTCTTCCAAATGAAGAATTTAAAGAAAGTTAACAATTCATCAGTTGAGTGTTAAATAAAAGCTAAGAAGAAGTGAGTTTTTACTAATTCTTTTCTTCTTTAAGTTTCCACTAATCTGATGTATCTCAAAAGAGTCTGCCCAAATTTTTCAAGTAAAATTACATCTGGGTGTTGACCATGCATTTTTAAAACATGGATAATTTAAATCTAAAATAGATTATTTCAGAAGACTTTGAACAATGGAAAGGAATGGCTTATAATGAAAATTACTTTCTCCTTCTAACACAGCATTGTATTGTGATATGGAATTCTCATGTACTCAAATGTAGCTATTTCCTCCTACTCTCCTATACAAAATAGAATCTAAATAGGAGCCATTGCGGTTCCAGGGACTGGACACTGAAACAGGTGTCAGAACCCAAGATCCAGCCTTGGCTCTTCTTCTAACATGATACATGAGCTGGACCATAGTCACCTAAACCACCTAGATCTATGTTTATTTCTCTGAAAAGCATGAAATTAGACTAAATCAGGTATCCCTTATTACATTGAAGTGATACTTGCCTTTTATCTGAAATTTTCTGGAAGCTTATTAGAGATGGGAGTGACATGAAATATACTGTGTAGAGTAGCTAAGCCTTATAATTAACTATATTCCCTTTCTACAACATGGGCATCATGGTGGGAACAACCTGCTTAGAGAGCCATAAGAAAATGACTCTTTATCTACTAAATAGGGACTACTATACTAAATGTTCTCTAAGGTCAATTTCTGCAGACAAATTTTATGATTCTCATTCAAAATAGGCAAAGTGCATCATTGCTGCCCCTACCAAGTGATACATGGTGTAGCAATTGGAGCTTTGACCCACCAAATGTTAGAGCAAAATTTTTCAGTACCTGATAAAATGACCAGTAGCATGGTTGGTGCCTCTCTCACCTGAATTTAAACCTGGAGAAATACCAACCTACAATATTAAGAGAGGGAGCATAGTGTGTTGGTAATAATAAACCAGAGTAGTTGTAGGTGGGCTGAAGTACTCATTTAGTTCAGGAGGAAGATAGAATACAGAAACTTTAAAATGAATAAGGAAAATAAATTTAGGTATGAGCCCTAACAGTTTAGGAGGAGTCTCTCAAAAAATAAAAGTATAACTTTAAAGTCAATAAAATGCAACAGATAGAAGACAGGAAAGGAAGCAAAAAAGTAGCAAACAAAAAATACAAAATAACATGAAAGAACATATATTTTAGCAGTAACTACAATAAATGTAAATTTAAAATTCACAGAACGAAATAAGACATTTAGATTGCACTAAAAAGACAAAATCCAGCAAGGCTTCCAACATAGGAGGCATGCTATGAGTAGGAGAATATAGAAAAGCTGAAAACAATAAAATGGGTGGGGAGGAATGCATCAAATAAGATGTAAGCTGAACTTTGTTTCAGCTCCAATACACAAAGTCCTGTCCTAACAACAAAAGAAAGCTGAACGAACAGAAAATCAATAACCTTTCTTGAACAAATCAGAGAACTGAGTTTTCAGGGCAAATTGCCATTTCAAAATCTAGAAAGCTGGGCAAACCCAGAGGGTCACAGGCAAGATCTTCTCATCTGGAACAGAAGCCACGCAAGCCACAAACTGGTAGGAACACCTAAGTAGCAACTTTGATCAATCTCTGGAACATGAGCATGTACTAGTTTAAGAATGAAGAAGTATAGGGCCACATGGTCTTTATTTCCAGGAGCCCCACCAGGTTCTCAAGGTAAAGATCCAAGAAAAATCCGCTGTGGCTCTGAGGGGAGTGGAAGAGTAATCTTTGGTAAATATGCCTGGAGATTTCTCTATTTAAAATAAAGGACTACTTTCCAGGGAGAAATTCTTTACCACAACCTGTGCAATAGTTGTAGGGGGAAGGATGTTCCTCTCACTCCAGTCCCCTCCAGTCTTCCTGTCTCCCCTAAGGGGAGTGGGGGAACTATACAAGAAGAAATGCTTGTGAAGGTCACAAACCAAAGACACTGGGTCACTGAAAGACTGAGACTTACCTGGAGTATTACAGAACACTCCCTCCTCCCTGTACCTTACGACCATACCAATAGGGTTCCAGTATCATAACAGTAAATAACAGCTAAAAAAAACAGACTCTTTCTAAGGAGGAATACTCAGGGAAACCAGAATTCAAGAAAAGAGACAAACAGGAATTCCCTGGCAGTCCAGTGGTTAGGACTCCACACTTCCCCTGCAGGGGGCACGGGTTCGATCCCTGGTCAGGGAACTAAGATCCTGCATGCCTTGTGGTGCAGTCAAAATAAAGAAATAAATATATAGATAAATGTGTTCAAAAAAAAATTTTTTAAAGAGACAAAAAACAATATATAGAGGGATTTTTAGACTCTGGCACCTGTAGTTACAGAAGACATTAAATAAAGCCCAACTCCTAGCCAGATGAACATATATTCTTAAACTGGAGGACTTTTTACCTCAGTTTCTGTAAATGATTACAACATGTCCAGCTTTCAACAAAAAAATTACAAAGCATACCAAAAAGCAAGAAAAAATACAGTCCAAAGAGAGAAGCAATCATTAGAACAAGACAGATATGACACAGATTTTGGAATTATCTGAAAGGGAATTTAAAATATCCATGATTATATGTGAAGGGCTCCTATGGAAAAGGTAGGCAACATGCAACAACAGGTGGATAACACAGAGAGACAGAAACGCTCAGAAAAAATCAAAAGTAAATGGTAGACATCAAAAACACTGTAACAGAAATGAAGAATGCCTCCGATGGGTCCACTGAAGTCTACCCATAAGCAGACTGGACACAGCCAACAACCAGTGAGCTTGAATATATGCCAATAGAAACTTCACAAACTGAAATTCAAAGAGAAAGATGAATATTAAAAAAAAGAAAATATCCAAGAACTTTGGAAAATTTTTAACAGAATTGAAGAACCAGAGAGAGAACAAAGAGAAAACAAAGTAAAAGGACTATTTGAAGTAATAATGGCTGAGGATGTTCCAAAATTAATGACAGACACCAAACCACAGATCTATGATGCTCAGAGAATGAAGAGCAGAAAAAATACCAAAAAGATTTAAAATACATCTACATATACCATATTCAAGTACAGAAAAATAAAAATAGAGAAAAAATCTTGAAGCCAGGTTAAAAAAAACATGTTGTCTATGGAGCAGTAAGGATAAGAACTACAGCAGATTTCTTATCAGAAACCATATAAGCAAGAAGAGTTTGGAAAAGAGTATCTAACGTGTTTAAAAAAAAAAACCCATCAACCTAAGATTCCATATTCATCAAGAGTTGCTCAAATAAAGATTGAAGGAATTTATTGCCAGCAAAACTTCCCTGTAAGAAATGTTAAAAGATTTTCTTCAAGCAGAAAGAAACCTGGATTTATATAAATAAAGATCATCAGGGAAGAAATAAAGGTAAAATAAGATTTTTTTTATTATTATTAACCTGAAAACTATTTAAAGTAATAATGGTAACAATGTATTGGGTGATTACAGCATATATATATAAGTGAAATGAATGAGCACCAAAAAAAGTCACAGAAAGACAACAAAGAGGAATAGAAATACTCTAAGATACCTGCATTACACATGAAGCAAAATAGTGTTATTTGAAGATAGATTTAGAATAGTTTAAAATGTATATTATAAATTCTAGGCAACCACTAAATTTTTTAAAGAAATATAATGTATACATTGAAAAGAGATAAAAAGGAATCATATAAGGTGCTCAATTAAAACATGAAAAGGAAAAAAAAAGAAGGTTCTGGCAACAAATGTAAAACAGTTACAAAAGCATAGTTTATATTAACCCAAATGTATTAAAAATCATTTTAAATATGCATGGTCTAAATATGCTAATTAAATGACATAGACCATCAGCATAGATTAAAAAACAAAAAAATGACCTAACTGCATGTTGTCTACAAGAAGCATAATTTAAATATAAAAATACAATTAAATTAAAAGCAAACAGAGAAAAAAACTAATAGAAAGCTGGAGTAGCTGTATTAATTTCAGACAAACTAGACATCAAAGCAGGGAAATTTATCAGAGATAAAGAGCAGAATTACATAATAGAAAAGGATTAATATTCCAAAAGACATAACACTCCTAAACACATATGTACCTAAATAAAAAATAAAGTATGTGAGATGAAAAACTGATAGAACTGAAAGGAGAAATAGACAATGCACAATTATATTTGGAGAGCTCAGCACCTCCCTCTCAATAAATGATAGATCACACAGGCAGAAAATCAACAAAGATGTAGTTGACTTGAACAGCACTATCAATCAACTTGATCTAACTGATGTTTCTATTCACTCTGTCCCACAACACCAGTTAACATATTCCTCTCAAGCTCACATGAAACACTCACTATGCTAAACCACATTCTGGCTATAAAATACACCTTAAGAAATTTTAAAAATTAGAAATCATATACAGGATGTTCTCAGACCACAAACTAAAAATCAATCAAAGAAAGATATCTGAAATGTCTCCAAAAGTATGAAAATTAAAAAACACTCTTTAAAATAGCACACTGGTTTTAAAAATTCTCAGTGATTTTTAAAAATGTTTTGCACTAAATGAAAATGAAAACTTTTATAAAGATTTGTGGAATGCAGTAAAGCAGTGCTTAGAGGGAAACTGATAGCATTAAATGCATATATTTTTATAAATGAAGAAAAATTTTTAATCAATAACCTAAGCTTCCACCATAGAAAAATGGGGAAAGAACATTTAAGCCTAAAGCAAGCAGAAGAAAAGAAATTATAAAAGTGGAGCAGGACTCTATGACATTGAAAACAAGATAACAGTAGAGAAAATCAATGAAACCAAAAGCTGGTTCTTCAAAAAGTTCAATGAAATTAATAAACCTCTAGCCAGACTAGCCAAGAAAAAAGGTGAAGGCACAAATTACCAATAACAAAAATGAAAGAGGGATTATCATTATTGATCCCATAGCCATTGAAAGGGTAATAAAAAAAATAGGGGTAACTCTATGCCCACAAACTTGATGATTTAGATGAAATGGACCAATTCTCTCAAAGGCACAAATGACCAAAAGCCACATGAGGAGAAATAGATAGCCTGAATAGTCCTATATATATTAAATATATTTGATATTTAATAACCTACCCAAACATAAAATACCTGGTCCAGATGGTTTCACTGGTGAATTTTACCAAACATTTAAGTAAAGAAGGATATCAATTATCCACAGTCTCTTCCAGAAGATAAGAGCAGAGGGAATACTTCCTAACTCATTTTTTGAAACCACCATTACACTACTACCAAAATCAGATATAGACAAGGAAGGAAGGAAGGGAGGGAGGAAGGGAGGGAGGAAGGAAGGGACAACAGACCAGTATCTTTCAGAAAGAGAGATTCAAAAATCCTTAACGAAATATTACCAAATTGAATCCAACAATGTATACAAAAATTACACACCACAACCAAATGGTATTTATTCCAGGCATACACATTTAAAAATAAATCAGTGTAATCTATCATATCAATAGATCAAAGAAGAGCAGTATATGATCATATCAATGGATACAGAAAAATCATTGGACAAAATCCAATTTGATAAAAATTTGATACATGATGAAAAACTTTCAGCAAAGTGATAATAGCAGGAAATTCCTCAATTTGATAAAGAATATCTATTAAAAACCTACAGCTAACATCACACTTAATGGTGGGAAATTGGATGCTTTCCTCTTGAGGTAAGAAACAAAGCAAGGATGTCCTCTCTCCCACTCCTATTCGACATCGTCCTGGGGCTCCTAGCTAGAGTAATAAAATAAGGAATAAAAAGTCATATAGATCGAAACTGAAGCAATGAAATTGTCCCTATTCACAGATGACATGATTGTGTATACATAAAATCCCAAAAATCAACAACAAGAAAAATCTCCTCAAACTAATGAGAGTATGGCAAAGTTGCAGGATACATGGTTAATACAGTACCTTCCTATATACTCGCAATGAACAATTGGAATTTGGAATTAAAAAAAAATTACCATAGCACCTAGCAAACTGAAATACTAAGGTATAAATCTAACAAAATATGTATAAGACATATAGGGAAAGCTATAAAATACAAAACTACTGATAAATAAAATCAAAGAAGACCTAAAAACTGGGAGAGGGCAGATATTCTGTGGTCATGGATTTGAAGACTAAATATTATTAAGATGTCAGTTCTTCACAACTTGATCTATAGAGTTAGTGCAATCCTAATTCAAATCTCACTAAGCTGTTTCATAGAGAATACACAAACTGATTCTACAGTTTATAAGGCAAGACAAAGAATGGCAAATGGTGGGAGCCAGGTTTTTTCACTGCTAGAGTGAGATGTTAGCTAAGCAAGGGGAGAATTCTAGGGAGACATCAATGTGAGCTCATGTTTAGCTTAGTCTAGATGCAGATGGTAACAAAGAAATACACAGATATTTCCTTGCTCTTTCCACTGAGAGGGCCTAGAATCAATGACACCCATTAGCAACAAGAACACCTAGCACCAACATCTTATTTTATAATACCGTTCTCCCAATAAGAGGAACCAGATTTCCTTGGAGAAATGGCTGATTCTAGGACTGGATCAAGAGATATACATGATGAGCCTGAAATATCTTTTAGCTCTAGAAATTAAGAAAATGCTTTTTTTAAAAACCTGTATTGATAGGATACATTAAAGAGATAGAGGAGCCAACTGAAAGGGCTCCCAATGGCCAGAATTAGAGCAATTTTAATAACAAAATAAAGTAGTATTGGATTGTAACACAAAGTATAAATATCTTTGAGTCCGTACCAATATAAATAAATAACTGAATAAATAAATAGGGAGAATAGATAAGTCTCCCATGTGAAAGAACTCCAAATAATTTATGTTGATACTCCATCCTTAAGGAAGTGGAACTTAACTCTCTATTCCTTAAGTGTGGTCTGTGCAGTATTGAAAGGGAGAGAAGAAAAGAGTAATTTTGCAGTGGAGAAGCTTAACAAACACTACTTCAAGGCAGGTGATCAATGTTAATATCAACATCGATAAGTCATATTGATAGAATGTACCCTTGGTATGATGTGATGAGAATAGCACTTTACCTCTGTGTCTTCCTCTCAGAAACACATTACTGAAGTCTAATCATGAGAAAACATCAGATAAATCCCAATTGAGAGATGCTCTATGTAATACCTAAACAGAAATTCTCAAAGCTATCAAGGTTATCAAAACAAGGAAAGACTAAGAAACTGACACAACCAAGAAGAGCCTAAGGAGACATGATGACTAAACTCTGGATGAGATCCTTGATCCAAGAAGAGGACATTAGGAAAAAAGCAGAGGAAATCAGAATGAAGCATGAACGTTCTTTAATAATAATGTATCAGTATTAGTCCGTAAATTGTGAGAAACATACTATACAGCTGTAAAATGTTAATAATAGGGGAAACTGGTATATGAGAACTCTCTGTACTATCTTCACAATAACTCTATAAATCTAAAGCTATCCTATAATGTTTTATTTTTTTAAGAAAGGTGTAAGCTGGAATAGAGGTTTTAATATCAGACAAAATTGAACTCAAGACCTAAAATTTTCATTAAAGACTAAGGGGAACATTATGTGTGATGTAAAAAAACAATTGGTCAAGGGTATAAATAAAACAAAGAATATAGCTCCACATTATATAAAACAAAAATTGATAAAAGTACTATCTAGGAAAAAAGATCAGTCAATAACTACAGCTGAATATTTTACTAAAACCATCTCAGAAACTCTTACAGGCAATAAGAAAAAAGTGAGCAGAGGCAGGGAGTATAATAATTAATGAATAATATAATTAATAATTATAAATAATGATTTTGGTTTAAGTTAAATGATGTACTAAAAGAAAAACAATTGTGGTAGCTCAATAGATGCCAAAAAAGCGTTTGGTAGAATTTGACACACCATATTTTAATCTCATAAACCAAGAATAGAAGAAAACTTCCTTAATTTGAAAAAGACAATATACCAAAAACCTACAGTAAATCTCATTCTTAACAGAGTAATTTTAGATACATCCACTTAAGTTTTAGAACAAGGTAAAGATGCTCACTTTGATTCTCCTTAATATGGTATCTGGTAAACCTGGTGAATACAGTAAGAAAAGGAAAAAAGGGTTGTAGGGGGCTTCCCTGGTGGCGCAGTGGTTGAGAGTCCGCCTGCCGATGCAGGGGACACGGGTTCGTGCCCCGGTCTGGGAAGATCCCACATGCCGCAGAGCGGCTAGGCCCGTGAGCCATGGCTGCTGAGCCTGCGCATCCGGAGCCTGTGCTCTGCAAGGGGAGAGGCCACAACAGTGAGAGGCCCGCCTACCGCAAAAAAAAAAAAAAAAAAAAAAAAAAAGGGTTGTAGGAATTAGAAAGGAAAAAAGAAAACTGTCATTATTTTCAAATGATATGATAAGCTACGTTAAAATAAACTCTATCCACATGCAAAAGAATGAAGTTTGTTCCTTACCTAATATCACATACAGAAATTAATTCAAAATGGATCAAAGCCCTAAACATAAGAACTAAAACTAACACTTTTAGAAGAACACATAGGACAAAAGCTTAATGGCATTTGTCAAAGATTTCTCAGATATGACACCAAAGGCACAGGCAACAAAAGAGCAATTGACAAACTGAGCATCATGAATATTAAAACTGTTGTGCATCAAAAGATACTACCAACAGAGTAAAAAGGCAACCTACAGACTGGGAGAAAATATATGCAAATCATATATCTGACAATGGATTATTATCCAGAATATATAGAGAATTTCTAAAACTCAACAACATAAAAGCAAACAACCCAATTCAAATGTGCAAAGAGCTTGAATAGACATTTCTCAGAAGAAGATATACAAATGGTCAATAAGCACATGAAATCATGCCTAACATTACTAATCATTAGCAAAATGCCAATCAAAACCACAGTGAGATGCTACCTCACACCTATTAGGAGGGCTACTGTTAAAAAAAAAGTTGTTTGCAAGGATGTGAAGAAATTAGAACCCTCATACACTGTTGACAGGAATATAAAATGGTACAGCTGCTACAGAAAAGAGTATAGTCGTTTCAAAAAAATTAAAAACAGAATTAGCATGTGGATCCAGGAATTTGCCTTCTGGGTAAGTACCCAAAAGAATTGAAAGCAGGGTCTCAAAGAGATTTGTATACCCATGCTCATAGCAACATTGTTCTCAGTAGTCAAGAGGTTGAAGCAAGCCAAATGTTCATCCATGGATGAATGGATAAACAAAATATGGTATATACATATGATGGAATATTATTCAGCCTCAGAATAAAGGAAGTAAATTCTGACACATGCCACAACATGGAAAACTCTTGAGTACATTATGATAAGTGAAATAAGCTAACCACAGAAAGACAGCTACTGTATGATTCCACCTATATGAGGTACCTATAGCAGCAAATTCAGAGAGACAGAAAGTAGAATGGTGGTTGCTAGGGTGAGAAATGGGAAGGAATGGGGAGTTACTGTTTAATGGGTACAAAGTTCCAGTTTTACAAGATGAACAGTTCTGGAGATGGATTATGGTGATGGTTTCAAGAGTAATATAGATGTATTTAATATCACTGAACTGTGCACTTAAAAATGGTTAAGATAGTAAATTTATATATATATATATATATATATTTTTTTATTGAAGTATAGTTGACTTACAACATTGTGTTAGTTTCAGGTATACAGCAAAGTGATTCAGTTATCTATTTTTTTTCAGATTATTTTTCCTTATAGGTTAGTACCAAATATTCAATATAGATCTGTATGCTATATAGTAAATTCTTGTCACATGTCTATTTTATGTATAGTAGTTTCTATCTGTTAGTCCCATACTCCTAATTTATCCCTTTCCTGTCCCTTTCCCTTTTGGTAACTGTAAGTTTTTTTTTCTAAATATATCTGTGAGTCTGTTTCTGTTTTGTATATAGATTCATTTGTACTATTTTTTAGATTCCTTATATAAGTGATATTAGATAGTATGTGTCTTTGACTTACTTCACTTAGTATAATATTCTCTAGGTCCATCCATGTTACTGTAAATGGCAATATTTCATTCTTTTTTATGGCTGAGAAATATTCCATTATATATAGATATAGATAAATAGATAGATAGATAGATAGATGATAGATAGATCTCACATCTTCTTAACCATCTGTTGATGGGCACTTGGGTTGTTTCTATGTCTTGGCTATTGTAAATAGTGCTGCTATGAGCATACGGGTGCGTGTGTCTTTCCAAATTAGAGTTTTCAACATTTCCAGATATATGCTCAGGAGTGGGGTTGCTGGATCATATGGTGTCTCTATTTTTAGTTTTTTAAGGAACCTCCATACTATTCTCAAGAGTGGCTGTATCAATTTACATTCCCACCAACAGTGAGGGAGGCTTCCCTTTTCTCCACACCCTCTCCAGGCTTTATTATTTGTAGATTTTTTTTGGGGGGGTGGTATGTGGGCCTCTCACTCCCGTGTCCCCTCCCGTTGTGGAGCACAGGGTCCTGACACACAGGCCCAGTGGCCATGGCTCATGGGCCCAGCTGCTCCACGGCATGTGGGATCCTCCTGGACCGGGGCATGAACCCGCGTCCCCTGCATCGGCAGGCGGACTCTCAACCACTGCACCACCAGGGAAGCCCCAATTTGTAGATTTTTTTGATGATAGCCATTCTGATTAGTGTGAGCTTGTACCTCATTGTGGTTTTTGACTTGTATTTCTCTAATAATTAGCAATGTTGAGCATCTTTTCATGTGCCTATTGGCCGTCTGTATGTCTTCTTTGGAAAAATGTCTATTTAGGTCTTCTACCCATTTTTTGATTGGGTTGTTTTATTTTTTTGATATTGAGTTGTATGGGCTATTTTTATATCATAGATATTAACCCCTTAGTCACAGAGGATAGTAAATTTTATGTTGGTTTTAATTTTAAAAAATAAACATGAACTAATAAAAACACCACAGGAACTAATAAATAATTCAGCACAATTACAAGATGAAGATCAATTATAAAAGTGAAAAAGATTCTTCTATACCTCAAAATAAAATAGAAAACAAGAAAACATTTGCAATAGCTCTAAAAACAATAATGCATTTAGGTATTATCCTAGTACAAGATGGAAAAGACCTTTACAGAGGAAAAGTTTAAACTCTTTTAAGGATTAAAAGATGAGCAGAACTAAATAAATATAAAATACAATGTAACATAATAAAGATATCAAATCTGCAAGGAATTTTTCCTTAATTCAATTCAATGCTAATAAAGATGTCAGTAGGAATTGTTTTGTAAACTTGACAAACTTTTTCTAATATTACATGGAAAAATAAAGCTTCATAAATAGTTGTCAGTTTTATTTTGTATTTGGCATTTTTATAAATTTCTTCCCACAATGAAAAGATCTTTTTTATTTTTTCTGATTATATAAATAAACATATTCAATATAAAAACAATTAGAACAATACATAAAAATGTAAAGATATTTGGAATTTCACTACCATATGATAGCCACCTTTATCATTTTGTAATCATTCATTGTTGTATTACTTATGCATAGATATATATATATAATTTTATATAGGTGATACCATATCATGGATATCTTTTCTCCCCTGTCATCCTCAATTCCATGCTAACATTCTATTTTTCTCCATAACCACATATCCTACACATATATTGTTCTAATTCTCATGGATGTAGAATATTATATAGAGTTTGAACCATAATTCAGTTATATTCATCTCATTAGTCATATTCATTACTTCTAGTTTTTGGTCAGTATAAACAGTGCTTCAGTAAATGCCCTTGTAATTTGTAGGTTCATACAAATTTGTACTTTTATTTTTGTGGGCAATGTTTATACTTTTATTTCTATAATAGAGATTCTGGGAATAGAAGCACTGAGTAGAAGAGAATATCTATTTTTTCCAGTTTTACTGAGAAATAATTGACACATCACTATTTAAGTTTAAAATGTACAGCATGATGGTTTGATTGACACATAATGTAAGATGATTACCACAATAGGTTTAGTGAACATCCATCATCTCATATAGATATAATAAAAGAAAAGAAAAAGATTCTCCTTGTGATGAGAACTCTGAGAGTTCTACTCTCTTAACAACTTTCCTATACATCATAACAGCAGTGTTAGCTATAGTCATCATGTTGAATGTTATATCCTTAGTACTTGTTTATCTTATACCTGGAAGTTTATACCTTTTGACCACCTTCAATTCCCCCTAACCCCACCCCCTGCTTCTGGTAAACACAGATCTGATCTCTTTTTTTTTTGAGTTTGGTGTTTTTGAGTTTCAGGATTGTTTGTTTGTTAGATCCCGCATAAAAGTGAGATCATACAGTATTTGTCTCTCTGTCTTTTAGCATAATGTCTTCGAGGTCCATCCACATTGTCACAAATGATAGAATTTTCTCTTTTTTAATGGCTGAATAATATTCCATTGTATGTATATACCACAAGTTCTTTATCCAATCATCCATCAACAGATAGGTTGTTGTCATGTCTTGGCTATTGTAAATACTTGTAATGCTTCTATGAACACAGAGGTACAGATATTTTTCTGACTTGTAGTCTTTCTTCTTTTATATTTCCTCAGAAGTAAAATTGCTGTATCACATGATACTATTTTTAATTTTTTAGGATCCTCTATATTATTTTACAAGGAGGCTGTGCCAATTTACAATCCCACCAACAATGCACAGGGTTCCCTTTTCTCTACTTCCACCCAACATTTGCTATCTCTTGTCATTTTGATAATAGCCACTCTAACAGACATGAAGTGATACTCACTGTATTAATTTGCAATTCCCTAATGACTAGTGATGCTGAAAATCTTTTCAAGTACTAATTGGCCATTCATATATCTTCTTTGGAAAAATGTCTATTCAGAGTCTTTGCTCATTTTTTAATTGGATTACTTGGGGAATTTTTTGCTATTAAGTTATATGAGTTCTTTATATATTCTGTATATTAACCCCTTATCAGATATATGGTTTGCAAATACTTTTTTCCCATTCTTCAGGTTGTATTTTCACTTTATTGATTTCTTTTTCTGTGCAAAAACTTTTTAGTTTGATGTAGTCCTACTTGTTTATTTTTTATTGTGTTTTCCAAAAATTCACTACCAAGACTGACTGTGTCAAGGAGAATTTTTTCCTGTGTTTTCTTCTAATAGTTCCATGGTTTCAGATCTTACGTTTAAATCTTTAATTGACTCTGATTTAATTTCTGTGAGTGATGTATGATAGGGGTCAAGTTTCATTCTTTTACATGCAAATATGCAATTTTCCCAGAACGGTTTATTGAAGACTGCCTTATCTCCATTGGATATTCTTGGCTCCTTTGTCAAATATTAGTTGACCAAGAGAAGATGTTCTTTTAGCTTCCATAGATACTGCCATATTTCTTTCCCCAAATTCTATACATCTTAACATTCCCACCACCAATATGTATCATACTACCCTTTCCTCTATATCCTTGTCCAATAAGTATGAAGTATACTTCATTGTTTCTTTAATGTGGATTTCTCTGTCTTCTTTTGAATGTGTACTTCTGTTCACATTTGTTGGCTATGTAAATTGTCATTTTCTGAATTATCTATTCATATTTTATATCCATTTTCAATTGAGTTGTTTATCTTTGAATAACATAGAAATTGATACTTTCTCATCTGAGTTACAAATGTGTTTTTCTTTTTCCATCATTGCCTATTGATATTTTATGGAATGTTTTGCCGTATAAAAGTTTTAAATTTCTGAATAGTCAATTATTTCTAAAAATTTTTTAATTTCTACATAGTCAATTATTTCTATCTCCTGTTTTATAGCCTCTGGATTTCCAGTTTTGCTAGGAAGATCTCAGTAATCCATCTGTTCTGCATTTATTCTCATAGATATCTAGCCAAGTTTTTAAAAATTATTATTTCTAAGCCCTTATTTGTCTGGAGTTTATTTTTGTATAATAGGTCATATTTTTCTTTCTTTCCATATGAATAGCTAGTTGGCCATTAGATCAGTTTTGGAAAAAAGGAAAACAAAGAGCAGGGACTTAACCTCTCAGATATTAAGTCATGCCACAAGCTACAATAATTTGAAGCAGTGTGATGTAGGTACAAAAACAAACAGACTGATCAATGGAACAAAACATAGTGCTTGAAGTAGGCCAATATTTATATGTGATTTGCTATACTATAATGTTGATGCCAAAAATAAGTGAGAAAAAATAAAAGATGGCTTATTTAGAAGATGCTTTTGAAAAAAATTAGTTTACATGGAGAAAGACAAAATGAAAAAAAACCGATTTATTTCAAATGGACTGAAGACTTGAATATGAAAGTTTAAAGCATAAAGCAAATAGAAGAAAGTATAGGTGAATATCTTGGTGATCAGGGACAAAAAATACATAAATATAAACATGTATATAAATGTACATTGATATTTCTATATGTCTGTGTATTTAGAAGTTTTGAAGAGAATATAGACAAATAAGAACTTTTGTGCCAAGCAGGTAGAAGCAGTAAGTATAAGATCTTTCTGGAAAGTAGTTTTACTGTACTTAGTGAAATTATAAATTTCATATCTTAACCTCACTATAACAGGAATATCTTAAAGAAACTCTTGAAAGTCCTACAAAATACATGTACCAGCAAGCAATTTGGTAGTGTTGGTGGGATTTGGCACTACTTTATATATTTATCACTAGATAACTACATTAATAGTGGTGCGTATAATGAAATGCTACAAAGCAGTTGGAAAAAATGTATTAGATATACATGAGCCAATGTGGATAGCCCTTAAAAACATGATGTTGTATGAAAACAATTTAAAAAAACAGAATGAGATTAGTAGCTAGTTAGTTATACTAGTACAAACAGCTAATACTATTTACAAATAGCTTAAATATATATATAATGAATTTGTATATGTAACATACACAAATACATACCGAAAATACTATATATTTTACATATATTAGAACATGTATTGAAAGTATTAATTTGTGGCTTCCCTGGTGGCGCAGTGGTTGAGAGTCCGCCTGCCGATGCAGGGGACATGGGTTCGTGCCCCGGTCTGGGAAGATCCCACATGCCACGGAGCGGCTAGGCCCATGAGCCATGGCCGCTGAGCCTGTGCGTCCGGAGCCTGTGCTCACAATGGGAGAGGCCACAACAGTGAGAGGCCCGTGTACGGCAAAAAAAAAAAAAAAAAAAAAAAAAGAAAGTATTAAATTGGTTGTGTATGGAGTGAAAAGAATGGTGATTAAGGATAAAGTAGAAAATTAACTAAAACCAGAAAGGCACCTTGCTTAGAAGAATGTGATGGAGTACTATATACTGAGGCATATAATTAATAATTTTGATTGATGACAAAAGCAAAAATAAATGGATAAAATGATAGATCTATAAATCACCTCATTTTTAACTCTGGAAACTGAGACCCTGAGAGATTAAGGTTGCTGCCCAGTATATACTGCTAACTAGTGGCCATACGAAAGCCAACCCAGATATGCAGACCACTTCACCCCGTTATATCTTTATGTAAGTTTAAGAATTGTATACAACCATATCATAAAAGTTGTCAGGAGTCCAATACACTATAAAATGTACCTACCACCAACATGAATCTGTTATACATATACATATACCCACTCTTTTTTAGATTCTTTTCCCATATAGGCCATTACAGAGTATTGAGTAGAGTTCCCTATGCTATACAGTAGGTCCTTATTAGTTATCTATTTTATACATAACAGTGTATATATTCATATACATATGTATAACTGAATCACTTTGCTGTACACCTTCAACTAACACAACATTGTAAATCAGCTATATTTCAATAAAAATTTAAAAAAAGAAAACATGTCAAACCACACAAAAAAATAAAAATAAAATAAAATATACCAGCCGCCTATATTCAGAAATCAACTTAATATATAGTAGAGTTTTTTTTTTTAGTTTCTGTTTTATAACAAAGTGAATCAGTCATACATATACATCTGTTCCCCCATCCCTTCCCTCTTGCGTCTCCCTCCCTCCCACCCTCCCTATCCCACCCCTTCAGGCGGTCACAAAGCACCGAGCTGATCTCCCTGTGCTATGCGGCTGCTTCCCACTAGCTACCTACCTTACGTTTGGTAGTGTATATATGTCCATGCCTCTCTTTCGCTTTGTCACAGCTTACCCTTCCCCCTCCCCATATCCTCAAGTCCATTCTCAAGTAGGTCTGTGTCTTTATTCCTCTTTTACCCCTAGGTTCTTCATGACATTTTTTCCCCTTAAATTCCATATATATGTGTTAGCATACAGTATTTGTCTTTCTCTTTCTGACTTACTTCACTCTGTATGACGGACTCTAGGTCTATCCACCTCATTATAAATAGCTCAGTTTCATTTCTTTTTATGGCTGAGTAATATTCCATTGTATATATGTGCCACATCTTTATCCATTCATCCGATGATGGACACTTAGGTTGTTTCCATCTCTGGGCTATTGTGAATAGAGCTACAATGAACATTTTGGTACATGTCTCTTTTTGAATTATGGTTTTCTCAGGGTATATGCCTAGTAGTGGGATTGCTGGGTCATATGGTAGTTCTATTTGTAGTTTTTTAAGGAACCTCCATACTGTTCTCCATAGTGGCTGTACCAATTCACATTCCTACCAGCAGTGCAAGAGTGTTCCCTTTTCTCCACACCCTCTCCAGCATTTATTGTTTCTAGATTTCTTGATGATGGCCATTCTGACTGGTGTGAGATGATATCTCATTGTAGTTTTGATTTGCATTTCTCTGATGATTAATGATGTCGAGCATTCTTTCATGTGTTTGTTGGCAATCTGTATATCTTCTTTGGAGAAATGCCTATTTAAGTCTTCTGCCCATTTTTGGATTGGGTTGTTTGTTTTTTTGCTATTGAGCTGCTTATAAATTTTGAAGATTAATCCTTTGTCAGTTGCTTCATTTGCAAATACTTTCTCCCATTCTGAGGGTTGTCTTTGGGTCTTGTTTATGGTTTCCTTTGCTGTGCAAAAGCTTTGAAGTTTCATTAGGTCCCATTTGTTTATTTTTGTTTTTATACCCACCTCCTAGACAAATGGAAATAAAAACAAAAATAAATAAATGAGACCTAATGAAACTTCAAAGCTTTTGCACAGCAAAGGAAACCATAAACAAGACACAAAGACAACCCTCAGAATGGGAGAAAATATTTGCAAATGAAGCAACTGACAAAGGATTAATCTCCAAAATTTATAGTAGAGTTTTGAAGTAGTAGATTTCTTTGGTTTTGGTCCACCAACCTCTTTTTTCTTTGGGGAAAGGTCCATGTTTTTTGGTGGGGCTGCCAATGCCCTGAACCCCTTCACAACCACCACCACCAAGATGGGCACCAGATCCAAACTAATTCAATTTTACCCTCTCACAAGGAGTTGAATCTTGAGCAGAACACAGACACTGATTTGGGCGATGACCCCAATCAAAGGAGAGAGCACTGAATTCCTGCTTTTCAAACGGCAGAAGCAGATATTCCTACCTTTCTCAAAGTCTGCTGGTTTAGCTCTTTCTTAGATTATGTGGGTCACCCGGCCTCCCACCCCCCCACCCCCAAATATTTTGTTGATCAAATTAGTCTGTGTTGTTTTCTGTTAGCCTGTCCAAAAGTAATATACTAATTACAGTAAACTTTAAACATGCAATAAACAAACATTTTTCCATGGTGCTTTGGAATGCAAATGAGCCATGGAGGGCGTTGATCTGGATGATCAATGTTTCTCAAAATAGATGTCCATGAAAATATGGTTTTAAAAAAGCTTTTTATCCTGTAGCAAACAGAGAAGTTCAAGTCCATTCCACTGGCCAGTCATTCTCAAAGAGAGATTTCAGTGTCTTAATGCTTGGAGGCTCTTTCAGCATGCTGAGCATTAGGAGACCTGGAATCACTTGAATATAAACCTCTCTGACCTTATCCTCTCTTTGCTCTCTCCCTTCATTACCATCGCTCCCACCTCACTCCTCACTGGAAGGAAAATATAAATCACAATAGACAACCTGGTGGTGGTACATAGACAGGACCTTCAACATTTATTGGATGACTGTATATTTCCTTGGGACTTTTTTTAAACACAGTCTCTTTTTTACACTGTTGAATCACTGCCTGTGTGGAGTCTGCTACAGAGTTAATAAAGAAATGAATATACATATTAAGTAAAATACTGCCATAGCTACATAGAACATAAATCATAGCAGTTCAAATGCATATGCTGCTTGTGTTCATGGAACTCAAAATATTTCACATATGATCTCACTTAGTTTTGTAACATCCCCATGAGATAGGCAGTTAACCTGTGGTAGGCAGTACCTTTTCCCTGGATGTCTAGGACATTCTATGCACACTTTCTTCTTCCTCCTCCTTAAATTCTTATGAGGCAAGGAAGACAAGGACCAGCCTCCTTGCTTTCCAGTGATGAAAATGGATGCTCAAAAGGGACAGTGATTTGCCCTCAAACTGCAATTTGGCCACAGATGTACATATTGTGGGACCCAAAGCATATCCCATCAAAATACCACAAAGAAATGAGAAGATGCTGAGATCAAAAGGAATGAAGAGTGAGACGGAAGAGGGGAGGAAAGAGATGGTCACCTCAGCCTGGTGTCCTACCCACCATGGTTTCAGAGGACAGACTAGCTGCTCTCACCTCTAACACCATTTTCACTCCACACTGAAGGCACAATATTAATAAATACAGTGGTCCAGGGGCAGGGCAGGGCATGGTATCCAAGTCCGTTTCCATTACTCCACACATGCTTCTGTTGTTACATCACTTTTGGATCTCATTTTTCCAGTGTTTAGTTTCACACGGAATGTCATTCTCTGAAATTTGTGATTTCCGATTGGACTTTGGAAAGAAAAGATCCGAATTGGTAGGGATAAACTAAGCTAAGTTCCTTTCAGCTTGTGTCCCATTCTTCTGGGTCAAAGTGATCTGAGATTGATGGCAAAGGAAGAGAGAAATCAATTATGCTTTCTTTCACCTTAACTGATAACAAATTTGAAGTTAAGTGACTTGTCCCAGTGTAGGTAAACCACTCATTTCAAATATCTGGGACTTTTTCTCTCTGCTTCTTTGCAATCGTCTCCATTCTGCCCTATCCCTATATACCTTATTCTGCACCTACATTTTTGGCAATAGGAAGGGTATGAGTTTGAGTGTTTTTTAGAGTCATTTTTGCTAACATTTGAGGATGAGGAGAAAATAGTAAACCAGCAAGAAGAAAACCTTATTTCTTCAAGTAAGTGCTTAAACTACCTGCACAAAACAAACAAGAAACGTCCTCTTAGAAGCTAAGACAAGGTCATGTTTTTGGGAGAAGAAATGAATCCATTTTACCTCCTTCGTTTCCCTCCTTCTCACACTGGAAAACTATGAGAAGGAGTGAGGGTGGGGGAAGGGAAGGATGACAGACAGATTGTACAATTACCCTAAGAGGTAAATCAGGCCTGATTTTAGGTTTGTTTTATGTAATAAAAGGCAGGAGAAATGACCAGTCCTTTCGGTGATGGAAATGACTTCGTATCTCCAAAATGGATTGCCTGGGTTTTTCTTGTTCCTTTGTTTTTTTGTTTGTTTTTAAATTTTATTGAAGTATACTTGATGTACAATGTTGTGTTTAATTTCTGCTATACAGCAAAGTGACTCAGTTATTACATATATATATATATTGTTTTTCATATTCTATTCCATTATGGTTTATCACAGGGTATTATATAGTTCCTTGTGCTATACAGTAGAAACTTGTTGTTTATCCATCCTATATATAATAGTTTGCATCTGCTAATCCTAAACTCCCAATCCTTCCCTACCCCACTTACCCTCCCCCTTGACAACCACAACTCCATTCTCTATATCTGTGAGTCTGTTTTCGTTTTATAGATATGTTCATATGTGTTGTATTTTAGATTCCACACTTAAGTGATGTCATATGTTATTTGTCTTTCTCTTTCCGACTTACTTCACTTAAGTAATAATAATAATATTACTCTCTAGGTCCATCCATGTTACTGCAAATGGCATTATTTCATTCTTTTTTATGACTAATATTCCATTGTGTATGTATGTATATATATATTATATATATATATAAAATATATACATACCATATCTTCTTTATCCATTCATCTGTCGATGGACATTTGTTTCCATGTCATGTCTATTGTAAATAGTGCTGCTATGAACATAGGGGTGCATTATCTTTTTGAATTATAGTTTTGTTTGGGTATATGTCCAGGAGTGGGATTATTGAATCATATGACAGCTCTATTTATAGTTTTTTGAGGAACCTCCATGCAGTTTTCCATAGTGGCTGCACGAATTTACATTCCCACCAACAGTGTAAGAGGGTTCTCTTTTCTCCACACCCTCTCCAGCATTTATTATTTGTAGGCTTTTTAATGATGGCCATTATGACTGGTGTGAGGTGGTAGCTCATTGTTGTTTTGATTTGCATTTCTCTAATAATTAGTGATGATAAGCATCTTTTCATGTGCCTGTTGGCCATCTGTATTTCTTCTTTGGAGAAATGTCTATTTAGGCCTTCTGCCCATTTTTAATTTTTTTTAATTTTTATTTTTGATATTAAATTTTATTAGCTCTCTGAGATAGGTAGATAATGATTAATATTTTGGGAATTAATCCCTTGTCAGTTGCATCATTTGCAAATTTTTCTCCCCCAGTCTGTAGGTTGTCTTTTTGTCTTGTTTATGGCTCCTTTCACTGTGCAAAATCTTATAAGTTTGGTTAGGTCTTATTTGTTTATTCTTTATTTTATTTTTATTGCCTTGGGAGATTGACCTAAGAAAACATTGGTATGATTTATGTCAGAGAATGTTTTTCCTATGTTCTCTTCTAGGAGTTTTATGGTGATTTGTCTTATATTTATAAGTCTTTAAGCCATTTTGAGTTTATTTTTGTGTATGGTGTGTGGGTGTGTTGTTCTAGTTTCATTGATTTACATGCAGCTGTCCAGCTTTCCCAACACAAATTGCTCAATAGATTGTCTTTTCCTCATTGTATATTTTTGCCTCTTTGTCAAATATTATTTTTCCATAGGTGTGTGGGTTTATTTCTGGGCTCTCTATTCTGTTCCATTCATCCGTATTTCTGTTTTGTGCCAATACCATGCTGTTTTGATTACTGTAGCTTTGTAGTATTATCTGAGGTCTGGGAGATTTATGCCTCCTGCTTTGTTCTTTTTCTCAGAATTGCTTTGGCAATTCTGGGTCTTTATTTTTATTTTATTTTTTTGTGGTATGTGGGCCTCTCACTGTTGTGGCCTCTCCCATTGTGGAGCACAGGCTCCGGACGCACAGGCTCAGTGGCCATGGCTCACAGGCCTAGCTGCTCTGCGGCATGTGGGATCTTCCTGGACCGGGGCATGAACCCATGTCCCCTGCATCAGCAGGCGGACTCTCAACCACTGCACCACCACGGAAGCCCAATTCTGTGTCTTTTATGCTTTCATATAAATTTTAGGATTATTTATTCTAGTTCTGTGAAAAATGTCATGGGTATTTTGATAGGTATTGCATTAAATCTGTAGATTGCTCTGGGTAGTATGGACATTTTAACAATATTAATTCTTCCAGTCCAAGAGCATGAGATATCTTTTCCATTTTTGGAATCATATTCAATTTCTGTTATGAATATTTTATAGTTCTCAGCATATGTCTTTCACCTCCTTGATGAGGTTTATTCCCAAGTATTTTATCTTTTTTGATGTGATTTTTAAAAAGGACATTTTTGTTTGTCTTCATTTTTCTAATATTTCATTGTTAGTGTAAAGAAATGCAACTGATCTCTGTATGCAACCTCTTTCCTACCAATTTGAATACTTTTATTTCTTTCTGTTGTCAGATTGTTGTGGCCAACACTTCCAATACTATGTTGAATAGAAGTCATGAGAGTGGTCATCCTTTGTCCCTTTCTTTTTCTTTTTCCTTTTGTGGCTTAAAGATTTTCTTTTGTATTATGCTTATGTTCTCTTCTTTTTGGTTTTTGTGAGTCTATTTTGTGTTTTTGATTTGTGGTTACCTTATTTTTCAAGTATATAAACCCCTTCCTATATCCACTTGCTTTAGACTGGTAGTCATATAGGCTCGAACACATTCTAGAAAGAGAATCTATATTTTCTTTCTCCTCCCCCACATTTTATTATTTTGATGTCCTATTTTACATCTTCATGTTCGTCCTTTTGCTCTTCATTGTGCCTATCATCACTTTCACAGAAATTTTTGATTTTTTTTAATCTGTGTACTGGCATATTTATGTGATTTACTTTCCAATTGTGATTTTCTATTTCCTATACAGTCTTACTTGTTTTTCTCTAGTTAGAGAAGACCTTTCAATATTTACTTTAGGATAGGCTTAGTAGTGCTGTATTCTTTTAGTTTTTGCTTGTCTGAGAAATTCATTATCTCTCCTTCTATTCTAAATCTTGCTGGTTAGAGTATCCTAGATTGCAGGTTTTTCCCTTTCAGGGCTTTGAACATATCTTTCCACTCCCTTATGGCCTGCAACATTTTTGTAGAGAAATCAGCTGATAACCTTATGGGGGTTCCCTTGTAATTAACTCTTTGTTTTTCTCTTGCTGCCTTTATTGCCATTTTTATTATAATATGTCTTGGTGTAAGTCTGTTTGTGTTTATCTTGTTTGGGACCCTCTGTTCTTCCTGTACCTGGAAATCTGTTTCCTTCTTTTGGTTTGGGAAGTTCTCAGCCATAATTTCTTCAAATACATTTTCAATCCCCCTTTCTCTTTCTTCTCCTTCTGGAATCCCTATGATGCATAGATTAACACACTTTATATTACCCCATAGGTCTCTGATATTGTTTTGTTTTTTTCATTTGGCTTTCTATCTGCTGTTTTGGATTGGGTGATTTCCATTATCATATCTTCCAGATCACTTATTCTTTGTTCTGCATTATTCATTCTGCTATTCATTGCCTTTAGTTCAGCTTTCATCTCTGCAAATACATTTTCTAATTTTTCTTCGTCCCTCTTTATAGTTTCTAGTTCTTTTTTACAGTAATCTGTGCTTCTGTCGATCACCTTTCTTAATTTCTTCAGTATTTTCGTTATCTCCTTTTTGAACTGGCTGTCTATTAGACTGAAGAGGTCTGTTTCATTGTTTGCTCTTTCAGGGGAATTCTCTTGATCTTTTAATTGTGAGTGGTTCCTCTGCTTCTTCATTTTACTTATAGTTCTCTGGCTCTATGAGTTTAGGAGAAACAATTCTCTACTGTGGTCTTGGGGGCTATTTTTATGTGGTATTGTCCCCGTGTAGCCTGCTTATATTTTTGGTACAAGGGCTGTTTTTAGTATGGATGCCTGCCACCTCTTTCCTCAGTGTATGCTGGCCATTTTCCCCTTGATAGAAGGTGCAACTGGTGTTGTGGTGCTCTTTCGTTGTCACAGCCCTGTCGGGGCAGGGTCTGCTCCCTAGTTGTTGGAGTAGAAGCCCCAAGGTCCATTTCTGAGCTGTGTTTCTGATCTTTGGTGTGAAGTGGGTGCATCACACTGGGAGAGGAGCCACTGAGTATTCCTCTGTCAGAGCTGTTCACTGTTGAGTGTACTCTGTTTTGTCACCTGTCACCTTTTGTGCAGGCTCACAAAGTACACTGTTGTTGGCACTGCCCTTGGCTCTGTCTCAACCTTGGGAATCCCAGCAGTAAGACCTGGCATACCTTAGGTGTTGTTTTCACAAGGCCACCAGGGCAGATCTGCTGAAGTCAGGTCCCAGGACTGCAGTAGTCATGCACCTGGACCTGCTGTGGGAGCTGTGAGGTAGCTCAGACCCTGGCCCGGCCCAGCCCCCATATGCACAGGCCCACAAAGCCCACAGCTGCTAAGGTCAGACCTGTCCCAACTGCAGGAGCACCCATTGTCCATTCAGATGTCTCACAGGCGCTGAATTTACAAAGCCTGCCCACACGGAAACTGGCCAAGGTGGTCGCTGGGGTCATTCTCCCAAAGCGGCAGTACTGCACTCCAACTCCTTCAGGCTGTCTCCACACAGGCAAAATCAGTTTTCTCCCTGGGTCTGTCCTTTGAACCCCAATTTCCAACACCCAGCCCCCACCCATATGAGCAGATGTACGTCTCAGGCTGGGGGACTCAGGGCAGTGGCACCGACAGTGTGTGCAGTTCTTTCTCTGTTCTGCCTGTCACAAACCACTTGTTGGACTCTCCCCTGATGATCTGAAGCTCCTTTTCTGTCCTGGCTGATCTTCCCACCAGTGAGGGGGCTTCCCAGGTGTATAAACCTTTCCTCTTTATCAGCTCCCTTCCAGGGGCACAGGTCCCATACCGCTTCCTCTTTATTTTTTTTTTCCTATTGTCCTACCTGGTTACCTGGAAGCCTTTCTTGCCCTTTCAGGTGTCTGAGGTCTTCTGCTGGTGTTCAGTATGTGTTCTGCGAGAACTGTTCCATTTGTAGATGTATCTTTGATGTATTCATAGGAGGAGGTGAGTTCCATGTCCTACTACTCTGCCATCTTGGTTGGAGTCCCTCTTTGGGCTGTTTTTAAACATCAAATCCACTTACAGAAAACAAGGTTTCAATTTCCACTTGCATCCAAGATGAAGTAACAGGGACTGGATTATCCTCTCACCCCCAGTTTGAAAACATCTTCCTCTCTCAGTCCTCAACAAAAGGGAAAGCAGGGGGTAAACTCTGACCTCTGACCTGGATTGCCTATTGTCTGTGGTTTGTCAATGCAATAATGAAATGTTTGAATCCACAACAAATACTAGTTACAGTCTTAAGATCTCTGTCATATTTTCTCCCACCAAAATTTAAATTTTTTCAGAGGACACTGGAGCTCAGAATATCACTCTTTTTGCAAAAGCAAAGCTAGCACATCTTTTAAACTATCAATACTTTTCTTAATCTTCTCAGCAGTTACTGCAAACCAAGAAAGAACTTTTGTACCAGCTAACTTCTCACACTCTTAATAAAGAGAAACTAATGACTTAGAGATTTTCGCAAAGTGCTTTTGAGTTAAAACATTACCATATACTTTTATATGGCTTCTTTATCCTTGGACCAAAAAATATCTTAGCCAAGCTAAGATAAGAAAAGTTTCTGCCCATAACAAAAGCAAAACAAACTTCCTGTGGGCCTGGAATGTTGAATAAGAAAAAATGGTCACTTGTCAAATGTGATATGGAAGTTATCTTGGTGAATTACGTACCTATTTCTACTATGGAAGCATGTCACATAGAAAAGTTTGTGTTAGGACAGGAAAAGAGCCTCTCAAAATAAAAATGGAGCAATAAAGAACAGTTCTTTCTAGCCAGCTAGTATGTCTCTAAATGCATTTCTACCTGGTTTTGTCTATAAAGAAAAGAGGACATTTTTAACTCAGCAACCAAGCAACAAATGCCCTATAAGTAGTTACACAAAACCTTGTTGGTGTGGACTTTCAAATCAGGAACTAAAGTGAAATTAGAGGAATTTGGAAATTGTAATATCTTCAGGCAAATTAGGTTTTGACTATATAAAACATATTGTTTTTGCTCCCCTGAGATTCCTTCATATCCCTTCTATAATTTCTTACCCCCTCCCTAACCCTCATCCCCTACACCTACCTCTTTTGATTCCAATGACCAGTGTCCCAGACTCTCCTCAAAGGCCTGTCCTCAGGCTACTGGAAGCACTGCTTTGCCCAAACAAAGTAGAAGAAAGTTCTGGGAATGTATTTCCCTTACCTTCGGGTCTTCCCCCACCCTCACCACAGACCTTAGCGAATGTCTAGCTGATACAAAACTAGACAGTCCTAGTTTTTGCCCAGGGTAAGGCACTCAGAGGTGTACCGAATGCTCCAGAGCTCTCCTTTGGGCTCAAGCTGAGGCCAAGAAAGACATTGTCTGAAACCCCACCCTTGTTTGGCCTGTCCTCTTCCCTGCCCAGCTTCCCACTCTCTTGCTAGCTTCTCCTAGAAGTACCTCCTTAATAAATCACTTGGCCACAAATCCTCTTCTCTGAGCCTGTTTCTGGAGAAACTAACCTAAGACAGTAGCTCAAACCACTAATAAAATGATGCCATCTACATTCCCTACTAATCTATAATGGGTAGTATACGTGTATACGTAATGTTCAAAAACAGAATCTTTTCTGAATTAGTTTACAGTAACCAACTAAAATTTCACATAATCTATTAAATACCTTCATAAGCTTCTCCTTCAAAGAGAATATAAAACTAAACATCATCCTATTGAATGTGAATATCACATGGAAAATTAGAAGAGTACAAATATGATTTAAAAATCATATTTAGGTTTACAACAGTTTTGAAGATTCTTTACTGAAAAAAGTTAAGTCAAATTCCTTTCAAGTGATATATTTTTAAAATAATATATAAATTATTTTTAGGCCCCTTGAAAGACATTTGGCTACCTTCAAATTAATATAATAGTTGATCAGCTAATGGGATTTAATTTTGATAAAGGACAAACTATGAAAACGTTAGGGAGAAAGTCATGATAAAGTAGGAGCAGTTCTGAAAATGAGTAGTGAATGTTTTTTGACTCACTTCCAACTCATTAAAATCTTTCTGAATCCAACCTAAATCCTTGCTTCAGAACCTTAATAGTCTTTAGTCAGAAAATTGAATTAACTTCTGAATTTAACTTGTAAAGGTCAAAAGGAACATACTTCTAATGATGTAGGAAATTAAATATGTGCTATTTCATCTTCCATTGTTTAATGCATATCATTTGAAAATGAGGAGAAAAATATTTTTCATGCAAAATAATGCCCATTTTTAACTAGAAAAACATAGCTATGTTCCTTTTAGATTATTTCTGTCTCCTTTCTTTGAAAACCAGAGAAATATTCATATTTAATATGTGTTATATTTTGAAATATACATAATCTTATATACAAGCAAGAGAAAATTGGAGAACAGTAACAGTAATGGCCCTTAAGGTAAATCCAGAATGTAAATCTGTTCATTTTTTCCACAAACATTGTTAAGCACCTAATATGTATCAAAGACACATATGGTCCCTGTGTCCATGGAATTTGGTCTAGATGGGTTTTTTCTCATATTTTTTATCCTCTTTGACGTCTTTTCAGTATTTGACACCGTTGTCTTATCCATTCCTCTTGAAATGATCTTCCCCTTAATATCTAGAGAGACTCTAGATCTCTGAAATATTCATCCCTCCTGATTTCCTCCTAATTTTCCTAGTCTCCTTCTGCTCCCTTCTTTTGTTTGTCTCTACATGTTGATTTTCCCCAAGAGTCCGTTCATGTCTGGTTGTTTACTTGGCATCATCTATCCCTTACAAGCAGCTGGCACCACGTAGCCATTTCCAATCTAGATTAATCTAGCTCTAGAGGCATATTTTTGTCCACTGCTCCACCTGGATAACCCAGATACCTCAGACACAAGGTATCCTCTTTCCTCTACCCCACAAGTATGCAAAGGAAAACATTCTCCTTCCCTGTCTTCCCAAACCCCATAAAATACAATACCCATTAATGACAAAACCTAGCTGCCTTAGATCAGAAAACCTCTTGCCTAGACCACTTTAATAGTCCTTACCTGGTCTTTTGTTCTCCAGTCTCTCTTTCCACCTTTCTATCAAGTCAAAATTTATATAATACCGCCAAAATGATTAGTTATAAATCAGATATGGTTTAAAATCCTCATAGTCCCTTGTTAATTATAGCATAAAATCCAGACTCATACAGTACACAATGCTCTTCCAATCTCATTTCAATTTGCCTTTTTTTTTTTTTTTTCGGTACGTGGGCCTCTCACCACTGTGGCCTCTCCCGTTGCGGAGCACAGGCTCTGGATGCGCAGGCTCAGCGGCCATGGCTGACGGGCCCAGCCACTCCGCGGCAAGTGGGATTTTCCCGGACCGGGGCACGAACCCGTGTCCCCTGCATCGGCAGGCAGACTCTCAACCACTGCGCCACCAGGGAAGCCTCAATTTGCCTTTTAAGATTTATCTCCATCCATCCCTATCACACATTTAGCAGTCCTGAAATCACAGGCATTGTCAAGCCGCTGTGTTTTTGTCCATGTAATTCTCTCTGCCTGCACTGCTTCCCTGCACAACTTTGTATCTGACTCATGCATATAACTGAGAGCATCTTAAAATTAGGTACTGACTTTTATTCATTTTTGTACCTGAGAATCTAGCCTAGTGCTTGGATTCTCATGGATGTTCAAGTGACATGGAATTCAAAATCCTTTACGGGGCTTCCCTGGTGGCGCAGTGGTTGAGAGTCTGCCTGCTGATGCAGGGGACATGGGTTCGTGCCCTGGTCTGGGAAGATCCCACTTGCCGCGGAGCGGCTGGGCCTGTCAGCCATGGCCACTGAGCTTGCGCGTCCGGAGCCTGTACTCCACAACGGGAGAGGCCACAACAGTAAGAGACCCACATACCACAAAAAAAACCCTTTACAGTGTGGTTCCTTTTCTGTCTCATCTCTAGCTTCAACCAATTCAGTTAATTTTCTAGTTGTATAAACTATTCATCGTGACTGAACATAGCATGCTCCCCCATGCTTCAGGCTCTTTGTTAAAAGTCTATTCATCCTCCAAGAATCAACTCAATGTAGACTAATCTTCTACACTCTAGCTGCATATTTTCATTTGTGCTGGGAAGTTTTTCCCATCTTTTCTCTTCAGACATCCCCAGGTAGAATTAATTACCATCCTTCTCAATAGCTAATTATCCATAATATAATAATATTTACCAGGTTAAATCATATATGTGTATGTCTTGGTCTCTCCTATTGAATCATAAGATATTTATCTTCTCTCATTTGTATCTCCAGTACCAAGCATATTGCTAAGTACCCAGTATATATCTAAAATTTTGAATTGAATTAAATTGAGTTGAAAAATAGACCAGATTAGTTGGGGCATTGGATTCTCATAACACATGGTTCACAACTTTGGCTGACATTGGAATATCATGGGGAGCTTTTAGAAAATACCAGTGCCCCTGCCCCATCTCCAGATAATCTCATTTAATTGGGCTGGGAGGGATCCAGCACCAGTATTATCTGCAATGTTCCAAGGTGATTTATAATGTTGGCAGGGAATGGGAGTGGGAAGCCCTAGAGAAGTGAGTGAGGGTCAGATTGTAGAGCTCCAGGAGCGCCAGCTCTCGGCAGTGAAGAACTAACTTGCTCCGGGGCCACATCATCCCCCACCATGGACTCTCTGATTGACCAGCGGTCTTGGGAGATTTGAATGAGTGGGAGTTTTCCATCATCAAATTCTACAGTGTCCTGGGGACTGCTTACTCTCTCTTAGTCAATATACACAGTACTAAAAAGCCCTCTTTCCCTTTCTCTCTCTCTCTCTCTCACAACTCACTTGCTGCAAACTAAGACAAGAATTCCCTGTCTGCCTCTGGGAGTCTTGGCTTCTGTCTCTATGGAATATTATAAGCACCAACTTGGGTTCTCAGCCCCCTTTCCCCACCTTGGCTCCTTCACCACCACAGTAGTCACTGATGACCCTCACTTACAGCCTCAGACCCTCCTCAGCTTCCGAGTCATTTTGACAAGGACAACAATAATTGCAACAGCTTCAGCTTAACACTTAGCAGGCTGTGGCATTCCTGCCATAAGACCAGCAGCCAAAACATTAAGTTCCAGGGACATGCCCCCAAGACTGTTTCATGCTTCCACCCCCCCAAGTAGTCTTCCTGGCTGTCCTATCTGGTGGTACCCCATTTGCCCTAGGAAGGACAGACAGATCTCATGGAACCACTGATTCTGCCTTGTTCCTCCAACTTCAGTCACTACCCTATAGACCCTCTTTGGGCTATATATTATGTTATGGTGGTGTCTCAGCTTGAAACCCATCCTTCTATTCTCTACTTTGTGATGCTGAGACAAGGACTCTGTGAGTTGCATTTCTGTTTTGCTGGCTGGCTCTGTTAGACACTTCCGATAGGGCTGTTAGAGGGAGACTGCAAGGCTGGAGGAGGGGAAAGGGGCTGCTGCTTCCTGTTCACTCTCTGAGGGCTTTCTGTTCCTGACAGCACCAATCAGCAATGCTTCTTCTTCACCCTGGCAGTTAATCCCAGGAACAGCTGTCAAATCCAGTTTGCAGTTTTCTCCAACTTCATCATGCCCAGTCAGAGACACCAGCAGTAGCCGGTGTCCTCTCTTTAGGAATTCAGATCCCAGGTCCACAGGGCCCCTCCTCTCATCATCCAAACACCAGGCCCCTCCTCCAAGCTTTTAAATTGTAATAACCCCAGCCCCTCCCTTTATGTTCTCAGCCTCTCTCAGCCCCGCAGTTGATAGCTGCTCCCTCCTATCAACCTTGTTACCTTGGAGATACCTTCAGGTTGTCTTTTTAGCCTTGTCAATTCTTCAGTCATTAATTAACAATTGTTCATGTTAAATTCTCACTGTTAAAAAAAAAAAACAGTGTGATTCCTTCTTTTGGTTGCACCCTCTTATTATATGCCTGGCTCAAACAGCAATATATGCCCGAATTATGTCTCACCCAGTTCTGTGCCTTGAAGCTCTTATCTGTCCTCATTGGAATCTGCCTCTGTAACACGAACAAAAATGTTTGAGTTGTCATATTTGATCCACCACTGATGTAGTATAGCCATACATTATGGAGTATTTAACCTGAATTTTATTTATTTGTAAAATAAGAGTGATATTAGCAACCTGCATTGTTAAGGGGTAACAAACATAACAAGTAGACCTCTAGCTCTCATAAGGAACGTGTCAGTGCATCTTCAAATTTGTCAATACTATTGCCAACATAAGCACCTGGCTTCCTTTCCAGGGCCATCATTTGCGCCTGACATCAAATGGAAGAGGACCAACTGCATGAGATGTGGATGCTAGGGTGGGCTAAGCTCCCTTTCAGGCTAATCAGCCCGCTCTCATACCATGTTTTCACAGAGCACATGATGTAAAACTCTCAGCATGTCTTAACATGACATTAATTTTTAGATTCATTCAAAGGCAGCCGAATTTTCAAATGGATAAACGTATAAAGTATTGACATGTATAAGACAATTAGAACTGCTATTTATTCAGCACTTAAGCATGATAATCACTGCACTTACATTTCACATGTAGTATTTTATTTAATCCTTACAATAATTCTTTAAATAAGTTATATTATTATGTCTCATTACAGATGAGAAAACTGGGACATCAACAGGAAAGGTAACCGGCTGATCTCAAAGAACATGTAAGTAGCAGAACTGGGATTCTGACTAGAGAGTCCACACCTCTTGGCCTCTTTACTATGTTGGTTCCACATACTTTGCTTGTGAATGTACCTCTTATGATAAAGCCTACAAACTGTTTTTACTAACAGTTGGATAAATAATTGGTTGCTTTTACAATGGCTTAAGGAATTGTTAGCCTTTGTTCCAATTCTTTCAAAAACTTTTATGATTTTATATTATAAACATACTTTACTGTATATTACAGTTCCCAGTTTGTGAAAGTTCATTAACAAATCATGTTTTTTTAATATAATGTATTTCCCAGTAAAAATTAAGTTTCCTAGGCCAGTCCACAAGACGTGTGGAATTGCTCATCACATTTTTAGAAGTAAAACTAAGTAGAAAACAACAGAGCTTCCTTTTTCCTTTTAGAATTATAAAATACATTTTAAAAATAATGAGCCCTTTTGAAAAGCTTTGGAACTCACCAGGTGTGTGGGAAGGCCAACTTTCTTGGGGGCCCTTTTTATAGGACATAGAGGTGAAATGGGAGAGAACAGAAGTGAATTCTGACCACAAAACTTGCCCAAAAGGGAAAATATAACTCAGTCATTCCCTATCCACCTCTCTACCCACCCTACCATCAACATAGAGTATGTTCTTCCATAAGGAAAAGGGAGATAAATTGGGGGTTATGAGCCTATCAGATAAATTTAGCAGAGAGCCATGCCTCCAGCCAACCATGTAGAGAGAAGGCCTTCAAAGTCAAGGTTAAAAGAAAAAATTGGATCCATATCAAGGCCAGGAAGGTGATGGGAGTGAAGTGGAAAGAAAATTCCTCTGAACAGTTTTGTTACCAGAAGTCAAGTGATGGGGTCAGATCAAAGAATGGGAAAAGGAGGCGCTTTAAGAGAAAAGCACTTCAGCTGTGATACCATCATAGATAAAAACCATGAAATAGATGAGCTGTAGGTAAACTGGGCATATTGTTGGGACTATTCCTACATAGTTCTTTTAAGAATCACAATTATCTTTGGCTTCCATTATTTAGTTGTTTTAGATAAGATCTTGTCTCCAGGGAGACTCTTATTACTCAAAGACACTTTTGGCAAAATGCTACCAATAAGAAATGAATCTAAATGGTTTAATTCTGAAGAGTCTTTACATTCTTCATTTTTTAATCTTTTAATTTATTTATTCATTCTGTCAGCAAGTATATTTATCATACACCATCTGCAGGAGCACTGTCCTAGGTGCTAGAAGACACAACTGTGGAAAAAACACACAAAAATACTGCCTTCAGAGAGTTTATATTCTAGTTTTACAATAATCTGAGATTCATCTGCAAATAAATTAATGTCTAAAAAGTGGGTTTTTTTAATAAAGTGACAATCTTTAACTTTTTTTTTTACCACAGGGAGTATTTATAAATAAGTAGGATAAAGGATGCCATCCAGATAGCTATAGTATTATCCCTGTTTAAAGAGAAAATATGGATTCCCAGATTGATCAATCAAGTTTCCTTTTAAAGTGATATCAAGCAAATGTGACTTATACTATTTTTATTTTGCCTTATCGTTTTTGGCTTGCACATGTTTGGACCACTTAGAGCTGTTGTTTAAAGCACAAAGATAAAAGACAAAGTAGATGTAAGAAATGCAACGTGTATACCATGATAAGTAGAGTTTTGCCTTGAGACTCTGCACATCCACTCCTATTTGAACCAAAAGCTGAAAGAAACTTACCTTTGAATGTGTTTTAGAGTATTAAGAAATTTGTACCTTATCAAGTAGGTTCCAAATATTTTCCATTGAACATATATCAGGAGATTTCTCTAAGTTTGTTGGGAGTTCCTTTTTTTTTAATATCTTTATTGGAGTATACTTGCTTTACAATGGTGTGTTAGTTTCTGCTTTATAACAAAGTGAATCAACTATACATATACATATATCCCCATATCTCCTCCCTCTTGTGTCTCCCTCCCACCCTCTCTATCCCACCCCTCTAGGTTCTTAATTCAGGGAATAAACATGATATATAGATTGCTACTGAGGGCTGAAGGAAATTGTCCAATACACAATTAGAGGAAAGACTACAATACTCCAGAGAAAAGGAAATGCCAAGATGTCAAAACCTGCCTCAAATAGAATCCTGTAGACAAAGCCTATCTATGCTAAATAGACTGAAAGAGGATCTGGGTATGACTCCAGCTTTTAATAGATATTTTTCTCTAAAGTAGATAATGCAAGCCCATGAAATAAGTTATTAGATAATACAATTTTAATTAAAATCAAAACAGTAAAATTTAGTCTATAAATATAAGTGAAATTTAATATTGGGTTGGCCAAAAGGTTCATTCAGTTTTTTCTGTAAGACGGCTCTAGTAGCACTTAGTTGTCATTTGAAACAATTGCATTAGACTGTATGTGACAGCTGTCATATCAACATGCATTTTAAAAAAAACATCAAAGTTGGTGAATTTTTGTGTAGCCATTTTAACATTGAAGATGGAAGAAAAACTACATTTTTGACATATTATGCTTTATTATTTCCAGCAAGGTAAAAACACAACTGAAATGCAAAAAGAGATTTGTGCAGTGTATGGAGAAGGTGTTGTGACTGATCGAACATGTCAAAAGTGGTTTCCAAAGTTTTGTGCTGGAGATTTCTCACTGGACGATGCTCCACGGTTGGGTAGACCAGTTGAAGTTGATAGCGATAAAATTGACACATTAATTGAGAACAATCAATGTTATACCATGCGGGAGATAGCTGATCACCTGGGGATCTTGTTAAAAGCATCCCAGTTGCTCTGGGATGGGGCCCTAAGAGTCGGCATTTCTATCAACTCCCTGCTGATACTTATGCTTATCAACAAATAAACATACTTTGAGTAAGTAGCAAGGATCTGAGTAAATCCATATAAGCCAGGTTTCAGAGGGAATGATCAACCAACCAAAAACATACCTTCATAATGTCATTGGGGGAAAAAATGACTACTTACGAATGAGTCTTTGTTGTTCATTAAAACAGTTTTGGTAGGAGTCCTACTTGGCAACATGTTGTAAACAGCTAATTGGAGTTCATTCACATTGTTAAAAAATGAAGACAAAGGTTTTCTTTAGAAATAGTCTACCTTTCATTCATTTATAGCACCTTCATTTTAGTTAATGAACATGTGGGATTGGACCACTAAAAGCAAAAAAGAATGATATCATTACTCATCTTTAATTCTTCTTGGGTTCATTTTCCCATCAAGTTTGAGATCTCCCCCACTTACTTACTCATTTACTCAGGAAAAAACAAAACACAGAAAAATGCTGTTAAGAGCAAGTCCTAAAGAAACTAATTAAGAACAGATCCTAAGATGTGCCTCTCCCACCACACCCCAACCTTGGTAAGATAAATAAACAATAAATTTTTTAAAGTAAACATTATTATGTAACACTCACTAAAAATAATAATGCATCAAAAGCTCCAAAGTGGTATTTTTATGGGTCACTACCATCGGTAACAATTAGTTGAGGTTGTCCAAAAGCCTTTGATGTACCTGCCACATTGCTGAAGCTAGAGAAATTAAGAATGAATGGTGGGCTTCCCTGGTGGTACAGTGGTTGAGAGTCCGCCTGCCGATGCAGGGGACGCGGGTTCGTGCCCCGTTCCGGGAGGATCCCACATGCCGCAGAGCAGCTGGGCCCGTGAGCCATGGCCGCTGAGCCTGCATGTCCGGAGCCTGTGCTCTGCAACGGGAGAGGCCACAACAGTGAGAGGCCCGGGTACCGCAAAAAAAAAAATAAATAAATAAAAAGTAAAGAATGAATGGTGATTGCACTTTCCTATTTCCAAGAAATGTAAAGAAATATAGATGCTGTGGCTATCTGTCTTTAGTCAGCAGTGATAATCTGGTTTTCTGTGGCAAATGAATAGAAGCAGAGACCAGGAGGACAGAGGTGGAGGTGCACTGCCAGGAGTGCACAGTAAGGCAGAGGATGTGCAGCAAGAGAGAGTTCTTTCCAGGGAAAGAAACAAAAGACAGGAAGAAGAAGAAAAAAGAGAGAAGTGTAGAAATGCATCATTAAAAAGCAGAAAAAGAAAGCAGAAAAGAAGGAGATGCTGAGAAGGTAGAAGCACTTTCAAAGCCAAAGTTTTAGCCACGTAAACTGCCTGCCTTGGGGCCTGGAAAAGGAGGATCCCCAAGCTCCACCACGCATAACAGCAGTACCATCCAACATGGCGGAAGCATTCTCAAGCACAAGCACATGACCCAAGTGGAAAGTACTTTCCTGTTTTGGAGATGCATAGCTTAAACAGTCAAATAATAATCGACTACGCTATGTCTGATTCCATGTTTGCTAAGCAAGTTTTCTTTCACCTACAGGGAAAAAATTAAGCCAATCTAACAAAACAAGCACTGCAATAAACTTGGCATTTGTATTTCTCATTATAAATGAATAAATTGGCACAGATGGAAAAAGAAAGCAGCGAGGAGGGGTGGAAAGGCAGAGGGAGAGTCCTGCACTAAACCACAACTTGATCTGTCCCTCTTGGGCATAACTAGGACATAGAAACAAGGATTTGTCAGAGTTTTTACCTTGGTATAGATCCAGCTTCACAAAGTGGGAGGTAAATTGAATACCAGGTGAAGAGAGTCAGGGAAGAAGTCAAAAGAAACCTACTGGGCATAAGAAAGGAATTTGGGTAGGGACAAATATGGGGAAAAATGACATAGAGATCAAAATTGAGAAGGCAAAGAGAACTGAGACTAGAGAAGAAAGCATGACAGAAAGCAAGCTGTAAATACGGATGGACTTCAGAACGTTATTTTTATGTGGGGCTCAGTGAGATTCCCAGAGCTCAGAATGAACCTGAGGGGAAAGTCCCAGACCTAACAGGGTTTTTTTTATTCCCAGCCTACTGACCACCAAGACTTCACAGGCTATACAAACCCCCTTCCAACTGGCAGGTATGGCTGTTCTCTTGCATGTGTGGAGGAACGGGAGTAGTGAGCCTCCAGCCTTGCCTAGCTCTGCATCTCTCCTGACTCCAGTCCAAGCCCTAGCTTTCCTGGGAAGAACGCAGGGAACCCTATAAAAGTAGATCAGGCAGAAGAGAAAATAACTCCCTGAAGTTGCCTTAATAAGTCACATGTTCTAACAGCTGAAACATTGTTGCATTTGGAAGGGTGAGGTCCGTTTCAAATAGAAGAGAGGGGAAGCGTCTGAGCTATTAAGGAGATTCCTTGAGCCATGCTCTCCTAGGATGTGGCCCTTCCCAGAATCATGCTGGGGTTAAGAAAAGGTGCTGCTCTCAGCCTAGGCTGAAGTTGGATAAGTCACACTGCTACTTCCTACTCCCATATTTAGTAAAGGGCACTCACACCTTATGTTCCTTAAAGAGGGAAAGAAAGAAATATAAGAACTGCCTCAGCCCTTAGCAGGTGAGAGCTGATGAGTGTTTCTGGAAGTTATTCAGTGTTTTGTTTTGTTTTGTTTCCCCCCAGTAGTTCTTACTGCTCACTAAGAATCCACACCTGAAGCAATCAATTTCTACTCACCCTCCACCTTCTCACTAATGGTGCAATCCTATACTTTGACTGATCTTGGTACCTCTTGTTGGTAACTAATATGCTGCTGGTGAATCGAAAATATGAGTCCTATCCAGCCCTGAGAAAGACATTCCCTGGAAATGCCCTAAAATAAAATACTCGTGTAAGCACAATGTTCTTACAAATCTCAGTATTTTTGTCTTTAATACTTACCAAGTGATTTTGTACTAAAAGCAACACTTGATCTTTTTCTACAAGCACAAATGGCAAAGTCAACAATGAGAATCATACAGAGGTCTCAAGAGGAAAGTTGCAAAGAGAAATGAGAACTCTGATCCCTAGAACTTTTCCTAAGCACAGATGTGAGGACATGGACTTTTTCTTTGACCTCTGCCCATCTCACTTTTTCTAGGTCCTTCTCCCATGATGCCCATTTCCTCCCATGCTCCCTCCCTCTACCTGTATCATTGCCCAGAGCACATCACACTGTTGGAGCAGTTCAGTTGGCGTGGACTTTCCTCAGGTAGTGTCCTACCTACATGCAGGATGTGGGGCAACAGCAGGGTTGAAATCAGCACCACAACCTAGAAACAAAATTCTGATGAAGCAAACTATCCTGGCCTCAACATACCTATTCTATGCTACAGAAGTCAGGATAGTGTTTACCCTTAGGTGAATAGTTAGAGATTGGAAGGGGGCAAGAGGGAGGGTAAGGGGTTTTCCTAGGTATTGAAAAAATTATGTTCTTGATCCAGTGCTGTTTCCATTGGGTGTTTTCAGTTTGTGAAAACTCACTGAGAAAAACATTTAGAATATGTGTGCTTTTTTATACATTAAAATAAATGTTAAAGAAAATGTTAAAATAGAATGGCCTTAAGAATGACACAATTCAGGAGACTGAAGAGGTTCAGAGGAACTCAAAATATAATCAACATAACCCGGATATTTTAAGAAAGCATATTCCAAAGAAAAAGTGGAATGACATCTGACAATGTTATTAATACAAGATTTGTAAATATTTGTAAATATTGTTACAAATATCTTACAAAACATATTTTCCTCGCTGGGAAGCACATTTTTAAAAAGTTTTCACCAGGCCCGAATGCGCTTTCAGTGTCTTGGTCTACAAGGCTTCTGTTGGAAAAGAGCTAAGGAATGTCACCAGCGCTGTCCTGAGAAGGGGACCAGCATGGCAGAATCAGGCCATGGTGGCTGGAAGTTACTGGTTGATTGGATCATCCAACCAATTCCTCTTGCTCAGATTCCTATCCTTACCAAGCCATCCACGGAGAGGGCAGAATTTATGTTTATTGCTCTAAGTCAATAATGTTCTAATTTTACATAAATCTCTGTGGAGTACCAACCTTTTTATCAGACCATGGATGCTTTCTAATCTAAAAAAGATTATCAAACTCTTACATAACAGTAACTAAGCAAGCAGTGTTTGTAGTAACTTTGCAAGGGGTATGGCCACCAAGCTGGGACACAAACTAATCCCCCCATAAAAGCATGTCCAGCAAAGCATTGTGAAGCACTGGGATATGTTGTTCCCTGCCTGGGGAGATGTGTAGGCTGGATCCCTTTTTCTGGGCCAATCCAATCAGACTCTATGGGCAGCTGCCTGCTTTCTCCATGAATAAGAATGTATGTGACTTGTACTGTTTCAGCTATAACAAACAGGGTCACATTGAAGCAATGAAAACGTTTTGATATTCAGAGTGATTTTTTAATTATTTTCAAATTAAGTTATAATCGACATGTTCACTTCAGATGTACAAAATAATGACTTGATATCTGTACATATTGCAAAATGGTCACCACAATAAGTCTAGTTAACATGTCATCATTCAAAGTTATAGAATTTTTTTCTTGTGATGAGAACTCTCAAGCTTTAATCTCTTTGCAACTTTCAAATATGCAACACAGCATTATTTACTATAGTCACCATGCTGTGCATGTCACCTCACACTTGTTAGAATGGCGATCATCAAAAAGACAAGAAGTAACAAATGTGGGCGAAGATGTGGAGAAAGAGAGCCCTGTGCAATGTTGGTGAGAATGCAAACTGGTGCAGCTCCTGTGGAAAACGGTATGGAGGTTCCTCAAAAAATTAAAAGTAGAACCACTACACCATCCAACAATTCCAAATCTGAGTATTTATCTGAAGAAAATGAAAATACTAACTTGAAAAGATTCAGGCATACCCATGTTCATTGCAACATTGTTTATAAAAGCCAAGATATGGAAACAACCTAAGTGCCCATGGACAGAGCAATAGATAAATTGTGAGATATATATAGTACACACACAAACACACACACACACACACAATGGAATATTATACAGCCATAAAAATAATGAAATCTGGCTATTTGCCATGGATGGACCTCTAGGGTATTATGTTAAGTGAAATAAGTCAGAGAAAGACAAATACCATATGATCTCACTTATATGTGGAATCTAAAAAAGAAAGAAAGAAAAGAAAACAAACTCATCTACACAGAGAACATATTGGTGGTTGCCAGAGGTGAGGAGAGTTGGAGGGGTGGGCAAAATGAGTGAAATGAGTCAAAAAGGTACAGAGCGATCTTACAGTGCATTCTCAGAGAACACTTCAAAGAGATTTGTTATAAGCTTCGAATCTCTTGAACAATCACTACTCTGGCAATACTTTAGGCTCAAGAATTTGAGCAGGTGTTTTGTATTAGTCTTACATCCATGGCACTGAACACAATTCATAAAACCTGTCGATTTAATGCAATTTGATAATTCTGAGAAAGAATCACAAATCACTAATGGAGAGAAGTACCTGCCAACAATTGTAAAGGGACACATTGAAAAGCAATTTTAAATATCTATAAATACATAAGGTTTCAGAATTCACCACTAATCTGTTTATATGTTTTCTAAAATTACAATCTATTTTTTCTCTACCAAATCAAAATTCTTTGTAGTTATTTTACTTAACTCATTTTCCTTTCTCCTCAATCTTTCTCTTGCTTCGAAATGGAAATATTGGAGCTTATATATTTCACGCAGACATTTCAAATATGAATTTTCCATTCAGAGGAAATCTTATGCCTTCCCTTTTGGGAGAATATCTCAGGATCAAGTTCATGCCATTATTTGAAACATACCTAAAACATTCTGCCCTGTTAATCATCTGTTCCTCAGCAGTCATGAAGAAAACTTTCACAGAAACTTTATGTCCAGCATTATGTTGTGTCAAAGTCCCTGTGTTCTCACACTTCATTCTTCTACACTTGACAAGGAGAAAATATCAACGGCTCTCCTGGAGCAACTTTGAGAAATTTATAAGAAGTCAACATCAGTTTTAGATCAATTGTTAAAATGACATAAATTGAAGTCATCCACATCTGGAGATGAGGAAAAAGCAAGAAATAAAAATGTCTTATTTCAATTTCTTGAGTTTTCTTTTTGTCTTTTACCTTCAGTTACAACTAACCAAACTATTTAGTCAGAAACCAACTCCACCCAATAGCCTCACCAAGAATACAACTTCCCCAGGTGACATGATGTACCAAAGCCAGATTGGAGAAGCAAGGGAAAAGGTGAAATCTGTAATCTCACATCTTTAAGTAAAAGAGAAAAAAAGGAGAAAAAAGTACCCTAGCAAATTTACAGAACACTTGGGAAAAAAGAAAACCTTAGCATTCTATTCACATGCAAAGTTATTTAATGCCTAGTAATCTCCACCCTGAAGCACAGATTTCTTTTTTCCCTCACTACTTTAGCAGTCATTCTTTTGGCACAAAAATTATGAATGAACGTTTCTTCATATTATCAAAAGATGTTTTTTCTTCTTTCTGCTTAAGTGTATCAGCTGATTTAAATTATGAAATCAAAAGTATACTTTTTCCTTTTGCCCATGTAACACAGTGGTTCGCAACCAGGAAAAATTTTGTCCCCAAAGGACATCTGGCAATGTCTGGAGACATTTTGGGTTGTCACAACTTGAGGAAGGGGGTGACTGCTACTGGCATCTAGTGGATGGACACCAAGGATGCTGCTAAATATCCTGCAAGGCACAAGAGAGACCCCTCCTGCTTCCCCCCACCAAAACAAAAGGAATAATTGGGCCCATTATTCCTGTTCACATATCTACCTAGAGGAAGTGTGAGATACTTGTGGCATGTCCTGAGACCCAGAGTAGCAAAAAGACTTGCAGTGGACATGGAGATGTGATGCCCAAATCCCCTTCAAGAGAGAAACTGTTGTCCCAGCTGCTGGGAATGCTGTCAGCAAAGGACCCTTAGTTGCCAGCTTCTTCAAGGTTTGCTGCAGTAGCAGAGACCCTCCTCAACCAAGACCATGACCTTCCAGGGGTGGACCACACCCAAAGACTGATTGCAGCAATGATAGAAAAGCTTGGCCATGTCAGCTCCCTGAGGGACAACTCTGATGGAATATAGAAACTTCAGAGCTCCCATGGGATGCCTGGCCAACATTTCAATTCAACTTCACCCTCTGCCAAACCTACTTCCTCCCACAGGTGTCGACCCCTCATATACATCCTTCACTCCAATCTCTGACTCAACATCCGCTTCTGGAGAACCCAACCTGGGACAAGCCTCCTTTGGAAGGGAAGCCCTGAGAAAAAGAATCTGGTGAAACCAAATAGGTTCCCCGAACAGTCCACATAGGAAATAACCAGAAGGGGTTTGTGGAGCTTACAAAACCCCCTTGGGAAGACTCTGAGAGAGGAAATCAGGGAACGTGGGCTCTATCTTAAAGCATAGAGGACTATGCTATGGTAGCAAGTTAGAAATGCTCCTGAGATGTTGAAAATGGCTTGCTCAGATTTTTAAAAATTAAAACAATATAATTTTCAAAACTCAAAAAACCTTCTGGACACTGACAAAAGACTTCCTCTGAAGTCAATCGTGAGATTTAAAAACAAACCATATAATGCAGTGTTGTGTCAGTGAAAAAGAAGATGGGAGTTGAACCCTGAGGTTCCAGGCTGCGCTTGCCCACCTCTCATCACCTAGACTGAGTCATCTCTGACCACAAGTTGACATCTTAAGAGGAGAGTACAACCAGAGGTCCTGCTCTGATTGCCTGTAAGCTTGGGAACTCTGGTGGGTACACCCCCCTCAGCACCTTACAAAGGAGTGAAACCAGGAACCACCAGGCCTGAACCATGATTACTTTTAGCAGTGAGTCCTCCCAACATGGCTGAACCATAAAACCTTGAATTTCACAAGTGATTTTTCAACAGTGAGAAATAAAAATTTAAATACATTTATTGTCAGGAGAGGATGAGCTGCAGAAACTATGCAAAAGTCATTTGAAACTGAATGAAGACTTCACATGTGACAGCATGCAAAGAACTGTGTTTTATGGGTCATTGTAACTTGTGTTCTATGGAAACTCATTTTTCAAACACTGTGTTTTTCTGTATCTTTGGTTGAGTAGGTAGGCATTTATTTTTGACAGATGACTCCAGCTTTTACAATGCAAAACACTTCTGGAAATTGTATCTTAAATGAATCTTCATAAAAATAAGCATAAGCTTTTGCAATTGTTGGTTAGACAATATTTAATGTCAGTGAGATATTCAATAAATGAGCAGGTAAAGATGAGAAGAAATACACAGGAATGTTTATTAAGCAGTGTCAAACATATAAATCAGAGAAAAGTAGAAATCCTCTAGCATGCTATTTCTTATACCCATCTCCATAGAAAATCTGGCAAATAAGCATCAATCCGGACTCCAATGTTCTAATGTCCTAAATAGTTTACAGTCGACACAGCCATAGTTAGAGCCATAAACCTAGCATCGTGGGGTTCAAAGTTCAATTGGGATGATCGTTTTTTGCAACATGCCTGACCTTACAGGGTCATAGCATACAAAGGCAGCCCTGTAGAGACTTGCACTTCTCCAGCTCAGGGCGATGAGTGAGGGGTCCAGTTGGAAAGAAGAGATGTCTAAAGAAAATGGACTGCCATCATAGAACCCAGATTCCACTAGAAAGGGAACAAGCAGAGGAACAAAGAAGGAAACAAACCCTTTGCTGGGGACATAGGACAACCAGGCAGCCATCCTAGAAAGGCTGCTGTACATAATAAAGAGGAAGCTCTCACTTAAAGAATGGGACCACTGAGTATGACAGCCTCTGAAAAGAGAAAGCCAGTCAGGAGTTTCCTATCAGGGATTCTGAACTACATGGATATGCCATATGAAATTACGTCTCACTATATAGATCTAGATATCGATGATAAAGATATATACGTATAGATGATATAGATATAATCTCTGTAGATGTTTGCTACCTGAAATCTTGCTAAATTTTCCACAGTTTCTTTTTCTTTTTTAATTGGAGTGTAGTTGATTTACAATGTTGTGTTAGTTTCAGGTGCACAGCAAAGTGATTCAGTTACACATATACATAAACCCACTCTTTTTTAGATTCTTTCCCATACAGGTCATTACAGAGTATTGAATAGGGTTCCCTGTGCTATACAGTAGTCCCTATTAGTGATCTATTTTATAAATAGTAGTGTGTATATGTCAATTCTAATCTCCCAATTTATCCCTCCCCTCCCCTTTCCCTCTACAGTTTCTAAGCATGCTTGGTATTTCTTGGATAAATGGCAAAACAAGCAGAGACTGGCCTCTCATTATGTATTTTTGCTTTTCTATATTCTGTTCATGGTGGTAAAAGTAGAAAAGGATTTAGGAGATGCCATGTTAACATTTGCATTAATTCACACTTTCTTTGGAAGTTTAATCCTATCAGTCAGGAAATGCAAAATGTAAGGTTCTTCCATTTATGGAAATGTACATGCCTTTAATTGGCTGCATTTTTAATTACTAAGGAGCAATTATTATTTTATTGTCCCGTTTTTACAAAATGCCAAGTTCAGTTTCCTTAGTAGCACCTAATTGTTATGTAGTTCATGGATTTTGAGCTCAGACTGGATACATTACCGATGCTCAATGCAGAATATTGTTCAAGTGCACATTTTTCCCATCCAAAATGACATGCATGCACAATGATTTCATGACTTACAATGAAATGAAGTTATAGAGCAATTGGAGAAAGCAGATTGGTAAGCCAGAAACCTAAAGCTTATACAAATGCATGAATGTAGCCTCCAATTTATCCACATCCCTGACTCCTCTATCTCCCACTGTCTCCCTCTCTTTTGGGGACCTCAGTGATCATTATCACCTCCACCAGAGAATAAGCAAATGAAAAAGAAAAGGAATGAAATTCAAATAAGCATGTTGCTTTTTAGTACACCCTTCGAAACTTTAGTTGGAGAAAATGTCAAAACTAATAGCCAAAATGAGGTTTGGAGACTATGCTAAATTTCATTTATTTGTGCTCTTCCTCAGTTGCCCACCCCATTAGCACAGATAATTGAAAGTTTGCTTCATTTATCCTAGCACACTAAGGAATGTTGTCATTTGAAGTCAAGACCACAAAAAGAAAACAGGATTTTAAATTGCTGCAGGAAGGATGATTACAGAAGTAAAAGAAATTACTTCAAGGAAGACAAAAGAACTAGTTACAAAAAGAAGTTATGGAATCTTTCCCTTTGAAGATTTTTAAGATTCAAACAAACAATTCCTACAGTGAAGACCTGATTGGAGAAAGAGAAATCAACCTGTAATTTGTTAAGGTCCTATGCTCCATAGGTTTATATGAGTTCACTTTTTAAATGTGAAAAGTATGGATTATTTGGAAAAGAAAGGGGGAAATTGGTATGGCTTAATTAATGATATACAACTCAGAAACCCCCAATCTCCCCCAAACTGTGATTATAAAATTTGGTTGCATTACCTTAAAAATCCAATGAACCAAATCCAATGTGACCCTAATTACCACATCCTGAGAGCAGTAATAATACCCCCTCCCCCACACATACACACATTATGAAGAACCCTCAGGTTTGTTTATTCTGGTTTGTGAATCAGATATACTCTGTACAGATCTCCACAACAGGTGACTTCCAGAGAGCCTGACCTGCTGATGTTGACTCCCTTGGGTTCCTTTAACAGTAACTTCTGGAACCTGAATGCACTGCAGAAATGACCCTGTCCCCAGGGTCATGCTCACTGTTTGCACAACTACTAAGGAAGAATTCTGTTGATTAACCTAGACTTTAATGATTTCTTGAGATGCAAGGAAAGACACTCACTCCTCAAGGACAAATGAAATCAAAAAAGAACTGCCTACACGTACTCGGTTTTACAGCTCTTAGTGATTTGGCTCTTTGAATTCATACCTGCAGTATTTTAGACAGAGAACTGTTATTCTTACCCTATGAAAACTATGCTTCAAATCAAGTTGTATAAGAAATTTTAGTGTGTGCATATTGGGGTGGGAATATTTAGTCTCAATGCTCACCTGCTTCCCTCCAGTTCTCACATGCTGTTTGGCCACGTGGTAAAACATTACTGTCAATTTCCAGCTTGTACATTTCCTGAGAGAAATTGTGGTGCCTCAACTCAATATTCTCAACTAAACAAACATGCACTGAATACCTATTGCTGGTACCTATTGCATGTCAACATGACAAGGTACCTACAGTGATTTGCTAGGGGAAATATGAGACACTATGGGAACACATGGGAGACACCTGACCCAATCTTTAGGGACCAAGAAGATTTTTTGAAGGAGGTAACATCAAAATTGGAACCTGAAAGAAGATCAGGAGGTTAACAGGTAGAAAAGGGAAAAGTATGCCATTCAGGAAAAGAAAATAATTTGTGCAAAGGATTGCACACACAGGAGAACATGCTGTGCTCAAGGAACAGTACCCTCAGTAGAAGTACAATTTAATGTTGGATTGTAAAAAGTAGAATAATTTCCTGAAGGAGGAAGAATTTGAGCTGCACCCTGGAATTGGAAAAATCCCATTCAGGACTAATGGAACAACGTGAATAAAGTTAAGGAGACAGGAAAGTACAAGGACCAGAAGTATAAGGAGCAGAAAGTAGGTGCCTGGGCCAAAGTGTGGGCCTTGAGAAGGAACGTGGTACACAGTGAGGCTACAAGAGTAATTAAGGATGAATTCAGAAAAGATTTCAAATTGCACACTGATTAGTTTTATTCTGATAGCAAGATAGATCCCTTGAAAAGTCTTGACATTATCCGGTTTTAGAAAAATAATTCAAGGAGTGAAGCAAATGTTATTGTGTGACTATATTGACCTGGGAGTTTTTCAAAGGCAGAGATCATCGTTTCATTCATTTTTGAATTTCCAAGACTTACACTGTATACGGCAGGTGCTCAATACATATGTATTGATGTATTAGTTGGTTAGGAGATGGTTGGATGGATGGCTGGATAGAAGGCTGAATGGTCAATGGATGAATAAACAGATGAGTCATTGCACCACAAGGATAAATGAGCTTTGGGTGAAATAATTTATCAGAACAAGTAAAAAACCTAAGAAATAAGCAATGAGATTCTCACCATGCCCTGCAGGAGTTAACAGAGAAAATAAATCTTCATCCTCTCTAATGAGCTCTACGTTTTGATCTTCATCAACTCTTGTGTGTCTCCCAAATATCTACTGTGTAAACTACCTATCAAGACATCATTTCCTTCAAGACTGTCTTCCAAACCTTGAACTTCTACAGTGATGGATTCCCACTTGCCCTGAAGAATAGGACAAGGGGTGTCCCTTCCTTGGGATCATATACAAAACCCAGAAGATGGAAGTGAAAATACAGTACATATTATAGGGCAACCATGTATTTCTTTCCCCAGAAATCAAGAACCCCCTCTCACACCTAAAACTCTGAGAACCAGCTTTTTAATTAGAATGAATAAGTTGCTTCCTTGATTAACTGCACATTGCAGAAAAAGAGACTATGTAGGAGGTAATAATTTATGGTAGCAATCTGAGGTGATTTTATCATAAACCTTCCATGGTTTCATATTTTAGATTTTGGAAAACATAGTACTTTGTCAAAAAGGGAGGGGGTGGAGGAAGTAAAATAAATATTTAAGCCCAGAGAGATCATTCCAACAAATGTTCATTCTTAGATCATCTGTTCTTCATTTCATGATATACGTTATAAACAACAGCCTCACTCCAACTCTCATATTGCTGCATACTTTAAAATTCAGCAAATATGTTAGTGCACATATATAATGTATTGTTGTAGTTTGCATTCACAGATAACTCTACTAATGGAGTTGTTTGCCATATATATGGATAAGGTTAAAAATCTCAGAGGGAGACTAACAGTCTTGCCACATGGGCAGATGCATGGGAGGACTGTCCTATTTTTGTAGCTCTAGATACCATTTTAGAACAAATCATTTCTCATGACTCTGTCTCTTTGCTCAATGGGTTACTGATGTCTTTGCTCTAAAAGAGCTACATGGATTTACTCACTGCCAAGTGGGTCTTTTGGCTGCTGCTATACCCAGAATATCTTAACTATACAGCAAGGCTTTAAATTGTATTTCAGGATGTCAAGTGAACATTTCTTCTTCTGGAACCTGCAGTCATCTTTTGCTTCAGTTTTCCAAATAGCTGCTAAAGTTTTTCTGTTTTTTGGTAGGGGAGCAATATAGCATCAGGCAAGACTAGCAAACACTGGTCCATGGTTAAGGATTTTTGGTTTGGTTTTGTGTTTTAAGACTGTAATTATTTTAGAGCAGCTTTAGGTTCACAGCAAAATTGCATGGAAGGTATAGATATTTCCCATATATTCTCTGTCCCCACACATGCATAACCTCTCCCATTATCAACATCCCCTACAGAGTGGTACACTTGTTACCATTGATGAACATACATTGACTCATCATAATCACCCAGAATCTATAGTTTACTTTAGGGTTTACTCTTGGTCTTATATACTCTATGGGTTCAGTCACATGTGTTATGACAGGTATCCACTATTATATCATCATACCATGGATTCGTTTCACATTTTACCAAAAATCAAACAAGCAAGCCAAAAATATACACACACACAATATTCATTTTCAAAAAGCTAAAGTTTATTCAATTTAAAAGACTAAGCTTTATTCCAAAGTCATGGCCTCTGTACTTATTTTTTCAATAAAATATACTTTCTCCTGTGTAAGGATAAAGACAAAAATGAAAATAATGGTACTTACTTTGTGAGATTGTGTGAGGATTTAACAGGATAATCCATGGAAAAGTTGGCACAGTATCTGGCTAATAGCAAATGATTAATAGATGTTATGTAGGATCATTATTGTTGTTGTTATTATTCATTGCTTTTTGTTGGTTTTGCTCCTTTTTTTTCTTTCTTTCTTTCTTTTTTTTGGATGTTGCCATTTTCTAAGAAAAGATACTGCTTTTTAATCCCCTTACTTGAAATAAGAAAAAAGTTTGCAACATTATGTTAGCTCTTCCTTTTTTGTTTAAAACTTAAAGTAAAATCCAAACTTCTGGAAATGACCAGTAGAAGGACAGTAGACCTAAATCATACTACTTAGGAAGTCTGAGACCAAGCCTTGGCCCTCCTGGTACACTGACTATGTGACTGTAATCACTTAAGCTCCATGTGGCTGGGTATCCTTGCTGAACTAGGTTCACAGCAGCGTATCTTGGAGTGCCAACATGTAATTATAACACCTCTTAGGGTTTTGTGAAAACTAAATGCATTTAAAAGTAAAGCATTTAGAACAATGCCTGGCATATAATGTATGTATATACAATATAAACGTTAGCTCTTACTATTGTTTTTGTTACAAGTCCTATGTGTAAACAGTCAGTATCCCTTCTGTGATGATAGAGTCAATGTGTTTAGGTGCTATCTCTTAGTGACAATATTGTATTCATAATTTTTTTGGTTAGGGCCCAGGATATCAGATATAGAGTCATAGTAGATATAAGCCTGAAAGCCATTAAAATATGGAAAACAAACTACTTAAACACATATATCACTTTATGAAATGATAAATTACTTTATATAATTTTCCTGTAGAATCACGTGGTCAATTGTAACAGACCTTATTACAAATCACTCATACTATTTCACTGGTTACACATTGGAATGGACTATTATAGCAAGGTATAAAAACCCCCTCATTGAAAACATATATATATATATATATATATATATTTATCTGTCTACATGGGTGTTTCACTTGAGATTCCTCCCAGATTTATAATTTTCTTAGGTGTTAAAGGAACAAGCATGTTCATTCCTGAAAAATGACTTAATTATCAACAATACTAAATACTCCTGTCTGAGATAAATTGCTTCATTAATTATTTTTTGACTGCCTACTACATGCTAGCTACCCTAGGTGACTGTTTCAGTCTTCACAGCTCTAAAGTTCTATGAGGAGATAAACAAGTAACCCAAATGTTATAAAACAGGATGTTGAATGAAGATAACAGGGATATTCCTAGGTGTTACGTAAGCATGGAAGTTTAAGTGTAGAAATATCTAGGCAGCCTCCTTGGAGAAGCAACATTTAAACTGAGTCCTACAGGATTGTTGAACACTAGATAAGCAAAGGGCAATGCATTGCATAATAATCGTCTTCAAACACAGCTACTCAACTATTGCATACACCACCTCTCTTGCATATTTCCCTTCTCCCTTTCAATGTCCAGTGTCCTCATTATGTCCCTAACTCTGAGTGTCCAGGCAAGACTCCATTCACACAAAACAAATCCTTTTATTACTCATAAAATTCCCATATGCTCTCAAAATACTAAAATACATTTTAAATGTCAGTTTATAAAGAGCAATACCAAAGCCCAGTGGGAAATGTATTTCAAAGGCATCAACAAAAATAGAATTATAAGATTATCTCAACATTGAAAAAAATCAATCTTTATCTCTAAAGCAACAAAGCAAGACTTTCACATCTATTGAGTTAAAAATTTTTAAAGGGAAAATTTGAAAAATCGGGGACATGAATTTCTGGTATTAGTATCCATTTTTTCCTTCTATGAGGATAAAATCTGGCAGCATGTTCCAAGAGCCATAAAAATGCTCATAACCTTTGACCCAATAACCACATTCCCAGGAATTTAAACTAATGAAATCATTTTTTAAGACAAAAATATTATATGGACAAAAATGGTTATGGCAAGAATGTTAATATAATCGTGATTTTTAAAATATGAATGATTCAGCATTCAGAAAATGAATAAATATGATATATTATCTGGAAGGAAATATGAAGCAATTTAAAGGTAAGAACATAAAGACTACAGAGATACCAAAAAAATGTCTACAAATAAAAGAAAAAATATGTAATTGTATAACCTGACAATGATGACAATAGATTTACTAAATAAGTAAAAATACTTATGATGTATCAGGTGAAATAATTACGGGTTTAATTATTGGTAACTTTTATAAATAAATGCCAGTTTTTAATTTCTTTTTATATATATACATGTATACATATTTTGACATAAATGCGTAAATATAGTCCTATCAACATACAATGGGAATTTTTTGTGCACTCTTTTTTTTGTTTTACTTACCTTCCTAGTCAACATCTCCAAACCCCCATCACCATCTCACCAACTTATCCATGTTTAAAATGCTACTATATTGTTTCATTTTTTCCTGTATTCTTATAACACACAGACATGTGCAATTATGCATAGAGATACAATTTCATATAAATATATGTGTATATGAATTGTTCTCATTTTCCACCAATATGTAATAAAAATATATCCATGTCTCTATATCTTCTGTTTCTCACCCATATCCCTCCAAGCCAACTTATATAGCTCTAATTAACCCCATTTATTTATTGTTTACTATAGCATGACATGTATGTATCAAAATTTTTGAAATCAGTAACTCTATTTGCACATTAACTTTGTTTCCATCTTTACCCTTTACATAAACAATGTTGCAACTTTTATAAATATCAATTAAGAACCAGAGTTTTTAATTCCTCTGAAAGAGATTCTCAGATCTGATATCTTTGGTCAAAAGTACATGTTTTTAGTTTTAATAGATCTTGCCAGATTGCATTCCAAGCTATTGTAATAATTCACATTTCTACCAGCAATGTGCTACCTGCTTTTTAATTTTTTGGCAGTCTAAAGTGATGTCTAAAGTGTTGTTCATTGTTACTTCAACATGCATTTCCTTATTTCTAAATTTGAGCATGTTTCCCTTTGTTGGCCATTTGGATTAGTTTTTCTGAGAATTCCTGTTTACTTTTCTTAACACATAGATTGAGATATAACATACATATAGTAAAGTGCACAAATCTTATGTGTACAGCTGGACGAATTTTTGCATAAGCATATACCTTCCAGATCAAGATACAAAATATTAACAGCATCCCAGAATGATTCCATGTACCCCTTTGCCAACAATACACACTGCTACCTCACGCCATTCCCAAAATCACTGCTCTGACTTCTATAACCTCAGATTAATTTTGATCTTGAATTTCATGTAAATAGTTTATATAGAGCAAGCTCATTATTTTCTACTTTTTTACTCAATGTTACATGTATCAGATTCAATTATATTGTTGGGGTAGAAGTAGTTCCATCTTTTCAATGCTTTTTATATATGAATGTTCTGCAATTTATTTGAAAATTTACATCTTTTCACTTTGAGGCTATTATGAATAAAGCTGTTAAAAGACACATTATTTTATGTGTCTTTTGGTAGATATACACAATCATTTCTCCTGGATATATACTCTGATAAGAACTACTGGGCCAAGGGTATACAGGTTTAGATACTGCAAAAGAGTTTTCTGAAGAGGTTATACTAATTTACACTCTCACAAAGAAAACATGTGAGTTCCACTTGTCCCATATTCTAGTCCGTATGTGGCACTGATTGGCAATCTTTTTTTTTTTACAACTTTATTTGAGTATAATTGCTTTACAATGGTGTGTCAGTTTCTGCTTTATAACAAAGTGAATCAGTTATACATATACATCTGTTCCCCCATCCCTTCCCTCTTGTGTCTCCCTCCCTCCCACCCTCCCTATCCCACCCCTTCAGGCGGTCACAAAGCACCGAGCTGATCTCCCTGTGCTATGCGGCTGCTTCCCACTAGCTATCTACCTTACGTTTGGTAGTGTATATATGTCCATGCATCTCTCTCACTTTGTCACAGCTTACCCTTCCCCCTCCCCATATCCTCAAGTCCATTCTCTAGTAGGTCTGTGTCTTTACTCCTGTCTTACCCGTAGGTTCTTCATGACATTTTTTTCTTAAATTCCATATATATGTGTTAGCATATGGCATTTGTCTTTCTCTTTCTGACTTACTTCACTCTGTATGACAGACTCTAGGTCTATCCACTTCATTACAAATAGCTCAATTTCGTTTCTTTTTCTGTCTGAGTAATATTCCATTGTATATATGTGCCACATCTTCTTTATCCATTCATCCGATGATGGACACTTAGGTTGCTTCCATGTCCTGGCTATTGTAAATAGAGCTGCAATAAACATTTTGGAACATGACTCTTTTTGAATTATGGTTTTCTCACAGTATATGCTCAGTAGTGGGATTGCTGGGTCATATGGTAGTTTTATTTGTAGTTTTTTAAGGAACCTCCATACTGTTCTCCGTAGTGGCTGTACCAATTCACATTCCCACCAGCAGTGCAAGAGTGTACCCTTTTCTCCACACTCTCTCCAGCATTTATTATTTCTAGATTTTTTGATGATGGCCATTCTGACCAGTGTGAGATGATATCTCATTGTAGTTTTGATTTGCATTTCTCTAATGATTAATGATGTTGAGCATTCTTTCATGTGTTTGTTGGCAGTCTGTATATCTTCTTTGGAGAAATGTGTATTTAGGTCTTCTGCCCATTTTTGGATAGAGTTGTTTGTTTTTTTGTTATTGAGCTGCATGTGCTGCTTATAAATTTTGGAGATTAATCCTTTGTCAGTTGCTTCATTTGCAAATATTTTCTCCCATTCTGAGGGTTGTCTTTGGGTCTTGTTTATGGTTTCCTTTGCTGTGCAAAAGCTTTGAAGTTTCATTAGGTCCCATTTGTTCATTTTTGGTTTTATTTCCATTTCTCTAGGAGGTGGGTCAAAAAGGATCTTGCTGTGATTTATATCATAGAGTGTTCTGCCTATGTTTTCCTCTAAGAGTTTGATAGTTTCTGGCCTTACATTTAGGTCTTTAATCCATTTTGAGTTTACTTTTGGGTGTGGTGTTAGGGAGTGATCTAATCTCATACTTTTACATATACCTGTCCAGTTTTCCCAGCACCACGTATTGAAGAGGCTGTCCTTTCTCCACTGTACATTCCTGTCTCCTTTATCAACGATAAGGTGACCATAGGTGCATGGGTTTATCTCTGGGTTTTCTATCCTGTTCCATTGATCTATCTTTCTGTTTTTGTGCCAGTACCATACTGTCTTGATTACTGTAGCTTTGTAGTATAATCCGAAGTCAGGGAGCCTGATTCCTGCAGCTCCTTTTTTCTTTCTCAAGATTGCTTTGACTATTCTGGGTCTTTTGTCTTTCCATACAAATTGTGAAACTTTTTCTTCTAGTTCTGTGAAAAATACCAGTCGTAATTTCATAGGTATTGCATTGAATTTGTAGATTGCTTTGGGTAGTAGAGTCGTTCTCACAATGTTGATTCTTCCAATTCAAGAACATGGTATATCTCTCCATCTATTTGTATCATCTTTAATTTCTTCATCAGTGTCTTATAATTTTCTGAATACAGGTCTTTTGTCTCCTTAAGTAGGTTTATTCCTAGATATTTTATTCTTTTTGTTGCAATGGTAAATGGGAGTGTTTTCTTGATTTCACTTTCAGTTTTTTCATCATTAGTGTATAGGAGTGCCAGAGATTTCTGTGCATTAATTTTGTACCCTGTTACTTTACCAAATTCATTGATTAGCTCTAGTAGTTTTCTGGTAGCATCTTCAGGATTCTCTATGTATAGTATCATGTCATCTGTGAACACTGACAGCTTACTTCTTCTTTCTGATTTGGATTCCTTTTTCTTCTCTGATTGCTGTGGCTAGAACTACCAAAACTATGTTGAATAAGAGTGGTGAGAGTGGGCAACCTTCTCTTGTTCCTGATCTTACCATTAGTGGTAATGGTTTCAGTTTTTCACCATAGAGGACAATGTTGGCTGTGGGTTTGTCATATATGGCCTTTATAATGTTGAGGAGATTTCATTCTATGCCTACTTTCTGCTGGGTTTTTATCATAAATGGGTGGTGAATTTTGTCAAAAGCTTTCTCAGCATCTATTGAGATGATCATATGGTTTTTCTCCTTCAAATTGTTAATATGGTGTATCACATTGATTGTTTTGCATATACTGACGAATCCTTGCATTCCTGGAATAAACCCCACTTGATCATGGTGTATGATCCTTTTAATGTGCTCCTGGATTCTGTTTGCTAGTATTTTGTTGAGGATTTTTGCATCTATGTTCATGAGTGATATTGGCCTGTAGTTTTCTTTCCTTGTGACATCTTTGTCTGGTGTTCGTATCAGGGTGATGGTGGCCACGTAGAATGAGTTTGGGAGTGTTCCTCCCTCTGCTATATTTTGGAAGAGTTTGAGAAGGATAGGTGTTATCTCTTCTCTAAATGTTTGCTAGAATTCGCCTGTGAAGCCATCTGGTCCTGGGCTTTTGTTTGTCGGAATATTTTAAATCACAGTTTCAATTTCAGTGCTTGTGATTTGTCTGTTCATATTTTCTATTTCTTCCTGGTTCAGTTTTGGCAGGTTGTGCTTTTCTAAGAATTTGTCCATTTCTTCCAGGTTGTCCATTTTATTGGCATAGAGTTGCTTGTAGTAATCTCTCATGATCTTTTGTATTTCTGCAGTGTCAGTGGTTACTTTTCCTTTTTCATTTCTAATTCTATTGATTTGAGTCTTCTCCCTTTTTTTCTTGATGAGTCTGGCTAATGGTTTATCAATTTTGTTTATCTTCTCAAAGAACCAGCTTTTAGTTTTATTGATCTTTGCTATTGTTTCCTTCATGTCTTTTTCATTTATTTCTAATCTCATCTTTGTGATTTCTTTCCTTCTGCTAACTTTGGGAGTTTTTTGTTCTTCTTTCTCTAATTGCTTTAGGTGCAAGTTTAGGTTGTTTCCTAAACAACCTGAGATGTTTCCTGTTTCTTAAGGTAGGATTGTATTGCTATAAACTTCCCTCTTAGAACTGCTTTTGCTTCATCCCATAGGTTTTCAGTCATCGTGTCTCCATTCTCAGTTGTTTCTAGGTATTTTTTTGATTTCCTCTTTGATTTCTTCAGTGATCACTTCGTTATTAAGTAGTGTATTGTTTAGCCTCCATGTGTTTGTATTTTTTACAGATCTTTTCCTGTAATTGATATCTAGTCTCATAGCATTGTGGTTGGAAAAGATACTTGATACAATTTCAATTTTCTTAAATTTACCAAGGCTAGATTTGTGACCCTAGATATGATCTATCCTGGAGAATGTTCTATGAGCACTTTAGAAAAATGTGTATTGTGTTGTTTTTGGTTGGAATGTCCTATAAATATCAATTAAGTCCATCTTGTTTAATGTATCATTTAAAGCTTGTGTTTCCTTATTTATTTTCATTTTGGATGACCTGTGCATTGGTGAAAGTGGGGTGTTTATGTCCCCTACTATGATTGTGTTACTGTCGATTTCCCCTTTTATGGCTGTTACTATTTGCCTTATGTATTGAGGTGCTCCTATGTTGGGTGCATAAATATTTACAATTGTTATATCTTCTTCTTGGATCAATCCCTTGATCATTATGTAGTGTCCTTCTTTGTCTCTTGGAATAGTCTTTATTTTAGTTTATTTTGTCTGATATGAGAATTGCTACTCCAGCTTTCTTCTGATTTCCATTTGCATGGAATATCTTTTTCCATCCCTTCACTTTCATTCTGTAGGTGTCCCTAGGTCTGAGTGGGTCTCTTGTAGACAGCATATATATGGGTCTTGTTTTTGTATCCATTCAGCCAATCTGTGTCTTTTGGTGGGAGCATTTTATCCATTTACATTTAAGGTAATTATCGATATGTATGTTCCTATTCCCATTTTCCTAATTGTTTTGGGTTTGTTATTGTAGGTCTTTTCCTTCTCTTGTGTTTCTGGCCTAGCGAAGTTTCTTTAGCATTTGTTGTAAAGCTGGTTTGGTGGTGCTGAGCTCTCTCAGCATTTGCTTGTCTGAAAAGTTTTTAATTTCTCCATCAAATCTGAATGAGATCCTTGCTGGGTAGAGTAATCTTGGTTGTAGGTTTTTCTCCTTCATCACTTTAAATATGTCCTGCCAGTCCCTTCTGGCTTGCAGATTTTCTGCTGAAAGATCAGCTGTTAACCTTATGGGTATTCCCTTGTTTGTTATCTGTTGTTTTTCCCTTGCTGCTTTTAATATTTTTTCTTTGTAGTTAATTTTGGTAGCTTGATTAATATGTGTCTTGGCATGTTTCCCCTTGGATTTATCCTGTATGGGACTTTCTGTGCTTCTTGGACTTGATTAACTATTTCCTTTCCCATATTAGGGAAGTTTTCAACTATAATCTCTTCAAATATTTTCTCAGTCCCTTTCTTTTTCTTTTCTTCTTCTGGGACCCCTATAATTCGAATGTTGGTGCATTTAATGTTGTCCCAGAAGTCTCTGTGACTGTCCTCAGTTCTTTTCATTCTTTTTTCTTTATTCTGCTCTGCAATATTTGTTTCAACTATTTTATCTTCCAGGTCACTTATCCATTCTTCTGCCTCAGTTATTCTGCTATTGATCCCTCTAGAGTATTTTTAATTTCATTTGTTTTGTTGTTCATCATTGTGTGTTTGTTCTTTAGTTCTTCTAGGCCCTTGTTAAATGTTTCTTGCATTTTCTCTATTCTGTTTCCAGGATTTTAGATCATCTTTACTATCATTATTCTGAATTCTTTTTCAGGTAGACTGCCTATTTCCTCTTCATTTGTTAGGTCTGGTGGGTTTTTACCTTGCTCCTTCATCTGCTGTGTGTTTTTCTGTCTTTTCATTTTGCTTATCTTACTGTGTTTGGGGTCTCCTTCTCACAGTATGCAGGTTCCCGTTGATTTTGGTGTCTGTCCCCAGTGTCTAAAGTTGGTTCAGTGGGTTGTGTAGGTTTCCTGGTGGAGGGGACTAGTACCTGTGTTCTGGTGGATGAGGCTGGATCTTGTCTTTCTGGTGGGCAGGTCCACATCTGGTGGTGTGTTTTGTGGTGTCTGTGGCCTTATTATGATTTTAGGCAGCCTCTTTGCTAATGGGTGGGGTTGTGTTCCTGTCTTGCTAGTTGTTTGGCATAGTGTGTTCAGCACTGTAGCTTGCTGGTCGTTGAGTGAAGCTGGGTCTTTGTTTTGAGATGGAGATCTTTGGGAGATTTTCGCCATTTCATATTACATGGAGCTAGGACGTCTCTTATGGACCAGTGTTCTGAAGTTGGCTATCCCACCTCAGTGGCACCGCCCTGATGCCTGGCTGGAGCACCAAGAGCCTGTCCTCCACACGACTCAGAATAAAAAGGAGAAAAAATGGAAGGAAAGAAAGAAAGAAAGAAAGAAAGAGGATAAAATAAAACAAAGTCATTAAAATAAAAATAATTATTAGGTAAAAAAAAATTTTTAAGTAAAAAAAAAAATGGACAGTCAGAACCCTAGGACAAATGGTGAAAGCAAAGCTTTATGGACAAAATCTCCCACAGAAGCATACACATATGCACTCACAAAAAGAGGAAAAGGGGAAAAAATTATATATCTTGCTCCCAAAGTCCACCCCCTCAATTTGGGATGATTCGTTGTCTATTCAGGTATTCCACAGATGTAGGGTACATCAAGCTGATTGTGGAGCACTAATCCGCTACTTCTGAAGCTGCTGGGAGAAATTTCCCTTTCTCCTCTTTGTTCGCACAGCTCCCGTGGTTCGGCTTTGGATTTGGCCCTGCCTCTGCGTGTAGTTCACCTGAGGGCATCTGTTCTTCACCCAGACAGGACGGGGTTAAAGCAGTAGCTGATTCAGGGGCTCTGGCTCACTCAGGCCAGGGGGAGGGAGGGTACAGAATTCCGGGCAAGCCTGCAGCGGCAGAGGCCCGTGTGACTTTGCACTAGCCTGTGGCGCGCAGTGCGTTCTACCGGGGATGTTGTCCCTGGATCATGGGACCCTGGCAGGGGCGGGCTGCACAGGCTCCCGGGAGGGGAGGTGTGGAGAGTGACCTGTGCTTGCACACAGGCTTCTTGGTGGCAGCAGCAGCAGCCTTTGCGTCTCATGCCCGTCTCTGGAGCTCCTCTAAGCGGCGCTCTTAATGCCCTCTCCTCGCGCACCAGTAAACAAAGAGGGAAGAAAAAGCCTCTTGCCTCTTCGGCTGCTCCAGACTTTTCCCCAGACTCCATCCCGGCCAGCCGTGGTGCACTAACCCCTTCAGGCTGTGTTCACGCCGCCAACCCCAGTCCTCTCCCTGAGCTCCGACCGAAGCCCGAGCCTCAGCTCCCAGCCCCGCCTGCCCCGGCAAGTGAGCAGACAAGCCTCTCGGGCTGGTGAGTGCCGGTCGGCACCGATCCTCTGTGCGGGAATCTCTCCGCTTTGCCCTCCGCACCCCTGTGGCTGTGCTCTCCTCCATGGCTCCGAACCGCAGCCCTGTGGCTGTGCTCTCCTCCGCGGCTCTGAAGCTTCCCCGCTCCGCCACCCGCAGTCTCCACCCATGAAGGGCCTTCCGAGTGTGTGGAAACCTTTCCTCCTTCACGGCTCCCTCCCACCGGTGCAGGTCCCGTCCCTATCCTTTTGTCTCTGTTTATTCTTTTTTCTTTTGCCCTACCCAGGTACGTGGGGAGTTTCTTGCCTTTTGGGGGGTCTGAGGTCTTCTGTCAGCGTTCAGTAGCTGTTCTGTAGGAGTTGTTCCACGTGTAGATGTATTTCTGATGTATTTGTGGGGAGGAAGGTGATCGTGTCTTACTCTTCCGCCATATTCTCCCGTGTCCTCTCATTTGGTTTTAATTTGTGTTTCCTTGATGAGTAATGATGTTGAGCTTTATTCCATGCCTTTGTTGGTTTTTATGAAGCTAGTTTTATGAAGTGCCTATTCAAATCATTTGTCCATTTTGGAAAGAGATTATTTGTCTTTTAATTAATGACCAGTAAGCCTCTTTGTATATTCTGGTTTCATGCCTTTGCTGGATGTATGTAATATGAATATCTTCTCCCAATGTGTGGCTTCCCTTTTCACTCTTTCAATGGTGTATTTTGAAAAACAGAAGTTCTTAATTTTAATGAAGTTCAGTTTCCCAATCTTTTATTTTATAGTTAGTGCTTTTTTTGTATCCTGTTTAAGAAAACTGCATGCCCCAAGATAATGAGGAAGTTCTCCTGCTTTCTTCCAGAAGCTTTGTTATTTTGCCATTTATATTTAGAGCTTTGATCCACTCTGAACACAATTTTTTGTTAGGGATCAAAGTTTATTTTTTCCATAGAGATATCTAATTATTCTACCATCATTTATTGAAAAGACCATCCTTTTTCCCCTGAAATGCAGTGGAACCCTTGTACTAAATCAGGTGATCATATAGGGGTAGAATTTTTCTTCATTCTGTAGTTTTTAACTTTCTGTCCTTGGAGCAATACCACACCTTTAGTTACTGTACCTTTTTAGTGTCCTGATATCTAGTAGTGCATAAGTTCTTAAACTTTGTTTTATTTCTTAAAAATTACCTTGACTAGCTGGGGACAATTGACATTTTTTTAAATTGAAGTATAGTTGATTTACAATATTATATTTGAGCTGTACAACAAAGTGATTCAGTGTTTTTATAGATTATACTCCATATAACGTTATTATAAAACAATGGCTAAATTTCCCTGTGCTGCACAGTATATCCTTTTTGCTTATTTCTTTATACATAGTAGCTGGTATCCCATAATCTCATACACCTATCTTACCCCTCCCAACTTCCCTCTCCCCATTGATAACCAGTAGTTTGTTCACTATATCTATGAGTCTGTTGCTGTTTGTTACATACATTTGTTTCTTTTATTTTTTAAGTTACATGTATAAGTGATAAAATAGAGTGTTTGTCTTTCTCTGTCTGACTTATTTCACCAAGCATAATACTCTCTGGGTCCCTCCACCTTGTTGCAAATGGCAGAATTTCATTTAATGTTTATGGCTGAGTAATAATCCATTTTCTGTGTGTGTGTGTGTGTGTGTGTGTGTGTGTGTGTTTATATATATATATAAATCTCACATCTTCTTTATCCATTCATCTTTTGATGGACACTTAGGTTTCTTCCGTATCTTCTGATAAATAATATCACAATGAAGACTGGGGTACGTGTATCTTTTGTAATTAGAGTTTTCATTTTCATCAGTGCCCAGGAGTGGCATTGCTAGATTATATGGTAGTTCTATTGATATTTTTAGTTTTTTGAGGAACCTCCATACTGTTTTCCATAGTGGCTGCACTAATCTACATTTGCACCTATGGTGTACAACTGTTCCCTTTTCTCCACATCCTGGGCAACATTTGTTATTTGTAGAATTTTATGATAGCCATTCTGACAGATATGAGGTGGTATCTCATTGTGGTTTTGATTTGCATTTCTCTAATGATGTTGGACATCTTTTCATTTGCCTGTTAGCCATCTGTATATCTTCTTTGGAAAATTTGCTATTCAGGTCTTCCGCCCAATTTTTAATCAGGTTGTTTCTTTTTTTTTTTTGATAATGAATTGTATGAGTTATTTATATATTTTGGATATTAACCCTTTGTCATCCATATCATTTGCAGATATTTTCTCCCATTCAGTAAGTTGTCTTTTTGCTTTGTTGATTGTTTCAGTTGTTGTGAAAAACCTTTTAAGTTTAATTAGGTCCCATTTCTTTGTTTTTGCTTTTACTTATTTCTTTTACCTTGGAAGACAGATCAAAAAATATATATCTTGTTATAATGTATGTCAAAGAGTCTTCTACCTATATTTTCTTCTTGGTGTTTTATGGTTTCAATTCTTAAATTTAGGTCTTTAATCTATTCTAAATTTATTTTTGCATATGATGTGAGGAAATGTTCTAATCTCATTGTTTTACATGTAGCTGTAAAGTTTTCCCAGCACCAATTGTTGAAGAGACCATCTTTTCTCCATCGTATATTTTTGCCTTGTTTGTCATAGATTAGTTGACCATAGCTGTGTGAGCTTATTTCTGGGCTCTCTGTTTTGTTCCTTTATTCTGTGTGTCACTTTTTTGCTAGCACCATATTGTTTTGATGACTATAGCTCTGTAGTATATAGTAGTCTGAAGTCAGGGAATGTGATACCTCCATCTTTGTTCTTTTTTCTCAAGATTTCTTTGGCATTTTGGGGTATTTAATAGGTCCATACCAATTTTAGGATTATTTGTTCTAAAAAAAAGTGCCGTGGGTATTTTCACTGGGATTGGATTAAATCTGCAGATTGCTTTTGGTAGTATGGACATTTTAACAATATTAATTCTTCCAATCCAAGAGAATGAAACATCTTTCCATTTCTTTGTATCATTTTCAAGTTCCATCATCATTGTTTTATAGTTTTCATAGGATTTGTCTTTCACCTCCTTAGTTAAGTTTATTCCTAGATATTTTACTATTTTTGAAACAATTTTAAGCAGCATTGTTTTCTTGCTTTCTCTTACCAATAGTTCATTATTATTGTATACAAAAGCAATGTATTTCTGTATACTAACCTTTTATCCTGCAACTTTGCTGAGATCATTTGTTCTAATAGTTTTTTGATGGAGACGTCACAATTTTCTACATATAGTATCATGTGATCTGCAAATAGTGACAATTTTACTCCTCTCCTTCCAATTTGGATGCTTTTTATCTCTTTTTCTAGTATGATTGCTAAGGCTAGGACTTCTAATACTATGTTAAATGGAAGTGGGGAGAGTCGGCATCTTTGTCTTATTCCTGATGTTAGAGGAAAAGCTTTCAGTTTTTCACCATTGAGCATCATGATAGCTGTGTTTGTTATAAAACACCTTTATTATGTTGAGATATGCTTCCTCTGTACCCACTTTGCTGAGAGTTTTTTTGTGAATGGATGTTGAATTTTGTTAATTGCTTTTTTGGCATTTATTGAGATGATCATGTGATTTTTATCCTTCCTTTTGTTAACGTGGTATATCACATTGATTGATTTGTGAATGTTGAACCATCCTTGCATCTCTGGAATAAATCACACTTGATCATGGTGTATCGTCCTCTTTTATATATTGTTGAATTTGGTTTGGTAATATTTTTTGAGGATTTTTGCATCTATATTCATCATTGACCTGTAATATTCATTTTTTAAAATTTTAACATCTTTACTGGAGTATAATTGCTTTACAGTGGTGTTATAATATTCATTCTTTGTACTTTCTTTGTCTAGTTCAAGTATCAGGGTAATGGGGGCCTTGAAGAATAAATTTGGGGCTTTCCAATCCTCTTATACTTTCTGGAATAGTTTGAGGATAAGTATTAACTCTTTTTTATATATTTGGTAGAATTCCCCTGTGAAGATGACCAGTCCTGGACTTTTGTTTGCTGCGAGTTTTTTAATTACAAATTCAGTTTCACTACTAGTGATCAGTCTGTTAAGATTGCTTACTTCTTCCTCATTCAGTCTTGGAAGTTTGCATGTTTCTAGAAATTTGTCCATTTAATCCAGGTTGTCCAATTTTTTGCCATTTAACTGTTTGTGGTATTCTCTTCTGAGTTTTTGTATTTCTGTGATACTGGTTGCTATTTCTACTCTTTCATTTATTTTGCTCATCTCTCTTTTCTTCTTGATTAACCTGGCTAAAGGTTTATTAATTTTATCTTTTCAAAAAACAGCCCTTGGTTTCATTGAACTTTTTTTTTTTTTTTTTGTGGTATGCAGGCCTCTCCCTGTTGTGGCCTCTCCCGTTGTGGAGCCCAGGCTCCGGACGTGCAGGCTCAGTGGGCATGGCTCACGGGCCCAGCTGCTCTGCAGCATGTGGGATCTCCTGGACCAGGGCACAAACCCATGTCCCCGGCATCGGCAGGCGGACTCTCAACCACTGCGCCACCAGGGAAGCCCCGTTGAACTTTACTATTGTTTTTTTTTTTTCTTTTTTTCTGGCCTCTATTTTATTTATTTCCTCACTGATCTTTATTATTTCCTTCCTTCTGCTGGCTTTGAGCTTTGTTTGTTCTTCTTTTTCTAATTCGTATAGTGGGTAGGTTAGGTTGTTTATTTGAGATAGCTCTTGTTTCTTTAGGTTGGCCTATATTGCTATAAACTTCCCTCTTAGAATTGGTTTTGTTGCATCCCATAGATTTTGGAAAGTTGTGTTTCCATTTTCATTTGCCTCAAGGTGTTTTCTGATTTCTCTTTGATTTCATTGTTTAGATACTGGGTTTTTTAGGAGCATGTTGTTTAGTCTCCACGTGTTTGCACTTTTCCCATTTTTCTTTAATTAATTTCTAGTTTCATACCATTGTGTTTGGAAAAAATAATTGATATAATTTCTGTCCTCTTAAACTTGTCAAGACTTGTTTTGTGGCCTAGAATGTAATCTATCCTGGAGTCCCATGCTTACTTGAAAAGCATGTGTATTTTGCTGTTTGTGGGTGTAATGTCCTGTAGATGCTTGTTAAGTCCAACTGGCCTATTGTGTCATTTAAGACCACTGTGTTCTTGTTGATTTTCTGTCTGGCTGATTTGTCCATTGATGGAAGTTGGGTGTTAAAATCCCCTACTCTTATTGTATTATTATCAATTCTCCCTTTATTTCTGTTAATATTTGATTTATGTATTTAGGTGCTCCTATATTGAGTTCATATATGTTAATAAGTATAATATCTTCTTCTGGTATTTATCCCTTTATCATTATATAACACCCTTCTTTGTCTTTCTTTAGTGATTTATCTTAAAGTCTATTTTGTCTCATATAGGTATTGCTACTCTTGCTTTCTTGTTGTTTCTGTTTGCATGAAATGTCTTTTTCCATCCCCTCACTTTCAGTCAGTATGTGTCTTAGCTCTGGAAAAAAATCAGCTGATAGCCTTATGGGGGTTTCCTTGTAACTGACTCTGTTTTTCTTTTGCTGCCTTTAGAATCCTCTCCTTATGTTTAACTTTAGCCATTTTAATTATATGTTTTCGTGTGGGTCTGTTTGTATTCATCTTGTTTGAGACCCTCTGTGCTTCCTGTACCTGGGTTTCTGTGTCCTTCTTCAGCTTTGGGAAGTTTTCAGCCATAATTTCATCAGGTGGAGTTTTCAACCCTTTCTCTCTCTTCTCCTTCTGGGACAGCTATAATGTAAATGTTGGTATGTTTAATGTTTTCCCACAGATCTCTTAAACTGTTTTCATTTTTTTTAAATTTGTTTTCTTCTGTGGTGCTGATTGGATGATTTTCATTATTCTGTCTTCCAGATCACTTATGCATTCTGCTGTATCACCTAGTCTTCTGTTAATTCTTTCTAGTGTGTTTTTCATTTCAGTTATTGTATTCTTCAGTTCTGGAATAGACTATTTCTTTTTTTCTATTTTCTAGTCTTGTTAAAATTCTCACTGTGTTCATTTATGCTTTTCCCTAATTCAGTTAGCATTCTTATTACTAATTCTTTACCTGGTAAATTGTTTCTGTTTCATTGGTTGTTTTTTCATGGGTTTTCTCTTGTCTTTCAATTGAGACCAATTCCTTCATCTCCTCATGTTGCTTAACTATCTCTGTCTCTATAAAATTAGGTGAAATAATGATTTATTGCAGTCTTGAAATAGTCTCCTTATGTGGGAGCATCTCTATACAGTTTGCATGTGCCCACTGTCTTTAGTGGGAGAGCTGAATTTGACATGAACACAAGTCACATCTTACCTCAATGTGTGCTGGCAGCTATCACCTTGGTAAGAAGTGGGGATGAAGAAGGAGGAGCTATGTCAGTAGCCAGATGTGAGGCAGGGCTTCCCCTCTGCTCAGTGGCTGTCACCACCCTATGGGGATGGGTGTAGGTCTCAAGCAGTTAGAGCAGAAGCCCTGAGGGTCAGAACTATGCTGTCTTTTTTTGCTTTAAGTGTGAGCTCTCTCCATCCAAGCACCAACACCCTTGCCCCAGAGGGGAGCAGTGCTGGAGTAAAAGGTGCCTGTATGGGCTCTTGGCATGTGATGGGATGCAGGCTTCAGCAGTTTGGCTAGAGACAGACTTTGGGATGTTTTCTGATGCACTGCCTGTGCAAGTGCTGGTAATGGTTGCTCCTGCACTGCTCAGATGCCTCTGTGTCTCACAGCTTAGATCTTTCCTCAGTCATGGCAGCCGTTGCTCCACAGTGGAGCTGCAATGTGAAGAAAAAGGGGCTGGAGTGTTCACTCGGCTCGGGCTGGGACACACACTAGGGCACTTGTGGAAAACCAGTCAACCACCCTCAGAGTTTCATTACACCCTCTCCATCCTGCCTCAGGAGCAAGCAAGGGCACACGCACTCCTGCTGAATGGAGCCCAGTCTTCCAACAGCCCCTCTGTTAGTCTCAACAGCCTTCCAGCCAGCCAAATGGGCTCATCTTTCCTATATTGGACCCCAGGACTGGGGTGCCCAATATGTCTCGCGAACTGCTCACTCCCCAGCAAAGATCTCTGCCCATGTATTCTCCCTTTATCTCTGAGTTCTATCCCTGAGGCACAGGTCCCAACCTGATCAATTCTCTTCACTTCCTACCTAATTCCATGTGGATCTTTCTTACAACCTTGGTTGTACGGTAATCTTTCTGCCAGTCTCCGGTTTTCAGTGAGAATTTTTCCACATGTAGATATATTGTTGACATGTTTGTGGGGGTAGGTGATTTCTGCATCCTCCACCTCTGCCATCTTGATCTCCTCCAACAATTGACATTAAAGACATAAGCCTTCCATTCCATGAAAATGCTGTATTATTCCAGTTATTTAGATCATCCTTAATTTCTTTAAAAATATTTTTAAATTTCCAATGTAGAACTCTTGTACATATTTGACAATGCTAGCTTATTCCTAGAAATTGTATAATTTTTGATACTAAATGTTTATTATTTATTTCTAGAATATATAAGAAATAAAAATATGTTTATATTTATTTTATAATAAATAATAAATAATTTTATATTGTACCCAAAGACCTTCCTAAATTCAAATATTAAATATGACAGTTTGTATTTGCAAATGAAGGAACTGACAAAGGATTAATCTCCAAAATTTACAAGCAGCTCATGCAGCTCAGTATCCTAAAAACAAACAACCCAATCCAAAAATGGGCAGAAGACCTAAATAGACATTTCTCCAAAGATATACACATTGCTGGCAAACATATGAAAGGATGCTCAACATCACTAATCATTAGAGAAATTCAAATCAAAACTACAATGAGGTATCACCTCACACCAGTCAGAATGGCCATCCTCAAAAAATCTACAAACAATAAATGCTGAAGAGGGTGTGGAGAAAAGGGAACACTCTTGCACTGTTGGTGGGAATGTAAATTGATACAGCCACTATGGAGAACAGTATGGAGGTTCCTTAAAAAACTTCAAATAGAACTACCATATGACCCAGCAATCACACTACTGGCCATATACCCTGAGAAAACCGTAATTCAAAAAGAGTCATGTACCACAATGTTCACTGCAGCTCTATTTACAATAGCCAGGACATGGAAGCAACCTAAGTGTCCATTGACAGATGAATGGATAAAGAAGATGTGGCACATATATACAATGGAATATTACTCAGCCATAAAAACAAACAAAACTGAGTTATTTGTAGTGAGGTGGATGGACCTAGAGTCTGTCATACAGAGTGAAGTAAGTCAGAAAGAGAAAAACAAATACCATATGCTAACACATATGTATGGAATGCATATAAAGGAATAAGGATGCAGATGTAGAGAATGGGCTTGAGGACATGGGGAGGGGGAAAGGGTAAGTTGGGACGAAGTGAGAGAATGGCATGGATATATATACACACCAAATGTAAAACAGATAGCTAGTGGGAAGCAGCCACATAGCACAGGGAGATCAGCTCGGTGCTTTGTGACCACCTAGAGGGGTAGGATAGGGAGGGTGGGAGGGAGACGCAAGAGGGAGGAGATATGGTGATATATGTATAGCTGATTCACTTTGTTATAAAGCAGAAACTAACACACCATTGTAAAGCAATTATACTCCAATAAACATGTTAAATAAATTAATTAATAAATAAACCAATTTGTAGATTCTTTTGGATTTTCTATATATGTATTCACATCATCTTAAAAAAAAACATTTTTACTTCTTTTTTTCTAGTATTTGCACTTCAATTTCTTTCTCTTGCTCTTTTGTCCTGGATATGACCTCCAGAATAATGTTGAGTAGAAATGGTGATAGTGGAAATCTCTTCTTCTTCCCAAACTCAAGAAGGGGGGGAAACATTCAATATTTAATACTAATTATGGGCTTAGCTGTACATTTTTTATATATGCTGTTTATCAGGTCAAGGATGCTCCTTTGTACTCTCAGTTTCCTGTGAGTACAGTTTCCTGTAAGTTCTTCTTATGAATACAGATTGAATTTTATCAAATGCTTTTCCTATATGTATTGAGATGACTTTTTTCTCATTCTGTTAATGTTATAAATTAAATTGATTTTTTTATTATTTGATTTTTTAATGTTCAATTGACCTTGCATTCCTTGGATAAACCTTACTCAGTCATGATTTATTATCCTTTTCACATTTACTGGATTCAGTTTGCTAATCTTATGTTTAAGAATTAACATCTATTTTCATACGAGATATAAGCCTCTAATTTTACCTCCTTTTAACATTATTTTCAGGTTTTGGTGTTGGGATTATGTTGGTCTCTTAAAACAAGAAGTATATTCTCTTTCTGGAGTCTCTGAAAAAATTTGTTTGGTTGATTTTTTTTTTCCTTTAAATGTTTGGGAGAATTTACCAGTGAGGACATCTCTTCCTAGAGTTTTCTTTGTGCGAAGGATTCAATTTATTTTAACAGATAAAAAACTTTGGTATGGTTCTATTACTTCTTATGTTAGTTTTGATGAATTACATTTTTCAAGATATTTTTCTCTTTAAGGTTTTAAACTTAGTTTTGTGCAAAATAAGCTTTATTATATTCTTAATTTAATTTCATATATCATAAATATGTGATGACAAAAATTTTATTTTTAGTAATAATTGTTTTATTTCTCTTTTATTTCTTGATCAATCTTTCTAGGTGTTAGTAAAATTTTATTGAAATATTCAAATATGCAACTTGTCTTCACCAGGGCTCTCCATAAATGCAGAACCAATAAGGGATGTAAATAAAGAGATTTATTATAAGGAATTGGCTTACAGGATTACAGAGGCTGAGGCATCCTAAGAACCACTCCTGGTACCAAAATCTAATCAGGGTTCTCCAGAGAAACAGAACCAATAGGAAATGGCTCACATGATTATGGAGCAGATAAGTCCCAATATCTGCAGTCAGCAATCTGGAGACCAAGGAGAACTGATGATCTCTTTCCAGTCTGAGTCCAAATGCCTTAAGAAGCAGGAGAACTGATGATATTAGTTCCAGTCTGAGTCCAGGTGTGAAGGCAGGATGTCCCAGCTTGAAGACTGTCAGAGAGAGAAGGAATACTGTATTATTCAGCCTTTGTGTTCTATTAAGGCCTTTACAAAATTAAAGGCTCGCTCGCCCACTTCAGGAAGACAATCTGCTTTATTTAGCCTACTGATTCAAATCTTAATCTCATCCAAAAACTTCCCTCACAGACACACCCAGAATAATGTTGACCCAAATATCTGCGTACCCTGACATCCAGTCCAGTTGATACATTAATCATCGTACAACTTTCGGCTTTGTCAATATTCCTGACTGTACCTTTGCTTTCCACTTCATTTCTTTTTCTTTTTCTATTCACATATGCTTCTTCTCACTTCCTTTGTGTTTAATTTGCAGTTCTTTTTCTAGCCCCTTGAAATAAAAGCTTTGATCATAGATTGTCATCATTTCTTCTTCTAGTATATACATTTAAAGCTAAAGTTTTCCCTTTAAATACTGCTTTATCTGTGCTGTATATGTTTCAATATGTTATATTTTCATTATTATTCAGTTCAAAATATTTTATCATTTCAACTGGGTTTTCCCATCTGGCTCAATGAATTATATTGAAATGTACTGCTTTGAAATTTGAAATTTCCTATTTTGGGAGATTTTCTAGCTATATTTCTTCTACTGATTTATAGCTTACTTCCAATATGACAAGAGAACATACTCTGTTGTGTTTTCAATCCTTTGATATTTCTTAAGAATATTTTTATAGCTCAGCATACTCTATCTTTTATTCAATGTTCCATGACCACTTGGAAAGTTCGTGTATTCTTTCTTATGTCAGTTATGTCAAGTTGGTTATGTTAGGTTGATTATGGCAGGTTGGTTTTTCAAATTTTATATATCTTTATTTTTTTATATGCTTGTCTTATCTTAAACTCTGATTGTGAATTTGTCTGTTTCTTCTTCCATTTCCTGCCAATTTTTGATTAATACAACTTAAAACTATGTTACTATCTGCATACAATTTTAAAATTATATTTTCTTTATAATTATGAAATATGTTTTTTGCCTTAAAGTCTAAATTTTCTGATATGGATATAGTCACCCTAGGTTCTGTGAGTTAGTGTGTCATGTTATATATTTCTCTATTCTTTCAACTTCTGCCTACCTATGTTCTTATATTTTGTCTCTTGTAAATAGGATACAATTGAGTCTTGTTTTCTTAAATACAGTCTAATAATCTGTCTTCTCATTGGAGTTTTTTGACCATTTACATTTCATGTAATTTTTCTTATTGTTAATTTAAGTCTGTTATTTTCCTATTTGTTTTCTATTTATTCTACTTATCCCACCTGTTTTTCTTTCCTTTATTTCTCTTTTCCTGCCTTGTTTTGTATTAATCAAGTACTTTAAGAAATTCTATTTTTATCTACTTTACCTAACTTCAGTATTGTAGTTAGAACATTTTATATTTTTTCTTTTAATGGTTACCCTAGAGTTAAAATATGGATGCTTAACTTATTATAGTCTTACTTAAATTGATACTTTTAGCATTTCCCAAATTGTATAAGAACACTGAAGAAATGTAAAAACATTTAACCCTCCCATCTTTTGTGCTATTATTGTGATATTTCTAGATGAGCTATTAACACCACAAGACATTATTACTTTGGTTTTAAACAGTTAATATTCTTTTATATTCATCAACACATTTACCTTTCTAGTGCTCTTCATCTATCTTTCAGTTCTTTGCTGCCATCTGGGATTACCTTAAGATGTATTCTGTTTTCTTCTATGAGATTGCTTTTACTCAACTTAAATGACTTCATTTACTATTTTTTAATGTATACCAGCAACAGATTTCCTCAGCATTTTTTGTCTGAGAATATTTTAATTTTACTTCTTTTTTTAAAATTGAGGTATAAGTGACATATATATTATATTAGTTTCAGGTGTCCAATGTAATTATTCAATATTTGTATATATTGCAAAATAATTACTACAGTAAGTCTAGTTACCACCCATAATCACCCATACTTACGAGTTTTTTCTTGTGATGACAACATTTAAAATTTACTCTCTTAGCAACTTTCATACATACAAAATGGGATTTTTAACTCTAGTTTTCGTGCTGTACATTGTCACCATGACTTATTATTTTTTACCTGAAAGTTTGTACCTTTTAACCACCTTAACCCATTTTGACCACACCCATTTTGAGCCACCAATCTGTCCTTTGTATCTATGAATTTAGTTTGTTTGTCTGTTTGTTTTTAGATTCCACATATAAGTGAGATCATACAGTATTTGTCCTTCTCTGTCTGACTTTCTGACTTATTTCTCTTAGCATAATGCCCTCAAGGTCCATTTATGTCATCACAAATGACAAGATTTCCTTCTTTTTATGGCTGAATAATATTCCAGTATAATATAAATACCACAACTTCTTTATTCATTCATCTATCAATAGATACTTAGTTTGCTTCTATGTCTTGGCTATTATAAATAATGCTGTAATGGGGGTGAAGATATCTTTTTGATTTAGTATTTTTATTTCTTTTTGATATATTCTCAGAAGTGGAATTTCTGGATCATATGATAATTCTATTTTTAATTTTGTGAGGCACCTCCATACTGTTCTCCATAGTGGCTATATCAATTTACATTCCCACCAACAATGTACAAGTGTTCCCTTTTCTCCACATCCTCTCCAACACTTGTTATTTCTTCTCTTTTTAAAAATAATAATTCTAACAAGTGTGAGATGGAATCTAATTCCCCTGATGATTAGTGACATTGAGCATACTTTCATGTTCCTGTTGGCCTCTGTATGTCTCCTTTAGAAAGATGTCTATTTAGATCCTCTGCCCATTTTTAAATTTAATTGTTTGGTTTTTTGCGATTAAATTGTTTGAGTTCTTTATATACTTTGGCTATATTTTATCAGATATATGATTTGCAAACATTTTCTCCCACTCCATAGGTTGTCTTTTCATATTGTTGATGGTTTCCTTTGCTGTGCCCAAGCTTTTTAGTTTGATATAGTCCCACTTGTTTGTTTTTACTTTTATGCCTTTGCCTTTTTTGTCAAGTCCAAAAAAATCACCACTAAGACAAAAATCAAGGAGCTTCCAGCCTATGTTTTCTTTTAGTTATATTGTTTCGGGTCTTAAGCTCAAGTCTTTAATACATTTTGAGCCAATTTTTGTTTATAGTGTAGGATAGTATTCCAGTTTTATTCCTTTGCATATGGCTGTCCAGTTTACCCTGCACAATTTATTAAAGACACTGTCCTTTCCTCACTATACAGTAATTCCTCCCTTATCTGCAGGGAATACAGTTGAAGATCCCCAGTGGATACCTGAAACCATGGATAGTACCAAACCCTGTACTGGCATACCTCAGAGATATTACAGGTTCATTTCCACACCACTACAATAAAGTGAATATCACAATAAAGAGAGTCATACATGTTTTTTGGTTCTCCAGTACATACAGAAGTTATGTTTACACTATACTGTAGTCTCTTAGGTATGCAATAATAATAAGTCTAAAAAACACTATATATTTACCTTAATTAAAAAATACTTTATTTCTAAAAAATGCTAACCATCATCTGACTACACAGGGTTGCCACAAACCTTCAATTTATAAAAAACACAGTATCCACAAAGCACAATAAAATGAGGTATGTCTGTATACACCATGTTTTTTCCTATATATGCATATCTATAATAAAGTTTAATTTATAAATTAGGCACAGTAAGAGAATATTCAAATTGCAAGCATCACTACTCTTGCACTTTGTGGTTACTATTAAGTAAAATAAGGACTACTTGAGCACAAGCACTGCATTACCACCACAGTAGATCTTACAAACAATACATCTACTAAGTAACTAACAGGCAGGTAGCATATACACTGTTGATACGCTGGACAGAGGGATGACTCACATCCTAGACAAGATGGTGCAAGATTTCATTATGCTACTCAGAACGATGTGCAATTTAAAACTTCTGAATTTTTGGTTTCTGGGATTTTCTGTTTAATATTTTCACCCCATGGTTGATGGTGGATAACTGAAACTTGGGAAAGCAAAACTGCAAATAAGGGCTTCCCTGGTGGCACAGTCATTGAGAATCTGCCTGCTGATGCAGGGGACATGGGTTCGTGCCCCGGTCTGGGAAGATCCCACATGCCGCGGAGTGGCTGGGCCTGTGAGCCATGGCTGCTGAGCCTGCGCGTCCAGAGCCTGTGCTCCGCAACGGGAGAGGCCACAGCAGTGAGAGGTCCACATACTGCAAAAACAAACAAAAAAACCCCCAAAAATACTGCAAATAAGGGGTGACTGTGATATATTCTTGGCTCTTTTGTTGTAAATTAATTGACCATATATGTGTGGGTCTATTTCTTGACTCTCTATTCTGTTCCACTGATCTATGTCTGCTTTTATACCAATATCATTCTGTTTTGATTACTATAGCTTTGTAATATAGTTTGCCTCCAGCTTTCTCCTTTCTCAAGATTGCTTTGGCTATTCCTGGTCTTTTGTGGTTCCATATGAATTTTAGGATTGTTTGTTCTATTTCTGTGAGAGATGCCTTTAGAATTTTGATAGGGATTGCACTGAATCTGTAGTTTGGGTAATATGGACGTTTTAACAATGTTAACTTCTGTTTGTTATTAGTATATAGAATAGATTTGGATTTATAGAGTTTTATATTGATTTGTATACTGAAATTTTGCTGAATTTATTTATTGGTTCTAACAGGTTTTTCGTGGAGTCTTTAGAATTTTCTGTACATCATATGTCATCAGCAAATAGTGACAGTTTTGCTTCTTCCTTTCTGATTTGGATGAATTTTATTTCTTTTCTTACTAAATTTCTCTGGCTAGGATTTTCAATACTATGTTGAATAAAGGTGATGAGAGGGGGCATCCTTGTCTTGTTGCTGATCTTAGAGGAAAAGCTTTCAGCTTTTCACCACTGAGTACGTGTTTCATTTTTGAAGGGTGTTTTAACAGAATATGGAATTCCAATGGGCAATTTTTTCTTTTAGCACTTAAAAAAATGTCATTTTATTGTTTTGTGATTTCTATAATACTATTGAAAACTTGGCCTTCAGTTTTGTTTTTCCTCTTTTAAAAGCAATTTATACTTGCCCAGCTGATTTTATGATTGTTTTCCCATTCCTTTTGTTTTTTTAGTGGTTTGAATATGTTGTTCCTAGTTGTGACTTTCTTTGTATTTATTCTGCTTAGGCTTCACTAAGTTCCTTTAACCTGTACATTGGTGTCTTTCATCAATTTTTAAAAAAATTATCCACCATTAGCTGTCAATATTGTTCTGTCCAATGCTCTTCCCTCTTTCCCTCTGAGACTATAATTACATGGATACAAGGTCATTTGAATGGATTCCACATGTCTGTTACACTCTAGTCTCTTTCTTTCCATGTTATTTTCCCATAATTCTTTTGGCCTATCTCTTGAGTTTAACTGTGTCCAGCCTTTGACTAATCCAATCCAACGACTTCTTAATTTCAAGTATTGTATTTCTTAGTTCTACAATGTTCCACTTAATTTTTTGTAATCTTTAATTCTCTGTTAAAATTTCTACCTTTTTATCTTTTCTCTATATTTTGTAACATACTCAAAACAGTTTTAAGTCCTTATCTGCTAACTCCAGCATCTGAATCATCTGTGGGTTGGCCTCTATTTACTGTTTCCTCTCTTAATTATGTCTCATTTTCCTGCCCCTTTGCACGTCTAGATTTTTTTAGGGTAGTTATTATTTTATTGGTTACTTTTTAGCCTTTAATTCATTTGAGATATAATTATGTATAAGTTGACAAGAAAGATCCAATTCACCTTCCCCAGACTATAGCCATTGTCCTTCATTAAATAATCCATTTACTTCTCATCAATGTAAGTTATCACTTTTGTTATACAATAAATCTTCATATATAATATAACATATCTGGATTCTATTTTAAGATCTATATGTCTATGCATATACCAACACAATATTGCTTTGCTTACACTGTCTTTATAGTATGTTCTTGTGTCTGATAAGGCAAATCCACTATCTCTATTTTTCTTATTTGTATTTTTGTTGACAAATCCTAGATATTTATTTTTCTAGAAACATTTTAAGATCTTCTTATCTAATTCCCAATCATTATTAATCACCTGTTTTATAGTGTATTTATTGAAAAAATATAATAAATAAATTAAACTTATTCATATCTATGTATAATACTGTTACACATTTCATTCATTTTACTATTTATTTTACACTGTTCTTTATTATTTTTTATATTTATCTACTACTTGTTCTTTCCATTTTCCCCCTTGTTAACTTCAAAATTCTGCCAGATTATTCTATCATATTAATGATGAATTTTCTGTGTGTTCATTATCAGATCTATATTTCTCTAATATTATTCAAAACTAAGATAACCACCATTTCTTATCAAATTTAATTTCCCCTGTACTTCTTCTCCACACTGTTAAGCTGAGATTCTTTTTTTAACTTCCAGTTTTGCTGAGATAATTGAGTATTTTTAGTTCTAGATTATTACTTAGATTTACTTTGCAGAATTCCAGCTAGTGGATCCACTTAGATATCCATAATGTATACATAACAGTGTTTTATGCTCACCGCTGTTTAATTTCCTCATCATCCCCAACTTCAATGTCTCTCTTCAATTTTTTACTTTTTTTCAGAATCCTTATATGTGATGTATATGTGTAAAGTTTTATGGTTTACTGGACATCTTCAAAGTTTTTTTTCCTCCCTAGCCATGAATGATATTTGGGTTGGACAAAGGACTCTTCAGTTACAAATCTTTCCTTACTTCAGTCTATAGATATTAACATTTTCTGCCTTCTGCTGTTGGAGATAGATGATTAATAATACTCTAATTCATTTTCCTTTGTAAAAAAATTTTTCTTTCATTTGAAAATCTGTAACATATTATCTTAATGCTTAGGTTTCAATAATTTTATAAAGATTTGCCTATATGTGTGTCTTTTTTCCTCAATATGTCATTCAAATCTTCAACTTAGGGGGAAAAAATTTTTTTGGGGCCATGCTACACAGCTTATGGGACCTTAGTTCCCTGAGCAGGAATTGAACCCAGGCCCTCAGCAGAAAGTACAGAGTCCTAACCACTGGACTGCCAGGGAATTCCCAAAAATTCATGTATTATTTGTTCAATTATGGCTTCTATCTGTTGCATATACTTCTAAAATGCCTATTTTTTAAAAATATTTTATCAGCATATAGTTGATTTACAATGTTTTGTTCCTTTCATGTGTACAGAAAAGTGAATCAGTTATACATATAACCACACTTGTTTTTTTTTTTTTTTTTTAGATTCTTTTCCCATATAGGCCATTACAGAGTATTGAGTAGAGTTCCTGTGCTATACAGCAGGTCTTATTAGTTATTTATTTTATATATAGTATTGTGTATATGTCAATCCAAATCTCCCAAATTAAACCTCCCCCTCCCCTTATCCCATGGTAACCATAAGTTTGTTTTCTACATCTGTAACTCTACTCTGTTTCGTAAATAAGTTCATTTGCACCTTTTCTTTTAGATTGCACATATAAGCGATATCATATGACATTTGTCTTTCTGTGTTTGACTTACTTCACTCAGTATAACAATCTCTAGGTCCATCTGTGTTGCTATAAATGGCATTATTTTGTAATTTTTATGGCTGAGTAATATTCCATTGTATATGTGTACCACATCTTCTTTATCCATTCCTCTGTTGATGGACATTTAGGTTGCTTCCATGTCCTGGTTGTTGTAAATAGTGCTGCAGTAAACATTGGGGTGCATGTATCTTTTTGAATTATGGTTTTCTCTTAGTATATGCCCAGGAATGGGATTGCTGGGTCATATGATAGTTCTATTTTTAGTTTTTTAAGGAACCTTCATACTTTTCTCCATAGTGGCTGTACCATTTACATTCCCACCAACAGTGTAGGAGGGTTCCCTTTTCTCTGCTTTTTATAATAGGTGTTCTGAATCCATTATACAAGACTTCTTTCCTTTTCCTTTTGATTTCCAGCTCTATATTTTCACTGTATGTTTTGAAATATTCCTTCCAACTGGCCTTCAAAGCCATTAATTTGCATCTGAACAGTGACGATACTCTCCTTCATATTATCTACTCATTTGTAGATGCCCTTTATCTGAGTGAGGAAATTACATACTATTTGTTGAGAGAGTTATCATGAATGGGGATTAAACTTTGCCAACTTTTTTCCTCTATTAATATAATCATGTGGCTTATTGTGTTTAGTACATTAATATTGGAAAATATAGTTGTTGATTTTTAAATATTAAAGCAACTTTACGTTCCTGGGAATAAATGTATTTGATAATGATATATTATCCTTTTTCTATATTTTTTGAGTTATTTGCTGATGTATTTTTAAGGATTTTTATACTTCGGTTCATGAGGGATATTGGTCTGTAGCTTTTTTTTTTCCTTGTAATGTCTCATCAACTTTTGGTATCATAATAATGCTGGACTCATAAAACAAGTTGGGAAGTGTTCTTGCCTCTCTATTTTCTGAAAGTGTTTGTATAACATTGGTATTATTTCTTCTTTAAGGATTTGATCAAGTTAAGCAGTGAAACCACCTATACCTGGATTTTGGGGAGTACAAGGAGTGGGCATAATTCAATTAGAGTGACTTCAATTTCTTTAATAAGTATAGGGAATTCAGGTTATCTATTTTGCTTAGACTAAATTTCATAATCATAATCTCTTATTACCCTTTTAATGTTTGTAGAATCTGCAGTAATTTCCTCTCTTTCATTCGAGATGTTGGTAATTTGTGTTTTGTCTCTTTTTTACTTGATTTATCTAGTTAGTTTATCAATTTTGCTGATCTTCTCAAAGATCTAGCTGTTGGCATTACTTTTTTTATTTGTTCATTTTATATTTCACTAATTTCTGCTTTGTTCAGTTTTTTAATCTCTTTTCTCTTTCTGCTCTAGTTTGAATTGTTTCTATCACATATATTTTCTTCTACAGAATTTACACTGCTATTAGTCCCAAGCAGTAAATTTTCCATTTCAGATATTGTATTTTCCACTTTTAGAAGTACCATTTGTCATTTTTATATCTTCTATTTCTCTTCTCATTATATTCATGCTTTCCTTTAAATTCTGCAGCTGTTTTAAAGTTTGTGTCTTATAGTTCCACCATCCCTGTCATTTTCAAAGCTTTTTCTCTGTGTTTTTGCCTCATCACATCTAGCAATTTTGTTGGATACTGAATGTTGTGAAATTTACATTATTAAATACTGGATTATGTTTTCTTCCTTTAAAGAGTGCTAGACTTCATTCTGGATTTGCAGTTAAATTGCTACTTTATTGGCATACTTAGTCCTCCAAAAGATTATTTTTAAACATTCTTAGGATGGATCTAGAATAGCTTTTATGCTGGAGATACATTTGTTCTAATACTAAGGCATGACTGTTCTAGGATTTCACTGAATGCCTTGAGAATTCAACAGGACACTCCAGTCTGGCTAGTCAGAACTCACATGTCTTCCAAATCTGTGTGAGTTCTCAACAGAGTCAAGGGGACTCTTATGCAAATTTCTGGAGCTCTTCTCTTCATTGTTCTCTCTTCTCTGGTACTCAGCCCCAAATTTTTTGCTGCCTTGACCTCTTTAAATTCTGATCTATGTCTCCTCAACTCAGTGAAATTACTGTGTTCTGCTTTGAAGGGCTTGCTTGTATGGTCATCTGAAAAATGCCTGCAGGCAGCAAATCAGTGTGATTGTAGGGCTCACCAATTTTGTTTGCTTTCTCCCTGGAATCACTATTTGCCATAGCCTGTTGCCCACAATCAGAAAACTTTGATCTATTTTATTCTGTTTTCTGGTGGTTTACTATGAGAGGGTAAATTTTATTTATTTATTTATTTATTTATTTATTTATTTATTTATTTAATTCATTTTATTTTTGGCTGCATTGGGTCTTCGTTGCAGTATGCAGGCTTCTCATTGCAGTGGCTTCTCTTTTTGTCTAGCACGGTCTCTAGGCACACAGTAGTGTGGCACACAAGCTCAGTAGTTGTGGTGCACGGGCTTAGTTGCTCCACAGCATGTGGGATTTTCCCAGACCAGGGCTCAAACTCGTGTCCACTGCATTAAGCAGGCAGATTCTTAACCATTGAGCCACCAGGGAAGCCCCTATGAGAGAGTAAATTAATCCTAGTTACTATATTATCACTGCAACAGATATCTTATCTGCTGATTTACTTAGTTTGAAATTTATATTTTTGGTTTATGTACTGCATTTAGATTTCTTTTTGTACAAATATACAATTAAAGTTCAACTTTAATTTCTTCAAGAATGTTTATTATTTTTTTGTTCATGTTGTCATCTGCCTATTTCATTTGTTCTACCTGCTTATGTGGAGATCTTTCTTGAAATTTTGATCATCTGCCAGCGTTCAGTAGGTATTCTGTGAGAGTTGTTCCACATATAGATGTATTTTCTATGTGTTTGTGGGAGGAGGTGAGCTCCACATCCTTCTATTCTGCCATCTTGATGGGAGCACCCATCTGCTTGTTTCAGGAGGTCTAATTCACTGGGGACATGATCTGTTTTTCACATATCTCTTCTTAGGTTTTCGGATCCACTAAAATATTATTGTTATTATTTTGTATATTTGGGTTCTTTCTGTTGACTGCTCACTGGGACTCATGGTTGTTGGATTACTCTAAGAGACAACATGTCCCCCAAAGAGTTGAGAGTACAAGTGTCCCTTATCATGGGCTATAGACCCCTACTAGGAAACCAGTGGGAGCTTCCCTTTCTCTCACTCCCACAAGTTCAGGGCTGGGAACTCAGCCAGTTCTCCAGTGGAGACCAGGGAAACCAGTCACATTCATGAAATATAGCCAAGATTAACTTCCTCCTATAACCTTGATCCACAATGCTTATCAATCCAGCAATATCCCAGTGTCTCTCATGTTACAATCCTTATTCCATTGCCCCCATGTAGATCTCCAAGGTCTCACTGAACTCACTGGGAAAGAAGACCCTCATGAGTGTTCTCTGCTAATGTTCCCACAAGACCAAAGGCTTCATTAAACCCAGTAGAGGTGTAACTGAAACGATGGAGCTGAATCAAAACTGGACAAGGAGGAAAAGGTGACAATGTGCCTATTTCCATTTCCTTGAATCCCCTCTCAATAGTATTTTTCACTTTTAAGACATTGTTTTTGTCCTTCCCACGGCTCCTCCCTTAGTACTCTTGTCAAAGAGAAAAGTTAAGGTGATAAAATAATCCATGTTGCTGGTTAGTTTATTCCTCCAATGAAAGATATTTGCCTTTCAACTGTGACCTTTCATGAACAGTAATTTAATCTGAAGGCAAGTACCTGTTTGCAGGACTTTTGACTATCATGACAAGCTAGGGAGGAAGACGTTTTCTGTGTGGTTCCAATTATAATCATCCTGGAAATGAAACTGCTGCATTGTAGGATATGAACACATTCAGCTTCACTAAATACTTTACTCCTAGCCATATAAACTGTTACTACCCTATACTCTCTCCAATTCTTGAGATATTTAGTTGTGGAAGTCTGATGGTACAAAATAGTAATTCATTACGCCTTTAATTTTCATTATAATTTGCCATGTGGATTACATCTTCTATGAATTTATTATTCATATTATTTATATCATTAGATCTTTTTTCTTACCTATTGGCAGGTGACCTTAGAATATTCTGGATATAACCCTGTGCTAAAATATTGTAAATATCTTCTCCAAATTTGTGGGTTGTCTTTTGGAATAGAGTTTTTAATGTTAAGTTGTCATATTTATCAATATTTCCATTATAGTTAGTACCTTCTTTTTTTGTTTTATTGTGTTCTTATTTAAGAAGTCTTTTCCTACCCTAAGATCATGAAGTTATTGTTTGGTTTTCTTGTTTTTGGCTTGCTCTTCATTTTTAAGATATCTCTATCTGGAATTTATTTTTGTATGGTGTGAGATAGGGATATAATCCAGGTATATAATTATTTTCTCCTTAAGCGGAACCAACGTTTACAGTTCCATTTATTAAATCCTTTCCTCACTGACTGCCTACTGATTTATACCAAATTCCCCAACATGTATCTATTTCTGTGCTCTTGTCTGTTTGTCCATCCTTGAGTTGACCTCAGAGATGAATGTTTTGTAGTTAAGGGAACACTGGAATTTTTGAGAAGCTTGGTGGTGACTGTACTCTACCATAGCACTGAACTCCAGAATGGCAGAAGCCTGTGGGAAACTCCTAACCATCAGAGTCAAGGTGTATGGAATTAACATCATTGCATCAAAACCAAAGAGATATTTAGTATGCTGAGTACACAGAGATCTCTGGTGATGGTGATGTCTGCAGAGTTGAGATATAAGAACAGCTGACTAACGTTTTGTTTGGTTTGTGTATACACAGAAATTGAAATCTGGTGAGCAGAAGGCTGATGTCAGTACTATAGTGGAAAATCACCACCTTCCACCTAGTTTCCCACTTTACATCTATAATATTGTTTGAAGGAGATGTTAGATCCCTTTGAAGAATGACGCACCAATACCACTCAGGTATATATAGTAACTATTCCTTCTTTCTTGCTCCAAAGAAACCTGAAGTCATTTCCCAGGAAGAAGACCACTGGGGAATAAATAATACCCAGACTTTCCCAGAAGAATCAGAATAGCATTTCACTCCTCCAATTTGAATGAGAGCTTATGGAAGCCAGGTAATCAATGCAGTTATAGGCCAGGATCATCTGATAGTGGGTCCAGTAGGTCCTTGAGCCTACCCTTTGGTAATTTCCACAGGTTCTAAATATATAATACATACATAGCTGCTCACATTGGTGGAGTGAGAGGTATTATGGCGGCAGTCCCTGAAATTTGCATCCCCTGGCTAAGGTAAATAAACAGAAACAATCAAAGTCAGTAAATCAGACAAAAGGCCACCTCTTATGAAGAATTTCAGAGATATCCATCACCATCAAAGAACTGAAGGATGCATTGGCAGTGCGTCATCTCTCTATCACCTCATGTAGACCCTCGCAAACACCAGATGGATCCTGGCAGATGAGGGTGAACCACTGCAACCTTAACAAGATGGTAGCCCCAATCACAGTTTCTTTACTGACGCAGATCATCATAGCTTCTGGAATTTAGTAAGGTGATATTTAACAAGATTTCTCTAAGTATGGAGGACCAGAAGCTGTTTCCCTTTCCTTTGCAAGGACGGAAGTTTATCTTCACTGTCCTGCCTTAGAGCTAGTTAACTCCCCTGCTTTCTATCATTATCTTATCACCTAATTTGAATTAGATAATAGAAACATGCACATGTATATTTCTATGTATATGTTTTTTTCTTTGAAATTACTGACCATAAAATATATTTGATAACAATGATTTCCCATTTCATTTCCTAAGTTTCCATATTTCTATACATGGATAGATTAATCATATCTAGAGCTTTGTAATAAATTGGTCAGACCTTCCTTTTTTTCCTCCTTCTGCAGATGTTAAACACATCAATTTCAGATGTGAATTTTCCTTTGATGTACAATAATCTGCAGACATTATGATTGGAACAAAAACTTCTCCATGTTTCCATTTCGTCGAGTGAGGGCATTCTAAAACTCTCCAGCCATCTGAAACTCTTCTGCACAATGAAATAAGTGAAATGCCATGGATTTAGAGATCGCTAGTTGATTTCAACATACATTTGATGCTATCATGACTACTTTATTCAGATTCTGTTATTTCTGCTACTACATTTTATATTATTTATAAATCTCAGTGCAAAAAGGTAATGAAAACCTTTTAGGAAAGCATTCTTAAACTTCTCTGTGTGTAATGTCATAATAATAACCTGTTTGTATGAACTCAGAACTCAAGCTTCCTTTACATCCCCTGATGTACCATTTTTATTTCCTGTACCTATGTTGTTAACCTATCAGGAGTTATGAAACAGATAACATAGAAGAGCTGAGCATTAATAATCCATTTTCACAGACGTGCTTCTCTCTACTTCACTAACAGACTTGATCCCATACCACTTTCTATAGATTGGCCTGAAAATCTCACCTCAATGAATTTGACACCATATTAACTCTGTCTTAGAAAGAAAAGTGCATATGTTCTGTAAGATACTTATCAAGTAATTTCCGATTTTCACATTCACAAGTATTAATTTATCTGACTATCTAGGTGACACCTTTGGATCTGAGAAAATCAGAGTGGTAGAAAAGGGAAAAAAGAATCTTCAAAGACACTGGGCGAAGAAGGCATATGAGCCAGGCTTGTAAAATGGTTGTTTAAGATGATGACTCAGGAGATACCAAGAGCAGATTTCACCTAATTCACAATTTTTCTTAGACCAGTCACAGTCATTAATAACTATTAGCATAACAGCAAGTCCCTCAGAGAAGATGGAAATATTATACCCAGGAAATCAGTGATGGGATGAAAGGAGCACAAACTTTTTGGTTAGCCCTGACTTCAGACTTCAATCTATTGCTTCTTAGTTGTGTGACCTAGGACAAGTTACTGAGCCTCAGTTTCACCATCTATAAACTGTGAAGAATAACACCCACCTCAGAGAATTGTGAAACCTAAGCAATGAAACACACCTAGAGTAATATCCAACACATCAGCATTCACTGAATGTTAGCTTTTTTAAAAAAAAAAATCATTTTAATAGGAAAAAATTCCCCAAATTAGAGGTTAGACAAAATGATTTCTTATATTCCCTCCATTTCTGTTTCTGATTATATGATTCCAAACAAAGGCAGAAAAATCAGGGAAACGATTCATGCTTGTCTCTCATGTAGATGTTCAGATGTCACCAACATCCCACATACCACCTGGTACTCTCACATGCTGTTGGTTTCAGCTTTTACAAAGCAATTTGACCATGCAGGGTATTCACCTGACCACTGGGACAAGAACAAGCATTCTAGTTAAGCAGACAGACTTTTCCTGGATTGGAATTACAGTCCCTAAATTCAAACTTAACTCCCAAGATCTCTCCCTTTCCAATACACCTGAGAACACAGACTAATCAAATCTATGTATCTCCTACCTTAAGGGAGACTCATCTAAAAACTTTGTAAGTACTGCTTTTTACAAATCTTAAAAGTCAAGTTTAACAATAAAATTAAATGCATCCTCATGGGAGATGCTGCTGGGAAAAATGATAATGAGATTGCCTCTGAGCCACCTCCTGATGGAAAGATTTTAGTGATTCTATTTGGATTTACAATTGTTTTGTTAAAGTCCACTCTGTTTTTCTTATATTGTTCCTGCAGGTTTTGTTTTTTTTTGGGGGGGTTGTTTTTTGTTTTGAAGATAGAAGATGAGAAAAATAAAGTCAGTATAGCAATTATGTAGTACTTGAGATTATTTGATGTTTCATCAGATGCCATCTTAGTAATACTAGGATGTATATTTAAAAGAGCATTGCTTTTTAGTGCCTTATTAAACTGGTTTGAGTTCTAATCCCACCACTGCTAGTTATGTGACCTTCCATAAATGCTTAACTTTTCTCTGACCCTCAGTGCCTGCCCTCATTTGCATAAAGATGGAATTAATTCAGAAAGAATGAAATTGTACTAGTATAGTAGGCAGCAAAACATTAGTTCTTGCTTCCCATTGATACATTTCCTATGAGTTATCATCACGAGAACCCAGCAGTGGTTAATGAAGAATATTTTCTCATGCCCCTTCATTTACATCTTTCACAATTTTCTCCTGGTTACTTCCTTACCCTGATACCACCAAAACCGCAGCATTGATGAAAGGCAAATGAAGACTAAGGAACTCTTACAGATTAAAGGACACTAAAGAGATATGACAGCTAAATGCAACATGTAATTCTAGATTGCATCCTGAAATATAATGGACATTAGTGAAATAATTGGTGAAATACAAATAAAATTTGTAGCTGCAATAGCAATACTTTATCAAGGTTAATTTCTTGGTTGCGATCACTGTAATCTGGTTGTATAAGATAACGTCCTTGTTTTTAGTAAATACACACTAAAATATCTAGGACTAAAGGAGTATCGTATGTGCAACTTTCAAACAGTTCAGAAATATGTGTGTGTGCATGTATCTCTACATATATCCATTTACACATACATATAGTTGATCCTCATTATTCATGGGCTTCATACTTGCAAATTTTTTACTCATTAAAATTATCTGTATCCACAAAATCAATACTTGTTGCACTTTTGCAGTCATTCACAGACATGTGCAGAGCAGTGAAAAATTTGCATCACCCAACACACACTTCCCAGGGGAGAGTGACCAAGTGATGCTTTGCCTTCTTGTTTCAGCTCTCAGGCTGCAAATAAGTGTCCTTTTCACAGTCAATTTAGTGCCACAGTGTTTGCATTTTTGTGCATTTTGTTGGTGATTTTGCTGCTTAAAAGGCCCCCATGATAGAGCTGAAGTGTTGTTTGTTGTTCCTAAGTGCAAGACAGCTGTGATATACTTTATGGAGAAAAACCATATGTTAGATAAGCTCCATTCAGGCATGGGTTACAGTGCTATTGGCTGTGAATTCAATGTGAATGAATCATTAATATATGTTTTTAAAAGTATCCTTAGATAGACACGTACATTAAACAAGGTTTGGTATTGATCAGTTGACGGAATGTTATGAGCAGAGGCTCAGGGGAGCCTGTTTTTCCACTGGGAGGTCAGTACTTGCTAATTCAGTGTTTGTGCTGACTTTATAGAACAACCTACCACAAATAATGAGAATACAGAAAGAGAGAATGAAAAAGCAAATGTGGTCAAATGTTAAATAGGGAATCTGGAAGAAGAAAATACAGGAATTCTTTCTACTATTTTGGTAGCTCTTCTGTAAGTCTGAATTTTAAAATGAAGTTTTTTAAAAAAAATCTATACCCTCAGTCCAGAACCCTTTTTCAGGACCAAGAACAATCTAGAGGCACTGGAAAAATGGTGAGAGAGGCTACACCAAGATGCAGACGCTGAGAGTCAGGCATCTCTTTAATCAGGGGACCATGGGCAGCATGATTAGGAGGGTATAATTTGTGTCAAAAAAAAAGTAAGAGGTGTGTAAAGCCCTGACTGTGAGAAGAACCACGGGGTCAGAAGCACTAGGATTTGCAGGAAATTGGGGAGCACAGTGAGATGGATTTAGAGTAAGCACTTCAGGTTTAAAACCTTAAACCGTGCAAGGTCATTGGATATTCTGCTCTTGGAGATGCTGCTGCCATGGCATTGGGGCAGCCGGATAGCTTTAAATGAAGCAGGCAGGACCAGACACTTCCTTCCTCTGCATTAAGATTCATCTTTTCTCAACATTGTAATTCTACCAGAGCCATTTTTCAAAACTTCTTTTGATTAAAACTGCCGTAAAAAATAATGGATGAACAACAACAAAAACCGTCTCTTCCATCTGAAGAAAAATGTTTATTTGTGTACAAAAATAGATATATGTTTTTGGTTAGGTGGATTTGGGAGTGGCTTTTTGCTTGTTTGTTCAGGAAATAAAGTACAGTTAACAATATAGCTTGGACACATCCTTAAGTGTATTTGTTACTAGAGTGTAACATACATACAAAAGGGTGCATAAATCATAAATGTACAACTTAAATAACTTTTTCACAAAGGGATCAGCAGAGAACATCATCATTTCTGCAGTGATCCTCATATTCCCCCTCAGTTGCTATGTCCCCAAGGACACCACTATCCCAACTTCCATAAATGAGTTTTGCCCATTTTTTAACTTTATATAAATGACATTATATAGTATATACTTTTTCTTCTCTAGTTTCTTTTATTTAATATTGTCTTTATGAAACTTATCTATCTTTTCCCATGTAACAGTGGTTTGTTCTTTCTCATTGCTATATAGTACTCTATTGATTGAAGATACCAGAATTTATTTATGTAATCTACAACTGAAGAGTATCTGGGCTGTTTCCAGTTTGGGGCTAGTATAAACAGTACTACTATGTACACTCCTGTGTTTTGTTATACATCTGTACACAGGGCCTCTACTTAGCTGTGAAATTTCTGGGTATGTATATATCCAATGTTCAGCTTTAATTTGTCAAACAGTTTTCAAAATTGATACACCACCTTATACCTTCACCAGCAGTATATGAAAACTCTCCTGGACAACTTTTTATTGTTGCTTTCTCTCTTTATTTGATCATATTCAAAGAACATGCTCTGAAAAACCTGTACTTTTTGGAAAGTAAATTTTTTGTGTGACCAAGCTCATAAAAACTATTTTAAAAATTCCGTAGACATCAACAAAAAAATTTTTAAATCTATGTCTGTTTATATATATAAAACAATCACAAAATTGAGACCTGAATAACTTTGGAAGGATAGCTATCTTAGATACAAAGATAATTTCATTCAAATATCAGTGTTCCCCAAATTAATATATGTATGTAATGTATTTCCTATTAAATTACAATAAAGGATTTTTAGTAAAGTAAAAATTATATTTTCTATTTCATTCACAAAGGCAATTATGAAAAATTGACAATAACATTAAATTGAAAATTAAACTTAAGGGATTCTTGTCCTACTAGATAAAATGTATTACTATCAAGTTATTATAATCTTAATAGAATATGTTGGCACAGGAATAGACAAATAGGAGAATATTGAGTCTAGAAACTAAACCAAGTACATATGAATTTTAAATATAATAAATATGATTTTACAATATATTGGATAAAGTGTACTTTATTCAATTACCACCCATCCAGAAAAACAAAAGTATACCATATTTGATACCACACAAAAAAATAAATCATACAATTTTAAAACTAAGTGTCAAAAAAATAAGTATTATAATAGAATATTTAAGAGATATTTGTGTAACTTTGAGAACCACAGATAATTTAAGAACATTGTGAAGTCCAGAAACCATAAAAGAATTATCAACAGATTTGAGTACATAAAAATTAAAACTTTTTATCAAAATTAAAAAATAGACTGGGAGACGATATTTTCAATATATATGACAGCTTATTATAAAAGAAAATTGCTGAATAAATTGCATTTTAAAACTTAACATTATTCAGCTTATAAAAAGAATGTACTAGATCTATATGCATTGACCTGGAAAATAGCCATTATCTTTTAAGAAGGAAAAAAATGTGAATTTTGGCAAGCTGATGGCCAAGGTACAGCTTTTAGATCTTTCTAAATTCTCACATAAAAACAGTCAAAGTAAATAGAGAACCAAAACACAATATTTACAATAAAAATTGGTAACAAGGTAAAACCATGTACCCCCAAATACAAACAGAGACAAACCACCAATAGCTACAAGATCAAAATGTTATTGACATTGCTATGAGAGAAAGCAGAGGGAATCAAGAGTATACCTGACTCACCTAAGAATAGGATAATACAAAATAGTCAGTTTGAACTTTAGCAGAACAATAGCTACTTCTCAGAAGCATTTTGCACCCTATACTAGTGTATAAGTGCAAAGACCCACAGTAAGGTCTAAAGAGTTTGCAGCAGTCTAGTCCCTATGAACCCTTGAAGCTGAATTAGCAGGACTCCTTTGTAGGACATGGTCATGTGAGGAGGAAAAACTTATGGAAGCAAAATGAAAAATGAGCAGGACTGGGATAGAATGACAAAGGAAAGAAAAGAGTCAAATAAAATTGGGCAAAGTGAATAAAGCCTGGAAATCTAGAAAGCAGTATACCATATTTTTACACCACACATAAACAAACAGAAAAGGACATTTTGTAAAGGCTGAAAACTATATGAATCAAGCTCCTAAAAATTTAATATCATATTAAAGTGATCAACATAAAAGTATTGAAATCAAATCCCCACAAAATTACTACAGAAAAAAAGAATAAGAGCCAGAATGACATGTCTACAGACAATAAAAACATACCAGAAAGATGTATTCAAAAGACAGAAGAAAATTATAAAGTATTATTTCAAAACAAGCTAAAAGACATTAAAAAAATATATAAAATATGACAAACAGTATAACTCAAAATTATAAAAATCCATAACTGAGATGACAGAATTCAAGAATTAGAAGAAAGAGATAAAATCATTTTAGAAATCAAGACTCTCTAGAAGAAAAACCAGAGTAAATAACCACAACAAATATTGTCTTTAAAAATAATTAAAGGAAAAAGAATTTTTTAAATCTAAAGGAAACAAGAAAAGAAATAAAAGAAATTCAGATAGTGACATAATTAAAGACAGGCAAAAAGAAAAAAAAAAAGATCCAATATATTAAGCATCCTAACAGAGGAAATCAACATAACAAAACTAAAAGTTTATGAAAACTTTCCTAAAATAATACTAAAAGCTGTTTTTGAAAGTATATATTGGAAGAACATAATGTGTACTTGAGTATATAGACTCAGAACAACAAACACAAAGGCATGCTAGTGAAATTATTAGAATGTAAAGGGAAATAAAAAGTCTTTGATGTTCAGGAGAAGAAAACACATGACTTTTAAGAGGTATAAAAGTATGCTGTCATCAGACTTTTTGACATCATATCTTTATTCAGGAAGAAAATAAAGTAATATATTTAATGTATTAAGGAAAGAAAATGTGAACCAAGTATTTTCTATCCAGTGAAACGGATCTTTAAAAATAGAACATAGTTGTTATCAATAAGCAAGAATTCAGGGAATACAGTTCCCATGAGTCTTTCTTAAGTAATCTACTAGAAAAGTAGCTTAAAGCAACCAAAATGAACAAAGAGATATTTACATAAAGATTGGTGGCAAGAAGTAAATATATAAATATGTACAGAACTAATTCTAAATAAAGATTGAAACAGACATGATGGAATCTCACATGTAGATGTATTATAACTAGAAAGAGAGAGAATGGGATAACATTAAAAAAATTTTTTTAGAATTATTTTTAACTATTTTCAGTAATCACAATTAGTGGTAGTAATATCAGTATTGTTATAAAACTAATATATGTATAGTAAAACAAATGAGTAATTTGGGGATATTTTACTTGTAATATTTCTTATGACTTTGCAGTTTTCTCAGAATGTAAGAAAGGACATAGCAGTGTAATACCAAACAGGTTAAATAAAAACCCTGTCATTCTGAATTTCAATTGGAAATATCATTAAGAACACATGAGGTATTTTTAAAGAGAGAGAGAGAGTGAGAGTGTGTGTGTGTGCCCTAGGTGTCCATTGAAAAGGTCTAGAAACAATGATCAATCCAGTAGCAGTGAGCACCATTACAGCCCAGATTGTGATCTTGAAATACTGTTTCTCAATAAAAACAGTGAGAAGTATTTCCTGGAGACATAACTGATTCTGGTCTGGGAAAGGAAATGAACAAAATAGGCATGTAATACCTCAACATAGTAGATGGCATAGAACTATTAAAAATAGTTAAGGTTATATCAGAAAATTCAGGAGCCAATTCAAAAAGGAGTCCACTATCCAAACATAGAAATTTTGAAATTTAATAACAATGAGAATTGCAATGAATTAAAACTCAACAGATATGTTTAAATACATAATTTCATAATGACATTTTTCTTGTCTTATTGCATTAGCTAGTAGTCACACTACATTGTTGAAAAGGAGTAGTAAGAGAGGACATCCTTGTCTTGTTCCTGATCTTAGTGAGAAAGCTTCAAGTTTCTCACCATTAACTGTAGGGTTTTTGTAGATATCCTTTATCAAGTTAAGGAAATTCTCCTCTATTCCTAGTTTGCTGAGTCTTTATCATGAATAAGTGTTGGATTTTGTCAAATGCATTTTCTGTATATGTTGCTATAATCATGTGAATTTTTTTCTTCTTTACCCTGTTGATGTGATAGATTACACAAATTGATTTTCAAATTTTGAAACAGCCTTGTAACCCTGAGATAAATCTCACTTGGTTGTGGTGTATAATTCTCTTTATATATTGTTTGATTTTATTTGCTAATATTTTGTTGATTTGTGTGTGTTTGTTCATGAGAGACTTTTGTCTGTAAAGAAAATGTCTGACATTTTCTTGTAATGTCTTTGCCTGGTTTGGGTATTAGGGTAATGCTGTCCTCATACAATGTTAGGATGAATATTCTCTGATTCAATCATACAAAAGAGATTTTAGAGAATTGGTAAGGTTTCTTTCTTAAATGTTTGGTAGAATTCACCAGCCTTGTGCTTTCTGTTTTGCAAGATTATTAGTTATTGATCATAATTATATATTTTTAAAAACTTTTTAGTCACCTTCTGAGGATGACTGGAAGCTACTTCTTTATCTTGAAAACTGGATAAATAAAGACAGAATTAGCATTTATCCTGCTTTTCCAATATAAACTATACCCATGGGTAATTAAATAGTAAATGTGGGAGTTGTCTTTTTATGAAATAATATATAGTTAAACAAATACAATTATAAATGAAAATTAAATAATAAAATAAGAATATCAATATTGTGAGAACAAATACTTTAGGAACTAGCAAACTAGATTCATAACAGACCAGAAAACAACCACAAACTCTGGATATAATACAAAGAGCAGCTGCTTGAAAGCACTGCTAAGTGAATCAAAACTGGCAGATTCAGGTTGGGACTGCATGCTCAGAGGAGAGGAGTTGGGTTGCTGTTTGCATGAACTTATTTGAGGGCCAGATATATTCAGCACAGTTTCATTCATAATAGCCCCAAAATGGAAATAACTCAAATATCCATCAACTGGTAAATGGATTAACAAATTGTGACAAACCCATACAATGGAAAACTGCTTTGTAATAATAAAAGATTAAATTGCTGATCCACACAGAAGCAGAGATGAATCTCAAAGCTTCATGTAATGTGAAAGCATAAGACACAAAAGACTACATAGTGTATGAGTCCATTTATTGAAAGTATAGACAAGGTAAAGCTATAGTGATGGAAAGATTAATGGTTTTCAGGAGATAGTGGATGGGCAGAAGAGTTTGACTACAAAGAGGTAGAGGGAAATTTTGGAGTAATGGAAATGTTCAATACCAGTATTGTGACAGTTTCTTGACTGTACATATTTATCAAAACCCATCAAATATTACATTTTAAATGTAATTCACAAATGTTATTGTATATAAATTATACCACTATAAAACTGATTTAAAAGTAAAACAAAAGCCAGACTTTATGTGCCTCCTGCTGAAGAAACTCAAAACCACTAATATTCTTGCCAAAGTTATTGGATATGGGTCTGATCAAGCCTCTGGAGCCAGCTGCCAATTTGAAGGAAAATGACTGTGTTATTTTTCAATTAGATGGCAAATGACTGTGTTGAACTGTACCAGCATTATGAAATCAACAAGATCCAGATTATGAAAATTCTGCAGGTGAAATGGCCAGGGTTCTTCAACAAAACACATTCTACAGATTTAAAAGACAAATCATATTGGCAAAAAAAAAAAGCAAGCTTGGTCAAGTAGTGTCTATGGATTCATACTTGGGTGATTAAAAACACAAAGCAGAATCCCAGTTTCCAGATCAGCACATAAGGAGCTTAGAAGTAACCACTCCATCCTAAAAACAAGTAAAAAGCTTAGCAAACTGAAAAATCAACAACTCTTCTCGGATCCACTGGATAAGTGAGGTCACAGGGCAAACTGCTGCCCCCAAAACTGAATAGACAGATAGGCAGATACAGAGAATCACAACTTACTGGAGCAGAAACCCACAAGCAGAAAAGTCCAGAGAAACCAGTGCTGGGGTAGGAAAACCTGAAGTGTAAATGACATATTGCTGGAGACTCAGTGTGGATAACTCTGAGTGCTAAAAACTGCAGGAGAGCCCAATCATGGGTGTCTTCCACACATTCATGAATGTCATTTTCAGGAGCTCTACAAGGTCCTCAGTAAATATCAGAGAAAAATCCTCCCTGTGCTTCCAGCATGAGGAGGGTAAATGTAACAATCTCGAAATATGCCAGAGCATTCTTTTCTTCTTAACAAGGTCTGCCCTCAGGAGAAACTATTTTACCCAAGCATAACCTCCTGGAATTTTATCAGAACCTAAATACCCAACTCCAGCCCCATCTAGCTATCCTGTCCCACCTAAAGGAGGAAAAACAACTGAGAAGCCCCAGTGAAATTTACATTCCAAAGGCATAGACTCACCAAAAGATTGAGACCTAATCATAAGACTACAGAAGGTTTCTTCCTCACACACCTTAGAACTACATCAGTAAAGGCTATTTATCATAGTTCTTTTTACTCTGTACATCCTGACCAAATTTCAAGAAAAACTTACAAAGCATACTAAAAAGTGAAAAGCACAGTTTATGAGATTGAACAAGCACCAGAGCCAGGTCAGATATGGCAGGAATGTTGGAATCTTCAGACCAGTAATTTTTTAAAACTATGATGAATATGCTAAGGGTTTTAATTAGGAGAGTACACAACATGCAATAACAAATAGATAATGTAAGCAGAGAGGTGGACATCCTACAAAAGACTCCAAAAAGAAATGCTACAATTTAAAAACAGTAACATAAATGGAGAATGTCTTTAATGAGCTCATTAGTAGACTGAACATGGCTAAGGAAAAAATCTCCAAGCTTGAGGATATGATAATATAAACTTTTAAAACTGAAAAGCAAAGAGAAAAAAGACTGAGAAACAAAAGAGAACAGGATATCCAAGAACTGTGGGACAGCTGCAACATGTGTAACACATGTATATTTGGACGACTAGAAAAGAAAGGGAGAAAGGAACAGAAGCAAAACTTGAAAAAATAATGACAGAGAATTTCCTGCAATTGATGATGTCAGACACCAACCCACAGATTCAAGAAACTCAGATAACAGGCAGGATAAATGCAAAGAAAACTTCATCTAGGCGTATCATATTCAACCTACAGAAAATCAATGATAAAGAAAAATTTTGAAAAAAGAAGAAAGCACAACTGACTTATAAAGGAGAAAAGATAAGAATTACATCTGACCCTCCTCAGAAACCATGCAAGCAAAAGGAGAGTGAAATGAAATATTTAAAGTTTTGAGAGGAAAAAACACCAACCTAGAAATTTTCCTTCTGTAAAACGATCTTTCCTGTGAAATTAGTTTTTAAAGTGAAAGAGAAATAAAGACTTTCTCAAACAAGTATTTAGAAAATTTGTTGCCAGTAGATCTGCCTTGCAAAAAAAAAAAAATTTAAAAGAAGCTCTTCAGAGAGAAGAAAAATGGTATAATTCAGAGACTTGGATCTACATAAAAAAGTAAGGGCATTGGAGAAGGAAGTAGTGAGGGTACCTTGGACTGAATTGTATCCCTGTAAAATTCATATGTTGCAGCCCTAATGTCCAATGTGACTGTATTTGGAGACAGGTTTAAGGAGTTAATTAAGATTAAATGAGATCATAAAGGTAGGGGTCCTAATCTGATAGCATTAATGGCCTTAGAAGAGGAAGATAGCTACCCCTCTCCCTCTCTCTCTCTAAATCTGCATGCATGCACTGAGGAAAGACCATATAAGCACACAATGAGAAGTTGGCCATTTACAAGTTAGGGAGAGAGCTCTCACCAGAAACTTAATTGGCTGATTGAAGCAGAGGGGATACTTCCTAACTCACTCTATGGGGCCAAAATTACCTTGATACCAAAACAGATAAAGACATCCCAAGAAAAGAAAACTCTCATGAGATATCTTTTTTGTACATACATGCAAAAATCCTTAACAAAATATTAGCAAATCAAATCCAACAATGTATAAAAAGAATTATACACCATGACAAAGTGGAATAAAATTATACATATGGGATAAAGTGAGACTTATCCCAGGGATGAAAGTCTGGTTCAACATTTGAAAATAAATTAATTTAAATCACCACATCAACAGAGTAAAGAAGCAAAATCACATGATCATATCAATAGATGGAGGAAAATCATTTGATTAAATCCAACACCCATTCATGATAAAATTTCTCAGAAAACCAGGGATAGAGGAGAATTCCTAAACTTAATAAAGAATATCTATTAAAAAATTATGGCTAATGGTGAGAAACTTGAAGCTTTCTCACTAAGATTAGGAAAAAGGCAAGTTTTTCCCCTTTGACTACTGCTTTTCAATATCATACTACAATTCCTGGCTTATGCAACAAGAAAAGGAAAGTATATATATATATATATATACAGAAAACTCCTGGAACCAATCAGATGAGGATACAAAGTTCATACACAACAGTCAATCACTTTTCTATATACCAGCAATGAACAAGTGGAATTTGGAATTAAAAATACAGTGCCACTTAAATTAGCATCCCACAAAATGAAGTACTTATGTATAATTCCAAAAAAAACATGCATTAGATCCATATGAGGAAAACTGCAAAATTCTGATGAAGATATTAAAGAGGAACTAAATAAATGAGGAGATATTCCATGTTCATGGATAGGAAGACTCAATGTTTTTCGAGATATCAGTTATTCTCAATTTAACCTCTAGATTTAATGCAATTCCAATTAAAATCACAGAAAGTTATTTAATGGATATCAACAAATGAATTCTAAAGTTTATATTGAGAGGAAAAATACTCATAATAAACAACTCATTATGGAAAGGGAAAAGCAAAGGCAGAAGACTGACACTACCTGACTTCAAGCTACAGTAATAAAGACAGTGTGGTATTGGGAAAAGAACAGATCAATGAAACAGAATAGTGAGCCCAGAAATAGCCCCACATAAATATAGTCAACTGCTCTTTGACAAGGAGCAAACACAATAAAATGGAGCAAAGATAATGCCTTTTCAACAAATAATGCTGGACTAACTGGACATCCACATATAAAAAATAAATAAATCTAAACACAGACCTTGCACCCCTCACAAAAATGAACTCAAAATAGATCATAGACCTAAATGTAAAAGGCAAAACTGTAAAACTCTAAGAAAAAAGCATAAGGAAAAAACCTAGATGACCTGGGGTAGGGCAATGCCTTTTTAGGTACAACACCAAAAGCATGATCTATGAAATAAATAATTGAGAAGCTGGACTTCGGACAAACTAAAAAGCTTCTACTCAGTAGAAGACTGTCAAGAGAATGAAAAGGCAAGCCACAAACTGGAAAAAAATGTTTTCAAAAGACACATCTGATAAAGGACTGTTATCCAGAATAACAGTCTGAAGAGGCTACATACTGCATGATTCCAGCTATATGATATTCTGGAAAAGGCAAACTATGGAGACAGTAAAAAGATTGGTCATTGTCAGGTGGTTAAGGGGGAAGGAGAGACTTTTAGGGCAATGAAACTATTCTTTATGATACTCTAATGGTGTGTACATGTCATTATAAACTTGTCCAAACCCATAGAAGGTACAACACAAAGAGTGAACCCTAATATAAACTATGGACTTTGAGTGACAATGATGTGTCAGTGTAGGTTCATCCTTGGTAACAAACGTACCATTCTGGTGAGGAGTGTAGATAGTGACTGAGTTAGGGGCTTGGGGAAGGAGGCAGGGGCAGGATTTATAAGGCAACTCTTGTACTTTCCACTCAATTTTGACGTGAACCTAAAACTTCTCTAAAAATAAAGTACACTAATATAAAAATATATATAGATTAGTATTTGACTGACATGGGAATATACCATGTTATGGCATGTACAGTGTGTACAGGATGATCTCAATTTGTTCAATAAAATGTATTTCATAAGGAAAAAAAAAACACAGAGCAACACAAGGAAGTGATTACCCTAAGAGTCAGAATAGTGGTTACCATGGAAGGGAGACAGGAATTCTTGTTAGAGTGGGCTATGGCAGCAAAGTTCTATTTTTCACCTGCATTGTGGTTATAAGGTGTTCATCTTATAAACAATTCACTAAGCTTAAGGTTCTCCAAATGTGATCCCAGATAGCATCAGCATAACCTGGGAACTTGTTAGAAATACAAATTTTCAGACCCTAGTGCACCTTCCTCTGTCAGACTAGTTTGAAATATGTTTCCAATAAACAGCATCCTTGCTGGCACATATGCATTCCTTTATCTTCTCTCAGCTACTTTTACACAGACTCCTCAGAGATTAAAATTGAAGACTGAATCAGAAACTCTCAAGATGGGACTGAGCAATCTGTGCTTTGGCAGTCCCTCCAGGTTTAAGGATGCATGTTAAAGTTTGAGAACCACTGTACTAAGCCCCATACTTGTTCTCTGTGGTTTGCTAATTCTGTTTTGTTTACAATATGAAGGTTAAAATATTTTTAAGTGGCAGAATAATGTGTTTTTTTGGAAAAGATGCTGCTTATTTGAAAGTTGCAAAGAGAGATCTTAAAATTTCTCATTACAAGAAAAAAAACTGTAACCATGTGTAGTGATGGATGTTAACTAGGTTTATTGTGGTGATCATTTTGCAATATATACAAGTATGGAATTGTTACGTTGTACACCTGAAAATAATATAATGTTATATGTCAGTTATATTCTATTACATATGTAGATCTATTTTGTATATGTTTATATGTTAAAGGTATGAAATGACACACCTCAAGCCCTTACTGATTAATTCAGGAAAGTGGAATTAAAAGAGAGAACTTAACTTTATATTTCTATTGGTGCTTTATTAATTTGAGTTGATATTCCTTTTGTCACTTATAAGAATTACAAAGTTTAAGAGATTAACAACACAAAAATTAAAGCTTTAATTTATACATTTTCTAAATTGTGTTTACTGGAGCACTAGTGTCCAACTAGATGTGGATAGGTGTCAAATAAATTATAAAGAATGTCTTAGAATTTCAAAATTCAAATTAATATTTTAAATGTAAAATTTCTCACATATGTTTAACTTCACTCAGTGTTCCTCAATTTTTTTAAACTATGAATACTTTCTTCCTGAAATCCTATTAATATCTAGCAGCCATGGTGTTTTGAAGTCAGCTTGTACAGAGATCCAGCTGTACGCCTTTCTTCCCAGCTCTGTGTTCAGTGACAGTGAGATGAAAACTTGAAATCAGCCACGGAGGGAGTATTTACACCATGGAAATCATCAAAGACTACAAGTCAAGACTTCACCTACTCTATTCAAATTGGAAGGGAAGAGGTAAAATTGTCATTGTATGCAGATGACATGATACTCTATATAGAAAACCTGAAAGACTCCACACAAAAGCTATTAGAACTAAGAAATGAATTCAGCAAGGTAGCAGGATACAAGATCAATATACAGAAATCTGTTACAGTTCTTTACACTAACAATGAAATATCAGAAAAAGTTAAAAAAACCCATTCAAAATTGCATCAAAAAAATAAAGTATCCAGGAATAAACCTAACCTAGGAGGTGAAAGACCTATACGTTGGAAACTATAAAACACTGATAAAGGAAGTTGAAGATAATTCAAAGAAATGGAAAGATAGCCCATGCTCTTGGATTGGAGGAATTAATATTGTTAAGATAGTCATACTACCAAAGCAAACTACAGATTTAATGCAATCCCCATCAAATTACCCATGACCTTTTTCACAGCATTAGATCAAATAATCCTAAAATTTATATGGAACCACAAAAGACCCAGAATTACCAAAGCAATCCTGAGGGAAAAGAACAAAGTTGGAGGCATAACCCTCCCGGACTTCAGACAATACTGCAAAACTACAGTAATCAAAACAGCATGGTATTGGCACAAAAACAGACATACAGATCAATGGACAAGAATGCAGAGCTTGGAAATAAACTCACACACCTATGATCAATTAATCTTTGACAAAGGAGGAAAGAATATATAATGGAGAAAAGGCAAGTGCTGTTGGGAAAGCTGGACAATCTCATGTAAATCAATGAAGTTAGAACACACCCTCACACCATACACAAAAATAAACTCAAAATGGCTTTAAGACTTAGATATAAGACATGACAACATAAAATTCCTAGAAGACAACATAGGAAAACATTCTCAGACGTAAATTATAGTAATATTTTTTTAGATCAGTCTCCCAAGGCAAAATAAATAAAAGCAAAAATAAACAAATGGGACCTAATCAAACTCATAAGCCTTTGCACAGCAAAGGAAACCACAAACAAAATGAAAAGACAACCTACAGACTGGGAGAAAATATTTGCAAATGCTGCAGTGGACAAGGGCTTAATTTCCAAAATATACAAACAGCTCATACAACTCTATCAAACAAATAACCCAATCAAAAAAATGGGCAGAAGACATAAATAGACATTTCTCCAAAGAAGACATACAGATGGCCAAGAAGCACATGAAAAGATGCTAATTATTAGAGAAACGCAAATCAAAACTAAAATAAGGTATCACCTCATACCAGTCAGAATGGCCATCATCAAAAAGTCTACAAATAATAAATGCTGGAGAAGGTGCAGAGAAAAGAGACCCCTCCTATACTCTTGGTAGGAATGTAAAATGATGCAACCACTATGGAAAACAGTATGGCGGTTCCTCAAAAAACTAAAAATAGAGTTACCATATGATCTAGCAATCCCACTCCTGGGCATACATCCAGAAAAGACAAAAACCCTAATTCAAAAAGATACATGCACCCCATTGTTCATAGTGGTACTATTCACAATAACCAAGACATGGACACAACCTAAGTGTCCATCAACAGATGAATGGATAAAGAAGATGTGGAATATATATACAATGGAATACTACTCAGCCATAAAAAAGAATGAAATAATGCCACTTTCAGCAATGTGGATGGACTTAGAGATTATCATACTAAGTGAAGTAAGTCAGAGAAAGACAAATATCATATGATATTGCTTTTATGTGGAATCTAAAAAAATAATACAAATCAACTTATTTACAAAAGAGAAACAGATTCACAAACATAGAAAACAAACTTATGGTTACCAAAGGGGCAAGGGAAGGAGGGATAAATTAGGAGTATGGGATTAACAGATACACACCACTACATATAAAATAGAAAAACAACAAGAATGTACGGTATAACACAGAGAACTATATTCAATATCTCATAATAACTACAATGGAAAAGAATCTGAATCTGTACACCTGAAACTAACATAATATTGTAAATCAACTATAGTTCAATTTAAAAAAATTTTTTTAAAGATTCCACCTACTCCCAAAGCCAGTTGTCAAATATTTTTCAACACACCCATCTAGCAGACTACATTTCATAAGACAGGGAAATTCTGCTTTACATTTCTCCCTTTACATTTCTCCCTTTAATTGGAATCTGGTTGTCCTTAACAATTTTAAATTTGTTATATTCTTCATTTATAATCCATAAGCAAGTAAAATTTTCATTACTCCTGGCATACTAAAATTTATTAATAAAAAAAAATTTTAAGCACTAAAAAGAAGGTTGGGAAAGTGTAGAAGGGAGTAAAGAAGTGGAAAGGCACCTCCTGCAGTGTTGCTATACAAACATAGCAATCTGAGGGTAGAACAAAACACTTACAGTACTTTCAAAACAGTAGCAATTTTAAATCTTCTGTTTATGTGATAGCACTTTTCTTAGGTAGAATAAGGTTCTAAGTATTTTTGTCTCCAACCACAGCCACTGCTAATCTCATCATGTGGAAATAACTTCAATTCCCCACAGGACAGGGCGTGAACATAGGTCTAGATTTGTGTATTTGGGGCTGAGATGACCAATGTCCTAAAGAAAGTTGTCCCATCCATGATGAGTTAGTAATCAACTTCCTCTGTCAGACTAGTGTGAAATACGTTTCCAGTAAACCATCCCTGCTGATACATACGTCATTTCTTTATCCTCTCTCAGCTACTTTTACATGGACTCCTCAGAGATGAAAACTTAGGACACCCTCAGAAGAGTGGGACAGGGGCCACTGGTTGGAGATTTTTGAACAGGTGGCAGCAAGCAAGACTGTTACAATCGCATCCATATAGCTCATCTTTATAGTGAACGATTTAAATTATTCTTTAACCTTATAACAGAAGAGACAGATATTATATAACCAAAGTCCCCCTTGCATGCTCGGGTTGCTGGCAGCCGCCCTCCTAAACAGAATTAGAACACACCACACAGATCAAGTATGTAACAAGCGTCTAGGGAAGCAGAAGTGGGAATCCCAGCAGCAGGAAAACAAACCCTGTTGCCCAGCAACGCTGTGGCCATGTGCCGTACAGTAACACTGAGCCCAACCCTTGAAGCAAGACTCGAATTCCACATCCATGGAGTCATGCATTCCAGAATTACAGGCTTGCATGCCATAGGCTTCTGCGTGAAAGAGGAAACTCCGATTATGACTTGTACTGTGGGCTTTCCTCACACGCAGAGGTAGAAACAGACCATGAGCTCAACTAGAATTCACACGGCTACGTGACTGTTCCAGGAATGATGCAGGGCCATGAACTGACACGTGGTAAATTACACTGTGAACAGATACAAAGCATGTTACCATGTGAACAATAGATTTCACGTCATCATTATATCATTTTAATCTACAGGTAACTACATCAAGTTTACATGTACTTGTAGGGAAAATTAAGCAGTTGAGTTTATATAATTCATCCACCTCATAACATAGGCATTCGTGTGCACCCCACAGAAACTATGGAGATGAGTGAGCATTCCAAAAACTCAAGTCTGCTTCTAGTCATTTCCTCTGCTGTCAAAACATCTTGGACTTGTAAAAGCTCCCTTTGTTTTCAGTAATTGTTCTGGATGTCTCCATGCTGACAGGTGAGCTTCAAACATCTTTTTAGGCTTATGTGAGAAGCATACATCACTCTTGTTTCCTGGTGAGACCCACGGGAACTGAGGATTCTCTAAGGAGTTCCTCAGACTTATTTCAGTTCTTGATCACTACCATTTGCTTTCAGAGTTTTAATTCTTTATCTGACTCTTAAAACATAGCTAGCCACATCCCAATTTCAGATGAAAGAGAATATTCTAAACCTCAATGATCTTTTGCCCTTGTCATAATAGCTACCACTTACTGTGCACTTTTTTTCAAGTACTTTACATTTTTTGTTTATTTCTTGTAATAACCCTATGGAGTAGATAGCTTACAGATAAGTAACCTTAAATTCAGAAAAAATAAAGAACTTGCCTAAGAATGCATAGTTGGCACAAGGTAGAACTAAGATTTCAACTGTCTTCCTAAAAAGCTGTTGAGCGTTCCCACTTCAATATCCTCTCTCAACGTGACTCCAGTATTCACGGCTCATCTTCATTCTTTTAGCTTGTTTTTTGTTTGTTTGTTTGTTTTTTTGGCCATGCCGCATGGGATCTTAGTTCCCTGACCAGGGATCGAACCTGTGCCCCCTGCATTGGGAGCGCAGTCTTAACCACTGGGCCACCAGGGAAGTCCCTCATTTTCATTCTTGCTTGTTTGATTTCTTGAGTCAGCAAGCCACGGGCACTGTGTTCCAACCATTCTTGTGAAAATCAAGAGCAAGAAAATAAGTATCCTGGTTTGTTTCTTATAGGATATTCCTGTTGAGAATGAACCCAATGAAAAAGGTCTGAATTGCCTCTCAGATTCCCTTCTGAGAATGTAGTTTGGAGGAAGAAGGCCACTGCCACGTTGTAATTGAGAGGAGCTGACTTTTGTGCTGTCTCTTTCAGATATCTGCCCTGGCGCTCATATTTCCTGGCCCTTAACTTGATGAATGTTGGCAGAGCACAGTGGCTATTGCTTGCAGGAGTCTTAATGAATGATTGCATTCTGATTGACTTCTAGCCCAGACAAAATGCTGAATATTCTCACTTTCAATACCCAGTGGCTCTTCCATTAATGCCCGGCTGAGTTTTACATGTAGCCCAAAGTCCCAAATAAAGTGAATGTTAAATTCAGTCACAAAAGGGCAAAATGTCCAGTGTGACTTGTGGCTTGTAGAGAGACATTAAGATAATAGGTGCCATACCTACTTCTCTATTTTGCTGTGAATCTAAAACTATTGTAAAAAAAATTGTCTTAAAAAGAGCAAGATCACAGGTGTAAATTTACAGTCATAGGTTGGTTCCATGTGCCTCAAAACTGGTAGCCCAATGAAAAGTAAAACAAAATGCATATGAATTTTTCTTGGGAATCACAATTTTGAGTCATTAATTTAGCTTTTTATAATCTGTAACTCCTGGGAGTAAAAAGTTTCTCCATCTTTTTTAGATATATCTACACAATAGTAATAACATGTGATACCAGGATCCTCATAAAAACTCAAGAGGACTTGAAATATCTGCATCAGCAGTGCAGATGGAGTGCGGGAAAGAGCTCAGGATTTTATCTGTGTCCTTAGGTAAGTAACTTGCATCTTTCTGAGTCTCAGTCTCCTCACCTGTAGATTGGAGATCATAGTGTCACCTTTTTCAGAGAAATGTTGTGAACGTTAAATAAGGTAATGATTGTGAAAATGTTTCCTGATGTATAGAATTCTATATAAATACTAAAATTTATTAGTATGCTAGAGAAACATGATTAATTGGCTGATATTTCTATGTTTTCAGTCACACTCAGTGTTTTATAGGTCTTGGGGAAGGAAGACAATAGAGAAATGTATTTGTGTGTAGCTATTATATTCAATAAATAATATAATAAATAATATTTATTTAATATTAAAAAACAAGAGAATAATTCAGAAAAGGTATTTTTCAAAGCATTCTATTCTACACATTTGTTTAGCAAGTCTCTCCTTGTTCTTTCTTATCTAAAATTTTTTTTGAAAATCAGCAAAAAGGAACGTGAAAAATTACCTGTCACACCACCCAGATATAAGCACTGTTAACATTTAGTCATTTATTTTTAGACATTGTTCTATACACTTCTATTTTTTAACCAAAAATAGAACCGTGCTGTTTATTGAATTTTTAAATAATTTTCCTTTTATAATAGTAATAAATATTATTGTTATTTTTCCTTTCCCTAATGTCAATCTATATTCTTCAAAAATATTATTACAGATATTTTCAAGTATAATATTATAATGTATGGCAAAAATAATTTATCTAACCATTCCTCTGCTAATAAATACTTTATTTACATTGTTTTTCTATTCAAAAAATTCCACATTTAATGTGCACAAATATAAATCTTTCTCCAATCTGTCTCCAAGGGTTGAAAATATTCTGACAAAGAATATGAGTTTTTCCAAGGCTCTAGAAGGATATGACCAAGTTGTTTTTCCTCGTAAATTGTATCAAAATACACATCCATCAACCACAAGAAGGTCTATCTCAACAAACACTGGTTAACATTGGCCATTGTGTGGATATTTTCAAAACATATTTGATCACTTGATAGCTAGAAAAAGGTATCTTATCTTTATTTTATTTCTAATGATACTGAGATAAAGTACTTATGTTCTTAATAATTTATTTGTCTAATTGATCTATCATGGTAATTAAAATCTCTCACAGTAACTAAATTTTGCTAAAACTACTTTGAATTTAAAAAGCTTTCACCTTCTCTATTACTGATACAATATTATTCCAGGCATGAGGATTTTTGAATGTTTTATCGTTGTTACTAATTTTACTATCTTTTGGTTAAAATGACCCTCCATATAGCATTTAATGGCTTTGCTTTAAATTACTTTATGTCATATTAATATCACTTTCTTTTGGCTTGTATTTGCCTTGCATTTATTTGCCAATATTTCCATATATTTGTTTTGGGTGAGGAAATTATAAATAGCATACCAATGGATTTGCTCTTTCATTGAGATATTTGACTAATATATGTTTAGTAATCTTACTAATTCTTGGTCATGTTTCTATCAATATATATTTTCTTTTTGTTCTTTTAAAATATTTGCTTGCTGATTTTCCCCTATTTACTTTTCCTGAATAGAAGTTTGGTTTTTTTGCTATTGTTTATAATCTTTAATTTGGAAAAAACAAAATCTATACTTATTCCTTAAGTAACTACCTTAAGGTTTCCAAAGACAGTCATAAAATTACATTAAAGTAACCATAAGAGTTAAGGGCAAAGTAATCATTTGTTAACTACCACTGATGAAAACTAAAATGCTTTGTGCCTTTGCTTTCAAATACTCTGCAATTTCTAGATTGTAATTTAATTTAAGATATGAATCCTGTATTTTTCCTTCTTTAATGCCCTATACAACAGAAGCTATGTATTTAAAGGGAAGCCAAATTTTGTAACTCATGTGGTACTTTAAAAATTATTAGCCTAATAGATTAGTCTAGTAATTTTTACTAATAATTTGGACTAATGGCCCTTTGCAGCCACTATTTCCCATCTGATCTTTGACACAGTTTGTATTGTTGTGACTCAGGTTTTCAAATTATTTTTTGATATTGCCTGGATAGCATATTTTTAATCCATATGTATCAAAGAATGACCTTCTGTTGCCTTCACACATTGATAACTTGACTGGGTATAAAATTCTTTCAAAGCTGTGTAATAAAAACAGCAACCGTGAGGAGTGAAGGGGGAGGGTAGAGAGAGAAGGTGGGGGAGGGAAGTGGAAGAAAAAGAACATACATTTTGCTTACTATGTCTCAGGTACTCTTCTAAATACTTTAAATATACTAATTCACTTAATCCTAAAGATGACCATAAGAATGTGTATTTCTTATCTTTTGTATTATTGATGAAAATGAAGCACAAAGAGGATAAGGGCTTTGACCAAGCTCAAATAACTAATATTCAGCAAAGCTAGGATTTGAAACCAGGCAGTCGGGTCCCAGCCCCTCCATAATCTTGACATTTAACCTCTCTATTCCTTTATATTCTAACATTTAATAGCAAAGGAATTAAGAGAATCAATGTCCTTTGTAGGGAACTTGGTGAAATCTATGTTAACCTTTTTTTTCTCTGTGTGTTTTTTCCTGATCTTTATGTGATCCTGGGTTTTTAAAGATTGCATAAGAATATGTCTAGGTGTGGTCTGTTTTCACAAAATTGACCTGTAATGTACTTCAAAACACATTCTAGCTTTTGAGGCTGAGATCATCCTTTTGCCATAATGGAGTTTTCCTTTTTTCCTTTGACCATTGCTTTTGATCCATCCTTTCTAGTTTTCTATTTATAGAAATTCCATTTTATATAGGTTAATCTCTTGGTCATCTATGTCCCCCATAATTTCCTGGTCTTAATTTCTGAATTAAGGCTGAATATATTTATCTTTTACTACATCAGTTCCATTTTCATCATTTTGCTTCTACTGATTCCATTTTATCTATTAATTAAATAGTTGTTTTCTGTATGCATGTGATACTTCCAGATCATAGGTTGTTAGACTGTTTTCCTTTTCCATGATGATGCTCACATCCATATTTGTATTCTCCCTCTCTCTCTCCTCCCCCCTCTCTCCCCTCCTTTGCCCCCTCTTTCTCTTCTTCTCTTTCTCATTTTCTCTCTGGACTTCAATGAGTTTTCATAAGTTTGGGTGGTTTTTCTGTTTACTCAGCCTGCAAGGAAGAATTTATACTCACTTAGTAGTGGCATATTATCAAATGGAAGATTGATAGAATTTATATGGGACCCCCCTGAAGCTTTCACATTTTTAAAGACAGAAGAAATAAATGAAAAATAAGGGGGAATTACATTCACAGTAAATTTGCATAATATGTTCAGAGATTCATAGGTCTAGAAGAATTGGGAATTAGAACCATAGACAATTACAGTAAAGAACTTCATTTCCAGTATTTGTATGAAAGCCCTCCTGGAAGAGTAGCCATTGGCATTTCTCGGACCTCTAGAGGGTTGCGGCTTATGATAGAAATGTGTCCTTTCTCAGCCACTTCCCACAACCCTCTGCTCATGCTACTTGCCACCTTGCTCACCAACCAGCCAGTCCTGCAAGGTCTTCCTGCAGTGCTCTGAGGACTGAGCTAATCAGCAGAAACACCAGAAGGAGCATCCTGTTCTCAAGGGTCTGATGGGGGAAATAAGCATAAAAATGGTGTGTTTCAACATAATATGATAAGGGATATAATATGTAAATATTGGATACTTTGATAGTTTAGAGAATGGATACATATTATCATATATACCACATGTAAGTGAAACTTTCGGTAGAGCTACAAACTGAACTCACTTTGACTGAATTGATTTTTTAATGTGTTGAGACAGATTTATTTGTTAGTTTAGTTTTATTTTTTAAAATCGTTAATCAACCGTTGGGTTATTTTGTTCTTAATAGAATGTAGCTTCTTTTCTCCTCTCTAAGTCATCTTATGCCAAAATCAGAGTAACAAACTGTTCTTTTCTCCTCACATCTTTATATATCCATATGTCTCAAAAGCTCACCCAGAAAGTTGCTTCCAGTGAAGTCAGAAGGCCAGAGGCAAAACAATCAACTTGTCTACTCATGTGCTTGTCAAGCAACTGACACGCTGAAACAAACATGATCACCAAACTATATCTTAAGCCTATACATCATCTCCTCACAGTTAACACACTATTATAATTTACCTTGAGCAAAGAATTTAATAAGTTAAAAATGAATTTAAAAAGGAAAAATTTGCCTGATATGTATATGTATATATAGCAAACCCAAATGAACTTTTGGCCAACCAAAAAAAAATATATATATATATATAATATATATTTATATATATATTATATATGTAATACATAGAAATATACATATATTTTATATATTTAATATTATAGATATATAACTATATCTGTAATACAGATATAGAGAAATACACATATATGTCAGTGTCAGTTTGAAATTTGACAGGTTATTGGTGAGAACATGTGTATAAGCATTTGCATGGGGAGTCCATTCATTATGAAAACCATTTATCCCTACATGACAATAAGGCAAACACAAGAAGACAAATCAGAAAGGAAGAGTGAGGATGAAAACTCAAAGCCTTAACGAATCACTGCATTAAGAGATTCTTTTCTCAATTTGCTGATGGCCTGTTTCTCCAGATTGATGGTAATCCAATACCATATGTGTAGTTCAACCCCTACGGCTTTTCGTGCATGCCTCTTCCAGATTCAGGCTGCTAGGTCAGCAGTTTCAGCTGCTTTTGGCAGTGTTTTGATTTTTTCACAAGAATTGTTATAGTAACTCCAAATCTGAGTTTCTTAGATAAATTTTAAGCTAAATACTTTTATCTCTTCACTAGGGTATCAGATTACAAAGAAGCCAACAGTGTTCATGCATATTTATAGATATTCAGATAAATGATTAGGATTTATAAGTACTTTCTGACAGTTTATAGAGAAGTTTGAGAAGCTGTCAATCTACTATGATATTTATATTCACATGTCCAAGTTAAATTTTTTAGCATTTTTTAATTGATAATTTTATTTGGATGTTTAGACAGTATTTCAACAAAATTGGGATTCCAAGTGCTTAGGAAAATATTTATTCTCTGTACATTCCATCATAAATTAAAGCTTTTTCATAGTAACAGTATTGTTTGTTTTGGGGGAAGATTAAGATATCACGCATAAGTAAGCAAAATACAAAATAAGTGAAAAAAACAAAGGCCCTAATTTACAAAAAATGTACCCAGTTAATTTTTAATAAACAAAAGAGTCAATAAAGCAGATAAGCAACTGAACATCTAGAGAGGACATTGTTTTGTGCTCTCTGGAAGATATCAGATATTCTCAATTTATACGGAAAAATTATTTTCCTTATGGTTCCAAACTGTTTAGATTTTTCTAATCATTGTTTTTTTCCAGGTGAGGAAATATCACTGCATAGCATTCCCTGAAAAGCTTTGAACTTTGTCATTTGAACTAAGTCATTTGAATCTTAGGGAAAGGGGAAGATAAAACAGGTACAGACCATGACTTCAGGGAAGTCTAATTCAAACTTATGAGTGGACCTCCTTGGAAAGACAAATATTCTCTGGGACAGTTTTTGCCAACTCCTGGGGTTTAAAAATACTGCTTGGGGAAGTTGACTTCTTCTATTATCTCTAATAATTCATTTAGGGAAAATGACCTTGTTATGCAACTCTGTTTGGAACTGTTAATTAAAATTAACGAGGATCTTGCTGCTTTGCACTGGCTTGTTTCTTCAGTCAAGCTAGTTTAATCTGGACTGGTCTGACGTCCTGCCTGGACAGGTTTGACATTCTGCCAAGAAGCCAGCAATAGGCTGGGGAAGGTTAAAACACTAAGCTGGCAAGTAGCAGAGGTTTGAAAGTTGAATTTTGGGCATGAATAACAGGAAGGAGCCTGATGGCCAGAGGTAAAGATGACAAAATTCTAAGTTACCAATGTGGAAGAAATCCACTCCTTCTGTGTCTGAAAGATTTATGCTTTTTGCAATTATCAGTTAAAAACTATGCATAGACCTTCAGAAAATTCCAGCAGTTAGATAGAGTTGCCACGGAAAAACATACATATTCAAGAAATACTGAAATATTCAATACCAGAGACCTGCATTAAAGATCATCTCTCTATTTACCTATTTTGCATTTTAAAAAATAATAACTAGATTTACTTCCTATAAGAGCCCCAATTCTTGGTTTTACAAGTAGGAAGTATTTCACTTTTAAAATATATTTTAAGAAGTAATGATTTTTTTAACAACTTACTGGATTCCTTAAATATGTATGATATATAATTTATACTTAGCAGATGCAGATATTTCGGTCACCAAGGAAGGGATACTAAGGAAGTTAGAGGGCCTATAGCAAGATGCAAATATCACTGTTCTCTCCCAATCAACACACACCATTTCCTTCTCTTAGCCAATAATACAAGGTTGTATTACTTTGTTGATATTTATATCATACGTAAACTTGGGAAACAGAAGTGTTCACAATTTCCTAACTATTTAGCAGTCACACTTTAATAAACATGTCCTCCTTTCAATATGCTGCTTACATTCAGTCCCTCTATGTGATGACTAATTAGTACTAAAGGGCAGTATTGTTAAGATGTCAGTTTTCCCTCAAAATGATCTATAGATTCAGCAGAATTCCAGTCAAAATCCAGCAGAATTGTTTTTAGGAAATCATCAAGCTGATTCTAATTTTTGTTTGAAAAGGCAAAATAAAATATCAATAAAATAGCAAAGATAAATCTTAAAAAAGAAGAAGAAAGATGAATAACACTAACTTATTTCCAGACTTTCTATAAAGCTACAGTAATCAAGACACTGTGGTATTGGAGAAACAAAGAGACATAGATCAATGGAACACAATAGAAAGTCCTCAAACAGACCCACATACATATGGTCAATTGATTTTTGATAAAGGTGTAAAAGACATTCAATGGTGAAAGAATCATCTTTTCAACAAGTGGGCTGGAACAATTAGTTAGCTTTTCATTTTTTAAGTATCTTGATCTATACCTTGTACCCTATAGAAAAATTAACTCAAAATCACTCATGTGCCTACATGTAGAACCTAAAATCATAAAAGTTTTAGAAGAAAACAGGAGAAAATCTTTGTGACCTGGAGTTAGCCAAAGATTTCTTAGGCATGACACCAAAAGCACAAACCATGAAAGAAGAAAAGAAAAAAAAATTGGATTCCATAAAAATTAAGAACTGCTCTTCAAAAGGCAATATTAAGAGAATGAAAAGGCTAGCCATATATTAGGAGAAATATTTGCAGGACACACATCTGATTTTAAAAATCCATGTATACATAATATTAAAACATCTCTAAAAATTCAATAGTAAGAAAGCAAACAACTCAATGAAAATAAATGAGCAAAAGACTTGAACAAGTACTTCACTGAAGAAGATATACAGATTGCAAGTAAATATATGAAAAGATGTTTAACATCATATGTCACCAGGGAAATGCATTAAAGCCACAGTGATATTCAACTAAATACCTATTAGGACAGCTAAAAAAATTTTTTTAAATAAGCTCCGGTGAGAATGTGGAGCAATTAATGGTGAGAATGTAAAATTTTTTGAAAAGTCAGTTTCTCAAACAGTTTGGCAATTTCTTAAAAAGTTGAACATGCACTTACAATAAGATTCAGTAATCTGAATCCTAAGTTTTTACCTAAGTGAAATAAAAAACTTTGTTTACATAAATACCTCTATGCAAATGCTTATAGCAGCTTTCTTTGTAATCAACAAAAACTGGAAACAATCCAAATGTCCCTCGACTAGGGAATGGATAAACAAACTATGGTCCAGCCACACAATGGAATACTACTCAGTAATTGAACGGAGTAAACTATTGATACTCACAACTTGGGAGATTCTCAGATGCATTATTTTAAGCAAAAGAATCCAGCCTCAAAAGGCTATAAATGAGATGATTCCATTTATATAACATTCTTGCCAAGGCAACAGTATAGGGAAACAAAATAAATCAGTGGTTACAAGAAGCTGGAAATGGGGAGAGGGCCTTACTACAAAGGGTCATGGGGGGATTTTGAAGGTGATAGAATTGTTCTGTATATTGATTATGATGGTGATGATGGTTTCAGGTACATGTTTGCCAAAACTTGAAGAATGCTACACTACAAAGAGCAAATGGGGGGAGGAGTTGGGGGGGTGGTAATTACAAAAAATAATAGTAAGAAGACAGAGAAGGCAAAATTTAGAGCCATCAAGGAAGGGTGAAATATAGTGGAGCTAGGGGTTAGGGCGATGAGGCCAGGGGAAGAATTCTTTGTGAGCTGTTGATCTTAGGCATGTGATATATTTGATTTCTTGAGTAAGTTACTTAACCTCTCTTCTTCTATAAAATGCAGACACATAACACCCACTTCACAGGGGGCTGTGTTGCTAAATGAGAAAATGTAAATGCTTTGTCTTAGCACAAGGTTTGACAGGTAACGGTTATTCTAAGTAAAGGGCAGCTGTATCCGATGCCTCTGTGCCCTGTGTCACGTGCTCTGGGCCCCCCTCTGATTTCAGCCACAAGTGGGGTGTGTCTCAGACTCACAATGCACTGACAACATCTTATCTCCAGCGTAGCTCTGATCTTCCTGCACTCTGTCCCAAGTTCTGGGAACACTGCTGGGCCAGCTGAAAGTGCAGCCCAGGAATTTCAGGGAGTAAGGACCCCTGAAACAACCCTCAAGCAGTGGTGCACAGCAAACAGCTTCTTGTCCCCCAGAAGGAGAACTGGGGAGGTTGCCCTGAATAGAGTACCCTTGATCACAGCAGTGACCATAATAATGTCCCCTCACGTCTTCCACTTCCCCATATGATACTCCTTCCTTCCTCTCCCCAGCTCCCTGAGATCACCTCTCAAATGAACTGCCTAGGCCCAATGTCCCATTTCAGGCTCAGCTTTCAAGAGAGCTGTTGCCAGAAAGCTGCATTTTTAAATCTGATGTGATGACTTAATGTAACATCCATGCCTCATGTCCCCAACCATATAGCCTCCTCTTCAGTAAAGTCTATTTATGTTGTGATTTTGTAACTCGCTAAGTGCCTGTGTCTCTGTGATCATCCTCTGCGGTCTTATGCTGCCATGGAGTGCAGAATTTACCTATGCTGCCTGTGGCTTTGTGTCACAATCTCCTTCCACTCTGGGTTCCTTCACCCTTTGCTACCCAACAGAAGATCTGTGCTTGGAAATGGGTGGTATCCCTCTTCTTCTGTCTCCAATCCCCACTTCTTCCTGTCCCGTGCCTAGTCCCTTCCTACCCCCAGGACCACTACACACCGCTGAGCTACTCTGTAAAATGCGCTAGGCCTAGCCTGGGGCTCCTACAGACACAGATTCAGTTTCAGTCCATTTTACAGAGTAGCTCAGCGGTGTGATGGTACTAGAAATGGAGAGGAACTATTGATAGGTATGGGACAGGCAGGAGTCTGCTGGAGGAACAAACACAGACATGGCAATCCCCTGCCCCATCCCAAGAATTTCATGCTCTAAGCTTCTACTAACATCTCCTTTAATTGTTTCTTCTACCGCTCACTCCTATTCACAGTTGTTTGGAAAACAGCTTGTAGCTATTCACAAAACCTACTTATACTACAGAAGAAAATTTAACCCAAGACCGTGAAGCAAATAAGTCCCATTGTAACCAGATTTAACAAACACAAATGTAGTCTTGAAATATTGTTGTATCCTTTGTATCCTTTAAAATGAAATTATTGTCTATATATCACTCTCCACATCTGGTTATGATACCGGGCTGTGCTTTAGATAGTTTTGTATCTTATACCAGTGTTGTCTAGTAGAACTTACTGTGGTGATGGAAATGATCTTTATCTGCACTGGCCACTAAATGCTTGAAATTTGGCTAGTGTGATTGAGGAACTGAACTTGTAGCTGTAATTAGTTTTAATATAAATCAAATATTAATTTAAATGTAAATAACCACATTTGGCCACTCTCTAATACCGTATTAGGCCTGTAAGTTCATCACCAACATCACAGAAATTAAACCTCTATCTCCTAAGGACATTCTATTTTTGTTTTCGGGGCAATGCTGGTACTTTTAATTTTAATTAAAAGTAAATTTTAATTAATTTTAATCCCTTTGAATGTAATTATTAGTATATAGAAAAACCTTAATGCTTTTAAATCTGTCATCATCCTGAGTCATAAGCAAGCCATATTTCCCTTTAAAAAGTTTCAAGAACATAAACAAACAAAAGCTAAAAGCCTCTTGAACAGGAAGACTCTCCTCAAAAACTGAATATGTGGATTGACACCAGACTCCATATACTCTCTGGCTCCCATAGGAAGCAGATTCAAGCAGATTATTAAATAATCTCAGCCTCTCACATCATTTTGTTTCTCTAATTTGATAATATAAAGAAACCACAAGAGTGCCCTGTCCTGCTCCTTTATTTGTTGCCTATATTGTCACTGTTGAAAGCCTGAAGACATACATGATGTTTTTTTCTAGGCAACCTAGCCTACTTAGAAGTTATCAGAATGCAGGTGACCAACAAAAAAAGTAACTTGTTGTGATCAGTAAAACAATTTGAAAAAGAATAGATACATGTGTATGTATAACTGAATCACTTAGCTGTACACCTGAAACTAACACAACATTGTTAATAAACTCTGCTCCGATATAAATAAAGATTAAATATATATATATGATATATATATATATATAATTTATATAAAGTCTAAAATAATGTATTAATGCCCCAGTTCACTAAAGGTGTATTCTCAGATGTCAAGTGACTTCATAATTATAATTCACTCATCTTTACTCAGGCCCTTTTCTCTATGCATTGGAAGCAGCATCCGGTATTATTGAACATGCCTTCCTTGTTGAGTTCCTCTCCTCCCTGCCTTCCCATAGCCTGCGCCACCTTTGTTTCAATCCTGCCTCTCTGACCATTCCTTATTCTATTCTCTCTTTGGTTTTTCTTCTGCCTGCAGCGTTAGTCAGGTTTTCTCCTTAGCCTTCCACACTTCTCACGCTCTATCTCTTGAAAACAGAATTTGTCCATCTCTCCCATGTATCTCTCAGCCCTAGACCGATGACTCCTCAAATGGAGCTTCTCCCATAAGTTTCTGATCATGTTCTACAACACTCCGTGCATAGACATCTCACTGCTGCCTCCGTTCTAACATCTGTAGAGCCTGGGTCATCACCTACCTCCATAACCAGGTCTTCATCCTGACTGTCATCCAGACCATGAAGATCAGAGTCATCATTCCCTCCTCTTTCCTCACCTCTGATAGCAAATGAAATTCCTTTCCTATGATCACTACTTTATGTCAGTTCCTAGACAAATGCCGTCTCCTCATTAGTCTCTATTTTTCCTCCATTCAACCCAACTTGCACTCTCACCATATTAATCTTTTGAAATTGTTCCTTTCAAATCACTCCCCTTATCCGAAAATTTTAGTGGATCTCCATGACTTACATAGCATCAAATCTAAACCCCTCAGCTTTGCACTCAAGAGTCTTACTCTTGACATTAACCCCACCTTCTCTACCATTACTTCCTTCCTAATGCAAATTTTGTTCCTGCATCCAGACTGCAGTTTCCCACTTCTAAGATTTTGCTCACAGAGCTTCTTCCCAACCCCCTGCCCCCAAATGCCTTCTTCTCCCCGTGCAGTCTATTCAACTCTGGCTCATTTCAGGTCCAAGCTCAGCCCCCTTCTTCATGTGACCCTTTTAGTGTTAAGCTTCTTCTGATCTGCAAAAACAAATATTGCCCACATCACTCACTTGTCATGTATTGTTACTTGACTGGGTGGTATGTGTATCTGTAGGATTCTGTGTATATCTCTGTGTTTGCATGTGTATCTGTGTGTGAAAATTAGGATATATGTAAAGCACTTAGAAAGGTTCCTGGCACATAAGTGCTCAACAAGTATTAGCAATTATCAGCATGATTAATTTTTAGTATTACTACTGCTAATATTATTATCATGGAAATGTTCTACCAATGTATTCTACAGAGCCCAGTGTAGTGTCTTGAAATTAGTATGTGCTTAACAAACACAAATTCGATAAAGTAATTTTCATGCATGGATGCTTTGCAAAGCAATTCATAGAAGCAGAGAAAGAAGCAAGTGCTGGAGGGGGCTTAACTAATTATTTTGAGTATGGAAAGTAGATTTCGCCTAGAAAATTCTTTTCTGAAAAGCTTTATCCAGTTTGTATATACATCCAAATTATAATATATTTAGTCTCTTCTCAGGGATAACAGCACTCCTCCTACCCATCTGTCATGTCAGGTTGCGCTGAGCAAATGCTAATTTACCTTTTTGATATACCATTTGACAATTTCTGGTTTCAGATATCACACGCAAGGTTGCACATCAGTGAATCAAATTTGAATCCATATTGTCAAGTTCATATTTAGAATAAAATTATGTTGCATCTCTCATATAAACTTAAAACTAAAGTTGTATATCAAACGAGGTTGTGCATGTAACTTGAATGCAGAAGATAAAAGCAAGGCAAAGGAAGACATTATTACCTTATTGGCTGTGAACTTACTGAACCAACTCAGTTGATTTATGGAAGAAGGTTTAAGCAGCTTCAGTTGAACTTTTGCAGTGCAACTTCTGGATGTCCATTCCATTAATTCATTAAATAAAAAGAGCATTCTTTTCATTTAATTATTTCAGCTACACATGTTAAATAAGCTCAGAGCTAAACACAAGCAATAATATTACTGTCATTTTCTTTCACCTGCCAAGTCGTCAGAAATATAACCTATATTGAGAGAAGTAAGTCTTCACTCAAAATGATTTTTCCCAATGCAAAGGAAGCAGCATGCAATAAAAATTCATATAACCCAGTCATTTGGTACAAAAATAGAACTGAAAAAGCATTAACAGCAATTTAGTTCAATACATAGGAGAAAATTGCCTGTGTTTACTTTAATTTCATAGGATAAATATATATTTCAGATTTTCCATATTCTTAAGGTTTTTTTAATTTTAGAGACTAATTTTATTGTAAGCAGGAGTATGTGGAGATGTTTTAGTTTTTGAATCAAAAAATATCTGTTTTGAATACATTAGAATCAAAATATATTTCTGATTTCTGACCTTCAAATTCAACAATAGAGGCAAAGAGTCACAGACATTAGGAACAGATTCAAGCAGTAAAATATCCAAATGGGAGTTTTCTAAGATGCAGTGGAGGTGGGAGGGAGGTCCCAGTTTTGTGGGCACTGAGAGAGAAATATTCATTCTAAGAACATCCTCAATCCTTCATGCTAAGTAAGTAAGTAGGTAGGTAGATAGATGAATGGATGGATAGATGGATAGCTGGATAATTGGGTGTGTGGACTGGTGGATGGATGGATGATGATAGATGATAGATAGGATAGATAGACTAGATAGATGGAAAGATAGATAGATAAATAGATAATAGAAACTAAGTTACAAATAATAGATTCTCTACAATGTTGTAGCTTCTACACAAAAGTTACCTTGGCTTATATATGAATTTTCCCAGCCCCTTAATGTTTTGTGTCATCATGTAAAAGCAGCTGAACACAATACAGTAACACAGCTCACTGTAGCAGAGTGCAAACGGAGCCAGTACTATACCCAATGAAACAAGCACTGTCTTGGAAGTGCTTGGTGGGAGATTTTCCTCCTTTTATGCATTTTGTACCGAGTCTGAAACTATTCCTCTACTTGCAACATATCTCTCTTCCCTTATTTCAGACGCTTCAACCCTCTCTTACATTCACTTCTATCCAGCTACCTTTACCATTTCCCCCCCCCGCCAGAGGTGAAATATAAAATTTACTGTAGTATTATTTTTAAAGACTATTGCATGTCCTTTTAATTGAATTATTGTTAGTAATTAGGACTGTTATTTTTTGTAACATACTAGTTATAAAGATGTACAGGTTTGGAATGACCTGCCCCAATTCTATCTTTCCATTAACGTTTGTTATTTTTTAGAGATGATTTTGCCAAACATGAGGTTTTTCAGAAAAGCATATATCATACTATAGCAAAAGAAGTGTCTGTATTCTGTTCTAGAATTTCTCAATAAAAAATTTATCCTTATGTTAAAAACCATATTGCCTATGTCAATTTTAATTCATCATCCATATTTGTTTCTAAGATCCTCCAAAGGCATATACAAATATCCCTTCCTTTTTCCCACTACCTGATCTAGCCTTGGAATATAGAAAAACCTTCAACATTTACAGGTTATTCATAAATCAACTTGGTTCTGTAGAGTGTTCCTCAAATGGGTGGTCATCAAAAAAATATATTTTTCTCAAAAATATTATTGGATATTAATTGGTTAAGTCATTTAAATGTTTTACTCTACCAATAATCTGTGATTTACAACGTTCAACCTATCTAACTACAGCACTGTGAGTCATCTCTTCTATTTCATTGCACAAGACATCTTTTAAAAGATAAAAGGATTTTGTTCACCTGTCGTATTTCTATTCACTGTCTTCTCTTCATTCCCCATGTTGGCCCCAGTCATGTGGACTTTTGGATGCTAGTCACCGGCCTGCTATCTTTCTGACATATTTTTGCAAGTATTTTTGGCATATCACTGTGCACCAAGCTTGCCCTTTCTCTCACACAGGCTACATACTTTAGCGCCTTCCCTCTCAGCTGAACTCTTCCATCTGTCTAATAAGTGATTAATTCCCTTGACAAAAAAATAATAGACATCAGTGGTAGTTTTTTAATATATCAGTTTTCATACATCAAGAGAATGGCTTGGTCCAATTCAAGTGGTACTACTTTAGCTGTTTTATTCTTTTTATTTTGTTTTGGGGTTTTTTTTAATCAATAGACTTTTTTCTTCAAATTGAAGGAGTCAAATGTCAAATGTGAACTCTAGAGCCAAGCTTTGGAGTTTACACCCACTTCCACTATTTAGTCACTATATAATCAAGTTAGTTAACCTCCCTGGGCCTCAGTTTCCTCATAGGGATGTGGGTATATAAAATAAGTAAGTATGCATGAAGTGCTTATAACATTGTCTGGCACATAATAAGATTACATAAGTGTATGTTACTATCACCATGATTATTATCTTATTTTATGCAATGTTATTCCTTGATGCTGTTATACTATGTACTTACAGGTGTTGAGATACGAAATATACTTTGGAGTTTCACATAGGAAGACACGGCAAATCAGAGTTAACATCTTCAAACATACACACGCACACACACACTGTGAGAACATTTTAAAATCTTATCAGTCATCCTACCACATCAAAACATTGACTAGGAACTCAAAGCATTCAACTCTTGGTAAACTGGGATCTCACATCCTTGCTGGATTCTTCCACACCAACCATCTAATAATCTGAGGAAATATGATTTTGAATTTTATTCTGTAAGTGACTAATGTTCAAGGATGAGACATTTTATTAGAACGTTTATTCACTGAGAAAATAATAGTTCCCATCCTGTGCCAAACACCATGCAAGTTGCTGAGGGGGCAAAGATAAACAAAAAAGTTCATAGTTCTTATTGTCTCCGAGTTTATAATCTGGTGGAGAAAAAAAACATACAAAGGAAACAATGTAGTTTAAGAGCTAAAAAAAAAATGAATAATGCAAGGTTCCATGAGAGTACATGGGAAGAGCATGCATGTTGAACTTGGAGGGTCAGGGAAATCTTCCAGAGGAACGGCTGTCTAAATGGAGACATAAAGGGTAAGTGGGAGTTAGTAAAAGTCTGGGTGAGAAGTTTTTGGAGCAAAGGGAAGAGCATATGTGAAGACTACTGTATTTGTGATAGACCACAAGGACTTAATTGTTCTTACTACACTTGACTGTTCTTCTACTAGAATAAAGACAGAAGACTTGTCTGGTTAGTGCACTGCTATATATCCATATCCTTGAAAAGTGCATATACAGTGATATACAGTAGGAGCTCTATAAATATTTGTGGAATGAATTAATGCATTTCAACACAGCTCTGTCATTTTCCACTTACATCTTCCAATGAGGAACTCTGGTTAGTTTACTCTGATGATTAAGAGTGAGGGTTTACAACAATATCATTTTGCCTATCAAGGCTCTACTGCACAAATGTAGTATGTCATCCTTGTGTTCCTATAAAAAGCTATAGCTTACTCTTCAATGTTATTGAGAGACAAAGAGACAACAAATATTATCCATGTTAAGAAAAAATGATATTAGTATCTCTTATCTTTCCATGAACTTTATGAACTGCCATTAAGATTCAGCCATGCAGATACAGGTTCAAATGTTTGCACCCTAGAGTTTCCCAGTTGTTTTCCTATCCCAATCATAGAAAGAGTAAATAAAAGGAACCCCCAAAGTCTTAAATACTGGTCAGAAAAAAAATGCATTCAATATTGGATTTAAAATGCAATAATTTCAGCTATAGGTTCAAGACAAGAATTTTGCCAGGGTTCCTAAGTGAGTCCTAAAGTCTTCCTGAGGAACCACAGTAAAATATTGAATTGAAGTAAACCTAACAAACGTATGAGGTAGACAATCTCAGTTCTAGGAATCAGCAATTCTGGAACAAGCACAGGGAGAAATTGTGAAACGACAGGTTTATTTCTGGCATCTTTCCACTTTCCCTTTCAGAAACCTTTGCATTCTCACTGCCCAAGCCACCCTTCCCACCCCCCACCCACCATCCTCACTCAAGGCTGATCCTCTCAGGCAATACCTCACTTCTCCACTTGTCTCTTTATCCTCTTACCTTTCAAAATCTCAGATGGATCAGAGACTTCATTTTTGTATATTTGAGGTGTTCATGAAAGGCTGTCAGACCAGTAAATAGCACAGAGATGAAAGCCCAGTTAAACTAGCTACGTGCTGTGCAGTCCTGGCAAGTTACATGAGCTCTCTGAAGCTCTGACTCCTCATCAATTATGATAGAGGGCCATCCCATTGGGAAAGTGTAATCAATGATCAAAGGATTCCTTACTGGAGAGTTAATGATTAAAATGCTCAGTGCATCCTTCCAGAAATAGCCACATGTTCAAAGGACATAAGGCCAAAGTAAGAAAAGGCTTACAGGAGGTTTCCTGGCATCAGGAAGAGAATAAGGGTAAGTAAATAAGGATAAAGACTTTCCCAGAAAACTTTAACCCACACTTTGTGGGCAGCTACCTACTCCACCTATTTCAACTGGTATAAGGTGGTGCATACAGAAGACAATTACGAAACAGAAACTTCTAGATAATTAGATGGTTCCAGCCCAGTTATTGAGCCCAGAGCTAAACATATTTTAAGTGCTCAATTAATTTCTAACTAAATGAAATTGACCACTGCCTTATATATTTTAGCGTGCAGTTGCCTTTTGAGTATATTTGTATACTTCCAAAAGTGCTACTACTTTTCAATAATTTTAGAATGGATATTTTTCCTCATGGTTACACCTCTGAAATCAGGATACATCTTACAATTTATTACAATTAATTAGCCTTTTTCTTCTTTCTTAGTGGTACATAAAAGATGGAATCTTCGATTCACTAAAATGTTAACATATAGAATTCCAGAAAATGAGTATGCAATGAGTCCTGATTGAAAGTCAAAGAGCAAATACTCAGTTTATTGGACCATAGTGATCTATTATGCTTCTTGTACACTTAGTCTCTGAGCACCAACTTTAAGGATATTTAAAAAGACAGGTATGAACAAGGTACATGTGTAAAAAGAAGTGTTTTGTGATGCCCTAGGTAATATATAATTATTTCAAGGGAAGTGAGCAAATCTCAAAATAAGATAAATATATATTCACTTTAATTTTTAAAAGTACATACCATAATTGTTTCAAAATGACAAGATGTGAAAAAAAGACTGCTAGGCTGTCAACTCTTTATAAAGCTTGAATGGTGTCTTAATCTATTGGAAGTTGTACACTAAGCAGTTGGAAAATCACTACTTTGTATTATTCATCAATATTTATGTAAAAATGCCCAAAGTATTATGGTTCCTTTAAGCAATTTCCAAATATTCATTCTACCCAAGTGATTTTGGGGAAATCATTAAGAAAGGAAGGAAAGAAAAAGAAAGGAAGGGAAGAAGGAAGGGGGGGAGGGAGAGAGGAAGTAAAAAAGGAAGGAAGCCACGCATTGTTGACATAAGCACAGCAAGTTTATATTTAATTTTACAAATCTTCCATTATTTGGGGTTAATGTAAACATAGCCATGTGACTCCCCATGGCATAACTAAGATTCTTGTAGAGCTCAATTATCAGTGTTGACTCTCGTGTACTCACGTTCTCTAAGAAATTATTTGTTTTTAAAATGACATTTCTGTATCTGTGAAGACTCAAATATTTCTTATTGTCTTGATATGTTTTGGTTTTATATTTTGATTTACCATCCTGGGTGCAATCATCCACAGATCAGATCAGAATATACATTTCATAAAAACAATACAGAACATAAAAACTCCAACCTCACACCACATTTTCACACATCTGTGCCAGTTAAAGACTATGACCAATTCCAGATGCTCTAGTCTATAACATTCTCTGTAGTCATGGAAAATATCACATCAGACAGACCTGTTGCATCATGAATTCTCAACTTTGAAGTTTCTGAGACGTCATTTACAGCTTGACAAAATCTGCAGTTGCTTATTGCATCATCCAATATACCTCTTGTGTTAACTTAAACAATTCCAATGTAAAAGAAAAGATTAGATTAAAAACAAGATAGATCAAGGAATGCACTGAAATTTCAAAAGCAAAGTAAAATCCTACAACTTTTAAAACAAGCAGAATATATTCTCTGCTTTTTCCCTAAAACTTGACCATAGACAGTAAACAAAACAATTGACAAAACCTCAATTTTAGGATGTTATTCTTACAAAAGACAGTGAAATAACCCAAATGTCTACCAACTGATGAATGGATAAACAAAATGTGATATACCCACACAATGGAATAATATTCAGTGATAAAAAGGAATAAAGTATGATACATGCTACAACATGGATGGACCTTGAAAATATTTTGCTAAGGGAAAGAGGCCAGTCACAAAAGGCCAAGTATTATATGATCTGATTTAGTTAAAATTTCCAAATCCCAAGAGACAGAAAGTAGATTAGTGATTGCCTAAGGCTGGGAGCGGTTGATAGCTGGAGAGTGACTGTTAATAGGTACAATGTTTCTTTTGGGAGGTGATGAAAATGTTCTAAAATTAGATTATGGTGACAGTTGCACAACTCTGTGAATATACTAAATTGTACACTTTAAATGTGTGAATTATGGTATGTGAATGACATGTCAATAACACATTTCAAAAGATAGCACAATAGCTTATAGGTAAAAGTTTTTCTTCCTAGTAAATGGCAAAAATGTTCTCCATGGCAGAGATAGAAATGCTCTGCTGAAAGTACTGAAAAATAAAAAGAGAAAAGGGGAGTCCTCAGTAGAAATTTACTAAAGAGAACTCAATATGGAGGCAGTTATCCAATGCTATTATCCCTGTGTAAATAAATGATTTCAGTAACCAGGAAACAGTTCTTGGAGCCTGAGAGGGATAGTCAGATAAAATACAGGAAGCTCTTAAATTTGAATTCCAGACAATGAATAGACTTTTAATATAAATGTCCCCAAATATTATATAGATATTAAATTAAATATTATAAAAATATTACATATCTGGGGACATACTTAACGTTAAAATACAATCCATTATTTGCCTGAAATTCAAATTTATCTGAGAGTCTTATACTTTTTTTGTCCTTATTAAATCTGGCAATCTAGGCCTGTGATTATTATGTTTTTAGAGTGCTTTCTTATAAAGAGCTCAGAGCAATTGAAAACAAAACCAGGGTAGGTCTAAGTAAGAATGAGGGAAAACTGTTCCAGCCATATATCAACCATTCATTTATTTAGTGTTTTATATGCCCAACATTGGAGATACAAGAGTAAGATAGATTCAGAACTTAGAGTCTGGAAGAGAAGACAGACAAGTGAAAACGCAATAACAGTGAAGTATGGTAAGTGATTGAGGATGACAAGAAGACAACAAGTGAAGAAGGAAAATCAGGAAAGATAGGCAAAGGCTCAGAGATAAAAAGAGCATGGCTAGTTCAAAGAAACAAAGTTCCATATTAAAACACACACACACACACACACACACACACACAGAGAGAGAGAGAGAGCAAGGGTAGAATGAAAAAAAGATTATTTTAAAGAGGTATAGAAAAGCCAGACCATGGAGGGTTGTGTTTTTTCATTTGTTTAAAATGCATTTTATTTTTTAAAGCAGTTTTAGGTTCACTACAAAATCAAGCAGAAAGTATAGTATTCCCATATACCCCTGTCCTCACACATACAAGGCCTTCCCCACTGTCAACATCCTGAACCAGAGGGGTAGATTTGTTATAGTCAATGAACCTACATTATCTCCCAAAGTTTCCATTAAGGTTCACTTTTGGTGTTATACTTTTATGGATTTTAACAGATGTATAATGACATGTATCCGCCATTATAGTTTCACTGCCCTAAAAATCCTCTGTGCTCTGCCTGTTCATTCCTCCCTCCCCCCAATCCCTGACAACCACTGATCTTCTCTTGTCTCCATAGTTTTGCCTTTTCCATAATGTCATGTAGTTGAAATCATCCAGTATGTAGCCCTTTCAGACTGGTTTCTTTCACTTAGTAATATGCTAAAAATACAAGGTTCTCCCAAGTCTTTTCATGGCTTGGTAGCTCATTTCTTTTAAGAGCTGAATAATGTTCCATTGTTTGGAGATAACATTGTCTGGAGGGTTTTTAAGTCATCTTAAAAGTACTGATTTTAAACAAGGAGAAACGGGATCATATTGCTTTAAAAAAATCACTCTGGTTCTAAACTGGAGAATAGACTGGAGGAGAGGACTGATAAGAAGATTACTGCTGTAATTTGGAGGAGAAATGCTGGTGGCCTGGAACGGTGTGTTAGGGGCTAGGGCGAGACATGAGCATAATCAAGGCGTAAAAGGAAGCAGAATCCTAGGATTTCCTGATTGGTTGGTTGTGACAATGAAGGCGTAGGAGGAGTGAGGTCGGCATCCTGGGTTTCCAGTTTGGACTTTCGTGTCATTCACTAAAAGAATGAGGACTGAGAAGAGAGGGGAGAGTTGTAGAGAGCTATATTGAGATAATTTGGGGGCACATTTATCTTGAATCATCTCCAGGATATCTATCCGAGCAGTGGCTTCCAGTTGAGTATACTAATGGCTGGTTGAGTATACTAATAAAGAATTCAGGAAAGAGGTCTAACCTCCAGGTGTAGATATGGGAGGCATGGACAACAGAAACAAAACTGAAGCCTAGAAGCGGATGCTCATCCAGAGAACGTGGCCAGAGTTAGAGAAGAGGGGTCAAGACAAAACCTCAAAAAACACCAGCATTTAAATTCCCTTCAGAGGAATAGACTTGAGGACATGGGGTGGGGGCAGGGGAAGCCGGGATGAAGTGAGCGAGTGGCAGGGACATATATACACTACCAGATGTGAAATAGATGGCTAGTGGGAAGCAGCCGCACAGCACAGGGAAATCAGCTCGGTGCTTTGTGTCCACCTAGAGGGGTGGGATAGGGAGGGTGGGAGGGAGATGCAAGAGGGAGAGGATAGAGGGATGTATGTATACGTATAGCTGATTCACTTTGTTATACAGCAGAAACTTGTAAAGCAATTACATTGTACAATTACAACACCATTGTAAAGCAATTATGCTCCAATAAAGATGTTAAAAAAAGAAAAAATAATAAAGTTAAATTAAGAACTAAAGTCCCTGCAGAGGAAGTGACAGCAATCAGAGATGTTCCTAAGAAGCTGGGAGTTGCTGGTGTGATAGAAGTAATCGAAGAGAGTTCCAGGAGCTGGATTAAGGCTTTTAGAGACATTAAAAGATTGTAGTATTCTGTCTCCAATAGGAAATTAAAACTTAAATATATACTTATATATGCATGTTAAAATTAAATCATTATATGTGATATATTTATCCATTCATAAAGCATGATTCAACACGTGTATTGAACTTAAAATGTCTTCTTTCTAAATTTCTCTGATGGAAGAATTTAGGTAGGTTCAGTGAGGCTAAATTTCTTCAATGTTTCCTTCACTGGGAAAGAACTTCAAGCATGTACTTAATCTACTTATTCTGCTGACAGGGGATGGTTAGCAGTGTTGAACGTTCAAGACAATAAAATTAAAATTTCAACATGTCCACTGGATTTAGAGACAAATCCAGTCATAAACTTGACAAGTTTACGTAGAGAGATGGGTCAGAATCCAGAAGGAAATGAGTTGTAGGAAGTGGGTCAAGAGGAAGGAAATGGAGACAATGAAGATATACAACGCTTTCAAGAAATTTGGCTCTGGAACAAGAGAGACAGAGAGTGCAAAGACTGGGCTGGAATGTGAGGCTGGAAAATGGGGCAGTCTTGAGTGTGTTTAAATGCTGATGGGAAAGTAGACAAAGATGCCAAGTCAGGCCTTAGAGAGGTTGAACTCCTCCTGGTTTGTGAGAGGGAAAAGAAAGACAGGAAAGGGTATATTTGTTGACAAGCTTATCAATTTCACGGCTGGAAATTCAAAGCGTTTGGTATAATAGCTTCACTTTCTTATGAAATAGAAGGAAAAATAATTTCCTGAACATAAAGGAGAAAATGAAACAGTTAGTGGTTCAAGGTGAATGATACGCTGCTAGAAAGAATGAGGAAGTTGACTAGGAGTCCATTGTGTCTGGGAAAGAAAGATAGTAGGAGAAAAAGTTAATGATCTAGCTCTTTTTTACACTGAGTAGGTATTCTTAAATTAATATAAGACCACTTTCATACACACATGTACACCAATGATAGAAATATCTTCTTAACACCCCTTTTAATGTAACATAAAGATGAAAATCAAAAGAATTCCATTTATAGAACAGTCTCTCCTTCAAAGCAGAATATTCCAAAATGAGAGTCAAGGAAAATCGATTGCTACCACCCAACTGCTTATAAATGCAAAGAATCAGGTTCAATTTACTAATCATCTTCAATTCCATTATCTATGGTTCGATGCTAGAAGCATTGATCTGAATAATCCAAAACAGCAGATATTCCAAAATGATTTAAATTGGGTTCTGAAGAACATAATTATTTACATTAAATTTGCATTCCTAATTTGCTTCAATTAGGCAAATATTAAAACTAGTTTGAATTCTCTAGAAAAATAAGCAGCGATATCAAGGGTCAAAGATGATCAGAGTTTAGAGAGAATCCAGAGATTACCATTTAGCAACAAATAATAAAGAAAATGAATCCCTTCAATTGTATTGAGGTAAATTTTTAATAATTACAAAGTAATTAATAAATAAATGATCCATAAATTTTCAGAAGCAGAGTTGTTCCCATTCTTAACCTGACCCCACTCTTAACCTGAACTGAGTCTTAAACTCCAGGTGCATTCCTTCCAATACCCAGGCTTACCTAAATTACTTCTCAGTATGAGTGTGTTGGATGGAGATACAGCCAGCCTAACCTAATTATACTGCTCTCACATCCTTCATCCACTCACTCATTCATTTAGCTCCATACATTCAATCTTAGTAATCATTCAAGTTCTGAGAACTTACTTTGTGTCGGGGACTGGGTTAATTTGCTAACATGACAGAAATCAATAACGGAGATGACCGAATTAAATCACCAATTAAAAATTATGAGATATGATTGATGATAGTTGTGTACTCTAAGGGAAAGCAATGGACTACCCATCCAAGCCTGGTGTTCACTTATGAATACTTCCCAAGGAACATGGCCTTTGAGTTCCTAAAGAAGGAGTAAGAGTTAATCAGGTAGAGAAGAAAAGGGATCAGGAAGAATAATAAAGACAGGGGATCAGTTTGGACAGAGAAGTGAGAGATGTGATGATTCATTCAAGAAAGTGGTTTCTATTGTAAACAGCACTGCATGAACGTTGTGGTACATGACTCTTTTTGAATTATGGTTTCCTCAGGGTATATGCCAGACAGTGGGATTGCTGGGTCATATGGTAGTTCTATTTGTAGTTTTTAAAGGAATCTCCATCGACAGATGAATGGATAAAGAATATGTGGCACATATATACAATGGAATATTACTCAGCCATAAAAAGAAATGAAATTGAGTTATTTGTAGTGAGGTGGATGGACATAGAGTCTGTCATACAGAGTGAAGTAAGTCAGAGAAAAACAAATACCGTATGCTAACACATATATATGGAATCTAAAAAATAAATAAATAACTGGTTCGGATGAACCTAGGGGCAGGACAGGAATAAAGATGCCAATGTAGAGAATGGACTTGAGGACACAGGGAGGGGGAAGGTTAAGCTGAGATGAAGTGAGAGAGTAGCATTGACATATATACACTACCAAATGTAAAATAGATAGCTAGTGGGAAGCAGCCGCATAGTACAGGGAGATCAGCTCGGTGCTTTGTGACGCCCTAGAGGGGTGGGATAGGGAAGATGGGAGGGAGGCTCAAGAGAGAGGGGATATGGGGATATATGTATACATATAGCTGATTCACTTTGTTATACAGCAGAAACTAACACAACATTGTAAAGCAACTATACTCCAATAACGTTAAAAAAAAAAAAAAAGAAAGAAAGAAAGAGGTTTCCTCCGATGGAGCAGAAGAGTCAGATCCTGAAAAGATTTGTATGCCAAGATAAGGAAGTGGATCATATCATGTAGGTCATGAGGATTTTTTTGATGGAATCTTTAGAATGACACGATGAGGTTCATGTCTTAAAGCAATTGCTCAAGATGGATTGGAGGGCTTGGGAAAAACTTAAAAGCAGAGAGATGAGCTGAGGAGTCTTAATGAGACAGATGCAGTAGAACTGGAGGAGGCGAAATCCAGAATTAAAGGGGCAAAAACCACTGACCTGCTGATTGATAAGAAGGAGGCAATGATGGGAGGGGAGGAAGAACCTGAACTAATTCTCCATGCTTTGGTTGGACATGGAATGAATTTTGGCATTACCACTCACTAAGTTAGAGACTGCAGTAGGAGAAAGAGATTTGGGCAGAAGGCAATAAGTGCAGATTTGGACATGCTGAGTTCGCAATGCCTGTAGGGATAGTCTTCTAGAAATAATCAAGGAGTCAATTAATTAAATAGGTCTGTCACCCGAGAGACAGGTCAAATCTGGGGATTTAGATTGGGAATCATCATAATATAATGAGTGTGGATAAACATAGCCCATAGAGAGTGGAACAAAGAAAATAAGCAGAGAAAAGAAAAAACAATGGAGACCTGTCTGCATTACACCAACTAAAAGATAGTGAGTCTCCTGGTTAGTGGGGCTGAAAGGGCTTAGCCTTAAGGCTAAGGTAGAGTTTAACTGTTCTTTCTTTTTATCATTTTTTAAACTGAAGTATATTTGATTTACAATTTTGTGTTAGTAGAATTTAAGTTTCTTTATCCTAATCAACTTGCCCTGGTGATTCCACTCAAATTAATTTTTAAATGTTTTATTGTTTTTTTCTTGATGAGGTATGTTTCTTAATCTTGAATTATAATTAAATATTCTTTTTTTAAAATAACAGCTCCTAGATTGATAATATTTGCTTATTTTTTCTTTAGTTCAAGAACCTGAATCAATCTATAGATTACTTAACATTTACATATTATGTTTGACAGAGGAGAGTGAAGCTTTTTATTGTAGAATACTCTATGTTAGATTACAAGTAAATGGATACAATTTCCTCCCATTTCTGTAAGAACATCCCTGTACAGTGTGACTTTTCTGTTCCTCACAATAAGAGGGAAAATCTTTACTCTATTCCTTGGATCTTGGGTTGTTTGGGTTTTTGTTTTTTGTTTTTACTTGGTTTGTTCAAAAGACCACCAGCAAACACGATGTGAGCAAAGATTTGAAAAAGGCTTGTACTTTGGGCCTTGCCCTCTCTTGCTTCCGGGGAACTTTCTGCCACCATGTGAAGAAGACCAGGTTAGCCTTCTGGTGAGACCATGTGACACAAAAATGAGCCATCCCTGCTGAAAGGCTCTAGACTACCAACCTTCCAGCTGACAGATATGCAAGTGAAACTGTCCTAGAGCATGCATCCCCAGGAGAGCTGCCAGCTGAGATGTACAAAGCTGTCTCAGAATAGAAGAGCCACCCAGCTGACCTAGAAAACTGTAAGCAAGTAAAATGATTATTATTTTCAGTCACAAAGTTTTGGGATGATTCTGTTATGCAGCAATGGATAACTGACATTCCCACCTTCTAGAGTTGGAAAAGAAATAATTTGTTTTAAATAATTTCTATGTATCATTTTTTTAGATTCCACATGTAAGTGATATCATATGGTATTTGTCTTTCTCTGACTTACTTCAATCAGTATGATAATCTCTAGGTCCATCCATGTTGCTGCAAATGGCATTATTTCATTCTTTTTTATGGCTAATATTCCATTGTATAAATATACCACATCGGGCTTCCCTGGTGGCGCAGTGGTTTAGAGTCCGCCTGCCGATGCAGGGGACACGGGTTCGTGCCCCTATCCCGGAAGATCCCACATGCCGCGGAGCGGCTGGGCCCGCGAGCCATGGCCGCGGAGCCTGTGTGTCCGGAGCCTGTGCTCCGCAATGGGAGAGGCCACAGCAGTGAGAGGCCCGCGTACAGCAAAAAATATATATATATATATATACCACATCTTCTTTATCCATTCATCTGTTGATGGACACTTAGGTTGCTTCCATATCTTGGTTATTGTAAATAGTGATCTAATAAACATTGGGGTGCATGTATCTTTTTGAATTATGGTTTTCTCTGGATATATGCCCAGGAGTGGGATTGCAGGATCATATAGTAGCTCTACTTTTAGTTTTTTAAAGAACTTCCATACTGTTCTCCATAGTGGCTGCACCAATTTACATTCCCACCAACAGTGTAGGAGGGTTCCCTTTTCTCCACACCCTTTCCAGCATTTATTATTTGTAGACTTTTTGATGATGGCCATTCTCACCAGTGTGAGGTGATACCTCAGTGAAGTTTTGATTTGCACATATATACAAAACAGAAATAGACCCACAGACATAGAAAACAAACTTATGGTTACCAAAGGGGGAAGTGGGGAGAGGGATAAATTAGGAGTTTGGGATTAACATAAACACACTACTATATATAAAACAGGTAACCAACAAGGACCTACTGTATAGCACAGGGAACTGTACTCAATATTTTGTAACAACCCATAAGGGAAAAGAATCTGAAAAAAATTTTTGAAAAAAGATATATATGTATAACTGAATCACTTTGCTATACACCTGAAACTAACACAACATTGTAAATCAACTACACTTCAATTTAAAATAAAATTAATTAATTAATTAATTAATTTCTAAATTATAATTTCTGATATAGGAAGAAAATCTCACAACAGGGAAACTTTACCTCTTCTCTGACTTTAACCAGAAAAACATACTCCACTTAAGCATTCTTTAGAGGGTGTAGACATATCCTAAATCATGATAATTAAGTACCTTGAATTTTAATCATAGTTAATAGCCTGGATTAAGTCTGGGTTGAGAGACAGGCAGTTATAAATGTTTTCACCCTGTAGCTACACATTTTTAAAAATCATAATTTTTATGAAAGCACATAATCAGGTTTTTTATCCAAATAGTACACTGACACTAATTCCTGACCTTTCATTTTATTTTTGTTTAAAATCCAATAGATGTTCTAAAAACTATTTTGAGGGTACCATAGATGTTTCTCAAAAAATCTAGGGTGAAAATATTTCATAATAGATATCAATATTGCCACCAAAAAACTAAAAGAATTCTTTTAGAGTACCAATCTCACAAGATAGAACTAGTTTTCTTAGGGTAATTATGGACAAAGTTTATGAATTATTCTTTTATATATCACCCATAATCCCTCCAGTTTAAAGATGCACTTGATATGCATTGGTTGATTGAGCAAGTGAATGCATTATTGAGTGAGTGCATGATTAATGGGCCGATTGCATTGTTTCAGACTTTACGTGGTTGTTGTACTTCAGAAGATGTGATTTGAGTCATTTCATAACAAGATTCTACCAGTATTGTACTCATAAATGAAACCATGCTAATGACTCTGAAAGAATCATCTCAACTTCGAGATCCTTCTACCTAAGTTAGATTTGCCAGTTTCTACCCAGTATTTATAATAGATTGTATTCTTCTTTTAATAGAAAAAAATCAGCTGATCTTTCACCTAACTTACAAGTTGTGCGATAGTTATAGATATATAAAATATGTATTTATCTTTATATTTAGCGATAACACTGCTCATGACAATTGTTATCTGAGCGAACAGGTGTGGCTGAAAAAACTTTGCCTGACCAACTGTTCTCTCCACACCATACACACATAAAGGATCTTCTATGGTTGGCAGCTGTAGCCCTATTTGAAGAGCCCTCAGCTATTTGCAACTCCATCATTCAAAACCATACCCTGCCCGTTACCATTATTCATAAATAGTGATACGTGTAACTCATGCAAGTAAAGGTATTCTTCCTATTATCACTTGGAATTCCAGACTTATACTGACTCATACTACGTTTTACCTTCTGGGATCTTTACAGCTCTTCTGCTCACTCTGTTTTTGCTTGCCATCCTTCAGGTTAGCAAACAGCATCCATGTGAGCCTCCTATGGCCATACATTCTTCACACCTGCCTAGTCTCAAAGCCTCATGTTTCCATAAGAATATTCATTCACTAGCAAAGTCTTGCTGTCTGACTTGCCTATTTTAAGTTAAATACCACTCGCAAGAGGAAATGATGAACCTATTCAAGAAATAGTTTATTCATTTACTTACTGCTTATTTCTTGAAGCACCAGGCACTGTTCTAGGTGCTGGGAACACAGCAAAAAACAGTCACTGCCACCAGTGGAACTTTTATTACAGTCATGCACAGTTCTCTTCCAACTTCAGAGCAGAGCTAGCACCTCTTCTTTAATATCACTTAGACCACTCTTTTACACCTAATAAGTGCTTAATACATGCTGATAAGACAGATCAGAAGACTTGAAAAACCTCATTTTACGCTGGAGTCTTAATATAGGCAGTCGTCCCTCAGTACGGGCGGGATTGGTTCCAGGACTTCAGTGAATAACAAAATCCACAGATGCTCAAGTCCCTCAAACAAAATCGTGTAGTGTACTCAATAGTCCATATCATGGTTTCAGAATCTGCAGATTCAGATGCAAAACCCACAGATACGGAGGGTGACTGCATGTATGTATATGTATATTTATATACACACACACACACACACACACACACACACACATCTTATCTGCCAGTGAACCTTGGAGAAGCCTGAACTTTGTATTGATTCCATTTTCTACTCATGATCATTGGATCTATTGGATCTCCACACTGCCTAGGTAACAAAAAAGCGTGATGGATTTTAGATCTCCTCTGTCAATCAAAGTGATTAACTGGCTACCTTGCTTCCTCTCTGCAAGCTGGGATATGATTTTGTTTTTCCCAGACTTATATCAAGCCTATGGTCCTATACTTTGCCAAGATTTCCATATGTTTTATTAGCATTTTTTCCTGAGTGCCTCAACAGTATTCTAATTGTGCAAGTATGGGTTCATGGCATGGATTTCAGGAGGCTTGTCTGGGGCTTGACATGCTGCCTCATCTTCTCTCTATGTATGGTTTTCAAAGGCAAATATTCAGCAGCACACCCACATCAACTGGAGGTAAGTCACATCACAGGGGAAGAGTCAACACAAGCACAAGCATATCATTCCTTTACCTTATTTCTGTGCCTATTGGCTCAAGCATCTCAGAGATTTGTTGGTCAGTTGATTATTTATTCTGAAGACTATATTTTAGGAATTCCAGAGAGAGCTACTAATAGATTCTTACTATAAAAGTCTTTGATATATTCTACCTACCCAACTTCATATTTCTTACTCAATGTACATTCTCTCCCCCCAAAAAGGTCTTGCTTGTTATATTGCCACATTTGTATTAAAAAATAAACACTGTAATATCCAGATTTCATTTCCCTTCTGGACTTTTATAAATACCACATTATTTCCCATTTCTAACCTCTATACAATCTAGGAGAGGAAGAAAACTCAAAAATGTATTAATGAACAATAAGTATACTACTGGGGAACTAGGAATTGGGTTTGTGTACTCTACTTTGTATCCTGATCTGGACAGCAGAATGCACATGAACATATTAAAAACTACTTGACTATGATCTCTATCCCTCAAAGCTCAAACCATAAAACAATCAAAAAGCAAGTATTTACTTTGCACTTCCTATGTTCCTAGCAATATGCTAGTTCCCATGAAAAGAAATAGATTATCATCCTCCCCAAGGATCCCTAAAACTTTAATGGAGAGAGAAGACCAAATAATAAAATACATGGCCAACAACAAAATGTCATTTCAGAGTATTTTAACAAAATCATAAATATCATTTAAAGGGCAAAATCAATGGCTCATTGAATGGTACCACTAATTAGTACTAAAGTAACTCAGAGACAAAAAGGTACTGAGTAGTCCAGGTGCTTCATGCAGAGCAAGGCCTCTCAGAAGAGGGACCATATTTATACAGTTGCACCTGGGACCTGATGTCCTTTTGTTATATACAACAATACAAAGTATTGAGACAGGAATTAGTGTGAAAGTGATGGTTGGTAGGGGGGTGGATGGACACTTCTCATATTTCCATAGCTGTCCCAGAACTTTTGAGCACCCTTCATATGTTGAAGAGTTTTCCCCTCCCCAAAGTAGAAGCTAGAAAATTTTTTCCCAACTTCCCTCAAAGGTAGAGTATGGGTTCAGGACCTGGGCCTCGCCAATTCACCTCACACAAGACAAAGGTGGAGAAGGTGGAGTGAATGAAAGAGTGTAGTGTTAAATTGATGCTGGCAGGGCAGGAAGAGATAGCCTTCATTGGCTGCAGTGACAGTGGTCCCAGTTCTAGTGTCCCTTACAAACTTCAGAGCCTGTATAGAGTGAAGTTGGGCAATACTGCAATTTGGAGATTGTTTCTGAGTGAAAGGCCACCAAGCTTGACTCTCTGGACATCACAGAAAATCTATGACATAAAATTCTTTTATAAATTTCTTATTATGTTTAAAACAGTGCAAGTGGGTTCTGTTGTTTGCAACTACAAACTTTAACAGAGACTAGACCATGGAGAGCAGAATGTGCCTCTTGAATCAATATTTGTTTCAGAAGGAAATAACAGTAGCCAAGACATTGAAGCAACCTAAATGTCCATGAACAGATGAATAGATAAAGAAGATGTGGTATATATACACAACAGAATATTACTCAGCCATAAAAAAGAATGAAATAATGCCATTTGCAGCAACATGGATGGACCTAGAGATTACCATACGAAGTGAAGTCAGACAGAGAAAAGACAAATGTCATATGATATCACTTATATGTGGAATCTAAAAAAAGTTATACAAATGAACTTATTTACAAAACAGAAACAGACTCACAGACATAGAAAACAAACTTATGGTTACCAAAGCAAAAAGGTGGGGGGGAGGATAAATTAGGAATTTGGGATTAACAGATATCACACTATTGCATATAAAATAAACAATAAGGTCTTACTGTTTAGCACAGGGAACTATATTCAATATCTTGTAGTGACCTATAATGGAAAAGAACCTGAAAAAGAAGATATATATATATATATATATATATATATATATATATATATATATATATATATATATCAATACTTCAAATAAATAAATAAATAAACAAAATACAAAATGTATATTAGTAAAAATACTAAATTCAGAGACTTCCCTGTTGGTCCAGTGGGTTAGACTTCACACTCCCAATGCAGGGGGTCTGGGTTCGATCCCTGGTCGGGGAACTAGATCCCACACGCATGCCACTACTGAGAGTCCACATGCCACAACTAAAAGTCCGCATGCTGCAACTAAGTATCCCGCATGCCACAGCTAAAGATCTCACATGCTACAATGAAGATCCTGCACCCCGCAACTAAGACCTGGCACAGACAAAATAAATAAATAAATATTTTTGAAAAACACTAAGTTCATAACAAGGTCTAGAAAACTAGAAAGAAAAGCAAGTGGCTAAAGGACATACAGGAAGCATGATAAATTTAACACAAGGGTATGATATGCATAACAGCATGAATGTTGACTATTTGGCAGGGGAGTGCAGCTCACCTGCACCCATCTGCACTCCCCTTCCTCTGCACTTCTTTGTGCCCTGGGAGGCTGACTTCCCTCTGTCCGTCTTCTGCATCCTTGGGCCCCCTGCATTATAGATTCCAGCTGGGTTCTGCCAGTAAGGAGCATCAGGAAGCAGAAATGTGAGATCAGAGGAGTCCATTCTCTTGGCTCCCTCCCTGCAAGTTCTCCTGGTCGGCAGCCTGCCTTGCCAAAGGGCTAGGCTTCTGCCAGGCAGCCTTACTCTCAACATATTTTTTCTTTGAGTATATTTTCTTAGCTCTTGAAACATAGGGATGGTAATAGAACACCAAAGCCACTAGTACCAGAGTAGTACTTCTCCTTTCAGGCTTCCCATACTCAATCACACCTCTGCAAAGTCTCTTTATAAACTCTCTTCCATTTACCCTACGGAGTGTGCCATCACTTTCCTGCTGGGACCCTAACTAATGAAGTATTAATAATACGTGTTATTTGGACATCTGTGTCTTCTAAAATTATACAGACCTGCAAGGAAAAGATGAACACAACATTCAGAAGAGTGGTTGACTCCAGGGGATTGGAAGGGAGCGACAGTAATTAGATTGGAGAAAGGTAAACGGGAGACACGGAGGATATATATGTAATATATCCAATAAAGGTTTATTCTTAAGCTGGGTCATGGGAACATGAATGTTTTCTATAGCATTCTTCATGATTTTTACGTTAAAGTGTATAATTTAACAATAAGTGTTCACTCTCCCAAGGATATCTTTTAGTAAATAAAAGTCTTCGTTTTAATACAGTTTAATTTATCAAGCTATTCTTTTATGGTTAAAGCTCTTTAGGTCCTATTTAAGGAAACTTTGTCAACCAAAATGGCAACACAAGAAGACACCACCTTCTGTCCCCTTACAAAGAAAAACACTTAGACAGCTATCCACAAACAGAAGCTCATACAGACAGAGAGTAGAGTGGTGGTTACCAGGGACTGGGGGCTGGGGGAAATGGAACGGAGGTCAAAGGGTACAAACCTCCAAGTACAAGATGAATAACTTCGGGGGATGTAATGAACAGAGTGGTGATTATACTTAATTAAACTGTATTATATACTTGAAAGTTGCTAAAAGAGTAAATCTTGAATATTGTTAACACAAACAAGAAATGGTAATTATGTGAAGTGATGGAGGCTTCAGCTAATGCTACTGTGGTAATCATATTGCAATACATAAGTGTGTCAATTCAACACCTTAAATTTACACAATGTTATAATGCCGATTATATCTCAATAAAGCTGGGGGCGGTGGGATGGGGAAAGCTTTACCTACTTAAGAAAATTTAGGGGACTTCCCTGGTGGTTCAGTGGATAAGAATCTGCCTTCCAATTCAGGGGATGCAGGTTCAATTCCTGGTGGGGGAACTAAGATCCCACATGCCATGGAGCAACTAAGCCCATGCACTCTAGAGCCCGTGCACCACACAACTAGAGAGCTGCTCGCTGCAACTACTGAGCCCGTGTACAACAACTAGAGAGAAGCCCGCATGCCGCAACTAAGATCCTGTGTGCTGAAACTAAGACCGGACACAACCAAATAAGTAAATTTAAAAAAAAAAAAAAAAGAACATCTTAGTCATTAAAATATTCTCTATGTTATACTCTAGGAGCTTTATCAGGTTACCTTTCTCAATTAGGTTTACAAACTATTTGGGATTTTGGGGTGTGTGGTATTATGCTTTCTATGGTTGATATATTGTGGCGTTCTCATGTCTAATATGGAGTTTAGGATTTTTACCTTTTGTTCATAAGTGAGTTTAGCATGTTGATTCTTTATTTTGTAGTGGCAGAAATTGGCTATAGGTAGTATTTCTTCCTTAAATATCTGGAGCATTCACTGGGCCTGGGTATTTCTTTCTGGAGGGGTCTTAAGTTAGATTGCATTCCTTGAATAGAACTATTCATGCTTTCTTTTCCTCCATCAATAGTAAGTAGGTAAGGATAAATATTTACTTTTTTTCCATTTGGATATCCATCAGTCTTGGACCATTTGTGAAAACGGTTTTCTTCCCCATCTCTGCTCTGCTTTCCCTCCCCCCGGCGCCCACAAGGAGCACCTTGAATATAAATCAGGTTACCTTATATTTGTGGTAAGCTTTGGATATTTTATTCTGTTCCTTACTTTTTAATCTATCATTGCATTGATACCTATTTTAATTACTGTAGCTTTGTAGTAAGTCTTGATACCTGATCACATAAGTCCTACATACTTCTTTTAAGACTATCCTGGTTATCCTTGACCATTTACATTTCCACATAAATAGAAAATCAACTTCTCACATTGTTCAGGACAAAAAGAAAGCTTTTTGGTTTTTTTACTTTTTGATTGGGATTGCATTGCACTTACATTATATCTACACATCAATTTGTAAAGGATTGGCATCTTTACAATATTGAGTCTTCCGTTTAATAAACATGGAAAATCTCTCCATTTAGTTAGTTCTTTATCTTATGTCAGGTATGTCTTATATATAGTTTCGTGTAGAGATTTTCCTCATCTTTGGTTTGATTTTTTTTAACAACTTTCTTAGAGTATAATTGCTTTACAATTGTGTGTTAATTTCTGCTTTATAACAAAGTGAATCAGCTAGACATATACATGTATCCCCATATCTCCTCCCTCTAGAGTCTCCCTCCCATCCTCCCTATCCCACCCCTCTAGGTAGTCACAAAGCACCGAGCTGATCTCCCTGTGCTATGCAGCTGCTTCCCACTAGCTATCTATTTTACATTTGGTAGTGTGTATATATCCATGCCACTCTCTCACTTCATCCCAGCTTACCCTTCCCTTTCCCTGTGTCCTCAAGTCCATTCTCTACGGCTGCATCTTTATTCCTGTCCTTCCCCTAGGCTCTTCAGAACCATTATTTTTTAGACTCCATATATATGTGTTAGCATACGGTATTTGTTTTGCTCTTTCTGACTTACTTCACTCTATATGACAGTCTCTAGGTCCAACCACATCACTACAAATAACTCAATTTCATTTCTTTTTGTGGCTGAGTAATATTCCATTGTATATATGTGCCACATCTTCTTTATCCATTCATCTGTCGATGGACACTTAGGTTGTTTCCATGTCCTGGCTATTGTAAATAGAGCTGCAATGAATATTGTGATACATGAGTTTTTGAATTATGGTTTTCTCAGGGTGTATGCCCAATAGTGGGATTACTGCATTGTATGGTAGTTCTATTTTTAGTTTTTTAAGGAACCTCCATATTGTTCTCCATAGTGGCTGTATCAATTTACATTGCCAACAAGAGTGCAAGAGGGTTCCCTTTTCTCCACATCCTCTCAAGCATTTATTGTTTGTAGACTTTTTAATGATGGCCATTCTGACCGATGTGAGGTGATACCTCATAGTAGTTTTGATTTGCATTTCTCTGATGATTAGTGATGTTGAGCATCCTTCATGTGCTGGTTGGCAATCTGTATAGCTTCTTTGGAGAAATGTCTATTTAGGTCTTCTGCCCATTTTTGGATTGGGTTGTTTGATATTGAGCTGCATGAGCTGCTTGTAAATTTTGGAGATTAAAATCCTTTGTCAGTTGCTTCATTTGCAAATATTTTCTCCCATTCTGATGGTTGCCTTTTCGTCTTCTTCATGTTTTCCTTTGCTGTGTAAAAGCTTTTAATTTTCATTAGGTCCCATTTGTTTATTTTTGTTTTTATTTCCATTTCTCTAGGAGGTGGGTCAAAAAGATCTTGCTGTGATTTATGTCACAGAGTGTTCTGCCTATGTTTTCCTCTAAGAGTTTGATAGTGTCTGGCCTTACATTTAGGTTTTTAATCCATTTTGAGTTTATTTTTTTGTATGGTGTTAGGGAGTGTTCTAATTTCATTCTTTTACATGTAGCAGTCCAGTTTTCCCAGCACCACTTATTGAAGAGGCTGTCTTTTCTCCAGTGTATATTCTTGCCTCCTTTATCAAAAATAAGGTGACCATATGTGCATGGGTTTATCTCTGAGCTTTCTATCCTGTTCCATTGATCTATATTTCTGTTTTTGTGCCAGTACCATACTGTCTTGATTACTGTAGATTTGTAGTTTGGTCTGAAGACGGGGAGCCTGATTCCTCCAGCTCTGTTTTCCTTTCTCAGGATTGCTTTGGCTATTCAGGGTCTTTTGTGTTTCCATACAAATTGTGAAATTTTTTGTTCTAGCTCTGTGAAAAATGCCTGTGGTAGTTTGATAGGGATTGCATTGAATCTGTAGATTGCTTTGGGTAGTAGAGTCATTTTCACAATGTTGATTCTTCCAATCCAAAAACATGGTATATCTCTCCATCTCTTTTTATCATTTTAATTTCTTTCATCAGTGTCTTATTGTTTTCTGCATACAGGTCTTTTTTCTCCCTAGGTAGGTTTATTCCTAGGTATTTTATTCTTTTTGTTGCAATAGTAAATGGGAGTGTTTTCTTAATTTCCCTTTCAGATTTTTCATCATGAGTGTATCTGAATGCAAGAGATTTCTGTGCATTAATTTTGTATCCTGCTACTTTACCAAATTCATTGATTAGCTCTAGTAGCTTTCTGGTAGCATCTTTAGGGTTCTCTATGTCTAGTGTCATGTCATCTGCAAACAATGACAGCTTTACTTCTTCTTTTCTGACTTGGATTCCTCTTATTTCTTTTTCTTCTGTGATTGCTGTGGCTAAAACTTCCAAAACTATGTTGAATAATAGTGGTGAGAGTGGACAACCTTGTCTTGTTCCTGAGCTTAGAGGAATTGGTTTCAGTTTTCACCATTGAGTATGATGCTTGCTGTGGGTTTGTCATGTCCTTTATTATGTTTAGGAAAGTTCCCTCTATGCCTACTTTCTGTAGGGTTTTTGTCATAAATTGGTGTTGAATTTTGTCAAAAGCTTTTTTTGCATCTATTGAGATGATCATATTGTTTTTCTCCTTCAGTTTCTTAATATAGTTTATCACATTGATTGACTTGCATATTTTGAAGAATCCTTGCATTCCTGGGATAAACCCCACTTGATCGTGCTGTATGATCCTTTTAATGTGCTGCTGCATTCTGTTTGCTAGTATTTTGTTGAGGATTTTTGCATCTATGTTCATCATTGGCCTGTAGTTTTCTTTCTTTGTGACTGGTTAGATTTATTTCCAAGTATTTGTGGCTTTTGATGCCATTGTCCATGGTATTGTGCTTTTTAATTTTACTTTTAAATTATTTGTTGCTAGAAATTATTTGTTGCTAGTATATAGAAATGAAATTTATTTTTACATTAACTCGATTTAGAGTTAATGATTTTGCAAGCTTCACATTAAATTCCAGTAATTTATGTGCACATTCCTCTGGATTTTCTACAGTAACAATTATTTTGTCTGTGAATAATGACAGTTGTTTCTTTATTTTCAAGCCTTATTATTATTTTTTTTTGCCTTATTTCACTGTCTAGGACCTCTAGTGCAATGTTGAATAGAAGTAGTCTTAGCAAATATCTTTGTCTCCTATCTTAAGGAAATAAATTTCAATATTTCATGACACAGTATTATATTTCCTATAAGAGTTTGTACATACTATTTGTCAGCCTGAGGAATTCCCTTCTATTCCTAGTTTGTTAAAAAAAAAATTACCATAAAGAAGTATTAGTTTTTAGAAAAGACTTTTACTGTATCTATTGAGTTAATGCTATGATATTTTTTCTCCTTAATTCTGTAAAAGTAATGGATTAAACGAACTGATTTTTGAATGTTAAAACTACTTTTCATTCTTGAAATAATCTAACTTGGTTATTGTCTTAGCTTGGGTTCCCCCAGAAGCAGGTCTGAGACAAGGATTTCTTTGCAAGTATAATTAGAGAGTTGAAGAAAATTCTGTAAGGAGAGTGGAGAAATGAGACAGGGAAGGAAAGGAAGCCAACAGAGGGTGGGTTATCAAGCCTGTGGCTGTGGTCAGTGACTAGACCTCACGCTGACCAAGAAACTCTAGGAAATGGTGTGGACACATGTCTTAGACTTATCCCACTTAAGGAATGAGAGAATTGGAATATTTATAAACTAGCCTTCCCCACCAATCAATCATTTGTTGAAGACCGTTCCTGGAAAGTGTTAATTCTCTGGTATCTATGATCTCCATGAATAGAGACAGAGGGTCTTCTGCAGCTCCAGAAAAACCCTCAGGCAAGAAATGAGCATACTGAAGGTAGAATTTGACCCTCCCATGGGCCAAATCTGCAACCCTGATGAAATATCATCCTCTCAACATAGTGTGGAATTCTCTTCGCTAATACTGTGTTTGGGATTTTTTCTTGTATGTTCATGAAAGACATCAACCTCTTCTTGATCCTTTTTTTTTGTAATGGCCTGGTAATTGGCCATTGGTAATATTTCCTCCTTAAATATCCAGAGCATTGGCTGGGCCTGGATATTTGTTTCTGAGAAGATTTTAACAGAGGGATTCCATTTTTTAAAATGGAACTATTCAGGCTTTATTTTCTTGCATCTGTTTTAAGAAGTTGTGGTTTTAAAGGTACTTATCTATTCTGAATTTGCAAATTTCTTGTCATGAAATCTTATCTCTTGTAACCATATTGATACCAGAGAGTATTCTTATCTTCTTGAATAGAGCACCTGACACCTCTGATTTAGATAACTTTGCTATCATTCAGAACCACCATAAGATTAAATATTAGGCTTATATTTGTATAACTTAAGAAAGTAAAGAGCTGCTCCACAGTGAGTTTCTGCCTACACAGCTAAAAGCTACTAGTAACTTTTCAATGCAGTTATCTCATTGGAAACACAGTTAACTTCACTTAGCACTAAATATGGAAGAAGCAACTGGAGACTCAAGAGTGAAACTCTGAGAACAAATCAGAGCAAGAGATTTCAACTTTGAGTTATCAGACTAGAAATGGTAGGTGAATCCATATGAAAGAGCTCACATTCCAGAAAAATAGGGCAAGAGAAATTTGCCAAGGTTGAAGAGGAAGGAAAGTGGAAAGAAACTGACAACAAAAATTAATTAGGAAGAACCAGAGTAATGATGTTGGACATATCAGAGAAGGAACATTTCAAGAGGGAAGAGTCGGTCAGCCAAGCCCAAATGAAACAGTGGTCCTTGAGGATGAGGACTGAGTACGATCATTTGCTTTCCAGTGACATTTACAAAAGTCCTTTTAGTAAAGGAATAAATGTCAGTAAGGAATTAAGTAGTCAGAAAATGTGGATAATGGATTGTTTCACTGATTTCACAGAAATGCCCATACTGAATAGCCATGGTGCCAAGTAGTCAGAGATGCTGAAATGTTTCTATGCCAATAAAGGGAAAGTTCTATACTATAACCTCACCAATCAAGATGCAAGAAGGATAAAGAGCAGTTACGAGTGAACCGGGTCTAACACCCAAAGGTCAAGAACATTACAACACAAACAACAACCCCTTTTTCCTGAAACCTGATATTTAAGGTCCCACAAGATTTAATATTAAAATAAAGCATTGCTTTTCTTCTGGCCCCTTGTATCACTTAAAGGGTTTTACCAATCTCTATAATAAAAGAAAAACATACAACAATTCTAAGCGGAGTCATCACACTCTATCATTTTAGCTGTGTTTACATGAAACAAAGAAGTAATGTGCACCCTGGGAAACGAAGCAGAGTGAACTCCTGTTACCCTCACTCTGTCTTTAAGGGCAGTCCAAACTTAAATGATTTCTGGAAATCTCAAACATGTCGGACAGTCCTAATTTCAGAATCGCAGATAGCGCTTCACTAAGCCTAAAGGTTCTGACAGTGAATTTCTTGATCAACCCTGCTCCAAAAAGAAAGATAATTTTAAGATATTTTTCATGTTATTGCAGAGTAACCTCAGTGCTTCAAAAGCATAACCAAACTACATGAGTTCAAAGAGGCTAATTATAATAAATCTTTGTTAAACACTTAGTAATTGCGGAAAATACATGAATGTCAACAGGTCCAGTGTCTCAAGATATTTTTGAGCTCTCCCCCCATTCCTTCTCTCTAATGGAGGCTTTTACTTATCTTTTTTTCAGTAGAGATGAGCACATCTTCCTAGGATTGATGATGTTGGGGAGGGGGTGGTAGAGAGAATAGAAGTGAATCCTCAGGACTCTTCCCCTGGGCAGATTTAATGATTCTAGCTACTCCCCATCTTAGCTGGAATAATGGGGATTATTAACTGCTAAGACTGCTTTTTTCCCCACCTCAGTCAGTTAAAAACAGTTTCCTGCAACTGAATATATGCATGAAAATGAAATAAATATATAGATGACTTTTTTCCTAATACTACACTTTGCTCTTTTCTGAACTGCACAAATCAACAGTCCTGGGCCACGTGAGTTACAGTGTCAATGTTGTAACAGTATAGAGTTGGAAGGAACTTTTAAAAGGTTCTGACCCCAACCCCTCATTTTGCCGACAAGGAAATGGGGGCCCAGAGATGTAATTACTTGCCCAAGGCCACACAGTTACAGGAAGATTAAGGACTGACATTCTAGTTATGTTCTACCACATAAACTTTTCTTGCAACAATAAACAACCAATTTCATTTTCTCCTTTCTTTCTTTCTTTCTCTTTCTTTCTTTCTTTCTCTATCTCTCCCTTCCTTTCTTACTTTCTTCCTCCCTTCTTTCCTTCATTTCCCTTCCTTCCTTCCTTTTATTCTTTTCTTTCCTTCTTTCTTCATTCCTTTCTTCATTTCTTTTTAAAAAAATTTGAAACAAAACATAAAAAATATTGTGTTCTTTAACCCGCCACTGTCTGTCCCTCCAGGCACCATTAAGAAGCCTTCAGCAGTTTCTTTAAACTGAAACTTGTCATATAGGTTCTCAGCCTAGATTATTTGTCTTTTTCTAATTTGAAAATAACTCCTTATGTATTTTATATTTTGTTAACTTTTCAAAACTCACTTTACCTATGTGCTGTCTATTTTAACACTGATTTCTACATGGAGAGCCAACACAACCATGAAAGTTATTTAAAGTGTATCCATTGAAGCAGTGCATGAAATTTTGTGACACTGGTAAACAAAATTTAGCACGGTTTCATGCATCCAGATTTATTTTAGCACATTAGATATAATTTTTTACACTGACTTTTCTTTACACTGATAGAATTTTGAAGTTGAAAAACATAAACTTGAACACTAATCTAGTTTAATGAGTAACTGTTACCCAGAAGAGTTAAATGGTGTACAGGCTGTGGTCATAGAGTTAATTAAGCATTAGAACCCAAGTCTACTGGTTGGCAACCTGTTCAGTTGTTTACTCCAACACAGCATGTTGCCCCCCTAAAAGCAATTTACAGATGAACACAGAGCTATATGCATTTTTCCAGTCCTAAATTAAACTTTTGGGTTTTTCTTCAATACTTATTTTTTTTTTATTTGGCGATGGGATGGGGAGAGGATGTTTTGATTCTGTCTGCCTTTCTTGGATTCCACCTTTCTTTCATCTGTGGGCCTTTGCTGCAGTGGCCCTACTGAAACTGTAAACAAACCTCCAGGTTCTTGTCTGATATTATCAAAGAAGGAAAAAAAAAAAAGCAAAAGCAATTCCCTGCACTCATGAAACAGGTTTCCTTCCTGACTGGCACAAGCCATCAATTCTTATGAAAGTAGCTGCATCAAGAAATCTGCTGTACAATTCCTTAAGAATTGGGGCATAGGGGTAGAGGGTGGAAAGCGGCTGAGTTTTCATGTTTCAACTTTTACAGAAACTACAGCTTCTGTCTCAGAAGAAAGCATAACTTTGCCTTTTTACTAACAATATCTCCTCTTAGCCAGTTCTGAATCCCACCCCCTTGACTCCCAGCTCATTGAATTAGATGTCAAATGCCACTGCTTTTATTTCTGAACTCTCTCCCTGTGTACTATCTTTGAGGGTGGAGTTTCAACAGCATTATCCTAATTCAGATGCCAGTCAATTCTATGAGACCTAGACTCTTCAGTTAACCTCCAAATGTCTCCCTACGTCTAGAATCTCCTAACTTCAATCCTTCCAAAATGTCTCCATTTTACTTGAATGTCCTATAGCATAAGATCTCTGATTATGGTTAATCGTTCCCTTCTTGGCACTCTCAATTTCTTTGACTACCAAATCAACGCCCTCTCCTGAGTCTCCCCAGACCGTTTGCAGGCTTATCTTCACTGCCAGTCTCTTAAAGATGGTACCCTTTTCTTTTCTCAATATGCAAGCTCTGCTGGCCAGATGCATTGACAAGACCTGTACCTAACTGATCCCTAACAAAGCTACAACTCCAGGCCAGATCTTTCTCTCAGAGTTTAGAGAAAAAAATCTAGAGGTACTTTGTCCAGAATAGAAACTCTGAGATGTGGAGTTATTCAAATTCAATTTTACATTAGTTAAAATTTAATATTATTTAAAACTCAATTTCAAGTTGTCACTACCCACATGTGGCTAGTGGGTACCATAGTGGACAGCACAAATACAGAACATTTTTATCAAAGCAGAAAGTTCTATCAGACAGTGCTGCTCTAGAACTTCCTACAAATGACATTAAAAAATAAAAACCTCTACTTTAAATATCTCTTATATGAATGTCTAAACCTGCTCTTCCATATGAATTTTCTCTCCACCCTAACCTTACGACTTAGTTCGCATTACCTTTGCAATTGTATCCTAGTTGATCTACCCGCCCACACTCCTGCACACCGCCCCCGCCAAATTCATTTTCACAGTGCAGCCAAGAATCTCTTTCCAAAATGTAAATCCGATTGTGTCAGTTTCCCAGTAATAAGCCTTCAGTGGTATATAAGCCTTCCCAGTAGTTACATAAGATGACCGCATAATTTATCATCCAAACCCAGACAATTTTGATAATAAAAGGGGATGTTATTAATAACTTTGCTCCTACAGTAGGACTACAATGGGGCTCTCAGGTAAACCAGTGTTCATGGTCACCCTGTAGAGAGTCTACATTTCTTAGCTTAGTTTAGAGCTCTTCTATGCTCTGGCCCTATCTCTTCAGCTCAATAGATCTACCTGCCATTCACCAAATGCAATGTCTTATTTTACATTTCTGTCCATTTGCTTGCTCTGATCCCTATACAAAGATCTCATGTACTCTCCGTGTCATGCCCGTTAAACATAGAATTTTAAAAGATCTATAGAAGCACTACACTGTAATTTTAAAGTATATGTATTTCCTGCTTATGAAATAGTATACAATTCTCAGAGAAATTTGGAAAATGTGGAAAAGTTTCATAAAGAACCAAAGCATCCACATACCTACCACACAAAGACAATCACAGTTAATATTTCACTGTGCATTTTTCTCTATCCATGTGTACACACGTTGTTTTCTTTCAAAATTTATTTTTTAAAATTTTGCAATAGGCCTTTATCATATATTATTTGTATTTTCTCATGTCATCGATATTATCTTATGCGTTTTAATGGATGGATATTAATTCATTGTATGAGATTGCACTGATTTAACTAGCTAATCTTGTGCTAGTGATTTCTTGAAATTTTATCAGATTTATACAATTAAATACGTTTTCTCAAAACAAAAGCACTTCATATTCACTGCAGACTTTTGGAAGTGAAATGTGCAATTAAAAAGAGGTTTATCACATTCCAAACAGTGACTGATATGTTGTTTGAAAGATAACTCTGTATGAAAATATATTTCTGAAATTACTATTAAGTCAATACGAAAATATTTCATTTCTAGAAATATTACATTTCTTGGAAATATGCAAATTTTCAAGAATGCAAATATTGTACCAAGGTAGATTTTTTTCACAGCTATGAATATTTTTTCTTTTAATATCAGATACTGCTGCTAAGCAAAATTCTTCTAAATGTATACATGTTAAATGTGTTTGTAAGAAATACTTCTTAAGGAATGCACCAGCATTCCAGAAATTCTACCCATGAACATTAAGGTAGAATGTAACCTTTCTGAAAATTTCCACTGCGTTTTAATCACAGATGAAATAGAGAGAGATTCATTTTGTAAATGTTTTGTAAAATTTCTGACCTTGGAATTTTTGAAAATATAAATTATTTCTCCCCAAGATGTAAGACTTAACCAAGCATACTTGAACCTGAATTTATGGTTCCAGGAAACATAAAAATGATTAATATATCATAGATATAGTCACCATTTGCCATTTCAGCAAGTGAAAGGTAGACTTGTGAATATATGAATACCAGAACATGTGCCAAAATGCTACCATAATTTTATAACTTGCTGCTGTTTTGCTAATTTTAAAATGACTCCATTCAATCTCAATTAAACTTTTAATCTGCCACATCTTGGTACTCATTTGGCAAGAAAATGTCACAAATTTATTCTCATGATCTCTATATACTTACCTATTACAGAAATGTTTTAACTACCTCCTTTCAGACAAGAGATATCAAAATATTTAGAACAGAGAATGCAACAAGCTAGGATACATAGTGCCTGAGTAATATTAATAGGCAATTGGATTTTGAAGGAAGTAGTTCAGAACTATAAAAATACCAGTAATTCTTCTCTACTCCAAGCCCTAAACATACACATAGTATAAAACCCAGAAACCATGGTTGAGAAAACATAACCTCCAGAATTTTAGCAAACACATCAGCATGTAAACATAGCACCAACCAGCATCCATGTTTGCAGAGGAGAACCTAAGAGGGCCAGTGGGGCGTGGCCATTGTGAACTAAGCCTTGAATAAATTCCATGGAACCTGCCTTTGTAGATGGTGTCTGTGTGAAACTGGGAAACATCAGGGATGAGTGTAGCCTGCAGGCTGTGCACACTTGTGCAGACTGATTATAGAAACATAGAAGTGCCAGCAAACACACGTGGGTGTCTTTGGCCAAAAAAGGAAAAAAAGCAAACTAAGGCGAATGGTTCAGAGCAAAGCCAAACACACTGAAAGCATGATGGTTATTCCAGGATACACTTGTATGTTTACTAGTGAATCGAGTGTAGTGTGCGCTAACACAGACATGAAAATTGGTACTGATCCTGATGTTTAGGGAGTGAACCCATATCTGTTCAGATCAATTAAATTACTCTGCTTCAGTGTTCAATTTAATTGAAATTATTTCAGTTTGCCAATATATTGATAAGAGAAGATCCAAACTCCAGTTTGCTGCAGGTACATGCCAAGAATCTCCATGGCTTTCACAGAACAGCAGAGGGAGGAGGAGGTGATGAGTGACAGCAGAGCTGATACCAGTTGGCTGGGCTGCTGAGATTAAGCCCACAGCTGTCCTGGCACCAGTGAATAGTCATCTCCTGCGACTTGCACTTTTCACCTTGAAATATGTAATTACTCCCTTGACTAGGGCATCATGCTAACCATTTTTTTTCTACTTCATTTGAAAACATTCTTCTTTTTTTTGCTCTTTAGCTCCAAATGTTATAGACAAAACAAATATTTTTATAGATCAAATCACATTTTCCTTTGGCTGTCAATATAAATTTTGTAGAGCTCCTCACATGGCCTTAAGGCACATAACCTAAGATGGTGACCAGTGCAGGCAAGTAAAAGCAGGTGTCATACTTACTACCTGACCATTGCATAGGGCATCACAGTCTTTCAATCACTTTCACATATATTACTTTATTTCATGCTCACAATAATCTGGTAAGTAGGACAGCCGTTAGTGTACCAATGAGGAAACTAATCTGGATTTAGAGATTTCTTGTGTTTCTCAAGGTCCTCTGACTAGGAGATATCCAGGTTTTCTAACTCAGAGTTAAGCATTCTTTCCTCTACAATGAAAATTGGATTGCTGCCATATTTTTCCAAAATTTCAAAATATATACATACGTTTTGGGATACGTTTCTCTATATGTTTCTTATACGTTTCTATATATAAACATGTAGATAAGATTTCTATAGCAATCCACATATAGAAATCTAGAGAAGTTTCTATATATGTTATATATATATACCTGTTTCTATATATTGCCTATTTTTTTTTCTAGAAAGGAGAGAGCTTGTCTGCCTAAATTCTCTAATTCCATTCCTGTCCTGACACTAGGAGGAGACAGGAATATAACATTTCCTTTGAAGTCAGGGAGGTTTGGGAGGAGGACTTCTCTGCCTACATGGGAAGAAAGGAAGGAGGAACTAACTCTCCATCCTGGAAATACACACAGAGTGAGTCCCCTATTTTAATGTAATGACAATTGTCACTACACTCCAAAGTCACTTCTCATGCTTGGAGAAAGTTGGCCTAATAACCTCCAACCTACAAGTCAGGAATTTGGGCTATTGAAAGTTTTATTTAAATGACCTTTCCCTTTAGCACAGTCTGAATGTGAGGCTTCCTATGTCAACACATTGAGTTAGCCTTTGTCAAGAAAGGCAAGCACTTGAATCCTTGTCAGGAAAGCATTTGATTTTAAAGAAAGGATCTAAGAGTCAAGAACAATAGGCAGCTCTTCTTCGCTTCATTAGTGTCTTTATTTTGATCTTTTCCTTTTGACACTATTTTTCAGGCACATCTGGGCAAGTCTACTTAGACTAAGCCCCATTTAAAGGAAACTGATTTATGTCATACAGTGTTCTGCCTACGTTTTCCTCTAAGAGTTTGATAGTTTCTGGACTTACATTTAGGTCTTTAATCCATTTTGAGCTTATTTTTGTGTATGGTGTTAGGGAGTGTTCTAATCTCATACTTTTACATGTACCTGTCCAGTTTTTCCAAGCACCACTTATTGAAGAGGCTGTCTTTCCTCCACTGTATATTCTTGCCTCCTTTATCAAAGATAAGGTGACCATATGTGCATGGGTTTATCTCTGGGCTTTCTATCCTGTTCCATTGATCTATATTTCTGTTTTTGTGCCAGTACCATACTGTCTTGATTACTGTAGCTTCATAGTATAGTCTGAAGTCAGGGAGCCTGATTCCTCCTGCTCCATTTTTCATTCTCAAGGTTGCTTTGGCTATTCGGGGTCTTTTGTGTTTCCATACAAATTGTGAAATTTTTTGTTCTAGTTCTGTGAAAAATGCCAGTGGTAGTTTGATAGGGATTGCATTGAATCTATAGATTGCTTTGGGTAGTAGATTCATTTTCACAATGTTGATTCTTCCAATCCAAGAACATGGTACATCTCTCCATCTATTTGTATCATCTTTAATTTCTTTCATCAGTGTCTTATAATTTTCTGCATACAGGTCTTTTGTCTCCTTAGGTAGGTTTATTCCTAGATACTTTATTCTTTTTATTGCTCCAGTAAATGGGAGTGTTTTCTTATTTCACTTTCAGATTTTTCATCATTAGTGTACAGGAATGCCAGAGCAAGATCCTTTTTGACCCACCTCCTAGAAAATGGAAATAAAAACAAAAATAAATAAATGGGACCTAATGAAACGTAAAATCTTTAGCACAACAAAGGAAACCATAAATAAGACCAAAAGACAACCCTCAGAATGGGAGAAAATATTTGCAAATGAAGCAACTGACAAAGGATCAATCTCCAAAATTTACAAGCAGCTCATGCAATTCAATAACAAAAAAACAAACAACCCAATCCAAAAATGGACAGAAGACCTAAATAGACATTTCTCCAAAGAAGATATACAGAGTGCCAACAAACACATGAAAGAATGCTCAATATCATTAATCATTAGAGAAATGCAAATCAAAACTACAATGAGATATCATCTCACACCAGTCAGAATGGCCATCATCAAGAAATCTAGAAATAATAAATGCTGGAGAGGGTGTGGAGAAAAGGCAACACTCTTGCATTGCTGGTGGGCATGTGAATTGATACAACCTCTATGGAGAACAGTATGGAGCTTCCTTAAAAAACTACAAATAGAACTACCATATGACCCAGCAATCCCACTACTAGGCATATACCCTGAGAAAACCATAATTCAAAAAGAAGCATGTACCAAAATGTTCATTGCAGCTTTATTTACAATAGCCAGGACATGGAAGCAACCTAAGTGTCCATCATTGGATGAATGGATAAGGAAGATGTGGCACATAGATACAATGGAATATTACTCAGCCATAAAAAGAAAAGAAATTGAGTTATTTGTAGTGAGGTGGATGGACCTAGAGACTGTCATACAGAGTGAAGTCAGAAAGAGAAAAACATATACTGTATGCTAACACATATATATGGAATCTAAGAAAAAAAAAAAGGTCATGAAGAACCTAGGGGTAAGATGGGAATAGACACAGACCTACTAGAGAATGGACTTGAGGATATGGAGAGGGGGAAGGGTAAGTTGTGACAAAGTGAGAGAGTGGCATGGCCATATATACACTACAAAATATGAAATAGATAGCTAGTGGGAAGCAGCCGCATAGCACAGGGAGATCAGCTCGGTGCTTTGTGACCACCTAGAGAGGTGGGATAGGGAGGGTGGGAGGGAAGGAGATGCAAGAGGGAAGAGATAGGGGAACATATGTATATGTATAACTGATTCACTTTGTTATAAAGCAGAAACTAACACACCATTGTAAAGCAATTTTACTCCAATAAAGATGTTAAAAAAATTTTTAAACTAATAATAAAATAGAACAAGTAAACAATACACTATAATGAAAAAATTAAAAAAAAAAAAGGAAACTGAAAATTCCACAGTGAAGTTCTCCACTTGACTGAAAGATTTTCACTCTCAGGATGAGTGGAAATTGGACATGATTATCTTCCACTTTGAGATTCATTTAAAATAGAAACAGGTGCATCAAAGCCAGGTTGGTGTTAGTAATGAATGGGGAGAAACTGCAGTAACTATTACGTTCAAGATTTGGCCAAATTCAGCATGAATAGGGCAGAGAGGTTGACAGACAGATTGAGATCAAGATAGATTATAGAGACCACAAATCTCATTAGTCTGTACCTAAGACAATGAATAGTAGAGTCTGCTAAATTTTATTTTGAAATAAAAGAAAACATATTGGGGGGACCATAAATTTTAATTATTAATTAGATACATAGATCTTACCCTTAATTAGTTCACATTTCCCAAAGTAAATAAATATTCAGGGCTGTTTAATTCTCTGCTAAGTAATAACAATGTTAAGCACAAAAAAAAAAAGTCAATTCCTGGAAATTGTGTACCTGTGCCTCTCATGCTATTAGTATTTTTTAAGTGACTTCTTTGCAAAAATGGAAACATTCTCAATTGTTTTTCTTTCTAGATGTAGTCAAAGACCCTGTCTCAGGGAGCAGAGTTAGGGAGACTACCTATGGTGGGTATTCAGAAGGACATATCAGTGTGTATGTTTCCCTGGGGTGGAATGACTTATTCTCTATCTTTTGAAGAAGGGGTTGAAAGAATATCTCCATGAGAAATTTCTTTGCAACCTCTAGAGATAAAATGCAAGAATCAAAAGGGCTGCATTATAGTCTTATTTTTCATAATTATAATTTTTTTCTTTTCTTAAAGTAAGCATGTAGAGACCTGAAATAGCACCTATCACGAACAATCATTTGTGTTTTTCTCCTTACTAGAATAGTTAGCACCAAACTCCTCTACAGAATGGTAAAACCCCAAGAGGGTAGGGACCACTTGTTGGTTGTGTTCCTCAGTGTAAACTCAGCTCTTATCACAGTACCTGGAACATAATAAAATTTCAGTCAATATTTGTAGAATAAATGAGTGAGTCGTACTGTATATTTAAATCGTCTTGAACATCAAACATCTGTACACCCCTATATATCAGAATGTCTATGGTGAAGAAGGAGCATAGGATTTACAAGCAGACAAGGCTGGATTCTAATCTAAGCCAATCATCAAATGAACTGAGCCTGAGTTCCCCCTCATATGAAATGAGACTTATACTACTCACGTTGCCTGGCTGTAGTGTAGATTACAGATAATACACATGCGCACAGGTAGAGTCCAACAGAATATCTGATATATATATAACATGTCCAATAAATTGAAATTATGTTTACCATTTAGTACCTAGATCATTCTATTAAGTAAGTTTAAAATGAAATGCTAAGCCAAAGGCTAGTGCAATCTTTCATAAATGAGAAAAATTCATCTGAAAAGAATAAGTGATTTGCCAAAGGGAGAAGGAGTTGAAGGCAGATTTCACTGGATCAGTCCTCTATTTTTAACAGCACATCTATTTCAGTAAATTCAGCCTATGTTTTCTTAGGCCCCACAAAACTAAATATATGTGGATTCGTTTCTGTAATCGTTTTTGATATTGATCTTAATCCCTTAAATTTTTATACCTCCTCTGTCTTCAAAACAAGGTAAATAAACTTAGCAACTTTACGTGATATTTCAGTTCTCCCAATGATTTTGGCCTATATCAATTCAGATTATCACAAATATCACGAATATTTGTTGAACTTGATCATTACAACTTTTTTTTGATCCATCACTTCAACTTTTTAGTTTAATGAAGAGCTAAGTAATACTTGGTAAAATACTCTTTCATCTTATCAAAACACTAGAAAAACTTAGTCTGTGTCTAAGGCAGGCTGTGATACTATTAGGTGGCAGCTTGCCACTTTGCAGAGGCCTCAAATCACAGAATTCTTTTTATCAAATTACAGTTAACCTGGATGTCTTCAAAACGTCTGGAGAAGACTTCAGCTCATGCATTTCTTAGCTTCCTGCCCTACAGTTTCCTCCTGTGCCTGCTTCTATCATGCCTCCATCATAACTGCCTTCACCACCATTGTGTGTCTTATTCCTGCTTCTCTAATCACTTACATCCTGATCCGCTGTGTAGAGTTAGGGGTCTGAACCATCAGCATCTTCATCTAGAGTCATCTGCAAAATCCAGCAGTGAAACACTTAGAGCAGTGGAAATACAAGACTGGGGACAGCCTCTATTTGTTATGCAGAGGTGGTAAGCCTTGGCCATCCTTAGCTTCTTTGACTGAGGCTGCCTCATCTATATATCAAGGGTGGCGAAAACATGGATGGTTGCAATTCCTCAAGGTTATTCAGAGGCTCTAAGTCTCTGAAAACTGTAAGTGCTCTCCAAATATTGGTTGCTTTGGGGATTCTTACCAAAAGATCTCTTTTCCCTCGGGTTTACTTTCTACAATAAAGTGGGAGTTGATAACCACTAAATTGGTGAGCGACAACACCATCAGGAAACTCAAGTATGTAGAAGTAAAGTGTGTTAGTCAACTCAGGCTAGTATAACAGAACACCATTGACTGGGTGACTTAAACAACAGACATCTATTTTTCATAGTTCTGGAGGCTGAGAAGTCCAAGATCAAGGTACCAGCCCATTTGGTGTCTGGTGAGGGCCTTCTTCCTGGGTTTGCAGATGGCTGCCTTCTCACTGCTCCTTCACATGATGAAGAGGACTCCGATCTCTTCTTCCTCTTATAAGGACACTAATTTCATCACAGGGGCTCCACCCTCATGACTTCACCTAAACCTAATTACCTCCTAAAGGCCCCACCTCTAAAACCATCACTTTGGGGGTTAAGTTTTCAGAATATGAATTTGGTGGGGGGAACACAAATATTCATCCTTAACATAAGAGGTCAAAATATTTTGAAATATCCAAGACAGCACAATGTATGAACAATGCACTGAGCTGGGAGCTAGGTCTAGAATTTTAATTCAGGCTTTCTCTCTTGCTCTATAAACTGGGAAAGTCACTTAGCAAATTAGCAATTAATTATGTGCCACACACCATGCTAGGTATATGGTGTGTGGCACACATGCATTGTTTCTAATCTTAAAATATTATAGCAAGGTAAGTATAATTTTTCCTGTTTTGCAGATGAGGCTCCAAGTGGTTTAGTAGCCTGGCTAAGATCACAGACATACTAAACAGAAACCCCAAGATTAAGACCTAGTTCTGCTTCCAAAATCCCTCCCTTCCCCACTCTATCATGCTGATGCTTTCTTCCTAGGTCGTCTTATCTGTGAATTGAATGGTCACTCCAAAGGTTTTCTTAGGTCCCGTTCAACTCAACATGTGATGATTGACTGTAGGTGATAGGTATCTGGACTGTGCAGATGAGTCAGTAAATTAGCTCTAAATAGATCAACTGATGTGCCTAGAGGTGGACTGTAAGTGTACAGGATGGGAAGGCTCTTCGTTCTCAGGCACGTGGGAAGGAGGCTGGGGAAGCTGCTGTCCCAGCCCTACGGCTATGAGTATCCTCTCCATTGATCCCAGTCTTCTGTGCAGGTTAGGCGATTTGGAGTAGGTCACGACCAAAGGTGTTTGGGAATCTCTGCAATAAATGAACCATGACTATGTATAACAGAGAAAGTGCTCTGTGGCTTGAAACTATTGGGCCAATTTCACCGGAGTCATGTCATGACTCAGAAGATGACTTGGTTTCCCCAGGAAAAAGCCATAACATAATTTATACGTTCTCCAGCACATACAGGTGGAGTAGCAAGTAAATTGCAGAGGCAACAGGCTAAGCCAAAAACACCGATATTTAGAGCGTTCCTAAGTTACTGTACTTATGTGAAAGTTTATTTTAACTAATAGTCTAGCTGCATGTTTAAGACTTTATTAGGTAAATTAGGGCATATGTGTCAGGTTTACCTTCCACTGCTCACCAAAATGAGTTTTGAATTCTGAGGTGTAGTATCCAATTCTACTGAAGTGATTCTAGTCTTTTCTTTCCATTGATTCCGTAATTTTCAAAGTACATTACATTGTAGAACTATGCAAAGTAGTCACCACAGAACACACTTCTTGACCTAGTTGATGTTTAAAAGGTTATCAAGGGCTTCCCTGGTGGTGCAGTGGTTGAGAGTCCGCCTGCCAGTGCAGGGGACACGGGTTCATGTCCCGGTCCGGGAGGATCCCACATGCCGTGGAGCTGATGGGCCCATGAGCCATGGCCGCTGAGCCTGCGCGTCCAGAGCCTGTGCTCCGCAATAGGAGAGGCCACAACAGTGAGAGGCGCGCATACCGAAAAAAAAAAAAAGGTTATCAAGCATGTACATCTTTGAAATATTAAGATTAGAGTTTCCTGGACAAATTGTGAAGCTGGTGCTTCCTCTTGGTTTGGAGGTCCGCTTCTCCATTTTACAGCCAAAATGTAAATGACCTTGACCTTCTTCATGAAACAGAACTGTGGAAGTCCAGGCTGCTGTGGTTCCTACAATACCCTTCTTTCCAGGCAGCCTTCCAGGAATAAGAAAGACACTCAGGGACAAAGGAGAGAGATTAAAAAACGGAGCTTCCTGTGGGTAAAATCACACCCATGCCATTAACTGAAGCTGCAACCCCTTAAAGGGACAAGTGCCCTAAAACCAGCTCTTCCAAGAAAAAGAGACATTTTACAAACTGGGGGTGACTGCACCACGCTACTTCAGTCTAGGACAAGTAGATATGCTCACCTCACATGCAGGAGAAAACAAAATCTCCATTACTTCTCTCTTTAGTCTTTCGCCATACTTGTGTTTGGGACTTTATGGCTTCACATAAAAATATGTTTCACATAAAAAATGTTCAGGGCTTCCCTGGTGGTGCAGTGGTTGAGAGTACACCTGCCGATGCAGGGGACATGGGTTCGTGCCCTGGTCCGGGAAGATTCCACATGCTACGCAGCAGCTGGGCCCGTGAGCCATGGCCACTGAGCCTGCGCGTCCGGAGCCTGTGCTCCGCCACAGGAGAGGCCACGAGAGTGAGAGGCCCGCGTACCGCAAAAAAAAAAAAAAAAATGTTCAGACTTGTTCACATTGAACGTTAAGAGGGAGGTGGACTTTTCTCTAATAGACAATAATAAAATTATTGGTTTTAATTATGTCATAGATTACATTCTCTCTTAAAAGCAATTCATGATTTAGGGTGTCCTTATATTATTTAACAGTTTAAAACTGGATGCTGCTATTTCTGTGGGATTTAGAAAACCAGTAATTCACAGATATAATCATGGCAAAGACTTCCTTTTTTCCTCCAAAGGCAAATAATCATCTCATTTTACTTCCTGTCTTAAAAATGAGAGAGTTGATTGGGAGCCAAAATTTACTATCCTTCAGAGCTTGTGCAAATTACAAAATGAAAATAAACTAGCTGTATATAAATATAATAAATATCTCAAATTTAGTTTAAATATAATATTGATTTTTTAATATAAAATTCAGTAGCCTTTTGAATAAGACCACCCAATTTATAAAAACCTTAATTGAGATTTTCTAGAATAGAACATGAAATTTACACTCACCAACAGTCCTATAAACTAGTGTCTGGAGGGGCCTGTTACAAAGATAATACCTAGTCCAACAGCTGATAGAAAGGGCTCAGTAAAAACTAAGCACCATGTCAGTGGGATGTTTGTTTTTGTTTTCCTTTTTCAGAGAGAAAGAGAAATGTACCAGGGCTCTGGTAAACTCTGAGGCTCGTGTTGTGCTGTATTGTGCCCAGATTCTTTTCATAGTTGGTTCCTGCTGTCTTGAGTGCCCAGTACCTTCTTTTCCTGGCACATTTAGAGCCAATACCCAGTTTTCTGACCACCGTTTTAGGTACTGGTTAAATTGATACATGACATTGGCAGGGTGACAGTTCTGCTCCAGCATTTCTTATATCATTTGGTTAAGAAAGTCCCCACTACTAGACTTTTTCCTCTAGGTAGAAACCGGGCTAGACTTTGTTTTTGCCCTGAGATTCTGATAGGATTAAACATAATGAATTAAACCTCCTAGCACAAGATTATGTTTTGTCTACACTAAGTAAATGCTTTCTGATGTTATTGCTGTTATCATGATTGGGTTGCTGAGCTTGCAGAGAGCATGTCTAAAATTCAGCCAACACACACACACACACACACACACACACACACACACACACACTGGGCTTGTACTACAGTAACGTCACTCCCATATTCCACCAGGTCCTTCTCTCCCTCCCCTGAGTTCCAATTGTACCTTAAAACATGGTGTATACTTTGTAGTATGTGGCAGAGAGGTGACATGATAGATCGAGGGAGGGAAATTTACTGTGTGTTTGGTTTTACGACAGACATAGAACTGTGTACTTTTGTTCAATTCTCACTGACTTCTGGTAGTGGTTACCAGTGTCAAGGGCGGGGTAATATAGAGGTGGAGGAGTCAGAAGTACAATCTATTGGGGGTGAGATAGGCTCAAGGATGTATTGTACAACATGGGGAATAGAGCCAATATTTTGTAATAACTGTAAATTGAAAGTAACCGTTAAAAATTGTATAAAAATTTTTTTAAAAATTTAAAAGAGAGCCTACCAGACCCAGAAAAAAAATAATGGTTTGCTTTTCATTTTAATATATGATATATACTATTATTATAATGATATATACTAATTTATGGCAAACTGTAAATCAAATGGTCACATTACCAGGATGATATATTTAGGAAACTTAGACACTATTAATCTTCACTACTATTTGTTCTTAAACAAGGAGAAATTTTTTGATATGAAATATTTCTGAAAAAGGTAAACCAAGAAAAAAAGTAAATAAGTGAGGTGATAGATATGTTAATTAGCTCTGTGGGAGAACTCCTTTTACAATGTGTGTGTGTGCATATATATATATATATATACACACACATATGTACATATATATGTATATGCATATATATATATAATCTTCACACTGTATACTTTAACTGTCTTACAATTTGATTTGTTGATTGTATCTCAATAAAGCTGAAAAAAAGTGAACCAAGTAAAAAGTGACCAATTGGGATAATCGATTCATTAGTTCTTCACAATATTTAGTACCATAGATATTTGGAAATGTCTAGAAATTCAGAAATGCCTACATTTTTGTCAGTAGATTAGCCCAGCTACAACTTACTTACATATTTTTACTCCTATATAATGTATAATTATAAAGTGATAAAATTGATTTCACATGGCATATGCAAAATTTCATCTTTATTCTACAGTCGTATTAGCTGTGTGCTTTTCTTTGTCTCGGATAGGCAATTCAATAAACCACTCATAAATGCCCACCATGTGCAAATTACAGTGTTTGATGATCTCAAGGAGACAATGATATAACCCTGACTTCTAGGTACTTATAGTTTAGCAGAGTGTATTCCTTGTCTTTGTATCGTTCCTGTCTTGTCTCCCTTCTTTTTTTTTTGACAGCACATATGAAATTTAACTAGCAATTTTAGAGGCCTAGAAAATCAGAAGCAGATTGACTCTCAATCTTCAAAGATTTTAAGCAGAATTGTAATGGCAGCAAACAGGCAAATATGGCAGTAAGAAAGTAATGTTTATAATGTAATATAGTCTCCCTGGTTAACTAGCATGGATTCAGCACCTCCATATTAACAAAAGTTAATGTGATGCTCGCATCACCACAGTCTCTGGGGAAAGTATTTCCTGTTTTAACTTGCAGTGATAGAGCCTCCCCGTCCTGCATATATGCTTACTCCCCCCATTATTTTTAGTCCCTCTTTGAGCAGCAACCTCTTTCTGTGTGTTTGGTCAATGGCATCCCAGTATCTCTTTGTGACATTCTTTTCAGAAAGTGAATCATTTTAACCAATAGAGAATAAATCAACTCCACACAGTTGGAGAATTTCTACTAGAGTACCATAGTGTAGATTTTGTGTGAGAATAAAGACCTCTATAGCAAAGTATTAACTATGGCATATAGTTTGCTGGGGCTGCCATAACAAATATCACAGACTGGGTGGCTTAAACAACAGAGATTTATTTTCTCACGGTTCTGGAGGCTGGAAGCCTGAGACAGAGGTCTTGGCAGGGTGGGTTTCTCCTGAGGCCTCTCTCCTTGGATTGTAGATGGCTGCCTTCATGCTGTGGCCCTCACACGGCCTTTCCTCTGTGTACACACTGCTGGGATCTCTCTCTCTTTTATGAGGACATCTGTCATATTGGATTAGGGCCCCACCCTTATGACCTCATTTAACTTTATCTCTTTAAAGGCCCTATTTCCAAATACCATTACATTGGGGGCTTTGAGGCTTAAATATATGATTCTTTTTTACAGTGGGGGGAACGCAATTCAGTTCATAACGTATGACCCAAAAGAACCTTCAAACTCATGAACATTATAATCCCATTGAAAGAAAGTTTCCTTAATACTTATGAGGATTCGTAAATTAAAGAATTAGGCAAAGTATAAAATGCAGCTGTCATCAGTTTTACTCCACATCTCAAGTTTAAGAAATGCCACATTTGTTATTTTTCTGAATATTATTTAATCTAACCAATAGGCTGCAGGAAAATCAGTTGTGGTTATTAGTGGGGCTCCATCACCCCCTTTCATTCAGGTTCAGTGTAGATCATGGAAGTCTCACTTGGCTGAGAATGTTTGGAGAAGTCCACTGTTCTTTTAGCCTATGCTGGTCATCATGTCGGGTAGGCTGCTCATTGCCCAAACCACATGGTGGCTCCAGAGCTGAGATGTGGTGGTGGGGCGGGGGGGTTGCCGAGAATGGAAGCCCGACACCTATGGTCCTACCTCCCTAAGAGGAAACAATGCAGAGATTTCTACTACTCTTCATACTCCCAAACCACCAGCTTGCCCCCCTTCTCAGATTCAGAGAAGATCCTACACCTTCTCCCAGCCTAGCACTTCTAGTTCCCTCATCACTTACCCCTCTGCAGAGGATCTCCCCTCAGTGTGGTTTAGAAATCCAGTGCTCTCTTCATATCAGTCATTTTTTCTTACTATTACAAAAATTAAAAATAAGAAAAAGCCTGAACGGAGCTGTCTTGTAAGCTGACATTCACTAGAGATGACAGCTGAAGTGTATACAATCCAGGAAAATGAAAAGTTCCACATCTGGCTCATCATAGCAACCAGGAGGAGAGCATGAATCCTTTCTAAGAGACAATGAGACATCATAAACTAAAAAGATAAAGAAATTGAATGTTTCATTATAGGTTCTTTAAATGTCTTTTCAACTGTCTGTTTTACTTTCTTCATCTGCCATGCATTCCAAGTTTGTGAGGAGCCTTCAGTCTCTTAAGTGATGAGAGGAAAATTGACATCAAGAGAGAGGTGATGGAGGGCTTCCCTGGTGGTGCAGTGGTTGAGAGTCTGCCTGCCGATGCAGGGGACACAGGTTAGTGCCCCGGTCCAGGAAGATCCCACATGCCGCGGAGCGGCTGGGCCCGTGAGCCAAGGCCGCTGGGCCTGCACATCCAGAACCTGTGCTCCACAACGGGAGAGGCCACAAGAGTGAGAGGCCCACATACCACAAAAAAAAAAAAAGAGAGAGGTGTTGGGGGAAGAGATGTCACTTCTGATATCAACATATTCTTCCCCATTATATATGACTCGGTTGTTCTAATCGGATCCAAAGTTCAGAGATTGCAGTTGGGGAAATCTCAATGACCCAGGAACCATTCTGGAGTCAAATTCCACAGATGTGTTGCTAAGGAACTGAACTAGTAGAACATGAATTAGGTAAACAGAGTTGAAAGTGTTTTCCAGCTAAGACACTGGATCCACATTTATTACTATTGGATATTTTACTTATTCCTACTAGCTAGCTTACAGTATACGAATAGGATAAACAAGATGAATATTTGTCTTCTTTGACATTACTCAGGATTTGTACATTCAAGGTTTTTAGATGAAAGAGATATTTTGCATAGTTATTTTTTGGAAAATTAAATAAATATAACTCAAATGTCATAATTTTTTTAAAATTTGTCATATTAAAAGTGTTATCACTAAATTTTCCCATATTAAGCTTCTTTTGTCAAAGGCTTACTTTGTTTGCTGTTTTTTGTTTTTTTGCGGGTCTCTCACTCTTGTGGCCTCTCCCATTGAGGAGCACAGGCTCCAGATGCGCAGGCTCAGCGGCCATGGCTCATGGGCCCAGCCGCTCCGTGGCATGTGGGATCTTCCCGGACCGGGGCACGAACCCGTGTCCCCTGCATCGGCAGGCGGACTCTCAACCACTGCGCCACCAGGGAAGCCCTGTCGTAATTTTTAAAGAAGTATAGGCTGAAATAATATATTTCTGGGATTTGCTTCAAAATAATCCAGAACTAGCAGAAAAATGAAACACGATTGACCATGGAATGTTAATTTTAGAAGCTTTGTGATGATTACATGGTGTTTCGTTATATTAGTCTCTCTACTTTTTGTATATATTTCAGATGTTCTGTAATAAAAAAAGTTGAAAATAGGAAGTAATACTTCAGAATTGAATTTAGTACCCCTTATGAAAAATAAAGACTAACAGTAAATATGATAGAAAGGTAAACTTATAACTCTACTAGAGAACGTTGGACACATCAGGGTGATTCAGGAAATTTCAACTTCTTCTTCAAAGTGCTCAGAATCCCCAGGAAACCAAGTTCTTTTGTGTTCTCTCATGATTGTGAAAGCTGATGGGTGTGTCGGTCACCCCTGAGACTGGTGCTTTGGGGAATAACATCCTTGTGTCAGCTAGTGCCAACTGGTGCTCATGCTGTTTTAATATTCTCTGAGGTCTCGTCAATCAGCAGCTGTACTTCTGAGAAGAATCTAACACCAAACCCCAGTGGCAACTCTCCCTGCCCTAATAATCTAATAATGGGATAGAGAAACAACAAGAGGCAGTGTGGGTGGCTCTTGCCCTTTATTTTACCTTAATCTTGGGGTCCCACTAACAAAAAAACATACTCGTTCTAAAATGATAGATTAAATGGTGTAGGGAGCCTTGCCAGGTGTTAACAATATATACACAACAGCATCAATTCATTCATCAAATCATTCTCTCTTCCTCTAAAGGGCTTACAACCAAGTTAGAGTTGGGATACATAAGAGTGAAATAAGTTAAAAATACAAGGCCAAGTAGAATGCATGCCCACTGAATAATAAAGATACCAAATACTGTGGCAGTTCAGAGTAGGGAAGGGCCATAGAGGAGGCAGTAAACTGGAAAAGATTTCCCCAGAGAATGAGATTTAAATGGAGGCTTTAACCACATCTAAATTCACACTGAGGGTGAAGGACTAAGCCAGTGGCACATTGTACAATAGAAAGAGCAGGAGAAATGAAGCCAGACAGATCCACCTCCAATCCTAGCTGCTGTCTCTGAACTCTGCTCTCTCATTTGTAAATCATGCAAGATTGTTACAAGACTTTAAAATATTAACATTTGGGGGAAAGCCTATAACTAAGTAGACCGCTAATAATTGTTCATTTGTTTTTCCCATTGTGTAGGAAAACACAGAATAAAAATTTGTAAACAAAAATGACAGCCAGATTGTAGAGACCTTGAACCTCAGACTAAGGGATTTAGGCTTTATAGGTGTCCAGTGGCTTTCAGCAGAAAAGGTCATGGTGAAAGCGGTGTCTGGGAAAGATTATTGCTCTTGCAGTGGTTATGCAAGCTGGTTGAGAGGGGAGACTTGATCCACAGAAATTCACTGGAAGGTTAATGCAATGATTTGAGCATTAAGTATTAAGGGCTAGAATTAGGGTTGTGGCCAGAGATGAATTTACCATGAAACTAATGAAGCTTCATTTTTGGTCCCTTCCTTGCATGAGCCTCATCCAGGGCCTCAGAAATGATGTGAAGATAGCAATAGCTTTGCATAATCATGTGGTGTTGTCAACTTCTCAAAAATAAGGTATTAATTGATGAAGACTACTGTCTCTTTCTAGCTATTAGTCAGTTTGGGCTTCCATAGCAAAACACTATAGATTGAGGGCCTTCAACAACAGATATCTATTTTCTCACAGTTCTGGAGGCTGGAAGTCTGAGATCAGGGTGCCAGCATGGTAAGGTCTGGTGAGAGCCCTCTTCCTGGCTTGGAGAAGGTTCTTTGAGACACTATGCACTCATGGGGCCCTTCCTGTGTGCTCAGGTGGAGAGAGAGAGAAAGAGACAGAGAGAGAGAGAGACAGAGAGAGCTCTTCCTCTTCTTATAAGGACACAAATTAATCTGATCATGAGGTCACCACCTTCATGCCGTAATCTAACCCTAATTTCCTCCCATGAGCCCCACCTCCTGACACCATCACAATCCGGTTTAGGGCTTCAGCACAGGAATTTTGGAGGGACACAAACATTCAGTCCATGACACACCCATACTTTCCTTCCTTGTCACTTTTCTCTTGTACTCTAGAGAGATTGTGGGCATTTGGGGAATGAGACTAGGGGGAATTTGAATGGAAGAAAAATTTAGTTTGGGTTTAGTGAGGTATGGTTTTCATTCACTTCCCTGTATTTTTAAGTTATTAGAATCTTTCCTTGTGCAGAAACAGTTTCAGAAATACTCCATGCCCGAGTGCCAACTCTACAGGAAGGAAGAGAACCACAAATTGTATTATAACATCCCCCAAGGCCCTCAGGTCTCAAAGGTGTAGGGGATGGAAGAGAAACAAATTTGAAATATATGGAGCCAGAACCGGTCTGTAGAAAATTCTTCTAACCATCAGATGTGTAAAGTTAGAAGTGGATGATTTGATTCTCATTGGTAACTAATCAAAATAGATGTTCTCTCCTGTAGGGAAGTTATTCAACAATGCAGCATAAGCATTATAACTGTTTAACTGTATTATAATTATAAACACACAATACTTTGTTTCTTTTTAAATCAGAGCTGTACAAAGTGGGATTTATCAAAATTCCTAGGTTTATATAACACAAACCTTTAGCCCCACCTCACAGAAAGTCTAAAGCAAATCATTTGTGGAAAAATAATTGACAGTTTCTTTCATAAATTTGAGAACAATTTACAATTGAGAACAATTTATGTGACATTACCAATAATGATCTGTGATGGCAAAAGAAAATTTTAAACTATTAATAATTTTTTTTTAATTTCAATCCACCAAGTTGGAGAAAAGACTTATCTATCTAGTCTCTCTATAGAAAATGTTCCATAATCCTTAGCTTATAAAGTGATAATCAACAATTATGTAGCCAAAAAATACATGATTCAGGGGGGAAAATGTGGTGAGGTATATCAAGCAGGAAATTAATAAAAATGTTTCATTTTTTAATGGATTTCGTAATGTCTGTGGTATTTGTCAGCTCTGATTCCTTATCGCAGTCTAAATAAAAATTACTTCCACTTCTAATTTTGTGTTTATAACTTTTTATATTTTTTTCTAAAAGTGGGGGTTCCCAAACCTGGACCTACCCACTGACTGTGGCAGTGAAAATAAAACGAAAAGGATGAATGCAGACATTAAAGAGGCCTCAAAACATCTCTGATAATTCTATTTGTTCTGCAGGAATCAAGACAAGGAAGGGACCTTATTACTTTCCTAGAGAAGGCTATTTTATTGGTTACAAAGATATTTCCCGCCCCTCCTTGGGTGCTAGACTTTTCGGAAAATTGCTCTAATGACACCGTTTGAAACACTCAAGTCTAGTGGAAAATAAACAGAAATTTACCAAGTCTTCAGTGTCTCACAACACATTCTTTCTCCCCTGCAACAAGCTTCCAACTCATCTTTCTCTCTGTGACCTTATCACCACCACTCCAGACTATTCTCCAAACTCTGGACAAATTCATCTTTCTAATATGCAGATCAGGTTATATTGTCATCCTATTAAAACTCTATTACTTTTAGGGAAAAAGTACTGTCCTTAACAGAGAGACGTGGACATTGGAGGATCCTTTCTAGAGCAATTGCTCCCATCTTTCTACATGGCTTCCAAGAGAGCTGTGTTATTACTCCAGCCACAGTTGATAGGTTTCTTCCCCTGGATTTTAGGACCTGGACTGAGAGAGTCAGTGGTCATGTTTTCTATTATGTGACTTTCAGAAGCAGAGGTATCAGCAGAGAGAAAGGTGGTACACCAAGATGAACAGTGCAAGAGATAGCTCATGGCATTTGCATTCCTGGTTTCGGATGTCCCTGTAAATGAGACCCTCCCGTGTCCTTGGGCTCTGTAGATGGTACAGTGTATTTATGACAAAAATCATCTTCTCACTTGGGTTGGTTGAGATGTGCTCCAGGCCCTTACAACCAAGAGTCCCTATGAATGCAAAGAGTTTCCAATGCCTTTCAGGAGTTAGACCCTATTTAACTATCTAAGCTTACCTCTGGCTACTTCCTGCTTTGTCTTCCAAGTTCATTCAGTAATACAAACCCTCCAAGAGTACATGCTCTTCCTGCTTTCTATTCATCTTTCAGATCTCTGTGGAGATGTTTTCTACTTACAGAGCTCTCTCTTGACTTCAAGTCTGGGTCATGTGCCACTCACGGCTTCTGGTCTCCTATTGGAGGACTTATCTCACTCTACGTCATTCCCTGTTTGTTTGTTTCCTCCACTGTGTACTTGCTCACAATAAACCCCTTCCGAAAAGGTGGGACCCACGAGTACCTTATTCATCCTTCTATTCTCACTGCCTCATACATGCCGGGCACATACAAGGCTCTCAATATATAGATATATTTGTTGAATGAACAAGTAAACTAATCACTCAGTCAGCATGGACAAAATAGCAATAAATGAGTAGAGGGTGGGATAAACACCCATCCCCCCCTTAAAAGTAGAGCAGCATTGGAACCTAGAAATTCCCCTGTATATTCTGCTCCATTCCTTCATCTCAACACCCAGAACTCCCCAGAAATCACCACTCTTTCAAAGTTTCCTTTCCTTTTTCTCACTGGCTTGCTTTTTCTTTAGAGTCATATCACATATGTAGGTAAACCTAAACAAGAAAAATGTGTTACATATTTTTAACTATTTTTAACTTGGTAAAAATGGTAGCATACTGTAAATATTCTGGAACTTTCACTTTTAAAGACACAGTGTTTCTAAGCTTCATCCACGTTAATGTGTGTACTGTAGTTCACTCGTTTCACTACTATGTGGTATTGCATTGAAAACACTTACTACTATTGATTTATCCATTTTGTTCCTATTCCTCCAGCCACCCAACTACCTAGATCCCAACAGATTTTATTTGCCAAAGATGGTACATCAATATTCCTCATGCCGTGTGCTCTTTTTACCATATGACTTTGTCACTACCTTGTAGGAGTTTCATTCTCTCCTTGAATCTGGGTGGGATTGTGACTGCTTCAACCAGTAGGGTTTGGCATAAGTGACACTGTGTGCCTTCTGAGGCTGGGCCATAATCATATGATGATGCAACTTCCACCTTGTTTATTGGAACAGTCATGCTTGGAGCTCTGAGCCACTGTGTGTGAAGTCCAAATATGCTGAGGTCACCATATTGCAAGGAAGCCAAGCTACATGGACAGGCCATGTGTGGAAACTCCAATTGTCAGCCCTGATCTTCCAATCAGTGCAGTCCAGATGCCAGACACAAGAGTGAAAGAGCCTGCTGATAATTCCAGGCCCATCCATTGAGTTACCCCTAGCTTTGAGTTTTGCCACTTGAAGTGCCAGATGCCCTACAGCAGAGACTAGCTGGCCCCCATGTGCCCTATCCAAATTCCTAATCCATGAGCATAATAAAATGGATGCTGTTTTAAACACTGACTTTTTAAAAAATTTTATTTAATTGAAGTATAGTGATTTACATTGTGTTAATTTCTGCTGTACAGCAAAGTGATTCAGTTATACATATATATACATTCTTTTCCATATTCTTTTCATTATGGTTTATCACAGGATATTGAATATAATTCCCTGTGCTATACAGTAGGACTTTGTTGTTTGTCCACTCTATATATAATAGTTTACAGCTGCTAATCCCAAACTCCCAAGCCATCCCTCCCCCATCCTCCTGCCCCCTTGGCAACCACAAGTCTGTCCTCTATGTCTGCGAGTTTGTCTCTCTTTCATAGATAAGTTCATTTGTGTCATATTTTAGATTCCACATATAAGTGATATGATATGGTATTTGTCTTTCTCTGACTTCACTTAGTTTTTTACTCTCTAGGTCCATCCATGTTGCTGCAAATAGCATTACTTTATTCTTTTCTATGGCTGAGTAGTATTCCATTCCATATATATATATATATATATATATATATATATATATATATATATATATATATATATATATCTCACATCTTTTTTATCCATTCATCTGTCAGTGGACATCTAGGTTGTCTCCATGTCTTGGCTATTGTAAATAGCGCTGCTATGAACATAGGGGTGCATGCATCTTTTCGAATTATAGTTTTCTCTGGATATACGCCCAGGAGTGGGATTGCCGGATCCTATGGTAACTCTATTTTTAATTTTTTGAGGAACCTCCATACTGTTTTCCATAGTGGCTGCACCAATTTACATTACTACCAACAATCATGAGGGTTACCTTTCCTCCACACCCTCTCAGCATTTGTTATTGGTAGATTTTTTAATGACGGCCATTCTTACAGTGTGATGTGATACCTCATTGTAGTTTTCATTTGCATTTCTCTAATAATTAAAGATGTTGAGCATCTTTTCATGTGCCTGTTGGCCATGTGTGTGTCTTCTTTGAAAAAAATGTCTCTTTAGGTCTTCTGCCCATTTTTTAATTGGGCTGTTTGTTTTTTGGTTAGGTAATAAAGTTTGGGGGTAGTTTGTTGTATAGCTATAGTAACTGGAATAGCTGTTTAGGAATTCTTCCTCCTTTGGGACCCATATCTTCCTGGGAAAAATCCTCCCTTTTCCTTCAATGCTTTTCTAATTCTAATCGACCGATGTGCATTTTTCTGATACCCACCATAGCTCCATCTAACCAGATTTACTCATAATTTTATTTTATAAAAATTTTATGTTAAAGTCCTTTCTCTTGCCCTGGCCAGTGTCACAGGACTCCCTGCCTTCTGCTCAAGCAGAATCACCTGCCAGCCACTTGTCTCTCATAACAACATTCAGTTCCTTTAAAGACTTCTTTACCTTTGAGTAAATTTGTTTAAACAGTGTTTCTCACAGTGTGGTCCACAGACCATCTGAGGCACCTGAGTCCTTATGGAAAACACAGATTCTGGGCAGCACCCCAGACATGCTGAATCAGGATCTCTATCCTTGTATCGAGTACTCCAGGTTTGTCTTAAGCACATTCAAATTTGTTTGTTTTTTAACATCTTTATTGGAGTATAATTGCTTTACAAAGGTGTGTTAGTTTCTGCTTTATAACAAAGTGTATCAGCTATATGTATACATATATCCCCATATCCCCTCCCTCTTGCGTCTCCCTCCCTCCCACCCTCCCTATCCCACCCCTCTAGGTGGTCACAAAGCACCCAGCTGATCTCCCTGTGCTATGCGGCTGCTTCCCACTAGCTATCTATTTTATGTTTGGTCGTGTATATATGTCCATGCCACTCTCTCACTTAGTCCCAGCTTACCCTTCCCCCTCCCCGCGTCCTCAAGTTTAACAATCCTGAATCTCCCTGGAGTGATTTGGCGGGGGATGGGAGTAGCACTTGGCATAAACTTGAGAAAAGAGACCTGGGAGAACTCAGGCAGAAATGCTTTTCTCTTTGCCAACTAAAGCAATTAAAAGCCCAGTGTTCTAGACCTCCAGAAATTGCTTCTTTTCCCAGGCAGAATAAAACCATGACCTCAAGCTATACAGCAGGTACACGGAAAGCATAGTAAATGTTGAACCTAAGATGACTAAGTAAATGAGTCAATGAAAGGATATAGAACGTATTGTCTACAAATCATTACAAAAGAGGTTCTGCTTTTCAGATCATGGCGGGGGTTAGTGTCAAAGCTTGGGAATATATTTATAATTTTCAATGATATTTAAAATGCATGATGGTAGTATTATAAACAGGCATGACTAAATACTATGTGACTTACCCCAGGAATGGGTATTTCAACTAATGCTAAGTCATCTCCCTATAACTTTTCTCTCTCATTGTGTGTCTTGATAAACATTCTTTCAGTTCTGTTTTATTGTTTCCCAAGTTATTTGTTTATATGTCTGTAATACCCTGTCTCACATCACAAAGTACTTTGAACATTTGTTCATGTACATATAGAAAAAAATAGGTGTTGAGGGTGTTTCTGTACTCAAGACAACTGTTCCCCAACATTAGAGAAGCAGAAGCAAGGAGCCAACTTCTCTGCACTCTTGTTTATCTGAGAAAATTATAAAATGTGCCTGCTGCTTAACTTGTCATGAAAATACCTGTAATAGTGTTAATTGAACATTAAGAAATGTGTTCTTAGCTATACTCATGTGATGCTGTAAGTTCCTCTTTCTTAACCACTATTTATTGTTTGTGTTCTCCTTGTGAACCACCTCAAAATTTGTGTGCAAGAGGCAGGATAAACAAGAAAGAAAGGAAAGAGAAGGAGAGGAAAAGAGGGAAATGATGTAGAGAGAAGGATCCCTTAGCAGAGAAATCAATCTCAATGTTGTAAGAATCGTTGAATTCTCAGATTTCAGAGATGATTCACCAGACTGCTGACATCAACCTAACCCTTGCCTTGCCTTATTTCCTCTTACATTCTGCTTTTTTTTCCCACAGATTTCTTCTAGTAGTTCACAAATTCTTTGAAGGTAAAGTGTGTTTTCACTATGAACCTCAAGATTATGGCAGTTTCTACAGGTCCTTTAAGTTTTCTGTCAGAGAATTTCTCTTTTAATGAAACATAAAACTTCATTTTGCAACAATAAGCTATAAAAATACTAACTATAACAGCAGTGAAGATGACTATAATACATAATAATATACAGATCACATATATTATTTCACTTGATTCTCACAGCAGCCCTATAATGAAGGTGAAAAAAAAAAAAACTAGTTTCTTCTCAGCTTCTTAGAGGTGTCCTCCCTTCTTCCTGAAACACACTTTGCCCTGACAGACACATGGCTTTCTCCCTCACTTCTTCCAAGTTTCACTTAAATGTCACCTATTCAGAACCTTTCCTTCACTCTCCAGATAAAACAGTATCTCCCTCCCCAGCAGCACTGATTTCTATCTATCTTTCTGTACTTGAATGTAAGCTCAACACAAGTGGGAATTTATTTTGTTTTCCACTATTTCCCCAGTCCCAAGAGAGTGCTAAGCACATAGCAGATGCTCAATAAATAAATGAATATACTATTCCCATGTCATAAATAATAAGTCAGGAACAGGAGGCTTAAAAGATCTGACCACCATGGCACACCTAATGAGTGGCAGGTTAGGTTCTGGATCATAGGTGTTCAGGCCAAGTCTCGTTACATTTTCTTTTTTTTTTTTTCTTCCATTACAGTTTATTACAGGATAATGAATATAGTTCCCTATGCTATACAGTAGGACTTTGTGGTTTATCCATCCTATGTATAATAGTTTGCATCTGCTAACCCCAAACTCCCGGTCCAACCCTCCCCTGCTCTCCCTCCCCCTTGGCAACCACAAGTCTGTTCTCTATGTCTGAGAGTCTGTTTCTGTCATTATATTTTCAAGACCACTACAGAGACATTGTAATAACTGATCTACACTATTGACTTCACTGGCATAAATTTCTGGAACAATGTAAAATCTTTTATTATTTCATGAGTGTTATCAGAAGCAAAAAAGAAATTAAAGCCATTACATTTCCTAACACTGGATAGGATGGTAGGAAAACATCTAAGCTGTGGGGTAGGTTAGAACAACCTACACCACACCAAGAATGGATGCATTTTCTTGGGTGCTAATCCTATTTACATGGTCCTTGAACAAATTCTTGGCAAACCATTCCAAATCACACTTTGCCAGTAAGCAAACAGTTATTTCAGCTTCAATAATATCATCTTAAGATATGATACTATCAAGGTAACGAAAGCCACTTGTTACTCTCAGTGGTAGACCATTTAGCAGCCTGGCAGGTATGTGATGTTACATGAGCACTGGAGAGAGGAACAGGCCTGGCACATGGCCCAATAATTGTAGTGCTACAGTCTGATTATACGTATAGCAATAAAGCGGACCTTACATAATTTTACATAGTACTTTCCCCTTGCTTTTAAGGATGATTACTACATTTCTAACACCAAACACAATTTTTTTTTTTTTTTTTTGTGGTACGCCGGCCCCTCACCGTTGTGGCCTCTCCCACTGCGGAGCACAGGCTCCAGACGCGCAGGCTCAGCGGTCATGGCTCACAGGCCAAGGCGCTCCATGGCATGTGGGATCTTCCCGGACCGGGGCACGAACCCGCGTCCCCTGCATTGGCAGGCGGACTCCCAAACACAGCGCCACCAGGGAAGCCCCCAAACACAATTTTATTTAACAACTAACTTAAATAGTAAACTCTCCATTGACTGCCATTCTATTAGTCTATTAACCACCCTATCTCTTATTAACCAGCACTTTCAAACAGACTCTACAAGTGAATGTTAAAATTACAAGAAGCCTAAAAGATTATCCATTAAAAGCCCATCGTTCTGGGGAGACCTTCAAGATGGCAGAGGAGTAAGACATGGAGATCACCCTCCTCCCCACAAATACATCAGAAATACATCTACACGTGGAACAACTCCTACAGAACACCTACTGAACGCTGGCAGAAGACCTCAGACCTCCCAAAAGGCAAGAAACTCCCCACGTACCTGGGTAGAGCAAAAGAAAAAATAATAAACAGAGACAAAAGGATAGGGCTGGCACCTGCACCAGTGGGAGGGAGCTGTGAAGAAGGAAAAGTTTCCACACACTAGAAGCCCCTTCGCGGGCGGAGACTGCAGGTGGCGGAGGGGGGAAGCTTCGGAGCCGCAGAGGAGACCGCAGCCACAGGGGTGCAGAGGGCAATGCGGAGAGATTCCCGCAGAGAGGATCGGTGCCGACCAGCACTCACCAGCCCAAGAGGCTTGTCTGCTCACCCGCCGGGGTGGGCGGTGCTGAGAGCTAAGGCTCGGGCTTCGGAGGTCAGATCCGAGAGGACTAGGGTTGGCGGCGTGAACACAACCTGAAGGGGGCTAGTGAACCACAGCTAGCCAGGAGAGAGTCTGGGAAAGATTCTGGAACTGCTTAAGAGGCAAGAGACCATTGTTTCAGGGTGTGCGAGTAGAGGGGATTCAGAGCACCACCTAAACAAGCTCCACAGAGATGGGCATGAACAACGGCTATAAGCGCAGACCCCAGAGACAGGCATGAGATGCTAAGGCTGCTGCTGCCACCACCAAGAAGCCTGTGAGCAAGCACAGGTCACTATCCACACCTCCCCTCCCAGGAACCTGTGCAGCCCACCAATGCCAGGGTCCCATGGTCCAGGGACAACTTCCCTGGGAGAATGCACGGCACGCCTCAGGCTGGTGCAACATCACACTGGTCTCTGCCGCACAGGCTTGCCCCACCCTCTGTACCCCTCCTTCCCCCTCGCCTGAGTGAGCCAGAGCCCCCGAATCAGTTGCTCCTTGAACCCCATCCTGTCTGGGTGGGAACAGATGCCCTCAGGTGACCTACACACAGAGGCATGACCAATCCAAACCTGAACCCCAGGAGTTGTGCAAACAAAGAAGAAAAAGGGAAATCTCTCCCAGCAGCATCAGGAGCAGCGGATTAAATCTCCACAGTCAACTCGATGTACCCTACATCTGTGGAATACCTGAATAGACAACGAATCAGCCCAAAATTGAGGCGGTGGACTTTGGGAGCAACGGTAGACTTGGGGTTTGCTTTCTACAACTAATTTGTTTTGGTTTTATGTTTATCTTAGTTTAGTATTTAGAGTTTATTCTCATTTGTAGATTTGTTTATTGATTTGGTTGCTCTCTTCCTTTTTTGTATACATATATATATATTTTTTTTTCTTTTTTCTATTTTTGTGAATGTGTATGTGTGTGCTTCTTTGTGTGATTTTGTCTGTATAGCTTTGCTTTTACCATGTGTCCTAGGGATCTGTCTGTCCATTTTTCTTTTTTTGTTTGTTTTTTTCTTTTTTTAGTATAGTTATTAGGCCTTGTTATCATTGGTAGATTTGTTGTTTGGTTTCGTTGCTCTCTTCTTTCTTTCTTTCTTTCTTTCTTTCTTTTTTTTTTTTTTTTTGTGGTACGTGGGCCTCTCACTGTTGTGGCCTCTCCCGCTGTGGAACACAGGTTCCGGACGAGCAGGCTCAGCAGCCATGGCTCATGGGCCCAGCCACTCTGCGGCATGTGGGATCTTCCCGGACCAGGGCACGAACCCGTGTCCCCTGCATCGGCAGGCAGACTCTCAACCACTGCGCCACCAGGGAAGCCCCTTTTTTCTTTTTTATTACTTTTTAATTATTTTATTTTCAATAATAATAATTATTATTTTAATGACTTTCATTTATTGTTTTCTTTCTTTCTTTCTTTTTTGCTCCCCTTTCTTCTGAGTCATGTGCCTGACAGGGTTTTGGGGTTCTGGCCAGGTGTCAGGCCTGTGTCCCTAAGATGGGAGAGCCGAGTTCAGGACATTGGTCCACCAGAGACCTCCCAGCTCCATGTAATATCAACTGGCAAAAGCTCTCCCAGAGATCTCCATCTCAATGCTAAGACTCAGCTCCACTCAACGACCAGCAACCTACAGTGCTGCACACCCTATGACAAACAACAAGCAAGACAGGAACACAACCCCATTCATTAGCAAAGAGACTGCCTAAAATAATAATAAGGTCACAGACACCCCAAAACACACCACCAGACGCAGACCTGGCCATGAGAAAGAAAAGATCCAGCTTCATCCACCACAACACAGGCACCAGTTCCCTCCACCAGGAAGCCTAACAACCCACTGAACCAACCTTACCCACTGGAGGCAGACACCAAAATCAACAGGAGCTACAAACCTACAGCCTGAGAAAAGGAGACCCCAAACACAGTAAGTTAAGCAAAATGAGAAGACAGAGGAACACACAGCAGATAAAGCAGCAAGGTAAAAACCCACCAGACCAAACAAATGAAGAGGGAATAGGCAGTCTACCTGAAAAAATATTCAGAGTAATCATAGGAAAGATTATCCAAAATCATGGAAATAGAATGGAGAAAATACAAGAAATGATTAACAATGACCTAGAAGAACTAAAGAGCAAACAAACTAAGATGAACAAGACAATAAAGGAAATTAAAAATTCTCTGGAAGGGATCAATAGAAGAATAACTGAGGCAGAAGAACACATAAGTGACCTGGAAGATAAAATAGTGGAAATAACTACTGCAGAGCAGGATAAGAAAAAATGAATGAAAAGAAATGAGGACAGTCTCAGAGACCTCTGGGACAACATTTAACACACCAACATTCGAATTATACGGGTCTCAGAAGAAGAGAAAAAGAAAGGGACTGAGAAAATATTTGAAGAGATTATAGTAGAAAACTTCCCTAATATGGGAAGGGAAATAGTTAAGTCCAGGAAGTACAGACAGTGCCATACAGGATAAATCCATGGAGAAACACGCCAAGACACATATTAATCAAACTATCAAAACTTAAACACAAAGAAAAATATTAAAAGCAGCGAGGGAAAAACAACAAATAACATAAAAGGGAAACCCCATAAGTTTAATAGCTGATCTTTCAGCAGAAACTCTGCAAGCCAGAAGGGACTGGCAGGACATATTTTAAGTGATGAAGGAGAAAAACCTACAACCAAGATTACTCTACCCAGCAAGGATCTGATTCAGGTTCGACGGAGAAAGTAAAACCTTTACAGACAAGGAAAAGCTGAAAGAGTTCAGCACCACCAAACCAGCTTTACAACAAATGCTAAAGGAACTTCTCTAGGCAGGAAACAGAAGAGAAGAAAAAGACCTAAAATAACAAACCCAAAACAATTAAGTAAATGGTAATAGGAACTTACATATCGATACTTACCTTAAATGTAAATGGATTAAATGCTCCTACCAAAAGACATAGACTGGCTGAATGGATACAGAAACAAGACCTGTATATATGCTGTCTACAAAACACCCATTTCAGACCTAGGGACACCTACAGACTGAAAGTGAGGGGATGGAAACAGATATTCCATGCAAATGGAAATCAAAAGAAAACTGGAGTAACAAGTTTCATATCAGACAAAATAGACTTAAAAGTAAAGACTAATACAAGAGACAAAGAAGGACACTACATCATGATCAAGGGATCAATCCAAGAAGAAGATATAAGAATTGTAAATATTTATGCACCCAACATAGGAGCACCTCAGTACATAAGGCAAATGCTAACAGTCATAAGAGGGGAAATTGACAGTAACACAATCATAGTAGGGGAAGGTAAAACCCCACATTCATCAATGGACAGATCATCCAAAATGAAAATAAATAAGGAAACACACGCTTTAAATGATACATTACACAAGATGGACATAATTATATTTATAGGACATTCCATCCAAAAACAACAGAATAAATTTTCTTCTCATGTGCTCTTGGAACATTCTCCAGGATAGATCATATCTTAGGTCACAAATCAAGCCTTGGTAAATTTAAGAAAATTGAAATAATATCAAGTATCTTTTCTGACCACAATACTATGAGCCTAGAGATCAATTTCAGGACAAAATCTGTAAAAGGTAGAAACACATGGAAGCTAAACAATACTTAATAACCAAGAGATCACCGAAGAAAGCAAAGAGGAAATCAAAAAATACCTGGAAATAAATGACAATGGAAACACGATGACCCAAAACCTATGGGATACAGCAAAAACAGTTCTAAGAAGGAAGTTTATAGCAATACAATCCTATCTCAAGAAACAAGAAGTATCTGAAATAAACAACCTAAACTTACACCTAAAGCAATTAGAGAAAGAAGAACAATAAAACCCCAAAGTTAGCACAAAGAAAGAATTCATAAAGATCAGATCAGAAATAAATGAAAAAGAAATGAAGGAAACAATAGCAAAGATCAATAAAACTAAAAGATGGTTCTTTGAGAAGATAAACAAAATTGATAAACCATTAGCCTGACTGATCAAGAAAAAAAGGGAGAAGACTCAATTCCATAGAATTAGAAATGAAAAAGGAGAAATAACAACTGACACTGCAGAAATACAAAGGATCATGAGAGATTACTACAGGCAATATATGCCAGTAAAATGGACAACCTGGAAAAAATGGACAAATTCGTAGAAAAGCACAATGTTCAGAGACTGAACCAGGAAGAAATAGAAAATATAAGCAGACCAATCACAAGCACTGAAATTGAAACTGTGATTTAAAATCTTCCAACAAACAAAAGGCCAGGAGCAGATGGCTTCATAGGCGAATTCTATCAAATATTTAGAGAAGAGCTAACACCCATCCTTCTCAAACTCTTCCAAAATATAGCAGAGGGAGGAACACTCCCAAACTCATTCTACAAGGCCACCATCACCTTGATACCGAAACCAGGCAAGGATGTCACAAAGAAAGAAAACTACAGGCCAATATCACAGATGAACATAGATGCAAAAATCCTCAACAAAATACTAGCAAACAGAATCCAACAGCATTTAAAAAGATCATACATCATGAGCAACTAGGCTTTATCCCAGGTGTGCAAGGATTCTTCAATATACTCAAATCAATCAATGTGATAAACCATATTAACAACTTGAAGGAGAAAACTCATATGATAATCTCAATAGATGCAGAAAAAGCTTTCTACAAAATTAAACACCCAGTTATGATAAAAATAAAAACCTTCCAGAAAGTAGGCAGAGAGGAAACTTACCTCAACATAATAAAGGACATATATGACAAACCCACAGCCAACAACGTCCTTGATGGTGAAAAACTGAAACCATTTCTAGTAAGATCAGGAACAAGACAAGGTCATCCACTCTCACCACTATTATTCAACATAGTTTTGGGAGTTTTAACCACAGCAATCAGAGAAGGAAAAGAAATAAAAGGAATCCAAATCGGAAAGAAGAAGTAAAGCTGTCACTGTTTGCAGATGACATGATGCTATACATGGAGAATCCTAAAGAGGCTACCAGAAAACTACAAGAGCTAATCAATGAATTTGGTAAAGTAGCAGGATACAAAATTAATGCACAGAAATCTGTTGCATTCCTATACACTAATGATGAAAAATCTGAAAGAGAAATTAAGGAAACCCTCCCATTTACCATTGCAACAAAAATAATAAAATACCTAGGAATAAACCTACCTAGGGAGAAAAAAGACCTGTATGCAGAAAACTATAAGACACTGATTAAAGAAAGTAAAGAGGATACAAACAGATAGAGAGATATACCATGTTATTGGATTGGAAGAATCAACATTGTGAAAATGACTCTACTACCCAAAGCAATCTACACACTCAGTTAAATCCTTCTCAAACTACCAATAGCATTTTTTACAGAACCATAACAAAAAATTTCACAATTTGTATGGAAACACTAAAAACCCTGAATAGCCAAAGCAATCCTGGGAAAGAAAAACGGAGCTGGAGGAATCAGGCTCCTGGTCTTCAGACTATACTACAAAGCTACAATAATCAAGACAGTATGGTACTGGCACAAAAACAGAAATATAGATCAATGGAACAGGATAGAAAGCCCAGAGATAAACCCACGCACATGTACTCACCGTACCTTTGATAAAGGAGACAAATATACAATGTAGAAAAGACAGACTCTTCAATAAGTTGTGCTGGCTTCAATAAGTGGTGCTTGGAAAACTGGAATGCTACATGTAAAAGAATGAAATTAGAACACTCCCTAACACCATACACAAAAATAAACTCAAAATGGATTAAAGACCTAAATGTAAGGCCAGACACTATCAAACTCTTAGAGGAAAACATAGGCAGAACACTCTGTGACATAAATCACAGCAAGATCCTTTTTGACCCACCTCCTAGAAAAATGGAAATAAAAACAAAAATAAACAAATGGGACCTACTGAAACTTAAAAGCTTTTGCACAGCAAAGAAAACCATAACCAAGACGAAAAGGCAACCATCAGAATGGGAGAAAATATTTGCAAATGAAGCAACTGACAAAGGATTAATCTCCAAAATTTACAAGCAGCTCATGCAGCTCAATATCAAAAAAACAAATAACCCAATCCAAAAATGGGCAGAAGACCTAAATAGACATTTCTCCAAAGAAGCTATACAGATGGCCAACAAACACATGAAAGGGTGCTCAACATCACTAATCATTAGAGAAATGCAAATCAAAACTACAATGAGGTATGACCTCACATCGGTCAGAATGGCCATCATCAAAAAATCTGCAAACGATAAATGCTGGAGAGGGTGTGGAGAAAAGGGAACCCTCTTGCACTGTTGGTGGGAATTTAATTTGATACTGCCACTATGGAGAACAGTATGGAGGTTCCTTAAAAAACTAAAAATAGACCTACCATACGACCCAGCAATTGTACTACTGGCCATATACCCTGAAAAAACCATAAGTCAAAAATAGTCATGTACCACAATGTTCGTTGCAGCTCTCTTTACAATAGCCAGGACATGGAAGCAACCTAAGTGTCCATGGACAGATGAATGGATAAAGAAGATGTGGCACATATATACAATGGAATATTACTCAGCCATAAAAGAAACAAAATTGAGTTATTTGTAGTGAGGTGGATCGAACTAGAGTCTGTCATACAGAGTGAAGTAAGTCAGAAAGAGAAAAACAAATACTGTATGCTAACACATATGTATGGAATGTAAAAAAAAAAGATTCTGAAGAACCTAGGGGCAGGACAGGAATAAAGACGCAGACGTAGAGAATGAACTTGAGGACACAGGGAGGGGGAAGAGTAAGCTGGGATGAAGTAAGAGAGTGGCATGGACATATATACACTACCAAATGTAAAATGGATAGCTAGTGGGAAGCAGCTGTGTAGCACAGGGAGCTCAGCTTGGTCCTGTGCCCACCTAGAGGGGTGGGATAGTGAGGGTGGGAGGAAGATGCAAGAGGGAAGAGATATGGGGATAGATATACATGTATAGCTCGTTCACTTTGTTATAAAGCAGAAACTAACACACCATTGTAAAGCAATTATACTCCATTAAAGATGTTAAAAAATAAAAAAGCCCATCATTTTAAAGATGAAGACATTTATGCCAAATTGACTTATCAGTCGTACCCAGCCAGAAAGCAGTACAGTCGGACCTCAAGTCCCCCAAGACTCCTTCTACTGCACACAGTAAGATCACACTTTGCACAGGGTCTGCCATTCCCAAACACATTGTTAAAGAGACGGATTCTGGGGCTTCCCTGGTGGCGCAGTGGTTGAGAGTCCGCCTGCCGATGCAGGGGACACACGTTCCTGCCCCAGTCTGGGAAGATCCCACATGCCGCGGAGCAGCTGGGTCCGTGAGTCATGGCCGCTGAGCCTGAATGTCCGGAGCCTGTGCTCCTCAGCGGGAGAGGCCACAACAGTGACAGGCCCGCGTACCAAAAAAAAAAAAAGACAGATTCTGAAATTAATAACCTTGAAGCGTGGCAATTTCATAAGGTAATTTTGAGTGATCTGTAAGTTGTTGTGTGGAATAAACATTAGATTCTCTTCATTACACTGTTAATGTTCTCAGGATTATGGTCTCCTCTGAAATTTTATAATGTCAATAAGTGTTATATATCATAAATATTATTAATGAAAATATTTGGTTAAGCAGTAAAATCAGTTTCTGGACCAGTGGTATAACTGGTCATATGGTATAATGTTTATTTTTCTTGAATTACAATGTTGGAAGCCAATAAGGAATTTGAAAGGCAGGAACATTGATATAGACTTACCTCAGGGAATGCCCATTCTGTAATAATTAAGTTGATTCATTCACCTTACAAATGTATGTATATACTAATCATCTCCCCCATGCCTGTGTGGAAAGACATTCACTAGTGGTTCACCAAGCCATTTCCCTTTTCCTCCTGGGCACTGTAAGATGACTGTTTTCAGCCTCAATTGCAATCAACTGCAGCCATGTGCCTGAGTTCTGGCCACTGGCTTGTCAACAGCAGTGATGTATGCCATAAAACCCTCGTATATGTGATCCTCCACTTTGCTCCCTCATCTTCTAACCAGATGCAGAAATCTAGTGGAACATTCTGAGCCCCAGGAGATGGAAGAGCCACCAAAAGAAGGAGCCTGGGTCCCTGAGTCAGCATTTGGAGGAGAGAAATAAGTGCTGTGAGGGCACAACAGAAAGCTTTAGGAAAGGTTATTCAGAAATCACTATATCAGAGAATGGCATTGAATTAAGGTTTAAGTTGGAAGGAAGGAAAGCAAAGTCACCTTGGATGGAAGAGGAAGCATACATAGAGCTTCACATGTGAAATCTTGGGTTCAGTTGTAGGAACAAAAGTTGTCTAACACAAATGGAGCACAGAATAGAACACAGGCAAACATGTGAGCATTGAGACCAAAATTAAAGGAAAGGGTCGGATTATGAACGACCTTGTGTGCCAAGCTAGAGGGTAGCCTTTACCATATAGGCAGGAGAATCTAGAAAAGGTTTTAAAGCTGCAGAGTGGTATAAACAAAACTCTCCATTAGAAGGTAAACTCTAATGCAGAGTGGAAAATAACTTGGAAAGGGAAGCAGATATGAGAGGGAAACCAGTTACCAGGCTATCGGAAAAATCCACACAAGAGATATTGCAAGAGCTGATCTAGGCTGCAGCAGAAGAAACTGACCCAAAAACAGATACAAGAGACCAACCAGAGGAGGCATTTCAAAAGCATAAAGTTCAAGTAGCTGTTAGGTGTAGACATTAAAGTAATATTAGCTAACATGGGGAACACGAGAGGAGATAACAGGCTAGAAGAAAAAGATGATGAATTTGCTTTTAAATATGTTGAATTTGAAGTCCAAATTTGAGAAGCTATCCAGTGTGTCGTTTGCATTACATATGCAGAACTCAGAAAAAAATTCAGAATTGGAATTATAAATTTGGGAGTTGGCAACATAGAGATGATGGTTAACCATGGGAGTGGATGAAATCTGCCAAGAAATATGTATAGAGTGAGATGAAAAGGAAGAAGAGATTTCACAGGATACTTGAAAGAGTGGTTAGAAGAGTATAAAAAGCATCAAGAGAGGAGAGTATCATGAAAAACAGGGGAAGAGAGGCTTTAAGACTCCCGCCCACTCAGAAGAGTTCAGACCAGAGCCAGCAGGGAAACCAGGTACGCTAACGAGCCATCAAGTGAGACTACAGGGTCTGGAACTGTATCAGACTTTGTGGGCATGTTCTGAAGATTTGCCAGACAATGCAAACCTGTCATAAGATTCAAGTGATACATGCTGACTGGAGATCAAAGATGGAGCAAGAAGTCAAACATCAAGTAAATGCAGAACCAGGGAGGTGAAGGATCAGGACAGGAAGAAGCCAAAAATGGTCCAGGATTTTTGCCAGAGCTCCTTCTTATCAAGTTCTGGCCAGAGGGTAGACTGGGTCAGAATAAACACAAGACATGGTCAATCATTTCCAGTAATGAGAGACCTGAAGGGCCAATAGGGTGTTGGCAATTAGATATTCAAGCAACTTCATTAGTTTGGGAGGCAGATGGCCTCCCAGAGTGAAGGAGAGATTGGTAAGTGAAGGCAATGAGGGAAGATGGAATGGAATTTAATGGAATTTTGTGGTGGAAGCCTGACTAACAGGCAAACTTAAAGCTTGTTTAGTATGCTTGTAGGCTGAGGGTACATCTCCTCCATCTTTTGGAGGAGGAGGAATGGAAGATTGAAAGAGCACATAAGTTAAGGAATCAAGGTGGAAGCCAGAGGAGGTGGGACCAAAGTACCTAGGGAGAAGCGCATTGTTCATATTCCATCATATCTTGTTTCATCTTTTTCTTTAAAAAATATGAATAAAGCATAGATGAAGAGTGAGGGATATTGAGGTAGTTCATAAGTGATAGCCTTTGTTTTCTCAGTGAAATCAGGCTAGAACATACAGTAAGAGACCATTCAGGTAAAGGCTTGAGAAGAGAGTTAAGTTCTGGAAAGGTAGCTGCAGAGAAACAAGGCTGTCTGGTACATGAGGAATTAGATTTGCACTGAAGACCTAGCTCAGGCAAGGAGTCATAAAGAGATAAATAATTCTCCAGCCATGACTGGAGCCAGAAGGTCTAAGAACAAGAACAAATACATAAATAAAACAGATATTTTGCCAGGTGGAAACAAAGGAAAGAAAAGGGGATAAGGAATCCAAGAGTGATGAAGAAGGCTGACCAGTCTACCCTGAGTCATTTCAGGGCTAGGATAATGGTCTCTTACAAGTCCTACCACAGTGCCCGACAGACAAAATATACTTAATAAATGTGGAATGAATGCACAAAGGAACAATCGAATGAAGGAATGAATGAGCACATACTTGAAATTCAGGCTGGTTATGGGGGAAATGAAGTGGGAGGACATTAATAGACTGAAAGAATAGGAAGGATTTGAGAAGCAGGAGTGTGTGATGAGGCAGAACAGCATGTTCTTTGGGAGTCAAAGAGTTTGAGAAGAGAAAGAATACAAGGTTATGCGCAGAGAGAGTCATTTCAAAATTCAGATTTTCAGAGGAGCAGTTCCAAGTGATTAAAAGGTCCAAAGTGTGTTTCTGTAAAGGGGGTTGGTAAAGTAGAATGGAGGTGATTGTCAGTATGAGGGCAGGCTGTTAGAGGACTCATCAGTATATATCATAAAGTCACTTAAGATGACAGCTGGAGGGAAGATGTTGGAGGGAACAGAGAAACTGTGAACCAAGTTTCTAAGATCTTGAAGACTGAGAAGAAATGCCCCAGAGGTAACACTGAAAAGAACCTGTATATTTCATCAAGATAATGTTGGCTCTCCCTGCCACCCAGATTTCTTGTGAGGATCAAATAAAAGGATAATTATATAAATTTTTTATTGTTGGGAACCAAGAGGTCCAAGTGGGCCGCATGTCCTTCAAAGGAGAGTTCAATGAAAACTACCCCAAATTGCCAAGATGAAGCTGCAGGGAGACAGGATAAGGCTGAGTCCTTTTCAAGAAGCCAAAATACAGGAGCAACACCTAGAGTGTTGTAGGGGAAGCAGTGTCACTAGGAGTCAATACGGGTTTCAATAAAAGGGAACACGCAGAGAAAATCCTTCAAGCTACTAATTGTGTGCTAAGTTCTGGGAGCTTTATCTATATCATCCTGAATTCCCACAGCAGCCATGCAAGTTAGCTATCAGTACCCTCAGATTACAAGTGAGGATACAGGGACTGTGGTTGGGTAAATTTCCTGAGGCTGCACAGTTACTAAACAGAGTAGCAGGATTTGAACCCATCTCAGGAAGATCACATCCCATCCCCTCTCCACCCTACTCCATTACATTAAACTTTGATGTGTTCAGAGCTTCATAGGGGAAATGAGAACATGACAGAATGATGCACAAAGAACTAGTGGAAGACGGGGGCAGAAGATAAGGAAAAATGAACTGGAGGAGATTCGAGTATGGGCAAGAGTAGCTGACAAGAGGGACCTGCCATTACTGATTAATGGCATTGGGGATGTAGGAGTTGGGAGGTGAACAGGAGGAGAGCAAATGAAAATAACCAGCCTTGAGTTTCAACTGGAACTTTGATGTTCCGTGGCTGTGATGTCCCCACTGGTAGGGAAGTTAACTGACTCCTTTATTTTTTTCTTTTTTTTAATTTGCTAGAACAGTCAAGCAGCCATCTTGCCATTTAACAAGAACCCTTGAGGAATCAATTAAAAATTCCCATCTCAGAGGACTTACACATGTACACAACAGCTTGGGTTAGTTTACTAATTCATCTAATCAGCCTGCCAAATTATTAACGAATTTCTCTAAATCTTGTAGTAACTCACACATTAAAAAGACAATGTCTTCCTATTATTCTACAAAATTAGAAAAAACATATAGAGACATCCTTTTAGATCACCAGTCATGACTTTAACGTGTTTTATGGAGGACAATTGATTAGATTGTGTTCCTAAAGTATTTAGGATATTTGAAAATTGCTCTTTCAAGCACTTTGAGTGTCATTTGTATGATCTTGTTTGTGCCATTTACTTCCGTGACAAATCCTTTGTATATAGCACAGAGATCTACATTAACCAGGTCCCAAATGGCTCATCAAAAATTCTGAGTTAGAGAATTTAGAATAAAGAGAACTGTTGTTTAGTATAAATGCTGTGAAGCAGGGACAGCCTTTACAGCCAGAGATTTTTAAACGTGCAGGGAATCTTACATAAGCCAAACATGGCTGGGCTTTGGGGGGCAGCTTCTTTCTTCACTTCTAGTATATGTTAGAGCCCCTAGATAACACTTGGTTATACTTCTCAGTCTGTTCACTACCCTTTCCCAACCTGCCTCAATATTTTTTTACTGTGTTTTTCCTCTTTTTTTATTTTATTTTTTTAACTTTTTATTTTATATTGGTGTATAGTTGATTAACAATGCTGTGTTAGTTTCAGGTGTACAACAAAGTGATTCAGTTATACGTATACATGTATCGATTCTTTTTCAAATTCTTTTCCCATTTATGTTGTTACATAATAGCGAACAGAGTCCCCTGTGATATACAGTAGGTCCTTGTTTGTTATCCATTTTAAATATAGTTGTGTGTGCATGTCAATCACAAACTCCCTAACTATCCCTTCCCCCACCATCCCCCCCCCGCAATAAGTTCGTTCTCTGTGAGTCTGTTTCTGTTTTGTAAATAAGTTCATTTGTATCTTTTTTTTTTAGATTCTTATATAAGCGATATCATACAGTATCTCTCTTTCTCTGACTTACTTCATTCAGTATGACAATCTCTAGGTCCATCCTGAAAGTATTGGCAAGATTTATGGGGAAACTCACATGCTATATCAAAGAAACTTCCCCAAATTCCCCCATTAGGCTTCTTTTATCCATCTAATGACATCTGCCCTCTCTCTATTTCCCCACTTATCCTCTCAAAAACCCTCAGCAATTCAACTCTTCTTCACCATCCTTTAGAATTCAGAGAGGAATTGTTTTAACTGCCCTACACACAAAGAAGTCATGTATACTGAAACTCTCATTTTACTGATCAAAAACTATTGATTAAAGAAGGCCTATGTGGCACAGCCAGGAATAGAATAGGATTTTTCATATACGATTACTTTTTTACACCACACTCAGGAACCTCTGAAGTTCATTCTAACTTTAAAATTCTATCATTTGCCTGCTCTGTGGCTCTTGATGAATTTGGACATTGATCTATAATGGCTGAAATAAAATTATAGTAATGTGAAAGTTTTGGCATGGTGGTGGAGAGAGGACTTTATATCTCCACTTTGATAGAATGATCCTTGACGGATCTGAAATGTCCCGATACGGGAGAATGGATGACCTTTCACAATGTTACGTACACATACGTGGCCTTTTTGTTTGGTTTTCAGTATGTGGGGTTTGTTGAGTTCATCTTTTATGGTTTTTCTTTTTTTTTTTTTTTTTTTTGGTTTTCAACTTTAATGTAGGGAACATGCTAATTAATCAAGCAAGAACACTTTTTTAATAGTTCTACACAATGGAAGAAAATATAAAATATAAATATAAATGTGTTTTATATGGTAAACAATTTTTAAAAGTTACTGAAAGTCAGTGTATCAATCTGATTTGTGTATGGCCTTGCAAAACACAATGTCAAAGATAGTTTAAAGGTAACAGTCCAGGGCTTCCCTGGTGGCGCAGTGGTTCAGAGTCCGCCTGCTGATGCAGGGGACACGGGTTCATGTCCCGGTCCGGGAAGATCCCACATGCTGTGGAGCGGCTGGGCCCGAGAGCCATGGCTGCTGAGCCTGCATGTCCGGAGCCTGTGCTCCGCACTGGGAGAGGCCACAACAGTGAGAGGACCGCGTACCACACACACAAAAAAAGATAACAGTCCATATAGAGATGTGGCTTCATGTGTTTATGTCTTGAATGTATTGACTCAGTTCTCAAGTGTTGCACCACTAATTGAGGACAATGGGGTGTCATCAATTTACAACGTATTTGTATCAGCTGGCCATTTCTTTTTCTCATGGTGATTTAGGCTGAGCTCAGCTGGGCTCCTTCCTTCATGTGTTTGTGATCAGCTGTAGATCAGCTTCCGGTCAGGTCTGAAGCCTCAGGTCGGGTCTTGATCTTGGCTGGGCTCTCTCACCTGTCTGGGCCTCGGCAGGGAGAACTATGGCTGACAGCTCTGGTCCTTGAGGTCTCCCTAGCTATATAGTCATGGCTTGCTTACCAGATGGAGGAAGTAGTCCCAAAAGAGACAAGCCTGCAACTTTTCTTAAGTCCTAGGCTGGGCACTAGCACACCATCGCTTCTGCCACATTCGACTAGGTGAGGGCCAATTAAAGGGATGGGAATTTGGACTCTACCTCTTGATGAACAGACCTGCAAAGCACATTGCTGAAAGCATAGATACAGAGATATGGGGGATAGAAACAATAGTACAGGGAGACAACAGTAAGTGGCCAGCATAGTGTTTGGCTTCACCAAAAAAGTGTTTGAAGAGCTAATTCAATAAATGTAAATGATCCTACTACCTTAGGGTTACTTGAATTAATCAGGTGAACCTGACTAATAAATTCTTCACTCCTACAAGTTCTATTTTATAAACACAACACAGAGTTGAAATCTTAGAGAAAATGTGCAAGATCCTTTAAATTCCCATTTCCTCAGACTCTGGGCACTTGGGCATTTTCCAAAAACATGTGGGATTGCTTTGTGCTTTCCTGAAGACAGGACAGATAAAGCAGCAGCAGTGTCTGATATGATGCAAATTTTGGTCCTAGAAATTTCTGGGTAGACAGCCTCATGGGAACTCACCCAGCCTCCTCCTGGAAGGTAGTTCAACCATCTTTATCAACTAGAGATTGAAAGAATTAAAGTAGCTTCAAAAACACTTCATTGTACCAGGTAATGGGATCTCTGATTCTTCATTCTGGAGTTTATATCCTAAATGCTGTTTGAAAGCAGTATTTCATTAAGTGCTCCACGATAAGTAGTTTGTTCAGATTAAGCTTCTGAATTATTTTCATTCACATTCATGTGATGAGCAAGATAAAACTGGAACTCAATTTTAAAGAATCTTTTTCTGTGCCATATAGCTTTATTCATCCTATTTATGCCATGCAGAGATGTTGAACTGGTGATACAACAACGTAAATGTCTATTTACCAATTTGAAAATGCTGCATTGCTTTCACTTTTTGCACAAAAATGTGAAATATACTTTTCTAAGTATCTTGTCTTATATCCTTGTCATTTTTGAAATCTCACTCTATGGAGTTTTTTAGTTTATTTGTTTGGTCGGTTGTTTTATATGTTTATTCTTTATAGCCAGATTTAGATCTAATGACGTTAGATTGAACAGTCAGATTTCTTTCCTAGATATTCAGATGTTAGAAGATATGATGACCTATATTTGACTCTTTTGATGGACACTGAATTATAAGTTCGGAATGAAGAGTAGCTGTTACTGGGGTTTTAATTAGCATCTCACTCATTGCCTAGTTGTCTTAATAATTAAATGCCATCTCAGTTAATATAAGAAGTTTGCCAAACTGGCTGCTGATTTATGAATTTATAAATGTATTAAACTCTTTCACCTTTAATAAAGAGAACAACAAACTATATTTATTACATAGCTAAACTTTGATTACTTTTACTGTATTTGAAAATAGTTGCATCCTGTCAGATATGAAATATTATACAAGAAAGAGACAATGAAAAATCAAATAGGAAAAAAACCCAGACTCAGGATTTAAATATTTCCGTAGGAAGGCATCAAGACAGTTTAATTTTCCTTATCTACTTTTATAGTATATTTTCAGAAATAAAGCAAGACATTGATTTCAAAGTAATATTTTCAATTAAATGTAGCACTTAACATTAATTTTTAACATAAGAAACATGATTTTTCATCATTATAAGTGTTTTTACAAAGAAGAGTCTCAGAATCAAAATGAGAACTTTCTAAGAATTGTTACTAATCTCCAATGAAAGTGATATGGGAAACTTTTGAGCTTAGCATAACCACTTGCTGTTTTTTTCAAATTGGAAAGCTGCGTCTACTACGCAGACCAAAGACTTTTGGAAATTGTGGGTTGGGGTCTAGAGGAACATTGGAGAGGAAAAAGGGAAGTGTTAGAAATGATAAGTTAATCGAAGCACAGGTAACCCCACTAAAGACAGTAATTACTTCAATTTACAAATAATGGAGTTCACACTTTTAATTCTGTGGAGGATTTTTTATTCTGGCTTGAAGGCAATAAGAGTTATCAACTATAGTGGTCAAAATAATGCCCGCTCCAAACCTCATTAGCCATCCCTCATAATATAATGAAAACCCCTCATTGATAGAATATCATTTGATATGTAACTTAAAAGTAATGAATATATTTATGATGACACTGTAAATTTTATTCTTGAAAATTAACTTTTTGTTTTTATGACATGACAATCTCGTATAGAACACAAATTCAGGTCAACATAAAATATGCAGATTTCCATATGCCAGAGATAAGCCAACTAAACAATCACAATGACTTTGAACTCCTCATCCCAAAGATGCATTGGGTGCATTTTTTATACACTGAAATAATAAATAATAGATTGGGTCTAAAAGTAATTTGTGTTTTTGCTGAGCCATCGACTCTCAAAATATCTGGATTCTGAGTCTCTAAAACATTACACTGTGAATTTTAATCCTTTATCGAACTCTTATGTATGTAGGCAAAAGCAAGACTTTGGTAGTTCGGTGTTTCTTTTAAAGTTTTTGTTTTTTCTTCCTGTCTGCTAAAATAGTTTCCTTTTCATTCAGAACACATAAAAGGGAAGAAGAGGAGGTTAGAAATTATGTAACATTCTGCTCCATCCATTCCAGGTTGTCAACCACTTTAATTTATTAAAATATGGAATTTTCCTTCAAAAGAAGTAATTCCTTAACTCCTCTATATTCAGTAAGAAAAAAAAATCGTAAAAGCACAGGCAGCCGTCTACCCTGCCTCCTCATTCTGAGTGGACCATTTTCTCAGCCAACAAGCAATGCTATCGTTTGCTACGTCATAAGGTAGGCAGGCAGGCAGACATTTTTTTGAACTTTGCCAGATTGGAAAACTGGCAAGTATTCTTTTGTTTTCTGACACCATGATGGAAATATACAGAAATGCTAATCCTCTGATTGTTTGTGCCTAAGGTTTCGGTTCTTTGATATCACAATTCAGGTAAGAGATTCAGAATACTATCAAAGATTGAGTCTTCCATGACTCAGTGAATCCTTGATTCTTGGATCCAATACATGGAATGTAGACACTAAGTCTGGCCCTCACTCATTCTGTGATCTTAGACTTCCTCAAGGTTCTGTCTATACCCACTCATTTGACAGTGATTGCATACTTATATTGTTCTGCTTTCTATGTGTCTGTGTATTATTTTGCAAACATATTGCCAGCCTTACGTGATTAAGGACTGCGTATCCTGTACATATTTGTGCTGCCTACTCCGTATATCTGATCTATGTGTTGATTGATTTTGAAACCAAATGAATGTTTTGCTTTTGCTTTATAAGTCAGTCCTATTGAAATTTTATGCTTGTAGAAAGGCTTTTAGCTCTTGAACCCATTGTACATAAATCCCAGCTCCATTCTCTTCATTTCCCAGTAGACCCTCTGGATGTGTTTAATTTGGAATGGAAAGAGGGAAGATTGCTTAGGGCATAGTTTCCAAAAATGTGCTCAGATGTTAATAGATTTTATTTTTAGGGTTCCATAGTCAAATGAGTTTGTGAAATGGAAGATTAAAATTAGTTAAAGCAGGTTTCTTTATGGAAAGACTGTTTTGGAAATGTAATATGCTAATGAGCAATTATGAGTCCCTGAGAGAGTGATAAAGTGTGTGGTTTCTTACCTAGTTGACCATAAAAACCATGATTTTAGAGAGCAGCTCACATAACTAGTTTTCTGCAGAACATTTTCATTTTCTGAAACCCTGATCTAGGAAACAAGGAAAACTATTAAGTAAATATATGTGGCAAGAAGAGGAGAGATCAAAGATGGCAAAAGTGGTATTTGAAATCAAGAGATAGCGTCAGTCAAGATGCCTAGGTTACTGTGGTGCAGTGACCAAAGGAAACCTAATGTATTATTGATTTTAAACACATAGTGTTTATTTTTCATTCATGCCTAATGTCAATCACAGGATGGCTGAGTGCACTGCTCCACATTGTCTTCAATCAGGCATGTAAGTAGAAGGGCCCCCATAGATCTGGAATGTCACAGATCGCAGTGACATTCACAAGGGGAAGGGAATTTGGAGAATCATATATGCACTATTAAACATTTCCACCCAGAAGCAGCACATACAACTTCTGTTCACATTCCATTGGACAAAGCACATTACATACCTAACTCAAAGGATGTGGGGAAGTATAAGGTTATCATATGTCTGGGAGAAGAATATCAGAATATTCATGTGAATGTTCCTAATGACTACACAGAGGCTGAGGGCAACTGCCTCCCTCAAGGTCACACACCTTTCCCATATCCAGTGACTCGTCATTGCAGGTGTGTAAAGGCCAGGACCCTCACCCCAACTCAGGATAATTCTGAAGAGCAATCCTAGCGTCACAGGCTTTCAGAAGGGTTGACTGAAGCCATTGTTAAGACCCCATCATGACCCAAACTCTCCCTCTGCCCATTTCTGAATTCTTCACTTCCTTTCCAAAAGAGATGTTCCCAAAGGCACTCCCAAAAGAGCCTCCTGCCACATAATCTCTATCTCAGAAACTGCTGTATGGGGAACCCAGTCCACTATACTATACCACATATGTCTTGGAATAATATGAAATATCATTTTGTGTGTTTTTAAACTTTAGGTAAATGGTATTGTGTTATACATATTCTACAATTTGTTTTTTTCCCTTCAAATTATGTTTTTGAGGTTTATTCATGTAAACTCATGTAGCCGTAATTTGTTTATGTTAACTGATTTTGGGAAAATACTACAATATACTTATTTATCCTCCTATTAATGAGAATTTGGGTTTTTATCCAATTTTTATAATTATAATTTCGCTGAGTCTTTGTATATACCTACTTGTTCACACATACAAGAGCATATACATATATATATATATGCCTAACAGAAAAATTACAATAAAATAGGGTATGTACATTGTCAATTTTATTAGATGTTGCATTTCTCTGAATACTAGTAGAATTGAAATTAAATGGCCATTTTTTTCTCTAATTGCCTATTCATCTCTTTGCCTATTTTTTTCCATTGAATTCCTGGTCTTTCCCTAATTGAGCTTAAAAAATGTACATTCCTGATACCATTTTTTGTCAGATATATGGTTTGAAATATTTTCTCCCAGTCTATGACTTTCCTTTTAATTTTGTGTTTTCTATAAAGAAGCCTCAAACTTTAATGCAGTCAAATTTATTTATCTTCTTTCCGTCATGGCCTATGCATTATCTGTTTTATTTAGAAAAATTTTCCCTGCCTCAAGTCTTAAAAGTGTTTTTCTTGAAAGTATTGCAGCTTTTGCTTTTTATATATGACCTGTTCATCCCCCTGGAATTTATTTCAATTTTGATTTAGTGAATATACTTCTTTTTCATACGGTCAATCAATTGTCCCAACATCATTTTTTTCCAAACTGATATTCACACTAATTTGTAATGCCACTTCTCTGTGTGTGTGTGTGTGTGTGTGTGTTGGGCTCTCTGTTCTGTTCAGTCTATTTGTCTATCCCTGGACTAAAAATCAAGTCCCTTTCCTTTGTTCTTCTTTAAAATTATCTTGGTTATTCTCAACATTTTATACCAAGTGAATTTTAGACTCAACCTGTTAACTTCCACCAAATAAAATTCTCTGTTTGGATTTTTATTGGAATTGCATAACATTTTACTATATTATATTACTTTGGGGATAATTGATATCTTTACAATATTGACTTTTCCATTTATGAAAATGATGTCTTTATGAATGATATGTCTTTAGAGAGATTCTTTTTTACCATATATATGCCCAAGTCCCACTTTTTCAATATTGTGATACACCCAAGGGAGCATGGAAGTGAAGGAGTAGGCGTTACATATGCAGATCCTGTTTTCTTTTCAGTATAAATAGATTAAATTTGGCACAAACATGATTTGAAGTAAGTGCGGTGCTTTCAGAATGATGGATGCCATAGTAAAGGAACTAGGTAGCAGCATTTGAAATTATCTAAAAGGCTGAGAAATCCAACAAAGGAAGTACAGTTATTAGATTCAAAAGAATTATAAAAAGGCTTTAAACATTAGGTGAGAAAGACAAAGTAAAAAGACTGGTCTCCCTTACTGGGAGCCTTAAAGTTTGGCAGACTGATATTCATTCATCCATTAAACAAATATTCATTGGGTACCTCCTATTTTCCAGACAATATTCTGGCACTGCGGGAAGAATAGGAAATCAAATAAAACTGCTGCCTTTTGTTAATCAGTCAGGGAGGACTCCTTAAAAACTTAATATGTACTAAGCACCCATTGTATAAAAATTATAATCACTCTTTCCAATCCATAAGGTGCTTATGAGTAGATTAACCATCTTAAGATACTAGCAATAATCATTGCTATGTGGGCATGGTCTAAACTATCATGCAATTAAAG